>NC_140585.1:109028603-118161103 GCF_964204655.1 Triturus cristatus | reverse complement strand
CGGTCTCCCGCATGACAGGCGGGGATACTGACCACTATACTAACGAGGACATATTGGCTTCAGTTCAACAGTGCTCACCTCCATGAGGTTAGGGCATGCCCTCAATCAATTCACAGTATTGTAATAGGCAGCTTTGCTTCTTTTGGTTAGGAGAAGCAATCTTTTTTCATAAATGATTACAAATCAGAAATTCTAGCCAAAAATAATCTGCTTTATTAAGAAATGATTGATTAAAATAAATACCTATCTATCGATCTGTCTATCTATCTTTCTATCTATCAGCTCACTTTACCATTTGCAGCTTATAACCATTTACCACCAGGGGTCTCTACTAACAAAAAGCAGCCACTCCACTTCTAAATCTAGCCCCTAGAGTTGAGCAGAAGCATAAGATTCCCCACTGCTTCATTCCATTTTCCAATAGATTATAGATGTAAATTGTTTTTGATGGTATGGTCTGTGCAGATTGAAATATTCAGAGCATATTCTGACTTTTAGTTAACACATCTGTAAGCAATTTGGCCATCACTGAATTCAACGTTTATCTCAATCGTAATAGACAAGGATAATGACAAATATAGTTTACAATGTTATTAAGTACATCATTTTATTTAATTGTGTGAATAAAAGGAATCGTCTCCCCGTCGGGGAATTGAACCCCGGTCTCCCGCGTGACAGGCGGGGATACTGACCACTATACTAACGAGGACATATTGGCTTTAGTTCAACAGTGCTCACCTCCATGAGGTTAGGGCATGCCCTCAATCAATTCACAGTATTGTAATAGGCAGCTTTGCTTCTTTTCGTTAGGAGAAGCAATCTTTTTTCATAAATGATTACAAATCAGAAATTCCTAGCCAAAAATAATCTGCTTTATTAAGACATGATTGATTAAAATAAATACCTATCTATCGATCTGTCTATCTATCTTTCTATCTATCAGCTCACTTTACCATTTTCAGCTTATAACCATTTACCACCAGGGGTCACTACTAACAAAAAGCAGCCACTCCACTTCTAAATCTAGCCCCTAGAGTTGAGCAGACGCATAAGATTCCCCACTGCTTCATTCCATTTTCCAATAGATTATAGATGTAAATTGTTTTTGATGGTATGGTCTGTGCAGATAGAAATATTCAGAGCATATTCTGACTTTTAGTTAACACATCAGTAAGCAATTTGGCCATCACTGAATTCAACGTTTATCTCAATCGTAATAGACAAGGATAATGACAAATATAGTTTACAATGTTATTAAGTACATCATTTTATTTAATTGTGTGAATAAAAGGAATCGTCTCCCCGTCGGGGAATTGAACCCCGGTCTCCCGCGTGACAGGCGGGGATACTGACCACTATACTAATGAGGACATATTGGCTTCAGTTCAACAGTGCTCACCTCCATGAGGTTAGGGCATGCCCTCAATCAATTCACAGTATTGTAATAGGCAGCTTTGCTTCTTTTGGTTAGGAGAAGCAATCGTTTTTCATAAATGATTACAAATCAGAAATTCCTATCCAAAAATAATCTGCTTTATTAAGAAATGATTGATTAAAATAAATACCTATCTATCGATCTGTCTATCTATCTTTCTATCTATCTATGTATATATATATATATATATATATATATATATATATATACAATCAGCTCACTTTACCATTTGCAGCTTATAACCATTTACCACCAGGGGTCACTACTAACAAAAAGCAGCCACTCCACTTCTAACTCTAGCCCCTAGAGTTGAGCAGAAGCATAAGATTCCCCACTGCTTCATTCCATTTTCCAATAGATTATAGATGTAAATTGTTTTTGATGGTATGTCTGTGCAGATTGAAATATTCAGAGCGTATTCTGACTTTTAGTTAACACATCTGTAAGCAATTTGGCCATCACTGAATTCAACGTTTATCTCAATAGTAATAGACAAGGATAATGACAAATATAGTTTACAATGTTATTAAGTACATCATTTTATTTAATTGTGTGAATAAAAGGAATTGTCTCCCCGTCGGGGAATTGAACCACGGTCTCCCACGTGACAGGCGGGGATACTGACCACTATACTAATGAGGACATATTGGCTTCAGTTCAACAGTGCTCACCTCCATGAGGTTAGGGCATGCCCTCAATCAATTCACAGTATTGTAATAGGCAGCTTTGCTTCTTTTCGTTAGGAGAAGCAATCTTTTTTTCATAAATGATTACAAATCAGAAATTCCTAGCCAAAAATAATCTGCTTTATTAATAAATGATTGATTAAAATAAATACCTATCTATCGATCTGTCTATCTATCTTTCTATCTATCAGCTCACTTTACCATTTGCAGCTTATAACCATTTACCACCAGGGGTCACTACTAACAAAAAGCAGCCACTCCACTTCTAAATCTAGCCCCTAGAGTTGAGCAGAAGCATAAGATTCCCCACTGCTTCATTCCATTTTCCAATAGATTATAGATGTAAATTGTTTTTGATGGTATGGTCTGTGCAGATTGAAATATTCAGAGCATATTCTGACTTTTAGTTAACACATCAGTAAGCAATTTGGCCATCACTGAATTCAACGTTTATCTCAATCGTAATAGACAAGGATAATGACAAATATAGTTTACAATGTTATTAAGTACATCATTTTATTTAATTGTGTGAATAAAAGGAATTGTCTCCCCGTCGGGGAATTGAACCCCGGTCTCCCACGTGACAGGCGGGGATACTGACCACTATACTAATGAGGACATATTGGCTTCAGTTCAACAGTGCTCACCTCCATGAGGTTAGGGCATGCCCTCAATCAATTCACAGTATTGTAATAGGCAGCTTTGCTTCTTTTCGTTAGGAGAAGCAATCTTTTTTCATAAATGATTACAAATCAGAAATTCCTAGCCAAAAATAATCTGCTTTATTAAGACATGATTGATTAAAATAAATACCTATCTATCGATCTGTCTATCTATCTTTCTATCTATCAGCTCACTTTACCATTTTCAGCTTATAACCATTTACCACCAGGGGTCACTACTAACAAAAAGCAGCCACTCCACTTCTAAGTCTAGCCCCTAGAGTTGAGCAGAAGCATAAGATTCCCCACTGCTTCATTCCATTTTCCAATAGATTATAGATGTAAATTGTTTTTGATGGTATGGTCTGTGCAGATTGAAATATTCAGAGCATATTCTGACTTTTAGTTAACACATCTGTAAGCAATTTGGCCATCACTGAATTCAACGTTTATCTCAATCGTAATAGACAAGGATAATGACAAATATAGTTTACAATGTTGTTAAGTACATCATTTTATTTAATTGTGTGAATAAAAGGAATCGTCTCCCCGTCGGGGAATTGAACCCCTGTCTCCCGCGTGACAGGCGGGGATACTGACCACTATACTAACAAGGACATATTGGCTTTAGTTCAACAGTGCTCACCTCCATGAGGTTAGGGCATGCCCTCAATCAATTCACAGTATTGTAATAGGCAGATTTGCTTCTTTTCGTTAGGAGAAGCAATCTTTTTTCATAAATGATTACAAATCAGAAATTCCTAGCCAAAAATAATCTGCTTTATTAAGAAATGATTGATTAAAATAAATACCTATCTATCGATCTGTCTATCTATCTTTCTATCTATCAGCTCACTTTACCATTTGCAGCTTATAACCATTTACCACCAGGGGTCACTACTAACAAAAATCAGCCACTCCACTCCTAAATCTAGCCCCTAGAGTTGAGCAGAAGCATAAGATTCCCCACTGCTTCATTCCATTTTCCAATAGATTATAGATGTAAATTGTTTTTGATGGTATGGTCTGTGCAGATTGAAATATTCAGAGCATATTCTGACTTTTAGTTAACACATCAGTAAGCAATTTGGCCATCACTGAATTCAACATTTATCTCAATCGTAATAGACAAGGATAATGACAAATATAGTTTACAATGTTATTAAGTACATCATTTTATTTAACTGTGTGAATAAAAGGAATTGTCTCCCCGTCAGGGAATTGAACCCCGTTCTCCCGCGTGACAGGCGGGGATACTGACCACTATACTAATGAGGACATATTGGCTTCAGTTCAACAGTGCTCACCTCCATGAGGTTAGGGCATGCCCTCAATCAATTCACAGTATTGTAATAGGCAGCTTTGCTTCTTTTCGTTAGGAGAAGCAATCTTTTTTCATAAATGATTACAAATCAGAAATTCCTAGCCAAAAATAATCTGCTTTATTAATAAATGATTGATTAAAATAAATACCTATCTATCGATCTGTCTATCTATCTTTCTATCTATCAGCTCACTTTACCATTTGCAGCTTATAACCATTTACCACCAGGGGTCACTACTAACAAAATGCAGCCACTCCACTTCTAACTCTAGCCCCTAGAGTTGAGCAGAAGCATAAGATTCCCCACTGCTTCATTCCATTTTCCAATAGATTATAGATGTAAATTGTTTTTGATGGTATGGTCTGTGCAGATTGAAATATTCAGAGCATATTCTGACTTTTAGTTAACACATCTGTAAGCAATTTGGCCATCACTGAATTCAACGTTTATCTCAATCGTAATAGACAAGGATAATGACAAATATAGCTTACAATGTTATTAAGTACATCATTTTATTTAATTGTGTGAATAAAAGGAATCGTCTCCCCGTCGGGGAATTGAACCCCAGTCTCCCGCGTGACTGGCATGGATACTGACCACTATACTAACAAGGACATATTGGCTTCAGTTCAACAGTGCTCACCTCCATGAGGTTAGGGCATGCCCTCAATCAATTCACAGTATTGTAATAGGCAGCTTTGCTTCTTTTGGTTAGGAGAAGCAATCTTTTTTCATAAATAATTACAAATCAGAAATTCCTAGCCAAAAATAATCTGCTTTATTAAGACATGATTGATTAAAATAAATACCTATCTATCGATCTGTCTATCTATCTTTCTATCTATCAGCTCACTTTACCATTTTCAGCTTATAACCATTTACCACCAGGGGTCACTACTAACAAAAAGCAGCCACTCCACTTCTAAGTCTAGCCCCTAGAGTTGAGCAGAAGCATAAGATTCCCCACTGCTTCATTCCATTTTCCAATAGATTATAGATGTAAATTGTTTTTGATGGTATGGTCTGTGCAGATTGAAATATTCAGAGCATATTCTGACTTTTAGTTAACACATCTGTAAGCAATTTGGCCATCACTGAATTCAACGTTTATCTCAATCGTAATAGACAAGGATAATGACAAATATAGTTTACCATGTTATTAAGTACATCATTTTATTTAATTGTGTGAATAAAAGGAATCGTCTCCCCGTTGGGGAATTGAACCCCGGTCTCCCGCGTGACAGGCGGGGATACTGACCACTATACTAACAAGGACATATTGGCTTTAGTTCAACAGTGCTCACCTCCATGAGGTTAGGGCATGCCCTCAATCAATTCACAGTATTGTAATAGGCAGCTTTGCTTCTTTTCGTTAGGAGAAGCAATCTTTTTTCATAAATTATTACAAATCAGAAATTCCTAGCCAAAAATAATCTGCTTTATTAAGAAATGATTGATTAAAATAAATACCTATCTATCGATCTGTCTATCTATCTTTCTATCTATCAGCTCACTTTACCATTTGCAGCTTATAACCATTTACCACCAGGGGTCACTACTAACAAAAAGCAGCCACTCCACTTCTAAATCTAGCCCCTAGAGTTGAGCAGAAGCATAAGATTCCCCACTGCTTCATTCCATTTTCCAATAGATTATAGATGTAAATTGTTTTTGATGGTATGGTCTGTGCAGATTGAAATATTCAGAGCATATTCTGACTTTTAGTTAACACATCAGTAAGCAATTTGGCCATCACTGAATTCAACGTTTATCTCAATCGTAATAGACAAGGATAATGACAAATATAGTTTACAATGTTATTAAGTACATCATTTTATTTAATTGTGTGAATAAAAGGAATCGTCTCCCCGTCGGGGAATTGAACCCCGGTCTCCCGCGTGACAGGCGGGGATACTGACCACTATACTAACAAGGACATATTGGCTTCAGTTCAACAGTGCTCACCTCCATGAGGTTAGGGCATGCCCTCAATCATTTCACAGTATTGTAATAGGCAGCTTTGCTTCTTTTCGTTAGGAGAAGCAATCTTTTTTCATAAATGATTACAAATCAGAAATTCCTAGCCAAAAATAATCTGCTTTATTAATAAATGATTGATTAAAATAAATACCTATCTATCGATCTGTCTATCTATCTTTCTATCTATCAGCTCACTTTACCATTTTCAGCTTATAACCATTTACCACCAGGGGTCACTACTAACAAAAAGCAGCCACTCCACTTCTAAGTCTAGCCCCTAGAGTTGAGCAGAAGCATAAGATTCCCCACTGCTTCATTCCATTTTCCAATAGATTATAGATGTAAATTGTTTTTGATGGTATGGTCTGTGCAGATTGAAATATTCAGAGCATATTCTGACTTTTAGTTAACACATCTGTAAGCAATTTGGCCATCACTGAATTCAACGTTTATCTCAATCGTAATAGACAAGGATAATGACAAATATAGTTTACAATGTTGTTAAGTACATCATTTTATTTAATTGTGTGAATAAAAGGAATCGTCTCCCCGTCGGGGAATTGAACCCCTGTCTCCCGCGTGACAGGCGGGGATACTGACCACTATACTAACAAGGACATATTGGCTTTAGTTCAACAGTGCTCACCTCCATGAGGTTAGGGCATGCCCTCAATCAATTCACAGTATTGTAATAGGCAGATTTGCTTCTTTTCGTTAGGAGAAGCAATCTTTTTTCATAAATGATTACAAATCAGAAATTCCTAGCCAAAAATAATCTGCTTTATTAAGAAATGATTGATTAAAATAAATACCTATCTATCGATCTGTCTATCTATCTTTCTATCTATCAGCTCACTTTACCATTTGCAGCTTATAACCATTTACCACCAGGGGTCACTACTAACAAAAATCAGCCACTCCACTCCTAAATCTAGCCCCTAGAGTTGAGCAGAAGCATAAGATTCCCCACTGCTTCATTCCATTTTCCAATAGATTATAGATGTAAATTGTTTTTGATGGTATGGTCTGTGCAGATTGAAATATTCAGAGCATATTCTGACTTTTAGTTAACACATCAGTAAGCAATTTGGCCATCACTGAATTCAACATTTATCTCAATCGTAATAGACAAGGATAATGACAAATATAGTTTACAATGTTATTAAGTACATCATTTTATTTAACTGTGTGAATAAAAGGAATTGTCTCCCCGTCGGGGAATTGAACCCCGTTCTCCCGCGTGACAGGCGGGGATACTGACCACTATACTAATGAGGACATATTGGCTTCAGTTCAACAGTGCTCACCTCCATGAGGTTAGGGCATGCCCTCAATCAATTCACAGTATTGTAATAGGCAGCTTTGCTTCTTTTCGTTAGGAGAAGCAATCTTTTTTTATAAATGATTACAAATCAGAAATTCCTAGCCAAAAATAATCTGCTTTATTAATAAATGATTGATTAAAATAAATACCTATCTATCGATCTGTCTATCTATCTTTCTATCTATCAGCTCACTTTACCATTTGCAGCTTATAACCATTTACCACCAGGGGTCACTACTAACAAAATGCAGCCACTCCACTTCTAACTCTAGCCCCTAGAGTTGAGCAGAAGCATAAGATTCCCCACTGCTTCATTCCATTTTCCAATAGATTATAGATGTAAATTGTTTTTGATGGTATGGTCTGTGCAGATTGAAATATTCAGAGCATATTCTGACTTTTAGTTAACACATCTGTAAGCAATTTGGCCATCACTGAATTCAACGTTTATCTCAATCGTAATAGACAAGGATAATGACAAATATAGCTTACAATGTTATTAAGTACATCATTTTATTTAATTGTGTGAATAAAAGGAATCGTCTCCCCGTCGGGGAATTGAACCCCAGTCTCCCGCGTGACTGGCATGGATACTGACCACTATACTAACAAGGACATATTGGCTTCAGTTCAACAGTGCTCACCTCCATGAGGTTAGGGCATGCCCTCAATCAATTCACAGTATTGTAATAGGCAGCTTTGCTTCTTTTGGTTAGGAGAAGCAATCTTTTTTCATAAATAATTACAAATCAGAAATTCCTAGCCAAAAATAATCTGCTTTATTAAGACATGATTGATTAAAATAAATACCTATCTATCGATCTGTCTATCTATCTTTCTATCTATCAGCTCACTTTACCATTTTCAGCTTATAACCATTTACCACCAGGGGTCACTACTAACAAAAAGCAGCCACTCCACTTCTAAGTCTAGCCCCTAGAGTTGAGCAGAAGCATAAGATTCCCCACTGCTTCATTCCATTTTCCAATAGATTATAGATGTAAATTGTTTTTGATGGTATGGTCTGTGCAGATTGAAATATTCAGAGCATATTCTGACTTTTAGTTAACACATCTGTAAGCAATTTGGCCATCACTGAATTCAACGTTTATCTCAATCGTAATAGACAAGGATAATGACAAATATAGTTTACCATGTTATTAAGTACATCATTTTATTTAATTGTGTGAATAAAAGGAATCGTCTCCCCGTTGGGGAATTGAACCCCGGTCTCCCGCGTGACAGGCGGGGATACTGACCACTATACTAACAAGGACATATTGGCTTTAGTTCAACAGTGCTCACCTCCATGAGGTTAGGGCATGCCCTCAATCAATTCACAGTATTGTAATAGGCAGCTTTGCTTCTTTTCGTTAGGAGAAGCAATCTTTTTTCATAAATTATTACAAATCAGAAATTCCTAGCCAAAAATAATCTGCTTTATTAAGAAATGATTGATTAAAATAAATACCTATCTATCGATCTGTCTATCTATCTTTCTATCTATCAGCTCACTTTACCATTTGCAGCTTATAACCATTTACCACCAGGGGTCACTACTAACAAAAAGCAGCCACTCCACTTCTAAATCTAGCCCCTAGAGTTGAGCAGAAGCATAAGATTCCCCACTGCTTCATTCCATTTTCCAATAGATTATAGATGTAAATTGTTTTTGATGGTATGGTCTGTGCAGATTGAAATATTCAGAGCATATTCTGACTTTTAGTTAACACATCAGTAAGCAATTTGGCCATCACTGAATTCAACGTTTATCTCAATCGTAATAGACAAGGATAATGACAAATATAGTTTACAATGTTATTAAGTACATCATTTTATTTAATTGTGTGAATAAAAGGAATCGTCTCCCCGTCGGGGAATTGAACCCCGGTCTCCCGCGTGACAGGCGGGGATACTGACCACTATACTAACAAGGACATATTGGCTTCAGTTCAACAGTGCTCACCTCCATGAGGTTAGGGCATGCCCTCAATCATTTCACAGTATTGTAATAGGCAGCTTTGCTTCTTTTCGTTAGGAGAAGCAATCTTTTTTCATAAATGATTACAAATCAGAAATTCCTAGCCAAAAATAATCTGCTTTATTAATAAATGATTGATTAAAATAAATACCTATCTATCGATCTGTCTATCTATCTTTCTATCTATCAGCTCACTTTACCATTTTCAGCTTATAACCATTTACCACCAGGGGTCACTACTAACAAAAAGCAGCCACTCCACTTCTAAGTCTAGCCCCTAGAGTTGAGCAGAAGCATAAGATTCCCCACTGCTTCATTCCATTTTCCAATAGATTATAGATGTAAATTGTTTTTGATGGTATGGTCTGTGCAGATTGAAATATTCAGAGCATATTCTGACTTTTAGTTAACACATCTGTAAGCAATTTGGCCATCACTGAATTCAACGTTTATCTCAATCGTAATAGACAAGGATAATGACAAATATAGTTTACAATGTTGTTAAGTACATCATTTTATTTAATTGTGTGAATAAAAGGAATCGTCTCCCCGTCGGGGAATTGAACCCCTGTCTCCCGCGTGACAGGCGGGGATACTGACCACTATACTAACAAGGACATATTGGCTTTAGTTCAACAGTGCTCACCTCCATGAGGTTAGGGCATGCCCTCAATCAATTCACAGTATTGTAATAGGCAGCTTTGCTTCTTTTCGTTAGGAGAAGCAATCTTTTTTCATAAATGATTACAAATCAGAAATTCCTAGCCAAAAATAATCTGCTTTATTAATAAATGATTGATTAAAATAAATACCTATCTATCGATCTGTCTATCTATCTTTCTATCTATCAGCTCACTTTACCATTTGCAGCTTATAACCATTTACCACCAGGGGTCACTACTAACAAAATGCAGCCACTCCACTTCTAACTCTAGCCCCTAGAGTTGAGCAGAAGCATAAGATTCCCCACTGCTTCATTCCATTTTCCAATAGATTATAGATGTAAATTGTTTTTGATGGTATGGTCTGTGCAGATTGAAATATTCAGAGCATATTCTGACTTTTAGTTAACACATCAGTAAGCAATTTGGCCATCACTGAATTCAACATTTATCTCAATCGTAATAGACAAGGATAATGACAAATATAGTTTACAATGTTATTAAGTACATCATTTTATTTAACTGTGTGAATAAAAGGAATTGTCTCCCCGTCGGGGAATTGAACCCCGTTCTCCCGCGTGACAGGCGGGGATACTGACCACTGTACTAATGAGGACATATTGGCTTCAGTTCAACAGTGCTCACCTCCATGAGGTTAGGGCATGCCCTCAATCAATTCACAGTATTGTAATAGGCAGCTTTGCTTCTTTTCGTTAGGAGAAGCAATCTTTTTTCATAAATGATTACAAATCAGAAATTCCTAGCCAAAAATAATCTGCTTTATTAATAAATGATTGATTAAAATAAATACCTATCTATCGATCTGTCTATCTATCTTTCTATCTATCAGCTCACTTTACCATTTGCAGCTTATAACCATTTACCACCAGGGGTCACTACTAACAAAATGCAGCCACTCCACTTCTAACTCTAGCCCCTAGAGTTGAGCAGAAGCATAAGATTCCCCACTGCTTCATTCCATTTTCCAATAGATTATAGATGTAAATTGTTTTTGATGGTATGGTCTGTGCAGATTGAAATATTCAGAGCATATTCTGACTTTTAGTTAACACATCTGTAAGCAATTTGGCCATCACTGAATTCAACGTTTATCTCAATCGTAATAGACAAGGATAATGACAAATATAGCTTACAATGTTATTAAGTACATCATTTTATTTAATTGTGTGAATAAAAGGAATCGTCTCCCCGTCGGGGAATTGAACCCCAGTCTCCCGCGTGACTGGCATGGATACTGACCACTATACTAACAAGGACATATTGGCTTCAGTTCAACAGTGCTCACCTCCATGAGGTTAGGGCATGCCCTCAATCAATTCACAGTATTGTAATAGGCAGCTTTGCTTCTTTTGGTTAGGAGAAGCAATCTTTTTTCATAAATAATTACAAATCAGAAATTCCTAGCCAAAAATAATCTGCTTTATTAAGACATGATTGATTAAAATAAATACCTATCTATCGATCTGTCTATCTATCTTTCTATCTATCAGCTCACTTTACCATTTTCAGCTTATAACCATTTACCACCAGGGGTCACTACTAACAAAAAGCAGCCACTCCACTTCTAAGTCTAGCCCCTAGAGTTGAGCAGAAGCATAAGATTCCCCACTGCTTCATTCCATTTTCCAATAGATTATAGATGTAAATTGTTTTTGATGGTATGGTCTGTGCAGATTGAAATATTCAGAGCATATTCTGACTTTTAGTTAACACATCTGTAAGCAATTTGGCCATCACTGAATTCAACGTTTATCTCAATCGTAATAGACAAGGATAATGACAAATATAGTTTACCATGTTATTAAGTACATCATTTTATTTAATTGTGTGAATAAAAGGAATCGTCTCCCCGTTGGGGAATTGAACCCCGGTCTCCCGCGTGACAGGCAGGGATACTGACCACTATACTAACAAGGACATATTGGCTTTAGTTCAACAGTGCTCACCTCCATGAGGTTAGGGCATGCCCTCAATCAATTCACAGTATTGTAATAGGCAGCTTTGCTTCTTTTCGTTAGGAGAAGCAATCTTTTTTCATAAATTATTACAAATCAGAAATTCCTAGCCAAAAATAATCTGCTTTATTAAGAAATGATTGATTAAAATAAATACCTATCTATCGATCTGTCTATCTATCTTTCTATCTATCAGCTCACTTTACCATTTGCAGCTTATAACCATTTACCACCAGGGGTCACTACTAACAAAAAGCAGCCACTCCACTTCTAAATCTAGCCCCTAGAGTTGAGCAGAAGCATAAGATTCCCCACTGCTTCATTCCATTTTCCAATAGATTATAGATGTAAATTGTTTTTGATGGTATGGTCTGTGCAGATTGAAATATTCAGAGCATATTCTGACTTTTAGTTAACACATCAGTAAGCAATTTGGCCATCACTGAATTCAACGTTTATCTCAATCGTAATAGACAAGGATAATGACAAATATAGTTTACAATGTTATTAAGTACATCATTTTATTTAATTGTGTGAATAAAAGGAATCGTCTCCCCGTCGGGGAATTGAACCCCGGTCTCCCGCGTGACAGGCGGGGATACTGACCACTATACTAACAAGGACATATTGGCTTCAGTTTAACAGTGCTCACCTCCATGAGGTTAGGGCATGCCCTCAATCATTTCACAGTATTGTAATAGGCAGCTTTGCTTCTTTTCGTTAGGAGAAGCAATCTTTTTTCATAAATGATTACAAATCAGAAATTCCTAGCCAAAAATAATCTGCTTTATTAATAAATGATTGATTAAAATAAATACCTATCTATCGATCTGTCTATCTATCTTTCTATCTATCAGCTCACTTTACCATTTGCAGCTTATAACCATTTACCACCAGGGGTCACTACTAACAAAAAGCAGCCACTCCACTTCTAAATCTAACCCCTAGAGTTGAGCAGAAGCATAATATTCCCCACTGCTTCATTCCATTTTCCAATAGATTATAGATGTAAATTGTTTTTGATGGTATGGTCTGTGCAGATTGAAATATTCAGAGCATATTCTGACTTTTAGTTAACACATCAGTAAGCAATTTGGCCATCACTGAATTCAACGTTTATCTCAATCGTAATAGACAAGGATAATGACAAATATAGTTTACAATGTTATTAAGTACATCATTTTATTTAATTGTGTGAATAAAAGAAATCGTCTCCCCGTCGGGGAATTGAACCCCGGTCTCCCGCGTGACAGGCAGGGATACTGACCACTATACTAACGAGGACATATTGGCTTCAGTTCAACAGTGCTCACCTCCATGAGGTTAGGGCATGCCCTCAATCAATTCACAGTATTGTAATAGACAGCTTTGCTTCTTTTGTTTAGGAGAAGCAATCTTTTTTCATAAATGATTACAAATCAGAAATTCCTAGCCAAAAATAATCTGCTTTATTAAGACATGATTGATTAGAATAAATACCTATCTATCGATCTGTCTATCTATCTTTCTATCTATCAGCTCACTTACCCATTTTCGGCTTATAACCATTTACCACCAGGGGTCACTACTAACAAAAAGCAGCCACTTCACTTCTAAGTCTAGCCCCTAGAGTTGAGCAGAAGCATAAGATTCCCCACTGCTTCATTCTATTTTCCAATAGATTATAGATGTAAATTGTTTTTGATGGTATGGTCTGTGCAGATTGAAATATTCAGAGCATATTCTGACTTTTAGTTAACACATCTGTAAGCAATTTGGCCATCACTGAATACAACGTTTATCTCAATCGTAATAGACAAGGATAATGACAAATATAGTTTACAATGTTATTAAGTACATCATTTTATTTAATTGTGTGAATAAAAGGAATCGTCTCCCCGTCGGGGAATTGAACCCCGGTCTCCCGCGTGACAGGCGGGGATACTGACCACTATACTAACGAGGACATATTGGCTTTAGTTCAACAGTGCTCACCTCCATGAGGTTAGGGCATGCCCTCAATCAATTCACAGTATTGTAATAGGCAGCTTTGCTTCTTTTCGTTAGGAGAAGCAATCTTTTTTCATAAATGATTACAAATCAGAAATTCCTAGCCAAAAATAATCTGCTTTATTAAGACATGATTGATTAAAATAAATACCTATCTATCGATCTGTCTATCTATCTTTCTATCTATCAGCTCACTTTACCATTTTCAGCTTATAACCATTTACCACCAGGGGTCACTACTAACAAAAAGCAGCCACTCCACTTCTAAATCTAGCCCCTAGAGTTGAGCAGACGCATAAGATTCCCCACTGCTTCATTCCATTTTCCAATAGATTATAGATGTAAATTGTTTTTGATGGTATGGTCTGTGCAGATAGAAATATTCAGAGCATATTCTGACTTTTAGTTAACACATCAGTAAGCAATTTGGCCATCACTGAATTCAACGTTTATCTCAATCGTAATAGACAAGGATAATGACAAATATAGTTTACAATGTTATTAAGTACATCATTTTATTTAATTGTGTGAATAAAAGGAATCGTCTCCCCGTCGGGGAATTGAACCCCGGTCTCCCGCGTGACAGGCGGGGATACTGACCACTATACTAATGAGGACATATTGGCTTCAGTTCAACAGTGCTCACCTCCATGAGGTTAGGGCATGCCCTCAATCAATTCACAGTATTGTAATAGGCAGCTTTGCTTCTTTTGGTTAGGAGAAGCAATCGTTTTTCATAAATGATTACAAATCAGAAATTCCTATCCAAAAATAATCTGCTTTATTAAGAAATGATTGATTAAAATAAATACCTATCTATCGATCTGTCTATCTATCTTTCTATCTATCTATGTATATAGATATATATATATATATATATATATATATATATATATATATATATATATATATATATATATATATATATATATATATATATATATATATATATATACAATCAGCTCACTTTACCATTTGCAGCTTATAACCATTTACCACCAGGGGTCACTACTAACAAAAAGCAGCCACTCCACTTCTAACTCTAGCCCCTAGAGTTGAGCAGAAGCATAAGATTCCCCACTGCTTCATTCCATTTTCCAATAGATTATAGATGTAAATTGTTTTTGATGGTATGTCTGTGCAGATTGAAATATTCAGAGCGTATTCTGACTTTTAGTTAACACATCTGTAAGCAATTTGGCCATCACTGAATTCAACGTTTATCTCAATAGTAATAGACAAGGATAATGACAAATATAGTTTACAATGTTATTAAGTACATCATTTTATTTAATTGTGTGAATAAAAGGAATTGTCTCCCCGTCGGGGAATTGAACCCCGGTCTCCCACGTGACAGGCGGGGATACTGACCACTATACTAATGAGGACATATTGGCTTCAGTTCAACAGTGCTCACCTCCATGAGGTTAGGGCATGCCCTCAATCAATTCACAGTATTGTAATAGGCAGCTTTGCTTCTTTTCGTTAGGAGAAGCAATCTTTTTTTCATAAATGATTACAAATCAGAAATTCCTAGCCAAAAATAATCTGCTTTATTAATAAATGATTGATTAAAATAAATACCTATCTATCGATCTGTCTATCTATCTTTCTATCTATCAGCTCACTTTACCATTTGCAGCTTATAACCATTTACCACCAGGGGTCACTACTAACAAAAAGCAGCCACTACACTTCTAAATCTAGCCCCTAGAGTTGAGCAGAAGCATAAGATTCCCCACTGCTTCATTCCATTTTCCAATAGATTATAGATGTAAATTGTTTTTGATGGTATGGTCTGTGCAGATTGAAATATTCAGAGCATATTCTGACTTTTAGTTAACACATCAGTAAGCAATTTGGCCATCACTGAATTCAACGTTTATCTCAATCGTAATAGACAAGGATAATGACAAATATAGTTTACAATGTTATTAAGTACATCATTATATTTAATTGTGTGAATAAAAGGAATTGTCTCCCCGTCGGGGAATTGAACCCCGGTCTCCCACGTGACAGGCGGGGATACTGACCACTATACTAATGAGGACATATTGGCTTCAGTTCAACAGTGCTCACCTCCATGAGGTTAGGGCATGCCCTCAATCAATTCACAGTATTGTAATAGGCAGCTTTGCTTCTTTTCGTTAGGAGAAGCAATCTTTTTTCATAAATGATTACAAATCAGAAATTCCTAGCCAAAAATAATCTGCTTTATTAAGACATGATTGATTAAAATAAATACCTATCTATCGATCTGTCTATCTATCTTTCTATCTATCAGCTCACTTTACCATTTTCAGCTTATAACCATTTACCACCAGGGGTCACTACTAACAAAAAGCAGCCACTCCACTTCTAAGTCTAGCCCCTAGAGTTGAGCAGAAGCATAAGATTCCCCACTGCTTCATTCCATTTTCCAATAGATTATAGATGTAAATTGTTTTTGATGGTATGGTCTGTGCAGATTGAAATATTCAGAGCATATTCTGACTTTTAGTTAACACATCTGTAAGCAATTTGGCCATCACTGAATTCAACGTTTATCTCAATCGTAATAGACAAGGATAATGACAAATAAAGTTTACAATGTTATTAAGTACATCATTTTATTTAATTGTGTGAATAAAAGGAATTGTCTCCCCGTCGGGGAATTGAACCCCGGTCTCCCACGTGACAGGCGGGGATACTGACCACTATACTAATGAGGACATATTGGCTTCAGTTCAACAGTGCTCACCTCCATGAGGTTAGGGCATGCCCTCAATCAATTCACAGTATTGTAATAGGCAGCTTTGCTTCTTTTCGTTAGGAGAAGCAATCTTTTTTCATAAATGATTACAAATCAGAAATTCCTAGCCAAAAATAATCTGCTTTATTAAGAAATGATTGATTAAAATAAATACCTATCTATCGATCTGTCTATCTATCTTTCTATCTATCAGCTCACTTTACCATTTGCAGCTTATAACCATTTACCACCAGGGGTCACTACTAACAAAAATCAGCCACTCCACTCCTAAATCTAGCCCCTAGAGTTGAGCAGAAGCATAAGATTCCCCACTGCTTCATTCCATTTTCCAATAGATTATAGATGTAAATTGTTTTTGATGGTATGGTCTGTGCAGATTGAAATATTCAGAGCATATTCTGACTTTTAGTTAACACATCAGTAAGCAATTTGGCCATCACTGAATTCAACATTTATCTCAATCGTAATAGACAAGGATAATGACAAATATAGTTTACAATGTTATTAAGTACATCATTTTATTTAACTGTGTGAATAAAAGGAATTGTCTCCCCGTCGGGGAATTGAACCCCGTTCTCCCGCGTGACAGGCGGGGATACTGACCACTATACTAATGAGGACATATTGGCTTCAGTTCAACAGTGCTCACCTCCATGAGGTTAGGGCATGCCCTCAATCAATTCACAGTATTGTAATAGGCAGCTTTGCTTCTTTTCGTTAGGAGAAGCAATCTTTTTTCATAAATGATTACAAATCAGAAATTCCTAGCCAAAAATAATCTGCTTTATTAATAAATGATTGATTAAAATAAATACCTATCTATCGATCTGTCTATCTATCTTTCTATCTATCAGCTCACTTTACCATTTGCAGCTTATAACCATTTACCACCAGGGGTCACTACTAACAAAAATCAGCCACTCCACTCCTAAATCTAGCCCCTAGAGTTGAGCAGAAGCATAAGATTCCCCACTGCTTCATTCCATTTTCCAATAGATTATAGATGTAAATTGTTTTTGATGGTATGGTCTGTGCAGATTGAAATATTCAGAGCATATTCTGACTTTTAGTTAACACATCAGTAAGCAATTTGGCCATCACTGAATTCAACATTTATCTCAATCGTAATAGACAAGGATAATGACAAATATAGTTTACAATGTTATTAAGTACATCATTTTATTTAACTGTGTGAATAAAAGGAATTGTCTCCCCGTCGGGGAATTGAACCCCGTTCTCCCGCGTGACAGGCGGGGATACTGACCACTATACTAATGAGGACATATTGGCTTCAGTTCAACAGTGCTCACCTCCATGAGGTTAGGGCATGCCCTCAATCAATTCACAGTATTGTAATAGGCAGCTTTGCTTCTTTTCGTTAGGAGAAGCAATCTTTTTTCATAAATGATTACAAATCAGAAATTCCTAGCCAAAAATAATCTGCTTTATTAATAAATGATTGATTAAAATAAATACCTATCTATCGATCTGTCTATCTATCTTTCTATCTATCAGCTCACTTTACCATTTGCAGCTTATAACCATTTACCACCAGGGGTCACTACTAACAAAATGCAGCCACTCCACTTCTAACTCTAGCCCCTAGAGTTGAGCAGAAGCATAAGATTCCCCACTGCTTCATTCCATTTTCCAATAGATTATAGATGTAAATTGTTTTTGATGGTATGGTCTGTGCAGATTGAAATATTCAGAGCATATTCTGACTTTTAGTTAACACATCTGTAAGCAATTTGGCCATCACTGAATTCAACGTTTATCTCAATCGTAATAGACAAGGATAATGACAAATATAGCTTACAATGTTATTAAGTACATCATTTTATTTAATTGTGTGAATAAAAGGAATCGTCTCCCCGTCGGGGAATTGAACCCCAGTCTCCCGCGTGACTGGCATGGATACTGACCACTATACTAACAAGGACATATTGGCTTCAGTTCAACAGTGCTCACCTCCATGAGGTTAGGGCATGCCCTCAATCAATTCACAGTATTGTAATAGGCAGCTTTGCTTCTTTTGGTTAGGAGAAGCAATCTTTTTTCATAAATAATTACAAATCAGAAATTCCTAGCCAAAAATAATCTGCTTTATTAAGACATGATTGATTAAAATAAATACCTATCTATCGATCTGTCTATCTATCTTTCTATCTATCAGCTCACTTTACCATTTTCAGCTTATAACCATTTACCACCAGGGGTCACTACTAACAAAAAGCAGCCACTCCACTTCTAAGTCTAGCCCCTAGAGTTGAGCAGAAGCATAAGATTCCCCACTGCTTCATTCCATTTTCCAATAGATTATAGATGTAAATTGTTTTTGATGGTATGGTCTGTGCAGATTGAAATATTCAGAGCATATTCTGACTTTTAGTTAACACATCTGTAAGCAATTTGGCCATCACTGAATTCAACGTTTATCTCAATCGTAATAGACAAGGATAATGACAAATATAGTTTACCATGTTATTAAGTACATCATTTTATTTAATTGTGTGAATAAAAGGAATCGTCTCCCCGTTGGGGAATTGAACCCCGGTCTCCCGCGTGACAGGCGGGGATACTGACCACTATACTAACAAGGACATATTGGCTTTAGTTCAACAGTGCTCACCTCCATGAGGTTAGGGCATGCCCTCAATCAATTCACAGTATTGTAATAGGCAGCTTTGCTTCTTTTCGTTAGGAGAAGCAATCTTTTTTCATAAATTATTACAAATCAGAAATTCCTAGCCAAAAATAATCTGCTTTATTAAGAAATGATTGATTAAAATAAATACCTATCTATCGATCTGTCTATCTATCTTTCTATCTATCAGCTCACTTTACCATTTGCAGCTTATAACCATTTACCACCAGGGGTCACTACTAACAAAAAGCAGCCACTCCACTTCTAAATCTAGCCCCTAGAGTTGAGCAGAAGCATAAGATTCCCCACTGCTTCATTCCATTTTCCAATAGATTATAGATGTAAATTGTTTTTGATGGTATGGTCTGTGCAGATTGAAATATTCAGAGCATATTCTGACTTTTAGTTAACACATCAGTAAGCAATTTGGCCATCACTGAATTCAACGTTTATCTCAATCGTAATAGACAAGGATAATGACAAATATAGTTTACAATGTTATTAAGTACATCATTTTATTTAATTGTGTGAATAAAAGGAATCGTCTCCCCGTCGGGGAATTGAACCCCGGTGTCCCGCGTGACAGGCGGGGATACTGACCACTATACTAACAAGGACATATTGGCTTCAGTTCAACAGTGCTCACCTCCATGAGGTTAGGGCATGCCCTCAATCATTTCACAGTATTGTAATAGGCAGCTTTGCTTCTTTTCGTTAGGAGAAGCAATCTTTTTTCATAAATGATTACAAATCAGAAATTCCTAGCCAAAAATAATCTGCTTTATTAATAAATGATTGATTAAAATAAATACCTATCTATCGATCTGTCTATCTATCTTTCTATCTATCAGCTCACTTTACCATTTGCAGCTTATAACCATTTACCACCAGGGGTCACTACTAACAAAAAGCAGCCACTCCACTTCTAAATCTAACCCCTAGAGTTGAGCAGAAGCATAATATTCCCCACTGCTTCATTCCATTTTCCAATAGATTATAGATGTAAATTGTTTTTGATGGTATGGTCTGTGCAGATTGAAATATTCAGAGCATATTCTGACTTTTAGTTAACACATCAGTAAGCAATTTGGCCATCACTGAATTCAACGTTTATCTCAATCGTAATAGACAAGGATAATGACAAATATAGTTTACAATGTTATTAAGTACATCATTTTATTTAATTGTGTGAATAAAAGAAATCGTCTCCCCGTCGGGGAATTGAACCCCGGTCTCCCGCGTGACAGGCAGGGATACTGACCACTATACTAACGAGGACATATTGGCTTCAGTTCAACAGTGCTCACCTCCATGAGGTTAGGGCATGCCCTCAATCAATTCACAGTATTGTAATAGACAGCTTTGCTTCTTTTGTTTAGGAGAAGCAATCTTTTTTCATAAATGATTACAAATCAGAAATTCCTAGCCAAAAATAATCTGCTTTATTAAGACATGATTGATTAGAATAAATACCTATCTATCGATCTGTCTATCTATCTTTCTATCTATCAGCTCACTTACCCATTTTCGGCTTATAACCATTTACCACCAGGGGTCACTACTAACAAAAAGCAGCCACTTCACTTCTAAGTCTAGCCCCTAGAGTTGAGCAGAAGCATAAGATTCCCCACTGCTTCATTCCATTTTCCAATAGATTATAGATGTAAATTGTTTTTGATGGTATGGTCTGTGCAGATTGAAATATTCAGAGCATATTCTGACTTTTAGTTAACACATCTGTAAGCAATTTGGCCATCACTGAATACAACGTTTATCTCAATCGTAATAGACAAGGATAATGACAAATATAGTTTACAATGTTATTAAGTACATCATTTTATTTAATTGTGTGAATAAAAGGAATCGTCTGCCCGTCGGGGAATTGAACCCCAGTCTCCCGCGTGACAGGCGGGGATACTGACCACTATACTAACGAGGACATATTGGCTTTAGTTCAACAGTGCTCACCTCCATGAGGTTAGGGCATGCCCTCAATCAATTCACAGTATTGCAATAGGCAGCTTTGCTTCTTTTCGTTAGGAGAAGCAATCTTTTTTCATAAATGATTACAAATCAGAAATTCCTAGCCAAAAATAATCTGCTTTATTAAGAAATGATTGATTAAAATAAATACCTATCTATCGATCTGTCTATCTATCTTTCTATCTATCAGCTCACTTTACCATTTGCAGCTTATAACCATTTACCACCAGGGGTCACTACTAACAAAAAGCAGCCACTCCACTTCTAAATCTAGCCCCTAGAGTTGAGCAGAAGCATAAGATTCCCCACTGCTTCATTCCATTTTCCAAAAGATTATAGATGTAAATTGTTTTTGATGGTATGTCTGTGCAGATTGAAATATTCAGAGCGTATTCTGACTTTTAGTTAACACATCTGTAAGCAATTTGGCCATCACTGAATTCAACGTTTATCTCAATAGTAATAGACAAGGATAATGACAAATATAGTTTACAATGTTATTAAGTACATCATTTTATTTAATTGTGTGAATAAAAGGAATCGTCTCCCCGTCGGGGAATTGAACCCCGGTCTCCCGCGTGACAGGCGGGGATACTGACCACTATACTAACGAGGACATATTGGCTTCAGTTCAACAGTGCTCACCACCATGAGGTTAGGGCATGCCCTCAATCAATTCACAGTATTGTAATAGGCAGCTTTGCTTCTTTTGGTTAGGAGAAGCAATCTTTTTTCATAAATGATTACAAATCAGAAATTCCTAGCCAAAAATAATCTGCTTTATTAAGAAATGATTGATTAAAATAAATACCTATCTATCGATCTGTCTATCTATCTTTCTATCTATCAGCTCACTTTACCATTTGCAGCTTATAACCATTTACCACCAGGGGTCACTACTAACAAAAAGCAGCCACTCCACTTCTAAATCTAGCCCCTAGAGTTGAGCAGAAGCATAAGATTCCCCACTGCTTCATTCCATTTTCCAAAAGATTATAGATGTAAATTGTTTTTGACGGTATGGTCTGTGCAGATTGAAATATTCAGAGCATATTCTGACTTTTATTTAACACATCTGTAAGCAATTTGGCCATCACTGAATTCAACGTTTATCTCAATCGTAATAGACAAGGATAATGACAAATATAGTTTACAATGTTATTAAGTACATCATTTTATTTAATTGTGTGAATAAAAGGAATCGTCTCCCCGTCGGGGAATTGAACCCCGGTCTCCCGCGTGACAGGCGGGGATACTGACCACTATACTGACGAGGACATGTTGGCTTCAGTTCAACAGTGCTCACCTCCATGAGGTTAGGGCATGCCCTCAATCAATTCACAGTATTTTAATAGGCAGCTTTGCTTCTTTTGGTTAGGAGAAGCAATCTTTTTTCATAAATGATTACAAATCAGAAATTCCTAGCCAAAAATAATCTGCTTTATTAAGACATGATTGATTAGAATAAATACCTATCTATCGATCTGTCTATCTATCTTTCTATCTATCAGCTCACTTACCCATTTTCAGCTTATAACCATTTACCACCAGGGGTCACTACTAACAAAAAGCAGCCACTTCACTTCTAAGTCTAGCCCCTAGAGTTGAGCAGAAGCATAAGATTCCCCACTGCTTCATTCCATTTTCCAATAGATTATAGATGTAAATTGTTTTTGATGGTATGGTCTGTGCAGATTGAAATATTCAGAGCATATTCTGACTTTTAGTTAACACATCTGTAAGCAATTTGGCCATCACTGAATTCAACGTTTATCTCAATCGTAATAGACAAGGATAATGACAAATATAGTTTACAATGTTATTAAGTACATCATTTTATTTAATTGTGTGAATAAAAGGAATCGTCTCCCCGTCGGGGAATTGAACCCCAGTCTCCCGCGTGACAGGCGGGGATACTGACCACTATACTAACGAGGACATATTGGCTTTAGTTCAACAGTGCTCACCTCCATGAGGTTAGGGCATGCCCTCAATCAATTCACAGTATTGCAATAGGCAGCTTTGCTTCTTTTTTCGTTAGGAGAAGCAATCTTTTTTCATAAATGATTACAAATCAGAAATTCCTAGCCAAAAATAATCTGCTTTATTAAGAAATGATTGATTAAAATAAATACCTATCTATCGATCTGTCTATCTATCTTTCTATCTATCAGCTCACTTTACCATTTGCAGCTTATAACCATTTACCACCAGGGGTCACTACTAACAAAAAGCAGCCACTCCACTTCTAAATCTAGCCCCTAGAGTTGAGCAGAAGCATAAGATTCCCCACTGCTTCATTCCATTTTCCAAAAGATTATAGATGTAAATTGTTTTTGATGGTATGTCTGTGCAGATTGAAATATTCAGAGCGTATTCTGACTTTTAGTTAACACATCTGTAAGCAATTTGGCCATCACTGAATTCAACGTTTATCTCAATAGTAATAGACAAGGATAATGACAAATATAGTTTACAATGTTATTAAGTACATCATTTTATTTAATTGTGTGAATAAAAGGAATCGTCTCCCCGTCGGGGAATTGAACCCCGGTCTCCCGCGTGACAGGCGGGGATACTGACCACTATACTAACGAGGACATATTGGCTTCACTTCAACAGTGCTCACCACCATGAGGTTAGGGCATGCCCTCAATCAATTCACAGTATTGTAATAGGCAGCTTTGCTTCTTTTGGTTAGGAGAAGCAATCTTTTTTCATAAATGATTACAAATCAGAAATTCCTAGCCAAAAATAATCTGCTTTATTAAGAAATGATTGATTAAAATAAATACCTATCTATCGATCTGTCTATCTATCTTTCTATCTATCAGCTCACTTTACCATTTGCAGCTTATAACCATTTACCACCAGGGGTCACTACTAACAAAAAGCAGCCACTCCACTTCTAAATCTAGCCCCTAGAGTTGAGCAGAAGCATAAGATTCCCCACTGCTTCATTCCATTTTCCAAAAGATTATAGATGTAAATTGTTTTTGACGGTATGGTCTGTGCAGATTGAAATATTCAGAGCATATTCTGACTTTTATTTAACACATCTGTAAGCAATTTGGCCATCACTGAATTCAACGTTTATCTCAATCGTAATAGACAAGGATAATGACAAATATAGTTTACAATGTTATTAAGTACATCATTTTATTTAATTGTGTGAATAAAAGGAATCGTCTCCCCGTCGGGGAATTGAACCCCGGTCTCCCGCGTGACAGGCAGGGATACTGACCACTATACTGACGAGGACATGTTGGCTTCAGTTCAACAGTGCTCACCTCCATGAGGTTAGGGCATGCCCTCAATCAATTCACAGTATTTTAATAGGCAGCTTTGCTTCTTTAGGTTAGGAGAAGCAATCTTTTTTCATAAATGATTACAAATCAGAAATCCCTAGCCAAAAATAATCTGCTTTATTAAGACATGATTGATTAGAATAAATACCTATCTATCGATCTGTCTATCTATCTTTCTATCTATCAGCTCACTTACCCATTTTCAGCTTATAACCATTTACCACCAGGGGTCACTACTAACAAAAAGCAGCCACTTCACTTCTAAGTCTAGCCCCTAGAGTTGAGCAGAAGCATAAGATTCCCCACTGCTTCATTCCATTTTCCAATAGATTATAGATGTAAATTGTTTTTGATGGTATGGTCTGTGCAGATTGAAATATTCAGAGCATATTCTGACTTTTAGTTAACACATCTGTAAGCAATTTGGCCATCACTGAATTCAACGTTTATCTCAATCGTAATAGACAAGGATAATGACAAATATAGTTTACAATGTTATTAAGTACATCATTTTATTTAATTGTGTGAATAAAAGGAATCGTCTCCCCGTCGGGGAATTGAACCCCAGTCTCCCGCGTGACAGGCGGGGATACTGACCACTATACTAACGAGGACATATGGGCTTTAGTTCAACAGTGCTCACCTCCATGAGGTTAGGGCATGCCCTCAATCAATTCACAGTATTGCAATAGGCAGCTTTGCTTCTTTTCGTTAGGAGAAGCAATCTTTTTTCATAAATGATTACAAATCAGAAATTCCTAGCCAAAAATAATCTGCTTTATTAAGAAATGATTGATTAAAATAAATACCTATCTATCGATCTGTCTATCTATCTTTCTATCTATCAGCTCACTTTACCATTTGCAGCTTATAACCATTTACCACCAGGGGTCACTACTAACAAAAAGCAGCCACTCCACTTCTAAATCTAGCCCCTAGAGTTGAGCAGAAGCATAAGATTCCCCACTGCTTCATTCCATTTTCCAAAAGATTATAGATGTAAATTGTTTTTGATGGTATGTCTGTGCAGATTGAAATATTCAGAGCGTATTCTGACTTTTAGTTAACACATCTGTAAGCAATTTGGCCATCACTGAATTCAACGTTTATCTCAATAGTAATAGACAAGGATAATGACAAATATAGTTTACAATGTTATTAAGTACATCATTTTATTTAATTGTGTGAATAAAAGGAATCGTCTCCCCGTCGGGGAATTGAACCCCGGTCTCCCGCGTGACAGGCGGGGATACTGACCACTATACTAACGAGGACATATTGGCTTCAGTTCAACAGTGCTCACCTCCATGAGGTTAGGGCATGCCCTCAATCAATTCACAGTATTGTAATAGGCAGCTTTGCTTCTTTTGGTTAGGAGAAGCAATCTTTTTTCATAAATGATTACAAATCAGAAATTCCTAGCCAAAAATAATCTGCTTTATTAAGAAATGATTGATTAAAATAAATACCTATCTATCGATCTGTCTATCTATCTTTCTATCTATCAGCTCACTTTACCATTTGCAGCTTATAACCATTTACCACCAGGGGTCACTACTAACAAAAAGCAGCCACTCCACTTCTAAATCTAGCCCCTAGAGTTGAGCAGAAGCATAAGATTCCCCACTGCTTCATTCCATTTTCCAAAAGATTATAGATGTAAATTGTTTTTGACGGTATGGTCTGTGCAGATTGAAATATTCAGAGCATATTCTGACTTTTATTTAACACATCTGTAAGCAATTTGGCCATCACTGAATTCAACGTTTATCTCAATCGTAATAGACAAGGATAATGACAAATATAGTTTACAATGTTATTAAGTACATCATTTTATTTAATTGTGTGAATAAAAGGAATCGTCTCCCCGTCGGGGAATTGAACCCCGGTCTCCCGCGTGACAGGCGGGGATACTGACCACTATACTGACGAGGACATGTTGGCTTCAGTTCAACAGTGCTCACCTCCATGAGGTTAGGGCATGCCCTAAATCAATTCACAGTATTTTAATAGGCAGCTTTGCTTCTTTTGGTTAGGAGAAGCAATCTTTTTACATAAATGATTACAAATCAGAAATTCCTAGCCAAAAATAATCTGCTTTATTAAGAAATGATTGATTAAAATAAATACCTATCTATCGATCTGTCTATCTATCTTTCTATCTATCAGCTCACTTTACCATTTGCAGCTTATAACCATTTACCACCAGGGGTCACTACTAACAAAAAGCAGCCACTCCACTTCTAAATCTAGCCCCTAGAGTTGAGCAGAAGCATAAGATTCCCCACTGCTTCATTCCATTTTCCAATAGATTATAGATGTAAATTGTTTTTGATGGTATGGTCTGTGCAGATTGAAATATTCAGAGCATATTCTGACTTTTAGTTAACACATCAGTAAGCAATTTGGCCATCACTGAATTCAACGTTTATCTCAATCGTAATAGACAAGGATAATGACAAGTATAGTTTACAATGTTATTAAGTACATCATTTTATTTAATTGTGTGAATAAAAGGAATTGTCTCCCCGTCGGGGAATTGAACCCCGGTCTCCCGCGTGACAGGCGGGGATACTGACCACTATACTAATGATGACATATTGGCTTCAGTTCAACAGTGCTCACCTCCATGAGGTTAGGGCATGCCCTCAATCAATTCACAGTATTGTAATAGGCAGCTTTGCTTCTTTTCGTTAGGAGAAGCAATCTTTTTTCATAAATGATTACAAATCAGAAATTCCTAGCCAAAAATAATCTGCTTTATTAATAAATGATTGATTAAAATAAATACCTATCTATCGATCTGTCTATCTATCTTTCTATCTATCAGCTCACTTTACCATTTGCAGCTTATAACCATTTACCACCAGGGGTCACTACTAACAAAAAGCAGCCACTCCACTTCTAAATCTAGCCCCTAGAGTTGAGCAGAAGCATAATATTCCCCACTGCTTCATTCCATTTTCCAATAGATTATAGATGTAAATTGTTTTTGATGGTATGGTCTGTGCAGATTGAAATATTCAGAGCATATTCTGACTTTTAGTTAACACATCAGTAAGCAATTTGGCCATCACTGAATTCAACGTTTATCTCAATCGTAATAGACAAGGATAATGACAAATATAGTTTACAATGTTATTAAGTACATCATTTTATTTAATTGTGTGAATAAAAGAAATCGTCTCCCCGTCGGGGAATTGAACCCCGGTCTACCGCGTGACAGGCAGGGATACTGACCACTATACTAACGAGGACATATTGGCTTCAGTTCAACAGTGCTCACCTCCATGAGGTTAGGGCATGCCCTCAATCAATTCACAGTATTGTAATAGACAGCTTTGCTTCTTTTGTTTAGGAGAAGCAATCTTTTTTCATAAATGATTACAAATCAGAAATTCCTAGCCAAAAATAATCTGCTTTATTAAGACATGATTGATTAGAATAAATACCTATCTATCGATCTGTCTATCTATCTTTCTATCTATCAGCTCACTTACCCATTTTCAGCTTATAACCATTTACCACCAGGGGTCACTACTAACAAAAAGCAGCCACTTCACTTCTAAGTCTAGCCCCTAGAGTTGAGCAGAAGCATAAGATTCCCCACTGCTTCATTCCATTTTCCAATAGATTATAGATGTAAATTGTTTTTGATGGTATGGTCTGTGCAGATTGAAATATTCAGAGCATATTCTGACTTTTAGTTAACACATCTGTAAGCAATTTGGCCATCACTGAATTCAACGTTTATCTCAATCGTAATAGACAAGGATAATGACAAATATAGTTTACAATGTTATTAAGTACATCATTTTATTTAATTGTGTGAATAAAAGGAATCGTCTCCCCGTCGGGGAATTGAACCCCAGTCTCCATAGTGACAGGCGGGGATACTGACCACTATACTAACGAGGACATATTGGCTTTAGTTCAACAAATCTGCTTTATTAAGAAATGATTGATTAAAATAAATACCTATCTATCGATCTGTCTATCTATCTTTCTATCTATCAGCTCACTTTACCATTTGCAGCTTATAACCATTTACCACCAGGGGTCACTACTAACAAAAAGCAGCCACTCCACTTCTAAATCTAGCCCCTAGAGTTGAGCAGAAGCATAAGATTCCCCACTGCTTCATTCCATTTTCCAAAAGATTATAGATGTAAATTGTTTTTGACGGTATGGTCTGTGCAGATTGAAATATTCAGAGCATATTCTGACTTTTATTTAACACATCTGTAAGCAATTTGGCCATCACTGAATTCAACGTTTATCTCAATCGTAATAGACAAGGATAATGACAAATATAGTTTACAATGTTATTAAGTACATCATTTTATTTAATTGTGTGAATAAAAGGAATCGTCTCCCCGTCGGGGAATTGAACCCCGGTCTCCCGCGTGACAGGCGGGGATACTGACCACTATACTGATGAGGACATGTTGGCTTCAGTTCAACAGTGCTCACCTCCATGAGGTTAGGGCATGCCCTCAATCAATTCACAGTATTTTAATAGGCAGCTTTGCTTCTTTTGGTTAGGAGAAGCAATCTTTTTTCATAAATGATTACAAATCAGAAATTCCTAGCCAAAAATAATCTGCTTTATTAAGACATGATTGATTAGAATAAATACCTATCTATCGATCTGTCTATCTATCTTTCTATCTATCAGCTCACTTACCCATTTTCAGCTTATAACCATTTACCACCAGGGGTCACTACTAACAAAAAGCAGCCACTTCACTTCTAAGTCTAGCCCCTAGAGTTGAGCAGAAGCATAAGATTCCCCACTGCTTCATTCCATTTTCCAATAGATTATAGATGTAAATTGTTTTTGATGGTATGGTCTGTGCAGATTGAAATATTCAGAGCATATTCTGACTTTTAGTTAACACATCTGTAAGCAATTTGGCCATCACTGAATTCAACGTTTATCTCAATCGTAATAGACAAGGATAATGACAAATATAGTTTACAATGTTATTAAGTACATCATTTTATTTAATTGTGTGAATAAAAGGAATCGTCTCCCCGTCGGGGAATTGAACCCCAGTCTCCCGCGTGACAGGCGGGGATACTGACCACTATACTAACGAGGACATATTGGCTTTAGTTCAACAGTGCTCACCTCCATGAGGTTAGGGCATGCCCTCAATCAATTCACAGTATTGCAATAGGCAGCTTTGCTTCTTTTCGTTAGGAGAAGCAATCTTTTTTCATAAATGATTACAAATCAGAAATTCCTAGCCAAAAATAATCTGCTTTATTAAGAAATGATTGATTAAAATAAATACCTATCTATCGATCTGTCTATCTATCTTTCTATCTATCAGCTCACTTTACCATTTGCAGCTTATAACCATTTACCACCAGGGGTCACTACTAACAAAAAGCAGCCACTCCACTTCTAAATCTAGCCCCTAGAGTTGAGCAGAAGCATAAGATTCCCCACTGCTTCATTCCATTTTCCAAAAGATTATAGATGTAAATTGTTTTTGACGGTATGGTCTGTGCAGATTGAAATATTCAGAGCATATTCTGACTTTTATTTAACACATCTGTAAGCAATTTGGCCATCACTGAATTCAACGTTTATCTCAATCGTAATAGACAAGGATAATGACAAATATAGTTTACAATGTTATTAAGTACATCATTTTATTTAATTGTGTGAATAAAAGGAATCGTCTCCCCGTCGGGGAATTGAACCCCGGTCTCCCGCGTGACAGGCGGGGATACTGACCACTATACTGATGAGGACATGTTGGCTTCAGTTCAACAGTGCTCACCTCCATGAGGTTAGGGCATGCCCTCAATCAATTCACAGTATTTTAATAGGCAGCTTTGCTTCTTTTGGTTAGGAGAAGCAATCTTTTTTCATAAATGATTACAAATCAGAAATTCCTAGCCAAAAATAATCTGCTTTATTAAGACATGATTGATTAGAATAAATACCTATCTATCGATCTGTCTATCTATCTTTCTATCTATCAGCTCACTTACCCATTTTCAGCTTATAACCATTTACCACCAGGGGTCACTACTAACAAAAAGCAGCCACTTCACTTCTAAGTCTAGCCCCTAGAGTTGAGCAGAAGCATAAGATTCCCCACTGCTTCATTCCATTTTCCAATAGATTATAGATGTAAATTGTTTTTGATGGTATGGTCTGTGCAGATTGAAATATTCAGAGCATATTCTGACTTTTAGTTAACACATCTGTAAGCAATTTGGCCATCACTGAATTCAACGTTTATCTCAATCGTAATAGACAAGGATAATGACAAATATAGTTTACAATGTTATTAAGTACATCATTTTATTTAATTGTGTGAATAAAAGGAATCGTCTCCCCGTCGGGGAATTGAACCCCAGTCTCCCGCGTGACAGGCGGGGATACTGACCACTATACTAACGAGGACATATTGGCTTTAGTTCAACAGTGCTCACCTCCATGAGGTTAGGGCATGCCCTCAATCAATTCACAGTATTGCAATAGGCAGCTTTGCTTCTTTTCGTTAGGAGAAGCAATCTTTTTTCATAAATGATTACAAATCAGAAATTCCTAGCCAAAAATAATCTGCTTTATTAAGAAATGATTGATTAAAATAAATACCTATCTATCGATCTGTCTATCTATCTTTCTATCTATCAGCTCACTTTACCATTTGCAGCTTATAACCATTTACCACCAGGGGTCACTACTAACAAAAAGCAGCCACTCCACTTCTAAATCTAGCCCCTAGAGTTGAGCAGAAGCATAAGATTCCCCACTGCTTCATTCCATTTTCCAAAAGATTATAGATGTAAATTGTTTTTGATGGTATGTCTGTGCAGATTGAAATATTCAGAGCGTATTCTGACTTTTAGTTAACACATCTGTAAGCAATTTGGCCATCACTGAATTCAACGTTTATCTCAATAGTAATAGACAAGGATAATGACAAATATAGTTTACAATGTTATTAAGTACATCATTTTATTTAATTGTGTGAATAAAAGGAATCGTCTCCCCGTCGGGGAATTGAACCCCGGTCTCCCGCGTGACAGGCGGGGATACTGACCACTATACTGACGAGGACATGTTGGCTTCAGTTCAACAGTGCTCACCTCCATGAGGTTAGGGCATGCCCTCAATCAATTCACAGTATTTTAATAGGCAGCTTTGCTTCTTTTGGTTAGGAGAAGCAATCTTTTTTCATAAATGATTACAAATCAGAAATTCCTAGCCAAAAATAATCTGCTTTATTAAGAAATGATTGATTAAAATAAATACCTATCTATCGATCTGTCTATCTATCTTTCTATCTATCAGCTCACTTTACCATTTGCAGCTTATAACCATTTACCACCAGGGGTCACTACTAACAAAAAGCAGCCACTCCACTTCTAAATCTAGCCCCTAGAGTTGAGCAGAAGCATAAGATTCCCCACTGCTTCATTCCATTTTCCAATAGATTATAGATGTAAATTGTTTTTGATGGTATGGTCTGTGCAGATTGAAATATTCAGAGCATATTCTGACTTTTAGTTAACACATCAGTAAGCAATTTGGCCATCACTGAATTCAACGTTTATCTCAATCGTAATAGACAAGGATAATGACAAGTATAGTTTACAATGTTATTAAGTACATCATTTTATTTAATTGTGTGAATAAAAGGAATTGTCTCCCAGTCGGGGAATTGAACCCCGGTCTCCCGCGTGACTGGCGGGGATACTGACCACTATACTAATGAGGACATATTGGCTTCAGTTCAACAGTGCTCACCTCCATGAGGTTAGGGCATGCCCTCAATCAATTCACAGTATTGTAATAGGCAGCTTTGCTTCTTTTCGTTAGGAGAAGCAATCTTTTTTCATAAATGATTACAAATCAGAAATTCCTAGCCAAAAATAATCTGCTTTATTAATAAATGATTGATTAAAATAAATACCTATCTATCGATCTGTCTATCTATCTTTATATCTATCAGCTCACTTTACCATTTGCAGCTTATAACCATTTACCACCAGGGGTCACTACTAACAAAAAGCAGCCACTCCACTTCTAACTCTAGCCCCTAGAGTTGAGCAGAAGCATAAGATTCCCCACTGCTTCATTCCATTTTCCAATAGATTATAGATGTAAATTGTTTTTGATGGTATGGTCTGTGCAGATTGAAATATTCAGAGCATATTCTGACTTTTAGTTAACACATCTGTAAGCAATTTGGCCATCACTGAATTCAACGTTTATCTCAATCGTAATAGACAAGGATAATGACAAATATAGTTTACAATGTTATTAAGTACATCATTTTATTTAATTGTGTGAATAAAAGGAATCGTCTCCCCGTCGGGGAATTGAACCCCGGTCTCCCGCGTGACAGGCGGGGATACTGACCACTATACTAATGAGGACATATTGGCTTCAGTTCAACAGTGCTCACCTCCATGAGGTTAGGGCATGCCCTCAATCAATTCACAGTATTGTAATAGGCAGCTTTGCTTCTTTTCGTTAGGAGAAGCAATCTTTTTTCATAAATGATTACAAATCAGAAATTCCTAGCCAAAAATAATCTGCTTTATTAATAAATGATTGATTAAAATAAATACCTATCTATCGATCTGTCTATCTATCTTTCTATCTATCAGCTCACTTTACCATTTGCAGCTTATAACCATTTACCACCAGGGGTCACTACTAACAAAAAGCAGCCACTCCACTTCTAACTCTAGCCCCTAGAGTTGAGCAGAAGCATAAGATTCCCCACTGCTTCATTCCATTTTCCAATAGATTATAGATGTAAATTGTTTTTGATGGTATGGTCTGTGCAGATTGAAATATTCAGAGCATATTCTGACTTTTAGTTAACACATCTGTAAGCAATTTGGCCATCACTGAATTCAACGTTTATCTCAATCGTAATAGACAAGGATAATGACAAATATAGCTTACAATGTTATTAAGTACATCATTTTATTTAATTGTGTGAATAAAAGGAATCGTCTCCCCGTCGGGGAATTGAACCCCGGTCTCCCGCGTGACTGGCAGGGATACTGACCACTATACTAATGAGGACATATTGGCTTCAGTTCAACAGTGCTCACCTCCATGAGGTTAGGGCATGCCCTCAATCAATTCACAGTATTGTAATAGGCAGCTTTGCTTCTTTTGGTTAGGAGAAGCAATCTTTTTTCATAAATAATTACAAATCAGAAATTCCCAGCCAAAAATAATCTGCTTTATTAAGACATGATTGATTAAAATAAATACCTATCTATCGATCTGTCTATCTATCTTTCTATCTATCAGCTCACTTTACCATTTTCAGCTTATAACCATTTACCACCAGGGGTCACTACTAACAAAAAGCAGCCACTCCACTTCTAAGTCTAGCCCCTAGAGTTGAGCAGAAGCATAAGATTCCCCACTGCTTCATTCCATTTTCCAATAGATTATAGATGTAAATTGTTTTTGATGGTATGGTCTGTGCAGATTGAAATATTCAGAGCATATTCTGACTTTTAGTTAACACATCTGTAAGCAATTTGGCCATCACTGAATTCAACGTTTATCTCAATCGTAATAGACAAGGATAATGACAAATATAGTTTACAATGTTATTAAGTACATCATTTTATTTAATTGTGTGAATAAAAGGAATCGTCTCCCCGTCGGGGAATTGAACCCCGGTCTCCCGCGTGACAGGCGGGGATACTGACCACTATACTAACAAGGACATATTGGCTTTATGTCAACAGTGCTCACCTCCATGAGGTTAGGGCATGCCCTCAATCAATTCACAGTATTGTAATAGGCAGCTTTGCTTCTTTTCGTTAGGAGAAGCAATCTTTTTTCATAAATGATTACAAATCAGAAATTCCTAGCCAAAAATAATCTGCTTTATTAAGAAATGATTGATTAAAATAAATACCTATCTATCGATCTGTCTATCTATCTTTCTATCTATCAGCTCACTTTACCATTTGCAGCTTATAACCATTTACCACCAGGGGTCACTACTAACAAAAAGCAGCCACTCCACTTCTAAATCTAGCCCCTAGAGTTGAGCAGAAGCATAAGATTCCCCACTGCTTCATTCCATTTTCCAATAGATTATAGATGTAAATTGTTTTTGATGGTATGGTCTGTGCAGATTGAAATATTCAGAGCATATTCTGACTTTTAGTTAACACATCAGTAAGCAATTTGGCCATCACTGAATTCAACGTTTATCTCAATCGTAATAGACAAGGATAATGACAAATATAGTTTACAATGTTATTAAGTACATCATTTTATGTAATTGTGTGAATAAAAGGAATTGTCTCCCCGTCGGGGAATTGAACCCCGGTCTCCCGCGTGACAGGCGGGGATACTGACCACTATACCAATGAGGACATATTGGCTTCAGTTCAACAGTGCTCACCTCCATGAGGTTAGGGCATGCCCTCAATCAATTCACAGTATTGTAATAGGCAGCTTTGCTTCTTTTCGTTAGGAGAAGCAATCTTTTTTCATAAATGATTACAAATCAGAAATTCCTAGCCAAAAATAATCTGCTTTATTAATAAATGATTGATTAAAATAAATACCTATCTATCGATCTGTCTATCTATCTTTCTATCTATCAGCTCACTTTACCATTTGCAGCTTATAACCATTTACCACCAGGGGTCACTACTTACAAAAAGCAGCCACTCCACTTCTAACTCTAGCCCCTAGAGTTGAGCAGAAGCATAAGATTCCCCACTGCTTCATTCCATTTTCCAATAGATTATAGATGTAAATTGTTTTTGATGGTATGGTCTGTGCAGATTGAAATATTCAGAGCATATTCTGACTTTTAGTTAACACATCTGTAAGCAATTTGGCCATCACTGAATTCAACGTTTATCTCAATCGTAATAGACAAGGGTAATGACAAATATAGCTTACAATGTTATTAAGTACATCATTTTATTTAATTGTGTGAATAAAAGGAATCGTCTCCCCGTCGGGGAATTGAACCCCGGTTTCCCGATTGACAGGCGGGAATACTGACCACTATACTAACGAGGACATATTGGCTTTAGTTCAACAGTGCTCACCTCCATGAGGTTAGGGCATGCCCTCAATCAATTCACAGTATTGTAATAGGCAGCTTTGCTTCTTTTGGTTAGGAGAAGCAATCTTTTTTCATAAATGATTACAAATCAGAAATTCCTAGCCAAAAATAATCTGCTTTATTAAGAAATGATTGATTAAAATAAATACCTATCTATCGATCTGTCTATCTATCTTTCTATCTATCAGCTCACTTTACCATTTGCAGCTTATAACCATTTACCACCAGGGGTCACTACTAACAAAAAGCAGCCACTCCACTTCTAAATCTAGCCCCTAGAGTTGAGCAGAAGCATAAGATTCCCCACTGCTTCATTCCATTTTCCAATAGATTATAGATGTAAATTGTTTTTGATGGTATGGTCTGTGCAGATTGAAATATTCAGAGCATATTCTGACTTTTAGTTAACACATCAGTAAGCAATTTGGCCATCACTGAATTCAACGTTTATCTCAATCGTAATAGACAAGGATAATGACAAGTATAGTTTACAATGTTATTAAGTACATCATTTTATTTAATTGTGTGAATAAAAGGAATTGTCTCCCAGTCGGGGAATTGAACCCCGGTCTCCCGCGTGACAGGCGGGGATACTGACCACTATACTAATGAGGACATATTGGCTTCAGTTCAACAGTGCTCACCTCCATGAGGTTAGGGCATGCCCTCAATCAATTCACAGTATTGTAATAGGCAGCTTTGCTTCTTTTCGTTAGGAGAAGCAATCTTTTTTCATAAATGATTACAAATCAGAAATTCCTAGCCAAAAATAATCTGCTTTATTAATAAATGATTGATTAAAATAAATACCTATCTATCGATCTGTCTATCTATCTTTATATCTATCAGCTCACTTTACCATTTGCAGCTTATAACCATTTACCACCAGGGGTCACTACTAACAAAAAGCAGCCACTCCACTTCTAACTCTAGCCCCTAGAGTTGAGCAGAAGCATAAGATTCCCCACTGCTTCATTCCATTTTCCAATAGATTATAGATGTAAATTGTTTTTGATGGTATGGTCTGTGCAGATTGAAATATTCAGAGCATATTCTGACTTTTAGTTAACACATCTGTAAGCAATTTGGCCATCACTGAATTCAACGTTTATCTCAATCGTAATAGACAAGGATAATGACAAATATAGTTTACAATGTTATTAAGTACATCATTTTATTTAATTGTGTGAATAAAAGGAATCGTCTCCCCGTCGGGGAATTGAACCCCGGTCTCCCGCGTGACAGGCGGGGATACTGACCACTATACTAATGAGGACATATTGGCTTCAGTTCAACAGTGCTCACCTCCATGAGGTTAGGGCATGCCCTCAATCAATTCACAGTATTGTAATAGGCAGCTTTGCTTCTTTTCGTTAGGAGAAGCAATCTTTTTTCATAAATGATTACAAATCAGAAATTCCTAGCCAAAAATAATCTGCTTTATTAATAAATGATTGATTAAAATAAATACCTATCTATCGATCTGTCTATCTATCTTTCTATCTATCAGCTCACTTTACCATTTGCAGCTTATAACCATTTACCACCAGGGGTCACTACTAACAAAAAGCAGCCACTCCACTTCTAACTCTAGCCCCTAGAGTTGAGCAGAAGCATAAGATTCCCCACTGCTTCATTCCATTTTCCAATAGATTATAGATGTAAATTGTTTTTGATGGTATGGTCTGTGCAGATTGAAATATTCAGAGCATATTCTGACTTTTAGTTAACACATCTGTAAGCAATTTGGCCATCACTGAATTCAACGTTTATCTCAATCGTAATAGACAAGGATAATGACAAATATAGCTTACAATGTTATTAAGTACATCATTTTATTTAATTGTGTGAATAAAAGGAATCGTCTCCCCGTCGGGGAATTGAACCCCGGTCTCCCGCGTGACTGGCAGGGATACTGACCACTATACTAATGAGGACATATTGGCTTCAGTTCAACAGTGCTCACCTCCATGAGGTTAGGGCATGCCCTCAATCAATTCACAGTATTGTAATAGGCAGCTTTGCTTCTTTTGGTTAGGAGAAGCAATCTTTTTTCATAAATAATTACAAATCAGAAATTCCCAGCCAAAAATAATCTGCTTTATTAAGACATGATTGATTAAAATAAATACCTATCTATCGATCTGTCTATCTATCTTTCTATCTATCAGCTCACTTTACCATTTTCAGCTTATAACCATTTACCACCAGGGGTCACTACTAACAAAAAGCAGCCACTCCACTTCTAAGTCTAGCCCCTAGAGTTGAGCAGAAGCATAAGATTCCCCACTGCTTCATTCCATTTTCCAATAGATTATAGATGTAAATTGTTTTTGATGGTATGGTCTGTGCAGATTGAAATATTCAGAGCATATTCTGACTTTTAGTTAACACATCTGTAAGCAATTTGGCCATCACTGAATTCAACGTTTATCTCAATCGTAATAGACAAGGATAATGACAAATATAGTTTACAATGTTATTAAGTACATCATTTTATTTAATTGTGTGAATAAAAGGAATCGTCTCCCCGTCGGGGAATTGAACCCCGGTCTCCCGCGTGACAGGCGGGGATACTGACCACTATACTAACAAGGACATATTGGCTTTATGTCAACAGTGCTCACCTCCATGAGGTTAGGGCATGCCCTCAATCAATTCACAGTATTGTAATAGGCAGCTTTGCTTCTTTTCGTTAGGAGAAGCAATCTTTTTTCATAAATGATTACAAATCAGAAATTCCTAGCCAAAAATAATCTGCTTTATTAATAAATGATTGATTAAAATAAATACCTATCTATCGATCTGTCTATCTATCTTTATATCTATCAGCTCACTTTACCATTTGCAGCTTATAACCATTTACCACCAGGGGTCACTACTAACAAAAAGCAGCCACTCCACTTCTAACTCTAGCCCCTAGAGTTGAGCAGAAGCATAAGATTCCCCACTGCTTCATTCCATTTTCCAATAGATTATAGATGTAAATTGTTTTTGATGGTATGGTCTGTGCAGATTGAAATATTCAGAGCATATTCTGACTTTTAGTTAACACATCTGTAAGCAATTTGGCCATCACTGAATTCAACGTTTATCTCAATCGTAATAGACAAGGATAATGACAAATATAGTTTACAATGTTATTAAGTACATCATTTTATTTAATTGTGTGAATAAAAGGAATCGTCTCCCCGTCGGGGAATTGAACCCCGGTCTCCCGCGTGACAGGCGGGGATACTGACCACTATACTAATGAGGACATATTGGCTTCAGTTCAACAGTGCTCACCTCCATGAGGTTAGGGCATGCCCTCAATCAATTCACAGTATTGTAATAGGCAGCTTTGCTTCTTTTCGTTAGGAGAAGCAATCTTTTTTCATAAATGATTACAAATCAGAAATTCCTAGCCAAAAATAATCTGCTTTATTAATAAATGATTGATTAAAATAAATACCTATCTTTCGATCTGTCTATCTATCTTTCTATCTATCAGCTCACTTTACCATTTGCAGCTTATAACCATTTACCACCAGGGGTCACTACTAACAAAAAGCAGCCACTCCACTTCTAACTCTAGCCCCTAGAGTTGAGCAGAAGCATAAGATTCCCCACTGCTTCATTCCATTTTCCAATAGATTATAGATGTAAATTGTTTTTGATGGTATGGTCTGTGCAGATTGAAATATTCAGAGCATATTCTGACTTTTAGTTAACACATCTGTAAGCAATTTGGCCATCACTGAATTCAACGTTTATCTCAATCGTAATAGACAAGGATAATGACAAATATAGCTTACAATGTTATTAAGTACATCATTTTATTTAATTGTGTGAATAAAAGGAATCGTCTCCCCGTCGGGGAATTGAACCCCGGTCTCCCGCGTGACTGGCAGGGATACTGACCACTATACTAATGAGGACATATTGGCTTCAGTTCAACAGTGCTCACCTCCATGAGGTTAGGGCATGCCCTCAATCAATTCACAGTATTGTAATAGGCAGCTTTGCTTCTTTTGGTTAGGAGAAGCAATCTTTTTTCATAAATAATTACAAATCAGAAATTCCCAGCCAAAAATAATCTGCTTTATTAAGACATGATTGATTAAAATAAATACCTATCTATCGATCTGTCTATCTATCTTTCTATCTATCAGCTCACTTTACCATTTTCAGCTTATAACCATTTACCACCAGGGGTCACTACTAACAAAAAGCAGCCACTCCACTTCTAAGTCTAGCCCCTAGAGTTGAGCAGAAGCATAAGATTCCCCACTGCTTCATTCCATTTTCCAATAGATTATAGATGTAAATTGTTTTTGATGGTATGGTCTGTGCAGATTGAAATATTCAGAGCATATTCTGACTTTTAGTTAACACATCTGTAAGCAATTTGGCCATCACTGAATTCAACGTTTATCTCAATCGTAATAGACAAGGATAATGACAAATATAGTTTACAATGTTATTAAGTACATCATTTTATTTAATTGTGTGAATAAAAGGAATCGTCTCCCCGTCGGGGAATTGAACCCCGGTCTCCCGCGTGACAGGCGGGGATACTGACCACTATACTAACAAGGACATATTGGCTTTATGTCAACAGTGCTCACCTCCATGAGGTTAGGGCATGCCCTCAATCAATTCACAGTATTGTAATAGGCAGCTTTGCTTCTTTTCGTTAGGAGAAGCAATCTTTTTTCATAAATGATTACAAATCAGAAATTCCTAGCCAAAAATAATCTGCTTTATTAAGAAATGATTGATTCAAATAAATACCTATCTATCGATCTGTCTATCTATCTTTCTATCTATCAGCTCACTTTACCATTTGCAGCTTATAACCATTTACCACCAGGGGTCACTACTAACAAAAAGCAGCCACTCCACTTCTAAATCTAGCCCCTAGAGTTGAGCAGAAGCATAAGATTCCCCACTGCTTCATTCCATTTTCCAATAGATTATAGATGTAAATTGTTTTTGATGGTATGGTCTGTGCAGATTGAAATATTCAGAGCATATTCTGACTTTTAGTTAACACATCAGTAAGCAATTTGGCCATCACTGAATTCAACGTTTATCTCAATCGTAATAGACAAGGATAATGACAAATATAGTTTACAATGTTATTAAGTACATCATTTTATGTAATTGTGTGAATAAAAGGAATTGTCTCCCCGTCGGGGAATTGAACCCCGGTCTCCCGCGTGACAGGCGGGGATACTGACCACTATACCAATGAGGACATATTGGCTTCAGTTCAACAGTGCTCACCTCCATGAGGTTAGGGCATGCCCTCAATCAATTCACAGTATTGTAATAGGCAGCTTTGCTTCTTTTCGTTAGGAGAAGCAATCTTTTTTCATAAATGATTACAAATCAGAAATTCCTAGCCAAAAATAATCTGCTTTATTAATAAATGATTGATTAAAATAAATACCTATCTATCGATCTGTCTATCTATCTTTCTATCTATCAGCTCACTTTACCATTTGCAGCTTATAACCATTTACCACCAGGGGTCACTACTTACAAAAAGCAGCCACTCCACTTCTAACTCTAGCCCCTAGAGTTGAGCAGAAGCATAAGATTCCCCACTGCTTCATTCCATTTTCCAATAGATTATAGATGTAAATTGTTTTTGATGGTATGGTCTGTGCAGATTGAAATATTCAGAGCATATTCTGACTTTTAGTTAACACATCTGTAAGCAATTTGGCCATCACTGAATTCAACGTTTATCTCAATCGTAATAGACAAGGATAATGACAAATATAGCTTACAATGTTATTAAGTACATCATTTTATTTAATTGTGTGAATAAAAGGAATCGTCTCCCCGTCGGGGAATTGAACCCCGGTCTCCCGCGTGACAGGCGGGAATACTGACCACTATACTAACGAGGACATATTGGCTTTAGTTCAACAGTGCTCACCTCCATGAGGTTAGGGCATGCCCTCAATCAATTCACAGTATTGTAATAGGCAGCTTTGCTTCTTTTCGTTAGGAGAAGCAATCTTTTTTCATAAATGATTACAAATCAGAAATTCCTAGCCAAAAATAATCTGCTTTATTAAGAAATGATTGATTAAAATAAATACCTATCTATCGATCTGTCTATCTATCTTTCTATCTATCAGCTCACTTTACCATTTGCAGCTTATAACCATTTACCACCAGGGGTCACTACTAACAAAAAGCAGCCACTCCACTTCTAAATCTAGCCCCTAGAGTTGAGCAGAAGCATAAGATTCCCCACTGCTTCATTCCATTTTCCAATAGATTATAGATGTAAATTGTTTTTGATGGTATGGTCTGTGCAGATTGAAATATTCAGAGCATATTCTGACTTTTAGTTAACACATCAGTAAGCAATTTGGCCATCACTGAATTCAACGTTTATCTCAATCGTAATAGACAAGGATAATGACAAATATAGTTTACAATGTTATTAAGTACATCATTTTATTTAATTGTGTGAATAAAAGGAATTGTCTCCCCGTCGGGGAATTGAACCCCGGTCTCCCGCGTGACAGGCGGGGATACTGACCACTATACTAACGAGGACATATTGGCTTCAGTTCAACAGTGCTCACCTCCATGAGGTTAGGGCATGCCCTCAATCAATTCACAGTATTGTAATAGGCAGCTTTGCTTCTTTTCGTTAGGAGAAGCAATCTTTTTTCATAAAGGATTACAAATCAGAAATTTCTAGCCAAAAATAATCTGCTTTATTAAGAAATGATTGATTAAAATAAATACCTATCTATCGATCTGTCTATCTATCTTTCTATCTATCATCTCACTTTACCATTTGCAGCTTATAACCATTTACCACCAGGGGTCACTACTAACAAAAAGCAGCCACTCCACTTCTAAATCTAGCCCCTAGAGTTGAGCAGAAGCATAAGATTCCCCACTGCTTCATTCCATTTTCCAATAGATTATAGATGTAAATTGTTTTTGATGGTATGGTCTGTGCAGATTGAAATATTCAGAGCATATTCTGACTTTTAGTTAACCCATCTGTAAGCAATTTGGCCATCACTGAATTCAACGTTTATCTCAATTGTAATACACAAGGATAATGACAAATATAGTTTACAATGTTATTAAGTACATCATTTTATTTAATTGTGTGAATAAAAGGAATTGTCTCCCCGTCGGGGAATTGAACCCCGGTCTCCCGCGTGACAGGCGGGGATACTGACCACTATACTAACGAGGACATATTGGCTTCAGTTCAACAGTGCTCACCTCCATGAGGTTAGGGCATGCCCTCAATCAATTCACAGTATTGTAATAGGCAGCTTTGCTTCTTTTCGTTAGGAGAAGCAATCTTTTTTCATAAATGATTACAAATCAGAAATTCCTAGCCAAAAATAATCTGCTTTATTAAGAAATGATTGATTAAAATAAATACCTATCTATCGATCTGTCTATCTATCTTTCTATCAGCTCACTTTACCATTTGCAGCTTATAACCATTTACCACCAGGGGTCACTACTAACAAAAAGCAGCCACTCCACTTCTAAATCTAGCCCCTAGAGTTGAGCAGAAGCATAAGCTTCCCCACTGCTTCATTCCATTTTCCAATAGATTATAGATGTAAATTGTTTTTGATGGTATGGTCTGTGCAGATTGAAATATTCAGAGCATATTCTGACTTTTAGTTAACCCATCTGTAAGCAATTTGGCCATCACTGAATTCAACGTTTATCTCAATTGTAATACACAAGGATAATGACAAATATAGTTTACAATGTTATTAAGTACATCATTTTATTTAATTGTGTGAATAAAAGGAATTGTCTCCCCGTCGGGGAATTGAACCCCGGTCTCCCGCGTGACAGGCGGGGATACTGACCACTATACTAACGAGGACATATTGGCTTCAGTTCAACAGTGCTCACCTCCATGAGGTTAGGGCATGCCCTCAATCAATTCACAGTATTGTAATAGGCAGCTTTGCTTCTTTTGGTTAGGAGAAGCAATCTTTTTTCATAAATGATTACAAATCAGAAATTCCTAGCCAAAAATAATCTGCTTTATTAAGAAATGATTGATTAAAATAAATACCTATCTATCGATCTGTCTATCTATCTTTCTATCTATCAGCTCACTTTAACATTTGCAGCTTATAACCATTTACCACCAGGGGTCACTACTAACAAAAAGCAGCCACTCCACTTCTAAATCTAGCCCCTAGAGTTGAGCAGAAGCATAAGATTCCCCACTGCTTCATTCCATTTTCCAATAGATTATAGATGTAAATTGTTTTTGATGGTATGGTCTGTGCAGATTGAAATATTCAGAGCATATTCTGACTTTTAGTTAACACATCTGTAAGCAATTTGGCCATCACTGAATTCAACGTTTATCTCAATCATAATAGACAAGGATAATGACAAATATAGTTTACAATGTTATTAAGTACATCATTTTATTTAATTGTGTGAATAAAAGGAATCGTCTCCCCGTCGGGGAATTGAACCCCGGTCTCCCGCGTGACAGGCGGGGATACTGACCACTATACTAACAAGGACATATTGGCTTTATGTCAACAGTGCTCACCTCCATGAGGTTAGGGCATGCCCTCAATCAATTCACAGTATTGTAATAGGCAGCTTTGCTTCTTTTCGTTAGGAGAAGCAATCTTTTTTCATAAATGATTACAAATCAGAAATTCCTAGCCAAAAATAATCTGCTTTATTAAGAAATGATTGATTAAAATAAATACCTATCTATCGATCTGTCTATCTATCTTTCTATCAGCTCACTTTACCATTTGCAGCTTATAACCATTTACCACCAGGGGTCACTACTAACAAAAAGCAGCCACTCCACTTCTAAATCTAGCCCCTAGAGTTGAGCAGAAGCATAAGCTTCCCCACTGCTTCATTCCATTTTCCAATAGATTATAGATGTAAATTGTTTTTGATGGTATGGTCTGTGCAGATTGAAATATTCAGAGCATATTCTGACTTTTAGTTAACACATCAGTAAGCAATTTGGCCATCACTGAATTCAACGTTTATCTCAATCGTAATAGACAAGGATAATGACAAATATAGTTTACAATGTTATTAAGTACATCATTTTATGTAATTGTGTGAATAAAAGGAATTGTCTCCCCGTCGGGGAATTGAACCCCGGTCTCCCGCGTGACAGGCGGGGATACTGACCACTATACCAATGAGGACATATTGGCTTCAGTTCAACAGTGCTCACCTCCATGAGGTTAGGGCATGCCCTCAATCAATTCACAGTATTGTAATAGGCAGCTTTGCTTCTTTTCGTTAGGAGAAGCAATCTTTTTTCATAAATGATTACAAATCAGAAATTCCTAGCCAAAAATAATCTGCTTTATTAATAAATGATTGATTAAAATAAATACCTATCTATCGATCTGTCTATCTATCTTTCTATCTATCAGCTCACTTTACCATTTGCAGCTTATAACCATTTACCACCAGGGGTCACTACTTACAAAAAGCAGCCACTCCACTTCTAACTCTAGCCCCTAGAGTTGAGCAGAAGCATAAGATTCCCCACTGCTTCATTCCATTTTCCAATAGATTATAGATGTAAATTGTTTTTGATGGTATGGTCTGTGCAGATTGAAATATTCAGAGCATATTCTGACTTTTAGTTAACACATCTGTAAGCAATTTGGCCATCACTGAATTCAACGTTTATCTCAATCGTAATAGACAAGGATAATGACAAATATAGCTTACAATGTTATTAAGTACATCATTTTATTTAATTGTGTGAATAAAAGGAATCGTCTCCCCGTCGGGGAATTGAACCCCCATCTCCCGCGTGACAGGCGGGGATACTGACCACTATACTAACGAGGACATATTGGCTTTAGTTCAACAGTGCTCACCTCCATGAGGTTAGGGCATGCCCTCAATCAATTCACAGTATTGTAATAGGCAGCTTTGCTTCTTTTCGTTAGGAGAAGCAATCTTTTTTCATAAATGATTACAAATCAGAAATTCCTAGCCAAAAATAATCTGCTTTATTAAGAAATGATTGATTAAAATAAATACCTATCTATCGATCTGTCTATCTATCTTTCTATCTATCAGCTCACTTTACCATTTGCAGCTTATAACCATTTACCACCAGGGGTCACTACTAACAAAAAGCAGCCACTCCACTTCTAAATCTAGCCCCTAGAGTTGAGCAGAAGCATAAGATTCCCCACTGCTTCATTCCATTTTCCAATAGATTATAGATGTAAATTGTTTTTGATGGTATGGTCTGTGCAGATTGAAATATTCAGAGCATATTCTGACTTTTAGTTAACACATCAGTAAGCAATTTGGCCATCACTGAATTCAACGTTTATCTCAATCGTAATAGACAAGGATAATGACAAATATAGTTTACAATGTTATTAAGTACATCATTTTATTTAATTGTGTGAATAAAAGGAATTGTCTCCCCGTCGGGGAATTGAACCCCGGTCTCCCGCGTGACAGGCGGGGATACTGACCACTATACTAACGAGGACATATTGGCTTCAGTTCAACAGTGCTCACCTCCATGAGGTTAGGGCATGCCCTCAATCAATTCACAGTATTGTAATAGGCAGCTTTGCTTCTTTTCGTTAGGAGAAGCAATCTTTTTTCATAAAGGATTACAAATCAGAAATTTCTAGCCAAAAATAATCTGCTTTATTAAGAAATGATTGATTAAAATAAATACCTATCTATCGATCTGTCTATCTATCTTTCTATCTATCATCTCACTTTACCATTTGCAGCTTATAACCATTTACCACCAGGGGTCACTACTAACAAAAAGCAGCCACTCCACTTCTAAATCTAGCCCCTAGAGTTGAGCAGAAGCATAAGATTCCCCACTGCTTCATTCCATTTTCCAATAGATTATAGATGTAAATTGTTTTTGATGGTATGGTCTGTGCAGATTGAAATATTCAGAGCATATTCTGACTTTTAGTTAACCCATCTGTAAGCAATTTGGCCATCACTGAATTCAACGTTTATCTCAATTGTAATACACAAGGATAATGACAAATATAGTTTACAATGTTATTAAGTACATCATTTTATTTAATTGTGTGAATAAAAGGAATTGTCTCCCCGTCGGGGAATTGAACCCCGGTCTCCCGCGTGACAGGCGGGGATACTGACCACTATACTAACGAGGACATATTGGCTTCAGTTCAACAGTGCTCACCTCCATGAGGTTAGGGCATGCCCTCAATCAATTCACAGTATTGTAATAGGCAGCTTTGCTTCTTTTGGTTAGGAGAAGCAATCTTTTTTCATAAATGATTACAAATCAGAAATTCCTAGCCAAAAATAATCTGCTTTATTAAGAAATGATTGATTAAAATAAATACCTATCTATCGATCTGTCTATCTATCTTTCTATCTATCAGCTCACTTTAACATTTGCAGCTTATAACCATTTACCACCAGGGGTCACTACTAACAAAAAGCAGCCACTCCACTTCTAAATCTAGCCCCTAGAGTTGAGCAGAAGCATAAGATTCCCCACTGCTTCATTCCATTTTCCAATAGATTATAGATGTAAATTGTTTTTATGGTATGGTCTGTGCAGATTGAAATATTCAGAGCATATTCTGACCTTTAGTTAACACATCTGTAAGCAATTTGGCCATCACTGAATTCAACGTTTATCTCAATCGTAATAGACAAGGATAATGACAAATATAGTTTACAATGTTATTAAGTACATCATTTTATTTAATTGTGTGAATAAAAGGAATTGTCTCCCCGTCGGGGAATTGAACCCCGGTCTCCCGCGTGACAGGCAGGGATACTGACCACTATACTAACGAGGACATATTGGCTTTAGTTTAACAGTGCTCACCTCCATGAGGTTAGGGCATGCCCTCAATCAATTCACAGTATTGTAATAGGCAGCTTTGCTTCTTTTCGTTAGGAGAAGCAATCTTTTTTCATAAATGATTACAAATCAGAAATTCCTAGCCAAAAATAATCTGCTTTATTAAGAAATGATTGATTAAAATAAATACCTATCTATCGATCTGTCTATCTATCTTTCTATCTATCAGCTCACTTTACCATTTGCAGCTTATAACCATTTACCACCAGGGGTCACTACTTACAAAAAGCAGCCACTCCACTTCTAACTCTAGCCCCTAGAGTTGAGCAGAAGCATAAGATTCCCCACTGCTTCATTCCATTTTCCAATAGATTATAGATGTAAATTGTTTTTGATGGTATGGTCTGTGCAGATTGAAATATTCAGAGCATATTCTGACTTTTAGTTAACACATCTGTAAGCAATTTGGCCATCACTGAATTCAACGTTTATCTCAATCGTAATAGACAAGGATAATGACAAATATAGCTTACAATGTTATTAAGTACATCATTTTATTTAATTGTGTGAATAAAAGGAATCGTCTCCCCGTCGGGGAATTGAACCCCGGTCTCCCGCGTGACAGGCGGGGATACTGACCACTATACTAACGAGGACATATTGGCTTTAGTTCAACAGTGCTCACCTCCATGAGGTTAGGGCATGCCCTCAATCAATTCACAGTATTGTAATAGGCAGCTTTGCTTCTTTTCGTTAGGAGAAGCAATCTTTTTTCATAAATGATTACAAATCAGAAATTCCTAGCCAAAAATAATCTGCTTTATTAAGAAATGATTGATTAAAATAAATACCTATCTATCGATCTGTCTATCTACCTTTCTATCTATCAGCTCACTTTACCATTTGCAGCTTATAACCATTTACCACCAGGGGTCACTACTAACAAAAAGCAGCCACTCCACTTCTAAATCTAGCCCCTAGAGTTGAGCAGAAGCATAAGATTCCCCACTGCTTCATTCCATTTTCCAATAGATTATAGATGTAAATTGTTTTTGATGGTATGGTCTGTGCAGATTGAAATATTCAGAGAATATTCTGACTTTTAGTTAACACATCAGTAAGCAATTTGGCCATCACTGAATTCAACGTTTATCTCAATCGTAATAGACAAGGATAATGACAAATATAGTTTACAATGTTATTAAGTACATCATTTTATTTAATTGTGTGAATAAAAGGAATTGTCTCCCCGTCGGGGAATTGAACCCCGGTCTCCCGCGTGACAGGCGGGGATACTGACCACTATACTAACGAGGACATATTGGCTTCAGTTCAACAGTGCTCACCTCCATGAGGTTAGGGCATGCCCTCAATCAATTCACAGTATTGTAATAGGCAGCTTTGCTTCTTTTCGTTAGGAGAAGCAATCTTTTTTCATAAAGGATTACAAATCAGAAATTTCTAGCCAAAAATAATCTGCTTTATTAAGAAATGATTGATTAAAATAAATACCTATCTATCGATCTGTCTATCTATCTTTCTATCTATCATCTCACTTTACCATTTGCAGCTTATAACCATTTACCACCAGGGGTCACTACTAACAAAAAGCAGCCACTCCACTTCTAAATCTAGCCCCTAGAGTTGAGCAGAAGCATAAGATTCCCCACTGCTTCATTCCATTTTCCAATAGATTATAGATGTAAATTGTTTTTGATGGTATGGTCTGTGCAGATTGAAATATTCAGAGCATATTCTGACTTTTAGTTAACCCATCTGTAAGCAATTTGGCCATCACTGAATTCAACGTTTATCTCAATTGTAATACACAAGGATAATGACAAATATAGTTTACAATGTTATTAAGTACATCATTTTATTTAATTGTGTGAATAAAAGGAATTGTCTCCCCGTCGGGGAATTGAACCCCGGTCTCCCGCGTGACAGGCGGGGATACTGACCACTATACTAACGAGGACATATTGGCTTCAGTTCAACAGTGCTCACCTCCATGAGGTTAGGGCATGCCCTCAATCAATTCACAGTATTGTAATAGGCAGCTTTGCTTCTTTTGGTTAGGAGAAGCAATCTTTTTTCATAAATGATTACAAATCAGAAATTCCTAGCCAAAAATAATCTGCTTTATTAAGAAATGATTGATTAAAATAAATACCTATCTATCGATCTGTCTATCTATCTTTCTATCTATCAGCTCACTTTAACATTTGCAGCTTATAACCATTTACCACCAGGGGTCACTACTAACAAAAAGCAGCCACTCCACTTCTAAATCTAGCCCCTAGAGTTGAGCAGAAGCATAAGATTCCCCACTGCTTCATTCCATTTTCCAATAGATTATAGATGTAAATTGTTTTTGATGGTATGGTCTGTGCAGATTGAAATATTCAGAGCATATTCTGACCTTTAGTTAACACATCTGTAAGCAATTTGGCCATCACTGAATTCAACGTTTATCTCAATCGTAATAGACAAGGATAATGACAAATATAGTTTACAATGTTATTAAGTACATCATTTTATTTAATTGTGTGAATAAAAGGAATTGTCTCCCCGTCGGGGAATTGAACCCCGGTCTCCCGCGTGACAGGCGGGGATACTGACCACTATACTAACGAGGACATCTTGGCTTTAGTTCAACAGTGCTCACCTCCATGAGGTTAGGGCATGCCCTCAATCAATTCACAGTATTGTAATAGGCAGCTTTGCTTCTTTTCGTTAGGAGAAGCAATCTTTTTTCATAAATGATTACAAATCAGAAATTCCTAGCCAAAAATAATCTGCTTTATTAAGAAATGATTGATTAAAATAAATACCTATCTATCGATCTGTCTATCTATCTTTCTATCTATCAGCTCACTTTACCATTTGCAGCTTATAACCATTTACCACCAGGGGTCACTACTAGCAAAAATCAGCCACTCCACTTCTAAATCTAGCCCCTAGAGTTGAGCAGAAGCATAAGATTCCCCACTGCTTCATTCCATTTTCCAATAGATTATAGATGTAAATTGTTTTTGATGGTATGGTCTGTGCAGATTGAAATATTCAGAGCATATTCTGACTTTTAGTTAACACATCTGTAAGCAATTTGGCCATCACTGAATTCAACGTTTATCTCAATCGTAATAGACAAGGATAATGACAAATATAGTTTACAATGTTATTAAGTACATCATTTTATTTAATTGTGTAAATAAAAGGAATCGTCTCCACGTCGGGGAATTGAACCCCAGTCTCCCGCGTGACAGGCGGGTATACTGACAACTATACTAACGAGGACATATTGGCTTTAGTTCAACAGTGCTCACCTCCATGAGGTTAGGGCATGACCTCAATCAATTCACAGTATTGTAATAGGCAGCTTTGCTTCTTTTGGTTAGGAGAAGCAATCTTTTTTCATAAAGGATTACAAATCAGAAATTCCTAGCCAAAAATAATCTGCTTTATTAAGAAATGATTGATTAAAATAAATACCTATCTATCGATCTGTCTATCTATCTTTCTATCTATCATCTCACTTTACCATTTGCAGCTTATAACCATTTACCACCAGGGGTCACTACTAACAAAAAGCAGCCACTCCACTTCTAAATCTAGCCCCTAGAGTTGAGCAGAAGCATAAGATTCCCCACTGCTTCATTCCATTTTCCAATAGATTATAGATGTAAATTGTTTTTGATGGTATGGTCTGTGCAGATTGAAATATTCAGAGCATATTCTGACTTTTAGTTAACCCATCTGTAAGCAATTTGGCCATCACTGAATTCAACGTTTATCTCAATTGTAATACACAAGGATAATGACAAATATAGTTTACAATGTTATTAAGTACATCATTTTATTTAATTGTGTGAATAAAAGGAATTGTCTCCCCGTCGGGGAATTGAACCCCGGTCTCCCGCGTGACAGGCGGGGATTCTGACCACTATACTAACGAGGACATATTGGCTTCAGTTCAACAGTGCTCACCTCCATGAGGTTAGGGCATGCCCTCAATCAATTCACGGTATTGTAATAGGCAGCTTTGCTTCTTTTGGTTAGGAGAAGCAATCTTTTTTCATAAATGATTACAAATCAGAAATTCCTAGCCAAAAATAATCTGCTTTATTAAGAAATGATTGATTAAAATAAATACCTATCTATCGATCTGTCTATCTATCTTTCTATGTATCAGCTCACTTTAACATTTGCAGCTTATAACCATTTACCACCAGGGGTCACTACTAACAAAAAGCAGCCACTCCACTTGTAAATCTAGCCCCTAGAGTTGAGCAGAAGCATAAGATTCCCCACTGCTTCATTCCATTTTCCAATAGATTATAGATGTAAATTGTTTTTGATGGTATGGTCTGTGCAGATTGAAATATTCAGAGCATATTCTGACTTTTAGTGAACACATCTGTAAGCAATTTGGCCATCACTGAATTCAACGTTTATCTCAATCGTAATAGACAAGGATAATGACAAATATAGTTTACAATGTTATTAAGTACATCATTTTATTTAATTGTGTGAATAAAAGGAATCGTCTCCCCGTCGGGGAATTGAACCCCGGTCTCCCGCGTGAAAGGGGGGATACTGACCACTATACTAACGAGGACATATTGGCTTTAGTTCGACAGTGCTCACCTCCATGAGGTTAGGGCATGCCCTCAATCAATTCACAGTATTGTAATAGGCAGCTTTGCTTCTTTTCGTTAGGAGAAGCAATCTTTTTTCATAAATGATTACAAATCAGAAATTCCTAGCCAAAAATAATCTGCTTTATTAAGAAATGATTGATTAAAATAAATACCTATCTATCGATCTGTCTATCTATCTTTCTATCTATCAGCTCACTTTACCATTTGCAGCTTATAACCATTTACCACCAGGGGTCACTACTAGCAAAAAGCAGCCACTCAACTTCTAAATCTAGCCCCTAGAGTTGAGCAGAAGCATAAGATTCCCCACTGCTTCATTCCATTTTCCAATAGATTATAGATGTAAATTGTTTTTGATGGTATGGTCTGTGCAGATTGAAATATTCAGAGCATATTCTGACTTTTAGTTAACACATCTGTAAGCAATTTGGCCATCACTGAATTCAACGTTTATCTCAATCGTAATAGACAAGGATAATGACAAATATAGTTTACAATGTTATTAAGTACATCATTTTATTTAATTGTGTGAATAAAAGGAATCGTCTCCCCGTCGGGGAATTGAACCCCAGTCTTCCGCGTGACAGGCGGGTATACTGACAACTATACTAACGAGGACATATTGGCTTTAGTTCAACAGTGCTCACCTCCATGAGGTTAGGGCATGCCCTCAATCAATTCACAGTATTGTAATAGGCAGCTTTGCTTCTTTTGGTTAGGAGAAGCAATCTTTTTTCATAAAGGATTACAAATCAGAAATTCCTAGCCTAAAATAATCTGCTTTATTAAGAAATGATTGATTAAAATAAATACCTATCTATCGATCTGTCTATCTATCTTTCTATCTATCATCTCACTTTACCATTTGCAGCTTATAACCATTTACCACCAGGGGTCACTACTAACAAAAAGCAGCCACTCCACTTCTAAATCTAGCCCCTAGAGTTGAGCAGAAGCATAAGATTCCCACCTGCTTCATTCCATTTTCCAATAGATTATAGATGTAAATTGTTTTTGATGGTATGGTCTGTGCAGATTGAAATATTCAGAGCATATTCTGACTTTTAGTTAACACATCTGTAAGCAATTTGGCCATCACTGAATTCAACGTTTATCTCAATCGTAATAGACAAGGATAATGACAAATATAGTTTACAATGTTATTAAGTACATCATTTTATTTAATTGTGTGAATAAAAGGAATCGTCTCCCCCTCGGGGAATTGAACCCCGGTCTCCAGCGTGCCAGGCAGGGATACTGACCACTATACTAACGAGGACATATTGGCTTCAGTTCAACAGTGCTCACCTCCATGAGGTTAGGGCATGCCCTCAATCAATTCACAGTATTGTAATAGGCAGCTTTGCTTCTTTTGGTTAGGAGAAGCAATCTTTTTTCATAAATGATTACAAATCAGAAATTCCTAGCCAAAAATAATCTGCTTTATTAAGAAATGATTGATTAAAATAAATACCTATCTATCGATCTGTCTATCTATCTTTCTATCTATCATCTCACTTTACCATTTGCAGCTCATAACCATTTACCACCAGGGGTCACTACTAACAAAAAGCAGCCACTCCACTTCTAAATCTAGCCCCTAGAGTTGAGCAGAAGCATAAGATTCCCCACTGCTTCATTCCATTTTCCAATAGATTATAGAAGTAAATTGTTTTTGATGGTATGGTCTGTGCAGATTGAAATATTCAGAGCATATTCTGACTTTTAGTTAACCCATCTGTAAGCAATTTGGCCATCACTGAATTCAACGTTTATCTCAATTGTAATAGACAAGGATAATGACAAATATAGTTTACAATGTTATTAAGTACATCATTTTATTTAATTGTGTGAATAAAAGGAATCGTCTCCCCGTCGGGGAATTGAACCCCGGTCTCCCGCGTGACAGGCGGGGATACTGACCACTATACTAACGAGGACATATTGGCTTTAGTTCAACAGTGCTCACCTCCATGAGGTTAGGGCATGCCCTCAATCAATTCACAGTATTGTAATAGGCAGCTTTGCTTCTTTTGGTTAGGAGAAGCAATCTTTTTTCATAAATGATTACAAATCAGAAATTCCTAGCCAAAAATAATCTGCTTTATTAAGAAATGATTGATTAAAATAAATACCTATCTATCGATCTGTCTATCTATCTTTCTATCTATCAGCTCACTTTACCATTTGCAGCTTATAACCATTTACCACCAGGGGTCACTACTAGCAAAAAGCAGCCACTCCACTTCTAAATCTAGCCCCTAGAGTTGAGCAGAAGCATAAGATTCCCCACTGCTTCATTCCATTTTCCAATAGATTATAGATGTAAATTGTTTTTGATGGTATGGTCTGTGCAGATTGAAATATTCAGAGCATATTCTGACCTTTAGTTAACACATCTGTAAGCAATTTGGCCATCACTGAATTCAACGTTTATCTCAATCGTAATAGACAAGGATAATGACAAATATAGTTTACAATGTTATTAAGTACATCATTTTATTTAATTGTGTGAATAAAAGGAATTGTCTCCCCGTCGGGGAATTGAACCCCGGTCTCCCGCGTGACAGGCAGGGATACTGACCACTATACTAACGAGGACATATTGGCTTTAGTTTAACAGTGCTCACCTCCATGAGGTTAGGGCATGCCCTCAATCAATTCACAGTATTGTAATAGGCAGCTTTGCTTCTTTTCGTTAGGAGAAGCAATCTTTTTTCATAAATGATTACAAATCAGAAATTCCTAGCCAAAAATAATCTGCTTTATTAAGAAATGATTGATTAAAATAAATACCTATCTATCGATCTGTCTATCTATCTTTCTATCTATCAGCTCACTTTACCATTTGCAGCTTATAACCATTTACCACCAGGGGTCACTACTAGCAAAAAGCAGCCACTCCACTTCTAAATCTAGCCCCTAGAGTTGAGCAGAAGCATAAGATTCCCCACTGCTTCATTCCATTTTCCAATAGATTATAGATGTAAATTGTTTTTGATGGTATGGTCTGTGCAGATTGAAATATTCAGAGCATATTCTGACTTTTAGTTAACACATCTGTAAGCAATTTGGCCATCACTGAATTCAACGTTTATCTCAATCGTAATAGACAAGGATAATGACAAATATAGTTTACAATGTTATTAAGTACATCATTTTATTTAATTGTGTGAATAAAAGGAATCGTCTCCCCGTCGGGGAATTGAACCCCGGTCTCCCGTGTGACAGGCGGGGATACTGACCACTATACTAACGAGGACATATTGGCTTTAGTTCAACAGTGCTCACCTCCATGAGGTTAGGGCATGCCCTCAATCAATTCACAGTATTGTAATAGGCAGCTTTGCTTCTTTTGGTTAGGAGAAGCAATCTTTTTTCATAAATGATTACAAATCAGAAATTCCTAGCCAAAAATAATCTGCTTTATTAAGAAATGATTGATTAAAATAAATACCTATCTATCGATCTGTCTATCTATCTTTCTATCTATCAGCTCACTTTACCATTTGCAGCTTATAACCATTGACCACCAGGGGTCACTACTAACAAAAAGCAGCCACTCCACTTCTAAATCTAGCCCCTAGAGTTGAGCAGAAGCATAAGATTCCCCACTGCTTCATTCCGTTTTCCAATAGATTATAGATGTAAATTGTTTTTGATGGTACGGTCTGTGCAGATTGAAATATTCAGAGCATATTCTGACCTTTAGTTAACACATCTGTAAGCAATTTGGCCATCACTGAATTCCACATTTATCTCAATCGTAATAGACAAGGATAATGACAAATATAGTTTACAATGTTATTAAGTACATCATTTTATTTAATTGTGTGAATAAAAGGAATTGTCTCCCCGTCGGGGAATTGAACCCCGGTCTCCCGCGTGACAGGCGGGGATACTGACCACTATACTAACGGGGACATAGTGGCTTCAGTTCAACAGTGCTCACCTCCATGAGGTTAGGGCATGCCCTCAATCAATTCCCAGTATTGTAATAGGCAGCTTTGCTTCTTTTGGTTAGGAGAAACAATCTTTTTTCATAAAGGATTACAAATCAGAAATTCCTAGCCAAAAATAATCTGCTTTATTAAGAAATGATTGATTAAAATAAATACCTATCTATCGATCTGTCTATCTTTCTATCTATCTATGTATATATATATATATATATATATATATATATATACAATCAGCTCACTTTACCATTTGCAGCTTATAACCATTTACCACCAGGGGTCACTACTAACAAAAAGCAGCCACTCCACTTCTAAATCTAGCCCCTAGAGTTGAGCAGAAGCATAAGATTCCCCACTGCTTCATTCTATTTTCCAATAGATTATAGATGTAAATTGTTTTTGATGGTATGGTCTGTGCAGATTGAAATATTCAGAGCATATTCTGACTTTTAGTTAACACATCTGTAAGCAATTTGGCCATCACTGAATTCAACGTTTATCTCAATCGTAATAGACAAGGATAATGACAAATATAGTTTACAATGTTATTAAGTACATCATTTTATTTAATTGTGTGAATAAAAGGAATCGTCTCCCCATCGGGGAATTGAACCCCGGTCTCCCGCGTGCCAGGCAGGGATACTGACCACTATACTAACGAGGACATATTGGCTTCAGTTCAACAGTGCTCACCTCCATGAGGTTAGGGCATGCCCTCAATCAATTCACAGTATTGTAATAGGCAGCTTTGCTTCTTTTGGTTAGGAGAAGCAATCTTTTTTCATAAATGATTACAAATCAGAAATTCCTAGCCAAAAATAATCTGCTTTATTAAGAAATGATTGATTAAAATAAATACCTATCTATCGATCTGTCTATCTATCTTTCTATCTATCATCTCACTTTACCATTTGCAGCTCATAACCATTTACCACCAGGGGTCACTACTAACAAAAAGCAGCCACTCCACTTCTAAATCTAGCCCCTAGAGTTGAGCAGAAGCATAAGATTCCCCACTGCTTCATTCCATTTTCCAATAGATTATAGAAGTAAATTGTTTTTGATGGTATGGTCTGTGCAGATTGAAATATTCAGAGCATATTCTGACTTTTAGTTAACCCATCTGTAAGCAATTTGGCCATCACTGAATTCAACGTTTATCTCAATTGTAATAGACAAGGATAATGACAAATATAGTTTACAATGTTATTAAGTACATCATTTTATTTAATTGTGTGAATAAACGGAATCGTCTCCCCGTCGGGGAATTGAACCCCGGTCTCCCGCGTGACAGGCGGGGATACTGACCACTATACTAACGAGGACATATTGGCTTTAGTTCAACAGTGCTCACCTCCATGAGGTTAGGGCATGCCCTCAATCAATTCACAGTATTGTAATAGGCAGCTTTGCTTCTTTTGGTTAGGAGAAGCAATCTTTTTTCATAAATGATTACAAATCAGAAATTCCTAGCCAAAAATAATCTGCTTTATTAAGAAATGATTGATTAAAATAAATACCTATCTATCGATCTGTCTATCTATCTTTCTATCTATCATCTCACTTTACCATTTGCAGCTCATAACCATTTACCACCAGGGGTCACTACTAACAAAAAGCAGCCACTCCACTTCTAAATCTAGCCCCTAGAGTTGAGCAGAAGCATAAGATTCCCCACTGCTTCATTCCATTTTCCAATAGATTATAGAAGTAAATTGTTTTTGATGGTATGGTCTGTGCAGATTGAAATATTCAGAGCATATTCTGACTTTTAGTTAACCCATCTGTAAGCAATTTGGCCATCACTGAATTCAACGTTTATCTCAATTGTAATAGACAAGGATAATGACAAATATAGTTTACAATGTTATTAAGTACATCATTTTATTTAATTGTGTGAATAAAAGGAATCGTCTCCCCGTCGGGGAATTGAACCCCGGTCTCCCGCGTGACAGGCGGGGATACTGACCACTATACTAACGAGGACATATTGGCTTTAGTTCAACAGTGCTCACCTCCATGAGGTTAGGGCATGCCCTCAATCAATTCACAGTATTGTAATAGGCAGCTTTGCTTCTTTTGGTTAGGAGAAGCAATCTTTTTTCATAAATGATTACAAATCAGAAATTCCTAGCCAAAAATAATCTGCTTTATTAAGAAATGATTGATTAAAATAAATACCTATCTATCGATCTGTCTATCTATCTTTCTATCTATCAGCTCACTTTACCATTTGCAGCTTATAACCATTTACCACCAGGGGTCACTACTAACAAAAAGCAGCCACTCCACTTCTAAATCTAGCCCCTAGAGTTGAGCAGAAGCATAAGATTCCCCACTGCTTCATTCCATTTTCCAATAGATTATAGATGTAAATTGTTTTTGATGGTATGGTCTGTGCAGATTGAAATATTCAGAGCATATTCTGACCTTTAGTTAACACATCTGTAAGCAATTTGGCCATCACTGAATTCAACGTTTATCTCAATCGTAATAGACAAGGATAATGACAAATATAGTTTACAATGTTATTAAGTACATCATTTTATTTAATTGTGTGAATAAAAGGAATTGTCTCCCCGTCGGGGAATTGAACCCCGGTCTCCCGCGTGACAGGCAGGGATACTGACCACTATACTAACGAGGACATATTGGCTTTAGTTTAACAGTGCTCACCTCCATGAGGTTAGGGCATGCCCTCAATCAATTCACAGTATTGTAATAGGCAGCTTTGCTTCTTTTCGTTAGGAGAAGCAATCTTTTTTCATAAATGATTACAAATCAGAAATTCCTAGCCAAAAATAATCTGCTTTATTAAGAAATGATTGATTAAAATAAATACCTATCTATCGATCTGTCTATCTATCTTTCTATCTATCAGCTCACTTTACCATTTGCAGCTTATAACCATTTACCACCAGGGGTCACTACTAGCAAAAAGCAGCCACTCCACTTCTAAATCTAGCCCCTAGAGTTGAGCAGAAGCATAAGATTCCCCACTGCTTCATTCCATTTTCCAATAGATTATAGATGTAAATTGTTTTTGATGGTATGGTCTGTGCAGATTGAAATATTCAGAGCATATTCTGACTTTTAGTTAACACATCTGTAAGCAATTTGGCCATCACTGAATTCAACGTTTATCTCAATCGTAATAGACAAGGATAATGACAAATATAGTTTACAATGTTATTAAGTACATCATTTTATTTAATTGTGTGAATAAAAGGAATCGTCTCCCCGTCGGGGAATTGAACCCCGGTCTCCCGTGTGACAGGCGGGGATACTGACCACTATACTAACGAGGACATATTGGCTTTAGTTCAACAGTGCTCACCTCCATGAGGTTAGGGCATGCCCTCAATCAATTCACAGTATTGTAATAGGCAGCTTTGCTTCTTTTGGTTAGGAGAAGCAATCTTTTTTCATAAATGATTACAAATCAGAAATTCCTAGCCAAAAATAATCTGCTTTATTAAGAAATGATTGATTAAAATAAATACCTATCTATCGATCTGTCTATCTATCTTTCTATCTATCAGCTCACTTTACCATTTGCAGCTTATAACCATTGACCACCAGGGGTCACTACTAACAAAAAGCAGCCACTCCACTTCTAAATCTAGCCCCTAGAGTTGAGCAGAAGCATAAGATTCCCCACTGCTTCATTCCGTTTTCCAATAGATTATAGATGTAAATTGTTTTTGATGGTATGGTCTGTGCAGATTGAAATATTCAGAGCATATTCTGACCTTTAGTTAACACATCTGTAAGCAATTTGGCCATCACTGAATTCAACGTTTATCTCAATCGTAATAGACAAGGATAATGACAAATATAGTTTACAATGTTATTAAGTACATCATTTTATTTAATTGTGTGAATAAAAGGAATTGTCTCCCAGTCGGGGAATTGAACCCCGGTCTCCCGCGTGACAGCCGGGGATACTGACCACTATACTAACGGGGACATATTGGCTTCAGATCAACAGTGCTCACCTCCATGAGGTTAGGGCATGCCCTCAATCAATTCCCAGTATTGTAATAGGCAGCTTTGCTTCTTTTGGTTAGGAGAAACAATCTTTTTTCATAAAGGATTACAAATCAGAAATTCCTAGCCAAAAATAATCTGCTTTATTAAGAAATGATTGATTAAAATAAATACCTATCTATCGATCTGTCTATCTTTCTTTCTATCTATCTATGTATATATATATATATATATATATATATATATATATATATATATATATATACAATCAGCTCACTTTACCATTTGCAGCTTATAACCATTTACCACCAGGGGTCACTACTAACAAAAAGCAGCCACTCCACTTCTAAATCTAGCCCCTAGAGTTGAGCAGAAGCATAAGATTCCCCACTGCTTCATTCTATTTTCCAATAGATTATAGATGTAAATTGTTTTTGATGGTATGGTCTGTGCAGATTGAAATATTCAGAGCATATTCTGACTTTTAGTTAACACATCTGTAAGCAATTTGGCCATCACTGAATTCAACGTTTATCTCAATCGTAATAGACAAGGATAATGACAAATATAGTTTACAATGTTATTAAGTACATCATTTTATTTAATTGTGTGAATAAAAGGAATCGTCTCCCCATCGGGGAATTGAACCCCGGTCTCCCGCGTGCCAGGCAGGGATACTGACCACTATACTAACGAGGACATATTGGCTTCAGTTCAACAGTGCTCACCTCCATGAGGTTAGGGCATGCCCTCAATCAATTCACAGTATTGTAATAGGCAGCTTTGCTTCTTTTGGTTAGGAGAAGCAATCTTTTTTCATAAATGATTACAAATCAGAAATTCCTAGCCAAAAATAATCTGCTTTATTAAGAAATGATTGATTAAAATAAATACCTATCTATCGATCTGTCTATCTATCTTTCTATCTATCATCTCACTTTACCATTTGCAGCTCATAACCATTTACCACCAGGGGTCACTACTAACAAAAAGCAGCCACTCCACTTCTAAATCTAGCCCCTAGAGTTGAGCAGAAGCATAAGATTCCCCACTGCTTCATTCCATTTTCCAATAGATTATAGAAGTAAATTGTTTTTGATGGTATGGTCTGTGCAGATTGAAATATTCAGAGCATATTCTGACTTTTAGTTAACCCATCTGTAAGCAATTTGGCCATCACTGAATTCAACGTTTATCTCAATTGTAATAGACAAGGATAATGACAAATATAGTTTACAATGTTATTAAGTACATCATTTTATTTAATTGTGTGAATAAAAGGAATCGTCTCCCCGTCGGGGAATTGAACCCCGGTCTCCCGCGTGACAGGCGGGGATACTGACCACTATACTAACGAGGACATATTGGCTTTAGTTCAACAGTGCTCACCTCCATGAGGTTAGGGCATGCCCTCAATCAATTCACAGTATTGTAATAGGCAGCTTTGCTTCTTTTGGTTAGGAGAAGCAATCTTTTTTCATAAATGATTACAAATCAGAAATTCCTAGCCAAAAATAATCTGCTTTATTAAGAAATGATTGATTAAAATAAATACCTATCTATCGATCTGTCTATCTATCTTTCTATCTATCAGCTCACTTTACCATTTGCAGCTTATAACCATTTACCACCAGGGGTCACTACTAACAAAAAGCAGCCACTCCACTTCTAAATCCAGCCCCTAGAGTTGAGCAGAAGCATAAGATTCCCCACTGCTTCATTCCATTTTCCAATAGATTATAGATGTAAATTGTTTTTGATGGTATGGTCTGTGCAGATTGAAATATTCAGAGCATATTCTGACCTTTAGTTAACACATCTGTAAGCAATTTGGCCATCACTGAATTCAACGTTTATCTCAATCGTAATAGACAAGGATAATGACAAATATAGTTTACAATGTTATTAAGTACATCATTTTATTTAATTGTGTGAATAAAAGGACTTGTCTCCCCGTCGGGGAATTGAACCCCGGTCTCCCGCGTGACAGGCAGGGATACTGACCACTATACTAACGAGGACATATTGGCTTTAGTTTAACAGTGCTCACCTCCATGAGGTTAGGGCATGCCCTCAATCAATTCACAGTATTGTAATAGGCAGCTTTGCTTCTTTTCGTTAGGAGAAGCAATCTTTTTTCATAAATGATTACAAATCAGAAATTCCTAGCCAAAAATAATCTGCTTTATTAAGAAATGATTGATTAAAATAAATACCTATCTATCGATTTGTCTATCTATCTTTCTATCTATCAGCTCACTTTACCATTTGCAGCTTATAACCATTTACCACCAGGGGTCACTACTAACAAAAAGCAGCCACTCCGCTTCTAAATCTAGCCCCTAGAGTTGAGCAGAAGCATAAGATTCCCCACTGCTTCATTCCATTTTCCAATAGATTATAGATGTAAATTGTTTTTGATGGTATGGTCTGTGCAGATTGAAATATTCAGAGCATATTCTGACCTTTAGATAACACATCTGTAAGCAATTTGGCCATCACTGAATTCAACGTTTATCTCAATCGTAATAGACAAGGATAATGACAAATATAGTTTACAATGTTATTAAGTACATCATTTTATTTAATTGTGTGAATAAAATTAATAGTCTCCCCGTCGGGGAATTGAACCCCGGTCTCCCGCGTGACAGGCAGGGATACTGACCACTATACTAACGAGGACATATTGGCTTTAGTTTAAAAGTGCTCACCTCCATGAGGTTAGGGCATGCCCTCAATCAATTCACAGTATTGTAATAGGCAGCGTTGCTTCTTTTCGTTAGGAGAAGCAATCTTTTTTCATAAATGATTACAAATCAGAAATTCCTAGCCAAAAATAATCTGCTTTATTAAGAAATGATTGATTAAAATAAATACCTATCTATCGATCTGTCTATCTATCTTTCTATCTATCAGCTCACTTTACCATTTGCAGCTTATAACCATTTACCACCAGGGGTCACTACTAACAAAAAGCAGCCACTCCACTTGTAAATCTAGCCCCTAGAGTTGAGCAGAAGCATAAGATTCCCCACTGCTTCATTCCATTTTCCAATAGATTATAGATGTAAATTGTTTTTGATGGTATGGTCTGTGCAGATTAAAATATTCAGAGCATATTCTGACTTTTAGTTAACACATCTGTAAGCAATTTGGCCATCACTGAATTCAACGTTTATCTCAATCGTAATAGACAAGGATAATGACAAATATAGTTTACAATGTTATTAAGTACATCATTTTATTTAATTGTGTGAATAAACGAACCGTCTCCCCGTCGGGGAATTGAACCCCAGTCTCCCGCGTGACAGGCGGGGATACTGACCACTATACTAACGAGGACATATTGGCTTTAGTTCAACAGTGCTCACCTCCATGAGGTTAGGGCATGCCCTCAATCAATTCACAGTATTGTAATAGGCAGCTTTGCTTCTTTTGGTTAGGAGAAGCAATCTTTTTTCATAAATGATTACAAATCAGAAATTCCTAGCCAAAAATAATCTGCTTTATTAAGAAATGATTGATTAAAATAAATACCTATCTATCGATCTGTCTATCTATCTTTCTATCTATCAGCTCACTTTACCATTTGCAGCTTATAACCATTTACCACCAGGGGTCACTACTAACAAAAAGCAGCCACTCCACTTCTAAATCTAGCCCCTAGAGTTGAGCAGAAGCATAAGATTCCCCACTGCTTCATTCCATTTTCCAATAGATTATAGATGTAAATTGTTTTTGATGGTATGGTCTGTGCAGATTGAAATATTCAGAGCATATTCTGACCTTTAGTTAACACATCTGTAAGCAATTTGGCCATCACTGAATTCAACGTTTATCTCAATTGTAATAGACAAGGATAATGACAAATATAGTTTACAATGTTATTAAGTACATCATTTTATTTAATTGTGTGAATAAAAGGAATTATCTCCCCGTCGGGGAATTGAACACCGGTCTCCCGCGTGACAGGCGGGGATACTGACCACTATACTAACGAGGACATATTGGCTTCAGTTCAACAGTGCTCACCTTCATGAGGTTAGGGCATGCCCTCAATCAATTCACAGTATTGTAATAGGCAGCTTTGCTTCTTTTGGTTAGGAGAAGCAATCTTTTTTCATAAATGATTACAAATCAGAAATTCCTAGCCAAAAATAATCTGCTTTATTAAGAAATGATTGATTAAAATAAATACCTATCTATCGATCTGTCTATCTATCTTTCTATCTATCAGCTCACTTTACCATTTGCAGCTTATAACCATTTACCACCAGGGGTCACTACTAACAAAAAGCAGCCACTCCACTTCTAAATCTAGCCCCTAGTGTTGAGCAGAAGCTTAAGATTCCCCACTGCTTCATTCCATTTTCCAATAGATTATAGATGTAAATTGTTTTTGATGGTATGGTCTGTGCAGATTGAAATATTCAGAGCATATTCTGACCTTTAGTTAACACATCTGTAAGCAATTTGGCCATCACTGAATTCAACGTTTATCTCAATCGTAATAGACAAGGATAATGACAAATATAGTTTACAATGTTATTAAGTACATCATTTTATTTAATTGTGTGAATAAAAGGAATTGTCTCCCCATCGGGGAATTGAACCCCGGTCACCTGCGTGACAGGTAGGGATACTGACCACTATACTAACGAGGACATATTGGCTTTAGTTTAACAGTGCTCACCTCCATGAGGTTAGGGCATGCCCTCAATCAATTCACAGTATTGTAATAGGCAGCTTTGCTTCTTTTCGTTAGGAGAAGCAATCTTTTTTCATAAATGATTACAAATCAGAAATTCCTAGCCAAAAATAATCTGCTTTATTAAGAAATGATTGATTAAAATAAATACCTATCTATCGATCTGTCTATCTTTCTATCTATCTATGTATATATATATATTCACTGAAAAAACCATGGGTTTCACACACGTTATAGTTAGGAATTAGCATTTAAAAAACCTTAGAAATTCACTGAAAAAACCATAGGTTTCACACACGTTATAGTTAGGAATTAGCATTTAAAAAACCTTAGAAATTCAGTGAAAAAACCATAGGTTTCACACATGTTATAGTTAGCTGGACATTTTACTCGTAAAAAACCAATGAAATTGCCCCGTTATAGTTAGTTCAGCTAACTATAACTCACGCGCCCGCAATGCACTGCTGATGACGTCACATATTACATCACTCATGACATGGTCAGTGACATCACTCATGACATCACTGATGACATCTCAAATGACATCACTGATGACCTCACTGATGACATCATCCAGTGAATGTGTGTTTTTCTGAAAATTAAATATGTTTTATATATGTATATCTCAAGGTCGATGGAAGAATAAATGGGTATATAAGTGTCTAAATGGATGATTTGTTTTTAAAAAATTGATTGTGTAACTGACTGATTAAGTGTATCTCTCACTTTGTGTATAAGTGGCTGCATGGGTTGGTGAGTAGCTACATGGGTGTCTATATAGGTTAGTAGTTGTTTTTTTGAGTATCAGTCTGAGTGTCTGTATGGTTCGGTGGGGGGTATTACGTAGTGCATAGGTGCATGAATGAGTGACTCACTGTTTGTATGTGTTGAAGACAGCATGTGTGCAGGACTGTATGGGTGGATGAGTGTGTGTATGGGTGTGTTAGTGAGTGAATGACTGTCCCAATAGTGTCTTCAGGAGTAACTACATATGTTTTAAACTAGTATATGTGACTATTGGTGTATATATGTGAGTATATGTGAGAGGGAGAGATTGAAAGAGTTCCTGTATGAATAAGTATGTGTTTCTATAAGTGATTGTTTAAAAGACTAAGTATGTGTAAGTTTCCGTAGAAGTAAGTGTGGTGGTGTGTGTATAACTGTATATGCAGGTGAATGTATGTTTGATTCTTTATTAGCATGAGTGACTATGTGTGTGAGTAACTCTATGGATGAGTGGCATTATGTAACAGGATGTATAGGTGTATGAGTACATATGATGAGTGAGTACATGTATGAGTGACTGTATAGGACTGTTGGTGAATGAGTGGATGTGTATGTGGATCTTAGAATTACTGAAGAGGTTGTGGTAACTGGTATTGGTATGTCCATTGTTTTGAAAATTTTAGTCTCTATTTTTGAATGTGTGTATCAAAGCTTATATTAAGGTGAGAGGAGGTCTGCCACTCTATCACAAGGATGATGTCATCAGTGATGTCATCAGTGATGTCATTTGAGATGTCATCAGTGATGTCATGAGTGATGTCACTGACCATGTCATGAGTGATGTAATATGTGACGTCATCAGCAGTGCATTGCGGGCGCGTGAGTTATAGTTAGCTGAACTAACTATAACGGGGCAATTTCATTGGTTTTTTACGAGTAAAATGTCCAGCTAACTATAACATGTGTGAAACCTATGGTTTTTTCACTGAATTTCTAAGGTTTTTTAAATGCTAATTCCTAACTATAACGTGTGTGAAACCTATGGTTTTTTCAGTGAATTTCTAAGGTTTTTTAAATGCTAATTCCTAACTATAACGTGTGTGAAACCCATGGTTTTTTCAGTGAATTTGCAAGGTTTTTTAAATGCTAATTCCTAACTATAACGTGTGTGTAACCCATGGTTTTTTCAGTGAATTTGCAAGGTTTTTTAAATGCTAATTTTTTTTTTTATTCTTCATTTTTTTCAAACATATTTTTAATTTAATTTTCTTTCATTTTATAAAGACTATGCTTAAATTTTTAAAATCCTTAAATATTTTTTTTTGATATATTTTTTTAAAATAAACATGTAAAATTTATTACCAGATTTTTTTTTTTTTTTTTTTTTTTTTTTTTTATAGTACGCGTACCGTAAGCTCACGGTAAGCGTACGGTTTACGCAACGTCCGTAATCTATCTACGCTGCTTGCGTATAGTTACGCACTTTGCGTAGCCGCGCGTACTGCGCGTGGGACGCGTGCGCGCTTACGCCACACGCGCACGTTACGCGGAAGTGCCGGGGAGTGACTGTTATGCGCATGCGCGCAAGCGCGTGTCTTTTTTACGCGCATGCGTACTTTTGCCGTAAGCGTACCGTAAGCGTACCGTAAGCGTACGGTAGGTCATGTGATCTTGAAACACAACTTTTGATTGGTTGAAACTACTTTCAGTTCTAGAACTCTCCTACACCACACCCATTCCCCTCATTTCTGCTTGTGATCCCTTGGGAGAAGGAGCTGGTTTGTCTTTGGGATACGATGGCAGAACAGCAGAGCTCTTCTGAGAGTGAGGCTAGCACCAGCAGCACTGTCTTGAGGCAGAGATCGAGGAAACAAAAGCCTTCTTATGTTTGGGATTATTTTACTTTTCCAGAAGGCCAGCAAAAGGTGAATGCACCCTTAGTTACTTGCAAGCTGTGTAAGCGTGTACTTTCTAGAGGTAATCCTAACAGGAAGTATTCCTTTGGGAATCACACCATGAAGAGACACCTCCAGGATGTACACAGAAGGACACATGGTCATCTTTTTGGAGGTAACTCTTCAGAAAGACGAGCCAGTACATCCACAGCAGCTCAGCCTGGACCATCATCTGCAGGGCTGACTCCTTCTTCTGCAGGTCAGGTGAGCCCTTCATCTGTGGGGGGAGAATCTCCTTTTGCTGGCCCTCTGGAAATGAACCTTCGATTTCGGAAGGTTGATATTCATTGCACATTTTGTAAAGGTCTACTTTGTCATAGGGAGACCAGTGTTTCCCTAGTGAACAACAAAATAGATCAGCACATTTGTAGCTTTGAATGATTTTCCCATGCTTCCTTTCCTCTGTCCCTGCATGAACACAACGGTTCTTTTAAGAGCCAACCTTATCTTTCATCTTTTTTTTACATATGTTTTTTAAAACCTTTTTTTTTTTTTTTTACCGTACGCGTACGGTGCGCGTACCTTTTTTTTATTTTTTAAAAAAAACACTAAAAATCAATTATCACATTAGAAGGTCCATGAGAGACTACAATTATTATTATTGACTTACCATACTCACTCAAAAAAATATTTATTCATTTGTTTTTTTTAAAAATAGTTTTAAAAATGGTTGTAGTTTTCGAAAATTTTCTATATCGATCTGAAAAAAAAGAAAAAAGTATTAATATTTTTTTAACAATTTATAATACAGTATACATATTTACATTTTTTTCAAAAAAATATTTTTGCCTTATTTTTGCTGTTTTCAGAATATATTGCATTTCACTATAAATTGTGAAAGCAATTGCATTCATCATTTTACAGCGGGCAAAAAAAAATAACAATCTCAAAGATTGTATTAAAAAAGCCCAGAATCTCTTCTCACTTAAACTTATCATTACAGAAATGCATATTATTCTAAAAAAATATCATCTAAAAACAATACTTATTTCTTTAAAATACCGTCTGATATGTTTGTTTCAGAAGTATAATCACAATATTATATCTCAAATAACTCCAAAATACATCTGATTTCATTTCCTTTAGGCCAAATAGTATTTTTTTTTTTTTTTTGGAATAAATTTCCAAGGGAAATCCATTAAAATTCTAAAGTTTAATCTGTCCAGATCTCACCGATTCTCTGTAACATTTTGGTTCACGAAAATTTTTTGAATAATTTATTTAGTCCACAATAGAATTGCTTACTTTTCCACATGGCCAAATAGTAATTTTTTAAATCATTTTTGAAAAAATTTCCAATGGCAGTCCAATAGCATTCCAAAATTTAAAATGTGCAGAAGTTACCGATTATCTATAAATTATTGGTTTTTCAAAATTGCATTAAAAATTAAAAAAGTCCACATTACAATTGGTTATCTTTCCTTTAGGCCAAGTGATAATTTTAAAAATATTTTTTCTACAAAATTGCAATGGTAATCCAGTAAAATGGTAAAATTATTTTGTCCAGATCTTGCCAAGTCTCTCTAAAATTTAGGTTTCAGGAAGATTAGATAGGAATTTGCTAAATCAAAAGGCAAACGTTGTTTGAAAATCAATTGGGAATCATTACACAGTGTCCAGCCTTTTTCACATTTTAGATAAACTGTGTAATGTCCAGAAGTAACAGTTACAAAAGTTTTTCCTGAAATTGATAATTGCTGTCCTGTAAACTTCTTTATTAAAGTATCCAATTTTGAACCATCAGCTCTACATCGTTGCATCATTAAAATTACATACTGTCCGTATTCCCTTAAAATTAATGTTGAAAACATGTCAGAATTACACTCACCACATTTCATGCTATGATTAGCATCTTTAACTAATTTTGCAAAAGTGACTGTTTTACTCTCTGGCAATGTCAAATAAATAAACCTTTCATTATCAACAATAGAGCCACATATATTATAACAATTATCACAACTATGTTCCCATTTATAAGAGAGACCAAAAAAAATGTCAATGGGAACTCCTTCTTCTTCCACTACCTGAAGAAAATACATCAAAAATTCGTGTGCATCTTGCTGTTCATTTTGAGAAAACTGTGTTCGTCCTGAACATACATCTAAAAGTTTTCTAATATCAGTAGCACTTTCTATTTGAGTTTTATCTTTACTCAGCTTTTGAAAAAGGAGACTCAGCTCTGAACAGAATCTTTTTCCCTGATTTACTATTATCTGCTCTTGCAAACTTTCCAGATAAAATGCAACATTCAGCACTACATTAGCGTAGCAGTTGACACCAGAGCTATTTTCAAAATGACATCCTACAACCTGTTCTTCATTGTCCTTTTTCTTTTTGCTTGCAATTACATCACTCCTCTTTTTTTTCCTCTTCTCTATATCTTCATTACAGATATTCTCATTTCTCCTTTTACGAGAAACTACACGTTTCTCCAACACAGGATACTGACCTAAATGAGGAGCATAGCTTCTTCTTAATCTATTATACTCCTTTACACAGTTTGTATCAGCACTAACTTTTGAGTCATCAAAGTCTATCATGAATAAACCTGATAATGTTTTGACTCGTGACAAAGCTACATATGCCATACCTTCTTTGAACACAGTTGAACCAATGTTCACAAATGCACAATCTACAGTCAATCCTTGAGACTTGTGGATAGTTACAGCATATGCTAGAGAAAACGGAAACTGCTTCCTACGTACATATAAGTCTTTCACAAGCATAAAACGAACTGTACAACGACAAATATCTTTAACTTCATCAATCTGATCAAATTTTATCTGTAAACATTCAATTCCTTCTTTTTTCTGATAATTAATAAAACCCACAACTCTTCCCATCGCTCCATTCACTAAGCCTTTCTCAACATCCAAATTTCTCCTTAAAAATACTCTACAGTTCATGCAAACATATAGATTTTTTTCTAATCCTGCTGTTTTGGAGATGTTCTTCTCTAGTGAGTCCAATTTATTTTTCAGTTTGCCTGTTACTGTGACAGTAATTCTTCCATCCTCAATTTTGTCCACTGCTTCCAATTTCCTGATCTCTTCCTTTTCCAATTTCAAAAGCTCCTCATTAAATATTGAGCATTCACGTAGAGTTGGCATTAAGCAGATGACACTTTTGTTTTCTGCAATATTCTTGTATATTTTCTCTGCAACTATTTCTTCCTTTGGAAATAAATTATGTAGCAGCCGACTCTGTAATGCTTTTTTCCCAACTTCTGTGAGTAGTCCAATTCTGATATCTTTCAGAATACTTCCATATTCTTCATCGTTTGCTTGCCTCATATTAGTTGTAAGTTCCTTGTACTCAAAGAAGGACCAAATATTTGTATTTCCAATGCTTCCCAATGACTTCTTCGTGTCTTCATGTGTCACAGTATTAAACACTGGTTGTCCTTTAACTGGAGTAAGTTGCAAAAGATCCCCAAAAACTATGACGTGTTTTCCACCAAATAACACGTCATAGTCTGTCTTCAAAATTTGCTGCATTCTTAAATGCACAAAGGCAAGCATTAAGTTTGACACCATGCTCACCTCATCAATAATGAGAACTTGCATCTTCTTCAATACTCTTGAAACTTCCAAGGATGCTTCTCCAGTTAGCTTGTTGAATTGTATTTTGTTCTCATGCTCCACTGGTAACATTAGCAAACGATGTAAGGTGATTCCTTTTATGTTATATGCTGCTAACCCAGTTGGAGCAGTAACCACACAAGACAAAGTAGAATCCGTTTTTTGCTTTAGGTAGCTTCTGATGACTTTAATTAGGAAACTTTTTCCAGTGCCAGCTTGTCCGCTTACATACATCCTGATTGGATGAAATGATGTGCATGAGCACTCTTTTTTTATATGTAGAAATCCGTGATCAATTTTGTTTTTGATCTCTTCATAAATGTGTTGCTGCTCTTGATTCAGTTGTCTTTCCAAATTTTGTAAGTCTATAAATTCTTCTTGAGCTTGATTCATAGCCGTTTCCACTTCATTCATGGCTATTGATGCTTCATTTTCAACGATTGGTTGTCCTAGGGGATCTTGACTGTATGTTCCTGAACTTTGGCTGTCCTGAGAACTGTCTCTAGCTATTTCTGCTGCAATTGTAGTTTCCTGTTCAATTTCTTCATTTAACATTTGCAGATAAGTTGAAAATGTACTGCATTGTATGCTGTCTTTGCAAGCATTAAAAGAATCTTCATAGCTCTGGAATTCTCCCAGTAGTTCATCCTCTGTACGCCATGGTTTAAACAACTGTAAAAGAGCCAAGTAGTAAAATTCTTTCTTGTCGGTTGTGTCGCAACTCAGCTTCCGGTGATTTATCAAACTTCCTTTGGTTTGCTTCACCAAACATCCTTCTTCACCAACAACTTTATATTTTCCACTGTTGATGTCTTCTGCAGCTTTCCGTGAATAAATGTAGTTCTGCAGCACTTCATAGAGACACATGTTCTCCAGATGATGACTTCTCTTGGGATAATATGTGTCCAACATGTTTGTTTTCAATATATCTGTACTTTCTGGGTCATTCTCGGCCAAATATTCAATTTCTCCAACAGATTTCAGTACCCGATTTCTCATTGCTGCAAGGCCTAAACTTGCCCAAATTATTCTTCTTGACTTCGAGTAGAGACTTGCAGAAGATAACCTATCTGAACATTCGTAGGATCCAATTTCTCGATGCGATAACATCTTCAAACTGAAACTGTACAGCTTCTTACTGACAGTCTTCTCGTGAGAAATCTCTTCCCACATTTCCTTCAATTCTGTTTTTTCTGATTTCGTAATGTAAGACGTTACATATCGTGCAACAGCAATGGAATTGTCAGCTACATACTGTATATCCATGTTAGCGTTCCACATGGATAAAATGACTGGGTTGTAGTCATTTATATTTTTTGATTCTTCTTTTCTTTTAAGGTTGTAGGTATTCTTAGGTGATTTTCTTGTGATAGTATGTCTCACAGCTGACATAAAACTGTTGACTCTTCCATTTGAAAGAACAGGTCTAGGAAATCCAAATCGACATTTAGTGTAGTATTTTTCTTTGCTCTTGTATTTCCGTCGACAGTATTTTCCACACCGATGACTTTGGAAACGTAGAACTTGCTCCTTTAACTTGTTCTCTTCTTTGCTTTTTGGTATACCACATGTTGCATATTCTTCAATGTAAGATAACACTGCTTCATCAGTATCTGTTCCAAACTTTGGGGCATCCTTGATCCACAGCAGCATATGAATATGAGGAGCACCTCTTGCCTGGTACTCTTTTCTCCAAAAGAAATCCACTACTTCTCCAAGGGGTGGATTTTTTTTATTGCAGATGAAGGACATCATAGCCTCAAATCTATGATTGAAATATCTGCAAACATTAACCGGATCCAATGAGCACAGTTCTCCTGCTGTCTTGTATTCGATGTTTTTAATGTTTGAATTGGCCTCTCGTAGAAAATCCAGTAAATCATCCCAAGCGTACTCGGCACAGCTTAGGGTAAGGAACCATGTTGGTGTTCCTAAATTGCGTAACATGCATTTTAGTTCACCATGGCGTCGGTACCAATATTCATTTGTCCCACGCTGACAAGCCATCAGATTGATCAGTTGTGTTTCCAAATGATCATCTCGGTGCTGCACTTTCTCCATAAAATCCTTAGCAGACACATTTTGTAAATGTACTCCACTTTTTAAAATGTGATTTACTGCATAAGACAGTGCAGACAAGTCGCTTTCAAATAAAAGATGGAACAAATAAGGAATACTTTGTCGAAATCTGGGATCTTCAGCATATAGTCTTGTAGTCCGATACTCTGAAGCTGGAATCTGTTCTGGACGTTCATCGTATCGTCCTCCTTTTCCTTTAGGAAACAGCTGGGGAAAACATCGAGCTTCTAAGCTCTCCTCCCATACACTCACGGGATTTCCTTTTGCTTTCTTCATCTGAAAGAGATCAATATTGTCTCCCATAACTTCTTTCGAATGGAGAGGATGTATGCTAAAATGTTCATAAATTTCTTCTTCCTTTGACTTGTCCACTTTTTCAATTTGTCCAGTTGGTGTTTCTGTGTGTTCTTGAAAATCTTCTTCTTCTTCTTCTTCTTCTATATAAATTGATTCATACCATTTGTTATTTTTTTTCAAATACAAATTTGCTCTTTGTACTTTCCGCACATCTACCAGCTCCTGCCAAATCTTCTTATTCTTTGTAGGTACACCATTAACCAGAATAATTAATGGTTCAGTTTCCAAAGTATCCGCATCAATAGTTTCCATATTTTTTTTCAAATCCAAGGGCAAATACACCACTCTACCTTTTAAACCTCTCAGTAAATCTGAAGGAGGTAATTTACCAGTTTTGGGCTCCATACGTACTATGGTCTGGAACGGATGAACACATTGAATGAGTATAGACTCATATGTATTTAATTCAGAAAGTTCAGCAGGAATAGCATCCAATTCTAAATTATTATGTACAGCTCTGGTCGGCATTCTATTTTCCTCTAACTTGTTGTAACAGTATTTACAAATACGCTGATCTTCACCCAATTCAAAACAATTTTCAAGAAATATATATGTGGCAAAATCCATCCACTTATAATTATCTTCATTTTCACTCTTTCTGTAGAGATCAACATTCCTAGTTTGTTTTCTATAATGAGTTCTGCGGCAACAAATACAAGTAACATTTGGTCTTTCATTAGAGACTATTGCAAATTTTGTTATGTGATCATTAAATGTGTTACTTACAGAGGGTTCTACATTCTCTTCCACTTCTGCCTCATTTACTGTGTCCTTCTCTGCACTGTTTTGTTCAGGACCAAAGTAACAAAACTGAATTTCATCAACAACCTTCTCTACATCTGATACCGTTCCTCGGAACAGAGCCCTATTCAATTAATTTAACTTTATTGCTGGACTTTTGGCAAAATACAACCGTCTCACAAACTTTCTCATTTCAGTATGATGAACAGCCAGCATCCTAAAATGATGGAAAACACTATTGCACACTTTTCTAGATAGACAAGCAAGAGAATGACCCTGCAAACCAGTATTCTCTCTCACTCTGCATGGATCCAGACTTTGAAGCACCTTAATCTTTTGTTTTACACTTTTTTTACTATATTCTCTTAGAAACTCTCGAAATCTGTCAATAGATTCCTGACGCACAGTGCAAATACTACTACAATTCCAAGTGTACACTGGGGCTTTAGGACGTCTCCCCATTGCCTCATCTGCCATCACTTGTACCTCATCTCTTGGAACCATTATCTCCTTCTCCATTATGCAACCATTTTTTACTTCGTATGAACGACCTCTGGTGTCAACTGCATGCAGCAAACTATTACTTTGAAAATAGCTCTCTTCATTAAAAAAAGGTTCACTACTTGAACTATGCATCCACTTTCCTAAAAACACTTTACAAAAGTTTGTTCTGTTCACTACTCTTTTGCTTTTGCTTTGTGATTTCAGTACATTAACCATTTTATCTAATGTACGCATCCTATTCAAAATTAATATGAATAGTTTCCTTTTTAATTCTAATGCTTTTGCTGCAATGGCTTCAATTTCTTTTTTTCTCTTGTAATATTTTGCCTTTTGCTTATATTTCTTTACATCCTTTATCAAATTGGACATAACTCTTCTCTGAAACATTTTTCTACGTATCTCTTTAAACGCTGTTTTTCTGTTTATGTTAAACTTTTCAATTGCAGAAGGTATATTTGCATTAACTAAATTCTCAATTTTTTGCTGTTCTCTATGTTTTGTTACATTTTTCCGAGGACAGACATTTTGTACATTTTTCTTTGTTTTGAATATTTTGTTAAGAAATTGTTTTTTCTGCTTACCAGAAGATTTTTTCTTTTTCCCAACATGAGCATCTTCTACTAACTTTGGTCCTCCAGTTGTCTTCAAATATAGTTTTTTTTTTAGCGTTTTTTGAGCTCGAGATTTTGTAGGCATCTTAAATTTTGTTCACTGTTCTTCAGCAATACCTGAAAAAAACTAAAAAAAAAATCCTTTATTGTATTTAAATATATTACTACATTTGTTTTCACAATAGTCATAAAACAAAATTTCTTTGCCAATTTGAATGCACACAAACTGCTCTTTTTTTTGGGCAAGTGAAAATCTCTTTTACAAACTGTCACATTATGAAACCACTTTTCAGATTTTTTAAAAAGCCCATGTCCACAGTGCTACACTCCAGCAAGGGCAACCAGCCTTAGTGAAGCTCAATGTATTTGCATTACAGACTGAAACCTGAAAACCCCACTCGCTTGTAAATACTTTGCATGACTATACACGGCAAGCACATGGGTGTGTGCTAAGACTCTGCTTCTTCCCCCAAAAATTCGCTCCCCCTTTCCATCTAATGCAACTGTGAAATCACCAGAGCAAGACGCAATAAATCTCTGCCTATAATTCCTCTATGCACACAGAGTCATGTTTTCACATTAGTCCCAAAACGAAATTTCTTTGCCATTTTGAAAGCACACTTACTGCTCTTTTTTTTTCGGGCCGAGTGAAAATCACTTTTACAGACTGACACATTATGAAACCTTTTTTAAAAATTTATTTAATTGCACATGTCCAAGCTGTTTTTTTTTCAGACCACCACCATGTGTATTCTCTGTGTCTGCCTACACTCCAGCAAGGGCAACCAGCCTTAGTGATGCTGAATGTATTTGCATTACAGACTTAAACCTGAAAACCCCACTGGCTTCTAAATACTGTGCATGACTATACATGGCAAGCACATGGGTGTGTGCTAAGCCTCTGCTTCTTCCCCAAAAAATTTGCTCCCCCTTTCCATCTAATGCAACTGTGAAATCACCAGAGCAAGACGCAATAAATCTCTGCCTATAATTCCTCTATGCACACAGAGTCATGTTTTCACATTAGTCCCAAAACGAAATTTCTTTGCCATTTTGAAAGCACACTTACTGCTCTTTTTTTTTCGGGCCGAGTGAAAATCACTTTTACAGACTTACACATTATGAAACCTTTTTTAAAAATGTATTTAATTGCACATGTCCAAGCTGTTTTTTTTTCAGACCACCACCATGTGTATTCTCTGTGTCTGCCTACACTCCAGCAAGGGCAACCAGCCTTAGTGATGCTGAATGTATTTGCATTACAGACTTAAACCTGAAAACCCCACTGGCTTCTAAATACTGTGCATGACTATACACGGCAAGCACATGGGTGTGTGCTAAGCCTCTGCTTCTTCCCCCAAAAATTCGCTCCCCCTTTCCATCTAATGCAACTGTGAAATCACCAGAGCAAGACGCAATAAATCTCTGCCTATAATTCCTCTATGCACACAGAGTCATGTTTTCACATTAGTCCCAAAACGAAATTTCTTTGCCAATTTGAAAGCACACTTACTGCTCTTTTTTTTTCGGGCCAAGTGAAAATCTCTTTTTACAATTTGAAATCACTTTTACAGACTGACACATTATGAAACCACTTTTTTTTCTTTTATTTAAATGCACATGTCCAATCTGTTTTTTCAGACCACCACCATGTGCATTCTCTGTGACTGCCTACACTCCACCAAGGGCAACCAGCCTTAGTGATGCTGAATGTATTTGCATTACAGACTTAAACCTGAAAACCCCACTGGCTTCTAAATACTGTGCATGACTATACATGGCAAGCACATGGGTGTGTGCTAAGCCTCTGCTTCTTCCCCCAAAAATTCGCTCCCCCTTTCCATCTAATGCAACTGTGAAATCACCAGAGCAAGACGCAATAAATCTCTGCCTATAATTCCTCTATGCACACAGAGTCATGTTTTCACATTAGTCCTAAAACGAAATTTCTTTGCCAATTTGAAAGCACACTTACTGCTCTTTTTTTTTAGGGCCAAGTGAAAATCTCTTTTTACAATTTGAAATCACTTTTACAGACTGACACATTATGAAACCACTATTTTTGATTTATTTAATTGCACGTGTACAAACTGTTTTTTTTTCAGACCACCACCATGTGCATTCTCTGTGACTGCCTACACTCCACCAAGGGCAACCAGCCTTAGTGATGCTGAATGTATTTGCATTACAGACTTAAACCTGAAAACCCCACTGGCTTCTAAATACTGTGCATGACTATACATGGCAAGCACATGGGTGTGTGCTAAGCCTCTGCTTCTTCCCCAAAAAATTTGCTCCCCCTTTCCATCTAATGCAACTGTGAAATCACCAGAGCAAGACGCAATAAATCTCTGCCTATAATTCCTCTATGCACACAGAGTCATGTTTTCACATTAGTCCTAAAACGAAATTTCTTTGCCAATTTGAAAGCACACTTACTGCTCTTTTTTTTTAGGGCCAAGTGAAAATCTCTTTTTACAATTTGAAATCACTTTTACAGACTGACACATTATGAAACCACTATTTTTGATTTATTTAATTGCACGTGTCCAAGCTGTTTTTTTTTCAGACCAACACCATGTGTATTCTCTGTGTCTGCCTACACTCCAGCAAGGGCAACCAGTCTTAGTGATGCTGAATGTATTTGCATTACAGACTTAAACCTGAAAACCCCAGTGGCTTCTAAATACTGTGCATGACTATACATGGCAAGCACATGGGTGTGTGCTAAGCCTCTGCTTCTTCCCCAAAAAATTCGCTCCCCCTTTCCATCTAATGCAACTGTGAAATCACCAGAGCAAGACGCAATAAATCTCTGCCTATAATTCCTCTATGCACACAGAGTCATGTTTTCACATTAGTCCCAAAACGAAATTTCTTTGCCATTTTGAAAGCACACTTACTGCTCTTTTTTTTTCGGGCCGAGTAAAAATCACTTTTACAGACTGACACATTATGAAACCTTTTTTAAAAATTTATTTAATTGCACATGTCCAAACTGTTTTTTTTTCAGACCACCACCATGTGTATTCTCTGTGTCTGCCTACACTCCAGCAAGGGCAACCAGCCTTAGTGATGCTGAATGTATTTGCATTACAGACTTAAACCTGAAAACCTCACTGGCTTCTAAATACTGTGCATGACTATACATGGCAAGCACATGGGTGTGTGCTAAGCCTCTGCTTCTTCCCCAAAAAATTCGCTCCCCCTTTCCATCTAATGCAACTGTGAAATCACCAGAGCAAGACGCAATAAATCTCTGCCTATAATTCCTCTATGCACACAGAGTCATGTTTTCACATTAGTCCCAAAACGAAATTTCTTTGCCATTTTGAAAGCACACTTACTGCTCTTTTTTTTTCGGGCCGAGTGAAAATCACTTTTACAGACTGACACATTATGAAACCTTTTTTAAAAATTTATTTAATTGCACATGTCCAAGCTGTTTTTTTTTTCAGACCACCACCATGTGTATTCTCTGTGTCTGCCTACACTCCAGCAAGGGCAACCAGCCTTAGTGATGCTGAATGTATTTGCATTACAGACTTAAACCTGAAAACCCCACTGGCTTCTAAATACTGTGCATGACTATACACGGCAAGCACATGGGTGTGTGCTAAGCCTCTGCTTCTTCCCCCAAAAATTCGCTCCCCCTTTCCATCTAATGCAACTGTGAAATCACCAGAGCAAGACGCAATAAATCTCTGCCTATAATTCCTCTATGCACACAGAGTCATGTTTTCACATTAGTCCTAAAACGAAATTTCTTTGCCAATTTGAAAGCACACTTACTGCTCTTTTTTTTTCGGGCCAAGTGAAAATCTCTTTTTACAATTTGAAATCACTTTTACAGACTGACACATTATGAAACCACTTTTTTTTCTTTTATTTAAATGCACATGTCCAAGCTGTTTTTTCAGACCACCACCATGTGCATTCTCTGTGACTGCCTACACTCCACCAAGGGCAACCAGCCTTAGTGATGCTGAATGTATTTGCATTACAGACTTAAACCTGAAAACCCCACTGGCTTCTAAATACTGTGCATGACTATACATGGCAAGCACATGGGTGTGTGCTAAGCCTCTGCTTCTTCCCCCAAAAATTCACTCCCCCTTTCCATCTAATGCAACTGTGAAATCACCAGAGCAAGACGCAATAAATCTCTGCCTATAATTCCTCTATGCACACAGAGTCATGTTTTCACATTAGTCCTAAAACGAAATTTCTTTGCCAATTTGAAAGCACACTTACTGCTCTTTTTTTTTAGGGCCAAGTGAAAATCTCTTTTTACAATTTGAAATCACTTTTACAGACTGACACATTATGAAACCACTATTTTTGATTTATTTAATTGCACGTGTACAAACTGTTTTTTTTTCAGACCACCACCATGTGCATTCTCTGTGACTGCCTACACTCCACCAAGGGCAACCAGCCTTAGTGATGCTGAATGTATTTGCATTACAGACTTAAACCTGAAAACCCCACTGGCTTCTAAATACTGTGCATGACTATACATGGCAAGCACATGGGTGTGTGCTAAGCCTCTGCTTCTTCCCCAAAAAATTCGCTCCCCCTTTCCATCTAATGCAACTGTGAAATCACCAGAGCAAGACGCAATAAATCTCTGCCTATAATTCCTCTATGCACACAGAGTCATGTTTTCACATTAGTCCTAAAACGAAATTTCTTTGCCAATTTGAAAGCACACTTACTGCTCTTTTTTTTTAGGGCCAAGTGAAAATCTCTTTTTACAATTTGAAATCACTTTTACAGACTGACACATTATGAAACCACTATTTTTGATTTATTTAATTGCACGTGTCCAAGCTGTTTTTTTTTCAGACCAACACCATGTGTATTCTCTGTGTCTGCCTACACTCCAGCAAGGGCAACCAGCCTTAGTGATGCTGAATGTATTTGCATTACAGACTTAAACCTGAAAACCCCAGTGGCTTCTAAATACTGTGCATGACTATACATGGCAAGCACATGGGTGTGTGCTAAGCCTCTGCTTCTTCCCCAAAAAATTCGCTCCCCCTTTCCATCTAATGCAACTGTGAAATCACCAGAGCAAGACGCAATAAATCTCTGCCTATAATTCTTCTATGCACACAGAGTCATGTTTTCACATTAGTCCCAAAACGAAATTTCTTTGCCAATTTGAAAGCACACTTACTGCTCTTTTTTTTTCGGGCCAAGTGAAAATCTCTTTTTACAATTTGAAATCACTTTTACAGACTGACACATTATGAAACCACTATTTTTGATTTATTTAATTGCACGTGTCCAAGCTGTTTTTTTTTCAGACCACCACCATGTGCATTCTCTGTGACTGCCTACACTCCACCAAGGGCAACCAGCCTTAGTGATGCTGAATGTATTTGCATTACAGACTTAAACCTGAAAACCCCACTGGCTTCTAAATACTGTGCATGACTATACATGGCAAGCACATGGGTGTGTGCTAAGCCTCTGCTTCTTCCCCCAAAAATTTGCTCCCCCTTTCCATCTAATGCAACTGTGAAATCACCAGAGCAAGACGCAATAAATCTCTGCCTATAATTCTTCTATGCACACAGAGTCATGTTTTCACATTAGTCCCAAAACGAAATTTCTTTGCCAATTTGAAAGCACACTTACTGCTCTTTTTTTTTTCGGGGCAAGTGTAAATCACTTTTACACACTGTCACATTATGAAACCACCATGTGTAACTACAACAAAAACAATTCACATTTCTATTATTCATTTCTTAAGTTACCACATACATCCCCTCTCAAACTCTAAACTCACCTTTAAAATTAGTTAGTTGTGAAAGAAATGTGACACTCAAACAGCAGATTATCAGAGCCAGGATCTCTGTTGTGTTCACCTCTCTCCTCTCAGCAGAACCAGATAATGGCAAACTTTCCCTCTATTTTTCCACACATATACATGTAAGTTTCAAATCTCAGTGCTTCCCCCTTTTTTTCAAATGTAATCACACATTTCTATTGGTTGAAAACCAACCCTTTTCCAAAAGTACCCTGCCCCCAACTTGACTTCTGCCTAGTACCCTTCCCCCAACTTGACTTCTGCCTGCTACCATAGCAACAGCTCATGGAACACTGCTGTGTGCAGTTAGGTCAGAAGTTCGACACACAATGTTTCAATTCCACAGAGCAAGAGTGCTTGACTTTTCAAACCTTACAGCAAATCCATAGTACTGTTCTTTGGTTACACATTTTTTTGTACCAATACAAAACATGCTTCTATTAATTTTCACATACAGCCTAGTTTTTATTCTAGAATGGTATGAAACAGCCAATCAGTTCTTTTTGTTTTAAAAAAATATGTATGCCTCCATTTCCTAACTGTCTTTCTTTTCATATTGCCATTCTACTGAAAGACACCTCCTGAGTGCATCCAGTTCTCCTTTGAAGATGTTCACAGTGTGGATTGTAGGGCACAGCTATGTCTTCTGGAGTGAAAAGTTTGCAGAGAAAACAGATATGGTGAGAGACCTTGCTTTGCCAAATGTAGACATTAAATGGATTGGTCAGAGAGGGTTAAAGTGGCACCAATTGATGCCATTGGTGAAATCCTTCATTCAAATCCAACACCCTGACCTCATAATAGTGCACTGTGGTGGCAATGACCTAGGCACTTTGACTGGGGTAGGTCTGGAAATGCTTATGAAGGACACCTTTGCACAACTGTTTACACTTTTCCCTAAAACTGCCTTTGTGTTTTCCAACATATGCCAAAGGCAAAAATGGAACTGGTCCAATCATTTCTGTCCACAGATTGACAAAGCAAGAAAGCACGTCAACAAATCTGTTTCTGCTTTCCTCCGTGACTATGGTATGGGTGCCATTTACCACAACAACTTGCGTTATGACATGCAAGACATTTATAGAGGAGATGGTGTGCACTTCAATGATGAAGGGAACAGAGTCTTCCTCTTGAACCTTAGACTCTGCATCGGTACTTACTTGTAGGTACCACTAAAAAAATGACTTCATAAACACAACAGCTCTTTTTAGAGCTCCCTAATTTCTAAACTCTTAAATCTGCTTTTCATTTATTTTTTTTTATTTTTTTTTACCGTACGCTTACCGTAAGCTTACCGTACGCGTACCCCGTGATTTTTTTTAAAATCAATAAATGTTTTTTTTGTACTTTTCTGTCCTTCTTTGACCCCCTTACAAATGTTAGGGGGTCTGTAACTCTCCTCATTGCCCCCTTTCCTTGTTTTCACTCTTTTTTTTCAGAGTGAAATACACAAAATGGCGGCCGCCGCTTCCTGGTTTCGGCCGATTCGAATGTTTACTAAGATCTAACAGCCAATCAGAATCGCGCTCGCGCACGCCGCCGTACGCTTACCGTAAGCGTACGGTAAGCGTACCGTAAGCGGGCTCAGATATATATATTGATTTAAAGGCTATTTTCTCAGAATCTACTGAACAGATTTACACCAAACCTACAAAAGGCACTTCCTTGACCTAGGGACTACCTCTCTGCCAAATTTTGAGTAATTCTGTTCAGCCGTTCGGGCTGTAGCTCGTTCTAAAGGTCCTATGGAAAAATGCATGGGAAAAACGCGTTTTGGGACCCCCCTTTTATCTCAGCCCCCGCTTGACGGATCCCCCCGAGACTTTCAGGGTAGGAGCGGAGCGTAGCGCCCCACCTATTTTGAGAAATTCGCGAGGATTCGTCGACCGGCGCCAAAGTTATTCAAAATAGAATGTTGAGGTTTTCCTATGGAAACGTGGTCCTAACTATAACTACCTACTGGCGACCGCCAGTAGGTAATATATATATATATATATATATATACAATCAGCTCACTTTACCATTTGCAGCTTATAACCATTAACCACCAGGGGTCACTACTAACAAAAAGCAGCCACTCCACTTCTAAATCTAGCCCCTAGAGTTGAGCAGAAGCATAAGATTCCCCACTGCTTCATTCTATTTTCCAATAGATTATAGATGTAAATTGTTTTTGATGGTATGGTCTGTGCAGATTGAAATATTCAGAGCATATTCTGACTTTTAGTTAACACGTCTGTAAGCAATTTGGCCATCACTGAATTCAACGTTTATCTCAATCGTAATAGACAAGGATAATGACAAATATAGTTTACAATGTTATTAAGTACATCATTTTATTTAATTGTGTGAATAAAAGGAATCGTCTCCCCGTCGGGGAATTGAACCCCGGTCTCCCGCGTGACAGGCAGGGATACTGACCACTATACTAACGAGGACATATTGGCTTCAGTTCACCAGTGCTCACCTCCATGAGGTTAGGGCATGCCCTCAATCAATTCACAGTATTGTAATAGGCAGCTTTGCTTCTTTTGGTTAGGAGAAGCAATCTTTTTTCATAAATGATTACAAATTAGAAATTCCTAGCCAAAAATAATCTGCTTTATTAAGAAATGATTGATTAAAATAAATACCTATCTATCGATCTGTCTATCTATCTTTCTATCTATCAGCTCACTTTACCATTTGCAGCTTATAACCATTTACCACCAGGGGTCACTACTAACAAAAAGCAGCCACTCCACTTGTAAATCTAGCCCCTAGAGTTGAGCAGAAGCATAAGATTCCCCACTGCTTCATTCCATTTTCCAATAGATTATAGATGCAAATTGTTTTTGATGGTATGGTCTGTGCAGATTGAAATATTCAGAGCATATTCTGACTTTTAGTTAACACATCTGTAAGCAATTTGGCCATCACTGAATTCAACGTTTATCTCAATCGTAATAGACAAGGATAATGACAAATATAGTTTACAATGTTATTAAGTACATCATTTTATTTAATTGTGTGAATAAAAGGAACCGTCTCCCCGTCGGGGAATTGAACCCCGGTCTCCCGCGTGACAGGCGGGGATACTGACCACTATACTAACGAGGACATATTGGCTTTAGTTCAACAGTGCTCACCACCATGAGGTTAGGGCATGCCATCAATCAATTCACAGTATTGTAATAGGCTGCTTTGCTTCTTTTGGTTAGGAGAAGCAATCTTTTTTCAGAAATGATTACAAATCAGAAATTCCTAGCCAAAAATAATCTGCTTTATTAAGAAATGATTGATTAAAATAAATACCTATCTATCGATCTGTCTATCTATCTTTCTATCTATCAGCTCACTTTACCATTTGCAGCTTATAACCATTTACCACCAGGGGTCACTACTAACAAAAAGCAGCCACTCCACTTCTAAATCTAGCCCCTAGAGTTGAGCAGAAGCATAAGATTCCCCACTGCTTCATTCCATTTTCCAATAGATTATAGATGTAAATTGTTTTTGATGGTATGGTCTGTGCAGATTGAAATATTCAGAGCATATTCTGACCTTTAGTTAACACATCTGTAAGCAATTTGGCCATCACTGAATTCAACGTTTATCTCAATTGTAATAGACAAGGATAATGACAAATATAGTTTAGAATGTTATTAAGTACATCATTTTATTTAATTGTGTGAATAAAAGGAATTATCATCCCGTCGGGGAATTGAACCCCGGTTTCCCGCGTGACAGGCGGGGATACTGACCACTATACTAACGAGGACATATTGGCTTCAGTTCAACAGTGCTCACCTCCATGATGTTAGGGCATGCCCTCAATCAATTCACAGTATTGTAATAGGCAGCTTTGCTTCTTTTGGTTAGGAGAAGCAATCTTTTTTCATAAATGATTACAAATCAGAAATTCCTAGCCAAAAATAATCTGCTTTATTAAGAAATGATCGATTAAAATAAATACCTATCTATCGATCTGTCTATCTATCTTTCTATCTATCAGCTCACTTTACCATTTGCAGCTTATAACCATTTACCACCAGGGGTCACTACTAACAAAAAGCAGCCACTCCACTTCTAAATCTAGCCCCTAGAGTTGAGCAGAAGCATAAGATTCCCCACTGCTTCATTCCATTTTCCAATAGATTATAGATGTAAATTGTTTTTGATGGTATGTAGGGGTGGGCGGAATTTGCGGAATTAACCTTTGCAAATTATCGCGAGAATGTTTAAAATTATCGCAAACAAGCAGAAATATCGCGAAGATGCGGAAGTTTTTTTCCGGCATGTTCGCGAGATTTTCTGCATGGTTGCGGGTCGCCAACTTACCCATGTGGTTGCTTGCGGGCGCGGCCATCTTGTTTTGAGTTGTTCTCGCGGTGCATGATCGCGAGAAGAAAGACGTGATCGCGCGACGCATGACGTCACTGCGGGCGCGAACTGTCGCGAGACAGCGCAAATGGCTAAAAACAATACAACATCTCATGGAGAACGCGACCGGATCAAGAAAACTTGTCGGCGAACGCAGGGATTCAGGTATGGCGATCGCGCGCGCGCGAGAATGTATCATTTTACAGCGCGAGCAAGAAACAAATTATCGCCAAGCTGCGGAAACCGGAATTTTTTACATTTTCGCGCTCTCCGCGGAACGCAAAAATGTCAAATTATCGCAATTTCCGCGAACGGAACGAAATTTTTGCCCAGGCCTAATGGTATGGTCTGTGCAGATTGAAATATTCAGAGAATATTCTGACCTTTAGTTAACACATCTGTAAGCAATTTGGCCATCACTGAATTCAACGTTTATCTCAATCGTAATAGACAAGGATAATGACAAATATAGTTTACAATGTTATTAAGTACATCATTTTATTTAATTGTGTGAATAAAAGGAATTGTCTCCCCGTCGGGGAATTGAACCCCTGTCTCCCGCGTGACAGGCGGGGATACTGACCACTATACTAACGAGGACATATTGGCTTTAGTTCAACAGTGCTCACCTCCATGAGGTTAGGGCATGCCCTCAATCAATTCACAGTATTGTAATAGGCAGCTTTGCTTCTTTTGGTTAGGAGAAGCAATATGTTTTCATAAATCATTACAAATCAGAAATTCCTAGCCAAAAATAATCTGCTTTATTAAGAAATGATTGATTAAAATAAATACCTATCTATCGATCTGTCTATCTATCTTTCTATCTATCATCTCACTTTACCATTTGCAGCTTATAACCATTTACCACCAGGTGTCACTACTAACAAAAAGCAGCCACTCCACTTCTAAATCTAGCCCCTAGAGTTGAGCAGAAGCATAAGATTCCCCACTGCTTCATTCCATTTTCCAATAGATTATAGATGTAAATTGTTTTTGATGGTATGGTCTGTGCAGATTGAAATATTCAGGGCATATTCTGACTTTTAGTTAACCCATCTGTAAGCAATTTGGCCATCACTGAATTCAACGTTTATCTCAATTGTAATAGACAAGGATAATGACAAATATAGTTTACAATGTTATTAAGTACATCATTTTATTTAATCTTGTGAATAAAAGGAATTGTCTCCCCGTCGGAGAATTGAACCCCGGTCTCCCGCGTGACAGGCGGGGATACTGACCACTATACTAACGAGGACATATTGGCTTCAGTTCAACAGTGCTCACCTCCATGAGGTTAGGGCATGCCCTCAATCAATTCACAGTATTGTAATAGGCAGCTTTGCTTCTTTTGGTTAGGAGAAGCAATCTTTTTTCATAAATGATTACAAATCAGAAATTCCTAGCCAAAAATAATCTGCTTTATTAAGAAATGATTGATTAAAATAAATACCTATCTATCGATCTGTCTATCTATCTTTCTATCTAGCAGCTCACTTTACCATTTGCAGCTTATAACCATTTACCACCAGGGGTCACTACTAACAAAAAGCAGCCACTCCACTTGTAAATCTAGCCCCTAGAGTTGAGCAGAAGCATAAGATTCCCCACTGCTTCATTCCATTTTCCAATAGATTATAGATGTAAATTGTTTTTGATGGTATGGTCTGTGCAGATTAAAATATTCAGAGCATATTCTGACTTTTAGTTAACACATCTGTAAGCAATTTGGCCATCACTGAATTCAACGTTTATCTCAATCGTAATAGACAAGGATAATGACAAATATAGTTTACAATGTTATTAAGTACATCATTTTATTTAATTGTGTGAATAAACAAACCGTCTCCCCGTCGGGGAATTGAACCCCAGTCTCCCGCGTGACAGGCGGGGATACTGACCACTATACTAACGAGGACATATTGGCTTTAGGTCAACAGTGCTCACCTCCATGAGGTTAGGGCATGCCCTCAATCAATTCACAGTATTGTAATAGGCAGCTTTGCTTCTTTTGGTTAGGAGAAGCAATCTTTTTTCATAAATGATTACAAATCAGAAATTCCTAGCCAAAAATAATCTGCTTTATTAAGAAATGATTGATTAAAATAAATACCTATCTATCGATCTGTCTATCTATCTTTCTATCTATCAGCTCACTTTACCATTTGCAGCTTATAACCATTTACCACCAGGGGTCACTACTAACAAAAAGCAGCCACTCCACTTCTAAATCTAGCCCCTAGAGTTGAGCAGAAGCATAAGATTCCCCACTGCTTCATTCCATTTTCCAATAGATTATAGATGTAAATTGTTTTTGATGGTATGGTCTGTGCAGATTGAAATATTCAGAGCATATTCTGACCTTTAGTTAACACATCTGTAAGCAATTTGGCCATCACTGAATTCAACGTTTATCTCAATTGTAATAGACAAGGATAATGACAAATATAGTTTACAATGTTATTAAGTACATCATTTTATTTAATCTTGTGAATAAAAGGAATTATCTCCCCGTCGGAGAATTGAACCCCGGTCTCCTGCGTGACAGGCGGGGATACTGACCACTATACTAACGAGGACATATTGGCTTCAGTTCAACAGTGCTCACCTCCATGAGGTTAGGGCATGCCCTCAATCAATTCACAGTATTGTAATAGGCAGCTTTGCTTCTTTTGGTTAGGAGAAGCAATCTTTTTTCATAAATGATTACAAATCAGAAATTCCTAGCCAAAAATAATCTGCTTTATTAAGAAATGATTGATTAAATAAAATACCTATCTATCGATCTGTCTATCTATCTTTCTATCTATCAGCTCACTTTACCATTTGCAGCTTATAACCATTTACCACCAGGGGTCACTACTAACAAAAAGCAGCCACTCCACTTGTAAATCTAGCCCCTAGAGTTGAGCAGAAGCATAAGATTCCCCACTGCTTCATTCCATTTTCCAATAGATTATAGATGTAAATTGTTTTTGATGGTATGGTCTGTGCAGATTAAAATATTCAGAGCATATTCTGACTTTTAGTTAACACATCTGTAAGCAATTTGGCCATCACTGAATTCAACGTTTATCTCAATCGTAATAGACAAGGATAATGACAAATATAGTTTACAATGTTATTAAGTACATCATTTTATTTAATTGTGTGAATAAACAAACCGTCTCCCCGTCGGGGAATTGAACCCCAGTCTCCCGCGTGACAGGCGGGGATACTGACCACTATACTAACGAGGACATATTGGCTTTAGTTCAACAGTGCTCACCTCCATGAGGTTAGGGCATGCCCTCAATCAATTCACAGTATTGTAATAGGCAGCTTTGCTTCTTTTGGTTAGGAGAAGCAATCTTTTTTCATAAATGATTACAAATCAGAAATTCCTAGCCAAAAATAATCTGCTTTATTAAGAAATGATTGATTAAAATAAATACCTATCTATCGATCTGTCTATCTATCTTTCTATCTATCAGCTCACTTTACCATTTGCAGCTTATAACCATTTACCACCAGGGGTCACTACTAACAAAAAGCAGCCACTCCACTTCTAAATTTAGCCCGTAGAGTTGAGCAGAAGCATAAGATTCCCCACTGCTTCATTCCATTTTCCAATAGAATATAGATGTAAATTGTTTTTGATGGTATGGTCTGTGCAGATTGAAATATTCAGAGCATATTCTGACCTTTAGTTAACACATCTGTAAGCAATTTGGCCATCACTGAATTCAACGTTTATCTCAATTGTAATAGACAAGGATAATGACAAATATAGTTTACAATGTTATTAAGTACATCATTTTATTTAATTGTGTGAATAAAAGGAATTATCTCCCCGTCGGGGAATTGAACCCCGGTCTCCCGCGTGACAGGCGGGGATACTGACCACTATACTAACGAGGACATATTGCCTTCAGTTCAACAGTGCTCACCTCCATGAGGTTAGGGCATGCCCTCAATCAATTCACAGTATTGTAATAGGCAGCTTTGCTTCTTTTGGTTAGGAGAAGCAATCTTTTTTCATAAATGATTACAAATCAGAAATTCCTAGCCAAAAATAATCTGCTTTATTAAGAAATGATTGATTAAAATAAATACCTATCTATCGATCTGTCTATCTATCTTTCTATCTAGCAGCTCACTTTACCATTTGCAGCTTATAACCATTTACCACCAGGGGTCACTACTAACAAAAAGCAGCCACTCCACTTGTAAATCTAGCCCCTAGAGTTGAGCAGAAGCATAAGATTCCCCACTGCTTCATTCCATTTTCCAATAGATTATAGATGTAAATTGTTTTTGATGGTATGGTCTGTGCAGATTAAAATATTCAGAGCATATTCTGACTTTTAGTTAACACATCTGTAAGCAATTTGGCCATCACTGAATTCAACGTTTATCTCAATCGTAATAGACAAGGATAATGACAAATATAGTTTACAATGTTATTAAGTACATCATTTTATTTAATTGTGTGAATAAACAAACCGTCTCCCCGTCGGGGAATTGAACCCCAGTCTCCCGCGTGACAGGCGGGGATACTGACCACTATACTAACGAGGACATATTGGCTTTAGGTCAACAGTGCTCACCTCCATGAGGTTAGGGCATGCCCTCAATCAATTCACAGTATTGTAATAGGCAGCTTTGCTTCTTTTGGTTAGGAGAAGCAATCTTTTTTCATAAATGATTACAAATCAGAAATTCCTAGCCAAAAATAATCTGCTTTATTAAGAAATGATTGATTAAAATAAATACCTATCTATCGATCTGTCTATCTATCTTTCTATCTATCAGCTCACTTTACCATTTGCAGCTTATAACCATTTACCACCAGGGGTCACTACTAACAAAAAGCAGCCACTCCACTTGTAAATCTAGCCCCTAGAGTTGAGCAGAAGCATAAGATTCCCCACTGCTTCATTCCATTTTCCAATAGATTATAGATGTAAATTGTTTTTGATGGTATGGTCTGTGCAGATTAAAATATTCAGAGCATATTCTGACTTTTAGTTAACACATCTGTAAGCAATTTGGCCATCACTGAATTCAACGTTTATCTCAATCGTAATAGACAAGGATAATGACAAATATAGTTTACAATGTTATTAAGTACATCATTTTATTTAATTGTGTGAATAAACGAACCGTCTCCCCGTCGGGGAATTGAACCCCAGTCTCCCGCGTGACAGGCGGGGATACTGACCACTATACTAACGAGGACATATTGGCTTTAGTTCAACAGTGCTCACCTCCATGAGGTTAGGGCATGCCCTCAATCAATTCACAGTATTGTAATAGGCAGCTTTGCTTCTTTTGGTTAGGAGAAGCAATCTTTTTTCATAAATGATTACAAATCAGAAATTCCTAGCCAAAAATAATCTGCTTTATTAAGAAATGATTGATTAAAATAAATACCTATCTATCGATCTGTCTATCTATCTTTCTATCTATCAGATCACTTTACCATTTGCAGCTTATAACCATTTACCACCAGGGGTCACTACTAACAAAAAGCAGCCACTCCACTTGTAAATCTAGCCCCTAGAGTTGAGCAGAAGCATAAGATTCCCCACTGCTTCATTCCATTTTCCAATAGATTATAGATGTAAATTGTTTTTGATGGTATGGTCTGTGCAGATTGAAATATTCAGAGCATATTCTGACTTTTAGTTAACCCATCTGTAAGCAATTTGGCCATCACTGAATTCAACGTTTATCTCAATTGTAATAGACAAGGATAATGACAAATATAGTTTACAATGTTATTAAGTACATCATTTTATTTAATCTTGTGAATAAAAGGAATTGTCTCCCCGTCGGAGAATTGAACCCCGGACTCCCGCGTGACAGGCGGGGATACTGACCACTATACTAACGAGGACATATTGGCTTCAGTTCAACAGTGCTCACCTCCATGAGGTTAGGGCATGCCCTCAATCAATTCACAGTATTGTAATAGGCAGCTTTGCTTCTTTTGGTTAGGAGAAGCAATCTTTTTTCATAAATGATTACAAATCAGAAATTCCTAGCCAAAAATAATCTGCTTTATTAAGAAATGATTGATTAAAATAAATACCTATCTATCGATCTGTCTATCTATCTTTCTATCTATCAGCTCACTTTACCATTTGCAGCTTATAACCATTTACCACCAGGGGTCACTACTAACAAAAAGCAGCCACTCCACTTGTAAATCTAGCCCCTAGAGTTGAGCAGAAGCATAAGATTCCCCACTGCTTCATTCCATTTTCCAATAGATTATAGATGTAAATTGTTTTTGATGGTATGGTCTGTGCAGATTAAAATATTCAGAGCATATTCTGACTTTTAGTTAACACATCTGTAAGCAATTTGGCCATCACTGAATTCAACGTTTATCTCAATCGTAATAGACAAGGATAATGACAAATATAGTTTACAATGTTATTAAGTACATCATTTTATTTAATTGTGTGAATAAACGAACCGTCTCCCCGTCGGGGAATTGAACCCCAGTCTCCCGCGTGACAGGCGGGGATACTGACCACTATACTAACGAGGACATATTGGCTTTAGTTCAACAGTGCTCACCTCCATGAGGTTAGGGCATGCCCTCAATCAATTCACAGTATTGTAATAGGCAGCTTTGCTTCTTTTGGTTAGGAGAAGCAATTTTTTTTCATAAATGATTACAAATCAGAAATTCCTAGCCAAAAATAATCTGCTTTATTAAGAAATGATTGATTAAAATAAATACCTATCTATCGATCTGTCTATCTATCTTTCTATCTATCAGCTCACTTTACCATTTGCAGCTTATAACCATTTACCACCAGGGGTCACTACTAACAAAAAGCAGCCACTCCACTTCTAAATCTAGCCCCTAGAGTTGAGCAGAAGCATAAGATTCCCCACTGCTTCATTCCATTTTCCAATAGATTATAGATGTAAATTGTTTTTGATGGTATGGTCTGTGCAGATTGAAATATTCAGAGCATATTCTGACCTTTAGTTAACACATCTGTAAGCAATTTGGCCATCACTGAATTCAACGTTTATCTCAATTGTAATAGACAAGGATAATGACAAATATAGTTTACAATGTTATTAAGTACATCATTTTATTTAATTGTGTGAATAAAAGGAATTATCTCCCCGTCGGGGAATTGAACCCCGGTCTCCCGCGTGACAGGCGGGGATACTGACCACTATACTAACGAGGACATATTGGCTTCAGTTCAACAGTGCTCACCTCCATGAGGTTAGGGCATGCCCTCAATCAATTCACAGTATTGTAATAGGCAGCTTTGCTTCTTTTGGTTAGGAGAAGCAATCTTTTTTCATAAATGATTACAAATCAGAAATTCCTAGCCAAAAATAATCTGCTTTATTAAGAAATGATTGATTAAAATAAATACCTATCTATCGATCTATCTATCTATCTTTCTATCTATCAGCTCACTTTACCATTTGCAGCTTATAACCATTTACCACCAGGGGTCACTACTAACAAAAAGCAGCCACTCCACTTCTAAATCTAGCCCCTAGAGTTGAGCAGAAGCATAAGATTCCCCACTGCTTCATTCCATTTTCCAATAGATTATAGATGTAAATTGTTTTTGATGGTATGGTCTGTGCAGATTGAAACATTCAGAGCATATTCTGACTTTTAGTTAACACATCTGTAAGCAATTTGGCCATCACTGAATTCAACGTTTATCTCAATCGTAATAGACAAGGATAATGACAAATATAGTTTACAATGTTATTAAGTACATCATTTTATTTAATTGTGTGAATAAAAGGAATCGTCTCCCCATCGGGGAATTGAACCCCAGTCTCCCGCGTTACAGGCGGGTATACTGACAACTATACTAACGAGGACATATTGGCTTTAGTTCAACAGTGCTCACCTCCATGAGGTTAGGGCATGCCCTCAATCAATTCACAGTATTGTAATAGGCAGCTTTGCTTCTTTTGGTTAGGAGAAGCAATCTTTTTTCATAAATGATTACAAATCAGAAATTCCTAGCCAAAAATAATCTGCTTTATTAAGAAATGATTTATTAAAATAAATACCTATCTATCGATCTGTCTATCTATCTTTCTATCTATCAGCTCACTTTACCATTTGCAGCTTATAACCATTTACCACCAGGGGTCACTACTAACAAAAAGCAGCCACTCCACTTGGAAATCTAGCCCCTAGAGTTGAGCAGAAGCATAAGATTCCCCACTGCTTCATTCCATTTTCCAATAGATTATAGATGTAAATTGTTTTTGATGGTATGGTCTGTGCAGATTAAAATATTCAGAGCATATTCTGACTTTTAGTTAACACATCTGTAAGCAATTTGGCCATCACTGAATTCAACGTTTATCTCAATCGTAATAGACAAGGATAATGACAAATATAGTTTACAATGTTATTAAGTACATCATTTTATTTAATTGTGTGAATAAACGAACCGTCTCCCCGTCGGGGAATTGAACCCCAGTCTCCCGCGTGACAGGCGGGGATACTGACCACTATACTAACGAGGACATATTGGCTTTAGTTCAACAGTGCTCACCTCCATGAGGTTAGGGCATGCCCTCAATCAATTCACAGTATTGTAATAGGCAGCTTTGCTTCTTTTGGTTAGGAGAAGCAATCTTTTTTCATAAATGATTACAAATCAGAAATTCCTAGCCAAAAATAATCTGCTTTATTAAGAAATGATTGATTAAAATAAATACCTATCTATCGATCTGTCTATCTATCTTTCTATCTATCAGCTCACTTTACCATTTGCAGCTTATAACCATTTACCACCAGGGGTCACTACTAACAAAAAGCAGCCACTCCACTTGTAAATCTAGCCCCTAGAGTTGAGCAGAAGCATAAGATTCCCCACTGCTTCATTCCATTTTCCAATTGATTATAGATGTAAATTGTTTTTGATGGTATGGTCTGTGCAGATTAAAATATTCAGAGCATATTCTGACTTTTAGTTAACACATCTGTAAGCAATTTGGCCATCACTGAATTCAACGTTTATCTCAATCGTAATAGACAAGGATAATGACAAATATAGTTTACAATGTTATTAAGTACATCATTTTATTTAATTGTGTGAATAAATGAACCGTCTCCCCGTCGGGGAATTGAACCCCAGTCTCCCGCGTGACAGGCGGGGATACTGACCACTATACTAACGAGGACATATTGGCTTTAGTTCAACAGTGCTCACCTCCATGAGGTTAGGGCATGCCCTCAATCAATTCACAGTATTGTAATAGGCAGCTTTGCTTCTTTTGGTTAGGAGAAGCAATCTTTTTTCATAAATGATTACAAATCAGAAATTCCTAGCCAAAAATAATCTGCTTTATTAAGAAATGATTGATTAAAATAAATACCTATCTATCGATCTGTCTATCTATCTTTCTATCTATCAGCTCACTTTACCATTTGCAGCTTATAACCATTTACCACCAGGGGTCACTACTAACAAAAAGCAGCCACTCCACTTCTAAATCTAGCCCCTAGAGTTGAGCAGAAGCATAAGATTCCCCACTGCTTCATTCCATTTTCCAATAGATTATAGATGTAAATTGTTTTTGATGGTATGGTCTGTGCAGATTGAAATATTCAGAGCATATTCTGACTTTTAGTTAACACATCTGTAAGCAATTTGGCCATCACTGAATTCAACGTTTATCTCAATCGTAATAGACAAGGATAATGACAAATATAGTTTACAATGTTATTAAGTACATCATTTTATTTAATTGTGTGAATAAAAGGAATCGTCTCCCCATCGGGGAATTGAACCCCAGTCTCCCGTGTTACAGGCGGGTATACTGACAACTATACTAACGAGGACATATTGGCTTTAGTTCAACAGTGCTCACCTCCATGAGGTTAGGGCATGCCCTCAATCAATTCACAGTATTGTAATAGGCAGCTTTGCTTCTTTTGGTTAGGAGAAGCAATCTTTTTTCATAAATGATTACAAATCAGAAATTCCTAGCCAAAAATAATCTGCTTTATTAAGAAATGATTGATTAAAATAAATACCTATCTATCGATCTGTCTATCTATCTTTCTATCTATCAGCTCACTTTACCATTTGCAGCTTATAACCATTTACCACCAGGGGTCACTACTAACAAAAAGCAGCCACTCCACTTCTAAATCTAGCCCCTAGAGTTGAGCAGAAGCATAAGATTCCCCACTGCTTCATTCCATTTTCCAATAGATTATAGATGTAAATTGTTTTTGATGGTATGGTCTGTGCAGATTGAAATATTCAGAGCATATTCTGACTTTTAGTTAACACATCTGTAAGCAATTTGGCCATCACTGAATTCAACGTTTATCTCAATCGTAATAGACAAGGATAATGACAAATATAGTTTACAATGTTATTAAGTACATCATTTTATTTAATTGTGTGAATAAAAGGAATCGTCTCCCCATCGGGGAATTGAACCCCAGTCTCCCGTGTTACAGGCGGGTATACTGACAACTATACTAACGAGGACATATTGGCTTTAGTTCAACAGTGCTCACCTCCATGAGGTTAGGGCATGCCCTCAATCAATTCACAGTATTGTAATAGGCAGCTTTGCTTCTTTTGGTTAGGAGAAGCAATCTTTTTTCATAAATGATTACAAATCAGAAATTCCTAGCCAAAAATAATCTGCTTTATTAAGAAATGATTGATTAAAATAAATACCTATCTATCGATCTGTCTATCTATCTTTCTATCTATCAGCTCACTTTACCATTTGCAGCTTATAACCATTTACCACCAGGGGTCACTACTAACAAAAAGCAGCCACTCCACTTGTAAATCTAGCCCCTAGAGTTGAGCAGAAGCATAAGATTCCCCACTGCTTCATTCCATTTTCCAATAGATTATAGATGTAAATTGTTTTTGATGGTATGGTCTGTGCAGATTAAAATATTCAGAGCATATTCTGACTTTTAGTTAACACATCTGTAAGCAATTTGGCCATCACTGAATTCAACGTTTATCTCAATCGTAATAGACAAGGATAATGACAAATATAGTTTACAATGTTATTAAGTACATCATTTTATTTAATTGTGTGAATAAACGAACCGTCTCCCCGTCGGGGAATTGAACCCCAGTCTCCCGCGTGACAGGCGGGGATACTGACCACTATACTAACGAGGACATATTGGCTTTAGTTCAACAGTGCTCACCTCCATGAGGTTAGGGCATGCCCTCAATCAATTCACAGTATTGTAATAGGCAGCTTTGCTTCTTTTGGTTAGGAGAAGCAATCTTTTTTCATAAATGATTACAAATCAGAAATTCCTAGCCAAAAATAATCTGCTTTATTAAGAAATGATTGATTAAAATAAATACCTATCTATCGATCTGTCTATCTATCTTTCTATCTATCAGCTCACTTTACCATTTGCAGCTTATAACCATTTACCACCAGGGGTCACTACTAACAAAAAGCAGCCACTCCACTTGTAAATCTAGCCCCTAGAGTTGAGCAGAAGCATAAGATTCCCCACTGCTTCATTCCATTTTCCAATAGATTATAGATGTAAATTGTTTTTGATGGTATGGTCTGTGCAGATTAAAATATTCAGAGCATATTCTGACTTTTAGTTAACACATCTGTAAGCAATTTGGCCATCACTGAATTCAACGTTTATCTCAATCGTAATAGACAAGGATAATGACAAATATAGTTTACAATGTTATTAAGTACATCATTTTATTTAATTGTGTGAATAAACGAACCGTCTCCCCGTCGGGGAATTGAACCCCAGTCTCCCGCGTGACAGGCGGGGATACTGACCACTATACTAACGAGGACATATTGGCTTTAGTTCAACAGTGCTCACCTCCATGAGGTTAGGGCATGCCCTCAATCAATTCACAGTATTGTAATAGGCAGCTTTGCTTCTTTTGGTTAGGAGAAGCAATCTTTTTTCATAAATGATTACAAATCAGAAATTCCTAGCCAAAAATAATCTGCTTTATTAAGAAATGATTGATTAAAATAAATACCTATCTATCGATCTGTCTATCTATCTTTCTATCTATCAGCTCACTTTACCATTTGCAGCTTATAACCATTTACCACCAGGGGTCACTACTAACAAAAAGCAGCCACTCCACTTCTAAATCTAGCCCCTAGAGTTGAGCAGAAGCATAAGATTCCCCACTGCTTCATTCCATTTTCCAATAGATTATAGATGTAAATTGTTTTTGATGGTATGGTCTGTGCAGATTGAAATATTCAGAGCATATTCTGACCTTTAGTTAACACATCTGTAAGCAATTTGGCCATCACTGAATTCAACGTTTATCTCAATTGTAATAGACAAGGATAATGACAAATATAGTTTACAATGTTATTAAGTACATCATTTTATTTAATTGTGTGAATAAAAGGAATTATCTCCCCGTCGGGGAATTGAACCCCGGTCTCCCGCGAGACAGGCGGGGATACTGACCACTATACTAACGAGGACATATTGGCTTCAGTTCAACAGTGCTCACCTCCATGAGGTTAGGGCATGCCCTCAATCAATTCACAGTATTGTAATAGGCAGCTTTGCTTCTTTTGGTTAGGAGAAGCAATCTTTTTTCATAAATGATTACAAATCAGAAATTCCTAGCCAAAAATAATCTGCTTTATTAAGAAATGATTGATTAAAATAAATACCTATCTATCGATCTGTCTATCTATCTTTCTATCTATCAGCTCACTTTACCATTTGCAGCTTATAACCATTTACCACCAGGGGTCACTACTAACAAAAAGCAGCCACTCCACTTCTAAATCTAGCCCCTAGAGTTGAGCAGAAGCATAAGATTCCCCACTGCTTCATTCCATTTTCCAATAGATGATAGATGTAAATTGTTTTTGATGGTATGGTCTGTGCAGATTGAAATATTCAGAGCATATTCTGACTTTTAGTTAACACGTCTGTAAGCAATTTGGCCATCACTGAATTCAACGTTTATCTCAATCGTAATAGACAAGGATAATGACAAATATAGTTTACAATGTTATTAAGTACATCATTTTATTTAATTGTGTGAATAAAAGGAATCGTCTCCCCGTCGGGGAATTGAACCCCGGTCTCCCGCGTGACAGGCAGGGATACTGACCACTATACTAACGAGGACATATTGGCTTCAGTTCACCAGTGCTCACCTCCATGAGGTTAGGGCATGCCCTCAATCAATTCACAGTATTGTAATAGGCAGCTTTGCTTCTTTTGGTTAGGAGAAGCAATCTTTTTTCATAAATGATTACAAATCAGAAATTCCTAGCCAAAAATAATCTGCTTTATTAAGAAATGATTGATTAAAATAAATACCTATCTATCGATCTGTCTATCTATCTTTCTATCTATCAGCTCACTTTACCATTTGCAGCTTATAACCATTTACCACCAGGGGTCACTACTAACAAAAAGCAGCCACTCCACTTGTAAATCTAGCCCCTAGAGTTGAGCAGAAGCATAAGATTCCCCACTGCTTCATTCCATTTTCCAATAGATTATAGATGCAAATTGTTTTTGATGGTATGGTCTGTGCAGATTGAAATATTCAGAGCATATTCTGACTTTTAGTTAACACATCTGTAAGCAATTTGGCCATCACTGAATTCAACGTTTATCTCAATCGTAATAGACAAGGATAATGACAAATATAGTTTACAATGTTATTAAGTACATCAGTTTATTTAATTGTGTGAATAAAAGGAACCGTCTCCCCGTCGGGGAATTGAACCCCGGTCTCCCGCGTGACAGGCGGGAATACTGACCACTATACTAACGAGGACATATTGGCTTTAGTTCAACAGTGCTCACCTCCATGAGGTTAGGGCATGCCATCAATCAATTCACAGTATTGTAATAGGCAGCTTTGCTTCTTTTGGTTAGGAGAAGCAATCTTTTTTCATAAATGATTACAAATCAGAAATTCCTAGCCAAAAATAATCTGCTTTATTAAGAAATGATTGATTAAAATAAATACCTATCTATCGATCTGTCTATCTATCTTTCTATCTATCAGCTCACTTTACCATTTGCAGCTTATAACCATTTACCACCAGGGGTCACTACTAACAAAAAGCAGCCACTCCACTTCTAAATCTAGCCCCTAGAGTTGAGCAGAAGCATAAGATTCCCCACTGCTTCATTCCATTTTCCAATAGATTATAGATGTAAATTGTTTTTGATGGTATGGTCTGTGCAGATTGAAATATTCAGAGCATATTCTGACCTTTAGTTAACACATCTGTAAGCAATTTGGCCATCACTGAATTCAACGTTTATCTCAATTGTAATAGACAAGGATAATGACAAATATAGTTTACAATGTTATTAAGTACATCATTTTATTTAATTGTGTGAATAAAAGGAATTATCATCCCGTCGGGGAATTGAACCCCGGTCTCCCGCGTGACAGGCGGGGATACTGACCACTATACTAACGAGGACATATTGGCTTCAGTTCAACAGTGCTCACCTCCATGATGTTAGGGCATGCCCTCAATCAATTCACAGTATTGTAATAGGCAGCTTTGCTTCTTTTGGTTAGGAGAAGCAATCTTTTTTCATAAATGATTACAAATCAGAAATTCCTAGCCAAAAATAATCTGCTTTATTAAGAAATGATTGATTAAAATAAATACCTATCTATCGATCTGTCTATCTATCTTTCTATCTATCAGCTCACTTTACCATTTGCAGCTTATAACCATTTACCACCAGGGGTCACTACTAACAAAAAGCAGCCACTCCACTTCTAAATCTAGCCCCTAGAGTTGAGCAGAAGCATAAGATTCCCCACTGCTTCATTCCATTTTCCAATAGATTATAGATGTAAATTGTTTTTGATGGTATGGTCTGTGCAGATTGAAATATTCAGAGAATATTCTGACCTTTAGTTAACACATCTGTAAGCAATTTGGCCATCACTGAATTCAACGTTTATCTCAATCGTAATAGACAAGGATAATGACAAATATAGTTTACAATGTTATTAAGTACATCATTTTATTTAATTGTGTGAATAAAAGGAATCGTCTCCCCATCGGGGAATTGAACCCCAGTCTCCCGTGTTACAGGCGGGTATACTGACAACTATACTAACGAGGACATATTGGCTTTAGTTCAACAGTGCTCACCTCCATGAGGTTAGGGCATGCCCTCAATCAATTCACAGTATTGTAATAGGCAGCTTTGCTTCTTTTGGTTAGGAGAAGCAATCTTTTTTCATAAATGATTACAAATCAGAAATTCCTAGCCAAAAATAATCTGCTTTATTAAGAAATGATTGATTAAAATAAATACCTATCTATCGATCTGTCTATCTATCTTTCTATCTATCAGCTCACTTTACCATTTGCAGCTTATAACCATTTACCACCAGGGGTCACTACTAACAAAAAGCAGCCACTCCACTTGTAAATCTAGCCCCTAGAGTTGAGCAGAAGCATAAGATTCCCCACTGCTTCATTCCATTTTCCAATAGATTATAGATGTAAATTGTTTTTGATGGTATGGTCTGTGCAGATTAAAATATTCAGAGCATATTCTGACTTTTAGTTAACACATCTGTAAGCAATTTGGCCATCACTGAATTCAACGTTTATCTCAATCGTAATAGACAAGGATAATGACAAATATAGTTTACAATGTTATTAAGTACATCATTTTATTTAATTGTGTGAATAAACGAACCGTCTCCCCGTCGGGGAATTGAACCCCAGTCTCCCGCGTGACAGGCGGGGATACTGACCACTATACTAACGAGGACATATTGGCTTTAGTTCAACAGTGCTCACCTCCATGAGGTTAGGGCATGCCCTCAATCAATTCACAGTATTGTAATAGGCAGCTTTGCTTCTTTTGGTTAGGAGAAGCAATCTTTTTTCATAAATGATTACAAATCAGAAATTCCTAGCCAAAAATAATCTGCTTTATTAAGAAATGATTGATTAAAATAAATACCTATCTATCGATCTGTCTATCTATCTTTCTATCTATCAGCTCACTTTACCATTTGCAGCTTATAACCATTTACCACCAGGGGTCACTACTAACAAAAAGCAGCCACTCCACTTGTAAATCTAGCCCCTAGAGTTGAGCAGAAGCATAAGATTCCCCACTGCTTCATTCCATTTTCCAATAGATTATAGATGTAAATTGTTTTTGATGGTATGGTCTGTGCAGATTAAAATATTCAGAGCATATTCTGACTTTTAGTTAACACATCTGTAAGCAATTTGGCCATCACTGAATTCAACGTTTATCTCAATCGTAATAGACAAGGATAATGACAAATATAGTTTACAATGTTATTAAGTACATCATTTTATTTAATTGTGTGAATAAACGAACCGTCTCCCCGTCGGGGAATTGAACCCCAGTCTCCCGCGTGACAGGCGGGGATACTGACCACTATTCTAACGAGGACATATTGGCTTTAGTTCAACAGTGCTCACCTCCATGAGGTTAGGGCATGCCCTCAATCAATTCACAGTATTGTAATAGGCAGCTTTGCTTCTTTTGGTTAGGAGAAGCAATCTTTTTTCATAAATGATTACAAATCAGAAATTCCTAGCCAAAAATAATCTGCTTTATTAAGAAATGATTGATTAAAATAAATACCTATCTATCGATCTGTCTATCTATCTTTCTATCTATCAGCTCACTTTACCATTTGCAGCTTATAACCATTTACCACCAGGGGTCACTACTAACAAAAAGCAGCCACTCCACTTCTAAATCTAGCCCCTAGAGTTGAGCAGAAGCATAAGATTCCCCACTGCTTCATTCCATTTTCCAATAGATTATAGATGTAAATTGTTTTTGATGGTATGGTCTGTGCAGATTGAAATATTCAGAGCATATTCTGACCTTTAGTTAACACATCTGTAAGCAATTTGGCCATCACTGAATTCAACGTTTATCTCAATTGTAATAGACAAGGATAATGACAAATATAGTTTACAATGTTATTAAGTACATCATTTTATTTAATTGTGTGAATAAAAGGAATTATCTCCCCGTTGGGGAATTGAACCCCGGTCTCCCGCGAGACAGGCGGGGATACTGACCACTATACTAACGAGGACATATTGGCTTCAGTTCAACAGTGCTCACCTCCATGAGGTTAGGGCATGCCCTCAATCAATTCACAGTATTGTAATAGGCAGCTTTGCTTCTTTTGGTTAGGAGAAGCAATCTTTTTTCATAAATGATTACAAATCAGAAATTCCTAGCCAAAAATAATCTGCTTTATTAAGAAATGATTGATTAAAATAAATACCTATCTATCGATCTGTCTATCTATCTTTCTATCTATCAGCTCACTTTACCATTTGCAGCTTATAACCATTTACCACCAGGGGTCACTACTAACAAAAAGCAGCCACTCCACTTCTAAATCTAGCCCCTAGAGTTGAGCAGAAGCATAAGATTCCCCACTGCTTCATTCCATTTTCCAATAGATGATAGATGTAAATTGTTTTTGATGGTATGGTCTGTGCAGATTGAAATATTCAGAGCATATTCTGACTTTTAGTTAACACGTCTGTAAGCAATTTGTCCATCACTGAATTCAACGTTTATCTCAATCGTAATAGACAAGGATAATGACAAATATAGTTTACAATGTTATTAAGTACATCATTTTATTTAATTGTGTGAATAAAAGGAATCGTCTCCCCGTCGGGGAATTGAACCCCGGTCTCCCGCGTGACAGGCAGGGATACTGACCACTATACTAACGAGGACATATTGGCTTCAGTTCACCAGTGCTCACCTCCATGAGGTTAGGGCATGCCCTCAATCAATTCACAGTATTGTAATAGGCAGCTTTGCTTCTTTTGGTTAGGAGAAGCAATCTTTTTTCATAAATGATTACAAATCAGAAATTCCTAGCCAAAAATAATCTGCTTTATTAAGAAATGATTGATTAAAATAAATACCTATCTATCGATCTGTCTATCTATCTTTCTATCTATCAGCTCACTTTACCATTTGCAGCTTATAACCATTTACCACCAGGGGTCACTACTAACAAAAAGCAGCCACTCCACTTGTAAATCTAGCCCCTAGAGTTGAGCAGAAGCATAAGATTCCCCACTGCTTCATTCCATTTTCCAATAGATTATAGATGCAAATTGTTTTTGATGGTATGGTCTGTGCAGATTGAAATATTCAGAGCATATTCTGACTTTTAGTTAACACATCTGTAAGCAATTTGGCCATCACTGAATTCAACGTTTATCTCAATCGTAATAGACAAGGATAATGACAAATATAGTTTACAATGTTATTAAGTACATCATTTTATTTAATTGTGTGAATAAAAGGAACCGTCTCCCCGTCGGGGAATTGAACCCCGGTCTCCCGCGTGACAGGCGGGAATACTGACCACTATACTAACGAGGACATATTGGCTTTAGTTCAACAGTGCTCACCTCCATGAGGTTAGGGCATGCCATCAATCAATTCACAGTATTGTAATAGGCAGCTTTGCTTCTTTTGGTTAGGAGAAGCAATCTTTTTTCATAAATGATTACAAATCAGAAATTCCTAGCCAAAAATAATCTGCTTTATTAAGAAATGATTGATTAAAATAAATACCTATCTATCGATCTGTCTATCTATCTTTCTATCTATCAGCTCACTTTACCATTTGCAGCTTATAACCATTTACCACCAGGGGTCACTACTAACAAAAAGCAGCCACTCCACTTCTAAATCTAGCCCCTAGAGTTGAGCAGAAGCATAAGATTCCCCACTGCTTCATTCCATTTTCCAATAGATTATAGATGTAAATTGTTTTTGATGGTATGGTCTGTGCAGATTGAAATATTCAGAGCATATTCTGACCTTTAGTTAACACATCTGTAAGCAATTTGGCCATCACTGAATTCAACGTTTATCTCAATTGTAATAGACAAGGATAATGACAAATATAGTTTACAATGTTATTAAGTACATCATTTTATTTAATTGTGTGAATAAAAGGAATTATCATCCCGTCGGGGAATTGAACCCCGGTCTCCCGCGTGACAGGCGGGGATACTGACCACTATACTAACGAGGACATATTGGCTTCAGTTCAACAGTGCTCACCTCCATGATGTTAGGGCATGCCCTCAATCAATTCACAGTATTGTAATAGGCAGCTTTGCTTCTTTTGGTTAGGAGAAGCAATCTTTTTTCATAAATGATTACAAATCAGAAATTCCTAGCCAAAAACAATCTGCTTTATTAAGAAATGATTGATTAAAATAAATACCTATCTATCGATCTGTCTATCTATCTTTCTATCTATCAGCTCACTTTACCATTTGCAGCTTATAACCATTTACCACCAGGGGTCACTACTAACAAAAAGCAGCCACTCCACTTCTAAATCTAGCCCCTAGAGTTGAGCAGAAGCATAAGATTCCCCACTGCTTCATTCCATTTTCCAATAGATTATAGATGTAAATTGTTTTTGATGGTATGGTCTGTGCAGATTGAAATATTCAGAGAATATTCTGACCTTTAGTTAACACATCTGTAAGCAATTTGGCCATCACTGAATTCAACGTTTATCTCAATCGTAATAGACAAGGATAATGACAAATATAGTTTACAATGTTATTAAGTACATCATTTTATTTAATTGTGTGAATAAAAGGAATCGTCTCCCCATCGGGGAATTGAACCCCAGTCTCCCGTGTTACAGGCGGGTATACTGACAACTATACTAACGAGGACATATTGGCTTTAGTTCAACAGTGCTCACCTCCATGAGGTTAGGGCATGCCCTCAATCAATTCACAGTATTGTAATAGGCAGCTTTGCTTCTTTTGGTTAGGAGAAGCAATCTTTTTTCATAAATGATTACAAATCAGAAATTCCTAGCCAAAAATAATCTGCTTTATTAAGAAATGATTGATTAAAATAAATACCTATCTATCGATCTGTCTATCTATCTTTCTATCTATCAGCTCACTTTACCATTTGCAGCTTATAACATTTACCACCAGGGGTCACTACTAACAAAAAGCAGCCACTCCACTTGTAAATCTAGCCCCTAGAGTTGAGCAGAAGCATAAGATTCCCCACTGCTTCATTCCATTTTCCAATAGATTATAGATGTAAATTGTTTTTGATGGTATGGTCTGTGCAGATTAAAATATTCAGAGCATATTCTGACTTTTAGTTAACACATCTGTAAGCAATTTGGCCATCAATGAATTCAACGTTTATCTCAATCGTAATAGACAAGGATAATGACAAATATAGTTTACAATGTTATTAAGTACATCATTTTATTTAATTGTGTGAATAAACGAACCGTCTCCCCGTCGGGGAATTGAACCCCAGTCTCCCGCGTGACAGGCGGGGATACTGACCACTATACTAACGAGGACATATTGGCTTTAGTTCAACAGTGCTCACCTCCATGAGGTTAGGGCATGCCCTCAATCAATTCACAGTATTGTAATAGGCAGCTTTGCTTCTTTTGGTTAGGAGAAGCAATCTTTTTTCATAAATGATTACAAATCAGAAATTCCTAGCCAAAAATAATCTGCTTTATTAAGAAATGATTGATTAAAATAAATACCTATCTATCGATCTGTCTATCTATCTTTCTATCTATCAGCTCACTTTACCATTTGCAGCTTATAACCATTTACCACCAGGGGTCACTACTAACAAAAAGCAGCCACTCCACTTCTAAATCTAGCCCCTAGAGTTGAGCAGAAGCATAAGATTCCCCACTGCTTCATTCCATTTTCCAATAGATTATAGATGTAAATTGTTTTTGATGGTATGGTCTGTGCAGATTGAAATATTCAGAGCATATTCTGACTTTTAGTTAACACATCTGTAAGCAATTTGGCCATCACTGAATTCAACGTTTATCTCAATCGTAATAGACAAGGATAATGACAAATATAGTTTACAATGTTATTAAGTACATCATTTTATTTAATTGTGTGAATAAAAGGAATCGTCTCCCCATCGGGGAATTGAACCCCAGTCTCCCGTGTTACAGGCGGGTATACTGACAACTATACTAACGAGGACATATTGGCTTTAGTTCAACAGTGCTCACCTCCATGAGGTTAGGGCATGCCCTCAATCAATTCACAGTATTGTAATAGGCAGCTTTGCTTCTTTTGGTTAGGAGAAGCAATCTTTTTTCATAAATGATTACAAATCAGAAATTCCTAGCCAAACATAATCTGCTTTATTAAGAAATGATTGATTAAAATAAATACCTATCTATCGATCTGTCTATCTATCTTTCTATCTATCAGCTCACTTTACCATTTGCAGCTTATAACCATTTACCACCAGGGGTCACTACTAACAAAAAGCAGCCACTCCACTTGTAAATCTAGCCCCTAGAGTTGAGCAGAAGCATAAGATTCCCCACTGCTTCATTCCATTTTCCAATAGATTATAGATGTAAATTGTTTTTGATGGTATGGTCTGTGCAGATTAAAATATTCAGAGCATATTCTGACTTTTAGTTAACACATCTGTAAGCAATTTGGCCATCACTGAATTCAACGTTTATCTCAATCGTAATAGACAAGGATAATGACAAATATAGTTTACAATGTTATTAAGTACATCATTTTATTTAATTGTGTGAATAAACGAACCGTCTCCCCGTCGGGGAATTGAACCCCAGTCTCCCGCGTGACAGGCGGGGATACTGACCACTATACTAACGAGGACATATTGGCTTTAGTTCAACAGTGCTCACCTCCATGAGGTTAGGGCATGCCCTCAATCAATTCACAGTATTGTAATAGGCAGCTTTGCTTCTTTTGGTTAGGAGAAGCAATCTTTTTTCATAAATGATTACAAATCAGAAATTCCTAGCCAAAAATAATCTGCTTTATTAAGAAATGATTGATTAAAATAAATACCTATCTATCGATCTGTCTATCTATCTTTCTATCTATCAGCTCACTTTACCATTTGCAGCTTATAACCATTTACCACCAGGGGTCACTACTAACAAAAAGCAGCCACTCCACTTGTAAATCTAGCCCCTAGAGTTGAGCAGAAGCATAAGATTCCCCACTGCTTCATTCCATTTTCCAATAGATTATAGATGTAAATTGTTTTTGATGGTATGGTCTGTGCAGATTAAAATATTCAGAGCATATTCTGACTTTTAGTTAACACATCTGTAAGCAATTTGGCCATCACTGAATTCAACGTTTATCTCAATCGTAATAGACAAGGATAATGACAAATATAGTTTACAATGTTATTAAGTACATCATTTTATTTAATTGTGTGAATAAACGAACCGTCTCCCCGTCGGGGAATTGAACCCCAGTCTCCCGCGTGACAGGCGGGGATACTGACCACTATACTAACGAGGACATATTGGCTTTAGTTCAACAGTGCTCACCTCCATGAGGTTAGGGCATGCCCTCAATCAATTCACAGTATTGTAATAGGCAGCTTTGCTTCTTTTGGTTAGGAGAAGCAATCTTTTTTCATAAATGATTACAAATCAGAAATTCCTAGCCAAAAATAATCTGCTTTATTAAGAAATGATTGATTAAAATAAATACCTATCTATCGATCTGTCTATCTATCTTTCTATCTATCAGCTCACTTTACCATTTGCAGCTTATAACCATTTACCACCAGGGGTCACTACTAACAAAAAGCAGCCACTCCACTTCTAAATCTAGCCCCTAGAGTTGAGCAGAAGCATAAGATTCCCCACTGCTTCATTCCATTTTCCAATAGATTATAGATGTAAATTGTTTTTGATGGTATGGTCTGTGCAGATTGAAATATTCAGAGCATATTCTGACCTTTAGTTAACACATCTGTAAGCAATTTGGCCATCACTGAATTCAACGTTTATCTCAATTGTAATAGACAAGGATAATGACAAATATAGTTTACAATGTTATTAAGTACATCATTTTATTTAATTGTGTGAATAAAAGGAATTATCTACCCGTCGGGGAATTGAACCCCGGTCTCCCGCGAGACAGGCGGGGATACTGACCACTATACTAACGAGGACATATTGGCTTCAGTTCAACAGTGCTCACCTCCATGAGGTTAGGGCATGCCCTCAATCAATTCACAGTATTGTAATAGGCAGCTTTGCTTCTTTTGGTTAGGAGAAGCAATCTTTTTTCATAAATGATTACAAATCAGAAATTCCTAGCCAAAAATAATCTGCTTTATTAAGAAATGATTGATTAAAATAAATACCTATCTATCGATCTGTCTATCTATCTTTCTATCTATCAGCTCACTTTACCATTTGCAGCTTATAACCATTTACCACCAGGGGTCACTACTAACAAAAAGCAGCCACTCCACTTCTAAATCTAGCCCCTAGAGTTGAGCAGAAGCATAAGATTCCCCACTGCTTCATTCCATTTTCCAATAGATGATAGATGTAAATTGTTTTTGATGGTATGGTCTGTGCAGATTGAAATATTCAGAGCATATTCTGACTTTTAGTTAACACGTCTGTAAGCAATTTGGCCATCACTGAATTCAACGTTTATCTCAATCGTAATAGACAAGGATAATGACAAATATAGTTTACAATGTTATTAAGTACATCATTTTATTTAATTGTGTGAATAAAAGGAATCGTCTCCCCGTCGGGGAATTGAACCCCGGTCTCCCGCGTGACAGGCAGGGATACTGACCACTATACTAACGAGGACATATTGGCTTCAGTTCACCAGTGCTCACCTCCATGAGGTTAGGGCATGCCCTCAATCAATTCACAGTATTGTAATAGGCAGCTTTGCTTCTTTTGGTTAGGAGAAGCAATCTTTTTTCATAAATGATTACAAATCAGAAATTCCTAGCCAAAAATAATCTGCTTTATTAAGAAATGATTGATTAAAATAAATACCTATCTATCGATCTGTCTATCTATCTTTCTATCTATCAGCTCACTTTACCATTTGCAGCTTATAACCATTTACCACCAGGGGTCACTACTAACAAAAAGCAGCCACTCCACTTGTAAATCTAGCCCCTAGAGTTGAGCAGAAGCATAAGATTCCCCACTGCTTCATTCCATTTTCCAATAGATTATAGATGCAAATTGTTTTTGATGGTATGGTCTGTGCAGATTGAAATATTCAGAGCATATTCTGACTTTTAGTTAACACATCTGTAAGCAATTTGGCCATCACTGAATTCAACGTTTATCTCAATCGTAATAGACAAGGATAATGACAAATATAGTTTACAATGTTATTAAGTACATCAGTTTATTTAATTGTGTGAATAAAAGGAACCGTCTCCCCGTCGGGGAATTGAACCCCGGTCTCCCGCGTGACAGGCGGGAATACTGACCACTATACTAACGAGGACATATTGGCTTTAGTTCAACAGTGCTCACCTCCATGAGGTTAGGGCATGCCATCAATCAATTCACAGTATTGTAATAGGCAGCTTTGCTTCTTTTGGTTAGGAGAAGCAATCTTTTTTCATAAATGATTACAAATCAGAAATTCCTAGCCAAAAATAATCTGCTTTATTAAGAAATGATTGATTAAAATAAATACCTATCTATCGATCTGTCTATCTATCTTTCTATCTATCAGCTCACTTTACCATTTGCAGCTTATAACCATTTACCACCAGGGGTCACTACTAACAAAAAGCAGCCACTCCACTTCTAAATCTAGCCCCTAGAGTTGAGCAGAAGCATAAGATTCCCCACTGCTTCATTCCATTTTCCAATAGATTATAGATGTAAATTGTTTTTGATGGTATGGTCTGTGCAGATTGAAATATTCAGAGCATATTCTGACCTTTAGTTAACACATCTGTAAGCAATTTGGCCATCACTGAATTCAACGTTTATCTCAATTGTAATAGACAAGGATAATGACAAATATAGTTTACAATGTTATTAAGTACATCATTTTATTTAATTGTGTGAATAAAAGGAATTATCATCCCGTCGGGGAATTGAACCCCGGTCTCCCGCGTGACAGGCGGGGATACTGACCACTATACTAACGAGGACATATTGGCTTCAGTTCAACAGTGCTCACCTCCATGATGTTAGGGCATGCCCTCAATCAATTCACAGTATTGTAATAGGCAGCTTTGCTTCTTTTGGTTAGGAGAAGCAATCTTTTTTCATAAATGATTACAAATCAGAAATTCCTAGCCAAAAATAATCTGCTTTATTAAGAAATGATTGATTAAAATAAATACCTATCTATCGATCTGTCTATCTATCTTTCTATCTATCAGCTCACTTTACCATTTGCAGCTTATAACCATTTACCACCAGGGGTCACTACTAACAAAAAGCAGCCACTCCACTTCTAAATCTAGCCCCTAGAGTTGAGCAGAAGCATAAGATTCCCCACTGCTTCATTCCATTTTCCAATAGATTATAGATGTAAATTGTTTTTGATGGTATGGTCTGTGCAGATTGAAATATTCAGAGAATATTCTGACCTTTAGTTAACACATCTGTAAGCAATTTGGCCATCACTGAATTCAACGTTTATCTCAATCGTAATAGACAAGGATAATGACAAATATAGTTTACAATGTTATTAAGTACATCATTTTATTTAATTGTGTGAATAAAAGGAATCGTCTCCCCATCGGGGAATTGAACCCCAGTCTCCCGTGTTACAGGCGGGTATACTGACAACTATACTAACGAGGACATATTGGCTTTAGTTCAACAGTGCTCACCTCCATGAGGTTAGGGCATGCCCTCAATCAATTCACAGTATTGTAATAGGCAGCTTTGCTTCTTTTGGTTAGGAGAAGCAATCTTTTTTCATAAATGATTACAAATCAGAAATTCCTAGCCAAAAATAATCTGCTTTATTAAGAAATGATTGATTAAAATAAATACCTATCTATCGATCTGTCTATCTATCTTTCTATCTATCAGCTCACTTTACCATTTGCAGCTTATAACCATTTACCACCAGGGGTCACTACTAACAAAAAGCAGCCACTCCACTTGTAAATCTAGCCCCTAGAGTTGAGCAGAAGCATAAGATTCCCCACTGCTTCATTCCATTTTCCAATAGATTATAGATGTAAATTGTTTTTGATGGTATGGTCTGTGCAGATTAAAATATTCAGAGCATATTCTGACTTTTAGTTAACACATCTGTAAGCAATTTGGCCATCACTGAATTCAACGTTTATCTCAATCGTAATAGACAAGGATAATGACAAATATAGTTTACAATGTTATTAAGTACATCATTTTATTTAATTGTGTGAATAAACGAACCGTCTCCCCGTCGGGGAATTGAACCCCAGTCTCCCGCGTGACAGGCGGGGATACTGACCACTATACTAACGAGGACATATTGGCTTTAGTTCAACAGTGCTCACCTCCATGAGGTTAGGGCATGCCCTCAATCAATTCACAGTATTGTAATAGGCAGCTTTGCTTCTTTTGGTTAGGAGAAGCAATCTTTTTTCATAAATGATTACAAATCAGAAATTCCTAGCCAAAAATAATCTGCTTTATTAAGAAATGATTGATTAAAATAAATACCTATCTATCGATCTGTCTATCTATCTTTCTATCTATCAGCTCACTTTACCATTTGCAGCTTATAACCATTTACCACCAGGGGTCACTACTAACAAAAAGCAGCCACTCCACTTGTAAATCTAGCCCCTAGAGTTGAGCAGAAGCATAAGATTCCCCACTGCTTCATTCCATTTTCCAATAGATTATAGATGTAAATTGTTTTTGATGGTATGGTCTGTGCAGATTAAAATATTCAGAGCATATTCTGACTTTTAGTTAACACATCTGTAAGCAATTTGGCCATCACTGAATTCAACGTTTATCTCAATCGTAATAGACAAGGATAATGACAAATATAGTTTACAATGTTATTAAGTACATCATTTTATTTAATTGTGTGAATAAACGAACCGTCTCCCCGTCGGGGAATTGAACCCCAGTCTCCCGCGTGACAGGCGGGGATACTGACCACTATACTAACGAGGACATATTGGCTTTAGTTCAACAGTGCTCACCTCCATGAGGTTAGGGCATGCCCTCAATCAATTCACAGTATTGTAATAGGCAGCTTTGCTTCTTTTGGTTAGGAGAAGCAATCTTTTTTCATAAATGATTACAAATCAGAAATTCCTAGCCAAAAATAATCTGCTTTATTAAGAAATGATTGATTAAAATAAATACCTATCTATCGATCTGTCTATCTATCTTTCTATCTATCAGCTCACTTTACCATTTGCAGCTTATAACCATTTACCACCAGGGGTCACTACTAACAAAAAGCAGCCACTCCACTTCTAAATCTAGCCCCTAGAGTTGAGCAGAAGCATAAGATTCCCCACTGCTTCATTCCATTTTCCAATAGATTATAGATGTAAATTGTTTTTGATGGTATGGTCTGTGCAGATTGAAATATTCAGAGCATATTCTGACCTTTAGTTAACACATCTGTAAGCAATTTGGCCATCACTGAATTCAACGTTTATCTCAATTGTAATAGACAAGGATAATGACAAATATAGTTTACAATGTTATTAAGTACATCATTTTATTTAATTGTGTGAATAAAAGGAATTATCTCCCCGTTGGGGAATTGAACCCCGGTCTCCCGCGAGACAGGCGGGGATACTGACCACTATACTAACGAGGACATATTGGCTTCAGTTCAACAGTGCTCACCTCCATGAGGTTAGGGCATGCCCTCAATCAATTCACAGTATTGTAATAGGCAGCTTTGCTTCTTTTGGTTAGGAGAAGCAATCTTTTTTCATAAATGATTACAAATCAGAAATTCCTAGCCAAAAATAATCTGCTTTATTAAGAAATGATTGATTAAAATAAATACCTATCTATCGATCTGTCTATCTATCTTTCTATCTATCAGCTCACTTTACCATTTGCAGCTTATAACCATTTACCACCAGGGGTCACTACTAACAAAAAGCAGCCACTCCACTTCTAAATCTAGCCCCTAGAGTTGAGCAGAAGCATAAGATTCCCCACTGCTTCATTCCATTTTCCAATAGATGATAGATGTAAATTGTTTTTGATGGTATGGTCTGTGCAGATTGAAATATTCAGAGCATATTCTGACTTTTAGTTAACACGTCTGTAAGCAATTTGTCCATCACTGAATTCAACGTTTATCTCAATCGTAATAGACAAGGATAATGACAAATATAGTTTACAATGTTATTAAGTACATCATTTTATTTAATTGTGTGAATAAAAGGAATCGTCTCCCCGTCGGGGAATTGAACCCCGGTCTCCCGCGTGACAGGCAGGGATACTGACCACTATACTAACGAGGACATATTGGCTTCAGTTCACCAGTGCTCACCTCCATGAGGTTAGGGCATGCCCTCAATCAATTCACAGTATTGTAATAGGCAGCTTTGCTTCTTTTGGTTAGGAGAAGCAATCTTTTTTCATAAATGATTACAAATCAGAAATTCCTAGCCAAAAATAATCTGCTTTATTAAGAAATGATTGATTAAAATAAATACCTATCTATCGATCTGTCTATCTATCTTTCTATCTATCAGCTCACTTTACCATTTGCAGCTTATAACCATTTACCACCAGGGGTCACTACTAACAAAAAGCAGCCACTCCACTTGTAAATCTAGCCCCTAGAGTTGAGCAGAAGCATAAGATTCCCCACTGCTTCATTCCATTTTCCAATAGATTATAGATGCAAATTGTTTTTGATGGTATGGTCTGTGCAGATTGAAATATTCAGAGCATATTCTGACTTTTAGTTAACACATCTGTAAGCAATTTGGCCATCACTGAATTCAACGTTTATCTCAATCGTAATAGACAAGGATAATGACAAATATAGTTTACAATGTTATTAAGTACATCATTTTATTTAATTGTGTGAATAAAAGGAACCGTCTCCCCGTCGGGGAATTGAACCCCGGTCTCCCGCGTGACAGGCGGGAATACTGACCACTATACTAACGAGGACATATTGGCTTTAGTTCAACAGTGCTCACCTCCATGAGGTTAGGGCATGCCATCAATCAATTCACAGTATTGTAATAGGCAGCTTTGCTTCTTTTGGTTAGGAGAAGCAATCTTTTTTCATAAATGATTACAAATCAGAAATTCCTAGCCAAAAATAATCTGCTTTATTAAGAAATGATTGATTAAAATAAATACCTATCTATCGATCTGTCTATCTATCTTTCTATCTATCAGCTCACTTTACCATTTGCAGCTTATAACCATTTACCACCAGGGGTCACTACTAACAAAAAGCAGCCACTCCACTTCTAAATCTAGCCCCTAGAGTTGAGCAGAAGCATAAGATTCCCCACTGCTTCATTCCATTTTCCAATAGATTATAGATGTAAATTGTTTTTGATGGTATGGTCTGTGCAGATTGAAATATTCAGAGCATATTCTGACCTTTAGTTAACACATCTGTAAGCAATTTGGCCATCACTGAATTCAACGTTTATCTCAATTGTAATAGACAAGGATAATGACAAATATAGTTTACAATGTTATTAAGTACATCATTTTATTTAATTGTGTGAATAAAAGGAATTATCATCCCGTCGGGGAATTGAACCCCGGTCTCCCGCGTGACAGGCGGGGATACTGACCACTATACTAACGAGGACATATTGGCTTCAGTTCAACAGTGCTCACCTCCATGATGTTAGGGCATGCCCTCAATCAATTCACAGTATTGTAATAGGCAGCTTTGCTTCTTTTGGTTAGGAGAAGCAATCTTTTTTCATAAATGATTACAAATCAGAAATTCCTAGCCAAAAATAATCTGCTTTATTAAGAAATGATTGATTAAAATAAATACCTATCTATCGATCTGTCTATCTATCTTTCTATCTATCAGCTCACTTTACCATTTGCAGCTTATAACCATTTACCACCAGGGGTCACTACTAACAAAAAGCAGCCACTCCACTTCTAAATCTAGCCCCTAGAGTTGAGCAGAAGCATAAGATTCCCCACTGCTTCATTCCATTTTCCAATAGATTATAGATGTAAATTGTTTTTGATGGTATGGTCTGTGCAGATTGAAATATTCAGAGAATATTCTGACCTTTAGTTAACACATCTGTAAGCAATTTGGCCATCACTGAATTCAACGTTTATCTCAATCGTAATAGACAAGGATAATGACAAATATAGTTTACAATGTTATTAAGTACATCATTTTATTTAATTGTGTGAATAAAAGGAATCGTCTCCCCATCGGGGAATTGAACCCCAGTCTCCCGTGTTACAGGCGGGTATACTGACAACTATACTAACGAGGACATATTGGCTTTAGTTCAACAGTGCTCACCTCCATGAGGTTAGGGCATGCCCTCAATCAATTCACAGTATTGTAATAGGCAGCTTTGCTTCTTTTGGTTAGGAGAAGCAATCTTTTTTCATAAATGATTACAAATCAGAAATTCCTAGCCAAAAATAATCTGCTTTATTAAGAAATGATTGATTAAAATAAATACCTATCTATCGATCTGTCTATCTATCTTTCTATCTATCAGCTCACTTTACCATTTGCAGCTTATAACATTTACCACCAGGGGTCACTACTAACAAAAAGCAGCCACTCCACTTGTAAATCTAGCCCCTAGAGTTGAGCAGAAGCATAAGATTCCCCACTGCTTCATTCCATTTTCCAATAGATTATAGATGTAAATTGTTTTTGATGGTATGGTCTGTGCAGATTAAAATATTCAGAGCATATTCTGACTTTTAGTTAACACATCTGTAAGCAATTTGGCCATCAATGAATTCAACGTTTATCTCAATCGTAATAGACAAGGATAATGACAAATATAGTTTACAATGTTATTAAGTACATCATTTTATTTAATTGTGTGAATAAACGAACCGTCTCCCCGTCGGGGAATTGAACCCCAGTCTCCCGCGTGACAGGCGGGGATACTGACCACTATACTAACGAGGACATATTGGCTTTAGTTTAACAGTGCTCACCTCCATGAGGTTAGGGCATGCCCTCAATCAATTCACAGTATTGTAATAGGCAGCTTTGCTTCTTTTGGTTAGGAGAAGCAATCTTTTTTCATAAATGATTACAAATCAGAAATTCCTAGCCAAAAATAATCTGCTTTATTAAGAAATGATTGATTAAAATAAATACCTATCTATCGATCTGTCTATCTATCTTTCTATCTATCAGCTCACTTTACCATTTGCAGCTTATAACCATTTACCACCAGGGGTCACTACTAACAAAAAGCAGCCACTCCACTTGTAAATCTAGCCCCTAGAGTTGAGCAGAAGCATAAGATTCCCCACTGCTTCATTCCATTTTCCAATAGATTATAGATGTAAATTGTTTTTGATGGTATGGTCTGTGCAGATTAAAATATTCAGAGCATATTCTGACTTTTAGTTAACACATCTGTAAGCAATTTGGCCATCACTGAATTCAACGTTTATCTCAATCGTAATAGACAAGGATAATGACAAATATAGTTTACAATGTTATTAAGTACATCATTTTATTTAATTGTGTGAATAAACGAACCGTCTCCCCGTCGGGGAATTGAACCCCAGTCTCCCGCGTGACAGGCGGGGATACTGACCACTATACTAACGAGGACATATTGGCTTTAGTTCAACAGTGCTCACCTCCATGAGGTTAGGGCATGCCCTCAATCAATTCACAGTATTGTAATAGGCAGCTTTGCTTCTTTTGGTTAGGAGAAGCAATCTTTTTTCATAAATGATTACAAATCAGAAATTCCTAGCCAAAAATAATCTGCTTTATTAAGAAATGATTGATTAAAATAAATACCTATCTATCGATCTGTCTATCTATCTTTCTATCTATCAGCTCACTTTACCATTTGCAGCTTATAACCATTTACCACCAGGGGTCACTACTAACAAAAAGCAGCCACTCCACTTCTAAATCTAGCCCCTAGAGTTGAGCAGAAGCATAAGATTCCCCACTGCTTCATTCCATTTTCCAATAGATTATAGATGTATATTGTTTTTGATGGTATGGTCTGTGCAGATTGAAATATTCAGAGCATATTCTGACCTTTAGTTAACACATCTGTAAGCAATTTGGCCATCACTGAATTCAACGTTTATCTCAATTGTAATAGACAAGGATAATGACAAATATAGTTTACAATGTTATTAAGTACATCATTTTATTTAATTGTGTGAATAAAAGGAATTATCTCCCCGTCGGGGAATTGAACCCCGGTCTCCCGCGAGACAGGCGGGGATACTGACCACTATACTAACGAGGACATATTGGCTTCAGTTCAACAGTGCTCACCTCCATGAGGTTAGGGCATGCCCTCAATCAATTCACAGTATTGTAATAGGCAGCTTTGCTTCTTTTGGTTAGGAGAAGCAATCTTTTTTCATAAATGATTACAAATCAGAAATTCCTAGCCAAAAATAATCTGCTTTATTAAGAAATGATTGATTAAAATAAATACCTATCTATCGATCTGTCTATCTATCTTTCTATCTATCAGCTCACTTTACCATTTGCAGCTTATAACCATTTACCACCAGGGGTCACTACTAACAAAAAGCAGCCACTCCACTTCTAAATCTAGCCCCTAGAGTTGAGCAGAAGCATAAGATTCCCCACTGCTTCATTCCATTTTCCAATAGATGATAGATGTAAATTGTTTTTGATGGTATGGTCTGTGCAGATTGAAATATTCAGAGCATATTCTGACTTTTAGTTAACACATCTGTAAGCAATTTGGCCATCACTGAATTCAACGTTTATCTCAATCGTAATAGACAAGGATAATGACAAATATAGTTTACAATGTTATTAAGTACATCATTTTATTTAATTGTGTGAATAAAAGGAATCGTCTCCCCATTGGGGAATTGAACCCCAGTCTCCCGCGTTACAGGCGGGTATACTGACAACTATACTAACGAGGACATATTGGCTTTAGTTCAACAGTGCTCACCTCCATGAGGTTAGGGCATGCCCTCAATCAATTCACAGTATTGTAATAGGCAGCTTTGCTTCTTTTGGTTAGGAGAAGCAATCTTTTTTCATAAATGATTACAAATCAGAAATTCCTAGCCAAAAATAATCTGCTTTATTAAGAAATGATTGATTAAAATAAATACCTATCTATCGATCTGTCTATCTATCTTTCTATCTATCAGCTCACTTTACCATTTGCAGCTTATAACCATTTACCACCAGGGGTCACTACTAACAAAAAGCAGCCACTCCACTTGTAAATCTAGCCCCTAGAGTTGAGCAGAAGCATAAGATTCCCCACTGCTTCATTCCATTTTCCAATAGATTATAGATGTAAATTGTTTTTGATGGTATGGTCTGTGCAGATTAAAATATTCAGAGCATATTCTGACTTTTAGTTAACACATCTGTAAGCAATTTGGCCATCAATGAATTCAACGTTTATCTCAATCGTAATAGACAAGGATAATGACAAATATAGTTTACAATGTTATTAAGTACATCATTTTATTTAATTGTGTGAATAAACGAACCGTCTCCCCGTCGGGGAATTGAACCCCAGTCTCCCGCGTGACAGGCGGGGATACTGACCACTATACTAACGAGGACATATTGGCTTTAGTTTAACAGTGCTCACCTCCATGAGGTTAGGGCATGCCCTCAATCAATTCACAGTATTGTAATAGGCAGCTTTGCTTCTTTTGGTTAGGAGAAGCAATCTTTTTTCATAAATGATTACAAATCAGAAATTCCTAGCCAAAAATAATCTGCTTTATTAAGAAATGATTGATTAAAATAAATACCTATCTATCGATCTGTCTATCTATCTTTCTATCTATCAGCTCACTTTACCATTTGCAGCTTATAACCATTTACCACCAGGGGTCACTACTAACAAAAAGCAGCCACTCCACTTGTAAATCTAGCCCCTAGAGTTGAGCAGAAGCATAAGATTCCCCACTGCTTCATTCCATTTTCCAATAGATTATAGATGTAAATTGTTTTTGATGGTATGGTCTGTGCAGATTAAAATATTCAGAGCATATTCTGACTTTTAGTTAACACATCTGTAAGCAATTTGGCCATCACTGAATTCAACGTTTATCTCAATCGTAATAGACAAGGATAATGACAAATATAGTTTACAATGTTATTAAGTACATCATTTTATTTAATTGTGTGAATAAACGAACCGTCTCCCCATCGGGGAATTGAACCCCAGTCTCCCGCGTGACAGGCGGGGATACTGACCACTATACTAACGAGGACATATTGGCTTTAGTTCAACAGTGCTCACCTCCATGAGGTTAGGGCATGCCCTCAATCAATTCACAGTATTGTAATAGGCAGCTTTGCTTCTTTTGGTTAGGAGAAGCAATCTTTTTTCATAAATGATTACAAATCAGAAATTCCTAGCCAAAAATAATCTGCTTTATTAAGAAATGATTGATTAAAATAAATACCTATCTATCGATCTGTCTATCTATCTTTCTATCTATCAGCTCACTTTACCATTTGCAGCTTATAACCATTTACCACCAGGGGTCACTACTAACAAAAAGCAGCCACTCCACTTCTAAATCTAGCCCCTAGAGTTGAGCAGAAGCATAAGATTCCCCACTGCTTCATTCCATTTTCCAATAGATTATAGATGTATATTGTTTTTGATGGTATGGTCTGTGCAGATTGAAATATTCAGAGCATATTCTGACCTTTAGTTAACACATCTGTAAGCAATTTGGCCATCACTGAATTCAACGTTTATCTCAATTGTAATAGACAAGGATAATGACAAATATAGTTTACAATGTTATTAAGTACATCATTTTATTTAATTGTGTGAATAAAAGGAATTATCTCCCCGTCGGGGAATTGAACCCCGGTCTCCCGCGAGACAGGCGGGGATACTGACCACTATACTAACGAGGACATATTGGCTTCAGTTCAACAGTGCTCACCTCCATGAGGTTAGGGCATGCCCTCAATCAATTCACAGTATTGTAATAGGCAGCTTTGCTTCTTTTGGTTAGGAGAAGCAATCTTTTTTCATAAATGATTACAAATCAGAAATTCCTAGCCAAAAATAATCTGCTTTATTAAGAAATGATTGATTAAAATAAATACCTATCTATCGATCTGTCTATCTATCTTTCTATCTATCAGCTCACTTTACCATTTGCAGCTTATAACCATTTACCACCAGGGGTCACTACTAACAAAAAGCAGCCACTCCACTTCTAAATCTAGCCCCTAGAGTTGAGCAGAAGCATAAGATTCCCCACTGCTTCATTCCATTTTCCAATAGATGATAGATGTAAATTGTTTTTGATGGTATGGTCTGTGCAGATTGAAATATTCAGAGCATATTCTGACTTTTAGTTAACACATCTGTAAGCAATTTGGCCATCACTGAATTCAACGTTTATCTCAATCGTAATAGACAAGGATAATGACAAATATAGTTTACAATGTTATTAAGTACATCATTTTATTTAATTGTGTGAATAAAAGGAATCGTCTCCCCATTGGGGAATTGAACCCCAGTCTCCCGCGTTACAGGCGGGTATACTGACAACTATACTAACGAGGACATATTGGCTTTAGTTCAACAGTGCTCACCTCCATGAGGTTAGGGCATGCCCTCAATCAATTCACAGTATTGTAATAGGCAGCTTTGCTTCTTTTGGTTAGGAGAAGCAATCTTTTTTCATAAAGGATTACAAATCAGAAATTCCTAGCCAAAAATAATCTGCTTTATTAAGAAATGATTGATTAAAATAAATACCTATCTATCGATCTGTCTATCTTTCTATCTATCTATGTATATATATATATATATATATATATATATATATATATATATATATATATACAATCAGCTCACTTTACCATTTGCAGCTTATAACCATTAACCACCAGGGGTCACTACTAACAAAAAGCAGCCACTCCACTTCTAAATCTAGCCCCTAGAGTTGAGCAGAAGCATAAGATTCCCCACTGCTTCATTATATTTTCCAATAGATTATAGATGTAAATTGTTTTTGATGGTATGGTCTGTGCAGATTGAAATATTCAGAGCATATTCTGACTTTTAGTTAACACGTCTGTAAGCAATTTGGCCATCACTGAATTCAACGTTTATCTCAATCGTAATAGACAAGGATAATGACAAATATAGTTTACAATGTTATTAAGTACATCATTTTATTTAATTGTGTGAATAAAAGGAATCGTCTCCCCGTCGGGGAATTGAACCCCGGTCTCCCGCGTGACAGGCAGGGATACTGACCACTATACTAACGAGGACATATTGGCTTCAGTTCACCAGTGCTCACCTCCATGAGGTTAGGGCATGCCCTCAATCAATTCACAGTATTGTAATAGGCAGCTTTGCTTCTTTTGGTTAGGAGAAGCAATCTTTTTTCATAAATGATTACAAATCAGAAATTCCTAGCCAAAAATAATCTGCTTTATTAAGAAATGATTGATTAAAATAAATACCTATCTATCGATCTGTCTATCTATCTTTCTATCTATCAGCTCACTTTACCATTTGCAGCTTATAACCATTTACCACCAGGGGTCACTACTAACAAAAAGCAGCCACTCCACTTGTAAATCTAGCCCCTAGAGTTGAGCAGAAGCATAAGATTCCCCACTGCTTCATTCCATTTTCCAATAGATTATAGATGCAAATTGTTTTTGATGGTATGGTCTGTGCAGATTGAAATATTCAGAGCATATTCTGACTTTTAGTTAACACATCTGTAAGCAATTTGGCCATCACTGAATTCAACGTTTATCTCAATCGTAATAGACAAGGATAATGACAAATATAGTTTACAATGTTATTAAGTACATCATTTTATTTAATTGTGTGAATAAAAGGAACCGTCTCCCCGTCGGGGAATTGAACCCCGGTCTCCCGCGTGACAGGCGGGGATACTGACCACTATACTAACGAGGACATATTGGCTTTAGTTCAACAGTGCTCACCTCCATGAGGTTAGGGCATGCCATCAATCAATTCACAGTATTGTAATAGGCAGCTTTGCTTCTTTTGGTTAGGAGAAGCAATCTTTTTTCATAAATGATTACAAATCAGAAATTCCTAGCCAAAAATAATCTGCTTTATTAAGAAATGATTGATTAAAATAAATACCTATCTATCGATCTGTCTATCTATCTTTCTATCTATCAGCTCACTTTACCATTTGCAGCTTATAACCATTTACCACCAGGGGTCACTACTAACAAAAAGCAGCCACTCCACTTCTAAATCTAGCCCCTAGAGTTGAGCAGAAGCATAAGATTCCCCACTGCTTCATTCCATTTTCCAATAGATTATAGATGTAAATTGTTTTTGATGGTATGGTCTGTGCAGATTGAAATATTCAGAGCATATTCTGACCTTTAGTTAACACATCTGTAAGCAATTTGGCCATCACTGAATTCAACGTTTATCTCAATTGTAATAGACAAGGATAATGACAAATATAGTTTACAATGTTATTAAGTACATCATTTTATTTAATTGTGTGAATAAAAGGAATTATCATCCCGTCGGGGAATTGAACCCCGGTCTCCCGCGTGACAGGCGGGGATACTGACCACTATACTAACGAGGACATATTGGCTTCAGTTCAACAGTGCTCACCTCCATGATGTTAGGGCATGCCCTCAATCAATTCACAGTATTGTAATAGGCAGCTTTGCTTCTTTTGGTTAGGAGAAGCAATCTTTTTTCATAAATGATTACAAATCAGAAATTCCTAGCCAAAAATAATCTGCTTTATTAAGAAATGATTGATTAAAATAAATACCTATCTATCGATCTGTCTATCTATCTTTCTATCTATCAGCTCACTTTACCATTTGCAGCTTATAACCATTTACCACCAGGGGTCACTACTAACAAAAAGCAGCCACTCCACTTCTAAATCTAGCCCCTAGAGTTGAGCAGAAGCATAAGATTCCCCACTGCTTCATTCCATTTTCCAATAGATTATAGATGTAAATTGTTTTTGATGGTATGGTCTGTGCAGATTGAAATATTCAGAGAATATTCTGACCTTTAGTTAACACATCTGTAAGCAATTTGGCCATCACTGAATTCAACGTTTATCTCAATCGTAATAGACAAGGATAATGACAAATATAGTTTACAATGTTATTAAGTACATCATTTAATTTAATTGTGTGAATAAAAGGAATTGTCTCCCCGTCGGGGAATTGAACCCCTGTCTCCCGCGTGACAGGCGGGGATACTGACCACTATACTAACGAGGACATATTGGCTTTAGTTCAACAGTGCTCACCTCCATGAGGTTAGGGCATGCCCTCAATCAATTCACAGTATTGTAATAGGCAGCTTTGCTTCTTTTCGTTAGGAGAAGCAATCTTTTTTCATAAATGATTACAAATCAGAAATTCCTAGCCAAAAATAATCTGCTTTATTAAGAAATGATTGATTAAAATAAATACCTATCTATCGATCTGTCTATCTATCTTTCTATCTATCAGCTCACTTTACCATTTGCAGCTTATAACCATTTACCACCAGGGGTCACTACTAACAAAAAGCAGCCACTCCACTTCTAAATCTAGCCCCTAGAGTTGAGCAGAAGCATAAGATTCCCCACTGCTTCATTCCATTTTCCAATAGATTATAGATGTAAATTGTTTTTGATGGTATGGTCTGTGCAGATTGAAATATTCAGAGCATATTCTGACCTTTAGTTAACACATCTGTAAGCAATTTGGCCATCACTGAATTCAACGTTTATCTCAATTGTAATAGACAAGGATAATGACAAATATAGTTTACAATGTTATTAAGTACATCATTTTATTTAATTGTGTGAATAAAAGGAATTATCATCCCGTCGGGGAATTGAACCCCGGTCTCCCGCGTGACAGGCGGGGATACTGACCACTATACTAACGAGGACATATTGGCTTCAGTTCAACAGTGCTCACCTCCATGATGTTAGGGCATGCCCTCAATCAATTCACAGTATTGTAATAGGCAGCTTTGCTTCTTTTGGTTAGGAGAAGCAATCTTTTTTCATAAATGATTACAAATCAGAAATTCCTAGCCAAAAATAATCTGCTTTATTAAGAAATGATTGATTAAAATAAATACCTATCTATCGATCTGTCTATCTATCTTTCTATCTATCAGCTCACTTTACCATTTGCAGCTTATAACCATTTACCACCAGGGGTCACTACTAACAAAAAGCAGCCACTCCACTTCTAAATCTAGCCCCTAGAGTTGAGCAGAAGCATAAGATTCCCCACTGCTTCATTCCATTTTCCAATAGATTATAGATGTAAATTGTTTTTGATGGTATGGTCTGTGCAGATTGAAATATTCAGAGAATATTCTGACCTTTAGTTAACACATCTGTAAGCAATTTGGCCATCACTGAATTCAACGTTTATCTCAATCGTAATAGACAAGGATAATGACAAATATAGTTTACAATGTTATTAAGTACATCATTTAATTTAATTGTGTGAATAAAAGGAATTGTCTCCCCGTCGGGGAATTGAACCCCTGTATCCCGCGTGACAGGCGGGGATACTGACCACTATACTAACGAGGACATATTGGCTTTAGTTCAACAGTGCTCACCTCCATGAGGTTAGGGCATGCCCTCAATCAATTCACAGTATTGTAATAGGCAGCTTTGCTTCTTTTCGTTAGGAGAAGCAATCTTTTTTCATAAATGATTACAAATCAGAAATTCCTAGCCAAAAATAATCTGCTTTATTAAGAAATGATTGATTAAAATAAATACCTATCTATCGATCTGTCTATCTATCTTTCTATCTATCAGCTCACTTTACCATTTGCAGCTTATAACCATTTACCACCAGGGGTCACTACTAGCAAAAAGCAGCCACTCCACTTCTAAATCTAGCCCCTAGAGTTGAGCAGAAGCATAAGATTCCCCACTGCTTCATTCCATTTTCCAATAGATTATAGATGTAAATTGTTTTTGATGGTATGGTCTGTGCAGATTGAAATATTCAGAGCATATTCTGACTTTTAGTTACCACATCTGTAAGCAATTTGGCCATCACTGAATTCAACGTTTATCTCAATCGTAATAGACAAGGATAATGACAAATATAGTTTACAATGTTATTAAGTACCTCATTTTATTTAATTGTGTGAATAAAAGGAATCGTCTCCCCGTCGGGGAATTGAACCCCAGTCTCCCGCGTGACAGGCGGGGATACTGACCACTATACTAACGAGGACATATTGGCTTCAGTTCAACAGTGCTCACCTCCATGATGTTAGGGCATGCCCTCAATCAATTCACAGTATTGTAATAGGCAGCTTTGCTTCTTTTGGTTAGGAGAAGCAATCTTTTTTCATAAATGATTACAAATCAGAAATTCCTAGCCAAAAATAATCTGCTTTATTAAGAAATGATTGATTAAAATAAATACCTATCTATCGATCTGTCTATCTATCTTTCTATCTATCAGCTCACTTTACCATTTGCAGCTTATAACCATTTACCACCAGGGGTCACTACTAACAAAAAGCAGCCACTCCACTTCTAAATCTAGCCCCTAGAGTTGAGCAGAAGCATAAGATTCCCCACTGCTTCATTCCATTTTCCAATAGATTATAGATGTAAATTGTTTTTGATGGTATGGTCTGTGCAGATTGAAATATTCAGAGAATATTCTGACCTTTAGTTAACACATCTGTAAGCAATTTGGCCATCACTGAATTCAACGTTTATCTCAATCGTAATAGACAAGGATAATGACAAATATAGTTTACAATGTTATTAAGTACATCATTTAATTTAATTGTGTGAATAAAAGGAATTGTCTCCCCATCGGGGAATTAAACCCCTGTCTCCCGCGTGACAGGCGGGGATAGTGACCACTATACTAACGAGGACATATTGGCTTTAGTTCAACAGTGCTCACCTCCATGAGGTTAGGGCATGCCCTCAATCAATTCACAGTATTGTAATAGGCAGCTTTGCTTCTTTTCATTAGGAGAAGCAATCTTTTTTCATAAATGATTACAAATCAGAAATTCCTAGCCAAAAATAATCTGCTTTATTAAGAAATGATTGATTAAAATAAATACCTATCTATCGATCTGTCTATCTATCTTTCTATCTATCAGCTCACTTTACCATTTGCAGCTTATAACCATTTACCACCAGGGGTCACTACTAGCAAAAAGCAGCCACTCCACTTCTAAATCTAGCCCCTAGAGTTGAGCAGAAGCATAAGATTCCCCACTGCTTCATTCCATTTTCCAATAGATTATAGATGTAAATTGTTTTTGATGGTATGGTCTGTGCAGATTGAAATATTCAGAGCATATTCTGACTTTTAGTTACCACATCTGTAAGCAATTTGGCCATCACTGAATTCAACGTTTATCTCAATCGTAATCGACAAGGATAATGACAAATATAGTTTACAATGTTATTAAGTACATCATTTTATTTAATTGTGTGAATAAAAGGAATCGTCTCCCCGTCGCGGAATTGAACCCCAGTCTCCCGCGTGACAGGCGGGGATACTGACCACTATACTAACGAGGACATATTGGCTTCAGTTCAACAGTGCTCACCTCCATGATGTTAGGGCATGCCCTCAATCAATTCACAGTATTGTAATAGGCAGCTTTGCTTCTTTTGGTTAGGAGAAGCAATCTTTTTTCATAAATGATTACAAATCAGAAATTCCTAGCCAAAAATAATCTGCTTTATTAAGAAATGATTGATTAAAATAAATACCTATCTATCGATCTGTCTATCTATCTTTCTATCTATCAGCTCACTTTACCATTTGCAGCTTATAACCATTTACCACCAGGGGTCACTACTAACAAAAAGCAGCCACTCCACTTCTAAATCTAGCCCCTAGAGTTGAGCAGAAGCATAAGATTCCCCACTGCTTCATTCCATTTTCCAATAGATTATAGATGTAAATTGTTTTTGATGGTATGGTCTGTGCAGATTGAAATATTCAGAGAATATTCTGACCTTTAGTTAACACATCTGTAAGCAATTTGGCCATCACTGAATTCAACGTTTATCTCAATCGTAATAGACAAGGATAATGACAAATATAGTTTACAATGTTATTAAGTACATCATTTAATTTAATTGTGTGAATAAAAGGAATTGTCTCCCCGTCGGGGAATTGAACCCCTGTCTCCCGCGTGACAGGCGGGGATACTGACCACTATACTAACGAGGACATATTGGCTTTAGTTCAACAGTGCTCACCTCCATGAGGTTAGGGCATGCCCTCAATCAATTCACAGTATTGTAATAGGCAGCTTTGCTTCTTTTCATTAGGAGAAGCAATCTTTTTTCATAAATGATTACAAATCAGAAATTCCTAGCCAAAAATAATCTGCTTTATTAAGAAATGATTGATTAAAATAAATACCTATCTATCGATCTGTCTATCTATCTTTCTATCTATCAGCTCACTTTACCATTTGCAGCTTATAACCATTTACCACCAGGGGTCACTACTAGCAAAAAGCAGCCACTCCACTTCTAAATCTAGCCCCTAGAGTTGAGCAGAAGCATAAGATTCCCCACTGCTTCATTCCATTTTCCAATAGATTATAGATGTAAATTGTTTTTGATGGTATGGTCTGTGCAGATTGAAATATTCAGAGCATATTCTGACTTTTAGTTACCACATCTGTAAGCAATTTGGCCATCACTGAATTCAACGTTTATCTCAATCGTAATAGACAAGGATAATGACAAATATAGTTTACAATGTTATTAAGTACATCATTTTATTTAATTGTGTGAATAAAAGGAATCGTCTCCCCGTCGGGGAATTGAACCCCAGTCTCCCGCGTGACAGGCGGGTATACTGACAACTATACTAACGAGGACATATTGGCTTTAGTTCAACAGTGCTCACCTCCATGAGGTTAGGGCATGCCCTCAATCAATTCACAGTATTGTAATAGGCAGCTTTGCTTCTTTTGGTAGGAGAAGCAATCTTTTTTCATAAAGGATTACAAATCAGAAATTCCTAGCCAAAAATAATCTGCTTTATTAAGAAATGATTGATTAAAATAAATACCTATCTATCGATCTGTCTATCTATCTTTCTATCTATAAGCTCACTTTACCATTTGCAGCTTATAACCATTTACCACCAGGGGTCACTACTAACAAAAAGCAGCCACTCCACTTCTAAATCTAGCCCCTAGAGTTGAGCAGAAGCATAAGATTCCCCACTGCTTCATTCCATTTTCCAATAGATTATAGATGTAAATTGTTTTTGATGGTATGGTCTGTGCAGATTGAAATATTCAGAGCATATTCTGACCTTTAGTTAACACATCTGTAAGCAATTTGGCCATCACTGAATTCAACGTTTATCTCAATCGTAATAGACAAGGATAATGACAAATATAGTTTACAATGTTATTAAGTACATCATTTTATTTAATTGTGTGAATAAAAGGAATTGTCTCCCCGTCGGGGAATTGAACCCCGGTCTCCTACGTGACAGGCAGGGATACTGACCACTATACTAACGAGGACATATTGGCTTTAGTTTAACAGTGCTCACCTCCATGAGGTTAGGGCATGCCCTCAATCAATTCACAGTATTGTAATAGGCAGCTTTGCTTCTTTTCATTAGGAGAAGCAATCTTTTTTCATAAATGATTACAAATCAGAAATTCCTAGCCAAAAATAATCTGCTTTATTAAGAAATTATTGATTAAAATAAATACCTATCTATCGATCTGTCTATCTATCTTTCTATCTATCAGCTCACTTTACCATTTGCAGCTTATAACCATTTACCACCAGGGGTCACTACTAGCAAAAAGCAGCCACTCCACTTCTAAATCTAGCCCCTAGAGTTGAGCAGAAGCATAAGATTCCCCACTGCTTCATTCCATTTTCCAATAGATTATAGATGTAAATTGTTTTTGATGGTATGGTCTGTGCAGATTGAAATATTCAGAGCATATTCTGACTTTTAGTTAACACATCTGTAAGCAATTTGGCCATCACTGAATTCAACGTTTATCTCAATCGTAATAGACAAGGATAATGACAAATATAGTTTACAATGTTATTAAGTACATCATTTTATTTAATTGTGTGAATAAAAGGAATCGTCTCCCCATCGGGGAATTGAACCCCAGTCTCCCGCGTGACAGGCGGGTATACTGACAACTATACTAACGAGGACATATTGGCTTTTGTTCAACAGTGCTCACCTCCATGAGGTTAGGGCATGCCCTCCATCAATTCACAGTATTGTAATAGGCAGCTTTGCTTCTTTTGGTTAGGAGAAGCAATCTTTTTTCATAAAGGATTACAAATCAGAAATTCCTAGCCAAAAATAATCTGCTTTATTAAGAAATGATTGATTAAAATAAATACCTATCTATCGATCTGTCTATCTATCTTTCTATCTATCAGCTCACTTTACCATTTGCAGCTTATAACCATTTACCACCAGGGGTCACTACTAACAAAAAGCAGCCACTCCACTTCTAAATCTAGCCCCTAGAGTTGAGCAGAAGCATAAGATTCCCCACTGCTTCATTCCATTTTCCAATAGATTATAGATGTAAATTGTTTTTGATGGTATGGTCTGTGCAGATTGAAATATTCAGAGCATATTCTGACCTTTAGTTAACACATCTGTAAGCAATTTGGCCATCACTGAATTCAACGTTTATCTCAATTGTAATAGACAAGGATAATGACAAATATAGTTTACAATGTTATTAAGTACATCATTTTATTTAATTGTGTGAATAAAAGGAATTATCATCCCGTCGGGGAATTGAACCCCGGTCTCCCGCGTGACAGGCGGGGATACTGACCACTATACTAACGAGGACATATTGGCTTCAGTTCAACAGTGCTCACCTCCATGAGGTTAGGGCATGCCCTCAATCAATTCACAGTATTGTAATAGGCAGCTTTGCTTCTTTTCGTTAGGAGAAGCAATCTTTTTTCATAAATGATTACAAATCAGAAATTCCTAGCCAAAAATAATCTGCATTATTAAGAAATGATTGATTAAAATAAATACCTATCTATCGATCTGTCTATCTATCTTTCTATCTATCAGCTCACTTTACCATTTGCAGCTTATAACCATTTACCACCAGGGGTCACTACTAACAAAAAGCAGCCACTCCACTTCTAAATCTAGCCCCTAGAGTTGAGCAGAAGCATAAGATTCCCCACTGCTTCATTCCATTTTCCAATAGATTATAGATGTAAATTGTTTTTGATGGTATGGTCTGTGCAGATTGAAATATTCAGATCATATTCTGACTTTTAGTTAACACATCTGTAAGCAATTTGGCCATCACTGAATTCAACGTTTATCTCAATCGTAATAGACAAGGATAATGACAAATATAGTTTACAATGGTATTAAGTACATCATTTTATTTAATTGTGTGAATAAAAGGAATCGTCTCCCCATCGGGGAATTGAACCCCGGTCTCCCGTGTGACAGGCGGGGATACTGACCACTATACTAACGAGGACATATTGGCTTCAGTTCAACAGTGCTCACCTCCATGAGGTTAGGGCATGCCCTCAATCAATTCACAGTATTGTAATAGGCAGCTTTGCTTCTTTTGGTTAGGAGAAGCAATCTTTTTTCATAAAGGATTACAAATCAGAAATTCCTAGCCAAAAATAATCTGCTTTATTAAGAAATGATTGATTAAAATAAATACCTATCTATCGATCTGTCTATCTATCTTTCTATCTATCAGCTCACTTTACCATTTGCAGCTTATAACCATTTACCACCAGGGGTCACTACTAACAAAAAGCAGCCACTCCACTTCTAAATCTAGCCCCTAGAGTTGAGCAGAAGCATAAGATTCCCCACTGCTTCATTCCATTTTCCAATAGATTATAGATGTAAATTGTTTTTGATGGTATGGTCTGTGCAGATTGAAATATTCAGAGCATATTCTGACCTTTAGTTAACACATCTGTAAGCAATTTGGCCATCACTGAATTCAACGTTTATCTCAATTGTAATAGACAAGGATAATGACAAATATAGTTTACAATGTTATTAAGTACATCATTTTATTTAATTGTGTGAATAAAAGGAATTATCATCCCGTCGGGGAATTAAACCCCGGTCTCCCGCGTGACAGGCGGGGATACTGACCACTATACTAACGAGGACATATTGGCTTTTGTTCAACAGTGCTCACCTCCATGAGGTTAGGGCATGCCCTCCATCAATTCACAGTATTGTAATAGGCAGCTTTGCTTCTTTTGGTTAGGAGAAGCAATCTTTTTTCATAAAGGATTACAAATCAGAAATTCCTAGCCAAAAATAATCTGCTTTATTAAGAAATGATTGATTAAAATAAATACCTATCTATCGATCTGTCTATCTATCTTTCTATCTATCAGCTCACTTTACCATTTGCAGCTTATAACCATTTACCACCAGGGGTCACTACTAACAAAAAGCAGCCACTCCACTTCTAAATCTAGCCCCTAGAGTTGAGCAGAAGCATAAGATTCCCCACTGCTTCATTCCATTTTCCAATAGATTATAGATGTAAATTGTTTTTGATGGTATGGTCTGTGCAGATTGAAATATTCAGAGCATATTCTGACCTTTAGTTAACACATCTGTAAGCAATTTGGCCATCACTGAATTCAACGTTTATCTCAATTGTAATAGACAAGGATAATGACAAATATAGTTTACAATGTTATTAAGTACATCATTTTATTTAATTGTGTGAATAAAAGGAATTATCATCCCGTCGGGGAATTGAACCCCGGTCTCCCGCGTGACAGGCGGGGATACTGACCACTATACTAACGAGGACATATTGGCTTCAGTTCAACAGTGCTCACCTCCATGAGGTTAGGGCATGCCCTCAATCAATTCACAGTATTGTAATAGGCAGCTTTGCTTCTTTTCGTTAGGAGAAGCAATCTTTTTTCATAAATGATTACAAATCAGAAATTCCTAGCCAAAAATAATCTGCATTATTAAGAAATGATTGATTAAAATAAATACCTATCTATCGATCTGTCTATCTATCTTTCTATCTATCAGCTCACTTTACCATTTGCAGCTTATAACCATTTACCACCAGGGGTCACTACTAACAAAAAGCAGCCACTCCACTTCTAAATCTAGCCCCTAGAGTTGAGCAGAAGCATAAGATTCCCCACTGCTTCATTCCATTTTCCAATAGATTATAGATGTAAATTGTTTTTGATGGTATGGTCTGTGCAGATTGAAATATTCAGATCATATTCTGACTTTTAGTTAACACATCTGTAAGCAATTTGGCCATCACTGAATTCAACGTTTATCTCAATCGTAATAGACAAGGATAATGACAAATATAGTTTACAATGGTATTAAGTACATCATTTTATTTAATTGTGTGAATAAAAGGAATCGTCTCCCCATCGGGGAATTGAACCCCGGTCTCCCGTGTGACAGGCGGGGATACTGACCACTATACTAACGAGGACATATTGGCTTCAGTTCAACAGTGCTCACCTCCATGAGGTTAGGGCATGCCCTCAATCAATTCACAGTATTGTAATAGGCAGCTTTGCTTCTTTTGGTTAGGAGAAGCAATCTTTTTTCATAAATGATTACAAATCAGAAATTCCTAGCCAAAAATAATCTGCTTTATTAAGAAATGATTGATTAAAATAAATACCTATCTATCGATCTGTCTATCTATCTTTCTATCTATCAGATCACTTTACCATTTGCAGCTTATAACCATTTACCACCAGGGGTCACTACTAACAAAAAGCAGCCACTCCACTTCTAAATCTAGCCCCTAGAGTTGAGCTGAAGCATAAGATTCCCCACTGCTTCATTCCATTTTCCAATAGATTATAGATGTAAATTGTTTTTGATGGTATGGTCTGTGCAGATTGAAATATTCAGAGCATATTCTGACTTTTAGTTAACACATCTGTAAGCAATTTGGCCATCACTGAATTCAACGTTTATCTCAATCGTAATAGACAAGGATAATGACAAATATAGTTTACAATGTTAATAAGTGCATCATTTTATTTAATTGTGTGAAAAAAAGGAATCGTCTCCCCGTCGGGGAATTGAACCCCGGTCTCCCGCGTGACAGGCGGGGATACTGACCACTATACTAACGAGGACATATTGGCTTTAGTTCAACAGTGCTCACCTCCATGAGGTTAGGGCATGCCCTCAATCAATTCACAGTATTGTAATAGGCAGCTTTGCTTCTTTTGGTTAGGAGAAGCAATCTTTTTTCATAAATGATTACAAATCAGAAATTCCTAGCCAAAAATAATCTGCTTTATTAAGAAATGATTGATTAAAATAAATACCTATCTATCGATCTGTCTATCTATCTTTCTATCTATCATCTCACTTTACCATTTGCAGCTTATAACCATTTACCACCAGGGGTCACTACTAACAAAAAGCAGCCACTCCACTTCTAAATCTAGCCCCTAGAGTTGAGCAGAAGCATAAGATTCCCCACTGCTTCATTCCATTTTCCAATAGATTATAGATGTAAATTGTTTTTGATGGTATGGTCTGTGCAGATTGAAATATTCAGAGCATATTCTGACTTTTAGTTAACCCATCTGTAAGCAATTTGGCCATCACTGAATTCAACGTTTATCTCAATTGTAATAGACAAGGATAATGACAAATATAGTTTACAATGTTATTAAGTACATCATTTTATTTAATTGTGTGAATAAAAGGAATTGTCTCTCTGTCGGGGAATTGAACCCCGGTCTCCCGCCTGACAGGCGGGGATACTGACCACTATACTAACGAGGACATATTGGCTTCAGTTCAACAGTGCTCACCTCCATGAGGTTAGGGCATGCCCTCAATCAATTCACAGTATTGTAATAGGCAGCTTTGCTTCTTTTGGTTAGGAGAAGCAATCTTTTTTCATAAATGATTACAAATCAGAAATTCCTAGCCAAAAATAATCTGCTTTATTAAGAAATGATTGATTAAAATAAATACCTATCTATCGATCTGTCTATCTATCTTTCTATCTATCAGCTCACTTTACCATTTGCAGCTTATAACCATTTACCACCAGGTGTCACTACTAACAAAAAGCAGCCACTCCACTTCTAAATCTAGCCCCTAGAGTTGAGCAGAAGCATAAGATTCCCACCTGCTTCATTCCATTTTCCAATAGATTATAAATGTAAATTGTTTTCGATGGTATGGTCTGTGCAGATTGAAATATTCAGAGCATATTCTGACTTTTAGTTAAAACATCTGTAAGCAATTTGGCCATCACTGAATTCAACGTTTATCTCAATCGTAATGGACAAGGATAATGACAAATATAGTTTACAATGTTATTAAGTACATCATTTTATTTAATTGTGTGAATAAAAGGAATCCTCTCCCCGTCGGGGAATTGAACCCCGGTCTCCCGCCTGACAGGCGGGGATACTGACCACTATACTAACGAGGACATATTGGCTTCAGTTCAACAGTGCTCACCTCCATGAGGTTAGGGCATGCCCTCAATCAATTCACAGTATTGTAATAGGCAGCTTTGCTTCTTTTCATTAGGAGAAGCAATCTTTTTTCATAAATGATTACAAATCAGAAATTCCTAGCCAAAAATAATCTGCTTTATTAAGAAATGATTGATTAAAATAAATACCTATCTATCGATCTGTCTATCTATCTTTCTATCTATCAGCTCACTTTACCATTTGCAGCTTATAACCATTTACCACCAGGGGTCACTACTAGCAAAAAGCAGCCACTCCACTTCTAAATCTAGCCCCTAGAGTTGAGCAGAAGCATAAGATTCCCCACTGCTTCATTCCATTTTCCAATAGATTATAGATGTAAATTGTTTTTGATGGTATGGTCTGTGCAGATTGAAATATTCAGAGCATATTCTGACTTTTAGTTACCACATCTGTAAGCAATTTGGCCATCACTGAATTCAACGTTTATCTCAATCGTAATAGACAAGGATAATGACAAATATAGTTTACAATGTTATTAAGTACATCATTTTATTTAATTGTGTGAATAAAAGGAATCGTCTCCCCGTCGGGGAATTGAACCCCAGTCTCCCGCGTGACAGGCGGGGATACCGACAACTATACTAACGAGGACATATTGGCTTTAGTTCAACAGTGCTCACCTCCATGAGGTTAGGGCATGCCCTCAATCAATTCACAGTATTGTAATAGGCAGCTTTGCTTCTTTTGGTTAGGAGAAGCAATCTTTTTTCATAAATGATTACAAATCAGAAATTCCTAGCCAAAAATAATCTGCTTTATTAAGAAATGATTGATTAAAATAAATACCTATCTATCGATCTGTCTATCTATCTTTCTATCTATCAGCTCACTTTACCATTTGCAGCTTATAACCATTTACCACCAGGTGTCACTACTAACAAAAAGCAGCCACTCCACTTCTAAATCTAGCCCCTAGAGTTGAGCAGAAGCATAAGATTCCCACCTGCTTCATTCCATTTTCCAATAGATTATAAATGTAAATTGTTTTCGATGGTATGGTCTGTGCAGATTGAAATATTCAGAGCATATTCTGACTTTTAGTTAAAACATCTGTAAGCAATTTGGCCATCACTGAATTCAACGTTTATCTCAATCGTAATGGACAAGGATAATGACAAATATAGTTTACAATGTTATTAAGTACATCATTTTATTTAATTGTGTGAATAAAAGGAATCATCTCCCCGTCGGGGAATTGAACCCCGGTCTCCCGCCTGACAGGCGGGGATACTGACCACTATACTAACGAGGACATATTGGCTTCAGTTCAACAGTGCTCACCTCCATGAGGTTAGGGCATGCCCTCAATCAATTCACAGTATTGTAATAGGCAGCTTTGCTTCTTTTGGTTAGGAGAAGCAATCTTTTTTCATAAATGATTACAAATCAGAAATTCCTAGCCAAAAATGATCTGCTTTATTAAGAAATGATTGATTAAAATAAATACCTATCTATTGATCTGTCTATCTATCTTTCTATCTATCAGCTCACTTTACCATTTGCAGCTTATAACCATTTACCACCAGGGGTCACTACTAGCAAAAAGCAGCCACTCCACTTCTAAATCTAGCCCCTAGAGTTGAGCAGAAGCATAAGATTCCCCACTGCTTCATTCCATTTTCCAATAGATTATAGATGTAAATTGTTTTTGATGGTATGGTCTGTGCAGATTGAAATATTCAGAGCATATTCTGACTTTTAGTTAACACATCTGTAAGCAATTTGGACATCACTGAATTCAACGTTTATCTCAATCGTAATAGACAAGGATAATGACAAATATAGTTTACAATGTTATTAAGTACATCATTTTATTTAATTGTGTGAATAAAAGGAATCGTCTCCCCGTCGGGGAATTGAACCCCAGTCTCCCGCGTGACAGGCGGGGATACCGACAACTATACTAACGAGGACATATTGGCTTTAGTTCAACAGTGCTCACCTCCATGAGGTTAGGGCATGCCCTCAATCAATTCACAGTATTGTAATAGGCAGCTTTGCTTCTTTTGGTTAGGAGAAGCAATCTTTTTTCATAAATGATTACAAATCAGAAATTCCTAGCCAAAAATAATCTGCTTTATTAAGAAATGATTGATTAAAAAAAATACCTATCTATCGATCTGTCTATCTATCTTTCTATCTATCAGCTCACTTTCCCATTTGCAGCTTATAACCATTTACCACCAGGGGTCACTACTAACAAAAAGCAGCCACTCCACTTCTAAATCTAGCCCCTAGAGTTGAGCAGAAGCATAAGATTCCCCACTGCTTCATTCCATTTTCCAATAGATTATAGATGTAAATTGTTTTTGATGGTATGGTCTGTGCAGATTGAAATATTCAGAGCATATTCTGACTTTTAGTTAACACATCTGTAAGCAATTTGGCCATCACTGAATTCAACGTTTATCTCAATCGTAATAGACAAGGATAATGACAAATATAGTTTACAATGTTATTAAGTACATCATTTTATTTAATTGTGTGAATGAAAGGAATCGTCTCCCCATCGGGGAATTGAACCCCAGTCTCCCGTGTTACAGGCGGGGATACTGACCACTATACTAACGAGGACATATTGGTTTAAATTCAACAGTGCTCACCTCCATGAGGTTAGGGCATGCCCTCAATCAATTCACAGTATTGTAATAGGCAGCTTTGCTTCTTTTGGTTAGGAGAAGCAATCTTTTTTCATAAATGATTACAAATCAGAAATTCCTAGCCAAAAATAATCTGCTTTATTAAGAAATGATTGATTAAAATAAATACCTATCTATCGATCTGTCTATCTATCTTTCTATCTATCAGCTCACTTTACCATTTGCAGCTTATAACCATTTACCACCAGGGGTCACTACTAACAAAAAGCAGCCACTCCACTTCTAAATCTAGCCCCTAGAGTTGAGCTGAAGCATAAGATTCCCCACTGCTTCATTCCATTTTCCAATAGATTATAGATGTAAATTGTTTTTGATGGTATGGTCTGTGCAGATTGAAATATTCAGAGCATATTCTGACTTTTAGTTAACACATCTGTAAGCAATTTGGCCATCACTGAATTCAACGTTTATCTCAATCGTAATAGACAAGGATAATGACAAATATAGTTTACAATGTTATTAAGTACATCATTTTATTTAATTGTGTGAATGAAAGGAATCGTCTCCCCATCGGGGAATTGAACCCCAGTCTCCCGTGTTACAGGCGGGGATACTGACCACTATACTAACGAGGACATATTGGTTTCAATTCAACAGTGCTCACCTCCATGAGGTTAGGGCATGCCCTCAATCAATTCACAGTATTGTAATAGGCAGCTTTGCTTCTTTTGGTTAGGAGAAGCAATCTTTTTTCATAAATGATTACAAATCAGAAATTCCTAGCCAAAAATAATCTGCTTTATTAAGAAATGATTGATTAAAATAAATACCTATCTATCGATCTGTCTATCTATCTTTCTATCTATCAGCTCACTTTACCATTTGCAGCTTATAACCATTTACCACCAGGGGTCACTACTAACAAAAAGCAGCCACTCCACTTCTAAATCTAGCCCCTAGAGTTCAGCAGAAGCATAAGATTCCCCACTGCTTCATTCCATTTTCCAATAGATTATAGATGTAAATTGTTTTTGATGGTATGGTCTGTGCAGATTGAAATATTCAGAGCATATTCTGACTTTTAGTTAACACATCTGTAAGCAATTTGGCCATCACTGAATTCAACGTTTATCTCAATCGTAATAGACAAGGATAATGACAAATATAGTTTACAATGTTATTAAGTACATCATTTTATTTAATTGTGTGAATGAAAGGAATCGTCTCCCCATCGGGGAATTGAACCCCAGTCTCCCATGTTACAGGCGGGGATACTGACCACTATACTAACGAGGACATATTGGTTTCAATCCAACAGTGCTCACCTCCATGAGGTTAGGGCATGCCCTCAATCAATTCACAGTATTGTAATAGGCAGCTTTGCTTCTTTTGGTTAGGAGAAGCAATCTTTTTTCATAAATGATTACAAATCAGAAATTCCTAGCCAAAAATAATCTGCTTTATTAAGAAATGATTGATTAAAATAAATACCTATCTATCGATCTGTCTATCTATCTTTCTATCTATCAGCTCACTTTACCATTTGCAGCTTATAACCATTTACCACCAGGGGTCACTACTAACAAAAAGCAGCCACTCCACTTCTAAATCTAGCCCCTAGAGTTGAGCTGAAGCATAAGATTCCCCACTGCTTCATTCCATTTTCCAATAGATTATAGATGTAAATTGTTTTTGATGGTATGGTCTGTGCAGATTGAAATATTCAGAGCATATTCTGACTTTTAGTTAACACATCTGTAAGCAATTTGGCCATCACTGAATTCAACGTTTATCTCAATCGTAATAGACAAGGATAATGACAAATATAGTTTACAATGTTAATAAGTGCATCATTTTATTTAATTGTGTGAAAAAAAGGAATCGTCTCCCCGTCGGGGAATTGAACCCCGGTCTCCCGCGTGACAGGTGGGGATACTGACCACTATACTAACGAGGACATATTGGCTTTAGTTCAACAGTGCTCACCTCCATGAGGTTAGGGCATGCCCTCAATCAATTCACAGTATTGTAATAGGCAGCTTTGCTTCTTTTGGTTAGGAGAAGCAATCTTTTTTCATAAATGATTACAAATCAGAAATTCCTAGCCAAAAATAATCTGCTTTATTAAGAAATGATTGATTAAAATAAATACCTATCTATCGATCTGTCTATCTATCTTTCTATCTATCAGCTCACTTTACCATTTGCAGCTTATAACCATTTACCACCAGGGGTCACTACTAACAAAAAGCAGCCACTCCACTTCTAAATCTAGCCCCTAGAGTTGAGCAGAAGCATAAGATTCCCCACTGCTTCATTCCATTATCCAATAGATTATAGATGTAAATTATTTTTGATGGTATGGTCTGTGCAGATTGAAATATTCAGAGCATATTCTGACTTTTAGTTAACACATCTGTAAGCAATTTGGCCATCACTGAATTCAACGTTTATCTCAATCGTAATAGACAAGGATAATGACAAATATAGTTTACAATGTTATTAAGTACATCATTTTATTTAATTGTGTGAATAAAAGGAATCGTTTCCCCATCGGGGAATTGAACCCCAGTCTCCCGTGTTACAGGCGGGGATACTGACCACTATACTAGCGAGGACACATTGGTTTCAATTCAACAGTGCTCACCTCCATGAGGTTAGGGCATGCCCTCAATCAATTCACAGTATTGTAATAGGCAGCTTTGCTTCTTTTGGTTAGGAGAAGCAATCTTTTTTCATAAATGATTACAAATCAGAAATTCCTAGCCAAAAATAATCTGCTTTATTAAGAAATGATTGATTAAAATAAATACCTATCTATCGATCTGTCTATCTATCTTTCTATCTATCAGCTCACTTTACCATTTGCAGCTTATAACCATTTACCACCAGGGGTCACTACTAACAAAAAGCAGCCACTCCACTTGTAAATCTAGCCCCTAGAGTTGAGCAGAAGCATAAGATTCCCCACTGCTTCATTCCATTTTCCAATAGATTATAGATGTAAATTGTTTTTGATGGTATGGTCTGTGCAGATTGAAATATTCAGAGCATATTCTGACTTTTAGTTAACCCATCTGTAAGCAATTTGGCCATCACTGAATTCAACGTTTATCTCAATTGTAATAGACAAGGATAATGACAAATATAGTTTACAATGTTATTAAGTACATCATTTTATTTAATTGTGTGAATAAAAGGATTTGTCTCTCCATCGGGGAATTGAACCCCGGTCTCCCGCGTGACAGGCGGGGATACTGACCACTATACTAACGAGGACATATTGGCTTCAGTTCAACAGTGCTCACCTCGATGAGGTTAGGGCATGCCCTCAATCAATTCACAGTATTGTAATAGGCAGCTTTGCTTCTTTTGGTTAGGAGAAGCAATCTTTTTTCATAAATGATTACAAATCAGAAATTCCTAGCCAAAAATAATCTGCTTTATTAAGAAATGATTGATTAAAATAAATACCTATCTATCGATCTGTCTATCTATCTTTCTATCTATCATCTCACTTTACCATTTGCAGCTTATAACCATTTACCACCAGGGGTCACTACTAACAAAAAGCAGCCACTCCACTTCTAAATCGAGCCCCTAGAGTTGAGCAGAAGCATAAGATTCCCCACTGCTTCATTCCATTTTCCAATAGATTATAGATGTAAATTGTTTTTGATGGTATGGTCTGTGCAGATTGAAATATTCAGAGCATATTCTGACTTTTAGTTAACCCATCTGTATGCAATTTGGCCATCACTGAATTCAACGTTTATCTCAATTGTAATAGACAAGGATAATGACAAATATAGTTTACAATGTTATTAAGTACATCATTTTATTTAATTGTGTGAATAAAAGGAATTGTCTCTCCGTCGGGGAATTGAACCCCGGTCTCCCGCGTGACAGGCGGGGATACTGACCACTATACTAACGAGGACATATTGGCTTAAGTTCAACAGTGCTCACCTCGATGAGGTTAGGGCATGCCCTCAATCAATTCACAGTATTGTAATAGGCAGCTTTGCTTCTTTTGGTTAGGAGAAGCAATCTTTTTTCATAAATGATTACAAATCAGAAATTCCTAGCCAAAAATAATCTGCTTTATTAAGAAATGATTGTTTAAAATAAATACCTATCTATCGATCTGTCTATCTATCTTTCTATCTATCATCTCACTTTACCATTTGCAGCTTATAACCATTTACCACCAGGGGTCACTACTAGGCCTGGGCCAAAATTCCGTTCCGTTCGCGGAAGTTGCGATATTTTGGCATTCTCGCGTTCCGCGGAAAGCGCGAAAATGTCAAAATTTCCGCATTCCGCAGCTTAGCGATAATTTTTTTCTTGCTCGCGCTGTAAAACAATACATTCTCGCGCGCGCGCGATCGCCTTACCTGAATCCCTGCGTTCTCCGACAAGTTTTCTTGACCCGGTCGCGTTCTCCACGAGATGTTGGATTTTGGTAGCCATTTTGCGCTGTCTCGCGAGAGTTCGCGGCCGCATTCAAGTCATTTTTCACGCGATCACGTCATTTGTCGCGCGATCAGGTATTTCTTCTCGCGATCATGCACCGCGCGAGTATGAGAAGATTGAGATCTCGAACATGTCATTCTACATCGCGAGCCAGAGAATGAGGACGCGGGCACATGAAATCGAACGCGAACAGGAGAAAGAGACCGCGAACACGTCATATCCAACGCGACAGGGACAAAGAAGAGAACGCGATCATATCGTTTTCGACACGCCGGCGGAAGTAATGTGAAGCTGGAGAACTCAACAATGTAAAATTTACAATTTGGAGAGGAATATCGGCTCTAGCAGCATGAAACCATCTGCAAATACTGATTTTGGATGAAAAGAACTCCTTACATTCACATTTGGCTTTCCTTTTTTGTGCAAGGACTCCAGGAGTCATTTTTTTTTTACAAAGTGGAGAGAGGGAGGAAGTGACACAGATTCTCCAACTTCCTGTTCCTGTCCAGCAGGCTCCTCCCAGTGCTTTGTCCATCTCCTGCTCATTCTGCCTTTGGATTTGGAGCTGGAAAGATCTCTCTTTTTGTCTGCTGCATCATTGCAATTGGATTTCAGGATTTTTGGAATAGGATATTTTACAAGTAAGTGGTTGTTGTGTTTGATTGTGGGCATTGCAGTTGTTGTGTAACTACAATTTATTTTTGATAATTAATTATCATCATTCCTTTTTTTTTTTTTTAATTTATTTTAATTTTGTGGGTTGTAGTAGTAGGCCCGAGCTAGCCATGGGCATGGCCTCATGGGTGTGTGTGTGCATGATGAAGCAACTGTTCCTTTTGTTTTTTGAATATATTTCATTTTCAATCACATTTAGGGCATGGATGGCATTGGATTGAGTTGGGGAAGTGTGTTTTTTGGGGTGGCCTTGCTGATGTTGTTGGGCCTGGACATGTGGCTGGTGGCCATTTTGAGGCCTAGGCCTGCAAGCTTGCCTGGCCTTGTCTGCCAGCAGGCCTGCTTTCATCCACTGCTACCAGAGCAGGTAGCCACAGCTTTAGTAATCTACTGTTTTCTGTGTGTTCTGTTGATTTTAGACATCATTTTGGGCATGGATGGCATTGGATTGAGTTGGGGAAGTGTGTATTTTGGGGTGGCCTTGCTGATGTTGTTGGGGCTCGCCATGTGGCTGGTGGCCATTTTGAGGCCTAGGCCTGCAAGCTTGCCTGGCCTTGTCTGCCAGCAGGCCTGCTTTCATCCACTGCTACCAGAGCAGGTAGCCACAGCTTTAGTAATCTACTGTTTTCTGTGTGTTCTGTTGATTTTAGACATCATTTTGGGCATGGATGCCATTGGATTGAGTTGGGGAAGTGTGTATTTTGGGGTGGCCTTGCTGATGTTGTTGGGGCTCTCCATGTGGCTGGTGGCCATTTTGAGGCCTAGGCCTGCAAGCTTGCCTGGCCTTGTCTGCCAGCAGGCCTGCTTTCATCCACTGCTACCAGAGCAGGTAGCCACAGCTTTAGTAATCTACTGTTTTCTGTGTGTTCTGTTGATTTTAGACATCATTTTGGGCATGGATGCCATTGGATTGAGTTGGGGAAGTGTGTATTTTGGGGTGGCCTTGCTGATGTTGTTGGGGCTCTCCATGTGGCTGGTGGCCATTTTGAGGCCTAGGCCTGCAAGCTTGCCTGGCCTTGTCTGCCAGCAGGCCTGCTTTCATCCACTGCTACCAGAGCAGGTAGCCACAGCTTTAGTAATCTACTGTTTTCTGTGTGTTCTGTTGATTTTAGACATCATTTTGGGCATGGATGGCATTGGATTGAGTTGGGGAAGTGTGTATTTTGGGGTGGCCTTGCTGATGTTGTTGGGGCTCGCCATGTGGCTGGTGGCCATTTTGAGGCCTAGGCCTGCAAGCTTGCCTGGCCTTGTCTGCCAGCAGGCCTGCTTTCATCCACTGCTACCAGAGCAGGTAGCCACAGCTTTAGTAATCTACTGTTTTCTGTGTGTTCTGTTGATTTTAGACATCATTTTGGGCATGGATGGCATTGGATTGAGTTGGGGAAGTGTGTATTTTGGGGTGGCCTTGCTGATGTTGTTGGGGCTCTCCATGTGGCTGGTGGCCATTTTGAGGCCTAGGCCTGCAAGCTTGCCTGGCCTTGTCTGCCAGCAGGCCTGCTTTCATCCACTGCTACCAGAGCAGGTAGCCACAGCTTTAGTAATCTACTGTTTTCTGTGTGTTCTGTTGATTTTAGACATCATTTTGGGCATGGATGGCATTGGATTGAGTTGGGGAAGTGTGTATTTTGGGGTGGCCTTGCTGATGTTGTTGGGGCTCGCCATGTGGCTGGTGGCCATTTTGAGGCCTAGGCCTGCAAGCTTGCCTGGCCTTGTCTGCCAGCAGGCCTGCTTTCATCCACTGCTACCAGAGCAGGTAGCCACAGCTTTAGTAATCTACTGTTTTCTGTGTGTTCTGTTGATTTTAGACATCATTTTGGGCATGGATGCCATTGGATTGAGTTGGGGAAGTGTGTATTTTGGGGTGGCCTTGCTGATGTTGTTGGGGCTCTCCATGTGGCTGGTGGCCATTTTGAGGCCTAGGCCTGCAAGCTTGCCTGGCCTTGTCTGCCAGCAGGCCTGCTTTCATCCACTGCTACCAGAGCAGGTAGCCACAGCTTTAGTAATCTACTGTTTTCTGTGTGTTCTGTTGATTTTAGACATCATTTTGGGCATGGATGGCATTGGATTGAGTTGGGGAAGTGTGTATTTTGGGGTGGCCTTGCTGATGTTGTTGGGGCTCGCCATGTGGCTGGTGGCCATTTTGAGGCCTAGGCCTGCAAGCTTGCCTGGCCTTGTCTGCCAGCAGGCCTGCTTTCATCCACTGCTACCAGAGCAGGTAGCCACAGCTTTAGTAATCTACTGTTTTCTGTGTGTTCTGTTGATTTTAGACATCATTTTGGGCATGGATGGCATTGGATTGAGTTGGGGAAGTGTGTATTTTGGGGTGGCCTTGCTGATGTTGTTGGGGCTCGCCATGTGGCTGGTGGCCATTTTGAGGCCTAGGCCTGCAAGCTTGCCTGGCCTTGTCTGCCAGCAGGCCTGCTTTCATCCACTGCTACCAGAGCAGGTAGCCACAGCTTTAGTAATCTACTGTTTTCTGTGTGTTCTGTTGATTTTAGACATCATTTTGGGCATGGATGCCATTGGATTGAGTTGGGGAAGTGTGTATTTTGGGGTGGCCTTGCTGTTGTTGTTGGGGCTCTCCATGTGGCTGGTGGCCATTTTGAGGCCTAGGCCTGCAAGCTTGCCTGGCCTTGTCTGCCAGCAGGCCTGCTTTCATCCACTGCTACCAGAGCAGGTAGCCACAGCTTTATTGATCAAGTGTTTTCTATGTGATCTGTTGAATTTTTAGACATCACCTTCCTGAGAGTGTAGTGTGGCTGTACACAGTACTAGTAGTATAACATAGCTCTAGTTAAAAAAAATTCATAAATGGCTAGACTATCTTTTGTTTGCACTAGTACAGTACTAAGTAACTGAACCACAAAAACAAATGCAACATTTCACTGATGTTCTTCTCCTGTCTTCTTTGCTTTTAGGTGCACAAAAGACAGAGTAGGAGGTGTCATCGGCATCACCTGGCTACCCGTTGTACTGCCAGCCAGACAGAAGTCCTGCTGCGCATCACGCCCACGTGTGACCAGAACTTGTTGTGCATCTGCCTCCTGCCTGACGTCGGAATAAGATGGCCCCAAAGAAAGGTACCAGGTCCAGTACCAAGAAAGTTGCTGGTGAGAAGAAGGAACAGAAAAAGGAAGTGCCATTAACCACGACTGGTGGTGTGCCGGCCAAGGTTTTTTTTGGCACCAAAGCGTTGTCCGGGAACCAAGCTGGGAGCAGCACAGCGGTCCAGCAACCCCACCAACCTAGGCCCAAGGGCTTTACTGTCGCAGAGGTAGCCAGTCTACTAACGGGCAGCGATGTTGAAGAAATGTCATTACCGCAAAGTAGTACACAATCAAGTTCAACGCAGGCGCAAACTCAGCAGATCAGTGTGCAGCCGCCGCAACAAGAACAGCAGCAGCAGCCGGCGCAACCAGAACAGCAGCAGCAGCCGGCGCAACCAGAACAGCAGCAGCAGCCGGCGCAACCAGAACAGCAGCAGCAGCCGGCGCAACCAGAACAGCAGCAGCAGCCGGCGCAACCAGAACAGCAGCATCAGCCGGCGCAACCAGAACAGCAGCAGCAGCCGGCGCAACCAGAACAGCAGCAGCCGCCGCAACCAGACCAGCAGCAGCAGCCGCCGCAACCAGAACAGCAGCAGCAGCCGCCGCAACCAGAACAGCAGCAGCCGCCACAACAGCCCACCATAGTAGTTGTTGCTCCTGACGTAGGGGCATTTCAGGAAATCGAGCTTCCTGCAGACAAAGCGGAGCGAAGTCAAACCACTGTTTCAGAACATCTATTGTCTTCCAGACCACCAGCAAGGAAAAGGAGGCTTAGTCCATCATCTTCTTCTTCAAGCCCCGCTTCTGATGATCGTGATGACACTTGGGTCCCACCAGCTCGGTCTGAGAGTGAAGTACGCCACAAGACATTGCTTCTGAAAAGGAAGGTCCCAGAAAAACTTAGAGTTATGGAGGTAGATGTAGAAGAGGGGGGTGATGATGATGAAGACGAGCCAGTCATCACGCACATTACTCCCGCCCCAAAGGGATTGGAGACCGACATTCTAACCCTATCCAGAAAGGCTGCTACTGAGTGGGATGCAGCACGGATCTCACCAACACAGGTTACACCACCACTACCTCCAGCTGCCATATTTTCCAAGGCCCGGCAGGGACCTACATCCAGCTCAACCACCCCAGTAGGAAGTGGTAGTAAAAGTCACAGTGTAGGTGGACAGGGTCACATATTTTCAAGGACCCCCTCAAGTTCATCTGGTGTTGAAAGTGGCACATCCAGCAGTGCCAGAAAGTTCTCCTCCCCAGTTTGGGACTTCTTTTCTGTTAGCGCCAAGGAGGAGAACATTGCTATATGCGCAATTTGTCGGCAAGGTGTTCGGCGTGGTAAGCTTGGTACAAACTATGGTACCGGAGGACAAGCAAGTCATCTCAGAATACACCACACTATTGTGTGGGAGGATCACCTACTTAAGTTAAAAGAAAGTAGGAAAACTAAACCCTTTGAAGTTGGTCAGGAATCAGGGAGCGATATTATTGTGGTGGCAGGTGAAGAACAGGGAGGCATTTCTAGCCCTGTCTCCAGTAGTGCAGTCACTGCAGTGGTAACGCCCACATCCTCCTCAGTAACATCAGAGTGGCACCGCAGTAAGAGCCATACTCAGAGTGTGGGTGAGACACCAAGGCGACCGGCGGCGAGTACCTCAATGAGACAATCTGTGTCGTTGAGCCTTAGTGGGTTAATGGCACCACTAAGGAAAGTAAGCCAGCCTACCATTGACAGCATGTTTAGGTTGGAGGGGCAGTTCCAACGCAACCACCCAACGGCACGATTGTACAATGCGAAGCTGGCTAAAATGTTAGCGCTGGACCTTATTCCTTTTTCATTTGTGGAAGGGGTGGGTTTCCTTGAATTTGTGTCTGCCATCTGCCCGAAATGGAAAGTTCCAAGCCGGTCCTATTTCGCAAGAATTGCTGTTCCGGCACTACATCATGATGTGCTGGAATTGGTTGGACAAGCTTTGCAGAAGAGTGCTGTGCACAATATCCACCTGACAACAGACATGTGGACCAGTTGCCAAGCCACAGATTACATGTGTATCACTGCACACTGGATCTCTTTTGTGGGGGTTAAAGATCAACTATCTGCACGAGGTGTTGTTGACACAGCTGCGATTTTTGAAGGTACTCGGAAACATGCAACTGTAGCCATGTTCGCCATGGAGAAATCTCATACGGCTGAAAACATTTTAGAAGAGTTTCGCACCAAGGTTTTGGAATGGCTGCAGCCCAGAGGGCTTGGTATTGGTTTTGTTGCCACAGACAATGGCAGTAATGTACTTAAGGCCATGGAACTTGGTTCCTATTTCAGGGTTCCGTGTTTGGCACACTGCATAAACATTATAGTGCAAGACTTTCTGAAAAAAGAACCCATAGTAAGCAATTTACTGTCCATCTGCCGAAGAATATGCACTCATTTCAGCCATTCTTTTAAAGCTCGGAAGCAGCTGAGGATCCTCCAACGTGAGCGTAGGGTGCCAGTCAAGGCACTCATCCAGGAGGTGGCAACACGTTGGAACTCAACGTATTACATGCTTGATCGTCTGTACGAACAGCACAGGTCACTCAATGATTATGTCTGGTACAGAAGCAGTGATGCTAGTGTTAAAGGCATGACCCTTCAGAGGGAGCAATGGACCCTAATTCAATGCCTGACTGAGATGCTGTCTCCTTTTGAGGTCTTCACACGTGAAGTCAGCAAGGAGGACTGTACAATGGGCCAAGCGATCCCATTGTTGCAAATGCTAGAGCATGAGCTGAATAATGTGTCTGAATCCTACAAAGGTGTAGAGGACAGAAGGCAAGCCCATGACTTGGTGGAGAGCTTATCCAGGCGCTTATCAGAAAATGTAAGGATACAAAATAAAATTTTGTCACAAGACCATTACATTTGTGCCACAATTCTGGATCCACGTGCAAAATTAGGACTATTCCTTTCTTTTTCCGACACTGATGTTGCCCGCTACAAAAGTTGTATAGCTGAAGCAGCCATCAAGTTTGAAAACGAAGGGCTGCTAATTAAAAGCCCGCCACATCAACCCACAACAAGTACTGATACTGAAGCAGGCCATGCAGAATCAAGTGCAACTTCGTCGGCTGAGGGCAGTGCGGTTGGCTCACAATCGCAACACTCACCATCACCATCGACTACAAAAACAATAACTGGATCATTCAGCCGAGTACAATCATTATCAGATTGGTATGTAAAGATGGGCCGTAAGCACAGTGCTGATGCACAGAAAAAACAGCACAAAAGCTTACCAGCAGCAACCCTGAACATTGAGCGGATGGTCCAGGCCTATCTGGACGACCCAACAGAGGTGTACGTTGATCAAAACCCAGTGCAGTATTGGTATAGGAAAAGGTCTGAATGGCCACAGCTCAGCAGGCTGGCAATAAGCTATCTGGCTTGCCCTGTCGCAAGTGTCTCTTCCGAACGTGTTTTCAGTGCTGCTGGTTCCATTGTAACCTTGAGAAGGACCAGTCTATCTCCCAAAAACGTGGAGAGGTTAACAATGATCAAAATGAATCAGCACTTCATACCACCGAATTACACAATGCATGAATCAACAGAGGAAGATGAGGACAGCGGCTCAGGTGATGGAAGTATTGTGTCAGATGATTACCTACTACTGGACGATCCCCCAGAGTTTGAGGACGAGCTATACTTCCCTGACAATTAGGCTCGCACTTACTGTCTTCCTCCCTTTTTTCCCCCTTTGTTTGTGTCTGTTGTTCCGGTTATAAACTTGTGAATCGCAACCAATGCATTATCACCGTCTTCTAATCTTCTAATTTAAGATACAAGTTTCAGGTGTCTGCCATTTGACACTACAGTCCTCAGAATCCAGCTCCTCCGCTCGATCATACTGCATCTCCTGGTCAATTCCATTTCCCTCATGAATGATGATTGGATGATGGTAACAACAAATTCAAACTTTCCTCGTCCTTCCAAAACAAGTGGACCATGAATCTGATGACTTCTATAGCTATCCTCCTTCAGAGCCGAGAGAGACTGGCCATTAACTGAAAATAAGATGCAACAGGTAATGATTGATGCCATGCATTGTCCGCAGAAAAGCAGACTGAGTGATGTAGATTTTGTTGTGTGTGTTGCGCATGAATGAATTGATGTAATTGTGCACTGCCACTAATCAACTTTCTACAGAACACACTAGTAATTACTAATTTTCCTCTTCTGGCAAACAAGAAATGTGTACTTCTCTCCTGCATCTTGGTGATACATTGCTTTTAATTCAATACAGGAAGGGCACTCACTCAATCTGCGCAATGCAAATGACTGTGACTTAACAGCACCGTCCATCATGATGATGGCGAAAGAGACGGCCTGCAGCGTTAACGAGATGAGATGCAACAGGTAATGATTGATGCCATGCATTGGCCGCAGAATAGCAGACTGAATGATGTAGATTTTGTGGTGTGTTTCGCATGAATTGATGTAATTGTGCACTGCCACTAATCAACTTTCTACAGAACACACTAGTAATTACTAATTTTCCTCTTCTGGCAAACAAGAAATGTGTACTTCTCCTGCATCTTGGTGATACATTGCTTTTAATTCAATACAGGAAGGGGACTCACTCAATCTGCTGCGCAATGCAAATGACTGTGACTTAAACAGCACCGTCCGTCATGATGATGGCGAAAGAGACGGCCCGTTAACTTAAGATGAGAAGTAACAGGTAATAAATGATGATAATTAATGGCATGCATTGGACACCTGACTCTGAGCTATTGATCTTTGTGTTTGCGTTGTTTGTTGTGCACAAAGTGAATGATGTCAAAGTGTACTAGTGTTAATCTATCTTTCTGTACACAATAAAGAATGACTCAAGTCAGTAATATTTATATTTCTACTCTTGTTGTGTTCTAAAAATTACACTTGTACTGCAGGCCGATCTTCAGTCAGTAGAAGTATCAGAGCTGATGATGAAGTCAGGAGGATGTTTCATGAGTGGCATAAAACGGAAAAGCCTAAAGGTAAACACGTGAACCACAACCACAGCACACCCAAATGTCTGTGTAGAAGTTGAATCGAGTGTAGCGGTGGGATGACTGCAGTGCATTGATTTTACTAACTTTAACTGTAAAATGCTATGTCTGGAATGGATAATGTGCTTTGCGTTTGTCCAACTCTTTGAGAGAAAAAAAAAAAGGACTCTAAAGTGTTAACGTAGGATGTGCTAATGGTAAGCACTGTGGGCCTGATCTCTCCTGTTACTGTTGAAGGTCTATGCTGGAAACAGACTACAGTAGAGATGATGCATATGCATACATGCCACCTCGGAAAGTGTTCTTGTTGCACTACACCATCACTTGTGCATTTGTTTTCACTTTCTTTCTGAATATCCCCTTTGGTTTTCAATCTAAAATTACAGGCCGGGCCTTGTCCAAAACTTTGTAAAACATTACAATGCATATTAATTACCTTACCAATCAATCACCTTTTTATTCCAGCCGGGCAGTGGCGAGTGGTGAGGCGACACACCCAAGATTGATGGACGAGAGGAGCAAGAGGAATGCCGAGATGCAAAAAACCAGTCCACATTTTTGACCAGGATAACACAGTAACAGTATCCACTTTTCACTTCTTTTAAATAATTTGATTAATATCTTGTATACATTCTTTACAACAGTGTGTTCTTGGAGTTGTTATTATCAATCATCATTACGTTTGCTCTGTGTTTACGATTCTTCACTACCAATATTTAAAATTTCTATTTGCTATCTGTTAAAGTTTTAAGGCCGGAACAGAACAAGAAATAGAAGTGTATGTAATCCGGGTCTCATCATGCATGCATTTCCTTTTTTATACCTTAACATATGGAATGGATATGGTATGGTAGTCTTCAATGATTGTCGTTTGTTTGTCTATGTATGCATACTGTTTTTCTATGTCAAACCTTTCCCAAAATCCCCCTTCCCATCCAATCAACGGACCCTAACCCTCTTCCCCCGGGCTGTGTGACTTATTGTCGAGGTGTAACTAAATTAAATGTACACCAATACTTAATCACACACTTGCTGGGGCGGATGTGGTGAAAGCAACACTACTTCAATTTCAATGCAGAGCGATGATCTTCTTCTGCTTGCCCACCCATGATTAGGATATTTCACAGGTTATTTTATTTAACAAAGGAACATATACCTCAGCATGAATTGCCGGCATTGATTTGATTTGTTTGTTGTCATTCCTCATATACAGCACTAACTGTTAGACTGTAGGCATAGCCAAGTCGACAAAACTATAGTTTGTAACTCTGTCTAGTAGGCTATCCTCATAATATCCAGCATTCATTTTTTTTGTCAAATATTTGAGCATATAATTGTTGCTCGGTAAATTCTGTGATGTACTTCATTCAACTACTCCTCTAACAGTCTCTCAAAGGCGATTGACTATCTCCTTTTCTTTTTTTGGAAATGCTGCTACCCTGCCAGTGTATACTACTACTATACTACCACCACCACCCCAATCATGGCATGTATGAAAAAGGAAACCATCTTCACCATGCAGCCAGTGCTGTGCCACAGTTGGACATAAACATCAAGCACCGGTAAGAGAGAAGTTTGGGGGAGGCAGAATCAATAATGGACATGTTGTCAATGATGTCAGTTTCAAACACCACTCCAAAGAATGCATAGTAGGACCAGTCAATGAGTGAGGTGTGTCGCATCTATCTGTTTGTGTCTTATACAGTCAGCAAATTATTGAAATCAAACACACGCTATGGGCGGCCATGCACCAGCAAAGAAACAGTGTGATGTAAAACAGTTACCCCACCTACAAAACATTAACAACATTGCATGTAACATAGAAAAATATATTTAATTGACCCTAACAAATAAACTAAACCCACAAAAGCTGACCCACCCCCCTCCCTAACCCCAACGACTGTCCATAGAAATAGAGAACGCCCAAACGAGTGAGGAAACAAACAGGAATTAAAAAAGGGGCAGTGACAGGGACTAACTGGTGGGGCGGGACTGGAGGAGGACACGAATCTGGTCCTCTAAATGGGCGACGCGGCGTCTAAGGCCGCGGCAGTTGCAACCACAGTGGGGGGGGCACCGGAGATGGCACGGTGGCGGCGGGCAGCCGCCAGACGGTGGCGCCGTACCGCTGGAGGGCGGTGGCTGGGGCCCGGGGCACTGGAGGAGGCTTCAATTGCTGCTGCACTCTCCTCCTCCTCCTCGGCTAGGACCACCAGCCGCCGGTATTCCTGCTGGATTGCCTCCAGCTTCCGGCGCCGTGCCTTGGCGGCCAACTCCTTCCGGTTGATTTTCGGAGTAGCTGTGTATCAAAAAGAAAAAAACAAGACAATTGTAAAATATAGTCTTAATAAAACAGTAGGACAAGGTAATTATTTATACACATAGTGGCATGGTAGAGTAGCACTATAAAATAAAGCACAGTAGTACATAACATTTTAAATGTCGCCCGTCCTTCTTCCTTCCACCTGTCTTACACTTTTTAGTTGAACAGTGCACCAGGTGCTCTTCTCCATAAAACTTTCAAAGCGGAGTTGAAATCAGATAGATGAGGCCATTGGTTACTCAATACTCTGGCTCCTAGTCCTATACCAATTAAAGGGAATTCTAGTCTTCTAGTTCACTCTTCAAACGTCCCCAAGAACTCATACTTACTTACGACATCGGATAGCGGGCGGACTTTGTCCGCCCGCCATCCGACTGCTAAAAAGGGTGGGGGTCCCGTGGGGACAATTAATTAGGATGATGCGCCCGGCACAGTGACGCTGAAAGCAATGCTAAAATGTTGTGCTGCTTTTCCAAGCACAACATGACGGGCCTCGCACGGAGCCTGTCACGTTTTGCTTTGAAAGTCGGGGGGTACCATAGCATCGGTAGGTACCCTCCATGGGGGCCCCCAAGCATACTCTGCAATGTGTGCATGCCTTTCCGTGGCGGACGGTAATGCCGCCACGCAAAGGCATTCCAAAATGCAGATTATATGGCTGCCGGTGTGGTGAGAGAGACACCACCGCCATATTGAACCCTTTTCCGCCTAGACATGTCTGAATATTTTCTACAGGGATGGCGGGAGGTTTGCCCCTGCTGTGACGGCAGTGAATTCCAGCCAGCCCGGCGGGGGCAATACGTCCACCATCCTAATGGGGCCCTAATTCACAACTTTACAGTATACATATACATACAGTACACCTTTGCAGTGAGTGTGCTGTCAAGTTCAACAATAGTTAAAGATTATGAATCTAACTTACCACCGCCTGCCACTGGTGCTGCCACTCCCCCTCCGTTGCTATCTGCAACTGCCGCATCCTCGCCCTCTGCGTCGCCTTCGCTGGCCCCAGCAATGGTGGTCGGTAGTGCGCCTAGAAAACATTACACATTTATTAGGCAACATATACACCTCCCCCCTATTGATCAGTAGCAAGGTTGAAAAATGAGTTAATACTAACATAAATCACTAGTACAAATCAGGTAGTAGTAGAGTAGACACTAAGTTATATGATCATTGTAGCATTTGCTTGATTAGCCCTAGCCATGCACATGTGACGTTACCTTTACCTTGCAGCTTCTTAAGACACCTTTGAGCCCACATGACCTGCCTCACACTGCTACTGTCTAGTCTACGCGCTGCGTACAGGCGGTCAACAAACATTAACAAGCCACTTTTTTAGGAAGAACTGGTGTACTACTGTTACTGTTAGTCCATATTGCTTATCCATAGATGCTACACTTTTTGGCACGGCTGAGAAATGCTTGCAAGTTGCAATATACTAACGCACACCATTTCCTTTTTTCGCATTACAGACGCAAGATTCGCTTCTACGAACCAGAGCTTCTGAACGATGCACCAACTACCAGTACTAGGTTCTTCTGAGGTGAGGGGTCCCTTCACTCACATCTTCATTTATAAATGTATATAAACTAAATTGCTATGGGATGGTGGTGCTGCCTTCCACCACTTCAGTTATCATGATTTAATTCCCAACTGTATTAGTGTAACAATGTATTTTGTTTTAATGTTATTGATTTGCCGGTTGGTGCTGCTAAGATAACAGTGTACAGACCTTCTCAAATTGAAATAAAAATTTTAAACTTACATAGACTTTGTGGTATTTGGTGTGGAGTGGACTAACTTACACGATTGAGCAAATTAAAGTAAGGGTGTGCATGTGAATTGCTTCCACGACAGAGGTTGGGTGTGTTAATGTTCTGGGTTGTCTACTTGTTGGTTGTCTTGGGGGGAGGGTTCCGAGACCTAATAGGTATGACAAGACAGTACTATAGTCAAGCAGTGGAATTGTGGTGGGTGCGGAATTTCTGATTGAGGTGTGCAAGGAAGGTCCAACCTACCATCACCAACATCCTATTTTCTGGTGCAAATGTATGTGCAAGATCCCTACAACAGTTGTATGTCCTATAGGGTATCATATCAAAATATTAAGAAATCTGGTAGGGCTGTTGCTGTGAATTTTCAAAGCCTAAACATCAACAAGAGTAAAAAGTAGTACAAGACAACGACCCAACGGATTGTACGAGCTACTGGTGAATATGAGTTTTATATTACAACCTTTCACAAAGAGTGGCACTGGGCAAGACTAGCTACTACAGTACAGACAGACAGACTGATAGTATGTAGTAGTACTCAGTCATCATCATAGCGGAGGCAGGGATAAGCTTTTTGAAACCGTACAGATCGAAGGATAATTGGTGGTAAAAAATAGCATTTGGAAACACACTATAGTTCGGGAGAAATGGGGCAGTAAAAGTTATGGAATAAGAAATATTATTAAAAACAAGAAGACTTACTGGGGCCAGCAGAGGAGCCCTCAGCGGTGTCCTCCTCGTGGTGTTCCTGTCCCGCCGACTGCCCAGTCCCTGCCCGTCTGCCCCTGGGTGCTGATGAACAGGAAAGATATAAGAAAGACAAACATTGATGGATGGTGTCAACTTAAGCAAATACAATTTTTTTCAACAACGGTCAAAAAACACTTATGTAAACAATTGCAATAACTACATTGACCGATCTCATCTGGTCAACATGTAATATCGGGGGATTCGCAGTTCGACTACTTAAGTTACTATTTATCAACAGTAATCCATTCTTCCATTCTGATTCCAGAAAACTAAGTTACAAGTAAGCCTAAGTATTAGTACAACCTACCACCCAACCTAGCCCACCTATTCCAGGCATGCCAATTGTACATTAAGTATGCATTTCGACTGTATTCCTCAACAATGTGTATGATCCAATCATGGAGGACAGATTAACATGACTACATTTTTTGTATATACACAATTTTGGTTTGATTGATGCTCATCTGCTACTGCTAAGTAACTGCAAAGCCTACCTCCACTCATTGAACAAACTAGAAAGGTTCTAAAGACTGGCGTACTAGCAGCACGTCACGTAACTGAGTGAGGGGGCATCACGCATACCACTAACCAATTAGAAGCTCATACAAAGTACCTAAACCTATGTATCAATCCGCCCCTATCTATTAGTGACAGGACAAAGTAAGGAGTGGACATGAGTCACTGTAGCATTACGTAACTTAATTTCTCTAAAATAAACTCGTAAAGAATCACGCTAAGCAAGCGCAAACGCAAAGCTGCAAACAAGTAAGATTAGTAGTAGCGCAGAAGAGCACCTGTGTCGTAATCACAGAAGACTTTTAAACATTATTAACCTGGAATGTATTGCAAGCAGCAACATTCTATCTGGTTGGAAGGAAAAAAAGATATTCGCAATATATAACATAGAGCAGAAGAACAGACACAAAGTTGTAATAATTAAATAGGTACTCACCAAGCCCCGGGACCTCCACTCCTAGCAGGTCCAGCAGGTCCTGCTCACGGTCCAGGATGTCGGACCACCGGTGCGTCAGCTGTGCCTGGGTGCGCCGGACCCCAGAGATGCGAGACACTGCCCGGCGCACCTTCCCCCACCGCTGCCGACGCTCCCGGAGGCCGTACCCGGACCCAGGCCTGCCACCTGCTGCCAGGGTTGAGGGGAGGTGGCGCTGCACAAAGAAAATTAGTGCAGCCAACTCCGCCTCCCCAAATAAGGCCCGTGCATGCACCCCTTGTGGGCGCCGCCTTCCGCAAGGAAGGCGGTCGCGGCTCTGGCTGCGCCGGCGAACAGCCCTGCCCTTGGACATGGTTCTGGGGACGGGGCGGGAAAGAAAAGGTAAAATAAATAAAGGAGTAAAGGAAATAAATAGCAGGCAATACAAAGAGAAAAAGTAGCTAAAAAACAAAAAAAAAGGTACACAAAAACCAAAAATATAGAGGCAGGAAAATAGTTAGAGAAATAATAAGTAATAAAGATCCGAAAAAAGTGGCTATAAACAAAGGATTGAAAAGATTTAGGGAGGATTGAAAATCAGGCCCCAGAACCATGCAATAGAGTGGAAAACAAGATGGCCGCGCCCGTTGCGACCACGTGCGCAAGTTCGCGCGATATTTTCTCCCTGAGCAAGCAAAAAGCAACGCGATCAAGTAAAAGCGATCGCGAACAGGAAATATCGACCGCGAACATGCATTGCGCGACCCGGAACAGGAAGTAAACAACGCCAGAGGGCGGGACAAGTGAAAACAAGATGGCCGCGCCCATGAGCGACCGCATGGGTAAGTTGGCGACCCGCGAACACGCAAAAAATACCGCGAACAGGCGGCAAAAAACTTCCGCATCTTCGCGATATTTCCGGCGTGTTTGCGGAGATTTTCTGCAATCTCGCGATAATTTGCGGAGGTTAATTCCGCAAATTCCGCCCACCCCTAGTCACTACTAACAAAAAGCAGCCACTCCACTTCTAAATCTAGCCCCTAGAGTTGAGCAGAAGCATAAGATTCCCCACTGCTTCATTCCATTTTCCAATAGATTATAGATGTAAATTGTTTTTGATGGTATGGTCTGTGCAGATTGAAATATTCAGAGCATATTCTGACTTTTAGTTAACCCATCTGTAAGCAATTTGGCCATCACTGAATTCAACGTTTATCTCAATTGTAATAGACAAGGATAATGACAAATATAGCTTACAATGTTATTAAGTACATCATTTTATTTAATTGTGTGAATAAAAGGAATTGTCTCTCCGTCGGGGAATTGAACTCCGGTCTCCCGCGTGACAGGCGGGGATACTGACCACTATACTAACGAGGACATATTGGTTTCAGTTCAACAGTGCTCACCTCCATGAGGTTAGGGCATGCCCTCAATCCATTCACAGTATTGTAATAGGCAGCTTTGCTTCTTTTGGTTAGGAGAAGCAATCTTTTTTCATAAATGATAACAAATCAGAAATTCCTAGCCAAAAATAATCTGCTTTATTAAGAAATGATTGATTAAAATAAATACCTATCTATCGATCTGTCTATCTATCTTTCTATCTATCTATCTATGTATATATATATATATATATATATATATATATATATATATATATATATATATATATATATATATATATATATATATATATATACAATCAGCTCACTTTACCATTTGCAGCTTATAACCATTTACCACCAGGGGTCACTACTAACAAAAAGCAGCCACTCCACTTCTAAATCTAGCCCCTAGAGTTGAGCAGAAGCATAAGATTCCCCACTGCTTCATTCCATTTTCCAATAGATTATAGATGTAAATTGTTTTTGATGGTATGGTCTGTGCAGATTGAAATATTCAGAGCATATTCTGACTTTTAGTTAACACATCTGTAAGCAATTTGGCCATCACTGAATTCAACGTTTATCTCAATCGTAATAGACAAGGATAATGACAAATATAGTTTACAATGTTATTAAGTACATCATTTTATTTAATTGTGTGAATAAAAGGAATAGTCTCCCCGTCGGGGAATTGAACCCCGGTCTCCCGCGTGACAGGCGGGGATACTGACCACTATACTAACGAGGACATATTGGCTTCAGTTCAACAGTGCTCACCTCCATGAGGTTAGGGCATGTCCTCAATCAATTCACAGTATTGTAATAGGCAGCTTTGCTTCTTTTGGTTAGGAGAAGCAATCTTTTTTCATAAATGATTACAAATCAGAAATTCCTAGCCAAAAATAATCTGCTTTATTAAGAAATGATTGATTAAAATAAATACCTATCTATCGATCTGTCTATCTATCTTTCTATCTATCATCTCACTTTACCATTTGCAGCTTATAACCATTTACCACCAGGGGTCACTACTAACAAAAAGCAGCCACTCCACTTCTAAATCTAGCCCCTAGAGTTGAGCAGAAGCATAAGATTCCCCACTGCTTCATTCCATTTTCCAATAGATTATAGATGTAAATTGTTTTTGATGGTATGGTCTGTGCAGATTGAAATATTCAGAGCATATTCTGACTTTTAGTTAACCCATCTGTGGTAAATATTCTTTTTACCTAGACTGAATTTCATACGGAATCTAAAATAAAGTAAAATAGCTCAGAATAACAAGAGGCAGAATCCGTGGTATAAGAGATTTTCTGAATGGGCTTTATTCCAAAATGGCCGACTCGAGTGGCGGCCTTCAGGTTCCGTCACCACGAGGGTTCAGGAAGTGAAGTACAATACTTTATTGACAAGAAGTAACTTTTATAGGTCATACATTACAATGAAACGAATGCAAAAGGCGTAACAATTGATAAGAGAAATGACATAGTAATACGTAATCGAAACTAGGCGTAATAAGGAGCAAAAAGAAACATGATTGGCTCTGATTATCATACATAGGTGGATCTATAAGATAATATTTAACATAGATGCGCGCGCAGCAGCATGACGTGTGATTGATGTGCAACTAGGGGGTGAAGGGGACTTGACATTTAGCTCTACATGTGGAGACGAGAAGTCTGGGGGGTCAAGTCAACCTAATCCCAAATCATATCTAACATCCTATGTTTAGAGAACTATGTTATCCACAAGGAAAGACTCTCGGACAGAATCTATTCTATACTGACTGTGTGTGCGTGTACAAGCGTCTGAGTGTCTATATGAGAAGCGAGGGGCAGAAAACTTTCCATGGCAACAGGGCTATGAATTACTTGCAGGAGGACGGAAAGGCCGAGTCTTTTGCTTGTGAGCTAAAGGAAATGTTTACCTAAATCACTAGACAGGAATGCATCGGCTGAAGAGCAAAGTAGATAATTCGAAGGTGAAATACAGCTTCTTGGCAGGCAGGCGAAACTGGCCGAGGCAGGCACCGTTAGCTGCACAGGGAGTAGGACAAAGTTCATGGATACAGATGCGAGCTCAAGCTGAAGCTGTCAGAGACAGAGAGCAGGGAAAGGTTTTGAGGACAGGATCGGGCCTACTTGCCTGAACTGTAAAAATGGAGTAACTTGTAAATGTAAATGTATGTGTCTTGTAAAGCGCACTGCTGCCCTGAGGCGTCGTGGCGCTGTAGACCGCTGGGGAACCCGTCCTGGCTATCCCTGTGAGATGGTCCCTCCTGGGTATCTCCAAGGTGAAACCAGGCATCCCCGGCGAATGTGGGGGGCCGTTGTGGAGATGAGGCAAGCTAATGCCCAGAGTTGCCGAGTGTGTTCCTGGTTAGAGTAGGTACCGAGGCGAGAATTATCGAGTCCGTTTTGACCCTGGTCCACAACCCTGCCGCGTCGGGAATTGAACCCTGGTCCCTGGCCGATTCTCTGCTTGCGGATCTGCCGCCTCTAACCAGTGAGCCACACCTCTCAACTTAGCCATATAAAGTCGGTGGCCTTTCATACTTAGGAATCGAATATCCAGCCCATTGATGGCGGATCTGACAGAGAACATGTTGACGGTGGACGCACATATGTTTGCGTTTTGGAAACTGGAACTGGAGGGAACATACATGTATTTGTAACATGCATATAGAACCGTTGGGGTCCAAGATAGGGGACATAACTGATCAGGAAAATCCACATTTCCACATTCCCTCCTTGTCCCCTACTTGCCCTTTCAAGAGATATCAATCTTCATCATTCCATCGATTTGCTCATGGAGCATCATTTCTTCTTCCTTCTTCTTCCGGCATTTTGAACGAGAACCTTGATATGGAATGCATGATGTGGCACACAGACCACAAATCGCTGGACCACATTGCAGGCATAAACAACAACTGAAGAGCATAAGAAGGCCAATACCTAGGAACGATAGAACTCTCCATCCCCAGGCTGATATCACACTCCAAAACCACCCGGACCACGTCCAAGTGCCTGGATTCTCGTGTATCTGGCTTACAATCTTATGAAGGCGTGTTATAGCTTTATATACAGATGGCGAATTTTCTGGTATGAATATGCAGCAGCTGGATCCGATGACCCTGCAAGCTCCGCCCCTATCGGCCAGGATGACGTCAAGGACAAGACGATTCTGGAGAACAACAATTCTCATCACTGATTGTTCCTCTGTCAGATTGCCTAGGGCGGCTATAGTCTCGTTTACTACAGCTTCAAGAGTCTTGGTTAGTCTGCGTATCAGCTTACTATTTGATATTGTACCTATATAGGGAAAGATACCTTTATTGAAATCTACATACTTGTCCCATGCCGTCTCAGTATAATCGACAACTGGGAGATCTCTTCGCTCTCTATTGTGTACTAAATGAACATTTCGATAATAATCAGGGGGAGCTAGGAAAACAGGTGGCAAAAGGAATGCTATGTAACAGGTACCATCCCAATCTAGAGGCAGACGCATATATGCCGTCTGACCACATATAAAGTAAGAATGGCGAGAAGCTCTAAATGAAGATTTACCTTGATCACTATATTCTACTGTAGTAACGCATTGGCTATGGCCCATATGTATGGAACCAACTTTTCTTACACATAATTCACCCTTAACTGGAAATACTGACATAGTGGGCAGAATTAGTTCAACTTCGGATTTGACATTCAGAATCATAAGATTAGGTGTAAAATTACCTAATTTATACACTTCATTTTCTAGATCAGTCCCTGTTCTACTGGGATGACCCTCCTTATTAGGGTGACAGACTTTGAATAAAACTAGATTCAGATTTCCCCATATCCAATGTTGTTGATAAACTGCTGTGTCTGGGTCTATGGAATTTAGTAAACTAAACCATGCTCCACAGGAGCCATTGTGTGTGAACGGATGTGGAAAGAAAGGCAGAACTCCTTTGTTATTCTGATAGGGAGGGAGTCGGCCACACACCCAACAATTGGTGGCATTACTAGTCTGATGGGAATGATGTAACATACTAATGAAGGTGTTATTGCGCAGCGCAAGTCTATAAGATAATTCATGTGGCGGTAGGTCACTAAAAGAATGTTCAGCAGCAACATTATAAACATGTCTAGAAATAGGATGATATATGTGCAAAATCACACTCGTAATAATTATTAAAACACTCAATAAAAACAGAATTAATAATGTCCTCATACAGTAGCTACGCAGTGATTTACAATACGCCTGTCGTTTCAACATTTCTCGGGTATTTTCTCTACTCAGGTCCAAGGGATACATGTCAGAGACAATTCAACCGCTTCACCTTGGAGAGGACTTAAACAATCAAATTGCTCGACTGTTTGGGCCTAAGCTTTAATTTATAGTTCTGAGAGTCATTCTGTACAACAAAGGGAAGTTTTGAATCAGTCTGTGAGGGAGTGCAGGGCACAGTGTCTATATCCGACGATAGTCCATGAAATTTCTTAATGTGGCTGGAATGTATCCAGCCCTTGCGGCCCTCAACTTTCACGGCTGTTCTTGTGGTCAGCAGGACTAGCTTCGGTGCTTTCCACCTGGGCTCCAACTGGGTCTTCCGATCAAAATTCCTCACAAACACCAGATCACCCGGAGCAACGTCATGGGGTTTCACCTCAGTGTTGTCAGGAAAGGCTGCAGCTACCTGTGAACGACAAGATTGTAGTGCAGACATCAAGGAAGCCAAGTAATCTGTTAGCATATCACAATTAACATCAGTTATTTTACGTGGTATAGGCGTCCCCCACATATTTGGTGGTCTTCCGAAGATCACCTCATACGGGGATAGCCCTGTTCGAGAGTGTGCTACCATTCTTATGTAAAATAGTGCAACTGGTAAGGCTACTATCCAGTCAACACCTTTCTCCTTACATATTTTAGACAATCTGATTTTCAAAATTTGATTATGTCGTTCCACGAGACCTGCTGCCTCGGGGTGTCGGACACAGTGGAATTTCCACTGATATCCCAACAAAAGTGAGACATGTTTCATTAATTCGGATGAGAAAGGCTGGCCGTTATCTGAATATACAACACGTGGTAAACCGTACCGTGGGAAGAATTCTCGAACTAACTGTTTGGCAGTAGTCGGGGCCGTGTAATCTGATACTGGGTACGCCTCAGTCCATCGGGAGAGAGCGCAGACAACTACCAGAACATATTTGAATCCTCGACATCGTTCCATCTGGATATAATCCATTTGGAGCACTTCAAAAGGATGATCAGGAGTCTGGAATCCACCCTGTTCTACGGGAACACTTTTTCCTGGGTTGAACTGACAACATATCATACAGGTACGGACTTTTTGTTTAGCTGCTGCTCGTAAATGTTTATTGAACCAAATGTGTTGAATGCTATCTAGCATAGCTTTCTCTCCTAAATGCGCTGGGCTGTGAATTGTAGCTATAATGGCTTGGACCATAGAGTCAGGAAGAAACCATACAGATTTCTCCTTCGTCATCCATCCCTGATCTGTCTGGATCCCTCCTAGTTCAGTCCATTTCTTTAATTCTTCTGCAGTAGCATGTGTCTGTATGTCAATTACGTCAAGTGCGGGATCCTTAATTGTCATACACTGTGTTGGTGTCTGAACTATTGGCTTTGTCATGTCTAATGTGCGATTCTGAGCAGTCTGTTTAGCTGTTCTGTCAGCTAAATCATTGCCTTGAGAAATGATATCAGTAACCTTCGTGTGTGCTTTACATTTCATAATCGATATAGCAGTGGGTAGATGTATTGCGTCTAACAAGGCATGAATGAGGGGTCCGTGCTGAATGTGGGCACCATGGGAGGTTAAATAACCTCTCTCTCGCCACAGCACGCCGAAGTCGTGTACAACTCCGAATGCATAACGTGAGTCAGTGTATACATTAACTTTCTTATTTGTGGCTTGAATACAGGCTTGTGTTAGAGCAATAAGTTCTGCTGCTTGGGCTGACAAAGTATCTATACAGTTTGTCTCAATAACTTCAGTGTCTGTTGTGACTGCATACGCGGCCACTAAATCTCCTGTACTTGCTCTCATGCACGATCCGTCTACATACAACGTCAGGTCTGGATCTAACAATGGAACGTCTGTCAAGTCTTGTCTAGGTTTCGTCTTTATTTCAATAATTTCAACACAATCATGAGCTAGTGGGTCTGTTCCAATTACAGGTAATAGTGTAGCAGGATTCAATGTATTACACCGTCGGATCTCTATGTGTGGCTGAAACAATGTCAGTTCATAACCGGTAAGTCTTGCTATGGTTAAGTGTTGTGTTTGTGTTCGGTTCACAAGAACTTCTACTGCATGTGGTACTTGTACTGTCAATGGATGTCCTAACACTATGGCATCGCTTTGTCTGATTGCTAAAGCTGTTGCTGCCACTGATTTCAGGCACGCGGGCAAAGCCTGAGCTACGGGATCTAATGTACTGGAAAAATAAGCACATGGCTTGCGTGATCCTGCTTGATCCTGAGTGAGTACTGACAAGGCAGTACCTTCGCGTTCTGTAACAAAGAGTGTAAAATGTTTGCTATAACATGGTGTTGCTAAAACAGGTGCTTGACATAAAGCTTTCTTTAAGCTTTCAAAAGCTTGTGTATGTTCCTGAGTCCAAGGGAGAACAGTCGATGTGGCTGCCTCCTGTGTGGTTAACTGAATGAGTGGTTTTGCTAGAAATGCGTACTGAGGGATCCACTGCCTACAATATGAAGTGAGGCCTATGAAAGCCCGCACCTCCTTTTGTGTCTGGGGTATTGACATGTTAGCAATTAACTGTATGCGATCTGGTGTAAGTTGCCTTCCCTCCTTGGACAGCGAGTGACCAAGATAAATAACTCGCTGGACACAGAATTGTAGCTTAGAAGGAGACACCTTGTGCCCCTTGTCGGCTAGAAAATGTAAAACTGTCAGAGAAGCCTTTTCACATTCAGGTTCGCTTCTCGCGGTGATCAGCAGATCATCGACATATTGAAGCAGTGCAGTATTGACTGGCATGTGGATACTGTCAAGTTCTCGTTTCAGTGCTTGGCTGTAGATGCTGGGGCTTTCTGTGAATCCTTGGGGAGCGCGTGAGAATTTAAAACTGCGCCCATTTAAACTGAATCCGAACAAATATTGGCTTTCCGGATCTATTGGGACGCTGAAAAAGGCATTCTTGAGATCAATTACAGTAAAGAATGTTGCTTCGGAATCAATTGCTGTCAATAATGATGATATATCGGGGACCACAGGAAATTGTGGCACAATGCACTTGTTTAGTTCACGCAAATCAATAACCAATCGGTATACTGGCGGAGCAGTAGGATCAGTTCGTTTAAGAATCGGAATTATCGGTGAATTACATACATTGGAGTCTGTTTCTACAACTACTCCTTGGGCAATTAGCTCATCAATGATTTTCAGCAAAGCCACTACAGCATCTTGCGGTAACTTGTATTGTCGCAATCGTGGTAATACCACTCCTGCCTTGAGTGTGACTCGGTATGGTGTAATGTTCATACAACCAACATCAGTAGGGCCTTGTGCCCATAGATGCGCTGGTAAAGTCTGTAGTCGGGGATCCATGTCTCTAGACACATAGTGACCTTTAAAATCACGTAAAAACAACCTTACTCCTTCCGGAGAACAACATATTATGGCTCCTAGGGCTTTCAGAGTTTTAATTCCTAACAGATTTTCTGGGCATGATTTAGTAAGCAATAAATCTGTAGTTCGTGTCAAAGGTCCTATCGTAAGTGGAAGAGGCTGTGATACTTCATTAACAATAGGTTTTCCTGAAAAACCAAGGGAAACATTTTGAGAGCCTGAGAGGGGTGCCCCTGGAACTTCACTACGTTTTATAGTTGTTCGACTTGCCCCTGTATCGAGTAAGAATTTTCTATCTTGACCTAATAATTCACTATGTACATAAGGTCCTTCTTGATCTACAGGAATCTCGATAAGGGGTAAGTCAACTTCCCTCTCTAGGCTGGTTCATGCGTAACGCTGATACTCAGGATATTCATACTGTGCAGTCTGATACATTTGTCGTGTTGTGGTTTGTGTGGCAGTAGCAGGCAACGGTGGTGCAGCTGGCACAAACTGTATTGGCTGTTGTGCGGCTGGCATGGCCTGGGAATGCGGCATAGCTCCTTGTTCATTCTGATCTTGTCTGAGTGGCCGTGATCTTTCTTGTGTTTTACCTATGGCGATATTATGTTTTAAAACTGGACAATCGTGTACGTAATGACCTGGCTTTTTGCAATAATTGCATGTCCCTTTTACCGGTCCTGCTGAATCGGACTGTGTCATACCCTTTTTATGTCCTTCAGCCGGTACTGTCTGAGACACTAGCATTTTCATTTTTGTATCTTTCATACGTCTTTGTTCGTGTTCTTGTTCATCTCTAATTCTATTGTGATGATACTGTAACATTTGTAGCATTTGTGACGGAGTGTTACTTTGCCAGGTACTCTCGAATTTCAATATTCTATTCTTTACTGGAGGTAATGCATTTTCTACTAATTTTGTCACAAATAAATGTGGATATGACTCACTACTTGTTTTTATACCACTATTTATTCCAAAACATTTTTCAAATCGGGCATAATAATCACTTGTGTCTTCATCATGCTTTTGTTTACAGGCCGTGATTGCACCCCAATCTTCCTTTTTCGTAGTTAATAAACGTGGCAGTACTTGTACTAGTAAACCTGGTAATGCTTTGACTTTATCCCCGAGCCCTGAACCTGCAGTTCGGGCCTTTTCTTCCGTTTCTAATGCTGTCCAATCTATCTTTTGGTCCCCCACTTCCCACTCTTTTTCTTTCAGTTTTTCATAAATGCCAGCAGGTAAGAGTACCTTTAATATCGTCATAATATCAGGATAGGTATACTCTCCCATCAGTAACATGTCCTTAATTTCTCGGTGGAAACCCGCTGGGTCTTTGTCATGACTTGGTACTACTTTCTTCATTTCTAACAATTCGATTTTTGATATGGGTGTGTATACAAATACACGGTGAAACTGATTGTCTTCGCCTTTTATTGGGTGCACTTCTCGTAAGGGATTTTGTCTATCCATATAATACGGCGTTCTTTCTCTGCGGGGCAGCGAGAAAGAATCCGGACTTACAAAAAGGACATACTGTTTACGTGACACTAATATTTCTTTAATTAACTTGTTACTAGAACCTCTCCATCTGTTCGTGAGTAGTTCCGTTAATATATCAGGTAAAGGACCAGGGTCAGCATGTTGGCTCTTATATAATATAAGGAGTTGCTGAATCATATAGATTCCAGCTAAACGTTGTTCATCTGCACTGAGGTTAAAAAACGCGTGTGCTACGGTCTCATCACCGTATTTTTTAGGACTGTCAATCCAGTGAACGGCTGATCTGGCCAATTCTTGCTCATCCATGGAATCGAGGAGGTGGTAACCCCTTCGTTCTCGTAGTATTTTATCTGCGGTTTGAAACAAATGTTCAGGAGACTTCAGATTTATTACAGGCGTCGGATACGTTCTGCTATTATTTGGACATACAGAGTGTATGGGATCAGAAAAGCATCTAGTATTATCACAGGATCTTCCTCTGCCTACGTAGGCTATGGTCTCTGACTGTCTTGCGGAATTCCCTGATTCGGACACTTCATCTTGCTCGAACTCGTCTGTTTCCAATCTTTCTTCATGAATACGTTCTATTTCTCTACGGATTTTTCGGCACATGGCTATTATACAGTTTTTCTTATCGTGTCTCCCTTCTGATATATTCTGGCTCCATCTTGTAAGAATAAGCATTGCATTCGGGTCTACCCCCGGACGGTCTTGATTTCTGATCACACAGTTTATGAGGAAACGTAACAGTTCCCCCTGTATCTCTACTTTCTGGAATTCCATAGCTCTGTTAATACATTCTGGGTCTCGCCCTGTTTGGACAAAATGATATATTTTATCTAGATGCGTAGTCATTCCTGGTAACCTCGCTAAATACTCTGCGGCTCGTCTGATACGTAATGATGCCAGGACCATTTCGTCCTCTTTACCGACTACCGGGTCATATCTACAATCTATAAGGAGTTCCTTAAGCGTACGTTCACTTACGAATTTGGGTGTACGTGAATGCGCTGATTCTTGAAAAACAAGTTTATTTATTCTAGGTGGCGTAAAAGTATTGCTTGCACCTCCCGTGGCCCCTTCAGGGGCGTCGGGTGTGAATGGATTCGTCGAACGTGACACAGCAACTATAGGTGTCGATACCACTGTAGAATCGATTGCGGGGACAGATACCTGATCCTGACGTTGAACCCCTCCGCCAGACGGTCTATGTGGTGTGGGGTTAGCATACTCGGGAGCTGCGTCATCTAGATATGAGGAAAGAAAAACATCTTCTGCGGTTCTGGGATGCCTTTTTGGATGTACCTTAATTGGAAATAATGGGGGTGGCAAGTCTTTTGGCATCTCTGGAACAGCCTTAGGTAGTCCTTCGGCTAGGAGGGGATACATACCATTCATAAGAGCATTTCTTTGTCTATCTACTTGTTCTGATTTCACTCGGATACCTTCCTCAATTAATAGATTTTCTTGAACTTCCTTTGAACTTTCTTTACTCCTCTCTTCTTGTCTACGTGCTTTTTCTGTACGTCTATGAGATTCTTTACGCCATAACTCAACAGCGTCTTTCTGTGACTGTCTGACTTTTCTTTTCCATAACTCTTCCTCCACTTTCATGATGCACTCTGCATCCCAGGTTCCCGCTGCGGGCCACCTTTGACTTTCCGGCAATCCCTTGGTATAATCTACCCATAAATCAAGAAATAATATGGCATCTAAGCCATGCTTGTGATACATAAAATGCCCTGGAGTGTCCCTAGGAGGAATAGGAACTGCTTCTTCAAGCACCCCTTTTCTGGTAGTAATCTGTCTTAACTTCGAGAAGAGCGGCATCTTGACAACTGATCTGATACTTACTCTTGAACTCACTTAATACGAAAAAACACAATAATGAACAGTGAACAATGAACAATCATTCATACCACAATATGCAAGACATTTGAACACTTTAAACATTAAACATTAAACGTTTTAAAAATGATCGACAATGATGACAGTCTGCATAACTAATCACCAAGCTGAATTCTTGACAATAACTGAATACTTCGGAATACTTGATATACTGCTAAACAGTACATATACACTGCTAAACAGTGCAGACCGGATTTGTGTACCCAAATCCGTCTTGACCGGCACAACCTATGTGCGCGTCAACACGCCTCCCCGGCGATGGTACTCACCGAGTAGCTCCTTGAAACGGAAGGCCTCAGAGAATGGACGGGACTCGATGACTGCGGACAGCGGACCCTCTGGACATCGGGATTTGGAAAACCTGGTGGGCCTCTGTATACCTCGGATCTTGCTCTCTCAGCTAGGCTCTGGTCGGGATACTTCGCACTTCTCACCGCCTCGTCTGGGTTGATCGCAGCCTCAGTCGCCCCCGCTTGACCGGAGGGAGCTTACAGGAAATCCTGCTGGTACGCGTTTATGGTCCGTCCAGCTGTGGCAGGAGACCGGGCCTGCAACGCACCGCCGGCGCGTGAGATGAGAAAGTGTCCCTGTTCGGGCGCCATTATGTGGTAAATATTCTTTTTACCTAGACTGAATTTCATACGGAATCTAAAATAAAGTAAAATAGCTCAGAATAACAAGAGGCAGAATCCGTGGTATAAGAGATTTTCTGAATGGGCTTTATTCCAAAATGGCCGACTCGAGTGGCGGCCTTCAGGTTCCGTCACCACGAGGGTTCAGGAAGTGAAGTACAATACTTTATTGACAAGAAGTAACTTTTATAGGTCATACATTACAATGAAACGAATGCAAAAGGCGTAACAATTGATAAGAGAAATGACATAGTAATACGTAATCGAAACTAGGCGTAATAAGGAGCAAAAAGAAACATGATTGGCTCTGATTATCATACATAGGTGGATCTATAAGATAATATTTAACATAGATGCGCGCGCAGCAGCATGACGTGTGATTGACGTGCAACTAGGGGGTGAAGGGGACTTGACATTTAGCTCTACATGTGGAGACGAGAAGTCTGGGGGGTCAAGTCAACCTAATCCCAAATCATATCTAACATCCTATGTTTAGAGAACTATGTTATCCACAAGGAAAGACTCTCGGACAGAATCTATTCTATACTGACTGTGTGTGCGTGTACAAGCGTCTGAGTGTCTATATGAGAAGCGAGGGGCAGAAAACTTTCCATGGCAACAGGGCTATGAATTACTTGCAGGAGGACGGAAAGGCCGAGTCTTTTGCTTGTGAGCTAAAGGAAATGTTTACCTAAATCACTAGACAGGAATGCATCGGCTGAAGAGCAAAGTAGATAATTCGAAGGTGAAATACAGCTTCTTGGCAGGCAGGCGAAACTGGCCGAGGCAGGCACCGTTAGCTGCACAGGGAGTAGGACAAAGTTCATGGATACAGATGCGAGCTCAAGCTGAAGCTGTCAGAGACAGAGAGCAGGGAAAGGTTTTGAGGACAGGATCGGGCCTACTTGCCTGAACTGTAAAAATGGAGTAACTTAGCCATATAAAGTCGGTGGCCTTTCATACTTAGGAATCGAATATCCAGCCCATTGATGGCGGATCTGACAGAGAACATGTTGACGGTGGACGCACATATGTTTGCGTTTTGGAAACTGGAACTGGAGGGAACATACATGTATTTGTAACATGCATATAGAACCGTTGGGGTCCAAGATAGGGGACATAACTGATCAGGAAAATCCACATTTCCACACATCTGTAAGCAATTTGGCCATCACTGAATTCAACGTTTATCTCAATTGTAATAGACAAGGATAATGACAAATATAGTTTACAATGTTATTAAGTACATCATTTTATTTAATTGTGTGAATAAAAGGAATTGTCTCTCCGTCGGAGAATTGAACCCCGGTCTCCCACGTGACAGGCGGGGATACTGACCACTATACTAACGAGGACATATTGGCTTCAGTTCAACAGTGCTCACCTCCATGAGGTTAGGGCATGCCCTCAATCAATTCACAGTATTGTAATAGGCAGCTTTGCTTCTTTTGGTTAGGAGAAGCAATCTTTTTTCATAAATGATTACAAATCAGAAATTCCTAGCCAAAAATAATCTGCTTTATTAAGAAATGATTGATTAAAATAAATACCTATCTATCGATCTGTCTATCTATCTTTCTATCTATCATCTCACTTTACCATTTGCAGCTTATAACCATTTACCACCAGGGGTCACTACTAACAAAAAGCAGCCACTCCACTTCTAAATCTAGCCCCTAGAGTTGAGCAGAAGCATAAGATTCCCCACTGCTTCATTCCATTTTCCAATAGATTATAGATGTAAATTGTTTTTGATGGTATGGTCTGTGCAGATTGAAATATTCAGAGCATATTCTGACTTTTAGTTAACCCATCTGTAAGCAATTTGGCCATCACTGAATTCAACGTTTATCTCAATTGTAATAGACAAGGATAATGACAAATATAGTTTACAATGTTATTAAGTACATAATTTTATTTAATTGTGTGAATAAAAGGAATTGTCTCTCCGTCGGGGAATTGAACCCCGGTCTCCCGCATGACAGGCGGGGTTACTGACCACTATACTAACGAGGACATATTGGTTTCAGTTCACCAGTGCTCACCTCCATGAGGTTAGGGCATGCCCTCAATCAATTCACAGTATTGTAATAGGCAGCTTTGCTTCTTTTGGTTAGGAGAAGCAATCTTTTTTCATAAATGATTACAAATCAGAAATTCCTAGCCAAAAATAATCTGCTTTATTAAGAAATGATTGATTAAAATAAATACCTATCTATCGATCTGTCTATCTATCTTTCTATCTATCATCTCACTTTACCATTTGCAGCTTATAACCATTTACCACCAGGGGTCACTACTAACAAAAAGCAGCCACTCCACTTCTAAATCTAGCCCCTAGAGTTGAGCAGAAGCATAAGATTCCCCACTGCTTCATTCCATTTTCCAATAGATTATAGATGTAAATTGTTTTTGATGGTATGGTCTGTGCAGATTGAAATATTCAGAGCATATTCTGACTTTTAGTTAACCCATCTGTAAGCAATTTGGCCATCACTGAATTCAACGTTTATCTCAATTGTAATAGACAAGGATAATGACAAATATAGTTTACAATGTTATTAAGTACATCATTTTATTTAATTGTGTGAATAAAAGGAATTGTCTCTCCGTCGGGGAATTGAACCCCGGTCTCCCGCGTGACAGGCGGGGATACTGACCACTATACTAACGAGGACATATTGGCTTCAGTTCAACAGTGCTCACCTCCATGAGGTTAGGGCATGCCCTCAATCCATTCACAGTATTGTAATAGGCAGCTTTGCTTCTTTTGGTTAGGAGAAGCAATCTTTTTTCATAAATGATTACAAATCAGAAATTCCTAGCCAAAAATAATCTGCTTTATTAAGAAATGATTGATTAAAATAAATACCTATCTATCGATCTGTCTATCTATCTTTCTATCTATCATCTCACTTTACCATTTGCAGCTTATAACCGTTTACCACCAGGGGTCACTACTAACAAAAAGCAGCCACTCCACTTCTAAATCTAGCCCCTAGAGTTGAGCAGAAGCATAAGATTCCCCACTGCTTCATTCCATTTTCCAATAGATTATAGATGTAATTGTTTTTGATGGTATGCTCTGTGCAGATTGAAATATTCAGAGCATATTCTGACTTTTAGTTAACCCATCTGTAAGCAATTTGGCCATCACTGAATTCAACGTTTATCTCAATTGTAATAGACAAGGATAATGACAAATATAGTTTACAATGTTATTAAGTACATCATTTTATTTAATTGTGTGAATAAAAGGAATTGTCTCTCCGTCGGGGAATTGAACCCCGGTCTCCCGCGTGACAGGCGGGGATACTGACCACTATACTAACGAGGACATATTGGCTTCAGTTCACCAGTGCTCACCTCCATGAGGTTAGGGCATGCCCTCAATCAATTCACAGTATTGTAATAGGCAGCTTTGCTTCTTTTGGTTAGGAGAAGCAATCTTTTTTCATAAATGATTACAAATCAGAAATTCCTAGCCAAAAAAAATCTGCTTTATTAAGAAATGATTGATTAAAATAAATACCTATCTATCGATCTGTCTATCTATCTTTCTATCTATCATCTCACTTTACCATTTGCAGCTTATAACCATTTACCACCAGGGGTCACTACTAACAAAAAGCAGCCACTCCACTTCTAAATCTAGCCCCTAGAGTTGAGCAGAAGCATAAGATTCCCCACTGCTTCATTCCATTTTCCAATAGATTATAGATGTAAATTGTTTTTGATGGTATGGTCTGTGCAGATTGAAATATTCAGAGCATATTCTGACTTTTAGTTAACCCATCTGTAAGCAATTTGGCCATCACTGAATTCAACGTTTATCTCAATTGTAATAGACAAGGATAATGACAAATATAGTTTACAATGTTATTAAGTACATCATTTTATTTAATTGTGTGAATAAAAGGAATTGTCTCTCCTTCGGGGAATTGAACCCCGGTCTCCCGCGTGACAGGCAGAAATACTGACCACTATACTAACGAGGACATATTGGCTTCAGTTCACCAGTGCTCACCTCCATGAGGTTAGGGCATGCCCTCAATCAATTCACAGTATTGTAATAGGCAGCTTTGCTTCTTTTGGTTAGGAGAAGCAATCTTTTTTCATAAATGATTACAAATCAGAAATTCCTAGCCAAAAATAATCTGCTTTATTAAGAAATGATTGATTAAAATAAATACCTATCTATCGATCTGTCTATCTATCTTTCTATCTATCATCTCACTTTACCATTTGCAGCTTATAACCATTTACCACCAGGGGTCACTACTAACAAAAAGCAGCCACTCCACTTCTAAATCTAGCCCCTAGAGTTGAGCAGAAGCATAAGATTCCCCACTGCTTCATTCCATTTTCCAATAGATTATAGATGTAAATTGTTTTTGATGGTATGGTCTGTGCAGATTGAAATATTCAGAGCATATTCTGACTTTTAGTTAACCCATCTGTAAGCAATTTGGCCATCACTGAATTCAACGTTTATCTCAATTGTAATAGACAAGGATAATGACAAATATAGTTTACAATGTTATTAAGGACATCATTTTATTTAATTGTGTGAATAAAAGGAATTGTCTCTCCGTCGGGGAATTGAACCCCGGTCTCCCGCGTGACAGGCGGGGATACTGACCACTATACTAACGAGGACAAATTGGCTTCAGTTCAACAGTGCTCACCTCCATGAGGTTAGGGCATGCCCTCAATCCATTCACAGTATTGTAATAGGCAGCTTTGCTTCTTTTGGTTAGGAGAAGCAATCTTTTTTCATAAATGATTACAAATCAGAAATTCCTAGCCAAAAATATTCTGCTTTATTAAGAAATGATTGATTAAAATAAATACCTATCTATCGATCTGTCTATCTATCTTTCTATCTATCATCTCACTTTACCATTTGCAGCTTATAACCATTTACCACCAGGGGTCACTACTAACAAAAAGCAGCCACTCCACTTCTAAATCTAGCCCCTAGAGTTGAGCAGAAGCATAAGATTCCCCACTGCTTCATTCCATTTTCCAATAGATTATAGATGTAATTGTTTTTGATGGTATGGTCTGTGCAGATTGAAATATTCAGAGCATATTCTGACTTTTAGTTAACCCATCTGTAAGCAATTTGGCCATCACTGAATTCAACGTTTATCTCAATTGTAATAGACAAGGATAATGACAAATATAGTTTACAATGTTATTAAGTACATCATTTTATTTAATTGTGTGAATAAAAGGAATTGTCTCTCCGTCGGGGAATTGAACCCCGGTCTCCCGCGTGACAGGCGGGGATACTGACCACTATACTAACGAGGACATATTGGCTTCAGTTCACCAGTGCTCACCTTCATGAGGTTAGGGCATGCACTCAATCAATTCACAGTATTGTAATAGGCAGCTTTGCTTCTTTTGGTTAGGAGAAGCAATCTTTTTTCATAAATGATTACAAATCAGAAATTCCTAGCCAAAAAAAATCTGCTTTATTAAGAAATGATTGATTAAAATAAATACCTATCTATCGATCTGTCTATCTATCTTTCTATCTATCATCTCACTTTACCATTTGCAGCTTATAACCATTTACCACCAGGGGTCACTACTAACAAAAGCAGCCACTCCACATCTAAATCTAGCCCCTAGAGTTGAGCAGAATCATAAGATTCCCCACTGCTTCATTCCATTTTCCAATAGATTATAGATGTAAATTGTTTTTGATGGTATGGTCTGTGCAGATTGAAATATTCAGAGCATATTCTGACTTTTAGTTAACCCATCTGTAAGCAATTTGGCCATCACTGAATTCAACGTTTATCTCAATTGTAATAGACAAGGATAATGACAAATATAGTTTACAATGTTATTAAGTACATCATTTTATTTAATTGTGTGAATAAAAGGAATTGTCTCTCCGTCGGGGAATTGAACCCCGGTCTCCCGCGTGACAGGCAGGGATACTGACCACTATACTAACGAGGACATATTGGCTTCAGTTCACCAGTGCTCACCTCCATGAGGTTAGGGCATGCCCTCAATCAATTCACAGTATTGTAATAGGCAGCTTTGCTTCTTTTGGTTAGGAGAAGCAATCTTTTTTCATAAATGATTACAAATCAGAAATTCCTAGCCAAAAATAATCTGCTTTATTAAGAAATGATTGATTAAAATAAATACCTATCTATCGATCTGTCTATCTATCTTTCTATCTATCAGCTCACTTTACCATTTGCAGCGTATAACCATTTAACACCAGAGGTCACTACTAACAAAAAGCAGCCACTCCACTTCTAAATCTAGCCCCTAGAGTTGAGCGGAAGCATAAGATTCCCCACTGCTTCATTCCATTTTCCAATAGATTATAGATGTAAATTGTTTTTGATGGTATGGTCTGTGCAGATTGAAATATTCAGAGCATATTCTGACTTTTAGTTAACCCATCTGTAAGCAATTTGGCCATCACTGAATTCAACGTTTATCTCAATTGTAATAGACAAGGATAATGACAAATAGAGTTTACAATGTTATTAAGTACATCATTTTATTTAATTGTGTGAATAAAAGGAATTGTCTCTCCGTCGGGGAATTGAACCCCGGTCTGCCGCGTGACAGGCAGGGATACTGTCCACTATACTAACGAGAACATATTGGCTTCAGTTCAACAGTGCTCACCTCCATGAGGTTAGGGCATGCCCTCAATCCATTCACAGTATTGTAATAGGCAGCTTTGCTTCTTTTGGTTAGGAGAAGCAATCTTTTTTCATAAATGATTACAAATCAGAAATTCCTAGCCAAAAATAATCTGCTTTATTAAGAAATGATTGATTAAAATAAATACCTATCTATCGATCTGTCTATCTATCTTTCTATCTATCATCTCACTTTACCATTTGCAACTTATAACCATTTACCACCAGGGGTCACTACTAACAAAAAGCAGCCACTCCACTTCTAAATCTAGCCCCTAGAGTTGAGCAGAAGCATAAGATTCCCCACTGCTTCATTCCATTTTCCAATAGATTATAGATGTAAATTGTTTTTGATGGTATGGTCTGTGCAGATTGAAATATTCAGAGCATATTCTGACTTTTAGTTAACCCATCTGTAAGCAATTTGGCCATCACTGAATTCAACGTTTATCTCAATTGTAATAGACAAGGATAATGACAAATATAGTTTACAATGTTATTAAGTACATCATTTTATTTAATTGTGTGAATAAAAGGAGTTGTCTCTCCGTCGGGGAATTGAACCCCAGTTTCCCGCGTGACAGGCGGGGATACTGACCACTATACTAACGAGGACATATTGGCTTCAGTTCAACAGTGCTCACCTCCATGAGGTTAGGGCATGCCCTCAATCAATTCACAGTATTGTAATAGGCAGCTTTGCTTCTTTTGGTTAGGAGAAGCAATCTTTTTTCATAAATGATTACAAATCAGAAATTCCTAGCCAAAAATAATCTGCTTTATTAAGAAATGATTGATTAAAATAAATACCTATCTATCGATCTGTCTATCTATCTTTCTATCTATCATCTCACTTTACCATTTGCAGCTTATAACCATTTACCACCAGGGGTCACTACTAACAAAAAGCAGCCACTCCACTTCTAAATCTAGCCCCTAGAGTTGAGCAGAAGCATAAGATTCCCCACTGCTTCATTCCATTTTCCAATAGATTATAGATGTAAATTGTTTTTGATGGTATGGTCTGTGCAGATTGAAATATTCAGAGCATATTCTGACTTTTAGTTAACCCATCTGTAAGCAATTTGGCCATCACTGAATTCAACGTTTATCTCAATTGTAATAGACAAGGATAATGACAAATATAGTTTACAATGTTATTAAGTACATCATTTTATTTAATTGTGTGAATAAAAGGAATTGTCTCTCCGTCGGGGAATTGAACCCCGGTCTCCCGCGTGACAGGTGGGGATACTGACCACTATACTAACGAGGACATATTGGCTTCAGTTCACCAGTGCTCACCTCCATGAGGTTAGGGCATGCCCTCAATCAATTCACAGTATTGTAATAGGCAGCTTTGCTTCTTTTGGTTAGGAGAAGCAATCTTTTTTCATAAATGATTACAAATCAGAAATTCCTAGCCAAAAATAATCTGCTTTATTAAGAAATGATTGATTAAAATAAATACCTATCTATCGATCTGTCTATCTATCTTTCTATCTATCATCTCACTTTACCATTTGCAGCTTATAACCATTTACCACCAGGGGTCACTACTAACAAAAAGCAGCCACTCCACTTCTAAATCTAGCCCCTAGAGTTGAGCAGAAGCATAAGATTCCCCACTGCTTCATTCCATTTTCCAATAGATTATAGATGTAAATTGTTTTTGATGGTATGGTCTGTGCAGATTGAAATATTCAGAGCATATTCTGACTTTTAGTTAACCCATCTGTAAGCAATTTGGCCATCACTGAATTCAACGTTTATCTCAATTGTAATAGACAAGGATAATGACAAATATAGTTTACAATGTTATTAAGTACATCATTTTATTTAATTGTGTGAATAAAAGGAACTGTCTCTCCGTCGGGGAATTGAACCCCGGTCTCCCGCGTGACAGGCGGGGATACTGACCACTATACTAACGAGGACATATTGGCTTCAGTTCACCAGTGCTCACCTCCATGAGGTTAGGGCATGCCCTCAATCAATTTACAGTATTGTAATAGGCAGCTTTGCTTCTTTTGGTTAGGAGAAGCAATCTTTTTTCATAAATGATTACAAATCAGAAATTCCTAGCCAAAAATAATCTGCTTTATTAAGAAATGATTGATTAAAATAAATACCTATCTATCGATCTGTCTATCTATCTTTCTATCTATCATCTCACTTTACCATTTGCGGCTTATAACCATTTACCACCAGGGGTCACTACTAACAAAAAGCAGCCACTCCACTTCTAAATCTAGCCCCTAGAGTTGAGCAGAAGCATAAGATTCCCCACTGCTTCATTCCATTTTCCAATAGATTATAGATGTAAATTGTTTTTGATGGTATGGTCTGTGCAGATTAAAATATTCAGAGCATATTCTGACTTTTAGTTAACCCATCTGTAAGCAATTTGGCCATCACTGAATTCAACGTTTATCTCAATTGTAATAGACAAGGATAATGACAAATATAGTTTACAATGTTATTAAGTACATCATTTTATTTAATTGTGTGAATAAAAGCAATTGTCTCTCCGTCGGGGAATTGAACCCCAGTTTCCCGCGTGACAGGCGGGGATACTGACCACTATACTAACGAGGACATATTGGCTTCAGTTCAACAGTGCTCACCTCCATGAGGTTAGGGCATGCCCTCAATCAATTCACAGTATTGTAATAGGCAGCTTTGCTTCTTTTGGTTAGGAGAAGCAATCTTTTTTCATAAATGATTACAAATCAGAAATTCCTAGCCAAAAATAATCTGCTTTATTAAGAAATGATTGATTAAAATAAATACCTATCTATCGATCTGTCTATCTATCTTTCTATCTATCATCTCACTTTACCATTTGCAGCTTATAACCATTTACCACCAGGGGTCACTACTAACAAAAAGCAGCCACTCCACTTCTAAATCTAGCCCCTAGAGTTGAGCAGAAGCATAAGATTCCCCACTGCTTCATTCCATTTTCCAATAGATTATAGATGTAAATTGTTTTTGATGGTATGGTCTGTGCAGATTGAAATATTCAGAGCATATTCTGACTTTTAGTTAACCCATCTGTAAGCAATTTGGCCATCACTGAATTCAACGTTTATCTCAATTGTAATAGACAAGGATAATGACAAATATAGTTTACAATGTTATTAAGTACATCATTTTATTTAATTGTGTGAATAAAAGGAATTGTCTCTCCGTCGGGGAATTGAACCCCGGTCTCCCGCGTGACAGGCGGGGATACTGACCACTATACTAACGAGGACATATTGGCTTCAGTTCAACAGTGCTCACCTCCATGAGGTTAGGGCATGCCCTCAATCAATTCACAGTATTGTAATAGGCAGCTTTGCTTCTTTTGGTTAGGAGAAGCAATCTTTTTTCATAAATGATTACAAATCAGAAATTCCTAGCCAAAAATAATCTGCTTTATTAAGAAATGATTGATTAAAATAAATACCTATCTATCGATCTGTCTATCTATCTTTCCATCTATCTATGTATATATATATATTCACTGAAAAAACCATGGGTTTCACACACGTTATAGTTAGGAATTAGCATTTAAAAAACCTTAGAAATTCAATGAAAAAACCAAAGGTTTCACACATGTTATAGTTAGCTGGACATTTCACTCGTAAAAAACCAATGAAATTTCCCCGTTATAGTTAGTTCAGCTAACTATAACTCGCGCGCCCGCAATGCACTACTGATGACGTCACATATTACATCACTCATGACATGGTCACTGACATCACTCATGACATCACTGATGACATCTCAAATGACATCACTGATGACATCACTGATGACATCATCCAGTGATTGTGTGTTTTTCTGAAAATTAAATATGTTTTATATATGTATATCTCAAGGTCGATGGAAGAATAAATGGTTATATAAGTGTCTAAATGGATGATTTGTTTTTGAAAAATTGATTGTGTAACTGACTGATTAAGTGTATCTTAGTGAATACATGGCTTAGTGAGTAATGTTTAAATATGTAAATATCTGTATCAGTTTCTTACTTTGTGTATAAGTGGCTGCATGGGTTGGTGAGTAGCTACATGAGTGTCTATATAGGTTATTAGTTGGTTTTTTATCAGTATTTCTGTATGGTTCGGTGGGGGGTATTACTTAGTGCATAGGTGCATGAATGAGTGACTCACTGTTTGTATGTGTTGAATACAGCATGTGTGCAGGACTGTATGGGTGGATGAGTGTGTGCATGGGTGTGTTAGTGAGTGAATGACTGTCTCTATAGTGTCTTTATGAGTAACTACATATGTTTAAAACTAGTATATGTGACTATTGGTGTATATAAGTGAGTATATGTGAGAGTGAGAGATTGGAAGAGTTCCTGTATGAATAAGTATGTGTTTCTATAAGTTATTGTTTAAAAGAGTAAGTATATGTAAGTTTCTGTAGAAATAAGTGTGGTGGTGTGTGTATAACTGTATATGCAAGTAAATGGATGTTTGATTCTTTATTAGCATGAGTGACTATGTGTGTGAGTAACTCTATGGATGAGTGGCGTTGTATAACAGGATGTATAGGTGTATGAATACATATGATGAGTGAGTACATGTATGAGTGACTGTAGAGGACTGTTGGTGAATGACTGTATGTGTATGTGGTTTTTAGAATTACTGAATAGGTGGTTGTAACTGGTATTGGTATGTTCATTATTTTGAACATTTTAGTTTCTATTTTTGAATGTGTGTTTCAATGGTTATCTTAGGGGAAGAGGAGATCTGCCACTCTATCACAAGGATGATGTCATCAGTGATGTCATCAGTGATGTCATTTGAGATGTCATCAGTGATGTCATGAGTGATGTCAGTGACCATGTCATGAGTGATGTAATATGTGACGTCATCAGTAGTGCATTGCGGGCGCGCGAGTTATAGTTAGCTGAACTAATTATAACGGGGAAATTTCATTGGTTTTTTACGAGTGAAATGTCCAGCTAACTATAACATGTGTGAAACCTTTGGTTTTTTCATTCAATTTCTAAGGTTTTTTAAACGCTAATTCCTAACTATAACGTGTGTGAAACCCATGGTTTTTTCAGTGAATTTGCAAGGTTTTTTAAATGCTAATTCCTAACTATAACGTGAGTGAAACCCATGGTTTTTTCAGTGAATTTGCAAGGTTTTTTAAATGCTAATTATTTTTTTTTATTTTTTTTTTTACATATTTTTATTTTAATTTTCTATCCTTTTTTAAAGACTATGGTTAAATTTTAAAAATTCTACAATATGTTTTTTTTTACCATTTTTCTTGCTTTAATTACCTTAGATTTCTATGCTGTTTGCGTTCATTTACGCAATTTGCGTAGACGCACGTCACGCGCGCACAGCGCGTAACGCGTACGCTGCATGCGCACGTTACGCGGAAGTGAAGGGGCGTGCCTGTTTTGCGCATGCGCGCGTGCGCGTGTCTTTTTTACGCACATGCGTACTTTTGCCATAAGCGCTCCGTAAGCGCACCGTAAGCGTAACGTACGCGCACGGTATATCATGTGATCAAGAAACAAGACTTTTGATTGGTTTTTCCAACTTTCAGTTCTAAAACTCTCCTACACCACACCCATTCCCCTCATTTCTGCTTGTGATCCCTTAGGAGAAGGAGCTGGGTTGTCTTTGTGATACGATGGCAGAACAGCAGAACTCTTCTGAGAGTGAGGCTAGCAGCACTACCTTGAGGCAGAGAAGGAGGAAACAAAAGACCTCTTTCATATGGGAGTATTTTACTTTTCCAGAGGGCAAGAAAAAGGTAAATGCACCCTTAGTGACTTGTAAGCTGTGTAAGCGTGTACATTCAAGAGGGAATCCCAACAAGAAGTATTCCTTCGGGAATCACACCATGTTGAGACACCTTAAGGATGTACACGGAAGGACACATGCTCGACATACTGAAGGTAACCCTTCAGTAAGTCAACCAAGCACATCCACAGCAGCTCAGCCTGGACCATCATCTGCAGGGCCGAGTCCATCTTCGGCAGGTCAGGTGAGCCCTTCATCTGTGGGGGGAGCATCTCCTTTTTCTTGTCCTCTGGAAATTAACCCTCGGTTTCTGAGGGTTGAAATACGGTGCGCCACTTGTCATGATCTAATTTGTCATAGGGAGACCAGTTTTTCCCTAGTGAACAATAAAATAGATCAGCACATTTGTCGTACCGACTAATATTCCCATTCTTTCTTTCCTCTGTCCCTGCATGAACACAATGGCTCTTTTAAGAGCCAACCTTACCTTTCAACTTTTTTTTATATATTTGTTAAAACTTTTTTTTGATTTTTTTTTTTTACCGTACGCGTACGGTACGCGTAATTATTTTTTTTTTTTTTTAAAAACACTAAAAATCAATCATCACATTACAAGGTCCTTGAGAGACTACAATGAAAAACTGAAAATGTGATTGTGGAGAAGTGGAAAAAAGGGACCATGAAATTTTGACTTACCATACCCACTCAAAAAAATATTTATTCATTTAAATTTTTTTTTAATTGCTTTAAAAATGGTTCTAGTTTTCGAAAATTTTCTATCTAAATCTGAAAAAAAAGAAAAAATTATTAATATTTAATAAAACATTTTATAATACAGTACACATATTTACATATTTTTCAAAAAAATGTTTTGCCTTTTTTTTGCTGTTTTCAGAATATATTGCATTTCACTATAAATTGTGAAAGCAATTGCATTCATCATTTAACAGTGGGCAAAACAAAAATTAACAATCTCAAAGATTGTTTTCAAAAAGCCCACAATCTCTTTTTGCATAAACATAACTTTATAGAAATGCATAATATTCTTAAAAAATATCATCTAATATCAATACTTATTTCTTTAAAATACCGTCTGATATTTTTGTTTCAGAAGTATAATCACAAAAATATATCTCAAATAACTCCACAATACATCTGGTTCCATTTCCTTTAGGCCAAATAGTAATTTTACAATTCTTTTTTGATTACATTTCCAATGGTAATCCAATAAAAATCTAAAGTTTAAATTGTACAGATCTCACCGATTGTCTGTAACATTTTGGTTTCCGAAAGATTAATTAATAATTAAATAAGTCCACAATAGAATTGTTTACCTTTCCACATGGCCAAATAGTAATTTTAAAAATCTTTTTTGAATAAATTTCCAATGGCAATCCAATAACATTCCAAAATTTAAATTGTGCAGATGTTACCGATTTTTTCTAAATTTTTGGTTTTCCAAAGTTTCATTAAAAATTGAAAAAGTCCACATTACAATTGGTTACCTTTCCATTAGCCCAAATGATAATTTGTAAAATCATTTTTTTTGAAAATTCCAATGGTATTCCAATAAAATGGTAAAATTGTGTTGTACAGATGTTGCCAAATCTCTCTAAAATTTAGGTTTCAGGAAGATTAGATAGGAATTTGCTAAATCAAAAGGCAAACGTTGCTTAAAAATCAATTGGGAATCATTACACAGTGTCCAGCCTTTTTCACATTTAAGATAAACTGTGTAATGACCAGAAGTTACAGTAGGTCCATCATGGAAAATTATTGCAACTGTTACAAAAGTTTTTCCTGAAATTGATAATTGCTGTCCTGTAAACTTCTTTATTAAAGTATCTAATTTTGAACCATCAGCTTTACAGCGTTGCATCATTAAAATTACATACTGTCCGTATTCCTTTAAAATTAACGTTGAAAACATGTCAGATTGACACTCACTGCATTCCATGCTATGATTAGCATCTTTAACTAATTTAGCAAAAGTGACTGTTTTACTTTCTGGCAATGTTAAATAAATAAACCTTTCAGAATCAACATTAGAGCCACATATATTATAACAGTTTTCACAACTATGTTCCCATTTATAAGAGAGACCAAATACATTTTCAATGGGAACCCCTTCTTCTTCCAGTACCTGAAGAAAAAACATCAAGAATTCCTGTGCGTCTTGCTGTACATTTTGAGAAAACTGTGTTTGTCCTGAACATACATCTAAAAGTTTTCTAATTTCAGTAGCACTTTCTATTTGAGTTTTATCATTACTCAGCTTTTGAAAAAGGAGACTCAACTCAGAACAGAATCTTTTTCCCTGATTTACTATTATCTGCTCTTGCACACTTTCCAGATAAAATGCAACATTCAGCACTACATTAGCGTAGCAGTTGACACCAGAGCTATTTTCAAAATGACATCCTACAACCTGTTCTTCATTTTCCTTTTTCTTTTTGCTTGCAATTACATCACTCCTCTTTTTTTTCCTCCTCTCTACATCTTCATTACAGATATTCTCATTTCTCCTTTTACGAGAAACTACACGTTTCTCCAACACAAGATACTGACCTAAATGAGGAGCATAGGTTCTTCTTAATCTATTATACTCCTTTACACAGTTTGTATCAGCACTAACTTTTGAGTCATCAAAGTCTATCATGAATAAACCTGATAATGTTTTCACTCGTGACAAAGCAACATATGCCATACCTTCTTTGAACACAGTTGAACCAATGTTCACAAATGCACAATCTACAGTCAATCCTTGAGACTTGTGAATAGTTACAGCATATGCTAGAGAAAACGGAAACTGCTTCCTACGTACATATAAGTCTTTCACAAGCATGAAACGAACTGAACAACGACAAATGTCTTTAACTTCTTCTATCTGATCAAATTTTATTTTTAAACATTCAATTCCATCTTTTTTCTGATAATTAATAAAACCCACAACTCTTCCCATAGCTCCATTAACTAAACCTTTTTCAACATCCAAATTTCTCCTTAAAAATACTCTACAGTTCATGCAAACATATAGATTTTTTTCTAATCCAGCTGTTTTGGAAATGTTCTTCTCTAGTGAATCAAATTTATTTTTCAGTGTGCCTGTTAATGTGATAGTAATTCTTCCATCCTCAATTTTGTCCACTGCTTCCAATTTCCTGATATCTTCCTTTTCCAATTTCAAAAGCTCCTCATTGAATATTGAGCATTCATTTAGAGTTGGCATTAAGCAGATGACACTTTTCTTTTCTGCAATGTTCTTGTATATCTTCTCTGCAACTATTTCTTCCTTTGGAAATAAATTATGTAGCAACCGACTCTGTAATGCTTTTGTGCCAGCTTCAGTGAGTAGTCCAATTCTGATATCTTTCAGAATACTTCCATATTCTTCATCGTTTGCTTGCCTCATATTAGTAGTAAGTTCCTTGTACTCAAAGAAGGACCAAATATTTGCATTACCGATGCTTCCCAATGACTTCTTTGTGTCTTCATGTGTCACAGTATTAAACACTGGTTGTCCTTTAACTGGAGTAATCTGTAGAAGATCCCCAAAAACTATGACATGTTTTCCACCAAATAACACGTCATAGTCTGTCCTTAGAATTTGCTGCATTCTTAAATGCACAAAGGCAAGCATTAAGTTTGATACCATGCTCACCTCATCAATAATGAGAACTTGCATCTTCTTCAATACTCTTGAAACTTCCAAGCATGCTTCTCCAGTTAGCTTGTTGTATTGTATTTTGTTCTCATGCTCCACTGGTAACATTAGCAAACGATGTAAGGTGATTCCTTTTATGTTATATGCTGCTAACCCAGTTGGAGCAGTAACCACACAAGACAAAGTAGAATCCGTTTTTTGCTGTAGGTAGCTTCTGATGACTTTTATTAAGAAACTTTTTCCAGTTCCAGCTTGTCCACTTACATACATCCTGATTGGATGAAAAGATGTGCATGAGCACTCTTTTTTTTCATGTAGAAATCCGTGATCAATTTTGTTTCTGATCTCTTCATAAATTTGTTGCTGCTCTTCGTTCAGTTGTCTTTCCAAATTTTGTACGTCTATAAATTCTTCTTGAGCTTGATTCATAGCCGTTTACACTTCATTCATGGCTATTGATGCTTCATTTTCAACGATTGGTTGTCCTAGGGGATCTTGACTGAGTGTTCCTGAACTTTGGCTGTCCTGAGAACTGTCTCTAGCTACTTCTGCTGCAATTGTAGTTTCCTGTTCAATTTCTTCATTTAACATTTGCAGATAAGTTGAGAATATACTGCATTGTATGCTGTCTTTGCAAGCATTAAAAGAATCTTCATAGCTTTGAAATTCTCCCAGTAGTTCATCCTCTGTACGCCATGGTTTAAACAGCTGTAAAAGAGCCAAGTAGTAAAATTCCTTTTTGTCAGTAGTGTCGCAACTCAGCTTCCTGTGATTTATCAAACTTCCTTTTGTTTGCTTCACCAAACATCCTTCCTCACCAATGACTTTATATTTTCCATTGTTGATGTCTTCTGCGGCTTTCCGTGAATAAATGTAGTTCTGCAGCACTTCATAGAGACACATGTTCTCCAGATGATGACTTCTCTTGGGATAATATGTGTCCAACATGTTTGATTTCAAAATATCTGTACTTTCTGGGTCATTCTCGGCAAAATATTCAATTTCTCCAACAGATTTCAGCACCCGATTTCTCATTGCTGCAAGGCCTAAACTTGCCCAAATTATTCTTCTTGATTTCGAGTAGAGACTTGCAGAAGATAACCTATCTGAACATTCGTAGGATCCAATTTCTCGATGCGATAACATCTTTAAACTGAAACTGTACAGCTTCTTACTGACAGTCTTCTCGTGAGAAATCTCTTCCCACATTTCCTTCAATTCTGTTTTTTCTGATTTCGTACTGTAAGACGTTACATATCGAGCAACAGCAATGGAATTGTCAGCTACATACTGTATATCCATGTTAGCATTCCACATGGATAAAATGACTGGGTTGTAGTCATTTATATTTTTTGATTCTTCTTTTCTTTTAAGGTTGTAGGTATTCTTAGGTGATTTTCTTGTGATAGTATGTCTCACAGATGACATAAAACTGTTTACTCTTCCATTTGAAAGAACAGGTCTAGGAAATCCAAATCGACATTTAGTGTAGTATTTATCTTTGCTCTTGTATTTCCGTCGACAGTATTTTCCACACTGATGACTTTGGAAACGTAAAACTTGCTCCTTTAACTTTTTCTCTTCTGTGCTTTTTGGTATAGCACATGTTGCATATTCTTCAATGTAAGATAACACTGCTTCATGAGCATCTGTTCCAAACTTTGGGGCATCCTTGATCCACAACAGCATATGAATATGAGGAGCACCTCTTGCCTGGTACTCTTTTCTCCAAAAGAAATCCACTACTTCTCCTAGAGGTGGATTTTTTTTATTGCAGATGAAGGACATCATAGCCTCAAATCTATGATTGAAATATCTGCAAACATTAACCGGATCCAATGAGCACAGTTCTCCTGCTGTCTTGTATTCGATGTTTTTAATGTTTGAATTTGCCTCTCGTAGAAATCCAGTAAATCATCCCAAGCGTACTCAGCACAGCTTAGGGTAACGAACCATGTTGGTGTTCCTAAATTCCGTAACATGCATTTTAATTCACCATGGCGTCGGTACCAATATTCATTTGTCCCACGCTGACAAGCCATCAGATTGATCAGTTGTGTTTCCAAATGATCATCTCGGTGCTGCACTTTCTCCATAAAATCCTTAGCAGACACATTTTGTAAATGTACTCCACTTTTTAAAATGTGATTTACTGCATAAGACAGTGCAGACAAGTCGCTTTCAAATAAAAGATGGAACAAATAAGGAATACTTTGTCGAAATCTGGGATCTTCAGCATATAGTCTTGTAGTCCGATACTCAGAAGCTGGAATCTGTTCTGGACGTTCATCGTATCGTCCTCCTTTTCCTTTAAGAAACAGCTGGGGAAAACATCGAGCTTCCAAACTCTCCTCCCATACACTCACGGGAGTTCCTTTTGCTTTCTTCATCTGAAACAGATCAATATTGTCTCCCATAACTTCTTTTGAATGAAGAGGATGTATGCTAAAATGTTCATAAATTTCTTCTTCCTTTGACTTGTCCACTTTTTCAATTTGTCCAGTTGGTGTTTCTGTGTCTTCTTGTAAATCTTCTTCTTCTTCTTCTTCTATATAAATTGATTCATACCATTTGTTATTCCTTTTCAAATACAAATTTGCTCTTTGTACTTTCCGTACATCTACCAGCTCCTGCCAAATCTTCTTATTCTTTGTAGGTACACCATTAACCAGAATAATTAATGGTTCAGTTTCCAAAGTATCCGCATTAATGGTTTCCATATTTTTTTTCAAATCCAAGGGCAAATACACCACTCTACCTTTTAAACCTCTCAGTAAATCTGAAGGAGGTAATTTACCAGTTTTGGGCTCCATACGTACTATGGTCTGGAACGGATGAACACATTGAATGAGTATAGACTCATATGTATTTAATTCAGAAAGTTCAGCAGGAATAGCATCCAATTCTAAATTATTATGTACAGCTCTGGTCGGCATTCTATTTTCCTCTAACTTGTTGTAACAGTATTTACAAATACGCTGATCTTCACCCAATTCAAAACAATTTTCAAGAAATATATATGTGGCAAAATCCTTCCACTTATAATTATCTTCATTTTCACTCTTTCTGTAGAGATCAACATTCCTAGTTTGTTTTCTATAATGAGTTCTGGGGCAACAAATACAAGTAATATTTGGTCTTTCATTAGAGATTATTGCAAATTTTGTTATGTGATCATTAAATGTCTTACTTACAGAGGGTTCTACATTCTCTTCCACTTCTTCCTCATTTACTGTGTCCTTTTCTGCACTGTTTTGTTCAGGACCAAAGTAACAAAACTGAATTTCATCAACAACCTTCTCTACATCTGATACCGATCCACGGAACAGAGCCCTATTCAATTCATCTAACTTTATTGCTGGACTTTTAGCAAAATACAACCGTCTCACAAACTTTCTCATTTCAGTATGATGAACAGCCAGCATCCTAAAATGATGGAAAACACTATTACACACTTTTCTAGATAGACAAGCCAGAGAATGACCCTGCAAACCAGTATTCTCTCTCACTCTGCATGGATCTAGACTTTGAAGCACCTTAATCTTTTGTTTTACACTTTTTTTACTATATTCTCTTAGAAACTCACGTAATTTATCAATAGATTCCTGACGCACAGTGCAAATACTACTACAATTCCAAGTGTACACTGGGGCTTTAGGACGTCTCCCCATAGCCTCATCCGCCATCACTTGTACCTCATCTCTTGGAACCATTATCTCCTTCTCCATTATGCAACCATTTTTCACTTCGTAAGCACGACCTCTGGTGTCAACTGCATGCAGCAAACTATTACTTTGAAAATAGCTCTCTTCATTAAAAAAAGGTTCACTACTTGAACTATGCATCCATTTTCCTAAAAACACTTTACAAAAGTTTGTTCTGTTCACTACTCTTTTCCTTTTGCTTTGTGATTTCAGTACATTAACCATTTTATCTAATGTACGCATCCTATTCAAAATTAAAATGAATAGTTTCCTTTTTAATTCTAATGCCTTTGCTGCAATGGCTTCAATTTCTTTTTTTCCCTTATAAAACTTAGCGTTTTGCTTATATTTCTTCACATCCTTTATCAAATTGGACATAACTCTTCTCTGAAACATTTTTCTACGTATCTCTTTAAACGCTGTTTTTCTGTTTAAGTTAATCTTTTTAGTTGCAGAAGGTATATTTGCATTAACTAAATTCTCAATTTTTTCCTGTCCTTTTCTATTAAAAACATTCTTTCCAGTACAGACATTTTGTACATTTTTCCTTTTTTTGAATATGTTCTTTAAAAAATCTTTTGTCTGCTTACCAGAAGATTTTTTCTTTTTCCGAACATGAGCATCTCCAACTAACTTAGGTCCTCCAGTTGTCTTCAAATATAGGTTTTTTTTGTGGTCTTTCTTTACTCTGGATTTTGTAGGCATCTTAAATTTTGTTCACTGCTCTTCAGCAATACCTGAAAAAAACAAAAAAAAAAAATCCTTTATTTTATTTAAATATATTACTACATTTTTTATGTTCTTTAGAAATCTTAAAATACTTTAAACCCCTTTCCTATAAATGAAAATCACAATAACACCTTCACAAATTAAATATCTAAAAATATTTCCTGTGTGCACACAAAGTCATGCTTTGAAATTAGACAGAAAACGAAATTTCTTTGCCAATTGCAAAGCATACTTTCTACTACTTTTTAGGCAAGTGAAAAGTACTTTTACAGACTGACACATTATGAATCCACTTTTCAGATTCTGATAAAAGCACATGTCCAAACAGCTTTTTCAGACCAGCACCATGTGTAACCTGGGTGACTGACTACACTCCAGCAAGGGCAACCAGCCTTAGTGATGCTGAATGTATTTGCATTACTGACTGAAACCTCAAACCCCACTCGCTTGTGAATACTGTGCATGATTCCACAGGGTAAGCAGCTGGGTGTGTGCTAAGAGTGTGCTTCTGCACAAAAAAATGGCTCCCCCTTTCCATCTAATGCAACTGTGAAATCACCAGAGCAATACGCAATAAATCTCTGCCTGTAATTCCTCTTTGCACACAGAGTCATGTTTTCATATTAGTCAGAAAACGAAATTTCTTTGCCAATTTGAAAGCACACTTACTACTCTTTTTTTTGGCAAGTGATAAACACTTTTACAGACTGACACATTTTAAACCAACTTTTCAGATTCTTAAAAAAGCACATGTCCAAACTGCTTTTTCAGACCAGCACCATGTGTAACCTGGGTGACTGACTACACTCCAGCAAGGGCAACCAGCCTTAGTGATGCTGAATGTATTTGCATTACTGACTGAAACCTCAAACCCCACTCGCTTGTGAATACTGTGCATGATTCCACAGGGTAAGCAGCTGGGTGTGTGCTAAGAGTCTGCTTCTGCACCAAAATATGGCTCCCCCTTTCCATCTAATGCAACTGTGAAATCACCAGAGCAATACCCAATAAATCTCTGCCTGTAATTCCTCTTTGCACACAGAGTCATGTTTTCATATTAGTCACAAAACGAAATTTCCATGCCAATTTGAAAGCACACTTACTACTCTTTTTTTTGGCAAGTGATAAACACTTTTACAGACTGACACATTTTGAATCCACTTTTCAGATTCTTAAAAAAGCACATGTCCAAACTGCTTTTTCAGACCAGCACCATGTGTAACCTGGGTGACTGACTACACTCCAGCAAGGGCAACCAGCCTTAGTGATGCTGAATGTTTTTGCATTACTGACTGAAACCTCAAACCCCACTCGCTTGTGAATACTGTGCATGATTCTACAGGGTAAGCAGCTGGGTGTGTGCTAAGAGTCTGCTTCTGCACCAAAAAATGGCTACCCCTTTCCATCTAATGCAACTGTGAAATCACCAGAGCAATACGCAATAAATCTCTGCCTGTAATTCCTCTTTGCACACAGAGTCATGTTTCCATATTAGTCACAAAACGAAATTTCTTTGCCAATTTGAAAGCACACTTACTACTCTTTTTTTTGGCAAGTGATAAACACTTTTACATACTGACACATTTTGAATCCACTTTTTAGATTCTTAAAAAAGCACATGTCCAAACTGCTTTTTCAGACCAGCACCATGTGTAACCTGGGTGACTGACTACACTCCAGCAAGGGCAACCAGCCTTAGTGATGCTGAATGTATTTGCATTACTAACTGAAACCTCAAACCCCACTCGCTTGTTAATACTGTGCATGATTCCACAGGGTAATCAGCTGGGTGTGTGCTAAGAGTCTGCTTCTGCACCAAAAAATGGCTCCCCCTTTCCATCTAATGCAACTGTGAAATCACCAGAGCAATACACAATAAATCTCTGCCTGTAATTCCTCTTTGCACACAGAGTCATGTTTTCATATTAGTCACAAAACGAAATTTCTTTGCCAATTTGAAAGCACACTTACTACTCTCTTTTTTGGCAAGTGATAAACACTTTTACAGACTGACACATTATGAATCCACTTTTCAGATTCTTAAAAAAGCACATGTCCAAACTGCTTTTTCAGACCGCACCATGTGTAACCTGGGTTACTGACTACACTCCAGCAAGGGCAACCAGCCTTAGTGATGCTGAATGTTTTCGCATTACTGACTGAAACCTCAAACCCCACTCGCTTGTGAATACTGTGCATGATTCCACAGGGTAAGCAGCTGGGAGTGTGCTAAGAGTCTGCTTCTGCACAAAAAAATGGCTCCCCCTTTCCATCTAATGCAACTGTGAAATCACCAGAGTAATACGCAATAAATCTCTGCCTGTAATTCCTCTTTGCACACAGAGTCATGTTTTCATATTAGTCACAAAACGAAATTTCTTTGCCAATTTGAAAGCACACGTACTACTCTCTTTTTTGGCAAGTGATAAACACTTTTACAGACTGACACATTATGAATCCACTTTTCAGATTCTTAAAAAAGCACATGTCCAAACTGCTTTTTCAGACCAGCACCATGTGTAACCTGGGTTACTGACTACACTCCAGCAAGGGCAACCAGCCTTAGTGATGCTGAATGTTTTCGCATTACTGACTGAAACCTCAAACCCCACTCGCTTGTGAATACTGTGCATGATTCCACAGGGTAAGCAGCTGGGTGTGTGCTAAGAGTCTGCTTCTGCACAAAAAAATGGCTCCCCCTTTCCATCTAATGCAACTGTGAAATCACCAGAGCAATACGCAATAAATCTCTGCCTGTAATTCCTCTTTGCACACAGAGTCATGTTTTCATATTAGTGACAAAACGAAATTTCTTTGCCAATTTGAAAGCACACTTACTACTCTTTTTTTTGGCAAGTGATAAACACTTTTACAGACTGACACATTTTGAATCCACTTTTCAGATTCTTAAAAAAGCACATGTCCAAACTGCTTTTTCAGACCAGCACCATGTGTAACCTGGGTGACTGCCTACACTCCAGCAAGGGCAACCAGCCTTACTGATGCTGTCTGTATTTGCATTACTGAGTGCAACCTCAAACCCTTAAAGTATTCCTTATTTTTACCAGTACACCTTAATTTATCGTGAAAACATGGTCCATATTATTTTACATGTTCCTCACATTTAAATTTCTCCCAAAACAGAAAATAATAAACACAACTTCAACAAAAGGAATTCCATTTCTATTATTCATTTCTTAATTTACCATATACATCCCCTCTCAAACTCTAAACTCACCTTTAAAATTAGTTAGCTGTGAAAGAAATGTGGCACTCAAACAGCAGATTATCAGAGCCAGGATCTCTGTTCTTTACACCCCTCTCCTCTCAGCAGAACCAGATAATGGCAAACTTTCCCTCTCTTTTTCCACACATATACATGTTAATTTCAAATCTCAGTGCTTCCCCCTTTTGTTTCAAATGTAATCACACATTTCTATTGGTTGAAAACCAACCCTTTTCCAAAAGTACCCTTCCCCCAACTTGACTTCTGCCTAGTACCCTTCCCCCAACTTGACTTCTGCCTGCTACCATAACAACAGCTCATGGAACACTGCTGTGTGGAGTTAGGTCAGAAGTTCACCAAACAATGTTTCAATTCCACAGAGCAAGAGTGCTTGACTTTTCAAACCTAACAGCAAATCCATAGTACTGTTCTTTGGTAACACATTTTTCTGTACCAATACAAAACATGCTTCTATTAATTTACACATACAGCCTAGTTTTTATTCTAGAATGGTATGAAACAGCCAATCAGTTCTTTTTTTAAAGAAAAAAATATGTATGCCTCCATTTCCAAACTGTCTTTCATTTCTTTTTACCATTCTACTGAATTACACCTCCTGAGTGCATCCAGTTCTCCTTTGAAGATGTTCACAGTGTGGATTGTAGGGCACAGCTATGTCTTCTGGAGTGAAAAGTATGCAGAGAAAACAGATATGGTGAGAGACCATGCTTTGCCAAATGTAGACATTAAATGGATTGGTCAGAGAGGGTTAAAGTGGCACCAATTGATGCCATTGGTGAAATCCTTCATGCAAATCCAACACCCTGACCTCATAATAGTGCACTGTGGTGGCAATGACCTAGGCACTTTGACTGGGGTAGGTCTGGAAATGCTTATGAAGGACACCTTTGCACAACTGTTTTCACTTTTCCCTAAAACTGCCTTTGTGTTTTCTAACATATGCCAAAGGCAAAAATGGAACTGGTCCAATCATTTCTGTCCGCAGATTGACAAAGCAAGAAAGCACGTCAACAAATCTGTTTCTGCTTTCCTCCGTGACTATGGTATGGGTTCCATTTACCACAACAACTTGCGTTACGACATGCAAGACATTTATAGAGGAGATGGTGTGCACTTCAATGATGAAGGGAACAGAGTCTTCCTCTTGAACCTTAGACTCTGCATCGGTACTTACTTGTAGGTACCACTAAAAAATCACTTCATAAACACAACGGCTCTTTTTAGAGCCCCCTAATATCTAAACTCTTAAATCTGCATTTCATTTCTTTTATTTTATTTTTTTTCTACCGTACGCGTACGTTGAGCTTACCGTACGCGTACCCCGCGATTTTTTTTAAAATCAATAAATATTTTCTTTGGGCTTTTCTGTCCTTCTTTGACCCCCTTACAAATGTTAGGGGGTCTGTAACTCTCTCCCTTGCCCCCTTTTCAAGATATAACTCTTTTTTTTCTGAGTGAAACACACGAAATGGCGGCCGCCGCTTCCTGGTTTCGACCGATTCGAATGTTTACTAAGATCTAAGAACCAATCAGAATCGCGCTCGCGCACGCCACCGTACGCGTACGGTAAGCGCACCGTAAGCGCACCGTAAGCTGGCTCAGATATATATATTGATTTAAAGGCTATTTTCTCAGAATCTACTGAACAGATTTACACCAAACCTACAAAAGGCACTTCCTTGACCTGAGGACTACCTCTCTGCCAAATTTCAAGTAATTCTGTTCAGCCGTTCGGGCTGTAGCTGTGTCTAAAGGTCCTATGGAAAAATGCATGGGAAAAACGCGTTTTGGGACCCCCCTTTTATCTCAGCCCCCGCTTGTCGAATCCCCCCGAGACTTTCAGGGTAGGAGCGGAGCGTAGCGCCCCACCTATTTTGAAAAATTCACGAGGATTCGTCAACCGGCGCCAAAGTTATTCAAAATAGAATGTTGCGGATTTCCTATGGAAACGTGGTCCTAACTATAACTACCTACTGGCGACCGCCAGTAGGTAATAAAAATATATATAAATATATATATATATATACAATCAGCTCACTTTACCATTTACAGCTTATAACCATTTACCACCGGGGGTCACTACTAACAAAAAGCAGCCACTCCACTTCTAAATCCAGCCCCTAGAGTTGAGCAGAAGCTTAAGATTCCCCACTGCTTCATTCCATTTTCCAATAGATTATAGATGTAATTTGTTTTTGATGGTATGGTCTGTGCAGATTGAAATATTCAGAGCATATTCTGCATTTTAGTTAACACATATGTAAGCAATTTGGCCATCACTGAATTCAATGTTTATCTCAATCTTAATAGACAAGGATAATGACAAATATAGTTTACAATGTTAGAAAGTACATAATTTGATTTAATTGTGTGAATAAAAGGAATCATCTCCCCGTCGGGGAATTGAACCCCGGTCTCCCGTGTGACAGGCGGGGATACTGACCACTATACTAACGAGGACATATTGGCTTCAGATCAACAGTGCTCACCTCCATGAGGTTAGGCATGCCCTCAATCAATTCACAGTATTGTAATAGACAGCTTTGCTTCTTTTCATTAGGAGAAGCAATCTTTTTTCATAAATGATTACAAATCAGAAATTCCTAGCCAAAAATAATCTGCTTTATTAAGAAATGATTGATTAAAATAAATACCTATCTATCAATCTGTCTATCTATCTTTCTATCTATCTATGTATATATATATATATATATATTCACTGAAAAAACCATAGGTTTCAGGCACGTTATAGCTAGGAATTAGCATTTAAAAAACCTTAGAAATTCACTGAAAAAACCATAGGTTTCAGGGGCGTTACAGTTAGCTGGACTTTTCACTCGTACAAAACCATAGAAATTCCCCCGTTATAGTTAGTTCAGCTAACTATAACTCGTGCGCCCGCAATGCACTGCTGATGACGTCACATATTACATCACTCATGACATGGTCAGTGACATCACTCATGACTCTTGATGAAGAGTGCCTTCAATTAAAAACCGCTCGAGCATCAGCTGTATGCTCAAGAAAGAACTCTGCACTGGGTGGATCATGTGTTTGTTGATCAGGAAGGAAAGCAAGCGGTTGATTCCATTAAAAATATGGAACTTGCATGTTAAAACCTGGTCCAAACTCATGGAGGCAATTCAAGGAAAGAAAACAAAACTGGTTTGGAACTTGATTAGGTGGGGCTGTGAAGGCACCTCGAGAAATATTGGGCCCGATTCACAAAAGCACTCTGAGACAAAATCCTAACTTTAAAGTTGGGATTCCTATCTTTAGTAATGCATTTTGCGTATGCCGAAAGTCGTAAAGTTAGGATTTTGTCTCAGATTACTTTTGTGAATCGGGTCCAGTGAGTCCGACTGGAGTGACCATTTAATTCTCATATATAATCCACACGGTGTGGTCAGAGGAACGAAGAGGGGGCCCGGCCTTAGAAAGTAGATTTCACACCCATTGATACTGTATTCCTACCTGTGGTTGATCTGGAATCCAAATTCTAGAATTAGTGGAAAGCAAAGTCTGAACTGTCATTTTGAGGCAGACATGCATGAATGCGCCTGGCCCTGATAAAATCCCATCTGATATCCACCACAACAATCTATGCACAGGCTTTCAATTCTCACTGCTGATTACTGTGCAATCTGGGTCTATGGGGAGGTCCCAGCTCCTTGGAGAGCCGCAGTTATTGTTCCCCTGCATGAAAAAGTTCCCCGGAATGTTCCAGAGAAGCGCCCAATCTCTCTCCTGGACACTGCGGGAAGAATCCACGCCAAATTACTCCTAACTTGGTTAGAGACTTGGGTCAAGGGCCAGAAGATTTTGTTCGCATTCCAAGGTGGCTTTCGCAAGTAGCAAGGGACAGACGACCAAGTAGCCGGATTGTACTCCATTTGTCTGAAGTGCACCTTTATGAAACAATTTTAATGTTTTACTGTACTTTTATGATATTTTTTAAATATCGAATAAAGGATTTGAAATGAAATTAAACAATTGTCTCTTTTCTTAATATTTATAGACCTTAGAACAGCTTTTGATTCTGTGGACAGGCTGGTCCTCTGGCACCTTCTGGAGGAACAGGGTGTCAACAACCAGCTCCTGTTTGCTTTGAAGCTGCTTCACCAGGGCAATATGGGTGAGATTTGGCCACAAGAGTAGACCCAGCGCTGGTTCAGAACCGGGTGTCAGGCAAGGGTGTGTGCTCGCACCTCTATTATTCAATCTATTTATGAATGATGTGGGCTGTCAACTGCTAGTTTTAACCCTGCATGTCACCACGACTGGGGGGGGAATAAAAAACAATCTTGCTGTTCACTGACGTCGCCGTTGTATTGGCCTTTTATTAGCCTGCACAGAACTCTTCATGCACAAACTCCTTAAAGGTTTTAAATTATATTATTCCAGGAAGAAACTCAAAATAAATATTTCAAAAACTAAATATAGGCAGGTCACCTCATGGTGCAGCTTGAAAGATTCCTACAGCGGGTACAACCATTCATTAGAAGCTAATTTAACGTGGGGCAAAGAGCAGAAAAAGAGTGAAACAAGCACGCGCCAACAGTCAAACACTGTCCTTCATTTCAGCAGTAGTGTCAAGAGATGAGCGATCAAGCCAGCACTTCGAGTGCACCACACCAAAGCGCATGCTGCGGGCCTGCACGGAGCTGAGATTTGGGGGTGCAGCAAGGGAGCAAGACTCTAAAAATCTAAAATCGAATTTTACGGCATTTGTTACAACTTTGCGCGGGGACCCCAATAGCAGCTCTTAAATACGAGCTGGGCATGAATGACATTAGAGCTATTGCTGCTCCAAAACCCCTCTTGTTTTGGCACAGAGTCTGGACTTTACCGAACTGATCAACCTCCCTCAAACCAATCCTTGCACTTTGGGAAAGAAGCTGATCTTACAAGTTACCATGGCTCAAACATATCGAAAACACTCTTAACAACATTGGTTGCTTTGAGCATTGAACTAATCAAGAGGCCATGAGTCCCTCAACCGTAGATGGACAACAGGAACTATTGGTCGTGCATCAGCACCATGGAAAGGCATTGCTTCGCCTGCAGGGAATCGAAGCTGCATTTGGTTTTGAGAAGTATATTGTCCATAGAGCTCCACCGATAAAGAGAGCGCTGTTTATGCAGTTCAGTCCAGGATGCCCCCTGTAAAGTCTTTCCCACGGCACTGGTTGATCTCCAATGGTGATCCCACCTGCCCCTGGTTTCAAGGTGGCGATGAGACTCTGTTGCACTTTATTCTGCTCTGCTCCTCTCTGTGCCAGCAACGAGGAGACTTCTTCGTCCCTTTTTATAAAGTGTGACATCAGACATTGCAATGCCGCCATGCATTTATGTTTAAGAGCGGGCATTATTGCTATTTTTAACCCAGTGTCTTCGTATATTTATGAAGCTTGGAAAGTCACATGGCCCCGTACTGGGCAGCATAATGTTTGAATTCTGAAGTGTCTCAATGATAAGCAATTCATTGTTGTCACATCACTTTTTAATTACACCGTCTTTCAGTTGCACTTTAACTAACTCGCAGTCTTTTGCACAAAGCACTTCACCTAGGCTCAGTGATAATATTTTTATTGCATGGCCTTGAAAGAGTTCAAATTAGTCTTAAGCTGCTTTGTTGTTTCTTGTATTTGATGCCAATGTATTGCCTATTTTCATTCTTATTGCATTATTATACAACGCTGGAGTCCTGAAGTGTCTTGTAATTGTTAGTAATTTATTGTTGTCATATCACTTTTTAACTGCGCCGCGTTCAAGTTGAAATGGCATTTTCTCCGATTCGTAATTCCTTGCATAGAGCACGTTATCTAGCCCCTGATGACAATTCAATTGTGAGGCCTAGGAAGAGTTCACAATATACTAAAGCCCATCCCTGCCTACAGCCTCTGTTGCCACCAGTCTGCGGGGATCAAGAGTGCTCTTAAACCCGCCACCGACTCCACATTGCCCTTGGGCCAGGAACTACCAGGTTTCCCACATCGCCTGGGAGCAGGAACTACAGCTTCCAGGTAGCCTTGCGGCAAGGACAATGCCGGCGAACCCGCTTCGCGCCAGGAGGCGCTTATAAGCCAGCCAGGACTCACGCAGCGTGGGAGTTCATACCTGTCTACAGCCACTGTTGCCTCCAGTCTGCGGGGATCAAGAGTGCTCTTAAACCCGCCACCGACTCCACATTGCCCGTGGGCCAGGAACTACCAGGTTTCCCACATCGCCTGGGAGCAGGAACTACAGCTTCCAGGTAGCCTTGCGGCAAGGACAATGCCGGCGAACCCGCTTCGCGCCAGGAGGCGCTTATAAGCCAACCAGGACTCACGCAGCGTGGGAGTTCATACCTGTCTACAGCCACTGTTGCCTCCAGTCTGCGGGGATCAAGAGTGCTCTTAAACCCGCCACCGACTCCACATTGCCCGTGGGCCAGGAACTACCAGGTTTCCCACATCGCCTGGGAGCAGGAACTACAGCTTCCAGGTAGCCTTGCGGCAAGGACAATGCCGGCGAACCCGCTTCGCGCCAGGAGGCGCTTATAAGCCAGCCAGGACTCACGCAGCGTGGGAGTTCATACCTGTCTACAGCCACTGTTGCCTCCAGTCTGCGGGGATCAAGAGTGCTCTTAAACCCGCCACCGACTCCACATTGCCATTGGGCCAGGAACTACCAGGTTTCCCACATCGCCTGGGAGCAGGAACTACAGCTTCCAGGTAGCCTTGCGGCAAGGACAATGCCGGCGAACCCGCTTCGCGCCAGGAGGCGCTTATAAGCCAACCAGGACTCACGCAGCGTGGGAGTTCATACCTGTCTACAGCCACTGTTGCCTCCAGTCTGCGGGGATCAAGAGTGCTCTTAAACCCGCCACCGACTCCACATTGCCCGTGGGCCAGGAACTACCAGGTTTCCCACATCGCCTGGGAGCAGGAACTACAGCTTCCTGGTAGCCTTGCTGCAAGGACAATGCCGGCGAACCCACTTCACGCCAGGAGGCGCTTATAAGCCGGTCAGGACCCCAGCAGTGTGGGAGCCCATACCTGTCTATAGCCACTGTTGCCACCAGCCTGCGGGAAGCAAGAGTGCTCTTAATCCTGCCATTGTCTCCACGTTGCCCGGGGGCCAGGAACCGCCAGCTTTCCCGCATCACCTGGGAGCAGGAACTACAGCTCCCAGGTAGCCTTGCGGCAAGGATGCCGCCGACGAACCGGCTTCATGCTAAGAGGTGCTTTTAAGCCGGCCAAGGGTCCCGCAGCGTGGACGTGCGTGGATGTGCCCGGGCCATGCCTGGGCGAAGTCCAGGCCAAAGGCAGTCTGTCACACGCATACTCGGCTCACCTATAGCCATGCGGTGTGTCCCCACATCTCCAGCCGACACAACCCTTCCGGTGGCGATATGCAAGGCCTGGTCCTGGGTAGATTTTAAGTAACTGCCCTTACGTGGACTAGCCGGTCGTTTCCTTTTGCTACAAGCTAGGCCATTTGCTGCCAGTGGTAAGGGCACAGGAGGAGCAGAACAATCCTCCTGACGAGGTAAGGTAGCAACAGGAAGCAAAGGTGCAGGGGTCTCAATCAGCCGTGGCTCTGGTAGGGCGCTCTCACCTCCCAGTGAAACCACAGGAGACAAACTCTCTAACCGGTCCAGGCTGGCCCTAATCGCAACAACCCATGGGTGGTCAGGGTCTAATAAAGCATTAACTAAGGGAACAGATGCATGAACAGGAGAAACATTAGCTAGAGGGTCAGTTGGGCATACTGGGGAGGGAACTAATGCCAGAGAGCCCAAAGATGAGCGTTTACCGGTCAGGGGTTCCCGAGAAAGACGCCGTTCTGTCATGGCGATTTCTTTCTCGATAACCATAACAACCCGGGTAATAAATTGGTCCATAGTCCCTGAAACACAACCAGCACCAGCCCCGCCCGCCCCCTTCAAGCCCCTATCAGATCGTGTAGACATTGGCATAAGGACCTCAGCAAAGATAATCAAGCCAATAACTGCGCCTAGAGAATGAATCCTTCAGCTAACAGGCCAATACAATATAATACTTGCTACCCGTGCACCTCCTACAGCAAATATCAGAGGGATGGTCCAGCCCAGCCTTGTCCAGCCCCGGACGGCCACAGACGGCCCGCCCTTTGTCCTTGCTTCGTCCTGGGCGTCCCGCGCGCGTCCCGCGCCGCGTTAGGCGGAGATATTAATAGGGGGCAGGAACCAATCGGCGGGAGGGCGGACCTCGGTGCAGCTATGAACGCGCACGGACTCCTGGGTGAGTGAGTCCCGTGCAAAGACCTTCCGTGAGCACAGCGATGGCAATGGCAGCAGGCTTAGCCCCTCCAAGGTAACAGCAGCAGAGAACACTCCTGTCCCCAAAGGCGAAGCGGGACCCGCGCCAGCGGGTTCCGCGAGGTTTTTTAAAGGTCAATGGCGGGAGGGCGGACCTCGATGCAGCCGTGAACGCGCACGGACTCCTGGGTGAGTGAGTCCCGTGCAAAGACCTTCCGTGAGCACAGCGATGGCAATGGCAGCAGGCTTAGCCCCTCCAAGGTAACAGCAGCCGCAGAGAACACTCCTGTCCCCAATAACGAAGCGGGACCCGCGCCAGCGGGTTCCGCGAGGTTTTTTAAAGGTCAATGGCGGGAGGGCGGACCTCGATGCAGCCGTGAACGCGCACGGACTCCTGGGTGAGTGAGTCCTGTGCAAAGACCTTCCGTGAGCACAGCGATGGCAATGGCAGCAGGCTTAGCCCCTCCAAGGTAACAGCAGCAGCAGAGAACACTCCTGTCCCCAATAACGAAGCGGGACCCGCGCCAGCGGGTTCCGCGAGGTTTTTTAAAGGTCAATGGCGGGAGGGCGGACCTCGATGCAGCCGTGAACGCGCACGGACTCCTGGGTGAGTGAGTCCCGTGCAAAGACCTTCCGTGAGCACAGCGATGGCAATGGCAGCAGGCTTAGCCCCTCCAAGGTAACAGCAGCAGCAGAGAACACTCCTGTCCCCAATAACAAAGCGGGACCCGCGCCAGCGGGTTCCGCGAGGTTTTTTAAAGGTCAATGGTGGGAGGGCGGACCTCGATGCAGTCGTGAACGCGCACAGACTCCTGGGTGAGTGAGTCCTGTGCAAAGACCTTCCGTGAGCACAGCGATGGCAATGGCAGCAGGCTTAGCCCCTCCAAGGGAACAGCAGCAGCAGAGAACACTCCTGTCCCCAATAACGAAGCGGGACCCGCGCCAGCGGGTTCCGCGAGGTTTTTTAAAGGTCAATGGCGGGAGGGCGGACCTCGATGCAGCCGTGAACGCGCACGGACTCCTGGGTGAGTGAGTCCCGTGCAAAGACCTTCCGTGAGCACAGCGATGGCAATGGCAGCAGGCTTAGCCCCTCCAAGTTAACAGCAGCAGCAGAGAACACTCCTGTCCCCAAATACATTTCTCTGCACGGCACGGACCGCAGACTCTGGTCAAGCGGCCCCTCAGTGACTGCCCACATCAAGGTCAACACCCAGATTTGTCCCCAGCGGGTAAAGGCACACGGCTCACAGATCGTGCTCGGAAAGAGAGGCCCCACTCTAAGACAAAGGGAGTGGGAGGAGATGTGGCCTAGGGACTGGAGCGGCTGCCTTTGGAACCTGGGAACCCGGTTTCAAATCCTGGCCACAGCACTATACTCACAATGTGTTATTCTGGCCAAATCACTTCATCTCCCAGTGCCTAGAGATGTGACATATAATGGTGTAAAATACATTTGCGTAAAACTCACTTGATATCTACCATTTTGTAGATTGTCTCCAACCCCTCATGTAAACGTGCATCGCACGCTTGCCTCACAGCTAACTTCGCCCTACATAAGGTATCAGTGCACACAGAGGAATAGACCCCAGAGGATGGCAGCCCCATTTTCTTTGAGGTAAATGTTTTTGCAACACCACAGGCGAAATACCCCATTTCAAGTTTTATGCTGTAGTTACCTCTTTTAATAAAGAAACCCCTTTCCACCATTGTACGAATAAACTTCAACTACCAGACCTGAAAGTACAATGTAGCCTCTAAAAATCAATGTGTGTCGTAGGCAAGGCTTATGGAGATGTTATCGAGAGCGGCCCAGGCTCTTCCATTTTAGACCCTGTGAACCTGGCGGAGCGGGCTGCCTTTGAAAGACTGGGATGTATCAGGGCAGGAGCGCGATCATGGCAATGCAGATTTGTGGAGAGTTCATGTGGGCTGTGGTGGCTGACTTCACAGTATGGACCAAACACTATCTCCCTGGTGGCCTGGACCTCTGGGCACAGTGTTGACCAAGGTCAACGAAACGCTAGGGCAGAGCGTGATGACACAGAGTCTGTGCCAAAGGCATTGAGCAAGAAAGGGCCCGGTGCCAGGGTCACGTCCCTGGTCTCTGAAAAAAGGAGGTGGTTCAATCATACTTGTGGCAACTCCCAAAATGAAGCTGTTCCAGCCTTCTCGAGCTGCGCCACAGTTTGCAAGAACCTGCTCGTGACTGCGTTTTACTCATGAATCTCGTCTGTTTAGTTCAAATAAAGGCTGAGCTTTATTTTGCTTTATTGCAGACTTTGCAAAACCGAGTTGCTGCGTGAATCAAAGACACTGGGGTGGTATACATAGACAAGGGGGAGGCCACAGCGAGCGCTTTCAATCCTGGCTGGAAGTCAGCGGAACGAGCCCCCTCGGCATCTCCCACTTTTTGAATGTGCAAATAAGTATTGATATTTAGTGTTCACGTTTTAGAGCCCCTTTTAAGCAATAAACGTGACTAACTGCAGGTCCTGAGTGGTCAGGCCCTTGCTCCTCGGCCGAATTTTCAAAGACACCGCCATGGATTGGTGAAGTGAAATAATCTTGGGTATCCGGACTCGGAGTCCACCTGCTGAGATCATAAAACGGTCTCTTAACTCACTGGCGATGGTTATTAAAGCTGAGTCTACCTTTTCACCCTCTTATGCTTTCCTAGTCTGGTTTGTGAAGTGTTGGAGGTCTAACAGAAGGAGTTTGTGAACTTTTGGCTCATGGTACGCATTTTCTCGAAATATTCCTGAGTGAAAAAGAGAATGTATATGGTTCTGTTATTTTAGAGGATTGTGACTGGTAATTTTGTCACTGACCCCAACCAGACGTTCAAACACATTCTAAAGTTACCTGTGTACCATAGCAGCCTACAGCATGCGCCCACTTCACCTATCAAGCTCAGAGTTACTGGTCATGACTCATGGTATGCATTTTCAGATATTGAAAAAATTCTGAGGTCGTGGAATAGGTGGATTGTATGACTGACATTTATGCCGCCGCCTGTGCCTCTTACACTGAGCCACCGACGAGGAGGGCTGGACGCTGCTTCACCTCTGGTCTTACATCTGGTTTTATAGCAGCATCTGTGATTGGGGCCAAGTGTCGTTCAGGTTTGTTCCACTTGGTGCAAACCCTTTTTTGGGGATCAGGGTTCGTACGCATGTATTGCTTGCTGCAGCCTATGCCACAACAAGCTTCAGTAGATGTATGGCTTATAAATGTCTTGGACATACATTGGATTGTAACTCAGAAACGTCGCTCAATTATTACTCAACATCAGTTCTTGTAAAGGCATCAATTGCTGTGTTTGCTGGACTGCGTGTTTATCGACATTGAGTGATATTCACATCCCACACCTTATGTTTGATACTTGATATTTTTTTATTTACATCGCACCCGCATCACCCTGTCAGGGATATCTCCGCGCTGGGCCAACGTGCTACAGCCAGACGAACACACCTCAGAACAGGGCCTGGAGGGTGAAGACCTTACCAGTTTGGCAGACAGGTAGTGGGGACCCAGGTCATTTAGAGCTTTGAAAACAGTGCAACAGAGCTTGAATTTCGCCCGTTTACGCACAGGGAGACAGTGGAGTTTATTTAGAAGCAGTATAGAAGCCGTTCTGGTAGGGGCATTCGCTACTAGGCGGGCCGCCATATTCTGGACTACCTGCAATTTGTCCAAAGAGGCCTCGTTGGCCGAAGCCAACAATGCTTTGCAGTAGCCCACTCGGCTCAGAGCTAGAGCTTGCATCAGCGTTTTTGCATGTGGAGGAGGGTAAAAAAGGAAATACTCTTCTTAGGAGACTGAGTACGTGAAAACCTGTTCCCGCAGTGGTAGTGGCATTTGCTTCAAGCGTAAGTTTCTGGTCAATGTGGACTCCCAGATTCTTGAAAACTGTTTTCTGGGAAGGGGCCGAGCCCAATTCCTCAGGCCACCAACTGGGTGTCCAGCTTACTGCCGCACCTCCAAATAACATGATTTCCGATTTCTCGGCATTCAGTTGAAGGAAATCGACCCTCATCCAGGCAGCAATGGTCTTCAACCCCTACGAAAAGATTAGTTGGATATTAGGACTGGATTTATCAAAGAGATTAAAAGCTGGGTGTTGTTAGCATAAGAGAGGGGACTAAACCCTAGAGTCCTCATACGTTTCGCCAGGGGAGTAACATAAATGTTAAATAACTTACTTATTCTAGGCTAGTATTATATGTACCTAGTACTTAGTGGTTTTCAGTTAATCAATACAAAGATTTACCTGGTAAAACAATGCAGACTTGAATCCCAACCGCTGCACACCAATGTGAGAAGCTGGCCTGGTATATGGTGTCCACTAATTAAAAGGGGCACCCTGTACCAGACCAAACAACCCTTAAGGTGATTAAAGAGGTCAAAGATAACCTTCGAAAGCTCTCCCAGTGGTAGCTGTGGAGAGCAGCCTTCAGGCTGAGTCTTGAAGGAGTGTTAAGCAGCTTGTTTTACCAGAATGCAACCTTATAGTATTGGTTAAATGAAAGGAGACCCACACAGTACTTATAAAAATATGTATTTATTAATATAACACACTCCAAGTATGACACAGTATCTTCTACACGGAGATACTCACAAAGCACACAATACTCTAGCAAAGAAACAATAGTAAATAGCACTAATACACTCGAGTCCAGACAGTGTCAGACAGTGTCTAGAGGATGGGGAAATGCTGGGACCCCAAGGAACCACCCAAGGTGAGTAAGCAGGGACCCCAGGGATGACGGGCGCAGTGTGGGAACACGACCACATGCGCCGGACAATTCTATGAGAGAATCGCTGTTGCAGTTTTAATGTTTAAGGACCCTTCTTAGTGGACTTCGAAGAAACCCTGTGGAAGTTAGGAGGTTGGAGAGCCACCCCACCTGTGGATACCGTAGTACCAGAGTTACCTATCCCAGGGAAGCCGGGTGCATAGGTCTGAAGTGGTGTCGGAAACCGCCGTCGATCTCTATGGAGGACTTCGGAGAAGAGCCACTGCTGGGAAGAAGAAAAGTGTCCGTCGGAATCCCAGGGTGGATTCTTGTTGAAGAGTACATGAAAGCAGAGGGGGCAGAGTCTGGGTCACTCAGGAGTGACCAGGGGCTCGGTAGAGGAATGCCCACCGATGTTGGGTGCTTCAGGTGCATTGAGGGGGTTGTTGACTCTGCAGCCACAGAGACCAGGAGATGTTGAGGACAACCAGGAGCCAGATGCGAGCTGTCCCACTAAGGATGTCGAGTACTGAGGTGTTGGTGTCTGGTTGGAGCACCAACAAGCCTTGGCAGTGGCAACCCACTCAGGAGATCAAGAAAGGTTACGGTTCGTACCAGCAAGGTCCAGGAGACTCACCAAACACAGGAGAGTCAGGGCAAGCCTGGACCAACCAAGGGAGCCCAGGAAAAGCAGTATTGACCCTCACGGGGACCCCCAGGCTGGAGGCACAGGAGTCGCGAGGGGACCACAAGCAGTTTCACAAAGCCGCAGCCCACGCAGCACTCGGTGTGAGGAGGCCGGAGTTGTTTGTAGGAAATGGTGCCAGAGGTTGAGGCTACTCGGAACCCAGTGCACTTGTTCGGGAAGCGCCAACAAGCATATGCATTTGCAAAAGTACGCAGTGCATGGGGGACGGGTATTGCAGTCCCCACAAAGGATTATGGCCTCAAACTTGGTGAGAGGGCAACTCAGACATTGAGGGACTTGGAAACCTACCTCCTGTGTTGCTGGAGCCTTCGGAGTCCATAGGAGCGCAGGAGCAGCAGACCTGTCAGTTGAGATGTGGCGCCTGTGGTTGCAGGGGAGTGACTCCTTCACTCCGAGGGAGATATCTTCAGATGTCCTTGATGCTCCACAGGTCCTGCATGGAGATTGTATGGGGCACGGGCACAGACGATGCTTTGGACGGAGTGGGAGACAAAGTCGTGCCCCAACGAAGTCCAACGAAGTCCAGAGTGTCAAGACGGTCGAAGGTCAGTGGTTACTTGATCAGAATTTTGTCTGCGTCAAATCTAGGGTCCTACAGCCAGGTATGTCCTTTTTTACCCACGGGAGAGGGTTGGACAGATTATGGGGACCCTCCCAGGAGAGGGTCTGGACAGTGGGGAGGTTACTCCCATGTCCTTTGTCCAATTTTTTGCCAGGGCAGGAGCCAACGGCTCCCAGGACTGGTTTGAACTGGACTATGCACAGGGACAAAAAATGTTCCCCTCATGCAGACTTTTGTCGCTGGCAAGCGCGCCCACCCAGGCCTAATACACTACATCCTGTCTGGTAGGTGGCCACACCTTCTTGTGACAGGATGCCTATTCTTCTGCTTTTCCCTGCTCGAGCTTGGCTCGGCAGCAGGAGGGCAGAATTGTGTCTCTGGTCGGCAGAAACCATCTTGGGCTGCCCGGGACTATAAGGCTGGTACCGGGAACACCAGGAACCTCACAAAGCTCGTTTCTGAGGGGTGGAATCATCCCTCCCACACCAGTTACCGGTGTGGGGTTATGATTCCACAATGTTTGACACCAAACACGATTGGGTTACTTTCAGCCGTTTTAGAGTTGGTCATCACGCGGTTGTATAATGTCACTCTATATGTCGTAAATGGCTGCAGCACTAACAACCCGGGAGAATGGACTCCATAGGCTGCAGGGGTGTCCTGCTGTGTTTGCATTGTCCAGCATTCCATCCATCAATTGTTTCTTTTGCATATGTCGCCCTAAGTGGGAAGGGTATGCCCAGACGTGGGTCCCGTGCTCTCTACACCACTGGATTCAAGCTAGCCTGGCTGATGAAGGGTGATGCCCTGAAACCGGTCCAAGGATGCTTGTTTCCGGTCCAGGGAGGACTTGGCTTGGCAGTTCCGGCTGGACTGTTTCCACAAGGAACAGGGTCAAGACTCATTTGCATATGGCTGGGTCCAAAATGGGGTGGTGTGGTGACCAAAAGAATGATGGATTAAACCCAGATCTTTGTGACTGGGGGTGAATGTTTGCATTGTCCAGCATTCCATCCATCAATTGTTTCTTCTACACTGCTCATGCAGTGGCACCCTCTATCTTAGAACCAAGCACCCTGCCTTCAGGCTTGTTAAAGCCTGCTATAGGGGTGACCTATAGGTTTTAAGTGTAGTGGCCCTTAGATATAGTAAACGTATATCTTAAGTAAGTGGTGCATGCACCAACTTCCACAGGCTGCAATGGCAGGCCTGTAGTTCCATTCTGCATGGCCTCTCATGGTTGGCATAATACATGCTTCAGCCCATGGGTGGCCTCTGGGGTACCCATGCCCTGGGTACATGTGTACCATATGTTAGGGAGTGACAAGGGTACACCAGTATCCAATCTGGAGTCTATCTAAGTACATGACATAACAGTTCAGGGAGAAAGCAGATAGACTGGGGTCCTGATTATCAGGATCCAAGTCAGACTAGTCAAAAACAGTATCACATGAAGCAAAAAGTGGGGGCAACCATAAGAAGCAGATCCTACTTTCCTACACCTTGTTATTGTCCTGAGGATGCTCTAGAAATTGTGAGTTCTTTATTTAGATAGATAGGTAGACTGATAGATACAGATAGTTAAAATTCTTACAGTCTCTCTTATATCTTTATACTTATAAGCAACGCCTAGTGAACGTACATTGATAAATAATAAAGGGCTTGAGCTGCATCAAAAGAGAACAATGTTTACACTTTAAAAGACTTCCAATAAAGTACTTTGCCTTTAGCAATAATGACAGGATTCAAGTTGCATAGTCAGAAATGTTGTTACAATTCACCCTTACAGAAATGTTGACTATTGATAGTTCATTGGCTCAGGTTCCTAGGAGGATATTGGACTATTCCATTTACATGGAACATTTTGGGGTGGGGGCACTGCTCGATGAAAGGGTGGCACCCCTTTTAATTTTTTTAAAAACATTAAATACCCTGGATTCCAGTGGGCGCTCTGCCCCCCCCCCAGAGGCAAATTATGGATACATTTCCACAATCACCCGACTATGGTGGCAGAAGACTATTTATACATTTTATGTGGAGGTAGCACTTGAAAATTAACAGGGGGCTGCTCTCCCCTAAAACAAAATAAGATCAAAAAAATGAACTTGCCTTTCTGCCGGGTCCCACGTCTCTGCTCCTGCTCTCCTGTTTACGCTCCAGGAGCAGGAAGCTGGCAGCCAGGCTCCCTCCCCTAGACCAATCACAACGCTGCATTGGTCTGAGTGCCGTGACACGGCGCTCAGCCATGGGCTGGAGTGGTGGGCATGTTCTCCAAGCAGGCTGAAATGTAGCCTGCATGGAGAAGGGCAAAGTGTGCATCACTTGTTTCGGCAATCCGAGATTGCCGACCGGACAGTCATTGCGCACTTAGGAGTGGGCAAAGCTCTCCTCCCCTGTCCCGCCCCGAGAGCAGCGCAGCCCTGCCCGCCGCAGAGCAGCAGGAAGCTTAAAATGATAATAACACAAAGTTATCATCATTTTATGTTTCTACTATGTATCCCACACACGTGGCGTGGGCCGGCCAAGGAATATACAAGAACCGTTATATTCAAATGTCTTACCTTCCTGTGCTGAGGGCAGTAATCAATGATGCACACGCCTGGCATCTGTAATACCCCAGTTGATCTCATTGTATTTGACCTCAAGAGTGTGAATGTTCTGTTATCCAGAAACTAGACATTGTGCCCAGCAGGCTAAAGTAAGGACGTAATGCTGTACACATTGATTCATTCATTCATAAACTTGAACTGTGTGTGAAGACAGTGCTTGTTTAAAACAGAAACTGACTAGAGTCGTAAAGTAGCCAGCTAGTAAATGTAAAAAAAAATCTGTTTGATACAATGCCTAAAATATAGACCAATAGCTGGAGTTAAGCATCAGCTATTTTCAATAAAAACATGTTTAAAAACGTATCTCATTGCAAAAACGTGGCTTTTGTTAATAGCCAGAGTCCCGGATAATTTCAGGAAGCAAGGTCACTGCTTGTTGAAATATTTTATTGTACCCTAATGGGAAAAATATGTTTTCTCTCATATATATATATATATGCTTACCGGCCTGTCTGCTCTGCAGCATGTTGGCGCAGGTTCCCGTTTCGAAGATGGCTGACTGAATGATGACAGAGACAAGTGCCAAAGTGATGTTTAATCGTCAGGGTTTATCAGTGTGTGTGGAAAGGACAGGTCACCGTGGCTGGGAGCACGGGGCCAAAGGTCAGGAAGAACTACAGCTTAGTACAGGAGGGGAAAAAGGTTCATGTGACTGTTCACTTTCAAATTTGATTCAAAATATTAGAAGTATCCCAGGCAATATATCACATATGCAGAAACTGAAAAAAGCTCGCAGGAAGTCCATGCAGCAAGTCTGTGAAATAAAGGAGAATAGGCGTCCGGGACATGTGCAAGTCAGGGGCAACTGGGCGGTGCTTTTAACACGAACTACTTTTTGTCCCGTAGGGAGCCGATAGAGACAGACCTCGCTGCAGACTCACTGAAGTGCCAGGCACCTCTTTTAATGCTGTGACTCTGGGGTTAGTGAGGTCGAACGGTTAGGGCTCTCTTGAAGGTTGGTGTGGGATAGAAAGGCACATGCATTTAGCACAATATATGGTCCAGGCAAGATTGAATATGCCCTACATAGTCGTATTTTATTCAAATACGTATGTAAGGCACCAGGAACATTCTAAAGCATTTCTCTCTACTACTACATTTTTTAACTTGCGCGAAGAAAGCTTGGCCAGGGACATGAACGGGAGTGGCCGCGGCGCAGTGTCTGGCTTATGTCGTCGGCCAGTCTGTGGCCGATACCACTCGTGGCACAGCACTGGCCACTCCGCATGGACTCGGGATCCGTCTGTGGATGTTCTTACCTCCAGGTAAAGAGCCTGCTGTGCCACCCACTGGGCATTCTGGTGGCTCGAAGGTGCGTTTCATTGGCACTCCTGAGTCCAGTGATGCCACCGGTGAGATTAGCAATACAAGCCACATCAAGCTTTATTGGTTTCTCCATGGTGAAAGAGAGCCAAGCACTTACATTCACCACTCTGTAGACTGATCACGAACGAGAGAAGAGACGGCTGAGTGCTCCATATTTCTCCTGCCTGTCACAACTGTGACACTTGGGCGCCGATCACGATCCTGTAAAAACCGGGTACGAACCGTCGGACGGAGCATATTCTCCGTCCGACGCGTACCCGGTCGTCAAAATATACCAACATGGAATTACGATTCGCACGGAAACACCATTTCCGTACGAATCGTACAAAACCCCGACCGACGAAAATAAACCTACAAATGCGATCCGGGAAAACGCTGACCTGACGTCGGGACGCATGCAGCCTGCCATTCACGAACCAGGAATTACGATTCGCACCGACGTCATCCCGCACGGTGAATATTTTTGGCTGCCGGGAAATCAGGACGACGTGAACAAGGAGTACCAGTACGCGACGGACAGACAGGACGACGCGAACAAGGAGTACCCGTACGCGACGGACAGACATGGACCCGAACCTACGTGTCATCCCGGCCCTCATAGCAGTCGACATCCTCTACAGGTTACGACGCAGACGCCGCAGAAGGTCAGAACAACAAAGGGAGGGGGGAAAGGGGGGGGCAGGACCAGGGGCAGGCCACAAAACCCCCACCATAGTCACACAGCACACATGCCCTAGACATACCTGACCCTCAGGCCCTGGTCACTACGAGGGGGTGGGGGCGTGTCCAGCTAAGCCAGCGACCGCCACAACGGAAGTTCTTGACGACGCGAACCGGCAACACAACCAGACAGGTACGTCCCGTACCCACGCCTTAAGAGCGTGGGTACAAGACGTACCACGCCCACACCTACGTCACCCCAACAATGGCGGGACGGCTCGTACCCACGTGGCAAAGGCCTGGGTACAGCCCGCACAAGCATCACATAGCGTGGGGACGGATATGTACGGACCGTACCCCCACCCCGTATGCATGGAGCGTACCCCCCACCCCAACAGTCTAAGTACGACACGTACCCCCACCCACGTACGTATGGAGCGTACCCCCATGCCAACAGAGCAAGTATGACACGTACCCCCACCTCGAATGCATGGAGCGTACCCCCCACCCCAACAGTGTAAGTACGACACGTACCCCCACCCGCGTACGTATGGAGCGTACCCCCCACCCCAACAGTGTAAGTATGACACGTACCCCCACCCGCGTATGCGTGGAGCGTACCCCCCATGCCAACAGAGCAAGTACGACACGTACCCCCACCTCGAATGCATGGAGCGTACCCCCCACCCCAACAGTGTAAGTACGACACGTACCCCCACCCGCGTACGTATGGAGCGTACCCCCCATGCCAACAGTGTAAGTACGACACGTACCCCCACCCGCGTACGTATGGAGCGTACCCCCCATGCCAACAGTGTAAGTACGACACGTACCCCCACCCGCGTATGCATGGAGCGTACCCCCCATGCCAACAGTGTAAGTACGACACGTACCCCCACCCGCGTACATATGGAGCGTACCCCCCACCCCAACAGTGTAAGTACGACACGTACCCTCACCTCGAATGCATGGAGCGTACCCCCCACCCCAACAGTGTAAGTACGACACGTACCCCCACCTCGAATGCATGGAGCGTACCCACATCCGTGTATGTTATGAGCGTACATATTGTGAAATAGGAGAGGTGGGTGCAGAGTCCTCCCAGCAGTGCCCAGAGACAGGAGGGGTGGGTGCAGAGTCCTCCCAGCAGTGCCCAGACATGAGAGGGGTGGGTGCAGAGTCCTCCCAGCAGTGCCCAGAGACAGGAGGGGTGGGTGCAGAGTCCTCCCAGCAGTGCCCAGACGCAGGAGGGGTGGGTGCAGAGTCCTCCCAGCAGTGCCCAGAGACAGGAGGGGTGGGTGCAGAGTCCTCCCAGCAGTGCCCAGAGACAGGAGGGGTGGGTGCAGAGTCCTCCCAGCAGTGCCCAGAGACAGGAGGGGTGGGTGCATAACACTCCCAGCAGTGCCCAGAGACAGGAGGGGTGGGTGCCTAACACTCCCAGCGGTGCCCAGAGACAGGAGTGGTGGGTGCCTATTACTCCCAGCAGTGCCCAGACACAGGAGGGGTGTGTGCAGATTCCTCCCAGCAGTGCCCAGACACAGGAGGGGTGGGTGCCTAACACTCCCAGCAGTGCCCAGAGACAGGAGGGGTGGGTGCCTATCACTCCCAGCAGTGCCCAGACACAGGAGGGGTGGGTGCAGAGTCCTCCCAGCAGTGCCCAGTCACAGGAGGGGTGGGTGCCTAACACTCCCAGCAGTGCCCAGAGACAGGAGGGGTGGGTGCAGAGTCCTCCCAGCAGTGCCCAGACACAGGAGGGGTGTGTGCAGAGTCCTCCCAGCAGTGCCCAGACATGAGAGGGGTGGGTGCCTAACACTCCCAGCAGTGCCCAGAGACAGGAGGGGTGGGTGCAGAGTCCTCCCAGCAGTGCCCAGACACAGGAGGGGTGGGTGCAGAGTCCTCCCAGCAGTGCCCAGACATGAGAGGGGTGGGTGCAGAGTCCTCCCAGCAGTGCCCAGAGACAGGAGGGGTGGGTGCCTAACACTCCCAGCAGTGCCCAGAGACAGGAGGGGTGGGTGCCTATCACTCCCAGCAGTGCCCAGACACAGGAGGGGTGTGTGCAGAGTCCTCCCAGCAGTGCCCAGACATGAGAGGGGTGGGTGCAGAGTCCTCCCAGCAGTGCCCAGTCACAGGATGGGTGGGTGCCTAACACTCCCAGCAGTGCCCAGAGACAGGAGGGATGGGTCCAGAGTCCTCCCAGCAGTGCCCAGAGACAGGAGGGGTGGGTGCAGAGTCCTCCCAGCAGTGCCCAGACATGAGAGGGGTGGATGCAGAGTCCTCCCAGCAGTGCCCAGACACAGGAGGGGTGGGTGCCTAACACTCCCAGCAGTGCCCAGAGACAGGAGGTGTGGGTGCCTATCACTCCCAGCAGTGCCCAGACACAGGAGGGGTGTGTGCAGAGTCCTCCCAGCAGTGCCCAGACATGAGAGGGGTGGGTGTAGAGTCCTCCCAGCAGTGCCCAGTCACAGGAGGGGTGGGTGCCTAACACTCCCAGTGGTGCCCAGAGACAGGAGGGGTGGGTGCCTATCACTCCCAGCAGTGCCCAGACACAGGAGGGGTGTGTGCAGAGTCCTCCCAGCAGTGCCCAGACACAGGAGGGGTGGGTGCCTAACACTCCCAGCAGTGCCCAGAGACAGGAGGGGTGGGTGCCTATCACTCCCAGCAGTGCCCAGACACAGGAGGGGTGGGTGCAGAGTCCTCCCAGCAGTGCCCAGACACAGGAGGGGTGGGTGCCTAACACTCCCAGCAGTGCCCAGAGACAGGAGGGGTGGGTGCAGAGTCCTCCCAGCAGTGCCCAGACATGAGAGGGGTGGGTGCAGAGTCCTCCCAGCAGTGCCCAGACACAGGAGGGGTGGGTGCAGAGTCCTCCCAGCAGTGCCCAGACATGAGAGGGGTGGGTGCAGAGTCCTCCCAGCAGTGCCCAGAGACAGGAGGGGTGGGTGCCTAACACTCCCAGCAGTGCCCATGGAACACAAAGGGTGGAGTAGCCACAGATACCATGCCCACAAATGTCAGTCAGGTGCACAAAGACCCTGCAGTACATGTACCACATGTGTGCGAGGCTGGGAGTATACGCATGCATAGGGCCAAAAAGAAAACATGTCCACATGAAGTCATGTCAATAGTCCACATACACAAGTACAATGACTACCAAGGATGCCACGAATGATGCAGGTGGAGAATGGCTCAGCATGCATGTGCAAAGTTGAAGGACTCCGTCACACACCCAGCTAATGTACACACAGCTCTGCGCTAAAGTCAGGGGACACCCTGCAGGGAAGAAGTCAGGGTACACAGAGGAAGGAATACACCTTGGGACAATTGCACCATGCAGCAACTGCTTACATGAATGGAGAAAGCCAGCTAACACCGTGTGATGGCACACAGATCCCAGGGTCCCCCCTATGAGCAGCACACCACTACATTTCCCACACACCCAACACATGAACACCACCCACAACCATGTAGCAGCACCACCAACAGCAATACCAGCAAAGCAGGAGTGTTCCAAGGGCAAAAAATAAATAGCTTTATTCAGCATGATCCAAAAACTGGTATGTAGTAAGTTCAATATTTACAAAGCCCATAGGGCAGTCTAGGAGTCACAGCTGGATGGGGGACACAGTGGGATGCGTGTCCCCTAGCTTGCCTGCACAGTTACAAGCCGTTGTCTTCCACAGGGGTGAGGGCATCATGTGGGGGGGAAGGAAAAGGCACCGCAGGGACAGGAGGGCGAAGGGTAGGTGACGTGGGTGCAGGGACGGAGGACTCCACCACAGGGGGTGGGGCAGGGCCAAAGGTGGATTCTAGGAGCGCGCTGCACACCTCGGCAAGGTCCTCCAGGGACTCCCCTGCACCCGAAGGAACCACAGGCCCCAAGGAGGGGGGTGGGTCAGAGGGATGGGTCGCAGCGCCACTGGGGGAGGGTGTGGACAGGGGGGGGACTCAAGCACCCTGACCGTGGACTTCCTTGACCGCTTGCGGGGTGGTGTCACTGTGGGGCTCAGGGACAGAGCGGCCATGAAGGAGTCTTTGGGGGAGATGTGGCCAGGAGAGCTGAGGGGAGGGGATTTGGAGGGAGTGGATTGGGTGAAATGCGGACTCCCACTCTGGCTGCGTGTCACACGTTTGCTCCCCGACCCAGTGGGTGTGCCTACTTCACCCTGTGTGTGCGTGTCAGGAGGTGTGCGGCGTACCTTCCCTGCTGGTGTGGTGCCTGTGTCTGTTGTGGTGGGTGCATGCTTACGTCTGGGTGTATGTGGGACAGGCATGGGAGTGGGAAGTGTGGAAGGGGCAGGGGTAGGGGTAGGGGGTGGGACGTAGCGCTGCAGGAGACCCACTGCTGCAGTCAGTGTGGAGTCTATGGACCTCAGCAAGTTGCGTTGGTCAGCCTGCGATGAATGAATGCCCTCCAAGTATGCCTCCATGTTGTTTAGGACCTGGCTGTGGGCATGGAGGACATTAAGGATCGCAGTCTGACCAATCTGCAACTGCCGCTGGATGTCCACAGACTCAGCATTGGCGGCAGCAGTGGAGACAGGGGCAGGGGGTGCGGTGCCTGGCAGGAAGGAGACATGTGGTGACCGGGCACGTTGGGAAGGGACACGAGCACGTGGGAGGCGGCTGATGCCAATGGAGGGGGCGGTGCGAGATGTAGGGCTGCTGTCAGATGGTGGTGCAGCCACCGCCCACTCGGAGAGATCATCCTCGGACCCGTCAGCTTCATACTCTGTTGTGCCAGTCGACAGGTCCCCGGGTTCACTCTCCTCCGCCTCAGTCCCACTCGATGTGCCAGGCACGATGTCACCGCTGGCACTGGAGCTCGGTCCCTCCGCGCCGTCTGTGTCCATGTCTCCCTCCGTGTCCCCCGACGATGCTGTGGGCAGGGTGAAGAGACAGAAATTAATCATACACCTGTATACATATGTCACATGAGTCCCATCTACTTAGGTTACAGTGCATAGCCTGAAACAAAGGAAGAGTTACAACCACAAAACAAGGTACATATGTAGGCCCTGCAAGACACAGTTGTGTGACCCACCATGCCATGGAAAAACTATGGAGAGCATGACACAATAGCAAATGAGATGACATGGAATTTTGACTGAGGAGCAAGGCCCTGGGGACAACCCAGCACTGCATCTGCACCACACAGCGTGGCAGGCAATAGGGATGAGCAGGGACCACATCCAGGAACTAGAGGCACATGCAGCATAGGTAATACTGATAACATGCCCACCCTAACTGGCACACTGCACCTTGAGTGTATGTCCAGACAAACATCACACACTGGCCAGTCCTAGCAAGGAGATTACAGGTCTTGACATGTAGGCCATGCCCGCACCACCCACCCCCTACATGAGACAAATCTGTGGAGACACAGGAAGCACTTACATCTCTTAGTCTGGGTGAAGTACACATGGGATGCAAAAATTCAATATTGCACACAAAATACCCAAGGTGCGCCTGTCCAAATAATCATGTACAAATGGGCATCATCAGATGATTGCAACAAGACACACAGGCAATGGCCACCGTTAGTATGTACTTGGAAAATCAGATCAGGCTGGACAGTGGACACTTGTAATACATCTCACGTCAATATACATGGTGCCAGGGGACAATGGCACAGAGCACAACCTATGCTGTAGACACAGAGATTGTCGACATTCTCGGATTACACACATGATACCTAGGAAAAGATGCCCCTGGGGACAGTAGTGGCCACACAACTCCATGCTCCTGAATGGGAATGACTGCAACACACGCTAATATCCCTGCACTATGCGTAACGCACACTCATGCACATCATGTCACAGGCCACCACATGGGACATGCCTGCTGGAAGGCCTCGCACTCGAGAGATTAACTCCCATGTCTGGAATCAGCATTAGTGCCAACTGACATGGAACCCACAAGTCCAGAACTGGACACGGCACATGCAAGGTCACAAAACCTGTTACACACCACCCCCACACATGATGCTGCAGGCATTGTACACTTGGAGAAGGTGTCAGGCTACATAACCTTGTGATGGAGTGACTACACACAGACCAGGGAACACATTGCAAGGAGGGGAAGGGAGGCAGGAGAGCACTGCAATACTGTGGGTAACAGGATCTGCACAGCACCATAAACCCTGGAAGTGTATCCATGGAACAGTGCACTTACAAATGCTAGTGAAACACAACAAACACACATGTACCTACCCCCTTCCGGCTGCTGCATCTCCTGTAGGCGCCTGTCCAAGTCTGGAAAAACCACCGCCAGCACACGTTTCTGGATGTGGGAGAGACGGCGGCGCCCGCGGTTCTTATGGCTCTCAGGTGAGTCCCCCAGCAGGACCCGTGCGATCCTCCGCGTCCAGCACCGGATATCCTGCCAGCGTTTCCTCACCTGGGACAGGCGCCGCTTCCGACCATCCGCACTCCTCACGGCGCTGACGGCGTCCAGCCATATCTGCTCCTTGGCAGAGGCGTCTACCTGTGAGGATGAACAAGTGACACTACATCAATACACCTGGCACATGTCACAGGGACACAGATTAGAACACATTTGCTGTTTACAACAAGGCATAGTATGCATCCAACGCATTGCACCTTTGTCATAGGGACATGATCCTCTGGGGGAAGGCCAAAAGCAGTACGTGCCATTGAAAGGACACAGGTGGAATGAGGGCAACTACACAATCAATGATCCAGGCTCACACTGTGCATCACACCCACCCCTCCTGTCTCTAGGCACTGCTGGGAGTGATAGGCACCCACCCCTCCTGTCTCAGGGCACTGCTGGGAGTGTTAGGCACCCACCCCTCCTGTGACTGGGCACTGCTGGGAGGACTCTGCACCCACCCCTCTCATGTCTGGGCACTGCTGGGAGGACTCTGCACATACCCCTCATATGTCTGGGCACTGCTGGGAGTGATAGGCACCCACCCCTCCTGTCTCAGGGCACTGCTGGGAGTAATAGGCACCCACCCCTCCTGTCTCAGGGCACTGCTGGGAGTGATAGGCACCCACCCCTCCTGTCTCTGGGCACTGCTGGGAGACATCAGGCATTCCCCCCCCGGGCCCCCCCCCTACAGTACATAGCATGTGTGTCACACCTGGACACAATGGCAGAAGTCACAGTCACAAAAAAGGGACACAGTCTGTGCCAGTGGACACTGCACTCACCTGATAACCTGGTCGCCCATACAGCATGGGGTACCGTGGGAGGATCACATCCACCAAAGCCATGTTCTCATCCAGGGTGAATGGCTGTGACCTCTCCACAGCCCTTGACATGGTTCCAGGGAATCAGTAGCAGCAGCTGGGTCGTGGAATACAGAGATGTGCAGGCAAGTGCTCCCTCATGGGACCTGGCTGCCTTATATCTGCCTTGCTGGCCCATCTCATGCACAGGATTACAGAGTGATTGGTCACTCAATTTGCATCATATGTTTCCTCCAATCCCTTCAAACCTAGCAGTCTGTGGGTTCTCAATCTGTTTTTTTCTCCTGCATGATGTCAGCCCCACAAACACATTGCAACAAAGTAGATTCATTCCAACTGACTTCTGCTGTGCACCTTCCTGAACAAATTCAAAATTTGAACTTGGTCTCCATGACAACCAGCATGCATGTAGTCCTTAATACTTGTCCCTCATGTGTCCCCTATGTAATTTGGAGCTTCACACACAGGTACGGTGCGTTCCAGGGCCCGTTCTCTCGTATGCGTACACGTAGTGATAGGGAGCGTACAGGTGCGTGTACGGCCCGTACCACTACGAGTACGCATACGCGAGGACACCCATAGTGATAGGGAGCGTACAGGCATGTGTACGGTCCGTACCACTACGAGTACGCATACGCGAGGACACCCATGGTGATAGGGAGCGTGCAGGCGTGTGTACGGCCCGTACCACTACGAGTACGCATACGCGAGGACATCCATGGTGATAGGGAGCCTACAGGCGCGTGTACGGCCCGTACCACTACGTGTACGCATACGCGAGGACACCCATAGTGATAGGGAGCGTACAGGCGCGTGTACGGCCCTACCACTATGGGTGTTCTTGCGTATGCGTACTCGTAGTGGTTCGGACCGTACACATGCCTGTACGCTCACCATCACGATGGGTACACATACGGCAGCACTCCCATAGTGATATGGGAACGTACACAGGCCCTCTTAGCAGCAGTACGGCGGTTTTCACACATCACAGTGGTGACAGGCAGCACACAGGAAGGAATAGGGCGGACATACTTGTCCATGGATGGACATCAAGGCATTGTCTGTGCATTACTACATGTGTGGGGCACAGGTGTGACAGGCTGTGATGTGGAACATTACTCCTGAGTCGAGAAGGCACCAGATGTATGATGAGATGTGTACAGATGTAATGTGTGACGGTGCAATGTGTGCCAGGCATGCCCTTGACTCCTTGGACATGTGTGCATGTCGTACTGCACACTTGGGATGACCGACACTGGCATGGCACGGACACCAACACACGGAAGTGTCCCCTGATGCCCGGTACAGGGGTTACCACACCTGACTTGTCACTACCCACGGTGCACGATGTGAATATGTCATGTATGTGTGGGGGCTTCCCATTAGGTTGATGTTGGAGCACCCTCAAAAGCTGCAGCTGTTGCAGCAACCAACATGTGTCTGTGTGTTGATTGACATTGCACACTGTTCCGCACACCATGCCACATGTGGTATCGGATGTGAGGTGCGTATGTATGCATGTGACACGGAGTAGCGTAACAAGGACATGTCTGCATCCTCTCAATGAATGTGTGGTGAGTCATGACATGTGCACCTTCATGGCAAGGTGTGTGGGCTGTCCTAGTGTAATGTCATGTGACCTGTGGTTCTAGTGTTCCGCTACCAGTCTCTGCAATCGGCATCCTACTTCTGCTGATGTGTGGGTGTATGTCACTCCTGGCTTGCGTCTGGCTGTTCACTTGCACTGGGACACAGCTAATCCCATGGCATGGCATGTGGCGGTTCTCAATCTCCGTGTGTAGCTGGCTCTTGGTAGGAGTGTCACCTGGCAGCCATACGTGTCCAGGGCATGTGGCACATACCTGACTCCGTATGTAGCATATGTGTATAGACAGATTAACATGTGCTCAGTACAAATTATTTGTTGTTGTGGTGCACTCACTCTTCCTTGTCACTTCCAAATTACTGCAGAGCGCTGCCTCTTCCCCGAGCAATTCCGGACTTGGCTGCCATGCGGGAGAATGATCGTATCCGGTGCTACCGCTTCCCACAACGGTTGATTCTGGAGTTGACGGCGAGACTGGCACCACACCTGCAACCGCTGCACAGGTATCCTACGGCACTGACACCCAAGCTGAAGGTAATGGCAGCCCTACATTTTCTAGCCACGGGTACCTTTCAAAATACCATAGCTCATGTTGGTGGCATGTCCCAGAGCATGTTCTGCCGTGTGCTGCATGGTTTCTTAGAGGCCATGTTGATTCACCTGGATGACTTCATCAAGTTCCCAACCCCTGAACAGTTGACTGGGGTCAAGCGTGGATTCTATGCCCTGGGAGGGATGCCCCATGTCATTGGGTCCATAGATGGGACACATGTTGCTTTGGTACCACCATACGCACAGGAGGTAGCGTACCGCAATCGGAAGCACTACCACTCCATCAATGCCCTTGTGGTGTGTCTGTCCAACATGGTGATTTCACATGTCTGTGCTTGTTTTCCAGGATCAGCACACGATGCCTACATCATGAGGCGTAGCAGGGTGCCTGAAATGATGACGCAGCTGCGCAACGAACGAGCATGTGTTGTTGGTGGGTACACTCTGTCTGTCCTGTATTTTGTGAAGCCTACCGGCACGACCGCTTCTCCAGTTCTAACGATGTCCATGTGCTTCCCATGTAGGGGACGCTGGCTATCCCAACATGCCATGGCTGATCACACCTCTCCGCAACCCCATCACGCCGGCCCAGCTCCGCTACAACACCGCCCATGGCCGGACAAGGCGAGTGATAGAGAGGACGTTTGGCCTGCTGAAGAGCCGATTCAGGTGCCTACACAAGACCGGCGGCGCGCTCCCATATGCCCCTGCGAAGGTCTGCAAAATCTTCATGGTGTGCTGCATGCTGCACAACATGGCAGTTGAGAAAGCTGTGCCACTCATCCTGGATCAAGATGACCAGGACCATCCACCCGTGGAGGACGAAGGGCTTGGCAATGGGGCTAGTGATGTGGAGGATGTGCTGGGGGTACGCACCGTACATACACGGGTGGGGGTACGACTCGTACGTACGGGGGTGTACATACACGGGCGTTCGACTCGTACGGGGGTGTACATACACGGGGGTTCGACTCATACGGGGGTGTACATACACGGGGGGTTCGACTCGTACGGGGGTGTACATACACTTGGTGGGGGTACGACTCGTACGTACGCGGGTGTACATAAACGGGGGTTCAACTTGTACGGGGTGTACATACACGGGGGGGTTTGACTCGTACGGGGGTGTACATACACGGGGGGGTTCGACTCGTACGGGGGTGTACATTCACGGGTGGGGGTACGACTCGTACGTACGCGGGTGTACATACACGGGGGTTCGACTCGTACGGGAGTGTACATACACGGGGGGTTCGACTCATACGGGGGTGTACATACACGGGGGTTCGACTCGTACGGGGGTGTACATACACGGGTGGGGGTACGACTCGTACGTACGCGGGTGTACATACACGGGGGTTCGTCTCGTACGGGGGTGTACATACACGGGGGGTTCGGCGCGTACTCACGGGGGCTGGGGGGGGGGTCGGCGCGTATGCGGGCACATGTCTCCATGGTTGCTATGGGAGTTCGGTGCGGACGGTGTTTTTTCCATCCGGTTGTAACATCGGACGCACGGGATGGATCGTGATTCCGCGGTCGGACTTCACTTTTCACATATGTACGGTAAATCGTCCGAGGACGTGTCGGACACATTTTCCGACCCGAGGACATGTGGGGAATAATTCCCAATGCGGTTCGTATGGACTTTTTACCATGTGAATCGTGATTGGCAGTTTGTACGGCACTTGTACGATTCGTATGGTAAAAAGACCGGATACGAGTCGTACGGGGAAATTTTTTACAGGATCGTGATCGGCACCAAAATGTCTTTACCTTCCATCAACCTGATTCTGGGTAAAATCAGAACAAATCCTCGTACTCACCTGCAATTGCTGCAGATTATTGTCCTCTCCCCCTTGCGGCCCTTAATCTGCACCTCTTGTTCTTTGAGGGTAAAATCCATATTGATTCTGGGAACTTCGGAAAAATCCCCTACTGGTCACCTGGGATTTATAGAAGCTATGGCTGGGAGGTTGCCCTCTCCTCCCAGCCCAGCCAGAAAAACTATTTGGACCTCCAAACACCCTACGCATATTAAACTGCGCCTTATCCAATGCAGTGAACGTATGCATGTATTTTCCCAATGCTTTATCTAACCTTCTCCAAAAAGCATTCCTTTGGGATCTTCAGTTGAATCCTTTTGTGCGAAATCTCCCGATTTGGGATTAATGCATACAGCCTTACATCTCTCAACGATAAGCCCAGAAAACAAAGTGCCCTCTGTCATCATCCTCTCAATAGATAATATCCAGATCTGACACATTCAAGTAAGCCTCCTCTACCATGTCAAACATCCTAGCTAGAGTCCCTAGTGTGTCCAGGAGTTTACCCTCGCACAGTTTGTGATTTCTCAAGTCAATTTCTCGGATCCCTACCCAATTTAACCATGTAGGTGATCAACTCAGGATCCAGATTTGGAGTCATTGAATCGTTCTCCCCAAATCACAGGACGGGAACACTCTGCTCTCAAAAAGCTTCTGTCCGAGTGGATCCACCACCTCTTTTACCCTTTGCCTCTACCATTCTTGCTATATACATAATCATCATCCAAATCATCCTTATAATTCAAATGAAAAATGTATTTATCCAAATCTTCAACACCAAATCTATCTGCAGGGAAAAGCGGCCCCTCTGTAGTGTTGCCACAAACACTCTCTCTTTGCAAGCTGCTTTGGACTCCTCCTCCCTCTGCACATGCTCCAGTTGCTTTCTTTTAGCAGAGCATTTACGTCCTTGTCCTCTCCTTCAGAGAGTGATATATATTCATCTTCCTCATCTGCATGACTCCTTTTCACCAAAGCAGACCTCAGAGAATCCTGTACCAAACTTCTAATTTCATCTGTGAAGCATTTTTTTCATTATATTATCCTGATCTCCACTTCTATTCTCGACATCAGCCATATTTTACAATTATTCTTTTCACAAATTTCAAATCTATATCAAAGCTCAAAAGACCACTGTCCTACCTGAAATGCCCAAAAAATGAATTCTTACACACCCAAAAGATCCTTCAAATATGGGCACATAATCAGGTTATTGCCGTTACCCAATCAGCATAACCCGCTGCCTGGCAACGTGTTCGTAATCTTGAAACATGTCCAACATCCTTATAAAAACAGCTTGACACTTTCCGATGGAAGCCCAATTCAAAATGGCACCTCCGATCGGCAAATGCTTACATTCCGAACCCAAATGTAATAGTTCATATAATGCTGGCCATGACATCTTAAAAACTCATTTCAAAATGGTGGCCGAAAACCTCAGGCTTCATGCGGCGGCAAAGCTCACTACTCAAATGAGGCAGGTGGCTTACCCATAACGATAAGCATAGTATTGTGTATCCTGTTAATGGCTGCCAGACCACAACCGCAGCCTCAAGCGCCCGCTGCCAAAGCCTCGCGTTCCTCACTGCAGTCAACAAAGCTTGTTCTCAAACAGTAAGCTCTGCCACAGCTACCGTTTCTCAATTAAAAGATTTAAATCTGTAAAATGGCACTTCCTGAAACGAAATACTCCTGTTTTACTCCTCACTCATGAAAAAAAGTAACACATTTTAAATATTTATTTGACATATCAAATTATAATTAAAAAAACAAAGATAGTAAAACATTTGTTTCCTTATTTATAGAAATGCAAGCTTAACAGATACCGCTGGTCCATAAATTGGTACCAGAACTCCCTCAACATTTCAAACACATTATTTAAGGTTCGGCATATTAAATAATATAAACAGTACTTATCTGCTCAAAAGCAGCAAACAAAAGAGGAAGAAGATAGAGGATGGCAAGATTATATAGGACCTTAATGTTCTATTCCTATTCTGGGGCTGATTCCGGCCGCAAAACAAACCGACCGACACGGACCCGGACCGAATACCGACCGACACGGACCGGCGCCGTACGACCCGTGCAGTACAATGCAACGACACGTACGGAATACAAGCCGTACCACCGAGCCGTAGGGAAAATAGTGATCCGGCCGGAAAACCGACCGACACGAACCCGGAATGAACCCGACCGAACCGTACCCGCGATGTACGGTTAGCTCAGTACGATGCAATGCGTTTAAAACCAGAAAGACTCGCACGGAGACCAAGCCGCACAACCAACACACACAGACAACCCGGCACACAAGCAATAGAAACCGCCGCGAATGATGCCTACCAAACACAGAAGACAGGCAGCGTGAACGAGGCGGAGAAGCCCATACGAGACAACAGCAGTGTCCGTTTCCCACACATGAACGTCTCCTTCATGCCTACAAAACACAAAGGAAAAAAGACAAAAAAAGGACCAAACAAGCAATGACAAAGTCAATAAATACCATAAAAAAAAACATGGGACAAAGGCGCACCCACAACTCCAACTATATAAAGGACTACTATCCCTACCATCATCCCTTGCAAACAGGAGACACAGCCAGCAGCAAACACCAGTACACAGCAACCACAGACACACTCACAACTCACCCATCACACAACTAACACACCATCAGCACATCATACAAAAGCATACACAGATACACACAGCAAAACCAACACCAACCCACCATCACTTGCACCCTTACACACACATCCCTGACCACCACCACCCATCACCATGCCTCCAAAGAAGAATCCAAAGTTCACAGATAGTGAGTTAGAAGTGCTGGTAGATGAGATCATCAGAGTAGAGCACATTTGTTTGGTACATTGGTTCAAAGGACCCCCATCTCACAGAAAACCAAGATGTGGGCGAGGATTGTGGACAAGGTGAACGCACAAGCACCTGCAAGGTGCTCAAAGGACGACATCCAGAACAGGTGGTATGACGTGTGCAGGAGGGTCAAGAAACTCATCGAAAAAGATCACGCCCTGAGTCAGTGCACCAGCGGTGGCCCTCCTGCCAAACCAGTCTACTTCAGGACCTGGGAGGAGAAGATGCGGGACATCCTACCACCAGAGAGCGTCCATGGCCTAACACACATCCCAGAGCCTGGTGAGTACACAAACAACATACCCAAGATTGTGTGGCAAGGGGATAGTGAAACCATGCACCCCAAGCAAAGCTGCACTAACCAATAGATAATCAACCCAAGATGTGTATGCCAGTCACACCAACACAATACCTGCCATCTCATAGTGACTGGGGACTGTGTCATGACATGCACCAACCTACAAACAAATAGAGCAAGCCAGTGGCACTAAGCCAAATAGACCCTGCCAGACAGTTTGCCACCACAAACACACCACCTCACAGTACAGCTGACTGTCAGGAAGGAATAGTGGGGATGCAGGTGAAGTGAGAGTAGCCAAAAGCATGATGGGGCCTGTAGTCACAGATAATGCACACCCTCCTGATTGGCCCATCAAGATCTCTCTGAAACATGCCCACATCACAGGGAGTGTAAAATGACTGACAAGATGGCTGACACTGGGTCCTGCTGTGGGGAGCACAAGGCCCTGGTAGGGCTTGTGTGCAAATCAGAAGCAGGACACCACTGACTGACATCCTGAAAGACAACTTGCACGCCCTACAATGGAAGCACGTTTCATGGTGGGATGTCTGGCCGGGTGGGAAGGAGGACTGACAGCACTGACCATACTTACCAGCATGTGGAGACACACACCCCCTCAACACAAACTCCACACAACTCACCGGGTACTATGCATTGACACACACCTCTGTGAAATATCAGCAAAAGATACCCCGTACTGGGTGCTGCTGTGTGAAGCACAGGGGCTCACTTGGGACTTGTAGCCAAACAAACACCAGGATTTCACAGTCAGCCATCTTGCCATTGCTGTCACACCCCCTCACAGGGAAGCAGATTCAAGAAGGAGGAAGTATGGGCATACTGGGAAAGGGGTGTAGCCAAGAGTATGATGGGAGTCACAGTCACAGACTGTCGTACTTTAGAATTTGGGACCACGTAGGAGGCAGGGCCCTACCCCTGTCTATCCCGGTATTAGCGAACCGCGAATGGTCAATGCGGTATGTACAAGTGCTTTGTGTAACGTTTTAGCTATGAATGCACTATGTATACGTTATTATACATTGACTCCGTGGGTTCCATTTTGTAGCGGTGGCCATCTTATGGTTGCCCTCACATAGGCTATATAGCATGAAGCGAAAACGGGCCTTTTAGAGCACATGTGCCTTTCTTTGACTTTTCTGTGACCTGGGCAGCTTGGCTCCGCCACCCCAGGTCAAACTGGTCTCACGAGTTCCCCGTCCTCTGGCCACCTGTGATTAGCATCAGGGCTTGACACACCATAAAGTCTTTTCATCCTACACAAGCCTCCAGCTAATCTCTTTCTCACCTGACTGTTCCTGCTTTATGGCTTGTTTCCCAAAACAGGAGATGCTCATGTTTATTGGGGCCTATCGATATCTGATGTGGGATCTGAGCCTTGCTGTGTAAATAATTGCGGGCTGGCTTAACTGGAATGTGGGATGGTCATCATGACTCTGCCTTTTCGTTTGTAATGTATACTGTAAATGACCATGCCATAAACCTAGGAATGTATGCCTGAGGCAGGATATTCTGTATTTAAGAAGAAGCCCGTTTCTGTGATTTTCAGCAGTCTCCTGAGAACATACACGCTGTTGTACTTCTAGGACGCCTGTAATTGGTCTGCAGCCAATAAACTGATCTTTGACTTCACCCAGAAGACTCTGTGTTTCTGTAGGTCTGAAACAGGAAGAACCCCGAAGTCATAGGGTGTGTTCCCCTGCACCGCTGGGCTTAAAATACCCAGTACTTCAGTTGGCGCCCAACGCGGGCTCAATTTCAGCGGTACCGGTCCAAGCCAGAGGTTCGTGAGGAGCTTCGTGTGGAAATTCTGGAGGAAGGCCGCCACTTCATCGACCCCTGCATGTCGACGTGGTCCGAAAGTCTTTTCTGCGAGGTTCTCCGCGTCCCGACGGCTACGATGGACTGCTGCCCTGATTAATCGCCCTGTTTTGGACCCTTGACGATTTTTGGTAGAGCGAAACAATCGAGAGAGTCTTCTGGTGACGCCATCGATCATCAATATTCAGTTAAGTATAAGTGGAGCGTCTCCCAGTTTGAATTTGGTATCCTTCGGGATCATTTTGATTTGGTGCTTGCAAGTCCCAAAGCCAGAGGACTCGTGTATTCACGAGACTATCGTATTCGATAATCCTTTGACGTTTGAAACTAGACTAGTGAGCGAAGATGCCTGGTTCTAGTGTATTTTGTAGATTGTTTTGTTTGGGTTGTGGAAGGGATTTCCAGTTAGAGGATTCATGTCCGGTTCCTCCAATTGGAACTCCTACTTATGAGCTTTATGTAAAACATGGCGTGGGCCCCATTGCATATAATGAAATATGGATCCGATACACCAGAAAGGACGGTGTTTTAAAATGGCCCCAAAATGGTAGTTTCGATACAGATATCTTAGATAATTTGGAAGGTAAATTGTTTAAAAAGGAAGCCCGGCCGGCGATGTTTGATTCTTTCCGCCTATGGCGAAAGGAAGCCAAACAGAAGGAAATTAAGCTAGCGAAAAAAAATAAGAGAGAGAGGTATGTCAGTGATGCAAGCAGCTGTGCAATTTAAAGATAATGAGGAGGAGCAAATGAAGGAACAGTTACATAGACGGCGCAAACTAGGGATTGATAAATGTTACCCTGTTTTGTCACCCCTTGTGCAAGATGAGACAAAAAAGGATGAGAAAGATTCCCTAATGTCCCATTTGTTAAGTTCGCCACCCCCATATGCGCAAAATGCCACCGCACCTCCACAGCTTGTAAATGTGCAGCCTCCAGTAAATATGCCGCAAGCCTTCCCGCAGCCGCCAGCTCCTCCTCAGCTGGCTCCTATCCCTGCAGTGCAGCCCTCTCAAGGGCTGCCAGTTTTGCTACCTGTTACCCCCGCGCTTCCTGCGACTTTGCCTAGCACGCCAGCGGCTTCCCCTAGCGCTCCTTCTTACACTACTCAGGTACCTGTATCTGAACCTGTTTTTCTTCCCTCTGTCTATCCCCCCGTTTTCGCCTCAACTTCTCCTTCAGCACGACAACGACTAACTAATGTAGTTACTAGTTTAATGTCGCCTCTCTTTGGGTCATCTAGTGCGACTCCTGCCTTACAGCGTAAGCAATTGCGCAGTCAGCTGCCTGGTCCCGACGAAAAAGAGGTGTTAGATCATCTGGCGCGTAGGTGGATTGGTTTCCCTTCACTCTATGATGTGGAATCAGTTGTTAACGTTTTTCACCAATGGGATGCCCCAAAGCAGAGGTATGTCTTTGATAAAATGTGTGAATTCCTCTGTGAGGAATTGGAGGATAATGGTGCAAACCCAAACCCACAGGAATTGTGTCGAGTGCGGTTTGATTTTGAAAAAGGTACAATTGTGGGTCCCAATGTAAATAAAGCAGTTGCGATCTTATTATCCTTGAGGAATGATGATTGTCAACAGTCGTTGTTTGAACCAGATTTCCCTGTGGGGAGAAAGGGAAAAGCGCGACAATACCCCATGAGAGAAGTCCCTCCGGTATGGAAGGAAGCCGTTGCGGCGGATGCCGCTCAAGGTATTGCTGCTGCTCCAGCACATTTTCAGCGTGTTTGGGTACATGTCCCATGGAAGCGATCTGAGGTGTTAGAACTTAAACAGACATTGCCTGATCCCCGTAAAAACCCTGCAGGATATTATAAGGAGTTGTCACAAACTGCAGAATCTTGTGTAATGAATCTGTCTGACATAGATATGCTGTTTGGGAATGTGGTTCCACAGCCTTTATGGGGATCCATTTGTAATGTAGATCACGCTGCAGAATTGGGTGACACATGGGCTAATATCGTTGCTGCAGACGCTAGACAAGTTGGTGGCGCAAAACCTGACCCTTTGGTAGCAGAGCTCCCTGGTAGAATTATTACCTACATGAAAACTATAATGCCTGCGATGCGCGTAAATTGGGATAAACTATCCGCATGTAAGCAGAAGAAAGATGAGACAGTGTCTGATTTCTTCACCAGGTTTGAAGAAACGTTTATCGACCACAGTGGTCAAGACATGAGCACTGAAGGTGGCCAACGGTTATTCGTTGATAAATTTGTGCAGAATCTACTTCTCAGAAAGTTCTTGGGCTGTTTCCTCTTCAGCGCAAATACTGGCTACTGCACAGTATTATGAGAATAGAGACAAAGATGAGAAGGATAGAACAGATAAGAAAACGAAAGAACTAAAGACAAAGGTCCTCTTGCAGCAGGCCTATCCGCCACGTGGAGGACAGAGTAATTATAGGCAAACACAAGGTATCTATCAGCAACCCCAACAATTTCAGAATAGTCAGCAAATGAACGGGTATTATCAACCACGAATCCCTGTAGGTCCCAACCAATGTTCATATTGCAAAGAGGAAGGTCATTTTAAATATAGTTGCCCTAAATTAATGCAGCGTAACAGTAATGCGTACGGCACAAGAGGTAGAGGTGGTCAGCAAGCTCCTAGAGGCAGAGGGCGTGGAAATGTTCTCCAGAACGCGCGTCCTCTTCCGCCTCAAAATACCATAAATAGCTTTGATCAGCAAGCCAACGCGACTGGTAATACAGCTCAGTATTACAATAATGATTATTATGCAGAAGATGACAATGTAGAAGATAATGATTACTAGGACAGCCGTAGACAGAGAGAGGGAGTTGTTTCAGTGCCAGTGGATCAGAGCGGACCTTATGTTAAAGTAACTACAGCAAATGTAACGGAGCCCTTTCTGCTAGACACCGGTGCTGCAAAGAGTTCAATTATGCATTCAAAACTCCCTGGCGCGCCTTTGTCTGGCGAAATAAATGTTTCAGTAGGTTTTTCTGGCGCCCCAGGTAGGAACCTGATTTCTAGTCCTATGTCTCTTTCTGTTGGAGCTTGTGAGCTAAAAGCACCCCTCATTCTAACGACAGGTTGTGGTGAAAATTTGCTAGGCTTAGATTTGCTAAAAAGATTGCATGCGACGCTATATTGTTCTCCCTCAGGAGTACAACTTACATTAGGCAAGAAAGTGATTTCCCCAATGTATTTGTCTAAAAATGCAATGCCACCTGAATTGTCATCCCTTCCGGATGTCCTGTGGGCTACTGGTCCCAATGATGTGGGTCTCTTGGAAATACCGCCATATGTGGTAACTTTAAAGGCCAATGTCAGATTGCCACGTATTCCCCAGTACAAGATCTCCAATGAAGGTCAGAAAGCGTTGTTAGCAATTGTCAGTGATTTGATTAAAAAGGGTGTAATTGAAGAGACAAGAGGCAACGTTTGCAATAGTCCTGTTTTACCTGTCTTAAAACGAACGGACCCTTCACAGCCACCTGTTTACAGATTTGTGATTGATCTTAGAGAGGTTAATAAGATTGTTGTACCACAGTTTCCAGTTGTCCCTGATATAACTGCCTTGTTAACCATGATTCCAGCCTCCGCTGCATGGTTCTCAGTGATCGATCTAAAGAATGCCTTCTTTAGCATCCCAATTGCAGAGGAGAGCAGAGACATTTTTGGCTTCAGTTTAGGAGGTCGCAGCTTCCGCTTTAAACGCGCTCCCCAGGGCTACTGTGAAAGTCCATCAATATACAGTCAGGCTTTAAAAGCGCAGCTTGATGCACTGGTTTTACCCAGTGGCGCTATCCTCATTCAGTACGTTGACGATTTACTAATCGCCGCGGATACTGAAAAGATTTGCAAAGAAGCTACCTTGTCATTGTTGCGTCATTTGTCTGCCTTTCATCACAAAGTGTCTCTCTCAAAGCTGCAATATTGTCGACAAGAATTGACCTACTTAGGTCATCTCTTATCGAAGGAGGGAAGGAGACTGACCCCAGAACGAATTCAAGCCATTGCACAGTTGAGTGTGCCAAGAACACAGAGAGAAGTGCGTGCTTTCTTGGGCATTACTTCATACTGTAGGCATTTGATTCCTAATTTTTCCTTGTTGGCAAAACCTTTGTTAGCATTAACATGCAAAGACACACCGAATCCCATCCCATGGTCTGAAGAGTGTCAGAAAAGTTTTGTGGAATTGCGTAATGCATTGTGTTCAGCTCCTGTGTTGGGTACCCCTGACTACAGCAAGCCTTTTACATTGTATGTTCATGAGAAAGATGGTTGCGCATTATCAGTGTTAACACAGCCTTTTGGCGACAGACCGCGTCCATGCGCATACTTTTCATCAACCTTGGACCCTGTAGCGAGGGCATTGCCAGGTTGTCTGAGAGCCACAGCCGCTGCAGCTATGTCTATTCGACAGTCTGCTGGACTAGTAATGGATAATACATTGATTGTTATGGTTCCAAATGCTGTGGACACATTGTTAAACAGGACCAAGACACAACACTTAACTAGTGCGCGATTATCTGGTTATGAGCTGACACTGTTAGCAAATCATATACACATAAAGAGATGCAACACGTTGAATCCAGCTACACTATTACCAATTCCAGCAGATCTAGATGAGATTGAGCAACATGATTGTCTGTTCAGAACAGAAGAAGAAACGAAAGGGAGAGTAGATCTTAAAGATACTCCCCTGACTGAGTGTGATGGTACTTTATGGGTGGATGGTTCGTGTTTCAAGCTTCCGAATGGTGATACGACTGCTGCATATGCTATCACGACTTTGCACACGATTGTTGAAACTGTGCGTGTGCCACAGAATTCGGCTCAAGCAGCAGAATTGATTGCCCTTACGAGAGCATGCGTGTTGTCTGAAGGAATGAAAGTGAACATATATACGGATAGCCAGTACGCCTTTGGCGTGGCTCATAGTTTTGGGCGATTGTGGAAGGAACGTGGGTTCCTGACTTCGCATGGAGCTAAGATTCAGAATGGCAAGTTGGTGAATGATCTCCTTGAGTCGCTGACCCTACCGTTACAAGTTGCGATTATGAAATGCAGTGCGCACAAGAAAATCACTGATGATGTTGGTCGCGGTAATGCGTTTGCTGATGAAGTCGCAAAAGAAACAGCAAAAGATGTGAAGACTCGAATGTATGTTGCAGGCCCTGCCAGATGGGTTGATGATGATGCAATGTGTGAAAACACAATAGAGAGTGTGAAGTCCCTTCAAGCTGAAGCCACAGAGAAAGAATTGAGCAAGTGGAGAGAAAGTATGGGTAAGTTGGATGAGAATGGTTGTTGGATTGATTTGTCAGAACATAGGCGATGGTTGTTACCTGATGCATATGTGCTCCCAGTGGTTACTATGGCACATGGAATGGCACACATAAGTACGAAAGGAATCTGTAAGTTGTTGTCTCCAGTATGGCAGAATGCTGGAATTCCTAAGTGTGCAGAGAATGTGGTCAAGAATTGTATGGTATGTTTGAAATGCAACCCTGGTAGGGGAACCCCAACTCCAGCTGGTCATTTTGCGCCTCCATCATATCCATTTGAAGTTTTGCAGTTGGATTTTATCCACATGGAAAGGTGCAACAACCTGAAATATGTATTGGTGGTTGTTTGCGCTTTATCAAAATGGATAGAGGCCTATCCTCTAAAAGATAACACTGCTCTATCCACAGCCAAAGCCCTTGTGAAGGAATTTTTCCCTAGGTTTGGAATGCCAAGAATGGTGTGGAGTGATAATGGGAGTGAGTTCGTGGGCCAAGTGATGAAGAATGTGTGTGAGGGACTAGGTATAAGGCAGAAATTTCACGCTGCAAATCACCCCCAATCAGCTTGATTAGTAGAGCGCTACAATGGCGCTCTAAAACTCAAACTGGCCAAAATCCAAGCGAGCGCAGGTCTTAAATGGCCTGACGCTCTGCCTCTAGCACTCCTGTCCACCAGAATGACCGTGCACTCACGAGTGGGACTTAGTCCTTACGAGGTCAGTTTTTGGCCGCCCGGCTAATGTATGGGGTGTGCCAAGACCGACGAAATTCATTGAAATCGAACATCCAGTACTGCTTGATTACTTGTATGATTTGACGGTTAAACTGCGTGTTTTACACCAACAGGTGCATGATACTCTCCCCCAGGCCTCTGAGGCTCCAGGACACCCCATTGACCCTGGCACGTGGGTGCTCATCAAAAACTTCCAGCGGAAAATCAACGATGAGCCCCGCTGGATTGGCCCTCACCTCGTGCTACTGTCTACAAGATCAGCTGTTCGAGTAAAGGGGAAAAGGAACTGGATCCACGGCACCCAGGTGAAGAGGATCCCTTTGCCTCTGCCGTATAACCAGTGGGTCCAGGAGGGTATCGCTGACTCTGAAACAGACACTGTACCTCGTTTTGTGCCGTTCAGTGATGCACGCATAAAAGGCACAACTTCAGCGCAGGAAAGTGACGATATTTTGCAAGAAGCTGTGCCACCGTCAATTCGATTGGACACTACAGAGCCTGAACTCTTGTTTCAAGATCAAACAGTACCTGGCCGTTTTCATTACAATCTAAGACCAAGGCCTATGGACAAATAAATATTCTTTTTCTTTTACCTTTTTATTTTTTGATAACCAGAGCTCTCCCATCTGAAGGACTTTCTTGATTTTTGTTTTTCGAACCACCATCCGGGGTCAGCCGCAGGGTCGCGGTACCAAGACTTTGGGGTACAGGCCGAAGACGTTAGGTCGACGGTTCTGGTTGGTCTAGGGCGTTCCCTGGACTGACAGGCGTACTCCTTAGCAGAAGATACTCACCCGCCGCGAGCGGCACGATTAGAGGATGGAGTTTTTCAAGATGGAGAGACTCACTGAGGAAATGAACTTTAAAGCAAGAATATGTAAAATAATGAGGAGCAAACGTTTTGTATTTTTATGCCTGTGTGTATTATGTAGTATGGTAGTGTTTACTGTAGGATTTGTATTCTTCTCCTCTCAAGAGCCCATTGCACCCACTGTACAGCCTATACCTCCTCCTACTATCTCCTCACACTCTTTTCACCCTCTGCCTGAACATGAACAAGTTAGACGATCAGAGTTTGTGAATAACTCGTTTATTCAGCTCCTGCACCAGCACCAACTAGTCATGAATACAACAAATTGTTGGGTGTGCGGTTTAATGCCACATACCATTAATAAGGGTATTCCCTATCTGGTGCTGCCGTATAGTTACAATGGATCGTCATGGGCATTCCAGACCATGTTTCTCTATGCACTAGATGCGTACTCCCCGCGACAACCGCGTTCCAGCAGACCTAGCACCAATAATAAAGCTTTAATGAAAGGAGTTGCCGATATGAGTAGAGATATCGATGCATACTCATCTATTCCCAAAGAAGAATTGAGAGCTTATGTAGGGTGGAACGCGACGGGGTATAGTATTAGTCTAGGTGAAAGACAACGGAAAATCTCATCCCCAATCTGGGTCGTACCCCACATAGGTCGGTTCTGTTTGCAAGGTAATGGTCAGAATCCTAGAGCTCAACTGGGAAGAAGTGACTGTACTGAAACGTACACTTTTCCGTCACAGTTTTCCCCTGCGTTTTTGGCTGCCAAGGGTACATATTTTATCTGCAATGACCGAGCATATACATGGTTGCCCCCTGACTTCTCGGGCACATGTTATATTGCAAATCTGCTACCGCCAACATTTACTGCCGCCTCTGACTATCACAAGACCAGAGTTGTGAGCGGCGTGATTAGTAAGGAGGATACTGCCGGTCAGGAAGCGGGAGATTTCTTTTTGGGTTTCCTGCCGTTTTGGGGACCTATGGTCAATAGTAGGAACCTGAGACAGCTGACTCGTGTGGTTGAATCCACTGTTAATGTTACGGCTGGTGCCCTTGGTAATTTGACAGCTGAGCTCCAAGCGGATCGCCTCATGACTTTGCAGAACCGCATGGTTCTAGACGTCATACTTGCAGACCGCGGTGGGGTATGTAAGGTTATCCAATCCAGTTGTTGCATTTTCATAACAGACAATGCTCCAACAGTTTATCAAGCCATCTCCAAACTACTTAAAATATCTGAGTCCATACACGTGGATAAAGGAGATTGGTCACTGGTGGGGTGGTTCTGGGAACTGATATCTGCCTGGGGTTGGAAAGTTCTGATGGTCATTGGAATGATCTTAGCCATCCTTTTCCTGTTCTGTCTGTGCATACAGTGTGCTCCTGCGATGTGTGGCCTCTGTGCTACATTATGTGTAAGGAAACCTGTATCGAGGGACGAGCTAAGTAATAGGATGATGCTACAGCAACATCTCCATGACTTCGTGAATATTGACCTAGACTCGAATTGAAATGAGCATAGTTATTGCCTATGTAAGGGCAAAAGGAGGGTCTGTCGTACTTTAGAATTTGGGACCACGTAGGAGGCAGGGCCCTACCCCTGTCTATCCCGGTATTAGCGAACCGCGAATGGTCAATGCGGTATGTACAAGTGCTTTGTGTAACGTTTTAGCTATGAATGCACTATGTATACGTTATTATACATTGACTCCGTGGGTTCCATTTTGTAGCGGTGGCCATCTTATGGTTGCCCTCACATAGGCTATATAGCATGAAGCGAAAACGGGCCTTTTAGAGCACATGTGCCTTTCTTTGACTTTTCTGTGACCTGGGCAGCTTGGCTCCGCCACCCCAGGTCAAACTGGTCTCACGAGTTCCCCGTCCTCTGGCCACCTGTGATTAGCATCAGGGCTTGACACACCATAAAGCAGGGGTCTTCAAACTGTGGGGCGCGACCCCCAGGGGGGCCGTGGAGTGATGCAAAGGGGGTCGCGCCTTCCCAGTCACACTTCTGCCCAGGCCCAAGGGCTTCAGGCCCCCCTCCCACACTTCCCCCGTCCTGTGTCTCAGCCCGGGCTGCTGGGGGCTCAGCTGGGCAGTGTCTGGATTCCTATCTCCGGCACCCCGTGTTTTTCACAGGTCTTTAAAGACCATTTGCATTTTAACATGCCTTTGCAAACTGGTTACAGAGGCTTAGGTTTTTTTGCTGGTTCCTGTACCCCCTGGGTCCCCACTGTGCCTATTCCTTACATTTGTATTTTACATTTCCTGCCGTAGAATGAGAATGCATTTCATGGAAAGGAATACAAAGTAGGTTTGCCAAAAGAAAAATGCCTGCCGAGTGTTGTTTAAAGAGCCTGCAAAGATCTCCTCTTGGCACTAAATAGACTTAGAAATAAAAAAGTATGTATGCATTTGTTATATGACTTTTCTGTCTTTGTTCTCTTTAATTATCAGTCATGGATCATTGAGGCAGCCCTAGAACACAATTAAACGTGCTTTCTATTTATATTTGCTGTTCGAAGTATGCACTGATAAGCGCTGAAAATACCACTTTAGCTGACTGCTTTTTTTGTACCGACTGGGCCATCAAAATAATCTGCTGGCAACCCTAACCATAGGACTGGAAGTTTGTTGCAGGATCAGCACATTATTTATTTCCTTCACACTCGATCCCCGATTAATGCCGCAATAGTTTAACTTAGATCTTAAACTCTACGCCGCCGTCAATAACATGCTGAGTTACTTCATGGGTCTGGGAATGCACCTTGCATTCAGACAACTCATTCCTCATTCTCGCCCTTCATTGTCACGCTCACCCTGCACTCACAGCGATCACAATGCACTCACACTGATCACCATGCACTTGCACCATTCACCCACTCACCTTGCACTCACAGTGATCACTCTGCACTCACAATGCACTTGTGCTGCTCACCCTATACCTCACCCTGCAGTCACACTACACATCCTGCACTCATGTGACACTTCACTCACCTGTCCCCCTCACTACTCAATATGCAACTCACTCAAACAAGCCCATCATTAATCATGCATTCATTCATCCCATTCTGAACTTGCATCCGCACCGAAATTCATACGCCACCTCACTCACCCTGCAGTCACTCCTCTTGTCCTACTCTCACACAGTTGCATCGCTCACCGTGCACTCACATGGCCACTCTTGTCACCCACACAGTGCAGAGGGTTAATGTGCCTGCTACAAAGAATATGTACCATGCAGATCCCAGAAATGAGTGTGAGTAAACTATGAGTAGTGCTATAAAAAATTAAATGTTTGTCAGAAAGGTGCTATAGATAGATGCGGTGCATTGTTGGTGAGTGGCAGTGAAGGAATTCATGGAGAAGGAGGAAATGGGGGTGGGGCATCAAAAAAGACTGATGCACCGTGTGCGACCAGCGTTAGGACCAGCCCTGACTGGGAGTGTTAGCACCCCCCTCTGAAGTTCTGGTCTAGTGGCGCCCCTGCTTCTGCCTATTATTTACATTTGTAGTGCGCTACTGTTACAAAAAGATGTCCTGGGGCTAATAACCATCTACTGCCTGAAGGCAAATGAGAAACACACAGAAGGGGAAGGAGAACCAGCCAAATGGGGTGACCTACAGAGCATAGAGAAAGGTTTTTATATCTTCCTAAAGGATAATATATTCTTGGTGGAACAAAGCAAAGGAGGGTGCAAGTTCCATAACTGCGCGGCCTGCACCAAAACAGCTAGACAGACAATTCATGCCTTCTTGAATTAGGGAACAATAAGCAGAGTGGCACCTGCCGAGAGGAGCATACGGGTCCAACCCGTATGCTTGGTGATGAGAGATGAGAGGATGAGAGAGGACAGCAAGGGAGTGAGAGAATTTGATTGAAGAGGTCAGGGGTGAGGAGAAATGTGAATTGCCGAAGAGAAGTGTGGACACGCAAGAAGTGAGTGTGAGCCAAAGGTGAGGGCTTATGTTAGAACAAAGGGGAGATGTGAAAGATGAATGGGGGGACTGGAGAGGTGTAAGATACAAATAGACAAAAATTTGAATGAAGAGACGAGGTGAATGAGAAGTGCTGAGGGGCACGGGAGGTGACAGGGCCAGAGAGGCCATGAGATAAATGGGAGAGACTGTTAGAGATGAGGGCAGTGAAAAGACAGAACGGCAAGAGGTGATTAAAGGTGAAGTGAGAGATTGAATGGGGAGAGTTCAGAAGTTGTAAAAAGGGGTGAAAGAAAATGGCCTGCAAAGTGAGAGAGGGATCCGGGGTTAGAAGAGGAGATAGGGATGGAAGGGAGGGGGTGAGAGGAAAGCTGCATGGGTAAAAGGCTTAACTCTACACAAAACCGCCAGGGTTTTAAGGGACCCCTGCTTCTCCCGGTCAGGGCCAGGTGAGCTTCTAATGTGGCAGCACGTATTGCTGCAGAGTGGAAGGCCCTTCACAAAGGTTGACTTGAAATCTTTCTGATGATAATTGCTGTATTTTGGTTATAAATGGGTACTGATTGGGTGAAATCTTTCCTGGTGTTACTGTGTGCAACAAATGTCAAAATAATGAAGCAATGCTATCCCAAAATACGCGGCATCACATAACCTCATTTACATTTTCATCCCACGCAATTTAGTCAACAGGTTTAGACATTTTTGTCAGGAGGGGGTCCTTACGCCTCAAAATGTTGACAGGGGGGTCTCAGCATCCAAAAGTTTGAAGACCTCTGCCATAAAGTCTTTTCATCCTACACAAGCCTCCAGCTAATCTCTTTCTCACCTGACTGTTCCTGCTTTATGGCTTGTTTCCCAAAACAGGAGATGCTCATGTTTATTGGGGCCTATCGATATCTGATGTGGGATCTGAGCCTTGCTGTGTAAATAATTGCGGGCTGGCTTAACTGGAATGTGGGATGGTCATCATGACTCTGCCTTTTCGTTTGTAATGTATACTTTAAAGGACCATGCCATAAACCTAGGAATGTATGCCTGAGGCAGGATGTCCTGTATTTAAGAAGAAGCCCGTTTCTGTGATTTTCAGCAGTCTCCTGAGAACATACACGCTGTTGTACTTCTAGGACGCCTGTAATTGGTCTGCAGCCAATAAACTGATCTTTGACTTCACCCAGAAGACTCTGTGTTTCTGTAGGTCTGAAACAGGAAGAACCCCGAAGTCATAGGGTGTGTTCCCCTGCACCGCTGGGCTTAAAATACCCAGTACTTCAAGACAACCTACACCCACCCACATGGCCCAGCAAGATCAAACTGAACCATACTCGCCTCACAGGGAGTGGGAAGGGACTGACAAGATGCCTCACACTGGGCTCTGTTGTGGGGAACACAAGGCCATGCTGGGAAATGGCCAAAATCATACATCAGGACTACACAGTCAGCCATCTTGCCATTTCTGTCACACCCCCTCACAGGGAAGCAGAGTCAAGAGGTAGGAGGCATGGGCATGCTGGGAAGGGGGGTGTAGCCAAGAGTATGATGGGAGTCGCAGTCACAGACAACCTACACCCACCCACATGGCCCAGCAAGATCAAATTGAACCATACTCGCCTCACAGGGAGTGGGAAGGGACTGACAAGATGTCTGACACTGGGCTCTGTCGTGGGGAGCACAAGGCCATGCTGGGAAATGGCCAACAACAATATCAAACTCTGTCTGTGACAAGCTGGGAAAAAGCAGTGACAGGCAGGCATCTGTATGAAAAGTAGAAAATGTCATGTTTGTGAACCAACGTTGCATGTAGAAACATAAATCACATTGTGTGTCTCTTCTAAACACAGGTGGTGCTGGGTACCCAGCACCAAATGACGAGGATACCCAGTCCCAGACTCTGGTGGACACTGAGCTCTCTGGTCTGACTCTCTCACTGTCCTCTTCGGATGACGACGACCAACCTGGCCCCTCCGGTGTGATCCATCATGCAGCACCAGCAGCAACAACATCTGCCCCCCGTACCCACGCCTCCACCATCTGGACACCAACACGGACAGACCAAGGACAATCAACGCCCACAGCACAGGGACACCGGACCCCCGGAAGCTACAGCCAACACCACCAGCAACACCACCCAAGGGGTCCCAGTGTCACCTGTGCATACCGCCGCTGATCCTGCCCTTGTGGAGAGGGGTGCTGGGAGTGGTGGGAGGCACAGGGCGCGCCTCGCAGAGGGGTCTGGACTGCATGACCACCCCCAACTGGCACGCATCTTAGATGCCTACCAGGATAGCACCAGAGGATTTGGCCAGGTAGTGGGGATACTCAAGGACATGCAACACGAGCAGGTCACCCACCATGCCGGCATAGAGGCCAAGTGGGATGACATCACTGCGGTGCATCGGGACATACTACAATGCCTCCGCCAGATCAACACCAACCTGTCCACACCCCATTGTGTGCCCACCACATTTGTCGCAACACCATCTGACAACCCCACAGGGTGGGAGGAGGACTCTGGCGGAGAGTCCCCTGCACCGCAGATGCCTGCACATGAGGATCCCCCCCCCCCCGGAAGAAGAGGGGTCGTCCGAAGAAGGACATGTGAGAGGCAGATGTCCCGGCACATCCCCCAGGGCCTCCAAACCTGTTCTGGACAATGTTCTTTGTGCGCAACCCGTTCACCTTGTCTAATTGCACACAACTCGCCCACATGACATGGAGGGTTCATGTTGGGCCAATGTATCAGATGACTCTGGACATTTCATCTACCAGCACATCCAACTCCAATGTGAACTTTGGATTCCCAAACCACTGTACAGCACCCACCATCCTGTGCACTTCCCTCAAACATGTAAATAAACTCACCAGTACACCATACTTGCCTCTGTTGTGATTCCAAATTGTCATGTTCAGGGAGATGTCAATCTGCTACACAACACAGTGCATGCCAAATACTGCAACAATGTGAGCAACATAAGGTGAGTCATGGGGATGTAACACATGTGAGGGAGACACACCACTATGGCAACACAAAATATACTCACCATGGCCATGTTACTCATCACACACAATGATGTTGACCTTAAACACATTGGCATGCACAGACACAACACCAACCCCAGTCAGTGGCAACAAGTCCACAGGTGAGGTAAGCAGATGTCACTCAGATGTGGGAAGACAGACAACGCACATAACAAAGCGTAGCACAGGTTCATTACACATCAGCAACATGTTTATTCCACACTAGTTGCATGTTAATTCTACGTAACAGTGGACACACGCTCCCAATGTGTTGGAGAATGGAAGTCCAGGGATGTGGGGTACATCAGTTGATGGGAATTGTCAACTTCAACACTGGTGTTGGCTTTTGGGTGTTGGGGGTCAGTGTTGACCACACAACAGGCAAAGTACCCTGGGAAGGACATACAAGATACAGTCAAAAGCACAGAAGAACAGTAGAGAAATGCAATACACATGCACAAAACATGTTGCAAAACACCTACACAAACACTAGTTAGCAGTACTACCCTATTGTGGAGTACACACCAGCTGAATGGTCACATCACAGCACGCATCGAGTCAAGTGGCACACAGACACACTCAAACAGCAACAGAGCTGGCTCAACACATTCCAGGCTACCTCCATACATTTACATAATAACACTGGAAACTCACATTCAGGTGAAAAAGTTGTTGATGAGCTGGGAGCGGACGTCACCATCATCTTCATCATCACTGGCATCTTAGCCCAGGCCGGGATCCTCCACAGGTGCCGGAGGTTGGTCATCGTCATCGTCATCCTGGATGAGAGGCACCTCCTTCGACACCGCCACGTTGTGTAGCATGCAGCAGATCAGTATTATTTTGCACACCTTTGCAGGCTCATATGGGAGGGCCCCTTCGGTCTTGTCCAGGCAGCGAAAGCGGCTTTTCAGGAGGCCGAATGTCCGCTCAATCACCCTCCTGCTCCGACCATGTGCCTCATTGTAGCGCATCTCGGCTGGTGTGACATGGTTCCTGAGGGGTGTCAGCAACTACGGCATGTTGGGGTATCCGGAGTCACCTACACACACAAAAATGAACAAGTAGCTGAGTTTTGTAGGAGTGCGGAATACAACAGTGACAAACACTTACAATGAGAAACAGTCAGCACACACCTACAAGCCAGGCACGCTGAGCTGGCATCTGTGACATCAGCGTTGCAATGCGACTACTCCTCATAATGTAGGCATCGTGTGCAGAACCAGGGAACCGTGCACACACATGTGTGATAGACATGTCAGCAAAACAGACCACCAGAGCATTGATCGAATGGCAGTGCTTCCTGTTCCGGTATGCCTGCTCATGTGCCTGTGTTGGTATCAGGGCAACATGTGTCCCATCAATAGATCCGATGACGTTCGGCATCCTCCCCAGTGTATAAAAGGCATCCTTTATTTCAGGGAGTTCACCTGGGCTCGGGAACTTGATATACAGGTTGAGGAATTGCAACATCCCCTCCAAGACATCGCGTAGCACCCGACTAAACATCGTTTGCGACATCCCACCAGCAGTAGCCACAGTGTAATGGAAGGTACCGGTAGCAAAGAAGTGCAGGGCTGCCATCACCTTCACCTCTGGGGTCAGTGCTGTAGGGTATGTCCGGCCAGGTAGCAGATGTGGCACCAACTGCTCCACCAACTCCGCAATCAGTGGCCTGGTGAAAGGGTACCATCTGATGCAGTCGCGTTCCTGCATGGTTGCAAGGTCTGGGAATGGACGATGGACAGCTGGTGCCCTGCAGTACAGAGATGCACAAAGGAAGATTGTCAGTACATCCCCCCATGTGGCCATGACCACGATCAATATCACATGCTAGTTCATGACAATACACAATGTACTGAGGTGTGTGCTGTTGGGCATGGACACATATGTCACCTACAAGACCACCACCACACATCTCAATTCCACATGTCCACATGTGTCCCATGTAGTGCAATGGGCCAATCATCTGGTTGTGTCACCCAACCTATGTGCCACTGCAAAATTCCAAAAACATACCCCAGTGACAATTGAGGCCTCATGTCTCCCATGCATCACAGATCTTTGCCATGCAGAAACCCAGGCTCCCTGTATTGCCACATCAACACAGCAATGGACATGGCGTAGCACGTACACACCACAAGGCAAGTGTAAGTCCCACAGGTAGTGGCCACTATTGTTCCTGCCGGCCCCACATGTACGTCTCTTAGACACACACCCCATCAAGGTTGATGCATACACCACATGGATGTGGAGACTGTCAACCATTGGTAACATGTGATCAGACACATCTGAGACACAACATGCACACAGACTGTGGGGGCACATCAGCATTGTGGCTACAGGTCTCACTGTGATGTACATGCCATCATCCCCAGGACTCAGGGTATATGTGACATGTCCTAAACATATCCAACCTGACACTGTGGCCCTGACTCATGCCCAGTAGTGTCCAATTGCACATCACAGTGGTAATATGCACAACACAGAAAGGATTTTGCCCCTATGTACACGTGCACAACCTGGGAGTGGCTGCACAAAGTGCCAGCCAAAAAAACTGCTGCGGCCCCCCCAAACACCCAGGAAATGCAGCCTTACATGCCACGGGACACTCCCTGGCCAATGCTATAGTGTGGCAGATGTGTGCAGGTGTCCATGGCCAGTATATGTGTGTTGCATCCGTATGATAGTCACACTAATGAGGTCCAACGCGGGTGACAATGCATACGCATTGCACGGCTCATGTCCGAGCCGTGCGTATACTTTGTCATTGAATGCAATGAGGTCCGATGCGGGTGACAATGCGTACGCATTGCACGGCTCATGTCCGAGCCGTGCGTACGCTTTGTCATTGAATGCAATGAGGTCCGACGCAGGTGACAATGCGTACGCATTGCACGGCTCATGTGCGAGCCGTGCGTACGCTTTGTCATTGAATGCAATGAGGTCCAATGCGGGTGACTATTATGCATACGCGTCAGACAGGCATGGTCCGAGACAGGCGTACGCCTTGGCCATTGAATCGCATGGAGACGGGTGCATGTGTATATTCAAAATACGCGTTGTACAGTCAGTTGAACGAGCCGGGCCCACCCATTTGCTCAGGACTGTCATGGAGACGGATGCGGATTCTAAACTTGTACTAGTTGTGCACTGGAAATTCAGTTGGATGCCTACAACAATGTTGCAATTTCAAGTGTTCCATGAAGGCGAAGATTTGAACGATGCGGCGTGTACGAGTCGTACTTTTAAATGGATTGGCCAGAATCATAGAATGCAACTGTGTTGGACCTATCACTTGGGACACATGGCACAGAGTCTGCCTCTGCAGCACAGATATAAGGCTGGCTGGCCCCCAGGGAGCTCACTTGCCTGCACTACATGCTACTGGACCACATCCCTGCTACCACTGCTGCTGTCTCTGCATCCTCTGGCTCCTGCTATGGCACGTACTCTGGAGAGGGCCCCAGCCTTCACTGAGGAGGAGAACCAGGCCCTGCTGGACGGGCTCCTTCCAGAGTACAGAAAGCTCTATGGGACACCAGGGGAGCAGGTGAGTGTGCAGTCCACTGCCTTCCTAATTATGCATGTTGTCTGACTAGCAGTACTAGCAGTTTGTACACCAGTGGCAAGCATTCTCATTGACTACTTTCATCCCCAAAAGTGTGTAGGTACATGTAATGAATAGTTTTCCTGCTGCTAAAGAGCTTATTGCAAGCTTAAACTATCCAGGCATTGTTAACATGTCAGACATGCATGTGATTTTTCATTCACCATGTTTGCACTACCTGTGTAATTTATTTCCCTTTGTGATTATAACATGTATATCCTAATGTGTGCTGCACAAATCTGGGCCATGTGTGTTAATGTACTTTTCACTTTGTCCTCCTCACAGGTTGATGCCCACCAGAAGCAGGAGATCTGGCTGACCATCGCCCGGGCTGTTCGTTCTGTGGGGGTCTCCAAGCGCCGGATGTGCAACTGCCAGAAGAGGTGGCAAGACCTTCGGGGCTGGACCCGGAGGATAGCTAGAGTCCAGCTGAAGCTGTCACCTCCACGCAGGAGGGGTGGACACCGGAACCTGACTCCCCACATGCTCCGTATCCTGGCGGTGGTCTTCCCGGACCTGGATAGGCAGTTGAAGGCCAGACAGCAGCAGGAAGGGGGTGAGTCCATGTCTGATCTGTGTACTATGTTTGACATGCAAATAGCAGTCTTTTGTCCTGGTCACACTTCCACAATACGTAGGTCTTGTAGTCCCAAACTCAGGTCCCTCATTTGTGTGATGCACCCTCCTCATCTGTTCCACAGGTGTGGCCCCTCCAGTCTGTTGCTTGTGTCACTAGGGCACTGTGTCCCTGCAGTCAGCTATGCTTCAGGTACCGGTCAGCATCAGTTCCCGTGAATCTGTTGTGTGTTTCATGGGTGGGTCTATTGTTTACACAATGCCTGAGATCTGACATGTGATCTGTGTGTGCCCTTGAGATGTGTACCAATTTCTTGTCTGACTCGCAACATGTGGCTGGGGTATTCCAAACAAACCCATGCAGCAGGGGACTTCAATTTTTGGGCCTCAGGAGTATGTATATCAAGTATGTCACACTTGCTTAGCCACCTGACTACTGTCTGGGGCCAAACACTGTTTCACTTAGTCCTGGCCAGTCATGCCCTCTCAAGGGCATTTAGAAACACTCTGAAATCCCACTCCTGTGTATGAAATTGCAGGTTGTGCTTAGTGACCTGTGCCCTCAAGTGTCTGCCTCTGTGTCATTAGGGTGTGGCTTGTTGCTACATACAATTGGGGTGTCCATGATTCAGAGGGTCAACATGACATCTGCGATGTGAGTGTGAGAGACAAGACCTGTGTGACATATAGGTGTGTGATCATCTGACAGGGCACAATGGTGTATGCAACTGTGTCCTTCATGCAGCTGGGTTACATGCATGGCAGACTGTGATGTGTTAATGTACAGGGATTTGTGTTTGCTGGGACTCATATGAATGATTTGCATGATGTGGGGTCTTCTGGGTCCTAGATATGTTGTTTGCATGGGATGGGCAAGTGTGCCGGACATCTGCAGAGTTAGCTTTACCCCTGAACTAGTATTGTGAGTCAGTGCATATTGTTGTCGTCTGGATGCCCTGCCCCTGTGACAGGAGACAGTGATGACTGACTTTCAGGGCATCTCAGTGCCATGGCATTTAACTTGCTATGAGTGATCCTGCATTGTGTTCAAGTGTGCACCATGCACCCCATTGTGGCATTGCCTATCAGGACATGAGTACATCATAGTGTGTGTTGCTGGCATGCATCCCAAGCATGTGAAATGAGTCTCTGCCCATCCCTTCATCCGGACACCTGTAATGAGTCAGTAGCAAGAGATGTGCTGTGTGTATAGTGACATACTCCTAAATGTTCACTTGTATGTACAACTAATGTGTGGGTGGTGCATGTAGGCACATTGGGGTGTTAGCATCCAACATGCAACGGACATATGTGTAAAAGTCAAGGAGGGATATGTGTGCCTTGGTTGATGTTGAGAATGACTATTGTCTTATCCTAAACAGTGTTGGCACTTTGAGCTGTGCTCAGCAGATGACGCCAGGGCTTGCCCTGTGATGTGATGTACTCACTGTGGTGTGTGCAGTCGGTGCAGGTGACTGATGTAGTTCTGTTGCTTCCTATTCCTATCCAGATACATCCACGGCCACAGGAGGGGACAGCTCCACAGACCAGGAGGAGCCACAGAGCCTTACAGGGACAGAAGGAGAGGAGTCGGGTGAACCCAGTGGCACGGAGGGCGAGTTGAGCCACACAGAGGAGTCGTCATCACCATCCCCCCCAGCTGAGGGCCACAGCAGCTCTGAGGATGACTCCCTTGTGGAGGCGGGTGTCAGCAGCCACCAAACCCCAGCTAGTGAGGCTGTCTCCGCCCCGCCACCACCACCACCACCACCCCCCTCCCATCAGCTCCCATCCCAGAGGTCCCTGTAGGCTCCTGTGTCCGTGAGCATGTCTCCTTTGTGCCAGGCACCGCACCCCCTGCCCCTGTGTCCCCTGCTGCCCTGATTGAGGAGTCTGTGAACTTACGTCGACAGGTCCATATAGGGCAGACGTCGATGCTGAAGTTCCTCCATGCACACACAGGTCTGTTGACACAACTGGTGTCATTCATGGAGGGCATTTCCTCGGAGGACCAATCAGTCCATGGCCTCCTCCCAGACGGCAGCAGTGTCCCTCCTCCAACAGTCCCGCACCCCTCCTACCCCTGCACCACCCACGATTCCTAGCACCCTACCTGTCCTAAGCACAGAAACCCCCAAACCAAGGTCTAGATGTGCACACAAGCAAGCGTAGGGCACTGATTCCACACTCACAGGGGCTGGTTTGCTGACACACACACACAGTCATCCACAACCACTCCACAGTCCTCCGAGACCTCTCCCTCCCAGCCCCCTTCCCTTGCCTCTATTGAAACCCCATCCCCCCAGAAGCTCTTCCTCTGTGACCTTGGCCTCTTCCCCACCGACCCTGCAGATCCTGATTACAAGGGGAAGAGGAAGTCCCCACACACAGAAGGGAGTGCCCCTCATACCCGGACACCCTCCCCCAGGCGCAGTCAGACCGAGACACCCACCCCCAAGTCCCCCCGGCACCAGAAGAGCAAGACCCCCCACCACCACGCAGCTCCAAAGCAAAGTCTCCGTCCTCCATCCCCCAGGCCACCACTCCAGAGGTTCCCCCGCCACTCCCTGCCCCGGGTTCCCCCACACACAGATACACCATCCCCAAAATGCTAAGGCCATCCCCCCTAGCACTTGCTCCTCCACACCTGGTCAGACAGTTGGTGGCACTGATGTGGGGACCATGTCCCCCCCTGCCCTGCCGGCCTCACCTGTATCCCATTCCGCTCCCATGGATGTAGGCACTGCTTTGGAGTTCACGACCACCCCGTCTGACTTGGGCACTGCAGTGGTGAGCCAATCCACTCCATCTGACCTGCCCACTGGAGTTGTGCCGGCACCCACCCCATCTGACTTGTGCCCCACAGTTGTGACAGCACCCACCACTTCAGTCAGCTCCACTGCAGTTGCAAGTGTCTCGCCTGCATCCACCACCTCTTCACTGCCTGCTTCTGCTGCATCCTGATCCTGTCCCTGCGGTGCCTGGCCTGCCCTGCCCCCATGTATGCCCCTCCGAGAGGATGACCCCGGTCCTTAGCAGTGCAGGCAAGCAAGGTGTGACAGTTGTCACTCTAGTTCACTCCTTGGCATTTGGACATGGACTGGCCATTGGCCTTTTGTTAGAACAGACGTTTCATTTTTAATATGCTGAATAAAACTTTTTTCTTTATCCCTGTGAGCTTGATTTAGCTGTATATTATGTTGATGTTGTTTTACATGCCCTTGCACCTGTAATGCTTGGTTTACAATGTTGAATACTGATGTGTTGATGTGAGGTACTCCCTGTGGGCCATGAGATATGTATCCTATTCTGGTGGGTATCCATGTCATCCTTTGCAGCTACCTGGGTGTGTCAGGATCAACTATTTGTGTACATCTCTCTGTGAGCATTTCATTGGCATGGTCACATCTGTGGCTTGCACCCCTGCACATATGATGTGCTTCCCATTGTCCAATTTGTCACTTCCACATACTTTGTGCACATCAACACTGGACCTACAGGTGTGGGCATCATTGTGATAGGGGCAACTGGGGCCTCTGTGCAACTTGCTAGACATATGTTTTGGGTATGTGCAGATGGCTTAGGGGAGACTCACGTACCCAGGCTGTTGTGACCGTAGCCTTCATTGTGTGGTAACGGATGGTGGACTGACCAAGTGTTCTGCAGGCATGAGTGGGACTTGCGGTGAATATGTTTGGCACAGCTGGACTCCCACAGGAGTTGTGTCCCCTCAAGTTAGTGTGTTGTCCAGTGACATGGCCTGGGCCGATGGTGTGTGTTGTATGAGCATGTGTGTGTGTCCACATCCCTGTTCATACACAGACAGTGTTCCCTTGATATTGTTGTCTGGAGGTGCATGTTGCTGCATCTCTGTGATTGTCACCATATTTGTGCCTGTTGTTGATGCTTGTTGAGTGGTACTGAGTCCATCCCACTACTTATCAAACGGGCTACCAGATGTGGGGGTGCATGACACACTACTGTTAATTGATGTATCATCATTGGGATTTGTCAGTTCTGAGTGGTGATGATGTTGTCAGACACAGATGGGACACAGTCAGGGTTCCTCAAGGCACTTGTTTGTTCGCAATATCATGTAGTTGTCCCTAGGTGGTAGTTTTCAGTGAATGAGACATTTGTATTTGTGTGACTGCTCCCACTTGTCGGGTTCACGGCTGCGATGCTGGCAGGTGTCAGCATGTGTGCCTTGTGTTTCTCCTTGGCATCTGCATTGTCCTGGGACTGTGGCAGGGATTCTGAAGGTTACATGAGCTTTGAGGTCATGGCCATGTACCGCATACTGAGCAGTATGTCTGTCATTCCCCAGGGTTGTGAACTGTCCTTGTGTGATGTGTCTGTGCACCTTAGTTCATCTCAATATTCCTGGTTTTGTCATGGGTGCATGTGCAATGTCACCTGTCCATGTGGGCTTCACAGATCCACATTGTTGCAGTTCAGGGTGTGTGATGTTGAGGGTGGGCTGATGTGAATGTTTGCATGGATGGTCCCCTAGCTCCCGTTTGTCCATGGATGAGGGGCCATGCTGAGTGATTTGTGTTTGTGTATGTGTGATGTACGTTTGTGGCACAGGACACATGACTGGTTTTCCAGTTTGTACGACATCTGCCTTTAGCATCACAGTGGAGGTGTCATGCATGCTTGCGTCACCCCAATGTCTGTTCCCTGGGGGTAGTGGTGTTGTGTGTCAGTCTCTTGCTGTGTTAGTTGGTGTTCATTCCAGCTTGTGTCACGTGTCTGTTGTGCTGCCTCTCATCTCCCAATGCCTGATTGCCCACTGAGGGTGTCCCAATGATGGTTTACTTTTGTATGGCACTGTGTCCACATCTGTGTCTCAGTGGTTCAGCCCCCCTCATGTGTTGTGTAGTTGCCTGGGGATACTGTTGTGTCCGATGTGCAGTGTGAGTTTGCCTGTTTGTGTTTGTCCATCTGCACCAGTGCATTGGTATTGCTGTTGTGGGCCTTTGTCTGGATGCTGTTTCTGTGATTTTGCATGCTGTCCCTGTGAGTCATTTCACATCTTTGTGCACATTCATCCTGGTTGTTGGGTGCCATGCTGGCATGGAATGTGAGTTTGGGATCTGACACCTACAGTCTACACATGTTTTTTTGATTGGTGTGTCTATTTTCAAGATGTGTGCATGCTTGGTGATGGTCACTTCTGCTGTTGTGTCATTGTAAGCTGTATGCGTTGTCAGCCCCCATGTGTGGTGCTTGTCTGCACATGGCCGAGAGTGTGTTATGTTAGCCTCACCATATCTCTGTGTGTATGGGACACAACAACTAGTTTGCCCCAGAAGAGTTTGATGTGTTGGGAGCAGGGATCATACATGCTGTTTGTTATTTGCAGCTTTGACCATGATGACACTTACCTTTTGGTCACTGTGATGAGGGGGTTTTAGACCCCATCTCCACAATACTCAACATCTGCTGCTGTTTGGAAGCTCACACTTAACTTCAGTTCTACACAGTGAGGGGGTGTTTTTTTTACATTGCCACAGTGCTATGGTGATGCTTGCCTTGTGTATGTCACACTCATGTGTTAGTCACACATGTGCTGTTACTTACATTGTATGCTCGTAGCCATATTCACTGTTGTGGGCATTTGTCACAGACTACACACTGTTGTCATGATGTTAGGGGGGATGTAGTTTGAGGACATAGCTCATGTTGGAGTATGCTGGATGTGTTGCGCATCACCCTTCCTATTGGTGGGGGTGGCTGTAGTGATGGGCAACATAAGCCCTATGGCTGGGGGTATCAGGGGTGATGGGCAACATCAGCCATATGGGTGTGGGTGGCAGTAGTGATGGGCAATAGGTCCCCTATGGGTGGGGGTGGCTGTAGTGATGGGCAACATAAGCCATATGGGTGTGGGTGGCAGTAGAGATGGGCAAAAGATCAACTATGGGTGCGGTGGCTGTAGTGATGGGCAACATAAGCCCTATGGGTGTGGGTGGCAGTAGTGATGGGCAACAGGTCCCCTAAACACAAACAAACTATTCGCGCCGCCATTTCCGCCGAGTCGCGAGGCCACGCCCACTTTGAGGCCATGCCCCCCGCCCAATCTGTATAAAGAAGCTGACTACGAGCGTCTCCATCCAGATCCACGTACCCTCCTGAGGCGGAAGCCGGGAGCCAAACCTGCTTTTTAAAAATACTTGTGTGTGTCACTTTACTTGCTGTAATTTTTTAATAATACCCTCACCTCACCTCCTGGCACCTGTCAGGACGCTACAGCTTCCACTGCGCAGCCGATTTAACGCTGCTGCGGACTTAAACACAAACAAACTATTCGCGCCGCCATTGCCGCCGAGCCGCGAGGCCACGCCCACTTTGAGGCCACGCCCCCCCGCCCAATCTGTATAAAGACGCTGACTACGAGCGTCCCCATCCAGATCCACGTACCCTCCTGAGGCGGAAGCCGGGAGCCAAACCTGCTTTTTAAAAATACTTGTGTGTGTCACTTTACTTGCTGTAATTTTTTAATAATACCCTCACCTCACCTCCTGGCACCTGTCAGGACGCTACAGCTTCCACCGCGCAGCCGATTTAACGCTGCTGCGGACTTAAACACAAACAAACTATTCGCGCCGCCATTGCCGCCGAGCCGCGAGGCCACGCCCACTTTGAGGCCACGCCCCCCCGCCCTCTTTCTCCCCTTGATAATATGTGCATTCACCGTACGCGCAGCGGACGGGCGCAGCGGGCGCGTCGTTTGCGCGCCGAAGGCGCGCATGGGGCAAGCCTGTCTGGGCCCGTCCGGGCCCGGACGGACCCAGGCCCAGGGATGCTGCCAGATCCATCTCCCAGTCGCCTGATGTACTCAGCAGACATGCTTCGCGACCTCCGACCTGAAAAAAACCAAGGTTGTCGTTACACTCGCGAAGCAGGTAAACCCTTTACAAGCTGCATACGCTGCCATACAGCCACTCTGACCCCAGCCAATTTCAGGCTACAGCTTGGCCTTCTTAACTGTCGCTCCCTCCCCAAGCACGCACTCGAAATTAATGGGCTGATTCAAGACCAAGGCTTAGACACACTGTTTTTAACAGAAACCTGGCTTTCTGACACAATGAATGCGGATATTGTTACCGCCCTTCCCCCAGGCTACCTCATCCAAACCCGCCATAGACCCAGAGGAAGAGGAGGTGGGTGGGCCATAATCTACCGCGATCACCTCAGCTGTAGAATCAATGACGCCAACATTGAAGACGCTGAAAGCTGCCACTTTTCCCATCAAACCTCCCCGACGCACTCCCTTTCGGCACTGCTCATCTACCGGCCCCCGGGTACCCTCGGGAAATTCCTTAACGCAGTCACCGAAACTACCTCTCAATTGGCCGCCTCTGTTTCTAACTTTCTTATTGTAGGTGATCTTAACCTCCATTTTACTGATCCCGCTGACCGATCTGCCTCTGATCTACTAGTGGACCTTCTGTCACTCAACATTCGATTGGTGAATAACGAGCCGACCCATGACAAGGGACACCTCTTAGATCCCGTCCTCACTAATGATGCCAATATTACCACAAGTCCTTCTTTGCCACTGCCATGGACCGATCATTTTTTAATCCCCATTTCCTGGGAGTCCCCCACTGCTACCACCCAGTCCGCGAAAATCAAAGTCACTGATAGACGTTGGCACAAACTTGTACCATCTGAATGGTCCTCCGTTCTCTCCAACTCTATGCCATTGTTTTCTTCTGATGCTATCACGGCCGATAAACAGTTTAGCTCCTGGATCACATCCTCGTTGGACATACTCCTCCCTAAAAACACCACCCTCAGACACACCAAACGAATACCCTCGGCCCCGTGGTACACTCCAGAGCTCAAGTCGCTTCGGCAGGACTGTAAAAGAGCCGAACGCTCCTGGAGGATGGAGAAATCCAACACCAATAAGGATGCCTATCTCATCTCCTTATCAGTATACAAATCTGCTATTGGTAAGACAAAAAGTTTGTTCTTTCAGGAAAGAATTGAAAAAGCCGCCTGCTCCAGTAAAGAAACCTATAACATCCTGAAAGAGCTTATCAAGGTTCCCGATCCCGTCCCGAGAAACCCCCCAGACCCCAAAGCTGACCAGGAAAAATACCACCAGCTAGCCAGCTTTTTCCAAGAAAAAATTCAAAAAATCCTTAATTCCATCCCTCCTTCCATTCCGACCATCATTAGCGATCCCCTCGACACTCCGATCTCCCCTAAATTAACTTCTTGGGGGCAAATTACCACCGAAGAAGTCGAGAACACGCTAAAAACTATCAAAAGCGGATCTCCTAGGGACCCCGCACCACTACGGACCCTCAAGGAAGTAGCCCCCATCATCATCCCCCCCTCACCCATCTGATTAACGCGTCTTTTCAACAGGGAATCGTTCCCCTTAATTGGAAAGCGGCAGTTGTTAAAGCGCTTTTAAAGAAACCCTCCCTGGATCCAGCGGAATTGGCTAATTATAGACCAATATCCCTCCTCCCTGGGACTAGCAAGATCGCCGAGAAACTGGTGAACAAGAAACGTTCCCAGTTTCTTGAATCTAATAATCTACTAAAAAACTCGCAGACAGGTTTTCGCCCAGGACAGGGCACTAACATCGCCCTCCTGGCGGCGGTGGAGGAGGCCAGAGCACTCTTAGACGAAGGAGGATCAGTGGCAGTGATCATCCTCGACCTGAGTGCGGCCTTCGACACCGTCAACCACCAACTTTTGATCAAACGGCTCAAGAAGGTAGGAGTAGAAGGCACTGCACTATCCTGGCTTTCCTCCTTTCTGGCCCAACGGTCCTTTCAGATCTGGGAGAATAACACCTGCTCCTCCGAAACACCCCTCCAATGTGGGGTGCCTCAGGGCTCTTCCTTGAGCCCCACTTTGTTTAACATATACATGGCCCCATTGGAGGAGGTTGTCACCCCGTTCGGAGTGAGCATCGTCAGTTATGCTGACGACACACAATTAGTCGTCTCCCTATCCCACCCCAGTCAACAACCTGCGGACTTATTCAACTGCTTGACGCAGATACAAGAGTGGATGAATAACTCAGCTCTAAAGCTGAATGGATCAAAGACGGACATCCTCCTTCTGGGTCCAAAAGGTCTCACTTTTCCCTTGGACATCTGGCCACCCTGTCTGGGCCCCCCCCCAGACCCAAAACAGGAAGTAAAAAGCCGGGAGTATGGATCGAAGCCGATCTCTCATTTACCACACAGGCCAAAAAAGTAGCCGGTACCTGCTTCGGACTACTGAAATCTACGAGAAAGATCCTGCCCCTACTTCCACCCACATCGCAAAGACTTCTCATCCAAGGCCTCATACTTTCCAGGCTCGATTATAGCAACGCAATCTACTTGGGCGCACCGGAAGCAACTCTAAACAAACTTCAGAAAATCCAAAATGCGGCGGCCCGGATCCTCACCAACACCCCGGCCAGAGCTTCAGCCAAACCTGCTCTGAAGCTCCTTCACTGGCTCCCAGTGAGGGAACGAGTGATCTTCAAAGCCTTATGCCTGGCGCATAAGCTTCTGCAGAATCAAGGTCCTCCGATTCTTAGAAAATTCATAAAACCTTACAAAGCCCCAAGATCCCTTCGATCGGACAAGGAGTCCCTTATCATCATGCCCAGATTCAGGAAAGCTCGCTCGGGTGGAAGACGCTTCTCGGTCCACACCGCACGCCTCTGGAACGCGCTCCCCCGAGACCTTAGAAAAGAACCCAACTTCTTACGTTTCAGGAAACGGCTTAAAGCCCACTTGTTCCCTTAATTTTTAACTCTCCTCCTTCTGAAACCTGCTGTCCCCCTCTTAGCCGCCGAACCCTCCGAGGTAGGGATCTTTAGCGCTGGGATACCTCAGGGTGACTACGCACTCTATAAATTTTTTTAATAATAATAATAATAACTATGGGTGGGGGTGGCTGTAGTGATGGGCAACATAAGCCCTATGGCTGGGGGTGGCAGGGGTGATGAACAACAGGTCCCCTGTGAGTGGCAGGGGTGATGGGCAACATAGACCCTATGGCTGGGGGTGGCAGGGGTGGTGGGCAACATAGTCCATATGGGTGTGGGTGGCAGTAGTGATGGCAACAGGTCCACTATGGGTGGGGGTGGCTGTAGTGATTGGCAACATAAGACCTATGGGTGTGGGTGGCAGTGGTGATGGCCAACAGGTCCCCTATGGGTGGGGGTGGCTGTAGTGATGGGCAACATAAGCTCTATGGCTGGGGGTGGCAGGGGTGATTGGCAACAGGTCCCCTGTGAGTGGGGGTGGCAGGGGTGATGGGCAACATTAGCCCTATGGCTGGGGGTGGTAGGGGTGATGGGCAACATAGTCCATATGGGTGTGGGTGGCAGTAGTGATGGGCAACAGATCCCCTATGGGTGGGGGTGGCTATAGTGATGGGCAACACAAGCCTTATGGCTGGGGGTGGCAGGGGTGATGGGCAACATCAGCCTTATGAGTGTGGGTGGCAGTAGTGATGGGCAACAGGTCCACTATGGGTGGGGGTGGCTGTAGTGATGGGCAACATAAGCCCTATGGGTGTGGGTGGCAGGGGTGATGGGCAACAGGTCCCCTGTGAGTGGGGGTGGCAGGGGTGATGGGCAACATAGGCCCTATGGCTGGGGGTGCCAGGGGTGATGGGAAACATAGTCCATATGGGTGTGGGTGGCAGGGGTGATGGGCAACAGATCCATTATGGGTGGGGGTGTTAGTGGTGCTGGCCATGCAACCCCTATGGTGGGCTGTTGGTAGTGGCCAGGATGTGGATCCCCTGTGTGTGTGTGCCATTTTGCGGGTACGTGTCGTTTGTTTGTGTTGTAGGTGTCCGACTTACCGCCTGCACCATCGGCGTCGGTCCCTGATCCGGTCATAGATGTAGAGTACTGGTATGACCTGCGCGATGGGATTCATGATGTGTTTGTGTCGTACATTGATTGGTGCGTCTTTGCCCTGCATTTCCATAGAGGTACTGTTTTACGGGACTTCCCGACACTGTAGCTTGCCCGCGACGCCGCAGTCAGCCAGAACTGTTTGGATTTGTTTGTTCACAACGCCGTGACAGCCCCGGACGGAGCATCGGCTTCAAGAATTGTATTTCAAGTTTATTCTGATAACTGAAGATTTCTAAGTACAGTATTGTGGATTGTTATCGTTTTTGGTCCTGTCATAAGTATATAAAAAGATTGGATATTTTTCTAAACTGGTGTGTTGTCCTTTTGTAGTGCTTTCACGGTGTTACTGTTGGTTATGAGCAAATGCTTTACACACTGCTAAGATAAGCATGACTGCTCATGCCAAGCTACCAAGGGGGTGAGCAGGAGTTATTTTAGGAATGTAACTCCCTTATCCTGACTCGGAAGAAGGGTCCCTACTTGGACAAAGGTGCAAACCATTGCCAAACTAGAGACCCTCATTTCTAACAGGGGCTGAATGTTATATTGTGTCACTTAAACACAAGGCTATTAACATGTGTCTCATTTAACATGCGGTTTATGAATTCATTTAATCTTTGAAAAATTAGGCAGTAGTAGACAAGTAATCTATCTTGGTGGGCCCTGGGCTGGACTCAGCAGTAGCTGAAGGTGCCGGTCTTCAAGGGCCATAAAAACATGGATAACATGGATCTTCTTTAGATGAAAACACGACTGAGCAAGTGAATCACTTGTAGGTGGAAAATGGGGAGGTCTCCAGACCATTAACGGGAGTTCTGAGGATCAATTCATCGTTCTACCCGCTCAGATTAAACAGACATTGGCAAAGCCAATGGGTCTCACCTTTTCGACCTATTGGCTTTGTCAATGGTTTTTAGCCACACTGCACAGCATCCTTGATGCTGTGAAGCATGTTTAAAGTTAATTAAAAAATTAAAATGCCTTTGATGCAGCAACCCGCATCATTTTGAGGCACATGCACTACTCATACCCACCCCTACAAAATGACACCGATTATTTTTTCTTTTTCGTTACCAATCCAAGGTGGATTCATAACTAAAAAGAAAAGAAAATGTGTAAAAGTGTTTTTGTTTTCAAAGTGAGCCAAGGGAGGATGGGAAGCAATAGTGGCTGGGGGGTGGAAGCAACATGGGGTAGGGCAAGGGAACGTGGAAGCAACAAGGAGAGGGTGAGAGGGGGGCACAAGCAATACGTGGGAGTGGGGAGGGAGGCAAAAGCAACAGAGGGAGGGCAAAAGGAACGGGAGAGCAACATGAAAGATGTTGGAAGGTATGAGAAAGTATCACTGGGTTGGGAGAAACAACACAGAGGGTGCAGTAGATGAAACAACAAGGAAAGAGAAGGAGAGCAAGGTTGTGGTGAAGCAGCATGGCGGGTGCAGAAAGGCAATGAGGAGAACCAAACATTGAGTGCACCAGTGAGTTGGACGTGGAGAAACACTAGCGCAATGGAGAGCATTACTAATGCAGGGGAAGAGAAATACACAAGGTAGGCAGCTTGAAAACATATGCACTCTATGGAGTACTTAACATAAAAGAAAAAAGTAGTGCTTGAAAAGCAAGCAGTGGAGGCAAAGGTGTCAGCCAATCAAAATGATGGTAAATAGGCAAGCTCTACAGGAGGGACAAACACAAGACTGACAAGCTGCAACACAAATAGGAAGCAGGCAAACAAGAGTGACAGGAAATCCAACCAATGGTAAGCAACTGTTGGGCTGCAAACCCCACTTTGCTCTTGGTAAGCTACAATATGCCTCGCAATAGACAGTGCATGCTCTGTCTCGTAGGCTCGACCTAACAACCTGGGTAACGCTACAGAAGTAGGATAGTTGCCACATCGTTTAGTGATGGTGCTTGGAGATAGCATGTATTGTAGAGATTCTTTATAAATATAAAATATTTGATCCATTATTGGAAAGACATTGGCTAGCTCTCTTTTGATTTGAATGGCAGGAATGTTTGTAAGTTTAGGATTAAACTTTACATCTTGTGGGCTGTAAGTGTTCCAGAGCCAATTAATGACTGACTGTTCTTTTAAATATGTGGTTCATAAAGATTGTTTTATTTTAGTGCAAGGCTTCAAATCATTTAAGAACTGAAGTATTACGCAATAATAAGTGTTCATCACATTTTATACTTTATTGTTGTTATTATTACTCAAATAATAAATAAATCACTCATTCCTGTGAGTTTTCAAATCTATGATGTGCAAGCTTCACAAAATTTCAAAATTTCAATAACAGGCACATTGACCCATTGATTTATTTTAGAAGCATAGAAACTCAAACTTCCAACAAGAACTAAAATTTGATTCAATTTTTTGGCATATTACAGCGATTCTGAAAAAAACCCAGTAATTATGAACTAGGCTAAAGAGTGTGTGCTTATTGGAGGTAGTTTACCTTTTCTCAGTTTTCACAGAGGGCGGATTATGTGATACGCCTTAAATGTTCACCCTTTTTTTTTACTTTTGTCCAACTACTTAGCATCCGCACTACACATGTATCTCAGTGATGAATGAACGATGTGTTTAATTTTGTTTACCTTCATTCCTTGAATTTATTTGTAAAGCATATACAACCAAAGAAATTATCATCAGAATTTGGGAATGTCAAACTTTCATGACCCACCTAGCTTTAATGGACATGAGACAGGTGATTATTTATTGCGAAAAAAGCACTGAGTGGTAGCCCACTGTTATTTACAGGTAGCATTGTTACCACTGAAATGACCACTACATTTGTATAGACATACAGTTTTACTGATAAAAATGTATTGTACACAAACGATTATATGATTATGTATGGAAATCGGGTTTCAGTGACTATTTATAATTTGTGCATCCCAAAGTGTCTTGATTTGTTTTGATTCTTTTAAAAATTTAGTTTCCATCACACTTTAGAATTAAAAACAGATGTAATTCATTTTTGCTTTCCTAACTGGTAAATGTGTACATTTTGGGTCTGATTCCGAAAGCCGGTCGGACAGCTGTCTGTAGCCTTACCGTGCGACTGACACGTACCCGTAGCCGGTCCGTCCTGTAGAGTAAGTACGATGCGCATAACAGCCAAAAATACGAACGACACGTAGGCTGTGATTCAAGCTCCATTCTCCGTCTGAGCCGTAACTCCGAACGCCGAACCGGGTCGGCCGGAAGCAGTGTCCATAGCAGTTTCCGCCGTGACAAGTACGATGCGTACTTCCTACGCGCCGGACGGGTCGCCACGTACGGCACATCACAGCATCCGAAAAACAAGCATATCAGCTACGATTCGCGGCACAACTCAATCCACGGCTACGAGACGGACCAGCTTGCAGCGGGTCCGAGACGGAGCAACAAGCAGCGTGTACAACACAAACACATCATGAATCCCATCGCACAGGTCATACCAGTACTCTACATCTATGACCGGATCAGGAACCAACGCCGCCGGCGTAGGCGGTAAGTCAGACACCTACCACACAAACAAACAACATGTACCCGCAAAATGGCACACACACACAGAGGGGATCCACATACTGGCCACTAACAACAGGCCACCATAGGGGTTGCATGGCCAGCACCACTAACACCCCCACCCAAAGGGCTTATGTGGCCCATCACCCCTGCCACCCCCATCCATAGGGCATATGTTGCCCATCACTACTGCCACCCCCACCCATAGGGGACCTGTTGCCCATCACCCCTGCCACCCCCACTCATAGGGGACCTGGTGCCCATCACTCCTGCCACCCCCAGCCATAGGGGACCTGTTGCTCATCACCCCTGCCTCCCCCACTCATAGCGGACCTGGTGCCCATCACTACTGCCACCCCCAGCCATAGGGGACCTGTTGCCCAGCACTACTGCCACCACCACTCATAGGGCGTATGTTGCCCATCACTACTGCCACCCTCAGCCATAGGGGACCTGTTGCCCATCACCCCTGCCACCCCCACTCATAGGGGACCTGGTGCCCATCACTACTGCCACCCCTGCCATAGGGGACCTGTTGCCCAGCACTCCTGCCACACCCACTCATAGGGCGTATGCTGCCCCTCACTACTGCCATCCCCAGCCATAGGCCATATGTTGCCCATCACTACTGCCACCCCCACCCATAGGGGACCTATTGCCCATCACCCCTGCCACCCCCACTCATAGGGGACCTGGTGCCCATCATTCCTGCCACCCCCAGCCATAGGGGACCTGTTGCTCATCACCCCTGCCTCCCCCACTCATATGGGACCTGGTGCCCATCACTACTGCCAGCCCCAGCTATAGGGGAGCTGTTGCCCATCACTACTGCCACCTCCACTCATAGGGCTTATGTTGCCCATCACCCCTGCCAACCCCAGGCATAGGGCATATGTTGCCCATCACTACTGCCACCCCCACCCATAGGGGATCTATTGCCCATCACTACTGCCACCCCCACTCATAGGATGGGTGATGTGCCACACATCCATCATACTCCAATATTAGGTATGTCAGCAAAATACATCCCCCCTAACATCATGACAACAGTGTGTAGTCTGTGACAAATGTCCACAACAGTGATTATGACTTCGAACATACAATGTAACTACCATCACATGTGTGACCAACAAATGAGTGTGCCTACACAAGGCAAGCATTACTATAGCACTGTGTCAATGTAAAAAGAACACCCCCTCACTGTGTAGAACAAAAGTTAAGTGTGGGCTTCCAAACAGCAGCAAATGTTGAGCATTGTGGTGATGGGGTCTAAACCCTTCCTCATCACAGTGACCAAAAGGTAAGTGTCATCATGGTCAAAGCTACAAATAACAAACAGCATAGGCCCTATGGCTGGGGGTGGCAGGGGTGATGGGCAACATAGTCCATATGGGTGTGGGTGGCAGTAGTGATAGGCAACAGATCCCCTATGGGTGGGGGTGGCTATAGTGATGGGCAACATAAGCCTTATGGCTGGGGTTGGCAAGGGTGATGGGCAACATCAGCCATATGAGTGTGGGTGGCAGTAGTGATGGGCAACAGGTCCACTATGGGTGGGGGTGGCTGTAGTGATGGGCAACATAAGCCCTATGGGTGTGGGTGGCAGGGGTGATGGGCAACAGGTCCCCTGTGAGTGGGGGTGGCAGGGGTGATGGGCAACATAGGCCCTATGGCTGGGGGTGGCAGGGGTAATGGGAAACATAGTCCATATGGGTGTGGGTGGCAGTAGTGATGGGCAACAGATCCATTATGGGTGGGGGTATTAGTGGTGCTGGCCATGCAACCCCTATGGTGGGCTGCTGTTAGTGGCCAGGATGTGGATCCCCTGTGTGTGTGTGCCATTTTGCGGGTACGTGTCGTTTGTTTGTGTTGTAGGTGTCTGACTTACCGCCTGCGCCGTCGGCGTCGGTCCCTGGTCCGGTCATAGATGTAGAGTACTGGTATGACCTGCGCGATGGGATTCATGATTTGTTCGTGTCGTACATTGATTGGTGCGTCTTTGCCCTGCATTTCTAGAGGTACTGTTTTGCGGGACTTCCCGACACTGTAGCTTGCCCGCGACGCAGCTGTCAGCCAGAACTGTTTGGATTTGTTTGTTCACATCGCCGTGACAGCCCCGGACGGAGCATCGGCTTCGAGAATTGTATTTCAAGTTTATTCTGATAACTGAAGATTTCTAAGTACAGTATTGTGGATTTTTATCGTTTTTGGTCCTGTCATAAGTATATAAAAAGATTGGATATTTTTCTAAACTGGTGTGTTGTCCTTTTGTAGTGCTTTCACGGTGTTACTGTTGGTTATGAGCAAATGCTTTACACACTGCCTCTAAGATAAGCATGACTGCTCGTGTCAAGCTACCAAGGGGGTGAGCAGGAGTTATTTCAGGAATGTAACTCCCTTATCCTGACTAGGAAGAAGGGTCCCTACTTGGACAAAGGTGCAAACCATTGCCAAACTAGAGACCCTCATTTCTAACAGGGGCTGAATGTTATATTGTGTCACTTAAACACAAGGCTATTAACATGTGTCTCATTTAACATGCGGTTTATGAATTCATTTAATCTTTGAAAAATTAGGCAGTAGTAGACAAGTAATCTATCTTGGTGGGCCCTGGGCTGGACTCAGCAGTAGCTGAAGGTGCCGGTCTTCAAGGGCCATAAAAACATGGATAACATGGATCTTCTTTAGATGAAATCACAACTGAGCAAGTGGATCACTTGTAGGTGGAAAATGGGGAGGTCTCCAGAGCATTAACGGGAGTCCTGAGGATCAATTCATCCTTCTACCCGCTCAGATTAAACAGACATTGGCAAAGCCAATGTGTCTCACCTTTTCGACAGATTGGCTTTGTCAATGGTTTTTAGCCACACTGCACAGCATCCTTGATGCTGTGAAGCATGTTTAAAGTAAAAAAAAAATTAAAATGCCTTTGATGCTGCAACCCGCATCATTTTGAGGCACATGCACTACTCATACCCACCCCTACAAAATGACACCGATTATTTTGTCTTTTTCGTTACCAATCCAAGGTGGATTCATAACTAAAAAGAAAAGAAAATGTGTAAAAGTGTTTTTGTTTTCAAAGTAAGCCAAGGGAGGATGGGAAGCAACAGTGGCTGGGGGGTGGAAGCAACATGGGGCAGGGCAAGGGAACGTGAAAGCAACAAGGAGAGGGTGAGAGGGGGGCGCAAGCAATACGTGGGAGTGGGGAGGGAGGCAAAAGCAACAGAGGGAGGGCAAAAGGAATGGGAGAGCAACATGAAGGATGTTGGAAGGTATGAGAAAGTATCACTGGGTTGGGAGAAACAACACAGAGGATGCAGTAGATGAAACAACAAGGAAAGAGAAGGAGAGCTAGGTTGGGGTGAAGCAGCATGGCGGGTGCAGAAAGGCAATGAGGAGAACCAAACAGTGAGTGCACCAGTGAGTTGGACGTGGAGAAACACTAGCGCAACGGAGAGCATTACTAATGCAGGGGAAGAGAAGTACTCAAGGTAGGCAGCTTGAAAACATATGCACTCTATGGAGTACTTAACATAAAAGAAAAAAGTAGTGCTTGAAAAGCAAGCAGTGGAGGCAAAGGTGTCAGCCAATCAAAATGATGGTAAATAGGCAAGCTCTACAGGAGGGACAAACACAAGACTGACAAGCTGCAACACAAATAGGAAGCAGGCAAACAAGAGTGACAGGAAATCCAACCAATGGTAAGCAACTGTTGGGCTGCAAACCCCACTTTGCTCTTGGTAAGCTACAATATGCCTCGCAATAGATAGAGCATGCACTGTCTCCTAGGCTCGACCTAACAACCTGGGTAACGCTACAGAAGTAGGATAGTTGCCACATCGTTTAGCGATGGTGCTTGGAGATCGCATGTCTTGTAGAGATTCTTTATAAATGTAAAATATTTGATCCATTATTGGAAAGACATTGGCTAGCTCTTTTTTGATTTGAATGGCAGGAATGTTTGCAAGTTTAGGATTATACTTTACATCTTGTGGGCTGTAAGTGTTCCAGAACCAATTAATGACAGACTGTTCTTTTAAATATGTGGTTCACAAATATTGTTTTATTTTAGTGAAAGGCTTCAAATCATTTAAGAACTGAAGTATTACGCAATAATAAGTGTTCATCACATTTTATACTTTATTGTTGTTATTATTACTCAAATAATAAATAAATCACTCATTCCTGTGAGTTTTCAAATCTATGATGTGCAAGCTTCACAAAATTTCAATAACAGGTACATTGACCCATTGATTTATTTTAGAAGCATAGAAACTCAAACTTCCAACAAGAACTAAAATTTGATTCCATTTTTTGGCATATTACAGCGATTCTGAAAAAAACCCAGTAATTATGAACTAGACTAAAGAGTGTGTGCTTATTGGAGGTAGTTTACCTTTTCTCAGTTTTCACAGAGGGCAGATTATGTGATACGCCTTAAATGTTCACCCTTTTTTTTTACTTTTGTCCAACTACTTAGCATCCGCACTACACATGTATCTCAGTGATGAATGAACGATGTGTTTAATTTCGTTTACCTTCATTCCTTGAATTTATTTGTAAAGCATATACAACAAAAGAAATTATCATCAGACTAGTGCTTCTCAACCATTTTAGAACCACAAGCAACATTTGGGAATGTCAAACTTTCATGACCCACCTAGCTTTAATGGACATGAGACAGGTGATTATGTATTGCAAAAAAGCACTGAGTGGTAGCCCACTGTTTTTTACAGGTAGCATTGTTACTACTGAAATGACCACTACATTTGTACAGACATACAGTTTTACTGATAAAAATGTATTGTACAAACGATTATATGATTATGTATGGAAATCGGGTTTCAGTGACTATTTATAATTTGTGCATCCAAAGTGTCTTGATTTGTTTTGATTCTTTTAAAAATTTAGTTTCCATCACACTTTAGAATTAAAAACAGATGCGATTCATTTTTGCTTTCCTAACTGGTAAATGTGTACATTTTGGGTCTGATTCCGAAAGCCGGTCAGACAGCTGTCTGTTGCCTTACCGTGTGACCGACACGTACCCGTATCCGGTCAGTCCTGTAGAGTAAGTACGATGCGCATAACTGCCAAAAACACGACCGACACGTAGGCTGTGATTCAAGCTCCATTCTCCGTCTGAGCCGTAACTCCGAACCGGGTCGGCCGGAAGCAGTGTCCATAGCAGTTTCTGCCCTGACAAGTACGATGGGTACTTCCTATGCGCCGGACGGGTCGCCATGTTCAGCACATCACAGCATCTGGAAAACAAGCATATCAGCTACGATTCGCGGCACAACTCAATCCACGGCTACGAGACGGACCAGCTTGCAGCGGGTCTGAGACGGAGCAACAAGCAGCATGTACAACACAAACACATCATGAATCCCATCGCACAGGTCATACCAGTACTCTACATCTATGACCGGATCAGGAACCAACGCCGACGACGTAGGCGGTAAGTCAGACACCTACCACACAAACAAACATGTACCTGCAAAATGGCACACACACACAGAGGGGATCCACATCCTGGCCACTAACAACAGGCCACCATAGGGGTTGCATGGCCAGCACCACTGACACCCCCACCCAAAGGGCTTATGTTGCCCATCACCCCTGCTACCCCCAGCCATAGGGCATATGTTGCCCATCACTACTGCCACCCGCACCCATAGGGGACCTGCTGCCCATCACCCCTGCCATCCCCAGCCATAGGGGACCTGGTGCCCATCACTAAGGCCACTCACAGCCATAGGGCCTATGTTGCCCATCACTACTGCCACCCCCACTCAAAAGGGAGCTGGTGCCCATCACTACTGCCACCCCCAGCCATAGGGGACCTGTTGCCCACCACTACTGCCACCCCCACTCATAGGGTTTATGTTGCCCATCACTACTGCCACCCCCTGCCATAGGGGACCTGTTGCCCATCACCCCTGCCACCCCCACTCATATGTGACCTGGTGCCCATCACTACTGCCACCCCCCGCCATAGGGGACCTGTTGCCCAGCACTTCTGCCACACCCACTCATAGGGCGTATGTTGCCCCTCACGTCTGCCACCCCCAGCCATAGGCCATATGTTGCCCATCACTACTGCCACCCCCACCCATAGGGGACCTGTTGCCAATCACTCCTGCCACCCCCAGCCATAGGGGACCTGTTGCTCATCACCCCTGCCTCCCCCACTCATAGGGGACCTGGTGCCCATCACTACTGCCACCCCCAGCTATAGGGGAGCTGTTGCCCATCACTACTGCCACCTCCACTCATAGGGCTTATTTTGCCCATCACCCCTGCCACCCCCAGCCATAGGGCATATGTTGCCCATCACTACTGCCACCTCCACTCATAGGGCTTATTTTGCCCATCACCCCTGCCACCCCCAGCCATAGGGCATATGTTGCCCATCACTACTGCCACCCCCACCCATAGGGGATCTATTGCCCATCACTACTGCCACCCCCACTCATAGGATGGGTGATGTGCCACACATCCATCATACTCCAATGTTAGGTATGACAGCAAAATACATCCCCCTAACATCATGACAACAGTGTGTAGTCTGTGACAAATGTCCACAACAGTGATTATGACTTCGAACATACAATGTAACTGCCATCACATGTGTGACCAACACATGAGTGTGCCCTACACAAGGCAAGCATCACTATAGCACTGTGTCAATGTAAAAAGAACACCCCCTCACTGTGTAGAACAAAAGTTAAGTGTGAGCTTCCAAACAGCAGCAGATGTTGAGCATTGTGGAGATGGGGTCTAAACCCTTCCTCATCACAGTGACCAAATGGTAAGTGTCATCATGGTCAAAGCTACAAATAACAAACAGCATGTATGATCCCTGCTCCCAACACATTAAACACTTCTGAGGCGAAGTAGTGGTTGTGTCCTATTCCCACAGAGATGTGGTGAGGCTAACAGTGCTGTGAAAACATAACACACTCTCGGCCATGTGCAGACAGGCACCACCCATGGGGGCTGACAATGCATACAGAGTACAATGACACAAGAGCAGAAGTGACCATCACAAAGCATACAGACATCTCAAAAATAGACACACTAATCAAAACAACCTGTGTAGACTGTAGGTGTCAGCTCACAAACTCCCATTCCATGCCGGCAATGGCACCTAACAACCAGGATGAATGTGCAAAATGACGTGATATGGCTCACAGAGACAGCAGGGAAAATCACAGAAACAGCATCCAGACAATGGCCCACGACAGCAATACCAATGCACTGATGCAGCTGCACAATCACAAACGGGCAACCTCACAGTGCACATCTGACACAACATGTGTGAGTGTGTGTGTGTGTCTCAGTATCCCCAAGCAACTACACAACATATGAGGGGGGTTGAATCACAGTGACACAGATGTGGACACAGTGCCATACAAAAGTAAACCATCATTGGGACACCTTTTGTGGGAAATCAGGCATTGTGAGATGAGAGTGAGCACAACAGACACATGTGACACAAGCTTGAATGAACACCAACTAACACAGCAAGAGACTGACACACAACAGCACTACCCCCAGTGACCGGACATTGGGTTGACACAAGCATGCATGACACCTCCACTGTGATGACAAAGGCAGATGTCGTACAAACTGGGAAACCCAGACATGTGTCCTGTTCCACAAACGTATATCACACCTACACCTACACAAATCACTCAGCATGGCCCCTCATCCATGGACAAACGGGAGGTAGGGGACCATCCATGCAAACATTTACATCAGTCCACCCTCAACACCACACACCCTGAACTGCAACAATGTCCATCTGTGAAGCCCACATGGACAGGTGACATTGCACATGCACTCATGACAAACACAGGAATGTTGGGAGGAACTAAGGTGCACAGACTCATCACACAAGGAGGGCCCGATTCACAAAACAAACTTAAGACAAAATCCTAAACTTAGTACCATTTTGGTATTCACAGAATGAACTTACTACTTTTGCGATTCACAGAATAAACTTACTACTTTTGCTATTCACAGAATGGAATTACGACTCCTAACTTTACGTCCGCACTCGGGCCGGAAATTCCGGCCTGGAGGCGGAGCTTCCGGGCCAGAGGCGGGGCTTCCGGGCCGGAGGCAGAACTTCCGGGCCGGAGGCGGAGCTTCCGGGCCGGAGGCGGAGCTTCCGGCCTGTGGCGGAGATTTAGCCATGGCCAAAATCTCCACCTCTGGGCCAGAAGCTCCGCCTCTGGCCCGGAAGCCCCGCCTCCGGCCCGCAAGCCCCGCCCCCGGGCCGGAAGCTCCGCCTCCCGAGTGCGGACGTAAAGTTAGGAGTCGTAAATCCATTCTGTGAATAGCAAAAGTAGTAAGTTTATTCTGTGAATCGCAAAAGTAGTAAGTTCATTCTGTGAATACCAGAAGTAGTAAGTGCATTCTGTGAATACCAAAATGGTACTAAGTTTAGGATTTTGTCTTAAGTTTGTTCTGTGAATCGGGCCCGGAAAGTTTACAACCCTGGGGAATAACAGACATACTGCACAGTATGCAGTACATGGCCATGATGTCAAAGCTCACGTAACCTTCAGAATACCTGCCACAGTCCCAGGACAATGCAGAAGCCTAGGACCACAAGGCTCACATGCTGACACCTGCCAACATTGCAGCCATGAACCCAACAAGTGGGAGCAGTCACACCCACATACACATGTCTCAATCACTGAAAGGTACCACCTAGGGACAACTACATGATATTGCGAACAAACAAGTGCCTTGGGGACCCCTGACTGTGTCCCATCTGTGTCTGACAACATCACCACCATTCAGAACTGACAAATCCCAATGATGATACACCAATTAACAGTAGTGTGTCATGCACCCACACATCTGGTAGCCCATGGCAAAGTAGTGGGATGAACCCAGTCCCACTCAGCAAGCATCAACAACAGGAACATATCAAGGGAACACTGCCTGTGTATGAAAAGGGATGTGAACACACACACATGCTCATACAACACACACCATGGGCCCAGGCTATGTCATGGGACAATACACTTACTTGAGGGGACCCAACTCCTGTGGAAACCCAGCTGTGGCAAACATATTCACAGCACGTCTTACTCATGGGGCAGAACACTTGGTCAGTCAGCCATCAGTTACCACACAATGAAGGCTCTGGTCACAACAGCCTGGGTACGTGAGTCTCCCCTAAGTCATCTGCACATACTCAAAGCATATGTCTAGCAAGTTGTACAGAGAACCCAGTTGCTCCTATACCAATGATGCCCACACCTGTAGGTCCATTGGTAATGCGCACAAAGTCTGTGAAATTGACAAACTGGACAATGGGAAGCACATCATATGTGCATGGGTGCAAGCCAGAGATGTGACCATGCAAATGAAATGTTCACAGAGATGTCCACAAATAGTTGATCATGGCACACCCAGGTAGCTGCAAAGGATGACATGGATACCCACCAGAATAGGAAACATATCTCATGGACCACATGGAGTACCTCACATCAACACATCAGTATTCAACATTGGAAACCAAGCATTACAGGTGCAAGGGCATGTTAAACATCATCAACATAATGTACAGTTAAATCAAGTTAACAGGGGAAAAGAAAAAAGCTTTATTCAGCATATTAAAAGTTAAACGTCCGTTCAAACAAAAGGCCAATGGCCAGTCCATGTCCAAATGCCAAGGAGTGAACTAGAGTGACAACTGTCACACGTTGCTTGCCTGCACTGCTAAGGACCGGGGTCATCCCCTCGGAGGGGCATACATGGGGGCAGGCCAGGCACCGCAGGGACAGGATCAGGGTGCAGCAGAAGGAGGCAGTGAAGAGGTGGTGGATGTGGGCGAGACACTTGCAACTGCAGCGGAGCGGACTGAAATGGTGGGTGCAGTCACAACTGTGGGGCACAAGTCAGATGGGGTGGGTGCCGGCACAACTCCAGTGGGCAGGTCAGATGGAGTGGATTGGGTCCCCGCTGCAGTGCCCAAGTCAGACGGGGTGGTCGTGGACTCCACTGCAGTGCCTACATCCATGTGAGCGGAATGGGGTGCAGGTGAGGTCGGCAGGACAGGGGGGGAGACACCGTCCCCACATCAGTGGCACTAACCGTCTGACCAGGTGTGGAGGAGCAAGTGGTAGGGGGGGGCCTTAGCATTTTGGGGATGGTGTATCTGTGGGTGGGGGAACCTCTGGCAGGGAGTGGCGGGGGAACCTCTGGAGTGGTGGCCTGGGGGATGGAGGATGGAGACTTTGCCTAGGAGCTGTGTGGTGGCGGGGGGGTCTTGCCCTTCAAGCTCCGGGGGGACTTGCGGTTGGGGGTCTCAGTCTGACTGCACCTGGGGGAGGGTGTCCGGGTGTGAGGGGCACTCCCCTCTGTGTGTGCAGACTTCCTCTTCCCCTTGTAATCAGGATCTGCTGGGTCGGTGGGGAAGAGGCCAAGGTCACAGAGGAAGAGCTTCTGGGGAGATGGGGTTGCAGGTGAGACAAGGGAAGGGGGCTGGGATGGAGAGCTTTCGGAGGACTGCAGAGTGGTTGTGGATGACAGTGTGTGTCTGCAAACCAGCCCCTGTGAGTGTGGTATCAGTCCCCTGCGCTTGCTTGTGTGCACGTCTAGACCTTGATTTGGGTGTTTGTGTGCTGCCCGTGTCTGTGGCTCTGTGAGAATGTGCAGGCGTTTGTTTGCTTGGGGCAGGTAGGCTGCTAGGAATCGTGGGTGGTACAGGGGTAGGAGGTGTGCGGGACTGTTGGAGAAGGGGCACTGCTGTCGTCAGGGAGGCGGCCATGGCTGATTGGTGCTCTGTAGGGCAGACATGCCCAATGAAATGCCCTCCATGAACGACACCAGTTGTGTCAACAGACTTGTGTGTGCATGGAGGACCATCAGCATCGACGTCTGCACTATATGGATCTGTCTAAGTAAGTCCACAGACTCCTCACTCAGGGCAGCAGGAAACACAGGGGCAGGGGGTGCGGTACCTGGCACAAAGGAGACATGCTCACGAACACGGGAGCCTACAGGGACCTCTGAGATGGGAGCCGATGGGAGGGTGGTGATGGTGGTGGTGGTGGCGGTGGCGGGGACAGCCTCACTAGCTGGGGTTTGGTGGCTGCTGACACTCGCTTCCACAAGGGAGTCATCCTCAGAGCTGCTGTGGCCCTCAGCTGGGGGTGATGGTGCTGACGACTCCTCTGTGTGGCTCCACTCTCCCTCCGTGACACTGGGTCCCCCCGACTCCTCTCCTTAAGTCCCTGTCAGGCTCTGTGGCTCCTCCTGGTCCATGGAGCTGTCCCCTCCTGTGGCCGTGGATGTATCTGGATAGGAATAGGAAGTCAGAGAACAACATAAGTCACCTGCACCGACTGCACACACCACAGTTAGGACATCACATCACAGCGCAAGCCCTGGCATCATCAGCTGAACACAGCTCAAAGTGCCAACACTATTTAGAATAAGCCAATTGTCATTCTCAACATCAACCATGACACACATATCCCTCCTTGACTTGCACACATATGTCTGTTGCATGTTGGATGCTAATACCCCAATGTGCCGACATGCACCTCCCACACATTATTTGGACATGCAAGTGAACATGTAGGAGTATGTCACTATACACACAGCATATCTCTTGCTACTGACTCAGTACAGGTGTCCGGAAGAAGGGATGGGCAGAGACTCATTTCACATGTTTGTGGTGCATGCCAGCAACACACACTATGATGTTCTCATATCCTGATGGGCAATGCCACAATGGGGTGCATGGTGCACACTTGAACACAATGCAGGATCACTCATAGCAAGTTAAATGCAATGGCACTAGGATGCCTGGAAAGTCAGTCAACACTGTCTCCTGTCACAGTGGCAGGGCATCCAGACAACAACAATATGCACTGACTCACAACCCTAGCTCAGGGGTAAAGCTAACTGTGCAGATGACCGGCGCACTTACCCATCCCCTGCAAACAACATATCCAGGACCCAGAATGCATGTAACCCAGCTGCATGAAGAGCACAGTTGCATACACCATTGTGCGCTGTCAGATAATCACACAGGTCTTGCTCTCACAGTCACATCTCAGATGTCCTGCTGACCCTCTGAATCATGGACACCCCAGTTCCAGTTGTACGTAACAACAAGCCACATCCTAATGACACAGAGGCAGACACCTGAGGGCACATGTCACTAAGCACAACCTGTAATTTCATACACAGGAGTGGGATTACAGAGTGTTTCGAAATGCCCTTGAGGAGGCATGACTGCCCAGGTCTCCATTTAACAGTGTTTGGCCCTGGACAGTAGACAGGTGGCTAAGCAAGTGTGACATACTTGATATACATACTCCTGACGCCCCAAAATTGGAGTTCCCTGCTGCATGGGTTTGTTTGGAATACCCCAGCCACATGTGGCGAGTCAGACCACCAATTGGAACACATCTCAACGGCACACACAGATCACATGTCAGATCTCAGGCATTGGGCAAACAATTGATCCACCCATGAAACACACAACAGTCACGGGAACAGATGCTGTCCGGTAGATGAAGCATAACTGACTGCAGGGGCACAGTGCCCTAGTGACACAAGCAACAGACTGTAGGGGCCACAACTGTGGAACAGATGAGGAGGGTGCATCACACAATTGAGGGACCTGAGTATTGGACTACAAGACCTACGTAATGTGGAAGTGTGACCAGGCCAAAGGACTGCAATTAGCATGTCAGACATAGTATTCAGATTAGGCATGGAATGACCCCCTTCCTGCTGTTGTCTGGCCTTCAGCTGCCTATCCAGGTCCGGGAAGACCGCCGGCAGTATCCGGAGCATGTGGGGGTTCAGGGTCCGGTGTCCGCCCCTCCTGCTCGGCGGTGACAGCTTCAGCTGGACTCTAGCTATCCTCCGTGTCCAGCCCCGAAGGTCCTGCCACATCTTCTGGCAGTTGCGGATCCGGCGCTTGTAGACCCCCACCAAACGAACAGCCCGGGTGATGGTCAGCCATATCTCCTGCTTCTGGTGGGCATCAACCTGTGAGGATGACAAAGTTAAAAGTACATTAACACACATGCCCCATATTTGTGCTGCACACATTTGGATATACATGTCATCATCACAAAGGGAAATGAGTTACACAGGTAGTGCAACCATGGGGAAGGACAAATCACCTGCATGTCTGACATGTTACCAATGCCTGGATAGTTTAAGCTTGCACTAATACACTTTAGCAGCAGGACACCTGTTCATTACATGTACCTACACACTTTGGGGGATGAAAGTAGTCAGTGAGAATGCTTGCCACTGGTGTACACACTGCTAGTACTGCTAGTCAGACAACATGCATAATTAGGAAGGCAGTGGACTGCACACTCACCTGCTCCCCTGGTTTCCCATAGAGCTTGCTGTACTGTGGAAGGAGACCGTCCAGCAGAGTCTTGTTCTCCTCCTCAGTGAAGGCTGGGGCCCTCTCCAGAGTACGTGCCATAGCAGGAGCCAGATGATGCAGAGACAGCAGCAGTGGTAGCAGGGATGTGGTCCAGTAGCATGTAGTGCAGGCAAGTGAGCTCCCTGGGGGCTAGCCAGCCTTATATCTGTGCTGCAGAGGCAGAATCTGTGCCATGTGTCCCAAGTGATAGGTCCAACACGGTTGCATTCTATGAATCTGGCCAATCCATGGAAATGTACGACTCGTACACGCCTTCCGCATCGTTCAAATCTTCACCTTCATGAAACACTTGAAATTGCAACATTGTTGTAGGCATCCAACTGAATTTCCAGTGCACAACTCGTACAAGTTTTGAATCTGCATCCATCTCCATGACAGTCCAGAGCCAATGGGTGCGCCCGGCTCTGTCAACTGACTGTACAACGCGTATTTTGAAAATACACATGCACCCGTCTCCATATGATTCAATGGCCAAGGCGTACGCCTGTTTCAGACCATGCCTGCCCGACACGTATGCATGATAGTCACCTGCGTCGGACCTCATTGCATTCAATGGCAAAGCGTACGCACGGCTCGGTCATGAACCGTGCAATGCGTACGCATTGTCACCCGCGTGGGACCTCATTGCATTCAATGGCAAAGCGTACGCACGGCTCGGTCATAAACCGTGCAATGCGTATGCATTGTCACCCGCTTCGGACCTCATTGCATTCAATGGCAAAGCGTACGCACGGCTCGGTCATGAACCGTGCAATGCGTATGCATTGTCACCCACGTCGGACCTCATTGATGTTACTATTCTTTGGATTCAACGCACAATTACTTGCCAGGGACACCTGTGCACACCCACCACACTACATCATTGGCCACACAGTGTCCCATGGCATGTAAGGCTGCATTCCCTGGGTGTTTTGGGGGGGCACATTTGGTTTGTTGGGTGGCACTTTTCTGCAGCCACTCCCAGGCTGTGCACGTGTACATGGGGGCAGAATCCTTTGTGTGTTGTGCACATTACCACTGTGATGTGCAATTGTACAATAATGGGCATGAGTCACGGACACAGTTTCATGTTGGATATGTTTGGGGCATGTTACATACACCCTGAGTCCAGGGGGTGATGACATGTATATCACAGTGAGACCTGTAGCCACAATACTGTTGTGCACCCACAGTCAGTGTGCACGTTGTGTCTCAGATGTGTCTGATCAAATGTGCCCAATGGGTGACAGTCTCCACATCCATGTGGTATATGCATCAACCTTGATGGTGTGTGTTTGTCTAAGAGACGTACATGTAGGGCCTGCGGGAACAACAGTGGCCACTACCTGTGGGACTTACGCTTGCCTTGTGGTGTGTACGTGATACGCTATGTCCATGCCAGTGTCGATGTGGCAATACAGTGACCTTGGGTTTCTGCATGGCAAAGATCTGTGATGCCTGGGAGACATCAGGCCTCACTTGTCACTGTGGTGTGTGTTTGAAGCGTCACAGTAGTACATAGGTAGGGTGATTGGCCATTGCACTACATGAGACTCATGTGGACATGTGGAATTGAGATGTGCGGTGATGGTCATGTAGGTGACATATGTGTCCATGCCCAACAGCACACACCTCAGTGCATTGTGTAATGTCTTGATCTATCATGTGATATTGAGCCTGGTCATGGCCACATGGGTGGATGAACAGACAATCTTCCTTTTTGCATCTCTGTACTGCAGGGCACCAACTGTCCATAGACCATTCCCAGACCTTGCGACCATCCAGGAACGCGACAGCATCAGACGGTACCACTTCACCAGGCCACTGATTGAGGAGTTGGCGGAGCAGTTGGCGCCACATCTGCTACCTGGCCGGACATACCCTACAGCACTGACCCCAGAGGTGAAGGTGATGGCAGTCCTGCACTTCTTTGCTACTGGTACCTTCCAGTACACTGTGGCTACTGCTGGTGGGGTGTCGCAAACGATGTTTAGGAGGGGATGTTGCAATTCCTCGACCTGTATATCAAGTTCCCGAGCCCAGCTGAACTCCCTGAAATAAAGGATGCCTTTTATACACTGGGGAGGATGCCGAACGTCATCGGATCTATTGATGGTACACATTTGGTCCTGATACCACCACAGGCACATGAGTAGGCATACCGGAACAGGAAACATTTCCACTCGATCAATGCTCTGGTGGTATGTCTTGCATCACACATGTGTGTACACGGTTCCCTGGTTCTGCACACGATTTCTGCATAATGAGGAGTAATCGCATTGCAACTCTGATGTCACAGATGCCAGCTCAGCGTGCCTGGTTTGTCGGTGTGTACTGACTGTTTATCATTGTGTGTGTTTGTCAGTGTTGTATTCCGCACTCCTACAAAACTCAGCTACTTGTTCATTTTTGTGTGTGTAGGTGACTCCGGATACCCCAACATGCCGTGTATGCTGACACCCCTCCGGAACCCTGGGACACCAGCCGAGATGCGCTACAATGAGGCACATGGTCGGAGCAGGAGGGTGATTGAGCGGACATTCGGCCTCCTGAAAAGTCGCTTTTACTGCCTGGACAAGCCGGAGGGGCCCTCCCATATGAGCCTGCAAAGGTATGCAAAATAATCCTTGTATGCTGCATGCAACACAACATGGCAGTGCGGAAGGAGGTGCCTCTCATCCAGGATGACGATGACCAACATCCGGCACCTGTGGAGGATCCCAGCCTGGGCCAAGATGCCAGTGATGATGAGGATGAGGGTGACGTCCGCTCACAGCTCATCAATAACTTCTTCACCTGAATGTGAGTTTCCAGGGTTGTTATGTCAATGTATGGAGGTAGCCTGGAATGTGTTGTGGCAGCTCTGTTGCTGTCTGAGTGTGTCTGTGTGCCACTTGACTGGATGCGTGCAGTGATGTGTCCATTCAGGTGGTGTGTACTCCACAATAGGGTAGTAGTGCTAACTTGTTTTTGTGTAGGTTTCTTACTACATGTTTTGTGCATGTGTATTGCATTTCTCTCCTCTTCTGCTGTGCTTTTGACTGTGTCTTGTATCTCTCCTTCCCAGGGTACTTTGCCTGTTGTTTGGTCAACACTGACCCCCAACACACAGAATCCAACACCAGTGTGGAAGTTGCCAATTCCCATCAACTGGTGTACCACACATCCCTGGGCTTCAATTCTCCAACACTTTGTGAGCGTGTGTCCACTGTTACGTAGTATTACCGTGCAACTATTGTGGAATAAACGTGTTGCTGATGTGTTATGAACCTGTGCTACGCTTTGTTATGTGCGTTGTCTGTCTTCCCACATCTGACTGACATCTGCTTACCTCACCTGTGGACTTGTTACCACTGACTGGGGTTGGTGTTGTGTCTGTGCATGCCAATGTGTTTCAGGTCAACATCATTGTGTGGGATGAGTAACATGGCCATGGTGAGTATGTGTTGTGGTGCCATAGTGGTGTGTCTCCCTCACATGTGTCACATCACCATGACTCACCTTATATTGGTCACATTGTTGCAGTATTTGGCATGCACTGTGTTGTGTAGCAGATCGACATCTCCCTGAACATGACAAGTTGGAATCACAACAGAGGCAAGTATGGTGTACTGATGAGTTTATTTTCAAGCATGCGTGAGGGAAGTGCACAGGATGGTGGGTGCTGTACATTGATTTTGGAATCCAAAGTTCACATTAGAGTGGGATGTGCTGGTAGATGACATGTCCAGAGTAAAGTCCACAGTCATCTGCTACTTTGGTCCAACATGAACCCTCCATGTCATGTGGGCGAGTTGAGGGCGATTGGACAAGGTGAACGCGTTGCGCACAAAGAACATTGTCCAGAACAGGCTTAGAGGCCCTGGGGGATGTGCTGGGACATCTGCCTCTCACATGTCCTTCTTCGGACGACCCCTCTTCTTCCTGGGGGGGGGGGGGGCGAATCCTCAGGTGCAGGCCTCTGCGGTGCAGGAGACTCTTTGCCAGAGTCCTCCTCCCTCCCTGTGGCGCTGGCAGATGGTGTTGCAACAGATGTTGTGTTGTAAATTGAAACGACGATGTGATTAAGCATTTACTAAAGACATGAATTCTCCTACCTTAGAACATGTCTCTTACGCTATGTTGACTAAAGTCTGGACTCCATTTTGTATTGTCATGTCTCCACGTGCTCAACACGAGAAGAGTCCTATCTTCGTGTTAGTTGCTCTTGCAATCTGCCTAGTAACAGTCTATAAATAGCTCCTTTGTCCGTTTGGCGCATGCCCAGACTTGACCACATCTGTTATCAGTTAGTCCTTGCTTGACCATGTTTTCGCGGGCCCAGGAAATTGTTGACTCCGCCCACATATTGATTCTGTATCGAAAATGTCCTTAAATGGTAATGAATTTCGCTCTATGTTGTATCCACCCACTTATGAGCCCCTCTGTTGTGTTTAAAAGGGGACCGTGTACGCAAGTTCTTTGTGCTACTCTATGCAATACTGAAGGGTGTTGTATGGATTGTAGGACCACCCTTAAGGGTTAATAAACTTTGTCTTTGTACTTTGCAGTTTCCGTGCCAACTTCCTTATAGATTCCATTGCAGGAGAGCAAACCCTTGTGTCCTGCGGGCCTAGCTGGGGCCTGTATTCATCAATTGGCGCCCGTCACGTGGGGCTCATCGGCGACTCGGATGCTCGAAGGACTGGTCGCGACGAAGGTGAGGAATTTGGCCGGGGATGTGATCACTGCCAGAGGCACTTTAGTCCTGGCATCCCGAGGTTTTCTTCCTTCCCTTCCGAGCTGACCATCTGGGTGGCGCCGGTCCTCGACTGAGACCTCTTCTGTCGGTCCTGCCGTGACAGCCGTTTGGGCGAATTTTGGAGCTTGGCAGTTGGAATCTGGACTCTTGATTGGTAAGAACCGTTGTACGGTACTTGCTCCGAGTGTTTGAAGCCTGGTTTGGCTATTTGAGTTTGATTTGTGATGACCGGTCATATCTTGTATTGGCTATTGTGAGAATATATGCGTTGCAACACATATAGGCAGGTAATGTGGAGATATTTCTCCGGAACTGTGTAACTTTGAACGGCACAACATTTAAGTGCCATTTTTTATAATACTGCATATTTTGCATTATTTTTTAACATGCCTGCTTTTAGCGCACTCCGTAAGTGGTGCTGCTGCTTTGGAAACCGGTTAAACCTCGAGGAATCTGCTCCAGCTCCCCCAGAGGGGACTCCTAATAGGGATATGTATGTGAAGCATGGTCTTTCCTCTATAATGTACAGCACAGTATGGAGGAAATACACCAAGAAGGACCCTGAGTTGCGCTGGCCTTTGTATGGATCGTTTGATATGCGTAAGATTGAGTATGTGGAACAGTGTATGTGTAAACGGCGTGCTCGTCAGGATATGTTTGAGTGTGTGCGGTTGTGGGTGAAGGAAGTGCGTGAGCAAGAGAAACGTGAGAAAGCGCTGTTTGATAAAGAGCAACGGAAGAATGATCATGTGCGGGCACAGGAAGCGAAGCGTCGGGAGGAAAGAGAACAGGCGGAGAGACAAGAGAAGGAGCGTAGGCTACAAGTGTCGGGTCAATATGCTGTTCGGCAGCCTCTTTATCCTGTCCTTACTAATCTTGATGATCATTTTTTCCTATTAGATCGTTCCCCGCCACCCTATGTAGGTGCGTCTGCTCCGACAGTTCAGGATTCTGGATCGGGTAAAGATAAGAAAGACACACGATCCATGTTATCTCTTGAGCGCTCGGGTGAGCTTCGGAAACTTTCTTATCGTGCAGTTTCAAATAAGCTGTCGTTTTCAGAGCTGTTACCGGATCTGGAAGGATGGCAGGATAGGGAGAAAGTGTATTTTGCTGCCGTTTTCTCTGATGAAGTGGTTGCTGCCTTTCGGAAATATTCTGATGTTTTTGAGCCGCAGGAGATAGTGTCGGATTCTAGAGCACTGCGTAATGGTACTTTCTCTCCCTCCCAGGTGCCTGATGCGGTCCGACGTCTGTTTGCGCTACGGGATGAAATGCTTTGACTGCGGGGAAAAGCGCGCCGGAACAAGGAAGAGGAGAGCTTGACCTTGCAGGCGGACGACCAGCAGCCGTCTTCCCCCCAGTCAGATAAGAGCGACCTAGTGCATGCTAAACCAATGCGAGAGGCGGCACCTTTGTATGTTTCTCCTAAAGGAGCGGGGACTAGTTCGGATATTACCTCCGCCGATGCTAAGGGATATTTTGTGTACAATTGGGTTTATACTCCTTGGCATAGGGCTGATGTCATGGCATTAAAAAATGCATTGCCTGATCCTCGCAAGAATCCAGCGGCCTTCTACGAAGAAGTTGAGGGGGCCCTGAATTCTTGTACTATGACCTTAGCAGATATAGATCTGTTCTTTGGGCTTATTTTACCACCAGATATGTGGCGATCTGTGCGGAAGGTGGATGATGTTGCCGCTTTTAAGGCTCGGTGGTCTGAGCTTGAGGATGAGGATAGGGAGAGGAAGCCCGCGCAGAAACCACCTCAGATTATCTTAGATCTCCCTGCTGCTATTCTGACTAAGTTGAAGACAATCATCCCCCCTAAAAAGATTGACTGGAATATGCTAGCCTCGTGTAAGCAGAAAGTTGACGAATCAGTTGCAGATTTCTTTACGCGCTTTGAGGAGACGTTTCATGATTTTAGTGGTCAGTCGCTTACGGATGATATGGGTCGACACCTCTTTGCTGATAAATATGTGGCGAATTTACTACCGGCGATCGCGGCCCGCCTAAAAGCGAGTGAAAGTTCTTGGTCCTCTGCGACCCCGACAGCCCTCCTGACTATAGCTCAGTATTATGAGCGTCAGGAGCAAGAAGCGAAGGGACAGAAGGAGAAGAAATCGAAGGATTTAAAAACGAAGGTAATGTTAGCGCAAGTATATGGTCCGCCCCGTCGGGGTGTCAATAGAGGTAGGGGAGGATTTTATGGTCCTCCCTCGGGCCGATCTGATTTGAACAGGAATCAATGTGCGTATTGTAAGCAATCGGGACACTGGGCCAGAGATTGCCCGGCGTTGCATGCTTCGCGTCAGGGACACAATCAGGGTGGCCCGAGAGGTAGAGGGGGTTTCTCGAATTTTAGAGGGAATTCTAATGATCACGCTCGTTTTGACCCTGCCGGGCAGCAACGAGATAGGCCTAATGTTTTCGATCGACAAAACCAGTATCAAGTGTCGGGGATTGACCGCTCTGGGTACCATGATTCTCAGCATGCATAGGAATGCATTGGATGGGGGTTAGAATCAGTTGAGGTGCCGGTTGATCAGAAGGGTCCTTACGTATCAGCTGAGGTTTTGGGTTCTACTGATCAGTTCCTAGTGGATACAGGAGCGACTCGTAGTGCTGTGGTAAATAATTTAATTACCGGGACTTAGCTTGATACAGAAAATTAACAGAAATAGCTCAGTAAAATAAGAGGCAGAATCCGTGGTATTAGAGGTTCGGAACGGGCTTTATTCCAATGGACAATTCGAATTGTTGTCTTCAGGTTCCATCACCGCGGAGGTTCAGGAAGTGAAGAGCAATACATTATTGACAAGTAATCACTTTTATAGAATAGACATTACAGTGAAGCAGATGCAGGAGGCGTAACAATTGATAATAAAGAAAAAAACCACACTTGCGTAGTTGAAATGGGTGTAACTGGGTGTAACTAGAAAACGTCATTTAGGTGTGATGTCACAAATGGGTGGATCTATGAAATAATTTCGCAATGTCAGCAGAAATAGTTGGCAGAGATGCGCGCGCAGCAGCATGACGTGTGATTGACGTGCAACTAGGGGGTGAAGGGGACTTGACATTTAGCTCTACATGTGGAGACAGAAGTCTGGGGGGTCAAGTCAACCTAATCCCAAATCATATCTAACATCCTATGTTTAAAGAACTATGTTATCCAAAAGGGAAGGTCTCTCGAACAAAATCTATTCTATACTGACTGTGAGTGCGTGTACAAGCGTCTAAGTGTCTACATGAGATGCAAGGGCAGAAATCTTCCATAGTGACAGGGCTATGAATTACTTGTAAAAAAGACAGAGAAGCCGGGTCCTTTGCTCGGTAGCTGGAAGAATGTTTACTTAAACAACTAGACAGGAATGCATTGGGTGAGGAGCGGAGCAGATAACTTGAAGGTGAAATACAGTTTTTTGGCAGGCATACTTGGTTGAGTCAGGCAACGTTAGCCGCGCAGGGAGTAGGACAAAGTTCATGGGTACAGATGCGAGCTCAGGCTGGAGCTGTCAGAGGTAGAAAGCAGAGAAAGGCTTGATGGCAGAATCAGGGCCTACTCGCCTGGACTGTAAAATGAGGTAGATGAGCCACATAAAGCCGGTGGCCTTTCATACTTAGGAATAGAATATCCGGCCCATTCATGGCGGATCTGAAAGAGGACATGTTGACGGTGGACGCACATGTGTTTGCGTCTTCATAACTGGAACTAGAGGGAACATACATGTACTTGTAGCATGTATATGGAACCGTTGGGGTCCAAGATAGGGGACATAACTGATCATAAAAATCCATATTTCCACATTCCCTCCTTGTCCCCTACTTGCCCTTAAGAAATATCAATCTTCATCAATCCATCGATCTGTTCATATAGCATCATTTGTTCTTCTTTCTTCTTTCGGGATCTTGAGTGAAAACCTTGATGTGGAATACACGATGTGGCACACAGACCACAAATCGCTGGTCCACATTGCAGGCATAAGCAGCAACTGAATAGTATGAGAAGGCCAATACCCAGGAAGGATAGAACTCTCCATCCCCAGGCTGACAACACGCTCCAAAACCACCCGGACCAAGTCCAAGTGCCTGGATTCTGGTGTATCTGGCTTACGATCTTATGAAGGCGAGTTATAGCTTTATATACAGATGGCGAATTTTCTGGGATGAATACGCAGCAGCTTGACCCGATGACCCTACAGGCTCCTCCCCTATCGGCCAGGATGACGTCAAGGACAAGACGATTTTGAAGGACAACAATCCTCATCGCAGATTGCTCCTCTGTCAGGTTGCCTAAGGCGGAAATAGTTTCATTCACTACGGCTTCAAGAGTCCTGGTTAATCTACGTATCAGCTTACTATTGGTAATTGTACCTATATAGGGAAAGAGTCCTTTATTAAAATCTGTATATTTTTCCCATGCCGTCTCAGTGTAATCGACAATTGGGAGATCTCTCCGTTCTCTATTGTGTACTAAATGAATATTTCTATGGTAATCAGGAGGAGCTAGGAAAACAGGTGGCAAAAGGAATCCAATGTAACAGGTACCATCCCAGTCTAGAGGCAGGCGTATATATGCAGTCTGACCACATACGAAGTAGGAATGGCGAGAAGCTCTAAATGAAGACTTGCCTTGATCACTGAATTCTATTACAGTGGTGCATCTACTATGGCCCATATGTATGGAACCATTCTTTCTTACACACAATTCACCTTTAACTGGAAACACTGACATAGCGGGCAAAATTGGTGCAGCTTCGGATTCAACATTCAGGATCATGAGATAAGTGTAAAATTACCTAATCCATATACTTCATTTTCTAGGTCAGTTCCTGTTCTTTTGGGACGACCCTCCTTGTCAGGGTAGCAGACTTTGAGTAAAACTAGGTTCAGGTTTCCCCATACCCAATTGTCTTGATAAACTACTGAGTTTGAATCTAAGGAATTAATTAAACTAAACCATGCTCCACAGGAGCCATTGTGTGTGAACGGATATGGGAAGAGGGGCAGGACTCCCTTATAATTCTGATAGGGAGGGAGTCGGCCACAGATCCAACAATTGGTAGCATTACTAATCTGATGGGAATGATGTAACATACTAATGAAAGTGTTATTGCGCAGCGCAAATCTATAGGACAACTCGTGCGGGGGTAATTCACTAAAAGAATGTTCAGCAGTAACATTGTAAATATGTTTAGAAATAGGATGATAGATGTGCAACAATATACTTGCAGTGATTATTACAAGACTTAAGAAAAACAGAATTCATAACGTCACTGTACAATGACTACGCAGTGATTTACAGTACGCATGTTGCTTCAACATTTTTCGATTTCGTTCTCTATTCAGGTCTAGGGGATGCATGTCAGAGACAAATTCAACCGGTTCACCTTGGAGAGGACTTAAACAATCAAATCGTCTGACTTATTAGACCTTAATTTTAATTTATATAGTTCATTGTTACTTTGTTCAACCAAAGGAAGCTTTGAATCAATAGGTGAAGACACACGAGATGTGACATTTACATCCGATGGTAGTCCATGGAATTTCTTGATATGACTTGAATGCAGCCAGCCTTTCCGGCCTTCGATCTTCACGGCTGTCCTTGTGGTAAGCAGTACCAGTTGTGGCGATTTCCACCTAGGATCCAGCTGAGTCTTCCGATCAAAGTTTCTCACTAATACAAGGTCTCCCGGAACTACGTCATGGGGTTTCACCTCAGTGTTGTCAGGAAAGGCTGCAGCTACCTGTGAACGACAAGATTGTAGTGCAGACATCAAGGAAGCCAGGTAATCTGTCAGCATATTACAGTCAACATCAGTTATTTTACGGGGTATAGGCGTCCCCCACATATTTGGTGGTCTGCCAAAGATCACCTCATACGGGGATAGCCCTGTTCGAGAGTGTGCTACCATTCTCATGTAAAAGAGTGCAACTGGTAAAGCTACTACCCAATCGACACCTTTCTCTCTACATATTTTGGACAATCTAATTTTCAGAGTTTGATTATGTCGTTCCACGAGACCTGCTGCCTCGGGGTGTCGGACACAATGAAACTTCCATTGATATCCTAGCAAAAGTGAAACGTGTTTCATCAGTTCGGATGAGAACGGCTGGCCGTTATCTGAGTAGACAACACGTGGTAAACCGTACCGTGGGAAGAATTCTCGAACTAACTGTTTGGCAGTGGTCGGGGCAGTGTAATCTGAGACTGGGTAGGCTTCGGTCCAACGGGAAAGAGCACAGACAACTACGAGAACATATTTGAATCCTCGACACCGTTCCATCTGGATATAATCCATCTGGAGGACTTCAAAAGGGTGATCAGGAGGCTGAAATCCACCCTGTTCTACAGGAATGCTTTTACCTGGGTTGAACTGACAACATATCATACAGGTACGGACCTTTTGCTTAGCTGCTGCTCGTAAATGTTTGTTGAACCAAATGTGTTGAATACTGTCTAGCATAGCTTTCTCTCCTAGATGCGCTGGACTGTGTATTGTATTTATGATTACTTGGACCATAGAGTCAGGAAGAAACCATACAGATTTTTCCTTCGTCATCCATCCCTGGTCCGTTTGGATCCCTCCTAATTCAGTCCATTTCTTTATCTCGTCTGGTGTAGCATGTGTCTGTATGTCAATTACGTCAAGAGCGGGATCCTTAATCGTCATACAATGTGTTGGTGTCGAAACTATTGTCTTTGTCATGTCAGATGTGTGAGTTTGAGCAGTCTGTTTAGCTGTTCTGTCAGCTAAATCATTGCCTTGAGAAATGACATCAGTAACTTTCGTATGAGCTTTGCATTTCATAATCGATATTGCAGTGGGTAGATGTATTGCATCTAATAAAGCATGAATGAGGGGTCCGTGCTGAATGTGGGCACCATGAGAAGTTAAATAACCTCTCTCTCGCCACAGCACGCCGAAGTCATGTACAACTCCGAATGCATAACGTGAGTCAGTATATATGTTGACTTTCTTATTTGTGGCTTGAATACAGGCTTGGGTCAGAGCAATGAGTTCTGCTGCTTGAGCTGACAAGGTATTTATACAGTTTGTTTCAATGACTTCAGTGTCTGTTGTGACTGCATACGCGGCCACTAAATCTCCTGTACTTGTTCTCATACATGAACCATCTACATACAACGTTAGGTCTGGATCTGACAATGGGACATCTGTCAAGTCTTGTCTGGGTTTCGTCGTGATAGTAATAACTTCAATACAATCATGGGCTAGTGGGTCTGTTCCGATTACTGGCAAAAGTGTGGCAGGATTCAATGTGTTACAGCGTCTGATTTCTATATGTGGCTGAAACAATGTTAATTCGTACCCTGTAAGTCTTGCTATGGTCAAGTGTTGTGTTTGCGTTCGGTTCACAAGAACCTCCACTGCATGTGGGACTTGTACTGTCAATGGATGTCCTAACACTATGGCATCGCTTTGTCTGATTGCTAAAGCTGTAGCTGCTACTGATTTCAGGCACGCAGGCAAAGCCTGAGCTACGGGATCTAATGTACTAGAGAAATAGGCACATGGTTTGTGTGATCCTGCTTGTTCCTGTGTGAGTACTGGCAAAGCAGTACCTTCGCGTTCTGTAACAAAGAGTGTAAAATGTTTACTGTAACATGGTGTTGCTAAAACAGGTGCTTGACATAAAGCCTTCTTCAAGCATTCAAAGGCTTGTGTATGTTCCTGAGTCCAAGGGAGGGCAGTCGATGTGGCCGCCTCCTGTGTTGTCAACTGAATGAGTGGTTTTGCTAGAAATGCGTATTGAGGGATCCACTGCCTACAATATGAAGTGAGGCCTATAAAAGCCCGCACCTCCTTTTGTGTCTTGGGTGTCGGCATGTTATCAATTAACTGGATGCGATCAGGTGTAAGCTGTCTTCCCTCCTTGGACAGCGAGTGACCAAGGTAAACAACTCGCTGTACACAGAATTGCAGCTTAGAAGGGGACACCTTGTGCCCCTTTTCAGCCAGAAATTGTAAAACTGTCAGTGATGCTTTTTCACATTCAGGTTCGCTTCGGGCGGTGATCAGCAGATCATCGACATATTGAAGCAGTGCAGTGTTGACTGGCATGTGTATACTGTCAAGTTCTCTTTTCAGTGCTTGGCTATAGATGCTGGGGCTTTCTGTAAATCCTTGAGGTGCGCGTGTGAATTTAAAACTTCGTCCATTTAAACTAAATCCGAACAAGTATTGGCTTTCCGGATCTATTGGGACGCTGAAAAAAGCATTCTTGAGATCAATTACAGTAAAGAACGTTGCTTTGGAATCAATAGCTGTCAGTAATGACGAGATGTCTGGGACCACAGGAAATTGTGGCACAATGCATTTGTTTAGTTCGCGCAGATCAATAACCAATCGATATACTGGCGAGGCCTTTGGATCAGTTCGTTTAAGAATCGGAATTATCGGGGAATTACATACATTGGAGTCTGTTTCCACAACCACTCCTTGGGCAATAAGCTCGTCAATGATTTGCAGTAAAGCCACTACAGCATCTGGGGGTAACTTGTATTGTCGCATTCGTGGTAGTACTACTCCTGTCTTTAGTGTGACTCGATATGGTGTAATGTTCATGCAACCAACATCAGTGGGGCCTTGTGCCCATAAATGTGTGGGTAAAGTCTGCAGTCGGTGATCCATGTCTCGGGACACATAGTGACCTTTAAAATCACGTAAAAACAATCTTACTCCGTCCGGAGAACAACATATTATAGCTCCTAGAGCTTTCAATGTTTTTATACCTAACAGATTTTCTGGACATGATTTAGTAAGCAATAAATCTGTAGTTCGTGTCAAGTGTCCAATTGTAAGTGGAAGAGGCTGTGATACTTCATTAACAATAGGTTTTCCTGAAAAACCAAGGGAAATATTCTGTGAGCCTGAGAGGGGTGCCCCTGGAACTTCGCTACGTTTTATGGTCGTTCGGCTTGCCCCGGTATCAAGTAAAAATTTTCTATCTTGGCCTAATAGTTCACTGTGTACATAAGGTCCTTCTTGATCTACAGGGACCTCGATAAGGGGTAAGTCAACTTCCCTCTCTAGGCTGTTTCATGAGTATCGTTGATAATCAGGATAGTCGTACTGTGCGGTCTGGTACAATTGCCGTGTCGTTGTTTGTGTGGCAGCAACAGGCAGCGGTGGTGCAGCTGGCACAAACTGTTGTGGAGCTGGCATGGACTGTGCATGCTGCGGAGCTCCGTGTTCGTTCTGATCCTGTCTAGGTGGCCGTGGTCTCTCTTTTGTTATACCTGAGGCGATATTACGTTTTAAGACTGGACAATCGTGTATATAATGACCTGGCTGTTTACAATAGTTGCATGTCCCTTTCACAGAACCTGCTGCATCACTGGACTGTGTCACACCTTTTTTATGACCGTCAGCTGGAACTGTCTGGGAGACTAGCATTTTCATTTTCGTGTCTTTCATGCGTCTTTGTTCATGTTCTTGTTCCTCTCTGATTCTATTGTGATGATACTGTAACATCTGTAACATTTGTGACGGGGTGTTACCTTGCCAGGTACTTTCAAATTTCAATACTCTTCACTTGGGGCAAGGAATTTTCAACTAACTTAGTCACAAACAGATGTGGATATGATTCGCTACCTGCTTTTATGCCACTATTTATACCAAAACATTTTTCGAATCGGGCATAGAAATCACTAGTGTCTTCATCTTGCTTTTGTTTACAGGCTGAGATTGCACCCCAGTCTTCCTTTTTCGTAGTTAATAAACGTGGCAGTACCTGCACTAGTAAACCTGGTAGCATTTTAGTTTTTTCCCCAAGCCCTGAACCTGGACCTCGGGCCTTTTCTTCATTTTCTAATGCTGTCCAATCTATCTTTTGATCTCCCACCTCCCACTCTTTTTCCTTGAGTTTTTCATAAATGCCAGCAGGCATTAATACCTTTAATATTGTCATAATGTCGGGATAGGTATACTCTCCCATGAGTAACATGTCTTTAATTTCTCGGTGGAAACCCGCTGGGTCTTTGTCATGACTGGGTACCACCTTCTTCATTTCTAACAATTCTATTTTAGATATGGGCGTATATACAAATACTCGTTTAAACTGATTGTCCTCGCCTTTTATTGGGTGCACTTCTCGTAAGGGATTCTGTCTATCCATGTAATACGTCGTTCTTTCCTTGATGGGCAGTGAGACAGGTTCTGGACATACAAAAAGAATGTACTGCTTTCTGGATTCTAGTATTTCTCTAATTAACTTAGTACCTGAACCTCTCCATCTATTCGTGAGTAATTCAGTCAATATATCAGGTAGAGGACCAGGATCGGAATGTTGGCTTTTGTATAATATAAGAAGTTGTTGAATCATGTAAATCCCAGCTAAACGCTGTTCATCTGGGGTGAGGTTCAAAAACGTGTGTGCTACTGTATCATCACCATATTTTCCGGGACTGTCAACCCAATGAACGGCTGACCTGGCTAATTCTTGTTCATCCATAGAATCGAGTAAATGATAACCCCTTCGTTCTCGGAGTAATTTGTCAGCGGCCTGGAACGAATGCTCGGGAGACCTTATATTTCTTGTATCTCCCATGTGAGGGACGCCTAGGTTTATTATAGGTGTTTGGAAATTCCTGTTATTATCTGTACATATCGGACGTATCGGATCAGTAAAACATCTAGTATTATTACAGGATCTTCCTCTGCCTACATATGCTACGGTTTCTGATCCTTCCTCCTCCTCGTTTTGTTCAAACTGGTCTACCGCTAATCTCTCTTCGTGTATGCGTTCTATTTCTTTGCGGATCTTTCGGCACATGGCTACTATACATGCTTGTCTATCATGTTTCCCCTCTGATATATTCTGGCTCCATCTGGTAAGAATTTGCATTACTTCCGGATTTACCCCCGGCCGGTCTTGATTTCTGATCGCACAATTTATGAGGAAACGTAACAGTTCCCCCTGTATCTCCACTTTCTGGTATTCCATAGCTCTGTTAATACATTCAGAATCTCGCCCTGACTGGACAAAATGATATATATTATCTAAATGTATAGTCATTCCTGGTAGCTTCCCTAAATACATTGCAGCTCGTCGGATACGTAATGATGCCAGGATCATTTCGTCCTCTTGGCCGGGCACAGGGTCATATCTACAATCTACAAGAAGTTCCTTAAGCGTGCGGGAATTTATGAGTTTGGGCGTACGTTGATGTACTGAGTCTTGAAAGGTAAGTTTATTTGTTCTGGGTGGCGTGGAAAAAACCAAAGAGGGAATTGTTGTACCTCCGGTAGCACCTCCGGTAGCACCTCCGATAGCACCTTCTGGGGTGCCGGACGTGAAAGGATTTGTTGAACGTGATACAGCAACTATGGGTGTGGGCACAGCTGTAGAAGCAGCTGTAGGAACAGATGTAGAAACAGATGTGCTTGCCGGAACTTGTGTCGGAATTTGTTGTTGCAGAGGTACAGACACAGGGTCTTGGCGTTGAACCCCCCCAGCAGACGGTCTATGTGGTGCGGGGTTAGCATACTCGGGAGCTGCGTCGTCTAAATATGAGGAAAGGAAAACATCTTCTGCGGTTCTGGGATGCCCTTTTGGGTGCGCTTTTATTGGAAACAATGGGGATGGCAAGTCTTTTGGTATCTCCGGAGTAGCCTTAGGTAGTCCTTCGGCCAGAAGGGGATACATACCATTCATGAGGGCATTTCTTTGTCTACCTACTTGTTCTGATTTTACTCGTGCACCTTCTTCAATTAATAGATTTTCTCGGACTCTATTTGAATTCTCCTTACTTTTCTCTTCCTGTCTGAGTGCTTTTTCTGTACGTCTATGGGATTCTTTGCGCCATAACTCAACGGCGTCTTTCTGTGACTGTCTAGCTTTCCTTTTCCATAACTCTTCCTCTATTTTCATGATGCACTCTGCATCCCAGGTCCCAGCTGCGGGCCACCTCTGACTTTCTGGTAATTCCTTGGTGTAGTCTACCCATAAATCAAGAAATAATATGGCGTCTAAGCCGTGTTTATGATACATGAAGTACCCTGGAGTGTCCCTAGGAGGAATGGGAACAGCTTCTTCGAGTACCCCTTTGCTAGTTGTGATCTGTCTTAACTTCAAAAAGAGCGGCATCTTGACAACTGGTCTGATACTTTAATCTTGAACACACTTAATACAATAAACACAATAATGAACAGTCATTCATACCACAATATGCAGAACGTATTAACACATGTAACATTTAACATTTAACATTTAACATTTAATGAACAATAATGATGATGATGATCTAAGGAACTAGTCACTTAAGCATAATACTCGGTATTAACTGGATTATTCTGAATTATATACTTGACATACTAGATATACTGCTAAACAGTACAGATACACTGCTGAAACAGTGCAGACCGGATTTGTGTACCCAAACCAGTCTTGACCGGCACAACCTCTGTGCACGTCAGAACGCCTCCCCAGTAATGGTACTCACCGGGTAGCTCGGAACGGAAAGCCTCGGAACGGAACTGAACTGAACTGGACCGGACTGGACTCGACTCGGAAACTTCGGAACTTCGGGACATCGGAACCTCGGAACTTTGGAACTTCGAAACTTGGTGGGCCTCTGTATACCTCGGATCTTGCTCTCTCAGCTAGGCTCTGGTCGGGATACTTCGCACTTCTCACCGCCTCGTCTGGGTGTTGATCGCAGCCTCAGTCGCCCCCGCTTGACCGGAGGGAGATACAGGAAATCCTGCTGGTACGCGTTGTTGTCCGTCCAGCTGTGGCAGGAGACCGGGCCTGCAACGCACCGCCGGCGCGTGAGATGAGAAAGTGTCCCTGTTCGGGCGCCAATTATGTGGTAAATAATTTAATTACCGGGACTTAGTTTGATACAGAAAATTAACAGAAATAGCTCAGTAAAATAAGAGGCAGAATCCGTGGTATTAGAGGTTCGGAACGGGCTTTATTCCAATGGACAATTCGAATTTTTGTCTTCAGGTTCCATCACCGCGGAGGTTCAGCAAGTGAAGAGCAATACATTATTGACAAGTAATCACTTTTATAGAATAGACATTACAGTGAAGCAGATGCAGGAGGCGTAACAATTGATAATAAAGAAAAAAACCACACTTGCGTAGTTGAAATGGGTGTAACTGGGTGTAACTAGAAAACGTCATTTAGGTGTGATGTCACAAATGGGTGGATCTATGAAATAATTTCGCAATGTCAGCAGAAATAGTTGGCAGAGATGCGCGCGCAGCAGCATGACGTGTGATTGACGTGCAACTAGGGGGTGAAGGGGACTTGACATTTAGCTCTACATGTGGAGACAGAAGTCTGGGGGGTCAAGTCAACCTAATCCCAAATCATATCTAACATCCTATGTTTAAAGAACTATGTTATCCAAAAGGGAAGGTCTCTCGAACAAAATCTATTCTATACTGACTGTGAGTGCGTGTACAAGCGTCTAAGTGTCTACATGAGATGCAAGGGCAGAAATCTTCCATAGTGACAGGGCTATGAATTACTTGTAAAAAAGACAGAGAAGCCGGGTCCTTTGCTCGGTAGCTGGAAGAATGTTCACTTAAACAACTAGACAGGAATGCATTGGGTGAGGAGCGGAGCAGATAACTTGAAGGTGAAATACAGTTTTTTGGCAGGCATACTTGGTCGAGTCAGGCACCGTTAGCCGCGCAGGGAGTAGGACAAAGTTCATGGGTACAGATGCGAGCTCAGGCTGGAGCTGTCAGAGGTAGAAAGCAGAGAAAGGCTTGATGGCAGAATCAGGGCCTACTCGCCTGGACTGTAAAATGAGGTAGATGAGCCACATAAAGCCGGTGGCCTTTCATACTTAGGAATAGAATATCCGGCCCATTCATGGCGGATCTGAAAGAGGACATGTTGACGGTGGACGCACATGTGTTTGCGTCTTCATAACTGGAACTAGAGGGAACATACATGTACTTGTAGCATGTATATGGAACCGTTGGGGTCCAAGATAGGGGACATAACTGATCATAAAAATCCATATTTCCACAGTGCGCTGTCTAAACAATTGGTTCCGAGGGCTCCCCCATCTGGCTTAATGGTTACATCGGTAGGGTTTGACGGTACACTCTCCCGAAGCCCTCTTTCGCGGCCCCTCACATTTCAGGTTGATTCTTTTTCTGCACCCTGTCCGTTTTTGCTTGCCCCGAACACGCCGGACAACATTATGGGCCTTGATATGTTAAAGCACTTCAGAGCTACGATCCGCTGCTCCCCTGCTGGAGTGCGGGTGATATTAAATGACAATTACCCTCGGTCTGAACGGATGTGTGTGGTTGCAGAGGATGCTGTGTTAGCTACCCTCCCTCGTGCTTTGTGGGCCACTTCGGATAGTGATGTGGGACAGATGGTGATTCCGCCTGTTCACATTAGTGTCCAGGAGGGGGCGGTGTTGCCACGCCTCCCACAGTATCGTATTTCCCAGGAGGGGGAGGAGGCTCTTATACAGATTGTGCAGGATTTGATTAAGGTGGGAGTAGTGGAGGAAGTTCCCTACAACGTCTGTAATAGCCCGATTCTACCCATTTTGAAAAAGGATACGGATGCCAAAGTCTATCGGTTTATAATTGATTTGAGAGAAGTAAACAAGATCGTGATACCTCAGTACCCAGTGGTTTCTGATATCACGACGTTGCTTACTTTGGTCCCACCTACGGCGACCACGTTTTCAGTTATTGATTTGAAAAATGCCTTCTTTTCGATTCCTATTCATCCCGATAGCCGATACCTTTTTGGTTTCACTCTAAATAATAGGTCTTATCGATTTTGTAGAATCCCTCAGGGCTACACAGAAAGCCCTAGCATTTACAGTCAAGCTTTGAAAAGACAATTGGATTCCTTTGTTCTGCCCGAGGGTGTCGCCCTCATTCAATATGTCGATGACATCATGCTGGCGGCCGACACTCCGGAGTTGTGTGAAAAGAGTACGTTGTCCTTGCTTTCCTTTTTGGCATCCCACAATCACAAAGTATCTCGGAAGAAATTGCAGTTCTGTAGACCAAAGGTGACTTATCTGGGTCACCTTTTGTCTAAGGAGGGGCGTGCACTCACACCAGATCGTATCCAAGTAATTCTGGACACGCCGACGCCGTCCACGCAGAAGGACGTGCGTGCATTTTTGGGACTTGTTTCTTTTTGTAGGCAATGGATATTAGGGTTTTCACACATAGCTAAGCCATTATTAGCCCTTTTGACAAAAGACACACCTATTCCGATTCCTTGGTCAAATGAGTGTGACGCTGCTTTCCAGCAATTACGACAGGCCCTTTGTTCAGCACCAGTGTTAGGGACTCCTGATTATACAAAACCTTTTTCGCTGTATGTGCATGAAAAAGATGGATGTGCGTTATCAGTTTTGGTACAGATGCACGGCGACAAGCAGCGCCCGTGTGCATATTTTTCGGCTGTACTTGACCCTGTTGCCCGAGCATTGCCTGGTTGTTTTCGTTCGGTTGCGGCGACAGCTGTGTCAATACGCCAAAGCGAGGGAATTGTGTTATCTCATAAGCTGTTGGTATTAGTCCCCCATGCTGTTGATGCCCTGCTTAATCAGACAAAGACGCAGCATTTGACCAGTGCCCGTTTAACGGGATATGAGCTGACGCTTTTGGCTCCTCATATTACGTTAAAGAGGTGCGTAACGTTAAATCCGGCCAAATTGTTGCCATACCCCGAGAATCAGTCTGAAGCACAGAAAGCACGTGATTGTATTCTTGTGACTGAGGAACAAACAAAGGGTCGTATTGATCTCCAGGATACGCCCTTTCCAGATGTAGATGGAGAACTGTGGGTGGACGGATCATGCCTGAAGCTACCAGATGGTACGACTTCAGCAGCGTATGCAATTACCACATTGCAAACAATAGTGGAGACAGCACGCATACCACAGAAATCAGCTCAAGCAGCGGAACTGATAGCATTAACACGAGCATGTGAGCTCAGTACAGGATTGTGTGTGAATGTTTATACAGATAGCCGGTATGCCTTCGGAGTAGCGCACGATTTCGGCCTGCTCTGGAAGGAGAGAGGGTTTTTAACGTCACATGGAGTACAAATAATGCATGGGGAGTTAGTTCACAATCTTTTAACTGCATTGACATATCCAAAGAAAATTGCCATCGTTAAATGTAGTGCCCATAGGAAAGTAGTCGATAAAGTTGGAGAAGGGAATGCGTTAGCAGACCCGGTGGCACGGGAGACTGCGATGCAGCCCGGTGCTACTGCCATGTATGTAGTGAAGTCGCAGGTAGAAAGATGGCACGATGCGAAGGAAGAAGTGCGAGAAATACAGAGGACCGCTTCTGATAGAGAACGGGAGCAATGGTCCAGTGAGGGAGAATTGGATGATGAGGGTTGCTGGAGAAATAAGCAGATGGATAGATGGAAGTTACCCACGGCTTTTGTACAACCTATGGTTCAGATGGCACATGGGCTAGCACATGTTGGAGCTTCCGCAATTGTAAAATTGCTTACCCAAGTCTGGGAGCATCCAGAGATTGCTAGCACGGCAAGGAGGGTGGTGCAGACCTGTATGATTTGCCTGAGGTACAACCCAGGAAAGGGTACTCGAACTCCAGCAGGAGGATTTGTGACACCTACTGCACCCTTTGAGGTTCTGCAGATGGATTACATCCAGCTTGTGCGCTGTAACAATTTGAAGTACGTTCTAGTAGTGGTTTGTGCCTTCAGTAAATGGGTTGAAGCATACCCTACGAAAGACAATACTGCAATGACTACCGCCAAGATGCTATTGAAGGAGTTCTTCCCTCGATATGGCGTTTGTAGACTTCTGTGGAGTGATAACGGACCCCACTTTATAGCGGATGTTATAAAGTATGTTTTGAAGGGTCTGGGCATCACCCAGAAGTTTCACGCAGTGTTTCACCCTCAATCTGCGGGACTAGTCGAGAAGTATAATGGTACACTGAAACTCAAGATCGCTAAAATCCAAGCTTCGACGTCTTTGACTTGGCCAGATGCTTTACCGCTGGCGTTATTGTCAATTAGATCGGTACCGCACTCTCGAACCGGTCTTACACCGTATGAGATTGTCTTTGGACGCCCAATGAATATTTGGGGTCCACCAAAACCTAAGGCTGTGTATGATGTACCTTGTGTAATGATGAATGATTACCTGGCGCAGTTAACGGATAACTTGGTTTCTATTCATCAACAGGTCCGGGAGGCGCTCCCTGATCGGTCCACCGGTGAAGGACATAGTCTCCGGCCTGGCGACTATGTCATGGTGAAGATTTTTGACAGGACGAACAGCTTGGAGCCGAGATGGGTTGGTCCTGAGCAGGTCCTACTTGCAACGAGGACGGCTGTGCGAGTTTCCAACAGAAAGAATCGGATCCATTCCCTGCACTGTCGCAAAGTACCGCCCGGATTGGTGGAGCCGGCTGTATTAACCGATCAACGAGAAATTCTGGCTGCAGAGAAAGGCCGTGCTGGGGAACCGAACGACGCTGAGGAGCTCTTCCCGGACCACGCGACTCCTGGAGGAAAGCGATATCATCTCAGGCCAAGGAAGTGAATTCTTCAGTACCGGGACACGTTGTCAGAACGACCCTTGGGTTAGTGAAACGGAGAGCCAATGAGGCAAGGGGGGGGGGGGATCAGCCCTGCATTAGTGTAGCGACACCCGTCTTGGCCCGCTGGTGAAGAAATCGACCGCTGCCCAAGGGAAAGAGTTCTGACAAACCTTTTAGTTTCAGGAAGATATTGATCCTTTTTTCTGACATGGAGAAAAAGAAAATCCTTTGTGCAACAGGTTTTATGCTTACTGTAGCTATTGTGGGGATAACCACATGGTTTGTGGAGGATGTGACTCCCGCTCGGAAGCTACTTGTGTTGACTTCTCCAGTGCCTGAGGAGCACTATTTTTATACACTACCGTACCAGGAGTTGAAGCATCGTCAGTCTTATTTGAATAACACTTTCATCCAGATGTTGCATCACACCCACGTTGCCACGAATGCTACGAACTGTTGGATATGTGGTATGATGCCAGCTCACCAGAAGAAAGGAGGAACGCCATTCATACCTCTTCCTTTCTCTCATAATGGCTCTTGTAGAGCATGGTACACTTTGCTTTTTGCCACCCGGAAACCCACAGTGGGACGATTACTCTTCAGACTCAATAAAGAATGTCATCAGGATAAAGATGGATATCCGCAAGCGAATGGGACAATTTGGGAATGGGAAGAGTATCGACCAGACAATGAATCGATTCCCTATATTTTCACGAACACCAGAGACACTGTGGGAAAAGACAGATTTGTGATTCAAGTGGCACAAGCTCAAGCGGACCTGTGTGTCCAGAGTGTGGGTTATATTCCTGTTGGTGTTAGTGATTGCATTACCATATTAAATATCGACGGGTTGAATAACAGTACCTTCTTAGCATCCCATAATACATACTTCGTATGTGGAAATAAAGGTTATTACCGTTTGCCAGCCGGTTGGTCTGGAGTATGTTATGTGGCATTTCTATTGCCCCCTGTATTCTTGGCACCTGAATCTTATCATAAGGATTTGAAGTTGTTAAATAATGTGACTGTAAATAGGTACAAACGCACTCTATCAATTGATGATGTGGATCAGACTGACACTAGTCTGCAGCAGTATATTGATTTTAATTTAGGATTGTTTTTCTTTGTTGGAGCCGCCCTAAATAGTAGGAAAGTTTGAAGGTTAACCAGAGTGGTAGAGGCAGTGACAAACCAAACCGCTGCTGCTCTTGGGAATCTTACGGAAGAATTACAGATTACTAGAATTGTTGCATTGCAGAATCGTATGGTGCTAGATGTTAGGTTAGCCGACCGAGGTGGAGCTTGTAAAATTATCGGAAGTAGTTGTTGTGTGTTTATCCCTGACCACACGCCGTCAGTTTATAATGCTATCAACAGGTTGCATAAAATTGCAGCTGAAGTCCATACAGAAAACGGCACTTGGTCCTTTTCTGGATGGTTTTGGGCATTGATCACTGCTTGGGGGTGGAAGGTTTTAACTGGTCTCTGTATTATTGTAGCAGTTCTGTTTTCTTGTTGCATTTGTGTCCAATGTGGTCCCTTGCTCTGTTCCTTATGTGTATCATTCTGTATTCCCGATAAGAAAGCTATTGCCGATGTCACTTATCAGAAACATTTAGCTAAAGAAGTAGAAGAAATGATGACAATTGACATATACGATGATTATCCTAACAAACCGGATGTCTTCAGTAAATGCTGAAAGGGTCGTCTGTTGTAAATTGAAACGACGATGTGATTAAGCATTTACTAAAGACATGAATTCTCCTTCCTTAGAACATGTCTCTTACGCTATGTTGACTAAAGTCTGGACTCCATTTTGTATTGTCATGTCTCCACGTGCTCAACACGAGAAGAGTCCTATCTTCGTGTTAGTTGCTCTTGCAATCTGCCTAGTAACAGTCTATAAATAGCTCCTTTGTTCGTTTGGCGCATGCCCAGACTTGACCACATCTGTTATCAGTTAGTCCTTGCTTGACCATGTTTTCGCGGGCCCAGGAAATTGTTGACTCCGCCCACATATTGATCCTGTATCGAAAATGTCCTTAAATGGTAATGAATTTCGCTCTATGTTGTATCCACCCACTTATGAGCCCCTCTGTTGTGTATAAAAGGGGACCGTGTACGCAAGTTCTTTGTGCTACTCTATGCAATACTGAAGGGTGTTGTATGGATTGTAGGACCACCCTTAAGGGTTAATAAACTTTGTCTTTGTACTTTGCAGTTTCCGTGCCAACTTCCTTATAGATTCCATTGCAGGAGAGCGAACCCTTGTGTCCTGCGGGCCTAGCTGGGGCCTGTATTCATCAGTTGTGGACACACAGGGAGGTGTGGACAGGTTTGTGTTGATCTGGCGGAGGCATTGGAGTATGTCCCGATGCACCGCAGTAAGGGCATTCCACTTGGACTCCATGCGGGCATGGTGGGCAGCCTGCTCCTGTTGCATGTCCTTGAGGATCCCCACTACCTGGCCAAATCCTCAGGTGCTATCCTGGTACGCATCTATGATGTGTGCCAGGTGGGAGTCATCATGCAGTCCAGACCCTTCTGCAAAGCGTGCCCTCTGCCTCTCACCCCTCCCAGCACCCCTATCAAGGCGGGCAGGACCAGCGGCGGGACACACAGGTGAGACTGGGACCCCTTGGGTGGTGTTGCTGGTGGTGTTGCTGTAGCTTCCGGGGGGTCCTGTGTCCCTGTGCTGTGGGTGTTCAGTGGCCTTGGTCTGTCCATGTTGGCGGGGGTGCCCTGTCGGTTTCCAGATGCTGGAGACGTGGGTACAGGGGGGGGGCAGATGTTGATGCTACTGGTGCTGCATGATGACTCACACCGGAGGGGGGCCAGGTTGGTCGTCGTCATCCGAAGAGGACAGAGACAGAGTCAAACCAGAGAGCTCAGTGTCCGCCAGAGTCTGGGACTGGGAATCCTCTTCATTTGGTGCCACCTGTGTTTGGAAGAGAAACACGATGTGAGTTATGTTTCTACATGCATCGATGGTTCACAAACATGACATTTTCTACTTTACGAACAGATGCCTGCCTGTACACTGCTTTTTCCCAGGTTGCATGGACAGAGTTTGATATTGTTGTTGCCCAGTTCCCAGCATGGCCTTGGGCGCCCCACAACAGAGCCCAGTGTCAGACATCCTGTCAGTCCCTTCCCACTCACTGTGGGGCGAGTATGGTTGAGTTAGAACTTGCTGGGCCATGTGGGTGGGTGTAGATTGTATGTGACTGCAACTCCCATCATGCTCCTGGCTACACCCCCCTTCCCAGCATGCCCATACGTCCTTCCTCTTGACTGATTCCCTGTGAGTGGGTGTGACAGCAATGGCAAGATGGCTGACTGTGAAGTCCTGGTGTTTGTTGGTGCCCAGTTCCCAGCATGGCCTTGTGCTCCCCACAACAGAGCCCAGTGTCAGACATTCTGTCAGTCCCTTCCCACTCACTGTGGGGCGAGTATGGTTGAGTTAGAACTTGCTGGGCCATGTGGGTGGGTGTGGGTTGTCTGTGACTGCGACTCCCATCATACTCTTGGCTACACCCCCCTTCCCAGCATGCCCATATGTCCTCCCTCTTGACTCTGCTTCCCTGTGAGGGGGTGACATCAATGGAAAGATGGCTGCCTGTGAAATCCTGGTGTTTGTTTGGCTGCAAGTCCAAAGAGAGCCCCTGTGCTTCACACAGCAGCACCCAGTATGGTGTATCTTTTGCTGATATTTCAAAGAGGTGTGGGTCAATGCAATCTACTCGGTGAGTTGTGTGGAGTTTGTGTTGAGGGGTGTGTGTGTCTCCACATGCTGGTAAGTATGGTCAGTGCTGTCAGTCCTCCTTCCCACCTGGCCAGACATCCCACCATGAAACGTGCTTCCATTGTGGGGCGTGCAAGTTGTCTTTCAGGATGTCAGTCAGTGGTGTCCTGCTTCTGATTTGCGCACATGCCCTAGCAGGGCCTTGTGCTCCCCACAACAGGAGCCAGTGTCAGCCATCTTGTCAGTCATTTTCCACTCCCTGTGATGTGGGACTGTTTCAGAGAGGTCTTGATGGGCCAATCAGGAGGGGGAGCATTATCTGTGACTACAGGCCCCATCATGCTTTTGGATACACTCACTTCACCTGCATCCCCACTATTCCTTCCTGTCAGTCAGCTGTACTGTGAGGTGGTGTGTTTGTGGTGGCAAACTGTCTGGCAGGGTCTATTTGGCTTAGTGCCACTGGCTTGTTGTATTTGTTGGTAGGTTTGTACGTGTCATGATACAGTTCCAAGTCACTATGAGGTGGCAGGTATTGTGTTTGTGTGACTGGCATACACATCTTGGTATGATTATCTATTGTAGCTTTGCTTGCGGTGCATGGTTTCACTGTACCCTTGCCATACAATCTGGGGTATGTTGTTTGTGTACTCACCAGGCTCTGGTATGTCTGTTAGCCCATGGACGCTCTCTGGTGGTAGGATGTCCCGCACCTTCTCCTCCCAGGTCCTGTAGTAGACTGGCAGGGCGTGATCTTTTTCGATGAGTTTCTTGACCCTCCTGCGCACGTCATACCACCTGTTCTGGATATCGTCCTTTGTGCGCCTTGCTGGTGCATGAGCGTTCACCTTGTCCACAATCCTCGCCCACATATTGGTTTTCTGTGACATGGGGGTCTTTTGGACCAATGTACCAAAAAAATTTGTGGCTCTACTCTGATGATCTCGTCTACCAGCACTTCTAACTCACTATCTGTGAACTTTGGATTCTTCTTTGGGGGCATGGCGATGGGTGGTGGTGGTGAGGGATGTGTGTGTGAGGGTGCAAGTGAGGGTGGGTTGGTGTTGGTTTTGCTGGCTGTATGTGTGTGTGCTTTTGGATGAGGTGCTGATGGTGTGTGGGTTGTGTGATGGGTGAGTTGTGAGTGTGCCTGTGGTTGCTGTGTAATGGTGTTTGCTACTGGCTGTGTCTCCTGTTTGCAAGGGTTGATGGTAGTGATTATACTCCTTTATATAGTTGGAGTTGTGGGTGTGTCCTTGTCCCAGTTTTTTTTATTTGATATTTATTGGCTTTGTCATTGCTTGTTTGGTCCTTGTTTTGTCTTTTTTCCTTTGGGTTTTGTAGGCATGAAGAAGACGTTCATCTGACGGAAACAGACGCTGATGTTGGCTCGTGCGGGCTTCTCCGCCTTGTTTATGCTGCCTATCTTTTGTGTTTCCTACGCATCGGTCACAAAGGTCTCTATTGCTTGTGGGCCTGGTTGTCTGTGAGTGTCGGTCGTGCGGCTTGGTCTCCGTGCGAGTCGGTCTGGTTTTACACGCATTGCATCGTACTGCGCGGATCGGAGATCGCGGGTACGGGTCGGTCGGGTTCATTCCGGGTTCGTGTCGGTCAGTGAAATTCACGTCGGTTTTCCGGCCAGATCACTATTTTCCCTACGGCTCGGTCGTACGGCTTGTATTCTGTACGTGTCGGTTGTAATTCACACGCATTGCATCGTACTGCATGGGTCATACGGTGCTGATCCGTGTCGGTCGGTATCCGGTCCGGGTCCGTGTCGGTCGGTTCGTTTTGCGGCCCGAATCGGAATCGGACCCACAGTGTGCAAAATTGTGATAGACTATATTTACGTAATCATATTCAAAGCTTGCTTACTTAGATTGTTTTAAGTGCTTATTTCTTTTATACATCATAATAGATTCATCAATTTTTTAGCATACAATAATGATTTGGTTTTAAGTAGTGGTTAATGGTGCACTTCTGTTGTGATTGCTGTAAATTAGAAGTCCATGATTAACAAACTTTTACTGTGAGTATTAATTTCTCTTGGAGTACTTCTGAATCATTCCTAATTGCTACCCGGTGGTTATGGCATTCAATTTATCAACCTTGAAATAAAGGAAGGATCAGTAGGCCTTGTTACGATTTGAACCTGTGACACATAAATCAAAACAAACAACACCAACAAGTGTTTAACTCACTGAGTTATTTTCTTTGCTTAGTTGCTTTTGCTTTCCTGTGTTTTGTTATACGTTTGCACCTGGTTTTCATTCTTAAGTCTTTCCTCTTAGTTTCTATTATCACAGGGTTTGATATATTTGAGGTTGAAATAGAGGCAAAAGAGATGTATGTTCTGGGCGTATTAAGAAGCGTCATTGGAAAATGTTTGTGTGGAAAGAGCTAAGTAAATTAAACACACAAAAGAGGTTTTTCTTTTGCCCACCAAACCACCTCAGTTTGGACCCAGTCATAGGCAAATCTACCAATAGAAACACTCCAGCCCAGGTCCACCCGTAACTGGAACACATGCAACCCAAGACCAGTATTATTTTTTTCCCCAGGGTTTTATATAGCGCGAACTTGACCCAAATCCAATCAGGTATCAGATCACTTTACATAGCACCAGTTACGTTACATGAGGACACACATTCTTTTTTTGTTAGGCACAGGGAGATTAAGAGTTTTGCCCAGAATCACAGGATGTTCAGCGTCATTACTGAGACTCGAACCCAGTTCCCCAGGTCCGAGGTCGAGCGCCCTAGCTTTAGGCCAACTCCTCGCCCCAGTTTTGCCCTGATTGATGTCTTCAGTCTAGTGTAGCTTGGATCCAGCAGCATGATGAGTGTAAGTCCCACATCTAGGCATACCCTTGCCACATAGAGACTTACATCAAACACACAAAAGATGACGGGAGGAATGCTTGCAATAAGTCTAACCCCTTGCAATAGCTTGGCGTATCATTCCGATCCATTGTTCTTTTGCCCACCAACCACATTAGTTTGGACCCAGCCATATACAAATTGGTCTTGACCCTATCAACCCAAACTGCCAGTCCAGGTCTTCCCTGAACCAGAACACAAGTAACTCAAGACTGATTTGGCCCTGATTGGAGCTCTCCAGTCAGATGTAGCTTGGTTCCAGTGGCACAGTGAGCTTCTAAGCACTATGAACTCAAACCTCTGTCTCACTCAGGAGCAGTGAGATGTCCCAGTCATAGCATACTATATATTTACTAGTCCTAGTAGACAGGCTCTCTAACACAGAGTGTAGGTTAAAAGAAGTATACCTGCATAAGGTATTGACCCATAATAAACCTCGATTTTCTTGAATGGATGCCCAGCTCCATTTATCTGGGGAGAAGCATATATAATATAAAATATAGAGTGCCAGCCAGGGAGACCTGTTATATGAGTGGCCTGCATAGGAAAACATACTGGGTTTAATTACAAGATTGGCTGCCAGTGGCTTCACTGTGCGTCCTCCACTTCCTTGTCCCCTCACTCCTTTTTTGTCTGCATGTTCTGTCTGAGGGGAATAAACAAGGGTTCCCACTGCTGCTGACCCTGGTAGAATGTAACTGCCTTGTGTTACATAAGCACTAGTCCCTGCAGTTCAGTCCAGATGCAGGAGAGGCCACCTTTTTTCTAGTATCCTCCCTGAAGAAGGAATTGAACCCCAATCTGACTGTTGAGTTTCCAATACTTGGTAATGCATTGCCACCGGGTGGCGGTGCATAGAAGCCCAAGACCAAAAAGACCTACATTGACTCAGACCTACTGAGATGCAAAGCTTTACGCTACTTATGTGCTTAATGCTAGGACTAGGTCTGATGTCCTGCTGACGTTCTGCTGACCTGCTGCTCACCTAGACAATTTGGAAGCTCCAACTGATCCCATGGAATCTACAAAAGAAAGCACACAGCAGAAAGAAGGGAAACAGCACAATTATGGAGCACAGAACAAAGAAGCATCCTCAACAGTGGTGTCGAAGGACCAGATATATTCAGGTGCAGGTGAGGCGAGTGGTGATTTCCTGGACAGCAAATTCTCACCCTGCTCCAATGTTTGAATTTTTCATCTTTTTGGAGACCCTTTATTGCCCTTTACCAGTGCTCATTAACCTCTGCCTAACACATCAGCAATCACTGGTCGACATTCTCTGGGGCATTAATTCTGGAAGAAGTGTTGTTTGAACCTCATTCAGTGCTCCTCTGGCCATGCCGTGCTATGCCGCAGCACCGCGCCTGCAAATCTTGTGTTCTAGACACTTCCAGAGATTTGAATAGACCCTGCATAGTTCTTTTTGTATGTACTTAACACCTGTGACTCTAAACCCCAATTTACCCAGAATGTCTCAGCTCTTTCTGTCTCTCCAAACAAAAATCTGTCCCTCCATCCGCCTGGGATATGAAAACATTGACTCAGCATTTAAAGTTGCACAAGTTTCATGTAGTATACAAGATTTCCAGGTCCCACACTTTTCAGCCCCAATCTCCGACCCAGTTCCACCTGCAGAGATCTTGTTTCTTTACCCCAATATTGCATCTTTAGTTACTGCATTTTGTCTATTGATTGCAATCAGCAATTGTTTGTCAAAGTTGATCTAGGATGTTCTGTTATGGGGGGGGAGTTGCCATTTCCTTAGCCTCAATTTAATAATGAACAGCAAAACAACCACAATTAGCTATTGATCACAGATAATATATATTGCGTTTAAAATGCATGGACAGGTTTTTGAGTTTTGTTATTTACACTGTTTGGTCCTTCTTTTTGCCAAAGGTATTCCTATACATCTAAGATGCTATAACATTATTGTTCCTTTTATATGACATAACTTTGACTAAAAATGATATGTTTACTTCAACTATGGGAGCTGTATTACACTGCATCTTGCCTCAACCTTCTCACTATCTCTTTGGTGCCGGCTTTAGTGCTGTGATGGTCTAGGAAGCTTGAAAGACCATCCTTCTATCACAGAGTGAATACCCAGTGTCCTGGATAGTGCAGAAAACCTCCAGTCTCATCTGATAGCCTAGGTAGATCTTGAACTTGCAAGGATCCAGCAAAGAGTGTCTGAAATAGTTTGTGGTTTGCATGATGGTTTCATCAGAAAATGTCAACAATGCATAGTGGAACTGTAGAGGCCTGTCCTAACCTCTGCATTTGGGGTGCAAAAATGCATCTTAACTGTGGGATTTTATCTCCTTTCTGGTGTGGAATCGGGTAGTATTTCTTCTGTATTTCCAGCATCAGAGGGTTATCCCTGCTGGTACATCCATTTTGAAGGATTCAAAATTGACTGTGATATTGAAATCAGGAGTACAAATATCAAATATATTTTGCATGGGCGAAATGAAATGCATGTTTCCTGGTGAAATGACAATGTAGGCTTAAGTATGAGGAATAAGAAGTGGACCTGCTCTGGCCAAGCTTCGAGGGAGCTAGCCCACAAGAAAGAATACGAGAGCCTTCTGTAGCAAAAACAGGAGAGCCTGACTTAGCATAGAATTGCATAGTTTCCTATCCAGGACTGAGAGAGCAGTGTGGGATGGCTGTGAGAAGGAATGGAATCACCTGATCTGGCAAAGAAAGCGAGAGCAGGTGCCATCAAAATATGAAAACGAGTGATCTAGTAACAAAAGTAATGAGATTGTGCTACCAGAATGAGGACTCTAAATAGGATGAGTGGTGTAATGTCCTTCCGCCAATGGCCCTTATTCTGTCACAGGAAGCTTTCTCCAGATGGAGCCAAAGTGGGGTCCATCAACAGAAAGCTCACCCCTGTCTCTAAATGTAGGTCTGCCCTAATCAAGTTATGCATTTACATTTATTTGGTTATTATCTCACATGTGCTCCAGAGGTTAAATCTTAATAATAACCAAAACATCATATCTGCTGGGATAAGAATGTGAGTGTGTCCTGTCACTAAAAGGGATAATCTGCCTCTATTTTGCTCCTCTCAATGTCCTTCCTCACTCTTCTCCTCCCGCTCTCTTAGCTGGAGATGTGGCATGTTTGTTTTACTCACTGGCAGGTCACCAAATGATAGGCTTTTACTTTCTGAGTTTAGGCAGTACGGACTGAACTAAAGTTGAATAGCACGTTTGTCAACAAAATTGCTTCAAAGGTGCTCTGTAAAATCATGGGGGGGGGGGAGGGTGGCCACAAAAGTCCTCACCAAACTCAATACACTGTCCATTGGATCAGGAGCCCGGAATTCAAGTACATGAATCCCCTCCTACCAACACGCCCTCTTCAAGTTATTTCTACCCAATGGAATTCTTACAACCTATGACATGACAAGCATTTGAGATAAAAACCGAAGTGCACAAGGGCATTTCTTCAGAGGGACAGAGAGCGACACGCTGCCCTTGGAGAAGCTCCCTGGGAAGAAACAGAGGTAAACACGGGTCACCATGCGGTAAGTAAGAATCCTATATTATTAGCATTCTCCCTCCAAACTGAACTGCTGTAGTCTGGCTAGATCAGTCGACTTTGAAGCTGAGGAACTGGGATCGAGTCTCGGCAACGATGCTCAACATCCTGTGATTCTGGGCAAATCACTTAGGGCCAGATGTACGACCATTTTTGCATGCGCAAACAGGTTTGCGAACCAGTTTGTGCATGCAAAAACAGCATGGTTAATGTACAAACCCTATTTTGCAAGTCACATTTTTTTGCGACTCGTAAAATAGGGTTTTGCGACTCGCTATTAGGAAGGGGCGTTCCCTTCCTAATAGCGAGCGCAACCCTATGTAAAAATGTTTTGCGTCCGCAATTTACCACCACAAATTACCACCCTCTTCAAGAGGGTGGTAATGCACTCACAAAAGGGAAGGGATCCCCAGGGGATCCTTTCTCCTTTGCAAATGCAGGGGAAAATATTTTTAAGGGAAGGCAGTGGACCCAGGGACCACTCCATGCCTTTAAAAAATAAAACGAAAATGTTTCACATTTTTTTTTATTTAAATGCATCCTGTTCTCCTTTAAGGAAAACGAGCTGCATCAAAAAAAAAAACCTGCTTTATTTAAAACCAGCCCCAGACATGGTGGTCTGCTGAGCCCAGCAGGCCACCATACCTGGGAGGGCCAGCCATTCCCAAGGGGGTCGCAAATTGCGAAGGCTTATTAATATTCACGAGCCTCTCAATTTGGGACCCTATTGGGAATCGCTAACAGTGTGAAATACACGGTTGAACATTGGAAATAGCGCCTCGCAAAATGCGAGACGCAAATAATTCACAATTTGCAGGCCCTATTTCCACGGTTGTACAGCTGACCCCAAATCTCCCCATGCCTAGCAAAAATGAATGGGTTCATCTCTATCGAAAATGGTGCTCAAGTAAAGCGCTGCTCTGATACCCGATATCTTCGGCTCTAGTTCGTGGTCTATCAAACTTTTTTTTTTAAATCCTTAAAAGTACATCTACAGGCACCGTGAGAAGTGTGGAAGTGTGAAATTCCATTGAATGAGATTTGCCTCTTGTATACATAGTGTTTAGGTTATGGGTTGATTTGGGTTTTGTAGGATCCTAAATCAGCTCTACTAGGCCCACACTATTATTTAACAAATTTTATTAAAGGATAGAAAAACACTCGCACTGAGCTACGTGGATTCAACTTAAGCATCATACCATACAGACTGTCGAACATGTAGTAACAAGGACTAGCTAAGCCTAGTTCTCTATTCAACTACAATCAGCTTTGTAGGGTTTGTAGTATGCGATGTATGGTCATTGGAGCTAGATGTTTTTGTACATTCACAATCTCATTTACAGTTTACAGTAGGCCTGTTGTGGTACGAATAATACATGGGTTAAATCTTCACTATGGCACAGTGGGTCAATGCTACACTGTTTTGCCAAGGTGCAAAGCTGTAAACTTTTGATGGTTGTTGGTTTTGTAGAAGTGCTTGGATATCTTTGCCACGTTACGTTACCCGGGGATCATTTATAAAAGACATCGCAGGGCAGTTAGGAATGTACATTGATCTACAGTTGTCAGAAACATTGAAGTATATATATATAAATATATGCATATATATATATACACATATACATATTATCTACTGGCGGTCGCCAGTAGATAGTTATAGTTAGGACCGTGTTTCCATAGGAAATCCGCAACATTCAATTTGGAATAACTTTGGCGCCGGTTGACGAATCCTCGCGAAATTTTCAAAATAGGTGGGGTGCTCCGCTCCGCTCCTACCCTGAAAGTCTTGGGGGGATTCGCCAAGCGGGGGCTGAGAAAAAAGGGGGGTCCCAAAACGTGTTTTCCCCATGCAATTTTCCATAAGGACCTTTAGTCCAAGGTACAGCCCGAACGGCTAAACAGAATTACTTGAAATTTGGCAAAGAGGTAGTCCTCAGCTCAGGGATGTGCCTTTTGCATATATGGAGTCAATCTGCTCAGTAGTTCCTGAGAAAATCAAAAGTAAAATCATATATATATCTGGGCGGACCCTAACCACACATCTCATCCTGAGATCTGATTGGCTGTCAGCACTTCATCCAAGAAGTGTTGGCAGCCATCTTGGGACCAATATACATGATAGCACCTCATTAAAAAGCATTGCAGTTAATAGAAGGTTTTAAAACTTTAGTTACATTATAAATCATTTGTTGATGGTACCATACTCATTTAAGGAATTGTGGTGTGTTCTAAGGTGATTTTACCATGTGAAAAAGCCTTCTGCTGTGATATCATGAACCATGTTTTAGAGAAAACTATTTTCTCATGCTTTTCCCACAGAGGTTTGGAAGGTGATCTATAAGCTAAACTGAGAGCATATTTTCTGTAAATTCACATTATCTTTCTCAGTCATGTGAGAATGAAGACTGACATTCTCAGTAAAACATGTACATCCAACAAGGGCAGAGACTGTCAGTTGATTCCTTTGTGTTCTACTGCAGCTTCCCAGAGTGTTCTAAAGAACAACTAGAGCGCTAACAGTCTTACTTATGACAAAAGTATGGCACACCTGAAGCCATCTTGATTGGAATAAAGTGGTAACACTTAAAACATTTAATTTACAAAGGAACAAAATGAGGGGGTTCATTTTGCCATATAAAGTATGATTAGTGCTGCAGAAAGAAAACACACATTTTGACTTCTGAAATCCTCTTTTATTTCATTAAAAAATTCTGACATGCAGACTGAAACATGCACTTTCAATACCAGCAGCAGATTTGCCTGGTGAGCAGCAGCTTTACTACAGTGATCTAATGAGCAACTAGAGTGCTAACATTCAGAATTTATGGAAAATGTGTGACACATCTGAATGCCTTCTTGATGGAATCAAAGTAAAAAACTGAAAGTATTTCCTACTGAGGAGACTGCAGTAAATGAGGAAATTAGGAAACTTCATAACAAATAAATCTCCCAAGATGGCCACCAGAGACAAAAGAGCCCAAATGTAGCCCAAATATCACCCAGATGTAGCCCAAATGTAGCCCAATGACAGAACGTCCCAGAGTGTTCTTAAGATCAACTAGAGCGCTTACTGTCTTACTTATGACGAAAGTATGGCATACCTGAAGCCATCTTGATTGGAATAAACTGGTAACACTTAAAACATTTAATTTAAAAAGGAACACAATGAGGGGGTTCATTTTGCCATAGAAATTATGATTAGTGCTGAAGAAAGAAAAATTAGGGCATATTTTGAGTGACTTCTCAAATCCTCTTCTATTTCATAAAAAAATTCTGATATGCAGACTGAAACATGCACTTCTAATACTAGCAGCAGACTTCCGTGGTGAGCAGTAGCTTTACTACAGTGATCTAATGAGCAACTAGAGTGCTAACATTCAGAATTTATGGCAAATGTGTGACATATCTGAATACCTTCTTGATGGAATCAATGTAAAAAACTGAAAGCATTTCCTACTGAGGAGACTGCAGTAAATGAGGAAATTAGGAAACTTCATAACAAATAAATCTCCTAAAATGGCCACCAGAGACAAAAGAGCCCAAATGTAGCCCAAATGTAGCCCAAATATCACCCAAATGTAGCCCAATGACAGAAGTGTGCAAAACACTTATTTTTTGTGTATTTGCAGTTTTATATAGTGCAGACTTGTCAGGTATTGGAGTGCTTTACATGAGCATTGGTTACATCCCACAAGATCAAATTCATTTTGGTTGTAGACATGGGGAGATTACGTGATTTGACCAGAATCACAGAATGTTGTGCTGAAGCAGAAACTCCAACCTGGTTCCCCAGTTGCAAAGTCTGCAGCTCTGGAAGTAACACCACACCCTCTCCCCTAGGTGCAACATTTAATCAAGTGGTCAACTGGATAAAAAAACAAAGATTACAAATAATTTAAAAGTTCTTTGTCGCTATTTGAAAACTCAGAAAATATGTCCTCATTTTAGTTTTTTAGAGCACTAACCATAATTTTGATGCAAATAAGACCATCTCATATATGTAATTTCTAAAGGAAATGCTCTAGGCATTACAGTTTTGATTACATCAAGATGACGTCAGGCTTTCCACACTTTTGTAATATATATAGAATGTTAGCAATCTAGTTGTTCATTGGGATACTGTTGAGAGGCAGAGGCCAGGGGCACGGACTCTGAAAATTGAAGGCAGGTAGGAGAGTGCAGAGGCAACAATTTGACCACACTAGGCAGGCAGGAAGGGCAGTGGCAGCACAACAGACTATGGAGGGCAGTGGAAAGGGGGGCAGGGGCTACAAACCAACAATACAGGACTGGCAAGAGAGGCTGTGGTGATGTAATAGACCATTGAGGGAAGAAGGAAGAGGCAGTGGTCATACAACCATACATGCCAACCGACCCGTTTCAGCCAGGAAACGTCCAATGTTTTTAAGCTCAAATGGGCTTTACTTTATCTGGTTCCTATCTACAATCTCCTCTTTTTCAATGTAACTGAAAGGGGAAAATCAATACCCCAGTTTTTTTTTCAAAATCTCCCTCTTACCAAGTTCAAAATGTTCGCAAGTATGGTACATTGGATCATGGTAGGCAGGAGGAATTAGGGTAGGGACATGGACTCGGATAACAGAGGACAGGAGGGACATTGAGAAGTGCACCAAACTGACCCTACAGGGCAGGCATCAGGGTTTGCAGCAGCACAATACACCACACAGGGCATGCGGGACGGGAGTGCAGCACAACAATCCATAGAAAGCAATAGGGAGGGGACAGGACCATGCACATGGACAACAGACAACAGAGGGGAAAGAGGCAATGGTAGCTAGCGGACCATAATGGACAGACAGGAGAGAAATTTGCAGCATAACAGACCATAAAGGGCAGGAGGGACGGATCAGGGGCATTACAATGGAACCGACAAGCCAGGAAGGAGGGAATAGAGGTCTGCACATGGAAACAGAGGGCTGGGGGCAAGGGGGCAGGGCAGGAACAGCAAGATGACCATGGAGGTCAGGCAGGATGGGCACTAGAAACAAGACACACCATGAAGAGCAACAGTGAGACTGATGGCATACACACAGACCATGGAGGGAAGGTGGGAGGGGGTCAGGAGCAGCTAGCTGACCACACAGGAAGGTGGGAGGGGCCATGGCAGCACAGAAGACCATGCATGGCAAGCGGGAGGGTTAGTGGCAGCACAATGGCTATGATGGGCAAGAAGGAGGGTGCAGGGGCATGCACAAAGGACCATGGAGGATAGAAGGGAGGGTCAGGACCTGGGCGCAGACAAGAGAGTTCAGGGGAAGGGGCCTCACAACAGACCGCGCGGGGCAGGCAGGAGGAGCAGTTGCAGCACAACAGACCAGGGAGGGCAGAAGGGTGTGGCAGTAAAATGGACCATAAAGGACAGGAGGAAGGGGATAGGGGCATGGCATGTGGACAGGCAGTGTGAAGGTGGCAGGGACAGGTTACAGTCATCTGACAATGCTAGGCAGGTGGGAGGGGAGTGGCAGCTCAACAGAACACTCAGAGTAGATAGGAGTGGTAGGTCCATGGAACATGGTGGGCAAAAAGGATGGAGCAGGGGCATGCACAAAGACATCGGAGGGCAGGGGGAAGGAGAATAGGGGCAGCAAGCTAAGCACAGAGGCTAAGCAGGAGGTCAATGATTGCCCATAGAATTGGGCAATGGAGGGCAGGAGGAGTGGACTGGTACATCATGCTAAATGGAGGGCAGTGGCAGCACATCAGACCATGCATGGCAGGGGGGAGGAGGCTAGTCCATGGATTCAGACAACAGAAGATAGGGAGGAGGTGGATGGGACAGCAAGCTAACTGTTCATAGAAGGTGGGTATTAGGAACTTCATTATTTTTAAAATGTGTGTCTGTGCGAACTACTTAAAATATGAACAAGTATGCAGCATAATCTCACTTTTATTCAGGAAGAAGAGGACGTTTGGGACTGTGACTCCGGGCTCACTTGGCAGAAACATCCCCTGACCTTCCACCCCCATCGCAAAATGTAATGCCTGTGAAAAGGGTAGGTGGACGCAGTGTTATATAGAACATAGTCCTGAGAGCACGGTTGAAAATGAAAACTAGATATAGTATATGGTATAAACTATGCACCAACAAGTGTGATATAAGATGAACCGGGGCGTGAAATATAATATGCAATACATTGTGCGCAATGACAGATTCATTGGAGAGCGCGAGATAGCACAGGCACTAGCGCTTGCTATGTGATATGCGCCTTGGAGTGTAATATGCACAGGGCAGTGTTGTGTAACCTAAGTAGTCTCTAAAGTTGTAATATAAAATATATGCTGGGTAGTGTAACATTGCATATGCACTGTGACAAAGATATGGATCCCAGATTGTAATAAGTATGGCATAGCGCTGTGCTTTATAACATAGGCATCGAGGAAGGCACGTTAGATGGGGCTATATAACCCGTGCGAAGGCAAGTGTGGCATGACATATTCACGGGGTGGTGTTAGTGCACATGGGCTAGAGAGTGTCATAGCATAAGCACTAGATGGTGGAAAACAACACAGAGGTGTGTGGCACTCGGCAGGCAAAGGTGGGTGTAACACAGCATTGGGCTCAGCCAGGAGCACGCTGTGACTCTCAAGTGAGGTTTGTCTCCTTTCCAGAGAGTAAAATAAAAAGTATTACACATCCGGCGGTGGATGTGTGTTTTATTAACCGTGAGGGGGTTTCTTGCATAGTTTGGTTGAATTTTTGTCGAATCCCCTTTGAATGGCTTAGTGTGCATGTGTATTAAATGTGCCCGTCAATTGCTACCTATGTTTGTATAAATAAACGACAAGGGTGTCTACTTGGAGAGTACCCACCAGCGGGGGCTCCGGGATTAGGCACGGTAGGGTGTCAGACATGTCAGAGCTTCACTAGCGGTGGGAATACATTCTATGTGGATTCATTGTATGCATAGTCGCCTTTTAATGAATATCACGCAAATCGTCATGGTGATAGGTACATACGGTTTGTCCAGCAACACAGCCCCCCTCCTAAAGAATAAAAAAAAAAAAGGCCATGACCCGGGGGTTGGGGTCCCCGGGGCCAATTAAGGCCTTGGGAGGGCCAAATTAATTTTTTTCAACAAAAAAAATTAGGGTGCAGGCCCTGGGGGATGGGGTCTCCAGGGCTAGTAAATTAGAAAAAGAAAGGGGTCCACACAGCCTTCCTTCTTAAAAATAAATAAATAAAAGACCGGCATCGTGCCGGAGGCCATGCCCCCTTCTTGCAGCACTCTGCAAACGGGCCCCCTGGCCAGTTGTAAGTTGAGGAATCAATTCCCCTTCAATACTGAGGGTCCCTGATGGCCAATTAGCCCAACAGGTATCTCCAGTATGCGCCAGGGAGCTGCATTGCAGACAGGTGTTCTGAGGCCACGCCACTTTTTACACCTCCATGCAACGCAGCTCTGTGGCGCTTACTGGAGGTACCTAGTGGGCTAGTTTGACCCTAGGGACCCTTAGGATTCAAGGGGACTTAATCTCTCAACTCAGAATGGCCACAGGGCGCGTTTACACAGTGGTGAAGGGAGGGGACGGGGCCTGAGGTGACGTGTGCAAACACGCCCTGTGGCGCGTTTTTAAGTTGGAGAAATAATTCCCTTTCAATCCTGAGGGACCCTGGGGTCCAACTAGCCCACCAGGTGCTTCCAGTAAGAACCACTGCTCTGCGTTGCAGAGAGGTGGTGCAGGCCGTGCCACTTTTTACACCTCTCTGCAACGCAGCTCTGTGGCGCTTACTGGACGTACCTAGTGGTCTAGTTGGACCCTAGGGACCCTCAGGATTCAAGGGGACTTAATCTCCCAACTTAAAATGGCTACAGGGTGTGTTTACACAGTGGGCAAGGGAGGGGACGGGGCATGAGGTGACGTGTTCAAACACGCCCTGTGGTGCGTTTTAAGAGGTAGTTTTAATCCCCTGCCCTATTATATACTAGGGGCTTACAGAGAAGGTCATGCTAATCACAGGGGGACCCCAACGCATAGTGTGCCCTAGTGTATGTAGGTGTTGTCACTGTATTCTGAGTGTCTTTTAACATAGCACTGGCTCTAGGACTGCTTAAGCAGACTCAGTTACCACCAGTATCCGTCTGAAAAAGTTGAGGGTACAGGATGATTTTGCAACAAGGCTTCTTTCTGCTCTTCGGTTTGTTCTTTCTGCACGTTATATTTCTTCCTGCACTTTTCTTCGTCTTTGAGGACTTCTGTTGATTCTTTCTGCATTTCTTTTTTTTCTTTCTGTGCGTTTTTCCTTCTTTCTTCACATGTCCTATCTCTGTGGTCATAGTTAGAAATTAGCATTTAAAAAACCTTTGAAATTCACTGAAAAAACCATAGGTTTCAGGCACGTTATAGCTAGGAATTAGCATTTAAAAAACCTTAGAAATTCACTGAAAAAACCATAGGTTTCAGGGGCGATATAGTTAGCTGGACTTTTCACTCGTACAAAACCATAGAAATTCCCCCGTTATAGTTAGTTCAGCTAACTATAACTCGCACGCCCGCAATGCACTGCTGATGACGTCACAGATTACATCACTCATGACATGGTCAGTGACATCACTCATGACATCACTCATGACATCATCCTTATGATAGAGTGGCAGACCTCCTCCCCCCCTAATATAACCTTTGATACACACATTCTAAAATAGAAATTACAATTTTCAAAACAATGGACATACCAATACCAGTTACAACAACCTATTCAGTAATTGTAAGATCCACATACACATCCACTCATTCACCAACAGTCCTATACAGTCACTCATACATGCACTCAATCATCATATGTATTAATACACCTATACATTCTGTTACACAACGCCACTCATCCATAAAGTTACTCACACACGTAGTCACTCATGCTAATAAAGAATCAAACATCCGTTTACCTGCATATTCAGTTATACACACACCACCACACTTACTTCTACAGAAACTTACACATACTTAGTCTTTTAAACAATCACTTATAGAAACACATACTTATTCATACAGGAACTCTTTCAATCTCTCACTCTCACATATACTCACTTATATACACCAATAGTCACATATACTAGTTTAAAACATATGTAGTTACTCATAGAGACACTATTGAGACAGTCATTCACTCACTAACACACCCATGCACACACTCATCCACCCATACAGTCCTGCACACATGCCTTCAACACATACAAACAGTGAGTCACTCATTCATGCACCTATGCACTACGTAATACCCCCCCACCGAACCATAAAAGACTAAGTATGTGTAAGTTTCTGTAGAAGTAAGTGTGGTGGTGTGTGTATAACTGTATATGCAAGTAAATGGATGTTTGATTCTTTATTAGCATGAGTGACTATGTGTGTGAGTAACTCTATGGATGAATGGCGTTGTGTAACAGGATGTATAGGTGTATGAGTACATATGATGAGTGAGTACATGTATGAGTGACTGTATAGGACTGTTGGTGAATGAGTGTATGTGTATGTGGATCTTAGAATTACTGAACAGGTTGTTGTAACTGATATTGGTATGTCCATTGTTTTGAAAATGTTAGTTTCTATTTTTTAATGTGTGTATCAAAGGTTATATTAGGGGGAGAGGAGGTCTGCCACTCTATCACAAGGATGATGTCATCAGTGATGTCATTTGAGATGTCATGAGTGATGTCATGAGTGATGTCACTGACCATGTCATGAGTGATGTAATATGTGACGTCATCAGCAGTGCATTGCGGGCGCGCGAGTTATAGTTAGCTGAACTAACTATAACGGGGGAATTTCAATGGTTTTGTACGAGTGAAAAGTCCAGCTAACTATAACGCCCCTGAAACCTATGGTTTTTTCAGTGAATTTCTAAGGTTTTTTAAATGCTAATTCCTAACTATAACGTGCCTGAAACCTATGGTTTTTTCAGTGAATTTCAAAGGTTTTTTAAATGCTAATTTCTAACTATGCCTACAGAGATAGGACATGTGAAGAAAGAAGAAAAAACGCACTGAAAGAAAAAAAAGAAATGCAGAAAGAAGAAACAGAAGTCCTCAAAGACGAAGAAAAGTGCAGGATGAAGGATAACGTGCAGAAAGAACAAACAGAAGAGCAGAAAGAAGCCTTGTTGCAAAATTATCCTGTACCCTCAACTTTTTCAGACGGATACTGGTGGTAACTGAGTCTCACTAAACAGTCCTACAGCCAGTGCTATGTTAAAAGACACTCAGAATACAGTGAAAACGCCTACATACACTAGAGAACACTATGCGTTGGGGTCCCCCTGTGATCAGCATGACCTCCTCTGTAAGCCCCTAGTATATAATAGGGCAGGAGATTAAAACTACCTCTTAAAATGCACCACAGGGCGTGTTTGCACACGTCACCTCAGGCCCCGTCCCCTCACTTCCCCACTGTGTAAACACGCCCTGCGGCCATTTTAAGTTGGGATATTAAGTCCCCTTGGATCCTGAGGGTCCCTAGGGTCCAACTAGACCACTAGGTACCTCCAGTAAGCACCACAGAGCTGCGTTGCAGAGAGATGTAAAAAGGGGCACGGCCTAGACCACCTCTCTGCAACGCAGCGCAGTGGCGCTTACTGGAAGCACCTGGTGGGCTAGTTGGCCCCCAGGGTCCCTCAGGATTGAAGGGGAATTATTTCCCCAACTTAAAACGCGCCACAGGGCTTGTTTGCACACGTTAACTCAGGCCCCGTCCCCTCCCTTCACCACTGTGTAAACACGCCCTGTGGCCGTTTTTAGTTGGGAGATTAAGCTCATTTGAATCCTGAGGGTCCCTAGGGTCCAACTAGCCCATTAGGTACCTCCAGTAAGTGCCACAGAGCTGTGTTGCAGAGAGGTGTAAAAAGTGGCACGGCCTGGACCACCTCTCTGCAACGCAGCTCAGTGGCGCTTACTGGAAGCACCTGGTGGGCTAGTTAGCCCCCAGGGGCCCTCTGGATTGAAGGGGAATTATTTCCCCAACTTAAAACGCGCCATAGGGCATGTTTGCACACGTCACCTCAGGCCCCGTCCCCTCCCTTCCCCACTGTGTAAACACGCCCTGTGGCCGTTCTAAGTTGAGGGATTAAGTCCCCTTGAATCCTAAGGGTCCCTAGGGTCAAACTAGCCCACTAGGTACCTCCAGTAAGCACCACAGAGCTGCGTTGCATAGAGGTGTAAAAAGGGGCGTGGCCTCAGAACACCTGTCTGCAACGCAGCTCCCTGGCACATACTAGAGATACCTGTTGGGCTAGTTGGCCCTCAGGGACCCTCAGTATTGAAGGGGAATTAATTCCCCAACTTACAACTGGCCAGGGGGCGCGTTTGCAGAGTGCTGCAAGGAGGGGGCGTGGCCTCCAGCACGATGCCGGTCTTTTATTTATTTTATTTTTTTAAGAAGGAGGGCTGTGTGGCCCCCCTTCTTTTTTTTAATTTACTGGCCCTGGGGACCCCATCCCCCAGGGCCTGCACCCTATTTTTTTTTGTTGAAAAAAATAAATTTGGCCCTCCCAAGGCCTTAATCGGCCCCGGGGACCCCAACCCCCGGGTCATGGCCTTTGTTTTTTTTTAATTCTTTAGGAGGGGGCTGCATTGCCCCCCTCCTCAGGCCACTTATGGCCCCAGGGACCCCCTCCCCCGGGGCCGGCCTTTGTTTTTTAATATTTTACAAAATATATTTTATAGAAAAACCTAGGACATGCTGGACAAACCGTATGTACCTATCACCATGACGATTTGCGTGATATTCATTAAAAGGCGACTATGCATAGAATGAATCCACATGGAATGTATTTACACCGCTAGTAAAGCTCTGACGTGTCTGACGCCCTACCGTGCCTAATCCCGGTGCCCCCGTCGGTGGGTACTCTCCAAGTAGACACCCTTGTCGTTTATTTATACAAACATGGGTAGCTATTGACGGGCACATTTAATATACACGCACACCAAGCCATTCAAAGGGGATTCGACAAAAATTCGACCAAACTATGCAAGAAACCCCCCTCACGCATAATAAAACACACATCCACCGCCGGATGTGTAATACTTTATATTTTACTCTCTGGAAAGGAGACAAACCTCACTTGAAAGTCACAGCGTGCTCCTTGCTGAGCCCAATGCTGTGTTACACCCACCAGTGCCCGCCGAGTGCCTCACACCTCTGTGTTGTATTCCACCAGCTAGTGCATATGCTGACACTCTCTAGCCCATGTGCACTGTAACACCACCCCGTGAATATGTCATGCCACACTTGCCTTCGCACGGGTTATATTGCCCCATCTAACGTGCCTTCCTCGATGCCTATGTTATAACGCACAGCGCTATGCCATAAATATTACAATCTGGGATCCATATCTTTGTCACAGTGCATATGCAACGTTACACTCCCCAGCACATATTTTATATTACAACTTTAGAGACTAGTTAGGTTACACAACACTGCCCTGTGCATATTACACTCCAAAGCGCATATCGCATAGCACGCGCCAGTGCCTGTGCTATCTCGTGCTCTCCAATGAATCTGTCATTGCACACAATGTATTGCATATTATATTTCATGCCCCGGTTCATCTTATATCACACTTTTTGGTGCATAGTTTATACCATATACTATACCTAGTTTTCATTTTCAATCGTGCTCTCGGGACTATGTTCTATATAACACTGCGTCCACCTACCCTTTTCACGGGCATTACATTTTGCAATGGGGGTGGAGCGTCAGGAGGTGTTTCTGCCAAGTGAGCCCGGAGTCACAGTCACAAACGCCCTCTTCTACCTGAATAAAAGTGAGATTATGCTGCATACTTGTTCATATTTTAAGTAGTTCGCACAGACACACATTTTAAAAACAATAAAGTTCCTAATACCCACCTTCTCTGAACAGTTAGCCTGCTGCCCCATCCATCTCCTCCCTATCCTCTGTTGTCTGAATCCATGGACTAGCCTCCTCTCTCCTGCCATTCATGGTCTGATGTGCTGCCACTGCCCTCCATTTAGCATGATGTACCAGTCCACTCCTCCTGCCCTCCATTGCCCAATTCTATGGCCCATCATTGACCTCCTGCTTAGCCTCTGTGCTTAGCTTGCTGCCCCTATTCTCCTTTCCCCTGCTCTCCTATGTCTTTGTGCATGCCCCTGCTCCATCCTTTTTGCCCACCATGTTCCATGGACCTACCACTCCTATCTACTCTGAGTGTTCTGTTGAGCTGCCACTCCCCTCCCACCTGCCTAGCATTGTCAGATGACTGTAACCTGTCCCTGCCACCTTCACACTGCCTGTCCACATGCCATGCCCCTATCCCCTTCCTCCTGTCCTCCATGGTCCATTTTACTGCCACACCCTTCTGCCTTGCCTGGTCTGTTGTGCTGCAACTGCTCCTCCTGCATGCCCCGCGCGGTCTGTTGTGAGGCCCCTTCCCCTGAACTCTCTTGTCTGTGCTCAGGTCCTGACCCTCCCTTCTATCCTCCATGGTCCTTTGTGCATGCCCCTGCACCCTCCTTCTTGCCCATCATAGCCATTGTGCTGCCACTAACCCTCCTGCTTGCCATGCATGGTCTTCTGTGCTGCCATGGCCCCTCCCACCTTCCCTGTGTGGTCAGCTAGCTGCTCCTGACCCCCTCCCACCTTCCCTCCATGGTCTGTGTGTATGCCATCATAGTCTCATTGTTGCTCTCCATGGTGTGTCTTGTTTCTAGTGCCCATCCTGCCTGACCTCCATGGTCATCTTGTTGCTCCTGCCCTGCCCCCTTTCCCCCAGCCCTCTGTTTCCATGTGCAGATCCCTATTTCCTCCCTCCTGGCTTGTCTGTTCCATTGTAATGCCCCTGATCCATCCCTCCTGCCCATTATGGTCTATTATGCTGCAGCTTTCTCTCCTGTCTGTCCATTATGGTCAGCTAGCTACCATTGCCTCTTTCCCCTCTGTTCTCTGTTGTCCATGTGCATGGTCCTGTCCCCTCCCTATTGCTTTCTATGGATTGTTGTGCTGCACTCCCATCCTGCATGCGCTGTGTGGTGTATTGCGCTGCTGCAAACCCTGATGCCTGCCCTGTGGGGTCAGTTTGGTGCACCTCTCCATGTCCCTCCTGTCCTCTGTTATCCGAGTCCATGTCCCTACCACAATTCTTCCTGCCTACCATGATTCAATGTACCATACTTGCAAACATTTTGAACTTGGTAAGAGGGAGATTTTGAAGTAAAACTGGGGTATTGATTTTCCCCTTTGAGTTACATTGAAAAAGAGGAGATTGTAGACAGGAGACAGATCAAATAAAGCCCATTTGAGCTTAAAAACATTGGACGTTTCCTGGCTGAAACTGGTCTGTTGGCATGTATGGTTGTACTACCACTGCCTCTTCCTTCTGCCCACAATGGTCTATTATATTGCCACAGCCTCTCTTGCCAGTCCTGTATTGTTGGTTTGTTGCCCCTGCCCCCCTTTCCACTGTCCTCCATAGTCTGTTGTGCTGCCACTGCCCTTCCTGCCTGCCCAGTGTGGTCAAATTGTTGCATCTGCACTCTCCTACCTGCCTTCAATTTTCAGAGTCCGTGCCCCTGGCCTCTGCCTCTCAACAGTATCCCAATGAACAACTAGATTGCTAACATTCTATATTTATTACAAAAGTGTGGAACGCCTGACGTCATCTTGATGTAATCAAAACTGTAATACCTAGAGTATTTCCTTTAGAAATTACATATATGAGAGGGTCTTATTTGCATCAAAATTATGGTTAGTGCTCTAAAAAACTAAAATGAGGACATATTTTCTGAGTTTTCAAATAGCGACAAAGAACTTTTAAATTATTTGTAATCTTTATGTTTTTTTATCCAGTTGACCACTTGATTAAATGTTGCACCTAGGGGAGAGAATGTGGTGTTACTTCTAGAGCTGCAGACTTTGCAACTGGGGAACCAGGTTGGCGTTTCTGCTTCAGCTCAACATTCTGTGATTCTGGTCAAATCACTTAATCTCCTCATGTCTACAACCAAAATGAATTTGATCTTGTGTGATGTAACCAATGCTCATGTAAAGCACTCCAATACCTGACAAGTCTGCACTATATAAAACTGCAAATACACAAAAAATAAGTGTTTTGCACACTTCTGTCATTGGGCTATATGTTGTAAGTTGTTTAGGTAGGCATCAGGACACGTCTTCAGGTTATAAAATAGATTTATTAAGATAGCACAGCAGAGATAAAACACTTCGCTAGCTGACCAGACCATCAACTGCCAAGACTGGAACATTCACATACCAAATAGAACACTCATAGGTAGTAAGGGAGGTTGAGAAGATATAAACACAAAGAAGGGACTACTGACCCCAAGTAGCCAATCTGAAGTATCTGGGTGATATTTGGGCTACATTTTGGCTCTTTTGTCTCTGGTGGCCATTTTGGGAGACTTATTTGTTATGATGTTTCCTAATTTCCTCATTTACTACAGTCTCCTCAGTAGAAAATACTTTCAGTTTTTTACTTTGATTCTATCAGGAAGGCATTCAGATGTGTCACACATTTGCTATAAATTCAGAATGTTAGCACTCTAGTTGCTTATTAGATCACTGTAGTAAAGCTACTGCTCACCAGGGAAGTCTGCTGCTGGTATTGAAATTGCATGTTTCAGTCTGCATGTCAGAATTTCTTAATGAAATAGAAGAGGATTTGAGAAGTCACTCAAAATGTGCCCTAATTTTTCTTTCTGCAGCACTAATCATACTTTCTATGGCAAAATGAACCCCCTTATGTTGTTCCTTTTTAAATTAAATGTTTTAAGAGTTACCACTTTATTCCAACCAAGATGGCTTCAGGTGTGCCATACGTTTGTCATAAGTAGGACTGTTAGCGCTCTAGTTGTTCTTTAGAACACTCTGGGAAGCTGCAGTAGAACACAAAGGAATCAACTGACAGTCTCTGCCCTTGTTGGATGTACATGTTTTAATGGGAATGTCAGACTTCATTCTCCCATGACTGAGAAAGATCATGTGAATTTACAGAAAATATGCTCTCAGTTTAGCTTATAGATCACCTTCCAAACCTCTGTGGGAAAAGCATGAGAAAATAGTTCTCTCAAACATGATTCCTGATATCACAGCAGAAGGCTTTGTCACATGGTAAAATCAACTTAGAACACACCACAATTCCTAAAATGGGTATGGTGCCATCAACAAATGATTTATAATGTAACTAAAGTCTTAAAACCTTCTATTAACTGCAATGCTTTGTAATGAGGTGCTATCATGTATATTGGTCCCAAGATGGCTGCCAACACTTCTTGGATGAAGTACTAACAGCCAATCAGATCTCACGATGAGATGTGTGGTTAGGCTCCGCCCAGATATATCTATCTTTTTAACTCTAATTTTCTCAGGAACTACAGAACGGATTTACACCATTTAAGCAAAAGGCACAAGTCTGAACTGAGGACTACCTCTTTGCCAAATTTGGAGTAATTCCGTTCAGCAGTTCGGGCTGTAGCTGCGTCAACAGGTCCTATGGGAAAATGCATGGGGAAAACGCGTTTTGGGACACCCCTTTTTTCTCGGCCCCCGCTTGACGAATCATCGTGAAATCTTCAGGATAGGAGCGGACCGGAGCTGGCCAAAAAGTTTAGAAAATTTCAGTAATAGGCGCCAACGTTATTCCAAATAGAATGATGCGGATTTCCTATGGAAAATAGGTCCTAACTATAACTACCTACTGGCGACTGGGGGTCCGCACCGTACATACACGGGTGGGGGTATGCTCCGTACATACACGGGTGGGGGTACGCTCCATACATACACGGGTGGGGGTACGGCGCGTCCATCCGCGGGGGGCCTGGGGGTACGGCGCGTCCATCCGCGTGGCTGGGGGGGGTGTTCGGCATGTACATACGGGGGCTGGGGGGACGGTGCATACATACGGGGGGCTAGGGGGGTGTTCAACGCGTATGCGGGCACGTGTCTCCATGGTTGCTATAGGAGTTCTCTCCGTACGGTGTTTTTTCCATACAGTTGTACAATCGGACGGACGGGACGGATCGTACTTGCGCGCTCGGACTTCAGTTTTCCGATTCGTACGTAAAATCTTCCGGTGACGTGTCGGACACTTTTCCCGACCCGAGGACGTGTCGGGGAATTTTCCCAATGCGATTCGTATGTATTTTTTCCCATACGAATCGTATTTGCCAGTTTGTACGGTACTTGTACGATTGGTACGGAAACAAATCCGGATACGATTCATACGGGGAATATTTTTCCAGGATCGGGATCGGCACCTAGGTGGCTCTAAAAAGAGCCTTTGTGTTAATGGAGAAACAGAGGAACAAAAAAACGAAAAAATGAAAAAAATTATGGCAGGGAGCATGAGTGCTGCTCTATCTTCCTCTCTATCAGGTTAATGCTGGTGTCACCAAGAGAGAGAAGAGCATTGCAGTCATTGCACCAAATATGCACCCTCTCAAAAACAGGGCGTATATCCAGAGGGACAGAAGTAGGTGAAGCTGCCGCCGCAGATGAAGTGCTCGGCTGAGCTGCCAATGATGTGCTCGGCTGAGCTGCTGCGGATGTGCTCGGCTGAGCTGCTGGAGGGTTTTCTCTAGCAGCTCGAGCAAAAGCCACAGGATGTACTCCTTCAACGTGCCTTATCATAGTGTGAATACTAAAAGAGTATTTCTTGTTAGCATTTCCTCTTGATAAGGTCGTTCCACAAATACTGCAGGTGACTTTGGGAGCATTCACCTTCTTCTGCCCCTAAGGAAAAGTGAAAAATTGCCATATAAAAGAGTTTTTCTGTTTCCTCTGGCTCTGTGGCACAAGAGTCTCCTGCTCACTCTCAGAAGTTGGCTGCTGCTCTGCCATTGTATCACAGTTCAGCTCCTTCTCCCAGGGAATCAGAAGTAATAATGAGGGGAGTGGGTGTGGTGTTGGAAGAATCTGGAACTGAAAATACTATGAACCAATGAAAAGTGTTGTTTCTTAATCACATGACTTGCCGTGCGCGCTCCGTGCGCGCACGCTGCGCGCACGGAGCACGCACGGAGCACGCGCGCATGCGGGTACGGACCAGGCGCGTACGGAGCATGCGCGCATGCGTGTACGGAGCGCGTACGGAGCACGCGCGCATGCACGTATGGCGCATGCGCGTATGGAGCACGCGCGTACGGAGCACGTAAATGGGGTTTCTTGTTTAGGTCTCGCCTGAGCCAGCGCTTTAGCGCTGTTCTTGCGAGAGCTTTTGTAACAGGGGGATCTTGAAGTGCAAACTAGTGCTTTTCAGGCCTCCAAATACAGTGCATGTGCGCTGGGCGCGCGCACCATTTGGCAGCCTGAAAAGCACTGCCTGATCACTTTCGCGGCCGCTTTGATGTCCTCAGTGAGCCGCTCGGCCACTGAGGACATCAAAGGGGCGCTGAAGTGCACACCATTTGCCACCCCCTTCCTGCTTGTTTTTTTTCATGCCTCGTCGTATTCACTTTGTTGGCGCTGGTTGCACAACTGAGCACCGCCCTTTAACACACTGGCCTTTGCTTCTGCACGGCGATGTGCAACTCCTCCCTTGTTGTCGGTTGCTTTCCATTCCCCAGTTTGCCACCACACTGCAGCAGGGCTTCGTATCTCTCCACGTTGGATGGGTGGACTTTCATAGCCCTGTGCAAGCTAACGTGCAATGCATGATATAATTCACAGTGCTGTATGTACAATAGAGTACACTGCACACTCTTTATTTTAGAACACTTAATTTCATGTACGTCACTAGTATTTCTGTGTATTCCCCCTCCCGCTTCACATTTGGAGCCCTTCCCCCACCATCCGAGAACAAACGCAGCACTGCCCTCCCCCACCCCCTCCTTTTCAGTGTGATTCGGGTGAGGCAGAAAGAGGCACGGACCCCAGCTCAGACCCGTTGCTTTCACGGCGCTCAGCCACCCGCTGAGATGAGCTTCTTGGCCTCTCTTGTCTGCTGCACCATTGCCGATACCCTGCCCTTCCTTACTGTACTCCAGTAAAAATATTGCTTTCTTGACTTTCACCCTTCTGCTCCTCAACTATAGCTAGTGCAGTTCCTCTTACGTTGCCTGGATACTCAACTCAGTTTTTAGTTTTGTTTATTTACTTTTAGCATTTCCTTTTTAGTTCGAGCAAAGCTTGTTTGTGTGCCATTGCCCTCTTCCCATGCTCACTCCTCCATTGTGCTGAGGCATAATTATTGAGCCTTCCTCATGCTTGCCTGGAACAATTACCACCGTCACCCTGTATTGTATTTATTACTCAATTATGTTTATTATACAAATGGTCCATGTAGTACACTTGACAGAGCTATAATGCAGCGCTATGCTGTATCGTTTTACACCATTTAACAATGGCGGTGACTGTTCTTTGACACGGAGTCCTTGGTTAATGTTCCTGACTATTAGCCTATATACGCACGATACTTACATCTGGAAATTCATTTGTCTACCATGCCGGCAAACTTGAACTTCTGAATAAACATCTATACTCTACGCCTACATTATATGCATACGCACGGTAAGGGTAACTTTTTTGTTTTTAATAACATCTCGTTTCTTGCTGAACTTTGGCACAGTAATGTATAACCATGCTCTGCACTCAGGGATGTAATGTTAGGTCTGTGGTAGCAATCACAGATTAATGAGGCAGCGATTTGGACTTTTAAACCTTGACATGACGGTTTTCAAGGGCATACCTGCACAACATTAGTGTGCCTAAATCCACAGCACTTCATTATTTTCCCCTTAGTCACAATGGTCGGCTGAAAAGGATTTACACATCCTAATATTTTCCTTACTTAAATATAGCTACTTACATGCATTGACTACATGGTCCATGACTGGCTACCCTCCCCTCCCAGCTTCACACACAACACCTTGAAGGATTGTCCACAGCAGATTGTCTTTGGAAGGCGGGGGGTCAGGGACCCCCCGGCCGTATTTATTATACAAAACAATAAAAGGATGAAATATTAATATTACATCAATATGTTAAGAAACGCAAAATTCATCACATTAGATTTCCAGTATTGAAGACAAATATCAAAGGCTAACCTTAACAAAGTCTAATACAGCGTGTTTCCTATCCGAATCTAACATCCTGTCTGAATTTTGCATTCTAACATTTCTGGCCCGACGGCAAGGTCGCTAACCGGTGTCAAGTCTTACTAGCCACGCCCTTAACTACATGTGCGCATGCGCGACAGGGAACCGCCTACCCCGTCGGCATCGTGAACTCCATTTAACCAACAAGGAGGGCCCTTACACTCTGCGTCATCCGCTGACGTCACGGTGTATGTGCGGGGTGGCTAACCGCTCAAGGAAAGCGTGACTCCCTCCCCCGCATCTTTAGCAGCTAGCGGATTTTCCTGCCCCTGAAGTTCTAGGAGGGACCAGTGGCCCCTCCCCCTGGGGCACCCCCTCCGTGGATGGTGACGCCCCCCCTAGGACCTTAAATTGCTGCTCACCGATCATGACCTTACCGCCTGACCAACCCTAATAAATACGACGATGAACCTAGGGAAAAAGAACTCGCTAAAGGACAACTACACTAAACTAAAACCAAACCATATAAATACACAGCATGCTGTACTAATAGGAAAAAGGCCTAAGTACACACAATATTACCTTTTACATGGCAACATAATCACAGCTATATAAGGGAAAAAAGGCCTAAGCACACACAATATTACACTTTTAATAACAACATAATCACAGCTAAAACGGGAAAAAGGCCTAAGTACACACAACATCCAAATTTGATCACAACCAATCACAGGTAAAACGGGAAAAAAGGCCTAAGTACACACAACATCCAAATTTGATCACAACCAATCACAGATAAAACGGGAACAAAGGCCTAAGTTCAGAAATGATCAATGAGAAAATGTGGGCCTATGTAACACCATACACTCACGTCAAGTTCTTACACATGTAACGGGAAAAAGGCCTAAGGCAGACTTACATAATACCATCGACTAGCATTGTCCATTACCTAGTTGTTTAGGGCTGGTGGGTGGGGAAAATTAAAAAGCCCCGCGTGTGGGGGGCACACGAGGTATGCGGGGAGCGAGCCAGGGGCAAGAGGGCGCCCAGCTCGCTCCCCGGGCCTCTTATGGCACTCTGCCCCATGGGGTCGCCTCCCGACTGTCCCGCCCCCTGCCCCGGAAGCAGTACAGCTGCCTCCGGGTCATGTGTGCGGCATCAGCCAATCGGTGGTGAGGGCGCGCCGCGAGCGTCATATACCCGCGACGCAGCCCCACCACCGAGAAGCCGGGGGAGGGGGGGCGCCGCACTGCCATATGGGCGGGAGGGCCGAACGGCCCCCCCCTTTACACATGGTCCGTGACTGGCTACCCTCCCCTCCCAGCTTCACACACAACACCTTGAAGGATTGTCCACAGCAGATTGTCTTTGGAAGGCGGGGGGTCAGGGACCCCCCGGCCGTATTTATTATACAAAACAATAAAAGGATGAAATATTAATATTACATCAATATGTTAAGAAACGCAAAATTCATCACATTAGATTTCCAGTATTGAAGACAAATATCAAAGGCTAACCTTAACAAAGTCTAATACAGCGTGTTTCCTATCCGAATCTGTGATTAAACAAAGAAGACTAGCTTAAGTTGACCAAAGTGATGCAGTACTCAAAGTAGTTCTGTCACAGACACCTTGTAGGTGTATTCATGAAGCCCTCACCCACCAACCTAGTTGGTGGCATGCTTCATCATCGGGTCCACCCAGTGACACCTAGTATGTCCCGGGTGTGCTACGACGCCTGATTACAGCGGAGCTGGTATATTGCTGAGAGTGCAGTGAGGTTGGGTGAATAGTAATTTAAAACGGCTTGGTGGTGGTCCCAGTACCCAAGGGTAAATTAAATTTTAATAACTGGGCCGACACCAGCGGTTAAAAGTAAGGCTACAGGACCTGTAAAGGTGGAGAGTTACTGCCCCCTGCGTCCTTCAGATGGTCGACATGTTTCAGCCAGTGCCTTAGAGTATTCTGGCTTTCCTCAGGACCGTTTTTAAAAGGGTGTGGTGAAAATAAAACAGACTTAGTGTTGTGGTACAGACTATGTGATACACTCACTAAGGCGTTTTTCTATGTGTGAGAGGGGGATTCCCTTCTCATGCATACCTGTACAAACAAACATTAAAAACAAGGACAAAACATTTGTAGAGAGAGTCAGTAGTCAATTTAGACATCCGGTCAACAATGCTTAGGTGGCCAGCACTATAGTGCATGGTGAGAAGACTATAGTCGGCTAGGTGTGATGGTACTGGTGGTGCCATCAGAGTGAAAGTACGCAACTAATTAAGAGCGTGGTGTGGCTAAAACACGGAAATCACACTGAAGGCAGGTGACTTAGTGCAGCAGGGCGCAAGGAAAATGTTCTTAAGCTTTGGGTTATTAGCCAAGGCTTCCTGGAGGGAAGCGGTAAGGGGATGACGCTATGAGAGAAAAAGAGATAGGCTGTGGGAGTTAGGGACCTGTGAGGGAAAAAGCGCTTACCCAGTTTGTTGTTTGGAGGCTTGTCAGGATTGTCATACTCACAGTCTTTCTGGTCAGTGCCTGCCTTGTACCTGTTGTCCCGCCGTCGTCCTCCGGTAGAAAGAGCCTCTCGGCGTGTGGGCTTTTTATACTGAGGTTAACGAGGTAGCACCGCCCCTAGATGTAGTTACTGCTCATGCTCGTAGTTTGCACACTAGTCTCTCGTGCATGCTCAGTGTATCAGCGGGTTGTTGCTCATGCTCATGAATTGCACACTAGTTCCTCGCACATGCTCAGTGTGAGTGCTTGATTTACAATGTAGGAGAATTGCACACTAGTCTCTCATGCATGCTCCGTGTATCAGCGGGTTGTTGCTCATGCTCATGAATTGCACACTAGTTTCTCGCACATGCTCAGTGTGAGTGCATGATTTACAATGTAGGAGATTTGTACTCCTGCCTTTGGCATACGCTCAGTTTGATAGCGCGATTGTGTGAAGGTATATGTAAAAACTAGATTATGAAAGAACTACAATATGCCGCCAATGATACGGGGTAGGGGGCAACACCAGTGTTAGGTGTGGCGTGGTCTTATATGCGCAGGCGCTAAGGGTTCAGTGTTGGTTATGTGTGCGTTAATGCTGGGAAAACATGCCTGCGGGACGCGCCGCCTCCCAGAGTGGTTCGGCCCATAAATTACTGTTAAGTGCGCGCAGCGCGCTAAGGTTGACATGGCAGAATGGGTGGGGTTGAAGCATGTGCCCAAGATGTTGGCAGTTTGGTGGTACACACAAGGGGGAGCATGATCAATAATTGTGTCCAGGGGGACTATGGCATGGGGGGCAACTGCGCACAGGCCAGGTGATGTGTGGGTCTAGGGTGTGACTGAGTTCCACGGTATGGCATCGTTGAGGCCATTGGTTTGGGTGGAAAGACGATATATCCAACGTTGTTCCTTGCTAAGTAATTTCTTCTCATTATCCACTGCCAGTTCCGGTAGTTGTTCAATGATGGTCCAGGTCAGGTCATTGGGAGTGTGTCCCTGGGTGATGAAATGACTGGTCAGTTTGCTAATGTTCTTCTTGCACCTGATTGTGCTCCTGTGTTCTGTTATTCTAGTTCTTATTTTTCGGGTGGTCATCCCAATGTATCGGAGGCCGCAGCTGCATGTAAGTAGGTAGATCACGTTACGTGAATTACAGTTTGTGTGGCTGCGTTGAGTCCACACTTTGTCTGGTTCTAATATCAGTGTTTTCGTATGGCTGGTGAGATGGCACACGCTACAATCATTGCATGGGTAGTGTCCAGAGATCTTAGGTAGGCCCCACGCATTCAGGATAGTATTGGGTTCTCTGTTGGTCAGGGGTCTGGGGCGGGTGCTCACAAGTTGGTCTTTCAGGTTGTTGCACCTTTTGTAGGCAAACCTGGGGGTTTCCCATTGTCGTTGTCCAGAGTTTAGAATTTTCCAGTTTTTGCGTATGAGTTTCGCCACCTCATTGGAAGCTGTGTTGAATGTGGTGACACACGTGATGGGTTGGTCACTTTTGTCCTTGGGTACCGTTTCCAGGAGAGCCTCCCTATTTTGGTTCCTGGCTCTTTTCTTGGTTTTGTTGATAATGGCACGGGGGTAGCCTCTTTCCTCCAGTTTCTTAGACAAGTCTGCCGACTGATTTTTGTAGTCAGTTACTTGAGTGCAATTTCTGCGTATACGCAGGAATTGCCCAAATGGTAGGTTTTCCCTTAGAGGGCGGGGATGGAAACTTGTGTAATGAAGGAGTGAGTTCCTTGAGGTAGGCTTGTAATAGGTCGTAGTGATCAGTTGGCCATCTTTGGCCCATATGTTCAGATCAAGGAATGCCAGGTGGCTTGCACTCGAGGTGCTTGTGAATTTCAGGTATGGGTCTCTTTCATTGAGCCAAGTGAGGAGGCACTGGCTGAAACATGTCGACCATCTGAAGGACGCAGGGGGCAGTAACTCTCCACCCTTACACGTCCTGTAGCCTTACTTTTAACCGCTGGTGTCGGCCCAGTTATTAAAATTTAATTTACCCTTGGGTACTGGGACCACCACCAAGCCGTTTTAAATCACTATTCACCCAACCTCACTGCACTCTCAGCAATATACCAGCTCCGCTGTAATCAGGCGTCGTAGCACACCCGGGACATACTAGGTGTCACTGGGTGGGCCCGATGATGAAGCATGCCACCAACTAGGTTGGTGGGTGAGGGCTTCATGAATACACCTACAAGGTGTCTGTGACAGAACTACTTTGAGTACTGCATCACTTTGGTCAACTTAAGCTAGTCTTCTTTGTTTAATCACATATAAATCCCTCGGGGACATGGACTAGCTTTCTAGTCCTCTCTCTCCCTCTTGTTACACGCACTCCTATCCGAATCTAACATCCTGTCTGAATTTTGCATTCTAACATTTCTGGCCCGACGGCAAGGTCGCTAACCGGTGTCAAGTCCTACTAGCCACGCCCTTAACTACAGGTGCGCATGCGCGACAGGGGACCGCCTACCCCGTCGGCATCGTGAACTCCATTTAACCAACAAGGAGGGCCCTTACACTCTGCGTCATCCGCTGACGTCACGGTGTATGTGCGGGGTGGCTAACCGCCCAAGGAAAGCGTGACTCCCTCCCCCGCATCTTTAGCAGCTAGCGGATTTTCCTGCCCCTGAAGTTCTAGGAGGGACCAGTGGCCCCTCCCCCTGGGGCACCCCCTCCGTGGATGGTGACGCCCCCCCTAGGACCTTAAATTGCTGCTCACCGATCATGACCTTACCGCCACAGGCCAGCATTGTTACCCAACGATCTGGCCCCCCCACAACTCCTGCCTGAAGGTCATCCCTACCTCACAAAGCCCTTCAACCAAGCTAGGATATTATCGCACCCTATTGTATTCCCTGCCTCAGTCAAATGGACCCCATCCTGTAAGCTTTTTCTAACTAGGTATTGGTCCTCTTTACCGAGTGATTCAATGCCCTGACAGAATCACCCCCGCGCCACTGCAGCTGCGGTATCAGCTGGGACCAGACTACAGTGCTGTCAGGGCACACCCTCCTTGCCCAACCCGCTGCTGAAATGATCTCTTCCAGGAGGACCCACCTACCCGGTCTAGCAAGGTCCTTCCCCCCCAGAAGAAGAATCACCACCGCCGGTGGGGGTGTATGTTGGGTGACCAACACTGCAAAGAATCCCCGAAACTGACTGAAACAGAGACCCCCCCTCCCAAAGAAGGAAATGGACCAACCTTTGTGCTCTAGCTCCCTGCTACCCTTGCCTGTAAAAAAGACATTTTTAGCACGATTCACATATGAATGACCAACAATCCAAACCCTGCCTGACCGGGTCCTGTGTTCCTGACTGTCCACGCCACGATGAGTCGCCGATGAATCCTGATGATGACCCGAAGCCAGCTCTCCGCCTGCGTCACAGAGCGAAGGAACTGCAAAACCAGAAAAACAACCCAATGTCAGCAAAACTCTAGGTACTTTACAACATGTGTACCCGCACATACCGTTTGTAGCAATTGGAATTGGGTGACCATCTCCCAATTCTTCTAACACTGTTCACATGCAGACCCCTTGTGATTGCCTCCGTGGCAGCGCCTACCTTAAAGGAGTGTGTGCCAAATTCCTTCGGGTCAAGGCCCACTTTGGCAATAGTCAACTCCATGACTCTTCTGAACTGGTATTTGGTTAAAGGGGGGCCGTCAGCGTGTAGTAGGAGCGACCCACCCAACAGTCCACCTCACTGCCTGATGAAAGTCTCTACATGGTGTACCGGGCACCAAGGATTATCCCTCGCCCTGTGCAGTACCACAGTCTCCCCCCGCGACCCCTGATCAGTTTTTGATCTCAAAATTGTCACCTACAATGTGGCTCCCTGTATTGTTGTGTTCAGGAATTGGATACTACCTTGCCTATCTGCCTTGGAGGCTGCCGCCAACTCGCTCAGCCTCAACGCTCCATCAAAGGCTAAAGTGAAAGCTGCCTTAAACAATTGTATCTCCCAGCCATTCAAATGCAGGCAGTAATGCCGTCAGCCTCCCCAAGCCTATTGGTTTCCCAGTGTCAGCCGTGCTGCCCTGTAGGCGGCGCCAACCCCTCAGACCCTTCCGCACCGCAAAGCTTTTAGTTGGATCTTTTACTCCCTTTGCCTGTGCGTAGAAAGACAGCTGCCCTATGCCTGTTAGCTGTGGCCACTGAGCGACCCTCCTGATGCAATCTACCCAGATAATCCGTAAAGCTATTCTCTAGAGCCCATTTGGATTCCCAGTCACGCCCCAAGAAAGTGCCATATGAACCAAACGCCCCTTCATACGCTGTCCTTGTCTTGGGGGCTAAACTAGCAGCCACGAGGTCCTGTAAGGGCACCAATCTGCCAGAGCGCTGACGGGAAGTGTGTCGGTGTAGGTTCTGCTGATGGAAGATGTTCCCTGAATACCTGCATTTTTTGGCGAGAGAGTGCATCAGCTGCATTATTAAGGACACCTGGTACATGTTTTGCCCTAAATACAACATTAAATTGCAAGCATCTCAACACAATCTCCTTCAAGAGGCGGAGTATGAACCTACAGCGTGCCGCTTGCTGATTGATGCACTCCGCCACCGGCATGTTGTCTGACCAGAATATCACTGATTTGTTACGCAGAAGTTCTGGCCAGACCATTAATGCAACCCAAATGGGGAACAGCTCCAGAAAACCAATGTTGGTTGTCAAATCACTGTACACCCACTTCGTCCGGCCACCTGTAGGTGACCCACTTGTTTCCAAGGATGGCACCAGACCCAACACTCCCAGCAGCGTCAGTCCGTAAACCTAACTCTGCTGAAGTAATGGGGGGGCCGGACCACACCACCCTGCCGTTGAAGTCCTCCAGGAATGCCATCCATATCTGCATGTCCTGGCGTACCTCAAGCGACAGTCTAGTGCGGTGGTGTTTTTCTCGCAGGCCCCTCATAGCCTGCGCAATTGAGCGAGAAAAGGGGCGAGCCATTGGTATCACCCTCAACGCGAAATTCAACTGGCCCACTGTTTCCTGAAGCTGTTGTAACGAGACCTTCTCTTTGGACAGGCACGCGCGTAGTGCCGCCTTGAATTTAGACACCTTCTCATTTGGGAGCCTGAAACAACCCAGCACGGAGTCTATTGCAATGCCCAGAAATTCTAAGCAAGTAGCTGGCCCCACGGTCTCCCCTGGCGCCCGCGGGACCCCAGGAGCCCGCATGAGCACGCAAAATTCCTGCAATGCCCGCGCAGACTCCCGAGACCCAGCCGCGCCAAGGGAGAGAAGTCATCCAGGCAATGCATGACCTGTTGATGCCCGGTCGCCTGCCTCATTACCCAATCCAAGAAGGAACTGAACGTCTCGAAATAGGCACAAGAGACTGAACAACCCATAGGCATGTATTTGTCCATGTAATATTTCCCATCAAACCTGGACCCCAAAAAGTGGTGATCCCCCTGATGTACAGGGAGAAGACGCAATGCAGACTGTCAGACTTGCCCATCAATGCCCCTGAACCGAGCCCCCTAAGCAACTCCACCGCTTGGTCAATGGGTTATGCTTTACAGAGAGTTGGTACCTGCACACAGTCTTACCTGCGCACCCTTTTCCCGGTATCCTGAAACCCCAAGAAAAATCCCTCCTGAATTAATTTAGGCGCTGCGTGATCTGGGTATCCGTTCAGCCAGGGAATCATTGCCAAGACGTCAATGGGAGTGTGTAGTACTACACCCCCCCCTTGTCTATTCTGGTTTCCTTCTTCCCCTGGAGTCCTGGTTGCCACCCTTAAATCTACAGGAGGTCTCAGGTTGTGAGGGGTGCCCACACAAGGAACAGGCGTGTTTGAACTGACATGTGCCCGCTCCCTTAGTGCAAGACCGCTTGTTGAAATCCCAACATACGCCCTTTTATCCCCCCCTTACCCTTTCCTGGTACCTCCCTCCCTTGCGCATGCCGAAAGGGCTGTTGGGGCTTGGCCGGGTATATGTTCTGTGCACTTCTCAATAGGGAGCATACCGGAAAACAGACACTTGCCAACGTCCTGCAAACCAACGTACTCTAAGTGCCACAAATAGTGAATGACCTCCAGGACAGCGAGGAAGGAGTTAACAGACCGCATCCCCGTGGAAAGTCCCGTAACCCATGTGTGGCTGCGAAGGCACCCCCCCCCCTTTGGCTTACAGAGCCCCGGGGTATACACTACTAAACCGCTGTGAGCGCAATGAAGTTAATCGGTCAATTACAACCGGCCACAAGACTGGCAGCAGATTACATGAAGCTTGCACAGGTCCCATTGCTGAATGCATGGAGGGAACTTATATGGCGCGTTCACGGATCCCGCGCACCACATTGATAATAACTATCATCATTCACTGCGAAATGCGTATATGGTGTATACCATGCTAGAAAAGCGACGCGCCTCTATCAGTGCAGCCATTTCCCTAATTTTAATACAATTATGGTAACCAGTGAGTTAGATGCAATCTCCTAATAGAGATGCCCTAGTTACACGGATTTATGAGCACCGCATGCCCCATAACATGAAGGTAACTGCATGCGTGCTGCTGGGCTATTTCTCTCATTAAAGTAATCAAACTTACTAACGGCCGGCTCAGCTGGAATGACAGTCTCCCCAATGTAACTCCTCCCCGTCTACGATCAAGCTACCACGCTGTTAGCTTGATGAAGAAATGCAAGAGTGGCTGGCTATAACCATAATGTCAGATTTACAAATTCCAAAAGGGGGAAACATGCTTATCAATTCCTTTGAAAATATTTCCGCGTTATTCCTTCGCATTCCCCTCATGCTATGGCCCACATCTATTCACAGGCCTGCAGCAGCCCACCCTCGGTAGATGCCCAGGCGCCCTGCCACCTTTGCCTTGCAACACCCGGCCCCCCGCACGGCTGTCAGGAGCGGATAAGGGAAGAAGCAGGTTGAGTTCTGATGGAACCGCACCAGAGATCTTCCTGTGATGTTTACGTGATTATTATAGACCTTTGTTTCAACTCCCCTACTGTTCTCGCATTCTACTACATTAAATGTGCCCCAGAGAAGGAACTAAGAACTGGACCGATGTGTGCTAAGGTTAAGGGTGTAAGGTGAAGCTACTCCCCAGTGCCTTGCTCAGAAGCCGCTGCAGCATTAAAACCCCCCAATACACGACTTGCAGTTTAGCAAACTCTTCGAAAAGATTGCATATATATATAGCGCGAAATCGGCCCCAGGGTACTGAAAAGCTTGCCTTATCACCGCCTCTCACACATTCAGTCACGGGGCGATTCCCCGCCCACATCGGTACTTAATTAAAATCACTGGTAAGCTCCTTGAGGGGCTGTAGACTCTACACTCCCGCTCTAATCCCCCTGAGCACCGTATCTACACATGCAGTCACGGGGTGATTCCCTGCCCACATCGGTACTTCATACCATCACTAGTAAGCTCCGCGAGGGGCTGGCGAGGCTCTTACTGCCCCCAAAGGGGGCACCAGCAGTATAACAACATGCAGTGAAAGTAATCTTTCAATCGCGCTGTGAAGAATGCACACATGCGAAAAGAACCGAAGTGGCAGCCCTCTCCGATTAAATGGTACTAAGACAAAATACCAGTACTCCTCAAACAAGGAAACAAACGCGAGCAATGCAATTACCATTTCTTACAACAGCCCCCCTATCCCTGCACTGTATGCCAACTGTGAAAATATCCGTTCCTTTGCATACATATAAACATGATAGAACTGCCCGTGCCTGTTGTACCGCGACATCGCAACCCCACCAGAGCACTCCCAGCCACTTAACTTCTCTTGAAAATTGTGCTCCTGTTGTTCTCGCAGGCTCGACCTCCTCAAATACGGCTCCCCAACGACGCTGAAGCTTCCCCTCGTGCCGAAAGCTTGAAACTACGGACTCGCTCGCAGCTTCGGACCATTCCACCATGCCCCTCTCCCCGACGACCGGGGTCCACTGCTCCCCGAGAACTTCAGCCTGGAAAACAAATTAGAAAATTAAAAAGCCCCGCGTGTGGGGGGCACACGAGGTATGCGGGGAGCGAGCCAGGGGCAAGAGGGCGCCCAGCTCGCTCCCCGGGCCTCTTATGGCACTCTGCTCCATGGGGTCGCCGGCCTAGCCGGCCCGCCTCCCGACTGTCCCGCCCCCTGCCCCGGAAGCAGTACAGCTGCCTCCGGGTCATGTGTGCGGCATCAGCCAATCGGTGGTGAGGGCGCGCCGCGCGCGTCATATACCCGCGACGCAGCCCCATCACCGAGAAGCCGGGGGAGGGGGGGCGCCGCACTGCCATGGGGGCGGGAGGGCCGAACGGCCCCCCCTTTACATTATGGTTGTTTTAGCACACTTTAATTAGTGTTCACTTGGATACCTGTTTTTATTAAGTGTCGTCATTCACACTTTTTATCAGTCTCTGTGAGCAGTGATATAACATTCTGCCTGTTCAATTAACATTCACCTGCATACTCCCTTTGTTCATTTAACATCCGGTGTATGTGCTTTCAAACGCTTTCTAATAACCTTCGTAAACATCTAATACACGATCATGGTAGCGTTAAGGACAATGATCACTCCACTTCAAACAAGCATTTGCAATGCAATAGTTCTCGCAGTTACACGAGTTAAAGCTATTGGCATTGTAAATGACAATGCCAATAGGCATTGTTATTTGCAATGTCAATAGCTCAAACTCGCGTAAATGCGAGACCTAATGCATTGCAAATGCTTGTTGAGTGATGGTGTGGTGGTGGTGTTGCAGATAAGCCTTGCAGCACAGTTAAAGGTAGACATGTTTTTGAGGGTCGGTCATTTGGAAATCTTGCATTAAAGGTTGGACCCTGGGTGGTTTGTCATGTCAGATGAGTCTGGAGATTTCGAGCTGTTGTCAGCAGCGACATGACCCACCCTGTTGATGTTGCTGTAGGGGGCACTGAAGGAAACCGGGGCACAAAGACGATTGTGGAAAAGCTGGAAAGCAGTCAAGTCTCCTGTATATCCCATATTGTAACAACTGCATTTACACACATATCTGTCCTCTACAAATCAAAGGCCTTTCTTTCTGCGCTTTCCGCTAAAAATTACCAGCCAAATCTTTATTTGTGAAAGAGCTGCATTTAGGGTTATACAGTAAGAGTCAACTGAAAAGCAGAACATAGTTGTGCGCAAACTCCGAGATCCATTATATGTATTTTAAGTGATGGAAGGAGTTTGGAAAAAACAGTTTCCAATGTCTTTTGGAATTAATCGACTAAAACATTGTATCTTTTTTCCCTTCAGGAAGTCAGCGCTTTCCCTCGGCGGCATGGGCGGCTTTGTTCCAATATTCGTGTTGATTCTGTGTTCCGTGAATGCGCGCTGGTCTCACAGGAAGGATGAGAAAGCGAAGGGCGGTAGGTTATTGGCGTATCCTCGCTCACTAAGGTTAGCGCTGGGAAACGTTAGCTCGAGTGTGGGTGCAGAATCCCAGGGCTTCATCGGGGCCCCATAGCTTACTTCAATAACAAGTCAAACTGGATCAATGCAATTAGGAACCTCGGAAAGATTGGCAGACGTTGACCTTGAATATAGAACGGGCAGCTCAGCGGCGCATTGGCATCTTCACATTTCTTTAGCTGCTGATCTTAGCAAATAGGCTCAAAAGATACAATGGGGCAGATTTATAAGCCCCTTGCGCCTCTTTTATGCCGCTGTTGCGTCACTTTTGTAACGCAGCGGCGGCGCAAATCCTGCGCCGTGGTGCGGGGTGCTTACAACATGATGCATCTGGGAGATGTGTCCCGTTGTAAAGCCCTGCGTCAGACGTAGGCGTTCCTGCACGGGGGGGGGGGGGGCGTTCCGGCGCAGGAACGCCTCCTAAAAGTGGCTCACTCAGTCACTCTTAGGCCCATGCTGCGTCAAAACCCTGCGCCTGCCTGAAGCAGGCATAAGGATTGACGCAGCATTAGCAAGATAGGGCACCCCGAGGCTTGCTGGAGCTGCGTCGCGCTTGCGACACAACTCCAGCAATCTGCCACTTTTATGGCACAGATGCGTCACGCATCTGTGCCGTTTTTACCCCATGGTGCGCCGCATTGTAAATGCGGGGCATCCATGGTGGCAGAGCTGTGGCGCAAAATAACTGGCGCATCCCTGCTGATATGCAGGGATGCGCCAGTTATTGTAAATATGCCCCATAATTCGTGTTAATTCTGTACGCTGTAAATGCTGCGCACTCATCCAGCTTTGGATGGTGAAAGCTTAGATCTTCCTGCGATGAATTGCTGATGAGTACAGACACTTAGGTGCAGATTTACAAGCCCCTTGCGAGACTTTTACGCTGCCGTTGCGTCACTTCTGTGATGCAGCAGCGGCGTAAACCATGCGCCATGTTGCGCCTTATTTACAACGTGATGCATCTAGAGAGATGCGTCACGTTGTAAACCCCTGCACCACATTAAACCTGCGTCAGGTTTAATGTATGCAGGGTGGGCGTTATGTCGAAAAAGCCTCGGAAAAGTGGCGCAGTGAAATCTACAAGATTTCACTGAGTCACTTTTCCGATGCTGCTGCGTCAAAACCCTGCGCCTGCTTGAAGCAGGCGTAAGGCATGACGCAGCATGATAGGTGTGGGCAGCCCATGAGAATTGCTGGAGTTGCGTCGTGCTTGCGACACGACTCCAGCAATGCGCCGCCCTTATGCCATCAGATGCGTCACGCACCTGTTTATCCTTGCGCCACGATGCGCTGCATTGTACATGTGGCGCATCTGTGGTGGTGCAAGGGTAAACTTGTGTGACGCATCTTTCCTGGCGCATCCATGCTGATTTGCAGGGATGCGCCAGGGAACGTAAATCCCCTCAATCCATCCATCCAAAGTGACGGCGCGTCACACATGGATGCCAATGCACAATTATTAAGATGTCTCTAGACATATTCGAGTATCTCCTCCTGTCCTGCGTTATCCTCTGCATTTTGGGATGTGCAATCTTAACATGGGGATCCCCACATGGAGAAAGCGCTACAGTGCCATTCTATTGTGACGAGGTGATAAAAACCACAGAAGGTTTCATTGAAACCCGGGTACAAAGCCCACGCTAGGGAAATCTCCAGTTGGTATGGAGTCATGCATAATTGTGGGCAACCATTTCTCAACAGGAAACCAATAGTTTAACAACTCCAAAGATGTATTTGCAATTCTAATGTTCTTATTTTACAGTCCTGATTATTAACAAGTTTCCAAAGAATCTTATAGATTTTTACTTTACTAAACGGTGAACGCGCCTTGTGATCTTTAGGTACCCAAAAATGCCATGGCGTGTCCTCCGAATTATTTAAAATGAGAGAGGAATTAAGCAAAGTTATAAATAATTAATCACCCTTCAGGGCATAATTAAGATCCCTTTCAGTGGGGTTTGAAAATTCTTGTTAGGTTTCGGAATTCGCAAATGTCATGGCTTTCGTTGTCATTACAAAATTAAAATGAAATAACCAGTCAGATTCGGGAAATATTTCTGTGCCAATAGTGAAAGTGTTACTTCTCGCCCTAAATGCGCACTGCAGCTGGAGAGCTGCACGCCTCCGCCGCTCCTCCTTCGACCGCACACAGCGCCTCTTCCCCCGCCCCCAGCAGGTCGCCCAGGGCTCAGCCGAATCATTCTTCTCTTGTGCTTTCTTCCAGCGGATTGCAGCGTCAAACTGTTATTGATAAAGTACACAACGAACTTTGAAGCCATTTGGGATGACGAGGGAAGCGACGCTGGAGGAAACCTCTCAATCTGGAGGCCAACATCAAGGGAAGCAGGTAGGATGATGCTGGTGGCACCTGGACTCGCGGCGCTCGAATCAGAGCCATGAACATTAGAAGCTTACTCTAGGAACCTTATACCGATTTAGTTTCGTTTATTTGCACCCACCCGTCTCTTCAATAGTGAGGTGCAGACAGGGCCGGTAGCAGATCGCGCCCTGGGCAGGAAGAACCTTTGGTGTATGTTGTGGGGCGGGTGGCCGTCGTTGTGGTATGACAGCAGGAGGTGTGAGAAAGATGGGAGGGGGGAAGGGGGTTGATGGGGAGCCAACCATCACCCCAAGAGGTGTCCAGGCGCTGACATAAAGTCGGGCAGCTCCCTTCTGCACCACTCGGGGAGCTTGGCACCCCGGGCCTAGGTCCAGCTTGCCCATGCCCAAGGCCGTTTCGGGGTTCAGAAATAGGTTTGTTATTTTATGTGGAGAAGTGTGGCTCAATGATTAGAGCGGCAGACCCGGATGCAGTGGTCTAGCCCGGGACCAGGGTTCAATTCCCCACCTCGGGTGGGTTTTGAGCTCAAAAATTCCACGGACCTGATAATTCTCGCCTCGGTGCCTATTCCAATCATGGAGTCCCACTCTGCAACTCTGGGCAATAGCTTGCTTAATCTCCACAACGGCCCCCACAACGCTAAGGATGCCTGGCCTCCACCTTGGGGGTGCCCAGGAGTGGACGCCTCACAGGGAAAGCCAGGATGGGTTCCACAGTGGTATTCGTACAAGCGCCTTGAGACCCTTGCGGGTGAGTAGTGCGCTATACAAGTATCAATTTACATTTACATTTAAGAGAAGACGTCAAGAGGGGCAGCTGCATTGCTTACAAGCGGGTACAGCGCTTTAATGGGTATTGTTTCTGCTGCAGCGTAGAGGACACATGTATTGTGTTACTCAAAAATACCAGTTTGTATTCAATAGAAGCCTTTGAGTGTGCCCCTTAACGCCCGCCATGGTAGCGCTCCTTCATTCTTTAGAACTAGTAGTTGGTATTGCAGTTTGACTTAGAAAGCTCCCTGCGCGCATGCGCAATAGCAGCTTACTCTTATGTGTGAAAACTTAGTTCAGTTTAGTTTGCACAAACATCCAACCCCCATTTTTTTGTAGTTGCATAACCCAGATGCACATTCATAAATGTCTTTAAGAATTGTTTGACATTTTGCAGAGATACAAATGTGCTTGGACGTCACTTCATGAGGAAATGGAGGTTTCTGTTTGTCAGTCAAGCCCACTCATTTTAAACTCATTTTACGGTCAAGCTGTGAAAACAAATTAATTGCTCCTATGTTTACATGCACCATACATAAGGCCACATTAATATCGCCCTTTGACTTTGCTGCAATTTAATCTTTCCAATGACAATCCAGGAATATTTCGGAGCAGTTGAAAGCCCTTGTGTGTCATTTCTTAATCATATATTTGATACTATGCTATTTTCATGAATCTGTTTTGTATAAACCGTGTCTTCACTAAGCTATTCTAGTAACGCTGTTTCTGCTGGGATTTGTATAGCGCCTAGATGCAACTTCTATTGCTTTCTACTATATTAGGGTGTTAAGTTTGTACTAATGAGGTGCAGTCCAAGCCCAGACAGCGTTATCAAGTGTAAACATTGGAAAATAATGTAGTTACACTATCATAAAATATGGCACATTGTGCAGCATCATTTGCCTTTTCTAGCCGCACAATTCTGGCACTTCTGCCGCACTCTTTGACCCTTCGCTGCCAAATAATGCCCGCGCCCTGCTTCCCATGGCTCTGCTGTTTAAGTGTGATGGTGCCCGATTGTAGGGCATTGGTTGCTGCGTGTTGGTTGTATGAAGGGGCACAGTGTATGGACGCCTCTGTCATGTATGGAAAGAGGTGGATTTTGTGCATGTTGGCCTGTTGTGCCCTGGTTGCCTGAGCATGCCACACTGGCATAAGTTTGCAGACCAGAGTGGTGAGGTCCTGGGCTATAATCTACAGAGGTAGCCACATCTACTCACTGATCTCTCTTGTAGGAATGTAGCGCTGCTTGGCACTCTGCAGGGCTTGCAGAATGCTTATCGACTGCGGACTGATCTTTCCTCTCTCCTCTTTCTTGCCATGCCACAGAATTGCAATAGGTCTCGCATTCCTGAAAGTTTGAGCCATTGGCGCTGCAAATAATAATGAAACACCAACAGCTCAAACTTTCAGGAATGTGGGACCTATTGCATTGCAAATGCTTTTTCTTTTTTAGGTAGCGGGAGAGTTAAGTGATTTGCCCAGAATCACGGGACGTCAAGCGCCCCTGCCGAGACTCTAAGCCGGTTCCCCAGCCTCAAGGCCGATCCGTGGCAGAAATGTAAATAACGTCAGCAAAAAAGAAATATATATATAATTGTCACGTTTACAATGCAATTTTACACATGGTAAAAGAAGCAGCTGCCATGTGCCGATCCAACCCACATCCAAAAAAAAAAATAATAATAAAGCAGTAGGCAGCATTTCACCGCGTTGTGAGATTGTTGCTGGTGATAGCTCTTAAAGGCTCGAAAGCTTTGCGGTTTCTTCCAGTCTCATTGCCAAGAATGTTTTGTCGTTTGTGAGACTGGCTGCTTTAGTGCAATTTGTCTGGCTTTAAAGTGGCTTTCCTGTTTACATCAGACTGAAAATAGTTTAGCCACATTAAAGGTTGTGCTGCAAATAAATACAAGCATTGGAATAGCCAATAGGTCTCGCCTTTGGGACCTTATAAGTGTTTAGCCATGCAACAGTTGCATAACTAAACACTTATAAGGTCCCAAAAGCGAGACCTATTGGCTATGCCAATCTATTGAAGCCTCACGGAGAACATCAAAGCGGCCGTGCGGCCGCGAAAGTGATCGCGATCAAACATAAAAAGTGAAAGTAATTGCGGAAAAGCGCGACGCGCGCTCCCGCACACATGCACTGTAGCTCTAGGCTGGCCTGGTAGCACTTTTTGGAGCCCTAACAAAATGTCTCGCCAGACCAGCGCATGCGCTGGGTCAGGCGAGACCTAAAAATGAATTGTGTCAGGACAGCTGACATCCCTCCTATCTAATATTTCTTTGAGGAAACCAACTTAAGGAGAACGATACATGACATGTACATTTTATTAAATAACACCACAACAACACTCAGACCTGTCAGCCTTAGCAATCAATCAATCAGGACATTTGTAGAGCGCACTACTCACCCGCGAGGGTCTCAAGGCGCTGGGAGGGGGGTGCCGCTACTGCTCGAAAAGCCAGGTCTTGAGGTGCTTCCTGAAGGAGAGATGGTCCTGGGTCAGACGAAGTGGGGTGGGGAGGGAGTTCCACGTCTTGGCCGCCAGGTAGGAGAAAGGGTAGGTGTGTAGAACGTGAGGCGGGTATTGAGGTATTCGGGGCCCGTGTCGTGGAGAGTCTTGTGTGCGTGGGTGAGGAGTCTGAAGGTGATCCTCTTGCTGACGGGGAGCCAGTCTCTCAGGTGGGCCGAGATGTGGCTGTGTCGAGGAATGTTCAGGATGAGTCGTGCAGCTGCGTTCTGAATACGCTGGAGTCTTTGCTGTAGTTTGGCGGTGGTCCCAGCGTAGAGGGCGTTCCCGTAGTGTAGTCGGCTGGTGACAAGGGCCTGGGTGACTGTCTTCCTGGTTCCAGTGGGGATCCACCGGAAGGTCTTTCGGAGCATGCGGAGGGTGTTGAAGCAGGAAGAAGTAACTTTGCCCGATTTCAGCCCTCAGACATGCCCTAACCTCCTTTTCTAGGGGTTTTCTCATGCTGCTCGCCACAAACTGTGCCACCTTATCTCCCGGAGTCCACTCCATGGAACGAGGGTTCATGAGATCCTCCGGGATCAGTATGTCTGGTGGAGGCTCCACACCACTCGTGGTTGGGTGCTAGGGCCTGGAAGGGACCAGTTCCTCAGTAGACTTGGTAGGGGAGTCATCACCTTCGTCATCCCCCCTGCGGGGACAAGGGAACCACCTCATCGATTGCCCCTACAGGCTCCAGAGACGGGCGCATGAGGAAGGCCTTCTTAAGGCGCTCGAATGCCCCCAGGTCCACCTGAATAGGAGTAAGCGATCTGGAGACTTTCAAAGGGCCTATGGCCGCCGCGACTGCCTGGTGGATGGAGGCGTCTACATCATCGCAAAACTCATCATCTAGGGGCAGGACCTGTAAGGTTTCCTCCTCTACATAATTCCCTTCCATGGGAAACTATGTACCAACACTGGCTGTACACTCAGCACAGAAATTTGGTGAACCAGTGGGTCTAGAGCTTTGGTGGGCCTGAAAGCCCTATGTTTGGGCTGCGAAAGCTCAGGAATCTCGGTAACAAGGACCCTAGGGGCTTCTCACCAACTAATCAGGGGGGTAATAGTGTGCCTGGGCCGAGCCTCACTTCAATGACAGCCTTTTTTTAAGTTCAAAAGGTTTTTATTGGATCAGTAAAGGTGTCAATACATGAGAAAAAAGAAAATACAAACATATCTTCAATTAGAGGAGAAAAGTAAAACATGGTAATGAAAATATACAATTGATCAGAGGATAACAGAAGTTTAAGGCTGAGTAACAAAAATCAGCACTGGTACTAATGAGCAATAAAGTAGCTTATATAAATAGAATAGTACAAATGAAGAGCAATGTCAATCAGGGGGGCTTAGGGACCTCTTGCTGAATAGGTGAGACATGAGAGGAACGTTTAGCACAGGTATCTAGATACAAGGTTACAGGAAGCCATAAATCATGTCGTTTAGCAGCTAGACTAAGGGGGTGTACAAAAGCAGTATCTAGCCTGTGATTATAACAAACATTGTACCACCATGCTTTAAAAGAAATATTCGTAAAGTCTTTCCAGTTGACGGTGATTTGCTGGAAAGCAACAGCTAACAAGTCAACAATTTGCGTGTTAAGGTCAATATTATCCCAACAGGGTGAAAGGCTTCCTAAAAAAATATTGACAAGAGAGAAGGGGAATGTGGTGTGGAATATGGCATTGATTTGGGTCCAAACTAGTATCCAGAAATTTTGCGTGAAAGTGCAAGAGAAAAGCATGTGGAAGAGAGTGGCCTTAGGAGCAGAACAGGACCAACAAAGATCTGGTGTAGAGGAGAATCTCTTATTCAACACCTGGGGAGAAAAGAGAAGCCTGTTGTATATGAAAAAGAGGGTTTGTGTAAGAGAAGCAGCTCTAGATGTCTTGCGAAGTTTGGTCCATAGTTTATCCCAAAGGGAGGTGGGCCAAGAGATGGCAAGGTCAGACTCCCACTGTTCCTCAACTTTGGACTTTGGCCTAGGTGTGAGAATCGTGTGAAATGAGTGGTATATTGAGGAGGCTGTAGGGTGAGTGCGCAAGAAGGAGTGAAGCTGTGAGGTATGATTTGGGGGATGGGCATGCGTGAGGGGGTTGGAGAGAAGAGCATAAGTGGACATGACTGCATTTTTAAGCGTAAGATACTTGCAGGTAAAAGAACGAGGGAGATGGAAGTGCTGGCTGAGAGCGGAGAAGGATAAGAAATCAGAATTAGAGAAGAGTTGAGAAACCCAGATTAGACCCCTCTGTCTCCAGGTTTTCCAATAAAAGGGCTTGCGATTGATGGTAATACTATTATTGTGCCAGATAGTGGAATTGAGAAACTCTGCTGTAGAGGAAGGGGGGTCTGGAGAGGAGGAAAGAAGCAACTTGGCTGTGAACTTGTGGATAGGAATGGAGGAAAAGTGAGGTTTACGAGAGAATGAGAGATATTCAGCAAAAGTGAAAGGGGCTAAAGAAAGCCGCTCAGTGGTAACCCATAAGGGGGACGGCTCAGCAGGGTCTTGCAGCCAATGGGAAGCTTGCCGCAGAAGGAATGCTTTGTGGTAAGCGGGGAAATTCGGGAAATTAACTCCACCCTCGGATTTGGGGAGTTGCAATCTAAGCAGGGACATGCGTGCTTTTTTGCCGGACCAAAGAAAGGAGGAGAGAATGGTGTTAATTTTCTTAAAGAACTTAGCAGGGATAGGAATTGGGATGTTGGAGATGGTGTAAAGGACTAACGGGGAGAGCATCATTTTAATCGTATCAAGACTAACGGGGAGAGCATCATTTTAATCGTATCAAGAATGACAGCCTTAAACATGCACTCGCCTTAGAATTGCATTCGTGCTAAAGACACCTCTACCGATCCGATGCGGGCGTCAGGCTGCTTCAATGCAGACCCGTGTACACACAGGCATAAAGGCTTCTAGGCGCGGGCTGCAGCTCGGCGGGGAAAGCACTGACAGGAAAAAAACTGACAGGAAGACGCACTCCCGCCGAGCAACGAGACGAGGGTTGTGCTACACGGGCGCCATCTAGCGGCCGTCAGCACTACCGCAGAGCCTGCGGCTGCTAAGAGCGCGGTGAGATCGCCGCTGATAAGGAAAGCGTTGGCGCTGCAAGGAAAAAGGCAGTACACAATACAGTTCAGCAGAAATTATCAGTATCAAGCCACAATAGCCAGGAATAGAGAAATCGACTTAACTGCTGGTGAAGCAGGAAAAGAAAGAGGAGGTATCCCAGCAGCCCCGGCCCTTTCAGGACATGCGTAGCTGCCTATTGGTTGTGATTGGCTTTTCCTGGTGTTCCATGGGAAAGAGAGTTTTTCTGTTAAAATGGAATACTGCTGGTGATGGAAAATAAAGTAGCGCATAATCCTTGCCTCGGGTCCTGCCATAGAATTCAGAAACTTTGCAATCCGTTCTTTCTGGGATTTCGACAATAGACTGTTGATCTTAAGTCCTATTCTAGCACAATACACATGTTAAAGGATATAGACTTTTCACTTGAAAATTATCCAGGAATTTACAAAGGATTGTGAACTCATATTTCATTTATTCGTTTTTTTTTACAACATGGCATCCATTAGGATTCATTTTATCTTGTAGTTTGTTTCCCAAGGAGACATCTATTCAGATTATGAAATAACTTTGTTCTTCTTGCTTTTCAAAGGCAGTCGTCCTTTGAGGATTACCCCTCTATGTAACATCTGTTTGTTTACATACAAACATTTGTTTTGGGTTAGGCCTTTTTTTCACCATTGAACTGTTTGTGTATCATTTATGCCCTGCTTCCACCAGTGACAAACCTTTAGTTCCATCTCTTCTTTTTTTATCTTCGTTATTTACTAAAACTACAGCTCCCTGGACAATGTTAACAGGCTGCTTGCTCATTTGATCTGTAGCAGACTGAATCCTGTGCAGGCGCTGCCTCTAAACCAGGCAACCATCATTCAATGATGTTGTGTGTAGTTTTATCATAGCTTTATATTGCAAGATTGGTAACATGTTTGTTCCAAACCTGGCGGCCATGATGGAACTTTAACACTATGAACAATACAGTTGTAAAATGACCACACACTGCTATGCTTTATTTTATTTGTTATTGCAAGCATATGCTTGCTATGCATTGTTTTGAGTTTGAGTATGTATTTCATTGAGGTTGTATAAGGGGGTGAATGCAAAAATGAGTCAATGGGTGGATAAAGGATTCATGAGCGCAGTAATGATTGAAAGAGTGCATGTATGTGACTTGAGGTCAGTTGTATGACCCTCTTTAGTGGTCGCAAACCGGAAATCGGTCTGTTTGGGACCACTAAAAAGGGTTGTGGTACGTAACCTATTACAGACATGCAAAATGGGGTCTGCTAGTCACTATTAGGAAGGGGCGCGCCTTAAGGAAAACGGGATGCATTTTAAAAAAGAAAGTTGCTTTATTTAAAAAGCAAACATACACATGGTGGTCTGCTGTCCCCAGCAGGCCACCATCCCAGTGATAGTAGCCTATTCCCAATGGTGTCGCAAATTGCGACCAGCGTCATGAATATTGATGAGGCAAGTTATTTGCGACCCCATTGGGAATCACTAAATGTGTCTAAGACACATTAGTACATTCTGTTTTGCAAGTTGCAAATTTCGAGTCACAAAAGATCTCAATTTACGAACAGCAAAACGGAATGGTCATACATCTGGTACTTAGTGCCAAATTAGTGCCTACACATCACTCACTCAAGAAACACTTTCATTTATAAGCTAGACCTACTAGCATTGCCAATGCTTGTCTTTTATATTTGACATGTTGGTATGCACACAGGTTAAGAGATAAATGATCTTTCCATTAAAACCTTTATCAATTTCTCGCACGCAGATTTTCTTGCTTTTTGCATATTTAATGTTAAATACTTGCAATTTTACTTCTTGTGGGGACATCTAAGTACTCTGTTACTGTTCTGCTGTTTGATTGGTTCATTAGGCGCATTATCCTGCAGTTAACAGAAGCGAGCCAGTGTTATTCTCAGTAACATCTTTGTGGGACTTTCTGTTTGGCAGTTTGGAAGCTATGTTACAACTGGCCCCAAGACTGTGATCTTCGTCCCCTCAAAACCTAGTATGTGAATACTCCTACAGGAATGTAATAAATAATGCTGTCTGAAGTTGTAGACACCAGGTAGCTCTATGCTTACAGACACTTTGAATTTTTTTCTAGGTTTCTTTCCTGTGGGAGACACAGCGGTAACGTCTCATGAATCTCCTGACCACGCGGCTGTGTTAGTGGAAGATGATGGCACCGGACTTGTGAAGCCACCTAGGAAGTTTAGGTATTTTGGTGAAAAAACAGACCTATGTGGGTTTCGTGCAATAATGACGAATGCATGGGCGCAAATTTAGTGTGAACGTTCCCAGAATTAATATGTATTTAATGGTTCTGCTCCAGGAAATATCAAGCAGTGATTTTCTCTTACTTCCTGAGCTATGCTGTCTGCACCACTAACTTGAGGAAGTTCTGTATTAACTGTATGTCATTTATAAAGTGCTATCGCCTAGAAACTGACACAGCTAGGCCTAGTATGAGCAGAGGTTCAAGACAGGTTCCCCTGATAGTGGTTAGGATAAGACTGGAATGAAATAATAGCAAGAAAACGTACTAGCACCGTGCACTGTTCACTGGGTTTTAAACAAAACCTTGTAGATTGTACAATAATTTGAATGAATCAACAAATGCTCAAATTAAATTCATTCATGAACTATATTGTTTACAAACATCAATTTCGCATCCAATCATAACTGAAAGCATGAATATCCATCCATTAAAATAGTCATGAATTTCAACAATGTTCACATAGTTTACAACATATTTATTGCATAACAAAACATGAATAATTGCTCCATGTGATTCTTGTAAAAGCCCGATGCATTTCGGGGCTATATCGTCCCTTCCTCAGGGGCCACCCTATAAAGAAACATGTGATATTACTTATTTGATGATATATTCATAAATGATACAGACTGCCACATAAATGAATTACATTGCCCAAATTATCTACTAGTAACACATTTTCGTGCTGCTAAGTGATAACCCTATAAATGATCAATTATATTGTGTCTATTGTGTTAAAATAAAAGAGTGAAGTTAATAATACAAGTAGTGCACCCAACGTGAAAAGAATGTAAAACCAAATGATATCATTAGAAAATACCTCTTGTCAAGAATCTTGTGATCTGGCTTCAACAAGTATCTGAATGAAATAAAAACAATGCTATATCGAGAAACAGACAAGTGAACAAACATTCCAGTCTCCCCATCAATGGGGCTATCCCAATAGTCACAGAAGCTCACCTCCTATTTTATAAAGGACTCCGCACATTTGATGCTTATATCCTAATGCTAGAAACAACAAAAAACATCTATCAATACGTTGCTCCGGGTGCGTGATACTATGAATTTCAAAAAAGATTCCAAAATCTCACCTTATCAGGCTACTAATGTATCACCCAATGAGATGAATATCGAGAAGCAAAGCTCCCTGCAACAACAGAAAACGTGATCCCATGAGAACTAATCCTGACTTAAGGTTACCGAAAAGTCATGTCGTCTACGAATGAACCGGATCACACCTTACCGCTAATGGAAGCCGTCTATCATTGTACGTCCATGTTGAAAAAACTCTTCAGGTTGCTGGCGGAAACTAAGCATTTTATATAAAGAGCGTTATGAAAAAGTAATGGAAATAGGACGAAGCCTGTGTTTCCGGAAATGGCGTTCTGTCAACGTCCGAGAATAGTGGAGAGATGATAGAAAAAGAAAGAGGACTCTGGAGAATATGTGACGAGATGACAATTGCTGTCGCCATATTAAAAGAACGGATACCGCCTCTAAAAAGAGGGAAATACTTAGTGCCAATAATTCATCCAAGAAATCGTTATGAAAAACATGCAGTAAAACATACCTGAATGCAGAAAAATATGCATTTTTAGACTCATACATACATACAAGACACTAATCTATGTGTAAAAAGTCTAAATATCTAACTCATACCATTAAGAGGACGGATACTCCCGTGGTCACTTAATGAAATCAATAGATTTATTAAAAGATAAAAAAAAAAAAAGAAGTCTTAAAATTTTACAGTCGTGCTCATAGTGACACCACCACCGTGTGTTATAGTGTGTATTATTTAAGATGCTCTCTAATGCAGCAGTAATATTATTCCATATGTTACATAGCCAGGTGTGTGTTACAAAAAACAACTCATGTCTGGTCGGTCATTCAACCCTAATGGGATCATTGTATCTAAAGATTTGATCCAATAAATGTTTCTTTGCACTCGTGTCATGAATTTCACAGCATAGATTAATAGTTCAGTTTGCATGAATTAGAGATACAAGAGCGTAAAGCCCGCAAATTCAAACGAGATGAACAGGATTACCTACAAGGCAGAATACTTACGTTCGCAAGACGATTTGACACCTTAAAAAAGAACTATCCTGGGCAATACTTGAAGCCAGCAGTAGTGAGCAAAAGTGAATCAGAGGCAAGTGAGAGTGAAACATCAAGGGACATGAGTGGCATCGAAAGGATGACTTTTTTAGAAGAAATGAGGATGATGAACCTAGACAAGACCCTAACAAGGGGGGGGCAGTCGAGGAAGAGCCACAAGCCAAGGCCGAGGAAGAGGGACAAGAAACCCCTCACCAGCACAAGAAAAACAAGGAGGGCCAAGCGAAAGAAAGCAGTATTCAATGCAGAGTTGCAAGTAGAAAAAATCAACTTGATTGTGAATATCCCACAATATCAACCAACACAAGATGAGATATTAGTTTTAAACAAAGGCTTATCATTCAGTCCGGAGTCGCACTTCAACTACACACAAACACAAATAGACCTGTATAAATACACCAGGAAGCTCAAGCTGGTGAAAATACATGCCAATAAGGAACACAAAACCCAAAGTTTAAATCAGACTGAAAATAATGAAGATCTTGTGATCACAATAGATCAATTGCCAGATCTTAAAAATATGTTTGACATCTTATATAATTTGGAGGATGAGGCAATGACAGAGGAAGAAGTACTGGAACATCTGGATATACAAACAAATAGGAGACCAGAAAGTGGACTAAGGAGAACATTGAAATATTGCCCGGCACTGTCTCCAGGTAACAAAATAGACCTGTTCTATGATTCAATAATTGAAGAACTGGAAAGAATGCCACCAACTCGTAACTTAAAATACAGAGAAAATCTAACAACAAAGGAAAGAAAAGCAATTGACAAATTGGTGAATAACAAGGAAATCACAATTAAGCCCGCCGATAAAAGGTGAAACATCGTGATAATGGACACATGTGATTATATCCAAGAGGCATTAAGACTATTAAATGACGTGGGTAACTACTGTAGATTGCAGAACAATTCAATAAATAAAATGACAATGGAACTAAATTCAAATCTCCAATTGTGGTTTCAGAAACAGCTCATCAATGATGAAGAAAGAAAATTTTTAACAAAAGATTTTCCGGTGATACCATGTATATACATTTTGCCAAAAATTCATAAGACTCTGATCAATCCACCAGGGAGACCAATAGTCTTCTCCTGCAATTCTCTGTATGAAAATCTGTCACAGTACGTGGATAAGTTTCTAGCGCCAATCGCACAGAGCATGAGCTCGTATCTAAAAGACACTGGAGACTTCCTCAGAATTCTAACAGGATTAGTATGCAACCCAGAATACCTCTTGGTTATAATAGACGTTGTTTCATTGTACACATCAATTAGATATGAAATTGGTCTAACAGCGTGCAAATACTTCCTAAAACAGCGGAACACTTCGGAACTTGAGCATACGGAAATGCTTCTCAGTATGAAATATGCTTAAAGAACAATATTTTTCTGTTTAATAAAGAACTATTCAAGCAAGAGTGTGGTACAGCCTTGGGAATTTCATTTTCTCCAAACTATGCCAACATCACCATGGGATGGTGGGAAAGGACCATAGCGTGGAATGCAGACAATCAAGAAGACCTTGATCAATGTAATCTTATGGGTACGCTATATAGATGACCTGTTTATAGTTTGGAATGGAACTGAACTGGAGTTTCGCGAATATTTCTCCAAACTGAATCACAATCAAATTGGATTGGCGTTCACATGTACAACGCACAAGAAAGAAATTGTTTTTTTGGACACTAAGGTCTATATAGAAGATGGGAAATTACAATCAACGCTTTTCCGAAAAAAGACCGCCACCAACAGTGTCCTGCACGGGATAAGCTTCCACCCAAAACCATTAATAAACAGCATCCCTTTCAGAGAATTTACACGCATGAAGAGAAATTGTTAAAAAGAAGCAGTTGCAGAACAAAAAATTAAAGAAAGCAAAAAAAGATTCAAAATGAGAGGCTATAATGAACGAACACCTAGAAAATGTAAACAACGGATTGATAAAAAAGCAAGGGAAGAGAGCTTAATTGAAAAACCGAAAATCACTCAAGATAACGTGACACCACGATTTGTGACCACATACAGTAAGGAGAGCGGAAGAATTGTAAACAAAATGAGGAAGTATTGGCACATAATTTCCGGAGACCCTGACAAAGGCAAAATGATAGGCACTAAACCAGTGGTGACCTATAGGAAAACAACATCACTTCAAGACCTACTAGCAAGAAGTTATTTTCAACCTAAGCAACAAACTTATTGGCTATTAGACCAACAAAAAGGATTTAAAAAATGTAACTCATGCAAAGCCTGCAAAATAGGAAAAAACATGATTGCTATTTTTGACCCCAATGGAAAATCTATTATGATCGATCAGAATATCACCTGCACATCCACATTTGTAATCTACATTATAGAATGCAAATTCGGCATGAAATACATTGGCAGTACCACATGCATGCTTAAGAAACGTATTCTTGAGCACATACGTGCAGTGAAGAATGGGGACATGGCGTATGCAACAGCGAAACACATGAGTAAATGTCAACAAGGCGACTGGAAATCAATGGTTTTCTATGGGATTATAACGGTACCCCAAGGAGATCGTGGGGGAGATAGAGTCAAGATGCTAAGACAAATGGAATGACGTCTCATTAAAAGACTCAGGACTAAGAGCCCGAAAGGCATAAATAACGATGAAGAACTTTATGTACACCTAGATTAAGAAATGTTTCTTTAATGTAAATAGTTTGGTAGCCGTTTTGAACTAATATAATATTGTAGATACATGAATGGGGTACTATACCCAAACATTAAGGTACATGCAAAATGATCTATGCTGTGAAATTCGTGACACTAGTGCAATTTAATTGATCATATAAAGCGTAACAAATAATGAATGTCTATAACACCAGGTGCTATACCTAACCTAAAAGATTATTTACAAAACAGCATGTCACTCAAAAAAAGAAACAGGAAACTTGACTTAAACAACGCTTTGTTAAAAACATTAACTTTGCGTAATGATGAAATCGTAGAGAATATAAATAGTTGACAAATGGCGCAATTGTCTTTCTTGTAAATATGTATAAAATTGTGTAAATTGTGTAAAATATCTTCAAAACTACAACTCCCATAATGACACCTTAAGGCAGAGATGGGCAGTATAAATGTGTAAAGTGAAGAAGGACTCACTGACTGTGAAAAAAGCCAAGTGAGGCTGAAACGCGTTGGTGGAGTGAACGCTTGTTAATAAAGTACAGCAAAAGCCTGCTTAAGAGTGCCACATCCTTTGTTTTTCAATATGTATATTTATGTACAATAATTATGTATATATATATTGTGCACAGAAAATATCATGACTCAAAATTCAAAAGAGTTAACCTACAATAGCATTCCTATTGACCCAAAGTTAGTACAGTGAATGTTTCAACGAAAATTATATGGTATTTACATGTTTCTCATTGACTTGTCTACCTTATATTAACTTGTTTATGTTTTATTGGCTCCTTAGTTTTTACAGGACATGTTGAGATTACTGCTTTCAACGTTACAAATAGGTTTGTGGAGTTGTTTGAGAAAACATGTTACCTGCCACAAATAGACATGCACTTTAATAGCTATAAGGGATTTTGGTACTTTACCAGACACAGGTAGTATGATTATGATGATCACTAAGATAATGAGTCCAAGAGCATTTGTCTTTAACAATAACTATTGCCCATTCTTTTGTTTTGAAGATATTTGTTGTAATTCTATTGTGGTGGTAAAGGGTGTGTTGCCCTTTAAAAAGGACAATCTACACATGAACTTTATGACCAAGCTGAAGGCTGTTGTAGAAACGTGTAGACCATCTTTGTCTGTGAGCACACTGCACTATATATATATATATACATATATATATATATAGTATAGTATATGTATGTATAATAATTATGTATATGTATTGTGGACAGAAAATGTCATGACTAAAAATTCAATACAGCTAACCAACAACAGCGTTCCAATTGGCCCAAAGTTAGTACAGTAAACGTTTTAATGAAAATGATATGGTATTTAGCTATTTTTCATTGACTTGTCTACTATATATATATATATATCCAAAGCTCAATTTCCCCATACTTGTTGAAGAAATACCGCACTCCGGGGGGACAATCACAGTTGTTTATTTATTCAACGGTAACGGCAAACTACCGCAAACTGCACCCGTCCGCGAGTGCTCCGCAAGAGGCGAAAGTGGAGGTGGAGCTAAATATATATATTATCTACTGGCGGTCGCCAGTAGATAGTTATAGTTAGGACCCTGTTTCCATAAGAAATCCGCAACATTCTATTTGGAATAACTTTGGCGCCGGTCGACGAATCCTCGCGAAATTTTCAAAATAGGTGGGGCGCTCCGCTCCGCTCCGCTCCTACCCTGAAAGTCTCGGGGGGATTCGTCAAGCGGGGGCTGAGATAAAAGGGGGGTCCCAAAACGCGTTTTTCCCATGCATTTTTCCATAGGACTTTTAGACACAGCTACAGCCCGAACGGCTGAACAGAGTTACTTGAAATTTGGCAGAGAGATAGTCCTCAGGTCAAGGAAGTGCCTTTTGTAGGTCTGGTGTAAATCTGTTCAGTAGTTCCTGAGAAAATAGCATTCAAATCAATATATATATCTGAGCCAGCTTACGGTGCGCTTACGGTAAGCTTACCGTACGCGTACGGTGCCGTGCGCGAGCGCGATTCTGATTGGCTGTTAGATCTTAGTAAACATTCGAATCGTTCGAAACCAGGAAGCGGCGGCTGCCATTTTCTCTCTCGCACTCTGAGGGGGGGAGGAAAAACAAAGGGAAAAAACATGGAAAAGGACTGTTTAGACAGCTCCCAACCACCTATCCTTGTTGAATGTATCCCCAAAGTACCCCCAAGGCCAAAAATTATTTTTTATTTTTTTATGAAAAATCGCCGATTACGCTTACCGTACGCGTACGGTAAAAAAAATAAAAAAAAAAAAAATTATCCACACTCTCCCCACCCCATGTTCAAATAGTGCCCGTAGGGCACCATTTGTGCATGGCATATTTCCGGAATACAGAAATTTAAAAGCTTACCTTTCACAACGAAGCGCATAATATGTCTTCCATGTGCGCACGGTGCGCGAAGCGCATTGTGCGTACATGGCCCATCCACGGCACTAACTGCGTAAAGTGGGCGCGCGGTGCTTTCAGAAATGTAAAAGCTTACCTTTCACAACGAAGCGCATAATATGTCCTCCATGTGCGCACGGTGCGCAAAGCGCATCGTGCGTACATGGCCCATCCACGGCACTAACTGCGTAAAGTGGGCGCGCGGTGCGCGAAGCGCACCGCGTGCTCACTGTGCGCGCACGGTGCGCGTTAAGTGGGCGCGCACGCCACGAATGGCGTAAAGTAACTTAGCATTTAAAAAAACGTACAAATTCACTGAAAAAACCATAGGTTTCACACACGTTATAGTTAGGAATTAGCATTTAAAAAACCTTGCAAATTCAGTGAAAAAACCATAGGTTTCACACATGTTATAGTTAGCTGGACATTTTACTGATAAAAAACCAATGAAATTCCCCCGTTATAGTTAGTGCAGGCAACTATAACTCACGCGACCGCAATCCTCTGCTGATGACATATGTGTCTTTATGAAAAAAAAATATTTGTAATATATGTATAGCTAAAATTTTATGGAAGAAGACATGGGCAAATAAGTGTCTAAATACAGTATTAGCATCAGCAGAGGATTGCGGTCGCGTGAATTATAGTTGCCTGCACTAACTATAACGGGGGAATTTCATTGGTTTTTTATCAGTAAAATGTCCAGCTAACTATAACATGTGTGAAACCTATGGTTTTTTCACTGAATTTGCAAGGTTTTTTAAATGCTAATTCCTAACTATAACGTGTGTGAAACCTATGGTTTTTTCAGTGAATATATATATATATATATATATATATATATATATGTGTGTGTGTATGTGTGTGTGTGTGTGTGTGTATATATGTGTATATATATGTGTGTGTATGTATATATGCATGTATGTTTACATATGTGTATGTATATACGTAATATATATTACCTATATACATACACATATACATACGCACATGTATATGTATCTTCAACAAAATGATTATCAAATGCCAATTGCTCTTCATCTGATCATTCAAATTTCACTTCTTCTTTTAAAAGTCCTCTTAATAGTTATACCCCAAAAGTGTATTCTTGAATAAATCTGGCATAATACTCACTCAGGTCTAAGAAGGATCTGAGTGAATCTTTGTCTTTAGGAATGGGTGCTTCACTTAGGTTGTACGACGGTACATCGCATGCAATTACTTTGCATGCCTTTTACACCCATTTTTTAGCGTACATGTTTTTACCACAAAAATGCATTTAAAACGCATGCTAATACCATGCTTTGTTTTATATTTATATTTAACAACAATGTATTTGTATCCCCCCAATAAAATAATCCACGTTGCGTTGCAAAGGCATAACGAGGTAAAAACCTCATTGTAAACGCTGTTTCCGCTTCACTTATTGCCCTCACCAAAGATGACTTGGGTTTTATACCATGATCTGTGATGTTGTGTCCTAGATAATCATCTTGACTGGTCAAATACGAACACTTTTCTCTGTTTACTGTAATACCATGTCTCAATAGTTTGCTTAACTTTCAAATTTTACTTTTAATAACTTAATTTGTAAAACACGATAAAACAGTATACATAATTACACAATAAACTTCTATTCCATTCTAGAGTGGACATATAAAACCAATGAATTCATTCATTTAAAATGAGACAGATTAAATCATTTGGCCATCTCCAAGGAACATGGAGGGGCGACCAGCAGCTGCCATATTTTTTTTTAAATGTATAAATAACACCAGCATGAGATCAAAATGACCTACACACTGGGAGCTAGGGTTAACCTGTCTTGTACAACCCACTGCCTTTGTCTTAACACAATCTCTAATTTCTCAATATGTCCTTCAGTAGTCTCTGCATTAATGGGAATATCACCCTGAAAAGCTTGAATTCAAGCCTACCCACCAAACATTTCTTCCATCACACGCTGAAACACACTTGCAGGGGATACCAGACCAAATAGCATCCACAAATACATGTAGGCCCCATATGGAGTTCCAAAGATTGTTAATGGCTGTGACTCTTTAGCCAAAGAAATTCAATGATATGGTGGATGTAAGTCTATAGTGGGAAAGAATTTACTACCACTTTAGATGAACAGCATGAATGCGTAGAAGAGGATGGCAATCCACAACTATGTGATTCAACACTCTAACATCAGCATATTTTACCCACATTTTTCCTAGCAATAACTGCTGCGGAAACCTACTCTGACGATTCAACAGGTATGAAGATTCCTTGTTCACACATCTTACCTAAAAAACATTTCAGCTCTTTCTTGACCAATATAGGTACAGCTCTCACTTTTTGAATAACCGGGCATCACGTTTCAATTTAATTTTTTTTGCTCAAATCCTTCGACAAGGACCACACTGTAACTAAACACCCTTTCATACTTCTTGAGCAACATTTCAATATCTGCACATAAAGGTGGTGTTTCCACAGACAAAATAGGCATGTCACACAAAACAACTGGCTCAGGTCTAGGCTTAAGTGAAATTCCAAATCTACCCTGATCGTGCCAACCCATAATATCTTTCCCCTTTTCAGCAACATGTACTTTTGCAAAAGGTTCTCAACCTTTAAACTTCAAGACGTCTGAGAAAAATCCTTTCATTGTGATATCCTAATCACCAAACGTCTTTGGATTCACATTGGCAGGTTTCAAAAGCAAATTAGTCCAAGACTTTTCACAAGTGACATCAGTTAAAATCTTAATGGGAGATTCGGCCATTATTCCCACCTTAATTATGGCAATCTCCACAACACATATCAGAACTTGATATTTTTTCTTAGATAAATATACCACCCCGATATACACTTTTAGCAAAACATTATTCAAACTTTCACATATACCCTTTTTATTTGTCACAATCTGATTAACTTTAGAATTCACTCTGGCTGATCTGCAAACTTTTTGAAAAGGACTTATATTTTTTCACAATGTTATTTTTTTTTCCCTTGGGCTGGGAATGACAAACAAAGTTCCTATTACCTTATTACACAGTTGAATGGTTGTTATCATAATTGTCACCTTTTCATGTGAATTCTCACCTCATTCTGTAGGAAAATCCTAAACTGTTCACAAATAAGACAGCAATTCCGAGTTAAAAGTGGTCAGTGCGTGGAAACAGATCCAAGATTTTTTTTTCAAGCTCGCATGTGTAATTAAAAAACATTTCATTCTCTCCAACTCCGACAGCCTTCAATCCCTGCACATCGGCACATTCCAGAACCCCAAAACGATGACATATATACATTCCCAAATAATAGTTCATCAACAGCATTGAAGAAACGCAGCAATCTAATGACATACTGTAATGTTCACAGAACAAGGCTGTAGAGGGCAAAAGAAAAATAGGAATGACAGAGCAATAGACAGAGGCATGAAGAGGGCTGTCTGAAAGCCACTAGAATTATGTACAGAGAATACAGGATGCGGTGTGGCGCAGCGGCCTGGGCAGCTGACTTCGGTTCGATCCTGGCTCTCGCGGCAGCTCAGCTCAGCACCATGTGACTCTGGGCAATAGCTCACATAGTTTCCACAACGGCCCCCAGCGCCTTGAGACCCGTAAGGGTGAGTAATTTGCGCTTTACAAACACAGATTTATTATTTATTGTCTAAAGCCCGATCTAAAAACAATTTGGATTGTGCCAAACGAGAATAATACTAAAAACGTGTGGAATTTTACACGTGGCTTCCAATCCAATTGGAAAAGATATACATTTATTTAGGCTCTTCCCAAGTTACAGGACTTCCAGGGCAAAAACTGTCAAAAACACGTCATGCTTTGTAGAGCGCTGTACGCTGCATCACACATGCAAAGTAGGAAAAACGAGGAGAAATGAAAACATATGTCCTTGTTGACCTCACCCCAAGGAATCGTAAGATTCTGGTGCAAATACCTGTCTACGATTCTTGGAGGTCGGGATCTGCACCAAACCCTTGGGTGATTGCATGGAAACACCAATGTGCCACTCATGGAACGCCCCTTTCATGTAAAGTAATGCAAAGCAGCACACAGCACAAATTTGTGTTACTTTAGGAAATTAGCCAATGCAAACCGCGATTTGCATTGGATAGTAAATCCCAACATAACAGTTTTGGGTTTATGTTTCACCTGTAAGCCAAACCTGGCGCAAAGTGTTCGCAAATCTAAACCACATTGCCTACCAGTATGGATGAAATGTGACTTTTACCCCTTGTAGTCATCATTGTCTTAACATTTGCTATACATTGACTTACACACGTGTAAGATTCATTGTCTCTGTATAATATGTATGTGATGTAAAGTGCTTTGAAAGTCCATATTAGAAAATAAATGGGAGAGAGGCTGAGGAGAGAGGAGGGCACCGCCGTAGAGTGGTAGTGAGGGAATCTGTGAAGTAGATCATGGGGTGGGAGGGCACCAAGAAAGATTGCTGGACCGGGCGCTACCAACATTAAAGTCAGCACTGTGTGTGAAGCTGGGCACTATGCCTTGCTCTTAATGCCTATAGTACGCTACTCCACACAAAGAAGGCTGGAGGCTATGACGCTAGACCTCACTCGCTTCATTTAAGTATTATGGATACATATGTAACTGGAAAAATGTAATTGAACATTGCAGGAAAATCTGGAGCGATAAAGGGAGTTCTGCGCACAGACCAGTTACAATCTACGAGATGATCCCTCCATCCAACTACACCTGCCTTGGAGATGTTGCGGTGAAGAGCTTCAAACGGTCCCCTGATCGAAAGATGTACCGGTAGGTCGCCCTCTCATGGTTCACCATGTGCCTGTGATGCTAGCTCTTGAGGTAGTGAGATGGTTCATGGCCTCCACACTTTTCTTTACTTAAGAGTCCTCCATTAGCAAACTCATGAACAGATGTTTGGAAAGGCTCTTTGATGGCACATGGATTACAAAGTCAAAGTATGAGAATCTTTTGATTTTGAAATATCTAATGTACATGCTGAGGTCATTCGACTTGCCCTATGTTCGTGTTTTCTGTTCCCTGTTTGTGCCCATTGAATGTGTGCCAACAGTGGAAAATTGGCTCCGACGTAGCCGGGCATGGAGGACAGGACGTTGTTTGCCATTAAAATATTCATGACAGTCAAGGAAGTAATAGGTTGTATTAGCAATTTACAGTAGTTATTATTTCAAGCTTTACAAGGTGTATTAAGAGAAAAAGACGTCGTTTTTCCTGGAGGACCAGACTAAACACATGATGGAGGGACATTTTCAGACCGATTTCCTAAATCCAACATAAGGAACAAGCATGGAGGAAGCCGACAAGTCTGATTTTTCATATAAGTGAAAATGCTTTTAATTGCTTGAATAGGTTGTGTGTGCAGAGGTGAATGCATGCTAGAAGGAGTAGGAGGGTGAAAGGATGTATGCACGAATGGATGAAAGAATGATTAGAAGATGAACACATTCATTAAGAAATGGGTGTGTAAGTGACACAGTCCATGGGTGGATAAATAACTGAGTAAGTGTATGGATGGGTGAATCAGTCCATGGATGATGAATAGATGAGGGCGTGCATGGATGAATGAATGTGTCAGTGAGATTACGGTTGAGCGCAAGGACTGAGGAACTGGTCAGTTAGTGGATGACTGCATGTATTGATGAATGGGTGGATGCAAGAATGAATGGGTAGATGAGTGGATAAGTGGATGGATGGGTGAATCAGTCCATGGATGATGAATAGATGAGGGTGTGCATGGATGAATGAATGTGTCAGTGAGATTACGGGGTGAGTGCAAGGACTGAGGAACTGGTCGGTTAGTGGATGACTGCATGTATTGATGAATGGGTGGATGCAAGAATGAATGGGTAGATGAGTGGATAAGTGGATGGATGGGTGAATCAGTCCATGGATGATGAATAGATGAGGGTGTGCATGGATGAATGAATGTGTCAGTGAGATTATGGGGTGAGTGCAAGGACTGAGGAACTGGTCAGTTAGTGGATGACTGCATGTATTGATGAATGGGTGGATGCAAGAATGAATGGGTAGATGAGTGTAAAGTGGATGGATGGGTGAATCAGTCCATGGACGATGAATAGATGAGGGCGTGCATGGATGAATGAATGTGTCAGTGAGATTACGGTTGAGTGCAAGGACTGAGGAACTGGTCAGTTAGTGGATGATGCATGTATTGATAAATGGGTGGATGCAAGAATGAATGGATAAGTGGATGGATGGGTGAATCAGTCCATGGACGATGAATAGATGAGGGCGTGCATGGATGAATGAATGTGTCAGTGAGATTACGGTTGAGTGCAAGGACTGAGGAACTGGTCAGTTAGTGGATGATGCATGTATTGATAAATGGGTGGATGCAAGAATGAATGGATAAGTGGATGGATGGGTATGCACCCAAACAACGTCATTTCTTCCTCCTAAATGCTGCCTGGCACGGACATGCCGTCTGTCAGCCACAGGCACGCCCATCCCCTGGCCAGTGCCAGAGACAGACATCTGTGGAGTCTGGTGGAAGACCGCATCTGCACCCGGCCTGGAGCTCTGGCATATTTGCAACTAAGCAACGATTTCCGGGGGGGCGGGGGGGCGGGGGAGCGGGGGAGCGGGCCAATCAGTAATGGAGCCTCTTTCTTCTAGGTCAGGCTTGCCGTCTTTGGCAGAGGTTTTTCTAACCAATCAAAGGTCTTATGAAGTAGTTCGACCACTGACCCCATCCTGGCGTAGGCCCTCAGCCTGCTAATCACTTACAGCTCGTGTTTAAATTGTAGAAAAAATACGTTCCAGGGCCCGGGTCGGGAGGCCGCTGCCGCTTGCCCCATCCATAGCCCCTGCCAGCGCTGCCAATGACAGCATCAACACAACCCACCATCACACTCCGACACGTGTGATAATTCAGACTGCTATGATACATTAACAAGCATTGGCAAAGCTTATAGGTCTCGCCTTTGGGGCTTTATAAGTGTTTGGCTAGAGCCATTGATTTTGCTTATGCTTGTTAGCTAAGTTGACGAGTTCAAACCTCGCAGAGACTATAGCATGCGTCGCAGAGCAGTGCATGCGCGCTGGCTCTCGACTTGACCCAAACATGTCCCTTGCTAGGGGGGCCCTGCCCTCTCCCCTCCTTTACTCCCTACCAGCTCTGCTCACCGAGGTTTCTATGGAATCTCTCAAAGTTCCCGCTCCCACCCGAATACATTGAAACTACAACAGCAAGCATTTGGCAATGACATCCCTTGTTCAAGCATCTTCACAGGTGTTTCATTATCATTTCCTGCAAGATAAGACCTCCCTGTGCCCTATAAAGAGAAGTTCGAGCTAAAAAAGGGATGAATGTTCTATCAATCAAACATACTGCCTTTGAAATATTTAATGCTCTGCTATAATGATATTTGACGACCTCGACACCCTCTGGACACTGCTGCTAAACTCTAGTGACATTGGTTGCTACACTCTTCGCCTCCTAAGATGTATCCACTGGCAAGATGAGCCCCCTCTGAGGGCCTATATGGTCAAATTGGATCAAACAACTATTATTATTATGGGGGGAAACAAAAACCTGTTGATAACAGTGCTTAGAAATGGTAGAACTTCAACATGAAGCGCTCTATAAAAAAGAGTAGGGTGTGAGAGTGGCACCTCATTACTTTGGTGACAGGGGCCTGTTCTTTGTGACTGCTGCCTGTTCTTTGTGACTGCTGCCTGTTCTTTGTGACTGCTGCCTGTGCTTTGTGACTGCTGCCTGTTCTTTGTGTATTCTAGCCCCGCCCTTTCACCTGCAGCATAGGATGAACGGCTCGGTGGTAGACAGGACAACAGGAAAAATATATGATTTCTTTTTGAAGGCTAAACTGAGTGGTTGAGAGATAACCGGTTAGAGTGGCCCACTGTGGGGATGTTTCATCGCCAGAGATCGTTCACATTTTAGCCGAATGATATCTTAGGCGAATACCACGTCATTGATTCATTCACTCTGCAACCAGGGACCTTCGTGTTGCCATCGTGTAAAGTTCTGTGACATTATCAGTTTACTTACAAACACAGACCGGCCATGCATCAACTTAAAATCATTACCACGAATGCAACATATGAATCTTCTGTTTGTCCACCTTGTCACGGGGACACATACATCTTTCAGCACTCCTCTGTAATCAGATTGTGCAGCAGGTAGAAGTGGTGTCTGTGTACAAGCCAGAATGTCTTTATATTTCCATATTGGAGCTATCTTATATCCACTTAACAATGCCTGAACCTGTGAAGCAGCCACATGAAGGGCTCTTATCAAATCCCAGAGGGGCGCTATATGAAGGCGTGCTGTAGTAAGAAGCCTCGCAGACCTGACCTAAAGATGATTAATACCTGCCGCTCAAGCTATTAATATAGGGTTGGGTGTCAGGTATCAGTCATTTTAATATATATTGAATTATCAAACAAGGGTTGTTGTACTCATCTCAAAATAAGGTTAACACCGCCACCATGTGGCAGGCTGTCATAAGTGTTGGTATAAAGATAAAGTGGCAGCGCCAGGCATCGGAAACCACTGGCTCAAATTAGGCACCGCTTACAGCTTTCCGATTGTTAATGCCCAGGGTTTAAAGTGGGCCGAGTCTCACCGGTTCTGAGCACCAACAGTTTTTTAAAGGTGGCCTCGAAACGGGTTGTCTTTTGGGCTCTGTTTTGTGCCCTGGCACAGGTGGTCCGTTTTTTTTCCGGACTGCAGTGGCAGCGGCACATCGATGTGCGCGTGCTCACACTGCTCACTTCTCACTAGTGGAGAAGTTACGGCATGACGTCATGCCAGGTGAGCGTTGTAGGGGAAGGGAAATCCTTTAAAGAGAGTCACTTTCTCTCTGGATTTCCCTTCTCTTTTTGAAACTCAGCAGCAGCAACATTGTTGTGGTGTCACCAGGGCTTTCACCCCTTCAGCGCGTCGCGGATTTCCGCGCCACGCTGAAGATTCGGTGCGCGGGCGGGGCCATGACGGAACGGTTCCGTCATAAGCACAGCCCAACCGACGTACATGACGGAACCGTTCCGTCAAGCGCGTCGAAGGGGTTAAGTGGAAGCTTTTCAATATTGTCTACAACAAACAATAGTTGCTTATTTATTTTATGCAACTAACAACCATTGACAAAGCCAATACTCCTGGTTTATTGTAGGTATGATGGTACTTTTATCATATATCTGGATGCAATGACAGAAACAGCCAAATACAAGTCGGGCGGCACACTATGCTAAGCACAGATTTTTAGCTTACGTTTTTAAGCCACGCCCTTAATTACATTGACCGTGCCCCTTTGAGAGACCCCCCAGGTTTTTCATTCCACTTAAAGCCCTGCCTATGCCTCATCCGATGGATATCCCCCCATCTGGTGGAGTGGCCACCCTACCTACAGATGGTGTACAAGTCTGGGGTGTGCTGCCATACAGGAAGAGACAGCATCAAATCCTAAGGAGCCCAAGCCCCATCACACAGTCCATCCTAATCCCAGGCGTCTAACCACCATGCCAGAGTCTGCCATATTAACAGGAGTCATTTTCTTTTTCCAGAGTCCACCATATGCACCTTACATGTCCATGAAGTCAGAAATTAAGGCTCAAATGTATAGTGGTGGCAGAGCTTTGGGGGCAAAAAAGCTAAAAATCACAATTGTAGGTGCGCTCTAAAGAGTAAACCCTTCAAAAGTGAATGAGGTTCTTTCAGGACCATTATACAAGAAAGACGTTGGCCGTGGCTTGTGATATGTAATGCTATACATACCCGCTGATGCTGGATGTAGTATCCCAGTGTTCAAAGTGTTATGATCAAGTAACGAGGTGGCTCGTTTTAAATATAGCAGGTATATTCTAGCTGGAAGTTGTAAGATTACAGATATTCTTTAGTTGAAGCTCAAATTACCTAAACACAGTACATTTTAGGGCCATACAGCATGCCTGTAGGTAACCATGCATATGCCATGAGATATCACTTGCCAGTGCTGCTTAGAAAAAACTGCAAGAGTTTTTGGTAGGGCTTGCATATATCCACAACAGAAAACCTCCATGGCTCCAACTAAGGAGAGGTGGTAAAGCAGCAGTGGGAAGGAAACATATGTAATTGAGCATTAAGTTGCCACAAAATGTTAAAATATTAAAGCAAACTAGTGAACATATTCGTAATACAACGGACCTTATCTGCAGCATTTCTAACGACTTTTCCATCTATCACAGACCAATTCACAAGAGTGAATCCTCCACTCAGAACATGAGCTCCTGAACCACATCTAAGACATTCCTCCCACAGTTAGAGAGCTCTACAGGGGCCGAACAGGATGAAAAACACTCTCGCCACAGCTACCCGGGACCCTACCCGTCAATAGTGAGACCACAATAACCATCATATCAGCAGACTACTTCATCCAATGACTCGTGCTGCTGAGCTGATGACGTACAGCTGGTCAATGAGGGTTGCATGTCAGACTATCGTAGCCAGAAATGTGGTCTGACATCTAAGTGTCGTCCCATTGGATGTAAATGTTATTTATGACCCCCATTGAGGCAATATCTTTGGAAAAAATACTTAGGAAACAATATTTATGTGAGACAATATTTTGACTATGATATTCTGTTACAGAAGCCTACTTTTTAGAAAGGCAACATTATAACAAATGCAAATGCACTAAGGTCTGCAGTGAAATGACCTATCAGACTGCGGTTCTTGAGTGAGGGCCAATCTGATAGAGACTTCTAGCTGCAGATCCCTTACCTTTGAATTTCCCAGGCTCAGGTTGGATCCAGAAACCTTTACTGAGCAAGACCCCCTGTGCGTGCCGTCGGGTGACTCCATTCGGCTCCGTGCGAAGTCATCGGCGTTAGTTATGATATCACAGTGCCTATATAGAGCCAGCCCGGCGCGCAGACGTCAGTTCTTTTCTTACCGCGCCAGTTAAGGGCGGATCTGGGAACAGCTACCCCTCTGTTGGTTTTTGATAGGCTTTTTCTCCACTTTATGTCAGATTTGGAAGATATTTTCTTTTATGTGCAAGGATGTCTTGGAGGAAGACAGGGTTCAAGCCATGCAGTGCCTGTCACTGCATGATGTCAGTTACCGGCCCCCACCTCGTCTGCCTCTGGTGTCTCAAGCGTGACCATGATTCAAAGTCGTGCTCGGACTGCCTGACTATGGCTCTGAAGGCCTTGCTGGAGCGGGCCATGAAACTCCTTGTGGCCCAGCAGTTGACACCGTCCAGCGAGACTCCGTGGACATCCCGGTCCCGATGGAAGAAGAGGAGGTCGTGGGACCACTCCCAGAGCCCAAAGCCCACTTCATTCCACTCAAGGTCTTCAGGACACTCGGGGAAGAGGCACAAGAAGAAGAAGAAGTCCAAGCGGACTTCATCTTCACCTCGGCTGTCATCCATCAACAAAAGAGCTAAGGAGCACTGACGCTCTGGGCACGGTTCTGTAACTTTACTACCTCCCAATGTTATTCCCTATTTCACGTAAAACAACGCGTACAAGCCCTCTTACTCCTCATACCCTAACGGGTCGTTATTTATCCCCATCTTACTCCCGTGCGTACCTGATGTAAACCTGCCACATAACGACCTTCATGTCTAATCTCCATTTTACCCGTCCACCAACAAACCGCTCTATTTAAAGTGACGTAACCCACCCGCCTGTAGGCCATAGTTTGGGGGAGGTTGGATTTATGTTTCAAGCTGTATATTGGAAGTTTATGTTTGAAGCTACACAATAGAATCTTTTTGATGACATATGATTTTAGGGCAGTGTGATTTATTTATTTTTGTTATGATGTTGTGGTAGGATTACTATGAGCACGGGGTAGATGGGGGGGTTAGAGATGTGTTGGTATCTGGGTGGGTTTGTTAGATTTAAAGTGGGTATATTATTTAAAGTAATTGTGAATCAAGTGAAATGTTAAATAACAGGTGACGGATACATGCGTATGTTTATAACACAGATACCCCTGACGAAGGTTGTTACCGAAATGCATTGGGTAGGATGTAATTCGCATACAATATTGAAGAGTCGAGATTCAAACAAAACTCATGTTTAGGCCTGGATAGGCAATCATGCAGTAATGAAACGCAGAAGTTTAATGAATTTCGCAGCTTTGGCGTGACAATGAAATTTGGATAAAACTTGGCAATAAAATGGATAACACTTGGAATTACTATGTGAAAGTGAATTATTTGGAACACTACTGTGTATACAGCTGTGCAACTCGCTATGACCTGCAAGGCGCGGGCCATTATTCTTCATAATATGTTTTCCCAACCATCTGACATGAAGGCCAATGAGTAAAGCCTCGTGTTTTTGCAGATGTATTCGGATGGATTTGGTGGATAACGGCGATATTTTTAACCTCTGGAAAAGCAAGCATTTTGGCGCCAAAAAGGATGTCAGCTTCTGGATACTTAAAGAAAGAAATTCAACAATGGCAAAAGGTAGGTTTACCAATGTGTCTACCTTCCACCTCTGCATGAATTGTCACGTTATGCCTTCAGAATTATTCTTCTCTGTCTGCCTGTCCGAACTGATTATTTTTTGGCCATCTTAACATACTCACAATGACAGGAATTTGTTGAGAAGTGCTCGACGATTAAACTGGCACTGATCACAGTTTCCCAATGTAGATAATCTCCAAATTGATATTAAAGGGAGTCGTTTCTGCTTCTTTGCAAGCAGTACACATCTGGTTTGCTATAAAGCCACTGTCTTGGGATTAACAGTGGTGATTTGCCGGCTTCTCCTCTGTGGTCATTCTTTCACGCATTCAAGCGTTGCCCATAGTTAGGTGCATTTGAACTGATTGCATCTTTCAGAACCATTGTACTGATGCGTGACTTCATGGCAAGGATCAGTGTGGGCAGGAAGGGGTGAAGGGAGTGGGGATTAGGAAACCATTTCCGGGGTTGTCCATAGCCAACACTAATGTGTGAGTTTCGAATGAGCAAATGCATCAATGAAAACAGAATTTTTTTGGGGGGGGCATGAACCCCTCACACTCCATGGCCCCCAAGCAACTATTCCAGCAGCACTAAAAACAGCTAGGTGTCTACAAAGCAGGCTATCTTTTCCGCTCTCACCAATGACTTCGCCTGAAACAGGCTGCCTCCGTCACTCTACAACTCTCTCCGCTGCGAGGGGACTCTGGACCCTGAGGGTGGCATGAAAAGTGGGTCCCACTGCCCTGCTTAGGCCAGCCAAAATTGAGATTCAGTAGGTCTTGCCCACCTCTGGGCCCCACTGTGAAGCAGGCTATCGCCTTTGCCCTTGCTTAAAAATAATGAGCCTTAGTTAACCAAATACCCCCATCTGGGCCATATTTTTGAGGCCAAAACTAAGATGTCTCTTTAAATGGACTGCTCAGCTTCTATTTCCCACGCCTCTTGGCCGTTTCTAGACCCCAAACAACTCTGTCACAGCAAAGGTTCTATGACCTTGATATAAGCAAGGAAGAATACTTTGGGTAATTAGACAGAAGTGATTTGGTTATAGGTGGCCCCTCTAACACTTCAGCCCTGATGCCCCTCTAACACTTCAGCCCTGATGCCACTCTTTTGAAAGGTATTACATTTTTTTCTTCCCTTTTTGAGGACCTATAGGGGTGGTTACTCTTGTGATGTTAATTAGAAGTTATACACATTGAGCCCCATTAGTGATAAGCATGGTGCTTGGTCCTCTTGTGACGCATTCCCTGGTTTCCAAAATGTTGTAAATCTGAGAAGGCGTCAAGTTCCATGCATGTTGCATGGGAACACCCACAACAACACCCACGGAATGCCCCTTTCATGTAGAGTTATGCATGAAAGGGAAACATATTTACAAGGCCATGAAAAGAAACGCAGGGTAACTTTACATGGCCTTGTAAATATGGGGAGGCCCATTGCCCTGCCGGTGCATCGATAAAAGTGACGCAACTGCGTCACAATGGGCTTGAAATAAGCCCTTGAGTTTTTACTTGTGCTTGACCGAGCATTTGTTAGAAGCCTTTGTATTTCTTCAGAAAAGTCTCAGTGTGAATAGTGGCCATGGCTTGTAAGTCGTATTTCCTTGATGTCACTCTGCCTGCTGCACCTCTAATTGCTACAACCCTGTGATGTAAACTGTCTCTTCTGCCCCCTGCACTGAGCCATCACTCCAAAGCCTGAGGCCGGAAAAAGAAACAGGCTGTCCTTTTGAGAAAAAGCAGTCTCGACATCTCCCTCCCCCGCTCTTTCAATGTCTGCAGCCACATTGAACAGCATTGGGGCCCCAGGGCCCTACTGCTAGCAAGAAAATGTGCCCAACTGCAATTCCAGTTAAGAAAGCAGCAATAGTTAGGTTGCAAGAGGCCCATTACACCCCTAGGCCCAGGTGCCACTGCCCCTGCTTCACTCAAATTTGCTATGTCACTGCTTAAAAAAGGACCCCACATATCTACAAAACCTGAGCTCCTTTGTAAAAAAAGAAAAATGAGCCCTAAAAACCCCTTCCCCACCAGCAAGGAGCTAGGGGATTTACAGTTTCTCACTTCTGTGACCACATTAAAGGACTATCTCATAAAAAGGTGTCAGTTCCCTTTCAGTGTCCACTTGACATCTCTATAAGAAACACGTAAGCTCCAAGAACCCTGGGCCCAAATTATAAATAGGGCGCACGTTGGCTCTTTTCACCACAGTGCACCTGGTGCAGGCCAGGAGAGTGTGCACAGGCATGAACTCTCACAGCCCTCCCCTGCATTGAGGAGAGCAAATCACTAAAGTATGGAGTTGCATATTTAAGTCATAGGTGCCTCTTTCTCTGTGGGTGGATCTGCCTCTTATTAGGGAGAAAGGCATGCCCACTGCAGGTGGTCCAGTGTCTTTACTGCATCTGCCTGTTATGGAGGGTCTAGGTCGGTTCATTAGACCGTTACAAAGGGCACCTTTGGGCTGCGCACTGTTCTCAACTCCATATGTAGTGCACAGTCAATGCGACTCCTGATGACTTCATTGCCATTGTGCCTGCCCCTTTAATACTCCACAAGCATAACAGAAAAGGTTTCTCTACCAATGAACTAACTCCCCCTTGTGTTTGCACTAGCACAAAATGTGTCCTGCCATGGTCTATATTATATAAGGGGCCACATATATGAGAATGCCCCAGGAACATGAGAAGCGGGTGCAAATACCTACAGAGCCCCAGGACACTATGCACAGTGGAGTCACAGGAGCACTTACAGATAAAAAAAATATAAGAAGCATAATATTTCTTACTTGGTATTTTCTCTTCTTTTAGCAGCACAATTTGGTGGTACCATACTTTATTCTTTCCTTTCACATTGACTCGAATGAGGGAAATATATGGTCTAAGTCATTACTCGTGTGTGGTGTGTGCACCTTGAAACAAAATTAATGTTTGTTGGAAAGAGGGATATTGGTAGGAAGTAAGTATGCACCTACCACTAGTAATAAGGCCATCAACAAGGTATAGGGTCTAGTAAAGGTCTCAGTACATTAGCCCCTTGCTCAACCCTTGGTAGCTGACAATGAGCAGTCAGGTCTAACTTAGGAGGCAGGAGTGAAAAGGATTTAAATACACTATTTCATCAAATAAATGAAACACAATACACAATAAAAATCCACACCAATTTATAAAGAGGGGAAGTATTTTTGTGAACAAATGGACACCAAAATGACAAAGCTCCAATGTAGGGAACCGATTAACCACTTTATAGTGCTTAAAAACATATAGCACCACTCTGGGACATCTGGTCACGCTTGACCAGGACAAAGTCAAAGTTTAAGGCCGTCTGCGATGAAGATCTGGTTGTATACACAAGCAGGAGGCCCTGGTCAAAATTGTACCTTCACACTTAGAAACCTTTCTAGAGCTTTTTCTTAATATGTCGCTCTAGCCTCCACAGCAGGCCGGATTCGGAGAGGATTCGCCGGCTTGACATTTCACGAGGCCCGGTCAGATCCTGGAAGTCTGGAGCTACGGAGCTTTCAGCGGGCTGAACCTGAAATCCTAACCGGGTCACAGTTGAAGGTAGTTGGCTTGACTCTCGATGTCGGGTCGGTCGTCTCATGGAGCTTTTTCACAAAAGTTCTTCAAACTTCAGGAGGTGCTTCCTTAAGGTCTCCTTTTAGGTTCTAAGTGTCCAACTCACCAATCCAAAGGTCTGGAATCTCCTAGATGGTCTCTGGGATTTCTGGTCCACAGTCCCCACAATGCATCTGGCCAAATCCTTAAAAGTCCACTGGACACACTCCAGAATGGGGACTGTTATTGGAGATGATGCAGCTGGGGTCTGTTAATCTGTAGCTTGCAGAGAGTCCACTCTTTTACCCTTCTTTAAAGCAAGGCTCAGTCCCCAGGTCTGTATTACTAGATGGTGCAGTCATTCAGACTGCAGGCCTTTGGGTGTAAATCCAGATTCCAGCAGGGAACTCCTTTTTTCTGTGTGGTTTCAGCCAGCAGAACTGAGAGACTATGCAAGCTCTAACATATTTATTCAGTGTTCTAGGGATGACAAGCAGAGGGGCACCTCTGTCCAGTGAGATGCTGGGCGCCACCCAAAAGCATAACAAATTCCTCCAAAATGTGTCATCTTCTTGTCCCACAAAGCAATGCACGTCCAAAATCCAACATGGACGATTTCTCTCCAGAGGAGTATGAGGGAGCCAAAGCAACCCATATGGTGTGGCTCATGTCCATTAACTCTCCTCCCTCTGACCTCTGCAAATTCCTGTCCTAAACCTGCCATCAAGCTGGGGCATAGGATGTGGGGGTAGGTACTCCTGGCATACCTTACTGATCTGCTCTCTCTTTGACCTCAGTTTGATTTACCCATCCCCCTCTGCAGGACTCATCATCCTCAGCTTCAGAGCTCTCTCCATCAGATAACCTTTGCTCCGGCCAGGCCACTTATCACCTAATCAAAGCAGCCTGGCTAAGCCCGATAAGGCTGACCAATCAGCAAAGATGACTATGAGGATTGATTTTGGCTTACAGAAGAGAAAGTTCTATAACTTGTATTCTGTACGAGTTATGATAAATTCAACAGTGGCAAGTTGTTGAATTCATCAATACCAATCTTTTAAGTCCTTGAATGATATTTCTCCTTTCCTAGCTATAGTTATACCTGAATAAAATATTGCAATGTTAGCCTATGGAGCTAAGGATCTGCAATGGGGTAAAATGAAATGGGCAGTTTGTCCCTCACCAGGGCATATAAAACGTATTTTATAAGGTCTCTCCTTATAGTTACCGGCCACCCCACCCCTGAGACACCTAGATGAGACCTTGGGGATGCCTAATACGTCAAAAAAAGATAGATTGTCACTTTTGAAGTGCCCATACCAGCAAAGTTGTGGTTGCACACATTTTCATTTTTAGCAACAGTCTGCAAAGCCAGGGTGCCTTTAAAAGGACAGCAGGCACTCAGCAGTGCGGGAAATCTACTGGGCCTCTAAACTTCGATGCCCTATTATATACTAGGGACTTGTATGTAGTTTGACTCCCCTAGACCTATTATATATTAGGGACTTATAGGGTCTGTCAATGCCAATTGTAAGTGTAACCAATTACATGTACCTTTTTAAACATAGCATAGCACTGGCCCTGGGCCTCGTTAGCAGAGCCCATGGGACCGTCAGTCAGTTAGGACCAGTATCATTCAGCATAAAATGGGGATGAACCGGGCAACTAAATATATGGTGAACCTAAACAGAAAGTGGATCATTAGATCCTCCTCTGTCCAAGAAGTGTTTTCTTTTTCTAGAAAGCAGTGCCCTCACCCACTATTGGTGGCATGCTTCATCAAAGGGTTCATTCTTATTAACAGGTAGTATGGCAGTCTGAATGGGCTCCCGATGGAAGGAGATATTGTGGAGATCTTTTCAGTTTGAAACCAGAATCCAAAGTTATGAAAATCTAGAATTACCTAGTGGCCAGTCTACTAAATTTTATTATGGTTACCACTGAATAGAATGCAATACACCACCTATAATGTAGGAGCTGAAAATGAGGGCATTGTTGTACATAACCTGGCGATGGACACGGTCGTACACAGCCCAATGATGAGACAGAAAAAGTTCAGTACGTATGTAAGTCAAACACAAACACCCCAACTACTAGTATTGGTTGGGTCTTTTTTTCTCATATTAGTGAAGGAATTAAAAGAGTCCAGCCAAAAAAGATTCCCCAATTAAATGGTACATATGGGGATGTAGTGCATACCATTCCCATGGTGGGGTATGGTAACCCGGGCATTGTAAAGGATAGCGCCGAATTAGGCCGAGTCATTCAAAGTATTTGTGGTACCCACCCAATGCTATTGGAGATACTAGATCCTGCTGGGTCCTCTTATTCAGCCACAAAAATCTTACATACCGCTTAACCAGACAAGACGGTTCACATTGAGGAGACTGTGCATACCAAATGTATCTCCTGGAATGGAGCTGGGCTGGCATCCAAACTACTTATTCCCGATTGGTGTGAATTCATAGACCAACATGACTTTTGTATCTTTCAATAGACATGGTCTACGCAGGCCCTCCATCATGTAGGGTACGAACATTTTTACAAAGTGGCCACATCCTCTGGGAAGGGCAAGCCCTCCTGGGGTTTAATGCTTTGAGCTAGAACTTCCACATGTGGCCCATTGAAAGTGACCAATATCGTCTCCCCTGACATTGTGTGCCTTAGTTTGAAAGCGACCTCAGATGTAACATACTATATTTATAGTATTTATTGCAGACCAACTGGGAACAAAAGGAATCTATATTTGTGGATATATTGAATGGGCCTTTAGCCACACTCTCAGCCTCTGCAAGGAAAATTGTGTGGGGGATTTCAGTTGTCAATTTGAACCCTGTGCGGACAGCCAGGCCCTTGCGGCAGACGAAGATGCAGCCTGCTCTATCCCTGAGTTAGAAATTCCTCTCATCAAGAGATGGTCTCCTGCTGCAGTCCAAATTAACGCACTTAACCTAAATCAGGGGCTTCAGGCCTGCAATGGTAGATCAAATTCCGACAAATTAGGCAACCAGATATGTAATAGGCCAAGTCACACTAGCTTAATAGACCACAAATTGCTCGATGTCAAATTGTGGCCGCTCATGATTGACATGATAGTTCTCCCCCACTTTGATAGCAATCCTACTGCCCTGATTCTCAAGTGGAGTTTGTCCACAGTGCACAATTTAGTTCCAATGTGAACCCCTTGGCAGAAGACTGATAATAAACTAGTAATAAAAGCAGGGTTAAATCAAGTTGTTTAAAATACTCCCAGGAGTCCACCAGTGAGATTTACAGATTATCTGCCAATGGCATGGAGGGGTTGGTGCTTCTGGACCAGCTAGTAGAAGCCCCTGAGATATTGAGTGCGATATCCGAAGCCCACGATCGATGTTTAAAAGCCTGAGGAATCACTTTGTGATTGAATGAGGGCAAACATTGGAGAGGACGCGCCCACAACCTGGTATAATAAATCATGCAGAGAAGACAAGACTGAACCTATTCAAGCAATTAAAAGGGAACATAAACCACCACAGTCTAATAAAAAAGTGCTTTCTGAGGCCAAAAAGGACTTGGAGCGGGGAATATGGGAGGCCCTCTTGGATTCTGCCAGCTTGGACAATCATTGCTCTTTCTGGAAATTAGGGTGTGCTCTGGCAGCAGGGAGGAGTTTTGCTTCATAGAAAACAACATGGTTGCCAGTGACTGGGTGTTGCATCTCTCTAGTTTATATTCCCTGGAGGAAGGTCACCATGCCATGGTAAGTAACTCACTGGGTTCTGGGGAACAACTAATACAATTGTTTGAAAGCAATAAAGGGTAGCAAGACTGTACCCAAAGGTTGTCCATTTAGGGCGCAGCACAGGCAGGCAAGATTTCGGAGCCCTGGAAATCACTGCGCAAGAATTAGCATAGCAAAAAGGGGAATTGTTTCTAACAAAGCGCCTTGATTAGATAAAATCGCCAGTGGTCTATTTGTGAGTGAGCCAAGCAAGAGTGCTTATTTGTCAGTGTTTTTAACAGCTATTATGAAAGTGGCACCTATTCCCTCAACATAGGCAGGAGCCAAAATCATCCCTATTTCTAAAAAGAGTTCACATGACCTGCCCACATCTGATAATGGGTTTCTGGCTCCTCTTCAGGCAGGGATCAAAGAATTGACTAGCACTATTGAGCAAGTGTTCCATCTGCAGGTGTCGTATTGGAAGACTGTCATATTTGTTGGGAGACGACTCTATGTTGTTTTTATTGGCCTATGCACTGCCCTCGACTTAGGACACAAGTCAACGCTTTGGGGGTTCTTTCTGAGATGAGGTGCCAAACTGACTGCTCGACATTATAAATAGACCGCATCATAAGAATTATGTGCAAGTTAGGTTTGGAAGTGCAGGTGAGTTGGCTGGTCCTTTCCTTGTGACTAGAGGGGTTAGGCAAGGGGTGCATATTGGTGCCTACGTTGTTCACACTTTATGTTAATGGACTTGTACATTTTTTAGACCAGTGTGATAATGACACACCCAGATTGGCAAGCTTGAGGGTTCTGGTCCTCATGTTTGCAGATTATATTTACTCCTCTCCAAATCACCCATGGGACTTCAAAAAGCCTTGAATCAACTTGTGTGTTTCTGTCAAATGAGGCGCCTAGAGATCAACGTGAGCAAAACTAAGTAAATGGTCCAGAACCCTGGGCCCTCGACAAGGGCTAACCCAACACTATCTGGGGCCCTTTTGTTTACCTAGGTATAACACTGAATGAACACCTGGGGTGGCAAGCACACATTATTCAGCGTAGGTTACAAGTGTCAGGAGGAATTCTTAAGATGGTGCTAGGTCACAGTTTCGCCCTATCCAACCTGCTTTACTGATATATAATCGTCAGGCACTGGGGTCAGCTTCCTATGGCGCAGAGTTAAGGGGCATTTAGATATATCCACATTAGTTCAATCAATCAATCAATCAGGGGTTTGAATAGCGCGCTACTCACCCGTGAGGGTCTCAAGGTGCTGGGGGGAGGCAGTTCAGGATCAGTCGAAGAGCCAGGTCTCAAGGTCCTTTCTGAACGTGTGCAGGGTCGGGGAGCGTCTGATGTTGACAGGAAGTTCGTTCCAGGTCTTGGCTGCAATGTAGGAGAAGGCTCTCCCACCGGTTTTGTTTCTGAGGATGCGGGGGACCTCTGCCATGGCGAGGTCAGCGGAGCGGAGGTTCCTCTGGGGTACGTGGAAGGATACTCTGTCGTTGAGGTATTTGGGTCCGATGTTGTTGAGGGATTAGTAGGCATGGGTGAGGAGTTTGAAGGTGATCCTCTTCTCGACGGGGAGCCAATGGAGGCCCCGTAGGTGTTGTGTCATGTGCTTGTGACGCGGTGTCCCGAGGATGAGTCTGGCTGTGACATTCTGGATTGTTTGGAGTTTGTGTAGAAGAGTTCTGTTGAGTCGGGCGTAGAGGGCGTTGCCATAGTCAAGTCTGTTGGTTATGAGTGCGTGGGTGATAGTCTTTCTGCAGTCCGGGGGATCCATTCAAATGTCTTATGGAGGATGCGAAGGCAGTTGAAGCTAGGTGAGGCAACAGCGTTTATCTAGCGATTCATGGAGAGGGAGGAGTCAAGGATGATGCTAAGGTTTTGGGCAGAGTCTGGTGTCTTCGGGACTCTTTGTGAGTGAGAGGATGAGCTGGGTGTTGTCGGTGTAGGAAACAATGCTGAGCCCATGCTGTCTAACGATAGCGGCGATGGGAGCCATGTAGATGTTGAAGAGCGTCAGGCTGAGTGATGATCCTTGGGGTACTCCGCAGATGATGTCAGTGGGTTCGGAGAGGAAGGGGAGAGTCTGATCCTCTGGGTTCTGCCGGAGAGGAAGGATTGAATCCAGTCGAGTGCGGCTCCTTGTATCCCTGCATCGTGGAGTCTGATAGCTAGCTTGCGGTGCGAGACCGTGTCGAAGGCTGTGGAGAGGTCTAGAAGGATGAGGGCCGCAGGGTGTCCCTGGTCTAGTAGCATGCGGATGTCGTCCGTGGCGGCGAGGAGGGCGGTCTTTGTGCTGTGATTCCTGCGGAAACCAGACTGGGAGGCATCTAGGATGGAGTTCGGTTCGATGAAGGTGGTCAGCTGGGTGTTTACGAGTCTCTCGGTGACGTTGGCTGCGAAGGGGAGGAGAGAGATGGGCTGGTAGTTTTTCAGGTCCGTTGGGTCGGCCGTTGGTTTCTTGAGAAGGGGTTTCACCTCTGCACGTTTCCAGTCATCTGGGCGGGTGCCGGATCTGAGGGAGGTGTCGATCGTCCATCCTAGTTCGGGAGCAAATACAGTCGCGGCCCTGTGGAAGATGTGTGGAGGGCAGGGGTCCGTTGGGGCTCCTGAGTGAGTTTTCTTCATGGTCGCAGTGATGTGCTCTACGGTCGCAGGTGTCCAGGATGTGAGGGTCGGCTTCTTGGTGGTGGTGAGAGGGGGAGTGATGTTAGGTGCTGGCTCGCTGAAGTTGTCATAGAGGGCCTTGATCTTCAGGTGGAAGTAGGAGCTGAGCTTGTCGCAGAGTTCCTGGGAGGGTGTGACGTCCATGGTTTCGCTGGTGGATTTTGCGAACTGCTGAATGATGTTGAACAGTTCCTTGACGTTGGTCGCGTTGGTCTTGACTTTGTCTCTTATGAAGGCCCGTTTGGTGTCTCTTATGTGCTGGTGGTATTCCTTGAGGGCGCTCTTGTGGTTGTTCCTTGCTTCTGAGGTTTTCTCGTTCCTCCAGGTTTTCTCTAGGCGTCTGCAGGAGCGTCGGGCTTCTTGGAGTTCTGCGGTGAACCAGGCCGCCTTCAGAGGGCATTGTTTGGTGGGGTGGCGGAGAGGAGCCAGCTTGTTGGCGCAGCAGGAGACCCAGCGGTGAAATTCCCGAGCTGCAGAGTTGGTGTCGGTCATGACGCTGGGGGGTCTTGGAGGAGGACGGTGTTGAGGAGTTCCTCAGTGACCTTGCCCCAGTTCCATCGTGGCGGACGCGGGGCGGTCTTGGGTGCGGTGGTGGTGTTGAAGGTGAAATGTACGCAGTGGTGGTCGGTCCAGATGGGCTGGGTGGTGTGGCTGAAGCGGATTTTGTATCCTCCCGCGAAGATGGGGTCGAGGGTGTGACCTGCTCTGTGGGTGGGTGTGTTGACGAGCTGCTTCTGTCCGAGGTGGTAGAGGTTCTCGAGGAGAGTGGTGGAGTTGGGGTCGTTGCTGTTGTCGAGGTGGAAGTTCAGATCCCCGAGTAGAATGTAGTCAGTGGAGGTGATGGCGTGGGGCGTGGCGAGCTCGGTGATGGTGGTTGCTGCCTGGGTGCGGGGTCCTGGTGGTCTGTAAATGAGGGTGCCGTGTAGCATAGTCCTGGGGCTGGTCTGGATCTGGAAGTGGAGGTGTTCTGTGTTGGAGTGGGGATCACTCGTGCTGGATGTAGAGAGTCGGAGGGGGGTCTTGTGTGCGATGGCGATCCCTCTTCCCAGGCGGTGAGGGCGGTCCTTTCTCTGTATCTTGTAGCCGTCCAGGATGGCAGTGGTGATGTCGGGCCGGAGGTGGTGTTGGTCCAAGTTTCTGTGAAGAAGACGACATCGGGCAAGAGGGTGTCAAATCGTTTTATGTATCAGTTAGTAGGTGTACCTGCAAGTACCCCTTTGCTTCCTCTTAGGCTGGCTTTTGGGCTGAGAACTCTCTCCGAAAGGTTAGGACTGCACCCACTGCTGTATTGGAGGAGGATCTGGGCCATCCTGGAGCTCCTCTCTTATTGCCAAGGGCTAGAAGAAATTCTACCTTACTCAAGATCTAGTAAGATTCTGTGGATTAAGTATATGAAGTCCACAGTGAGTGAGATTGGGATACCCAGTCTTTGGAGTGCCCCACATGAGGCTGTGTCCACCCCAAAGAATATGATTAAGACTGTTTACTGGCAGTACATAGATATGCTTCTATGTTCCCAGTTGAGGCATGGTCCCCTAACAGACACTTTTCTTGCAGTCAAGGATACCTTAGCAAAGGAGGACTTTTTGGGTGAGGTAGAGCCTCCATTAGCTAGGTGACTGTAGTTGTAATTTTGATATGGAACATTCTTTCACTGTTAAGCAGGCACGAGTATCGAAAGCCCATGAGCGGCTGTGTCCTTCGTGTGGCGCCACAAATGAAACAGTTGAACACGTGCTGTCTTGTTTCCCAGCCTATAAGAGTAACAGGAGGTGTTGGATTATTCGCTGTTTCGGAATTTAGGCAGCAGGAAGCACAAAGAAGCCCTAAGGATACTGAGATATTATACTAGCAAACCTTTGGTTTTTGCCCTCTCTCGTTATATGCTGGGAATGTGGAGAACAAGGCAGAAAGCGCGCATTGTCCAGGAAAAACAGCAGAGTAGCTAACCGCCAAATGTTTAATGCAATTTTGATGAGATATGACTAAGTGGTGTCCTACTATTGTAATAGCAAGGTATTTGTTTTTATGAATTTTAATCAATGCTGTTGCCTAATTTCCTATTTGTTTATGAATGAATTCTTGATCAGAGACATAACACCTTCTCTGTGCCGTACTCTTGTCTGATGTTTATAGGGGGATGTATTTGATTTGTAGCGTGGCAGCATATCTTTGTTGAATACAAAGGTCACAAATATCTGATTACTTGCATTACATCGTATATTTCGTGTTATGCTGTTTCACTGGTTTTTATGTGTTTTTATAGTCTGGTGCCGAAATAAAGATCTTTGAATTGTAATTGAATGTTTGAATACATGTGGCTAGTCGTTATGAACACGCGCACACACAGGCCATGCGTACAAGCATCACCAGACTACACTAGTTATAAATGTGTAACATCTGTACACAGTGGTTGCTTTTGTCTTGCTAATAATTGACAAACCTTAGAACTTTTCTCCTAAAATGTTTTTCCAGTATCAATTACAACAGTATTCATTGTTCTGAAAAGATATTATTCTTTTAGAGGTGAAATTTAACAGATAATTCAACTGAAAGAGCCCCAGTTTCACGAAATTGCCTCCTACGAATTATTTACAAGAAAGTATTTCTTGTGCTCCCATTTGCAAAATCTGACAAATGCTGCCCAATATTCTGAGATTTGCAGAAAGTGGACTCAACGTGTCTCTCTTGTTCTTATTGAGGTCTATCCACCGGCGCCTTCCTAGCGGTTAAAGGTTTCGATCAACCAGTGAGTAACATGTATCTCCTCAGCGTCTGCAAGATCGCCCTGACCGACACGGAAACCAAAAATGAAGACGACCAGGATCATCATAACGGTGAGCGATCTGTCCACTAGATGAGAGCGCGCGTGCGCCAGCTTCTTTCAAGAGGAGCATGCGCGCATTGACTTATTTTATGGTTCTATAAAGCACTACGCCTCACTGTTCGGCCACTTCTGAGGTATATGACTGAAGATAGTGTGAGCTAAATTTGAAACTAGGTTTCCCTTATGTCTGTGTGAATGCAGGGTTGGTGGAATTGGAGTCCAGTTGCTTGCACCCTTTCCCACTGTGTTGAGTAGTTAAGTATATGTGTGTTTGCTGAAGCATGTGTAGCATTGTTCTGTTCTGTGGGTTCAGATTTTCAAGGTATTATGGTCCTCTTCTCTAGAAGACCTTTTGCACAGGACAGAGAAATTCAGCTTGATCCGTGGATCCATTGGCGGCTGTTGGAGGGCGTTTAGGATTAGTTATATTTGGCCCTCCTGATGAGATGTGGTTAGCCTTTAAACGCTTATTCTTTAACCTTAATGCTGTTAGGTGTGAAGGATCCTTTTAGGCTTACGCAGAACAAGTTTTCATCTTTCCAGATTCTGGATCCTAATTTTATACCCTTTACAACTGTCAATGCGATTCCTTGAAAAGCCTCTGTCAATGCACTACTCTGGCCATGAGGTACGTTAGGGCTCTGCGGTTGCATCCGTTCAATGCAGCCACCTATGGACCTCGGCTTTACTATGCAGGTATAGTAATGAATCAACAGGACTAGGGGTCTCACTTTCTTAGCATCATCTGAATCCTTCGTGGGAATGATAAATTATAACGAGGGTAAATCTAGACATATTTTACATGGAGGCAAATTATTATTCTCCTGAATTTGTTTTCTCTGAATTTTGGCTCCACCTGCCACTAAATGGTTTCTAATTGTATGCAAGTAAGGCAGAATTGCTGACAGAAGAAATAGTAAAATGCAATACGCCTATGCAATACTATAATATGTATTGTAGCCATGAATAACTAATGCATGTTTGCTCAGGTATCAGAGTTTAACAAGCATTTGCAATGCAATAGGACTCGCATTCACGCAAGTTTGAGCTTTTGGCATTGTAAATGACAATGCCTTTTATTTATGTTTTGGGTTTAAAACATACATAAAAAACATTTTCATTTACAATACTAATAGCTTAGATTCTCACAAATGCGAGACCTATTGCATTGCAATAAAGGGCCACTCGACTGCTTGTTAGATTGTAAATATCAGAGGAAGAGACTGTCCTGTGACGTCTTCAAAGTAGTGATGAACAGTGCAGTGAAGAAAATGTGTAAGTGTTGTAAATTACACAGGCACAAAGTGTAAAATGAGAGTTATATATGATCCGAGAAATAAATACTACCAAAGCCAAACCGAAAAAACAACATCAAAATTTTTGAACGTGCATGTCCCATCTGACGTCAGCAGGGAGCCTTCATCCTGCGGCTTCATGGTGTTTTTAAATCTCAGGCGTAAAGTGTCAACTGCAGGGATAAAAGGCGGATTTGGCCCTGCGAGATTCGCTATTTGACCTGCATCTCACTGCAGATGTCAGCAGGAACCCGTCCCCTCTCTTGGCTTTGCTATGCTGTTATGCGGAGGCCTCAGCATTTTTTTATTTTTAAGGATAAATGGCCAAGTCAACTCTGCAGAGATTCTGTGGTGTCACCTGCAGGCCACTTAACGCACCAGCAGGAACCACTCACCTGCTGGGCCTCATGGCGCTTTTACTGCACAATGAAGTATGAAAGGTGGAGTTGTCTCTGCAGGTTACTGCCGACATCACCAGGGAGTGAGTACACGACCAGGTGGCCTCATAGTGGCCCGGACTCACTAAGGCTTTGGGGTGGAGCAGAGAGTGAGAGAAGGCAGTGTGTCCTAATTACTATCCGGTGCAAAACATGTGTGCCGAGGGGTGCTCTGTTCTCACACAAAACATGCCTTGTGTCGTTTGGTGTCAAGGGTGTGTTACAGGGACGCGTTTGTACACCCACGTTTTTGGCTGAAAATGAATGGCACCGATGCTGTGACTTCCGCAACCCTCCCCATGGCTGAATGAAAGACAGTCCTCCGTGTTATTGCTGCAGAGATAACCCCATGGGCAAGCAAAAAACTCGACAGGCAGCCACGGTTTATTTTTGCATCTCGCTTTCACTTTAAAGCGAGATGCAAAAATAAACATGCGGCGGAGCTTGTCTTTATGGGGCCATGTGTTTTGAACACATGGCCCCATACAGGAGCACCAGGTACGTTAAACAAGGACACATTCTTGTTTTGTTTTTTAGTATGCTGGTAGGTACGGGGAGATTAAGTGATTTGCCGAGAATCACATGATGTGGAGTGAAGTCGACCCGAGAGGCGGCCACTGCCCTGGAGCACCCGATGTGCTCCTCGTCTTTTATGTGCCCATGGTTGCCCCCACCCCTCCACCCGGTGGCACTGTGCCACTCGGCGTTGCCAGGTTTCCCTAGTGCTTTGTTTCTTTGCATGTTGTTCTTCACATCAGTGTCTGCAGAGTGTGTCACGTCCCAACAAGACTTGCCTGCAGGAAACTTGTGATTGAAGAGCCCTAGTTGGCCGACATCCAAAAGCGCCTAGAAGAACCTTTTGCCCGTACATCTGTAGGCCTAAATGCCCACATCTGGAATCTGGCGATGACCCTGGACCGAAAGCCAATGTTTCCAAAGGCAAAAGATGGTTTGAAGATGGTAGAAACGTTTCCACTAAGACTGGCCAAAAGAATCATAAATATTTCATGTACACGTCCTTGACTAAGCAGCCATAAAAACATTACTTCTTACTCTATTCTATGTAGCTGCGCTTAATCAATGTCACTCACCTAATTGATCAGGATATAAGGGCATTATGGGTACAGACTGCAATGGCTAAAAATTGTATTAAAGGCACTGAAACTAAACACATAATAGCGCTATACAAAATCATTACCTCTGCCTTTCATTCTTCCAAAATGGGTAAATAAACTGCCACAAAATGGCATATTGACAAATTGACATCTGTTACTTATCTCCACCCTCGAGCACAGCGAAAAGGGCTAAAACAAACAATATTCAAATCAATTATTTATAGAGAGCCTTTATGCAAGCGATAGCCACTAACAAATACATTCCCGGCTACAAGATGTCCACTGAAGCGCGGCTTCTCACGTAATTACACACATTATGGAGCCAGGGGCGGCCTCGGCAGAACAAACGCTGCGTCTGCACTGTCATCTCTTCGCTTGAAAGAGTTCACCCGCAGATAACAGCTCCAAAGCCTTCCTTTTGAAAACAAGTAGAGAAGAACTGTAAAAATTCCACTTTAAAGCAATGCGTTTATTTCAGTTTAGACACAGCAGGAATAAATCACCCATTACGCATAAACCGGCAAGAAAAGAGGCGAGGAGGGAGAGGAGGGGCGCCACGCCCCCAACCATTTGTCGGCAGGGTCTGTCATGTCCATCTGGCAATTAAGTGCGAGCCGAGAAGCGGACGAAAACTGTAGTTAGGCGCCGCTGCCTCGGGACTACACGGAAGTGACAATAGGGCCAACAGCCAACAGAAATCAAGAAAACAACAGCAATGCTAAACACAAACCAATCACGAGGGGCAGGAGAAATTACACGGAGGTGAAGCCAATATACAAATTACTTTAAGTCTCGCTGAGACAGCGCATGCAGCGCATGCGCTGCCGCACGTGAGACCTAAAAATAAAACAGATTATTTCATAACATTTGTACAAACCATCCTTCACTCCCTGAAAACAAGTTCAACCTTTTCGCATCAAACTGGCTTCCGCCATGTTTGCAGGCCCTCGTAGTACCCTGAACTAACTTTGGCAATGCATTACTATGTGACATTTTCATATCTCTGCAACTGGAAAACCTGAGCTCACTTTGCCTGTTTAGAAGTGTCTTCATTGACTTCCTTTTGTGTCGTCCAAGCAGAGTTGGAGCCGGAAACATAGGCTTGGGGGCATTGTCCCTGGAAATAACAACATAAATAACAAGCATTGGCATAGCCAATAGGTCTCGCCTCTGGGACCTTATGAGCGTTTAGCCATGCAGCACATTATCCTGGGTGTTGTGCAGCCAGGAATTGAAGAGCTATACAACTGCTATACACTAGTTCATGTAGTCTGATTTAGAAATGTATGCTTGCATCAGTAAACATTTATTGACCCATTCTAAGGCACTTTAAAGCACAAAGACAAGTGGCTCGATGCAAGTCAACAAAGCTATAACATTCTGTATGCGGCAATCATAAAGCTGTTTCCATAATAAATGTTAAAAAACACGGAGCATGCAACCCTTCCCCCACTTACCTTGCTATTTTCTGGTAATGAGGTATCTTTTGAAATAAATAAACATATTTTATGAAAATATCCGTCATACACCTTGCAGTATCGTAACTAAAGAATAAACATGGCCTGCAGAAGTAATATCTTACATTATTTACCACGAGAAAAAAATACAATAAAAATTATAATTATGAATATATTCCTCTGTCATCCATGCACTTCGGGAGCTATTGTTATTACAAGGGTTTGTGGGCATACAGAGGCACAAATCAGCATTAAAGAAAATACAGCGCATTCTAAGGAAGTCAGATGAACTGGCAACTGTTTAAATACCCGACCCACACAATCCTTTTCAAATAAACCCACTGCTTCCGAGTTCCTGCTGTGGCATAGCTTGGAATCACTTGCCCTAATAAAAGTGTTTCTGTGTCTTCTTTGTCGGAACAGAGCAGGGGAATGTTTGCATTCCTTTGAGATAAGACTGGTTAGGACATTGGTTTGATTAATGAGGCAATAAATCTCCTTTGTTAAGGAGTTTCTAAAAGAAGCAGATGTGGCTGCAGACAGAAGCTAGCCAACATAATTAAAGTACCAAAAAAAGGTGTCGTTTTGCAAGTCAAAATATCATTGTTGGACTTGGCCATTTTTGCAGGGTCATCCCTAAACATTTTTACCTTTCTCCTAGCCTTTTTTTTCTGACATGGTGTTGGTAGTTTTAGGACTCTGGGCACTTTAGCACTGCTGTCCAGTGTAAAGTGTGTGTGGTTTCTGCGTTAAATATGGTAAGATTGTTCTACACCTGTTCGGCCTGTTTGATTTACCTGTCAGTCCCTTGTAAAGTGGTATCCCATATACCCAGGGCGGGTACATTAAATGCAACTGGTGGACTTTGTGCGGTGATTGCTCCACCCACCAAAGTAGCCTTGCAAACCTATCTCAGGCCTTTGCCATTGCAGGGCCTGTGCGCGCAGTGTTACTGCCGCTGTGACGTGGCACCTAAAAGGTGTGCCATGTCCGTGACCCCCCTTTTACTACATGTCGGTCACCCCTAAGGTAGGCCCTAGCTAGCCCTCTAGACAGGGTGCATTGTAGGTAAAAGATAGGGCATGTACCTTAAGTGTGTGACATGTCCTGGTAGTGACAAACAGCCATTTTGGTTTCTCACTACTGTGGGGCTGCCATCACATAGGAATGCATTGGGAATTCCCTGAGAAGTGTTTCAGTGGCAATTCCTGATATGAGAGGCGCAGCGTGGTCAAGTTTGGTATATTTGGAATAGTGATAATAAATGCTACCCAATGGTGTGCGGAGATTTATTATAACTATTTTAGAAATGCCACTTTTAGAAGTTGGCATTTCTGTGTGCTATGTGTCTGCCTGCCTGATGTGAATTGCATGTCTGGCTTGTGAGTGACAGGGGCTGGGAGATGTGTCTGGCATCAGGAGGGGCAGGGTGAGTCAGCACTAGGCTGAATGGGACATCTGCATTGGGAGTACTGGGAGGAGTAATCCCCTGACCCTGAATAGGTCTGTGCCCAGCCTGGACAATGCTGGCTCCGCCCCCTGTGGTGTGTCTTATCACTGAGCCCCCACCTGACAAAGGGGAAGAGGAGCTTGGAAAACAAAGTGATCCAATTCCCCCTGAACCAGTTGCATCTGGTTCCCCCATGCCTTGTACTGCAGACAAAGGAATGCCTAATATAAATATAGGGGCAGTGACCCCATGAAGTTGTTCTGTTCTGTGCTGGTGCTGAACCTGACTTGTTGGGGCTTGCTGCTGCTGGGGCCCAGGAGGCACCGCAATGGGGGCTTACCTACCTGCTGGAGGGCCCTGTTTGCTGGCCTCCCTGGGCCCAGCTATGCCCCAGGAACCTAGAAGAACTTTTGGCTTGGACCTTTTGTGTCTTTAAATCCTCCAGGACCTTAAAAGATTTTGGCTGCACCTAGCGCCTCGTGAGCGCTATATTTTAATAAGAAGGAGGAGAGTGTGGGCGTGCAGCGCTGAGTTGCCGCCCTTTTAAAGGGAATCACCATCAAAGGGATTCCCCTGTGATGCCTCTTGGAGCGGGTGCCCACCCCACATTCTTTTCATGAGGAGCGGGAGCCCACTCCGCTTTGTATATGTTTGAAATGGAGGGGGCCCACCCGCATCGTGCACCTTTGAAATGGCGGGTGCCCACCCCGCATCATGCACCTTTGAAATGCCGGGTGCCCAACCCGCTTGATGCTTTTGTTGACGAGCGGGTACCCACTCCGCACTTTGCCGAGGGAAACAAAGCCGCCGCCACCGCCAAGACGAGTAGCAAAGCAGAAGTCAAGCCACTGCTACGCCTGGCTGTGGGCGGGGCTCAGAAGCTGTACAGAGAAAACAGGAAGTGAAGGAAGGTCTTAGAGGCATGGCTCCCGCAGCCGCGGTGTGAGCCCTGCTTGTGGTGATTGGACGTGTCCCGCGGGAGCCTACCCTGCAGTGAGGAGTTCCTGAAGAGGTTCCCAGTGCAGCCAGAGGGAAGTTGGAGCCTCGCCGACTCCCCGAAGAAGGACGAGAGACCAGGGACCAAGAGCCCGGTGAGTGGGGCTGCCTTCCAGCTTTGTTGGTGCCAGAGTTGCACCAAAGGTGCCCCGGTGAAGGGGGCACTTTGATTGATAGAGTCCCAACGCGGGGGACTTGTGGGGTACTTCAGCGCCTAGGCTGAATTCCTTCTTGGGGCCATCTTCTTAGGAGTCCCCGAACGGGGCTCCCCAGGCACAAAGACTGCCAGCTCCTTGTGGGGCCCGTTGGTAGGCTCCATTTGTTGAAGGAGGCATTTCCAAGTTCTGTTCCCCTGAGTTGGACCAGGACACGTTGGTGCTAGTGCTAATTTGTACACAGCTGCCCCGCTTGACAGTGGGCAGCTGCAAAGTGTTGGCCACATTTGTTTTATAGAGTCCCATTCGGGCCCTCCAGGCACAGTCAGTGCCAGGGCCTAATTTACTTCACAGCTGCACGGCAATTAGCGGCAGCTGCAACGTTTAGGCCAGAGCCTTTTTGAGGAGCCCCAGTGGGAACCCAGGAGGCACCATGGTGCCAGCGCAAATGCGCACTTTGCTTTGGAGTTTGCTGCATTGGCAGCCAGCACTGACATTTTGGGACAGAGGGCATTTGCGCCCCAGTGAAGGGCCAGTTCGCCAGGGGGTCAGTTCTATGTTGGTAGGGCGCAAGGCCCTAATGTGATGGCGAAATGTGATTTATGCTTGTGATGCCTATGACATAATGTGTGTATGCTGTTGAGGCCTAATGCGTAATGTGTTTATGCTAATGAGGTTTGGACCTAATGTCATTTATTGCCTATTGTCATGTTGTGATATTTCGGGATGGTGTCTAATGCTGATGTGATAATGGTACCAGTAGTTACTGGTTGTGGTTTTACTTACCTGTTCTGATGGTTCTGACCATGGCCCGATTGGCCTGGCCCTGTATATAATCCCCTGTAAATTGTTACCTGGTGCCAGTTGGCACTGTGTATATGTGTGATTATGATACTAATGTGTTTATGATAATACAAAGGCTATTTTATATATAACCTCGTGTGGAGTTTCTTTTGTGGTGTGCCTAGTTTGTTGCTGCTGTGTGTGTGTGTGTTGCACAAACGCTTTACGGATTGCCTCTGAGATAAACCTGACTGCTTGTGCCAAGCTACCAAGGGGGTGAGCAGGGGTTATCTTCAGTGTGTAGCTCCCTTGCCCTGACTAGAGTGGTGGTTTCTGCTTGCCTTTGGCGCAAGACTTAGCCAACCAGAAATCCCATTTCTAACAATCCGCAATTCATTTTTTAAGTTACATATTTTCTTTCTTCATTTTTACCGGAAGACAAACATTGAAACAAGAGAAGATCTCTACCTTAGCAGGGAGGCGCATGTCTGTACCGGAGTGCAGCATGGCATGCGTTCCAGCTTAATGATATCGTGGGAAATAGATAACAGTTCCTCTAAGCATTTTATCAGGGATTGATGAAAGCCTAAATCAGCCCGTCGTGTTGCGACTCCTTGTCATTCAAAGCAATCTCCACGGCTGATTAATGAATATAGTGTATTAGCTGTTTCATAGTAAATGTATATCACATGAAATACACACCACCAAACCAGAGCAAAGAGGCAGCGTAAATGTCAAACACGCTTTATAAACATGGTCCAGTAATTTAAAACCCCAAATATCTACAAGGTCTTTCTTCCCTATCCATAACCACGGCGTGCCATTGACTAGCAGGACCCCAATGGGTGAACAGCCCAGGGCTGAACAGAAAGAACACCCGCACTCTGACGGCTCTACGAGACCAAACCAGTGGCAGGAAAATGCTTACCTAAATATGCCTGAAGACAAACAAATAAAATACATGACTGAAAAACGCACCAATTCCTTATCTACCACAATGCTTGTTCCCTCCTACGGGTTAAACAACGCAAAACATTCTATAACATTGCTATCGGGTGACATTTTTTTTTTATTTACGGCAAATTACAAAATTCCAGTACAGGCAATAACATCAGCTGCATGCGTAACATTCAAAATCACACAAAAATAAATGAAGCGGCACCCATTTTTCAAATAAAAGGGAAATGGCTGTGATTAGTCAGACTTCTCGGAGTTGCTCTTTCTAAAGAGACAAGCTTTCATAGAGAGGTTAGGAAGAAGGATCATGCAAAGTAAACACACATTTGGCCACCGTCTGTCATGGCTGCAGGGGCTCTAGGGATCTTCGAGCTACCTAGTCCAAGAAACACACCAGCACGGTTAAGAAAGGGAAAGCGGTCAGGCCGAACTACTGACAATAGGCGCAGGGACGCCCTTGCTAAAGTTAAAGCCTGGCATTTTGCCACTGTTGCGAAAAAATACGGCATTTTAAAAGTTGAATTATGCAGCGCCTTGTAGCGTATTGAAAAAAATAATTATATTTAATATTAAAGCACAACATTGCGGCGCTTAAGAAAAAGCATTAATGTGGCAGGGACGCCTAATGAAAAGCATTCGTTGGTCAAATAAACAAATAAACAAATGAAGAGAAAGATTGACCACTAGTAAGAGAGGATTTTTAAAGGACACTGACACAAACAAATGGGCAGCAGGGGGATGGCTTTCACCCCACATGAGAAGTTACAATAGGTCTCGAATGCTCGACCTAAAAAGTATGAAAGACACTGTTGATCGTGTCATTGGCCGGGGTTTTCCACCTTAAGGAATGTTTTGAAAACGTCTATTAATCGTGGTTGTGTTTATGCACCAACAAAGCCACTTCTATTATTTGTGTTCATTATGGTATTATTCTGCCCTCTTGAATTTTGGAAAGCATGTTGCCTTATAATTACATTGACTAAACATGAATATAATACATCTCCTGGCTCTGAGTTAACGCTTACTTCTGTTAATTGTTGTGATCTGCAAATCACAAGTTCGAGTCCTACTAAGGGCGGCTCAGACTTCCGCCCTTTTTTTATTCTTCTGATATTGCCAATTTGAGTACCATTAATAAATAATAATAATCCCTCTTATTTGCAGCTTTCTGAAATTTCTGAAATGTTGCAAGAAAGACTATCTGTTTGAGTGCCAGTGGAGAAGTGTGGCTCAATGGTTAGAGCGGCAGACCCTGATGCAGAGGTCTGGCCCGGGACCAGGGTTCAATTCCCACCTCAGTGGGTCTTGGGCTTAATTTCCTCGGACCTGTTCATTCTCGCCTCGGTGCCTATTCTAATCATGGGTGCAACTCTGGGCAATAGCTTGCTTAATCTCCACAATGGCCCCAACAGCGCTGGGGTGCCTGGCTTCACTTTGGGGGTGCCCAGGAGTGGACATTTCACAGGGAAAATCCAGGAAGGGTTCCACAGTGGTATGAGTACAGCGCCAGGACACCCTAGGGTAACAGTGCGCTATACAAGTACAACACATTTACATATGGTAGAGGCCTGCATACTCTGCATATATATAAAATCAGGCCTGTTACATGCATACCCCAATTCCACTGTAAACAATATATTTTAGAAATAACGAAAAATTATTGGTTGCTATATAGAGGGAGAAAGCTGTACTGATAGACATATTGGAAGGAGTAAGATATACACCACTGTCTGAAAAAAATAGTGTATTAGGCTTTCAAATATGCTAACTTTTCATTTTGTGCATTCACTTTATAAACTGCTGCCATTTGAACTGCAGAAAACTATCCATTCTGATACTGACATGAAACTCGGACATCTTTCCAAGTGTCCTCAAGGCCTCCTACATCACGCCACACTTGAAGAAACAAAACCTCAATGTAGTAGAACCGGTGCCATTTCCAAGGAATGATATGACGTTCACCCTGATCTTCAACAAAGAGAAACACAGCGCCTCGCGCCGCCCTGCCACTGAGCCTTCTAGACTCAGGACTTCAGGATCCGACAGATCAAGTATCGATGACACACTGATCAATCTCAAGCTCGAAAATCTAAAGCTGTAAACTGCTCTGGCTGGGACCCCACTGCTCATCAACCCCTTCAAACGGAACTCACTAAATCGTGATCCTCACCAGCACTTTCCAAAAGCCATCTGCCAGCAGTCCTGTGACAAGCGAGGCCAATTAATCATGTGTAGGCAGACAGAAGTTTTTATTGATTCGCAAAACATCTGTCACCGGGAGAGCTATTTAGACATCATTAAAGTGCCAGCAGATAGCAAACTATATACACCGATTAGATACGGCACTCACCTATTAATGCCTTCACCAGCTCTTGGCTGAACATTGAAACCATACCTATGGGGTGTCCCTCCTGCCCAAGCCCACAGGAAACTATACGCCATGTTCTTTTTGCTTGTCCAGCCTATGTTAAACCTAGGAGAAAATGGTTAACACCTGTGTGCAGGCAATTAGGCTCCCGAAGTTCCCAAGAAGCTCTGCGGTTTTTAGGTCTCGCGAGCCAAAGGCTCGAAGAGACATTTTATATCTGGGCTTTTTCAAAGTGCTGCCGTGGCCTAAAGCTACAGTGCACGTGAACGTGCACACGCGCAGCGCCATGTGTCTTTCCTCCGTAGCGATCGTAATCACGATCACTTTCACTTTCGCGGGCTCCTCTGTTGCTGGCATTCCCCCCTCCCTTCTCGCCCAGCCCTTCTTGTTTACTCAAATGTCACAGAGGACATGAGACCTCGGGACACCAGCTTTCCTTGGCAACACCTCTGTCGGCTGAACCCAAATTACAGCCCAAGCTATTTAAAGACGACTCCGTGCTTCAGCAGTTCCTGTCTTTGCTCAAAATTGGCATCAAAAAGCAAGCAAACAGAAAGTACTCGCCTGCCACCTCACTGGTAAATACCCTCTTTGTTACCTTAAAAAGTAGAATGTATTTATTATAATATATGTCCTCGGGCATCACACAGAGATAGCGTTGAGGCAACAATGAGCCCGTCATTGGTGGCCCATTCGCCGCCTTCTTGTATAATTGCTGTTCTCTGGGTTGAAAACGTGATTTTACGTGTTTTAAGACTGAAAATGGGATATATACACCTAACTCTTTGTATGAATTCTGTAGCCTAAGGGCACGGATTTGGTTTTGGCATTCTACGCCATGTTGACTCGAATCAATCTGGCTGTAATTATGGACCCGGTGACAGCTGGACCTTTCTGTACATCTGGCAGCCTGGCTCATCCTGGACCGGACGCGGCGCGGATTGGTGTTCGCTCAGGCAGGTTTCCTCTCCGCAGCCCGGCCGAATGACTTACTGTAACCCTGACCGGTATCATTTCTCTTTGGGTCAGGATAAGCTGTGCTCTGAGTCCTAGAGCATCGATTCACTCTGCTGTACAGGCTCTAAAAGAAATGAAATGTTACATGGGATTTAAAAGCGGCGTTGAGGGCCTGGATTGAATGACATACACCGCCTGGGTGGTGTTTATCTCCACTTGGAATTGAGCTGATGGTATCGTATTTTATTGCAGCATTTATATAGCGCCTCACGCCCCAGTACGGGCGGGCGCTGAAGCGCTTTCCTGAATAGGTGGCCTCAGGTAGCATGCTACATCACTGAGGAAGTACCTGGTTGGTAGTGTTGCCTTTTCTGTGGCTCCTTGCAGGAAGTGCTATAATGTCAAGCGTAAGTGACCAAAGTGTTGCTCTTTCCTTGCAGCTAGACACCCTTAGCGGTTTGATGGAGAAGTCTTTAAAACTCCCCACAGAGACTGATTGCAAGCTGTCGCTCGTGTATGTGCTCAAGAGGTTACTTGAACATACAGCAGAGTTTTTATGAATCCTACAATGCCACTAAATGCTTTTGTTAATAGCATTCAAGCGCTAACACGTCAACATTTTAAACTAAAAATGAAGCAATAGTACAAACCAAAATGGACCTTACGTTTGAAAGTGAATATTTCTAAGGTTACGCTTGTGAAACAGTCCTGTTTGTTGCCTATGCTGCCAGACATGGTATAACAAGCATTTGCAATGCAATAGGTATTGCATTTACACGAGTTTAAGCTATTGGCATTGTAAATGACAATGCCTTTTATTTATGTTAAAAAAATAAAAGGCATTGTCATTTGCAATGTCAATAGCTCAAACTTGCGTAAATGCGAGACCTATTGCATTGCAAATGCTTGTTAAAATCGGATGCTAGACCCGTCTTTGCCGGTGTTGTGTAATATCTGGTATCCCCTCGGGATCATGTATACATTCTTGGGCCAGTTCTGGGCATAAGGAGGAGACCTCAGTCAGCAATGTTGTCATCACCCTGTGTCAAAAGTGGAGTTAGCCCTGACCAGTAAAGTGTCTCTTAGTCATGTTAAAATCCTTTTTGAAAATATCTGTTTTATACTATTTTTATGTTAACTATATATATATATATATATATATATTTCTTTACAGAAATCCTCCCGCTGGAGAACAGATGGAATGCACTCCGGGAAGCTTTTCAACAATTATTTAATCCAAAATGACGGGCAATTTCCTCCATGACAGCAACTAGATGTTGTAACGGAGGAAATTCCCCGTTATTTGGCAATAAATAATTGTTGAAAAGCTTCCCAATGAGTGCGGTCCGCCTGTTCTCCAGCGGGAGGATTTCTGTAAAGGATTGATCACAGCGTGGCTCAGCCGAGGAATATCGCTCCATCTATAAAAGTGAGCGCCACGTTGCCAGCGAAAGCCAGCCCTGTTTGGAAATATATATATATTTATACATATATTTTTAGTTCAACCAAGGGCATTTTCAGGCAATATGAGCTAATCAACTTTGTTCTCGAGGGTTTATTCTACTAGACATCTTTGGGCAATTGAATCATTTGTGTCCTCATAGCACAGGCTCATTAACTCCACGCATTTTTTACTCTTGCCTGATTGCTCTTTTTATATTATTGTGTGTCATCTGTTCCTTGTGAGGTTGTTCTTCTATGGTTCCTTGTAAAGCGAAGTAAAGAAATGTAATGGTGTAGAATCATGTAGCCAGCTCTACCTTCCTTGCTATGTGGATCTTCCACTGCACTGTCCCTCTTCTAGGTATCTCCATTACATTTCAGAATTCAAGATGCAGCAGCCAAGAACTAGCATACCTATGCACCCACTTCACTCACTAGCATGGCAGGTGCTTGAAAGGTTTTGACTGATTGGAAACATCTGCTTTATGGCACTCTGCTTTGTGGACGATATTTAAACTTATAGAAGTGTACAACTGCCCCCCCCTATTATTTTGGAGTAGCTAGTAGTTGTTTTAGGTCCTTAAGAAATGCCACGATCATTCCTGACAATTTAGGGCATGAAACATGTCGACCACCACTATTAGCATCGCCAGTCCCAAGTAATATCTATTTTTAATGAGGACAGGGAACCCACTAATTGAAGTTAGTTCAATGGGTTTCCATAGTTATTTTGAATCCACACACTCTTCACATTCTACTCACCACTGAAATACACCATGCGCCCCACACACACCCACTTCATCTACGGCCTAGACAACGGTCTAATAAGATCTTCCGCAAAGAGCCCCCCTGCGGGGCCTGTTGGGCGTTGCAGTGCCGGCCCAACGAGGAGCTGCCCCATGATGAAGCATGACACCCCTTGGGGTGTGTGAGAGCCCTTGATTCTTATAGGAACTATTTATCTCTCTTCCTCTCTTTCACCTCTAGAAAAAGCATACTTCTTGATTCAGTGTTATATAAAACAACTTACTATTAATGTTATTGAAAGAGTGTGTGTGTTGGCATCAAGGTTAAAAACAATAATAAAAATGACACATTCCTGGGGCAGGAATGTCCCCTGAATAATGTGCCGTTGTGTCCCATTCTCTGTGTTCCCAAACGGCACACTGGTGATCTAGGTTCTTTGATTTTTCATCATGCCACACACTAATCCTGTGTGCACTCATTGAACTTGGCCTACACTTTGACAATGATACCTTCAGGACTTAATCTTCAACTGAATGGGACACAACAAGTGCACCTTCATACTGATATGGAAAGTGGTGGTGGCAGCATACTGTGTAATAGAGCTATAGTAACAGGCCTTTCTACCTGTGAGACATGAATAGACACGTGCTGCATCTTGATCCAAGGACCACCAGAGTGACTTCAAGGGTCAGCTGGCTGACCTCCTGATCAGAACACATAGGGACGGAACAGGCTCCAACTTCTTTGAACCCAGCACCTTGACTCAGCTTGCTGTGAGTCTTGTCTCTCAAGTGATGTCACCCCAGTCCTGGACGCTTGGAAGTGGCCCAGGAAGGTGCTCTGCCATCCCAGCTGTGGTCCTGTGGGCAGAAATTTCACAGTTCTGTGCATCTTTTCACAGCTCAGCTTTAGAACTACGCTGCACTGTGGCATCCTCGATGCAGGCCTTCACATTGCAAGTCCCTCATTAATGACATCCTTGATAAAGATGCAGGACCCTGCATCGCAAGCTCCGCAACCTCTTTGGAACCATATGATGCACAACACATCTTCGACACAGGACTTCGCATCTCATGCCGCTTGTCGACAGCATCCTCGATGACGGTGCAGTACTACACATCGCAGCCTCGCAGGATCACGCTACGTTCCGCACCTAGGGTTGAAGGTACTCTTATTCAGTGGGCCGAACTTGGTCCGTGTATCCAGCACACTTTCCATCGCAATCAGCCTGAACTTGTGACTTCGTCCAGGTCCAGTGTGACCAGATAACCACAGTTGTCGCTTTGTGCTTCCAGGCACATTTTTCACTTAAATCTTTAAAATTGAATATCTATGCTTCATCTTCTATTTTTTTTGGATTGGTGTCAAATAATTTATTACTGTTAGACCTGACATCCTTGGCGTGGTTTTCCCTGACTTTTTGCCTCTGCCTCCTGTGTTTTTGATGCTGTGCTGTATTTCTTTTTTGCTGGCTTAGATGCTTTGGGCACTTTGCCACTGCTGATCAGTGTCAAAGTGCAAGTGCTCTCTGTGTAAATTGTGAATGTGATTGGTTCCCCCTGATTGGCATATTTGATTTACTAGTAGGTCCCTAGTAAAGTGCACTAAGTGTGCCAGGGCTGGTAAATCAAATGCTACTAGTGGCCATGCCGCACTGATTTTGCCACCCACATGAGTAGCCCTGAAAAAATGACTCGGGCCTGCCACCGTGGTGCCTATGCACAGTTTGTTAACTGCCATGTCAACTTGGCAAGTGCACCCACTTGCCAGGCCATAACCTTCCCTTTTCTTACATATCGGACACCCCTATAGAAGGCTCATGGTACATCCCTGGGCAGGGTGCAGTGTAAGTGAAAGTTAGAACATGCGCTGAAGTGTGTAACATGTCCTGATAGTGAATTACTGCTAATTTCGTTTTTCACTATTGCAAGGCTGCCTGTTCCCATAGGACTGAATGGGGAGTTGGTTTGTAACATCTTATAAAAATAACGGCCCTGGGAACAAGGTAGGAAAATAAAGTTTAGTATGCCTGAACTCAGAATATTAAAATGCATCTTTTAGTGAGGGTGATTCTTACATTCTGTGTTTGAAAATACCACTTTTAGAAAGTAGGTAGTCTCTTGTTTAGTCATCCAGTGTGCCTCTGCTAGGATGTGGATTGCCTGTCTGGGTTTGGAGTGTCAGGGGCTGTGGAGGAGCAGTGGCTCCAGAGAGCCTGATGAGTCAGGGCTGGGCTGAATAGACCTGGGCTGCATTTAGAGTAGGGGGAGGAGATTTCCTTTCACCTGAATGGGCCTGGTCTGCCTTCCACAATGCTGTCTCCACCTCCTGCCAGGAAGTTGCACCAGAGAGGACAGAACTGTTTTTTGCTGGGTACAGGACTTCTCTGCCACCAGAGAACAAAGGATTTTGTAGTATAGATATTGGGGCCCAAACCCCAGAAACATTAGATCATTCCTAGAATGCAAGAGGACCCCTTTACCAAGGAGAAGAGCTGGAGAAACTGCTCCTTGTTGTCCTTGTTGTGTGTCTGTGGTTGGCCTGCAGTTGCTGTTTCTGCCAAGAAAAGGAGAAGGGCTTTGCTGTGTGCTGTGTCCCCTGCTTGAAGAAGATCTCCAAGGGCCTGTGTGTCCTGGCCTCCTGTTCTTAAGTCTCAGGGACACAAAGACATCACAACCAGCTCCCCTGAACTCTGTTGTTGTGGGTTCTGACCCGCCTAGAGGTACCTGTGACATTTTTGGACCACTGGAGGTTTTTGCTGCTGCACACTGGATGACTAAACAAGAGACTACCTACTGCTGTTTGGGAGCTGGAAGAAAGAAGATACGTGAAGAACTGCTAAAATCGATGCATCGCACTCCTTGCGGGTGTTTTTCTTGACAAATCTCCCCATCGCAAGACAAATTTCCAAGCATTGTTGTGCCGCTGCAAAAAACGTTGCAGCGTCTATCGTCGCTGCAAGAATCGACGCATCGAGGGATCGCAGCTGAACAGGACCAACGCTGCACCGCTCGAAGCAGTCGCATCGATAGACGCCGCATTGATCACTGACGCATCCTGGCGTTCCTAGCATCATACCTGTGTGGCACACTTTCCAGGCACATCGCCTGCGAACTGGAACCGACACGAAGAATTGACGCATCCCTCCACATACAGGCCAGAACCGCTGCAACTCGTCCTCTGCAGGCCGCAGAACTGTCGCATCACCTTCCTAAGATCTCAGGAGTGATGCATCCCTTTGTTTTCCGAATTTGCAGCTGTTTGGCTTGGGAACTTTTGACGCATCTACAGGTACTTCGGTGAAAAGTCACACATCCATACATTTCTATGGTACACGTTCTTGAAACCTTTTAAACGTCATATTTTTAACTGTGTATTTATTTTGGAGGTTTTATATAGTGCGAGCATGACCCTTGCGGGTATCAGAGCATTTTACATGAGTAGAGAGTGGGAAACAAAAGGAACACAGGAATACATAATTAAGACTTGTAGTACAGTTCTCAGTGGCGTAAATGCATATGTACAATGTTTCTTGAAAATTTCCTTAAAAGTATGGATTTTACTTTGTTTTTAAAAGGGGTAAAGGAAGGGTTCCATCTGGTTTCAGGAGGTAGTGTGTTCCAAATCCTAGGGGCGTTTTCAGAGACGGCCTGGTTGTATGCTTTTCTTTTTGGCAAAGCGTTGAGGTTTCAGTAGAAGATTGCTGGTACTTCTGGAGGGTCTGTTTCCACAGGAGAGAACCAATTTTTGAGCCAAGTATCTCGGTGCATTGTGATGTAAGGCTTTGTAGGTCATGCAAGCGATTTTTAGTTGAATTCTGGATTCGAAAGGAAGCCAGTTAAGAGCTCTAAGATCAGGGTGATATGACAATTTCTTTTTGAGCCCATGAATAACCTAGCTGCTGAATTGAGCGAGGCTCTTAAAGGGGCCGTTGATGATCTGGGAAGACCGCATAGCGTTGCACTTCCATAGTCTAGTCTTGGGATTACTAATACTTGAACTGCCAGATTGAAGTCATTTGCGGAAAGAAATGGTTTTAGTTTTGTCAAGCTGTTGATCTGATTATTTATGCCTTTTGTTGCAGCACTGATATTTTTTTGCATGTTAAGATTTCTCTTTAGTATTAGTCGTAGCGATTTTGCTCAGTCAACAATCTGAGGTTGGCAGTTGAGCGCTGTGAGTTGTTTAAGCCATTCTTCGATGTTGGTAGTTTTGTTAGGAGGAGTGATTAGGGAGAATTCAATCTTGAGGGTGTTTAGTGTCAGGTGGTTGTCCTCCAGCCAGGTCTGGGGTTTTTTCAGAGTTGAATTGAGAGTTGTGATATCGTTCAGGGAGGTGATCTTTAAGTATAGTTGTGTTTCGTCAGCGTACATATGATAATGGATGTTTGAGGTGCTGAGAATTTCAGTTAGGGGTTGCATGAAAAGGTTGAAGAGTGTAGGCGAGAGGGATAAACCCTGTGGGACTCCTAGAGTGACTGGGACAGGCATAGACAGGGATTGATTGACCTTAAATCTTTGGGATCTGTTTTGGAGGAAAGGTGTAAACCAATTTAGAACTGATCCTGATAGGCCCATTCTATATCTCAGAAGGTCTAGAACATTATCATGGAAGAGACATCAAGAAGGATTAGTAGACAGGCTTCATTATGGTCAAGGATTTTTAGCGTGTCATCTATTATGTGAGTCATGGCCGATTCAGTATTGTGCCCTGCACGAAAGCCGGATTGGCATTGGTTGTGCAGGTTGAAATGGCTGTGTGCACCTTTTTCCAAGAGTTTGGCCAAAGTTGGGATGTGGGAGATCAGGCGGTAATTCTTTAGGTCTGTGTGGTCTGCTGTTGGTTTCTTTACCTGCCCAGACTTAAGGCTTTAGGCTATGATTCCTTGAAGCAGAGAAGTGTTGATAATCTTGTTCCATAGAGGCGGAAGCATTGGAATGAACTCTTTTAGGTAATTGGCCGGCAGAGGATCAGTGAAGTGGTTCGAGGGGTTGAGTGATGTGATGACTTTTAGTATTGCATCTTCTGTGTACAGGTTGAATGAAGACTATTCTGCATTGTTTTTGAGGGCGATCTTTGGAGGGGGTGGGCTGGAGGAGGTTAGAGAGGGAGGAGGGGTGCTCTCGTGTGTGCCGTTTAGGGTTGCTAGGGTCTTAAGTAGATCTGTTTTAATGATTTTGTCTTCTCAGTGAAGAAGGCGGCAAAGTCTTCGCAGCTGGGCTGAGAGCTAGGACCAGCTTGTGGGGTGTGAGGTAAGCCTTTAGATTGTGCTTTAATTATACCAAATAGTTTTTTATGTCTATTTTTACATTGGTCTAATTGGTTCCTAAAAAAGGTAGTTTTTGATCTTTTGATATTTCTGTAATGAGAGTTTCTGGTAGCTCTTAGCAGCTAAAGGTAGTCAGGGGATAGAGATGATCTCCATTGGCGTTCAATTAGTCTTAGAGAAAGTCTATCCTCATTGAGTCTGCCATCATGCCAAGGTTTCGAATCTTTTGTGGATATCCTCTTCAATTGTAGTGATGCGGCTGTGTCTATTACTGTGGTCATAGAGGTAAAGTAGTGGTTTGTCAGTGCTCGGACATCTGATATATCTGCAGGGAGCATCAGGAGGTTGGCACTAGATGATAGGAGTAAGTCTGTGCTGGCACTCTGTAGGTTCCTTTTCCATATTTTTGGTTTCCTGGGTAGGGCTGAGCATTTTTTACTGATTCGTTAATAAAGAGTGTGATGCAATGGTGGTCGGACCAATCACAGGGGAGGACCGTGTTCAGTTGGATGGAATCGGCATTCGAGATGACCAAGTCTATGGTTGAGCCCTTGTCATGTGTGGGCCTGTTGCAGATTTGGGTGAGGTTTAAGTCTGTGAGGAAGTCTTTGAGACTAGTGACTATGGGGTCATTGATGTCTTTCCAATGAAGATTGAGATCGCCAAGGAATATTTGGGCAGTCTGAGGACCGGTGTTTGTAGTTATGACATCCATGAATTGTTCGACAAAAATGAGGTTGTTGTCTGAGGGGGGTGATAGAATGTGTGCAATGAGCGAACAGGTTTGTTGTTTCTTGTGATGTCCATGCAGAGGTATTCACATGATGAAAGTAATGGAAAGTGTGAACGGTTGACTGATTGACTTTTCCGATGAATGCAGGCAATACCGCCCCTGGTCTATCTGTTATGTCTGATGATATTGTGATTTGGGGGGACTAGAATGTCTAGGATAGGTGTAGATGATTTGTTTAAACAAGTTTCGGTCAGTATTAAGAGGTCTGGTTCGAGAATAAGTATGAGGTCTGCTATGTCAGCTGCATGTCTTGAAGCTGATCAACAATTGAGTAGGATGCATTTGAGATGTCGCTTGATGATAGTTTGGTGTTCTTGAGAGACGGGGGGACTCGCATAAGATATTCTATGGATATATCCCTAGGGATGTGTTTAGGAGCTCTTTGTGGATTAGAGGGGACGGTTTGGATAAGGGAGGGTTTATTAGTATTGTAGTTCGAACATTCTATCCTCTGGGTGGGATAGGGGAGCTCATAAGAGCGGAGTAGGGAGTGTCTGTTGTTGGACGATAGAGGGTCATTTCTACGTATCGGTCAAGATGTGGCATTGGGGTAAGGGACAGTTCTCCATTTTGGTGTCAGATAAATCATGGGGGGTGGATGCATTTGATGTGTTGGGTTCAGTTGGTGTGGGTGTTGGGGGCACTTACTATGGACGTATGTGGAGGAATCGCGAACCTGCTTTCTGATGTTCGGTGTATTGAGAATCAGGTTTTGTAGTAGTTGGAGGTCCTTTTTGACTTGTTGAAGTGAAAGGATAATTACATCGAGTCTGGGGTCATGAGTGGGTTGTGCGATTATTTTTTATTTATTTTTGTTTTGTCCTCATTAGCCTCAGATTGCCTTTCACGCACCTTCAATCGTGACCACCCTGTGCCGTGAGAGCAAGGATCTGATTTTCGTCTGCCTTAGCTAGAGACCCATCAATTGCACTTCATGAAGCCCAACTCCCTATCTTACGACACTCTCACGTTTCTATCATTTCTTTGGTACCGCCCTTTCTTGATAGATATGAGAATATTTAGGAGTGGCTTGTGTATTTTCTGAGGCCTGCTGTTTAGGCATAATCATTGGACCGCCCTTCCTACCTCCCTCCCCAAACCATTCAACAACTGGGCGCCAAAACTCATATCTTCTCTAAATTTAGGTTATATCTTAAGGATGATTTCCACTTTATAAACGTTGGAGAGATAGCACTAGCCCACTTTGTACATAACTCTCTTCTCGCCAACAACATAGCATAGAATAGTAGTTTCTGTTCATCTCTAACTGATTCGTTAACCAGCCCAAAAAATATTAGGAGAGGGCTTACCTGGATTTGTTTCTTTAGAATTTCAGTCAACGCTCTACATACCTCGCCCCAAAACACCTGGATTTCTGGGCACCCACTGAACATATGCATGTCGTCTGCCGATTTAAGGCCACATTTAGGGCACGCCATATCTCCTCTATTCCCCACCTTCGACAGATTTTTCAGGGTCCCATATACTCTAGAGATGGAAAAAAGGTGATTTCTCTTTAAATAGGCAGGTTTGATCATTTTATGAAGTGTAGTAAAAGATATTTGTCATAATTTTTCCAGCTTTGCTCCTGGCAAGTCCAACTCCCATATTCTATGTTGTCGAGGAAGCTCCCCCTCCAGCTCTTCCATCATTCACCAATACCAATGTGAAGTCTCCTTCTTCCTTGGCAAATCCAGAATCAACATTTCCTCCAATTCGTTTGCTACTCCTATTTATTTTTCCGATGCTTGGACCCAACTCTGAATTTGGAGATATTTAAATCTAGAAACACAATGGTTTGTGCTATTTTGAAATCTCTCCCAAGAAATCATCCTTTTTCCTTCAATTAGATCTTCCCATCTTTCCACTCCTGCCTGCCTTAGTGCCCCAGCCAGATTATCCTTTGTCCATTCCGGTGATCCGGGTGAGTCCCATATCAGGGCCAAGTTACTATAGTACATTCATTTAATTCTCCTTCTGATCCTATACCAAGTTTCTGCCACGCCTCTAAGAATTTTCAGCCTAACTTTTTATAAAAATCTAGGATCCGTGTATTTTAACATAAATCCCGAGCTCCCTCCTCTACCTGTTTTAACATTACTGTGAACAGCTTGCCAATTTCAGAATCCAATGCCTTATCCAGGAGCATTCTGTTATTGTTAAGCTGGAACGCCCATGCGTAAAGTTGCAGGTCTGGAAGAGTCAGGCCCCCTTTCTCTTTCCCCCGATGTAACTTCTTCCACGATATGCGGGATCCTTTTGCTGCCCATATAAAAGACTCAATCTTACCCTGCAACTGGTGCAGATAGGAGTTTCCGAATCCCCTCAACTTCCACGGACGGAGTGATCTCACAGTCACACACGCACACACACATCACACGCTGGTGGGGCCCATTACACCAACATTCAACCTAACCACCCTATCCGTGCCATGTACAAGGGGAAAACACTTTCTGACACCTAACCAATCTGCATGTATTTTGAGGTCAATGCGACCAACTAGTTGCTTATAAATCTAGCGAGAATATTTCACACAATATGCAAATAAATTCAATAATCATGACAAGGAAATAACCACCCGACACAGAGATTCAAACAGAATATTTCTTTATCTAAAGTTGTAAGAAAGGCCAATTAAATGCAAATTCATTTTTCTCATATTTACCTATTCTGTCTAAATGTCAGATCCTAAGTCAGAACCGGTCCTCTGTAGAAGAATTAGAGTTTCCTGCCGTCATGTAGAGTCATCGTCCTCTCCGTCAGCATAGGGACCTCGGATCATCAGCTCGGGAAGAAGTGGCGCTAGACCTCTCTAGTCTGCTAACATTTATACTAAAATTTGCATTCTATAAAGTTACAATTCTTTATTCAGAACGGAAGAATGGCGGAAATAATGTCATCTTGGTACTTTTTCGATATTATGCAAGATTTTCTCACGCATAGATTGTCCCAAATAATGAATAGAAATTGAATGTTCATGACTAATTTCGAAACATCCACAGATGTTTCGTTGTAACAACTGCATCTTCCAGGGGCACTTGGCAAATGTCCCAGACTTGTCATCATGCTTATGGCTTTTCAGTTCATCGGAGGTGCAAGGTCACAGGCAGCGCGAAGCCTTTTGTACAACTTTCTTTTACTCGAATGCAGGCTGCGGGTGGTAGCCATCTTGTAGTAGGCCACATTAGTCAACTTAAGTAAAAATAAACATAAAACAGAATTACTGCACGGAAATGATTATACAGTGTTATTCCCCTGCTAATACCCTTATGTGTGTGTATTTATCTAGCCATTTGCAATATCAAAAGCCATTAATGCATATTAATCATAAGCGCAAAACACAATAACATTATATAAACAACATCAATTTCTGTCAGTTTGCTCACCAACTTAGTTCACTTATTATTTAAGCCATGCAATAGCATTCCCACGTGTGATTCTCTTATTAAAAGGATTGGTTAGGGGGGCGTGGCCAAGCCGGCTACGATGGTGGCTGCAGCTTGCTAGGGCTCTGAGATCGGGACGGCAAAGTGACCGACTCCAGGCGTTGCTCCGGCGTAGAACCGCAACCCCGGGCGCCGGAACGGTCCTGGCATCCACTGCTGCGTGGACGCAGGGCGTTGAAGGGGAGAAGAGCAACGGCGGCGAGACGAAACGCCAGATCGAGACTTGGTGCCCCAAGATGGCGGCGGGCGATCCGAGAGGTCCGCATTAGTGCACCAGGAGGACGACTATGATGAGGATATAGCCTGCGAGCTGCCCCGTGCCACACGCTTACAGCAGCAGCAGCGTCTGACTAGCGCTGGGGGGCTGCGGAGTCTCGGAGGCATACCGAGAGAGGGAACGGCCTCATATCGGCATTGGTGCGAAGAAGATGGGCGGCCATGTCACCAGCGGCGCGCGCCTCGCGCGGTGACCAACTTCACGGGTGAGGAGCGAGGCAGCGCTGGCAGGGGAAGACTCACCTCCTGCAGGGCATGTAAACGATACGACATCTGCGGTGCAAGCGAAGCTGAGGGGGAGTCCTGGTGTATCTCGGGGCAAGACTGGGGCGCCTGACCCTAAGATGGCGCCCGACGGGACATCACAGTAGCAGTGCCCGGAGCCCGAAACAAGAGGGAATGGACAGTCGGCATCAGCGGGGTACGACCTGAGCTCTCTCCATACTGAACCTGAGAGAGACACAAGTTTGATTGACACCCAACGTCAGTGTTAATACAACACCCCACGAGTTGACGGAGGGCAGCCCCCTGGCGATTTACTGGAGGGCACTGGGTGACGGAGTGTCCCCCGGCCCTGAGTCACGAGGAACCGCGGGGCTGGGTGGTCCCTCTCCTGTGCTCTCCTAACTGATCCCTAGAGGCGACGGACGGTAATCTCCTTGTGGCCCACGGACGAGGGAGGAGCGGCGTAGGGTCCATGGGGCCTGCGAAGGCCTACAGCGGAGCTCAGACGCCCCCAGAGGAGACGCGGATCGCAGGCCCGCCTACGAGGTGACCCCCTTGTCTATCGGGGGAAGGAGGGACCCCGAGTAATCGGTAGCAGTGCCCGAGGCGCTGACGCACCCGGATCGCAGCGATGGGGAAACCCCGGGGGACCCAACAGTCGGCGGTTCCCGAGACGGCCCCTGAGAAGATGCCCAAGACCCGGACATGGGTGGGCGTGGTGGAGACACAGCCCGATGCCTCGGTCTCCGTCAAGTTGGACCAGGTTCTGGCCGCTATTGAGCATTCTAGAGTCTCGATGGAGGAGCGGCTCGGGACACTAGCGACGGACATCAGCCTTATCCGCGACGACCATCGGAAACTGGTGGATAGAGTGAAAGACGGAGAGAAGAAGATAGAGGGCATACAGCCGACGATCGATAAACACCAGCAGACTCTCCAGGAGGTGCTGCACCGCCTGACAATCATGGAGGAACGTGCGGACGATTTAGAAGGACGCTCAAGGCGCTGCAACATTCGCGTACTGGGGTTACCCGAAGGAATTGAAGGCACGGACCCCCTGCAATACTTGGAGACATGGGTGAAATCCTTCACTCCGGAGGGGGATCGCTCCGCCTTCTTCTCTATGGAGAGAGCCCACAGGGTCCCGGCCCGCAGGCCGCCCCCAGGAAAACCCCCAAGACCGATGCTGGCAAAGTTCCTTCACTTTCGAGACAGGGATGCAGTACTACGCGCAGCGCGAGTGGCGGGCACCCTGCGGGTCGACAACCAGCGTGTCATGGTGTTCCCAGATTACGCAAGAGCAGTTCAACAACAACGGGCTTCCTTCCTGAGTGTGAAACGCCGGCTGCGCGAGAACAATATCCAATACTCCCTGCTCTTCCCAGCTCGCCTCAGGGTGGTCCACGCCGACTCCACTGTTTTTTTCACCAATGCCACGGAAGCACAAGATTGGGCAGACTTACATTGCACACGGCAGTCCAGAGCGGAGATCGCAAGAGACCCACACCCTAAGCACTCACAGTCTGGAAGGCGATCACAGCGGCGCTCACGAGGTGGAGTGGGTGGCAGAGCCCGTGCACACACCCAGGACTCTCCCGATCTAGAGCAAATTGTGAAAGAGCGATGGGAGGCTCTACAAGCAGTGATTGATTTGCAAGCGTCTCCCCTCCCGAACGACATAGACCAGCCACCACATATCTTTACCTCGGAGGGGGAGAATGACAGCGATGGAACAGTATCGGGGGAAGACTCTGCGACACCCCCCATGGTCACTCCACAGACCGCGGACCTTATTCTGGACGAACAATCTGGCTCTCGAGCGAAATGAGAAGGGACTCCTGAACCTAACGTGAAGCTAAGTACGCTTTCCCCCACTCATCGAACATAGGCATCAGTCTCATTTCTCGCTAAAGCAGGAGCAACGTCCATTTATCCTGCTAATGGCCCGATCCGTGTCTGGCCCAGTACGCATGCACCACCGCCCCCTCCTTATATTGTTGTAACCCCCTTAATTGGGTGAACAGGTTTGGACGCATCGTTTCGGCGATGGGCCCTAGGCATTGGGAATGTTCCCCGACCCCGATTGTTCAGTTGCTTATCCCAGTTCAACACTTCCCCAACCCCCCGCATGGAAGCACACGAATCCAGACATCCACTACTCATGGCTACACAGCGTCGGAGGCTATAGGCGCCCTCAGTCAGCTAGTTCGACCGCGCCTCACGCATCTCACTAGGCGCAGCCACGCGCATGGCGAGCAGATACACAGCCATAACACCTCATACAACCCACACTGATGTTACCATCCTCACCCTAAATGTTAGGGGGCTCCACACTCCGCGCAAACGATATGCGGTGTACTCCTATGCAAAGCGTCACAACACCCCGATAGTTTTTCTACAAGAGACACATCTCAATGCGAAAGAGGTCGGAAAACTACAATCAAAATGGAGGGGTCTCCTATGCGCCACTACTTATTCTGCGTATGCACGAGGGGCGCTGATCTGGATACGACCGGGAACTCCCTTTCAAGAGCTCCGGAGGGTGGTGGACAAAGACGGCAGATATACACTGCTGGAGGGTCTGTTCGACGGGCAGGTTGTGCTTCTCGGTAGCATTTACGCCCCTAATGTAGAACAAGACAAGTTTTGGGACCATCTCACAGGGGTCCTTGCCCCATTTGCTTCCATACCCTGGGTCCTGGGAGGAGACTATAACTGCACACTCGACCTGAACCTTGACCGCTCACACCCCCCTCCTTCGCACTCCCCGGCACATAGGCAAACGGACAGATTCAGGGCTTGAATTACACACTGGTCGCTCACCGATGCTTGGTGGCTGCGTCACCCCCTGCTCCGATTGTACTCCTTTCACTCCATCCCACACAACCTGCGCGTTCGTCTGGACCGCTTTCTATGCTCGGCGACTATACTGCCCAAGATTGCCCACACGGACTACTTGGGCAGGGTCATTTCTGATCACGATGCTCACATTCTCCAGTTACACTGGCGGCCCCCACACCCGCCTGTCCCTACTTGGCGCTTGCCGCGGGACTGTCTGTCGGATCAGATCTTCCGACACGAACAGGAGAGCAGCATCCAAGACTACTTCTTATGCAACTCGGGCACAGCATCATCCACGTTAGTGGAATGGGATGCATTTAAGGTGGTGGCCCGAGGAGAGTGCTTGAAGCAAATAACGGGAGTTAAGCGCGTACTAGAACAGGCTCTCACCACGGCGGAGCAACGTTTGGCTGCTCTCACCAAACAGGACTCTACGTCCGAGGGGGAGACGCGGCGTATAGCCGAAGCAAAAGCTGCAACTGCGGATTTACGAAGGTACAACTTCCGTTCGTACGCTACACGGATGCATAAAGAAAGGGACAAAACGGGCACTCTCTTGGCGTGGCTGGCCAGACAGGACACGGACATCAAACCCATTACCGAGATATTGGATCCTAGGGGGGAACTGGTGCGTTCTCAGGGAGAGATTCTTGGGGCTTTCCGCGACTACTATGCGGAAATATATAGTGACCCCGCCTCCACCCCACAAATTGTAGTGGATCGATTTCTCGATCCCCTGCCTATCCCAACAATTACGGGGACAGAGAGGGAGACCGTAGACGCCGTAATATCCGCGGCCGATGTGACACGGGCCCTGCAGGCCCTAGCCCGAAATAAGGCTCCGGGACTAGATGGGTTCCCCTTAGAATATTACGCGACATTCTCGGCGCACCTAGTCCCTCGACTGGTGGAGATGTTTGCGGCGGCACTGAAGGAGGGAGAACTACCACATTCCATGCGAGAATCTGTAATCGTGACGTTCTTGAAACCCCATAGGGACCCGCAACAAATGGCCTCCTATCGCCCCATATCGCTGTTGTCCGCCGATTGCAAACTGCTTGGGAAAACTCTTGCGGATAGATACGTGCAAATCATACGCTCTTTGGTCCACCCGGATCAGTGCGGATTTATACCCGGCAGACGCACGTCCCAGAACATACGTCGGGTTTTCCACATACAAGATCAGGTGAGGGGGATATACCCTAGGGCGGCCTGTCTCATCCTAGATCTCGAGAAGGCCTTTGATTCCCTCACATGGCAGTTTCTATTTTCGGTGCTACAACGAGCGGGCATTGGGCCCATCCTGCTAGCCTACACGCGCCTACTGTACACCGGGCTGACCTCGCGGATACGCCTGGGCCGATGCATATCGACGGAGTTCGCGGTCCAGCGGGGCATGCGACAGGGCTGCCCGTTGTCCCCGCTACTGTTTGCTCTAGCGGTTGAGCCTCTCGCCATACGACTGCGGAGGGAGGGGGAGAGTTGGGGCATCCCGGTAGCAGGCACGGTACATAGCGTTTCCTTATACGCTGATGACCTATTGATCTATGTACGGGACATCACGGAAGACCTGACCCCCCTCTGGGAGACTTTGACGGACTTTTCTGTGGCCTCGGGATTCCGGGTGAATTGGGATAAGTCCACGATATACCCTCTGCATCCGGATTTGCCCCCACAGGAGATTCGGCTGGGTGATCAGCGGGTGCCCTGGAGCGCGGAGGCCCCTCGATACCTCGGGGTCCGTCTCTACCACTCCTCCACAGATATGTTCGAGGGTAATCATAACAGGGCATTGGCGGGTATCGGGGCAGCGATCGGATTTTGGAGGAGCCTCCCGTTGGCCCCAATTGGGAGAGTGGCATTGGCCAAAATGATTATGGTTCCACGATTGTTGTATTTCTTTACCAATCTGCCGGTAATCCCGCCCAGAGCCTTTTTTCGGGATCTAGACTCCCTCCTCAGCGCACTCATTTGGGGATCCGCCAGACACAGGATAGCCCTGAAAAAATTGCAGTTGCCCACCACACAGGGTGGCTTGGGAGCCCCCTCATTCGAGGCCTACTTCTTGGCAGCACAGCTGCAATGGCTGTCTCACTGGATGGCAGACAGGTACACTGTGGAAACTCACACCATCGCAGGACGGATATCGGTTCCGGAGATCTGTCGCCTGCTCCTCCCTGACACTAAACCAAAACGCACATACCCTCTACAGGTGTCAGTAGCACGCAGGTGCATGCTGCGGAGACACCGCCTGTCCCCGGGGGCCCCTTTGTACTCCCCTTTACTCACCTTGGTGGGATGGCCCAAACAGGAACACTACTACACAAATAACACGCTTCGCACGTGGACATTGTGTGGCATGACAGAAGTGGGGTCTCTGTTCGAGGATGGGCAACTAAGACCGTTCTGCAGCCTTACGGAAGAATACGATCTTCCCCCGGGGCAATTCCTGCTTCACCGTCAACTCCTAGATAGCTACCGACCATATCAGGACCTAATCAAGGGGGAACCACGCACACACCCAGTTCTCCACACGATCCTACACATGGGAGCAGGACGCCATCTAACTACATGGCTTTATAAAGCCATACGGGAACTGACTAATAAACCACTGGAGACCCTGAGAGCCACCTGGGAGGCAGAAATCGGGCGTGTGCTCCATGAGAGTGAGTGGGAGAGGGCTTTGAAGTACCCTAAGAAGGTCTCGAGGAATGCACGCTTTAAGAATATCCAATATTACATTTTGCACAGGGCCTACTTAACACCCGCGCGCCTCCAACGATTCTACCCCGACACTCAATTCTTATGCCCCAGATGCCACGAACAGAATGCAGATTTCCGACATATGTTTTGGAACTGTGCCATTATAAAAATTTTCTGGCACCACATTCACACTACTTTGGGTACCCTCACAGGGCTGACCTGCATGAACACATGGGAGGCCAGCGCCATAGGCGTCTTTCACGCAAGTAAACAGCACAAGGTGCGGACCCGTTTTCTCTCCCTTGCGGTGCTTTTAGCCAAACGCAGCATCGCCATGCACTGGCGCTCCCCCACCGGTCCACCGTTGGCGGCTTGGGTGGGGGCTACACACAAATGGGCGACGGCGGAGGAGGAGACATTGCGGGAGGAGGAGGTGAGGTGGGTCCGCAAACACCCTATATCTATGGAATGGGCCATGCTATTATATCAGTTCAAGCAGCTAACCCCGGGAACAGATTCAACAGATGGTTTACCCACACCGTCAGCCCGGCACACGCAGTCACAGACCTTCCCTAACCAATCTCCCGAAATACCGACCACATGACCGCATGGCCAGCTCCAGTATCAGGTATACTGTTGCAGCTCTAGGTCGAACCACATATGATAGGCAACCGTGAGTCACAGAGGAGCCTCCCCCATACGGCGTTACATACCTAGGCAAGAGTAACTGGGGATGTCCTTCCACACCCGTCCCCCAGGTTATACCCCTGTTCCACCCCAGTTCATGTGCCATATCTGGAACCTGAGACAACAGGGTATACGCAATACGATATATCTATACGTTATGCATGCTCCCCGTTGACGTACCACCAGTATACACAGATGAACGGTACCACCATTGGATGTACAATTGACTTAACTCTGCAAAACTTTGTATAATGTACACTGTGTGAAATATGAAAATGGCAATAAAAATAAGTTAAAAAAAAAAAAATAGTAGGATTGGTTAATTAAACTTGACAAACTTTTAGTAGTTAATCATTAATCAGTAGTACTTTTAATTATAACATGCGAAAATGAAACAGGTATTCGATTTCAAAGAAAAACCCTGCTCCATCAATCCCCCCTTTGGTGATATATAATCACCACAAAAATCAAAACCCCAAAAATCAATTTAGATCCCCTTTTAGAAGAATTCGAAATATCTTCTTGTTCATTTATCACACCCTTGTTTCTAGCTCATCCTCTTTCTTTGTTTCAATATAAATGCTTTCTCTTAGCTCTTCTAATTCTATTTCTTGTGGATCTCTTTCTGGTTTCTTCTGTCTCTTTTTAACATTTTCTTTTGTGATTTTCTTTTTATTTCTTCTATATCTACAACACATACACCCTAATCTAAGGATCAATAATGCAACAATTACACAGGTTAATGGAAATAATATCTTACCAAAAATGGTACTACCTATTTTAGCTACAAAATTCTTAATAGCAATCATTTTATTAGGCATTTTAGTCCAGATACTTTCAGCTTCTAGTGGTACTAATTCTTCATGTAAATCAGTAATATTTTTGATATAGACCTTTAGATCTTTACTTTCGTCAGGAATGTAAGTGCAACAATGTTGAACTTTCAGCATTCCACAGACTCCACCCTCTTTTGCCAAAAGAATGTCAAGGGCAAGTCGATTTTGCATCGCCATAGCGCGTAAAGCAACCATTTCAGTATTTACCAAAAGAAAGCCTCCAGCGGTGCTTGTTGACAAGCGATCTACCACTGTTGACAGCTTCCGAATGCCAAATGCATTTAAAGAAATTCCCACTGCTGGAATTAAAGCTCCAAAAATATCTCCTACAATTTCTGTCCATGTTTCTCTTCTATAGCATGTTAAAGGATTAGTTTGTTCAGCATTGTCTACTCTATCCATGTGAAAAATCTTTGGGACGACCAGGCCAACATAACATGTACCAAACCAATGGTCAGGCAAACGGTAATAAGCCTAGTTCCCACAAATATAATACACTCCTGGGAAAACTGGATCTTCTCCTCCTCTAAATCCCCATCCGGTTGCAATAAAGTATGTATCATGGCACTCACTAGTCCCTATGAAATTATAATCATACTGGGATCTCTTCCTGGTAATGCACAGTTTGCCTTTCTGAGGGGCATCTATAGCCGTAGTTGGACTGGCTCCATTTTTCAACTCCTTTTCTTTCTCAATATCCCACATAGTGTCACTCATTTTATGCCCTTCTGCTTTCTTGTGCATGTTCAACCTTCTTTTCTCAACAATGTCTAGAAAATTCTTCTCTTCTCCCTTCAAACTGCAAGTTAAATTATTTCTAAAAACATATTCTAAGGTTAATTCTTTGGTTTCTAAAAAAAATCTCACCTAAAGTGTTAGCTTCCTTTGCAGGATTCAGTTCTTTATTCATAGGCAATTGCCCAAGAATATTATCTACATTAGACATATTATAATCTAATTTCCCTAACTGGTAAAATATACTAATCAGCACACTACAGGAAATTCCATACGTAGCCGGAAGATGATGATAAGTCACTCCTTCCGAAACAGAGGCAGGTAACTGCATGCAAACATAGCAATCCCTTACTTCCATTGTCTTTACGTACTCATACAACAATTTAGAAAAAACATTGCTAGAAAAATCATTGATTGACCTATCTTTATGTATATGTACATTACTAGTTCTAGTTGGAACTATCTTTAATGGACTCTTCCCTATATTAGTCCTGTTTTCATTATGGCCTTCTAAAGTGTCTATAGTGACCCTAAATGTAATCAGTAGAGCAAGCACGCTCCATAGCAGCATTAATAAACCTGTACAGCAACAGCACATCTTGCACCATCTTTTCAGAAAGATACATCTACTTTGATTATTCTCAGTGTTAGCCATTTTAGAAATTTGACCGTGTCTTTTGACTTGGCCTCTTCTACTCCACTACTGAACTTTAGGGCAACAAGTACCCAACAGATTATTACAATCTACTGGTTTTAATTTTACTACTTTTCTTTCTTTTCCAGATTTTCTTGGACCTATTCAATTTGGATTTTCATCACTTTTCACTGTTTCTTCATCATCATCAAACTGTATCAAGTCCTGAACATCCGTCTCTTCTCCAATATCGGACAAGATAACTCTCAGGATTCACATAGCTTCTTCTTCAGCAACCTCCTTCAGTAAAGCCTCCTCTGGACTTCCTTGGCTATCCGCCTCTTCTCCTTGTTCAGGCAGTGCCACATACGTCCATTCCGGTGACTTGTACCTCTGGTTTGGTTTTCTTATTCTTTTAGTTCTCTCAGGTATCTTTGTTTCTTCTTCTTTAGGTGGATTCTGACTTGACACTTCGTTCACTTGTTCAGCTTTTGAAGCGTTAACTCGTGTCAGTCTATACCTCAGTCTCTTTATCTTATTCGGCCAAAGATCTCCTTTAGCATTTCTCTTTTGCTTCCCCTCTTTATTGTTTCTTTCTCCAAGCCAAGTTCTCTTTCTCAGAACTCGTCCTCCATGTATCTCATTGTCACTTTCATCAGACTCTGTTTCAGTTACTTCTGGTTCGTTAACAGCTTTCTTTTCTCCAACAACTTCCTTTTCTCCAACAGTCTCTTTTTCCACCAATTGAGATTTCCCTACTTCTGTCCCTCCTCGGGTCTCCGACACAATCTTCTTGCTGTCTACTTGTCCCGTCACCTAGCTTGTTGCTGATGTTCCCTACACCTCCTCGGGGTTTTCCGCAATCTGTCCCTCTCTGTCTTTGTCTGTCCCTTTTTCTTCAATATTTATCTCAGGTGGAACTTGTCCAATTTCCCCATGGGATTCAGGTGTCTCTTCTGTTGGAATGTTCTTTTCTTTTCTTTCTTTCTTTTTGTGTTGGTCACTGTCAATTAGAACCTCAGGCAATTCTTCTGAATCTGAACGTGCTTCTGCAGTTTGCACTGTTCTTTTCAGAACCTCTTCTGGTGGGATGAAAATTTCCCTTGACTCACTTTCCCCACTTTCAGGATTCTTTTTCCTTCTTACTGACTCACTGTCCGCATCATCACTGGAATCTTATTCTTCAAAGTATTCTTTTCCAGTACCATCTCTTGGATTTGGAACTCTCAGTGTGTGGCTTGCATGTATCCAATTTTTCACACCAGCACACTTCACAGCAGTCGTTGTGGTCAAGATGACTTGTCTTGGCCTTCCCCACCTTGGAACCAGGCAATTCCTTCTTCTGTGGATTTTTATCCTTACCCAGTCCCCTGGGCTCAGATCATGGGCTGGTTTCTTTTCAAGTGTGGTGGCGTCTTCTCCAACCTGGTGAAACACAGAATGAACTGCGTCAGCCAGGCCTTTGCAGTAATCCAAAATCATGTCATCAGTTATAGACATCAGCTTGTTCACTGGTACATAAGCATGCCTCATAGCACGTCCCATGATAATTTCATGTGGACTTAAACCTGTCGTTCTGTCTGGAGTAGACCTAATGATCATCAGGACTAGAGGCAAGACATCAGGCCATTTCATTCCTGTGGCTAAGCACATTTTGCCAATTCTGTTTTTGAAGGTGCCATTCATTTGCTCAACCACACCAGAAGCCTCTGGTCGGTAAGCACAATGCAGCTTCTGCTGTACACTTAATGCTTCACAAATCAGACCCATGATTTCATTATAGAAATGTCCTCCTCTGTCTGATTCAATGGTTACTGGGAACCCGTACCTTGGGATGAACTCTCTTAACAGTAATTTAGCCACTGTTATCCCATCATTTCTTCTTGTTGGGTACGCCTCCACCCACCTGGAGAACAAACAGACCACCACCAGGACATATCTCAATCTGTTGACTGGGGGCATTTCAATGAAGTCTATCTGCATTCTTGTGAAGGGTCCTCCCTCCCTGCCTATTGTTCCTAGGCTCACCACAGTTTTCTTTCCAGGATTGAATTGCTGGCATATCAGACATCTCTGGCAGAGACTTTCTGCTATCAGTCTAAACTTTGGACTGTACCAGGTTTGCTTAAAGGCTCTTATCATAGCATCCCTTCCCAGGTGTCCCTGGCCATGATACATCCTTGCCATTGTTGATAGCATGCTATTTGGCATGACTGGTCTTCCATCCCTATAGACCCACACATGATCCTTTCCTCTAGGTGCACAATCTGCTTTCATCCAATCTCTCATTTCCTCGTCTCCTGCCTCATCCTGCAGCTGTTTTACTTCCTCCCATGTTCCCACTTCATTAGTAAACATTAAGGAACAAGAAGACATTTCACGTTCTTTACTCCTGTTAATTGAGTGATTGTTTCTTGCACAGTATTGTGCTATGTCATTGGCAAACTTGCTTCCCACAGTCACAAAATCTTCACCATGACCATGAGCAGCACATTTTACAACTGCTAGTTCTTTAGGCAGCTGTATCGCCTCAAGCAGTTTTCCAACCACCTCAGCATTCTTTATGGGAGTTCCACTTGAGGTCAGGAAACCTCTTTGTAGCCATAGCTGGCCAAAATCATGGACAACTCTGAAGCCATACTGGCTGTCAGTCATCACAGTCACTCTCACACTTCTCCCAATCTTGCATGCTTTTGTCAGTGCCACCAATTCGGCCACCTGAGCGGGTTTAACTCCTTTCAAAGGTGATGCTTCCACAACTTCCGAGACTTTACACACAACATATGCAGCACTCAGCACTCCTTCATCGGTTCTCAGACAAGATCCATCCACAAACAACACATGATCACTTTCAGGCAGTGGCAGATCTCTTATGTCTGGCCTTGGCTTAGTACAGTAATCAAGTACATCCAGGCAGTCATGGTCAACGTCATTTCTCACTCCCACACATTCAGCATCAGGCAACAGTGTCGCTGGATTCACATTCACACATCTCTCCAGGCTCACATTGGTTGCACCAAGTATGACTTTCTCATATTTAGTCAGCCGACTATGGGACATGAACTGTGTCCGGCTCCTTGTCAGAAGGATTGCCACATCATGAGGTACGAATACCCGTACAGGGTATCCCATTATGATTTCCTCACTTTGTTCCAGACTTTTACAGGTAGCAGCTACTGCTTTCAGGCAACCTGGTAAACCCACAGCTACTGGGTCAAGAGTTGCTGAGAAATAGGCAATTGGCCTTCTCAGACGTCCATGTTTCTGGATTAACACTGACAGTGCACATCCATTTCTCTCACTACAGTATAGCTCAAATTCCTTTTCATAATCAGGCATTCCTAGGGCAGGAGCTTCACATAGCCTGTCTTTTAACTCTCTGAATGCAGCCATTTCTTCTGGGTTTAGTTCTAACAGGTCTTTTACCTCACTTTTGGTCAATTTAATCAATGGTTTGGCAATCAGGGAAAAGTTACTTATCCACTGACGACAGTAACCCACCATTCCAAGAAACATTCCTACCTCTTTTTGTGTCATTGGGGCTCTCATTCCTCTAATGATTTTGATCCTGTCAATGGTCACTTTTCTCAGGCCTTTCTCAATATTGTGTCCCAGATACTGGACTTCTTTCTTGCAGAATTGTAATTTGGCTGGAGATACTTTTAATCCTCCATCTGCCAAGTGATTCAGCAATGCAATTGTGTCTACTTCACAAGCTTCACGTGTTTTTGATGCCACAAGTAGGTCATCAATATACTGGACCAAGACCGAATTTTCAGGCATTGTCAGATTTCCCAGAGATTTCTTTAGCAACTGATTAAATATTGAAGGGCTCTCTGTATACCCCTGTGGAATTCGGCACCATGCCAAAATCCGTTCTCCAAATCTAAAAGAAAATATTGGCTGACTGTCATGATGTAATGGAATTGAAAAGAAAGCATGACATAAATTAATTACAGTATACCATTCTGCATCATGGGGAATCTGATACAAAATCACTGATGGATTTGGCACAATTGGACAACATGACACAACAATCTTGTTAATTTTTCTCAAATCCTGAACTATTCTGAACTTTCCATTAGGTTTCTTCAGTCCCATTATTGGTGAATTACATGGGCTGCTCAATATTTCTCTTAACACCCCTTGCTGGATCATTCTTTCAATTATAGGTGTTATTCCTTCAAATATTTCAGGTGTCAATCTGTATTGCGGTATGTTTGGGTAAACCACTCCCTCTTTTACAGTAATCTTTACTGGATCTACATTTCTCATCAAACCCACATCTTCTCCAGTAAAATCCGAAACAGCTGCTTTCACTGTCTGTTTCACCTCTGGGGGTAATGCATCTGGATTAAATATTGCATACGTTCCCAAAGCCTCACATTCTCTGTTATCCATGGTCATTCTGTATAGAACATCCTCCTCAGGTGTCTCAAATGTTATTCCATCTGGAGTACAGAATATTGTGCAATTCATCTTGCACAGCAGATCCCTGCCTAGCAGGTTCACAGGACTGGTGTCACACACCACGAATCGGTGTATATCTGAAAATTTCCCTATTTTTACTCTTACTGGTTCAGTAAGTAGCGTTTTGATCTGTGTGTTGGATACACCGACTACTTGGATTGCTTCGTCCGAGAGAGGAAGATTCTTTATATCAGCTGACCTGACAGTTGATCTTGTGGCCCCTGTGTCAACTAGAAAAGTGACACTTTCACCATTAATTTTCCCATCTACAAAAGGCCCTGCCTGGTCTATTTCTAGAGTTGCGCCAAGTACGCACTCCTCCTCCTCTCTTCGGCACCGTCAGAAATCTCCCTCGGAGTCACTCCTCTCATTTTGCAGCCAGTACTGAGAAACTGCGCTTGCGCGTTTTGGTTTGATTACCTGTTCTTCATCGTAGAATCCCGATTCTTGGCTGTACTTCTGAGATCCTTTTCTCTGCGGCAAGGGAGGTTTTGGCACCTGATTCTGCTGTTTATCAGCTTTCTGCGGTTGCCGATGTTGACCACACCCCTCACTCTGCACCTGTGGATTCAATGATGGATTTTCATCATTATTAGACGGTGGGTTCTTACACTCGGATTTCCAGTGTCCCAATTTTCCACAGTTGTGGCATGGGAACTTTTTCTTGGCTTCTTCGATGTTCCCCTTTCCTTTTCCTGAACCAAACCTAGGTTTATTTCCTGGGTTATTTGCATGTTCAACCAACTGAGCTTCCTGTCTTTCTGCAACTTTCACCTGTGCCCACATTGCCTTTTCTTTTAGCTTCCTCTGTTTTGCCTCAATCTCATCACTGAAGTATTTTGCATGTCTCAGAATTTCATCGATCTTCTTACTCTGCCAGTCTACGGTGTGCTGACGTATCATTTCACTGATTTCAGGTCGCAACCCATACACAAATCTATACACAAAGTGACTCAGATCTTTGTCCCCCAGGTGTTCATCTCCACTGAACTGCTTAAAAGCTAGTATCAGTCTCTCATGGTAAGCATGGACTGATTCTTTCAATTCCTGGTGAGTTTGATCTATTTTAACCCAATCTGTTTCCTTGGGAGGTACCTTATTTTTCAAGAAGGCCATAACCTGCTCATACTTCTTCATTACCTCCGGGTCTGGAGCTCCTGTTTTTGGATCTCTCGGGTATTCCTTAGTGGGCCAGTCTATGACTATTTTACATTCTGCCCACAGGTCTGCTGGTACAATTATATCAAACAGACTATTTAGGTCAATCCACAGTACTTTTGACAACTTTACAAATCTGTCGACCTGTCTTTACCACTCAACGGGCTTTTCCCTTAGACGAGGGAAATCATTTGTAAATGATAAAATATCCTGTCTGGTCCATGGGACATGTACGTACCCTCCTCCTGGAATCTCTCTCATGGGGTAAGCTGTCACTGCCTTCTCTTTTTCTTTCAAGGGGAATGCTGAGTAAGTTCTATCTGTCCCATCCTCTCGCTTTCGGTACCATCTGTCCTTCCATTTCTCTACATCTCCCCATTTCCTCAGCAAAGCAATCATTTCCTTAATTTGTCCTGTTCGGCCTGCATGGTTCAGATTCTCAATATCCTTATCTGTAAAGTCCACTCGGTAAGGCTTTTGTAAAGCTTTTACCTTATCCATATCAATTCCCATTTTACTGGCTATTCCTTTCAACCTGTCATGTATGTTCTTTGCTCTCCATGTGACACTCTTGCACAGGAAGAGAATCTCCTCTTCCTGATAATTTTTCAGCGTTTCTGTAGAGATCGTTCCTACAATCAGCTCCTCCATTTCCATACATAGCCTAGCTACATCAATTCCCTGGGATTCCCTTTCTTTCCTTTGTAAATTTTTCAGCCAATCATTCAAATCTTCAGCAGTTATCACAGATTATTCAGCACCCCCTGATTCTGTCACTCCTTGTGGTTCTAAAATTGATCCTCTATTCCCTTCCACACATCCAGAACTCAAACTTGAGTTAGTCTGCACACTCAATTCTCCTCCACATACGGTATGTCTCCACTGATTCTCTTCTGTTCTCCACTGTTTTTCTCCCGCTCTCATGTCTACCTGCTCTGGAGGAACAATCAATCTATTGCTCACGTATGGAACTGTCAACCCATTTTCACCCGTCCTCTGCTTGTCGAAAATCGGCATGACCGGACCTATGGTCACAGGTACTGTAACTGCCTCAAGATTTTTAGTCAGTTCCCTGATCTTCTCTGTCAGTTCAAGGGTAGTTCTTGCTAGTTCTCTGGTCTTTTCATCTTCAATTTCATTCTCTCTCTCTCTCTCTCTCTCTCTCTCTCTCTCTCTCTCTTTCTCTCTCTCTCTCTCTCTCTCTCTCTCTCTCTCTCTCTCTCTCTCTCTCTCTCTCTCTCTCTCTATCTCTCTCTCTTTCTCTTTCCCTTTCTCTCTCTCTCTATCTCTCTCTCTATCTTTCTCTCTTTCTCTTTCTGCCAGAGAACAACTGCTTTTTAACTCAGGAGCCGTAGCCTCTGTCTTTATAATCCGCAGGGTGTTTCTCATTGGGGTATCTGCTGTTCCTGCCTCTGGTTCTCGTCTATACGGGGGTGGTCTTTTATAGAGCATGTCCTCTAAGACATCATCATCAGACTCATTTGCCCCATATCTCCTGGTCTCTACATTATGTTCTTTCTCTGTACACTTTCTCCCTCCTGGCTCTTCTGCTGTTCTTATAGGATATAATCCATCGGTCATACTGGCATCACGCCAACGTCTCATTCGGTCATGATGGGTTTCGCGATCATATTTCCGCCCAAACATGGACCTGGAACTACCCCCACCCCTCTGTTTTTCCCGCTCATGCATTTCATCCTCCCATTCAGTCAATGCATCAAACTGCGTCGGCCTAGGCCGAGGCTCTAGATTCATCATCTGCTCTCGTAAGTTCCTTAGTATAGCCAGATTGAATGAACCATGTTCTGGGAACGCTAATACTCCATCATTCTTGGTATATTTTACCCAATTATCTAGCCAAATACAGGTATGATACCCATACTTTGCAACCATGAAGGATGCCGGGGTTCTTTATCAGGGCAATAACTGTCCTTCCCTAGTCACTATTTCTTTATCCTTGTCGAACCAAGTCTTTACTTTACTAAGCAAGGATTTCTTCTTCTTTTCCTCAGCCTGGTAGTACATCTTTCTTATTTACCACAGCTATTTGCTCTTTCTACAACTGTACGATTTCTTGTCCAATCGCAGCACGATTCACACTAACGCACCAATCCTGGAGCGTCTACGTCACTGACTCAATCCGCGAATCCCAGCGCGACTCACACCAACGCACCAATCCTGGAGCATCTACGTCACTGAATCAGTCCGCGAATCCCAGTGCGACTCACACCAACGCACCAATCCTGGAGCGTCTACGTCACTGACTCAGTCCGCGAATCCCAGCGCGGTCTCCCTGATGTCAGCAGTCGCTGCAGTCGCTTCTGCTCTTGTCTCCTGTGTCTCGTCTACCCCTCCTTTACAAGACTACTCAGTAGACTTTGTTTCAATTTCTACGAGTCTATTAGTTACAACATACAAACATCTCCATTGTCTGCTTCGCTAGCTACAGAACAGCAAAAGACCTTTCCCACGAGAATTCTGTCTTTCCAGAGAGCAGCGCTTACCTCTGCCCTACTACAGAATCGTTACTTCCGTTGATAAAGTAGCACATCCCTCTACTCTAACCTTCTAACGAGCACCAATTAACAGTTTTCTCCGGAATGCTCCTAAGAGTTTTACAATTAACCAGAATGCCTCCATTCACGCTCTTTCATACCAGAAAATGTAGTACATTCACACAGAATTCTGTCTTTCCCGAGAACAGCGAACAGTCTGTCCTACTACAGAATTATATCACACGTTAACAAAGCAGCGCTTACCTCTGCTCTGTCCTTCTAACAGGCTCAGAGAATACCTATTACCTTTCTAGTGATAAGTGATAACGGAATACCACACGGATCCCTGAGACCTAAGACCAGAACTTCACAGATACCCGTCGCTATCATATACACTTCTCTCACACAGAAATACGTTTTCTAATGGCAACACAAGGCGATGCTACCTCATCGAATCCAGACAATGCGACGCGCAGCTTCATTTGTCACACGTTTTCCCCTGCCTGCATACAGGGCCAACAATCCCGCCTTTTTCCGAGAGCAACACTCCCTCTGCTCTACTACGGAACTGTTACTGACTCCCTACGTCCCAGAAGCCGTTCACAATACATAAAACTCAACACAACTCCAACATATAGTGTTAGTACAAATATCAATCCCTATGTGTTCTCTGTCTGTCTCTCCCTAACTCTTGTTCTGTTCCTTCTAAGCGAGCCCCGTTTTCAGCAACTTAATTATACAAGCCTTCAAATCATCTCCCTCTGTGCCTTCAGGGACATTTAAAATTCGTAAATTGTTTCTCCTTTGATTTTCCTCCCACTCCTGGCGACCCTGCTCTCTCGATCTCAAGCCCTTTATTTCTTCCTCGTTTGTCTGCATCCTTCCCTTGAGCTCCTCTACTGTCTCTTCCAGCACTGTTGTTCTTCCTGTGAGATCATCCAGTTTCTTTTCTAACACCTCACATGCCATTTTGAACTCTTTTTGATTCCCTTCGGACACCTCAAACCTGCTCCTAATCTCGGAAGTGAGTGTCGCTATCAACCCCCCCAGACCTGCTCCATCCGATCTCAATTATTGCCCCCTTTTCTCTTTTACATTTATTGTCTGGACCAGAGTAGGTTCCTCTTTCTCATTTTCCTCCATAATTCTTCTTTTTCCTTGCTCTTGCGCTGAATAGATGGTAGGGTTTTCACTATCTTCTTCTTGGCCTCTTTCTTGAAGTACTGTAAATGTATTTGGACTATACACATCAACCCACTCTTCCTGTATCTTTCCCCTTCTTGATCTGACTGTTTATCCATATTCTCAGTATTCTCACTCTCTTTTTGCTTTCACTTCATTTCAGTGCCTACCGTTTTCCCCTCCCTCAGTGTTAGAGTCCTAGGCGGTACTTTGAAAAAGGTCCTGAGTGAGGGAGTTACCTTCACCTTACTTTTCTGCAAATTACTCATACGTTGTTGCGTCGGCCTCTCTTGTTTGTTGGCTTTTTTTCTTGTTTTTTATTGGAATCCTTACTCTGAGTGTTTTAAGCACTGAAGCTTCTTTCTCTTCACTCCCTCCCCCTCCTTCGCCTTCTTCAGCCATTTTAATCTCTTTTGTGCTCCTTAATGAATACTTCCCTGCCTGCTCAAATTCACTCTTATCCTTGGGGATCTCTGTTATTTGTTTTGGACCTGGTTTTCTATTTCTACTGTCCTTTCCCCCTGTGAGCTTCTTTTCCTCCTCTTCCTCTTGTCTTGAAATCCGCCTTTGAGATCCTTTCACCCCAGTGTCTCTCCCCACATTATCTAGGGCTTCTGAGTCCTGCTCAACAATCCCTCTCCTGTATGCTTTTGGGCTGTCCCCTCCACCTTGGAACGGGATTCTTGTTGCCGCCTTCCTCCCTTTCTTGACTTCCAGTGCGGCACTCAACCACTGGTGGTCGCTCCCCCGTCCTCCTGCCGTGACTGCCTTTATTTTGCGCCCACTCTTCTAAGGAAAGGGAAAAGAAGCGCTTGCAAAACCCAAATAAAGGACGGGGAGAATAATCAAAGTGTATTGTCCTTTGCCGATACCGCAATCCCGTCTCAACATACACTGTTCTCCGGCTCTCCAGTTCTGCACAACTTTCTGCTGCCACGCTCCAAACTCTCCCAACTCGAAACTCCACCTCCTGAAGAACCTGAGCCTAACTCTGCTCTCGACTGGTCCTGGCTCTTTCCTCTCCACTCCCGGCACCGGTAAGCGTTTTCCTTGTCAAACGTTTCTTCCTACAAAATTCGATATTTTTGCACAACTCCCACCGTCGGCAAAACTCCCGGTCGTCTTCCGCAGCGTATTTCAGGGATTTTGCAAAAAAAAGAAGAAAGTCTGCGATTTTCCTTCATTTCATATCCACACCCGGCGGAGCTCCTGCGACCCGCCTTTAGCTGGCCGCCATGTTCGGCATGTTTTTTTCGGGTTGTGCGATTATTGTATGGTATGGGTTTGGGGGGTGGGTGGAGGAGTGGCATGAGGTGGGTGGATGTGAGGAGGGGATGAGGTTGAGGGGATGTTTAGGGTAGTTGGGGTGAGCGTGGGTGGAAAGCTACCTATATGAGTGTCAGATGAGGAATGGGTGCTGTTGGTTTTAGTGGAGTGGTTGTCATATCCTAAGGTATCTGCTGGGACTGGACTGAGTGGATGTGAGAGATGGGTCGTCAGAGGAGTTTGTTTTGTGGTTGCTTTAGCACGGGTGTTCTGTGACATACTGGGATTGGGTGTATGTTGGATTTTTGTCATTTTGGTCTTGTTTAGTTTTGATAAAGATACTTTATTTTTTCTAAACTGTTGTGGTGTCCTTTTGTGGTGTTTTCACTGTGTTACTGTGAGTGTTGGTACAAATACTTTACACATTGCCTTTGGTATAAGCCTATCTGCTCGTGTCAAGCTACCAAGGGGGTTAGCAGGGGTTATCTAAAGTGTATATCTCCCTTACCCTGACTAGAAGCAAGGGTCCCTATTTGGACAAAGGTATCTACATCTGCCAACTAGAGACCCCCATTTCTAACATTGGTGGTCAGCAGTGGGATTTGAACCTATATTTGTACTTGACCCACAGTGATTGGTGCACATCACTAGTTTAGTGCAGACCACTAGGCAACCATATACTGTGTTTTGTTTGTGGTTCTATTTTTGAGTGACCCTTAAAGTACCCACGCATTATGTCTCAGAAGGTTAAACCAGCAAGTGAGATGACAGAATTGGAGTTTGATATTGAGGTTTTGCATACCTACAGAGTAGATCAGCTCAAGCAATTTTGCAAAGATTTTGGATGTCCCATGACGAGCAGCTCCAGGAAGGAAGAGCTTCATGGACCTGGTGGGAGGCCAACGAGGCTGGGGAGACAGAGGATGCAGAGGTGGATGAGGATGCACAAGGGGATGGTTTCAGGTCACAGGATCTGTCTGAGTCAAGAGCAGCCTGCTGGGCTGGCAGAAACCATTACGCTAGGAACTTTTCCCCAGAGGAGCTGGAGGAAAACCAAAGGGTCAGAGAGCATGAAGTTCAGCTCTTAAACTTAAGGATGAAGCAATTGGAAATGGATAACCAAAAGGCTGCCATAGAGAGAGAGAAGATGGCAGAGGAGAGAAAGAACGCTCTTGAATTGGAGGAAAAGAAATTGCTTTTGGTTCATGTGTTGAGCATGAGGGAGCTTGACATTAAGGCCAAGCAAGTGGAGTACAGTTCAAATGCTGGCAGCGTACAACCAGTGCAAGGGGGTAAGGTTTACATACCCAAGGAACCAGTGCAGAATTACCAGAGGGATGAAGATATTTATGCCTGGTTTACAGCGTATGAGATATCCTTGAGAATGAATGAGGTTCCTGAGAATAATTGGGAGGTGGGCCTGCGGAAACACTTTGAGGCCTCTGGGAGGGACACCCTACCACCTTTGGAGCAGGCGGGTAACCTGACCTATCCCCTTATGAAGGAGGCTTTATGCCTCAGGTATGGGCTCACACCAGAGCAGTATAGGGAGAAGTTTAGGAACTTTAAGAAGCTTGATTCTCATACTTGGGTTGAATGTGTGAACATATATAACCGTGCACTGGATGGTTGGATAAAGAGCAGCAAGGTAACTGATTACCAGGGGTTGTATAAATTAATTGGTTGGGAGCACTTGAGTAGTATGTGTGTTCCAGAGCTGCACTAGCATCTATTGGATAGTAAGCTAACTGACCCCAGGGAACTTGCTAAGTAGGCAGACCGCTGGTCTAGCATTAGGGTCCACAAGGGGATTGTGGGTAGCCCTGCCAAAGGTGGGCAGGATCCCCAGCAGAAGAGTGGGGGGGACAAGGGTAACCAAAAGAAGTACTCGAAAGGGCTGCAAAACACTTTCCAGGGTAAAGAATCCCCACCCCCCAAGGCTAAAGCGTCCTGGACCCCTAAGGTCAGGTGCAACAACCGGGGTCCCCAACAGTGTTATTCATGCAATCTGGTGGGCTGCATTGCAAGAGATCCCGGGTGCCCCAATACACCATCAGCACCCACTGGTGCACCACCACCAGGGTTAGTAAGTGTAGTGCTGGGGGAAGAATTGGTTCCTAGGGAGGGGGGAGCAAGCAGTTATGAACCTTGTCTCATTAGGAGACATAGAGATGGTCCAGGGATCCTATCTGCCTGAGAACACTAAGAAATACATGCATCAATGGGAGGAGGGTGGAGGCTCTGAGAGACACAGGAGCCAGTGTGACATCTGTCTGGTGTCAATGGGTGTCTGAAGTGCAGGTTATTCCCAATGTACTTCACCCTGTAGTTGCAGCTGACAACTCTGTAAGGTGGCGCTAGTTCCCTTTGAGTGTGGGGGTGTCTCAGGTTCCTTGAAGGTTGTTGTTAGTCCATCCATGCCTGTTGACTGTCTGCTTGGCAATGACCAGGAGAGTTCCCCATCTAAGGAGGTCGAAAGCCAGGCTCATTTGGAGATGTTGGGTCTGCCTGAGTGGGTCTGTGTGACCACTCAGTCAATGGCAGCCAGTAGGGGTAATCGGAGGACCTGGAGCCTGAAACAGTGGCCCAGGTGCCTGCCAGAAAGAGGAAGGGAAGGGGGCATGGGAAAACTGCCCCCAAAGTTCCCACGGTCCAGGAGGAGGCAAAACCTGAGGGGGATGCCCTGAAACGAACAATGCAACAAGTGGCCGAACTGGGCAACCTGCCTGAGCTGACCCATTGGCAGCAGGAAGGAGGTCCGTCCAGGGAGAAGTTCTGCAGAGCGCAGTTGGAGTGCCCTACTCTTGTGGGTTTGCGGAAACAGGCTGCAAACCAGGCAGCAGGTGATCAGTCTGGATCACATGTGATTTACTGGGAAGATGGATTGTTGTATAGTGAGCTTAGGGTTGCTGAGCCGGGTGCAGCCCATGTGCTGGTGGTACGCGAGGGCTTCAGGACCTTCCTACTGGTCTGGCTCATGATGTGCCTCTAGCAGGACATTTGGGGTGTGACAAGACCTTTCAGAGGCTTGTCACCCACTTTTACTGGCCCCAAATGAGAGGGCACGTTGGCACACTTTGTAGATCTTGCCCAACTTGCCAGGCAAGTGGCAAGAGTGGAGGGAAGTGTAACGCTCCCCTCCAACCCTTTCCTGTAGTGAGCATGGGTGGGCATTGACATTGTGGTGCCGATTCCGATCCTGGAAAAACCGGGTACGAACCGTCGGTCGGAGCGTTTTCTCCGTCCGACTCGTACCCGGGAAAATACCCTACAAACTCGCAAGTACGATTCGTACGGAAACACCTTTTCCGTACGAATCGGAAAAAACACAGACCGACTGCAAAAATACATACCAATGTGATCCGGGACAGCGCCGACGTGATGTCGGGACGCATTCAGGCTGCGTTTCACGAACCAGGAAGTACGAATCGTACCAACAGCAGTCCGGACGGCAATATTTTTACGGCACCCAAAAAGTGCCGGAAAAGCGAAGTACGTCGCGATGCGAGCGGAATTGGGGTCCCAGTACGCGCCGTACCCCCCCCCAGCCCCTGTAAGTACGAGCCAAACCCCCCCAGCCCCCGTATGTACGCGCCAAACCCCCCCAGCCCCCGTATGTACGCGCCGAACCCCCCCCAGCCCCCGTATGTATGCGCCGAACCCAGCCCCCCGCGGATGGATGCGCCGTACCCCCAGTCCCCCCGCGGATGGACGCGCCGTACCCCCACCCCACCAGTGTATGTATGGAGCGTACCCCCAACCGTGTATGTACGGAGCGTACCCCCACCCCACCCGTGTATGTACGGAGCGTACCCCCACCCATGTATGTACGGTGCGGACCCCCATGCACCGTACATACACGGGTGGGGTTACGCTCCGTACATACACGGGTGGGGTGGGGGTACGCTCCGTACATACACGGGTGGGGGTACGCTCCGTACATACACGGGTGGGGGTACGCTCCGTACATACACAGGTGGGGGTACGCTCCGTACATACACGGGTGGGGGTACGCTCCGTACATACACGGGTGGGGGTACGCTCCGTACATACACGGGTGGGGGTACGCTCCGTACATACACAGGTGGGGGTACGCTCTGTACATACACGGGTGGGGGTACGCTCCGTACATTCACAGGTGGGGGTACGCTCCGTACATACACGGGTGGGGGTACGCTCCGTACATACACAGGTGGGGGTACGCTCCGTACATACACGGGTGGGGGTATGCTCCATACATACACGGGTGGGGTGGGGGTACGGCGCGTCCATCCGCGGGTGGGCTGGGGGTACGGCGCGTCCATTTGCGGGGGGCTGGGTTCGGCGCGTACATATGGGGACTGAGGGGGGTTCTGCGCGTATGCGGGCACATGTCTCCATGCTTGCTAAAGAGGTTCGCTCCGTACGGTGTTTTTTCTATACGGTTGTACTATCGGACGCACGGGACGGATCGTACTTGCGCGCTCGGACTTCAGTTTTCCGATTCGTACGGACAATCGTCCGGGGATGTGTTGGACACTTTTTCCGACCCCAGGACGTGTTGGGGAATTTTCCCAATGCGATTCGTATGGACTTTTTCCCGTACGAATCGTACTTGTCAGTTTGTACGGTACTTGTACGATTCGTACGGAAAAAAATCCGGATACGATTCGTACGGGAAAAATATTTCCAGGATCGGAATCGGCCCCTGTGTGTCCACTAGAACCCAAGACAGCCTTAGACAACACGTTTATCTTGGTCTTGGTGGACCATGCCACCCGTTACACGGAAGCTGTCCCTCTCCGACAATCACAGCCTCCATGGTGGGCCGTGCATTGATGGGGATCTTTTCCCATGTGGGGTTCCCCAGAGAGGTGTACTCTGACCACTGTACAAACTTCATTTCATTTCGGAGTGCGGTATGGCATACAAGATCACCCCTCCTTACCATCCTCAAGGGAATGGGTTGGTTGAGAGATTCAACCAAACCCTGAAGGGCATGATAAAGGGTCTTGCAGAACCCATGAGACAGAAGTGGGACGTCTTTTTGCCATGCCTGCTGTTTGCTTACAGGGAGGTACCGCAGATGTCTTTAGGGTTGTATGGGCACCCTGTGAGAGGACCTGTGAATCTGATAAGGGGGGGCTGTGAGAGAACTCCTGGTACGACCCCACAATATGTGTTCAGCTATGTGCCGACCTTCAGAAACCAGACTCAACGCTTCAGGAAACTCGCTCAGGCGAATCTGGAAGCTAGCCAGGAAGAAATGAAAAGATGGTATGACCAGAATGCCACTCTGGTCGAATTTCAGCTTGGCCAGAAAGTGTGGGTGATGTCACCAGTGGAGCCTTGTACGCTCCAAGATAAGTGGACTGGTCCATATGAGGTGGTGGAGCGCAAGAGTGAGGTGACCTATTTGGTTGACTTGCAGACTCCGAGGAACCTGTGAGGGTCCTGCATGTAAACCGCCTCAAGCCTCACTCTGAGAGGTCTTAAGTAACTATGCTCCTTGCAACAGATGATGGAATGGAGGAGGAGAGTGAGCCTCTTCCTGACCTCCTGTCAGCGAAGGAACATGATGGGTCAGTGGATGGGGTAAACCTCTCTACTACCCTGACCCCAGAGTAGCAGAGGGACTGTCACCAGGTGCTGGGACAGTTCGCCTCGCTGTTGTCCCCGACAGCAGGAGTCACCAATTGGTGCATCCATGATGTGGACACTGGAGACAGTCTACCTGTGAAGCAGAAATTTGACAGGGTAGCTGACAAAGTCAGGGCGAACATCATGGTAGAAGATTCCAAGATCTTGGTATTAGGGGTGATAGAGCCCTCAAGCAGCCCCTGGGCTAGCTCAGTGGTCTTAGTGCCAAAAGCTGCTGCATACGGTGCCACTCCAGAACTCCAGTTCTGTGTGGACTACCGTGGGCTCAATGCAGTCACCAAGACTGATTCACACCCCATCTCAGAGCTGATGGGCTCGTTGATGGTTGGGAGTTGCCCGGTACCTCAGTACATTTGATTTGACATTTGGGTGCTGGCAGATTGCCTTAACCGATGGGGCAAAAGAGAGGTCAGCGTTTTCAAAACTAGAGGGGCACTACCTGTTCCGGGTTATGCCCTTTGGGTTGAAGAACGCCCCTGCCACCTTCCAGAGACTGGTCAACCAGGTACAGTCCGGGCTGGAGGAATTCAGCGCCTCTAACCTGGATGACATTGCTGTGTTCAGCTCCACCTCTGCGAAGTGTTGAAGGCTTTGCGAAGGGCAGCCCTCACTATCAAGGCTAGTAAGTGCCAGATAGGGCAGGGATCTGTGGTGTACTTAGGACACCAGGTAGGGAGCGGCCAGGTGGCACCCCTACAAGCGAAGATTGACACTGTTCTGGCTTGGGAGCCCCCCAAGACCCAGACAGAGGTGAGAGCCTTCCTAGGTATCACAAGGTACTTCAGACGGTTTGTCAAGGGGTATGACACCATTGTTGCCCCCTTGACAGAGCTGACTTCAAGGAAGGAGCCCAGGACGGTGATGGACTGATGCCTGCCAGACTGCTTTTAATTCCCTGAAATCTGCCATGTGCACGGCATCCGTGCATAAGGCACCTGTCTTCTCCAGAGAATTAGTTGTGCAGACAGATCCTACAGAGCATGGTGTGGGAGCAGTAATCTCACAATTGAAAGACAGGAGCTTGGACCAACCTGTAGCTTTCATCAGTATGAGGCTACTTCCCAAAGAACAGAGGTGGAGTGCAATTGAAAGTGAAGCTTTTGCTGTGGTCTGGGAGCTGAAGAAGCTAAGGCACTACTTGTTTGGGATTCACTTAGGGTTCAGACAGACCACAGGCCCCTCAGATGGTTGATGCAAATGAGGGGTGAGAATCCGAAACTGTTGAGGTGGTCCATATCCCTACAGGGAATGGACTTTACGGTGGAAACACCGCCATGGTACGGAACACACCAATGCTGATGGTCTGTCCAGGTTCTTCCGCCTTAGTGATGAAAACTCCCAAGAGGGTGGTAAGTTCTCTTCACTTTTCAGCTGGAGGGGACACATGTTAGACTAGGTATCCTTGGCGTGGTTTTCCCTGACTTTTTGCCTCTGCCTCCTGTGTTTTTGATGCTGTGTTGGATTTCCTTTTTGCTGGCTTCGATGCTTTGGGCACTTTGCCACTGCTGATCAGTGTCAAAGTGCAAGTGCTCTTTGTGTAAATTGTGAATGTGATTGGTTCGCCCTGATTGGCATATTTGATCTACTAGTAGGTCCCTAGTAAAGTGCACTAAGTGTGCCAGGGCTGGTAAATCAAATTGTACTAGTGGGCCCGCAGCACTGATTGTGCCACCCACATGAGTAACCCTGAAAAGATGACTCAGGCCTGCCACCACGGTGCCTATGCAAAGTTTGTTAACTGCCATGTCAACTTGGCAAGTGCACCCACTTGCCAGGCCATAACCTTCCCTTTTCTTACGTATCAGACACTCCTATGGAAGGCCCAAGGCTATATCCCTGGGCAGGGTGCAGTGTATGTGAAAGTTAACATGTCCTGATAGTGAATTACTGCTAATTTCGTTTTTCACTATTGCAAGGCTGGCTGTTCCCATAGGACAGAATGGGGAGTTTGTTTGTAACGTCTTATAAACATAACTGCCCCTGGGAACAAGGTAGGAAAATAAAGTTTAGTATGCCTGAACTCAGAATGTTAAAATGCATCTTTTAGTGAGGGTGATCTTTACATTCTGTGTTTGAAAATATCACTTTTAGAAAGTAGGTATTTTCTTGTTTGGTCATCCAGTGTGCCTCTGGTAGGATATGGATTGCCTCTCTGGGTTTGGAGTGTCAGGGGGAGGAACAGTGACTCCAGAGACCCTGATGTGTCAGGACTGGTCTGAATAGACCTGGGCTGCATTTAGAGTAGGGGGACCAGATTGCCTTTCGCCTGAATGGGCCTGTTCTGCCTTCCACAATGCTATCTCCACCTCCTGCCAGGAAGCTGCACCAGAGAGGACAGAACTGGTTGTGGCTGGGTACAGGGCTTCTCTGCCACCAGAGAACAAATGTTTTTGTAGTATAAATATTGGGGCCCAAACCCCAGAACTTTAGATCATTCCTGGAATTCAAGAGGACCCCTTTGCCAAGGAGAAGAGCTGGAGAAACTGAGGAGTACTGTGTGTCTGGGGTTGGCCTGTAGTTACTATTTCTGCCAAGGAAAGGAGAAGGACTTTGTTGTGTGCTGTGTCCCCTGCTTAAAGAAGATCTCCAAGGGCCTGTGTATGCTGGCCTCCTGTTCTGAAGTCTCAAGGACACAAAGACTTGACCCCCAGCTCCCCAGAACTATGCTATTGTGAGTTCTGACCCGCCTAGAGGTGCCTATGCCAGTTTTGGACCTCTGGAGGTTGTTGCTGCTGTTTGGGAGCTGGGAAGAAAGAAGAAACGTGAAGAACTGCTAAAATTGACGCATCGCTCTCCTTGCGGCTGTTTTTCGCGACGCATCTCCACGGCGTGAGAATTTCAACGCATTGCCGTGCCGCTGCAAAAACCGTCACAGCGTCTGTCGTCGCTACAAGAATCAACACATCGAGGGATTGCAGCTGAAGAGTACTGATGCAGTGCTACTCAACGCTGCTGCACCGATCGCTGATGCATCCCGGAGTGCGGCATGCTTTACCGACGCATCGCCTGGCAACCAGAACCGACAAGAACAATCGACGCATCACTCCCCATACAGGCCAGAACCGCCGCAACACGTCCTCTGCGGGCCACAGAACTGGAAGTTTTGATGCATCTCCAGGTACTTTGGTGAAAAGTCACGCATCCATAGATTTCTATGGTACAAGTTCTTGAAACCTTTTGAAAGTCATATTTTTAATGGTGTATGTTGGATTTTTGTTGTTGTGGTCTTGTTTAGTTTAGATAAAGATACTTTATGTTTTTTAAACTGTTGTGGTGTGCTTTGGTGGTGTTTTCACTGTGTTACTGTGAGTGTTGGTACAAATACTTTACACATTGCCTTTGGGATAACCCTGTCTGCTCGTGCCAAGCTACCAAGGGGGTGAGCAGGGGTTATCTACAGTGTGTATCCCCCTTACACAGACTAGAAGCAAGGGTCCCAATTTAGACAAACATACCTACCTCTGCCAACTAGAGGCCCCCATTTCTAACAATTACATTGTATTCTATTTTTCCAAATTGGTAACAGATTTTTCTTTGTTGTGTTTTCACTTTATTACAGTTTGAAGTGCTGCATAACTATTGTACACATTGCCTCTAAGTTATGCCTGAGCACTTTGTGCCAATCTACCAGAGGGTTAAGCATTGGTTAATAGGAGGTCTGTTTGTGTTTCACCCTAACAGAGATTGTGGTTTCTGCTTGCGTAGGGTTTCACCACCCTCAACTAGTAAACCAATTTCCACCACTGTGGTAGACGGCAAATGGATGGAGATTGCTGTCACTGGTTTCTTTTTTGATTTTTTACCTCAGTGTCTTAATGTTGGGGAAAATGCATGCTTAGTTAGTAGGTGTCAATTACATCTGTCTGCTTTAGGGATTTGTGAAGGTTTTGAGTTACCAATCATAAGAGGTGTTCACCAGGGATGCGTCCTGGCACCCACTTTATTTCTGTTATTCATTAGTGGGTGCATTGCCTATCTCATGGATTGTCATAACAACTCCCCCATAATGGCTGATGACTGGGTCCTAGGTACCGGTTTTGCCTCTTAGCAGATGACACATTTCTACTTTCCTAAACACTGTAGCTTAAACACCCTCCCGGGGAAGTTTCTCTTATTCTGTGATGTCCATGGCCTAGAAATAAACAACAAGAAAACAAAATTCATGGTATACAACTATTGGATGTAAATTAGGGGGAAGTTAGTGCTAGGGGGGTACAGCCTTGAAAGGGTCCATGGATTTGATTATCTTGGTGTGAAACTCGGCGACTCCCACAATAGTACGGACCTGATTAAAAAAAGCACATTGACTCTCAAATATAGAGCCATCTCCATAGCAAGGTTTGCTAATAGGGCAGCTTCATAACCAATCTCCCCACCATTAGAAATATATAAGGTCCAAGTGAGTGGGGCAGCTCTAAATAAGACTAACTTGTGGGGCTACTGTAACTTAGATTTGCTTGTTAGAAGCGAAAATGCCTTTATTAAATACATGCTAAGGCGGCAAAAAAGTGCCCCACTATTACCACCGAGGTTTGGCTTAAATCTCAGACAAATCTCAGATATAGCCTCCATTAAAACTATATTATACTGGATTAGGCTCTGGACTACAGAGGATTTGTCGCTGTATACAACAACCATCTGCGGGAGATAGCGGTCAGTTGCTCGACTTCTATGATCCCCTGGTTTTCCCATATTAAATCCTGGTGGACCAGGGTAGGGTGAACTGAATATTTTCTGAAGCCTTCGTCTATACTTAAAGGTGCTCAAGATTTGGTTAAACAGTGCTATTGGAACACTGTAGTTTTGAAATAGAATGTTGACTGAACCCTCTGGCAGCCTGACTGACTTATGCTTGTTCCACAAATGTGCACCTCAATTCGAGGAATTCATGGACAATGTGAAAGCTCCACTTATAAGTTCCTATGATTAAATTTAGTCTAGGGATCTTGCCAATAGCATTGTTTACCTTCTCTTGGACAAAAAAATAATGATATTATCAATAATTTATGTCCAATGGTCTGCCAAACTGTGGAAAATGAAGAACATTTTGTCTTCTTTTGTCATGCATATGCAAAACAGTGAGCTTGCTGGATTGTTCCCTCGTTGTCGGGTCCTCCAGTTTGACAATCGACACACAATAAATGCAACGTTGTTTATTCAGTCTCCAAGTTTTTATGCTCATATTTGCACAACAGATTAAAGGTCTGGACAAATATTTCAATCTAAGGGAGATTTTTAACTTCTTAATGTTTTAATGTTTTTAGAACCAATTTAATGTTTGTACTATGCATTTTATGTCTACCTGCATTAGTTAAGTGCCTTAATATCTCTGAAATAGTATGTACTGCTTGATATCACGGTTGGCATAGCAGACCATGTTAGAGCTTATCATTATGTTCTTTTTGAGGTTTTTTGCTTTCTTGATCTTGCTATAGCAAGGAGACACTTTAATTTGCCCAAACATAAAGAGATGAAATGTGTTCTTAATCTATTTTAAATTGGATGCTTGTAATTAATTCTGTATTTGTCCTCCCGAAAATTGTCTCAGTATGGAGCTTCCCCGTTGTGCTCTATTGCATCCATGCGCAATACCACTTTAATTTTTATCCCACTTTTACTGTAATGAACCCTTTATCTTTTTAATTCAACATTCATATTGCCTGAAGTTTATCTGTGATGCTTTGCTACTGTCTTCTTTTACGGTTTTCCAAACAAAAAACAAAAATAAAGTTGTTTGATGATTGATGCTGATGATGAGTTACATGTCTCAGGTGTCTTGGTGTTTCCCTCTTCTTCTTTACTTTATTAAATTAAGGGAGAGGTGCTCTATTTTGTTTTGTATTTTGTGTTTGTTCAGAGATTTCCCCAGGGCAATATGTACATTACTGTCTCTGTGCATTGGGGATGCCATGGAGCTCTGTGTGGGTCAAGGTTATAAGTTTGGCTGTTTGAGGTTCTGTGATGCTCCTCCAGTGAGGTACAGTGAATATCAGTGAATGTTGTAGCTCCTAGTGGGGCATTTACCTAGTGCCTTACATGAAAGATTAAATTATGATAGATCTGCGTGTGAATTTTAAAGCTCGCTAAAATTTAGCCTTGTAGACAAGCCTTCAGCTTTCAACACCATCAACCATGGCGTCTTCCTAGAAACCACAATAGAAACAATGGTCAGGGACTGAACTGCCCTAAATGATGTGGGTCATACTCATGAAGCAGGATTAAGTTTCTTTGAGAGTCTTCAGATAAATGCTTGACCCTTTTGCCTGTGGCCTTAGAAGTTCATGGGAGAGATGCGAGGCCGAGCATTTATCCTGCTGTAATGTGGGATGCACTCTGATGTAATTGATCCACATTTGTTGCAGGACAGACTTGGTTGCTCTGGAACCTGGTTGGCTTTTTAATCTGTTTGGTACAATTTGTCACACTTGATTTTGGTTAATACTTTCTTAATCGTTGCTGCCGCTGGTTCTCTTTGCTGCGTCTCACATTTCCTAGAGCAGCTATTAACTATCTCTGGACCCGCACCTGTTCCTTTTCTTACATTGTGTAAACATCACTGTAGAATTGCAGCTTTGAAGAAATTTTGTTTGAACCCCGGGTCTTTTTTTTCTTCTCATCTACGCTTAAAATAGGGGGAGTGGGGGAATGGAGTGGAAAAAGCAGCCAAATGATGTATGGACCAACCACATTTAGGAGCACTGCCACAGTCATTGGATGTAGTTATTTTGCCCTAAGAAAACTGTTGCATGACAAATCTAAACATTATATTTGTGAATAACAATTTATGAACCTGATTTCAGGTGACCAGTCAAGTTTTGATCCCTGCTCAAAAACCGGAGTTAGAAGTTATGTGATTTTTATTGCATCGGATAATTACCTGGTGCTGTTAAATTCCCACCATTTGTTACAAATTGGCAGATTAAACATGTCAGACTTTAACAATGGTACAAAGCCTGGTATTTACTGAGACGTGCGAAGTTAGGTGCAGTAAGTTATTTCCCAAAAAGTCAGAATGGGAATCTGATAAATTTAGAACACCTTAGTTTTGGATTATGTCGGGCCTTGTTTGTGCTATGCAAGAAGTGAGTAGGGGCGTGGGATATAGGATCTCACTTAGGGATTAGACTGTATTAGTGCATAAGATTCCCCTAAAAAAGGGGAAAAACTATTTACTGTGCAGGAGTTGCCTTCAAGCCTGACACACACCCAAAAAGCTAATTTCAGCTCTCTTCCTCACTACATCAGACAGTGTATGGCCTTCTACCCAACGACATTTGAGAATTTCAACTACAGCGGAGAACAATTCCATCTAGAAGATGAGTATTGGTGTTCGTCTGGGCAGGACCAGTGGCCAAAGCATCTTTGCCTCCCTAAACACCGTTGCATCTTGATGCTACTCTTCACTGTCAATGTGTTACCGTAGGTGCTTGTAGGTGTATTCTGGCATTGTTTGTTGGTGACATGGGCAACTGCCCAACAGCCAGCACCATCTAGTGAAGGGTTGTTCAGAAGGGTATCAGATGACCTCTTGCTAAAGATCACTAGACAGGTATGAAACACGATTCAGCTTCAATCACACTACAGGGTTCATCCCACTTTGCATCACTAGAGACCTTTCATAGTGTTACACAAGAAGCTGCCATAAGTGTTTTAGCGACATCAGGTTTGTATCTTAACTTCCGTCTTTGAGATACAAACATTGGTATTACATTAACAACAGCAAAGCAATCGCTTACGTATGGAGACATCAAAGCCCTGTCCTTTGCACACCTTAAATAAACTCAATAAGGTTTCCCAGTGCACTCAGTAATCCAATTTTTAATAATATTCAACTAAATTTAATGTTGTGCTGCTCCATTCGTTGCACATCTTGAAAGATCCCACATGTAATGAGAATATAGTTATCTTTAAGAGATACATAGATTATATATTCATTATATGGAAGGGTAAATTGAAAGTGTTACAAGAAAATATTCGCAGACTAAACCAATGCCATGAGCAGATAAAATTCACGCATCAGATTGAAAAAGAAAAAAATTGCATTCCTAGATGTCCTAGTAAAGATTGATGGAAATGAGATTAAGACTAATGTACACACTAAAACAACTGACCGTAACAACTGTTTACATTTTAAAAGCTTTCATCAAGAATCATTAAAAAGACACCTTCCATTTTCACAATTCATTCGGTTGAAAAGAATAACAAGCCATTCGCAAGAAACTGAAGAAACCATTAAAAAATACGCCACAAGATACATCAAAAGAGGATACCTGAATTCTTAAATTGAGGAATCCATGAACAGAGTTAATACCATTAACAGACAAACCTTATTGACACCCAAGGAATCCGTGAAAGAAGCACCAATAGTATGCGTATTAAAATATTCAACACAAGCAAAGAAAATAAAAAATATCATCAATAAACATTGGATGATGATAAAAACAGAACCTGATTTACGGTGTATATCTGAAAAAAACTGTTTTTTGCTTATCAATGATCTTGCAATTTGAGAGAACTACTATCCAACAAAAAAACAGAGAACAAAATGAAAACTTTTAAGGGCATGCAAAAGTGTGAAAATTGCATTCACTGCAATAATGTCATCGTAGGAAATCAATTTAATCATCCATCACAAGGCACGGAGATAGCACTTCAACATTCAAGTACATGTGACACTATAAATGCAGTGTACGGTATAAAATGCCCTTGTGGGAAAACATACGTGGGCATTACGGAGAGAAAAATCAAAGTGAGAATCACTGAACATAAAAGTAGTATTTAATTAAAGAATGTGAAATCTACCGTAGCCATGCATTGGCTTGAAGCTGGACATAATATTTCACAACACAGATTCACCATTCTTAAAGCGCCTACAACCAGACCTGATACTGATCCACATAAACAATTGCTTGGATCTGAATTTTACTGAATAAAAAGATTGAATTCCTTGCAACCGAATGGCATTAATGATCGTATTGAAATGTCATGTTTCCTTTAGAAGCTTTGGAATTGTCACATTAACAGAAATGTTGTTAATGATCATGATGATGATCCTTAATCACGTGGTAAGGTTGTCAATGTGCAATCATATAGTACACATAGATCCATCATAGTTTTCCTTTTTTTATTTTTTTTATTTCTTTATTATTCAGTTCATAGCAAATAACATATCTGAATCAATCAATTAAATCATAAAAATATTACGCAATTGCATGTAGTAACGCCGAGCATAAATCACATTAAAACAAACATAGTAAAGAAAACAATAATAGTACAAAAGCAGCTGCATTTTAAGTCGATATCTCCATATATTGTAGCATCGGCTGCCAAATTTTAATCCCTAGTTGTTTCTTCCTCAAAGATCTTATACGATAGAGGCTGTATTCAAGATTAAACACATTATAAAACTTAGCACGCCACATTTCATATTATGGCGCCTCTAATTGTAACCACATAGATGCAACACATAATCGGGCAACAGCCATAGCTATAAATATAAAATATCGAAAAGGATAGCAAATATGCGTATGTTCAATATCCTCGCCCACACCTAATAACATAATCTCTCTAGAGATATGGACATCAACCCCGGTAGTTTGCAATAGAAATTCTGAGATGTCAGCTAAGAATTGTTTTAAAGCTATACAATCAAAAAATATATGTACAATATCAGCTTTCTCCGCCTGGCACCTAAAGCATTTCCCATCGTACATCCCACCCCACTTCATCATCTTAACGGGTGGATAATATAAATTAAACAAAGTTTTATAGTGTTGGGTGCGTAGATTTGCCGTCAATATAACTTTACTTGCCATATCAATTGATGATTGCACATATGAGCCAGTATTACCAAATCTACCTCTCCACTTCACATCATGCATCTCAATATCATCCCACTGAGTCGCCAATAATATGTCATAAAGTGCCCCAATTTTGGCTTTTTTAGACAATGCCTCTAATAAATCATTGGTTGTTATAGACGTGTATCTGCAATGTTTGTTAATAAAGTCACGAATTTGCAAATATTTGAAGAAGTCATGTTTAGATATTTTATGTCGTTCCACTAAACCAGAAAAAGGAATAATTATCCCATCCCTGTAAAGATCCCTAGGCGTCGTATCCCCTTACCCTTCCAAATAGCCATCTTTGTATCCCAGAACACCGAAGGAAAAATTTCCATAGAGTTGAACGGTGTATAGTAACCTATCCGATTTATAGATACAATTTTTCGTATCATCTTCCAAGCTCTATATGCAGCAGATACGGTTTTAAATTGAGTTCTTTTAAAATAACTTGGTTCATAGAACTTAAGCAGGGCCTCACTTGCCTGAGTCCCCAACAGCATCTGATATATGTTCGGAGCTTCGAATGGCCTTGCTTCAGCCCCAATCACCAGATACTGCATATTCTGCAAAAAGCAAACTAGATAATAAAAGACAAAACTCGGCACCCCCCATCCACCACGTATTTTGAAGCACGTCGATTTTTCTTCCACCCCCATATAAACCTATCTACAATAGACTGGAGCTGCATTAATTGTACTCGTGTCAGCTCTAGCAATACCGTCCTAAAATAATACATTACCCGGGGGAGTATACACATTTTTAAAACATTGCGACGTCCTACCATTGATAAATGGAGACACTCTACCTTTTCCAATTGACTTTTTGCAGCAGCAAGTATATCTGCCCAGATCACTTCATCTATCTCTTGAAGTGACATTCTGATCTTTATACCCAAATATCTCGCTTCAGATGGGACACGGACATCGCCAGGACAAAGTCCCTCAGTACAAATAACCTGGGTTTTAGAAACATTTAGCTTATATCCAGCAACTTCCCATACTGCTGAGTCTGAGTCTCGATCTCCCTTAGTGCTTGCTCTGGGTCAGATGTTACTACCACTATATCATCAGCGTAAGCGAGGACACACGTCTGATATTGCCCCACTACCATGGACTGTATACCATTGGTGGTCTCCAGTATTTGCAACAATGGGTTAATATAAATAGCAAAAAGTAGAGACGAACAGGGGCATCCCTGCCGAGTGCCCCTAGATATATATACAAAAGATGACTCTTTCCCCATCGTACAAATTCTTGCCCGCGGTCTTTTATACATAGTCTGCAATGCTAACAAAAATTGGGGACCAAACCCCATCTTTCGCATTGTAGCCCACAAAAACGACCACGATACAAGATCGAATGCTTTTTCAGCATCTAAAAAAATTAGACCTATATGTTCTTGGCATATGGTAGCATAGTCTATCAGCGAGATAACCCTATGTATATGATTTACCGTGCTCCTACCAGGCAAAAAACCATGCTGGTGCCGCGATACCAACGATGATATAACTTGTGCTAACCGAGTTGCAAGGATTTTTGAATACACCTTATTATCAGCATTTATTAATGATATCGGTCTATACGACCCCGGTAGCCTAGGAGGCTTATCCTGCTTCTTAAAAATCACTATATTGGCATCATCCCAAGATGGTGGGGGGTTCCCACATTGAGCTTCTAAAAACATGGCTAGCATATCATCCTTGATAATTGAAAAGATTATCCGATAAGCCTCCAAAGGGAGCTTGTCCGGCCCTGCTGCTTTCCCTGGCGCTAATCCCGCTAACGCTGTCTGAAGTTCTAGCATGGATATAGGAGCCTCTAGCTCCTCCCGTTCAGCTAGTCCTATCTCAGTTAAGTCTAAATTACGGAGATATCGCTCTATACTGCCCTGCGCCACAGGATCTTGAGTATATAATTCTTTATAATATGAATGAAGCACCTCCATTATGCCTTCCATAGTCTCAACTACACCCCCTTTACCATCTTCCAAAATATCTATTCGCTGTGAGGTTTGTCTGCCCCGCAGCCTTTGAGCTAGACATCTGCCAGTGGTCTCCCCATATTCACATCTTTCTGTCTTATAGATTTTAAACTGAGCAGCTATTTCTTGGCTCCATATCCCATTGATTCTAGCCTTGCAACGGGCCGTCTTAGCTTGCATCTCTTTACTATCCACATTTGCGCTTACCGCTTGAATAAATTCACATTCGGCCTTCTTTAATTCCTCACATAAACCCAGCATTTGTTCTTTCTGTTTTTTCTGCTTAGTCCAACCATAACTCAATGTTTCACTCCTTAGCCCTGCTTTCAAGGAATCCCAAATCATTGGTTGAGCTGCCGATCCTTTATTACTCTCTAGAAACAATGTAGCCCCCATTTGAATATGATGAATATATTCCTCATCACTTAAAAGTTGTTTATTAAATGTGAAAGGTCGCTGCTCCCTTGAGAGGGAAAAGCTAACAAGATCCATAACCACAGGTCCTTGATCAGATGAAATACGGGGCCACACCTGTATCTTTGAACCCACAGTCAAAAAACAAGGTAAAAAAATATAATCTAACCGAACAAACTTATTATGTGGGGATGAATAAAATGTATACCCAAGATCCCCGTCTCCATGATTCCCTACCGTCCATCCATCAACTAATCCATGATTCTGTAACAATTGTTGCAAAGCCCTAAACACTTTAGGCTTACGCCCTTTGTAATTAGTAAAATGTGGTTCCCGTGTCTGTGCTTCCCCATGTATATTAAAGTCCCCAACTAGTATCAATGGGGTCCCCCAAAGAGCCAGCTCAACATTTAAGAACTCCAAAGTCTCGGCCTCGTCAAAATTCGACCCATATACTGCGCATAGCACAGTCTTAATCCCCCCTAAAATACACTCAGTAATGGCCCACCCTCTCTTTACCCGTGCTGATTATGCCATGACGTGCCATAATCGCCAGCCCCCAATTCATAGTAGATTGCTTGGAAGTTGATAGTAATTTAAATACCAGCTCAGATAATGTCCTGCGATTATCCCAGGGGACGTGTGTCTCTTGCAAACAGAGAATATCAGGGTTAATTAATCGCAACTCAGCAATAACACGCTTCCTCTTAAGAGCATTGTTTAACCCACAAACATTAAATGTACATATGCGCAGCCTCCTATCTGCCATTGCTATATGAATACCACATGGCCATCAATATTTCCAGAAAAAAAATTCTATAATTCCTACACCTCATGCTATGAACTGAATTTTTACCCTTTAACACCTTCCCACCCAATCCTCTATGTTAGACCTGGCACCTTGGTGTGAGTCTCCCTTCCTCTTTTTGTCGCTGTGCCTCATGTGTTTTTATGGTGTTGGCCGCTCAGCGCGCTGTGCCACTGCCAACCAGTGTCGCGGTGCGAGTGCTCCCTATGTAAATTGTATATGTTGGTTGGATTCCATGATTGGATTGTTTGATTTACTGTCAGACCCCAGTAAAGTGCGCCAGGAGCGCCAGGGCATGTAAATGCAAACACCGCTGGTGGGCTTGCAGCACGGGTTGTGCCACCCACAGAAGCGGCCGGTAAAATATGTCTAAGGTCTGCCATCGCAGAACCTGCGTGCAGTCTGGTACTGACATGCTGACTGGCAAGTGCCCACACTTGCCGGTCCCTAAAACCTTCCCTTAGCTGCATGTTAGTCACCCCTCTGGTAGGCCCACGGGCAGGGTGCGTTGTGAGCGTAAGGTAGGACAATCCTAGATGCGTGGCATGTCCTAGTAGTGAATTACCGCCATCTTGTTGTTCACTACTGCAAGGCTACCCTGTTCTCATAGGCCAGTATGGGCGGCCTGGATTGTTACACCCTATGATCCTAACCGACCCAGGGAACATGGTAGAAGATCGAGTTTAGTATGCCTGAACTCGGAATAATAAGGTACATCTTTTCCCAAGGTTTATTTTAATATTCCGGGTTTGCAAATGCCGTTTTTAGAAAGCTGGCCTTTGCTTGCCTAAACATTTCAGCCCGCCTCTGCGTGATGTATATCTGATGTCTGGCTGGTATGAGTGACAGGGCTGGGGGAACCCAGATGGGCCGGGCTAGGTAGCCTGGTGGTGAATAGGACGATCGACAGGTAGATGGGTGGGAGGAGTACTCCTAGGCTCTGAATAGGACAGTGCTCTGCCACCTCAATGCCGGCTCCGTCCCCTGTGGAGCGTCTGAGGACTCTGCCCTGCACTCTGAAAGAAGAAGCCTGCATCGCGTAAACAAAGTGCTCAGAAACCGGACTGGACTAGGCAAGGGCCCCCCTGGCCTGGGAGAACAAAAGATTTGCTGTATAAATGTAGGAGCCCTGCTCCTAAGAAACTAGATCCGCTTTTGACCAAGAAGAATCTCTGCCTGAGGAGGAGGCACCGGGAAAGCTGTAGGAGGAAGACTGTCCCTATCCTGGGGGATTGGCCTACAGTGGTGAACTTGCTGCCAAAGGGGAGAAGAGAAACTGTTGCTGAAGACTTTGCTTTATTTTTACTTTCAAGACTTGTGCTTTTCAACACGATCTCCAAGGGCTTGGAACTGAGCTTGCCCCCTGAACTGAGCCCCAGGACCATTGGGCTCTACCTGATCTTCACTCGCCTGCCGCTGGACTGTGGTGTCCTTTCCCTCGCCGGAGCTGTGACCCTCGTGCCCCAGTCCCTCCTTGAGCCGTGACCAGGACTGCTTAGCCGCCCCCGCCTTGGGAAGAGCCTCGCTCGATCTGAGCCGCTCCCCCTACGCTGTGCTGGGCTGCCCCTGTCACCTCGCTCGCTGGAGGCTCGCTGTGCACCTTCACCCTCCCGCCGGAATCGGCGTTGTGAGCATCTCCAAGCCTCGGACGGCCCGGACGTAATCTGCGTGCCCGGCTGCCCCGCTTTGTTCACCCGCCACCTGCAACACCCCGCTCTTGTCGTGAGCCTGAAGATCAGACCCCCATCGTGAAGTGTGGGAGCCTCGGACGCCGCCTCGCTCTTCTGTCGAAGAGCCGCTGAAATCCCGCACCCGCCTTTGCGTCAAGAAACAAGGTACTGTACTTACGAACTCGACCGCGAGCTCGCATCGGATCCAGGGTCCGCAACGTTCTGATTTCCCTGTCATCTGCCGATCGCCGCCTCAGCACGAAGTGCGCTGAGGCCCACAGTTACCTTGTGCCCGCCTAAAGAACTTTCCGTAACAAAAAGACTTTACCGTATTTCCAAGAGTTGTGGCCCCATCAGTTCAACGTTACTGGGCCGTGTATTTGAATCTGCTGAATCTACATAAAAACTTATTTTTATATACTACCTGATTGGTGTCCGTTTGTGGTTCATGCAAGGGGTTTACTGTATGTGTAATTGCATTTGCTTAACCTTGTACGCCTGAGACTTAGCCTAGACTGCTCGTGCCACGCACCTAGAGGGTGAGCAGGGGTTATTCTGGGGAGTCATCCTTCGCCCTGACAAGAAGTAAAGGGTCCCTGCTTGTTGTGGGTTCACACCTGCGTCAACCAGAGCCCCCTCATTTCTAACACTATACTCCCCAGGTGACCCTCTAGACCCCCCTGACACCATCCCACAAATCCCCCCCACCCACCCTGACCGTGACCCTCCCCAAACAATAGGGCTTTAGGGCCAATTGCCCTTGTGATGCTTGGTAAATAGCCCACTAGTACTCGCCTCTCCCGCATCATTTATATATATACGTATATACAACTAAGAAAGAGAAAACAGAAAGCAGACAAACAGAAAATAGCAAAAACTAATCCAAAAAGAGAGTCATGTCGTTCAATATAATTTCCATTGCCTAAATAATTATCCTCAGCCCAAAGATAGAAGATATTCTTTGGCTACAACATCAGAAGTAAAGAAACGGGCCTGCCCCCTGTTTACAATCTTTAAAGTAGCTGGTTGTAATAGAAAAGCTTGTGCATTTTTTACTTGAAAAGGAGTAATCAACTGCCGCAACTGCCATCTCTTCTCCACTGTAGAATGACAGTAATCAGGTCTCACAAAGAATTGCGTCCCTTTACCAGCTCTCTTCTTATTTGGTCTGGCCATATCTTATAGTGCCTGCCTAGCCAGAAAATTATTGAGGGAAATCAGAATAGCCCTTGGTTGTTGCAATACTTGCCCACTCCTTACCGGCCGTTGTCGAAACGGAAACCTATGTGCCCGCTGTATTTCCTGCGACCAGTTCCATTCTTTCAACTCAGGGAATGCTTCCTCAAACAGCTCGACTACAAATTTTCGGGCGTCTTGCCCCTCAAATCCTTCTGGCACCCCCAAAATACGCAGATTGTTACGACGCAGGCGGTTTTCTAAATCGACCAGCTTATCATGCATATCATCTTGATTGGCTTTTATGTCTGCAAAAGCATCCTTTTGAGCCACCATCTGATCTTCTAGCAGCGAAATACGGGTCTCTGCTTCCCCCATCTGGGCAGTAAAGTCGTTTCAAGTTTTTGCCAACCGTCTAACTGTATTTTGCAGCTTTCTACATGCAGTATGTGTTTTTAAATTTTCTGCTCGCGTTTCCAACCTGTGCGCTGAGATTGATCTATAAATTGCTTCCAGTGATGCATGACCTTGTATCTCCTCTACCGCGCCCCCACTGGCTTGGTCAGATAAGTCGAGACCTTCGAGCAGCGGCTCTCCACTGGAGAGTTCCCAATCAGAGGTTTCTATCATCGCTAATCCGGTCGTTCCATCCTTGACTTTCTTCCGCACAGTTTGTACTTCTATAGACGTACCCCCCAAAGAAGGATTTTTAGTGTGGCTGCCTACCATAGAGGTAGCATCACCAAGCCCCTCGTGAAGTTGGAGATTTCCTTCTAAATCAGACTCTTCCGATTCTTCCGAATGCTCTGAAAGCGAATAAAATTCACTATCCTTACTACTACTAATAGGTTCATTCCTATCATTACTAATAATACCAATCTCATCCATTAACGCCGGGTCATTAAGAGTATCAATAATGCCCTGGGGTGGTGCAGCATGTTCCAAAGCTAAGCCACTCTCCTCAATAGATGAACCAAACAGCTCACCCACCCCTTGTTGGGCATTAAGGGTATCAGATTTTGAAGAAACAGTCACAGATGTCACCGCTTTTTTGCCGGCTGCCACTTGAAAAATCTGCGATATCTTAGGTGTCCCTTGAACAGTGCCCTGTGGAGTACTATCCTGACACTCAGCGCCAAACAGTTCTTTAGAGCCTTTTGCTGCAAGTGCTGCACGTGTTCCTACCGCAGCCTCCCCAGTGACTCTTGTTTTCCCACCTCGAGCGGTTTTAGATGCCATATCAAGTCTCCAGTAGTATCCAGCAATGTCCCAAAGCACACAAAACCAATAATCAATAATTTTCAATTCCCCAACTGTTTTGTTGCTTTTTTTTTTTACACAAGTTTAGTGCAGAGGATTTATATAGGATTGATTGAATAGTAAAAAAAAAAAAAAGTTTGTCCAAAGGCTCTTCCTGTCTTTTTTCTAGGCCTGGGCCAAAATTCCGTTCCGTTCGCGGAAATTGCGATAATTTGGCATTTTCGCGTTCCACGGAAAACGCGAAAATGTCAAAATTTCCGCATTCCGCAGCTTAGCGATAATTTGTTTCTTGCTCGCGCTGTAAAATAATACATTCTTGCGTGTGCGCGATCGCCTTACCTGAATCCCCGTGTTCGCCGACAAGTTTTCCCGATCCGGTCGCGTTCTCCACGAGATGTTGAATTGTTGGTAGCCATTTGCGCTGTCTCGCGACAGTTCGGGCCCGCAGTAACGTCATGCGTCGCGCGATCACATCTTTCTTCTCGCGATCATGCACCGCGAGACAAGTGAAAACAAGATGGCCGCGCCCGCGAGCAACCGCATGGGTAAGTTGGCGAGCCGCGACCACACAGAAAATACCGCGAACGGGCGGGAAAAAAACTTCCGCATCTTCGCGATATTTCCGCGTGTTTGCGGAGATTTCAACATTTTCGCGATAATTCGCGAAATTGTATTTCGCAAATTCCGCCCACCCCTACTTTTTTCCCTTACTCTACCAGCTCTCAATCAAAGCCAAGTTGTTTTATTTAACGGAAAGTTTATCCAAAACTTTACCTAAATGCACTGTTCTCTCCAAGCCGGCAACCAACCGTGATTGCACACCCAGCTGCTCTCAGATTTCCAAGCTCAACAACGAGCCCGACCGCGGGCTGCCGTTTCCACAGGCTGCCGTTAACAATCCAGCTCAGGTGAGGCTGCAATCCGATCCCGCTCCTCCTTAGTGACTCCAGTATAACGGTATGGATGAGCGTGCGTCTGCGCCACACACTTGTACAGCCACGAAAACAGCTACGAAAACATCCACATCGAAGAATCCCAGCGCACGCCGAATACTCCGACGCTATCCTCTATATCGCCGCGCGTCCAACTCCGCAACTTGAACAGGAGAGACGAATCGCCCAGGAGCTCCTCACACACACGTCCGTCGTGTGGACGCCATCTTGCCCTAACTATCATAGTTTTCCTGACTAATGCCTAGAATCACATAGTTGTAATTCTTTGTTTCATTAATTTTTCGTTCATATCACATACAAAACATTGCGATGTTTCAATAATTTAATTTCATTGTAGATCCGTTTTGAATGTTTCTTGCCTCTTCAGACATTATTTTGCAATGTTTTTTAAGTCAAAATATTTAGTTGCACCATTAATCAGTGTCCTTTATAATATAATATATGAATATATACATAGTCATATAGATGCCAGTAGCGACATGTTAAAGCTGTCCTAGAACTTCCGCATATACAGGTTCTCCCAGAAGTATATCAATTTATCCACAAAAGTCTGTGTTTATTTTTTGATATTTATTCATCATTCATTTTTTTTACTTTATTGATCACTATTTTGTCCGTTTTGTAATCTAGTTACTTTATCAGGTCGTAAAGATTCCACGACGCTACTGCGTTATGTTAAACCTCACGCGTACACAGGATTGTTTCCTTTAAATTAAGAGTCACATGACGTTACGTCATTTCGCTCAACGCACGAGCAGGAAGTGCTAGCGCGATCTACACACAGATATCGGTTGATCCGTATTCTTTGAATTAAACAAGTAAGTTTATGTGGTTACACTATTGTTTTCAGCGCAATGGCATATCGCATGATAATGGGTACATATATCAGGTTGGTTCGTGATTAACGGATAAAAAGGTTTGATTTTTATTTATGGCAATAGTTAACAGATGAAAATATTGGCAATAGTTATATGAAGACGAACACAATATTGAGTACCAATGGTTTAATAATTAAATCATATTATCCTTTCGGTAATGTAAATAAGTTTAAACTAAAGAAGGACTGATGTGGTTTCTGTTTTTTTATTATTTGTAGACCCCAGATGAAGGGCCATGTTAAAATAATTGGATTGATGGAATTACTATAAACTATGGAATGTTCTAAATAAAAAAAAATGAATCAAAGAAGATAATAAATCTTTGATTTAATCAAAACAGAAAAAGTTGATTTATTCACCTAAAGAAAGATGATGGTGTACGGATTTTTTTTAACAGAAACTCTAGTAGTTTCAATGTGAACAGAGCTCACATCCATCGGGAACCGGTTCGCCTAACCCTGACATTCATTCCTTTGCACACCTGCCATATTTTCTAAGTTGACCCCTGCACCATTTAAGGGAACATGATCAATTCTAAAAGGAATATCCTAAAAATATCCTGCACCTGCTATTTGGAATGGGGAGTTTATTCATGTTTTAAATCTTCATAAATACGTCCGAATGCTTGTTGAACTCTTGATGCGACACTAGGAACATTATAAATGTAAGAAAGTATAGGATGCAAAGTTAATTCTTTACTGTACTTTAACTCAATTCTGCTATTGTCTGGTTTGTAGGTCACCACCATCATGGCCCTGATGCGTGTAACTGTGTTTACCAAGCTGGAGGGTGTATGATAGCGGCAACCCCACCTCCCAACATGGCCTGCCACTGCACACTCAACGGGATGAATTGTGTAGGAGAAATCCGAGAATGTGCCCAACCTAATGCTTTCTTTTGTAAGAATCCAGATAAATCTCTGGGCACCTGTCTTCAGGGTGGGGGTAACTGCAAAGCCTATTCTGAGAGTTGTGACTGCAATTATCACCCTGGTGGCTGTAGAATCTCTCGCTCGTCCATAGCCTACACTGCGTGTAAGTGTCAACACACATCAGCGTGGTCGTGTGGCGGGAATATAGTGATGTGCAAAGATGCGACTTCTGAAAACTGTATTAAGCCGGACACATCCAAAGAGTCCTGTTTACAGGGAAATGGGGTCTGCGAATACAAGAAAAAAAACAACAGTGCTCACTCATAGCGCTTTCTGAATGAATCGTCACCAAGTAGCGTTGCTTTACTTTGTTTGAATAAAAGGATTCTGTGATCATGAAAATTCTAGAAGTGTCCTTTCCAATGAATTGTAAAGAGATAACTTTGTAACCATTCTAAATAAATGTTTCACTTGCACATTAAGTATATGATCTCTGTCAAATGCCCACCAGCAACCCAATTTAAACCCAATCTAAATCAGCTATTTTTCCCAGTGGTCTCTTGTATTTCTGAAAAGATCTCAATCTTGGACTCCCAATTTCAGAAATGTGTGGAAAAGCTATTTGGATTGATCTCAGTGTTCTGACTTAAAAATACCTGCCACTTTTTGGGACTCATTTACAAGAAACTGATGCAATAAATGAGTAATTGACACCATATATGTCTCCTGTAATTCATTACACAATCAGAGGTTTTTTGACACAACACTTTCCCTGTACAAGCACCAGGCAGGATGAGTCATGCTACTCCCTCTGCAATATTGGCACCTGCCAGCGTTCTGCATTTTTCCCATCAAAATCACTTTTGTTCCCTGGTAAAATTCATGATATAGTTAGATGTGGTCGGCTTTGTATGGGTGAGCGGTCCCTAATCTTATGCGTCATTGATGAATTTCATATGCTTTTTCGTCAGCAAAGAGATGTTTAAATAGTTATTAAATGCTTAATAAAAACAATTTGTCCACTAAATGTAAGAAGTCTGGGAGTTTAATTTATTTATATCCGCTATTTATACAAATGAGTGCAGCTCTCTGTCCCTTTCCATAGAGATCAAAACACTTTTTAGTGACTTTTTAGTGCCGCCCTGGAAAGTAGAGAGAGAGATGCCTGATATATTGGGTCCTTTAGCCCAGAGATCTTTGTTTTCCTCCCCTCTGTCCTACTCCTGTCCTAAATAGAGAGATGCCAGTCTTGTATCTGAAGGGTGGGGTCATGAAAGAGAGGTGGCACAAGCACATGCTGGTTGTTGAAAAAGGGCTGCGACACTTTTGATTGTGACGTTTTGAACGGGCTGAAGAACGGCATCAAAATGGTTGCAAACATCTGGATTGGGGATCCGACGGGTTTGGATTCGAATCATTATATATTCCGTGTTCGCGGCTTGATTCACAAAACGTTCTGGGGTCACAAAACGGTGAATCTACGTTCATAAATTCTGATTGATAGAATTTAAAAGTGTGGATTTTTATGACAAGAACATCTGCTCATGTGGTGAAATCCGCCTTCGTGGCAGAACTTTCTGCGCGGAAAAGTCTGAGTTAGGGATACCAAAGGGAAGGCAAGCGCGTTTGACGAATATGAGACGTTACTTCGCATGCCATTACTTCGCATGCTTTTACAATGCGGTTATTACTTAGCAATAACCGTTACTACGCAAGTTTTTACTTTGCATACCATTACAATGAAAGTGTTAATGTATGCGAAGTAAAAACGTACCTAGTAATAATAATGGTATGTGGAATAACGTGTCATACTACACTAATCCCTAAAACTCTACCCTACACTTCACTTATCCACAACACTACCCTTAACCCTAAAACACTAACCCCCCGACACTACACTAAACCCTAAAACACTACCCTAGACTTCACTAACCCACAACAGTACACTAAACCCTAAAACACTAACCCCACGACACTACACTAAACCCTAAAACACTACCCTAGACTTCAGTAACCCACAACACAACCCTAAACCCTGAAACACTAACCCCACAACACTTCACTAAACCCTAAAACACTACACAAGTACACAACCCTGCACTACCCTACACAGCCCCTACATGACCCTACACAGCCCCACTTACCTCTTACCACACGTGGTTCAAATCTTCTCCCCCTTCATGCTTCCTCCGTCAGACTCTCTGTGCAAATGTCCGCCGTGACTAGTACCCGCCCCTACACATGCATTGTACAAAGCATGCGATGTAACAGCATGCGTACTAAAGGGACGCGTTGTTACTTCGCATGCGTACTAACGCTTGCGTGGTAACAGTACGTGAAGAAATGTCCGCGTACTAGTGGATGTTTCCCGTGTTTTACACGTAATGTACGAGCTTGCAAACTCCTGTGAACAACCACGAAGTACCTTACTAGGTAGTCATAAACGTTTTTTCCCCAACTGGGAAGCATACAGAAAGCAGGATTGAAGGTGTTTCTAAAATGAAAAAGAGATTAAAACATCCCCATGTTGTATGGGAGTACTGGTGAAGGGGGGCCCTAATAATGAAAATTACTTCCCCTTCGAATTATTTTCTGAAAATCAGTGGTTTTCACTGTTTTTGTCAAGGCTTGTTTTCCCCTCTTTACCAAAAACATTCACATTTTAATTGCACTGGGACATGAACATGAGCGATGGAAGTGCACAGAGAAATATTTTGAATATCAATGGTTGACATTTTCCAGGTGTTTTGCTAGCTATTTTCTTGATGTTGCTGAAAAGAATTCTCAAGTATGTTTGTGTGGAGCAACCATGAGCCCCTGCACCAACAGATGCAGAGGAGAAAAGAAGAAGGGCTTTCACAGCAATGATAGGATGATTTGTATTCTTTACCCTAACGCCTCATATGCAGGCTTTGAAGAAATGTAGGGGGCGTAAGTGGAAACCAGTCAGATGCACATGACGAGGAAGCTGACGGATCCACTTGTTAAAGCCATTGCATTACCAGTGCCCAATACATACATGTTCGCCCTTACTTTGACTCTTACCTTCATTTGTCCAAGCTCTTAAAATCGCTGCCTGTTAATTACGAACATCAAATACCATCAGATCTCAGTATTCATGCTTCATTTTTAGGATGTTTTCCTCATTCTCATGAGCCTTCCTTTTTCACATCACGGTCAGGTGTTCCTTTGATTCCAAAGAAGCTAAGACCTCAAATCTCATCATGGAGTCCATGTACAATATAAGTCCTCAACTCAAAGCATTCCAGTAATATTGTTACCATCCTTTCCTTCTAGAAAGCCCTCCCCCTTATGCCTAGTGTAAGAAAACAGGCCAACTTGCGGATGTCCCCTCCCCCACTTTTTGCCCCCATTTGCACTTCTAGATGCTGGTTTCTGACTCTGTCAGTGCACTGAAGCCGCTAACCAAGTCTCACTGCCAGTGCTCTCTCCCTAAAACTGATATGCGTGAATTGGTAACCCCAAATGGCAAAGACTTTAACGGCTTTATAAGTCCCTAGTATATGGTACCAGTGGTACCCAGGTCATGGGTGTTAAAGGGGTCGCCAGGGCCTGAAGCACTGTTTGTGCCATCCTGAGTGACCCAAGTTAACTACTGACCGCAGGCCTGCCATTGCAGAATGCAGGGAACATGTAAAATGCTCAAACTCCACTGTGCCCTCAGCATTTGTGGCAAAGTCAAAGCTCTCCTTTTAATATATGCCAGTCACCCCTAAGGAAGGCCTCCTGAGCCCAGAAGGCATGGTGCATGATATTAAAGGTGTGGACATGTAAGTGCAAACTGTCCCTTTACCATTAAAGGCTTCTATATGTGATAAACGGTACAGCCGGGAAAACCCGTGGTTAGAAGCTCCATTATGGCACTGCCTAAATGTCATGTTTGGTTTATAACAAATGTGTCTTATCACCCCTGACACTAATCTCATGTCGAGGATGATGTGGCATGCACCTAGGTGACTACCAAAGAGGTTGCCCACCTGGTTGCCCCAGCCTTTCCTGCGCTCTGGTTGCCAGCCCACAGCTGCTGCCACCAAAACAGGAATCTGACCCCCTGCAAGGAGGTGTGACCTCTCCCAGGGTTCAGAAAAATGATGTGGATTGAAGGAGGTGACACTTCCCTCCCTGCCAGGATGCCTACTGAAGTGGCACATCAAGGCGGTGAGCTTCAAAGTATTCACCACCTCTGATATACATTCAGGCTGCGTCCCAAAGGAGTAAACAGCCCTTCCATGCCTGAGGCACATTTGGACCCAGGCAGGTGGGAACATTAGGTATTCAGGAGGTGTACACCCCCAGAAGGCTAGCCACACCTCTAGGGTGGGCTGCCTGGTCTCTACAGCTGAGCAAGATGTTTGCCATTTTTAAAAGTGTTAGAATGGAGAGCTATGGGTGGGTATAGATGACTCTCCCCGATGTGGTTACCTCAGGGGTGGATTAGCTGATAAGGCTAATAGCTCATTGGTCACTTGCACCCACACCCCTGATGCCCCTATAAATAGGATTTAAGGGCCACCCCTGACACCTTAACCTCAGTGCTGATCTGACTTGCAAGATGGACAAAGAAGAGACCATTGTCTGTGACAAGAGGATCTGTACAAACCAAAGGCGCAATACTCTGCACCTGCAATAACATTCCTGGAACTGCACAATTACGAAGCATCCTGGACCAAAGTTCGGCTCGCCCAAACAGAGGGACCCTTTGAGAGACAATGGCAACTCCAGACTCATCGGCAGTCCGCAGATTAAGCAATGTACCGGAACCAAAGATCTGCTGGCCATTGGGCCCTCTGAGGGAATGTACAAAAGTAGGTGGTCCAATGCATTGTGGGAAATGTAGTCCTGACCTCCACAAAGGTTCAAGCAGCTTCCATGAGCACCCTGACTTCCAGACATGAAAATACCTTTTTGCTGAGCTTACCACTACTAAGGCTTGTTAGTCACCAGTCCTACAACTTACCCTTTTACTTGGCACTGCACCTTCCGGGAACTCCGCAAAACCTTCATCTGATGCCAGCAGTGGCTCAGTTGTCGACATTTTGCACCCGGTTCCCCAGCAGCACCATCTAAGAAGTAAAAGCAGCTCTGCCGTGGCTCCTGCTTCAGCACCAAGGACAGCCAGGACAACTCTGCACCCCAGATTCTCCGGCCAGGCAAAATTTAACTGACTGTTGTGGCTTGGTCCTGGGACTTTCATCACCCTTACCCTGTTCCAGGCAACTCGAACTACAAGTGACCGATTGTCACTACCAGTATTTCCTTTTGACCGCAATGCTGCAGTTCGGCAGAATTGAATTGCTGTGATTTATGTTTCATTCTAAAATCCATACCTCTGGTTATATGTATCTAATTTTGTTTGTGTTATTGTCTAAATTAATATAAAATCTGCTTTGCTTTTATAAATTGTTGTCAGACTTCTATTGAGTTGTGTCAATTACTTTTCGGCCATGTTGGTAGTAAAGCCTGTCTGCTCTTTGTCACTCTACCAGGACTGAGCTAAGGATTTATTATTGTGAATCCAAGGACCATCTTTGGGGTATTGTGAGAGTATTGCACGGTGAAACCTAACCAGCCTCGCCTCATCATACTCTCCCAACATTGTGATCACCCTCACCTTCTTCTCATGCTCTATCTTGATGGCAAAGCTCTCGACTGTGTGTTGGTGTGGCTGTCAGAGTGCTCCTGAGGCAGGTTCAGGCTCTGGCCGCAGTACAGATCACTCATTTGGGGCAGGATAGGAGATGCCAAAGCTGGATATCAGCCAATTATGTTTAAATATGTGAAGCAGACAGAGCTTGACCTCATGCATCACATCCTCAGAGATTAGCGGGTGCTGCAATAGGCTTACCAGTCCACCTTTGGCATGAACCCCTCATCCGAATCCCTTACGCTCTCACTGGGCACCAGCTCATGTTCTGGGCTAACAGCACCCACCCTTGCCCCTGAGGTCCACATCACCATACACATGTTTAGGGACTATCTTGCAATGAGTTGAAATCATTGGTTGCTGGTTTAAAGCACACCAGCTACAGTTTCATTTGGACAAGTTAAAATATTTTTTTTCTGTTTAACTGAAAACTGGAAGGCCTAGGTTGTCCTTGTTTCACCATTCCCTATATCAGTGATTCATTGAGTGTGTGAAGTCAGTGTGTAAAATATCCTCCCTTCCTACCAAAGAGTGTTAGTCCAAACAGTGCCTACCTGGATACTGAGCAAGATACATGCAGTTCCTGGTGGGCTATTGTTAGAAATTGGGTTACTTGTTGGCTGGGCTGTGAGCACTGGTCAAGCAGAAATCACAATCCTAGTCAGGGTAAGGCACAAGCAAACCCAAATTAACCTTTACTCAACCCCCTGGTAGATTTGCACAGAGCAGTCAGGCTGAATTTAGAGGCAATGTGTAAATTATTTGTGCAACACTTCAAACAGTAAAGTAGTAGAAACACACCACAAAAGGAGTCTACAACATCTTAAGAAAACTAGAGTATTTTTAATAAATTAAACAAGATTAACATGACAAAAATCTAATTAGCAGCAGCGGAGATTTTGAATTTTAAAGTTTGTATTGAAAATTGCACCAAAAAGCACAAAGTGCCAGTTGGGGCTATCTGGTTGCACTGAACCAGGAGAAAGTGACAAGTTGAGGCCAATCACGATGAAGCAAAGGCCAGCTACAGGGACCCAGTTAGGCCCACTCAGCAGAGTACCTTAAATCCTGATTGCAGAGCATTGCACGGATCTGTGTTGAAGATGCGCCGCACATCTGAAGCATTGCGTCACTTCTGAGATGTGGCAAGGCTGCGGTGTGAGGTTCTGTTGCGTCATTATTGTGAATCCCGTCGGCGGGACTTGCGATGAAAAATCCGGCATCAGAGACAGGGCGTGCATCTTGCAATGTGACAGTTCCGAAGAGCTGTGCGGCTGCGATGTGGGGCTGTCATCGAGGCCGCCGTCAATGAGAGATGCGAGAGCCTGGACTGTGGATGTGCAGCACTGTCGGGCCATCTGTAGGTTCTTAAGACTGCAGGAGGGATGCAGGTTTTTGCGATGGTTTCTGAGGACTGCAGCGGCGATGCATCAGCTCTGCTCTGGGATGCCCTGCTAAGCCAAGGAGATGCATCGGTTCTGCAGGCAAGCACTTTGGTCCCACTTCCAGGGCTCCAGGACTGGGATGGCACCACTTGGCAGTGTAGACTCACAGATGGCAGAGTCCAGGTGCAGGTTGGTTGAAACTCTGTTATGTCCCGGAGGCTTCAGATCCAGTGGCCAGTCAATTGGCTCTTAGAGTCACTCTGGGTTCTGAGTTCGAGAGATACAGGTCTCACACAGGCAACAGGACAGCAGGAAGCAAGCTAGTACAACAGAGCAGGAGTCAAGCAGAGTGCAGTCCAGCAGAGTGGCAGTCCTTCAGCAGCACAGCAGCCCTTCTTCCTGGCAGAGTATCCACAGGTTCAGAAGTGTGCTGAAGGGGTGGTGCCTGAGGTTCTTCTTTTTTACACCGTTGTGAAATTGAAGTGGGGAGTATGTTCTAGAGGCATGCATTTGAAGTGCACAGATGCCCTGCCCTCCCTGCCCTGGCTCCAGTCTACCTACAGGGGGCATGCAGCCCTTTGTGTGGAGACAGGGGAAAGCCTATTCAGGTGTAAGTGAGGCTGGGCCCAGCTTCTCCCTCCCATTCTGTCAGTGATGGCCCATTCAGTCACATCACACCACATCCACATCACACATTATGTGTCGATGTCTAGGAGGAAATCATACATCCCAACTGCCAAATACACCTAACCAAGGTAAGAAAATGCCAACTTTCTAAATGTAAATACAAAAATGATGGATGGAATGCTGCACAATGCAAACACTCACCCCCGGTCGGAAAGATCTAAATCAAATCCATCATTTTTTTACTCACCATGTCACCCCAGTTTGGACCCAGCCATATACAAATCAGTCTTGAACCTGATCCTCATGGGAAAAGTCCAGCCTGAACTGCCAAACCAGCTCCTCCCTAGACTGGAAAGAAGCATCCTGGACCGGTTTCAGGGTATCGCCTCTCATCAGCCAGGCTAGCTTGAATCTAGTGGCCCATTGAGCACGGGACCTACTTCTAGGCGTACCCTTCCCACTTAGGTCAACAAAAGCAAAAAGAAGACATGATGGACGGAATGCTAAACAATGCAAACAATCACCCCTTGTCACAAAGATCTGGGTTTAATCCATTGTTCTTTTGCTCGCCATGCCATGCCAGTTTAGACCCAGCCATATGCAAATCAGTCTGGAACCTGCGCTTCATGGGGACAGTCCAGCCCGAAGTGCCAAACCAGGTCCTGCCTGGACCACAAACAAGCATCCTGAGACCAGTTTCTGGGTGCCACCCCTCATCAGCCAAGCTAGCTTGAATCCGTGGCGCAGTGAGCACGGGACCCTTGTCTGGGCATACCCTTTTCCCTTCAGTGGCTCACCCACCTCCATTGTTAATTCTGGGTATTCTGTGCCTGAAATAGGCTTAGATGCTTTTGCCGGTGTGATACTAGTTTTGAATGTGAGGATATCTTAGCTTGCACTGCTGATGACCATATTGTACCTGTGCTGCATGTGAGGGGGACTTACAAGGCTGCCAAATGCTACACATTGTGTGTGATTACGAACAGGATTTGACTGCTGCTGCAGATGCTGTCCACGTTCTGTGCATGTGTAGGAGGTTTGCATTGTTGCTCACCATATTGTAGAAAAGTGTGTATTCCTTCCTGGTGCTGTACCTGTTTTTGTGTGGATATCTTACTATGCGTGTGAGTCAAGTTTATACTCATACACCACAGTGCTGATCTGTACACTTGTATTACAACTGAACTGCTGCTTGTTCATTGTATCTCAGTGAATGGTGCTGCCCAGTGCAACACGTTTTGTTTGTCATTGAAGACATTTTGCAGTTCCATATCTTTGAAACAAGCTTGCACTGGCCCTGAGTACCACAATTGTTCCATGTCCTTGAAAGAAACTTGCAGTAGAACTACAATTTCTATGAGCCCATTGTGAGGGATGTACCTGTGTAAATGCAGGAGTAACATTTTCTTTTGTAAGTGCACAGTAATTAGTCTGTAGATTGAGGTTCTGCCTGTGTTAATGCAGAGTGAAGTATATGTCTGCGTGAGTGCAGCGTGAGGAATGTGCCTATGTGAGGGCAGCTATGTAAATTTGGGGTCCCGACTCCAAGCATGTTATATCTTTGTGTGCATGCACTTTGCAAGAGCCAAATATATTGATTTTGGTAATGGTTTTAAGGGTTCTGAATTTGACTTGCAGAAATACAGTGCAGGGAACAGAAGTACAATAGTGTGTGTATGAGAATAGTGCGTTTTTATAAGACAGATGCAGACTTAGGAGTTTGAGGAGTGTCAGGGGCTTTGGGCAGACTGAGATGTCATCCTAGAGAGGGGCCCCATTTACTTTGCATTCATTAGGACCCATAGCAACCTAGCCATGCCACTGAATGCAGCCTCTCAATCATTGTGTCATAATTTTGTTGAGGATTAAAGGCACTCATTTAATGTGTGAGTCAAATGTACATTTGTTTAGTCAAACATACTGATGAGGCAATATGGTTTTTTTCCGTCCACTGTGGCAAGTGATGTTCTGTGTGTTTTGTATTAGCAAATCACTCAGTGGTTTACGAAGTGACTTTAGGGTTTGTGTTGTGCAGGACATATGAGTAATATATATTTTGAAATGTTTGCTCTACTGATATATATCAGGTGTTTGGGGGTTGAGGAACCCTTGCACACCACCAGTGGTCATTCAACAATATCCATCAGGTTATTAAAAAAAGGTGTTCATATAGGAAACATCTGCATTTGTTTCTTCACTTGTGACCCACAGCACACAATAGGCATGAAGTACCACATGTGGGTCAATTATTTCTGCCCATGCCCCCTGCACTTACATTGTCAGAGATAGATGAAGGGGAATAGCCGTGGGACAGCTTCCAAATCCTCAAAGGGATGCTAGCATTTGAAATGTTCAGTGTGAGTCTGTTGCTGAGACTTAGGATTTGATCATGACTTGCCGGTCACTTGGAGCTGTCCTTGCCCTCCCAGGAATTCCAAGGTTGTTGGGCTTGCACAGGGGAGTTGGAGGTGCATAAGTGCGATAAGTGATGTTACAAGCATGAAGGGAACACTCACAAGAGCTGGATGCAGGTTGTAGATGCTGATTGATTCTGGTAATGGCATCTGCACAGTAGGGCAGGCAACAATGGCTAACAGGCTGATTCTGAATAGTCACAGATTCTGAGGGACATCCATTTGTCAGGTACCTGGGCACCTGCATGTCTGCGGTCTCTCCGGGAGTAGTGCAGTTTTCAGCTGGAGGGTCACTCTTTGACATAGACTTCCAGGACAACTTCAATTGGACTCCACTTTAGATTGTAGTGCACCAGGCTGGGAGATAGGCTTTGAGTGTACTTCTAATATGGCATCTTCTTTTTCTCCATGCTTACCCACAGTTCCTCGTTTCTGCCATTCTCCACTGATCTGTGAGCCGGTGCTGGGCAGCAGGTACAACTCTACTTTCTTGTTTCGACTTCATGGATTGAAGTTACTCAAGGAAGCATGATGAATAGGGTTCTCCATAAGCCCGACCGTCTCCTTTGTCTCTCCTTTCTGTTCCTACAAACAGCTAATATTTTCCACAGTCCTTACCTACAGGACCTACTTCTCAAGAAAAGACAGTCAAGGAACTATATATGGTCTTAGTTTTTCATTGCAGAGGAGATTAAAGCTTCTTTAAAATAAAATGAAATGTACTCCAAGCTGACCAACTGTATCAGTTTATATTCAGAAAAAGTGGACCAAAGTCAGCTGACCAATCAGATTTCAAGGTACCCAAATATGTTTTGAGGGAATGAATTACTCCAAAGCACATCATCCTGTAGATGTTGTTCAGTTCATGCCAGCCAGCTTCCAAATGTACGGTGTCAATCTGATGTCCTTGGGTATGGCAGGAATCCCATATTGTCAACCTACGATTATATAATGGAGTCAGACAACCTCTGTCCTAACAGAGAATGTTGCTTCTCCAGAAGATTAACACTCCAAATACGGTTAATCTCAGCCCGCCTCTTTGTGTAAGTGCTCAGCAATGGGCTTGCCCTTGATCAGAGTCCTTTGTTACGGTGTCATAGGTCTCAGACCCTAGGCTGACCTCTTGCAGTGGGATTCATTCAGGGAAGGTGAAGAGAAAGAAGCCATTCTGCTTCATTCAAAGTAATGTGATTCCAAGCTGGACAGTAAATGAAGCTTTACAATGACATAAGCAGGGTCGGGGTAGTGGTGGAGAGCAACACTAGGGTGATCCGGCTCCTTTGAGAGGCAGCAGTTCTACCACCAAATACTACAAAATGTCTTCCAATCTTTGGGGCTGCATATATACAGGAGCAGCCCTCCTCAGTGTACCCCGTTTCCACCTTTTACATTTAATAGGAATTGGGGGGGATTTCATGACTGAATAGACATACTAAACAAGTGGGAGACAGTAAGACGTCTCACAAAGTAGGGGCAGGCAAATGGACTGCACCCTACAATTGTATGTGATCTGCTACCCAGCAATTAGTCATGTCATGGTATAGTGACGGAGACAGTGGGCATCCATGATAAAAAAAAGAGTACCACTTTGAGTGCAACCCCATCATCCACCAGAATTTAGCTCTCTATTGTTGGACAACAGACAAAAACAGGTACAGCACATAACAGAGTATCAGTAACCAGGTCGGAAAAAACTAGACAACTAGGAGGAGGGCGGTATTTGGCCACTGCACCATTGCATTCCTCATGGCACATGTCAGCAGCTTTTATGCTAAGATTATGCAGACACCTTCATGTTGTAATGTAGCATCCTCTCAGGCATGCTTAAGGAGGTCTTTATTGTCCTGGTCCATATTGCTAGGCCAGAGCCCCACCAAATGGTAAATTGGCAAACCCATACTGGTTTAGGCTTCGGGTCTCATCAGTAAGATGGAGCTTCCCTCTAATGGCACAGTGAAGATAGGGCCCACACCTTGGCAATCCACCACACTTAGGACATCACACTGAGAAAAGCACAAAAGTGATGAGTGGAATGCTTGAGTTAATCTCAGGTGCTGGTCATTACTCTTGAACACAGTCCAGTCCATCAACTTCTTGCCCACTCTGCCACTCAGTCAAGAACGACTCTCAAAGACATGAATATGGACTGGAATGCTGCCCTAAGCAATCACCAGGTCGTGAGATCAACCCGGGCATTCCTTCCATCACTTTGTTGTTTGTTTCAAAAGAAAGCACAATTACATGGCATTATCAGGGATCCCATGAAATAACTGGGCAGGAACCCAAAGCCCACATGAACATGTATCTACCATGTATCTAGCATCATTGGGCAGCTCACTGACATAATGCATCAGCTACCCACAAGATAATTCACCAAACCACCAACTTAATTGCTTACATGGCGCAAATGGCACCACCACTAGCAAATCTGAGCAGGTCCATTTCTTAATTAAATGTGACTTCATGGCGTTTTAGCAGGCCCCCATCTCAAATCTAAGTAGCACCCTGTGGAATATTTGAGCATACCCATGGCACTACTACGACACATCACTGGTAGCCCACATTGCACGACTAAGCACCTCTAGCATGAATGGCACTGAACCACAAACCGAACTGAATGAATCCTAGCTGGACTGCTTGCCTTTGTTAGTCTCAGTTTTATTCTTGTTAGTGCATATTTGTATGTATGTTTTTCTTGTAAAGCGCACTGCTGCCGAGGCGTCGTGGCGCTGTAGACCGCTGGGGAACCCGTCCTGGCTATCCCTGTGAGATGGTCCCTCCTGGGTATCTCCAAGGTGAAACCAGGCATCCCCAGCGAATGTGGGGGGCCGTTGTGGAGATGAGGCAAGCTAATGCCCAGAGTTGCCGAGTGTGATCCCTGGTTAGAGTAGGCACCGAGGCGAGAATTATCGAGTCCACTGGCCCTGGTCCACAACCCTGCCGCGTCGGGAATTGAACCCTGGTCCCGGGCCGTCCTCTGCTTCCGGGTCTGCTGCCTCTAACCAGTGAGCCACACCACTCCACTAGGCCATTGACTCTCTTGGGTATGAGTGGTAACTCCACTGGCTCCGTCCAGAGGAAATCACCACCTTTCTGCGGTAAATTTCTGCACCTTAAATAAAACTCATGTATAAAGGCATAAAGAATCACCCTGCACGGCATACTTCTAAAGTTCTCTAGCATAACCGAGTATCAGACCACATAATAATTGAGCTGCCCTGCCCTTGGCATGCACATCTCCCCCTTTTGTCTCTTGGTAAGATTTAACAGTTTTTATGACAGATTTTGATAGTTTCTGAATTATTTCATGGGTACCATATGGCATAATTGACAGACACCACAGGCATTCTTGATTAAGGTTCTGGCAATAATTCAACAGTCGCGTGCTGCGCATCGCCGTGATACTCCACACAGCTCACTGGTTGACTGAGCTGCACGAGCAGCATGTTGCATGGCTTGGCAGGACCTTTTGAACATCAGAGAGGTACCCAGATATATAATGGCAGCACATTAGCATGCAATATGGACATCTTTCTATGCAGTGTTGATATTCACTTATATTCTGGTACTGAAATCTATGGATTGGTCCCTTAATAGTAATGCGGGGTCTGTCTTTGGAGCCAATACAGAAAACTGGTCTTATTTTACCTAGAAGGAACACAATGGACATGTTGTATGCTGGAACAAAATGTTCCTGCTAGCCACCACTTCCTCTGGTGCACAAACATGTGTCTGCTATGAATTCAGATAGTCAACTAGCCAATCAGTTCCCTGACGGGCACATAAGTGTGACTCAGTGATTCTTTTGGGTATTGTGGCCTTCACAAGTTGGATCTCTGCACAACTTTCCCTTTAGGGGTGGTTCCAAAATCTAGTATCCATTTTAGATTGAAAATGTGCTGTTACAAATATTGTTTAGACCACAAGCGTTTTCACTAAAAAATCATGTGAATGAATCACCTGAACCTCCCCCTTGAGAAGTTTGCGATTGGTTTGCACAATCTCTTTTTGTGTGAAATATGGTGCTGGTATTTACCATATATTCCAAGAACCACTTTAATTCCTAGTCCTGACATGGTAATACCCACATCTAGTACCACATTTGCACAAATTATAAACTATGTTTATTCGACTGATGACCACCTGCAGTGTCTGTCAGAATGAGGTATAAAGAGACCATTTACCTGAAGCAGTCAAAGCACTGGATAGCAATGCGTGGCTGTACAAATGGGGACAAGGGAAGAGCCACCAGGGCAACTGATGGCCCCAGCAGCATCCTGGGAGAATCTCAGAGGCACGGGATAGCAATGCTTGGCTGTACAAATGGGGACAAGGGAAGAGCCACCAGAGCAACGGATGGCCCCAGCAGCAGCCTGGGAGAATCTCAGAAGCACTGGATAGCAATGCTTGGCTGTACAAATGGGGACAAGGGAAGAGCCACCAGAGCAACTGATGGCCCCAGCAGCAGCCTGGGAGAATCTCAGAGGCACTGGATAGCAATGCTTGGCTGTACAAATGGGGACAAGGGAAGAGCCACCAGAGCAACTGATGGCCCCAGCAGCAGCCTGGGAGAATCTCAGAGGCACTGGATAGCAATGCTTGGCTGTACAAATGGGGACAAGGGAAGAGCCACCAGAGCAACTGATGGCCCCAGCAGCAGCCTGGGAGAATCTCAGAAGCACTAGATAGCAATGCTTGGCTGTACAAATGGGGACAAGGGAAGAGCCACCAGGGCAACTGATGGCCCCAGCAGCAGCCTGGGAGAATCTCAGAGGCACTGCTCGTTAACTTCTCAAAGAGAGAGACAAATAAACAATGTGATATATTCACACAGTGCATCACACATGTGGCATCCTCAGCTTCTCTGTGACATGTCCTAATTCTACCAGTAATCAGGCCTAGAGCTGAATATGCTGAGGAGAGGAATTAGGCGGAGGTGCCGCATGGATGTACTGTTTGCCGCACTAGCAGGAAGGCAGCACACTAACACCACTGAAGTACTGACAACGTCACGACAGCAGTACTGGGAGAGCAGAAACACGCAGGTGACGCAACAAAAGTGTGGAAGCCTGAAAGAAGGAGGAACCAAGGGGCTTCATGTGGCATAAACACAAGGGTGGATCTGAAATAACTAAGTGAGTGGAAACAGAAGCCGACTAACACACTGGGTCGAAAGTGGTGGAGGCAAGACAGCTGGTAAACTTTACAAGGCACATATGCAGCGCTGTGGGTGACTTCTATAGCTGCTCACCCCTAAGGCCTCAGAAGTCAGGACCCCTATGGCTGACCCAGCTTCGGCATCCCCTTCCTCCCCAGTCTCCATTCCTGGCCCCTACTGACCTGAAAGGTGGCTAGACATGTTCTGACATCGAGAAGGTACTGCAGTCATGTGATCTCTCGCGATAATCCTGACAGTATTCCACTCGAAATGAAGTAGCATTTGCGAAAATATGCAGTTGTCTGTCTGCCACACTTCTCAAAGAAATAAATAGATTCTGTGTGAATCAGTCTAGACTGTAAGGATTTACAATGATGCACCATACAAGCCTGTTTGTCAAAGAGACATGTTATTGTGCACACGTTACAGTGCACTGCTTCTGAGCCAACAGTGTTTTTACTAAAGAAACAAAAGAGACGCACAAGCAGCCATCGAAAATACAATGGGGCAGATTTATGAGTCCCTTGCGCCACTTTTTCGTCACTTTTCCCATGTTAAAAGTGACGCAAAAGTGGCGCAAGGGGCTCATAAATCTGCCCCAATGTGATTCACTGTGTAGACCGCCTGGGACAGCAAACACCATGGCAGCCGCCCCCTAATGCCAGAATGGAGGTCAAAGCAAAGCGAGGTGCTGGACGACAAAATGCCTGACAGCATGGCTCTGATGAGGTTGGAGACGCAAAGCATCATCGGTTGACTTCACGGTCCCCCAGAGGATGATTTTGTATATGCAATAAACTCACACGAGACTTGTCAACATTAACTGATGTAGGGGGCGCTCTTCTCTAAGCTATTCTATCAAAATGGCGCTCTCCAAAGAAATATGGCTCCAGAAACATTGCGCAGGGATAAGTTTGGGGAAAATTCAAATCTATGAATTCTCATCAAATTGATTTCCTGAACCTGACGGTTGCCAAAACGCTGTTCTTGTACACCGTCATGAAGAGCTCACTTCTCTATTCTGCCTTCTCTCAGCCTTACTGATCCCCAAACCCAAGCTGTTTCTTCATGGCTGGGGACATGGGAGAGATGCAGAACTCGTTCACACCCTCAAGAAAGCAGGAGTCTCCAGCTCTGTGTTTCCTGGGACTGTCTAGTAATTATCTTTTTCTGTTCTCCACTGGGAATCATTAACCATGGCGTCTAGTTTTCTCTCCATGCTGCTGCTATGGTCTTGTGTCTGCTCCTTTTGTCCAGCATCATATGTTTCAGACTCTTGGAAAACTACATCGTAAAGTGCTGACACTGCAGAAGTAACCCATGGAGGACAGCGCACAATGGATGGAGGGTCCTCGCAATCACAAGCAGTAATATCTTCTGGAAGGGCGCAGAGAGAGTTGTTGTCTAAGGCTCTATGGGAAGTCATACCATATGTAGCATTCATTAGCACTGCAGAGCCCATCAAAGCTGTGCGATTGGCAACAATGCCATCTTCTCTTGAACTGGAAGAAGGTGTTTAAAAAAGAAACCTGTTGAGCTTGGAGTTGCCCCGAAAGGAGCCTCTTCAGATGTTGCATCGGTGCTGGATTCAGGTTCATTGCGCTGCTTGGTATGTTGGGCTGAGAACATATCTGGGTAATAAGCTGAGGAAGAACGACTCACTTCCGCCTCAATGCCCTTCAGAGCATTAGACGTATGGAAATGGAAACTTTCATCCCTGAAAACAACGTTATAACTTAGATCCTCACATTCAAAGAAATTAAAAGCTGCTTCAAGGGAAATTTTTTCGGGAAGTCGTGGTTGAGCTTTTTGAGACTTCTTCTCAGAAGCCATCAGAGCATTCTGCGAGCCGTGCGATTGACTGTCCGCAGTCACTTTGTCCAGAGGCTGAAGTGGAACAATGCTCCGAAGGTGCACGTCATCATGTTTAGTTACATTTTCTAAAGGCTCCAGCTGGACCTTCTTTCAACAACACATCTGTTTTTTTTGGAATATATTCCCTTTAGTGGTTAGAGATAAGATTTCTGGAGCTATAGGCTCCTCCAAAACACATGGGCCAAGTGTAGTGACGTCAAAGAGGTTTGGAAAGCCTCTGTCAATTCTTGGAGGTCCATACCGTTGTTTTACAGGTTTTTGTTCTGAAGAGAGATTTTGGGTTTGAAACACAATAGGTCTTAACGTTTGGTCATGAGTCCGCAGAGGGCCAAATGTTCCACCAGCAGGAGCAAATTGGAAGTCTCGTTCATGCAGGATCATTGAAATGATTGGCTGTGGCCTTTCAGAGCCATACTGCAGGTCAGTGTTACTGGTGGGAATAGGTTTTGTACCATAAACTCTGTTAGCTTCTGACGTGCAAGAGATCCTATGATTGTGTGGTTCCACCCACTTTTGATGGCCCAGTGGAATCTTCTGGCTGTGGTAAGGGAAGCAAGGTGAACTTTTAAAAACGTCTGGTATCCTATTGTTCTGCATGGAGATATTTGGAACCGGAGGCAACTGATTGAGGACAGAGACAAAATGATAACGGAATGTGTCCTGGCAAACATCATCTTGTATCCTCCACTATACCCCGAATGAATAAAGGGGACAGAGGAAGAGAAACCTTTTGGTGGTACAGGAATCCCATTGTAGCTGTTCTGCTTCCAGTAACCTTCCTGTCCCTTTGTGCCAGGCGAACACTCATGATGAGGAAAGCTGGCATTGCTGCCCCTATATACTGCTGAAACGGGTGTATTTCTTTCGCCAGTTTCCCCTTTATGGTGGGTGTGGTCTAGAATGAAGCTCTGCCTTTCTCTATAAAATTCTTCTGGGCTGCACAAAGTAATATGAGGATCCGACAGAGCGCCATGTGATCCTGAAAGCTGTACGGGTGCATCATATTCACCATTAGTCGGCACCCGCATATTAACCAACGTAGGTTTAAAAGTGTCATAGGATCGTTTAACATAGAAGTGATGTTTGCAAGAATCAACGTCATAGATTATTGTGAATGTATTGAGTATAATGCAGATGATTAGTTCGTATAATGCAATGTAATAGCTTAAACGTGTGCCATGTTAAAATCAGAAATGCAGGTTGCTTATTCACAAGACAATAATGTTGAATTAATGCCTAGATTGTGATTTCGTAGTGTGTTTAATTTTGTAAGGCCTAACTGCATATGTATTAGACGTGAAGGCCTGTTCATTTCTTATATTAGCTAAATGTTGTAGGCCGAAAATGATTTCTTCGGTAAAAGCTTTGGGTTACCGGGTGATGGAAAATCTTAGAGCAGAGAAAGGATTTCGTTCCCATGTTTCTGTTGCAGGTGCAAGGACATTTAGCTCGTTAGTGAGAATAAGTCTTTGTTTTAGGAGTTGAGATGCTGTGAGAGCCAGCAGGGGAGTGCATTGGAATGTGCAATTGTAACTTTTAGTATGGAAGGTGCCTGGGACCCAAGGTCAAGCTAACGGGCGATGAAAGTTGGACAGCTCGGCATGGAAACTTACCGGAGGAAGACCTGGCTGAAGACGTGTGCCGAAGGCGTGTTCTACGATTTTGGGGTTTTGTATTAGGGACAGTGCCCCGCAGGTTGGGGAGATGAGGATTAGGCGGGAAGCTAGAAGGAGCATTTTAGATCGAGCTCTCACTAGGTGAAGACTTCTTAGGAAGTTTCACTTCTGACACCTATTCCCATGATTCTCTTGCCTGGGAGGGAATGCTAAGTAGGGATGCCACTTTAGAACAGTGTAGGAACAGAAATGCTTGATTAATGATTCCCACAATTGATTTCAGTGTAATGATCTTTTATTTGATGCTTTTAGAATCTGTAATCCTTTTCATTTTTAGCCGAATGCGAATTCTTCGTAGGTTGGCGTTTGTCTTAGTGCCCATTTATCTTTTGTGCCTTGTCTTGAGGTGCCTCTATGTCCAGATGTTTTTGCTCATAATAAAATCTCGAAAATTCTAGATTCGGAGTCTTTTATCCATTCTGACAATGTCCAATTGTGGAAGATATATTTTGATAATTGTGTTTACTCCCTCTACGCTATTTGGCAAAGTAAAAAGATTCTGGCGACCTGAGAGGGTTCTTGTGGATAATTGGGTAGACAAGAATCCGGTCCTAGCAGTAACAAACATGATGTTAAAGCAGAATGCATACAAACAAACCTCATGAAACATACAAGCAGATTACTATAAAGCAGCCATGAACAGTCAAACCATGTTCAGATTACCTGCACTATTTCTATTGCTTTGATTTTGCAAGGGTACACATAATACTAATAATAATAAGGATCAGTTGGAAGAGACTTGCTGCTTGTGAGGCTGGACCCATCATTGACAAGGGGGGTTAGGCTGGATCTGACCTTTAGCACATGTACCTATACTACATTGAACTCTAACCTCATGCTCTCTTTCAGGGGAACTGTTGATGTGCTTTTTGCTCTATGTCAGTTGTGATTGCCCGACTACCGTATATATGGTGTTGTTTGCCATTTCAGGCTAAGCTAGTGTACTACTCAATGGGTCATTACAGTGAGTGAAATCTATTTGTCTTCTGTAGGGCTGAATGAATAAAAGTATAGCCAATATTAGTTTTCATTGTAAGACTCTTTTTTCACTGTCCTTCATCTAGAACTAGAGACTTAGGGGGTGATTTCTATGTAGGTGGTATGTATACTTCGTCGCAATGGTGACAGATTATACATATCGCCAACATAAAGGCCTACCCACCTGATTTAAATGCGGGTGCACATTCAGATTGGCCACGGCCAAGACTACTCTGTCTCCACCGTGGTTATCTACTCCTACGGCTCTGGGGAGTAGGGGCTGTTGGAGAAATGGCTACATGTCCGCCTGCCCAATTTTGATGGTCAGATGTAGTCACTTTTAGGTTGCATCAGCACAGATCTTGTGCTGTGCTTCTGAAATCTCTTGTATTTAATATATCTTAAAAGGGGGCTCTTATCAGTTCCTAATGTTGAATAACTGTTTTCATTCGCTTTTGTGTGGAACTTTGTTTTTTACTTCCCCTGTCTCCACACATTTACAATACTTCTGCTAAACTGTTCACACTGTTTAATCCCCATTCACTGTCAAGATAAGATCTATTCCCACAGAAAATGCTGACAGCTTCTAACAATATGCTGGAATGCTAGCTTTTTATTGCTTAGGGCCTCATTACGTTATCGGTCGGAAATGCTCCGAATGGCAGTCGGATTCCCCAAAACTGTGTCGGACCCTATGTTTCCGACTCGGTCAGAAACATTTCCGACCAACTGATTATGATGGTCTCGTTCGTAAAGCTAACCGTTCGGTCAGTTCGAAACGGTAGTGATCAGAAACTTCGAGTCGGTCACAGCAGAACCATACAGCTCTACGGACCTCGTTTCCGACCGACGTATTACGACATCAGATTCGGACAGCCTTTCCAACTTGGTCCGTTCAACACGAAAAGGCTGTCAGAAACTGACTTTAGGGGCCCCTAGCAGGCCCCCTTCATCCTGAATGAATGGCATTTTCCTTTTCATAGAAACCATTTCATAGAATGTCTTTATGGTCAAAAGGGGCTTTTGAAAGCTTATTTTTTAAGAGTAAATGCAATGGTTGCAGTTCTTACTTTAAGACAAAGTTTTGTCAGAGATATTCATTTCACTGTTTTACCTTAGGGGATATTATTTCATATTTATATCTTTTACAATGTGAGACAATTACTTAGGATGCTTTTAATTTGCTGACCCATCACCACCCATAAACACACCCATAAACAGCCTCCACCGCTGACCCCTCACAATCCCTAAACACCAATAATCCCTGACCCCAAACCCCTCACCAGACCTAAACTACACTCATCCCTGAAGCCTAAAAGCCCTTTCTACCACAAAAACCCATCATCCTGAATCATAAAATCACTGACTACCCCTAACTCCATCCATTCCTGAACACTAAATAAACCCTTCCTACGCATAACCCCACCCATCCAATATCACTTAAAACAACTCAGCACTTCCAAACTCCAGTAATCCCTGAACCCTAAAAAACCTTCACTTCCTTTAAACACCTGTCGACCATGGCTCATAAGAACTCCTCCTCACCCTAAACTACTCATCCCTGAACCTTAAAAAACCCTTTCTACATTTAAACTGCACCCATCATTGAATCATTAAAACCACTCAGCAACCTAAACTCCAGACCACCCTGAACCCTAAAAACTCTTTACCACCAGCCATTACCCAAAATTGAACCTTACAAACCCTCACCAGCCCTAAACTTCAACAATCCATGATCCCTAAAACTTCTCAACACCCTTACACTCTACCCATCCCAAAACCTATAAATAGCTCATACACCTAAATACCGTGCATGCCTGAACCCTACAAAAACCCTCACCACCCCTACACTCCACCCAGCTGTGAACCCTAAAAACCCCTGTCTATGACCTAGCACTAGTTATTCCTCAGCCCTTAAACCACTCATTACCCTAAACATTACCCATCCCTGAAACCAAAAACCCCACAGTAGTCCTAAACTCCACCCAAGTTTATGTAATTTTGGATTTTTCCTTAAAATTATCTTTCCTTTAAAATGTATTTCCTTAAAATTTCACCCATTAGTAAGATATTGTGCCAGACCTCTGGTTCTCCTGAGTAGTTACAAAACAGTTTTTGGACTTATTTATTGATCATCTCCCAAGGGAAACTAAAGATGATTTTCAAGGAGGTACTAAAATAACATATGATCTCCTCCTACCAGGCATTAAGTGCAGCACAAGACTCAGATATGGTGGTCCTGGGCTTCTGCCATGGCCTTTCCAAAGCAGTACGACCCACAACAAGACCTGTGACCTGTAGTATGGAAAGTAGTAGCCACGCAGAAATACATGAAATAGAATTTACATGTGTCCTTGCATGGCACCCATCTCTCCTAGTCTCCAAATAAGATGAAACCACAAAGTCAATGGTTAGCACATTGTAGTTGTAATTGTGTTAACTCCCTCTGTTCACTGGTAGTTTGGACCATTTATAGGAGAATCTTGATTGGTTACCTTAGTGTTTCGAAGTCTGTATTAATCAGATAATAAAATAGTGTTGGAGATGAGGCAGCTGAATTGAAAGCAAAGTCAATCATCAAGGGTTTAAACACTATACAAGCTTTTTGCTATAATAGCTTTTGCAAAGGCTAAATAAAAGTTGAAAGAAAGGATGGAATGGTATCTAGACTTGGTGGGCAGGTACATTCCAAAATACTTATAAGATTGTTGGTGTTCTGGTGCTAGTTTATTTACAGAGGACCGTGAGCCACTGTTAAGAAAAAGTATACTTGCGTGGGATGGCGGTCCTTCTGCCCATTATGTAAGCTCAGATTGTCAGCTATTATGTTTGTGCCATTTTCCGTAGTAAAAACTTTGACCAAGGACATGCTAATAACAACGTATAATAAACAACATATTGTACATCCAACACATCAATAAAACCAACCATCACTAGAAAACAAGAACACAATAGGTTACCAGCCAAATAGGAACTACAATAGAACAACTAAGCATGTCAAGAAGAAAAGCAAGGATGAATAAGACCAGCTAGTAGGATCAGTAGAACAGGGAGAGAAAAGGCATCAAATATTGGCTCATGCATAATTCAATGAGACCATGACCGACAAATAGAATAGGGGGCAGCAAGTGAGCCCAGGGCCGGCTTTAGTGCAGGTGGCGCCCTGTGGAACAATGTTTGTTGGCACCCCCCAATGACCACATCCACCACGGATTCTCTCCCTAGCACCTTTTAACAGTGCCCAAGTCTCCATAACCACTCTCTCTCAGATGCATTGTACTGGTGATACAGCGCCACTCATACCAGTAAAGGATGTCAGAGCACAATCAAGCAAAGGTGTGTAAATCAGCTTACAGGAAATGTTACATGAGCCAAAGGACTAAAAGTGTAGGAGTCACATGTCATCCATACTGGTGGGCAGTATAGATTAAGAGTGCTTGGTGTGGAGAAGCACAAACTCAGAGTCGAAAAAGAAACAGCATAGTTGGGAGTTTCCTTTAATAATAAGAATCAATTTCTATCCAAATTAACCCTTTTTTGAAATATTAATCTATGCTCTAATGTATACTTTGCAGTGTGTATGCAGTTCTGGGATGAAAGTTAATAACTCACTGTTCTATATTAGGCCTTTAAGTTATCAATTGCAAGGAACAAAAGGATGTCTCTTTTGAAAGCAGTCACCTGCTGATCTGTTTACATCATACGCACTCTTTAATCTACTTGGTACACGTTCTTTGCAGCTGGCATCTAAACCCTCGGCACTATCTTCACATAAGTCAAAACATCAACTATACAAAACTCCAATATCTCTCCAGAAAGAACATTAATCACAAGAGTTAATTTGACATTTTTGTGAGGCCTGGTAATTGCTGGAGAAAAGGAACGCAGCAGCAGGTGCTTTAAAAACATAGCAAACTTGCAAACATGGCGCCCCCAGGAGGCCAGCACCCGGTGAGGTGGCACCGGTCGCACCGCCCTAGAGCCAGCTCTGAGTGAGAGACGTACTGGATGATATAAGTGAGAGGTACAGAAGGTCAGAAAAGGTAAGGACCTTGAAATAGAACAAGAAAAATCCAGAGTGGAACCAAAGTAAGAAATTCAAAGTGTAAAGTGTATGAGTGCACATTTTTCATTTGTAAACGTCTGCTTTAGTATTAAATACACACATACAATATACAGCATTTGCTCTGCTGTAGTTTGATACATCAATTATTCATAAATATGCATTCATATATTTTAGTATATCAGATAGAATTTTGTGAATATGCAACAAGATTCATCTATACATTCTTGCATTCTACCTCATTTATCATGAGATACACCCTTTTCCAAATAATTAGGAAAGTGTATGTAATCCTGGTACAGGCAAGTATTTGGCAGAGAAGAATCTTCAGCGTTCATAATGGGAGATGTGTTTGTGTAAGATGAGCTGCAAACATCCTAGTGAAGGGCATTGGCTATCAGTTCACTTGGAAATGCAAAACCTACACACAGGGATAGACAGCGACGGTTAGGCCTGGATTCCTTAGCGGGGTTCCCCCTAACTTTTTGCCTTTTGACCTTCTGTTTTGCTGACTTCATTATTAACCGGTTTTAGGATTCTGGCCACTTTACCACTGCTGACCAGTGCTAAAGTGCATGTGCTCTTTCCCTAAAACACAGCAACATTGGTATATCCCCAATTGGAATATTTAATTTACTATTAAGTCCCTAGAAAATCACACAACATGTGCCCAGGGCCTGTACATTAAATGCTATGGGGGGGGCCCGCAGCACTGATTGTGCCACCCACTTCAGTAGCCCTTTAAACCTGTCTCAGGCTTGCTATTACAGAGCCTGTGTGAGCAGTTTAAACTGCCATTTCGACCTGGCAAGTTAACCCACTTGCCAGGCCCCGAACTTCCCTTATTAATACATATAAGTCCCCCCTAAGGTAGGCCCTAGAAAGCCCCAAGGGCTGGGTGCAGGGTATTTAAAATGTTGGACATGTACTTTTAAGTTTTTTAGGTTTCGCCTACGCAGCGCGCATGCGCTGCATAGGAAACAGACCTTTAGCAACTGACACAGCTTTGCGTGCACGTTTGGCGATTCACTTGCGGGAGCGAGCAGCGGCGCCATACGATAGCAATTATCGTGCCTTGCTGCTCGCTCCCACAAGGGAATCCGGCGCAGGCACCCTCCTTTCTCCCCTCTCCCTGCTGCCACGCGAGGCGCGCGCTTGTACTTGTTCTATTTCTACCTTTTCGCGGCTCCGTTTGCTGTAATCCCCACTGCTCATGACTACACTTCCCAGCATGCTATTGACCGGAAACGTCCTCCCTGCTCTTCCGGTTTCGGAGAGTGTTCCGTTGCACGCTGTGACTTTGATCCTGGTGCCTGCAGAAATGGATGGTTTCTCGTCTGACTTTTCCCCGGCGGGGACAGGGGGTTCTGGGAAGGTGGACCCAGGCCTCATCATGGAGCCAGTTAAGGTGCAGATTGCCATGGCCAACGCTCAGGAGCTGCTGCAGGTAACGCCTACCTTGTACCGCATCAGCCATTCCGTCATACCTCGGCCTGTTGTTTGTCCCCTGACATCAGGCAATGGCCTCTGGGCTCCATATGACCCCCACCTCCCCCACCTCAGGTCATGCTCTAATGTCCTTCTCACCTACAAAGGACTCCAGCAAGGATCCTGTGGGAGGTGCTGTATGCCCATGTTGACCCTTGCTTGCCACATCGTGGCTCTAAAAAATATGTTCTGCTTTCATTCTGTGATTACATTTCTTCTCTGTTGTTAATAATGTGGTACAAGAACATGTGGCTCCTGTTCCTTTTTACACCCTTCTGTCTCCCATTCCTGCTGCAGTTAGAGGCTACAGCCAAACAATGAGACATGACTGTGAATGTTAGTAATTATCCTCCCATTCCGGTTACCTAAGCACAGTGTTTCTTGAATTAGTGTGTAAAAAACAATTACGAGAGAGTGCGCTTAAATAAAGTTTGTTTATACCATAGTTTACTAACCTGTGCCATACAAGTGTTAAAACTGAAGGTATGTACAAAAATAAAAAAATTAGCATGTTTTAAACTCCACCACAGAGAAGGTAGTTTGTCAGACGTCCACCACTGTGAACATCTCTCCTGTAACTGATCAGTCATAGTTTAGGATTTGTGACATCATGACCAACCTCCAATGCAGGTATAGATTGGGTCATGCTTTCTTCACTACATTCTTCCCCAGCTGTCTTGTCTGTCCCATCATATCCACTTTTGTGCTACCTGGCCTGCTGTGTGTCTAACAGTTATCCCTTCCCCTCCCTTCAGTAACTATTCACGTCTGTGTTGTTCTCATGGACACCACATGTAATACTTGCATTGTCAATGCTTCTTTGAGCTCCCAGTCCTTTCATTTCCCTTTGGCAGCACACAGCTCCGGAGTAACCTGCTTCTATGCCCCTGTAGGTAAGAACGTATGCTCTCCTTGCAATTCAGCACTCAGTGTTAACTCATTCGGTAAGATCTGAGCTCGCACCCTGCTTCCCACTACCAGCAAATCTCCAGAAGATGCAACGTGACCCTTTAATGCCCTACTGCAGAGGTCTTCAAACTGTGGGGCGCGCCACCCTGGGGGTCGGTGACGGCATTCCCAGGGGGGCGCAAATGCCTTAGCAAAGAATTGTAAATGAAGATCGCCTGGAAGTGTGGCCTTCTTTATTTGGTGCATTTCCATGCCGTTTTAATTTACAAACAGACTGAAGTGTAAAGTATAGAAACCCCTAAATATGGGGGCTGGGGTCATTGAGTGTGGTGGCAGGGTCAAAGAGGTGGCTAAGAACAAACGATTCTGTAAGGATTTTGTTTTTTTATACGCAGTTACAAAGGCAACAAAGTAACCCACACACTGAAATAAAATATAAATGCAAGTTAAAGGTCCTGTTTTTCTGGGCAAATCGCTTAATCTCCCATGCCTACAAACAAACGCGACCTTGTGTACTGTAATTTGTGCTCATGTAAAGTGCTGCAACATCTCGGGTCAAATTTGTGCTATACAAAATTACCACAAAAAAAAGTAATCTTATTGTGCCAAATGTGACATCTCAGTTGGTTAATGTGATCACTGTAGATGTTTGTGTGTGAGATCAATGCAAAAACAACAGTTGATGGACAGAATGCAGAACAATGTCATACATTCACCCCAGAACAGAGATCTTGCTCACCATGCTGTTCCAGTTTGAACCCAGCCATATGCAAATCAGTCTTGACCCTGTGCCTCATGGGAACAGTCCAGCCCGAACTGCCAAGCCAGGTCCTCCCTGGACTGGAACCAAGCATCCTAGGACCAGTTTCGGGGTTTCAGGCCATGTCTGAACTGGGGTGGCGGAGTGAGCTAAAGAATGATGATGGATTAAACCCAGATCAGTTGACTGGGGGTGAGTGCTTGCAATGTTCAAAACTCTGTCCATCATCCCCTTTGGTTTTGCTTTGTTCGCCCTAAGTTAGCAGGGTATGCCCAGACGGGGGTCACTTTCTCACTTTGCCACTGGATTCAAGCTAGCCTGGCTGATGACGGCTGATTAGCCAGAAACTGGTCCCAGGATGCTTGTTTCCGGTCCAGGGAAGACATGGCTTGGCAGTTCGGGCTGGACTGGTGACTGGTCCCATGAGGCACAGGGTCAGACTGATTTGCATAAGGCCATGCCTGAACTGGGGTGGCGGAGTGAGCTAAAGAATGATGATGGACTAAACCCAGATCAGTTGACTGGGGGTGAGTGCTCACAATGTTCAACACCCCGTCCATCATCCCCTTTGGTTTTGCTTTGTTCTCCCTAAATTGGCAGGGTATGCCCAGACGTGGGTCCCTTGCTCACTTTGCCACTGAATTCAAGCAAGCCTGGCTGATTAGCCAGAAACCAGTCCCAGGATGCTGGTTTCCGGTCCAGGGAAGACATGGCTTGGCAGTCTAGGCTGGACTGTTTCCATGAGGCACAGGGTCAGACTGATTTGCATATGGCTGGGTCTGAACTGGGGTGGTGGAGTGAGCTAAAGAATGATGATGGATTAAACCCAGATCAGTTGACTGGGGGTGAGTGCTTGCAATGTTCAACACTCCGCCCATCATTCCCTTTGGTTTTGCTTTGTGTGTGAGACCAGACAGGCACAGAATTGTATCCTAGTTGGTGCAGTGTGGAATACTGACTTATGTATTTATAGTGCTATGAAGTCCCAGCCTGCGACAGAAAGCACTGTGAATATGTATCATTATTAATTAGTAATGACAGAGGAGAAACACAAAAGGAACAAGATCCATGGGTAGTGACAAAGTTACGACTCAGAACAAGGGGCAATATGTGGGGGCTAATTTTTTCATTTACAAATGAACAGAGACAACTTCCTCAGCGAGATGCCCCCTAGGAAGGTGCGGTATATAGGGGCTTTTTAAATTTTTCTTATAAAAGGGTCATTACAATCATTAGTGTAACAGGTACTGAGGCAAGGGTGTAAGTGACCACTGTCCCACGATTATGTCTTCCTTCCTATGAAAAAGGTGCTGTAGGGGCACATTGTCCTCGCTAGCATTAGAGCCCGGATCACACTTACCGCTTTTTTTTCCCACACTCAAGGCCAGAAAGTATGGTTGGTGCTGCGGGTAGAGTGGCACCAGGGCCCCATTGCATGAGGAGCCAATCATGGCAGTTTTTCCACCCTCCTTGGCTTGCATTAGGGCCCAATGCACACTTGTATGTCAGTGTTGCTTTCAGCCTCGGAGCAATGGCTCAAGGGAGGGGAAAATTGAAGCAGAGAAGGTTCCTTAGTTTAGCCTCACAGACATGGCAGGGAGGGGGTGTGGCAAAATGGAAGCTCTGTTTTTAACAAATGGCAGAGGAGATCGCTTCTGCCATGCAAAGCGGGCTATCATTGGTGAAGTAGGTGCAGCCGTCTAGGGTTCTGAGGGGCTCACTGCATCACACTTATCACTTTCACTTTAAAAAGGGGTCAAGAGGAGTTATTGTCATATGTAACTTTAGGACACCCTTGCAGAAAAAAGAGGGATATCATGTGGGCGCTTCTGTTTGTTCTTGAAAGGGGCAGAGAGCCTGCTGCAAGGTTGGCATGATGGTTAAGCAAGGTGGGGAAGAGGTGAAAGCAGCAGAGGTGATAGCCTGCTCTGCAGGGCCTCAGTTATCATTGGGGCCCAGGAGTGTGAGGGGTTCACAACGCCCCAATTATGGGGAGCAGTATTTTTGGGTCAATTAATGGTTTTGTTTGATGTATTTGCGGTTTTAAGAAGGCTCACATTCAGTATGGACTGTGAACGACAGTACCACTGAAATGATCTCATAAGTCTTGTCCCCTGTGCTCGGACCGTTTCTACCGCTCCGCCAATCCTTCTCATAAAGTTTTGGAGGGGGGCCTGAATTCAAAACAACTTGCTTAGGGGGGCTCAAAGCAAAAACGTTTGAAGACCTCTGCCCTACTGCTTACTCCTGTAAGAGACACGTGCTCTCACCCTGCCTCTCTTTGGCCAGCACACTTGAGCGTCCGGTGAATTGTAATCAAAGGCTTACATCTAGACCCAACACAAAAGATTTGATCTCGTCCTGCTTCTAAATGTCCCTCATAGGCACCCATCCTGCAAGTGATATACCTGTAAAGGCCCCCTCCACTTCGCCCTGCCCCTACAGTAGTAATCGTATGTTTACTAAACTATAAAGTCCAAATGAAATTAGCTTGGATATAAAAATAAAAAAAGGTGGCTTTACTGGAGTTGATTGAGAGGTTCTTCATAGTTTTCCCAGCCGGTGACTCCTTTCCATCTGCTTGAACAAAGATGCTTCAACACCATTGTTTTGTGTGACATCAGTGAACATGCGACTCTGTTGGTTTTTAATTATTGTTGCATCAACAAGCGGCGTTGTGTGTTCTTAATTTACTTTGCCAAAAGGTACCCTACTCTGTTTTTAAAACGGAACCAGTCTGATAGGTGGCTGCATACATGGTGATCTTGAGATTTGCAAAGCACATGCCTGTTCTGATTGAAGCCATTTTGATTTAAAGGGGATTATTTTACAAATAATTGTGTTAAAGAGTGGAATACATGAACACAATTGTTTTTTTACAGGAGGAGACACGAGTAGGTGGCAAACTTTTATCAGTTAACATACTGTGATGTAGGGAAATTTTAGTTTGTGCTTATTACCACTAGCTTCTTCCAAGCTAGACATATTTATATCTCGCCTGTCTGCACATAGTTCATGCTATTGGGTAGACATGTTTTTACTATCCATCTTTTCTGATTCACCATAATGAAAGGGCTTGATGGTCATACTTTATTTATCTTTCCAAACGCACTCTCTAATTTGAGCTCATTTGACGCCTGTCCTCCTGGCCGGTGAATACATATATCTGTAATACTCAGTGATGACATTGCCAGGCTCCCTCCTGCTATGATCGCCTGTTTCCCTATCACTGGGGGGGATATTAGCAAGGGCCTTATCACCGCTTTAGCGACAGCTTAATGGCGAAATCAACAGTTTTGGTGCCGCTTTGCATGTCAGCGATATATATCGCTAATGACATGCAAAGTAGGCGTTCCCAACTTAAAGAGACTGAAAACAGTTGCAAACACAGCTTCCCCCTATTAGCAATCCCCGAGAAGTGCTAACCGCGACTATCGCTGGAATCTAACACCTGCTAAAAACCTGACTTAACCATTCTAGTCAATGGGAGGTAGATTGTAAGGGTAAGTCCTCACTTGCCTATTAGCAAGCTTTTCATTAGCGCATTGAATTTATCGCTGGATTTCTCGCGCTATTGCTGGGTTTCGCCGCTATCACTGGATTTTCTAACGCCTTGGAGAAAAACATTGATAATAACGCATTATCTCTGCGATGAAATCCAGCGATAGCCGGCGATAAAAAAAACTGCGCTAAGCACGCTTTGCGATAACTATCGCAATTTCTTGGTAATATCCCCCTGGGTTCTTTCAAATACTGTATTGAAACCTACTAATAATATATATACATATCCTTTTTGGAAAGCTCACTGAGGTGCCTACACTGTGGTTATAGGCACTTCACAATTCCACTCAAATGAATTTCTAAAACCAGACTCGTTTTTGCAGATGTTTAGTATTTCTTGACGAGCAGGATCATTCCTACCAGAAACTACAGTGGGAAATAATTTCTCCACCAGTGTTGGGCCCTTCAGAAGGCAAGATGGCGTCAGCGTGAGCGGTCGCAGCGGCGGTGCTCTGTGAGACTGGGCTGCTCTACTCAACTCTACTCTATTCTGAAATGCTTCTGTCACGGGGTTGCCCCGCAACAACAAGAAAAGAAGAGGCACGGGAGCGCAGGGACCTCTGTGGTGTCGGAACGGCACTTACATGACCAGTCCCCTGTCTTTTCCCAACAGCCCCATGCGTGGGATTTAGACGCCGACAAGCAAGAAGAACCTCTGAAATGGACAGACGCCTTTAAAAATCCCGGGAGTACTGTAGGCCCCGCCCCCAATTGCCTCATGACTCTCTCTCGACCACTAAAAGGAGAGCAGGAAGGCGACGTCAGGACGCACACTCGCGGAAGAGAAGCAGATGAGGAGGAGAACACACCGAACGCCAAGGAGCCAAAGGAAATACAGGACGCCAACACAGACGAGGAACCGAGGAGACCCCGGGACGTCGTGTCGGACGAAGACGGAGGGAGAAAGCCAGGAGGCCAACAGGAAGGCGTTCCGTCCAGCCACGTTCCTAGAGGCACGTGGCTCGCCCAGGTACGTGGGCGTATGGCAGGGTGGTTTGGGAGGCGGGAGAGGGTTTAGATAACTCGCACCTCTTTTCTCCTTCGAGCCTGGTATCACCCTTCACATTCCTTGCCTAGTCGAGCACCAGTGTCCCTCATGCCTTTTCCCCACAGAAGAAAACGAAGCACAATATTACAAACGCGTCTCTTGTCTCCCTTTTCTTTGCATATATCACCAACAACTCCACCCGCGGTGAACGAGACAAGAGGACCATCCGAGCCTAGAAGCACGTCCCGAAAAGCCCAAGGACACATTGATACAGAACAACTGATTGGACTCTTCGTTTCCATTTTTGTGAACCTGCCTGTGCATTCGGGCGCACTTAAAGAGTCGCGTGTACAGAGGAATAAAGCCTACTTTATCTAGACCCAAGCCTGTCTCTGAGTATTCTGCTCCCAACCGGTCCTCACACTTTCACAGCTTCCTACAACTAATCTAACCGAGTGATCAAGATCAAGACTCCCCGCATCCTGCGTCCTACATTCCACATCCACATCCTGCGCGGGTTTGGAACTATTTATCACCGAGAATAGCATTGAGAGCCGCAGGATGGAAAGGAAACCGGAGTGCTGAACTATGCGGCGTTCCATATGAATATCACCACGAATAGCGTATACTGGGCAACTGGACAATTGGTCAAAATATTTAATATGAAAGTCCTGGCTTGACCTTGATTTCGACTTCAGTTCAACTTCAGCTGTAAGTTGCAATTGCTTACATTTGATATTTGACATCCGGCATTTGGTGTTCAGACGGTACTGCTTTTACAGACGGTACTGTTTTTACAATGAATTATGTTTAAGAAGGATATATTTGTTCGCATTTCCTGTGCTATCTGCTATCTTGACTATTTCGCTAATGGCTACAGTGCTTGCCTATCTTCTATCTTCTATTGCTTCTATTGCTCGGAGCTATCCTCCCCATTCGGCTGTATGGTAGAGCCCTGTGGTTACATAAAAGTGCCGATTTTATATCCGTCTACCTGTGCTTAATTGATAAACCCCTTGTGCCTAATTTCCTAGCCGGTGCACCTTTGGTGAAGACTTGTGCTTCTATACCTCAAAAAACTTATACAAACTTATACATCAAAACCCACTGGCTGCAGCAACGTACTGAATCAGTGTTACCGTCTTTTGCTGCCTTTCTCTACCCCCGCGACGCTGGTGCTCTTCCCCCGTCTTCCCCCGTCTGCTCCCTTTGGCCCCCGGACGTCATCTGCAGACGGGAGTGTACCGACCTCTTATCCTCACGCGTATTGCGTATTGTGCGTTTCAGCGCGTCCCACGTGCCTCGTTGCCAAGGAGACGCTCTGAGCTGGGAGGGAATGGGAAAGCAAAAGGCAAATGATGCTTAGGAGTGGAAGCAACATTAGAAATAGATTAAAAACGAAGGAGAGGCAGAGTACTTCTCATTTGTTCAGTACAATTGAAATTGAAATTGGAGCAGGAGCTGGAGCTGGAACTCGGGCTTCCCCATCTGTCTCGTCTGCCTTATTGATTTTATCTGGGACCGGGACAGCGATTAATACTGTTTCTGTATTGGTATGTGTGTCTATATCTTTATCTGGCACACCGGCAAAACATCAAGAGAAACTTCAAACGGGGGAGAGCTACCCTCTTAATACTGGCTCCTCACTGAGAAAGCTGAAAACTTACCTAAATGAGCTTAAGGGCTCGAAAAGCCAGAAGAGATATAATACTGTCCTGAAAGAATTCTATTATAGTTACAAGAGAAAGTTTCAGGGAAAGTTTCAGTATCAGAAACGGATTGTGACGCCCCTTAAGCCCTCTAAAACTTCAGATATGGAACAAAATACCGGAGAGAACCGGAAGGACAGAGAGAACAGAGAAGACAGAGAGGATAGAGGGGAAGGGCCCACCCTGGAAAAAGAACAAAAAGAACAAAAATGCCAGAAATCAAAAACAGGTTCAGGCTCTGCAAATAACGCCGCTTTTAATAAGGAAAAAGGGGACGAAGCAGGTGAGCCTTTACAGGGAGAGACATCGAACCCACAAGCCCTTGAGAAAGCAGAAATTGCAGAAATTGAGCTGATACCTGCTCAACATACAACTAATAAACATAAAGGACCTGAAACCAGAGGAATTAAATCAAAGGAGAAAGATCTGGCAAAAGACTCGGTAAACGACCTGGTAAGAAATGAGGTTCAAGAAAAAAGTAAAATTAAAGATAAAAATATGGAAAAAAAACTGGAAAAAGAAAAGGAAAGAGAAAAGACCAAACGAAAGGAGAGAGAGAAAGAGAAAGAAAAAGAGAAAGAGGCTGGCAACAGGAAGGAGAAAAGGGGGGAAACAGAGGAAGATGCTAAAATGGAATTAATGGCTAAAAAAGCGCAGAGATTACAGACGATAAAAAACTTAAAGGCAACTGCAAAAAACACTGGCATAATTGAATCATTACAACCAAAAATCTCAAATATATTTAGCCCTCTGCAGAAGGATTGTCAGAGTGATGCAACAATGAATGCTGACTTAAATATAACCCAGGAAGAGACAAGGGCATCTATAGAGATAGATGCTGCAACATTAAATCAGAAAGAGCTAAAGGAGCAATGGGACCAAAAAAACTGAACCAGGAAAGGAAGGAGTTGATCCCTTTCCCCAATTCTCCCAATCCACAAGATCCTCCAGTGGGGGAAGAAGTTCAATTAGCTAATCACTTTCTCTTGGATGAAGACTCTGATTCAGAGGTATACGAAACAGGGATGTCTATCTCTAGTGACTCAAGTCGTCTAAGTAATTCAAGAGAATCAAGTCCAAGCGCACGAAGGGGAGCCGTATCCGTGGAGATCTCCAGCCCCAATGATTTGAGATTATTTAGCGAAATCAACATCAGGAAAAAAAGAGTGGGGGGGGAGGTCAAAATACAACAGAGAATGAAATGTGTTGAATGAGGAAACCACAGATCCTGGTAATAACACGGATTATGTCAAAAGTAGACCTAATCCCCCCCAAAGAAGTCCAAGGATTAAATCACCAGAAGAAACATCACGTCAAAAACCGGGCATACAAGGAAATCAAGAAAGACATAAAAAAGAAAACACAGAACCCTCGTTAAGCTAGGTACTTTGCTCAATAAAAGACTTCCATGAGGATGTGAAAAAAGAGAGCCAAAAAAACCGCATGGCCATTGAAAAATTACAAGGCGCTGTGAAGAAAGTGGGAAGTATCTGCTCCGAGATCTCCGAAAGAATGGTCAGGGTGGAAACTCGTACTGAGAATCTTGAAACCGATGTCGCAACGCTTCAAAAAAAGGAAACAGAACAGGACGGAATAATAAGGGATCTTATGGCCAAAGTGGAGGATCATGAAAACAGATCCAGAAGAAATAATCTAAGGTTTCTTGGAATTCCGGAGAATTTTGAGGGAAGCGATGCCAGAGGGGCAATGATTAACATACTCAAAACATCATTCCCGGAATTGGAAGCCTGGGACATGGAAAGGGAAGTCCAGCGGGCCCATCGTTTTCCCCTAATGCCATCAAAAAACTTTAACAAGCAAAATCAATATCCAAGGGCAATGCTGGTCTGCTTTGGGAATTTTCTCCTCCGTGAAAAAATCTACGACCTTGCAAGACCTACCACCCAAAGAGAGCATAAGGGGTTTAAATTTTTTGCCAGACCCGACTTCGCTCATGCCACCATGGAGCGAAGATGGAAAATGCCTCAGCTATTTGGATCGTTTGAAAAAATTGGAGCAAAAGTATTCCTGTAAAACCCGGCACGTCTGAAAATTATATTTAGAGGTGCAACAAGAAGCTTTAATAGTGAAATACAGGCGGAGGATTATCTTCGGGAAATTACAGAGACAGTCTCTCGAAATCCAGGGAAATAATCTAAATTAGATATAAAGACTCGCAGTAAAAGGAATTACATAAGAATAATTAACTACCATAAATTGTATCTTGTAGAAGGTATACCTTGGGGAAGTGTGGAATTCTAGTCTGAACGGCTCGGGGAAGTTAAAAATGTAAATGTTTAGAAAATTTAGGCTTTGGATCAACTATAAAAGATAAGCATATTATTAACTAGCCTAGTTCGCAGGACCCGCTTGCGCAGATGTCACACCCCTGGACCAGACTGGACCAGGTAACCTTCAAAGGTGGTGGTGGGTGGGGGGGGGAAGGGGTGGGGGGAAGGCCGGACAGGTTAGACATAAAGGGTAGCAAATCTATGTTAAAAAGGAATAGGGAAAGGGATCCCTGTAAACATTTTGTTTACAGGGATCACAAGAAACCAGAACATCTGGAATATAAAATATAGAACTTTTTTTTTAGTAGCATGGCTGGGATAAAAGTATTATCTCTGAATGGTCTGAAAGATCTCAAGAAAAGACAAATGGTTACTATTGGACTACAAAACTGGGGAGCTAATGTTGTATGTATGCAGGAGATGCATATTGAAGGGTCCCAGAACCAGCTGTTAAATACATTAGGATATAAACTGGTGTGTGCTACCTCACAAGGTGTTAAAATTCGGGGGGTGGCTATTCTGGCTAAAGGGAGTGGATTGGTATTTAACAATTCTAAAACTGACAAGCTTGGCCGTTGGGCTATCACTGAATGCAGTTATCAAATAGGGCAAAAAATGACAATTTGTGCTATTTATGGGAGCAATACAGATGACCCCGGGATTTTTGATGAGGTCTCTAACGAATTATCACACTGGCCTCTTCCGGTTTTGGTCTGTGGGGACTTCAATATAAACCTTCCGATTAACTGGTCCTTAAATGATGACTGGGTCTACAAAGGATGTACACCTAAAGTATTTCGCTCTCTTAAAGATCTGTGTCTTGTACATGGATTAGTGGATAGTTGGCAGACTTCAAATATTAACACCGGTGACCTTGGCTATACTTTTTATTCAAATCCACACCGCACGCATACCAGAATCGAATATATTTTACTTTCAAATTCACTAATCAGGAACTCTTAAACTGTTAAATTGCCCCAGGTACTATCTGACCACAACCCCCTTTTTTGCACACTGACTATTAAACTAGCTAAATCAGAGCCTACTTTGTGGTCATTTGAAAAAGCGTTATTGAACGACCCTCAGTATTGTATCCACATGAAAGACTGGATACCCAAGTTCCTAGCAGAAAATATTAATAGTACATCAATAGAGGTTGTTTGGGATACGTTGAAAGCAGGGGCCCGGGGCGAGACTATGTCATATTCACTCAGAGCAAACAGACGAGAGAAAGAGGAGTTACGGAGGCTGCAGGATGAGCTTATGTTAGCAGAAGTAAGACGCATTAGTGTCACTAGCAATATAGACACAATTGGGGACATCTCTAGTACCTTAGCCCAAGTAGCAGTTGCCAAGACAGCAATTACTAATATGTTTTCAGATAAGGCAATTCGGAAAGCCCGACACGAAAAGAATTAATATATGAAGTCAATGAGCAAGTGGGACATCAATTGGCGATGCGATTGCGACAACAGGTCAATGCTAATCTAATAAGGGAGATTGTAGACCCAGTGGAAGGCCAGCTAAAAGACTCAGAGCTGATTAAGCAAGCATTCTGGAGGTTTTATAAAGAACTATATACAGATAACGGCAACGGAGACATCATAGAAATAAAAAGGTACTTGGAGAATTGTGAAGCCGTTAAGCTTGAGGTAAACATACAACTGGCTCTAGAGGAAACACCGAACATGGAAGAGGTATTGACTGCAGTTAAGAGCCTCCCTAAAGGAAAGGCTACAGGTCTGGACTGTATCCCTTCGGAGTTCTATAGCACATTTATAGATGAAATTAAACATATATTTAGGGATTTCATTATTCATATTTTCTCCGGGGGGGAACCTCCCAGCTCCTGGTCCAGGGCCAAAATTGTGATTTTTGCCAAAAAGAGGAAATCCCCAGAACAGCTAGGATCATACCGTCCAATAACCCTAATAAATGCTGATTCTAAAATATACTCCAAAATTTTGGCAAATCGAATTGCACCCATAATACATAATGTTATCGTTAAAAGCCAGCATGGTTTTGTTCCTGGAAGGTCACGATAAATCATATCCAGAGGGTTATCACACTCTTTGACGGAACAGAAACTAACGGAGACCCTATGGCCCTGATCCTTCTGGATGCAGAGAAGGCTTTTGATAGGGTCTCCTGGCAGTTTCTCTGGAAAGCAATGGCGATGATGGGATTTCAAATCAAGTTTATTCAGGCGATACAAAAAATGTATAATAATCCTAGGGCTGTTGTATCTGTCAATGGAAGCCTTACTAAGGAAATCGCCGTCTCCAGGGGAACTCGCCAGGGATGCCCTTGCTCGCCATTGCTATTTACAATATATATAGATTTTTTAATTCGCTATTTGGAGAAAAATAACCATATAACCCCCATTATATCACAGGGGTATGCAACAAAAACATTAGCATACGCTGATGACATTGCTATAGTTACTGCAGACCCCATAGTAGCAATGTCGACCATTGAGACCGAGGCCAGGAAATTTGGGCTGGTCTCTGGCTATGCATTAAATCAAGGAAAGACACTATTGTTTTAAATCAAAAAATTGTGATGGACGATCCTAGGGTGGTGAAGGGAGCGACATATCTGGGTGTCACAATTTCTTCAAAATTAGAGGAAGTTGTGGATTTAAATCTTAAGCCACTGCTGAATACGGTACAAAAGGATCTACGACGGTTAGACAATGTCCACCTGTCCATTATTGGAAGAGCAAATGCAATTAAAATGGTGTACTTTCCCAAGATATTATACTTATTCAGGGCAGTTTGCCTAGAGTTTTCTAACCAGTGGTTTACAGTAATGGAACGTACTTTTTCTAGATTTATTAGGTCTCGCCTGACCCAGCACATGCGCTGGTCTGGCAAGACTTATTGAGAGGGCTCCAAAAAGTGCTACCAGGCCAGCCTAGAGCCACAGTGCATGTGCGCGGGCGCGCGCGCCGCGCTTTACCGTGATTACTTTCACTTTCGCTGCCACACTCCCTCCCTCCCCCCCCCCCGGTGCGCCACTAGTTGTTTCTTGACAGTAGCGATGGCAAAGCCTCTCGTTTTGTTAAACTTTTGGTATAATCGCGGCACCTGCGCTTTACTTTTAACGTTAAAAGTAAAGCGTGGGTTCCGCGATTATACCAAAAATAAAGAAATAGAAATAACAATCTTTACTTTTGTTATACTCGTAAGTAAAGCGTCGGTGCCGCGATGCTTGTTCACTTTGTCCATTCAACAGAACGAGGCCTCAAGGACAATCATGATCAGTTTAACGAGAAAATAATCTTGCTAACCATTGCCATCAGATATAAAACATATTGTATTTGAGGTTTCTTATGATAAAATCACGCTGTTATATGCGGTCGTATTTCTATATGTAGCGCACGTTTGCCACTGCTATGACTTCATGGAGATGTGCACTTTATTGATGGTTCATTACAACTTGTCACTTGCTTTCAAGATTCAAATACTGCTACATAAACAAATTAGATTACAATAACAGTTTCCTGCGTGAAGGTATTCTGCATACAAAAAGAATGTGCTTGTCTCAATATTTACTTCACTCAGACATTTTATATAGCCCCATGTTCTGCTTGGGTTTTCGGATCAGATAGAACCCGCTCAGCAGAGCCTCTCTAACCCAAACCAGAACGTTACCCCCTCCCTAGGGCCTATTCACACCTAAATAACCACATATATGTACCACCTAAGGACAGGGAATTCCTACTATATATATATACCAAGACCTACAAGTCACAGCCTCGCGGTCCCAAACGGACCCAGGACTTCCTGCCCAGATGGCAGCCACAGACTTCCTGCCCAGACGGCAGTCACAGCCTCGCGGTCCCAAATGGACCCAGGACTTCCTGCCCAGACGGCAGCCACAGCCTCGCGGTCCCAAATGGACCCAGGACTTCCTGCCCAGACGGCAGCCACAGCCTCGCGGTCCCAAACGGACCCAGGACTTCCTGCCCAGACGGCAGCCACAGCCTCGCGGTCCCAAACGGACCCAGGACTTCCTGCCCAGACGGCAGCCACAGCCTCGCGGTCCCAAACGGACCCAGGACTTCCTGCCTAGACGGCAGCCTTAGACAAGTCACAGCCTCGCGGTCCCAAACGGACCCAGGACTTCCTGCCCAGACGGCAGCCACAGACTTCCTGCCCAGACGGCAGTCACAGCCTCGCAGTCCCAAACGGACCCAGGACTTCCTGCCCAGACGGCAGCCTTAACACGAGTTCATCCTATAATTACCACGACATCTATATATCAGATCACACAAAGACAGCTAGTTGAGCACAACTTGTTCCCCAGTTCGAAGGGCTCCTTTCTCCCTCATTCAGTTACCACCTACCTGATCAGGATTAACATCTGTCCATGTCAAGTCACAGCTGACTAGAAGAATAGGTTACCCTCTTACACAAGAACACGTAGCACATATTGCTTTACTACTTTATTTAGTTATTACATACACACTCACGGAACATAATACATATCACATAACCTGCAAAGAAAAGTGAAAGATTGAGTTGTACACTCTAATAGTAAGGGGTTGACATCACCTTGGTCGTATGTAGCCTGCACTCAATGGTCATCTAGGTTCCCTTCTCGTCTGCGCCTCGGCTTCGCCTGGAAGTCACACCTCCGCAATCACGGGTTTACTCCCGTCTCCCTCTCCGAGTCACTGGGACCTCTTCCTCATCGGCTACTCTCTTCTCTTTGGAATATCTATTTCTCGGTTTTTCTCCACCTCCAAGTTTGTCATCTGTCTTCCCTGGAATAAGTAGCAGCTTTACTACTAACGGCCAGGTGCCGCCCATGGACTAGAAGCAAGTGCCAGTATCTGCCTCAAACTTTTACTAATATAGACGTGCATTTCCTCATGGAAAATTCCAGCCCGTAACCTGCCGCCCACCAAATTCTTGTACCTCCCCGTGCCAAGGACACGTTCCCAGCCGGCCGGCCGGCCTGATGTAGTGTCTTCGGCATGAAGAAAAATACAATCCTTCGATAAGGGCCGGCCTGAACCGGTTCTCTCCAAGCGAATAACACCTCCTAACTAAAACACTGCCTATGACCTAGAAACATCCCGAGCTGCCAGAGCAGGAGGAAAGATGGAGTCTCTCCCGTTTAAGGCCTACCAGGCCTGAATTCAGCACAGCTCCATGAAATACCCTCACTACAGAACAGATTACCCCTAATACTAACAAATCTATCCCCTAGGATGTATATGCAAACCCTGATCTATGGGGAAGAACACAGGATCATGTCGAAGTGCCTAATAAATAGGCTCTATACACTACTCTAACCCTTAGACTTGAATGGGAAGAGACTGAAGTCACCTAAATCACCCTTCAACACAATAAGACCGGAAAAATCGAGCAGTACATTTCACCCTTGACTTCAGTCTATTATACATTCATTAAATGGAGCTAACATCTGTGGAAGAATAATATGAAACAAAGCTAACTGATCTATGTCTAGTACCAAGTATGCAGAATTGAAATAATGAAGGAATACACTGAATAAAGCAACAGATAGAAATCAAAACAGCAACAGCAATCAAAATACCACCTAATATTTGGCGTAGCACGTGTATATCAGGTAACCAATTAAAGAGCCAGTCAAACCAGCCCTGGTCAATGTGTTTTCTAACTTCTTCTGTTAAATCACGCAACTTGTCGATGTGAGCACGAATGGATTGTGTATGGTCAGACAAGTTAAAACAACAGAGACCTTCGAAGTCCGAGCAATCATGTCCATGTTTAAGCAAAAGATAATCAATGGCTGCTCTATTTTGCAAAATGGCCCTACGTTCACCCTGGGCGTCTAATAGCATGTCAGACAAAATTGTAGAAGTATGATTAATAGATTTCACCATCCAGCAGGCCATTTTCCCAATAGATTTGGCATTATAAACCGCCAAAGCAGGAACACCAATAATTGAAACAGCTAAGCTAAGGTATTCAGACTTGGAATATAAATGCAAAGATGGGTCACAATCCTCCTGTAACATTACAGTATCTCGAAGCACACGAGAGTTGGCATTCGGATGCGATGCGAACATCAACAAACTGAGTCTCGTAATGGCACAAGGGCCTCCGGAAATGTTTGCAGGGACAAATGGCCAGGAAGTATTACCACATGAGAAAAGCCATCCGGCAGGTAGTAACATCGTGCGATAGTGACTGGGGGTAACTACCAAACTATTACAAGTCATATGAACTGAAACACATGTGGTCGGTGTCCTTTGAAAGCACAAAGTCCGTTCGTGAGATCGCACTAGGATTACACGTAAGAAAGAAGCACAAATCACCTTGTGTGATATTATAAGTAAGTATTTGGGACTGGATGGGGGGTTGCTCGTTCGGCAATTCAATACATAGGGGGCAATATACATGGGTAGCAAAATCACCCAGGAGAATATTGGGACGGGCCTTCGAGACATTAAAAATATGAGTTATCTCATCGGTGTCAAACAGAAGTGAGGGGCGTCAGTCACCCTCTTAGCAAGTGCGGTCCAAAAGTTCGATGATGAATCCCATGCAGCGAAGGAACGCAACACTCGGGTTCCCAGTTCATCCCGGGTTGATAGGATCCCTCCTTTCTCGTCGTACCAGTCCGAAAACAGTCCGGCTCCGACACATCCTGCAGCAACAATCCAGAGAATGATCTGAAAGAGAACCAAATACAGGCATTAATCATTCTCGTAAATAACATTTATCAGCCGGGACCGCTTCCCAGCTATCTTTCCCTGGTCTCATAACCAAAATGGTATTATCCTGACCGGTGGCAATGACCTCTGCTTGTTCAGGGGGATTCTTAGGCGACTGCACCCAAACTCTGGCCCCAGGATTATCCGTGGAGCCAAAACCTTTCTGGCCACGTACAGTTAGCAATGTTGGAGCAGTGCCTTTCATTAATACACCACTGAAAACAGGCATTATGAGTAATTGAGCCACTCGGTCAGTGCGATGTATCAGTAAGTCAACCTCACTGCTATTCAGCAGGAGCACCTTAATCTCTCCCTGATAATCACTGTCGATAATTCCTCCAAGCACCTGAATGCCTTTTACAGCCAGCCCCGATCTAGGGGCGATCAATCCGAAATTTCCAGGTGGTATCTGAACACCAACACATGTCTCTATGATGACTCGATCTCTACTTTTTATAACAATGTCATCCATAGCATGCAAGTCTAAACCTGCCGACCCTGGGGTCGCTCTACATGGAGCCAAAGCTCCGGGAGTAATTTCCCAATACATCACAGTTTCTCTGATTTCATTAGGCATAGCCTCAGCATTCGGGGGAAACAAACGCATGAGTGGAGATTCAGCATTTAAAAAAGGACGATTATTCAAAATCAATAGTGCTTGGGGCAAAAAGTCTCGCCAATTTTTATACTTGTCATCCGTTAACTTACGCAGCTGGTCCTTTAGCAGGCCATTCAATCTCTCTACCAGGCCCGAGGCCTGTGGGTAGTAGGGGATATGGAATATCCATTCAATATTGTTTTCCGCACAGAACTCCTGTACCAATCTTCCACGAAAATGGGATGCATTATCAGATTGAATTTGGAATGGCACACCATAGTACATCATAATTAATTCTAATGTTTTAATGGTATTCAATTGGGTAGCTTGCTTACAGGGAAGGGCTACCAGCAGGCCACTGTATGTATCAACAATAGTGCAAACATATTGACAATTCCTACTCATGGGAAGTGGACCAATGTAATCGATCTGCCAAATTTGAGCGGGCAATTTGCCGCGATGTAAATGACCTTTAACAATTTGGGGCACCTTACGCCGTCTGATATGCTGACAAACGGGGCAGTGTAAAATAACATTTTTGATTAAATCTAAGGGAATATAAATTCCTCGATCAGCAGCCCACCTGCTAGTGGCCTTCTCTCCAAAATGTCCTGCCTTCTGGTGTGCCCATTTCGCCAATCCCGCAATATCAGAATCTTGCCTGTCCACCACTGCCTCAGCAATTTTAGACTTCTCATCTGCAATGTTATGAAAAAATTTGTCAAGAGAATCTATCGGGGTGTGAGCGTCCACATGGAAGATTGTAACAGTACTCTGTGGGAGCATCTCCCAAATTTCTTGCCATAACTCTTTTCCCCATAATTCTTTGGAATGTAACTTCCAATTATGGGAATGCCAAGTTGGCAACCAAACAGCCAGTCCATTGGCAGTAGACCAAGAATCAGTGAAAATATGACATGTACCAGGTAACTCTTGTTTCAAAACTTGGTAAACAGCGTAAAGCTCGGCAAATTGGCTGCTTTTACCTTCACCAGTTGTGCTCAACAATTTCTGTGTGATCGGATTATAGGACACCGCCTTCCAGTGCCGTGTCATCCCTATAAACCTCGCTGAACCATCAGTGAACCAAACATGGTTTCTTTCCGCTGCGGACAAATCATCAAAAGGCTTACCCCACTTGACAGGAGACTCCTGTGCTAAAGGTACGGAACATTCACTCTCAGTCTCAGTCGATGGCACTCGCGCCACCTGCTCATGTAAAGAAGCAACTCCTTTCGGGCCCACACGTGCCCTGTCTTGTATGTACCATTTCCATTTAATCACACTCGCCTCTTGAGCGTGTCCAATTCGGTGAGTTTTCGGCGAACTCAGAACCCACTGCATGATAGGAATTTCCGGACGCAGAACTATATCATGTTCCAAAGTCAATTGCTCGGTATCCACCAGAGCCCAATAACAAGCAAGTAACTGTTTCTCAAAGGGTGTGTAACGTTCACCAGCATCAGGTAACTTTTTGGTCCAAAAACCTAACGGTACTTTACTCCTGCCTTGTTTCTGCCACAAACTCCAATTTGCATAAAGGCCCTGTACAGACACATTCAAAACCACGTCACCATCACGTACAGGCCATAAATCCAGAGCATGTTGAATTGCCTCTTTTGCCAGACTAAACGCATCTTGCTGTGGTTTATCCCATTCAAATGCATTCTTTTTACGCGTGACCCGGTACAAGGGGGCCAATATTTGACTCAAATGAGGAATATGCTGGCGCCAAAAGCCGAACAGACCAATGAAGCTCTGGGCTTCTTTCCTATTTCTAGGAACTGCAAAATCAAGAATCTTCTGTTTAACCTGAGGGATCACTTCACGGTGCCCTTCATGCCAATTAATACCCAAAAATTTTACAGCCTGGGACGGACCTTGCAATTTATCTGGGTTGATTTCCCAACCTTTCTCACGCAGGCACTCAATGACTCTGTCTAATTGGGTCTGAACTTCCTCTTGTGTTTCGCCTTGGATCAAAACATCATCAATATAATGACATATCTGAATTTGGGGATGAACCGGTACCTCAGCCAAATGCTCTGCCACCAGCCGGTGACATATCGTAGGACTATGCACATAGCCCTGGGGAAGACTTCTAAACGTCATCTGACGCCCGTTCCACGTAAAACTGAATTGTTCCTGACACTCTGGGGCAATCGGAATTGAAAAGAAAGCATTAGCAATATCAATGGACGCGTACCATGTACCTGGATGCTTTTGGATTCTCTCAATAAGTGTAATAACATCCGGTACTGCAACAGTCAAAGAGGGTGTGTGCTTGTTCAATTCTCGATAATCAACGGTCATGCGCCAAGAGTTATCACTCTTACGCACCGGCCAAATAGGATTATTCCAAGCAGAAGTAACTGGGGTTATGACTCCTGCATCCACTAACTCCTGAATAGTGGTACTAATCTCCTCATGACCACCTGGAATACGATACTGCTTCTGACAAACCACTTTTGTCGCATGGGGAACTTGTATGGGGGGCATTCTTAAACGACCAACCCGTATAGGTCTGGACGATATATAATGCGTTGTTCCAAATTGGTAACATCCGTCATCTAGATGCAAAGTCATTCCTCTCAAAATATCAATCCCAATTATGAATTCTAGAAGTGGCACTACTAGTACAGAATACTCTTTTCTGGGAATTCTACCTATTCTCATTTCAAGCAAAGTTTGAACTGCAGGGGTTTCTTTTCCACCTAATCCGGTAATAGTAAAAGGCTGACCTGTAAACTTCTTTGATTTTCCATGAATAAGAGTGGCCTCCGCTCCTGTATCTACCAATGCTCGGGCCCTTTGGATATTACGATGTCTCCAATAAATATCAATATCTACATAGGGTCTATTATCTCTGTGAGCCCATCTGCGTACCGGAGCTTGACCTATTTCCTAGTCATTCTTACTGCATTCTGTGTACCAGGATAAATCAGGATAAAGACTCTCACATTTCTTAGGTATCGGTACCTCCTGTTCATATCCATTCCCAGTACGGAACGGATTCGTATCTTCTGCATTGTACTGCGGGTTACGATCGACCAAACTGTGACGATCCTCTCTCCTCCTCACCTCAGGGGATTGATCCCTATCATCTCTACGTCTGCTGTAAACATATTCAGTTCTCCCCCTTTCTCTTTCCCCCTCTCTCTCCCTGTCTCTCTCTCGACGGGGGGACACATCACGTGCAGAACGTCGATCATCACGACGAACAGAGCGCCCACGGCGGTCGTCATCACCGCTACCGTCAGAACCACCACGATCACACTCAGTGGTCCGAACACGCCGGGCACCCTCCTTTCGATCCAAGCCACGTTTGCGAAACAACTCCCACAAACGAGCGGTAGTCTCACCATCAATGTCCTCCCTCCGCACACCATCAGCCAGAAGACCAGAAAAAATATCACGTCTAGTAAGTTTATTTTCACCAGGAGTACGAGTGTCAGGCCGGGACTGACGTTCAGGTTTAAACCACTCACCCAACTCACCGAGTTGGCGCACCGATTCCAAAACCGTAGATAATACGTTACCAGTCTGATTAATCAATAAAGTCATCATGACCTGCTTATAGGCAACAGGGGAAGATCGAATGATACGGTTCCGCACAGAAGATGTCAATGAACCATCAAGCAACCTGTCAGCAGTACCCAGAAAAATTGCCGTTTTCATCACCTCCTCTTTGAGACGTTGAGCAGCATCACGCAAAGTATACCACGGCTTGTCATTCACAGGCCAGTCAGATTCAGTAGGATATTTTAGATTACAACCCTCAGTCGCCAATTGGAGTAAAGAAATCTGACCAACACCATTATAGTTACGAAAATGATCCTGCACAGTAGAATCCAAACTCAAGGAACAGAACTTTAAACAATCGCCAGTATCCAACATAATACCAGCAGCGCCCAGTTCATGAAGGCGCACCATCCATGTGAGCAAGGACTCACCAGCTCGCTGCCGAAATCGCTGCAAAATATCACTAATTTCCTGCTGAGTAAAGTCTTCTAAACAGTCCAAAGAAATACCCTGCGGAGCATTGGGAGACTGCTGCAACTTCCGACGGAAAACTGGATGCGCAGAAACCGTGGGACGAGCATCACAAGGAGCCTGATCAGTACTCGTAGAGGGACAATCAGTGTAAGAAGCATTGATCCCACTCGAAGAACGAGCGTAATCACGGGGTGCACCATCAAAGGTGCGAGAAGCAGACTTACAATCATGGCGGGAGCGAGAAGACTCGCGCTTGGCAGACTCCTCACCCGAGGAACAAGAATCAGTCGAGTTCCAGATATTACCATCCCATTCATCAGGATTCCAATCCAGCCCGGCTGTCGCCACGACCAGACGCACCTTTCGCGTCGAAACCCGACCGCGACTGTTCTTGTATTTATAACGAGCAATTCGCACAGCCGCCCGTTCGGCAATAGTTTGGTAAGTCTCAAGTTTATCAGCAAGCAACTTATTTTGACACCGCAACAAAGTATGAGAATTCTGAATCTCAACAAAGTGCGCTTCCACATCTTTAAGAGATATCTGTAGCTTCAACAGTCTCTCATGCAGAATCCTGTATGCAGACAAAAGAATCCAACCTCTGCGCCCCAAAATGGGAATCTCCTCACCCTTCGATACGGGTGCCTTCTGCAAACAAGCAATCACATCAGCCGGCTCTGCCAGCTCCAAAGAAGAATTCCAATTCTCACTCAAACCAGTAGAATCAGCCCACTCACGGGCCAAGGCTTCATAAGGCGTTGAATCCCATCCGGGAATATCAACGGGCAACTTAAAAGTAGATTTAGACCTTCTAGAAAACATCGTGAAAAAGGAAAAAGAAGAAAAGAAGAGAAAGAAAAGAAGGAAGAAAAATAAAAACTATACACACAAATATACAAAAATAAAATGCAAACAAAACCACGCACGCGCCGAAAGCAAACACAAGACAACCACAACGCACACAGGTTTCGTAAACGGTTCGTGACGCCAAATGTTCTGCTTGGGTTTTCGGATCAGATAGAACCCGCTCAGCAGAGCCTCTCTAACCCAAACCAGAACGTTACCCCCTCCCTAGGGCCTATTCACACCTAAATAACCACATATATGTACCACCTAAGGACAGGGAATTCCTACTATATATATATACCAAGACCTACAAGTCACAGCCTCGCGGTCCCAAACGGACCCAGGACTTCCTGCCCAGACGGCAGCCACAGACTTCCTGCCCAGACGGCAGTCACAGCCTCGCGGTCCCAAATGGACCCAGGACTTCCTGCCCAGACGGCAGCCACAGCCTCGCGGTCCCAAATGGACCCAGGACTTCCTGCCCAGACGGCAGCCACAGCCTCGCGGTCCCAAACGGACCCAGGACTTCCTGCCCAGACGGCAGCCACAGCCTCGCGGTCCCAAACGGACCCAGGACTTCCTGCCCAGACGGCAGCCACAGCCTCGCGGTCCCAAACGGACCCAGGACTTCCTGCCTAGACGGCAGCCTTAGACAAGTCACAGCCTCGCGGTCCCAAACGGACCCAGGACTTCCTGCCCAGACGGCAGCCACAGACTTCCTGCCCAGACGGCAGTCACAGCCTCGCGGTCCCAAACGGACCCAGGACTTCCTGCCCAGACGGCAGCCTTAACACGAGTTCATCCTATAATTACCACGACATCTATATATCAGATCACACAAAGACAGCTAGTTGAGCACAACTTGTTCCCCAGTTCGAAGGGCTCCTTTCTCCCTCATTCAGTTACCACCTACCTGATCAGGATTAACATCTGTCCATGTCAAGTCACAGCTGACTAGAAGAATAGGTTACCCTCTTACACAAGAACACGTAGCACATATTGCTTTACTACTTTATTTAGTTATTACATGCACACTCACGGAACATAATACATATCACATAACCTGCAAAGAAAAGTGAAAGATTGAGTTGTACACTCTAATAGTAAGGGGTTGACATCACCTTGGTCGTATGTAGCCTGCACTCAATGGTCATCTAGGTTCCCTTCTCGTCTGCGCCTCGGCTTCGCCTGGAAGTCACACCTCCGCAATCACGGGTTTACTCCCGTCTCCCTCTCCGAGTCACTGGGACCTCTTCCTCATCGGCTACTCTCTTCTCTTTGGAATATCTATTTCTCGGTTTTTCTCCACCTCCAAGTTTGTCATCTGTCTTCCCTGGAATAAGTAGCAGCTTTACTACTAACGGCCAGGTGCCGCCCATGGACTAGAAGCAAGTGCCAGTATCTGCCTCAAACTTTTACTAATATAGACGTGCATTTCCTCATGGAAAATTCCAGCCCGTAACCTGCCGCCCACCAAATTCTTGTACCTCCCCGTGCCAAGGACACGTTCCCAGCCGGCCGGCCTGATGTAGTGTCTTCGGCATGAAGAAAAATACAATCCTTCGATAAGGGCCGGCCTGAACCGGTTCTCTCCAAGCGAATAACACCTCCTAACTAAAACACTGCCTATGACCTAGAAACATCCCGAGCTGCCAGAGCAGGAGGAAAGATGGAGTCTCTCCCGTTTAAGGCCTACCAGGCCTGAATTCAGCACGGCTCCATGAAATACCCTCACTACAGAACAGATTACCCCTAATACTAACGAATCTATTCCCTAGGATGTATATGCAAACCCTGATCTATGGGGAAGAACACAGGATCATGTCGAAGTGCCTAATAAATAGGCTCTATACACTACTCTAACCCTTAGACTTGAATGGGAAGAGACTGAAGTCACCTAAATCACCCTTCAACACAATAAGACCGGAAAAATCGAGCAGTACACCCCACCTGCCAATTTTTGGCGCCTTCTTAGTGCGACGCAGCTGAGAGGAGGTCGCGCCATCTTCAGCCGATGACCCTTGTGCACAATTGATATTTGTGTGTGCAGTTTACAAAAGCAAAAACTATACATTCCTGGTAACAGTGTGGTGAAGATTTTCCTAAATGTAACTCTGTGGAGAAGAACATAAAGACGATTCTCGTTTTATTAAGGGCACACAACCAGTTACATGGAAAGACATGGCGAAAGCACTAAAGGCTCCAGCCAGCTGCCTGGCTCTGACTCAGCTCGGGGTCCTCTTGGACGTTCAAGCACAAAACGAGCCAAGCTTGTATGTTGCTTCTGGCTGCTATCCACGCTCTAACCTCCTGCGCTAAGAATTAGACACATTTAGCCGTAGATGAAAAATAGGAGAGAGAAATAAATACCTACCCCTCTTTTGACTGCATTCCACACTGTGAAGCAAGAGAACCTGGGATCAATCCCTGCTTTTCTGCTAGACCAAACGAACAAGTTACTTACCTTCGGTAACGATGTATCTGTAAGAAACATTAGTTAGTTAGATTCCTCACCTTAGAATATCCCCAGGCGTCAGACTGGATCCGGAAGATTTTTCGTCAGTAATACCCATTGCGTGCCGCTAGGCGTCGTCTGCGGCTCCGCGTCCGTCGTTGGCGTCGTGCGCCGGAATGACGTCATCGGAGTACTTAGACGCCGCCCTCGCGCGCTGACGTCAGTTCTTGTACATAGCTTTCCGCGCCAGGAATGCAGAGCCATGCAAGAGACCGACACTGGTGCCAAAAAATTCTAGGAGCCTGAAAAGGATAACCTTAACCCTAGATGTCAGTTCGCAGAACGGGGAGGATGGGTGGGTCGGTGAGGAATCTAACTAACTAATGTTTCTTACAGATACATCGTTACCGAAGGTAAGTAACTTGTTCATCTGAAAGAAACACGTTAGTTAGATTCCTCACCTTAGAATAGATACCCAAGCAATACCAACCCCGGTGGTGGGTCTGCGAACCAAGATCACACCAGAAAGTCCTGGAGGACAGAACGGCCAAAGAAGCCATCCCTCCGGACTTGGCTGTCTAGGCAATAATGCCTGGCAAACGTGTGTAGCGAAGCCCACGTTGCCGCCTGACAGATGTCCTGCAAAGGGACTCCCCGTCCCAAAGCAGTAGTAGCCGCTGTGGCCCGAGTAGAATGGGCGCGCAGCCCAACAGGAGGGTCCTTTTTTGCCAAGGAATAACAGATTTTGATGCACAAAACGACCCACCGAGAGATGGTCCGTTTGTGCACAGCTTTCCCCTTCTTAGCACCCACGTATCCACCGAAAAGTTGGTCGTCCACCCGGAACTGCTTTGTGCGGTCCAGATAAAAGGAGAGCGCACGTTTTGGGTCCAGATGGTGGAGCCTCTCTTCCTCTTTGGAAGGATGCGGAGGCGGAAAGAAGGTGGGCAAGGTGACAGATTGCCCAAGATGAAAGGGGGTCACCACCTTTGGTAGAACGGAAGGACGAGGCCGAAGGACAACCTTGTCCGGATGAACAGATAGAAAAGGAGGCTTTGATGATAGAGCCTGGAGCTCACAGATAGAAAAGGAGGCTTTGATGATAGAGCCTGGAGCTCACTTACCCATCTAGCCGAGGTGATGGCTACCAGAAAAGCAGTCTTAAGCGTCAGAAGACGAAGAGGACAATTATGAAGAGGCTCAAAGGGAGCGCACATTAGAAATGTGAGAACAAGATTCAAGTCCCACTGAGGCATTACAAAAGGGACAGGAGGGAACGTGTGAGTAATGCCTTTCAGAAAGCGTGTAACTACAGGGGACTTGAAAAGAGAAGGCTGATCAGGAAGCCATAAGAAGGCAGAGATGGCAGCAAGATAACCTTTCAAGGTGCCCAGAGCAGAACCCTGCTGGGCCAAAGAAAGAAGAAAGAGGAGAACCTCAGAAAGAGGGGCGGAAAGGGGATCCACAGCCTTTGCTTTGCACCATGCCACAAATTTGTTCCACCGGCAGGCGTATACCGTCTTTGTGGAGGGACGCTTGGCTGCCAGAATGATATCACAGACTTCAGGAGGCAAGTCAAATGGCATCAACTGCCGCCGCTCAATCTCAACGCATGGAGGTGGAGGCTGGACAGGTTCGGGTGGAGGACCGTGTACCTTCGTGCCCAATCCGGAGCCACCAAGATGACTTGGGTCCGGTCGTGCCTGATCTTCTTTAGCACTCTGGGCAGAAGTGGTATAGGCGGAAAGGCGTACAACAGACCGCAACTCCACTCGTGCCGAAAAGCGTCGCCGAGCGAGTGCCGCCTTGGAAATTCCAACGCGCAGAACTGCTGACATTGCGCGTTCTCTTCGGTGGTGAATAGATCTAACCAAGGCTCTCCCCACTGCTGAAAGAGACCTTGCGCCACTTCTGAGTTCAGACGCCATTCGTGATCCATCATGCACCGGCGGCTGAGTTCGTCTGCTCTGGCGTTCAGAGAGCCCGCCAGATGTTGAACCACCAGGGTGACGCCCTGGTGTTCTAGCCCTGTCCAGAGGCGCAGAGCCTCTTGACAAAGGGTCCACGACCCCACCCCGCCCTGTTTGGTGCAATACCACATGGCGGTGGTGTTGTCCGTGAACACCTGCACGACACTTCCCCGGACAGAGGGAAGGAAGGCTTTCAGTGCAAGTCAAATCGCTCTCAGCTCCAACAAGTTGATGTGGAGGCGAGACTCCGCCGGAGACCAGAGGCCTCTGATCTCCGCCTCCCCCATATAGCCACCCCAGCCCAGGAGGGACGCATCCGTCACTACGACATGCTCCGGTAGGGGTAGGGAGAGGCTCTTGCCCGTGACCCAATCGCGGTCCGTGAGCCACCACTGCAACTGCTGTGCAGTGCCCTCCGAGATCAAGACATGGTCGGACAGGTTGCCGTGATGCTGGGCCCACTGAAACTTCAGGTCCCACTGCAGAGCCCGCATGCGCCGCCTGGCGTGATGCACTAGTAGGATGCAGGAGGCCATCAGCCCCAGAAGCTGAAACACTAGCCTGACCGAAACCCAGGATAGAGGCCGAAAGATGGGAATCAGGGCCTGAATATCCCGGACCCGCTGTTCCGGTGGATAGACCCGGAACTGCGCCGAATCGAGAACCGCTCCGATGAAAAGGAGCTTTTGAGAGGGGCCCAGGTGTGACTTCGGCACGTTGATGGAAAACCCCAGCAAATGCAGGAGATCCGCCGTAGTCTGGAGGTGGGAGACGACTGCCTGGGGCGAGCCCGCCTTCAACAACCAGTCGTCGAGATAGAGGAAGACTGGAACCCCTGATCTGCGCAGATGAGCTGCGACCACCGCCATCACTTTCGTGAACACCCGATGGGCACTGGTAAGGCCGAAGGGGAGCACGGTGAACTGAAAGTGCTCCTGACCCACCGTGACCCGCAGGTAACGCCGGTGGGCCGGCAGGACAGGGATGTGAAAATATGCGTCCTGCAAGTCCAACGCTACCATCCAGTCTCCAGGGTCTAGGGCAGCTAGAACCTGAGCCAAAGTCAACATTTTGAACCGTTCCTTCCGGAGGAAGGCATTGACGTTCCTGAGGTCCAAGATAGGGCGTAGGCCCCCTTTGCCCTTCTTGGGAACCAGAAAGTAGTGGGAATAACAACCTCGACCTACTTCTGGGCTCGGAACGCGCTTGACGGCCTCTTTGGCCAAGAGGGCTGAAACTTCCTCCCGCAGAAGATTCAAATGATCCTCCGATATACGGTGGTGCTGTGGTGGCATGGCTGGAGGGGTCGTCTCGAAGGGGAGGGAGTAGCCCCTTCGGACGATTTGCAGCACCCAACTGTCCGAAGTGATGGTACGCCAGTGGAGCAGGTGATGGCGAACTCTGCCGCCCACTGGTGAGGAATGGGCCGGAAAGCTCGGACTAGGAAGGCTTGGAGGCGGATGCTGCCGGGGTGGATGTGGGCTGACCGCGTCGTCCTCCAGAACCGCCTCTGCGTAAACCACGTCCGCGACCGCGCGCAGGTTGGTTCTGCGGCTGGTGGCTAGGCAGACATGAGGAGGCGCCCCTTCCTTGGCCACGAAAGGGGCGAAAAGCGGAAGTTTGCGACCGCGGGGCCGAGAGGCCCAAGGACTTGGCCGTAGCCCGGGAGTCCTTAAAGCGATTCAGCGCACTGTCCGCTTTCTCACCAAAAAGGCGAGTGCCATCAAAGGGCATGTCCATGAGAGTGTTCTGGACATCCCCTGAAAAAGACGTGTACCGCTGTCAGGCGTGGCGTCTAAGCGCCACCGTGGTAGAAATCGCCCTACCCAGCGAGTCCGTAGTGTCAAGCCCACATCGGATTGCATGGCGTGCTGCATCCCTCCCATCGGCCAGAGACTGGGAAAGTCGTGTCCGAGCCTCCTCCGGGCACAGGGGCAGCACGTCCTCCACCGTATCCCACAGAGAGTGGGAATAACGGTCCAAGAGACAGGCGGTGTTTAAAGACCGCAGGCCCAAACTAAGGGAGGAGAACAGCTTCTTGCCAAACTGTTCCAGTCTCTTGAAATCCCGGTCCTTAGGAGCGGTCGCGAAGGAGGATTGGGAAGTAGAAGCCTGGATAACCAGACTCTCGGGGGTGGGGTGTTGGGACAGAAAACTGGGGTCGCCCGGAGCAGGGCGGTGGCGCCTGGCAACGTTCCTATCCACAGGAGGGACTGTGGAGGGCTTGGACCAGGTGCCCTGCAGAACGTCAGTGAGGGCCTCATTGAATAGCAGCAGAGGCTCAGTGGAGCTTGCTGCAGATTGAAGCACCTCAGTGAGGACGTTAGTCGTCACAGCCACGGCAGGCAGCTCAAGCCCAAGGGCTGCGGCCGCCTTGCGCAGCACCACAGAGAACGCTGCACCCTCCTCCAAAGCCACAGTCAGAGGAGAGGTGAATCCAGTGTCCGGTGAGGTATCCAGACCACTGGCCTCCCCCAGTTCATCTGCCCGGTCCTGCGAAAGTTGAGACTGAACAGCCATAGGGTCCTTGAACCCCTCCCAGTCGCCCCCGTCATCCGATTCCTGATAAACAGGAGGAACGATCGGAGCCGGACGATAGACATAATGTGTCTCTAACGGCGTCAGCACCAGCGTTGGGTCCGGAACGGGGCTGAACTGGGGCTCGACGTCGACCGGAGTCGGCGTCGGAGGTGGCACCGGTGTCGACGCCGGCAGAGGAGGCGTGACGAGGTCGACCGGCATCGACGGGGGCCCAGGCATGGGCCCCTCAGGGACCTGCGGCGTCGGGACCAGAGTCTCCGACGGCGCCGGGGCCGGAGCCACCGGTGCGCAAGGTCGCCCAGTCGATTTCGCGGCGTCGCCGGCGGGGCCAGGCTCCTCATGGCCGAGAGGAAGGCACTGACCTCCGCCGGCGTCGCGTCAGTCCCAGGGACCGGAGGGTATGGGGACGTGTGCCGCGCCTGTGGCTCCGACGGAGCCGCGGGGGTTGAACCACCCTGACCCTCGGCCGAGTCGCGCGACCGGCGAGGGGAGTCCGAAGAGCGGTGTCGCCTCTTGGACTTCTTAGAATGCTTAGACTTACCCGAGGACTTCGAGCTCGACGAGCGATGATGGTGTCGGCTGCGGCTCCGCGACCGATCCTTGGACCTGCTCCTGGACCGGGATCGAGAGGGGCGCGGAGCCGAGTGGCGAAGCTCGAGAAGCTTGCGGGACAACTCCCGCCTAGCTTTCGAGGTCAAGGCCTTGCAGTCGGAACACGACTCCGCGTCATGGTCGAGGCCCAAACAGTAGAGGCACCGGCGGTGGTGATCGGTCACCGACATTAGTCGGTGGCAATCGTCGCAAGCCTTAAAACCAGGCATCCTACCGGCACCAGATGTCGAAGACAGGATCAAAAGGGATCAAAAAGATTTAGTCAAAAAAGACTAAAAGGGGTAGCTCTCCCGGATCGGCGCTTACTGGCGCGGAAAAGAGAAGAACTGACGTCAGCGCGCGAGGGCGGCGTCTAAGTACTCCGACGACGTCATTCCGGCGCACGACGCCAACGACGGACGCAGAGCCGCAGACGACGCCAAGCGACGCGCAAGGGGTATTGCTGACGAAAAATCTTCCGGATCCACTCTGACGCCTGGGGATATTCTAAGGTGAGGAATCTAACTAACGTGTTTCTTTCAGATTGCAACGGCAATAGGTCTCGCATTTACGTGAGTTTAAGCTATTGGCATTGTAAACGACAATGCCTTTTATTTATGTTTTAAAAACGAAAAGAAAAAGAAAAGGCATTGTTATTTGCAATGTGAAGAGCTCAAACTCGTGTAAATGCGAGACCTATTGCATTGCAAATGCTTGTATGGTCATACGCTCAACCCCGTCGGGCATATAAATATCTTACTCTTCCTAAGGTCAGAGGTGGGTTATCACTCCCCAAATTAAGGAGATATTATTGGTCATGTGTACTACTATACAGTAAGGAATCATTACAAGGGAATAATAACACAGAGGTACACACCGCTTCAATTTTTCAGCTATTGGTGGGGAATTCCTGTTATGGCTATTTTCGGAGGCACATACACAACAGTTACCATAAAAAGGTCAAATTTAAGACCCTTTATAGTTGTTTTAAGGTATGGAAGGCTGTAAAAAAAATGTTAGGAATAGGACGATTCTCATATTACACCCCGGTACTAAACAACCCAACTCTTCCACCAACAATCTTTAAAGATAACTGCGTTAACAAATGGTATAACCTGGGAATAACACAACTAGGGGATTTCTATACTAATCAGGGGATTAAATCTTTTGGGGCCTCATGTAGGTAGCATACAAGTTACCACTTCTTAAATACCGAACGTTACCGAATCGGTATTTCAGAAGTGGTAACCTGTATGTAGGTAATCCTTCGGAAAATATTTCCGAATCGGTAAAATTCGGTAATTACCGAATCGGTATTTACCGATTCGGTAATGAGGCATACCTTCCCATTGATGGGAAGGTATGCCTCATTACCGAATCGGTAAATACCGATTCGGTAATGGGGGGAACACTTGCAAGGGTGGCAGGGTGTCACATTGACACCCTGTTGCACCCCTGATTCGGCCATGTGTGCACATGTGGCACACATACATGCCCTAAGGGCATGTATGTCTGCCACATTGCACACTTCTAAGCGCTATCACATGCGTTTACACAACCATACATTATTTACCACCAACTATTAGTTGGTGGTAAATACCGACTCAAAACATCACCCACACACTCCCCCTACATCTCATTTTTGTATTCGGAATTTACCGAATCGGTAAAATTACCGATTCGGTAATTTTACCGATTCGGTAAATTACCGAATTCAAAAATGATCTCCCTACATACCAAAAGCCAAAATACCGGTCGGTAACGGTATAATTACCGAAAATCGGCCGTTACCGACCGGTATTTGGCGACCTACATGAGGCCCTTGATGTCTTGAAGGAAGAATTTGGTCTAGATTGGCGGGATTTTTTTAAATACCTCCAGATTAGATTATTAGATTATTTGCCTCTGTTACAAGATATAGTGAGGTTATTAACTTCTGTTCTTCACAGAAAGGTTGTCTTGTCACCAGAGGCAATGGTACTTGGGGTGGAAGATTTAGATAAACTCGAGAACGGTCACGATTTTATATTTGTTGCAATGGCCATTTGGCGGCTATGCCTAGCATCGGCTTGGCTAGACCCGCTTCCACCCACTTCTCAACAGTGGCTAGCAAGGCTTTTAGCGGTGCATAATATCGAGATAGCTATATATAAGCGGAAAGGCAGAAGGCGACGTGAAAGGGGCATGAAAATCTGGTCTCCTCTCACACTTTGGCGAGACCTACAAATCTGATGTACTATCAATACTGTAATGTATTTATGTTATTGTTTTTTGGGGTTTTTTGAAGCATGGAATATATTTTGCAAAATTTCCTATAATATTTATGTAAATATGATAAATACAATGTAAAGTCCATGATGTTAATGTACAGAATGGTTACCTGTCCGGGGGTGGGGGAATAAATATGTTAAAATCAATAAAAATATATTTTCTTTTAAAAAAGGGAAATAATTTCTCTGCCAAGAGAGCTATTTAAATGTATGAAATATCACTGGTGTTGTATAGCAGATTACTATAGATTATTCTCCTATACCTTTCTGCACCTGCATTTTGTTTAACAATTTTCTATAGTGCTACTGCCCTAAGCAGCACTTGTGCACTTTCCCTAGAAATTATTAGTGCTTGCAAGGACCCCAGTTTGTTGAAATAGATAATACAATAGTGCAAGAGCTAAAATGGGCCTAGTGATGGGAAGGAGGAGATCAGGAGGGTCAGAAGCAGAGAATGAGTAAAGGTCAAAGGGTTGTCAAATGTGTACAGCTATTCGTGGCATAGTAAAGACCTTCACCGGTGAGAGCAAGTCCGAAAATTATATATGAAATGAATTAGCTAGTCCATTGGAACCTCTCATGAAAAACATTTACCCTAACATACAAACTGTTTTACTACGCTATTTGTATTGCCATGGTTTTAATGTGTTTTCAAGTTTAATGGCTTTAATTAACTATGCACTTTATTCATAAAACTGAGTAAAGTAGAATTTTACGGTAGCTACTTAAGGGCTGCAGATTGGTCGGGAGAGAAGGTAGAGTGCAGAAGAATTTAAATGTTATGCTGGACTCATTGAATGCCAGCACAGCACAACAGCAGCATCACCCAGCGCCACCACAGCATCACTCAGGGCCACCACAGCATCACTCAGAGCCACCGCAGCATCACTCAGAGCCACCGCATCATCACTCAGAGCCACCGCAGCATCACTCAGGGCCACCACAGCATCACTCAGGGCCACCACAGCATCACTCAGCACCACCACAGCATTACTCAGGGCCACCACAGCATCACTCAGCACCACCACAGCATCACTCAGGGCCACCACAGCATCACTCAGGGCCACCACAACATCACTCAGGGCCACCACAGCATCACTCAGGGCCACCACAACATCACTCAGCGCCACCACAGCATCAGTCAGGGCCACCACAGCATCACTCAGGGCCACCACAGCATCACTCACGGCCACCACAGCATCACTCTGGGCCACCACAACATCACTCAGGGCCACCACAGCGTCACTCAGCACCACCACAGCATCACTCAGGGCCACCTCAGCAACAGTCAGTGCTACCACCGCGTCACTCACGGCCACCACAGCGTCACTCAGGGCCAGCACAGCATCACTCAGGGCCACCACAACATCACTCAGGGCCACCACAGCATCACTCAGGGCCACTACAACATCACTAAGCGCTACAACAGCATCAGTCATGGCCACCACAGCATCACTCAGGGCCACCACAGCGTCACTCACGGCCACCACAGCATCACTCAGCACCACCGCAGCATCACTCAGGGCCACCACAACGTCACTCAGCACCACCACAGCATCACTCAGGGCCACCACAGAAACAGTCAGTGCCACCACCGCGTCACTCACGGCCACCACAGCATCACTCAGCACCACCACAACATCACTCAGGGCCACCACAGCGTCACTCAGCACCATCACAGCATCACTCAGGGCCACCACAGCATCACTCAGCGCCACCACAGCATCACTCAGCGCCACCACAGCATCACTCAGGGCCACCACAGCATCACTCAGCACCACCACAGCATCACTCAGGGCCACCACAGCATCACTCAGGGCCACCACAACATCACTCAGGGCCACCACAGCATCACTCAGCGCCACGACAGCATCACTCAGGGCCACCACAGCATCACTCAGCACCACCACAGCATCACTCAGGGCCACCACAGCTTGTAATGTCATGTAAGATTTATTTCTATAGCGCTACTACCACTCCAAGGAGTATCTTGGCGCTCAACTAACTCAGATGTACGAGTTGGGGGGAGTAGATCAACTTCACGCTAAACACTACATATTTAGACCATTGCTGTGCAGGCTGTCTCGGTCATAGAAAAGACCCAAGTTTTTAAAGCTTTCCTGAATTGAATTTCGTCCGGCAAGGGACGAACAGAAAAAGGTAGCTTATTCCAAGCTTTTGCCTCCAACACAAAGAGGGATTTACCACCTTTGGTTGTTAGCCTGAATTTAGGGAGCATCACTCAGGGCCACCAAAACATCTCTCAGCGCCACCACAGCATCTCTCAGGGCCACCACAGCTTCACTCAGTGCCACCACAGCATCACTCAGGGCCACCACAACATCACTCAGGGCCACCACAGCGTCACTCAGGGCCACCACAGCGTCACTCAGCACCACCACAGCATCACTCAAGGCCAACACAGCATCACTCTGGGCCACCAGAGCATCACTCAGCGCCACCACAGCATCACTCAGGGTCACCACAGCATCACTCAGGGCCACCACAGCATCACTCAGCGCCACCACAGCATCACTCAGGGCCACCACAACATCACTCAGGGCCACCACAGCGTCACTCAGCACCACCACAGCATCACTCAAGGCCACCACAGCATCACTCAGCGCCACCACAGCATCACTCAGGGCTACCACATAATCACTCAGGGCCACCACAGCATCACTCAGCGCCACCACAGCATCACTCAGGGCCACCACAGCACCAGTCAGTGCCACCACCGGGATGTATGACGTTACAACATGACGTTACAACGCATACTTTTACAACGCATGCACTTACAACACAATTTTTACAACGCAACATCCACTACAACGCATTCCATTACATCGCATGACACTACAACGCATTTTTAAAAACTACCTTTATAACGCATTCCATTACATCGCATACTACCTTTACAACGCATACAATTACAACGCATAATATTACATTGCATTTAAGGTAAGTTTTGGATAGTATAGGGGTAAAAATTACTATTCTAACTCCAGGGGGTGCAACAGTAGGGTAAGTGTTGGATAGTATAGGGGTAAAAATTACTATTCTAACTCCAGGGGGTGCAACAGTAGGGTAAGTGTTGGATAGTATAGGGGTAAAAATTACTATTCTAACTCCAGGGGGTGCAACAGTAGGGTAAGTGTTGGATAGTGTAGTGTAATATTATGCGTTGTAATGGTATGCGTTGTAAAGGTAGTATGCGATGTAATGGAATGCGTTGTAAAGGTAGTTTTTAAAAATGCGTTGTAGTGTCATGTGATGTAATGGAATGCGTTGTAGTGGATGTTGCGTTGTAAAAATTGCGTTGTAAGTGTAGTGCGTTGTAAAAGTTGCGTTGTAAAGGTTGTTCCCCCCACCACCGCGTCACTCACGGCCACCACAGCGTCACTCAGGGCCACCACAGCGTCACTCAGCACCACTGCAGTGTCACTCAGGGCCATCACGGCATCACTCTGCGCCACAACAATATCACTCGGCGCTACCACAGCATCACTCAGCTCCACCACAGCATCACTCAGGGCCACCACAGCAACAGTCAGTGCCACCACCACGTCACTCACGGCCACCACATCGTCACTCAGGGCCACCACAGCGTCACTCAGCACCACTGCAGCGTCACTCAAGGCCATCACGGCATCACTCTGCGCCACAACAATATCACTCGGCACTACCACAGCATCACTCAGCGCCACCACAGCATCACTCAGGGCCACCACAGCATCACTCAGCACCACATTAGTATCACTTAGCATCACCTTTGCACTAGTACACCACCACATAATCATCACTCAGCAAGACCTGAGTATCATTCAGCATCACCTCAGCATCGTCTCCACACCAGTCACCACCACCACTACCACCTCAGCATCACTCAGCACCACCTCAGCCTGCTCTCAATCTGGCATCTGTTGATTCTCCCCTAGCGTCTGGCCGCTGCTACTGTTATAATACAGGTACTAGTTCGCAACCTTCACCCTCCGATTGTTTATGCCCCCTCAAAAAAAACTTTACAAAACAAACATTGGAATAGGCAGAAACAAGTTGCCAGCATTGCAAGAACAAATCAAAACTGAGGGCATTTTTTATTGTAAATACTTTTTGTAATATGGTCGTTCAGTTGTACATAATGCCTTCTTGGTCATATATAAGGTAACAAAAATGCTTCTGACACTTTTTTATTATAACTTTTCAGCATGCTGAACAGCAGCCATACTCCTCTACAGCACAGCTTAAAGACATTGGCAAAGTCAATAGCTCTCGCTAAACACTTATAAGGCCCCAAAGGCGAGACCTATTGGCTATGCCAATGCTTCTTTTTTTTTGGCAGAGTTTAATATAGCGTGAACTAGGTCTGACGGTATTAGAGCATTTTACATGAGCACCAGTTTTGTTACAGACGGACACTTTCATTATTTGTTAGGCACGGGGAGATTAAGTGATTCGCCCAGAATCACAGGATGTTGAGCGCCCTTGCCAAGATTCGAACCTGGTTCCCCAGCTTCGCGGTCAACAGATCTAGCCCTTAGGCCACATCCTCTCACAAGATTTACATGTCAAGGTAGTGAAAAACCCTATCTTTCCCATCGGGTAACATTAGGATGACCTTATCACATCTTATAAGTGAAATTTACAATTGTGACAAGATGGATATTTCGAGGTTGGTGTCTCTGGACTCACAATTTAAAATCACAACTTATGGTGAAGTCGGATTTGTCACTTTTAGAAAGTTGTAATTTTCTTACTTTAACCATTCTCTGCCTCTGCCACTTGCTGAATACACGTCTGGGGTGGGTGACAGCTGGACTTTGTGCATTGCCTCTAGACCGTCACAAACAAAGGAAGCTGAGGTATGCCATTAACATCCTGATAACCCATTACCAGGCTGATGGGTCTTCCTGGTGATTAAGGTTCCTGCAGGACGGAAATGGAAGTTTTTTCTAGTGGCTGTTTCCACTCATGCTAAAGTAGCGCAGAGTATTAAGATGCCTGCTGCAAAGAACATGTCCTTGTGTGTTCAGAGGTTTTCAGGTGACAGTAAAAATTTAGAGGTAACTTTGGCGATTAATGTTACTGTTGGAGAGAGATAGGAGTTTTATCTACAGCCTGTTTCCACTCATGCTGAAGTAGCGCAGAAGATTAAGATGCCTACTGCAAAGAACATGTCCTTGTGTGTCTGTAAGTTTTTAGACAACAATAAAAATGTAAAGGTAACTTTGGTGATTAATGTTCCTGCTGGAGAGAGATGGAAGTTTTATCTAGTGGCTGTTTCCACTCATGCTAAAGTAGTGCAGAAGATTAAGATGCCTGCTGCAAAGAACATGTCCTTTTGTGTTCATACGTTTTCAGGCGACAATAAAAATGTAAAGGGAACTTTGGCGATTAATGTTCCTGCTGGAGAGAGATGGGAGTTTAATTTAGTGGCTGTTTCCAGTGATGCTAAAGTAGTGCAGAGGATTAAGATGTATGTCTGCTGCAAAGAACATGTCCTTGTGTGTTCAGAGGTTTCCAGGCAACAATAAAAATCTAAAGGTAACTTTGGCGATTAAACTTCCTGCGGGAAAGACATGGAAGTTTTATCTAGTGGCTGTTTCCACTCATGCTGAAGTAGCACAGAGGAGTAAGAGGCCTGCTGCAAAGATTATGCTCTTGTGTGTTCAGAGGTTTTCAGGCAACAATAAAAATGTAAAGGTAACTTTTGCAATTAAAGTTCCTTTTCGAGAGAGATGGGAGTTTTATCTAGAGCCTGTTTCCACTCATGCTGAAGTAAAGCAGATGATTAAGATGCCTGCTGCAAATAACATGCTCTTGTGTGTTTAGAGGTTTTCAGGCAACAATAAAAATGTAAAGGTAACTTTGGTGATTAAGGTTCCTGCAGGACGGAAATGGAAGTTTTATCTAGTGGCTGTTTCCACTGATGCTAAAGGATCAAAGAGGACTCCTGCTGCAAAGAAAATGTCCTTGTGTATCGTGAGGTTTTCAGGCGACAATAAAAATGTAAAGGTAACCTCAGCAATTAATGTTTCTGTGGGAGAGAGGTCGGAAGTTTTAGCTAGTGGCTGTTTCCACTCATGCTAAAGTAGTGCAGAGGATTAAGATGCCTGCTGCAAAGAACATGTCCTTGTGTGTTCAGAGGTTTTCAGGCAACAATAAAAATGTAAAGGTAACTTTGGCGATTAATGTTCCTGCTGGAGAGAGATGGAAGTTTTATCTAGTGGCTGTTTCCACTCACGTTAAAGTAGCGCAGAGGATTAAGATGCCTGCTGCAAAGAACATGCTCTTGTGTGTTCAGAGGTTTTCAGGCAACAGTAAAAATGTAAAGGTAACATTGGCGTTTAATGTTCCTGCAGTGTAGGTATGGTACGCTCCGTACCTACACTAGTGGGGGTACGCTCCGTACCTACACTGGTGGGGTGGGGGTACGCTCCGTACCTACACTGGTGGGGGTACGGCGCGGACATCCGCGGGGGGCTGGGGGGGGTTTGGCGCGTACTTATGGGGGCTGGGGGGGGTACGGCGTGTACCGGGCCCCCTAATCTGCTCCTTTCGCGGTGTACTTCGCTTTCCCGGCACTTTTTGGGTGCCGTAAAAATATTGCTGTACGGACTGCTGTGGGTACGAATCGTACTTGCTGGTACGTAAAAACATGCCTACCTCCGTCCGGACATCACGTCCGGATCTCATTCGTACGTATTTTTCTGTCGCCGGTGTTTTTTCCGACTCGTACGGAAATGGTGTTTCCGTACGAATCGTACTTGCAGGTTTGTAGGGTTTTTTTACCGGGTATGAGTCGGACGGAGAAAACGCTCCGACCGACGGTTCGTACCCGGTTTTTCCAGGATCGGAATCGGCACCTATGTTTAGACCCCCCCTCTGCCATGGAGACTCTTTATGTTTGACTGTGTCAAGGGATTAAAGACTGCACTCCGACATACCCTCAAGAACCCCCAATGGTCCCCCGTGACACCTCACACTGCTTGCGACCACTGCCTCTCATCTAGTTTCTACTCTCTACCATAACCTCTACATTGACACTGAATATCCCCCAAGTGCAGCTCGGGATAAATGGACATCAGAGCTCGGGCTGGAACTCACAGATCAACAGCGGGTGTTCTGCTGTAAGCAGATAGAACTGACTTCTTCTAGCAGTCGGTTGCACCTCATACATTATATATTTCTGCACCGCACCAACTACACCCCGGTTAAACTACACAAATTTGGGCTGCGGGACACTAATAAGAGTGACTGGTGCCGGGCAGAAGGGGCTGATTTCCTGCATTTGGCCTGGGAATGTTGCTCATTTGCTGCATTTGACCTGATGATCTCTATGACAATCCCGATGTCTCCCCTCTTGGCATTACTTGGATATATCGAACAAATGCCAGCGGCATATCATAAATTTGTCTCCTTTAGCCAATTGCTGGCCCGACGGAAGGTGGCCTGCAGGTGGGGTCGTGGACGGGCACCCAAATTCAAGGAATGGATTGAAGACCTGATACTTTGGCTAGAGCAAACAAATACATATGCAGAACTCCTCCCGACTACTTCACGCCCCCGAGATATCTGGGGCCCGCTCCAATCATATCTCCTGGAACATCCGGTTGATAATGGACGTGAAGCATGATCCCTCACTCAATGTTTGGAGCCTTGTGACTTGCCTAATGCCTTTTACCATTCTATGCCTATATATCTGTGGTGCTTGCTCCCTGCCGATCTCTCATGTTTATTCCCACTCACTAACCCAAGCCTTTCCTTTCTTAGGCATGACATGTGTCGAATATCGTTGCTGTGCACCAATGTTGGTTGCTGCACTTGTTGTATTAATGTGATACTTGAATGCTGAACTACAATTGAATTGCTAAGGTTGTGCTGCAGGTTATCATATCCGAACTGTCATTACCATGTGGATTGTCTTTTATGTCTGCTGTAATCCAATATGTGCAATAAAGTTAATAAATACATTTAAATAAAAGAAAAGTCTCCAAATATAGCTCCATACTTTTTCCATCGATTCATTCTGGCAGCCCTACTATACGTACATTGTTCCTACAGGATCTGCCTTACTGATCATCTGCCCTGTTCTTTAGCAGCGTAATCTGTTCTGTTGCCGATACCACCATGGGGCATAAGCTGGCCAGCATCAACTCTGTCTCTTCTACTCTGCCTTTGAGTTTTGTGTGGTCTTCACGTAGGAATCCCACATCCATACAACATGTATCTATTTTAGGGCCCAGTATGGTTTTAATGTCAAGTACTGCTGCCATTAGCTCATCGAACCGATGGGAGAGGTCTGTGTGGTCTATAGGTTTAGAAGTCGATGTGTGCATTTCTTTGTACGCAGGAGAGCTCTGGGTTACTGCGTCCCCTGGCTGGTTCTGAGCCCTATCAGCTGTGGGCTTACCCTATGCAATAATGTAGCCGATTGAGATGCCATGTGTTTGACCTGTTTTACTTATGCTGGCAATCTGTTAGATTAATTGGCTCTCTCACATCCCTGTTGGGCAGCCCACAGTGAGGGCCATTGTGGGGTATGCCTTTCAATTGTCCAAGTGTGCACACGAGGGTGACCTTATCTCTCGCTATGCTGTAGAGCCAAGATGACCAGTTTGTGAGTCAATGCACACTGATTATTGGAGACTGCATGAGGACAGAGTGGGGGCCTTACGATGATTATCTCAGCAAAGTATTGTGTGCCTTGTCCAGGTAGATTGATGGATTGGTATGTCAAGGGTCCGGGGATGATAGGGTGGTCAAGCGGACATATAGTCCATACAGTGTTGTGTAGCTCGCCTGGGGAGTGCTTCCTGATAGACCTGGGTGCCCTCAAGGGTCATTTAGAGGTGGCTGCATCCCTGCCTTTGCATTTGGTGCGCTATGGGAATTCTCATTGTAGGCGGCTCAGGTCGCAGCAGGTCCCTGCAGACACTTCTCCCCGCACTCTGGAGCACCCCAACTACCAACGAACCTTATGTGTCTTGGTAGCTCCGTGTCGGGGGGGCCTAGAGATAGGATTCAGCCTGCACTTGATGTTTGGAGGGCCCACTGCGTAACCCAGTATGATTAGGGCCCCATACGAGCAGACTATGCGTAGAGTTCTAATAAGCGACCAAGCAGCAACACCCCTCTGTGACGGTCGTTAATGTATATTATTATTATGGCATAAGTCCAGTAGCTCCTTGGTCCCAGTCTGCAGTGCTGCGCATTAGGTCACAGTGGATCTTACCCATCATATCTGCCCATTCCCAGTGACGCGCCCTTTCATTGCATAGCTCCCCCGGCATGTCTGCTATGTGCGCCAGTGGAGGTAGGCCCAGGGCAGATGTCTTCCGTGGGGTCGCGGTCAGCACCCAGACATCAGGCCGTGTAGTGCAGTCTTCTCCCAGGGTCAGATATCCACCTCAGCTCCTCCAGGGGTCATCACAGCACTTTGACGCTGGTGCCGAACAGCCACGTCTCTATCAACCTGCAGGGCACTGTTGCTACGTGCCTATACCCGACCAGCTCCGCCTGCGAAGCACCAGGGTGATGCACGGTCGGCTGTAGGAAGGTAACGCCCAGTGCTGAGTCATGATTATTCGTCCATTTGGCCGGCAAACAACCAAGTATTAATCAGGATCTTTGGTCGGCATGTCGCGGAGCTCTGCGCTACGCGTCTGGTCTTGCTGCCATCTTAGCCATGCCCAACCTTTGACAGCAAGTTACATCTTTTGTTGTTAAAAAGAGTGCTAAAACAAACCATTGCGAATCACAGCTGCTCAGTGTTTGTTGTTGTATTGCGTCAGTGGTCCACTTTTACTGGGAGTGCAGCATCAGTACTCACAGTGGTGAAATGACATCATTTCAGAAATGTGTACCAAGTGAAACACGAAATTGGCAAAACTATGGGAATTAGGCCTGCCTAATTTACATTTCACTCAGGCCTACTTTTCACAAATGCATCATCGATAGGCATTTAGGCTGTATTGGAAACTCCCAAAAAGATGGGGTTTGTATAATTCTTAACTTCAGAGACAGTTGTTTTCTAGGAAATAATTTCTGTTTTGATTTCTGATTGTATCCCTAGCACAGGGATTTGTGTCATGCACTTACGATATTTCTTCCAACCTGGTATGTCACAACGTTCCAAGAAAGAACTTACAGTGCATGCTTGCTTTCCTGACAGGTATATTGTTTCAGCAGAGAACACACTGTCCCCTTTATTGTTGGCTACAAATGATTGATGGCCGATTTGCCTGTCGTCTAATCATAATATTAATTGCACTCTCGTACGGAGTTATTTGAAGGAGGTTTTCTATCCACTGACTCTGGTTGTGGCTAGTGATGAGCAGGGCCGGACTGGGAATCAAAACCGGCCCTGGCAAAGTGCTCGGCCGCCCCCGCCCCACTCCCCACTATGCTGCAAAAACGGACCTGTAACAAAAACGGCCCCCAGAGGCCCAAAACCGGCCCCTTCCCGTGCAGCCCACCGGGAGATAGCCCGGTGCCCGCTACGGCCAGTCCGGCCCTGGTGATGAGTCTAACTTAGGAGGGGAGCACACAGGAGACTTTATTAATAATCACATATGCTATTGCCGTGTGTGACAGCTGATATTGACTCTAAGCTGCAAAATATGGATTGGTTAAAAGGTATGAATACTTACGTTCTACTACTTCCAAAACCCTGGTCTAGGGACAACAAGTTCTGGATGCATAGTCTTCATTCGCCTGCTATTCCATGTTTTTCAGGAAGATCTAAAGGTAGGCTAATTATTTGGGTCTTTTTAGCCTTTTATTTGTGCCACAGTAGAACATCCCACAGGCCGAATATGTTTGCAAGATCATCAATTGACCTTGGTATTATTCTGCATGTCAATTTCTATAACAAAAACATTAACTGTTTGGATTGTTCCAGCATCTTCTATTCCTTCCTCATTTAAACAAGCATTTGCAATGCAAGAGGTCTCGCCTTTGGGATCTTAAACGTATTTAGCGATTCAGCATATTTAGAGTAGGGGCATGAGTAAAAAGCTAACACAGGTAGACTTTAAGCACAATGTTTGGGGCAGTGTGACATAGGGAGAGGAGAGAGTTCTGTAGAAGGACAGAAAGTGGGGTCTATGAGAGAGTATAACTAGAGACCAACAGAGAGTTTGGAGGACAGCAGTTAGTTTAAAAGAGCTAAACACAGAGTTAGGAGTGAGGGAGAGGAGAAACTAGAAGAAAGAAACAGAGTTTTGGGTGGGAGCACCGGCTGGGGTAGCGTGCTTTTGAGAGAGAGTGCTTAAAAACAGAGACAGGCAGAGTTTGGGTTTGAGGAAGATGAGAAATTTTAGAAGAGAGAGACAGGCAGAGTTTAGGGTGAAGGGAAGGACGCTGGGTTTAATGGGGCTGTGCATGAGACAGAGAAAGTGAGTTTGGGGAGCAAACTGTGAATTTAAAATATTGTTTCAGGAGACAAGGGAGTGTTAGACGGAGGGGCCATGCTCTGAGGCACAGACAGGCAGAAACATGTTTTTATGCCCCCTGCGGTTGCCGCTAAGCACTGCCCCAAATTTTCTGAGGACTTTACAAAGTTATCCCGGCCGTATTTTTAGGTCTCGCCTTGCTATCGCGTAAGCGATAGCAAAGCGAGACTATAGGTGCTTTTAAAAGTGCTCCCAAAAAGCGGATTGCATGGCGAGCACGCGCACAATAACGTGCATCGTGTTGCCATGCACTCCGCTTTTTGGGAGCAGTTCAAAGGGTGCGCTCCCCCGCCCCCGCCAAGCGCGCGCGCCACACTCCGCCGGGCTTGTTTATACAATGCAGCCCTGCTCTCCGCTCCCCCGCCTGGAATGTGCTCCCCGTGCGAACACTTTGTAAACAATTGACATGTGGACAGGTGGACACTGCGGTTCACCTCACACAGTTGAGATTGAGCAGCTTATTTAACTGTGTGTGATGGCTGGGCTGTATTCATAATAAAAACAACTCATACGACCACATTACACATTAAGCAAGGAGATGCTCACCACGTCTTACACGATAGTTGCCGTATATCTAGTTAAACACGCATTACAAACTGACCGTATTGATTACGAACATTTTCTGATCAGCATTATATATACTTTATACTAGAGCCAACTAGAACACAACTGGTATTAAAGCTACTGGTTAGTTTCTGTGGAAATTCGCCCACAGATATGGAGTGTCCTCAGATATCAGGACATCGATCTCAATGTATTGACCTTGTACATATTTTAGAAGCGGCTGTGTCCCTACACTCTACAGGGACCTTAGCTCGCTTGCGGCTCAACGTTGTGCTTATGGTTGACTTGTGAACAGTTTTTATACTTTATTTTTATTTTATTTGTTTCTTACTCGGGCACTTTACTGGGCCAGCTGGGTTACAGCCTGATCCGACTCTAAAAGTGTCTGAAGGTTTAATCGTTGAAATGCTGCGGTAATGGCCTTTGGAGAATCTACAGCACGACAAAAACCTATGTAGTTTACAGAGCGTATTGCTAATATCTCCTGGCCATCTTCCTGCCCACCTTACGGTGATTTACATCAGAAAGATCGCAGCCCATTAGTGAAGGAATGTAATATCTGATATATGTTACGCCAATATGGTTCATCCGGAAGAGATAAGGGCGCATATGCCCCTCCTGAGCAGGGCGTGCTATGTGTGTGCAGAAAGCAACACTGTAGCTCCCTCACAACGTCAAGCTTTGCAAACAGTTGTTATGCATCGGGCATGAGATTAGGTCAAATATACAGAGCCGACCACACCCTTAAAATTGACAGAGCACGACACAGTGTAGATGCTGTAGACACTTTCACGCAGGTGGACGGATTGCCTCAGCGCCTACCCACATCTGGAGGCCCCAGAATAACACCGAATGTACGTTGATAGGCGGTACCCAGAGATTACAGAGCACTGCACAGGCTTCATGTTACATACAAAGGTTTACCTAGCAAAATGGCAAGGCGCCCTCGTAAGCACCGCTGAAACCCTTAAATGTTCCGAGCTAGAAGCAGACCGCGTTCAAAGTAAATGGGTTCCATGTTTTTGCAGGCGTGCAAACGATGAAGTGACACAGCTGCCACGAAAACAAACTATTGCACCTGAAATGGAAGCTCACTTGTGAAACAAGAGTTCAGAAGGTCGGGGAAATACATGACAACATGAGGATGCTTCATTGGTATGCTGATGGGTTGACACCTGTTTCCAAAGCTTCACAGACTTGAGAGGATGTCACAAATCTTTTGTTTTCTGCTGTAGGAGCAGAGCTTCCAGGCTCAGCCACGCCCTCTGCACTTTCTCACCAAACTGCTATGTACGAGCACAAAGAAGCAAGCCGGGTCCTTTCCTCCTTCACACCACTGGAGAGTCAGAAGCAGGTGGCCAGAAACATTATCAAGCCATGTCAGAAAGTAAAAGGCTTCAAATTAACAAGTGCGGAAGGAACAAGCCAAGAACCAGGACTGCGGCACAGGACAGCTGCAGATATTCTGTCAGATATGTTCCCAACTGTGCAGCACATGGCAGCACTGCACACCCAGCACTGCACAGCACATAGCAGCACTGTACACCCAGCACTGCACTGCCCTCTCTGAGAGTTCTCAATCTCCGTGCAGCACATGGCAGCACTGTACACCCAGCACTGCACTGCCCTCTCTGAGAGTTCTCAATCTCTGCTGCAGTAATGGCAGCACTGTACACCCAGCACTGCACTGCCCTCTCTGAGAGTTCTCAATCCCTGCTGCAGGACATGGCAGCACTGTACACCCAGCACTGCACTGCCCTCTCTGAGAGTTCTCAATCTATGTGCAGCACATGGCAGCACTGTACACCCAGCACTGCACTGCCCTCTCTGAGAGTTCTCAATCTCTGTGCAGCACATAGCAGCACTGTACACCCAGCACTGCACTGCCCTCTCTGAGAGTTCTCAATCTCTGTGCAGCACATGGCAGCACTGTACACCCAGCACTGCATTGCCCCCTCTGAGAGTTCTCAACCTCTGCTGCAGTAATGGCAGCACTGTACACCCAGCACTGCACTGCCCTCTCTGAGAGTTCTCAATCTCTGCTGCAGTAATGGCAGCACTGTACACCCAGCACTGCACTGCCCTCTCTGAGAGTTCTCAATCTCTGTGCAGCACATGGCAGCACTGCACACCCAGCACTGCATTGCCCTCTCTGAGAGTTCTCAATCTCTGTGCAGCACATGGCAGCACTGCACACCCAGCACTGCATTGCCCCCTCTGAGAGTTCTCAAACTCTGCTGCAGTAATGGCAGCACTGTACACCCAGCACTGCACTGCCCTCTCTGAGAGTTCTCAATCTCTGCTGCAGTAATGGCAGCACTGTACACCCAGCACTGCACTGCCCTCTCTGAGAGTTCTCAATCTCTGTGCAGCACATAGCAGCACTGTACACCCAGCACTGCACTGCCCTCTCTGAGAGTTCTCAATCTCTGTGCAGCACATGGCAGCACTGTACACCCAGCACTGCACTGCCCTCTCTGAGAGTTCTCAATCTCTGCTGCAGCACATGGCAGCACTGTACACCCAGCACTGCACTGCCCTCTCTGAGAGTTCTCAATCCCTGCTGCAGCACATGGCAGCACTGTACACCCAGCACTGCACTGCCCTCTCTGAGAGTTCTCAATCTCTGTGCAGCACATGGCAGCACTGTACACCCAGCACTGCACTGCCCTCTCTGAGAGTTCTCAATCTCTGTGCAGCACATGGCAGCACTGCACACCCAGAACTGCACTGCCCTCTCTGAGAGTTCTCAATCTCTGCTGCAGCACATGGCAGCACTGTACACCCAGCACTGCACTGCCCTCTCTGAGAGTTCTCAATCCCTGCTGCAGCACATGGCAGCACTGTACACCCAGCACTGCACTGCCCTCTCTGAGAGTTCTCAATCTCTGTGCAGCACATAGCAGCACTGTACACCCAGCACTGCACTGCCCTCTCTGAGAGTTCTCAATCTCTGTGCAGCACATGGCAGCACTGTACACCCAGCACTGCACTGCCCTCTCTGAGAGTTCTCAATCTCTGTGCAGCACATAGCAGCACTGTACACCCAGCACTGCACTGCCCTCTCTGAGAGTTCTCAATCTCTGTGCAGCACATGGCAGCACTGTACACCCAGCACTGCATTGCCCCCTCTGAGAGTTCTCAACCTCTGCTGCAGTAATGGCAGCACTGTACACCCAGCACTGCACTGCCCTCTCTGAGAGTTCTCAATCTCTGCTGCAGTAATGGCAGCACTGTACACCCAGCACTGCACTGCCCTCTCTGAGAGTTCTCAATCTCTGTGCAGCACATGGCAGCACTGCACACCCAGCACTGCATTGCCCTCTCTGAGAGTTCTCAATCTCTGTGCAGCACATGGCAGCACTGCACACCCAGCACTGCATTGCCCCCTCTGAGAGTTCTCAACCTCTGCTGCAGTAATGGCAGCACTGTACACCCAGCACTGCACTGCCCAATCTGAGAGTTCTCAATCTCTGCTGCAGTAATGGCAGCACTGTACACCCAGCACTTCACTGCCCTCTCTGAGAGTTCTCAATCTCTGCTGCAGCACATGGCAGCACTGTACACCCAGCACTGCACTGCCCTCTATGAGAGTTCTCAATCTCTGCTGCAGCACATGGCAGCACTGTACACCCAGCACTGCACTGCCCTCTCTGAGAGTTCTCAATCCCTGCTGCAGCACATGGCAGCACTGTACACCCAGCACTGCACTGCCCTCTCTGAGAGTTCTCAATCTCTGTGCAGCACATAGCAGCACTGTACACCCAGCACTGCACTGCCCTCTCTGAGAGTTCTCAATCTCTGTGCAGCACATGGCAGCACTGCACACCCAGCACTGCATTGCCCCCTCTGAGAGTTCTCAACCTCTGCTGCAGTAATGGCAGCACTGTACACCCAGCACTGCACTGCCCTCTCTGAGAGTTCTCAATCTCTGTGCAGCACATGGCAGCACTGTACACCCATCACTGCACTGCCCTCTCTGAGAGTTCTCAATCTCTGTGCAGCACATAGCAGCACTGTACACCGAGCACTGCACTGCCCTCTCTGAGAGTTCTCAATCTCTGTGCAGCACATGGCAGCACTGCACACCCAGCACTGCATTGCCCTCTCTGAGAGTTCTCAATCTCTGTGCAGCACATGGCAGCACTGTACACCCAGCACTGCACTGCCCTCTCTGAGAGTTCTCAATCTCTGCTGCAGCACATGGCAGCACTGTAAACCCAGCACTGCACTGCCCTCTCTGAGAGTTCTCAATCTCTGTGCAGCACATAGCAGCACTGTACACCCAGCACTGCACTGCCCTCTCTGAGAGTTCTCAATCTCTGCTGCAGCACATGGCAGCACTGTACACCCAGCACTGCACTGCCCTCTCTGAGAGTTCTGAATCTCTGTGCAGCACATGGCAGCACTGTACACCCAGCACTGCACTGCCCTCTATGAGAGTTCTCAATCTCTGCTGCAGTAATGGCAGCACTGTACACCCAGCACTGCACTGCCCTCTATGATAGTTCTCAATCTCTGCTGCAGTAATGGCAGCACTGTATACCCAGCACTGCACTGCCCTCTCTGAGAGTTCTCAATCTCTGTGCAGCACATGGCAGCACTGTACACCCAGCACTGCACTGCCCTCTCTGAGAGTTCTCAATCTCTGTGCAGCACACGGCAGCACTGAACACCCAGCACTGCATTGCCCTCTATGAGAGTTCTCAATCTCTGCTGCAGTAATGGCATTGGTAACAGCCGCAGAATACGTCATGGCGATAAAGTTATTTTCATTGAATCGAGGCCCTTCATTTTCAGGAAAACGCTAGAGAGCTTGCTTTCTGTAAAAAATGTTAACAGGCAGTAAAATCACGTGGCTGCCAAAAAAAAGCGCAGTCGTGCTGATTGTGATTTAGAAAAACCTCTAAATGCAGTTGCCATTATTGCATGCAGTCGAAGCTGCCATAAAAAGAACAGAAGGGGCACGGCCACTATAGTGACTGCATGCCGTGTCTGCAATGCGGTGAATGCATTCATTGAAATCACAGAAAGGTGTCAAGGGAGGTTTATTTTAAATATTTGCCGGTTTGAATGAGAGGAGCGATATGATTTTCTAACTGCCTTCGCATGGCTGAAATGAAAGGAAACAGTCAGGATTATTGCAGAAGAAATTCACGGCGACGCGCCCGTGAGCTCTAACTGCATTTCACGAGTACCAAGATCCTGGACCGTTTTTAAATCATTAATAAGAGCTTCCACACACCCAGAAAATGTAAGCCTCGATTAAAACTATGAATTCATGAACAGACAATGGACATCTGTCTGCAGCACAATTGAGAGCCAAAATCAAACCAAGTCCAAGTCCTGAAGAGAATCCCTGAAGTGATGGGGATTCGAAACGTGTTGGCTGTTGAGTGTGGGTGACGGTAGAACAGGGTGTGCCACGAGGGAACTGAAAGAAATGATTTCCCCCTTTTTCTAGGTTGTCAACACCCTTAAGTAGGATATGCACCCCACCCTCCCACAGGCAGGTCAGTAGACGTGTCTTTGAATGAGCAATTGTCCGCCTTGTGTTTTCAGTCCTAATGTAGGACTGGACTAATTTCAGGCTGGCACACATAATTTATCGATGTTTGTCTTGTGATCATTGGTTTGCTGTATATATTTTTTTCACAAATAACGTTTGGAATGATATATGTGTTGTATATATTGTCTCACAAAAGAAATGGTTCTAAATCACACATACAAATGTGTTTGCAATTGTGTGATTCACTAATGTTGTGTTTCCTTTTAAAAGACATGCCCAATTGATTTATGAATGTTTTTTTGAATTATCAAAACTAAGCAGAATAAATGCTCAAAAACCTCAGAATTAGTGGTCTCAGGTTTATCGTGAATAGTTAAAATAAACCTCCCTTGACACCTTTCTGTGATTTCAATATTTGGGTGGTCCGGTCTGGGGAGTACAGGACCCACGCCTTCCTTGTTTTGACGAGTGAATGCATTAAGGCAGCCGGGAGCACACTCTCACCTGGTGCAGAGTGTCCAGGGGCAGCTTTGTCCCGGAAGGGCTCAACCATATTGTTATTCCCTGCAGTGGTCCCTATGCCCACCCTCTCCCTGGAGCACCACCCAAACAGCAGGCACGTGAAATGAAAATGGTGTGCCTGCTGTTTAACCAATATACTAACAAAACAATGTTGTTGAGGTGCACATACCACAAGTAATGTACGCAAACCGCTGCTTAAAATGAAAAAAAACACAGCGATCCTAACCCTACTAGCCCATTCCTTGTGAGTGCGGCACCTGCTCTCGACATGACAAACAATTATGTGCATGCCCCTCCTATGGAAGGAAACACCCAGGGAGCCTGCCACGGGGATCTGGCGCTGCACTCCCTAGGGAAGAGCTACCTTTAAGGAAGCATGCTTTCACTATAAAGTGTTAACAGGCAGCAAAAGCCCGCAGCTACCAAAGATAAAGCACGGCCGTAGTACTGCTGATTTTAATTTTAAAAAATGCATGCGCAGTCGCCATTATTGTATCCAGCTGAAGCTGCGCAAAACAAGCATTTGCAATGCAATAGGACTTGCATTTACGCGAGACCTATTGCATTGCAAACGGGAGTGCGGAAGTCACAAATAACGAGGGTGGAGTGAGGTTGGTGGCGAACGAGAAGGCACAGACTTTGGGGAGGCGCACAGGAAGAAAGTAGGGCTGTGTAACAGTAAAAGTAAAGGGGCTAGTAACCATGGAAGGACAGAAATTACGACATGACCGTCATAAGGAGGGACTAACAATTCTAAAACCAATCGGAAGACAGCATTTAAGACAAAAGCCAATGAAAAAGATGGGCGGAGAGTGAGTGGAGCATACACAAATCTTCCAAGCTATACTGAATAGTGCATGCTTTGCAAAGCGTGCAGCGCATGCGCTGCAACACTGGGCGCATCCTAAAAAGAAGCCTTTGTTATTCTTGCTGGTGATTACAACATTTAATTGGGGTAATGAATCTCTACCCAACATTTGTGTCTGGTGATATTCGGTCTAGTAGTGTTCCTCAAATTAGGTCCAAGCAAGGAGAGTGTTTAGTGGATGTGCTGACAGCGAATTTACGGAAAGACTCCAAAAGTAATTTGAATACCTTTAATGCTAGGAGTGTACAGGGCATGATTGATGATGTCTTTGTTTCTTATAATTGACATCAGTAAATCAATCAATGTTATGTTGAGGTTAGCCCTCAAATGATCATCATCTAATCATCCTACCATTTTCACAAACCCTCTGGGAAAACTAATCAATCAATCTGCGTTGAGTAGAGCAGAGCATGGACAATTTACAAAACAGGAATTGGTTAACTTTGACACTTTGACAAAAAAAATACTGAGCTATAATTTCAATAAAATGTTGCATTGTTAACTGGAGATGTCTGCTTAATATATTGTTTTAGACGTTTTCAAGCCAGCTCTAACTTTGTCAATAACCTGTTAACGTCTTGAAAGATTGGTCCAATAACTTTTAAGAAACACTAATGTTTCAATCACGCTTGTTTGCCTTTCACCCCACTGTTAATCTTTGCTTGAGACATGAATGAGATTATGAAGCTTTGGTATGTCTATAAGAAAACCATCCTTAAAAGGAGTCGTTGCTAGCACAAGGCTTGGGAGGACTTGTGTTCCTTTCTTTCATATGCTTTCACAAACAACACAAGTGCTTCACCTGAGCAGTGTGACATTTCCAGTCACTGCTCAAGTGCAGTGCAGTGTCACATCTGAGGGATAATCACCTTCTCCCAGTTTTGATCATTTCTTAAATGAGGATATGCATTTAATTTCCAGCCTTGAAGACCCCCAGACGTGCATGCCAGAAAGAGGTAAAAAAAGGTACTGGCTGGACACTCCTCAGTTTGTTACTGAAGCTGATAGGGTGAGCAAGAAACCAGAGAACAAGGAAACCTGAGGAGAAAATGGAAAATATGAAATGTACCATTTAATTGTGATACAAGCCTGTTCTTAGGCATGCTCTCTGCATCTTCGTTAACCATGGTAAACGACTTAGCGCTCTTTTGCCTCAGAATAAAGGTGGTAGAATTAGCAGATTTATTTAAATGTATGTATGTATAATTGATATAATACACAACAAACAGTATCTGCACCATATCTAGCAGGAGTCACAACAAACAGTAGGATGGAATGGTATGAGGTATTTACTGCTCAAAATATTAACCAAAGATATCAGTATTTTCTGGGCTGGTTAAATACCTCTTATTCCAGGTTATGGCCCTTGTAGTGTGGCGACACATACAGATGCCGTATTTACGAGCCCAAAGTCTGCACGCTTGCTTCTACTTCTGGCATTTTTCTTTCTAAATTCTCAGAGGTGTGATATTTTTTGTATGCAGTCAATCCTCCACCCGCGTTAAATATCCCCGAGTAGAAATTATATTAATAATAGATGTGATTTGTGCACATATTTATATGTGTTTGTTTGGATGGACTTGAGCTCTGCACTTATAAGCATGGCCTCAGTACAATTTCCTATTTACTCAATAATTCTGCCTCACATCATGTCATACAGTTTATTCTAATTCATTTCTAAGGAGTGATGCCAGTAACCAGAGAAGTGCACCCAATCTCACACACAGACACACACACACACACAGGGCTCAGCCACACCCTGTGTACAGAGCTCAGGTATCATATGCCCCACCCCTTCTGTGAGGGTATAAAAGACATGTCCTGAGCATGAGAGGAACAGAGGACCCAGGCAGGTAATCAGGCACAGAGACTCCATCACCCAACTCCTTACTCTCTCAGCAACATGAGGGCCATCCTTGCAGCTGTGGCAGTGCTCCAGGCACTGATAACTGGAGGTAAGATCAGCATGTCCTTTTACAGTCCTAATTATTTAGATTTCACTTAAAGGTGCACATAGATATGAAGAGAGTAACGGTCAGGACCGAGCTCACTTTTCGCCAGAAATTAGCTGGAAGTTGAAATGTCCCTGGCTGACTCTATCTACTATCATATGATTGCCCCTGCTCCCTTTATCCCTGTCTTTCCCTGTAAGTTCCATTGTTTTTCTCAGTTTTGCACAACCTGTAATTGCAGGGGAATCTCCACCCACAAACCAAAAATCTGGTGCTGTCCTAAGGACCCCCCCCCTGTGCTCTAAGGGGGGCTATAAGTAGAATTATTTGCAGTGACGTGGAGTATTCAGAGGGTGCCCAACTTTACCTGGGGGCCTGCCTGAGGTTCTGCCTTGCTAGACCTTGCCACATTTCTTAGCCCTGTACCCTGAGACATGTCTCCCTGTGACAATGCAGTCAGTTATGGTCTCAAACGTTGCAACAGGTGCAGCATCGAGGGTCATCACCTTCAGAGCATCTGTTGTCACAGTTTCCATAAGGTGATCACCAACAATCCTTGCCTGAAAGTTGGGGGTGTGGAGAAGCACGTGGCTAGTTCATCCAGACCTGTGTCCACAGCATCAAGACACAGGTGGAAATGTTTCCCCAGTCTTGTTTCCACAGTCCCCTCTCAGGCAGTTAGTCATTCCTAACTTCTGCATCTGTCTCAGGTGCTTTGATGCTGGGATTGTGTCAGGTTTGAAGTGGTGGAACCATTCAGGCATTGCTGATAATACTGAATGAAGAATTATAATTGTCAGGTGTTTCCTCCAGGACGTTACGTCAATGTGACTCAGCTTCTAAAGATTTCCTTTTTTATCATGAAATATGGAACAAAATCTGTACCAACAAGTCTAATTTGTTCCTTGACTTGAGCTCCACCAAACATGAGACTTGTGTCTCAACTCAGGTTCATAGTGTATCTTGCCTGTGTCCAAAAAAGGTTACTCAACGGCAAATGAGTTCAGAGTTGTTATCCTGCCAGTAGCGAATGTGTGCTATTCATTTGAAAAACAGATTTTGCCTGAAGTGAGATGAGCTAAGAATGTGCAATCTTTCATGCTGCACGATAACTGAGCTCTGGCTTTAATATTTGAACACGAGGTTTACCTTATAAGGAAACATAATCGTGCTGGTCAAACCTGTTCCATAGATGATTAAATGTGCGCTGCAAATTGATATTTTATAGAAATTCTCACCAAAAGTTAAAAAATTACATTCTTAATTAAGACATCACATTGAAAACAGTTTTGCAATCTTTTCTCCTGAAAGCATACACGTTGAAAAGCAAGTTAAATTTTAGGTGTCAATATGAAAGGTTTTAACTTCACTCCAACAGTTTACTTAGAAAAATGACAGCTATGCTCACATTAGATATATCTTGTTGCTCTTTTAAGCTAAACATTTATGACTAAGGCTTGGTCAGCAAGTTTGAATCACAGAAAAGGTCAGAAGTTCAGGAAGTTAAAAAAGGGGGAACCCAACTATAGGAAGCTTGGTTTTGCTGAGTGGTCTTTCTAGATTATGCACATATCAGGGATCCATATTTTTCTGCTATTATGACTTTGTGCATTGTGCATCAATGACACAATATGTGTTCTGTCCCCAAAACTGTAATGGGTTTAGTTAGTACAGTATGTAAGTTGACTCAATAAATGCACCATTGCCATTGAAGGTAAAATGTCATGTGTAGGCTGCAGTGTTTATTGCATCACATGACACATCATATAATTGTCATCTGACATATAATTTTTGTTTCCTCCAATCATTTCCCTCTTTACTTATGAGTTGTGATGCACAGCACTCGTACAGATGTGTTAGATCTTTTGTCTATGTCTAACCGTAGACATTTTCTACAGGAAGGGTAGCCTTCCAGTACAAAACCTATGTGAGCCATCACACTCACTGCTTTGCACTATGGTGCAAGTGCGTGTGCATGGCAGAAGGCAGCCACACGTGCTCTGGCACAGGTAGAGAGGTAAATAGCACAACATCTATGTAGACATTGTGCTGGTGTGCTCTCTGTCTATTGATGCAACACAGCGTATCAGCATTGGTTGCTGCTGTGTGTTTCTTTTTTTGTGTTGACATTTTTTATTGAATTTTATCATGAAATACAGAGTAACAGAAATAATAAAACAATGAATTATTGATAATATTAAATACATATGTTGATGATAAATATGAACGAAGAAATAAAAAATCATATTATATATAAATATTAAAATGAATAAATAAGTGAGTAGATATATGGTATAAAGAACATGAATAAGAACTGGATATTATACATATTATACATATATAAAATATGAATAAATCTAAATATAAAAGAGAATGAATTTGGACAAGAAAAATAAAATAATTGCACAAAAAGTTTTTTTAAAAAAAGGGAGGAGAAAATTGATATGAAAAGTGGAAGAAAGAAGAAAAGAAGAGAAAAGAGATACACTGTAAAGATAAGAATAAGAGAACAATGAGAGATAATAGAGCCAGAGGAAGGGAGGGAGGAGAAGGAGGACGGGAGTGGGGGAAATACATTGATGAAGGATAAAGGAAAGGGAAAAATAAAAGAAATACACAAAATATAAAATAATGAATTAGTTAATTCAAGTGTTTGCATTAGGAGAGAGAGTGGAGTTGGCTTCAGTGTTAATTTCAGTTTTTAAAAAAGAAGACCAGGTCTGGAGAAATACATCAACTTGATCTTGAAGGTTATAAATTGTGCGCTCACGTTGGGCTGTTTGCATCATTGCCACCAGCCATTCTTCCTGAGAGGGTGGAGAAGGAGACTTGCAATGACGCAAAATACAGCATTTTAGCTGTAGCCAATGCAGTGTGTAGAAGACGTATTTGTGATTTAGAAAGTTTTGGAAAGTGTCGAAAATCATGTAGAAGAATTGTGGCAGGTGTAAATGGTAAGGATAATGGCATTGTGGAATGTAAAGTCTTGCCAACAAAGGACCAAAAGGACCTTGTTGCTGGGCAATCGCAAATGATATGAACTATGTCACAACCAGAGGTGGAACATCTCCAGCAATTTGGGGCATATCAACAAGGGCTTTATCTCTGCTTTTTTGGCTTTAAAAGCTAAAAAAGCAGAGATAAAATTAGCACCCTATCAACAACAGGGTGCTAACATGCAAATTTGCATGTTAGCACCCATTTACTCTACGCTTCCCCTTGCATCTCTAATGAGATGCAAAGAGGGCGTTCCAGAGTAAAATAATAGGAGAAATGTCGCTAAGCGACATTTCTCCTATTATCAAGAATATCGCTAACCCTGTTAGAGACAAAAAAAGCAGCGCTAACCGCGGTTAACGCTGCTTTTTTACGTCTGTTATTTTTCTGACTTAGCCATGATATCCTATGGAAGGAGGATATCATGGCTAAGTTTGTCTGTCCCTATCAACAAGCTAACGTGAGATTATCGCTGTGTTTCCAGCGATAAACTCCCATTAGCCACTTAGCATGAGGATTTTTATCGCTATTGAGATAAGCGTTGCTAATAGCACGCTATCTCAGTGATAAAAATCAACGCTAGCCGGCGATAATTATCCTAGCGCTAAGTGCGCTTAGAGATAATTATCGCCGGTTGTTGTTGATATGCCCCTTAGTGTGTGAAAGCAATCCAGCTTTATGTAACTTACGTTGGTGACCAGTGCCATTCATGAAGGATTTTAAATATACAGAATGTAAGCCTTGCTTCACGAACGTCTTTATGTTATCGCTCCAGTATCTTGTCCCATTCAGAAGCCGTATATGAAATAGATAAACGAGATTGCCATTTTTTTGCAGAGCATACGAGAGAGATTGTGAAAATAAAGGAGACATAAAGGTTTTATAAAGACCAGAGGTCACTCCTCTAAACTTTCCCCACAGATTTAGGTAAGATAGTATTGGGGACACCTGCAACACCCAAGGGGGAGATCCCAAGTGTTTCCTCAGACATTGTTGAAGTTGAGAGTATCTAGAGGAGTGTTGTAAAGGAAGATTAAATTCCTCACATACTTGAGAAAACGATTTAAAATTTCCATCATGAAGAAGTTGATCTGGGGAGTAAATACCAGCTGCTTGCGATGAAGGCCAGGATAAAGTGCGACCATTGATACGGATAGCTGAATTGTTCCAAAGAGGAGCCTTAACATGAATACGCGCGTTTGAGCCTAGTATACGATGCCCCCTTTGCCAAGATTTGTGCATGACTGATAAGATCGGATTCTTGGGATCAGAACAACTAGTGCCACTACCATATAAAAGAGAAAGATCTGAGTTCTTGGATAAAAGATGACGCTCGATGGACACCCATTGTGGGACATCTTTAGTTCCTGGCAAAAAATAAGAAAATTGGGAGATGTGTATAGCAAGGGAATAGTGTTCAATGGATGGAAGACCCATACCTCCACATAACTGATGGGTCTTTAATTTTGTTATAGCAAGACGTGGTTTAGCTGAGCCCCGTATAAAAATCTTAATCTTAGAATCTATTAATCGAAGGGTAGCTAAAGGAATCTGGGGAGGAAGCATACCTAAAAAATAGATGAAACGAGGAAGGGTGATCATTTTGATACCTTGTACTCTACCCCAAAGAGATAAACCCAGAGCTTTCCACTTATCAAAATCCCTCTGCATTTGAGAAAGTAAAGGTGCTAAGTTATCTGCAACCATATTTTCCAAACCTTTGTTGACCAAAATTCCTAGATATTTATGATGTGAGGACTGCCAATGCTTCACTTTTGTCCCAATTTATTTTATAACCCGAAAAGGAGGAGAAATCATTAATATTTGAAGAAGGGATGGAAGAGATCGAGGAAGATTAGTAAGAGTAAGAAGAATATCATCTGCATAAAAATAGATTTTAGAATGTCCAATTGGGAGAGGCACACCTATAATATCATCAGATTGACGGATAGCAGCAGCAAGTGGTTCCATAGCTAAAAGAAAAAAAAGGGGGGACAACGGGCAACCCTGACGTGTTCCCCTCCGTATTGGAAACGCATTGGACAAAAACCCACCGCAATTAACCTGAGCTGAGGGGTTGTCATATAATAAACGCACTTTATTGATGAATTGATCACCCAAACCAAATCTATGCATAATGGTAAAAAGGTATTCCCACTCAATGCGGTCAAACGCTTTTTCTGCATCAAGCGAAAGGGCCAAGGTATGTTCTGAAAGATGTTTAGCAGACCACAAGGTGTGGGCTTGGGTACGGAGATGGTTCAGAGAAGAACGCCCTGGTACAAAACCTACTTGAGTGAAATGTATTAAAGAAGGTAGTAGTTTGCATAGTCGAGACGCCAAGATACTAGCCAAGATTTTAATATCACAATTTATTTTTATTTATTTATTTTAAAGGTTTTATATAGCGCTGGCTAGACCCGGAGGTATCAGAGCGCTTTACATTAGTATCAAACCACAGTTGCAGGTTACATCGTTATAAAGGTTACACAGTTATTAGAGCATGGCAACATAGTTATATGTAAGGTCGAAACAAACAATAAGCACATATACATCAGGGAAAAAGCAGGCAAGGGGAGAGAATCAGTGGGGGGGTAGGAGCAGGGGAAGTAGACAGAGAACAAATGAGGGAAAGAGGAGGGGAGGGTGAGAGACACAGCATGGAAAGAGGAGGGGGGTGACGGGGACACAAACCGGTAGACGAGTCATAGCTGCGTCCATAGTCCAGTAAGCTGTCATCCCAGGGGAAGTGGTTCATTTCCCCATATCTGTTGCGAGAGGTTCCCTTTACACAGTGGACTCTCTCAGAGGGGTCTCTGAGACTCCAAGGCCTACATACTGGATCCTTCCCCAAAAAGGGGAGAGGGAGTGCTTTGGCAAGCGGGACCATACCATACCTCAGCTGTGAGTGGCTCCCCTGGCGCTGTGGACTCTCTCAGCGGGTTCGCTGAGTCTCCAGAGTATAAATATTGGATTTAATAAAGAAATGGGACGATAGCTACCGCACAAAAGAGGGTCTTCGCCAGGTTTAGGTAGTACAGCTATAACTGCTTTATTAGAGAGAGGGCCCAATGATGATTCTTTGTCAGCCTCAAGAAATGTAGCATGTAACGTATCAATCATACTATGAGCTACCCATCTATAAAATTCAACAGGGAAGCCATCTTCCCCAGGAGCTTTATGATAAGGCAGAGCAGTAATAGCTTTAGAGATCTCATCTCTTGTGATTTCACCATCAAGCAGAGCTCTACCATCATCAGAAAGACGCGTAAGACTCACCTTCTCTAAACAAGAGGACATCTTATCTAAGTCTACTTGATTAGGATTGATAAAAGGAGTCAAATTCATTAACTATCTCTTGGGGCCTTGTAAGTATGTCACCTTGAGTCGATCGAATAGCTGGAATAGCCATTGCTGCTTCCCTTTGACGTAATTGTGCAGCTAACAACCTCCCGGCCTTCTCCCCTTCCTCGTAATGTCTTCCTTTCATCCTTTGTAAAGCAAATTCAGCTTTGGATGTAAAGAGACTATTAAGAGACATACGTGCTTGCTCCAATAACTTGCGATTATGTAAGGTAGGATCCGACGTATATAAACGGGACTAGAGATGAATATCTTGTTCTAATTCTGTCTGCTTTGCAATAATATTCTTATTGGCAAGTGCTGCATCGCGCATTAGTTGCCCTCTAATAGTGGCATTAGCCGCCGCCCAAACAGTTCTGCTGGAGGTGACAGAACCCTGGTTAATAGAGAGATAGTCCTGTAGATGGAATTGTAACTGAAGTTTACCCTTGGGCGTCCTGTGTCTTTGAATGCTCATACGCCATGGTTTACGCCCTGGCCGGGATAGACCTAAATCTAAAGATAAAAGGACAGGAGAATGATCAGACAAGGCTGCTTCTAGGATATGTGATTCCGTGACTAATTGAACCGCTTTGTGCGATATCATAAAATAGTCTAAGCGGGAAAATATACCATGTGAGGATGAGAAGAACGTATATTCTTTGTCTTGTGGATGACTAAGACGCCAATAATCACCCAAACCGTTATCCGAAAATATGTCATTTAAAACCGCTCTATCCGCTGCATTGGCCTTATCAAACGAACCAGTTTTATCTAAAATAGGATCTTGTACCAAATTCCAATCCCCACCAATGAGGTATTGCGAGGCATCAATTTCTGTGAGGAGGTGATTCAATTGAAGGGAAAAAGACTTTTTAGTGCCAATCGGAGCATAAATAGACCCAAGAATTAAGAATTCCCGAAACGTAATTTGGCAAATACATATCAACCATCAGGATCTGACCAAGTCTTGGAGAATTGCAACTCCATATTTGCGGACAGGATTTGTATCTGTGGGGTCATTTTTGTGAATGCTGCTGTGAATGACCTTCCCCACCCAATCTCTGCAAAGTTTGTCAGATTCAATCTCATCGAGGTGCGTTTCTTGTAATAAACCTATGTCTACATGTTTGGACTGTAAATAAGAAAGTACCTTCTTCCGTTTAATGTAATGAGTGAGGCCATGGACATTCCAAGTAATGGTAGATAAAGGATGAATATTAGCCATGATGGGATACAATCAAAAGGGATTGGGAATCAATGTATTAGTCACAAATGGGAAAAATAAGAGGTAGGAATACAGTGGGAGGGAATAGGGCTGTATGGGAAGGGAGAGTACTCTGGTTGATAAGAAATAGAAAAGTGTAAGAAAATAAGAGTTTTACAGGTTAAGAAATTTAGTATATGAAAAGAAAAAGAAAAAGAGAAGAAAAGAAAAGAAAAAGACTTATGGAGGACAAACGTGATAAAGAAGCAAATAAAGAATATAATAAAGTATTGTATCGAACAATAGAGAAAGATATAAGAAAATGTAAAAGAAGGTTCTTATTGATATATATTAGAGGGATCAAAATGTTCTATGTAATCAGTATATTTCTGGCTGTTAAAATATAAAAGAGAATCAAAAAAATGTATATAGATGCGTTACTTACAACTTTTAACCGCGGGTCTGAGCTCACTGGAGCACCACTACGAGTACAGACACCTTAAGGAGGGTGGACAATTAAAATGAATATCAGCCAGGACAATAAATTAGAAAAGCTGTAAAGAGAGTGAAAACTCCTGTGACCCAAATACATATAACAGTATGCGTTAGGAGGATAAGCACATTTCACTAAGAAACATAGATAAGCATTAAACGGGTCTAAAAGCAATGAATGAATGAGAATGAAAAACAGAATTTAAAGTAAACTCTTAAAATTATCATTCATAAATACAATTCTCATAATATTTACATAATAAACAACATTTGATAACTTAAATTCATAAATAACTATAAGAAAAAACGTTGGTATTTAAGAAAGAATGTCAGCATTGTAAAGATGGATAAAGAGCCTGTTCTTAAAAAAGTGAGATAGTAATACATTAAAAGCACATATCATAGCGTATAACATATGACCAATGTGAAATAAAATTATAAATAATGTTTAGAATAAAATTCTTTTGATAAAGGGACTGAAATAAGATACATATTAAAATACATAGTAAGTATATCATAAGGAAAAACACTCAGTAATATATTATAATCATCTATAATAAATATAAGTAGAACTTATTCATCTTTCTGGCTGAAGAGTAAGATGTAAGTAAACACAAGGAGTAGGCATTAACTGAACTTAAAGAGTCAGGTAAGTTGATAAAACGATATTAACTAAGACCGTAACTATGAGGATAATAAATAGGGACTCAACTCATTCTCCATCTGCAGCAGATTTTAAGGGAGATCTGGACTTATCTCTACGTTGATCTTGTGTGGTAGTAATTACAGACTGCAAGGCGGACGCTTGATCCTTGTGTGTACGAAAAGGTCGCTCTGTTTCTCTACCTTGAGGACGCACATCCCCAAGGTTGCGATGCCTTTTATCTGTCGACTGTTGAGGTTGTGTAGAACTTTGACCAGACTGCTCATGAGAAATATGTTGTACATCCATATCCTGAACTGTTAAACTGTCTAGAAAATGATGTAAGTCTTCAGGGTTGTAAAAGTCTTGTGATTCACCATTTTTAGTAAGGCAGAAGCGAGCTGGGTCAAACAGGCCATACTTGATATCCAACTTCTGCAGTTGTGGTCGCATAGCTAAGAACAGTTTCCTTCTTTCGTTGGTTTCTCTCGAGAAGTCAGCTGCCATATGTATTTGATGACCATCATAGATGTAAGATCTTTGCGTGTGAGCTGATATTAGTATCTGTCTGACTTGCTCATGTTTCAGAAAACAAGCAGAGGCCGTGGTCGAGAATCCAGGTTTGGTCGTGGAGGACCAATACGATGAGCACGTTGGATTTCCAACGGTGGTTCAAAAGTAGTACCAAGTAATTTGGGAAGAATTTTACATAGAAATAACCGAGCATTTTGGCCTTCAATTTTCTCCGGAAATCCAAGGAAGCGAACATTGTCTCTTCTATTGCAATCTTCCAAGTCAACAAGCTTACTGCGAAGAAGTAGAAAATCCTGGTCCCTGTTTTGTACTGAGTCAAGCCTGTTTTCCACTACAGTTAATCGCCGATCCAGCCCATCAGTTTTTTGATGAAATTGCGCAATATCCGCTCTAATAGATTTGGTTTCTGTTGTGAGGGAGGAAATGTTATTATCCATTTCTGTCAGACTGCAACTAATAGTTGAAATTTCCTGCAAAATACTATTCATAGTTGCTGCTGACTCAGCGGTTGAGTTGACCAAAGATGAAGTAGGTGGTGATGGGGGTGAACCTTTAGTAGGCATAGTGTGCAGTTGCTTATGTGTGTCTACGGGAGGAGACAATTTTGAATTTTTGTTGTAATTTTTGTGATTAGACATCTGTAAAATGTGTCCGCAGAGTGTTGAAAAAACCAGACACAAATTAAGCAATTAACAATCAGATGCAAACAATTAGAGCGCGTAGTGGTTAATATGAGGGTGAAAGAGTAAACTTATCACACTTAATCCTGTAGGCTCACGTAAATAAATATTTTAGTCTCTTACCGATAATAATGACAAAAATAATCAGTCACAAATGACAATGTATGGCATCCTATGACATACAATATTTAGCGTTTGTCACTGAAAAACAACATCAGCATAAGAAACTAGTAAGATACAAATTATAAGAAAAAAGAGCTCAATCTTCTACTGCATTGTGTATAAAATCATTAGACCTTCATAACATGCAATATAAAGCTGATAGTGTGTTCAGATCATTGAGCGAAAAAACGCATTATATGCCAGAGAAATTCCTCATAAATAATACTTCATAGGCCGAAAGATATTTCCACTGGACAGTGAGGTGGTATTAAGTGAAGATATTGTGCATTACCAACGTGAAAGGGCGCTTTGAAATGAAGAGTAACAGTCTATCTGAAAGCATGTTGGAAATGAATGTCACAGGAGAGAAAAAAGTACTAGTTGACCTGTGAACTCCATTCTTGAATTTTACTCTCTGCAGGTGTTGGCAGACGAAGATTGGAGAATATAAAAAAAAGAAAAAACAGTGAAGAACTTTAACATTTCACACATTAATCGAAGCGCAAAAGGTTGTGTGGGAAGTTTCAATAAAACAGCTGAGTTCCGATACTTTAGAAGTATTTGGTGAAAGAATAATTGTTCCAGTCAGAGATAACCTTGAAAAGGGTCATGTCATTGCAGAAATTAATCACAGAAGCAGAAGGCAAAGATACTTCTTACCAGCTGAGAAATATTGAAGCACTGAAGGAAGAGAGCCTTTTCCCACTATGCCTGGTAATAAAACCCTCTCAGGAATGCAGCCAGAGAGGCTCTCCGGTTACGAAAGAGCCGAGGTGTTTCTGAGGCCTAGGACGTGCTTGCCGGAGCAGAAAGTATTTCAGTCAGAATTAACCCTAAAAAGGGCTGTTCGACTCTGAAATTCAGCCACAAGTAAAAGCGCTGCTGTAGGAAGGCATAGCTGTCTCAGGGGTGATCCTAGCTGAGGTGTAAAGTGCGCCGCCTCGGTCAAGGGTCCGTCTCGCAGTGGAGCCTCACAATCAGGCGGCCATCTTCCTTCGTGGCCCGACCACGCCCCCCGCTATGTGTTGTTTCAAAATTTATTACATCAGCCCCTCTATCTTTAATTAATTCTACTTATCTCTATTTTCCCTTTTCTATGTATTATGTCTTTCTCTGCCTCTTTCTGTCCATTTCTGTGTTTCTGTCATTCTCTCTCTGTCTCAGTCTGTTATAATATTATATTAATGCCCCCAGCTGCTGCTCATCTCTCCCATTTTCTGTTCATGTTCCTTCACTTTTTTACTCTCCAAACAGCCAGAATTCTCTGATACTTTTTTATTTTTATTTTCCATTGCATTTTGTACCCTTGACCACCAGGTGCCATATCACAGAAGTGCACCTGGGGCGCAGCGGGCGTTCACGCCTGCTTTGCGGACTCCAGGCACTTTGGTATTACAGAAGGGGGCTCAGACACTTGTGCATCCCCTTCTGTAATAACGATAGCGCTGGCACACATAAAGCGCCAGTGCTATCATCAGAGGGCATTCACACATTTGCATGGGAGTGTGGCACATTCAAATGAGCGAATCCCTTTGTCTCTGCGCCCGTGCCGTATTACAGATGTGGTGCAGAGACAGAAACTCTGTCCAGAGGAGCCCTAAAACATGACACACTGTCAGTGCGCCCTCTGATGGCAGCCCTATGAAGGGTTGGTTTGGAATATGTGCTACTACGCTTTTGTATAAGGGTTCCTGTTCGGTTGTCAATGTTTATGTGTGCTCCCGGGGCGGCATCTTCACTCTTGACGTCTTTTGACAATTACTGATCTGCACTCCCTTCATAAAGGGGAAAGGGGCTCCCACGGACCCACTCACTGCACCTGCCTTCAAGGGGATTTGTAACCTCCCTTAAAAGTGCGGGAAGGGAGCCGCCTGCACTGTGAAACATGGAGCAGCGTCAAAGCAGCCACCCTTTTTTTCACATTAATTCACTGCTCACAATACAGCATGATTTTGCAGCTGCCATTCATCCTAATATGGCACATTTAAAAAGATGTGCCTGGTGCACACATGGAAAACGCACCCTATGTATGATGCAGCCCCAGACGTCTCTTGGCTTCTCCTTATTCCTAAATCATTTCAGAGTGAAGAGGACCTACTCTAAGTCTATAACATTTATGCTTGTTTTTTTACATGTTTTGAATTTTAATCATATTCAGATCTCTAGAATTCATTTCTTTTTCCCAGCAGATTGCCTGTTTTGCGAGCAGTGTCTTGCTACCGGCAGCAGCCAATGCTCCGGGATCTTCCAGCAATGCTCTGCTGACGTCACTCACTGCATCAAAGGACTGGAGAACAGCACAGTTGGTGAGTGCCGCATGCCACATGTTGGTAATGTGACTTACTTGTCCACATGATGGCCAGTGCTCATTTTGTACAATCATGATTACAGCAGCCAAAGATGTTTCTTAAGAGGCCATTGTAGATTGCACTGGCTGCAGCCCCTGTCAGCGCTACCAGATATCGGTACCAACAACACCTACATACCATTACAGTCCTAAAAGTATGACACTCTGGACTATACTAAGTGAGCCAAAGCTGTAAAATGGGCCTGAGCACGCACCCTAGTATTCATATTTTAATAATCCTATACTGAATTGTTGAACACTTTGCTCATGTGCTTTTTTTAAATATAGAGTGGCAGAGCCACCATGTGGTGGAATGTCATAAATATGTGCCGCTGATATCAAATAAGGGCAGGTGCCAAGCACCGGCACAAATTAAGAACTGCTTCTGGCCATTCATGCGTTGGTTGTCACCTGCCTCTGTGGCCTTCAAAGTCCCTTCTATTGCATGCACATGGCAGCAGCTTGTGATTCACTCATATGTGCTGTCTGGTATAAATATCTCAACCTTGCCAGCCTCTGTTCTCTTGCTTGCCTGTTTTCAAAGTACTTATTTGCAAACAGTCTCTGGCCGAAAATATGGGAGTTTAGAATTGTGGAAAGAGTAATAAAGGCATGAGAGTGACACCAGTGACAGATTTCCATTAAGTAAGCATTGTCGAGGGAGGTGCAAGATGGGGCACCTCATTCAAAAATGTTTAAGAGGAATTTTTCTCCCTGCATAAAATTGACATTTGCTGAAAAACATTTTCCGAGTTATTTTTAAACACCAAACCCTTACTTTTTCAGGGGGCAGCTGTTTCATCCATACTGCTTACTCATGTCTGCTCTGGAACTCACAATATGCATTTTGCCAACAGGGAATACTGTTATTCTAACTGCATTCAAGGACTGTCTGGATCTATTATTATTATTATTATTTATAAACTTATAATGCGCAACAGCTACCCGCAATGGGTTTCCCGGCGCCAGGGATAGACTAGAGAAGAAAGAGCAACCAGCAAAGCAACGTGCGAAAGAGACCTAACCTTTAAAAACTCACTTTCCTCTTTAAGAATCAGCAGAACTTGCTGCGACTCTGACTTCTGCAATGGAGGAGAGGTGCCAGGTATGTATGTCCATGGCTCTGACACCCTTTGCACAGGCAATATGCAGAATGCATACAGTCTTTGTCTCTGATATAAGAAACCGAGGCTGTGTACAGGGTATGTACAGTCTGTGATTCCTACATCTGTAACAGAGGAGATGTTTAGGGCACATGAGGTTTGTGACTCTTATATCTGTAATATAAAGTAGGTGTAGGGTTTGTACAGTTTGTGACTCCAACATCTGTAACTGAGGGAATGTCTGGCTCTCACAGAACTGAATTGGCAACCCACCAAGAGACAGATAGACTGTAAGGCTCTGTGCATTGCCCACAAGTTAAAGTCCTCATGCACTACAACATCTTATCACTCATACACAGCTTCAAGAGTAAGCCTGGGCGAAGCACTACGCTACGCTCGTGTAGTTTGCGAAGTTCGCGCTACTTCGCACTACGCGAACTGCACGCAGCACAGTGCGAACACGCGTAGCGTAGTGTTGCGTAGTGCTGCGGTAATTTTTTGCTTGCTCGCGGTCCTCAACGTCAAGTTGGCGACCGCGAGCAAGCAAAATGACATCCCGGCGAGACTTTTTCCTTGTTCGCGATCAGCAACATCAAGTTGGCGATCGCGAGCATGGAAAATAAACCTCCCGGCGAGATTCCCAACGCGAGGAGGTCAGGTTTCTCATTGCGAGGGGTTGCGTATGCTCGCGACCGCTCGCGATGAGAAACTACCAGTTCGCGTTGAGAAAGCTGCCGCTCGAGTAAAAATCTACTCGAGCAGCAGAAAACTACAGCTTGCACTGTGCAAGATGCCATTTTCAATGATTGAACAGTGCCGGTTGCTTGTCCGCACTGTGCAATCATTGAAAACAACATCTTGCACAGTGCGAACATGTTACTACGCAGTTCGCGAAGTGCTACGCGTAGCTCGCGTAGTGCGAACTTCACTTTGCGTAGCTTCGCGAAGTGCTACTTCGCGAACTACGCCCACCCTTATTCAAGAGCACAAAGATCTAATGACCTGTCACTCCGTGCTGTCTCCAAGATGTCCCATCCATTGGACACATCTGTCATTTATTCTCTTGATAGCCCTGGGGGTTCTCTGACAAAATTTCGAAGGTCAGAAATTCGACCTACAAAAATATCGCAACACTAATATCGATGTCAAGAATATCGACATCCTATCTACAACATGGTAAGTACAAAAACATCGAAAATAAAATATAGATGTCAAAAATATCGTTTTTAAAAATATCGGGGTTTTTTTGGTTATAAAAAATATGTAAAATAAACATAATAATACTTATAAATAAAATAAACATAATTAAATATATTTCACAATGTTAAAAATTAATAATTAATAAATATATTTAATAAAAAATTATTTAAACATAGACATATAATATATAATATATATACTTACTTAATAATGTTTTAATAATTATTTTAATAAATTATAAATTATTTAAAAATGTTAACAATTGCAAAAACATTACACACATAAAACAATAACATAAATAAAAATTAAATATTTATGTGTAACAAATTAAAAAAATTACATTTAATTTTAATATTGTTAAAATTAATTATATACTACATTAGCTAAAATAATAACAAAAATATTAAATAGCAGAGACAATAAAACTACTTCTCCAGCTCCAAAAAAAACAACAGAAAGGAAAATGTTGGATAGCGTAAGGGTACAAATCACTATTCCCACTCCAGAGAGTGGAACAGTAGGGAAAGTGTTGGATAGCGTAGGGGTAAAAATTACTATTCCAACTCCAGAGAGTGCAACAGTAGGGAAAGTGTTGGATAGCGTAGGGGTAAAAATTACTATTCCAACTCCAGAGAGTGCAACAGTAGGGTAAGTGTTGGATAGCGTAGGGGTAAAAATTACTATTCCAACTCCAGAGAGTGCAACAGTAGGGAAAGTGTTGGATAGCTTAGAGGTAAAAATTACTATTCCAACACCAGAGAGTGCAACAGCAGGGAAAGTGTTGGATAGCGTAGGGGTAAAAATTACTATTCCAACTCCAAAGAGTGCAAAATAGGGAAAGTGTTGGATTGCGTAGGGGTAAAAATTACTATTCCAACTCCAGAGAGTGCAACAGTAGGGAAAGTGTTGGATAGCGTAGGGGTATAAATTACTATTCCAACTCCCGAGAGTGCAACAGTAAGGAAAGTGTTGGATAGCGTAGGGGTAAAAATTACTATTCGAACTCCAGAGAGTGCAACAGTAGGGAAAGTGTTGGATAGCGTAGGGGTAAAAATTACTATTCCAACTCCAGAGAGTGCAACAGCAGGGAAAGTGTTGGATAGCGTAGGGGTAAAAATTACTATTCCAACTCCAAAGAGTGCAAAAGCAGGGAAAGTGTTGGATTGCGTAGGGGTAAAAATTACTATTCGAACTCCAGAGAGTGCAACAGCAGGGAAAGTGTTGGATAGCGTAGGGGTAAAAATTACTATTCCAACTCCAGAGAGTGCAACAGTAGGGAAAGTGTTGGATAGCATAGGGGTAAAAATTACTATTCCAACTCCAGAGAGTGCAACAGTAGGGAAAGTGTTGGATAGCGTAGGGGTAAAAATTACTATTCCAACTCCAGAGAGTGCAACAGTAGGGAAAGTGTTGGATTGCGTAGGGGTAACAATTACTATTCCAACTCCAGAGAGTGCAACAGCAGGGAAAGTGTTGGATAGCGTAGGAGTAAAAATGACTATTCCAACTCCAGAGAGTGCAACAGCAGGGAAAGTGTTGGATTGCGTAGGGGTTAAAATTACTATTCTAACTCCAGAGAGTGCAACAGTAGGGAAAGTGTTGGATAGCGTAGGGGTAAAAATTACTATTCCAACTCCAGAGAGTGCAACAGTAAGGAAAGTGTTGGATAGCGTAGGGGTAAAAATTACTATTCCAACTCCCGAGAGTGCAACAGTAGAGAAAGTGTTGGATAGCGTAGGGGTAAAAATTACTATTCCAACTCCCGAGAGTGCAACAGTAGAGAAAGTGTTGGATAGCGTAGGGGTAAAAATTACTATTCCAACTCCAGAGAGTGCAACAGCAGAGAAAGTGTTGGATAGCGTAGGGGTAAAAATTACTATTCCAACTCCAGAGAGTGCAACAGTAGGGAAAGTGTTGGATAGCGTAGGGGTAAAAATTACTATTCGAACTCCAGAGAGTGCAACAGTAGGGAAAGTGTTGGATAGCGTAGGGGTAAAAATTACTATTCCAACTCCAGAGAGTGCAACAGCAGGGAAAGTGTTGGATTGCGTAGGGGTAAAAATTACTATTCTAACTCCAGAGAGTGCAACAGTAGGGAAAGTGTTGGATAGCTTAGAAGTTAAAAATATCATACTTATAAATAAAAGAATTCTTTAAAATAATTAATAATTTAATTATTAAATAACTCAAAATTACTTACAAATACCAATATATATTTATTAAAAACATAGCTACCAATAAATAATTAATTAGCAATAAATTATTAATAAATAATAATTAATGAATATTAATTACCAATTAAAACATATTGAACAATTACATTTTTTATACCAAAAAATAATTATCAAACACTAATTACCAATTAAAAAATATTAAACAATTACATATTTTTTATACACAAATTATTAATTTTTATACATTGTTTACCAATTATTAATTACTTATTAGTATATTAATTAGAAATATCAAATAATATTTAAACATATTTAACTACCAATTGATTATTAATCAACAATAAATTATTTTTCATAACCAAATTATTATAATTTAAATTATTTACCAATTAATAATTAATCTCCAATTTAATAATTATCAATACCCAACAACAAATTTAATAATTACTTAATTAGATTTCAATCACTTCCAACACTATTCCCCCATAAACACACAAAACACTCAAATAATAAAACAATACAGTTAACATAATTATCAATTAATCAATTAATAAAAACTAATTACCAATTAATAATAATTAATTACCAATTAATACTTAATTAACAATAATATAATTATCAACACCAATAAATAAATAAAAATATTACTTAATTACAATTAAATTACTTCCCACCCTATTCCCCTATAAACCCACAACCCGCTACAGAATTTAAACTCAAAAATTATTTTCAATTATTTTATAATTCCTAATAATTTATAATTAATTTCATATAATTAAATTACTTCCCACCCTGTTCCCCTATAAACCCACAACCCGCTACAGAATTTAAACGCTAAAATTATTTAAAATTAATTTATAATTCCCAAAAATGTATAATTAAATTCATATAATTAAATTACTTCCCACCCTATTCCCCTATAAACCCACAACCCGCTACAGTACTAAAACACAAAATTAACTTAAAAAAACCATTATTAACATATAAAAATTGTATACATATATTTTTAAACCAGTAGAACACTTAACAAAAAATAATTAACACATAAATATTAAATACATATTAAAACACATAGTAATATTATAAATATAGATATTAGTGACATGGATATTAGTAACATCGATATATTTCATATTGATATTACTAATTTCGATATTACTAACATCGATATTAATAAAATCGATATTACTTACCTTAGGGTCGATATTCTGTCCATAGATATTCTTGACATCGATATTCTGTCCCTTCGATATTCTAAACTCGATATTATTGTAGGTCGAAATTAAAGTTTCGATATTTGGACTGCTCACCAGCCCTGGGAATACCAATTCTGGCAGCTGTTTTTTCTTTATGAAAAACTCTAACATAACATAACATACCATGAAATAAAAAGCAAAGGTATGTTCAGTAACATAAATGAAATTCAGGGTATATAAATCCTGTGACTCTGACACCTGTAACAGAGGGAATGTGCAGCGTGCATACAGTCTGTGACTCCAACATCTGTGACAAAGGAGATGTACAGCGTATGTGCAGCCTGTGACTCCAACATCTGGCTGTGCAGGGTGCACACAGTAACAGGAGGGATGGGCAGGATACATGCAGTTTGTGACTCCATCATCTATAACAGATGGGATGTTCACGGCACGTACTGCCTATGACTCTGATATCTTTAACAGAGGGATGTGCACGGTACATGCAGCTATGATTCTGACATCTGTGACTAAGGAGCTATGTAAGGGTCATACAATGTGTGACTGTGACATCTACAACTGAGGGGATGTGCAACATGCATTCAATGTGTGACTGTGACATCTGTGGCACAGGGGATGTACTATGTACATATAGGTGCCGATTCCGATCCTGGAAAAATGTTCCCAGTACAACTCGTATCCGGTCTTTTTACCGTACGAATCGTACAAGTAGCGTACAAACTGCCAAGTACGATTTGCATGGGAAAAAGTCCATACGAATCGCATTGGGAAAATTTCCCCACACGTCCTCGGGTCGGAAAAAGTGTCTGACACATCCCCGGACGATTTTACGTACAAATGTGAAAAGTAAAGTCCGACCGCGCAAGTACGATCCGTCCTGTGCGTCCGATGTTACAACCGTATGGAAAATGCACCGTACGGACCGAACTCCCATAGCAACCATGGAGACATGTGCCCGCATACGCGCCCAACCCCCCCCCAGCCCCCGTGAGTACGTGCTGAACCCCCCCAGCCCCCGTGAGTACGTGGTGAACACCCCCAGCCCCCGTAAGTACACACCAAACCCCCCCAGCCCCCGTGAGTACGCGCCGAACCCCCCCAGTCCCCGTGAGTACGCGCCAAACCCCCCCAGCCCCCGTGAGTACGCGCCGAACCCCCCCAGTCCCCGTAAGTATGCGCCGAACCCCCCCAGCCCCCGTGAGTACGCGCCGAACCCCCCCCAGCCCCCGTGAGTACGCGCCGAACCCCCCCCAGCCCCGGTGAGTACGCGCCGAACCCCCCCCCAGCCCCCGTAAGTACGCGCCGAACCCCCCCCAGCCCCCGTGAGTACGCGCCGAACCCCCACCCGTGTATGGATACCAGTGTACGTGCGCACCGTACCCCCACCCGTGTATGGACACCAGTGTACGTACGCACCGTACCCCCACCCGTGTATGGACACCAGTGTATGTACGCACCGTACCCCCACCCGTGTATGTACACCATACCCCCACCCGTGTATGTACACCAGTGTACGTACGCACCGTACCCCCACCCGTGTATGTACACCAGTGTACGTACGCACCGTACCCCCACCTGTGTATGGACACCAGTGTACATACGCACCGTATGTACAGCGCGAACCCCCGTGCTACGCGCTGGGGGTTCGCGCCGTACATACACGGGTGGGGGTACGGTGCGTACGTACACTGGTGTCCATACACGGGTGGGGGTACGGTGCGTACGTACACTGGTGTCCATACACGGGTGGGGGTACGGTGCGTACGTACACTGGTGTACATACACGGGTGGGAGTTTGGCGCGTACTCACGGGGGCGGGGGGGTTCGGCGCGTACTTACGGGGGCTGGGGGGGGTTCGGCGCGTACTCACCGGGGCGGGGGGGGTTCGGCGCGTACTTACAGGGGCTGGGGGGGGGTACGGCGCGTACCGGGCCCCCTAATCTGGTCGTTTTGCGGCGTACTTCGCTTTCCGGGCACTTTTTGGGTGCCGGAAAAATATTGCCATCCGGACTGCTGTGGGTGCGATTCGTACTTCCTGGTTCGTGAAACGCAGGCTGCATGCGTCCCGACGTCACGTCGGCGCTTTCCCGGATCACATTTGTATGGATATTTTCGTCGGTCGGTGTTTTTTACGGTTCGTACGGAAATGGTGTTTCCGTGCAAATCGTACTTGCATGTTTGTAATGTTTTTTTCCCGGGTACGAGTCGTACGGAGAAAACACTCCGACCGACGGTTCGTACCCGGTTTTTCCAGGATCGGAATCGGCACCATAGTGTGTGGCTTCAACTTTTATAATGGATGCGAAGTGCAATGTTTTATAGTTGAGTTTCTGACTACAGTAACAGAGGGGATGTGGAACATATGTGCATGAGCTAGCTGTAAGTGCTGGAACTTGTGAAATACATGGAGCTTGATTTAGCTAGTGGCATGACTTCTCACAAATAATCCCTATTACTCTATATCACACGTCCTTGCCCCAGCTCGTAACCCCAAAATCAAGAGTGTACACACCTCTGACAGTTGTACATCACAACACAGAGGCCAATAATATCAACCTTCACATAGATTGACTCCACATAATCAGCCAACAACGTCTTGTCATAGTAATCATATACTGGGAATTCAGATTTTGATTAAACACAGCTCCCCACAGGATTCTCATTGGCATCAAATCTGTTCTCACAGGTATGGACCAGAGATAAAGATTTCTAACATGTAGAGTTTTCTTAAAGATGAGTCAGAAACCACTTGATCTCCCTGCTCTTCCAAGTCCCCTGATAAGAGTAAACATTAAGGGGGAAGTACTGGTTCCCACAATAAATGCATGTAGGAAGGTCTCTTAGTAGGAAGCAAGACACTGAAAAAAAGAAAGCTGGTCAAAGACTTGGCCAAGGAGGAAAGGAGATGCAAGCTTCTGCTCTTATCCCCAGCAATGATCATTGGAGCAGTTATTTCAGGCCTCAAAAGAGTCCTTTTGGAAATGGAGCAGTAACAACTCATCTCATTGATAGGGGCGTCGGGGTGTTCACCTGCCTCCTGGGAGCCACCTCATACTGGCTCTCACTTCTGGTCACACTGGTCTTCATTTCATTTAGTTGTGTTATTGACAACACAGCACAGGTCAGCCCTATTGGCCTTTTACGGCTCCTGATTATAGGAGGGAGAGGAGGGGGGTTAATTCACAATCCATCTGATAAATGCTGTTTAAGAATATCTCATTGTGTAAGCAGATGTCTGGACTGCACATGTGTAGGGGGTAATCCTACTATGTTCGATACAATTCATTCCATATAGTGGATGTACTGTGGAAGCCCCAGGCACTGCAGTATATCACCTACAATGGGTCTGGCATGCCACTCACCAGTGCATTCCTTAGACTAATGAGGAGTGACACAGGGCAGCAGGTGCTGGATCCCAAATCCTCTCCTAGTGTCTTCTTGCACTGGAATTAGAAAATGGGAAATGGCTTAATACATGTCTTCTATGGGTATCTTCTGCCCTGCCTGGTTACTGATTTGCAGTGCAGTAATCATGCATTTCTGCGTCTTATGTCTAGTGAAAGTTTCATACCCTGCTGCTAGCAGTCACCAAGGAGAAACCAAGATAAGAGAAAAAGATCATTCCAAAGTTGTTAGTTTGTAAATTTGTGAAGTGTGTGTGTGAGTATGAATGTGTGACAGGAAGTGGGTGTGTGAGTTAGTCTGTATGTGCAAGTGTTTGAAGGAGTGAGAATCAGTGAGAGGGGGTGTTTGATTGTGTTTGTGAGTGTGATTGTGCATGGATTTCCGTGAATCAGAACCGATGATAGTGATCATATATGTAAGTGTTTCAAAGTGAGAGTTGGAAAATAGATCGGAGAATGAGTCAGTGAATTTGTGAATGAGAAAGAGTAAGTCAAAGAGGGAGTGATCCGGTTGAGCCCGGAATTGAGAATCTGGGAGGTTTTGTGGTCATGGGTAAGTTAGAATAAGTACATGAGGGAAAGTGAGTAAAAGTGAAAGTGAGAGGGAGAAAATATGAAAGAGTATGTGTTTGAGTGTCTTCAGGTGTGTGTGAAGGAATGAGAAACATTGATAATGAGTGCATAAAGGAGAGTGTGAAACTGTGAAAGAGTGAGTGCTTGTTTGAATGCCCCCAGGGTTATGTGTGAATAACATAACATGTGTATTTGTAAAGCACACGTTCACCCAGGGGTATCTTGGTGCTGAATAACAGATGCCTATTGTTACCCAACTCAATGCTACTCATTTAACAGCCTCAGGATGATGGAATGATGATGAGTGGACACACCAGGACTTGAACCTGCGACTATGAGGTCAAATATAGGCCCCTACAGTGGCCTCATTAGTCCACTAAGCCTCTAACCCAGAAGGAGAATGAGAAACAGTGAAAGTGTGTATGAGGTAAGTGTGTAGTAGTGAGTGTTGTAGAATGTGTAACTGTGTGAACAAAAGTGAGTGGAAATCACTGAGTGAAAGAGGTTCATGGGTATATTTACAAAAGAATGGAGAAGCGGGTCGTTAAGCAAATATTGTTGGAACAGCGCTTCTCCAGATTGAAAATGCAGGCAGGAATGTGCCATAGTCACAAGAATGCCTGGCACCCTGCATTTCCCCTAGCACTGGCGCTGAGTTCAGCTGCCAAGCGCCAACGCAGGCATCCTTTAACCATAGTGCACGGGTACCGGAGTTGGAGGAAATGATTGTTTATGAGCAGGAAGGTCTCCCAGCACACAATGATTTTTTATGAGCGGGAAGGAGACCTTCCGGCACATAAACAATCATTCATGGCGTTCTGCGACCTCTATGTGTGCTGCTTAATGCAGCACCCATGGAAGTTGCAAAAAGTAATTTTTATACAGCACCCTTGTAAATGGGGGGCAAAGTCAAAATCAACGGGTGCTGCAGTGGAACGTCCACCACAACTTCTATTGCCTTTGTCTTTCATGCTAAGTACAGCCTGAAAGGGGGCCTTGTTTATGAGGCAGCAATAAGACACATTATGTGGCTTAACGCTGGCTTGTAAACACGGTGAAGCCTCTATCGCCACCACAACATCAATAAAAGTGATATTATGGTGGCATTAGGGGCTTGTAAATATGCCCCTCAATGTGATAGTGAATGAGTGGTTCTGTGAGTGTATTTGTGTTTGTGAGTGAGTGTGATTGTAACTGAGAATGAGTGCTCCCTTTGCCTCTCAGCTGTTGAATGCCTGAATGGCTGTATGTCGAGACTCAACTCTTGTCCTCAATCGTACCTCAGGCCTATCACACCTACCTCAGTCCACTGCCTACATGGAGGTCATCATTTCATCTCACCTGGTATAGTGATGCTAAAGATGCATACATCATTGTAAAGCTTGAAAGTTAACTTGCATTTGTTCTTGATTCCAGAGTGTTGTGCTTGCAAACAATTGATCACTTAACGTCTGCCAAACATCTGTAAAAAGGCAATTATCGCACGGGGCACCTTGGCTATTCCAAGGGGTTATATAGTGATGTTTTCATTTTAATACATAAGAAACTATAGTGAAACAGAAATGTGGGTGCCAGACAGCCTCCCATTCTACTGATGTTGAGCCGAGTCACACCAGGACGCATTTCAAGTTGATGGCAAAAGCTTGACAGGTCACTTTTGAAGCCGCAGCCACAGCTCACCGAACACTCTATGGGGACAGACCATGCTTCCAGCAGCAAAAACAACATCTTACATAGAACAAGCAAGAGTTACAATCAAAGGATGGATCAACTACTGACTGTACCACACATTTGAAGATATGACAATACCTCCTACAAAATCATCCAGTCAGCCAATCATTTCCACTTCCAAATAGTATGGTAGGTATTGGTATGATCATCAATACTCCTTTCCACAGATTTGTAATCAGATATTCTAGGCGGCATCTAACCTCGCAGTCTCAGCAAAACAACACACATTTGCTGAAATCAATTCAAATCAAAGGATATTTTCTTTAGCACACAAGTGAAAAGCATGTCAAACCAACTATGAAAAATAGTTTTGAATCTTACACACAGAGCACTGCTATATCCAACACTTCTGAAACAGTCTCCTCCTAAAAGGACAATTAAACCTGAACTCTGAGGGTTCTGCTGCCTTGTCAGAGTTATGACACCCAATACAAATCATGCAATATAATGCAATATATCCTCCACCTGCTCTTTGCTTGCAGCATAAACAATGGAGTCAAACGACAAAGATGCACCTTTACCACTCTATCATGCAAAACCGTATCAAATTAGCCAGGGCCCTTGTGAGAATCCTGTGGAAGAAGACAACCCTGAGACAAAGAATCACAGCAGGCAGTGGCCATGGCGTGCTTGAATAAGGAGGTTCAATGAGACCAAAAATGTTTATGTGTATGGTTTATAAACTTGTATGTAACATGTCGATTTATGTAGTTATTATCTTTCTGGGGTAAACTCTTCTTATAATTGTGCTGAGTGGAGAAATGACCTGTCTGGATCCTCTGGTGTCTCTTGAAAACAATGTCTACGAAGATATGCCTTGAGCGTGTTATGGGACTAGACTGTTCTTCAACAGTGCCAATAACTGGACTATAGAAAACATTTTCCCCAGCAAAGGCACTCTAAGAATGACTGTCTTCTTCAAATAATCTACTCTCACAGGTGATGTAGATTTTCCTGGCACTGATAGTGAGGTGGTGACATTCCTTAAGCTTAACTGAATAAAAATTCAAAAAGCATCAACACAAGCCAGGTCAAGTGAAGAATTACTTTATTTTGGTTCCAAGAACCATAAAGGTTTGACAAACAAAACATTACAGTTTAAGAACTGTAGAACACTTTTGTAAAACATCACAGCAAATAGGATGAATAGGAAAGAGCTTGTGGTTTGAAAATTTCAGATCATAGAGTAAAAAGTTTAGGACAGCATAGTATCACACAGATCGTTAAAAATTCAAAATTTTGACAATGAGAAATTACAACATTCTTGTTCAGTCGCTATAGTTCGTAACGCATTCTAATAGCCATTGTAACTTTAATATAATTGGATACTGCAGTGCAAATAACAGAAGTGACCAAAGTGTGCAGAAAATGAAAACCATCAATATATGTACGGGGGCAGATTTCCCTTCTAAGTGGGGCTAAAAATGTATTTCTCGCCTCTTTGTACAGGGGGAAGAATAGGATCAAAAGCGCAGTGCTCTGGCTTTCCAAATAGTCACACAGGCAGGGCATAAGGTTATAGACCCATCCTATTTGGCACGGGAATGCAACTAGAAAGTGCAAAGTGCATCAGCGAAATCTGGTTAAAAGAACTCTGGGGCATATCATCAAGAGTCTTATCTCCGCTTTTCTGGCTTTAAAAGCCAGAAAAGCGGAGATAAAACCCACGCCCTATCATCAAGAGGGTGCTAACATGCATATTCGCATGTTAGCACCCTTTTACACTACGCCTACCTTTGTATCTCTAATGAGATGCAAAGTGGGCGTTCCTGACATACACTACATGTCAGGAGAGCAATAACGTGTCTTTACGCTATCAGCAAGGCTGCCGTTGCATTTTAGGAGACGTTAGTTTTTGGAGAAAACTGCTGTTTTCTCCAAAAACTAAGTCTGCTAAAATCCTGACTAAGTCACCTCTACCATTGGGGGTGGATTATGCTGATACGACCACAGGGTCATATCAGCAAGGTTACCGCCCTTTTGCAGGGAACATCGCTGGAAAACCAGCGATGTTCCCTGCAAAACGGCGATAACATCGCTATCTCTGGAATTGTTATCGCCCTGGAGCAGCGCGTTGATGATAACGCGCTACCAGGGCGATAAAAAGCAGAGATAGCCAGCGATAAGAAAATTATCGCTAAGCATGGCCAGCGATAATTATCGCTGGCTGTTGCTGATATGGCCCTCTGTTCTGTACATGGGTGGTAAAGGTTAGATAGAATTGCTGTAGGCTGGGATGCAAATATGAGAGGCCCATCTCCTCGTGTTGTGAGTAGCGCATATCTGCCCTACAGTGATGTGCCTCTTTGATGATGACTTTCTCATTTTTTGGAATGCTTTCAGGGATGTCATAAAAGTACCCCAGTCCTACCACTTGGAATTTGTCTCTTACAAATTGAAGCCATGGGATCGTTAAGGCGCTGTCTGGATTAATACAATCTTTAATTACTTCCCCTGAGAACATTACTTCATCAGACACCAAATTTGTCCCCATAAGAGCAGACGTGCACAACCTCTTCTGTCCTCTACGAACTCTAACCCCAGTTCTTGATGACAAAAGTATGTTGGGGCTCTCATGGTGAGGTTCTGTAGCGATCCGAACCCGTGTATTCGGTATCATAGTACTGACACAATTTTGGTACCAATGAACCATAAATGATCCATTCAATGCATGACAGTGTTTTCGCTGCGCTACGAGCATGAATTCACTGAGAAATAGGGCATTCTGTTGAAAAAACCATGGCATCCATTTTAGATACGGCACCCATTTTGTTTCTTGCCCTCACATAGTCAATGGACGAGCGATGACCCCGGCGGAATCACCTTGTTAAGGACACGTAGGCTCGAGCCCGAGGAAGCTGACGCTGCGTGACTAGGCAGAATCAAGCTGCCTCCCCTGCCTGAGGCCAACCCTGCTATACTGGTCCTCGTGTCTATTGTCCTGATTGAGAGGCCGAAGACGGTAGCCCTGCCCGTTTATGATCCATAAACACCTCTTATCCTACTTTCCTATCCCTTACACCTGGCTCTGCTCCTCTCCTTCTGGGCTTTTACAATGGGGAGGATACGATTTTTATGATGGGGAGGATCGGTCAAAGAATGGAACACTGACAAAGAGACTTGATCGAATACCGAAAACCTACGACTAATTATTGTTTGGTGTATGTTTATTGTCTGTTTGGGATACCGGGTTGGGCATGAAAGATATTCGTGTACTGTTGCCTGAAGACATATTTTGTGTATTTAAGGAGCAACCCACTTTTTGCAAATCGAACAGTCTCGTAGATTCTGCCTTTGTGTGGTTCCTATGACTTCTGTGTCCCTGCAGTAAATAAATCTTGGTCTCTGACGCCACCATCGAGAAGCCCGCGTCTCTGTTTATTTGTGCACCAAGACAGGAAGGAACTCAGGGGTCTTTGGGTGTTGTTTCCCTGACACCTCTGGACTCTTAAAAGTCCAGAACCTCAAATTGGCGCCCAACGTGGGGCGACGTCATCCGGTACCGGTCCAAAGCCTGAAGATTTTGAGGAGCTTCGTGTGAAGATTCCGGAGGGAGGTACCCCGCTTCATCGATCCCTGTATGTCGTAAAAGTGGCCCGACGATCTCTTCCACGAGGGTTCCCGTTCCTAGACGGCTACAGAGGACCGCTGCCCTGACTGTCGCCCTGTCTTGGACCCGAGGTGCAGACCTTAGTACGGCGAGACGTAGACGGGTTCTCCTTGGTGACGTCTTCCACATTTCAGTTAAGTATTAAGTGGGTTGCGCTGAGTTTGGTTGTTCTTTGTTGCTCTTGTTTTGCTCTCTGGATACGTTTGTTTTTGAATTCATAGATTATCATTGGTTGCTCTTGTTAAGATAATCTTTGTTTTTGGTATTGGTTCATTTGGTAGGCCTAAGTTCTTTGCGAATTTTGGTTGAAATCGGTCCTTAGTTTATAATGACTAACAATAGTAATTGTTTCCTGTTCTGGTCAAGTTGCAACGGGGACTCCCGGTTGGAGGATCCGTGTTCGGTTCCTCCGATTGGAACTCCTACATATGAGCTCTATTGTAAACACGGTGTAGGTCCTATCGCTTATAATGAAGTATGGGTCCGTTATACCAGGAAAGATGGTGTCCTTAGTTGGCCACCGCATGGTAGCTTTGAAATTGAAATTCTAGACAACCTAGAAATGAAGTTGTTTAAAAAGAAAGACCGGCCGGCAATGTTTGATTCATTTCGCGTGTGGCGTAAAGAAGCCAAACAGAGAGAAATTAGGAAGATGAAGAAGGAACAGAAAGAGAAAGGGTTGACATTAATGGAGTCTGCTAGACAGTTGCATGTCAACCAGACTGAGAAAGCAATGGAGATGGCGAATAGAAAACATAATTTGGCGATTGATAAATGCTACCCTGTCTTGCCATCTTGTCCTGCTAAGCCGATAGAGGACCCTGAAAAGGATCCTCTGTTGTCTTATCTGTTGAGATCACCTCCACCGTATGCACAGAGTAATACAGCACCACAGTTACTACCTGTTGTGCAGCCAGCTGCTGGTCAGCCTGGAATAGGTGCTCCACTTCCTTTGATTCAAGCTCCTGTCCTTCCTGTGGTTAATGTTCCCTCGGCACCCCCTCTTCCTGGGTCGCCTATTCCGCCTTTGCCTGTCGTCTCACAAACTGTTTTACCTGCCACTCCCACCCTTACCATTTCATCTGCTCCAGCTTCCCTGTTCCCGAACTCTGTAAACATTCTGACTCCGCTTTCTGTTCGTCGGAAAATAACCGACCCTGTAACTAATATCTTAACTCCTCTCTACAGGTCTTTAATTGGGACCCCCGTTTCTGACTCTACACAGAGACGTAGCCAGTTTCCTGGTCCCCAGGAACGAGAAATATTAGATTCGACAGCTCTTAGGTGGATGTCGAAAGCTGCGAAGTATGATGCACAAAGAGTGTCAAATACATTTATGCAATGGAATGAACCAACTCAACGTTATGTCTTTGACGTGATGTGTTCTCTTGTGCGTGAGGAATGGAACGATGATGACTTAGATTCCGTCCCCTTTGATTTGATAAGTATTCAGCAAAAGTTGGCCGCAGGAATGGTGATAGGTTCAGAAGTAAGGGAAGCGATAGAACTGATTTTAGCTTATAGGGATGATTCTCCTCTTCGAGCACCAAGGGACTCTGATGGTTCACCAATTACTAGGAAAAGACGAGGTCAATATCCGATGAGGGAAGTTCCACCCATATGGCGCGATGCAGTTCAAGCTGATGCGAACTTGGGTATTGCAGCTGCTCCAGCACATTTCCATAGAGTGTGGATACACATCCCTTGGAAGCGGGCTGAAGTATTAGCAGTAAAACAGGCGTTGCCGGACCCGCGTAAGAATCCTGCTGGTTATTATAAAGAGTTAACGCAGACAGTTCAAGCGTGTGTCATGAATTTAGCAGACATCAAAATGCTATTTGGCAATGTAGTGCCACAACCTATATGGGCCAAGATCCGGCAAGAGAACCACCCAGTCGCCTTAGGAGGTGATTGGCCAGCTATTATAGCGGCAGACGCGCAACAAGTTGGTGGTGCTAAACCTGAGCCTCTGATTGCTGCTTTACCTGGCAGAATAATTAATCTAATGAAAACACTGATGCCAGCGTTACGAGTCAATTGGGATAAACTATCAGCATGCAAGCAGAAGAAAGACGAAAGCGTCTCTGACTTTTTCACTAGATTTGAAGAGACCTTTGTAGACCACAGTGGGCAAGATATGAGTACTGAGGGAGGTCAGAGGTTGTTTGTCGACAAGTTTGTGTTTAATTTACTGCCTGAGCTTAGTAACAAGTTAAAGGATTCTGAGAGTGCATGGGCAGTGTCGACGACAGCACAGATACTTGCAACTGCTCAGTATTACGAGAATAGAGAGAAAGAAGAGAAGGAAAAGTCAGAAAAGAAGACAAAAGATTTGAAACCTAATGTTCTTTTGCAACAGGCGTGTCCGCCTCGCTCGAATCAGTCAGATTCACAGCAGCGACCCCAGTTTCAGCAACAGCCACAATTCCAGCAAGGGATGTCCCAAAGATTTAATTATGGTTTTACCCGACAACAGTTAGCATGGAATCAGTGTGCCTATTGTAAAAAGGAGGGCCATTATAAGAACGAGTGTCCAGTATTGCACACACAAACCAGTGGTGTCCCAGCTCAGAAAGGTAGTGGTGGGTTTATGCAAGCTCCTAGAGGTAGAGGACGTGGTACAATGACTCCACAGGCTGATCGCCCATCAAATTATTTCGATCAGCGAAATGTACAATCTACGCAACTAGGTAGATCTTCACAGTATCATGTTGAGGATTACTATGAAAATAATGAAGAGATTCAGAAAAGCGAGTACTAGGACTGCCACAGGCAAAGAGAGGGAGTAGTATCAGTTCCAGTTGATCAGAGTGGACCTTATGTCGCAGTAGTTACATCAGGCGTGGTCGAACCGTTTCTGTTGGATACTGGTGCGGCAAAAAGTTCAATTATGCATGCGAAATTCCCTGGCGCACCTTTGTCTGGCTTAACGAACACTTCAGTAGGTTTCTCAGGCGCCCCTGTTCACAATCCTGTTTCTAGTCCTTTGTCAACTTCTATTGGGCCATGCGAACTAGAAGCACCCCTCATTCTAACGACCGGTTGTAATGAGAATCTGCTTGGTTTAGATCTGTTGAAACGCCTGCATGCGACACTGTACTGTTCTCCTTCGGGAGTACAGCTCACATTAGGCAAGAGAGTCATTTCTCCAATGTACATGTCGATGGATAAGCTCCCACCGGAGCTGCGTTCTCTCCCTGATACTCTTTGGGCGACTGGTCCTAATGATGTAGGTCTTTTAGAAATTCCCCCTTATGTGGTGAGTCTGAAAGCGAATGTTAGATTCCCACGAATCCCACAGTATCGGATTTCGAATGAAGGTGAACGTGCACTTTTACTGATCGTGAAAGACTTAATACAGAAAGATGTGATAGAGGAAACTAGAGGAAATGTCTGCAATAGTCCTGTTCTGCCGATTTTGAAACGCACTGACTCTTCCAAACCTCCAATCTACAGATTTGTGATTGACCTCAGAGAGGTTAACAAAATAGTGATTCCACAGTTTCCTGTGGTACCAGATATCACTGCATTATTGACGTTGATTCCTGCCTCGGCCTCATGGTTTACAGTGATAGACTTGAAGAATGCCTTTTTTAGCATTCCGATAGCCGAGGAAAGTAGAGACATTTTTGGCTTCTCCTTAGGAGGTCGCAGTTTCAGGTTCAAACGCGCTCCACAAGGTTATTGTGAGAGCCCTTCAATTTACAGCCAAGCATTAAAAGGTCAATTAGATGCTCTTGTACTTCCTCCTGGTGTTACTCTGATCCAATACGTAGATGATCTTTTACTGGCTGCTGATGACAAGGAAACTTGCAAAACAGCCACAATTTCTTTATTACGTCATTTGTCAGACTTACATCACAAGGTTTCACCTTCTAAACTGCAATATTGTTGCCAAGAAGTGACCTACTTAGGTCATCTTTTGTCAAAGTAGGGAAGAAGGTTGACCCCAGAGAGAATCAAAGCAATTTCGCTGATGACTGTACCAAGCACACAGAGAGAAGTGCGTGCGTTTTTGGGTATTACGTCATACTGCAGGCAATGGATCCCAAATTTTTCTCTCATGGCAAAACCATTGGTAGCCCTGACTGGAAAAGGTGTTCCGAGCCCTTTGCCATGGTCTGATGAATGTCAACAGAGCTTCTCCAACTTATGTGATGCGCTGTGTTCAGCTCCTGTGTTGGGCACTCCTGACTACAGTAAGCCGTTTACTTTATATGTCCATGAAAGAGAAGGTTGTGCGTTGAGTGTTTTAACGCAACAATTTGGTGACAAACAGCGACCTTGTGCATATTTCTCATGCACACTAGATCCGGTAGCCAGAGCATTGCCAAGTTGTTTGAGAGCTACAGCAGCAGCTGCAATGTCTATTCGTCAGTCTGCTGGACTAGTCATGAACACCATGTTAGTAGTCATGGTTCCACATGCTGTGGATACACTCATGAATCGAACGAAAACTCAGCACCTCACCAGTGCTAGACTATCAGGCTATGAGCTGACGCTTTTGGCAAGTCACATTCAGATCAAGCGATGCAACATATTGAATCCAGCAACGCTGTTGCCGACTACTCAAGAGTCGAGTGATTCAGAGCCCCATCATTGTTGTTTTAGAACTGAGGAAGAGACAAAAGGTAGGATTGATTTAAAAGATACTCCGTTACTAGATCCAGATGGCACTTTGTACGTCGATGGGTTATGTTTTAAACTACAGAATGGTGATGTGACGGCCGCGTATGCAGTTACGACTTTGAGTACGATTGTTGAGACCGCAAGAGTAAGTCAGAATTCTGCCCAAGCTGCAGAATTAATTGCATTAACAAGAGCGTGTGTTTTAGCTAAGGGAAAGAGAGTGAATGTGTTTACTGATAGCCAATACGCCTTCGGCGTAGCACATAGTTTTGGACGTCTGTGGAAAGAAAGAGGTTTTCTCACGTCACATGGGACTAAGATCCAACATGGACAGTTAGTCAACGACTTGTTGGAATCTCTGACCCTACCGAATGAAGTTGCGATTGTGAAATGCAGTGCACATCGAAAGATTACGGATGATGTTGGCCGTGGGAATGCGTTTGCTGATGAGGTCGCCAAAGAAACGGCCAAGAACATGATGAGTCGAATGTACGTTGCAACGTCTGCAAGATGGATTGCTGAATCAGAAATGTGTGAGAATGCAATTGAAAGTGTGAAGGCAATCCAGAATGAAGCAACTAAAAATGAGAAGAATGAATGGAAGGAGAAAACGGGTAAAATGGATTCAAGTGGATATTGGGTTGATTTGTCTGAGCAGCAGCGTTGGATGTTACCTGATGCGTATGTACTTGCGGTAGTCACGATGGCGCATGGAGCGGCGCACATTAGCTCGAAAGGGATCTGTAAAATGTTAGCTCCAGTATGGAAGAACGATGGAATTACTAAGTGTGCGGAAAGAATTGGTGAAAAATTGCATGATATGCCTGATGCATAATCCTGGCAAGGGAACCCCAACCCCAACTGGTCATTTTGCTCCCCCTTCTTGTCCCTTTGAAGTAATACAGTTGGATTTTATCCACATGGACAGGTGTAATAATCTCAAATATGTCCTAGTGGTAGTCTGTGCTTTTTCAAGATGGATTGAGGCATATCCATTAAAGGATAACACTGCTATGTCTACTGCCAAAATCCTCCTCAAAGAGTACTTCCCCAGGTATGGTATGCCACGGATTGTTTGGTCGGACAATGGAAGTGAGTTTGTAGGGAAAGTTATGAAGAGTGTGTGTGCGGGTCTGGGTATCACCCAGAAATTCCACAGTGCGAATCACCCACAGTCAGCAGGTTTGGTTGAAGGGTACAATGGTACCTTAAAGCTGAAACTTGCTAAAGTTCAAGCTTCCACTGGTCTATCTTGGCCAGACGCACTGCCTTTAGCTTTACTGTCCACCAGAGCGACTGTACACTCTCGAGTAGGGCTTAGCCCATTTGAGATTGTGTTTGGTCGTCCTGCTAATGTTTGGGGAGTCCCTAGGCCAAAGGAATTCAAACAGTTCGAATATCCAATGTTGATTGATTACCTTTTTGACCTGACTGCTAAATTGAGCCTTATTCATCAACAGGTATTTGAATCCTTGCCTAAACTGCCAGAGAGTCCAGGCCACACATTGAAACCCGGTGATCAAGTTGTGGTGCGGAATTTTGAACGAACCCGGAACCTCCAGCCAAGATTCGTGGGCCCGTTTCAAGTGCTCCTGGCCACAAGAACTGCTGTACGCCTAGCTGGAAGGAAGAATTGGGTGCACGCTAGCCATACGAAGCGTGTCCCTCTCCCACTCCCCTACGACAACTGGGTTAGACAGGGATTTGGTGTATCCGAGACAGAACCTGTTCCTAGGCTCATCCCCTTCAGTGATGCAGAGTGCATAACAGACAAACGAACTGAAACGCAGAACTCTGATACCCCACCAGGAACTGTTCCTTCGAACCCTGAACAGAGTGTTGTACAAGGTGAACATTTGTCACCTGTGGATTCGAACATTACTGAACCTGTAGATCAATTGTTTCAAGATCAGACGAGACCAGAAAAATTTAGATACAATCTACGTTCTCATTCTAGAAAACAATAGCATTGTATAATTACCTTTCTATTTTTAAAAAAACTCTTTCAAATTTTCCATTCAGTCAGGAAGTTTGCTCTATAATTGTTTTCTTTGTGTTGCTCTCTCACCTTGCCATCTGGGTACCGTAGGGTCGTAACGTGTGCCTTGTTCTAACTTGCAGGGAACCAGACACAAGGTCGGTTTCTTCTGTTTATTTTGGGAACCCCCAGGGTAGACAGAGGCAATTTTTAACAGGTACAGACCATCCGTTGCGAACGGTTGTAGAAGATGGAGCTTCCTGAACTGCGACGGGCTAACGTCATAAATGCTCGCTAGACAAAACTGTATGAAATATTGTATAGCAAATGTTTTCTAATGCAATGTGCTCTGACACTTCTGATTGTTTTAATAACTCTGGTAGGCGGAATTATTTTTGGTATTCAATTGATCTTTGCACCTGTTACATCTACAGTATCTCCCCATGTTTCTGTTTCTCCGACTGTTGTTTCTTTTCATTCTTTCCATCCTTTTCCTGCACATGAGCAAGCTCGATGCTCTGAGTTTATAAATAACACTTTCATTCAGCTCTTGCACCAACATCAACTAGTGGTTAACACAACGAACTGCTGGGTGTGTGGCTTGATACCACATACCATGGACAAGGGTATCCCTTATCTGGTTCTGCCCTTTAGTTATAATGGATCATTCTGGGCATTTCAGACCATGTTCGCCTATGCTCTAGAGACCTATCCCCCGCGACCTCCGCGTGCCACTAGGTATAACTCCGCTAATAGAGCCTTGGTAAAAGGAATTACTGACATGGTTAGAGACGTCAATAACACTCCGTTTATTCCCAAGGATGAATTGCGAGTTTACATGGGTTGGAACGTTACGGAATATGGCATTACTTTGGGCGAGAACAAACGTAAAAGCTTGACTCCGATCTGGGTCGTACCCCACCAAGGTCAGGTCTGTTTGCAAGGAAATGGGAGGAATCCGAAAGCTCGACTAGGGAAGAGTGACTGTACCGAAACATACGTTTTCCCGTCACAGTCTTACCCTGCATTCTTAGCTGCTAAGGGCACCTATTTTGTTTGCAAAGACAGAGCATATACATGGCTGCCTGCTGACTTCTCAGGCTCATGTTATATCGCTCAACTGTTGCCTCCGACATACACTGCTGCACCGGATTATCACAAAACAAGAGTTGTGAGAGGTGTTTTCAATAAGGAAGACACTGCTGGCCAAGAAGCAGGAGACTTCTTCAAAGGTTTCCTTCCGTTCTGGGGGCCTATGGCCAACAGTAGAAACTTACGTCAACTAACACGGGTAGTTGAATCCACTATTTCCGAAACTGCGGGTGCCCTTGGTAACAAGCTTCAAGCGGATCGCCTCATGACGTTACAGAATCGTATGGTCCTTGATGTATTACTTGCAGATCGAGGTGGGGTATGTAAGATGATCCAATCGAGTTGCTGTGTTTTTATCCCAGATAATGCGCCCACGGTATATAAGGCCATTTCTAAGTTACACAAAATCTCTGACTCTATTCATGTGGAGGAAGGTGACTGGTCACTAATGGGATGGTTCTGGAATCTGTTATCTGCATGGGGATGGAAGGTTCTGATAGTCACTGGTGTTGCGTTGGTATTTTTATTCTCATGCTGTCTCATTGTTCAGTGTGGTCCTGCCTTATGTGGCCTTTGTGTTTCAACATGCGTAAGAAGACCACCTGTTTTTGGAGATACGCCACGAGATAGAATAATGTTCCAGCAACATATCAGCGACCTGATGAACATAGAGATGGACTCTGACATAGAGTAAGTTATTGCCTATGTTAGGGCAAAAGGACGGTCTGAGGTTCTGTAGCGATCCAAACCCGTGTATTCGGTATCATAGTACTGACACGATTTTGGTACCAATGAACCGTAAATGATCCATTCAATGCATGACAGTGTTTTCGCTGCGCTACGAGCATGAATTCACTGAGAAATAGGGCATTCTGTTGAAAAAACCATGGCATCCATTTTAGATACGGCACCCATTTTGTTTCTTGCCCTCACATAGTCAATGGACGAGCGATGACCCCGGCGGAATCACCTTGTTAAGGACACGTAGGCTCGAGCCCGAGGAAGCTGACGCTGCGTGACTAGGCAGAATCAAGCTGCCTCCCCTGCCTGAGGCCAACCCTGCTATACTGGTCCTCGTGTCTATTGTCCTGATTGAGAGGCCGAAGACGGTAGCCCTGCCCGTTTATGATCCATAAACACCTCTTATCCTACTTTCCTATCCCTTACACCTGGCTCTGCTCCTCTCCTTCTGGGCTTTTACAATGGGGAGGATACGATTTTTATGATGGGGAGGATCGGTCAAAGAATGGAACACTGACAAAGAGACTTGATCGAATACCGAAAACCTACGACTAATTATTGTTTGGTGTATGTTTATTGTCTGTTTGGGATACCGGGTTGGGCATGAAAGATATTCGTGTAATGTTGCCTGAAGACATATTTTGTGTATTTAAGGAGCAACCCACTTTTTGCAAATCGAAAGTCTCGTAGATTCTGCCTTTGTGTGGTTCCTATGACTTCTGTGTCCCTGCAGTAAATAAATCTTGGTCTCTGACGCCACCATCGAGAAGCCCGCGTCTCTGTTTATTTGTGCACCAAGACAGGAAGGAACTCAGGGGTCTTTGGGTGTTGTTTCCCTGACACCTCTGGACTCTTAAAAGTCCAGAACCTCAATGGGGGTCGATAATAACCTTCTTTATAAATGTATTTTTCAAAACTTGTAGTTGGCAGTTTTTGTAGTGACCCCACACCCCTGCCCCATAGGTTTCCACAGACAAACATTTAGTTTTGTAAAGGGTGACTAGCTCTCTCACAGGCTTGTGTCCTAATAGCCCCTCCACACCTGTACTTGTTTGTTGCGCCCTTGCTGTAATAAGTGGTTCCCAGTTCTTCTGACTGTTGAAATGGTTCCCTGAGTACGTAAAGTTGTTCAACTTATCTATTATTTTGCCCCTTACAGCAGCATTTCTGGTTTTTGTAGATTTGGGGACACACCATGGTATAAGATTTAATAAAATTTACTTTTAAGTCAAACGACAACATAAAATCAGTAAAATCATTAATCAATTGTTAAAGGATATTGCTGTCACTGCCATTAACACTGTGCCATCTGCATATGATAGTGGTGGGACAGGATTACCACAAATTCAATGAAAATCAATCTCCTTATCCGATAAAAAGGCCGTTTGTGTACATTAAAAAGAGAAAGGGGGCTAAGAAGCACTCTTGACGAACATGTTCTGTAGAGACAATCGGCTTGGTCCTTTCCCCTTGGGTGCTGTATGTTATAACAACTGCGGGGGTAGCATGTAACCTGCGTAGGAGGGAATTCAGTCCGTCTTCTACGCACATTCTTCCCATCAGGGCCCACAATTTGTCCTGCTTAACGGTGTCAAAAGCACTGGACAAGTCCATGAAGGCCAGGTGGATAGAACCCTGTCTGGTCTTCATGTACTTGCCAAGGATCACTAACAAAGTGAGACATTGGTCAGTGGTCCACAACCTTGTCCTAAAGCCCTTTTGTGTTTTTGATATGACCCCTGTGGTGGACGCCCAGGCCTCTAGTCAGGCAAGGATTATCCTCCCCAATACTTGTACTGTAGCATCAATTAAGGAAATTGGCCTATAACATGGTGGGCCACTCCCATTGTCTTTTTAAAAAAACGGAAACCACTATGGCCTCCTTCCAACTTACTGGAACAAGGCTGATAACGACTGCTTTAAAGACATTTGTCAATAGAGGTGCCCACAGGTTGGGATTCATTTTAAACAAATCAAGTGGGACACCGTCAGGGCCTGGGGATTTCGAACATATCCCCTTCGCTAAAGCCTCATCAATCTCTGATACTGAGATGGATGAACTTGGGAAGCTGCAATTAAATCTACAGGAAGATCCCCAATATTCTCCTCCAACTGTTTGAGTTGCTGGTTAAATATAGCAGTAAAGTGGAATTCTCAGGCATCCCCAAAAACCAGTGATTCCATCTGTCTCACTTCTTCCGTGAATAGAGGGGGGCTAATGATGTCCCAGAAGCTTTTAGTATCTTTGAGGGAGCTTGCTCCCAAACAATCCTCCCATGCTAGTCTCCTCAATTCTTCTTTTCGTTTCCCAATAGTGATCTGATAAGTTTGCCTCGCACTACTAATTAGGTACTGCCGCAGGGGGTAGCATGAAGGGCCCTTCCAAGGTTATTTTGGGCCTTTATACATTAAGGTGCCGATTCCGATCCTGGAGAAACCGGGTACGAACCGTCGGACGGAGCATATTCTCCGTCCGACGCGTACCCGGTTGTAACAAAATACAAACATGGAAGTAAGATTCGCACGGAAATACAATTTCCGTACGATTCGTACAAAACACCCACCAACGAAAATATACATACAAATGTGATTCGTGAAAGCGCCGACGTGACGTCGGGACGCATGCAGCCTGCGTTTCACGAACCAGGAAGTACGATTCATACCGACGTCATCCCGCACGGAGAATATTTTCCGGCACCCAAAAACTGCCGGGAAATCAGGACGACGCGAACAAGGAGTACCTGCACGCGACGGACAGACATGGACCCGAACCTATGTGTCATCCCGGCCCTCATAGCAGTCGACCTCCTCTACAGGTTCCGACGCAGATGCCGCAGAAGGTCAGAACAACAAAGGGGGGGGCAGGAGCAGGGGCAGGCCACAAAACCCCCACCCAAGTCACACAGCACACATGCCCTGGACATACCTGAGCCCCAGGCCCTGGTCACTACGAGGGGGTGGGGGCTTGTCCAGCAAAGCCAGCGTCCGCCACAACGACGCGAACCGGCAACACAACAATGCAGGTACGTCCCGTACCCACGCCTTAAGAGCGTGGGTACGAGTCGTACCACGCCCACACCTACGTCACCCAAACGATGGCGGGACGGCTCGTACCCACGTGGCAAAGGGCTGGGTACGGGCCGCACAAGCGTGGGTACGGATATGTACGGACCGTACCACCCCCCCATGTATGGAGCGTACCCCCCACCCCAACAGTGCACGTACGGACCGTACCACCCCCCCCATGTATGGAGCATACCCCCACCCCAACAGTGCACGTACGGACCGTAACACCACCCCCGTAGGTATGGAGCGTACCCCCCACCCCATTAGTGCACATACGGACCGTAACACCACCCCCGTATGGATGGAGCGTACCCCCCACCCCAATAGTGCACATACGGACCGAACCACCCCCCCATGTATGGAGCGTACACCCCACCCCAACAGTACACGTATGGACCGTAACACCACCCCCATATTGATGGAGCGTACCCCCCACCCCAACAGTGCACGTACGGACCGTATCACCCCCCCATATATGGAGCGTACCCCCCACCCCAACAGTGCACGTACGGACCGTACCACCCCCCCATGTATGGAGCGTACCCCCCACCCCAACAGTGCACGTACAGACCGTAACACCACCCCCGTATGTATGGAGCGTACCCCCACCCCAACAGTGTACGTACGGACCGTACCCCCACCCGCGTATGCATGGAGCGTACCCCCCAACCCCAACAGTGTACGTACGGACTGTAACACCAACCCCGTATGGATGGAGCGTACCCCCCACCCCAACAGTGTATGTACGGACCGTAACACAGCAGTGCCCAGACACAGGAGGGGTAGGTGCCTAACACTCCCAGCAGTGCCCAGACACAGGAGGGGTGGGTGCCTAACACTCCCAGCAGTGCCCCTGGAAAGAAAAGGGTGGAGTACCCACAGACCCAATGCCCACAAATGTCAGTCAGGTGCACAAAGACGCTGCAGTACATGTACCACATGTGTGCGAGGCTGGGAGTACACACATGCATAGCGCCTAAAAGAAAACATGTCCACATGAAGTCATGTCAACAGTCTACATACACAAGTACAGTGACCACCAAGGATGCCACGAATGACGCAGGTGGAGACATCGCTCAGCATGCATGGCCAAAGTTTAACGAGTCCGTCACACACCCAGCCAATGTAGACACAGCTCAGCACCACATATTGGAATGACCCTGCAGGGAAGATGTCAGGTTACACAGAGGAAGGAACACACCTTGGGACGATGTCACCATGCAGTAACTGCTAACATGAACAAAGTTATGTAGCCAACAGCTTGTGATGGCACACAGATAACAGGGTCCACCCTATGACCAGCACAAGACTACATTTCCCACACACCCAACACATTATCACCACCCAAAATCATGGAGCAGGTCCACCAACAGCAATACCAGATAAACAGTAGTGTACTATTTACAAAAAATAAATTGCTTTATTCAGCAGGATGTAAGTGATAATACTTATAAATGTCAATATATACAAGGCCCATAGGGCAGTCCATGACTCCAATCCGGATGGGGGACACAGTGGGACACGTGTCCCCTAGCTTGCCTGCACAGTCAGACTCCTTAGTCTTCCACAGGGGGGGGGGCATCATGTGGGGGGGAAGGACCAGGCACCGCAGGGACAGGAGGGCCAAGGGTAGGCGTCGTGGGTGCAGGGACGGAGGACTCCACCACAGGGGGTGGGGCAGAGCCAAAGGTGGAGGTCAGGATGGCGCTGCACACCTTAGCAAGGTCCCCCAGTGTCTCCCCTTGCACCCGAAGGAACCACAGGCCCCAAGGAGGGGGGGGGTCTGAGGGATGGGTCGCAGCGCCACTAGGGGAGGGTGTGGACAGGGGGGGGACTCAACTCCCCTGCCGGTGTCCTGCCTCCACCGCTTGCGGGGTGGTGCCACATTGGGGCTGATGGACAGACTGGGCAGGACTGACCCTGTATCCGACTCTTGGCCAGGAGAGCTGAGGGGAGGGGATTTGAAGGGAGTGGATTTTGTGGAATGCGGACTCCCACTCTGGCTGCGTGTCTTATGTTTGCCCCCCGACCCAGTGGGTGTGCCTACTTCACCCTGTGTGTGCGTGCCAGGAGGTGTGCGTTTGACCTTCCCTGCTGGTGTGGTGCCTGTGTCTGTTGTGGTGGGTGCATGCTGACATCTGGGTGTACGTGGGACAGGCATGGGAGTGGGAAGTGTGGATGGGGCAGGGGTAGGGGGTTGGACGAAGTGCTGCAGAAGACCCACTGCTGCAGTCAGTGTCGAGTCAATGGACCTCAGCAAGTTGCGTTGGTCAGCCTGGGATGATAAAATGCCCTCCAAGTATGCCTCTATGTTGTTTAGCACTCGGCTGTGGCCATGGAGGACATTAAGCATCGCAGCCTGACCAACCTGCAACTGCCGCTGGATGTCCACAGACTCGGCATTGGCGGCAGCAGTGGAGACAGGGGCAGGGGGTGCGGTGCCTGGCAGGAAGGAGACATGTGGTGACCGAGCACGCTGGGAAGGGACACTAGCAAGTGGGAGGCGGGTGATGGCAATGGAGTGGGCGGGGAGGGATGTTGTGCCGCTGTCAGTTGGTGGAGCAGCCTCCGCCCACTCGGAGAGCTCAGCCTCGGACCCGTCAGCTTCATAATCTGTGGTGGCACTGGACAGGTTCTCCGCCTCACTCCCCTCCGCCTCAGTTCCACTCGATGTGCCAGCCAAGATGTCACTGCTGGCACTGGTGCTCGGTCCCTCCGCACGGTCTGTGCTGATGTCTCCATCCGTGTCCCCCGACGATGCTGTGGGCAAGGTGAAGAGACAGGAATTAATCATACACCTGTATACATATGTCACATGAGTCCAATCTACATAGGTTACAGTACATAGCCTGAAAAGAAAGATGAGTAACATCTACAATACAAGGTACATGTGTAGGCCCTGCAACACACAGTTGGTTCACCCACCATGCCACTGAGAAACTATGGAGAGCATGACACAATTGCAAATTACATGAAATGGATTTTGACAGAGGAGCCAGGCTCTGGGGACAATCCAGCCCTGCATCTGCACCACACAGCGTTGCCGAAAATAGGGATGCCAGGGACCTTCTCCATCAACTTGAGGCACATGCTGCATAGGTAATACTGAAAAACATGCCCACCATGACTGGGTCACTGCACCTTGAGTGTATGTCCAGACAAACATCACACACTGGCCAGACCTAGCAAGGAGATTTCAGGTTTTGACATGTAGGCCTTGCCCGCACAAACCACCCCCTACATGAGACAAGTTGTTGAGACACAGGAAGCACTTACATCCCTTAGTCTGGGTGAAATACACATGGGCTGCAAAAAAACACGATTGGACACAAGATACCCCAGGTGCGCATGTCCAAATATATCATGTACACATGGGCATCATCAGATGATTGTAACAAGACACACAGGCACTGGCCACCGTGAGTATGAACAAGGAAAATCAGGTCAGGCTGTACAGTGGACACTTGTAGTACATTTTACAACAATATACATGGTGCCAGGGGACAATGGCACAGAGCACAACCTATGCTGTAGACACTGAGGGCCCGATTCACAGAACTAACCTAAGACAAAATCCTAAACTTACTACCATTTTGGTATTCACAGAAGGCACTTACTCATTTTGGTATTCACAGAAGGCACTTACTCATTTCAGTATTCACAGACTTTAGGACTCCTAAATGCCTTCTGTGAATATCGAAAGTCTTAAAATTAGGATTTTTCTCAGTTTAGTAGTAGTATAGTTAGGACTCCTAACTTTAGGACTCCTAAATGCCTTCTGTGAATACCGAAAGTCTTAAAATTAGGATTTTTCTCAAATTAGTAGTCCTAAGACTACTAATTTGAGAAAAATCCTAATTTTAAGACTTTCGATATTCACAGAAGGCATTTAGGAGTCCTAAAGTTAGGACTCCTAACTTCTGTGAATACCGAAATGAGTAAGTGCCTTCTGTGAATACCAAAATGAGTAAGTGCCTTCTGTGAATACCAAAATGGTAGTAAGTTTAGGATTTTGTCTTAAGTTAGTTCTGTGAATCGGGCCCACTGAGTGTCCACATTTTGTGATGACACACATGACACCTAGGAAAAAATGCCCCAGGGGACAGTAGTGGCCACACAACTCCATGGTCCTGAATGGGAATGACTGCAACACACGCCACCATCCCTGCACTATGCGTATCGCACACTCATGCACATCATGTCACAGGCCACAACATAGGACATGCGTGCTGTAAGGCATGACACTTGAGAGACTAACTCCCATGTCTGGACTCAGCATCAGTGCCAACTGATATGGAACCCACAAGTACTGAACTGGCCAGGGCACAGGCAAGGTCCCAAAACCTGTTACACACCACCCCCACACATGATGCTACAGGCATTGGTCACGTGGATGAACTGCCAGCCTAGATAACCTTGTGAAAGAGGGACTACACACAGACCAGGGAACACATGGCAAGGAGGGGAAGGGAGGCAGGAGAGCACCGCTATACTGTGAGTAACAGGATCTGCACAGCACATTTAAACCCTGGCAGTGTATCCATGCAACTGCGCACTTACAAATGCTGGTGACACACAACAAACACACATGTACCTACCCCCTTCCTGCTGCTGCTTTTCCCGTAAGCGCCTGTCCAGGTCTGGAAAGACCACCGCCAGCACACGCTTGTGGATGTGGGTCAGACGGCGGCGCCCACGGTTCTTATGGGTCTCAGGTGGGTCCCCCAGCAGGACCCGTGCGATCCTCCGCGTCCAGCACCGGATATCCTGCCAGCATTCTCTCACCTGGGCCAGGCGCCGCTTGCGACCCTCCGTCCTCCTCACGGCACTGACGGCATTCATCCAGATCTGCTTCTTGGCAGAGGCGCCTACCTGTGAGGATGAACAAGTGACACTACATCAATACACCTGGCACATGTCACAGAGACACATATTAGAACATTTTTGCTGGTTACAACAAGGCATAGTATGCAGCCAAATCATAGCACCTTTGTCATAGGGACATTATCCTCTGGGGAATGGGCAAAAGCACTACGTGCCATTGTAAGTACACAGGTGGAATGAGGGCAACGACACAATCAATGATCCAGGCTCACACTGTGCATTAGAAGCTACACCAGGATTATGTGCAGCACCTCAAAGCAGTCACATGCCACAGGCCACTGACGCTACCTCAGCAGAGTACACAGACACACACAGGCACAGGACATTCGCCTGCCATTGGCAACTGCAGCTACACACCTCACTCTGCACATGTGCCACTAGACTGGGTGGGGTAACTGGTGTGGGGATGGCTCATCACGGCAGACACACATCACTGTTCCCTGCTCACAGCAGATGGCCAGGGTATACCCATCCCTCATGCAGCTGGGGTGCTACACTCCACATATGCACCCACCCACATGACAGGGGACTTACACACACACCCATGTCCAGGGTAAAAACACATCATGTGGACACTCTCAGCACAGCTGCATGACACAAACACACATCTGTGGGTACAGTCACCTGTCACACTGGGGTGACCACAGAATCACATGAGGACTGTAGAAACAACATTCCCAGGAGGATTAGAGAGGCAGAATGTGGCATGCACCATGCAGTGATTGTCACTGTGAACACAATGCAAGTGAGGACAGCAGACATGCACCACAGCATGTTCTGGCTGGGAGACATCAGGCATTCCCCCCCCCTGGGACCCACTCTACAGTACAATGCATGTGTGTCACACCTGGACACAATGCCAGGAGTGACAGTCACAAAAAAGGGACACAGTCTGTGCTAGTGCACTCAGCACTCACCTGATACCCTGGCCGGCCATACAGCATGGGGTACTGTGGGAGGATGACATCCAGCAATGCCAGATTCTCCTCCAGGGTGAAAGGCTGGGACCTCTCCACAGACCTTGACATGGTGCCAGGGAATCACGAGCAGCAGCAGTGTAGTTGAATCCAAAGATGTGCAGGCAAGTGCTCTCTCATGGGACCTGGCTGCCTTATATCTGCCTCGCTGGCCTGTTTCATGCACAGGAGTAAAGAGTGATTGGTCACTCACATTTGCATCCTATGTTTCCTCCAATCCCTTTAAACCTACTCCAGTGAGGGGGTTAGATTTTTTTACAATTCAGCATGATGACATTTCAACAACAACTTTGCAACAAAGTAGATTCTTCCAAACCGATTTTTGCAGGCCGCCTGATTACAAAAATTCAAACTTTAAACTCGGTCTCCATGGCAACCAGCTTGCATCTCTGGCTTTATACTTGTCCCTCATGTGTCCCCTATGTAATTTGGATATTCACACACAGGTACGGTGCGTTCTGGGGCCCTAGGGCACCCCAAATGCATAGCAACGGGCCGTACACACGTGTGTACGGTCCGTATCACTATGGGTACGCATACGCGAGCAAACCCATAGTGATACGGGCCGTACACACACGTGTACGCTCACTATCACTATGGTGTGCTCGCATATGCGTACCCATAGTGATACGGGCCGTACACACGCGTGTACGCTCACTATCACTATGGGTGTGCTCGTGTATGCGTACCCATAGTGATACGGACCGTACACACGCGTGTACGCACACTATCACTATGGGTGTGCTCGCGTATGCGTACCCATAGTGATACGGACCGTACACACGCGTGCACGCTCACTATCACTATGGGTGTGCTCGCGTATGCGTACCCATAGTGATACGGACCGTACACACGCGTGTACGCTCACTATCACTATGGGTGTGCTTGCGTATGCGTACCCATAGTGATACGGGCCGTACACACGCGTGTACGCTCACTATCACTATGGGTGTGCTCGCGTATGCGTACCCATAGTGATACGGACCGTACACACGCGTGTACGCTCACTATCACTATGGGTAGGTCTACGGCAGCACCCCCATAGTGATAGTGAACGTACACATTCCCTCAGAGCGAATGTACGGTGTCTTTCACACATAACAGTGGTGACAGGCAGCACACAGACAGGAATGGAGCTGACATACTTGTCCATGGATGGACATCAAGGCATTGTCTCTGCAGTACTACATGTGTGGGGCACAGGTGTGAAAGGCTGTGATGTGGCACATTACTCCTGAGTTGTGAAGGCAATAGATGTATGATGAGATGTGTACTGATGTAATGTGTGAAGGTGCACTATGTGCCAGACATGCCCTTCACTCCTTTGACATGTGTGCATGTCGTACAGAACACTTGAGATAAGCGTCACTGGCATGGCACAGTCAAGAACACACGCAAGTGTCCCCTGATGCCCGCTACAGGGGTTACCACACCTGACATGTGACTACCCATGTTGCACGATGTGACTATGTCATGTATGTGTGGTGTGTTCCCATTAGCTTGCTGTTGGTGTTCCCTCAAATGCATCAGCAGTTGCTGCAACCAACATGTGTCTGTGTGTAGATGGCCATGGCACACTGTTACGCACACCAGGGCACATGTGGTATCGGATGTAAGGTGTGTATGTATGCATGGGACACGGAGTAGCGTAACAAGGACCTGTCTGCATACTCTCTATGTATGTGTGATCAGTCATGACATGTACACCTTCATGGCAAGGTGTGTGGGCTGTCCTAGTGTTATGTCATGTGACCTGTGGCTCTAGTGTCCCGCTACCTGTCTCTGCAATCAACATCCTACATCAGCTGATAAGTTGATGTATGTCACTCCTGTATTGCGTCTGGCTGTTCACTTACACTGGGACACAGCTAGTCCCATGCCATGGGATGTGGAGCTTCACAATCCCCGTGTATAGCTGGGTCTTGGTAGGAGTGTCACCTGGCAGCCATAGGTGTCCAGGGCATGTCGCACATACCTGACTCCATATGTAGCATATTTGTATTGACAGATTAACATGTGCTCAGTACATAGAAATCGTTGTTGTGGTGCACTCACTCTTCCTTGTCACTTCCAAATTACTGCAGAGCGCCGCTGTTAGAAATGGCGATTTCTGGGTGGCTAAGGCTTGCGCCAAAGTCAGGCAGAAACCACCACTCTAGTCAGGGCAAGGAAGTTACACGCCAAAGATAACCCCTGCTCACCCCCTTGGTAGCTTGGCACGAGCAGTCAGGCTTATCTCTGAGGCGATGTGTAAAGCGTTTGCGCGCGCACCCAGCAACAACACCCAAGGCCCACCACAAAGGAAACTCCACACAAGGTATTCTATAAAAATAATCTTTGTATTACCAAAACACAACACATCAGATAAAAACACACACTTTACAATGTGCCAAGGGATTATATGTACAGGGGACAGGGCCACATGGACCGCTGTCAGGAATTAGCACTTTTTAGAACATAGGAATAATACTGTAGTACAAAATAGCAAATGTATCACACAACCAGTAACTACTGGTATCAGGTAAGTACCACCTACGCAACCCTAACCACCTTAGGAAAATACTGCGCAGGGAATCAGGACCTCACTAGTACCACCTGTACTAGGAGAAAAGCAACCACCTAAGTATCACAATACCTGTAGGGGTAAACGCACATTACACATGATGCATCACATTCAGAGGTGTAGGAAAGGAAAACACATGATGCATAAAATACATTCAGAGGTGCAGGACAAGAATAATGGCGCAAAAACTCACATTAGCCACTATCTGTGGCAGTCCCTAGGCCAACTGGCCTTGAAGGGGCAAGGACGCCCGTTGTCCAACAAAGTCAGGGGCAAGACTGCGCAGGAGGCGCAGTCCAAAACTCAGAGGGCCACAACCTAAACGTTGCAGCTGCCCACTAAGTGCTGGGCAGCTGGGAAAATGAGCGTGGGCACCACTGTGCCTCCCAGAACAATATACAGCCCTGGAGCCACCTAGGCTCTAAAAGAAGGATGCCCCCAAAACAGCGTGGGAGCCTCGTGGGCTCTAAAACACAATTTTGCCCAGCGTAAGGTTGGAGCCTCTCAGGGGCTCAGGAGCACTGCCCCCTTCGTTGGAGCCTCTCAGGGGCTCGAGAAAGTAAGGCTGCGACGTTGGAGCCTAAACAAATATGCCCCCATTCACGTTGGAGCGGCCCGCTGCCTTCCAGGGCCGCTCGTAGCACCAGAGAGATGCCCCCGTGGTCGGAGTCCCTCGGGACTCTATACAAATGTGCCCCGTCGTTGGCGTCCCTCTCAGGGACTCGAGAGACAAATGTCCCCAGACGTTGGAGCCTAACAGGCTCTAAACCAAACAATGCGCCCCGTTGGAGCGGTCCGCTGTGGAGCGGGGCCGCTCTGCTTCTGCCTCTCCCCACCCGGACTCCCTTTTTCACTTACCGGCTAGGGGAGAGGTGGCGAAGGCAGGACTCGGTCTGCGGGGCTTGTTCCTCACGGACTTGGACTGGAATGCGGAGCCTACTGGCTCCGAACACGAAGGCCACACGTCCCAGTGCGGGGTGGGCTCCCGCCTGGGTGGGGGACACGGCGCTTCTCCTCCGGAGTGCCCCGGGGCGCAGGGTAGGCTCCTGCCTGCTCCGGGGCTCTAATTAGCCGCGAGTGTTCGGGGGGAGGCGGGGTAGGCTCCCGCCCTCCTATTTCCGGTTCCGGTTGTCCCGGAGACCCGCCCCCGGCCCGCCTGACTTCCTGGTCGGGCGCCGGAGGGCGATTCGCGGGCAAATGCCGGGTGGGCACCGGCGCTTTTAAAATGCTATAAATCGAGGTGGGCACTCGATAGGGCGGCAATGTCCCGGGCAGGGTGGGCACCTGCCAGGGGACTTCAGGATCGGCCCAGAATGGGGCAAATGCCGGGTGGGCACCGGCTTGCAGTAATAAAGCGCTCCTAGCGCTAAGGATAAAAGGGAAAGCGCTCTCAGCGCTAGAGGCAAGTCCAGCAAAGTTCTCCCCTGCATACAGCAAGGCAGGGGTGGGGAGTGCAAGGCTGGACCCAGAGCCAGCTCACTGGGCCTCCAGGCAGGGAGGTAGTCCAAGTGGCGGTCCTCTGGTCCAGCAGCAGCCCCCCTCAGGCAGGATCCTGGAAGAGAACAGTTTCTGTGGGGACACAGCCCCATTTTTATACAGCAAAACCCTTTGTTCTGGGTTCAGGGTGAGGGGGAAAACCAGTCGCAGCTGGTTGGGGAGCACCCTTGATGTGCTCAGCCCCTCACTCTATTCACTGGCAGGGCTAGGGTCGTCAGTCGCACCACAGGGGGCAGAGCCAGCATTGTGTGGGGAAAGTCCTGCCCTATTCAGGACCCAGGTGTACTCCTCCCCCCCCATCTAGCTGCTGATCTCCCCATTCACCACTGGGTGACTCAGCCTGACTCTGGGGAATCCCTAGCCCGTCACATGACATGACCAGCCAATCACGCGACAAGGCACACATTTCACACTGCACACCGAAGTGCCCACTTCTAGAAGTGGCACTTCCACACTAGGTACATGCACGCCGCACACATCATCGCGCAGCATTCAATCACACGAGTCCGCACATACCAAACTCGGGCCTGCACACCCCACGCATCAGGAACTACTAGGGACACATACATTCTGTTGGACCCGGCCTCGTGGCGTGGTCCCGACTTCCCTGGGGTTGGGCCCGTTCCCCGCCCTGGCCTCCACGGGCCACCCGTTCGAGCCGCACGAGGTCGCATACACCTCGGGGCTCCACCATTTTGTTGCCTGCCACGTGACTCTGCACACCAGTCCCCCTGACTCCGCTCAACCCGGCCTCGGCCCCAGCGAGGCCCAGACATTGAGGCACCAAGAACTGGCCAGGGGGTATCACGTGAACACCTCATCGCCCTGGCAGAGGGCGGTATCGATGGGACCCCCAACCGTCCCCACACACCGAGGTGCGATCGGCCTCCATCTCTCCTGGGCCCGGCGCCTCTCCTGCTGGGCGTCTGGCCGCTCCCAACCCGGCCTCTCCGCCCCTCCGGGCGCAAGGGTCCGGACTTCAAAGGGCTCCAGTCCTATATCTGGGACGACCCCGCAACAGACTGGCAGTTGTATCCCGGAGTCGAGAGCCCTGCTGATCGAATCGCGGCCGACCCTACGGACAAGAACTCTTGCTTGAATCCACCATGAGCCCTGCAGACTGCGTCGCGGCTCCTTCTTGCTGAAACCTTGAAGCCCCCCGGAACATCGGGGCCCTGCTGACGCTGTCGCGGCCCAACCTCGCTGAATCCTCCCTCGGAGCCCTGCTGACGACGTCACGGCTCGAGCTGAGCAGAAACCATCTTGAGAGCCCCGCTGACCTGGTCGCGGCTCTCCACGAACTGAACGCCAGAGCCCTGCTGACGCCATCGCGGCTTGACCCCTCCGAGATCCGGAGGTCCTCCAGCTTGAGGATAAGAACTGGGCCCCAGGTACCCTCGTACCGAGCTCCTGCCAAAGACTGTCCCGCTACCCCTTCCCTTCTAAAGGGACACTGAGACTTTTCTGGATCCCTCGATCCTTTTCATGTAAATATTGAATCCCTTTACCTTTAAGTGCTGATAAAGATTTGCTCGTCTTGAGATAACCTCCTTGAGTCCGGTGTGGTGGTGTTACTGTGCTAGTACATGATAGGAGAAGGATCTCCCTCGGAGGCTTCTCAGCGGCGCTCGGCTACTTCGTACAGCGTGGGGGCCCCTCTGGGTGGTCTCTCCGACTCCCCGAGGTCCGCCTTCCAACATTTGGTGGCCAGCGACGGGATCCGAGCCGAACGCAGTACGTACAAGCCAGTAACCCACTAGCTACCCATCCAAACAACCGGAAGTCAAGAGCAACCAAGTGAACAACACGACCACGGAGTTCCAGCCCGAACGGTTGGAGGAATACACGCACAAAGAGTTGAAACAGTTCTGCAAAGACAAGGGTATTGCAACCACCGGCCTAGGTACCAAAGAAGAGATGCAGAAAGCCCTGAGGACCTGGCTAGAGGCCGGGGCAGGCCCCTCCCAGGACGAAGGCCCACTGCCCCTGACTGTGGCCACATCAACCGCACCGACTCCGGCAACCGGAGGAAGAAACAGCCTAGAAATCGGCCTCTCCGAAGAGGAGATACGAGAACGGGAGAAGGTCCGGAACCACGAACTGGAGCTCGCACGACTACGGCTGGACGGCGAACTCCAGCTAGCAGAAAAGAAACTGGCCCTAGAGCAGCTACGGCTACAAGAGGAGATAGAAGAGAAGAGACGGCATCGAGAGTTGGAAGAAAAAAGACTGACCCTTGAGCACGAGCGAAGCCTCAAAGAGCTCGAGCTCAAGGCAAAGAAAGGGGGGACCGACACCCCCAGCAATAAAGACTCCCTACCGCCTGCCAAAACCAAGGTACATATCCCTAAAGATGTCGTCAAGGAGTACTACAAAAATGACGACATCCAACAATGGTTCAAGGCATACGAGGTGGCCATGACCTCCCATCGGGTGCCCCGAAAGGACTGGGGCGCCGGCAGTGAAGGTCGAGACACACTGCTCCAGCTGCCAGAGGAGGTGATGACCTCCTATGACCACATGAAGGAGGCCCTGCTAACCCGCTACGGGCTAACCGCGGAAATGTACCGCCAGCGGTTCAGAGACTGTAAGAAGATCCCGGGCACTACCTGGGAGGAATATGTGGACTTTTTCAGCCGGGCCCTAGAAGGATGGATCAAGGGTAGCAAGGTCACCACCTACGGGCAGCTGGTCGACCTCATCGTTTGGGAACATCTCTCCAACAATTGCTTCGTGGAGCTAAGGCAACACCTCCTCGACAGCAAGATGACCGACCCACGAAAACTCGCCGTCGAGGCCGATCGATGGGTCAACACCGGAGTCCCCCGGAACTCAATGGGGGAGTACCAGAGGAACCCCACCGGACCTCCCCGCCAACACGGTGGAGGGGGAGGGCCGAACCGGAACCGGGACCCCCCGCCGGGGCCCCCAGGAGCCCACCTCGAGGGCCGCCGCAGCAACACCTCTCCCCGAGCCTAGCCCGAAGAGGGGTAACCCCAGCCAGAACCGGACCACGGCCCCCAATAACCTGCTACGGCTGTCAGCAAACCGGACACTATGCCAGCGATCCGGCCTGCCCCTGAACCGAAGAAGCGGGGCCGGCGGGCCCCCGCCCTGACAGCTGGCGGCCGCCGCCCTGGGGGAAGGAGAGGAAGAAGAAGAACCCCTCGACCGAGGGACCACCGAATGGGAGCCGGCGGCCATGTCCCTGGTCTGCCTGGGCAGCCGAGTAATGGTGCCCCGCACACCCATCCCAAGCAACACCCAGAAATACCAGCAGCAGGTCACCATCAATGGCCGACGGGCCGAAGCCCTTCGTGACACCGGCGCCAGTGTCACCGCTGTACGCTGCCACCTGGTGACCCCCGAACAAATCCTACCCAATGTGCTGTGCCCCGTCCGGACGGCCGACAACAGCGAAAGCCTGTGCCAGATGGCCCTGGTCCCCTTCGAGTGGGGAGGGGTGACGGGCCTACTAAAAGTAACTGTCCGCGACGACGCACCAGTGGACTGCCTCCTGGGGAACGACCTAGAGAGTTCCCCCTGGGCCCAAGTGGAGCGACGAGAGCACCTCCGAATGCTGGGACTGTCCAAATGGGCCTGCGCCATCACCCGGTCCATGGCCGCCCAGGCCCCCCGCTCATCCCTGACCTCCGGTGCCGCCCAGCCCGAGGGGCCCGCACCACCCCCTGCCTGCAGCGAGGGGGAGGCAGACACCGACACAGGACCTACGGACCCCTCCCCCGAAGAGATTGCTTCCCTCGGCGCCCTACCAGAACTTGCACAATGGCGCCACGAAGGGGGCCCCACCCGAGAGCAGTTCCAGCAAGAACAGCAGTCCTGTCCCTCTCTCGAAGGGGTCCGACGACAAGCGTCCGCACAGGCCGACGGTGATCAGACCGGCACCCACTGGGTCTACTGGGCCGAGGGCCTATTATACAGTGAACAGAAAGTGGCAGAACTCGGGGCCAGCCGCGTGTTGGTGGTCCCCCTCCGCTTCCGGGAGTTCCTTCTCAACCTGGCACATGACGTGCCCCTCGCCGGACACCTAGGTCAAGACAAAACTTACAGCCGTCTGGTGACCCACTTCTACTGGCCCCGGATGCGGAGAGACGTGGACAACCACTGCCGGTCCTGTCAGACCTGCCAAGCCAGCGGGAAGACCGGGGGTCGGGTCAAAGCCCCCCTCCAGCCCTTTCCAGCCGTCAGCACCCCGTTCGAACGGGTCGGGATCGACATTGTGGGGCCCCTGGACCCCAGGACCGCCCTGGGGCACCGCTTCATCCTGGTCCTCGTGGACCACGCCACCAGGTACCCGGAGGCTGTCCCGCTAAGAACTGTAACGGCCCCCGTGGTGGGCCGGGCCTTAATGGGAATCTTCTCCAGAGTGGGATTTCCCCGCGAAGTGGTGAGCGACCGGGGCACAAACTTCATCTCCCAGTACATGCGGTCCCTGTGGCAGCAGTGCGGGGTCACGTACAAATTCACAACCCCCTATCACCCCCAGGGGAACGGGCTGGTAGAGCGCTTTAACCGAACCCTAAAGGGGATGATCCAGGACTTGGAAGAGCCCCTCCGGCGGAGATGGGATGTTCTATTGCCATGCCTCCTGTTCGCCTACCGAGAAGTCCCGCAGAAGTCCCTGGGGTTCAGCCCGTTTGAACTATTGTATGGACATCCGGTCCGCGGGCCCCTCAGCCTGGTCAAGGAGGGCTGGGAGACGAAGCTCCAGGGCGCCCCTCCTGACGTCCACCGATACCTCCTGACCCTACGTAACCAGACCCGCAAGTTCCGAGCCCTGGCCGAAGCCAACCTCGAAGCCAGCCAGGAGGACATGAAGCGGTGGTACGATCGGAACGCCTCGACAATAGAGTTCGAGCCAGGCCAGCGAGTCTGGGTCATGGCCCCTGTTAAGCCCTGCGCCCTCCAGGACAAGTGGACTGGGCCCTTCAAGGTGGTGGAGAAGAAGAGCCCCGTCACCTACCTAGTTGACCTGGAGTCCCCCCGGAACCCCCTCCGGGTTCTACATGCTAACAGGCTCAAACCTTACTTCGCCCGGACCGAACTGAGCCTGCTGCTGGCGACCGACGAGGGGGGCGAGGACGACTCCGAACCCCTACCCGACCTCTTGCAGAACGACGTCCACGACGGATCGATCAAAGGTGTCCAGCTCGCCTCCTCCCTGACCCCAGAACAGCGCATCGACTGTCAACAACTGCTGCAGGACTACGTAGCCCTCTTCTCCCTCACCCCGGGGGTGACCCACTGGTGCGTCCACGACGTCGACACCGGGGACAGCCCCCCCGTGCGACACCGAGCCTACAGGGTACCCGACCGAGTACGGGCATGCATCCAGGCCGAAGTAGCGAAGATGTTGGCCCTCGGGGTCATCGAGCCCTCTGACAGCCCGTGGGCCAGCCCTGTCGTCCTGGTACCGAAGGCCGCAGCCCCCGGCCATCCCCCGGAGCTGCGATTCTGTGTAGACTACCGAGCCCTGAATGCTGTGACCAAGACGGACGCCCATCCTATCCCCCGGGCCGACGAACTCATCGATCGCTTGGGGGCCGCCCGCTACCGGAGCACGCTGGACCTCACCGCCGGGTACTGGCAGATTCAGCTTACCCCCGGCGCCCGAGAAAGATCCGCCTTTTCTACCCCTGATGGGCATTACCACTTTCGGGTGATGCCCTTCGGCATGAAGAATGCCCCGGCCACTTTTCAGAGACTCGTAAACCAGGTCCTGGCCGGGCTCGAGGCCTTCAGCGCGGCCTATTTGGATGATATTGCCGTGTACAGCAACCACTGGGCTGAGCACCTAGTTCACCTCAAAGCCGTCCTGGCCGCCCTCCAAAGGGCTGGGCTCACGATTAAGGCCAGCAAATGCCAGGTCGGCCAAGGATCGGTGACCTACCTGGGCCATCAGGTGGGAAGCGGTCAGGTGGCCCCCCTCCAGCCAAAAGTCAATGCCATCCAGGCATGGGAACCTCCCACTACCCAGACCGCTGTGCGGGCCTTCCTTGGCCTCACCGGATACTACCGGCGGTTCATCCGGGACTATGGGAGCATTGTGGGGCCTCTCACGGAGCTCACCTCGAAGAAGCAGCCCAAGAAGGTGCACTGGACTCCCCGCTGCCAATCAGCTTTCGAGACTCTTAAGGCAGCGATGTGCACTGCCCCTGTGCTCCAGGCCCCTGACTACAGTAAAGAGTTTATCGTACAGACAGACGCCTCCGAATATGGGATCGGGGCCGTCCTGTCTCAGGTTGATGAGAAGGGACTCGACCGCCCGGTGGCCTTCATCAGCCGACGGCTGCTGCCCCGGGAGCAACGATGGAGCACCATCGAGCGCGAGGCCTTCGCTGTAGTGTGGGCCCTTAAGAAGCTCCGGCCCTATCTCTTCGGTACCCACTTTCGGGTCCAGACCGACCACCGGCCCTTGCGGTGGTTAATGCAAATGAGAGGCGAGAATCCCAAGCTGCTGTGATGGTCCATTGCCCTGCAAGGGATGGACTTTTCGGTTGAGCACCGACCCGGCAATGACCACGCCAACGCTGACGGCCTGTCCCGCTTCTTCTGCCTTGACGAGGAGAATCCCCAAGAAGATGGGTGACTCTCCCTGCCTTCGGCTGGGGGGGACGCCTGTTGGACCCGGCCTCGTGGTGTGGTCCCGACTTCCCTGGGGTTGGGCCCGTTCCCCGCCCTGTCCTCCACGGGCCACCCGTTCGAGCCGCACGAGGTCGCATACACCTCGGGGCTCCACCATTTTGTTGCCTGCCATGTGACTCTGCACACCAGTCCCCCTGACTCCGCTCAACCCGGCCTCGGCCCCAGCGAGGCCCAGACATTGAGACACCAAGAACTGGCCAGGGGGTATCACGTGAACACCTCATCGCCCTGGCAGAGGGCGGTATCGATGGGACCCCCAACCGTCCCCACACACCGAGGTGCGATCGGCCTCCATCTCTCCTGGGCCCGGCGCCTCTCCTGCTGGGCGTCTGGCCGCTCCCAACCCGGCCTCTCCGCCCCTCCGGGCGCAAGGGTCCAGACTTCAAAGGGCTCCAGGCCTATATCTGGGACGACCCCGCAACAGACTGGCAGTTGTATCCCGGAGTCGAGAGCCCTGCTGATCGAATCGCGGCCGACCCTACGGAGAAGAACTCTTGCTTGAATCCACCACGAGCCCTGCAGACTGCGTCGCGGCTCCTTCTTGCTGAAACCTTGAAGCCCCCCGGAACATCGGGGCCCTGCTGACGCTGTCATGGCCCAACCTCGCTGAATCCTCCCTCGGAGCCCTGCTGACGACGTCGCGGCTCGAGCTGAGCAGAAACCATCTAGAGAGCCCCGCTGACCTGGTCGCGGCTCTCCACGAACTGAATGCCAGAGCCCTGCTGACGCCGTCGCGGCTTGACCCCTCCGAGATCCGGAGGTCCTCCAGCTTGAGGATAAGAACTGGGCCCCAGGTACCCTCGTACCGAGCTCCTGCCAAAGACTGTCCCGCTACCCCTTCCCTTCTAAAGAGACACTGAGACTTTTGTGGATCCCTCGATCCTTTTCGTGTAAATATTGAATCCCGTAACCTTTAAGTGCTGATAAAGATTTGCTCGTCTTGAGACAACCTCCTTGAGTCCGGTGTGGTGGTGTTACTGTGCTAGTACATGATAGGAGAAGGATCTCCCTCGGAGGCTTCTCAGCGGCGCTCGGCTACTTCGTACAGCGTGGGGGCCCCTCTGGGTGGTCTCTCCGACTCCCCGAGGTCCGCCTTCCAACACATTCCCCATGCATTCCTATGGGAGGGCAGGCCTATCTCACCACATGCACTCAGAGCGCGCACGCACTTTACCCTGGGACACAGGGAAAGTGCGCAGAAACCAAAAAATCACCACACCAAGTCACCAATAAAAAGCAAAAAAAGTTCAGGGGTGAACCTGCCAGAAGGGCCAAGTCCAACACAACCCCCTTCCAGCCAAAACGCAGGGCAGCCCAATCACCACCGTGATGGACTTCCCTGCTTGGGGCGATAGAACATGGACGCGGGCCCGCAACTGCAGGGACACCCTCCGGTTCTACGCCACGGTGAACCCATGGAATTCTTTCTAACACCACTGTCTGGAACAACTGGGCTACCCCACTGGTACTCCCAAGCTGTCCGCGGCCAAGACCAGGCCCTAGGCCACCCAGGTGCCACCGGTCCTTGCCTAACCACAGAGTGGGGGGTAGTAACCCCTGGCACATAGCGGCCATTCTCCACTCTTCCTCTCTGCAAGACAGGACTAGACTGCCACTGGTTCTCCAGCCTAGGGTCTACACCCTCAGGCGGACCAGGAGTCTCTGGGAAGGCTCTCCTCCCCCTACCTTTTCTCCTAGGGTTCCTCCTCCTCCGGCGAGGGGTACACCTAGAACGCCATTCCAACCCAGGGTTTAACCCCTCAGGTTGCACCGGGGTCAGAGGTGGGCTCTCCCACCCTCTGCACCCCCTTCCAGAACCCTGCTCCCTACCAACTGGGGCAGTACCTCTGGAAGAAGAACCGGTCGGGACGCTGGTTACAGACGTCCCACCCTTCAGGTCAGGCTGATCCCGAACCTGGCCTCCCAACCTCCGGCCTAGAACCTTTGTTGGAATTATTGCCTGGCACTCCAGGACTTCTGGGGATTTCCACTCCATCCCCCTGAGGCTATCAAATGACACATATGTCGAGCGACTGTCTGTCTGGCGCTGAGCTCCCGTCCCCTGTCCACCTGACAGTGCGCGGAGATCCCCCAGAACAGAAGTGGTGCCACCCTGGTCACTACACGGGATCCTAGCCCAACTGGGTAATCCCTGACCCACAGGCTCTTCCACTGGGGAACTCATCCCCCAATCACTCACGCTGGACTCCTGTACCCTCCCTACCGGAGCGGTACTGCCAGACTCCAGAACCACAGGAGCCCTGGTTACAGGTGCTCTAGGTCCTCTACTCACCAGGAGATCTTCCTCAAATGGGCTAACAGGACAGCCTAGGTCCCCAACTTGGTGTTCCCTCATGGAACCATCCAAGTCCTGAGGCAGGGTTTCGTACGTCCGGGAACCCTCGGTCACCCTCTCACTCCTGCTCCACTGAGCCAGGCAGTGAGCCCCTACACCCTCCTCGCTATCCTGGGACCTAGCTGGGCTACACTGAGCCTCTTCCACCACACTGGGCTGGAAGATACCTGACCCACTACTTTTGGAGTCACTCCCTAATGACTCTAGAGAACCTCTAGCCCTTTCCCAGCTCTCTGCTTCCTCCGCAAGCTCAAGGGGCTCAGACAATCCACACCCCAACAGGTGTTGGCGCAACCCCGGCACACAACAACTGAGCAGGTGTTCTTTGAGAACCAGATTACACAGTATATCAAAATCACTTGCTGTGGGAATCCAATCAAACATTGCATCCTCACATCCATCCACAAACTCCTCCCAAGTCTGGTGAGACAGTTTCCTACTGCCCCTGAATTTTAACCTTAACTCCTCCTCCTGGGGAACAGGTACCAGACTGGGGGAACTGGGACTGGGATTTCCTACACTGCAGTCTATATAGCTACCACCACTGGACTCAACCCTCCTGGGGGAGCCCAGAAAATTAAAATTGCGCGCAGGGGATAGTCTACCCTCCAGAGCTACTTTGCCTCTGGTGGAGGCCCTCTCAGCCTCCTCTTCTGAATCTTCAGGGCTCCCCACAGACCCACCACCCTCCAGGTGTGAGGCCCGGGCCCTTTCCATACTGTGCTCAAGATCCCATGGACCCTTTTGCCATAGGACCAGGTGGTCCTGGAGATCGTACAGAGTGTCGGACTCTCCCGCTGTACAGGACCTTTCTAACTCCTGCCTCTGGCGCCAAGCTAGCTCATAGGGATCACAAGCAGGCTCCATTCTGGCAGACGTTCTAGAGAAAAGATCACACAGGGAACCTAGGGGTCTGCGTTTAACACAGGAGTACACAATTCACAAAAAGATTCAGCAAGCTCTCTAACCCAGAGAACTCACACTCACTTGCCTAGTGCCACACACCATCCATCCACACACACAACCCTCCCCTCGGACTGGTAAGGCAGTTTCTACCACCCCTGATTCCTCAACCTGACCACCACGTGACACAGGTACCAACTCTGGGCGCAGGGCGGGGGACAAATGTACGGGACACTATTACGCTACCACCACTGGATCCCACCCTCTGGTGAATCCAGAAAACACAATGCACTTAGGGGGGATGATCTACCCTCCCGAGCTAGGGACACCTAACTCACAGTGCACAAAAACACATTTCCAAAGAAATGACAATTAAAAACAACCTTAGAACAATAATCCCTATACCATGTGGTTTATCTAAATGCAGAGTTTTGTGGTGCAGCCAGTTGCCGCTGCGGTACAGCGCAAACGCAAGTCCAAATCCCACCGCTGATCACCAATGTTAGAAATGGCGATTTCTGGGTGGCTAAGGCTTGCGCCAAAGTCAGGCAGAAACCACCACTCTAGTCAGGGCAAGGAAGTTACACGCCAAAGATAACCCCTGCTCACCCCCTTGGTAGCTTGGCACGAGCAGTCAGGCTTATCTCTGAGGCGATGTGTAAAGCGTTTGCGCGCGCACCCAGCAACAACACCCAAGGCCCACCACAAAGGAAACTCCACACACGGTATTCTATAAAAATAACCTTTGTATTACCAAAACACAACACATCAGATAAAAACACACACTTTACAATGTGCCAACAGGCACGGGCAGAATTTACAAGGGATTATATGTACAGGGGACAGGGCCACATGGAGGCACAGTCCAAAACTCAGAGGCCCACAACCTAAACGTTGCAGCTGCCCACTAAATGCTGGGCAGCTGGGAAAATGAGCGTGGGCACCACTGTGCCTCCCAGAACAATATACAGCCCTGGAGCCACCTAGGCTCTAAAAGAAGGATGCCCCCAAAACAGTGTGGGAGCCTCGTGGGCTCTAAAACACAATTTTGCCCAGCGTAAGGTTGGAGCCTCTCAGGGGCTCAGGAGCACTGCCCCCTTCGTTGGAGCCTCTCAGGGGCTCGAGAAAGTAAGGCTGCGAAGTTGGAGCCTAAACAAATATGCCCCCATTCACGTTGGAGCGGCCCGCTGCCTTCCGGGGCCGCTCGTAGCACCAGAGAGATGCCCTCGTGGTCGGAGTCCCTCGGGTCTCTATACAAATGTGCCCCGTCGTTGGCGTCCCTCTCAGGGACTCGAGAGACAAATGTCCCCAGACGTTGGAGCCTAACAGGCTCTAAATCAAACAATGCGCCCCGTTGGAGCGGTCCGCTGTGGAGCGGGGCCGCTCTGCTTCTGCCTCTCCCCACCCGGACTCCCTTTTTCACTTACCGGCTAGGGGAGAGGTGGCGAAGGCAGGACTCGGTCTGCGGGGCTTGTTCCTCGCGGACTTGGACTGGAATGCGGAGCCTACGGGCTCCGAACACGAAGGCCACACGTCCCAGTGCGGGGTGGGCTCCCACCTGGGTGGGGGACACGGCGCTTCTCCTCCGGAGTGCCCCGGGGCGCAGGGTAGGCTCCTGCCTGCTCCGGGGCTCAAATTAGCCGCAAGTGTTCGGTGGGAGGCGGGGTAGGCTCCCGCCCTCCTATTTCCGGTTCCGGTTGTCCCGGAGACCCGCCCCCGGCCCGCCTGACTTCCTGGTCGGGCGCCAGAGGGCGATTCGCGGGCAAATGCCAGGTGGGCACCGGCGCTTTTAAAATGCTATAAATCGAGGTGGGCACTCGATAGGGCGGCAATGTCCCGGGCAGGGTGGGCACCTGCCAGGGGACTTCAGGATCGGCCCAGAATGGGGCAAATGCCGGGTGGGCACCGGCTTGCAGTAATAAAGCGCTCCTAGCGCTAAGGATAAAAGGGAAAGCGCTCTCAGCGCTAGAGGCAAGTCCAGCAAAGTTCTCCCCTGCATACAGCAAGGCAGGGGTGGGGAGTGCAAGGCTGGACCCAGAGCCAGCTCACTGGGCCTCCAGGCAGGGAGGTAGTCCAAGTGGCGGTCCTCTGGTCCAGCAGCAGCCCCCCTCAGGCAGGATCCTGGAAGAGAACAGTTTCTGTGGGGACACAGCCCCATTTTTATACAGCAAAACCCTTTGTTCTGGGTTCAGGGTGAGGGGGAAAACCAGTCGCAGCTGGTTGGGGAGCACCCTTGATGTGCTCAGCCCCTCACTCTATTCACTGGCAGGGCTAGGGTCGTCAGTCGCACCACAGGGGGCAGAGCCAGCATTGTGTGGGGAAAGTCCTGCCCTATTCAGGACCCAGGTGTACTCCTCCCCCCCATCTAGCTGCTGATCTCCCCATTCACCACTGGGTGACTCAGCCTGACTCTGGGGAATCCCTAGCCCGTCACATGACATGACCAGCCAATCACGCGACAAGGCACACATTTCACACTGCACACCGAAGTGCCCACTTCTAGAAGTGGCACTTCCACACTAGGTACATGCACGCCGCACACATCATCGCGCAGCATTCAATCACACGAGTCCGCACATACCAAACTCGGGCCTGCACACCCCACGCATCAGGAACTACTAGGGACACATACATTCCCCATGCATTCCTATGGGAGGGCAGGCCTATCTCACCACATGCACTCAGAGCGCGCACGCACTTTACCCTGGGACACAGGGAAAGTGCGCAGAAACCAAAAAATCACCACACCAAGTCACCAATAAAAAGCAAAAAAAGTTCAGGGGTGAACCTGCCAGAAGGGCCAAGTCCAACAGCCGCCTCTTCCCCGACCAATTCCGGACTTGACTGATATGCGGGAGAATGACTGTATACGCTGCTACCGCTTCCCCCAACCGTTGATTGAGGAGTTGACGGCAAGGCTGGCACCACACCTGCAACCGCTGCACAGGTATCCTACGGCACTGACACCCAAGCAGAAGGTAATGGCAGCCCTACATTTTTTTGCCACAGGTACCTTTCAAAATACCATAGCTCATGTTGGTGGCATGTCCCAGACCATGTTCAGCCGTGTGCTGCATGATTTCTTGGAGGCCATGTTGCTTCACCTGGATGAGTTCATTAAGTTCTCAACTCCTGAACAGTTGACAGGTGTCAAGCATGGATTCTATGCCCTGGGAGGGATGCCCCATGTCATTGGGTCCATAGATGGGACACATGTGGCTTTGGTACCACCACATGCACAGGAGGTAGCCTTCCGTAATCGCAAGCACTACCACTCCATCAATGCCCATGTGGTGTGTCTGTCCAACATGGTGATTTCACATGTCTGTGCTCGTTTTCCAGGATCAGCACACAATGCCTACATCATGAGGCGTAGCAGGGTGCCTGAAATGATGACGCTGCTGCGCAACGAACGAGCATGTGTTGTTGGTGGGTACACTCTGTCTGACCTGTATCTTGCGTAGACTTCCTGCCCGACTGCTTCTCCTGTCCTACTTTTGTCCATGTGTTTTCCATGTAGGGGACGCTGGCTATCCCAACATGGCATGGCTGATCACACTTCTCCCCAACCCCAGCACGCCGGCCCAGCTCCGCTACAACACCGCCCATGGCCGGACAAGGCGAGTGATAGAGAGGATATTTGGCCTCCTGAAGAGCCGATTCAGGTGCCTACACAAGACCGGCGGCGCACTCCCATATGCACCGCTGAAGGTCTGCATAATCTTCATGGTCTGCTGCATGCTGCACAACATGGCAGTGGAGAAAGCTGTGCCACTCATCCTGGATCAAGATGATCAGGACCATCCACCCGTGGAGGACCAAGGGCTTGGCAATGGGGCTAGTGATGTGGAGGATGTGGAGCTGCAAGAGGACATCCGGAGTTGGCTCATACGCGACTTCTTTGCCTAGTGGTGAGTACCAGTGTCTGAGTGTGCACGCATTGGTCCCTGTGTGGCATGTGTTGCTATGTGTGTGTCCATCTGCAAGTATGCCACGTGAGTCAGAGGTGTGTGTGGATGTGTCACTCGAGTGATGGTGCCAGTGATGGGTGTCTTTCCGCAGTCATAAATGTGACCTAGCATGTTGTCATCCTTATATGTGTCGAGTACATGCACATGCAAGTGGATGGGCTTTTTGTGGCTGACTTCTTGTGTGTCTCTCATCCCCAGGTACTTGCGCATGCCGTCTGCTGGTTGCATTGTTGTGGCACTGCTATTCCTCATGGACACGTCATCGTGTGCTGACTCAGCGTTACACGCACGGACAAGTTTGGAAGTCTCCTTAGGGTAAGGGATGCATCAGGGGTGTATTGGGTGTGGCAGTTGTTTATGATGTGTGCACACTGCCCCTGTCGATGTTTGGTTCCTCTGCAGACATGTTGCATCACCATGGGACACATGACATGTAGGTGGATTCACCTGAATAGATGGTCAGACTTGTTGACAGTCATCTGTAATGGGATAGTGGATTGTGATGAAGGCATCAATGTGTGTGACACTGCCCTTGGACACATACGGTTTGCATTGGCTTGACATGGTGTGGGACTTCCACATCAGAGGATCAATGGTGTGAGGCAGCCTCTCCGTGAGCAGCAGGGGGTGTTTAGCTGTTACCCGACAATTGTGTGCCAGTTCCATGGATATCAAGCATTTGTGTTGCAGAAGGGGGGTGCCAGTGTGGGACCCACATGTTACTCCACATGACCTGTGTATGTGTACTCCGAGTTGCCTCTGCATTCCGGAATACATGACTAATAAAGGTGTCCCTATGCCTCCAAGGTGACTCTTCTCAGTCAATGCTGGTGTGTTGCCACGGTGCATACGGCATGTCTGGCATGGTTCTCAGTGATAGTGGCTATGTGTCTATGTGTAGAGTAGCAAGATGCAAGCTGTTTGTCTGGGATTAGACTCTGTATTGTGCATGATGTCCATGACTGTGTGGGTATTGTGACATGTGCCATCCCCATGCATCCAACGTTGGCCAGGCCACCATTCTCAGCATCCACCTGACTCAAGCTTGCAGGACATTGTTCTGCCACCTGTCTACACATACCTGGGTGCCCCCCAGGACACTCCACATGATCCCTGACCTCTGTGCATGACTGTTGCTGTCCTCAATATGTCTGTCGGCACGGTTGTGCGGCCACCCCCTGAGCTGGTCGGGACCATCACAGGTGTGTATGGTGCTCCATGTCTGTCTTGGCTAATACATTGTGACCCATGTGTGTCCTGTGCCAGACTCAGGCCCCAGGGTATGGATGGTTGAAGTCATATGAGAACTCGGGCATGGTTAGACTTTACAAGACACATGTAATATAATAATGCAAAATGTAGGCATCATCTCTTGATTGTGACAGTTTTTATTTGTGTAGGGGTACGTGTTGGGGGGGGGTATGACAAGAGGGGCTTTCCGGGTGTGTAGAATCCAAAGTTCACTGGGGGAGTTGGTATCCTTGCCATTGGAAATCATCAGAGTCCATGCCACAGTCTTTGTCAACATTGGTCAGACAGTGACCAGCAAGTCCATGTGGCAGAGAATGTCATTTGCTGATGTGCTGCTGTTGGGCCAGTGGGCCAGGTGCCAGGCAAGGTGTCCTGGGAGATGGTGCTGTTGCGCTGACCCTCACGGTCTTTTCCGTGGACGACCCACCCTCCTGCGGGAAAACTCAGAAGCAGGCCGTGACGATGTTTGGGATGCTCCGTCGGATGTATCCTCCTCCTCCTGATCCCTCCCTGTGGGTGGTGATGTTCTTCGCTTGGTGGCACAGGGAGGGTTGCCCATGTTGTCGGCTATCCGACGGAGTGAGCGGTTTATTCCCGTGAACAACGTCACGAGCTCAGCCTGTCTGTCCTCCATCCGTCCTTGGTGTCACTGTAGACAGGCATGTTGCTCCGCATGTTGCTGGGCCTGCTGGGTCTTGATCTCCTCGAGGGTCCCCTTCATCTCGTTGAGGGTGGACACAACCTGGCTCATGCCCGTGGTGTCCTGCCGGTATGTGTTCAGGATGTTTCTCACATGGGAATATACCGGTTCCGCAGCCAACTGGTCAGGCTCGCGCCTCCGCCGTCCTCCACTCCCACCACCCCTGCCCACTTGCGCCTGGCCTGCCCTTTTGGGCACATCGGGTCTCCGGGACCCCTGAGGGGTGGCATTTGCGTTGTCGCCTGCCTCCTCCTGGGTGCCCGGTACACCGTGTCCCTCCTGGTGGGCCTGGCTGCGTTGTGGTGGTGGGGCAGGGATCCTGGGTGTCTCCTGGGATGTGGCAGGAGTGGGGGTGGTGGTTGGCCCAGTTGTACCTGACGCAGGTGCTGCAGGTGGTTGGACACCAGAGGGGCCAGGTTGGTCGGGGTCGTCCACAGAGTGGTGAGAGTCGTCGCTGCCGGTGGGATCGTCATCCCGCAGAGCCAGGTCCTGTGAGTCTTCCCCCCCAGTGTTGGGGGGTGATCCACGACGTTGACCTGTGTGTGAGAGAGACAATGTTATTTTTGTTCCATGCAACATCCATGTTTCATTCCTTTCAAAGTTGGCACATTTCCTCTGGGTATTTGGATATGTCTTGCATTCCACTCACAGTGCACTTGTGCATGGGTATGTCCCTTGGCCACAGCTTTTGCGACTTTACCTATGTGTGACACAGTCTTACTTGCTGCGTCAATTGTGACTGCAGTCAGCAGTGGAGTGAGCAGGTGTGGCGAGCCATGCATTGGCGCCTTCCGTGTTGCACTGTACGTGGGCAAATGGAGTTGTTCCACACACTTATATGAAGCAGGTAGCTGGCGTTGTGCTTGTGCACAGGTTGACACATGGCCCAGTGTTTTGCCATGGAGGAGAGAGGGGGATTCAGGCACTGGCCAGCCTTGTCTACATGCACGCAGTCCACCTGCTGACGGGCAGACATTCCCACGCCACCCAGGGGTGAATTGGTCTCCCTGTGTCTCCCTTTCTCCCTCCCTCTCTGTCCCCCTCTCCCTCCCTCCCTGTGTCAGCCTCCTCCCTCTGTCCGTCTCCCTGTGTCTCCCTCCCTCTCTGTCCCCCTCTCCCTCCCTCCCTGTGTCAGCCTCCTCCCTCTGTCCGCCTCCCTGTGTCTCCCTCCCTCTCTGTCCCCCTCTCCCTCCCTCCCTGTGTCAGCCTCCTCCCTCTGTCCGCCTCCCTGTGTCTCCCTCCCTCTCTGTCCCCCTCTCCCTCCTGTGTCAGCCTCCTCCCTCTGTCCGTCTCCCTGTGTCTCCCTCCCTCTCTGTCCCCCTCTCCCTCCCTCCCTGTGTCAGCCTCCTCCCTCTGTCCGTCTCCCTGTGTCTCCCTCCCTCTCTGTCCCCCTCTCCCTCCCTCCCTGTGTCATCCTCCTCCCTCTGTCCATCTCCCTGTGTCTCCCTCCCTCTCTGTCCCCCTCTCCCTCCCTCCCTGTGTCAGCCTCCTCCCTCTGTCCGTCTCCCTGTGTCTCCCTCCCTCTCTGTCACCCTCTCCCTCCCTCCCTGTGTCAGCCTCCTCCCTCTGTCCGTCTCCCTGTGTCTCCCTCCCTCTGTCTGTCACCCTCTGTCACCTCAGCCCAGCTTCCTAGGCACACAGAGTTTGCAGGTCTTTGAATGGCCCTTGGCTTGTTCATGTGAGTTTGTTTCTGATCTCTAGGCACCCATTGGGTGTAGTGTCTGTGTGTGCGCTGCTGCTGTGGTGGTGTGTGCTGTCACTCTTTCACAGTGTTGGCTGTTCATTAGCTGCTGTCATGTGCAAAATGTGCCTTCACCCCCATGTCTTCATGCAGGCGTCCGCCATTTGCAGGCAAGTCTTTCCTGTGTGGGGACACACTGTTTGTCTGGCTGTGACCTAGGCCCTATGGGCTGAGGGCATTGTTGTCTGCTTCTGAGTTGCACTAGGTGATTTTGAGGCCCACACTCCCGCCATCCGGGTTACCGTGTCTTGTGTTGGTGTTTTCTGTGGCCTGTGACTTGGCATTGTCTAGCTGGGTGCATGGGGCATGGTGGCGCTAGTGGTATGTGCGTGTTTATGGAGTGTGGTTGAGTCATGCGATGGCTTTGGGGTGGTTGCGTGCATGATTGTGAGTTTGGTTGAGGATGACGTTCCCCCCATGTGATGTGAGTTGTTTGTGTACTCACCAGGCTCTCAGAGTCCTTCTACTCCCTCCACTCCCACCACCGGCAGCGTGGCCATCACCTTCTTCTCCCAGGGATGGTATTGTACGCGTCTGCGGGGCGGGCCTCCTCCAGTGATGTTGGCCTGGGTGTGTTCCTCGGTCATTTTGGCTCGGACCCTCCTCCGCAGATCGTACCACCTGGCTTGGCATTCATGCCTGGTCCTTCTGGTGGACCCAACAGCATTCACAGCATCGACTATCGTCTGCCACATGGCTGATTTCTCGGAAATGCTGGTCTGTCTGACCAATGTTCCAAAGAGGTGTGGCTCGGACTCTGATGATTTTGTCGACAAGGACCTCAAACTCTCGGCTAGTGAACTTTGGATTCTTGTTAGTGGGCATGGTGAGGGGTGTGGGTGTGGATGGTTGTGGGGGGTGTGGGTGTGGATGGTTGTGGGTGTGTGGGTGTGGTTGTGCAGGTGTGTGTGTGAATGTGATGAGGGGGTGTTTGTGTAGGTGGTTGTGTGAAGGTGTGCAGGTGTAAGGTGTAGTGGAGGTTGTAGTATGGTGCAGTTGTTTCTCTGTGTGGTCTGGCAGCAGTGGGTCTGTTGCAAAGGATCATGGTTTGTGTGTGTTGGGCCTTTTTATTGGTCCATTGGTGGGTGTGGCTGTGTTTGAACTTTGGGTGGGTGTGTTATAAGGAGTGGTTGTGTTTTGGGCCTCTGTTTGGGAGTTTGGCAGTAGCAGGTCAGTGAATCGGTTGTATTTGTGCTTGTTGGACATGTTTTGTGGCTTTGTGCGACTCAAATGGAGTCTTCTTGTGTTGTTTTGCTTTGTCCTGGTTGTGTACGTGTGTTTTTAGCATATGTACGGTGCGTACATCGGCCATTTTGTTGTACAGTGCTGTCCTTGTCTCTGGCTTGGTACAACTCGTACATGCGCCATGTTGGGTGAGGGTGCTGGTGTTGGGGCCTGGGGTGCGCTCCGTACTTAGACTGGTGGGGTGGGGGTACGCTCCATACATACGCGGGTGGGGATACGGTGCGTACATACACTGTTGGGGTGGGGGTACGCTCCATACATACGCGGGTGGGGGTACGGTGCATCCATACACTGTTGGGGTGGGGGTACGCTCCATACATACGCGGGTGGGGGTACGGTGCATACATACTCTGTTGGGGTGGGGGTGCGCTCCATACATACGCGGGTGAGTGTACGGTGCGTCCATACACTGTTGGGGTGGGGGTACGCTCCATACATACGCGGGTGGGGGTACGGTGCGTCCATACACTGTTGGGGTGGGGGTACGCTCCATACATTTGCGGGTGAGGGTATGGTGCGTACATCCACTGTTGGGGTGGGGGGACGCTCCATACATACGCGGGTGAGGGTACGGTGCGTATATACACTGTTGGGGTGGGGGTACGCTCCATACATACGCGGGTGGGGGTACGGTGCGTCCATACACTGTTGGGGTGGGGGTACGCTCCATACATTTGCGGGTGAGGGTACGGTGCGTACATCCACTGTTGGGGTGGGGGTACGCTCCATACATAGGCGGGTGGGGGTACGGTGCGTACATACACTGTTGGGGTGGGGGTACACTCCATACATATGCGGGTGGGGGTACGGTGCGTACATACTCTGTTGGGGTGGGGGTACGCTCCATACATTCGCGGGTGAGGGTACGGTGCGTACATCCACTGTTGGGGTGGGGGTACGCTCCATTCATAGGCGGGTGGGGGTACGGTGCATACATACACTGTTGGGGTGGGGGTACGCTCCATACATACGCGGGTGGGGGTTCGGCGCGTACATTCGAGGGCTGGGGGGGTGGTTCGGCGCGTACATACGTGGGCTGGGGGGGTGGTTCGGCGCGTACATACGGGGGCTGGGGGGGTGGTTCGGCGCGTACATACGGGGGCTGGGGGGGTGGTTTGGCGCGCAAATACGGGGGCTGGGGGGGTTCGGCGCGTATGTGTGCACATGTCTCCATGGTTGCTATGGGAGTTCGGTGCGGACGGTGTTTTTTCCATACGGTTGTAACTTCGGACGCACGGGATGGATCGTACTTGCGTGGTCGGACTTCACTTTTCACATTTGTACGGTAAATCGTCCGGGGACATGTCGGACACATTTTCCGACCCGAGGACGTGTGGGGAATTATTCCCAATGCGATTCGTATGGACTTTTTACCATGCGAATCGTACTTGGCAGTTTGTACGGCACTTGTACGATTCATACGGTAAAAAGACCGGACACGAGTCGTACGGGGACATTTTTTCCAGGATCGGAATCGGCACCTTAGTGTCACGCCACCATACCTCTTGGGGTTCTCTTCAATGGGTGGGTCTGGCCATCCTTCTAGCTACATCCGAGCAAAGCAGCTCAAACTCCCAGAAAACCTCCTCTGGGGAGTAATCGTGCTGTAAACACCTCATAATTAGGTGATAATTTGCTGTAATGGTATCTTCCTCAAATTGGGGAGGGATAATCTTGCCCCATTTTAGCCTAACCTCATCATAGAGACCTTTCACCAGTTCCCCTTTTAGACTAATTTTAGACCTTAAAGGTTCCATATGCATCATAATCCTTGCATTAGGTGAGATGTTAAGGCCAGAATATGTTCATGACAAAGACCTTCATGGTCACGTTAATTTAGTTATGATCAATGTGGGTCATGCTCGTTAACCCCATATTGTCGTTCTCTGGGGCGTTTGTCTAACATCTAAAGATAAAGATCCTGTCAACCACAGGAAAGACTCTTCATTCTGTCAACAGGGCCTGTGTCTCAAACTTCCTCTGACATTAGCTTCCCACCAGCTTCTGAATGTTTTTGAGAAGCTGCCAGTGAAGACAGTGTGGGCTTCAGATGCTGCCTTAAAACAAGCGCTAGAGAAGAAGTGAAAGCACAACCTGCTGCACATCCTCTTGCCACTTTGTCTCTTTTCCATGATACACCTGTTTCTCTAAGGGCAGGTTGTATTTTGATGAAGCCACCTTCTCATATTTTCAAAGATGTCAACAAGAAAGCAATTGTCTCACTTACCTGTAACATTATCAAGACTCCTACTGTGTGTCCATTGTGGTGCCTGCAATGCTGTGCTGCCTAAAATCTGGAGCCCACCTTACCCTTCCTTTAAAATCTATCTGTATGCTGGGGCATGGAGCATGGACTAACTGGTAAGATCAAAACACACTCAATATATTGGCATTGACACTATTTACTTAAACCTCAAGGGTGCATTGCACTCTGGTGCGTGGCTGATATGTGGATGGGTTGTTGTCGTCACATCTCCCGGATATGGAGAATGCAATGGTTCAGGTCTAGTGAGTTACTTCAAGCACACAAAATTCGACAGCAGTTAAAGAAAAAGAATTGTTATTCTGGGCTAGGATAAAGTAAAAAGAATCTGTGCCTCATGAGTTGAACATAACATTTGTTTTATTTTCATACAATGTGGGGTATTTAATGCTACTGTTGTTAGGGTGGGCGAATTTAGCATCAACTTGGCATCCCTTTTATGAATAGAAATACACTTTTCAATTCCTGTTCTGTTATTTCAGTGCCTGCTGTAGACGAAACCCCCAATGGATATAAATGTAAAGATTGTTTCACTACCGAGTCTGTGGACCCCTGCTCAGCGGCTGGAGAAGTTCAGTGTACCGGGGAGCACAACACCTGTACCAGCTTCTCTGGATCTGGCGCAAGACCTGGTGAGATAAACTGATTTTTATAATTATGAGTTATATATCCCACTGCACAGATGTTCTTGGTTTCTGGTCCTTTCTTTTAAACTTAGGGGCTGATTATGATGTTGGTGGGACTGACACCGACTTGCCCTCAGTGTCGGTCTCACTGACATCTCTAACCGCCATCAGACTGTTGCATTAGGATGCAGTTGATCCGACCCCATTGGCCCAGCGACTCACCAACAGCTTCCAACAGGGTCCAGGATCCCATTGGGCGGTCAGTCCGATCACTTTCTCCACAATGGAGCCAGTTCCTTCTCAGGCACCGCTGTGGGGATTGTGATCCACCTTTATCTGCCAGCCATCTCATATCAGTTCTTCCAATGTGAAAAAAGGCTGGCAAATGTTTTTTGGGGGGGTCCCTAGCAGGGCCTCTGTCCCCTGTGGCCCTTCACTTCAGGCACTGAGGGCACCTCTGGTGCACCACTAAACCTCCCTTCATCGTGTAGCAAACACCACATGGTGCCTTCCAAGGGGTGCAGGATTGTTTGAAAACATGCCTCTTTGCATTGGTTCTTGCCTCAATACAAATCAACATGTTTCCGACCGCTCTCACAGCAGTCAGATCCCAATTTTGTAGGCAGGACGACCAACTACCTGTCAGTCAGTCTGGCTCCCGCAACAATGGCAGTCAGGCGCTCATCTGACCATCATCATAATCTGCCCCTAAAAGCTGTTCACACTAATTAATTTTAATTATTAACATAACATCCAACTGACTATCTTCAGTGTGCATGGTTTTACCAAATATATAGTAGAAATCGTCTCTGCTTGACTAAATATACCCTGATGATGTGGTATCTTTATAGTGCAAACCTAGACCAAAAGGCACGAAGGTGATGTACATGGTCAAAGGCAAACTAAACCAAGGCTAAGCTTCAGAATGACTGCAGTGTTTGGGAAACTGAGTCTAAGACACCTGGAGTGAGTGTCTTGTTCCATCAGTTCTACACCCAGATAGCTTGTGGCCGGCACTACAAAAGGGTCATCACGCTCATTTATCAGCTGGGTCTCCATTGTATCTGAGGCGGGGAAAGAAGCTTATAAATCATAAATTAGGATGTATAAAGAGCATCTGAGAGCAAACCAGGTATAGTCACTATCATAATTTAATTATTTCAGCAAAGAACCCTACTAGAGCACTATTTGCAAGTTATAACTTATTGGCAACAATTATAAAGCATTTCCACATGGTCCCTTCCTCACACACAAAAGATGCATTTTTCAGAACTGGCAGAATTTATAGTTGAATCTGAAGAAAGACTGGATCAAGGCGCTCCTCAAACAATTTGCTGGTCAAATGTTAGACCTATCACAGAGAAGGATGTAAAATCTAATATTTCTGTAATTCATTTATGTTGTCAAGTCAGGCTCTCCTCTCCAGTACTGGTAACCACGTAAACTAATCAAAAAGTTACGCCTTCCCAGGGGAGGTGTAATAACAAGAAGTTTCTCTATTTTTCCTCATTTCTTAATCTTTCTCTGTGTGCTGCGTTCTGGAAGAAAAGCCAGGATTGTTTTTGGTTCATGGTGCAAGGGTTCCTGCATTGACTGTATGCTGCCAAAAGGGTGCCAGCCCATGGGAAAGGGCAGAAGTGCACAGTATAGCCTTAAATACAAGGCAACCTGCTGTGCTGCACTGCATGGCAAACTCATGTGTATTTTGGGGCCAACTAGAACTGGTAGTCAGTTAAGCTGCTCTGGTCGTGGCTTACATAATGGGCAGGGCGTCACTCTTGGGCCATTTGATTTTCAATCATGATATGTCAGAGAAATCTGTGATAAGGGACAAGAGGGCTAGAAGGGAGCTATCCAGGTTGATATGTGTAAGTAAAATTGTCATCTGCATAGAGAGGAATTTTTGAATGTGAGGACACCCTAGATTTTCAGATATGCGTGACGGCTGCCACCATAGGTTCCACTGTCAGGAGGAACAAAAGCAGTGATGGGGCAGCCTTGGCATGTACCTCTTAAGACAGAGAATATGTCCGACAGTAAGCCCCTGCAGTTGACTTATGCTGTAGTAGAAGTATAGAGCTAGCCGACTTTCACAATGAAGTCCTTGAAGAAATCAAAACCTTGTCAGGGGCTTCACTGATACACCTGGTCCTTTTAAACCAACAAAGAAGACTAACTGAAATGGCTGCCAAGTACAAAATGGCTTTCAGCTCATGCTAAGAGATTAATGCAATCTTTAACATCCTTACCCAGTCTGAACTGTCATAGGGGTCAAAACAGATCGCTCTACTCAATACGTTCTAGTGCCTTTTTGGCATCTAGTTAAAGGGTCAGGGTATCCTCCTGTGAGCCCCTGGATAGCCAGAGAAGGTAGGCCAGGAATTCTAGGTGATCGTCTTCATTTGGAATGAATCCTACCTGGGAATGGTGGATCAGGGTGGGGATAACCTGTTTGAGGTGGGTAGAAAGAGTACGGCAAGTATCTTGCTGTCAGAGTTCAGGACGGAGATCAGGTAAAAGCTGCTGTAGAGCAAAGGTTCCTTATCCGGCTTCAGCAGAACAGTGATCACTGCACTATTGGACATCTGCACGAGAGACCCAGTGCTGTTAGACTTTTGGGAAGGCCACATTGCAGGCAGTCCACAGTTTCCACCCTAAGGTACAGAAGCTATTCTCTCTGAAAACCGTCCTCTCCTGGCACCTTGCTATACATGATGGGCTGCAGGATTTCCTCCTTGGAGTTCCTACCATCTTGGCCCTCATCATTATGGCAAGGTAGTGCCACTGTTTGAGGTGGGTAGAAAGAGTACGGCAAGTATCTTGCTGTTAGAGTTCAGGACGGAGATCAGGTAAAAGCTGCTGTAGAGCAAAGGTTCCTTATCCGGCTTCAGCAGAACAGTGATCACTGCACTATTGGACATCTGCACGAGAGACCCAGTGCTGTTAGACTTTTGGGAAGGCCACATTGCAGGCAGTCCACAGTTTCCACCCTAAGGCACAGAAGCTATTCTCTCTGAAAACCATCCTCTCCTGGCACCTTGCTATACATGATGGGCTGCAGGATTTCCTCCTTGGAGTTCCTACCATCTTGGCCCTCATTATTATGGCAAGGTAGTGCCAGGGAGTCAAGAAAGAGTGTTACCCTTGTTGGGGCGATTCTGCTTATACACAGAACTGTGCACAGAGACCCAGGACCTCAGTGAATTGTGGTGGACCAAAAAACTCACCCCAGTACCCAGAACCCCCATCCGACTAGCATCAGTGACTCATTAGCTCTCCGTCCTATAGCGAAGCTACTAATGATTAGACAACCCAGAACATGCGACTTCGGGTACTCTCAGGAATGGTGGGAATAAAGAACACTCTTTCGTTTTATTCTCATACCAGTCCACAACATGAGTAAATAGAGACACGGAAAAGTTTAAAATGTTTATTTTAACGGCGTGTTCTAAGATGCAGTATTTTTGCTAACATAAGCAGGCATATGATTAGAAATAAAACAGTCAGCATTGTTACAATTCCATAAAACACAAAGGGAGAAATCATATTATAATGATAGTGGAAACAGGTCCTATAGTGCCTTGTGAACCACCCTCCCCTGCTAGGAACTAGGTTTTATAATAATGATAGAAGGTCTCTTAGGCTTGAATGGGGAACCCCATACCTCCAAGATCAGCAGAAGTGAATCACATCAGGATCAGCAGAGCTCTCTCTCTCTGGAAAAGGATTTTCTCCAAATGCCCCAATCATGCCTGCAGTGCAATATTAAAGGTGGTAGAATTTCAGTTAGCTGCAGCTGTGTTCATGTTGTGTCTAGAGCGTGGGCCAATCAGCCCGAATAACAGCGTATTTTGTTATGGTAACCTTGGAGGCTTCTGCACGCACTGTACAGACTAAGGTTGTGATGTAAGTCTAGGGATGTTAAAAACAAGCCGTTCTCATGTGAAGGAATTCATGCAGTCTAACTTACAACAACAGCCACCTGCAGTGTTGTGTGCAAAAGCTGCCAAATGGCAAAATGCTGTTTAAACTTCTAATAAGTTTATGCTAACATAGCAATGAGTGCAAGCAGGGCCCTGCCTTCACTACACCCTCCCTTGATCGGAACACGTACATGAAGGTAGGCAATTTTAGGAACGCAGAGTTCCAGTTCAAGTGAGAAAGAATCAAGTTCAAAATTTGCCAAAACGTGTAATTGGGAGTAATACGTTCGGAATAGTAAAAAAAAATTGAAAAAAACAATAAGGGGGAATGTACTGCCCAACCGTGAAAAGGGAAAACAGTAAAAAATTGTTCGAGCACAGGACGCGGTGAAGATGGACACATGCCAAATCAACCCAACAGCGTATAGGCACAGTAAGTTGCAAACGCCTCCAAGAGGAAGTCATTGTTATCATCAGAAAACATTTCAGTCATCCATTTCAATAACATGATGGAACATTTATGTTCTGCGACATGCCGGAGACTCTAGCACCATCAGAGGACAACTCGGGTGTTCTTTGAGATAACTGTGTGCCAGAAAGTCATGGGCTGCAGACCATATGTTCCAATTGTCTTGGACTCCATGTGCCACCGCACAGGCTATAATTCCAAAACCAGAACAGTGTAACTCATGAGCAACTAAGGGACTCATCAGCAGATCATAATCCGGGTTAAGAGACACCGTTTTGCAGAGAAACAATTCCAGAGCTCATTCAAAACAGCAATTCAGGCAATGGAAAACATGATGCACGCATCTAAAGTAGGAGAACCGGAAGGACAATCCATAGGCTACACTCAAGGTGGCCAGAGGTAGCGTTCCATAGTATTCAAGCATCCGGTTGTGAAGCTGGAGCAGTCGGGACAGGTTGCCTTGTGACACAGACTGTGCAGCCATTTTTGAGCAAGCAAATTAACAGCAGTACAGTTTGGAACAAAGTCACAAGGCCAGAGCTTACTACTTTAAAAAAATGAGCCAAACCCGTGGTCGACTAGGCATTGAATATAGTGTGAATCAAAGCGCCGAAATGCAGTGGGAGATCAGTATTTAAAAGTGCATGCACCTCGGTGCGGGTGTTTGCCACGTGAAGGACAAATGTTTCACGGGATGAAGTAAGGGCAACTTCTTTCTGTGAAAATAGAGCCCTTATTCTACTCATCTTGTTGAACTCTGCTTTCAAGGTCGGAATGGAAGGCCAGATGGATACATCCAGTCTCCCATGCGGGGGTGGGAAAAGCACATTCTTACAGCAGACTACACGTTGGGAGATGGTCACAATATACGGAATCCCTGCCAGCATACCTTAGCAATCTTCATTATTTAAAAGTAAATAGCTACCGTTGGCTAGCAACGTGAAAGTTGGTGTTATTGCTGGGACTGGATTACCCTTTAGAATGCAGGCTAAGTTTGGAGTTTGCGTGTTACACTAGCCGTGCAATTGTATGTTCTTGCAAACTACTGAGTGATCAGGTGTAGAAGTGTACTCTTCGCCTTTTAAATAAACTTCTTTACCCTCCCTCGGGCATCTATAGGTTAATGGCAGAGACCAAACTTCATGGAGATACGCGCTTCCCAATGGTTCATATCTGCCTATGGTATAATGTTTCAGGCATGACCCTGAATTTAAACAGGGGAAAGGGCAGTGTTATTAACCCATTAATGAGCCATACAGCTGAATTTGATTCAGCAACAGAAAAAGGTAAAGGTTCCAACTTTTCAATATGCAAAAGTGAATAAATTGTTGTTTTTCAGTCAAATTAAACGGTAAAAATAGAGAAGAGGTATTCATGTAGTCCCAAGGGATTTTCACAGATTTTAAGGTTTGTGAAGTCCTAGCAAACTGCATAATGGAACGTAATTGATTTTGACCATGGTACAAAAGAGACACTTCATCCTGTAAAATATCAACAGCAGATGAAGCAATATTATCTAATGTGTAAATTTGGGAAGAAAGGGTATTAAATGCTATTATCAACAACTGCAAGCACTTTTTCTAAATTAGCCTGATCAATAGCTCTTAATCTGGAAGCAGCTTCAATTTAAGACAGTTTCCAAACTTCGTTGTATATAGCATATATCCATCTTTTCAACCTGCCTCCTACGGGGCCTATAACAAAGTCATTCAAATCAACATTGTCAGTCAATTTGGACAAATGAAGTTTAACTGACGCCAAAGTGGAATGCTTAAGCCAGTTCTGACATAAATTGCCTACTGAATAGGTAGTAACAGAATGATCGCTTTCAAAACGGGGATCCACCCTAACCTGTGTATAGCCAGGTGCCAGACCCAGAAAACAATGTTGGCATGAATCTAAACTTTTTTGCCATAAAAACCAACCTTGGGGATCTAAGCTTGAAATAATAAACGAGGAATTTAGTAACAGGGACTGTAGTTCATCAATGGACCTATCGGTGTGATTGTACCATGTAGGGGTATACTCCTAATCAGGAATGGAGGAACATTTAAGTTTTTTAGACGTAGCCAATCCAAAGCAAGTGGTTTGTGAAATAGTCGAATTCAAAAACAACATATGGTTCAGGATGAGACATGCACGATGCAAAGCCTCATTGCCTTGCACTTGCCAGCTTTTAGAACCCCAAACTGATTTAAGATCAATAGTATCTTTCCACAGCTCATAGCCCCCTATAACTAATTGATCGATAAAGGACTTCGAATGCAGTAATTTAGTGTTGGTGAGTCTAACTTTGGAAGAAGACTTAGCAGTCATCTTAAAATAAAATGTGTCAGGATTCTGATTTTTCAAAAGTGTTTTCGAGCTGCCTTCAATGGGAGCTGGACAATGTTTCCAAAGTGTGTGTAATTAACCACATTTCTAAATGTGTTGGCTTTATGCAGAAAATGGATGCCATAATGTTGGTAGCAGAATAAGTCTGCATAAGTGGCTGAGTCCAAATCTTCAGCATCAAAAGCAGCATAATATTTCAAATCAGAAAAAAGAGCCTGTACGGCTTGGACATCCCAATCGTCAGAGCAAATGTTTTGTTTTACAACATACCCCATTGAAACTCGAAGTACATTGGAGACATTTATAACCTCTGTAGGGCCGTGTATCTGAAATTTTACAGCATCCCACACAATCCCATCTAATACAGGCCAAGCTGTGATGTTGACAAAAGTCTGGTCCCTCTTAATTTTGTGAGATGAGGAGTGTGGTGCCAAAGTTCCCTCAATTAATCTAATTGTAGATCTTTCTTTAACATAATGTCCATTTACTAGACGAAAAAACATAATTACAAATCCAATTGTTATGAATAAAAAAATTGAAATAAGAACCAGCCAAATGTAAGTCCAAGGTGGTATCAAAAAATTTCTTTTAAACCAAACAGCAAAAATAGAAACTTTCGATGGGGACCTCGATGTTGTAGCATCAGTGGCAAATGAAAAGCGTGACTGATTAACAGCATCTGTGTGGACACCAGGCAATGACACATCTGTGGGGTAAGCATACTCAGTATCATCATTGAGATCACCAGCCGGTGGATACAATAAAGGATTAGTAACTGTATGCATCTCGATGGCAACGTCAGGCCTGGTGGTAGTCGCCGGAGGCAAAACAGAATTTCTCAGCATCGCTCGACAAGAGATTACGGGTGACTACGCGCTTTACAAAAACCTACTAATAATAATAATCGCTGGTTTCATACTAAGAAGAACCGGCCACTCGCTGTAATTTGACAATTTTCAATGGAGATGTACCTGTTTTCCTTGCGACTAGGAAGTGGAGGTAAAATGACTGTTCTTGTACACTGCACACCAAGCACAGGAACTGGTGCACGATATGAGCGGCCAAACTACTTCTTGTTCTCCACCTTCTCACGGACCAGGTCACCGACTCGGGGTAGCCAGCCAACTACCAGATTCTGAAGCGTAGCATCAGTTATGGAGGGCAAGTGTTCCTTTGCAAGACTGTCTCTGGTCTCTTGTAGATTCTGTAATACAGCACAGTGATCATCTACGTCAAAGGGTGCGGCTGACGCCGCCATGTCTAGACCATCAAGGTCCGGAACAAACATTTTGATGCCAAAGAGCATTTTGTATGGGGTCCACCCACCCAGAGACCTTTTAGGGAGATTTTTAACTGCGCGTTGAACGCTATACAGATGGGCCAGCCAGTTCCTGCCAGTACCTAAAACCCTAGCTGTCACGGATTGCTTTAAGTCAAGGTTCATTCGCTCCACAATACTATTGCCCTCAGGCCTATATGGAGACGAAAATTTGACTTGCACCCCCAATGACCTCATGGCATCCTTGAACGCCTTAGAGGCGAATGCTGGACCCTGGTCCGAATGAAGGGTGCCACATGCAAAAATCCCCACAAAGACTCGCAAATCCCTTATGACAGTTCGAGCATCAGCACTATGTTGTGGCCAGAGCCAATGAAAGCGTGTGCACGAATCCACTACAACTAACATGATTTATACGCAGTATCTGAGGAGGAAGGACCGCAGTGATCTAAATAAACACACCCAAGTGGTTTATTAGATATGTACAGCTGTGTTTCTGGCGGTCGCGCAGCAGTTGAAGGTTGATCTGCTGGCAAATGTCACAAGAAAGAACATAATCATGTGTCTGTTTGTACAGTCTGTGCCACCAGTAACACTGCTGTAAGATAGAGACAGTCGCTGAAACGCCGGCATGTGCCAAGGCCATGCCCTCGTGAGCGGCTGTTATCAAGGTTTGTCTGAGGTCTGCGTTGGGAATCAATCTATCACCAACGTTGTTAATTCTCACGAAGGGAACTTTATCAGGACTTAAATGATAAGAGTATTTAGAAGGGAAACCTCTAGGGTAATTACCTCCCTTCTCTGTTGCAGCAATGGCTGCCAAGATGTCATCATCAATCTTACTTTTGGAACATGTAACTGCTGCTACTACATATTTTGCTACTGTTGTCTTCGCTGCTTCATCAGCAAGACAGTTACCAACAGCGTGTATTCCTACATGCTGGTGACCAAGAGTATGAATTAGAAACACGAGCGGCAGACGTTCTTTAAGTTCTGCCACTCAAACCCAAAGCATTTTGTGTTTGATCGTGCTATCTTTGGAATCTCGATATTAATTTTGAGTCCAAAAGAATACATTTTCATTGTAATACTGAACACAGTAGTAAGAGTCACTTACAGTAAGAGTAGCCACACAAGGATCAGCGTACTCCAGTGCAAGCACCAGAGCACGAAGCTCTGCCCACTGGGCGGTACAGTCACCTAATGTCTGTGTATGCAGGACATCGGATTTGAACTCTCCATTCACCATGGTACCCACCACTATTGCGCAGGCTGCCGAATAAGCATGCTTTGAATCCATCTCCGGTTGCGCCGGACCGTCAGTGTAAATGATACAATAGAAATCCTCCAGCGGGCGCAACGACAAAGGAGCCGGATGAACAAATTCATACTGCAAGTACTCCTGAGTTTGCAAAGAGGAATCAAAAATAAACGTGACATCCAGAGACGCAACAAAGTGGCCAATTGTATCCAACACGGATGCAAAGCTTTTGAATTTGGTACACTGGCTTTTGTCACTGCCTCCAGGGAAGGATACGGTGTAACAACCAACATGCGTTTCCCCTGCGACAGCTATCTCTCTTTCAGAATCTCCATCTACATTGCAGTCAAAAGTTTCTTGACAGAGGAAAAACACATTTCAGCCAAAGTGTACAGGTGTGACTTGTAAGCAATAGGGACTGTGTCACCCTCATTAAAAGTCAGGAACGTGAAACCCATCACCCCATTCACAATTCTTATCACCAGGTTGATGTGGTTGTCACAAGTCAGTAAGTATTTAGATTCAAGAAGATCAGACTGCAAAGATTGCAGTATAGCTGAATGTTCAGGCAGCCAGCAAGATTTGGTGAAAGTTGGTTGTACCAAGGCATATAGCGGCTTGATTCTCTGGGCATATTCGGGAATGTAAATATGCCCGAAATTCAAAAAACCCAGTAAAGATTGTATTTTTTTCAGAGTTGTAGGAGCGCGCAACTGTGCGTATTTCTCTAGGAAGTGAGGTGCTAAACCTCGACCTTCATTGTTGAGCTCAGCCCAGGAACAACACTGTGTACTCTGCAATGTGTGACTTTGCAAAGTCAAATTTGTAACCGAAGTACGCAAACATACAAATGATGCGGTCAACGCGAAACAGATGCGGCCATAATTCTTCGTCTGTGAGATAAATATCATCCACATACGAGCACGCATCAGGGTCGAGTCCCTCCAAAAGTGAGACAATGCGGGCGGCAAAGACGCCTGGGCTGTTTTTGTAGCCCATGACTAATCTTTTGAACTGATACTGTTTGCCGCCTGAAGTAAAAGCTGTCCATTGACTACTAATATAGGACAGGTTATGGATAAAAAAGCCATTGGAAATGTCAAGTGCAGTCTTAAACCGTTTTCTCACGAGACTATCCACAAGGGAAGAACTGTGAGTATTCTGTACTGCGCAGGTCCGACAATGAAAGTTCAAGTGCCGGTAATCCATTACCAAGCGGTCTGACACATCAGGTTTGGTCACAGTGAAAAGAGGATTATTCATCGTTGGCACACATGTTTCAGTCACACCTTGATATTCCAATTGTTCAAGGATCACTGCAACGGGAGCTTTCGCTTCACGCTGCATGGGATATTGGGGTTCAGGCTGTGGCATAGACCGCAATGGTATCTCATGTCTGGGCGAGTTTGTCCCATCCACATTGAGAACGTTACAAAGCCGGTGCAAGCACCTTATCCCACTGTTCTGCAAAATTGAGCGCCTGCACTTTCGGCACAGTGTGTGCAAAACTAGGGAGGATTACTTCCTCCCCTCTCGGATCGGCCAGAACGAAAGGCGGGGGGCAGTCTGCCTCGGCTAACAGAATGTCATACGTAGAGGTCAGGTTTTCCCCAAAAACTCCTTTTATTTTAGGTTGTATGTCACCTTCAATTAAAATGACTATCTAATATGGTCTGTCAGAGGGAGCCACTCTAGTGTCAGCTGTTTCTACAGTGATGAACGTGTCAGTTGCTGTCGCCTTCAGATACGGACGCAGTGCTTCCCGCACTACTGTAATTTCCGCCGCGCTGTCTAGCAGCGTGAGCGCCCATGTCAGGTTCCGAAGCTGTGTTCCCACCCTCCGTGGCATACCTTGCGGTTAAAGCAGCAACCTTATTTTTCTGAAACTGAGGGAGTTGACTTTGAAAGTCATCCTGCTTGCCTTTGCCATCCGCCTGGTGGGGCTGTTCACGTCCTTGTGGGGCACCCCGGCCTCTGCCGCGTTCTCCTCCACCGGTTTGTGAGACCGATGTTTCCTGCAAAGAACGAGGAGAACATTGATCAGGAACCTGAAATCGTTCAGGTGACTAAATACTCGCGCTGTCACGCAAATCATATGTGTGCTCAGTAGACACTGGTATCGGTGACGCAGGACGCAACCCCTGTTTCTGTTTCTGCTTCCCCTGTTTTTTATTCTTCCAATTCTGTTTAGGAAAAACTGGACGAACGTCTTTATTAGACTTAGCCATCTGAGTTTGCTGTTGTGCTGCTGTTTTAGTAAAAGGCTTAACACCCAAAATATTGCGGCCAATGGTCTGATAAGCCTCCGCAATGATTTTCAGCAACTGCCACGGTTTATCGGCATCAGGGACATCATGCAAAGCATTAGACACTTGAAAGTTTACTGCAGCCCCCTTGACATTGGCAAGTATGAGATCGGAAACTACGTCAAACACTCCAACGAGCCTCATTCCCAATTCAACAGCCGCCCCTGGACCGTGTTGATCCTGGACCCGCTTGATCACAGAGGGCAGGACAGCCATGGACAGGGTACCGAAGCACTTAGCATAGACTGTTGCAAACACTTTACCCCAGGTCTCATAATCTTTTACCTCTGGTACTAAGTCTTTCAGCAAACTAATGGTTAGAATCCAGTGTTTCTCAACAGGAGTCATGTTAGGAAAGACTGCTTCCAGTTGGTCAAATTTCTCAGCAAGCCAAAAGGGCATATCGTCCTTTTCTTGGGGGCGCTTGCCCATAACTGAATTAACCATGACAGGACTAATTTTTATCCCGACCGGTCCAACTGATTGCCCCATAGCACCAGGTACCCCTACCTGGATGTTGCGGGAAACGTATTACACTAAAACCGTAAGCAACCCTACAACAGAGGCATAAAGGACTCTTAAGTCTGCAACGGGGACTGTAAGGTAATGTGGGTGTGGCGTAAACCCGGCCAAAACAGGCCAAGTGGCCCCAGGAATAGACAAGGGACCCAACCGAACCGCCATTACATAGTAGGGAAGGGTGCCATCAAACCAAACTCGATGTTGTCAAGCAGAAAGAGGAATCTCCCGTGTCCTATATGGTGCATATACTGCGGGCACCACTGTGTGAGTGTACTTATGGAAAGTACCATCATCCGCATGCGCAGCAGGAAAAGTAACCCAAGAGTAGAAAAGCTCAAAGGGGTATGCTGCATAGGCACTAACCACAAAGAGTACCGCAATACCGTCAGCGGGTACCCCATACAGAGTTAAGTGATTGCGGAGTGGTACGCAACTATGCAGAGCAATGTCATCTTCAGCCATAAGGACACAGTATGGGAAAAAAAATAGAAAAGAATTGTAGCACAAATGGGTTGTAATTCAAAGTAAGAACCTTTTTTAAAATATCAAGCTTGAATAAACCTATACTTAAACCATACAGGTAGGTTAATCTGTCACCACCGTCAACCGGAAACAGGAGTGAGGGTGTCGTGGACTGTTACAAGCACTACTCGAGAGTCTCAAATATAAGACCACATCATTAGGTGTGCCATGTTGCGGGGATTTTGCTCATACACAGAACTGTGCACAGAGACCCAGGATCTCAGTGAATTGTGGTGGACCAAAAAACTCACCCCAGTACCCAGAACCCCTAACCCCATACCAGTCCACAACGTGAGTAAATAGAGACACGGAAAAGTTTAAAATGTTTATTTTAACGCCGTGTTCTAAGATGCAGTATTTTTGCTAACATAAGCAGGCATATGATTAGAAATAAAACAGTCAGCATTGTTACAATTCCATAAAACACAAAGGGAGAAATCATATTATAATGATAGTGGAAACAGGTCCTATAGTGCCTTGTGAACCACCCTCCCCTGCTAGGAACTAGGTTTTATAATAATGATAGAAGGTCTCTTAGGCTTGAATGGGGAACCCCATACCTCCAAGATCAGCAGAAGTGAATCACATCAGGATCAGCAGAGCTCTCTCTCTCTGGAAAAGGATTTTCTCCAAGTGCCCCAATCATGCCTGCAGTGCAATATTAAAGGCGCTAGAATTTCAGTTAGCTGCAGCTGTGTTCATGTTGTGTCTAGAGCGTGGGCCAATCAGCCTGAATAACAGATTACTTTGTTATGGTAACCTTGGAGGCTTCTGCACGCACTCTACAGTCTAAGGTCGCGATGTAAGTTTAGGGATGTTAAAAACAAGCCGTTCACATGTGTAGGAATTCATGCAGTCTAACTTACAACAGCCACATGCAGTGTTGTGTGCAAAAGCTGCCAAATGGCAAAATTATGTTTAAACTTCTAATAAGCTTATGCTAACATAGCAATGTGCGCAAGCAGTGCCCTGCCTTCACTACACCCTGTCTTGTCTTCATTGTTATTGAATTTAGAGAGGTGCAGTTTTCTATAGTAGATCCTGAAGGTGTTAAAGATATTCTGTGGGGCATGAGTAAAGTAATCTGTGTACTCTCTGACTGCCAGGGTGGGACTGCGGCTTACCGCTGTCTAAGTAAAGCACCCAAGAGCCTCGCCGCTTTCTCTCCTTGCTCCTAATGTAGTTTGTTCAGTTTATAGAACATGTCCTCTGCCTGAGATGTACATAGGGAGTTAAGCTCTATTTTGGCATTCTTTAGCAAATGCCTATTCCTCATGTATGGAGTGTGGAGGCGGATGGCACTGCTCCCTAAGTTTGTCCTTGAGGGCAGCATCTCTCATTAGCTGCCCAAAGACGTTTTACAAACTCTTCAGTAAGTGGTCATGTAAGATTTAAGGTGGATCTTATACAGGGCAACTTTGAAGCACCAGGGATTCCAGATGGGTTTCTGGCGGTACCAAGCAATAATCTGGCAAACAGGTGTATGAATTTTTATAACAATCTTTTTAACGTTACATGTAGCAGGGTAGACAGAGCACTAGAATATGGCCTGGAAGACTTTTTACACCAAAACCATACTGATATTGTGTTATTATGGGCTTCCAATTTTAACATTCAGGCTTGCCCTTTAGGGCAACACGTGTATATGGATAAACTAATCAGGGCGGGATGGGCTTTGTTAATTATTTCAAAGCATGATTTACATTTAAAAAGTGTGGACCAGACATTAATGGAAAGGAGATTCCATTGTTTACTCGAAGAAACGCATCTACAGTCATCTATCATGTACTGACTTCTGACTCTCTAATCAATTTGTGAGGCATACTTAGCATTGTACTAGTCTGTTTTAAGTGACCATGACCCCGCTATACAACCTTTTCTTTTCAGGGGTGAGAAATGTGAATGGCCAAATGGCGAACGGATGAAGTGGGCAGGTTGTGATCCAAATTGCATACTACAACCAATAGTGACAGACAATTCAACCTGAATTGGTTCCTATCTATAGGATGATGTGACTCCTAATCTACTGATGGATGGCTTTAATCCTATTAGCAGTTCTACTAAGTTACTTCTGACCCGTTCACAATTTGGTAATGGAGGAAGTAGTAGGGGATTTTTTATACCCAGTCCTCCCGGTGTCTGAAAAAAGCCCTAGGAAGTTCATCCCGGGTATTATGGATATTTAGTCTTTTCACTTACAGTACAAACACAACCTTTTCCAAACGAAGTAAAAACTCCAGAACGAGGCTTGGTTGAAACTGAGTTTACCTGCAGAAACTAATAATAATACGTTTTTTGGGGGATACGGCCAATGCTTTGTTTTTGTGCTATTCCTGAGTTCTGTCCTTTTGTTTCTTGAGAGGCTAGGAATGCACAGCTTTCTGGAATATTTAAAGAGAATAATCTGGACAATGGTGTATAAGGTCGTGAGTTGATGCATAGATGAGAACCCCTTCCTCTGGATATCACTAGTGACGAGGTCCGCTTGGCCTTCATGCTAGTGCTGGGGGGTGGTAGATGCTTTTAAATCTCTTGCTAAATTATGGGGGCCTATTCTTACAAGAGTATTTAATGTAGCTCCTCTCAACATTATCTCACTCTCCTGGGCTATTATTGTATCAACCTAAAAAAGGGTGATTAATCAGACCCTAAAAACTATCGCCTGTTTCGCTCCTGGACACCTCGGTGAGAAAGATGAGCAGTTCCTACTGAGGAGGTCCCAGGAATGTAGAGAGACCACCCAAAGGGGTACCGATTTGCCACCTTCCTTTACTTATATATAGGCGGAATTATCTTGCTATAATTTAAAGAATTTCACAGACACTGGTCTGGATCAAGAATTCAAAAGATTCACTACATCAAATTATGAGTCCTTTTACAATCTGGTATCTTTGGTCCGCAGATCTAATTAGTGCATTTGATTTGGTTAACCATGCCATCTTTGGGTAAATGTTGATCTCCCTTGGTGCTTCTAGGCCAAATATAGGTTTCCTTGCACTTCGTAAGTACATTTTTTAATTTTGGCACACAGTGTGAATGCTTGCCTACTTTAAAATTAGGGCAGGGCATTCGTCAAGGTTGAGTTTTGGCCTCTTTACAGTTTTCTCTTTTTAGGTCATGCTGATTGCCATAGATTCCCACCAGTCCCTCTCTTAATTGCAGCATTCGGACTTGTTCTGCCAGCCGATAGCTCACTTCCGATCAAGCCAGAAGAGCACCGGCTGATTACAGTCTCTTTCCCATTTCATTCCTTATGTGTTTTGTTGGAGAACTCTTTCTCTTTTTTACATTGCTGTTTTCTGTCTGTGGCTGCTTGTTTCAATTGTATACACTTCTCGTTAGCAGAGCGACACAGGCAGCATGCTGCGCTGCTTACGAAAAAAAGGCAAGATTGAAAAAATAGAGTTTGGCGAGCCACACCTTTCTTTTCTCTGGTAAGGCTCGCCAAATGCAATTTTTTCACTATTCCATTTTTAGGTCTCGCCTTGGCAGTGCATGCGCTGTCTCAGCGAGAGATAAAGTAATCCGTATGTTGTGTGAAAATCTGTGTGATTTTTCATACCACTTGTGATATGTTTAACTGTGGCATTGCTGTTTTTATCTTGCTTTCTGTTGGCTGTTGATCCGATACCTAACTTCCGTGTAGTCCGGAAGCAGCATCGACCAACTGCAGTAAACTTACACTGCAGGGCGGTATCTTTCAATGTAAGCACTACATTGTTTTTTGAGTCTCACATAGGCTGGACATCTTCTGCCCCGAGTGTGCTGAGCACCTGCAGCCCCCACCACGTCCGAGCCTGCAGCCCCCGGGCCCTCCCTTACTGCCCTGTCCACACTACTCGCAAAGCTTTCTCCCTCCCGCTGTCCGTTCGCCCCCTGTCATCTCTCTGAATTTGGAATGCGGGGGTCTGGCCATAGAGTTCACAGTCTGGGAAAGATGTCTTGGCAAAGAGCGGAAAAGTGCCTTATGGGCCATGTGCGTTTGTTTCATAATTTTTTTATGTGTTTTTTTCACGGGTATGTGCTGGCATCTCTCTGGATCCCCGTGAGGTTTCCCTTCGCCAGTCTGTGGAAGGGGTAGCAGCCGGTATCCCATATGTTGCTATGAATCATAATCTTTGCAGTGTGTGAAGTGCTCGGCGGTGTTCTCCGACAGAGCATTGATAACGTCAGCAGAATATAAAGCGGCCAGCTCCTTCGTAAGCTTTCTTTTACTTCCTCAGCTCCCACCGAGTTTCTCTCCTGTATTTATACTCCTTAAATATATTAATAAATTCCCATTCTCCAATCTGTTCCGCTCCACTGTTGGAACGCAGCTCGCTAGTTAATTGCTTAGTTTAAGTCCCAGCAACTTTACTTTTAATTTTTGTAAACCGGGCACCATTAAATTGAATAATAGTAAAACCTGATGTACTCAGAGTATAATATGCAACTGTACATATTTTAAATGCATTTTTCATGTGCTTTTATGTAGTGTAGAAGAGCCCCCTGGGGGCCTCAGAGCACTATAACATGAATGGGCGGACGGGCAAGGCATGGTGGTCTTGCAAACTCTTGGACTCTACCATGGCTCTCCCCCTATCCATCCCACACACCTCTATCTAGTAATGGCTGCCCTGTCCTCATGAGGCACAGTCAGTGATAACAAAGGGCTGAATTATATAGTTTCGTCATAGAGCCCACCTGGGCTCGGAGTCCGGACTATGACTTGACAAAGCAGGTAGGTATTCTAATTAAAGTGCCTGCAGGTGAAGGATGGGGGCTCGTGCAATGCCACAGCGGCCACCCCCGCGCGCACACAAGTAAAGGAAGGTGCGATGCATAGTACATAGTACACCATACCTTTCTTGTTATCCCTTATTCCGGCCCGCTGCTGCGAGGGGGGACCTGTATAGCGCTGCTTGCTCAAGGCGCTGGTTCTTTGTTTAGGAACTAACCATCCAGCTGTTCTGTGACTGGTTCGCTTGACATAAGAAACAAATACAGTGCTCTGATTTATGTTCCCATGTCATCTTGGCGCTATATTGCAACAAAATGCAGGATTGTGTAAGGACTCCGGTGCCTGTACCATAGCATACAAGTGCACATGCGTGAGATGATGGGATGCAAGCCTGCTCTGTTGGTGAGATGTGTGCTCTGGAACAGAATGTGCTTTGCTGTTGCCACACCGATGCCCTAGGTCATAGACTTATGCTACTGCTGGGACATTATTTACACACAAAAAACAAAAACATAATTTGCAACACCAATAGCCCTAATTGCATTGCAGATGCTTGTTCTACAATGTTCACAGTATCTGTGCCGAGTTCCTACAGCTCCGCCCCTCCTCCTACTCCCGCCCCGGTCTGCACATTTCCCTGTCTGTGCACAAGTGTAGGTCTCTGTACTATCAAGAAACCTCAAGCGCTGCGACTCCTTCGCTCGGTCCTAGTTGTTCAGCCATGAGCACTTTGCATTCTGGGACTTGTAGTGTCTCTTTTCGCACTGAAGTGTAGGCCTACATTTCCAGCATGACCCCTGTGGCTGCGCTCTTTGAGGGGCCCGTTAGGTGGCTAAACTCGTAGCTATACAAAGAGCCCCCAGCTCTGCACCGCGGGGGCTGCAGGCAGCTCGGTGTCGCGTGCTGGTGAGTGAAAAGAAACTCAGCAGCTTTGTGTTCCCTCACACATTTTCTACGAATCAAAGCATTCGTTTTCTATCCTTGCCCAATGAAATGTGACCGCATAAATGTGGGTTCAAGCAGTGTTGAAAGATTAAAGAAACTGCTCCCTGGTGAAAAGCTCAACTCTATAAGTACAGGGGTAACAGTAAAATCGTATGCAATTTCTTTAGTTCCGCCTACATTTCATTTGTTTGTAGTTTATTGGATTGCGGCATATGCATTCTTAAACAAGCATTTGCAATGCAATAGGTCTCGCATTTATGCAGTTTGAGCTATTGGCATTGTACATGACAATGCCCTTTATTTATGTTTTGGTTTTCAAAACATAAATAAAAGGCATTGTCATGTACAATGCCAATAGCTTAAACCCGCGTAAATGCGAGACCTATTGCATTGCAAATGCTTGTTTTCCTTAATAGTGTAGATGCTGGGGCGTCTCTCTGGCCAGCTATCAAGATGGCGGGGCAGCTTGAGTCTGATTGCAGCGCCTGGCTTGCTTCCCTTGTCTGTGCTGCGGTCTGCAGCGGCTGTGATCGTTCTCCTTCTGTCCGCGATAAAAGTTCTCCAGGACTTTCACCATCGTAAGAGGACACTGCTCAGTAGGAGATCGCATGCACTGCAAACATTAGTTTAACAGGTGTGTGCATTATATACTGTCCATATTGCTTTCTGTCCATAGCTGCTTCTTTCAATTGTATACACTTTTCGTAAGCAGCGCAGCACAGGCGGCGTGCTGTGCTGCTGCAGAAAAAGTTGCAATATTTTTTCTTTTCTTGCGCTGCTTTGTTTTCTGGTATCTGTAGTTCTGTATTATTTATCAATGGAATTTGAATAGCAGTAGTAAAATGGGGGCAAGAACATAATCAGTAGCGGGTGGAAGTCCTGCTCCAGACACTGGAGATCCAGACATCTCTGGCGCCAGGTAAATGTGGTGGGGAGAGGTCTGCAGTCCCTGTGGTTCGGTAGGTTTGTGCATGATTATTTCAACAGGAGATACAGCACTGCTGTTTCCGACATCAGTGAGAATCTGGTCCTTGAGTGATGGGGCGTCCGTGTTCCATCGTCGTCTTTAATGACTGTGCTGTGAATGTGGGTTAGTGAGTGCAGTGGAAACAGAGGGATAGTTGTGCTGTCTCTGGCACTACTGATGACTTTGACTGGGGGCTAACAAAAAGATTAGATGTTCGTGTCGTGGTACTGAGGGGCATCTCAGATCCCTCTGCTTTCTCATCAGAGGGATATATTGCTTTATTAGAAGCTAAGGTGAGCTCTGTAACATGCCAACTAGTCATGCCTACTTACTGTAGCGCGATATAGCCCATGGGATAGGTGTGCTTTTTCGTGGGTTGGTACGTATGTGCATTGGAATCCTAGGAATACCCCTGCTGTCTCCAAAATGGCCTCTCTGTAATCTACAGGTTTAAAGAAATATATCCCCTTTACCTAATCATTCACACCCAGCCCCCTCGTATACATGAACTCCCTCCTTCCGCTGCCCCTCACTTTGTGTCCATTTCCCTCCTTCAGTCTCTCACCTCCAGCTCTCGTGTGCACGTCACACACCAGCTCAGTACACCCCTACTTTCCTGATGGACACACGCACTACATAGCCGCATTTAATGATTGACTGACTATCCTCTGTCAGTGACAGGCACATTCAGGATCTAGTGATTTTAAATTCTACTGGAAAAATTCAGTAAGCAAACAAAACATATACTCTACAGCCAAGCCAGATGTCACCTAACAGCCGTACGATTGGGTAAAATACCAGCTTTTTAGGTCAAGCTTAAGGGCAGCTCGCATGCAGTGCTCGCACTGCAAGGCTGGCTGTATTGGATTACGCCACTGAAGCCCCGCCCACTCTCTGCTCCTATTTGTCATTGGCGTATGTCATTGCCCTTTGTAAATGCTGGCTTCTAATTCGTACATAGGCTTGTTAGTCCCGCCTTAGTACCGCCTTGTCTTCACTTGTAACTTCCCACAAGGACTGGCCCTTTTACTTCGGTTGTTACAAGGTCTGCTTTATAAGTTGGTGAGCACTATTTTCTTTAATACTCTTCCCCTATTCCACCCACGGCATCGGTGCACCTGCACGCTTTGTCATCTATACATTTTTATTATTCAAATTACAGCGTGGTCCACTTCATAGCGGCCGCGCTTATTTAATTATTTAATATACAGTGGAGTCCACCTTATAGCGGCCGTGTTTATTTAATTATTTAATATACAGCGCGGTCCACCTTATAGCGGCGCGCTTATTTAATTATTTAATGTACAGCGTGGTCCACCTTATAACAGCCACGCTAATTTAATTATTTAATATACAGCGCGGTCCACTTCATAGCGGCCGCGCTTATTTAATTATTTAATATACAGCGCGGTCCACCTTATAGCGGCTGCGCTTATTTAATTATTTAATATACAGCATGGTTGGTATTCACTTTAGTGGCAAAGCTATAGAGCTTTTGAAATTACTTATTTTTTTTTACTTTGGGTGAAAGCATCATACACGCTTTCACTGCAGTAATGTTCACGCCCCTTTGTTTAGACACTGCTCAAGGTAACCTGAATATGTGAGCAGTTTCTAAAAAAGGGCGTGGCCACCTTTATAATAGTATTGCATTTGCGAGAGTTTCAGCACTTGGCATTGAAAACAACAAAGCCTTTTATATATGTGTTCCTTTTAAAAACACATAAATAAAAGGCATTGAAGTTTTCAATGTCAATAGCTTAAACGTTCACAAAAGCGAGACCTATTGCATTGCAAATGCTTGTTATCCATGGGGTGGATAAGTCTTTGCAGTCATTGCAAGCTGATGCTCCCTGTGTGCCGGTGCATCCTATACCAGTCTTGTTATATTCTAACTACGCTGTCTCGCTGTCTAGGACTCCGGTTGGTCTGCAGAAATTGATGAGTGCCTTTGGAGAGTTTATGTCTTCTAAAAATATGGTGATCAACACATCTGCATCTTTTACAATGATGTGTGGGCTAAAACCCAAACAATGTACAACCTTTTTAATTATAATAACCTAATTGTTAACGTAAATTAGTTTTGCTACTTGGAGGTTCTATTCACAGGTCATAGCTCTTGGGCACAACAGATATTAAATGCCAAAGACAAGATGAACACAACTCACATGGGATTTTTAGGTTCTCATCTAAGCTAGGAAGCCAACACATCATAGAAATGGTGGAGATGTGTAAGGCTAGAGGGGTGGCTTCTGCTTCATATGAAGGTGGCCTATGGCTCTCTTCCTAGGACAGTCCTGCAAGCTGAGGAAATGATTATCATGCCTCTCCGGTTCTCCCTCAGCTGTGATCGCACATCAGTAGGTTGGGCCTCAGTACATGGAGGACATACACTTGCAAGACCTTTGTTACTATGCTTTTCTATGTGGGCAAGAGAGTAAACCGGTTTTACCACATCTATTGTCCTTGACTGCTTACATCTGGACAATGTACCACATAGCCCTCGGCTATCATATATTAGTTCTTATTTTAGTTTGTTGTCTAAATTGCCCATTTGTTTAGACCCCACCCAAGTACTGTCACTTACTAAGAAATCGATGGATGCTTTGTACATGTCACTTGATATAGAAGAGGTTTGCACAGCTATTTATCCTGCGTTAATAACATGCGGGACCATTTTGTTATGACTAGGCTTGGACTGTGAACTTTTCTCCGTTCGCTGTGTTTGCAGATATTTCTGCATTCCGAGCTTTGCGGAGCACACAGAGTTGTTAAAAACTCCACTCTGCAAAATTTGGCAACCAAGCAAAGTCCAATGCTAGACCACCTCCCAGCGAGCTTTCTCAATGCTGGCGGCCGCTGATGGTCACGACTGCTCTCGTGCGGAACCAACTGCTTGTTTTGAGGAATGTGCCACTCGAGGAGAAAATCTCCTCGTGCTGCAGAAAGGAGCAGCATCCTCGTGCCCTGCGAATGGTGCCGTTTGCACTACAACAAAAACAGGGTGCTAAAAATCTGTGTGAACAGCACAAACTAATGCACTCCACTGCTTGCAGAACTATGTGGCAGAGTTATTTTTGTCCGCTTTATAGAGTTCCGCATAAGAGAAATCAGCAAACTATTGTCAGGCCCACTTTTGACAAGACTCACATTTGGAACAGTGCATCATGTGGTGGCTTTTCCTAATATGAATCCAGCCCCTTAAATATGATATTTTGCCTGTGAGATAGTTGGTGTAAACAGAGAGCACGTTGCAATTTTTGATGTTTTGTAACTTTCTTCTAAGCTATAGGCATTTTTATCTTAAACCCAACCTTGTTGCTTAAAACATTAGATTTTATAATTTCACTATGAATTATTAAATGATCCTTCTGCATTTTTTATTGCACATTTTTTTATCCTGAAAGCCATTAATTGGAGTTAAATTGTAATATAGAAGCAGATCCCTGATTTTTATTATATATGTTAAAACATTGTTTTAATCATTATGGTAGACACTGCTGAGCCAGAGGCCCTAGGGGCATATTAGCAAGACTGGCAATAACATTATCGCCGCTTTAGCGGCAGAAAACTGCCGCTAAAACGGCGATAATGGGCTTGATAATATGCTCTATGGAATTCCAATTGAAGCCCATGTTAGAAGTGAAGGGTGCACCTCGCAGAACAGCACAGCAATCACAGATGCCCAGCAGACAGCAGGCTCCGTCCACAGATCGGAAAGCAGAGGCGAGTTCAGAGAAAGGGCAGTAGTGGGCTCCGGAGCTTCAAGGCTAAAGTGGAGGGCATGTGAGCGTGTGATGTGGCTCAAAGCATGCCCAGATGTCTGCGAGGTATGTTCCCTCCAGGGACGTCAGCAGCCATGGCTGGGTTTAGGGGAAGGACCCTGCTGTTGCCTGAGTCCCTTACAGAGTGGGTACATCTAGGCCAGTGGCACAACTCTGTTCCACCTAATCAATATTGATTCAGAGGATTGCGGTTCATAGAATATTTGGTTGTCCTGCCTAATGGTGGAAGAGATGAGAGGATGCAGAAGTGGAGGCCAAACAATAGAACTCCAGTCTCTGCAATTCTTACCTTTGGGTATAATTAAGTGTCCATCATACACTATATCCTATGGGAACACATCACACAAGAGCAAGACCCTCTGGAATAATGAGATGCTGTGGAATGCAGTAAAAGGCAGGTGATCAGGAGGGCGATAATCCAGCTTTCCTAACAGCAGTGGTTCATTCTTGTCATGTCCTGTGCTCTATGCAAGCACAACAAGCTACATACTCACCATGGCAGTCTGTAATTCACCACTGGAGACTGACACAACACACAGCCAGCAACAATACCATGAAGAGAAACAATACCTACATTGTGGGCATGTGAGTGTGTGTCTCTGCTGTTTTTGACAATGGGTTCTCTCAGGTAATTCCATAATATAGGGCTCACTGTTCAAGTTGTGCAGGTGGCATAGCCCAGGCAGTCTCCTCCAAATGTTCCCTTGGAACCACATGAGTGCATTGTTGCTGCTGTATCCCCAGCACAAATACATGTGCATCATATATATCATCATATATATTGCCACTTTTTAACATAGAGGATCGTAACATGACGAAGCACAGGGATGGATTTCTTGATAACTCCCACTGACGGGCTCATCACCAAGGTGAAGTGGTATTTTAAGAATGATGCTGGAATATTCAAGTGCACCAAGAGAGTTGCATAAAGAAATACACCACTACAATAACAAAAGTTGTATTTTGTGTCATGAATGTGGTACAGTTCATTATAAGATTTGCTGAAAAATAACTGAGCATTTCTGGGCATTGGTAATCAGTTGAAAAAACATTTATTGCAAAAGAAAAGGTTCAACAAGTTTTCCAAAAAGCAGTCAATAAAAAAAGAGTCCTTTGGTAAACTCCATAAAATAGTGTGGGTGTTTGACATTTATTGTTGACAGTGTAAAGCTGAAATCATGACTTATGTGTCAGGCCAGTAGTTTCCTTGTTCCATGCACCCTCTAAATTCCCGCCATAAGGACACGTATGGACCTTTTGTGACAGTCAGAATTCAGCCTGAAATCCCAGAGCCTGGAATCCAGTCCAGGTTGCATCTAACAATTTGCAGCATCTGTATTAGTTGCCAATCTGAGATCTAGGGGACTTTGGAACTGGGATGGGCATGAATTCTTTCCAAAATGGAAAACAAACTTTCATGTAACAGCATTGCTGATGACTGATTATTGTCTGTCTGTTTCTTCTACAGGTCAAGTTGATCAATATTATTTCGCGATTGGATGCGCGTCTCAAGATTTCTGTCAATCATTCTATCTGGTTGGGTCGCATGTCTACACTTATGATTTACTGTGTTCACCTGCAGAGAAGCTTTGAGACCATTAATTACACATCTTATGCAGTAATACCCCAGCTTAGTAGTTGTCAGTGGAAACATTTTTAACGTTTTACAAGTACCTGGCATTCAGAGTCTGGACTTGTGAAGTGGAGCACTGTAAGAGAGAAGCAGATGAACTTATGTCAGCCTCCCTGAGACACAGAGTACACGTAGGCAATGTGCTTGGCAATATTTGGGCTGTTTACAGACCACCAACCTCCATATTATGCCATCTTTGGTGCCTGGGTGCATGAGAGGGTTTCATCTGCTTGATGCATTGAGTGCATGAGAGGGTTTCATCTGCTTGATGCATTGAGTGCATGAGAGGGTTTCATCTGCTTGATGCATTGAGGGCATGAGAGGGTTTCATCTGCTTGATGCATTGAGTGCATGAGAGGGTTTCATCTGCTTGATGCATTGAGGGCATGAGAGGGTTTCATCTGCTTGATGCATTGAGGGCATGAGAGGGTTTCATCTGCTTGATGCATTGAGGGCATGAGAGGGTTTCATCTGCTTGATGCATTGACTGCATGAGAGGGTTTCATCTGCTTGATGCATTGAGTGCATGAAAGGGTTTCATCTGCTTGATGCATTGAGTGATCCAAGCCCGGGCCCTTCAACCACCCACAGATATTGGCTTGTGGTCAGAGAAGGTGCTCCTCGCGATGAGCTTCTAATGCTGACTTGAGGAAACTGAAATCTAGTGTTGCCTCTCTATTTTAAATAACATCACCAAATTATTATTGTACAGTCAATGTATATCCTGCCAATAAATATTAATGCAGATTACATATCAGTCTCTGTGTTGACATGTGATACACAAACAGTGTACCACACTTCAACATGCTTTAAAACTGGCTGACTTTGAATCTCTGACTCCTTCAGTTTTATCACATCCTTTCCACCACCAACGGCTGTTTAATTATGACCACATCTGTGCCTGAACCAGAGAGACAAGGTGTCACCTCCCATCTGAGATGCAGCTGGAAATTTTGGATCAGTCATTGGGGGCCGTCGAGGTCATCCTGCTTCTTTCAACAATGAAGGCCATCAGAGACGCTCTCAGGAGATTCCCAACTAACTAACCGTCTACTATCAGCGGGACATTATCAGGGGCTTCTGGTCATTGCTGCTTTGTTTTTCTTTCTTGGCCTGAAAGTTAAACACCTCTTTGAATATAACATCATGGAAAACATCTGCCACATTGTGTTGATGATCTCAAAACAGAAGAACGTAGAGTTATGAGTTTATTTGTGCTCTGTAATCCTTTGACATGTCTGCTTTATGCTGTAGAAAACCCCGTGAACTGGGGTGGCGTGGTGAGCAAAATAACGATGGATTAAACCCAGATCTGTGACTGGGGGTGAATGTTTTGCCAATGTGCAACATTCCGTCGATCATCTTGTGTGTTTTGCTGTTCGCCCTATGTGGGAAGGGTATGCCCAGACGTGGGTCCCGTGCTCACTACGCCACTGGAGTCAAGCTATCCTGGCTGAAGAGGGGTGAAACCCCGAAACCGGTCCTAGGATGCTTGATTCCGGTCCAGGGAAGACATGGCTTGGCAGTTCGGGCTGGACTGTTCTCATGAGGTACAGGGTCAAGACTGATTTGCATATGGCCATGTCTGAACTGGGGTGGCGTAGTGAGCAAAATAACGATGGATTAAACCCAGATCTGTGACTGGGGGTGAATGTTTTGCCAATGTGCAACATTCCGTCGATCATCTTGTGTGTTTTGCTGTTCGCCCTATGTGGGAAGGGTATGCCCAGACGTGGGTCCCGTGCTCACTACGCCACTGGAGTCAAGCTATCCTGGCTGAAGAGGGGTGAAACCCCGAAACCGGTCCTAGGATGCTTGATTCCGGTCCAGGGAAGACATGGCTTGGCAGTTCGGGCTGGACTGTTCTCATGAGGTACAGGGTCAAGACTGATTTGCATATGGCCATGTCTGAACTGGGGTGGCGTAGTGAGCAAAATAACGATGGATTAAACCCAGATCTGTGACTGGGGGTGAATGTTTTGCCAATGTGCAACATTCCGTCCATCATCTTGTGTGTTTTGCTGTTCGCCATATGTCAAAAGGGTATGCCCAGATGTGGGTCCCGTGCTCACTACGCCACTGGAGTCAAGCTATCCTGGCTGAAGAGGGGTGAAACCCCGAAACCGGTCCTAGGATGCTTGATTCCGGTCCAGTGAAGACATGGCTTGGCAGTTCGGGCTGGAGTGTTCCCATGAGGCACAGGGTCAAGACTGATTTCCATATGGCCATGTCTGAACTGGGGTGGCGTGGTGAGCAAAATAACGATGGATTAACATCAACATAACAACACATAAACAATATAGAACTGATTTATAATTTACATTGAAAAAATTAATAAACTTAAGTTGACACTGCTGCATCTACTATGGGTCTGTGTTTTTTATGGATAGCTATTGGTTGAGTGTTTAATGGGAGAGGGGTTGTAAAAGGAATAAAGGTAAATAGACACCCATATAGAACAGTTAATGTCAAAGACAGGATGAGACCCTCATTGACATAGAACCATGGCAGTAGGCATGCCTGCCGCCACTGTGAAGTCCAATGGAGGATGGGTTGGACCAAAGTGAAGTTCAAGACTGTCTCTCAAGTACATGGTGGACTCCAGGTTTGTCATGAATGTATCTCCAAGAAAGTCTAGATGATCATTAGAGTTTCAACAACTGAGTCCCAGTTAGGAAATCTGGGTCTACCGTTAGCTGATTAAGCTGTAACATTTTTAGGCTGATCCCAGAATTAAGCATTCAAAACATACTTTAAAGCTTCTCGTTATGATGTGGGATAAGGCAAGAATTTACTAGGTCTGATGGTGACCCATAACAAAGAAAAAAAAACATCCTTGCTGAAAAAAAGGCATCTTATGTGGCCGAGTCTTACCCACCTGTGGCACACATTGGTTATAGTGGAGAATCAGGAGCAAATGAAGAGGAAACATAGTTATATCCCATTTACTTCTAAATGTTTAAAATAATTCCTCCCCAGATCAGGAATCCAATGACCTGGAAGACTTAAAGTGCTCTTTTGAATTTTAAATGAACATTGCTCTTGGATTTTTGGGAGGGGAGGGTGCTGCTGCTGCTCCTGTGTGGCCCTGAACATGAAACCAATGTTCCTGCAGTGCTCCTAGCCTCCTTGTACCACCACAGTCCAAATATGCACATTTTTATGTCACACTGCACAGGATTCTGGGACGGCCCTTTGCTCTCAGGTCTATTTTAACAAAGTGTATTATTATAAGGAGTTGGCAGTCGTCCTCTTTAAGGAATAATATCACCAACTGCCAGAGTGTACTGCAAGAGTCACTAAATTAACATGAGCTCAAACCCAATGACACAGACAGGCTTAATCTAGGGAAATGCATAAATTATTTATGCAGTACTGAAACAGTAATAAATTCAAAATACCGATCAATATAAAACCCAAATCGAATTTAAAAAAATCAGGTACATTTTAAAAAGGGAAATGTCATGAAAATGACCAAAATCCAATAAGGAGAAACAGAGGAATTACATTTTAAAACTTTAAGTACATTTGAGTGGCAATAGTATTCTATGGTACACCGGGACCTAAGCACACTTCATGGTTTACAAAAATGGGCCTCGAGCTTGGATACACCAAGCAGGTCGGCCTGGTCTAGGATTTTGCCTTCTGACTTAGGGGATATTCTCAAGAATGTGTGATAACCATCGCAAAATTAGCTTAACGCAACTCTTCACATCCCAATCTATAGCGGGAAAACAACTCCGTGTTAACGTGGTATTCTCAACACGGCAGTACCATGCAATAGTCCCACGATAACGCGTCAAATGACTGTGTTAGAATTAACGCGATGCTGAAAAAACGCGAAACACGAACGCGAAAATAGTAGCGATGAGGCCAATCGCGATACAAAAATCAGCGATAACCCGTGATAGGCCTGCAATTTCAACGCGTCTTGCTGGAAAATGCACCATAAAAGCAGAATGAAAAAACTGTGAGATGACAATGTACGAGTACAACTCCACATCCGTGATGTAGAACAAATGACCATTGTCCCGCTTTAAATAGGCATCTCCTCACAGTCAAAATGTACATTGACATGCAGTCTGCATGTAAACTGTGCAAAGGCTGAAACATGCATGGAACACACTGAGAAACCCATCTCCCCTTCACATTGCAGAGGGAAAAGCAACTCCTACTGCACACAGACGTGTCATGTCCATTGTCAATATATGATGAAAGCGGGGACGAATGCAGGGGCAGTGACTCCCACTTACATACATTTTGCCCATGTTGTGGGACTTGAGTCACAGAGAGCATCCATGCATCATGGTGGTACATATCAATGCCAAAGAGTGGGATTTCCTACTAACTGTGACACACAGAACTGACAGTTTGAATACGTGACACTCTAAACAGCTCCCTGGACAGAGGTGACACACCCACCATCCATAACATTGTTAGCACTACATGCTGCACTTGTCTGAGTGATGTGCCTGTGCAGATGAGTGAAATGCGCTCAGGGAATGTTTTTTGGAATGCATTTTCGTGCACATGCTGTGCCTGTGGTCATTTTGTACTGTCCCTTGATAGCTAAGGACTGTCGCAATGTGACGTGCTCATGTGAAGAAATTGTCAATGATGGTGTTCCTACAGCCTATTCCTGCTGCGACTGCAGTGGGGTGTGGTCCACCTGCCTCATCTTCATCATCATCGTCCGATGCATCTGGCACTTGTATCCATGGGACACGTTGGAACCGGTTGTGGTTCCAAACAAACTGCACAGCCTTTTTCAACTGAATGAATTAAATCAATTACATTTTTCATTTTTTCTTCGTTTTAACTCCATGTTTTCTCTCTTTGCTTTTTGTCCATATTCCTTTTATTCCATGTATTTTTCAATTCATTGTGTCCATTCCATAACCATTCAGTTGAAAAAGGCTGTGCAGTTTGATTGATTTGTCCATCCCACTATCAACAGCACTACATTTCCCACAATGCAACTTCCACTCCTTCCTTAAGACCCGATTCTCAGGTAATCACAGATAACATAATCTGTATACGAAACATCTTGCAGTTCGTTACACCAATGCGCAATGCACAATAGTTCATTTTGTAACCAATTTACTGTCTGCCACTCAAAGTCTCTCTTCGAAAAATGCCGATGGTAGTCTTTGATGTCTGAAAAAACACTCTACTCTTTCACTATAATTCACATGGTCATTGATTTTTATCATACATACTTTGTTGTGTTTTTAAACTCATCGTCCTTAATAGTTACTCAGGGGTGCAAAATCACCAAATACAGGCGGAAAGTCAATTCAATGAAGACAAGAGGTGTTGAACTGCACACCTGCATTCTCCATGCTTTTCTTGCTTGACCGCTCCAGAACTGTAGGGGCAGCAAGTTTGCTCCGCGCTCCGCCCCATTGCGCTGCAGAAACAACGAACACCTTGGAACCGTTGTGGTTCAAAACAAACTGCACAGCCTTTTTCAACTGAATGGTCATGGAATGGATACTACGAATTGAAAAATACATGGAATAAAAGGAATATGGAGAAAAAGCAAAGGGAGAAAACATGGAGTTAAAACGAAGAAAAAATTGAACATTTAATTGAATTGATTCATTCAGTTGAAAAAGGCTGTGCAGTTTGTTTGGAATCACAACCGGTTCCAAGGTGTTCGTTGTTTCTGCAGCGCAGTGGGGCGGAGTGCGGAGCAAACTTGCAGCCTCTACAGCGGTCAAGCAAGAAAAGCATGGAGAATGTAGGTGTGCAGTTCACCACCTCTTGTTTTCATTGACTTGTATCCATGGGGCATTGCTGCATACACATATGTTGTGCAACACACAACATGCAACAATCATCATGCACACAATGTCTGGGCTGAACAGAAGCCTTCCACATGTGACGTCCAGGCACCTGAAATGTGACTTCAACAGGCCTAATGTGTGTTCCACAATGCCCCTGGTGTGTTTGTGGGCCACATTGTACTGCCTCTGGGCCTGTGTGTTTGGGGCTCGGAGGGGTGTCATCATCCAAGCGCACTTGATCACATGTGACAGTGCAGAGAGACATGAGTCAATAGTTGGTTCTGCATGATGTGTTGGCAGGCTCACTGGTTCATTGGTGTGTGATATGTGTGACTTTGTGATTCCTGTATGACATTTACTACTTGTTGCAAATGAGCGGCATCAGTGTGTAGTACGTGGCCTCACTGCTGCTCCGCCATCCCCCCGAGCCCATTCACTAGTGTGCGTAGCGCGGTTGCATCACTTGCACCCCTACGGCACACCATTGTCATGCCAGTCTGGGCATGTCCACAAGCCTGACAACAACACAGTGCAGGTGGGTGGCTACATGTGTGTAGGCCTATGATAAGGACAGGGCAGACCCAGTTCATGTCTGGCTGTACTCACCATGCGGTTGAGGGTAGACCGTTGGTTTATGCTGCGGAAATAGCAACACACACAACAGTTGGCATGTCTGATCGCTGACCCCGAGTGGGCTTGCGCACCCTTATTTACCCCTCGGCTGAGCCCACACTCCGGGGGCATGCTACACAGCAACATTGTAAATTGCGTGACAGGTGGCACCGACACTACACCAGCGACACATGCATTAGTTACTTCCTTGACAAGGCCTCAACTTAACCATGCCCAGAGCCACGTGTTGAATGACCACACCCTATGCCATACTGTCGTACGCCAGTTCACTCCCTTACACTCACAGGGGTGTCCGACACAGCAACATTTCCGAGGTCTACCCCACTGCCTGAGGTGACAAGGTTGCGCCCGCTGTACACAGCACAATGTAATGTGATATGGCCCGGGGCCCAATTGCATACATAATGACCACACAAGCACACTGAGATAATTTATGGAAATGGCTACGGGCAGGTGCGCCAGGCACCTTTTATTGCCAGGGTCGTATGTCCAGTGACGCCTGGGCTGGATGGGTGTTGGGTAGTGTAAGTCACCCCTCAGGTGTTGGTTGGTGCCGGCAACAACTAAAACAGTGATCAGACAATCAGATGTTCAAAGTTCAAACAGCAAAGGTCCATCACTTGAGCTGCACAGAGTTAGTGGCCCCGGATGCACTGCGGCCGGCACAGGCACACCGCCACGGGACGGTGACTTGCGATGCACTGATGTAGGGCCACGAGAGCTGAGTAGGTCCTCGTTGATGAGCAAGGAGAATGTCGCTAAGTGTTACGGGGGACAGTGGAAGGTGTCCATCCAGGGCATGATGCAGAGGGCAGAAGCAAGCAGAAACAGGCAATATGGAGTAGGTGAATGCCACAGTCTCCTTTTTCATGTCAGTATCAGCTACATGATGATAAAGACAACCTTCAGGCCATGGACTCAGATGACACCAAGGTTCAACCAGAGAGTGTTCATGAGTCAGTGGCACCAGAGCTGGAAAGGGATGCAGTCTGCGATGAGGCATGTACAATGATATGAGCTCTGCCATGAAGAGATCAAGACTCAGTTCCAATTGTGTGACCTACTTGACCTCAGTGTGTGCTGGAGGCAGTGGTCAGCAGTGGCCCACAGCCACGTGTCATCGGCTTGCGATGCACAGAGTCAGTGGCACCAGTGCAGTTGTAGGAAGTGTTCGATCACCTCCATAACAGAGATCCTTTTGTCCTCCAGACTAAACCGTTTCTTCCTCTTACTCCTCTCCTTGCGTACTGTGATATGAACACTGCCATGATGAGCTCAAGACTCAGTTCCAAATGTGTGACCTAATTGACCGCAGTGTAGGCCAGAGGCAGCGGTCAGCGCAGGTCAACCGTTGTGCAGTCTGCCCCTCCAGCATCTCTAACACACAGCGTTGAAATGGCATGTGGAGAAGATTTCTGGTTGACGGAGATGGAGGCACCAGAGCTGAGCGGCTGTGCACCGTGCGATGATGCCGTGGACTGTATTGCATTGGTGTGAGGCCTGCTGGACCGCAGTGTAGGCCGAAGGCAGAAGTCAGCGAGGGCCCACAGACACGTGTGGTTGGAATGCTATGCACAGAGTTGGTAGCACCACATCGAAGGGAGTATAATGACATAAACTCAGCCATAAAATACTTTAAAGCTCTTCATTATGATTTGGGATAAAACAAGAATGTATTAGGTCTGATGGTGACCCATAATAAAAAAAAAAATGTACAAGCACAATCCCATATTGTGTAATCAAGACTCAGTTCCAAATGTGTGACCTACTTGTCCGCTGAGTATGCCGGCGGAGTACGTCAACAAGAAAGGAGTACAGCGGGCCTTGCTCGTGGAGGCTGAGATGGTCTGAGGAGGCTGCTAAGATCGCGGGCCTTGGGCTTGGAGCTTGTACCGGCACATGGTGGACCCTCTTGGAGACCGGCCTCGTGGCAGGGTGAGAGGCACCGCCCTGACAGATATGTTGGCCATTCCGGAAGAGAATCATGCCCAGGGATACGTGCTTTTTATTCACACCCCTACGCTAGCCTGGCATACGCGGGCCAGCCCATTCTGCACACGCTTACGGGGGGACGTAACAAGCTAGATTTCTGAGCTCTTCCCCACTGGCTGGGGTGACATGGTTGCATCCACTGTCCATAACACTACCACCACCAGCAGCAATTGAGGATGCAAGAGGTTCTGAGAACAGATTATGACATCCTGTGAAGAGTTATCCTGTGTTCAAAATACTACTTTATGATTAAACCAGGAATTCTAGGAAAGCATTGGAAATGTGATATCTGGTGCAATTTCAAATATAAAAAAAATAATCAGGATATATGCTACAAGCATCCGATATTGAATATATGATATTTAAACAATATTACAGTAGGCACTCGTTCAAAAGAGGGAATGTGTGTTCATTTCCAAACAACCCTTAAGGTGATTAAAGAGGTCAAAGATAACTTTAGAAAGGTATCCTAGTGGTAGCTGTGGAGAGCAGCCTTCAGGCTCAGTCTTGAAGGTATATTAAGGAGCTTGTTTTACCAGAATGCAATCTTATAGTATTGGTTAAATGAAAGGAAAAACTGGAAGAAACAAACAGAGAAATCAATGAATACAAAGAGGGCCTTACCCAAAGTAAAATTACCAAATTCCAGAAAGATCTGAAAAGATTTTCCTACGCAAAGACTTACCCTTACGCTGAAGCTGACTACCAGCCACCCCACAGCGCTGACATGTCAGGTACCTCATCGGATGAAGACTCATCAGTAAGCAGTGGCTCTAGCAACAACAGCTACCGCAGACGCCAACAAGGCAGAGGTGGACAATCAGGTTGGCAACCACCCTGGTCCCATGGGCCCCAGGGACCAAATATGCTATACCCACCTCTCTACCCCCCCCGTACACCCACAATTTGGGTACGGTTGGAACCCACCGTTCGGCCCGCCTCCACCATATATGAATCAGAACCAACCACAGCCTTTTTTAGGAAGAGGCCGACGAGGTCGCGGAAGGAGACGCAGAGGGAGTACGGTACACTGGCAAGACAATCCACAGCAGGGTGCTCAGACAAGGAGCCAAACCAGAGACCTACAACCAGGCCCGAGCACACGCTGAGCCTTGTCTCTAACCTTTCAAAACATGTCTTAACACCCACTGAAGTGGCCATCCTAGAAAAAGGACTTGGCTATGCCCCCACAACCAAACTAGACAAATTCAAGCTGCACTGCGAACTAGCGGAATTCTTTCGCAAACTTAAAATCAAGGCTTTCTTTGAGAATGCACCCGCACTCACTGACCCTGGAGACCAAGGGGACACGACCCTTAGAGCCAAATCAACATTCATACCTCCGCCATGCTCCATACCACCCGAGATCTTGGTATACGAGCAGACAGTGTTCAAAGAAATTGAAGCCCTCAAAGAACCCCACATGTTCCAAAACACCAGCAAGGCGGAACGTATGGCCCTACAATCATTGAAGCAGAATCCAGAGATCATTATCAAACCAGCGGACAAAGGGGGAGGCACGGTAATACTCAATAAAGAGGACTACCACCGCGAGTGTGAGCGCCTACTTAATGACACCAAAAATTATGAGTTGCTCACACATGACCCCACCCCCTCCCTCAAGACTCGCATACAATCCTTAGTGGATGATGCGGAAGACTCTGGCCACATATCCAAGAACGAGGCCAAATTTCTCACAACCGCACAAGGCAAGGTACCATATTTTTACACTGTTCCTAAGATTCATAAGAACAAAACCCCTCCTCCGGGACGCCCCATCGTCTCCGGCATCGGGTCTCTTTTAGAACCCCTTTCACGTTTTTGTGATCATTTCTTGCAACCATTGGTTCAATCCACCAGCACATACCTTAAAGATACCAAAGACCTTCTAGGTCTTCTAGGGGACATACGCTACGACCCCAACACTTCTTTCTTGGTGTCACTTGATGTAGAGAGCTTGTATACTAGCCTCCCTCAAGACGACACCCTCAAAGTATTAGAACAGGCTCTAAACAACACCGACTGGCAATATCGCACCCCTCCTTCCTTTGTACTCAAATGCGCAACACTAGTGCTCAAAGAGAACTACTTTGAATATGAAGGCAAGCTATATCTCCAGAAGTACGGCACTTCAATGGGCAGCGTTTTCGCCCCAAGCGTAGCGGGCCTGTATGTCTTCCATTTTGAGACCAAACACCTCCTCAACATCAACTCATCACGCATCCCCCAAATCAAATTCTACAAGCGATACATTGATGATATCCTCCTGATCTGGGAGGGATCAGGAGAATCTTTGGCCTCTTTCTGTGAATGGATCAACACGTGCGACCCTAATCTTAGGTTCACACACAGCTCAGACAGGCATCGGACCACCTTCCTAGACCTGGACATAAAAGCAGAATCAGGAGGCCTTGTGAGTAAGACTCACTTCAAACCCACAGCTCGGAATTCCCTACTACACTTTTCCAGTTTCCATCCCCGAGCCCTCCGTGAGAACCTTTCATATGGCCAATTTCTTCACCTCCGCAGGAATTGCAGTGACACCAAGGACTACAAGGCACAGGCAACTGACCTTTGCCACAAGCTGCACCAACGTGGTTATCCCCGCAAGATAACCAAGACAGCTAACAAGAGGGCCAGAAACCAAAATCGCGAGGGCCTACTGGAGAACTACATTAAGGCACCTACCAGTCCGCCACTCACATGTGTGACCACCTTCAACACAGTGACCAACAAAGTTGCTCAAATCATTAAAAAAAACTGGAGAATCTTGAATACAGGAAAACTCAACTGGGAACCTCCCCTCTTGGCCAACAAAAGAGCACGCACCATCAAGGACACCATCGTATCCACCAGACCGATCAGCTTTCCCAAACCCACCAACACGGTCCTCAACGCATGGGGCCTCCCCAACGTCAAAGGGCATTTCCCATGCGGCAATTGTAGTGTCTGCCACATTACTGAAACGACCAAACAACTGAATCTTGAACCCGGCAAAACTTGGGAACTCCGCAAACATACGAATTGCAACTCGGAAAATGTTGTGTACCGGATCACTTGCCCTTGCAACCTCACCTACATAGGCATGACCACTCGCAAAATAAAAACAAGGATCTGTGAACATCGCAGTACAATACGATGCAAGAGAAATACCACCAAAATGACTACCCATTTAATAGAAAAAGGCCACACGACCAATGACATGAGATGGGTTGTTGTAGAGGCCCTGGACCACAACCTTCCTAATATCCAGAGTCGCCTTTTAGAACAAGAGCAACGTTGGATATATCCTCTGTCCAGTCATACCACCGGACTCAACGATAATATCCCATGGAATAGCCTCAGAAGAACCTAATTCCACCCCTTGAATTGTCCTCCTGTAGCCTCCTATGCTAGCACTGTGTTCTCCCACTCTCCTGGCAGACCCAGTAGCCCCCATACCCCCGTGAGGCTACCCCAACTGTCCACCTGTTCATAGCCAAATGCCAGCACGACATCTGCACCCTTGTATGTTTCGGTCCACCTCTCGCCTTTCTCACGTAAGGCTTATCTCTGGCACCGATTCTTTATATTTGGCATCCAGTGCCCACATGCCTGCCCCAGTTCAGCTATTACTGCTCGCGCTCTCCCCTTTGCAGCGTCTCTGCTCCTCTGCGCATGCGCTCTGGAGTAGCGACCTCGACGCTTGCTCGCGCCCCACGCATGCGCGTACAACTCGCAACCCTGCCTCACACATGCGCAGACCTCTTTGCTACACCAGCACCTACTGGACACCCAGCACGTAAACCATGGCCCCTACCACTATTTATTCCCCCTCCGCCTTGGACACACCACCATCCGGGATCCGGGAGCCCTGAGTAGGTGGAATACGGGTGCTGCGACTTGACCAAGTAAGGTGACGCGCGCTGTTTCTTTGTCGGTCTACATCTGCCGATGATGTCCCGACCTTCATGCCTGATTTGTTCCTTCCTCCCCACAGAAATTGTGATTTAAGGAGCGCACTCCTCCCCTTTCCTGAGCAGCGATCAATACTCAGCCATAGTGTAATTCCTTCTTAATTCCTTCTGTTTGTCATCCCCTTCTCCCGTTACCACAAGCGCGTCACACAGGGGTAGTTCCCCTTCCTGTACCCAGCACTTCACTTGTATTGCACACCGTCACTTGGATAGCCTATGCTAGCCAGTGCGTACTGGGTATTTACGTCTAAGTCTGACCACTCGGTGGCCACACAGCACCACCCTTCATGGTGCCCACAGCCTCCACCAGGCACCCCATGAAAATAGTTCACTACCCTTCCTGCCTGTCTTGTTGCCGGTCTTGCTGTTCACCAATTTAACGATAGAGTTCACAGGACACACAGCGTCCTCTCATTAGTTATTATTGATCAGTGTGAGACTATAGCAGCATGCCACACCAGTATAGTATGTGTGTGGCCATAGGCACAACCGCCTGCAAGTGTTGGATACATCACAGCACGGAAGATTGCATTTTATAGTTGCGGCGATACTCAGCACAAAATGCCACTGCTTTGTGCTATGTTCTTTTCTCCCACAGGTTTTTTCGCTGCGGTGTCCGCCAATGTGCAGACACCTCTTCCACACACCTTAGCGAGTGTGTAGGTAACTAAATCTTTTTATTTTTTCACTAATCACGTGGCACTCCTCACTTTGCCACTCACTTCACACACTGGTCCTGACGAAAGCCCCTGACACTCCTAAGTGGGCTGAAACATGTAGACCTACGACACATACAACTATTAGAAACTAATCTCTTTCGTAGTTGCACCACATAGTTTAATTTTAACATATCCTGAGCCGCCAATAATAAATTTACCTCGGCAAGGACTCTCAGAGATATTTTTAAGCCTTCACGACATCACACTTCTGCACCACACCAGCTCCGCTGTAGCCAGGCGTCGCAGCACAACCGGGAGGCACTCGGCCACCCGGTTGGGGCCCCTATGATGGAAGCATGACACCAACCAGGTTGGTGTGTGAGGGGCCTTTTAACTAACCTAGTGGGTTCCCTATCACTGCTTCTCAGTGATTGTACCAACACCTTCGGGTTCGTCCAGCTTTGATAAAACTAAATGAAAGGAGAACCACACAGTAGTTATAAAAATATGTATTTATTAATATAACACTATCTAGTAGGACACAGTATCTCCTACACAGAGATAATCACAAAGCACACAATACGTAAGAACAAAAATGATACTAAATAGCACTAATACACAGTGGGCCCCAGGGGGACCAAACCATATAACAAAATAGTGGTATAAGAACCACGACTCGAGTCAAGACAGTGTTGAGAGGTTGTAGACTCATTGGGACCCCAGAGAACCACCAAAGGATATTAAGTAGGAACCACACGGAGGAAGGGTGCAGTGTGGAAAAACAACCCCGGGCTCCATACAATTCTATGGGAAAGTAGTGATTGAAGTTTTAGAGTTTAAGGACCCTTTCCAATGGACTTTGATGAAACCCCATGGAAGATAGGAGGTTGGAGAGCCACCCCACCTGTGGATACCAAGATACCCAAGTTACCTATCCCAGCGAAGTCGGGTGCATAGGTCTGAAGTGGTGTCGGAAACCATTGTCCGACCCAATGGAGGACTTTGAAGAAGAGCCGCTGCTGGAAGGAAGAAAAGTGTCCATTGGAATCCAAAGGTGGATTCTTGTTGAAGAGTACCTCAAAGCAGAGGAGACAGAGTCGGAGTCACTCAGGAGTGACCAGGGGCTCGGTAGACAAATGCTCACCAATGTCGGGTGCTTCAGGTGTGTTGATGGAATTCTTGACTCTGCAGCTATGGGGACCAGGAGTTGTTAAGGACAACCAGGAACCATATATGAGCTGTCCCACAAATCAATCAATCAATCAGGGAATTATAAAGTGCACTACTTACCCGTGAGGGTCTCAAGGAGCTGGGGAGGAGGGGTGCAGCTCCGAATCAGTCGAAGAGCCAGGTCTTACGGTTCCTCCTGAAGGTGTGGAGGTTGGGAGAGAGTCTGATGTTGACAGGGAGCTCATTCCAGACTTTGGCTGCGACGTAGGAGAAAGCTCTTCCGCTCTGCTCTCGATGTCTGCAGATCGGAGGTCCCTCTTGGGTACGTGGAAGGATACTCTCTCACTGAGGTATGTGGATCCGATGTTGTGGAGTCAACAAAGGATGCCGAGTACTGAGAGGTCGGTGCTGGCTGGAGCACCAAACTGCCTTGGCAACGGCAACCCACACAGAAGGTCAAGGATGTGTAGAATTCGGACCAGCAAGGTCCATGAGACTCACCACAGGAAGGGGAGTCAGAGCAGGTCTGGAGCAACCAGGAGAGCCCAAGAAAATCAATGTTGACCCTCAAGTGGACCCACAGGCCAAAGGCACAGGAGCCGCGAGAGGACTTTGAACAATTTCACCAAACACCAGCACAGGGAGCACTTGTTGTGAGGAGTCCAGAGTTCTTGGTAGTAAATGGAGCCAAAGTTGGATCTATTTGGACCCCAAGACTCTTGTTTGGGAAACCAACAAGCATATGCGCTTGCAAAAATGTACACAGTGCACAGGGGTTTGGGTACTGCAGCCCCTACAAGGAATTCTGACCTTAATCTTGGTGCGAGGGCAGATCGGACACCGAAGGATGTAGCAACGCACTCTTGGGTTGCTGAAGCCTTTGGAGTCCATAGGAGCTCAGGGTCAGCTGACCAGACAGCAGTGTGTGGTACCTGCGAATGCAAGGGAGTGTCTCCTTCACTCCAAGGGAGATATACTTAAGCTTGGCACAACAAGGAGAAATGTTTGCATTTCACAGTGTTTTTTTCCTCTTTCAATGTGTGCAGGAAAACGCTTGTAGTGATTGTTTTTGTGCAGGAAGGTGCCACTTCCTGCACAAAAACAATCTCCCCATGACGCAGGCAAACTTGCACCATGGTACAAGGGTGCCGGTGCATGGCAGCTCTTTGTGCACCAGTACAGGGGAGAGCACTGGAATGCAGCTTAATTTTGTAAATATGTCACATTCCTGTACCGGAAAGTGCCGTAGCGTGGTGCAGGCAAAGGGCTTGTGGTGCCATGCTGCGGCACTTTCTTGATACAGTCCGAAGATGCACACATAAATAGCATGATAACAGAAAGTGCCAAGGGATAACAGATAGAAATGGAGGCAAATATCCTACAAAGAGTTGTGAAGACCAGTAAGCACACATCCCATTTGATTAAAACCAACTATCAAAAGGTGTAATGCATTGTAAAGCATGCATGGAAATTGCTACCAAGCCGAATAAAATGTGCACATGCCTTAAGGTGTACATACATGTCCAAATATATCATACACAGGATGCAGGTCTTGGTGCACCATGTGACAAAGGGGCCAGTGCAGGGATATGTCAACAAAATGTGTGACAACTCAGGGGTAACATCAACAAAATGTTTTGGATCACCATGCCTTGCAAGTGACTCTGTTTTGCACCAATAAAACATCTGACGCACTCACATATTGAAATGTGCCTAGATGTGCAATGCACAATCTTGGAAAGTGTGCATCAAACAAAATCATCACACAGATAACACTCACACATTGCAACAGCCACACACCTTTCTGCCAAAAAAGCATGCACTGCAAAGCTCTGTCTCTTGGCATGCACATCAAGTGATAGACAGCAAGTCAAGTGACAGGTGTCACAAAGAATGGAAAACTCAATGTCATACACAGCACCTAATCATCACCAACAGAAATCACCATTATATTCTGTACAAAAATGATGTACGCCACATGACGTGTATACTTGCTTCTCACTAAAGTTAACACATTTATCTTACTTTCAACGTACATCCGATAAAGGATATGGCCTACATAAGTGGTTGATGACGCCATTTGGCAATCCCCAGACTGATCCACAAAAGGTACATCATGCACATTGCACACAAGAAACTTCATCGAAAAAAGGTTTGGAATGCTCAAGTCTAGGTTTCACTGCCCAGAATTGGTCTGAGATGATAATGACGTGCAATATTCCACTACACATGTGTCAAAACAAATGTGCCCTGAGAGGAACAGCCCCCTGAAAAAATGGATGATGGCGATGAAAAAACGAGAGCAGAAGGATGAGCCATACTCAACACTGCTTCAGTGAGGCGTTTAGGCAAAATATTGAGTTTTAAATTTCGACCTACAATAATACCGTGTTTTTAATATCGTAGGTAAAGAATATCAAAGTCAAGAATATCGATGGACAGAATATCGATCCCAAGGTAAGTAATATCGAAGTTAATAATATCGAAGTAATTTATATCGATGTAAGTAATATCGTAAGCAAAAATTTCGATGTCAATAATATCGATATTTATTTAGTGTAATGTAATTTAATATGTATTTTATTTGTATGTTAAAGATTATTGTAATGTATTTTAATAAATTTAAAAATAAATGTTTAGAGAATAATAAATATTTTAAATGTAATTTAGCGTTTTAGTATCAGAGCGGGTTGTAGGTTTATAGGGGAATAGGGTGGGAAGTAATTTAATTATAATTAATGAATTAATATGTATTGTTTAATTGGTATTTATGATTAATTAATTGTTAATGAATTAATAATTGGTAAATAATATTATTAATTGATTAATTAATTGGTAATTAATTATTAATTGTAAAATACGTTTATTAATTGCTTAATTATATACATTATAATTGGTTTATTATTAATAATTATTTATTGTTATTGTTAATTAATTAATTGTTAATTAGTAATTAATTGGTGATTTAATTTTATTAAGTGATTAATTGATAATTAAATTAATTATGTGAATTGTTATGTGTAGTGGGTTGTGGGTTTATAGGGGAATAGGGTGGGATGTAATTAAAATAAAATAAATAATGAGATTTTATATTTATTTGTAATTATTAATAATTAATTGTTATTAGTTAGTTAAATATAGTAAATATAAATAATTTATTATTGTATTTTATTTGTTGTTATTGCTAATTAATGTATTGTTAATTAATAATTAATAGGTGAATATTTGTAATTTTGTAGTTAATATGTATTAATTAGTCAATTAATAACTATATTAATTATAAAGAATGTATTATTAATTGTAAATAAGACATAAATTGATATTTAAATCTATTGTGTATTGTGTATGTGTAGTGTGTTGTGTGTTAAAGGGGGAATAGTGTGGGATGTAATTTAAAGTTATTTTTTTAAATATTCATTTTATATAATTGGTATTTAATAATAATTATTTTAAAAATACATTGTTAACATGCAATTTTTTTATAACAAATTATTGAATTGGTCATAATGTTCATAGAATCACTATGCTATCTAGAGCTTTCCCAACTGTTTTACTATCTGGAGTGGGAATATTAATTTTTACCCCTACGCTATCCAGCGCTTTCCCTACTGTTGCACTCTCTGGAGTTGGAATAGTAATTTTTACCCCTACGCTATCCAGCGCTTTCCCTACTGTTTCACGTACTGGAGTGGGAATAGTAATTTTTACCCCTACGTTATCCAACGCTTTCCCTACTTTTGCACTCTTTGGAGTTGGAATAGTAAGTTTTTACCCCTACGCTATCCAACCTTTCCTCTACTGTTGCACTGTCTGGAGTGGGAAGAGTAATTTTTACCCTTATGCTATCCAACACTTTCCCTACTATTGCACTCTCTGGAGTGGGAGTAGTAAATTTTACCCTTACGCTATCCAACACTTTTACTACTATTGCACTCTCTGAAGTTGGAATAGTAATTTTTACCCCTACGCTATCCAAAGTTTTCCCTACTGTTGCACTCTTTGGAGTTGGAATAGTTATTTTTACCCCTACGCTATCCAACGTTTTCTCTACTGTTGCACTGTCTGGAGTGGGACTAGTAATTTTTACCCTTACGCTATCCAACACTTTCCCTACTATTGCACTCTCTGGAGTGGGAATAGTAAATTTTACCCTTACGCTATCCAACACTTTCCCTACTATTGCACTCTCTGGAGTTGGAATAGTAATTTTTATCCCTACGCTATCCAACGTTTTCCCTACTGTTGCACTCTTTGGAGTTGGAACAGTTATTTTTACCCCTACGCTATCCAACGTTTTCCCTACTGTTGCACTGTCTGGAGTGGGAATAGTAATTTTTACCCTTACTCTATCCAACACTGTCCCTACTATTGCACTCTCTGGAGTGGGAATAGTAATTTTTACCCTTACGCTATCCAACACTTTCCCTACTATTGCAATCTCTGGAGTTGGATTAGTAATTTTTACCCCTACGCTATCCAACACTTTCCCTACTGTTGCACTCTTTGGAGTTGGAATAGTAATTTTTACCCCTACGCTATCCAATGTTTTCCCTACTGTTGCACTCTCGGGAGTTGGAATAGTTATTTTTACCCCTACGCTATCCAACATGTTCCTTACTGTTGTTTTTGTTGGAGTTGGACTAGTAGTTTTATTGTGTCTGATATTTAATATGTTTTGTAATATTCTAGCTATTGTAATATATAATTTATAATAAAATGTATTCAAATTAAAAATATTTATTATTATTTGCTATATGTAATTATTTAATATTTGTTAATGTTATTGTTTTATGTGTATAGATGTATTGGTAATTTAAAAAAATATTTAATAATTAATATGTTACAGAAATTATTATTAAAAGTAATTATTAAGTAAGTGTATATATTATATATTATATATATATGTTTAATTAAAGTTTTATTTAATTATTTATATTAACTATACATTTTACATATTATATAATATATTTAATTATGTTTCTTTTATTTATAAGTATTATTTGGTTTATTTTACATATATTTTTAAAGTAAAAAAAAAAACGATATTTTTTAATTACGATATTTTTGACATCGATAATAAATTATCGATATTTTTGTACTTACCATGTTGTAGATAGGATGTCGATATTCTTGACTACGATATTTTTGTTGCGATATTTTTGTAGGTCGATTTTCTGTCTTTCGAAATTATGTCATACAACCCTTCAGTGATAAGACGTCGCACACACATTGTCACTCAATTCTTTACATGATGTACCAAATCTACAGTTGTAGCAATACTGACATAATTAAAAGATTGTGTGAGAGGTGGTTTTTGACACAAGCATATGTGAAGACACACAGTGTGCCTGGCTGTGACATGGTAACAAATGTCATGCAGGAAGTGCTGAAGTTGTGTGATGCAATTTCATCCACATGATGTGCAAGTCTACCATAAAAGTACCACAAACAAACCAATTTTTTTATTTAAAAAAAATTATGTACACATATCCCATGATGAAAGTGAATGTAGTCACCTTTCCGGCTGTCTGGCATTGGTGTCCTGTTGTCAGTTGAAGCCCAAGTCCCAGCAGGGCCATGTGCTCCCCACAGCAGGGCCTAGTGTCAGCCATCTTGGCAGTTCTTTTGAACTACCTGTGAGGTGAGCATGCGTCAGTGTGAGCTTGCAGGGACATGTGGGTGGGGGACTAGTGGCTGTGACTGCAACTCCCATCATGCTTTCTACTACATGCACATTCCCAGCAGCCCAACCTTCCTTCATTTTGACTCAGCTTTCCTGTGAGGTGGTGTGACAGTGGTGGCAAAATGGGTGACTGTGTTTGTTGGTTATTTCTGGTCATTCCTTGCAGTATTGGTTTTTCGGTTTGTACATGTTAGGATGTAGTTCCCTATTGCTGTGGGATGGCTGGTATTGTGTTTGTGTAACTGATATACACATCACAGGATACTTGCCTTTCCGTTGCTATGGCTTTGCTGGCGGTAATTTGTTTCACAGTTCCCTTGACAGTGCTATATGTGTGTTGCCACATAATGTTGAGTGAATTGGTTGTGTACGCACCAGGCTCTGGTATTCCTGTTAATCCATGTATGCTCGCCGGTGGTAAGATGGCCCGCACCTTCTCCTCCCAGGTCCTGAAGTGCGTTGGTTTGGCAGGAGGGCCACCGCCAGTCAGCCTGCTCAGGGTAGGTTACATGTCGATGAGCTTCTTGACCCTCCTCCGCACATCATAATACCTGCTCCGTATGTCGTCCTTTGTGTGCACCTTGTTGACAATCCTCTCCCACATCTTGGTTTTCTGTGACATGGGGGTCTGTTGGACCAATGTGCCAAACAGCTGTGGCTCTACCCTGAGTATGTCAAGAATTCCTGACGTGCGAGGGGAAGAAAACGGTAACCAGCAAAAACGGACTACATCTCCCAGGATGCTTAGCGGTTGAGAGGTTAGGTAAACAGGAGAGCTGTTACATAACTCAAGGAAAACACGCCCTTATGTAAACAGGAGAGCTGTTACATAACTCAAGGAAAACACGCCCTTATGTAAACAGGAGAGCTGTTACATAACTCAAGGAAAACACGCCCTTATGTAAACAGGAGAGCTGTTACATAACTCAAGGAAAACCCGCCCTATAAAGGGAGGAACCGGGAGGTACAACGCTGTCGGATATTGTGTTTACACCGACGTACCTGCTTCGTGAAGAGCAGTGTTCCGGAGTGGTGCTCCAGTAAGGCAAGAACAGAGGTAGGTCGAGTCGTTACTCCCTGGGCCGTGTCTTGCCCCATCGTCACCTGTGAAGGACCCGGAAGCTCTACCGGTCAACCATTGAGATTCGCTTTTTGACTCGTCTGAGTCAAAGCGCAGTGGCGCTTTTGCTGGTTGGAGTCGTAACTCCCAGCCAGACCAGAGATACAGGGACTGCCAGCTGTAACGCACACCAGGAGGTGTTTGCCGCGTTACAGACTCGGAAGTCCACAGGATCGATCGAGCGGCTGCTCTCGGTTCAGTCTTCTTGCTTTTTGATTGGGGTATCGGTGACGCATCACCAGGAGGTGACTCCGCGTCCCGGTGCAGTCTGAGGAAGAGGTTGAGCGGCTGCTCCCTTCAGGTAGAGACCCCGGCTGGGTGTTTCCCTGACTCCTCGATTCTCCCCAACACTCTTCGTGCCCCTCACAGCCTACCGATTGGCATTGTCGGCCATTTCATTTCTGCCCTCTGTTGGCATACGCCGGGATCGGCGTATATGCAGAGGACGGTTAGGACCATCCGTGCGGTGGGCTGGTAACGTACTTAGCCTGGAGGATTCCAGTGACTATAACTTTTGCTTGTTCTTTGTATTATTCTTGCCTTCATTAAAATAACTAACCCTTCACAAGTGGTTGCGTCCTCATTATCGTGTCTGTTAAACGATCCCGAGACGTTCAGGGCGTTACAAAATATCCGACCTTAATACACTAACTGTCTCCCGGTCGATAACAGACATGGCAACACTTGATGATGTGCTGGCCGCTTTAGCGACCGTGCAAGTTGAATTGGCTGCCTCTAGGCAAGAAACAGCCGATGTAAAAGCCAGACTGGATGCTATCCACTTGGACCCGCTCACGCCCAGTACCTCCCTCACGGACCAGACCCCTGCTGTAGTAGTGGAAATGCCGGTAGCCATCCCCTTGGCAACACCAGAGAGGTACAGCGGGGATCCTAACACAGTGCAGGTATTCCTCACACAAGTGGCGCTACATTTATCGTGCAAACCAAAGGCGTTCCCCACGAGTCAGGCTCGTGTGGCTTTCCTTATTTCCTATTTGGCTGGAAACGCGGCACAATGGGCCGTACCTCTGGTGAGCAGGGACGACCCCATCTTATGTGATTGGGGTGCTTTTCGCGAGGAATTCCTGAAGGTATTCGACAGAAGGGCTGACTCGTACACGGCGGACCGTGAAATGCTTGAGTTGAGACAGGGATCCAACGACCTTGTGCAGTATCTCAATGCGTTCCGACGGCTGGTTGCGGAAACCAAGTGGCCTGTTGCTAAACAGACGGCGCTCTTCCATCACGGGCTCTGCGATGAGCTCAAAGACGCCGTGGCTCATATTGACCCTCAACCCAAGACATGTGAGAGCCTTATCAACCTGGTATTACGGCTGGAACATAGGCTAAGTGAAAGAAAAGGGGATCATGGGAGAAAAGGAAAATCCCTTCCATCCTATGTGACGGTGGGAAGTCCTGAAACTTCCACCGCATCCAAGGGAGAACCCATGGAGATCGGCGCAATACGAGCGAGCCTCACAGCCACGGAGAAAGAGACACGCCGTAAACAAGGATTGTGCCTATATTGTGGCAAAAAAGGCCACTACGTACGTGAATGCCCTGCCAAACCGAAGACGTCACGTTATCGGGCCAACCGGTCGGTAACAGCCGTGGTGGACATACCGGCGGAAAACTAGAGGACTCCCAGACCAAAGAAGGGGCATCTCGGAGTCACTCATCCATCCCTTCACTTTCCAACTCGGTCACTAAGGGACACCGACACCTGTTTCTCACGGTGCACGTGGGAGTGCATGACCAGTGGATACCTGTTGTGGCCATGGTGGATTCAGGGGCCACTGGCATGTTTATGGACCACAACGAGGCATGCAGGCTAGGGCTAGTGCTTCTTCCCAAAGCTGTACCCGAAGACGTCTATGCCGTAGACGGAAGGCGATTGGTGACGGGGCCCATCGGGCAGCACACGGGGGTCCTTCCGATGAGATATGGGAGGAACCATTTGGAACAAATCGATTTTAACATCATCCGAGCGCCCCAATATGGCGTCATATTGGGGTTGCCGTGGCTACAGAAACACAACCCCTCTGTGGATTGGCCAACACATCGCGTCGAAATGACGTCACCGTATTGCATTCTGCATTGTGGAAAAAGAACGGAATCCCTTGACGCAGATGAGAGCGGGAGTCAGACGGTGGCTACAGCGGCAGAAAAAGATGTGGCTCTCCCCCAGGCTTTTCACAGTTTTGAGGATGTATTTGATGAGGTAAAGGCGGAAGTGCTACCACCACATAGACAGTTTGACTGCCAGATCGACCTGGTGCCAGGGGCCAGCGTTCCCAGCGGCAGGCTGTATGCCCTGACGGAGCCTGAAAACGTGCATCTCCGGGGGTACCTGGATAAACTCTTCAAGCTAGGATTCATCCGCCCGTCCAAGTCTCCGGCCGCCTCGCCACTCTTCTTCATCCCGAAAGCTAATGGGGAGCTGAGAGCCTGTGTGGACTTTAGGGCATTGAATGCGATAACCATAAAGAATCGGTACCCCTTGCCTCTCATCAGTGTACTTCTGGAACAGGTCAAGAAAGCTCGTATCTACACCAAGTTGGATTTGAAAGGGGCATACCATCTGGTGCGCATGAGGGACGGAGACGAGTGGAAGACCGCCTTTAAGACCAGGTTCGGCCTTTTTGAGTATCTCGTCATGCCGTTCGGTCTGTGCAACGCCCCGGCAGCCTTTCAGTACTTTTTGAATGAGGTATTCAGAGAGGAGTTGGATATCTACGTGGTCGTATATATCGACGACATCCTCATCTACTCGTCCAGTGTGGAGGAGCACGTACACCACGTCAAAGCTGTGCTCCAAAAGCTGAGGGAAAACAAGCTGTTTTGTAAACTCAGCAAGTGTGACTTCCACGTCACGTCCGTGGAATTCCTTGGAGTGATGCTGAGTCCAGAGGGACAGGAGATGGCAGAACGAAAGATCAAGGCTGTGAAAGAATGGCCGGTGCCCCAAAGCGTGAAGGACGTCCAAAGTTTCATTGGCTTCGCCAACTTTTACAGGCGGTTTATAGATGGATTTTCAGGAGTGGTGGCCCCCATCACACAGCTACTGAGGAAGTCCAAGGAGTTTGTCTGGTCCCCTGAAGCGAACACAGCCTTTGAGGCCCTGAAAAGCGCCTTTGGTAAGGCGCCGGTGTTGGCTCACCCCGATCCGGATCTCCCCTACGTGGTGGAAGCGGACGCTTCGGATGTGGCGCTGGGGGCTATCTTGTCCCAACGCAATCACGACACAGGGGTGCTTCATCCTGTTGCGTACATGTCCCGCAAACTCAACGACGCCGAACGCAACTACCATATTGCGGAGAAGGAGCTTCTCGCAATCAAGGACGCCTTCACGAAATGGAGGCATTGGTTGATGGGGGCAAGACATGTGGTATCGGTGTACACGGACCATCGGAATCTACAGTTCATGACGGCCACAAGACACCTTTCTCCCAGGCAGCTGCGGTGGATGATCTTCTTTGCGGGGTTCAACTTCCGCATCACATATCGGCCGGGGACGGAAAACCGGAAGGCGGACGCCCTGTCCCGTCAATCTGCAGTTAAGGAACCATTGCCGGCGACCGAGCGTTCCATCATTTCCCCGAGGATGGTATTGGGGGTTATCCAACCGGATACTTTCCTGAGGGGAATAAAGAGAGGGATCAGGTCGTTCGCATGGCAGAGGTGGCTCCTCAGTCACAGAGAATGGCAGCTGAAGGACGGGATACCCCTGAAGGGCAGGTGCCTATTGATACCCACGCCTAGGCTAAGGAAACAAGCATTCATCTGGTGCCATGACTCTCCATGCGCAGGTCATTTGGGCTTTGAAAAAACGGTGGCTGGCATGGGACGGCATTTCTGGTGGCCAACCATGAGAGTGGATGTCAGGAGGTGGGGACAGGAGTGTCCTACGTGTGCTACCATGAAGGCCGACCATGGCCGAACCCAAGGGCTCTTACATCCACTTCCGACCCCGGATAGACCATGGGATAGCATATCACTGGACTTCGTGGTGGGCCTACCGGTAGACCAGGGGATGAAGGCAATACTGGTGGTGGTGGATTACTTGACGAAAATGGGGCACTTCATCCCCTGCAAGAGAGTCCCTACGGCCGGGGAATTGGCGTCACTACTTCTTAAGAATGTGGTACGACTGCATGGATTACCTGGGGTGATCGTGTCGGACCGGGGGTCGCAGTTTACTGCACAATTCTGGAAGACTTGGTGCACTGCGCTGCATGTTAAGACCGCCCTGTCCACCAGCTACCACCCTCAAACGGACGGCCAAACCGAGCGCCTGAACCAAACGCTCAAACAGTATCTGCGATGTTTTGTGGACCAGGGCAGGGAAGAATGGGTCGACTTGCTATGGGTTGCAGAGATAGCCTATAACAACGCCACTCACAGCTCCACACAGTCATCTCCGTTCTATAGCAACTATGGCCAACATCCCAGGTTCTTGCCATTTCTACATCCGTTCAGAGAGGACAGGATTCCCGCCACAGCGGACAGGGTGGCACACATAAAAGACACGTTGATGCGCTCAAGGGCTGTCCTAATAGAGGCCAAGAGAAAATACAAGGCTGCGGCAGACAGGAAGAGAAGGCCTGGGCCACTGTACCGCACTGGAGACTACATCTGGATATCCACAAGAAACATGAGGTTTCGAAAGAACAGTGTGTTCCATCCCAAGTACATGGGCCCCTATCAAATTGCCAAGTGTATGGGTCCCGTGAACGTGAAGGTGTGCTTGCCCCAGTCATTGCGGATACACCCTGTCTTTCATGTATCATTGCTCAAACCTGCACCCTCCAAGCCGTCTGGGACACCTAGGCCGGTATGCGTGGAGTCGGAGGTGGAGTATGAAGTATCGGGCATACGGGCGTCCAAATGGCGCAGGGGGAAGATGTGGTACCTGGTTGCGTGGAAAGGCTATGGCCCGGAGGAGCAATCATGGGAACCGGCTGAAGGGGTTCATGCTCCGCGCTTGGTCTCCTTGTTCCATCGGCGTTTTCCTGCCAGCGCTGGACCCGTGGGGAGCCGCTGAGAGGGAGGATGTACTGTCAAGAATTCCTGACGTGCGAGGGGAAGAAAACGGTAACCAGCGAAAACGGACTACATCTCCCAGGATGCTTAGCGGTTGAGAGGTTAGGTAAACAGGAGAGCTGTTACATAACTCAAGGAAAACACGCCCTTATGTAAACAGGAGAGCTGTTACATAACTCAAGGAAAACACGCCCTTATGTAAACAGGAGAGCTGTTACATAACTCAAGGAAAACACGCCCTTATGTAAACAGGAGAGCTGTTACATAACTCAAGGAAAACCCGCCCTATAAAGGGAGGAACCGGGAGGTACAACGCTGTCGGATATTGTGTTTACACCGACGTACCTGCTTCGTGAAGAGCAGTGTTCCGGAGTGGTGCTCCAGTAAGGCAAGAACAGAGGTAGGTCGAGTTGTTACTCCCTGGGCCGTGTCTTGCCCCATCGTCACCTGTGAAGGACCCGGAAGCTCTACCGGTCAACCATTGAGATTCGCTTTTTGACTCGTCTGAGTCAAAGCGCAGTGGCGCTTTTGCTGGTTGGAGTCGTAACTCCCAGCCAGACCAGAGATACAGGGACTGCCAGCTGTAACGCACACCAGGAGGTGTTTGCCGCGTTACAGACTCGGAAGTCCACAGGATCGATCGAGCGGCTGCTCTCGGTTCAGTCTTCTTGCTTTTTGATTGGGGTATCGGTGACGCATCACCAGGAGGTGACTCCGCGTCCCGGTGCAGTCTGAGGAAGAGGTTGAGCAGCTGCTCCCTTCAGGTAGAGACCCCGGCTGGGTGTTTCCCTGACTCCTCGATTCTCCCCAACACTCTTCGTGCCCCTCACAGCCTACCGATTGGCATTGTCGGCCATTTCATTTCTGCCCTCTGTTGGCATACGCCGGGATCGGCGTATATGCAGAGGACGGTTAGGACCATCCGTGCGGTGGGCTGGTAACGTACTTAGCCTGGAGGATTCCAGTGACTATAACTTTTGTTTGTTCTTTGTATTATTCTTGCCTTCATTAAAATAACTAACCCTTCACAAGTGGTTGCGTCCTCATTATCGTGTCTGTTAAACGATCCCGAGACGTTCAGGGCGTTACAGAGTATTTCGTCAATCATGACTTCCAACTCACTATCTGTGAACTTTGGATTCTTTTTGGGAGGCATGGTGCTGGGTGGTTGTGGGGATTGATGGGAGGGGTGTATGTGAGTGTGGTGGGTGTGAGTTTGTCAGTGAATATGTGATGTAGTTTTTACTTGGTTCAAATGGTGTAGTTGTTGTTTTTTGTGTGAGTTGTGGTGTGTCTCTGCAATGCGGTGGTGGTGTCTGCTGTCCTATGCCTGTAGTTTGCAAAGGATCATGGTAGGGCTTTCTTGCCATTATATAGGTGGAGTTGTGGGTGTGTCTTTTTTCTTCTTTTTTTTATTGATTGTCTTTGTCATTTGTGTTTTGGACTTTTATTGTGATTTTTCCTTTGCTTTTGTTGTGAATGATGGAGACGTTTGTTTGACCGTGTCGGAGGCTGGATGTGGCTCGCACGGGCTAACCCGAGTCTGTCACACTGACATTCTGCTGTTTTCGACATTGTCGTACGCGTTGGACGCAGAGGGGTCTGTTATTTGCTAGTAACTATTTGCTGTGCTTCTTGGTTTTCCTGATAGTGCTTCGTGCAAGTTGGTCTCAATTCACACGTTTAGCATCGTACTGCGCGGCTCGTGCTTCATGGATACGTTTCAGTCGCGTCAATTCCTGGGGGGTGTCAGTCAGTAGGATTCCCGGTAATTTTATGGGCGACTCACTGATTTTCATACGGGTCGGTCATTCGGCTCGTGTTCCATGCGAGTGGGTTGTAATTCACATGCGTTGCATCGTACTTCTCGGGTCGTACGGCACTGGTCCGTGTCGGTCGGTCTCCGTCCCCGGTCCGTGTCAGTTGGTACGTTTTACGGCTGGAATCAGCCTCTATGTGTGCTGCACAATGCAACATACATAGAAAGAGGAAAAAATTCGGAGAAATGAAGATATGTCTCCTCATTACGCTTCACTTAGGGGGGTGTATGATTTTGACACATTCCCAGGTTTACATGTCCTGGTAAATCTGGGAATACATCAAAACTATGAGAGTTGCATGGGAACACCCAGTGCAGTTCCCATGGAACACGACCGTTGAGCAGAGTAAGGAGATTGAATTACTCCATATTTGTAAAGCCATTCAATGCCATGCAATGTGGCTTTGCGTGACTTCATAAATATGACTTGGAGCTTTACGTGGTGCAAGCATGATGCAAGGCCCTCGAAAATATGCCCCTAGTTATATGGACAGGGAATCTGTAAGGAAGCATAACACTTACAATTCCAGGAGCGTATTTGCAAGCCCATTGTACCTCTGGTGCATCACTTTTCTTGATGCACCAGTGACGCAGTGTGCCTGCCCATATTTATAAGTCCACTTAGAGTCACCCTGCGTGACTTTCCATGGTCTTGTAAATATGGGCCTCTTTCACGTATTACTCTGTGAGAAAGGGGAGTTCCATGGGTGTTGCTATGAGTGTTACCAAGCAACATCCATGGAACCTGACACATTCCCAAATTTACAAAGTATTGTAAAACTGGGAATGTTTCAGAATTCTACACCTCCCCAGAGGAGGCATAGGAGTGGTGCAATGTGCAGAAATACTCCTATTTCTCCTCATTATTTGCTCTTTCTATGTGTACTGCATTCTGCAGCTCACATAGAAGGAGCAAAACATAATTAATTATTGTTTTTGTGCAGGAAGGTGTCCTTCCCTGAACAACAAAAATCATCCCCGCAACGCTGGCACCCTTGCACCATGGAGCAAGGGTGTTTGCGTTGGAGCACGGCTGATGTTTGTACACCAGTAGAGTTCACTGACAGAATATCGACCCTGCAAATACCAAGATACAAAGATATTGGGACTGAAACATTGATGACAAAAATATCGTCATCAGATCTTTATAATGGTGAGTACCAAAATATCGGGGGGAGAAACATTTATGTCATTAATATAGTTATATTAAATATCGGTTCTTAAATATATATACAATAAGATAATAAATATTAAATATATTCAATAGTATGATTAATAAAAAAAAAAATCATATTTAATATATATCTAACACATATAACAAATAATTATTAAAAGTTAAACACATATATATATAATAATAATTCATATCTATATTTACATATATCTACTTACAAAATAGTTATTAAACTAATATTTTTAATTTATATTATAATTGTACAATAATATAAAAACAGATATATATACATATACTATTGACATAAAGGGGCCGATTCCGAGCCTGTATTTTGTTTTCCCGTACAACTCGTATCCGTATTTTTTTACGTACGAATCATACAAGTCACGTCCGACCCGTGAAGTATGATTCGTACGAGAAAAAGTACATATGGATCGGCCCGATCCGTACGAATTGTAGCAGGAAAAGTTGTACGAGACAGACCCGGACACTTTTCCGTACGAACAGTAAAAAGACAGTCCGAGCGTACAAGTACGATCCGGACCGGCTTTCCGATTTACGATTCGTACGGAAAACGTCCCGTACACGGGGAATGACTTGTACAAATGCAATGTCGGTGTACGCACCGTACATAGAAATGGCGGGGTACGCACTGTACATACGCGATGTTGGTGTCCGCACCGTACATAGCAATGGCGGTGTACACACCGTACATAGCAATGGCGGTGTACGCACCGTACATAGCAATGGCGGTGTACGCACCGTACATAAGCAATGGCCGTGTACGCACCGTATATAGCAATGGCGGTGTACGCACCGTACATATGCAATGGCGGTGTATGCACCATACATTACAATGGCCGTGTACGCACCGCACATACACAACGCATGGGGGGGTGTGCCTGTACGACTTGTATCCCTGTACCGTACTGAAACACAGACACTGTAAAACAGCACAAGGAGGGTCTAATCGACTTGCACAACACCACAAAACACGTCTAAAGTGCACTAAAAATGGAAATGACTGACCTGGACACATCCAAACAGGCAAACAGAGGAGCAAACTCTCAACCACCCCTTATAACACACCCACCAAAAATTCAAACTGAGGCCCACTCACAAATGGACCAATAAAAAGGGCCCACACACACAAACCATGAGCCTTTGCAACAGATTCACTGCAGCTAGAGAGCACACACCAACAACTGCACCCATCCACCTTAACATATACACCATCATACAACCTCCTTCACACATACCCCCTCTACACATTCACACCCACACCGTCACATTCAGACCCACACACCCACAACCATCTACACCCTCACCCCACACCATGCCCACAGACAAGAATCCAAAGTTCACAAGGGAGGAGCTGGAGATCCTTGTCAATGAACTCATCAGAGTCGAGCCACAGCTGTTTAGAACATTGGTCAGACAGACCAGCATAGCTGAAAAATCACGCCTGTGGCAGAGGATCGTCGATAGGGTAAATGCTGTTGCACCCATCAGAAGGACCAGGAATGAATGCCAAGCCAGGTGGTACGATCTGCGTAGGGCGGTCAAGCGCAAAATGAATGAGGACCACGCCCAGAACAACATCACTGGAGGTGGTGCGCCCCGCAGACCAGTACATTACCATCCCTGGGAGGAGAAGGTGATGGCCCTGCTTCCGCCGGTGGGAGTACATGGACTGCAAGGACTTCCAGAGCCTGGTGAGTACACAAACAACTTACGTAACCAGGGGGTTAATGCACCCACACCCCAACTACACAAAATGCACGCAACTGCCCCCAAGCCCTCTCTGGCCAGAAAGACACTCAAAAATAACGCTAATGCCACTAACATGTGTATCCTCCACTGAGAAAGCAAGGCCATGCTATGTCACATGCTACACGAAGCACCAACCCAAGAATGGATGTCCGGTATGCTGGGAGGGTGGGTGGCACAAAACACACTGTTGAACTCCAAATCAGACACAATTGCCCTCATCCCATATGGCCCAGGTACATACCCATGCACCATGCGCAATGCACAGGGATTGGGAATGTACTGACAAGATAGCTCACACTCGGCCTGGGTGTAGGCAGCACAAGGCCCTCCTGTGACCAGTGCAAACACAAACACCAAGACAACAAGGTCAGATATCTAGGACAGGAACTCACACTCACTGTCATGGCAGCATGCTCCATGGGGGGACAGCTACATCACCTGGGAGCCCCACTGCCAAATCACACTACACCCACCAGCATGCCCTGTCACACACACCCCTTACACAAGCAGACACCCCCGGGACAGGCAATGGATGTACCCACTGTAACAATGGACATGTAACACAACAACACCAATACATAGCCAAAGAAGCATCCAAGCCAAAAATCTACATGTCAAAGACTCAGGAGAACATATCAAACTGTCCCCCGCAACATACCCATCCACAAGTGAACATTGAGGAGAATGCTAGGCACATAAAACTACCTGGAGGAACAGTGCCAACTAGAATGTGTATGATACATGCATGTTGCATGAAACAGCATTAGCATTGTCTGTCTCTCACACACAGGGCAACGTGATGAATCTACCCCCAACAATGGGGGTGAAGATTCACAGTCCCTGGTCCGGGAGGAACCTGATCCCACCAGCAGCGACGCCTCTCAACATTCCGCGGATGACCCCGACAGACCTGGACCCTCTGGTGTCCAAGCCCCTGCAGAACCTGGTTCAGGACCATCTGTGCCAACCACCATTCCTGCCACATCCCAGGAGACACCGAGGAGCCCTGCCCACAGTGAACAACTGAGCCAGTCTGACCTGGAGGGACAAGGAGTACCGGGCACCCAGGAGGAGACAACACTGCCACTGCCATCCCTCAGGGGTCCCGTAGACCCAATGTGCCCACAACGGCAGGCCAGGCTCGTGAGGGCAGGGGTGGTGGGAGTGGAGGCAGGCGGAGGCGAGAACCTGACCAGCCAGCTGAAGGGACCGGTATGTCACACATACACAACATCATGGGGGCATACCGGCGTGATACCAGGGAGTTCAGCCAGGTAGTGCTGACCCTCACAGAGATCAAGAACCAGCAGGCCGAGCAACATGCCAGTCAACAAGAACACCAAGGACGGCTGGAGGCAAGACTGGCTGAGCTCCTGGCGGTGCAATGGGACATAAGCCATTCACTCCGTCGGATCGCCGACAACATGGCCAACCCTCCCTGTGCCACCAGGCGAAGACCACCACCAGCCATAGGGAGGGAGGAGGAGGAGGATTAGTCTGACGGAGCATCCCAAGCATCGTCAAGGCCTGCATCTGAGGGTCCCCGGAGGAAGGTGGGTCGTCCACGGAAAGGACCGTGAGAGGCAGCGGACCATCCACATCTCCCAGGTCACCTGGCCTGACACCTGGCCTTCATGTGCGACAGCATCACCTCATTGACTGACATCATCTGCCACATGGACCTGCTGGTCACAGTCTGACTAATGATGCCAAACACTGTGTTCTGGACTCTGATGACTTCAAATGGCAAGGATCCCATCTCCCCCTGTGAACTTTGGATTCTATTGTCCCTGCATTGCACTTTTGTCTGTGCACAAATCACACCCCAGACCTATAATTAAATAATTACTACATGAAATTTCTTGTTGCAATCATTTAGCATGAGTCCACAACATACGTGTGGGGATATGTCAAAGTATGCCTGAGTGTGGAACTAACTCCAGCCATCCATACACTTGGATCTGAGTCCGGTCGAGGACACACATGTGTCTCAATGTATCACCAAATACAGACATGGAGCCCAATACTCACCCGTGATGGGCTCAAGCTGCTGAGTGGGGGCTTGCAATACTGCTCAGACAGACCAATTTGGAAGAGTATCATGAAGGTGTACAGGTCATGGGTCATGTTGATGTTCCCGGGGAGGGAGTACCAGGTCTGTTTGGCGAGGTGGGAGAACTATCTCCTGCATGCAGTGTTTATGTGGATGTGATGAATGGTGGCCAGGGCAAGGTGGCCTGCACGGAGTTGGGCCAACGGGGTGTTGGATGACAGACGTCCAAGGTTTGTTTTGGGTCTGGGGTTGTGGACTGCCTCCTGAGTGTGGTTGAGGAGTCTGAAGGTGATCCTGCAGCAGACAGTGAGCCATTCTAGCTGTGATGTGGCTGGGGCTGGGGATGTTGAAGATGAGGTGTGCGGATGCACCCTGGATGTGGACTACTTCACCTGCAGTCCTGCTGTAGTTCCACGTAGAGGCCGGTGCTGTAGTTGAGCCGGCTGGTGTTGTTGACCTGGGGGACAGTCTGTCTTGCCTTGTAGTGGATCTATCTGTGGATCACTTGAAGCATGTGGAGGGTGTTGCAGCATGAGGTACAGATGGTGGTGAGTTGCATGGTAATTGTCAGCGATGGGTCCATGATGAACACCAGCTTGCGTGCATGGCCACTGGGTGCTGGTGTGGTGCCCAGACCAGTGGGACACAAGGAGTTGACCCAGCCGTAAGGGGACAATCCTCAGATGATGACCAAGTCCAGCCTCAGGTGGCTGATGTTCAGCCATTCGTCAATGGATCTCATGCCTTCTTGAAGTTTGGATCTGGCAATGGCTTGCTCTTTGGTGAGTTTGAGTAGCAGCTGGGTGTCAATGGCATACGAGATGATGATGAGGTCGTGTGCGCATGTGATGGTGGAGAGGGGGGTAATAGAGACATTGGAGATCGTCACGCTGAGAGAAGAGCCCTGGGGCATGTGCCACATGACCCCAGTGTTCTACATGCTGCAGGGTGGAGGCAGACTCCCTGGGTCTTGCTGGTGAGCTACTTGGTGATTTAATCCTGGGCCCTCCTCTGGATACCAGTGTTGGAGATGTGTGAGCTGACAGTGTGGTAGCACATGGTGTACAATGCCGTTGAGAGGTCAAGGGGGGTGGGCTCACCATTGTTGAGCAGGGCAAAGTTGTCGTTGGTGGTGGCAATGATGACGGTTGCAGTGGTGTGATTACTGTGGAATATGGTCTGGTGCCGGTTGCCTGGAGCTGGTTGCGTGGAGGAAATATGTCAGTTGCTTGTTGAGTGTCTTCCGGATGACATTTGGGTAGGGAAGCAGGGTGATGTACCAGGAGATCCTGCGGTACTGCCGTCCATTGTTTAAGAAGGGCCTGGGTCTCTGCATGCCTCCAGCACCCATGGAATGTGGCCAACTCAAAGGAATTATTCAGGACGCGCTGGACGTGGGCTACAAGGATGGGGAATGATGTGGTTGAGATGTTGTGAGGGAAGGGGCCTGATGGAGAGCCAGAGTGGATGGTGCACATGAGCCACGTGGTGTACTTGCTGCTGATGGGAGTCCAGAACCTGAGGGGGCTTTGTCCTGCGGATAATAGTGCTGTCTGCCTCTGTGTGCCAAGGCTGTTGTGTATGGCCATGAGCTTGCAGTGGTACAAAGTTGCAAGGGATGTGATCTGCCTTGTAAGGGTGGGGTGTCTTGGATGGAGATCTGCTGTCAGTTCACTCACAATGCTGATGAACTCCTTGATGTCGTGCGTTTTGGTGTCTCAGCACTATATGAAGGATCTCCACTTGTCCTTGCTGATGATATGGTGATGGCTGTGTGTGGTCTTTTCCAGGCCTGTAAGGTAAATGATGGCTCTTTGTGTTGCAAGGTGTGCACAAGAGTCCGGCTACGTCTGTAGGATTCCAGTAGGTCTGCCTTGTCCCAGGTGCCTTAAGTATTGTTGTGCTTCACAGGAAAGTCTGTCAATGTGGAAAGATTGTTGGATCAGTTGCTGATCCAGTGTGTGAGGTTTCAGGGTGTTGTGTTGGTGTTGTTTTGAGTGTCCCACATAGCTTGTCTGTGGTGACTTACATCAAACATCTTTGGGGGATCGGTAGCGGGGTGTGGGGTAGTGTGTTGCTTGTCCGAGACGTCGATCAAAATGTTGATGGACCAATGATGGATGGTAGAGTGGTTCTCCTCCAGCCAGAAGTTACTGGCCCTCAGCCACATGTAGCCTGTGGAGGGGAGAGCGTGTGTGCAGATGTACGTGTTGATGGCTTAGCGCAATTGTGGATGTAGGCCTGGATATCTGTAGATGAGTGTCACTCTGAGGGTTGCCAGGGAGTTGCTGCAAACCCGGATTTGAGACTCTGAGGGTGTACTTGTGAATCAATTGCAATTCATCCTCCGGGATTGTTGGTGCCGTCCCTGCGGGTGATCCTGTATCCGTCTGAGATGGCAATGAAGAAGTTGTGTGCTGAGGATGCTTATGTCCAGGTTACTGTCATGAAGGTGATGTGTGGCCCTGTTTTGCTGAGGAGGTAACAGAGTCCAATGGCGTGCTGGTGGACGGAGCGGGTGTGGAGTAGGAGGCACATGACCTGGTTGTCCTGACAGGGTCTGGTAGACTGGGCAGCGCTGTGTAGGCAGTTGGAGTTGCACACTCAGCATGCGAAGGTGTCGTGTGTGCGCTTAGGGGTTGCCTCATAGCAGGCGGATGATTGTGTGGAGGACATTGCTTTGAGGTTGGCTGAAGCATGAGCCTGTTGTGTGACGTGGGTCATGCAAAGACCAGAGGCTCGGGCACTGTGCACCTTGCAGGCGCACACGGTCCTGCCTATGGCACGGCGTTGGCGCAACAGTGGCACAGACAAGCTAGTGGCTGCATGAAGAATGGGTGGACGGGGGAAGGGAGGAGCATTTTGGAGGCGTGTGGGTTGCAGAACCATGGCACTCGGCGGGGCGGGGCGGTGCCTGAGGTGAGGCAGCAGCAGGCGGAAGGGGTGAGAAACTATGCAAAAAGTAGCACACAAAGACAAGAAGGCCAGAAAGGCACAGTGCAACAGGTGTATGTAAAGGAAGGAGTGTCAGGTTACTCATGGGTCACTACAAGAAAATGTATGACCAATCACCAAAAATGATGGTCACAGGGTCAGGCAACAAAATGGGGAGCTGCGCACAGGAGACACACCATCAGCATGTGTTCACGTCCCATTGTGGGGATCAACCTGCACAAATACATACACAACCAGGGACTTCATGCACAATAGATATTATAAGCCATGAATAACTGCATGCATGTTGCCGAAGTAGACATACACATATGCTCAAAATTTGACAAGTATGCCATAGACGACGCATGCAAACTGGCAAGAGAGCTGCAGTGACAGAGATGAGGCACTTTGGATTGTGTTGAACACCTTTACTCCACATACACACACAAAGGGAAATGCATCCATGTGAACCGGCTCACAGGTCAGTTGACAGAACATGTGAGACATACGCTGGAGCCCCCCTTCACGACACGGATGATGTTCATCCCAATGAACTGGCACACAAGTCAAGGGGATGACCCAAACAAATCCTGCTGCACACGGAGAGGCTGCAATTCCCCATAGAGCCTGTTGTTGTGATGTCCCACACTATGTCCACCCATAGCATCCGCAATGTTTCAGAGGCAAGGTTTACACACATTGATGCCTTCATCAGACGCCACACTCCACTACAGATGACAGTCAAGAAGGGTGACAATCATGTCATGGGAGTGATGCTACATGTTATATGCTCCATGGTGAGAAGACATGTATGCATGGTACCACAACATGCACAGAAGCAGACCCACACATTCCCAACCCGTACCACCACCAAAAAGCCTTGCTGCTATCCTTACCCAAACTGACATTTCCACATGTCGGTGCATGGAACGCTGATTCAGCACACATTGCAATCCTCATGAGGAATAGCAGGAGGACAAAGATGACACGAGCAGACAACAGGCGCAAAACCTGGGAATGACAGACACACAAGAAGTCACCTAAAACAATTCTCGCCGCACACAGGGACATTTACAAAACATGAACAATGTTGGACAAATGTAAATTTCAAAGAAAGTCTCTCCGCAAAACTGCATGGCATGACATCATCACTCGAGTGCCACATCAGAACACACATCAAAGTCACTTTGCATTCAGTCAGCTGGACACACACATTGCAACACATGCCACTCAATGCTACAAGCTTGCACACTCATACCCAGTGACTCACCATTATGAGAAGAAGTTGCGTATGAGCTGACTCCGGATATCATCCTCCTCCTCCTCATCACTAGCCTCGTGAGCAAGTCCTTGATCCTCCACGGGTGGATGTTCCTGCTCATCCGGATCCAGGATGAGTGGCCCTGCCTTCTCAACTGCCATGTTGTGCTGCATGCAGCACAAGAGGAAGATTCGGCAGACCTTCTCCGGGGCATAAGGGAGGGACCCGCCTGTCTTGTCCAGGCACCAGAATCGGCTCTTAATGAGGCCAAACGTCCTCTCAATCACTCGCCTGGTCTGCCGTGTGCATTGTTGTACCTGTGATCTGCAGCTGTTCTTGGGTTGTGGAGAGGTGTCATTAGCCATGGCATGTTGGGCTATCCAGAGTCCCCTACATGGAAACATCATGTAAAAAAGTGGGTCAGGAGATGCTGTAAGAGCCAAAGATATCGCAACACACAGGACAAATAGAATATACCCACCAACAAGACATGCTCGTTTGTTGTGCAGCCGCAGCATCATTTGTGGCACCCTGCTACGCTTCATGATTTAGGCATCGTGTGCTGATCCTGGAAAACGTGCACAGACATGGGAAATCAGCATGTTAGCAAGACACACCACAAGGGCATTTATCGAGTGGTAATGTTTTCTATTGCGATAGGCTTGTTCCTGTGCCTGTGGTGGTACCAAAGCCACATGTGTACCATCAATGGACCCAATGACATGGGGCATCCCTCCCAGGGCATATAAATCACCCTTGACATCTGTCAACTCCTCAGGAGTAGGAAATGTGATGAATTCATCAAGGTGCTCCAACATGGCTGCTAAAACATCACGCAGGACACGGCTGAACATTGTCTGTGACATGCCACCAACATCAGCTATGGTGAATTGAAACGTACCTGTGGCAAAAAAATGTAGGGCTGCCATCACCTTCATCTTTGGGGTCAGCGCAGTAGGATACCTGTGTCGCAGTTGGAGGTGTGGGGCCAGCCTGTCGGTCAAGTCCTCAATCAACTGTTGAGTGAATCTGTAACGTCGGATGCAGGCACGTTCCCTCATGGCATCCAAGTCTGGCATTGGTCTTGGGACAGGCGGTGCCCTGCAAGACATTGTTTGTAAGAATGAAGATTGAGAGTCTGCCAATATCAATGTCAATGAACATAGCACATGCTACACTGCTAATACACATCAGGTAACTATGGAGTCGAGAGTGTGCAATACATACAGGACACATATGCCAGCTTGCTGACACTCCTACAAAAAGCCAGATACACCTGTTGATTGTCAAGTCAACATGACATGCCCTGAAATGATTTGGGGGCCAGTCTGAGTGAAGAGCCACAGATATCACCGCAGTGACACACAACCACATAGCTGCATTGGAAGGATGTCATCTCATCCAGACAGCTGACTGAAAGGCACACGCACAGGTCACATTGAATGTCAAATGTACATATCAAACACAGTGCGATGAAGGGGTACACGTAACAACACAAAGACACAGCCATTGAGACAACGCACACATGAATGACTGGGAAAATATGATGTCCTATGCACACAGACCCTACATCCGTGGGAATCCACATGTGGCATGGTGTGCGTAGATGTGTTCCATGCCCATCTCCACACATACCCCTGCTGGATGCACCAACAGCAGATGCAGTTGACGGGACACTGACATCAAGGTCATGTGAACACATGATACACACATGACATAGTCACAGAGGGGCATGCTGATCATGACATGTCAGTCGATAGAGTGTCCCTGTCCCTGGCATCAGGAGGCAGGTGCGGGTGTTGATGACTGTGCCATCCCACTGCTCCTGTGCATGACACAGTTGGACTACAGACAAAATTGTGGCAAGTGTCAAGGTGATGTGTGCCACATAGTGCCCCATCACACATGACATGTGTCCACAGGTCATCACACATCAATTGTGCAACTTTATGAGATGACCTGTGCAATATCACTGGCTGCCACACCTAAGGCCTGCACATGAAAGTATGCAATGACACGTACTTGATGAACATCCTTGTGCGACTCCTAGCCCTACATTCCTGGCATGTGTATGTCTGTATTCCCATTGTAAGCATGTGAAATGCGTACCTGTACGTGTACGCACTAGTAGTACACGTAAGTGTATGCACTAATAGTACACGTACATGTACTACTAGTGCGTACCCGTAAAGGGATCGCAATAGTAGTACACGTACGTGTACTACTATTGCAATCCCTTTATGGGTACGCACTAGTAGTACAAGTACGTGTACTACTACTGTGTACACGTACGTGTAATACTAGTGCGATCCTTTTACATGTATGCACTAGTAGTACACGTACGTGTACGCAATAGTAGTACATGTACTTGTACTACTAGCGCGATCCCTATATGTGTACGCACTAGTAGTACACGTACGTGTACTACTATTGCGATCCCTTTACGGGTATGCACTAGTAGTACACGTACGTGTACGCACTAGTAGTACACGTAGGTGTACTACTAGTGCATACCCGTAAAGGGATCGCAATAGTAGTACACGTACGTGTACTACTAGTGCGTACCCGTAAAGGGATCGCAATAGTAGTACACGCACGTGTACTACTAGTGCGTACCCGTAAAGGGATCGCACTAGTAGTACACGTACGTGTACTACTATTGCGATCCCTTTACTACTACCACTGCGTACAGGTACGTGTAGTACTAATGCGTACACGTACGTGTACTACTAGTGCGTACCCGTAAAGGGATCGCACTAGTAGTACACGTACATGTACGCACTAGTAGTACATGTACGTGTACTACTATTGCGATCCCTTTACGGGTACGCACTAGTAGTACACGTATGTGTACTACTAGTGCATACACGTACGTGTCAAACGCACTGTACAACTGGTGCAGTAGGGATTAGGCCTGGGCAAAATTTTCGTTCCGTTCGCGGAATTTGCGATATTTTGGCATTTCCGCGTTCCGCGGAGAGCGCGGAAATGTCAAAATTTCCGCATTCCGCAGCTTTGCGATAATTTGGTTCTTGCTCGCGCTGTAAAATAATACATTCTCGCGCGCGCGCGATCGCCTTACCTGAATCCCCGCGTTCGCTGACAAGTTTTCCCGATCCGGTCGCGTTCTCCATGAGATGTTGTATTGTTTTAGCCATTTGCGCTGTCTCGCGACAGTTCGCGTCCGCAGTGACGTCATGCGTCGCGCGATCACGTCTTTTTTCTCGCGATCATGCACCGCGAGACAACTGAAAACAAGATGGCCGCGCCCGCAAGCAACCACATGGGTAAGTTGGCGACCCGCAACCATGCAGAAAATCTCGCGAACATGCCGGAAAAAAACTTCCGCATCTTCGCGATATTTCTGCTTGTTTGCGGAGATTTTTAACATTTTCGCGATAATTTTCGGAAGTCGCTTCCGCAAATTCCGCCCACCCCTAGTAGGGATACGTGTCAAACGCTCCGTACCTGTGTGTGGAATTCAAAATTACATAGGGGACACATAAGGGACAATTATTAGGCCCTAAATGCATGCTGGTTGTCATGGATACAGAGTTTTCTGTTCAAATTTGTCCATCAGGTGTCCTGGAAAAGTCAGTTGGCCACAAAATACAATGTTGCAAAGTGGTTGTTGACTTGACATGATGCTCAAAATTTGAACGATGCAAATGCTGTCACTGGTGTATGTTTAAAGGGATTGGAGTAACCGTACAATGCGAATGATTCTGACCAATCACTATGTACTCCTCAAAATGAATGCCCCTCAGCAAGACAGATATAAGGCAGCCAGAACCCATGAGAGGGCACTTGCCTGCACAACATTAGAGTCGACCACACTGCTGCTGTCTCTGCTTCCCTGGACCATGTCACGTACTATGGAGAGGGCCCAGCCATTCACCCTGGAGGAGAATGAGGCGTGAGGTTCTGGACTTTTAAGAGTCCAGAGGTGTCAGGGAAACAACACCCAAAGACCCCTGAGTTCCTCCTGTCTCGGTGCACAAATAAACAGAGACACGGGCTTCTCGATGGTGGCGTCAAAGACCAAGGTTTATTTACTGCAGGGACACAGAAGTCATAGGAACCACACAGAGGCAGAATCTACGAGACTGTTCGAATTGTATTAAGTGGGTTGATCCTTAAATACACGAAAAATGTCTTTAGGCAACATTACACGAATATTTCTCATGCCCAACCCGGTATCCCAAACAAACAGTAAATAGACATCAAACAATAATTAGCCGTAGGTTTTCGGTATTCGATCAGGTCCCCTTGTCAGTTTTCCATTCTTTGCCCGATCCTCCCCATCATAAAAATCGTAACCTCCCCATTGTAAAAGCCCAGAAGGAGAGGAGCAGAGCCAGGTGCAAAGGATTGAAAAGTAGGATAAGAGGTGTTTATGGATCATAAACGGGCATGGCTACCGTCTTCGGCCTTTCAGTCAGGACAACGGACACGAGAACCAGTATAGCAGGACTGGCCTCAGGCAAGGGAGGCAGCTTGATTCTGCCTAGTCATGCAGCGTCAGCCTTTCTCGGGGCTCGAGCTTACGTGTCCTTAACAAGGTGACTCTGCCGGGGTCATCGCCCGTTCATTGACTATGTGAGGGCAAGAAACAAAATGGATGCCGTAACTAAAATGGATGCCATGACTTTACAACAGAATGCCCTATTTCTCAGTGAATTCATGCTAGTTGTGTAGCGAAAACACTGTCATGCATGTAATGGATCATTTGCGGTTCATTGGTACCGAAATCGTGTCAGTACTACGATACCGAATTCACGGGTTCGGATCGCTACAGAACCTCAGACCGTCCTTTTGCCCTTACATAGGCAATAACTTACTCTATGTCAGAGTCCAATTCTATGTTCATCAGGTCACTGATATGTTGTTGAAGCATTACTCTATCCCGTGGCGTATCTCTAAAAACAGGTGGTCCTCTTACACATGTTGAAATGCAGAGATTACATAAGGCAGGACCACACTGAACAATGAGACAGCACGAAAATAAAAATACCAACGCAACACCAGTGACTATCAGAACCTTCCATCCCCACGCAGACAACAGGCTCCAGAACCATCCCATTAATGACCAGTCACCTTCCTCTACATGAATAGAGTCAGAGATTTTGTGTAACTTAGAGATGGCCTTGTATACCGTTGGCGCATTATCTGGGATAAAAACACAGCAACTCGATTGGATCATCTTACATACTCCACCTCGATCTGCAAGTAACACATCAAGAACCATACGGTTCTGTAACGTCATGAGGCGATCCGCTTGAAGCTCAGCTGTCAGATTACTAAGGGCACCCGCAGTTTCGGTGATAGTGGATTCAACTACCCGTGTTAGTTGACGTAAGTTTCTACTGTTGGCCATAGGCCCCCAGAACGGAAGGAAACCTTTGAAGAAGTCTCCTGCTTCTTGGCCAGCAGTATCTTCTTTACTGAAAACACCTCTCACAACTCTAGTTTTGTGATAGTCCGGTGCAGCAGTGTATGTCGGAGGTAACAGTTGAGCGATATAACATGAGCCTGAGAAGTCAGCAGGCAGCCATGTGTATGCTCTGTCTTGGCAAACAAAATAGGTACCCTTAGCAGCTAAGAATGCAGGGGAAGACTGTGACGGGAAAACATATGTTTCGATACAGTCACTCTTCCCTAGTCGAGCTTTCGAAATCCTCCCATTTCCTTGCAAACAGACCTGACCTTGGTGGGGTACGACCCAGATCGGAGTCGAGCTTTTACGTTTGTTCTCACCCAGAGTAATGCCATATTCCGTAACATTCCAACCCATGTAAACTCGCAATTCATCCTTGGGAATGAACGGAGTGTTATTGACATCTCTAACCATGTCAGTGATTCCTTTTACCAAGGCTCTATTAGCAGAGTTATACCGAGTGGAACGCGGAGGTCGTGGAGGATAGGTTTCTAGGGCATAAGCGAACATGGTCTGAAATGCCCAGAATGATCCATTATAACTAAAGGGCAGAACCAGATAAGGGATGCCCTTGTCCATGGTATGTGGTATTAAGCCACACACCCAGCAGTTTGTTGTGTTAACCACTAGTTGATGTTGGTGCAAGAGCTGAATGAAAGTGTTATTTATAAACTCAGAGCGTCGAGCTTGCTCGTGGGCAGGAAAAGGATGGAAAGAGTGAAGAGAAACAACAGTCGGAGAAACAGGAACATGGGGAGATACCGTAGATGTAACAGGTGTAAAGATCAACTGAATACCAAAAATAATTCCGCCTACCAAAGTTATTAAAACAATTAGAAGTGTCAGAGTACATTGCATTAGAAAACATTTGCTATATAATATGTCATATAGTTTTGTCTTGTGCACATTTATGACGTTAACCCGTCGCAGTTCAGGAAGCTCCATCTTCTACAACCGTTCGCAACGGATGGTTTGTACCTGTTAAAAACTTGCCTCTGTTTACCCTGGGAGTTCCCAAGATAGACAGAAGAAACCGACCTTGTGTCTGATTCCCTGCAAATTAAAACAAGGCACACGTCACGACCCTACGGTAACCCAGACGGCAAGGTGAGTGAAACAACAAAAACAAAAAGATAAAAATTTGAGCAAACTTCCTGACTGAATGGAATGCAATAAGATCAAAACAGTTTTCAAACAGAAAGGTAATTATGCAATGTCATTAGTTCATAACATGAGAACGTAGATTATATCTGTATTTTCCGGGTCTTGTCTGATCTTGAAATAGCTGGTCTGCAGGTGCGGAAATGTTCGACTCCACAGGTGACAAATGTTCACTTTGTACAACACTTGGTCCAAGATTCAAAGGAGCGGTTCCTGCTGAGGTGTCAAAGTTCTGTGTTTCAGTTCGTGGGTGGTCCGTTATGTACTCTGCATCACTGAAAGGAATGTGCCTAGGAACAGGTTCTGTCTCGGATACGCCAAATCCCTGTCTAACCCAGTTATCATAGGGGAGAGGGAGAGGGACACGCTTCGTATGGCTAGCGTGCACCCAATTCTTCCTTCCAGCTAGGCGTACAGCAGTTCTTGTTGTGAGGAGTACCTGGAACGGACCCACGAATCTTGGCTGGAGGTTCCGAGTTCGTTCAAAATTCCGTACTACAACTTGGTCGCCTGGTTTCAGCGTGTGGCCTGGACTCTCTGGCAGTTTAGGCAAGGATTCGAATACCTGTTGATGAATAAGGCTTAATTTAGCAGTCAGATCATAAAGATAATCAATCAACATTGGGTATTCAATCTGTTTGAATTCCTTTGGCCTAGGGACTCCCCAAACATTAGCAGGACGACCGAACACAATCTCATATAGGCTAAGCCCAATCGAGAGTGTACAGTCGCTCTGGTGGACAATAGAGATAAAGGCAGTGCATCTGGCCAAGATAGACCAGTGGAAGCTTGAATTTTAGGAAGTTTCAACTTTATGGTGCCATTGTACCCTTCAACCAAACCCGCTGACTGTGGGTGATTCGCACTGTGGAATTTTTGGTTAATACCCAAACCCGTACACACACAATCTTCATAACTTTCCCTACAAACTCACTTCCATTGTCCGACCAAACAATCCGTGGCATACCATACCTGGGGAAGTACTCTTTGAGGAGGATTTTGGCAGTGGACATAGCAGTGTTATCCTTTAACGGATATGCCTCAATCCATCTTGAAAAGGCACAGACTACCACTAGGACGTATTTAAGGTTGTTACACCTGTCCATGTGGATAAAATCCAACTGAATCACTTCAAAGGGACAAGAAGGGGGAGCAAAATGACCAGTTGGGGTTGGGGTTCCCTTGCCAGGATTATGCATCAGGCATATCATGCAGTTTTTCACCACTCTTTCCGCACACTTAGTAATTCCATCGTTCTTCCAAACTGGAGCTAACATTTTACAGATCCCTTTCGAACTGATGTGTGCCGCTCCATGCGCCATCGTGACTACTGCGAGCACATACGCATCAGGTAACATCCAACGTTGCTGTTCAGACAAATCAACCCAACATCCACTTGAATCCATTTTACCCGTTTTCTCCTTCCATTCATTCTTCTCGTTTTCAGTTGCTTCATTCTGGATTGCTTTCACACTTTCAATCGTATTCTCACACATCCCTGACTCAGCAATCCATCTTGCAGACGTTGCAACGTACATTCGGCTCGTCATGTTCTTGCCCGTTTCTTTAGCGACCTCATCAGCAAACGCATTCCCACGGCCAACATCATCCGTAATCTTTCGATGTGCACTGCACTTCACAATCGCAACTTCATTCGGTAGGGTCAGAGATTCCAATAGATCGCTGACTAGCTGTCCATGTTGGATCTTAGTCCCATGGGACGTGAGAAAATCTCTTTCTCTCCAGAGACGTCCGAAACTATGTGCTACGCCGAAGGCGTATTGGCTATCAGTAAACACATTCACTCTCTTTCCCTCAGCTAAAACACACGCTCTTGTTAATGCAATTAATTCTGCAGCTTGGGCAGAATTCTGACTTACTCTTGCAGTCTCAACAATCATACTCAAAGTCGTAACTGCATACGCGGCCGTCACATCACCATTCTGTAGTTTAAAACATGACCCATCGACATATAAAGTGCAGTCTGGATCTAGTAACGGAGTATCTTTCAAATCAATCCGACCTTTTGTCTCTTCCTCAGTTCTAAAACAACAATCATGGGGCTCTGAATCACTCGACTCTAGAGTAGTCGGCAACAGCGTTGCTGGATTCAATATGTTGCTTCGCTTAATCTGAATGTGACTTGCCAAAAGCGTCAGCTCATAGCCTGATAGTCTAGCACTGGTGAGGTGCTGAGTTTTCGTTCGATTCATGAGTGTATCCACAGCATGTGGAACCATGACTACTAACATGTTGTTCATGACTAGTCCAGCAGACTGTCGGATAGACACTGCAGCTGCTGCTGTAGCTCTCAAACAACTTGGCAATGCTCTGGCTACCGGATCTAATGTAGATGAGAAATATGCACAAGGCCGCTGTTTGTCACCAAATTGTTGCGTTAATATACTCAACGCACAACCTTCTCTTTCATGGACATATAAAGTAAACGGCTTACTGTAGTCAGGAGTACCCAACACAGGAGCTGAACACAGCGCATCACGTAAGTCGGAGAAGCTCTGTTGACATTCCTCAGACCATGGCAAAGGGCTCGGAACACCTTTTCCAGTCAGGGCCACCAATGGTTTTGCCATGAGAGAAAAATTTGGGATCCATTGCCTGCAGTATGACGTAATACCCAAAAACGCACGTACTTCTCTCTGTGTGCTTGGTACAGTCATCTGCGAAATTGCTTTGATTCTCTCTGGGGTCAACCTTCTTCCCTCCATTGACAAAAGATGACCTAAGTAGGTCACTTCTTGGCAACAATATTGCAGTTTAGAAGGTGAAACCTTGTGATGCAAGTCAGACAAATGACGTAATAAAGAAATTGTAGCTATTTTGCAGGTTTCCTTGTCATCAGCAGCCAGTAAAAGATCGTCTACGTATTGGATCAGAGCAACACCAGGAGGAAGTACAAGAGCATCTAATTGACTCTTCAATGCTTGGCTGTAAATTGAAGGGCTCTCACAATAACCTTGTGGAGCGCGCTTGAATCTGAAACTGCGACCTCCTAAGGAGAAACCAAAAATGTCTCTACTTTCCTCAGCTATCGGAATGCTGAAAAAGGCATTTTTCAAGTCGATAACTGTAAACCATGAGGCTGAGGCAGGAATCAACGTCAATAATGCAGTGATATCTGGGACCACAGGAAACTGCGGAATCACTATTTTGTTAACTTCTCTGAGGTCAATCACAAATCTGTAGATTGGAGGTTTGGACGGGTCAGTGCGTTTCAAAATCGGTAGAACAGGACTATTGCAGACATTTCCTCTAGTTTCCTCAATCACATCTTTCTGTATTAAGTCTTTCACAATCAGCAAGAGTGCACGCTCACCTTCATTCGAAATCCGATACTGTGGGATTCGTGGGAATTTAACATTCGCTTTCAGACTTACCACATAAGGGGAAATTTCCAAAAGACCTACATCATTAGGACCAGTTGCCCAAAGAGTATCAGGGAGAGAACGCAGCTCCGGTGGGAGCTTATCCATCGACATATACACTGGAGAGATTACTCTTTTGCCTAATGTGAGCTGTACTCCCGAAGGAGAACAGTACAGTGTCGCATGCAGGCGTTTCAACAGATCTAAACCAAGCAGATTCTCATTACAACCGGTTGTTAGGATAAGGGGTGCTTCTAGTTCGCATGGCCCAACAGATATTGATAAAGGACTAGAAACAGGATTGTGAACAGGGGCGCCTGAGAAACCTACTGAAGTGTTCATTAAGCCAGACAAAGGTGAGCCAGGGAGTTTCGCATGCATAATTGAACTTTTTGCCGCACCAGTATCCAACAGAAACGGTTCAACCACGCCTGAGGTAACTACTGCGACATAAGGTCCACTCTGATCAACTGGAACTGATACTACTCCCTCTCTTTGCCTGTGGCTGTCCTAGTACTCACTTCTCTGAATCTCTTCATAATGTTCATAATAATCTTCAACATGGTACTGTGGAGATCTACCTGGTTGCGCAGATTGTGCATTTCGCTGATCGAAATAATTCGATTGGCGATCAGCCTGTGGTGTCGTTGTACCACGTCCTCTACCTCTAGGAGTTTGCATAAACCCAACAGTACCTCTCTGAGCTGGGACACCACTAGTCTGTGCGTGCAGTACCGGACACTCATTCTTATAATGACCCTCCTTTTTACAATAGGCACACTGATTCCATGCTAACTGTTGTCGGGAAAAACCATAATTAAATCTTTGGGACGTCCCTTGCTGGAATTGTGGCTGTTGCTGAAACTGGGGTCGCTGCTGTGAATCTGACTGATTCGAACGAGGCGGATACGCCTGTTGCAAAAGAACTTTAGTCTTTAAATCTTTTGTTTTCTTTTCTGACTTTTCCTTCTCTTCTTTCTCTCTATTGTCGTAATACTGAGCAGTTGCAAGTATCTGTGCTGTCGTCGACACTGCCCATGCACTTTCAGAATCCTTTAACTTGTTACTAAGCTCAGGTAATAAATTAAACACGAACTTGTCGACAAACAACCTCTGGCCTCCCTCAGTACTCATATCTTGCCCACTGTGGTCTACGAAGGTCTCTTCAAATCTAGTGAAAAAGTCAGAGACGCTTTCGTCCTTCTTTTGCTTGCATGCCGATAGTTTATCCCAATTAACTCGTAACGCTGGCATCAGCGTTTTCATCAGATTAATTATTCTGCCAGGTAAGGCAGCAATCAGAGGTTCAGGTTTAGCACCGCCAACTTGTTGCGCATCTGCTGCTACAATAGCTGGCCAATCACCTCCTAAGGCGACTGGTTGGTTCTCTTGTCGAATCTTGGCCCATATAGGCTGTGGTACTACATTGCCAAATAGCATTTCGATGTCTGCCAAATTCATGACGCACGCTTGAACTGTCTGCGTTAACTCTTTGTAATAACCAGCAGGATTTTTAGGTGGGTCTGGCAACGCTTGTTTTACTGCTAATACTTCGGCCCGCTTCCAAGGGATGTGTATCCACACTCTCTGGAATTGTGCCGGGGCAGCTAAAATACCCAAGTTCGCATCAGCTTGAACTGCATCACGCCATATCGGTGGAACTTCCCTCATCGGATATTGACCTCGTTTTTTCCTAGTAGTAATCGGTGAACCATCAGGGTCCCTTGTCGCTCGAAGAGGGGAATCATCCCTATAAGCTAAGATCAGTTCTATCGCTTCCCTTACTTCTGAACCTATCACCATTCCGGCGGCGAATTTCTGTTGAATATTTATCAGATCAGAGGGGACGGAATCTAAGTCATCATCTTCCCATTCTTCACGCACAAGAGAACACATCACGTCAAAAACATAACGCTGAGTTGGTTTATTCCAATGCATAAAAGTATCTAACACTCTTCGTGCATCATACTTCACAGCTTTCGACATCCACCTAAGAGCTGTCGAATCTAACATGTCTCGTTCCTGAGGACCAGGAAGCTGGCTACGTCTCTGTATAGAGTCAGAAACGGGGGTCCCAATTAAAGACCTGTAGAGAGGAGTTAAGATATTAGTTACAGAGTCGGTTATTTTCCGACGAACGGAAAGCGGAGTCAGAATGTTCACAGGGTTCGGGGACAGGGCAGCTGAAGCAGATGAAATAGTAAGGGTGGGAGTAGCAGGTAAAGCAGTTTGTGAAACAACAGGCAAAGGCGGAACAGGCAACCCAGGAAGAGGGGGTGCCGAAGGAACATTAACCACGGGAAGGACAGGAGCTGGAATCAAAGGAAGTGGAGCAACTATTCCAGGCTGACCAGCAGCTGGCTGTACAACAGGTAGTAACTGTGGTACTGTAATACCCTGTGCATACGGTGGAGGTGAATTCAACAGGTAAGACAACAGAGGATCCTTTTCATGATCCTCCATCGGCTTAGTAGGACAAGATGGCAATACAGGGTAACATTTATCGATTGCCAAATTATATTTTCTATTCGCCATCTCCATTGCTTTCTCAGTCTCGTTGACATGCAGCTGCCTAGCAGACTCCATTAAAGTCAACCCTTTCTCTTTCTGTTCTTTCTTCGTCTTCCTAATTTCTCTCTGTTTGGCTTCTTTGCGCCATACGCGAAAAGAATCAAACATTGCCGGACGGGCTTTTCTCTTAAACAACTTCTTTTCTAGATTGTCTAGTATTTCCGTTTCGAAGCTACCATGCGGTGGCCAACTAAGGACACCATCTTTTCTGGTGTAACGGACCCATACTTCATTATACGTAATAGGACCCACACCATGTTTACAATAGAGCTCATATGTAGGAGTTCCAATCGGAGGAACCGAACACGAATCCTCCAACCGGGAATCCCCGTTGCAACGTAACCAGGACAAGAAACAATTACTATTGGTAGTCATGACAAACAAAGACAAATTCCAACCAAAATGCGCAAAGAACTTAGGCCTACCAAAATGAACTAATACCAAAACAAAGATTATCTAAACAAGAGCAACCAATGATAATCTACTAATTAAACCAGAGCAACAAAGAACAACAAACTGAGCGTAACCCACTTAATACTTAACTGAAATGTGGAAGACGTCACCAAGGAGAACCCGTCTACGTCTCGCCGTACTAAGGTCTGCACCTCGGGTCCAAGACAGGGCGACAGTCAGGGCAGCGGTCCTCTGTAGCCGTCTGGGAACGGGAACCCTCGTGGAAGAGATCGTCGGGGCACTTTTACGACATGCAGGGATCAATCAATCAATCAATCAATCAATCAAGGAATTTATATCGCGCACTACTCACCCGGAAGGGTCTCAAGGCGCTTGGGGGAAAGGGGTCTGCTACTGCTCGAACATCCAGGTCTTGAGCTGTTTCCTGAAGGCGAGGTGGTCCTGGGTCAGCCGCAGGTGGACGGGCAGGGAGTTCCATGTCTTAGCCGCCAGGTAGGAGAAGGATCTTCCTCCGGCGGTGGCTCTCTGGATGCGAGGGACGACGGCGAGGGCGAGGTTCGCTGATCGTAGCTGTCGGGTGGCCGTGTAGAAGGTCAGGCGGTCGTTGAGGTACCTTGGGCCCAGGTCGTGGAGGGATTTGTGTGCGTGGGTGAGGAGTCTGAACGTGATCCTCTTGTTGACAGGGAGCCAGTTCAGGTCTCTCAGGTGGCTCGAGATGTGGCTGCGTCGGGGGGCGTCCAGGATGAGACGGGCGGAGGCGTTCTGGACACGCTGAAGTCTTTTCTGAAGCTTGGCTGTTGTACCGGCGTAGAGGGTGTTTCCATAGTCTAGTCTGCTGGTGACGAGGGCCTGGGTGACATTCTTCCTGGTCTCGGTCGGGATCCATCTGAAGATCTTGCGGAGCATGCGGAGGTTGTGGAAGCAAGATGAGGAGGCGGCTTTGACTTGTCTGGTCATCGATAGGGAGGAGTCCAGGATGACGCCCAAGTTGCAAGCGTGGTCCGTTGGCTTGGGTGCGGTGCCCAGGGCCGGGGGCCACCAGGAGTCGTCCCATGCGGAGGGCGACGGTCCCAGGATGAGGACTTCTGTCTTGTCCGTGTTCAACTTCAGGCGGCTGATGTTCATCCATTCGGCGACGTCTTTCATCCCTTCGTGTAGGTCGGCTTTGGCGGTGTCGGGGTCTCTGGTGAGGGAGAGAATCAGCTGGGTGTCATCGGCGTAGGAAATTATGTTGAGGTTGTGTTGGCGTGCGATGGCAGCGAGGGGTTTCATGTAGATGTTGAAGAGAGTGGGGCTGAGCGATGATCCTTGCGGGACGCCGCAGATGACTTCGGTGGCCTCAGAGCGGAATGGAGGAAGGGGTATTCTCTGTGTTCTGCCGGAGAGGTATGAGATGATCCATTCCAGAGCAATCCCCTGGATGCCGGTGTCGTTGAGGCGTTGGACTAGGGTGCGGTGGCAGACAGTGTCAAATGCTGCGGAGAGGTCAAGGAGGATGAGTGCCGCTGTTTCACCTTTGTCGAGCAGGGCTCGGATGTCGTCGGTGGCTGCGATGAGGGCGGTCTCGGTGCTGTGGTTGGCTCTGAATCCGGATTGCGATGGGTCGAGGGATCCGTTCGTCTCGAGGAAGGCGGCCAGCTGCTTGTTGACGACCTTCTCGGTGACTTTGGCAGGGAATGGAAGGAGCGAGATAGGGCGGAAGTTCTTGAGGTCGGTCGGGTCCGCAGTTGGTTTCTTCAGTAGTGCGCTGAGCTCGGCGTGCTTCCATCTCTCCGGGAAGGTGGCTGTGTCGAAGGAGGCATTGATGATGTCTCAGAGGTGGGGTGCGATGGTAGAGGCGGCCTTGTTGAAGACATGGTGGGGGCATGGGTCAGTCGGAGATCCGGAGTGGATGGTGTTCATCATGCGTGTCGTGTCTTCGAGGGTCACTTTGGTCCATGTCTGGAGGATAGCGGCGGGGTGCGTAGGTTCGGTCGATGGGTGCGGGGGTGGAGCGCCGAAACTGTTGTGGATGTCGGCGATCTTGCGGTGGAAGTACGAGGCGAGGGAGTCGCAGAGGTCCTGCGAGGGAGTGATGTCGTTGTTGCCGGTGCTGGGGTTGGAGAACTCCTTGACGATGTTGAAGAGCTCCTTGCTGTCATGGGCGTTCTTGTCCAGTCGTTCCTTCAAAGATTTCTTCTTGGTGGTGTGGATGAGCTGGTGATGTCTGCGGGTGGCGAGTTTGAGGGCGGTCATGTTGTCGGCGGTCTTGTGGAGGAGCCATGCCTTCTCGAGGGTGCGGCAGGCCTTCTTGGAGTACTTGAGTTCGTCGGTTAACCAGGGGGCCTTCTTGCTTCTGGGCCTGGTGAGTGGGTTCTTCAGTGGGGCGAGGTCGTTGGCACAGGAGGTCAGCCATTGCGTGAGGTCGAGGGCTGCTGTGTTAGGGTCCGTTGTCCTGACCGGTGGGTTCTGGCTGAGGGAGGTGGTGAGCTGGTCGACGGTGATCTTGCTCCAGTTTCTGTGGGGAACCTGCTTCGGGTGGTGGTGGACCGTGTTCTTCTTGAAGCTGAAGTGGACGCAGCTGTGGTCAGTCCAGGGGAGTCCGGTGCAGTGGCTGAAGGTGATGTGCTTGCTGGATGAGAAGAGGGGGTCGAGCGTGTGGCCGGTGTAGTGGGTGGGGGTGTTGACCAGTTGCTGGAGTCCGAGGTTGGCGAGGTTGTCCAGCAGGGTGGTCGTGTTGCGTCGTTGTTGTTCTCCAGGTGGAAGTTGAGGTCTCCGAGGAGGATGTAGTCGGTGGAGGGGAGGGCGTGAGGGCTGATGAAGTCCGTGATGTCTTCGCAGAACTGTGCGCGTGGTCCCGGGGGTCTGTAGATGAGGGTGCCTCTGAGGGTAGTCTTGCGGTCGGTGTGGATCTGGAAGTGCAGGTATTCGGCGGTGTTGAATGCGTCGGTGGAGTCAGTCGAGATGCGAATGGTGCTTTTGTGAGCGATGGCGATGCCACCTCCGGTCTGGTTGTTGCGATCCCTCCTGATGATCTTGTAGCCGTCCGGGATGGCTATGGCGATGTCGGGGGCTGAGGAGTCGTTCATCCAGGTTTCCGTGAGGAAGGCGACGTCTGGAGATGCGGTGTCGAGGAGGTTCCAGAGTTCCACGGCGTGTCTGTGGACAGAGCGGGTGTTGATCAGGATGCACTTGAGGTGGTTGCTGTTGTCCGTCTTGGTGGGCGTGGTGCTTGTTCGGAGGCAGGAGAAGTTGCAGGATCGGCAGACGAAGGGTCCATGGGTGCGTCGCGGGGACGCTCGGTAGCATCCGGGGGCTCGGGCGGTTTTGAGTGCGATGAGCGTAGCGAAGTCGTAGGTTCTGCGGGGGGCTGGCGGGCGCGGGGGCCAGGGGGTCTGGCGCTGGGCGCGGTCCAGGCGCGGACAGGCGCAGACGGGCTTACCTTTGGCGCACCTTCGGCGCTCAGTCGGCGCTCCCGCTGCGCGCGTCCGCTGCGCGGTCGCTGGGGGGGGCGTCATAAGTAAGGAGCCGGGAGGGAGGGTCCGCTGGGAGGCGGGAGGCTGGGTGGCCAATGGGCAGGGAGGAGAGGTGGGACTGCGGGGTCAGCGGCGGGAAACCAGGAAGGCGAGTGACCGGGGCAGCGGCGGCGGAGAGGAGGCGAGGAGAGTGGCCAGCAGCAGCAGGAGGAGAGCGGCGTGAAGCAGAGGTCAGCGCAGGTGAGGAGGGAGCGGCGTGAGCGGGATCGGCACCAGCAGGTAGGCAGCAGCAGTGAGAGGTGAGCGACCGTCTGTGTGGGGCACAGGGGTCAATCAAGCGGGGTACCTCCCTCCGGAATCTTCACACGAAACTTCTCGAACTTTTCAGGCTTTGGACCGGTACCGGATGACGTCGCCCCACGTTGGGCGCCAATTTGAGGTTCTGGACTTTTAAGAGTCCAGAGGTGTCAGGGAAACAACACCCAAAGACCCCTGAGTTCCTCCTGTCTCGGTGCACAAATAAACAGAGACACGGGCTTCTCGATGGTGGCGTCAAAGACCAAGGTTTATTTACTGCAGGGACACAGAAGTCATAGGAACCACACAGAGGCAGAATCTACGAGACTGTTCGAACTGTATTAAGTGGGTTGATCCTTAAATACACGAAAAATGTCTTTAGGCAACATTACACGAATATTTCTCATGCCCAACCCGGTATCCCAAACAAACAGTAAATAGACATCAAACAATAATTAGTCGTAGGTTTTCGGTATTCGATCAGGTCCCCTTGTCAGTTTTCCATTCTTTGCCCGATCATCCCCATCATAAAAATCGTAACCTCCCCATTGTAAAAGCCCAGAAGGAGAGGAGCAGAGCCAGGTGCAAAGGATTGAAAAGTAGGCTAAGAGGTGTTTATGGATCATAAACGGGCATGGCTACCGTCTTCGGCCTTTCAGTCAGGACAACGGACACGAGAACCAGTATAGCAGGACTGGCCTCAGGCAAGGGAGGCAGCTTGATTCTGCCTAGTCATGCAGCGTCAGCCTTTCTCGGGGCTCGAGCTTACGTGTCCTTAACAAGGTGACTCTGCCGGGGTCATCGCCCGTTCATTGACTATGTGAGGGCAAGAAACAAAATGGATGCCGTAACTAAAATGGATGCCATGACTTTACAACAGAATGCCCTATTTCTCAGTGAATTCATGCTAGTTGTGTAGCGAAAACACTGTCATGCATGTAATGGATCATTTGCGGTTCATTGGTACCGAAATCGTGTCAGTACTACAATACCGAATTCACGGGTTCGGATCGCTACAGAACCTCAGTTGCTGGCCTGCCTTCTCCCACAGTACACCAGCCTGTATGGGAGACCAGGGGAGCAGGTGAGTGCTGACTCCACTACCTTTGCCTATGCACCTGTTGTGTGACAGTCAATATTGTGTCCAGGTGGGACAGACATGCAATGTTGTTTAGAGTGTGTCCGGGGGGGGGTCATGCTTATGTCTCTCATGCAGAGCATGATGTAGTTCCTGTGTGCACTCCTCACTTGCATTGTGCTTACAGTGACTTTCACTGCATAGTGCATGACACATTCAGCCTGGCAAATCCTTTGTGGGTTTTTTTCCTGTTGTCATGAGGTGATTCAGTGGTCCCCCCGGTGTGACAGGTGACTGTACCCACAGATGTGTATGAGTTGAGTGGACCTGTGGTGAGAGTGTCCAAATGATATGTACGACCTCATGGACATTGATGTGTGTGAATGTTCCTTGTCATGTGGGTGAGTGTCTATGTGAAGTGTTGCACCACAGCTGCATGGAGGAGGCAACAGATCTACCCATCTGATGTGACAAGTAAGCCGTGCCTTGTGTCTGACTTGCAGAGCTAGCACGACACCTGTGACTCCCCCCTGGCAAATGGCACATGTGCAGAGTGAGGGTTGTATCCGATGTTGTCAATGACAGGCCAGTGATCTGTGCCTGGGTGTGTCTGTCTAGTCTGCTGAGGGTGCGTCAGTGGAGTGGGACATGTGACTGCTTGGCACGTGCTGGCCATCAGCCTGCTGTTGCATGTGCTGCACAGTGTGTGGCATGATCAGTGAGTGTGTCGCACCCCTCATGCCACCTGTTGACTTTGAATGCCATGTAGTGCATTGGTGATTGCACACAGGCAAATTTCTTATTGTGAATGAGCAAATTCCTGTCAGCATCCTATGCCCTGTTCAACATTTCAAAGAGGTTCTAATGTGTGTCTCTGGGACATGGAGCAGGTGTATTGATGTAGTGTCACTTTGTCATCCTGACAAAGTGACACTACGAGAAGGGGGTGATCTGGAACAACGTCGTCCGGTCCGTGAGAACTGCGGGGGAGCGTAGTCGGCAGCTGCCACAGGTCCGCAAGAGGAGGCAGGAAATCCGGTGCTGGACCCGGCAGATCGCCCGGGTCCAGCTGGGGCTCGACAGTCCTCGCCCCCACTGCAGCCGACGACGCCTGACCACCCACATGAAACGTGTCCTGGCGGTGGTCTTCCCTGACCTCGATAGGCAGTTACAGGAGAGACTGCAGCAAGGAGGGGGTAGGTACATGGCTTTTTGTCGAGTTATGTGTCGCCAGCTTTTGGAAGTGCTCTGTAGCCTGAATACACTCCCAGTGTCTATATGTGCAGTGCCTTTTCTGTTCCCCAATATCACCTGGTGCTCTTTTTCATCCCTTCCCCTCCTTGACATGTGTCCCCTGGTCTGTGTGTAATCACATTTGCACATGGTCATCTAGGGTGCCAGTAAATCTAAGTGCACATAGCTTTCTGCATCATGTTGGAGGGTGGTCTGTGACTTGTGTTGGTACCTTGCCTGTGCCATGACCTGTTCACTATGTTGGGGGTCCATATTTGTTGTCACTGATGATGATTCTCAACATAGGAGTGTGAGCTTTCAACTGAACACCCTTGCAGCATGCATGACCAATGTTGTGGCCTCAAACATGATGTGCATGAGCGGGAGATATGCATAGTGCCATGACGGTTGAACATGGGACAGTCAGCTCATTCCAGGACCACGAAGCAGTGTGCCCACTATAGTCCCCTGAGTCACCCTGGCCTCCTAATCATGTGTGTCATCCAACACTGTGCACATTCTCTGTGTGTTCAGCATAGGTCTGCCTCTGTGGTATTGTTTCCTGGCCTGGTTTGTATTTTTCAAATTTGTGCTACATGTGTCCACTGGACAGGGATACACCATTTTGCTTGTGCATACTCACACTGGGCAGTGCCTGTGTGGCTATTCACAACAATCTGTTGATGGTTCTTTGTCACAAATATGTGTTGCCAGCCCCACGAGGTGATGTTGTGTAAATGAAGCAATTTTTCAAGCACAATTATTGTAACCCTGAATAAGAGGCGTCACTTCTTGATCTGTATCAATCACATTGACTCAGGTATGGGGTGGGTGTGCGGGAGAGGCATACATGTGCAACCCTCAATTTTCATTGCCAGGTCTGACTTATGTGTGAGACTTGGCTGTACCGAAAATCACCTTGCAGTGCCCCTGTGATGCTGGCCAGTGCTTCATATTTGTGCTTTGCAGCCTGTGTCAGTTTTTTTACAAACATGAATCCTGCTCATACATTTTTTGCAACTGTGTGTGGTTCAGATTCAACGCAGTTTGGACTTTGTGTGCTGACATATGTGTGTACATTCTGGCTTGCCATCAGGGTGTCCCCACAGTACAGCTATGCTTTTTTACAACCCAATTGCAGGCCCATTAGCTCATGCATTGTCCTGGGTGTGGACATGTGTCCCACTCCAGATGACGGGCAGTAGGTCATATGTGTAGCCAACTGTGTTATCAGGTGACGGATGGCCATGTGACAACTGACATAATTCAAGTTGTTACTCTTAAAAAATTGTACCTTGGCACTCACAGCACTTGCCAACAGTTCTTCATGTTTTAGATGTGGAAATTTGAGGATTTGTGTTAAGAACACTGATGTGCCTGCATGAAAAAAAGTCTAACAAGGAAGTGCACACCAAACGACATTTCCACTTTCATGGAACACGCTGGCACCTTTTCAAATAAGCCACTATGGTGTGGCAGCTTCTCCATATGCAAGTTCCCACAGTGGTCTTGATTTTGTGAGACTCCTTTGTTGTTGGTGATACATACTAACGAGTCTCAAGACATCCAGACCTCCGTGGGCCCATGTATATGTACTTTCTGCAACCCCATTTATTTCTAACTGTGGCTTCTTAGAAAAGGTGCCAGCTTCTTCAATGACAGTGTAAAAGTACTTTTGTGTGCACTGCCTTTTGCGACAAGGTTCATGCAGGCACATGAGTGTTATTTTCATAAAATGGCGAATTGCCACATTCAAAACATGTCGATTGAGTAAAGTATTGTGAGTCCCAAGGTAACCACATTTTTTAGTTTGGTGTTCCAAAGTACTTACAGGTCTTGGAGTGTGGTGACACCTTGAGTATCGAGGTGTGTTAGTTTACCTTGGGTGCACCACTAATGTTTCTTTCAGGGTAAACAAGAGGTGGCCTGACTTCATTGTATTGCTGTGCTCACCGGTTCACAGACACTAGCTTCTCAGTGTATTTCTCATTCAAGTTGTGGCATGGTGTGTTTTTTTTGTCCTGGTGTCCAAGTGGCATAGTGGGACTACAAACTGGGCAGTACAGGGCTTACATATGTGCGGAGTAATCTAGCTGTCACTCATGATGCATTGCCGGATATGCACTGTGACAAATTGGTTTGTGCTCATGTGTCAGATGTATACAGGTGACTGATGCATTTCGGTTTCTTCTCCTTGCCCACAGAATCATCATCCGAAACCGAGGGAGGCACCTGCATGGACCTGGAGAAGGGACCCAGCGACAGTGCCACCGGTGCTGTAGAGTCAGCAGGAGCCAGTGGCACGGAGGACGAGGGGAGTCAGTCGGAGGACCTGTCTGGAGGCGAGAGCATCTACGACGCCGACGGGTCCGACGCTGACCTCCCTGAGGAGGCGGAGGCGGAGGCTGCAACAACAACTGGCAGCATCACCACATCTGTCCCCGCCTCCTCCATTACCATCTCCGCCCTCCCAGTTGCTCCCGTCCCTTCTGTCCGTGCAGGGTCCCACCATGTCTCCTTTGGCCCAGGCACCGCACCCCCTGCCCCTGTCACCCCTGCTGCCCTCAGTGAAGAGTCTGTGGACATCCTGCGGCAGTTGCAGGTTGGCCAGCGATCAGTGCTGAATGTACTCCATGAACACACTAAACTGCTCACGTATGTGGTGTCGTTCATGGAGGGCATGTCAGCAACGATGACTGACCTACGCAGGATTCTGCGGTCCATGGACTCTTCACTGAGGGCAGCAGTTACTGCCCAGCAGAGCTCTGTCCCCCCACCACCCGGACCCATCCACACTGCCCTCTCCCATGCCTGCCCAACGCACACCCAGACAGTCACGGGCACGCACCCCAACAGACACATGCAGCACACCCCCAAGTAAGGCACAGAGCACACCTCCTGGCACGCACACTCAGGGGGATGTAGGCACACCCACAGGGTCTGGGGGCAGACGACAGACACGCAGCCACAGTCAGAGTCCGCAGTCCTCACAACCCGCTTCCTCCAAAACCACTCCCCTTAGCTCCCCTGCCTACATGTGTGAGCTGGACCTCGCCTACACTGAGACACCACCCCACAAGCGGGCGAGGAAGACCCGGGCATGAGAGTTGAGTCCCCCCCATGTCCACCCCCTCCCCCAAGAGCGCTGCACCCCATCCCTCGGCCACCACACCCTCCGTTGGCCCTGGGGTATCTTTAGGTGCAGGGGTTAGTCTGGACGTCCTAGCAGCAGTGTGCAGCGCCAAGCTCACCTCCACCTTTGCCGCTGCCCCACCCCCAGTGATGGAGACGACCACCCCTGCATCCACCACACCTACCCATCTCCCTCCTGTCCCTGCGGTGCCTGGTCCTGCCACTGATGATGCCACCCCCCCGGTCGACAAACCTTGAGGTTACTTTGTGCAGGCATGGTAGGGGTGGATGCGGTGCCCTACGTCCACCCTTGGACTTGAGAAATGGACTGGCCTTTGTACATAGTTTCTTATTAATTTATTTTTTTATGGTGCTGAATAAAGCCTTTTCTTTTACTTTTAACACTATTGCATTTCAGGTACTTGATGTTGGTGATGAGGCTCCTGGAGTTGTGGCTCTGGTAATATGTTAGGGTTCTGAGAAATGTTTTTGTATGATGGTCATGAGGTGGACCATGGTATCTGTGTGCTATCACAATGTCTATGCAAATAATCATTGGTAGTGTGTGTTCATTTTCTTTGGAGACATTGTCCCAAGGAGTGTTCCTTCCTCTGTGGCACCTGACATGTTCCCTGCAAACATTTGCACAATTTTTGTGCTGACCTGTGTCAACATTTCCTTTGTTGGTGAGGGATCCCTTCAACAATGGCCATGCCTGCTCACCGATGTCTCCTGCTGAATCGTCTGTGCCATCCTTGCTAGTCACTGTACTTGTGTTTTGTGTATGTAGGAATGCCTTCAGGGACAAATTGCCCCTTTACAGCACTATGCATTTGTGTAATCTCGGCCTAACACACAAATGGTACTTGTTATGCAGGGTATTTGGGCACCTGACTCACAATTGTGGGCATTGTATCTAGTGGAATTGAACCATATTCGTTCCATGAGAGCCAACATCTTTGTGGCTGGACCAGCACCTGCACATTCCTATCAGTCCTGGGATGTGCGTGACAGTGTGTGTTCCCTTTGGCTATCTTAGTTTTGTATGCAGTTACATGACTATACAGTCTGTTGTCATGAATTCAGGGTGTGTATTGTGCTGCATCCGCCATGGGTGGGTATGCATGTGTTATATGTCCTCACACCCACATGTGGTGTGTCATGCAGTGCGTGAAAGACATCCATCCTCCTGGGAGTGGGACACTGCTGGTAGTGATATGCACCCACCCCTCATATGTCTGTCCACTGCTGGGAGTCCTCTGCACCCACCCCTCATATGTCTGTCCACTGCTGGTAGTCATATGCACCCACCCCTCATATGTCTGGACACTGCTGGTAGTCATATGCACCCACCCCTCATATGTCTGTCCACTGCTGGTAGTCATATGCACCCACCACTCATATGTCTGTCCACTGCTGTGAGTCCTCTGCACCCACCCCTCATATGTCTGAACACTGCTGGTAGTCATATGCACCCAACCCTCATATGTCTGGACACGGCTGGTAGTCATATGTACCCACCCCTCATATGTCTGTCCACTGCTCGGAGTCATATGCACCCACCCACGCACCCCCTTGGAGCTGTACACTGCTGGCCTGGACCTAAACACACACCAAGATGCTGGGCCAGTCCCATAAGCCCACATTCCTGGCGTGTGTACGCCTTGTATCCCAAATTTACTGCTGCCGTAACGGGGAACGTGTGGTACGCACCATACCCACACATTCATTGCGTGTGTACGGTCCGTATCACTGTTATAATGGTGCCGTAGGGGTACGTGTGGTACGCACCGTACCCACGCATTCATTGCGTGTGTACGGTCCGTATCACAGTTCTACTGTGCCGTAGGGGTACGTGTGGTATGCACCGTACCCACGCATTCATGCGTGTGTATGGTCCGTATCACTGTTATCATGGTGCCGTAGGGGTACGTGTGGTACGCACCGTACCCACGCATTCATTGCGTGTGTACGGTCCGTATCTCTGTTCAACTGGGTCGTAGGGGTACGTGTGACACGCACAGTCCCCACGCATTCATAGCATGTGTACGGTCCGTATCTCTGTTCTGATGGTGCCGTAGGGGTACGTGTGGTACGCACCGTACACGTCCACTTCTGTTGTTGCAGTACACAGGGGTTTGGTGGCCACAGCCCCCCAAGTGACCAGACTCTGGTGGTAATGTATGGGCTCCATATTATAGCTTTGGATTTGGGTATGGGGTATGTTTCCTGCCCCTAACCCCCACCCTGGCCCCTGGGTGTTGTTCTCACCTTCTGCGGCGTGTGCGTCGGGTCCGGTGCACCAGGTCGTAGGCTATGAGGACCGGGATGACACGTACGATGGGGTTCATGGCGTGTACGTCGCGTACCGGGGCTCCGTTGCGTGGCGGTTCACACCTAAAATTAAACCTAGAAAACTGTATCACACAATTAAAATGAATTTTAATTAAATAACTAATAGTATTAAACAACTAATTATAAATGTGATAAAATATTTTACTCCCCACCCTTTACCCCTATAAACCCCACTACTGGCACCTACAAAAATAATAATTACACAATAAACACATTTAATTATCAATTAATTATTAAAAGGTTTTTCACAAATAATTATTAATTAATTAAAAAGAAATTACTTCCTAATCTGTACCCCTATAACCCCACAACCCATATCTAAAAACAATTAAACAATTATCACAATTAATTATTGTTAATTAACAACTAATTATTAATTAATTACAAATAAATTACTTCCCACCCTTTACCCCAATAAATCCCACACCGCATATAAAATTTACCAAAACAATTTTGAAGCACAATTAATAAAATTAAATATCTATTAAATAAAGCTTATTAAATGCAAAATGATCATTAATTTCTTATCATTACATTACTTCCCACCCTATGCCCCTATAAACACACAACCCACTATGGATTTAAAAAAACAGAAAATGTAATTACATCTAATTTAATAACTAAAAAAAACTGAACACATATTAAAAAACATAAACAATAATCATACAAAACAAATTACATCACAAACCTTTAAAATATAGCCTAAACATAACACTAATTAAAAGACGATATTTTAAACAATATATTTTTGCAAACGATATTAATGATTTCTATATCTTAAAAAACAATATGACTTACCTTAAAATTGATATTCTTGCTGACGATATATCCTAATCCCGATATTTTAGACTTGATATTTTGGCATGGAGATTTTTTTTCTATATTCAGTAGAGGAGAGAAGGACAGGAATGCGACGTAACTTATAGATAGATGTTGTGAATTCCTGCCGTTTTATCTTGACACATGGCAGCGCAGCAGGAGGGCTTGCTGCGCTGCCGCGCGTCAGTATATAGTAAATGAGGCCCTGGATGGATGAGGGTTCTATTAATACCATAGGGTGGTCTCCTTGGGCTGGTATGGGGAGATAGATTAAACATGTTTGGGGTTCTTTCTTGTTGTTTTTGAAGGGTTCGGTGTTTGGGAAGGTGAGTGAAACCTGCTTCACTTCTCACTCCCTCCTTCTTGGAATACAGTACTACGAATCTAGGCCACATATAGGATGCATTTGACACTTGACTTTCTTCTGGCTTCTGCCTAGCAGCCGCACTCTATCCTTATTCACCAAGAATTAAAGAAAAAACATTGACCTTTGATGGGAAATAAAGGAAATAAAGAGATGTGTATTTAGTGGCTGAATTGCACAAAGTGAATGTAGAAAACCTGTGTGCTGCCCATGTCCTCCGTATGCCAAGTGGGGGCCGTGGTGATGACTGAGGGCTGTCGTCCTGGTGCATTGCTCCATTGAGAAGAGGGCCATCGCCCTGTGTAGTGCTGTGACCTGAAGGGGCCGTGTTCCTGTGTGATGTCAGGAACTCCGTATGCCAGGGGGGCAGATGAAGTGAGAGGGCTGTCACTGTGGAGCAGCCTGCAGCTTTGAAGGAAAAGCAAGGCATTGCCCACAGAGTAAGAGCAACAATTCAACTACCAACAATCCAGGAGGACTCAAGACCTGCCTCCGGATTTAGGGAGGCTTACTACGCAAGCAGAGGAGCATGTAAACCCCTGCCGCCCCTGCTGTAGCAGCCAGTCTTCTGCTCATCACGGGGCCACAGACGCGTGCCAGGGCACTCCAATCCTCCACTCAAGCAAGACCGTGTAAGACTGAATAATGAGCTGCCAATACTCGATGTGCTGTGACTGACACGCTGCAGCGCAGAGGCACTAAGACTTAAACTCACTAGTGGGACCTAGCTAGAATTTCGCCCCACATAAATAGGGAATAACTTTGATCCCTTTACAGAAGGGAACGCAAAAGCTGATCCAAGGAAACCTAGTTTGCCTGCCTTTAAAAGACTATGGAGTCGATTACAATGTCGTTCAGAAAGCATTCCGACCGAATCGGTTTCAGAATCCTTTCTGACCGACTCAGGATCGGGGAGTCTGACCGACCGTTTACAATGGTCCCGAACACCGTTCGGTCAGTCTCACATTGAAACGAATGGGAGCCTGTCTTCCGACCAACTACACAGGTTCCTATCTGAAGAAAGGAGTACGTGCGGAAAATCGTGCACCCTGTGGCGGGCAACCCATGGTGCCTGCCACACGGTGCATTCATGTAAAGAGACCGCTGGGTGAAGGGGGCCTGTTATGGGTCTCCAAAGTCAGATTCTAACAACCGAACCGTATTGAAACAGCCGATTGTGAAAGGCTGTCCGAAACTGACATCCTAATTGCTTGGTCAGAAATGCGGTCCATAGATCGCTACGAATCGGCTCCGACCAGCTCAGGTACTCCGAATGCCGTTTGGAACCTACGGCCCCATTACAGATGTGGATGAACGGGAATGCCCAAGCACCACCGATGTAATACCTACCTGTCATAAGGGAATGCAAGGCAGGGCAATGAGAAGTCTTGCATTCGTTTTTATTTTTTTTATAAAGCCACACAAATGGGATTTGTGTGTCACTATAAATCCCAAAATAGATTTTGCATCGGGTTTGTGCCAGAAAAGTAACATAACCCTGATGCAAAAACTGGGCTTCAACTTATACATTTATTTTTTTACAAACTCTTCCACAAATAAATTGGGAACAAGGAGAAAACTGACAGTAAATCAGTTCTATTTAATTGCTTGCAAAGCCTGAATTTTAAAATATCTTACGGGGTTAAGGCACCTGTTGCAGAGACCTGCGTTTTCCTAGTAAATCTGAGTGAACAATAATGGTAAGAGAACTCTGGAGGATAATGCACTTGCTGGAAAGATCAGTGTTTGCCTAGCCCCAGTTCTGACTCCAAGTAGCATAGCGGGTTGATGCATCTCCTGCAAAGCACATCATGTAACGTGCAGATGACAGATGTCATTTTATGTAGGTAGGTCGGTCACTGCTTTGGACACCGAGATCCTTTTGTTGCTTGCAGTTGCATTGCAATTATTCTAATACAGCACAGTGAGTAATGAAGGATTATATGTGAATTCTACTCATTGTACCCTCCACTGTTTTATGCAACAGATCCTGCACATTGATTTATAAAATTATATGATTTTTTGTATATGTAATTTGTAGATGTGACGTAAGTGCTCTGTCTCCCTGAATTGGGATGAGTGGTGCTGTAAAAGAAAAAAATGTGGTATTTAAATTCTTATTTTAACACCTCGTCAGGGGTAGTAAGAGCTATATAATTCCAAATTATTTTGTGTAAATACTGGGAAAGACTAACATGTCTGACATTCCTTACAGTGCATGCATATCTTGTATACATGGACTGAAGAAAGTCAAAATCAGGCCTCCCTTAAGTACGTGTGTTTGCACCTAGGTGTGAGGCTCCAGACCGCTCCCAGACAGGAGACTCGAACAAAAGGAGGCCTGATGACCACTCAAATCCCTTTGTTTTGGGTCCAGCTGGAGTCTGAAATAAGAAAGTTCTCCTCCTGCACTCTGTTCTGGATTGAAAGCAGACAATGTGCTGGTGCTGCTAAATGTGTCCAGGGTTTGAAAATTACACCGGGATGAGTTCAGCATATTTTTCAGAGGGGCTTAATTTCTTTGCAGAGGGTGGACACCATACATACGTGTGTACCGCTGACTCTCCCCTGACTTGCGGCTTGTGTGGTACTGTGTGAGTTTTCTTGGGTGGAGTCTGCAGACTCCCTTAGTACCATGGGGTGGAGATGGGTGCGGTGGCTCACAGGAGGGTACCACAGTACTTTACTGGAGGGTTATACTGGGTCCTGTAGGGGTATCGTGGTACCTCACGGGAGGGTTAAGCGAGTCCTGTAGGGGTACCGTGGGAGCAGTGTCCAAATTATTTTAGTTTTTTTTACTTTTGGCCCCTGTTGGGGTGAAGCAGGGGAAGGGGACTACTGCCCTCTCCCTCTATATATATATATTTAATTCAGGACATGGAGACTGTGTCCGTGAGTCCTGGAATGACTGCAGCAACATTTCCTTCCAAGTTACGGATGGCAAATCCAAACCTTTCACTGTACACAGCCGTATATACAGGGGCAAATTGATCCAAGGGTTGTGTTGCTTTTGCGCCACGCAACAAGTCACAAAAGTGATGCAATCCTTACGTGCGATTTATCAAGGCAGCTAAGGCCACCTTGCGTGGTCCTGAGTGGCTTGATAAATCTGGAGTAACACAACGCAAATAGCTGTGTTGCCTGACTCTGCCCCAAGGTTGAGTTCCATGGATTATGCGTGGTATTCACATGCCACATTCATGGATTTTGGTGCGTTCCCAGACTTCCATAGAGTCACAAAGAGAGAGAGAGTACAGTGGAACTGCTCCTAGTCCCCTTGAAATAGATATTTTAAACAATGAAGCAGTTGTTTTTAACTAAAGAAAATAGCCAATACTACAAATGAAGTGAGAAGAAGACATATTTTTATAAAAGAACCCTCACTCACCAACCTAGTGGGTGACAAGCTTCATCATAGGGTTCAGGACCAAGGGAAGCAAGAGAGCTATGCACACACTAAGGTGCACCCATCTTTGTGTCACTATAACACCACAAACATACGGTTATCTTTTTAGCATTCTGTAAAAGGCAAGGGGAAATGGTTATCCTTTTAACGTTCTGTAAAAGGCAGGGGAAATTGATGGCGCTATACTGTTGAGCACCGTGGATCCCGAACTGGGCAGACCATAGGGGCCTGAGGCGGGCGTACTGGCTTGATGAAGGTTTGACTTTAGCCTAAGCCCCACAACGGGATCCATGGTGCTCAACAGTATAGCGCCATAAATTTTCCCTTGCCCTTTACAAAATGCTAAAAGGATAACTATTTTCCCTTGCCTCTTACAGAATACTAAAATGATAACTGTAAGTTTGTGGTGTTATAGTGACACAGAGAAGGGTGCACCTTAGCGTGTGCATGCCCCTCGTGCACCCTTGGTCCTGAAGAAAGCCTCGCTAAATTGGGAAAATTGAGGCTGAAACATGTAGACCGTGATTCACTTTACTGCACACACTCTTTGAATGTCACGGGCCAATTTAACCCCATATGACGCCCCTCATTGTTTTTAATCTTGCCTTATTGTTCCATCATAAAATTTAGGGAGCAATAAAGACATTTTTATCCAAATTTTCACTCACATTCATTCTTTTCACATAAATCCTGCTCCGCTGTAACCAGACGTCATAGCACACCCGGGTGGCATTCGGCTGCTCGGGTGGGAACCCTATGATGAAGCATGTCACCAACTAGGTTGGTGAGTGAGGGTTCTTTTATAAAAATATTTCTTCTTCTCACTTCATTTGTAGTATTGGCTATTTTGTTTTGTTGGGAACAACTCCTTCATTGTTTGGGGCATTCCCAGATTTACCATCAGTGGTACCTGGGAATGCGTCAAAATCGCTTCACATCAGAGGAGACGTTTATTTCTCCCTGTTGTTCCCTCTTTCTATGGGCGCTGCATTCTGCAGAAAAATGACTCAGGGGACTGCTTTGTAATAATAATAATGTTATGTAATAATACATAAAGAATAATTCCTATTATGGAACAGTTTTACTGAACACAGAAAAGGAACATCTGGTCCAAGATGCAGCCTGTCAACTGAACACTTATTTCTATAAAATAAGATGAATCTTCCCTTGATAGGAACCAGCTGCTGAATTTCCATTTCAGGCTCTGTCTGGGGAAGGGTCCTTAGTGTTTTCACTAAAATAAAGAAATTAAAACACAAGACAAGATCAGGTGGCAGTCCAGGAAAACAAGTTAAATTTACTTCTTTGTGTATGAGAAATGTTTTGCTAAACTCTCCCAAGCTTGTCTTTTCCTGCAAATTCTGGAGGGAAAAGCAGCCCTCGGTGGCAGGACTGTTCTGTGAGGCTGCTGGAATAAACATGTTTGTGGTGTGTTTCTTTTCTGAGTGGTTGTTTCTACATTTTTAATAATACTGTTTTTGTTATTCCTGCAAGAAGCGTTGGGGTTACAGCTGAGGCCACTGAGCCCCACATGTCTTGAGGCTGCTTTTAGCAAAGTGCAGCCTGCCATCTCATCCCACTGCCTTCCTCTATAAGAGCAGCTCATGTCCTGCATTAGAGGGTCTTCCCTGAGGCATTCACTGTGGGGCACTGACAGCTGCAACGCCTCTGACCAGTGTGCAGTCCAGAGGAGCATAAATCTTCAAAGTATGAGAGCAAAATGCACAATCCGGGAGGAAACTAAATCTTCAAAGTTTGAGATCAGAATCTACAATACTGGAGGAAACTAAATCTTCAAAGTTTGAGAGCAGAATCTACAATCCTGGAGGAAACTAAATCTTCAAAGTTTGAGAGCAGAATACACAATCCTGGAGGAAACTAAATCTTCTAAGTTTGAGAGCAGAATGCACAATACTGGAGGAAACTAAATCTTCAAAATTTGAGAGCAGAATCTACAATCCTGGAGGAAACTAAATCTTCAAAGTTTGAGAGCAGAATCTACAATCCTGGAGGAAACTAAATCTTCAAAGTTTGAGAGCAGAATCTACAATCCTGGAGGAAACTAAATCTTCAAAGTTTGAGAGCAGAATCTACAATCCTGGAGGAAACTAAATCTTCAAAGTTTGAGAGCAGAATGCACAATCCTGGAGGAAACTAAATCTTCAAAGTTTGATAATTGAGTACAAACTTCTGGAAGAATCGTTGATGTCTAAGAGCAGAATGCACTGCACTGGACTAGAAGTCGATGCCTGAAAACAGAATACTCAGTAACACTGCTGTGTATTTTAAATCTCAGTTTCCTCAAGGTAAGTCTGACTTTGTTAATCAGAGTTTCTTAAACTTTTTGTTGGTATGATCCCTAATCCCTTTAATAACACCAGCTTGCCAGTATTTTATCCCCATCCCTTTATTCTCATCATCAAACTCTTATGACTTTTAAATCCTGGCTACAGACCCACAGGGTGGTCCCCTCAGAGTTCCAGACGGTCCTTGGGGTTCTCTCTCGTGTCCCACTTTTAAATTATTTATAACTTAAATAGCTTGAAACTACCTCAGCATAACTTTGTAATCAAGACTGAAGCATTCCCATTGCAGACACCTGCAGGGAGCTCTGTGGGGGGGGCAGCATCTGGAAAGACGCAGGCTCCAGGTTTCCTTTCCATGGGCAGCTTTGATCCTAGCTGGTGCCCGAAGCCCCTTTGTTCCAGATCACAGACTCCAGCATAGAGGAGCCTTCACCCAAGCCCATGACAGGACCTTCCCTAAGCATCAGTCCAAAGATACTGGGAATGCGCAGGGTGTAATGGGTGTGCGTATAAGAGTAGCATGGCTGCAAGGAACCAGGCCACCAGCTTACACACAGATCAGTGTCTTACAGCAGCAGAGCACCAAGACATGAGGGTACACAGAGGACACAAACTCTCAGGGGCTCATCCACACCACTACACGGACATGTAGCCTAGGTCTGCCGTGGTTCTTGTTGAAACTGTTTACCTTTTAAGGCAGTCCATGAAACGCAGTTATTCCATCAATTATCTCCGATCCAACTGACTGACTGTGTGCAAAGATAGTATGGTCAGCATCATGACCGTGTGGTACGTGTTCTCCACACCAACTCAGTCTGTAGTGACTGATTAAGTTTATAATATATTCCATAGTACAAAATTGCAACAGATATTGGCCGGCACCTGCAGTGGGAGGAGTACAATGTGGTTATTAAACAACAAGGAAACATTGACTGTCACCTGAGTCACTTTTACTTTGTAGATAAACTAGTATAGTTCGACTTCATGCACATTCACTCTTAGTCAGCAAGCATCCAATGCAATGCATGCCATCATTCAAAATAATCATTACCTGTCTTGCTCTTCTCTTTGGCTGTCAGATCAGATGCCTAGCCTTCTGACAGTCAGTGATGAGTTTCTTTCAGCGCAATATATTTCACTTGTTATGGAGGAACTGTTAGAGGCAACATTTATTGTACTATTCTCCATCTCCATCCAATGTCTGGCTTGCTTGAAATGCATTTAGGGAGAGTAAGGAAGATTGAGCAGGACTCTGAGGAGTGGAGTGGACAGTTCTGCACAGACGTGCAACTCCAATAGAGAAATAAAAAGAGGAGACTGTTGATGGATTTGTTGTGATTAGATTTGAACCAGAAAAACAGATACAAACACAAATAAAGGAAGGAAGAACAATTTGAAAGCCTAGTTGTCAGGGAAGAGGAGCTCGTCCTCAAACTCTGGTGGTTCGGACAGGAGTACATCATGTAATAACCCACTACTTATGTCATCGAAGTCGCTCTCTTCTTCCTGCTGTGATTCACGTATTTTGTACTCCAGGGGTATAAAGTGCTGATTCATTTTGATCATGGTTAACCTCTTCACGCTTTTGGGCGAGAGACTGGTCCTTTTCACAGTAACAATGGCACCAACAGCACTGAAAACACGTTCTGAAGAGACCCTTGCAACAGGGCAAGCCACATACTTTATCGCCAGCCTGCTGAGCACTGGCCATTGGCTTCTTTTCCCATACCAATACACCAATGGGCTTTGCTCCATGAAGACCTCTGTTGTGTCATCTAGATAGGCCTGAACCATCCGCTCAATGTTCAGGGGTGCTCCGATTTGCTTGGCCTCTTTTGCCTTTGCATCAGTAATGGACGTACAAAACCCTTTCCGTAGAAACCAATCACCTGCCGTTTTTTTAAATGTGGCTGATGATCCTGTTGGTGCTGTTGTTGATGTTATTCCCGGCAGTGTTGTTGACTGCTGGGAGGCAAACGCACTGCTCTCGGGCTCTGAAGTAGAACTTGACTCTGGGTGCCCTGTAGTACTTTTTCTGCCCTGGGGTGGCGGGCCTCTAATTAAGATCTGTTAGTTTTCAAAGTCAGTGGCTTCCTCAGCTATCAAAGTTTTGTACTTGGCAACATCCACTTCTGAAAAAGGAATTCCTTCATTACTGCTCAGCAATAATTTGTAACGTGGATCCAAAATTGAGGCAGTAATGTAATGTCTATGTGACACAATGTTATTTTGAATCCTTGTATTGTCAGATAAGCGAACGGCTAAGGTGTCCGCCAAATAACATGCGTCTACTTTGTCCTCCACGCCTGCGTACATTTCTGACACCTCCTTCAGCTCTTGCTCTAGCATGTACAACAATGGGATAGCTTGGCCCATAGTACAGTCCTCCCTGCTGACTTCACGTGTGAAGACCTCAAAAGGAAGTAGCATTTCTGTCAGGCATTTAACGAGGTCCCATTGGGCCATCTCAATGGTCATGCCTTTCACAGTAGGATCTCCTGACCTTTTCATGACATGAGCATTGAGTGGCATGTACTGCTCAAACGGACGCTCAAGCATGTAATAAGTTGAATTCCAATGTTTTGGCACCTCCTGAATGAGTGCTTTGACTGGCATTTTATGCTCACGTTGAATGACCCTCAGCTGCTTCCGGGCTTTAAAAGAATGGTTGAAATGTGTGCATATTCTTCTGCAGGTGGTTAGAAAGTTGCTGACTTTGCTTTAATTTTTCAGAAAGTCTTGAACAACAATGTTAATGCAGTGTGCCAAACACGGGACCCTGAAATAGCCACCATCTTTCATGGCTCTAACTACATTACTGCCATTGTCCGTGGCAACAAAACCAATGTTAAGCCCTCTTGGTCGCAGCCACTCAAACACCTTGCTGTTAAACTCATCCAAAATGTTTGCAGCAGTATGAGATTTCTCCATTGCAAACATGGCTACAGTTGCATGTTTGCAGGTGTCTTTAAAAATCTCAGCGGTGTCAACAACACCTTCAGATATCTTATCTTTAACACCCGAAAAAGAGACCCAGTGTGCAGTGATGCACATGTAGTCAGTGGCTTGGCAACTGGACCACATGTGTGTTGTCAGGTGGATACTCTGAACAGCACTCTGTTTTAAGGCTTTTCCAAGCAATTCCAGCACGTCTTGATGTAGTGCTGGAACAGCAACTCTTGCGAAATATTAGCGGCTGCGAACAATCCATTTTGGGCAGATGGTTGTCACAAATTCCAGAAAACCCACCCCTTCAACAAAAGAAAAAGGGAGAAGGTTCAGTGCTAACATTTTAGCCAGCTTCGCATTGTAGAAACATGCTATTGAGTGGTTGCGTTCGTACTGCCCCTCCGGCCTAGTAAACACGCTAAGAATGGTAGGCTACGTGGTATTCCTTAATGTGCTCAACGTCGCACTTTTTTTAAAAGCAGTACTCCTTGGTGTCTCAGGCTGACTCATGCGCCACTGAGATGTCACCGAGGATGTGGGCGTTACCACTGCAGTGCTGGGGACAGGGCTACTTTGTGTACCACTACCACAGAGAATGTGTCCCTCTTCTTCTTCCTGTTCCACCGTGAGCGGACTTTCTACTCGTTTATCCCCACCAACAGCAATGGTTCCAGTTTTTATGCGATGAAGGTGCTCTTCCCACTGGATTGCATGGTGTTGTTTTAGATGGGTCATTTGGCCTCCGGTACCATAGTTTGTACCGAGCTTACCACGACTAACAGAGGTATGACAAACGGAGCATATAGCAAGTTCTCCTCCTTTCTGCTAACCGTAAAGAAGTTCCACACTGGCGAGCTTAACTTTGGTCTCCTGCTGGAGTTGCCACTTCCAATGCCGGATGAACTGGAGGGTGTGTGTTGAATTTGACTCTGTGCAGTACCACTACCTACTTCTGCTGAGGTGAAGCTTGTGCTGGATGTAGGACGCTGCCGGCCCTTTGCTAATGTAAATATTGAAGCTGGAGGTCGTGTTGGTGTTACCTGTGTTGGAGGTATGCATGCTACATCCCTCGCAGCCATTTTAGATAGTGTAAAAATGTTGGTCTCCATCTCCTCTGGGCCGGGAGTGATGTTCGTGATGACTGGCTCATCATCATCTTCATCATCATCCTGCTCTTCTACATCAAACTCCATAAGTGTAAGGCTTTCTAGAACCTTCCGTTTCCCATGCCTGCTCTTGTGACGTGTCTCCCTCTCAGACTCAGTTTGTGGGTTCCAAGTGGCATCTAGATCATCAGAAGGGGGGCTTGGCAAAGAACTTGATGTTCTAACCCTCCTTTTCCTTTCTGGGTTTTGGAAGACAATGGAACTTCTGAAGCAGTGGCTTCCTCTTCTTCCTCTGCATGAGGCTCAATTTCCTGAACTGCCCCTACTTCGGGAGGAACAACAGCTAGTATTGCGGGCAGTGGTTGCGGCTGTTGTTGTTGACCACTTATCTGCTGTGTTCCCTCCTGCGTTGATTGTGTACTACTTTGAGATAGCGATAACTTTAGTTCAGGCTCAGCATCACTGCTTTCTACCATTAGGCTGGCTACCTCTTCCACACTCATCTGCTTGGGCCTGGGTTGGGCCCACTGATGCGGAGGTGCTGCCCCCAGCTTGGCCCCTGGACGCCGCTGCTTCAGGTGTCATTTTTGGTGTCCCAAAAAAGGTTTTGGGAGGCACACCAGACTTTAGTGACACTTCCTTCTTCTTCTGTTCCTTCTTCTCCATGGCAACTTTCTTAGTACCGGAGGACCTGCTACCTGCTTTCTTTGTGGGGCATCTTCTTCAGATGTCAAAACAGCACTCAGTTGCACAAGTTGCAGAGATGGCTGGTCAGGTCACTCACACGTCACGTCGTGTACAGCAGCAGGACGTCGGTCTGGCACCACAACGTGCGATGATGACACACCTCCTCCATCTTTTGTGCACCTAAAAGCAAAAAAGCCAGAAGAACATCAGTCAAAAGATAGTACAATCAAACTAATATAATATATAACTTCTTAGTGTGTGGTGAGTGATCACAATCATTACATTTTATTAAGTCAGTGAACAACAACAGTATAGCCATTTATGAGACTGACAAGGCCAGGGCTCCTGGTGTACTACTGTACTGTGTACACTCAGGAAGAATAAGAATAGCAAAGAACAAAGACATAAATGTAGTTTGCTCTAAATAAAAATGTGTGCATCACATTGGATGGATGTAGCATCAGGGAGCAACAACAACGAACATATACTCATAAAAAGGCATTTATTTACAACACCCAAAAAGTGAAATATACCCCAGAAAAAAAGTGAATCCCACATTTTGCAATTCAATCCAAAGCCATACATGATGTTGAAATTCAACGCACATCACAAAAAGAGTTGTTTAACTTCCATGCACCCGTTATGATTGATGAGTAGTACCCCTGGACCTACTGGAAGAGTAGGCTACAAGATTAAAGGCCTATGGAAAAAGCACAGTGTCTGGTCCCACAAAATGGCCGCCACCACAAGGCCAGGCCACTCACAAAAACAAGTAAAGGTCAGGAATACAAGACAGACAATGCAGGCCTATTGCAAAAGCACAATGCCTGCCTTCACAAAATGGCCACCACCCACATGCTCATGCCACCCACCACAATAATAACAAATAAGTGAATACATAGGACAGGAACAGGAAGTTGGAGTCTCTGTGGAACTTACTTACTCTCCTAGAAATGACTCTGTGCTCCAAAACTACAGCAAAATGACAACCTGAGGAATTTTTTTAGCAAAATGCACAAAATCAGCGTTTTCGAGTAGGTTTTTGTTGCTCGCGAGCTATTGTTTGCCAGATTGCAAATTCTGTAGTGATCAAGTCCACTCAGTTGTGATGATTTAGGTAGGTTTATTGGAGATGGTACAAGATCACAGGGAGACCATAAGTAGGCCAGATAAAGAACCCCACCAGGAGCAGCCAGCAGGCAGCTCAGCCCAGTCAACTGTCATTACTCACTGCAGAATCCCAACATTCTGACAGCATCATCACATGAGCATTCCACTGGTGGTAGATTGGCATTGCATCAGCATAAGCAGGATATAACACACATCAAGCACACACATCCAACAAAGGTATTTAACACACACACACACAAACAGTGAAATACACCACAGCCACATTTAGCATTTCAATCCTATGCCATCCATGCCCTACATGATGTTTAAATTCAACAGACACCACAGAAACATGGACCTATGGGTACCCTACTGGCTGAAATTGCAAAGAAAAACAACTAGGCCCCTATTGAAAGTACAGGCCACCCACAACAATAAGTTTTTAAAAAGAATGAAAGTGCCAAAAAGATGTAGGCACAAACAAGCCCCAATGAAACAAACATGTATGCCAATTCTCCAATTTACTTGTAAAATTAAATCTCAAATCAAAAAGTCCTCAAATAAATTCAATCCAATGGTATGATGCAGCAGACAGACACAAAAAGTGATTCTTCCAGCTCCAAATCCAAATGAAAGTGAACAGCACATGGACAAAGCACTGGGAGGAGTCTGCTGGACAGGAACAGGAAGTTGGAGACTCAGGGGCACTTCCTTCCTCTTGAAAAAAAGAGTTAAAAAAATAAAGGACTCCTTGCACAAAAGACTACAGCCAAATCACAATCGGAGGAGTTTTTCTGAGCAAAATGATCATTTTAGAGAAGTTTTTTTGAAGCTCGAGAGATATTCTTTGCCAGATTGTAGTTTTTGCATGTTCGGGATCGCGATCTTATCAAGACAGCCGCCGGAAGTCAGCTCGCGCGTCCGAATGACGTGTTTGCATTCGCACACTCTCGCTGGATCGGGCGGCCATATTACAAATCTCGTGGCGCACGCGAACGGATTAAAAAAAGCGAGTTGGCGAACGCAGAATCACGGTAAGATGTTACCGTGCGCGCGAGAATGAATATTGAGCGCGCGAGGAAGCAAACTACTACGTTACGCGGTAGATTGCGTAGCAATCTGCAACTTCGCGCTCTACGCGAATCGCAAAGTTACCTAAACTTTGCAAGCTCCGCGAGCGGAGCGTAGTTCACCGCCCAGGCTTAATTATTTTAATGAATTATACTGGGCTCCCAATTCCTCAGCAGTTACCACTGCTAGTTTTTGTAATATCAGGTCTAAATATCACACTTACTCTTGTTTTGTTTCAGTCTAGTTGCTTGTGATGGATAATCCTTCTGAAGAATGCTACAGTTGGAGTTCACCAAGGGGGGAGTGTGACTTTGCTTGTGATGTCTTCTCTGTTAGCCCTACCCCACTACTACTGCCAGCACCATTAAGAAGGCACCCTGGGAAAACCTGAAATAAGGTTTTGAAAGATTGAGAGAGGTAGCAGCCACCGCTTCATATATTTCGGTGAGAAAACTAAGAAGTTAACTAGCTTAGTTAGTAACTTCTACTGAAGATTAACATTATTTTATATATGTTGTAGTTAATGTGCACAGGCATAGGCACACACCCAAGTGGCAATATAGTTACAGAGCCTAGTAGGGCAAAGATATATTTAACTGGTATACTATATACTTTGATAAGTGGCTGGGTGCTGCAAAGGTGGTAAAAGGTAACCTCATCAAGCAATAAGACAAGCTTAGTCTGTAGAGTTCCCACTGTTGTGGTGGGGGTTTGTTTGGGAATAAGTAAAGTAAGTAACCTAGCAAATAAATATATGGCAAGTGACATCAGAAAGGGTAAGTCTACGGGGAAAGTTGATGTACACAGTGTGTGACGTTTGAGAGGGCAGCGTTTTGTCAATAAAAAAATAGAAGACTGTGCTAAGTGCAAAGACAAAAGACAGATTCTGAGTAATATACAAGAAACAAACTACTCATTTATTTTTTACGAAGAAAACCCACCAACTCAACCCACAACAATCCCACCTATCTCTCCAAATAAATAATTCAAGTGCCTCATCGATGTAAAGCTCAAACCTTTCCCCAGCTTCCCTTCCCAATTCACACCCTCTCTACTCACAACAAATGTCCCTCTCACCAAAAACACTCCATTAAAAAAGGGTTTCCTAGTGAGTATCCCAGAGGACCTGAAGGCGTGCCACCTCTAGAGCCATGTTCCGCTGACCCAGATGAGTCACACCAGCTGAAGTAGGGTGCAGCAGAAGAGGTGGTCTGTTGTTGATGTTGGGGGGATTCTGCTGGGTAGCAGTGGTGAATCCTCGCAGCTGGTGGTGGTGGTGATGGTGATGGTTTGGCTTGGATTGAGGTGGTAGGCCAGGCTGGCCGGAGGAGCCAAAGGCAAGTGCCTGTTCCTCATCCAAAATTTACCAGCAGGCAACATTCTGCCACGTTGGCCTCCATCCTGTGGTGCCGCAGTCATGCAGCTACCTCTTGGCTAGATGGTGGAGCTCCAGCAGCAAAGAGTAGCTTTATCAAGAAAATAAAAATTAAAAAAACAAATTGTATTGTTTAGCACAGACACATGTTTATAGTGGCACAGTAGTAGAACACTTCTGGTCCCCTAAGGACATTAGAATTTGTTATGTGATATGTCACAGGTTTTCCCTACACGTATCACACAATAGCACTGACTGAAATGTATTAAGCCAGAATACCATCAAATTAAAAGTGAAGGTTTTTTTTTGCTTAAAAGATTTCATAATGAAAGTAAACAAACACTTGGTGTGCAAAAATTACCTCTCATTAATGAGTAAAGCGTATATGGAGCACAATTAATAGCATTCTTGATGTATAACATTAATAGAGGCATGCATCGCCGGGTCTCCTATTCTCGGGATTCTGCTGTAACTTTCTGTGTGAGCTGTAATGAATAATTTATTAGCTTACTTTAATTCCAAAGGCCCTGCTCTATTCAGACTGCTCTTTTCAATTCTACCTTGACTCCAAACTTAGACAAAACAGATGGATAAATACTATGTCACACATGTCATGTATAATGGATATCTTGTCTGCCGTACGTAGACAATGGACAAAATAAAGCACTGCAGTACAGGGAAAGGATAGGGATATATTTTATTTGTTACCTTTGTTGCAAAGTATCCCACCCACCAAGTCTACCCTAGATTAAAACTTCAGTGAGAAATATGAAGATTCTTTACAAATGAAGGTGTCTGACGAGTTAGCCAAAAGATTACTTTTTCTGATCCTCCTCCTATCTCAAAGTATATGGATTTTCAGGAAACCCCAAGAGAAATTTATGTTTCTGGCCGACTGCCAAATTTTTGCCCACTTAAGGAAAACAAAGCTAGAAGTCTACCAGAACATTCTATTCTGGGTTCCCTAGATGAACCCAAGCTCTTTAGAGGCCTAGTGAATTTTTCCTTATTTACAGAACACAAACTAATCAGTCTGTTAGAGTCTATCAAATCTGGTTCCCCTGCTGAGCCTTGCCTGCCATATGTTCTGCACATGATTTCAAATTATATTGCTATTCGTCTTTTAAAACATTTGAATAACATCTTAATCTCTGCCCTATTTTCAACTGTTTGGCAAATGGCATCGACTTTTCCTATTGTGAAAAAAATATCTATGGATCCAGCTTCATTTAAGAGCTATTAACTCATTTCTCGACTACCACTTCCCGCAAAATATTGGAAAAGGCCTTAAAAAAGGAATTGATGACTAATTTGGAGACTATTAATATATTAAATCCTTTTGAACACGGTTTCAGACCAAAACATTGCACTGTGTCTGCGTTAATCATTGCAACTGAGAAAATCTGTATCTTTGTTGAAGAGGGGGGAAGGGCTGCTTTGATCCTAATGGACCTTGCTGCCGCATTCGATACGATAAATCATACTGTTCTTATCAGTCGGCTGGAGAGGGTTGGGTTTGGAGGTGCAGCCCTTACGATCTTCAGGTCTTTTTTATCTGATACAGATCAAACTGTGGAGATTGGGGGTTTAACTGTAATCCTTTCACTTTTCCATGTGGGGTGCCTCAAGGATCTTTAACCATCTCCCACATTGTTTAATATCTATATTATTTCTTTGGTGATGCTGATTCAATCTTATGACTTTACTCCCATAACCTATTTCCTCAGATATCGGCATTGTTGCTAAAAATTTGAATAACTTCATGAACCATATAAATAACTAGATGCAGGATAACTCCTTAAAATTAAACACTGAAAAAATTGAGGTTATCCTCTTCAGCAATGGTATATCATTCTGGACCAACTCATGGTGGCATGATGTTCTTGGTTACCTTGCCTCTTCAGTTTGGACGGTAAAAAACCTGGGGGTTCTATTTGATGAACAGCTGAGTTTCTCAGATCAGATTATTCAGATTACATCTTCTTTTTTATCTTTAACTAGAGGTTAAGAAAGATCTTTCTTTTCTTTCCCTTTGAGCTGCAAAAAATATTGTTAGTGGCGCTCATTTTACCCAAGATGGACTATTGAAATGCTTTTCATTTGGGCATCAATAAATGCCTTCAATTAAAACTTCACTCGCTGCAGAATGTCTTCATGAAGGTTCCTAAGTCATCTCTATCTCCAAGAAGTTTCGGGACATGCATTAGCTCCCCCTATCTGAAAGAGTAAAATTCAAGGCACTTTGTATAGTACAAAAAGCCCTGCATGGTTCCAATACCCTTTATTTTTAAAAGAGGTCTAAGTGGTATAATCCATGTTGTGAGTTACAGTCTTCTTTGACTAAATAAGTAGTGGCTATCCCTAAAATATAAAAGAGAAGTTGGGGAGGTAGATCAGAATCTCACCTCCTCCCTTTTAGGGAACAGCTAAAAACTTGGCTTTTCATGTCTTCACAATTTTTTTTTATTCTCAATTAGTACTGGAGGTTTCCGCTAGCGTCAAGACACCTCGGTAATCGCACCTTCTAGAAAACTATTGCTTACTTACTTACTTTAAGAGTCTTCGTATATGGCCAAGCATAACCCATCCGTTTGCTGGGGTGTTTCAAGTCACCGGTGTCCTAGAAGCAAGTAAGTGTTAACACCATCATCTACCAGTGGTCAGTGGGCATAGGGCCAAAGCCCTAGAGCTGATATCCTTTGCCTTCAGAGTACAAGCGGGGGAGCTATCCACTGTTCTCAAAGAATGCGCTGAACTATTAAAAGGCATAGGTTGTCTGAGAGGGAAAGAGGTAAAGCTACACATTGACCGTTTTTTCAGCTGGTGTCATGGGACACTGGCTCATCGCGTTTTATTTCCAGTCAAAAAGAAAAGAACTGGTAAAGCTGGAACGTGCCGGCATAATCAAAAAGGTGAATGGCCCCAACCCTTGGGTCTCACCGATCTTAATAGCCAAGAAGCAGAAGAAGCTTGGCAAAGTCTGCATCTGTGTGGTTATTCAACTTCCCAATATTGCCATCAAACAGGAATGTCATCTGACCCCCGTATTAAATAATGTCCTCCGGGAGGTCAGCGGAGCAAAGTGGTTATCAAAAGTCAACCTTCGCTCAGGATATCAACAGTTACCACTAAACCCCGAATCTAGGTTTATCACTACCTTCTCCACTCACGTTGGCCTGCGGAGGTATCGCCACCTCAACTGCTGTACATCCAATGCCACTGAAGTCTCCCTGAACAAGATCCAGGATATGCTCGGTGGCCTTCCATTAGTCATCAGTGTCACTGATGACATTCTGATTTTTGCCAAGCCAATGAGGGAACACAACGAACATCTCTGCAGAGTCCTCCAGGGGATCAAAGACTCAGGGCTAACTCTCCATTTGGAGAAATGAGAGTTCTTAAAAAGGCATATCAACTTTTTCGGATGCATCTTCTCAGCAGAGGGGGTGACACGAGACCCAGAGAAGGTGCACAATGTAGAGGAAGCCCCAGTGCCCACCAGCATAGCGAAAGTAAAAAGCTTCCTTATGTATGGTAAATTATTGTGGAAGGTTAATTTCAGATCTCATGAGCTTCACCCAACTTCCGCGTGAACTCACTAAGACAAATGTCCACATGAACCTGGATTGCAGAATACGAAAACGCCTTTCGTAGGTCCAAAGAAGCCCTATATGCCGACACCACTATATTCTGCTTGAAGCCACAAAAACCAACAAACATTCCAGTGGATGTCAACCAAAAAGGACTCTGAGCTGTTCCCATCCAGCAACAGGGACATGGAGCCTGGACCCCAGTTGCATAGGCTAGCCAGTCCCTTGCTGAGACAGAACAGCGATGCTCACATATCAAACGGGGAGCTATCGACATACACCAGGCCTGCAAATATTTCACTTATATGTGTATGGACACCCATTAATAGTCACAATGGACACCGGGACCTTGGTGCCCCTGTTTCATGGATTAGTATCCGAATTTCCACCTCGCATTGAGAAGTAGATGCTCCAGTTGCAAGAATATGACTCTCGTGTCAAGTATAGACCAGACACCACCAATCCAGCTGACTGTCTCTCCCACCATCTCTGAGCTGTGACCCCCAAGGAAGCAGGAGAGACAGAAGAGTATGTCTGATATGTTGCTGAGATGTCTAGGCCACTACCTTTGCCACTTGCTGCTCTTCTGCAATACACCAAAGAAGACAAATGCCTACAAATGGCAATTACTGCTCTCCAGTTATAGTGAGTGGAAGACGTTGAAAGCGCATCTGTCACAGAGGACCCCAAAGAGAAAAAGAGGCCTTGAATTGCTGTTCAATGTTTTCAAGAGCTCCCGAGAGATGCTAGTGGATGTTCGGTCCGAGGACCTTAATTGGTGATTGCCACCATCCTTACCAACCAGGCCTTGCAGCTGGCCCACTGCGGCCACCAAGGGGTAGACAAAATTAAGAAAAGGATCTGCACAAAAGTCTGGTTACCCGGCATTGATTAAATGGAGAAGGCAGTGGTGAGATCATGCCAGTGGATCCAGGTGACTGGATCTCTGAATGGCACCTAACCCGGTGCTATCTGAAGAGGGTCCCTAGCAGCCATGGGGGAGCACCCGTCTTCAGTTTGGTCACCTATTGGATGGGAATACGCAATAGTTCTGATAGATGACCAGACCAAATACCCCAAGATTTAACTAGTTGAGTCACAAATGGCCTCAGAAGTCATTGCAAAGATACAAAAGATGATTTCCGCCCATGGTCTTATGAGAGAATTGCATACAGAAAATGGACCTCCTTTTAAGAGCCAGGAATTTGTGGATTACCTACGGTCATAGGGCATTCAGCATTGCTAAATAACACTGTGCTAGCCACAAACCAATGGGGAGTTGGAGCAGTTTATGCATACTTTGAACAAGGAAACATACTTTGGGGAGAGGAGTTGGCCTAACGGCTAGGGCGCTCGACCTCGGACCTGGGGAACTGGGTTCGAGTCTTGGTAATGACGCTGAACATCCTGTGATTCTGGGCAAATCACTTAATCTCCCCGTGCCTAACAAAGAATGAATGTGTGTCCTAATGTAGAGTAACTGGTGCTATGTAAAGCGCTCTGATACCTGATTGGATTCGGGTCAAGTTCGTGCTATATAAAACTCTACAAAATAAAAAAAAGGTGTTACAAATCACTAATGTTGACCAACAACTAATAGAGTGGCAATTTATGGATACCTACAGGAGTATCAGTGGACGCTGCACTCAACCACTGGCCAAGCCCAAGGGCATGCCAACATGGGATATGTCACCAACAATATTATACTACACCACCCATAATGGATTCCAAGCCCCATTGACAATGCAAGCGTTCTCGGCAGGAGGATGGCAACCAATCAGAAGACCAACTATAAGCAAAGGGCTTGACCTTCCAACATCCAGCCTGGAGACTCTGTATTTGTTATGGATCGACATCCCAGTAGGAAGTTCCGGTTGCGTTTTGAACAACACCCTTGGATTGTGGTAGGACGCAAGGGCACAACGAGCACTGCATGAAGAGGTAATTAAGAGTTCACCCACAACAACTCTTTCTTCAAGAAGGTCAAGGGAGTACTCCCAGGAACTGCTGAGTCATCCACTGACACTTCCTTTGTCAGAGACAGATGAGTGGGTGCCATCATTGCCTTCACCCATGGTCCAGAACAAAGTTTCTCAGGGTCCAGACGAGACACAGCCAACCTCCATATCCCCATATGGTTCTGCAAGCTGCAGCTCCAGGCAGGAGGCCGGTACCCTGAGATCCTCAGGACAAAGCAACCACCTGAGATATCATTTGTAAGGCATTCCGGCACCATCCACCCACCTGAAGAAATTCCTAGTCTGATGACTCTATGATACTGCAAGCTGACCCTACAGGGGAAAGAGCATGGCCAGGGCTGTGGTAATGTTATGAGTTATCTGTGTGAAATGTTATGTTATGAAATGTTGTTGTTATGCTTTATTAAAGCTGGGGAAGAATGAACTGTCCTAGCTCGCTAAACATTGCAGGGTGGTCTTGTTGTTTATCACCCTCATACATGCAGGTTTTAGTTGACTCCTGCGTTCCACACACAATTCAATTAAAGCACATGGATGTGGCTTGTTTAGGAAGGTGCACACTGGTATTGCAAGCAGTACATGTCCATGTATCATTTATTAGACTCTCACTACAAGGGCCAGTAGGCCTGTTTGGCATGACAGCATACTGTGTCTAGAGACCTGTTAACAGCAACCCTGACAATGCATCTGCACTGTATTTTTCAGTACTGCACAAATATTCTAAACAGTGTAAAATAGACGGGGCAAACATTCTGAGCTTTGTTACCACTAGTGCTGATTTTACATAGAATTTTGATAGCACTGGACCATGGGTAATTGCAAACATTTGCCCTGGGGCCACAATGTATGTTCTGTGGTGTGACTGAGGGCTGCACTGATGCCAGCAGGGTGGCGGTCTGGGGTCTGGCTAGATCAGGTATTGTGTAAGGAGGTCTAAAAAATGATATATAAATGGGCAAGCATTTATTTGCAGTTCAAAGTTAAATGGTGAGGGACACCATTTTAGTTAGTTGATAACTTAATTTAACCTGCAAATAAATGCTTGCCCATTTATTTAAAAAACAATTCTGAATATTACTGCTTTGCAAGTAAACAGCTGCTCACGCTGCTGTTCACCAAGAGGCTACATGCAAAGGTCTAGAGGGCTGCAAGCGGTCCCCGGCCCATACTTTGAGTATCACTGCTGTAGACTGTCCTGCAAGTGCAGTTTGAATTTACAGTTTAGCTGGTGTTTCAAATATGAGTAAAGACTCTGCTTTTTCAGCACATAATTTAGATGCCAAATTTCTTTGACCTCAGGAGCTTCAGTTTGAAGAAACACCAAGGTGTGAGAACATCAGTGCAAGTTTAAACCTATCCTATTAGGGATAGCAACTTGACATGTAGATTGCGGTCCATTACCTCAAGTGTAAGAGTAATCATTCAGCTTGTTTCATAAACACACACTGATGTATAACTCCATTAGCTCCCTTAGCCACATTGGGCAAATATTCCAATAAATACTCCGGATCTTTCAGAATGACTGTCTTTAAATTTCTGTGATCAACTGGCTCTGCAACTACTCTGCAACTCACCTTTCTGTATTTTTATTCCCACCACATGCTTTAATGTGCTACAGTGCAGAAACACAAGCTGTGGCACATTAATGCAAACTCTAATCACGTCACCCTTGCGTCTAGTTCATCACCTCCTTTGGATGCTTTTCAAACAGTCAACCCCTGTGTATTGCTATATGCAGAGATTCTCCACCTCAGAGGCAGAGATCCTCCACCTCAGAGGGAGAGATTCTCCACCTCAGAGATCCTCCACCTCAGAGGCAGAGATCCCCCACCTCAGAGGCAGAGATCCTCCCCCTCAGAGGTAGAGCAGGCCCACAGCAAGGTTTGTATTGGGTTGTTTGGCAACTCGATGCCTCACACACAGGTTTTGACTGAGCTCGTTCTCCATGAGTGTCTTACCTGTGGAACAGGCATGGACTCTATACTAGCTTTGTGGCTCACACATTCCTTGTCAGGTGCAATTATGTTCTATTCTTCTGTTACACTATTTAGTGATGTGTGGTGCAGCAATGGGTTGCACTGTACTGATTTAATATGAACTAATGTGCAGCATTGATTTGGCATGTTGCCTTGTGTAATATGTGGGGCTGTACTGTGTGTAGTGCATGTGTGTTGGTGTTATGTGATGTCCCTCTAATGTTCTGTATCCCAGGATGCTGTGATTTCATTAGCTTTACCTTGTCATGAAGTGCTGTCATTTTCTGGGACATTGAGTAATGTGTTGTCATGTTATGTACTGTGTTTGGAAGTGTTGTGCTGCAATGTTACGTGGTGTGCTGTTGCTTGATGTCACATGTTATGCTGCAGTACAGTGTATTGCATATGATACTATGTCATGTATGTTGTGCTGTAATGCATTGTGATTCAATTTGTTATTCTGCATATGATGTGCTGTAATTTGGTACACTGTGCTGTTTTGAGCTCTAATGAGTTTTGCTGTGCTCTAACATTCTGTGCTCTGTCAGGCTGTGATGTGCTCTGATGTTCTGATGTGCTATATTCTCTTGTGGTGTTTATTACTGTGAGCTGTGTTGGAATGTTTTTAACTGTTTCGGGTTGATCCACAACTTGTTGTACATTGATGTGTTTTATTTTGTTTGTCTAATATCTGGTGGTGTTCTAGTGTACTGTGTTACTCTGTGTAGCGTTGTGATGTGCTGTGATATGCAGTGCTGTATTTGAATGTTATCTGCATACGTTGATGCAATATGCTATGTTGTTATGTTGAAGGCTGTAATATGCTGTGCAATGATGTACTTTAGGATGTTTTGATCTTGCGCGCAGCTCCTTGGTGCTTACGGAGTACTGTCGAGAGGCCAGGTAGGTCTTGAGGTCTTCCTGGGCCCGCCAGGTTATCCCGGGCCCACCAGAGTTTGTGCAGTTGCTAAACGCTTAATGTGATCCGGCGAAGAGCCAGCTCTGGAGGTCCTTCAGGAAGTTGGAGAGAGCTGGTGTCTGGAGGAGGTGGAGGGCGTTCCATGCCCTGGCTGCGAGGAGGGAGAAGGAGCGGCCTCATGTTCTGGCCTACTTGAAGCACGGCATCGTCGCGAGGGAAAGCTGGGCTGAGCAGAGGGGTCTTTGGGGTGCATGGAACAAGAGGCAGTGGTTCATTTAGGTGGGGCCGGTGTTGTGGAGGGCTTTGTGGGCATGGGTGAGAAGCTCAAAAGTGAGTATCTTCTTGACGGGGAGCCAATGAAAGGCCCACAGGTGTTGGGTGATATTGCAGTGGCCTGGTAGGTTAAGGACTAGTCTGGCGGTGGCATTCTGGATGCTCCGGAGGTTGCAGGTGAGGATTTTGTTGGATCCCGGCGTAGAGTGCTTTGCCGTAGTCCAGTATGCTGCTAATGAGAGGGTGGGTGACTGTTTTCCTGTGTTCGAGGGGAATCTAGTTGAAAGTTTTTCATAGGAGTCAGAGGGTGTGAAAACAGGAAGAGGTGACGGCATTGATCTGGCGGTCGATTTTGAGGTCGGAGTCCAGGATGATTCCAATCTTGCGTGGTATGTGGGTGAGGTTGGTTCGCCGAGGGCGGGGGCCACCAGGTGTTGTTCCAGGCTTCTGGATGTGGGCCTATGATGAGTACTTCAGTTTTGTCTGTGTTCAGTTGTAGGCAGCTGTTCTTCATCCACCCAGCAATAGCTTCCATTCCTTCTTGAAAGTTGTGTTTCAAGGTGTCCGGTTCGTTGCTCAGGGAAAGGATGAGTTGAGTGTCGTCTCAGTACGATATGATGTTGACTCCCTGTGATCTGATGATGGTTGCGCGTGGGCCCATGTAGACATTGAACAGAGTGGGGCTGATGGAGGATCATTGGGGGACTCCGCAGATGGTCAGTGTGGGTTCCGAGAGGAAAGGAAGGAGTCTGACCTGCTTCATTCTGCCGGAGAGGAATGAGAGGATCCAGTTGAAGGCTTTGTTCCAGATTCCTGCATCATGGAGTCTACGTACTAGGGTGCAGTGTGAGACTGTGTCGAAGGCCGCAGCGATGTCAAGGAGGATGAGGGCCACAGTCTCTCCTTTGTCGAGGAGGGAGCCGATGTCGTCTGTCGTAGCCCCACAGGTATAAATACAATCAGAATAGATGTAGAAAGAAGGTTTACACCATGCACCACAGGTATAAATACAATAAGAATAAATGTAAACAGAAGGTTAGCATCATGCACCACCAAATACAATAGGAAAAAATGTAAAGAAAAAGTTAACTTCATGCATTATAGGCATAAATAAAAAGAAACAAAGAAGCTTTAGCAGTAGTAGAGGTAGATATTTTTTTTATCAATAACATGATCATTCCTAAAAAACATCTCATTAAAGAAAATCTCTTTAGACATAAATTCATAAAAACACATCGCGATCAGTTAAAAAAGAATAAAACAACATCTTATCACTCACATGAATACAGAATTCGATTTAGCTTAAATTAAAAAGAGGTCATCAATCAATTCTCTGTGAAATGCAAGAATAAGAAAATTATAAAAATCTATCAGTTCTTTAAAATCTATGATATGGATTTGATAAGGCCCAAAAGATTTATTTCTAATCAACAGTCAATGGGGCCTAAGTTCTCCCTTTCCCAGTAATAGCCCCATTTTCATGACATGTGCTCTATCCGGGTCTAGATCTTCTTCACTATGCAAAAAGCAAGTATCTAGATAGTGTGAAGACAAACCACCTAGTTGTATCTGATGTAAAGATACTCAGTGCTTCTTTGGGGCGTGCGAAAGATAGCACACGGCATGCTGGAATAATCCACGTTTTCCTCAATTTTGCATAGAACGGACAGACAAATATAAAGTGCTCTAGTGTTTCAGGGCTGACATTACATAGGGTGCATAGCAAGATTACAGATGCATTCTTCCAGTTACTTCTCAGCGCGTTTAGTGGAAGAGCCCTGGTTCTGAACTGTATATAAAGTGCCCGTGCCTGAAGGGGTTCAATTTTATCCATATACGATTCAAACTTAAAACAACTATTAATATCTAGTAAAGGTGTTGTTAGGGAACCAGTGATCCTAACTTCAATAAATATGGAATCAATAAACTCCCAAAATCTCTTTTTTAAAAGAGACCCCATTTTTTTAGTAATAGATTTTGGATCTTCCCACATAAAACCCAGTCCCAATTTATAGAGCCAAACCTTTACTTTTTTAAACCATACCAGGTGCTCAGTTTGAGTATGGTAGGTCCAGAGTCCAATCCAGAACTTAAGCCCCTTTAGGACAGCAGAATGGGCAATAGACCTTAGACCAAGGTCTAAGCGAAGGAGTATTAACGGCATATTTCTTTGTAGGTTTAAAGCGGCTCGTAAAAATGTGGTTTCTGATACTTGTAATTGGTTCTATTGTTCCAACACCCACAGTTCTGCCCTGTATAAAGCTGCACCCTTTCTCTTTGCCCGATGTATTTCTAGAATTGAGAAATTGGACGGAAAGGGGAGCTTTTAGCTTTCTTAATCATAACATAGTCTAGATGTTACAGGGAGAGTACACTCTTTTGTATTTGGGGATTCCAAGACAGGTTGTCACTTACTCTAACCCCCAAATAGTCAAAATCCTTGACCTGGTCTAACCTTTGGGTGTCTAGCCTCAATTTATTCTTTGTAGACGTATACGGCTTAAAAACCATGAACGTAGTCATTGAGAAGTTTATTTCTTATCCCCTTTCTTTGCGGTCAGTTGCAAACTTGGTCAGTACTTTCTGAATCCCCATAGAGGTTTTAGAAATAGGCAGCGTATTGTCTGCAAATAGAAGACAGGGGATTTGTTTGCCCGCTAATTTTGGTGGATCCCCTCCGCAGTCATGTAGATCTTTGATAAGCCCATTCATATATAAAGTGAACAAGGTTGGGGCTAAGACACAGCCTTGGCATACCCCTTTTAAAACTGGGATATTTTTTGTTAGGCTACCATCTGTGTTCCATCTGACTTTGGCATAGTTTCCAGTGTGCAACTGGACCAGGAGTTGGAGCTGTCCCAGCGGGAGACCAAGATCACTTAAGGCAACCCATAACTTAGAGCGCTCTATTGAGCCAAACTCCATTTTCAAATCAAGTACTACGACGTACAAATGGCCCTTCAGAATAGTTACCTCCTTCCAGATTAATAGTAAAAACTGAAACACCTGGTCTAGGGTACTTGTAGAGGATCTAAAACCAGCCTGCAGATTAGAAAGTATACAGGAGTCCTCCATCCAGCCTTGGAGGTGCGTTAAGATCATTTCACTGAATATTTCTTGAGATACATCTATAAGGCTAATAGGCCTATAGTTTCCCGGGTCTCCCTTTTTAAATATGGGAAGAATTTCAGCACCTTTCCATGAGTCAGGGAAATCCCCACCACTTGTGATAGCTAAATATACTGAATGGAGTAAAGGGCCCCATGTACTAGGTTCTGAGCGATATAGGTCGCCATGTAGCCTGTCTAACCCTGGGGCCTTCCCTGACTGTAGAGATGAGATCACATTAATAGTTTCCTCTGGTGAAAAGTTAACTTCTTCCACACAGTGCACTATGAGGGGATCCCTATTAGTCACAGCTGTATCATCCTCCAATACGGTTACTTCCCCTGAGAAAAGGCTCTGAAAATGTCCTTCCCACACTTCAGGTTGTATGTAAAAATCTGTTTCGCTAACTGGCTGTTTAAGGCTTTTGGATAGTAAGTGCCAAAAAGTCTGGGAGTCCTTCTTTCTTGACGCCTCAACCAGAATGTGCCTATTTTCTTCCTCACAGGCCCTTTTGGCCTCACCCTGTGTTCTCTTATAGGCTCTTCTTAAATTGATTATATCGACCCTTATTCCTTTCTTGACTACCCTGGAGGTAATTTGTTTTGTTTGCAATCTTCATTATACCATGGAGCAACTTTAAAAGTGGATATTTTAGAATTACACTGTTTACTTACAACAGCCTTTATATTAAAGGATAAATGCAAAAAAGTAGACAAAGTAATGTATTTGTTTGGGTCCTGATTTCCCAATACAATTAATGCACCAGCTACCTCTTTGTAAATTAGCGATAGGAGCGTCTCAACAGACATTATCTTTGGCCATTTTATTCTCCTTTTATTATTAGATGTAATAATAGGGATGGCTACTGGGCTTATTCGGTGTTGCGGAAGGATTATACCTGATAGCTCCAAAAACAATGCATTGTGATCACTGTCTTCACTGTCCAGGACAGTCATATCATGAATATTAGACCATAGATCGAGATCTACCATGATAAAATCAATTCTGCTGTTAATGCTGCCCCTTTTAAACATAGTGTTAGCCTCTACATCTGAGGATGTCTGCCCATTACAGGCGCGAAGCCCAGTGGTAAGTGTAAGGGACAATACTTGCTGACCAACCTTTGAGATTCTTTTCAGTGTCGGTATTTGAAGCTTTTTAATACCTCTGGCTTGCTCTTCCTTCTGTACCAGATCTTGAATTTAATCAATAGGTTTGTGGGTCATATTAAAATCACCGGCTACAATAAGATAATATCCTTTACATAAACTATCAAGGAATTCAGTCAATTTTAGTATAGTGTCCGTGTCCTTTTGGGGACTACTGAACCGGTTATAAAGATTTAATAACTTCAAGTGCATATTCCCTTTTACTGAGACAAAATCAAGGCCTAGGATTTCCTGCGATTCAATGTTTAGCCATTTTTACAACTCAATGTTGACTTAACCCAAATTAACAATCCTCCTGCAGGTCTGCCAGCTCTCAAGTGTCGAGCTTCGATGCTAAAAGTGGTATACCCCACCCTGTAATACTGCTCGGTTGCCCAGGTCTCTTGCAGAAGACAAATATGACTACTGTCCACAAAATTGCCCCATTCTGGATCATTTAAATTTGATTTTAACCCCGTGATATTCCATGTGATAATATTTAGGTACTGGCCCTCAAAAGCTCTTACATACTTAAGGTATGGGTTCCCATTCACTCTAATACTCGGGTTGCTTCCCTTCTTGGGCTATCAGCGATAACCGCTGCATTCTGTGGCAGCCGACTTCTACAGCTTGATTTTAGTCAATTGGGGTTATCCAGCCCAGAGAGAGACTGGTATCTATTCCTAGTTTCAATGGGGAAACAATCCCGTGATGTCTGCAGAAAGGAGAGTGTGTTCGCATTTTTGCTGCTCGACTTACCATTGGGTTTAAGTTGCCTGAAATAAAAAACAAGGGCATAATGCCAGTTCTTTGGGTATGTTCGCTCCCTGGTTTTCCTCTCCAACCTCCAATCAGTTTCCCAGCAAGGGCAGGTGACCTACAATTTATTACTACACAATCTCCACTGATAGACTTACACAGAGGACCAATCCAACTCACTCTTCTAATGAACAAGATATCACCATAGTTAGTATTAGTGAAGTCAGAATTAAAGGATAGCCAATGCGAGATCTTATTTTTCAATTGGCTCGTAGGTTCTTCTGTATTACTCTGTAATGGGAGGATGTTCGTTAATATCGTGACATAAGGACAGCATTCTGGTGGGGGATCCAATTTTCTCTCAGGTCGAGGTGGAACCAGAGTTGGTGCTTCATGCATTACCACATTTGTATGATCATTACATAAAAAAATAATTGGCACAACACGGAACCAGCGATGTTTAAGGACAACTTCCCAAATTTGCTCCCCCTGTTTGGTTTAATTGCCTCACAGATGTGCCTTGGGATGTGCCCTCCATGACAGTGTTTGAATTTACCCAGGTACTATTTACCTGAGGAGGTTGAGTAGTTTTACAACAACTTTTGGTTACCACATTAGGATGTCTAACAGTTTCAGAACACTCCTCCACAACAGGATAATTGGAATTTCTAGACTCTGCTGATTCATTCCAACCCAACAGATTGTTTACATTTTTTTCAATTACGCACACACTTTTTTCTAGTTTGTACATCCTGGCCAATATTGGTGCAACATTTTTAACAAGTAAGTTTACGAGGTGCATGATTAATGTCTCAATATCTTGCTCGGTTAGGGCTTTAGAGACTGACGATGTAGGTTTGGGTCCTGACATGGTTCCATTTTGATTGTCCATATTCCCTTCATGTGGCAGTCCCTTAAACTTGTTTTTTGCTCTAGTATTAGTTCTTGATAGAGGTTCCTGATTTTTTGTTTTCCTCTTCTTCTTAGCTGGCTGTTCTCTTATCATAGGCGATGTTGGAGTGGGTGGAGATAAGTGGTCTGCAAGGATTACATGATCGTATTCTGGCATTGTGCTAGCCAGTATTTCCTTTTCTATACCCCTGGCATTCTGATCAGGATTCGATCTAGGTTCAGGGCAGCTCGCAAATCTCCCTCCGTGGACAATCAACGTTCTACCCCTATAACTTCTTTGTCCAGGGCTCTTGCAGCACACGTCAAAAAACAGTCCAATGTCGAGTTTTGGAGAGACTTGGATGTACCCTCCTTATCGTTCATTTGCTTCCGTTTGGCCATTTGGGAATCAAGTCAACCCCCCAATATAAAAAAGTGACCACCAAGTACAAGCAAAAACAACCCGAGACTTACTTGGCTAGAGTTCATTGATGATCTATGACATATCTCACAGACTGACGTTGAGTGATGTTACCAGATGAAAGTACCAGGGCCCAGCCTCCTTCAGGCTCTGACGTGAGCAGATGGGCCTGTGTCAGCTCGATGATTCCTCATGAGCGGTTCGATGCCAAAAAGGGGTCCACCTCTCGACAGTCCCTACCCTGAATGTTATATTAGCACAGGTGAGTGGGATGATCAAGTGGGGGAAGAAAAGGAAAGGGACTGCTGGGAGGGAGATCTGTAAAGCAAAACAACACAACTAAATACAGATTCATAACAGGTAACCCTCTTTCTACATACTGAGCCTTGCACACCTGTAAAACAAATAACTTTCCTCGTTCCAAGGGAGGACTGTATAAATAACCTTATTTTAGTTTCGCAGATAAGGGGGAATTGTGCTAGGAAAGGGGTCAAAAACAGAAGGAGCTGTAATCACCAGATTCACAAGAAGCGTTAGATGGCTCATTCACAAGTGTTACATATAACACAACATTCACTACTGTACTGTACACACCTTCAGGCCTGGCAGAGCCCGCTTCACAAGGGAAGAGCAGAAGGCCACCTCTTGAACCCCCTCTTAGAAGTAGACAAACAACAGTCACCAAAATACTCCTGTTTGGTTTACTGCCTCGGAAATTATATATATGTCATGCCATAAGAATGGTCACCATTGTCTGTTTCATTGGGACATTATTCCTAAATACCTAATGCACCCACAGGTGCTTGTAGTTCAGCGTGCAACAAGGTTTTGGCATGAACCATCAGGTTGAGTTAGTAAACACTCCAAACCCACGGCTGGCACATGTTATCCAATTGCCTCCAATGAGATTCCCAAACTGTGCTTGTCAATGATTAACATAGAATAAACCTTGTTTCTAATGGTGCATGTGCACCCTTACCGGTACCAGGGAAAGAAACAGGGGCTGGCAGCGCAGCGCACTGTATCAACGAAGAATAATCAGCTCCGAGTCCGGCACCGGAGGTTCTTTTGAACTCCTCCTGCTTCCGGGTCACGTGTTTCTCTCCTGTGAGGCAATCGCGGAACTTCCGCTTTGCCTTATGGGAACTGTAGTCTTTAATTCCTTCCGATCATGCGCTCATCTCGCTGGATGTCAGAACACTCTTTCACCCTGCCTTTGCTGGCCCACCACCCTTCCGCCCAGGACCAGGCCTTTAATATCGCCACCGGAAGGGTCGTGTCGGCTGGAGACGTGGGGATACACCACATGGCTATAGGTGAGCCGAGTATGCGTGTGACAGCGCATCCCACCACTGGCGGGTGCTTAGCCGGCCGGGGTTTATCAGGATTCTTCCTATGGAAGATTTTTGTCAGAAATGTAGCATGAACATTCGTGGCTGGTTCCCAGGAGTTTTCCTCAGGACCGTAGTTCTTCTAAGCAATGAGATACCACAAGGAAGCTTTCCTGCTTTTCAAGCCCAGGATGCATTTTACTTTGTACTCTGGTTCTTGGTCTATCCTGATCGGTGTAGGCTGTTTCTTCACCGGTTTACCAGAAGGTTTTAACAGAGAAACATGGAACACCGGATGTATCTTCATGTTAGAAGGTAACTCCAACTTTACCGCTTCCGCATTGATGCATCGCACAATTTTGTAAGGACCTACGAACCTGGGCTTGAAGATGCTGTACCTTCTGAATCTGATGTTTCTGGTTGATAGCCATACGTAATCCCCTTTCTTATAGATCAGACCAGGGCATCGTCGTTTGTCCGCATACTTCTTGAAACGCTCCTTGGCCTCCAGCAGACGTTGTTGTGCAACCATAAACGTCTGCTGTATCTTTTTGGTACGTTCGGTTAGATTCCGGGATTTTATCAGTTTTCTGTGGTTGAACCAAAGGAATGAGTCTAGGGTGTACTCCATAGATACAATAAAACAGAGCTATCTTGATAGAGCTGTGATGGGCGCTGTTGTATGCCACTTCTGCAAGCCACAACAAGTCCACCCATGCATCTTTGGTGTTGTCTACATAACAACTGAGGTATTGTTTAAGGGTTTGGTTTACTTGCTCCGTTTGGCCATACGTCTGCGGGTGATAGGCAGTTGACATGTTAGGGGAGATTCGGAGAGTTTTACACCATGAAATGAAAATTGAAAATTGGAGCTTATAAAGCGCGCGGCTACTCCAAGGAGTGTCCCGGTGCTGCTGGACTGAGGGAACAGAGAAATCAGGAATCTAAAGCCTGCTCACTAGAGCAGGGCAGGGCCTAGTGGTTAAAAAAGCCAAGATTTCAACTTTCTCCTGAAAGCAAGCAGGTCCTGAACCATCGTAAGATAATGGGGCAAACTATTCTACAGGCGGGTGGCTAGCACTTGAAAAGAGCGCCTGACCGCCCGAGACCAACAAAGCTGAGAATACATATAAGAGCTTGCCCAGAGGACCACAGGGCGTGTGTAGGCACATAATGGTGGACCTGTTTCCTCAATTAAACAGCTCCTGTACCATGAAAAGCCCGGAACGCCAAAACCAGTGCTTTAAATTGAATCCTCTTACGGATTGGGAGCCAGTGCTAGACATATGTGCTCTGGGCCCCACCATAAGAATGGCCCTGGCTGCAACATTTTGAGCCACCCGCAGGCGGTTAAGTAGATACTCGGGAAGACCCAAATATAACACATTGACATAGTCAAGGCTTGAGATGATCAAGGCCTAAACTACCGTCTTACGGTGCTCTACAGGCAGCATAGGGAGAAAGTTACGTAACATTCTCAACAAACCAAAAAATGTACCAACCACAGTCTGAATTTCGGCCTTCATAGTTAGCAAACTTTACTCCTAGATTTTTCACAGTAGTTATTGGAGACGCCGGGGGAGACATGTCGCAAGGCCACCATTCGAGCCAAGAATCACAGGGTGGACAGCCAAAAAAAATGATCTCTGATTTTTCAGAGTTACGTTTCAATTGGTTGAACTGCAGCCAAGAAAAAACTTTCGATAAACAGGTGTTAATCTCCTCACTACTGACGTCACAACCCTTGTCACGTATGAATAGCAGTTGAGTATCGTCGTCGTAAGATATAATCTTAGCGCTGTGAAACTCAGCCAGAAAAGCAAGAGGAGCCATATAGATGTTAAAACGGGATGGACTCAAAATGGACCTCTGCAGGACCCCCACTTCCAATGGAAGAATAGGGAAATGGGGGCCGAAAACAGGGGGGACCATATTTCTTGATGGCGGTCATTGAGGAAGGAAGCAAACCACTTCAGTACGGTGCCCCTGATGCCACAATCTGACAATCTTTGCAAAAGCCGGTTGTGGGGCCCGGTATCAAAAGCCGTGGAAAGACCTAAAAGTATCAACACCGCGCTTCCTCCTCTGTCCAATTGCTCTTCAATGGAGTCAGCGACTTCCAGTAAAGCTGTTTCAGTGCTGAGGTGAGTCCTGAAACCAGACTGACTATCATGGAGAATTTGGTTGGCCTCTACATACTCCGTCAGTTGAAGGTTGACGTACTTCTCAAGAGTTTTGGAGAGGAATGGCAGTATTGAGATATAGTTTGTGACAACATTAGGGTCTGCTGAAGGCTTTTTCAGCAAGGGGATAGTTTTAGCCCTTTCCAATGGCTGGGGACCAACCCCTGCTGTAATGAGGAGTTAAGAACCAAGTTGACTGCAGGATTAATAATCTCTGCAATGCCCGTCATAGTTTTTGCATGGTACGGATCTAGAGGAGAGCTGGACTTCAAAGAATGCATAATCTCAACAGATTTCTCGAGAGAGAGATAGGTGAAAATTTAGTGAGGAGCTCACTAGTGTCAATGCTATCCCAGCCTACTGCGACTAGTCCAGCTTGCAAACTAGGGGCGTGGTTGGTGAAAGACTGTTGTATGGTAACAATTTTATCATAGACATAGTTAGCAATATTATTGACCCAAGTAGACGTGGGGGTGAATGGAATACTCACCGCACTCGGGGAGGAAAACTCCTTAACAAATTTAAAGATTTCCTTACTCCTTACTCCTGTTGCTAGCTGGTGAACTGTGAACCCGTGTCAGACACAATGACTGTCGTCAATCCGTGCAAACGTACAATATTGGTGAGTAACAACCGAGCCAATTGTGCAGCGGATGGGACTGTGGGCCATGCTATGAAATGCCCCATCTTGGTGAGGCTGTTGACAACCACCAGTATCGTGGTACATCCTTGGTCCTTAGATAACTCTACGATAAGGTCCAGCGAGATATGATCCCACGGCTTTTCTTGGGTGGGTAAGGGATGAAGGAGTCCGCGAGGTTTCCGACTATCCATCTTGGCTTGGTTGCTTACCTCACAACTTCTAACCTGTCGCTGTATGTCCCTTCAAATGGTTGGCCACGAGAATCGACGTAACACTTTCTCCATGGTTTCTCCATTCCAGTGTGCCCTGCTCAGGGGTTTTCATGACAACACTGGAAGACTTCTTTCTGTAACTTAGGGAAAATAATCAATAGCTGTTGCTTTCTCATAGGCAACCCTGCCTTGAGCTGCCAGGTGGGATTTCTCTGTAACCAAGTCTTCCAATTTGTTCTCCTTATTGTGCGTTTTATCTGATCAAAAAAGCAGTCTGTCTGAACAAGGCCAATCACCTTACAGGTAGGAATGATGGCCTGTTTTTATGGCGTCTCTGGTTCTATTGTGTTGTTCTGTCTGAAAAGGGCATCTGCTTTTCTGTATTCGACACCCGGTTGATACGTCACCCCAAAGTCGAATTCGGTGAAGTATAGCATTTATCTTAGTTGCCTCTGGGTAAGTAGGCAAGCTTATTTCATAAATTGTAGCTCTCGATGGTCTGCGTAGACCGTGACAGTATGTTTTTCCCACAGCAGGTAATGCCTCCATTCTCCGAAGGCTACTTTGATGGCTAACAGTTCTCTGTCAGTGATGGTGGAATTGGATGCGCCATTCAGATCCAATCTTGTGAAAATCACGGATTGCCAAACCTGATCCAATTAAACCAGTATCAATGGCAAGGGATACCGTTTTTTTACCGTGACATTATTCAGCGCTCTAAAGTCCACACAAGCCCTCAACTCACCGTTAGCCTTCGGGAAAAAAAAAAGAGGCAAAGCCGCCGGGGACTTGGATGGTCACATGAACCAGTTCTACTGGTAGGTATCGAGGTACTCCTTCAAATGTTTATTTTCTGGCTCAGTAAGCGCATATATCCTGCCACAGAGGATCACTGCTCCAGGGATCAGGTCAATTTGGCAGTCATACGCTCGATGCTGGGGTAAGATATTGGCCTGGTCTTCATTGACTACATCTTCCAGATCATGGTAAGGTAAAGGCAAGTCGATTTCTTGCTCTTCAGAGGTGGCTATCATATATATCTGGGATAACGCTGTGGCCGGTCTATCCTGTGATTTCTGGCAGTGTTCCAAACAATAAAGGGACCCAAACTCCAGAGAAGTATCGCTCCAGTTGATAGTGGCGTTGTGTCTCCGTAACCATGGAAGTCCCAAGATCATGCCATATTGAGGGGTTGGTATGATGTTAAAGAGTAACAGCTAGGTATGGGTATTTCCGCACGTAACTCCTAATTCCTGAGTATTGTAGCATATGTGCCCCGAAGCCAAATGCCCCCCATCAATGGCCACCACAATCTTGGGTTCTGGCAAGTACTAGCTGTAAGGTTCTGGCTAATTCAGTATTCATAAAGAGGCCCGTGGCTCTGGAATCTAGCATGGCTTTAAGGTAGTGCCACTGGTTGTCAATATGTACCTGCAAGGTAACATAAAAATGAACGGAGGAGTCTCCTGACCCTTGATTGACCAAAGGTAATGATGGAGCGGGTAGTACAACATTTTGTATACCTCCACCATTCTGCATGAAAATTATTAATTAAATATTCTATTAACTATAATATTATTAAATGAGTTTGCATGTTTATTAATCAACATTATTAATATTCAAATTAGGCGTGGGATTTGCATTTTGCATGGCTAAATAAACTTTATGACTAAAACCCGTACGCATACTAAGAAGTAGTATATGTAATAATTAGAATACTGCATGATATATGTTGCTTTTGTAATGTCTTGTAATGTTGCCCGAGAAGAGGACCAAAAGGGTGAATATAATTGCTTTAAATGTTGCTATACGCTGGATAAATACAAGCACATAGAGGTATTAGTAAGGGGTTAACATTAGATTTATTATTTCTATGTATTAATTACTCTTTTGTGTTTGTTTCGCTTAAGTTGGCGTTTGGGCCTAAATCAAAGATGGCCGCTGATGCTACACGACGAAGTGGCCACTGTTCCATGAGGCGCGGAGTGAGAAGAGCATGCGCAAGAAATCTCCTAAACCTCGTGGCAACCTCTGTACCACATGTCCCCGGTCAAGGATGTAGAACAGGAAGACTGCCAAGACAAGAAAACAATCAACCTTACAATAAAAATGGAACAAGCCGACTTTTGGACAATCTCATGACATCATCCCTCGAACTGAACTGAAAGTATAAAATATACATCAGACGATCTCAACCAGCCAGTCACGACTGTTCTAAATATTTAATTTGTATCAACTTGAAGGTCCAGATACTGCCCGATTATCTGATGACTGCGAACTTTTCCTAAATTCACGGGCAATGATAGATGCTTGCACGTCTCTGGTCCTTTGCCGATCTTTGGGACTGTAGCATGCTGAGCATAGAACTTTGAGCTTTGGCTTGCTTTCGGACGATTTACGACAAAATTATGCAGAGCCAATGAATTGAAGGACTCCAAATAGCCAGATTAGGTAAACATGACGTTCTGCGATTTACTAGAAATTTGATAAACTTTCTAAAACTTTGACGAGACAAATGCGAATTTAAACATTATGAAATATTAGATAAACAATTATTGATTAACGAGAATTTATGAGTTATGAGTTTCATTTAAGAGGTAGATTCTGAAGTCTTAAAATGTGTTTTAGCTGGTTCTAAATCACCATCAACCAATCCAACTAATTTGGTCCGATCGACTGAAGTGGGAGGAGTGCCTTGATGTTTTAGGATTGAGGATCTGTAGGTGAAAGGGCGTTAATGTATATTGTTTAAATGAGGTTAAATGAGGTTATAAGGTGTTCCCCTCACATGTCGGGCGCTTGAATCATTCATCCCTCCTGTGTGTGCAGACCGATGCAGAAGTGACATGTGAGTGTTGGTGTTATGGGCCCCACAAATGACTGCATGTGTGACTGAGTTTAGTGTGACTTTTGGTCTGTGACGCAGGGAGGATACCAGTACGGAGTTGTTTCCCCGTTGCCTCGTTGCCTGGGTTTTCGCGCTGCATCAGTTTTTCTGGTAGCAAGATGATGGTTTTTATTGTTTTGGTTTGGTGATTCTTGCTTGTAAATCGCTTATTGCTTATTGATTATTAATTGTGGGAAAGTATTGGTTTATGTATTAACACTCTATGTGAGTTGCGTTGAGTTCTATGTTGTTTGACGACTTCTGGGCACTCTGATTATGCTTATCACTGGAAAGGTAATTGGTGTTCTCTAAGCTTGATAGAAGGATAAAGTAGAGGAAAGTGCTACTTTATTAACGTGTGTCATAATTCTGTAGTAGGGCAGACTGTTCGCTGTTCTCGGGAAAGACAGAATTCTGTGTGAATGAACTACATTTTCCATTTGAAAGTGCGTGAATGAAAAGGCATTCAGGTTAATTGTGAAACTCTGGTTTTATTTCTCAGGAGCATTGGGTCTCCAACTAGGTGTCTTAATTCTGGAGAAACGGTTAGCTAATGCTTGCTAGAAGGGTGAAGTAGAGTGATGTGCTACTTTATCAACGGAAGTAACGATTCCGTAGTAGGGCAGAGGTAAGCGCTGCTCTCGGGAAAGACGGAATTCTTGTGAGACAGGTCATTAACTATTCTTGATTAGCAAAATAGATAATGGTGGCATTTTTATGTTGTTACTAACAGATTTGTAAGTTAAAAGAGCGTAAGGAGCTTACTGAGAAAATTTTGTAAAGGAGGGGTCAGCAGGAGCATGAGCTGCGACAGCGAGAAAAGCTGACGTCAGAAAGACCGTGCTGGGATTGGCTAGTCAGTAAGAGACATAGACGCTACTGATTGGTGCATTAGTGTGAGTCGTGCTGGGATTGGAGAATTATTGAAGTGACTTAGACGCTCCGGATTGGTGTGTTAGTGTGAGTCGCGCTACGATTGGTTAAGACAACAGAATCGTCGTAGGGAAAAACTAGCGATACACGGAAGAGAAAATGATATATTACAATCCACCAGAAAAAGAGAAAAAGTCCTGGTTTGGAAAAATCAAGAGTTTATTTAAAAAGGACAAACCGATTAAGAGTAGAGAGGGACAGTTGCTTCCTCCACCAAAATCGCCCGCATCCTTTATGGTTGCGAAATACGAATACCATACTTTATTTGGTTGGACAATTGGGCAAAGTATACAAAAGATGATGGAGTTTTAGCTTTTCCAGAACATGGTTCATTTAATTTAGCGGTTTTAATAAATTTGAGAGAAAGAATGATGAACCGAGACCTAGACCAACACAGTTCGAAGCATTGGCTGAATGGGAAGATGAGATGCATGACAGAGAAAGACAGAGGAGTGGCGGAAGGTGTAGAGACATGTTTGGTAGATCACATGGACAGGAGAATCATGATGACAGAATGAAGAAATGGCGAATGACAAATATGACTGATGGTTTGTTTCCTGTGAGACAAGATGAAGAAGTTAGCGGGATAAAATGTACAGAAAAGAGACATAATATAGGATCGGGAGGGTATGGAGTGCATGAATCGGAGGATGATGTTCTTGACGATATGTTTTATAAAAATGCACGCCATATCAACCAGATTCTGACATGTTGACTCCAAGTGCCCCAATGAGAGAGACTTTGCGAAACATTAAGATTGAACCAGTATCCCAAGAGTTAGGGAGAAATCATTCTTTCAGAGAAATAGAGAGAAAACAGGATAGTAAGGTGAGTAGTGAAAATTCAGCAGAATTAGCAAAAACTACTTTAGAGTTAACTGAACAGACGAGGGAATTGACTAAGCACTTAGAAGCTGTGACTGTTCCTGTAACCATAGGTTCTGTAATGCCTATTTTTTAGAAACAAAAGGATAATGAGCATTCTCTAACAGTCCCTTACAGTAATAAACAGACAGAAAGGCCAAGGATAAATTCAGACGAGAACCCATGGAGACAAATAGTAAGTACATCAGAACAGAGTACGCCTAAAATTTTGACGACAAATCCAGGTTTAGTTGAAAGACTAATAATGACTACAGATTCCATATCAGAAATTCCAAGAGACTCAGAACGAGGTAATGAGGAAATACTAGTAGCTCCTACTTCAGAAGAAATAAGTGAATGGGGGGGAGCTTACAGAGAAAAGACGGAGAATCTCAATCTATAGATGTGGCCAATCTAAGGATGGTTTTGGAATTGTTAATAGTAGGGACTATCCCCACAGAGAAGTTGAAAACATATCAGGATGAAGAATTATTATTTTTGTGTAAAAGTATAACTTGGAGAGCAAAGAGTCTACATAAAAGACTAGAAGAAGTGGCAAATGCAATGTGTATAGACATGGAAAGAGTTAAAGCCTCACAAAAACCCTACAGAGTAAATTTTTCTGAAAAAGATATTGAAAATTTGAACACCACAGGAAGAATAACTCAGATTAAAGACATAATCATTTTATTGAATAAATGGGGAGATGTAGCTAAATGGAAAAGTAGGTGGTTTAGAAAACGAGATGATGCCTCAGATAAAATATTTGCAGCTTTCCCCGTAAGAGAAAAAGAAACGGTAGTGACAGAATGTCCCATGAGAGAAATTCCAGGAGGAGGATATGTACATGTTCATTGGACTAGGCAAGATATTTTGTCATTCACAAATGATTTCCCTCGACTGCGTGAAAAGCCAGTCGAGTGGTATAGGCGAGTGGACAGGTTTGTAAAATTATCGAAGGTTTTGTGGATTGATCTAAATAGTCTATTTGACATAATAGTACCGGCAGATCTATGGACAGAGTGCAAGCTGATGATAAATTGGCCTACACAAGAATACCCTAGGGATCCAAAAACGGGAGCCCCTGATCCGGAAGTTATGAAAAAATATGAACAAGTAATTGTTTTCCTGAAAAACAAAGTACCCCCCAAAGAGACTGATTGGGTAAAAATAGACCGAACTCATCAGGAAACTAAGGAGTCAGTGCATGCGTATTACGTAAGGTTAATCCTTGCCAGTTTAGTGGTGAGGAAAATTTGAATTAAAAAGATTTGAGTCATTTTGTATACAGATTTGTATATGGTCTACGTCCTGAAATTAGTGAGATGATAAAACAGCATATAGTGGATTGGCAAACTACGAAAATAGATGAAGTATTAAGACATGCAAAGTATTTTAGTGATGAAATTGAGGCCAAGCAGCGTAAATTCAATGAAAAGGCGAAGTGGGCACATGTAAAAGTGGCAGAAAGACTGGAAGCTCAGCTGATTGAACAAGAAAATAGTGCAGGACCAAAACCTAAATTTAATGCTGTAAAAGGAAAGGGACAATTCAATTTAGAAGAAGCCAAAAAGAAATGGCCATGTCATAATTGCGGAAGAATAGGGCACTGGAAATCCGAATGTAAATTTCCCCCTAATACTAATAATGATAATGCATCATTGAATCCGCAGGTGCAGAAAGAGATGAGTGGTCAACTGCAGCGACACCAGCAGGTTGTTACCCAACAGAATCAGGTGCCTAAATCGCCTTTTCCACAGAACTTAAATTCACAGAAATACAGTAATGAGACAGGATTCTACAACGAAGAACAGGCAACTAAGCTGCCGCGCGCTAGCGCTGTTTCGCAGTATTGGCTCCAACGCGATGAGAGTTGTTGACGGTGCCGAAGGGAGGAAGAAGAGTACGTACTTGGCGCAACTCTAGAAGTTGACCAGACAGGCCCTTTTGTGGACGGAAAGGTAAATGATGAAAATATTACTTTCCTGGTAGATACCGGTGCTACTCGATCAACTGTTAGGTCAGCTGATGTTAAGAATCTTCCTCTCTCAGACGAAACAATCCAAGTGGTTGGAGTATCCAACAGACAGATCAAAACGTATCTCACAGAACCAGTAAAAGTCAATGTAGGGAAATTTTCCGAAATGCACCGCTTTGTCGTGTGCGATTAAAGTCCTGTAAATTTGTTAGCTAGAGACTTACTGTGCAAGATGAATTGCACCATATTTTGTACCCCTGATGGTATAGCATTTTAGACCCCTGATGAAGACGTGCTGTATAAAATGACTATGGCTAATATAGAAACTGGGATTACTGAAGCCTTTGCTGTATTCAACCCTGACGAACTACCAATAGAATTGAAACAGACAGTAAAAGCAGAAGTCTGGGATTTCACAGTAGAAGATGTAGGATTATTAAATAATGTGGATCCCGTAAAAATAACAGTGAAGGAAGGAATAAGTTACCCAAATGTTCCTCAATATAAATTGACACCCGAGATAATTGAAGGAGTTACTCCTATAATTGAGAAAATGGTTAAGCAAGGTATTTTGAGAGAAATAATGAGTAGTCCATGTAATTCACCGATTATGGGACTGAAAAAGCCTAATGGAAAGTTCAGGATAGTGCAAGATTTGAGAAAGATAAACAAAATTGTTGTGTCATGTTGTCCTATTGTACCAAATCCATCTGTGATTTTGTATCAGATTCCCCATGATGCAGAATGGTATACAGTGATTGATCTATGCCATGCTTTCTTTTCCATTCGTTGCACCATGATAGCCAACAAAGTTTTGTGTTTCGTTTTGGCAAACGTAGTTTGGCTTGGTGCCGAATCCCACAGGGGTATACAGAAACCACCTTGATTTTTAATCAGATATTGAAAAGGTCCTTGGAAGACTTAGAAATGCCCGAGAATTCAGTGTTAGTCCAATATATTGACGACCTACTTGTGGCGACAAAGACTCGAGAAGCTTGTGTAATGGACACCATAGCATTGCTAAATCATTTGGCAGATGGAGGACTTAAGGTATCCCCATCGAAATTGCAATTTTGCCAGAAAGAAGTACAATATTTAGGCCACAAAATTGAAAAAGGACTGAGAAAGATAACTACAGACAGGATCAAGATAATAAAAGGAATGAGAGCTCCAATGACGCAAAGAGAGGTGAGAATGTTTCTTGGAATGATTGGATATTGTCGTCAGTGGATAAGTAACTTTTCCCTGATCGCAAAACCTTTGGTACGCCTGACGAGAAGTGATGTAAAAGACCCCATTGACTTAAATAGGGAAGAACTAGCAGCTTTTAAAAAGTTGAGAGACAGTTTGTGTGAAGCGCCAGCATTAGGAATGCCTGATTATGAGAAGGAGTTCGAGTTGTACTGCAGTGAGAGGAATGGATGTGCACTCTCTGTATTAATACAGAAACATGGAAAATTGAGAAGACCAATTGCATATTTTTCAGCTATGATAGACCCTGTACCTGTAGCGTTGCTAGATTGTTTGAAAGCAGTAGCTGCTACTTGTAAGAGTCTGGAACAGAGTGAAGGAATTGTGATGGGATATCCTGTGCCAGTGTTTGTACCTCATGATGTGGCAATCCTTTTAACAAGGAGCCGTACTCAGATCATGACACATAGTCGGCTGACTAAATATGACAAGGTCATATTAGGTGCAACAAATGTAAGCCTTGTGAGATGCTTGAATGTGAATCCTTCAACGTTACTGCCTGATGCTGAGAATGTAGATGTCACAGACGAAGTGGAGCATGATTGTTTGGATGTACTCGATTTTTGTACCAAACCACGTCCTGATATAAAAGATGTACCTTTGTCAGAAAGTGACTTTATGATGTTTGTGGACGGGTCATACTTGAGAACAGATGAAGGAATTCTAAGTGTAGCTTATGCAGTATGTACGGTTGCAGCAGTAATGGAAGCATCTGACCTGAAGGGAGTAAAATCAGCCCAGGTTGCTGAACTTGTAGCCTTAACTAGAGCATGCAAGTTGGGAAAGAATGTGAGAGTGACTGTGATAACTGATAGTCAGTATGGCTTTGGTGTTGTGCATGATTTCGGCCAGATATGGCTGCAGCGAGGATTTCTGACTTCGAGTGGAACTCCTATTGTCGTACTTTGCAATTTGGGACCGCGTAGGAGGCAGGGCCCTACCCCTGTCTATCCCGGTATTAGCGAACCGCGAATGGTCAATGCGGTATCTACAAGTGCTTTGTGTAACGTTTTAGCTATGAATGCACTGTGAATACGTTATTATACATCACTACGTGAGTTCCATCTTAGAGCGGTGGCCATCTTATGGTTGCCCTCACATAGGCTACATATCATGAAGCAAATACGGGACTTTTAGAGCACATGTGCTTTCCTTTGACTTTTCTGTGACCTGGGCAGCTTGGCTCCGCTGCCCCAGGTCAGTCCAGTCTCACGAGTTCCCCGTCCTTTGGCCACCTGTGATTAGCATCAGGGCTTGACACACCATAAAGCCTTTACATTAAACACGAGCCTCCAGCTAATCTCTTTCACACCTGACTGTTCCTGCTTTATGGCTTGTTTTCCAAACAGGAGATGCTCATGCTTATTGGGGCCTATCAATATCTGATGTGGGATCTGAGCCTTGCTGGGTAAATAATTGCGGGCTGGTTTAACTGGAATGTGGGATGGTCATCATGACTCTGCCTTTTCGTTTGAAATGTATACATATGAATGACCATGCCATAAAACAAGGAATGTGTGCCTGAAGCAGGATATTTTGTATTTAAGGAGAAACCCGTTTCTGTAATTTTTAGCAGTCTCCTGAGAACATACACGCTGTTGTACTTCTAGGATACCTGTAATTGGTCTGCAGCCAATAAACTGATCTTTGACTTCACCCAGAAGACTCTGTGTTTCTGTAGGTCTGAAACAGGAAGAACCCGAAGTCATAGGGTGTGTTCCCCTGCACCGCTGGGCTTAAAATTCCCAGTACTGCAGTTGGCGCCCAACTCGGCGCAATTTCAGCGGTACCGGTCCAAGCCAGAGGTTCATGAGGAGCTTCGTGTGGAAATTCTGGAGGAAGGCCGCCACTTCATCGACCCCTGCATGTCGACGTGGTCCGAAAGTCTTTTCTGCGAGGTTCTCCGCGTCCCGACGGCTACGAAGGACTGCTGCCCTGATTAATCGCCCTGTTTTGGACCCTTGATGATTTTTGTAGAGCGAAACAATCGAGAGAGTCTTCTGGTGACGCCATTGATCATCGATATTCAGTTAAGTATAAGTGGAGCGTCTCCCAGTTTGAATTTGGTATCCTTCGGGATTATTTTGATTTGGAGTTTGCAAACCCCAAAGCCAGAGGACTCGTGTATTCACGAGACTATCGTAATCGATAATCCTTTGAAGTTTGGAACTAGACTAGTGAGCAAAGATGCCTGGTGCTAGTGTATTTGGAAGATTGTTTTGTTTGGGTTGTGGAAGGGATTTCCAGTTAGAGGATTCATGTCCGGTTCCTCCAATTGGAACTCCAACTTATGAGCTTTATGTAAAACATGGCGTGGGCCCCATTGCATATAATGAAGTATGGATCCGATACACCAGAAAGGACGGTGTTTTAAAATGGCCCCAAAATGGTAGTTTCGATACAGATATCTTAGATAATTTGGAAGTGAAATTGTTTAAAAAGAAAGCCCGGCCGGCGATGTTTGATTCCTTCCGTCTATGGCGAAAGGAAGCCAAACAGAAGGAAATTAAGCTAGCGAAAAGAAATAAGAGAGAAAGAGGTATGTCAGTGATGCAAGCAGCTGTGCAATTTAAAGATAATGAGGAGGAACAAATGAATGAGCAATTGCACAGACAGCGCAAACTAGGGATTGATAAATGTTACCCTGTTTTGTCACCCCTTGTGCAAGATGAGACAAAAGAGAAAGAGTATGATTCCCTAATGTCCCATTTGTTAAGTTCACCACCCCCATATGCGCAAAATGCCACAGCACCTCCACAGCTTGTAAATGTGCAGCCTCCAGTAAATATGCCGCAAGCCTTCCCGCAGCCGCCAGCTCCTCTTCAGCTGGCTCCTATCCCTGCAGTGCAGCCCTCTCAAGGGCCGCCAGTTTTGCTACCTGTTGCCCCTGAGCTTCCTGCGACTTTGCCTAGCACGCCAGCGGCTTCCCCTGGCGCTCCTTCTTACACTACCCAGGTACCTGTATCTGACTCCGCTTTTCTTCCCTCTGTTTATCCCCCCGTTCTCGCCTCAACTTCTCCTTCAGCACGACAACGACTAGCTAATGTAGTTACTAGTTTAATGTCGCCTCTCTTTGGATCATCTAGTGCGACTCCTGGCTTACAGCGTAAGCAATTGCGCAGTCAGCTGCCTGATCCTGAAGAGAAAAAGACATTAGATCATATGGCGCGAAGGTGGATTATTTTTTCTTCACTCTATGATGTGGAGTCAGTTGTTGACGTTTTTCACCAATGGCATGCCCCGAAACAGAGGTATGTGTTCGAGAAAATGTGTGAAATCCTCTGTGAGGAATTGGATGATCATGGTAGAGATCCAAACCCGCAGGAGTTGTGTCGAGTGAGATTCGATTTTGGAAAAGGTACGATTGTGGGCCCCGATGTAAATAGAGCAGTTGCAATTTTACTGTCCTTCAGAAATGGTGATTGTCAGCAATCGTTGATTGAGCAGGATTTCCCCTTGGGGAAGAAGGTAAAAGCACGCCAATATCCAATTCGTGAGGTTCCTCCAGTTTGGAGACCTGGTGATTTAGCTGCTAACCCACCTGTTCAGCCATATTTTCAGCGTGTTTGGGTGCATGTCCCATGGAAGCGATCTGAGGTGTTAGCGCTTAAGCAGACATTGCCTGGCCCCCGTAAAAACCCTACCGGTTATTATAAGGAGTTATCACAAACTGCAGAATCATGTGTAATGAATTTGGCTGACATAGATATGCTGTTTGGGAATGTTGTTCCACAGCCTTTATGGGGATCCATTCGTAATGTAGATCACGCTGCAGAATTGGGTAACACATGGACTAATATCATTGCTGCAGATGCTGGCCAAGTTGGTGGCGCGAAACCTGACCCTTTAGTAGCAGAACTCCCTGGTCGAATTATTACCTACATGAAAACTATAATGCCTGCGATGCCCGTAAATTGGGATAAACTATCGGCATGTAAGCAGAAGAAAGATGAGACAGTGTCTGATTTCTTTACCAGGTTTGAAGAAACGTTTATCGACCACAGTGGTCAAGATATGAGCACTGAAGGTAGCCAACGGTTATTTGTTGATAAATTTGTGCAGAATCTACTCCCCGAGTTGTGTAAAAAATTAAAAGACTCAGAAAGTTCCTGGGCTGTTTCCTCTTCAGCGCAAATACTGGCTACTGCACAGTATTATGAGAATAGAGACAAAGATGAGAAGGATAGAACAGATAAGAAAACGAAAGAACTGAAAACAAAGGTCCTCTTGCAGCAGGCTTATCCACCACGTAGAGGACAGAATAACTATAGGCAAACCCAAATTATCTATCAGCAACCCCAACAGTTTCAGAATAATCAGCAAATGAATGGGTATTATCAACCACGAATCCCTGTAGGTCCGAACCAATGCTCATATTGCAAAGAGGAAGGTCATTTTAAATATAGTTGCCCTAAATTAATGCAGCGTAACAGTAATGCGTGTGGCACAAGAGGTAGAGGTGGTCAGCAAGCTCCTAGAGGCAGAGGGCGTGGAAATGTTCCCCAGAACGCGCGTCCTCTTCCGCCTCAAAATACCATAAATAGCTTTGATCAGCAAGCCAATGCGACTGGTAATACAGCTCAGTACTACAATAATGATTATTATGCAGAAGATGACAATATAGAAGATAATGATTACTAGGACAGTCGTAGACAGAGAGAGGGAGTTGTTTCAGTGCCAGTGGATCAGAGCAGACCTTATGTTAAAGTAACTACAGCAAATGTAACAGAGCCCTTTCTGCTGGATACTGGTGCTGCAAAGAGTTCAATCATGCATTCAAAACTCCCTGGCGCGCCTTTGTCTGGCGAAATGAATGTCTCAGTGGGTTTTTCTGGCGCCCGAGTTAGGAACCCGATTTCTAGTCCTATGTCGCTTTCTGTTGGACCTTGTGAGCTAAAAGCACCCCTCATCCTAACGACAGGTTGTGGTGAAAATTTGCTAGGATTAGATTTGCTAAAAAGATTGCATGCAACGCTATATTGTTCTCCCTCAGGAGTACAACTTACATTAGGCAAGAAAGTGATTTCCCCGATGTATTTGTCTAAAAATGCAATGCCACCTGAATTGTCATCCCTTCTGGATGTCCTTTGGGCCACTGGTCCCAATGATGTGGGTCTCCTGGAAATACCGCCATATGTGGTCACTTTAAAAGCGAATGTCAGAGTGCCAAGTATTCCCCGGTACAAGATCTCCAATGAAGGTCAGAAAGCATTGTTAGCAATTGTCAGTGATTTGATTAAAAAGGATGTAGTTGAAGAGACAAGAGGCAACGTTTGCAATAGTCCTGTTTTACCTGTCTTAAAACGAACGGACCCTTCACAGCCACCTGTTTACAGATTTGTGATTGATCTTAGAGAGGTTAATAAGATTGTTGTGCCACAGTTTCCAGTTGTTCCTGATATAACTGCCTTGTTAACCATGATTCCAGCCTCCGCTGCATGGTTCTCGGTGGTCGATGTGAAGAATGCCTTCTTTAGCATCCCAATTGCAGAGGAGAGCAGAGACATTTTTGGCTTTAGTTTAGGAGGCCGAAGCTTCCGCTTTAAACGCGCTCCCCAGGGCTACTGTGAAAGTCCATCAATATACAGTCAGGCTTTAAAAGCGGAGCTTGATGCACTTGTGTTACCTAGTGGCGCTATCCTTATTCAGTATGTTGACGATTTACTAATCGCCGCGGATACTGAAAAGATTTGCAAAAACGCTACCTTGTCATTGTTGCGTCATTTGTCTGCCTTTCATCACAAAGTGTCTCTCTCAAAGCTGCAATATTGTCGACAAGAAGTGACCTACTTAGGTCATCTCTTATCGAAGGAGGGAAGGAAACTGACCCCAGAAAGAATTAAAGCCATTACACAGTTGAGTGTGCCAAGAACACAGAGATAAGTGCGTGCTTTCTTGGGCATTACTTCATACTGTAGGCATTGGATTCCCAATTTTTCCTTGTTGGCAAAACCTTTGTTAGCATTAACTTGCAAAGACACACCGAATCCTATTCCATTGTCTGAAGAGTGTCAGAAAAGTTTTTGGGAATTGCGTAATGCATTATGTTCAGCTCCTGTGTTGGGTACCCCTGACTACAGCAAGCCTTTTACATTGTATGTTCATAAAAAAGATGGTTGCGCATTATCAGTGTTAACACAGCCTTTTGGTGACAGACCGCGTCCATGCGCGTATTTTTCGTCAACCTTGGACCCGGTAGCGAGGGCATTGCCAAGTTGTCTGAGAGCTACAGCCGCCGCAGCTATGTCTATTCAACAGTCTGCTGGCCTAGTAATGGATAATACATTGATTGTTATGGTTCCACATGCTGTGGACACATTGTTAAACAGGACCAAGACACAGCACTTAACTAGTGCGCGATTATCTGGTTATGAGCTGACACTGTTAGCAAACCATATACACATAAAGTGATGCAACACGTTGAATCCAGCTACACTATTGCCAATTCCAGCAGACCTAGATGAGATTGAGCAACATGATTGTCTGTTCAGAACAGAAGAAGAGACGAAAGGGAGAGTAGATCTTAAAGATACTCCCCTGACTGAGTGTGATGGTACTTTATGGGTGGATGGTTCGTGTTTCAAGCTTCCAAATGGTGATACGACTGCTGCATGTGCTATCATGACTTTGCACACGATTGTGGAAACTGCGCGTGTGCCACAAAATTCGGCTCAAGCAGCAGAATTGATTGCCCTTACGAGAGCATGCATGTTGTCTGAAGGAATGAAAGTAAACATATATACGGATAGCCAGTACGCCTTTGGCGTGGCTCATAGTTTTGGGCGATTGTGGAAAGAACGTGGGTTCCTGACTTCACATGGAGCTAAGATTCAGAATGGCAAGTTGGTGAATGATCTCCTTGAGTCGCTGACCCTACCGTTACAAGTTGCGATTATGAAATGCAGTGCGCACAAGAAAATCACTGATGATGTTGGTCGTGGTAATGCATTTGCTGATGAAACCGTGAAAGAAACAGCAAAAGATGTAAAGACTTGAATGTATGTTGCAGGCCCTGCAAGATGGGTTGGTGATGTTGGAATGTGTGAAAACACAATAGAAAGTGTAAAGTCCCTTCAAGCTGAAGCCACAGAGAAAGAGTTGAGCAAGTGGAGAGAAAGTACGGGTAAGTTGGATGAGAATGGTTGTTGGATTGATCTGTCAGAACATAGGCGATGGTTGTTACCTGATGCGTATGTGCTTCCAGTGGTTACTATGGCACATGGAATGGCACATATCAGTATGAAAAGAATCTGTAAGTTGTTGGCTCCAGTATGGCAGAATGCTGGAATTCCCAAGTGTGCAGAGAATGTGGTCAAGAATTGTATGGTATGCTTGAACTACAACCCTGGTAGGGGAACCCCACTCCAGCTGGTCATTTTGTGCCTCCATCATATCCATTTGAAGTTTTGCAGCTAGATTTTATCCACATGGAAAGGTGCAACAACCTGAAATATGTATTGGTGGTTTTCTGCGCTTTTTCAAAATGGATAGAAGCCTATCCCCTAAAGGACAACACTGCTCTATCCACAGCCAAAGCCCTTGTGAAGGAATTTTTCCCTAGGTTTGGAATGCCAAGAATGGTGTGGAGTGATAATGGGAGTGAGTTTGTGGGTCAAGTGATGAAGAATGTGTGTGAGGGGTTGGGGATAAAGCAGAAGTTCCACGCTGCAAATCACCCCCAATCAGCTGGATTAGTAGAGCGCTACAATGGCGCTCTAAAACTCAAGCTGGCCAAAATCCAGGCGAGCTCCGGTCTTAAATGGCCTGACGCTCTGCCTCTAGCACTCCTGTCCACCAGAATGACCGTACACTCAAGAGTGGGACTTAGCCCATACGAGGTTATTTTTGGCCGCCCGGCCAGTGTATGGGGTGTGCCAAGACCGACGAAATTCAGTGAAATCGAACATCCAGTACTGCTTGATTACTTGTACGAATTGACGGCTAAATTGCGTGTTTTACACCAACAGGTGCACGATACTCTCCCCCAGGCCTCTGAAGCTCCAGGACACCCTATGGACCCTGGCACGTGGGTTTTGGTGAAAAATTTCCAGCGCAAAAGCAACGATGAGCCTCGTTGGATCGGCCCTCATTTCGTACTTCTGTCTACAAGATCAGCTGTTCGAGTAAAGGGGAAGAAGAACTGGATCCACGGCGCCCACGTTAAAAGGATACCTTTGCCTCTGCCGTATGACCAGTGGGTCCAGGAGGGTATCGCAGACTCTGAAACAGACACTGTACCTCATTTGTGCCGTTCAGTGATGAACGCGTAAGAAGCACAGCTTCAGCACAGGAAAGTGACGATATTTTGCAAGAAGCTGTGCCACCGTCAATTCGATTGGACACCACAGAGCCTGAACTCTTGTTTCAAGATCAAACAGTACCTGGCCGTTTCCACTACAATCTAAGACCAAGGCCTATGGACAAATAAATATTCTTTTTCTTTTACCTTTTTATTTTTGATATCATAGCTCTCCCATCTGAAGGACTTTCTTGATTTTTGTTTTTCGAACCACCATCCGGGTTCAGCCGCAGGGTCGCGGTGCCAAGACTTTGGGGTACAGGCCGAAGACGTTAGGTCAACGGTTCTGGTTGGTCTAGGGCGTTCCCTGGACTGACAGGCGTACTCCTTAGCAGAAGATACTCACCCGCCGCGAGCGGCACGATTAGAGGATGGAGTTTTTCAAGATGGAGAGACTCGCTGAGGAAATGAACTTTCAAGCAAGAATGTGTAAAATAATGAAGAGCAAACGTTTTGTATTTTTATGTCTGTTTATATTATGTAGTATGGTAGTGTTTACTGTAGGATTTGTATTCTTCTCCTCTCAAGAGCCCATTGCACCCACTGTACAGCCTATACCTCCTCCTACTGTCTACTCACACTCTTTTCACCCTCTGCCTGAACATGAACAGCTAGACGGTCTGAGTTTGTAAACAACTCGTTTATTCAGTTCCTGCACCAGCACCAACTAGTTATGAATACAACCAATTGCTGGGTGTGTGGTTTAATGCCACATACCATTAATAAGGGTATTCCTTATCTAGTGCTGCCGTTTAGTTACAATGGATCATCATGGGCATTCCAGACCATGTTTCTCTTTGCTCTAGATGCGTACTCCCCGCGACAGCCGCGTTCCATCAGACCTAGCACCAATAATAAAGCTTTAATGAAAGGAGTTGCCGATATGAGCAGAGATATCGATGCATACTCATCTATTCCCAAAGAAGAGTTGAGAGCTTATGTAGGGTGGAACGCGACGGGGTATAGTATTAGTCTGGGTGAAAGACAGCGAAAAATCTCATCCCCAATCTGGGTCGTACCCCACATAGGTCGGTTCTGTGTGCAAGGTAATGGTCAGAATCCTAGAGCTCAACTGGGAAGAAGTGACTGTACTGAAACGTACACTTTTCCATCACAAGACCAGAGTTGTGAGAGGCGTGATTGGTAAGGAGGATACTGCCGGTCAGGAAGTGGGAGATTTCTTTTTGGGTTTCATGCCATTTTGGGGACCTATGGTTAATAGTAGGAACCTGAGACAACTGACTCGTGTGGTTGAATCCACTGTTAATGTTACGGCTGGTGCCTTTGGTAATTTGACAGCTGAGCTCCAAGCGGATCGCCTCATGACTTTGCAGAACCACATGGTTCTAGACGTTATACTTGCAGACCGCGGTGGGGTGTGTAAGGTTATCCAATCTAGTTGTTGCATTTTCATACCAGACAACGCTCCAACAGTTTATCAAGCCATCTCCAAACTACATAAAATATCTGAGTCCATACACGTGGATAAAGGAGATTGGTCACTAGTGGGGTGGTTCTGGGAACTGATATCTGCCTGGGGTTGGAAAGTTCTGATGGTCATTGGAATGATCTTAGCCATCCTTTTCCTGTTCTGTCTGTGCATACAGTGTGCTCCTGCAATATGTGGCCTCTGTGCTACATTATGTGTAAGGAAACCTGTATCGAGGGACGAGCTAAGTAATAGGATGATGCTACAGCAACATCTCCATGACTTCGTGAATATTGACCTAGACTCGGATTGAAATGAGTATAGTTATTGCCTATGTAAGGGCAAAAGGAGGGTCTGTCGTACTTTGCAATTTGGGACCGCGTAGGAGGCAGGGCCCTACCCCTGTCTATCCCGGTATTAGCGAACCGTGAATGGTCAATGCGGTATGTACAAGTGCTTTGTGTAACGTTTTAGCTATGAATGCACTGTGTATACGTTATTATACATCACTACGTGAGTTCCATCTTAGAGCGGTGGCCATCTTATGGTTGCCCTCACATAGGCTACATGTCATGAAGCAAAAACGGGCCTTTTAGAGCACATGTGCTTTCCTTTGACTTTTCTGTGACCTGGGCAGCTTGGCTCCGCTGCCCCAGGTCAGTCCGGTCTCACGAGTTCCCCGTCCTCTGGCCACCTGTGATTAGCATCAGGGCTTGACATACTATAAAGCCTTTACATTAAACACGAGTCTCCAGCTAATCTCATTCACACCTGACTATTCCTGCTTTATGGCTTGTTTTCCAAACAGGAGATGCTCATGTTTATTGGGGCCTATCGATATCTGATGTGGGATCTGAGCCTTGCTGGGTAAATAATTGCGGGCTGGTTTAACTGGAATGTGGGATGGTCATCATGACTCTGCCTTTTCATTTGAAATGTATACATATGAATGACCATGCCATAAAACAAGGAATGTGTGCCTGAAGCAGGATATTTTGAATTTATGGAGAAGTCCGTTTCTGTAATTTTTAGCAGTCTCCTGAGAACATACACGCTGTTGTACTTCTAGGATACCTGTAATTGGTCTGCAGCCAATAAACTGATCTTTGACTTCACCCAGAAGACTCTGTGTTTCTGTAGGTCTGAAACAGGAAGAACCCGAAGTCATAGGGTGTGTTCCCCTGCACCGCTGGGCTTAAAATTCCCAGTACTTCACTATAAAGAATGCTGAAGTGGTTGGGAAGTTGCTTGAGGCGATACAGCTGCCTAAGCAATTGGCCGTTGTGAAGTGTGCTGCCCACTGCCAGACGGGTGATTATATCGCAGTTGGGAATAAGTATGCCAACGATATGGCTCAATGTTGTGCTCGAAATCAGAACTCGATCAACAGGGCTAAAGAAAGAGAGATGAATTCTTGACCCCTACTGTTTAATAACATTATGAGTACCTGGGAAGAAGTGAGGCTATTGCAGGAAGAAGTAGGGGATGAGGAAATGAGACAATGGGTAAAAGCAGGATGTGCACCAAGAGAAACAGATCATGTGTGGGTTTATCGAGATGGAAGACCAGTCATGCCTGATAGCATAGTGTCGGCCATGGCACGGATGTATCATGGACAGAAACACATAAGGAGAGACGCGATGATTAGGTCCTTTAAGCAAACATGGTACAATGCAAAATTTAGACTTGTAGCTGAGAGCCTTTGTCAAAGATGCCTTATATGTCAGCAGTTCAATCTTGGTAGGAAAACAGTGGTAAGTCTAGGAACGATAGGTTGAGAAGGAGGGCCTTTCACCAGAATGCAAATTGACTTCATTGAAATGCCTCTCTGTAACAAGTTGAGGTATGTTCTAGTGATGGTCTGTTTGTTTTCTAGATGGGTAGAAGCATATCCCACAAGAAGAAGTGATGGAATTAAAGTAGCAAAACTACTTTTGTGGGAATTCATCCCTAGATTCGGGTTCCCAGTTACAATTGAGTCAGATAAAGGAAAGCATTTCCATAATGAGATCATGAAGTTGATTTGTGAAGCATTGAATGTACAACAAAAATTACATTGTGCCTATCGCCCAGAGGCTTCTGGTGTGGTGGAACAAATATATGGCAACATTAATAACCGATTGGGAAAAATGTGTTTAGCCACAGATTTGAAATGGCTTGATTTCTTGCCTCTAGTACTCATGACTATGATCTATTCCAGATAGGAACACGGGTTTGAGCCCTCATGAAATTATCATGAGAAGAGCTATGCGTCATGTATTCATACCAGTCAACAAGTTGTTGCCTATAACTGATGACTTGGTGTTGGATTACTGTAAGGGGCTGGCTGACGCAGTTCATTTTGTGTTTCATTAGGTTGGATCGGATTCCGCCACCCTTGAAAAGAAGCAAGCTCATGATCTGAGCCCAGGAGACTGGGTGAGAATTAAAGTACACAGAAGAAGGAACTGTCTGGTCCCACGTTGGGGAAAACCACGACAAGTGATTTTGACTACAACAACAGCTGTGAAGTGTGCTGGGATCAAGAACTGGATTCATGCTAGTCACACACTGAGAATCCCAAATCCAGTGGATAACAAAGAAGGAGAATATTTTGAGGAGTCAGAGACTAGTTCTGAATAGGATGCTGAAGACATAAGAACAAGAGAAAATCCTGAAAGGGGGGAGTCAGAACCAAATTTGATCGTTGCCCCAGAAAATATTCCCTTGAGAAGAAAATTACAGATTTCTGATACCAGCTCAAACTCAGAGACTTGTGGAAATATGGATTTTTCTGGTCAGTTATGTCCCCTATCTTGGACCCCAACGGTTTTATGTATAAATCACAAGTACATGTATGTTCCCTCCAGTTCCAGTTATGAAGACGCAAACACATGTGCGTCCACCGCCAACTTGTCCTCTTTCAGATCCGCCATGAATGGGCCGGATATTCCATTCCTAAGTACGAAAGGCCACCGGCTTTATATGGTTCACTTATGCCATTTCCCAGTCCAGGCAAGTAGGCCCTGATTCTGCCATCAAGCTTTTCCTGCCTTCTGCCTCTGAAAGCTCCAGTCCGAGCTCGCATCTGTATCCATGAACTTTGTCCTCATTCTCTGCGCAGCTAACGGTGCCTGACATCAGCCTGTTGCCTGCCAAAAACTGTATTTCACCTTCGAAATTATCTGCTCCGCTCCCTACCCAATGCATTCCTGTCTAGTAGTTTAAGTAAACATTCTTCCAGCTACCGAGCAAAAGGCCCGGCTTCTCTGTCTCTATGCAAGTAATTCAAAGCCCTGTTACTATGGAAGATTCCTGCCCTCGCATATTGTGTAGACACTTAGACGCTTGTACACGCACTCACAGTCAGTATAGTCAGTATAGAATAAGATTCTACTCCAAGAGACCTCTCTTTTGGATAACATAGTTCTTTAAACATAGGATGTTAGATATGATTTGGGATTAGGTTGACTTGACCCTCCAGACTTCTGTCGCCACATGTAGAGCTAAATGTCAAGTCCCCTTCACCCCCTAGTTGCACGTCAATCACACGTCATGCTGCTGCGCGCGCATTTCTGCCAAGTATTTCTGCTGACATTGCGAAATTCTTTTATGGAACCACCCTATTATGACATCATACCTGATGACGTTCTCTAGTTACGCCCAGTTACACCCACTTTTGCTACGCATGTATGTTTTATCTTTACTATCAATTGTTACGCCTCCTGCATTTGCCTCACTGTAATGCCTATTGTATAAAAATGATTACTTATCAATAAAGTACGGTCTTCACTTCCTGAACCTTTGTGGTGATGGAATATGGAGCTCATCAATTTAAATTGATTCTGGAATAAAGCCCGTTCCGAACCTCTAATACCACGGATTCTGCCTCTTATTTTACTGAGCTATTGTTATAGATTTTCCGCATCAAATTAAGTCCCGGTAATTAAATTATTTACCACATAAATGGCGCCCGAATAGGGACACTTTCTCATCTCACGCGCCGGCGGTGCGTTGCAGGCCCGGTCTCCTGTCACAGCTGGACGGACAACAACGCGTACCCACAGGATTTCCTGTATCTCCCTCCTGCCGAGCGGGGGTAACTGAGGCTGCGATCAACACCCAGACGAGGCGGTGAGAAGTGCGAAGTATCCCGACCAGAGCCTAGCTGAGAGAGCAAGATCCGAGGTATACAGAGGCCCACCAGTTTCCGAAGTTTACGAAGTTCCGAGTCGAGTCCAGTCCGGTTCAAGTTCAGTTCAGTTCCGAGGCCTTCCGTTCCGAGCTACCCGGTGAGTACCATTATCGGGGAGGCGTTCTGACGTGCACATAGGTTGTGCCGGTCAAGACGGGTTTGGGTACACAAATCCGGTCTGCACTGTTTCAGCAGTGTATCTGTACTGTTTAGCAGTATATCAAGTATGTCTAGTATATAATTCAGAATTACCTAGTTAGTATCGAGTATTATGCTTAGTGACGAGTTTCCCTAAATGGCCATCATTGTCTATTTCATTTAAATGTTAAATGTTAAAATGTTTTAAATACGTTCTGTATACTGTGGTGTGAATGACTGTTCATTATTGTGTTTTATGGTATTAAACGTGTTCAAAATTAGGTATCAGATCAGTTCTCAATATGCCGCTCTTTTCAAAATTAAGACAGATCAAAACCAGGAAAGGGGTACTCGAAGAAGCTGTTCCCATTCCTCCTAGGGACACTCCAGGGTACTTCATGTATCATAAACATGGCCTAGACGCCATATTATTTCTTGATCTATGGGTAGACTACACCAAGGAATTACCAGAAAGTCAGAGGTGGCCCGCAGCTGGGACCTGGGATGCAGATTGCATTATGAAAGTAGAAGAAGAATTGTGGAAGAAGAAAGCTAGACCATCACAGAAAGATGCCATTGAATTATGGCGTAAAGAATCATATAGACGTACAGAAAAAGCGCTCAGACAGGAAGAGAAAAGTAAGGAGAATTCAAATAAAGTTCGAGAAAGTGTATTAATTGAAGAAGGTGCTCGAGTAAAGTCAGAACAAACAGATAGACAAAGAAATGCCATTGTGAATGGTATGTATCCTCTTCTGGCCGAAGGATTACCTAAGGCTACTCCGGAAATACCAAAAGACTTGCCACCCCCATTGTTTCCGATAAAAGTACATCTCAAAGGGCATCCCAGAACCGCAGAAGATGTTTTTCTTTCCTCTTATTTAGACGGCGCAGCTCCCGAGTATGCTAATGCTGCGCCACATAGACCGTCTGCCGAGGGGGTTCAAAGCCAAGACCCCCCTTCGTCTGTACCTCTGCAACAGCAAACTCCGACACAAGTTCCGGCAAGCACATCTGTTTCTACATCCGCATCCACACCTATGGTTGCTATATCCCGTTCAACGAATCCTTTCACATCCAGCACCCCAGGTGGTGCTACCGGAGGTGCATCAAGCATTTTTTCTACGCCACCCAGAACAAATAAACTTTCCTTTCAAGAATTAGCCCACCAACGTACACCCAAACTAGTAACTCCCAACACGCTCAAGGAACTTCTAATAGATTGTAGATATGACCCAGTGCCCGGAAAAGGGGACGAAATGATGCTGGCATCATTACGTATCCGACGAGCTGCAATATACTTAGGAAAGCTACCAGGAATGACTGCACATTTAGAAAATATATATCATTTTGTTCAGTCAGGGCGAGACCCTGAGAGTATTAACAGAGCCATGGAGTACCAAAAGGTGGAAATACAGGGGGAACTGTTACGTTTCCTCATAAACTGTGTGATCAGAAATCAAGATCAACCAGGGGTAAGTCCGGAAGAAATGCAAATTCTTACCACATGGGGTAAGAATATATCAGAGGGGAGACACGATAAACGATCATGTATAGTAGCTATGAGCCGAAAGATCCGCAAAGAAATAGAACGAATACACGAGGAAAGATTAGCAGTAGACGAACCTGAACAAACCGAGGACGAGGAAGAATTAGAACTGCCCACAGGACAGTTAGAAACTATGGCCTATGTAGGTAGAGGAAGATCTTGCAATAATACTAGATGCTTTACTGATCCGATATGTCCGATACGTCCAGATAATAACAGAAAATTCCAAACTCCTATAATAAATACAAGGTCCCCCGAACATTCGTTCCAAGCCGCAGACAAATTACTCCGAGAACGAAGGGGTTATCATATACTCGATTCTATGGACGAACAAGAATTAGCCAGGTCAGCCGTTCACTGGGTTGATAGTCCTGGAAAATATGGTGATGATACACTAGCACATACGTTTTTGAACCTCGCCCCAGATGAACAGCGTTTAGCTGGTATCTATATGATTCAACAACTCCTTATATTATATAAAAGCCAACACTCCGATCCTGGCCCCTTACCTGATATATTGACTGAATTACTAACGAATAAATGGAGAGGTTCCGGTACTAAGTTAATTAGAGAAATACTAGAATCCAGAAAGCAGTACATCCTTTTTGTATGTCCTGAACATGTCTCACTGCCCATCAAGGAAAGAACGACGTATTACATGGATAGACAGAATCCCTTACGCGAAGTACACCCGATAAAAGGTGATGACAATGAGTTTAAACGTGTGTTTGTATACATACCCATATCCAAAATAGAACTATTAGAAATGAAGAAAGTGGTACCCAGTCATGACAAAGACCCAGCGGGTTTCCACCGTGAAATTAAAGATATGTTACTCATGGGAGAATATACCTACCCCGACATTATGACAATATTAAAGGTATTAATGCCTGCGGGCATTTACGAAAAACTCAAGGAAAAGGATTGGGAGGTGGGAGACCAGAAGATAGATTGGACAGCATTAGAAAACGAAGAAAAAGCTCGAGGTCCAGGTTCAGGGCTCGGGGACAAGACCAAAGCACTACCAGGTTTACTAGTACAGGTACTGCCACGATTATTAACTACGAAAAAGGAAGACTGGGGTGCAATCTCAGCCTGTAAACAAAAATCAGATGAAGACACTAGTGATTTCTATTGCCGATTTGAGAAATGTTTTGGTATAAATAGTGGAATAAAAGCAAGTAGCGAGTCGTATCCACATCTGTTTGTGACAAAATTGGTTGAAAATGCCCTGCCCCAAGTTAAGAATAGAGTATTGAAGTTCGAGAGTACCTGGCAAGGTAACACTCCGTCACAAATGTTACAAATGCTACAGTACCATCACAATAGAATCAGAGAAGAACAAGAACATGAACATAGACGCATGAAAGACACGAAAATGAAAATGCTAGTTTCCCAGACAGTTCCAGCTGATAGTCATAAGAAGGGTATAACACAGTCTAGTGTTTCAACAGGTCCTGTAAAAGGGACATGTAACTATTGTAAACAGCCAGGTCATTATGTACACGATTGTCCGGTTTTAAAACATAATATCGCCATAGGTAACACAAAAGAAAGACCAAGACCACTTAGACAGGATCAGAATCAACAAGGAGCCCCGCAGCATGCACAGTCCATGCCGGCTCCGCAACAGTCTATGCCAGTTCCACCACCGCAGCCTATTGCTGCCACACAAACAACGACCCGACAGATGTATCAGACCGCACAGTATGACTATCCTGATTATCAACGATACTCATGAAACAGCCTAGAGAGGGAAGTTGGCTTACCCCTTATTGAGGTCCCTGTAGATCAAGAAGGACCTTATGTGCATAGTGAACTATTAGGCCAAGATAGAAAATTCTTACTTGATACAGGGGCAAGCCGAACAACCATAAAACGTAGTGAAGTTCCAGGGGCACCCCTCTCAGGCTCACAGAATATTTCCCTTGGCTTTTCAGGAAAACCTATCATTAACGAAGTAACACAGCCTCTTCCACTTACGATCGGTCCCTTGACACGAACTACAGATTTATTACTTACTAAATCATGTCCAGAAAACTTGTTAGGCATAAAAACTTTGAAAGCTCTAGGAGCTATTATATGTTGTTCTCCAGAAGGAGTAAGATTGTTCTTACGAGATTTCAAAGGGCACTACGTGTCCCGAGACATGGATCACCGACTGCAGACTTTACCGACACATTTATGGGCACAAGGCCCTACAGATGTTGGTTGCATGAACATTACACCATATCGAGTCACACTAAAGGCAGGAGTGGTACTTCCACGAATGCGACAATACAAGTTACCCCCAGATGCTGTAGTGGCTTTACTACAAATCATTGACGAGCTTATTACCCAAGGAGTGGTTGTGGAAACTGACTCCAATGTATGTAATTCACCGATAATTCCGATTCTTAAACGAACCGATCCAACAGCCCCGCCAGTATATCGATTGGTTATTGATCTGCGCGAATTAAATAAATGCATAGTACCACAATACCCCGTAGTCCCAGACATTTCTTCATTACTGACAGCCATTGATTCCGAAGCAACATTCTTTACTGTAATTGATCTCAAGAATGCCTTCTTCAGCGTCCCAATAGATCCGGAAAGCCAATACTTGTTTGGATTTAGTTTAAATGGACGAAGCTTTAAATTCACACGCGCACCTCAAGGATTTACCGAAAGCCCCAGCATCTATAGCCAAGCACTGAAACGAGAACTCGACAGTATCCACATGCCAGTCAACACTGCCCTGCTTCAATATGTCGATGATCTGCTGATCACCGCTAGAAGCGAACCTGAATGTGAAAAAGCCTCACTGACGGTTTTACAATTTTTGGCCGAAAAGGGGCACATGGTGTCCCCTTCTAAGCTGCAATTCTGTGTCCAGCGAGTTGTTTACCTTGGTCACTCGCTGTCCAAGGAGGGAAGGCAGCTTACACCAGATCGCATCCAGCTAATTGCTAATATGCCAGTACCCAAGACACAAAAGGAGGTGCGGGCTTTCATAGGCCTCACTTCATATTGTAGGCAGTGGATCCCTCAGTATGCATTTTTAGCAAAACCACTCATTCAATTGACAACACAGGAGGCAGCCACATCGACTGTTCTCCCTTGGACTCAGGAACATACACAAGCTTTTGAAAGCCTAAAGACAGCCTTATGCCAAGCACCTGTTTTAGCAACACCATGTTACAATAAACAGTTTACACTCTTTATTACAGAACGCGAAGGTACTGCCTTGTCAGTACTCACACAGGAACAAGCAGGATCACACAAACCATGTGCTTATTTTTCTAGTAAATTAGATCCCGTAGCTCAGGCTTTGCCTGCGTGCCTGAAATCAGTGGCAGCAACAGCTTTAGCAATCAGACAAAGCGATGCCATAGTATTAGGACATCCATTGACAGTACAAGTACCACATGCAGTAGAGGTTCTCTTGAACCGCACACAAACACAACACTTGACCATAGCACGACTCACTGGTTACGAATTAACATTGTTTCAGCCACATATAGAAATCAGACGTTGTAGTACATTGAATCCTGCCACACTGTTACCAATAAACGGAACAGACCCACTTGCACATGATTGTATTGAAGTTATCACTATCACGACGAAACCCAGACAAGATTTAACAGACGTCCCATTATTAGACCCAGACCTGACGTTGTATGTAGATGGTTCATGTATGAGAACAGGTACAGGAGAGCTAGTGGCCGCTTACGCAGTCACAACAGACACTGAAATCGTTGAAACAAATTGCATAAATACCTTGTCCGCTCAAGCCGCAGAGCTCATCGCTCTGACACAAGCCTGTATTCAAGCCACAAATAAAAAAGTCAATATATACACTGATTCACGTTATGCATTCGGAGTTGTACATGACTTCGGCGTGCTGTGGCGAGAGAGAGGTTATTTAACTTCTCACGGTGCCCACATTCAGCACGGACCCCTCATTCATGCCTTATTAGATGCAATACATCTACCCACTGCAATATCAATTATGAAATGTAAAGCTCATACGAAAGTTACTGATATCATTTCTCAAGGCAATGATCTAGCTGACAGAACAGCTAAACAGACTGCTCAAACTCAAACATCCGACATGACAAAGACAATAGTCCCGACACCAACATATTGCATGACGGTTAAGGATCCCGCTCTTGACGTAATCGACATACAGACACATGCTACACCAGATGAAATAAAGAAATGGACTGAATTAGGAGGGATCCAAACGGATCAAGGATGGATGACGAAGGAAAAATCTGTGTGGTTCCTTCCTGATTCAATGGTCCAAGTTATAATTAACACTGTACATAGTCCAGCGCATCTAGGAGAAAAAGCTATGCTAGACAGCATCCAACACATTTGGTTCAACAAACATTTACGAGCAGCAGTTAACAAAAAGTTCGTACCTGTATGATCTGTTGTCAGTTTAACCCAGGTAAAAGCATTCCCGTAGAACAGGGTGGATTTCAGCCTCCTGATCACCCTTTTGAAGTCCTCCAGATGGATTATATCCAGATGGAACGATGTCGAGGATTCAAATATGTTCTCGTAGTTGTCTGTGCTCTTTCCCGTTGGACAGAGGCATACCCGGTTTCAGATTACACTGCCCCGACTACTGCCAAACAGTTAGTTCGAGAATTCTTCCCACGGTACGGTTTACCACGTGCTGTCTACTCAGATAACGGCCAGCCGTTCTCATCCGAACTAATGAAACACGTTTCACTTTTGTTAGGCTATCAGTGGAAATTTCACTGTGTCCGACACCCCGAGGCAGCAGGTCTCGTGGAACGACATAACCAGACCCTGAAAATTAGATTGTCCAAAATATGCAGAGAGAAAGGTGTCGACTGGGTAGTAGCCTTACCCGTTGCACTCTTTTACATGAGAATGGTAGCACACTCTCGAACAGGGCTATCCCCTTATGAGGTGATCTTCGGTAGACCACCAAATATGTGGGGGACGCCTATACCACGCAAAATAACTGATATTGACTGTAATATGCTGACAGATTACTTGGCTTCCTTGATGTCTGCACTACAATCTTGTCGTTCACAGGTAGCTGCAGCCTTTCCCGACAACACCGAGGTGAAACCCCATGACGTAATTCCAGGAGATTTAGTTTTAGTGAGGAACTTTGATCGGAAGTCTCAGCTGGATCCTAGGTGGAAGTCGCCTCAACTCGTATTGTTAACGACGAGGACAGCCGTGAAGATCGAAGGTCGCAAAAGCTGGATACATTCAAGTCATATCAAGAAATTTCATGGACTACCGTCAGACGTAAACGACACACCTTGCGTGTCTTCACCGATTGACTCTAAACTTCCTTTGGTTGAACTGACTAACCACGAACAATATAAACTAAAACTTAGGTCTAACAAGTCAGGCAATTTGATTGTTTAAGTCCTCTCCAAGGTGAATCGGTCGAATTTGTCTCTGACATGTACCCCTTAGACCTGTATAGAGAAAGAAACAGAAGGATAAAGCTGAAACGACATGCGTACTGTAAATCACTGCGTAGTCATTGCACAGTGACGTTATTAATTTTGTTTTTCTTAAGTCTTTTAATAATTACTGCAAGTATATTGTTGCACATATATTATCCTATTTCTAGACATGTTTATAATGTTACTGCTGAACATTCTTTTAGTGAATTACCTCCGCATGAATTGTCTTATAGATTTGCGCTGCGCAATAACACTTTTATTAGTATGTTACATCATTCCCATCAGGTTAGCAATGCTACAAATTGTTGGATATGTGGCCGACTCCCTCCCTATCAGAACTATAAAGGAATTCTACCTCTCTTTCCATACCCGTTCACACACAATGGATCCTGTGGAGCATGGTTTAGTTTAATTAATTCCCTAGATTCGAATTCTGCAGTTTACCAGAATAACTGGGTATGGGGAAATTTGAACTTAGTTTTACTCAAAGTCTGTCACCCTAACAAGGAGGGACTTCCCAAAAGAACAGGAACTGATCTAGAAAATGAAGTATATGGATTAGGTAATTTTACGCTTAATCTCATGATCCTGAATGTCGAATCCGAAGCTACTCCAATTTTGCCCGCCATGTCAGTATGTCCAGTTAAAGGTGAATTATGTGTAAGAAAGAATGGTTCCATACATATGGGCCACAGTAGATGCACCACTGTAATAGAATTTAGTGATCAAGGCAAGTCTACATTTAGAGCTTCCCGCCATTCCTACTTCATATGTGGTCAGACGGCATACATACGTTTGCCACTAGATTGGGATGGTACCTGCTACATCGGATTCCTTTTGCCACCTGTTTTCCTAGCTCCTCCTGATTATCACAGAAATACTCATTTAGTACACAATAGAGGAAGGAGAGATCTCCCAATAGTCGATTACACTGAGACAGCATGGGAAAAATACACAGATTTCAATAAAGGTCTCTTTCCCTATATAGGTACAGTTACCAATAGTAAGCTGATACGTAGATTAACCAGAACCCTTGAAGCAGTAGTGAACGAAACTATTTTCGCCTTAGGCAATTTAACAGAAGAGCAGTCTGCTATGCGGATTGTTGTGCTTCAAAATCGTCTTGTCCTTGACGTCATCCTGGCCGATAGGGGCGGAGCTTGTAGGGTCATCGGATCAAGTTGTTGCATTTTCATACCAGAAAATTCGCCATCTGTATATAAAGCCATAACTCGTCTTCATGAGATTGTAAGCCAGATACACCAGAATCCAGGCACCTGGACTTGGTCCGGTTGGTTTTGGAGTGTATTATCTACCTTTGGATGGAAGGTCCTATCCTTCCTAGGTATTGGCTTTCTCATACTATTCAGTTGCTGTCTATGCCTACAATGTGGACCAGCGATTTGTGGTCTGTGTGCCACATCGTGTATTCCACCACCAAGATTTCATTCATCACGGAAGAAAAAAGAAGAACAAATGATGCTATATGAACAGATCGATGGATTGATGAAGATTGATATCTCTTGACGGGCAAGTAGGGGACAAGGAGGGAATGTGGAAATATGGATTTTTCTGGTCAGTTATGTCCCCTATCTTGGACCCCAACGGTTTTATGTATAAATCACAAGTACATGTATGTTCCCTCCAGTTCCAGTTATGAAGACGCAAACACATGTGCGTCCACCGCCAACTTGTCCTCTTTCAGATCCGCCATGAATGGGCCGGATATTCCATTCCTAAGTACGAAAGGCCACCGGCTTTATATGGTTCACTTATGCCATTTCCCAGTCCAGGCAAGTAGGCCCTGATTCTGCCATCAAGCTTTTCCTGCCTTCTGCCTCTGAAAGCTCCAGTCCGAGCTCGCATCTGTATCCATGAACTTTGTCCTCATTCTCTGCGCAGCTAACGGTGCCTGACATCAGCCTGTTGCCTGCCAAAAACTGTATTTCACCTTCGAAATTATCTGCTCCGCTCCCTACCCAATGCATTCCTGTCTAGTAGTTTAAGTAAACATTCTTCCAGCTACCGAGCAAAAGGCCCGGCTTCTCTGTCTCTATGCAAGTAATTCATAGCCCTGTTACTATGGAAGATTCCTGCCCTCGCATATTGTGTAGACACTTAGACGCTTGTACACGCACTCACAGTCAGTATAGTCAGTATAGAATAAGATTCTACTCCAAGAGACCTCTCTTTTGGATAACATAGTTCTTTAAACATAGGATGTTAGATATGATTTGGGATTAGGTTGACTTGACCCTCCAGACTTCTGTCGCCACATGTAGAGCTAAATGTCAAGTCCCCTTCACCCCCTAGTTGCACGTCAATCACACGTCATGCTGCTGCGCGCGCATTTCTGCCAAGTATTTCTGCTGACATTGCGAAATTCTTTTATGGAACCACCCTATTATGACATCATACCTGATGACGTTCTCTAGTTACGCCCAGTTACACCCACTTTTGCTACGCATGTATGTTTTATCTTTACTATCAATTGTTACGCCTCCTGCATTTGCCTCACTGTAATGCCTATTGTATAAAAATGATTACTTATCAATAAAGTACGGTCTTCACTTCCTGAACCTTCGTGGTGATGGAATATGGAGCTCATCAATTTAAATTGATTCTGGAATAAAGCCCGTTCCGAACCTCTAATACCACGGATTCTGCCTCTTATTTTACTGAGCTATTGTTATAGATTTTCCGCATCAAATTAAGTCCCGGTAATTAAATTATTTACCACAGACTGAACAAGCACAGGTACATTGGAGAAAAGAGAAAAGCAGTGAAGAGACAATCAAAGAAATTGTTGATAAGGAAGTTCCTGATGAAAAGCTGAGAGAAATTCCACCTGAAATAACAAAATTAGATGAAAAGATGCCAGATACAGAAAGAGAGGGAAAGATTCTTGCGGAAGACCCCCGAGGAGTTGTAGGGAATTCGGACATCCAGTTAGAGGAAGGGACAATTAGTCAGCAGGAAGATTGTGTGCATGAACCACAAGGAGGGACAGAAGTAGGGAAAATAAAAGAAGTGGTGGAAAGAAGAACAGCTGAAAGCAAAAAGCAAGTTGAAACATAATCAGAGGAAAGTGATGAAGAAGTACCATAAGGTTGAGTCTTGAGAAAAAGAGCATGGAGAGCTGAAAAGGATGATAAAGGAAATAAATCGAAAAGACCAGCAAGAGATGAAATCTGGCCAAACAAGATAAAGAGATTAAGATATCGATTGACACGAGTGAACTCACCAAGAGCAGAGCAGGTGAATAAAGTATCAAGTCAAGAAAAATCGAAAAATGAGAAAATAACTACAGCAGCGGAAAACAAAAGAACGAGAAAGCCCAACCAGAAGTATAAGTCGCCGGAATGGACGTATGTGGCCCTGCCTAAAATTAAAGAAGAGGCAGATAGCCAAGAAAACCCAGAGGTGACTGTACAAGAAGTGGTTGAGGAAGACTAAGAATCGGAAATCCGGAGAGTTATCTTGTCTGATATTGGAGAAGAGACGGATGTTCAGGAAGTTCTGTATCAAGATTACGAGAGAAAAGTGAAAGACGATCAAATGCCAAACTGAATAAGACAAAAATGCTGCTAATGGAAAGACAATAAAATATGGAAAGAGACATAACTGATAGAATCAAGTAGGTGCTTAGAGCCTTGGGTTAGACAAAACTAGTTGTGAAGTAGAAGAGGCTAAGTCAAAAGACACTGATCATTTTTACGAAAATGGCAATCACAGAAAGTAGAAAAGCGAGATGTGTATTTCTAAAAAGATGGCTTAAAATGTGTTGTTGTACAGGATTAGTATTGCTTCTATGGAGTGCATTAGCATTGATGATTTCATTTAAAGTTACACTAGAGACAATAGAAGGACATAGTGAGAATACAACTAATATAGAGAAGATTCAGAAGGTATATCCAACTAGATTAGATAGAAACTATCTGCATAAAGACAGGTCTATAAATGATTTTTCTAACAATGTGTTTTCAAAACTTTTGTATGAATATGTAAAGACAATGGATGTGAGGGACTGCTACGTTTTCATGCAGCTACCTGCATCTGTATCGGAGGGAGTGACCTACCATCACCTTCCAGTAACATATGGAATAACATGTAGTGTAATAGCTAGTCTGTTTTACAAAATAGGGAAATTAGAATATTATTTTTCAGATGTAGATAACATATTTTCACAAGTACCTGCAGTTAATAAATTGAACAAAGTAAAGCCTGCAAAGGTGTTAGGTGAAATTTTCTTAGAAACTAAAGAACTAACATTAGAATATATATTTAGAAATAATTTGACTTGCAGTTTAAAGAAAGAGGAAAAGACATTTTTGGATATGGTTGAAGAAAGGAGATTGAAAATGCAAAATAGAGCATCTGAGGGAGAAGAGGAAAGACAGTCTGGGATGTTGAAATGGAAAAACACTTGAAGGGAAAAGCTAGTCCAACTATGGCTTTAGATTGGCCTCAGAAAGGAAAGTTGTGTATTAGAAGGAATCAAACTGCATATGATAATTACTTTGTAGGTAACAGTGAGTGCCATGATACATACCGAATCATGGGTAGATGGGGATTTAAAGGAGGAAATGATCCAATTTTTCCTGGGTTATATTTTATCTGCGGGAACAAGGCATATTATCGGTTGCCAGATCATTGGTATGCCATATGTTATGTAGGTCTGGTTTTCCCAAGGATATTCCACATGGGAAGAGGAGAAGATGGTGTACATAAGTTAGATAGTTTACTAACACGTAGAAAAAGAGAATCTTGGTCAGAAATTGTGGGAGACATTTTTGGAGCATTAATACCAGCAGTGGAAATATCTCTGAATGCACACAAAATTAGAAAACTATCAACAGTAGTGGATGGCTTGTCAACAAGCACCGCTGGAGGATTCTTATTGGTAAATACTGAAATGGTTGCCATGCGTGCCATGGTAATGCAAAATCGACTTGCCCTTGATATAATTTGAAGAAGTAGAATTAGAAGAAATGAAAGACAGTATGTATAAAACAGCAAGAAGAGAAGAAATTGGGGAAACAGAGATGTGAATTAATCTAAAAGAATTCATTTCACTTTCTTGACAAATTGATACAAAATTTGAATGGTGTGGTGATAAAATCACCAAAGAGGGGATTGATGGAGCGGGTAGTACAAATTTGTGTATACCTCCCCCATTCTGCATGAAAATTATTAATTAAATAATCTATTAACTATAATATTATTAAATGAGTTTGCATGTTTATTAATCAACATTATTAATATTCAAATTATACGTGGGATTTGCATTTTGCATGGCTAAATAACCTTTATGACTAAAACCTGTACGCATACTAACAAGTAGTATATGTAATAATTAGAATACTGCATGATATATGTTGCTTTTGTAATGTCTTGTAATGTTGCCCGAGGAGAGGACCAAAAGGGTGAATATAATTGCTTTAAATGTTGCTATACGCTAGATAAATACAAGCACATAGAGGGATCAGTAAGGGGCTAACATTAGATTTATTATTTCTATGTATTAATTACTCTTTTGTGTTTGTTTTGCTTAAGTTGGCGTTTGGGCCTAAATCAAAGATGGCCGCTGACGCTACACGACAAAGTGGCCACTGTTTCATGAGGCGCGGAGTGAGCAGAGCATGCGCAAGAAATCTCCTAAACCTCGTGGCAACCTCTGTACTGCATGTCCTCGGTCAAGGATGTAGAACGGGAAGACTGCCAAGACAAGAAAACAATCAACCTTACAATAAAACTGGAACAAGCCGACTTTTGGACAATCTCATGACCTCACCCCTCGAACTGAACTGAAAGTTTAAAATTGACATCGGACGATCTCAACCAGCCAATCACGACTGTTCTAAATATTTAATTTGTATATTCTTTGCTTCATTTTATTATAAAAATACTAGGCCTGGGCGAAGCACTACGCTACGCTCGCGTAGTTTGCGAAGTTCGCGCTACTTCGCACTACGCGAACTGCACGTAGCACAGTGCGAACACGCGTAGCGTAGTGTTGCGTAGTGCTGCGGTCATTTTTTGCTTGCTCGCGGTCCTCAACGTCAAGTTGGCGACCGCGAGCATGGAAAATAAACCTCCCGGCGAGATTCCCAACGCGAGGAGGTCAGGTTTCTCATTGCGAGGGGTCGCGTATGCTCGCGACCGCTCGCGATGAGAAACTACCAGTTCGCGTTGAGAAAGCTGCCGCTCGAGTAAAAATCTACTCGAGCAGCAGAAAACTACAGCTCGCACTGTGCAAGATGCCATTTTCAATGATTGCACAGTGCCGGTTGCTTGTCCGCACTGTGCAATCATTGAAAACAACATCTTGCACAGTGCGAACATGTTACTACGCAGTTCGCGAAGTGCTACGCGTAGTGCGAACTTCACTTTGCGTAGCTTCGCGAAGTGCTACTTCGCGAACTACGCCCACCCTTAAAAAATACTTGGTAGAATAGAGAGGGACACTCCAACTATCGATGCTACTTAGGGAATCGCTGCATTTCCTGAATCTTGAAGGTCCGGATACTGCCCGATTATCTGATCACTGCGAACTTTTCCTAAATCCACGGGCAATGATAGATGCTTACACGTCTCTGGTCCTTTGCCGATTTTTGGGACTGTAGCGTGCTGAGCATAGAACTTTGAGCTCTGGCTTGCTTTCGGACGATTTACGACAAAACTATGCAGAGCCAATGATTTAAAGAACTCCAAATAGCCAGATTAGGTAAATATGCCATTCTGCGATTTACTAGAAATTTGAGAAACTTTCTAAAACTTTGATGAGACAAATGTGAATTTAAACATTATGAAATATTAGATGACCAATTATTGATTAACGGGAATTTATGAGTTATGAGTAAGGGTGGGCGTAGTTCGCGAAGTAGCACTTCGCGAAGCTACACAAAGTGAAGTTCGCACTACCGCAGCACCACACAACACTACGCTACGCGTGTTCGCACTGTGCTACGTGCAGTTCGCGTAGTGCGAAGTAGCGCGAACTTCGCAAACTACGCGAGCGTAGCGTAGTGCTTCGCCCAGGTCTAGTTATGAGTTTCATTTAAGAGATAGATTCTGAAGTCTTAAAATGTGTTTTAGCTGGTTCTAAATCACCATCAACCAATCCAACTAATTTGGTCCGATTGACCGAAGTGGGAGGAGTGCCTTGATGTTTTAGGATTGAGGATCTGTAGGTGAAAGGGCGTTAATGTGTGTTGTGTAAATGACTTTTCCTTCCCTATAGATTATAAGGTGTTCCCCTCACATGTCCGGCGCTTGAATCATTCATCCCTCCTGTGTGTGGAGACCGATGTGGAAGTGACGTGTGAGTGTTGGTGTTATGGGCCCCACCAATGACTGCATGTGTGAATGAGTTTAGTGTGACTTTGGGTCTGTGACGCAGGGAGGATACCGGTACGGGGTTGTTTCCCCATTGCCTGGGTTTTTGCGCTGCATCAGTAACCTTTTCACACCCAAGAACTTCTCTTCCTGTCTCAGGAGGTTTCCTTATTTCCATGATGGCTGTGGTTTGTCCTTCTCTAGCTCGACCCTTAGGCTTGATTAAGCAATCCTTTATGTAGTGGCCTTTTCTTCCACAATATAAGCGGAGCCCGTTCTTCCTGTGTTGTTCTCTTTCCTCGGTGGTGAGGGAAGCTCTTACGGAGCCTATCTCAATTGGCTCTGTGACGTTACTGCCACTCCCCATTGAGCTTCTGTTTCTTTCAAACCTAGGAGCTGGTTGGTCAATTCGCCTCCTGTCATTTTTGCATTTGTTGAGTCTATGGTCCAGTTGCAAGGTTAGACTGATGAGTTCCATACATGTAGTGGGTTGGGGGTCTATAGGTGCCAGCACATCTTTCAAGTCGTCCTTGAGACCCTGGTAGAACAAGGCGGCTTGTTTAGCGTTGGGCCAGTCAGTCTCAGCTATCAACCTTTCGAAGTCGTTGATGTATACCAGCAAATCCCTATTCCCTTGTCTTAGTTCAAGTAACTCCCTGTCCGCGGTGAAGGCGGCAGCTCTGCGATCAAACACTCTCTCGAATTTGGTATGGAAGGCCGACCAATCGTATAGTAAAGAGTCTTCTCGTAGTACCAATGGAACAGCCCATTGCACCGCGTCTCCTGCTAAGTAGGAAATGGCGAATGCTACCCGGGCCTGATTGGCTGTAAAGGCCTTGGGCTTACAATTAAAGTGTAGCAGTACTTGTGTGAGGAACACCTGGACCTTACAGGGATCCCCAGAGAACCTTTCTTGTGCAGCAAGCGGGATAGGCGTGGGCATCTCTACGCAAAAGGATGCAGAAGGGTTGGTAAAACCTCCCCCCGTATATCTCCCTATGCCTACATCAAACGGGTTTCGCTGCATCTGGTCTATCTTCTGCTTAAGGTTCTCAGTTTCTGCTCGAGAGGCGGCTAGTTCAGATTGTAGCCCTGCCAGGACTCCTATGACGTCCTCTAACATGGCCATCTTTGTATCGATCCGACCAGGAGGAATTAATATATGTGGGCTGATTATTCTGTCAGCTTGATGATTCCTCTGGAACGGTTCGATGCCAAAAAGGGGCCCACCTATAGACAGTCCCAACCCTGAATGCTATATTAGCACAGATGAGTGGGATGATCAAGTGGGGGAAGGAAAGGAAGGGGAAAGCTGGGAGGGAGATCTGTAAACCAAAACAACATAGGTAAATACAGATTTATACCAGGTAAGCCTCTTTCTACATACTGAGCCTTGCACTCCGGTAAAACAAATAACTTTCCTCGTTCCAAGGGAGGACTGTATAAATAACCTTATCTTTAGTTTCGCAGGAAAGGGGGAATTGCGCTAGGAAAGGGGTCAAAAACAGAAGGAGCTGTAATCACGAGAATTCACAAGAAGCGTCAGATGGCTCATACACAAGTATTACATATAACACAACGGTCACTACTGTACTGTACACACCATCAGGCCTGGCAGTGCCCGCTTCACAGGGAAAGAGCAGAAGGCCACCTCTTGAACCCCCTGTTAGAAATACACAAACAACAATCACCAAACTACTTCTTTTGGTTTACTGCCTCGGAAATTATACATATGTTATGCCATAAGAATTGTGCGCAATTGTCTGTTTCGTTGGGACATTATTCCTAAACACCTAATGCACCCACGGGTGCTTGTAGTTAAACGTGCAAAAAGGTTTTGACGTGGACCATCAGGTTGAGTTAGTAAACACTCTAAATCCACGGCTGGCCCATGTTATTCAATTGCCTCCAATGAGATTCCCAAACTGTGCTTGTGTTTGGCGATTGTCGTAGAATAAACCAAAGTCTTGTTTCTAGTGGTGCATGTGCACACTTATGAGTACCAGGGAAACAAACAGGGGCTGGCAGCGCAGCACGCTGTATCAACAAAGAATAATCAGCTCTCAGTCTGGCACCAGAGGTTCTTTTGAACTCCTCCTGCTTCCGGGTCATGTGTTTCTCTCCTGTGAGGCAATCGCGGAACTTCCGCTTTGCCTCATGGGAACTGTAGTCTTAGTTCCTTCTGATCGCCCGCTCGTCGTGCTGGATGCCGGAATGCTCCTTCACCCTGCCTTTACTGGCCCACCACCCTTCTACCCAGGACCAGGCCTTGCATATCACCACCAGAAGGGTTGTGTCGGCTGGAGATGTGGGGACACACCGCATGGCTATAGATGAGCCGAGTATGCGTGTGACAGACTGCCTTTGGCCTGGACTTCGCCCAGGCATGGCCACATCCACGCACGTCCACGCTGCGGGACCCTTGGCCGGCTTAAAAGCACCTCTTAGCATGAAGCCGGTTCGTCGGCGGCATCCTTGCCGCAAGGCTACCTGGGAGCTGTAGTTCCTGCTCCCAGGTGATGCGGGAAAGCTGGCGGTTCCTGGCCCCCAGGCAACGTGGAGACAATAGCAGGATTAAGAGCACTCTTGCTTCCCGCAGGCTGGTGGGAACAGTGGCTGTAGACAGGTATGGGCTCCCACACTGCTGGGGTCCTGACCGGCTTATAAGCGCCTCCTGGCGTGAAGTGGGTTCGCCGGCATTGTCCTTGCAGCAAGGCTACCAGGAAGCTGTAGTTCCTGCTCCCATGCGATGTGGGAAACCTGGTAGTTCCTGGCCCACGGGCATTGTGCAGTCGGTGGCGGGTTTAAGAGCACTCTTGATCCCCGCAGACTGGTGGCAACAGTGGCTGTAGACAGGTATGAACTCCCACGCTGCGTGAGTCCTGGCTGGCTTATAAGCGCCTCCTGGCGTGAAGCCGGTTCGCCGGCATTGTCCTTGCCGCAAGGCTACCTGGAAGCTGTAGTTCCTGCTCCCAGGCGATGTGGGAAACCTGGTAGTTCCTGGCCCAAGGGCAATGTGGAGTCGGTGGCGGGTTTAAGAGCATTCATGCTCCCCGCAGACTGGTGGCAACAGAGGCTGTAGGCAGGGATGGGCTTTAGTATATTGTGAACTCTTCCTAGGCCTCACAATTGAATTGTCATCAGGGGCTAGATAACGTGCTCTATGCAAGGAATTACGAATCGGAGAAAATGCCATTTCAACTTGAACGCGGCGCAGTTAAAAAGTGATATGACAACAATAAATTACTAACAATTACAAGACACTTCAGGACTCCAGCGTTGTATAATAATGCAATAAGAATGAAAATAGGCAATACATTGGCATCAAATACAAGAAACAACAAAGCAGCTTAAGACTAATTTGAACTCTTTCAAGGCCATGCAATAAAAATATTATCACTGAGCCTAGGTGAAGTGCTTTGTGCAAAAGACTGCGAGTTAGTTAAAGTGCAACTGAAAGACGGTGTAATTAAAAAGTGATGTGACAACAATGAATTGCTTATCATTGAGACACTTCAGAATTCAAACATTATGCTGCCCAGTACTGGGCCATGTGACTTTCCAAGCTTCATAAATACATGAAGACACTGGGTTAAAAATAGCAATAATGCCCGCTCTTAAACATAAATGCATGGCGGCATTGTAATGTCTGATGTCACACTTTATAAAAAGGGACGAACAAGTCTCCTCGTTGCTGGCACAGAGAGGAGCAGAGCAGAATAAAGTGCAACAGAGTCTCATCGCCACCTTGAAACCAGGGGCAGGTGGGATCACCATTGGAGATCAACCAGTGCCGTGGGAAAGATTTTACAGGGGGCATCCTGGCCTGAACTTCATAAACAGCGCTCTCTTTATCGGTGGAGCTCTATGGACAATATACTTCTCAAAACCAAATGCAGCTTCGATTCCCTGCAGGCGAAGCAATGCCTTTCCATGGTGCTGATGCACGACCAATAGTTCCTGTTGTCCATCTACGGTTGAGGGACTCATGGCCTCTTGATTAGTTCAATGCTCAAAGCAACCAATGTTGTTAAGAGTGTTTTCGATATGTTTGAGCCATGGTAACTTGTAAGATCAGCTTCTTTCCCAAAGTGCAAGGATTGGTTTGAGGGAGGTTGATCAGTTTGGTGACGACCAGACTCTGTGCCAAAACAAGAGTGGTTTTGGAGCTGCAAAAGCTCTAATGTTATTCATGCCCAGCTCATATTTAAGAGCTGCTATTGGGGTCCATGCACAAAGTTGTAACAAATGCAGTAAAATTAGTTTTTAGATTTTTAGAGTCTTGCTCCCTTGCTGCACCCCCAAATCTCATCTCCGTGCAGGCCCGCGGCATGCGCTTTGGTGTGGTGCAATCGAAGTGCTGGCTTGATCGCTCTTCTCCTGACACTTCTACTAAATGGAGGACAGTGTTTGACTGTTGGAGCGTGCTTGTTTCACTCTTTTTCTGCTACTTGCCCCAGGTTAAATTAGGGTCAAAGGTAATCGTAGGAATCAACCTGTTCTAATGGCTGGTTGTATCCGCTGAAGGAATCTTTCAAGCTGCACCATGAGGTGACCTGACTATATTTGGTTTTTGAAATATTTATTTTGAGTTTCTTGCTGGAATAATATAATTTAGAACCTTTAAGGAGTTTGTGCATGAAGACTGTTGAAGGATGTTCCCCCGGTCCCGGTAGGCTTGTTTCCGGTTCAGGAAAGACCTGGCTTGGCAGTTTGAGCTGGACTGTTCTCATGAAGAACAAGGTCAAGACTGATTTGCATATAGCTGAGTGTAAACTGAGATGGAGAAGTGAGCTAAAGAATGATGATGGATTCAACCCAGATCTTTTACTGGGGGTGAGTGTCCAAAAAGTCCGTCCATTATCTCCTAGTGTTTGCTTTGTTCGCCCTAAGTTGGCAGGGTATGCCCAGACGTGGGTCCCTTGCTCACTTTGCCATTGGATTCAAGCTAGCCTGGCTGATGAAGGGTGTTACCCAGAAACCAGTCCCAGGATGCTTGTTTCCGGTTCAGTAAAGACCTGGCTTGGCAGTTCAGGCTGGACTGTCCCCATGAGGCACAGGGTCAAGACTGATTTGCATATAGCTGGGTCTGAACTGATGTGGCGAAGTAAGCTAAAGAATGATGATTGATTCAACCCAGATCTGTCACTGGGGGTGAGTGTCTTAAAAGTTTGTGCAGACAAGGAAGTGGACTCCTTACAGGACAATCTGTCACAGGTTCTGCAATATGCACTTTCTCTTGGCCAGTAGCCTTGTGAGATAGGTACTCTCAAGGGATGTTTTGCCACATTGTCAGCATTTCTCTGCCTGCCCAATGAGCCATCCCTTTTTAATTTTCCCACTGCAATACATTTCTTATAGAATTGACTAATTCCCATTTCTTGTGCCCCACTGAAACCTTAATTTGTTTTTGAGTTTTCTTATGTGCAATCAGTTTGACCCCCTCTGTAGGTGTCCATTAAGGATGTTGACTCTCAAAACTGTATTTTAGTCGCTATCACTTCAGCCAGGCAGGTGAAGGCGGGGAACTACAGCAACCACTCTGCATGGGGCCCACGGAGGTCATTTGTCAAAAATCTACCCTTGTATTTGAAAGGCAGTATGGATGTGTTGTGCAAATTAGAGGAATGTGATTGGGACAGTGGAGACCTAATGTTTGTCACCATGGATGTAGAGGGATTATACACCTGCATCCAAACTGAATGTGGTTTGGAGGTCCTTAGACATTTTTGTACAAGAGAAATGCCAAACACTTAGAGCACACTCTCATGTTGTTGGAAATTGCTCAAATGATATTGGCCATGAATGTGTTCCTGCACAATGACACCTGGTATTTGCAGAAACAGGGGAATGCAATGGGATCCAGGTTCTCTCTGTCTTATGCAAACCTTATTATGGGTTTGTATGAGATGGAGCATGCATGGAGACCAGGATCACATAACTGGAGTAATAACGTCATCTTTTATGGAAGATAAATAGATGACGTGATACTATCCAAAGTGATGTCTATAAAAAACGGACATCCTGTAACAGTGTACTTCATGCAGATAGTGCACATCCATGCACGACCATTAACGCCATATGATATGGCGAAATGGTGAGAGCGAGAAGAAATTGTCGTCAAGATTAGAACAGAACTTCGTTAGGAATGTCCAAACCATAAAAAATAATTTTCAAGGAAGGGGATATGCACAGAAATGTCTGGACCAACCTGAGGCTAGGGTAATGAAATTGGACCGTAAAACCACTCTTATGCCACAACAAAACCAACCAAGTAAAAAAGGGGTTCATAAGGAGGTGGCATTCGTTGTACAGTACAATGCATACAGCGACCATATCTTCAACATTCTGAGGAAAAACTGGCATCTATTAACATCTGGACGGATGCCTGAAGGCACAGTTTCCAGCAGACGGAGAGTAGTAGAGAAGAGGCAATACTTTAAAAAAGATGCTATGCCCTAGCTATATAAAATTAAAAAAACTAATGTCACTATGTGACTCCCTAAAAAAAAAACTGCTTTTCATGTTTGTGGACATACGCAATTTGCAAATTTGGATGTTACAAAAAAACACAATTTAGATACAACACAACCAGGGAACTCACGATCAATACCTTTATTAACTGCAACACCAATTGAACAGTTTGGGTAATAGGCTGCACCTGCAATAAAATCTATGTAGTAAGCAGTATATGCAGCCTTAAAACTAGAATTCAGGAACATGTGAGAGCCATCAGAAATATTGATGACAGGTATCCTGTAGCAACTCACATACATGAATCACATCCCACGGAGACTGCCATTTGGTTTCATGCAATAGAACAGGTAGCCGTGCAGGAGAGGGGTGGAAACAGGGAGAAGCAGAGGCCGGCTGGATTTGCAGCCTAAGAACTAAATACTTGGGACTCAACACGAATAGTGAATTCTATCATTTTCTGTAAATGCTCTGATAGAGAGGGGAGTACATGTGACATACTGGCTGTTGTGAAATGGGGATAGGCTCACAAGGCTTTATTTTTGGAAGCCAAACAACCATATAATTTCTGTTAACTAGGAGGGGAACCATGTAACCAAACTTTTAAAAAAAAGGGGGGGCCCTGCTTTAACAAATCACACGCTCTTTTCTTGACACACACTGATTTTTTTGTTTAAATAATCAATGGCTACCATGATGGTTACCCGACCCATTGATTATATTACCTCGGTCTCTTAACTTTGACAATAATGTTTGTAACCTGGGCGGGGGCGTGGCTAACCGCCTAAGATGGCGGACGCAATCCAGTGAGGCTTCGGAACTGGGGGGAAATATCCTGAGATTCGCCACCTTGGGGGCCGCAAATATAAAACATGACATGGGGGGCTGCTGCCGCGGTCTCTGGGGAGGTACTTGGGTTCTCTGCTGCATCGAGAGATGCTGTGACAGCCGATCGCGGCACCAGACTGAGCCTGAGGGGGTCGTGGCCTTCTCGGCGAGTGCGGCGGAGGCGGAGGACTTCGCCCTATGCCCCGGGCGCTCTGCGGACACCCACGGCCCTCGGATGATACTGACGTCGGGCGGCTGGAGCCCAAATGTTGAAACTGCTGTGACGAAGACTCCTGCACTGAGGCCATCCCGGTGATACAGAGCTACCCTGTGGAGAGGGCGCCAATCTGAGAGATGGTGAGGGGGTGAGCTGTGCCCGGCATTGCGCCGCTGGAGGGGACGGAGGCACTGAGAGGAGACTTGCTGGGTGGGGCACGGTGTGCCATTGGGGTTGACCCTGCGGGGCACAGAGATGATCCGCAAAGAGTGAGGATCGCCAAAACCTACTTGAAGATACTGGGCAGAGCCCGTGGCCCCTTCCCCCCTCATCCTTTGCCGCGCTACTTTATCTGATCCCCAAAGATAACAGTGACACTGGGACCCCAGCAGATAATTACCCCCCTCCTAGACTGACTGCAGTGTGTGCCCGATGCGTGAGGGAATTTGGTCTAAATCGGCAAGCGAACATACCCTGACCCGGCACTGACCTGCGCCTGTTGTGGCTGAACTCTGCAACAGCTGGCGGCACTGGTACAACTGCGACCCAGAGGGGGGTGAGAACAAAGTAAAGCTGAGACTACAGTCCAGGACAGAAATGACCCCCGACCGCTGACTCCCCTGGTAGTCTTGATTGCGGGGGTGTAGACTGGGAGAGGGCTGTGGTTGCAGTCTGGGTGTGGCTGAACAGGCCCCTGGTCCTACTGATGTGGGCCATTGGGACAGTCATGCTTGGAGCCACATGGTGCGCTGCATACAGTAGGCCTCCAGCATCCTCTATAGAGAATCCCTTGACTGGGCGGCGTCATTGAGTTACTGCAATAAAGATTTGCGTCCTCTCTACAGCTGCCTCTCCTCACTTGCTGATGATACACACTGGTCCCTTGGCAATCATAATGGGAAGGCCTAAGGGGTAAGTGCAGGACACCTCCACGACTGTGGAGGGACCCACCGATATGACCGGAGACACGGCTAGGGCGCCGTCACCGGGTGCCTTCTCCTCGGGGCCGGCAGCCCTACCCCAGGACAAACTTGACCTGATTCTAAAGGAGGTCAGAGATTCGCGCAAAGCGATAGAACAACAAATTGGATCGCTCACGTCTGGCGTCAACCTACTTAGAGCGGACCACAGGAAGCTCGCTGATACAGTTCATGATCAGTCGAAAACATTGTTCACCCTCGAACCTAAAATTACAGCGCATGATACGCAAATAACCAGCTGCAGCAACAGGTCGCCGGCTCACAGGATAGAGTGGAGGACGCGGAGGGGAGGTGAAGTACTGGGAATTTTAAGCCCAGCGGTGCAGGGGAACACACCCTATGACTTCGGGTTCTTCCTGTTTCAGACCTACAGAAACACAGAGTCTTCTGGGTGAAGTCAAAGATCAATTTATTGGCTGCAGACCAATTACAGGTATCCAAGAAGTACAACAGCATGTATGTTATTAGGAGACTGCTAAAAATCACAGAAATGGGCTTCTCCTTAAATACAAAATATCCTGCTTCAGGCATACATTCCTTGGTTTATGATATGGCCATATAAAGTATACATTACAAACGAAAAGGCAGAGTCATGATGACCATCCCACATTCCAGTTAAGCCAGCCCGCAATTATTTACCCAGCAAGGCTCAGATCCCACATCAGATATCGATAGGCCCCAATAAACATGAGCATCTCCTGTTTGGAAAACAAGCCATAAAGCAGGAACAGTCAGGTGCGAAAGAGATTAGCTGGAGGCTTGTGTAGGATGAAAAGACTTTATGGTGTGTCAGGCCCTGATGCTAATCACAGGTGGCCAGAGGACGGGGAACTCGTGAGACCGGACTGACCTGGGGCAGCGGAGCCAAGCTGCCCAGGTCACAGAAAAGTCAAAGAAAGGCACATGTGCTCTAAAAGGCCCGTATTTGCTTCATGCTATGTAGCCTATGTGAGGGCAACCATAAGATGGCCACCGCTCTAAAATGGAACCCACGTAGTGATGTATAATAACGTATACACAGTGCATTCATAGCTAAAACGTTACACAAAGCACTTGTACATACCGCATTAACCATTCGCGGTTCACTAATACTGGGATAGACAGGGGTAGGGCCCTGCCTCCTACGCGGTCCCAAATTCTAAAGTACGACAGACCCTCCTTTTGCCCTTACATAGGCAATAACTATACTCCTTTCAATCCGAGTCTAGGTCAATATTCACGAAGTCATGGAGATGTTGCTGTAGCATCATCCTATTACTTAGCTCGTCCCTCGATACAGGTTTCCTTACACATAATGTAGCACAGAGGCCACATATCGCAGGAGCACACTGTATGTACAGACAGAACAGAAAAAGGATGGCTAAGATCATTCCAATGACCATCAGAACTTTCCAACCCCAGGCAGATATCAGTTCCCAGAACCACCCCACCAGTGACCAATCTCCTTTATCCAAGTGTATGGACTCAGATATTTTATGCAGTTTGGAGATGGCTTGATAAACTGTTGGAGCGTTGTCTGGTATGAAAATGCAACAACTAGATTGGATAACCTTACATACCCCACCGCGGTCTGCAAGTATGACGTCTAGAACCATGCGGTTCTGCAAAGTCATGAGGCGATCCGCTTGAAGCTCAGCTGTCAAATTACCAAGGGCACCAGCCGTAACATTAACAGTGGATTCAACCACACGAGTCAGCTGTCTCAGGTTCCTACTATTGACCATAGGTCCCCAAAACGGCAGGAAACCCAAAAAGAAATCTCCCGCTTCCTGACCGGCAGTATCCTCCTTACTAATCACGCCTCTCACAACTCTGGTCTTGTGATAGTCAGAGGCGGCAGTAAATGTTGGCAGTAGCAGATTTGCAATATAACATGTGCCCGAGAAATCAGGGGGCAACCATGTATATGCTCGGTCATTGCAGATAAAATATGTACCCTTGGCATCCAAAAACGCTGGGGAAAACTGTGAAGGAAAAGTGTACGTTTCAGTACAGTCACTTCTTCCCAGTTGAGCTCTAGGATTCTGACCATTACCTTGCAAACAGAACCGACCTATGTGGGGTACGACCCAGATTGGGGATGAGATTTTTCGCTGTCTTTCACCCAGACTAATACTATACCCCGTCGCATTCCACCCTACATAAGCTCTCAACTCTTCTTTGGGAATAGATGAGTATGCATCGATATCTCTGCTCATATCGGCAACTCCTTTCATTAAAGCTTTGTTATTGGTGCTAGGTCTGATGGAACGCGGTTGTCGCAGGGAGTACGCATCTAGAGCAAAGAGAAATATGGTCTGGAATGCCCATGACGATCCATTGTAACTAAACGGCAGCACTAGATAGGGAATACCCTTATTAATGGTGTGTGGCATTAAACCACACACCCAGCAATTGGTTGTATTCATGACTAGTTAGTGCTGGTGCAGGAGCTGGATAAACGAGTTGTTTACAAACTCTGATCGTCTAGCTTGTTCATGTTCAGGCAGAGGGTGAAAAGAGTGTGAGGAGACAGTAGGAGGAGGTATAGGCTGTACAGTGGGTGCAATGGGCTCTTGAGAGGAGAAGAATACAAATCCTACAGTAAACACTACCATACTACATAATACAAACAGGCATAAAAATACAAAACGTTTGCTCTTCATTATCTTACACATTCTTGCTTTAAAGTTCATTTCCTCAGCGGGTCTCTCCATCTTGAAAAACTCCATCCTCTAATCGTGCCGCTCGCGGCGGGTGAGTATCTTCTGCTAAGGAGTACGCCTGTCAGTCCAGGGAACGCCCTAGACCAACCAGAACCGTCGACCTAACGTCTTCGGCCTGTACCCCAAAGTCTTGGCACCGCGACCCTGCGGCTGAACCCGGATGGTGGTTCGAAAAACAAAAATCAAGAAAGTCCTTCAGATGGGAGAGCTCTGGTTATCAAAAAAATAAAAAGGTAAAAGAAAAAAGAATATTTATTTGTCCATAGGCCTTGGTCTTAGATTATAACGAGAACGGCCAGGTACTGTTTGATCTTGAAACAAGAGTTCAGGCTCTGTAGTGTCCAATCGAATTGACGGTGGCACAGCTTCTTGCAAAATATCGTCATTTTCCTGTGCTGAAGTTGTGCCTTTTATGCGTGCATCACTGAACGGCACAAAACGAGGTACAGTGTCTGTTTCAGAGTCAGCGATACCCTCCTGGACCCACTGGTCATACGGCAGAGGCAAAGGGATCCTTTTCACGTGGGCGCCGTGGATCCAGTTCTTTTTCCCCTTTACTCGAACAGCTGATCTTGTAGATAGGAGTACGAGATGAGGGCCGATCAAAGGAGGCTCATCGTTGCTTTTGCGCTGAAAATTTTTCACCAAGACCCACGTGCCAGGGTCGATAGGGTGTCCTGGAGCCTCAGAGGCCTGGGGGAGAGTATCATGCACCTGTTGGTGTAAAACACGTAATTTAGCCATCAATTCATACAAGTAATCAAGCAGTACTGGGTGTTCAATTTCACTGAATTTCGTCGGTCTTGGCTAAGGGTGGGCGTAGTTCGCGAAGTAGCACTTCGCGAAGCTACGCAAAGTGAAGTTTGCACTACGCGAGCTACGCGTAGCACTTCGCGAACTGCGACGTAACATGTTCGCACTGTGCATGATGTTGTTTTCAATGATTGCACAGTGCGGACAAGCAACCGGCACTGTGCAATCATTGAAAATGGCATCTTGCACAGTGCGAGCTGTAGTTTTCTGCTGCTCGAGTAGATTTTTCCTCGAGCTGCAGCTTTCTCAACGCGAACTGGTAGTTTCTCATCGCGAGCGGTCGCGAGCATACGCGACCCCTCGCAATGAGAAACCTGACCTTCTCGCGTTGTGAATCTCGCCGGGAGGTTTATTTTCCATGCTCGCGATCGCGAACAAGGAAAAAGTCTCGCCAGGATGTCATTTTGCTTGCTCGCGGTCGCCAACTTGACGTTGAGGACCGCGAGCAAGCAAAAAATGACCGCAGCACTATGCAACACTACGCTACGCGTGTTCGCACTGTGCTACGTGCAGTTCGCGTAGTGCGAAGTAGCGCGAACTTCGCAAACTACGCGAGCGTAGCGTAGTGCTTCGCCCAGGCCTAGTCTTGGCACACCCCATACATTGGCTGGGCGGCCAAAAACGACCTCGTAGGGACTAAGTCCCACTCGTGAATGCACAGTCATTCTGGTGGACAGGAGTGCTAGAGGCAGAGCGTCAGGCCATTTAAGACCTGAGCTCGCTTGGATTTTGGCCAGTTTGAGTTTTAGAGCGCCATTGTAGCGCTCTACTAATCCAGCTGATTGGGGGTGATTTGCAGCGTGGAATTTCTGCTTTATCCCTACTCCCTCACACACATTCTTCATCACTTGACCCACAAACTCACTCCCATTATCACTCCACACCATTCTTGGCATTCCAAATCTAGGGAAAAATTCCTTCACAAGGGCTTTGGCTGTGGACAGAGCAGTGTTATCTTTTAGGGGATAGGCCTCTATCCATTTTGAGAAAGCACAAACAACCACCAATACATATTTCAGGTTGTTGCATCTTTCCATGTGGATAAAATCTAGCTGCAAAACTTCAAATGGATATGATGGAGGCGCAAAATGACCAGCTAGAGTTGGGGTTCCCCTACCAGGGTTGTACTTCAAGCATACCATACAATTCTTGACCACATTCTCTGCACACTTAGGAATTCCAGCATTCTGCCATACTGGAGCCAACAACTTACAGATTCCTTTCGTACTGATATGTGCCATTCCATGTGCCATAGTAACCACTGGAAGCACATATGCATCAGGTAACAACCATCGCCTATGTTCTGACAAATCAATCCAACAACCATTCTCATCCAACTTACCCATACTTTCTCTCCACTTGCTCAACTCTTTCTCTGTGGCTTCAGCTTGAAGGGACTTTACACTCTCTATTGTGTTTTCACACATTCCATCATCACCAACTCATCTGGCAGGGCCTGCAACATACATTCGAGTCTTCACATCTTTTGCTGTTTCTTTCGCAACTTCATCAGCAAACGCGTTACCACGACCAACATCATCAGTGATTTTCTTGTGCGCACTGCATTTCATAATCGCAACTTGCAACGGTAGGGTCAGCGACTCAAGGAGATCATTCACCAGCTTGCCATTCTGAATCTTAGCTCCATGCGAAGTCAGGAACCCACGTTCCTTCCACAATCGCCCAAAACTATGAGCCACGCCAAAGGCGTACTGGCTATCCGTATATATGTTCACTTTCATTCCTTCAGACAACACGCATGCTCTCGTAAGGGCAACCAATTCTGCTGCTTGAGCCGAATTTTGTGGCACACGCGCAGTTTCCACAATCGTGTGTAAAGTCGTGATAGCATATGCAGCAGTCGTATCACCATTCGGAAGCTTGAAACACGAACCATCCACCCATAAAGTACCATCACACTCAGTCAGGAGAGTATCTTTAAGATCTACTCTCCCTTTCGTCTCTTCTTCTGTTCTAAACAGACAATCATGTTGCTCAATCTCATCTAGGTCTGCTGGAATTGGTAATAGTGTAGCTGGATTCAACGTGTTGCATCTCTTTATGTGTATATGGTTTGCTAACAGTGTCAGCTCATAACCAGATAATCGCGCACTAGTTAAGTGTTGTGTCTTGGTCCTGTTTAACAATGTGTCCACAGCATGTGGAACCATAACAATCAATGTGTTATCCATTACTAGGCCAGCAGACTGTCGAATAGACATAGCTGCGGCGGCTGTGGGTCTCAGACAACTTGGCAATGCCCTCGCTACCGGGTCCAAGGTTGACGAAAAATACGCGCATGGACGCGGTCTGTCGCCAAAAGGCTGTGTTAACACTGATAATGCGCAACCATCTTTCTCATGAACATACAATGTAAAAGGCTTACTGTAGTCAGGGGTACCCAACACAGGAGCTGAACACAATGCATTACGCAATTCCACAAAACTTTTCTGACACTCTTCAGACCATGGAATAGGATTCGGTGTGTCTTTGCATGTTAATGCTAACAAAGGTTTTGCCAACAAGGAAAAATTGGGAATCCAATGCCTACAGTATGAAGTAATGCCCAAGAAAGCACGCACTTCTCTCTGTGTTCTTGGCACACTCAACTGTGCAATGGCTTGAATTCTTTTTGGGGTCAGTTTCCTTCCCTCCTTCGATAAGAGATGACCTAAGTAGGTCACTTCTTGTCGACAATATTGCAGCTTTGAGAGAGACACTTTGTGATGGAAGGCAGACAAATGACGCAACAATGACAAGGTAGCGTTTTTGCAAATCTTTTCAGTATCCGCGGCGATTAGTTAATCGTCAACATACTGAATAAGGATAGCGCCACTGGCTCAAACCAGTGCATCAAGCTGCGCTTTTAAAGCCTGACTGTATATTGATGGACTTTCACAGTAGCCCTGGGAAGCGCGTTTGAAGCGGAAGCTGCGACCTCCTAAACTAAAGCCAAAAATGTCTCTGCTCTCCTCTGCAATTGGGATGCTAAAGAAGGCATTCTTTAAATCGATCACTGAAAACCATGCAGCGGAGGCTGGAATCATAGTTAACAAAGCAGTTATATCAGGGACAACTGGAAACTGTGGTACAACAATCTTATTAACCTCTCTAAGATCAATCACAAATCTGTAAACAGGTGGCTGTGAAGGGTCCGTTCGTTTTAAGACAGGTAAAACAGGACTATTGCAAACGTTGTCTCTTGTCTCTTCAATTACACCCTTTTTAATCAAATCACTGAAAACTGCTAACAATGCTTTCTGACCTTCACTGGAGATCTTGTACTGGGGAATACGTGGCAGTCTGACATTGGCTTTTAAAGTGACCACATATGGCGGTATTTCCAAAAGACCCACATCATTGGGACCAGTAGCCCAAAGGACATCCGGAAGGGATAACAATTCAGGTGGCATTGCATTTTTAGACAAATACATCGGGGAAATCACTTTCTTGCCTAATGTAAGTTGTACTCCTGAGGGAGAACAATATAGCGTTGCATGCAATCTTTTTAGCAAATCTAATCCTAGTAAATTTTCACCACAGCCTGTTGTTAGAATGAGGGGTGCTTTTAGCTCACAAGGTCCAACAGAAAGTGACATAGGACTAGAAATCGGGTTCCTAACTGGGGCGCCAGAAAAACCTACTGAGACATTTATTTCGCCAGACAAAGGCGCGCCAGGGAGTTTTGAATGCATGATTGAACTCTTTGCAGCACCAGTATCCAGCAGAAAGGGCTCCGTTACATTTGCTGTAGTTACTTTAACATAGGGTCCGCTCTGATCCACTGGCACTGAAACAACTCCCTCTCTCTGTCTATGGCTGTCCTAGTAATCGTTATCTTCTACATTGTCATCTTCTGCATAATAATCATTATTGTAGTACTGAGCTGTATTGCCAGTCGCGTTGGCTTGCTGATCAAAGCTATTTATGGTATTTTGAGGCGGAAGAGGACGCGCGTTCTGGGGAACATTTCCACGCCCTCTGCCTCTAGGAGCTTGCTGACCACCTCTGCCTCTTGCGCCATACGCATTACTGTTACGCTGGATTAATTTAGGGCAACTATATTTAAAATGACCTTCCTCTTTGCAATATGAACATTGGTTGGGACCTACAGGGATTCGTGGTTGATAATACCCGTTCATTTGCTGATTATTCTGAAACTGTTGGGGCTGCTGATAGATACCTTGTGTTTGCCTATAATTACTCTGTCCTCCACGTGGTGGATAAGCCTGCTGCAAGAGGACCTTTGTTTTTAGTTCTTTCGTTTTCTTATCTGTTCTATTCTTCTCATCTTTGTCTCTATTTTCATAATACTGTGCAGTAGCCAGTATTAGTGCTGAAGAGGAAACAGCCCAGGAACTTTCTGAATCTTTTAATTTCTTACACAACTCGGGAAGTAGATTCTGCACAAATTTATCAACAAATAACCGTTGGCCACCTTCAGTGCTCATGTCTTGACCACTGTGGTCGATAAACGTTTCTTCAAACCTGGTAAAGAAATCAGACACTGTCTCATCTTTCTTCTGCTTACATGCGGATAGTTTATCCCAATTTACGCGCATCGCAGGCATTATAGTTTTGATGTAGGTAATAATTCGACCAGGGAGTTCTGCTACTAAAGGATCAGGTTTCGCGCCACCAACTTGGCCAGCATCTGCAGCAATGATATTAGCCCATGTGTTACCCAATTCTGCAGCGTGATATACATTACGAATGGATCCCCATAAAGGCTGTGGAACAACATTCCCAAACAACATATCTATGTCAGCCAAATTCATTACGCATGATTCTGCAGTTTGTGATAACTCCTTATAATTACCGGTAGGGTTTTTACGGGGGTCAGGCAATGTCTGCTTAAGTGCTAAGACCTCAGAACGCTTCCAAGGGACATGCACCCAAACACGTTGAAAATATGGCTGAACAGGTGGGTTAGCAGCTAAATCACTAGGTCTCCAAACTGGAGGAACCTCAAGCATTGGATATTGGCGTGCTTTTACCTTCTTCCCCACAGGGAAATCCTGCTTAAACAATGATTGCTGACAATCGCCATTTCTGAAGGACAGTAAAGTCGCAACTGCTTTATCTACATTGGGACCCACAATTGTACCTTTTTCAAAATCAAATCGCACTCGACACAATTCCTGTGGGTTTGGGTTTGCACCATTATCCTCCAATTCCTAACAGAGGAATTCACACATTTTGTCAAAGACATACCTCTGTGTTGGGGCATCCCGTTGGTGAAAAACGGTAACAACTGATTCCACATTATAAAGTAAAGGGAAACCAATCCACCTACGCGCCAGATGATCTAACACCTCTTTCTCGTCAGGACCAGGCAGCTGACTGCGTAATTGCTTACGCTGTAGGGCAGGAGTCGCACTAGATGACCCAAAGAGAGACGACATTAAACTAGTAACTACATTAGCTAGTCGTTGTCGTGCTGAAGGAGAAGTTGGGGCGAAAACGGGGGGATAGACAGAGGGAAGAAAAACTGATTCAGATACAGGTACCTGGGTAGTGTAAGAAGGAGCGCCAGGGGAAGCCGCGGGCTTGCTAGGCAAAGTCGCAGGAAGCGCGGGGGTAACAGGTAGCAAAACTGGCGGCCCTTGAGAGGGCTGCACTGCAGGGATAGGAGCCAGCTGAAGAGGAGCTGGCAGCTGCGGGAAGGCTTGCGGCATATTTACTGGAGGCTGCACATGTATAAGCTGTGGAGGTGCGGTGGCATTTTGCGCATATGGGGGTGGTGAACTTAACAAATGGGACATTAGGGAATCTTTCTCTTTCTCTTTTGTCTCATCTTGCACAAGGGGTGACAAAACAGGGTAACATTTATCAATCCCTAGTTTGCGCTGTCTGTGCAATTGTTCCTTCATTTGTTCCTCCTCCTTATCTTTAAATTGCACAGCTGCTTGCATCACTGACATATCTCTTTCTCTCTTATTCCTCTTTGCTAGCTTAATTTCCTTCTGTTTGGCTTCCTTTCGCCATAGGCGGAAAGAATCAAACATCGCCGGCCGGGCTTTCTTTTTAAACAATTTTACTTCCAAATTATCTAAGATATCTGTATCGAAACTACCATTTTGGGCCATTTTAAAACACCGTCCTTTCTAGTGTATCGGATCCATATTTCATTATATGCAATGGGGCCCACGCCATGTTTTACATAAAGCTCATAAGTTGGAGTTCCAATTGGAGGAACCGGACATGAATCCTCTAACTGGAAATCCCTTCCACAACTCAAACAAAACAATCTTCCAAATACACTAGCACCAGGCATCTTTGCTCACTAGTCTAGTTCCAAACTTCTAAGGATTATCGATTACGATAGTCTCGTGAATACACCAGTCCTCTGGCTTTGGGGTTTGCAAACTCCAAATAAACCAAAATTATCCCGAAGGATACCAAACAAATTGGGAGACGCTCCACTTATACTTAACTGAATATCGATGATCAATGGCGTCACCAGAAGACTCTCTCGATTGTTTCGCTCTACCAAAATCATCAAGGGTCCAAAACAGGGCGATTAATCAGGGCAGCAGTCCTTCGTAGCCGTCAGGACGCGGAGAACCTCGCAGAAAAGACTTTCGGACCACGTCGACATGCAGGGGTCGATGAAGTGGCGGCCTTCCTCCAGAATTTCCACACGAAGCTCCTCACGAACCTCTGGCTTGGACCAGTACCGCTGAAATCGCGCCGAGTTGGGCGCCAACTGAAGTGCTGGGAATTTTATGCCCAGCGGTGCAGGGGAACATCCCCTATGACTTCGGGTTCTTCCTGTTTCAGACCTACAGAAACACAGAGTCTTCTGGGTGAAGTCAAAGATCAATTTATTGGCTGCAGACCAATTACAGGTATCCAAGAAGTACAACAGCGTGTATGTTCTTAGGGGACTGCTAAAAATCACAGAAACGGGCTTCTCCTTAAATACAAAATATCCTGCTTCAGGCATACATTCCTTGGTTTATGATATGGCCATATAAAGTATACATTACAAACGAAAAGGCAGAGTCATGATGACCATCCCACATTCCAGTTAAGCCAGCCCGCAATTATTTACCCAGCAAGGCTCAGATCCCACATCAGATATCGATAGGCCCCAATAAACATGAGCATCTCCTGTTTGGAAAACAAGCCATAAAGCAGGAACAGTCAGGTGCGAAAGAGATTAGCTGGAGGCTTGTGTAGGATGAAAAGACTTTATGGTGTGTCAAGCCCTGATGCTAATCACAGGTGGCCAGAGGACGGGGAACTCGTGAGACCGGACTGACCTGGGGCAGCGGAGCCAAGCTGCCCAGGTCACAGAAAAGTCAAAGAAAGGCACATGTGCTCTAAAAGACCTGTATTTGCTTCATGCTATGTAGCCTATGTGAGGGCAACCATAAGATGGCCACCGCTCTAAAATGGAACCCACGTAGTGATGTATAATAACGTATACACAGTGCATTCATAGCTAAAACGTTACACAAAGCACTTGTACATACCGCATTAACCATTCGCGGTTCACTAGTACAGGGATAGACAGGGGTAGGGCCCTGCCTCCTACGCGGTCCCAAATTCTAAAGTACGACAGAGGAATCGACTTAATAACATTTGTGTGATTGGACTCCCGGAACGCAGCGAAGGTGCCAAACCGGCAGACTTTATGGAAACCATGTTCCGAGACTATGTGGCCCCGTAGGGCCTCTCCCAGTACTTGTGCATAGAGAGCGCACACAGAATTCCTACGGGACCGCCACGGGTGGGAGCAGCCCCAAGACCGCTGATAGTTAAAATACTTAACTACAGGGATCTGGATGTACTTCTGCAAAAGGCAAGAGACAAACAACTAATACAATACGAAAACCAGAAGATCTCGGTATATCCAGACTATACCCTACTAGTACAAGACCAACGGGCCTCCTATCAAGTAGTCGAAAAGAAACTCAGAGAGGCCCAACTCAAATACGCGCTCCTCTTCCCTGCACGCTTGGAAATCATTCATGACCAGAAAACGTATTTCTTTGATAGCCCGGCCGACGCGGATGAATGGTTGGAAGTGAGGGATCTACAACCGAGCCAGGATAGACAATCCGGCTCCACACGACACGGGCTCACGCAATCACAGAAAGGTGATCCAAAGCGCCACACGGGGGCAGGTTGAGCTCCAGGATGGTGGGCCCCACGCAGGATCAGCGGATGACCGGCAGGGCGGAAGCGCTGGCCTTGGCCGGATCCATTCAGGAAGGCTCAGGCAAGATCTTATTGGACTCGGAGGACAGTAATACCGTACACTAAGACTCTGATCACAGTATCACCCTCTTTCCATCTGTCACACCTCAAACCGTGGATGATCTGATAGACAGTTGATAACCCCGGTGGTGTCGTCCCGATGGAACAAGATGGATAGCACCCCACAGCAAACTGCAGCAGGACTATATAGCGTATCTATATCCTTTCATGTTCAGACTTTCTATGTCTTATGCTGACACTTGGGTCTGATAGGGGATTGGGGTTTGCCATGGGGTGATGCTTCTCTCCACTGTTGTGCAACCGAGCATGCCAGGCTTAATGTTCACTATTGACCCTCACACCTGCTGACCACTCCACTAGCAGATCCACCCCTGATAACGAGTATTTATTGATAAATCATCTTATTCCCCCTGAGCTCCGTAGAGCCACCGGAGCTTATCAACTGACCAATTCTATCATGGCGGGTGGCGACGACCCTACACACAGCGAACGCACCACAGTTTTGTATTCACATGTGGTTGTTCATGGTTTGGCTCAGCGCTGTTGGACGGCTGTGCCGAGTTGTTTTGGGTTGTTGGGAAAAGGGTACTCCTGGTCTGCAAAGTATACTCGACTCCGAGTTGTAGGGTGTTCTGTCAAAGTTACATATCTATGGCTAATAACATTTCTGCACCGGGTTCATATAACCTATTGACCTGGAATATGCGCGGGCCGGGGGCAGTACATAAAAGACATCGTGTCCATGCTTATTTACTGAGGCGGAAGGCTCATATTGTCTTTTTTTCAAGGATCACACCTCACATCTTCTAAAGCCTTGAAGACTCGTAACAAGTGGCGGGGACATGTCTATTCCACAAATTACTCTGTTTTTTCACGTGGGACGACAATATGGATTCGCCATGGTGTCCCTTTCACAGAATTGGATCGCCGTGTAGACGACCAAGGCAGGTACATCCTGCTGAGGGGAACACTAGATGGGCTACCGGTGGTATTGGGGAGCATTTATACCCCCAACTTTGATCAAGACAAATTTTTCCAACGGCTGAGCCAGGCACTTATGGGGTGGAATACGATTCTCTGGCTCCTGGGTGGGGATTGCAACACTGTTCTGTATTTAGACTTAGACAGATCACACCCACCACTACACGGCGCTGGCGCATGCAAACAAGCTGAGCTCCTTACAATCTGGTTGAATGGATGGGAACTGACAGATATCTGGCAGTTTTTACACCCTACACACAGGGAATATTACTTTTACTCACCAGTGCACCAACTCCACACCAGGATTGACAGGTTTCTAGGCTCCCGCTTGCTCTGCACACAAATCCACCACTCAACTTACCTAGCTAAGACGTTCTCCGACCATAACCCCTTGGAAATCAAGCTCACATGGGGTAGGATTCCCACCCGAGTCCACTCTTGGAAATTATGGCCGAAGCCCCTAGAAGATGCCCAGTTTTGTGCCACTCTCTCCACGACCCTCATAAGTTACTTTTCTGAAAAATGGAACACAGCCTCCTCTAATCTCATTGACTGGGATGCACTTAAGGTGGAAGTGCGGGGTTCAGTAATTGGGGCAACTGTGGGGGCCGACAGGAAGCACACAGACGCCTCCATGAGATAGAAGCTCAGGTGACGGGCCTGGAGCAGGGGGCTGTGATAGACCGAGGGAAAAGGGATTCCCTGCAAGAGGCCCATATCTGACATGCAGAGGTTCTAGAAGATCTCCGGGTCATAGATTACCGAGCCTTCACACAGCGTAAACACATGGATGCAGACAAGTCTGGAATGCTTGAATCCAATTGGTCGCACACTGCTCGTCCTACCAGCGTGTTACCCCAAGGCATTGTGGTACATGAAGTCAGCATCAGCGAGTGCGCCTCTGCCAGGGTATTGAGCAAGAATCAAAGTCACGTTGGCCATCCCTGGACACGTGTTTCGAGGTCATTACCTCTCGTCAGCAGGGAATAGGCATGTGTGTAGGGTTGCTGTGTAGGCTGCCAAAAATTGTTCTCAGGTCCGGTACCGCTCGTGGCACAAAGGTGCGTAACCATGAGCTCGTCAGCCCCACCGGCTCAAGGGAGCCTGAATATAAACATGAATCCAATTGGTCGCTTACTGCTCGTCCTACCAGCGTGTTACTCCAAGGCATTGTGGTCCATGAAGTCAGCATCAGCGAGTGCGCCTCTGCCAGGGTATTGAGCAAGAATCAAAGTCGCGTTGGCCATCCCTGGACACGTGTTTCGAGGTCATTAACTCTCGTCAGCAGGGAATAGGCATGTGTATAGGGTTGCTGCGTAGGCTGCCAAAAATTGTTCTCAGGTCCGGTATCGCTCGTGGCACGCAGGTGCATAACCATGAGCTTGTCAGCCCCACCGGCTCAAGGGAGCCTGAATATAAACATGAATCCAATTGGTCGCACACTGCTCGTCCTACCAGCGTGTTACCCCAAGGCATTGTGGTCCATGAAGTCAGCATCAGCAAGTGCGCCTCTGCCAGGGTATTGAGCAAGAATCAAAGTTGCGTTGGCCATCCCTGGACACGTGTTTCGAGGTCATTACCTCTCGTCAGCAGGGAATAGGCATGTGTGTAGGGTTGCTGCGTAGGCTGCCAAAAATTGTTCTCAGGTCCGGTACCGCTCGTGGCACGCATGTGCGTAACCATGAGCTCGTCAGCCCCACCAGTTCAAGGGAGCATGAATATAAATATGAATCCAATTGGTCGCACACTGCTCGTCCTACCATGGTGTTACCCCAAGACACTGTGGTCCATGAAGTCAGCATCAGCGAGTGCGCCTCTGCCAACGCAACATTGATTTTTGCTTAAGACTCTGGCAGAGGCGCACTCGCTGATGCTTACTTCATGGACCACAATGCTTTGGGGTAACACGCTGCTAGGACGAGCAGTGTGCGACCAATTGGATTTTTGTTTATATTCAGGCTCCCTTGAGCCGCTGGGGCTGACGAGCTCATGGTTACACACCTGCGTGCCACGAGTGGTACCGGACCTGAGAACATTTTTTTGGCAGCCTGCGCAGCAACCCGACACACATGCCTATTCCCTGCTGATGATAGGTAATAACCTCGAAACACGTGTCCAGGGATGGCCAACGCGACATTGATTTTTGCTTAAGACTCTGGCAGAGGCGAACTCGCTGATGCTTACTTCATGGCCCACAATGCTTTGGGGTAACACGCTGGTAGGACGAGCAGTGTGTGACCAATTGGATTTTTGTTTATATTCAGGCTCCCTTGAGCCGGTGGGGCTGACGAGCTCATGGTTACGCACCTGCGTGCCACGAGTGGTACCGGACCTGATAACATTTTTTTGGCAGCCTACGCAGCAACCCGACACAAATGCCTATTCCCTGCTGATGATAGGTAACAACCTCGAAACACGTGTCCAGGGATGGCCAACGCGACATTGATTTTTGCTTAAGACTCTGGCAGAGGCGCACTCGCTGATGCTTACTTCATGGACCACAATGCTTTGGGGTAACACGCTGGTAGGACGAGCAGTGTGCAACCAATTGGATTTTTGTTTATATTCAGGCTCCCTTGAGCCGCTGGGGCTGACGAGCTCATGGCTATGCACCACCGTGCCACAAGTGGTACCGGACCTGAGAACATTTTTTTGGCAGCCTATGCAGCAACCCGACACACATGCCTATTCCCTGCTGATGAGAGCTAACAACCTCGAAACACGTGTCCAGGGATGGCCAACGCGACATTGATGTTTGCTTAAGACTCTGGCAGAGGCGCACTCGCTGATGCTTACTTCCTGGACCATAATTCTTTGGGGTAACACGCTGGTAGGACGAGCAGTGTGCGACCAATTGGATTTTTGTTTATATTCAGGCTCCCTTGAGCCGGTGGGGCTGACGAGCTCATGGTTACGCACCTGCGTGGCACGAGTGGTACCGGACCTGAGAACATTTTTTTGGCAGCCTACGCAGCAACCCGACACACATGCCTATTCCCTGCTGATGAGAGGTAACAACCTCGAAACACGTGTCCAGGGATGGCCAACGCGACATTGATTTTTGCTTAAGACTCTGGCAGAGGCGCACTCGCTGATGCTTACTTCATGGACCACAATGCTTTGGGGTAACACGCTGGTAGGACGAGCAGTGTGCGACCAATTGGATTTTTGTTTATATTCAGGCTCCCTTGAGCCGGTGGGGCTGACGAGCTCATGGTTACGCACCTGCGTGCCACGAGTGGTACCGGACCTGAGAAAAAATTTTTGGCAGCCTACGCAGCAACCCGACACACATGCCTATTCCCTGCTGATGAGAGGTAACAACCTCGAAACACGTGTCCAGGGATGGCCAACGCGACATTGATTTTTGCTTAAGACTCTGGCAGAGGCGCACTCGCTGATGCTTACTTCATGGACCACAATGCTTTGGGGTAACACGCTGGTAGGACGAGCATTGTGCAACCAATTGGATTTAAGTTTGGAATGCTACTAGCTCGGATCCTGCGAGATGCCCCGGAGCTGCCCACTATCACTAGTGTTATGACGCCTACAGGGACTTTAGTACATACTCAAAGCAAGATCAATGAGGCCTTCTGTAGTTACCTTAGCCGACTTTATGCCGCCCCCACACACCATGATGACACGGTAATAGAGGATTTCTTACATGAGTTACCCTTCCCCACCATTACAGATGACGCAAAGGAGGAACTCTCTGGACCCATCACCCAGTAGGAGATACGAGCGGCAATTAATGGGCTTAACCGCAATAAATCTCCTGGGCTCGATTGCTTACCCATAGAGTTTTACGCAACCTACTCTGACATTCTAGTTCCCAAACTGGAAGAATTATATAAGACGTCCCTGGAGGTTGGCTACCTACCACATTCTACTATGCAAGCCCTGGTTGTCTCCCTTCTCAAACCTGGACGAGATGGCACTGATTTAACCAGCTACCGGCCCCTTTCCCTTCTAGCGACTGAATACAAAATTCTTAGCAAGGCCTTGGCCAATCGTATCCTTCCCACCCTCAACACCTTAATACACAGGGACCAATGCAACTTTCTCCCGTCCCACAGTACTTCCCTGAACACCAGACGACTACACCATGTAATGGCGGCTGCACCGCCAGAATATGTTCATGCAGGCTGCATACCGTTAGATCTTTGGCAGGCTTTCGATTCTATTACTTGGAAATACATGTTTACAGCCCTGAGTCGGTTCGGACTGCCTCCAGGGTATCTGCAGTGGATACGCTTACTCTATGCTAATCCCACTGCCAGAGCACTCACCGGGAAACATCTCTCCTGGGAATACACCATCTATAGGGGCACTCAGCAGGGGTGCCCTCTCTCCCCCATACTATTTGTCCTGGCACTAGAACCCCTAGCGATAGTGCTGCGGCAATCGGCCAAACGACTAGGGATACCATTGGATGGCACCGCGCACTTAATTTCAATCTATGCAGATGACATTCTGATTTACTTACGCAACATGTCAGCTAGTGCGGAACCCCTTCCCAACATATTCTCTGCCTTCAAGCGGGTCTCAGGGCTCGCAATTAACAAAAATACATTAAATGCCTTTTAATTTAAAGATGGACCACACCCAGACACGTTTTCCTTTGGCACTTACAGCTTGCCGATTGCGCACGACACCTTTAAATACCTGGGGATCGGGGTATATAGGGCCCATTCAGAACAACTAGATGGCAACTTAATGAGGGCCATCGCTGCTATACGCTCAAGTGTGTCTTTCTGGTCCTCCCTTCCATTATCGGCGATGGGACGGATTGGCATTTCCAAGATGGTGGTGCTCCCCTGGCTCCTATTTTTTTTGTTAACCAACCCTTAATAGTCCCACAGACAGTATTTAAAACGTTGGATGTGCTTCTCCTAGAGCTGATATGGGGAAGGGGAGGGTAGGCGTAGGATTAGCCTCAAGAAATTACAGCTAGAACCCCGCAAAGGAGGGTTGGGGGTACCAGATTTTAGGGCTTACTACTATGCCTGCCAATTACAGTGGTTATCCTTTTGGACGGCGGGAAGGATCCTGCAGAAAATAGGATATGACCCCCGGGACTTAGGGAGCGGGACACTACACAGACTCCTGTTCCTCAAGAGTAGACTCCCACCTTGGGGTCCCCCCTTGTTGACAACTGCCCTTCAATGCTGGAAGAAGGCTTTGCATTATACCTCGGGGACGGTCCCATACGTGAGAAATAACCCATTGTTGGGCATGCCACTCCAAGGGGGACGACTGACAAAGGCAAGATGACGCGATAGGAAGGAGGCGGGCAGGGAAGAGATAGATTCGTTATTTGGGGATGGCACTCTTATGGATCATGATATGTTTGTGCAGGCCACAGGCGCAACGGCCCGACACTACTTATTATATGCTGCAGTCTCACATTACACTAAAGAGACATGGGCACCTCAGCGTACTGAGCCACCTCAACATGAGCTAGTCCACCTGCTCTATTACATGGTGGGGGTGGCCACCTAGTGAAATGGCTATACACCGGTATTAGAGCGCAGGCCTCCATTGCACTCACTGATCTCCAGACAAAATGGACTAAGGACGCAGGTATGGTTATTACTGACAAAACATGGATGAGTATCTTGGAGCATCCTAGAAGGGTGTCCCGGAATGCCCGCCTTAAATTCATACAAACTATGGTACTCCCTAGGCCATATCTAACCCCAAAGAGGATTCAACATATGTTCCCTGAGGCCCAGAATTGTTGCCCCCGATGTAGGGCAGAAGAAGCTGGATTCCTTCATATGTTGTGGGCCTGCCCCCATCTCGGTGCCTACTGGGGCGGGGTCCGAAGGGCCCTTGGGGAGACCACTCACCTCACAATTCATGACAACAATGTGGAGTGTCTGCTGGGGCTGCATAAACGTTCTGGCGCCCTACGGGTCCAGCTGCGATTCCTTGACTTAGGCCTCATCTTAGCTATACGTGGGATTACCATGAGGTGGAAATTTCCCCGCAGCCCTACAATAACTTCGTGGCAGGAAGACATGATACGGTGGGGGGGCTGAAGGCACGGCTATAAGGCAGGATGAGGCGAAAGGGCTACGAAAATACCCCATTTCCCTAGAATGGGACCGCATGCTGCAAGTGTTTCGACAATTAGACCTACCACCAGGGACTGTCATACCTACCCCATAGTTCATCCACACCGACAAAACATGCACGATGTTGATATGTAGAGTCTACCTCATTGCCCAGACGAACGACACTGACAATTGGAATCAAAGAGCTTTAGCTATGAGTACAGTGATAAGCCACGGGACGCACACCGAAACGCAGACGAGGAGGGAGGGTGGGGGAGGGAAAGGGAGTGTTATGGTGAGGGTACTAGTTTTAATTGCATTCCAATGGTAACTGCCATAGACAATACTTTTGCGTCATCCAGGCACACTTAGTGAGTTGAGCCCAGGAACAACTGTTACCTTGCTGTATCCTGGGTTGAATCAACTTGTAATTTCTTACCCGATAGGATATGTTCGACTACGATACCCCTACAAACACAAAAGGAACATACTAAGATGTATTCAATAACACTACTGTAATGTTTATTGGTATGCAATAAAGTTTGTTAAAAAAATGTTTGGAACCTGGGCATATCATTTTCATAAGTTTATGAATAAAAATAGTAGTCTAGTACAAATCCTACAAAAAAACGCGTCATATATACTCTGAGATTTCCCTTCTCCTATAATATTCATCGATGCGCACTCCAACTGAAGCTAATAAACATCTAGAATGTGCCCCTCCGGTACATAATGTGTAAAGAACTCAGCCAACCCATTTATAACATGCTCAATATGAACTGTACTCAATAATAATAGGCTACATGGAAGAAGCACCATATTCGGGCATTCAATATCGCTAAATTACACCTAGGGTGTGTATACGGGGAATGTTTTATGGTATAGCAAAGACCGGCTCAACGCGTGCTGACATATTTAAAGATGGCGGTTATTAAAACGCTATCAGTAGGGACACTTTGAAGTAACATCGGTTCAGTTATATATTAATGATTTTAGATTCCAACAGGGTTTTGAATAAGTTCTTTTATCTTTCTAAATTTAGGTGTTCCCCAATATAGGAGACAAGCTTCATTAGAAAATAATGACCTGCCCTAGCGCGCAGACACACTCTATGATGGCAGCCATATAAACGGCCCTTGCGAGCAGATAGATTCAAAGATGGCGGCCATGCAAACTCTATCTAAAGAGGTACCTTTGCAACAAAAAAGAAAAAGTGTCCGTATATAAATTTGTTCACCTTCCAACCGCACAAAATATGTGTCTATATAACTTGAGACACTTTCAAGGGTCGTTTAAAATATCGGTAACCGAGCTTAAGCGGATAGAAGATTTTAAGCATCTACTGACACTCCAAGATGGTGGCTGCAAAAACATGGCCTGGGGGGACGCACGTACTGATTGGTTACAGGTGGGAAAGACCAGTGGGATATTTACATGTGGCTGCCGTAATGCCACGGGTTATACAGCATACATTTGTCAGTAAGTGATAGGCTAAATGTGTGGCGAGGTTGTAACTTGGGTTCAGGCTCTTTTGGACTGGGGAACCCTAAGTTTAATGGCAGAGGTGTTTAAAGACGTCCACGCTATTGGAAGACACGAGAAAGCTGGACCAAACAATGTTAGTTTGCAGGCACTATTTATTCATGACTGATTTTGGCCGTTCTAACTGATCACGTTAAAGCCCAGTGCTTTTGCTTTTAAAATGATCATTCTGAGTCTGGCATGCCATAGGTTGCCGTACGAGGGCTACCATTAAAGCTTCATTCCTTTGAATTAGAACTGACTACTCAAAGATACTATATTAAGAACAATGTTACTCTTAAGCGGCGAAAGTGTAAAATGTTGCAAGGACGCTGGGGTTGGATACTATGTTGCCATCAGTTAGCGCTCGGGATTTAAAATAATGATTCTGGGTCTGACAGGATGCCCTCACGAGAGCTACCATTGAAGTTTAATGCCTTTGAATTAGAAACTACTATTCAAAGCTATTCATTTTCGTTACTCTAAAAGTGGCGAAAGTGTAAATGTTTTACAAACACTGAAGAACCAGAACCTTTTCTGCATGGCGGTGCAGGGTACGCCCTAGTCTCCTGGATTCTCCTGCTCAGCTACACAGAGACACGGGACACTCTGTCGGCGTTAGAAGATCAGATTTATTAGCTGCAGCTAGTACAGTTATCCCAGAAGTACACAAGGTAGGTTCTCAGGAGACTGCCACTTCACTCTGTGGCGCACAAACTTATATATCATATAGATAACCTATACATTAACCAAACACACTCCCAGAACATGCAAGAAAGAGCCAATAAGGAAAGTTGGAAAACAGGACAAAACCAATAGGAGAGATTGGAAAACAAAAGTGTCAGATGACTCGAAGAAACCTCTCCTCCAACTATGTTTGTCACCCCTCCCTCAAGCTAATTCATTAACGGATTCGTAACTAACTTGCAGGTGGCAAGATACGTTTGTGTGTTGGAGGACAGTTGTGAAACGAGAGAATGATAGCAGAAGACAGTGAAGGCCAGATGATGAGATAAAGTCAGAAAAGAATAGTGTGAACCAACAGATAGTTGAGACGCGGATTAGAAAAGCCAGACAGGGATTAGTGTACTCGGCCAGTCCTAACATCAGCTTTGCAAACAGAGGCAGAAAGCGTATTTCAACACCAGGTTGCAGAAAAAGCAGAATAGACTTTGTTCCTTGTGCTGCCTGAGTGATGGCAACACAAAATGGCGGTGGAGCACAAAGTGGCGGGTCGATTCGATCGCGATCAGAAATCGAAGATCCTCAGACCCTCCTTTTGCCAGAACTCAGGCAAGATAGACTCATGCTAATCTGAGTCAATGTTGATAGCCATGAGGTCAATGAGCTGTTGCTGTAACATCATTCTTATGTTTTCTGTTACTTGTGGTTTGGGTTTTGGGATGCACATAGTAGCACAAAGGTCACAGATAGCGGGACCACAGTGCATGCAAAGGCAACAGGAGAAAATAATGGTCAGAATTATTCCAAGAAATGTCAATGCATTCCAACCCCATTTGGACAGTAGTCCCCAAAACCACTCCGTAAAAGACCAATCTGCTTCGTCCCGGTGAATCGACTCAGAGATTATGTGCAACTTGGAGATAGCTTGGTATATTGTCGGAGCATCATTAGGTATGAAAATACAGCAACTTGACCCGATCAATTTGCACACTCCACCAAGATCTGCAAGAACAAAATCTAAGGCAACTCGATTTTGTAATGTCATAAGACGGTCCACCTGTAGTTCTGCCGTGATGTTACTTAAGGCTCCTACAGTGATGTCTATTGTGGTCTCTACAACACGGACCAGTTGCCTTATATTTCTGCTGTTGGCCATTGGACCCCAAAAAGGAAGAAATCCCTTAAGGAAATCTCCTCCCTCTTGTCCTGCTGTATCTTTCGAATCAATAATCCCTCTGCCGTATCTGTTTCGATGATGATTTGCAGAAGCGGTGTATGTAGGGGGAAGAAGAAAAGCTATATAAAAAGTACCAGAGAAACCTGTTGGTAACCATGTGTAAGCTCTATTATGACAGATGAAATATGTGCCTTGAGACGGCACTAGAGGAGGCGAGTTTTGAGAGGAATAAATGTACGTATGGGAGCAGTTATTTCTTTGTATGGTGTCAGAAGAACGATCGTTTATCTGTAAGCAGAAATTGCCCTGATGTGGTATAGTCCAAATCGGTGAAGAATTTCCTTTCTTAACTTTATCTCTAAGGCTAGACATATATTGGGTAACGTTCCAGTTAGTGTACGCTTTTCTTTCGTCAATGGAGATTTTACTATTTTCCATGATTTTAGCCATAGCTACCATTCCCTTAATCAAAGAACTATGACTAAAATCCGGATCACTAACATGTGAACTAACGGATCGTCTGAATTTGCTTTGATAGGCATTGGAGAAGATGACAAAATAAGCCCAAGCAGAACCCTCATAAGAAAACGGGCAAACTAAATATTGCATTCCTTTCTCTGTGGTGTGTGGCATAAGTCCACACACCCAACAGTCAGTTGTATTGACCACTAACTGATGTTGATGTAATAACTGAATAAAGGAATTGTTCTAATATTCAGTTCTTCTAATGAGTTCATGTTGAGGAAGAGTATGAAAGAGATGTGGAGAGACAGTTGAAGAAGACGGAGAGGATGAAGGAGAGTCAACTTTTTGCTGCAGAGCATAAATAATCCAACCTATAAATGCCAAAGCAATACACAACAACATAATAATACATAAAGTTATACTGAAATGACTGTAGATTATTTTACAGGATTCTTTCTTCATTTTATCCTTTCTCTCTCTTTTTCCAAGTGTAGTTTCCATCTTTCCAATGGATGCTCACGGCAATCTTCCTCAAACACTTGATCACGATTGTCTGCCGTCCTATGACACTGCAAGTCCTGCAGGCCTATTGCCACTACTCAGGTCGTAACTAAGACTCCTACCGTGACCCTGCAACCGGGACAGAATACTACACAAGAGAGAGAAATCTTAAGTGTTCTTTGGTCTAGGTCTCAAATTATATTGTTCTTTGTTCTGTACAGTCTGGTCGTGGAACAATGTTCGTGGATTTGTTGTATCTAAGTGACGATGTGATGGTATTGCTTCTTGAAGAATGTCGTCGTCCTCTTTCTCAGACAGTGTCCCGTTTAGGTGTGCATCACTAAAGGGCACGAATCGTGGAACCTTCTTACTTTCAGAGTCACCAATACCCCTGCGCACCCATTGATCGTAGGGTAAAGGCAAAGGCACTTTCTTACAATGCACACCGTGAATCCAATTTTTCTTTCCTTCGACCTTAACTGCTGTTCTCGTGGTTAGCAAAACCATTCGGGGCTCTCTCCACCTGGGTTCCAAATTTCTCATCCTTTGGAAATTCTTGGTGCAGACCCAGTCACCTGGTCGGATGGAATGACCTGGGTCTGTGGAGGCCTCTGGCAGAGCACTCTGAACCTGTTGATGAAGAACACGCAATTTAGTCGTAAGATCATGCAGGTAGTCAATCAACATTGGATATAGCAAGTCTGAGTATTTCTTAGGGCGAGGGACTCCCCATACATTAGCCGGGCGTCCAAAAACCACTTCGTAAGGGCTAAGTCCCAAACGAGAGTGTGCTGCAGTTCTGGTGGATAGCAAGGCTAATGGCAAAGCATCGGGCCAATTGAGTCCTGTACTCGCTTGAACCTTTGCTAGTTTTAATTTGAAGGTTCCGTTGTAGCATTCTACTAAACCCGCTGACTGTGGATGATTTGCCGCATGGAACTTTTGCTTGATACCAAGACCTGCACAAACTTTTTGCATGACTTGGCCAACAAATTCGCTCCCATTGTCAGTCCAGACAATGCGCGGCAAACCAAACCTGGGGAAAAATTCTTTTAGTAGAACTTTAGCTGTGGATAAGGCTGTGTTATCCTTTAAAAGGTATGCTTCTATCCATCTTGAAAAGGCGCATACTACCATCAGAACGTATTTGAGGTTGTTGCATCGCTCCATATGAATATAGTCGATCTGCAACACCTCAAATGGATATGTTGGAGGAGCAAAGTGACCTGCTGGAGTTGGGGTTCCCTTTCCCGTGTTGTACATTAAACAAATAATACAATGTTTCACTACATTGTCTGCGCATTTTGGGATTTGTTCATTCTGCCATACTGGAGCCAGAAGTTTACATATACATTTTGCACTTAAGTGAGCTGGACCATGCGCCATAGTAACCACTGGGAGTACATAGGCATCTGGTAACAGCCAACGTTGATGTACAGATAATTCTGCCCAACAACCCATCTCATCCAACATTCCTGTACTTTCTTTCCACTTGCTTAACTCCCTCTCTGAAGCCTCTTTCTGAATCGCTTTTACGCTTTCCACTGTATCCTCATACATTCCTCTCTCTCGGACCCAATTCGCAGGACCCGCCACATACATTCGACTTGTAACATCTCTCGCTGTCTTTTTCGCTATTTCATCTGCAAATGCATTTCCTCGACCAACATCATCTGTAATCTTTTTGTGTGCACTACACTTCACGATTGCTATTTGGGAGGGTAAGGCAAGTGATTCAAGAAGATCAGTCACTAACTGACCACGTTGTATTTTGGTGCCATGTGAAGTGAGAAAACCCCTTTCCTTCCAAAGTCGTCCAAAATTAAACGCTACACCAAAAGCATATTGGCTGTCAGTGTACACGTTCACTCTCTTCCCCTTTCACAATACACGGGCTCTCGTTAATGCTATCAATTCTGCTGCTTGCGCTGAATTGTGTCTAAGGCGTGCAGTTTCCACAACTGTATGTAAAGTAGTTACAGCACAGGCTGAAACTGTATCTCCATTAGGCATTTTAAAAGAAGAACCGTCTACCCATAGAGTTCCATCCGGATTATCTAGCTGGTTGTCTTTTAAGTCAATTCTTCCTTTTGTCTCTTCCTCAGTACGGAAGAAGCAATCATGTTGCTCCTCAACACTTTTCTCATCTGGAAGGGGCAACAGAGTAGATGGATTCAGGGTATTACATCGTTTAATGTGTACGTGACTAGACAAAAACATCAGCTCGTATCCAGTTAGACGAGAACTCGTAAGATGCTGCGTTTTCGTTCTATTTAGTAAGGTATCCACTGCATGTGGTACCATTTCAATGAGAGTGTTATCCAACACCACTCCAGCAGACTGTCGAATAGAAATTGCTGCTGCTGCTGTCGCTTTGAGACAACAGGGCAATGATTTAGCTACAGGATCTACCGTAGCCGAGAAATAGGCACATGGCCGCTGTTTGTCTCCAAATTGCTGTGTTAAAACTGACAATGCGCAACCTTCTCTCTCGTGAACATAGAGCGTAAAAGGCTTAGTGTAATCAGGGGTGCCTAGTACAGGAGCAGAACACAGAGCAGTACGTAAATCAGTAAAACTCCTTTGGCACTCATCAGTCCAAGGAAGGGGCTGAGGCGTATCTTTTAAAGTGAGTGCCAACAAAGGTTTGGCTATTAGAGAGAAGTTAGGGATCCACTGCCTACAATAAGAGGTGATACCCAGAAAGGCACGTACCTCCCTTTGTGTGGATGGCACAGACATTTGCGCAATCGTCTGAATTCGTTCTGGTGTCAATCGTCGTCCCTCCTTTGATAGGAGATGACCCAAGTAGGTAACCTCTCGACAAACATATTGTAATTTGGAAGGTGAGACCTTATGATTCAGATTAAACAAATGGCGTAACAATGCAACAGTGACATTTTTGCAAATATCTTCTGAATCAGCGGCGACTAACAAGTAGTCCATATATTGGATAAGAGCAGCACCAGACGGCAAATGAAAAGTATCAAGATTACATTTTAAAGCTTGGCTGTAAATGGAGGGACTGGAGGGACTTTCACAATAGCCCTGAGGTGCGCGCTTAAGAGAGAAGCCAAAAATGTCCCTACTCTCTTCTGCAATGGGAATACTAAAGAAGGCATTCTTTAGATCGATAACAGAGAACCAAGTCGCTGTGGAAGGTATCATTGTCAACAGAGCAGTGATATCTGGAACAACAGGGAATTGTGGTACAACAATTTTGTTTACCTCCCGCAGATCAATTACTAAACGATATACAGGAGGCTGAGAAGGATCAGTGCGTTTAAGAACAGGAAGAATAGGACTATTGCATGTGTTACCTCTTGTTTCTTCAACCACACCCTTTCTGAATTAAATCATGAATGATTTCCAAAAGCGCTTTTTCACCTTCAATAGAAATTCTATACTGCGGGATGCGCGGTAATTCAACATTGGGCTTGAGAGTGACAACATAAGGTGGAATTTCAAGACAACCCACATCATTCGGACCCATGGCCCAAAGCACTGCTGCTGGAAGAGAAAGCAATTCAGGTGGAAACTGATCTTTGGACAAATACATTGGAGAGATCAGTTTCTGTCCTAAAGTAAGATGTACACCAGAAGGAGAACAATATATCGTAGCATGCATTCTTTTCAATAGATCTAGACCCAACAGATTCTCACCGCAACCATTCGTCAACAGAAGTGGAGCTTCCAAATCATAAGGACCAACTGAAATAGGCAAAGGGTAAGAAACTGGATTACGAACAGGGGCGCCAGAAAATCCTACAGAAACATTCGTTAAGCCAGACAAAGGTGCCCCAGGGAGTTTAGAATGAATGATAGAACTTCTCATTGCCCCAGTATCTAGAAGAAATGGCTCTGAAACACCCATTGTAGTGACGTTAACATAAGGTCCATTCTGATCTACTGGGATCGATACAACTCCCTTACTTTGTCCATGGCTGTCCTAGTTAGAATGAAGACGTTCATTCTCGCCTTCAATATAATGGTCTTCATTGTAATACTGTGTAGACCTAACATTTTGCTGATCAAAGTGGTTCACAACCTCGTGGAGCAGATAATGCTCCGTTGCGTTGCAATAAAACCGGACAACTATTCTTAAAATGACCTTCCTCTCTACAATAGGCACATTGATTAGGTCCTAACAAAGGTCGCAGAATGTATGTCTCAAATTTTTGATACAACCTCTGAAACTGTGGAGGCTGTTGAAATTGAGGCTGAGCATACCGTGGAGGATAGGCTTGTTGCAAGAGAACCTTCGTTTTTAATTTTTTCGTCTTTTTCTCTTGCTTTTCCTTTTCTTCTTTATCCCTGTTTTCATAATATTGTGCAGTAGCCAATATCTGGGCAGAAGAAGAAACAGCCCATTAACTTTCTGAATCTTTCAATTTGTGTGACAGCTCGGGAAGCAAATTAAATACGAATTTGTCGACAAATAATCGCTGTCCACCTTCTGTAGCCATGTCTTGACCACTGTGATCAATAAAGGTCTCCTCAAAACGAGTAAAGAAATCAGAGACACTTTCATCTTTCTGTTGTTTGCATGCTGCTAGTTTATCCCAATTAACTCTCAATGCAGGCATCATAGTTTTCATCAATGTAATAATTCTACCAGGGAGTTCCGAAATCAAAACGTCAGGCTTTGCACCACCCACTTGATCCCTATCTGTGGTAGTTATAACATCCCAAGTAGCACCTAATTCCTGCACGTGATCCTCTCTACGAATCTTAGCCCATATTGTCTGTGGGACTACATTTTCCATCAACATGTCAATATCTACTAAGTTCATAATGCAAGCATCAACTGTCTGTGATAATTCTTTATAATAACCTGCAGGGTTCTTACGAGGATCCGGTAGAGTCTGTTTAAGGGCCAAAACTTCAGATCTCTTCCAAGGGACATGTACCCATATACGCTGAAAATGAGCAGTAATAAGTGGTACGTTGCCTGCTGCTGGAACCTCTTTCTTCCATACTGGAGGAACCTCTCTCATAGGATAATTTTTCAGTGTCAGTTTAACCGACTGATCAGAATCAAGGAAAGCCTGAGAGGACAATAAGGATCTATAAGAAATAAGTGTCCTTACAGCTTTCTCAACCTTAGAACCCACAATAAGTCCTTTATCAAAATCAGTCTGAACCTCTAATAGATCTTGTGGGATCGGACTCAAACTCACATCTTCCCATTCTTTAATGAGTGTATCGCACATTGTATTAAAAACATATCTTTGCGTAGGCGCGTTCCATTGTGAAAAGGTAGGCATAATATCGGGCACACTGTATTGAGGACCCTTTTTGATCCATCTTCGTGCAAGAGAGTCCAACCTTTCTCGTTCTTCAAAGTCTGGGAACTGACTACGAGACTGTCTTCGAGAAAAAGCCGGAGACACATTTAAAGCTTCAAAGAAAGGAGATAGAATACCAGTGACTGTGTCTGTGAGACGCTTACGCACAGACGGAGAATTAGACATAAGAATTGGAGACAAAGTATTAGGAGGACTGACAGAAGGAGAATCGATAACTGCAGGAGGAGCAGAAGGCAAGAGAAATCTAAGATCAGTAGATGAGGGCAAAGAAGTTGAAGTTAACGGTAAAACCGGCAGAGGCGGTAATACTGGAGGAGGCAAATGTGGAAGAGCCGGAACAGGCGGAGGTACCGCTGGTGGCTGAACAGGCTGTAACAGTTGAGGTGCACTGGCACTTTCTGCATAGGGCGGAGGCAACCTTAATAAATGGGACATTAGGGGATCTTCTTCTGTATCTTTCTTATTATCAGAAGGGGAAACAGGCAACACCGGATAGCATTTATCTATCACCATACGATGCTGTCTTTCTGCGATTTCAGTCGCATTATCAATTTCATCGTTTTTAAACTGTTGGGCAGCCTGTATAATTGTCATACCCTGTGCTTTTCTATCTCGTTTTGCTTGTTTAATTTCTTTCTGTTTGGCTTCCTTACGTCAAAGGCGGAAAGAGTCAAACATTGCCGGCCGGGCTTTTCTTTTGAATAAAACTGCTTCTAAATTATCTAGCACATCAGGATCAAAACTACCATTTTCTGGCCATTTTAGAACACCATCTTTCTTCGTGTATCGGGTCCATGCCTCGCTAAAGGCAATGGGGCCAATACCATGTTTTGAATAGAGCTCATATGTGGGAGTTCCAACCGAAGGAATCGGACAAGAATCCTCAAGTCGGGAATCCCTATTACAACCCAAGCAACAAATTCTTCCAAACTTAGTCAGACCAGGCATCTCGTGATATCACCGGACTGTTCACAAACTTCAAGGGGGTAAAACTCAGTTTACGCAGCACAAATGCACTTACTCTCGCCTTACCATACATCACCAAAGGAGGGGCCAAGGCAGGGCGGCAGTCAGGGCAGCGGTCGGCAGTAGCCGCCAGGAAGGAGAAACCGCGCTGCAAAAGACCTTCGGACCACTTTTGACATAGAGGGGTCGCTTAATGTGGCTCGCGAACCCTCCGGAATTTTCTTGCGGGGTTCCACACGACCTTCGGGCAGAACCGGTACCACTGAAGCCGCCCAATGTTGGGTGCCAGTTGAAGAACCAGAACCTTTTGGGCCTGGCGGCGCAGGGTATGCCCTAGTCTCCTGGATTCTCTTGCTCAGCTACACAGAGACACGGGACACTCTGTCGGCGTTAGAAGATCAGATTTATCAGCTGCAGCTAGTACAGTTATCCCAGAAGTACACAAGGTAGGTTCTCAGGAGACTGCCACTTCACTCTGTGGCGCACAAACTTATATATCATATAGATAACCTATACATTAACCAAACACACTCCCAGAACATACAAGAAAGAGCCAATAAGGAAAGTTGGAAAACAGGACAAAACCAATAGGAGAGATTGGAAAACAAAAGTGTCAGATGACTCGAAGAAACCTCTCCTCCAACTATGTTTGTCACCCCTCCCTCAAGCTAATTCATTAACGGATTTGTAACTAACTTGCAGGTGGGGAGATATGTTTGTGTGTTGGAGGACAGTTGTGAAATGAGAGAATGCTAGCAGAAGACAGTGAAGGCCAGACGATAAGATAAAGTCAGAAAAGAATAGTGTGAACCAACAGATAGTTGAGACAGGGATTAGAAAAGCCAGACAGGGATTAGTGTACTCGGCCAGTCCTAACATCAGCTTTGCAAACAGAGGCAGAAAGCTTATTTCGACACCAGGTTGCAGAAAAAGCAGAATAGACTTTGTTCCCTGTGCTGCCTGAGTGATGGCAACACAAAATGGCGGTGGAGCACAAAATGGCGGGTCGATTCGATCGCGATCAGAAATCGAAGTTCCTCAACACCGGGGTTGGATATTATGTTGCCACCAGATATTTTGTCATACAGCGGTGGGTGAATTATTGACAGCATCCCACAGTCCAAGGGACATTAAGCTGCAATGGGTAAAAAATGCTTAATTGACTGCGCTTAGGAGAATTTAGTGACAGTGTGAGTTTGCTGATGAACTTTAGATAAACCTAAAATAAGAATGATATAGCACTGCTTTAGTGGTATTTTATTTATATTACCAATTGACTAAGGTCACTCTTACCATTTCCTTCAGGTTGGTGAATTGGGTAACACTGACTATATTATTACAACCTGGCTTGAGGTCAAGTACAATACCTTACTTCTAGATAGGTGCAGTCACGGTTGCCTCAATCTCCGTAATATTGTCTAAAAATGGACTACAGCAACCATCCTGCACAGGGCCTCAGGAGGCACCCTCACTGCTGGCCTGAAAAAGACAAAAAGCGCAATGCATCATCCCACAGTGCGGGATGCATGCAGACCTGAAAGCGCTATAAAGAACGGTACTTCATCCTGCAACAAGGGCTGTATGCAGGCTGCGCCTGGGAGAAGCCTTGGCCAAGGGAAAGCCCGTCCCGCACCTGCCATCAACCAGAAGAGGCTGGGCTGTGCTGGGCCACCCCCTTTACCTTTATCCTGGGATATTTGTCTGGCAAGGGGCACAAGGAACTAAACGGGTAAGGCATTACGGCCCTCCAGCAATCACTCCTGACTGCTCAGGGATCCATCTGTCCTGCCATTACGAAAAGCTAAGAGGACTCTGCTGCAGCACCTGCCCATTCCATTGATATACCACGGGATAAGTGCATGTGAAGCATTTTGACTTTTCTTTATTTTGTTGTCTTATTATTAAAATTAAAATCACTGGCCATTTTTTTTTTGATAAACACATTTTTATTTTCTTATAAACAGTGAAATCAAAAGGCACGTATAACAATCCGATTAACTTGGCATCAACAAGACCTGTCACAGAATCATTAATAAGCGATCGCAAGATCCCCCACCTCCTCCCCCAACCTTCCGCTCCCGTCTCTCGTATTCCTCCCCCTAGAACAAGCCCCCGAGCCATTTCCCCTATATTCTGCAAAACTTTTTGGGGCAACCCCGGGCAGTGTACAATGTCCGTTCCTGTGCTGCGCACCAGTCCACCCCTCTTCTCCATTTAGCACCCTTGGGTGGGTCATTCAGCTTCCAGGCGGCTGCAATGTCTCTTTTAGCCACCACCAGAGCAGTAGTGAGGAAGTATTTATCATTACGGGAACCGTCCAACCCATCTGTTATTCCCAACAGAGCCAGCCTAGGGTCGTGGGGGACCTCCCATCCTAAGACCTCAGTTAATTCAATTTCGATCTCAGCCCAGTAGTTCCCCAGGCGTGGGCAAGACCAGACCATATGAAAGAAATCCACCGGATCTACCCCACACCGAGCGCATGAAGCGGCCTGGCACAGGCCCGCACGATATAGGCATTCCGGGGTCAGATATGCGGCGTGGAGATAGTAAAGCTGGATAAGCCGCAGTCTAGCCGAGGTGGTGATCGTCCTGGGTGCCATAAGAGCGTCCCTCCAATCATTTTCGTCCAGAGGACCCACTCAGGTCTCCCACCGCTGCCTCAATCCGTGCCAATCCACCGGGGTGTTATTGACCAGGGACCGATAAATACGGGATATACCTCCCCCCCAAGACATCCCAGCATCACCTGAGCCTCAGGTGGGCTATGGTCGAGAATCCTGGAGTCCAGAAGGACATGAGATTGGATTGCGTGGCGAAGTTGGAGATACTTGTAGAATTGCGATGAATGTAAAAAAAACATATGGCTCCCTTGCCAGACATCACCCAAGCGGGAGTTCCCCAGAAGATCCCAAGAGCGAAAACCTTCAAGCCCCGATACCTCCCGCAGCCAAGTACCATGCCAAAGTGGTGTAACCCGGGTCAGTATCTGCGACCAATGGGTGTGCCGTAAGGTGGCACGCCACGCCAGAAAAGGGGCCTGCACAACATCCGGAAGCGACCGAGGGATCGTCGCCCCATAGAGCATGTTCTGAATCGATGAGAACCCGGTGACCTGCACCTCTAGCCTATAAGCCGGATCATCCCAGCCGCCTGAGAACCAGTCATGGACCACCAGCAGCCACGTGGCAAGATAGTACAAGTAAAGATTAGTCATGCTCAGGCCTCCGTCATATGAAGGAACCCGGCAACGGTCTAAAGCTAGACGGGGCCTACCGCCACCCCAGAGAAATTTAGTCGCGGTCCTGTCCATGTCCTGGAACCAAGAGCGGGAGAAGGAGCAGGACGTGTTCTGTAGCATATATAGAAACTTGGGGAGGACCATCATTTTATAAAGTGCAATCCTCCCCAGAGGGTTCAACGGGAGCGACTGCCACTTTGCCATATCTGATCTGGTCTTGTTGGACCCTGTAGAGCTCCGGAAGAAGGGTGACCCAGATCCCCAGATATTTAAAGGAGAGTCTCCGGAGGGGAATATCCGACTGCCAGTCGAAACACTCCCTAGACGGGTGCAAAGGGACCAGGACAGATTTCTTTAGGTTGAGGTGGAGACCAGATGCATGACCAAACCGGCGAAGAATCCGGCGGACCCGAGGACCCGAGACAGCCGGATCCGAGAGATAGAGAAGGACATCGTCCGCGTATAGGGCAATTTTATCAGGGACCATACCCGGCCAGTCCCATCCACGGAGAACAGGATCCGACCAGATCAGCACGGCCAGGGGCTCCATTGCCAGGGCGAAGAGGAGGGGCGAGAGCGGGCAGCCATGTCGTGTCCCCCGCCCTATGGAAAACGTGCGGGATAGAGTCCCATTAACCAACACTCGGGCCCGTGGGTCCGCGTACAGGACACGGACCATGGCGCGAAACTGGGGGCCAAAACCCATTCACTCCAAGGTCTCTCCGAGGTATTCCCATCCCACTGAATCAAAAGCCTTTTCGAAGTCAACCAGAAGAAGAGCCAGATAAGGAGAAAGGCGCTCCCGGTGGGCCAGGGCAAGATGCAAGCTCAGCAGACAGTCTCTGGTCCCTCGGTTTGGCATAAACCGGCATTGGTCCGAATGGACCAGTGAGACAAGAAGCGGGCGCAACCGTTGCGCGAGGATGGTGGCGTATATCTTGAGCTCGGTGTTGATGAGAGATATCGGTCGATAATCCGAGCAGGACTGTGATGGGGGTTGCGTCTTCGGAAGGACGACTATAGTGGCTGTGTCTGTTTCCTGTGGGAACGAACCCCTCTCTACCACTTCGGCAAAGAGATCCAGAAGCCTCGGGCCGAGGGTCTCACGGAAGTGAGCATAGTATTCCTGTGGGAAACCGTCTGGTCCCGGTGTCTTCCCGGGTGCCAGGTGACAAATCGCGTCATCAACTTCTTGTCGCGTGATGGGCGAGTCAAGGGTCTCGCATGCCTCCCGCCCCAGCCGCCCAAGGGCCGCCCCGCTCGCCCCCATCAACTCCGCAAGAGAGATCCCCGGAGCCCGGGCCCGGTATAGTTGGAAGTAATAATCCGCAAAGGTCTGAGCTATTGCCACAGAGACCGTGCGGGTCACGCCTGCGGAATCCATTATGGCAGGAATCATCGGGCCTGCCCGGGGGTAGGTAGCCAGCCGATGGAGAAGCGTACCGTTCTTATCCCCCCATCCGTAGACCTGGGCCACCAAGGAGCGCCAAAGAGTCCTTGCTGCCTCCAGAGAGTGCATGCGTATCTCCTCCCGCAGAAAGGCCAGCCGTCGCGCCCGCGTGGCATCCCTCAGAGCCTCCTGGTCCCGCTCAAGCTCCAAGGCTTGTGCTTCGCAAACCGCGAGCTGCTGGATTTGACGTCGGCGCTGCTGTTGCAGATGCGCCTTCGCAGCCCCCCTAATAGTCACCTTGCCGGCCTCCCAGACGGTGGCCGTGGAGGAGACGGAGCCCACGTTGTGAAAGTAGTAGTCAGTAATCGCACCTCCCACCATCTTCCGAAAGTCCCTGTCCTGAAGGAACCAGGCGTTCAGACGCCACGTCGGGCGGGCAGAAAAGGGAGGCGGGCCAAGAGCGATAAGCATTGGCGAATGGTCAGAAAGGCCCCTCGGAAGAATGCGGGTGTCGCAAATCCCTGCACAGTCGGTAGACGGGACAAAGATTAGGTCGATCCGGGCATGAGAGTGGTGCGCCGCTGAGGTGTGGGTTTATTGGCGAGCGTGTGGGTGCCAGATCCTCCAGACATCGCACAGGCCCTGGGCTTCGGCCCAGCTCGACAGTTGCTTCCCGCGAGCGGTTCTGGCGAGGGAGATCGGGCCTGTCGAGTCCAGACGGGGCGTGTATACAGCATTAAAGTCTCCCCCTAGGACGAGCGAGCCCGCCGGAAGTTTTGAAAGTAGATCTGTGGTGTAGGAGAGGACAGTCTGCAACAGGGATGGTGCCGCATAGAGGGACAGCAAGATGAGCTGCCGCCCCTCGAGAGTGCCACAAACCGCAACAGCCATTCCCTGGGGGTCTAGATGCACCTGAGCCAGTACAAAGGGAAAGGACCGTTTAAGTAGAATAGCCACCCCCCGGGAGCCCCTAGCAAAGCCTGAGTGCCACACCCTATCGTACCCGTACCGGGCTAAAAAGGGACATTTATTGCCAAGAAGGTGGGTCTCCTGAAGGAGGAGCACGTCGATCTCCGCACACTGCGCATATTTAAGGACGGCCATACGTTTGAAACGGTCCAAAAGGCCATTTACATTCCAGGACAATACGTGCATAGCGGCCTTAGGAACGGGTGTGTCTGCCATAGGGATAATCAGGGGCATGCCATGGGCACTGCCCCGACACCAAGGCTGAGGGGGGCGTGGGCGTGTGAGCTCCCCGAAAGGAGGGACAGCGAGAGATCGGACAGGAGATCAAGTCAAAGGTTACATGATGCCTCGGAACAACAACAGGGAGGATTTCACCCTCCATCAACAAAAACTTCCCTAGGAGGAAGAAACAACCCCAAACCCACCCCAACCCCTCACCCCCCACCCTATACTTCGAGAGCAGAAGCATCTGTCGCCCTAACTATGTGTAACAACAACCAAGCTAAAACGCTCGTGCTTGAGTACCAGTGGACCCCTTAATAGATCAGAACAAGCCCAATTCATCCGCCCTGGCCGAGAGCAGCAAGTACACTTTAGCACTGAGGTCCGGTTTCTCATTCTGACAGCCTGGTAAGCAAATCCCCACCCCCCCCTCCCCTGGACAAAATATCACAAACAGCAGAGGGAAGTCAAATGACAGGGCTGCGAAAATAACTGGACATTTAAGTGCCTGTTGGACTCACTTTATGCACTTGTCTTTGTGATAGTAGGGATTATTCTGTGTCGAGTTAGCTTTTTTTCTCATGGCTCTTGTGGGCATGTTTAGTCTTTTGTATTGTGAGTAGGTGGGGACAGTTGGTGATTCTTTGATTACATGCCTTGGGGCCTGCCTTGATAAATACCCCCTGCTCTATTTTATTAACCCTTTTGCTGGCAGCCCTCCCTTGCCACGCCTTTTTGTGGGTATTTGAGGTAGTTCACGCTTAGGCCCCCATAAATGTTTGTACACATAAGTTATCCACGCCACATTTGCATCCTTTTAAAAAAATATCTTACGGAATGTAAAGGTGCCCAGAGTTTGTGGATTTCCCTGGAAAGGACAGAGAAAGTAGCCACATAAAGCTACATTTTGGGTTTTCAGGGACAAATAGGAAAACAGTGCTGTGAAGAAAGCATCTGTTTTTTCCCTGCAAATGGTATCAATGTAGGGTTGATGGTGCTAAGATCACCATCTTATCAGCTTTCAGGAACAGACAGACTTTTGTCGGGAAACCTATATTTTCTACACCGTTTTGGCATTTTATTGGGACATAGCCTATTTTCCCTATTTTTTGTGCTTTCAATATTAGTGGTAGAAATGTCTGTAAAACCAATAAAGGATCCCGGAACTCTAGACATTTCTGAAATGTAGATGAAATTCTGAGCTCATGAAGGGGTCATTTATGTAGATTCTTGAAAGATTTTCTATATAAAGTAACAGTTGAAATAAAGAAATATTGAAATTGAGGTGATAAAAACAGCCATTTGTGACTACATTTTTACCTGTAACTTCTTCTAACTATGATAGATTTTTGTTTTAAATATAGTTATGTCTGCAGGACCTTTTTAATTGCGACGATATATAGGGCATGTAGGTTCACAAAGAACAAGAGGTATCCAGAGCCAATAACTGAGCTGCACCTTGCAATGGTTTTTCATTGTGTACTGGGTATACTGTAATTCATTTGGTAAGATATATCAAGATATCAAGGAAACTTCTGTCTCATGGCAGGCGTAAGACTGACGCAGGCACTATCAACATGGGACTTGCCCATGTGAAATGACACATTGCTGGAGTTGTGTCACTTTTGTGACACACTCCAGCAATGCGTCACTTTTGCACCTACAGATACATCAGAAATACTGACGTATCTGTAACTCCTTGCGACATGATGCGTCATACTGTAAATATGACGCATCATTGGTGTCACAGCCTGGAGGGCGCGGAGAAAAGTGACGCATCGCTGTTTTCACGCAGCGATGCATCACTTTTCATAAATGCGGCCCTGTGTTTTTAAACTTACTCTACTCTCTTATTAGTAAAGCGTGGCCGTGAGAGCAATTGTGGGTTTTTGTTTAAGTATTCCTGTTAATCACAGCTGTGATTAACATGAATACTTACAAAAGCCCGCAATTGCTGTTTATTTTGCATGCAAAACAATTCTAATCGAGCAGGGGCAATAGAAGTGTGGGCTCGTGGGGAGGGGACTTCATTTAGAATTGGGTGTGACGAGGTATTCACCAAAAATCAGCAAAAGCCCCAGCCGCCCAGCCGCCCAGCCTTTGGTTTCCTTGTCTTGTTTAGAGGAGGAGCAGCCGCTATGTTTACTATTGTGTAACCTTGGCTGACTCCGCTGGCTAAGCAGACCCTCTGACGTCATTGGTAGCAATGTTTTCTTCTTCGAAATGGTCACAAAAGATCCCCAAAATTTGGAGGAAAATTTCCAGCATGTCAGGGATATTACACTTTTGTTTTCCAAAGACATCTTGCTGCTCTGGGGCAGTTGTGTGTGTGTTTGGGGGCGGCTGAGGGGAGTTGTCTATGAAAAACTTAATTGCTGATTGTTCCACCGTACCACCATAGCATAGCAGGCTAGTCATCCATCAAATTTTTGCAAATGTTCTCGCAACATGTCTGTAAAATCATCAGTCAAATATCCCCCCTCCCCCCACCCACCCAGACAGGGAGCTCTGGATCACATGGGCTGACTGCTGCTGAACCGGCAGAGGGCGCTCTCGCTGCTCCAACTAATTGACAGCTTGCCCTCCCAATTGAAAAATAAGGCACTTGATAATTTGAGATTTCAAGAGATTTCCAGGCTGTGAGACTAATTAACTGACAAGAAAGAAATCAGAGCAACTCATCTTTTAGGCTCCCTATTGGGTGGATTTGGCCATTTAAGCGAGAGGTCTAATTTCTGTGAATTAAGGAAAGCAGTTCACGAGTACGACATACTTTTTCTTACCTGTCAGTTTTAAAATCAGCGCAGGTTGTGCAGTAAGAACAGCAACTGCTATGATCATACATGCACCATTGCGCACACACAAAGATACAGTTACCCTCACTTTCAAATGTTTTCATAAAACATAATTCCCAACGTAATTGTACTAGGAAATGTGGACTTGCACCCTTTATTTTTATATGGCCTTGGTAAATTCCAATTGTGGAAATTCAGATGGATTGAATTTGTAATTGTCTATCTAATCAGACATTTCAATTTTGGAATTCCAGCGAATTCTGATTGGGCATTCAAAAGGCTGATAAATCATTTAGCCTAGTCAATGATCAATTAGAATTTGAGTTAGCGATTTTAAGTTCTGATTGTTCGTTCGAAACTCCGTTTGGCCATTTGCTATTCCAATTATTCCTTTTGGATTTTTTAATGAGTATTTTAGAATTTGAAGGTGCCCTTTTGTTTTCTGGATCCTATGGATGAATAACTTGGGAGCATGTGTGCGTGTGTAACCAATTCATGTCATGGCGTGTATATCCAAATTGCAAATCTGCCTTATGCCCCTTAACGTGGGATATACGTGTGGAAATGCACAGTCTTTTCATTTTTTTTTTAGCAAAAGTTTGGAGTGACGTTTGGCGCTACGCACAAGCACAGTCAGGTTCCTGGCACACATAGCCATGGCTGCAGCGCTCAGAGACCATACACTGCCGCCCACAGAGGAAAGAAATTAGAGGGAATATTGCCTTCGTCCCAGAGTTCCCTCAGGTCTCCCAATAAAAATGCTAACTCACTTGTGTAGGTGGGCAAAGTACCCGCAACAGGGAAAGGCCGAAAATGTATTGTGGAGACAACAAAATTCTATCACAAAATGATCTGGTTTTGCAAGGGGGGGCACCTTCCTTTTTGGTCCCAGGCTAGGTGGCCATCTAGAGTGAGCTACCAAACCCAGACATTTCTGACATGTAGACACCACGGGGAGCCCAGGAAGGTGAGACTTGCGTGGATCTCCAACATTTTTCTACCAAGAACCCCCTGTAATTTGCAAGCCTCAAATTTAGGTAAAAAAATCAAATTTCACTTACATTTCTGTCTGGGTGTCACTGCGCTGGCACAATTTCCTACCACCCAGCGTTACCCTTGGTGTCCCGATAAAAATGATAACTTCCTATAAACATATCTCTGGTGCCTAGTGGGGTTTCTGCCCCCGGGGGCAGGTCAGGGGGCTATTGCCACCAAAGACTGTGACTTTTTCGGGGGGGAGGTTTGTGGGCATTGGCACACATATTCTGGCAGCCCCCAGCCCTGAACTACAAAAAAAGTCCCTGACTTTGTAGTGGGCTCTCTGCACCCCGGTGGCCAATCAGGGGCTATTGCCCCATATGCCCGGGGGGGGGGGGGCAAAACGACTGTCCATTTGTTTTTGAATGATGTTGGGGCATTGGAATTACAAGTCTGGGGAGCCTCCACTCCTACTCTGGCTAAAAAGAAATACTCTGTGGTGCTTAGTGGGAGTGTGGCTATTTTTTGTGGGGTGTGGGGTCATTGGTATGCCCATTCTTGGCAGCCACCAAGCCTCAATTTACATACAAATGTAATACCTGGTTCCTAGTGGGCTTTGTGCTCTCCAAGGGGGGGGGGCAAAAGGACTGTGGCTATTTTTGGTTGAGGTGGAATCATTACAATGCTTATTCAGGGCACCCTCTATCGCCTACATTTACATTTAAAAAATCCCTGGTTCCCAGTGGGCTTTCTGCCCCCCCACCCATCTCGGAGGGCAGATCATGTGCTATTGCCCCATCTGACATTTAGGGTGGGCTGAAACACTGTGACTATTTTTTTGCAGGTTGGGGCATTAGTATGCCCATTCTGGGCAGCTCTGTTAGATTTGAAATTCCTCTTTCCTGTAATGCACTTGTTATGCTATAGTAGGTTAGCAATATGTGGATAAATAGACGCCATTTGTATTCACGTTATGCAACCCACTGAGTTATCCTCACAGCATGTAAGCTTTAGTTAGCTCGTGTGACTCCATTTTGTATTTCGCAATCCATATTAGACTCTGACTGAATGTGTATGTACTGCTTGATTCAGCAGACAGCTGCTGGGGTGCATTTTCTCCTAAGGTTGGGCCTTGCTGTTCTAATGGACATATTGTTTATAGTCATGCATACCTTTCCCATGAGACGGATCCTGCTCCCACTGGCTCAGCTATGGGCAAGCAGAGTGTGTTCCCGGCCTCAGACTCTTGGCTCATCCTTGTGTGCCCCTCTTTGTCTCTTGTTGCCTTCTGTGGAAAGTTACTGGGTGGGTGTGTCTTGTGCTCCGGCTAAAATGTATAATTGCTATTCCTATGCTTGAGAAAGGCAGTCCCTCTCTGGTCATCATAGGGTGCAGGTCAAGACGGACTCCTCTCCAGAGCATTTTCTATTTTGCAGAGTTTTATATAGCGCGAACTTGACCCAAAATGGGTATCAGAGCGCTTTATATAGCACCACTTAAGTTACATGAGGACACACATTCAACTGGTTAGGCACAGGGAGATTAAGTGATTTGCCCAGAATCACAGGATGTTCAGCGTCATTGCTGAGACTTGAACCCAGTTCCCCAGATTCGAGGTCGACCGCCCTAGCGGTTAGGCCAACTCCTCTCCCCCGGAAATAAATGCTTGTTTGTATTCTCTACTGTCTCTTCATTTGGGAAGGCATAGCAGGTGGTTGTGTTTATATATATATAACCTGCGTGGCCCTTTCCTTCAGATGGGACTCTCAAAAGTGTGGCTCCCTCACCCATAAACGGGTCTCAGGGGCCGGTGGTGTCTGGTTGATCAGATGGATCGGGGCCCCACATCCATAAAACCGAGCTTGGTTCTCGAGCTGCCCCACCCTTCCAATCGGGCAGATCTTCGGCTAGTGGTCACTGGCTGGGTTCCTGAGAAGGTGAAACCTTGGAACTGACCATTTGGGTCCGAAGAGTCGGCAGTGGAGAATAACTTGACAACCTGAGTGCACCAGGTGAGTGTTTTGATTCTTGGAAAATGACGCCTTGCTTGAACTGCAGGAGCCTGAGGGGGTGTGTTCTGGTACAGTGTTGGTTGAATGGCACAAGCAGAAGGGCTGTGTGTCCTGGTGCAGTCTGCAGACTGTCTTGTCTTAGACTTGGTGGGTCTGCCGACCCTTGAGGGACACAGAGCCCCTGAGAGCAGTCTACCGAGCCAACTGGTATTTGGCCTCTTTGTGAAAAGGTCTGGGACTGTTCACAGGTAATCTGCCAGACCAACAGGTAATTGGATTTGCTCTTGAAAAGGTCTAGGGCTGAGGCCTGTCCTCTTGTATCGGTACAGTCTCTGGACTGTCTTGGGTGCAGTCTGTGAGCTGCCTTGCTTGACCAACACGAGTCGATGGGCTGTGTCTTGATGTGGTTTAATACTGTCTTGGTTTGTACTTGGTGGGTTTGCAGACTCTTGAAAAAGACAGTGTTCATGTACAGTCTGCCAGGCCACCTGGAAATTTGACCCACACTCGAAAAGGTTTGGGACTGTTTGCAAACAATCTGACAGGCCAACTGGAAATTTGGTCTATGCTCGCAAAAGGTCTGGGGCTAGAGCCTGTCTTCTTGAACTTGGTACAGTCTCTGGGCTGTCTACTTGTCTTGGTGCAGTCTTTGTACTGTGTTGTGTGGGTGCTATGAGGTGTGTGGACCAGCATCAGTGGTGGTGCTTGTGAAATGATTGTTTGAGTGAGTAGTCGGAGGACTGACCGTCTTTGGGAAAAATACTTGCAAATTCCTTTGCCAGGCAAAATGAGTGTGGCCCCTTCTTGAAAATGTCTGAAATGAGCTTAATTTGGTCTCTTGTTGTCATTAGGGGTGGGCGAAATTTGCGCACTCATCTTTTTAAAAAAAATAACGTCCTTTTGCTTGAATTGTTCCAACTGTGTTCTACTCACCATTGTTGAACCACCACTACCCCTTCTCCAGCGCCACTTTTTGTTCCACCACAGCTTGTGCTGGTTGAGTGGAGAAAGCTTCGGCTCATCCCTGCCCACTCAGGGTTAGCGCTCTAGCTTTCACCCTCCCTCGCGCCTATAAAATCTATGCTGCAACGGACACGCAGCGGATGTGCGCAGCGGGCGCGCCTTTGGCAAGCCCGTCTGTGCCCATCCGCGCCCGACCGTGGCCAGGGGCCAGGATCCCTGGCCAGTTAAGGTGTTATTCAAGGGGAGATTTGTTATGTTTGAAACCTTTGTCCTCGGGGATAACCCTCCCGGTCCAAGTCGGTAAGCTGCTGCTAGCTGAGAATCTTCTTTTGACAGTAGATAGTGATTCTGTTCAGGCGCGGTCAGAGGCTTCTTCGGGTTTGAAGACGGTCTTACGAAATACTAGATCTCTCACCAAACATAGCCTCGAGGTTTTTACTTTGCTACAAGAATCAGAAGCCTGACTGGATGAATCATCTGCACCAGATTTAGTGGCCTCCCTCCCCCCTGAGTTCACCATCTGGACTTGTAACCACCAGGTCAATAAAAGAGGTGGAGGGGTTGCACTGTTTAGTCGCATGACTCTTGTTTCAGAGAAAATAGTGCAGGAAAGTCTGGATGGGGTGGAAGTTTTGGGAATTAAGCTTGGACTAACCTCTTTTTGCCTGATAGTGATAGTTGTGTATCTCCCTCCCCGACCATCACCCTTATTCAACGATGTATTTTTTGAAGTAATGAGCGATCTCCGGACTAGATACCAACATATTTTGGTCCTCGGAGATTTCAACTATCACTGGGACCTGTCACCGAGAGAAGGAGCGGCTTGTAAGCTTAACGATGCCATGATTACTTTAGGCCTACAGCAAATCGTGAAGTCTTCCACGCATGAGAGGGGTCATACCTTGGATCTCATTTGGACTACGTCTGCGGCCCATCTTCTGACTGATTGCAGTCCTTGCAGCTGGTCTGATCATTTTCTGGTTAGTATCCTCCTCCCGATTGATAGCCGCCTCAAGCAGGCGCAAGTGGGGTGGAAGTCATTTCGGAATTGGAGTAAACTAGAGGTTGCCATCCTAGAAGACGCCCTGAGGAGGACGTCAGCACCTAGGCCCGGGTCCTTGGACCCGGATTTAGAACTTGAAGTACTCTCATTCCGGCTGAAGACAGCCATTAATGAAGTCATTCCTATCCGGAGGTTTAAGATCTCGCACAGTTCTACTAGGGTTCCATGGCATACAAGTGAGCTTAGAGGGGAAAAACAAGTCCTCCGTCAGGCTGAACGCCTATTGCGGAAATCTCTAGCTCCAGGTGACAAGGAGATATTTAAATCTAAACTAGCCCACTATAAGGCCTCTCTTATTAAAACTAAATCAGCCTATTATGAAGCCAGGATTAGTGAGGCAAGCGGCACGCAAAAAGAGACATTTACTATACTCAGGGAACTGAGCAGGTTGTCCGAACAAAAACCGATCACTAATCAAGCCGAATGTGACAAAATCCAGAATTTCTTTTTAACTAAAGTTGAAGACATCATTCTGGCCACTAAGAATATGCTTATTGCTCCTTGCCCAAAATCAGCTGAGGAAGAGCCCCTCGGCTCCATGAAGGCCCCCTTTTCTCAGCTCCGGGTGCTTGAACCAGAGGATCTGGCTCGTATAGTGTCTAAAGTGAAACCTGGGTCTCCGGAGGACCTTCGCCCTCCTAAGGTGTTCAAAATGATCATCCCTCTGGTTGAGGCTGAGGCCCTGTCTGTCCTGAAATCATCTTTGATGTCAGGAAAGGTTCCTCAGAAGTTTAAGGAAGCAATAGTACTTCCACTGCTGAAGGAGGTACAGGGATGGCCCTTCAGTGGTTCACTTCCTTTCTGGAAGATCACCAGCAGCAAAAATCTCCACGAGCACGCAGAAGTTACGCAAACATGCAAAATTGATTGTTCGCGATGCTTTTTTCATGTTCGCGAATGCTGTTTGCATGCTCTGGTGGAAATATCTCGCGAACATGCATTTTGAGAACGCGAACAAGACAAAAATTCCATGTTCTCCGCAGAACGCAGAATTTTGGGCAATTCCGCGTTCTCCGTGGTACGCAAAATGACCCAAATTCCGCAAGCGGAACGGAATTTACCGCCCAGGCCTAGTTGTCGTTGTGTTCTGCAGATGCCTATTAGAAGGATGACACTTTAAATTTGGCAGACTAAAAAAAATAATAATAATAGTAAATAAATACAAATGTGGTTTGATTAGAAATATTAGCAAGAATGTACATTTGTTTTGACATAGGAAGAGTGCAACATGAGAAAAATGTAAGGCAGGGATGCGCATGTAAATTGAAAAGAGTGTTGTGATGATTCAAGGTAATGTATCCTTGTGCTCAACAGACACGTTTTCTAAAGGTGCAGTAAGGAGAGGTGAAATACAGGGTCGTACTTCAGCAGGCTGAATGTTTTCTGGAGTTCTGGAAAGGGAGCACTGTGTTTGTATTTAGAGCTGTCCAGCTTCAGACACAAACTGCTAAGTGGGTGTGTTTCATTTGGATTTGCCCACAATGGAACGTGTATTTAATTTGAGAAAAAGTGTTTCAACTTCTGGGCTGTGAGTGTTTTGCTAAATAGAAAGGATTTTCAAAGTTGAAAAACATAACTTGTGAATTCAGTTTGTGGCTGGCTTGCCATGACCTTCGGTGTAATAAGGGAGGCATTCCCAAGGAGGGGGATTAACCAGCAGGGAGACTCCGAGCAAGGCAGCAGACAAGAGAAGAGAGGCACTGGGGAGAGAGAGTTCTGTGAAGACAGAAAAGGAATTCCTAAGGTGGGGGCCATGATGCCCAGCTCCTGACACACACAGGCAGAGATACACAGCGCAGAGCCAGCCTTTCCTAAAGGGCAGAAAGCCAGCAAAGAATATTAATTGGGTACAGCTTTATAGAGCAACGCAGGAGCTAAAAGATTTGGCTCATGAGTCTTGTGAAAGTTTGTATCTAACACTGTGGGAGAGAATGGCCTGATGCCAAATATTGGTTTGTTTTCAAGGAAAGCTGCTAGATGGTATTCTGAAGGTTGAAAGGTTCTATAGTGCTGGACAAGGAATGAAGCAGAAAAGAGATTAAAAAAACAAATTTGATGTTATAGAGATGGTTTGCATAGAAAGGTTTCCAGAATAAGCTGTTTGCAGAGAAAATAAGTGAGTTACAAGGTGTTGTTTCACAGGATGGAAGTACAGGTATTTTGGTTTGTGCAAATTCAGGTATGGATGTTGCACTGCTGGAGCAAGTATCCTTTTGCCATCTTTATAACAGATTTGAGCATTGGAAGAAGAAATGAAAATTTAAACTTGTTGTAGCAAATGGAAATGTGCAAACACAGAGAGAAATGCAGGTGTAAAATGTGCCAGTTCAGCAAATGCAAATATCAATTCAGAAACAGGTACCACTGACAGGAGTTTTTATTTGAAAATGGGAGTTTTAACACTGACAATTCTGTATTTACCAAGTCCATTGTGAAAACAGAGGAAGGTCCAGACTTAGTTGTAGGAGTTTAAAAAAGAGAAATTACAAACAAAGTTTTTGAGAAGGTGGCAGCAGAAATAGGCTCATTTGAGAAAACATGCCAATTTCTTGTTTGTGATACAGGCCTAGCAGAAAAAGAAAGGTATGCAAATTAAACAGTACAGATTACTGTACACCAGATGATGGTACTTATCAGATTCCTGATTAAGATGTACATTTTAAAATGGTCCAGGGTCTCTTCTAGTTTGGGCCACACTTACACCGCCACTGCCGCCATTGCCGGGAGGATCTGGCTCCCATTCAGGAAGGGGGTCGAGAGTAGTGTGGACTACACTACCTGGCATCCTTTGGGGCACACGCACCGGAAAAACCTGCTGGACGTGCCAGGGGGTGCATAAACTCACGCCAGTGCTCCTGCAGTGCGGGACGCACGCGGGCCTCCTGGGCAACGCTCGGGCCAAGGGCAAGTCCATCCGTGCCAGTCAGAGACCATAAGAGGCCTGGCAGGGCCACTCTATTAATATTTTGTGCCTTACAATCATTGACTCAGATAGGGGATTACTGTATGAGGGCTTAAGGGACACTGTCAATCTTAGTTGACTATCATTGGTGATCATTGTTAGAGATTGTTGTCTCTAACTCCATAGATAAAATGAACAAAAGAAAATATTTGACGGGACAGAGAGTGGTGGGGACATTGGATGCCTTCACCCATGAAATCGCTCTCAAAGAGCAAAGATTGTCCCTAGAACCAAAAACCCCCAAGGGCAGATTGAGGTGTCAAACCCGCCAAATACCACCGAATGCCATCAGAGTTCCACCCCAAATAGGACAATAATCAGTAATACCCCTGAAGCAAATGATATTACCAAGTCAAGGGCCACAATCACTAAACCCAAAGTAAACACCAGGGGTCAGAAAGGCAAAATCAATCCGAGGAGTAGTCCGTTAATCCAGTCCAGAAAAAGGAAGGGACAGGGCCCCAATAAGTTAACGCACCCTGTACCTCAAAGAGGACCCAAAAGCGAGGGGGAGGAGGGTGGAGGTAGGAGGGAGGAGGGGGAGGGGGAGGGGGAAGGAGGGAGGAGGAGGGAGGAGGAAGGGAGGGAGGAGGAAGGGAGGGAGGAGGAAGGAAGGAGGAGGAAGGGAGGGAGGAAGGGAGGGAGGGGGAAGGGGGCAGGGGGAAGGGGAAGGGGGAGGGAGGGGGAAGGGAGGAGGAGGGAGGGAGGAGGGAGGGAGGGGGAGGAGGGGAGGAGGAAGGGAGGGAGGAGGAAGGAAGGGAGGAGGGGGGAGGGAGTAAGAAGGGAGGAGGAAGGGAGAGAGGAGGGAGGGAGGAAGGGAGGAGGAAGGGAGAGAGGAGGGAGGGAGGAAGGGAGGGGGAAGGGAGGGAGGGGGGAGGGAGGGAGGAGCGAGGGAGGAGGAAGGAAGGAAGGGAGGACGGAGGGAGAAGGAAGGGAGGGAGGAGGAAGGGAGTGAGGGAGGAGGGAGGTAGGGGGGAGGGAGGGGGGAGGAAGGGAGGGAGGGGGAAGAAAGGGAGGGGGAGGGGAGGGGGGAGGAAGGGAGGGAGGAGGGGGGAAGGGAGGTGGAGGAAGGGAGGGAGGAGGAAGGGAGGAGGAGGAAGGGAGGGAGGAGGGAGGGAGGGAGGGGGAAGAGAGGGAAGGGGGAGGGAGAAGGGGGAGGGAGGGGGAAGGGGGAAGGGAGGAGGAGGAAAGAAGGGAGGGGGAAGGGGGAGGAGGAAGGGAGAGAGGAAAAAGGGAGGGGGAGGAGGGGAAGAGGAAGGGAGGGAGGAAGGCAGGGAGGAGGAAGGAAGGGAGGAAGGGGGAGGGAGGATGAAGGGAGGGAGGATGAAGGGAGGGAGGAAGGGAGGGAGGGGGAAGGAGGGTAGGAGGAAGGGGGAGGGAAGGGTAAGGGAGGAGGAGGAAGGGAGGGAGGAGGAAGGGATGGAGGAAGGGAGGAGGAGGGAGGGAGGAGGAAGGAAGGGAGGGAGGAGGGGGAGGGAGGAGGAAGGGAGGGGAAGGGAGGGAGGGAGGGAGGAGGAAGGGAGGGAGGGGGAAGGGAGGAGGAAGGGAGAGAGGAGGGAGGGAGGAAGGGAGGAGGAAGGGAGGGAGGGGGAAGGGAGGGGGAAGGGAGGGAGGGAGGGGGAAGGGAGGGAGGGGGAGGAAGAGAGGGAGGTGGAAGGAAGGGAGAGGGAAGGAAGGAAAGAGGGATGGGGAAGGAAAAGGAAGGGAGGGAGGGGGAGGGAAGGGAGGGAGGGGGAAGGAAGGGAGGGGGAAGGGAGGGAGGAGGAAGGGAGGGAAGAGGAGTGGATGGGGGGAAGGAAAGGAGGAGGAAGGGAGGGAAGGGGAAGGAAGGGAGGAGGGGGAGGAGGAAGGAGGGAAGAGGAGGGAGGAGGAGGGAGGAGGGGGGAGGAGGAAGAAGGGGGAGGAGGAGGGAGGGAAGAGGAGGGAGGAGGAGGGAGGAGGGGGAAGGAGGAGGGAGGAGGGAGGAGCAGGAAGGAGGGGGGAGGAGGAGGGAGGCGGGTAAGGAGGAGGGGGAGGAGCCAGGAGTGGGGAATAGGACGAGGGGGAAGGGAGTAGGGGAAAGGGAGGGGGAAGGGAGGAGGGGGAAGGGAGGGAGGAGGAGGGGAGGGGGAAGGGAGGGAGGAGCATGGGAGGAGGAAGGGAGAGCAGAGGAAGGGAGGGAGGAGGAAGGGAGGGAGGGAGGAGGGAGGGAGGAGGAAGGAAGGGAGGAGGAAAGGAGGAGGAAGGGAGGGAGGAGGAAGGGAGTGAGGGAGGAGGGAGGGAGGGGGAAGGAAGGGAGGGAGGGGAGGGAGGAGTTACAGGAGGGAGGACAGGGAAGGGAGGAGAGGGAAGGGCGGGAGGAGGAGGGGAGGAGGAAGGGAGAGAGGAGGGAGGGAGGAAGAAGGGAGGGAGGAGGAAGAGAAGGTGGGAGGGAGGGAGGAGGGAGGAGGAAGGGAGGGAGTGAAGGACTGGGTTATTCTAAGACCCAGCGGTGCCAGGGGACAACACCTGAAACCTTCGTGGGTTACCTGTTCTGGCATACAAAACACAGACACACGGGACACTTCCAGCGACGTCAAAGATCGGCATTTATTTACTGCAGGGATACAGAAATCGCAAGAAGTGCACAACGTGTAGGTTCTAGGAGACTGCTTCGAATTGCAAAAGTGGATCGCTCCTTTTATACACATTTTTGCCATTGCACAAAATGGCAAACAAAGGTTACAACTCAGTTCCCACAATAAACTTCAAAAGGGTCGCGTTCATGTTTCAGGAGGCCGGAACATAATTACAGCAGCATTGCCGGTTCCCAACTGTAAAAGCATATTATCCCCACAGTTAAACACATTCCATTCTGACTGTAAACACATTAGGAGAAGGGACAGAAACAGATGCAAAGAAAGAACAAGGATGCACGACAGATTGGAAAAGAGTGTTGGGAGTAATAACGGAAACTTGATTACAGGATCAAAGACCTCGTGCCCAATGCATGTACGACTGAAACAATAGACCAGCATGGTAAGATGAGCCTTGAGCGGGGCCATCTGCCTTTGCCGTGTCATTTCCCCTATCGTAAAAGTCACCCTCAAAGAAACACGTGTCCTTAGTGTAAGCTTGGGAATCCCAGGGTCACAGAGCGGACAAAGTCCGTTCGCTGGCTACTTGAGGGCAAGAAACAAAATGGATGCCGCATCTAAAATGGAACCCGAGGGTTCGGATGGACAAACCCAAAAATGAGACGAACCATGCGTGGTTGTGTAGCGAAACCGCGTACACCCACTAAACTCGTCATTTGCGGTTCGTAGATACCAAACTCATCCATATTCGAACACACCCAAAAAGTGTCGTTCCGTCTCGCACGGAACCTCAGACGCTCCTTTTGCCCTCATGTAGGCAAGCACTAGTCGAGATCGGAATCAACTTCAATATTCATCAAATCGTGGTATGGGCCTCCCCCCTAAGAAATCTCTGACTGTAAAAAGTCTGGGGATAACCATCAATGAGGACCTCTCGCTAAAATCTCAAATTGGAACCGTGGTTTCTTCTGGATTTTTCCAATTGAGGAAAATTAGGAAAATCGCCCATTTCCTCACTCCCTCCGCCTTAATTCAGGTTGTCATGGCCCTAGTCCTCTCCCACATCGACTTCTCAAACAGCCTATACCTAGGCCTACCCGTAGGACAACTCAGAAGACTGCAGTACTTGCAGAATCAGGCCGCTAGGCTGATCTGCAAAGTACCCAAATGGGAATCGATTAAACCAGGCCTAGAGAGCCTGCACTGGCTACCCGTGGCTCAAAGAGCCGAATTCAAAGCCGGGTGCATCATCTTTAAGGCTCTGCAAGGCAAGGGACCTCTATTCATCAGACAGCTGATCGGAAGATATGTTCCCTCACGGAACCTAAGATCTGCCCACAAAGACCTTCTTGAAGTACCTCGCTTTAAGAAAAAACGACAAGGCGGCAGCAGCTTCCATTTCCTAGCAGCTACCCTATGGAACTCTCTGCCACTAGCCCTCAGACAGAGTAAAGACCTCCTTGCCTTCAGAAAGGCATTCAAGACTCACCTCTTCACAAAAGCTTACTTGAAATAACGCTTCCGGTAGACTCACCCTTTGTTATGTTTTTTTATCTTTCCAGCGCCAAGAAGCCCTCGGGCGTACGTGCGCTTTATAAATTTTTTAATAACATAACATAACATAACATCGTTCAGCTGCTGCTGGAACATCATTCTATCCATCAATGTCTCCTTGGTAACAGATGGCCGTCTTATACACGTTGTAGCACAAAGACCACATAAGGCAGGACCACACTGCACACAAAGACAACACGTGAATAGAAACGTTACAACAACCCCTACGATCATCAGAATCTTCCAACCCCAAGTGGATATCAGGCCCCAAAACCATCCTAGAAGTGTCCAATTTCCTTCGTCCACGTGTATGGACTCGGAAATCTTATGCAACTTCGAAATGGCTTGGTAAACAGTTGGAGCATTGTCAGGAATGAAAATGCAACAGCTCGAATGGATAACTTTACACACACCACCTCTATCTGCAAGAACAACGTCTAGAACCATACAGTTCTGCAACGTCATGAGTCTATCCACCTGAAGTTCAGCTGTTAAATTACCAAGAGCACTCGCAGTTATGTTAGCAGTCGACTCGACTACACGGGTCAACTGTCTTAGGTTCCTACTATTAACCATAGGTCCCCAAAACGGCAAGAAACCCTTAAAGAAGTCTCCTGTTTCTTGACCGGCAGTGTCCTCTTTGCTAATAACGCCTCTCACAATTCTAGTCTTGTGATAGTCTGAGGCAACCGAAAAAGTCGGTGGTAAAAGATTCGCAATATAACAGGTACCCGAGAAATCACGGGGTAACCATGTATATGCACGTTCATAACATACGAAATAAGTACCCTTGCCAGTCAGAAAAACAGGGGAAGAGAGCATCGGTAGGACATACGTATCAGTACAAGCACTGTTCCCAAGTTGTGCTCTCGGATTTCGACCCAAACCTTTCAAGCAGAAATTACCGAGGTGGGGTACGATCCATATTGGGGACGAACTCTTGAGCTGTCTATCACCCACTGACGTACTATACTCAGCTTGCACCTCTTCATCTGGAATAAGCGATGCATCAAAAACATCTCTATCTAAATCAGCAATCGCTATCGCCAAAGGCTTGTGGTACGGACCAGGACCAAAGCTGGCAGAGCGTGGCTTTCGACTGGGGTAGGAATCTAGTGCACTACGGAACATAGTTTGGAATGCTCGAGCTGACCCTTGGGAGCTATAAGGAAGAACCAGATATGGAATACCCCTATCCATGGTATGTGGCATTAACCCACACACCCAACAGTTGGTAGTATTCATCACCAACTGATGCTGATGTAGGAGTTGAACGAAGGAGTTATTCATGAATTCCGCACGTCTAACCTGTTCATGTTGAGGCAGGGGATGGAAAGAATGTGGAGAAACAGTGGTAATGGAGCTTAGTTTAGGAGAAAGAGTAGGTGAAACAGGAGGCAATAACGACTGTATTCCAAAATACACTCCGCCCACCAATAGCATAGACACAGTCAGAAACAGTAGGAATACCTGAAACAGAAAACATTTTGTTCGTACAATCTTATGCAATTTTGATCTTTGCGCCGACATCCTTTCTACTTCCAACAGCTTAGAGAATGCCATCCTCTAAAAACCGTCCATGACGTACTTGACGCACTTCGTTCTGAGTAGCGATTATCAATTCCCAAGAGTTCCCAGGAGTCGACAAAAGTAACCGACCTAGTGTCAGAAACCTGCTAAACAGAAAGGAGTACCCGCACGGCCCTACGGTTAACCCGGATGATAGGTTTTCTTAAACGCTCAGCTTTAATACAAATCTCTTAGCTGCAAAAAGCACATAAAAAGAAACTCAAAAAAAAAGGATGTAATTGTTCGTAATGTTCGTAGCACCAGTAAAGGAAAATATAAAACAACATTTTATTAGTCCTTGCTACGTGGACGAAGAAAGTATCGATTTCTTCCAGGTCGAGTCTGCTCTACAAACAATTGTTCAGCTGGTGAAACAGTGTTCGGTGGATTGGACGACGATTCAGACCTTGAGTTCTCTACGACTGATGACTCAACAGGTGTGTCTGGCAGCGATGAATTGTCTCCTACAGGTTGAGCATCACTAAACGGCACAAAGCATAAAGGGGTCTCAGTTTCCGTTGCCGCAATCCCAGTTCTCACCCAACCATCTGTTGGTGAGGGGATTGGTACTTTTTTCGTGTGGCCGGCGTGTACCCAGTTCTTTCTGCCTTCCAACCGAACTGCAGTCCTCGTTGTCAATAACACTTGGAAGGGTCCCACAAATCTCGGCTCCAAGTTACGTTTTCGGCCAAAATTTCGGGTAACGACCCAATCACCTGGCCGGAGCCGATGTCCAGGACCCTCTGTCTGTGCCGGTAGAGCTTCAAAGACCTGTTGGTGAATTAACCTTAATTTAGTAGTCAGATCATGAAGATAATCAATTAGCATTGGATACTCAAGACTATCAAAGGCCTTAGGTCTCGGGACTCCCCAAATGTTCGCAGGGCGGCCGAACACAATCTCATATGGGCTGAGCCCTACTCGAGAGTGTACAGTCGCTCTGGTTGATAGGAGAGCCAGAGGCAAGGCATCAGGCCATGATAGACCAGTCGTAGCTTGTATCTTTGCAAGTTTCAGCTTCAGGGTACCATTGTACCCTTCAACTAAACCCGCTGCTTGAGGATGATTAGCGCTATGGAATTTCTGCCGAATTCCAAGGCCCTTACATACACTCTGCATCACACTTCCCACGAACTCACTTCCATTATCTGACCACACAATCCGTGGCATTCCATACCGAGGAAAGTATTCCTTCAGTAGGACTTTCGCTGTGGACAGGGCAGTGTTATCCTTAAGAGGATAGGCCTCAATCCATCTGGAGAACGCTCAAACCACAACTAAAACATACTTCAGATTATTGCATCTCTCCATATGGATGAAATCCAGTTGGATAACCTCAAAGGGACAAACAGGGGGAGCAAAATGACCAGGTGGAGTGGGGGTGCCCTTGCCAGGATTATGCAATAAACACACCATACAATTTTTAACCACTCTCTCAGCACATTTAGCAATACCATCATTCTTCCATACAGGGGACAAGAACTTGCATATCCCTTTCGCACTAATGTGTGACAACCCATGAGCCATCGTCACGACAGCTAATACATACGCATCCGGTAACATCCACCTCTGACGTTCCGACAAGTCAACCCAACATCCATGCATGTCCAACTTTCCCGTGCTTTCTTTCCACTTGGTCTTTTCAGCTTCAGTGGCCTCGTTCTGAATTGCTTTCACACTCTCAACAGTGTCTTCACACATACCAGTTTCCGTCGACCATCTCGCTGAACTTGTCACATACATTCGGGTTGCAAGATTCTTAGCCGTTTCCTTAGCAATCTCGTCCGCAAATGCATTACCACGACCAACATCATCCGTCACTTTCCGATGTGCACTACATTTAACGATCGCCACCTGTTTAGGCAATGTAAGTGCATCCAAAAGATCATTCACGAGCTGCCCGTGTTGGATCTTCGTAACATGCGATGTCATAAATCCTCTTTCTCTCCACAATCGACCAAAACTGTGCGCAACACCGGATGCATACTGACTGTCGGTAAACACATTCACTCGCTTTCCCTTAGACAAAACACATGCTCTTGTCAATGCAATCAACTCTGCCGCTTGCGCTGAATTCTGATTCAATCTCGCAGTTTCCACAACCGTGCTCAACGTCACTACAGCATACGCAGTCGTCACATCGCCATTCGGCAACTTAAAACATGAACCATCAACATACAAAGTACCATCGGGATCTGTCAATGGAGTGTTTTTCAGGTCCACACGACCCTTTGTTTCTTCCTCAGTTCGTAAATAACAATCATGTGGTGGTACATCATCTGATTCCATATTAGTCGGCAACAATGTCGCCGGATTCAGTACATTACAACGCTTGATCTGTATATGACTTGCCAAAAGGGTCAGCTCATACCCAGACAACCTTGCACTCGTCAGATGTTGAGTTTTTGTCCGATTCATAAGAGTGTCAACTGCATGCGGAACCATCACTATGAGCATATTATCCATGACCAGACCTGCGGATTGTCGAATAGACGCCGCAGCTGCCGCCGTCGCCCTCAAGCAACTCGGCAACGCTCTAGCTACTGGGTCTAAGGTCGAGGAAAAATATGCACACGGACGCTGCTTACCACCAAATTGTTGCGTCAAAACACTCAACGCACAACCTTCCCTCTCGTGGACGTATAATGTAAATGGCTTACTGTAATCAGGAGTACCTAACACAGGAGCCGAACACAACGCATCACGCAGTTCAGAAAAACTTTTCTGACATTCTTCCGTCCATGGCAAAGGAGTCGAAACATCCTTGCACGTGAGAGCTATCAATGGCTTCGCTAACAGTGAAAAATTTGGAATCCACTGTCTGCAGTATGACGTGATACCTAGAAAGGCACGCACATCTCTCTGAGTTGTTGGCACAGTCATTCGAGCAATTGCTGCAATTCTTTCAGGGGTCAACCTTCTTCCCGCCTTTGACAATAAGTGACCTAGATAGGTTACTTCTTGACAACAATATTGCAGTTTAGAAGGTGACACTTTGTGATGTAAGTCACAAAGATGCTGTAACAGTGATACTGTAGCAGTTTTGCAAATCTCTTCAGTGTCAGCAGCTACCAACAGATCGTCAACGTACTGAATCAAGGCCGCACCAGTCGGCAGCACGAACGCATCAAGATGACTCTTAAGAGCTTGGCTGTAGATCGATGGACTCTCACAGTAGCCCTGAGGTGCACGTTTGAACCTGAAGCTACGACCACCTAATGAGAAACCGAATAAATCTCTGCTTTCCTCAGCAATCGGAATGCTAAAGAACGCATTCTTCAGATCGATTACCGAGAACCATGATGCAGAGGCTGGAATCAGAGTCAGTAAAGCTGTAATGTCGGGTACCACGGGAAACTGTGGAACAACAATTTTATTTACCTCCCTTAAATCAATAACTAGATGGTACACAGGAGGCTTGGAGGGATCAGTTCGCTTCAAAATAGGCAACACAGGACTATTACACACGTTACCTCGTGTTTCCTCAATGACATCTTTATCAATCAAATCGTAAATGATCGCTAATAGTGCTCGTTCACCATGAAGGGAGATACGATACTGGGGAATGCGTGGCAGTCGCACGTTGAGTTTCAATTGAACGACATAAGGTGGTATATCCAGCAGGCCCACATCATTGGGACCTGTCGCCCACAAAGAAGCCGGAAGAGAACTCAATTCCGGTGGGAGCTTATCAATCGACAAATACATAGGAGAGATCGCTCTCTGACCCAATGTAAGCTCCACTCCCGCAGGAGAGCAATACAAAGTCGCATGTAACCATTTCAACAAATCCAAGCCCAAAAGATTCTCACCACAACCAGTAGTCAAAATCAACGGAGCTTCTAACTCATGAGACCCAATTGTAAGGGGCAAAGGGCTAGAAACTGGATTGCTAACGGGGGCGCCAGAGAATCCAACGGAAACATTCGTTAAGCCAGACAAAGGCGCGCCAGGGAGTTTCGAATGCATGATGGAACTTTTCGCTGCACCAGTGTCCAACAGAAAAGGCTCAACTACGCCCAATGTGGCAACTGCGACATAAGGCCCTCTCTGATCAACCGGAACTGATACTTCTCCCTTCCTCTGTCTACAGCTGTCCTAGTAAATACCGTCCGCATCAACATCATGCTCGACATAATAGTCATCCACATGATACTGTGCAGATCTACCAGACGAGAGATCGCGTCGATCGAAACAATTTTGCGAGTCTGAGGAAGTGGCAAGACGCTCGGACTGATTCTGAGTAACACCGCGACCTCTACCACGTGAAGCTTGTTGAGGACCACTACGACCTCCTCGAGCCGAAACACCATTGTTCCTGTCAAGTAAAACTGGACAATTAAACTTCAAATGGCCCTCACCCCTACAATATGCGCATTGATTATACCCCAACACAAAGCGAGGTGCAGAGGAGTCATTACGCAACTGTGATCTAGAAAACTGTGATTGTGATCGATTTGGCTGTTGCGAGTCATTGTAATTCGAGCGCGGAGGATACGCTTGCTGCAATAAGACCTTAGTTTTAAGATCCTTCGTTTTCTTATCTGCGCGTTCGCTTTCTTACTTCTCTCTGTTTTCGTAGTACTGGGCCGTGGCTAATATCTGAGCAGTGGTAGAAACAGCCCACAAACTTTCAGAATTCTTCAGCTTGTTGCTGAGTTCAGGCAACAAATTCGATACGAATTTATCAACGAACACCCTCAGAGCTCATGTCCTGACCACTATGATCAATAAATGCCTCCTCAAATCTCGTAAAGAAATCGGAGACACTCTCATCCCTCTTTTGTTTGCACGCAGACAACTTGTCCCAATTAACGCGTATTGCTGGCATAAGTGTCTTCATAAGGGTAATTATCCTCTGGGGCAAATTCGCAATAAGCTGTTCAGGTTTAGCCCCACCAACTTGCTGGGCGTCTGCCGCCGCAAGAGCAGCCCAGTCACCGCCTAACTCAGCCGCGTGATTCTCTTGACGGATCTTCGTCCAAATCGGTTGAGGCACTACATTACCAAACAACATGTCAATATCGGCAAGGTTCATAACGGTAGCATCCACTAGTTGGGACAACTCCTTATAATAACCTGCAGGATTTTTACGGGGGTCGGGCAAGGTTTGCTTTACCTGCAAAACTTCCGATCGCTTCCATGGGAGGTGTATCCAAACTCTCTGAAAACGTGCTGGAATAGCAGGATTAGCATTAGGATCACCTGGCATCCATACTGGGGGAACTTCCCGCATAGGATACTGATCAGGTTTTGCCATCCACTCTTCAGTCTCGTCCTTAAACAATGCTTGAGGTTGCACTGTACATCGAAAAGATAACAGACGCTCTAGAGCACATCGAACATTATCACCTACAATCACACCAGTCGTAAATTGATTCTGGAGCTCAGAGACCTCGGGCGGTACATTATCAACCGCATCATTATCCCACTCTTCTCTCAAAGATTTACACATTTCCTCAAACACGAATCTTTGTGTGGGCGCATTAAACTGAGAAAATGTCTCAAACACTATGCGCGAAGTGTACTTCACAGGATGGCGAATCCATTTACGCGCCATTTTTACCAACGATTCACGTTCCCTACCATCAGGAATTTGACTGCGCCTCTGAGCAACATCAGAAAGAGTCGACCCGAGTATTGGCCCAAAAAGCGGAGAATAGAGAGTAGCAACAGCATTAAAGATACGGCTACGAACAGAAGGAGAAGAAGAAGGAGGTACAGGAGCAACAACAGTAGGAGTAGAGACAGTAGTAGTGGACGGGGTAACAGGAGTAGTAGTAACAATAGGCTGGTGAGGTACTGGCAAAGGAGCAGTAGGAAGAAGAGCTGGTAAAGGAGGATGAACAATTTGCGGCACAAGAGGATTCGGGAGAGCAGGAGGAACGACGGGCTGACCAGCAGCCGCCAGAACAGCAGGTTGAGGAATAGGAAGAATCACAGGACTCACAGTATCTGGAGCATAGGGAGGTGGTGATTTCAATAGATAAGACAACAATGAGTCTTCTATCACTTCCTCTCCCGTCTTATCAGAATTAGACGGTAACACCGGATAACATTTATCCACCGCCATATGATGAAGTCGAGCACTAACTTCCTGCTCCTTCTCATCTTTGTCTCGCTGATACTGCTCTGCATTTCGCATCACCGTAATAACACCTTCTCTCTTATTTTTCTTAATCTGTTTGATTTCTTTCTGCTTGGCCTCTTTGCGCCATAACCGGAAGGAATCAAACATGGCCGGCCTAGCCTTCCATTTAAAGAGTTTAGCTTCAAGATTATCTAAGACGGCAGTTTCGAAACTACCATGTGATGGCCAACTAAGAACACCATCATTTTTAGTGTAACAAACCCAATATTCATTAGATACGATAGGACCTACGCCATGGCGACTATAGAGCTCATAAATTGGAGTTCCAACCGGAGGTATCGGACATGAATCCTCCAGCCGGGAATCCGTGCTGCAACATTTAAGGAAACCAAACCAAACAAAGTACTACGGCCAGGCATCGTGCACACTAACCGAGTTTACAAACTTCAAGGGCTATCGAATTATGATGTCCTCGCACAAAAAATGCAAGACCCTCGGTTTTTGGCAATTGCAATCGTCAAATAAAACCCAACAACTAAGAACCAACAACTAAGAACCACAAATGCAATAGAACCATGCAAACAACAAGGTAACTCTGGGAGCGACCCACAAATAGTTAACTGAAAGAGCAATGGCGTCACCAGGAAGGCCCGTCTATCGTCTCGCCGTACAAAGGACTACGCCAGGCGCCAAAACAGGTCGACAGTCAGGGCATCAGTCCGTCGCAGCCGTCTGGAGGCGGGAATCTTCGCGGGAAAAGACTTCGGGCCACTTATTTCGACAACTGGATCGATGAAGCGGGGTGCACCTTCCCTCGGAGATTTCACACGAAGTTCCTCACGATCGTCGGGCTTTGGACCGGTACCGCTGATGTCGCCCCACGTTGGGCGCCAACTGAAGGACTGGGTTATTCTAAGACCCAGCGGTGCCAGGGGACAACACCTGAAACCTTCGTGGGTTACCTGTTCTGGCATACAAAACACAGAGACACGGGACACTTCCAGCGATGTCAAAGATCGGCATTTATTTACTGCAGGGATACAGAAATCGCAAGAAGTACACAACGTGTAGGTTCTAGGAGACTGCTTCGAATTGCAAAAGTGGATCGCTCCTTTTATACACATTTTTGCCATTGCACAACATGGCAAACAAAGGTTGCAACTCAGTTCCCACAATAAACTTCAAAAGGGTCGCGTTCATGTTTCAGGAGGCCGGAACATAATTACAGCAGCATTGCCGGTTCCCAACTGTAAAAGCATATTATCCCCACAGTTAAACACATTCCATTCTGACTGTAAACACATTAGGAGAAGGGACAGAAACAGATGCAAAGAAAGAACAAGGATGCACGACAGATTGGAAAAGAGTGTTGGGAGTAATAACGGAAACTTGATTACAGGATCAAAGACCTCGTGCCCAATGCATGCACGACTGAAACAATAGACCAGCACGGTAAGATGAGCCTTGAGCGGGGCCATCTGCCTTTGCCGTGTCATTTCCCCTATCGTAAAAGTCACCCTCAAAGAAACACCTGTCCTTAGTGTAAGCTTGGGAATCCCAGAGTCACAGAGCGGACAAAGTCCGTTCGCTGGCTACTTGAGGGCAAGAAACAAAATGGATGCCGCATCTAAAATGGAACCCGAGGGTTCGGATGGACAAACCCAAAAATGAGACGAACCATGCGTGGTTGCGTAGCGAAACCGCGTACACCCACTAAACTCGTCATTTGCGGTTCGTAGATACCAAACTCATCCATATTCGAACACACCCAAAAAGTGTCGTTCCGTCTCGCACGGAACCTCAGGAGGGAGGGGGAAGGGAGGGGGAAAGAAGGGAGAGAGGGGGAAGGAAGGAAGGGGGAGGGGAGGTAGGAGGAATGGAGGAGGGGGAAGGGAGGGAGGGGGAAGGCAGGGAGGAAGGCAGGGAGGTTTAAGGGAGGGAGGAAGGGTGGAGGGGGTAGGGAAGGGGAAGGAAGGGAGGGGGTGGAGGGAGGGAGGAGGGGGAAGAGGGAGCGAGAGAGCGAGGAGGGGGAGGGAGAGAGGAGGGGGGAGGAGGGAGGAAGAGGGGGAAGGAGGTGGAGAGAGGAGGAGGAGGGAGGAGGGGGAGGAGGGAGAGAGGAGGAGAGAGGGAGGAGGGGGAAGGAGGGAGAGGGAGGGGGAGGGTGGGGGGAGGGGGAGGAGGAGGGGAAGAGGCAGGGGAAGGATGGGGGAGGTGGGGGTGAGGGAGGAGGGGGAGGAGGGGAAAGGGGGAGGTGGGGGAACAAGGGAGGAGGGGGAAGGGGAAAGAGGGAGGAGGAGAGAGGAGGATGAAGGGGAAAGAGGGAGGAGGAGGAAGGAGGAGGAAGGAGGAAGGAGGGAGGAGGGAGGAGGGGGGAGGAGGAGGAGGGGGAGGAGGAGGAGGGGGAGGAGGAGGAAGAAGGAGGAGGAGGAAGGAGGGAGGAGGAGGAAGATCAGTCATGTTAACAAAGTGCCTCTTATAAGTCACCCAACTTGCATTCAGGGCATTGAAACTGGGGAGTTCTGGGCGAAAGCTATACTAGAACCAATACTTCAAAAGCTAACCGGTATTGAAACTAGCATTGATAAATTTGAAAAGATTAGAAGCAATGCTTACACTATCCAGCGGCCCCAGTCAAGCCTGTTGTTTCTCCACACCATCCAGCCTCACATGACCAACCAATGTCACTGCAAAACTAAGATTGCCCAAAGAAGGGCGATGGTCCTAAGGCTGTGCAACCTGGAACCCTAGGCCCAGGCCCCATGATAGCATCTCAAATGCCCCCCTTGGATTCTCTATGCGTCAGGACACTGCAGGTACATCCAACAGCAACCATTAGTCAACCATTAGTCACAGGCCACAAGTACCATCCAAGAACGTCTTTTGAATATTCAAAAGATTCCTCTCCTAGCAGACCAAGGCACGGAAGTAGAAGGGAAGCCCCATTGAAAACTGCTCAACGTCCTGAGCATCAGCCATTGAGAGGTCCATTTGATACAAACACTCTGAACCTTCCACCAGAAGCAACTCCTTGCACAATTGTGTTGGCCAAAGTTCCAACGTTGCCTCATGGAGCTAATGAACACTGGGCATCACTTAAGAACAAATCACTATCCTTGTAGAATTTAAAATGGCTAGACGGGTGGGTTGGATAGGTAGATCCAAAAAGTCGCTAGGGGGTGACTGTGTTGTTTTATCTTTTAGGTCACCTGGTCTTGTCCAAACAATACTTGATAGGGCGGGAAATTGGACAATAGAGCAAACAGGGATACATATTCTGCCACTGGGGTATTTCTATAATCAACCTGGTCCCCTGAAGCCTTTACAAAGGATGGACAGAGGATGGGGGGGTGGACTCAACCCATATATAATATACCAGTGAATAATCACTATGCTGTTCTTGGTTCCCTGGAGGACAATGACTGACTAGAGCAATCGATTGGTGATCTAATAGGTGTATTTGGGATCCTGTACTAACTAGCATTCAATTGGTTGAACAAGAGGTTGGAGCCTTAAAGTCTCCGCACTTGTCAAATTCGAGGGTATCCCTTGAGAGTCATGTTGAGAATAGCCTCTTAGCTAACCGATGAGGCTTAACTAACTCGTAAATTACGGATGAGATATTTCCCCCTGATGGCAACCATACGCCCCAAGACCAAGGATTAGCAGAGGCTGGGGGAGCAGAAAGTGGTGAAAAGGAGGATTTCCAGGGAGCATCTTATTACTTCAACAACTTAGGGTCATTGCCACAGACATATAAAGACCAACAGTTAGCGAACCCATTATTGTCCTCACTAGAAGTTAACCAGCCCCTAGCCAAGAATGGTCCAAGGCCCATAATTAAGGAGACTGGAAGCCATATCAAGCCGCTAACCGACCCACCAATGATCCCAATATTATCCTGGAATGTAGCAGGCCTCCGCTCCAAAGTAAATAACCCGAGTGGGGGACCTTTATCCAAGATTATGACATTTGTATGTTCCAGGAAACTTGGGCCAGGGAGGGCAGACATCGACTTGGCTAAGCAACATTTAATGTACCAGCCACATTTTGGGAAAGGGTAGACCATCGGGTGGTCTTAGTGTCTGGATTGCTACATACTTAGGTTGCACAGTGAAACTGGTAGAGACATCTTCCAGCGACATCCTTTGCGCTATCCTGAGTTTTTCGGCTAGGACTAGGATCACACTTATCAACGTCTATTCGAGGCCAGTAGGGTTTGACCAAGAGTCTGTCACCCTTGATTTATTACCGTAATTTCTGCCTACTATCATCCATAACGATTTGGTGATCCTGGCTGGTGACCTAAATTGCCAGTATGAACCACTGAAGGACCTGGATGCAGGTGACCCCAATGAAGAGGGCCTGTACTGGGCTATTCCCATGACCAATACTCGGGCTTGGACACCACTGGTTATACAGATGAATACCATTGCTTTGAATCAGTTACTGAGGGCATGTAATGGGCGCTTTAAATCTGATTCGCCAGCTAACCCTACCTTCAATAGACCGGGCTGTTCTTCCATTATAGATTATATTCTGGTGAACACTAAATCATGGCACCGGATAATTGACTTTAAGATTGTGCCCAGACACGACAGCGACCACAACGCTCTGATCTTAGAACTGGCATCGCCATATACCGGGGGTGCCCCAAATTGCCAATTCTCGATCACCACAGGGCCCATCCTCACTAACTGTAGGAGGAGAGTAAGATGTGGAGCTCTATGTCAATCTCAAGACAGACTAGCCTCACTCTATCGCATCATCATGCCATATCTGGAGGTTGTAAATCAACTGAGCAAGTGTGTAGATCCCGCTAGTTCATTTTGTGAAATTGCAGAAAACCACCAAGGCTTAGTGGCGGCCTTGGATGATAGCTTTTCAAATGGATCAAGACCAAAGGAAAGCAGTTCACCTAAGCACCCCTGGTACGATGGCAACTGCTGCAAGGCCAAGAGAACCCTTGTCTCAGCCATTAAATCAAAAGATAAGATGGCAATAAAAGCCAAAAGGTTATCCCATTAAAATGTAATGAAGACAGCCCAAAAAAATTGGGTAATAGAAAAATGGGAGAGTTTGAGACATGCTCTAAATAGCAGGGACATGAGGACCTTCTGGAAATTAATAAACACAGACTCCAAGGAGGATAAACTGGCACTCAAACCAAATCTAGGGGCTGAGATATGGAAGGCCCACTTTCAGTCCCTCTATTCCAGGGTGGAGGGTGACCCAGGGCAAGCAGCAATTTATTGTCCCCAGTTACAGCTGGCTTGCCTGGACACCCCCGAAATCTCCCTTAACGAGATAACGGCCGCAATAGATGGAATAATTCCCGCAAAGGCTCCGGGCTTAGATAAGATCCCTGGAGATCTCTATCATACTGAACCTAGTATTTGGGCTCTGTACTTATGGACCGTATTTAATGCTATCCTACAGGGAATGGAGATCCCCACAACATGGTTAGGGGCGGAAATTATCCTGAATTTTAAAAAGGGATCACCCCTTCATCCCGCGAATTATCGGCCCATTAGCCTCATTGATGTTGCATAATAAATATTTGCTCGAGTGCTCTTGGGTCGACTACAAAACTGGATGGAGTAATTTTCCATTCTCAGTCCCTATGAGGCCGGTTTTTGAGCCAAAATGTCCACAATCGATAAAGTTTTTTTTGGTTGCAATTATTGCACTGGAAAACAGTGATCTTGGAGGGTGGCAGCCTCTATATGATCTTTGTGGACTAAATCTGCTTTTTATTTAGTCCCCAGGGAGAAACTTTGTTTTATTCTATTAGACATGGGAGCACCCCTGTACCTATGCCACATTCTTAAAAGGTTACACGAACACAACTTTGCCCAAATCAGATACGGGAAGATTGGAGAGCTCACCGATCGTATACCCATAGAGAGGTGTACGGCAAGGGTGTGTTTTGGCCCCGACCCTCTTTTGTATATTGATTAACGGCCTAGTGGGGGCCCTAACAGCGGGAGGAGACATAGATGCTCCCAAGTTAGTGGGCCGCAAGGTACCTGACTTGATGTTCGCAGATGCTACCCTCCTGCTGTTAAGGTCATCGATGGGCATTCAAAGGGCTTTGGAAATATTCCATCGATTTTACAAGAACAGGGGCTTGGAAATCGTTACCCAGAAAACCAAAAATATGGTTTTCAATGCAGGATATTCTAAACAACCTAATGCCCAGTTAGTTTGGGAACTATTAGAGAAAGTCCCTGTATGCGAATACTTGGGTCTGTCACTAAATGAGAAAATGGAGTGGGATGCTCAAATTAAGAAGGTTTGCTATAAAATGGCTCAAACATCAGGGGGACTAGCGAAACAGCATAGTACATGTGTGCACAAGATGATGGGGCTATCTGGAAATATATAAGGCACAAGCCAGAGGAGTTGCCTTATATGGGGCGGAAGTATGGGGTCATTGGCCTTCTGAACAACTTGCCAAGTTTGAGAATTCGTTTACTAGACAACTTATGGGACTTCCCAAAAGCACACCACTCACCCCACTCCGAATGGACCTTGGAGTTAGCCCAATTGCACTGGAGGTAGCCCTCAGACCCTTGCTATGCTGGTGCCGTGTATGGAGCACTCTAGAGGTATTTATATACAGAGAGGAACTGAGGGAAGTGGCAACTCTGAGTGGAGCAAACAAAGTACTCTGGCTGGTTCATATTAAGAGTTCCTTGATATCCATTGGAATGGGAGATGTATGGGATAGAGCTGAAGCCAGGTGTCCATTGACCCCTAGGAATATTTTGATAAGGAACTTGAAGGATCATAATCTCATCCGACTACTGGCGTTCTCACAACATCTTTCCTAGAAGTTAAACTGCAATACAGACTAAAACTTTTTATAGATGATATACAACTGTCTCTAGCTAAAAAACTATATTTGCAGTTTAGGCATAGTACACTTCCCTTATGTACCGGTAATAACTGTACGGAGACTGACCTACATGTTCTGGTTTTTTTGTCCAGCCTACAAGGAAGTAAGACATGGATGGCCACAACCGTTATGTAGGAATCTTGGAACCTCCCACTGTTCACAGGCTTTTAGGATTCTAAAATTTGATAGCAGTATGCCTATTGCATATTCAGTGTCCCGCTATTTGTTCTCAATGTGGAATGTACGTCGAGCAATCTTAAAGAAAGACCAAGCCCAACCAACTCATCTTACTTCCTTAATATGACCCGAGGCTCCGTCTTTTTTACATATGACCTTGTATATTATGATTGAGATACTTGCACCTTTTAGGATATTTATTACATTTTAACAACTTTTTATTGATCATATATTTTAACATGTGTGTTTATTTTTAATGTTGGAAATGCTGCATTGATTGCACTGTGTTTTCATGAATGTCTTATTTGTGCTTTTATGGCCTTATTAGCTCGAAATAAAGAATCCCTTGACTTGACTTAAAAATGGTCTAGCCTGAGACAGCTGTGGCATTATTTTCAGAAAAGTCAATTTGCAAATTCTGTTCTTTTCTTTCTGTTGTTTTTATCCCTGCAGTGATGTTCTGTTTGTTCAGGTTGTTACTGTCAGAGGAAAGACGAGGGAGTTAAAGTGTCATTTAGATTTTGGGATTTGTCTATAAAGAGGAATTTGTTTATTTCCAGATTTGGTTTATTGTGTTTTTTGCAATAGTGACTTGGTTGTAGCTATTGGGAAGTTATTGGTCTGTATTCATTCCTTCTGCTATGTATTAAACATAGTACAGTGCTATGCGTGTATTGGTGAGTGTTTCAGACGCATTAGTTTAGCACATGTTTTGTGCTCTCTTGCTCTTATCATTGGACTTTTTTATTGTGAATTTTTCATTTCAATTGAGGCCTTTAGTAGTGTTTGTTTTCCCTCGAGTTTTTGCAGATGTGCCACCCATTTTGTGGGCAACAGGTGATGTAGAGCTGGGGTTCCTGCAGATTTGATGAGCCTTGTTGTGTACGAAGCCTGGTACATTATTTTGATTGCGTTCAAAATTTGTGATAGAGCTATGTGCAGTTCAAAGGAAAAATAAACATGTGGCCCTTCAGTTGTCTGCTGCTCTGACTATTTTTCTGTTTCTTCTGCTGCTCAATATTTTTCTGTCACTGATATAAAGCACATTCTTTGGCAGTATTGCTTATCGAATATGAAAGGACTTTGTTTGGAATAACATTAGCTGGTAAGAGATATAGGCTATGCTGCACCTTTTAGGACAATGCAGAAAGACAGGGCATCTATAAAAAGTTTAAACATACGAGGTAGTTAATTGCTCATAGTTTTAGATACAGCAGTAGTTGCTGGGTGGTACAGTCAAATAGTGTTAGACATGGCATTCTTGGTGTGGAATCCCCTGAATTTTACCTCCACATCCTACATGTTTTTGCTGGTTCAGATGTTGTGGGTGTTTTTTTGCCACTGCTGCTCAGTGTCACAGTGCTAGTGTTTTCTGAGCAAATGGATATAGTGCTTAGTTCTCCCTGCTTGGCATATTGATTTTACTAGTAGACCCCTAGTGAAGTGCACAGATAGTGCCGGGGCTGGTAAATAAATAGTTGCTGGTCAATGCCCCTAGGGTGAGGCGGTGTGTGTGTGAAGAGCGGGATAAGTACTGATGTGTGCTGGTGTGTGTGGCGTGTCCTGGTGGTAAAATGCTGCTATTTTTCCTTATTTACCATTAACGGGCTGTCCTGCTAATAGACCAGAATGGGGAAATTTTGTAACATTTAACGAGTATATCCTTTATAGGGGTAAGATGGATAATACGAATGAGCTCAGAATTTGATAATATATCTTTAAGTAAGTATGTTTTTTAGGGTCTGTGTTTGAACACTGCACTGTTAGAATATAGATATTTCCTTGTCCAACATTTCTGTGCATTTCTGTCTTGTGAATAGATTGTCTTGTCTCAATGTGACAGAGGAAGAGTATGTGCATGTGGTGTGGTGCCCTTTTATGGCGTCTTCACTATTTGTATTGGTAGAAATACCTTATACGTTATCTTTGAGATCGGTCTGTCTGCTTGTGCCCAGCTAAAAATAGGGTAAGTATTTTCGACAGGAGGTCACCTGCTTAGGTCACCTACTGTCGAAGGGGAGAAGGAGACTTGCTCCTGGCCAAATTAGGAGACTAGCTTCTGGGCAAATTAAGTGCATTAACAGCGCATGAGATGCATGAAGTGCATGAAAAAGTCTTTTTGGGCAACTAACACACTGCGTTTTTCTGTAGCTACTGTGCTTGGTACATGTATTGTTGTGTCCTGTTTTGTGTTGTGCGTACACAAGCTGGCTGTGCATTTTTACACTTTCCTTGGCTTATGTGCTTACTATGTGTATTGTTGTGTGCTGTCTTGCGTGGTAACTACGCAAGACAGCTTGTTGTTGCATGCTTTCACTCTCTTTTGAGCCTTCCCGAGCTGTCTAGGAATGGCCTTGAGATAATCGTTTGGGCTCGCTTTAGCCATTCATTTCACAGGATGCTGTGAATATGCTTTTGTATAAACAAAGACACAGCACCTCACCAGTGCACGTCTAATTGGCTATAAAATAAAACTGTTTGAACAAATCTCCTGGATTAAAAACATAAATAAATAATAATAAGTGTCACCTTGAAGTACGCCATGTTACTGACCCTTCTTTCTGTAAATTGATGGAATTGGATGAAGAGGAAAGGACGGGTAGACAAGACTGATGCTCCCTTATTTGATCCTTCAGGGGAACTATATGTCAGTGTTTTTTGTTTACATTCCCAGGTGACACCACCATCATTGTTCACCGCAACACTACGTACATTTGTAGAGACATCACAAGTCCTTTATTAGTTAGTCTGAGTAACTGGGTTGTAACAGTTGATGTGAGATAAAATATAGAATATTGCTTGCAGAAAATGATTAAAATGAAAAAAAGAATGTTTGTAGTAGGCCTTGCTGGGTGGGTACTGAAGTCAAGATGTCTAAGTTGAATATAGGGCACATTGTCAAGATCAGACATTGCTCAGGCCGTGTACTGCATGGTGCACATGGTGCACATGGTGCAAAATACTAGGAAGGGTGCCTGTATGTCTCTGGTAATTGCGCATCACACATTTTAGTGGTGAACAGTTTGAAGAGCACGTAGCCCTACAGGAGCTTGTTTGGAATAACAAGTTTTGCTGGAGAATTCATGTACTTGCTACGTTATGTTTAATTTGACAGATTATATCATTAGCAATTCTAAATTTTTCTGCCACAACTATAGCGTCAAAGCATGGTCACAAAATGGAATACTTATGTTGGCAAATTCTAGAGGTGTTTGCAGACCTGCACAGCAGCAAAGGTTCACAAAGTAGAATCTGTGTTGTGATCTCTATGACTTATTGAACACAAGCTTGCCAAGACAAGAAACAGAAATGAGCCGTTGCTTTGAAATTACCTTTTGAGGTCCTTCAGATAAATAATATAGGAATGGACAGATAAGGTCTGGATTATTCTTTCACAGCTTAGTAACAGAATTAAGGCTTACCCAACTACTTGGGATTGGGAGAGAAAAATAAATTGTGTAACATTTTACCCTTGCCAGTTCACTGAAAGTTTGTTTTATACTCGCTAATAGGTCCGGGACATCCTTTATTCATTAGGAGAGAGAGGGGTCAGACGTGATACACAGCCTGGCTGCTCATTAAGTAACACCAATGACTACTACCAAGGCAGAGCTGCAGAGCAAAGATATGCTGGATGAGGCACCACGGAGATGGATACAGAGAGAAGGGCTATCTAGGAGCCCCAACCTGTTGGTCTACTTGTGCCTAATTCCCAGCCCATTAAATCTAGCCAGTGGGCTCATCTTTGGTTGAGCCTCTGCCCCTTGGTCCATCTAGAGTCTGACCCCCCCCTTCTTCATTTGACCCCCTTTTGTGTAGGGTATTACATTCGCTAGGCATGGGCCAAAATTCTGTTCCGTTCGCAGAAATTGCGATAATTTGGCATTTTCGCGTTCCGCGGAAAGCGTGAAAATGTCAAAATTTCCGCATTCCGCAGCTTAGCGATAATTTGTTTCTTGCTCGCGTTGTAAAAAAATACATTCTTGCGAGCGCGCGAGCGCCTTACCTGAATCCCCGCATTCGCTGACAAGTTTTCTCGACCCGGTCGCGTTCTCCACGAGATATTGGATTGTTGGTAGCCATTTTGCGCTGTCTCACAACAGTTTGCGCTCGCATTGTCACGCGATGACGTCATTTGTTGCGCGAACACGTCATTCTTCTCGCGATCATGCACCGCGCGAGTATGAGAAGATTGAGATCTCGAACACGTCATTCTACACCGCGAGGGAGAGGGTGAGGACGCGGGTGCGTCTAATCGAACACGAACAGGAGAAAGAGACCCCGAACACGTCATATCCAACGCGACAGGGACGAAGAGAACGCGATCATGTCATTTTCGACACGCCGGCGGAAGTAATGTGAAGCTCGAGAACTCGAACATGTAAAATTTTCAATTTGGAGAGGAATATCAGCTCTAGCAGCATGAAACCTTCTGCAAAGGCTGATTTTGGATGAAAACAACTCCTCACATTGACATTTGGCTGTCCTTTTTTGTGCAAGGAGTCCTTTTTTAAAAAGGTGGGGAGAGGGAGGAAGTGACACAGAATCTCCAACTTCCTGTTCCTGTCCAGCAGGCTCCTCCCGGTGCTTTGTCCATCTCCTGCTCATTCTGCCTTTGGATTTGGAGCTGGAAAGATCACTCTTTTTGTCTGCTGCATCATTGCAATTGGATTTGAGGATTTTTGGAATAGGATATTTTACAAGTAAGTGGTTGTTTGATTGTGGGCATTGCAGTTGTTGTAACTACAATTTATTTTTGATAACTATCATCATTCCTTTTTTTTTTAAAATGTTGTGGGTAGTAGTAGTAGACCAGAGCTAGCCATGGGCATGGCATCATGGGTGTGTGCATGATGAAGCAACTGTTCCTTTTGGTGATTTTTGAATGTATTTCATTTTCAAGCATCATTTAGGGCATGGATGGCATTGGATTGAGTTGGGGAAGTGTGCTTTTTGGGGGTGGCCTTTCATCCACTAGGATCAGAGCAGGTAGCCACAGCTTTATTAATCAAGTGTTTTCTGTGTGGTCTGTTGAATTTAGACTTCATTTAGGACATGGATGGCATTGGATTGAGTTGGGGAAGTGTGGTTTTTGGGGTGGCCTTTCTGATGTTGTTGGGCCTGGCCATGTGGATGGTGGCCATTTTGAAGCCTAGGCCTGCAAGCTTTCCTGGCCTTGTCTGCCAACCGGCCTGCTTTCATCCACTAGGATCAGAGCAGGTAGCCACAGCTTTATTAATCAAGTGTTTTCTGTGTGGTCTGTTGAATTTAGACTTCCTTTAGGGCATGGATGGCATTGGATTGAGTTGGGGAAGTGTGCTTTTTGGGGTGGACTTTCTGATGTTGTTGGGCCTGGCCATGTGGCTGGTGGCCATTTTGAAGCCTAGGCCTGCAAGCTTGCCTGGCCTTGTCTGCCAAAAGGCCTGCTTTCATCCACTAGGATCAGAGCAGGTAGCCACAGCTTTATTAATCAAGTGCTTTCTGTGTGGTCTGTTGAATTTAGACTTCATTTAGGGCATGGATGGCATTGGATTGAGTTGGGGAAGTGTGCTTTTTGGGGGTGGCCTTTCTGATGTTGTTGGGCCTGCCCATGTGGATGGTGGCCATTTTAAAGCCTAGGCCTGCAAGCTTGCCTGGCCTTGTCTGCCAACCGGCCTGCTTTCATCCACTAGGATCAGAGCAGGTAGCCACAGCTTTATTAATCAAGTGTTTTCTGTGTGGTCTGTTGAATTTAGACTTCATTTAGGGCATGGATGGTATTGGATTGAGTTGGAGAAGTGTGCTTTTTGGGGGTGGCCTTTCTGATGTTGTTGGGCCTGGCCATGTGACTGGTGGCCATTTTGAAGCCTAGGCCTGCAAGCTTGCCTGGCCTTGTCTGCCAACAGGCCTGCTTTTATCCACTAGGATCAGAGCAGGTAGCCACAGCTTTATTAATCAAGTGTTTTCTGTGTGGTCTGTTGAATTTAGACTTCATTTAGGCCATGGATGGCATTGGATTGAGTTGGGGAAGTGTGCTTTTTGGGGGTGGCCGTTCTGATGTTGTTGGGCCTGGCCAAGTGGATGGTGGCCATTTTGAAGCATAGGCCTGCAAGCTTGCCTGGCCTTGTCTGCCAACAGGCCTGCTTTCATCCACTAGGATCAGAGCAGGTAGCCACAGCTTTATTAATCAAGTGTTTTCTGTGTGGTCTGTGAATTTAGACTTCATTTAGGGCATGGATGGCATTGGATTGAGTTGGGGAAGTGTGCTTTTTGGGGGTGGCCTTTCTGATGTTGTTGGGCCTGGCCATGTGGATGGTGGCCATTTTGAAGCCTAGGCCTGCAAGCTTGCCTGGCCTTGTCTGCCAACCGACCTGCTTTCATCCACTAGGATCAGAGCAGGTAGCCACAGCTTTATTAATCAAGTGTTTTCTGTGTTGTCTGTTGAATTTAGACTTCATTTAGGGCATGGATGGCATTGGATTGAGTTGGGGAAGTGTGCTTTTTGTGGGTAGCCTTTCTGATGTTGTTGGGCCTGGCCATGTGGCTGGTGGCCATTTTGAAGCCTAGGCCTGCAAGCGTGCCTGGCCTTGTCTGCCAACAGGCCTGCTTTCATCCACTAGGATCAGAGCAGGTAGCCACAGCTTTATTAATCAAGTCTTTTCTGTGTGGTCTGTTGAATTTAGACTTCATTTAGGGCATGGATGGTATTGGATTGAGTTGGAGAAGTGTGCTTTTTGGGGGTGGCCTTTCTGATGTTGTTGGGCCTGGCCATGTGACTGGTGGCCATTTTGAAGCCTAGGCCTGCAAGCTTGCCTGGCCTTGTCTGCCAACAGGCCTGCTTTTATCCACTAGGATCAGAGCAGGTAGCCACAGCTTTATTAATCAAGTGTTTTCTGTGTGGTCTGTTGAATTTAGACTTCATTTAGGCCATGGATGGCATTGGATTGAGTTGGGGAAGTGTGCTTTTTGGGGGTGGCCGTTCTGATGTTGTTGGGCCTGGCCAAGTGGATGGTGGCCATTTTGAAGCATAGGCCTGCAAGCTTGCCTGGCCTTGTCTGCCAACAGGCCTGCTTTCATCCACTAGGATCAGAGCAGGTAGCCACAGCTTTATTAATCAAGTGTTTTCTGTGTGGTCTGTGAATTTAGACTTCATTTAGGGCATGGATGGCATTGGATTGAGTTGGGGAAGTGTGCTTTTTGGGGGTGGCCTTTCTGATGTTGTTGGGCCTGGCCATGTGGATGGTGGCCATTTTGAAGCCTAGGCCTGCAAGCTTGCCTGGCCTTGTCTGCCAACCGACCTGCTTTCATCCACTAGGATCAGAGCAGGTAGCCACAGCTTTATTAATCAAGTGTTTTCTGTGTTGTCTGTTGAATTTAGACTTCATTTAGGGCATGGATGGCATTGGATTGAGTTGGGGAAGTGTGCTTTTTGTGGGTAGCCTTTCTGATGTTGTTGGGCCTGGCCATGTGGCTGGTGGCCATTTTGAAGCCTAGGCCTGCAAGCGTGCCTGGCCTTGTCTGCCAACAGGCCTGCTTTCATCCACTAGGATCAGAGCAGGTAGCCACAGCTTTATTAATCAAGTCTTTTCTTTGTGGTCTGTTGAATTTAGACTTCATTTAGGGCATGGATGGCATTGGATTGAGTTGGGGAAGTGTGCTTTTTGGGGGTGGCCTTTCTGATGTTGTTGGGCCTGGCCAAGTGGATGGTGGCCATTTTGAAGCATAGGCCTGCAAGCTTGCCTGGCCTTGTCTGCCAACAGGCCTGCTTTCATCCACTAGGATCAGAGCAGGTAGCCACAGCTTTATTAATCAAGTGTTTTCTGTGTGGTCTGTTGAATTTAGACTTCATTTAGGGCATGGATGGCATTGGATTGAGTTGGGGAAGTGTGCTTTTTGGGGGTGGCCTTTCTGATGTTGTTGGGCCTGGCCATGTGGATGGTGGCCATTTTGAAGCCTAGGCCTGCAAGCTTGCCTGGCCTTGTCTGCCAACCGGCCTGCTTTCATCCACTAGGATCAGAGCAGGTAGCCACAGCTTTATTAATCAAGTGTTTTCTGTGTTGTCTGTTGAATTTAGACTTCATTTAGGGCATGGATGGCATTGGATTGAGTTGGGGAAGTGTGCTTTTTGTGGGTAGCCTTTCTGATGTTGTTGGGCCTGGCCATGTGGCTGGTGGCCATTTTGAAGCCTAGGCCTGCAAGCGTGCCTGGCCTTGTCTGCCAACAGGCCTGCTTTCATCCACTAGGATCAGAGCAGGTAGCCACAGCTTTATTAATCAAGTCTTTTCTTTGTGGTCTGTTGAATTTAGACTTCATTTAGGGCATGGATGGCATTTGATTGAGTTGGGGAAGTGTGCTTTTTGGGGGTGGCCTTTCTGATGTTGTTGTGCCTGGCCATGTGGATGGTGGCCATTTTGAAGCCTAGGCCTGCAAGCTTGCCTGGCCTTGTCTGCCAACCGGCCTGCTTTCATCCACTAGGATCAGAGCAGGTAGCCACAGCTTTATTAATCAAGTGTTTTCTGTGTGGTCTGTTGAATTTAGACTTCATTTAGGCCATGGATGGCATTGGATTGTGTTGGGGAAGTGTGCTTTTTGGGGGTGGTCTTTCTGATGTTGGTTGTCTTAAAGACATGCTTTTGTTGTATGTGTCTGGTCACTGGTGTGTTGGTGTGCAATGCATGCACCCTGCAGACCTTTTTGGGGCCTTTGAATGTTAGTATTTACATTTTGTTGCATTAAAAAGGCAGAGCAGTGTGCTTTAGCATGCATCCTTTACCTGGCTTTTATAGGCCTTTTGTCAGCTCAGGGTGTTTCCCAGGCCCCCGGCTTGTTTGTGATTTGCGAGTGTCCATGTGTGTGGTGGCCTTTTTTTGTGTTTGGACTGGGAGTTATTAGTGTCCTGCTTTTGCCATAGGCCTGCATGGTTTTCCGATTGGCTATTTGGCTTACTGCTTCCATCCATCCACCCCCTTTGCCAGCAGGAGCTCCATGGATGCTGAGATGCTCAAATAATTTATTGGCAAATAGGGTCCACCCCACTTCCATTACATTTTTATTTTGGTGGTTATTATTAACTTTCCTATCCTTCCTGAGAGTGTAGTGTGTGGCTGTACACAGTAGTATAACATAGCCCTAGTTAAAAAGAAAAGTCATAAATGGCTAGACTATCTTTTGATTGCACTAGTACAGTACTAAGTAACTGAACCACAACAACAAATGCAACATTTCACTGATGTTCTTCTCCTGGCTTATTTGCTTTTAGGTGCACAAAAGACAGAGTAGGAGGTGTCATCAGCATCACCCGGCTACCCGTTTTACTGCCAGCCAGACAGAAGTCCTGCTGCGCATCACGTCCACGTGTGACCAGAACTTGTTGTGCATCTGCATCCTGCCTGACATCTGAAGAAGATGGCCCCAAAGAAAGGTACCAGGTCCAGTACCAAGAAAGTTGCCGGTGAGAAGAAGGAACAGAAAAAGGAAGTGCCATTAACCACGACTGGTGGTGTGTCGGCCAATGTTTTTTTTGGCACCAAAAAAGTTACGCCTGCAGCAGCGTTGTCCGGGAACCAAGCTGGGAGCAGCACAGAGGTCCTACCCCACCAACCTAGGCCCAAGGGCTTTAGTGTCGCAGAGGTAGCCAGTCTACTAACGAGCAGCGATGTTGAAGAAATGTCATTACAGCAAAGTAGTACACAACAATCAAGTTCAACGCAGGTGCAAACTCAGCAGATCAGTGTGCAGCCGCAACAAGAACAGCAGCAGCCGCCGCAACAAGAACAGCAGCAGCCACCGCAACAAGAACAGCAGCAGCAGCCGCCGCAACAAGAACAGCTGCAGCAGCCGCCGCAACAAGAACAGCTGCAGCAGCCGCTGCAACAAGAACAGCAGCAGCAGCCGCCGCAACAAGAACAGCAGCAGCAGCCGCCGCAACAAGAACAGCAGCAGCAGCCGCCGCAACAAGAACAGCAGCAACCGCCGCAACAGCCAACCATAGTAGTTGTTGCTCCTGACGTAGGGGCATTTCAGGAAATCGAGCTTCCTGCAGACAAAGTGGAGCAAAGTGAAACCACTGTTTCAGAAGATCTATTGTCTTCCAGACCACCAGCAAGGAAAAAGAGGCTTAGTCCATCATCTTCTTCAAGCCCCGCTTCTGATGATCGTGATGCCACTTGGCTACCACCAGCTCAGTCTGAGAGTGATATACGCCACAGGACAATGCTTCTGAAAAGGAAGGTCCCAGAAAAACTTAGAGTTATGGAGGTAGATGTAGAAGAGGGGGGTGATGATGTTGATGAAGACGAGCCAGTCATCACCCACATTACTCCCGCCCCAAAGGGATTGGAGACCAACATTCTCACCCGATCCAGAAAGGCTGCTACTGAGCGGGATGTAGCACGGATATCACCAACACAGGTTACACCACCACTACCTCCAGCTGCCATATTTTCCAAGGCCCGGCAGGGACCTACATCCAGCTCAACCATCTCAGTAGGTAGTGGTAGTAAAAGTCACAGTCTAGGTGCACAGGGTCACATTTCAAGCACCCCCTCCAGTTCATCTGGTGTTGAAAGTGGAACATCCAGCAGTGCCAGAAAGTTCTCCTCCCCAGTTTGGGACTTCTTTGCTGTTAGCACCAAGGAGGAGAATGTTGCTATCTGCTCAATTTGTCGTCAAGGTGTCTGGCGTGGTAAGCTTGGTACAAACTATGGTACCGGAGGACAAGCAAGTCATCTAAGAATACACCACACTATCGTGTGGGAGGATCACCTACTTAAGTTAAAAGAAAGTAGAAAAACTCAACCCATTGAAGTTGGTCAGGATGAATCAGGGAGCGATATTATTGTGGTGGCAGGTGAAGAAGAGGGAGGCATTTCTAGCCCTGTCCTCAGTAGTGCAGTGGTAACGCCCACATCCTCCTCAGTAACATCAGAGTGGCATCGCAGTAAGAGCCATACTCAGAGTCAGGGTGAGACACCAAGGCGACCGATTACCTCAATGAGACCATCTGTGTCGTTGAGCCTTAGTGGGTTAATGAAAACAGCACCACAAAGGAAAGTAATCCAGCCTACCATTGAGAGCATGTTTAGGTTGGAGGGGCAGTTCCAACGTAACCACCCAACGGCACGATTGTACGATGCGAAGCTGGCTAAAATGTTAGCGCTGGACCTTCTTCCTTTTTCATTTGTGGAAGGGGTGGGTTTTCTTGAATTTGTGTCTGCCATCTGCCCTAAATGGAAGGTTCCCAGCCGGTCCTATTTCGCAAGAATTACTGTTCCGGCACTACATCATGGTGTGCTGGAATTGGTTGGACAAGCTTTGCAGCAGAGTGCTGTGCACAATATCCACCTGACAACAGACATGTGGACCAGTTGCCAAGCCACAGATTACATGTGCATCACTGCACACTGGATCTCTTTTGTGGGGGTTAGAGATAAGCTATCTGCACGAGGTGTTGTTGACACAGCTGCGATTTTTGAAGGTACTCGGAAAACATGCAACTGTAGCCATGTTCGCCATGGAGAAATCTCATACGGCTGAAAACATTTTACACGAGTTTCGCACCAAGGTTTTGGAATGGCTGCGGCCCAGAGGGCTTGGTATTGGTTTTGTTGCCACAGACAATGGCAGTAATGTACTTAAGGCCATGGAACTTGGTTCCTATTTCAGGGTTCCGTGTTTGGCGCACTGCATAAACATTATAGTTCAAGACTTTCTTAAAAAAGAACCCATAGTCAGCAATTTACTGGCCATCTGCCAAAGAATATGCACTCATTTCAGCCATTCTTTTAAAGCTCGGAAGCAGCTGAGGATCATCCAACGTGAACATAGTATGTCAGTCAAGGCACTCATCCAGGAGGTGGCAACACGTTGAAACTCAACGTATTACATGCTTGATCGTCTGTACGAGCAGTACAGGTCACTCCATGAATATGTCTGGAAAAGAAGAGGGGATGCTACTGTTAAAGGCATGAACCTTGACATGGAGCAATGGAGCCTAATTAAATGCCTGACTGAGATGCTTTGTCCTTTTGAGGTCTTCACACGTCAAGTCAGCAAGGAGGACTGTACAATGGGCCAAGCTATCCCATTATTGCTAATGCTAGAGCATGAGCTGAATAATGTGTCTGAATCATACAAAGGTGTAGAGGACAGAAGGCAAGCCCATGACTTGGTGGAGAGCTTATCCCGGCGCTTAGCTGAAAATGTAAGGATACAAAATAAAATTTTGTCACAAGAACGTTACATTTGTGCCACAATTCTGGATCGACGTGCAAAATTAGCACTGAAGAATTTCTTTGCTTTTTCCGACATTGATGTTGCCCGCTACAAAAGTTGTATAGCTGAAGCAGCCAGTAAGTTGGAAAACGAACGGCAGCTAATTAAAAGCCCGCAAGATCAACCCACAAGAAGTACTGAAGCAGGCCATGCAGGATCAAGTGCAACTTCGTCGGCTGAGGGCAGTGCGTTTGGATCACAATGACAACACTCACCATCACTATCGACCACAGAAACAATAACTGGATCATTAGGCCGAGTACAATCATTATCATTCCAGGATTGGTATCTAAAGTTAGGCCTTCAGCACAGTGCTGATGCACAGAAAAAACAGCACGAAAGCTTAACAGCAGCAACCCTGAACATTGAGCGGATGGTCCAGGCCTATCTGGACGACCCAACAGAGGTGTACATTGATCAAAACCCATTGCAGTATTGGTATAGGAAAAGGTCTGAATGGCCACAGCTCAGCAGGCTGGCGATAAGCTATCTGGCTTGCCCTGTCGCAAGTGTCTCTTCCGAACATGTTTTCAGTGCTGCTGGTTCCATTGTAACATTGAGAAGGACCAGTCTATCGCCAAAAAACATGGAGAGGTTAACAATGATCAAAATGAATCAGCACTTCATACCACCGAATTACACAATACATGAAGCAATGGAGGAAGATGAGGACAGCGGCTCAGGTGACGGAAGTATTGTGTCAGATGATTTCCTACTACTGGCTAACCCCCCAGAGTTTGAGGACAAGCTATACTTCCCTGACAATTAGGCTCGCACTTACTGTCTTCCTCCCTTTTTTCCCCCTTTGTTTATGTGTCTGTCGTTCCGGTTACCAACTTGTGAATCACAACAAATCCATTACCACCGTATTCTACTCTTCTAATTTAATATACAAGTTTCAGGTGTCTGCTATTTTACAGTACAGTCCTCCGAATCCAGCTCCTCCGCTCCATCATACTGAATCTCCTGCTCAATTCCATTTCCCTCATGAATGATGATTGGATGATGGTAACAACAAATTCAAACTTTCCTAGTCCTTCCAAAAGAAGTGGAGCATGAATCAGATGACTACTATAGCTATCCTCCTTTCAGAGCCGAGAGAGACTGGCCATTAACTGAAATAAGATGGAACAGGTAATGATTGATGCCATGCATTGGACGCAGAGTCGCAGACTGAATGATTTAGATTTTGTTGTGTTTGTTGTGCATGTATTTATGTAATTGTGCACTGCCACTAATCAACTTTCTACAGAACACACTAAACTTAACTCAAGGTAAATTCAATTGTCCCCTCATTGCAAATATTAAATTTGTACTTCTCCTACAGCTAGGTGATACATTGCTTTTAATTCAATACAGGAAGGGGACTCACTCAATCTGCGCAATGAGTATGATTGACACAACAGACCCGTCCATCATGATGATGGCGAAATAGACGGCCCGTTAACTTAAGATGAGAAGGAACAGGTAATGACAATTAATGGCATGCATTGGACACCTGACTCTGAGCGATTGGTCTTTGTGTTTTCGTTGTTTGTTTGTTGTGCACAAAGTGAAGTCAAAGTGTACTAGTAATCTATCTTTCTGTGCACAATAAAGAATGACTCAAGTCAGTAATATTTATATTTCTACTCTTGTTGTGTCATAAAAATTTTACTTATACTGCAGGCCGATCTTCACAGTCAGTCAGTAAAAGTATCAGAGATGATGATGAAGTCAGGAGGACGTTTCATGAGTGGCATAAAACGGAAAAGTATAAAGGTAAACACGTCAACAACAACCACAGTAGACACAAATGTCTGTGTAGAAGTGGAATAGAGTGTAGCGGTGGGATGACTGCAGTGCATTGATTTTACTAACTGAAACTGTAAAATGCTATGTTTGGAATGGATAATGTGCTTTGCGTTTGTCCAACTCTTTGAGAGAAAAAAAAGCGGACTCTAAAGTGTTAACGTAGGATGTGCTACTGCTAAGCACTGTGGGCTTGCTCTCTCCTGTTACTGTTGAAGGTCAATGCTGGAAACAGACTAGAGTAGTAGAGATGATGCATACATGCCACCTCGGAAAGTGTTCTTGTTGCACTACACCATAACTTGTGCATTTGTTTTAACTTTCTTTCTCAATATCCCCTTTGGTTTTCCATCTACAATTACAGGCCGGGCCTTGCCCTAAACTTTGTAAAACATTACAATGCATAATTACCTTACCAATAAATCCCCTTTTTTTTCCAGCCAGGCAGTGGCGAGTGGCGAGGCGACACACCCAAGATTGATGGACGAGAGGAGCAAGAGGAATGCCGAGATGCAAATCCAATCCACATTTTTGACCAGGATAACACAGTAACAGTATCCACTTTTATCTTCTTTTAAATAATTTGATTAATATTTTGTATACAATCTTTACAACAGTGTGTTCTTGGAGTTGTTATTATCATCATTAGGTTTGATCTGTGTTTACGATTCTTCCCTTCCAATATTTAAAATTTCTATTTGCTATCTGTAAAAGTATTAAGGCCGGAACAGAATAAGAACTAGAAGTGTATGTAATCCGGGTCTCTCATCATCATGCATGCATTGCCTTTTTCTCCCTTAACATATGGATATGGTAGTCTTCAATGATTGTTGTTTGTTTGTCTATGTATGCATACTGTTTTTCTATGTGAAACCTATCCCAAAAACCCCCTTCCCATCCATTCAACAAACCCTAACCCTCTTCCCCCGGGCTGTGTGACTTATTGTTGAGGTGTAACTAAATTAAATGTACACCAATACTTAATCACACACTTGCTGGGGCGGATGTGGTGAAAGCAACACTACTTCAATTTCAAGGCAGAGCGATGATCTTCTTCTGCTTGCCCACCCATGAGTAGGATATTTCAGAGGTTATATTATTTAACAAAGGAACATATTCCTCAGCATGAATTGCCGGCATTGATTGGATTTGTTTGTTGTCATTCCTCATATACAGCACTAACTGTTAGGCTGTAGGCCTAGTCAAGTGACTCGACACAACTATAGTTTGTAACTCTGTCTAGTAGGCTATCCCAACCACCATTATGTTTTTTTGTCAAATATTTGAGCATATTATTGTTGCTCGGTAAGTTCTGTACTGTACTTCATTCTACTACTCCTCTAACAGTCTCTCAAAGGCGATTGACTGTCTCCTTTTCTTTTTTTGCAAATGCTGCCGCCCTGCCAGTGTCTACTACTACTACTACTATGCTACCACCACCACCACCCCAATCATGGCATGTATGAAAAAGGAAACCATCTTCACCATGCAGCCAGTGTTGTGCCACAGTTGGACATAAACATCAAGCACCGGTAAGAGAGAAGTTTGGGGGAGGCAGAATTAATAATGGACATGTTGTCAATGATTTCATTTTCACACACCAGTACAAAGAATGCATAGACTAGAGGACAGACTGAAAGTACTAGAAGGACAAGTCAATGAGTGAGGTGTGTCGCATCTATCTGTTTGTGTCTTATACAGGCAGCCAATTATTTAAATCAAACACAGGCTATGGGCGGCCATGCACCAGCAAGGAAACAGTGTGATGTAAAACAGTTACCACACCTACAAAACATTACCAACATTGCATGTGACATAGAAAAAAATATTTAATTTACCCTGACAAAAATAACCTAAACCCACAAAAGCTGACCCACCCCTCTCCCTAACCCCAACCAATGTCCATAGGAGAAAAAAGTCCGTAACGCCCAAACAAGTTCCCACCCACCCACCCAAACAAGAATTAAAAAAGGGGCAGAACAGGATGACAGGGACTAAGTGGTGGGGCGGGACTCAAGGAGGACATGCTTCTGGCGCATCTGGCCCTCTAAAAAGGCGACGCGGCGTCTAAGGGCGCGGCAGTTGCAGCCACAGTGGGGGGGCACCGGAGATGGCACTATGGTGGCGGCGGGCAGCTGCCAGACGGTGGCGCCGTACCGCTGGAGGGCGGTGGCTGGGGCCCGGGGCGCTGGAGGAGGCTTCAACAATTGCTGCCGCAGTCTCCTCCTCCTCCTCGGCTAAGACCACCAGCCGCCGGTATTTCTGCTGGATGGCCTCCAGCTTCCGGCGCCGTGCCTTGGCGGCCAACTACTTTCGATTTTGTTTTGGAGTAGCTGTGTATCAAAAAGAAAAAAACAAGACAATTGTAAAATATACTCTTAGAAAAACAGTAAGACAAGTTAATTATTTATACACATAGTGGCATGGTAGAGTACCACTATAAAGCACAGTAGTACATAACATTTTAAATCTCGCCCGTCCTTCTTCCTTCCACCCGTCTTTCACTTTTTAGTTGAACAGTGCACCAGGTGCTCTTCTCCATAAAACTTTCAAAGCGGAGTTGAAATCAGATAGATGAGGCCATTGGTTACTCAATACTCCCGCTCCTATGCCAATTAAAGGGAATTCTAGTCTTCTAGTTCACTCTTCAAACGTCACCAACAACTCATACTTACTTACGACATCGGATAGCGGGTGTACTTTGTCCGCCCGCCATCCTCTCGCTAAAAAGGGTGGGGGTCCCGTGGGGACAATTAATTAGGATGATGCGCCCGGCACAGTGGCGGGCGCATCCTATTTTTTTTACATTCTGGTTGGCGTTGCCGAAAGCAATGCTAAAAATACATGTTGTGTTGCTTTTCCAAGCACAACATGACGGGCCCCGCACGGAGCCTGTCACGTTTTGCTTTGAAAGGCGGGGGGCTACCATAGCATAGGTACGTAACCTCCATGGGGGCCCCCAAGCATACTCTGCAATGTCTGCATGCCTTTCCGTGGCGGACGGCAATGCCGCCACGCAAAGGCATTCCAAAATGCAGATCATATGGCTGGCGGTGTGTTCAGAGAGACACCACCGCCATATTGAACACTTTTCCGCCTGGTCGACATGTGGGGGGTCTGAATTTTTTCTACAGGGATGGCGGGAGGTTTGCCCCTGCGGTGTCGGCAGTGAATTCCAGCCCGCCCGGCGGGGGCAATACGCCCACCATCCTAATGGGGCCCTAAGTCACAACTGTACAGTACACATATACACACAGTACACCCTTGCAGTGAGTGTACTGTCAAGTTCAACAATAGTTAAAGATTATGAATCTAACTTACCACCGCCTGCCACTGGTGCTGCCACTCCCCCTACTGCTCCATTGCTATCTGCAGCAACTGCCGCATCCTCGCCCTCCGCTTCGACTTCGCTGGCCCCGGCAATGGTGGTCGTTAGTGCGCCTAGAAAACATTACACATTTATTAGGCGTCATATACACCTCCCCCCTATTGATCAGTAGCAAGTTTGAAAAATGAGTTAATACTAACATACATCACTAGTACAAATCAGGTAGTAGTAGAGTAGACACTAATAGTTATTTATGATCATTGTAGCATTTGCTTAATTAGCCCTAGCCATGCTACCATTTTACCTTTGTGTCTTTTATTTTTGCACATGTGATGTTACCTTGCAGCTTCTTGTATAAGACACCTTTGAGCCCACATGACCTGCCTCACACTGCTACTGTCTAGTCTACGCGTTGCGTACAAGCGGTCAAAAAAAACATTAACAAGCCACTTTTTTAGGAAGTACTGGAGTATTACTGTTACTGTTAGTCCATATTGCTTATCCATAAATGCTACACTTTTTGGCACGGCTGAGAAATGCTTGCAAGTTGCAATATACTAACGCACACCATTTCATTTTTCGCATTACAGACGGAAGATTCCCTTCTACGAACCAGAGCTTCTGAATGATGCAACAACTACCAGTACTAGGATCTTCTAAGGTGAGGGGTCCCTTCACTCACATCTTCATTTATACATTTATATAAACTAAATTCCTAGGGGATGGTGGTGCTGCCTTCCACCACTGTTCAGTTATCATGATTTAATCACCAACTGTATAAGTGTAACAATGTATATTGTTTTAATGTTATTGATTTTCCGGTTGGTGCTACATTTTATAATAAAACAGTGTACAGAGCTTCTCAATTTGAAATAAACATTTTGAACTTACATAGACTTGGTGGTATTTGGTGTGGACTAACTTACACGAGTGAGCAAATTAAAGTAAGGGTGTGCATGTGCATTGCTTCTACGACTGAGAGGTTGGGTGTGTTATGTTCTGGGTTGTCTACTTGTTGGGTATCTTGGGGGGAGGGTTCTGAGACCTAATAGTTATGACAAAACAGTACTATAGTCAAGCAGTGGAATTGTGGTGGGTGCGGAATTTCTGATTGAGGTGTGTGGGGAAGGTCAAACCTACCATCACCAACATCCTATTTTCTTGTGCAAAGGTCTGTGTATGTGAAAGTTCCCTACAACAGTAGTAGTATGTCCTATAGGCTATCCTATCAAAATAGTAATAAATCTGGTTGGCCTGTTGTTGCTGTGAATTTTCAAAGCCTCAAGATTAACAAAGACTCAAGATCAATAAGAGTAAAAGTAGTGCAAGATGACGACCCAAAAGATTGGACTCAATGGCTAGAGATACTGGTGAATATATGAGTTTTATATTACAACCTTTCACATAAAGAGTGGCACTGGCCAACTGGGCAAGACTAGCTACTACAGAACATACACTGATAGTATGTAGTAGTAGTAGTACTGAGAGTCATCATAGCGGAGGCAGGGATAAGATTTTTGAAACCGTACAGATCGAAGGATAATTGGTGGTAAAAAAATTGCATTTGGAAACAAACAATAGTTCGTGAAAAATATTGGGCAGTAAAAGTTATGGAATAAGAAATATTATTAAAAACAAAAAGACTTACTGGGGCCAGCAGAGGAGCCCTTAGCGGTGTCCTCCTGGTGGTGTTCTGACTGTCCCGCCAACTGCCCACTCCCTGTCTGTCTGCCCCTGGGTGCTGATGAACAGGAAAGATATAAGATAGAGACAAACATTGATGGATGGTGTTAAACAAATACAATATTTTTCAACAACAGTCAAAAAACACTTATGTAAACAACAATTGCAATAACTAAATTGACCGATCTCATCTGGTCAATAAGTAATATCGGGGGATTCGCAGTTCGACTATTTAAGTTACTATTTATCAACAGTAATCCAGTCTTCCATTCTGATTCCAGAATACTAAGTTACAACTAAGCCTAAGTACGACATACCACCCAACCTAGTTCACCTATTCCAGGCATGCCAATTGTACATTAAGTATGCATTTCCACTGTATTCCTCAACAATGCATATGGTCAAATCATGGAGGACACATGACTACATTTTTTGTGTACACCAAATTTTTGGTTGATTGATTGATGCTGATCTGCTAGTGCTAAGCCTACCACCACTCATTGAACAAACTAGAAAAGGTTCTAATAAAGACTGCCGTACTAGCAGCACGTCACGTAACTGAGTGAGGGGGCATCACGCATACCACTAACAAATTAGAAGCTTATACAAAGTACCTAAACCTAAGTATCAATCCACCCCTACCTATTAGTGACAGAACAAAGTAAGGAGTGGACTAGAGTCACTGTAGCATTACGTAACTTAATTTCTCTAAAATAATCTTGTAAAGAATCACGCTAAGCAAGCGCAAACGCAAAGCTGCAAACAAGTAAGAAGTAGTAGCGCAGAAGAGCACCTGTGTCATAATCACAGAAGACTTTTAAACGTAATTAACCTGGAATGTATTGTAAGCAGCAACATTCTAGCTGGTTGGAAGGAAAAAAAGATATTCGCAATATTTAACACAGAGCAGAAGAACGAAGTTGTAATAATTAAATAGGTACTCACCAAGTCCCGGGACCTCCACTCCTAGCAGGTCCAGCAGGTCCTGCTCACGGTCCAGGATGTTGGACCACCGGTGCGTCAGCTGCGCCTGGGTGTGCTGGACCCCAGAGAAGTGCGACACTGCCCGGCGCACCTTCCCCCACCGCTGCCGACGCTCCCGGAGGCCGTACCCGGACCCAGGCCTGCAACCTGCTGCCAGAGTTGAGGGGAAGTGGTGCTGCACAAAGAAAATTAGTGCAGCCAACTCCACCTCCCCAAATAAGGCCTGTGCCTGCACCCCTTGTGGGCGCCGCCTTCCGCAAGGAAGGCGGTCGCGGCTCTGGCTGCGACGGCGAACAGCCCTACCCTTAGACATGGTTCTGGGGACGGGGCGGGAAAGAAAAGGTGTAAAAAATAAAGGAGTAAAGGAAGTAAATAGCAGGAAATAGAAAGAGAGGAAAAGTAGCTAAAAATCAAAAAAAAGTAGACAAAAACCAAAAATATAGAAGCAGGAAAATAGTTAGAGAAATAATAAGTAAGAAAGATCCAAAAAAAGTGGCTATAAACAAAGGATTGAAAAGATTTTGGGAGGATTTCAAATCAGGCCCCAGAACCATGCAATAGAGTGAAAAACAAGATGGTCGCGCCCATTGCGACCATGTGTGCAAGTATGCTCGATATTTTGTCCCCGAGCAAGCAAAAAGAAACACGATCAAGTAAAAGCGGTCGCGAACAGGAAATAACTACCGCGAACGGGCGCGAACATGCATTGCGCGACCCGGAACAGGAAGTAAGCATCGCGAGAGGGCGGGACAAGTGAAAACAAGATGGCCGCGCCCGTGAGCAACTGCATGGGTAAGTTGGCGACCCGCGATCACGCAAAAAATACCGCGAACAGGCGGGAAAAAAACTTCTGCGTCTTCGCAATATTTCCGGTGTGTTTGTGGAGATTTTCAGCATTTTCGCGATAATTTGCAAAAGTTAATTTCGCAAATTCCGCCCCCCCCTAACATTCGCCCGACAGAGGAACATTTCACGGAGGTAGAACAGAGTTAGTAGGGATGGACTTCATGGATGAAGAATAGGGTGTGGGTACCCTGTCTAAGGTACCGGCTATAGAGTAGAGGTAGACAGTTTGGTGCATTGGACAGTCAATGAACGGGACAAAGGGACTTTTGGGAATAAAAATACCTTGTACTGCAACATGGAATCTGGATCCAAGCTAGACACACAGCTCCACCACCGGTGCTCCATAGCACCTACGCTAGATGAAAAATTGGAGCCCACCAGTGATGGCTCTCTGAAAGACACCGGAAAGAAGAGTTTTGCTCATCTTGTTCCCTGGTAACCAATTCTATTGAGTTTGTTTCTCCCCTAATCACCATGTAGCCGTTTGGTTACCCAATTGAAGTGCAAGTTCCATCCCTAGTTGTTATTGTGCTCATGATAGTGCTAAGAACATCCTACTCCCTGAATGAGAAGTATCCTGTACATTCCCAAGCTCATACAACACCAGTTTCTCTTGTGACCATGTTTGTTACTTTTGCTTCTCGCATAGGGGAGCATAGTTCATTTTTGTATCCAGGAGTGGGGAAAAACATATGACTTCATTTACAGACTGAACATGACACTAGGCCCTTCTTAAATTCTGTATCATAATGTTCACTTCGCCTGTGGATCATAAGTTCATACTTAGCATCCGAGGGGATGGTTTGCAAATGTTGCCTTTCTTTTTGTTTCTTTTCACTGTATTTGTTGCCCCTCTACATATTGCACCTTCCATCAGCTACAATGTAAGAGTATGTTACATGGAAAACAGGCCCTTGCATGCATTGTCTCCCAGCCTATTGAGTAGGTTAATTGACTCCTAAGTAAAGGATCTCTATGCAATACAATTACTAAAGGCAATGCTTCAGAAAGAGATTGAAGAGTTGTTTAAAGTTGGCGTGGATGTATCTTAGGTCAATATGTCTTTTATAGTTTCCCTGCTTCATAATTACCAACATTTGAAGAGTTTTTGATACAGTCTGACCATGACAGTGTTGAAGAACATAGTAGTACACCAAGGGTATACACCTAGATCAGTTGAAAAGCAGGGTGCCTTACATCCAGAATATTATATGCATGTTGATATCCCTGTGCTGTCTTGATTCCCTCTGCAGTTTGAGTGACCGTGCATTTTCTTTCTCCCCACTTAGAATTGTAAAGACCCTGCCGGATAGCAAGAAAGCTTTTAGCCACATATGCTAAAAGGAGGGTCTGTTAGATCAGAAAATCCCCTTTCCTGTAATGCACTTGTTATGCTATAGTAGGTTAGCAATATGTGGCTATATAGATGCCATTTGAATGCACGTTATGCAACCCACTGAGTTATCCTTGCAGCATGTAAGCTTTAGTTAGCTCGTATGACTCCATTTTGTATTTCGCAATCCATATTGGACTGTGACTGAATGTGTATGTACTGCTTGCTTCAGCAGAAAGCTGCTGGGGTATTTTTTCTCCTAAGGTTGGGCCTTGCTGTACTAATGGAGATATTGTTGATATTATTATTAATATTATCTTTTACATAGCACACAGCTACCCGAAGGCATCCCGGTGCCAGCGTCTAGACAGGAGTTTACAGCGGACTATGCACCTAGTAGCTGGAAGAACCATGTCTTAAGGAGTTTTTGAAAGGATAGCAAATGGGATTCAGCTCGAAGGGAGGGGGGTATTGTATTCCACAATCTGGCCACACTGTAGAGAAATGACCTACCTCCAATTCTGGCTCTATTTATTTTCGGGGTCACTGCTAGGTGGAGTTGGGCAGAGCGAAGGTACCTTCGAGGGAGATATGGGGTGATCAGAGTTATGTTAATAGCTGGGTCACTACTCCAGAATGTCCTATAGGCTATGCACAAGGCCTTGAATTTGACTCTATTGGCAACCGGAAGCCAGTGTAGCTTTCTCAGGGCTGATTTGGCTGATTTACTTTTCGGTACCCCAAGTAATAATCTGGCTGCACAGTTCTGGGCCACTTGGAGTTTCCTTAGCGATGCAACAGGTGCTCCAACGTATAAAATTCCCTTAGTCCAGGTGTGAGAGGACCAGACCCTGAATCGGGGTCCTCCTGGCACTTATTGGTAGGAGGAGAGGATCTTTCACAACAATCTCATAGCACCGAAGCAAGCTCCAGTTACACTTATCTAGGGGAACTATCAAGCCAAACACCCACGTTTTTTTATCTTATTTCTTTAAGATCAAGGCCAGAGGTGTTACCCAGTAGCATCAATTCAGTCTTTCCTTCATTTAGCTTAAGGCAGGATTGTCAAAGTCAAAGAAGTGGTGGGGGGGCATTGAGGGAGATTACCAGTTGGGTATCATCTGCGTAGGTGATGATTTTTATCCCGTAAGGCAGAACGATGTCCCCAGAGGCTGCATATACACATTGAATAAAGTGGGGCTCAGGGTACTCCACAATTGAGCCCCAAAGCTCTAGAAGTAGCTTCCCCTGAGAAGACCTAAAAGGTCTTCTTCTCTAGGTAAGATCGAATCAACTTGTGAGCCTCCCCTGAAACGCCTCTCCTCCTTTGTCTCTCCCCTAATATATGCTAAGGTTCACCGTATCAAACGCTGAACGTAAATCAAGGAGGATGATGGCCACTGCTCCCCCTTGATCGAGGCTATGTTTGGATTCCTCAACCACAGCCAACAGAGCGGTTTCCGTGCCGTGTAGCAGTCGGAAGCCCACTTGGGTGGCATACAGAAGAGCATTAACTTCCAGAAATTAATTTTTCTAAAGCTTTTATGATCGCTGGAAGCAGACATATTGGATGGTAGTTCCCCAGATAATCCGGATCAAGATTGTTTTTTTTTTTAATAGAGCCTTCACCATAGCATGTTTCCAAGGTGCTGGAACAAGTCCACTAACCAAGGATCGATTCATGATTTCGAGCAAGTGGGGAAGAATCACTTTCCTAGCTTTGAGTAATACGTGGGGTGGTGCAGTTTCTAGGGGAGGGTCCGGATTTTATCTGGCATACAATGTTTGAAAGACTAGTTAGGGGGAGCGGTGCCAGTGAGCTGAGTATGTTATTTTGGGTTGCATCGCTTGTAAGGATATCACTGGGGCAAGATGATCTGGGAAACGCCATGTAGATTTATTTTATTTTCTCTGAGAAAAAGTAGGCTAATTCCTCACAGTGTTCAGATGAGGCTACAGAATGGATATCTGATCTGGAAAGTCCTAATAGGTCTTTTGCAATGTGAAACACCTCCCTGGGAGTGTTGGCTGCTAGGTTAATACGTTCCTCAGGTTTATGAGATATATTGTTTATACTCCTGCATACCTTTCCCATGAGACGGAGCCTGCTCCCACTGGCTCAGCTACATGCAAGAAGAATGACCTTACCAGAGAGATATAGTGTGTACCAGGCCTCAGACTCTTGTCTCATCCTTTTGTGCCCCTCTTTGTCTCTTGCTGCCTTCTGTGGAAAGTTACTGGGTGGGTGTGTCTTGTGCTCCTGCTGAAATGTATAATTGCTATTCCTATGCCTGGGAGAGGCAGTCCCTCTCCGGTCATCTTAGGGTGCAGGTCATGATAGACTCCTCTGCAGAGTATTGGAAATAAATGCTTGTTTGTATTCTCTACTGTCTGACCGACTCTTCGTTTGGGAAGGCATAACAGGTGGTTAAATATATATATATATATATAACCTGCTCCGCCCTAGAGGGCCCGACCCTCAGCCCCCACCCCTAAATTTACATAGGAATGTAATTCCTGGTTCCTAGTGGGCTTTCTTCCCCTCTGTGGAGGCATATCGGGGGTAATTGCCTCCATCTGCTCCTCAAGGGGGGGCAGAACAACTGTGACGATATCTGGGTGGGGTGAGGACATTACAATGTACACTCAGGGAAGCCCCCACCCCTACATGTACATTTTAAAAATCCTCGGTTCCCATTGGGCTTACTGCCCCCATGGTGGGCATATCAGGGGCTATTTCCCCCATCTGTCATCCAGGGGGACAGAAAGACTAAATATGCCTTAAACCTTTGGAGGGAACAAAATCCCTAGACCAAGGGGGTGCTCCCCCCCTCCCCAGTGTCTAGTGGTGGATCCCTGCTTTGGGATCGCACTCCTGCTGCGATCCTCAAGCAGGAATCCACAAGGGAAGGGTACCATTGGAAAGGGAAGATTCTCCTTTTACAATGATACCTCTCCCATCTGCCTAGGTGCTAGGGGGCTGAGATAGCCTCGCGAGCAGTGAAATGAAATGAGCAGATCCTTTCAGTTTCACTTTCAATGTCATGACGTCAGCACGCCATGCACGCTATTGTCATTATATTGAGAGCAAACAAATTCCTCAAGAGGTTGGAGAAGTTCTTCTCCAGCTGCCGAGGCTGAAAAATCAGAAAGGAAATCCCTCTGCTGTTTACTGCTAGCTACTTGATTTCTGGCTAGTGTGCAGATGAAGTAACGGTTACGTCCTCAATACACCAGCCCCACAGCCGAGGATGTAACCATTACATCCTCAGCAAACAAGAGGTTAAACATTTTTTGCCCCCCTTTTTTTGTTAAGCTTGTCTGCTCAGCACATGTAAAATCTATTATCGTCCATCTTAGGTCAGATGACTAGAACCTTGTCTTCTGTATTTTGCACTATAGTATAGCATGGGGTACCGCCTTGATGTGTCAAAACCTACTGTATTTTAGTAGCACAACTTTGTCCAAAATATAGGGGAAGAGAAAGGTGGGTGCTGCCACACATAAGTTGCCTCAGAGTACTGTAACATTTACCAGTATTGAGGGGTTTCTGTCCTGGGCAGTCTCTGTAGTAAAGAAAGAAATTGAGTTGGGTGAAAGAAGGCTATCCCTATCAAGGGAGGACCTTCCCTCGAATAGGTCGCATGCACTTAGTCCAATGCAGGACCTCATTTTAGCTTCAGCAATGGAATTTTCACCTATAGTGAACATGGGTAGCGCTGCTCATGACAAGGCCCAGGGGGTTTCTCCCCCCTTACTGAAGGAGGAAGCACAAGAGGGAGGCTCCCGAGTGGCCAATAATCAGTCCAGTCCCATTGCCAGGCCCAGTGGCAAGCAGAGGCCAGGCATGGTTGACCCAAAGAGAAAGGGATGTTTAGTGTCTGTGGGGAATACAGTCAGCACTCTCGGTTGACTATCCAGTGTTAACACACTTTGAGGGAAGAAATGGTGGCGTGAACTCTGAATATGATTCCATCCTTTCGAAATTAGTTCAGGTTGAAAAACGTGTCACACAATTATTGGCACAGGTAAGTGACTTAGAGATACTACAAAAGGACAAAAATCGTATAGTTGGGGCAGGAGTTACTAGCACCATGACCAGTTTTAACAGTATTATTAAAGTGAATTTACCTCAGCCTCAGAGTGCACCAACAAATCTATCTAAGACAGTCCCTCCATCCACGCAGCCATTTAGGAACCTCATTGCTACCCTGTATGCTACTCTATTATTCCCCTATACATTTGGATGCTTCAGGCGTCAAACACCCCCCTACAGTTTTACAGCCTTTAGCAAGCAATATAAACAACTTGCTCACAGAATTAATCAACCCTGTATGTGTTAGTCCTTGGGAATGTATTGCCATATAATAAACCTGCATGAGCTGCTCTTCCCCCTGACAGTTGATCGATTCCCCCCACACGCTTGCTCAGCATTTGCCCATATAGCGTGAGCTGGAGGGAGGTGGAGCTCGTGAGTTCCGGGTTGGCTGTCACCTCAGTTTGTCCTGGGAAGCGGTGATCCTTGGAATATCGGGCTGACTCTCTGGCTGCCCATGTTTCGAGCGGGGACCTCCCATGGGTGCCCTGTGCTGGTCTGGTACTTGGGTCACTGCGGTTTGGGGGTGCACCTTTTCTCTTTTTTAGAGCTCTGCGGTCCTTGAGAGCAGAGACCCAGGGCACTCTCTGTTTCCTGCGGGGATGCCTGAGTTTCAAACAATAGGGCCCTTAGGGGCCAACCCACAATTTTATGAAACATTGCTCCACTGAATAGTCTCACCTACAGAAAATGGCATCCCCTCACCTGGAATGGCAATTGACTGAAGACTTTATTGGAAACCAATATAGGACTATAACCAGTTATCTAAATTTCTTGAATCCCTCATGGTGGATCTTGACACCTCATTGGGTGCGTCCATTCCGAATTGTACCTTACTCCTTAACAACCTCCTTTCTGTCAACTGACCCCTCCAATTGTCATAACCTTCTCCACCCTATGATTTTGGAGATTGGTCAGAAGCCCCCTACTCTGTCCTATTCACCCCTCTGAAGTACTTTTTTTCACTAAGCAATGGATAGAAAACTAGAACCTATGGTCCTCAATGCCTTAACTATTAAATACCCCCTATATCTCTAAAAATGCATCAAAAAGACTCAAACACTGGTTACTCACAACTCACCCTGAAACACTTATCTCAGACCTATACTCCTGATGTTCACCTAATCTCGTCTGCTTTAGCAAGGGAACACTACCCAATGACCTAATCTTCTACACAAAAAGGCGGGCACAATGGAGGAATGTCATATACTCCATGATTCGAATGCCCTTCACCAGGAAAACACCTCATGGTGTTAGACTGGCTGCCTCTCCTTCACCTTTCTGCAGTTTGGATGTTACCATATCTATATATAACAACAGGAACATTGCAATGCAATCCTTAAACAGCAAACTGGCAATAGTGGATGAGATCTTCCCTATCCTCAAGGAGGTGGTGAACAATAAGAACCCACATCCCTTCCAAAGTCACTCTAGCTACCCTGTTGACACTTTTGCACCCCTTTTCACACCCATGTCTATCCCAACATCAGTCAGCCCACTCCCAGTCGTCAGTGATTGCTACCCCACCTTCTCTTCTACCATATCCACTCCAGAGTCCTCATCTCTAGCTGGGCCAGAGAATCAATCCATGACTTGCCGACCCAATTCACTGGCTCCCCCTGCCCCTATTAGGGCAAGCCTAGATTCCCTCATCTCTGGACCCTTTCCCTCACATTTGCTATCTCTCCCTTCCTCCGAGCTCTCCAGCAAGATTCCCCCATGTACTCCCACAGCATCCCCCTATGCCCGGAAGTCCTACTTGGCCAAATCTATATCCCCTAACTTAACTATCCTTAGGCCCCTCAGATCCCCTCCCCAGCCCATGATTGGCCCTCCTTCTCCCATTACCCCGGCACCCATTTTTACTCAGTCAGGCCCTCTACAAGACCTCCCTGACTCACAAGTACCCCAGGCCCCCATTAACGACACCTCCTCTCAGCTTGGCCTCTCATGTGGCTGCTCCCCTCAACCCATAACTACCTGTATCTATGCCTCTTGGGAGGTGTGCTTTGATGAGATTTCTCTTAGCCTTCTCCATGTAAAGGAAGATCTACAGGGAATTACATCCATCACCTCAGAGCTACAGCTCACTCATAGACCCAACAGTACCGTGATGAATCGGACTGACCCCCAAACAGACACGCTACCGTCCCATGTCCTCCACACTTCTCATCTTAGGGCGAAAACAATGCCTTTCCCCAACACCTCCTCTCAACATAGGAGATCAAATGGTGGTCTATCTTACAGTGATATCCATGACCTCTTCCTATCTTACTCCCACACAAAAAATACCAATAATGTCGCTCAGTATCAAATCCCAACCCTTCAGGCTAACCCTTACAGAGAACCTAGCTACAATCACAGAGCTGTAAACAATGACAACCGCGAGTGCATTAACAAATCTCAGGATGCCTCTCCTCGCACCAATAGCCAGCTGAAGTGTTTACTCCTCAACTGCAGATTGGCAAACAATATTTATGACCTCATCCTCAAACATATTTTCAATATCGTTATCCTCATGGGAACTTGGTTAAACAGCTCATCTCCTCTTATTGTAGATCTACTAGCTCCCCCCCCTAGCCACGGGATCCTTTGACTAGATAGACCTAAGAAATCTGGTGGGGAATTAGCCTGCATAAACCACAAAACCATCTCTGTGTTTCAGTTATTAACTACCATGCAAGCCTGTATGTGAACATCTTTGCATCAATATCACTAACAACAATAAACTCACTTGTAAACTACACGCCTTCTACCGCCCTCCTGGATACGATTAGCTTAATTGAACAAATCATGGAAGTCATCACAAGCATCGATAACCCTCATGTGAACCCAGATCTTCCATGAGGACCTTACCCTCCACTGGAATAACCCGAATGACCATGCAAAGAAGAGCCTTAAATCCTTTCTATCAGAACATGAATAAACCCAAATCTGTGACAGCCCGACTCACAACAAGGGTGAGACGCTGGACCTAATCATTTAAAAAATGGCCAACATCACATTAGAGTCCATTAGCCCCTGCAACTGGACAGACCATTACTGTATCACCTTCCTCATCAATTTGGTTGTGAACCCGAAGAAAGAGCAACCGAGTAAACAAAACAATGGAAAAAGATTCTTCGAGACATAAACCCGACTTATCTACCCACTATAACAACACCTTGACTCCTCAAATTGACATGGTTGAAGTTCATGACTTCACAGACTTCTGCAATACCACTATTTTAAATGTTGTTGACTCCATCTCCACCTTCAGCAAAATAATATATCCACCAAAGACTATAAACCTTGGTTGAATGACAACTTGAATTCTGAAAGATGCAATCTAAGATTAGCATGAAGAGCCTGGAGATCCCTGCCTTTCTTTGAACTCATAAAATGCTTCAGATCAATGAGGAACACATGCAAGTGGATAATCAGATAGGCGAAGACCAACTTCCTTGGAACTCAGGTTGACCAAGCCAGAAATCGACCCAAAAAGCTTTTTGAAACCGTCAAGACACAATCACGCAACATACCAAACCTGCTTGGCACTGGGTCCATCCCTCTCTCAAATTGCGAGGAGTTGTCTTCCTCCTTCTTGGAAAAAAATAAAACCATTGAAATTAACCTACAATCTGCAAGGGCACTACTTCTGGCTGCCTTGCACATCTTTCCACACTCCACCCAGACCATTGAATGGAGTGCCCCCCCCCCCCGCCTCGGGCAGATACCTAAAAACAACTCCTCCTGGCACACTTTCACACCAATCAATGAAAGTGACATTTGCAACATTCTTTCATCCTTAACCCCTTGAGTACCCCGCCCTTTCCCCACCCTGTGCCAGCCCTTTCATTAGCGGGCGGGGTTCATGACGAGATAGTCTCATCATGGGCACAGCGCAACCGCGGCCCATGACGAGACCATCTCGTCATGGGCACTCAAGAGGTTAAACCCATCTAATCACTTCATCAACGCTCTACATCCGAGATGAAAGCCGCTGTTTTCCCAATATGGTCTAAGTCAGTAACTGTCCCTAACTGCCTTAAAATAGGACAGGTTTCCGGTATTTTAAAGAAACCTAATGGAGATTGCTCAGATCTCAACAACTTCCGCCCTATCTCTAACATCCTCACTCTTGCAAAGCTGCTGGAAAAATGTGTCCAGATCTAACTCTGCAACCGTATACATAACTTTCAACTCCTTGACCAGCACCAATCCGGCTTCTGTCAAGGTCACAGTGCTGAATCAGCACTCACACACAATGTGGCTAACATAATAAAAATGCAGGACTTAAATGAATCATGCCTTCTGATACTACTTGACTTATCTTGTGCCTTCGACACTGTCAAATATGACAATCTACAGAACCTACTTGAATGGAGGATGGGCTTATCAAGGGCCGTACTGCAATGGTTTACTTCATTCCTCCACAACAGATCCCAGAGTTAAGATGAATCAATCCCTCTCTAAGCTCTCTGCGGTCACTCTTGGTGTTTCACAGGGATCCACCCTCTCACCTATTCTCATCAGTCTATTCTTGGAACCTCTAGCAGACTCCTTGAAGTCTGCTAGCCTTCTTTATCACATGTATGCAGATGACACTCAATTGTATCTCTAAATCTCCTCCCAGGAAGACATCGTATCCCTCAATTCTACTCTACAAAACACTCAACTTTGGGTCTCTGGCAAACATCTGATGCTCAATGCTATCAATAGGTTAATCCTGCTCATTACTCCTCCGAATGACATTTCCAAGATCGACCTTTGGATGAAACACCTAACAGCCCTCAACTGTTCCCCTCACATTATAGATTCGGCTGGATCCTTTGGAACACATCAGTACGGTCACCAAAGGAGCAAATTACCAGATGAGCATTTAACAGAAACTTAAACCCTTCCTCCCAAGGGACAACCTCAAGCATGCGGTACATGCTCTTGTGTTGCCCATGCTGAACTACAAAAGTGCCACACTATGCAGCCTACCCAGATACAAGCTGGCCCCTCTAATGGCCTGCCTTATCGCTGCTGCCAGACATGTCTCCGGAACAAAAAGAAATAATCACATAATACTCCAATGAGTAGAGATAAAATGTACACAATGACAGTATTGAGCTGGAATATCACAGGTCTACAATCTAAAATACTTCTTCCGGACTAGCTGTCCTTGATACACGGCTACAATATAATTATTAGGGCTAGGCGGAGTTCTGCTACATGTAACTCTGCGAAGTGCCCCATAAAAATCCTCCACACTCCATGGAGTTGCACGAGCAGTGGAGTGTGGTAAGTCGCAGCGCATGTGCTGAATGTAGCACCAGGAGTTTGTCTCCTCTGTAAATTCAGTGTGAATGGCACACTGTGCAGCATAAGAGGGCGCTGCTTCGGTAGATATTCTATTTGAGCAGCAGTTTTCTCAATTCGAGCAGCAGCTTTCAGCTTTCAGCGTTCAGCAATATCGCCAGAAGGTGGTCTAGAGTATGATCTTTCTCACTCGCTCACCTAACGTTGGCAAGTCAAGCAAGTGGAGATAATCCTCTGTTCGTGGCTCTGCTGTGTTGTTTGGAACTCTGCGTGGAGAGGACAAACCTCCACGAACTCCGCCGGCAGAGCCGAATTCATTGCCCACCCCTAATAATTATGCTACAGGAAACGTGGGCCATTGGCCCCATAATGCTCAACGGGTACTCCTGTTTTCATACACCAGCAATTACATCCCATTTGTGTGCTTCATGGGGTTTAAACACTTTGATAAATCTTTCACTAGGAGGCAATGTTGAAGCCTTCGACACTACGGGTAATAACGTCAAGGCTGTGTTTCATAAAGGGAATCCTCTGTAGTATTTTGTCAATTTTTACAACAACGTTTTCTTAAACTTCCCAAACAGCAGGTTCCCAGAATTGTTTAGCTTTATTGATTCAGTTGTGGGGTTAGTAACAATAATCCATAATAGTACAAATATTCAAGAAGGGTGATCGATCTTCATCCAGTTGCTATAACCCAATTTCCGTCATAAACATACCCGCCAAAATCTTCAGAATGTAATAAGACTATTGAGTGGGTGGAAGACAATAAGATTTTGGAACCATGGCAATACGGCTTTCGAAAACACATTGGAACACAGGAGCAGTGCCTGAACCGTATCTTAATTCTGGGAAAATATACCGTGGCAAAACGTTCCCCCATGTATTTAGCTTTCATGGACGGGTGATGCCAGGTCCAAGTGGTCACCCTGGGATTAGAAACCAGGCCTCCCTTGTACCTGAAATCAGCTTGCCCAGTGTGGGCTAACACAACTATGAAAGTGCTTGCTTACTTCCTCTTTGTAGAAAATGTTCTGCCACAAGTCACATACAAAATAGACATCCATAGACAATAATACTCAGATCATTCCATCATTTCAGCCTAGAAAGGCAAACTGGTGAGGGATGCACTGCATCAAATGGAAAAGACACTCATTAATTTGGTTCAGTGTATGAGGTGCCTGGGATAGTATCCTCTGTTGGATAAGTAGTTATCCTTTTTCCACTTCACCTGCCTGGAGCCTTGACCTCATAGACTTCTATTTGTGCCCTAATGACACACTTTGAAACTTCGCTTACCTGATTTCTTTGGCTGCAGCATTGGATTGCTAGGGGGCTGTTCACAAAGGTAAATGTACACATGAGCAAATCTATATGTGTATGGTTAAACGTACACATTTGAATAACTTTGCTACTTTTGGTAAGTCAGCATTTGCAAGTGTAAGGTTACTCAAAAGTATAGACGTATATGTCCCCACCCCATGAATTCAGAGAATAGAGCCTGATTTGCAAGTGTAAAGTTAGTCCTCGCAACGTTTCACATGGAGCTACACAGAGGTCTCTACCACCGGGGCAGAGATTTCCCTGACATGAATTTGAGGGAAAAGATGATAAGTTTTTTAAATGTGTAAAAAAAAATAGTAAAATTATTTTAATTACAATATAAGTTTAAATTAATTTAACATATTTATTTCATATGTAAACCAAAATGAAAGAATATTGAACATTAACATACTTATTAATTAAAGTATAAAATTATTTTGAATGTTTTATATTAATTTAAAATATTGTAAATATGCAAAATAGGCAACTGAAAGTATAACATTTATTTGTATTTATTGTGTAGTAAACATTAATAAAAAATATTGAAAAAATGTTTTCATTATTTGTAATTAAATTTACATTCATTTTTAAATTTAAAAACAGTTATTAACATTTTATTTTAAACTAATAATTATGTTTAATTTATATACTTTTTGGGAAGCGTGGCCAAGCAACATGGCCAACAGGACGTGAGCCTTCTGAACTCCGGGTCCGTCCACCCATAAATCCTGCAATTATTCTGTTTGGAAGAGGCAAAAATCAGCTAACATAGCAGGAATAGATAAACATTGGCCCCCTGACCCAGCAGAGCTGATCGAGGTGGGCTGGCAGCGGTAGCAATGGGTGAGAACCGGTACTGCGCAGTGACTACTTTGTGGGCCTGATGTGGGGGGTGGAAGTGGATTGATGCTGGTAGCCGCTGCCCCACGTACAATCTGTGCCAGGCAGGCGAGAGTTGGCAAGCGTTGATCGCTCTGTCTTTGGGCCCCGGATGGGCTATCTTGTAATGCCCTCTGATGCGTGAGGAGATGCAGCATTGAAGGGCTCCCACGCCGTGACTCACCCGGCAGGAGCGGACTTGGGCTAGATAGCGGCTCGGAATCCCCAACGGGGAATTAATGTGGCAGAGAGCGGCATGCGGTGGTATCCTGCTGGGGTCCTGAGCCTTGCCCAAAGTGAGCGTTGGATTTCTGACCTGCCACGGCCAAGGAGTGCAGACCTGCAGCGCTGCAAAGGAGGAGCCGGAAAGAAGCTGGGTGCCGGTGCTAGTGGAGTGCGCGGCCTGCAAAGAGATTGGCGCAGGACTCGCGGGAGATCCTCTGCGGAGACCAACTTAGAACTGGAGGTGCGGGCGCAAGGGAGTCGAGCGCTGTGAGTGACGCGGCAAGCAGCACCAGAATAATGGTGAGGCCTGAAGGTTATTTACCCCCCAGTGATATATTGAGAGCTGCGGGAAAAGATAGAGAACAGCGGCGGAGTCGGTGAAACCATATACTTCTGAAGGCAGTAGCTGAGGCAAGAGACTTGGATGAGGCTCGGTTTGGCTCTGCGGCATGCATACTGTCCATGCTGGAGGGGGCTCGGACCTGTCTGCCGAAAGCTCTGGGGGATACAGCGATATGCAGCGGTATGGGGCATGAGAGTAGTGAAGTTCAATTGATGCCACCATAGTAACCCAGGGCCTGGAGGAGTGTCATCCCCGAAAAGGGGGCTGAAGAGGAGGGGGTCAACACCCGGCTGGCAGGTAAAACTCCTCCCTACGAACCAGGAGCTGAGTGAGTAAAGAGGCTCTGGCTGAGTGGGGCCTCGAGTTGTCGCTGGAGAAGGGCAACAACATGACTCATAACAATTGATTATCATAGAGAGCGGGGTGGCTGCGTTCACGGAGGCAAACTGGGCAAGTATAAGGTTTAGAGATTGGTGGGGCCTAAAACCATCACCCAGTACACCACCCCTACACACCCCCTCAGTGGTTGACGAGACAAAATGGGGGGTGGTGGAAATGGAGCCAGAGCCGGAGGGAGGGAGCCAGGAACCCACTAGAGCTGAATTAATGGCAGCAATCCAGGGCTCTAGAAAAGCATTGGAGGATCACATAGACACCATTTTGATAAATGTAAACCTACTTCAAGCGGACTTATGAAAAGTAGCAGAAAAAGTCATGAACGCTGAAGAGGACATAGTAGAGCTGAAGGGGGATGTAGCAACACTCAAACAACAAGTGGCACAGATGACCGTGGCCACAAAAGCGCTTCACAGCCGTGCTGATGATGCAGAAGGGAGGGCACAACGCAGTAAAATACGTGTGATGGGCATGCATGAGAAAGTTGAACTGGGAGTGGCGGAGCAATTCCTGGAAAACTGGATCCGAACCCAACTGAGGCCTATGGGCCTGTCAAACATGTTTGCGATCGAAAGAGCACATATGGCCCTGGTCCTGCTCCCACTTTCGGGTGCTCAGCCCCAAGCAATAAGCGCAAAAATTCCTAATTACTGCAACAGGGACTGCATACTGTGAGCAGCTTGAGAACAGCAGGATCTCCAGTGTAGGAGAGTAGGATCTGCTTCTTATAGTTACAGCCACTTTTTGCTGATGTTTTACTGTTTTTCAACATTAGTCTGCCTAGTGTCCTGCTAACCAGGATCCCAACCTAGCAGCTTCCTCTCTAAATTATTTACCAGTACTTTAGGTACACTCCAGATTGGATTCTGGGGTAACCTTATAAGTCCCTACTATATGGTATACTATGTACCCTGGGCATAGGTACTCCAGAGGCCTACCAGGGGCGGCAGCATGTATTATGCCACCCCTGGGAAGCCAACCAAAATGACACCACAGGACTGCTACAGCAGCCTGTATAAGGTGGTGCATGCACCTATTACTGAAATATAGATTAATTATATCTCTCCATATCACTGCACACATAAACCTATTAGTCACCCCTATGGCGGGCCTTACCAATCCTGAAGGCAGGGTGCTGGGTTTTATGTGAGGGGGTGCCCATGCATGAGCAGAGCCCCTCTGCAGCCTTCGGAACCTTTATTCTGGGGTTGTTTGTGATGCAGCCAAACCATATACTCTTAGGTGCATTATAACCAAACAGTAAATGCTATCTTTGGGATGGCTGCACAGAAACATGTCTTGTTTGGTGTCAAACAACTTGGAATCATATCCGCACACTAGTAACTGGAGTGGGAGTATGATCCCACTCTTCTAGAGGGAGAGACATGACTGCACCGGTACACCCGGTACCAGCTAACAGAGCCCTGGCATCACAAAATAGATGCTGCCAGCCACAGACACGAGTCTGCCCTCCTGCTGCTGGATGAAACTCCGGCAGGGGAGGCCTGGACAATAGTTTTCCTGTCACAGGGAGGTGTCACCACCTCCCATACAGGCTTTAGTGTATTGGGGCTGTGTGGGTGCACTGCAAGAGTGCTTTGAAGTCTGCACTGGGGGCACATTTGGTGTCCCTGTGCATAGTCCAGCTCAAACCTGTTGCAGGGGCTACCAGCCCCTGCTCTGGCGCAAAACTGGATAAAGGAAATGGGTGTAGCCACCCCTCTTTACTGACCCTCCCATAGGTGGGTCCCTAGAGTGTCTCCCACCCCTTTCTTGGGTATTAGATAGGAACCCCCCGCAACAGGACTTTAGATTACATCTGGACAAAACTCTGATACTGAATCCTGGAACTTCAACAATCTACATTGAACTAGATGACTGAAGAATCTCCCTTGGAGTAAAGAGTTACTCCCCTGCAAGGCAGACACCAAAGACGTGTCTGACCGGTTTGCATCTCTGAAGCTCCTGAGGACTCGGAAGAACTTTGGAACACAGAAGGTGGGTTTCCGTGGTCACAGCAAGTCTGAGCTCTGAGGCCCGTATCCCTCATGGCGGCCGTGCAACCCAAACCCCTGGACACAGCGTCACTTTACAGAAGCATCAGCTTTCTAATAACACCTGCAGCTGAGCTTTGGGTTACTTGTAGCCCTGACCCCGAGCAGTATTTTCACCGAAGATTGCCTGCCTACACTCCACAAGTGTTCCGTGAGCTGGCCCTTTGTGTTTTCACTCGAGGTCCCTAGTCAGTCAACTGATAGGTCCCTGTGAAGGCAACTCTAACTCTAATTGGGCTTACCTGGTTGCTCCAGACATGCCCTGACTCTCCATCACTTCGGGAGTCCCCAGGACCTTGCTGGTCCGCACTGAAGCATCTTTTCTCTTCCTGCGTGGGTTGCTGTTGCCAAAGCTTGTTGGGTCCAATCCGAGCACCAACACCGCAGCACTCAACATCCTTTGTGGTACAGCTCGAATCCAGCTCCTGGTCATCGTCGACGCCTCCTGGTCCTCGTGGCTGCAGAGTTAAGCTTCTCCTCTTCGCACCTGAAACACCCGACATCGGGGGGCATTCGTCTATCGTGCCCCTGGTCACTGGCAAGTGACCCAGAGTCTCTCCCCTCTGCTTTCCGGTTCTTCTGATCTTCGATCCAGGCTTGGATCACACCGGACACTCTTCTCCTTCCCGGCAGCAGCACTTTGCAGCACATCGCCATTGAAATCAACGACCATTCCAGACACCATTTGACACCTATGCACCCGGCTTCCCTGGGTGAGGTAACTCGAGTACTCCGGAGCTCCCGTGGGTGCTGGCCCTAGAACCCCCTAAGTCTAAAGGGGTTTGCTCAAAGTCCTCTCCTAAGTGTCCTTAACTTCTAAAATCCCAACTGCATCTTTCCTGTAGAATAGTACGGGGCTCGCGCCTGTGTTCTCACACTGCACGCATCCCCCGTGGGTCTCCTGTGTCACTACCTTGGGTGGCTCCTTGGGGTCCCAGCGATTTTATGTGCTCTAAGCACTGTGTCTAGTCAAGTCGTGGTTCTTATGCCACTTTCTTTATATGTGGTTTGGTCCGCCCTTAGGGCCCTTTGTATATTGTGCTATTTACTGTTGTTTTAGAACTGTCTTATTGTGTATCTTGGAATCTAATCTCATAAATAGATTAGTAGTGAGTGTTTAGAAATAAATACATATATTTTATATATACCTTGTGTGGTTCTCCTTTCATTTAGTGATTCAAGAGGTTACGCTTGTCATTTATCCGAGCCCGCCGTGAGGGGAACGGCCAGCTTCAGGTCCTTACCTGCAACGTTTTCGCCAGTGTTTCATACCGCCGTGAGGGGAACGGCCTGGTAAACTACCACTCCCAGCATCCCTAGCGCCCGACGCCTGCCGCTGCTGTCATCAGGCAGCGCCGGGGCACTACTTGAGGCGGGGAGCTGCCTATCTGCGCGGGACGCGCGCGGGCCGCGCCCGGGCGAAGCCCGGGCCAAGGGCGGGCCCGTCCTTGCCCGTCACTGACCGGTGTTGGCCGGGGCGGGGTCACCCCTCTAAACTGTGCCATTCCATCATTGGTCTCCCCAAGGTACTGTGGACTTTGCTTTCTAACGATCCTTTGGCACTATCCCTGGTTGTTAACCCTGTTCCTTCCTGCTATAGTTCTGCTGAGCACTGCGGCAGTCGGCCCCCCTATGCTGGTTTGTTCATCTTGTCCTTACCCTGACAGTGTAGCCATTGTCCATTGTCTATTGTGCAATAGGGTCAATTCTGAGAACTTGTAATTACCCCGGGCGTAGCCTGGGCTTGGCCTGTGCCTGCCTGTGTTTGGACAAGGCTGAGTTTGTCTACACCTTCTGGCCCTTCGCTCACATTTTATTGTGTTCTTTATCACTGCAGGCATCCACTTATTACTATAGTTTGGGGCTTGACATAGGTATTGCTTGTTTTCATTCCATTTTAACATGCCTCTAAGGTCAGGTAAAGACCGTACTGTCCAACTACAAACTTCCAAGGGAATAGTTTCTGGCCCACTAGATGCCTTTATAACTAGAGCTACCGGGATCCTAGAAAAAGAAATAGCATTGACCGAGAAAAGGCTCTCTCTAGATTTAGTCAGCGGTAAGCGTTCCTCCATAGGAGCCCTGGCTTCAATTTCTAGCCCTGCAGCCCAAGCTCCGTCTAATTATTTACATCCAATAACGACAGAGGCACTGATACATGTTGTGGGAGATGGGGTGGATTCTCTACATTCGTCACATAATCTTGATTCGAGCTCCGATGTTACCCAATACAATGGGTCAAATGCTAGTGGCATGGACAGAGGGGACACAATTAATAATTCGGTGCCGAAGCCACCAGAAGTGTCTGACCCTGTTAAAAAAAAAACCTGTAAAAGGAAAAATACCCAAAGCAATCATGGGGGGAGAGTACAGAAGCTGCCTAAATTAAATGCTTCTAATCAAACCAATGCAGCTGCTCTACAGTTTCACAATGCTACACACCCCCCCTTGGTACATCCCAATGTATTGTGCCCCTCTCTAACCCCTATTGGTTCATCAGACCCGTGCCCCACTTGCTTCAACAGCGATGAAATCCTCCTGGTAAAAATGGAGGCCATGTTCAAAACCCTCCTGCGCCCCGTCTTGGAGCAAACAAGGTTGATGTCCATCAAAATCGAAGCCTTGGAATCTGTCGCGAACTCGAACATGCGCCTACTCCATAAGCTAACTGCCCCCCCCTTAGTAGTGGGGGCCCCCACCTCTCAGCCAAACATAATTAACAACACAGACAATGTGTGCCTGGGTAAAACAATGGGGGTTGCAAAAACATCTTTGGCACAGGTGGTCCCCAAGGATATAGATAGCACCGCTGGTGCTGACATCCTGGTGCAGGAATCTAGTAAAATCGCCTCCATGACAACAGTGCAACGAGCTCAAACTAGGAGGGTGGATGACAGGGCAAAAGTTGCACATAGCACCCCATCCCTGCCCCCTTTAGGAAAGCCAAATACTATCCGTAACCCTACAATTCATAACGGGGGAAACATTGTTAAGGGCGTTCACCCTCGTACTGACCTACCCCCAGAATCCAACCAATATACCATTGTGCTAACTGGGGCAGCGCCCGTTAAGGAGGGTGTCAAAGAGACAGATAGGGACCTACGTAATAAAGTAGTATATTGGCTGAATAAAAATCGCCCTCTCCCGCCATCTATTTCAACTGAAATCCTATTAGTGAGGAGAGTTGATTGGGTGGGTTTTGGGACTAAAGATTTAGAGGGTGACTGCATTTTGGTATCGTTTAAGGATCCCTGGGTAGTAGAGTCTATTTGAAGGGAAGCAAGGTTTGCAAGAATGGGGGCTGTACAAACACTGGATCTTGCTTATTTTTACCCCGATAGACATTTTAAACTCACACCAGGCCCCCGTCATAAGCGATTATTAGATAGGAGGCATCCGATTGTGAGAACACCATGTCACTCCCAACATTTTCAACTTTTCAATCGATACGGCCCCCTTTCTGATCTTGAGGCTGTCGATTGACTACATTTATCAAGTAAGGAGCACAGTATTGTGGAGAGCCATAGGAATGTAATATCTGTGCCCGGCAGGGTGGAATCTTCTATGGGGCATGTTGTTGGGGGGGGCCCATTGTTAAATCTTATGGAGGGGTCGGTTGAAGCAACTACTGAGGATATATCAGAGGAAATCATGGGGGCGGTTGGTGCTTGTATGACCCCAAGACTCGAGTTACGGGCTGAACCTGAGAAGGTAGTGGAGATCTCAGCCCCCACTGCGCCAACGATCCAATCATATAAAAGTAATGTAACATCTCCCCATGACTTTCTAAAGGTAGCCTCCTGGAATGTGGCTGGGATCAAGGGCCGGCTACTCTCAGAGGAGTGGCTGGAATTCATAGATTCCTTCGATATTATATTACTCCAGGAAACTTGGGCTACAGCCCCAATCCACAGGGTTGGGTTCATTAATTTTTCCAAACCTGCAATCAGAGGTAGCAAAGGGCGCGCTTTAGGGGGCCTACTGATCTGGGTGAAGCAATCCTTGGGAGTCCATTTAACGGAAATTTTTCTGGAACATCAAGACCTCATGGGCATCAAGTTGAGCAAAGCCGCCCACCGGGACCTGTTCATTATTAACATCTATGCACAAGGCCTACCTGGAGGCCGCTGCCCTGGCATTGTCGATGTAGTTGATAGGTATCTTGATAGTTCAGGAAGCGATAATCTGTTTGTCCTTGCGGGCGACTTAAACTGTACCTTTGAGCCGCTCCAGGCAGTTGGGGACAGTTGGGGGTCCTCAGAGGATGCAGTTTGGAACATTCCTGACCTATCAATAGATAAAATCGCCAAAGGGACTGAGGCAGCTTTGAATTGGATGGCCCTATGCTTGAACAGGGGCTTAAGGGCAGTTAATGGCCGCTCCTTATCAGATCAATGTGCCTGCAATACCTATGATAATGGTTTAAGGAAAAGCCGTATAGATTATATCTTGCTAAAGTTGGAACTTTGGCATTATATGATCGACATGGAAGTGGTATCCCGCCCAGAAAGTGACCACAACCCCCTGTCGCTTAGTTTAAGGTTTCTGGGATCTGATAGATTGAAAAACCCAGATAATCTTACTACAGGAGATCTCACCTTGACCAATGACAGAAGACGGCTGAAATGGTCTAGGATAGTGGGTGATGCCACCCTCCACGAAAGTATTACACAATTGGTTACCCACACGGTGAACGAACTTATGGCCATTGTGCCCGAGGGGGTTGGCCTCGATCATGTTACCAAGACCCACGAAGGTTGTTTTGAACAGCTTAAAATTCTTTTATCCAGTCCATACCTGGCAGGCCCGCCAAAAAAACTAGGTTCCCGTCAGAAATGGTATAACGGGAAATGTAGGGAGGCCTATAGCCAATTAGTTAAGGCGGTCAAGTCACGGGTTATGATAGATGTCAAGTTAGCCAGGGCCCAGTATAAAAAAACCCAGTGGGAGGCTAAAAGAGAGTGGGAAGATAGGCATTGACCGATCTTCTGGATGCATCGACATCCAATAACCAGACGAAATTCTGGGAACTGGTCAAGTGGGGCAGGGACCCAGATTCGCAAATGCCTTCAAATCATGTCCCCCCCGGAACTTGGGTGGATTTTTATGCTACCCAATTTAGGTCTGAGATCTCGGTATCCTTTACCTTGCTAAGTTACGAGCACACACTGTTGGACCACGGTGGGGTCCTGTTCTTTTCTGAACAGGAAAAAGAATTAGCATTGGGTTTGACTGAGCGGGGGAAGGCTCCAGGGATGGACCTAATCCCCGTTGATCTGTTTAAATCCAACCAAGAACTTTGGATACCGTATATTACTAGGCTAGCCAATGCAATTGCCCAAGGAGCTAGAATCCCAATGAGCTGGAAGGGGGCTGAGATCCTCCCAATATATAAAAAAGGGGATCGGTCCAACCCAGGCAATTATCGCCCGATCAGCCTTATTGACTCTCTCCAAAAGGTCATCGCACGAATGATCTTAGGTAGAGTTCAGGGATGGATGGTTTCAGAGTGCATTTTGTCCCCCATGCAAGCAGGCTTTAGAGCTGGTATCAGCACCATCGACCAGGTGTTTAGATTTTGTCTGATATACTGGAAGGTGGTGCTGCTAGGCGGGGGAAAAATTTTCGCCGCTTTCATTGATCTAAAGGCTGCTTTTGACATGGTCCCAAGGGCTAAACTGTGGTGCGTCTTGAGAGACCTAGGTTTACCCTTGGAACTCCTGGATTTAATTGTTAAATTGCATGAGGACAATTTTGCCAGGGTTCGGTGGGGCAGTCAAGGACAAGTGACGGACAGTTTCCCAGTAACACGCGGGGTTCGTCAGGGTTGTGTCCTGGCGCCCACTCTCTTTCTGCTATTTATTGACCAGGTAGCAAACTTTTTCAATACTTTTCCAACAGACGCTCCCTCCCTGGCCGGGAAGAAGTTCCCCATGCTCATCTTCGCTGATGACACTCTGCTCCTCTCTAAGACCAGAAGCGGTTTACAACGGGCATTGAACCGCTTCGAGGAGTTTTGTGTCATCAATGATTTGAAGGTAAACGTGAGCAAAACTAAGTTCATGGTATTCACAAGGAATACTTCGGTTCGGAGCTCGGTAATGATGGGTGGTGCTAACTTGGAACAAGTAGATCACATGTCCTACCTAGGGGTTACATTAGACTTTCGCCTGCGATGGAAGGAGCAGGTAGTCGAACAGCAGCTTAAACTGGCCCGCTTAACTGGCTGTCTCCTTAGGGAACAAAAGAGATCCATCACTAAACGAGTGCACCCCGCGCTAAAAATCTACGACGCAAAGATTAACGCTGCTATTTTATATGGAGCGGATCTTTGGGCGTACATGGATCTATCTAGCCTGTTTAAAGCACAGTGCAAGTTCTTGCGGAATTTAGTGGGGCTTCCTCAATCAACTCCATCTATACCCCTTTGTTTGGACTTAGGGTGCAATCCAATCAACGAGATGGCGAGGTACAGATTGGTCGCCTTTTGGAGACGGATTTGGTCTTCCCCTGACCTTGCCTTATTTGCTAAGGAGCTTGTCGAAGTTAGGTCCTTGGAGGGATCCGGGAGAATTCCATGGCTACGTACGGTTAGAACCATTTTGGTCCAAATGGGTCTGGAACAGCTGTGGTTGTCTCCTGGAACCAATGTGTTTCCCTCCAAACAAGAATTCAAAGCATTGTACTGGGCCTCGGTCCGACAAACCCTAGTGTCTGCTTCCAGCTCCACTAGTTTAACAGGCAGGTTCCTGGCTAACAAGCTGGACCCTTCCCGCGAGAACTACTGGGACATTATCACCAGGCCGCTGGATAAGAAACTCTACCATCAGTTTCGGGTGGGTTCTTTGCCCCTGAATACATTTGTTAAAAATTGGGGCACAGGAGTAACTGAATTTTGTAAATGGTGCCCTGGCCACAAGGAGTCAGAGGGCCACCTTTTATTTGCCTGCCCCAAGTACCACGACCCTCGTAAAAAATGGTTAAAACCTCTGTTTCAACGCCTTACTTGTGGTAGGTCCGCTGAGGCGATTCGGGCACTAAAGACCAATACTTCAGAGTTGTTTGTGGTGAGCACAGCAAAATTTTTGGGCTGGGTTTGGATCATTAGAGCCCATAAATAGCAAGGAATTGCTTGATCATACGATTCATACTTAAAAGTTTTAATCTAAAGTTGGATATTGCACAGTATTTTAAGATGGTTTTATTTATTGTTTTTATGTTTTAAAAAGAAACTGTATACATAAACGGATCGTCTAAACATAAATGGGATGTTTAACTAGGATTATTTTTAATGTATAGTTTTTATTGTGTGTAAACTGGTCAGTATGTGGCGTTTGTAATGTATGGCCTTAACTGTTTGTGTAAATTCCGTTGTCTTTTATGATTTTATTATCGAAATAAAGACTTTAAAATCTGAATCTGAATCTGATTCAAGAGGTTACAATCTGGTAAACCAAGCTGCTTCACACTCCTTCAAGACTTAGCCTGAAGGCTGCTCTCCATAGCTACCACTAGGATAGCTTTTAATAAAGGTTGTCTTTAAACCTATCATCAATAAGGGTTGTTTGGACTGGGGCAAGGTGCCCACTATAACTAGTGGACAGCACATGCCAGGCCGACTTCTCGCATCCAGTAAAAAAATAACAAGTTGGCTGTGTATCCTGATTATACAAAACAAGTACAAGAATGACAGAAATCCTTCCTAGGGGTGAAACGTAAGCTACCTGAACTGAGTCTCCAATATATGCTACTGTACCCAGCTAAGCTATAGGTGTTTGCGGAGGGTAGGGGAGACTTTTTTGATACTCCTGAGGATGTTTGGGAATGGCTGGAGATTTGGGGGGCAGGGCGCCCATCCGGTGAGCATAGGGGACAGAAGAGACGTTGGGAAACAAGATCCGACAAGGGCTCGAGGCAACAAAAAGTACGAGTGGAAGTAAAGAGCTTGACTGACCACTCACAGCAACGGAACACAGTATGCAAGGATGGATCACTGCATCTGTATGCTCTGGGGGAAACAACCTTTTCAATGCAGTCCTTACATCGCACTACCTTTACAATGCCGTCATTACAACGCAACATCCTTTATATCGTATGTCATTACAACGGAGTCATTACATTGCATGTCACTACAACACTTGTCATTACAACGCATGTCACTATAACGCAGAAAATACGTCGCATGTCATTACAACTCATACCATTACAACGCATAGTACACCTACATTATCCAACACTTACCCTACTTTTGCACTCACTGGAGTTAGAATAGTAATTTGTACCCCTACACTATCCAACACTTACCCTACGGTTGCACTCACTGGAGTTAGAATAGTAATTTGTACCCCTACACTATCCAACACTTACCCTACGGTTGCACTTACTGGAGTTAGAATAGTAATGTTCAACCCTACACTATCCAACACTTACCCTACTGTTGCACTCACTGGAGTTAGAATAGTAATTGTTACCCCTACACTATCCAACATTTACCTTAAATGAAATGTAATGGTATGCATTGTAATGGCAATGCGATGTAAAATAATGCGTTGTAATGGATGTTGCGATGTAAAAACTGGATTGTAAAGGCATGTCTTGTAAATGTTTGCCTTGTAACGTCATACATTCGCTCTGGGGTATGGGGGTGAGACAGCGGAGCCCCGGGGAGATACACCTGCAGGGTCGGATGAGGAGTCACAGGCTCTGGGGCCGACAATAGACATTGTGCCTGAAACGCTGCTGGAGGAGCCTCCTGAGAATGGGTAAAACTAAGAGGCGATTGGCTGGCCTGGCTATCTGGAACATAGACTAACGCAGATATAGATGTATGGTAACATTGCATAAAGTCATTGCTGGGGTATTGAGAATGTAGTTGTCGGCCTGACTGGCAGAGAGGGCCTGCTTATAGCAACAACTACATATGTGTAAGAGTGTGGCGTGAAGGTTACTGGATATCTGGGAGGGGTCCTAAGACTGTTATGGTTAAGAAGCTGCCGCGTAGTAAAGGAAGGATGGACTGGGAACTAAAGTCGCACTTGTTGCCCCTGTTGGGCTGTTAGGGAAGCTGTACACACCCTGGCATGAGTGGAGGGTGGGCAGTTTTGACTGTGATGATTGCTGAATATTGTCCGTGGGTGGTGGGTGGGGTAGTTTTGTTTCAAGTTTTTGGATAAACATAAGCTTTGTTAAATGAATGGGTTGGTTCAAACACTTGAGCGATAAAAGCAGCGACGCAGTCAGTCAGAAAAACTGATCAAAAAATGATGGCAAGTTCCTTAGTTGGAATGTCAGAGGGTTGGGTACCTGTGCTAAGCGGCATAGGGTCCTTTCGTTCCTTAAGCGGCATAATATAAAGATTGCATGCCTGCAGGAAACACATTTGGATGACAACATGGGCCCACGAGATTGGCAAAGAAATGGAGGGGCCTGGTGTTTCATTCCTTATACTATACCTACGCAAGGTGAATGCTGATCTTTTATGCTCCAGTATATGGAAGCTGATGTTAGGGGCCATTATGTGTTGCTTAGTGGGAAACTAGAAGGAAAAGACATAACTATACTGGACATGTATGCTCCGAAATAGCGATGATCCTTCCTTTTTTAAATGCTGCAGGACCTGATTACAGAGAACTTGGACTCCCCACTTATATGGATGGGTGATTTTAATTGTGTCCTTGAACCAGACTTGGAAAGGCACCTGCCTAGAGGGGGCCCCATGACATAACTAAGCAATTGAGAAAATTTATGCATGAGCTGGGTCTGAGGGATATCGGGAGGATACAACATCCGACACAGAAGGTGTACACGTGTTATACGCCAATACATAATACATAGAGTAGACTGGATAGGGTCTTGGTAACAAAATCACCTGCAAAAATAGCAGCAGACATTACCCATCTTGAGCGATTTTTGTCGGATCATGCACCAGTGTGCTTTGTGGTGCAGGAGGCTCATATTGATTCTCCTGGAAGTTCAGGTGGGCGGGGAGGCGCTCTCAGAAGCTTTAACAAACTACATATCTCTTAATTGGAATACCACTATTAGCAGGGCCACTGAGTGGGATGCCTTAAAGGCGGTGGTCCGAGGAGCAGGAATGGGATTAACATATGGGGGACGAAGGCAACTGTACTGGGAGTTGCTCGATAAAGAGGACTCATTGGCGGAAGATCAGATGGGTAAGCAGGGACAGGAGGATGCCCTGGAGCGTGTGCTGCAAGAACAAATAACGGATATATGGGATAGGCTGGACAAATACACACTTAATAAATACAGGCAATTACTGCACGCACAGGGAGATAAGTCTAGTCGGCTGTTAGCATGGATACAGTGCAGGGAACAGGCGGCCCATTTGATCACCTGTATAAGTACACAATTGGGTGAGCTGGTCCACTCTAGACTAGATATTCTGGAACAATTTCAGCAGCATCTGTGTAAGGTATATACGGCTTACCCGTGGGTCAGGCCTGAACGCTATACCCCATTTCTAGATGGCCTCCAATTATATAAGCTAACTGCGGAGGCCAGTCAGGAGCTGGAAGAGCAATTAACAACTGAGGTACATACTTTCTACCTGACACTGCTGCCGTTTTGACACCCTGGCATCAACGTTGGCACTGTTGTTTAGTTTTCACTATACAGTAGGAACTGATCATTTGTGAGCAGCATAAAAGTTGGGATGGTGTCAGGCTGATTCCGAGCATTTCCTCAGGATGTGTTGCCCTGTCGGCCAGCTCGCTCGCAGAGCCCACATAAGTACCCCCAGACCTAGACAGGGAGCAAATGGTTCTGGCCACCACTGAACATGACAACCCTGATCCCTCAGGAGTCATGGTAACAGATCTAGAACCCTTTTGCTCAGTCACTTTTGCTCTTTTTCTCTCAAAGAAATATAGACAGAATACACAGAGGTACATTTTCAATGTTTATTGAACCAACATGATTTGATGAATAAAATATATTTGCTACAATGATTAATATCTGTAGCAGAAGAAAGTTATTAGAAGTATCAGGACAGTGAAGAAAATAAAAAGTTCCACCATCGTTCTGAAACAACATATATATGCAAGTTTATTTAAAAAAAGATATGATAATCTGGCGTACTCTTACTATGAGTACCCTAATCTAAAGCATGTAGGGTGTGTTCTGCCAAGAATCCCCGTACTGGATGATCCAACCCCATTACCTGATGGGAAAGACTGTAGGACCTCCCCTCTTGGACACAAGATGAACACCTCTCGTGGAGATATCAGCAGGCTGCTGGGCTGAAGCATCAGCTTCTAGAGACCCCGCAAATTACAGCAAAGTACTCCTCTTCCAACATCCGTAAACTGATGTATATTTATTTTGTTTAAAAGGCACCCTTGAGCTGTGATCTTGAGCAGGCTGTTATTGTTTGTGCGTTATAGATAGCAATGGCACAATATGTACAAAAACAATAAGAACATTTGCAATGCATATGTATAAACCTTGTACATGGTGTCAAGGTAGCATGATAGTGTTGTTGCAAAGTTGATTCTATAATCAAGTATAGTTTCCATTAAACTAATTCAGACTGTCACAGATGCAAATGTGTGTCAGACGTCATTGTGTAAAAGTGAAGGCAACTTTAGGAAAGACCTGTGTATCTGTAAAATGGCATTGTTTCCTTAGAGGACTAAATGGGACACATGACAGCACCCTTGCACAATGGGTCAAGGTGCCTCTGTTGCAGGTAGCATTTTTTTTTTTTTTGCAGGAAGGGGCACTTTCCAACACAAGGCATTTTCCTCTTTCTATGCATGCTGGAAAATGTAGTGCACATGGAAAGAGGAAAAAATTGGGAGAAATTAACATATTACTCCCTGTTTCCGCTTCACCTCGGGAGGTGGATGGATTTGACAATTTCCCAGGTTTACATCACTTTGGAAATCTGGGGCAGTGTTAGATTCCTTAGGTGTTGCATGGAAAAACCCACCACAGCGCCCATGGAACTCCATGTGGGTGCAGAGTAAGGCAATGCAGCGATTTGCGCTACGTTGGCTTACTCATGATTTATGAAGGTGGCTTTGCGAGAGCCCTGCATCCTGCATGACTCACTATGCTTGGGGCAAAAGTGTAGCAGGGCTCTCATAAATAAGCCCAGCTTAAAGTGAGGCAAGGGAGCCACAGGTTGTTGGGCTTGAGACCTGACGATTCATGGTGGATCTCCAACTCTCCAAACTGTAACTAACACCCAAATCCTGTCCTTGCCCATTATTTAACTCAGGGATTAAGCAATGTGAACTGCGGTACCGTACAAGATAATGACACTTCAATAGCACTAATGTTGGTGTGAATCTGAACAGATGCTCTAGGTTTGCGAGTCCAAATCTCAGCATTCATTCACGGTTAATGAGGTGTGGGGCAAACACCAACATGCAATAATGATTACTGAGTAACGGGGAATACAATAACTATGTTATGAATAATGAGTGATGGAGCAAGCCTGACAATACCTGAAGGATTCCTGAGTGATGGGACAAACCTGAACATGTGATGGTGATAAGTCTTGGCAAACTGTGGGTATTCTTGGCAGTATTGTTCCTCTCTAACTTATGCTTGCCCATGCATCATGGTAGTCATTCTTAATATATTGTGGGCAGTGCCCAGTTGTGCTATAATGATTGAAGTAACCTAATATTGGTAATTTGTGGTATTTTTGTAACATGCTGCTGTCAGAGGCTATCCAAATACTCACTAATCCATCCATCAATTTATAGTCACTCCTTTCATCCCCCATGCATCCATGCAGCCACTTCCTTGAGAATTCTTCCATGAATTCATTCATGCACTCACTCACAGGCTCTCAGTTAGATACTTATCCCTCCATACATTGACACATTCTTGCATTCCTCACTCATCCATTCATCCAACCACGCTATCATGCACAGAGACTCTGAATCAAGACCATGATTCCCTTTGCACGTTAACAATGAGAGTTTAATCACAAAGGCGAAACTAATAAAGAAAATATCATTTTTCGGTACTTTGGGGAAAAATTCAAGCCCCACATTGAAAGCAAGTGCGCAGACAGAAAGAACTTTCAAGAGTTTAAACTGTTACAGAGAAGAGGCAGAAAAGAAGTGCAGAAGAATAATCATTCAAAATGATAGAATTGAAACTGGCAAATTTAGAGAAAACAAGCTGGGGGTCTGAAGAAACATGCTGGATATATTGTCGACAACAAGATAAACCTTTATCAGCATTATAACTCTTTCCATCCCACAGAGAGGAAATGCCAGGAATAATAAGAATTTTCAGAAAAAAACGATGCAATACTTGTTCACAAAGAAAAACCGAGAATTGTAATCTTGACATGAGGCAGAAATAAATCGCACTCGAGTTAAACTCGGAGACCAAGTTGTTGAACTGTCGTCGTTTGCTCCGAATCTATGATGGGGTTTTCAACGGTTTATTGTTGCACAAGTCAGTAGAACAGCAGTCAACGAAGACGTCAGGATTAGATATGTAGATGTTTCGCATGAGTTTACAAAATTGCATATTCGTGCATTGTTTGGATTCCCCTGTAGAAAACAACAATCTAATTAGTTCTGACCCGTTTTCATTTGCTTCTACAAGGAAATGACATGAATTGGGAATTAAATATGGCATTTCCTCCTCTTCTCCTTCCTCCTCCCATTGCTCCCTTCATGAGTGAATGTGCCCATTCGCCAGTGCTGCTCACACTTCCTACAGCTGTTTTCTCTTTCTGTCCCTGGAATGGGGATTTGCCCATAAATTCTGCGGCTTTTCCCAGCACTGCTTGTTCTTTCCTTGCGCCTGCGTCACTTCCTGAGCGCTGTAGGGCTTTGCATTGAGGTACTAAGACCCCTCTATCGAAGACATTGTTTAGTGGTAGGACCCTTCTATTTTACTTTGCTAAACTTTGCTGATCGCATTTGTTAAGGGCTGGTTTAAATCTCCCCGCGGTGGCAGTGCCCCGGCTCGGGGTTCAAGACTCCTCCTCGCCCCCTGTTGTGGCTCTGAGGGATGGCGGGCTGCAAGCTGCATCTCTCACTTGTGTCTCGTGCTGTCTTTGTTCTTTTGCGAATTAACGGCTTCAGTGAGCGCTGTTCCTTTAATTATAGTGACGCTGCAGTCTAGATAGTTTCTTGATGGCCAAGGGCACCACATAGAAGATCCTACTTCTCGGCGCAGTGGGAGAGGGGCAGTGTCTGAATATGTGGTCTCTGTGGCTGCTGCAGCCTCCTTTCTACTCTGCTGTGGTTCTAATCTGCGCCTCTTGAAAAGAATAAAAGAAAGAGGAAAGGAAGGGAGGAGAGTGAGGGAGGGAACAGTTCAAATTCAAATACGCTTTATTTGGCTCACATACAAAACCATAAAATTACATCATAAAATGTACATTTAAAAAAGTCCAAGAAATAATCCTGATATGAAGCGTTGAGCAGCGGCAGCGCAGGAGCCAGGGGGATATATGGCGCGAGAAAGGGACAGTGCATAAAAACTATAGAGAGCTGAACAGGATGGGCCTCGGGTATTCTACAAGATCGGGTTCAGAGGTGACATAAAATACATCAATACGGTCATGCCATTAAACCCTTACAATATACAGAATATATATATATAAAAAAGTGGCATCATAGCAGCTAAAACAATATAGATCTCCTTTTTGCGAGTAGAGGCTTTGAGTGCTGGATGGAATATAAGCTTGACAGTAAACCCTGCCCATTGGGAACTTACAGATGCTTATAGAGTCTCTCTTTTAAGAGAACCCTTAGGCGTCCGGATGTTTGCTTGTCTTTTCATTTTAATCAGGTAACTGGTGGGCCTCTCAGAGATGGGCCCAGGGGGGTATTTGTGGGAGGGGCGGGTGAAACAGAAGCGAGGAGGCCGTATTGGTGTGATATTGGGGCCGTTTTTTATTCCAGATAACAATTCAACCTACAACAGTAGAAGTTCTTATCCAATGAAGGCTTAACTAAACAGGAGTTCTTTTGTTTATTTTCCTCTTCTTTGGTTCCTTCTAGGTGCTCCGGTGTTCTGGGGGGACCCCAGGAGGCTTGCAAGGGAAGCACAACAACAAAGCGGTGAGTATGACCACGGCGGCTGTGCGGATCGGTCTTTCACCACACCCAAGTTTAGGAATTTGTGCAGAGCCCCTTAGATCTACTCCTGTGTGCTAGAAAAGGGGGTGGGGAGTAAAAGTGAGTGGAAGTGTTGGAAGGCGGGCCTCGGGGAGTCGGAGAGACCACCCAGAGGGGCCCCCACACTGTACGAAGTAGCCGAGTGCTGCTGAGAAGCCTCCGGGGGAGATCCTTCTCCTATCATGTACTAGCACAGTAACACCACCACAACAGACTCAAGGAGGTTTGTCTCAAGACGAGCAATTCTTTATCAGCACTTAAAGGTTACGGGGTCAATATTTACACGAAAGGGATCAAGGGATCCACAAAAGTCTCAGTGTCTCTTTAGAAGGGAAGGGGTAGCGGGACAGTCTTTGGCAGGAGCTTGGTACGAGGGTACCTGGGGCCCAGTTCTTATCCTCAAGCTGGAGGACCTCCGGATCTCGGAGGGGTCGAGCCGCGACGGCGTCAGCAGGGCTCTGGCGTCAGTTCGGAGAGAGCCGCGACCAGGTCAGCAGGGCTCTCAAGATGGTTTCTGCTCCGCTCGAGCCGCGACGTCGTCAGCAGGGCTCCGAGGGAGGTTTCAGCGAGGTTGGGCTGCGACAGCGTCAGCAGGGCCCCGATGTTCCGGGGGGCTTCAAGGTTTCAGCAAGAAGGAGCCGCGACGCAGTCTGCAGGGCTCGTGGTGGTTTCAAGCAAGAGTTCTTCTCCGTAGGGTCGGCCGCGATTCGATCAGCTGGGCTCTCGACTCCGGGATACAACTGCCGGTCTGTTGCGGGGTCGCCCCAGATATAGGCCTGGAGCCCTTTGATGTCCGGACCCTTGCGCCCGGGAGGCGGAGAGGCCGGGTTGGGAGCGGCCAGACGCCCAGCAGGAGAGGCGCCCGGCCCAGGAGAGATGGAGGCCGATCGCACCTCGGTGTGTGGGGACGGTTGGGGGTCCCATCGATACCGCCCTCCGCCAGGGCGATGAGGTGTTCACGTGATACCCCCTGGCCAGTTCTTGGTGCCTCAATGTCTGGGCCTTGCTGGGGCCGAGACCGGGTTGAGCGGAGTCAGGTGGACTGGTGTGCAGGGTCACGTGGCAGGCAACAAAATGGTGGAGCCCCGAGGTGTATGTGACCTCGTGCGGCTCGAACGGGTGGCCCGTGGAGGCCAGGGCGGGGAACGGGCCCAACCCCAGGGAAGTCAGGACCACGCCACGAGGCCGGGTCCAACAGGAAGTAAAGGAAATAAGTGGATCACAATAGAAAACAAAGACCCTAAAAGTCAGCAGAGATGTGACAACCTCCTGACCTCCCCACCTTTACCCCATCTGTTTCCTCTCCTTTTCTCCTCCTACCGTGTTTGCTGATTGGCCCTTCTGCTGCAAATCCCCGCTTTTGATTGAATGGCGAGAGGTAAGTTGTGGGTTTGTGTGCGGGTTTGGGGCGCTTTTTCGCAGTATTTAAGTGGACCGTCTCACCCGTGCCTGCTTGTGGTTATAATGGGTAAGCATCTCAGGCAGTCACACTGTTCTCCTACTTTCACTGAGAGATACCTACATTGAGTCAAGAAGAGGGGACAGGCTTCTAGGTTTTATTCTCTGTCTGATTAGGATTTTTAGGAGACTGTGAGGTGCCTGTTTGAGAAACATCATCGCCATTGTAAGAAGAATTCATTGCCTCTGGATTCTCCTGTCCTCAGGCAGATTCTGCTTCTCTCTATGTCCTCCTGCTCCTGCTGGGTTCTCCAGAGAATGATGAAGATGCAGGTGGCAGGTTTTCTGGCCAACCTTTCTGCACCAAGACAGAAATGTATTTCAATTAGGAAGGTGAAGTCAGTTGTCTCCTACCTTTCCCACAATCTTCAGCTGCCTGTGGGCAAGGTGCCTGGGATTGCTTGTATTTGAAATATCTTGAAGAGAGAATGGGAGGACCCTGCCAGAGTCTTAGTTCCCATATTCATGGGGAAACTTGATCCTTTGGCTAAAGAAGAGACTGTACTGTCTCACCGATTGGTGGTGGACCTCCTTTTAGCATATTTATTGGGCAAACCATCCCTTCTTACTGGAATTTTTGTCCTTTCAAGCCTTTCAGATTCGAAGGCTGAGGGCGCCGGGAAGAGACTTCATACAGGTCTTAGTCTTGCTTGTGAGGTTCTGTTGGATATATAACTCTCAATTCATAGTCAAGGATTTTCAATTTCTCTGTCTCATGCTGCATTCATGCTGGTAAGGATTTCTCACAGCTTTTGGGAAAAATGGGGTAGCAAGCCCACTTCTTGTTGGATGTTATGTTTCACAACCTACAGGCTTCAGCCATGGCTTTAGCAAGCTCAGCTGGTGCCGGGCATCATTTGCACCTTAGGAGCCGGAAGCAGCCCACAAGAACCGTCTGTTGAGAATGCCCTTCTTGGGTATCAAACTCTCTGATGGTAAGTGCTAGGAACCTCAGCTTAAACCCTTTGAGAGTCAGAAGCATATTAAGCCTTTTGTCACAAACAGAAATCTTGGAGAAGAGTCAGGAAGAAGAATTAGCATTACCAGAGGAAAAATACTGACCTCTGCCAGAGTAAGAGCTGTTTCCAGCCTAAGAGAAATCAATCACGCCTTCTTCTCATCACACAGCTGGGAAAGGCGATAAGACACTGAGGTCCTGACTATGCCAGAACCTCTATGGGGCCAGTGAGAGGTCATCTGCAGTTTTGGCATCAAACATCATGAGATTTAATATCATACATGCATATTCAGCAGTTTGTTTCTTAGTGATACTTCATGGAAATACTTCTAGATTTTCCAGACCCACATTTTGTGTGGACTGTTTGACCCAGGGACAAAATAAAGTTGGAAGCCCTCTGGGACACTATATACCTTCTGCAGGTCAAGGAAGCTATTCACCCTGTCTGTTTAGCGGAATAGGATCAGAATGATTATAGACTTGACATCAGTATACCCATGCTATGAATTTCAAGATGAACACTCTGAACTCTCATATCCAGGGGGAATTTTCATATAGAAATCGACGTACAAGAAACCTAACTGCATGTCCCTATAGCTGTACACCAAAGAAGGTTCCTCAGGTTTGCTGTCGGGAGCCATCAGTGACAGTTTCAAGTGTTACTTTTTGGGCTGAAGACCTACCCCAGAGTTAGTACCAATGTTTTGGATCCTGTCTTATGTCTTCCCCATGCTCAGGGGTGGTAGCCCACCCATATCTGGATGATTGTCTATTCCCCTACTCAGAGCCAGTTAATAAAGGAAACAGAGTTTAAAGTCTAGGCTCTGGCAGAAGATGTTCCTCAAGTCATCTCAGAGATTGGAGTATATAGGGATCTTATTCAACATGATCCAGGGGATGGTATATCTTCAGTCGTCCAGGAAGCTCAAACTCAGGAGCCTGCTATAGATGTTGTCAAAGAGACAAAAAGCCTCAGCGTGCGAGCAGCTTCAAGGCCAGAGAAATATGGCACGCTATAATTATTTCTCAGATATTTATCTTTTCTGTGATTTTCAGGAAAGGAGAGATATGTATTTCTTTCTTTTTTTTCCTTTCAGCAACTCTAAGTGTTGTTCTATAGGCACAGCTCCTCTTGGGTCGGTGGTGCTTCACATTCTCAATCACTGGTTGCCTCTCCATGGAAATTACGAGGTCCTAATTACAGTAACTTTTACTGTCCGGGAGAGTGTTGTATGGCGGATAATGTCCCCAGCTTTGAACAAGGTGCAAGGAAACAGGCTTTTGCAGGTTCCTCTCTCTTTTTGCCCCCATTTGGACTATTAGCTGCTGTTTTTTTTAAATTTGAGACTGCACTAAGGCTTGCTAACCAGACCTTGGTGCCAATATTCTAACCCTAGACCAATATATGCAAAATTGGCTACACCCAATTGGAAAGTACTGACTTACTTAACATCCCTAGTATATGGTACCCAGGGTACCAAGGGCATGTAAGGCAGAGTGTTCATGCAGGGCTGCAGCACTCTGCATGTGACAGAGACAAAATGGAGCCCAGCATGCCACTGCAGACTGACAGGGCAAAGTTTTACGCTGCCAGTTCGACTTTGCCTTTACACCTAATGGCAAAGCCACAACTGCCCTTAAGAATATATGTACGTCTCCCCTCAGGAAGGCTTATAAAGCTCTATGGCAGGGAGCCATATATACTTGAGTAAGACATATGATTTTTAATATGTCTTAACAGCTAAATTTCTCAAATGTCCATTTGCTGTGGAAAGGTTAGGAGCCCCATTGGCTAACACAGGGTTAAACGGTTGGCACCCCAACCCATCTAACTCCTGAATGGGACTACGTAACAAGGTCAAGTAGGGTATGAAATTAATTGTGGCATTAAATCTGACCTGATTCCCAGGCCAGATGTAAAGTCAATATTAATGTTAAGCAACTTTTAGAAAGTTACCACTCTGTACTCCAGCTAGTCCAGTGGCCTCACAAAGGCCCGACAATTAGACAGATTTCTGACCACCTGGGGAGACATCTGTACGACTCCCAGGCCTGGGAACAAAGGCAGTTGCCACAGAGGAAGGTGTTTCCTCCTCTCCCAGTTAGGCCACTCAGGGTGTTAGCCCACAAGGCAGGCTTCAAAGGTGAAGCTGACTTTGAAGGGCCACTAGCAAAAACATCCTGATCAGGATGCCTTATGTTTCTGCAGACAATTAGGCGACAGACCTAAGGAAGGGAAACCTGTGCTCAAACAAGTTTTTCCTTGTGAGGAAATTCGATTTTCGATCATGATCGTATCGACCCACCATTTTGTGCTCCGCCGCCATTTTGTGTTGCCCTCACTCAGGCCGCACGGCGAACAAAGTCATTTCTGCTTTTTCTGCAACATCGTGTCGAAATAAGCCTTCTGCCTCTATTTACAAAGCTGGTGTTAGGACTGGCCGAGTACACTAATCCCCGTCTGTTTTTTTTAATCCCTGTCTCAACTATCTGTTGGTTCACACCATTCTTTTCCGAATTTATCTCAACGTCTGGCCTTCGCTATTCTTTGCTCGTATTCTCTCGTTTCACAACTGTCCTCCAAAATATACAAACGTGATTCGCCAGCTGCAAGTCAGTTACACTCGTTGATTAATTAACTTGTGGGGAGGGGTGGCAAACACAGTTGGAGGAGAGGCTTCTTCAAGTTACTCGACACTTCTGTTTTCCTACTTTTCCTATTGGTTCTGTTCTGTTTTCCGACTTTTCTTACTGGTTCCTTGTTGTATGCTTTAGGTGTGTTCTTGGTTAATGTATATATCACCTATGTGCTATATAAGATTGTGCGCCACGGAGTGAAGTGGCAGTTTCCTGAGAACCTACCTTGTGTACTTCTGGGATAACTGTACTAGCTGCAGCTAATAAATCCGATCTTTTACGCCTAATAGAGTGTCCCGTGTCTCTGTGCAGCTAAGGAGGAGAACCCCGGAGATTAAGGCGTACCCTGCACTGCCAGGCACATAAGGTTCTGGTTCTTCAACTGGCGCCCAACGTCGGGCGGCTTCAGTGGCAGTGGTTCTGCCTAAAGGTTCTTAAGGAACCCCGCAAGAAAATTCTGGAGGAATCGCGAACCACGTCAAGCGACCCCTGTATGTCGAAGTGGTCCGAAGGTCTTTTGCAGCGTGGTTACTCCTTCCTGGCGGCTACTGACGACTTCTGCCCTGACTGCCGCCTTGCATTGGCCCTTCTTTTGGTGATGTATGGTAAGGCGAGACGATAGACGGGCCTCTGTGGCGTAAGAAGACGTCCTTAGTTAAGTATTTGGTGGGTCGCTCTCACAACTTTGATTCTTTGTTTTATCCTTTGGTCCTTAGATTCGACTATTGCAATAGCCGAAGCCAAGGGGTAAGTGCATTTGTACTGTGTAACGAGTTTACCCCCTTGAAGTTTGTGAACAGTCCGGAGACATCACGAGATGCCTGGTCTGACTAAGTTTGGAAAACTTTGTTGCTTTGGTTGTAATAGGGATTCCCGGCTTGAGGATTCTTGTCCGATTCCTTCGGTTGGAACTCCCACTAATGAGCTCTATTCTAAACATGGTATTGGCCCCATTGCTTTTAATAAGGCATGGACCCAATACATGAAAAAAGATGGTTTTTTAAAATGGCCAGAAAATGATAGTTTCGAGACTGATGTGCTAGATAATTAAGAAACAGTTTTGTTCAAAAGAAAACCCCGGCCGGCAATGTTTGACTCTTTCCACCTTTGGCGTAAGGAAGCCAAACAGATAGGAATTAAACAAGCAAAACGAGATAGGAAAACACAGGGTATGTCGATTATACAGGCTGCCCAACAATTCAATGATGATGAAATTAATAATGCGATGGAAATTTCAGAAAGACAGCATCGTATGGCGATTGATAAATGCTATCCGGTATTGCCTACTTCCCCTTCCGATAAAAAGAAAGACTTAGAAGAAGATCCCTTGATGTCTCACTTATTGAGATTGCCTCCGCCCTATGCACAAGCTGCTAATGCACCCCAGTTGTTACAGCCTGTTCAGCCGCCAGCAGTACCTCCGCCTGCTCCTGCTCTTCCGCATTTGCCCCTTCCAGTATTATCGCCTCTACCAGCTTTAACTTCAACTTCGATTCCTTTGCCTTCATCTCCCGAACTTCGATCTCCTTTACCTTCTGCTCCTCCTGCAATTACTGGTTCTCCTTCAGTTAGTTCGCCTAATACCTTGTCCCCTATCCTTATGTCTAATTCTCCGTCTGCGCGTAAGCGACTAACGGACACTGTCACCCGTATTTTATCTCCTTTCTTTGAAGCTTTAAATATGTCTCCGGCTTTTGCTCGAAGACAATCTCGTAGTCAGTTCCCAGCTTCTGAAGAACGAGAAAAGTTGGACTCTCTCGCACGTAAATGGATTGAGAGGGGTCCGCAATATAATGTGTCTGACATTATGTCTACCTTTTCACAATGGAATGCGCCTACACAGAGATATGTTTTTAATGTAATGTGTGACACTCTTGCTAAAGAATGGGAGGATACGAAATTTAGTCCGGTTCCGCAGGGTCTGTTAGATGCTCAGACTGATTTTGATAAAGGACTTGTTGTGGGTTCTAAGGTTGAGAACGCTGTAAGGACACTTATTACCTTTAGAACCTTGTTGTCCTCTCAGACTTTCCTTGATTCAGATCCTTCGGTTAGGCTGACACAAAAAGAGTATCCTATGAGAGAGGTTCCTCCAGTGTGGAAAGAAGCGGTTGCAACCCAGGGTGCTAATCCAGCTGTTCCTGCTCACTTCCAGCGTATATGGGTACATGTCCCCTGGAAAAGATCTGAAGTTTTAGCACTCAAACAGACTCTACCGGATCCTCGGAAGAACCCTGCGGGTTATTATAAAGAACTGTCACAGACTGTTGATGCTTGCATCATGAACTTAGCTGATATCGACATTTTGATGGGAAATGTAGTTCCACAAGCATTATGGGCTAAGATTCGTAGAGAGGACCACGTTCAAGCATTAGGTGGTGATTGGAATGCTATAACTGCCGCCGATGCAGCTCAAGTTGGTGGTGCCAAACCTGAAGCTTTGATTACAGAATTACCCGGTAGGATCATTACATTAATGAAAACGATGATGCCTGCCTTGAGAGTTAACTGGGATAAACTGGCGGCATGCAAACAAAAGAAAGATGAGAGTGTCTCTGATTTCTTCACTCGTTTTGAGGAGACATTTATTGATCACAGTGGTCAAGATATGGCTACAGAGGGTGGACCGATTATTTGTGGACAAATTTGTATTTAATTTGCTTCCCGAGCTGTCACACAAGTTGAAAGATTCTGAAAGTTCATGGGCTGTTTCTTCTTCTGCTCAGATATTGGCTACTGCACAATATTATGAAAATAGAGATAAAGAAGAAAAAGAAAAGCAAGAGAAAAATGCGAAAGAGTTAAAAACGAAGGTTCTCTTGCAACAGGCTTATCCTCCTCGTTATGTTCAGCCTCAGTTTCAACAGCCTCTGCAGTTTCAGAGGTTGTATCAAAAGCCTGAGCCGTATATTCCGCAACCTTTGTTAGGTCCTAATCAATGTGCCTATTGTAGGGAGAAAGGTCATTTTAAGAATAGTTGTCCGGTTTTATTGCAGCGCAATGGAGCACTATCTGCTCCACGAGGTTGTGGTGGCCTCCAGTCAGCAAACAGAAGTAGAGGTCGAGGTGTATTGACCCAAGAACAGCGTTCCCTTCCTCCTCCTAATTCCGTGAATTACTTTGATCAGCAAAATGTTAGATCTACACAATATTACAAATATTACAATAAAGACCATTATATTGAAGGCGAGAATGTAAGTCTTCATGCTAACTAGGACAGCCATGGACAAAGTAAGAGAGTTATGTCGATTCCAGTAGATCAGAATGGACCTTATGTTAATGTCACTACGATGGGTGTTTCAGAGCCATTTCTTTTAGATACTGGTGCGATGAGAAGTTCTATTATTCATTCTAAACTCCCTGGGGCACCTTTGTCTGGCTTAACAAATGTATCTGTAGGATTTTCTGGTGCCCCAGTTCGTAATCCGGTTTCTTGCCCTTTGCCTATTTCAATTGGCCCTCATGATTTGGAAGCTCCGCTTCTTTTGACAAATGGTTGCGGTGAGAATATGTTGGGTTTGGATTTATTGAAAAGAATGCATGCTACGATATATTGTTCTCCTTCTGGTGTACATCTTACTTTAGGACAGAAATTGACTTCTCCAATGTATTTGTCTAAAGACCAGTTTCCACCTGAATTGCTCTCTCTCCCTGCAAAGCTTTGGGCTACGGGTCCGAATGATGTTGGTTGTCTTAAAATCCCACCTTATGTTGTTACTCTCAAGCCTAATGCTGAATTGCCACACATTCCACAATATAGAATTTCTCCTGAAGGTGAAAAAGCGCTTTTGGAGATTATCCATGATTTGATTCAAAAGGGTGTGGTTGAGGAAACATATGCAATAGTCCTATTCTTCCTGTTCTAAAACGCACTGATCCTTCTCAACCTCCTGTTTATCGTTTTGTAATTGATCTTCGGGAGGTAAATAAAATTGTTATACCACAATTTCCGGTGGTCCCAGATATCACTGCTCTGTTGACGATGATACCTTCTACAGCAACTTGGTTTTCCGTTATTGACTTGAAAAATGCTTTCTTTAGTATTCCCATTGCAGAAGAAAGTAGGGATATTTTTGGCTTCTCTCTTGGAGGCCGAAGCTTCCGGTTCAAGCGCGCATCTCAGGGCTATTGTGAGAGTCCCTCTATTTAGAGTCAAGCTCTAAAATTTCATCTTGATACTTTTCATTTGCCGTCTGGTGCCGCTCTTATCCAGTACATGGATGATCTGTTAATCGCTGCTGATTCAGAAGATATCTGCAAAGATGTGACTGTTGCATTGTTACACTTGTTCGATCTGAATCATAATGTTTCACCTTCCAAACTACAATATGTTCATCGAGAGGTTACCTACTTGGGTCATCTCTTGTCAAAGGAGGGAAGACGATTAACCTTAGAACGAATTCAAGCGATTGCTCAAATGTCTGTACCATCCACACAAAGAGAGGTACGTGCCTTCCTGGGCATTACTTCTTATTGTAGGCAATGGATACCGAACTTGTCTTTGATGGCCAAACCTCTTTTAGCACTCACTTTGAAAGATACGCCTCAGCCTCTTCCATGGACTGACGAATGTCAGAAGAGTTTCACTGACTTACATACTGCCTTATGCTCTGCTCCAGTTCTGGGTACTCCTGATTACAGTAAGCCTTTCACACTCTATGTCCATGAGAGAGAGGGTTGTGCGTTGTCAGTCTTAATGCAGCATTTTGGAGACAAACAGCGAACATGTGCCTATTTCTCAGCTACATTAGATCCAGTAGCCAAAGCATTGCCTTGTTGTCTTATAGCAACAGCAGCAGCAGCAATTTCTATTCGACAGTCTGCTGGAGTAGTGCTAGATAACACTCTTATTGTTATGGTGCCGCATGCAGTAGATACCTTGTTAAACAGGACAAAAACACAACATCTTACAAGTGCTCGTTTGTCTGGATACGAGCTGACGCTTTTAGCTAGTCACGTGCACATCAAACGATGTAACACTTTGAATCCAGCTACTCTGTTGCCTCTTCCAGAAGAGACAGGTATTCAAGAACAGCATGATTGTTACCTCCATACTGAGGAAGAGACAAAAGGAAGGATTGACTTGAAAGATACACCACTAGAGAATCCGAATGGAATTTTATGGGTGGATGGTTCTTGTTTCAAACTGCCTAGTGGAGAGACAGTATCAGCTTATGCTGTTACTACCTTACATACAGTTGTAGAAACTGCACGTATCAGACACAATTCAGCTCAAGCAGCAGAACTGATAGCTTTGACTAGAGCGTGTGTGTTGTTGAAAGGAAAGAGAGTGAACGTGTATACTGACAGCCAGTACGCGTTTGGTGTAGCGTTCAATTTCGGGCGCTTATGGAAGGAGAGGGGATTCCTTACCTCACATGGCACTAAAATACAGCATGGCCAGTTGGTGACTGACCTTCTTGAGTCACTTGTTTTGCCTAACCAAATAGCTATTGTGAAGTGTAGTGCACACAAGAAAATTACAGATGATGTTGGCCGAGGAAATGCATTTGCAGATGAGGTAGCGAAAAAGACAGCAAAAGATGTGACGAGTCGAATGTATGTTGCGGGTCCTGCGAATTGGGTCAGAGAGAGAGGAATGTACGAGGATACAGTAGAAAGCGTGAAAGCGATTTAGGAAGAGGCTACAGAGAAAGAATTGAGCAAGTGGAAAGAAAGTACAGGAATGTTAGATGAGATGGGATGTTGGGTGGAATTGTCCGAGCACCAACGTTGGCTGTTACCAGACGCCTATGTACTACCAGTAGTTACTATGGCGCATGGTCCAACTCACCTAGGTGCAAAAGGCATATGCAAGCTTCTAGCTCCATTATGGCAAAATGTAGGAATTCCGAAGTGTGCAGAAAATGTAGTAAAACATTGTATTGTCTGTCTGATGTACAATCCAGGAAAGGGAACTCCAACTCCAGCAGGTCACTTTGCTCCTCCGACATATCCATTTGAAATGTTGCAAGTCCACTACATTCATATGGAAAGATGCAACAACCTCAAATATGTTTTGGTGGTAGTATGCGCATTTTCTAGATGCATAGAAGCCTATCCTCTAAAAGACAACACAGCTTTATCAACTGCTAAAGTTCTACTAAAAGAATTCTTCCCTAGGTTTGGTCTGCCGCGCATTGTCTGGAGTGACAATGGGAGTGAATTTGTGGGCCAGGTTATGCAAAAAGTTTGTGCAGGACTTGGCATAAAGCAAAAGTTCCATGCGGCAAACCATCCACAATCAGCGGGTTTAGTAGAATGTTACAATGGTACACTCAAGCTTAAGCTTGCGAAAGTGCAGGCTAGTACAGGACTTAATTGGCCCGATGCTCTACCATTGGCTCTTCTATCCACCAGAACAGCAGTACACTCTCGTATGGGACTTAGCCCTTACGAGGTGGTTTTTTAGGCGCCCAGCTAATATATGGGGAGTCCCTCGCCCTAAGAAATGTTCAGACTTGCCATATCCAATGTTGGTTGATTACTTGCATGACCTTACAACTAAATTGCGTGTTCTCCATCAACAGGTTCAGAGTGCATTGCCAGAGGCCTCCACAGACCCAGGTCATTCCATTCAGCCAGGTGACTGGGTTTGCATAAAGAATTTCCAGAGGACGCAAAATTTGGAGCCTCGGTGGAAGGAACCTCGGTTGGTTCTTCTAACTACGAGAACAGCGGTGAAAGTCGAAGGAAAGAAAAACTGGATACACGACGTGCATTGCAAGAAAGTGCCTTTGCCTTTACCGTTTGATCAGTGGGTACGTAAGGGCATTTATGAAAGCGAGAAGATTCCACGATTTGTACCTTATAGTGATGCAGGCCTGAATGGAACATTGTCAGAGAAAGAGAACGACGACATTCTCCAGGAAGCAATACCACCACATCGTCGTTTAAACACTACCAATCCACGAACATTGTTTCAAGAACAGACTGTCCCGGATAAAGAAAATTACAACCTAAGACCCAGATTAAATAAGAACACTTAAAATTTTCTCTCCTATGTAGTTTTTCTATCCCGGTTGCAGGGTCACGGTAGGAGTCTTGGTTGTGACCTGAGTAACGGCAATAGGCCTGCAGGACTTGCAGTGTCATAGGACCGCAGACAATCGTGACTTAAGTCATTGAGGAAGATTGCCGTGAGCATCCATTTAGAAATATGGAAACTACTTTAGGAGAAAGAGAGAGAAAGAATAAAATCAAGAAGAAACAATGTAAATTTATGTATAGTCGTTTTTGTATAACTTTGTGTATTATTATATTATTATGTATTCTTTTAGCATGTATAGGTTGGATTGTTTATGCTCTGCAGCAAAAAGTTGTCCCTCCTTCTTTCTCTTTATCTTCTTCTTCTACTGTCTAACCGCATCTATTTTATACACTTCCTAAACATGAACTCATTAGACGAACCGAGTATTATAATAATTCATTTATTCAATTATTACATCAACACCAATTAGTGATTAATACAACCGACTGTTGGGTATGTGGACTTATGCCACACACCACAGAAAAAGGGATGCCGTATTTAGTTCTTCCATTCTCCTATGAAGGTTCCGCTTGGGCTTATTTTGTTATTTTCTCCAACACCTATCAAAGTAAATTCAGACGACCCGTTAGTTCATATATTGGTGGTCCAGATTTTAGTCACAGCTCATTGATAAAGGGAATGGTAGCTATGGCTAAAATCATGGAGAATAGTAGGATTTCTGTTGACGAAAGAAAAGCGTACACAAACTGGAACGTCACCCATTATATTACTAGCCTTAGTGATAAGGTTAAACAGGAAAAATCTCCACCAATTTGGACTGTTCCTCTTCAGGGAAATTTCTGTCTGCAAATAAATGGTCAGTCTGCTAACACCGTACAAAAGAATAACTGCTCCCACACATACGTCTACTCCTCTCAAAATTCGCCGCCGTTAGTACCGTCTCAGGGCACATATTTTATCTGCCACGATAGGTCTTACACGTGGTTGCCGACTGGTTTTTCTGGTACCTGTTATATAGCTTTCCTTCTTCCCCCTACATACACTGCTTCTGCAAACCATCATAAAAATAGATATGGCAGAGGGATTACTGATTCAAAAGACACAGCAGGACAAGAGGGAGGAGATTTCCTCAAAGGATTTCTTCCTTTTTGGGGTCCTATGGCCAACAGCAGAAATATAAGACAACTGGTTCGTGTCGTAGAGACTACGATAGATATCAATGTAGGAGCCTTAAGTAATATCACGGCAGAACTACAGGCGGATCGTCTTATGACTTTGCAGAACCGAGTTGCCTTAGACTTTGTTCTTGCAGATCGCGGTGGAGTATGTAAATTGATCGGGTCAAGTTGCTGTATTTTCATACCTGATGACGCTCCAACAGTATACCAAGCCATCTCTAAGTTACATGTAATCTCCGAGTCAATTCATCAGGACGAAGGAGATTGGTCATTAATGGAGTGGTTTTGGGGACTACTGTCCAAATGGGGTTGGAAGGTATTGACATTCCTTGGAGTAGTTTTAGCCATCATTTTCTCTTGTTGCCTTTGTGTGCACTGTGCCCCTGCCATTTGTGACCTTTGTGCTACTGTATGCATCCCTAAACCCAAGTCACAAAGAACAGAGAATATTAGAATGATGCTACAGCAACAGCTCGATGACCTCATGGCCATCGACATTGACTCCGATTAACGTGAGTCTATGTACCTTGCCTGAGTTTTGGCAAAAGGAGGGTCTGAGGAAATTCGATTTTCGATCATGATCGCATCGACCCGCCATTTTGTGCTCCGCCGCCATTTTGTGTTGCCCTCACTCAGGCAGCACGGCAAACGAAGTCATTTCTGCTTTTTCTGCAACATCGTGTCGAAATAAGCATTCTGCCTCTATTTACAAAGCTGGTGTTAGGACTGGCCGAGTACACTAATCCCCGTCTGTTTTTTTTAATCCCTGTCTCAACTATCTGTTGGTTCACACCATTCTTTTCCGAATTTATCTCAACGTCTGGCCTTCGCTATTCTTTGCTCGTATTCTCTCGTTTCACAACTGTCCTCCAAAACATACAAACGTGATTCGCCACCTGCAAGTCAGTTACACTCGTTAATTAATTAACTTATGGGGAGGGGTGGCAAACACAGTTGGAGGAGAGGCTTCTTCGAGTTACTCAACACTTCTGTTTTCCTACTTTTCCTATTGGTTCTGTTCTGTTTTCCGACTTTTCTTACTGGTTCCTTGTTGTATGCTTTAGGTGTGTTCTTGGTTAATGTATACGTCACCTATGTGCTATATAAGATTGTGCGCCACGGAGTGAAGTGGCAGTCTCCTGAGAACCTACCTTGTGTATTTCTGGGATAACTGTACTAGCTGCAGCTAATAAATCCGATCTTTTACGCCTAACAGAGTGTCCCGTGTCTCTGTGCAGCTAAGGAGGAGAACCCCGGAGATTAAGGCGTACCCTGCGCCGCCAGGCCCATAAGGTTCTGGTTCTTCACTTGGGCTTATAGCCTTGTGGTAGCCACAACCTTAGGGTGGGCTATCCTGCTCCTCATGAACAAGGAAAGGTTGTGCCATTATGAAATGGGATTGTCAGGTGCCACACTTCACAGGAACTTGGTTACTAGAATTAATGGGACCCAGTAGCCTATTGGCTAGTGACCGTGTGGTCCCCTAGGGGCTCAATTCGTGAATAAATATGGCATCCCTGGCACCCTGCCCCTCAGTTAACATTGGAGTACAAGACAGCAGTGAAGTATTGCCCTGCTGCCCTTGAACCACAGAAAGAATGGCTTCACTGTCAAGGAGACTGCCTCTGCTGCATTTTTGGGCTAGTAAGATTGTGACTGTGGCTACAGCTCCTGACCTTGGGAAAAGTTGATTTTCAAACCTTGCCAACTCCAGTGACTCTAAGGACCAGCCGCTGGATTCCCTGGAACGAACTCCAGGGACACATGCGCTGAAAGTGCTCAAAAGGACAAAGTGGTAGCCACTGCAGTTGCCGTACCGCTAACAGTCACCGGGTATGAAAGAGGACAAATCCAAAATAGCCAAAACCTGCACCGAGTCTGCCAGACTAAGGAGTGTTGTCTGTGGCCAGATTCACCACACTCAAGGGACACCAGCCCCCACCAAGGAAATTCACTTTGACAGCTGTGCCACGAGAATGAGTGCTTCAACGTTACTTGACTTCAAGTATCGCAAAGAGGCGTTTATGGAACCCCAAGTGCCATGCTCAAAGCCGCCAGAGGACCGAGGGATCAACCATACTTCACCGCACAGCATGAGGAGCATCCTTTTAGCAACTTTTAGCCAGCATCCCTCAGCATCAGGACCACTCCATTGACTTCTATGGCGGTCACCGAAACCAGGCCTGAATACTCGCACTAACTCTTTCAAACTTTGTCTTTGCCAATGCTTGTTTGTGGTTACATTTAATATTAATGCAACGTTCTAAAATCTGTATCTCTGGAAACCTGCATGGGAATTTAGTGATCAAGGTCTCTAAAAATTAATTAAAATACGCTCTTTTTTTATAAAATCTTGGTGTGTGATTTTCTTATTTCATTGTTCAGTGCTGTTAAATGCTTAACGCTAAGTTTCTTTGCTAAGCCTTACTGCTGCAGCCACAGCTACCCAGGGTTGAGCTAAGGTTAAGTAAATGATACTGACTGGACTCAGGATGGTAACTGCGAGGGTACTCCATTATAAGGCCCCACATTCAAATCATATATTGCACTCAGATCCTCACACAAGGGATGCCAGCAGCTGGGGTTGAGGGACAGTGACACAGTATGAACATCCAGAGTCTCTGGCAGGGTTTGGAACTGGTAGGATGCTACTAATGTACAGTGTTAACAGCTGTCTGGAGAGCAGTTCAGTGCTTTGCACGTCTGTTGAAGGGAAAAGCTCTGGTGGTTTATAATGTCAATACAGGGGCAATGTCCTACTTGACTCGTTATTTTCTCTGAATCAGGAGGCACAATAGGTTTGCACATGAGAGGAGCCCAATCTATTTGATCTCATAGCCATTTACATCATGGGGGTCCCTAAACACTCAGTTGGATTACTTGAGCAAAATGTTTCCAAGCTTTCAAGACTGTGTCCTCGTCACCTTAATCTTCCAGCAGATTTAAGAAGGTAAGGTTGTCCTATATGTCTCCTATTCGCATCACAATTCTCAACTAATTTTCTATCAATGTTTCAGGATCATCCAGCTGTGGCAATAGATGCCCTGGCCAGCGCTTGGCCAGAAGGGCTTCTTTAAACCTTTCCGTCCATTCTATTGTTCAAAAGTGTTCTGGCAAGACTCCAGAGGGAATGATGTTTGTTCTGCCATTTTTGACAAGGAGACAGTAGTTTCCACTACTGAGGAGGCTGGCATTGGGGCAATAATGGATTCTGCCATCGCGCCCTTCTCCCCTTTTGCAGCCACTCCTGCCCCTGAATTCTCTGGCCTAATACTGTTGGTCTGGAGAATGAGAGGGAGGGGTTCTTGAATAAAAGGTCTCTCTTTTCTGTTTGTAGATCATTACAAGCTTACAGAAGATAATCCACTAAAAATGTTTATAGTCTTCATTGAGGTTCTTTTGATTCTTCACGCAGAGAGATATTTTTCTACCCAGTTAAGACTTCAGTTCCTAATATCCTCCAGTTTTTACAGGAGTGCTTTGATAAGGTACTGTCTGTGGCCACCCTCACATTGCAATGATCAGCAACAAAGATATTCAGAAGCCCTTGGAAGGAGTTATTAGCAGCTGAACCTTTAGTATCTAGGATATTTAAAGGCGTTGATCTCTTAAGGCAAGAATCTGTAATCCATTGCCACCTTGAGGTTCTGTAGCGATCCGAACCCGTGTATTCGGTATCGTAGTACTGACACGATTTTGGTACCAATGAACCGCAAATGATCCATTATATACATGACAGTGTTTTCGCTGCGCAACGAGCATGAATTCACTGGGAAATAGGGCATTCTGTTGCTAAATCATGGCATCCATTTTAGATACGGCATCCATTTTGTTTCTTGCCCTCACATAGTCAATGGACGAGCGATGACCCCGGCAGAATCACCTTGTTAAGGACACGTAAGCTCAAACCCCGAGAAAGCTGATGCTGCGTGACTAGGCAGAATCAAGCTGCCTCCCCTGCCTGAGGCCAATCCTGCTATACTGGTTCTCGTGTCCATTGTCCAGATTGAGAGGCCGAAGACGGTAGCCATGCCCGTTTACGATCCATAAACACCTCTTATCCTATTTTTCTATCCCTTGCACCTGGTTCTGCTCCTCTCCTTCTGGGCTTTTACAATGGGGAGATTACGATTTTTATGATGGGGAGGATCGGGCAAAGAATGGAAAACTGACAAGGAGACATGATCGAATATCGAAAACCTACGACTAATTATTGTTTGATGTATGTTTATTGTCTGTTTGGGATACCGGGTTGGGCATGAGAAATATTTGTGTAATGTTGCCTAAAGACATATTTCGTGTATTTAAGGAGCAACCCACTTCTTGCAAATCGAACAGTCTCGTAGATTCTGCCTTTGTGTGGTTCCTATGATTTCTGTGTCCCTGCAGTAAATAAACCTTGGTCTTTGACGCCACCATCGAGAAGCCCGTGTCTCTGTTGATTTGTGCACCAAGACGGGAAGGAACTCAGGGGACTTTGGGTGTTGTTCCCCTGGCACCTCTGGACTCTTAAAAGTCCAGAACCTCAAATTGGCGCCCAAAGTGGGGCGACGTCATCCGGTACTGGTCCAAAGCCTGAAGATTTCGAGGAGCTTCGTGTGAAGATTCCGGAGGGAGGTACCCCGCTTCATCGATCCCTGTATGTCGTAAAAGTGGCCCGACGATCTCTTCCACGAGGGTTCCCGTTCCTAGACGGCTACAGAGGACCGCTGCCTTGACTGTCGCCCTGTCTTGGACCCGAGGTGCAGACCTTAGTACGGCGAGACGTAGACGGGTTCTCCTTGGTGACGTCTTCCACATTTCAGTTAAGTATTAAGTGGGTTGCGCTCAGTCTGGTTGTGCTTTGTTGTCCTCTGGATACGTTTGTTTTTGAATTCGTAGATTGTCATTGGTTGTTCTTGTTAAGATAATCTTTATTTTGGTATTGGTTCATTTGGTAGGCCTAAGTTCTTTGCGCATTTTGGTCGGAATCTGTTCTTAGTTCATAATGACTAATGGTAGTAATTGTTTCCTGTCCTGCTTAAGTTGCAACGGGGATTCCCGGTTGGAGGATCCGTGTTCGGTTCCTCCGATTGGAACTCCTACATATGAGCTCTATTGTAAACACGGTGTAGGTCCTATCGCTTATAATGAAGTATGGGTCCGTTACACCAGGAAAGATGGTGTCCTTAGTTGGCCACCGCATGGTAGTTTTGAAATTGAAATTCTAGACAATCTAGAAATGAAGTTGTTTAAAAAGAAAGCCCGGCCGGCAATGTTTGATTCTTTTCGTGTGTGGCGTAAAGAAGCCAAACAGAGAGAAATTAGGAAGACGAAGAAGGAACAGAAAGAGAAAGGGTTGACATTAATGGAATCTGCTAGGCAGTTGCATGTCAACGAGACTGAGAAGAGATGGCAAATAGAAAACATAATTTGGCGATTGATAAATGCTACCCTGTCTTGCCATCTTGTCCTACTAAGCCGATAGAGGACCCTGAAAAGGATCCGCTGTTGTCTTATCTGTTGAGATCACCCCCACCGTATGCACAGGGTATTACAGCACCACAGTTACCACCTGTTGTGCAGCCAGCTGCTGGTCAGCCTGGAATAGTTGTTCCACTTCCTTTAATTCCAGCTCCTGTCCTTCCCGTGATTAATGTTCCCTCGGCACCCCCTCCTCCTGGGTCGCCTACTCCGCCTTTGCCTGTCGTTTCGCAAACTGCTTTACCTGCTACTCCCACCCTTACTACTTCATCTGCCCCAACTTCCCTGTTCCCGAACTCTGCAAACATTCCGACTCCGCTTTCTGTTCGTCGGAAAATACCCGACTCTGTAACTAACATCTTGACTCCTCTCTACAGGTCTTTAATTGGGACCCCCGTTTCTGACTCTACACAGAGACGTAGCCAGCTTCCTGGTCCCCAGGAACGAGCAATGCTAGATTCGACAGCTCTTAGGTGGATGTCGAAAGCTGCGAAGTATGATGCACGAAGAGTGTTAGATACCTTTATGCAATGGAATGAACCAACTCAACGTTATGTTTTTGATGTGATGTGTTCTCTTGTGCGTGAGGAATGGGACGATGATGATTTAGATTCCGTCCCCTCTGATTTGATAAATGTTCAGCAAAAATTCGCCGCAGGAATGGTGATAGGTTCAGATGTAAGAAAAGCAATAGAACTGATTTTAGCTTATAGGGATGATTCTCCTTTTCGAGCACCAAGTGACCCTGAGGGTTCACTGATTACTAGGAAAAGACGAGGTCAATACCCGATGAGGGAAGTTCCACCCATATGGCGCGATGCAGTCCAAGCTGATGCGGTTAATGGTATTGCAGCTGCCCCGGCGCATTTCCATAGAGTGTGGATACACATCCCTTGGAAGCGGGCCGAAGTATTAGCAGTAAAACAGGCATTGCCGGACCCGCGTAAAAATCCTGCTGGTTATTATAAAGAGTTAACGCAGACAGTCCAAGCGTGTATCATGAATTTAGCAGACATCGAAATGCTATTTGGTAATGTAGTGCCACAACCCATATGGGCCAAGATCCGGCAAGAGAACCACCCAGTCGCCTTAGGAGGTGATTGGCCAGCTATTATAGCGGCAGACGCGCAACAAGTTGGTGGTGCTAAACCTGAGCCTCTGATTGCTGCTTTACCTGGCAGAATAATTAATTTGATGAAAACGCTGATGCCGGCGTTACGGGTCAATTGGGATAAACTATCAGCATGCAAGCAAAAGAAGGACGAAAGCGTCTCTGATTTCTTCACTAGATTTGAAGAGACCTTCGTAGACCACAGCGGGCAAGATATGAGTACTGAGGGAGGTCAGAGGTTATTTGTCGAGAAGTTTGTGTTTAATTTACTGCCTGAGCTTAGTAACAAGTTAAAGGATTCTGAGAGTGCATGGGCAGTGTCGACGACAGCACAAATACTTGCAACTGCTCAGTATTACGAGAATAGAGAGAAAGAAGAGAAGGAAAAGTCGGAAAAGAAGACAAAAGATTTAAAAACTAAAGTTCTTTTGCAATAGGCATACCCGCCTCGTTCGAATCAGTCAGATTCACAGCAGCGACCCCAGTTTCAGCAACAGCCACAATTCCAACAAGGAACGTCCCAAAGATTTAATTGTGGTTTGCCCCGACAACAGTTAGCATGGAATCAGTGTGCCTATTGCAAAAAGGAGGGCCATTATAAGAACGAATGTCCAGTACTACACGCACAAACCAGTGGCGTCCCAGCTCAGAGAGGAAATGGTGGATTTATGCAAGCTCCTAGAGGTAGAGGACGTTGTACAATGACTCCACAGGCTGATCGCTCATCAAATTATTTCGATCAGCGAAATGTACAATCTACGCAACTGGGTAGATCTTCACAGTATCATGTTGAGGATTACTATGAGAATAATGAAGAGATTCAGAAAAACGAGTACTAGGACAGCCACAGGCAAAGAGAGGGAGTAGTATCAGTTCCAGTTGATCAGAGTGGACTGTATGTCGCAGTAGTTACATCAGGCGTGGTCGAACCGTTTCTGTTGGATACTGGTGCGGCAAAAAGTTCAATTATGCATGCGAAACTCCCTGGCGCACCTTTGTCTGGCTTAACGAACACTTCAGTAGGTTTCTCAGGCGCCCCTGTTCACAATCCTGTTTCTAGTCCTTTGTCAATCTCTGTTGGGCCATGCGAACTAGAAGCACCCCTAATCCTAACAACAGGTTGTAATGAGAATCTGCTTGGTTTAGATCTGTTGAAACGCCTACATGCGACACTGTACTGTTCTCCTTCGGGAGTACAGCTGACATTGGGTAAGAGAGTCATTTCTCCAATGTACATGTCAATGGATAAGCTCCCACCGGAGCTACTTTCTCTCCCTGATGCTCTTTGGGCGACTGGTCCTAATGATGTAGGTCTCTTGGAAATTCCCCCTTATGTGGTTAGTCTGAAAGCGAACGTTAGATTCCTACGAACCCCACAGTATCGGATCTCAAATGAAGGTGAACGTGCACTTTTACTGATCGTGAAAGACTTAATACAGAAAGATGTGATAGAAGAAACCAGAGGAAATGTCTGTAATAGTCCCGTTCTGCCGATTTTGAAATGCACGGACCCTTCTAAACCTCCAATCTACAGATTTGTGATTGACCTCAGAGAGGTTAACAAAATAGTGATTCCGCAGTTTCCTGTGGTTCCAGATATCACTGCATTATTGACGTTGATTCCTGCCTCAGCTACATGGTTTACAGTGATCGACTTGAAGAATGCCTTTTTCAGCATTCCGATAGCCGAGGAAAGTAGAGACATTTTTGGTTTCTCCTTAGGAGGTCGCAGTTTCAGGTTCAAACGCGCTCCACAAGGTTATTGTGAGAGCCCTTCAATCTACAGCCAAGCATTGAAAAGTCAATTAGATGCTCTTGTACTTCCTCCTGGTGTTGCTCTGATCCAATACGTAGATGATCTTTTACTGGCTGCTGATGACAAGGAAACTTGCAAAACAGCTACAATTTCTTTATTACGTCATTTATCAGACTTACATCACAAGGTTTCACCTTCTAAACTGCAATATTGTTGCCAAGAAGTGACCTACTTAGGTCATCTTTTGTCAAAGGAGGGAAGAAGGTTGACCCCAGAAAGAATCAAAGCAATTTCACAGATGACTGTACCAAGCACACAGAGAGAAGTGCGTGCGTTTTTGGGTATTACGTCATACTGCAGGCAATGGATCCCAAATTTTTCTCTCATGGCAAAACCATTGGTAGCCCTGACTGGAAAAGGTGTTCCGAGCCCTTTGCCATGGTCTGATGAATGTCAACAGAGCTTTTACGACTTACGTGATGCGCTGTGTTCAGCTCCTGTGTTGGGTACTCCTGACTACAGTAAGCTGTTTACTTTATATGTCCATGAAAGAGAAGGTTGTGCGTTGAGTGTTTTAACGCAACAATTTGGCGACAAACAGCGGCCTTGTGCATATTTCTCATCCACGTTAGATCTGGTAGCCAGAGCATTGCCAAGTTGTTTGAGAGCTACAGCAGCAGCTGCAGTGTCTATTCGACAGTCTGCTGGACTAGTCATGAACAACATGTTAGTAGTCATGGTTCCACATGCTGTGGATACACTCATGAATCGAACGAAAACTCAGCACCTCACCAGTGCTAGACTATCAGGCTATGAGCTGACGCTTTTGGCAAGTCACATTCAGATCAAGCGATGCAACATATTGAATCCAGCAACGCTGTTGCCGACTACTCAAGAGTCGAGTGATTCAGAGCCCCATGATTGTTGTCTTAGAACTGAGGAAGAGACAAAAGGTAGGATTGATTTAAAAGATACTCCGTTACTAGATCCAGATGGCACTTTGTACGTCGATGGATCATGTTTTAAACTACAGAATGGTGATGTGACGGCCGCGTATGCAGTTTCGACTTTGAGTACGATTGTTGAGACAGCAAGAGTAAGTCAGAATTCTGCCCAAGCTGCAGAATTAATTGCATTAACGAGAGCGTGTGTTTTAGCTGAGGGAAAGAGAGTGAATGTGTTTACTGATAGCCAATACGCCTTTGGCGTAGCACATAGTTTTGGACGGCTGTGGAAAGAAAGAGGTTTTCTCACGTCCCATGGGACTAAGATCCAACATGGACAGTTAGTCAACGACCTGTTGGAATCTCTGACCCTACCGAATGAAGTTGCGATTGTGAAGTGCAGTGCACATCGAAAGATTACGGATGATGTTGGCCGTGGAAATGCGTTTGTGGATGAGGTCGCCAAAGAGACGGCCAAGAACACGATGAGCCGAATGTACGTTGCAACGTCTGCAAGATGGATTGCTGAATCAGGAATGTGTGAGAATACGATTGAAAGTGTGAAGGCAATCCAGAATGAAGTAACTGAAAATGAGAAGAATGCATGGAGAGAGAAAACGGGTAAAATGGATTCAAGTGGATGTTGGGTTGATTTGTCTGAACAGCAGCGTTGGATGTTACCTGACGCGTATGTACTTGCGGTAGTCACGATGGCGCATGGAGCGGCGCACATTAGTTCGAAAGGGATCTGTAAAATGTTAGCTCCAGTATGGAAGAACGACGGAATTACTAAGTGTGCGGAAAGAGTGGTGAAAAATTGCATGATATGCCTGATGCATAACCCTGGCAAGGGAACCCCAACCCCAACTGGTCATTTTGCTCCCCCTTCTTATCCCTTTGAAGTGATTCAGTTGGATTTTATCCACATGGACAGGTGTAATAATCTCAAATATGTCCTAGTGGTAGTCTGTGCTTTTTCAAGATGGATTGAGGCGTATCCGATAAAGGATAACACTGCTATGTCTACTGCCAAAATCCTCCTCAAGGAGTACTTTCCCAGATATGGTATGCCACGGATTGTTTGGTCGGACAATGGAAGTGAGTTTGTAGGGAAAGTTATGAAGAGTGTGTGTGCGGGTCTAGGAATCACCCAGAAATTCCACAGTGCGAATCACCCACAGTCAGCAGGTTTGGTTGAAGGGTACAATGGTACCTTAAAGCTAAAACTCGCTAAAATTCAAGCTTCCACTGGTCTCTCTTGGCCAGACGCACTGCCTTTAGCTTTACTGTCCACCAGAGCGACTGTACACTCTCGAGTAGGGCTTAGCCCATATGAGATTGTGTTCGGTCGTCCTGCTAATGTTTGGGGAGTCCCTAGGCCAAAGGAATTCAAACAGATCGAATATCCAATGTTGATTGATTACCTTTTTGATCTGACTGCTAAATTGAGCCTTATTCATCAACAGGTATTCGAATCCTTGCCTAAGCTGCCAGAGAGTCCAGGTCACACATTGAAACCCGGTGATCAAGTTGTGGTGCGGAATTTTGAACGAACCCGGAACCTCCAACCAAGATTCGTGGGCCCGTTCCAGGTGCTCCTGGCAACAAGAACTGTTGTACGCCTAGCTGGAAGAAAGAATTGGGTGCACGCTAGCCATACGAATCGTGTCCCTCTCCCACTCCCCTACGACAACTGGGTTAGACAGGGATTTGGTGTATCCGAGACAGAACCTGTTCCTAGGCTCATCCCCTTCAGTGATGCAGAATACATAACGGACAAACAAACTAAAACACAGAACTCTGATATCCCACCAGGAACTGTGCCTTCGAACCCTGAACAGAGTGTTATACAAGGCGAACATTTGTCACCTGTGGACTCGAACATTGCTGTACCTGTAGAACAATTGTTTCAAGATCAAACAAGACCTGGAAAGTACAGATACAACCTACGTTCTCATTCTATGAGCCAATAACATTGCATAATTATCTTTCTTTCTGAAAACTGTATTGATCTCATCGTTTTCCATTCAGTCAGGAAGTTCGCTCTATAATTTTTACCTTTTTTTGTTTTTGTTGTTCTTTTACCTTGCCATCTGGGTTACCGTAGGGTCGTAATGTGTGCCTTGTTTCAGCTTGCAGGGAACCTGACACAAGGTCGGTTTCATCTGTTTATTTTGGGAACTCCCAGGGTAGACAGAGGCAATTTTTTAACAGGTACAAACCATCCGTTACGAACGGTTGTAGAAGATGGAGCTTCCTGAACTGCGACGGGCTAACGTCATAAATGCTCGCAAGATGAGACTGTATGAAATATTGCATAGCAAATATTTTCTAACGCAATGTGCTCTGACACTACTGATTGTTTTTATAACTCGGGCAGGCGGAATTATTTTTGGTATTCAATTGATCTTTGCACCCGTTACATCTACAGTATCTCCTCATGTTTCTGTTTCTCCGACTGTTGTTTCTCTTCATTCTTTCCATCCTTTTCCTGCACATGAGCAAGCTCGACGCTCCAAGTTTATAAATAACACTTTCATTCAGCTTTTGCACCAACATCAACTAGTGGTTAACACAACAAACTGCTGGGTGTGTGGCTTGATACCACATACCATGGACAAGGGTATCCCTTATCTGGTTCTGCCCTTTAGTTATAATGGATCATTCTGGGCATTTCAGACCATGTTCGCCTATGCTCTAGAGACCATTCCCCCGCGACCTCCGCGTTCCACTAGGTATAACTCCGCTAATAGAGCCTTGGTAAAAGGAATTACTGACATGGTTAGAGATGTCAATAACACTCCGTTTATTCCCAAGGATGAATTGCGAGTTTACATGGGTTGGAATGTTACGGAATATGGCATTACTTTGGGTGAGAACAAACGTAAAAGCTCGACCCCGATCTGGGTCGTACCCCACCAAGGTCAGGTCTGTTTGCAAGGAAATGGGAGGAATCCGAAAGCTCGACTAGGGAAGAGTGACTGTACCGAAACATACGTTTTCCCGTCACAGTCTTCCCCTGCATTCTTAGCTGCTAAGGGCACCTATTTTGTTTGCAAAGACAGAGCATATACATGGCTGCCTGCTGACTTTTCAGGTTCATGTTATATCGCTCAACTGTTGCCTCCGACATACACTGCTGCACCGGATTATCACAAAACTAGAGTTGTGAGAGGTGTTTTCAGTAAGGAAGACACTGCTGGCCAAGAAGCAGGAGACTTCTTCAAAGGTTTCCTTCCGTTCTGGGGGCCTATGGCCAACAGTAGAAACTTACGTCAACTAACACGGGTAGTTGAATCCACTATTACAGAAACTGCGGGTGCCCTTAGTAATCTGACAGCTGAGCTCCAAGCGGTTCGCCTCATGACGTTACAGAACCGTATGGTTCTTGATGTATTACTTGCAGATCGAGGTGGGGTATGTAAGATGATCCAATCGAGTTGCTGCGTTTTTATTCCAGATAATGCACCAACGGTATATAAGGCTATCTCTAAGTTACACAAAATCTCTGACTCTATTCATGTAGAGGAAGGTAACTGGTCACTAATGGGATGGTTCTGGAGCCTGTTATCTGCATGGGGATGGAAGGTTCTGATAGTCACTGGTGTTGCGTTGGTATTTCTATTCTCATGCTGTCTCATTGTTCAGTGTGGTCCTGCATTATGTGGCCTTTGTGTTTCAACATGCGTAAGAAGACCACCTGTTTTTAGAGATACGCCACGAGATAGAATAATGCTCCAGCAACACATCAGTGACCTGATGAACATAGAGATGGACTCTGATATAGAGTGAGCTATTGCCTATGTAAGGGCAAAAGGACGGTCTGAGGTTCTGTAGCGATCCGAACCCGTGTATTCGGTATCGTAGTACTGACATGATTTTGGTACCAATGAACCGCAAATGATCCATTATATACATGACAGTGTTTTCGCTGCGCAACGAGCATGAATTCACTGGGAAATAGGGCATTCTGTTGCTAAATCATGGCATCCATTTTAGATACGGCATCCATTTTGTTTCTTGCCCTCACATAGTCAATGGACGAGCGATGACCCCGGCAGAATCACCTTGTTAAGGACACGTAAGCTCAAACCCCGAGAAAGCTGATGCTGCGTGACTAGGCAGAATCAAGCTGCTTCCCCTGCCTGAGGCCAATCCTGCTATACTGGTTCTCGTGTCCATTGTCCAGATTGAGAGGCCGAAGACGGTAGCCATTCCCGTTTATGATCCATAAACACCTCTTATCCTATTTTTCTATCCCTTGCACCTGGTTCTGCTCCTCTCCTTCTGGGCTTTTACAATGGGGAGGTTACGATTTTTATGATGGGGAGGATCGGGCAAAGAATGGAAAACTGACAAGGAGACATGATCGAATATCGAAAACCTACGACTAATTATTGTTTGATGCTTGTTTATTGTCTGTTTGGGATACCGGGTTGGGCATGAGAAATATTTGTGTAATGTTGCCTAAAGACATATTTCGTGTATTTAAGGAGCAACCCACTTCTTGCAAATCGAACAATCTCATAGATTCTGCCTTTGTGTGGTTGCTATGATTTCTGTGTCCCTGCAGTAAATAAACCTTGGTCTTTGACGCCACCATCGAGAAGCCCGTGTCTCTGTTGATTTGTGCACCAAAATGGGAAGGAACTCAGGGGTCTTTGGGTGTTGTTCCCCTGGCACCTCTGGACTCTTAAAAGTCCAGAACCTCAACCTGGGGATCTTCCCTTGGTTCTATTTTTCTTCAGAGAACACTATTTGAACCCCAGGAGGACTCATCTAAAGTCTCTTATTCTTAGGACCGCATCCCTGGTCTCTGTTACATCAGGTTGTGTATTAGGTGAATTTGGGTTCTCTAGTCTGCCAAAATCCTTACCTAAGGATTTGTGAGTATTGTGTAGTTTCATTCCTTTATTTCTTTAAACCTTTTTATTGGGTTTTGTATTTTAAACATCAGCGACACATGACGTTTTCCAGCATATTGCAAGAAAGAAAAAGATTCAGTTCATACAGGCTTGAGCTCAGTAGATAAAACAAGCATTTACAATGCAATAGGTCTCGCATTTACGCAAGTATGAGCTATTAGCATTGTAAATGAAAATGCTTTATATTTATGTTTTGGTTTTTAAAGCATAAATAAAAGGCGTTGTCATTTAAAATGCCAATAGCTTAAACTCATGTAAATGCGAGACCTATTGCATCGCAAAAGCTTGCTTCTTTTCTGGTTGATTCCTTCTCTGGCTGATTCCCGTGACAGTTCACTCCTGATGTGCCTAATGCCCGCTGTGACTGACTCCTGACTGCTGGTGCTCATTCCTGCTGTGAGTGACTCCTGCCAAAGCTGATTCCATTCCCGCTGCGGCAGACTAACTAGAGTTCATTTTTGCCTTGGATGAGCCCCGCTGAGACCGTCAGCACCAACACCAGAGGCAGTGTGGTGCGGGAGGGGACAACAGTGAACACAGAAGAAAAGGGACCAGTGAGATGCTCAAACTCTTGCAAATGCAAGAACACTGTAATGGTGGCCGCGCCACTTTTTTTGGACGCTGCTCGCATATTCAGGTTACAGTGAGCCGCGTCTAAACAAAGGGGTGCGGCCAACATTAAAGTTAAAGCGCCTATGGTGCTTTCAGCCAAAGTAAAAAAAAAAATTATTTTCAAAAGCTTCTGTAGCGTGGCCACTACAGTGAAAGCAGCCTGCACTGGTAATTAAATAATTAAGTAAGCACGGCCGCTAAAGTGAAAGCGGACCTCGCTGTCTATTAATTAATTACGTAAGCGTAGATATAGGCTCCCTACGGGACCACCTTCAAGATGTTCCATTCCAGCCCAGTGGACGCTGTATTGTGGTTTACAGGAAAGTACTGCCAGATCCATACATCCAGCTCTTCCAGGAACACCGGGTCCTCAAGTCAATCTCGCAGCAGTTTCCAAGTGGATGTGGGAGGCAGACATGCACATCATGATCAGAGACTTTTCATCCCAGATAGTCTGCATGCTGTATAAGGGATACCAGCCCGGGAGAGCCAAGGAAACAGTTAAGCCACACGTACAGGCTGTGCGGAATGGGATAGAAGGATTGAAGCCGGGACGCAGGGTTTCGTGAACGCCATGCATCTGTAAGCAACCAGTGGTGTATCCAGGTTTGAAAATGATCCACCTGTGTGTGTGGAGGGGAGCGTGACAGGCGTGGATGGGATCTATCTAACCCTAGGTCAGGCAAGCAGTTTTAATCTCCACCTAATACCCAAGGTGACTCACTGCTATGGGCAAATGTTTTGGAGACTGAGAGGGCATCCTAGAAGGACCCCTACTTAGCGTTGGGCCCATCAATGCTTCCAATTAGAAATGTCCGGTTATCTACGCAGACCTCCAAGAGGGCCTAGTGGCCGTCTCTGTCAATTGTCCTACTTGTTTCCTAAAATGAGACCCCAAGATGAAATCTCACTAGGGCGCCACGTGCATACACTAAATAGGTTGTGGTGCAAAAAAGGCCCTAGCAATGCCTGGGAAAAAGTGCAACTCCCCAGCCATGACATGTGTCTCTTGTAGTAAAATAACCTACGCCTGCTGGAGTTTGATGTAAGAGTAGAGCTTTCTAGAGGTGTGCATGCCGCGGATGCTTAGGGTGAGGGATCGGATGTCAGTGCTCTGAGCCATATTGATACATGAGTGGTGCAAACGCAAGCTGCTGATGGTCCACCCTCAAATCGCCATGTCCGAGCGCCTGGGAACCATGAGATTTCTGCCTGCCAAAATGTTGTGGTTGAGAGAGAGAAGATGGTTGAGTGGAACTGTTTCAACTGGGGAGGGAGAACATTTTAATGCTTAGAACTTACCACAACATGTGGTACACCCAAACTGAGCATATTAATCTTGCCCTAGTTGTGCAGTTATATTCCTTGATCTCAAATTTCTTCCTAAGCTTAAATCTAACTTCCATGGGAATCAAGAGATTTATCTCCATTACTTGCCTCTAGATAATGGCAATAAGGAGCTTTGATGCATCTCTTGGACAGTGGTGGCTCACACAGGTAACGCTGTTGGGCAGAGCTGGGGTAGGGCGGGTGGTGGGGCTAGTGGAGTGTGACATAGGATGGAAAAGTCGAGACTAAGGTATTAAATAAATAAAAGCACTTACTTTGCGCTCGCAGCATCACTGAGTCGGCGATACTGTGAGCACAAAGTAAGTGTGTTTATTTATTTAATAACTTACTCTTGAGTTTTCCGTCGTATGTCACACTCCAATACCCCCCACCCCACTGCCCAACAGAGTTATCTGTGTGAGCTGCCTGGATGTAGTAGGGGCTATTAAAATCTACTTTAAGAGTTCGAATATAGGCTCTCTGGTGCCCTCTTTGCAAATTTCAAACCTGTTAAGTGAGGGGGAAAACCGCCTTCTTCCACTACAGCAGGATGGATAAGATCACTTAGTTTCTCATCTTATCAGGGTTGTGAGTAGGATCACTGAGCAAATAAAGACTCAATTGACTAGAGGAATGATATGCTCCTTGGCTGAATGGGCGAAGGTTTGTAATGCTGCAACATGGGTAGCAACTTCAACATATATTTTACATTATAGATTGCATGTTGCTCAGAACTCTGAGTTATCCTTTTTGGTTCAATGTTATTTTGGGATCAATGTCAGCTGATAGACATTTTTTATTTTATTTTTCATGCTTATTGGGATCCAGAGATCCGGTGAATATTTGTACCCTACACAACTTTATGTATGAATTAAATGCATCAGGAGTAAGCAATGGATATTAAGTGAAATTCTTCCAGCTTTATTCAGTTTTAATACTTTCATATGTTCTTTTGGCTGATGAGGGGAGGGTGTTAGCTTGGTAATACCTCATTCAGTAAGGAATGGGAGGAAGTAGGATAAGAAGGAGCAATACTCGGATTATTTATGAGTAGTCTTCATTATAATGATTCTTCCTTACTCATCCCATTTCTTGCTAAACCTTACTCCTGTCCTGCTGTACTTCATCAGCCTTTTTTGCTGAGGGCTTAATGGAAAACAGGCTGTCCTGGGAGGAGGAAGGGGATTTATGGGTAAATATTTGTTCCAGGAACAGAAACAGAAAACAAATTTAGAAAGTGATGAGCAGTTCTGGAGAATGAACACATTCATCCATTATGTGAGTACCGGGACGAGTAGGGAAAAATTGGAGTAATGAAAATTACCAGTAAGTAATTTGAGCACTACTTTGCATGGGAAAGAGGAGGAGTGTGTGTGTTTTACCATTCATCTCTTCACACTTCACATTGCCTGGCTTTGCAGGCAAAATAACCCAGGCCGCAGTTTATTTTCGAGAGACCTCCGTCTCTCAACAATAGTTTAAGTATTCTTATACGTATTTTTATTTTTGTTTGTGTTGATTGGAGGGCAAGGGCTGGGTGCAGGAACTGGTGCAGAAGCATAGCATCCTGCAAGGCTTCAGTGCAACGGATCCAGGAATTTACAGGCCCAGTATTTTCAGCTTCATTAATCTCAGGCTCGGAACTACCAGGGTACTCAGAATGGCCCAGAGTGGTATCTAATTCAGACGGTTGTATGACGTTACAACGCATGCTTTCACCCTGCATGCTGTTACAATGCACGTTTTTACAACGACTTGCTGTCGGGGGTGCGTGGAGTTTGGAATAGTATAGTTTATTATTTCAACTCCAGTCTCTGCAACAGTAGGGAAGTTGTTGCAGTTAAATCCAACACCTTATAACCCCTACAGCAAGCCATTTCGTTTTATTAGCATGCGGGGTAAAAGCATGCGTTGTAAAGCATGCGTTGTAACGGTTCTTTCCCAATTCAGGCATACTCCTTCAAATTGGAGTATGTGGTGTAGCTGTGGGAGTGACGTGGTAAATTCTGCAAAGGGAGCAGGATGTCACTTTCGACATTGCTTTGAACTGATACCCATGATGTGACACTGAGGAAGTCTACGTCAAGGAGCACTTAATATGCTTATTTCTTAAGCAAGAGTGTGCTGTGGAGCTCTTCTTTCTGATCACACAGCTAAAGTCTGGAACCAACTCAATCTGCTGGTTGGGTCTCAAAGAAATAATACTAAATTTAAGACACTTAAGAATGGAGTTATTCAAACATAATCCTTGCATTTGAGAGTGTGGGGAATTTCAATCCTTGCAGCATTATCATCTGCCTTAACTTGTCCCAATCAGCGCCAAGAGGCCCTTTGGTCACTGGTTTGCTTTGTAAACTTTTCAAATAATTTAAATATATAAATACTCACTAGAATATTCACGGGAGTGCATACACCCATCCGTATCAGGATCGCAATCCTCGATCTTCTCAACTCCCTTCTTGACAAAGTGACATCTAAGGGCTCCACCTACAGTAGAAGGGAAGGCAAGGCAAGGCAATTGAAGGTAGTGGAAAGGAATTCAAGAGAAAGGAGAAGAAAGGAAAGGAAAGGAAAGAAGGGGGGAAGGCCAAAAATGAAGATGGAACATGAATGAGAAGATGTGAAGGTCATGGGAGAACAAGGGGGAAATGGTAGAATAGAAGAAAGAGTGAGCCAAACAAATATACAGAAAAGGGGAGAATAGGTAATTTGTTGGTCAAAAAGCAGCAAGTTGAATGAAAATGCACATGTGGAAAGAGAGGTGAGCAAATGTAGGAAAGCGGGCAAGTGGGTGAGAGAAAGAGATCAAAATTAAACATATATAGGCTTCAAATGAGTGTGAGAAATGGGAACAAAAAAAGGAAGTGTGGCAAAGAAGAGTGCCCTTGAGGAGAAGGGATGCATGAAAGATGTTCAGAAAATGTTTGAAAGTGAGATAAAGAGAAACAGAAAAAGTAACATATAAAGAAGGCATTAACATTCAGATGTATGAACTGAAAGTAGAAATTACAAATACAGTGGGGGATGTTATAGGGGGCATGGCCAATAAAAGAGACATAATTAAGAAATTTATTTTTTATCCAGAATTGCTGGCCCCTTCCTTAACATGCTCTTCATCCCTTTACTTTCCTTTGATTTATGAGCCAGGATAAACTATTTGGGGACACGAGATGGGTGATTACCTTATGAAACACCCTTCTAAAGTAGCTGCATCATCATAATCCAAAACTACATTATTTTGGTTATAAATCTTAAAAAGTTGTACATACATAAAACATACAATATCACACAATTTGTTGTTGTAGTATAAACAAAGTGCATCATAACACGGAGGTCAGAAGAAGAGAAACTCCACATAAAATTGGATCAGAGCACAGTCCAGTGACAAAAACCTAAAAAGCCTACCTGGATGACAGTTGGGAAGAACATCTGTGCCACCTCTGGGAAGTGTTGATGTCACTGCGTAAGGCAGGCCTCACGATCAAGGCGAGTAAGTGCCAGATCGAGCGGGGTTACGTGGTGTACTTGGGACAGCAGGTAGGGAGCGGCCAGGTGGCGCCCCTGCAACCCAAGATTTATTCCATCCTAGCATAGGAAGCCCCAGTGTCAAAACACCTTTTCCCACCCAGTGTCTCCAAGACCCATCATTGCTTAAATTAGGAAAAAGGCTAGAGTTCCAGAGCGGGGTGTGGTGATTGTATTTGGAGATTGCCAGTGCTTTCTGAGCTGCTGCCCAGACCCCCCATATTCCTTCGAGTGTCTTAAGTCTCGACTTACTATAGTATTTCCTTTCTGTTCTCCTTAGTAATACCCCGGTAGCCTCACTACCAAGTAGTAATTCGAAAATAGAAGGAATCGCGTCTTGTCTTCTGGGGGAGTTTGAGCTGCTTCCCACTGGTTCGAATAGAATGGCCATCTGCGTAAGAAGACAGGACCAATGATAATATCTGACATTTGGCATTCCCAAACCACCCCTTTCCTGAGGCAAAGACATATATTTCAAGGATCTTCTAACCTTGCCATATTGCCACAAGAAGTTCATAAAGATGGATTCAATTTCTTTAATAATTTTCCCCTCTATTTTAAAGGGGATCGACCGAAATTTGTATAACACCTTGGGGAACATAGTCATTTTAATAACATTGGCGCAACCAATTATTGAGAGTTGTAGCGTGTCCATTCTTTTCAGATTCTCCCTCATGGATTTCATGAGAGGAATGAAGTTATCTCTAATTATCAACTGCGGTTGGGCGTTGATCGTTATCCCCAGGTAAACCACAGAATCGACAAATCTGGAGTCTAGCTTGTTTATGTTCTTGGAGCAGAGCACCTGTGTCTTATCCACATTTAGACGATAGCCTGATTGTCCGCCAAATTTACTCGTAGTACCCACTACTTCCAGCATAGCTGCTTCGGGATCAGTAGTGATGACAGCTAGATCATCGGCATATGCCAGAATTTTTGTTTGGAAACCATTTGTAACTACCGGTTTAATTGCTGAGTTGTTAATTATTTGACATATTAAAGGATCTATATATAGTGCGAATAGGATAGGTGAGCATGGGCATCCCTGCCTTGTCCCCCTCGTAATAAAAATCTTATCAGAACTCTCACCCATCATTTGAATTTTCGCCACTGGGGTAACATACAAGGCCTGAATAGCCTTCACAAACCTTTGTCCAAACCCCCTTTCGACGAGCACACTCCACAGGAATTCCCATCTGACGCGGTCGAAAGCTTTCTCCGCATCCAGGAGGATCATTGCGACCCCTCGCTCCCCGGCAGCATGGATATCAAACAACGTGATAGCTCGTCTTATATGATCTGTGGTTCCCCTACCAGGAATGAAACCATGCTGCCAGGGAGAGACCAGGGACCCAACGATCCGTCCCAAGCGGGTTGCCAAGATCTTAGCATATAATTTATTGTCCGCATTTATTAGAGATATGGGTCTATATGAACCCGGATTTTCCGTGGGCTTACCTTTTTTATGGAACACCACAATCTTGGTGTTCATCCATGACTCAGGGATTAAACCTGTATTTATAACCCCGTTGAAAAGGTCTAACAAAAGTATAGATGTTTCTTCAAAAAAGCTTTTGTAGATCTCAATTGGTAAACAATCGGGGCCGGCAGCCTTTCCTGCTGATAATTCTTGTATGGCCTCCAAGAGTTCATCCATAGTAATGGGTTGTTCTAGAATTTCTCTATCATTCTGAGCCACTTTGATCCCCAATCCTGTCCATTCAGCCATTGGCTCCTCTGTCACCAGATCTTCCTGATACAGTGTTTGATAATATCCTTTGAAGACATCTATAATGTCCTTTGGCTCCTCGTAGATCCTGCCCTGTTCTACTATGCGTGAAATAATATTTTTCGAGGTCGCTTGTCTAATACGTAATGCCAATGCTTTCCCCGCTTGTTCCCCCGTCTCATACATATTCCTTCTTTGTGTTTGATATTCAGCAGCAGCTTTTTCGGCTAATTGCTTTTGTATCGCAGCTTTGATAGTATTCACTCTTTCTTGGCTTATGGTGTCCGGCCTTCTATCAACTATATCTTTCCTATGCTGTTCCTCCGCTGCTATTAATTTAATCATTAATTGCTCTCTTTCTAAGTTGAGTCGTTTACAATTGCGAAGGTGTAGCTGCTGGTTTCTCCCCTTAAGGCGGCTTTATAGCTGTCCCAAACAGAATTTTGCGATGCGCTGTATCTATTAGCGTCAAAAAAGGCCTGTGACCAAGTCTTCATATGTGCTATATATGTGCTGTCTGTTAAGAGCTTCTTTTCAAAAGTCCATGATCTCAATGGTTTAGCTGGTCTATTCAAAGTTATTGATAATAACAATGGATCATGGTCTGATATTATCATAGGTAGTTTGCTGATTTCTGCTGTGCTGATCTCAGTGGTGGTAATCATAAAATAATCCAGCTTAGAATATTTCTTAAATGGATGCGAAAAATATGTAAAGCCTGAATTCCCTGATTCAATACTACCCCAGACATCTCTCAAACCATGTGAATCCAACATTGAGCATACTGCCCGATATACCCAGGGTTTTCGCCCGGTATATCCTGTTCCCCCTTCGAAGTCTGCAGAGATATTAAAATCTCCGCAAACCACTATGGGCGCTGGCCAGCTTGCTAGCTCCTTCTCGATATGATTGAAAGTGTCAGGGTCGTCGCTGTTAGCCCCATATATACTGCAAATAGTGATACCAGAATTCATTTCACATAATTCCCACCGCCCCATGGTGTCAGCCTTGAATCGTTCAGCTCCCCCCAGACCGACCTTGCCAATAATAGCGACCCTCCTAATAGCAGATGTTTGGGAGGAGCAGGATAGGATCTCACAGCCTTTTATGTTTAACCAATGCCTTTTCCCCCATGGCAAATGGGTCTCCTGTATACACATAATATCTGTACGTGTAAATTTAACAAATTCCTCAAATTTCCCCCTATATTCATAGAGCAGATCCTAAGTTTTGACATACTTCGGTTTTAGAACGTTTCTACGTTTCAACCTGCCCCGTAATATAATAAAGACACATTTGACTACATACCTTCGTACATCTTTCAATCTTATTATATTTACAATTGAATCATGAATTCTCTTTTTTTTTTTTAATTGCACCCCCCCAGCATCGACCCAACCCTCCCTCCCGATCCCTTTCCACCACCCAATCCCTCCCACCCCCCTCAACCACCCATTCCCCTTCCGCCACCCAATCCCTCCCACCCCCCTCAACCTCCCATTGGGGCATCCTGGGTCCAGCCGGATCCAGGTGTAGGCGCCTGTGTGGTCCGAACACCACGATCGCTCTCGAAGCCTCTGGGCCCGCCATTGGAGACTAATGAAGAGAGTGTTACGACAAAAATAGGAAAAGGAGGAAAAACAAACCATAAAGATGAAAAATTTAAATCTATACCCAGACAGTGATTAATGCTTGAGTCTCAGGCAATTAGATAGCCCCCTTAATGTTTATCATTTGTCTTTCCTTACAGAATCCGATATTTCTTGCAAGTAACTTTCCGCTTGAATTTCGCTATTGAAAAATCGTGTAGTACCTTTGAAAATTACTTTCAAGCGAGAAGGGTTTTGTAAGAACACAGTAGCACCGGCCTTTTCAACTGTTGGATGTGCAAAATCTGGTCTAACGAGAAGGAGAATCAATTATATTCCCGTTTACTGGTAGGCATGCTAGATCGTAAATGGCTTCCCGTAACAGAAAGTTACCAAAATACACTAACATTGCCCTTGGGTATGTAGTGGAGTTCTTGACCTGTTTACGTTGTGTGAGGGGAAAGCGATGGACCCGCTGGATTTCTTTATCCATATCCCAGGATTCCAGTTCCGGGAAAGTTTTTTTCAAAAGAGTACTTATATATCCCCTAGGATCGTTTCTCTCCACGGCTTCCGGAATGCCAAGAAACCGGAGGTTGTTTCTTCTGGATCTATTCTCCTGGTCTTCAGCCTTAGACATTAGGTCTTGGATAATCCCTTCTTGAGATTACCTTGCTTTTGGAGGCAGGCAACATCTTTCTCTAAATACTCGGTCCGAGTTTCTAGCGAAGCCATCCTTTCCGATATCTCGGTGCAAGTACTACCTACTTTGTTGACTGCTGCTTCTAGCTTCTGAATAGCAGCATGATTCCTCTCACTGTCTTTCTTTATATCTCTTTATGAAAGTCTCTGATAGTCATTAAAATGTCTTTTAAAGAAGGCTCAGCCGCTTTCTCTTTTCTTATAGCCAAGCCATGTTGTAGCTGGATGTCACTCCCATTTAATTCCTCTCCACTGTGCTGAGTCGGTATAGCTTCGTCTGAATGATTGAATGTATTGCTGCTTATACTACCTTGCCCAATTATGCTACCCTGGTCCGAACTATCTTCGAAGTTTGACTTATTATGCCGTAGGTTCCTTGTTCTCCTTTTCTCAAATGTTTTCCCTTGCGGGCTATTACCATAATCTGGAACACTGGGTTTCTTGGCGAGGATGAGTGCAGAACTCTGGAAGAACTAAGACAAAGGCACTCCCTCCAGGGTATACAAGATTACAAATACGCTCAGGTGGTCAGCACAATCAGATCAATAAGGCCCCGAATTATTTTAAGGGAGAGGTGTAAGATATTGGACTGTTTGAAGGTCGGTGAACCTCGAATTAATGGTGTGTACAGGCTATTTTTGGAGGAATCCCAGGACGACATGGGCAAAACTGAGGCAGCCTGGGCTGCAAAGTTGGAGGATCCGGATATTGACCTGGATAGAGCCCTTGAAATGGATAAAAGATTCTTACGTTCCTCAAATTTAAGAGCTCAACATTTTAAAACATTATTTAATCTTTATTACACCCCTTCTAAACTTTATGATTGGGGCAAGAGGGAACATAATAACTGCCCCAGATGCTGTAAAGGCCCAGCCGACATCATCCACATGTTCTATCAGTGCGAGAAACTAGAATCAATTAAAAGAGAGATTGAATTATTCTGGTCAGGACTGTTGGATGCTCAGATAACCCTGTCTCCGACACTTATGATTATAGGATGCCAAAGTCAATTGAAATTAAATATTGAGACTGAAGCTCTAATTTTTATTTCTACAGCTGTACTTAGAATTTTAATTTCAGCAGCCTGGAAAGATACTGAGGCCCCAACCTTTCAAATGTGGCTATCCAGATTATTGGGTATACATAATGTGGAGGCGGCTCTGTATCAACTTAAGGGTAACATTTTTAGAGATTTGGGGATGAAGATATGGGCACCAGTTGCTGCTTGGCGTACTAGTAGATTGTAGCAAATCTACTGGGTTTTTTTTGTTTTTTTTTCTCTCCATCTATCTATAACATCACATGATCTACAACCCCCAACTTCAATTAGTTACTAGCAATGTATTTCACAAATTCGACCTCTACATACCAGGTCTTTATGTTCCATTTATTTATTTCTGTGGTTTGTCTATATCGTATCAAGTCTTTTTCAGTCAATCTATTCGCACTGCTTTCTTATAATGTTATATGAATTCTCAATAAAAAAAAAAATATATATTTAAAAAAAAGGAAGCCCCAAAGACTCAGACACAGGTGAGAGCATTTTTAGGACTCACGGGGTACTACAGGAGGTTTGTCAAGGGGTATGACAACATTGTTGCACCCTTGACTGAGCTGACTTCCAGGAAGCAGCCCAAAAAAGTGAACTGGACTGACACCTGTCAGAAGGCTTTTGACACCCTGAAGACTGCCATGTGCACAGCACCCGTGCTTCAGACGCCCAACTTCTCAAAGGAATTCATTGTTCAAACAGATGCTTCAGAGCATGGTGTGGGCGCTGTTCTATCACAGATTAATGAAGAGGGCCTAAACTAACCTGTAGCCTTCATCAGTAGGATGTTACTTTCATGGGAACAGAGGTGGAGTGCAATTGAGTGTGAGCATTTGCTGTGGTCTGGGCACTGAAGAAGTTGAGACCATACCTGTTTGGGACTCACTTCTGGGTTCAGACAGACCACAGGCCACTCAGATGGTTGATGCAGATGAGGGGTGAGAACCCAAAGTTGTTGAGGTGGTCCATTTCCCTACAGGGGATGGACTTTACGGTGGAACACCGCCCTGGCACAGAACACGCCAATGCTGATGGTCTGTCCAGATTTTTCCGCCTTAGTGCAGAGAACTCCCAAGGGGAAGGGTAGTTCGCTCCACATTTCAGCTGGAGGTGACACGTGTTAGACCTGGTACCATTAGCGTGAGTCTCCCTTCCATTTTTTCTGATTGCCTCCTCTGTTTTTGATATGTTTTGCTGGTTTAGACGCTTTGGGCACTGTGCCACTGCCATTCAGTGCACAGTGCAAGGGCTCCCTATGTTAAATTGATGTATTGATTAGTGACTCCATGATTGGGTTATTTGATTTACTTGTCAGACCCTAGTACAGTGCACAATGTGTGGCCCGGGCTTGTAAATCAAATGCTGCTGGTGGGCTTGCAGCACTGGTTGTGCCACCCACGGAGGCAGCTTGTAAAGTGTGTCTCAGGTCTGCCATTGCAGAGCCTATGTGAAGTCTGGTACTGCCATGCTGACTGACCAAGTGCACCCACTTGTCAGTCCCTAAACCTTCCCATATCTTCATATCAGACACCCCTATTGTAGGCCCGAGGGCTGGGTACATTGCAGGTATAAGATAGGACATGCCCTTGTGTGTGTGGCATGTCCTAATAGTGAATTACAGCCATTTTCGTCTTTCACTATTGCAGGGCTACCTGTTCCCCATAGGCCAGAATGGGCAGTGTGATTATTACATCTTATAATCCTAACTGACTCAGGGAACATGGTAGAAATTCGAATTTAGTATGCCAGAACTCAGAATAATAAAATACATCTTTTAGTAAAGTTGGTTTTAACATTCTGTGTTTGAAAATACCACTTTTAGAAAGTAGGTATTTTCTTGCTTAACTGTCCAAGCCTGCCTCTGCTAGGTTGTGTATTGTGTGTCTGATTCTGTGAGTGACAGGGGCTGGGGATTCCAAGGGAGAGGGTGAGTCAGCACAGGGCTGAATAGGAAGTTCTGCATGTAGATGGGTGGGAGGAGTTGCACTTGGGACCTGAATAGGGCTGTGCCTTTCCTCCACAATGCTGGCTCCACCTCATGTGATGGGTCTGATGTCTCTGCCCTGCAGTCTGAAAGGAAAGAAGGAGTCAGGTAAACAAAGTGCTCCAGGACAGACCAGAAGTGGTTTGGACTAGGCAAAGGCATCTCTGCCTTCAGAGAACAAAGAGAAAAGTAGTATAAATATGGGGACCCAAACCCCAAGACTTTAGATCACTTCTGGAACAACAAGAAGAAAAATCTGCCTAGGAGAAGAAACAAAGGAACCTGTAGGAGTTGGACTGCCCCCCTGCTAGTGTGCTGGGTTGATGGGTTGGCCTACAGTGGTGTCTTCATGTCAAGGAGAGGAGAAGGAACTTTTACAGAACTTTCATCATCTTGCAGAGTATTTCTTCAAGGGCTTGAACTGGTGCTTACCTCCTGCTGGGAGCTGGAAGCGCGACGCAACGAGAAGAAGCGTGTTGCCGCCGCAGCTGTAGTCATCGCAACGTCGGAGAAGCTTGCCGCTGCCGCATCTCCCAGAAGCGTGCCTTCGTCGCAGCTGTCTGCTGTTGCATCACCGGAGAAGCGCGTCACAACCGTGAGGGTCACCATCGCATCATCGCAGAAGCGTTTCACAGGGCTTGTCACGGCTCCAAAGTACAGAGTCACCGCAAGGCTGCCAGGATGTGTTGCATCGTCTCAGCGTCGTCGCATCAAGGGCGCCATTGTATCGCATCACACCGGATTGTCGCATCGCATCGAGGTGCCATCTTGCTGCAGCACGAGAATCTACGCATCACCTTCTCTCCAGTAAGCATCAAGAAGCATCCCCTACTCTGCGCAAGCGTTGAGGCGCGACGCATCATCTCCCCCAAAGAAAGGAACGGATGCATCTCCAACACTGCAAGCCTTTTGTTTATTTTGTGTTACGCGTCCAGGTACTTTTGTGAGAACTGTGCCGCATTTACTAACAACTTGAACTAAGCTAATTCTACCATCTTTAAGTCAATTTTGAGTACAATATTGTGGATGTTTTGACATTTGTGGTCTTGTGTTAAGTCTGTATAAAGAATAATTATTTTTATAAAACCTGTGTGGTGTCCATCTGTAGTGTTATCACTGTATTACTGTATGTGATCACAAATGCTTAACACACTGCCTCTGAGATAAGCCTGTCTGCTCGTGGCAAGCTACCAAGGGGGTGAGCAGGGGTTATCCAGTAGCGTAATCCCCTTTCCTTGACTTAGAAGCAAGGGTCTCTATTTGGTCATAGGTACCTACCCCTGCCAACTAGAGACCCCCAGTTCTAACAGTGATGCTATTAAAATTATTTAATAAATATGGGGAATGAGCAACTGGTCCTACCAAGGTGATTCCCCATTTTTAATTAGTTCCTATTTAGTTGTATGGCTTTCCATTGTTCTCAGCCAAAATAATGATATTTGTATTTTGTATTTGTTAAACAAATTTGTAATTACAGGTTTCTGCTGTTTTTTAAATCTCAGTTCCATCGTCGGAAAACATACTATTTTTTCTGTTCTTCACAGGCAGGTGACACTTGGGAACACATGCTCTAAAACTGCATGTGCCCTTCACAGGAGCTACCATGGTGGAGGATCCTGTGAAGGCACGGAGATCGCCAGAGGGCCAACTGGGACCTCTAGATAAGGCTGGCAGGTATCCAACCAGTGTGATGGAGGTACTACTGACCACCACCATCCTGATAGTCAGTGGCCCACATGCCACACCTTAAATAATGCCATGGGCTTTTATTCATCCCAATCTTACAGTTTAAAGGAACTTGGATTAAGTTGGAAGAGACTCAGATGTTTTTGTCTCTGTTTTAAGGCAGGTGAGCACATAGTTTGTATAAATGCGGAGCTGCTAAATCGAAGAAGAATAGTTTTGCGATAACTTTTTGGGGATGGTGCTTGTAGAACAATATGCGAAGCCATGTAGCTCTATTTTAATATTTAATAGCCATTTAATGGTTGCATAAAAAAAATTAAGAATAGCTATTTATTCACTTATAATTTGCAAACAAATCACTATGAATGTAAATTTTTATGGTGGATTATTCTGCTGCAGTGTGTTTTTTGTGTATAATTGTTTAAGATTTGATCACTGTAGTTGTGACCATAATCATTTTTAATTATTGATTTATTTATTTTGATTTATTTATTAATTTTTAGAAAAAACTTTGCATTCTACATTCTTCAGCCATTGCTTGTTTGACAAGTTCCATCACAGTTTGTATCAGTTCACAGGGGTATTCTGCAGCGTTTGGAATGGTGGTTTTACATTGATGGGTCGAAATGGCTTGGGATCTGTTTCATTTATGGCTATCTCCTTTCAGAGCGAGGGGTAGCTTGTTACAGCTAATATTCAAGCTGTAGCTGCAGCACTAGATAGTGGCAGGTTGCAGAGAAATATACCTTAGTGTAAGTACTCCAACTAACCCCGGAGTTCACCATTCTGCTGTCAATGTGAGACTGTGGAACAAGCACTACACCTTGGCTCACTCAAACTGCCTCGCACTACTGTAAGAACCCCTGCAGAACGCAAGACCATCTGCCTACCATCTTGTAAGGTACACAAACAAAAAGTGTTTTTATTTAGTCTTGAATATTTCAAGCAAATGTGCTTTCTTCTCCAATTTTATTCAGTAAGAAGAGGAAGGAATGGTAGGGCCTGCTGGGTGCTGACTAGTAGATGAAGGACGATGGAGATGAAGGTGACCTGCTGGGTGCTGACAGTAGATGAAGGATACTAGAGATGAAGGCGGTCCGCTGGGTGCTGAATAGTAGATGAAGGATGATGGAGATGAAGGTGACCTGCTGGGTGCTGACAGTAGATGAAGGATACTAGAGATGAAGGCGGTCCGCTGGGTTCTGACTAGTAGATGAAGGACGACAGAGATGAAGGTGGGCTGCTGGGTGATGACTAGTAGATGGAGGACGATGGAGATGAAGGTGACCTGCTGGGTGCTGACTAGCAGATGAAGGACAGCAGAGATGAAGGTGGCCTGCTGGGTGCTGACTCGTAGATGAAGTACAATAGAGATGAAGGTGGCCTTCTGGGTGAGACTAGTAGATGAAGAGTGACAGAGATGAGGGTGGCCTGCTGGGTGCTGACTTGTAGATGAAGGATGATAGAGATGAAGGAGGCCTGCTGGGTGTTGACTAGCAGATGAAGGACAGCAGAGATGAAGGTGGCCTGCTGGGTGCTGACTCGTAGATGAAGTACAATAGAGATGAAGGTGGCCTTCTGGGTGAGACTAGTAGATGAAGAGTGACAGAGATGAGGGTGGCCTGCTGGGTGCTGACTTGTAGATGAAGGACGATAGAGATGAAGGAGGCCTGATGGGTGCTGACTAGTAGATGAAGGACGATAGAGATGAAGGTGGCCTTCTGGGTGAGACTAGTAGAGGAAGAGCAACAGAGATGAAGGTGGCCTGCTGGGTTGTACTGACAGAGTGGCATATCTGTAAGAGTTTTTGTTTACTTTTGCAGCACATGTTTGTTATAGACATTCCATGCTAGTATTGTGTTTCTAAGCACAAATATAACTCATATCTGTGCCTGTGAATGTCATTAATAGGACTAAGGAAGCCACCCGTATAGAGGGCTGACTTTAAATAAATATTAGATTTGAACTAAACCTGTTGTATTTGCCTTTTCTGATGAATTTGTGAATGAAGTTCAAATAATAATATTATTAGTACACAAGGAATAAAACATTTAGTGATACACTTAATCTATTTGTGAGCGTGCTGGGCAAAACTGCAGCTTAATGTTGTCACATTGTACAATAGGGGAAGCAAAAAGGAAGAATATTGCTATTCCTCCTGACATGAGATGTGGGCATGCTTCTCAGTGCCCAGGGTATCTGGTAACTGATTGTTGCCTCCTCTGACTTTGAAGTCAACCTGAGGTATCACATTCTTTTTGTTGAGTTCTGACTCTCCAGGAACGATTTCATTCAGAGTGTCATGTAGTAATGACCTGAGGTTCTGCTCTATTTGTGCTCTCTTTCAAAAGACATCATAGGGATGTGTGGTAAAACACCTGTGTGCAGCTGCATCAATTGTGGGAAGAAGCAAATACCTAAATCACTGATGCCGAAAGAAGGGGATGGGTGTATGCTACTGGCATAGACACTGCTGGGATCATTTAGAGCTGGAAGGGGAGCCCCCGGCCCTCGCCTCCACCCCCATGCCCCTGGCAAAGGTCATCCCTTCCCATTTAGGTGATCCCCATCTGGTTGGGTTCTCTCTTCCTAAAGTGCTTCCGTCGGCGTTTAAGATCACTGTATGCCAAAATATCTAGTTTATTATTGTACTATTAAAATATTGTAGCAATAATATCAACAAACAAAATGTAATGAAGGTAAATATTTTTAGGAAAGTCTACATTTATTATTCTTCACTCTAAATCTGCGTACTTTGGAGATATATAAATCATCAAGGAATATGTATGTAGACTAAAGTCTAGCAAACATATTCTTATCCATCTATTCTTCTCTTGTTGCTGTTTTGGTGATACATAGTTTTGAGACAATATTAAGGTAGCATGAAATTAAAGACTCAATATTCTGTGCCCATACTGCTTGGGATGCACCATCCTGCTCCTTAATCTATGTTTTTTTCTGTGACGAATAAGGTTGCTGCTTGTAGGCTAGTGGGTTTCACCATCCTTCAGGGGCAGATCTTTGGTAGTCCTCTCGTAACAGGGCTCAAGAAGTGCTGGAAGGGAGCTTGTGGACGGCGTCATCAAGTGTTCCTTTCCTGGATACTTTGCCACATTCACAGGCAGTCTATCTAGAGATATTGGTGGTGTTCTATGGCATTTCATATTAACAGCAGGGGTGATGGACATTCTGTATAAACCACCTTTCCACCACCCCTTGGGAGTTAAAAGAAGAGTGTTGAGTTGTCTGCAGGTGAACTCAGGCCCTTGGCCATGTGGTGAAATCGTGTTCCTTTTATTTAGCAAAATGTTCATGTTTCTGGAGATCTAGCACATTTCAACCCCTGCCCAGGCAGACACGTGGGAAACTAAAACTTGTGTTTTCAAGAGGAGGATTAATTTGGTTCATGGTTCAGATGGTCAAGCCAGGCTGAAACAGCCATGCCATGATTATTGTTTGGAATCTGCATGGGATGAAGGCACCAGGGAAAATGATAGATTTAAAACTTTCATTTGAAAGGAAAAGAAAAGCTTTGAGTTTAGACATACCTGCCCTGCAGTGGATAGAACATATTAAGATATAATTTGGGTGCTAGCCTGCAACGTTTGCTCATCTAGAGTGGAAGAGATTCTGGTGATAGATAGGTAGTAGGGGATCTCCTGGTGCTGGCACAAGAGTTTCCCATGAAAGAGAGATAGGTGATGTAGCAACACAAAGCAGATGATAGATGGAATGCTGAATATTGTCAAACATTCACCCCCAGTCACAACTCTGGGTTAAATCCATAGTTTTTTTGCTTACCATGCCACCCCAGGTAGCACCCAGTCATATGCAAATCAGTCTTGAACCTGCTACTCCTCATGGGAACAGTCCAGCCCGAACTGCCAGGCCAGGTCCTCCCTGGACTGGAAAGCAAGCATCCTGAGACCTGTTTCGGGGTATGACCCCCTCATCAGCCAGGTTAGCTTGAATCCAGTGGCAAAGTGAGCACGCGACCCACGCTTGGGCATACCCTTCCTACTTAAGGTGACTATAGCAACGCAAAAAGATGATGGAAAGAATGCTGAACATTGTCAAACAGTCACCCCCAGTCACAGATATGTTATTTTTGTGCTCGCCATGCCACCCCAGTTTGGACTCAGCCATATGCAAACCAGTTTTGACACTGCTCCCCGTGGGAAAACTCCAGTCTGAACTGCTGAGCCCCATAGTGGGAAGGGTCTGCCAAGATGTGGGTCTTGTGTTCATTATGCCACTGGATTCAAGCTAGCTTGTTTTTTGGTTGAGAGAGGACCTGGCCTGGCAATTCAGGCTGGACTGGCATGTTCCCATGGTGATCAGGGTCAAGAATGATTTGCATATGGCTGGGTCAGAACTGGGCTAGTGTGGCGAGCAAAAGAGCGATGAATTAAAACCAAATCTGTAACTCGGGTGAATGCTTGACAATGTTCCCCATTCTATCCATCATCTTTTTGTGTTGCTAGTTATTTGATGTAGCCATCTCATCCTGTGTATTCACCACAGATTGGAGTTATTGTTGGGCATAAGTCCATCACATTAAATGGGATAAAATATGAAGAATGCCCTTGTATTTAAATGCCGTTAAGAATGTCCCTTGAGGAAGGAAAAGTGATTTGATTTTGATTCCTTGACAGACCCCTTTGCGGACATTAATAGCATGCTCTATATCTGCCAGAAAGCCTCCTGTACACTGTTTTCTAAAATGTGTATAAAACATCATGCACATATGACAGAGACAGTAGTTCAGGTTCCTCATACTGTAATGAGCCCTGGTTATGTGCAGCTCTGTTGATAATGGCATGGTGCGGTGCTGAGATGTAATTCATATCAACAATCTCCCTTGCTACTCAAACAGGATTACGGACCAACTCACTCCCACACCTTCTTCACCCCTATCCTTTGACCTCCTTGTGTTGCACTATTTTTTGTGCAATGATGTCTAGGCAGAGAAATAGCAACCAACACTTAAAACCTACAAAGTAAGCACTGAATTAATCTGTGTTTGGACTTTCAAAATTCTAATGACTGGTCAAGTATTTTAAAATACAATCCAACAGACCAGTACAATTTCCAAAAGATCCATTGAATTCCCACAACTGGAACTACCCAAACCCTATCGGAAGCCCACATTTAATGATTGATAGATAAAAACTCTACTCACTTGAGCACACATAGACTCCAAGGAACAGAAGGAGAATAGCAGGCTTCATTGCTGTGTTGTGGCTGGTTATTCAGGTTCTTCACAACTGAAACCCTGGAAACAGAGTAACAAACATTTTGATACTCCATGTGTGTACTTCTTGGCAACAACTGATAGTAAGAAAGCTATCAGGGCCAGATTCATTAGAATTGATCAGTAATTTAAGAGCATTAAGGCTTAAGTTTACTGTGTATTCTTTCTGACTCTGTTATCTGTGTTTCTCAGTTGTAACCTCTTGCCACAAAGGGAAGACCCAGCCGTTTACCTCCTCTACAACAGCATGATCATGCTTATTGTTGTACTATTGAGTAGGGCATTCCATGTTGATGTTGTACAATAATTCTTTAGTTCTTCGAGTGCCAGCAAACCTATTCTCACATCAGAAGAATGAGAGTCCCACATTCTTGTGCTTGTGAAGTTCAGGAAAATGGTTGAAAGTGGGGATTCACCAGAGTGGGGTAAAGTACTTTGACATTCCATTGAGAGTGAATTCACTGTACATGGCACTCAGAGCAGCATGTTCTTCCTTCTTTCAAAAGTAGCCATACTCTTCTTTTCATTGCCGCACAGCAATGTTGGTGAGCAATGTGAATTTTCAAGAAGAAAAAGGAATAAAAACATGTTTCATTCCAGTTTGTCTCAGCATAGAACCCTGTCTTTTATGTTAATTTTTCAAAGTAACAAGCCTTGTTATGAAGTATGTTACAGATATTCTCCACCCTAGTCTCATGGAAGCACAAGTTAAGCTGTTAGCTTTGTGTTGTTATTGTATTATAAATGTAGTCACAGGTTTGAAGTTCCTAAAATGTAGGATCATAGAACAGTCCTCACAGTGGTTGCTTTGATTGTTCTATTGATTGTGCTATTATCCATAGAAGTTTGTTTGTCTTCTTATTTGCTATTCTCTCCAATGGGAAAACGTTATACTTAGTCTGGATTGCATTTAATTACCGGATTTACTTGGGTTAACCATGTCTTTTCTATTTGTATAGCAGTAGTATTTCACATCTAGGTCTACTTTGTGTATTTAAATAAGCTGGCAGATTCATATTGCTGATACAACTTTAAAAAATGTAAGTACTTCCTCAGAAAGTCCAGTTTATTTTTTACTCTCATTGTGCCACAAATATTTACAGTCTACTCATGTTACAGGCCTTCTATTTCAGGCGTGCTGAAGCCATTTCAAGGCTTTTTAGAGTTAGAGTATCTTGTTGCCCAAAGAGGGTAATTTGTGATATTTATCTATTTACATTAATGAGGTATCATTTGAAGTGTCACACATTGGACAGTGGAATGCTACTCATACAATACATACACTGAAACAATGGAAACGTCACTCATAGGCAATCTGAAAAAGCTATGGCAAGGTCATGCATGTGGTCTCAGTTGTCTCTTTTTTTTAGATTCCCTCACAATTCTGTAATGCTCCAAAGATGAGAATGCATTCCTGTGAAAGTTGTCTATCAATTGAATGCTTTACATAAATAGATGCATGCTGGAAAGCGCTACCATCAGGCTCTAACCGTAAACAAATGCAGTCCTCCAGTTTAAAGCACTAATGAAATGATTGATGCTCCACTGGAACTCCAATAGTAAATGGTAAATGGAGGAGATGCACAGCCATATATTAAAAGAATTATTGCTGAACCCCCTTGTCTGTGAGAAGGAAGAACATGGTGTAGTGGAAGATGGAAGACCCTCTTGATGGGGACAGCCTAAATGCCACACTAACACAGAGCAGTGAGATCGTCATTAGGAACAGTGGCTATAGGATGGGAGGCGAGAGGCATGGTAGAGCACATTTACAAAGATGAATTTCAACTCCTGCCTAAAAGTAGACATGCTGTACGCATTCTCAGGGCACACAAAGCTGCAGAGACAGAAGAGGGCAACCTGATTTTCTCTCAGTAGTGGGATAGTAAGCAGAGAGTGCCCCGCTTTTATTATGGTGACCCAAAGAACAAATTAGGGAGGTGCGGACAGCTAGGATCAGAACCACTGTGTCTTAATCCCTATCAACGAGGTGCAGGCTGGACTGACAAAGATATTATAGGATTCCCAGCTAAAACAAGTAGGAATGTGGAGGTGGAGGTGATGTGGAGGTGGAGGTGATGTGGAGGTGGAGGTGATGTGGAGGTGGAGGTGATGTGGAGGTGGAGGTGATGTGGAGGTGGAGGTGATGTGGAGGTGGAGGTGATGTGCTTCACAGGTCTCTGCCTGTGAGTGTTCCATAATGTCACCCAGTGTGCTAGCGGTCTCTTGCCCTGAATGTTCTGTCAGTGGCAGTTGCTGCATGTGCCTTGTACTCTTTGGGGCGGCTCTCTGTACCACCTCCAATAAACATTACTACTGTTCATGAACTGCGTCTCCTTCACCTTTCATCAGTGGCGACAGAAGACGGGATCCATCCACTGCCATCTCCTCTGACTGATGATATTCGTGGACCTTAATTCAAGTATTTATTGTCTAATTTATCGCAGTGCAGCTGTGAGTAATTTATTTTTTTAAACTATTCCCCTACCCTAGGCACTCCTGTGTGAACTAGTACAGAGAGCCGTACCCATTGTCATACAGCTTCCCAGCTCATGAACTGTACTTCTAATTGCTGCGAGGGATTTTCTTTGAGCTCTTTCTAAAACTTGACTAGAGCGTTTCCTGCTGACTCATGACACTCCTGCTGTGTGCCTATGTTCCTCGACATTGAAAGTGAAGAATGTTTAAGGCTTTCTACATATTTCTGTACATTTAAGCTGAACCGTTTCACTGACTTCATCAACGCTCTGTTAACACGCAGTTCCATGAGCTGGACTCTCTCGCTCCAGTCCCACGCGCTGTCTTCACGAGCTGTTGCCTACCAACCCAGCCTCTTCACAAAGCCGTGCGAGCACTTCGACCGCATTTCAAGTGTCCTTTCATGAAAGCCTCCTCCTTCTGCCATAAATTGCCTTTGCCAGCTTCAGCCATGGAGTGCTGCTATTCCCGGTAGGCTTACCTTTGTGTGTAGAGTCATCCACATTTGCATGGTTAGAGAATCGCAAATTGCTCATGCAATTTCAAGGGTGCCAGGGTGTCAAAAGGACACCCTGTTGCACCCCTGAAATCTGCATATGAATACATCTTGCACACACACATGCCCCAAGGGCATGTGTGTGTGTAAAATGGAACTTTGAAAAATGCACTTTAGTGCATTTTTCAAAGTTTTTGCAAATTACCATGAAGTTCAACTTCATGGTAATTTGCTCCACCTATTAGCGAAATCGCTTATATTTTTACTTTAATGCATTGCATTTAAGGAATCTCAATTTGAGATTCCTTAAATGCAATCGCAATTTAAGTAATCGCAATTTAGAGATTACTTAAATTGCGATTTTTGCATTTGCGATGGTGCATCCCAAATGCAAAAATACCCGTCGCAAAGGGGCAGATTCTGAGAATCTGCCTGGTTGCGACCGGTTTTTGCTTTGATGCATGTGGGCCACTGTTCCTTGTCACACTGTCTTGCTGCTAAAGCCTCCCTGTTAGCGCTCACCTGTGGGTGTCTTGTGGTTGTCGTCTACTGTCCTGGGCTCTCTCTGCAGTTCTCACTGTGCCAGGGGCCCTGGCTTATATAAGACTGTAACTGATGATGAGGGCCTGTGACAAATAAACAAGACGCACATCCACACTGGCATCTCAGACTACCCAGCTGATCAGGTGGGGACGCTAGAAAGACGCTTGAATGCATCAACATTCCTCTTCTATTTGTGCTCCCCTATCATGTGCTTGAACGTGTGTTCTTCTATTGCTTCTGTGATGTGCATATCTGGCTCAGTGGAATGGCCATATGTTTTAACAGCCATTAGCACCACAGGTTCATGCCGATATGTCTTCTGGAAAGTAGAAAAAAAATATCCAAACTCTTTTTTCTTCCATGGCTATTCATAGGAAAGATTCCACAGCAATTAACCTAATTTAATGCTTACAAAGAGCAAAGTATCCATTTGTGAAGATTTTCCAGCTAATTACAACCTAATACAAAACCTTTACTTTACCATACACCTAAATTGAAACCCTCACCTAAGCTGAACCTAATTATTTTACGTCCTTTGGACTTTCTGTATTTTGTTATATATACGTTTTTTTAAATATAATGTCTATGCTTTGTATTAGGTGTTTTGAAATATACCCCATAGAAAATACTTTGGAAAATATTTTAGTCCTACCTTTCAGGACTCGATTGAAATGTGACAGCACTAGAGATGCCACATACAGCACTGACAAAGCACCTCAGTGAGGTCCTGGAGAGCCCTCCACATTCCAGCCCTGCTTTGGCTATGGTATTGCAAACATGTTCAATAAAGTGTGCTGAATCAACCAGGCAGACACTTTGTGGTTTACTCCCTAACACACTGGCACATTCACTAACTCACTCACTTACTCATTAACAAACCCACTCCCTCCTCACTCACTTCCCTATTCCCATACTCACTCCCAAGCTCACTCGCTCACTCACTGATTCACCATCGTATACACTCCAAAGTTTACTGAACCCTCGTATTGGACAACAAATCTGACCCCTGACCTCTGTTTGTATGATGGAACGCCTCACACAATTGTCCCGCATGCCTTTACAAAGCAGTCACTACCCCGACTGCGACGTTACCACCTGCTACTTTACCACGCAAGTATTTAAAAATAACTTTCTTTATGGCGCGCTAGACTTTAGAATAGTATCAATTACTATTCCAACTCCACTCAACACAACAGTAGGGAAGGTGTTGGACTTAAAATGTGAACTCTGGTTCAACAACGCATGCCAACAGCAAGTAGTTGTAACAACTTGCATAGTAAAGGAACGCATGGCAACATTGCAGACGGGCTAGTGGCTGCATTGTAAATGCATTTCGTTGTTGTGACTGGGCCTTAAAGGATGCTTCCCATACCTGTAACAAGAAAAAGATAAAGCAGAACATGTGTAACATTTTTTCCTTATCTGTGTTTTTTGAATTTTACGGTACAGCAGACACAACATAAGGCATTGGATACAGATCGATGTAAATGAAAGCAATACAGGAGGCAGGCGTAGCGTTTACAGATGTACAGAGCAGCACAGATTCAGCACAAACAATATCTTGTACAGGACAGTACAGCCTTTGTTACAACCATGAAAGGTATGGCCAGGAGCTGGAAGTGAATCTATCCCTCTTGTGTGGGGGGGGGGCTAAGAGCCACATGCTGCGTATCCTGGAGGCAGATGTCTAATTTGTTAATGTCTATTACACAACGGTTAAATACCGGAGGGTCAAAGGGAACATTTTTAAGACCACACAGGATTATATCCCCAAATAAAGTATTACAAACACTCGGAACCCTGGGGTCTAAAATGACAAAAAGAAAGAAGTAAAGGTGGTGTGTGAATGAAAAACAAAAGCCCAATGTACATAGTGAAAGGATAATCCCTTTAGGAACGTAATCCCTCACTCACCCTAGGTGACATGCTTCATCATATGGGATTCTCCTCCCAGAGAAAAATCCTAGTTTCTCTGGGGGCTACAACCCCCTCTATGAGAGGGAGGAGCTCAGGGATGTTTTGATAATGCACTAAAGGGTGGACTAAATCCACATATGAAGAGCTGGGTGTGAGTGGGGGGTGCAGTGCTAATGAAAAAATAGTGCAATAGAAGTGTGTTGAAACTAGTCACGGGACGGCAAGGAAGAATCTCTTAAAGACCAACCGTACCGATGCTAGATTAAAAAGATGTGAGAACCACTAGTTCTATATAACCAATGGTGCAATGTATGAGACAATGGTCGACATGTTTCAGCCAAGGCGCCTAACTAGGCTCGGCTTTCATCAGGACCTGGTTAGCTACTGCAAAAAGGAATGTAACAGAACTACTCCACAAAGGATACCGTGACCACCCCAAAGTTGCTTGTCGGGTGTACGTCTCCTTGTAATTCAAACATCACCCGTGAAAACTGGGTGGAAAATTGACCTCCACCTGGCGACCGCTCAGGAAGGAACACCGCTCTATCCGTCGGGGAACCAGGCCGGAATGAGCCTGCAGCCGGAGGTCACACACTTCTATTGCACTATTTTTTCATTAGCACTGCACCCCCCACTCACACCCAGCTCTTCATATGTGGATTTAGTCCACCCTTTAGTGCATTATCAAAACATCCCTGAGCTCCTCCCTCTCATAGAGGGGGTTGTAGCCCCCAGAGAAACTAGGATTTTTCTCTGGGAGGAGAATCCCATATGATGAAGCATATCACCTAGGGTGAGTGAGGGATTACGTTCCTAAAGGGATTGCCCTTTCACTATGTGCATTGGGCTTTTGTTTTTCATTCACACACCACCTTTACTAATTTGTTAATGTTCCACTTAACTGACACCTGTTACAGATAGGCTTAATCTCTGGGATGTTCAACCCTGTGGCTTGCGGCCTTGTCTAAAGCACCTGTTCCTCCCCCTCATCCTGCTGTGAACGGTCCCATGATAGAAATGGCTCCCAAATATCAATTGGCCTAGATGCAGTTGACATTAGCTCCCAGAACATCGTCAATTGTGTATGACCAAATATGACATCACATATTCAATTCTTCATCCTGGGGACCACCCTCCTGCCCCAGTGTAAGGCTACCCTACGTTTAGCAAAGAGCAATAGCATGGCGTACAATTTTCTGTGCTCCGCTGGCGTGTCTCTCACATATCCCAGTAGGCCAATATGAGGCTCAGGTTCCGCTGGTGTATTGATTATATCATGAATTGTATTAAAGATCTGAGCCCAGAATGTAGCCAGCCCAGGGCAAAACCATGCCATGTGAATGAATATGGCCAGGCCAAATCCACACCTCCAGCATATATCGTCTGTCTTGACCCCCATTCTATGCAACTGGATAGGTGTTCTATCAAAAGCGATGGAGGAATTTAAAATGAAATAAACATATTTTATAATTGGGTGATAAAGCAGTAAGCTGACCACAGCAGAATACCCACCGGTCTTCATTCAAGGGTGTTAGTAAGTCTGAGTTCCAGTCCTGTAGCGCTTTCGGCGTGGTGATGGGAGCAGAATTCTGCATATAACTGTGCAGGCGTGTGATGAGCCTAGGAGGAGAAGCCGTCTAAATAATATTTTCAAGTGCCAGCAATGTTTGCGGAGGACCTGGGAAGGTCCAATGTATTTGCTTGCAGGTGGATCTTAGTCTGTAATAGAGGAAGAGCGCCGGGAATAATCCAGCCCTCCAGGTTGTTTTTGCCAGCGGGGCTCTGAAACTTTCATCAATATAAAGATCCGCAAAGGTATGCAAGCCCATATCACTAGCTATGTATCTGCTGGCTCCCTCTGACATCACAGGAATCATGGGGTTGTTCGCTATAGGGATTTAGGGGGCATACAATATTGACAGTTGGGTTCTGTCACGGAGCTTCTGCCACGCCCACCTCAGGGTCTCGACCATGTCAACACCTTCTCGTGGTCGTTTGTATGCCTGGTATATCGCCACTTGGAGGGGAACCAGTGCTGCCATGTTCATCTCCATGGCAGCGTGCGGCTTAAATGGGACAGGGTGCACCCAGAAATTTAGAAATTGTGCTTGTGCACAAAAGGCATATAGTTGAAAGTCCGAGGCGCCCATTCCTCCCTGAGTTAGTGGTAGCGTTAGCAACTCCAATGAAATCCACGCTTGCCCATTCCAGGGCTATTAATAATAATCGGAGTTTGCTAAAGAAGATCTGTGTGAGTGGGCTTGGGATGTTAATGAATAAATATAAAAATGTAGGTAGGACTACTATATTAGCCACTGCTATCCTCCCAGTCAGGGAGAGGGGTAGCCTAGCCAAGGCATTTACTTTTCCTTCCAGCCATGTACTGGCTCTCCTGAAGTTCATCGCCCAGATCTCTTGCACATCCCAGCTGAGCCATATAGCCAAATATTTTTTCAGGCTGTTGGGCCACTGCAGAGGGTACTCAACAGGGAATGGGGTTGTGGCATCTGTAAGCGGGAAGATGGTGGATTTTTCCGTTTATGGAGATGCCGCATAGTCCACCAAAATATATGTTTGTGTATTAGGGTGGCGGTGTTCGCCTCAGGATTGTTTATATATAAAGTGATATCATCTGCGTATAGCGATGTTAGTAGCCCCCTCGTACTAAAACCCAGACCTCTCGCCGCGTGGTGTTGCCTGATGCGTGCCGCCAAGGGCTCCATGGCTATAGCGAAGAGGAGGGGGGAAGAGGACAGCCCTGCCTCGTTCCCCTTGTAATGTGGATAGGACTCGATAGCATGCCATTGAGCCAGATCCTAGCGGAAGGTGCCGTATATACTAAACATATGAGACCCAAAAATGGAGGGCTGAAACCCATTCTCACAAGAATAGCAAATAGGTACTCCCACTCAAGCGAATCCAATGCGTTAGTTGCGTCTAAAAACACGGCAACTGCTTTCATGTTGGGGTTGAGATAGTGAAGGACAGTAAAAAAAGTGCAGAGATTATGTGCCGTTGATCTGTCCGGTATGAATCCCGACTGATCAGGCCATGCAATTAGTGGGAGTAGAGGTTCTAGCCAATTTGCAAGTAGTTTCGCTAAAATATTGATGTCCACATTTATAAGAGATAGTGGTCTGTATGAGTCTACTTTGTTGCTGGTTTTCCCAGGATTAAGCAACGTGATAATAATAGCTTCCCGCATTGAGGTCGGAGAATCCCGTTAATCTGCACTTCTTCAAAGACTGCAATGAGATGCAAGGCTCCTCGACTTAGGTTTTAGAAAATACTGTGGTCAGACCATCATAGCCCGGGACTTTGTCAGAGGGAAGACCCAGGATGACTTGCGCAACGTCTTCCACAGTGAACGGATTATCCATTTATTCCCTATGCCCCCTGCTCAGCCACAGGAGTTCCAGGGATTCCAGGAAAGGTTGCAGGCCGTCTGGATGTATTTGTTGTGTGGTCGATTATAAATTAGAATAGAATTGAGTGAATCTGTCTAGGATCTTGGGTGGGTCCCTGAGCAGGGAATGATCGTCTCCCCTAATCTCCGTGACATATGCGTCATTACGTGGGGCTCGTAACATGCTTGAAAGAGTCTTACCTTGCCTGTCCCCTTCCTCATACCATCTGGCCTGTGAATATTTGCCCATAAACTTCACCTCCTGATGTGCCTCCTCCTCAAACTTCAGCAGACTTTCCTTAAGTTGGACCAGTAAATCAAGGTTGTTTGTAGTGTAAAATTGTGTCTCAAGGTTCCTAATGCGTGTTTCAAGGGATGCACGTGTATTCCTGATTGCCTTCAAGACCCCAGCCTGGCGCCTGATACATTTGCCTCTAATAACTACTTTACATTCTTCCCAGAGGGATGGCTGTGTCTTGACCGTGCCATTGTTTGACTGGAAATATTTGTCAATGTCTCCTCTAATCTCTTCTGTGAATGGTTCATCTAGTAAGGCATTTTGGGGGAGCCTCCAGGTGTACAGTCTGCTGGGCGCATCAGACAAGGACACCCACAGGTGGTATTGAGCATGGTCCGACAGGCTTCTGGGAAGATGGCAAACCTCCCGCAACCACATCACTGCATCCTTGGATAGCAACCAGAAGTCTAGCCTGGACCAGGCCTTGTGGTGGTCTGTTAAACATGTGCCTTCCGGTATGTTCGGGTTAGACCTTCTCCAGAAGTCTGTAAGCAGGCCATCTGATATAATGGCATTAAGCGTGTTACTAGATTTTGGGTGTAGTGAGCAGGACAGTCCCCTCCAATCCTGGGCATCATCAAGCACAACATTGAAGTCCCCTCCCAGATAACAGTGTCGCAACTTGTGAATTTAATTTTCACCCATAAATTCTGGAAAAACTCTGGCGTGTCCGTATTTGGGCCGTATATAGCTGCTAAAGTTATCAGCATCCACCCCAGCAATCCCAGAAAAAAAAACACACCTCCCTTCAGGATCAATAAATGCCTCACATATTTTCCAGTCGAGGCCCTGCCTAATCAGCACAGCCACTCCCCTCACACAATTAGAATAAACGGCTGAGTATATGTGTCCCCAAAGTTTATGTTGTAGCCTAGTGGATGAAGTGCAGTTCAAATGAGTCTCCTGTAAAAAGCAGATGTCTATGTGGTGTCTGAATAGATATGCATGTACCAGTCTGGCCTTCCTATGGTTGTTTAAACCCCAAATGTTCCATCTTAATAGGTTCAGTGTCGACATGGCTTATCTCTTAGTGACTGTGCGAGGTGCTGAACCACCACTTCCAATGCCAGATCTCTTCGGTTGCCTGTGTATTGATGTCTGGTACTGTCTCGTTTCCCCATTTTCCTCTTCGCTCTGCATGCATCTGTAGTTGGATGTGTCTTGTCTACTACAAATCTGTTTCCACCCTTTCAAATTAACATAAACTTTACCTGCTCACCCCCACCCAGGTTGTACAATACCATCCCACCCAACAGACAAAAACAACATAGAACACCCCATATAGATTCAGAAGCAGTTTTTGGGAGCTATCTCTGAGGGGCATGGACTCACCGGCATACTACCCTGCCAAAGGCAGGGTGGCCGTGCTTATAATGAAGAGTCATCACAACGAAACACAGGGAAGGACCAGTGTGCGCATCCCGGCCTCCAGCCTGAGCGTAGCATTACGTCACAGCCGCTAACATGAGTTATCCTCCTCTGCCAAAACAACTTACAACTGGTGACATATAAAGGTACAGATTTGAGTCAGCATTGAATAACAAGTGAAAATCGAGGTCAATCGTTATCGCTTAGCCCAGCTTCAGAGGTATGGCCAGCAAGCAACCTGCTTACGTTTTTCTTTCCTCCCGTATGTTTAGCAAATTTCAACGTTGATTTAGCATCTGTGAACATGTGTGCTGGTCCGTCAAGTGTCACCTTGATTTTTGCAAGATAAAGCAGGGCATAGGGGATCTTGGCCTGCATCAGAATTGTCTTTGCTGGTGGGAAAGTCTGTGTAGAAGGAGAGGGATTTCCCTTATAGTCTATCGTTCAACGCTCTCGTGCCTATCTCAATATTGAGTGGCGGTCTTGATAATTTAACAGTTTAGCTCAAATCGACCTGGGCGTTGCTCTGATGGGCGGCCTGGTTACCAGCACCCGGTGTGCCCTCTCAACCGCGAACACCGCAGATAAGCCAGGGCCAAAGAGATCACTCAAGAGTTCAGTCACATAGGTCTCCATCTTGACAATGGCGGTTTTCTTGACAATGGCGGTTTTCTTGGGAATCCTGGTGATACAGAGGTTGTTTCTCCAAGATCTGGCCTCCAAATCATCATTCTTTGGACTAATGAGAGTGAGAACCTTATCCATCTGCAGCAATTGCTCTCTGGTTTCCACTTGAAATTCATGATTTTCAGAGCTCTGAATCTCAAGCGCATCTAGCCGAGTCTCTCTTGGGAGGTGAGGACATCCAGCTTAGTTTCTATTGTTTTTAGATTAGATTTCAGTTCAAGAAGCAACATGCGCAGGTCATCTTCTTGTTCCTCAGACTGCGGCATAGATTGTCAATCAGAGTCTACTTCCACCCTACTTGACAACCAGGCAAACGTCGGCCTCAGACAGCTCGTCACCACACCACCCACACCGCCGGCCACACGCTGGACCCCATCTTCTCCACAGGCACCCACGTCACCTTCGACCACACCACCGAACTCCACTGGACCGACCACCGCTGCATCCACTTCACCTTCAAGAAGCCGACCACGCACCACCGCACCCAACAAGTCCCACGTCGCTGCTGGAGCAAAGTCACCAAAGACCAACTGACCTCCACCCTCACCCAGAACCCACCTGCGGCCTCCATCAACCAAGACATAGCAGTCCGCAACCTCAGACAATGGATTGAAGACTGCACCAACACCCTCGCACCACTCAGGAAACCCCCCATCAACCACGCCAGCAAGAAAGCCACCTGGTTCACTGATGAGCTACAGACCTCCAAACGCACCTGCCGGAAACTGGAGAAGAAATGGCTCCACGATCGCACACCTGACAGCCACGTAGCCCACAAGGACGCCACTCGTAGACACCACCACCTCATCAGAATGGCCAAAAGATCCTCCTTCAAAAACAGACTGGACAACGCATACGACAGCAAAGATCTCTTCAGCATCGTGAAGGAACTCTCCAACCCCAACGCCAACACCAACGACGTCCCGCCTTCACAAGAACTGTGCAACGCTCTGGCAACCTTCTTCCACCAGAAGATAGCAGACATCCACAACAGCTTCAACATCCCGATCACCCCTACCGCGCCAGACTCCTCCCCCGCGAACACCACCTGGACCAACCACCTGACCTCCTGGACCAAGTCAACGATGAAGAAACACGCAAGTTCATGAACTCCATCCACTCTGGATGAACGTCAGACCCTTGCCCTCACCACGTGTTCAACAAAGCTGACGCAACCATCAAGAAGAAATGGCTCCACAATCGCACACCTGACAGCCACGTAGCCCACAAGGACGCCACTCGTAGACACCACCACCTCATCAGAATGGCCAAAAGATCCTCCTTCAAAAACAGACTGGACAACAACGCACACGACAGCAAAGATCTCGTCTGCATCGTGAAGGAACTCTCCAACCCCAACGCCAACACCAATGACGTCCCGCCTTCACAACAACTGTGCAACGCTCTGGCAACTTTCTTCCACCAGAAGATAGCAGACATCCACAACAGCTTTAACATTCCGATCACCCCTCCTCCTCCCCCTTGAACACCACCTGGACCAACCACCTGACCTCCTGGACCAAGTCAACGACGAAGAAACACGCAAGTTCATGAACTCCATCCACTCTGGATCAACGTCAGACCCTTGCCCTCACCACATGTTCAACAAAGCTGACGCAACCATCGCACCCCATCTACGGAAGGTCATCAATGCCTCCTTCGAGACAGCCACATTCCCAGACAGCTGGAAGCACACCGAAATCAATGCCCTCCTCAAGAAGCCCAAGGCGGACCCCAAGGACCTCAAGAACTTCCGACCCATCTCCCTCCTCCCGTTCCCGACGAAGGTTATCGAGAAAATCGTCAACGCGCAACTATCCCGCCACCTCAATGACAACAACATCCCAGTCCGGGTTCAGACGAAACAACAGCACTGAAACAGCCCTCATCGCCACCACAGATGACATCAGGTGACAACTCGACACCGGCGAAACCTCAGCCCTCATCCTCCTGGACCTTTCGCCCGCCTTCGACACGGTCTGCCATCGCACCCTAAAAACACGCCTTCAAGAAGCCGGGATCCATGAGAAAGCCCTCAGCTGGACCACATCCTTCCTCTCCGGCAGAACCCAGAGAGTCCGACTCCCACCCTTCCTATCCAAAGCCACCGACATCATCTGCGGCGTACCCCAGGGATCATCACTCAGGCCGACGCTGTTCAACATCTACATGGCCCCCCTTGCACAAGTAGCCCATCACCACAACCTCAACATCATCTCCTATGCCGACGACACCCAGCTCATCCTCTCCCTCACCAAGGACCCGCACACCGCCAAAACGAACCTCCACGAGGGAATGAAGGCCATCGCCGAATGGATGCAGAGCAGCATCTGAAACTGAACTCGGACAAGACGGAGGTCCTCATCCTCAGATCCACCCCCTCAGCCTGGGGTGACTCGTGGTGGCCTACAACGATGGGAACGGCACCCACACCTACCGACCATGCACGCAAACTCAGATTCATCCTCGACTCTTCCCTCTCCATGTCGAAGCAGATCAACGCCGTCTCCTCCTCCTGCTGCTACACCCTCCGCATGCTCCGCAGGATCTACAAGTGGATCCCGTCCGAAACAAGGAGAACTGTTACACAGGTCCTCGTCAGCAGCAGGCTGGACTACGGCAACGCACTCTACGCAGAAATCCCAGCCAAACACCTGCATTGACTACAACGCATCCAAAACGCCTCCGCACGTCTGATCCTCGATGTACTCTGACGCAGCCACATCACCCCGCACCTGAAAGACCTACACTGGCTCCCCGTCGACAAGAGGATCACCTTCAAACTCCTCACCCACACACACAAAGCACTCCACAACACCGGACCAGCCTACCTGAACAACAGACTCAACTTCTACTCCCCCACCCGCCAGCTGCGCTCAGCAAACCTCACCCTCGCGGCCGTCCCCCGCATCCAACGAAAGAACACCGGTGGCAGATCATTCTCCTACCTCGCCGCCAAGACCTGGAACACCCTCTCCACCCACCTACTGCAGACCCAGGACCTGCTCACCTTCAGGAGACATCTCAAGACCTGGCTCTACGAGCAGTAGAGTTCCCCCCTCCCTTCAGCGCCTTGAGACCCTCACGGGTAAGTAGTGCGCTTTGCAAATTCCCTGATTGATATTGATTGATTGACTTCCCACTCAGCTTCCGTCAGCCTCGTTTGCCTTTTATTGTTGAAGGTGAGTTTGGGATGTTTTGCATCCTGTTTACCCATGGTGCCGAGTGGCGCATATAATATTCACCTTAGTTGGACCTATGTCTTGTACTTCTAGGATACCGCACGTCCGAGTCCCGACACCCAGGTCCCTCTGTATCAAGATCAAATCGACTCTGCGCATGGCTGAGATCCCAATGAGCCAATCCGCCACTTGTCTGCCCAGCAGTCAACAGGCCCAGCACACGTGACCGGCATATTTATGGTACAGCTATTGCCCACCAACCTTTTGTGTACCTCCGGTCCATTCACACTACCGGAGTGTGTGTTGCAGGGTCGGGCCACTCCCCGACAGCGTCTGCCCCAGAAATGCCGCTACATCCCTGTGGTATCTTAAGATGTTTCTCCTGTTGCCAGGTGCCTAAGAATGTTTTCCTCTGTCTGTACTGTGATGATGTAAGCACCAGCAGGGCAGTTGGAACCTGGCTTTCATCTCTACAGGAGCTTCTTGTGGATGGGATCTATTTCTTACAGTTAACTTAATTATCCTTTCAAGTAATCGTGAGTGACCTTCATCTTTACATTTGGCGACAGAGGATGGCTTCACCCTTTTGGATTGGCTTCAACATGAGAGGAAGATCCCAACACTACTTCAAGTTTTAATGCAGGTTTTAAAAGAACTTCTATGCAACTATCTACATTACAGGTACTATTTACTCTGTCACCCTGGAATGTGATGCTCTACAGCAAGCACTTGATCACCTTTATTTGCTAATTTTGACTTGCGAAATTAGATTTATACAGCAAATAAGGCACTGAACTCAGTGCTGTCAGCGGTTTGCAGGCTTTGTCTCAATTGATGGTGCGTGGTGTGCCAGAATTCATCTCTCCCTTGTGAACTTTGACTTCTGCATCTTGCTCTCACAAGCAGATTCTGATCGGGTGTGCTTGGCAACTTGGAGACTCAAGCTCCTGATGTGACTGTGCCCTGTAGATTGCGACCTGCTACTTGTTTGGTACTTTCGGCTGTTTCGCCGCATTGGGATTTAGCAGGCGGCACTTCAGGTCGGAGGGCATTCTACTTTCAACTGTTTTGTTGCATTGGGATTTAACAGGCGGCACTTCAAATCAGAAGGCATCTTTTAAATTTCTCAGCGTGCACTCACCTGATGATCATTTCTACAATCGAAGACGGGAAGCGCTCGCCCTCTTCTACCATGCGACTCAAGCTTCTTTCAGGCTCGAACGTTCAGAGAATTCTTCAGCGACGAATCGACGTGCTGACGCATCACGTCTTTCACATGTTTAGTAACGCAAGGGACAGCCTCTGGTAACATTGTTAGGTAACGCTCCAACACAGCTCATTCATCGCACATTTAACGCGTTACCTAGCAGCACCCCACCTCGCAGGAAATTCTTAATCTTCCTTGTTCCAAGGCTCTCTGTAAACCAGCACACTATAACAAGAAAATCAGCACACTATAACAAGAGGCACAGCACATCCTGGAAAATTAGACCAGCATATGAAAATAAATGTTGTGTATCTCTTCAGTGATACACACACTTCAAAGTCAAAGGTAAACTCAAGGTGTGTCATAAGGCTGGCACACATATTTTCTTTTTTTAAAAAGAGGAAAGAGGTAACTCTACAACACTGACCCACACACTATTGTGTGTCACAGCTTAAAAACTATTAAGCAGTCATTTACTTTTCTCAACTTGACTGCAACACAGATTTAATTTAAAACATGTACTTTACTTCATTTTACAGCTTCCCAAAAATTATTATTATAATTGCTTTTCGAATTCATTAGACAAATTTTAAAATTTTAACTTATATACAAATTACATTTATAACTCATTTTATTAATTTTAACAAAATGCAAAATGTCACTGCACCTCCGTTCTTTTTGTCATCACCGTGAGATCCTCCTATAATGTGGCGAAAGTGGCTGAAGGTTTTCGAGAGGTATGCAAGAGTGTGCGGTTCTTCTTTAAGTGCAGAGAGGAAAACTGCTTTACTCTTGCATTGCTTAGGATCAGAAGGTCAGGAAGTTTTCGACCACCTTCCTGAACTTGATGATCGTGACCTTATGGAATATGAGATTTGCATTGCCAAGTTGGATAAACACTAAATACCCAAGGTCAGTACCATCTTAGAGTGGTACCATTTTGGAAGGAGGACTCAATTGGAGGATGAGAGCATCGAGAACTATGTTACATCCCTTAGGAAGTTGGCGTCTTCATGTAAATTTGCTGCAACTCTTGATGAAAGAATAAGAGATCAGTTCATGCTGGGTTGCAGAGAGGAGTTGTGGCAAAAGGATGAGCCAACTTTGGAAGATATTATTGTAATCGCAAAAAGAATCGAACACTCTCTAAAATGTGTTGATGTTATAAAGAAAAATGGCAAAACTAAAGAGAAAAGCTCTATTCAGGTTGTCAAGACTATTCCTAGAGGAACTACTAATCATAAAGAAACCTTAAAAAATGAAACCTCGAAGGATACACCCAAGAAATTAACTTTTCTAATGTGAAATGCTTCTATTGTGGGAAAATGGGACATTTTGCAAATGACAGACAATGTCCAGGATGGAAGGCGTTTTGCAGTAAATGCAAAAAGAAAGGCCACTTCTCTGTCATGTGCAAAGGGAAGAACTATAAAGGGAAAATAAGTGACGTTTACTATGATGTTGATGGCAATTATGAATGTCAAGATGAGGTAGATTTTGGTCAAATCCAGGTACAGGTTGTACAAAATGGGGAAGGGAAAAGTTGCCCTATTGATGAAATCCTAGTGGAAGGGAAACCTACTAAGGTTCTTTTTGACTCATGTGCAAAGATTATCATTATCTTGAAAGATAACTTTACCAAAGAAATTATGGGAAAAGTAAAGGTTTTTCGTCCTGACATAAAACCCTTTGCATATGGCGGTGAACCCATTAAGCTGTTTGGTTACTTCTGGGGTTTGATTGACTATAAAAACAGGTTAACAAGCGCAAAAATATACATTTCACAAAAAGGGGACAGCATATTGAGCTGGTTCCACCAGAGGGACCTAGGTGTTATGTTGGATCCAAACTCTTCACCCCCTATTATATTGAAAAATAATTTTGACTTGAATTCGATTTCTGTTGTTCAGGACACTACAAGCAAAGAATTTTCTGATGTCTTGAGAAACACATTTCTGAATGTCTTTTCAAATAAGTTAGGTTAAGGATATGTTGATGTTATGAAAAGGTGCGAAGGTCTTCAGTACCATCGAGCTGAGATGAGCTTACCACCAAATTAGATTGGACGATGTCTCTAAAGACTTAACCGCATTTGTCACTCCCTTTGGAACGTTCCGCTTTGCAAGACTCCCTTTTGGTCTTGTATCAGCAGCCTCAGTTTTTCAGAGAGCGCTGGAGAGGGTTTTAAAAGGTCTTACAGGTGTTAGGGTTTATTAGGATGATATATTATTTTTTAGAAGCGATACAAAGGAACATGATGACAGACTTTACATGGTATTGAACAGGTTAATGGATTTCAATCTGACGGTGAAAATTGAAAAATGCAAATTCAGGAGAAGCTCGATTGAACACTTAGGGCACACTATCTCTGAAGGGGGGGTTTTACCAAAGGAAAGTTTAATTACTGCCATACAGAATCTAGCCTCCCCAACGAATAAGGAACAACTGATGAGCTTCCTAGGCATGGCTGAATATTATAGCAAATTTATAAATGGCTTTGCCTCATTGTGTGTTCAAATGATGGCTTTGCTCCGCAAAGGTTGTGAATTCATTTGGGATAGTAACTGTGAACAAGAATTTTATACTGTTGGAAACGGCCCTTTTTGCAGGGTTACCCCCAAACTTTTTGCTTCTTCCTCCTTTATTTTTTCTGACCCGTGGTTGTTGGCAATAGGACTCTGGGCACTTTACCACTGCTGATCAGTGCTAAAGTGCATATGCTCTCCGTATAAATTGTTATATTGATTGGTTATCCATGATTGGTATATTTGTTTCACCTGTTAGCCCCTAGTAAAGTGCACTGCGTGTGCCAGGGCTGGTGATTCAAATGCTACTAGTGGGCTGCAGCACTGATTGTGCCACCCACAGGAGTAGCGCTAAAATGATGTCTTAGGCCTGCTTGCAGTGCCAATGTGCAGTCCAGGACTGCCATGTCGACCTGGCCAGTGCACCCACTGACCAGGCCTTATCCTTCCCTTTCTGTACATGTAAGGCATCCCTATGGTGGCCCTAGGTACCCCCCTGGGCTGGGTACAGTGTATCTGAAAGGTAGGGCATGTACTGAGGTGTGTAACATGCCCTGGTAGTGAATTACAGCCATTTTCGTTTTTCACTGCTGAGAGGCTATCTTGCCCATAGGATAGAATGGGGAAGGCTGTTTACATGCCTATCTTCCCATAGGGGCAAGATAGAAAATCCAAGTTTGGTATCTCTGTGTTCAGAATTTAATTATGCATCTTTTTAGCAAGATGGTTTTTAAATTCACTGTGTGGGAATAGCACTTTTTAGAAAGTAGTTATTCTCCTGTTTAACCTTCCTGTGTGCCTGTGTGCTGGTTGGCTGACTGGTGTCAGGTGATGTGCTAGGTGGCTCCAGAAGCCTGGATGAGTCAGCAGCAGGGTGAATAGGGAGATCTGCTTTAGATGGGTGGGAGGAGTAGTCCCTGGGTCTGAATAGGGCTGCCCCTGACAAACACAAAGCTGGCTCCACCCCCTGCTGGCCAGGCTGAGGACTCTGCCTCTGCTGGCACAAAGAAGGCTCCACCTCCTGCTGAGCGTCTAACGACCCTGCCCCTCACTCTGAAAGGAACCAGGTGCTCCAGAGAAGAGCACACCCAGGAACCGGTTTGAGCAGGGGAATCCCCCCACTGAAACACAAGAGACAAAGACTTGGAGGGGTATAAGAAGAGGACCCCAGACACCTAAAACTTTAGATCACTTTGGAACTAAGAAGAAACCTCTGCCAAGGAGAAAGCTGGAAGAAACTGAAGAGGAGAAGACTGCCTGCTTGCTGTTTTGCTTTGCTGCCAAGGAGAGGGGAAGGACTTTGCTGTGTCCCCTTCTTTTGATTCTGATCTCCAAGGGCCTGAGAAGAGCTGGCTCCCTGTTAAGAAGTCCCAGGAACAAAAGGACTTCACCACCAGCTCCCCTGGAACTCTGCTGAAAGAGTTATGACCTGCCTTGGAGTGCTTGCCCAGTCTTGGGGCCTCAGGAGGTCGTTTTGCTGTGTTTGGGAGCTGGGAAGCAGAAGCGTGAACAAAAGTGACTGGTACCCGACGCATCATCCGATTGCGTGTCGCAAGACGAGAGTGCGAGGAAAATTTCATCGCGGCACCATCGCAACACGCAGGGTCTCCGCATCGCCGAGTGCGTCGAGCATCGTCCCGAAGCGTGAAGCTTCCTGCCATTGCGAGGGTTGTCGCAGAACCAGTTTGCGGGCCGCACCACTGCCGGTGCGTGAAAAGTCTCCAATCGCTGCGTGCGTCGACGCAGAGTCCCGTTCCGTGGCGCATCGAGAGTTGCGGCGCCGGAAGGCAACGCTGCACCATGCATCGCACCACATCGAAGAGTGTCGCATCGAACCTGTGCGTGAAGCTTCCCCCTAAGAAACCTACGCAACGAAGGCCAAAGTCATCGCATCCTCCCCTTACAGATTGGAGCCGGCGCATCCACCTCTGCTGCGTGAAGCAGGGCTGCTGCAAAGCCTCCCCAGGATCTCAGGAGTATCGCATCGCCTTTGCAAGCTTCCTTGTTATAGCTTTTGGGAACCTTATCGCAACTACAGGTACTGTTGGGCACAAAAGTGTCGCATTTTGTGCATTGAGAGTCGCATTGTGCAGGACACTGACTTTTACATCCTGGAGTACTTTCTGCAAACTCTGAACTATCTTTAAAGTAACCTTTTTGAATTATATGTTGGTTTGTCTGTAGTATTTGGTCTTGTGAAGTTTTTAGTAAAGATACATTATTTTTCTAAAACTGGTGTGGAGTAAATCTGTGGTGTTTTCACTGTGTTACTGTGAGTGTTGGTACAAATACTTTACACATTGCCTTTGATAGCCTAGACTGCTCAGGCCAAGCTACCTAGAGGGTGAGCAGGGGTTATCTTAACAGTGTATCCCCCTTTCCCTGACTAGAAGCAAGGGTCCCTACTTGGACAGTGGTACCTACCCTGCTAACTAGAGACCCCCAGATCTAACATATACCCTTAAAGAGAAGTTGAAAACTGCTCCCAGACTGCTTAGTTTTGACCCTGAGAAAAAAATTATTTTAATCACTGACGCAAGTTTGAAGGGGCTGGGAGCTGTCCTTTTACAAAAGGATCATTCTCATGAACAGGTCATTCTTTTCTTGTCAAGGAGTTTGCGGGGCGCTGAGTTACGCTACTTCGTGATAGAGAGAGAAGCGCTCGCAGTTTATTGGTCAATAAAGAAGTTAAAGAACTTCTTGTGGGGTGGTGTATTTGAAGTCAGGTCTGACCATAAACCTTTATGCGAGATGTTTAAGAATAAGGGTATTGACGCAGTTTCAAGTAGAATTACCAAATGGGTTGTTGGTCTCCAAGATTATAATTTTGATGTCAAATATCTACCTGGGGTGGAAAACAAGGTGGCTGATGCTTTGTCCAGACTTGTAGTCAAAAGTGAGCTCAATCTTGATGATGAAATTGAACAAGATGACGATATGGTTTGTGCCATTGAAGAATCCATAATTGACAAGGCTAGATGGGAAAAAGCTTTGCAACAAGGTCCAGAATTAGTGAAAGTCGTAGAAGCTATCAACAAGGGTTGGGAGACTAAACACAAAAGTGATGTAAAGTTAGAGAAATGTTGGCATGTCAGAGACCAATTATCTGAATGCAATGGTCTGCTGTTCAGGGGTTTGAGATTTATTCCTCCCAATTCAATTAGGCTAGAACTTATATCTCTTGCACAAATCACACATCAGGGAATTTCTAAGACAAAAGAGAGACTTAGTCTGAATTATAGGTGGCCAGGGAAGGATTTACAGTTTGAATGCAAAATAAGAGATTGTGTAGAATGTGCTCTGAGTGAAAGAGTGGCCAAACCCAGAACACAACCCATGATCATAAGAGAAAGACCTGATGCCCGTTGGAAAGAAGTGGGATTAGATATTCTTGGCCCGATACAGTCTTCTGGAACCGACTGGTATGTTTTTGTGTTGGTTGATTTTTTCTCGAGATGGCCGGAAATAGGAATTTCTGGAGGGATTGAAGCCAAACATGTAATACATTTTTTGGAAAACATTTTCGCTAGAGAAGGGATACCTTCTAGTATCCTTACTGACAACGGCGTACAATTTGCATCTAAAGAAATGGAATCATTCTTGTCAACACATGGTATCAAACACAAAAAATCGTCTTTGTATCATCCAGAAACAAATGAAATGGTCGAGAGATTTAATTGTGTACTAAAAGAAACCATTAACATGGCACGTTCAAATGGTCTAAATTGGCGTAGTCAAATTTGGAAAAAGGTTGAGGCTTACAGGTTGTCACCTCACTCTGTGACAAATAGAACCCCCTTTGAATTATTCAGGTCTAGGTGCCCCAACACCTTGGTTGCACCTCCCTGGTTGAATAATATGCAGCCTGAATTACTTTCTGAAAATGAAAAGTCTAACTGGAAATTAAAAGAGTCAAAAAAGGTTGAATCTAGAAAAACAAGTCATGACTTGAGAAAATCTGTAAAGAAAAAAGCAGTAAAAATTGGGGATTGGGTCCTCAAAAATAATCCAAACAAAAGAAAATCTGATAAAGGATTTTTGAAACCCATTCAAGTAATCAAAATATTTAGCAATGCTGTAAAAACTGCTGATCACCGCATTTGGAATTTAAACAGGGTGGTGGTGGTTAGGAAAGACTTTGTGGCGGGTCATCATATTCCCAGTTCTCATGATGTAACTCATATCCCTCAGGACATTCGCAGATCCTCGAGAGTTTCCTTTGCACCCACGTTTTTAAAAGACTTTGTTAAATAGATTTTATGTATTTAGATTTACCGTATAATTTGGTCTTGTGGTATAACTCACCTACCTTCTTTATAAAGGACGGGGATGTGTGGTATCTTAAGTTGTTTCTCCTGTTACCAGGTGCTTAAGAATGTTTTCCTCTGTATGTACTGTGATGATGTAAGCACCAGCAGGGCAGTTGTAACCTGGCATTCATCCCTTCAGGAGCTTCTTGTGGATGGGATCTATTTCTTACAATAAACTTAATTATCCTTTCAAGTAATTCTGAGTGACCTTCATCTTTACAATCCCCCAGGCCTGCCACTCGCTGAGGGGTCTCCACGGCAGGTAGAGAGCTCCAGGCCCTGCGCACACTCCTCTAGGGGCAGAACCACCAGCGTTACCCCACCCCACACTCCAGGATCATCTTGCCATCTACCCTGGAGCCTGCCCATGAGATGCGCCAGCAAATGGATCATCTGCTCACTAGGATATTGACACCAGGTCCCAGGCCGCCACAGTGCTCCCTGCATGCACAGAGCCGGCCGCGCCTGACTTCAATATGGCGGCATGGATCCACACTCTGGGAACGTCTCGCCGTCTGCCCAGGAGCTTGCACAAGAGAGTCACGGCGGCTTGCAGTAGCCGCTCACCTGGTGTTCTGCTCGATTTTCCCGGCCTTCTTGTGAGGAAAGGTGATTGAATGTGACTTCAGTCTCTTACCATTCAAGTCTAAGGGTTAGAGTTGTGAATGGAGCCTATTTACTAGGCACTTCGACATGATCCTGTGCTCTTCCCCATAGATCAGGGCTTGCACACATAGCCTAGGGGATAGATTCATTAGTATTAGGGATAACCTGTCCTGTAGTGAGGGTATTTCATGGAGCCGTGCTGAATTCAGGCCTGGTAGGCCTCAAACGGGAGAGACTCCATCTTTCTTTCTGCTCCGGCAGCTTGGGATGCTTCTAGGTCAAATGTAATGTTTTAGTTATGAGGTGTTATTCGCTTGGAGAGAACCGGTTCAGGCCGGCCCTTATCGAAGGATTGTATTTTTCTTCATGCCGAAGACACTACATCAGGCCGGCCGGTTGGGAACGTGTCCTTGGTACGGGGAGGTACAAGAATTTGGTGGGCGGCAGGTTACGGGCCGGAATTTTCCATGAGGAAACGCACCTCTATATTAGTGAAAGTCTGAGGCAGTTACATGTTCAGTCCGTAGGCGGCATCTAGAAGGGTGAAGAGAACAGCGCATAGTGGTGCAGACGTGTATCCGTGACTGCGGAGGTGTGACTTCCAGGCGAGCCGAGACACAGACGAGAAGGGAACCTAGATGACCACTGAGTGCAGGCTACACACTACTAAGGTGATGTCGACCCTTTCTTATTAGAGTGTACAACTTAATCTTTCACTTTTCTTTGCAGGTTATGTGTTATATTGTAATGTTATGTGATTGCGTATGTAATGAGTAATAAAGTACCCAGTTTGTAGTGAACCAACATGTGCTGCGTGTTCTTGTATGAGAGGGTAGCCTATTCTTCTAGTCAGCTGCGGCTACATGAACAGATGTTAACCCTGATCAGGTAAGTGGTAACTGAATAAGGGAAAGAGGAGCCCCTCGAACCGGAGAACAGGCTATGCTCGAACTGGCAGTCCTTGTGTGATCTGATGAATAGTGAGACTGATTCCCTTTTTGTATGTTATGGTGATCATAGGATGAACTGTCGTATGAGACTGCTGTCTGGGTAGAGAGGTCTGGATTCGTATGGGATCGCGAGGCCGCCACTTGTGATACGGTCGTATGGGCAGAGAGGTCTGGATTCGTATGGGATCGCGAGGCCGCCACTTGTGCTGAGACTGCCGTCTGGGTAGAGAGGTCTGGATTCGTATGGGATCGCGAGGCCGCCACTTGTGATACTGTCGTATGGGCAGAGAGGTCTGGATTCGTATGGGATCGCGAGGCCGCCACTTGTGCTAAGACTGCCGTCTGGGTAGAGAGGTCTGGATTCGTATGGGATCGCGAGGCCGCCACTTGTGCTGAGACTGCCGTCTGGGTAGAGAGGTCTGGATTCGTATGGGATCGCGAGGCCGCCACTTGTGATACTGTCGTATGGGCAGAGAGGTCTGGATTCGTATGGGATCGCGAGGCCGCCACTTGTGATACTGTCGTATGGGCAGAGAGGTCTGGATCCGTATGGGATCGCGAGGCCGCCGATTATAAGAGGTCTTGGTATGTATAGTAGGAATTCCCTGTCCTTAGGTGGTAGATATATGTGGTTACCTATTGTAAATAGGCCCTAGGGAGGGGGAGGGGGTAACGTTCTGGCTGGGTTAGTGAGGCTCTGATGAGCGGGTTCTATCTGATCCGAAAACCCAAGCAGAACATTTGGCGTCACGAACCGTTTACGAAACCTGTGTGCGTTGTGGTTGTATCGTGTTTGCTTTCGGCGCGTTCGTGGTTTCGTTTGTATATTATTTGTATATAATTGTGTGTATAGTTTTTTTTTTTCTTTTCTTTCTCTCTTTCTTTTCCGAGATGTTTTCTAGAAAGTCGAAATCTACTTTTAAGTTGCCCGTTGATATTCCCGGCTGGGATTCAACGCCTTATGAAGCCTTAGCCCGTGAGTGGGCTGATTCTACTGGTTTGAGTGAGAATTGGAATTCTTTTTTGGAGCTGGCGGAGCCGGCTAATGTGATTACTTGTTTACAGAAGGCGCCGGTATCTAAGGGTGATGAGCTTCCCGTTTTGGGGCGCAGAGGTTGGATTGTTCTGTCTGCGTACAGGATTCTGCATGAGAGGTTGTTGAAGTTACAGAAATTGCCTAAGGATGTGGAAGCGAACTTTGTTGAGATTCAGAATGCTCATACTTTGTTGCGGTGTCAAAATAAGTTGCTTGCTGACAAACTTGTCACGTACCAAACTATTGCCGAGAGGGCGGCTATGCGAATTGCTCGTTATAAATACAAGAATCGGCGTGGTCGGGTTTCGACGCGAAAGGTGCGTCTGGTCGTGGCGAAAGCCGGACTGGATTGGAATCCTGATGAATGGGATGGTAATATCTGGAACTCGAGTGATTCTCGTTCCTCGGGTGAGGAGTCTGCCAAGCGCGAGTCCTCTCGCTCCGGCCGTGATTGTAAGTCTGCTTCTTGCGCCTCTGATGGTGCACCCCGTGATTGCGCTCGTCCTTCGAGTGGGGTCGATGCTTCTTACACTGATTGTTCCTCTACGTGTACTGATCGAGCTCCTTGTGATGCTCGTCCCGCGGTCTCGGTGCATCCAGTTTTTCGGCGGAAGTTGCAGCAGGCTCCCGGTGCTCCGAATGGTATTGCTTTAGACTCTTTGGAGGATTTTACTCAACAAGAAATTAGTGATATTTTGCAGCGATTTCGGCAGCGAGCTGGTGAGACCTTACTCACATGGATGGTGCGCCTTTATGAACTGGGCGCTGCTGGCATTATGTTGGATGCTGGCGATTGTTTGAAGTTTTGTTCCTTGAGTTCGGATTCTACTGTACAGGATCATTTTCGTAACTTTAATGGTGGTGGTCAAATTACTTTGCTTCAATTGGCGACTGAGGGTTGTAATCAAAAATATCCTACTGAGTCTGACTGGCCTGTGAATGACAAACCATGGTATACTTTGCGCGATGCTGCACAACGTCTCAAAGAGGAGGTGATGAAAACGGCAATTTTTCTGAATACTGCTGACAGGTTGCTTGATGGTTTGTTGACATCTTCTGTGCGGAATCGTATTATTCGTTCTTCCCTGTTGCTTATAAGCAGGTCATGATGAATTTATTGATTAATCAGACTGGTAACATATTATCTATGGTGCTGGAATCGGTACGCCAACTCGGTGAGTTGGGTGACTGGTTTAAACCTGAACGGCAGTCCCGGCCTGACACTCGTACTCCTGGTGACAATAAACTTACTAGACGTGATATGTTTTTTGGTCTTATGGCCGATGGTGTGCGGAAGGAGGACATTGACGGTGAGACTACTTCTCGTTTGTGGGAAATGTTTCGCAAACGTGGCTTGGATCGAAAGGAGGGTGCCCGGCGTGTTCGGACGACTGAGTGTGATCGTGGTTTTTCTGACGGTAGCGGTGATGACGACCGCCGTGGGCGCTCTGATCGTCGTGATGATCGACGTTATGTACGTGATTTGTCCCCCCGTCGTGAGAGAGACAGAGAGAGAGAGGGGGAAAGAGAAAGGGGGAGAGATGATTATGTTAACAGCAGACGTAGAGATGATAGGGATCAATCCCCTGAGTTGAGAAGGAGAGAGGATCGACACAGATTGGCCGATCGAAACCCGCAGTACAATGCAGAGGACAGGAATCCATTTCGTAATAGAGATGGATATGAACAGGAGGTATCGATACCTGGGAAACGTGAGAGTCTTTATCCTGATATATCCTGGTACACAGAACGCAGTAAAAATGACTAGGAAATAGGTCAAGCTCCAGTACACAGATGGGCTCACAGAGATAATAGACCCTATGTAGATATTGATATTTATTGGAGACATCGTAATGTCCAAAGGGCCCGAGCATTGGTAGATACAGGAGCGGAGGCCACTCTTATTCATGGAAAATCAAAGAAGTTTAAAGGTCAGCCTTTTACAATTACCGGATTAGGTGGAAAGGAAACTCCCGCAGTTCAAACTTTACTTGAAATGAGAATAGGTAGAATTCCTAGAAAAGAATACTCTGCATTAGTGGTGCCACTCTTAGAATTCATAATTGGAATTGATATTTTGAAAGGAATGACTTTGCACTTAGATGATGGATGTTACCAATTTGGAACTAAACATTATATATCGTCCAGGCCTGTACGGGTTGGTCGTTTAAGAATGCCCCCCATAAAAGTTCCCCAGGCGACAAAAGTGGTTTGTCAGAAGCAGTATCGTATTCCAGGTGGTCATGAAGAGATTAGTACCACTATTCAGGAGTTGGTGGATGCAGGAGTTATAACCCCAGTTACTTCTGCTTGGAATAATCCTGTTTGGCCTGTACGTAAGAGTGATAATTCTTGGCGCATGACTGTTGATTATCGGGAATTGAATAGACACACACCCTCTTTGACTGTTGCAGTACCGGATGTTATTACCCTAATTGAAAGGATCCAAAAACATCCAGGTACATGGTATGCGTCCATTGATATTGCTAATGCTTTCTTTTCGATTCCGATTGCCCCTGAGTGTCAGGAACAATTCAGTTTTACGTGGAACGGGCGTCAGATGACGTTTAGAAGTCTTCCCCAGGGCTATGTGCATAGTCCTACGATATGTCACCGGCTGGTGGCAGAGCATTTGGCTGAGGTACCGGTTCATCCGCAAATTCAGATATGTCACTATATTGATGATATTTTGATCCAAGGCGAAACACAAGAGGAAGTTCAGACCCAATTGGACAGAGTCATTGAGTGCCTGCGTGAGAAAGGTTGGGAAATCAACCCGGATAAATTACAAGGTCCGTCCCAGGCTGTGAAATTTTTGGGTATTAATTGGCATGAGGGGCACCGAGAAGTGATCCCTCAGGTTAAACAGAAAATTCTTGATTTTGCAGTTCCGAGGAATAGGAAAGAAGCCCAAAGCTTCATTGGTTTGTTTGGTTTTTGGCGCCAGCATATTCCTCATTTGAGTCAAATATTGGCCCCTTTGTACCATGTCACTCGTAAAAAGAATGCATTTGAATGGGATAAACCACAGCAAGATGCGTTCAGTCTGGCAAAAGAAGCAATTCAGCATGCTCTGGATTTATGGCCTGTATGTGATGGTGATGTGGATTTGAATGTGTCTGTACAAGGCCTTTATGCGAATTGGAGTTTGTGGCAGAAACAAGGCAAGAGTAGAGTACCGTTGGGTTTCTGGACCAAAAAGTTACCTGATGCTGGTGAGCGTTATACACCTTTTGAGAAACAGTTACTTGCATGTTATTGGGCTCTGGTGGATACCGAGCAATTGACTTTGGGACATGATATAGTTTTGCGACCTGAAATTCCTATCATGCAGTGGGTTATGAGTTCGCCGAAAACTCACCGAATTGGACACGCTCAAGAGGCGAGTGTGATTAAATGGAAATGGTATATACAAGACAGGGCACGTGTGGGACAAAAAGGAGTTGCATCTTTGCATGAGCAGGTGGCGCGGGCGCCATCGACTGAGACTGAGAGTGAATGTTCCGTACCTTTAGTACAGGAGTCTCCTGTTAAGTGGGGTAGACCTTTTGATGATTTGTCCGCGGAGGACAGAAACCATGTTTGGTTCACGGATGGTTCAGCAAGGTTCATAGGGACGAAACGGCATTGGAAGGCGGTGTCCTATAATCCGATCACACAAAAATTGCTGAGTACAACTGGTGAGGGTAAGAGCAGTCAATTTGCTGAACTCTATGCTGTTTATCAAGTTCTGAAACAAGAGTTACCTGGCACATGTCATATTTTCACCGATTCTTGGTCTACTGCCAATGGACTGGCAGTTTGGTTACCGACTTGGCATTCCCATAGTTGGAAAATCCATTCAAAAGAACTGTGGGGAAAAGAATTATGGCAGGAGATTTGGGAAATGCTCCCACAGAGTACTGTTACAATCTTCCATGTGGATGCTCATACCCCGATAGACTCTCTTGACAAATTCTTTCATAACATTGCAGATGAGAAATCTAAAATTGCTGAGGCAGTGGTGGACAGGCAAGATTCTGATATTGCGGGATTGGCGAAATGGGCCCACCAGAAAGCAGGACACTTTGGAGAGGAAGCCACTAGCAGGTGGGCTGCTGATCGAGGAATTTATATTCCCCTAGATTTAATCAAAAATGTTATTTTACATTGTCCCATTTGTCAGCATATCAGGCAGCGCAAAGTGCCCCAAATTGTTAAAGGTCATTTACATCGCGGGAAATTGCCCGCTCAAATTTGGCAGATTGATTACATCGGTCCACTTCCTATGAGTAGGAATTGTCAATATGTTTGCACTATTGTTGATACATACAGTGGCCTGTTGGTGGCCCTTCCCTGTAAGCAAGCTACCCAATTGAATACTATTAAAACATTGGAATTGATTATTATGTATTATGGTGTGCCATTCCAAATTCAATCTGATAATGCATCCCATTTTCGTGGAAGATTGGTACAGGAATTCTGTGTGGAAAACAATATTGAATGGGTGTTTCATATACCATATTATCCACAGGCCTCGGGTCTTGTGGAGAGGTTGAATGGCCTGCTGAAAGATCAGTTACGTAAATTAACAGATGACAAGTATAAGAATTGGCGAGACTTTTTGCCTCAAGCGCTATTGATTTTGAATAACCGTCCTTTTCTAAATGCTGAATCCCCACTTATGCGTTTGTTTCCTCCGAATGTTGATGCTAAGCCCAATGAAATCAGAGAGACTGTGATGTACTGGGAAATTACTCCCGGAGCTTTGGCTCCATGTAGAGCGACCCCAGGGTTGGCAGGTTTAGACTTGCATGCCATGGATGACACCGTTATAAAAAGTAAGAATCAAGTCATCATTGAAACTGGTGTTGGTGTTCATATACCAACTGGGAATTTCGGATTAATCGCCTCTAGATCGGGGCTGGCTGTAAAAGGCGTTCAGGTGCTGGGAGGAATCATTGACAGTGATTATCAGGGAGAGATTAAGGTGCTCTGCTGAATAGCAGTGAGGTTGACTTACTGATACATCAAACTGACCGAGTGGCTCAATTGCTAATAATGCCTGTTTTCAGTGGTGAGATCACAAAAGGCACTCCCCCAACGTTGCTAACTGTACGAGGCCAGAAAGGTTTTGGCTCCACAGATAATCCTGGGGCCAGAGTTTGGGTGCAGTCGCCTAAGAATCCCCCTGAACAAGCAGAGGTCATTGCAACCGGTCAAGACAACACCATTTTAGTTATGAGACCAGGGAAAGATAGCTGGGAAGCAGTCCCGGCTGACAAATGTTACTTACGAGAATGAATAATGCCTGTATTTGATTCTCTTTCAGATCATTCTTTGGACTGCTGCTGCAGGATGTGTCGGTGTTGGACTCCTTTTGGGCTGGTACGACGAGAGAGGAGGGATCCCATCAACCCGGGCTGAGTTGAGAACCCGAGTGTCGCGTTCCTTCGCTGCGTGGGATTCGTCGTCGAACTTTTGGACTACGTTAGCCAAACGAGTGACTAAAGCCCCTCATTTCTGCTTGACACCGATGAGATCGGTGACTGACATTCTAGCGACTTGTTTAGTTGCTGTCCCTGCTTCATTGGAGACTTTGACTCATATTTTCAATATATCGAATGCTCGCCCCAATGTTCTTCTGGGCGATTTTGCTACCCATGAGTATTGCCCCTTGTGTACTGTACTGTCAGACCCGATACCCCCATCCAGTCCCAAATAGTTACCTATAATATCACACAGGGTGATTTGTGTTTTTTCCTTACTTGTGATCCTGGTGCGATTTCTGAATGTATGCGTTTAAGATTGAAAGGTGCCACTTCATTCACCGCTCATGAACAAACTTTGTGCCTTCAAAGGACACCGAAAACATGTACTTCTGTTCAGAATAACATGACTTGCAAGAGTTTGGTAGTTACCCCCAGTCATTATCGCACGATGTTACTACCTGCCGGATGGCTTTTCTCATGTGGTAATACTTCCTGGCCATATATCCCCGCAAATATTTCTGGAGGCCCTTGTGCCATTACTAGACTGAGCTTATTAATGTTTTCATCACATCCGAATGCCAACTCTCGTGTGATTCGAGATACAGTGAGGTTACAGGAGGATTGTGACTCATCTTTGCATTTATATTCCAAGTCTGAATACCTTAGCCTAGCTATTTCAATTGTTGGTGTTCCTGCTTTGGCAGTTTATAATGCCAAATCTATTGGGAAAATGGCCTGCTGGATGGTAAAATCCATTAATCATACTTCTACAGTCCTGTCTGACATGCTATTAGACGCCCAGGGTGAACGTAGAGCTATCCTGCAAAATCGAGCGGCCATTGATTATCTTTTGCTTAAACATGGACACGATTGTTCTGATTTTGAGGGTCTTTGTTGTTTTAACTTGTCTGATCATACAAAATCCATTCAAGCTCACATTGATAAACTACATGACTTGACAGAAGAAGTTAGAAAACACATTGACCAGGGCTGGTTTGACTATCTCTTTCATTGGTTACCTGATTTGCATATGTTACGTCAGATATTAGGAGGTATTCTGATTACTATCGGCATTTTGATTTCTATCTGTTGCTTTATTCAGTGTATTCCTTCACTACTTCAATTCTGCACACCTGGTACTAGACATAGATCAGTTAGTTTTGTTTCATATTATTCTTCCACAGATATTAGTTCTGTTTAATGAATGTATAATAGACTGAAGTCAAGGGTGAAATGTTCTGCTCGATTTTCCCGGCCTTCTTGTGAGGAAAGGTGATTGAATGTGACTTCAGTCTCTTACCATTCAAGTCTAAGGGTTAGAGTAGTGAATGGAGCCTATTTACTAGGCACTTCGACATGATCCTGTGCTCTTCCCCATAGATCAGGGCTTGCACACATAGCCTAGGGGATAGATTCGTTAGTATTAGGGATAACCTGTCCTGTAGTGAGGGTATTTCATGGAGCCGTGCTGAATTCAGGCCTGGTAGGCCTCAAACGGGAGAGACTCCATCTTTCTTTCTGCTCCGGCAGCTTGGGATGCTTCTAGGTCAAATGTAATGTTTTAGTTATGAGGTGTTATTCGCTTGGAGAGAACCGGTTCAGGCCGGCCCTTATCGAAGGATTGTATTTTTCTTCATGCCGAAGACACTACATCAGGCCGGCCGGCTGGGAACGTGTCCTTGGTACGGGGAGGTACAAGAATTTGGTGGGCGGCAGGTTACGGGCCGGAATTTTCCATGAGGAAACGCACCTCTATATTAGTGAAAGTCTGAGGCAGTTACATGTTCAGTCCGTAGGCGGCATCTAGCCGTTAGCAGTAAAGCTATTACTTATTCCAGGGAAGACAGACGCCATCTTGGAGGCGGAGAAAAACCGAGAGACAGATACTCTCCTAGTAGAATAGCCAGAGAGGAGAGAGTAGCCGATAAGGAAGAGGTCCCAGTGACTCGGAGAAGGGTGAAGAGAACAGCGCATAGTGGTGCAGACGTGTATCCGTGACTGCGGAGGTGTGACTTCCAGGCGAGCCGAGACACAGACGAGAAGGGAACCTAGATGACCACTGAGTGCAGGCTACACACTACTAAGGTGATGTCGACCCTTTCTTATTAGAGTGTACAACTTAATCTTTCACTTTTCTTTGCAGGTTATGTGTTATATTGTAATGTTATGTGATTGCGTATGTAATGAGTAATAAAGTACCCAGTTTGTAGTGAACCAACATGTGCTGCGTGTTCTTGTATGAGAGGGTAGCCTATTCTTCTAGTCAGCTGCGGCTACAGGAACAGATGTTAACCCTGATCAGGTAAGTGGTAACTGAATAAGGGAAAGAGGAGCCCCTCGAACCGGAGAACAGGCTATGCTCGAACTGGCAGTCCTTGTGTGATCTGATGAATAGTGAGACTGATTCCCTTTTTGTATGTTATGGTGATCATAGGATGAACTGTCGTATGAGACTGCCGTCTGGGTAGAGAGGTCTGGATTCGTATGGGATCGCGAGGCCGCCACTTGTGATACGGTCGTATGGGCAGAGAGGTCTCGATTCGTATGGGATCGCGAGGCCGCCACTTGTGCTGAGACTGCCGTCTGGGTAGAGAGGTCTGGATTCGTATGGGATCGCGAGGCCGCCACTTGTGATACTGTCGTATGGGCAGAGAGGTCTGGATTCGTATGGGATCGCGAGGCCGCCACTTGTGCTGAGACTGCCGTCTGGGTAGAGAGGTCTGGATTCGTATGGGATCGCGAGGCCGCCACTTGTGCTGAGACTGCCGTCTGGGTAGAGAGGTCTGGATTCGTATGGGATCGCGAGGCCGCCACTTGTGATACTGTCGTATGGGCAGAGAGGTCTGGATTCGTATGGGATCGCGAGGCCGCCACTTGTGATACTGTCGTATGGGCAGAGAGGTCTGGATCCGTATGGGATCGCGAGGCCGCCGATTATAAGAGGTCTTGGTATGTATAGTAGGAATTCCCTGTCCTTAGGTGGTAGATATATGTGGTTACCTATTGTAAATAGGCCCTAGGGAGGGGGAGGGGGTAACGTTCTGGCTGGGTTAGTGAGGCTCTGATGAGCGGGTTCTATCTGATCCGAAAACCCAAGCAGAACATTGGGATACTGCCATCAGGTCCCAGGCCGCCTCAATGCTCCACAGGTGCACAGAGCCGAACGCGCCTGACTTCAAGATGGCGGCACAGCTCCAGCGTCGCCCGGGGGACTGGCTGCAGTCCGCCAGAGGCAGTGTATTTGCTGCAAGAGTCGACTCGCCAGGCAGCGCCATCTCCCCACTGTTCCGACCCGGATGTCGCTGGAGTTCCCGGAGCGCTCCTCACGTCAGATAGAGGGCACGCAGCACTGCTCGTCGGCCGCCACCCCCAGACACCGCAAAGTTCCAACTCCGAATGCAGGTCAGTTGAATCACCACCTCATCAGCTTTCCCCAGATGCTCAATGTCTCTTGGTTTGATAGGATTGGGTGAGGATTATAGCACGGCCGGCGGAGCTCGCTTAACAAGCAGCCATTTCGCAGCTCGGTTAGGCCATGCCCCCAACATGAGTACATTAAATGATGATTTCCCAAGGTCCATTTAATCTCCATTACGGAGACAGAAGAATTTTTTTAAAGTCTTCTGGAGAATTAAAAGACAATGTTTTCTCCTTGTAAGTAACCCTCAATAGGCAAGGATGCACCAGGCCATATTTAGCATTCATGGAACCTAGGGCATGACATAGAGAAAGAAATTCTATTCAAGGAGTAGCTGTTGTTCGGGCCATATCCTGTGAATAAAAGACCTTCCGGCGAGACCACAGCATTTGCTTTCTTTGTTTAGCCACAGAGAGGGCGCTCATCAGGTCAGAGTACTGAAGAAAACAAACTAGAATGTCTTTTGTCGGTCCAATGAAGATGATGTTGAAGGTTTAGGCCAACACACGGTGCTCTTTGAAGATTGGGATCGGCTGCATCCTTCAGGCTAACAATTTTTGAAATGTGAACCTTGAGGAAGGAAATCATGTTAGAACCCTCTGCACCCTGAGGAACTTGGTAGATGAGTAGATTGTTGTGTCTAATCCGGTTTTCCAAATCTTCAGTATGTTGATCAAGAAGAGAAATTTCCTTGACATCATCTCAACCTTATCAGTCATATCTTTGATGTTACAAATTTGTTGTTCTACCTCAGACACCCTAGAATCCAGGTTTGACTATTTCCATTCAATATGATGAAGTGTAGAGTCTGTTTCCACCACAAAGGCTTTAAATGCTTTATTACCTCCATTACGTCTTTTAGTATTAGAGGTAAGAGTGTCTTCATCGGAGAGGTAGGATTCTTTTTTGCATCTTATTATTGATACTGTTAGTCTTTGGGGTGAAGTGGCATGGTCATAAGCAATGACACATGTTTTAATAAAGAGGAAGCAGCAGAGTCTGTACTTGAAGACATGAGGAGAGAGTGATTATGGCCTAAAGGAATTTTGCAGCCTCTAATATGATGCCCAAACAAGTAAGGAGACTCTCAATGAACCAATAGCCATGACTGTAAATATATGACAATAAAAAAAACCAGTCAGTTTTGATGATAATCACAGATCTTACAAAAGCCTGTCGATACCTCTCAGTTATTATATCATATGGAGGAGGAGTACCTTATTTAGCCTGAGCAGTGACCCAAAACATCCCCTCCATCTACAAATGCATTGCGCAGAATCCCAATAAATTACTCGCTCCCCGCATGCTCCACCACTGCCAGGGCACGCCTCAGGTAAAAATGAGAGGAACCCTCCGGCAAGACTCCCACAGGTGTCTCTCAAGTCACCAGGAGACTTATGATGCAACAGCCATCATGAGGGTGGTCTGGCCACGCCCTTGTCTCTCCTACCTATGCATTGCAGCAATCTCTGCCTGAATCCGGACATCTCCGCACATGTAACTATAGATTTCTGTAGTAAGTGGGAGGGCCAGAGAAGTGGCTGTAAAGCAGGGAACATTTATGATTCATGGGAAAGGATTAAGGGGCTTATTACGATGGCAGATGGACTGGCTCTGTCTGCCATGGTGGCAAGAACGGGGACTGACTGCCATGCATGCGGAGGTCCCACATACCCTATTATGATGGGACTGCCAGCTCTGCGGTTTTGTACCACACCCTTGACATTTCGGTGGTGGCTGCTGACAGCAGCACCGCCGCGATGTCAAAAAGAGCATATTGTGCCTATTACTGCGCTACATGGCAGGCACAAGACTGTGCCTGCCACTTGGTGCAGTGAAATTTTGGTACCCCCCAGTGCACCCTCACCTCCCCCCAACACAAGGGGGTCCTGCAACACGCCCCCAAAACCAAACTCCACCTGCCTTTCAACGGCGGTTGCACCGCTGTGGAAAAGCTAGCTGGCGACCTCATCATAATATGGCGGCTGATGCCTGCTTGGCACCACCACCATTTTATGGATACAGACCGCTCTGCTGGGCAATCATAACGATTGCCTATGGCGGTTCCATGGTGGACAGGTTTTGCCTCCACCACAGTCACGGACTGAATCCCACCGTCATCATATTATGGCAGAGGGTAAATCTCATGACGATGGCGGAACATTCGCCACCGCTGGCCCGGCGGTGGCAGTCGTTCCACCATCGTAATTAGCCCCTAAGGGAGGAATAAAAAGGTGTTTAGGAAGGGTTGGGGAGGAGTATAGAAAGGAACAAACAACCATACTCAAATGAGTAACCCACTAAAATATTTACAACCTGCCTTTCTATATTTACTACAGATAAAAATGAGTCAAACTTTCATACATATACTCGCGCTCAGGGCTGGAGGGAATCCAGCACTAGACATGGCCAATCAATGGTACTTCAATACCCTACAGTAGAAAAGTTTGGAGTTAGGGAGGGACTTTGCAGGATCTTTTCTTCAAATATACTTAAACAGGTAAACTATTTAAAAATATAACTCCATTGTATTTAAAGTAAAGACATTTTCTATAAATAAATCAAAATAATTATATCAAAATATTTTATGTACTTTTTTAAAATTAGAAATTAATATAACTTTAATATTTATCAAACATTATTACATTTATTTCATATTTAATGTACCTTTTTTTAAATAAGAAATAAATATAACTGTAATATTTATCAAAAATAATTAAATTTATTGCAATTAATTCTATACACCCCTTAACAATAGTTTTTATTTCAGATGAGTAGTTTTTTTTTTATTTCAACCTCAGAAAAATATGTTGGTTTAATATATTCAAACAAATATATTTGAATTTTAAAATTAAGTTAATAATGCTGTAAATAATTATATTGTTCTACATTAAAACAAAAAATTAATATTTCTAAATTTTTAAAATATTTTAATAAAGTGTTAGTGCCAATTCACAAAGTTGAACTTACACCACTGAATCTACACTTGTAAGTTTACTCTAACAGCTCTTAAAGTTTTAAGTAGCCTTACCACGTTTGGCTGTTCATCATTTACAAGTCTAAAGTTACTCATAAGTGTACATTTTCATGTCTCTACCAAGTGAAAGAGGGGGTGGAGCTGAAGTTAGCAGTGCAAAGTTATTACAGCTAAAGCAAAAGTGGTAGTACCACATAATATTTTCTATGCGGTTCTATTTTATATCCCTGTCACCATTATGTTTTTTTGGTATTCAAGTACCAGTGGTTGGTAATATGTGTGCCGAACTCACTCAAGTACCAATTACGACTGGTGTGGGTCCTTTTTACATTTTTTGAGCAATGCCTCTTTTAGCACCATAAAGCGGCTCCTGACAGAGTCCTCTGAGACTGGCCTCCAACCCATCCTTCCACGATTCCCAGCAGGACCTCGCTGGGTTCTTGTTGGAGTGGAAAGTCTAATGTATCCTAAAATGCTTGTGTATCTCCTTTCAATATCTCTGAATTGGGGGAAATTCCCAAATTATGTGGTAGAAGATGTCCACTGCCTACCTGCCCCTAACACAAAGGGAGCGGCTCACTGACCCATTCTCCATAGTCTTTCTGACTGTATTAAATCCTGTGAAAAATTGAATTGAATTAGTCGTAGGTTGGTTGAATAACCCAGTGACCATTTATAATATGTGAGTCCAGAGGGGTCACCTTTTTCATCTCTGTGTCCAGATGTGCCTATTGCTAAGCTAGTGTGTATTTGTCAAAGTTTTGCTGTCCTCAAGTATGTAACCTGATGGGGCATATAGGCCTCTGTTGTCCTCATTCACTTTTACAGCACTCAGCTCCAAATTGTGCTAAACCTGCGTGCCTTCCCTTTGATCTTGAATGATTGTTTCTCATAAGCCAGTAAGTAAGAGGTGCTGGAGCCATAATTCTATTGTCAGCCCTATTGGGTTGCCACGTAGGCTCAGTATCATTTGTTTGACCGCTAGGAACAAGTGGGAAACATTCTTCCCTTTGGTAGAGTTCAGGGGGTATCCATATGCTGCAGGGTTACCTACGATTATTGTTGTTGGAACATTGGGCACCATTTCCACCTACATTTTCAATATAATACCTCATATATCACCCCAGAATTCTTGAGCTGTAGGGAACGCCCAAAGTATATGAAGTATTGTGTCCTCTGCCCTGCAATGCCTCCGGCAGCATGCTGATCATGACCTATCAATCATGTACAAGGGTACAGGTGTATGGTGTTATCTGTTTACTATTTTTTTATTACATTTGTTGATCTTGGGCACGACGAGAAAAATTGTATATGTGTGTGACAGTATCACCCCACTGTTTTGGAGAGAGAGAATGTTTGAGCTCTTTCCCCCATTGGGCTTGGTGCGTGAGGTTCAACTGGGACAGTTTTATATTAAGTAATGCGTATTTATGAGATAGTAAGGCCCTCATTTACTATCATTTTGTATCAGGGTTACGTCAGCAAAATCTTTTCTGGTATTTACCAAGCCATGTAAAGCCACTTTCCATGGCTCTGCGTTGTTAAGTAAATACAAAGTAACACAACACAGTGCATAGTGCTGCCTTGCATTACTTTGCATCAGGTAGCTGTTAAATGTGTGAACCATAGGCGTTCCCATGCATTTACCGATATATTTTGACACAAACCCAGATTTACACAGATTTGTAATCCTGGGGTTGAACACTAATACAGTGCTTACCTGAAAGAGGCGTAATAAGGATAAATATATTTATTTCTCCTTGTTAATTCCTTTTCCCAGTGTGCTGCCTTCTCCAGTACACATAGAAAGAGAAATATGCTTCTAAGGATTGCCCATATTGCAGGCACTTTTGCACCTGCATTGGCACTGGGCTGTGCACAGTGTGCTAGTGCACGGAGAGAGCAAAAACTCTCAATTTCTCCGTAAATATGAAGCATTTCAGCTTTCTCCCTTTCACACAATGTGGCACAGCAAGTTCCCTTTCTGCACTACATTACATGAAATATTAGTAAATGTGCCCTCTAAGTGTCTTGTCGATGTGAGGGTTTGAAGGAATTTCTCAAACACTGTGAGGATCTTGTTGCTCTTTCTCTTACCTGGGGCTGTAGAATCCAGTGTCTTATTTGAAGAGCGTGGAATCATCCTCATTCTGGGATGTCATATGTTATCTTGATATGTTCAAATGAGCTGGGTTCCCCTTTGTAAAAAGAATTCACAGCCTTAAACAGCCCTGAGATTTCTAGTGCCTTTGCTGGATTCTGTTTAACCATGGTGTGAAATCTCTCTCTTTAATGATGTGGGCTTGAGGGGAGGGTTAGGTGGTTACTTTTGATGCTGTAATAGGCTATCCCAGGTATCATGCATTTGCATGGTCACAGGTGTCACATATAGGTTCTGCAATGCTATTATCTGGGACCCAGACTACCTTCACTGGGGAGGGGAGCAGTATGATTCTGGTTTATAATGCACCAGAACTTGTTCGCTTCCTCACATAGCCAACCTATGGCGCAATCCACCTGGGCCTCTCCATAGTGTCTGCGTAAATCTGGCGATCCCAGATCTCCCTGTTTGCGGTGTTATGTGCATGTGCACTTGTTCATGTGGGGCTTCTGCCCCCTACCCTCAATACAAAGGTTTATGTTTCATGGGGAGATGAGTACAGCATCACACTGGGAGTTTGGGGGGGTTGGGTGTCTAGCCCTACATCCCGGGCTTTTCGGGCTGGTGGTGCAGTCCAGGAACCTAGGAGCCACATATTGCAGGGTATAACGTGGCAAGGGTCAGGTCAGTTAAGTAGATAGTTGTAGAGGACCATCTCAGTGGTAGAGACTTACTGGCACGTCAGTCAGAAGGTGCTGAAAAAATGAGTATAGATCCAATTTTGTACCATGCCAGTGAGCAAATTAAGAGGTTTGTGGAAGCCCTGCTAACTTTAGAGGCAGAGGGGACCTTATAATGCTTTGTGTGTTGAACCAGGCTTGGGTCTCCAGTAGGGCATGGCCGTACAGGAGGTTCGATGTGTGTATGGCGGCAGCAGTGAGGAAAGACCAAAGCACTGCAGGTGGATCGACCCTCCAGGGCTGTAAGGCCTCGCCGGGTGTCAATGCTGAAAATAAAAAGAGAAAGGGTGGGAGGAGCGGGGTGGGAGGAGAGGCGGCATGGGTCATTGGGAAAACAGGCAGCTTTTGTGCTGGGGCCAAGCGGGGCTCGAGGGCCCAAAATGAAGTTAACTCACCAGCAGCAGTTGAGGAGATCCGTGTTAGGGTCGAGTTGCCAGGCGTTGGATCTGTGGCAAAAGGATTGATGTCGGGGTGCCACAAGCTGCCAAGCAACCTAAGGCCATGTGGGTTATTGCGGTGAGTTCGAGGTGACGAGAGGTGACACACTCAGCAGAGGGGGGTGGGGCTAAAGCTGAGGGGCCTAATGCAGTGAGTCTGCATCGGAGAGAGGTGGTGCAGCCTAAAGAAGGGGGCAGGGCCAAAGGTGACACAGACCTACCACTCGATTTTTCCAGTATTGAAGGGCATGAGGTCTCACAGGCATCTAGAGGAGGTGTACCCTCATGCTTGGAAGCAGCCAGGGATTTTCAGCTCAGTGGGCCGAGGAAAGGGATGGCAAGATGTTAGGAACAGTTGGAGTTTGGCCAGTTCTGGCAGGTGTGTCAGGCAGCATATGGCTAGGGAGGAGGCAGTTCAATTGGTCCTGGGAGAGTCCATTGGGGTTTACCTGGTGATTCTTGGGCACAGGGGGATCATTGTGTGCTCTGCATCTGTGTCTGGAATCAGGGGCAATGTCCTAGGGAACCCAAGATGTGGAGGACGATGAATGTGGGTTTCAAAGGATGAGGTAGGAGGCATCGGGGGTACAGCGGTAGTGAGGGCAGCTGACCAGACGAGACAGACAGAGGGATTTGGCAGGTATGGTGGGTTAGCGCAGTTCCAATAGGAAGAGTTTGGTATGACTCATAAACCCCACTCCAAAGACAGAACTCACACCAGTGCGACCAGATCTGGGACAGCGAGGGACCTGAGTGGACACGGCGGAGGAAGGCTATATGTGGCTACTCCACAGTGTGTGGATTTCTATGAACAGCTTTATGAAGAGCAGTTTGGCGATAGAGCTGTGGAAGATGAAGCAGTGGCGAGTGCATATTATCGTGACATGAAGAATGCAACAGCCGGTACTGGATTATGATGATGAGGACATGGAGACAGCGAATTACGGAACTCAGAGAGTAAGCAGATGGAAAGTGGAAGGTACCTCATGATTTGCGTCATAGGTGCACAGTAGCTTGTGTTGGAGGAAGAGTTGATGCTTTGCAGGTGACGCGAAAGTCTGAAGAGCAAAAGGAGGTGTCCCTGCAGACATGTAGAGTACTGGCATTGGGACGGGAGGCTTCAGAATAGGCTATGACCATGAAGCATGGTAATTAGGTGTACTACAACAGAAACAGGTTTGTCAGTCAGTGGGGGTAGGCACCAGGGTGTGCATGGATGGCCAAGTGAGGAGTAAGTATGTGCAGGACCAGGGGACAGGTGCAGAAGCTGGTGACAAACAGGGGGAGAAATCATGGAAAGTAGTGGGATCTAGCAGAGGGGTGCAACTAGTCAAGAGGCAGTACATTCAGGATCAAGGTATAGGCTCAAAGGCTAGTGGCAACCATGGGGAGAAAGCAGGGAGAAATGTCGGATTGGGATTGGGCGGCTCTGTGGATCAAGTGAAGGACAAAGCAGGGGCCAAAGAAAGTAAGAAAATAAAACATAAAAACTCCCTTACATGGGGATTGTAAAACTGCATCTACTAAAGAGCTTATCTGGAAACGGGAGTATATGGAGGTGTTCAAGCTGTTACATAGTGAGGTCAGGGCTAGAGTATATTGCAAAAAGTTCCTGTGAAGAAGTAGGAGATGCCAATCTGTAATGATACTTCTTTATTCAGGACATACATCATCCAAGGTCTCATCCACAGGACACCAGGCTTCAACTGTCTTCAATAGCGACATCATCAAGCAGATGTCATTCCATTCCATTCTATTTTAACATTCTATAGCTTGTCATGAAATACCTACATGCTATGTTAACACATACTGATATCAAGGATACCACACATCTTCCCCCGAACCAACAATAACAATACAATTGTAAAAATTAGAAAACATTAGAGACACTTCAATACATAATCATGCCAAGCTGTAGAAACTCAGACGGCAAGTGTTAACGTTATAGTCAGTCTAACACATAATCATGCAGAGCTGTTGGAACTTTAACAGCACGTGAGCTCCTACGCAATAAGGCACTACCAACCCTTTGGGTGGGCTTACTCACTGAAATAGATACCTTGTCACTACTCTCAGATAAGTTACTAGAAATGGGTGATATCCTATTTAAGTTCCAAATGCGCCCATCATTCAGTTTAACCGCATTATTAAAAAGTTTGACAACTTTAAAAGGAGGGGAGAACTTTGAGCCAGACACTTTATGAGGGAGTCGTACCCTAACACGATCCCCAACATTTACACAAGTGTGAGCCACAGCATGTCTAACATCAAACTTACTTTTCCTTTGTAAGGACTTGGCACTTTGTCTTGCTAACATTTGAGCATCACTGTAATTTTTGGTCACAGCCCCTTTTTCCCTCATCCAAGATTGAAACAAAACACTATTAGGAGTGCGACCTCTGAAGAGTTCAAAGGGAATTCCACCGGTGGTGGAGTGAGGTGTGATTCTGTAAACCTTGACTCTCTCATGAATCCCAGCTACCCAGTCTTTCCCTTGCGCCTTGGCTAGCTGGATAGACTCCTTTAACACTCGGTTGAATCTCTCTACCATCCCATTACATTCAGGGTGATAGAGAGAACAATGTTTCCTCCATTTCATACGAGACAAACTGCACTCCGTTGTCAGTCAGCAGAGATTCAGGAAATCCCTCTCTACCAAACACCTCCTCCAAGAACCTTGTTATGTTACTAGTCTGTATGCTCTGCGTGACCTTTATTTCTGGCCACCTAGAATACATATCTATAAGGACCAGAACAAAAAACTGCCCACTCTTACTGTACACCGGCCCTAGGATGTCTAATGCTACCTCCTGCCAGCATCGTATGGGTGCTTCACGAATAACCATGGGTTGTACCCTAGTCTTGCATACCTTGTCAGATATATTACAGTCCGTGCAATCCCTTATCAGGCGTTCCACAACTAAATCCACACCAGGCCACCAGAAATGCAATCGCACTCTTTCTTTTGTCTTTGATACACCCTGATGACCTTGATGAGCAAGATGAACAATTTTTCCCCAAATCAAGGACGGAGGAATCAATCTTGTCCCTCTCCACAAAAGTCCTTTACTCACAGACAGTTCATTTCTCACATTCCAAAACCTACGAGCATTCTCGCTCAAATTTTTCAACGAAGGCCAACCATTCGCCATTAAACCACAAATTTCTAGTAAATCCACATCCTCAGACATAGCAACTCACCAATCCTTTTCAGTGACAACACCCTCAACAACTTCACACACCTTAAATTCGTCAACCTCCCAAGAGTCTTCAACACCCTCAACACTATCTTCATTTTGCGCTGGAATCAACCGAGACAGACAGTCTGCCACCTTATTGTCAACCCCTGGTATATATTTGACCACAAAATCAAAGTCTTGTAACGCAATCGCCCACTTGCAAATCCGTGATGAGATTGCATCAAGACTTTTCTTGCAAAATACATCTTTCAAAGGTTTGTGATCAGAGTGCACAGTAAAGGTATTACCCCAAAGAATTTTTTTTAATTTCTTGATGGCCCAGAATATGCACAGTGTCTCCTTCTCAATCACAGAATAAAGAAGTTCAGGACCTACCAGAGCTCTTGAAAGGAAAAGTATGGTAACCTCTTTCCCATTCTTAACTTGCTTGAGAACCGCACCCAAACCACGTGAGCTTGCATCCGTTACCAGTATAGAGTTTGACGTGATGTCAAAACTCTGGAGCGAGGGAGCAGAATTGAGAGCCATTTTTACATCATCAAATTCCATCTGACATTCGGAGGACCAGGTAAATTTGACTCCCTTTTTTAGAAGAGATCTTAAATTGGGAGTACGGCAAGCAAAATGCGGTACAAATTTGTTATAATACTCCGCCATTCCTAGAAAGGTAACCAGCTCATCTCTGGACTCTGGAACCGGAAGTTCACTTATGGTCTTAACAAGACCCTCCTTGGGTTTGACCCCACTAGACGTTAAACAGTGACCTAGATAATCAATTTCTGTAAGATTGAATTTGCATTTATTTTCTCTCAAAGTCAAACCCCTGTCTACAAATCGTTCCAAGACAGCTCTCAATCTCTGATCGTGTTCTTCTTGTGACGATCCGTACACTAGCACATCATCCTGGTATATTTTAACCCCATGAATCCCGTTCAGTACATCTTCCATAACCCTCTGAAACACCGAAGCTGCAGAAACCAATCCAAATGGCAGCCGTGTAAATTTGTAAGTTCCAAATGGAGTTATGAAGATGTAAGATTCATAGACTTTTCATCAATTTTAACCTGGTGATACGCAGCCCTTAAATCTAAAGACGAGAAAACGCACGCATCCCCAAGCTGTGTTAACATGGTCGTGATGTTGGGTAAAGGATATTTGTCAGCTACAACCTCACGATTGAGAGCGCGTAAGTCCACACATAAACGAACCTCTCCGGAAGCCTTGCGTGCCAAGACCACCGGAGCTAACCATTCACATGCCTCAGTCTCCACGATAATACCTTCCTTTTCTAGCTTCTCTAATTCAAGACGCATTGGCTCTAGCATCGCCAAAGGTACATTACGTACCTTACATGTAACAGGGTTTGCTTCTGCTTTTAGAATTATGCTGTGAGTAAACCCAGTGAGACAACCTAGTTTGTCGTTGAACACTTTTTTAAATTGAGAATGCCAGGCAGTACTTGATTTATCTTTGCAAGACACTGAGCTCAAAGCAATAGAATCATGAGAAACATCTCTGGAGGAAGTACCTAGATTTCTAAGGACTATACAAGGGTCACAGCCAGGAGCTAATGACACACCTAAATCAGCTTGATGAAACCAACTTATTATGCTGTCGCCTCTGCAGGAGATGTAAATTTTGCCTGCAGTTAACCTCCCTTTATATTCAATATCACTTAAAAAATACCCAAATAGTTTTATGGGCTGCCCACCATAGGCTAGGGGTTTGATGTCAGGCTTGAATACCTTGACCTTACCACATAATTCCTTATCAAAGAACACCTTCGGTATTAGCGAGATCTTAGCACCTGAATCAAAAAGCATTTTGATGCAGGAATTGTTAACACATACATCGTCTAGAGGACCCTTACATTTTTTATCACCATTAGATAGGTAGACCTCCCCACCGTCCACATCATCATAGTCTGAATCACTTTCTTCTTCTACTATTATCTCTTTAACGCGCTTACCCTTTTTTACTTTTTGCGATTTACATGCTTTGGTAAAATGACCCACCTTCCCACAACTAAGGCATTTTGAGTTAATCGCAGGACATGATTTGTCATTAGCCAGATGATCAAAGGCATTACATCGGTAACATTTGAGCTTACTGTCAGTTTTGGGTTTAGCGAAACTAGAAGAAGACAAGGGGACTCTCTGTGAGCCAGAAGACTTGGGCAGAAGCTTGAATTGAGACTGTTTTTTACTGATATGAAGTACTTTTTCTTCAGGAACACTCCTTTCTTTTTTTTTAATCGTCTCAACACATACAAGAGAGTGTTCAATTGTTTTTGCTACGGCTATGACCTCGTCCAGGTCAGGATCATCCTTTTGCCAAAGTTCATCTTTTATTTTCTCGATGTTGCAGCCAAGCATGAACTGATCGCGTATTCGCTCCTCAAGAGCATCTTCAAACTTGCATGTGGCTCCCAACTTCCGTAATGCAGTTACATAGGTTTCCACAGATTCCTCTTCTTTTTGTACACGTTTCCCAAAATGGTAACGCTCTAGGATTGTACTTATCTTTGGAAGATAGTGCTTGTCAAGCTTCTTTATATTTATCTCAAATTCATTTAAATTCTGAGACTCTTCTTCGTTTAAGTCAGGTAGGTGTTCAAATACGTCTTGGCCCTCTGAGCCAAGACAATGTAATAAGAGTGCAGACTTCCTTTCAGCGCTAAGTGACACGCCACACACCCTTGCATAATTTAAGAAAACTTTTTTCCATTTAGACCACCGAATAGGTGGATCACCAGGATCAGAAAGAAAAAATGGCGCGGAGGTTACGTTCTGCATTTCTATTTCCTTTTAAGAGAAATGAAAACCCGCTAAAATTTTAAATAAAATAAACTTGTAAATGAAACTTAGAGAAGAAAAGGAAAAAAAAAAAACTTGGTTATGAATAGATTTAAACTCCGTAATCCTTGAGATGTAATGTGACAGCAAGGGCCAAGTAATTCTAACTGTAACTGTAAAAACACACTAACAGAATGCAATGTAAATTTGCCTATAACAAAATAGGTGAAAATCTGTTATAAATTTATCTAAGTACTTCAACAAGATATTTTATAAGCTGTGCACATCAGCGTAGTTGAGTCTTAATCCGTGCACGTCTGACAGTTAATTGCGAGGTTGTGCACACAAGCGAGGTTTGTTTTTACCTTGTTTAGTTTGAAGAAGAAGAATCAGACACCACTGTTTGCTTAAAATGTTATCAAGTGAGTAGTTTCCGCTACAAAATGATGTTTCCAACACTTCATTAATTATGAAGTTACGCTTTCTCCCACGAAGGTTCACAAACGTGTCCTTTCCAATGTTACGAGTGTTGCTAGGCAACGTATAGACAGAGCCCGTCGTTTATGTTCCTTCCTTGTCAGACACAAACATGAGCGTTGCCAGGAAACGCACAGATAGAGTCCGTCTTCAGTGTTCTTCTCGAGGCTGCTGTAACTACGCAACAAGGGCTGACGTGAAGAGGAGCTCAGGACGTCAGCGCAAACAACGCAATGGCATCTGTTGATCGGGAACTGACGAGCCTCGAGCCTAGAAGACCAACGCTTGAGAAGTGGAGGCGCGAGCTGGCACGCGTCAAAGGTAAACTTTTAAAGTACACCAGTACGAGTAATTTTAAGCGAGCCTTATCACTTCCTTGAGCATTTGGCAACACAGACAACGAACACATCCAAGCAAAAGACGGGTAATTGCTTGTCCGTAGCTCTGAGTTACCGATCTCGTTCACTGTGTCAAACAACCCAAAGTCACAGTCAAAGTCACAGAAGCCACACAATCCCTCGCAGATAAGAGAACCAGGCTTGTAAACTGCTCACCGCTTCCCATAGAGAGTGTCACAGGTCAAGGAATAAATACCTTCTTGAGCCAGCGCAGTGAGGAAAGTCGTGTTGAGACCTTGGTAAAAAAAAATCAGTCTGTAGATGTATGTGCAGGAGAAAAGATCCCATCCATCGTCGCCAGTGTGAAGAAGTAGGAGATGCCAATCTGTAATGATACTTCTTTATTCAGGACATACATCATCCAAGGTCTCATCCACAGGACACCAGGCTTCAACTGTCTTCAATAGCGACATCATCAAGCAGATGTCATTACATTCCATTCTATTTTAACATTCTATAGCTTGTCATCAAATACCTACATGCTATGTTAACACATACTGATATCAAGGATACCACAGTTCCCTGAGTGATGCATAGGATTGTTTAAACCTGAATGTAGTGTGGGAGGCCCAAATAACCTTTAAGGGCTGGTTTAGGTGGGGGACAATGAGGAATATAGGGCCCAGATGGAGTCTGGGGACAGTTAAACAATTAAATGCGCTTGCAAATATGAATGCCCACACTGTCGGCCTGTTGACTTATATGGCAAGTGGGTGGCCGGTAATTTATAAACCCTTTCATGGCCGTCCCACCAAATGAGGGGTTGGGTCAGGGGGTCAAGGGCAAGCGTCAAACACAGGAACTTACTGGGACTTACAACAAAGACACATATAATCGGGAGCACTGCCATTTCAGCATGAATCCTCAAAATGCATGGAGAGGCATCCGATCTTCCAATGCAGGCCACTAGGCAGAGTAGAAGCACTGAGAGGACAACGGGGTCAGTGGCAACACAACAGTGAGAGGGCCACAGTGTGGGGAGGATAAAACAACATAGAAAAAGGGTTATTCTCCAGTAGTGAAGATTAACCCTGTGCGATATTTGTTGACCCGAGTGCTACTCTAGGAGATGCAGGATTATTGTTGGAAGGTTTTGAAAATGGATTAAGTTGGGCTATGAAGGTCAACAAGAGTGCTGCTGAACTTAGAATTTGAGTTCTGTCCAGGGGCAGAAGGAGCTGATTTGACATAAACTGATGAAGGAAGTTGGGAAAGGTAGGATGGGAGGCCCTTTTGTCGAATGCCCAATGCCCAACTTAATCATATCCAATATTGGGGTTGTCTCTGAAAAGAAGCCAGGGGTATTTAAACTGATACAGATCTTTCCTGGCCAGAGAGTCAACCCATAAATGATTTTATTCCTGAAGGGATGATTATAATGCATTATGCCTCAGTGGACACAGCTATTTAATTGATTAAAAGATGTAGGATAGGTGCCCTGATGGCGAAATACAATATTAAATCAGCTTTAGTTTGCTGCCTGGTCACCCAGATGATTTGGAGTTGCTTGGAATCCAGTTTGCAGGTTGTATGTTTGCTGACAAAGCATTGCTGATGGGCTGTTTCATTTCTTGTTCATTGTTTGAAGCCTTTTGAACATTTTTGCAGAACTTATTTTAAATGGACAAGTGCAGACAATATGACACATTATTTGGATGATTTATATGGGTTCTCCACAGTCTACGGAGTGTGCAGACTTGCTGTCCTTGTTTGAGGAGTTGATGCAAGTCTTGGGGGTACCTATGGCCCAGGGACGAGAGTTGGACCACCGTAGGTTTTGACCATTTTAGTTGTGGAATTGGAATCCATGAGAATAGAGGTGTGGCTGCCCTCAGAGAAAAAAAAGAAGTTGATGGCCTTGCTAAGTAAGATGCTATCTAACAACAAGACGCAGGTCAAGGAGATTCACGTTTTGCTTGGGCATCTAAATTTTGCTTGTAGAGCTGTCAGCGCAGGCTGTGCATTTTGTAGAAGGTTGGGCTTGGCCCTGTCTGGGGCATTTCTTCCTAATCATAGGGCCCGATTCACAGAACTAACTTAAGACAAAATCCTAAACTTACTATTATTTTCGTATTCACAGAAGGCACTTACTCATTTTGGTATTCACAGAAGACACTTACTCACTTCGGTATTCACAGAAGTTAGGAGTCCTAACTTTAGGACTCCTAAATGCTTTCTGTGAATACCGAAAGTCTTAAAATTAGGATTTTTCTCAGTTAGGACTCCTAACTTTACTACTACTGAACTGAGAAAAATCCTAATTTTAAGGCTTTCGGTATTCACAGAAGGCATTTAGGAGTCCTAAAGTTAGGAGTCCTAACTTTACTACTACTAAATTGAGAAAAATCCTAATTTTAAGACTTTCGATATTCACAGAAGGCCTTTAGGAGTCCTAAAGTTAGGAGTCCTAACTATACTACTACTAAACTGAGAAAAATCCTAATTTTAAGGCTTTCGGTATTCATAGAAGGCATTTAGGAGTCCTAAAGTTAGGACTCCTAACTTCTGTGATTACCGAAATGAGTATGTGCCTTCTGTGAATACCAAAATGGTAGTAAGTTTAGGGTTTTGTCTTAAGTTAGTTCTGTGAATCGGGCCCCTCGAATTCAGTTGAAAGTGGGAGTGAAAGCTGACTTGAGGATTTGGCAGATCTTTTTGAATGAGTTCAACTGGGTCCCGATGGCAGAGATGGGGGTTAGTGAGCTTTGGAGATCTTCTCAGTTGCAGCAGGTGGCTCAGGTATCGGGGTTTTCTGACTTAGGCATTGGTGTGCAGAATCACAACCGGAGCAATGGAAAGGAGGTGGCCGCAGCACTGCAATTTTGGGATTTTTCCACTAATAATGGTAATTTGCCTGTGGGACACATTTTCAGCAACAAAATAGCTCTTTATCATGTAGATAACATGGCATTGGTAAACATTGTCAATAGATAGTCAGCCAGAGACGTGTAGGATTTGAAGTTGTTGAGAGATTTTGATTTTGAATGGCTGCACCTGAATGTAATTTTTAGGGCACTGCATATTGCAAGAGTGCATAACAGCATTGTGGAGGCTGTCTCTCACTCCAAGTGGCAGAGATTGTGTTGGCTAGCACCCTGGGAGGCGAGAGGAGGACACTTATGCCAGGGCTCCTGTGGACAATTGGAGAGAGCTCATGATGCCCCTGGTGAGAATTTCTTTATCTAACTCCAGGTGGCAAGTGTACTGTCAGGTGTGGATAGAGTTCATACCATCTGATGCTAAGAGGAGGAAGTAGAGGATGAAGAGGAGTGTCGCCGGGCAGGTGTGGTAAAGTTCATTATGATTTTGATTGAACAAGGTCTGATGGCTGTGATCATTTCAGGCAAGCTGGAGGGTTTGACTTTTTTGGGCAAGCTGTACTAGGGTTATGAGCCATCAGCAGGTGAATAGGGCAAAATAATTTTGGAAGGTTGGAGCAGAGAAAGAGAACCTAGGGAATGGATGAAGAGGCCAGTCACTTTGTATTTTTTTAAAAGATTGGTGCAAATCCTTCCGCAGCTTTATCTGATGGAACAGGAGAGATATTTTTTTTTCTGCATGGGTGAATGGGCTATTTTTCTGGAGCTTTTCCCGTGGGATAGTTAATTAGTTCCCAGAACAAGGTCACACGGAGGGAGAGAATTTTCCCGTACTGCAGGTGGAATGAGAGTGTGGCTGCCACAACACAAGACGGATGTATGACGTTACAACGCGTGCTGTTACAACGCGTGCTGTTACAACGAAACTGTTACAACGCAAGTGGATTTACAACGCATGCCATTACAACGCAAGTCTTTACATCGACTTGCGCTAGATGGAGTGCTAACATTAGAAAAGTGTAATTTACTATTCCAACTCCAGTCCACTTAACAGTAGGGAAGGTGTTGGGATAGTAAACTACACTATTTGTAATGTTAGCAAGCCATCTAGCACAAGTCGATGTAAAGACTTGCGTTGTAATGGCATGCGTTGTAAATCCACTTGCGTTGTAACAGTTTCGTTGTAATGGTAGTGCGTTGTAAAAGTTGCGTTGTAAAGGTTGTTCCCCCACAAGACAGATCTGAAAGTGTGGGGAAGGTGTATAAGCCTCATGCATTACCCGGATGAAGTAGTTTGCCTGCTGCATTAGTGGCAAACGTTTACAGGGAAGTGAGCCTCTGGAAGGTGACGTTTTCTAGCATGCAACAGGGATCAGAGTGTTACAGTCTCAGGTTTTACAGATGATACATCAGATGGGGTTTAACCCCTTCGCTGCTAGGCCTCCCCCCCCCCCAGTGCTTAGCCTTTTTTGGGCTATTTGGAGTAGTTTGCGCTTAGGCCCCTGTAACTCTTTGACCACATAAGGTATCCACGCCAAATTTGCGTCTTTTTCTTCCAAAATCCTGGGAATTTTAGAGGTACCCAGGGTTTGTGGATTCCCCTGGAGGGGACCCAGAAATCAGCCAAAACACAGGAAACGTTTGGTTTTTTGGGAAAGATGGGAAAAAAGTGCTGTAAATGAAAGCGTCTGGGTTTTTCCCTACAAATGGTATCAAAAAAGGGTTTGTGGGGCTGAAATCACCATTTTCCCAGCTTTTCTGGAATGATAGACTTTGGTCAGAAAACCAACATTTTTTACACAGTTTTGCCATTTTTCTGGAACATAGCCTATTTTTTCTATTTTTTGTGCTTTCAACCTTCTTCCAGTTAATGGTAGACATGGGTATGAAAGCAATAATGGATCCTGGAAAGCTATACATTTTTGACAAAATTCTGAATTAAGCAAGGGGTCATTTGTGTAGATCCTTCAAGGGTTCTTCATAGAAACTAACAGTTAAATATAGGAAAAATTGAAAATTAGTTGAAAAAAACAGACTTTTGTGCCAACGTTTTCACCTATAACTTCTTCTAATTATGACACCTCTTTGAGAGAAATATACCATTACATCCACTGGATGTTACTAGTTGTGATGGCTTTTTATTATGTACCGGGTATATAGCAATTATTCTGGGAAAATGTATACATGGAAAAATCGGTATGAAAGACACCTATGTATTTCTGAAATGGGAACAAAATATAGAGTTTAGAAACAGTAGATATTTGCACATTTCCAAAATTGTGAATACTTATACTAGCATGAGAATTATCGATAATTTAAAAAAATTAAGTCAATAGGTAATAACAGTTACTTTACAAATCTAAATTACTCTAAGTCTCCCAGTAAAAATGGTACCTCACTTGTGTGGGTAGGCATAGTGCCCACGACAGGAAACGGCTCAAAACGCAACGTGAACACACCACATTTTCACAATGAAAAATTACTATTTTTTTTGCAAGGTGCCTAGCTGTAGTTTTTTAACCCTGGCTCTGCCGGCATCTAGGGAAACCAAGCAAACCTATATATTTTTTAAAACTAGACACGCAGGGGAATCCAGGATGGGGTGACTGGACTGGCTCTCACCAGGTTTTGTTACCCAGAATCTCTTTTAAACCTAAAAAAATGTCAAACAAGTACATTTTCCTCACATTTCTGTGGTGGAAAGTTCTGGAATCTGTGTGGATCCTCAAATTTCTATCCACCCCGCATTCTCCAAAGTCTTATGAGAGAAATGGTACCTCATTTGCATGAGTAGGCCTAGTTCCGGCAACAGGAAACAGCACAAAACGCAACGTGGACACACCATAATTTCACAGTGAAATATGACCCTTTTTTGACAAAGTGCCTAGCTGTAGATTTTGAACCCTAGCTCTGCCGGCACCTAGGGAAACCTAGCAAACCTATACATTTTTGAAAGATAGGCACCCGTGGGAATCCAGGATGGGTTGACTTGACTGGCTTTCACCAGGTTCTGTTACCCAGAATCCCTTGCAAACCTAAAAAAAAGTAAAACAAAAATCTCATTTTCCTCACATTTCTATGGTGGAAAGTTCTGGAATCTGCGTGGATCCACAAATTTCCACCCTCCCCGCGGTCCCTAAAGTCTTCCAAGTAAAATGGTACCTCACTTGCATGGGTAGGCCTAGTTTCCCCGACAGGAAATGGTGCAAAATGCAACGTAGACACACCACAATTTCACAGTGAAAATAGACCAGTTTTTGGCAAAGTGCCTAGCTGTAGTTTTTTAACCCTAGCTCTGCTGGCACCTAGGGAAACCTGGCAAACCTATACATTTTTGAAAACTAGACACCCAGGATCCACGCAAACCATACCTCCCTGGAATCCCCCGGGTGTCTAGTTTTCAGAAATGTGTGGGTTTGGTAGGTTTCCCTAGATGGCCGCCGAGCACGGGGCAAAAAACCCAGCTGACCCCCCTGGCAAAACCAGGTCGTTTTGAGATAGGCAATTTTGATGTTGTCTAAGTTTTGTGCCCCTGCCTGTCGCGGGTACTTGGGCCTCCCACACGAGTGAGGCACCATTTTTATCGGGAGACCCTGGGGAATGCTGGGTGGTAGGAAATTTGTTTCAGCCCAGTGATGCCAACACTTTCCCACATAAAAATGGGCGGAAAAAGTGATTTCTTTCAGCTAAATTTGAGGTGTGCAGGGGATTCTGGGTAAGAATCGGTTGGGGGATCCATGCAAGCCATACCTCCCTCGAAGCCCCCGGGTGTCTAGTTTTCAGAAATGTGTGGGTTTGGTAGGTTTTCCTAGCTGGCCGCCGAGCACGGGGCCAACAACCCAGGTGACCCCCCTTGCAAAGCCAGGTCGTTTTGTGATAATTTTGATGTCGCCTGACTAGGTTTTGAGCCCTTGCCTGTCGCGGGTACTTGACCCACACACACGAGTGAGGTACCATTTTTATCGGAAGACCTGGGTGAATGCTGTGTAGAAGGAAATTTGTGGATCCATGTAGATTCCAAAACTTTCCCACAACAGAAATATGAGGAAAATTTAGTTTTTTTAACTTTTTCTTAGGTTTGCAAGGGATTCTGGGTAGCAGAACCTAGTGAGAGTCAGACAAGTCACCCCATACTGGATTCCCCTTAGTGTCTAGTTTAAAAAAATGTACAGGCTTGCTAGGTTTCCCTACGTGCCAGCTAGGGCCCAAAATCCACATGTAGGCACATTGCTAAAAAATATCGGAGCCTAGTGGGCTTTCTGCTGCCCTGGGGGGGAATCGGGGTGGGGGGGTTTGAAAGACTGTGACTATTTTTTGTGGGGGTGGGGGCATTGGTTTGACCATTTTGGGCAGCCCCCACGCATAAAAAAGCCTGCTTAATCCTTGGCGCCTAGTGGGCTTTTTGCCCCCCCAGGGTTATGTGTGCAGATTTAGATTCCGTGGATAGGTTTCCCGCATTATGCCCCTATATAGGTACAATTCACATTGCCCTTATTTGGACACAGAAATCTGGCCCTTATTTAGACATTGTCTGTACAAACCAAATACAGTCATGGCCACCTACATCCGTCCATCCACGTCACAACGAATTCTTGGAAAACCAGACCCTTAAGCTCTCAGCTTGAATATTGATTTCTCCAAGAACTCATTTAGTATGCATCAACATCTATTCCTTAGGGGTTCATTCATGACATTCCTCTGCCCGACTTTTACGTCAATGCTAGCATTCCTAAACACCTTCAAGGTATAAATATACCTGCACTTGCCCTGGCAAACTACGGTTCCCGGAGGATTTGATCCCACCCAGACCACGCAGTTCGCCATGGCAAGTTCGGAAGGAGATCGAGTTCCAGACTGACGCACTGAACTGACACTGCCATCCTCTTTGCAGAGAATCCAGCTCCAGTGCTCTCTGACTTCCCTTGCGGGGGGTTAGACTATCGAATCCAAAAAAGTGATTCCAACCTCTCTCATTCTAAGGTATGGAGCTGACAAGAACTTAGAGAAACTTTTGGCAACTCTTAGCTAAACTAAAATATAGCTAGCTATACTTTAGGAAAGGCACCTACTTCAAACCTCATACTACACTTAGGTTAGGTCCACTGGGGTAGAACTATTTAGAAGCATCAGATGAGTATCACATTTTAGCCTGTGTTATTTATGTATGTATTTTAATTAATATATATCATAGCTACAAACCATGCTATTGCAGAATTATTTTATCTTACTGCTAACTCTGTACATATTGTACTTCGGAGTCTGTCTTACGATTGTAGCAATTTATATCTCTTGCACGAGAAATAAGACTGTTCAATAAACCCCTTTTATTGAAACGCCTGTCTCTCTATTTCTGTGTAACTCTGTAGAAACGAAGCATGCGCGATTGACTCACTGAAACTGTTATCTATTGTTTCCATGGTTCTGAGATTGTTCCAACTCTAAGGGAAACAAAGTTGTCATGTTTATGCGGTTGTCAGAGACTAATCCCTTCTTGTTCATTCGAGAAGTTTCTAGTGACCTCTGAGTTAGCTGGCGCACACACAAGTAATTAAGTTTAATATACTCAATAGAGACATACTGACCTTAGTCCTATGTCAAATCTATAGTGTATGTTATTCCAATGTGCAGAGCCTATCAGGTATATAGGACCACACTACAAGGGGGCAGATCAAGGGCCACTGCCCCCATCTGCCCTCCCGGGGGATAGAAAGACTGGAATTTCTCTGTGGGTGGGGTGGGGGTATTGTCATGCTCATTTTGTGCAGCCCCTACACAAATAAAATAAAAAAAATCCCTGGTTTCTAGTGGGCATTCTGCCCCCCCGGGGGGGCCAGATTGGGGGATACAGCTCCCAACTGCCCCCTGGGGGGGCAGAAAGACTGTTGTTTTTGTGGGGGGGATAGGGGCATTGGCGTGCCCGTTTCAGGCAGCCCCCACCCTAAAATAAATTGTGAAAAAAACTATCCCTGGCAATTAGTGGGCTTTCTGCCCCCCCCGGGGGGGCAGAAAGGCTGTAATGGTGATGGGGGAGGGGGCATTGGCGTGTCCATTTCGGGCAGCCCCCATCCTAATAAAAAATTGTGCAAAAAAAATCACTGGCGTTTAGTGGGCTTTCTGCCCCACGGGGGGCAGATTGGGGGCTACTTCCCCCATCAGACTCCCAGCAGGGGCAGAAAGGCTGTAATGATTGCAGGGGTGGGACATGGGCATGCCCGTTTTGGGCAGCCCCCACCCTTATTTTTATATCCTGAAAAGAAATCCCTGGTGTCTAGTGGGCTTTTTGCAAAAAAACGAAATTGTGCCAAATTGTATTGGGGGAGCAACTGCCCTTGCCCAAGGGGCTGCTCCCCCCCTCCCTGGTGTCTGGTGAGGGGATCCTGATCCCCTGGGGAGGGGTACCATTGGAAAGGGGAGATTCCCCCCTTTCCAACAATACCTCTCCCGTCTTTCTACGTGCTCAGAGCGCTGAGATAGCCCCCTGGGCTCATAGAATGGGAAACTGCAATGAGACTCTTGGCTCATTTCAGTTTCAGTTTCACTGAAATGACGTCAGCACGACATGCACGCCAATCGTCATTTCAGGGACACCGGGGGGGGGGGGCCTCAGGAGCTGGGGAAGCTACCGAGGCTCTCAGGGTGTAAAGGTAATCCCTCTGGTGCCCGCACCAGAGGGATTTCCGGGGCCATGTGTTATGACGGCCGGGAGCCATCATGATCACACGCCCACCGTGTCTCATGACGGCTCCTGGCCGTCAAGAGCATGGAAGGGGTTAACATAGTGGACAAAGTTTATTAGCGGCTTCCTTTTTCTGTTTCCTGTAGGGTACATTGCATCGGAAAGAGTAAATCGAGGCCTGTATTTGTGGGCACTCTTTGTTAAATGGACCGAACAGCAGGCTGACTCCAGAAAGTCTGTCAAACAATTGGATTTTGATGATTTGAAAGTACAATTAAAATGATCTGGCAAGAGTGGCATGCGTTGGTTTGAACTACTGTCTAAGTTCGATGTTTGGGGAAAGGTTTTCATTGTCCTGATGTTTTGTTGCTGCATTTGGGGCAGAATAAGTCAGTTAAAATGAAGGTCTTGGCCCTAACAAAATGCATCAAGGACGATTTGCGTGAAATCAAGAGAATATGGGCAGAGACGATAATTATTGGGACAGCTTTTTTGCGGCAAATAGCTTGGAGTGGAGCTAAGAGATCTGGGGTGATAAACAGGGCCAGGATGAAACGTAATCAAGACTCAACCTTGTTCTGGTTGCAGTTTTTTGAGCAGCTTTAAAGTTATTTCAAGGCAAATTGGTCAGGTCAAGGCCCAGTTCAGAGATGCAGGAGGAGGGGGGGACAATTTGAAAGGCAAGAGGAAGGCAAATGTTTAGAGAACAAGCAAGAGTTTTAGATAGGTGGAGTTTTGCGGTAGAAGCAAATGGAGAGTTTGGGTCTGGCATGGGCATTCAAAGGGTTCTTTAAGGCAAGAGGGTAGTGGATGGTTAGTTGTTATAATGTCTAGTAAAGCCAGGTTTAAAATTGTTTGTAGGATTAGATGTCAAGGTTTTGAATAAGTGAAGCTTGCACCTTTCTTATTAAAGCTGTTTTTTCCACACACAATGATAGGTCATGTGCTTTCTGGACGCACTCTCTTGCTCAAATATCTCCAGAAAGCTTTAACTCTGCTCCTTTGTGCTCAAACCTCCATTCGCTATCTATGTACTAGTCTCACTGAATCAGTAGGAGGATAGTATGTATTAAACTGGCCCTTGCTCAAACAATCATCCCTGCAATGTAGGCACCCTTGCACCATGGAGCAAGGGTGCTAGCGCTGGTGCATGGCTGTTATTGTTGCGCAGGGGAGAGAACAGGTGTGCCTTGTATTCCTGTAAATATGGTGCATCCCTTCCTGCACATAAACAATCTTTAATGGTGTTTTGCTACTTCTATATGTGCTTCAGAATGCAGCACACATAGAAAGATCAAAAACAATTAGAAATAAAAGCATTTCTCCTCGCTGGTCCCCTCTAAAACCTATTTTTGAAAGTCATTTGTTTTTGGCGCAGCCTCAGATTTACTAATACTTGTAAATCTGGGGCAGTGCCATAAAGCAATGGGTGTTGCATGGAAACACCTGTAGCAACACACATTGCACACCCCTTTGATGCAGAAAATTGTATCAAAGGGTACGATATTTGCAAGCTGGTGTTAACCCATGTAAAGTGGCTAAGTGCCACCTTGTAAACATGGAGCAGGGCATTGCCCGAACAGACCATCATAAGAATTGATGCTCCGAAGGCTCAATGCCCTTGTAAATATGCCCTGATGTGTGTCAAACCAAATAATGGTGAGTGGCCCTGGTGGGATTCTGCTAGTGCAGCTCATAGTAGGTGCATACTGTGAATGTCGAAATGCCACTCTGTATGAATATGGGGACATTGCATTGCAAGAAGGTGAGAAGGGACATGTGTACTGCAAGGTACCCTGATAAATACGCATGCACTGCTGTGTCTGACTAGGTCAAACTTCTGTAGAAGCTGGATAGGGATGACAGGCAACAGCACATTGTGGTACTACATTCTACATGTCATGTGGACCTGGGTGAAGATATAGTATGTGCCAAGATGGAATCTGCTCCAAAATTGTCTCACTATGCCACATGCATAAGTCGGAGGATGTCATACAGGGAACTGTCAAGGAATAGGGAAAACTACATAGCTACCACAAAGGACAACGAGTCCGGCAAGGTCAGAAGCTGAAGTGGATGGGCCCAGTTGTCTTAGAAAACTGGGTAGGTACGTGTCAGCATTACCAGCAGTACTGCCATTTTAGTCCATTGGATATGGTCATGCATAATGTAGGTGTCGTAGGCACAAGAGAGTCAATGTGTGATCTGAATCCCATCACTGTGTGGCAGTAAGTTGGTAGCCATAGTAGGTATGTACACATACGAGTGCATGTGTCTGATTAAAACAATGTGTGACACCCTGCAGAGAACTAGTGTGGTCATGATGAAATGGGTAGAACACCAGTGATCATATCCTGACTAGTATGATAGGGTGCATCCTCTCAGACCAGGCACACAATGGTAGTGAGAACAATGCTGAGACCCACTCATCTGTAAAGGAAAATACAATACAATTTGTAATCCATACCCTTGTGTAACAGGTGTCCCACTCATCAATGAGGAACTGAAAGTGAAATGCATTCAACCTTGATTGTCAACTAGATTACTAATTCCAACATCCAAGAGTGATCAGCAGTAGCATTGCTCCATCTCATTGCAGAGAATGAACCCTGAAGTCATGGCCAGCATGCTGTCCGTGACTTCAGCGATGATGGGGATGATAACCTGCAAACCATTGACCAGGACACCCTCCAAGAACTCCTGGACTCCATCAGGAGACTATCTTTGGACACTGGGAGGGCCAACAACATTGTGGGGTTTACACATCCCCACCTACAAACCAACAGGCATCACCTGCCACCCCACAGAGAGCCCTAGACCAACAGATGACTTTCCAACATACTGCGATAGTAGCCCAGCATGAGATGGTAGACCAGGTGCAGGCATGGATGGAGACTGTAGTGGTCACTCTAGAGCACGGGTACTCATAGTACGGCCCGCGGGCCGCTGGCAGCCCGCCCGGCTTTTATTGGTGGCCCGCGGTCCGTTGTCCTTGAAGGATTCTTTACCGGACGCCATTTGTCCGAAATTTTAACCGGGCACCGATCGCACCAGCACAGCTTCCACCCACCTCCCTGCTTGACTCCGATGCTGTTGAGGTCGGGTGTAACAGACTCCAATGCAGTACCAAAGCTCAGATACCCAGCAGCATTGGAGAGGCACAGCGGGATGGCAACCCTCACACCTTCCGCCCTTGATGAGCTCTTAAGAGGTGCTTGAAGGTGACTGAGCGGGAGGGGCTGATGCTTCAGGAGCAAGGACATCTATTCAGCCCTGAATGCATAATGTGTCTGCAATTTAGAGGGGCCTCACACATTCCTTTTCTGCCCAGGGCCCCCAAACATCCTAGAGCAGGCCCGGATTACCCCGAGGCAGCACGTGTTTATCTTCACAGAGCTTAATTACTGTCAATTGTAAGCAAACCTCGGTTCTTCAAACATGCAGTCTATAATGTAATTTAAAAAAAAGAAATGGCACAATCACACCCACACTGATTAACAAAGTATGGCAGACAATCGGTTAAATCAGTTCTCTTGAAGTATCTCCTTTAAGTACTGTACATCACAGTGGGGGATGGCAAAACTAACATTTTAGAAAGAGAGCCTGTCTTCTCGTTGTTTTGTCCAGGAGTGGGTAAGGAGCTCTACCCCACCCTGGAAGAGACCAAGATACTAGAATACTGCATGCCCACCCTGGTGGATCCTGTTCCCTCTCCTGTGATGGCTCCTGCCCTTCCGCCCCCCCAGTGATGGCTCCTGCCCCCCCCATGTGGTGTCTCCTGTAACCCCACCCCCAGCCTGTGATGGCTCCTGTCCCCCCTGTGGTGGATCCTGTCTCCGCCCTGGGTGGCTTCTGTCCCAGTCCTGGAATGGCTCCTGCATCGAGGGTGATGTTCTTGATGGGCCTCTTCTCAAAAGGCTCAGCTCAAAATTAATATGAAAAGTTGAGCGAGTGAGTAAATGAAGGGATGGGTGGATGGCTGGATGAATTAGTGAAAGGATGAATGGATGAATGAACGATTGAATAGATGGATAATGAGAGGATGGATGGATTGATGAGTGAGTGGAAGGATGGATGAGAGGAAAGGTAAATAGCTGGATGAATGGGTGGAAGGGTAGCTGGATGGGTAAAAGGGTGGATGGATGAGTGAAAGGATGGATGAGTGGAAAGGTGGATGATGAGTGAGTGGGGGGATGAGTGAAATGATGGATGGATTGATGAATTGATAAGTGCAAGGGTGAATGGATGGACAGATGAGTGAAAGGGTGGATGTAAGGATGGATGAGTGAGTGAAAGGGTAGGTGGACAAAAGGATGAATAGATGAGTGAAGGAGTGAAAAGACAAATGGATGAGAGAAAGGATGGATGAGTGATAGGGTCAATGGATGGATTCATGAGTGGATGAGTAGATGGGTGGGTGGAAGGAAGGATGGCTAAGTGAAAGGGTCGATAGAGAGAGAAAGGGAGGATGGATGGATGACTGAAAGGGTGGATGGGTGGAAGAAAACTAATCGGTGACATGAAATGTAAAATAAGTTCGTAGTGTTTGTCTTTAACATATCTATTTTTGGGACTCTGAAGCCTGTGCTGCACTGGGCATGTGCTGAATATCCGGTTACTGCAAATTGCCATGCAATCCCACTTAAGATTGCTATTGTCTGCTAATAAAAAAACATTATAAACATGTGCTCCATGTAGTTACATCTGCTTTGGAAATACAGCATTGTCTAGTGATGTTTTGAAACGGCAGTGATAGTTCCCCCCCTATAGCCCCGCCCCACTGACCCCGGCCCTACCGACCCCGCCCCCAATGACCCCGCCCCCACCAGTGCAGCCCTCGGCCAGAAACCACACTGTAAATTTGGCCCCCGAGAGAAAGTTTGTGAGTACCCACGCTCTAGAGGGATTCTATGGGTGCCCAATAGGGACAAATCTGCGGCCATAGAAGGCACCTACGTTCTGCTCCGTGGCCTCCATCAGTCCCTGGGTGTCATCGCTGGTATCATGAGGCAGAAGCATGAACAAATACCCTGCCAAAGTGGCCCCAGTGATGTGGCCACCCAGCCAAGGCAATAAGAACCATCTTGGAGTTTATGGAGCAGAAGCAGGACTCCCACCTTGCGGCCATGGCTGGCTACCACTGCAACGTTGCTTGGTGTTTTGCAAAACCAGCAGATCCTCCTCGCTGCTCATGTGTTGGCACAGATGAATGCTGCTGCAGGCATGGGATCCACATCTTCAGGACCTGATGTGTGTGTGTCTCCCTCGGCTGCCACACTACAACACACCCCTCATGGGAGACACTGCATAAATCAGAGGAGGAAGATGTGGACTGCACTGATTTTGCACAAAAATGTGTCCGCTAGCATTCATTGGAGCCACATACTCAGTTTCTTCTTTGCCCTGTGCTTATTAACATGCCAGTGACAATCAGCTGCCAGTGTCCTCAATTTGCTTTCACCCTGTTCACCTCAACCATTTGTGGACTGTCAATGTGGCCTATCCTCCCTAATGATATTGTGGTCATCGTCCTCACTGAAGCACTCCTCTCCTACGAGACCCATGACATGTTATCCTCATGGACTCTATCTGGACATCCACTGGCTCAAAACATCTCTTTTTCTGTTTTTTGTTCTTTGAACTGTCCCTGTGAGCCACATAAGTATTAGCACATGTGAATAAATGCACTTAGTATTACCTGTGTGTTGTCTGTCTGTTCGAGTCTGGACCCAGTGGACCACTGTGAATTCTGTGTGGCAAAGACACCAATTACTTGCCAAAGGGACATGTGTTGTTTGGAGTCAGGGACAACGCTAGACAGTGAGAGTGAAACATATTTGGTTAACCCACCTTACAAGTGGTTACTCAGGGTTGCAAGCATGAAGTGCAACATGTCATGCAGTCAATGTTAATGGTGCATGAAGTCACAAAACAAGTGATGGATCTACCCATGGATACTAGCTAGGAAACAACATTAAGCTGACAAAGTAAACACTGCAAGTGTGAGTGTGTACGAGGCAGTCATCAGTGTGCGTCCAAAAACCTTCAATTCGGGCAAACAACTTCCCTCCAAAGCATGTCGCGTGATTTACCCAAAAATAGAAATTGGATGTGAATACGTGTTGCACTGAGTACCATTTCCATCATGATTAGAGCTCTTCAGAGAGGTATAGCTTTGTCCAGACACAAGGTAGCACCCATTATAAGTAAAACAAAAATGCCTTTCAGGCATAGTGTGACGCATAAATTATGCAAAACAGAAGCTGAGAACTCTTGCTAGTTCTCAAGTTTAGTTGGAAAGCAGCTCCTGTATAGAGCACCCTCAACACCAGCAACTGACTAAATTTGCTCACCTCAAACGTCTGCTTTCCTATCAAAGTCTTTAAGCATAGGATTAGCACAGTGCTATCCACGCCGAGATAGAAAGGGACAAATTCTTTTACCATTTCTATAGCAAAGTCTTTAAGCATAGGATTAGCACAGTGCTATCCATGCTGAGATGTAAGATGGCCAAATCGTGTTACCACTTCAGGCACAGTATTGCAGCTTTGCATTGGTAAAATACCATCCAAGTCAACCTGAAATGAATAAAAGCAACCCCCGACACGTGTTTCGCTCTCATTAGAGCTCTTCAGAGAGTTATAGCTCTCTGAAGAGCTCTAATGAGAACCCACCATATCATGTTGTAGTACACAAACATCAGCTGTGTGTCCTTGTGTCTTGAAAATGCATACACAACGGCAACGCGCATAGGTTTATTTACATATATATCTGCACAGTTTCTTGTAGTCATTATTTTGTGATATGATGTAAGCCACTCATGGATTAGTGAAAAAATTGGGAATGATATATGGTCCCTCTGCCGGGATGCAGCTACTGATGATGCAGTTTGATGTGGCTCCTCATCTTCCTTATCCTTGTCATGCGGCAGTTCCTGCTCCTCATTGGCATCAGCCCATGGTACGTTTGTCTGCAGACAAATATTGTGCAATATGCAGCAAACTAATGTAATTTTGCATACCATTGTTGGCAAGTATAGCAATCGGCCCCCAGACATATTTTTGTGTGCTGAATCTCTGCTCTACTATGGACCGGGTACTGCTTTGGGCTTAATTGTACCTCTGTTGTGGTTCCGTCTGGGGTTTTTTAAGAGGAGTCACCACCCATGTGATGAGTACAGGCCCCAGCTAGGCCCACAAAATACAAGGGTTCGCTCTCCTGTAACAAAAGCTAGAAGGAAGTTGGCACGGAAACTGAAAATACAAAGACAGAGTTTATTAACCCTTAAGGGTGGTCCTACAACCTACACAACGCTCTTCAGTATTGCATAGAGTAGCACAAAGAACTTGCGTACATGGTCCCCTTTTATACACAATAGAGGGGCTCATAAGTGGGTGGATACAACATAGAGCAAAATTCATTACCATTTATGGACATTTTCGATACAGGATCAATAGATGGGCGGAGTTAACAATTTCCTGAGCCCGCGAAAACATGGTCAAACAAGAACTAACTGATAACAGATGTGGTCAAGTCTGGGCATGCGCCAGACGGACAAAGGAGCTATTTATAGACTGTTCCTAGGCAGATTACAAGAGCAACTAGCGAAAAGGTAGGACTCTTCTCGTGCAAAGCACGTGGAGATATGACAATACAAAATGGAGTCCGGACATTAGTCAACATAAGACAAGAAACATGTTTTAACTAGAGAGAATTCATGTCTTCAGTGAATGCTTAATCATATCGCTGTTTTAGTTTTCAACACATGGCTGCAGAGCACATTCTTGGTCAGCTGCAAAGGCAGGAGAGCTTCAATTAGTTAAGAGTTATGACAAGGGATGGCCTTACATTTATGTACATTCTGTTGTGTGTCCTGAATGACTGTTCCTACTGTAAGATAAGTGCTATGACATTGTGTGGCATACACGTAAGTAGGAATTGTAAATAACTGGCACTGTACTATACATACAGGTGTGCTGTCCTCTGTGATTCACTTACTATTATTGATACTTGGGAGTGCCAATGCCTGGAGGTGATGATTTTTCACTGGTAAGTAGAGTCAATTAGCTATTGAGTAGACATGTTTCTGACACTAATCCATTGTGTCTGTTATATACTACTATTTCCATTTCTGAACAACCAATACATGTGTAATTTTACAACCCATAGCTGGAGGTGGTGATTTTGCTTACTTCTGACACACATGTTTGGCTGTGAAAATTGGAGTCAATGTTGTTACATGTATACTGCCTTGGGGAAGGTAGCGGGTAGATATCAATGTAGGACATGATAGTGTACACATGGCAGTGCACTGTGTCCACTATGTTGTCTGTAAACAAGGGAGTTGAGTTGTGTGGGAGTATTGCCCTGTCCACTGCAACTGGTAAACTAACCACACTACAGTGCCACACTGGTTGGGGACAATGTAGAACATATTTTCCACATAATCCTCTGTCCAGGTTTGGGTGCCCACGCTAGCAGGAAATGTTCAGCATTAGTCCAAGACAGGCTCATTATTCCCAAGATGACAGTGTTGTTGGCTGTCATGGGCGACGTAGTTAGTGCATGAGGCTGTACCTTGCTGCACAGTCTGGAGCCTTGGAGGACAGATAGAGTGGATTGTGTGGTGCAAACCGATGTGCATGTATTATGGGATGTATGTATATGATAAGAAATGTAATGTACAATGATAGACATAATCTTGCAAGGTTAAAATATGACTATATTTCTGAGTTTCACAGGTCTGGGATGCATCACATGATCATGGGATTTACCTGTGGACTAAAGGAAGGGATACCCTTACTTCAACATGGTGTTTGGACTAGGGGTGGGCGGAATTAGCGTAATTGCGCTACGCAAAGCTCTGCGAAACGGTAAAAAATGTCAGCGAACACTCAGAAATTCCGCGAACACGCAGAATTGCTTGTTCGCGATGCTTTTTTCCTGTTCGCGATCGCTGTATGCGTACTCAGGGGAAGTATCTCGCAAACACGTAAAAAATTCTGCGAAGCTGCAGAATGCAGAATTTTGGGCAATTCCGCGTTCTCCCCGGAACGCAAAATGACCCAGATTCCGCAAATTCCGCGAGCGGAATGGAATTTACCTCCCAGGCCTAGTTTGAACACAGTATTACACAGTGTTGTATTAGTGAGGTTCTTTCAAACAATTGAATGCACACAAGGGGACTCATGTAGTATTGTTTGCCACAGGGCAGCACTGGATGTCATGAGGCTACGCTGACCTGCATCCAAAGTGAAGGGCTGGATTGTGCCATATTCCTATCATACAGCATGTCCATGTTTCAACCCTCACACACACCATCATATATTAGTGACTGGTGCCAACACCCCCCACCCCACTTGCACCATGGTGCACGTGTGTCGGCGTTGTGTCCTCAAAAAACGTAATGGTTTAAGAGACACAATCCTGCACCAAAAGCAAACAATCTATGCAATTTCCTCATTCTATGTGTCCTGCGGAATGCAGTACACATTGTAATTGGACATGACAAACAGACGTGTAATTATGCATCCTTATTTCACCCTCCCTTGGGAGGCACACTATTAGCAAACAGTCCCAGAGTCCCTGAACCTTGGATATGTGGAAATGTGTGAGATCTTCAATGGTGTTGGCCCAGGGAACACATCCTTAACGTAGGGTGTATCAGTGCTGCATTTTGCTCTGGCTTGCCTAACTGCATACCTATTAGGCCATGCAACGGCATGCAGACAGACTTCATATTGCCTCATAGGTATGATTTGGAGACCTGCTCCACCAGACCATCATGACCAGTGATGCTCCAGAAGCTCAGTTCACTTGTACATGTGACTCACAATAGCGTAGGTTGTCTCAACATGTGTAACTTGTTGGATTGTGTTGCACATATGCCTTATAGTATGGCACAAGTATGCAGGCCCACACCAATTACGTATGCACACTCTCATTCAGCCCAAGACTAATATGACAATGCATTCCAACATATTTGACTGTCATGCGGTCTGGCATGTGCTTGAGAAGAATTTACCAAACCGTAGTCCATTCTCATACGTCCCATTCTGGAAGCACTCCTTGATGGCGGAATGATGAAAGATGAAGAAATCATGAGCGCTGCCTGGGTACTTTGTGAGGACATTGATGAAGAGGCCCAGATGGTCCACCATTGCCTGCATGTACATGAAATGCATGTGCATCCCATTGGGGTACAGGTGTGATGTAGCCGTTGGAGGCACAAGTTGCACATGGGTGCAGTCCATTGCCCCCAACACATGTGGAACCCTCAATGGCATAGCAGTCTTGATTGTTTTCCTGTTGGTTCTTCATTGGTTTGGGGAAGAAGACTGGGATACTCCTGCCACTCTGACTGTGATAGGTTGGAACATTCCAGATGCCAGCATGTGTAGGACAGCAAGTAGCTTGGCCTCAAGAGTGACATTGGTTCACCACTGTGATGTTGGCTGCAGCCTTGGTGCATTCTAGTGCAGGAGGAAGACAATGGACTGCTTCCTGAGCCTCTAATGAGCAATAACCTCCTCTTCCCTGAAGTCAATGAGGCTAATCCTCTGCCGGTATGCCTGCTCCCTTCTACTGTGCTGCCTCATTGGTGATGGTGGTGGTGATGGTGGCGGTTTTCTTGGTGCTCCGGGCTGCAGTAGGAGTAGGCCCATGGTGCAGTTGAGCTTGCCAGAGTGATTTGGGTATGTTTTGCTTTTATACCAGTGGACATACATCATGTTTATGCCTAGTTTTCTATAGCGGTATTATTCTGCCACTATTGGGACTCTGTGCATCTTTATTCAAAGTAGCATCTTTTTTCAATGAAGCATCTTTTTCTCAAATCGTTGTAAAAGCGGCTGTGGTTGTTTTCGGTGTTTTTTTCAGGGGGGACGCCTACCTTCCATACTATTATCACTAACTGCCACAACTGAGTCTGGCACTGTGAAAAATAGGCACAGGAGTTGAAGATGCGATGCTAAAGGCCTCCAGTGACACTGTAAATATGGCGCCAAAAAAAGCTCAAAAAAATATGGAGTCAAAAAAAGGGTGCTGGGGCAGTGCTAGCTCCTTGTAAATATGCCCCTCTGTCCCAAGAGTCCCCAAGAATGTGCAACACGCAGTTCAGAGTGATTTCAGTGAACTAAAAATCATCAAAATCTGAATAGCTGAGCTGGCTAGATACTGAAGGAATGACTCTGTCAGGGTAGAAGGGCCTTAACTAATCCTTGTAAGACTAAACAGTATAAAGCCAGATCAGCGAAAGTAGTGGAAGATAGGCTAGTCCTCTTCTATAATTTAGTTCACACATCATCTGATTGAATAAGTAGCCTGCTCCAAGGCCACACTGAGAAGCATTGAGAGAGCTGCATTTGGATGTCCTTATGCTGTGACGTCTGTGGTTAATGGCTACAGGAGTGACGTTCACTGGCAAAGAGTTTTTTTCCAGAGATGTCAGCAGTGGAGGAAAATAGAATGTGTAATGGAGATTTTCATTGCCTTGCGCACAGGGAATGACACACCTTTGGGAGGCACATTTTTGGGGGAGAAACCCATGTCACCTCACTACTATACAAAAACCAAAGGAAATGATGGACGGAGTGTTGAACATTGCAAGCACTCACCCCCAGTCAACTGATCTGGGTTTAATCCATCACCGTTCTTTAGCCCACTCTGCCACCCCAGTTCAGACATGGCCATATGCAAATCAGTCTGACCCTGTGCCTCATGGGAACAGTCCAGCCCGAACTGCCAAGCCATGTCTTCCCTGGACCGGAAACAAGCATCCTAGGACCGGTTTCTGGCATACCCTGACACTGTTCCCATGAGGCACAGGGTCAGACTGATTTGCATATGGCCATGTCTGAACTGGGGTGGCAGAGTGGGCTAAAGAACGGTGATGGATTAAACCCAGGTCAGTTGACTGGGGGTGAGTGCTTGCAATGTTCAACACTCCGTCCATCATTTCCTTTGGTTTTTGCTTTGTTCGCCATAAGTTGGCAGGGTATGCTCAGACGTGAGTCCCTTGCTCACTTTGCCACTGGATTCAAGCAAGCCTGGATGAAGACGGCTGAAATGCCAGAAACCGGTCCTAGGAAGCTTGTTTCCGGTCCAGGGAAGACATGGCTTGGCAGTTCGGGCTGGACTGTTCCCATGAGGCACAGGGTCAGACTGATTTGCATATGGCCATGTCTGAACTGGGGTGGCAGAGTGGGCTAAAGAACGGTGATGGATTAAACCCAGATCACTGGGGGTGAGTGCTTGCAATGTTCAACACTCCGTCCATCATTTCCTTTGGTTTTTACCTCACTACTATAGCAAGGAATTCACATGGCAGGAGCAGTGGAATTGTGTATGCAACAGAGTAGCAAAGTAATGAAGATGAGCAATTAGAGATGCTGCATATTTCCCCCATCCATTAGGTTTCCAAGTGGTTTGTGGTCAGGAAAAGACTCAGGTCTCTGGTTTACCCGGGCAATTCAACACATCATCTGACTAAAATCACAGCTTCTTTAGCTGACTGAAATTACTGCGTCTTGCTTGCTTCTGAACGCTGGGAATGAAATTTTGCCTGCAGGCCTAATTTCTACACGCCTCCTGACACACTGTGACTGAGGCAACTCTTACAGAGAAGAAAGCATACTTGATAAAACCACGCACGAGCTCACAAAATAGAACGTCAGCAGCGAGATATTGTGACAGCCATTTTTTGTAATCTCACTTATTATTAAACTAGCTGCCTTTTACCCCACATACTCCCACAGGTATTGCAATGTTTTGTAGCATTGAGAGTGACTGGGCCATTGAAGTAGCTGTGCACCTCTGTCAGGGATAGGAAAGAGAATGATTGGCAATAAATACCTCCAGCTTGTGTGACGTTCCCCAACGTGGTTGTGGATGTGTGTAGCGTGTGTGCTCCTCCCTTTGTAAATTCATACTTTGGGGTACAATAGATAGATTCTAGCATCACACAATTCCATTCAGACATATTTTTTTGCATGTAAAATCCTTCACCCATGCGCTTGGAACAAACACCCCTTTAATCACTAACCTTAGGAGAAAAATAACCTCAGTGCCATCAGGTTTATCAATCAATCAATCATGAAATTTATATCGCGCACTACTCACCCAGAAGGGTCTCAAGGCGCTTGGGGGAGGGGGGCTACTACTGCTCGAACAGCCAGGTCTTGAGCTGTCTCCTGAAGGCGAGGTGGTCCTGGGTCAGTCGCAGGTGGACAGGCAGGGAGTTCCATGTCTTAGGTAGGAGAAGGATCTTCCTCCGGCGGTGGTCCTCTGGATGCGGGGGATGACGGCAGGGCGAGGTTCGCGGATCGTAGCTGGCGGGTGGGCGTGTAGAAGGTCAGTCGGTCGTTGAGGTATCTTGGGCCCAGGTCGTGGAGGGATTTGTGTGCGTGGGTGAGGAGTCTGAACGTGATCCTCTTGTTGACAGGGAGCCAGTGCAGGTCTCTTAAGTGGCTCGAGATGTGGCTGCGTCGGGGGACGTCCAGGATGAGTCGGGCGGAGGCGTTCTGGATACGTTGAAGTCTTTTCTGAAGCTTGGCTGTTGTACCGCCGTAGAGGGTGTTTCCGTAGTCAAGTCTGCTGGTGACGAGGGCCTGGGTGACCGTCTTCCTGGTCTCGGTCGGGATCCATGCTTGCGAAGCATGCGAAGGTTGTGGAAGCAAGCTGAGGAGACGGCGTTGACTTGTCTGGTCATCGATAGGGAGGAGTCCAGGATGACGCCCAAGTTGCGTGCGTGGTCCGTTGGTTTGGGTGCGTTGCCTAGTGCCGGGGGCCACCAGGAGTCGTCCCATGCGGAGGGCGACGGTCCCAGGATGAGGACTTCTGTCTTGTCCGTGTTCAACTTCAGGCGGCTGATGTTCATCCATTCGGCGACGTCTTTCATCCCTTCGTGTAGGCTGGCTTTGGCGGTGTCGGGGTCTCTGGTGAGGGAGAGAATCAGCTGGGTGTCATCGGCGTAGGAAATGATGTTGAGGTTGTGTTGGCGTGCGATGGCAGCGAGGGGTTTCATGTAGATGTTGAAGAGAGTGGGGCTGAGCGATGATCCTTGCGGGACGCCGCAGATGATTTCGGTGGCCTCAGAGCGGAACGGAGGGAGGCGTACTCTCTGTGTTCTGCCGGAGAGGTAGGAGATGATCCATTCCAGGGCCTTCCCTTGGATGCCTGTGTTGTTGAGGCGTTGGACTAGGGTGCGGTGGCAGACAGTGTCAAATGCTGCGGAGAGGTCTAGGAGGATGAGTCCCGCTGTTTCGCCGTTGTCGAGCAGGGCTCGGATGTCGTCGGTGGCTGCGATGAGGGCGGTCTCGGTGCTGTGGTTGGCTCTGAATCCGGACTGCGAAGGGTCGAGGGATCCGTTCGTCTCAAGGAAGGCGGCCAGTTGCTTGTTGACGATCTTCTCGATGACCTTGGCAGGGAAGGGAAGGAGCGAGATGGGGCGGAAGTTCTTGAGGTCGGTCGGGTCAGCTGTAGGTTTCTTCAGTAGTGCGCTGAGCTCGGCGTGCTTCCAGCTCTCCGGGAAGGTGGCTGTGTCGAAAGAGGTGTTGATGATGTCTCGGAGGTGGGGTGAGATGGTAGAGGCGGCCTTGTTGAAGACATGGTGGGGGCACGGGTCGGTCGGAGATCCGGTGTGGATGGTGTTCATCATGCGTGTCGTGTCTTCGGGGGTCACCTCGGTCCATGTCTGGAGAGAGGCGGCGGGGTGTGTAGGTTCGACCGATGGGTGCGGGGGTGGAACACCGAAGCTGTTGTGGATGTCGGCGATCTTGCGGTGGAAGTACGAGGCGAGGGAGTCGCAGAGGTCCTGCGTGGGAGTGATGTCATTGTAGCCGGTGCTGGGGTTGGAGAACTCCTTGACGATGTTGAAGAGCTCCTTGCTGTCATGGGTGTTCTTGTCCAGTCGTTCCTTCAGGGATTTCTTCTTGGTGGTGCGGATGAGCTGGTGGTGTTTGCGGGTGGCGAGTTTGAGGGCAGTCATGTTGTCGGCAGTCTTGTCGAGGAGCCAGGCCTTCTCGAGTGTGCGGCAGGCCTTCTTGGAGTCCTTGAGTTCGTCGGTGAACCAGGGGGCCTTCTTGCTTCTGGGTCTGGTGAGTGGGTTCTTCATTGGGGTGAGGTCGTCGGCACAGGAGGTCAGCCACTGCGTGAGGTTGAGGGCAGCTGTGTTAGGGTCCGTTGTCCTGACTGGTGGGTTCTGGCTGAGGGAGGTGGTGAGCTGGTCGACGGTGATTTTGCTCCAGTTTCTGTGGGGAACCTGCTTCGGGTGGTGGTGGATCGTGTTCTTTTTGAAGCTGAAGTGGATGCAGCTGTGGTCAGTCCAGTGAAGTCCGGTGGAGTGGCTGAAGGTGACGTGCTTGCTGGATGAGAAGAGGGGGTCGAGCGTTTGGCCGGTGTAGTGGGTGGGGGTGTTGACCAGTTGCTGGAGTCCGAGGTTGGCGAGGTTGTCCAGCAGGGTGGTGGTGTTGTGGCCGTTGTTGTTCTCCAGGTGGAAGTTGAGGTCCCCGAGTAGGATGTAGTCGGCGGAGGGGAGGGCGTGAGGGCTGATGAAGTCTGTGATGTCTTCGCAGAACTGTGTGCGTGGTCCAGGGGGTCTGTTGATGAGGGTGCCTCTGAGGGTAGTCTTGGGGTCGGTGTGAATCAGGAAGTGCAGGTATTCGGCGGCGTTGAATGTGTCGATGGAGTCAGTCGAGATGCGGATGGTGCTTTTGTGAACGATGGCGATGCCCCCTCCGGTCTGGTTGACGCGATCCTTCCTGATGATCTTGTAGCCGTCTGGGATGGCTATGGCGATGTCGGGTGCTGAGGAGGCGTTCATCCAGGTTTCCGTGAGGAAGGCAACGTCAGGAGATGCGGTGTCGAGGAGGTTCCAGAGTTCCACGGCGTGTCGGTGGACGGAGCGGGTGTTGAGCAGGATGCACTTGAGGTGGTTAGTGTTGTCCGTCTTGGTGGGCGCGGAGCCGGTTCGGAGGCAGGAGAAGTTGCAGGATCAGCAGGCGAAGGGTCCATGGGTGCGTCGCGGGGATGCTCGGTAGCACCCGGGGGCTCGGGCGGTGTTGAGTGCGATGATTGTGGCGGCATCGTAGGTCCTGCGGGGGGGCTGACGGGCGCGGGGGCCAGGGGGTCTGGCGCTGGGCGCGGTCCATGCGCGGACGTGCGCAGACGGGCTTACCTTTGGCGCACCTTCGGCGCTCAATCAGCGCTCAATCGGCCCTTCCGCTGCACGCGGTCGCTCAGGGGGCGTCATAAGTAGGAGCCGGGAGGGAGGGTCAGCCGGGAGGCGGGAGACAGGAGGACCAATGGGTGAGGAGGGGAGGCGGGGCTACGGGGCAGCGGCGGCGGGAAAGCACGGAGGTGACCGGGGTAGCGGGGCCGGTGAACAGGTGAGGAGCGGGGGCAGAGGCGGCAGGCTGCAGGCGGAAGGCAGACCTGAGGAAGATGCGGAGGGCAGCGGCGGAGAAGAGGTGAGCGGTGATCTGCAGCGGTCAGGACGCGGTCAGGAAGCGGTCAAGAAGCAGGTAAGGCAGCAGGCAGGCGAGCGGCCAGAGCAGCGTGGAGGGAGCGACCGCCTGTGGGGGCACAGGGGGTCACAGTGAGTGACCCGACAGGGACCCCTTAAGTAGGAGCCGGGAGGGAGGGTCAGCCGGGAGGCGGGAGACGGGAGGACCAATGGGTGAGGAGGGGAGGCGGGGCTACGGGGCAGTGGCGGCGGGAAAGCACGGAGGTGACCGGGGCAGCGGGGCCGGTGAACAGGTGAGGAGCGGGGGCAGAGGCGGCAGGCTGCGGGCGGAAGGCAGACCTGAGGAAGATGCGGAGGGCAGCGGCAGAGAAGAGGTGAGCGGTGATCTGCAGCGGTCAGGACGCGGTCAGGAAGCAGTCAAGAAGCAGGTAAGGCAGCAGGCAGGCGACCGGCCAGAGCAGCGTGGAGGTAGCAACCGCCTGTGGGGGCACCCTCCACAGTACTATAGTTTATAGTACGTATAAACACAGTCACAATAACCACATAGTATAGGCCCATCGTTGTTGCTCTCTAACATGCTCCCAATATTGTTTAAATACTTTCTTTAGGTTAAAAAATACCTCGAAAACATACAATGTTGGTATACAATTAATCTATGATTGCTATACAAATACAAAAGTGCAAAATTAAGGGGCTCATTACGATGACGGGTGGACCTGAGTCCACCCCCCATCGTTGCGGTGTTTGGGACTGCCCACCAGACATGCGGCGGTCACACCACTGCAATTAGGATGCACCCGCCATAATGGTGGGTGCATCCAGGGCATTTAACATTGCAGATGGTGTTGCTGGCTGCAGCACCGTACGCAATGTTAAAATGTGATGCTGTGTATTTCCCTGCACTAAGTGGCAGGCACCGTGCAGTGCCTGCCATGCAGTGCAGGGAAATGCAGGGGGGTACCATGGGTACTCCCCCAGTGCAGCAACACCCACCCAAACAAGGGGGACCCACAACAGGCCCCCAAACCCAATCCCCGCCAGCCTTTCCATGGTGGCAACATCCTAACGATTGCCTTTGGCGGTGAAGCGCCGGATGGACTTTGCGTCTGCCGTGGAACCCACTGCTATCCTAATTGGGTGGTGGGTAATTCGCGGTGTGATGGCGGAAGGACTGCCACCACCAGGCCATCTGTGGCGGGCCTTCCGCCATCCTAATCGGCCCCTAAGTTCCTAATATTTCAGTTAGACAAATGTCGAAAATCATGATTAATCATCATCATTATGTATAAAAGTTAATTGCTACCTAAATATATCTATTGACAGAAAATGAATTAAAATAGAAGTCAGCATCTTTAGATTTGAAAAAGAAGATCCAGATTGGTGCTGTCTCAAAGTCTGTAGTAAGGGTTTTAGGGAATTATTTAGAGTTCGCAAGGCAAAGTATTTTGTTGTAAACACAACAAAGTGCCCTGCCAGCCAGTCACTCACTCTGCTTGCATCATTTAGGGCATCATTACGATGTCCGCCCACCACCGCAACGGCAAAAGGGACAGCCCACCATAGGTGCGGCAGTCCCGCCATGCCAATCAGGATGTGACCGCCATCATGGCAGTCACATCCCTCATTTTTTACATTGCGGAGGGTGGTGCTGTAAGCAGCACCCGCCGCAATGTAAAAAATGCATGTTGTGCATTTGCATGCACAATGTGACAGGCACCGTGCGGTGCCTGCCACCTTGTGCATGCAAATGTAGGGGGGTTCCATGGGTACCCCCCCTAGTGCACCCCCCACCCCCAACACCCTGAGGGCCCGCAACGGGCCTCGAATACAAAAGACCGCATGCCCTCCCATGGTGGCAATGCCGCCATGGAAAGGCATATCTCCGCCTCCATCATAATATGGATGGCGGTGTCTTGCAGACACCACCATGATATTATGCTCCTTTTCCGCACGGTCGACGAGTCGATCGGCGGAAAAGCGGCAGACAGTCTTTCATCCGCCGCGGATCCCTCAGCCATACTACTATGGCGGGGGTCATTCTGGCATGGATGGCGGGCAGATTGCCCGGTGGGGGCGATCCGCCCGCCATCCTAATTGGCCCCTTTGTGAGGAGCGGAACTTGAGCATTCTGTTGCCTCCGTCTATGGAAGTACATTACACCACCTGACCTATTTAGGTTGGATGGTATAATGTCTTTTTTCTGTCCTTCGCTGCTAGTAATAACTTGGCAATGGTTCACTGACAGAATATCTATGTAAAAAATATAGAAGTAAAAAATAACAATGAAAATATATAGAATGTAAAAATATCGACTCCCTATAATTAAACAGGTAAGTACAAAAATATTAAAACAACAATATTTATGTAAAAAATATCGTTGTACAAAATATCGATTTGTATATGTATATAAAATAAAATAAATATTAAATATGGTAAAATATAGAATTAATATAAAAAATAAGGTAAATTGAATACACATTTTAACCAATATAACAAATAAACGTAATTAAAAAACTTAAAAACAAACATATACAATTATTATACATATATTAATAAACAATTATTAATCTATTAATTTTATTTATTTCATAATTTAAAAATTATATAAAAATGTACAAATATATATGTGCTCCAAAGTACGTGATGAGCATTCACTTTTTCCTAATGAGGAGAGAGACATTACTTGCATTTTTTAAACCTACAAGCAGACACTTAGTCCAGATTGATAAAGGCATTTTTTATTGCCGAAACGCGTCTCTAGGGGAAACAGTATTTAAATAAAGGTTCATTGCTCGCCCCTCCCTAGAGTGCAAGGATTCTTTTTGAGAGTGAAAAGGAGGGGTTTGGTGTTATATATATATATATTCACTTAAAAAACCATAGGTTTCACACATGTTATAGTTAGCTGGACATTTCACTCGTAAAAAACCATTGAAATTCCCCCGTTATAGTTAGTTCAGATAACTATAACTCGTGCGCCCGCAATCCACTGCTCATAACGTCACATATTACATCACTCATGACATGGTTAGTGCCATCACTCATGACATCACTGATGACATCATCCTTGTGATAGAGTGGCGGTCGCGCGAGTTATAGGTATCTGAACTAACTATAACGGGGGAATTTCAATGGTTTTTTACGAGTGAAATGTCCAGCTAACTATAACATGTGTGAAACCTATGGTTTTTTAAGTGAATTTGCAAGGTTTTTTAAATGCTAATTCCTAACTATAACGTGTGTGAAACCTATGGTTTTTTAAGTGAATTTGTAAGGTTTTTTAAATGCTAAGTTATGTATGTATTGTTATATTTTTTATATATTTATTTTACAATAAACTACCTATGTATATAGTTATAGACTGACTGTATCCTGTAATATGGAATGGCTCGTTTAAAAAGTTTTTTTTTTTTTTATGGTTTTTCACCATATGCGCACCCCGCGATTTAAAAAAAAAAAAAAAAATGTTTTTTTCAGCCTTTGGGGTCCTTCAGGGACCCCCTGACAAAGGCTAGTGGGTCAGGAACTCTCTACCCTGCCCCCTTTTCACGTTCTCCACCTTTCTTTTTCCCTGTCACACACAAAACAAACAAAATGTCGGCCAACACTTCCTGATTTCGACCGATTCGAACGTTGACTGACATGAAACCACCAATCAGACTTACGCTTATTTATGTGCTTTTAACTGCAATTTTCTCAGGAACTACTGAACAGATTGACACCATATATGCAAAAGGCACATGCCTGACCTGAGGACTACCTCTTTGCCAAATTTCAAGTAATTCTGTTCAGCCGTTCGGGCTGTACCTTCGACTAAAGGTCCTATGGGAAAATGCATGGGGAAAACGTGTTTTGGGACCACCCTTTTTTCTCAGCCCCCGCTTGACGAATCACCCCGAGACTTTCAGGATAGCAGCTGAGCGGAGCGCCCCATTAGTTTTGAAAATTTCGCGAGGATTCGTCAAACGGCGCCAAAGTTATTCAAAATAGAATTTTGAGATTTCCTATGGAAACTCGGTCCTAACTATAACTATCTACTGGCGACCGCCAGTAGATAATATATATATATATTCGTATATATTATAGCCAGTAGATAGTGATAGTTAGGACCTAGTTCCATAGGAAAAGCGATTTTTATTTTCCCAATAACTTTGGCGCCGGATGACGAATCTTCACAAAATTGTCAAAACTTGTGGGGCGCTACAGTCAGCTCCTATCCTGAAAGTTTTCTCCATGTTAATTCCCATATGAAACTTTAGACACGGCTTCAGCTCGAACTGCTGAATGGAATTACACCAAATTTGGCAAAAAGGTAACCCTCATTTCAGAAAGAGACCTTTTTTTTTTTTAATGGAGTGAATTCGTTCAGTAGTTTCTGAGAAATTAAAAAAATAGAGGTCGGAAAATCAATTTCCCATAGGAAACTTTAGGCACGGTTACAGCTAAAACTGCTAAACGTAGTTACACCAAATTTGGCAAAAAGGTAGCTCTTGCTTCAGAAAGAGACATTTTTTTAAAATGGTGTTAATCCGTTCAGAAGTTTTTGAGATATTAAAGGAAAAATGTGTTTATATATCTGGGCAGGACCTAACTACACAAGCACAAGCTTGGATCTAATTGGCTGACAACACTTCAAAACAGGAAGTGTTGGCAGCCATCTTGGTGCAATGCTTTTAGGTATCGCAATGCTTTTAGGCGTTGCATGGCGAGACATATTGTTGTCGATCAACCCAAAACACTGCACTAACCTAAACCATAAAACACTACCCTAGCACGACCCCCTACACTACATAAACACCACTGCACTACCCTACACCCTAAAACACTACCCAGAGCACGACCCCCTACACTGCACAAACACCACTGCACTACCTTAAACCCTAAAACACTACCCTCAGCAACACACCCTACAATAAACAAACACCACTGCACTATCCTAAACCCTAAAACACTACACCCAGCACAACCCCCTACACTACCCTAACACCACTGCACTACCCTAAACCCTAAAACACAACCCCTAAGAAGACCCCCTACACTACCCAAACATCAATGCGCTACCCTAAAACACGACACCCTACACTACACAAACACCACAGCACTGACCTAAACCCTAAAACTCTACCCCCAGCGTAACCCCCTACACTACACAAACACCACTACACTTTGCTAAACCCTAACACAATACCACCAGCGTGACTACCCCAAACACTAAAAATGCCCAAACCCCTACACTAACCAAACACCACTGCACTACCCTAAACCCTGAAATACTACCCCCAGCATGACCACCTACACTACACAGACAACACTGCACTTACATAAACCCTAAAACACTACCCTCATAATGACCCCGACACTACCCAAACACCACTGCCTATACTGCCCTAAACCCAAAAACACTACCCCCAGCACGACCCCCTACACTACTCAAACACCACTGCACTACCCTAAACCCTAAAACACTACCCCAGTAAGAACCCCTACAGTACACAAACACATCTGCACTACACTAAACCCTAAAACACTACCCCAGCATGACCCCCTACACTACACAAATACAACTGCACAACCCTAAACCCTAATACACTACCCGAGCATGACCCCCTAAACTACCCAAACACCACTTCACTACAATAAACCCTAAAACACTACCCCAGCACGGCTCCCTACATTACCCAAACACCCCTGCACTACCCTAAACCCTAAAACATGACCCCCTACACTATCCAAACACCTCTGCACTACCGTAAAACCTAAAACACGATCCCCTACAATGCACAAATACCAAAGCACTATCGAAACCTAAACCACTACTACCAGCACGACCCCCTACACTACCCAAACACCACTGCACTACCTTAAACCCTACAAAACGACCCCCTACACTACTCAAACACCACTGCACTACCCTAAACCCTAAAACACTACCCACAGCACGACTCCCTGCACTACACAAATACCACTGCACTACCTTGAACCCTAAAACACTACCCCCAGCATGACCCCCTACACTACACAAACACATCTGCACTGCCCTAAAACACTACCCCCAGCACAACCCAATACACTACCCAAACATCCATCCACTGCCCTAAACCCTAAAACACTTACACCAGCACGATCCCCCCAACACTACCAAAAAACCACTGCACTACCCTAAACCCTAAAACCCTACCCCCAGTACGACCCCCTACACTACACAAACACCACTGCACTACCCTAACGCTAAAACACTACCCCAGCACGTCACCGTACACTACACAGACACCACTGCACTACCCTAAACCCTAAAACACTACCCCCAGTGTAACACTCTACACTACACAAACACCACTGCACTACGCTAAACCCTAAAACAATACCACCAGCGTGACTCCCTACACTACCCAAACACCACTGCACTACCCTAAACACTAAAACACTACCCCCAGTGTGACCCCCTACACTACACAAACACCACTGTACTACCCTAAACCCTAAATCTACCCCCAGCATGACCACCTACAATACTCAAACAACACTGCCCTACCCTAAATGCTAAAACACTACCCCCAGCATGACCCCCTACACTACCCAAGCACCACTGCACTACACTAAACCCTAAAACAGTACAACCCAGCATGACCCCCTACACTACACAAACACCACAGTGCTACCCTAAACCCTAAAACACTACCCCCAGCCGTACCCCCTACACTACCCAAACACAACTGCACTACCCTAAACCCTAAAACACTACCCCCAACATGACCCCCTACACTCCACAAACACCACTGCACTACCCTACTGCACTACCCTGAACCCAAAAACACTAACCCCAGCATGACTCCCTACACTACCCAAACTCCACTGCACTACCCATAACCCTAAAACACAACCCCTAGCACAACCCCGTATACTACACAAACACCACTGCGCTACCTTAAACCCTAAATCTACCCGCAGCACGACCCATACACTACCCAAACACCACTGTGCTACACTAAACCCTAAGACACTCCCACCAGCATGACCCATTACACTACACAAACACCAATGTACTGCCCTAAACCCTAAAACAGTACATCCAGCATGACCACCTACACTACGCGAACACCACTGCACTACCCCAAACACTAAAAATGCCCCAGCACAAACCCCTACACTACCCAAACACCAGTGCTCTACCCGAAACTCTGAGACACTACCCCCAGCATGACCCCCTTCACTACACAGACAACACTGCACTGCCGTAAACCCTAAAACACCACCCTCAAAACGACCCCCTACACTACCCAAACACCACTGCCTATACTGCCCTAAACCCGAAAACACTACCCCAGCACGAACCTATACACTACACAAACACCACCGCACTACCATAAACCCTAAAACACTACCCCCAGCGTGAGACACTACACTACACAAGCACCACTGCACTACTCTAAACCCTAAAACACTACCCCCAGCATGACCCCCTTCAATACCCAAACACAACTGCACTACCCTAAACCCTAAAAAACTACCCCTACACTTCACAAACACCACTGCACTACCCTAAACCCTAAAGCACTATCCCAGCACGACCCCCTGCACTACACAAACACCACTGCACTACCCAAACCCTTAAACACTACTGTTGTAAATTGAAACAACGATGTGATTAAGCATTTACTAAAGACATTAATTCCTTCCTTTCGATCATGTTTTCTCTGTTATGTTGACCGAAGTTCGGACTCCATTTTGTATTGTCATGCTCCCACGTGTTCCCCACGAGAAGAGTCCAACCTCTGTGTTAGTTGCTCTCGTAATCTGCCTAGTAACAGTCTATAAATAGCTCCTTTGTCCATCTGGCGCATGCCCAGACTTGACCACATCTGTTATCAGTTAGCCTTGCTTGACCATGTTTTCGCGGGCTCAAGGAGTGTGTTAGCTCCGCCCACATATTGATTCAGTATCGAAAATGACCATAAATGGTAATGTTCTCTGGCCTCATGTTGTATCCACCCACTTATGAGCCCCTCTATTGTGTATAAAAGGGGACCATGTACGCAAGTTCTTTGTGCTACTCTATGCAATACTGAAGAGTGTTGTGTGGATTGTAGGACCACCCTTAAGGGTTAATAAATGCTGACTTTGTACTTTGCAGTTTCCGTGCCAACTTCCTTATAGATTCCATTACAGGAGAGCGAACCCTTGTGTCCTGCGGGCCTAGCTGGGGCCTGTATTCATCAATTGGCGCCCAACGCAGGGCTCATCGGCGACTCGGATGCTCGAAGGACTGGTCGTGACGAAGGTGAGGAATTTGGCCGGGGACGTGATCACTGCCAGCGGCGTCTTAGCCCTGGCATCCCGAGGTTTTTCTTCCTTCCCTTCCGAGCTGACTGTCTGGGTGGCGCCGGTCCTCGACTGAGACCTCTTCTGTCGGTCTTGCCGTGAAAGCCGTTTGGGCGATTTTGGAGCTTGGCAGTTGGAATCTGGACTCTTGATTGGTAAGAACCGGTGTACGGTACTTGCTCCGAGTTTTTGAAGCCTGGTCCGGCTATTTGAGTTTGATTTGTGATGACTAGTCATGTTTTGTATTTGTTATTGTGAACATATATGCGTTGCAACACATATAGGCAGGTAATGTGGAGAGATTTCTCCGGAGCTGTGTAACTTTGAACGGCGCAACGATTAAGTGCCATTTTCTTTATAATATTGCATATTTTGCATTATTTCTGAGCATGCCTGCTTTTAGCGCACTCCGTAAGTGGTGTTGCTGCTTTGGAAACCGGTTGAACCTCGAGGAATCTGCTCCAGCTCCCCCAGAGGGGACTCCTAATAGGGATATGTATGTGAAGCATGGTCTTTCTTCCATAATGTACAGCACAGTATGGAGGAAATATACTAAAAAAGATCCTGAGTTACGATGGCCTTTGTATGGATCGTTTGATATACGTAAGATTGAGTATGTGGAACAGTGTATGTGTAAGCGGCGTGCTCGTCAGGATATGTTTGAGTGTGTGCGGTTGTGGGTGAAGGAGGTGCGTGAGCGAGAGAAGCGTGAGAAAGCGCTGTTTGATAAAGAACAACGGAAGAATGATCATGTGCGAGCACAGGAAGCGAGGCGTCGGGAGGACAGAGAACAGACGGAGAGACAAGAGAAAGAGCGTAGGCTGCAAGTCTCGGGTCAATATGCTGTTCGGCAGCCACTTTATCCTGTCCTTAATAATCTTGATGATGATTTTTATTTACTAGATCGCTCTCCGCCCCCTTATGTTGGCGCATCTGCTCCGAGGCCACAAGATTCTGTCCCGGGTCCGGGTAAGGTAGATACGCGGTCCATGCTGTCGGCTGAGCAAATGGCTGAGCTTCGGCAAATTTCCTTCCGTGCACTTAAGGGCAAGGTGTCCGTGGATGAATTATTCCATACTTGGGGGGCGTGGCAGGATAGAGAGAAATTGTATTTCCTGGGTCATTTCGCTGAGGAAGTGATTGCTGCCTTCCGGAAATATTCTAGTGTCTTTGAGCCTGAAGAAGTGACATCGGATGCTAAAGCATTGCATAATGGTGTTTTCTCTTCCTCTAAGGCTCCTGATGCGGCTCGGCGGCTGTTCGCCTTGCGGGACTCGGTGCTGGCCCATAAAGAAAAAGCGCGCCAACGAGCAGGGGAGGAGAAGCGGTTGGATTCGTGTACAGCAGAAGGCCACTCATCCACCTCCCAGTCAGATAAGGATGGCATAGTGCATGTTAAACCAATGCGAGAGGCGGCGCCTTTGTATGTTCCTCCTAAAGGAGCGGGGACTAGCTCGGACATTACCTCCGCCGATGCTAAGGGATATTTTGTGTATAATTGGGTTTATACTCCGTGGCATAGAGCTGATGTTATGGCATTAAAGAATGCGTTGCCTGACCCCCGCAAGAATCCAGCGGCCTTCTACGAAGAAGTCGAGGGGGCCTTGAATTCTTGCGTTATGACCTTAGCAGATATAGACCTGTTCTTTGGCCTTATTCTACCGCCGGATATGTGGCGATCTGTCCGAAAGGTAGATGATATAGTTGCCTTTAAGGCTCGGTGGTCTGACCTTGAGGATGAAGATAGGGAACGGAAGCCCGCGCAGAAACCACCCCAGAGTATTTTAGATCTCCCTGCTGCTATTCTGGCTAAGCTGAAGACAATTATCCCCCCTAAAAAGATTGACTGGAATATGTTAGCTTCATGTAAACAGAAAGTTGACGAGTCAGTGGCGGACTTCTTTACGCGCTTTGAGGAGACGTTTCATGATTTTAGTGGCCAGTCGCTTACTGATGATACGGGTCGCCATCTTTTTGCGGATAAATATGTAGCTAATCTGCTGCCGGCAGTTGCGGCCCGTTTGAAAGCGAGCGAGAGTTCTTGGTCTTCCGCAACCCCGACGGCCCTCCTGACTATCGCTCAGTATTATGAGCGTCAGGAGCAAGAAGCAAAGGGCCAGGAGGAAAAGAAATCGAAAGATCTAAAAACAAAGGTGATGTTGGCACAAGTATATGGCCCGCCCCGACGGGGTAGTAATAGAGGTAGGGGAGGATCTTATGGTCCTCCCTCGGGCCGATCTGATTTGAATAGGAACCAATGTGCGTATTGTAAACAATCGGGTCATTGGGCTAGGGACTGCCCGGTGTTGCATGCTTCGCGTCAGGGGCATACTCAGGGTGGCCCGCGAGGTAGAGGGGGTTTCTCGAACTTTAAAGGGAATTCTAACGAACAGGCTCGTTTTGACTCTGCTGGGCAGCACCGAGATAGATCAAATGTTTTCGATCGCCAGCATCAGTATCAAGTGTCGGGGATTGACCGATCGGGGTACCATGATTCTCAGCATGCATAGGAATGCGTTGGATGGGGGTTAGAATCAGTTGAAGTGCCGGTAGATCAGAAGGGTCCTTATGTATCGGCTGAGGTTTTGGGCTCTACTGATCAGTTCCTAGTGGATACAGGAGCGACACGTAGTGCGCTGTCTAAGCAATTGGTTCCGGGGGCTCCCCCATCCGGCTTAATGGTCACATCGGTAGGGTTTGACGGTACACTCTCCCGAAGCCCTCTTTCACAGCCCCTCATGTTTAAGGTTGATTCTTTTTCTGCACCCTGTCCGTTTCTGCTTGCCCCGTACACACCGGACAACATTATGGGCCTTGATATGTTAAAGCATTTTAGGGCTACGATCCGCTGCTCCCCTGCTGGTGTGCGGGTAATATTGAATGACAATTACCCCCGGTCTGAACGGATGTGTGCGATGTCAGAGGATGCGCTGTTAGCTACCCTCCTTCGTGCTTTGTGGGCAACGTCGGATACTGATGTGGGACAAATGGTGATTCCTCCGGTCCACATTAGTGTCCAGGAGGGGGCGGTGTTACCACGCCTCCCACAGTACCGTATTTCCCAGGAGGGCGAGGAGGCTCTCATACAGATAGTGCAGGATTTGATTGCGGTAGGGGTAGTGGAGGAAGTTCCCTACAACATCTGTAACAGTCCGATTCTTCCCATACTGAAAAAGGATACGGATGCCAGAGTTTATCGGTTTATAATTGATTTGAGAGAAGTAAACAAGATCGTGATACCTCAGTACCCAGTGGTTTCCGATATCACGACGTTGCTTACTTTGGTCCCGCCTACGGCGACTATGTTCTCAGTGATCGATCTGAAGAATGCCTTCTTTTCCATTCCCATTCACCCTGATAGCCGATATCTTTTTGGGTTTACATTAAATAATAGATCTTATCGTTTTTGTAGGATCCCCCAGGGCTACACAGAAAGCCCTAGCATTTACAGTCAGGCTTTGAAAAGACAATTGGATTCCTTTGTTCTGCTCGAGGGGGTCGCCCTCATTCAATATGTCGATGACATCTTGCTGGCGGCTGACACCCTGGAGCTGTGTGAACAAAGTACGTTATTCTTACTTTCCTTTTTAGCATCCCACAATCATAAGGTATCTAGGAAGAAATTGCAATTCTGTAGACCAAAGGTGACTTATTTGGGTCACCTTTTGTCTAAGGAGGGGCGTGCACTCACACCGGATCGTATCCAAGTAATCTTGGACACACCGAGACCGTCCACGCAGAAGGATGTGCGTGCATTTTTGGGTCTTGTTTCTTTTTGTAGACAGTGGATATTGGGGTTTTCACATATAACTAAGCCATTGTTAGCCCTCTTGACAAAGGACACGCCTATCCCAATCCCTTGGTCAGATGAGTGTGATACTGCTTTTCAGCAACTACGACAGGCCCTTTGTTCAGCACCAGTGTTAGGGACCCCTGATTATGCAAAACCCTTTTCGTTGTATGTGCATGAGAAAGATGGATGTGCATTATCAGTTTTAGTGCAGATGCACGGCGATAAGCAGCGCCCTTGTGCATATTTTTCGGCTGTACTTGATCCTGTCGCCCGAGCATTACCAGGGTGTTTTCGCTCGGTTGCGGCGACAGCTGTGTCAATACGCCAAAGTGAGGGAATTGTGTTATCTCATAAGCTGTTGGTATTAGTCCCCCATGCTGTCGATGCCCTGCTTAATCAGACGAAGACGCAGCATCTGACCAGTGCCCGCTTAACGGGATATGAGTTGACGCTTTTGGCTCCTCATATTACGTTGAAAAGGTGCGTAACGTTAAACCCGGCAACATTGTTGCCATACCCCGAAACCCAGCCTGAGGCGCGGAAAGCACATGATTGTATTCTCGTGACTGAGGAACAAACAAAGGGTCGTATTGATCTCCAGGATACGCCCTTTCCAGATGTAGATGGAGAACTGTGGGTGGACGGATCATGCCTGAAGCTACCAGATGGTACGACTTCAGCAGCGTATGCAATTACCACATTACAAACGATAGTGGAGACGGCACGCATACCACAGAAATCAGCTCAAGCAGCGGAACTGATAGCATTAACACGAGCATGTGAGCTCAGTACAGGATTATGTGTGAATGTTTATACAGATAGCCGCTATGCCTTCGGAGTAGCGCATGACTTCGGCCTACTCTGGAAGGAGAGAGGGTTTTTAACGTCACATGGAGTACAGATAATGCATGGAGAGTTAGTTCACAATCTTTTAACTGCATTGACATACCCAAAGAAAATTGCCATCGTTAAGTGTAGCGCCCATAGGAAAGTAGTTGATAAAGTTGGAGAAGGGAATGCGCTAGCAGATCGAGTAGCACGGGAGACTGCGATGCAGCCCAGTACTACTGCCATGTATGTAGTAAAGTCACAGGTGGAAAGATGGCATGATGCGAAGGAGGAAGTGCGAGAAATGCAGAGGACCGCTTCTGACAAAGAGCGGGAACAATGGGCCAGCGAGGGAGAACTGGATGACGAGGGCTGCTGGAGAAATAAGCAGATGGATAGATGGAAATTACCCACGGCCTTTGTACAACCTATGGTTCAGATGGCACATGGGCTAGCACATGTTGGAGCTTCCGCAATTGTGAAATTGCTTACCCAAGTCTGGGAGCATCCAGAGATTGCTAGCACAGCAAAGAGGGTGGTGCAGACCTGTATGATCTGCCTGAGGTATAACCCAGGAAAGGGTACTCGAACTCCAGCAGGAGGATTTGTGACACCTACTGCACCCTTCAAGGTTTTGCAGATGGATTACATCCAGCTTGAGCGCTGTAACAATCTGAAGTATGTTCTAGTAGTGGTCTGCGCTTTCAGCAAATGGGTTGAAGCGTACCCTACGAAAGACAATACTGCAATGACTACTGCGAAGTTGCTGCTGAAAGAGTTCTTCCCCCGATATGGCGTTTGTAGACTCCTGTGGAGTGATAATGGGCCTCACTTTGTAGCGGATGTTATAAAGTACGTCTTGAAGGGCCTGGGCATCACCCAGAAGTTTCACGCGGTATTCCACCCTCAGTCTGCAGGACTATTCGAGAAGTATAATGGTACACTGAAGCTCAAGATCGCTAAAATTCAAGCTTCGACGTCTTTGACTTGGCCAGATGCTCTACCGCTGGCGTTATTGTCAATTAGATCGGTACCACACTCTCGAACTGGCCTTACACCGTACGAGATTGTTTTTGGGCGCCCAATGAATATTTGGGGTCCACCAAAACCCAAGGCTGTGTATGATGTACCTTGTGTGATGATGAATGATTATCTGGCGCAGTTAACGGATAACTTGGTTTCTATTCATCAACAGGTCCGAGAGGCGCTCCCTGATCGGTCTATCGGTGAAGGACATGGTCTCCGACCTGGTGACCACGTGATGGTGAAAATCTTTGACGGAACAAACAGCTTGGAACCGAGATGGGTGGGTCCTGAGCAGGTCCTCCTCGCAACGAGGACGGCTGTGCGAGTCTCCAACAGAAAGAATTGGATCCATTCCCTGCACTGTAGGAAGGTGCCGCCCGGATTGGTGGAACCTGCCGTGCTGACCGATCAACGAGAAATCCTGGCTGCAGAGACAGGCCGTGCTGCGGAGCCAAACGTCACTGAGGAGCTCTTTCCGGACCACGCGACTCCTGGAGGAAGGCGATATCATCTTCGACCAAGGAAGTGAGTTCTCCAGTACCGGGACATACTGTCAGAACGGCCCTTGGGTTAGTGAAACGGAGAGCCGATGAGGCAAGGGGGGGGGATCAGCCCTGCATTAGTGTAGCGACACCCGTCTTGGCCCGCTGGTGAAGAAATCGACCGCTGCCCAAGGGGAAGAGTTCTGACAGACCTTTAGTTTCAGGAAGATATTGGGTTTTTATTTTTGACATGGAGAAAAAGAAAATCCTTTGTGCATCAGGGTTCATGTTGACAGTAGCTATTGTTGGGATAACCACATGGTTTGTGGAGGATGTAACTCCCGCTCGGAAAATACTTGTGTTGACAACTCCGGTGCCTGAGGAGCACTACTTTTATACATTACCGTATCAAGAGTTGAAGCATCGACAGTCTTACTTGAATAACACTTTCATCCAGATGCTGCATCATACCCACGTTGCTACGAACGCTACGAACTGTTGGATATGTGGGATGATGCCAGCCCATCAGAAGAAAGGAGGTACGCCATTCATACCACTTCCTTTCTCTCACAATGGCTCTTGTAGAGCATGGTACACTTTGCTTTTTGCCACTCGGAAACCGACAGTGGGACGATTGCTCTTCAGACTCAATAAAGAATGTCATCAGGATAAAAATGGGTATCCGCAAGCGAATGGGACAATTTGGGAGTGGGAAGAGTACCGACCAGACAATGAATCCATTCCCTACATCTTCACGAACACAAGAGACACTGTGGGGAAGGACAAATTTGTGATTCAAGTAGCACAAGCTCAAGCTGACTTGTGTGTCCAGAGTGTGGGTTTTATTCCTGTTGGTGTCAGAGATTGCATCACTGTCCTGAACATTGATGGATTGAATAATAGTACCTTTCTAGCGTCCCATAATACATACTTTGTGTGCGGAAATAAAGGTTATTACCGTCTGCCGGCTGGGTGGTCTGGGGTATGCTATGTATCATTTCTATTACCTCCTGTATTCCTAGCACCCGCATCTTATCATAAGGATCTGAAATTATTGAATAATGTGACTGTAAATAGGTATAAACGTACTTTATCAATTGATGATGTAGATCAGACTGATACCAGTCTGCAACAGTATATTGATTTTAACTTAGGACTGTTTTTCTTTGTTGGAGCTGCTCTGAACAGTAGGAAGATCCGAAGATTAACAAGAGTGGTAGAGGCCGTGACAAACCAGACTGCTGCTGCTCTTGGGAATCTTACGGAGGAATTGCAAATTACTAGAATTGTTGCATTGCAGAATCGTATGGTATTAGACGTTATGCTAGCTGACAGAGGAGGAGCATGTAAAATTATTGGGAGTAGCTGTTGTGTGTTTATCCCTGATCATACGCCATCAGTTTATAATGCCATCAACAAACTACATAAAATTGCAGCTGAAATCCATACAGAAAACGGCACTTGGTCCTTTTCTGGATGGTTTTGGGCATTGATTACTGCCTGGGGATGGAAGGTTTTAACTGGTCTTTGTATTATTGTAGCAGTTCTGTTCTCTTGCTGTATCTGTATTCAATGTGGTCCTTTGCTCTGTTCCGTATGTGTATCATTTTGTATCCCCGATAAGAAAGCTATTGCCAATGTCACTTATCAGAAACGTTTAGCTAAGGAAGTAGAAGAGATGATGACAATTGACGTATATGATGATTATCCTAACAAACCGGATGTCTTCAGTAAATGCTGAAAGGGTCGTCTGTTGTAAATTGAAACAACGATGTGATTAAGCATTTACTAAAGACATTAATTCCTTCCTTTCGATCATGTTTTCTCTGTTATGTTGACCGAAGTTCGGACTCCATTTTGTATTGTCATGCTCCCACGTGTTCCCCACGAGAAGAGTCCAACCTCTGTGTTAGTTGCTCTCGTAATCTGCCTAGTAACAGTCTATAAATAGCTCCTTTGTCCATCTGGCGCATGCCCAGACTTGACCACATCTGTTATCAGTTAGCCTTGCTTGACCATGTTTTCGCGGGCTCAAGGAGTGTGTTAGCTCCGCCCACATATTGATTCAGTATCGAAAATGACCATAAATGGTAATGTTCTCTGGCCTCATGTTGTATCCACCCACTTATGAGCCCCTCTATTGTGTATAAAAGGGGACCATGTACGCAAGTTCTTTGTGCTACTCTATGCAATACTGAAGAGTGTTGTGTGGATTGTAGGACCACCCTTAAGGGTTAATAAATGCTGTCTTTGTACTTTGCAGTTTCCGTGCCAACTTCCTTATAGATTCCATTACAGGAGAGCGAACCCTTGTGTCCTGCGGGCCTAGCTGGGGCCTGTATTCATCACAACCCCAGCACAAACCCCTACACTACCCAAACATCACTGCACAGCCCTAAACCCTTAAACACTACCTGCAGAACGACCCTCTACACTACCCAAACACCACTGCATTACCCTAAACCCTAAATCTACCCCCAGCATGACCCCCTACACTACACAAACACCACTATACTACCCTAAACCCTAAAACACTACCCCCAGCATGACCCTCTTCACTACCAAAACACATCTGCACTACCCTAAAACCCTATCCCAACATGAACCCCTACACTACCCAAACATCACTGCACTACACTAAACCATAAAACAATACCCCAGCACGACACCCTACACTACCCAAACATAACAGCTCTACCATAAACCCTAAAACACTATTCCCAGCACGACTCCCTACACTACACAAACACCACTGCGCTACCCTAAACCCTACATCTACCCGCAGCACTACCCCCTACATTATCCAAACACCACTGCACTACCCTAAAACCTAAATCTACCCCCAGCATGATCCCCTACACTACTCAAACACCACCGAGCTACCCTAAATCCTTGACGCTCCCTCCAGCATGACCCATTACACAACACAAACACCACTGTACTTCCCTAAACCCTTAAACACTACCACCAGCATGACCCCCTACTCTACCCTAACACCACTGCACTACCCTAAACCCTAAATCTACCCCCACACCAACCCCTACACTACCCAAACACCACTGCACTATCCTAAAACCTAAAACACTACCCCCAGCATGACCCAATACACTACACAAGCACCACTGCACTACTCTAAACCCTAAATCACTACCCCAGCACAACACCCCACACTACCCAAACATAACTGCACTACCCTAAACCCTAAAACATTACCACCAGCATGACTCCCTTCACTACCCAAACACCACTACACTACCCTAAACCCTAAATCTACCACTGCACTACCCCAAACCCTTAAACACTGCCCCAGCACAAACCCCTACACTACCCAAACATCACTGCACTACCCTAAACCCTAAAACACTACCCCCTACACTACGCAAACACCACTGCACTACCCAAACCCTAAAACACTACCCCTGTACGACCCCCTACACTACACAAGCACCACTGCACTACCCTAAATCCTAAAACTCTATCCCCATTATGACACCCTACATGACCCAAACATAACTGCACTACCCTAAACCCTAAAACACTACCCCCAGCATGACCCCTTACACCACACAAACAACACTGCGCTACCCTAAACCATAAATCTACCTGCAGCACGACCCCTACAGTACAAAACACCACTGCACTACCCTAATCATTAAATCTACACCCAGCATGACCCCCTACACTACACAAACATCACTGCGCTACCCTAAACCCTAAAACACTACCCCCAGCATGACCCCTTACACTACCCGAAAACCACTGCTCTACCCTAAACCCTAGGACACTCCACCCAGCATGACCCATTACACTACACAAACACCACTGTACTAACCTAAACCCAAAAACACTACCGCCAGCATGACCCCCTTCACTCCACAAACACCACTTCACAGTACTGCCTGAACCCAAAAACCCTACCCCCAGCACAAACCCCTACACTACTCAAACAACACTGCACTACCCTAAACCCTAAAACCCTACCCCCAGCAAGACCCCCTACAGAACACAAACACCACTGCACTGCCCTAAACCTTTAAGCACTACTCCAGCACAATCCCCTACACTACCCAAACACCACTGCACTACCCTACACCCTAAAACAATAACCCAGCACGAACCCCTATACTACACAAACACAACTGCACAACCCTAAACCCTAATACACTACCCGAGCATGACCCCCTACACTACCCAAACACCACTGCACTACCCTAAACATTAAATCTACCCACAGCATGACCCCTCACACTACCCAAACACCACTGCATTACCCTAAGCCCTAAACCCTACCCCCAGCATAACCCTCTACACTACCCAAACACCACTGCATTACCCTAAACCCTTAAACACTACCTGCAGCATGACCCCCTACACCACACAAACACCACTGTACTACCCTAAACCCTAAAACACTACCCCCAGTATGACCCCTTTCACTACCAAAACACATCTGCACTACCCTAAAACCCTATCCCAACATGAACCCCTACAGTACCCAAACATCACTGCAGTACCCTAAACCATAAAACAATACCCCAGCACCCTACACCCTACACTACTCAAACACCACCGAGCTACCCTAAATCCTAGGATGCTCCCCCAGCATGACCCATTACACTACACAAACACCACTGTACTACCGTAAACCCTTAAACACTACCACCAGCATGACCCCCTACTCTACCCGAACACCACTGCGCTACGTTAAACCCTACATCTACCCTCAGCACTACCCCCTACATTATCCAAACACCACTGCACTACCCTAAACCCTAAATCTACCCCAAGCATGATCCCCTACACTACTCGGACACCACCGAGCTACCCTAAATCCTAGGACAATCCCCCCAGCATGGCCCACTACACTATACAAACACCACTGTACTACCCTAAACCCTTAAACACTACCACCAGCATGACCCCCTACTCTACCCGAACACCACTGCACTACCCTAAACCCTAAATATACCCCCGCACAAACCTCTACACTACCCAAATACCACTGCACTACCCTAAAACTTAAAACACTACCCCAGCATGACCCCCTACACTACACAAGCACCACTGCACTACTCTAAACCCTAAATCACCACCCCAGCACGACACCCCACACTACCCAAACATAATTGCACTACCCTAAACCCTAAAACATTACCACCAGCATGACTCCCTTCACTACCCAAACACCACTACACTACCCTAAACACTAAATCTACCACTGCACTTCTCTAAACCCTAAAACCCTATCCCAGCATGAACCCCTACACTACCCAAACATAACAGCTCTACCATAAACCCTAAAACACTACCCCAGCACAACCCCCTGCACTACACAAACACCACTGCGCTACCCTAAACCCGAAATCTACCCACAGCACTACCCCTACATTACCCAAACACCACTGTACTACCCTAAACTCTAAATCTACCCCCAGCATGTCCCCCTACACTACACAAACACCACCGAGCTATCCTAAACCCTAAAAAACTACCCCAGCACAACCCCTTATACTACCCGAATACCACTGCACTACCCTAAACCCCAAGACATTCCCCCCAGCATGACCCTGTACACTACACAAACACCACTGCACTACCCTAAAACCTAAAACACTACCACCAGCATGACCCCTACACTACACAAGCACTACTGCACACTATTCTAAACCCTAAATCACTACCCCAGCACGACCTCCTGCACTACACAAACACCACTGCGCTACCCTAAACCCTCAATCTACCCACAGCACTACCCCCTACATTACCCAAACACCACTGTACTACCCTAAACTCTAAATCTACCCACAGCATGTCCCCCTACACTACACAAACACCACCGAGCTATCCTAAACCCTAAAAAACTACCCCCAGCACAACCCCTTATACTACCCGAATACCACTGCACTACCCTAAACCCCAAGACATTCCCCCCAGCATGACCCCTTACACTACACAAACACCACTGCACTACCCTAAAACCTAAAACACTACCACCAGCATGACCCCTACACTACACAAGCACTACTGCACACTATTCTAAACCCTAAATCACTACCCCAGCATGACACCCCACACTACCCAAACATAACTGCACCACCGTAAACCCTAAAACACTACCACCAGCACGACTCCCTTCACTACCCAAACAACACTACACTACCCTAAACCCTAAATCTATACCCAGCACAACCCCCTACACTACACAAACACCACTGAACTAGCCTAAACCCTAAAACAGTACCCTCAGCATGACCCCCTTCACTCCACAAACACCATTGCACTGCCTAAACCCCAAAACACTATCTCCAGTATGACCCCCTACACTACTCAAACAACACTGCACTACACTACACCCTAAAACAATACCCCAGCATGAACCTCTACACTACACAAACACAAAGGCACAACCCTAAACCCGAATACACCACCACCAGCATGACCCCCTACACTAAACAAACACTACTGCACTACCCTAAACCCTAAAACACTACCCCCAGCGCGTTCCCCTACACTACACAAACAGCACTGCACTGACCTAAACCCTAAATCTACCCCCAGCATGACCCCCTACACTACCCAAACACCACTGCACTACCCTAAACGCTAAAATACTACCCCCAGCATGACCCCTATACTACCCAAACACCACTACATTACCCTAAACCCTAAAACACTACCCCAGCATAACTCCCTACACAACCCAAACACCACTGCAGTACCATAAACACTAAAACATTACCCCCAGCATGACCCCCTTTACTACCCAAACACAACTGCACTGCCCTAAATCCAAAAACACTACCCAGCACAACCCCCTCCACTACCCACACACCACTACCGTTCCCTAAACCCTAAAAGCCTACCCCCAACATGAACACCTACACTACACAAACACCACTGCACTACCCTAAACCCTAAAACACTACCCCCAGCACAACCCCCTTTACTACCCAAACACAAATGCACTACCCTAAACCCAAAAATACAACCCCCTACACTACACAAACACCACTGCACTACCCTAAACCCTACAACCCTATCCCCAGCATGACCCCCAACACTACACAAACTCCACTGCACTGCCCTAAACCCTAAAACACTACCTGCAGAACGACCCCCCACACTACCCAAACACCACTGCATTACACTAAACCCTAAATCTACCCCCAGCATGACCCCCTACACTACACAAACACCACTGTACTACCCTAAATCCTAAAACACTACCCCCAGCATGACCCCCTTCACTACCCAAACACATTTGCACTACCATAAACGCAAAAACACTATACCCAGCATGAACCCCTACACTACCCAAAACACCACTGCACTACCCTAAAGGCTAAACACTACCCCCAGCATGACTGTCTTCACTACCCAAACACAACTGCACTACCCTAAACCCAAAAACACTACCCCCAGCACGAGCCCCTACACTACCCAAACAGCACACACTTCCCTAAACCCTAAAACCCTACCTCGAGCTTGAACCGTACACTAATAAAAAAACATCACTTCACTGCCCTAAACCCTAAAACACTACCTGCAGCATGACGCCTATACTACCTAAACACCTTTGCATTACCCTAAATCTACCTCAGCATGACACCCTACACTACACAAACACCATTGCACTACCCTAAACCCTAAAACACTACCCCCAGCTTGACCCCCTACACTACACAAACACTACTGCACTACCCTAAACCCTAAAACACTACCTACAGCAAGACACCCTACACTACACAAACACCACTGCACTACCCTAAACCCTAAAATACTACCCACAGCACGACCCCCTACACTACCAAAACACCACTGCACTACCCTAAACCCTAACACACTACCCCAGCACGAACCCCTATACTGCACAAACAGCACTGCACTACCCTAAACCTTAAAACACTACCCCCAGCATGACCCCCTACATTATACAAACACCACTGCACTACACTAAACCCTAAAACACTACCCTCAGCATGACCCCCTCACAACACAAACACATCTGCCCTACCCTAAACAATAAATCTACCCCCAGCATGACCCCCTACACTACACAAACACCACTGCACTAACCAAAATCCTAAAACACTACCCCCAGCACGACCCCCTTCACTACACAAACACCATTGCACTCCCTTAAACCCTAAAACACTACCCCAGCACGACCCCCTACACTACACAAACACCACTGCACTACCCTGAACCCTAAATCTACCCCAGGCATGACCCCCTACACTACACAAACACTACTGCTCTACCCTAAAACCAAAAACACTACCCCAAGCATGACACCCTACACTACACAATTACCACTGTACTACCCTAATCCCTAAAACACTACCCCCGGCAAGACCCCCTTCACTACCCAAACACAACTGCACTACGCTAAACCCAAAAACACTACCCCCAGCATGACCCCTATACTACCCAACCACCACTGCACTACCCTAAAACCTAAAACACATCCCCCTACACAACACAAACACCATTGCACTACCTTAAACCCTAAAACGCTATACCCAGCATGAACCCCTACACTACACAAACACAACTGCACTACCCTAAACCCTAAAACACTACCCCTACACTACACAAACACCACTGTACTACGCTAAAACCTAAAACACTACCCCAGCACTACCCCCTACACTACCAAAACACCACTGCACTACCCTAAACCATAAAACACTACCCCACAACGACCCCCTACCCTACACAAACACCAATGCACCACCCTAAACCCTAAAACACTACACCAAGCACGACCCCCTGCACTTCCCAAACACCACTACACTACCCTAAAACACTATCCCCAGCATGACCCCCTACAATACACAAGCACCACTGCACTACCCTAAACCCTAAAACACAACCCAGCACGATACCCTACACTACACAAACTCCACTGCACTACCCTAAACCCTAAAACACTACCCCCAGCACGACTCCCTACACTACCCAAACACCACTGCACTACACTAAACCCTAAATCTACCCCCAACATGACCTCCCACACTACAAAGACACCACTGCACTACACTAATCCCTAAGAAACTACCCCCAGCATGAACCCCTACACTACCCAAACACCATTGCACTACAATAAACCCTAAATCACTACCCCCAGCATGACCCCTACACTACGCAAACACCACTGCATTACCCTAAACCCTAAAACACTACCTCCAGCATGACACCCTACACTACCCAAACACCACTGCATTACCCTAAACCCTAAAAAACTACCCCCAGCACGACCACCTACACTACCCAAACACCACTGCGCTACACTAAACCCTAAAACCCAACCCCCTACTCTACACAAACACCACTGCACTACCTTAAACCCTAAAACACTACCCCACCACGACCCCCTACACTACACAAACACCACTGCACTACCCTAAACCCTAAAATACTACACCCTACACTACACAAACACCACTGCACTACCCTAAACCCTAAAACACTACTCCCCACACAACCCCCTACACTACACAAACACAGCTGCGCTGCCCTAAACCCTAAAACACTACCCAAACACCACTACACTACCCTAAACCCTAAAACACTACCCCCAGCATGACCCCCTACACTACCCAAGCACCACTGCACTACACTAAACCCTAAAACACTACAACCGAGCATGACCCCCTACACTACACAAACACCACGGCACTACCCTAAACCCTAAAACACTACCCCCAGCAGTACCCCCTACACTACCCAAACACAACTGCACTACCATAAACCCTAAAACACTGAAGTACTGGGTATTTTAGTCCCAGCGGTGCAGGGGCACACACCCTATGACTTCTGGGTTCACCCTGTTCCAGACCTACAGAAACACAGAGTCTTCTGGGTGAAGTCAAAGATCGTTTATTGGCTGCAGACCAATTACAGGTATCCTAGAAGTACAACAGCGTGTATGTTCTCAGGAGACTGCTAAAAAACATAGAAACGGACTTCTCCTTAAGTACAGTTTTTCCTGCCTCAGGCATACATTCCTAGGTTTATGATACGGCCATATACACGTGTACATTACAAACGAAAAGGCAGAGTCATGATGACCATCCCACATTCCAGCTAAGCCAGCCCACAATTATTTACACAGCAAGGTTCAGATCCCACATCAGATATCGATAGGCCCCAATAAACATGAGCATCTCCTGTTTTGGGAAACAAGCCATAAAGCAGGAACAAGCAGGTGCGAAAGTGATTAGCCGGAGGCTTGTGTGTGATGAAAGGACTTTATGGTGCGGTGAGCCCTGATGCTAATCACAGGTGGCCGGAGGAAGGGGAGCTCGTGAGACCAGTTTGACCCGGGGCAGCGGAGCCAGCTGCCCAGGTCACAGAAGAGTCAAGGAAAGGCACATGCATTGCAAGGCCCGTAGTTGCTTCATTATAGCCTATGTGAGGGCAATCACAAGATGGCCACTGCTTCCAAAACGGAACCCGCGTAGTGAAGCCGAATAACGTGTACACAGTGCATTCATAGCTAGAACGATATATAAAGCACTTGTACATACCGCATTAACCATTTGCGGTTCGCTAATACCAGGATAGACAGGGGTGGGGCCCCGTCCCCTACGCGGTCACAGAGATTATAGTACGACAGACCCTCCTTTTGCCCTTACATAGGCAATCACTATACTCATCTTAATCCGAGTCTAGGTCAATGTTCACAAAGTCATGGAGATGTTGCTGTAGCATCATCCTATTACTTAGCTCGTCCCTCGATACAGGTTTCCTTACACATAATGTAGCACAGAGGCCACATATCGCAGGAGCACACTGTATGCACAGACAGAACAGGAAAAGAATGGCTAAGATCATTCCAATGACCATCAGAACTTTCCAACCCCAGGCAGATATCAGTTCCCAGAACCACCCCACCAGTGACCAATCTCCTTTATCCACGTGTATGGACTCAGATATTTTATGCAGTTTGGAGATGGCTTGATAGACTGTTGGAGCGTTATCTGGTATGAAAATGCAACAACTGGATTGGATAACCTTACATACCCCACCGCGGTCTGCAAGAATAACGTCTAGAACCATGCGGTTCTGCAAAGTCATAAGGCGATCCGCTTGGAGCTCAGCGGTCAGATTACCAAGGGCACCAGCCGTTACATTGACAGTGGATTCCACCACACGAGTCAGTTGTCTCAGGTTCCTACTATTTACCATAGGACCCCAAAATGGCAGGAAACCCAAGAAGAAGTCTCCCGCTTCCTGACCGGCAGTATCCTCCTTACTAATTACGCCCCTCACAACTCTAGTCTTGTGATAGTCAGAGGCAGCAGTAAATGTTGGCGGTAGCAAGTTCGCAATATAACATGTGCCCGAGAAATCAGGGGGCAACCATGTATATGCTCGGTCATTACAGATGAAATATGTGCCCTTGGCAGCCAAAAACGCAGGAGAAAACTGTGATGGGAAAGTGTACGCTTCAGTAAGGTCACTTCTCCCCAGTTGAGCTCTAGGATTCTGACCATTACCCTGTAAGCAGAACCGACCCATGTGGGGTACGACCCAGATTGGAGATGAGATTTTTCGCTGTCTTTCACCCAGACTAATACTATACCCCGTTGCGTTCCATCCTACATAAGGTCTCAATTCTTCCTTGGGTATGGGCGAATATGCATCGATATCTCTGCTCATATCGGCAACTCCTTTCATCAAAGCCTTATTATTGGTGATAGGTCTGATGGAACGCGGTTGTCGCGGGGAGTACGTATCTAGAGCATAGAGAAACATGGTCTGGAATGCCCATGACGATCCATTGTAACTGAATGGCAGCACCAAATAGGGAATACCCTTATTAATGGTATGTGGCATTAACCCACACACCCAGCAATTGGTTGTATTCATTACTAGTTGGTGCTGGTGCAAGAGCTGAATAAACGAGTTATTTACAAACTCTGATCGTCTGGTTTGTTCGTGTTCAGGCAGAGGGTGAAAGGAGTGTGAGGAGGCGGTAGAAAATGGCATAGGCTGTACAGTGGGTGCAATGGGCTCTTGAGAGGAGAAAAATACAAATCCTACGATGAACATTATCATACTACATAGTATAAACAGGCACAAAAATACAAAACATTTACTTTTTACAATTTTACACATCCTTGCTTTAAAGTTCATTTCCTCAACGGGTCTCTCCATCTTAAAAAACTCCATCCTCTAATCGGGCCGCTCGCGGCGGATGAGTTTCTTCTGCTAAGGAGTACGCCTGTTAGTCCAGGGAAACGCCCTAGACCAACCAGAACCGTTGACCTAACGTCTTCGGCCTGTACCCCAAAGTCTTGGCACCGCGACCCTGCGGCTGAACCCGGATGGTGGTTCGAAAAACAAAAATCAAGAAAGTCCTTCAGATGGGAGAGCTTATAATGTCAAAAAGGAAAAATAGTAAGGAAATCTTTATTTGTCCATAGGCCTTGGTCTCAAATTATAGCGGAGACGGCCAGGTGTTGTTTGATCTTGGAACAAGAGTTCAGGCTCTGTGGTGTCCAATTGATTTGACAGTGGCCCAGCTTCTTGTAAAATATCGTTACTCTCTTGGTCTGAAGCTGTGTCTCTTATGCGTGCGTCACTGAATGGTACAAAACGAGGTACAGTGTCTGTTTCAGAATCGGCGATACCCTCCTGGACCCACTGGTCATATGGCAGAGGCAAAGGGATCCTTTTCACGTGGGTGGCGTGGATCCAGTTCTTCTTGCCTTTCACTCGGACCGCTGATCTCGTTGACAGAAGTACAAGGTGGGGGCCGATCCAGCGAGGCTCGTCGTTGGCTTTCCGCTGGAAATTTCTCACCAAAACCCACGCGCCTGGTTCTATAGGGTGTCCAGGAGCTTCAGAAGCTTGAGGAAGAGTATCATGTACCTGTTGGTGCAAAACACGCAGTTTAACAGTCAAATCATACAAGTAATCGAGTAGTGCTGGATGCTCGATCTCACTGAGTTTCGTAGGCCTTGGTACACCCCATACGTTGGCCGGGCGGCCAAAAACCACTTCGTAGGGACTAAGTCTCACTCGTGAGTGTACGGTCATTCTGGTGGACAGGAGTGCTAAAGGCAGAGCGTCAGGCCATTTAATACCGGTGCTTGCCTGGATTTTGGCCAGTTTGAGTTTTAGAGCGTCATTTGCGCTCTACTAATCCAGCTGATTGGGGGTGATTTGCAGCGTGAAACTTCTGCTTGATGCCTAGCCCCTCACACACATTCTTCATTACTTTACCCACAAACTTACTTCCATTATCACACCACACCATTCTTGGCATTCCAAACCTGGGGAAGAATTCTTTCACAAGGGCTTTGGCTGTGGATAGGGCAGTGTTATCTTTTAGAGGATAGGCCTCTACCCATTTTGAAAAAGCGCAGACAACCACCAATACATATTTCAGGTTGTTGCACCTTTCCATGTGGATAAAGTCCAGCTGCAAAACTTCAAATGGGTATGATGGTGGTGCGAAATGACCAGCTGGAGTTGGGGTCCCCCTACCAGGGTTATATTTCAAGCATACCATGCAATTCTTGACCACATTCTCTGCACACTTGGGAATTCCAGCATTCTGCCATACTGGAGCCAACAACTTACAAATTCCTTTCGTACTGATGTGTGCCATTCCATGTGCCATCGTAACTACTGGAAGCACATATGCATCAGGCAACAACCATCGCCTATGTTCTGTCAGATCAATCCAACAACCATTCTCATCCAACTTACCCACACTTTCTCTCCACTTGCTCAATTCTTTCTCTGTGGCTTCGGCTTGAAGGGACTTCACACTCTCTATCGTGTTTTCACACATCCCAACATCATCAACCCATCTTGCGGGGCCTGCAACATACATTCTAGTCTTTACATTCTGTGCTGTTTCTTTCGCGATCTCATCAGCAAACGCATTCCCACGTCCAACATCATCTGTGATTTTCCTGTGCGCACTGCATTTCATGATCGCAACTTGCAACGGTAGGGTCAATGACTCAAGGAGATCATTCACCAACTTGCCATTCTGAATTTTGGCTCCATGCGACGTCAGGAACCCACGTTCTTTCCACAATCGCCCAAAACTGTGAGCCACGCCAAAGGCGTACTGGCTATCGGTGTATATATTCACTCTCATTCCTTCAGACAACACGCATGCTCTTGTGAGGGCGATTAATTCTGCTGTTTTGGCCGAATTATGTGGCACTCGTGCAGTTTCCACAACCGTGTGTAAAGTCGTGATAGCATATGCAGCAGTCGTGTCACCATTAGGGAGCTTGAAACACGAACCATCCACCCATAAAGTACCATCACACTCAGCCAGGGGAGTATCTTTTAGATCTACTCTCCCTTTCGTCTCTTCTTCTGTTCTGAACAGACAGTCATGTTGCTCATTCTCATCTAGGTCTGCTGGATTTGGCAATAACGTAGCTGGATTCAGCGTGTTGCATCTCTTTATGTGTATGTGATTTGCTAACAGTGTGAGCTCATAGCCTGATAATCGCGCACTAGTCAAGTGTTGTGTCTTGGTCCTGTTTAATAATGTGTCTACAGCATGTGGAACCATAACGATCAATGTGTTGTCCATTACCAAACCAGCAGATTGTCGGATAGACATAGCTGCAGCGGCTGTCGCTCTCAGACAGCTTGGCAATGCCCTTGCTACAGGGTCCAAGGTTGATGAAAAATATGCGCATGGGCGCGGTCTGTCGCCAAAAGGCTGTGTTAACACTGATAACCCACAACCATCTTTCTCGTGAACATACAATGTAAAAGGCTTGCTGTAGTCAGGGGTACCCAACACAGGAGCTGAACATAATGCATTGCGCAATTCCACAAAACTTTTCTGGCATTCTTCAGACCATGGGATAGGATTCGGTGTGTCTTTGCATGTTAATGCTAACAAAGGTTTTGCAAACAAGGAAAAATGTGGGATCCAGTGCCTACAGTATGAGGTAATGCCCAAGAAAGCACGCACTTCTCTCTGTGTTCTTGGCACACTCAACTGTGCAATGGCTTGGATTCTCTCTGGGGTCAGCTTCCTTCCCTCCTTCGATAAGAGATGACCTAAGTAGGTCACTTCTTGTCGACAATATTGCAGCTTTGAGAGAGACACTTTGTGATGGAAAGCAGATAAATGACGCAACAATGATAATGTGGCTTCTTTGCAGATTTTCTCAGTATCCGCGGCAATTAATAAATCGTCCACGTACTGAATCAGGATAGCGCCACTCGGTAAAACAAGTACATCAAGCTGCGCTTTCAAAGCTTGGCTGTATATTGATGGACTTTCACAGTATCCCTGGGGAGCGCGTTTGAAGCGGAAGCTTCGGCCTCCTAAACTAAAGCCAAAAATGTCTCTGCTCTCCTCTGCAATTGGGATGCTAAAGAAAGCATTCTTTAAATCGATCACTGAAAACCATGCAGCAGAGGCTGGAATCATGGTTAACAAGGCAGTTATATCAGGGACAACTGGAAACTGTGGCACAACAATCTTATTAACCTCTCTAAGATCAATCACAAATCTGTAAACAGGTGGCTGTGAAGGGTCCGTTCGTTTTAAGACAGGTAAAATCGGACTATTGCAAACGTTGCCTCTTGTCTCTTCGATTACACCCTTATTAATCAAGTCGCTGACAATGTCTAACAATGCTTTCTGGCCTTCATTAGTGATCTTGTACTGGGGAATACGTGGCAGTCTGACATTAGCCTTTAAAGTTACCACGTATGGCGGTATCTCCAAGAGACCCACATCATTGGGACCAGTAGCCCAAAGAACATCCGGAAGGGATGACAATTCAGGTGGCATTGTATTTTTAGACAAGTACATCGGGGAAATAACTTTCCTGCCTAATGTAAGTTGTACTCCTGACGGTGAACAATACAGCGTTGCGTGCAATCTTTTTAGCAAATCTAAGCCTAGCAAATTTTCACCACAACCTGTTGTTAGGATCAGGGGTGCTTTCAGCTCGCAAGGTCCAATAGAAAGTGACATGGGACTAGAAATCGGGTTCCTAACTGGGGCGCCAGAAAAACCTACTGAAACATTTATGTCGCCAGACAAAGGTGCGCCAGGGAGTTTTGAATGCATGATTGAACTCTTTGCAGCACCAGTGTCTAGCAGAAAGGGCTCCGTTACATTTGCTATAGTCACCTCAACATACGGTCCGCTCTGATCCACTGGCACTGAAACAACTCCCTCTCTCTGTCTACGGCTGTCCTAGTAATCATTATTTTCTGCATCGCTGTCCTCTGCATAATAATCATTATAGTAGTACTGAGCTGTATTACTAGTCGCGTTGGCTTGCTGATCAAAGCTATTGATGGTATTTTGAGGCGGAAGAGGACGCGCGTTCTGGGGAACATTTCCACGCCCTCTGCCTCTTGGAGCTTGCTGACCACCCCTCCCTCTTGCGCCATACATATTGCCGTTACGCTGCATCAATTTAGGGCAACTATATTTAAAATGACCTTCCTCTTTGCAGTATGAACATTGGTTAGGACCTACAGGGACACGTGGTTGATAATACCCATTCATTTGCTGATTGTTCTGAAATTGTGGTGGTTGGTGATAGACACCTTGGGGTTGCCTATAATTATTCTCACCTCCACGTGGCGGATAGGCCTGCTGTAAAAGAACCTTCGTTTTTAGCTCCTTTGTTTTCTTGTCTGTTCTATCTTTTTCATCCTTGTCTCTATTCTCATAATACTGTGCAGTAGCCAGTATTTGCGCTGAAGAGGAAACAGCCCAAGAACTTTCTGAATCTTTTAACTTTTTACACAGGTCAGGAAGTAAATTCTGCACAAATTTATCCACAAATAACCGTTGGCCACCCTCAGTACTCATATCTTGCCCACTGTGATCAATAAAAGTTTCTTCAAACCTAGTAAAGAAGTCTGACACTGTCTCATCTTTCTTCTGCTTGCATGCAGATAGTTTATCCCAATTTACGTGCATCGCGGGCATTATTGTCTTCATATACGTGATGATTCTACCAGGCAATTCTGCTATTAAAGGCTCAGGTTTCGCGCCACCAGTTTGTCTAGCATCAGCGGCAATAATGTCAGCCCATGTAGCACCTAGTTCTGCGTCGTGATCTGCATTACGAATTGATCCCCATAGGGGCTGTGGAACAACATTACCAAACAACATGTCTATGTCTGCCAGATTCATAACGCATGATCCTGCCGTCTGTGACAACTCTTTATAATATCCTGCAGGGTTTTTACGGGGATCAGGCAATGTCTATCTAAGCGCTAACACCTCAGAGCGCTTCCATGGAACATGCACCCAAACACGCTGGAAATGTGCTGGCATAGCAGCGATACCGGCACCGGCATCAGCTGCAACTGCTTCCTTCCATACCGGGGGAACTTCTCTCATGGGGTATTGTCGCGCTTTTACCTTCTTCCCCACAAGGACATCTTGTTCAAACAATAACTGTTGACAATCATCATTACTGAAGGACAATACAACCGCAACTGCTTTATCTACCTCACGATCCACAATTGTACCAGTTCCAAAATCAAGCCTCACTCTACACAACTCCTGCGGGCTCGGGTCTTTACCACTATCCTCCAATTCCTCACAGAGGATTTCGCACATTTTCTCAAACACATATCTCTGTTTTGGGGCATCCCATTGATGGAAAACGTTGACAACTGATTCCACATCATACAGTGAAGGGAAAACAATCCATCTACGCGACATGCGATCTATTACCTTTTTCTCATCGGGGTTAGGCAATTGACTACGCAATTGCTTACGCTGCAAGCCAGGGGTCGCACCAGATGACTCAAAGAGAGGCGACATTAACGTAGTAACCACATTAGCTAAGCGCTGTCGCGCTGAAGGAGAAGCTGAGGCGAAAACAAGGGGATAAACAGAGGGGAGAAAAGAGGATGCAGAAACAGGTACTGGAGTAGTGCAAGGAAGAGTGTCAGGGGAGGCAGTCAATATGCTAGGCAAAGTCGCAGGAAGCGCGGGGGCAGTTGGAAACACAACTGGCGGCCCTTGAGAGGGCTGCGCTATAGGGATAGGAGCCGGCTGCAGAGCAGCTGGCAGCTGGGGTAGGACTTGTGGTACATTAACTGGGGGTGGCATATTCACAAGCTGGGGAGGTGCCGTGGCATTCTGAGCATACGGGGGTGGCGAACTCAACAAATGCGACATCAGGGGATCTTTCTCCTTGTCTTTTAACTCATTCTGCTTAGAGTGCGGTAAAGCTGGGTAACATTTGTCGATCCCTAGCTTACGCTGCCTGCGCATTTGCTCATTCATCTGTTCCTCCTGATTGTCCTTGAATTGTACAGCTGCTTGCATTACTGTCATACTTTTCTCTCTCTTATTCTTTTTCGCTAGCTTAATTTCCTTCTGTTTGGCTTCCTTTCGCCATAAGCGGAAAGAATCAAACATCGCCGGCCGGGCTTTCTTTTTGAACAATTTAATTTCCAAATTATCTAAAATATCGGTATCGAAACTACCATTTTGGGGCCATTTGAAAACACCGTCTTTTCTGGTGTAGTGGATCCATACTTCGTTATATGCAATGGGGCCTACGCCATGTTTTACATAGAGCTCATAAGTTGGAGTTCCAACCGGAGGAACCGGACATGATTCCTCCAGCTGGAAATCTCTTCCACAACCCAAGCAAAACAATCTACCGAATATTCTAGAACCAGGCATCTTCGCTCACTAGTCTAGATCCAAACGTCAAAGGATTATCGATTACGATAGTCTCATGAATACACGAGTCCTCTGGCTTTGGCGTTTGCAAACTCCAAATTACCAAATCAAAATGATCCCGAGGGATACCAAACAAATGGGAGACGCTCCACTTATACTTAACTGAATATTGATGATCAATGGCGTCACCGGAAGACTCTCTCGATTGTTTCGCTCTATCAAAACTCGTCAAGGGTCCAAAACAGGTCGATTAATCAGGGCAGCAGTCCTTCGTAGCCGTCGGGACGCGGAGAACCTCGCAGAAAAGACTTTCGGACCACGTCGACATGCAGGGGTCGATGAAGTGGCGGCCTTCCTCCGGAATTTCCACACGAAGCTCCTCACGAACCTCTGGCTTGGACTGGTACCGCTGAAATCGCCCCACGTTGGGCGCCAAACTGAAGTACTGGGTATTTTAGTCCCAGCGGTGCAGGGGCACACACCCTATGACTTCTGGGTTCACCCTGTTCCAGACCTACAGAAACACAGAGTCTTCTGGGTGAAGTCAAAGATCGTTTATTGGCTGCAGACCAATTACAGGTATCCTAGAAGTACAACAGCGTGTATGTTCTCAGGAGACTGCTAAAAAACATAGAAACGGACTTCTCCTTAAGTACAGTTTTTCCTGCCTCAGGCATACATTCCTAGGTTTATGATACGGCCATATACACGTGTACATTACAAACGAAAAGGCAGAGTCATGATGACCATCCCACATTCCAGCTAAGCCAGCCCACAATTATTTACACAGCAAGGTTCAGATCCCACATCAGATATCGATAGGCCCCAATAAACATGAGCATCTCCTGTTTTGGGAAACAAGCCATAAAGCAGGAACAAGCAGGTGCGAAAGTGATTAGCCGGAGGCTTGTGTGTGATGAAAGGACTTTATGGTGCGTTGAGCCCTGATGCTAATCACAGGTGGCCAGAGGAAGGGGAGCTCGTGAGACCAGTTTGACCCGGGGCAGCGGAGCCAGCTGCCCAGGTCACAGAAGAGTCAAGGAAAGGCACATGCATTGCAAGGCCCGTAGTTGCTTCATTATAGCCTATGTGAGGGCAATCACAAGATGGCCACTGCTTCCAAAATGGAACCCGCGTAGTGAAGCAGAATAACGTGTACACAGTGCATTCATAGCTAGAACGATATATAAAGCACTTGTACATACCGCATTAACCATTTGCGGTTCGCTAATACCAGGATAGACAGGGGTGGGGCCCCGTCCCCTACGCGGTCACAGAGATTAAAGTACGACAACACTACCCCCAGCATGACCCCCTACACTACACAAACACCATTGCACTACCCTACTGCACTACCCTGAACCCAAAAACACTAACCCCAGCATTACTCCCTACACTACCCAAACACCACTGCACAACCCTAAACCCTAAAACACTACCCCCAGCACGAACCCCTACACTACCCAAACTCCATTGCACTACCCATAACCCTAAAACACTACCCCTAGCATGACCCCGTATACTACACAAACACCACTGCGCTACCCTAAACCCTAAATCTACCCGCAGCACGACCCACTGTGCTACACTAAACCCTAAGACCAGTGGTTCCCAAACTTTTTCCACCCACGGCTCCCTTGCCCTATTGGCCGTTTGCTGCGGCTCCCCAATATGTTACATTCTTTTGGCGGTGGGGGGATGTAAACCCAGCCTTAGGAGTACTTCCATTTTTCATCCTGAAAATAATTGGGATGAAGCCGACAAAGGTATTATAATGATTGATGTGGGGCTCACTCTTTCGAACCAAATGGGGGGAAAGATGGGGGTGGGGGGGAATGAAAAAACGTATTCTCATGGGCACCTTTTGCATGATTGCTAGGTGTAAGAGTGCAGCTATTGTGAGTTTCATCATTTGTGGCGTCAAAGCACATTGGATATGTGTAGAATGGAGTGGTGCATGGCTGCACTTTAACAAACCAGGGGCACTTAGATCCTGCAGAGGGCATAGCAGCCCTTATATTCCTTGGATGCACTGGAAGACCTGGAGTGTGCACTGGGGGCTCTTTGGCATGCACTGGATAGCCCTATGATTGGCAGTGCAAGCCCAGAAATGAGCTTTGGAAGCCCTCTCATATGTGCTCACAGATCTGGAATGCGCATTGTCAGTATTATGGTGTGCATGGCCAGCCATGGAATCTGAAGCAAGCTTCCCCCTGCTGCCTTAGTACTTAATGTTTTGCTTATTGTTGTGCTCCTGTCCTGTTATCAGTGTCCCACCATGCCTTGTTTACTACACTTCACAATAAGCGTTGCTAAATCATTTCCACTGAGTCTACACAGCAAGCAGTTGGGGAGAGTCAAAGATAGACTTCTATATTCATGTGAGCACAGTGCTGCCTGCATCAAGGCTAACTCAGGACCAACAGATGCATGATTGGAGAGGTTAATTTTAATGCAGGAAACTATATTATGAAACAATAAGTAAACTACACCGTATTAATGTACATTTCAATTTACGGTGCTTTTGCAGCCCATTTGTTTTGCATCAGTCTAGTCCGGGAGGCATAATTAAAAAGCATGACTTGTTCGAACAGGACATTCAAAGCAGTGACATATATAAGACAAAAATGTCCTTGGACTATTATGGTGACATTGTGCAAAATCTAACAAGAGGGTTGTTTTGAATCTCACGGTGGCACACATCAGGAGCGAAATGCTGGCTGTGTCTGAGTGCGCAGGACTCATTTGAATATTGAAAGGCAATCACTGTCCTTGCACAACCTCATTGTGCAAAATAGAAAATTGTGAAGGCAAAGACAAAGTACAATCGTCAGTGGCATGTCAGGAAGTGGAGATCAGTGAGTGGGTGGTGGAGCCTACACCCAGAGGGCAGCACATACTACTTGATCCGTGCATTGAGGACATGGATAAAGCAAATAGGAAATGTCATGTTAATGACGAATAGCAGCAGACATAGACAAGTATTGTTCTCAAGCCATAAATTAGAGAAGCAAATGCACATAATTTGCACTATAATCCAGGATTAGTCTTTCCAAACTCTCTATGACCCACAGGTTTTGCACAGCTCTTAGCAGCTGGCACATTTACCAACTGAGATAATTCCCATTATATGTGTAAATCTGAGAACACGGCTAGTGGCCATGAGTTTTCCCCTGCCCACTTGTGCCTGCACTGCTGCACCAGAGAGGGCTCCCCGGCGCTGTGAATCATTATTCTTCAAGGGCGTTGTGTGTAAAAGCAGGTTGTCTGCAAATGTTTAGTTTCGCTTTGAGCGCCGCAGGACGTTTTATTTCCTTCTTAAGTAACACCTCCGACCCGAATCCTGGCTGCCCTGTCTGCCAACTTGCTGTCCTTGGGTATCCCACGTAGGCCCCATCCTACTCCCCTTGAATGGTTCTGCCTGAACTTCCTAATCACGGTGCTGCAGTGCATGCGCGTTTCCGTCCGTTTGTAGGAGTGTTATGCAAGGCTTCCTCCCTCCTTGCTGAGTGGTCCCTGGGAGCAAGGGAATTGTGCACTCGCTAGGCGTGTGGGATTTATTACCTTTCTCCTGAACTCCAGTTTCCCCGCTCCTTTTGAACTGCATTACTGAAAGAATAAACAAAACCGCCACCGATTACAAATCAGTGTCTGAAGCATCCTGCCCTCCACCGCAGGTATTACTCTTATCAGAGGCGCAACTAGAGCCAAATTTCGGGGGGGGGGTGGGGGGGGGGGGCTAAGAAAAATTTCGCGGGGGGGGGGCTGAACCTTTTAAGCCATAGGCAGAGTGGAGCTGCAGGGGCTCTTAGAAGGGGTGAAACAACAGCGAGGCCTCATTAACATGCAAATGGTCTTTTAAAGACCTGTGAAGTGCTCGGGTGCGGCTGTGTGTGCGCCGCGAGGCTGTCTCATCCCGGGCTACCACACGCGACGGGGGGGGGGGGGCTGAAGCCCTGTGAGTCCAATGGGTGTTGCGCGCCTGACTCTTATTGTGTATCAGTCAGTGGTTCTCAAACTGTGAGCTTGGTGCGTATCTGTTTGCGGCGCCCCTGGCTAGTTTTGATGGCGCACCAGGGTGCCGCGGCGCACAGATTGGGAACCACTGCCCTAAGACACTCCCACCAGCATGACCCATTACACTACACAAACACCAATGTACTGCCCTAAACCCTAAAACAGTACATCCAGCATGACCACCTACACTACGCGAACACCACTGCACTACCCCAAACACTAAAAATGCCCCCGCACAAACCCCTACACTACCCAAACACCACTGCACTACCCTAAACTCTGAGACACTACCCCCAGCATGACCCCTTCACTACACAGAAAACACTGCACTGCCGTAAACCCTAAAACACCACCCTCAAAACGCCCCCCTACACTACCCAAACACCACTGCCTATAATGCCCTAAACTCGAAAACGCTACCCCAGCACGAACCTCTACACTACACAAACACCACCGCACTACCCTAAACCCTACAACACTACCCCCAGCGCGACCCACTACACTACACAAGCACCACTGCACTACTATAAACCCTAAAACACTACCCCCAGCATGATCCCCTTCACTACCCAAACACAACTGCACTACCCTAAACCCTAAAAAACTACCCCCTACACTACACAAGCACCACTGCACTACCCTAAACCCTAAAGCACTATCCCAGCATGACCCCCTGCACTACACAAACACCAACGCTCTACCCAAAACCCTTAAACAGTACCCCAGCACAAACCCCTATACTACCCAAACATCACTGCACTACCCTAAACCCTAAAACACTACCCCCTACACTACGCAAACACCACTGCACTACCCAAACCCCAAAACACTACCCCTACACTACACAAGCACCACTGCACTACCCTAAATCCTAAAACTCTACCCCCATTATGACACCCTACATGACCCAAACATAACTGCACTACGCTAAACCCTAAAACACTACCACCAGCAAGACTCCCTACACTACCCAAACACCACTGCACTACCCTAAATCCTAAATCTACCCCAGAACAACACCCTACACTACACAAACACGACTGCACTATGCTAAAACCCAAAACACTACCCCCGGCACGACCCCCTTCACTATACAAACACCACTGCACTGCACTGCCCTAAACCCGAAACACTACCCCTTCATGACCACCTACACTACCCACACATCACTGCACTACCCTAAACCCTAAAACAATACCCCCAGCATGACACCCTACACTACCGAAGCATAACTGCACTACCCTAAACCCTAAAACACTACCCCCAGCATGACCCCTTACACTAAACAAACAACACTGCGCTACCCTAAACCATAAATCTACCCGCAGCACGACCCCCTACACTACGAAATCACCACTGCACTACCCTAATCATTAAATCTACCCCCAGCATGACCCCCTACACTACACAAACATCACTTTGCTACCCTAAACCCTAAAACACTACCCCCAGCATGACCCCTTACACTACCCGAAAACCACTGCTCTACCCTAAACCCTAGGACACTCCACCCAGCATGACCCATTACAATACACAAACACTACTGTACTACCCTAAACCCAAAAACACTACCCCCAGCATGACCCCCTTCACTCCCCAAACACCACTTCACTGTACTGCCTAAACCCGAAAACCCTACCCCCAGCACAAACCCCTACACTACTCAAACAGCACTGCACTACCCTAAACCCTAAAACACTACCCCCAGCAAGACCCCCTACAGAACACAAACACCACTGCACTGTCCTAAACCTTTAAGCACTACTCCAGCACAATCCCCTACACTACCCAAACACCACTGCACTACCCTACACCCTAAAACAATAACCCAGCACGAACTCCTATACTACACAAACACAACTGCACAACCCTAAACCCTAATACACTACCCGAGCATGACCCCCTACACTACCCAAACACCACTGCACTACCCTAAACATTAAATCTACCCACAGCATGACCCCTCACACTACCCAAACACCACTGCATTACCCTAAGCCCTAAACCCTACCCCCAGCATAACCCCCTACACTGCACAAACACACTGCACAGCCCTAAACCCTTAAACACTACCTGCAGCACGACCCTCTACACTACCCAGTCACCACTGCATTACCCTAAACCCTAAATCTACCCCCAGCATGACCCCATACACTACACAAACACAACTGTACTACCCTAAACCCTAAAAAACTACCCCCAGCATGACCCCCTTCACTACCAAAACACATCTGCACTACCCTAAAACCCTATCCCAACATGACCCCCAACACTACCCAAACATCACTGCACTACCCTAAACCATAAAACAAAACCCCAGCACGACGACACCCTACACTACCCAAACATAACAGCTCTACCATAAACCCTAAAACACTATTCCCAGCAGGACCCCCTACACTACACAAACACCAATGCGATACCCCAAACCCTACATCTACCCCCAGCATGACCCCCTACACTACTCAAACACCACGAGCTACCCTAAATCCTAGGACGCTCCCCCCAGCATGACCCGTTACACAACACAAAAACCACTGTACTACCCTAAACCCTTAAACACTACCACCAGCATGACCCCCTACTCTACCCGAACACCACTGTGCTACCCTAAACCCTACATCTACCCTCAGCACTACCCCCTACATTATCCAAACACCACTGCACTACCCTAAACCATAAATCTACTCCCAGCATGATCCCCTACACTACTCAAACACCACCGAGCTACCCTAAATCCTAGGACGCTCCCCCCAGCATGACCTATTACACTACACAAACACCACTGTACTACCCTAAACCCTTAAACACTACCACCAGCATGACCCCCTACTCTACCCGAACACCACTGCACTACCCTAAACCCTAAATCTACCCCCGCACAAACACCTACAGTACCCAAACACCACTGCACTACACTAAAACCTAAAACACTATCCCCAGCATGACCCCCTACAATACACAAGCACCACTGCACTACCCTAAACCCTAAAACACAACCCAGCACGATACCCTACACTCCACAAACTCCACTGCACTACCCTAAACCCTAAAATACTACCCCCAGCACGACTCCCTACACTACCCAAACACCACTGCACTACACTAAACCCTAAATCTACCCCCAACAGGACCTCCCACACTACAAAGACACCACTGCACTACACTAATCCCTAAGAAACTACCCCCAGCATGAACCCCTACACTACCCAAACACCATTGCACTACAATAAACCCTAAATCACTACCCCCAGCATGACCCCTACACTACGCAAACACCACTGCATTACCCTAAACCCTAAAACACTACCTCCAGCATGACACCCTACACTACCCAAACACCACTGCATTACCCTAAACCCTAAAACACTACCCCCAGCACGACCACCTACACTACCCAAACACCACTGCGCTACACTAAACCCTAAAACCCAACCCCCTACTCTACACAAACACCACTGCACTACCTTAAACCCTAAAACACTACCCCACCACGACCCCCTACACTACACAAACACCACTGCACTACCCTAAACCCTAAAATACTACACCCTACACTACACAAACACCACTGCACTACCCTAAACCCTACAACACTACTCCCCACACAATCCCCTACACTACACAAACACAGCTGCGCTGCCCTAAACCCTAAAACACTACCCAAACACCACTACACTACCCTAAACCCTAAAACACTTCCCACAGCATGACCCCCTACACTACCCAAGCACCACTGCACTACACTAAACCCTAAAACACTACAACCGTGCATGACCCCCTACACTACACAAACACCACGGCACTACCCTAAACCCTAAAACACTACCCCCAGCAGTACCCCCTACACTACCCAAACACAACTGCACTACCATAAACCCTAAAACACTACCCCTAGCATGACCCCGTATACTACACAAACACCACTGCGCTACCCTAAACCCTAAATCTACCCGCAGCACGACCCACTGTGCTACACTAAACCCTAAGACACTCCCACCAGCATGACCCATTACACTACACAAACACCAATGTACTGCCCTAAACCCTAAACAGTACATCCAGCATGACCACCTACACTACGCGAACACCACTGCACTACCCCAAACACTAAAAATGCCCCCGCACAAACCCCTACACTACCCAAACACCACTGCACTACCCTAAACTCTGAGACACTACCCCCAGCATGACCCCTTCACTACACAGAAAACACTGCACTGCCGTAAACCCTAAAACACCACCCTCAAAACGACCCCCTACACTACCCAAACACCAATGCTTATACTGCCCTAAACTCGAAAACGCTACCCCAGCACGAACCTCTACACTACACAAACACCACCGCACTACCCTAAACCCTACAACACTACCCCCAGCGCGACCCACTACACTACACAAGCACCACTGCACTACTATAAACCCTAAAACACTACCCCAGCATGATCCCCTTCACTACCCAAACACAACTGCACTACCCTAAACCCTAAAAAACTACCCCCTACACTACACAAGCACCACTGCACTACCCTAAACCCTAAAGCACTATCCCAGCATGACCCCTGCACTACACAAACACCACTGCTCTACCCAAAACCCTTAAACAGTACCCCAGCACAAACCCCTATACTACCCAAACATCACTGCACTACCCTAAACCCTAAAACACTACCCCCAGCACTACCCCCTACACTACGCAAACACCACTGCACTACCCAAACCCTAAAACACTACCCCTACACTACACAAGCACCACTGCACTACCCTAAATCCTAAAACTCTACCCCCATTATGACACCCTACATGACCCAAACATAACTGCACTACGCTAAACCCTAAAACACTACCACCAGCAAGACTCCCTACACTACCCAAACACCACTGCACTACCCTAAATCCTAAATCTACCCCAGAACAACACCCTACACTACACAAACACCACTGCACTATGCTAAAACCCAAAACACTACCCCCGGCACGACCCCCTTCACTATACAAACACCACTGCACTGCACTGCCCTAAACCCGAAACACTACCCCCTTCATGACCACCTACACTACCCACACATCACTGCACTACCCTAAACCCTAAAACAATACCCCCAGCATGACACCCTACACTACCGAAGCATAACTGCACTACCCTAAACCCTAAAACACTACCCCCAGCATGACCCCTTACACTAAACAAACAACACTGCGCTACCTTAAACCATAAATCTACCTGCAGCACGACCCCCTACACTACGAAATCACCACTGCACTACCCTAATCATTAAATCTACCCCCAGCATGACCCCCTACACTACACAAACATCACTTTGCTACCCTAAACCCTAAAACACTACCCCCAGCATGACCCCTTACACTACCCGAAAACCACTGCTCTACCCTAAACCCTAGGACACTCCACCCAGCATGACCCATTACAATACACAAACACCACTGTACTACCCTAAACCCAAAAACACTACCCCCAGCATGACCCCCTTCACTCCCCAAACACCACTTCACTGTACTGCCTAAACCCGAAAACCCTATCCCCAGCACAAACCCCTACACTACTCAAACAGCACTGCACTACCCTAAACCCTAAAACACTACCCCCAGCAAGACCCCCTACAGAACACAAACACCACTGCACTGCCCTAAACCTTTAAGCACTATTCCAGCACAATCCCCTACACTACCCAAACACCACTGCACTACCCTACACCCTAAAACAATAACCCAGCACAAACTCCTATACTACACAAACACAACTGCACAACCCTAAACCCTAATACACTACCCGAGCATGACCCCCTACACTACCCAAACACCACTGCACTACCCTAAACATAAAATCTACCCACAGCATGACCCCTCACACTACCCAAACACCACTGCATTACCCTAAGCCCTAAACCCTACCCCCAGCATAACCCCCTACACTGCACAAACACACTGCACAGCCCTAAAACCTTAAACACTACCTGCAGCACGACCCTCTACACTACCCAGTCACCACTGCATTACCCTAAACCCTAAATCTATCCCCAGCATGACCCCCTACACTACACAAACACAACTGTACTACCCTAAACCCTAAAAAACTACCCCCAGCATGACCCCCTTCACTACCAAAACACATCTGCACTACCCTAAAACCCTATCCCAACATGACCCCCAACACTACCCAAACATCACTGCACTACCCTAAACCATAAAACAAAACCCCAGCACGACGACACCCTACCCAAACATAACAGCTCTACCATAAACCCTAAAACACTATTCCCAGCAGGACCCCCTACACTACACAAACACCACTGTGATACCCCAAACCCTACATCTACCCCCAGCATGACCCCCTACACTACTCAACACCACGAGCTACCCTAAATCCTAGGACGCTCCCCCCAGCATGACCCATTACACAACACAAAAACCACTGTACTACCCTAAACCCTTAAACACTACCACCAGCATGACCCCCTACTCTACCCGAACACCACTGCGCTACCCTAAACCCTACATCTACCCTCAGCACTACCCCCTACATTATCCAAACACCACTGCACTACCCTAAACCATAAATCGACTCCCAGCATGATCCCCTACACTACTCAAACACCACCGAGCTACCCTAAATCCTAGGACGCTCCCCCCAGCATGACCTATTACACTACACAAACACCACTGTACTACCCTAAACCCTTAAACACTACCACCAGCATGACCCCCTACTCTACCCGAACACCACTGCACTACCCTAAACCCTAAATCTACCCCCCGCACAAACCCCTACACTACCCAAACACCACTGCGATACCCTAAAACCTAAAACACTACCCCCAGCATGACCCCCTACACTACACAAGCATCACTGCACTACTCTAAACCCTAAATCACTACCCCAGCACGACACCCCACGCTACCCAAATATAACTGCACTACCCTAAACCCTAAAACATTACCACCAGCATGACTCCCTTCACTACCCAAACACCACTACACTACCTAAACCTTAAATCTACCACTGCACTTCTCTAAACCCTAAAACCCTATCCCAGCATGAACCCCTACACTACCCAAACATCACTGCACTACGGTAAACCCTAAAACAATACCACAGCACGACACCCTACACTATCCAAACATAACAGCTCTACCATTAACCCTAAAACACTACCCCAGCATGACCCCCTGCACTACACAATCACCACTGCGCTACCCTAAACCCTAAATCTACCCACAGCACTACCCCCTACATTACCCAAACACCACTGTACTACCCTAAACTCTAAATCTACCCCCAGCATGTCCCCCTACACTACACAAACACCACCGAGCTATCTTAAACCCTAAAAAACTACCCCCAGCACAACCCCTTATACTACCCGAATACCACTGCACTACCCTAAACCCCAAGACATTCCCCTCAGCATGACCCCTTACACTACACAAACACCACTGCACTACCCTAAAACCTAAACCACTACCACCAGCATGACCCCTACACTACACAAGCACCACTGCACACTATTCTAAACCCTAAATCACTACCCCAGCACGACACCCCACACTACCCAAACATAACTGCACCACCCTAAACCCCAAAACACTACCATCAGCACGACTCCCTTCACTACCCAAACAACACTACACTACCCTAAACCCTAAATCTTCACCCAGCACAACCCCCTACACTACACAAACACCACTGCACTAGCCTAAACCCTAAAACAGTACCCTCAGCATGACCCGCTTCACTCCACAAACACCATTGCACTGCCTAAACCCCAAAACACTATCTCCAGCATGACCCCCTACACTACTCAAACAACACTGCACTACCATAAACCCTAAAACACTACCCCAGCACGATCCACTAAAGTACCCAAACACCACTGCACTACACTACACCCTAAAACAATACCCCAGCATGAACCTCTACACTACACAAACACAAAGGCACAACTCTAAACCCGAATACACCACCACCAGCATGACCCCCTACACTAAACAAACACTACTGCACTACCCTAAACCCTAAAACACTACCCCCAGCGCGTTCCCCTACACTACACAAACAGCACTGCACTAACCTAAACCCTAAATCTACCCCCAGCATGACCCCCTACACTACCCAAACACCACTGCACTACCCTAAACGCTAAAATACTACCCCCAGCATGACCCCTATACTATCCAAACACCACTGCATTACCCTAAACCCTAAAACACTACCCCAGCATAACTTCCTACACTACACAAACACCACTGCACAGCCCTAAACCCTAAAACATTACCTGCAGCATACCCGCTACACTACCTAAACACCACTGAAGTACCCTAAACCCAAAAACACTACCCCCGCATGACCTCCTAGACTACCCAAACACCACTGCAGTACCCTAAACGCTAAAACACTACCCCGAGCATGACCCCCTTCACTACCCAAACACAACTGCACTGCCCTAAATCCAAAAACACTACCCAGCACGACCCCCTCCACTACCCACACACCACTGCCCTTCCCTAAACCCTAAAAGCCTACCCCCAGCATGAACACCTACACTACAAAAACACCACTGCACTGCCCTAAACCCTAAAACACTACCTGCAGCATGACCCCCTACACCACCTAAACCCCACTGCATTACCCTAAATCTACCCCCAGCATGACACCCTACACTACACAAACACCACTGCACTACCCTAAACCCTAAAACACTACCCCCAGCACGATCCCCTTCACTACCCAAACACAAATGCACTACACTAAACCCTAAAACACTACCCCCTACACTACACAAACACCACTGCACTACCCTAAAACCTAAAACCCTTCCCCCAGCATGACACCCTATACTACACAAACACCACTCCACTGCACTAAACCCGAAAACACTACCTGCAGCATGACCCCCTACACTACCCAAACACCACTGCATTACACTAAACCCTAAATCTACCCCCAGCACAACCCCCTACACTACACAAACACCACTGCATTACACTAAACCCTAAATCACTACCCCAGCACGACACCCCACGCTACCCAAACATAACTGCACTACCCTAAACCCTAAAACATTACCACCAGCATGACTCCCTTCACTACCCAAACACCACTACTCTACCCTAAACCCTAAATCTACCACTGCACTTCTCTAAACCCTAAAACCCTATCCCAGCATGAACCCCTACACTACCCAAACATCACTGCACTACGGTAAACCCTAAAACAATACCACAGCACGACACCCTACACTATCCAAACATAACAGCTCTACCATTAACCCTAAAACACTACCCCAGCATGACCCCCTGCACTACACAATCACCACTGCGCTACCCTAAACCCTAAATCTACCCACAGCACTACCCCCTACATTACCCAAACACCACTGTACTACCCTAAACTCTAAATCTACCCCCAGCATGTCCCCCTACACTACACAAACACCACCGAGCTATGTTAAACCCTAAAAAACTACCCCCAGCACAACCCCTTATACTACCTGAATACCACTGCACTACCCTAAACCCCAAGACATTCCCCTCAGCATGACCCCTTACACTACACAAACACCACTGCACTACCCTAAATCTACCCCCAGCATGACACCCTACACTACACAAACACCACTGCACGCACTACCCTAAACCCTAAAACACTACCCCCAGCACGACCCCCTACACTACACAAACACCACTGCACTACCCTAAACCCTAAAATACTACACCCTACACTACACAAACACCACTGCACTACCCTAACCTCTAAAACACTACCCCCAGCATGACCCCTACACTATACAAACACCACTGCACTACACTAAACCCTAAAACACTACCCCCAGCATGACCCCCTCACAATACAAACACATCTGCACTACCCTGAACACTAAATCTACCCACAGCATGACCCCCTACTCTACCCAAACACAATTGCAATACCCTAAACACTAAATCACTACATCCAGAATGTACCCCTACACTAGCCAAACATAACTGCACTACCCTAAACCCTAAATCTACCCCCAGCACAACCCCCTAGACTACATAAACACCACTGCACTTTCCAAAATCCTAAAACATTACTCCACTGCCTTAAACCCTAAAACACTACCCCAGCACGACCCCCTATACTACATAAACACCACTGCACGACCCTAACCCCTAAATCTACCCCAGGCATGACCCTCTACACTACTCAAACACTACTGGGTTTCCCTAAATCCTAAAACACTACCCCAAGCATGACACCCTACACTACCCAAACACCACTGCACTACCCTAAACGCTAAAATACTACCCCCAGCATGACCCCTATACTACCCAAACACCACTGCAGTACCCTAAACCTTAAAACACTACCCCAGCATAACTTCCTACACTACACAAACACCACTGCACAGCCCTAAACCCTAAAACACTACCTGCAGCATACCCTCTACACTACCCAAACACCACTGCAGTACCCTAAACCCAAAAACACTACCCCCGCATGACCTCCTAGACTACCCAAACACCACTGCAGTACCCTAAACGCTAAAACACTACCCCCAGCATGACCCCCTTCACTACCCAAACACAACTGCACTGCCCTAAATCCAAAAACACTACCCAGCACGACCCCCTCCACTACCCACACACCACTGCCCTTCCCTAAACCCTAAAAGCCTACCCCCAGCATGAACACCTACACTACAAAAACGCCACTGCACTGCCCTAAACCCTAAGACACTACCTGCAGCATGACCCCCTACACCACCTAAACACCACTGCATTACCCTAAATCTACCCCCAGCATGACACCCTGCACTACACAAACACCACTGCACTACCCTAAACCCTAAAACACTACCCCCAGCACGATCCCCTTCACTACCCAAACACAAATGCACTACCCTAAACCCTAAAACACTACCCCCTACACTACACAAACACCACTGCACTACCCTAAACCCTAAAACCCTTCCCCCAGCATGACCCCCTATACTACACAAACACCACACCACTGCACTAAACCCGAAAACACTATCTGCAGCATGACCCCCTACACTACCCACACACCACTGCATTACACTAAACCCTAAATCTACCCCCAGCACAACCCCCTACACTACACAAACACCACTGCATTTCACTAAACCCTAAATCACTACCCCAGCACGACACCCCACGCTACCCAAACATAACTGCACTACCCTAAACCCTAAAACATTACCACCAGCATGACTCCCTTCACTACCCAAACACCACTACACTACCCTAAACCCTAAATCTACCACTGCACTTCTCTAAACCCTAAAACCCTATCCCAGCATGAACCCCTACACTACCCAAACATCACTGCACTACGGTAAACCCTAAAACAATACCACAGCACGACACCCTACACTATCCAAACATAACAGCTCTACCATAAACCCTAAAACACTACCCCAGCATGACCCCCTGCACTACACAAACACCACTGCGCTACCCTAAACCCTAAATCTACCCACAGCACTACCCCCTACATTACCCAAACACCACTGTACTACCCTAAACTCTAAATCTACCCCCAGCATGTCCCCCTGCACTACACAAACACCACCGAGCTATCTTAAACCCTAAAAAACTACCCCCAGCACAACCCCTTATACTACCCGAATACCACTGCACTACCCGAAACCCCAAGACATTCCCCTCAGCATGACCCCTTACACTACACAAACACCACTGCACTACCCTAAATCTACCCCCAGCATGACACCCTACACTACACAAACACCACTGCACTACCCTAACCCCTAAAACACTACCCCCAGCACGACCCCCTACACTACACAAACACCACTGCACTACCCTAAACCCTAAAATACTACACCCTACACTACACAAACACCACTGCACTACCCTAACCCCTAAAACACTACCCCCAGCATGACCCCTACACTATACAAACACCACTGCACTACACTAAACCCTAAAACACTACACCCAGCATGACCCCCTCACAATACAAACACATCTGCACTACCCTGAACACTAAATCTACCCACAGCATGACCCCCTACTCTACCCAAACACAACTGCAATACCCTAAACACTAAATCACTACATCCAGAATGTACCCCTACACTACCCAAACATAAATTCACTACCCTAAACCCTAAATCTCCCCCAGCACAACCCCCTATACTACACAAACACCACTGCACTATCCAAAATCCTAAAACATTACTGCACTGCCTTAAACCCTAAAACACTACCCCAGCACGACCCCCTACACTACATAAACACCACTGCACGACCCTAACCCCTAAATCTACCCCAGGCATGACCCTCTACACTACTCAAACACTACTGCGTTTCCCTAAATCCTAAAACACTACCCCAAGCATGACACCCTACACTACACAAACACCACTGTACTACCCTAAACCCAAAAAAACACTACCCCCAGCAGGACCCCCTTCACTACCCAAAACACAACTGCACTACAGTAAACCCAAAAATAATACCCCCAGCATGACCCCCTACACTACACAACCAACACTGCACTACCCTAAAACCTAAAACACGACCCCCTACACTACACAAACACCATTGCACTACCCTAAACCCTATAACACTATACCCAGCATGACCCCCTACACTACTCAAATACAACTGCACTACCCTAAACCCTAAAACACTACCCCTACACTACACAATCACCACTGAACTACCTTAAAATCTAAAACACGACCCCAGCACTATCCGCTACTTTACTCAAACAACACTGCACTACCATAAACCCTAAAACACTACCCCCAGCATGACCCCTACACAACCCAAACACCACTGCACTACCCTAAACCCTAAAACACTACCCCCAGCACGACCACCTACACAACCCAAACACCACTGCACTACACTAAACCCTAAAACACAACCCCCTACTCTACACAAACACCACTGCACTGCCTTAAACCCTAAAACACTACCCCCACCACGACCCCCTACACTACACAAACACCACTGCAATACCCTAAACCCTAAAATACTACACCCTACACTACACAAACACCACTGCACTACCCTAAACCCTAAAACACTACCCCCCACACAACCCCCTACACTACACAAACACTGCTGCGCTGCCCTAAACCCTAAAACACTACCCCCAACACTACCCAAACACCACTACACTACCCTAAACCCTAAAACACTACCCCCAGCATGACCCCCTACACTATACAAACACCACTGCACTACACTAAACCCTAAAACACTACCCCCAGCATGACCCCCTCACAATACAAACACATCTGCACTACCCTGAACACTAAATCTACCCACAGCATGACCCCCTACTCTACCCAAATACAACTGCACTACCCTAAACACTAAATCACTACCTCCAGAATGTACCCCTACACTACCCAAACATAACTGCACTACCCTAAACCCTAAATCTACCCCAGGCATGACCCCCTACACTACACAAACACCACTGCTCTACCCTAAATCCTAAATCTACCCCCAGCACAACCCCCTAGACTACACAAACACCACTGCACTATCCAAAATCCTAAAACATTACCCCCAGCACGACCCTCTTCACTACCCACACACCACTGCCCTTCCCTAAACCCTAAAAGCCTACCCCCAGCATGAACACCTACACTACAAAAACACCACTGCACTGCCCTAAACCCTATAACACTTCCTGCAGCATGACCCCCTACACCACCTAAACACCACTGCATTACCCTAAAGGCTAAACACTATCCCCAGCATGACTGTCTTCACTACCCAAACACAACTGCACTACCCTAAACCCAAAAACACTACCCCCAGCACGACCCCCTACACTACCCAAACAGCATTGCACTTCCTTAAACCCTAAAACCCTACCCCGAGCTTGAACCGTACACTACAAAAAAACACCACTTCACTGCCCTAAACCCTAAACACTACCTGCAGCATGACACCTATACTACCTAAACACCTTTGCATTACCCTAAATCTACCTCAGCATGACACCCTACACTACACAAACACCATTGCACTACCCTAAACCCAAAAACACTACCCCCAGCTTCACCCCCTAAACTACACAAATAGTACTGCACTACCCTAAACCCTAAAACACTACCTACAGCAAGACACCCTAAAGTACACAAACACCACTGCACTACCCTAAACCCTAAAATACTACCCACAGCCCGACCCCCTACACTACCAAAACACCACTGCACTACCCTAAAGCCTAAAACACTACCCCAGCACGAACCCGTATACTGCACAAACAGCACTGCACTACCCTAAACCTTAAAACACTACCCCCAGCATGACCCCCTACATTATACAAACACCACTGCACTACACTAAACCCTAAAACACTACCCCCAGCATGACCCCCTCACAAGCCTCAAACATTTGACAGATCTAATCGTGCACTTTACCTTTGGTCTTGGGGAGAGGAGAAGGGATGCTGTGCGTCGGTGGTCTCACCTGCAATTTAACATCGCTGCCGCTGCTGTGGGTCCTGCCTGTAGTGTGCGGAGTTCGTGGACCACTGCCCCCAGAATTCCCCGCTGTGGGCCCGCCTCACTTCCGCGCCCGGAGGCGCTAAAAGCGGGCAAGCTCCCTCCGCATCGTGGGACATGCGCAGGCGCCGCCGGGCTAAGCCCGGGCAAAGGGCGGGCCGTCTGTGGCCGTCAGGGGCCAGAGGGGGCCGGGCTGGGCCACCCCCGTTATCTATCATTCCAGGTTGTAAATGTTGGATGTACGACACTATCCTTGCTCTTTAGCCCATACTACGAAATTGAGATCATACTCCTGTTCCTAGTTATGGTATTTTGTTTCCCATAGAGCTGTGTGTGCTCAAGGCCACGTCACGTCCGTAGCTAATAGGGGCTGAAGGGGCGGAAGGAGGTAGGGTTGGGCCCGCTTCCTAACATATACGTTTTATCAGGAATAGTGAGAAGCGGAGGTGTGTTGTTTTGTGGACGATTCCGTCTTCTTGCTAGTCGTTACATAGCGAGTCCTGATTACTGTTCCTGCCCATCATATCCTATGGCCAAAAGTAATAGTAAGTGTCCCGCAATGGGAGGCACAGGGACATTAGATGCTTTTTAAAAAAAAGCAGAAACCGTCGTTTCCAGGGAAATTGAAATGGTGGAAAGGAGGCTATCTTTGGAGCCATTAACCCAGATTAATCGTGTGAAACAATCCGGTGATACTACCTTAGGTTTAGGTGCCTTACAGGCTGTACGTCATTTTTCTGGTGGCTCGGTGTTAGAGTCCAGCCTTGTAATTTCTCCTGCCTCTACGAGTATCTCTAGTCCCCCTCCTTCACCGCCAGTCACACGCACTAGGCAGTTACAGGTCCTTCCTGTCGCTGTTACTAAAATAGCTAAGGGGAAAAGAAAAGCTAATAACGCCCCCAAAGGAAGTCGGCAACAAGCCACACTACCCAGGAACAAAGACTCCGTACATGGGTTGGCCAGACAGGAAGGTAGTGTGGTTGTTCAGGACACGGTTGACAAGCGCCATGGGTGTAATGAGTGTACTGTCCAAGGGGAAGTAGATATCATGGGGGTTAAGATGGCCGAATTGTTAAAGCTTATGGATGAGCGATTGCGAGCTATCATATTGCCAGTCATGGATAGACTCAATAAGATTGATGACAGACTTGTCCTTATTGAATGTCATATAGCAGGCCAGAATGTATCGATGCCAAGGCAAAACCCACCTGAGATGCACCCTTTAAGTGTAGTAGCAACTAGAGTTTCTGAGTTGGTTGAGTCTATGACGACCCCTGCTGTAGGCCCTACAAATCCTCTTCCATCTACTACAGGAACTAATGGTGGAATTAGTTTGGGGCCTTGGGGCCAGATAGGGAGACTAAGTTCTCCTGCTGAGTATCCATCAAGGGAACGTCCTCTGCACTTGCCGCCTGAGGCCTGTCCGTATACTGTAATTTTGGCAAACGTCATGAAAACTCGTGATGGTAAGGAAGAGCATTGGTCCTCGTTAAAAAAAAAAAATACAAAAAAAATAAAGCCCTCCACTACTTGGTTGGTAAGACAGTATTAGGGAGTCGCCTTTTTGAAAATTTTAAAATGGTAAGAAGAGTCCCATGGGTGGGGAAAACCAACAAGGCGTTGAAGGGTGACTGCGTTGTAGTGAGCTTCAGCTCTCCTGATTTTGTAGATCACATCTTGAGGCAGGCAGGGTCGATCAGAATACATCAGGACTATGTAAATGTTCTCATGCTGGGGATTTTTTATCCACCTCATAATTCGGGACTTTCTGGAAATAGAGGGTACATCTCTCAGTTTGCCCCTGCGAGCAGTACATTGGTTCTTAGTAATAGATATGAGGCCCTTAGCACTTTAGATGTCAATGATTGACTCAGAGCTGATAGAGTTCAGGCCCATAATAATGAACTTAGAACTTAGAGCGTTTTTTTCTAATGACTCTGGGCTTCTGTTTTCCACCGTGTCGGCTGCGAAAGACAGCATTGACCTTAATGGCAGTGGAGACAGAACTTTACCCCTAAAGACAGCTTGTGGGAAAGGAACTAGTCAGATGACCACTGAGGAGGGAGAGAAATAGTCCCCCCTATTGTGACTGCTAATCTGACCGTTACAGTACCTGTAAATAGAGAGGAAGTTGATCTTCAACTCCTTTCACTGAATTTGGAGAATACCGTGACACAAGAGATGGGGCATGGGGGGAACCAAAATATCATGGAATATTGCTGGCCTGCGATCAAAAAGAGGTGATATAAATTGGAAGGCCTTTCTCTCCACCCATCATATAATTGCCCTTCAAGAAATGTGGGAGGCCAAAGACCCCTATCATTTGGATGGGTACCAGTCTTTTAATAAAAATGCTGTGCCTTCCACCACAGGGAGATCACGGGGGGGTCTCTTGTTATTATTTAGTCTCAAGTTATTATATAGTACAGAGTTGTTAGTGACTAGTTCTCCGAACATTTTGGCGGTTAAACTTGAAGGTGCCAACTTGCCGTCATTATTAGTGGTGAATTTTTATAACTCATTCACTAGGTCTGATGAACTGGAGCACCTAAAAGCACTGTTTACATTTTTGGACGAGTATGATGCAAATAATGTTATACCTTATTCTCTTTTACTTTTTGGTGATTTTAATATTCATGTATGTCATCTTAATTGTTTTGAAAATATTAATTATGATCTTTGCCCTCAAGAGGCTACCCATTTTGAACACTCTAAGGGTGGGATCTACCTAGAGAGTATTGTATCTGCCCTTCATTTATTTGCCCCTGTACAAGATTCTCTGTCTCCTGTCCCTACGTTTACTGGACAAGGCCATTATAGTACGATCGATTATATTTTCGTGTCTTGTCTTTTGAAGGACTTAATAGGTGCCTTTTGTGTTACTCAAAATGCCTTAAGTGATCACAATCCTCTCACTATGGAAATTAAAGTCAAGGCTCTGATGAGGGATAATCCACTGCCTATGATTTCTAATTTAAACTTAGTTTCTAAAAATCAGGGAAGACGATTGAGATGGGATGTTATCACCCCTGCTGATTTCCTCGAGAATTTGTATAATAGTAATAACGAGGATCTAAGTCTATGTTTGTCGACAGAGTCGCAACCAGTGGAAATCCTTGGTGCTTTCGAGAGAATAACAAAACAGGTAGTGGGTAACTTAACCTGTTACGGGAGACCAAGGCCTAAGAAACTAAAAAATTGGTTTGATCATGCTTGCTCTAGTGCTCATACCGCACTCCTGTTGGCACTGAAAGAAAGTGGAAAAGACTCAAGTAAGATTGTAGAGGCAAGAAGGTCCTATAAAAAAGCAATAAAGGCAAGGAAAATTCAGTTAAGAAATATGGCATGGGATGAATTGTCAGAGGCAAGTGTTTTGAAAAATAGCACTCAATTCTGGAAGGTGATTAATAGTCCATTATTTGATGAGTTGGAGAACACAAATAAAGACTGTCTTATTCCGCCAGATAGATGGGTGGCCCACTTCAGTGGTCTTTATTCTGAGATTCATCAACCTAACCCAGTAAATTATGGGGACATTAATCAGGCCTCAAAAATTCATTTTAAGGACGATGAAGTCCTGGAGTCCATTGTGTCAATGGCAAAAGGTAAAGCACCAGGTCCGGACGGTGTCCCCGTGGACCTTTATAGAGCAGATCCAAGGTACTGGGCAAAGATTTTAACTTCTGTTTTTAACGCAGTATCAAAGGCGGGTGCTCCTATGTCATTGGGCAAAGCAGTTATAGTCCCATTATTTTAAAAAGGGTCATGAGAAGATCCGGCATGCTACCGGCCAATCTTTCTCTTGGACTCTGCTATGAAGATAATGGGTAAAGTAGTTCTCGTTCGATTAACAAATTGGCTGGAAGATAAATCCATAATTTCTGACTTACAATATGGGTTCAGACAAGGAAAGGGCACAGTGGGCCAATGCCTCAATTTACATCTTATTATTGGGAAGTATACGGTCGCTAAGCAGGGGGACTTACATCTAGCATTTATGGACTTGTCCACTGCTTTCGATCTGGTAAACCGTCAAAAATTATGGGCCTCCCTAGTGGTATTGGGGCTTGACCATGTGTTGATATCCTTCCTGGCGGTTATCCACGAGGACACTACCGCAGTCGTCTGCTACAATGAAGAATGGAGTCTGTCAGAAGCTTGGCAGGTAAAGCGAGGGGTAAGACAGGGGTGCATACTTGCCCCCCTGCTTTTCTCGCTTTACATTAATAATCTGGGTGTGGCTCTAGTTTCGATCTGTAAGGATATTCCTAGAGCCGGCTCAAAACTGATTCCCGCATTATTATATGCCGACAACACGGTTCTGCTGGCAAGAACCGCAAGAGGCCTACAAGCCCATTTAAATGGATTTAATGATTTTAAGGTCTCTTTAGACTTAATAATACATTTTAAAAAATCACATTCCATGTCAATTGGTTGTGGGAGGGCGAAAAAGGCTAAATTCTACTGTAATGGGCAGGAGCTCACAAAAGTGCAGACCTACCCATATTTGGGGATTGTCTTTGATGACAGGAGATCTTGGGTCATGCAACGCGCCCAGAAAAAGAACATTCTTGCTAGGGCGACAGGAGCGCTGTTGGGCTTTGCAAAACGTTTGGGATGTAAACCCCTACCCGCTCTTATGAAGATATATAGAGCTAAGTGTGTTCCTATGGCCCTATATGGCAGCGAGGTATGGGGTTACAAGGCTATGAGCGAAATCCAATCAGTAGAAAATGCCTTTTTTTGGAAATTGTTGTCACTCCCCCCATCTGCTCCTATTTTTAATCTACATGAAGATCTGGGGGTAGGCTATCTTATTGACCAAATTTCTGTGGCTCCATTATTAGGTTGGTTGAGAGTTTGGGCACAGCAACCTCCGAACCTACACCAACTTATTATTCAAGACTGTTTGTCTCTTGATAAAGCCATGTCTATTCCATGGTTTCAATATATATTAAAATTAATTTGGAGTCACTTGGCTGTCTTGAATTGTTTGACAAACCAAGTGCGTTGAGCAAAGCAGAGATAAAGGCCTTTAAGACTCAGTTCTTGAGTAGAGCGATGTTACTGAGGGAAGGAGGTGAACTGGGAAAGCCGGCAGTCAGGAGGTTTGTCACGCTAAGTATAGGTAGAGAGATCCAGCCATACCTGACCTATATAAACAAACCATTTCATCTGTTCTTGTTAATAAGGTTTAAGCATGGCATGCTTCCCTGGCTCCTCGCTTACCCTAAGGGTTTTTTCAAAGAGGGAACCCTGGGGCCCTGTCCTTGCGATAATACCTCAGAACAAAATACGTTGCATTTGGTATTTTTTTGTAAATTTTACTCTTTGCAGTGCAAGAAATTTATTTTTCCCATTCTTAAGAACTGTAATTTTGAGCAAGTGAGGCCCGCACTGGTTTATCTGCAAATGCTTGGGTCTCCACTGGTATGCTTCGGAGTAGCCAGTTACATTACAGGGGCCATTAGGTGTGAAAACAGGGCGCAGTCTTCTTAGTAACCTCCCCACATTTTATTAGTACTGTTTTTAATAGTTGGAGAGTGTGGACTGATAAAGTAGTAATGGTTTTATGGGATTTGTAAAAATTGCAGAATTATTTGGATGACATACTTTTTATTGTGATTATGTGCCAACTGCAGTGTATTGTTTATTATTTATGAAATGTTGTAAATCATGTTTAATCTGTATCTTGTTAGTGGTCTTATTTTTTTTTTGTAATTGTAATTACTTGCACTATGAAATTTTGTCCTGTGCTTTGATGGATTTAACATTTTTAACCGAATAAAACAATCGTTTGACTTTGACCCCCTCAAAACACAAACACATCTGCCCTACCCTAAACACTAAATCTACCCCCAGCATGACCCCCGACACTACACAAACACCACTGTACTACCCTAAACCCTAAAACACTACCTCCAGAATGTACCCCTACACTACCCAAACATAACTGCATTACCCTAAACCCTAAATCTACCCCCAGCACAACCCCCTAGACTACACAAACACCACTGCACTAACCAAAATCCTAAAACACTACCCCCAGCACGATCCCCTTCACTACACAAACATCATTGCACTGCCTTAAACCCTAAAACACTACCCCAGCACGGCCCCCTACACTATACAAACACCACTGCACTACCCTGAACCCTAAATCTACCCCAGGCATGACCCCCTACACTACACAAACACCACTGTACTACCCTAAACCCTAAAACACTACCCCCGGCAAGACCCCCTTCACTACCCAAACACAACTGCACTGCGCTAAACCCAAAAACACTACCCCCAGCATGACCCCCTATACTACCAAACCACCACTGCACTACACTAAACCCTAAAACACATCCCCCTACACTACACAAACACAACTGCACTACCCTAAACCCTAAAACACTACCCCTACACTACAAAAACAACACTGTACTACGCTAAAACCTAAAACACTACTCCAGCACTACCCCCTACACTACCCAAACACCACTGCACTACTCTAAACCATAAAACACTACCCCAGCACGACCCCCTACACTACACAAACACCAATGCACCACCCTAAACGCTAAAACACTACACCAAGCACGACCCCATGCACTACCCAAACACCACTGCACTACCCTAAACCCTAAAACACTATCCCCAGCATGACCCCCTACAATACACAAGCACCACTGCACTACCCTAAACTCTAAAACACTACCCCCAGCACGACTCCCTACACTACCCAAACACCACTGCACTACACTAAACCCTAAATCTACCCCCAACATGACATCCCACACTACACAGACACCACTGCACTACACTAAACCCTAAGAAACTACCCCAGCATGAACCCCTACACTACCCAAACACCATTGCACTACAATAAACCCTAAATCACTAACCCCAGCATGACCCGCTACACTACCCAAACACCACTGCACTACCCTATACCCTAAAACATGACCTACACTATATACACAACACTGCACTACCCTAAACCTTAAAACACTACCCCCAACATGAACCCCTACACTACCCAAACACCACTGCACTATCCTAAACCCTAAAACACTACCCCCAGCATGAACTCCTACACTATACAAACACCAGTGCACTACCCTAAAACCTAAAACAGTACACCCAACATGAACTCCTACACTACCCAAACACCACTGCACTATCCTAAACCCTAAAACACTACCCCCAGCATGAACCCCTACACTACCCAAACACCACTGCACTATCCTAAACCCTAAAACACTACCCCCAGCATGAACTCCTACACTATACAAACACCACTGCACTACCCTAAACCCTAAATCTACCCCCAGCATGACCCCCTACACTACCGAAACACCACTGCACTAACCTAAACCCTAAAACACTACTCCCAGCATGACCCCCTACAATACACAAGCACCACTGCACTACACTAAACCCTAAAACACTCCCCCAGCACGACACCCTACACTACCCAAACATAACTGCACTACCCTAAACCCTAAAACACTACCACCAGCATGACTCCCTACACTACCCAAACATGACTGCACTACCCTCAACCCTAAATCTAACCCCAGCATTACCCCATACACTACCCAAACACCCCTGCACTCTCCTAAACCCTAAAACACTACTCCAAACACGACCCGTACACTACACAAACACAACTGCACTACCCTAAACCCCAAAACACTACCCCCAGCACGACCACCTACACTACCCAAACACCACTGCACTACCCTAAACCCTAAAACACTACCCCACCACGACCCCCTACACTACACAAACACCACTGCACAACCCTAAACTCTAAAATACTTCACCCTACACTACACAAACACCACTGCACTACCCTAACCCCTAAAACACTACCCCCAGCATGACCCCTACACTATACAAACACCACTGCACTACACTAAACCCTAAAACACTACCCCCAGCATGACCACTCACAATACAAACACATCTGCACTACCCTGAACACCAAATCTACCCACAGCATGACCCCCTACTCTACCCAAACACAACTGCAATACCCTAAATACTAAATCACCACATCCAGAATGTACCCCTACACTACCCAAACATAACTGCACTACCCTAAACCCTAAATCTACCCCCAGCACAACCCCCTAGACTACACAAACACCACTGCACTATCCAAAATCCTAAAACATTACTACACTGCCTTAAACCCTAAAACACTACCCCAGCACGACCCCTACACTACATAAACACCACTGCACGACCCTAACCCCTAAATCTACCCCAGGCATGACCCTCTACACTACTCAATAACTACTGCGTTTCCCTAAATCCTAAAACACTACCCCAAGCATGACACCCTACACTACACAAACACCACTGTACTACCCTAAATCCAAAAAAAACACTAACCCCATAAGACTCCCTTCACTACCCAAAACACAACTGCACTACAGTAAACCCAAAAATATTACCCCCAGCATGACCCCTACACTACACAACCAACACTGCACTACCCTAAAACCTAAAACACGACCCCCTACACTACACAAACACCATTGCACTACCCTAAACCCTATAACACTATACCCAGCATGACCCCATACACTACTCAAATACAACTGCACTACCCTAAACCCTAAAACACTACCCCTACACTACACAATCACCACTGCACTACCTTAAAATCTAAAACACGACCCCAGCACTACCCGCTACTTTACTCAAACAACACTGCACTACCATAAACCCTAAAACACTACCCCCAGCATGACCCCTACACTACGCAAACAACACTGCATTACCCTAAACCCTAAAACACTACCCCCAGCACGACCTCCCACACTACCCAAACACCACTGCACTACCCTAAACCCTAAAACACTACCCCCAGCACGACCACCTACACTACCCAAACACCACTGCACTACACTAAACCCTAAAACACAACCCCCTACTCTACACAAACACCTATGCACTACCTTAAACCCTAAAACACTACCCTCACAACGACCCCCTACACTACACAAACACCACTGCACTACCATAAACCCTAAAATACTACACCCTACACTACACAAACACCACTGCACTACCCTAAACCCTAAAACACTACCCCCCACACAACCCCCTACACTACACAAACACTGCTGCGCTGCCCTAAACCCTAAAACACTACCCCCAACACTACCCAAACACCACTACACTACCCTAATCCCTAAAACACTACCCCCAGCATGACCCCCTACACTATACAAACACCACTGCACTACACTAAACCCTAAAACACTACACCCAGCATGACCCCCTCACAATACAAACACATCTGCACTACCCTGAACACTAAATCTACCCACAGCATGACCCCCTACACTACCCAAATACAACTGCACTACCCTAAACACTAAATCACTACCTCCAGAATGTACCCCTACACTACCCAAACATAACTGCACTACCCTAAACCCTAAATCTACCCCAGGCATGACCCCCTACACTACACAAACACCACTGCTCTACCCTAAATCCTAAATCTACCCCCAGCACAACCCCCTAGACTACACAAACACCACTGCACTATCCAAAATCCTAAAACATTACCCCCAGCACAACCCCCTTCACTACACAAACACCACTGCACTGCCTTAAACCCTAAAACACTACCCCAGCACGCCCCCCTACACTACACGAACACCACTGCAGTACCCTAACCTCTAAATCTACCCCAGGCATGACCCCCTACACTACACAAACACCACTGCTCTACCCTAAATCCTAAAACACTAGCCCAAGCATGACACCCTACACTACACAAACACCACTGTACTACCCTAAACCCTAAAACACTACCCCCAGCACGACCCCCTTCACTACCCAAACACAACTGCACTACAGTAAACCCAAAAACAATACTCCCAGCATTACCCCCTACACTACACAACCAACACTGCACTACCCTAAAACCTAAAACACGACCCCCTACACTACACAAACACCATTGCACTACCCTAAACCCTAAAACACTATACCCAGCACGACCCCCTACACTACACAAACACAACTGCACTACCCTAAACCCTAAAACACTACCCCTACACTACACAAACACCAGTGCACTACCTTAAAATCTAAAACACGACCCCAGCACTACCCGCTACACTTCTCAAACAACACTGCACTACCATAAACCCTAAAACACTACCCCCAGCATGACCCCTACACTACGCAAACACCACTGCATTACCCTAAACCCTAAAACACTACCCCCAGAATGACCCCCTACACTACCCAAATGTCGTACTTTAGAATTTGGGACCGCGTAGGAGGCAGGGCCCTACCCCTGTTTCTCCCGGTATTGGCGAACCGCGAATGGTTAATGCGGTATGTACAAGTGCTTTGTGTAACGTTTTAGCTATGAATGCACTGTGTATACGCTATTATACATCACTACGTGGGTTCCATTTTAGAGTGGTGGCCATCTTATGGTTGCCCTCACATAGGCTACATAGCATGAAGCCAATACGGGCCTTTTAGAGCACATGTACCTTTCTTTGACTTTTCTGTGACCTGGGCAGCTTGGCTCCGCTGCCCCAGGTCAGTCCGGTCTCACGAGTTCCCCGTCCTCTGGCCACCTGTGATTAGCATCAGGGCTTGACACACCATCAAGCCTTTTCATCCTACACGAGCCTCCAGCTAATCTCTTTCTCACCTGACTGTTCCTGCTTTATGGCTTGTTTTCCAAACATGAGATGCTCATGTTTATTGGGGCCTATCGATATCTGATGTGGGATCTGAGCCTTGCTGGGTAAATAATTGCGGGCTGGCTTAACTGGAATGTGGGATGGTCATCATGACTCTGCCTTTTCGTTTGTAATGTATACATGTGATGGCCATATCGTAAACCAAGGAATGTGTGCCTGAATCAGGATATTTTGTATTTAAGGAGAAGCTCGTTTCTGTGATTTTTAGCAGTGTCCTGAGAACATACACGCTGTTGTACTTCTAGGATACCTGTAATTGGTCTGAGCCAATAAACTGATCTTTGACTTCACCCAGAAGACTCTGTGTTTCTGTAGGTCTGAAACAGGAAGAACCCCAAAGTCATAGGGTGTGTTCCCCTGCACCGCTGGGCTTAAAATACCCAGTACTTCAGTTGGCGCCCAACTCGATGCGATTTCAGCGGTACCGGTCCAAGCCAGAGGTTCGTGAGGAGCTTAGTGTGGAAATTCTGGAGGAAGGCCGCCACTTCATCGGCACCTGCATGTCGACGTGGTCCGAAAGTCTTTTCTGCGAGGTTATCCGCGTCCCGACGGCTACGAAGGACTGCTGCCCTGATTAATCGCCCTGTTTTGGACCCTTGACGATTTTTTGGTAGAGCGAAACAATCGAGAGAGTCTTCTGGTGACGCTATCGATCATCAATATTCAGTTAAGTATAAGGGGAGCGTCTCCTAGTTTGAATTTGGTATCCTTCGGGATCATTTTGATTTGGTGCTTGCAAGTCCCAAAGCCAGAGGACTCGTGTATTCACGAGACTATCGTATTCGATAATCCTTTGACGTTTGAAACTAGACTAGTGAGCGAAGATGCCTGGTTCTAGTGTATTTTGTAGATTGTTTTGTTTGGGTTGTGGAAGGGATTTCCAGTTAGAGGATTCATGTCCGGTTCCTCCAATTGGAACTCCTACGTATGAGCTTTATGTAAAACATGGCGTGGGCCCCATTGCATATAATGAAGTATGGATCCGATACACCAGAAAGGACGGTGTTTTAAAATGGCCCCAAAATGGTAGTTTCGATACACATATCTTAGATAATTTGGAAGTTAAATTGTTTAAAAAGAAAGCCCGGCCGGCGATGTTTTATTCTTTCCGCCTATGGCGAAAGGAAGCCAAACAGAAGGAAATTAAGCTAGCAAAAAAGAATAAGAAAGAAAGAGGTATGTCAGTGATGCAAGCAGCTGTGCAATTTAAAGATAATGAGGAGGAACAAATGAATGAGCAATTGCACAGACAGCGCAAACTAGGGATTGATAAATGTTACCCTGTTTTGTCACCCCTTGTGCAAGATGAGACTAAAAAGAGAATGAGAAAGATTCCCTAATGTCCCATTTGCTAAGTTCGCCACCCCCATATGCGCAAAACGCCACCGCACCTCCACAGCTTGTAAATGCGCAGCCTCCAGTAAATATGCCGCAAGCCTTCCCACAGGCGCCAGCTCCTCCTCAGCCGGCTCCTATCCCTGCAGTGCAGCCCTCTCAAGGGGCGCCAGTTTTGCTACCTGTTGCCCCTGCGCTTCCTGCGACTTTGCCTAGCACGCCAGCGGCTTCCCCTGGTGCTCCTTCTTACACTACCCAGGTACCTGTATCTGCACCCGCTTTTCTTCCCTCTGTCTATCCCCCTGTTTTCGCCTCAACTTCTCCTTCAGCAAGACAACGACTAGCTAATGTAGTTACTAGTCTAATGTCGCCTCTCTTTGGTCATCTAGTGCGACTCCTGCCTTACAGCGTAAGCAATTGCGCAGTCAGCTGCCTGATCCTGAAGAGAAAAAGACATTAGATCATATGGCGCGTAGGTGGATTATTCTTTCATCACTCTATGATGTGGAATCGGTTGTTGACGTTTTTCACCAATGGGATGCCCCGAAACAAAGGTATGTGTTCGAGAAAATGTGTGAAATCCTCTGTGAGGAATTGGATGATCATGGTAGAGATCCAAGCCCGCAGGAGTTGTGTCGAGTGAGATTCGATTTTGGAAAAGGTACGATTGTGGGCCCGATGTAAATAGAGCAGTTGCGATCTTATTATCCTTGAGGAATGATGATTGTCAACAGTCGTTGTTTGAACCAGATTTCCCTGCGGGGAAAAAGGGAAAAGCGCGACAATACCCCATGAGAGAAGTCCCTCCGGTATGGAAGGAAGCTGTTGCGGCTGATGCCGCTAATGGTATTGCTGCTATGCCAGCTCATTTTCAGCGTGTTTGGGTGCATGTCCCATGGAAGCGTTCTGAGGTGTTAGCGCTTAAGCAGACATTGCCTGACCCCCGTAAAAACCCTACCGGTTATTATAAGGAGTTATCACAAACTGCAGAATCATGTGTAATGAATTTGGCTGACATAAATATGCTGTTTGGGAATGTGGTTCCACAGCCTTTATGGGGATCCATTCGTAATGTAGATCACGCTGCAGAATTGGGTAACACATGGGCTAATATCATTGTTGCAGATGCTGGCCAAGTTGGTGGCGCGAAACCTGACCCTTTAGTAGCAGAACTCCCTGGTAGAATTATCACCTACATGAAAACTATAATGCCTGCGATGCGCGTAAATTGGGATAAACTATCCGCATGTAAGCAGAAGAAAGATGAGACAGTGTCTGATTTTTTCACCAGGTTTGAAGAAACGTTTATCAACCACAGTGGTCAAGGCATGAGTACTGAAGGTGGCCAACGGTTATTTGTTGATAAATTTGTGCAGAATCTACCTCCCGAGTTGTGTAAAAAATTAAAAGACTCAGAAAGTTCCTGGGCTGTTTCCTCTTCAGCGCAAATACTGGCTACAGCACAGTATTATGAGAATAGAGACAAAGATGAGAAGGATAGAACAGATAAGAAAACGAAAGAACTGAAAACAAAGGTCCTTTTACAGCAGGCCTATCCGCCACGTGGAGGACATAATAATATTAGGCAAACACAAGGTGTCTATCACCAGCCCCAACAGTTTCAGAATAATCAGCAAATGAATGGGTATTATCAACCACGAATCCCTATAGGTCCCAACCAATGTTCATATTGCAAAGAGAAAGGTCATTTTAAATATAGTTGCCCTAAATTAATGCAGCGTAACAGTAATGCGTATGGCGCAAGAGGTAGAGGTGGTCAGCAAGCTCCTAGAGGCAGAGGGCGTGGAAATGTTCTCCAGAACGCGCGTCCTCTTCTGCCTCAAAATACCATAAATAGCTTTGATCAGCAAGCCAACGCGACTGGTAATACAGCTCAGTACTACAATAATGATTATTATGCAGAAGACGACAATGTAGAAGAAAATGATTACTAGGACAGCCGTAGACAGAGAGAGGGAGTTGTTTCAGTGCCAGTGGATCAGAGTGGACCTTATGTTAAAGTAACTACAGCAAATGTAACGGAGCCCTTTCTGCTAGACACTGGTGCTGCAAAGAGTTCAATCATGCATTCAAAACTCCCTAACGCGCCTTTGTCTGGCGAAATGAATGTTTCAGTAGGTTTTTCTGGCGCCCCAGTTAGGAACCCGATTTCTAGTCCTATGTCTCTTTCTGTTGGACCTTGTGAGCTAAAAGCACCTCTCATCCTAACAACAGGTTGTGGTGAGAATTTGTTAGGATTAGATTTGGTAAAAAGATTGCATGCCACGCTGTATTGTTCTCCCTCAGGAGTACAACTTACATTAGGTAAGAAAGTGATTTCCCCAATGTATTTGTCTAAAAATGCAATGCCACCTGAATTATCATCCCTTCCGGATGTCCTTTGGGCTACTGGTCCCAATGATGTGGGTCTTCTGGAGATACCGCCATACGTGGTAACTTTAAAGGCCAATGTCAGATTGCCACGTATTCCCCAGTATAAGATCTCCAATGAAGGTCAGAAAGCGTTGTTAGAAATTGTCAGCGATTTGATTAAAAAGGGTGTGATTGAAGAGACAAGAGGCAACGTTTGCAATAGTCCGGTTTTACCTGTCTTAAAAAGAACGGACCCTTCACAGCCACCTGTTTACAGATTTGTGATTGATCTTAGAGAGGTTAATAAGATTGTTGTGCCACAGTTTCCAGTTGTCCCTGATATAACTGCCTTGTTAACTATGATTCCAGCCTCTGCTGCATGGTTCTCAGTGATCGATTTAAAGAATGCTTTCTTTAGCATCCCAATTGCAGAGGAGAGCAGAGACATTTTTGGCTTTAGTTTAGGAGGTCGAAGCTTCCGCTTTAAACGCGCTCCCAAGGGCTACTGTGAAAGTCCATCAATATACAGTCAGGCTTTAAAAGCGCAGCTTGATGCACTTGTTTTACCGAGTGGCGCTATCCTTATTCAGTACGTTGACGATTTGTAAATCGCCGCGGATACTGAAAAGATTTGCAAAGAAGCTACATTGTCATTGTTACGTCATTTGTCTGCCTTCCATCACAAAGTGTCTCTCTCAAAACTGCAATATTGTCGACAAGAAGTGACCTACTTAGGTCATCTCTTATCGAAGGAGGGAAGGAAACTGACCCCAGAAAGAATTCAAGCCATTGCACAGTTGAGTGTGCCAAGAACACAGAGAGAAGTGCATGCTTTCTTGGGCATTACTTCATACTGTAGGCATTGGATTCCCAATTTTTCCTTGTTGGCAAAACCTTTGTTAGCATTAACATGTAAAGACACACCGAATCCTATCCCATGGTCTGAAGAGTGTCAGAAAAGTTTTTGGGAATTGCGTAATGCATTATGTTCAGCTCCTGTGTTGGGTACCCCTGACTACAGCAAGCCTTTTACATTGTATGTTCACGAGAAAGATGGTTGCGCGTTATCAGTGTTAACACAGCCTTTTGGCGACAGACCGCGTCCATGCGCATATTTTTCATCAACCTTTGACCCTGTAGCGAGGACATTGCCAAGTTGTCTGAGAGCCACAGCTGCTGCAGCTATGTCTATTCGACAGTCTGCTGGCCTAGTAATGGATAATACATTGATTGTTATGGTTCCGCATGCTGTGGACACATTGTTAAACAGGACCAAGACGCAGCACTTAACTAGTGCGCGATTATCAGGATGCGAGCTGACACTGTTAGCAAACCATATACACATAAAGAGATGCAACACGTTGAATCCAGCTACACTATTACCAATCCCAGCAGACCTAGATGAGATTGAGCAACATGATTGTCTGTTCAGAACAGAAGAAGAGACGAAAGGGAGAGTAGATCTTAAAGATACTCCCCTGACTGAGTGTGATGGTAATTTATGGGTGTATGGTTCGTGTTTCAAGCTTCCAAATGGTGATACGACTGCTGCATATGCTATCACGACTTTGCACACGATTGTGGAAACTGCACGTGTGCCACAAAATTCGCCTCAAGCAGCAGAACTGATTGCCCTTACGAGAGCATGCGTGTTGTCTGAAGGAATGAAAGTGAACATATATACGGATAGCCAGTACGCCTTTGGCGTGGCTCATAGTTTTGGGCGATTGTGGAAAGAACGTGGGTTCCTGACTTCACATGGAGCTAAGATTCAGAATGGCAAGTTGGTGAATGATCTCGAGTCGCTGACCCTACCATCACAAGTTGCGATTATGAAATGCAGTGCGCACAAGAAAATCACTGATGATGTTGGTCGTGGTAATGCGTTTGCTGATGAAGTCGCGAAAGAAACAGCAAAAGATGTAAAGACTCGAATGTATGTTGCAGGCCCTGCCAGATGGGTTGGTGATGTTGGAATGTGTGAAAACGCAATAGAGAGTGTAAAGTCCCTTCAAGCTGAAGCCACAGAGAAAGAGTTGAGCAAGTGGAGAGAAAGTATGGGTAAGTTGGATGAGAATGGTTGTTGGATTGATTTGTCAGAACATATGCGATGGTTGTTACCTGATGCATATGTGCTTCCAGTGGTTCCTATGGCACATGGAATGGCACATATCAGTACGAAAGGAATTTGTAAGTTGTTGGCTCCAGTATGGCAGAATGCTGGAATTCCTAAGTGTGCAGAGAATGTGGTCAAGAGTTGTATGGTATGCATGAAGTACAACCCTGGTAGGGGAACCCCAACTCCAGCTGGTCATTTTGCGCCTCCATCATATCCATTTGAAGTTTTGCAGTTAGATTTTATCCACATGGAAAGATGCAACAACCTGAAATATGTATTGGTGGTTGTTTGCGCTTTCTCAAAATGGATAGAGGCCTATCCCCTAAAAGATAACACTGCTCTATCCACAGCCAAAGCCCTTGTGAAGGAATTTTTCCCTAGGTTTGGAATGCCAAGAATGGTGTGGAGTGATAATGGGAGTGAGTTTGTGGGTAAAGTGATGAAGAATGTGTGTGAGGGACTAGGTATAAAGCAGAAATTCCACGCTGCAAATCACCCCCAATCAGCTGGATTAGTAGAGCGCTACAACGGCGCTCTAAAACTTAAATTGGCCAAAATCCAGGCGAGCAACGGTCTTAAATGGCCTGACGCTCTGCCTTTAGCATTCCTATCCACAAGAATGACCGTGCACTCACGAGTGGGACTTAGTCCTTATGAGGTTGTTTTTGGCCGCCCGGCCAATGTATGGGGTGTGCCAAGACCTACGAAATTCAGTGAAATCGAGCATCCAGTACTGCTTGATTACTTGTATGATTTGATGGTTAAACTGCGTGTTTTGCACCAACAGGTGCATGATACTCTCCCCCCGGCCTCTGAGGCTCCAGGACACCCCATTGACCCTGGCACGTGGGTCCTCATCAAAAACTTCCAGCGGAAAAGCAACGATGAGCCCCGCTGGATTGGCCCTCACCTCGTACTACTGTCTACAAGATCAGCTGTTCGTGTAAAGGGGAAGAAGAACTGGATCCACGGCGCCCACGTGAAAAGGATCCCTTTGCCTCTGCCGTATGACCAGTGGGTCCAGGAGGGTATCGCAGACTCTGAAACAGACACTGTACCTCGTTTTGTACCATTCAGTGATGCACGCATAAAAGGCACAACTTCAGCACAACAGAGTGACGATATTTTGCAAGAAGCTGTGCCACCGTCAATTCGATTGGACACCACAGAGCCTGAACTCTTGTTTCAAGATCAGACAGTACCTGGCCGTTTTCATTACAATCTGAGACCAAGGCCTATGGACAAATAAATATTCTTTTTCTTACCTTTTTTATTCTTTGATAACCAGAGCTCTCCCATCTGAAGGACTTTCTTGATTTTTGTTTTTCGAACCACCATCCGGGTTCAGCCGCAGGGTCGCGGTGCCAAGACTTTGGGGTACAGGCCGAAGACGTTAGGTCAACGGTTCTGGTTGGTCTAGGGCGTCCCCTGGACTAACAGGCGTACCCCTTAGCAGAAGAAACTCACCCGCCGCGAGCGGCACGATTAGAGGATGGAGTTTTTCAAGATGGAGAGATCCGCTGAGGAAATGAACTTTAAAGCAAGAATATGTAAATTAATGAAAAGAAAACGTTTTGTGTTTTTATGCCTGTTTATACTATGTAGTATGGTAGTGTTTACTGTAGGATTTGTATTCTTCTCCTCTCAAGAGCCCATTGCACCCACTGTACAGCCTATATCTCCTTCTACTGTCTCCTCACACTCTTGTCACCCTCTGCCTGAACATGAACAAGCCAGACGATCAGAATTTGTAAACAACTCCTTTATTCAGCTCCTGCACCAGCACCAACTAGTCATGAATACAACCAATTGCTGGGTGTGTGGTTTAATGCCACATACCATTAATAAGGGTATTCCTTATCTAGTGCTGCCGTTTAGTTACAATGGATCGTCATGGGCGTTCCAGACCATGTTTCTCTTTGCCCTAGATGCCTACTCCCCGCGACAACCGCGTTCCATCAGACCTAGCACCAATAATAAAGCCCTAATGAAAGGAGTTGCCGATATGAGCAGAGATATCGATGCATACTCATCTATTCCCAAAGAAGAGTTGAGAGCTTATGTAGGGTGGAACGCAACGGGGTATAGTATTAGTCTGGGTGAAAGACAGCGAAAAATCTCATCCCCAATCTGGGTCGTACCCCACATAGGTCGGTTCTGTTTGCGAGGTAATGGTCAGAATCCTAGAGCTCAACTGGGGAGAAGTGACTGTACTGAAACGTACACTTTTCCGTCACAGTTTTCCCCTGCGTTTTTGGCTGCCAAGGGTACATATTTTATCTGCAATGACCGAGCATATACATGGTTGCCCCCTGATTTCTCGGGCACATGTTATATTGCAAACCTGCTACCGCCAACATTTACTGCCGCCTCCGACTATCACAAGACCAGAGTTGTGAGAGGCGTGATTAGTAAGGAGGATACCGCCGGTCAGGAAGCGGGAGATTTCTTTTTGGGTTTCCTGCCGTTTCGGGGACCTATGGTTAATAGTAGGAACCTGAGACAACTGACTCGAGTGGTTGAATCCACTGTTAATGTTACGGCTGGTGCCCTTGGTAATTTGACAGCTGAGCTCCAAGCGGATCGCCTCATGACTTTGCAGAAACGCATTGTTCTAGACATTATACTTGCAGACCGCGGTGGGGTATGTATGGTTATCCAATCTAGTTGTTGCATTTTCATACCAGACAACGCTCCAACAGTTTATCAAGCCATCTCCAAACTACATAAAATATCTGAGTCCATACACGTGGATAAAGGAGATTGGTCACTGGTGGGGTGGTTCTGGGAACTGATATCTGCCTGGGGTTGGAAAGTTCTGATGGTCATTGGAATGATCTTAGCCATCCTTTTCCTGTTCTGTCTGTGCATACAGTGTGCTCCTGCGATATGTGGCCTCTGTGCTACATTATGTGTAAGGAAGCCTGTATCGAGGGACGAGCTAAGTAATAGGATGATGCTACAGCAACATCTCCATGACTTTGTGAATATTGACCTAGACTCGGATTGAAATGAGTATAGTTATTGCCTATGTAAGGGCAAAAGGAGGGTCTGTCGTACTTTAGAATTTGGGACCGCGTAGGAGGCAGGGCCCTACCCCTGTCTCTCCCGGTATTAGTGAACCGCGAATGGTTAATGCGGTATGTACAAGTGCTTTGTGTAACGTTTTAGCTATGAATGCACTGTGTATACGCTATTATACATCACTACGTGGGTTCCATTTTAGAGCGGTGGCCATCTTATGGTTGCCCTCACATAGGCTACATAGCATGAAGCCAATACGGGCCTTTTAGAGCACATGTGCCTTTCTTTGACTTTTCTGTGACCTGGGCAGCTTGGCTCCGCTGCCCCAGGTCAGTCCGGTCTCACGAGTTCCCCGTCCTCTGGCCACCTGTGATTAGCATCAGGGCTTGACACACCATAAAGCCTTTTCATCCTACACAAGCCTCCAGCTAATCTCTTTCTCACCTGACTGTTCCTGCTTTATGGCTTGTTTTCCAAACAGGAGATGCTCATGTTTATTGGGGCCTATCGATATCCGATGTGGGATCTGAGCCTTGCTGGGTAAATAATTGCGGGCTGGCTTAACTGGAATGTGGGATGGTCATCATGACTCTGCCTTTTCGTTTGTAATGTATACATGTAATGGCCATATCGTAAACCAAGGAATGTGTGCCTGAAGCAGGATATTTTGTATTTAAGGAGAAGCCCGTTTCTGTGATTTTTAGCAGTCTCCTGAGAACATACACGCTGTTGTACTTCTAGGATACCTGTAATTGGTCTGCAGCCAATAAACTGATCTTTGACTTCACCCAGAAGACTCTGTGTTTCTGTAGGTCTGAAACAGGAAGAACCCCGAAGTCATAGGGTGTGTTCCCCTGCACCGCTGGGCTTAAAATACCCAGTACTTCACCTTCACAAACACCACTGCACTACCCTAAACCCTAAAACACTACCCCCAGCACAACTCCCTACACAACACAAACACCACTGCACTACCCTAAACCCTAAAACACAATCCCTAGCATGACCCCCTACACTATCCAAACACCACTGCACTACCCTACACCCTAAAACACTACCCCAGCTTGACCCCCTACACTACCCATACACCACTGCACTACCCTAAACCCTAAAACACTACCCCAGCATGACCCCCTGCACTACTGCACTACCCTAAACCCTAAACCCTAAATCACTACCCCAGCACTACCCCCTACACTACCCAAACATCGTTGCACTACCCTAAACCCTAAAACACTACCCCCAGCAAGACCCCATACACTATCTAAACCCCACTGGACTACCCTACACCCTAAAACACTACCCCGGCATGACCCCCTGCACTACTGCACTACCCTAAACCCTAAATCACTACCCCAGCACGACACCCTACAGTACCCAAACACTGCTGCACTACCCTAAACCCTAAAACACTACCCCCAGCAAGACCCCATACACTACCCAACCACCACTGCACTCCCCTTAACCCTAGAAAGAAAAAAAAACACCCCATGCCCAATCCCCCTTACCTCTCACTCCTCATGGTTCCTGCTTCACGTCGTCTCTGAGGGGTGATGCACGTCATTGTGAGGAAACGGAACAGCCTCTTTTTCCTTACAACAATGTAGATCGTCTACACGTTTTTTAGAACGCATGGTCATTTACCATACATACCTTTACAACAAAATTTGTTGTAAAGGCATGCGTGGTAAATGACCATGCATTCTAAAACAATGTGTAGTAATGACTTTGTGATGTACAACGCATGCGTGGTAATGCATGCATTGTAATGGTATCGTGAAGTAAAAAAGTCGTTGTAACGGCGGTTTACCAATTGAAGCTGGCCCCTGTTCTTCAGTGAGTTGTTTATTTGATAAATTAGGAGGAAGGAATGTGTTTTTTTTTCCCGAAAAGTGCATTCCCAGCTGTTGTATTGTGAAAGTGTCCACGTGGCATGGTTTAACTTCGAATGAGGGAGTGGAAGAGTCTGTTTGGATCTAAACGAATTCTGTTGTTGGACGGGGCCGGGGCGAAACGTCATCAAAAAACACAGCTAATGTAAAGCCTCCTCCCTTAAGTGTGGAGCAGTGCCATGAGAGGTCAAAAAGTGTGTGTCCCACCGCAGTATGACCGTACCGCGTCACCCATGTGCTGCCTCCAGCGTACGGAAGGTAGAAGCGGCATCGCAGGTCCTCTTGAAGACCATTGTAGCACTAATTCTACATTTTAGAAGTAGGGCATTTTAACCTCGTTGTTCCTGACAGATACACAGAGAAGATCCTGTGTTATTCAGTGCCCTTGTTATCTTTTTTGTGGGTTGTGGTACTAGTCACTTCGCTGCCCCCCCTGTGTACATGACTGGGCACCTCACCTCGTGTGCCATCTGCAGGCCCTCTTCCCTAGGATCACTGGTTTCAGTTTCTGGAGTGGCAACACAAACAGTTGCTCCCAAAAGTCTAGCCTGAACACTTAGGTGAATATCCCCTGCACCAGCATTATACGGAAATTCTTTCCTAGCTCTCCACACATTGATGAGGAAGTCATAATAGCACGGCTCCATTTGCTACACCGTATGACATCATCGGAGCCATAAGAGGACCTCGTCGGCGTGCTGACGTCAGTTCCACCCATTTCTTCCGTGCCACCGAGGCAAACAGGCGGACCGAGACATTTTCACATGTGTACATAGTATATTCACTGAAAAAAACATAGGTTTCAGGCACGTTATAGTTAGAAATTAGCATTTAAAAAACCATGGAAATTCACTGAAAAAAACATATGTTTCAGGAACATTATATTTAGTTGGACATTTCACTTGTATAAAACCATAGAAATTCCGGCGTTATAGTTAGTTCAGCTAACTATGACTCGCGCCCCTGCAATGCACTGCTGATGACGTCACATATTACATCATTCATGACATGGTCAGTGACACCACTGATGACATCACTGATGACATGTCAAATGACATCACTGATGACATCATCCAGTGACTGTGTGTTTCTGTAATGTTTAAATTTGTTTTATATATATGCCAAGCTGTATTGAAGAATGAGAGGGTGTATAAGTGTCTGTATGGAGGATTTAGTAGCTACGTGACTGACTGTATAAGTGAGTGATTAAATGCATCTTACTGAATGCATGGGTTAGTGAATAAACCGAGTGAAAGTCTGTCTGTTGTTGTGTAAGCTGCTGCATGCGTTGGTGAGTAGTTGCATGAGTGTCTATATGGGTTATTGATTGCTTGCCCGAGTATTTGTATGACTGCCTGTGTGTGTGTGTGGGTGGGTGGAAGGTGTGTGACTCTGTGCATAGATGTGTGAGTGGTTGATTCACTTGGTGTATGGGTTCAAGAGTGCATGTGGAAACAGCTGTATGGGTGGGTGAGTGTGTGTATGGGTGTGTTGGTGAGTGAATGGATGTCTCAGTGGTACATGTGCAAGTAACTACATATGTAAAAGGCAGTATAAGTGAGTGATGGTGTATATAAATAACTATATGTGAGAGTCAGTAATTGTGAGAGTGGCTGCATGGATGAGTGTGTATTTGTATCAGTGAGTCTATAAGACAGTAATTATGTGTTAGTATGTATGAATAAGTGAGGTGGTGTCTGTATAACTGTATAGGTGAGTAAATGGAAGTATGATTGATTCTTTGCATCACTGACTAGGTGTGTGAGTAGCTCTAGATATGTGGCAGTGTGTGAGTGTCTGTAGAGGTGTATGAGTGCATAGGATAGTGTTGTGTTGATGAGTGACTGCATGTATGAGTGACTGTATGGGTGAATGAGTGGATGTGTGTATAGACCTAGGAATCAGTCAGTGTGTATTTAGTAACTGGTACTGATGTGTCTATTTTTCGAAAATGGTAGTCTGTATTTCAGAGTGGTTGTATCAAAGGTTATATTCAGGTGTGAGGAGGTGCATCAGATTTTCACGTGGAAGATCTCATCAGTGATGTCATCAGTGATGTAATTTGAGATGTCATCAGTGATGTCATCAGTGAAGTCACTGACCAAGTCAAGAATGATGTAATATTTGACGTCATCAGCAGTGCATTGCGGGGGCACGAGTTATAGTTAGCTGAACTAACTATAATGCCGGAATTTCTATGGTTTCGTACGTGTGAAAAGTCCAACTAACTATAACGTGCCTGAAACCTATAGTTTTTTCAGTGAATTTCTATGGTTTTTTAAATGCTAATTTCTAGCTATAACGTGCCTGAAACCTATGGTTTCTTCAGTGAATTCCTTTGGTTTTTTAAATGCGAATTTCTAACAATAAGGTGCCTAAAACCTATGTTTTTTTCCGTGAATTTCAAAGGTTTTTTAAATGAAAATTTGTAAGTCTAATGTACCTCAATCCTATGTTTTTTTATTTTCTATATATATATATACATATATATATTTTAAAAAAAACTTGTGAATAACATTTTGTTAGGAAAACTATATTCATTCTTTTTTTTTTATATTATACAGAAGTCGCGCACCCTATGCGCATCCTACATGATGGCTACATGCATTCCGGTAGCCATTTTGTAAAGTCGCGCTTGGGTCGCGACTTCGGCGTAATTTGTAAAGTATGAAATATCTTTAAATTAATTATAAATAAAAGTTTTCCTTTAAGTGTTTTTCAAAATGTATTAATAAAAGTATTTTTAAAGTATTATTTTCAATACAATTTTGACGAAAGTAAAGTTACGAAATGCGCGGTGTAGCCGCTTAATGTGCGTGACATCTCCCTGCACGTATTTCCAGGGTCGTGCCGTGATCGCGCTGAGATTGCGCCGAAGTCGCGACTTCCGCTTATTTTTAAAGTTTAAAAAATGACTATAGAAAGTTTGAATGTGATATTAGACTGAACAGTTTTGCTAATATACTTATTGAAAGTTTATAGAAATTTTTATTTATAGTGTATAATGATATATATGATTTTCGCCAGTGCGCGAAGGGGGCATGACGAGTGCGTGCACACTACGCGATTTCATGTCAGCAACAGGAAAAAGGAATCTGATTGGTTGAAATCAATTTCATTGTAAAAGAGGGAGGCTCAATCCTTTGATATTTCCCTTACTTTTTGTCCTTGATAGAGAGAAGACCTGTTTCTTGCTTCTCTTTATACTGATGTACCTTTTTTGTGTGTTTTTTTATTTTCAATACAACTATGGCTTCCAGTGTTGCCGAAGTTGATTCACTTGCAGTAGAGGAGGAAGAACAGATGGTGCAGGAGAAGAAGAAAAGAAAGGAAAGCATTGTTTGGTCATTATTTAGTGTAGAAGAGGACCTGCGATGGATGACACTTCTGCCTCCCGTACCCTTGAACGGCACGATACGGTCATACTGTGGTGGGACGCACACTCGTTGACCTCTCATGGCACTGCTCCACACTTCGGGGAGGATGCTTTCCATTAGCTGTGTTTTCTTGTGACGTGTGGCGCCGGCCCCGTCCAACAAAAGAACTCCTTTAGATCCAAACAGACTCTTCCAGGGGTTTGGGATAGCACAGTGTTGTTTGGCTAGTGTAGGGGCTCATGCTGGGGGCGTGTTTTATGGTTTGGGGTAGCACAGTGGTGTTTGTGTAGTGTAGGGGTCATGCTGGAATAGTGTTTTACGTCTTAGGGTAGCGCAGTGGTTTTTGAGTAGTGAGGGGGTTGTGTGTGGGGATAGTGTTTAGGGTAGCACAGTGGTGTTTGGGTAGTGTAGGGGTCCTGCTGGGGGTAGTTTTTTAGGGTTTAGAGTAGTGAAGTGGTGTTTGGGTAGTGTAGGGAGTCGTGCGGGGGTAGTGATTTAGGGTTTAGGGTAGTGCAGTGGTGTTTGGGTAGTGGAGGGGATCGTGCTGGGGTAGGTTTAGGATTTAGGGTAGTGCAACGGTGTTTCTGTAGTGTAGGGGGTGGTGTTTTAGGGTTTAAGGTAGTGTAGTGGTGTTTGTATAGTGTAGGGGGTCGTGCTAGGGGCAGGGGTTTAGGGTTGAGTGTAGTGCAGTGGTGTTTGTGTAGTGTAGGGGGTAGTGTTTTACGGTTTAAGGTAGTGTAGTGGTGTTTGTATAGTGTAGGGGGTCGTGCTAGGCGTAGGGGTTTAGGGTTTAGGGTAGTGCAGTGGTGTTTGTGTAGTGTAGAAAGTCATGTTTTAGTGTTTAGGTTAGTACAGTAGTGTTTGGGTAGTGTAGGGGGTCATGCTGCAGATAGTGTTTTAGGGTTTAGGGTAGTGCAGTAGTGTTTGAGTAGTTTAGGTGGTTGTGCTGAGGGTAGAGTTTTAGGGTTTAGGGGAGTGCAGTGGTGATTGGGTAGTGTAGAGGGTCATGCTGGGGGTAGTGCTTTAGGGTTTATGGTAGTGCAGTGGTGTTTGGGTAGTGTAGGGGGTCATGCTGGGGGTAGTGCTTGAGGGTTTAGGGTAGAGCAGTGGCGTTTGTGTAGTATAAGGGGTAGTGCTGGTGGGAGTGTTTTAGGGTTTATAGTAGTGCAGTGGTCTTTGTGCAATGTAGGGGAAGTACTGGGGGAGTGTTGTAGGGTTTAGGGTAGTGCAGTGGTGTTTGGGTAGTATAGGGGTACTGCTAGGGGTAGTGTTTTATAGGTAAGGGTAGTGCAGTGGTGTTTGGGTTGCGTATGGGGTCATGCTGGGAGTAGTGTTTAAGGGGTTAGGGGAGTGCAGTGGTGTTTGTTCAGTGTAGGGCTCATGCTGGGGATAGTGTTTTACGGTTTAGGGTAGTGCAGCAGTGTTTGTGTTCTGTAGTTTGTAGTGTTTAAGGATTTAGCGTAGTGCAGTGGTGTTTGGGTAGTGTGGGGGATGTGCTGGGGTAGTGTTTTAGGGTTTAGGGTATTGCAGTGGTGTTTTTGTAGGATAGGGTTTCATGCTGGGGTAGTGTTTTAGGATTTAGGGTAGTGCAGTGGTATTTGCGTAGTTTAGGGGGTCATGCTCGGGATAGATTTAGGGTTTAGGGTAGTGCAGTGGTGTTTGTATAGTGCAGAGGGGGTCGTGCTGGGGTAGTGTTTTAGGATTTAGGGTAGTGCAGTGTTGTTTTGTGTAGTGTAGGGGGTCATGCTGGGGATAGTGTTTTAGGGTTTTGGGTAGTTCAGTGGTGTTTGTGTAGTGTAGGTGGTCGAGCTGGTGATAGTGTTTTAGGATTTAGGGTAGTGTAGTGGTGTTTTTTGGTATTGTATTGGGTCTTGCTGGGGTAGATTTAGGGTTTATGGTAGTGCAGTGGTGTTTGGGTAGTGTAGAGGTCGTGTTTTAGGGTTTAGGGTATTGCTGTGGTGTTTGGGTAGTGTAGGGGGTCGTGCTGGGGGTAGTGTTTTAGGGTTTAGCATAGTGCAGCAGTGATTGTGTAGTGTAGGGGGTCTTGTTTTAGGGTCTAGGGTAGTGCAATGGTGTTTGGGTAGTGTAGGGGGTTGTGCTGGGGCTAGTGTTTTAGGGTTTAGGGTAGTGCAATCGTGTTTGGGTAGTGTAGGGGGTCGTGCTGGGGGAACATTTATGTTTTAGGGTAGTGCAGTGGTGTTTGGGTAGTGTAGGGAGTTGTGCTGGGGGAATGTTTTAGGGTTTAGGGTAGTGCAGTGGTGTTTTGGTAGTATAAGGGGTGGTGCTGGTAGTAGTGTTTTAGGGTTTTGGGTAGTGCAGTGGTGTTTGTGCAGTGTAGGGGGTCATTCTGCGGTTAGTGTTTTAGGGTTTAGGGTAGTGCAGTAGTGTTTGTGTAGTGTATGGGTAGTGTTTTAGGGTTTAGGATAGCACAGTGCTGTTTTTGTATTGTAGGGGGACGTGCTGGGGTAGTGTTTTAGGGATTTGGATAGTGCGGTGGTGTTTGTGTCGTGTAGGGTGTCATGTTTTAGGGTTTTGGATATTGCAGTGGTGTTTGGGTAGTGTACAGGGCTGTGCTGTGGGCAGTGTTTTAGGGTTTAGGATAGTCCGGTGGTGTTTGTGTAGTGTAGGGTGTCATGTTTTAGGGTTTTGGATATTGCAGTAGTGTTTGGGTAGTGTAGGGGGTTGTGCTGTTTGTAGATTTTTAGGGTTTTGGGTAGTGCAGTGTTGCTTGGGTAGTGTAGAGGGTCGTGCTGGGGTGTGTGTTTTAGGGTTTAGGGTAGTGCAGGGGTGTTTGGGTAGTGTAGGGGGTCATGCTGGGGGGAGTGCTTTATGGTTTAGGGTAGTGCAGTGGTGTTTGGGTAGTGTTGGGGTCATGTTGGGGGTAGTGTTTTAGGGGTAAGGGTAGTGCAGTGGTGTTTGGGTAGTGTATGGGTTCATGCTGGGAGTAGTGATTTAGGGGTTAGGGGAGTGCAAAGGTGTTTGTGTAGTGTAGGAGTCATGCTGTGGGTAGTGTTTTAGGGTTTAGGGTAGTGCAGTGGTGTTTGGGTAGTGTAGGGGGGTCATGATGGGGTAGTGTTTTAGGGTTTAGGGTAGTGCAGTGGTATATGTGTAGTGGGTAGTGTATTTGGGTTTAGAGTAGTGCAGTGGTGTTTTTGCAGTGTAGGGGTCGAGCTGGGGGTAGTGCTTTAAGGTTTAGGATAGCGCAGTGGTGTTTGTGTTGTGTAGGGGGTCGTGTTTTAGGGTTTAGGGTAGTGCAGTGGTGTTTGTGTAGTGTGGTGGGTCATGCTGGGGTAGTGTTTTAGGCTAGTTCAGTGGTGTGTGTGTAGTGTAGGGGGTCGTGTTTTAGGGTTAGGGTAGTGCGGTGGTGTTTGGGTAGTGTAGCGTGTCATGCTGGGGGTAGTGTTTTAGGGTTTAGGGAAGTGCAGTGGGGCTTGGGTAGTGTAGGGGGTCATGCTGGGGGTAGATTTAGGGTTTAGGGTAGTGCAGTGGTGTTGGGGTAGTATAGGGGGTCATGCTGGGGGTAGTGTTTTAGGGTTTTTGGTAGTGCAGTTGTGTTTGGGTAGTGTAGGGGGTTATGCTGGGGGTAGTGTTTTTTGGGGTTTAGGCTCGTGCATTGGTGTTTGGATAGTGTAGGGGGTAGTGTTTTAGGGTTTAGGGTAGTGCAGTGGTGTTTGTGTAGTGTAGGGGTCATGCGGGGGGTAGTGTTTTTGGGTTTAGGAACGTGCAGTGGTGTTTGTGTAGTGTGGGGTCATGTTTTAGCAATTAGGGTAGTGCAATGGTGTTTGGGTAGTATAGGGGTTCGTGCTGTGGGTAGTGTTTTATGGTTTAGGGTAGTGCAGTGGTGTTTGGGTAGTATAAGGGGTGGTGCTGGTAGTAGTGTTTTAGGGTTTTGGGTAGTGCAGTGGTGTTTGTGTAGTGTAGGGGGTCATGCGGGGTAGTTTTTTAGGGTTTAGGGTAGTGCCATGGTTTTTGTGTAGTGTAGGATGTCATTCTGGAGGTAGTGTTTTAAGTTTTAGGGTAGTGCAGTGGTGTTTGTGCAGTGTAGGGGGTCATTCTGCGGTTAGTGTTTTAGGGTTTAGGGTAGTGCAGTAGTGTTTGTGTAGTGTATGGGTAGTGTTTTAGGGTTTAGGATAGCACAGTGCTGTTTTTGTAGTGTAGGGGGACGTGCTGGGGTAGTGTTTTAGGGTTTAGGATAGTGTGGTGGTGTTTGTGTAGTGTAGGGTGTCATACTTTAGGGTTTTGGATATTGCAGTGGTGTTTGGGTAGTGTACAGGGTTGTGCTGTGGGTAGTGTTTTAGGGTTTAAGATAGTGCGGTGGTGTTTGTGTAGTGTAGGGTGTCATGTTTTAGGGTTTTGGATATTGCAGTAGTGTTTGGGTAGTGTAGGGGGTCGTGCTGTTTGTAGATTTTAAGGGTTTCGGGTAGTGCAGTATTGTTTGGGTAGTGTAGAGGGTCGTGCTGGGGTGTGTGTTTTAGGGTTTAGGGTAGTGCAGGCGTGTTTCGGTAGTGTAGGTGGTCATGCTGGGGGTAGTGTTTCAGGGATTAGGCTAGTGCAGTGGTGTTTGGGTAGTGTAGAGGGTCATGCTGGGAGTAGTGTTTTAAGGTTTAGGTTAGTGCAGTGGTGTTTGGGTAGTATAGGGGGTCATTCAGGGGGTAGGGCTTTAGGGTTTAGTGTAGTGCAGTGGTGTTTGTGTAGTGTAGGGGTAGTGCTGGGGGAGTGTATTGGGTATAGGGTAGTGCAGTGGTTTTTGGGTAGTGTAGGAGGTTGTGCTGGGAGTAGTGTTTTAGGGTTTATTGTTGCGCAGTGGTGTTTACGTAGTGTAGGGGGTCATGCTGGCGGTAGTGTTTTAGGGTTTAGGGTTTAGGGTTGTGCAGTGGTGTTTGTGAAGTGTAGGGGTCGTGCTGGGGGTAGTGTTTTAGGCTTTAGGGTAGTGCAGTGGTGTTTGAGTAGTGTAGAGGATCATGCTGGGGATAGTGTTATAGGGTTTAGGGAAGTGCAGCAGTGTTTGTGTAGTGTAGTGGGTAGTGTTTTAGGGTTTAGGGTAGTGCAGTGGTGTTTGGGTAGTGAATGGGGTCGTGCTAGGGGTAATGTTTTAGGGTTTAGGGTAGCGCAAGGTTCTCATGTTTGTGAAAGCGATTTTTACCCAGGACAAGTGACCATGATGATAGTTGGCTACCCTTTAGACATTAAGTGCCAGTCTGACCATGACTTATATGTTCATGTGTGTGATGCATAACCAAGTGGCATTGGGAGTAATGGTGTGTCACCTCATCATCCCTACAGGTCGATGCCCATCAGAAAAATGAGATCTGGTTGACCATCACCCAGGCCGTTAGATCTGTGGGGGTATACAGATGCCATGTCCGCCACTGCCAGAAGAGATGGCAGGACCTCTGTGGCTGGACCATGACGATTGTAAGGGTCCAGCTGAAGCTGTCAGCTCCTCGCAAAAGGGGTGGATGATGTACCCTGACCCCCCACTTGCTCAGGATCCTGACGGTGGTCTTCCCTGACCTTGATGGGCAGTTGAAGGCCAGACAGCAGCAAGGAGGGGGTGAGTATGTGCCACGTTGTTGGACTATGTCTGACATGCTTGTCGCACTCCCTCAGCCTACTTACACTGTCACATGTTGTATGTCTGGCAATACAACCCTTCATGTGCAGAATTTGACAATGAGACATTGACCAATGATGTCCAGGTGTGTCCCTTTCCGTCTGAGACATGTGTCACTTAGGTGCTGTGTATTTCCTGTATTCCAAGGTTCATGTGATCAGCACCATATACAATGAGTGCACTGAAAAGTTCATTATGAGTGAAGTAATTGTCAGACCTGTGTCAGCACATTGACTGACATATGACCTGTACTCATTAGGATACATACTTATCTGTTAAAAATGGTGATGTTGATGCACACATGTTTGCAAAAAAATGATACACAAACATGCAGCAGGTGAGACCAATGTGGATACCTCAGAAAAATGAAATTGTCAATTGTAGGAAAAAGTGTAGTTACCTACACAGTGCTCTGTGTAATCACATCTATCTATCACATGTACCAAGGTCATATATGCCAACTCAGGCCATCCATGACACGGGCACATCAGATTTTTAAGTGTCAGGCAACACTTACATCATAATAATTTTGAAAATACACGTGTCAGACTATTTTACACTGTGTACATGTAGAAATGTTAGGCATACACAGGTGTCAAATTTATGTATTATGTACATGCATCTAAAGTGTGGAATTTGGCTCAGATACACAAGACAAAACATGTGTGTAACATCCCTTAGATGTGCATACTGGTGGCTTCAAAACATATGTGTATGCTGCATTATTTCCTTGTACTTGAGCCCTGACGAATTTATGAAGATTATTTTTTTTAAATGTTCATACTCCAATGTCCACTGGTATAAAACGAGCCTGTCAAAGTGATCATATAGTGTGTAGTACGTAGGGGACATGTATACTTGACCCTAACAGATGTTGCTTAAATGAGTCAATACAGGATTGTGACACGGAGCAGATTTGATTTGTGAGATTTACTGGTCCTGGAACAAGAGTCAGTACAGATTGTTTAGCCAGACAGGGTAGTGGCATACTTTAACAAATGTACTTTTGTGGAGATGCAGTATTTCAAGTTGTCAGTTGTTATGCATGCAGAGCATCTGAGCACTGATGTTCAAGAGCTAGGTGCCCATCATGATGACTATGGATGGATGTATATTCATCAGGTAAATTGAGATAACGTGCCCATCCCAAATGCTGTGTCACTTCAACACTCCCTTGCAGCAGCTGATTGTGGTTTGTAATGACACATGCCCCTCTGGAGCATTTCAGATCTGAGAAGGCGCTAAATATTGCATTACTGGACATGTATTCATTGTTAATAGGATATCTTCTGAAAAATGTTTCACATGCCTTCTTTTTTTTGGGAAGCATAGTTTACTGGATGACTGACAAGTGCCATTTCCACATATGTGTCTGGATACCAAATAAAATAAGTGAGAATAATGCTAATGTTTGCTTTATGATGTGTTGTGTTGAAAATCTTGTGTCAAGTCTGTGCAGATGACGGATGTGAATCTCGTTCTCATCCTTGTTAACAGCATCATCCCCGGTTACATGAGGAGCCAGTTCCACAGAACAAGGGGAAGCAGAGAGCCACACTGGGTCCACTGCGGAGGAGGAGGGACCCAGTGGCACAGAGGGTGAGGGGAGCCACACTGAGGACCGGTCTGAGACATCAGCATCTGCAGGAGACCAGGAAAGCTCCAGTGATGTCTCCCTTGTGGTGGTGGCTGCTCCCACATCAGAGGACAGTAGTTCAGAGTCTGCCACCCTCACCACCTCCACCCTCACATCCACTCCCATTCCCAGTGTCCGTGGAGCCTCCCGTGTTAGGGAGCATGTCTCCTTTGTGCCAGGCGCACCCCCAGCATCTGTTCTCCTTGCTGCCCTGAGTGTGGAGGCCGTGAATTTACTTAAACAGTTACATGTGGGGCAGACATCCATGCTGAGTGTCCTCCATGCGCACACTGGTCTTCTGACACAATTCGCATACATGGAGGGAATCTCATCAAACATGTCTGCCCTACAGGGGTCCAGTACGACCATGGCCTCTTCACTGACGGCAGCAGTGTCCTTCCACCAACAGTCCCTCACCCCTCCCTCACCTGCCCCATCCACACTCACAGCTTCACTACCTGACCCCAGCACACTCACATAGGCACATGCACACATAGCAACAGTCACAAGCAGCACACATCCACCCAAGACAAACCTTAAAAAAACAGTCATGCACACTCAGGGGACTGACATCAAACACACAGGGGAGAAGGACATAAAACTCACACACCCATCCACAAGCACCACACGTTGCTCACCTACCTCTTCCTCCAAAACACCTACTCCACAATCTGCTGCCAAACCCACTTCACAGGTTCTCTTCCTCTCTGATCTTGGCCTCTTCCCCAGTTATTAATCTGACAAAACTCACAAGGGGAAGAGGAAATCCCTCAGGACAGAGATTCGATCCACACATGCACGCACCCCCTCCTCTAAGAGAGGAAAACCTGAGACTCCCATCCATACATCCCCCAGAACAAAATCACCAAAGTCCCTAACGCCATCCCACACTTCACCGTCAAAATCTAGATCCTCACGGTCCCAGTCCACCCCTCCAAAAGATCACACACACCACACAAGTTTCACCCACACACTGTTACACGATCCCAAAGATTACCAGGCCTTCCCCCTAACAAATACACTTCCACTCCCTTGACATCACACCATATCTCTGTTCCAGACATTGCAATGGAGCCCCCACCCACTCAATCTGAACTGTCCACTGAAGTATAGCCACTACCCATTGAATCCGAACAGTCTACAGCAGTAGAGTCAACACCCTCTCAATCAGAACAGTCCACTGCAGTGGTGCCCCCACATCCTCAATCCGAAATGTCCACTGCAGTGGATCCAACCACCCCACAATCAGACATGTCCACTGCAGTGGATCCCGACACTGGATTAGGCCCCATCCCTCCCACAACCCACACTTGTACACCATAGTCCTGTTCCTGCGGTGCCTGGCAAAGTCATTTAGATGCCCCTCCAAGGTTGGATGTCCCAAAGTTTTTTTAATGTGCAGGCAAGTGAGGTGATGATCCCAATTTGCATCCACCAAGGTCATGACATTTTTGCTGTCCATTGTCCCAAGAGAATTTGAAAATGTTTATTTTTCAAATGCTGAATAAAGCACTTATTTGTTTTCAAACGTTTTATTGTTGTGTAAAAAGCATTGACATTAAGTGAACTATAATTGATGACCTAATCTTGTGGTGTGTGTACAATGAAATGGTGATTTCATGGACTGCATGTGCTCCATGGCATATGTGTCCTATTACCATACGTATCTGATTCAGCATTGTATAGAATGTCATGTTTTCTTGAGCCACAACATTTGTGAGCATGATGGTAAAATGCTTATATGGAAAATTGTTAAGAATGATGTCACTTTGGAGCATAGGTAGTCTTGACATTTGTAGATATTGTGCAAGTCTTTCAAAGGGCAAACATCTAGGATGGACATGCATACTAGTGCTGGGAGGAGCTTCAAGTCATCCGTCTCATCATTATGAATGTGTATACATGAGGTTTTTCGAGGTGTAGATAAGTTCAGACACACACATGCACACATGCTGATGTAAACATACTCTTCAGTGACTTGTTGGTGCCATGTCTGAGTGTCATCATGACATGGTAGACCCATGACAACCAACATCTTGCAACAGCTGTACTTCCACTGTAGGTGAATCGACTCATGGCAGTCTGTTTATCAGTGACATATCCTGAAACTATGATGTGTGTGAGGTGAGCAGCTATATCAGTCTTCAAACTCCCTTTCATACCAAGACTATGGTCCCTCTAGATGTTACTGTTTGAGTAGCTATCTGTGTGCTGGCTATTACAGTGCTTTGTCCACCTTATTGACGTTGTCTGGCCAAGATGTGGGTGCACAATTTGATTCTAGTCAACCTGATGACATCCCTGTTTGGGTCGAGACAAGGGCCTGCACTGTGAGCAAACTCGCATGTGACTGAAAAAAAATTTCACATTTTAACTTTATGTTAGCATCATCAGTGTTATTTTAATGATGTCGTGTGTATATGCAAGTGTGCCACTTGTATGTGTCAATGACTGCTCACTGTCATCTGATTATACCCTTCTGTGTACCAATATGGCAAAATCTCTTCTTTATATGTCTCCTTGAGTGTATTGAGGATTCTGAGTCAGTGTTGAAGTGCCAACTGTGTATAGTGCATGAATATTGGCTTACACATTTGACTGTGTTATGTCACCTGTCAATGTAGGTTTAGATGATGCACATTTGCGATGATAAATGTGTGTGTAGGTTATACAGTCAAAGTGTAGCTTGGCTCCAAGAAAGGGCCCTACCTACAAAGTGGCCTCACATTAGCAGCCATGTCCTGTGAGTGCTTGTCGGTTATGTGAGTATATAGTGGTTCATGCATGGCACGTGATACAATGTGCAAGAGGGAGTGTGCTTAAAGGATATGGCACACATCCATACTCAGCATCACAGAGGGTCAGCAGGCAGTATTCTATCACCACAGTGTTGTAGTCTTGTGGGTAGTGTGGAAGTGAGTCAGTTTATTGATATATTGTTGGTTGTTCACACAAAACATCTTCTGCATATGACTCTTGGGCACCTGCATGGCAAACAATGCCTGCTTCCAACATTGTCAATTGAAGATGTATATATAATTATTCATGATAGGACTCAACACACACCAGACTCAATAGATTTCAGCACCACTACGTATGTTTACACACTGACATACATGTTGTGTTTGTTCACAATATACCAATTGGCACTATCATTAAGGGGGTTTAACCCCACAATACCATATTTGTCAGTAAAATACAAATGGGGTTTACCCCCAATACACCCAATGGCACTGGAGTTATTGGAGTTTAACCCCACAAAACATTTTTAGTCTGTAGAAAGCAAGTGTGGTTAACCCCCCATACACGATTTGGCACAAGATTTAGGGTTGTTTGAACAACCAAAACAATATTTGTCAATACAAACCAAATGGTTTTTAGCCGCCCATTCAACTATTGGCATCAGAGTTAAGGGAGTTTACCCACAAAATACGATATTTGTCAGTACAATTTAAGTGTGGTTTAGCACACAATGCACACATTGGTCCTAGAGTTAAGTGCATTATACAATGCAAGACCATATTTGTTTCTACAATCCAGGTGCTGTTTGCTACAGATACACATCATAGCAGTACTATGAAAGATTTTTTAGGCACACATATACATATCTATCACTGGTGTGATGGGGAGGTTAGCCATCATGATTTTTAAAGTGTAAATGTTGAAGATGCTTTCAATGGGAATTAACATCAACTATGGGGTACACATTACTGTGAGTGTTATGCATCCACCCCCTTATGGGGTAACAATGCTGGTAGTGATAGGCATCCACCCACCTATGGGATGTGCAATGCTTGTAGTGATAGGCATCCACCCCCCTATGAGTAGAGAATGCTAGTAGTGATAGGCATCCACCCCCTCATGGGATGTGCAATGCTTGTAGTGATAGGCATCCACCCCCCTATGGGGTGTGCAATGCTTGTAGTGATAGGCATCCACCCCCCTATGAGTAGATACTGCTGTTAGTGATAAGCTTCCACCCCCCTATCAGGTGTGCAATGCTTGTAGTGATAGGCATCCACCCCCTATGGGATGTGCAATGCTTGTAGTGATAGGTGTCCACTCCCCTATGAGTAGAGACTGCTGGTAGTGATAGGCATCCACCCCCCTATGGGGTGTGCAATTCTTATAGTGATAGGCATCCACCCCCCTATGGGATGGCAATGCTTGTAGTGATAGACATCCCCCCCTATGGGGTGGACACTGCTGGTGTGATAGGCATTGTTACCTATGTCTGTGACGACCGCGTCGGTTAAGGTTGACATGCACTATTAGATAAATGAGTGGTCTGTCGTGTATGAGTTGTACATGTTGTGGCGCCAATCGGAATTGTAATATGTCGCGTCTGGATGCTGTGACGTGTCGGAGTTGACGTCCTGTCCGGCGCATAGGAAGTACGCATCGTACTTGCAGAGCCGGAAACTGATTGGGAAAAGCCTCAGGACGACTCCATTCAGCGTTGACGGAGCCTGTTCATCTGTAAAATGTGGCTGGATTCAGAGCGTACAACTCGACCGCGAATTGGAGACATCTGCGCACCGTACTACGCCGTTTGGATAGACCGGCTCCCGGAACGTGTCAGTCGGAAGGTATTTCTACAAATAGCTTTGGGAGGGCATTTCAACCGAGATTGGAATCAGCCCCTAGATGTTATGATTTTTTTACTTATGTGCATAGCACTTTGAGAGTGGGGTGATTTTGTGTATTTATAGTCAGTTTTATTCTGATATCTGCTCAGTGTTTTGAATTTTGCTCTGCATCCTTTGCCAAGCCCTCTGGTCTCAATTTGAGGAGAGAGCCCTTATCAGTCCACCATTTTGTGCTTGATTTGTTGTTCAACATTGAATGGCCATCTTTTTGCACATGTTCTAGTTGTTGGGCAGTGTTTATCACAAAAGAGCTGCTCCTAGTGTGATAACCCAAACGAGTTACAAGAACGTCGTGAGTGTGGGCATCTCACAAAAAGTTACGGACTGGTCTCACACACCACCTGGTGTCATGCTTCATCATTGACCAGTCCTCGCCCTCCAAAACCTTCGTTTGATGGAGGGCGGGCATACACTTGACGACAAGGATGCACTTCTAAGTGACTAAGTGGGGGCCCGTGGATATGTGAGTGGGGTTAAAAATCATTATAGTAGTCAGAGGCGTTTTTAATGTGAAATGAAAACTATATGATATTAAAACGTGAATGTGACGGTAATTGGGGTGGTTATTGTCCCCTACCGTCTAGTGGATGGTCGACATGTTTCTGCCCAAGTGGCCCAATTGGGTCCATGGCATTCATCAGGACCTAGAGATGAGAAAAAGGGCTCCGTTCTTACCAAATGTTGGTATGATTTTACCACTTTGTGAGTGTGGCGTTGGTCACACTTCACCGTATTATAACTGCTTCCAAAGTTGAAGCCTGAAATAAAAGTATGGGAGATAATGATTGATGTAACTCGCTGGGTCATTAGTACCTGTAAGGATAAAAAGGAAGAAAGACAATGCATGCAGTTGTTGGGCAAGCAGTTTTTAGCATACTGTTTGCCCTATTTAATGATGGCTCTCACCCATATGTGCAGCAATTTCCAAGCTGTTTTTTTTAAAAGTTTACTTGTAACTCTTGTTTTATGGCACGATAGCATATGTTTGGGTAGGATTCATCACATTAGACATTAGACCAATGATCTTAATACCGGGGGGCGGGCACCCCCAGGGGGGCCGCAAGTGATCCCAGAGTGGGTGACAGTCTCTGGCCAAAAGAAGCATTATGCTGATAACAGGTTTATGCGATAATAAAATGAGCAGGAGTAATCTGTTCTGTAATGGCCCACCACTAACATTTTGTCATCTATATCCTAGCTGAGAGAAGGTGTCAAAAGGGAGGTTATTCCAAATATTCTTCAATCCCCTCACCCCCACTTCTAGTAGCCACATTGTGGATACTTATACATGTTAGTAAGGCCTGCCTGGCCAGATTAGTATGTTTGGCAATCATGTATTTGAATGCATTTTTAAAATGATAACAGAACGTTATTTCAGTGGGGGGGCAAGACATTAAAAAGTTTGAAGACCACTGCATTAGACATGATGTTCTTTTTAACTTCTGCAGATCACGCTTTTAAGTGGGAAGGTTGATTTACATGTATTTTACCCAGTTTTAATCTGATACCTGCTCTCTGTATTGAATTAGATTCTGCAACCTTTGCCAAGCTCTCTGAGGAAAGAGCCTTTCTCACTTACACAATTTTGTGCTTGATTTATTGTTCCGCACTAGAGTTGGAATCTTTATTGTGTACATTCTAGCTAAAAGATTTTGGCAGACCGTCTGTGCAATTTAATGAGGGTTGTCATGCATCTGCGCAGCAGGCTCGTGCAGCAGGTGTCCATTAGTGTGCCAAGGAAGCACCAAAGGCAAGTCTGTCTGTGTCTGCCTGCACCCTCGCCAGGCTCAGGGCATAGAACGTTGCCTGTTCAACCACTCATACAAAAACCAAAATGGTAAGCCACGACTTGTTACTGTCTTTTTGAAACTCTGCTGTTCGTTCTGTTCCCGCATGTAAGGAAATGCCTTTTTTGCATGTTCACACCCACATTTTTGGACGGATGCTGCAGGTTTATCAACTCAGAGTGCAGTGAGGCCTGCTAATCAGACCTCAGTGCCAGTGTTTTAACCCTATACAAAGTGTATGTTGATTTGGCTACCCCCAATTGGCAAGGACTGACTTACTTATAAGTAACCCTGGGCATAGTTTGCGTAGTAGCGCTACGCGTAGCTACGCAAAGTGCACTTCGCACTAGGCGAGATACGCGCAGCGCTACGCGAACTGCGTACTGCGCTGTTCAGGATGATTGCACAGTACCGGATGCTTGTCCGCACTGTGCAATCATTGAAAACGGCATCTCGCACAGTGCGAGCTGTCGTTTTCTGCCGCTCAAGTACATTTTTAAACTTGAAGTTGAGGACCGCGAGCGAGCAAAAAATGCCAACTACGCTACGCTTCGTGTTTTTGCACTGTACTACGTGCAATTTGCATAGCGCAAAGTAGCACAAACTATGCAAACTACGCGAGCGTAGCGTAGTTGGCCATCCAGGGTTACTTATAAGTCCCTAGAATATGGTACCCAGGGCATGTAAGGCAATGTGTCCTCCTATGGTTGCAACATTAATTGTGCCACCCTGTGTGTAACAAGGTACATATAGTCCCCAGCCTGCCTTTGCAGACTAGAAGTTTACAAAAATATAGAACCTGGCCACCAGTTTGCAAAACTGCTATTTATTTTAGCAGACTAACCATTTTACTTTTCAATGGAACATTCAAAAGATACATTCTTCATTTTACAGATAAAGATAAAACAAACATGTAAACAATATTGTGAAAGTGCAACAAATAACATTAAAAATTGTGCACATAATATTACAAATCTTGTGTGCTTAACATTGCAAATAATTACACCAGTCAATAATTATGATACATAAGCTCTACTGAAGGCCTTATGCTTTTCTGCTAATAGTTATTAGAGACGAGCTGCCTACGGGGAAAATGGAGTTTGAGGGTCTCTCCTAGGGCATATTTATATTGGCAACCTCTCGAGAGTCCTATTTAAATACAATCCCTCATAGATGAAAAAGGAAAATGCCGACGCGTTTCCAATCACCATGCATGATTCCATCAAATGGACTCACAAAGAATTTACCAGCTGTAAAACCAAGAACACCGTTAATGCTATTCAGTGCCCGTGCCCAAAATTGTACAGTGGGAAGACCAACCAACAAATCAACCAAAGAATAGTACAACATCGGTCACGCATAAAAAAACAAGTCCTAACAGCGCCCATGGTATCGCACTTCAGAGAGAGCCTTTGTATGGACAGTATAATTTGGAACAAAGCAACCACCACGCGGTCGCAACGTTGAGAATTTACTATTGAAAAGGGAAACCTATTTAATTTTGAAATTCAATTGCACGCTAAAAGGCCTCAATGAAATGTCAGAACTTAATCAAGCAATGAATCAAGCATCATAGAGTATTCTTTCTGCACATTAGCAATGAATAATGATGGCCCAGTAGTGATTGGATCTACACATAATAATATTTTACTAATGATTACAACTCCCATAACACCATTAGTATCCTCAGCAGACTTCCTGCTTTTAAGAATTAAAAAAAAAGGACAGAGTCAGCACATGCACTACCGACGGACCAAAGGATTCCCTGAGTGAGCCATTGTTTGAAGAAGACTGGAGAGACCGAAAGAGTGAGTGCCAACATATTCCCCCTTTCAATTTAACATTTGTCACAATAGAAATAAACCTAAACACACTGTTCGGTAATAGCAAGCATCACAATATCAGCGCGAGCAAAATGCGTCCTGCGATCGGCAGTTAAAACGGACCGCAGTGATACAATGTAGCAAGAGTGATTGCGAAGAAAATGTCACTGACCACGGCCCCCACAGCGGTCGGCGCCCTAGTGTCGCCTGGGCATGGGTCACCCCTCACCGCCCCCCCTTCCTGGGGGCAGGGACTCCGGCCGGTGTCCCCCTCCTCTTTCCTGCGCGGAAGTGACACGAGGGGCGTCATTTCCGGGGCTCCTTTGTGCGAAGGGGGAGGCTGGCAACCTCTTGTTTGCCTCACACGCCGCATGGACACGTGACGGCTACACCTCGTGCTGGGGCTGACCCATATCGGCGGTGAGTGCAGGCCTTGCTCCCCCAAGCCGTATTGCCCCTTGTGGGCAATTTAGGGCGGGCGGTCCAGCCTCGGCTGGAGGCTGCCGGGGATAGGGGGAGAGCAGGGTGCAGCTCCGGCCATGTCACACAGCCGGTCTCGTTCGGGCTAGCCTGTGGCTGGGTTGCAGTGTCCCCTGCAGCCTCGCATCGTCCTGGTGAGTGGGGCCTCGTGCCCACACTCTGTTTCGCCCGGGGTTCTCGGTTGGGCCTGGGGGGATTGTGCCGCCCCCGTCCTATGCTGCCTGGCCTTGTGCCGAGCCGGCCGTCTCTGAGGCGGGGAGCCCGGGGCCGAGCTAGATGTTACAGTTAGCGCTCTAGCGTTAGACGCTAGAGCGCATAATGTCACTACGCAACGCGTACGCCACGAGCGTGGCGTACGCCTGCATATAAAATAAAGGGGCGCGGCCTGCTGAGGCAGTTACGCGCTGATACCGATACACAGAGTGTGGTGTCCTTTATTGCGGCGGCGGGGCATACAGCGAGGGCCTACATTAGCGCAGGTGGACCCATAACACTGGCGACGAGAGCGAAGATCGACCACGTGTGCCCCAGCTGAAAGACGCGCTCCGCGGCAGTCCAGCGCGCGCACGTGTTCCTGTCGGGCCCGACTGGAATGTGATCAGCCTCACGCGAGCAGTGCAGCTGGGCCCCTCTGACCAACGGTGAGTGCACGTGTGCACCGAACACAGCCCATCTTGGCAGATGAACATCCCTGCCTCTGAACTGTCGAACTCTGTGCCCCTGCTGTGCCCTGGCTGGGTGCTGAAGCCCTCTGCCCCAGTTTGCCTGCTGTGCCCTAGCTGATCCCTGACGTCCTCCAGCAGCACCAAGTGTGGGCATCTCCTGCCTCTGCGGCCTCTTCTGCCTGCTGCCATCCCTCCTGCTGTGCTGTGCCCCAGGGAGCCATGGGGGATGATGAGCGCCCCGCCCAGGCAGTGCCTCTGCACCCCGCATCCGGCGTTCTGCCGCCGTTCAGTGAAGCGGCTGACCCCGCCACTGCCGCCCCACGCTGGCAGACGTGGATTGGCCGACTAGACAACTATTTTGCGGGCACCAGGGAGACGGATGGCACCGTGAAAAGGTCCCTACTGCTCCACTATGCAGGAGAAGAAGTCTATCTCTTATTCAAGCACCTCCCCAACACAGGGAACGCGGACGACTATGACGCGGCCGTGAGAGCCCTCAATGCGCACTTCGACCCCCAGTTGAACCCGGACTTTGAACATTTCAAACTGCGCCAAGCGAGGCAAAAAGAAGGGGAGTCGGTGGATGCGTTCCACGCTCGACTGAGGGTGCTGGCAGACACGCACCTCGTGGGTGACAGAGCCAAGGAAGAGATCAGAGCCCAGATAATATGCGGCATACGCAGCAAAAAGCTGCGGACACTCATCCTCCGCCAACCGAACATCCCGATGGCGGACATTTTAGTGCTGGCACGGTCCCATGATCTATCCGATGCCCGCGCAGAGGAGATGGAGATGGCGCTCACGCGAGGCGCCGGGTCAGGAGTAACGGTCAAAACAGAGCGGGCCGACGCAATCCAGCCGCGCGAAGCCTCCCGCCGGCCGGCGGCAAAGAAGCCTGCAGCCCCGTGCGGGTACTGCGGGTATGATGAGCACGGAGGCAGAACATGCCCTGCGAAAGGGAAGGCGTGTGACAACTGCGGCGTGATGAACCACTTTGCGTCTGTTTGTCGCAAACGGGCCACGCAACGGGATCGGAGAGGAAAGAGGCCGGAGAAAGCCATGGTGAGACAACTATCCCAGCTGTCGCTGTCCTCCCCCACCAACACAGGGCGCAAGCAAGCGCAGGCCCTGCAGGAAGATGCGATGGAGTCCGATGATGACGAAGGGGAGACGTACCTGATCTCATTCACCAGAGCCCTCAAGAGCTCGAGAAGGCCACAACCGAGGTGCGACATCCTAGTCGCTGGGTCCAGGATCAACGCAGTGATCGACACAGGGGCGTCAGTCACAGTGATGGGAGTGCAACAATACAATCGCCTCCGACCCAGGCCTGAACTCCGACGGTCAAAAGCCCAGATTTATGCCTACGGAAGTGACACGCCACTGCCGTTGGCAGGAAAGATGACGGTACCAGTGAAGTCAGATGACGCAGAGATAACAATTGACATACATGTGATCAATCAAGAGGCAGACACCCTCCTCAGCGGGCACGCGGCCGAAGACCTAGGGTTGATCGCGTTCCTCTGGAAGGTGCAAGAATCCCAGACGACTACCCTGCTGGACCAGTTTCCGGAGCTGTTCACTGGTCTGGGGAACATCCGACGACCACCAGTCAAGCTCCACATTGACCGTTCAGTTACACCCACAGCGCTAAAGCACAGGAGGATTCCTTTCCACCTACGCCCGCTGGTAGAGGAGGAGCTGAGGAGGTTGGAAGAGCAAGGTGTCATAGAGACAGTAACTGGACCCACCCCCTGGGTGTCACCTATGGTGATAGCGGAAAAGCCCCGGCAACCAGGCAAGATTCGAGTGTGCATCGACATGAGGCTGCCCAACAAGGCCATCAAAAGGGAGAGGCACATCACGCCCACGATGGATGATATAATCGCAGACCTTAACGGAGCACGGTGGTTCTCCAAACTGGACCTCAACGCGGGGTACCACCAGCTAACGCTGGCCGAAGAGAGCAGGTACATCACTACCTTCAGCACGCATCTGGGGCTACGCAGGTACCGACGCCTTAACTTTGGCATCTCTTCGGCAGCAGAAATATTTCAGAACACTATCAGAGACATCTTGCAGGGGCTACCAGGAGTACTAAATGTCAGTGATGACATATTGATACACGCCACAACAGTGGATGAACACTACCGACGAGTCCGATCCACACTGATGAGGCTGAGAGAGTTTGGGGTCACGTTGCACAAGGAGAAGTGCCAGTTCTTTCAACAAAGCATCGAGTTCTTCGGATACACGTTCACCAACCATGGCATTCAAGTGGATCCAAGAAAATCCCAGGCCATCAAGAACGCCCCAGCACCGACCTCTGCGTCAGAGGTCCGCAGTTTTCTTGGGATGGCCACGTACTGTGGGCGGTTCATCCCCAACCTAGCCACCACGGCGGAACCCCTCCGACGCCTCACGAAGACAGACACCCTGTGGCGCTGGGGGCAAGAGGAAGAAGATGCCTTCCGTGCGATCAAAACCACGCTGCTGGACCAGGCCACTCTGGTCTACTTTGATCCGACCAGGAAGACAGAGCTGCTTGTCGACGCCAGCCCGGTAGGACTGGGCGCAGTCCTTACGCAAGAGCAAGAACCAGGCACATGGGCCACCCTGGCATACGCAAGCAAGGCGCTCACCCCAACTGAACAGAGGTATTCTCAGATTGAACGTGAAGCGCTTGCCATCCGCTGGGGTTGCCGGCATTTCCACCTATACGTCTGCGGACATCCGTTTACTGTGGTGACAGACCACCAGCCGTTGGTGCCCCTGTTCAAGGGGACAGCACCCCACCCCCCCCCCGAGGATCGAGAGGTGGGCCATCGGTCTACAGCAATATCAGATGGAGGTGACATACCGTCCAGGTGCGAAGAACCCGGCAGACTTTCTGTCACGACACCCGGAAAAAGGGGTGACATCCCCGGTCGGGAAAGAAGAGGAAGAGGAAACTGAAGCGCACATCGACCTCTTAGCTGCTCTAACTTGCCCTCGGATCCTAACAATCCAAGAGATCATACATGCCGGGGAGCACGACGCCGTGCTGGCAAGGACACGGGGGGCCCTTCAAAAGGGGTCCTGGGCTGATTTCCTGCACACTGCCAACTCGTGGGCAGACGAGGACAAGAAGGACTTGCAGCACATGTGGCGAGTGCGGAATGAACTAAGTATGACCCGCGATGGTGTCATCCTGCGAGGGTCTAGAATCGTCATGCCCGCCTCACTACGCCGTCAAGCCACGGCCATTGCTCACGACGGCCATCAAGGGACGGAGAAGATGAAGACCAGGATGAGGGCGAAGATATGGTTCCCAGGGCTAGATGGCATGGTGGACGAGGTGGTAAGAGGCTGCGCCGCGTGCCAGGTGACGAGCGGCCCGGAGCCTCCGGCCCCCATCGTGACAGAAGAACCAGGAAGGTACCCGTGGGACAAGATTAGTAAGACTTTGGGAGCCTCCCAAACGGAAAAGTGTCACTGGTAGTCATGGACACTTTCTCGAAGTATCCCATAGTGGAAGTTCTACTATCTACAGCCTTCATGTTCGTGGGACCAGCGCTGTAGAAAATGTTTGCCATGTTTGGGCGCCCCTCAGAGGTGAAGAGTGACAATGGGCCACCCTTCCACGGTCATGAGTTCCGGGAGTTCCTTCAGCATCAGGGAATACAACATCGGCGAATCACTCCTCAGTGGCCACAGGCCAACGGAGAAGTAGAGCGATTCATGAGGACCCTGAATAAAGTAATTCGGATAGCCGGAGTGGAGAAACTAGACCCCGAGAGGGAAATCCAGCGATTCCTGGGAGAATATCGGAGCGCGCCCCACTGCTCCACAAAACAACCCCCGTGGTCCCTCATGCTCAATGGGCCTCGCCGCGATGGGCTACCCACAGTCCCTGGGTGGGTGCCCCCACCGTTCGAAGCGGAGGAGGCCTTCCAAAGGCGAGCGCACCGCAACCGACAAGTCAGCCGGGCCAGAGGCAGTCGAGACCGCGACATCAGACCAGGGGACAGCGTCCTCGTGAAGGACAGAAGGCCAGGAGGAAAATTCAGACCCCGGTATGAACCAGGCAGCTGGACCGTGGCACAGAGGCGGGGGACAATGGTCACAGCAGAAAGAGGGGTGGAGTCGACCACCAGGAACATCTCGTGGTTCAAACGCATTCCGGAGGCCACCGACTGCGACCAAAGGGGACTGGGTGGAGTGGCGGAAGAGATCTCAACCCCAGAGTTGGGACCAGGACTAACGTCCAGTGGAGCCTGCGGCGCTCCAGAGCAGAGCCATCACGCCCCCCCCGGAAGGTGAAGCCCCGAATAACCTCCCACCCAGCTCCGGCACTCGTGCCACGGCCAGGTATGGTCTGAGAGCGAACCCCACGCCCAGCAGCCGCCTTAAAGACTTTGCCTGCCAAGCAAGTGAGTGACTGTTATGGACTTTGGTTTATTTTGTTGTCCAAGTTGGAGAGGGATGTTACAGTTAGCGCTCTAGCGTTAGACGCTAGAGCGCATAATGTCACTACACAACGCGTACGCCACGAGCGTGGCGTACGCCTGCATATAAAATAAAGGTGCGCGGCCTGCTGAGGCAGTTACGCGCCGATACACAGAGTGTGGTGTCCTTTATTGCGGCGGCGGGGCATACAGCGAGGGCCTACATTAGCGCAGGTGGACCCATAACACTAGCCACAATTCTGGCTCTGCTGGGTACCCAATAAATAGGTGTCAGGGTGACCCCCCGCATGCGGCGTCCCAGGCCTGCGGTGACTTACGGAGCAATGCCATTAGCGGAGTGGTTACTGCTGGTTCTCCAAAGTCTGCAATCAGGTTTCAATTCCTGCCATCGTTTAGGCGGGATGGTTTAAAATTGCATTTTCAGGGAGCCTCTCCTTACTGCCAGTGTGGGGCGGCGTTGGGTGTTTCCGGGAGCGTGGAGGGCCCCTGCCTGTGAGCTGCGGCTCGGCCCGGGCGCTCCCGGTCTCCTGTTTTCCACAGGGCCCCACGGTGCCTGGTGGCCCTGGAGTACGAATGGGCCACGGTCCGGTGCTGGCAGCCGACCACGGGGCAAGAGCTGAGGGGGCGATGCCTCATGGGCGTTGGCAGGGGAGAGTATGTGGTCCGTTGGCTAGACTGCTGACTTTGGTGCTGGAACCAGGGTTCGAGCCTCGGGGTCGCGTCCGCATCCTGTGATTCTGGGCAAATCACCTAATCTCCCCGTGCCTGAATATGGAATGTAAATATGGTGCCCACATACAGTGCTCCCATACCATCAGGTCGAGCTTGGGCTATATAAAAGATGCAAAAAAAAAAAAAATACGTCAACAGGCTAGTTGTATTTGAGGGCTCCCTATTAGTCCAAGGGCGGGGCTCGAGTAATGCGCTGCGGTTTCCAACTCGCGCACCGTGTGCCTTATGGGTCTGCGGCCCATTAACAGAGGCCCTTCCAGGAAGTTACGGGCCCGGGTGGCACAGGCTGTCACGCGCCGGATATAGGTCCGTGTCTTACGTTGTTTTGTTCGCAAATAAGCTATGTGCTGTATGTGTTGTCACCCCCACTGTTCTGTATGCAAAATTGTCGGATTCCTTCACTTCTTCCTGCGAAGTCTGGTAGGAAGATGATGCATTTGCTGACTGTGGCTCATCTCGCTGTCGTCCTTGAGCAGACGCTGCGGAATACTTCTCCGAGTGTCGGAGGACATGTGGACGATGTGTGTAGTTGATTTGAGGCAGAGGCGCAACTAGAGCCAAATTTCGGGGGGGCTGAGCAAAAATTTCGGGGGGGGCTGAACTTTAAGCAATAGGCAGAGTGGAGTTGCAGGGGCGCTTAGAAGGGGTGAAACAACAGCAAGGCCTTATTAACATGCAAATGGTCTTTTAAAGACCTGTGAAGTGCTCGGGTGCGGCTGCTTTTTTGCCCGGGAAGGTGTCTCATCCCGGGCTGCCACACACGAGGGGGGGGGGGGGCTGAAGCCCTGTGAGTCCAATGGGTGTTGCGCGCCTGATTTGAGGTGAGCCCAACACCTCTAATGGTCACCCCTCCTCCCCCGTATCACCATACTGCCAAGAGCAGTGGGGGACCCCGCCACAGTTGCGCGTCCCGGGACTTGATCCCGCTGGGGGCGGATGTAATCGGCGCGGAGGCGGGTCCAACTCCTGGCCGCATTCCGCAGTGGCATACCTTGCTGCCTCGTTCGGTTCCCCTGTATAGCCCTCGGTTGGTCGTGCTGCGGGTTGTCCCCACCACGCTGGCCATGGCCCGGGTGGAACCCTGTCCCTGGCAATTTTCAGGCCCGACCACGCGGAGGCCTGCCAGGTTGTGCCCGCGGTCGGGGCTGTGTTGAGGGATTGTGATGCTGGCAGGTTAGGGGGGGTTCTGGTTACGCGGCTGCAGGCCGTGCAGCCTTGCCCCTAACGAAGGAGTTGCTATCTAGCTCCTTGTGAGGGGATGTAGCAGTGGTGGAGCGCATGCCTCACATGTATTAGGCCCTAGGTTCAATACATGGCATCTCCAACACTTACCGCATCCATCGATGCACGGTCCCTCCCGGCACCCACAGTGCCTTAGAGGTGATGCTCCGTGGGTGCAGCATGCGGGGCATTGGGCCTGACTACATAGTCCTGGATTCGCTCCCCAACTGAACCGCTTCGAGGCATAGTGTCTGGTTAATCCCCCCCCTGCCCCGCCATCCACACCTCTAGTGTCTATAGCGGGAGCAACCAGTGATCAGCCGAGACAGTGGGGCACGGGCGAGGGAGTCTGGCCAGTGGTCATCGGGCAATAAGCATATCTTCAGGCCAAAGTGGGGTAAAAGGACGCTTTTATTGGACAGGTAAGCATTTTCAATCAATACATATTTTATACAATTCAGGCCTCACTAATACATAATCAAAACTATCACCCCCCGCCCGTAAACAATTTCCCACAACAAACTTCCCCAACTTTGTTCTGCCTAATCCTCCTCCCCAACCCCTATCTACATCTCCTGCCTACCTCTTGCCTCCAACCTCGCTCCCCTGTTTCCCCCTGTCCGAAGCTATTCCTAATGCCCCCAACCCTTCCTGCCTGTCTTGACCTCCTCCAATTCTGCCACCTGTCCAAGCGACAACCACCAAATTCGCTAACTTCTGTCTAATACTGCCCTTTTCGCATGAAAACTTTCTAAGGGTGGGTGGGCGGGACCAAAAATGATATCCCTACCTCACCAATGCTTTTGCCGAAAGTGCGCAACGGCAATTCCGCGCTCAGAATCCTCGCGCTAAAGCCGTGAACCAATCAGGACTGCCTACCTTCCAGGAATATGCCATATGCCCGAAGCTGCCCGGGGGTGGACAATCTACGATTGCCACCCCCAGGAGCCCTCATCGGGCAATAAGCATATCTTCAGGCCAAAGTGGGGTAAAAGGCCGCTTTTATTGGACAGGTAAGCATTTTCAATCAATACATATTTTATACAATTCAGGCCTCACTAATACATAATCAAAACTATCACCCCCCGCCCGTAAACAATTTCCCACAACAAACTTCCCCAACTTTGTTCTGCCTAATCCTCCTCCCCAACCCCTATCTACATCTCCTGCCTACCTCTTGCCTCCAACCTCGCTCCCCTGTTTCCCCCTGTCCGAAGCTATTCCTAATGCCCCCAACCCTTCCTGCCTGTCTTGACCTCCTCCAATTCTGCCACCAGGAAAAACCCTGACCCAGGAGTTTTTCCTGTCCCCCCCCAATGGTCGAGCAAGAAACATGTTTGTGTTGACACTACTTCTTATATACAAAAAACACCACTGTCGCCAAACAGGTGAAATCTTTATTCTTTCATATATTCAATTTTTCCAAAAATACACACTGTCGCCAAACAGGTGAAATCTTTCTTCTTTCATATACCAATTTTTTCAAAAATACACACTGTCGCCAAACAGGTGAAATCTTTATTCTTCCATATATAATTTTTTCAAAAATACACCCTGTCCCCAAACAGGTGAAATCTTAATTCTTTCATATATTAATTTTTTCAAAAATACTCCCTGTCGCCCAACAGGTGAAAATATATATTCTTCCTTTATATATACAAAAAGATCCACCAGCTCTCTAACCATAAGAATTAGCAGGTGATAACCTTGCACTAGTAAGGTATGACTATTGGATGAACAAATGTTCATGAAGGGGGGGAGGGTGAAAGGAAGAAGATTGATGAGATTGGCATTTTGGGCGGGTAAGAGGGAGGGTGAGAGGGGAATATGGAAAAATGAGATTAATGATAATGGCGAAAAAAGAGAAAATTGTTTAGCCATTGATAAAACAAAGGCTGTCGCTCCAACAGCTTATGGTCAACACCATGCTTTTACGTGTAACATTTTTGTGATCTTCTCTTTTATATTCAGAATGTAATTTTCATTGCCAATAAAGGACACACGTACTCCATCGTGCCGAAAAAATTGGTAGTCTTCTTTTGTAATGTCGCTATGTGTTAACCAATAAAATCCATTAATTGAACAAAAACGGTGTAATTCTCTGTTCACTTTTCTTCTCACTCTTTCGACTGCAGAGAATCTCTCTGCCCCCCTCCAGACTCTGCACGGCATCAATGCCATCAGAATTAATTTTGATTTGTTCCAGTTCTTTGCTAAAAGCTCCAAGTCGGCCTTCATTTCTACGAGTAACCCCAAACCTGATAACTGCTCTAAGTCACTCTCCCCTAGGTGAATCAATATGACTTCAGGTTTATTGTTGAAAGACAGTTCACACAACAAAGGCATTAGCTAACCCCACTTCATGCCACTTTTACCAAACCATAGCACAGAAACCTCATCAGTACTAAAACACAGATTTTGTCTGAAATGTCTCTTCTCTGCTTGCTTTGCAGCCCACTTAATGAATGAATGTCCAACTATCCAAACTTTGTTTTGTTATAATGCTAAATCCGCCACCGAACCTAAAAAGAAAAAACAATTAATATGCTTGGACATCAACTTCAGAATCTAAATCTCTAATATAACGTAAGCAACAGTCAGAAAACCAACGCCCCAGCTTCTTTAAATCCCCACCTGGCCGCTTCTGAAGCTTCACCAATTCGGCAGGAGTGTGTACCAAAATCGAAAGGCTTTTTTTTATTTTTATTTTTATTTATTTATTTATTTTTATTTCTTTAGGAACTCCCTTAGTATTGACAGCAATAGAGAGGCTTTTAGCTGGGAGCCGTCGAAATGCCTAGAAACAAAATGTGCAGCAGCACCTCCCACTTCTAGAGCGTCTAACCAAGCTTTCTTGGAGCATAATTGGCATTCAATGCTTTGCAAAACACTTGAGAACCTTTACCTACTTGATCCATTTTTGAACGTTCAGGAAAAATACAGATCACATTTTGAACGAGGGAAACCTTTTCTACTTTAAGGTCATCGTTGTGTGCATTGCCTAACAATTCAGATATACGGAAAGCGCCAAAAAAGAGCAAAATCATACATAGTTTGAATAAACGATATTCAAATTCGGAGAAACAAATCTCATGTAAACCCTTCCTTATGTTGTACACTAGTTTTAAGGAGATTGGCTCTCGTTTAAATTGTCCTCTCTTATCCGTTTCCGTCCATCTTTAAAGAAAATCTCCTGCCCATTTCTCCCTTCGAAAGGCTTGAATCCCTAAAAGAGCTTTCTATAAAAGGACACGCCAGCTAATTTCCCCGCTACAGTTGTGAAAGAAATATTCCTTTCTATGCTGATCATAATTAACTTAATTATGTCCTCTCTACAACTGCTCCTGGTAAACGTCTGGCTTAAAAAACTATGTTAAACGCTAAGCAGCCTAAATGAATCTTTGCAACAACTTCAGTAACTGTTTATCCTTGGCTCTCTGACCATTTGCCAAGTCCACTACTGTTCTATTGTCTTCGTTAAACAACACTGTTCTGTTCGCCAACTTCCGTCCCAAACAGCCAAAGCAATTATCAATGGAAAAAATTCTACGAATGTAATGCTTTTCTTTTCTGAAAACCAACTGGCTGGCCATTTCTCCGCACACCACTTCCCTTCCCAAAATATGCCGAAACCGTGAGCGCCATAAGCATCTGAGAATAGCTGCATCTGTCAAACAAAGTCCTCGTCTAATGACCAGATTGTGATGCCATTAAACTCTCTCAGGAATATTAACCACACCTCAAAATCAGCCCTCATGCCTGCTGCAATCTGAATTCCATGATGTGGCAGCTGAATACCTGATATGGAAAAACCCAGAAGTCTGCAAAATGTTCTGCCTGCTCTTACAACTCTGCAAGCAAAATTTATATGGCCTAATAAGCATTGAACTTCAGACAACGTCAGTTTGTCCGCCCTGCTTGCGTGTTCTAACAATCTTGACATTTCCAATGTTTTCTTTTAGGGAGTCTAGCTTCCATTTTGTGTGTATCTATCTCAATGCCTAGGTAAGTTAAACAACAACTATGGCCCTCAGTTTTGTCTTCAGCTGGTCTCGCGCCAACAATTGAAATTCTCTATATGCCTTCTCGCACTGCCGAGAGCCCGCACTTCCCATAAATAAAAAATTATCTAGATAGTGCGTCTCTTCAGTGTCCTGTTCGAAAAGAGAAGCACCACTGCAAAAAGGTGCTAAAAGCTTCAAATAACCTGCACGAGATTGCACAACCCATTGAGAGCCTTATCCACGATGTTTTTTTTTTTTTTTTTTTTTTTTTTAATTTATTTATTTTTATTTTTTATTAATAGATACCCAGCAAGGAGAAATCATATGGATGTACTGATAATAGCCGAAAGGCAGACTTGATGTCGCATTTTGCCAATTCAGTGTCCGCACCTATGTTTCTGATCATGCTTAAGGCCGTATTTACTGAAGCAGATTGGACCATGAAATCTTCCTTCGCTATGAAATCGTTAACAGAGAAACCATGCGGCCATGATAAGTGTTGGGTCATTCTGAATTCCCTTTTTGTTTTCTAGGGAACTACACCTAACGGGGAAACAATGAGGTCATCAAGCAGACATGATTCAATTGGACCTGCCATTCTTCCTTACCTCTGTCAACAGCTTCTTAAGCACAATTTGAGGAAAATCATTTACAGATTTTAGATTTCGTGCAAATCTGCGGCATCTAGGCCCTTGGTAACCTAACCTAAACCCTTCTCCGATACCCCATTCCAATAATGCTGCTTCATTTGTGTCAGGATAAAACTTTAACCAATGGCTCAAAATATCCACCTTAATTGGTGTAGAAGCCCTTATTCCCAGACTGAAATGCATAAACTCTTCCTCTGTTTAGGACCCCGCCTCCCCAATTGGACTGATCTCAAAAGCATTGCAGAATGGCATGCTTCCCACCAACACCTGGAGCACTCATGCTTATATTTGCAAGGGTTTCTGGGACAAAATCCTTTGTAAAAGTTCCAGCAGGCGCTGGATGTAAATGTTTGCGATCTATTTCAACTGCCCCCCCCCCCCACCCCCCAGGAGGGGCTGTTCTGAAAAGGCCGATTAGGCACAGCCAGACCACTTGCCATATGCATGGAAGGTGGAAGCCGTTGAGGGTACATCTATTGAACCTGAAGATCATTATCTACCTCCCCACAAGGCTTGTCTGGAATTTAAAACTAAACCAGCCCGAAAATCCTCGTCGTAATGTAGCCAAGTGCAACCCCCGAATTCTATAGACGCTTTTCTTATTGTGTCTAAATACTTGAATATTGCTACTGATCTATCACGAAACTTTTCACAATACACGCCTTCTTTTAACCACCTGCGTACCTATATCGTGCAATTTAACCTTGTTATGTTCACCTTCTGTTCCTACATTCTTATCAACACGTGATCGTTTAAAAAGGGAACCTTTTTGAGCCTCACCTGTTCTGTTAGAAACGTCATCCTCGAGTGATGGTCTTCTCTTTGTCACACAATTTTGATGTTTTGCACGTATTCTACTGTGAGAAACTTCATTTTCTGTGCCCTGTGAAAAATAATCTCTGGAGACATTTTTAGTAAGCCCCCCCTGCACCCCAGACAAATCCTGAACGCATTATATTTGCCCACCCTCATCTTCAATTTCACCTTCTTCCACAGACTCAAAATCATCGTCACCCCAAGTTTTTCCTACCACCCCCTTTTGCGACTCACCGCCTCCCCTCCTGCTACCACTTGGGCATTCCCCATCTCCTATCCCCCTTTGTATACTTTCCAATTTAAAGCTTTAGCGTAGTATGAAGCTCTTTTTGAATCCATCGGAGCAGGAAAATTCGCTTAAATTCTCCCCTTCTCTGCTTCGTACGTTGCAGGACGCCAGTGGCCTGACCAAAGCTTCTTTACTGCCCTTTATTTTGTTTGGCAGCATCTCGCCCTCGTTGGACTGCAACACACTTGAGCTTGCAGCCGCTGGAACTTCTCTGCTCTTTAAATGAACTAATCTGACGTCATTATTTCCTTAGGTATCCAAACCCACTGGCCTTCCACTACTGATTCATGTGCCATGTTACCCGAACCTGTATTTATGTCAGGTGACCCAATTAAAACCTCTATGTCTTTCCCTGACTTTGTACACCTTGAATTATTATGCAAGGCGTCAGCTGTCTGTTGAAAAAACTTTCTGTGCAGTGTCTGATTGAAATGGAGTATGTTTTCCCTGTAAAATGGTTTCACCTGATTCAGTGGAGACTATAGGTGACAAACACCTTTCTGCAGAAATCTCCGCATTCAGATGCAATGGTTTTAGTTGCCTCTTAACAAATATACAAATGTCCTTTATTCCAACAAAATCTTTATACTGAGCAAAATTCATTTATTTTTTGCTCAAACGTCCACTAGAGGGAGAAGTTGAGCTATCTTTTACCTTTGGACTCTTTCTTACGAGATACAGCTCCCTTAAAGCCACTCTTCCTAAGCAATGAAGAGCTCTTTATTGCACATGTGCACCGCCTGCCCCTCCCTCCCTTTGCTGAGCTGAGGACATCTGAGGGAACAGAGGAATGTCGAGCCTGCCGGCTCTTCCTGAAATTCCTTCCTGTCACTGCCTTCTGTAACTGGAGAACCCACACTGGACTGACAAGCATTTATGGCGGCTGAAACGCTGCTTGCTGCTTGACTTTTCTGCCTTTCAGGGCCCACCCATGCCTCTGCCGGAACGTCCGAGACAATTAAGTGCTCTCTCCCAGCTGCCCACAATATTCACGGCGCCTCTCTGACGGAAGCAGCAGCTTCCGCCCTAACTAACCAATTAACTAAGTAATTAAATAAATTAACAAGCGACGACCAAAAATGATATCCCTACCTCACCAATGCTTTTGCCTAAAGTGCGCAACGGCAATTCCGCGCTCAGAATCCTCGCGCTAAAGCCGTGAACAATTCAGGACTGCCTACCTTCCAGGAATATGCCATATGCCCGAAGCTGCCCGGGGGTGGACAATCTACGATTGCCACCCCCAGGAGCCCTCACTGCGGCCTAGGAATTCGGGGGTGGGGGGCAGCAGGTCCACGTGGGCCATCGGGATATCTCCTCCCCCTCCACTTCCATCGGGAGCCTCCGGTTACAGAACAATGTAACGTCACCATGAATAAGGGATTTAGGGGAGTACGTCGGCAATGCGATCTAAAGGAAAAATAGGCCTTTACTGTTTACTGCCAACTTTGGAGTATATCAGGTAACTTATCTTTAGCCCCCCATAAACGTATCATTGGTTTGTGTGTTTATCAAACATCCTTTTAGCGAAGGTAAAAAAACGTGTTATTCTGCTTCGGAAGCATTCCACAAGATGGCGCCTTTACACAACAGCGCGAATGCTGTAACCAGCCAGGAACTAGACAGTTTTCGTTTCCCATTGGTTGCTGGAGTGTGAAGAAAGTCCTAGATAATGTTGGGATTAGATACAGTCATCACACTTTCCAGCACTTTTTCCTCCGGCATGCGCAAACGTAGAGCTGGGAGGGAATGTCATCCATAATAAGGTCGCCTTTTTGGTGGGGTGCAGGGTTCAAAGTTACTACCTATGCCTCAGCCTCCAGCTCACAGTTTGGAAGTGGGGTTGCTCACCCAGGGCACATTGTCCGTACCACGGAAGAGTATACAGACATGGGGTGATCCCGGGAAAAGAACTGTGGTAAATATTTCGTTACCGGTACTATTTTTTATGCGGTAAAGTCTATTAAGAATAACTCAGTAAATATAAGAGGCAGAATCCGTGGTATTAGAGGTTTTAAAAGGCTTTATTCCTATACAAAGGAATACAATTCGAATTGTAGGCATTCTATTCCATCACCACGAAAGTTCAGGAAGGAAGGGGCATACATTATTGACAGATAGGCAGTTTTATAGAAAATATATTACAGTGAAACAGATGCAAGAGGCGTAACAGCTGATAGTGTAGATAAAAGGTGCATACGTATCTAATAGAGGCGGTACATGGGCGTAATTTAATAAACGTCATCATACATGATGTCACAAGTGGGTGGATCCATAAGAGAATCCTGCAATGTCAGCAGAAATAGTTGGCAGAGATGCGCGCGCAGCCGCATGACGTGTGATTGACGTGCAACTAGAGGGTGAAGGGGACTTGACATTTAGCTCTACATGTGGAGACAGAAGTCTGGGGGTCGTGTCAACCTAATCCCAAATCATATCTAATATCCTATGTTTGAAGAACTGTGTACAAGCGTCTAAGTGTCTACACTAGATGCGAGGGGGTAGGAATATTCCATGGTAACGGGGCTATGAATTACTTGCATGAGGGCAGCGAGGCCTGGCCCTTTGCACGGTGGCTGGAGGAATGTTTACCTAAACTACTAGACAGGAATGCATCGGATGAGGAGCGGAGGAGATAATCTTGAAGGTGAAATACAGTTTTTGGCAGGCGACTGGCTGGATCAGGCACCGTTAGCCGCGCAGGGAGTAGGACAAAGTTCATGGATACAGATGCAGGCTCAGACTGGAGCTTTCAGAGGCAGAAGGCAGGAAAAGGCTTGATGACAGAATTCGGGCCTACTCGCCTGAATCTGTAAAATGTGGAAAGTGAACCACATAAAGTCGGTGGCCTTTCATACTTAGGAATGGAATATCTGACCCATTCATGGCGGATCTGAAAGAGGACATGTTGACGGTGGACGCACATATATTTGCGTCTTCAAAACTGGAGCAGGAGGGAACATACATGTACTTATAGCATGCACATGGAGCCGTTGGGGTCTACGATAGGGGACATAACTGATCACAAAATTCATATTTCCTCAGAACAAAGGTATCAAACAGGAGTGAATTTTGGCCTTTCTAGTTTTAATTTAGCTATTGCCCTTTATAAATCAACTGGTAACGGACGCAGGCGTCCGGGCCTTCAGGAGGGGGTTAATTGCCCAAGGAACGAGACCAGTGGAGAGAGAGTTTCTGCTCTGACTAATCGAGGTGACCGCCATGAGTTATGGTATTTAGTAAGGGAATCTGGGCCTTTATGTGCGTGTCAACATGTACGCTCGCTTTATAGAGTAACAGTTCAAGACAATCCACGATGCTGCTCTTTAAAGTACAGGAATTGGCCGTGGCAGGAAACCGGGGTTAACAGAAGCCATAATCAGTATTATAAAAAAAATATATATATGTGTGTGTATATATATATATATATATATATATATATAGAGAGAGAGAGATGTGCATCTCTTGTCCCCCCTTGCTTTTGGAACGAATACCACAGTAGGCGGGACTATTGTTTGGGCACGATGGACCTTCTGGCCTGGCGCTACAATCTGACTGTCCAGGCCATGCGGTCATCTTTGTGTACTGCAATTAATTACCAGAGTACTTCCCTCCCACATCGGGATTTAGAGTGTCCGGCCGTCAGTGTGCCTGACCAAGTGTGGCAGACGATGAGCAGGCGTTTGCACAGGAAGTGTATGGGAAAGGAAAGTCCCCTAGGAGACGCTGCAGGGATAACACCCCCTACTTTGATTGACAATGGTGTGTTTGTTCTGGACAGTCCTGATCCATGCCTTTCCGTGCTGGGAGCGAGGGCGCGTGGGTGATCCTCAGACCAGGAAGACATTCCAGCGTTCCATCGCACCTTTCTTGCCTCCTATCCCTGTGCGCGCGCGCACAATTGCAGAGCTTAAGTTTGCAGGTGCCCTGCAAACTTGATCGGCACTCTGGAAGGGTACCCTTTTAAGTGCTTTAGGGAAAGTCATTGGGAGAGGTAGTGGCATAATGGCCAAAAGTGCTGACTTTGGCACGGGGAATCCCCGTCCGAGACTCGGTGTTGGCTCAACATCCTGCGAGTTTGAGAAACGCAGCTAACCCCCCTGTCGTTGCTGGGCCAACAAGGTCCTTGTGCTGCCCGGGGTTATGGAACATGTGTACATCGCTCAGGCACCTCCAAGCCCGGAAATGCGCACAAAAGCAGCCTTAAAACAGGTAGTGACACCTGGTAGCGTTCGACGTGGTGCCAAAATAACTAGCACCCTTCGAGCTCATACTTCCTCCTTTGGTGTGTTTCTGGATTGGGGGAAGGTGGGGACGCCGCTTGTCAAATCTTTTCGCATAATGAACTTTAAGGCTGAAACATGCTCCTGGCCAGGTGCACCAGGAGACATGTGTCTAAATTACGGCACAAAGTTTACCTGTGGAATGTGACCAAGTGGTTGCTGGTGCGCCACACGGGAGTTAATTGCCCAATTCTAGTTTTGTGCAATTTGGGTTCTCTATATAGATTTCGCCGTGATTGGCTCTAGGTCAAAGATAGTGGGATACCCTGCCTCCAGTTGGCATTGCGGGACGTCTGCCTTGGTGGTAACCGGACAGGGTATTTGTCCTTTGAGTTTGAGGAGCGATTCATTCAATGCTTTTCTTCATGGAACTATTCCCGCCGATGTTATTTCAGTGGTTTGGATGGTGCCTTGGTCGCCGCCCCATCCCCTCCTATGACGTTCATTTCTGTGGAATTGCCCGCTCCGCTGGGGCAGGTGGCACTGCACTCCCCGTGCTTTGCTGACGCGATTGGCCTCACGGTTTCTCTTTGACACTCCGTCACTAGGGAATATGTTTCCTGGCAGATGGGTTTTGCACGGGCAAAATTTGCCTATGGCCGCACAATCATAGGAGGGCCCCCCTCCCCCCATTCCCACACTTGTTAGTGTAAGCGGAATCGACCAGACGCTAGATTAACCTAGGATTCAAGTATCACTGCGTGCGAGGAGGGGTCTCGCGGTGAGGAGCAGGGGGCACTGCATGAACACCCTCGGTCTAGGATGCGGCCTGCCACTGGATTCAAGCAAGCCTGGCTGAAGACGGCTGAAATGCCAGAAACCGGTCCTAGGAAGCTTGTTTCCGGTCCAGGGAAGGCATGGCTTGGCATTTCGGGCTGGACTGTTCCCATGAGGCACAGGGTCAGACTGATTTGCATATGGCCATGTCTGAACTGGGGTGGCAGAGTGGGCTAAGGAACGGTGATGGATCAAACCCAGATATGTTGACTGGGTGTGAGTGTTTGATTGGTTCTGATGCTCCGTCCATCACCACCCCCTTTTGTACCGCTTTGTTCGCCATAAGTTGGCAGTGTATGCTCAGACGTGAGTCCCTTGCTCACTTTGCCACTGGATTCAAGCAAGCCTGGCTGAAGATGGCTGAAATGCCAGAAACCGGTCCTGGGAAGCTTGTTTCTGGTCCAGGGAAGGCATGGCTTGGCATTTCGGGCTGGACTGTTCCCATGAGGCACAGGGTCAGACTGATTTGCATATGGCCATGTCTGAACTGGGGTGGCAGAGTGGGCTAAAGAACGGTGATTGATCAAACCCAGATCTGTTGACTGAGTGTGAGTGTTTGATTGGTTCTGATGCTCCGTCCATCACCACCCCTCTTTTGTACCGCTGGGATTTTAGAAGGCACAACTTTGCACGGTATATATTTGGAGGTCATGTAAGACGCAGCAAAATACCAGCCGGCAGCACACTGAGCTTAGCACCAAACCAAGGGATAGGCCCTGATGAGGAACATCTGCGGGCACCATATAGAAACAGGTCCAGTTTACACTGGGGGGCATTCCGCTGCAACCAAAGGCAGGTTTCGGGTTGCTTCAGTTAAGACCTATCCACCCGGCGTTAGCTAGGGCGGCAAGCAGGTGGTGTAGTTGTAACCTTACAAGTGGGCAGCGGTTCAAGAAGCTTGGTAAACACTACTTTAGAGCCTCATGGCGACAGGGCATTATTATATACCGACACTTTTACCTCGCTTGGTGGGGATGCGGTCAGCCAACATATTGTGCTGCCGTCCCAATAACTGGGGTAGCAGAGTGTAAAACACAAGGGGACACTATGTCAATAGAACATTTGGCACGCCCAGTGTGTAACTAAAACTAAACTTCAACGGAGCAGGTAAATTGACACCGCTGGGGTTGCTCCGGGTTGGTGGTGGGTACCCCCCCACAACCCTCCTATCTGGGAGCATGCTAGGATGGGGTAAAGTAGGACTTGGTCAATCCTTAATGCGTGGACCATACCGCAGACAGTGTGCACTTCTTGAATCAGACAGACTCTCGAAGCTGGTGTGCCTAGGGGGTTTCACCACAGAGCGAACTGAACGGGCATAATTCCCATAAGGAATAAGGGATACATGGCAAGGGCAAGAGGGCCCCTTGCCCATGGTCACGCGCTTTCAGTTATGAACACTCCTGTGCGTCAGGATTTAGCAAACAAAGGGACTGTTCAAAGGTTAAGGAAAATCCTGCTCGCCATAATAGCCAAAGCAGGCAGGTGGGTGGGGAGTAGTCACCTAGCAAGTGGGCTACTGTCCCATAGATGGGCACGCTGGTGTTCAGACACACTCGGCGCCAGTAGGACGGCAGCTAGGTGAGATCAGCAAATAGATGGGGCTTTGTGAGCCTGGGTGCCGGCATCGCTCAGACTTGGCTCGGGGCTCAGGCAACTGAAGCAGTGGAACTTTCCCTCATGGGGGTGAATAGTTCTTGGCACAACTTCCCAGGCCTAATGGGTCTTTTGTTTCAGCAGACAGTATCTGACCCAGGCTAGCGTCAAGGGCTTTGGAATATAGATGGGGCCATCTATAACCAGAGGGATGGTTCCCTTTCATCTAGATTGCAGGAAGCTCTAGACAGGAGAGGTTGCAGGTAAGACTATATCGGTTTTGGTGGGGGGCTCTGGCGGCGACGGTGGCCGCCTCCAGAGCTGTGGCAGAGTTACAGGGCGATCTGGAAGCAGGCCGGTACCAAGGGTACCTCTGCGCTGCATCATAGGTGATGTGCCCCAGTGCTGCCCGGCTCATCAGGCGGGCGGGCAGGCAGCCCAGTTGGTTGCCTACCCTTGGATCACCCGTAAGATAACCCACCTATTACATACCGGTGTATGTAATAAACCTGCAGCATTTGTTACCCAATCAAACAGTTTGTGTGTGTGTGATTATTGGGTGATGTATTTTGTTGGAGGGGGTACTGAGGGGTGCCAATGGCAATACTATGCCACTGACCGTTGCCACCACAGGGGGCCGCTACAGCGGTCGGCGCCCTAGTGTCGCCTGGGCACTGGTCACCCCGCCCCCCCTTCCTGGGGGCAGGGACTCCGGCCGGTGTCCCCCTCCTCTTTCCTGCCCGGAAGTGATGCGAGGGGCGTCACTTCGGGGCTCCTTTGTGCGAAGGGCGAGGCTATATAGCCATCCCCCACCATGCTGGCAACCTCTTGTTCGCCTCGCACGCCGCATCCCTCCCTACTGCTTACCCGGCGTGGTGATGGCAGGTGGGGGTGAGAATATTGTAATGTTTCCTTTTTTTGTTGTAGGCGGAGTACCAAGGGTACCTCTGCGCGGCACCATAGGGGGTGCCAGAGCCAAATCCGAGGATCCTCATGGGAGTGTCCTGGAAGCCTTGTCGGCGCCCCGCTAGTCCTTCGGGCGGTTGTAGGCCTGAACAACCAGGGGTTTGCTATGCGACACTCCACCCCGGGAAGGGGCGTGAGTAGAAGTTACCAACGGTCACGTGATCCTGTAAGAGAATCACTTGGACGGCACCAAAGGCGGGGTTCACCCCAGTGCTGCCCGGCTCATCAGGCGGGCAGGCGGCCCAGTTGGTTGCCTGCCCTTGGATCACCCGTAAGATAAACCACCTCTTACATAACGGTGTATGTAATAAACCTGCAGCATTTGTTACCCAATCAAATAGTTTGTGTGTGTGTGATTATTGGGTAGTGTATTTTGTTGGAGGGGGGATTGAAGGGTGAAAAATGGCGATACTAAAAGCAACGCACGTTTATTTATTCAGCGCAAGCCCCACTTGAAATACAAAAATGTAATTGTTCAATATTTTCTAATTGGTAATTAATATTAATTAATTATTATTTATTGGTATTTATTATTAATTTATTGCTAATGAATTATTTATTGGTAGTTATGTTTTTAATAAATATCTTTTGGTATTTTTAAGTAATTTTGAGTTATTTAATAATTAAATTATTAATTATTTTAAAGAATTCTTTTATTAATAAGTATGTTATTTTTAACTTCTAAGCTATCCAACACTTTCCCTACTGTTGCACTCTCTGGAGTTAGAATAGTAATTTTTACCCCTATGCAATCCAACACTTTCCTTACTGTTGCACTCTCTGGAGTTGGAGTAGTAATTTTTACCCCTACACTATCCAACACTTTCCCTACTGTTGCACTCTCTGGAGTTGGAATAGTAATTTTTACCCCTACGCTATCCAACACTTTCCCTATTGTTGCACTGTGTGGAGTGGGAATTGTAATTTTTATCCCTACGCTATCCAACACTTTCCCTACTGTTCCACTCTCTGGAGTGGGAATAGTAATTGTTATCCCTACGCAATCCAACACTTTCTCTACTGTTGCACTCCCTGGAGTTGGAATAGTAATTTTTACCCCTACGCTATCCAACACTTTCCTTACTGTTGCACTGTCTGGAGTGGGAATCCTAATTTTTACCCCTACGCCGTCCAACACTTTCCCTACGGTTTCATTCTCTGGAGTGGGAATACTCATTTTTACCCCTATGCTATCCAACACTTTCCCTACTGTTGCACTCTCTGGAGTTGGAATAGTAATTTTTACCCCTACGCTATCCAACACTTTCCCTACTGTTGCACTCTCTGGAGTTGGAATAGTAATTTTTACCCCTACGCTATCCAACACTTTCCCTACTGTTGCACTGTCTGGAGTGAGAATTGTAATTTTTACCCCTACGCTATCCAACACTTTCCCTACTGTTCCACTCTCTGGAGTGGGAATAGTAATTTTTACCCCTACGCTATCCAACACTTTCCCTACTGTTCCACTCTCTGGAGTGGGAATAGTAATTTTTATTCCTACGCAATCCAACACTTTCTCTACTGTTGCACTCCCTGGAGTTGGAATAGTAATTTTTACCCCTACGCTATCCAACACTTTTTCTACTGTTGCACTGTCTGGAGTGGGAATCCTAATTTTTATCACTATGCTATCCAACACTTTCCCTACTGTTCCACTCTCTGGAGTTGGAATAGTAATTTTTATCCCTACACTATCCAACATATTCCCTACTGTTGCACTGTCTGGAGTGGGAATCGTAATTTTTACCCCTACGCTATCCAACACTTTCCCTACTGATGCACTCTCTGGAGTTGGAATAGTAATTTGTACCCCTACGCTATCCAACACGTTCACTACTGTTGCACTCTCTGAAGTGGGAATAGTAATTTTTATCCCTACGCAATCCAACACTTTCTCTACTGTTTCACTCCCTGGAGTTGGAATATTAATTTTTACCCTTACGTTATGTACGTGTACGTTATGTACGTGTACCGTACATACACAGGGGGGTTTGACTCGGACGTACACGGGTGTGCATACACGGAGGGGTTCGACTCGGACGTACACGGGTGTACATACACGGGGGGTTCGACTCGGACGTACACGGGGGTGTACATACACGGGGGTTTGACTCGGACGTACACGGGGGGAGTACATACACGGGGGTACGGCGCGTACTCACGGGGGGGTGTACATACACGGGGGGTACGGCGCGTACTCACGGGGGCTGGGGGGGGGGGTACGGCGCGTACCGGGCCCCCTGATCTGGTCGTTTCGCGGCGTATTTCGCTTTTCCGGCACTTTTTGGGTGCCGTAAAAATATTGCCGGCCGGACTGCTGTCGGTTCGAATCGTACTTCCTGGTTCGTGAAACGCTGCCTGAAAGCGTCCCGACGTCACGTCGGCGCTTTCCCCGGATCACATTTGTATGTATATTTTCATCGGTCGGTGTGTTGTACGACTCGTACGGAAATGGTGTTTCCGTGCAAATCGTACTTCCATGTTTGTAAAGTTTTACAACCGGTACGAGTTGGACGGAGAAAACCCTCCGACCGACGGTTCGTACCCGGTTTTTACAGGATCGTAATCGGCACCTAAATGTATATGTTTAATTAATGTTTTATTCAATTATATTTATTAATTATTAATTTTAAACATTATGAAATATATTTAATTATGTTTATTTTATTTATAAGTATTATTATGTTTATTTTACATATTTTTTGTAACAAAAAAAGCGATATTTTTAAAAACGATATTTTTGACATCGATATTTTATTTTCGATATTTTTGTACTTACCGTGTTGTAGATAGGATGTCGATATTCTTGACATCGATATTTTTGTTGCGATATTTTTGTAGGTCGATTTTTTGACCTTCGACATTTTTTCAGAGATCCGTTACAAGGCAGCTCCAACGGTAACCTATGGGATAAATAGGCCGTGCTGTAGTGAAAAACAAAATTAGCAGTATTTCACTACCAGAAAATGTAAAACAGTACATGTCCCATCTTTTAAATACACTACACCCTGCCCAGGGGGCTACCTTGGGCCACAAAACCAGTTGTTTACAAGCACACATGCACCAATGTTTTTTTAGCTTCCTACTACTACTATAACTCCAGAAGAGAGGGCAGTTTCAAGAATTAGATGAGGTAGGCTCATTCACGTAATAGGCCTGGGCGTAGTTCGCGAAGTAGCACTTCGCGAAGCTACGCAAAGTGAAGTTCGCACTGCGCGAACTGCGTAGTACCTTGTTTGCACTGTGCCAGATGTCGTTTTCAATGATTGCACAGTGCGGACAAGCAACCGGCACTGTGCAATCATTGAAAATGGCATCTTGCACAGTGCGAGCTGTAGTTTTCTGCTGCTCGAGTAGATTTTTACTCGAGCTTCAGCTTTCTCAACGCAAACTGGTAGTTTCTAATCGCGAGCGGTCGCGAGCATACGCGACCACTCGCAATGAGAAACCGTGTATGTACGAGTCGAACCCCCACCCGTGTATGTACGAGTCGTACCCCCACCCGTATATGTACGGTGTGTACCCCAAGCGCGGGGGGGTACGCACCGTTTATACACGGGCACCGAACATACACGGGTGGGGGTACGACTCGTACATGCACGGGTGTACATACACAGGTGGGGGTTCGACTCGTACATACACGGGTGTACATACACAGGTGTACATACATGGGTGGGGGTTCGACTCGTACATACACGGGTGGGGGTTTGACTTGTACATACACGGGTGTACATACACGGGTGGGGGTTCGACTCGTACATACACGGGTGTACATACACAGGTGGGGGTTCGACTCATACATACACGGGTGTACATACACAGGTGCACATACACGGGTGGGGGTTCGACTCATACATACACGGGTGTACATACACGGGTGGGGGTTCGACTCGTACATACACGGGTGTACATACACGGGTGGGGGTTCGACTCGTACATACACGGGTGTACATACACAGGTGTAGATACACGGGTGAGGGTTCGGCGCGTACATACGGGGGCTGGGGGGGGGTGTTCGGCGCATATGTGGGCACATGTCTCCATGGTTGCTATGGGAGTTCGGTGCGGACGGTGTTTTTTCCATACGGTTGTAACATCGGACGCACGGGATGGATCGTACTTGCGCGGTCGGACTTCACTTTTCACATTTGTACGGTAAATCGTCCGGGGACGTGTCGGACACATTTTCCGACCCGAGGACGTGTGGGGAATTATTCCCAATGCGATTCGTATGGACTTTTTCCCATGCGAATCGTACTTGGCAGTTTGTACGGCACTTGTACGATGTGTACGGTAAAAAGACTGGATACGATTCGTACGGGGAAAATTTTTCCAGGATCGGAATCGGCACCTTTATTGCTAAAATCGATCAATCCTTCAAGTCTTGACCTGTCCTTTTTGGCAAATCTCTCTGAACTTCTCTCCTCTCTCCTAGATAACCCGACTTCCGGATCCTTTCTTCAATCCATCAACTCAAATTGAAACCAAAGACAACCTTTTCAACACCCAATTGAAAAATGATGCCAATTGGCCAAACTTTAAACCCATGACCGAGCTGAAAGTCTTTAATATCATTGCGAAATTAAAGCCAACCTCACACACCAAACACCCTCTCCCGACAAAACTAGTACACAACCTAAACCACAGCATTACCCCATGCTGGCCAAAAATCATTAACTCCTCCCTTACCTCTGGGTGTCTGCCTGATTCCCTTCAACTTGGGCAAATCACTCCCATACTTATAAACCACAAGGCTGACCCTAATGATCTCAACACCCACCTTCCGATCTAGAACCTCCAACTCCTAGCCAAAATGTGTTGTTGTAAGACACATTTGCAGAAATGTGTCTTACAACAACTTGACAGACATATAGGCAAATTCAACTTACCGGACTCCTTCCAATCTGGTTTCAGGAAAGGCTGCTGCACAAAAACTACCATGCTTAACATCGCTGATGACATACATTGTTCCTTCGAGAATGGAGATCCCTGCCTTCTTACCTTATTGGACCTCTCAGCGGCATTCGATACAGTCAACCACTCATCCTTCTTGGAATCTCTGAAGTCTCGCTCTGGCCTCAATGGCACAGTCCTTAAATGGTTTACTTCCTACCTCCAACACTGAACACAACAAATTAAAATCAATTCCTGCCTCTCAAATCCTAATCCTGTCTCTTTTGGGGTCCCACAGGGCTCAATACTCTCCCCCTCTCTCTTCAACCTCTTCATGGAACCCCTTACAATAATGTTGAAACAAGCTGGGATCAAGTAACACCTTTATGCTGATGGCACACAACTCTACTCTAAAATCAAATCTCACAGCGACATCCTTCATCTTAACATCACACTAAGCAAAATTCAATATTGTTTCTACTCTAATCATCTTAAACTGAGCCCTAACAAAAAGGTTATCATTCTATTCTCCCCCAAAAGTAACCACTTCCCTATCCAAAGCAGGGTCACTGACCACAAAGCCCTCAATTGTCCGCTCACGCTATCCAATATGGCTAAATCTCTAGGTTTAACCTGGACAAAGATCTGTCTCTTGAGTACCACATCAAAACATCAGCCTAAGGAGCACTTTTTACACTTACAAACCTCAAAAAAATCAAACCTTTCATCCCTTCTGACGACTTCAAATGGGTTGTTCAATCGCTAGTCCTATTCAAACCTTTCATCCCTTCTGACGACTTCAAATGGGTTGTTCAATCGCTAGTCCTATTCAAACTTGACTATGGGAAAGCTATTCTCACTGGGACCCCAAAAAGTCACCTCGCTCCTGTTAGATCAGCACTCAACATGGCTGCCCATCTCATAACTGACTGCAAATGGTATGAACACATCAAGCCCGTCCTCTAATCCCTCAACTGGCTCCCCATCGAAGGTAGATGGTAGATGCATCTACAAGACCGCCTGCGTCACCCACAAAGTACTTCACTCTCAATGCCCTGACTACTTACACAACAAACTCACAAGAACAGGATGTGCCAGACCTAAATAACGGATACTTTGTGGTTGATCCTACAGCATTTTAAATTAGAAACTGGATCCAAGTATTTTATCCAGAAAAAAAGTAATTTCTAAGAACCCCCTCAGGCCAGACCCCACCGAGGTTGAGTGCACCCTGGTAGTACCACTTTACCCGGGTGGAAAAAGGTGGCATGTCATGTCACATTACGTGAGTGAGCCTCCCTCGTCCAATTCTTGGGGAGTTATAGTAGTAGTAGGTGGCTAAAAGAACATTGTTGCATGTGTGTTTGTAAACAACTGGTTTCAAGCAAAAACACGGTGTCATGCTCATGTTTCTGTTGTGATTGTAGGAGTAATGGCAGGCTTGAGCCCAGCTGGGTGCTTTTTCTTTCCTTTTGTGTGTTACTCCACCTTGGGCATACCTTAGAGGTGCCTTAAATGTAATAAAAAGGAAGGTTTCAGCCTTGTAAGTGAGTGCACTGGCCAGGTCGAAATGGCAGTTTAAACCTGCACACACAGACACTGTGGTGGCAGGCATGAGGCATGTTTCCAGAGCTACTCATGTGGGTGGCACAATCAGTGCCGCAGGCCCACTACTAGCATTTGATTTACGGACCCTGGCCGTACACAGTGCACTGTGCTAGGGTCCTACTAGTAAATCAAATATGCCAATCATGGAGAAAACATAGAGAAGACATAGAGCACTTCCACTTTAGCACCGGTCAGAAGTGGTAAAGTGCCCAAAGTCTTAACACCAGCAAAAATGAAATGCACCACACAGTCATAAACAGGAGGTCAAAGGCTCTTGATTAGACGTTAACTAGGAAAACAGGCAATTTCCCATTGGGCACTCCCTCTGCTCTCTGGTACTCAGACGATTTGATTCTAGAGGGCTTGGAGGGTCACATAAACTCAATCTGACAAACCTACCTGCAAAAATTAACTAAAAAGATATATTGAGGTTTGTTAGTCACACAATGCACACATTTGTAACAGAATCACATCCTTTTATCCCAAAATCCTACTAAATAACTATTTCCGTCTATCATTTTAAGGCAAATAGGGATCCCTACATTTCAAATATCCAACCCACTTAAAAGACTTTTTTCACATTAGGGTCTCTCTGCTTCTGTCATCATTTCTAAGCATGTTCCCTTAGATTGTGAGCAATCACAACGCATACCATGATGTCGCATTTGTATAGCAATGCATGCAAAATACCTTCACACCGCATACAGAGACCCTGCATGCTTGTAAATTGCAATTTTTACCCGTATGCGCATTGCCCTTCACCCAACACTAAACTCTAATCCTTGAATCATAAAACAGTACCCTACAATATGGCACGCTAACAGTTCCCTAAACCCTAAGCCCCAAACAGTAAAGACTAAAGCAAGCCTACACTACAACCTCAACCCTAAGCCCTAATGCCAAAAGGCCAAAACAGTACCTATACTGCAACTAGCCCTAAGCCCTAACGTAACCCCAAAACAGCACCTATACTACCTTTAACCCTAAGCCCTACTGCAATACCAAAACAGTAAATATACTACAAGAAGCCCTAAGCCCTAACACAACCCCAAAACAGCACATATTTTACTAGTAGCCCTAAGCCCTAATGCCTGAAGCCAAAGACAGCACCTATACTACCATTAGCCTTAAGTCCTACCGCAATAGCAAAATGGTACCTATAATAAAGCAAAAAACAGTACCCTACACTCTAAGCCCTAAATACGAGCGGCCTCCTTACTTGTCTCTTGTCGTCGTTCCAGCGTTGTCTCCCTTTCGTCTGTGTCCCCCAGAGCCCATCTTGATGCCCCCCATAGCCCGTCTCGGCGCTCGTCCATTACATCCCATGCATTGGGAATGCATGCGTTCTGAAAGCGCATGCGATGTAATGTCGTGCGTAGACAACGCACATGTCATAACGTCGCGTGCGTTGTAAGTGCCCGCCATGAAAACACATGCGTCGTAACGCTTTAAGGGCCTACTTTTGACCCAGTACCACAGGAAATAATTTGTACAAGACTTTTGTCAATTAAGTCTGTTTTCCCTCAATCCGGCACCGACCAAGATTTTTTAAACTATTGCACACTCAATCACTCCATTGATTACCTTCATATGTAACCAATCGCTTGAAAAATGATCCGCACCATCATTTTGTAAGGCCCCATTGGTAATTGCACTCCTGAATAAACCTACCTTGGACCCAGCCATTTATGCCAACTACCACACTTTTCCCCTCTTTCCACTAATGGCTAAAATTCTGGAGGGTTGGGAAAACGGTCAACTCTCCGAGCATATTGAGGTTAACAACCCTCTCAATACCTCCCATTTGGGTTTTCTCTCTACAATGAGTCCTGAGATCATGTTTATAGCCGCATGCAATGATTTCCATGTGATATGAAATATTGGGGGCTCTGTTGCACTCATTTTGTTGTATTTATCAGCAGCACTTGACATGGCCTCTCATAACATTTTGCTGGAGCGACTGCACTACGTGGGGCTACAAGACACAGTTCTGAAATGGTTCAGGTCGTTCTTAGATGCCCAAACACAGGCGGTCTGACAGGGCCCACATCGTTCAACTTTTAAAGATCAAATATGCAGATTGCGTCAGGGATCTGCTCTCAGCCCAACTTTATTTATTCTCCATGTAACTCCATCAGCAGACCTAATTACATCTTTTGGGTTCCACTTCTCTGCCTATGCTGACGATACATTGCTGATTCTTCACCTAGAAGATGGATCCAATTTTCAAGGCAGCTTTAAATCTTGTTTGGCAGCTGCAGCCAACTGGATGAACACTGATTCACATCGGCTGAACTCAGATAAAACTGGGGTCCTGACAGTTGACAATGTCTCACTTGGATCAACGTTCTGGTGGACTAACTCCCTGAGTCATGCCTGAAACTATCTACCAAGGTCCATAATCTGGAAATCATCTTTAAATACATCTCTCCTTCATTGCGCATATTCAGAAACTCACTGCATCTTGCTTTCTGAATATGAAGTCACAAAATAAAAATCCATTTGTTTATTCCCACGGAGGTTACACAACAGTTGACTGAGTCACTAGTCAATCAATCAATAAATCCGGGTTTTGTAAAGCGCACTCCTCACTAGGGGTGGGCGGAATTTGCGAAATTCACTTTCGCAAACTATCGCCAAAATGTTAAAAATCTCCGCAAACACGCGGAAATATCGCGAAGACGCAGAAGTTTTTTTCCTGCCCGTTCGCGGTATTTTCTGCATGGTCGCGGCTCGCCAACTTACCCATGCGGTTGCTCCCGGGCGCGGCCATCTTGTTTTCACTTGTCTCGCGGTGCATGATCGCGAGAAGAAAGACGTGATCGCGTGACGAATAACGTGATCGCGTGACGAATGACGTTACTGCGGGCGCGAACTGTGCAAATGGCTACCAACAATCCAACATCTCGTGGAGAACGCGACCGGATCGGGAAAACTTGTCGGCGAACCCGGGGATTCAGTTAAGGCATTCGTGCGCATGCGAGAATGTATTTTTTTACAGCGCAGGCAAGCAAAAAATTTCCGGTAAGATGCGGATTGCGGAAATTTTGACATTTTCGCGCTCTCTGTGGAACGCGAAAATGTCAAATTATTGCAATTTCCGCGAGCGGAAAATAATTTTTGCCCTGGCCTACTCCTCACCCATTAGCGTCTCAAGATGTTGGGGGGTGCAGTTCCGTTCACGTTGTCTGAAGAGCCAAGTCTTGAGGTCTTTCCTGAACTGGAGCAGTGTAGGGCTTTGCCGCTGGTGAAGGGGGAGGTCGTTCTAGGTGTTGGCTGCGAAGTAGGAGAACGACCTTCCACCCACTTTGGTCTAGTAGCAGTGTGGGATGATGGCCAGGGAGAGGTTGGCTCATCAGAGGTTTCTCTTGGGGGCGTGGCAAGAAAGATAGTTGTTTAGATATTCTGGTTCGATGTTGTGGAGGGCCTTGTAGGCGTGCATGAGCAGCTTGAATGTTGTTCTTCTTTCGAGGGGTAGCCAGTGTAAATCGCGGGGGTGTTGGGTGATGTGGGTGTGCCAGGGGATGTCGAGGACTAGTCATAAGTAATTTGGGCTACTGTGGTGCCCTTTATGTGTGTCTCTCTTTCTCTTCTTCACACACAAACTGCAAATCATCAAATATGTGGTAGCAGCCTTATTGCTGAACTTTTCTAAATGTGCAAACTTTTCTGCACATCTTAGGTTCCTTCATGGCTATCCATACAGAAAATGTGCCTTTTAAGGCACTCTGGGCCAGATATAGGTGTCTAAATACCGTTGGTAACGCCGAAATTCGGTAAATTTTAGCGTTACTGACCGGTATTTAGCCATTCCTAATGTAGGTAAGGAATCGTTAAATACCGATTCCTTATTGCTCTTGCTTTTAAGGAATCGGTAATACCAGTTCCTTAAATGCAATGTAGGAAGCACATTAAAGAGTGCTTATGAGCCTTAAGAAATCGATAATTACCACCAACTTCAAGTTGGCGGTAATTACCGATTTCCTTTACGAAATCACTTTTTTATTTTTTAAGTGCCATGTGGCACACATTCATGCCCTTAGGGCACACAGGTACCTACATCTGACCCTCTGTTTCTGTCACAAGGCCTTGCACTCTACATCCCACAAAAACTACACTTGTTCATGGTATATTTCTACCAGACTTCTGCACTCCACGACCTCCTATTTAGTTGCAGTCCCTAAATGCCAGTGGTAATGGCTGGGGAGGATGTTATTGTGCAGTGGTTGTTGTAAGGGCCTGGTACCCTCTTCCTCTGGATAACCATTCTGATTCACACCTACATAGGTTTTCTAAAATCTTTAAAACATACCTGTTCCAACTGCCCTGAACCAGTCCCAGTTACACATTGCCTCAGCAGGCTATCTCTGTGTAATTGTGTGCTCTACAAAACTAAAATCAAATCAATAAATTAATCAGTCAATCACTGAAGGTGTGGTTGCCATTAGTTTTTTGTTTTTCAGAAATGAACTCCCACTTGTCTGTTTCTCATAAACAAAAGATGCAAAAGTTTGGTGAATGGCTGCCAAAACCCACAGTGGCCATCTACTAAACTTTTTGCACATGAAGAGGAACTTCAAAGACGGCGGTTCCTTCCAATTTTCAGGACTGTCCGTTAAGCCAGCGGGCATCTTGAACTTTCATGACCCACCAAAAATCCGCTCATGACCCACCAGTGGGTCCTGACCCACAGTTTGGGAAATCTGTAATAGTCTGTTTTTCATAGTCAGCACTTGCCCCCGGTAATCGCCTTCCATTTCTAGTTAGAATTTCTTTCTCTGTTTGGTGAATCACCATCAATGTGAGCATCTCCTAACTGTGGCACTGAACACCATGGTTGTGGATTTATGGTCATTTTCAAGGTCTTGCAGAGACCTCATACAACTTATCAGTATTAGAGAAGTGACTAGATAGCAACAGGTAATCAATGAACAGGTTGCTGTCCTCCCTTTAAAGGAGTCATGTATCAGTAGAACCCCTGAACACAAGAAAGAGCAATTATAAGTTATAAGATAGAGCTGAAGTTTTTTTTTAACTACTTTACGGGACACGTTTACAGATTTTAGACATGAAAACACGAAAGAGCACTTGCTCACGTTGTGAAGAGATAACACAATCGCTGAGAAAAGCAAGTAAGTGCACTTAAAAGAGTAAAAGTCAATTGCTATGTGGTCATAATGCTTGACTAATAAGTAAATAATAAGATTTATTCATTAAAACAATGTTATGCTTTATTTGGCTGATGAAATGAATGATTTTAGAAAACATGGCCTAACATTTCTTATTGCTTTTCATTGTAATGCATGGCAAATAGAATGCGGTGCAATGCATTAATGGAAGAAGTTAGGATCTGAAAATTTTACACGTAGACCTAGAGACTCAAATGAGTATAAAAATCAAATTGTATAAGTAGGCCATAGCTAATATTAGCCCATTTCATGTAATAATGCAATTGTGAAACCCAATTATTATTTCTTTTAGTATGAAATGCTAAGTTTATTGCATTATATTCGATTCAAATTGAGTTTAATTCATTGAAAACGAATGTCAGCGTCTCAGTTTTAAAACGTGTTGTTTTCCTGAGCGGCGTGTTCCTTAGCGGAATATAATGGTTCTTTTATTTTTCATTTGAATGTTGCATTATTTGAGTTACACTTTTTCCTGACGGACATTCCATTAGACGTTCACTAGTCAACCTTTCAATGGGGAACTGACCTCTGACCTGATGTTGCCAGGTGTTGCTTTGTATACTTTGTTCTATGGACAAACCTGTGTGCTCGGAAAAGCTGCTGCGTTCTCATGAGCAGCAAGGGAAAGTATGAAGGAGTATCAATCTGTGTTTGGTAGAAATCATATGTAAGCTAATCATGTGACGGACAGATCATTGTGGGGTGATGCTACATCCACTGTGACCTAGTTTAGGACACCCCCTGCGCCGCACGGCCACCAGCTGCTGCGTGTGCCCCCCTACCACCTGCCTCTGTGCTCCGGTTGCCGCCGCGAGACCACGCCCCCTGCCTCGAGCAGCGCCGTCTGTGCTCTCCTTCCTGCCTTGCGCCACTGATCTACTGAATTGTGTCTCCAATTGTACTTGCTGTATTTTGTAATTGTTTTCCTTGTCCCCCTTTCGCCTGCTTGCCGGTTGTCCTTGTTCGCCCCGTCTCCCCCCTCCCCGCTCCCGCTTCCCGCCACCGCCGCTAAACCCCGCCCCCTTTTCTTCATTCTGTACCCTCCCCGCTCCCGCCTCCCAGCTGCTCCGCCCCCCCTCGCACTTCGCCATAAATGGTGACCGTGCGACGCAGGTGAGTGTGACCTAGTTTAGGACACCCCCTGCGCCGCACGGCCACCAGCTGCTGCGTGTGCCCCCCTACCACCTGCCTCTGTGCTCCGGTTGCCGCCGCGAGACCACGCCCCCTGCCTAGAGCAGCGCGGTCTGTGCTCTCCTTCCTGCCTTGCGCCACTGTTCTACTGAATTGTGTCTCCAATTGTACTTGCTGTATTTTCTAATTGTTTTCCTTGTCCCCCTTTCGCCTGCTTGCCGGTTGTCCTTGTTCGCCCCGTCTCCTCCCTCCCCGCTCCCGCTTCCCGCCACCGCCGCTAAACCCCGCCCCCTTTTCTTCATTCTGTACCCTCCCCGCTCCCGCCTCCCAGCTGCTCCGCCCCCTCGCACTTCGCCATAAATGGCGACCGTGCGAACGCGCAGCGGGCGCGACGATTGTGCGCCGAAGGCGTGCCAAAGGCAAGCCCGTCTGCGCCCGTCCGCGCCTGGACCGCGCCCAGTGCCAGGACCCCTGGCCCTCGAGGACTCCTGCCCACCCGCTTGACGTACACCGCCGCCACCCTCATCGCTCTCAACCGAATCCCAGGTTGCCACCGAGCCACCCCACGATGCACCCACGGACCCTTCAGCTGCCACGCCTGCAGGTTCACCTGCACTCGGACCTGCCCTACCCCAGCACCCGCCGAGCCGAACACCAGCAGCAATCACCTCAAGTGCATCCTGCTCAACACCCGCTCAGTCCACAGACACGCCATCGAACTCTGGAACCTCCTCGACACCACAGCTCCTGACGTCGCCTTCCTCACGGAAACATGGATGAACGCCTCTTCTGCGCCCGACATCGCCATCGCCATCCCAGAGGGATACAAGATCACCCGGAGGGACCGCTCCGCCAACCAGATGGGAGGAGGCATCGCCGTCATCCACAGGAACACCATCCGCATCACGACTGACACCGACGACACCCTGACAAGCGCCGAACACCTGCACTTCCAGATCCACACCGACCCGAAGACCACCCTCAGAGGCACCTTGATCTACCGACCCCCGGGACCACGCACCCAATTCAGCGAGGACATCGCCGACTTCATCAGCCCGCATGCCCTCCGCTCCGCCGACTACATCCTCCTGGGGGACCTCAACTTCCACCTGGAGAACAACAACGACCGCAACACCTCCACCCTGCTCGACAACCTCGCCAACCTCGGACTCAAGCAGCTGGTGAACACCACCACCCACCTCGCCGGACACACACTCGACGCCATCTTCTCATCCAGCAAAGACATCACCTTCAGCCACGCCACAGGACTCCACTGGACGGACCACAGCTGCGTCCACTTCACCTTCAAAAGAACGACGATCCACCACCACCAGCAACAGGCTGCCCGAAGAAGCTGGAACAAGATCACAGCCGACCAGCTCGCCGCTTCCCTGAGCCAGCACCCTCCTGCCAGCTCAGCGAACCCCAGCCAGGCCGCCGACAACCTCACGAAGTGGATCAGCAACTGCGCGGACGAACTCGCCCCACTGAGGACCCTGCCCAGCAGACCCGGCAGCAAGAAGGCCCCATGGTTCACCGACGAACTCAAGAGCTCCAAGACGAATTGCCGAGCCCTCGAGAAAGCCTGGAGAAAGGAACCAACACTGGACAACATGACCACTCTCAAGCTTGCCACCCGGAAGCACCACCAACTGATCGGCGCCGCCAAGAAAACTGCATTCAAGGACCGGCTGGACAACAACGCACACAACTGCAAGGAACTCTTCAACATCGTGAAAGAGCTCTCCAACCCCAACGCCGGAAACAACGACATCACCCCATCGCAAGACCTCTGCAACTCCCTCGCCTCCTACTTCCACAACAAGATCGCGGACATACACAACAGCTTCAACATTCAACCGACGCACGCCACGACCACAGCAACGCCGCCCACCACCACCCTCCGCGCCTGGACTCCAACCACCACCAAAGACACCATCCGCATGATGAACTCCGTCCACTCCGGATCTCCGACCGACCCCTGCCCTCACCACGTCTTCAACAAGGCCGACGCTGTCATCGCACCCCACCTGCGGGACATTATCAACACCTCCTTCAACACCGCCACCTTCCCTGAGAGCTGGAAGCACGCCGAACTCAGCGCTCTACTCAAGAAACCTACAGCGGACCCCACCGAACTCAAGAACTACCGCCCCATCTCACTCCTCCCGTTTCCTGCAAAAGTCATCGAGAAGACCGTCAACAGACAGCTTGCCGCCTTCCTCGAGACGATTGGATCCCTCGACCCCTCAGTCGGGCTTCCGAGCCAACCACAGCACCGAGACCGCCCTCATCGCCGCCACCGACGACATCCGAGCCCTGATGGACAACGGAGAAACAGCGGCCCTCATCCTCCTAGACCTCTCCGCGGCATTCGACACTGTCTGCCACCGCACCCTTGTGCAGCGCCTCAGCATTGTCGGAATCCAGGAGAAGGCACTGGAATGGATCGTCTCCTTCCTCGACGGAAGAACACAGAGAGTCCGCCTACCACCGTACAAGTCAGAGGCCACCGAAGTCATCTGCGGCGTCCCTCAAGGATCCTCGCTGAGCCCCACCCTCTTCAACGTCTACATGAGCCCCCTCGCGGCCATCGCACGCCAGCACAACCTCAACATTATCTCCTACGCTGACGACACCCAGCTGATCCTCTCCCTGACCAACGACCCCGCCGCCGCCAGAGCCAACCTGCACGAAGGGATGAGAGATGTAGCCGAGTGGATGACGACCAGCCGCCTGAAACTGAACTCAGACAAGATGGAGGTCCTCATCTTGGGCCCCTCGCCCTCCGCCTGGGACGACTCTTGGTGGCCCCCCGCCCTGGGCACCGCACCCAAACCGACGGACCATGCACGCAACCTGGGCTTCATCCTGGACTCCTCCCTCTCCATGACCAGACAAGTCAACGCCGTCTCCTCGTCATGCTTCAACATCCTGCGCATGCTACGGAAGATCTTCTGGTGGATCCCCACGGAGACCAGGAAGACAGTCACCCAGGCCCTCGTCACCAGCCGACTGGACTACGGCAACGCCCTCTACGCCGGAACCACCGCCAAGCTCCAGAAGAGACTCCAGCGGATCCAGAACGCCTCAGCCAGACTCATCCTCGACATCCCACGAAACAGCCACATCTCTGGACACCTGAGGAACCTGCACTGGCTCCCCGTCAACAAAAGAATCACCTTCCGGCTCCTCACCCACGCACACAAAGCCCTACACGATCAAGGCCCGAGCTTCCTCAACAACCGAATCAACTTCTACGCTCCCAAACGCCACCTCCGATCAGCCAGCCACGCCCTCGCCGCCGTCCCCCGCATCCGAAGAGCGACTACAGGAGGAAGGTCCTTCTCCTACCTGGCCGCCAAGACCTGGAACTCCCTCCCGACTGACCTGCGCTTGACCCAAGACCATCTCTCCTTCAGGAAGAAGCTCAAGACCTGGCTGTTCGAGCAGTAGCGGCACCCCCCCCCAAGCGCCTTGAGACCCTACGGGTGAGTAGTGCGCTCTATAAATGTCACTGATTGATTGATTGACTGCCATGTCAGATTATTAAAGGAGAAATCCCAAGGGAGGGGCAACTCTGGACCTCATTATTTTTCTTTTCCTATATAGAAAACTTTGACCCTATCATTTTTCTTTTATGCAAGAGATGACTGAACACTTTTGATGAGTTTTTTATAACCATACTTGATTTCTAAATCTTGAACTGCTTTTATTATTATACTGCTGCCTGAAGCAGTAGGACTAGAATCCTTCTTTGACGAACTATTTGATTATGCAATTTTCCCCCTTTTAGACTACTTTGATGGACTCACCCTTAGAGAACTTTCTTGACTGAAATGCTAAAGAGATTTCTTTATTTGATCTATTTCGGTACATCAATACAATAACCAAAAATCTTATATTGCCTGACTCTATTTTTGTGTCTCGATGTCCTTTCATTGAACTATGCTATTACTTTGTTCATTGTAGATGCATTGTAGGGAGAATCAGAATGTCTTTGCTGAATATCAAATTCTCTTTCTCTTATTCTGTGTCGAAGTATAAGAACTGCTGGGCTGTATAATTCTGGACAGCCTAACTTCTTTAGGAGGTTGGGTCTTCCTATTGCAATTCTTTACTTTTATTGTATGTTACCTGAGAGTTGTATATTTTAACCTAATCTCAAACTTGTGAATTGGTCACCAAATAATGGTCCTCATTGGGTGAAAGACGTGGAGGCTTTGAAACACCCTAAATCTCACCCCACCTATCGGTGGAGAAAGGTCCATTGCCTCTGTGGTAAATGAGATCCCTTTGATTGTTGATGGCCCAGTACGGCTAGAGATATAAATGAGCAAATTGTGAAAGAGAATTTAATATTTTGAATAATATAAATTATCAGAATGCATTTGCTGGATCAGTGTCACATGTCTCTAGGAAATCTTGTTCCAAGTCACACTCTTCATATGTTTTTAAATTGCCACATGGCTTTAAATAGTGTCCCACATACAGCCTCTCTTTTACTAGGTTAAACACACTTGGATTTGAAAGGTTTGGTTCACGCCCTTTCAGCTTTCTAATTGCTTTTCGTGCACACGCGCTGGTGCGCATTCAGCGTGCGAGCCATTGGAAGGCTGTAACTTCGCTGCTCTTGATTTTTGACCCAACAGTGCTGGAGCGCATTTAATCTTTGGCAGCGCTGGTGCGTGGACAGCCGGCGACCACATATTTTTTCCTACTTCCGAGGGCCCTCGGACACCAACGGAGGTTGGCTGGAACACTGCCCCTTTATCTTTTTTGCCGTGTAATACTGTGGATGAAAAGAGGGATTTTCATCCAACGCCTTTGAAATTACCAGCCACTGTTTTCTTTGCTTTGGGTGCCGCCACCGCCACAAGAGTCATCGCCACCACGGGGGATTGACGGACTTCACTTCCATGCACCCCCCGTGGCGCGCACGCCGCGAACGCGGTTTTTGAGCGCCAGGATGCGCACAAAAGGCTTGCCAGGCTCCCGCAGAGCAGGACGTGCACGAGCATGCCTGGGCCACGCCTGGGCAAAGTCCAGGCCAAGGGCGGGCCCGTCTGCGCCTGTCAGCGACCGTAGGAGGCCGGGCAGGGCCCCCTCTCTAAAACCTGCTACAATTAAGGTACAGTGGACGCCTCCTTATTATGGACCTATTTTAAGCCAACTTATTTACTTATTTACCAGTGCCTACCCCCTATTGACTATAACTGTTGTTGGTAGATCTATTATATTTTCAAAATGAACAAGCGTGAGGGGAAGGGGAAAGGAGTGCCATCGAGCGGAAGTATTGTTGGGACCCTTGACCAATTTTTAATCGGGGCTACCTCAGTACTGGAACATGAAATAGTGAGGACAGAACGTTGCTTATCCTTGGAGCCGTTTGCAAACAAAAGATCCTCACTGGGGGGCTTGGCTTCCTTTTCCACTTCGGAATACGGATCCAAATACAACCAACTGAGTGAAATAGTACTGAGAGAGAGAGAGAAAACGTTGTTTATTTAGACCATAGTCTTTAAACAATACATAAAACACATTTGGGATCCTAATATTGGAGACAGTATGAATTCAATGATAAATAAATAAATAAATCAACATGCATTTTAAAAAAGTAACACCCTCAGGCAATCATAGTTCATTTAACACAATTTAAAAAAGTCTAAATCCATAAAATTCTCGTTAGTTGAAGGTCGCTAAAAACATTTAAGATCAATGCTCCTCCTTTAATTTCTCCCTTACAAAGTCTTTTGTTTCTTTCAAAAATGTTCCCAATGCGATTGTAATGTCTAGAGATGGCATATCCGTAAATAGACAAACTGCTTGGGCGCGTGAGCTGCCCTTGTATTTTAAAAATATTGGACTTAAAATCAGTTTCCGTATGGCTAAAATCAATGTGCAATCAAGCAATATGTGCAAAATGTCATTTCTTATTCCTAGTCCACATTTACAAATACCATCTGATTGGATCAATGCTGCCTTTATTTTTTCTTCCGTCTTCCAAGGATTAATACCAACAGGGACCCTTATAATTTTGTATCTTAACCCTTTATTGGGCAGAGTATCCAAATATGGGAACCAAGCTTAATTTTCCCACTGTACCGATTTTTTGGCACTCATATAATCTAGGTCCTGGGAGCTTGAGTATGACAGCCCTTGGTCTCTAAGCATTTTCTTTGTAAAGTCTACTTCCAGGGATGGCTGTGAAAGTCTCACCTTGAGGCGCACTGCTATGTTCTGGAGGACATTTGGGTCTGTACGCTTCATGCTGTTAACCCTAATTCCATTCTGATTGCTTGGATCATTGTACAGCTTGGTAAAGACAATAGCATTTTTTAAATCTTTCCTTCTTCACGATCCCACCTGTATTTACCACTCAGGTAAAGAACTTCTGCCCCGGACAGTACTTGCGGGGCGATCATTGCTTCAAATGCCTTTAACATAGGTCTGTGTGACATATTACCATACTCTTTATTACATTTTTTCAACCCACAGACTGACGAGAAAGCTTTCGCTTTTTGGGCCTACAGGTGAGTGCTCCATTTTAATGCACTATCAAACCAGAGGCCTAAGTATCTATATTTTTTAACTATTTCCAGTTTGTCTTGACGTAAAAACCAATTCAAATTTTTTCCTCTCTTCCCAAAGCATAAAACCTTTATTTTTTCAATGTTTACAGTTAAAAACGTTTTATCACCATCATTTTTAAAGGTATTTAGTTTCCTTTGGAGTCCAATTTCTGATCAAGAGTCACAAGGTCATCTGCATATAGAAGGCAGGACACTTTATTCCCACTGATTCTGGGACTTGCGCTTCTTTCTACTTCTAGCGCTGACGGGAGATCTGCTAAAACAAATTGCAAATAACAAGAGTGCCAAAACGCACCCCTGTCTAAGGCCAGTCCCTACATGTATTTATGAGTTAGTGACCCCTGTATATCTCTAATAATCTGGGCCCAATTCCCTCTATGTAACTCTTTTAAAATCATCAATATGCCATCCGCTATTCCATATTTTTTCATATCTTCCCAGAGGCAATTACGGTCCACCGAATCAAAAGCTGCCCGAAAATCGACAAAGCAACAAAACAATTTACCATTTTGCTCTATCGATTTCCGGGCCAATGCCCACAAAGCGAAACAATGGTCTATAGTGGAGTGGCCTTCTTTAAAACCTCCCTGTTCAACTGAACTAATAAATCCCTGTTCAGCCCAATCTTTTAACTTAAATAATAATATTTTAGCAAAGATCTTTTCACCAATATCAAGTAAGTTGATTAGTCTGTAATTCTTTGGGGCATAAACATCCCCTTCCTTATGAATCGGCCTGATTATCGCTCCCTTCCAATTTATTGGGATCGTCCCCGATTCTAAGATTACCAAAAACATTAGAGAGAAGAATTCTGCCCACCAGGACGATTTTGATTTTATTATCAGAGCTGGTAGGTTATCTGGGCCTGCTGCTCTTGTTAAATTCAAGGTCTTTATTGTGTTAAGCAAATTTGCAACTGAAAAAGAAGATTTTAAGTCCTCGATCAGGCCCTCCAGTCCCTTAATTCCTCCTCTTCCGTTTCTCTCATCGGGGTATACAGTTCCTGCAGATAATCCTCCCAAGCTCCCTCTTCCACCACACAGTTCATTGAGGCAACCGAAGGTTCTGTTGCTGATTGTACCAGCTTCCAGAACTAACGTATGTTCTTAGATTCGATTGCCTCCAACAATTTTCCCCAACATGTTTCCATGTGGGCCCTTTTAGTACTATGAAGTAGTATGGTGTATTCTCTCCTTAGCTTGACGAGGGTTTCGGCTCTGGTCTGGTCAAAATTTTTACGCAGGCTACGTTCTTCTCTCCTTAGTTCTCTTTTCTTATTTAGGCAATCTGTGTTGAACCATTTTCCTTGTTTAACCTTGATGTTTTGTTTGCTCTTAGAAACCCTTGCATCAGATCTAAGTTCTACCCTTATGCTTTGTACCACTTGATTTATTTTCTCAACATACCAAGCTAAGTTTAGGCCACTCACACAGCCTTGTTCAATATTTTGTTGCGGCCTGGTTAACCTTTCTATATATTCTTCTGTTAACCGTGTCGTTATCCGCTTTGGGTAATCCATCTGTTGTATAATTACTTTATCACAGGCAATCTGAGGAGAGTTTGCCAGCTCTAATTCTATTGTATTGTGGTCACTGCCTTCCATGTGGCTAATCCTGAAGCCCTTTACTAATACAAAATTCCATGCAGACTTAAAGACATAATCTATGGGGCAATTTTGATTCCCCTGTTTAAAAGTTTTCCTTGTGGGGCAGTCTTGGGCTAACCGACCGTTTAAGCAAAAAATACTTTTTGTCGCTAGGTAATTTCCCAGCTTTGCATCATTGGTTGACAAAAGGCTTTCAGGAAACTTTGCTTGATTTATATCATAAGACTCCAATATTTCTATATACCAGAGATCTACCTGCTTTAGGTTTAATTTATGATTAAAATCTCCCACCAACAAAATTAAATCCGAACCATACTTATCACACAACGAATCCATATCATTCTTAAAATGTCCCATTTCAATACCATATTCCTCCTGGGAACCCCATTGCATATATACATTTAAAATCAGCATATTTTCATACTTTTTATCAGCAATCATGGGGTTTTCCTGAAACCAAGCAATGATTTACATGTTACAGTTAGCTGAAGTACATTCTTCACTAGATTTGTTGATAATAATGTCAATAATCTACCTGATGGACAACCGGACCTTGGTTTTATTGCCGGACGATGGAGTTGTCGAAACCCATCAACTACCGATGTATCTCCACATAGCCAGGTCTCTTGGATACAAATGATCTCATTATTATTTGCCACCTAGTCCATTTATATTCCAAGAGACTAATTTTATATCATGTGGCTGCCCTGTTACCTATTCTACGTTGAGCCGCCACCGTCACAGGAGTCATCGCCGCCACGGGGTATTGACGGACTTCACTTCCCTTCACCCCCCATGACGCACACACCGCAAACGTGGTTTCTGAGCGCCAGGAGGTGCACAAAAGGCTTGACGGGCACCCGCAACGCGGGGGCGCGCTTTGAAATTTCCAGACACTGTTTTGTTTGCTTTGGGAGCCGCCACCGCCACAGGAGTCATCGCCGATACAGGGGATTGATGGACTTCACTTACCTGCACCCCCCACGGCGAGCACGCCGTGAACGCAGTTTTTGAGAGCCAGGAAGCACACAAAAGGCTTGCTGGGCTCCTGCAGAACAGGACGCACGAGGGTGTGCCCGGGCCGCACACGGGCAAACCCCGGGCCCGTCTCCGCCCAGGGGAGGCCGGGCTGGGCCCCCTCTTTAAAACCTGCTACAATTAAGATACAGTGGACGCCTCCTTATTATGGACCTATTTTAAGCCAACTTATTTACTTATTTACCAGTCCCTACCCCCTATTGACTATAACTGTTGTTGGTAGATCTATTATATTTTGAAAATGAACAAGCATGAGGGGAAGGGGAAAGGCGTGCCGTAGAGCGGAAGTATCATTGGGACCCTTGACCAATTTTTTATCAGGGCTACCTCAGTACTGGAACATGAAATAGTGAGGACAGAACATCGCTTATCCTTGGAGCCGTTTGCAAACCAAAGATCCTCACTGGGGGGCTTGGCTTCTTTTTCCACTTCGGAATGCAGATCCAAATACGACCAACTGAGTGAAATAGTACTGGCTGCAGCCCCAGAGCCAGTCTCCGAACCTTCTATTGAACTGTCACCACGCAAGTCCACTCGGGAAGTACAGCTCTATTGTACCAACCATAGAGCTACAACCAGGGCATTAGGGAAGACAAAGCATCCAAGCTTGGGCCAAACCCTAGATCCGGTGGTCAAAAGGAAAAGAGGTGGGGGACCTCAGAGACCCAAACCAGCTAAACTGGCTAGACAATCTAAAAGAGCGGGGGGGTGATTCCTCTGATCACCCTAATGACCAAGGTACTCAAATTCAAAGTCTTGATAAAACTGCTACTTCCCAAGCATCTCACTTGACTATGGATGAAGTCTTGTGGCAAAGACTGGAAACTTTGATTTCTACTATTTTAAACCCCCTTACATTGAGACTGGCCCAGATAGAAGATAAATTAAATGATCTTGAATCAATGGCTAAGTCAAACTTCGCTCAACAGAGGTGTTTCTAACTAAGATAGGGACGTCTCAAATGCCAAACAAAAATGCCCTGATTACAGAAGCTACTTATCGAAAAACTAGTAAACGGACACTCCCAGTTAAACTACCCATCTTACCCACCTTACCTTCACCTATGAGGCCAAAACCCGCACCCCCACCTCCACCTCCACCAAAGAATTTTGAGCCAGTTAAAATCATAGATGAATTCGAAAAATCAACTGACTCCCTCGGCGAATTTGCACAAACAATCACGAGCCCAAAGGCAGTTGAAATACCGGATAGCTTAGCTGTTATAAATACTCTACCAATGGTCATAAACGACCGCGAAGCTACTGGACAATCCTTAACATCCCTGGGGCAGGGAAGCCCAGGTGTCAGTTGGAGAATTGAAAGACAACCACAAAAGACAATGAAACCAGAAAGCAAGTCCATAACATTGCATCTCCCACCAGCGGCTGCCCCATTGGTGGTGGTATTAGGAAACATACCACTACTGTGGGATGGTCAAGTTGAATCCACAGCTCAATTAATGACTAAGGCTAGAAGAGTAACTTGGATAGGGCCATCAAGGCAAGAAAAAGAGGGGGATTGTGTAGTTCTAAACTTCAATAATCATTCTATTGTAACATTCCTATTGAAAATGATGTGCACCGATTTAGATATGAATCCGAATAATATCAGGGTGCTTCCTCTGGGTTTTATTTTACAGACCACTGCACCCAACAATGCCACAGATTTACCAACATAGCTTAGAACGGGGTAGACACTCTAGGCTGCCTTAGGAGGCTCAACAAATTAATATAACGTAAATTGTCAAAATAGATTTGCTCCTCTTTCCAACTTAGACACTTGCGACTGACTACAAGCCCCATTATCATGTTATAATGAGACCAATTTAAGCAAGCCTTCATTGATTTTGTATAATGGGGTTAATATACAGGATCTAACATTAACCCAACTAGAAAATAGCTGGAACCCTCCGTCACCAGCTTTTGTCGCTGTGGACATCTTACTGTCACCTATTAATCTGCCGGGGTTTCACAATAGGGCACACAATGTAGACTCTAGGATACCTCTAGTAAATGACCTAATACAGTGCAATGGAAAAAGGCCAAATACACAGCTAAATAATGTCTCCCTGGAGTCACTCCCCTATCAACTATCCTCCGAGTCTGTAAGAGTAAATCAAACATTATCTAACAAAATCCCAAGTAGCCTGGGTAATACAAACCAAGAGGGTATTGACCTCCAAAATGGCGACTCTGTATCCAAAAGACCGGTGGGCATTGCTTCGTGGAATATAGCTGGCTTACAAGCGAAGATTGCTTCCTCTGACTGCTCTTCCTATGTAGAGGGGTTTGATATCTGGGCTTTTCAAGAAACCTGGTCATTGAATCCCATTTTTCGCCAGGGATTCCTAAATTTCACAAAACCAGCTATCTCTAATCAAAAGTGGAGACTCTCCGGGGGATTAACAATATGGGTTAGACAACGCTCAAGCTATAGGATTGAAGAAATACAAATGGACAGTCCAGATATTTTAGCTATTATACTGAGATCAAAACAAGATTTAAATATAATAGTGATTAAGGTTTATGCAAGAGGGTTGGCAGGTGGAAAATCTTCACATACAGTTGCCACATTAGAAAATCTTATAAAACATTTTAGGGGGAAAATTATATAGTAATAGCAGGTGATTTTAAGTGTACATTTGAGCCCCTAGGCCTCGAAGATAGTGGCTTCAGTAGTGAAGAGGACTCACTTTGGGGTATCCCACTGCTAACATTATCACCAATAAAAAAATGGACAGAGGCAGCACTCCAGCTGAAAAGTCTGTGTCTGGAATGTGGTGTTAGGGCAGTAAACGGAAGGAGCCAATCGGGTAGTGAAGGTCAGCACACATTTAATAATGGAATGAGAAGTAGTCGTATTGACTACTTTCTTATTAGTGTGGAGCTCTGGCCTCGACTCCTAGATATGTCAATACAACCGAGAACAGAGAGTGACCACAATCCCCTATTGCTAATATTACATCTAAAAGGTCTGGGCTGCCAATCTGATCATACTGAAATCTGATGTAATTATGACAAATGATATGAAAAGGGTAAAATGGTCGATACTATTGGGAAATGCCCATAACTTAGAGCTGATGAAGACTGCATTGGAAAATACGATATTAATCATTTCATCACTAGATCCCAATGTGGACAGTAACCATGCAATTATAAAAGCCCAGGAAGATCTCTTCACTAAATTAAAAGTTTTTTTTATTAAGACTAAAAATACAAGGAATCGAGCCCCCAAAAAATCAGCCAAGTGGTATAACAAGGACTGCAGAGTAGCATATAGGAATCTGTCTCATGCAATAAGGGGGATGGAAATAGAGGGGGTTAGAAATGCAAGGACTGCATATAAAAAAAGCCCAATACAGAGCTAAACAGGAGTTCGATGAACTAAGATGTGAAGAACTGAAGCAAACTAGCTCCGGGAAAGATATTCAGACATTTTGGCACATTGTAAAATGGGGGAGTGGTGAATTCTCGCAAACCCCGGCAAACAATGTTGCTCAGGAACAGTGGGTTTCTTATTTTGAGGTACAATTCTCTATTCCACCAAATATCTCAAACCCAAACCTCTAGTTCCAGAGACGACACTGATTTTAGAGATTAGGGAGGTTGAAACAGCCCTGGATGTAATCCAAGCAGGAAAGGCACCCCGCCTGGACTGCATTCCTGCTTATCTATTTAAATTTGATAAAGCAAAGTGGATTAAATACATCCATTTATTAGCAAATGCTATAGCAAGAGGGGCACCAATCCCGGACTCTTGGCGCAGCGCTGAGATTATACCGATTTATAAAAAAGGGGACCGCACCAGCCCAAAAAATTATAGGCCAATAAGTTTTATAGACACCATGCAAAAGATTATGGCCCGGCTTGTGCTGAGCCGTATAAATGTTTGGATAGATGATTGTATGGCTCTATCAACACTACAGGCTGGTCTTCACCCCCATGTTAGTACTATAGATCAAGTTTTTAGATTTATGATGATTTATTGGACCACAGTAATCCTGGCAGGAGGAACCATATATGCAGCTTTTATAGATTTAAAATCTGCTTTTGAACTAGTCCCCCGTAATAACCTTTGGGAAGCTCTAAACGAAGCAGGGATGCCTCCAGAACTTCTCTCTGTGATCATCAAATTGCATGAGACTAACTGCGCCCAGGTCAGGTGGGGATCCCAGGGGAAGGTCACCGAACGATTCCCTGTATGCAAAGGGGTACGTCAAGGTTGCGTCTTGGCACCTAACCTTTTTTCGCTTTTTATTAATAGGGCTTTTACATTCTTTTTATCACATCCAACAGATGCTCTCTCACTAGTAGGCACAAAGATACCACTACTAATGTTTGCGGATTATACTCTAATTCTATAAAAGACACAAATGGGCTTGCAACGGGCGTTGGACAGATTTACGGTATTTTGCAAAGACCATGATTTAGTGGTGAATGTAGATAAAACAAAATTTATGGTTTTACACAGACATAAATCGGTAAAAGGAAGAGTAGTAATGAATAATGCCATACTTGAACAAACAGACATATTTACCTATTTGGGTGTGTCCTTCGGAAAAAGGCTAAATTGGAAACCACAGATTGACATATTGGCCTTAAGGCATGCCCAACTTGCCGGTGTCCTTTTAAAAGAATTCCGACTTTCACATACTAAGCCGGTAGGCCCAGCCTTAGCGATTTACAATGCAAAGATCAGAGCCTCGATACTGTATGGTGCCGAATTATGGGGTTTTGAAAATATAACATCGCTAACACTGGCCCAAAATAAGTTGTTGCGAGGATTGACAAGCCTCCCACAATCCACGCCACTTAAACCTCTTACTTTAGATCTGGGTTGAACCACATTGGAGGAGTTAGCACCATAGACCCATAGCGTACTGGAGAAGGCTCTGGACTACGCCATAGTTACTACCATATGCGAATACATTGAAACATGTTAAAGAAATCGATTTAACATGCAAAAGATAAAGAGTACACTGGCTGATATGGGTCTTATTTATCTGTGGGAGGATCTGTTGAGCAGTAGGTTTCCATCAAAAAAAGACTATAAGGAAGCTTATTGGAACATGATTAACACTAAGTTTCTAGTACAAAATACCTCTCTTACTTGTATTTTCTTGAAACATAAAATGGAACCGAGATTTGAAGCTTATTGGAATTTCATCACGAGACCTAGTGACAGGAAACTGTTCCATCAATTCAGAGTTGGCTCATTGCCCATAAAACCCTTTACTAGAAAATGGCAAAATGAAATAGATGCCAAATGTCCCTCATGCAATTGATGGATGAGACCATAATGCATATTCTCTTTGCATGTCCTGCATATAAACGCCCGAGAAATAAATGTCTAAAGCCGATTTGCTCTAATCTGGGTACAATATCAAGTTTAACGGCCTGCCGCATTTTGAAAACAAACTCACGGGAAGACATAGCTATTGCAATGGCTAAGTACTTGAGTTGGATGTGGGCCATTTGCAGAAATAACATAAATAAACTTGTAGAACTTGATTAGGGCCCTATGTTACCTGACTCTGGGTTTATTATCCGTATAGTTTTTATATAACCATTACACTGCTACATACATGGGTATTACATGTGCTTTGTTATGAAACGTTTAATGCTTTTTATAAAAAAAATTTACTTTTAATTTATTTAAAGATTTGAACTCGATTTTCTTATATTAATTGATATTGAACCTTGTTGGCTAGTGGTGTATGAAAAATAATGTATTGTATTTTCATTGTGTCTTTGGTGATTGAAATTATCGAAATAAAGACTACTTTGACTTTGACTTTGAAAGATAATTTAATATTTTGAATAATATAAATTATCAGAATGCTTCTGCTGGATCAATGTCACATTTGTCTAAGAAACCTTGTTCCAAGTCACCCTCTTCATTTGTTTTTAAATTGCCACATGGCTTTATGTAGTGACCCACATACAACCTCTCTTTTATTAGGTTAAACATACTTGGATTTGAAATTCCTAACTTCGAATTAGAGTCCCCCATAATTATAATCATAAGTTTATTTGTATGAGTTTTAAAAATATGATCCAGAAAATCTGAGAGTGCTACCATGTGGGAATAATTTTACTGGTCCAAAACATTACTGTATTAATTTGCAATTAAAAAGTAGAAATAACAAGCAAACCTAAGATCAATAGCCAGGTAATTGTTTGAACTAGTATTTAGAAGGCTACAGTCACAGAAAAGCTGTAAGTAGACAAGTGAACTGTAACTTAACAAAATACTTTATTTTGCAAATATGATCACAATTTAATGGAAAAAATGTATAATTATGAGCTGTGATCCAGTTAATTGTTTACTGCTTTATGCTCTTTAATCGGCTGCATACTCCTAATTAATATATATGCACCTCTTTATTTTGCTCTTATATTTATAAGGTTTAAATCTTGGATATCTGAATTCATTGGGACCACATTTTCTCTATCTTTGTTTACACACGAATTTGAAGCAGTACATAACCTATATTTATCATACTTTCTAAATATGTTTTGGTCAAATAGTGCCATCCTTTGTCTAAGTATCACCACTCTTTTCCTTCTGCCCTGCTCGGCTGTTAGTGGATGCATCCTCCTCACCATGGAGTGCTACCTATAACAAATTGGGTAATTGGTTGAGGGGTGGTGGAAGTCCCACTCAGGCAACAACCACAATCTGTGCCAGGATGAACTACAAAAAGTTACTAAATTAACTTTGTGCCTATTGCCCAGGTAAATGTAGTGACTTTTTGTGGTTCACTTTTTATGGTTCACTCTGACAAGGATTGTTTTGTAGCTTGACAGAAAGCAGTCAAGCTTAACTTGGAGGTAATGTGTAAAGTATTTATGTAGCACACAAACATTAATAACATGAAAACACACCACAGAACAAAATGTCAAACCAATTTAGGAAAACAGAGTAAGTTGTAATAAATGAAATGATACCAGAATGACAAAATCTCAATCAGTTTTGTGTTCAAAATAGCACCTAAAATCACAAAGTGTCACTCGCAGGAATCTGTTCAGAGTAGAACAGAGGAAAGTCACAAGTTCATGCGGACACCGATAGAGAGGGGGTCTGATGAAGGGACCAGGGTAATCCTGCTGAGAGAGTTACCTTCTCAATGTCTGGTGTTAAGATTTCCGCTTGCAGTGGAGGAGGTCGTGAGGATCAGAGAGAGCATGATAGATGATTTCTGCTGCAGTGCGAAGATCCAGTTGGGTGTTGCAGATTGTCACTACTGGAGCTTCGTATTGAAGGCCACTGCGGGCTGTCGTTTTTTTTGCACAAAGTGCTGATCTTGTGTTAATGGTTGTTGCTGGCGGTTGCTGTAGTACAAAGAGCAGGTCTTTATTAGAGCAGTCATCAGGGGTGGTAGAGTCTCTGCACAAAGAGGCCTATTTACAGTTGTGAAAACCCCAAACTTTAGGACTTCATCTGTTTGTCTTGGGAAAAGCTTGAACTGAAGCCAACCAAGGATCCTGGACATGGAAGGCATCTGGGATAAGGAACTCACACCAGCAGAGGCAAGCACCCTCACAAGTACACAAACAGACAGGTCAGTTGCATGTACAGGCAGGTCCAGTTGCAGCAAGTCAGTTGGGCAGTTTCAGGGATGCCTCTGGAGCTTGTCATGTCCCTGCAGCTTGAACAGGAGTGCAGCCAACTGACCCTTGGAGCCACTCAGGTTAGCCTTTGGTGAAGAGAAGCAGGTGCAGTCTTCCTTCTCAGAAACCAATGCAGTCCTCAGCAGCAGGGAAGGCCTCTGGCAGCAGGGCAGTCCTTCTGTAATGTTTGCAAGTCTAGGTGTATTCTGAAGAGTGGCTCAGGAAGTCCAATATTTATAGCTGGTGTCAGCCATTGTATGTGAGGGAATACCCAATCCTGCCTATAAATCTAGGGGCCGATTCACAGAACTAATCTGAGACAAAATCCTAAACTTGCTACTTTTGGTATTCACAGAAGGCATTTAGTAGTAGTAAAGTTAGGATTTTGTCTTAAGTTTGACTTAAGTTTGACTTAAGACAGACTTAATACAGACTTAAGACAGACTTAAGGCAAAATCCTAACTTTACTACTACTAAATGCCTTTTGTGAATACCAAAAGTAGGAAGTTTAGGATTTTGTCTCAGATTAGTTCTGTGAATAGGGCCCCTAGTTCTTGTAAGTTCTTCCCTTAACCTGTCAAGGTTCCAAACTACCAGTGGTGACAATAGACTGGTATTAGGGTCCTTTGTGTATACGGGATGCAAGCACTTTGAAGTCTAAGTGGAGCAGGGCACAGCTCTGCTCCCAGCCATCCTGGCAGGAAGGCTCATCCTGCCCACAGCTAGTCCTCTTTATGTAACTGTCTGGGATGAGCACTCAAACCCCAACAGCAGAGCCATTCACAGTTGTTTGACCCAGGGCAGTGGCAGAAGGTACAATTGGTTAGGGCAAGAAACTGCCAACTTTCTAAAAGTTTTAGTTTCAGGATTGTGACGTAAAATTTTAATTTACCATTAATCAATCAATCAATCACATAATTTGTAAATCGCACTACATACCCGTGAGGGTTTCAAGGCGCTGGGGGGGTGCTGCTGCTATTGGTCGAAGAGCCAGGTCTTGAGTTGTCTCCTGAAAGTCAGCAAGTCTTCGGTCTGTCGTAAGTAGAGGGGGAGGGTGTTCCAGGTCCTGGCCGCGCGATGGGAGAAGGATCTGCCTCCGGAAGTAGTTCTCCAGATGCGTGGGATTGTGGCCAGAGCGTGGTCAGTGGAGCGGAGTTTCCTGTTGGGTATGTAGAAGGAGAGTCGACTGTTGAGATATTCTGGGCTGGTGTTGTGGAGTGTTTTGTGTGCATGGATCAGGAGCTTGAAGGAGATTCTTTTGTCTACGGAGAGCCAGTGCAGGTTCCTTAGGTGGGGGGTGATGTGGTCACAGCGCGGGACGTCGAGGATCAGGCGTGCAGAGGCATTCTGGATTCTCTGTAGTCTGCTGATGAGCTTGGACGAGGCTCCGGCGTAGAGGGCATTTCCGTAGTCGAGTCTGCTGCTGACTAGGGCCTGGGTGACTGTTTTCCTCGTGTTTGTCGGGATCCATCTGTAGATCTTACGGAGCATGCGGAGGGTGTTGAAACAGGTGGAGGAGACTGTGTTGACTTGTTTGGTCATGGAAACTTTAGAGTCGAGAATGACTCCCAGGTTGGGTGTATGGTCGGTGAGGGCCGGGGGGGACCCCAGTGACATGGGCCACCAAGAGTCATCCCATGCGGAGGGGTTGGTCCCGAGGATGAGGATTTCCATCTTGTCTGTGTTCAGTTTCAGGCGGCTGTCCTCCATCCAGTCGGCGACGGCCTTCATTCCCTGGTGGAGGTTGGATTTGGTGGTGAGGGGGTCCTTGGTGAGGGAGAGGATCAGCTGAGTGTCATCGGCGTAGGAGATTATGTTGAGGTCGTGCTGTTGGGCGATGTGTGCTAGTGGTGCCATGTAGACGTTGAACAGCATCGGGCTGAGGGAGGATCCTTGAGGGACGCCGCAGATGATCTCGGAGGCATCGGAACGGGGAGAGGTGGACTCTCTGAGTTCTGCCGGAGAGGAAGGAGGTGGTCCAGGCCAGGGCCATGTCTTGGATCACTGCGTTGCGGAGGCGCATGCGTAGTGTGCGGTGGCAGATGGTGTTGAAGGTGGCGGAGAGGTCCAGGAGGATGAGGGCCGCCGTCTCGCCGTTGTCTGGCAGGATCCTGATGTCGTCTGTGGAGGCGATGAGGGCGGTCTCGGTGCTGTGGTTGATGCGGAATCCTGATTGGGACGGGTCCAGGATGTTATTGTTTTCGAGGTGCCGGATGAGGTGGGTGTTTACTATCTTCTCGATGACCTTTGCTGGGAATGGAAGCAGGGAAATGGGTCAGAAGTTCTTGAGGTCGCTCGGGTCCGCTTTGGGTTTCTTCAGTATGGCGTTGATCTCTGCGTGCTTCCAGTTCTCAGGGAAGGTGGCGGTCTCGAAGGAGAGGTTGATGATTTTGTGCAGGTAGGGTGCGAAGGAGTTGCTGGCTTTGTTGAAGATGTGGTGTGGGAGAGGGTCGGATGGGGAACCGGAGTGGATTGTTCCCATGGTCTTGATTGTGTCCTCGATGCTCACGTTGGCCCAGGTTGTCAGGGTGCCGTGGGCAGAGGGGTGCAGTGGGTTCAGTGCGGTGTGGTCAGCAGGGCTCGTCTGGGGTCTGAAGCTTTCATGGATGTCGGTGATTTTCTGGTGAAAGAAGGTGGTGAGGGAGTCGCACAGGGCTTGCGATGGTGGGATGTCGTTGGCGTTGGAGCTGGGGTTGGAGAGTTCCTTCATGATGGTGAAGAGCTCCTTGCTGTTGTGTGCATTGTTGTTAAGGCGGTCTGTGAAGGAGGTTCTTTTTGCGGTCCTGATGAGGTGGTGGTGGTCGCGGATGGCGTCTTTGTGGGCAGTGCGGCTGTCTGGCGTCTTGTAGCTGTGCTGTATGTTTTCCAGTTTCCGGCAGGTGCGTTTTGAGTCGAGGAGTTCCGGGGTGAACCAGCTGACTCTTCTGCTGGTGTCTCTGCTGGTGGGGTTTTTTAACGGGGCGACGGTGTTGGCGCAGTCGTTCATCCAGCGTTCGAGGGCGAGTGCACCTTCATCTGGGTTGGTGGGGTTCGTCGGAGGGTTGAGTGCGAGGCTTGTCTGTAGTTGTTCTTGGGTGACTTTGCCCCAGCAGCGGCGGGGGGTCTGTAATGTGCGGTGGTGTGTGAGGGGTTTTCGGAAGGAGAAGTGGATGCAGTGGTGGTCTGTCCAGGTGAGTTCGGAGGCGTGGCTGAAGGTGACATGGGGGCTAGAGGAGAAGATGGCGTCTAGCGTGTGGCTGGCGATGTGGGTCGGCGTCATGATGAGCTGTTTCAGTCCGAGGTTGACGAGATTGTCGATCAGGGTGGAGTAGTTGCTGTCGTTGTTGTTCTCCAGGTGATAGTTCAGGTCTCCGAGGAGGATGTAGTCGGTGGAGGTCAGCACGTCCGTGCTGATGAGGTCGGCGAGGGAGTCGCAGAATTGAGGCCGGGGTCCTGGTGGTCTGTAGATGAGGGTGCCTCTTAGGTTGGTCTTTGGGTCCGTGTGGATCTGGAAGTGCATGTGTTCGGCGGTGCTGAGGGTGTCGTTGGTGTTTGTTGAGATCCTGATTGTGTTTTTGTGTACGATGGCGATTCCTACTCCGGCCCTGTTGGTGCGGTCTCTGTGGGTGATCTTGTACCCATCTGGGATGGCTATGGCGATGTCTGGTGAGGAGGCTTCGTTCATCCAGGTCTCAGTCAGGAAGGCGACGTCCAGTGATGTGGCGTCGTGTAGGTCCCAGAGTTCAACGGCGTGTTTGTGTGCGGAGCGGGTGTTGATCAGGATGCATTTAAGCTGGTTGGGTTCCGTTGTGGTGGGTGTCTTGGTGCTTTTGTGGAAGGGGAAGCTGCAGTTCCGGCAGGTGAAGGGGCCGTGGGTGCACCTCGGGCGGCCTTGCAGCAGGTGAGGGTCCTTCCTGGGTTGAGAGCGACGAGGGTTTTGGTGTCGTAGTGGAGGCGGTCCTCGTGGCTGCTGTGGGGGCCAGGGGTTCTGGCGCTGGGCGCGGTCCAGGCACGGACGGGCGCAGACGGGCTTGCCTTAGGCGCGCCTTCGGCCGCCATATATGAGGAGAAGGGGAGGGAGGAGCAGCTGGGAGGCGGGAGGCGAGGGACGGGTGTGACGAATGGGCACGGAGGGGGTGCGGACGCAGGGGAGGCAGCAGCGGGGACGACGACAGAAGACCAGCGCGGGACACAGAAGAGAAAAAACGGGTACAAAATCAAGGGTCACAGAGGCACAAAGTCAGCACAGGGGTACAATGGACAGCGAGGGGTACAGAATAAAAAGGGGGCACAAGAAGCAGAGCGGCGAGACAGTTACAAGCACAAAATCAAGGGGCACGGAGGCACAAAGGCAGCAAGTGAAACATACCTAAGGCCACCACTGGCCACCAGGGATGAGGAGCAGGTGGAAGCCTGTGGGTGGTGGAGGGCCTCGATTCCAACGGCGGCAGCAGAGACAGCGGGGTGCAGGCAGAGCTGCAGCGGGGGGGCGACCTACCAGGAAGGTAAAGGGTCATTAAAGAGGATTTTAAATTAAAATTCCTTTGAGTCTAAACAGCATATCTCTATCTGCTCCAAATTCAAGATTGTTTTTATTTCCATACAACTTGCTCTAGCAGTTTTCTTTTAATTTAGGGAGTGTTACCAAAGTGCTGGGTATTTGGGACTCATTCATGGATGTTGGGATGCGCTGGGCGGTACTGTCTGTGCACGCTTGATTTTAATTATATCCAGTATTATCCCATGAGTTTGGGCACACTGTGGGAAGCAGTGCCTATTTCAAAAATTCCCTTCTTGCATCTTCTTGTGAGATTTACAGCTGAAATTGGCAGTGTTGCTGTGCAACAATGCTGGTTTAAGGAAGTTTTACTTACCAGCACAATGGTGGCAAATGTTACAGAAAGCATGGAGGAAGACGCTGGGCCCTCCTCTGCTCTGTCTTCTATGGAGATACTGCAGAGCATGATTACTGAAACAGTGAAAGCTGGAATGAGAGTGGGAGAGACTGAACCCGTCCCTCATAAGATGCCTTGCCTGGATCCAGATTCCCTTGCCTCATACAGATGAGGAGGATATCAAAGTAAGATGTGTGTAGGGTATAGACCTGATGGAGGTAATCACAAATATTATAATTTTGGATTTTCTGCTCCTGTGGTGACACTTGCAGAGGAGGATTTTCAAGCACATTATCTGTGTGCTGAACCTGAATCCTTACCTTTACACAGTTCTGTTAGAAAAGTGTTGACCAATGAGTAGAAGGATTTGAAGCGTTGATCCTTTTCTCGCTTTTTGCTGAAATGTTATGCTTTGGAGGGGTGTTCACATGAATTTCTCTCTGATGTTAAGGTAGAAACCTTATGGCAGTTAATTCTACCCAGAAGTCAGTCGTGTCAGAGGATGCTCTTTCCTCTGATCCTGTGGACAAAAAGATCGAGACTGCAGTGAAAAGATCATATTTTACTTCTAACCTTTCAGTCAGGGCTAACGCTTATTCTATGTATTCTGTTCAGTCCTTGTTGTGGGATTTCCATGTGCTCGCTGAGATGTCTGCGAGGGCAGATTGTTCTTCTTTGCTTAGGGCCATGGAATAACCAGTGCGGTGTCTGTCTGACATTTCATTTGATAACTTGTGCTCTAATGCAGCGGCATCTGCGGCAGCTATTTCGGCATGCAGAAATACCTGGATGCATTCATGGAAGACTGATACCTCTCGGAAGGGGGTACTTTTGAAATTGCCACTCTCCTGTTCCATGGTGTTTGGGCAGGAACTTGAGTATGTGGTGAAAAAGTGAGTGGAGAACAATAATCAACCTGCCTAAGCCTTTCGGAAGGAGTCATGGATTTTGTTATAGTAGAGCTTTTGGTCTGTGTGCTTCCAGGTGTTCCACTTAGCCCTTTCGAGGCAGAGGTTATGGTTGGGGCACACCTAGATTACATACATCCTGGTTCCAGCACCAGTCCAGTTTCAACACTCAGAACTCTCCCCTCCTACAAAGACATAACTATGCCACTGACCTGCCAGTGAGGGGTCGGCTCCAGGCCTTCAGTCACGTTTGGCAGAACACAGTCTCAGATATTGCGCTCTGGAGATTGTGTCTTGTGGTTGCAGGATTCCTATTGTTTCCCCTCATCCTTTTTTCAAGGTAAAGTCAGTTCTGCTAAGCCCTCTGAAAAGAAGAAGACTATTGGAGGGTGATCAGTTGCTTCTGGACAAAGCTGCAATTTGTGTTGTACCTCCAGGGAAGGGATGTCAGAGATACTACTCAATCCTGTTTTTGATTCAAAAGCCATCAAGGTGTGCCACCAATTGCTGGACTCTATCTTTAAGGCACAAAACGATATTTGGCAGGTTGGTGCAGTCCTTCTTCAGCACTTAGAAAAGTCTCATTGGACTCCCTCACAGAGGATCCAGTTCATTGGACTGTTTTTCAAACATGTTTGGGAAAGGTACTGCAGTCAGAGTAGCAGAGAGTCCAGTTGATGTCTACTTTGGGGTCTCTCTTGGCCAACTAGATGGTACCAGTGAAAACTTGGTGACGGAGTCAGGGGGAAGCCATCAACTCTGGCCATCATCCCTTGGAGCCATCTGCATTTCATGTGTTTCCTATGGTTCACAGCCTGCTGCAGCATTGGGATCCAATGTCACAGGAATATGAGTTCCTAGTTCCAGTGAAATTGGAAATGAAGAGAAATGTGGTTATGGAGGTCCACCTGTCAAACGGGTTTCTTCTGAATCCTTCTCCTATGTGCATAGTAACTGCGGACACAAGAAGGTGGGCTGGAGTGCCATTTGTCAGCATCACCCTGCTCAAGGGAAGTGGTTGAAAGGTCAGGCCTTCTGTTCCTCCAATTGGAAGAAGATGGTAACTGTCTGGATGGCCCTTCTCCATTTTTCCCAGGTGATAAGGTCTTGGGTGATTTGTATCCAGACCAACAACCTGGTGGTTTTGTCATACATCAACAGGCAAGGGGAATGGGGCCCTTGAGACTGACTCTCCTTGTGTGGAGGGTTTGCAGTTGCGCGGAGAGGAATCTTTTGGCTCTTTCTGCAGGGTATCTTCTGAGGAGGGAGAATGGGCCTGCAGATCACTTCAGCTGTAATTTTCCATCATCGCTAGCCCTCTGTCTTCGTCCTCATCTTTTTCTTCAAATCACATTGCGGTATGGAACACCAAGGTTTGATCTGTTTGCAACAAAGGTCAACATTCTTCTCCCTTTCTCCTGTTCCCTCATACCTTCTCAGAGGGCATGGGCAACAGAAGCTGTGTTGGTGCAGTAGCCAGTGGTTCTCCTGAATTGTTTTCCTCTTTTCCAGTTGATATCCTTGATTGTAAGGAAGATTCAGTTAGACCCTAGAGAAGTTCTACTGTGGCTCACGGGTAGAAGGTGGTCTTAATTTCCACTTATCATTTAGTTTTCAGTCCCCCAAGTGGCAGCTCCCCTTGCTACCATCCCCACTGAGGCCCCTCCATCTGTCTCTGGAGTCAACTAGGAGACGGAGATTGGGGGTCTTGTATTTAAGAGAATGAGACTAATTTCACAAGGCTGTGCTGTGGTGGCTGCTGAATCTATTCAGCAGTCTAAGCGTCCCTCTAAATTGAAGACGTATGGGCATCATTGGAGACATTTTGAGAAGGGGCGCGGGGCTAAGGCTGTGTCTCCCTATGTGTGTGACCCAGTAATGTCTTGGCGTTCATAAGAGATGCTTTTTTGATGGGTCTGGCAGTTTTCACTATTCACAACCAGTGGGCTGCAATCCAGTGGTCCTGATGTTTTGGCTATTTTAGCTCTAGCGTCCCATATTTTTAGGAGTTTTTTTTTCTTAAATGGCCTGTTTACATTTTCCAGCTCCCTCTTGGGACTTTCCCCTGGTGGTGCATAGTCTGCACGTTCCCCCATTTGAGCCTCCTGAGTCTTCAGTTTTGAATTTATTGTCTGAGGTGGTGATTCTGGTTGCCATCTGCTCAGGTAGATGGATTGGGGAACTTGGTACATTGTTATCTTCTCCTCCTTTTCTTTGTTTTTTTTTGGATAATGTTATTTTGAGACCCAGTCCTTCATTTATGCCTGAGGTGCCTATGTCCTTTAATTGTTCAGACTACAACATACTTCTTACGTTTTTTCTGGATCCTTCCTCGTAGAACCATGTCCAGTTGCATATCCGAGATGTTCATAGGGCTTTGTCCGTTTTCTTGTCTCGAACAGAGTCTTTCCAAAAAGTTGATTCATGGTTCATTACTTTTAGATTCTTTAAAAAGTTCTTCACCCCTCTTCTTCTACCTTATCCATGTTGGTTAAGTTGGCAATTACAGGGGCTTATGATTCTGTGGGTCAACAGCTGCCTTCTTCTGTCCAGGGTCCAAAGATTTCATCAAGCCTCGTGCCTGTGTTTCAGATAATCCTGCTTCCCAACAACTTTCTAATTCCGTAGTCGACTTTTTTGAGGACAAGATTGATGTCATATACAAGAAATTTCACATCAGTCAAGGTCAGACTAACTTCATCTTACAGACTGTTCCCCTTAATGATTCCTCTCCGCATTGGGATAGGTTTGAACCTGCTCACTGAAGACCTTATCCTAGCATTCCTGAGTAGAGCCAAATCATGTTCCCCAGCAGATATCTGCCCCCTACAGTCTCAGCCACTGTAGCAGCAGTGTTAGCCCCTTCCTTCTTATTGTTATTTAACCTCTCTCTAGAGTTCTGGAAATGACCATTAACCTGGAAGACCGCTCTGGTCTTCCCTATACTTAAAACATCAAATGTGAATCCTAAAAGCCTAGCCAATTTTTGTCCCAGATCCTCCTCCCTTTGTTGGGGAAAATGATTGAATGCTGTGTGGCTAAACAGCTCACAACATTTTTGAAGGAATATGCAAATCTTGATCCCTTCCAATCAAGATTTAGAGCTGCCCACAGCACAGAGACTGCATGGGTTGCAGTAGTAGATTGCATCCACCTTTCTTTGATTGCAGGCACCCCTGCTATGCTTGCGCTGCTAGATCTTTCAGGGGCTTTTAACACCGTTTCTCATGCAATATTGATGAGCAGACTGTAAGCAGATGTTTTCCTGGCTATCAATGATACTAATTGTGTTGATAATAGTTCATGCACCCTTTCGCCATTTTTGAATAGTATCCTGGTCAAAATATGCCAGAGAGCTGTTTCACAAGACTTGCCCCCCCTTAGCACCTGTTGCCCAGTTCTGGATGGAGGCTATAAAATTGCATCATGGAATGTAGGTGGGCTAGTGAATAAACAAGACTCCCCGGTTGGTGCAATTGCATTGGCAATTTTGATATAATATGTCTCCAGGAAGCTTTGTGTACTGCCCCTATTTATTTCAAGGGTTTTTCATCGTACTGGCTTGAGGCCAATCCTTCGCCTTCTGGGGGGCTTTTGGTTCTTATATCGAATTAACTTCCAGTAAACATTAAGAAAAAAATAACTGTTGGTCCACATTTGTTAATACTGTGGCTAACATTTAAAGTACTATTGATAAACTTCTACAATAATATTGTTGACTCTATCTGCTGAAAGGTGATTGCTGCCCTGGGCAGTGATTTAGAGAAATTACTACTCTCTACCTAGCTGTATACTTATTGGTCTGGTGATTTTAACATCCAACCATGCCCCTTGTCTGCTACAGAAGTTTGTGGGGTCACTGAACAGGCTGGGGCCGGGTATTTGCATTTCCCCCATAATGATTATGGAGGCATACTGAATTCTGTGATAGCCAAGCTGGATATACATCTATTGAAATGTGCCTGTGATAATAATGGAGAACAGATACCAACCTTTATAGGAAGGAATGTCTCTACTATTATTGACCACATACTAATTTCAGCAAGTGCAAGTAAATGGTGTTCTACACCTAGGGTTGTTAAGCTGGACCTGGGTGAGCACAATTGTATCGTACTGACATTTTTTGGGGGGGAGAAAAAGCTAGTAACACCGGGCTAAGTCTCGCTGCTGACATCAATCCCACAAGACTTAATGGCGCTCGTATTAAGGAGGCAGGAGTCGACCAAATTAAAATCATACATGGCATTTTTTCTAAGGGCCTTACAGATATTCTTTATTGTCTGGAGGATAAAGTCACGCCTAATAAGTTACTTTCTAGTTTCATCAGTGTAACTAATATAAATAATGACCTCCTGACTCACCCGAGTTGCTTAGGCCATGGCCAACCGCAAGGTTGGTTCAATCGTACCTGTACCCTAGCCTCCTGGGAATTGAAACTGGTCCTCCGTAGTCAACCAAGAGATTTCAGATTGATGAAATCTTTTGCATTTAATTTTTTAAAAGCCCTCTCTGATAGGAAATAATAAACTTTTCTGGGATACTGTCAATTCACCCTTTGTAAAGAGCAACTCTTTCCCTGCGCTGCTATTTCATGTTACATGTGATGCCTGGGTCTCCCACTTTACCAAACTTTTTAGGTTCCCTGTTACAAGGAGGCAGGATAGACTAAGGGAGATAGTTATCCCCTGGCCTGCTCTTCCATTGAATATTACCATAGAAGAAGTCCTCCTAGCAATAACTGGGAGTGCTGGAGGCAAAGCCCCAGGACCTGACGGGGTGTCTCTGGATGTTTTTAAAACTGTTGCTGACTTGTGGGGTCCAATTTAACTAGAGTTTTTAATATGATCGCTACAAAAGTGATTCAACCATCATGGGGAAGATCTATTTTAGTACCAATATATAAGAAGGGTGACAAATCTGAAGCAAAGAACTACTGTCCAATATCACTTCTACATTCTTCTGTAACAGTGATGAGTAAACTGTTACTTATGAGACTGGAAGTTGGGAAAAGTGAACACTTGAGACCTTCCCCGGCAAAGTTTGGGTTTAGAAAAGGAGTGGGATCCCTAGAACAATGTGTGAACCTGGATTTACTAATAGGTAAATATACACGGGCCAAAGGTGGTAGACTGTATGTCTGCTTTGCAGATTTGAGCAGTGCTTTCAATTTAGTCGAACACAGCATTCCATGGTCAACCCTGCTCTCTATTGGTGCGCCTAGACAGATTATTTATTTACTTTTGGGCTATTTAAGAAATCATTGAGTACAGTCCGCTTTGGACCACAAGGCGAATGCACCGAAAAAGTTTAAAGTTCAAAGAGGCATTCGGCAGGGCTGTGTTCTTGCCCCTCTGTTGTTTTCTTTGTTCATTAATGGGGTGGACAAGGCCCTCACAGCTATAAAAGAAGATGCTCCCCAAGTCGCCGGGAGTACTATACCAGGTCTATAGTATGCGGACAATGCTGTTTTGCTGTATAGGACACCGGTGGGCTTACAACGTTTAATTAATACTTTTGGCGATATTATACCTGCAAGAAAACTAGTGGCTAACAAGAACAAAACCTATAAAATGATTTGCGGAGCCAAGCAAAAGAAATGTCGAACAATTGTTATGGATAATACCCCGGTAGCTACAGCTGACACTTTTTGCTAATTGAGCATTACCTCTGCAGGAAATAGCTCATGGTCACACAAAATTACCAAAGTCAGGAGTAAGATGAGTAGGAGTGCCCACAGAATTTTTAGGTTCTCAACAAAGTTGGACACCCGACCTATACAAGAAACACTTGCAATTTATAAGTCTAGGGTATCAGCTACCGCCACATACGGAGCGGGGGTATGCGGCCATTATAAGAGTAAGGTTCTTCAGACTGAGGAAAATTGTTTCCTCAAACTTTTGTTATGTCTTCCTACCTCCGCCTCTATAGCGGTAGCACATAGTGAGGTTGGGCTGCAGTACCTAACAGATATAAATGCACTTCACCCTTTGCAGTTCTGGTGTGCTATCTGGACCAAGGAAGAAACTTGTTTTACTAAGTCAATTAGAATCCCTTGGCTAAGTTATATTAATTCCACTTATATTGAGCTGTTTAAGGTGTCAATGCAGCCTAACCCTTGATCTGTAATAACACTCTCGACATGGTCTATTAAAGATAACTTTGTTTCATAAAAGGGAAGCCAGGGTGTGAAGCAAGGGGGGGAAATCAACTGTTGCACTTTATTTCTCACTTGCACCAAAGGAAGGCTATCAAAGTTTTTTAACTTATGCTTCAAATTTAATCCACCGATTTGTACTAACGAGATTTAGATTAGGGATTGTCCACAATTTAGTTGACATTCCTTCATGAAAACTTGCCCATTAGACACGATTCCCTGTCCTTGTGATGGCCAGAGCAAAAAAAGAACTATGCACCTTATGCTGTTGTTTGATTTTTAATTTTAATATTAGGAGTCATTACTTAAAACTGCTTTTGCTTGCACAAGATATCAGATTGCATATTGTTGCTTTGAAATATCTGCTTGAGTTGAATGACTAGGGTTTGCCTTAATGTTGCAATTTTTATCTCAAAAGCAACTAACATACGTAAATGTATTATTCTTTGATGCTGTAACGAACCCTATGGAGACTGTATACAAGCCTTTTAGTAATTTAAAACATGCACCCATGGTATGGACATTTATGATTATAATTAATCATCACAGTTTTTATTTTTTTCTTAATTTTATTCATGTGTGATTGTTTTATTGTGACTGCTTTTATGGTTGCTTTTTAACACACTGAATAAAGTTCTATTAATTGAATTGAGATCAGTGTCAACGGTAATCATACCCTTTGATGGTTGGCTGACTTTCTAGATATCTGGACCCAAACAATTACCCTGGCTCCATTTAAAGGAGTTCCACAGGGCCCATCTTTGAGCCTGACGCTGTTTAACATCTATGTTGCTCCTTTGGCTCAGATTGTCAAAGCATCGGCTCACCATGCAATATTAATGAACAGACTCCATGAGATCAGAGTCAGAGGTAAGGATGTCCTTCAATGGTTGGCTGACTTTCTAGATGGTCGGACCTAAACATGTACAATAGGAACTTTTAAATCTCACATGGTTTCCATCACCAAAGGAGTTCCGCAGGGCTCATCTTTGAACCAAACGCTGTTTAACATCTATGTTGCTCCTTTGTTTTAGATCATCAAAGCATCGGGTTTTAAGGAAATCACGTATGCTGACGACACCTAGTTGATCATCTCCCTGGGACAGGACAATGGCGGTGCTAAGCACTTATTTCAAAATTGTACGAGGAATACAATCTTCTGAATGTGGAAGAAGTGTTTTCAGTTGAACAGCAAGAAGACTGACATTCTGATGCTTGACAAAGCTCAGCACCTCTGGTTCCCCGGCCAGCAAATTTGCAAACAGCCACTATAAGAAGAACATGCTTTGCTACCAAGCGGATATTAAGAAAAGTTTTGTATATGGCAGTGAATGATACCTCCTGTCCAAATTCCAGGTAGTCCAAAATACAGCTGCCCACTAAGTGGCAGATCTATAAGGAAGTGCTGCAGCGTGGCACCACAAGCCCTTTGGCTGCGCCAGGCTACGGCATTTCCGATGCACAAGGATGCAACAGATTTACAAGAATGTGTTGCATCTCTGTGCTTCCCCCTGCGCTGGAGCACAAACTGCAGCCATGCGATGATGCAGGCACGCTTGCACCATGGTGCAAGGAGGCCTGCCTCGTGGGGAGATTGTTTTTGTGCAGGAAGGGGCACCTTTCCGCACAAAAACAATCACTACATGTGTTAATCTCTTTCAATGTGTGCTGTAGAATGCAGCACGCATTAAAAGAGGAAAAAACGAGGAGAAATGAAAAACTTTCTCCTCGTTGCACCTCGCTACGCATTCAGACGCATGTCCAGCTTAACGATTTCTCGTAAATCTGGAGATATGTCTTGTGCAATGGGTGTTGCGTGGGAACACCCACAGCAACACCCATGGAGCGCCCCTTCAACGCAAAGTGCTGCATGTGAAGGGGCCTTATTTACAAGGAGAGGAAAAAGTCACGCAAGGTGCCTTTTCCTGTCCTTGTAAATATGGAGGAGTCCCCTGCGCCACCAGTACGTTACGAAAAGTGATGTACTGGTGGCGCAGGGGGCTTTTAAATCTACCCCCCTAGTTTGTAACCTCCCGGCAGGCCCTCCATCTGCACACATCCTCAGAGCCCTTTACTGGCGTCCAGTTAGAAAGCTCAATGTCTTCAAAATATACTGTCTTACACACAAATCGTTGCTGGGTAAAGCTCCTTTGTATATGAAAGACAAATTACACTATCATTGTTCTACTTGTACACTAAGATCTAGTGACAAGGCGTTTCTGACCATTGATCGTGTTTATGCCTCGAGATACAGTGGTAGAGGGTTCTCTTACACTGCCCCCATGACATGAAACCAACTTCCATCATATTTCTGCTGCTGCTCAGATTATGCCAAATTCAAAAACTATTGAAAACCTGGATGTTTCTTTAGTTGTTAGATCCGAGTTATGTGTAGACCAAGTGCTGAGAAACACCTTTGGGTGTGAATCGTTGCACTTTACTAAGTGGATATAACTTATAACATAACAGCGCAGATCAACCAGGGGGGTGTTCATCTCTTAGGCAGTATTTAAAGGATCTTCTCTCCATGATATTTGTTGCGCTGCAACTTGGGTGTCCCCTCATACGTTTATGTCTCAGTATAGGTTACAGGTTGGTGGTTCATCATTAGGGCTATCTGATTTCCGTTTTTGCTGATTTTTACAAATAAATACAGACAGAAAACAATGTGTTTCCTGTCTGGACTTATTTTTTAAAGTGGAAAAATACAGATCATTTGTCTTCTTTGAGTGACTCTCCATACTGAGATTAATGCATTTCAGGTCAGTAGCTGTACATATTGGAAGCTTGGGGAGGTACAAAGCTGAAGCTGATTTGCTTAAATTACTGCAAATCTCAACATGCATTTGTGCTTTTATCAGTTCACAAAACACAAAATAAATGTGGATGAATTATAATAAGATGGCCAAAAACAGATATGTTAAATATAGATTGAAATGTTCAAAAAATTAAATATGATAAAACCGGGAGCTTTATTTGTCATATTCCTCTTTTTCTGATCATTGTTCTATGTTGTCCGTGACGTATGAGCTTTCCTTCGTTATTTTCTTTATTAAACACTTGGAGTTTGCAATTTAGTGCTCAGTGTGCATTGTGTGTGCTTAATTGAACCAATATATTACTGCTTGGGTATTGGCTCAAGCAGTAAATACTATACTAGGAAGATGTACGACGAGGTAGGACCTGTTACTTACCTGTAAACTTCATCGCTCTGAGTGCAGGAATTCCTCGTCTCAGTCCTGAATTACCACTTCCTCTGGCCCTGTTCTGTATATTTGGTTTTGTTGGCTGGTATATAGCATGCTGGGATAGTGGTGGCCATATTGGGTGTATTTTTTGGCTGGTTAAGGTAATCAGTATCTGTAGGAGCAGAGGATTGCCCATGTAGTAAGGACTGAGACGAGTAAGAACTGTACTCAGAGTAATTAAATTTAACAGTGTTAACTGGGCATTCTGCTGGCTTTCTTATACACCAGCCATCCTCGCTGGCCTGCACAAGTGGCCTGTGCCTAGCCCAAATCTTGGGCAGTCTTTGACATTTATGATTTATTTCTGCTTTCCACTGGATGCACAGAAGAAAGCCCTTACCTTCTCACCCATGGGAGAAAAGCTTCCTTTTCAAATCGTGCTCTTCTGGATTTATGCCGAAACGTCATTTCCAGGTTGTGGCCTGTCGGACTACAAAGCAACATTTGCCCTGAACATTTAATCCCCACCGATGAAAAAGGCTCCACTTGTAGCTCTCTGGTTAAATGTGCATGCCAATCCCTGCACTCTATCCTTCTCTGGTTCCTAGCCACCTCTCATCCGGCTCTAATTTCTCACAGGAATGGGTTACACGCAGTTATACCATCTCCTCAAGTGGATTAATAGATGTTCACCACCTAACTGCATCTTCACAAGGGCCTTAAACCATACAACCTTCATACTACCATTGTGCCATCTCCTTCACTAAGGGTCTCCACTGTGAACCAGGGACCCATGGAACTTGTCAAGGGAAAGGATGAGTGATCGAACTGTAAAGCATAAAGATTGGCTGCAAAGAGATGTCAAACAACTGCAATGTTCGGAATGCAATTCCCTGTCCCGAAAGTCCCCAAATATGTGGAACATGCAGTTCAGAATTATTTTAGAGCGTGACAATCGCTAAAATTCATCTTAATATCTGATTTGGCTAAATACCAAAGGAATGTCTGTGTTGGGGTTGAGGGGCCTTAACTGATCCTTGTAAGACTAAACAGTATATAGAAATGTCAGCAAAACTGGTGGTTGGTGGGAGAGTCCTCTTCTATGTCTTAGTTCACACATCACCTAATTGTATAGGTAACCTGTTCCAAGGCCTCGCTTAGAGGCATTGAGGGAGCTTCATGTAGGTGTCCTAGTCCTGTGACGTCTGTGGTTAATGGCTACAGAAGTGACGTTCACTGATAAAGTGTTTTTTTTCTGCAATGTCAGAAGTGGAGAAAAATAGAATGTGTTATGGAGATCTTTGCATTGCATATAGGGAAGGATCCATTTTGGGGAGCCACATTTTTAGGGAGAAGCCTATTGAGTCCTCAAACCATGTCACTTTATTACTCTGGCAAATATTGCAGCATTGGAGGAGTGGTGGACGTTGCCTTTGTGTATGCAAGAGAGTAGTAAAGTAATGAAGAAGAGAAATGAGAGATGCTGCTTGTTGCCCCCAGATGACCTAACAGATGGTTTCCAAATGGATTGTAGTGAGGAACTGTCGCAGGTCTCTGGTTTACTCTGGCAATACAGCAACTCATCTGACTTAAAGTACTGGTCCTCAAGCTGACTGACATTATGGCGTCTTGTTTGCTTTTGAACCCTGGGAACAAGATTTAGCCTGCAGGCCTAATTACTCGTGACTGCAGCTAATGAACGGGTGCAGAGAAATATACAGCAAAAAGTTACAACTGGAAGGTGCCTTGAAACATATGTTACTGCCACAAAAATATAGGAGCAATGCTCAACCAGAACCATAAAGTGCACTTTTAGCTACTGCAGTTTAGAGAATGCATGGTGGAATGCTTAGCACACTGGATGTTATCAAACAGATGTTAATTTCAAACAAATGAAGAAACCCTGCATTTTTTTAAATACAATTGAGAATGCAACAACACAGGGAAATGGCAGCCAAATAATGATTAAATGAATGAGTATAAAACAAAACTAAATATGCTGCTCCTTCCGCCTATGACATGGATTTCTGGTAGCATGTGTTCTTCAGAGGATACAGGACAGTGGTCTTACACTGCAAAAAGACAAGTGCAAATTCCTAAAAGAAACTGTAGAGTACTTGGGACATCTCATCGATGGAAATGGGGTACGACCAAAACCCTCCTTGATTTCTGCAATTTCGTGTTCACCAAATCCAAAAAATAAGGATGAACTGGCATCTTTCTTGGGCATGTGTGAGTTCCATTCCAAATTCATACAACATTATGCAGCTAAGGTCGAACCGCTTCGGAAGATGGTGAAGAAGGATGCGGAGTTCATTTGGAATGAAGAATGTGAACGAAGCATAAAGACCATTAAGATGGAACTTGAGCAAGCACCGTCTCTGCAGTCATTCGACGAGAAGTTGAAAAGCACTGTAACAACAGACGCCAGCCAGATCGGGTTGGGGGCTATGCTTAGCCAAATGACTGAGAACGGGGAGAAAATCATCGCATTTGCGTCCAGGAAGCTAAGGGGCCCGGAGACAAAGTACTCAGTAATTGAACGTGAATTATTGGCTTGTGTTTGGGCAGTAACAAAGTTTAAAAGTTTCCTGTGGGGCAAGGAATTTACTATCCGCACCGACCACAAACCGTTGGTCAGTATACTTGAGGGAAAAGGTTCTAGCCAGCCTTCGCCAAGAATTGCGAAGTTGGCATGCAAATTGCAGGAGCATCAAGTTAAGATGGAATACATTCCCGGCCGTGTGAATATATCGGCAGATTATTTATCACGTGCCCCGAGCGAGGATGATTCTGAATGCGAAATGGATGATGATGATGTACTTGTTGCGTGCTTATTTGAAGGTCATGATTCAAATGGTACCATTACTACATCAGAATGGTTAGAAGCTATAAAAGATGACACAGTGTTAGAAACACTTAAAAAATATGTGATCAAAGGTTGGCCACGCGAGAGGGTACTTGATGAAGCACTCAGACCCTACTGGAAAATTAAAGATGATATTGGTGTTGTTGAAGATGTCATTCTCCGGGGTGGAACTTTAATAGCACCAATGTCCATGAGAAGCAGGTTGGTGGCTTTATCCCACGAAGGGCATGTAGGAATGACAGGTACCAAACAGAGGTTGAGGGAAGGGTACTGGTGGCCCTCCATGGATCGTGACGTCGATATGTTTGTTACTCACTGCTCAATGTGCAATGAAGCTGACAAAACTTTGACGACACGCCATTGCCCCATGACCTCCGTTGAACTGCCAGAAGGTCCTTGGATCAAAGTTGGTATTGACTTCATAGGTCCCATGAATGCCCTGAGTCTAGAATTGCGTTATGCCATAGTGCTGATTGATTATTTCAGCAAGTGGGTGGAAGTCAAGTTTGTGTCTCAACCCACTACACGTGAGGTAATTAACTTCCTGAAGGAGTTATTTTGCAGAGAAGGTTTTCCTCATCAGCTGGTCTCCGACAATGGAGTGCAGTTTGTATCCTCTGAGTTAGTCTCATTCTTTAAAAAAAATGGTATAGAGCACGTAAAATCCTCTTTATATCATCCACAGGGCAATGGTCAAGTAGAACGGGCCAATCGCCTGATTAAAGAAACCATCCAAATGGCTTTGAAGTCTCATATTCCTGTTGAGGCAGCACTACGCACCAGGTTGTGGTCATACCGTACCACCCCCCACAGTACCACTGGTAGAATCCCATTTGAACTCATCAGGGGCAGGGCAGCGATCACACGTTTGCAACCACATTGGTCATTGGCTTGGAAAAAATGGGAAAATGAAAACCATAAAGAAAAAGAGAGTAAGATGAGAAGTCTGGTAGATGAGCGCCAGAAGCGCATGCGCACTAATTATGACACAAGAAATGCTGTACGAAAGATGTCCGTGAAAGAAGGTGACGTGGTGAGAGTGAAGTATCCCAGGAAGGGGGCCAACATGAGCAAGTATAGTGAACCCAGGCGCATGGTCAAAACAAAGGGTACTGCCGTTCTCCTAGACAATGGTCAATGGTGGAATGGGTCGAAAGTTGCAAGAAGCAGGATATCTGAGCCTGTGAGCAGGCCCAGTGGCTCGCAGGACGCTGGTCTGATGTCCTCTGCTGAGTTGTGCCTGGGTGGAGCATGTGGGGGGAAAACTACTCCTGTGTCAATAGAGGATATTCCCAGAGTATCTCTTCCTCGTGTGGCCACTGGTCCTGTTGATACCATTCGTGATAGGAGAACAATTGTTCCGCCTGAAAGATTCAAGGATTACGCAATGTATTAGCTCTTCTAGGGAAAGCATAAAAGTATGTGTTTCCTTTGCTTGTTTTGAAACAATGTATTCCAGAGTTACTTATGAAAAACAGGAGAAGATGTAACATGCTGTGACCCTTCCCTGTCTTGTCCCTTCCCCGCCCCCGTCCTGCCCTGTGTGTCCGTGCGCGTGTTCCCCGGCGCGCGTTTGGAATGTTGGGGATGCTTGTGCGTAAGCCGTTATTCCAACGGCATTCCGATATGTAATCTGAATAAAGCTGGTCGCTTACTTTATTCTCTCTGTCGTCTCGTCATTACACATGGCTTGTATTTTTTGATACTTAGTTATGTCCACTGCATAGGAACAGGAGGTAGCGGACTCACTCCAAGACTATATTAGGACCACACAGGAAGTGTTGGGAGGTGTGTGGGGGGAATCACATTTCACAAACTAAAATTAGTATCTGGCTTAGAAGCCTTCCCCATAAAGCAAAAAGAACAATTGATGGATAGAATGCAGAACAATGTCATACATTCACCCCAGTACAGAGATCTGGGCCTAAATCCAGCATTTCTTTGCTCACCATGCCAATCCAGTTTGAACACAGCCATATGCAAATTAGTCTTGACCCTGCACCCAATGGGAACAGTCCTGCCCGAATTTCCAGGCCAGGTCCTCCTGGGACAAGTATCCTAGGACCGGTTTGGGGGTTTTACCCCTCATCAGCCAGGATAGTTTGACTCCAGTGGCTGGGGGTGAGTGTCTGAAAAGTTTTAGTGCTCCGTCCATCATCTCCTTGTGTTTGTCTTGTTCCTCCTAAGTTGGCAGGGTATGCCCACATAAGGGTCCCTTGCTCACTTTGCCACTGGATTCAAGCTAGCCTGGCTGATGTGGGCTGATAGCCCGAAACCGTTAATACGATGCTTGTTTCCAGTCCAGAAAAGACTTAGCTTGGCAGTTCAGGCTGGACTGTTCCCATGAGGCTTAGGGTCAAGACTGATTTGCATACAGCTGTGTCTGAACTGGGGTGGTAAAGTCAACTAAAGAACGATGATGGATTCAACTCAGATCTGTGACTGGGGGTGAGTATCTGAAACCTTTCAGCGCTCCGCCCCATCATCTCCTTGTGTTTGCCTTGTTTGCCATAAAGCAAGCATGTTTCCGATGTATACCTCATTGTTCAAGGAGAACAAAACAAAATTAACAAGCATTGGAAATGCAATCGGTCTCGCATTTGTTTGAGTTAGAGCTATTGGCATTGTAAATGGCAGTGTTGTTTACCTATGTTTTATGGAGTGTATGTATGTGGTGTGCAGTGGAACTGTGTGGGTTGGATTGGTTAGTTGTGTGATTGTGTGGAGTAGAATTGTGTGGCATGGAGTGGAGTGTGGGGTTTATGTATGTGAAATTAATGTGAAAAAACGCAAAAACATGCAAATTTAGTAATGCAACTTCATTGTACATAGGATGGGTCGGTTTATTTATCTGGCACATTTGTAGTGTAAAAAACTTTCAAATCCTACAGCAGTTTGGACAAAAGTCACAGAACTATGCCATACATGTAGTTGCCACAAAAATAATGAACACAGCATAAGTGTTAGAGATCAAAGTAGGAACAAAGCTTTCGGAATTAATGTTGCAATATGGCTCAGATTGCAACAGCTGCTGCCAGGAGCAATTAAGGTGTGAGGGGTGCAGGTAGGTTTTAAAGTAAGTACAAATGGAGAAGCGAGATTTAGACCAATTGGTGTTGTAAATACAAATACCTTTTACCTATGTGTTATGGAGTTTAGTGGAATATGTTGTTTGTTTTTAAATAATTATTTGTGGAATTGTGTGGAATGGAGTTGTCATGTGGAATGGATTTGTGTAATGGTATTATGTGGCATGGTGCACATTTGAAATATGTGGATAGTAAATATGGTGTGTTCAAGTGTATTGGAGCTTTGCTTACTGGGATTGAGTGTTATGGGGTGTAATTATGTGGAATGGTATTTTATGTTGTCGAGTGTTATGTAGTGGAGTTTAAACATGTGGTGTTTTATAGAATTGTTGTGGTATGATGTGTAATTATGTGGTGTGTATTGGATGTATGTGGTGTGTTAAGTAGTTGTGTTGTTGATTTGTATTATGTGGTTTGTTGTCAAATTATGTGGTGTGGAATGGATATGTGTTGAGCTGAACTGTGTGGTGTGGAGTGAAAATGTTAGTGAAATTATGTGGCATTAGTGTGGAGTGTCTTTATGTGGGTTGTTGCTATGTGGTATAGTTTTCTTTAATATGGTGTGTAATTATGTGGTAGTGAGTTGAGTATTAGTATGTGGAGTTGAATTATATAGTGCTGAGCCATATTATGTGGCGTGTAAATATTCTGTGTGGTGTTGATTTGTATCTTCGTGAATTGTGTGGTATTGTGTGTTAAACTAAACATCCAGGTATGCCATATGGAACCCAGGCGAATGGAGTAAAACATAAATCAAACTAGTCTCCCTGTTAAATTTATTAAATCTAATTTTATCCTAAAATCAATCAGTTTAAGTGAAAAAACTGTTTAAAACAAGAAATAATCTCTCTCACACAAACACATTCCTTAACGCAACATACCACCAGTATTTAGATTTATCTTTGCAACAGCCATGAAGATTAGATGGCTTCACCAGGGCCCATTAAGTACACCATTAGATGACAAGAATGCAGACAAAGTAAACAAGGCAATGGGGGATGTGAAGCACGTGTCTTGCAGAAGCAGTCTTTAAAAAACACAATCACTAGCTACAACCCTAAAATAAGCAATGGCAATGCAAAATAAGCACTGACCGCTACCCAATAACTGATCTCACACCGTAGCATCGAAGCCATTGGCAAGAGAACACAAATGTGACATTTAGAATTATGATGCAGTTGTGAGGTTTGGAAACTGATCACAACAGCATGCACACCGTCCGCACAGAACTTAGAGCTGATGAGTCAGTCCTCAGCCTTCTGCCTGAGAACTTGTGTCAAAGAAAACTAAAAGTGAAAACCTATCATTACCCTCCTTTTTCCCTTTTCCGTTTGACTAAGCAGTAGCTTTTATATATAAAAAGAAGTGGGGGAAAAGTTAAAATAAAAAGTTAGAGCCTAACACACTGATGCCCATGCCCTGCAGGAGTGAGGCTGCTGAGAAACCTCCAGAGCGGCCATCCTCTGACCTGGGGAACCGGATTCGAGTGTCGGCGTTGCTAAAACTGTGCCTTTTCCAAAGTATATTTTTATACAACATGCATTTTATTTTAGGAATGTGGTATAGTGTCAAACCTGCTTTAAAATACATCCCAGAACTTACAAAGAGCATTTTTCTAGAAGCAGGGACATCACAAGTAGTGTGTGTTCCACTTCGATCCCTTTGCTATTTCTATAACTGAATGTAGGTTCTGATGGGGGTAGGGGCAGGGTGTAGTATTCGGACCTCACTGTACAAGAGCACATATTTATATATTATGGCATAAGATCTGGACATCAGAATACACAGACTTAAATCGTGCCATCATTAGGGATTGTATCAAGTCGAGTTTGTCTCCGCGTATGCCTTGGTTGACATATATCCAGCACATTTTTTGTGACCTGGGGCACCCTGATTATTTTGAGAAGCCTGAATCTCTGGAATCTATCAGTGGAAAAGATCTGAAAAATGAATGTATGGTGCATTTTGAGAACCTTCGGTTAACCACTGAAATTTCAAAGTGTTTTAAAAAATATATTTATTTTAATCACGTATGAAATGCAACCTTATCTCAAATTTGTTTTAAATCCCATGAATAGATTCATTCTGAGCCGATAAGACTGGATATTTTTCATCACCTGATTAGCTTTCCTGAAATGAATGTTTGGTCTACAAAATTACCAAACTGTCCCTGTGATTGCCTGATGGGACTGAGTACCATGCATGTACTCTTTTTCTGTAAATTTTAAAGTAAATTGAGAACATTTTACCTATTTTAAAATTGCTTAATTTTAGAATATGCTGCCCTGCTAATTTTTTTTAAAATCACTGCCATCCATGGAGATTTGCTGTAGTATGTCACCTAGCCGATATAATTGCACTTCACCCTTTGTAGCTCTGGCACGCTATCTGGACCAAGGAAGAAACTTGTTTTACTAAGTCAATTATAATCCCTTGGCTAAGTTATATTAATTCCACTGATATTGAGCTGTTTAATGTTTCAATGCAGCCTAACCCTCGATCTGTAATGACACTCTCGACATGGTCTATTAAAGATAACTTTATGTTTCATAAAAGGGAAGCCAGGGTGAGAAGCAAGGGGGGGGAAAGCAACTGTTGCACTTTATTTCTCACTTGCACCGAAGGAAGGCTATCAAAGTTTTTTAACTTGTGCTTCAAATTTAATCCACCGATTTGTACTAACGAGATTTAGATTAGGGATTATCCACAATTTGGTTGACTTTCCTTTATGAAAACTTGCCCATTAGACACGATTCCCTGCCCTTGTGACGGCCAGAGCAAAAAAAGAACAGTGCACTTTATGCTGTTGTGTGATTTTAATTTTAATTTTAGGAGTCATTACTTAAAACTGCTTTTGCTTGCACAAGATATCAGATCGCATAGTGTTGCTTTGAAATATCTGCTTGAGTTGAATGACTAGGGTTTGCCTTAATGTTGCACTTTTTATCTCAAAAGCAAGTAACATACGTAAAGTATTATTCTTTGATGCTGTAACGAACCCTATGGAGACTGGATAGAAGCCTTTTTAGTAATTTTAAACATGTACCCATGGTAGGGACATTTATGATTATAATTAACCATCACAGTTTATATTTGTTTCTCAATTTTATTCACGTGTGCTTGTTTTATTGTGACTGCTTTTATTGTTGTTTTTTAACGCACTGAATAAAGTTTTTTTAATTGAATTGAGATCAGTGTCAAAGGTAATGATACTCTTTGATGGTTGGCTGACTTTCTAGATGCCAGGACCCAAACAATTACCCTGGGTCCATTTAAATCTTGTATGGTTTACATCACCAAAGGAGTTCCACAGGGCCCATCTTTGAGCCTGACGCTGTTTAACATCTATGTTGCTCCTTTGGCTCAGATTGTAAAAGAATCAGCTGAACATGCAATATTAATGAGCAGACTCCATGAGATCAGTGTCAGAGGTAAGGATGTCCTTCGATGGTTGGCTGGCTTTCTAGATGGTCGAACCTAAACAAGTACGGTAGAAACATTTAAATCTCATATGGTTTCCATCACCAAAGGAGTTCCGCAAGGCTCATCTTTGAGCCCAACGCTGTTTAACATCTATGTTGCTCCTTTGTTTTAGATCATCATAGCATCGGGTTTTGAAGAAATCACTTATGCTGACGACACCTAGTTGATCATCTCCCTGGGACAGGACATTGGCGGTGCTAAGCACTTACTTAAAGATTCTACGAGGAATACAATCTTCTGGATGTGGAAGAACTGTTTTCAGTTGAACAGCAAGAAGACTGAAATTCTGATGCTTGGCAAAGCTCAGCACCTCTGGTTCCCCGGCCAGCAACTGTCCAAACAGTCACTATAAGAAGAACATGCTTTGCAAACAAGCGGCTATTAAGGAGAGTTTTGTATATGGCAGTGAATGATACCTCCTGTCCAAATTCCAGGTAGTCCAAAATACAGCTGGCCACTAAGGGGCAGATCTACAAGGAAGTGCCGCAGCGTGGCACCGCAAGTCCTTTGGCTGCGCCACGCTGCGGCACTTCTGAAGCACAGGGCTTCAACATATTTACAAGAATGTGTTGCATCTCTGTGCTTTCCCCTGCGCTGGCGTACAAACTGAAGCCATGCGCTGATGCAGGCACCCTTGCACCATGGTGGAAGGATGCCTGCCTCATGGGGAGATTGTTTTTGGCAGGAAGGAGCACCTTTCTGCACAAAAACAATCACTACACGTATTAATCTCTTTCAAAGTGTGCTGTAGAATTCAGCATGCATTAAAAGAGGAAAAACAAGGAGAAATGAAAACATTTCTCCTCGTTGCACCTCGCTAAACCACCTTTAGGGTGGCATAGCATTCAGACGCATGTCCAGATTTACTATTTCTCGTAAATCTGGAGATATGTCTTGTGCAATGGGTGTTGCGTGGGTACACCCACAGCAACACCCATGGAACGCCCCTTCAACGCATAGTGCTGTGTGTGAAGGGGCTGTATTTACAAGGAGAGGAAAAAGTCATGCAGGGTGCCTTTTCCTGTCCTTGTAAATATGGAGGAGCCCCCTGCGCCACCAGTACGTCACGAAAAGTGATGTACTGGTGGGTCAGGGGGCTTGCAAATCTACCCCCTAGTTTGTAACCTCTCGGAAGGCCCTCCATCTGCACACATCCTCAGAGACCTTTTCTGGCTTCCAGTAAGAAAGCTCAATGTCTTCAAAATATACTGTCTTACAAACAAATCTTTGCTGGGTAAAGCTCCTTTGTATATGAAAGACAAATTACACTATCATTGTCTAACTTGTACACTAAGATCTAGTGACAAGGCGTTTCTGTCCATTGCTCGTATTTATGCCTCGAGATACAGTGGTACAGGGTTCTCTTACACTGCCCCCATGGCTTGAAACCAATTTCCACTATATTTCTGCTGCTGCTCAGATTATGCCAAATTCAAAAACTATTGAAAACCTGGAAGTGTTTTTAGTTGTTAGATCCGAGTTATGTGTAGACTAAGTGCTCAGAAACACCTTTGGGTGTGAATCGTTGCACTTTACTAAGTGGATATAACATACAGCATAACATAACAGCGCAGATCAACCAGGGGGGTGTTGGTCTCTTAGGCAGTATTTAAAGGATTTTCCCTCCATGATGTTTGTTGGGCTGCAACTTGGGTGTCCCCTCATACGTTTATGTCTCAGTATAGGTTACAGGTTGGTGGTTCATCATTAGGGCTCCTTGATTTCCGTTTTTGCTGATTTTTACAAATAAATACAGACAGAAAACAATGTGCTTCCTGTCTGTACTTATTTTTTAAAGTGGAAAAATACAGATAATTTGTCTTCTTTGAGTGACTCGCCACACTGAGATTAATGAATTTCAGGTCAGTAGCTGTACATATTGGAAGCTTGGGGAGGTACAAAGCTGAAGCTGATTTGCTTAAATTACTGCAAATCTCAACATGCATTTGTGCTTTTATCTGTTCACAAAACACAAAATAAATGTGGATGAATATCAAAAAGATGTCCAAAAACACATATGTTAAACACAGACTGAAAAGTTAAAAAAATTAAATATGATAAAACCGGGAGCCTTATTTGTCATATTCCTCTTTTGCTGATCATTGTTATCTTTTGTTCGTGGTGTATGAGCTTTCCTTCGTTATTTTCTTTATTAAACACTTGGAGTTTGCAATTTAGTGCTCAGTGTGCATTGTGTGTGGTTAATTGTACCAAAATATGATTGCTTGGGTATTGGCTCGAGCAGTAAATACTATACAAGGAAGACGTACAACAAGGTAAGGCCTGTTACTTACCTGTAAACTTCATTACTCTGAGTACAGGAATTCCTCGTCTCAGTCCTGAATTCCCACTTCCTTTGGCCCTGTTTTGTATATTTGTTTTTGTTGGCTGGTATATAGCATGCTGGGATAGTGGTGGCCATATTGGGTGTATTTTTTGGCTGGTTAAGGTAATAAGTATCTGTAGGAGCAGAGGATTGCCCATGTAGTAAGGACTGAGACGAGTAAGAACTGTACTCAGAGTAATGAAGTTTACCAGTAGTAACTGGACACTCTGCTGCCTTTCGGAGACGCCAGCCATCCTCGCTGGCCTGCACAATTGGCCTGCGCCTATTTCAAATCTTGGGGAGACTTTATGATATTTATGATTTATTTCTGCTTTCCACTGGATGCCCAGAAGGAAGCCCTTACCTTCTCACCCATGGGAGAAAAGCTTCCTTTTCTAATTGTGATCTTCTGGATTTATGCAGAAGCGTCATTTCCAGGTTGTGGCCTGTTGGACTATAAAGCAACATTTTCCCTGAACTTTTAATCCCCACCGATGAAATAGGCTCAACCTGTAGCTCTCTGGTTAAATGTGCATGCCAATCCCCGCACTCTATCCTTCTCTGGTTCCAAACCACCACTCATCCTGCTCTAATTTCTAACAGGAATTGGTTACAGGCAGTTATACCATCTCCTCAAGTGAATTAATAGATTTTCACCACCTAATTACATCATCACAAGGGCCTCAAACCCTACAACCTTCATCCTCCCAGTGTTCCATATCCTTCATTAAAGGTCTCAACTGTGAACCAGCGACCCATGAAACTTGTCAAGGGAAGGGATGAGTGATCAAACTGAAAAGCATAAAGACTGGCTGCAAAGGGATGTCAAACAACTGCAATGTTCGGAATGAAATTCCCTGTCCCGAAAGCCCCCGATAATGTGGAACATGCAGTTCAGAATTATTTTAGAGCCTGACAATTGCTAAAAATCATCAAAATATCTGATTTGGCTAAATACCAAAGGAATGTCTGCGTGAGGGTTGAGGGGCCTTAACTGATCCTCGTAAGACGAAACAGTATATAGCAATGTCAGCGAAACTGGTGGTAGGTGGGAGAGTCATTTTCTATGTCTTAGTTCCCACATCACCTAGTTGTATAGGTTGCCTGTTCCAATGCCTCACTTAGAGGCATTGAGGGAGCTGCATGTGGGTGTCCTATTCCTGTGACGTCTGTGGTTAATGGCTACAGGAGTGACGTTCCCTGACAAAGTGGGGTTTTTGCTGCGATGTCAGAAGTGGAGAAAAATAGAATGTGCTATAAATATCTTTGCATTGCATATAGGGAAGGATGCATTTTAGGGAGACAAATTTTTAGGGAGAACCCATGTCACTTTATTACCCTGGCAAATATTACAACATTGCAGGAGTGGTGGACGTTGCCTTTGTGTATGCAACAGAGTAGTAAAGTAATGAAGAAGAGAAATGAGAGACGCATCTTGTTGCCCACAGATGACCTAACAGGTGGTTTCCAAATGGCTTGTTGTCAGGAACAGACGCAGGTTTCTAGTTTACCCTGGCAATACAACACCTCATCTGACTTAAAGTACTGGTCTTCAAGCTGACTGACATTACGGCGTCTTGTTTGCTTTTGAACCCTGGGAACTAGATTTAGCCTGCAGGCCTCATTTCTCGTGACTGCAGCTATTGAACGGGCGCAGAGAAATAATACCTCAAAAAGTTACAACTGGAAGGTGCCTTGGAACATATGTTACTAACACAAAAATATAGGAGCAATGCAAAACCAGAACCATATAGTATACTTTTAGCTATTGCAGTTTAGAGGTTGCATGGTGGTATGCTTATCACACTGGATGTTATCAAAAAGATGTTAATTTCAAAGAAATCAAGAAACTCTGCCATTTTATGAATACAATTGAGAATGCAACAACACTGAGAAAGGGCCAAATAATGATTAAATGAATGAGTACAAAATAAAACTAAATATGCTGCTCCTTCCGCCTATGACATGGAGTTCTGGTAGCATGGTTTGTATTGTTTGAAATGTAGTTATGTCCACTGCATAGGAAGAGGAGGTAGCTAGCTCACTCCAAGACCATATCAGGACCACGCAGGAAGTGTTGGGGGACGTGCGAGGGAGAATCACATTTCACAAACTAAAATTAGAATCCGGCTTAGAAGCCTTCCCCATAAAGCAAAAAGAACAATGCTTATAAGTGCTGATGATATATATTCACTGAAAAAAACATAGGTTTCAGGGGTGTTATAGCTAGCTGGACATTTCCCTCGTACAAAACCCTAGAAATTCCCCTGTTATAGTTAGTTCAGCTAACTATAACTCGTGCACCCGCAATGCACTACTGATGATGTCACATATTACATCACTCATGACATGGTCAGTGACATCACTGATGACATCACTGATGACATCTCAAATGACATCACTGATGACATCACTGATAACGTCATCCATTGAGTATGTGTTTCTGAACAGTTTTAATATGTTTAATATGAATATAGGGAAAGGCCTGTTGAAGAATAAGTGGGTGTACAAGTGTGTGAATGGATGATTTTCTAGGTGCGTAACTGAGTCTATAAGTGAGTCATTAAATGTATCTTACTGCAGACTAGTGACTAAACTGTGTGAATGTCTGTATGTGTTTGTGTGTTGGTGTATAAGTGGCTGCACGGTTTTGTGAATAGCTATATGAGTGTCTATATGGGTTATTGATTGGTTGTCTGAGTATCTGTATGGGTGCCTGAGTGTATGTGTGGGTGGGGTGTGTGTGACTCTGTGCACAGATGTGTGAGTGGGTGATTCTATGGGTGCATGGTTTTAAGAGTGCAACTGTGATTGACTGTATGGTTGGGTGAGAGTATGTAAGGGTGTGTTAGGGATTGAATGTATATCGCAGTGGTACATTTGTGACTAACTACATATGTGAAAGGCAGTATATATGCGTGTAAGAGTATATAAGTGGGTAGATGTGAGAGTGTGTGATTGTGAGAGTGACTGTATGGATGAGTGTGTGCTTGTATCAATGATTCTATAAGAGCGTAAGATTGTGGTACTATTTTTATGAGTAAGTGAACTTGAGTGTGTATAACTGCATAGGTGAGTAAATGGGAGTGTGATTATTTGCATGACTGACTAGGTGTGAGAGTACCTCTATGGATGATTGTTGGTGTGTGAGTGTCTATATAGGTATATAAATGCATATGATTGCCTTGTATGGAGTGACAGTAAGTATGAGTGACTGTACAGGTGAATGAGTGGAGGTGTATGTAGACCTAAGAGTTAATAAGTGGGTATGTAGTTATTGGTATTGGAGTATCTATGGTTTTGAGAATGGATCTCTGAAATTTTGAGTTGGTGTATCAAAGGTTATATTAGGGTGTGAGAAGATGCGGTAATTTATCACATGGATGACGTCATCAGTGATGTCATCAGTGATATCATTTGAGCTGTCATCAGTGATGTCAATGACCATGTCATGAGTGATGTAATATGTGACGTCATCAGCAGTGCATTGCGGGGGCGCGAGTTATAGTTAGCTGAACTAACTATACCAGGGGAATTTCTAGGGTTTTGTACGAGGGAAATGTCCAGCTAACTATAACACCCCTGAAACCTCTGGTTATTTCAGTGAATTTCTAAGGTTTTTTAAATGCCAATTCCTAACTATAATGCCCCTGAAACCTATGGTTTTTTCAGTGAATTTCAAAGGTTTTTTAAATGCTAATTCCTATCTATAACTTATCTCTAAAGATATCATGAGAAGCATTCTTTTTTAAAAGTAGGGTGCACATTAGTTTTGTGGAAAAGCATCTTTGTGATTGGTTAAGAAAAAGCAGTTTCAATGTTGAGTACATATCAAAGGATAAAATTTGCTCAGATCAACCACACCTGCTACTTGCATTTGGAAGGCACTGTTCGAACTTAAAACAATCGTCAACTTATAACCTGCACATGTCGTTAAATATTCAAGAAAATGTTACAAAAAAATATCGTTAAGTTTTTAAAAATTGATGAACTTTTAACCTGCACGTGTTTTAGAATGTTCAAGAAAGTGTGTTGATAGAATACGTTGCACTTCTGACTTCTATGTGTTGTTGAATATTAAAAAAACGGTTCATAGGGAAAATTAAAAATAAACCAATAGAGAAGTTTTGAAACCTAAAAGAATCAAGGAACTATTCTAATTCATTCTTTACATGTATTTATGTGTGCAGCAACAACATTATAGACACAACAGCACTAGGAAGAGGAAGAAGCAGGGACTGGGGGGAGATGGCAGAATGGCACACATGCACAATTAAGTACAACACACATATAGACTAACAATGGCCAAAATGAACCACACCAACAAGGAGCACAAGTCACACAACCCGCCAACATCACACCACTGAACGAGCATAGAAGTGAAAACCACGCTGCACTCATACAAGATGTGAACAAAGGCCAGTCGTTGATGTTGTGGGATGTCTGCAACCGTGGTCATCATGGATGAGATGCCCAGCATGTGGCACATGGTCGAGTTCACTGTGTGTTATGTTGCCAAACGGCTGCTCCTCCCTCCCACGAGCCCCCACACTTTTGTACGGTGAGCTGTTGTATCTCATGCACTCGTACAGCACGCCATTGTAATGCCTATTTGCGCATGTCCTGCTACATTCCAACGAAAACATCACAGTGCCGTTTGGAGGTGGTGCATGCCACTTTACAACATCGACTGCTGCGGCTCTTGCAACAGGCCACACCAGAACACAGAGACACACTTACCGCACTTCCTGTACACGGACATGTCCGAGACACCCCGTTCCCCTTGCCGGATAGGTACACCCCTGCACTGACCTCTGAACCCCAGACCAGCACATGCCATTTGTGCATGCAGGAGGATGCGTACGTAGCTACACATCCAGGCTCACTGCCAACACTGAGGTGACAGCATACTATGATGTTGCAGAGCTCGTGCCTATCATGCTAAGACAATGACCACAGGGACACACTTACTAAGATATGGGTTTGGGGGGCATTGGCGGTCCTGGAGTTGTTGTGATGAGTCTTATGGCCCTCATGGGTATCCCTGTATCATGCTCATTGACTCTATGGCACCTGTGGGTGTTCTGGTGTGGCTCTTGGCTGTGTCCCTTTCATGGTGCAGGTAGTTGTCCTGCTTAACACCAGCAGAAAGCAGGTGTAAAATCCCTGGTGCTAACGTGTCTTATCGCTGGAATTTGTTTCGCATTGCAATTGGTGTGAAAGTTGTGATGTGATTTTTTTCATGTGCAGAACGGGAAACATCGTTTACAACGCGGAGATTACATCGCGATGCCATTACATCCCGGTTTTTACAACGCAAATCGTTACAACGACTTGCGCTAGATGGCACTCTAGGACAAGGAATAGTATAATTTACTATCCAACACCTTCCCTAATGTACGTAGACTAGAGTTGGAATAGTAAATTATACTACTCCTAAGTCCAGCGCCCTCCAACACAAGTCGTTGTAACGACTTGCGTTGTCAAAACCGCGATGTAATGTACCGCGATGTAAATGTATGCGTTGTAACGTCATACATCCAATACAATGAGATTTCTTAAAAGATTTCGTGTGTACACTGTAAGTGCAGCCAATACCTCAGTGCAATACAAAACAGGATTTTAGTATTTAGAATAAATCGCAACGGTGCACCTCATTTCTTTTTGCACGGGAACGGCTACTCTCTATTTCATTATCAACACTTTAACGGAAGTAAAGTTGAGATAAATCTAACACACTATTCAGAAGTTGGTGCAAACTGCAGATATCACTAGTATTCCAGTGATAAGTGTCCCAAAATTTAACACCAGGGTGGACTCCATCAAATAACAGTAATAAGAACAATAAAGAGTCACACAGCAGTTAAGAGAACAACCAAAAACATTATTATTTTTTTTACAAACTTTCTTTTTTATAATAATAAATATATAAACGATAAACTATTTTCAAACATTATTTTTTTATTAACATAAATATAAACAATAAACTGATAAACAAAATGTAACAACAATAATACAAAACAACAAGGCGGAACACTCCTGTGGGAACCACGGATGTCGACGACAGACCTGGAAAACCAGAAAGATTGTTAAAAAAAAACAACATGGTATTCTTAACAAAATACCACAAGAAACAAATCACAGATATATAAAATGTATACAGCTAACAACATTTTATAAGTTTAACTTACAAAAACTCTAAATATTGTCGCTTTAAAATATTTACCGAATCTGAAGAAATTTTTTTGCAGAAGGCACCACGCCCACAACGTTTTTCTACAGTGGTGAAGACATTTTTAACTTTTTCCAAGGGGCAAACAAAGACCAATGCCACCTTCTTCATTCGCAAGATTTGCCAAAGAGTTCTGTTACGAGGGGATCCTAACAAAAAATACTCGTGCAGCACAGCAAGTATGATGAAACACCTAAGGACCCTTCATCCAAACAATCTTGCACGACAAGAGTGCAAACAATACAAGGGTTCGCTCTCCTGTAACGAAAACTAGAAGGAAGTTGGCACGGAAACTGCAAGTACAAAGACAGAGTTTATTAACCCTTAAGGGTGGTCCTACAACCTATACAACACTCTTCAGTATTGCATAGAGTAGCACAAAGAACTTGCGTACACGGTCCCCTTTTATACACAACAGAGGGGCTCATAAGTGGGTGGATACAACATGAGGCAAAATGCATTACCTTTTATGGACATTTTCAATACAGAATCAATATGTGGGCGGAGTAAGCAATTTCCTGAGCCCGCGAAAACATGGTCAAGCAAGGACTAACTGATAACAGATGTGGTCAAGTCTGGGCATGCGCCAGACGGACAAAAGAGCTATTTATAGACTGTTACTAGGCAGATAACGAGAGCAACTGACACGAAGATAGGACTTTTCTCGTGCGGAGCACGTGGAGACATGACAATACAAGATGGAGTTCAGACAATAGTCAACATAGAGGAAAGGAACTCAATTTAGACCGAACGAATACATGTTTTCGGCGGATGCTTAATCAAATCGCCGTTTCGGTTTCAACAATGAGAAACACTCCTGTTCTGTATCTGTAAAAAAGAATCACAAATAAATGTATATTAATAACTTTCAAATTTATACTATTCCATTACTGTACAAACACATTTTATATAGAAACTGACTAAGAAACTATAGCCCTGAACCACAAGTGTGACGATCGTTAAAACACTCCATGCATAGTGCATACTACTTTGAAGCAGTTCATGCCATAAAGCCTACATCACTAAAAGACTACATGCTAACTGACTAAATGATTACAGCACTATAAGGAGACACACTGGGTGAGTGACAGGGTGTTTGCTAGAAGAGTATGGATACTAACTAGGGAATTGAAGGTGTGAAACACAACTGTGTAGGTGATCAGAGGACTGCATCAATACTGCATAGGCATTTAAAGCAGTCCATGTGCTAAGGCCTGGCTCACTGCATGACTACTTGGGTACGGACTGAATGATTAGAGTACAGCAAGGAGAGTGCCTAGGTGAATTTATTAGTGGTAGGCTTTTCGCATAGGGAATGGATGAGTACTTGGTACTGAATGAGTCACTAGAGGAGTGCAAAAGCAGTCACAAGTGCTGGACTGTATGGATACTGACTAGGAAATTGAAAGTGTGAAAGACAAGTATCTAGGTGGTTAGAAGACTGCATGCATAGTGCATAGGGGTTTGAAGCAGTCCATGTGCTAAGGCCTGGCTCAGTGTATGAATACTTAGGCACTGACTGAATGATTAGAGTACTGCAAAGATAGTATCTTGGTGAATTTATAAGTGTTTGGGTTTTAGCACTGTGAATGGATTAGTACATGGTGCTGAATGGGTCACTAGAGGACTGCAAAGGGAGTGACAGGGTATTTCCTGAAAGTGTATGGATACTGACTAGGGAATTGAAGGTGAGAAAGACAATTGTGTAGGCGGTACTGCAAGGAGAGTGCCTGGGTGAATTTATTAGTGTTTTGCGCAGTGAATGGATTAGTACATTATGCTGAATGGGTCACTAAAGGAGTGCAAATGGAGTGACAGGGTGTTTGCTGGAAGTGAACGGATACTGACTGGGGAATTGAAAGAGTGAAAGACAAGTGTGTAGGTGCTTACAGGACTGCATGCATAGTGGATAGGGGTTTGAAGAAGTCCATATGCAAAGACCTGGCTCTGTGCAAGAATACTTAGGCAGTGACTGAATCATTAGAATACTGGAAAGAGAGTGTCTTGGTGAATTTATAAGTGTTAGGGTTTTGGCACAGTGAATGGATTAGTACATGCTGTTTAATGGGTCTCTAGAGGACTGCAAAGGAAGTGACAGGATATTTCCTGGAAATGTATGGATAATGACTAGGCAATTGAATGTGTAAAAGACAAGTGTATAGTATGTTAGAACACTACATGCACACTGCATAGACATTTGAAGCAGTCTATTTGGTACTTAGAAACTGACTAAATATTCAGACTACTTCTAGGACAGTGCTTAGGTAAAACTTTTAAATTTTCAGTTCTGCCACAGTGAACAGAATAGTACATGGTACTGCACCTTAGTGCCAAACCCTGACTCATTTTATCAATGCATAAGCAAAGACTAGCTTCTAATGCTACTAAAACTTGACAACATGAGAGTTTTTAAATTAGTTATCTGTCAGCAAATACACAATGTTACCAAATGCTTCTCTCACATTGGTTCCCAAATGCACACAGACTCACAGTGTGATTCTAGACAACAACCACTATACCTAGGAGTTTACCAAAAATCATTCACTACTGTGGAAGTGGTAAGGGAACTGCACACAATCTTCATATTTCAGGACTGCACTTTTATGTCAAAGCCTGACTCATATAATCAAAGCATAAGCAAAGACTGGCTTCTAATGCTAGTAAAACTTGACAACATGACCGGTTTTAAAACAGTTATCTGTCAGCAAATACACGATGTTACCAAATGCTTCTCTCACAATCCTTACCCAGATGCACACAGACTCACAGTGTGATTTTAGACAAGCAACACTATCCTAGGAGTTTACCAAGACTCATTCACTAGTTTGGAAGAGTTAATGGAACTGCACACAATCTACATATTTAAGTACACCACATCAGTGTCAAAGCATGACTCATTTAATAAACGCACAAGCAAAGACTGGATTCTAATGCTACTAAAACTTCACAACATGACAGGTTTTAAAACAGTTATCTGTCAGCAAACACATGATGTTACCAAATGCTTCTCTCACAGTGATCCCAAATACACACTAACTCACAGTGTGATTCTAGACAAGCACCACTATCCCTATGAGTTTACCAAAACTCATTCACTACAGTGCAAGTGGTAAGGGAACTGCACACAATCTACATATTTCACAACTGCAATGTACTGTCAATGCCTGACTCATATTATGAAAGCATAAGCCATAACTGTCTTCTAATGCTACTAATACTTGACAACATGACAGATTTTAAAATAGTTATCTGTCAGCAAATACACGATGTTACCAAATGCTTCTCTCACAGTGGTTCCCAAATGCACACACACTCACAGTGTGATTCTAGACAACAACCACTATACCCAGGAGTTTACCAAAAATCATTCACTACTGTGGAAGTGTTAAGGCAACAGCACACAATCTTCATATTTCAGGAGTGCACTTTTGTGTCAAAGCCTGACTCATTTAATCAAAGCATAAGCAAAGACTGGCTTCTAATGGTACTAAAACTTGACAACATGACCGGTTTTAAAACAGTTATCTGTCAGCAAATACACGATGTTACCAAATGCTTCTCTCACAATCCTTACCCAAATGCACACAGACTCACAGTGTGATTGATTTTAGACAAGCAATACTATCCTAGTTTACCAGAACACAATCAGTAGTCTGGAAGAGTTAATTTTACTGCACACAATCTACATATTTAAGTACAGCACATCAGTGTCAAAGCATGACTCCTTTAATCAACGCATAAGCAAAGACTGGATTCTAATGCTACTAAAACTTCACAACATGACAAGTTTTAAAACAGTTATCTGTCAGCAAATACATGATGTTACCAAATGCTTCTCTCACACTGATCCCAAATACTCACTAACTCACAGTGTGATTCTAGACAAGCACCACTATCCCTAGGAGTTTACCAAAACTCCTTCACTACAGTGCAAGTGGTAAGGGAACTGCACACAATCTACATATTTCACAACTGCAATTTACTGTCAATGCCTGACTCATTTAATGAAAGCATAAGCCATAACTGTCTTCTAATGCTACTAAAACTTGACAACATGACATGTTTTAAAACAGTTATCTGTCAACAAATACACGATATCACCAAATGCTTCTCTCACAGTGGTTCCCAAATGCACACAGACTCGAGGGGCCTGATTCACAGAACTAACTTAAGACAAAATCCTAAACTTACTACCATTTTGGTATTCACAGAAGGCACTTACTCATTTTGGTATTCACAGAAGGCACTTACTCATTTCGGTATTCACAGAAGTTAGGAGTCCTGACTTTAGGACTCCTAAATGCCTTCTGTGAATACCGAAAGTCTTAAAATTAGGATTTTTCTCAGTTTAGTAGTAGTATGGTTAGGACTCCTAGCTTTAGGACTCCTAAATGCCTTCTGTGAATACCGAAAGTCTTAAAATTAGGATTTTTCTCAATTTAGTAGTAGTAAAGTTAGGACTCCTAACTTTAGGACTCCTAAATGACTTCTATGAATACCGAAAGCCTTAAAATTAGGATTTTTCTCAGTTTAGTAGTAGTAAAGTTAGGAGTCCTAACTTTAGGACTCCTAAACTGAGAAAAATCTTAATTTTAAGACTTTCGGTATTCAAAGAAGGCATTTTGGAGTCCTAAAGTTAGGACTCCTAACTTCTGTGAATACCGAAGTGAGTAAGTGTCTTCTGTGAATACCAAAATGAGTAAGTGCCTTCTGTGAATATGAAAATGGTAGTCAGTTTAGGATTTTGTCGTAAGTTAGTTCTGTGAATCGGGCCCACAGTGGGATTCTAGACAAGCACCACTATCCCTAGCAGATTACCGAAACTCATTCACAACAGTGGAAGTGGTAAGGGAACTGCACACAATCTACATATTTCACGACTGCACTTTACTGTCAATGCCTGACTCATTTAATCAAATCATAAGCCATAACTGTCTTCTAATGCTACTAAAACTTCCCAACATGACAAGTTAAAACAGTTATCTGTCAGCAAATACACAATATTACCAAATGCTTCTCTCACAGTGGTTCCCAAATGCACACAGACTTACTGTGTGATTCTAGACAAACAACACTATCTCTTGCACTATACCAAAACACATTACTTCATCTAGAAGTAGTACTACATTTTAGTATAGAAACATAACATAACTCATTTCACAAATTCATAAACAATGACTGGTTTCTAATTCTACCAAAATATAAAAACAGCACAGCTATCTGTCCACAAACACATGAAAAACGCAAATGCTTATCAATCAAATAATCTTTATTTTCGATCATTTAGATCATCAAAGATATAAATACATTACGATTTTTAAAATTATAACATTTTCGTTATTTAAAGCCTATACATGTAAACAATGTCTTTCGAAAATTTCATGATACAACCTTGGAAACATGAAAAAAGTATTCTAAAATCTTTTGACATTATACAACCCCCCCCCCTCTTTTAAAAGACGGATTCGAACATGCTACATAGCCATTAAGTACTTTGCCACTGCAAAAACAATCGGGGGTGACAGATCGGTTTTTAGAATTCTGAACGCAGGCAAATATTTCCTGAATCCCATGTTTTTAAGAATGGGTACGAGCCAATACTTCCTCGCTCTTTGGTAGGCTTTACAAAAAAGGGCCACATGTAAGTCGCTTTCCTGTGGATATGCACAGGCTGGGCATTGCTCTGTTGTTGAGGACTGGGACCAAGAGCTGGTGAAGGCCCTCAGAGGTAGAGAACCATATCTCCACTGTAAATAGAGCTTTCTTGCCATCACAGGAGCCATACCATCCAAAACACTTTCCATTAGGTAAGAATCTTTCAATTGTATGAATGTGTTAGTCAATGAACCCACCCGTGTGCTGTCTAAAGCAGTAGTCAGCTTTGACTGGTAATAGAGTTGTTTGTTTTTCTCCCCTGAGCTGGGTTCATCACTTAAAGTGCCTATTTTTTCCAATATAGGAATGAAATTATTATAGTTTCTCCCACTTAATTTTCCTCCTATTGTTTTCAAGGGCTAGACCCAGTTTTGTCTTAGGCGGATCTATTTCCCCATGATCCCGGCCAGGAAGGAGAAAGTCCAATTCCAGGGCATTATGATCACTGTCTTCTCTATCTATTACCCTAAAATCAATAACATGCGACCATGAGGATAATTGCACTAAAATATAGTCTAATCTTGACTCCCTTCCCTTCCGGTTGAACGTGGGTTTACTCGGGATATCAGATTTAACACGCCTGTTACAGGCCCTCACCCCATATTTCAGAGTTAGGGCAGTGATCTGGAGGGCTAATGGGGTCCAAGCTTTAGGCGATATAGATACTATCGGGGGTACTAGCCATCTTGCATCTTCCTCTAGGGAAGCCCCATCTAAAAGACCAGCTAGGGGCTCAAAATGTGAGTTCAGGTCCCCACCCACTACAAATGGGATCCCCTTGGGGAGTTTGCCAAGGAAATCCGACAGTTCGTCAATGGTAGAGGACTCCTGCGAAATGGTAACCGGACTTGAGTATACATTTACCACTGCTAATCTGCAGCAGTTAGACCATTCCAGTAAAACCACAAGTATGTCCTCTGATGCCACTGGGAGACGCGTGGCCTGACATCCCAAGTGGACTGCGACCCAGGTTTCAAGGCCTCCAGATGGGCGCCCCCTGCCCCCCCATTTCGCGGGAATGGAGAATACTGCAAAACCCTGCCTCGAATGTTCCTCCCTCTCCCAAGTTTCCTGGAACAGGCATAGATCTTTAGAATCAGTATATTCAGTCCATTCCAGACATTCAGACTTGTTTCCCAGGCCTGCCACATTCCATGACAGTATTTTTAATGGCGGGGGCCTATTGTTCGAGATAGTAGTGTGAGTGAAGACATTCCCTTTTTCGCTAGCCATGATCTCTAGATATGTTGGAGGGTGACTTATTGCTTCCCCCACGTTATTTCATGACTCACCAATAGAATTGCCGAGATCTCCATGATGTAATAGGACATCGGGCAGCTCGGTCTCTAAACTATTTCCATCCTCGCCCTCCCATAATACAAAATTACACTTCCTGCTTGTACATGTGAACAGTCAATCTACCATGTCTAGCTGACTATACCTGTTCGAAATTGGAAGGTAAAATGGCTGGAGAGATCTCCGGGGATGATGGTCTTGCTCACTGGCCCCCCAGTTGCCTCCCCTCCTATGACAAATTTCCCATCCCTCATCATCCATATTTGTGGTGTAATGAGTTTGCTGCTGCCTTCTGAAGTTGGGGAATTCTCTCCATCCTCTTGCCAACCCCCCACCCACTCTCTCTGGATAGGTGCCCTGTGCATTAATTTCAGGATACCCTTGGTATTGGCTTCTGGGATGATAGGAGTCTCCCCTTCTTCTGCTGTCTCCCCACCCACCCGGTCTTTGTGTTTGCGCCCCCCAACTCTCATCCTCTCTACCATGTACCAAAGGGGGGTAGAAGAAGGAAAGCTTATCACAGAATGGTTTCTACATGCACACACATTGTAGAGAAAAAAAGTACTCCCTACACTTTAGCAGGAGAAATACATTACTCTGATTAAAATCAAAATAGTCTACATACATCCCCTCACAATTAAATAACTCATCTTTCAAGTTCTTTTGTAGATTAAGAAGTATATCAATTACTCGCCATATTTTCTTCGCGAAATTCTCCAAACTTTTGGCCAGCTCCGCTCCGCTCCTACCCTGAAAGTTTCGTGGTGATTCGTCAAGCGGGGGCCAAGAAAAAAGGGGGTCCCAAAACGTGTTTTCCCCATGCAATTTGCCATAGGATCTGTTGTCGCAGCTACAGCCTGAACCGCTGAATGGAATGACACCAAATTTGGCAAAGAGGTAGTCCTCAGTTTGGACTCATGCCTTTTGCATATATGGGGCCTCATTTATGAAAAGTGACGCATCACTGTGTGAAAACAGTGATGCGTCACTTTTCACTGCGCCCTCCCTGCGACTCCAATGATGCGTCATATTTACAGTATGACTCATCATGTCGCAAGGAGTCACATATACGTCAGTATTTCTGACGTATCTGTAGGCGCAAAAGTAACGCATTGCTGGAGTGTGTCACAAAAGTGACGCAACTACAGCAATGTGTCCTTTCACATGGGGCAAGCCCCATGTGAAAGGGCCTGCGTCAGTCTCACGCCTGCCGTGCGGCAGGCGTAAGATATTGACGCATTTGCACCCTAGAAGTGGCGCAGTGAAATCTCGTAGATTTCACTGCGTCACTTCTACGATGCTTACTTACGTTGGAACGCCCACCCTGCATACATTATACCTGATGCAGGTATAATGTAGCGCAGGGGTTTACAAAGTGACGCATCTAGGTAGATGCGTCACTTTGTAAATATGGCTCATGATGGCGCATGTCTTACGCCACTGGTGCGTCACAAAAAGTGACGCACCGGTGGCACAAAAGTGACGCTGGGGCTCATAAATGAGCCCCATGGTGTGAATCTGTTCAGTAGTTCCTGAGAAAATTAGGGTAAAAAAGTTAGTGATATCTATGGCCGAGGAGGATCCGCGGACCCTACCCGCACCGTATGCGCACCCTCCCCGAACCGAGCGCGCACCCTCCCGATCGCGTGCTGAATGCTAATTGGCTGTCGAGTGTCTCTCTACATTCGAAACCAGGAACTGTTGGCGGCCATTTTCTGCCTCGGTAGAAGTGAGGCTGAAGAAGCAAGGGGAATAAGTGTGTAAAACATATAAAGGGGGCAGAGTGGAAATACTCTGACTCTCTAGAGGTGCTTAGGGGGTCCCAGAAGGACCCCCTAGGGCCCTCCTTTTTAAAAAAAACAAAAACGGTGAAATGCACGCATGGTGCACGCATCCTATCGCGTTGGGTGCGCGGATCCAAGTGAAAAAAAATGAAATTGTTGGGAGATAAAGATTAAGCTTAATGTTTTGTTCTTGAGTGGCTCTAAAAAGAGCAGTTTTGTTCATTGAGAGTTTTTGGTACTTATAAGTAAGTACCTATACCGAGTGTAAAGTTGTTGAGGAAGACTCTGTTTCCCTCATCAGTAAAGTGTACTCCATCTCTCCTATACATCTCTTGCATATGAAAGCGCAGATTGTTATTGTAAATGGACCCCATTCTGTAGTCTCGGAGAAAAGCAGAAACATATTTATTCACAAGTTTCCTAGCTTTCTCAATCTGTGGACAAAAATGATCGGACCAGTTCCATTTCTGCCTTTGGCATATGTTAGAGTACACAAAGGCAGTTTTAGGGAAAAGTGAAATCAGTTCTGCAAAGGTGTCCTTCATAAGCATTTCCAGACCTACCCCAGTCAAAGTGCCTAGGTCATTGCCACCACAGTGCACTATTATGAGGTCAGGGTGTTGGATTTGCATGAAGGATTTCACCAATGGCATCAATTGGTGCCACTTTAACCCTCCCTGTCCAATCCATTTAATGTCTACATTTGGCAAACCTAGGTCTTTGTGAATGCCTTTGTTTTCAGCATACCTTTGGCTCCAGAAAATGTAGCTGTGTCCCACAATCCACACTCTAAGCATCTTGTAAGGAGGTCTGGATGCACTCAGATGGTCTCTGTAAATGAAATGGCAGTTTGGAAAGTAAGATGTTTCTAAAATGGTGGCTCAGATGCAATTTTGAAAAAAGAGAAGAAATCATTGATTGTTTGACAACCTTCTACACTGAAAGGTAGGGTGCATATTTCTGTTTTTTAAACGCATGATTCTTATTGGTTAACAAAAACTGATTGTAAGGAATATTGTATATGATAAGCTGATATGTTGAGAAGTCAAGCACACTTGCTGTTTTGCTTAGCAACATTGTGGTGCCGATTACGATCCTGCAAAAACCGGGTGCGAACCGTCAGACGGAGCATATTCTCCGTCCGACGCGTACCCGGTCGGAACAATATACAAACATGGAAGTACGATTCGCACGGAAATACTATTTCCGTACGATTTGTACAAAACACCGACCGACGAAAATATACATACAAATGTGATCCGGAAAAGCGCCGACGTGACGTCGGGACGCACGCAGCCTGCCATTCACGAACCAGGAAGTACGATTCGCACCGACGTCATCCCGCACGGAGAATATTTTCCGACAGCCAAAAACTGCCGGGAAATCAGGACGACGCGAACAAGGAGTACCTGCACGCGATGGACAGACATGGACCCGAACCTACGTGTCATGCCGGCCCTCATAGCAGTCGACCTCCTCTACAGGCTCCGACGCAGACGCCACAGAAGGTCAGAACAACAAAGGGAGGGGGGAAAGGAGGTTGGGGGGGCAGGAGCAGGGGCAGGCCACAAAACCCCCACACAAGTCACACAGCACACATGCCCTGGACATACCTGACCCCCAGGCCATGGTCACTACGAGGGGGTGGGGGTGTGTCCAGCAAAGCCAGCGTCCGCCACAACGGAAATGGTTGACGACGCGAACCGGTAACACAACAATACAGGTACGTCCCGTACCCACGCCTTAAGAGCGTGGGTACGAGTCGCACCACGCCCACACCTACGTCACCCCAACAACGGCGGGACGGCTCGTATTCACGTGGCAAAGGCCTGGGTACGGCCCGCACAAGCATTCCACAGCGTGGGTACGGATATTTACGGACCGTACCCCCACCCGCGTATGCATGGAGCGTACCCCCACCCCAACAGTGTACATACGGACCGTACCACCACCCCCGTATGCATGGAGCATACCCCCACCCCAACAGTGTACGTACGGACCGTACCACCACCCCCGTATGTATGGAGCGTACCCCCACCCCAACAGTGTACGTACGGACCGTACCCCCACCCCTGTATGTATGGAGCATACCCCCCACCCCAAGAGTGTACGTACGGACCGTACCCCCACCCCCGTATGTATGGAGCGTACCCCCCACCCCAACAGTGTACGTAGGACCGTACCCCCACCCCCTTATGTATGGAGCGTACCCCCCACCCCAACAGTGTACGTACGGACCGTACCCCCACCCGCATATGCATGGAGCATAATCCCACCCCAACAGTGTACATACGGACTGTACCACCACCCCCGTATGCATGGAGCATACCCCCACCCCAACAGTGTACGTACGGACCGTACCACCACCCCCGTATGTATGGAGCGTACCCCCCACCCCAACAGTGTACGTACGGACCGTACCCCCACCCCCATATGTACGGAGCGTACCCCCCACCCCAACAGTGTATGTACAGACCGTGCCCCCACCCCCGTATGTATGGAGCGTACCCCCCACCCCAACTGTGTACGTACGGACCGTACCCCCACCCGCGTATGCATGGAGTGTACCCCCACCCCAACAGTGTACGTACGGACCGTACCACCACCCCCGTATGCATGGAGCGTTCCCCCACCCCAACAGTGTACGTACGGACCATACCACCACCCCCGTATGTATGAAGCATACCCCCCACCCCAACAGTGTACGTACGGACCGTACCCCCACCCCCGTATGTATGGAGCGTACCCCCAACCCCAACAGTGTACGTACGGACCGTACCCCCACCCGCGTATGCATGGAGCGTACCCCCACCCCAACAGTGTACGTACGGACCGTACCCCCACCCCCGTATGTATGGAGCGTACCCACACCCATGTATGTTCTAAGCGTACATATCCTGACATAGGAGGGTTGGGTGCAGAGTCCTCCCAGCAGTGCCCAGGCACAGGAGGGGTGGGTGCCTAACACTTCCAGCAGTGCCCAGACATGAGAGGGGTGTGTGCAGAGTCCTCCCAGCAGTGCCCAGACATAGGAGGGGTGTGTGCAGAGTCCTCCCAGCAGTGCCCAGACACAGGAGGGGTGGGTGCCTAACACTCCCAGCAGTGCCCAGACACAGGAGGGGTGGGTGCCTAACACTCCCAGCAGTGCCCAGACATGGGAGGGGTGTGTGCAGAGTCCTCCCAGCAGTGCCCAGACACAGGAGGGGTGTGTGAAGAGTCCTCCCAGCAGTGCCCAGGCACAGGAGGGGTGGGTGCCTAACACTCCCAGCAGTGCCCAGACATGAGAGGTGTGTGTGCAGAGTCCTCCCAGCAGTGCCCAGACATGAGAGGGGTGTGTGCAGAGTCCTCCCAGCAGTGCCCAGACACAGGAGGGGTGTGTGCAGAGTCCTCCCAGCAGTGCCCAGACACAGGAGGGGTGGGTGCCTAACACTCCCAGCAGTGCCCAGACATGAGAGGGGTGTGTGCAGAGTCCTCCCAGCAGTGCCCAGACATGAGAGGGGTGTGTGCAGAGTCCTCCCAGCAGTGCCCAGACACAGGAGGGGTGTGTGCAGAGTCCTCCCAGCAGTGCCCAGACACAGGAGGGGTGGGTGCCTAACACTCCCAGCAGTGCCCAGACATGAGAGGGGTGTGTGCAGAGTCCTCCCAGCAGTGCCCAGACACAGGAGGGTGTGTGCAGAGTCCTCCCAGCAGTGCCCAGACACAGGAGGGGTGTGTGCAGAGTCCTCCCAGCAGTGCCCAGACACAGGAGGGGTGGGTGCCTAACACTCCCAGCAGTGCCCAGACATAAGAGGGGTGTGTGCAGAGTCCTCCCAGCAGTGCCCAGACACAGGAGGGGTGTGTGCAGAGTCCTCCCAGCAGTGCCCAGACATAGGAGGGGTGTGTGCAGAGTCCTCCCAGCAGTGCCCAGACACAGGAGGGGTGGGTGCCTAACACTCCCAGCAGTGCCCAGACACAGGAGGGGTGGGTGCCTAACACTCCCAGCAGTGCCCAGACATGAGAGGGGTGTGTGCAGAGTCCTCCCAGCAGTGCCCAGACACAGGAGGGGTGGGTGCCTAACACTCCCAGCAGTGCCCAGACATGAGAGGGGTGTGTGCAGAGTCCTCCCAGCAGTGCCCAGACACAGGAGGGGTGTGTGCAGAGTCCTCCCAGCAGTGCCCAGACACAGGAGGGGTGGGTGTCTAACACTCCCACCAGTGCCCAGACATAAGAGGGGTGTGTGCAGAGTCCTCCCAGCAGTGCCCAGACATAGGATGGGTGTGTGCAGAGTCCTCCCAGCAGTGCCCAGACACAGGAGGGGTGGGTGCCTAACACTCCCAGCAGTGCCCAGACATGAGAGGGGTGTGTGCAGAGTCCTCCCAGCAGTGCCCAGAAACAGGAGGGGTGTGTGCAGAGTCCTCCCAGCAGTGCCCAGACTTAAGAGGGGTGTGTGCAGAGTCCTCCCAGCAGTGCCCAGACACAGGAGGGGTGGGTGCCTAACACTCCCAGCGGTGCCCAGACATGAGAGGGGTGTGTGCAGAGTCCTCCCAGCAGTGCCCAGACATGAGAGGGGTGTGTGCAGAGTCCTCCCATCACTGCCCAGACATGAGAGGGGTGTGTGCAGAGTCCTCCCAGCAGTGCCCAGACACAGGAGGGGTGTGTGCAGAGTCCTCCCAGCAGTGCCCAGACATAGGAGTGGTGGGTGCCTAACTCTCCCAGCAGTGCCCAGACATGAGAGGGGTGTGTTCAGAGTCCTCCCAGCAGTGCCCATACACAGGAGGGGTGTGTGCAGAGTCCTCCCAGCAGTGCCCAGACACAGGAGGGGTGGGTGCCTAACACTCCCAGCAGTGCCCAGACATGAGAGGGGTGTGTGCAGAGTCCTCCCAGCAGTGCCCAGACACAGGAGGGGTGTGTGCAGAGTCCTCCCAGCAGTGCCCAGACACAGGAGGGGTGGGTGCCTAACACTCACAGCAGTGCCCCTGCAAAGTAAAGGGTGGAGTACCCACAGATCCAATGCCCACAAATGTCAGTCATGTGCACAAAGATCCTGCAGTACATGTACCTCATGTGTGCGAGGCTGGGAGTATACACATGCATAGCGCCGAAAAGAAAACATGTCCACATGAAGTCATGTCAACAGTCTACATACACAAGTACAGTGACCACCAAGGACGCCACGAATGATGCAGGTGGAGACATCGCTCAGCATGCATGGCCAAAGTCTAACGAGTCCGTCACACACCCAGCCAATGTAGACACAGCTCAGCACCACATATTGGAATGACCCTGCAGGGAAGATGTCAGGTTACACAGAGGAAGGAACACACCTTGGGACGATGTCACCATGCAGTAACTGCTTACATGAACAAAGTCATGTAGCCAACAGCTTTAGATGGCACACAGATACCAGGGTCCACCCTATGACCAGCACAAGATGACAATTCCCACACACCCAACACATTATCACCACCCAAAATAATGGAGCAGGTCCACCAACAGCAATACCAGATAGACAGTAGTGTACTAAGGAAAAAGAAATAGCTTTATTCAGCATCCAAAAATCTGTTTGTCCCTTGAAAGTTCAAAATGTACAATGCCCATAGGGCAATCCAAAGTTCAAATACCGGTGGGGGACACAGTGGGACGCGTGTCCCCTAGCTTGCCTGCACAGTCAGACTCCTTTGTCTTCCACAGGGGGGGGCATCATGTGGGGGGGAAGGACCAGGCACCGCAGGGACAGGAGGGCGAAGGGTAGGCGTCGTGGGTGCAGGGACGGAGGACTCCACCACAGGGGGTGGGGCAGCACCAAATGCAGAGGTCAGGATGGCGCTGCACACCTTAGCAAGGTCCTCCAGTGACTCCCCTGCACCCGAAGGAACCACAGGCCCCAAGGAGGGGGGGGTCGGAGTGATGGGTCGCAGCGCCACTGGGGGAGGGTGTGGACAGGGGGTGGAATCAACTCCCCTGCCGGTGTCCTGCCTCCACCGCTTGCGGGGTGGTGCCACACTGGGGCTGATGGACAGACTGGGCAGGACCGACCCTGTATCCGACTTTTGGCCAGGAGAGCTGAGGGTAGGGGATTTGGAGGGAGTGGATGTTGTGGAATGCGGACTCCCACTCTGGCTGCGTGTCTTACGTTTGCCCCCCGACCCAGTGGGTGTGCCTACTTCACCCTGTGTGTGCGTGCTAGGAGGTGTGCGTTTGATCTTCCCTGCTGGTGTGGTGCCTGTGTCTGTTGTGGTGGGTGCATGCTGACGTCTGGGTGTACGTGGGACAGGCATGGGAGTGGGAAGTGTGGATGGGTCAGGGATAGGGGGTTTGGACGAAGCGCTGCAGGAGACCCACTGCTGCAGTCAGTGTCGAGTCAATGGACCTCAGCAAGTTGCGTTGGTCAGCCTGCGATGAGAAAATGCCCTCCAAGTATGCCTCCATGTTGGTCAGCACTTGGCTGTGGCCATGGAGGACATTAAGCATCGCAGCCTGACCAACCTGCAACTGCCGCTGGATATCCACAGACTCGGCTTTGGCGGCAGCAGTGGAGACAGGGGCAGGGGGTGTGGTGCCTGGCAGGAAGGAGACATGTGGTGACCGGGCACGCTGGGAAGGGACACGAGCAAGTGGGAGGCGGCTGATGGCAATGGAGGGGGCGGGGAGAGATGTTGTGCCGCTGTCAGCCGGTGGTGCAGCCTCCGCCCACTCGGAGAGCTCAGCTTCGGACCCGTCAGCTTCATATTCTTTGGTGGCAGTGGACAGGTCCTCCGCCTCACTCTCCTCCGCCTCAGTTCCACTCGATGTGCCAGCCAAGATGTCACCACTGGCACTGGTGCTCGGTCCCTCCGCTCGGTCTGTGCTGATGTCTCCCTCCGTGTCCCCCGACGATGCTGTGGGCAAGGTGAAGAGACAGGAATTAATCATACACCTGTATACATATGTCACATGAGTCCAATCTACATAGGTTACAGTGCATAGCCTGAAAAGAAATATGAGTTATATCTACAAAACAAGGTACATATGTAGGCCCTGCAACACACAGTTGGTTGACCCACCATGCCACTGAAAAACTATGAAGAGCATGACACAATAGCAAATGACATGAAATGGATTTTGACAGAGGAGCCAGGCTCTGGGGACAATCCAGCACTGCATCTGCACCACACAGCGTTGCCGAACATAGGGATGAGCAGGGACCATATCCATGAACTTTAGGCACATGCTGCATAGGTAATACTGAAAACATGCCCACCATGACTGGCTCACTGCACCTTGAGTGTATGTCCAGACAAACATCACACACTGGCCAGACCTAGCAAGGAGATTTCAGGTTTGACATGTAGGCTTTGCCCGCACCAACCACCCCCTACATGAGACAATTTGTTGAGACACAGGAAGCACTTACATCTCTTAGTCTGGGTGAAATACACATGGGCTGGAAAAATGCAAGATTGGACACAAAATACCCAAGGTGCGCCTGTCCAAATAATCATGTACAAATGGGCATCATCAGATGATTGTAACAAGACACACAGGCACTGGCCACCGTGAGTATTAACAAGGAAAATCAGGTCAGGCTGTACAGTGGACACTTGTCCTACATTTCACGTCAATATACATGGTGCCAGGGGACAATGGCACAGAGCACAACCTATGCTGTAGACACTGAGAGTGTCCACATTTTGTGATGACACACATGACACCTAGGAAAATATGCCCCAGGGGACAGTAGTGGCCACACAACTCCATGGTCCTGAATGGGAATGACTGTAACACACGCCACCATCCCTGCACTATGCGTATCGCACACTCATGCACATCGTGTGTCACAGGCCACAACATAGGACATGCGTGCTGTAAGGCATGACACTTGAGAGACTAACTCCCATGTCTGGACTCAGCATCAGTGCCAACTGACATGGAACCCACAAGTACTGAACTGGACAGGGCACAGGCAAGGTCCCAAAACCTGTTACACACCACCCCCACACATGATGCTACAGGCATTGTTCACGTGCATAAACTGCCAGCCTAGATAACCTTGTGAAGGAGTGACTACACACAGACCAGGGAACACATTGCAAGGAGGGGAAGGGAGGCAGGAGAGCACCGCTATACTGTGGGTAACAGGATCTGCACAGCACCTTTAAACCCTGGCAGTGTATCCATGCAACTGCGCACTTACAAATGCTGGTGACACACAACAAACACACATGTACCTACCCCCTTCCTGCTGCTGCTTCTCCTGTAAGCGCCTGTCCAAGTCTGGAAAGACCACCGCCAGCACACGCTTGTGGATGTGGGTCAGACGGCGGCGCCCACGGTTCTTATGGGTCTCAGGTGAGTCCCCCAGCAGGACCCGTGCGATCCTCCGCGTCCAGCACCGGATATCCTGCCAGTGTTTTCTCACCTGGGCCAGGCGCCACTTGCGACCCTCCGTCCTCCTCACGGCACTGACGGCGTTCATCCAGATCTGCTTCTTGGCAGAGGCGCCTACCTGTAAGGATGAACAAGTGACACTACATCAATACACCTGGCACATGTCACAGAGACACATATTAGAACAAATTGGCTGGTTACAACAAGGCATAGTATGCAGCCAACGCATTGCACCTTTGACATAGGGACATTATCCTCTGGGGAAGGGCAAAAGCAGTATGTGCCATTGAAAGTACACAGGTGGAATGAGGGCAACGACACAATCAATGATCCAGGCTCACACTGTGCATCAGAAGGTACACCAGGATTATGTGCAGCACCTCAAAGCAGTCACATGCCACAGGCCACTGACGCTACCTCAGCCATTGCCAAATGCAGCTACAAACCTCACTCTGCACATGTGCCACTAGACGGGGGGGGCTCACAGGTGTGGGGCTGGCTCTGCACATCAGACACACAGCACTGCTCCCTCTCACATCAGATGGGCAGGGTATATCCATCCTTCATGCAGCTTGGGTGCTACACTCCACATATGCACCCACCCACATGACAGGGGACTTACACACACACCGATGTCCAAGGTACGAACACATCATGTGGACACTCTCAGCACAGGTACACAGAAATAACACACATCTGTGTGAACAGTCACCTGTCACACTGGGCTGACCACATAATCACATGAGGACTGTAGAGGCAACATTCCCAGGAGGATAAGACAGGCAGAATGTGGCATGCACCATGCAGTGATTGTCACAGTAAACACAATGGGCCCGATTCACAGAACTAACTTAAGACAAAATCCTAAACTTACTACCATTTTGCTATTCACAGAAGGCACTTACTCATTTTGGTATTCACAGAAGGCACTTACTCATTTCGGTATTCACAGAAGTTAGGACTCCTAAGTTTAGGACTCCTAAATGCCTTCTGTGAATACCGAAAGTCTTAAAATTAGGATTTTTCTCAGTTTAGTAGTAGTATAGTTAGGACTCCTAAGTTTAGGACTCCTAAATGCCTTCTGTGAATACCGAAAGTCTTAAAATTAGGATTTTTCTCAATTTAGTAGTCCTAAGTCTAAACTTAGGACTACTAAATTGAGAAAAATCCTAATTTTAAGACTTTCGGTATTCACAGAAGGCATTTAGGAGTCCTAAAGTTAGGAGTCCTAACTATACTACTACTAAACTGAGAAAAATCCTAATTTTAAGACTTTCGGTATTCACAGAAGGCATTTAGGAGTCCTAAAGTTAGGAGTCCTAAACTTAGGACTACTAAATTGAGAAAAATCCAAATTTTAAGACTTTCGGTATTCACAGAAGGCATTTAGGAGTCCTAAAGTTAGGAGTCTTAACTATACTACTACTAAACTGAGAAAAATCCTAATTTTAAGGCTTTCGGTATTCACAGAAGGCATTTAGGAGTCCTAAAGTTAGGACTCCTAACTTCTGTGAATACCGAAATGAGTAAGTGCCTTCTGTGAATACCAAAATGAGTAAGTGCCTTCTGTGAATACCAAAATGGTAGTAAGTTTAGGATTTTGTCTTAAGTTAGTTCTGTGAATCGGGCCCAATGCAAGTGAGGACGGCAGACATGCACCACAGCATGCTCTGGCTGGGAGACATCAGGCATTCCCCCCCCGGGACCCCCCCTACAGTACATTGCATGTGTGTCACACATGGACACAATGCCAGAAGTCAGAGTCACAAAAAAGGGACACAGTCTGTGCTAGTGGACTCTGCACTCACCTGATACCCTGGTCGCCCATACAGCAGGGGGTACTGTGGGAGGATCACATCCAGCAATGCCAGGTTCTCCTCCAGGGTGAAAGGCTGGGACCTCTCCACAGACCTTGACATGGTTCCAGGGAATCAGGAGCAGCAGCAGGGTCGTCGAATCCAAAGATGTGCAGGCAAGTGCTCTCTCATTGGACCTGTCTGCCTTATATCTGCCTTGCTGGCATGTTTCATGCACAGGAGTACAGAGTGATTGGTCACTCACATTTGCATCCTATGTTTCCTCCAATCCCTTTAAACCTAGCACAGTCTCTGGGTTTCATATTTTTTTTCTAGAGCATGATGTCAACTCCACAACCACTTTGCAACAAAGTAGATTCATTCAAACCGACTTTTGCTGTGCACCTGCAGAAAAAAATCATACTTTAAACTTGGTCTCCATGACAACCAGCATGCATGTAGGCCTTTATACTTGTACCTCATGTGTCCCCTATGTAATTTGGAGGTTCACACACAGGTACGGTGCATTCCGGGGCCCTAGGGCACCCCAAATGCATAGAAACGGCCCGTACAGGCGTGTGTACGGTCCGTATCACTATGGGTACGCATACGCGAGCACACCCATAGTGATAGTGAGCGTACACGCGTGTGTACGCTCACTATCACTATGGGTGTGCTCGCGTATGCGTACCCATAGTGATACGGACCGTACACACGCCTGTATGCTCACTATCACTATGGGTGTGCTCGCGTATGCGTACCCATTGTGATACAGACCGTACACACGCCTGTACGCTCACTATCACTATGGGTGTGCTCGCGTATGCGTACCCATAGTGATACGGACCGTACACACGCCTGTACGCTCACTATCACTATGGGTGTGCTCGTGTATGCGTACCCATAGTGATACGGACCGTACACACACGCCTGTACGCTCACTATCACTATGGGTGTGCTCGCGTATGCGTACCCATAGTGATACGGACCGTACACACGCCTGTACGCTCACTATCACTATGGGTGTGCTCGCGTATGCGTACCCATAGTGATACGGACCGTACACACGCCTGTACGCTCACTATCACTATGGGTAGGCCTACGGCAGCACTCCCATAGTGATAGGGAACGTACACAGGCCCTCTGTGCGAATGTACGGTGCCTTTCACACATCACAGTGGTGACAGGCAGCACACAGGAAGGAATAGAGCTGACATACTTGTCCATGGATGGACATCAAGGAATTGCCTGGGCAGTACTACATGTGTGGGGCACAGGTGTGAAAGGCTGTGATGTGGCACATTACTCCTGAGTTGTGAAGGCAATAGATGTATGATGAGATGTGTACAGATGTTATGTGTGACGGTGCAATATGTGCCAGACATGCCCTTCACTCCTTTGACATGTGTGCATGTCGTACTGCACACTTGGGATGAGCGTCACTGGCATGGCAGTCAACAACACACGCAAGTGTCCCCTGATGCCCTCTACAGGGGTTACCACACCAGACATGTGACTACCCACGGTGCACGATGTGTCTATGTCATGTATGTGTGGTGTGTTCCCATTAGCTTGATGTTGGTGTTCCCTCTGAAGCATCTGTTGTTGCAGCAACCAACATGTGTCGGTGTGTAGATGGCCATGGCACACTGTTACGCACACCAGGCCACATGTTGTATCGGATGTAAGGTGTGTATGTATGCATGGGACACGGAGTAGCGTAACAAGGACCTGTCTGCATCCTCTCAATGTATGTGTGGTGAGTCATGACATGTACACCTTAATGGCAAGGTGTGTGGGCTGTCCTAGTGTAATGTCATGTGACCTGTGGCTCGAGTGTTCCGCTACCTGTCTCTGCAATCGACATCCTACTTCTGCTGATGTGTTGATGTATGTCACTCCTGTGTTGCGTCGGGCTGTTCACTTACACTGGGACACAGCTAGTCCCATACCATGGGATGTGGAGGTTCACAATCTCCGTGTGTAGCTGGGTCTTGGTAGGAGTGTCACCTGGCAGCCATACGTGTCCAGGGCATGTAGCACATACCTGACTCCCTATGTAGCATATGTGTATTGACAGATTAACATGTGCTCTGTACATATAAATTGTTGTTGTAGTGCACTCACTCTTCCTTGTCACTTCCAAATTACTGCAGAGCGCCGCCTCTTCCCCGACCAATTCCGGACTTGGCTGACATGCGGGAGAATGACTGTATACGCTGCTACCGCTTCCCCCAACCGTTGATTGAGGAGTTGACGGCAAGGCTGGCACCACACCTGCAACCGCTGCACAGGTATCCTACGGCACTGACACCCAAGCTGAAGGTAATGGCAGCCCTACATTTTCTTGCCACGGGTACCTTTCAATATACCATAGCTCATGTTGGTGGCATGTCCCAGAGCATGTTCAGCCGTGTGCTGCATGATTTCTTAGAGGGCATGTTGCTTCACCTGGATGAGTTCATCCATTTCCCGACTCCTGAACAGTTGACTGGGGTCAAGCGTGGATTCTATGCCCTGGGAGGGATGCCCCATGTCATTGGGTCCATAGATGGGACACATGTGGCTTTGGTACCACCACAGGCACAGGAGGTAGCGTACAGGAATCGCAAACACTACCACTCCATCAATGCCCGTGTGGTGTGTCTGTCCAACATGGTGATTTCACATATCTGTGCTCGTTTTCCAGGATCAGCACACGATGCCTACATCATGAGGCGTAGCAGGGTGCCTGAATTGATGACGCAGCTGCGCAACGAACGAGCATGTGTTGTTGGTGGGTACACTCTGTCTGTCCTGTATTTTGCGTAGACTTCCAGCACGACCGCTTCTCCTGTCCTACTTATGTCCATGTGGTTTCCATGTAGGGGACGCTGGCTATCCCAACATGCCATGGCTGATCACACCTCTCCGCAACCCCAGCACGCCGGCCCAGCTCCGCTACAACACCGCCCATAGGCGAGTGATAGAAGGGACATTTGGCCTCCTGAAGAGCCGATTCAGGTGCCTAAACAAGACTGGCGGCGCCCTCCCATATGCCCCGGCGAAGGTCTGCAAAATCTTCATGGTCTGCTGCATGCTGCACAACATGGCAGTTGAGAAAGCTGTGCCACTCATCCTGGATCAAGATGATCAGGACCATCCACCCGTGGAGGACGAAGGGCTTGGCAATGGGGCTAGTGATGTGGCGGATGTGGGTCCGCAAGAGGACATTCGGAGTCGGCTCATACGCGACTTCTTTGCTTAGTGGTGAGTACCAGTGTCTGAGTGTGCACACATTGGTCCCCGTGTGGCATGTGTTGCGATGTGTGTGTCCATCTGCATGTATGCCACGTGAGTCAGAGGTGTGTGTGGATGTGTCACTTGAGTGATGGTGCCAGTGATGAGTGTATTTCCACAGTCATAATTGTGACCTAGCATGTTGTCATCCTTACATGTGTTGAGTACATGCACATGCAAGTGGCTGTGTTTTTTGTGGCTGACTCCTTGTGTGTCTCTCATCCCCAGGTACTTGCGCATGCCATCTGCTGGTTGCATTGGTGTGGCACTGCTATTCCTCATGGACACGTCATCGTGTGCTGACTCAGCGTTACACGCACGGACAAGTTTGGAAGTCTCCTTAGGGTAAGGGATGCATCAGGGGTGTATTGGGTGTGGCAGTTGTTTACGATGTGTGCACACTGCCCCTGTCGATGTTTGGTTCCTCTGCAGACATGTTGCATCACCATGGGACACATTACATGTAGCTGGATACACCTGAATAGATGGTCAGACTTGTTGACAGTCATCTGATCAATGTGTGTAACACTGCCCTCGGACACATACGGTTTGCATTGGCTTGACATGGTGTGGGACTTCCACATCAGAGGATCAATGGTGTATGGCAGCCTCTCCGTGAGCAGCAGGGGGTGTTTTTCTGTTACCCGACACTTGTGTGCCAGTTCCATGGCTATCACGCATTTATGCTGCAGAAGGGGGGTTCCAGTGTGGGACCCACATGTCACTCCACATGACCTGTGTATGTGTACTCCGAGTTGCCTCTGCATTCCGGAATACATGACTAATAAAGGTGTCCCTATGCCTCCAAGGTGCCTCTTCTCAGTCAATGCTGGTGTGTTGCCACGGTGCATACGGCATGTCTGGCATGGTTTTCCGTGATAGTGGCTATGTGTCTATGTGTAGAGTAGCAAGATGCAAGCTGTTTGTGTGGGATTAGACTCTGTATTGTGCATGATGTCCATGACTGTGTGGGTATTGTGACATGTGCCATCCCCATGCATCCAACGTTGGCCAGGCCACCATTCTCTGCATCCACCTGACTCAAGCTTGCAGGACATGGTTCTGCCACCTGTCTACACATACCTGGGTGCCCCCCAGGACACTCCACATGATCCATGACCTCTGCGCATGACTGTTGCTGTATTCAATATGTCTGTCGGCACGGTTGTGCGGCCACCCGCTCAGCTGGTTGGGCCCATCACGGGTGTGTATGGTGCCCCATGTCTGTCTTGCCTAATACATTGTGACCCATGTGTGTCCTGTGCCATACTCGGGCCCCAGGGTATGGATGGTTGAAGTCATATGAGAACTCAGGCATGGTTAGACTTTACAAGACACATGTACGGTAATAATGCAAAATTTAGGCATCATCTCTTGATCGTGTAACTTTTTATTTGTGTTGAGGTACGTGTTGGGGGGGGGTATGACAAGAGGGGCATTCCGGGTGTGTGGAATCCAAAGTTCACTGGGGGAGTTGGTGTCCTTGCCATTGGAAATCATCAGAGTCCATGCCACAGTCTTTGTCAACATTGGTCAGACAGTGACCAGCAAGTCCATGTGACAGAGAATGTCTTTTGCTGATGTGCTGCTGTTGGTCCAGTGGGCCAGGTGCCAGGCCAGGTGTCCTGGGAGATGGTGCTGTTGCGCCGACCCTCACGGTCTTTTCCGTGGACGACCGGCCCTCCTGCGGGGACCCTCAGAAGCAGGCCGTGACGATGTTTGGGATGCTCCGTCGGATGTCTCCTCCTCCTCCTGATCCCTCCCTGTGGGTGGTGATGTTCTTGGCCTGGTGGCACAGGGAGGGTTGCCCATGTTGTCGGCCATCCGACGGAGTGTACTGTGAATTCCCGTGAACACCGTCACGAGCTCAGCCTGTCTGTCCTCCATCCGCCCTTGGTGTCGCAGTAGACAGGCATGTTGCTCCGCATGTTGCTGGGCCTGCTGTGTCTTGATCTCCTCGAGGGTCCCCTTCATCTCGTTGAGGGTGGACACAACCTGGCTCATGCCGGTGGTGTCCTGCCGGTATGTGTCCAGGATGTTTCTCACATGGGAATATACCGGTTCCGCAGCCAACTGGTCAGGCTCGCGCCTCCGCCGTCCTCCACTCCCACCACCCCTGCCCACTTGCACCTGGCCTGCCCTTGTGGGCACATCGTATCTCCGGGACCCCTGAGGGGTGGCATTAGCGTTGTCACCTGCCTCCTCCTGGGTGCCCGGGACACTGTGTCCCTCCTGGCCAGCCTGGCTGCATTGTGGTGGTGGGGCAGGGATCCTGGGTGTCTCCTGGCATGTGGCAGGAGTGGGGGTGGTGGTTGGCCCAGTTGTACCTGACGCAGGTGCTGCAGGTCGTTGGACACCAGAGGGGCCAGGTTGGTCGGGGTCGGCTTCGTCCACAGAGTGGTGAGAGTCGTCGCTGCCGGTGGCTCCGTCATCCCGCCGAGCCGGGTCCTGTGAGTCTTCCCCCCCAGTGTTGGGGGGTGATCCACGACGTTGACCTGTGTGTGAGAGAGACAATGTTAATTTTGTTCCATGCAACATCCATGTTTCATTGGTTTCAAAGTTGGCACATTTCCTCTGGGAATTTGGATATGTCTTGCATTCCACTCACAGTGCACTTGTGCATGGGTATGTCCCTTGGGCACAGCTTTTGCGACTTTAACTATGTGTGGCACAGTCTTACTTGCTGCGTCAATTGTGACTGCAGTCAGCAGTGGAGTGGGCAGGTTTGGCGAGCAATGCATTGGCGCCTTCCGTGTAGCACTGTACGTGGGCACATGGAGTTGTTCCACACACTTATATGATGTAGGTAGCTGTCGTTGTGCTCGTGCACAGGTTGTGACATGGCCCTGTGTTTTGCCAAGGAGAAGAGGGGGGTTCTGGCACTGGCCACCCTTGTCTACATGCACGCAGTCCACCTGCTGACGAGCAGACATTCCCACACCCCACAAGGCTGATTTGCTCTCCCTGTGTGTCTCTTTCTCGCTCCCTCTCTGTCCCCCTCTCCCTCCCTCTGTGTGTCAGCCTCCTCCCTCTGTCTTTCTCCCTGTGTCTCCCTCCCTCTATGTCCCCCTCTCCCTCCCTCTGTGTGTCAGCCTCCTCCCTCTGTCCGTCTCCCTGTGTCTCCCTCCCTCTCTGTCCCCCTCTCCCTCCCTCTGTGTGTCAGCCTCCTCCCTCTGACGGTCTCCCTGTGTCTCCCTCCCTCTCTGTCCCCCTCTCTCTCCCTCTGTGTGTCACCCTCTGTCACCTCAGCCCAGCTTCCTGGGCACACACTGTTAGCAGATCTTTGAATGGCCCTTGGATTGTTGATGTGAGTTTGTTTCTGATCTCCAGGCACCCATTGGGTGTAGTGTCTGTGTCTGCACTGCTGCTGTGGTGGTGTGTGCTGCCACTCTTTCACAGTGTTGGCTGTTCATTAGCTGCTGTCATGTGCAAGAACGTGCCGTCACCCCCATGTGTTGATGCAAGGCGTCCGCCATTTGCTGTCAAGTCATTCCTGTGTGGGGACACACTGTTTGTCTGGCTGTGACCTAGGCCATATGGGCAGGGGGCATTGTTGTCTGCTTCTGATTTGCACTATGTGATTTTTGTGGCCCACCCTCCCGCCATCCGGCTTACCGTGTCATGTGTTGGTGTTTTCTGTGGCCTGTGACTTGGCCTTGTCCAGCTGGGTGCATGGGGCATGGTGGCGCCAGTGGCATGTGCGTGTTCATGGAGTGTGGTTGAGTCATGCGATAGCTTGGGGTGGTTGCGTGCCTGTTTGTGAGTTTGGTTGTGGATGACATTCCCCCCATGTGAGGTGAGTTGTTTGTGTACTCACCCGGGTCTCGGAGTCCTTCTAATCCATCCACTGCCACCACCGGCAGTATGGCCATCACCCTCTCCTCCCAGGGATGGTATTGTACGGTTCTGCGGGGCGGCCCTCCTCCAGTGACGTTGGCCTGGTTGTGTTCGTCGGTCATTTTGGCTCGGACACTCCTCCGCAGATCGTACCACCTGGCTTGGCATTCATGCCTGGTCCTTCTGGTGTCCGCAACAGCATTCACAGCATCGACGATCGTCTGCCACATGGCTGTTTTTTCTGAAATGCTGGTCTGTCTGACCAATGTTCCAAAGAGGTGTGGCTCAACTCTGAGGATTTCATCGACAAGGACCTCCAACTCTCGGCTAGTGAACTTTGGATTCTTGTTAGTGGGCATGGTGAGGGGTGTGGGTGTAGATGGTGGGGGGGGTGTGTGGATGGTTGTGGGTGTGTGGGTGTGCTTGTGCAGGTGTGTGTGTGAATGTGATGAGGGGGTGTTTGTGAAGGTGTGTGTGTGAAGGTGTGTAAGTGTAAGGTGTAGTAAAGGTTCTAGTATGGTGCTGTAGGTTGTCTGTGGGGTCTGGCAGCAGTGAGTCTGTTGCAAAGGCTCATGGTTTGTGTGTGTGGGCCCTTTTTATTGGTCCATTGGCAGGTGTGGCTGTGTTTGAAGTTTGGGTGGGTGTGTTATAAGGAGTGGTTGTGTTTTGGGCCTCTGTTTTGGATTTTGGCAGTTGCAGGTCAGTGAATGTGTTGTTTTTGTGGTTGTTGGACATGTTTTGTGGCTTTGTGCCATTCGAATGGTGTATTCTTGTGTTGTTTTGCTTTGTCCTGGTTGTGTACGTGTGTTTTTAGCGTGTGTACGGTGTGTACATGGGCCATTTTGTTGTACAGTGCTGTCCTTGTGTCTGGCTTGGTACGACTCGTACATGCGCGATGTTGTGTGAAGGTGGTTATGTTGGGGCCTGGGGTGCGCTCCGTACTTAGAATGTTGGGGTGGGGGTACGCTCCATGCATACGCGGGTGGGGGTACGAGTCGTACATACAAGGTTGTGGTGGGGGTACGGTCCGTACATACACGGTTGGGGTGGGGGTACGCTCCATACATATGTGGGTGAGGGTACAGGTCGTACATACACGGTTGGGGAGGGGGTACGCTCCATGCATACGGGGTGGGGGTACGGTCCGTACGTACACTGTTGGCATGGGGGTACACTCCATACGTATGCAGGTGAGGGTACGGGTCGTACATACACGGTTGGGGTGGAGGTACGCTCCATGCATACGCGGGTGAGGGTACGGGTTGTACATACACGGTTGGGGTGGGGGTACGCTCCATACATACGCGGGTGAGGGTACGGGTCGTACATACACGGTTGGGGTGGGGGGTACGCTCCATACGTATGCGGGTGAGGGTACGGGTCGTACATACACGGGTGGGGGTACGACTCGAATGTACACGGGTGTACATACACGGGGGTACGACTCGAACGTACACGGGTGTACATACATGGGGGGTACGACACGTACACGGGTGTACATACACGGGGGGGTACGACTCGAACGTACACGGGTGTACATACACGGGGGGTACGACACATACACGGGTGTACATACACGGTGGGGGTATGACTCGAAAGTACACGTGTATACATTCACGGGGGTTACGACACATACACGGGTGTACATACATGGGTGGGGGTACGACTCGTACGTACACGGGTGTACATACACGGGTGGGGGTGTAAATACACAGGGGGTTTGACTCTAACGTACACGGGTGTACATACACGGGGGGTACGACACGTACACGGGTGTACATACACGGGTGGGGGTACGACTCGAACATACACAGGTGTACATACACGGGGGGGTACGACTCGAACGTACACGGGTGTACATACACGGGGGTACAACACGTACACGGGTGTACATACACGGGTGGGGGTGTACATACAAGGGGGGTTCGACTCTAACGTACACGAGTGTACATACACGGGGGTACGACTCGAACGTACATGGGTGTACATACACGGGGGGGTTCGACGCGTAAACGGGTGTACATACATGGGGGTTTGACACGTACACGGGTGTACATACACGGGTGGGGGTACGACTCGTACATACACGGGTGTACATACACGGGTGGGGGTGTACATACACGGGGGGTACGACTCGAACGTACGAGGGCTGGGGGGGTCAGCACGTATGCGGGCACATGTCTCCATGGTTGCTATGGGAGTTCGGTGCGGACGGTGTTTTTTCCATACGGTTGTAACATCGGACGCACGGGATGGATCGTGATTCCGCGGTCGGACTTCACTTTTCACATTTGTATGGTAAATCGTCCGGGGACATGTCGGACACATTTTCCGACCCGAGGACGTGTGGGGAATTATTCCCAATGCGATTCGTATGGTCTTTTTCCCATGCGAATCGTAATTGGCAGTTTGTACGGCACTTGTACGATTCGTACGGTAAAAAGACCGGATACGAGTCGTACGGGGAATTTTTTTACCGGATCGTAATCGGCACCAAAGTGTGTACCGGGCCTCAGCCTCTTGGCTCATCCTTGTGTGTCCCTTTTTGTCTCTTGCTGCCTTCTGTGGAAAGTTACTGGGTGGGTGTGTCTTGTGCTCCTGCTGAAATGTATAATTGCTATTACTATGCATGGGAGAGGCAGTCACTCTCTGGTCATCTTAGGGTGCAGGTCATGACAGACTCCTCTGCAGAATATTGGAAATAAATGCTTGTTTGTATTCTCTACTGTCTGACCGACTCTTCATTTGGGAAGGCATAGCAGGTAGTTAAATATATATATATAACCTGCGGGGTCTTAGAGGGTCCCGACCTTCAGCCCCCACCCCTAAATTTACATAGAAATGTAGTTCCTGGTTCCTAGTGAGCTTTCCTCCCCTCTGTGGAGGCATATCGGGGGAAATTGCCTCCATCTGCTCCTCAAGGGGGCAGAACAACTGTGCCAATATCTGGGTGGGGTGGGGACATTACAATGTACACTCAGGGAAGCCCCCACCCCTAAATGTACATTTTAAAAATCCCGGGTTCTCATTGGGCTTACTGCCCCCATGGGGGGCATATCAGGGGCTATTTCCCCCATCTTTCATCCAGGGGGACAGAAAGACTAAATATACCCCAAACATTTGGAGGGAACAAAGGCCCTTGCACAAGGTGGCGCTCCCCCCCCACCCCGGTGTCTAGTGGTTGATCCCAGCTTTGGGATCGCACTCCTGCTGCGATCCTCAAGCAGGGATCCACAAGCGAAGGGTACCATTGGAAAGGGAAGATTCTGCTTTTACAATGATACCTCTCCCATCTGCCTAGGTGCTAGGGGGGTGAGATAGCCTCGCGAGCATTGAAGCAGTGAAAGTGAAATGAGCAGATCCGTTCACTTTCAATGTAATGACGTCAGCGCGCCATGCACGCTATTGTCATTATATTGAGAGCAAAAAAATTCCTCGAGAGGTTGGAGAAGCTCTTACCCAGCTCCCGAGGCTGAAAAATCAAGAAGGAAATCCCTCTGCTGTTTACTGCTAAGTGCTTGATTTCTGGCTAGTGTGCAGAGGAAGTAACGGTTATGTCCTCAATAAACCAGCACCATAGCCGAGGATGTAACCATTTCATCCTCGGCAAACAAGAGGTTCAACAGTTTTTGCCCCAATGTTTTTGTTACGTTCGCCTGCTCAGCACATGTAAAATCTATTACCGTCCATCTTAGGTCGGATGACTAGAACCTTGCCTTCTGTTTTTTTTACTATAGTATAGCGTGGGGTACCTCCTTGATGTGTGTCGAAACCTACTATATTTTAGTGGCACAACTGTGTCCAAAACATGGGGAAGAGAAAGGTGGGTACTGCCACACATAAGTTGCCCCAGAGTACTGTAAAAGTTATCAGTATTGAAGGATTTCTATCCTGGGCAGTCTCTGTAGTAAAGAAAGAAATTGAGTTGGCTGAAAGAAGGCTATTCCTATCAACGGAGGACCTTCCCTCGAATAAGTCGCATGCACTTAGTCCAACGCAGGACCTCATTTTATCTTCTTCCATGGAATTTTCACCTATTGTGAACATGGGTAGCGCTGCTCATGACGAGGCCCAGGGGGTTTCTCCCCCGTTACTGAAGGAGGAAGCCCAAGTGGGAGGCTCCCGAGTGGCTAATAATCAGTCAAGTCCCATTGCAAGGCCCAGTGGCAAGCAGAGGCTACACATAGTTGACCCAAAGAGAAAGGGATGTTTAGTGTCTGTGGGGGGTACAGTCAGCACTCTCGTGTGACTATCCAGTGTTAACCCACTTTCAGGGAAGAAATGGTGGCGCAAACTCTGAATATGATTCCATCCTTTCGAGATTAGTTCAGGTTAAAAAACGTGTGTCACTATTAATGGCACAGGTAAGTGACTTAGAGATACTGCAAAAGGACAAAAATCTCATAGTTGGGGCAGGAGTTACTAGCGCCATGACCAGTGTTAACAGTATTATTAAAGTGAATTTATCTCAGCCACAGAGTGCACCAACAAATCTATCTAAGACAGTCCCTCCATCCACGCAGTCATTTAGGAACCCCATTGCTACCCTGCATGCTACTCTATTATCCCCTATGTATTTGGATGCTTCAGGCGTCAAAAACCCCCCTACAGTGTTACAGCCTTTAGTCCCACGGGCAAGCAATGTAAACAACTTGCTCACAGAATTAATCAACCCCGTATGTGTTAGTCCTTGGGAATGTACTGGCATATATTAAACCTGCACACGCTGCTCTCCCCCTGACAGATGATCGATTCCCCCCAGACGCTTGCTCAGCATTTGCCCACATTGCGTGAGCTCATGAGTTTCGGGTTGGCTGTCACCTCAGTTTGACATGGGAAGCGGCGATCCTTGGAATATCGGCTGACTCTCTGGCTGCCCATGTTTCGAGCGGGGACCTCCCATGGGCTCCCTGTGCTGGCCTGGTACTTGGGTCACTGCTGTTTGGGGGTGCACCTTTTCTCTTTTTTGGAGCTCTGTGGTCCTAGCGAGCGGAGACCCAGGGCACTCTGTTTCCTGCAGGGATGCCTGAGTTTCAAACAATAGGGCCCTTAGGGGCCAACCCACAATTTTATGAAACATTGCTCCACTGAATAGTCTCACCTACAGAAGATGGCACCCCCTCTCCTGGAATGGCAATTGGGAGAAGACTTTATTGGAAACCAATATTGGTCTATAAGCAGTTATCTACATTTCTTGAATCCCTCATGCTGGATCTTGACACCTCATTGGATGCGTCCATTCCGAATTGTGCCTTACTCCTTAACAACCTCCTTTCAGTCAACTGATAATCATAAGTATTTGACCCCTCCAATTGTCATTACCTTCTCCACCCTATGATTTTGGAGATTGGTCAGAAGCCCCCTTCTCTGTCCTATTCACCCCTCTGAGGTATTTTCTTTTACTAAGCAATGGATAGAAAACTAGAACCTATGGTCCTCAACGCCTTAACTAATAAATACCCCTAATATCTCTAAAAATGCATCAAAAATACTCGAACACTGGTTACAACTCACCCTGAAACAATTATCTCAGACCTATACTCCTGATGTTCACCTAATCTCACCTGCTTTAGCAAGGGAACACTACCCAATAAACTCATCTTCTACACAAAAAGGCAAGCACAATGGAGGAATGCCCTACACCAGGAAAACACCTCATGGTGTTAGACCGTCTGCCTCTCCTTCACCTTTCTGCAGGGTGGATGTTACCATATCTATATACAACAACGGGAACATTCTAATGCAATCCTTAAATGGCAAACTGGCAATATTGGATGAGATCTTCCCTATCCTCAAGGAGGTGGTGAACAATAAGAACCCACATCCCTTCCAAAGTCACCCTAGCTACCCTGATGACGCTTTTGCACCCCTTTTCACACCCATGTCTATCCCAACATCAGTCAGCCCACTCCCAGTCGTCAGTGATTGCTACCCCACCTTCTTTTCTACCATATCCACTCCAGAGTCCTCATCTCTAGCTGGGACAGAGAATCAATCCATGACTTGCCTACCCAATGCACTGGCTCCCCCTGCCCCTATTAGGGCAAGCATAGCTTCCCTCATCGCTGTACCCTTTCCCTCACATTTGCTCTCTCTCCCTTCCTCTTAGCTCTCCAGCAAGAGTCCCCCATGTACTCCCACGGCATCCCCTTATGCCCGGAAGTCCTACTAGGCCAAATCTATATCCCCTAACTTAACTATCCTTAGGCCCCTCAGATCCCTCACCCAGCCCATGATTGGTCCTCCTTTTCCCCCTCCCCTGGCACACATTTTTACTCAGTAAGGCTCTCTACAAGACCTCCCTGACCCACAAGTACCCCAGGCCCCCATTAATGACATCTCCTCTCAGCTTGGTCTCTCATGTGGCTGCTCCCCTCAAGTCGGCCTCACCCCTCAACCCATAACTACCTGTATCTATACCTCTTGTGAGGTGCGCTTTGATGAGATTTCTCTTAGCCTGCTCCATGTCAAGGAAGATCTACAGGGAATTACATCCATCACCTCAGAGCTACAGCTCACTCATAGACCAAAACAGTACCGTGATGAATCGGACCGACCCCCAAACAGACTCGCTACCGTCCCATGTACTCCACACTTCACATCTTAGGTCGAAAACAATGCCCTTCCCCAACACCACCTCTCAACATAGAAGATCGAATGATGGTCTATCTTACAGTGATATCCACAACCTCTTCCTATCTTACTCGCAAACAAAAAATACTAATAATGTCGCTCCGTACCAAATCCAAACCATTCAGGCTAACCCTTACAGAGAACCTAGCTACAATCACCGAGCTGTAAACAATGACAACCGCGAGTGCATTAATATATCTCAGGATGCCTCTCCTCACACCAATAGCCAGCTGAAGTGCATACTCCTCAACTGCAGATTGGCAAATAAACTTGCGACCAATATTTATGACCTCCTCCTCAAAAATAAGTTCAGTATCGTTATTCTCATAGGAACTTGGTTAAACAGCTCATCTCCTCTTATTGTAGATCTACTAATTTCCCCCTAGCCACAGGATCCTTTGACTAGATAGACCTAAGAAATCTGGTGGGGAATTAGCCTGCATCTACCACAACAGCCTCTCTGTGTTTCAGTCATTAACTGCCATACAAGCCTGCATGTGAATATATTTTCATCAATATCACTAACAACAATAAACTCACTTGTAAACTACACACCTTCTACCACCCACCTGGATACGATATGCTTTAATTGAACAAATCATGGAAGTCATCACAACCATCGATAACCCTCATGTGACCCAGATCTTCCTTGAGGACCTTACCCTCCCCTGGAATAACCCGAAAGACCATGCAAAGAACAGCCTTAAATCCTTTCTATCAGACCATGAGTTAACCCAAATCTGTGACAGCCCGACTCACAACAAGGGTGAGACACTGGACCTTATCATTTCAAAGATGGACAACATCACATTAGAGTCCATTAGCCCCTGCAACTGGACAGACCATTACTGTATCACCTTCCTCATCAATTTGGTTGAGACCCCGAAGAAAGAGCAACCGAAGAAAACAAAACAATGGAAAAAGATTCTTCGAGACATAAACCCACTATACCACCTTAACTCCTCAAATTGACATGGTTAAAGTTCATGACTTCACAGACTTCTACAATACCACTATTTTAAATGTTGTTGACTCCATCTCCCCCTTCAACAAAAAAATATATCCACCAAAGTCTCTAAACCTTGGTTCAATGACAACTGGAATTCTGAAAGATACAATCTAAGATTAGCATGAAGAGCCTGGAGATCCCCGCCTTTCTTGGAACTCCTAAAATGCTTCAGATCAATGAGGAACACATGCAATAGGATAATCAGATAGGCGAAGACTAACTTCCTTAGAACTCAGGTTGACTAAGCCACACATCGACCCAATAAGCTTTTTGAAATCGTCCAATCACAATCACACAACATACCAAACCTGCTTGGCACTGGGTCCAGCCCTCTCTCAAATTGCGAGGAGTTGTCTTCCTTCTTCTTGGAAAAAAATAAAAGCATTGAAATTAACCTACAATCTGCGAGGGCACTACTTCTGGCTGCCTTGCATATCTTTTCACACTCCTCCCAGACCATTGAATGGAGGCCCCCCCCCACCCCCGGCAGATACCCAAACTCCTCCTGGCACACTTTCACACCAGTCAATGAAAGTGACATTTGCAACATTCTTTCATCCTTAAACCCATCCAATCACTTCATCGACCCTCTACATCCGATGATCTTCAATGAGATGAAAGCTGCTATTCTCCCAATATGGTCTAAGTCAATCACTGTCCCTAACTGCCTAAAAATAGGACAGGTTTCCGGCATGTTAAAGAAACCTAATGGAGATTGCTCAGATCTCAACAACTTCTGCCCTATCTCCAACATCCTCACTCTTGCAAAGCTGCTGGAAAAATGTGTCCAGATCTAACTCTGCAACAGTATACATAACTTTCAACTCCTTGACCAACACCAATCTGGCTTCTGTCAAGGTCACAGCACTGAATCAGCACTCACACACAATGTGGCTAACATAATAAAAATGCAGGACTTAAATGAATCATGCCTTCTGATGCAACTTGACTTATCTTGTGCCTTCAACACTGTCAAATATGACAATCTACAGAACCTACTTGAATGGAGGATGGGCTTATCAAGGGCCGTACTGCAATGGTTTACTTCATTCCTCCACAACAGATCCCAAAGAGTCAAGATGAATCAATCTCTGCTCTGGAGGTTCGCCTAATCTCATCTACCGCCTCCTTAAAAAATAGAAGGTAATAACATTTCTGATGAGCACGTTTTTGCCCTAAGATAACACCTTAAGTTTATTGATGGTATCCATGCTGGCTATTCATTTATAATGTCTTATCACTACATTGCTGACTACCTTAGACGTCAATCTTAATATTCTGTCTATCCTCGAAGTTTTGTTCTTCACTCATATATGTGACTTGTTTTGTTTTCACAAATATACCCTACCTCCCCTTCATGTAATGTTCTCTGATACCCTCTAGGGTCATGTTCACGCTATATAAAACTTTATGAATAAATAAAATAAATAAACTAAGGAACAAGGTGGTTAACTGGTTTAAGTTAAACTCCAGCATTGGCATGGAAATGTATAATTAAATCATCATGGCTAGGAGGGTTGATTGGCTTGGCCCAGATATCAAGAGGTGGTCGGCAGACTGTGCAATTGTTAACTTTAACAACTCGATTACAGTTGCAAATCTCCTGATAACAAAGGCCCACCCAAACCAGCCATATTTGGAGTATTTCTATGGACTAGAGACTGTGTGCCTGCCACCGTGGGTACTCAATCGAGACAGATGGACCAGTAGTGGCTGTCTCAGCCCAACCTGCTGGCATTATTGCTTTTGGGAAACAACCCCCTGAATGACCTTGGGTCGTGTGATTGACTCACTGTCTCAGAAGCTACCATCCCTGTAGATGTAACAACAGCCCCTGCTGATGATACCACAAATGTGCCATGGGGCCCCACAAGAAGACCCCATGATCTTGCCTGCCCCTCAGTGTACTTATAGTTCGAGCCCAATGAGTAGAGATATAGGTGCCGATTCCGATCCTGGAAAAAACGGGTACGAACCGTCGGTTGGAGGGTTTTCTCCGTCCGACTCGTACCCGGTAAAATAACCCTACAAACTTGCAAGTACGATTCGTACGGAAACACCATTTCCGTACGAGTTGGAAAAAACACCGACCGACTGTAAAAACACATACCAATGTGATCTGGGACAGCGCCGACGTGACGTCGGGACGCATGCAGGCTGCATTCCACGAACCAGGAAGTGCGAACCGTACCAACACCAGTCCGGAGGGCAATATTTTTACGGCACCCAAAAAGTGCCAGAAAAGCGAAGTACGGCGCGATGCGAGCGGAATTGGGGGCCCGGTACGCGCCGAACCCCCCCCAGACCCCGCAGATGTACGTGCCGTACCCCCACCCGTGTATGTACACCCGTGTACATACGAGTCGAACCCCCACCCGTGTATGTACACCCGTGTACGTACGAGTAGTACCATCACCTGTGTATGTACACCCGTGTACGTACGATTCGTGCCCCCACCTGTGTATGTACACCTGTGTATGTACGAGTCGAACCCCCACCTGTGTTTGTACACCCGCGTACGTACGAGTCGTACCCCCACCTGTGTATGTACACCCGTGTATGTACGAGTCGAACCCCCACCCGTGTATGTACACCCGTGTACATACGAGTCGTACCCCCACCCGTGTATGTACACCCGTGTACGTACGAGTTGTACCCCCATCTGTGTATGTACACGTACGAGTCGTACCCCCACCTGTATACGTACACCCGTGTATGTACGAGTCGTACCCCCACCCGTGTATGTACGGTGCGTACCCCCAGCGCATAGCGCTGGGCGTACGCACCGTACATACACGGGTGGGGGTACGACTCGTACATACACGGGTGTACATACACAGGTGGGGGTACGACTCGTACATACACGGGTGTACATACACAGGTGGGGGTACGCCTCGTACGTACACGGGTGTACATACACAGATGGGGGTACAACTCGTACGTACACGGGTGTACATACACAGATGGGGTACGACTCGTACGTACACGGGTGTACATACACGGGTGGGGGTTCGACTCGTACATACACGGGTGTACATACACAGGTGGGGGTACGACTCGTACGTACACGGGTGTACATACACAGATGGGGGTACGACTCGTACGTACACGGGTGTACATACACAGATGGGGGTACGACTCGTATGTACACGGGTGTACATACACGGGTGGGGGTTCGACTCGTACATACACGGGTGTACATACACAGGTGGGGGTACGACTCGTACGTACACGGGTGTACATACACAGATGGGGGTACGACTCGTACGTACATGGGTATGCATACACAGATGGGGGTACGACTCGTATGTACACGGGTGTACATACACGGGTGGGGGTTCGGCGCATACTTACGGGGGCTGGGGGGGGTTCAGCGCGTATGCAGGCACATGTCTCCATGGTTGCTATGGGAGTTCAGTCCGTAGGGTGCTTTTTCAATACGGTTGTAACATCGGACGCACGGGACGGATCGTACTTGCACGCTCGGACTTTTCAGATTTGTACGTAAAATCGTCGGGGGATGTGTCGGACACTTTTTCCGACCCGAGGACATGTGGGGAAATTTTCCCAATGCGATTCGTATGGACTTTTTCCCATACGAATCGTACTTGGCAGTTTGTACGCTACTTGTACGATTCGTACGGTGAAAAGACCAGATACGAGTCGTACGGGGAAAATTTTTCCAGGATCCGAATTGGCACCAAAATGTACACAATGAAAGTATTGAGCTGGAATATCACAGATCTACAATCTAAAATACTTCTTCCGGACTAGCTGTCCTTGATACACGGCTACAATATAATTATTAGGACTAGGTGGAGTTCTGCTACATGTAACTCTGCGAAGTGCCCCAAAAAAATCCTCCACACTCCATGGATTTGCACGAGGAGTGGAGTGTGGTAAGTTGCGGTGCATGTGCTGAATGTAGTGCCAGGAGTTTGTCTCCTCTGTAAAATCAGTGTGAATGGCACACTGTGCAGCATAAGAGGGCGCTGCTTCAGTAGATATTCTATTTGAGCAGCAGTATTCTCAATTCGAGCAGCAGATTTCAGCGTTCAGCAATATCGCCAGAAGGTGGTCTAGAGTATGATCTTTCTCACTCGCTCACCTAACGTTGGCAAGTCACGCAAGTGGAGATAATCCTCTGTGCGTGGCTCTGCCGTGTTGTTTGGAACTCTGTGTGGAGAGGACAAACCTCCACGAACTCCGCCGGCAGAGCCGAATTCATTACCCACCCCTAATAATTATGCTACAGAAAACGTGGGCCATTGGCCCCATAATGCTCAACGGGTACTCCTGTTTTCATACACCAGCAATTACATCCCATTTGTGTGCTTCATGGGGTTTAAAGATTGATGAAAAGAGAGGAAGCGCACTCTTGTTTAATCGTATACTTTCGGTAAACAAGGTATGGGTGCAGACGAGTAGATCCCCCTGAGTAGGGATAAGAATACTGTGAGAGCACGTTCTGGTTGGAAGCGTGTCACTCGAATTGCACTCTGGTGGAGAAATTAATCAAGCGAAGTTTGTATGTAATTCATCGATTTATTCAGTTCACATGAATTTAATCATTCCTTTGAAAAGATATCGTTATCACTGACGATTGTACATCACAAACGAGTATATTGTATTCATAACTCGGTATAGCCCAATGCATTTCGGGCCGGTACGGCCCTTCGTCAGGGGCAGCACTAAAAGGGAGGATACAAGGGAACAGCTTTTACTCAATATGAACGTATCAACATTGTAAAGAGCAAAGTACAAGAAACGTAAATTAACATTCCAAATTAGCAGGTTTAACTGAAAAAACAACGAACAAGAGTGTGTACAGAATTCGAGAAATGTAATTGAAGTAAGGCGATGGTACGTTGATGCATGCGTTGTACTATGTCAAAGAACAATGGTTTTAAAAAAAGAATTGTGAGTAAGATGAATTCGAGTCGGTGGTGAGTCGTGTAAAACGAGTCTAGTGTTTGGCTAGATTACGTGCGGACAAAGAACAGCAATAAACATGAAACCGTATGAGAGAAAAAATAAATAATGTAAGTGGGAAACGTGACAATGGGGTTTAAACACTTTGATAAATCTTTCACTAGGAGGCAATGTCGAAGCCTTAGACACTACGGGTAATAACGTCAAGGCTGTGTTTCATAAAGGGAATCCTCTGTTGTATTTTGTCAATTTTTACATCAACGTTTTCTTAAACTTCCCAAACAGCAGGTTCCCAGAATTGTTTAGCTTTATTGATTCAGTTGTGGGGTTAGTAACAATAATCCACAATAGTACCAATATTCAAAAAGGATGATCGATCTTCATCCAGTTGCTAAGCCTATAACCCAATTTCCGTCATAAACATACACGCCAAAATCTTCAGAATGTAATAAGACTATTAAGTGGGTGGAAGACAATAAGAGTTTGGAACCATGGCAATACGGCTTTCGAAAACACATTGGAACACAGGATCAGTATCTTAATTCTGGGAAAATATACCGTGGCAAAACGTTCCCCAATGTATTTAGCGTTCATGGACCTCACAATGGCATTTGACTGAGTAAATTGGTCAAGGTTATGGCAAATTTTATTGGAGAGGGAGATGGAGGAGCCACCTGTACACCTTTTGGCATCCATGCACACAAATACACGAGCTACAGTGAGGTTGGAACAAAATGGAGAGCCTACAATTGAAAACCATATTGGGTGAGGGGTGCGACAGGGTGTCTCCTTTGCTGTTCATTCTGTACATAAAAAAGCTCAGCAACCATTTAACAGTATGTACATTAGATGCTCCATCCGTGCTAGGCACACCATGCCCAGTTTTGCTATATGCAGACGATGCAGTGTTATTAGTATGCACGCCCAGAGCTTTGCATTTATTGGTCCACTCTTTTGTGGAAGTTATGGACACACTTAACCTGTTGTCTAATTTTTCCAAATCTTTTGTCATGGCCCCAAAAGTATCCCATTTACAATTATCAAGTTAGGAACACACTACCTCCCCAACACTAACATATTCTCTTATTTGGGGGTGGTTCTCAGCTCAACTGGTTCTTGGAGAACCAAAATGTTATAGCGGAGAATCAAGCTATCTAGGGAGGTTGGTTCATTTTTCAGTTTTCTGTCCCTCCGTGGCAGTCTTGCGTATGCTCCTATGTTACACTTTTATTCCATGCAATATGTACCGGTTGCTACTTAGGGGGGTGGGAGTTTATTGGGACCCTTTAGGAATTCAAATAGAGGAAAATCACTTTTGTCGTAAGCTTTTGTCTGTGCCTATTTCCACCTCACACTTCATCAGCCACAATGATCTCGGGCTAGGCTCCAAAGGCGACCACGTTCAGATTTCCCCGTGTTGATGTGGCCCTGAATTTGGAAAAATGAGGAGGCGTCACTAACACAAAAGTACCATAAAAGATTGATTAGCTTGAGATAAAGACATAGTTATTCCATGACTGGCGTCTATAAAAAAAGCTTTTGAAGCCATTGGCCTTCCCCAGGTTTTTAGTAACACTGAAACTTGTGGTATAATGGGCTGAAAGCAAGTTCAAGTATTACTGCTAGCTCGCGCCCAGGAAAAAAGGTTTAATACTGAAATAGGAAAAACTTCCATTTCAACGTATTTGTCTGTGAACCATGAAAGTGGACTCAGCAATTATTTATGTGATGGGAGAGGAAGATGAGAATGTTCTTTAATGTTCCAAGTACGGGCAGACACAATTAAATACCTATACACAATAGTTGTACCTCAGCACTCTTAAATTCAAAATTTCCATTCATGCATGGTAAAACATAACTCCTGATCCAAATTCAGTATAGCAACTCACAGGAAAAAGGCAACTTTAAAAAGCCAATTATGCAAAAGAGGAACTCCTTTTCATTTCTTATTAACAGTGTTTCATACTAGAAGTGATATTCAAATTTACAGTGTACAAATAGACCAGTGACAGAAATAATTTCATATCTTGTGATACTGTTTATAATTCAACACGTAGTGGTCTCATTTTTTAACTTTCTTGGTGTATGAAGATGGCAGCGGAAACGTGTTTCGTTGCACCCTCAGAGGGTTGCTGCTTATGATTTGCAAGGTTGCATGTTCATGTTCAGAATAATGTACTGTAGTAACGTATTAGAATCACTTAGCACTTTACATATGGTTGTATTTCTTTTATCGTTAAAGTATATATGATTATTGTAATTTGTTGGTGTATGAGAATTTTATTATGTTGGAACTCTGGTTTTATATTGTACAACTGATAATTTTCTGTACTTTTATGGCTGCACGGGAGCTGAATATAAATTTTCTGATCTGATAGTTTTGGAATCAGGGGTGCTTTCCTGCCCAAAGTGGTGACCCTTTTCCCAGCTGCGGCCGCTGCAGGTAAGAGCGGTGCGCCAGGTAAGGGGGGATTTCGAGAGATGATCACGAGGAAAAATTAAATAAATGATTAATTTTACCCCATGCTCGTCTCTCGAAATCCCCCCTCGCCTGGCCCCACCGCTCTGACCTGCAGTGGCCTCTGCTGCCCTTTCCACCTGGGTCAGTCCATCCTCCTTCCAAACTTTTATCCCAGACCCCACCCTACTAAGGAGGAGAAGCTGTTGCATAGATTTGAACCAAGACAGGCATCAACTAGTATCTGGAAGACACCAAAGGCATACATCTGGATGACCAGCTCTTTGTTAGGGATTGTGGTTCCAAAAAAGTAAAGCTGTGCTAAAAAGAATCCTTTTGGGATGGATTATTTTCTGTATCAAGACATACTATGTTTTGGCCTAGGAAGACTCTCTAAAAGGGATCGGTGAACATTCTACAAGGCCCAGATCCACCGCGTTTTTATGACAGATCCGCAAGGCAGCAATATTGACATCCCTATACAGGAGTTTCTTATTTAACTATCCATCATCTCTCCTCCTGGAGTAAGATATTGCTCTGAAATGCACTCTTCAGGTGAGGAATCTGCAGATAGCAGTATTCATCAGATGAAAAAGTTGCTTACCTGCAGTAACAATCTTTCTGGTAGATCCTCTCCCTACCTGCAGATTCCTCACCGAAATGCCCACTTCTCCGTTTGACGTGGTAAAGGTACTATGATCCTAGTTTGTATTTTGGTTTTGCACTACTCTGTCTATGTCCATCTGTCCACTTCCCTTGAAGGCCGGGAAAAAATGGATGGAAATGGACATTGTTCTGCTGAGGTGGGCATGATATAGATTTGGTGACGCCACCTGATTCCACTTCTGGTGTCATTAGAAGCCAGCACCCCCTATCAGCAATGTGAGGACTTTGAAGTTTTCTGGTTCCATTCTAAGATCCGAGGATGTTTCACAGGTGAGGAATTTGCAGGTAGAAAGAGTATCCACCAGAAAGATCGTTACCACAAGTAAGCCACTTTTTCGTAGAGTGGGTAGTATCACGGTTGTGGGCAGGGTTTGGTTATTTCTCCTTTTCTTCCAACTTACTACTCAAGTGTGGAGTTTAAACTTTCATGCTTCCATCAACAGAAATTATAGCCTAAAAATGACACACAGTATATTGGCTTTCCATCAGACCACCACCATTTCATGTATATACCCTAGTCAACAGTTGGAGAGAACGGAGGTAAGGTGACAGACTGGTGCCAGATTTTCATTTATCAAACTGCCAAACTCTGAATAGAGTGTACGATCCTCCAATGCAGGGGACAGTTGAACAGTTGTTTTTTGACAGCCCAACCACATCCACAGACTCTAAATCAGGCGTCCAATGTCCCTGGTGTTGCATCAGAGACAAGGTCAGGTTATTAACAAATAAAGTCAGTTGAATCGAAACTGAGAGTTACAGGCTCGCTCCAGGAAACCTGATTACATTGATGAGATAATCAATCAAGTCGTTGTCTATAATTAACACTAATGTTTCATTCTGTCTGTCATTTTGCTGTATTAAAACCTATTCATATAGACACAGGATTCAGTCTAAAATGAGTCCTTAACAATTAGTGGGAATGAAGATGAAGAACATTCAAGTTAAGAAAGGGAGTCCTTTATTACATTATCAATTGGAAAGGTTATGACCTCAAATACAGGACATGGGAAGCTACATCACAAGTCATGCAAGGTAATTAGTGCAAAACTTTGATTCCTGTGACCAGAAGACATCTCTCCTGTGAAGGACTGGGTTATTCTTAAGACCCAGCGGTGCCAGGGAACAACACCTGAAACCTTCGTGGGTTACCTGTTCTGGCGTACTAAACACAGAGACACGGGACACTTCCAGCGACGTCAGAGATCAGCGTTTATTTACTGCAGGGATACAGAGGTCACAAGAAGTACACAACGTGTAGGTTCTCGGAGACTGCTTCAAATTCGTAGAAGTGGATCGCTCCTTTTATACAGGTTTCGGCCATAGCACAGTATGGTGAACAAAGGTTACAGCTCAGTTCCCACAATAAACTGCAAAGGGTCGCATTCATGTTTCAAGAGGCCGGAACATAATTACAACAGTCTTGCCGGTTTCCAACTGTAAAAACATATCCCCTCCGCGATAAACACATTCCATCCTAACCATAAACGCATTAAGAGGAAGGACGGAAAACAGATGTAAGGAAAGGACAAGGATGCACAACAGGTTAGAAAAGAGGGTTGGGGCAATAAAGGAAACTCGATAGAGGGGTCAAAGACCTCGTGTCTCATGTATGCGTGGCTAAAACAATAGACCGGAGCGGCAAGATGAGCCTCGAGCGGGGCCATCTGCTTTAGTCGCGTCATTCCCCTCATCATAAAAGTCACCTCAAAGGAACACGTGTCCTCCGTGTAAGCTTGAGAGTTCCAGGGTCACGAAGCGGACAAGAAGCCCGTTCGCTGGCTACCTGAGGGCAAGAAACAAAATGGACGCTGTATCTAAAATGGAACCCGAGGGCTCGGATGAACGAACCCAAAAATGAGGCGAACCATACGTGGCTGCATAGCGAAACTTCGTACACCCACTATACTCGTCATTTGCGGTTCATAGATACCAAACTCATCCATATTCGTCACCACTCAGAAAGTGGCGTCCCGTCTCGCACGGAACCTCAGACGCTCCTTTTGCCCTCACGTAGGCAAGCACTAGTCAAGATCGGAATCTATATCAATATTCATCAGATCGTTCAGCTGCTGCTGGAACATCATTCTATCCATCAATGTCTCCTTGGTAACAGATGGCCGCCTTATACACGTCGTATCACATAGGCCACATAAGGCAGGACCACACTGCACACAAAGACAACACGTGAACAGAAATGCTACAACAGCCCCTACGATCATTAGAATCTTCCAACCCCAGGTTGACATCAAGCCCCAAAACCATCCTAGGAGCGTCCAATTACCTTCGTCCACGTGTATGGACTCGGAAATCTTGTGCAACTTCGAGATGGCTTGATAAACAGTTGGAGCATTGTCAGGAATAAAAATGCAACAACTCGAATGGATAATTTTACACACGCCCCCTCTATCTGCAAGAACAACGTCTAGAACCATACGGTTCTGCAACGTCATGAGTCTATCCGCCTGTAGTTCAGCTGTTAGATTACCAAGGGCATTTGCAGTAATATTAGCAGTCGACTCTACCACACGGGTCAACTGTCTTAGGTTCCTACTATTAACCATAGGTCCCCAAAACGGCAAGAAACCCTTAAAGAAGTCTCCTGCTTCTTGACCAGCAGTATCCTCTTTACTAATAACGCCTCTCATGACTCTAGTTTTGTGGTAGTCCGAAGCGACTGTGAAGGTTGGAGGCAAAAGATTCGCAATATAACAGGTACCCGAAAAATCGCGGGGTAACCATGTATATGCGCGTTCATAACACACAAAATAGGTGCCCTTAGCAGTCAGAAAAACAGGGGAGGAGAGCATCGGTAGGACGTACGTTTCAGTGCAAGCACTGTTCCCAAGTTGTGCTCTCGGATTTCGACCCAAACCCTGCAAACAGAAATTTCCAAGGTGCGGTACAATCCATATTGGGGACGAGCTCTTAAGTTGTCTATCACCCACTGACGTACTATACTCAGTCTCGCTCAGATCCTTATAGGCCTGCACTTCTTCATCTGGAATGAGTGATGCATCAAAAACATCTCTATCCAGATCTGCTATGGCTATCGCCAAAGGCTTGTGGTACGGCCCAGGACCAAAGTTGACAGACCGTGGCTCTCGACTGGGGTAGGAATCTAGTGCACTGCGAAACATAGTTTGGAATGCTCGAGCTGAACCCTGGGAGCTGTATGGAAGGACCAAATACGGAATACCCCTATCCATAGTGTGTGGCATTAACCCACACACCCAACAATTGGTAGTATTCACCACCAACTGATGCTGATGTAGGAGTTGCATAAAGGAATTATTCATAAATTCCGCACGTCTAACCTGCTCATGTTGAGGCAAAGGATGAAAGGAATGTGGGGAAACAGTGGTGAGGGAACTTAGGTTAAGAGCAGAGGTAGGTGAAGCAGAAGGCAAGAACAACGATACTCCGAAATACACTCCACCCACCAATAACATAGATACAGTTAGAAACAATAGGAACACCTGAAACAGAAAACATTTTGTTTGTACAACCCTCCATAACTCTGATCTCTGCGCTGACACCCTTTCTTCGTCCACTAGCTTAGAGAATGCCATCCTCTACAAACCGTCCGTGACGTACTTGACGCACTTCGTTCTGAGTGGCGATTATCAATCCCCAGGAGTTCCCAGAGATCGACAAAAGTAACCAACCTAACGTCAGAAACCTGCTAAACAGAAAGAAGTACCCGCACGGCCCTACGGTGACCCGGATGGCGAGGTTTCCTCGATTTATTACAAGTCTCTTAGCAGTGGAAAGCACAAAAAAACTCAGAAAGAAAGGATGTAATTGTTCATAATATTCGTAACGTTAAAGACCACTATACTGTCAATTTTTATTAGTCCTTGAACGAAGAAAGTATCGACTTCTTCCAGGTCGAGTTTGCTCTACGAACAATTGTTCAGATGGCGCAACAGTGTTCAATGAAACAGATGACGAGTCAGACCTTGGGTTCTCTGCTACTAATGACTCCACCTGTGGATCTGACAATGACGAATCCTCCTCCACAGGGTGAGCGTCGCTAAATGGCACAAAGCGCAAAGGAGTCTCAGTTTCTGCGGTCGAAATCCCAGTTCTCACCCAACAGTCGGTTGGTAAGGGGATCGGTACCTTCTTTGTGTGGCTGGCATGAACCCAATTTTTCCGGCCCACCAGTCGAACCGCTGTCCTCGTCGTCAACAAGACTTGGTGGGGTCCGACGAATCTTGGCTCCAAATTACGCTTTCGACCAAAGTTTCGGGTAACCACCCAATCTCCTGGCCGAAGCTGGTGTCCAGGACCCTCTGTCTGCGCTGGTAGAGCTTCAAAGACCTGTTGGTGAATTAACCGTAGTTTAGTGGTCAAATCATGCAAGTAATCGATCAACATTGGATATTCAAGACTATCAAAAGCCCTAGGTCTCGGGACTCCCCAAATATTCGCAGGGCGACCGAACACAATCTCATATGGGCTAAGCCCTACTCGAGAGTGTACGGTTGCTCTGGTCGATAGGAGAGCCAGAGGCAAGGCATCAGGCCATGACAGACCAGTCGTAGCTTGAATCTTGGCAAGTTTCAGCTTCAGGGTACCATTGTACCCTTCAACCAAACCCGCTGCCTGAGGATGATTAGCACTGTGGAATTTCTGACGAATTCCAAGGCCCTTACACACACTCTGCATTACACTTCCCACAAACTCACTCCCATTATCCGACCATACAATCCGGGGCATTCCGTACCGAGGAAAGTATTCCTTCAGCAGGATTTTTGCTGTGGACAGGGCAGTATTATCCTTAAGAGGATAGGCCTCAATCCATCTGGAGAACGCGCAAACCACAACCAAAACATACTTCAGATTATTGCATCTCTCCATATGGATGAAGTCCAGCTGGATAACCTCAAAGGGACAGGCAGGAGGAGCGAAATGACCAGGTGGAGTGGGGGTGCCTTTTCCGGGATTATGCATCAAACACACCATACAATTCTTAACCACTCTTTCGGCACACTTAGCGATACCATCATTCCTCCATACAGGAGACAAGAACTTACATATTCCTTTCGCACTAATATGTGACAACCCATGAGCCATCGTCACAACAGCTAATACATATGCGTCTGGTAACATCCACCTCTGGCATTCCGTCAGGTCAACCCAACATCCATGCATATCCAATTTCCCTGTACTTTCTTTCCACTTGGTCTTTTCAGCTTCCGTAGCTTCGTTCTGAATTGCTTTCACACTTTCAACAGTATTTTCACACATACCAGTCTCCGCCGGCCATCTCACTAAACTCGTGACATACATTCGAGTCGCAAGATTCTTAGCCGTTTCTTTAGCAATCTCATCCGCAAATGCATTACCACGACCGACATCATCCGTCACTTTCCGATGTGCACTACATTTGACGATCGCCACTTGTTTAGGCAATGTGAGTGCATCCAAAAGATCATTCACGAGATGCCCGTGCTGGATCTTTGTACCATGCAATGTCATAAATCCTCTTTCTCTCCACAATCTTCCAAAATTGTGCGCAACACCAAACGCGTACTGACTGTCAGTAAACACATTCACTCGCTTTCCCTTCGACAAAACACACGCTCTTGTCAATGCAATTAACTCTGCCGCTTGCGCGGAATTCTGATTCAATCTTGCAGTTTCCACAACCGTACTCAACGTCACTACAGCATACGCAGTCGTCACATCACCATTCGGCAACTTGAAGCAAGAGCCATCCACATACAAAGTACCATCGGGATCTGAAAAAGGAGTGTTTTTCAGGTCCACACGACCTTTTGTTTCTTCCTCAGTCCGTAAATAACAATCATGTGGTAGCACATCATCTGATTCCATATTAATCGGCAACAATGTCGCCGGATTCAGTACATTACAACGCTTGATCTGTACGTGACTTGCCAAAAGGGTCAGCTCGTACCCAGACAACCTTGCACTCGTCAGATGTTGAGTCTTTGTCCGATTCAAGAGAGTATCAACTGCATGCGGAACCATTACTATGAGCATATTGTCCATGACCAGACCTGCGGACTGCCGAATAGACGCCGCAGCTGCCGCTGTCGCCCTCAAGCAACTTGGCAACGCTCTAGCCACCGGGTCTAAGGTCGAGGAAAAATATGCACACGGACGCTGCTTATCACCAAATTGTTGCGTTAGAACACTCAACGCACAACCGTCCCTCTCATGGACGTATAATGTGAAAGGCTTGCTGTAATCAGGAGTACCTAACACAGGAGCCGAACACAATGAATCACGTAATTCAGAAAAACTTTTCTGACATTCCTCCGTCCAAGGCAAAGGAGTCGAAACGTCCTTGCACGTGAGAGCTACCAATGGCTTCGCTAACAGTGAAAAATTCGGGATCCACTGTCTGCAGTATGACGTGATACCTAAAAAGGCACGCACATCTCTCTGAGTTGCTGGCACAGGCATTCGAGCAATTGCTGCAATTCGTTCAGGGGTCAACCTTCTTCCCGCCTTTGACAATAAGTGACCGAGATAGGTAACTTCTTGACAACAATATTGTAGTTTGGAAGGTGACACTTTATGATGTAAAGCACAGAGATGCTGTAACAAAGACACTGTAGCGGCTCTACAGAGCTGTTCAGTGTCAGCAGCAACTAACAGATCATCAACGTACTGAATCAAGGCTGCACCAGCCGGTAACACAAACGCGTCAAGCTGACTTTTAAGAGCTTGACTGTAGATTGATGGACTCTCACAGTAGCCCTGTGGAGCGCGTTTGAATCTGAAGCTACGACCACCTAATGAGAAACCAAACAAATCTCTGCTTTCCTCAGCAATTGGAATGCTAAAGAACGCATTCTTCAGATCGATAACCGAGAACCATGATGCAGTGGCTGGAATCAGAGTCAGTAAAGCTGTAATATCTGGCACCACAGGAAATTGCGGAACAACTACTTTATTCACCTCCCGTAAGTCGATAACTAGACGATACACGGGAGGTTTGGAGGGATCCGTTCGTTTCAGAATAGGCAACACGGGACTATTGCACACATTACCTCGTGTCTCCTCAATAACATCCTTGCCGATCAAATCATAAATGATCGCTAATAGTGCCCTTTCACCATCAAGGGAAATACGATACTGAGGTATACGTGGCAAACGCGCACCAACTTTTAGGTGGACAACATAAGGTGGTATATCCAACAGGCCCACGTCATTGGGACCTGTCGCCCACAAGGAGTCTGGAAGAGATCTCAATTCCAATGGGAGCTTGTCGATCGATAAATACATAGGGGAAATCACGCTCTTGCCCAACGTAAGCTCAACACCCGTAGGAGAACAGTACAAAGTCGCATGTAACCTTTTCAACAAATCTAAACCCAAAAGATTCTCACCACAACCAGTAGTCAAAATCAAAGGAGCTTCCAGCTCATGAGACCCGATTGTAAGGGGCAAAGGGCTAGAAACTGGATTACTAACGGGGGCGCCAGAAAATCCAACGGAAACATTCGTTAAGCCAGACAAAGGCGCGCCAGGGAGTTTTGAATGCATGATGGAACTTTTTGCCGCACCAGTGTCCAACAGAAAAGGCTCAACAACGCCCATAGTGGCTACTGCAACATATGGCCCTCTCTGATCAACCGGAACTGATACTTCTCCCTTCCTTTGTCTATGGCTGTCCTAGTAGATACCGTCCGCATCAACATCACACTCAACATAACAATCATCTACATGATACTGTGTAGACCGGCCGGACGGCAGGTCGCGGCGATCGAAACAATTTTGCGAATCCGAAGACGTCGCAAAGCGTTCGGCCTGATTCTGGGTAACTCCGCGACCTCTACCACGAGAAACCTGTTGAGGGCCACTACGTCCTTCTCGAGCCGACACACCGTTGTTCCTATCACGGAGAACCGGACAGTCAAACTTCAAATGGCCCTCCCCACGGCAATATGCACATTGATTATAGCCCAGCACAAGGCGAGGCGCAGGCGAAACATTGCGCGGCTGCGATCTAGAGAACTGTGATTGCGATCTGTTTGGCTGCTGTGTATCACTGAAATTCGGACGCGGTGGGTAGGCTTGCTGCAACAAGACCTTAGTTTTGAGATCCTTCGTTTTCTTTTCTGCACGCTCACTTTCCTCCTTTTCTCTATTCTCGTAATATTGGGCCGTAGCCAATATTTGGGCAGTGGTAGAAACAGCCCACGCACTCTCAGAATTCTTCAACTTGTTGCTAAGGTCGGGCAACAAATTCGATACAAACTTATCAACGAACAGCCGCTGACCACCCTCGGAACCCATGTCCTGACCGCTATGGTCAATGAACGCTTCCTCAAATCTCGTAAAGAAATCGGAAACACTTTCATCTCTCTTTTGCCTGCACGCCGATAATTTGTCCCAATTGACGCGCATCGCAGGCATAAGCGTTTTCATGAGGGTAATTATCCTCTGGGGCAAAGCCACAATAATCTGTTCGGGTTTAGCCCCACCGACCTGCCGGGCATCTGCCGCTGTAAGGGCAGCCCAGTCACCGCCTAACTCGGCTGCGTGATTCTCGTGACGAATTTTCGCCCAAATCGGCTGAGGCACCACATTGCCAAACAACATATCAACATCGGCTAGGTTCATAACAGTAGCATCCACCAATTGGGACAGTTCTTTATAGTACCCTGCAGGATTCTTACGGGGATCAGGTAGGGATTGCTTCACTTGCAAAACTTCCGATCGCTTCCAAGGGAGGTGTATCCACACTCTCTGGAAATGGCCTGGGACAGGAGGGTTAGCAGCAGCGTCACCTGGCATCCATACCGGGGGAACTTCCCGCATAGGATATTGGCCAGGTTGTGCCATCCATTCCGCGGTCGCGTCCTTAAACAGCGCACGCGGTTGCACTGTACATCGAAAGGATAACAAGCGTTCCAGAGCCTCTCGAACTTTGTCACCTATAATGACACCCGTGGCAAACCGAAGCTGTAGCTCGGAAACCTCAGGTGGTATATCATCAGCTATATCATCGTCCCACTCCTCTTTCAATGACTTACACAATTCTTCGAACACAAACCGTTGCGTGGGCACATTAAACTGAGAAAACGTTTCGAACACTACACGTGGGGTGTATTTAACAGGGTTGCGAATCCATCTACGTGCAGTTTTCACCAACGATTCACGTTCCCTACCATCAGGAAGCTGACTGCGTCTTTGAGCGATATCTGAAAGAGTCGAGCCAAGTATCGGCCCAAAAAGCGGAGAATAAAGAGAAGCAACAGCAGTCAAAAGACGACTACGAACAGAAGGAGAAGAAGACGAAGATGCAGGCGTAGCAGCCATAGGGGTGGAAACGGTAGAAGTAGACGCAGCAGCAGGAGTAGCGGGAACGACAGGCTGAGGAGGAACTTGGAAAGGCGCAGTAGGGAGAGAAGCCGGGACAAGAGGATGTACGATCTGTGGCCCAAGGGGATTCGGGAGTACGGGAGGAACGGCGGGCTGACCAGCAGCCGCCAAACCAGCGGGTTGAGGAAGAGGTGGACGAACGGGACCCATAACATCAGGAGCATAGGGAGGTGGCGATTTCATCAGATAAGACAAAAGCGAATCTTCCACCGATTCTTCTCCTGTCTTATCGGTCGTAGAAGGTAGCGCCGGATAACATTTGTCCACTGCCATGTGGTGAAGCCGAGCACTAACTTCCTGCTCTTTCTCATCTTTATCTAACTGATATTGTTCTGCATTGCGCATCACCGTAATAACACCTTCTCGTTTATTTTTCTTATTCTGTTTGATTTCTTTCTGTTTGGCCTCTTTCCGCCATAACCGGAAGGAATCAAACATGGCCGGCCTAGCTTTCTTTTTAAATAATTTAGCTTCCAAGTTATCTAAAATGGCAGTCTCGAAACTACCATGAGGTGGCCAACTAAGGACACCATCCTTTTTAGTGTAACGAACCCAATATGCATTATATACGATAGGACCCACGCCATGGCGACTATAGAGCTCGTAAAGCGGAGTTCCAGCCGGAGGTATCGGACATGAATCCTCCAGCCGGGAATCCATGCTGCAACATTTAAGAAACCCAAACAAAGTACTACGGCCAGGCATCGTGCACACTAACCGAGTATACAAACTTCAAGGGCTATCGGATTACGATGTCCTCGCAAAAATGCAAGACCCTCGGTTTTTGGCAATTGCAATCGTCAAATAAAGCCCAACAACTAAGAACCACGAATGCTATGGAACCATGCAAACAACAAAGCAACACTGGGAGCGACCCACAAATACTTAACTGAAAGAACAATGGCGTCACCAGGAAGGCCCGTTGATCGTCTCGCCGTTCAAAGGACTACGCCAGGCGCCAAAACAGGTCGACAGTCAGGGCATCGGTCCGTCGCAGCCGTCAGGAGGCGGGGATCTTCGCGGGAAAAGACGTCGGGCCACTTATTTCGACAACTGGATCGATGAAGCGGGGTGCACCTTCCCTCGGAGATTTCACACGAAGTTCCTCACGATCGTCGGGCTTTGGACCGGTACCGTTGATGTCGCCCCACGTTGGGCGTCAACTGAAGGACTGGGTTATTCTTAAGACCCAGCGGTGCCAGGGAACAACACCTGAAACCTTCGTGGGTTACCTGTTCTGGCGTACTAAACACAGAGACACGGGACACTTCCAGCGACGTCAGAGATCAGCGTTTATTTACTGCAGGGATACAGAGGTCACAAGAAGTACACAACGTGTAGGTTCTCGGAGACTGCTTCAAATTCGTAGAAGTGGATCGCTCCTTTTATACAGGTTTCGGCCATAGCACAGTATGGTGAACAAAGGTTACAGCTCAGTTCCCACAATAAACTGCAAAGGGTCGCATTCATGTTTCAAGAGGCCGGAACATAATTACAACAGTCTTGCCGGTTTCCAACTGTAAAAACATATCCCCTCCGCGATAAACACATTCCATCCTAACCATAAACGCATTAAGAGGAAGGACGGAAAACAGATGTAAGGAAAGGACAAGGATGCACAACAGGTTAGAAAAGAGGGTTGGGGCAATAAAGGAAACTCGATAGAGGGGTCAAAGACCTCGTGTCTCATGTATGCGTGGCTAAAACAATAGACCGGAGCGGCAAGATGAGCCTCGAGCGGGGCCATCTGCTTTAGTCGCGTCATTCCCCTCATCATAAAAGTCACCTCAAAGGAACACGTGTCCTCCGTGTAAGCTTGAGAGTTCCAGGGTCACGAAGCGGACAAGAAGCCCGTTCGCTGGCTACCTGAGGGCAAGAAACAAAATGGACGCTGTATCTAAAATGGAACCCGAGGGCTCGGATGAACGAACCCAAAAATGAGGCGAACCATACGTGGCTGCATAGCGAAACTTCGTACACCCACTATACTCGTCATTTGCGGTTCATAGATACCAAACTCATCCATATTCGTCACCACTCAGAAAGTGGCGTCCCGTCTCGCACGGAACCTCACCTGCATCACTTTGAGGAGACGGGTGATGCCAGGTCCAAGTGGTCACCCTGGGATTAGAAACCAGGCCTCCCTTGTACCTGAAATCAGCTTGTCCAGTGTGGGCTAACACAACTATGAAAGTGCTTGCTTACTTCCTCTTTGTAGAAAATGTTCTGCCACAAGTCACATACAAAATAGACATCCATAGACAATAATACTCAGATCATTCCATCATTTCAGCCTAGACAGGCAAACTGGTGAGGGATGCACTGCATCAAATGGAAAATACACTCATTAATTTGGTTCAGTGTATTAGGTGCCTGGGATAGTATCCTCTGTTGGATAAGTAGTTATCCTTTTTCCACTTCACCTGCCTGGAGCCTTGGCCTGATAGACTTCTATTTGTGTCCTAATGACACACTTTGAAACTTCGCTTACCTGATTCCTTTGGCTGCAGCATTGGATTGCTAGGGGGCTGTTCACAAAGGTAAATGTACACATGAGTAAATCTATATGTGTATGGTTAAACGTACACATTTGAAAACCTTTGCTACTTTTGGTAAGTCCAAATAACAAAAGAACGCCAATGCTGCTTTTCTCTTAAAATTTAGATTATAGTGCAAAGAACCAAAATCAATGCACGCAACAACCTCTGTTTCCGTTGGAGATTACTTCGCAAATTACATTAATATTTTACAAAAAACGCTACAAAAATCTTTTTTGTTTTTTAACACCATTATTTGGAAAACTCTCTACATTACCACTGCCTCTCTCGTCATCTCACATGGCTTGCGAACACTCACACTCCACAATTCATTCACTCCCACTCCTCAGTCACTCTGTTGTCACACTAACCTTATTACACACTCATACTGCTTCTCTTTCACCAACACACATCTATACCACAGGACATGAAAGGACTAGGAATTGTTTCTTTTTGTACTTAATAGAAAATCAAAAAAAGGCCATCAACAAAATGAGTTAGACCAAGTTGTCAACATAAACATGATTTGTAAATGATTAGCCTAAACTTCAATGGTCAAACTTCAATGGTCAACGCGTTTCGAATCTCTCCAGATGGGGGGATTCTCGTCAGAACCAGTATCGCTTCAAAACTGCGCAATAGTCACACATTCAACTTCAGCTATTCAACTTTTGAAGGATGCGGGGAGCCAGCATTAAGTCAATCTTAAATCCATGTTTAGATTTGGTATCTGTTTACAATGTAGGGGCTCGTCTATTTCCAATGGAGCGGCACAGTTCAAGAGGCAGCAGTTCGAAAGAATCTCTTCTTTTATCTCATTTGTTCAAACGGGGAAGACTCGCTATTCTGTCAGCCTGAAATGTTTTCAAAAGATTATAAGTTTTTTAAATGTAAAAAAAAAAAGTAAAATTATTTTAATTACAATATAAGTTTAAATTAAATTAACATATTTATTTCATATGTAAACCAAAATAAAAGAATATTGAACATTAACATATTTATTAATTAAAATATAAAATTATTTTGAATGTTTTATATTAATTTAAAATAATTGTAAATATGCAAAAAAGGCAACTGAAAGTATAACATTTATTTGTATTTATTGTGTAGTAAACATTAATAAAAACATATTGAAAAAATGTTTTCATTATTTGTAATTAAATTTACATTCATTTTTAAATTTAAAAACAGTCATTAACATTTTATTTCAAACTAAGTATTATGTTTAATTTATATACTTTTTGGGAAGCGTGGCCAAGCAACATGGCCGACAGGACGTGAGCCTTCTGAGCTCCGGGTCCGTCCACCCATAAATCCTGCAATTATTCTGTTTGGAAGAGGCAGAAATCAGCTAACATAGCAGGAATAGATAAACATTGGCCCCCTGACCCAGCAGAGCTGATCGAGGTGGGCCGGCAGCGGTAGCAACAGGTGAGAACTGGTACTGCGCAGTGACTACTTTGTGGGCCTAATGTGGGGGACGGCAGTAGATTGATGCTGGTAGCCGCTGCCCCACGTATGATCTGTGCCGGGCAGGCGGGCGAGAGTTGGCATGCGTTGATCGCTCTGTCTTTGGGCCCCGGATGGGCTACCTCATAATGCCCTCAATGCAGCATTGAAGGGCTCCCACGCTGTGACTCACCCGGCAGGAGCGGACTTGGGCTAGATAGCGGCTCGGAATCCCCAACGGGGAATTAATGTGGTGGAGAGCAGCATGCGGTGGTGTCCTGCTGGGGTCCTGAGCCTTGCCCAAAGTGAGCGTTGGAGTTCCGACCTGCCACGGCCAGGGGGTGCAGACCTGCAGTGCCATACAGGAGGAGCCGGGAAGAAGCTGGGTGCTGGTGCTAGTGGAGGGCGCGGCCTGCAACGAGATTGGCCCAGGACTCGCGGGAGATCCTCTGCGGGCACAAGGGAGTCGAGCGCTGTGAGTGACGCGGCAAGCAGCACCAGAATAATGGTGAGGCCTGAAGGTTATTTACCCCCCAGTGATATATTAAGAGCTGTGGGAAGAGGTTGAGAACAGCAGCGGGGTCAGTGAAACCATATACTTCTGAAGGCAGTAGCTGAGGCAAGAGACTTGGGTGAGGCTCGGTTTGGCTCTGCGGCAAGCATACTGTCCATGCTGGAGGGGGCTCGGACCTGTCTGCGGAAAGCTCTGGGGGATACAGCGATATGCAGCGGTATGGGGTGTGAGAGAAGTGAAGTGCAATTGATGCCACCATAGTAACCCAGGGTGTGGAGGAGTGTCATCCCCGAAAAGGGGGCTGAAGAGGAGGGGGTCGACACCCTGCTGGCAGGTAAAACTCCTCCCTACGATTCGAACCAGGGGCTGAGTGAGTACAGAGGCTCTGGCTGAGTGGGGCCTCGGGTTGTCGCTGGAGAAGTGCAACAACAGGTCTCATAACAATTGATTATCATAGAGAGCGGGGTGGCTGCGTTCACGGAGGCAAACTGGGCAAGTATAAGGTTTAGAGATTATTGGGGCTAAAACCATCACCCAGTACACCACCCCTACACACCCCCCTCAGTGGTTGATGAGACAAAATGGGGTGTGCTGGAACTGGAGCCACAGCTGGAGGGAGGGAGCCAGGAACCCACTAGAGCTGAATTAATGGCAGCAATCCAGGGCTCTAGAAAAGCATTGGAGGATCACATAGACACCATTTTAATAGATGTAAACCTACTTCAAGCGGACTTATGAAAAGTAGCAGAAGAAGTCATGAACGCTTAAGAGGACATAGTAGAGCTGAAGGGGGATGTAGCAACACTCAAACAACAAGTGGCACAGATGACCGTGGCCACAAAAGCGCTTGAGAGCCGTGCTGATGATGCAGAAGGGAGGGCACAACGCAGTAAAATACGTGTGATGGGCATGCATGAGAAAGTTGAACTGGGAGCTGCGGAGCAATTCCTGGAAAACTGGATCCGAACCCAACTGAGGCCTGTGGGCCTGTCAGACATGTTTGTGATAGAAAGAGCACATAGGGCCCTGGTCCTGCCCCCGCTTTCGGGTGCTCAGCCCGAGCAATAATCGCAAAAATTCCTAATTACTGCAATAGGGACTGCATACTGCGAGCGGCTCGAGAACAACAGGATCTCCAGTGTAGGAGAGTAGGATCTGCTTCTTATAGTGACCCCCACTTTTTGCTGACATTTCACTGTTTTTCGACTTTAGTCTGCCTAGTGCCCTGCTAACCAGGACCCCAACCTAGCAGCTTCCTCTCTAAATTAATTACCAGTACTTAAGGTACACTCCCCATTGGATTTTGGGGTAACCTTATAAGTCCCTAGAATATGGTATGTTATGTTATGTTATGTTATATTAATTTATTATGCGCACAGCTACTCCAGCAAAGGAGCGTCCCGGCGCAGAGACAAGGAGAAACATAACACAACAGGAAAAAAAGACCTAAAATGGACAACTAAAACAAGAATGTTTTAATAGCTCTCCGGAAAGACAGCAGATCATCTAACTGACGGACTTCAGCTGGGAGGGTGTTCCAAATTAGTGCAGCTTTCACGCTGAAGGAACGACCCCCCATCCGGCTGAGTCTAAATCTGGGGACCACAGCAAGGGCCTGGCCCTGAGATCGGAGACTGCGGGTGGGGACATAGAAAGAGATACAGTTGGACAAGATTTCAGGGCCTATACCTCTTAAGATTTTAAAGGCCAAACAAAGGACCTTAAAAAGAATACGCTTCCTTACAGGGAGCCAATGCAGGGAGCGGAGGACATTCGCCACCGGGCAAAATCTGGGTAGGCCAACAATGGCTCTAGCCGCAGCGTTTTGAACCCGCTGTAGGCGAGTTAACTCAGCCTGGTTGGCCCCAGCCAGGAGAGAGCTAGCGTAGTCCAGACGAGAGATGATAGTTGCCTGGACTACAAGCTGTCTGGTTGGGGCATCGAAACATTTAAGAACTGGTCTAAGTCCTCTTAACAGACCAAAACAACCGGCTGCAGTTTTTTTGGTATGCCCTACAAAGGTAAGGCCAGCGTCCAACCAGACCCCCAGATTTTTCACCTCCGACACCGAGGTTGGAGTGGGGCCCAGCTCAGAAGGCCACCACTGATCGCCCCATAGCTCTACTCCCTTCCCGACAACCATTACCTCCGTTTTTGTGGCATTAAGTTGGAGACAGTTTCCTGTCAACCAGCTAGCCACCGCCTTCAGTCCAGACTGAAACCTTGGGGCATCTTGTTGTACATCCCCGCTGAGAGTAACCGCCAGCTGAGTGTCATCGGCATATGAGACCAAAGTTAGGCCCCACTGCCTCGCGACATCAGAAAGCGGTCTCACGTAAAGGTTGAACAACGTGGGGCTCAGCGAGGACCCTTGCGGAACCCCCATGGCCAGAGGCTGGAAACTGGACGTGAAGGGAGGGATGGCCACACAGAAGGAGCGGTTGTCCAGGAAGGAGCGGAGCCATTGCAGCGCCAAACCACTGATACCAATCTCCTCGAGCCGATGCAGGAGGATGCTGTGAGATACCGTATCGAAGGCGGCACTGAGATCTAACAATATCAGCGCCGCCGTCTGACCAGCATCCAACCTTGCACGCAGATGTTCCACCATCACAAGAAGAGCGGTCTCCGTGCTGTGACCAGCACGGAAGCCATTCTGTGTGGGGTCGAGGGCGTTGGTCCGGGCTAGATGTTCTGACAGGGCGAGATTAACATGGGCCTCTGTCAACTTTGCCAACCAGGGTAGCAGCGAGATGGGACGAAAACTTTCAGGCTTAGACGGGTCCAAGGAGTGTTTTTTAATAATTGGGGACACCACCGCCTGCTTCCATTTAGTTGGAACTACCCCCGACTCCAAGGAGAGGTTGACAAGGGAACGCACAACAGGGCGTCCCATAAAGGTCTGGTCTCGAAAGAGAGCAGGCCTCACTGGATCGGATGGAGATCCAGATTTAACTTGCAAAGCAAGTTTATCAAACCCATCCGAGGTGAGAGGGGGAAATGAGAGCAGGGTGATCTGACGAGGTGTCTCATTGGAACTTCCCGACGAGACCCCAATGCTAGGGAATGTCCGATAAATAGCTTGGACTTTTCCCAAGAAATAGGAAGCAAGGGATTCGCAGTGGGAGACAGAACTCTCGGCTGTAGAGGTAGTCCGCTTAGCCATAAGATCTTTAACCGCCTTGAAGATGGCCTTTGACGGGTTGGTGCTGTTCCGGAATTCTTCGGCATAGAAGGCCGCTCGAGCACGACATATGGCCCGATGATAGAGCTTGACGGACGCGGCATATGCAGCTTTTAAATCGGCCCCATATGTCTTCCGCCAAGCCCTCTCCGCCCGTCTATTGGCTCCCTTCAAGGCGCGTAAGGCCCCATCATACCAGGGACTCGACTCACGGGTACTATCACAAAATGGATGCTGCCAGCTACAGACACGAGTCTGCCCTCCTGCTGCTGGATGAAACTCCGGCAGGGGAGGCCTGGACAAAATTTTCCTGTCACAGGGAGGTGTCACCACCTTCCATACAGGATTTAGTGTATTGGGGCTGGGTGGGTGCACTGCAAGAGTGCTTTGAAGTCTGCACTGGGGGCACATTTGGTGTCCCTGTGCATAGTCCAGCTCAAACCGGTTGCAGGGTCTACCAGCCTCTGCTCTGGCACAAAACTGGACAAAGGAAATGGGTGTAGCCACTCCTCTTTACTGACCCTCCCATAGGTGGGTCCCTAGAGTTTCTCCCACCCCTTTCTTGGGTATAAGACAGGAACCCCCGGCAACAGGACTTTAGATTACACCTGGATGAAACTCTTATACTGAATCCTGGAACTTCGACTATCTACATTGAACTAGATGACTGAAGAATCTCCCTTGGAGTAAAGAGTTACTCCCCTGCAAGGCAGGCACCAAAGACGTATCTGACCGGTTTGCATCTCAGAAGCTACTGAGGACTCGGAAGAACTTTGGAACACAGGAGGTGGGTTTCTGTGGTCTTAGAGGACGATCAGTGCCCACAGCAAGTCTGAGGCCCGTATCCCTCGTGGTGACCGTGCAACCCAAAGCCCTGGACACAGCGTCACTTTGCAGAAGCATCAGCTTTCCAACAACGCCTGCAGCTGAGCTTTGGGTTACTTGTAGCCCTGACCCCGAGCAGTATTTTCACCGAAGATTGCCTGCCTACACTCCACGAGTGTTCCGTGAGCTGGTCCTTTGTGTTTTCTCTCTAGGTCCCTAGTCCGTCGACTAGTGGGTCCCTGTGAAGGCAACTCTAACTCTAATTGGGCTTACCTGGTTGCTCCAGACATGCCCTGACTCTCCATCACTTCGGGAGTCCCCAGGACCTTGCTGGTCCGCACCGAAGCATCTTTTCTCTTCCTGCGTGGGTTGCTGGTGCCAAAGCTTGTTGGGTCCAATCCGGGCACCAACACCCCAGCACTTGACATCCTTTGTGGGACAGCTCGAATCCAGCTCCTGGTCATCGTCAACGTCTCCTGTTCCTCGTGGCTGCAGAGTTAAGCTTCACCTCTTCGCACCTGAAACACCCGACATCGGTGGGCATTCATCTATCGTGCCGCTGGTCACTGGCAAGTGACCCAGACTCTCTCCCCTCTTCTTTCCGGCTCTTCTGATCTTCGATCCAGGCTTGGATCTCACCTGACACTTTTCTCCTTCCCGGCAGCAGCACTTTGCAGCACATCGCCATTGAAATCAACGACCATTCCAGACACCATTTGACAACTATGTACCCTGCTTCCCTGGGTGAGGTAACTCAAGTACTCCGGATCTCCCGTGGGTGCTGGCCCTAGAAATCCCTAATTCTAAAGGGGTTTGCTGACCCACATAATGAATGAGACATAGATGAAAGCTGAGGAAATGGCACTAGTGTCAATTGATCTTGAAAAAGCATTTGATATGGTGTATTGGGGGGTACCTGCAAGAGATATTGAGAGTGGGGGGTTATGGGCCCCACTTCCGTAAGTGGGTTCAGCTACTATCTACAAAGCCAGGTAACATGACCCACATATCCGAGCATGCCTCCAACAACCAAGACATTGGATGTGTTGCTCACTTGTGGTAGTGGACGCAGATTGGTATCACTGTTATATAAGGCCATTAGGGCGGATTCTAGGCCACTGGTCCACAGGGCAAGGGATGCATGGAAAGAGGATCTGCAGATCCCGTTGAAAGAAAAGAGTTATGAGAATGCATGCGCATTGGTGCGTAAAGTATCCTGTAACACGTGATTAAGACTGATACATTGTAATTTCCTGCAAAGGGTGTATATGACTCCAGTGAGACTGCACAGCAAAGATCCAATCTGACCACATGAATGCCGTAGATGTCACGGGGGCCGAGCGGGACTCCTGCATCTGGCATGGGAACGTCCGGAGCTGTTACAATACTGAAATGGTAAGGTGGCAAAGATGTCTGGGGGGGTGGGTATCCGAGTGGAGGCTAATCCAGTGCAGTGCCTTTTGGGACAGATACCAAAGCATAGGAAATGTAAGATGGCATATAAACTGCTACAATTAGTAATGGTGCTGGCCAGACATCGGGTAGCCATATACTGGATAAGCCCAAGAGTACCAACATTAAAGGGGTGGATGAGGGATGTGGATGAGTGGACTCTTGGTGAAGAAATTCATAAGACTTGTAAAAAGGATGATAAACTTGCGTAGGATGTCGCAATGTGGAGAGAATTATGCAGAAAATTACTTAATCCAACGGGTAATGGAGGTGAGCAGGCAGAAACGTCAGTTATTGATGGTGATTTATAATGTGAAAGCTTTCTTATTATTTTGGCACGTGACATGCTGGTGGAGGTATCTGGCATTGTTATCATGATTTGTACTTCCCTCTCGTCATGATTGATATGCTTGATGCGTCACTGAAGATCTGCACCTTTCGAGAAAGGCTTATTGATGAATGTTTTGTAAACTTTTGTACAACCGAACTGTTGGGGATAAAAACGTAATAAATATAGTTTAAAATGTATATATATATATATATATATATATATATATATATATATATATATATATATATATATATATATATATATATATATCTTTTTTTTTTTAATACTAAAATACATGTATTTTTATTTTTATAAAAGTTAAAATAAGGTAATTTAACATTAGTTGTGTGGGTTTTTATTTTAAGTCCATGTCCATTATTTTTTAAGGGTGAGTGTTGCAGTACCAGTGGGTGGCCATGTAAGGTGCTGGACTTACACCAGGTCTGAGCTGGAGTACATTCACTATAGTAATTATAGAAGTGCAGTTTTTGAATAGCAATGGGATTACACTTTTGTGGGTGGCTGGGTGCATGTCTAATCTTAAACTCCTTATTAATCTTACCGAAACCCATTCATATTTCCTCCCATTTATTAGTAAGTTTTACCCATATTCCAGCCACTTTCTCCTGTCCTTCCCACATTTATTACTAAAATGTATACCTATGTGTGTAGAGAAATCATCAGTTGGGCATAGATCTTTGCATATCTAATATAGGAGAGGCAGAGGTGTTGACCTCCTCGTGTAGGTTAGTGAAGGTCATTCTGTTGTACATTAGTTGTATTATTGTAGTGCCACTAGGCATACTACAGAGCTCAGATTCTGAATATGTTCCTAAGTGTGGATAGGATCATTTAGGTATAGTTAGCTTCTGAAATCATGGAAGAAAACAGAGTAACTCTTTTTACAGCACAGAAACAAAACTTACAAACAAGGTGTTATTTCTGAGAAATAAGAAAAAAATCCCTAGTTCTCAAGAAGTATTCTCCTTGTGCCTTGGAAAAATTGTTTTCTTTTTTGTGCCTGGATCCTGCATGGTGGTTCCAGTTAAGAAGAATAAAAGCCAGAAAGTCCACTCTTTAATCAGACAGATGCTCATACACTGATCAACCTGTGGCAGATGAACTTGTGGGTAAAGGTTTCTGATAGCAGACCCAGCTGAAGCTTAGAGGTCGGAAACACCCGACATCGGTGGGCATTCATTGATCGTGCCCCTGGTCACTGGCAAGTGACCCAGACTCTCTCCCCTCTTCTTTCCGGTTCTTCTGATCTTCGATCCAGGCTTGGATCACACCGGACACTTTTCTCCTTCCCGGCAGCAGCACTTTGCAGCACATCGCCATTGAAATCAACGACCATTGCAGACACCATTTGACAACTACGTACCCGGCTTCCCTGGGTGAGGTAACTCGAGTACTCCGGATCTCCCGTGGGTGCTGGCCCTAGAACCCCCTAAGTCTAAAGGGGTTTGCTGATAGTCCTCTCCTAAGTGTTCTTAATTTCTAAAATTCCAACCGCAACTTTCCTATAGAATAATACGGGGCTCGCCTCATGGGTCTCCAGTGTCACTACCTTCAGTGGTTCCTTGGGGTCCCAGCGATTTTACGTGCTCTAGGCACTGTGTCTAGTCAAGTCGTTGTTCTTATACCACTTTCTTAATATATGGTTTGATCCGCCCGTAGGGCCCTTTGTATATTGTGCTATTTACTGTTGTTTTAGAACTGTATAATTGTGTATCTTGGACTCTAATCTCATAAAGAGATTAGTAGTGAGTGTTTAGAAATAAATACATATATTTTATATATACCTTGTGTGGTTCTCCTTTCATTTAGTGATTCAAGAGGTTATAATCTGGTAAACCAAGCTGCTTCACACTCCTTCAAGACTTAGCCTGAAGGCTGCTCTCCATAGCTACCACTAGGATAGCTTTAAATAAAGGTTGTCTTTAAACCTATCATCAATAAGGGTTGTTTGGACTGGTGCAAGGTGCCCACTATAACTAGTGGACAGAACATGCCAGGCCGACTTCTCGCATCCAGTACAAAAATAACAAGATGGCTGTGTATCCTGATTATACAAAACAAGTACAAGAATTACGGAAATCCTTCCTAGGGGTGAAACGTAAGCTACCTGAACTGAGTCTCCAATATATGCTACTGTACCCAGCTACGCTAAAGGTGTTTGCGGAGGGCAGGGGGGACTTTTTTGATACTCCTGAGGATGTTTGGGAATGGCTGGAGATCTGGGGGGCAGGGCGCCCATCCGGTGAGCAGAGGGGACAGAAGAGACGTTGGGAAACAAGATCCGACAAGGGCTCGAGGCAACAAAAGTGACGAGTGGAAGTAAAAAACTTGACTGACCACTTACAGCAATGGAACACAGTATGCAAGGATGGATCACTGTAGTTGTATGCTCTGGGGGAAACAACCTTTTCAACGCAGTCATTACATCGCACTACCTTTACAATGCAGCCATTTTAACGCGACATCCTTTACATTGCATGTCATTACAACGCAGCCATTACATCGCATGTCACTACAATGCATGTCATTACAATGCATGTCACTACAACGCTGGCAATACATCGCATGTCATTACAACTCATACCATTACAACACATAGTACACGTACACTATCCAACACTTACCCTACTTTTGCACTCACTGGAGTTAGAATAGTAATTTTTACCCCTACACTATCCAACACTTACCCTACTGTTGCACTCACTGGAGTGAGAATAGTAATTGTTACCCCTACACTATCCAACATTTACTTTAAATGAAATGTAATGGTATGCGTTGTAATGGTATGATGCAATGTAATGGAAAGCGTTGTAAATGTAGTTTTTAAACATGCGTTGTAATGGAATGCGATGTAAAATAATGCATTGTAATGGATGTTGCAATGTAAAAACTGCATTGTAAAGGCATGGCTTGTAAATGTTTGTGTTGTAACGTCATACATTCGCTCTGGAGTATGGGGGTGAGACAGCGGAGCCCCGGGAGATACACCCGCAGGGTCGGATGAGGAGTCACAGGCTCTGGGGCCGACAATAGACATTGTGCCTGAAACGCTGCTGGAGGAGCCTCCTGAGAAGGAGGAAAACTAAGAGGCGATTGGCTGGCCTGGCTATCTGGAACATAGACTAACGCCGATATAGATGTATGGTAACATTGCATAAAGTCATTGCTGGGGTATTGAGACTGTAGTTGTCTGCCTGACTGGCAGAGAGGACCTGCTTATAGCGACAACTACTTATGTGTAAGAGTGTGGCGTGAAGGCTACTGGATATATGGGAGGGGTCCTAAGACTGTTATGTTTAAGAAGCTGCCCCGTAGTAAAGGGAGGATGGACTGGGGACTAAAGTCGCACTTGTTGCCCCTGATGGGCTGTTAGGGAAGCTGTGCACATCCTGGCATGAGTGGAGGGTGGGCAGTTTCGACTGTGATGATTGCTGAATATTGTCCGTGGGTGGTGGGTGGGGTAGTTTTGTTTCAAGTTTTTGGATAAACATAAGCATTGTTAAATGAATGGGTTGGTTTCAACACTTGAGCAATAAAAGCAGCGACGCAGTCAGTCAGAAAAAACGATCAAAAAATGATGGTGAGTTCCTCAGTTGGAATGTCAGAGGGTTGGGTACCTGTGCTAAGCGGCATAGGGTCCTTTCGTTCCTTAAGCGGCATAATATAAAGATTGCATGCCTGCAGGAAACACATTTGGATGACATGGGCCCGAGAGATTGCAAAGAAATGGAGGGGCCTGGTGTTTCATTCCTTATACTATACCTACGCTAGACGAATGCTGATCTGTGTACATCTTTTATGCTCCAGTATATGGAAGCTGATGTTGGGGGCCACTATGTCTTGCTTAGTGGGAAACTAGACGGAAAAGACATAACTATACTGGACATGTATGCTCCGAAATAGCGATGATCCTTTCTGATTACAGAGAACTTGGACTCCCCACTTATATGGATGGGTGATTTTAATTGTGTCCTTGAACCAGACTTGGACAGGCACTTGCCTAGAGGGGTCCCCATGCCATAACTAAGCAATTGAGAAAAGTTATGCATGAGCTGGGTCTGAGGGACATCGGGAGGATACGACATCTGACACAGAAGGTGTACACGTGTTATACACCAACACATAATACATAGAGTAGACTGGATAGGGTCTTGGTAACAGAATCACCTGCAATAAAAGCAGCAGACATTACCCACCTTGCGCGATTTTTGTTGGATCATGCACCAGTGTGCTTTGTGGTGAAATGGAATGATTTGGAGCAAAGCCCCTCGAGGCAGGAGGCTCCCATCGATTCTCCTGGAAGATCAGGTGGGCGGGGAAGCACTCTCAGAAGCTTTAACAAACTACATTTCTCTTAATTGGAATACCACTATTAGCAGGGCCACTGAGTGGGATGCCTTAAAGGTGATGGTCCGAGGAGCAGGAATGGGATTAACATATGGGGGACAAAGGCAGCTGTACTGGGAGTTGCTCGATAAAGAGGACTCATTGGCGGAAGATCAGATGGGTATGCAGGGACAGGAGGATGCCCGGGAGCGTGTGCTGCAAGAACAAATAACGGATATATGGGATAGGCTGGACAAATACACACTTAATAAATACAGGCAAGTACTGCACGCACAGGGAGATAAGTCTAGTCGGCTGTTAGCATGGATACAGTGCAGGGAACAGGCGGCCCATTTGATCATCTGTATAAGTACACAATTGGGTGTGCTGGTCCACTCTAGACTAGATATTCTGGAACAATTTCAGCAGCATCTGTGTAAGGTATATACAGCTTACCCGTGGGTCAGGCCTGAACGCTATACCCCATTTCTAGATGGCCTCCAGTTAACGAAACTAACTGTGGAGGCCAGTCAGGAGCTGGAAGAGCAATTAACAACTAAGGAAATAGTGGAGGCTGTAGCAGACATGCTCAGGCTAAGGACCCAGGAGGAGATGGATTCCCGAGCGAATTCCATCAGGTGTGTTCGGCAAAACTGGTTCAGCCCTTATTACAAACATTCAATGAATCCTTTGAAAATGGGGTATTGCCGACAACAATGCAAGAGGGAAAAATATGTATGTTCCCCAAACCGGGTTGAAAAAATCAGGACCCCACGGCATACAGACCGCTCACAATGATTAACACTGATCTGAAAATATTGTGTAAAGTGCTGGCTAAGAGGCTGGGACCGCATATGGGCCACATGGTCCATGAGGACCAGTTTGGCTTTATTCCGGGTCGGAATACAGGTATGAGTATACAGCGCCTGGTCCACATAATGAATGAGACATAGATGAAAGCTGAGGAAATGGCACTAGTGACAATTGATCTTGAAAAAGCATTTGATATGGTGTATTGGGGGGTACCTGCAAGAGATATTGAGAGTGGGGGGTTATGGGCCCCACTTCCGTAAGTGGGTTCAGCTACTATCTACAAAGCCAGGTAACATGGCCCACATATCCGAGCATGCCTCCAACAACCAAGACATTGGATGTGTTGCTCACTTGTGGTAGTGGACGCAGATTGGTATCACTGTTATATAAGGCCATTAGGGCGGATTCTAGGCCACTGGTCCACAGGGCAAGGGATGCATGGAATGAGGATCTGCAGATCCCGTTGACAGAAAAGAATTATGAGAATGCATGCGCATTGGTGCGTAAAGTATCCTGTAACACGTGATTAAGACTGATACATTGTAATTTCCTGCAAAGGGTGTATATGACTCCAGTGAGACTGCACAGCAAAGATCCCATCTGACCACATGAATGCCATAGATGTCACGGGGGCCGAGCGGGACTCCTGCATCTGGCATGGGAACGTCCGGAGGTGTTACAATACTGGAATGGTAAGGCGGCAAAGATGTCTGGGGGGGGTGGGTATCGAAGTGGACGCTAAGCTAGTGCAGTGCCTTTTGGGACAGATACCAAAGCATAGGAAATGTAAGATGGCATATAAACTGCTACAATTAGTAATGGTGCTGGCCAGACATCGGGTAGCCATATACTGGATAAGCCCAAGAGTACCAACATTAAAGGGGTGGATGAGGGATGTGGATGAGTGGACTCTTGGTGAAGAAATTCATAAGACTTGTAAAAAGGATGATAAACTTGCGTAGGATGTCGCAATGTGGAGAGAATTATGCAGAAAATTACTTAATCCAACGGGTAATGGAGGTGAACAGGCAGAAACGTCAGATATTGATGGTGATTTATAATGTGAAAGCTTTCTTAATATTTTGGCACGTGACATGCTGGTGGAGGTATCTGGCTTCATTAATATGATTTCTACTTCCCTCTCATCATGATTAATGTTTGATTGATGCGACACTGAAGATCTGCACCTTTCGAGAAAGGCTTCTTGATGAATGTTTTGTAAACTTTTGTACGCCCGAACTGTTGGGGATAAAAACTTAATAAATATAGTTTAAAATGTATATAAATATATATTTTTTTAATACTAAAATACATGTATTTTTTTTTTTTTTTAAAGTTAAAATAAGGTAATTTAACATTAGTTGTGTGGGTTTTTATTTTAAGTCCATGTCCATTATTTTTTAAGGGTGAGTGTTGCAGTACCAGTGGGTGGCCATGTGGTGCTGGACTTACACCAGGTCTGAGCTGGAGTACATTTACTAATGTGTCTGGTTCTTTTTCACTATAGTAATTATAGAAGTGCAATTTTTGAATAGCAATGGGATTACACTTTTGTGGGTGGCTGGGTGCATGTCTAATCTTAAACTCCTTATTAATCTTACCGAAACCCGTTCCTATTTCCTCCCATTTATTAGTAAGTTTTACCCATATTCCAGCCACTTTCTCCTGTCCTTCCCACATTTATTACTAAAATGTATACCTATGTGTGTAGAGAAATCCTCAGTTGGGCATAGATCTTTGCATATCTAATATAGGAGAGGCAGAGGTGTTGACCTCCTCGTGTAGGTTAGTGAATGTCATTCTGTTGTACATTAGTTGTATTATTGTAGTGCCACTAGGCATACTACAGAGCTCAGATTCTGAATAGGTTCCTAAGTGTGGATAGGAGCATTTAGGTATAGTTAGCTTCTGAAATCATGGAAGAAAACAGAGTAACTCTTTTTACAGCACAGAAACAACACTTACAAACAAGGTGTTATTTCTGAGAAATAAGAAAAAAATCCCTAGTTCTCAAGAAGTATTCTCCTTGTGCCTTGGTAAAATTGTTTACTTTTTTGTGCCTGGATCATGCATGGTGGTTCCAGTTAAGAAGAATAAAAGCCAGAAAGTCCACTCTTTAATCAGACAGATGCTCATACACTGATCAACCTGTGGCAGATGAACTTGTGGGTAAAGGTTTCTGATAGCAGACCCAGCTGAAGCTTAGAGGTTGGAAAGTGGGCCTCATTTATGGCATTTTGGTGTAAGGTACCTTGCTGATCTGACCTATACCAAAGTGAAAGGGCAGGAATGCACCATATTTAAGCAATACGGTACATTCCTATACTTTCTACCTGACACTGCTGCCGTTTTGACACCCTGGCATCAACGTTGGCACTGTTGTTTAGTTTTCACTATACAGAGGGAACTGATCTTTGTGAACAACATAAAAGTTGGGATGGTGTCAGGCTGATTCAGAGCATTCCCTCAGGATATGTTGCCCTATAGGCCAGCTCGCTCACAGAGCCCACATAAGTACCCCCAAACCTAGACAGGTAGCAAATGTTTCTGGCCACCACTGAACATGACAACCCTGATCATGGTAACAGATCTAGAACCCTTTTGCTCAGTCACTTGTGCTCTTTTTCTCTCAAAGAAATATATACAGAATACACAGAGGTTCATTTTCAATGGTTCTGAAATATACGTTTCCTCCTCTTTATAATCTATATACTGTTTTGAGGTTTTGTATACGTTAAGCAGAAAATCAGGCCGTTTTAGATACATATTGTTGTTGTTCTCTACCATCTGATGGGTGTTTTACATATTCCAAGATGGCCACGACGCTCACGCTGGTAGTCATGTGACTCACAAGGGTGCTCTACTGTGTAACTGGATGGAGGAGCTTATAATAGGAGAATGCTATATCGTGAATCGACTTTAAAGCCTATTAGCACTCTCTAAAAACTAATATGTCGGACTCAAGATATCGTTGTCGGATTGACAGGCAGCTCTTATGCATATCGCCGGTTTCTTTCTATCACTGTTATGGGCCTATTACACAGCTCAAGATGGCCACGACGTTTACGTTAAGTGTCATGTGACCTACAAGGGGGTGTCACCTTGTGATTCAACACAGGTGATTTAATTTACCGGTCCATTTGAAAAGTATATAATGTGAGTACTTTCTGTCTAGGAGGTTGCCGGATCGAGGGACCGTTCTTGTTGCCGTAGACTGTTTGCAGCTTTTGGTCGTAACTAGCATATTACGGTAAGCACACGCTGGGTCTGTTGTATCAATGGGGCTAAAGGCTTCACATCTCTACTGTAGGCTCTGCTATGAGTTTAGTGAGACTAGTGTTTAAGAGAAATAAAATTCTTATTATCTTTTTTAGATGAGCTCCGTTTAAAACACGATGGAGCCCTGGGCTGGGACACAGCTCAGATATGGGCTTGCTGCGTTATAATAGCGATTAGGAATTATTTCTTCTTAGTGCAGGGTGGTCCTTTACATAGGGTCTGAACGTCTCTTGATTCGCCTTGGAGGCCATAGACCAGTAACACAGGCTGGCTTATAATTATGGAATATGTAAACTTTAGGACACAGTGAATCACATGTACCCCACTTTTTGATTATCATTCAAAATATAGATGTAGTCATAGCCCAATGATGCTGTAATGAGCATATATCAAGCGTGTAGAAGAGTTTGGGAGAGAGCTTAGATGCAACATAATCATAAGCCATTACAATAGTGAAGTATTTGCGGTTTGGACACATTTTGACAATTCACGCGTCCAGTATATGATAGCATATATGAGAGGATTTTGATATAATATCTTACGATTCGTTTATTGTTTGGCTCTCTCATTCTAGATCGGATCGCCTCTTTTCCCGAATATCTGAGTGGATTACCTCCTTTTATTAATTTTCTTGAACAAAAATTCTTGAATAAAACTCTTGAAAAAAATCAAGGTTTTGGACACCCCATATATAGAAAAGGTATGTTATACATGGACTAACCATGCGCCTTTAGTACAAATTTGTAAAATTAAATTAAACAATCTCTTCAATAGAGATCAATATGTCTCTATGTGGACATCATTTAATATGAATACAGCTATGCTCACTTATAAAACATCTTGTGCCCACTTATATGTTAGATTAACAAATACAATATGTATATTCTTCTTCACTTACAGCATCTGTTTCATATCTCAGATAACTCTATATGGACGATAAGAAACTGGATAGGAGACTTTCAGCCCCCATCGTATAAACTTTGATTACTGCCTGTAGAAGTGATTTAATCTTCTTTTACAATTTGGTAGGTATAATACACATTTACTATATTCTATGATACCGTTTGGATCTCTAGGTGAATTATGCACTAAAATCTGCAATTACTGGATTACCCTATTTAAATGAGATAGTGTAGATCGAAGAAACATAATAAATGACAATATAGATCTAGTTCCTTATTCCCTTCCTTCCTTCCGCTCTCAGCTTCTTTGATTACTCGATGCTTATGCAAGATGATTATCAATATGAATATCCCATATACGAAATGTAATATTGCTTAGCTTTGTTTTCAGTGTAGGGTCCATTGAGAGATTATGGACATGTGGAATAACGTAATAACTTTCACTATATCTGTATTGGATCGTAAATCACTTCTCTAAAATTAGAGTTTTATGAAAAATGTTTGTCGTAATGTAGGTTTTGTTTGTTAGATTATCATCTACTGTATGATATTTTTAATTGTTACACATTTTTGTAATTGTAATTATATGTCTATGTATTTTTAACAGCCCTGAAGAAGTCCTGTTTCAGGACGAAACGCGTCGGCTGTATCGCACTGTATTGTCCATTGAACTTGGAATAAAGAGACTAAAATCGAGGAATACTCTGTCTTCTTGAATTGAATTTGACCTATATACATTGTTATTATTGGATTGTTTTACAAATGTGTGGTGCATCTTAGCTTTTGTTTTATTCATTTGAATATGTTCCCCAGGGAACTAGCATTGTAACAATGGGTGCTATTCAGAATGCACACATCCCCTTAATCTATGTGTGATAACACTTCATTGAGGGAAAGATATTAAAGGGTGACATTAACATCAGGTGCTGGTAAAATAGAAGGTCCCATTGTTAGTTCCATTGGTATTTTGACATTTTCAATGTTTATTGAAACAACATGATTTGTTGAATAAAATATATTTGCTACAATGATTAATAGCTGTAGCAAATGAAAGTTATCATAAGTATCAGGACAGTGAATAAAATAAAAAGTTCCACCATCGTGCTGAAACAACATATATATGCAAGCTTATTTAAAAAAATATATGATAATCTGGCGTACTATTACTATGAGTACCCTAATCTAAAGCATGTAGGGTGTGTGTGTGTGTTCTGCCAAGAATCCCCGTACTGGATGATCCAACCCCATTACCTGATGGGAAAGACTGTAAACCTTGTACATGGTGTCAAGGTAGCATGATCGTGTTGTTGCAAAGTTGATTCTATAATCAAGTATAGTTTCCATTAAACTAATCCAGACTGTCACAGATGCAAATGTATGTTAGACGTCATTGTGTAAAAGTGAAGGCAACTTTAGGAAAGACCTGTGTATCTCTAAAATGGCAGTGTTTCCTTAGAGGACCAACTGGGACACATGACAGCACCCTTGCACAATGGGTCAAGGTGCCTCTGGTGCAGGTAGCATTTTTTGCAGGAAGGGGCACCTTCCAACACAAATACAATCCTGCAATGCATTTTCCTCTTTCTATGTGTGCTGGAGAATGCAGTGCACATGGAAAGAGGAAAAAATGAGGAGAAATTAATATATTGCTCCTTGTTTCCGCTTCACCTAGGGAGGTGTATGGATTTGACAATTTCCCAGGTTTACATCACTTTGGAAATCTGGGGCAGTGTTAGATTCCTTAGGTGTTGCATGGAAAAACCCACCACAGCGCCCATGGAACTCCATGTGGGTGCAGAGTAAGGCAATGCAGCGATTTGCACTACGTTGGTTTACTCATGATTTATGAAGGTGGCTTTGCGAGAGCCCTGCATCATGCATGACTCACTATGCTCGGGGCAAAAGTGTAGCAGGGCTCTCATAAATAAGCCCAACTTAAAGTGAGGCAAGGGAGCCACAGGTTGTTGGGCTTGAGACCTGACGATTCATGGTGGATCTCCAACTCTCCAAACTGTCTCTAACACCCAAATCCTGTCCTTGGCCATTTTTTAACTCAGGGATTAAGCAATGTGAACTGCGGTACTGTACAAGATAATGACAATTCAATAGCACTAATGTTGGTGTGAATCTGAACAGATGCTCTAGGTTTGCGAGTCCAAATCTCAGCGTTCATTCACGGTTAATTAGTTGTTGGGCAATCATCAACATGCAATAATGATTGCTGAGGAACGGGGGAATACAATAATTATGTTATGAATAATGAGTGTTGGAGCAAGCCTGACAACACCTGAAGGATCCCTGAGTGATGGGACAAACCTGAACATGTGATGGTGATAAGTCTTGGCAAACTGTGGGCATTCTTGGCAGTATTGTTCCTCTCTAACTTATGCTTGCCCATGCATCATGGTAGTCACTCTTAATATATTGTGGGCACTGCCCTCTTCTGCTAGAATGATTGAAGTAACCTAATATTGGTAATTTGTGGTATTTTTGTAACATGCTGCTGTCAGAGGCTATCCAAATACTCACTAATCCATCCATCAATTTATAGTCACTCCTTTCATCCCCCATGCATCCATGCAGTCACTTCTTTGAGAATTCTTCCATGAATTCATTCATGCACTCACTCACAGGCTCTCAGTTAGATACTTATCCATCCACACATTGACACATTCTTGCATTCCTCACTCATCCATTCATCCAACCACGCTATCATGCACAGAGACTCTGAATCAAGACCATGATTCCCTTTGCACGTTAACAATGAGAGTTTAATCACAAAGCTAAACTAATAAAGAAAATATCATTTTTCGGTACTTTGGGGAACAATTCAAGCCCCACATTGAAAGCAAGTGCGCAGTCAGAAAGAACTTTCAAGAGTTTAAACTGTTACAGAGAAGAGGCAGAAAAGAAGTGCAGAAGAATAATCATTCAAAATGATAGAATTGGAACTGGCAAATTCAGAGAAAACAAGCTGGGGGTCTTTGAAGAAACATGCTGGATATATTGTTGACAACAAGATAAACCTTTATCAGCATTATAACTCTTTCCATCCCACAGAAAGGAAATGCCAGGAATAAGAAGAATTTCAGAAAAAGCGATGGAATACTTGTTCACAAAGAAAAATCGAGAATTGTAATCTTGACATGAGGCAGAAATAAATCGCACTCTTGAGTTAAACTCGGAGACCAAGTTGTTGAACTGTCGTCGTTTGCTCCCAATCTATGATGGCTGTTAGTAGAGATCTCCGCTGGTTTGAATCGGTTTATTGTTGCACATGTCACCCGAACAGCAGTCAACGAAGATGTTAGTAGCAAACGTGTTGGCGTCGTTTCGTAGGGATTCACAATCTGCCCTGCCTGCGCATTCTTTGTATTCCGCTGTAGAAAACAACAATCTAATTAGTTCTGACCCGTTTTCATTTGCTTCTACAAGGAAAGGACATGAATTGGGAACGAAATATGGTATTTCCTCCTCTTCTCCTCCCTCCTCTCATTGCTTACTTAATGAGTGAATGTGCCCATTCGCCAGCGCTGCTCACACTTCCTACAGCTCTTTTCTCTTTCTGTCCCTGGAATGGGGATTTGCCCATAAATTCTGCGGCTTTTCCCAGCACTGCGTGTGTTCCTTCCTTGCGCCTGCGTCACTTCCTGAGGACTGTTGGGCTTTGCAGGGGGTACTAAGACCCCTCTCTCGAAGACTTTGTTTAGTGGTAGGAATCTTCTATTTTACTTTGCTAAACTTTGCTCCTCGCATTTGTTAAGGGCTGGTTTAAATCTCCCTGTGGAGGAAGTGCGGCTGGGGGTTCAAGACTCCTCCTCGCCCCCTGTTGTGGCTCTGAGGGATGGTGGGCTGCAAGCTGCATCTCTTACTTGTGTCTCGTGCTGTCTTTGTTCTTTTGGGAATTAACGGCTTCAGGGAGCGCTGTTCCTTTAATTATAGTGACGCTGCAGTCTAGATAGTTTCCTGATGGCCAAGGGCGCCACTAAGTAAAACCTACTTCTCGGTGCAGTGGGCAGAGGGGCAGTGTCTGAATATGTGGTCCCTGTGGCTGCTGCAGCCTCCTTTCTACTCTGCTGTGGTTCTAATCTGCTCCTCTTGAAAAGAATAAAAGAAAGAGGAAAGGAAGGAAGGAGAGTGAGGGAGGGAACAGTTCAAATTCAAATACGCTTTATTTGGCTCACATACAAAACCATAAAATTACATCATAAAATGTACATTTAAAAACGTCCAAGAAATAATCCTGATATGAAGCGTTGAGCAGCGGCAGCGCAGGAGCCAGGGGGATATATGGCGCAAGAAAGTGACAGTGCATAAAAACAAGCATTGGCAATGCCAATCGGTCTCGCCATTAGGATCTTATATGTATTTAACTATGCAGCATAGTGACAGGGCTGGGTTTTAATACTCACTCACTAATTTGATCCAATTTTTGTGGTCGAAATGTACGGCTTAGCTTCCCTTCCACCATTCTTACCTTGATTGAGCTAAGAATCTGGGGCGCATCTATGAACAGTGCAGCAGGTGCAGTGGCACCGGAGACCAGGAATGTTGGCTATCGAGCCCAACTAGGGCTGTGTTACTACAAACTGTGCAGAGCGGGTGGTTGGAGGGAGTATTTTCACTGTTTGCAGGAGGGCCCATTGACCCCTTGCTATGCCACTGCTGAAAATTCAACATTAGGTTATTACACTGACGTCCACAGTGCTGACATAACCTCACACGTAGCTATGTGCTTAAGACCATTGAAAGCCTTAAACAAACAAAATGGTGCTATGAAAGAACACAGTCCGTCATCAGTCACGTTAGAAGACTAAAGCTGTGATGTCTTACTACCATATACCAAACAGGTTTGCATTCCTAATTGCAAAGCTGTCCGTTCACAGGTGAGTAGGTGCAGTATAATCACCTGTCTCTCCCATGCCTTTCTTGTTCTGCTCGGTCAAGCTTCTTAGGTCATGCGCCTAGATTTACTAGGATTGCGCAAGCACTTGTGTGCTGATACACAACGAACGCTGCATCACATCCCTCGCTCGCGCCTCGCTAATAAACACGTCAGTCCCAGCATTCGTTGCGGTGCAGGGGCCTCGAACGGCCCTTTCATTAAACCCATTCTAGAAACGAAGCACTTGGAAATAAAATCTAAAGTTCTTGAGTACCACGCAGCATGTTTTGAGGAACATAATGAAGTCTGTTATTAATCACAAGAGAAAAACAAACTAAACAAACGAAAACATGTGGCCTGGGCGCGCTGTATTCCCCCACATTACTGTACATCAAAGGGCCGATTAGATTGTATAGGACGTGCTGTTTGTCATTTTCAGCGAAACGGTTCTTATTTTGTTTTCTAATATCCAGCTGCTCGTTTTGCAGAGATTGGAAAGTTTCCAGAACTTGACACACACACACACACGCTTCCACTCATCACACGCTTGCTTAGGCAGCAGTGGATGCCTGCTTGTGCCCCGGGGGGACCGCGCAAAGTGCATTCTGATAGCTTTTACAACGCCACCGTAAAGCCCCCTTCCCTGCATGAACCCTAAATTTAGGACATTGGAGAATCCACTATAATCTAGGAATTTTCAGTGTTGCAAGAACAATTTGCAATTGTACATTTCAAAATGTCATGGTTCAGTAAATCAAGATGTACATTTTCTGCCGTCATTGCATGTTTTTACGCATAAGCCTGAACCACAAGGGTTGCGCCGCATTACGGATTCGGAGCCCAGCACGTGGCCGGTTCTCCCCCGACTCCAAGCCCTGATGGAGAGTGAAGGGTGGCGCCCGCAGCTAATGAGGTCAGCACAGCAATGCCAGACCTGGTTAGGGCGGACGCTCGCGCCTCCCTCCCCACCAATCACATCCCTCGCTCGCGCCTCGCTAATAAACACGTCAGTCCCAGCATTCGTTGCGGTGCAGGGGCCTCGAACGGCCCTTTCATTAAACCCATTCTAGAAACGAAGCACTTGGAAATAAAATCTAAAGTTCTTGAGTACCACGCAGCATGTTTTGAGGAACATAATGAAGTCTGTTATTAATCACCAGAGAAAAACAAACTAAACAAACGAAAACATGTGGCCTGGGCGCGCTGTATTCCCCCACATTACTGTACATCAAAGGGCCGATTAGATTGTATAGGACGTGTTGTTTGTCATTTTCAGCGAAACGGTTCTTATTTTGTTTTCTAATATCCAGCTGCTCGTTTTGCAGAGATTGGAAAGTTTCCAGAACTTGACACACACACACACACGCTTCCACTCTTCACACGCTTGCTTAGGCAGCAGTGGATGCCTGCTTGTGCCCCGGGGGGACCGCGCAAAGTGCATTCTGATAGAGAAGCACTGTAGTAGGTCCCTGCTTGTGCCCCAGGGGCCCTGGAAAGTGCACGCAATGGAAACAGAGATAAACCCCTTTAAGGGGCTTGTCTTGAAGCCAGGAGAGGTGGCGTATCACATAAGGCTGCCGACGTTGGAGCTGAAGAGCAGAGTTCGATCCTCGGCTTGGGCTGTATTAATTATAAATAAAAAGGTCCGTAGCGTGGGCTGTATTAATCAGAAATAATTAAACAGATCTCAGATGAGATTTGCGAGAGACAAATAAAACAAGCATTGTGGGGAGAAACAAATACAACAAGCATTGGCAATGCAATACAAGCATTGGCAAATCAGATGAGAGTGGGGACGGGAGAAAAAAATAAAACAAGCATTGGCAATACAAGCATTGGCAAAACAGATGAGAGTGGGGATGGGGGAAACAAATAAAACAAGCACTGGCAATGCAATCATATGGGGGTGAGAAGGCATTGTAAGAAAGTAGTCTGTGCAGTAAAGGGGTCAATAGCCGTGGAAGGACACAAAGGAGGGACTAACAAGCCTACAGCCAATTGGAAGGCACCATTTAAGACACCAACCAATGAAAATGATTGTTGGAGAGTGGGTGGAGCTTGTATACACTGTAGTGTATACTGCATGTCTCAACGAGACAGCGCAAGCGCTGCCTAGGCGAGACCTAACTATAGAGAGCTGAACAGGATGGGCCTCAGGTATTCTACAAGATCGAGTTCAGAGGTGACATAAACTACATCAATACGGTCATGCCATTAAACCCTTACAATATACAGAATATATATATATAAAAAGTGGCATCATAGCAACTAAAACAATATAGATCTCCTTTTTGCGAGTAGAGGCTTTGAGTGCTGGATGGAATATAAGCTTGACAGTAAACCCTGCCCATTGGGAACTTACAGATGCTAGTAGAGTCTCTCTTTTAAGAGAACCCTTAGGCGTCCGGATGTTTGCTTGTCTTTTCATTTTAATCAGGTAGTTGGTGGGCCTCTCAGGGATGGGCCCAGGGGGGTATTTGTGGGAGGGACGGGTGAAACAGAAGCGAGGAGGCCGTATTGGTGTGATATTGGTAATTGGGGCCGTGTTTTATTCCAGATAACAATTCAACCTACAACAGTAGAAGTTCTTTTCCAATGAAGGTTTAACTAAACAGGAGTTCTTTCGTTTATGTTTCTCTTCTGTGGTTCCTTCTAGGTGCTCCGGTGTTCTGGGGGGACCCCAGGAGGCTTGCAAGGGAAGCACAACAACAAAGCGGTGAGTATGACCACGGCGGCTGTGCGGATCGGTCTTTCACCACACCCAAGTTTAGGAATTTGTGCAGAGCCCCTTAGATCTACTCCTGTGTGCTTTAAAGAAAAGGGGTGGGGAGTAAAAGTGAGTGGAAGTAAAGGAAATAAGTGGATCACAAAAGAAAACGAAGCCCCTAAAAGTCAACAGAGACGTGACAACCTCCTGACCTCCCCACCTTTACCCCTTCTGTGTCACACACTGCCTCTCAGGAGTTGAAGCGGCTTCTGCGCGTCATCCTTGTTCCACACGTCCGGAGTAGGGTGACCAACTGGCATTGGTGCAAATTCAGGACAGTGAGTGTAAAAATTGAGGACAAAGGGCCAAAATTCAGGACACAAATTCAGGACAGGAGGTCAAAATTCAGGACAAAACTTCAAGACAATAGGTAAGTTTTACAAAGACACATCAGAGGAGGTCGCGCAATAGTATATAAGTAAGCCCAGCCATATCCAACCATTTGCAAACCTATTCATCATGTATCCTTACATCTATTATTTCACTCATCCATCCTCTCACTCATCTATCCCTTATCCATGCATCCACCCTTTCACCCTATCCATCTGTACACTCATCCATCCACTCTTCTACCCATCCATTCACTCATCCATCCAGCCATTTACCCTTTCACCCATCCAGCCATCCTTTCACTTACTCATCCATCCATCCACCCAGTCACTCATCCTTCCACCCATCCACCCTTTCAGTCATCCATCCATCCTCCCTTTCTCTCTCCTTCCTTCCATCCACCCACCCATCCATCCATCTACTCATCCACTCATGAATCCATCCATTGACCCTATCACTCATCCATCCTTTCTCTCATCCATGTATCCTTTCACTCCTTCATCCTTTTGTCCATCTACCCTCCCTTTCACTCACTCATCCATCCTTAAATCCACCCTTTCACTCATCCGTCCATCCATTCACCCATGCACTTATCAATTCATCAATCCATCCATCCTTTCACTCATCCATCCACTCTTTTACCCATCCAGCTACCTATGCACCCATACATCCAGCTATTTTAACTTTTCTCTCATCCATCCTTCCACTCACTCATCAACCCATCCATCCTCTCTCATTATCCATCTATTCAATCTTTCATTCATCCATTCACCCTTTCACTAATTCATCCAGATATCCACCCCTCCCTTCACTTACTCACTCGCCCACCTTTTCATATTAATTTTGAGCTGAGCCTTTTTGAGAAGAGGCCCATCAAGAACTTCACCCTCGTTGCAGGAGCCATTCCAGGACTGGGACGGAAGCCACCCAGGGCGGAGACAGGATCCACCACAGGGGGGACAGGAGCCATCACAGGCGGGGGGACAGGGGCCACCACATGGGGGGACAGGAGCCATCACAGGGGGGGGGGGGGCAGGAGCCATCACAGGAGCGGGAACAGGACCCACCCGGGTGGGCACACGGATGGGCATGCAGTATTCTAGTATCATCTTGGTCTCTTCCAGGGTGGGGTAGGGCTCCTCACCCCTTCATGGACAAGACAACAAGAAGACAGGCTCTCTTTCCAAAATGTTAGTTTTGCCATCCCCCACTGTGATGTACAGTACTTAAAGGAGATACTCCAAGAGAATTGATTTAACTGACTGTCCTCCATACTTTGTTAATCAGTGTGGGTGCGATTGTGACATTTCTTTATTTTATTACATTATAGACTGCATGTTTGAAGAACAGAGGTTTGCTTACAATTTAGTGACAGTAATTAAGCTCTGTGAAGAGAACCAGGTGCTGCTTCCGGGTAATCAGGCGTTTCTAGGATGTTTTGGACCCTGGGCAGAAAGGGAATGTGTGAGGCCCCTCTAAATTGCAGAGACATGAGGCATTCAGGGCTGTTTGCATCTGAATAGATGCCCCTGCTCCTGAAACTGCAGCCCCTCCCTCTCAGTCACCTTCAAACACCTCTTAACAGCTCATCAAGGGCTGAAGGTGTGAGGATTGCCATCCCGCTGTGCCTCTCCAGTGCTGCCGGATATCTGAGGTTTGGTACTGCATCGGAGTCTGTTTCACCCGATCTCAACAGCATCCGCGTCAAGAAGGGAGGTGGGTGGAAGCTGTGCCGGCTTTAGGGTGGTGCGACCGGTGCCCGGTTAAAATTACGGACAAATGGCGTCCGTTAAAGAATCCTTCACGGACAACGGACAGACGGCCGAAATTACGGACTGTCCGTGAAATTTACGGACGGTTGGTCACCCTAGTCCGGAGTTCCCTTGGCTTCGGCGTCTTCCCCGACAGCGTCTTTCCCGGTGGTCTCCTTCACCTTGACTGCCTTTCAATGGCCTCTCTTTCGGCTGTGCCGTTGCCAATGACTTCACTTCTGCCGGTGTCTTTCTTCATCTGTTTCCTCTCCTTTTCTCCTCCTACTGTGTTTGCTGATTGGCCCTTCTTCTGCAAGTCCCCGCTTTTGATTGAATGGCGGTGAGTCGAGAGGTAAGTTGTGGGTTTGTGTGCGGGTTTGGGGCACTTTTTCGCAGTATTTAAGTGGACCGTCTCACCCGTGCCTGCTTGTGGTTATAATGGGGAAGCATCTCAGGCAGTCACACTGTTCTCCTACTTTCACTGAGAGATACCTACATTGAGTCAAGAACAGGGGACAGGCTTCTAGGTTTTACTCTCTGTCTGATAAGGATTTTTAGGAGACTGTGCGGTGCCTGTTTGAGAAACATCATCGCCATTGTAAGAAGAATTCATTGCCTCTGGATTCTCCTGTCCTCAGGCAGATTCTGCTTCTATCTATGTCCTCCTGCTCCTCCTGGGTTCTCCAGAGTATGATGAAGATGCAGGTGGCAGGTTTTCTGGCCAACCTTTCTGCTCCTAGACAGAAATATATTTCAATTAGGAAGGTGAAGTCAGTAGTCTCCTACCTTTCCCACAATCTTCAGCAGCCTGTGGGCAAGGTGCCTGGGATTGCTTGTATTTAAAATATCTTGAAGAGAGAATGGGAGGACCCTGCCAGAGTCTTAGTTCCCATATTCACGGGGAAACTTGATCGTTTGGCTAAAGAAGAGACTGTACTGTCTCACCGATTGGTGGTGGACCTCCTTTTAGCATATTTATTGGGCAAACCATCCCTTCTTACTGGAATTTTTGTCCTTTCAAGCCTTTCAGATTCGAAGGCTGAGGGCGCCGGGAAGAGACTTCATACAGGTCTTAGTCTTGCTTGTGAGGGTCTGTTGGATATATAACTCTCAATTCATAGTCAAGGATTTTCAATTTCTCTGTCTCATGCTGCATTCATGCTGGTAAGGATTTCTCACAGCTATTGGGAAAAATGGGGTAACAAGCCCACTTCTTGTTGGATGTTATGTTTCACAACCTACAAGCTTCAGCCATGGCTTTAGCAAGCTCAGCTGGTGCCGGGCATCATTTGCACCTTAGGAGCTGGAAGCAGCCCACAAGAACTGTCTGTTGAGAATGCCCTTCTTGGGTATCAAACTCTCTGATGGTAAGTGCTAGGAACCTCAGTTTAAATCCTTTGAGAGTCAGAAGCATATTAAGCCTTTTGTCACAAACAGAAATCTTGGAGAAGAGTCAGGAAGAAGAATTAGCATTACCAGAGGAAAAATACTGACCTCTGCCAGAGTAAGAGCTGTTTCCAGCCTAAGAGAAATCAATCACGCCTTCTTCTCATCAGACAGCTGGGAAAGGCGATAAGACACTGAGGTCCTGACTATGCCAGAACCTCTATGGGGCCAGTGAGAGGTCATCTGCAGTTTTGGCATCAAACATCATGAGATTTAATATCATACATGCATATTCAGCAGTTTCTCAGTGATACTTCATAGAAATACGTCTAGATTTTCCAGACCCACATTTTGTGTAGACTGTTTGACCCAGGGACAAAATAAAGTTGGAAGCCCTCTGGGACACTATATACCTTCTGCAGGTCAAGGAAGCTATTCACCCTGTCTGTTTAGCGGAATAGGATCAGAATGATTATAGACTTGACATCAGTATATCCCTGCTATGAATTTCAAGATGAACACTCTGAACTCTCATATCCAGGGGAAATTTTCATATAGAAATCGACGTACAAGAAACCTAACTGCATGTCCCTATAGCTGTACACCAAATAAGGTTTCTCAGGTTTGCTGCCGGGAGCCATCAGTGACGGTTTCAAGTGTTACTTTTTGGGTTGAAGACCTACCCCAGAGTTAGTACCAATGTTTTGGATCCTGTCTTCTGTCTTCCCCATGCTCAGGGGTGGTAGCCCACCCACATCTGGATGATCGTCTAATCTAATCCCCCACTCAGAGTCAGTTAATAAAGGAAACAGAGTTAAAATTCTAGACTCTGGCAGAAGATGTTCCTCAAGTCATCTCAAACTGGCGGAAGCCAACGAATATCGGGGTCTTGCCGCATAGCCAAGTTTCCTGGATACAGATGATCTTGGTGTTTTTCCCTAATTCCCTTATATTTTCTTGTTTGGATTGATCTTCGAGACCATTTATGTCCAGGAAGCTATTCTTATGCCATGCGGCATGCCCTTTACCTATTCGACGTCATCTAGGGATCCTTCCTCCCCACGCCCCTCAGTATACCTGTTTGAGGGACCTTCATGGCATGATCCCTGACTCCAGTTTCCCCACCAATTTTCCACATCTGAATTTTTTACTACTATTTTTAGGTTTCGCAAGTCAACTCCTTCATCTTCTTCCATATCAATTGTCCTTATCTGTCTCTTTCTTAATCCTGCATGGTACCTTAAATTTTTTTTAACCTGCCGCTCTTTCCCTTCTACTTCTATTTGTACTTCCTCTTCGGATAGTATCCGTATCCCTTCTTTCTGTACCTCACTCTCTGCTTTTTCAATCCTAATCTTTACCAGGTCCAAGTACATCAATACTCTGGTCACATCCTTTCCTTCTATATTTTGCCTAAATCCCACTTGTCTTAAATCATTTGACCCTATACCTTTCAAATTTTGGCACTTGGCGAACGCTTGCAGAAGTTGTGACCTGTTTAGCGGCAACCTCTTCTTTGACTTCTTACCCCCTTTACCTATTGGTATTGGTTCAAAATATAACCACTTACCCTCCTTCCTTGCACCTTTTACTGCCTGCTGTTGTATCATTTGTACCTTATTTATCTGATTTGTGGGCCTATTAATTCCTACCACCGGAGTATTCCTGGTTTGAAGGCTTCCTCCGAAGCCATGACCCAGGCAACTACCGGGATTCTTATGCTGAGGTGGGGTTTTATTCCTAACTTGTTTCTCCTGCGTACTTATGTTACTATCTAATTGCGCCCTTTTGTTTTGTTTCTTTGGGATTTTCTTCTTCATTATACTCCTGATGGGGTTGAGTGCCTTTTCCCCCGCCCTTGATCTTTTCACTATCTTGTTACTCCCCTTGTTACTACCCTTTTTTAATGGTTTCCTTCCTACTCGCCCTACTCTGTTTGCTGGCATAAATCTAGAGACCTCGTCTCTTTTTATTACTCTCATTGGCCATTTTGAAATATAAACCTCCGATTTTTCCTTAGATAAGTCAGCTGGTTCGAGGTGTTCTTCTACCATGGGCTGTGGATCGGTATCTGGGACAGGTCTTACCATAGACGGCATTTGGCATCTAATCCCCTGTAGCTCACCCTCTATCTTAGCTAGGTACTTTTTCTGTACTTTTAAAATGTCATTGTTTGTCAATGTGACTTCTAGAAGGCCTTGTAGAGTTCTCTGTAGTATTAACATAAGGTCCAGAATCGTCGAGGCAGGAGTAGCAGAAAGTTCCATATTTAGTTCAGAGTTTAGATTCAATTCCACGCTTTGTTCTATCACTGTTTTTTTCGAGATCTCAAGCGGGTTTTGCTTTTCTTTCCTTCTTTGACTTAACTCTCTACCAGGTACCTCCTCTTCCTCTATCCTTGAGTCAGCCTCTGAAATTAGTGTATCCCGGTGTCCTGTCTCTTGTTCATAAATAAGAAGACCTCGCGGTGAAGAGGACAACCGTGGTGACGACAATATAAATTATAGAGACTGATTGGCCATAGTTACTGATTCAATTGTGTGATTCTCAAGCGGTAGGGAAATGTTCCCAATCCCACTTTTACTCACCCTCTCATTCAGCGGCGCAGCCTCTATTATTTCTATATCGGGGGCTTTTGCTGGTGAGAAATCTTTTTTGAAGTGTTTCCCCACAAATTCTTTTAGCGAACTTGAGGCAGTACCACCCTGTTTTTTGCTTACGGCCACACATCTATTTGCTCTTTTCTTTGCCTTTTTTTCTGGGCTCGGCTCAGGGCTCTCTCCACTTCCTTCTGAGGCACACGGGTTAACTAAGGTCGCTCTTGGTCTCAATTTAAGTTCCAGGTTCTTTTTGAATTTCTTGGGGGCCATCCCTAATGTTTGGTTTAGGTTATGTTAAAATTTCACAGTCTCGGGCCCACTCTCTTTGACAAGTAGACTTACTCTTTTGATGATCTCTTAGGTAGAACCGGAGTTAGAGACCTGGGTTAGTGTCGCAGGTGACTCTGTTAGGCTGGTCCTATGCTGTAGCGCTGTTTTGGCGATCTTAGCTAGCTGGCTAGCAGGCTGGGTGTGGCTTTTTGTCTCCCCCCGACTACTGTGGCTCAGACTGATGGGCAACGTGGAAAAGACGGACTGGATCCTGCCGCTGCGGGGGGCACTGATGCGGCTCCTGCTGCCGCAGGGGCACTGACGCGGCTCTTGCAGCTGCGCTTGCCGCTGCGGGGGCCTAGACGCAGCTCCCGCTGCTGTGGGGAGACTCTCGCGGCTCCTGCTGCACTGACGCGACACTGACGTAGCTCCTGCCACTGCAGGGGCACAGACGCGGCTCCTGCCGCAGCGGGGATGCTAATGCGGCTCCTGCCGCTGCTGGGACACTTGTGCTTGTTTTGGGCAACTTTCTCGGCTTTCGCTGCTATCGCGGCTCCGCTCCGCCGCAGAGAGGTCCTCGCACGACGGCGACTCCTCGCTCCTCGCAGCCCCGCTCCCACTCGGCAGCAAGGAACCGAGAGCTGCGGGCCGGCCACAGCGACAGCGAGCCGGCTGCAGCTTCAGGCTCCAACTGGGAACTGGGAACAGCTGACCGGAACCACTCTCCACTCTCCAGTCAGAGAGAGTCACTTCTTCTGATATCTCACCCCCGCTGCCCCTGCTACCCCTGCTCAACCTCACCGGTCACTACCTCACCGCCGGTTCTGATCACGGCACCCGTGTCGCGGTGTCCTGGCCTCCCCCGTGCGGCACACCGGAAGTTCCTGGTTCCTAGTTCTTAGAACCCCTGTGGTTCTGCTGCCGCTCTGCAGCTGCTGGTTCCACTCCCAGTAGCGCTCACTGGGGCTCACCGGTGCTTGCCGGAGCCTCCAGGATCTAGCAGCCTCCCGCGGCTCCAACGCGGTTCAGTTCCCGATTCGCGGTTCTCGGACCCCCGCGATTCTCGGGTTCCGCTGTGTTGCCGCTGCTTGTTGCTGCTGCTCTTCCGCTCTCACAGCGGGTCTCACGGAGTCCAGTCACAAGAGAGAGCTGTGTGGCACTGACGCTTAGCAGAGCAGGTAGTGGACACAGGTAGAGATTTAAGGGCAACTCTAAGTGTTGTTCTATAGGCACAGCTCCTCTTGGGTCGGTGGTGCTTCACATTCTCAATCACTGGTTGCCTCTCCATGGAAATTAGGAGGTCCTAATTCCAGTAACTTTTACTGTCTGGGAGAGTGTTGAATGGTGGATAATGTCCCCAGCTTTGAAAAAAGGTGCAAGGAAACAGGCTTTTGCAGGTTCCTCTCTCTCTTTTTGCCCCCATTTGGACTATTAACTGCTGTTTTTTTAAATTTGAGACTGCACTGAGGCTTGCTAACCAGACCTTGGTGCTGTTTTTTTAAATTTGAGACTGCACTGAGGCTTGCTAACCAGACCTAGGTGCCAATATTCTAACACTAGACCAATATATGTAAAATTGGCTACACCCAATTGGAAAGTACTGACTTACTTAACATCCCTAGTATATGGTACCCAGGGTACCAAGGGCATGTAAGGCAGAGTGTTCATGCAGGGCTGCAGCACTCTGCATGTGACAGAGACAAAATGGGGCCCAGCCTGCCACTGCAGACTGACAGGGCAAAGTTTTACACTGCCAGTTCGACTTTGCCTTTACACCTAATGACAAAGCCACCACTGCCCTTAAGAATATATGTACGTCTCCCCTTAGGAAGGCTTATAAAGCTCTATGTCAGGGAGCCATATATACTTGAGTAGGACATATGATTTTTAATATGTCTTAACAGAAAAATTTCTCAATTGTCCATTTGCTGTGGAAAGGTTAGGAGCCCCATTGGCTAACACAGGGTTAAACGGTTGGCACCCCAACCCGTCTAACTCCTGAATGGGACTACCTAACAAGGTCAAGTAAGGTATGAAATTAATTGTGGCATTAAATCTGACCTGATTCCCAGGCCAGATTTAAAGTCATTATTAATGTTAAGCAACTTTTAGAAAGTTGGCACTCTGTACTCCAGCTAGTCCAGTGGACTCACAAAGGCCCGACAATTAGACAGATTTCCGACCACCTGGGGAGACATCTGTACGACTCCCAGGCCTGGGAACAAAGGCAATTGCCACAGAGCAAGGTGTTCCCTCCTCTCCAAGTTAGGCCACTCAGAGTGTTAGCCCACAAGGCAGGCTTCAAAGTTGAAGCTGATTTTGAAGGGCCACTAGCAAAAACATCCCTGATCAGGATGCCTTATGTTTCTGCAGACAATTAGGCGACAGACCTAAGGAAGGGAAACCTGTGCTCAAACCAGTTTTTCATTGGGCTTATAGCCTTCTGGTAGCCACAACCTTAGGGTGGGCTATCCTGCTCCTCATGACCAAGGAAAGGTTGTGTCATTATGAAATGGGATTGTCAGGTGCCACACTTCACAGGAACTTGGTTACAAGAATTAATGGGACCCAGTAGCCTATTGGCTAGTGACCGTATGGTCCCCTAGGGGCTCAATTCTTGAATAAATATGGCATCCCTGGCACCCTGCCCCTCAGTTAACATTGGAGTACAAGACAGCAGTGAAGTACTGACCTGCTGCCCTTGAACCACAGAAAGAATGGCTTCACTGTCAAGATGACTGCATCTGCTGCATTTTTGGGCTAGTAAGATTGTGACTGTGGCTACAGCTCCTGACCCTGGGAAAAGTTGATTTTCAAACCTTTCCAACTCCAGTGACTCTAAGGACCAGCCGCTGGATTCCATGGAAACAACTCCAGGGACACAAGAGCTGAAAGTGCTCAAAAGGACAAAGTGGTAGCCACTGCAGTTGCGGTGCCGCTAACGGTCACCGGGTATGAAAGAGGACAAATCCAAAATAGCCAAAACCTGCACCGAGTCTGCCAGACCAAGGAGTGTTGTCTGTGGCCAGATTCACCACACTCAAGGGACACCAGCCCCCACCAAGGATATTCCCTTTGACAGCTGTGCCACGAGAATGAGTGCTTCAACGTTGCTAGACTTCAAGTGTCGCAAAGAGGAGTTTATGGAACCCCAAGTCCCATGCTCAAAGCCGCCAGTGAACCGAGGGATCAACCATACTTCACTCCTGTAGACCGCACAGCAAAAAGTGCATCCTTTGAGCAACTTTTAGCCAGCATCCCTCAGCATCAGAACCACTGCATTGACTTCAATAGCGGTTGTCCTGTAAAGTTTGAAACTTGCTTAAAAAATGCTTTGTTGGCCACGTAACTTTCCAAAGTAACCCCTCTGGCCACCTAGACCTTTCCCTGCTGGATTTGGTCACCGAAACCAGGCCAGAATACTCGCACTAACTCTTTCAAACTTTGTCTTTGCCATTGCTTGTTTGTGGTTACATTTAAAATTAATACAACATTCTAAAATCTGTATCTCTGGAAACCTGCACGGGAATTTAGTGATCAAGATCTCTAAAAATTAATTAAAATACACTCTATTTTTATAAAATCTTGGTGTGTGATGTTCTTATTTCATTGTTCAGTGCTGTTAAATGCTTAACGCTAAGTTTCTTTGCCAAGCCTTACTGCTGCAGCCACAGCTACCCAGGGTTGAGGTAAGGTTAAGTAAACAATACTGACTGGACCCAGGATGATATCTGCGAGGGTACTCTATTATAAGGCCCCACACTCATATCATATATTGCACTCAGATCCTCACACAAGGGATGCCAGCAGCTGGGGTTGAGGGACAGTGATACAGTATGAAAATCCAGAGTCTCTGGCAGGGTTTGGAACTGGTAGGATGCTACTAATGTACAGTGTTAACAGCTGTCTGGAGAGCAGTTCAGTGCTTTGCACGTCTGTTGAAGGGAAAAGCTCTGGTGGTTTATAATGTCAATACAGAGGCAATGTCCTACTTGACTCGTTATTTTCTCTGAATCAGGTGGCACAATAGGTTTGCACATGAGAGGAGCCCAATCTACTTGATCTCAGAGCCATTTACATCTTGGGGTCCCTAAATCTTCCAGCAGATTTCAGAAGGTAAGGGTGTCCTATTTTTCTCCTATTCGCAACTCATCAGAATTCTCAACTCCGGAATTTTCTATCAATGTTTCAGGATCATCCAGCTGTGGCAATAGATGCCCTGGCCAGTGCTTGGCCAGAAGGGCTTCTTTAAACCTTTCCATCCATTCTATTGTTCGAAAGTGTTCTGGCAAGACTCCAGAGGGAATGATGTTCGTTCTGCCATTTTTGACAAGGAGACAGTAGTTTCCACTACTGAGGAGGCTGGCATTGGGGCAATAATGGATTCTGCCATTGCACCCTTCTCCCATTTTGCAGCCACTACTAACCCTGTATTCTCTGGCCTAATACTGTTGGTCTGGAGAATGAGAGGGAGGGGTTCTTGAATAAAAGGTCTCTCTTTTCTGTTTGTAGATCATTACAAGCTTACAGAAGATAATCCACTAAAAATGTGTATAGTCTTCAATGACGTTCTTTTGATTCTTCACGCAGAGAGAGAGATTTTTCTACCCAGTTAAGACTTCAGTTCCTAATATCCTCCAGTTCTTACAGGAGTGCTTTGATAAGGTACTGTCTGTGGCCACCCTCACAATGCAATGATCTGCAACAAAGATATTGAGAAGCCCTTGGAATGAGTTATTAGCAGCTGAACCTTTAGTATCTAGAATATTTAAATGCATTGATCTCTTAAGACAAGAATTTGTAATCCATTGCCACCTGGGGATCTTCCCCTGGTTCTATTTTTCTTCAGAGAACACCATTTGAACCCCAGGAGGACTCATCTAAAGGTTCTTATTCTTAAGACCGTCTCCCTGGTCTCTGTTACATCAGGTAGTGTCTTAGGTGAATTTGGGTTCTCTAGTCTGCCAAAATCCTTACCTAAGGATTTGTGAGCATTGTGTAGTTTAATTCCTTTATTTCTTTAAAACTTTTTATTGGGTTTTGTATTTTAAACATGTTATGTTAACGGGTCTTGTAAAGCGCCTGGTTACACTAGAACAGTGTGTCCCCGCGCTGCGGTGGGGCTGCTAGGGCAGAACCCGGTAGATTAGTGGGGGAACAGGAGAGTCTTGAGCTTCTTCCTGAAAATGCCTTCAGCTGGTTCGAGTCGGAGACACACAGGTAGTTTGTTCCAGGACTGAGCTGCCAAGAGACGGAAAGAGCGGCCCCCCATCCTGGCTCTTTTTATCATAGGGACACAGAGTAGGCCCAGTCCCTCAGACCTGAGGCTACGGGTGGGAGTGTAGGGAGTGATGAGGTTACGCAGGTAGGTGGGAGCGGTCCCCTGCATAATGCGGTGGCACACACATAGTGCCTTAAAACGGGCTCGTTCCCGGATAGGGAGCCAATGTAAAGAGGCTAGAGCCGGTTTAGAAGGAGCTCTCCTAGGGTGCTTTAGGATGAGACGAGCCGCTGCGTTCTGGACGCATTGGAGTCTCTGAGTACACCTATCAGTAGCCCCTAGAAGGAGGACGTCCCATAATCAAGGCGGGAAGTCACAAGTGCGTGGACCATAGTCTTTCTGGCCGCAGTGGGCAAAATGTCAAGGGTTTTCCTAAGTCTTTTTAGAACCCCGTAGCATGTGCCAGCAACCCGCCTGGTATGATAATCATACGAGAGGTGGGTGTCGATCCAGATTCCGAGGTTCTTCGCTTGGTCACAGGGTATAGGGGTAGGGCCCAAATCTTGCGGCCACCACGCAGATGACCATACAGAAGGGGCTTTCCCCACTATAAGTACCTCAGTCTTATTACCGTTGAGTTTTAGGCAGTTTATATCCATCCAGGCTGCAAGTTCTCGGAGGCATGCCACCAGGTTCGGTGCTGCTGAGAATTGGTCTTGAGACAGGGACACCACCAACTGGGTGTCATCGGCATAGGACACCACACCGATCCCATAGCCTTCAGCAATCTCGGCCAAGGGAGCCACGTAAAGATTAAACAAGGTGGGGCTCAGGATTGAGCCCTGGGGTACTCCCTGCTGCAGTGCCATCACTTTGGAGTAGAAATTCCCCTGCCTCACCTGGAAGCTACGGTTGTTCAAAAAAGAAATGAGCCAGCCCAAGGCCTTCCCAGACACACCTCCCTTCTTCAGACGATCGACCAGTATCTTATGGGCCACCGTATCAAAGGCCGCGCTGAGGTCGAGCAGGATCAGGGCGACCGTCTGGCCCATGTCCACAGATTGCCGGATGGTCTCAGTGGCAAGGAGGAGGGCGGACTCTGGCGAATGACAGGAGCGAAAGCCCGACTGGGTGGGATGGAGGAGATGGAATGTCTCAATGTGCGCCGTGAGCTGCTGGTTGACCACTTTCTCTGCGATCTTAGCAAAGTAGGGAAGAAGAGAAATGGGTCGAAGATTCTCAAGATGCTCAAGGCCCAGGTGCGGTTTTTTAGGGAGGGGGAGAACGACTGCCTCCTTCCAGCGGAGAGGGACAGTGCTGGTCTCAAAATAGATCTCCAGGAGATACCTAATGAAAGGTTCCAGAGCTTCTAAGCATCCCTCGAGTTTCCTCGGGGAGGCCTGGTCTTTGGGAGAGCCTGACTTAACCGTCCGACAGATTTTTAACAGTAATTCAGGGGGGGGAATTACGAGGTTCTCAAGCCTATCCTCCTGAGGAATAATGATATGGCGTGGTGAAGCCCATCTGTCATGGTTGGCCAGAGCCACGTCAGGGAAGGAAGAGTAGATGTTGGTTACCTTCTCGGAGAAGAATTCCGCTATTTGGTTACAACGTTCGGCTGAACCAGTGGCAGGCGCTACTCTTGAGTCTACAGAGGAAATCTCTCTATAGACCCTGAATAATTCTCTGGTGGAATTATCCGCAGACCTGATTCTTTCTTGGTAATATTCAGCCTTGATTTTCCTGATACGCCGATGATAGGCTTTCAATGACATTTTGTATTCATATTTCCCTTGCATAGAGAAGTTCTTCCTCCATAGTCTTTCTAGGCGTTTACACTCTGCCTTAGCAGCTCTGAGGGTATTATTAAACCAAGGGGCAGATTTTTTGATTCTGGTGAGTGTTTTACGTGCCCAGGGGGCAGTTATGTTAAGGGCTTCTTTTATCCTATCGTCCAATTCAAGACAGGCACTATCAGCGTCCTTACCTGTGGGTGGCCCCCCCCCCTCAGGAGGACACTCTTAAACCTGTCAGGGGAGAAACCAGCCCATTTCCGACATGCTATATCCTCAACTGAGTGTTCATTCACCTCCGGAGTGGGGATCCGAAGCATGAAAGGGATTAAATAGTGGTCTGACCAAATCAGAGGGAGGGGAGTACTGACTACCACCTCCTCCCAGTTGGTAAAGATAGGGTCAAGCAAATGACCCTTCTGATGGGTAGGGCCCGTAACACTGAGTTGGAGTTGTAGTGTCATTAGCTCCTGGCGCAAGGCTTGTGCCATTGTGCAGCCGGCATCCTCCAGATGTAAATTGAGATCGCCTAGCACAATGAGCTTGCTATATCGGAGCGCGGGTATGGTGAGGTAATCAATCAGACTTGAAACAAATCGGGATGAATACCCCGGAGGCCTGTATGCCAGGAGGCCTTTAATAATACACTTGCTGTCAATCGTGATGGTAAATAAACCGGCCTCACAATCAGTAATGGCAATAGGCTCAAGCTTGCATTGAATATCGTGTTTAAAAATTATAGGCACGCCACCACCCCTGCCAGAGGTTCTATCAATATGGTTTATAGAATACCCAACTGGCAGCGCTTCGAGGAGTTCAGGAGCAGCGTCCTCGTCCAGCCAGGTTTCGGTGAGAAACATAATATCGATCTGATTGTCAGTCAGGAGGTCGTGAATCTCATATCTGTGTTTCTTGAGAGAGTGGCAGTTGAGAAGGCCGCAAGTCAGCTTGGGTAAGCCCAACTTTCCCTCTAGCATGGTGGTAAATTTAAAAGGGCAATGGCTACAGGCTCTAGTTGTGCCATCGGCGTACATAGAGTGAAAGCAGGTGTCAGCAGTTTTGGGGCGAAGAGCACAAAGGCTAGAGCTACTGTAGTGTAGTACCTTACTAGAACTACCAGGGGGACTGGCCCCGGGCCCTGTACGGCCGCGGACGGGCGCAGACGGGCTTGCCTTAGGCGCGCCCGCTGCGCGCGTCTGCTGCGCGGGCGCCGGAGCATGTGCCTTTAAGCCTCCCCACAGCCTGAGTGACCCGGACCCGGAAGTGCCTTGCCCTGACCTTCACGCCCTCCGCGCAACGGTACTAGTTACCGCGTCGGACCGGGGCGGGAAAGAGGGAAAAGGAGCAAAGGCGTACAAGACCCCGGGTGAGCAGCACTTAAAACAGTGTTAAAAGCTTTAAAAGAAGTTAAAAGCTTAATAAACAAGGTTATCACAGGCTAAAATCCGTAAAAGTAGTCAGTTTTAAAAGAACAAGAACTCAGCTTTTACTCCCCGCACATCCACCAAGTATCAGCCAAGCGGCACAGGGTACTGCCACTGCCCTGTTCACCGCTGCGCGGGCGCCGGAGCTTGTGCCTTTAAGCCTCCCCACAGCCTGAGTGACCCGGACCCGGAAGTGCCTTGCCCTGACCTTCACGCCCTCCGCGCAACGGTACTAGTTACCGCGTCGGACCGGGGCGGGAAGGAGGGAAAAGGAGCAAAGGCGTGCAAGACCCCGGGTGAGCAGCACTTAAAACAATGTTAAAAGCTTTAAAAGAAGTTAAAAGCTTAATAAACAAGGTTATCACAGGCTAAAATCCGTAAAAGTAGTCAGTTTTAAAAGAACAAGAACTCAGCTTTTACTCCCCGCACATCCACCAAGTATCAGCCAAGCGGCACAGGGTACTGCCACTGCCCTGTTCACCGCTGCGCGGGCGCCGGAGCATGTGCCTTTAAGCCTCCCCACAGCATGAGTGACCCGGACCCGGAAGTGCCTTGCCCTGACCTTCACGCCCTCCGCGCAACGGTACTAGTTACCGCGTCGGACCGGGGCGGGAAGGAGGGAAAAGGAGCAAAGGCGTACAAGACCCCGGGTGAGCAGCACTTAAAACAATGTTAAAAGCTTTAAAAGAAGTTAAAAGCTTAATAAACAAGGTTATCACAGGCTAAAATCCGTAAAAGTAGTCAGTTTTAAAAGAACAAGAACTCAGCTTTTACTCCCCGCACATCCACCAAGTATCAGCCAAGCGGCACAGGGTACTGCCACTGCCCTGTTCACAAACATCAGCGACATATGATGTTTTCCAGCATATTGCAAGAAAGAAAAAGATTCAGTTCATACAGGCTTGAGCTCAGTAGATAAAACAAGCATTTACAATGCAATAGGTCTCGTATTTACGCAAGTATGAGCTATTAGCATTGTAAATGATAATGCCTTTTATTTATGTTTTGGTTTTTAAAGCATAAATAAAAGGCGTTGTCATTTAAAATGCCAATAGCTTAAACTCATGTAAATGCGAGACCTATTGCATTGCAAATGCGTGCTTCTTTTCTGGTTGATTCCTTCTCTGGATGATTCCCGTGACAGTTCACTCCTGATGTGCCTAATGCCCGCTGTGACTGACTCCTGACTGCTGGTGCTCATTCCTGCTGTGGCTGACTCCTGCCATGGCTGATTCCATTCCCGCTGCGGCAGACTAACTAGCGTTCATTCTTGCCTTGGATAAGCCCCGCTGAGTCTCTCAGCACCAACAGCAGAGGCAGTGTGGTGCGGGAGGGGGCAACAGTGAACACAGAGAAAAGGGACCGGTGAGATGCTCAGACTCTCGCAAATGCAAGAACACTGTAATGATGGCCGCGCCACTTTTTTAGACGCTGCTTGCATGTTCAGGTTACAGTGAGCAGCGTCTAAACAAAGGGGTGCGGCCAACATTAAAGTTAAAGCGCCTATGGTGCTTTCACCCAAAGTAAAAAAATATATATTTTCAAAAGCTTCTGTAGCGTGGCCGCTACAGTGAAAGCAGCCCGCACTGGTAATTAAATAATTAAATAAGCACGGCCGCTAAAGTGAAAGCGGACCTCGCTGTATATTAATTAATTAAGTAAGCGTAGATATAGGCTCCCTATGGGACCACCTTCAAGATGATCCATTCCAGCCCAGTGGACGCTGTATTGTGGTTTACAGGCAAGTACTGCCAGATCCATACATCCAGCTCTTCCAGGAACACCGGGTCCTCAAGTCATTCTCGCTGCAGTTTCCAAGTGGATGTGGGAGGCAGACATGCACATCACGATCAGAGACTTTTCATCCCAGATAGTCTGCATGCTGTATAAGGGATACCAGCCCGAGAGAGCCGAGGAAACAGTTAAGCCGCACGTACAGGCTATGTGGAATGGGATAGAAGGAGTGAAGCCGGGTCCCAGGGTTTCAGGACCACCATGCGTCTGTAAGCACCCAGTGGTGTATCCAGGTTTGAAAATGATCCACCTGTGTGTGTGTGGAGGGGATCGTGACAGGCATGGATGGGATCTATCTAAACCCTAGGTCAGGCAAGCAGTTATAATCTCCATCTAATACCCAAGGTGACACACTGCTATGGGCAAATGTCATGGAGACTGAGAGGGCATCCTAGAAGGCCCCCTGCTTAGCGTTGGGCCCATTAATGCTTCCAATTAGAACAGTCCGGCCATCTACGCAGACCTCCAAGAGGGCCTAGTGGCCGTCCCTGTCAATTGTCCTACTTGTTTCCTAAAATGAGACCCCAAGATGAATCCACACTAGGGCGCCACGTGCATACACTAACTAGGTCGTTGTGCAAAAAAGGCCCTACCAGTGCCTGGGAAAAAGGTTCAACTCCCCAGCCATGACATGTGTCTCTTGTAGTAAAATAACCTACGCCTGCTGGAGTTTGATGTAAGAGTAGAGCTTTCTAGAGGTGTGCACGCCGCGGATGCTTAGGGTGAGGGATCGGATTACAGTGCTCTGAGCCATATTGATACATGAGTGGTGCAAACGCGAGCTGCTGATGCTCCACCCTCAAATCGCCATGTCCAAGCGCCTGGGAACCATGAGATTTCTGCCTGCCAAAATGTAGTGGTTGAGAGAGAGAAGATGGTTGAGTGGAACTGTATCTACTGGGGTGGGAGAACATTTAAATGCTTAGAACTTACCACAACATGTCGTACATCCAAACTGAGCATATTAATCTTGCCCTAGTTGTGCAGTTATATTCCTTGATCTCAAATTTCTTCCTAAGATTAAATCTAACTTCCATGGGAATCAAGAGTTTGATCTCCATTACGTACCTCTAGATAATGGCAATAAGGAGCTTTGATGCATCTCTTGGACAGTGGTGGCTCACACAGGTAACGCTGTTGGGCAGAGCAGGGCCAGGGTGGGTGGTGGGGCTAGTGGAGTGTGACATAGGATGGAAAAGTCAAGAGTAAGGTATTTAATAAATAAAAGCACTTACTTTGCGCTCGCAGCATCACCGAGTCGGCGATACTGCGAGCACAAAGTAAGTGCTTTTATCTATTTAATGACTTACTCTTGAATTTCCCGTCGTATGTCACACTCCAATACCCCCCACCGCCCAGCAGCGTTATCTGGTGTGAGCTGCCTAGATGTAGTAGGGGCTATTAAAATCTACCTTAAGAGTTCGAATATAGGCTCTCTGGTGCCCTCCTTGCAAATTTCAAACCTGTTAAATGAGGAGGAAAACCATCTTCTTCCACTACAGCAGGATGGATAAGATCACTGAGCTCCTCATCTTATCAGGGTTGTGAGTAGGATCACTGAGCAAATAAAGACTCAATTGACTAGAGGAATGATATGCTCCTTGGCTGAATGGCCAGAGATATATTTTGGAGAGGTTTGTAATGCTGCAACATGGGTAGCAACTTCAACATATATGTTACATGATAGATTGCATGTTGCTCAGAACTCTGAGTTATTCTTTTTGGTTCAATGTTGTTTTGGGATCAATGTCAGCTGATAGACATTTTTTATTTTATTTTTCATGCTTATTGAGATCCAGTGATCTGGTGAATATTTGTACCCTACACAACTTTATGTATGATTTAAATGCATCAGGAGTAAGCAATAGATATTAAATAAAATTCTTCCAGCCTTATTCAGTTTTAATACTTTCATATGTTCTTTTGGCTGATGAAGGGAGGGTGTTAGCTTGGTAATACCTCATTAAGTAAGGAATGGGAGGAAGTAGGATAAGAAGGAGCAATACTCGGATTATTTATGAGTAGTCTTCATTATTATGATACTTCCTTACTCATCCCATTTCTTGCGAAACCTTTCTCCTGTCCTGCTGTACTTCATCAGCCTTTTTTGCTTAGGACTTGATGGGAAACAGGCTGTCCTGGGAGGAGGAAGGGGATTTATGGGTAAATATTTATGCCAGGAACAGAAACAGAAAACAAATTTAAAAAGTGATGAGCAGTTCTGGAGAATGGACACATTCATCCATTATGTGAGTACCGGGACGAGTAGGGAAAAATTGGAGTAATGGAAATTTCCAGTAAGTAATTTGAGCACTACTTTGCATGGGAAAGAGGAGGAGTGTGCGTGTTTTACCTTTCATCTCTTCACACTTCACATTGCCTGGCTTTGCAGGCAAAATAACCCAGGCCGCAGTTTATTTTCGAGTGACCTCCGTCTCTCAACAATAGTTTAAGTATTCTTATACGTATTTTTATTTTTGTTTGTGTTGATTGGGAGGGCAAGGGCTGGGTGAAGGAACTGGTGCAGAAGCATAGCATCCTGCAAGGCTTTGGTGCAACGGATCCAGGAATTCACAGGCCCAGTATTTTCAGATTCATTAATCTCAGGCTCGGAACTACCAGGGTACTCAGAATGGCCCAGAGTGGTATCTAATTCAGACGGTTGTATGACGTTACAACGCATGCTTTCACCCTGCTTGCTGTTACAATGCAAGTTTTTAGAACGACTTGCTGTCGGGGGTGCGTGGAGTTTGGAATAGTATAGTTTATTATTTCAACTCCAGTCTCTGCAACAGTAGGGAAGTTGTTGCAGTTAAATCCAACACCTTATAACCCCTACAGCAAGCCATTTCGTTGTAATAGCATGCGGGGTAAAAGCATGCGTTGTAAAGCATGCGTTGTAACGGTTCTTTCCCAATTCAGTCATACTCCTCCAGACCTCTTGGAATGAGAGCCTTAATGTAATTGTTAGATACACAGATGTCAATTAGGACTAGTTCATGGTACCAACTCCTAACCCTCGCCTAACTTTCATATCCATGTCACTGCCATTGATAATTCTTTCTCGGTACAATGGAATAGGTTCAAGTCCTTATTCTCCTAGCAACAAATTGGAGTATGTGGTGTAGCTGTGGGAGTGACGTGGTAAATTCTGCAAAGGGAGCAGGATGTCACTTTTGACATTGGTTTGAACTAATTCCCATGATGTGACACTGAGGAAGTCTACGTCAAGGAGCACTTAATATGCTTATTTCTTAAGCAAGAGTGTGCTGTGGAGCTTTTCTTTCTGATCACACAGCTAAAGTCTGGAACCAACTCAATCTGCTGGTTGGGTCTCAAAGAAATAATACTAAATTTAAGACACTTAAGAATGGAGTTATTCAAACATAATCCTTGCATTTGAGAGTGTGGGGAATTTCAATCCTTGCAGCATTGTCATCTGCCTTAACTTGTCCCAATCAGCGCCAAGAGGCCCTTTGGTCACTGGTTTGCTTTGTAAACCTTTCAAATAATTAAAATATATAAATACTCACTAGAAGAATCACGGTAGTGTATACACCCATTATATTCAGGACCGCAATTCTCGATCTTCTTCTCAACTCCCTTTTCGAAAAAGTGACATCTAAGGGCTCCACCTACAGGGGAAGGGAAGGCAAGGCAATTGAAGGTAGAGGAAAGGAATTCAAGGGAAAGGAGAGGAAAAGGCCAAAAATGAACATGGAACATGAATGAGAAGATGTGAAGGTCATGGGAGAACAAGGGGGAAATTGTAGAATAGAAGAAAGAGTGAGCCAAACAAATAGACAGAAAAAGGGAGAATAGGTAATTTGTTGGTCAAAAAGCAGCAAGTTGAATGAAAATGCACATGTGGAAAGAGAGGTGAGCAAATGTAGGAAAGCGGGCAAGTGGGTGAGAGAAAGATATCAAAATTAAACATATGTAAGCTTCAAATGAGTGTGAGAAATGGGAACAAAAAAAGGAAGTGTGACAAAGAAGAGTGCCCTTGAGGAGAAGGGATGCATGAAAGATGTTCAGAAAATGCTTGAAAGTGAGATAAAGAGAAACAGAAAAAGTAACATATAAAGAAGGCATTAAAATTCAAATGTATGAACTGAAAGTAGAAATTACAATACAGTGGGGGATGTAAAAGAGGGCATGGCCAATAAAAGAGACATAATTAAGAATTTTTTTTTTTATCCAGAATTGTTGGCACCTTCTTTACCATGCTCTTCATCCCTTTACTTTCCTTTGATTTATGAGCCAGGATAAACTATTTGGGGAGACGAGATGGGTGATTACCATATGAAACACCCTTCTAAATCATCATAAACCAAAACTACATTATTTGGGTTATAAATCTTAAAAAGTTGTACATACATAAAACATACAATATCACACAATTTGTTGTTGTAGTATAAACAAAGTGCATCATAACACGGAGGTCAGAAGAAGAGAAACTCCACATAAAAATGGATCAGAGCACAGTCCAGTGACAAAAACCTAAAAAACCTACCTGGATGACATTGCAGTGTTCAGAGCCAGTTGGGAAGAACATCTGTGCCACCTCTGGGAAGTGTTGATGGCACTGCGCAAGGCAGGCCTCACGATCAAGGCGAGTAAGTGTCAGATCGTGCAGGGTTCCGTGGTGTACATGGGACACCAGGTAGGGAGCGGCCAGGTGGCACCCCTGCAACCCAAGATTGATTCCATCCTAGCATAGGAAGCCCCCAAAGACTCAGACACAGGTGAGAGCATTTTTAGGACTCACGGGGAACTACAGGAGGTTTGTCAAGGGGTACGGCAACATTGTTGCACCCTTGACTGAGCTGACTTCCAGGAAGCAGCCGAAGAAAGTGAACTGGACTGACACCTGTCAGAAGGCTTTTGACACCCTGAAGACTGCCATGTGCACAGCACCCGTGCTTCAGACGCCCAACTTCTCAAAGGAATTCATTGTTAAAACAGATGCTTCAGATCATGGTGTGGGCGCTGTTCTATCACAGATTAATGAAGAGGGCCTAAACTAACCTGTAGCCTTCATCAGTAGGAGGTTACTTTCACGGTAACAGAGGTGGAGTGCAATTGAGCGTGACCATTTGCTGTGGTCTGGGCACTGAAGAAGTTGAGACCATACCTGTTTGGGACTCACTTCCGGGTTCAGACAGACCACAGGCCACTCAGATGGTTGATGCAGATGAGGGGTGAGAACCCAAAGTTGGTGAGGTGGTCCATTTCCCTACAGGGGATGGACTTTACAGTGGAACACCGCCCTGGTACAGAACACGCCAATGCTGATGGTCTGTCCAGATTTTTCCGCCTTAGTGCAGAGAACTCCCAAGGGGAAGGGTAGTTCTCTCCACATTTCAGCTGGAGGGGACACGTGTTAGACCTGGTACCATTAGCGTGAGTCTCCCTTCCATTTTTTCTGATTGCCTCCTCTGTTTTTGATATGTTTTGCTGGTTTAGACTCGTTGGGCGCTGTGCCACTGCCATTCAGTGCACTGTGAAAGGGCTCCCTATGTTAAATTGATGTATTGATTAGTGACTCCTTGATTGGGTTATTTGATTTACTTGTCAGACCCTAGTGCACCATGTGTGCCCAGGGCTTGTAAATCAAATGCTGCTGGTGGGCTTGCATTACAACAAACAAATGATGGACGGAATGCTGACAATGCAGACATTCTCCCCCAGTCAAGAGATCTGGGTTAAATCCACCGTTCTTTTGCCCACTACACCACCCCAGTTCAGACATGGCCATATGCAAATCAGTCTTGACCCTGTGCCTCATGGGAACAGTCCAGCCCGAACTGCCAAGCCATGTCTTCCCTGGACCGGAATCAAGCATCCTAGGACCGGTTTCTGGCTATCAGCCGTCATCAGCCAGGATAGCTTGACTCCAGTGGCGTAGTGAGCACGGGACCCACGTCTGGGCATACCCATCCCACTTAGGGCGAAAAGCGTTACAACAAACAAATGATGGACGGAATGCTGACAATGCAGACATTCTCCCCCAGTCAAGAGATCTGGGTTAAATCCATCGTTCTTTTGCCCACTACGCCACCCCAGTTCAGACATGGCCATATGCAAATCAGTCTTGACCCTGTGCCTCATGGGAACAGTCCAGCCCGAACTGCCAAGCCATGTCTTCCCTGGACCGGAATCAAGCATCCTAGGACCGGTTTCTGGCTATCAGCCGTCATCAGCCAGGATAGCTTGACTCCAGTGGCGTAGTGAGCACGGGACCCACGTCTGGGCATACCCATCCCACTTAGGGCGAAAAGCGTTACAACAAACAAATGATGGACGGAATGCTGACAATGCAGACATTCTCCCCCAGTCAAGAGATCTGGGTTAAATCCATTGTTCTTTTGCCCACCACGCCACCCCAGTTCAGACATGGCCATATGCAAATCAGTCTTGACCCTGTGCCTCATGGGAACAGTCCAGCCCGAACTGCCAAGCCATGTCTTCCCTGGACCGGAATCAAGCATCCTAGGACCGGTTTCTGGCTATCAGCCGTCATCAGCCAGGATAGCTTGACTCCAGTGGCGTAGTGAGCACGGGACCCACGTCTGGGCATACCCATCCCACTTAGGGCGAAAAGCGTTACAACAAACAAATGATGGACGGAATGCTGACAATGCAGACATTCTCCCCCAGTCAAGAGATCTGGGTTAAATCCATCGTTCTTTTGCCCACTACGCCACCCCAGTTCAGACATGGCCATATGCAAATCAGTCTTGACCCTGTGCCTCATGTGAACAGTCCAGCCCGAACTGCCAAGCCATGTCTTCCCTGGACCGGAATCAAGCATCCTAGGACCGGTTTCTGGCTATCAGCCGTCATCAGCCAGGATAGCTTGACTCCAGTGGCGTAGTGAGCACGGGACCCACGTCTGGGCATACCCATCCCACTTAGAGCGAAAAGCGTTACAACAAACAAATGATGGACGGAATGCTGACAATGCAGACATTCTCCCCCAGTCAAGAGATCTGGGTTAAATCCATCGTTCTTTTGCCCACTACGCCACCCCAGTTCAGACATGGCTATTTGCATATCAGTCTTGACCCTGTGCCTCATGGGAACAGTCCAGCCCGAACTGCCAAGCCATGTCTTCCCTGGACCGGAATCAAGCATCCTAGGACCGGTTTCTGGCTATCAGCCGTCATCAGCCAGGATAGCTTGACTCCAGTGGCGTAGTGAGCACGGGACCCACGTCTGGGCATACCCATCCCACTTAGGGCGAAAAGCGTTACAACAAACAAATGATGGACGGAATGCTGACAATGCAGACATTCTCCCCCAGTCAAGAGATCTGGGTTAAATCCATCGTTCTTTTGCCCACTACGCCACCCTAGTTCAGACATGGCCATATGCAAATCAGTCTTGACCCTGTGCCTCATGGGAACAGTCCAGCCCGAACTGCCAAGCCATGTCTTCCCTGGACCGGAATCAAGCATCCTAGGACCGGTTTCTGGCTATCAGCCGTCATCAGCCAGGATAGCTTGACTCCAGTGGCGTAGTGAGCACGGGACCCACGTCTGGGCATACCCATCCCACTTCCTTTGGTTTTGCTTTGTTCGCCATAAGTTGGCAGGGTATGCTCAGACGTGAGTCCCTTGCTCACTTTGCCACTGGATTCAAGCAAGCCTGGCTGAAGACGGCTGAAATGCCAGAAACCGGTCCTAGGAAGCTTGTTTCCGGTCCAGGGAAGACATGGCTTGGCAGTTCGGGCTGGACTGTTCCCATGAGGCACAGGGTCAGACTGATTTGCATATGGCCATGTCTGAACTGGGGTGGCAGAGTGGGCTAAAGAACGGTGGTGGATTAAACCCAGATCAGTTGACTGGGGGTGAGTGCTTGCATTGTTCAACACTCCGTCCATCATTTCCTTTGGTTGTGCTTTGTTCGCCATAAGTTGGCTGGGTATGCTCAGACGTGAGTCCCTTGCTCACTTTGCCACTGGATTCAAGCAAGCCTGGCTGAAGACGGCTGAAATGCCAGAAACCGGTCCTAGCAAGCTTGTTTCCGGTCCAGGGAAGACATGGCTTGGCAGTTCGGCCTGGACTGTTCCCATGAGGCACAGGGTCAGACTGATTTGCATATGGCCATGTCTGAACTGGGGTGGCAAAGTGGGCTAAAGAACGGTGGTGGATTAAACCCAGATCAGTTGACTGGGGGTGAGTGCTTGCATTGTTCAACACTCCGTCCATCATTTCCTTTGGTTGTGCTTTGTTCGCCATAAGTTGGCAGGGCATGCTCAGACGTGAGTCCCTTGCTCACTTTGCCACTGGATTCAAGCAAGCCTGGCTGAAGACGGCTGAAATGCCAGAAACCGGTCCTAGGAAGCTTGTTTCCGGTCCAGGGAAGACATGGCTTGGCAGTTCGGGCTGTAGTGTTCGCATCAAGGGCGCCATCGTATCGCATCACACCGGATTGTCGCATCGCATCGAGGTGCCATCTTGCTGCAGCACGAGAATCTACACATCACCTCCTCTCCGGTAAGCATCAAGACGCATCCCCTACTCTGCGCAAGCATTGAGGCGTGACGCATCGTCTCCCCCGAAGAAAGGAACTGCTGCATCTCCAACACTGCGAGCCTTTTGTTTATTCTGTGTTACGCATCCAGGTACTTTTGTGAGAACTGTGCCGCATTTACTAACAACTTGAACTAAGCCAATTCTACCATCTTTAAGTCAATTTTGAGTACAGTAGTGTGGATGTTTTGTCATTTGTGGTCTTGTGTTAAGTCTGTATAAAGAATACTTATTTTTATAAAACCTGTGTGGTGTCCATCTGTAGTGTTATCACTGTATTACTGTATGTGTTCACAAATGCTTAACACACTGCCTCAGAGATAAGCCTGTCTGCTCGTGGCAAGCTACCAAGGGGGTGAGCAGGGGTTATCCAGTAGTGTAATCCCCTTTCCCTGACTTAGAAGCAAGGATCCCTATTTGGTCAAATGTACCTACCTCTGCCAACTAGAGAATCCAAGTTCTAACAGTGATGCTATTAAAATTATCAAATAAATATGGGGAATGAGCAACTGGTCCTACCAAGGTGATTCCCCATTTTTAATTAGTTCCTATTTAGTTGTATGGCTTTCCACTGTTCTCAGCCAAAATAATGATATTTGCATTTTGTATTTGTTAAACAAATTTGTAATTACAGGTTTCTGCTGTTTTTTAAATCTCAGTTCCATCGTCGGAAAACATACTATTTTTTCTGTTCTTCACAGGCAGGTGACACTTGGGAACACATGCTCTAAAACTGCATGTGCCCTTCACAGGAGCTACCATGGTGGTGGATCCTGTGAAGGCACGGAGATCGCCAGAGGGCCAACTGGGACCTCTAGATATGGCTGGCAGGTGTCCAACCAGTGTGATGGAGGTACTACTGACCACCACCATCCTGATAGTCAGTGGCCCACATGCCACACCTTAAATGATGCCATGGGCTTTTATTCATCCCAATCTTACAGTTTAAAGGAGCTTGGATTAAGCTGGAGGAGACTCAGATGTTTTGTCTCTGTTTTAAGGCAGGTGAGCACATAGTTTGTATAAATGTGGAGCTGCTAAATCGAAGAAGAATAGTTTTGCGATAACTTTTTGGGGATGGTGCTTGTAGAACAATATGTAAAGCCATGTAGCTCTATTTTAATATTTTATAGCCATTTAATGGCTGCATTAAAAAAAATTAAGAATAGCTATTTATTCACTTATAATTTGCAAACAAGTCACTATGAATGTAAGTGTTTATGGTGAATTATTCTGCTGCAGTGTGTTTTTTGTGTATAATTGTTTAAGATTTGATCACTGTAGTTGTGACCATAATCATTTTTAATTATTGATATATTTATTTTGATTTATTTATTAATTTTTAGAATAAACTTTGCGTACTACATTCTTCAGCCATTGCTTGTTTGACAAGTTCCATCACAGTTTGTATCAGTTCACAGGGGTATTCTGCAGCGTTTGGAATGGTGGTTTTACATTGATGGGTCGAAATGGCTTGGGATCTGTTTCATTTGTGGCTATCTCCTTTCAGAGCGAGGGGTAGCTTGTTACAGCTAATATGCAAGCTGTAGCTGCAGCACTAGATAGTGGCAGGTTGCAGAGAAAGATACCTTTGTGTAAGTACTCCAACTAACCCCGGAGTTCACCACTCTGCTGTCAATGTCAGACTGTGGAACACGCACTACACCTTGGCTCACTCATACTGCCTCACGCTACTGTAAGAACCCCTGCAGAACGCGAGACCATCTGCCTACCATCTTGTAAGGTACACACACAAAAAGTGTTTTCATTTAGTCATGAATATTTCAAGCAAATGTGCTTTCTTCTACAATTTTATTCAGTAAGAAGAGGAAGGAATGGCAGGGCCTGCTGGGTGCTGACTAGTAGATGAAGGATGATGGAGATGAAGGTGACCTGCTGGGTGCTGACTAGTAGATGAAGGGTACTAGAGATGAAGGTGGTCCGCTGGGTGCTGACTAGTAGATGAAGGACGAAAGAGATGAAGGTGGCCTGCTGGGTGATGACTGGTAGATGAAGGATGATGGAGATGAAGGTGACCTGCTGGGTGCTGACTAGTAGATGAAGGACGACAGAGATGAAGGTGGTCCGCTGGGTGCTGACTAGTAGATGAAGGATGATGGAGATGAAGGTGGCCTGCTGGGTGCTGACTAGTAGATGGAGGAGGATGGAGATGAAGGTGACCTGCTGGGTGCTGACTAGCAGATGAAGGACGGCAGAGATGAAGGTGGCCTGCTGGGTGCTGACTCGTAGATGAAGGAGGATAGAGATGAAGGTGGCCTTCTGGGTGAGACTAGTAGATGAAGAGCGACAGAGATGAAGGTGGCCTGCTGGGTGCTGACTTGTAGATGAAGGAGGATAGAGATGAAGGTGGCCTTCTGGGTGAGACTAGTAGATGAAGAGTGACAGAGATGAAGGTGGCCTGCTGGGTGCTGACTTGGTGATGAAGGACGATAGAGATGAAGGTGGGCCTGCTGGGTGCTGACTAGAAGATGAAGGATGATAGAGATGAAGGTGGCCTGCTGGGAGCTGACTTGTAGATGAAGGACGATGGAGATGAAGGTGACCTGCTGGGTGCTGACTAGTAGATGAAGGATGATAGAGATGAAGGAGGCCTGATGGGTGCTGACTAGTAGATGCAGGACGATAGAGATGAAGGTGGCCTGCTGGGTGCTGACTAGTAGATGGAAGACTGTGGAAGACTGCATGAGACGACAGAGATGAGGGTGGGCCTGCAAAATTTCTCATGCCCAATCACTGAGGTCAAGCTCTAGAGAAGGCAAGTGAGTTGCAGATACATCATAGAGCCAGTACACTGGTTTTATATAAAATCTTTAATGGGCATGGGAAAATGCCATTTGTTGTCATGCTCATTCCTCTTCTAATATTCTTCTTAATCTAACTTTGATCTGGAAGTAACAGATCAGCAGCAGGTGGGCTGGCAGCGTGCATGTCACAATACATCAGATGGCATTCAGCTCCCATACCACAGGAGATGTATTGATTTTGCATGTGTTTTTTCTTTCCTCATCAGCCTCATCCCCAATCTGCTGCATGCACCACCTTTTTACTCGTTTAGCTTTCTCTACCTTGGTGATGCATTCATGAAGTCAAGCTGCCCTGCCAGACCTCATCAGCTGCCCTACGAGGAAAGAAAGAGTTCAGTTGTACTGACAGAGTGGCATCTCTGTAAGCATTTGTGTTTACTTTTGCAGCACATGATTGTTATAGACATTCCATGCTAGTATTGTGTTTCTAAGCACAAATATAACTCAAATCTGTGCCTGTGCATGTCATTAGTAGGACTAAGGAAGCCACCCATATAGAGGGCTGACTTTAAATAAATATTAGATTAGAACTAAACCTGTTGTATTTGCCTTTTCTGATGGAGTTGTGAATGAAGTTCAAATATTAATATTATTAGTGCGCAAGGAGTAAAACATTTAGGGGCATATTTATAATAACTGACGCATCCCTGCATATCAGCAGGGATGCGCCAGTTATGTTGCGCCCCAGCTCCACCATCATGGATGCGCCGCATTTATAATGTGGCGCACCATGGGGCAAAAACGGCACAGATGCGTCACGAATCTGTGCTGTAAAAGTGGCGCATTGCTGGAGTTGCGTCGCAAGCGCGACGCAGCTCCAGCAAGGCTCTGGGGTGCCCTATCTGCACAATGCTGCGTCAATCCTTACGCCTGCTTCAAGCAGGCGCAGGGTTTTGATGCAGCATGGGCTCAAAAGTGACTGAGTGAAATCTTGTAGATTTCACTCAGCCACTTTTAGGAGGCGTTCCTGCGCCGGAACGCCCCCACCTGCCCTGGAACGCCTACATGTGGCGCAGGGATTTACAACGTGACGCATCTCCCAGATGCGTCACGTTGTAAATACCCCGCACCATGGCGCAGGATTTGCGCCGCTGCTGCGTCACAAAAGTGACGCAACGGCGGCGTAAATAAGGCGCAAATCATACATAAATCTGCCCCTTAGTGATAAACTCAATCTATTTGTGAGCGTACTGGGCTGAACTGCAGCTTAATGGTGTCACATTTTACAATAGGGGAGGCAAAAAGGAAGAATATTGTTATTCCTCCTGACATGAGATGTGGGCATGCTTCTCAGTGCCCAGGGTATCTGGTAACTGATTGTTGCTTCCTCTGACTTTGAAGTCAACCTGAGGTATCACATTCTTTTAGTTGAGTTCTGACTCTCCAGGAACGATTTCATTCAGAGTGTCATGTAGTAATGACCTGAGGTTCTGCTCTATTTGCGCGCTCTTTCGAGGGACATCATAGAGATGTGTGGTACAACACCTGTGTGCAGCTGCAGCAATTGTGGGAAGAAGCAAATACCTAAATCACTGATGCCGAAAGAAGGGGATGGGTGTATGCTATTGACATAGACACTGCTGGGATCATTTAAAGCTGGAAGGGGAGCCCCCGGCCCTCGCCTCCACCCCCATGCCCCTGGCAAAGGTCATCCCATCCCATTTAGGTGATCCCCATCTGGTTGGGTTCTCTCTGCCTAAAGTGCTTCCGTCGGCGTTTAAGATCACTGTATGCCAAAATATCTAGTTTATTATTGTACTATTAAAATATTGTAGCAATAATATCAACAAACAAAATGTAATGAAGGTAAATATTTTTAGGAAAGTCTACGTTTATTATTCTTCACTCTAAATCTGCGTACTTTGGAGATATATAAATCATCAAGGAATATGTATGTAGACTAAAGTCTAGCAAACATATTCTTATCCATCTATTCTTCTCTTGTTGCTGTTTTGGTGATACATAGTTTTGAAACAATATTAAGGTAGCATGAAATTAAAGACTCAATATTCTGTGCCCATACTGCTTGGGATGCACCATCCTGCTCCTTAATCTATGTTTATTCTGTGACAAATAAGGTTGCTGCTTGTAGGCCAGTGGGTTTCATCATCCTTCAGGGGCAGATCTTTGGTAGTCCTCTCGTAACAGGGCGCAAGAAGTGCTGGAAGGGAGCTTGTGGGCGGCGTCATCAAGTGTTCCTTTCCTGGATACTTTGCCACATTCACAGGCAGTCTATCTAGAGATATTGGTGGTGTTCTATGACATTTCATATTAACAGCAGTGGTGATGGACATTCTGCAATTAACCACCTTTCCACCACCCCATGGGAGTTAAAAGAAGAGTGTTGAGTTGTCTGCAGGTGAACTCAGGCCCTTGGCCATGTGGTGAAATCGTGTTCCTTTTATCTATGTAGATTTAGCAAAATGTTCATGTTTCTGGAGATCTAGCACATTTCAACCCCTGCCCAGGCAGACATGTGGGAAACTAAAACTTGTGTTTTCAAGAGGAGGATTAATTTGGTTCATGGATCAGATGGTCAAGCCAGGCTGAAACAGCCATGCTATGATTCTTGTTTGGAATCTGCATGGGATGAAGGCACCAGGGAAAATGATAGATTTAAATCTTTCATTTGAAAGGAAAAGAGAAGCTTTGAGTTCAGACATACCTGCCCTGCAGTGGATAGAACATATTAAGATATAATTTGTGTGTCAGCCTGCAACGTTTGCTCATCTAGAGTGGAAGAGATTCTGGTGATAGATAGGTAGCAGGGGATCTCCTGGTGCTGGCACAAGAGTTTCCCATAAAAGAGAGATAGGTGATGTAGCAAAATAAAGTAGATGATACATGGAGTGCTGAATATTGTCAAACATTCACCCCCAGTCACAACTCTGGGTTAAATCCATAGTTGTTTTGCTCACGATGCCACTCCAGGTAGCACCCAGTCACATGCAAATCAGTCTTCTACCTGCTACTCCTCATGGGAACAGTCCAGCCCGAACTGCCAGGCCAGGTCTTCCCTGGACTGGAAAGCATCCTGAGACCTGTTTCGGGGTATGACCCCCTTCATCAGCCAGGCTAGCTTGAATCCAGTGGCAAAGTGAGCACGGACCCATGCTTGGGCATACACTTCCTACTTAAGGAGACTATAGCAACACAAAAAGATGATGGACAGAATGCTACATTGTCAAACAGTCACCCCCAGTCACAGATATGTTGTTTTTGTGCTCGCCATGCCACCCCAGTTTGGACTCAGCCATATGCAAACCAGTTTCTCCAATCTGAACTGCTGAGCCCCATAGTGGCAAGGGTCTGCCAAGATGTAGGTCCTGTGCTTGTTATGCCACTGGATTTCAAGCTAGCCTGACTGATGAGGGGTGATACCCCGAAACCGGTCCCAGAATGCTTGTTTTTTGTTTGAGAGAGGACCTGGCCAGGCAATTCAGGCTGGACTGGCATGTTCCCATGGTGATCAGGGTCAAGAATGATTTGCATATGGCTGGGTCAGAACTGGGCTAGTGTGGCGAGCAAAAGAGTGATGAATTAAACCCAAATCTGTGACTGGGGTGAATGCTTGACAATGTTCCCCATTCTATCCATCATCTTTTTGTGTTGCTAGTTATTTGATGTATCCATCTCATCCTGTGTATTCACCACAGATTTGAGTTATTGTTGGGCATACGTCCATCACATTAAATGGGATAAAATATGAAGAATGCCCTTGTATTTAAATGCCGTTAAGAATGTCCCTTGAGGAAGGAAAAGTGATTTGATTTTGTTCCTTGACAGACCCCTTTGCGAACATTAATAGCATGCTCTATATCTGCCAGAAAGCCTCCTGTGCACTGTTTTCTAAAATGTGTATAAAACATCATGCACATATGACAGAGACAGTAGTTCAGGTTCCTCATACTGTAATGAGCCCTGGTTATGTGCAGCTCTATAGATAATGGCATTGTGCGGTGCTGAGATGTAATTCATATCAACAATCTCCCTTGCTACTCAAACAGGATTACAGACCATCTCACTCCCACACCTTCTTCACCCCTATCCTTTGACCTCCTTGTGTCCAAAATTCTGTTGCACTATTTTTTGTGCAATGATGTCTAGGCAGAAAAATAGCAACCAACACTTAAAACCTACAAAGTAAGCACTGAATTAATCTGTGTTTGGACTTTCAAAATTCTAATGACTGGTCAAGTATTTTAAAATACAATCCAACAGACCAGTACAATTTCCAAATGATCCATCGAATTCCCACAACTGGAACTACCCAAACCCTATCGGAAGCCCACATTTAATGATTGATAGATAAAAACTCTACTCACTTGAGCACACATAGACTCCAAGGAACAGAAGGAGAATAGCAGGCTTCATTGCTGTGTTGTGGCTGGTTATTCAGGTTCTTCACAACTGAAACCCTGAAAACAGAGTAACAAACATTTTGATACTCCATGTGTGCACTTCTTGGCAACAACTGATAGTAAGAAAGCTATCAGGGCCAGATTCATTAGAATTGATCAGTAATTTAAGAACATTAAGGCTTAAGTTTACTGTGTATTCTTTTTGACTTTGTTATCTGTGTTTCTCAGTTGTAACCTCTTGCCACAAAGGGAAGACTCAGCCATTTACCTCCTCTCCAACAGCATGATCATGCTTATTGTTGTACTATTGAGTAGGGCATTCCATGTTGATGTTGTACAATAATTCTTTAGTTCTTCGAGTGCCAGCAAACCTATTCTCACATCAGAAGAATGACAGTCCCACATTCTTGTGCTTGTGAAGTTCAGGAAAATGGTTGAAAGTGGGGATTCACCAGAGTGGGGTAAAGTACTTTGACATTCCATTGAGAGTGAATTCACTGTACTTGGCACTCCGAGTAGCATGTTCTTCCTTCTTTCAAAAGTAGCCATACTCTGTTGATGAGCAATGTCAATTTTCAAGAAGAACAAGGAATAAAAACATATTTCATTACAGTTTGTCTCGGCATAAAACCCTGTCTTTTATGTTAATTTTTCAAAGTAACAAACCTTGTTATGAAGCATCTTAAAGATATTCTCCATCCTAGTCACATGGAAGCACAAGTTAAGCTGTTAGCTTTGTGTGTTATTTTATTATAAATTTAGTCACAGGTTTGAAGTTCCTTAAATGTAGGATGTTAGAACAGTCCCTGGTTCCTGTACGTCCTCACAGTGGTTGCTTTGATTGTTCTATTGATTGTGCTATTATCCATAGAAGTTTGTTTGTCTTCTTATTTGCTATTCTCTCCAATGGGAAAACGTTATACTTAGTCTGGATTGCATTTAATTACTGGATATACATGTCTTTTCTATTTGTATAGCAGTAGTATTTCACATCTAGGTATACTTTGTGTATTTAAATAAGCTGGCTGATTCATATTGCTGATACAACTTTAAAAAAATGTAAGTACTTCCTCCGAAAGTCCAGTTTATTTTTTACTCTCATTGTGCCACAGATATTTACAGTCTGCTCATGTTACTGACCTTCTATTTCAGGCGTGCTGAAGCCATTTCAAGGCTTTTTAGAGTGAGAGTGTCTTGTTGCCCAAAGAGGGTAATTTGTTATATTTATCTATTTATATTAAAGATGTATCATTTGAAGTGTCACACATTGGACAGTGGAATGCCACTCATACAATACATACAATAAAACAATGGAAATGTCACTCATAGGCAATCTGAAAAAGCTATGGCAAGGTCATGCATGTGGTTTCAGTGGTCTCTTTTTTCTAGGTTCCCTCACAATTCTGTGATGCTCTAAAGATGAAAATGCATTCCTATGAAAGATATCTATCAATTGAATGCTTTACATAAATAGGTGCATTCTGGAAAGAGCTACCATCAGGCTCTAACCGTAAACAAATGCAGTCCTCCAGTTTAAATCACTAATGAAATGATTGATGCTCCACTGGAACTCCAATACTAAATGGTAAATGGAGGAGATGCACAGCCATATATTTAAAGAATTATTGCTGGACCCCCTTGTCTGTGAGAAGGAAGAACATGGTGTAGTGGAAGATGGAAGACCCTCTTGATGGGGACAGCCTAATTGCCACACTAACACAGAGCTGTGAGATCGTCATTAGGAACAGTGGCTATAGGATGAGAGGCATGGTAGAGCACATTTACAAAGATGAATATCAACTCCTGCCTAAAAGTAGACATGCTGTACGCATTCTCAGGGCACACAAAGCTGCAGAGACAGAAGAGGGGCAACCTGATTTCCTCTCACTAGTGGGATAGTAAGCAGAGAGTGCCCCGCTTTTATCATGGTGACCCAAAGGACGAATTAGGGAGGTGCGGACAGCTAGGATCAGAACCACTGTGTCTTAATCCCTATCAACGAGGTGCAGGCTGGACTGAAAGCAGCAGGTAACAAGGGTGACAAAGATATTATAGAATTCCCAGCAAAAACAAGTAGGAAGTATGTGGTGATGTGCCTGTGAGTGTTCCATAATGTCACCTAGAGTGTTAGCAGGCATCTTGCCCTGAATGTTCTGTCAGTGGCAGTTGCTGCTTGTGCCTTGTACTCTTTGGGACGGCTCTCTGTACCAACTCCAATAAGCATTACTGCTGTTCATGAACTGCGTCTCCTTCACCTTTCATCAGTGGCGACAGAAGATGGGATCCATCCACTGCCATCTCAGTGGAGAAGTGTGGCTCAATGGTTAGAGCGGCAGACCCTGATGCAGAAGTCTGGCCTGTACTAGGGTTCAATTCCCGCCTCGGCGGCTCTTGGACTTAAATTCACTGGACCTGTTAATTCTCGCCTCGGTGCCTATTCTAATCATGGTTCCCACTCTGCAACTCTTGGCAATAGCTTGCTTAATCTCCACAACGGCCCCCACAGCGCAAAGGATGCCTGGCTTTCACCTTGGGGTGCCCAGGAGTGGACATCTCATAGGAAAAACCAGGAAGGGTTCCACAGCGGTATGAGTACAAGTGCTGGGATGCCTCCGGGTAGCTGTGCGCTATACAAATACTTCAATTTACATTTAAATCTCCACTTACTGATGATATTCGTGGCCCTCAATTCAAGTATTTATTGTCTAATTTATCGGAGTGCAGCTGTGAGTAAACCATTCCCCTACCCTAGGCACTCCTGAGTGAACTAGTACAGAGAGCCGTACCCATTTTCATACAGCTTCCCAGCTCATGAACTGTACTTCTAATTGCTGCGAGGGATTTTCTCTGAGCTCTTTCTAAAACTTGACTGGAGCGTTTCCTGCTGACTCATGATACTCCTGCTGTGTGTCTATGTTCCTCGACATTAAAAGAGAAGAATGTTTAAGGCTTTCTACATATTTCTGTACATTTAAGCTGCAGCGTTTCACTGACTTCATCAACGCTTTGTTAACGCGCAGTTCCACGAGCTGGACTCTCTTGCTCCAGTCCCACGCGTTGTCTTCACGAGCTGTTGCCTAGCAACCCAGCCTCTTCACAAAGCCGTGCAAGCACTAAGACTGCATTTCAAGTGTCCTTTCATGAAAGCCTCCTCCTTCTGCTATAAATTTCCTTTGCCAGCTTCAGCCATGGAGTGCTGCCTTTCCCGGAAGGCTTTACTTTCACGCTCTGACACACACAGCACTTACTTTTGTGTGTCGAGTCATCCACATTTCCTTCGATCTTCCTGGTTTGAGCAGGAGAAAAGTAAAGAGGACATCGTTGAAGGTGGGACATCCGCCTTACATTTCCGGCTGATTTGTGACTGGCTGAGGGGAACATCCATATATCTGGCATTACGTATTTGCTTCAAAAGAAAATCCTTCTTCAACATTTCTGCGCTGACACGCACAGCTCTTTTGTGTGTCAATACTATTATTTACTTTATAGTTCGTTGATACGCACAAAATTTTTCATCATTTGTCTTTAATTTACACTGACACACATAGTTATCAACTCTCTAATACCACCATAAAACGAGACTGCCATCCTGTGGTCCAATTGTGGATTTCACAATTTTCTTCATTATCATTCAGTGTATTACATTGTTCTTCCACAGAACTTATCACACTATATTTTTTTCTCTTCTTTTCTTATTCCTATATCCAGTTTTTTTTTTCTTTTTCTCTTCTTCTGTTTTTCTCTTTCTTTTCTTCTTCTCTCTTGTTCTGGTTCTCTCTCCGCAAACTTCTTCTTGGCTGATTTTGTTTTTTCTCCTCTTCACAGACATGCAGAGCGTTACAGCTCCTGCACTTTTTTTACAGGAACCTGGAGAACCGCAACTTGAATGGAAACTATGGATTAGATCCTTCAAAGCATACTTGGGTGCAATTGGTGGTCAAAGGTTTAGACCCGAAAGGAAGAAGAATCTTACGTATTATCACTTGGGAGTTGAGGGTCAAAATGTGTTTGATCATATACCTCCTTTTGAACCACCTGAAGGAGAGGACCCTGATGAATTTGACCTAGCTGCATTGCAATTGGACAAGTATTTCACTAAAACAAAAAACATTGTAGTACACAGATACAAATTTTTTACACGAACGCAAAAACCCAACAAAAGTGTAAACACTTTCATTACAGCTTTAAAAGTCCTTGCTGCAAAATGTGATTTTTACTATTTTACTTCTCAACTTGTAAGAGATCAACTCATTGCACGTTGCTACTGCAAAAAGATCCAAGAGAAATTACTTACTTGTAAAGATCCCACTCTAGGTGAAGCAGTGGACATTGCCAAGAGTATTGAAAATTCTATGGACGATGCTAAGCAACTTGAATCTGCATTATCTAATTCTAGTATTTCTGGTGTGGTCACCACTAAAGCTCCTTCTTCTTCTACCCGTCTCTCCCTAACATCTCTAGAGCATGTTACATATCTAGGGGTGGGAGGAATTTTACTCCAAACAAAGGTGGAAAAACCTATACACCCAACAGACAGTCTAACTACAAAATAAGTTGTTATAGACGTGGGTCATCCATTCATATTTCTTCTTTCAAAAACTGTCCCGCTATCAATCAACAGTGTGGACAATGTGGTAAAATAGGTCATTTTACAAAAGTTTCTATGGGAGGAAAAAGAAGTGTAAGATGTGTACTCCATGATTGTGATAAACAATTTGATGATGATGTCACGAATCAAGAGTATGTTGTAGTAGTCAAGAACTGTTCCGATAAATGCTCTACACAACACATTCCTGATCCCGAAATTGAAGTTAACATTGAGACTCATCACTATTGTATCCCAAGACAAGTACATGAAATTTTGGTCTACTAAGTGTTTAATACCTCCTGACATTCTTATAGTAGCCTTTGAAGGTAGTAGGATTGATTTGCTATGCTACTTCTGGGCTACAATAAGTGTGTTTGAAGTAGTCATTAATGGCAAGCTGTAGCTGGCTAAACGTGGGATTAATGTAATTGGTCTTATCCATCAGGCTGAGTTTGGTCTAACTATCAAACCTGGTTTACCCAACCCAGTTTTCATTGACCATCAATCCAACCATAATCACTCTTCTCCCACTAAAAATGTTGGCTTGCTGTCCAGTACTCAAATGGCGAGTACTTGGGAACACAAGTACAGTAAAAATTTTGAAGACCGTCTAGGCAAAATTACAAATTTCCAACACTTCATTAGAATAAAGGAAAATGCAATACCCATCAAGCATACACTGTGTAATGCACCGTTAAGCATTAGAGGTGATCCCTCCAAACATTTACAAGCTTCATGTGACCAAGGCATAATCGAAAAAGTCGAGTCCACTCTCTGGCTTTCTCCCATTGTTTTGGCCAAGAAGAGGTCTGGGGATCTGAGGATGTGTGTTGACTTGAGGAGCCTTAACGAAGCTATCTGGGTTGATGGTTTTCCCCTTCCTCGCATTGAAGATCTTATTGCCAAGGTAGGTTCCTACTCGTGGTACACAAAACTCGATCTTAAAGCAGTCTACAATCAAGCTGAACTAGATCCTCAGTCCCGACACCTCACAGCTTTTGTTACTCCAGATGCAGTATATCAATTTTGCCATCTCCCTTTTGGTCATGCCTCGGCTGCAGCCATATTTCAAAGGTTAATGAGTGAGATGTTTCATCACAATCCTCATGTTATTGTTTTCCAAGACGACATTATCATATTCACTAAAACTGAAGCCGAGCATGATTCTATCATTGATCAGGTATTCAACGTTCTAGCATACAGAGGGGTCCCCCTACAAAAAAGTAACTGTATCTTCAAAGTGAAGGAGATCGAGTACTTAGGCCGTGCCATCTCCGAACGTGGCATTAAACCCAGACCAGGTCTAATAAGGAGCATAGTTGATGCACCTTCTCCCCAAAATAAGTAACAGCTCATGTCCTTTCTTGGTCTCTGTGAATTCTATTCTAAGTTTATGAAAGACTTTGCCAAGACCACCGAATGTTTCAGGGTGTTACTGAAGAAAGGAACAACTTATGTATGGTCTGAAGAGTGTCAAAAAGGTTTCCAGTCCATCAAAGACAATATAGTTCAAGCCCCTGCTCTGCAAGCCTTTGTAGGAGGAAAACAAACCATTGTCACTGTTGAGGCTTCTGAGTATGGCCTGGGAGCTGTTCTCTCGCAATATGCTGATGGGAAGGAGCACACAGTGAGGTTTGCATCCAGTACACTTCGTCCTGTTGAACAGAAATATTCCGTTATTGAAAAAGAACTTTTAGACTGTGTATGGAGCATTGGAAAATTCAAACCATATATTTGGGGCAGATGCTTCATCCTCAAGACTGACCATCGTCCTCTGGTTGACATTCTCTACGGCAAAAATGTCAAACGCACCACTGCATGCTTAGCGCGATTATCTGCAAAACTCCTGTATATTCCTGGAGGAAAAACCTGTTGAGCGGACTGGCGTTCAAGACTTCCCATTTCTGACACCGATGAACAAGATTGGGAAGCTGAAGTAGAAGAGTGTTTTGTAGCAGTTATTGGTCAAGATAACTTGTCTTTTGCAGAAGAAGACTGGATTATTCAGATTGACAAGGATCCCATTCTCAAAGAAGTTGCATCTTTAATTAAGAAAGGCTGGCCAAAAGAAAGGTGTCTCTCACCCGATCTACAAATGTTCTGGAAAGTAGCTGATGAACTTTCAGTGGAAGGTGGAAAAGTAGTCAGAGGTGACAAACTTATTCCTCCTTCTTGCTATCGAGAAAAGATCATTCTAGCCGCACATTCTGGCCACCTTGGAACAACCATTACAAAAAGGAAAGTCAGGACCGGCTTCTGGTGGCCTAGAATGGACACCCAAATTGATGAATTGGTAAGGCAATGTTCACGCTGTAATGCCAGCGACAAAGTCCTTGTACTCGAAGGTGCGGTTGAATCACCTGTACCCCCTCCTGGCAGAGCTTGGCAAAAACTTGGTATGGATTTCCTGGGACCGTTTCATGTTCTTCCTTCCAACTCTAAATACTTCTTAGTTCTCATTGACCACCTATCCAGGTGGGTGGAAGTTGAATCTATTACTACACCCAATTCAAAGAATGTCATCAACTGTTTGAATGCCATCTTTCTCAGGGAGGGTTATCCTGAGGAAATTTTAACCGACAACGGTGTTCAACTTGTTTCACATGAAATTAATTCATTTCTATATTCTTGTGGCATCAAACACACCAGGACTCCACTTTACCATCCACAAAGTAATGGCAAAGCTGAGAGATTTAACAGGGTTGTAGTGGAGTGTGTGCAGGCAGCCTTTAGATCCAAGTGTTGTGTTTTTCAAGCCGTGAAGGATCTTGTCTGGTCATATCGCACTTCACCTCATGTTGCTACCTATTTTTTTCCTTTCGAATTGATGAGGGCAGAAAAGCTTCCTCTCAAGTACATCCCTTTTGGATGGTTAAATCCTTTCATCAAGGTTGTGACATGAGGTGTTTGTGGGAATCTGCCAAGAAAGCTTTCACTGAAGTTTGTTCCAACCATCATCAATTCGCTACCATGAAAGAAACTCACAGACTCAGTGTTGAAGACTGGGTCAGAATCAAAAACCCCATCTCAGTAAGAAAAGATTTTTCTAAATTTTTAGATTCACAACAAATTGTAGACATCCATAAGAACGCTGTTAAGTTGTCTAATGGAAATTGGTGGAGCACTTCTCGTGTTGCCAAAGAACCTTGTATTCATTCCGAAGATGCTAAGGTCGACCAAAATGTTTCAAGGGGGATGGTGTTAGGAAGAGCACCAGGGTTCATGTTAGACCACCAAAATTACAAGACAATGTTTAAGCTTTACAATGCTTTGTCTAAGTTCTATTACTTGGATATTCTTTTTGTTTTCTGATTTTACTAACCCTTCTTTTTCTTTTATGTATATTTTCCTTTTTCTGCTATCTTAGACTTATTTTATCAAAGGGGGAGGTGTGGTGATGTGCCTCACAGGTCTCTGCCTGTGAATGTTCCATGATGTCACCTAGAGTGTTAGCAGACATACTGCCCTGAAAGTTCTGTCAGTGGCAGTTGCTGCTTGTGCCTTGTACACTTTGGGACGGCTCTCTGTACCACCTCAAATAAATATTACTGCTGTTCATGAACTGCGTCTTCTTTACCTTTCATCAAAGTAGTGCTCAGGTCCGACACCTTGCTCAGTACTATATTTAGGCTTGCTTAAAGAAGGAGTGGGGTAAATTTAAGGTAGTGTTTATGAGTAATTATAATGATATTTCTGTTTCTAAATGACTTCCATGACATAGGATGCCCTATTTAGAGTGGAGAAGGCTATATGGGCCTAGTCTAACATTGCATGGCTGAAAGAAGAAAAGTGTCAATCCGAAGGCGTAAATCTACCTCAGGATCAGTATATGAGTCTGAACTGGACCTGCCAGATAGTAACATCCGGCTGCCACGCACTCCAACATCTGCAGGTTCTAAAGTATGCTTGTAAAGCAGCTAAACTGGCAGGTCACATACTCCCTGATAGTTCCGTTAGCCAATCTAGCAAACTGCAGGACAAAGGTTCTACTCTCAGTAAGACAGTGTATGCAGTTACACCTGGCATCTGAATAATTTGGCCCCAGCCACAACGACATGTGAGTCATCTGCCTATATCTAAATGTCCAGTTGTTCAGCTTTGTTTAGCACCCAACACAGCTTTCGTGTGAGTGCTAAGAAATTTCTCTTTCGGAAGATCAGAGGCCTGAGGCACATGAGATACAAAGCTTGCTCAGAATCACTCCTTTGGCAAGGGTTGTGGAAAAAAAGACGTAGCTGACACCCACATAACAGCAGTATGCTGGCATTAAGAGAAGGGGTGTGCCTATTATTAAGGGAGATTGGAGAAATGTGTGTGTGGCACCATGGACAAAAGAAGAGAAGCAGGGTGGGAGAGAGGAACACCACAGACAATCAGACCTGCCCACTCACACGGCACCACCGTGTGTTTCAAGATATTGGCTCATTTCACACGGTCACCCAGTGAGGAGCTGATATCACACGGTGGGAACACAATTAGCTGGAGACCTCTGAAGATCGCAAGCTTGCGGCTAATTGTTTGGAGTTTTAGTCCAGCAGATGTCCATTACTAGGTGTGAAACCTCCCGCGGCTATCAGTGACAGTCTCAAAAGCTTTGATTTTGGTTTTAGGCAGCAGGGGAGGAGAGGCAGTGAAGACTTGTCAGGAGAGGTGACTGTGCAATTAGAAGTTTCTTGGGCTGTGCTGGCACTAAGCCCTACCCCTTCTTGCTCATGTTCCCTTCTCACACGGCATAAAAAAGTCACTAGTTGGCAGGTCTGGACAATGGGAAGGAAAAAGGGAGGGTAGGAGATCGAGAACAAAACAACGGACAAGCGAAGGTAAGGGGTGCGTGGGAGGTGGCAACACTACAAGAAACAGATGGAGGGCAGATGGGAGGGACAGGGAGGTGGGGAGACTACATACATTTGTGCTTGCTGCATGAAATGTTTCTGGTAATATCCTGGAAAATAATAGCAAAATACTGCCCACCAGACCATTGAATAGGCCCACACACATCTACAAATACAGCCCACACATGAGCTGGACAGACAAGTGCTCTTCTGTCACTGTCAGACTGATTGCACTTTAGACCAGTCTGGCCATGTAGGGGCACCACTGGGACCTGCATTACTTCTTATAAATGCACTATTTGGAACTGCAGTGCTTACAGTAAAGGTAGTAATGGAATATGCAGTGATTGCAGTAGAGGCACTACTGGGATGTCTGCAGTGCTAGCAGTGGAGGTGACGCTCAGATGAGCAGTGCTTACAGGTAGGACACTGATGGGATGTGCTCTGCATACAGTGGAGACACCGCTAGATCTGTCTGCAGTGCTCACAGGAGAAGCATTGTAGGGATTGGCAGTGCTTAAAGCAATGGCTATGCTAGGTTTTTTCTGCATTGCCTAAAGTGGAGACACTGCTGTGACCTGCGGTGCATTCTCTGGAGGCACTATTTGGAGCTACACTGAGAAACTGAAGTCTATTGTTATGCTTACATCAGAGGCACTGCAGGGATCTGCCTCCAGTGCTTAGAGTTGAAGCACGGCTGGGATCTACCTTGCTTACAATGAAAACACATTTACATTGAAGGCACTGTTGGGATGAGCAGCGATTACATGGGAGGCACAAATGGATGATATGTCTGCATTGCTTACAGTGGAGGCACAACTGGGGCATCTCTTCAGTGCTTAGAGTGGGGGCTCTGCCTAGATCTTCAGTGCTTACATTAGAGGCACTCTGTTCTGATTGCTAGTGGTTACAGTGAAGCAGTGGTTATTTGTAAAAATATAAGTGCCAGGACTCTTTCCAAGAGGCCACTGTAACTTGCACTGCCCATTTCCCCTCCCAGCGATGCCAATGACAGTATCACTACCAACACAAAAATTGACTTTTGCACTCCTTTAAGTGTGACTTCAGACTATTCCAGATCCCCAAGTTTTAAAAATGGCTTGGGCCGGAGGTATTAGTAATTTTAAATTGTATGTTGAATTAAAAACAACTAATGTTGTGTTCATATCTAAATTAGAAATACAGCACCATGATGTGGCAGACTGTCATAAGTGCTTTTGTTGACAACTAAGCGTCGGTTACGAGCGCCAGAAATCACCGGTTCCAATTAAGCACTGCAGTGGCTGCAGTGCCCGGATCAACAGTTGTCATGTTGTGCACCAGGGACAGAATGAGGAGGAGAGGGGAGGTTGGAGCACTGACCTATAGCCTACAGTGAATGATGCTCTGAATTAAATTATGGACTTTGCCCTGAGGCACAGCAAGTCACCACCTGGATTTGTGAATGAAGTACTGGAAAGTCAGGAGTGGATGCCCGATAGTTATGAGCCACACTGTGAATTCATAGGTTGGACACCACTCTCTACCTATCACACACCTGATGTTCAATACTGGTGAGAATGATGAATATGGGAAATTCCTTTCCATAAATTGCACTCATTGAGTGACACTATGAGTAGGCGGGGCTCTCCCCCTCAATGATGTGCCATGCTTTGCTGCCAACACTGCTTACGCAGAGACATTCCAATTACCAGCCTCTCCCACTGGTAGCCTTCTATCCAGAGCCAGCCAGCCAGCTCTCGAGCGATGGTACTTTTAACACTGCTGGTAGAGTGCTTCCACAGCAAGAAAAGAGTAGCGCCTAAAAAAATGAGCAGTGGAGGGACATAAGTAATGCATCCATGCTCCCGGGGGGGACGTGAATATACACACAAGGAGGTAGGACGCCTATAGCTGATAACCAATAAGAAGCAAGGAAATGACAGTGAGAAGAACGCTAACCAAAAGTGAATAATAGGTGGGATCAATACCCAATATAAGCTAACAATAGTCTTGAAGAGACAGCGCATGCACTGCCTAGCCAAGACCTAAAAATGAGCATGGGCAATAAAACCAGGTAACACTGTAGAGTGCAAAAATTGAATGACTTCAGCACTTTATGTTCAAATTTGTCTTTATTGTCGCCATGCAAAGATAGCACAAGTCAATGACATAGACGAGATCGCACAAGGGTGCACTCCCGAGCTTACCAAGCAATTTTTAACCAAACCCCAAATACCACCCTGCTCCCATGCTCCCCTCTCCCCCATGGGCACTGAACACATAATCAAAAATGGTAATGATGACAAAATGAGCCCATCCCTGATGGTGTGGATATTGGGTCAGTCAGGCGAAGTAATATAAGGTAGCTAGGGCACGTCAGTTCCTTAAACTCTTGAGAAAGGAGTGAGATGAAATACCCCAGTTCTGAGTTCAGAAATTTACAAAAAGAAAATAAATAGAATGTTTTTATACAGAGTGCCTTCCTTTCAAGGTTCTCAGTTTGGAAGATAAAAGACAGTAATTATTTAAGATACTTTCCATCTGTCACTCCTGCTCCCATTCACTCACCAATAACAGATGAATCTTACCTTGCAAATGGAATAGAGCTAAAGTGAGGACTATTTGTCTTAATGGGGAGGGACACGTTTTGAGAGCGTGAGGTGGACCCTGATACGCATGGAGTCAATTGGAAACGCATGCGCATCCAGGGCCCTGAAGGTTCTGGGCCTAGAATGGTCTGCTGTCACAAAGAAAGTAATAACAATGGACTTCACTGTAATCCTTCCTTCCTATGAGACACCTTCGGGTAAGAGACAGTTTCAGAAACTACCACATTATTTTAGTAGGGGTCATTCCATTAAATAAACGGGCTTAGAGCAGCCCCTTGTCCTCTGTGTGCCTTGCAGGGTGACCCTCTCATTCTTACATAACTGGGTGTGCATTACACATGAAGGTTGGACGATTCACATGCCTGGTATTTGCCAAACAAGACCAAACTGATTAATTTCTCACTGTGTTCTCTAAGCAGGCTAGAAGTGTGACCCATGCCTGGAGGAGACCCCAAGCTCCTCAGGTAACTTTGTATTTGAAACCAGGACTTTGAGTGGATGGGACCCTTACCGCCCTCACACCCAGTGGTAATTAAAAAGGGTGCAGAAACAGAATATCGACTAAAAAATATCGAGTTGCACAAATATCGAGTCATTAATATCATGGTTCAGAAATATCAACAGCAAGAATATCGCGGTCAAGAGTATTGACATAAGGTAAGTAATATCGATTTAAAAAATATGGAAGTGTTTAATATCATTTGCAAAAATATAGCTGTTAAAAATATAGTTTTTTTAGTAATGTTATGTATTTTAGTATATATTTTATATGTATGTGATCTATTTTTTTGTATTGGAATTCTTTCTATTTTTGATATATGTGTTACATTTTTAGTAATTGTTAATTTTTTTTAATTTGAATTTTGTGGTTTTAGTTCCGTAGCAGGTTGTGGGTTTAGAGGGGAATAGGGTGGAAAGTAATTTAATTGTATTAAATGTATTGATTATTTTTTTATTTATTAATATATGGTTAATGGAGTTGTTATAGTGTTAAACGTGTAAATCAATTTATTATTAATTAAATAATAATTGGTTGTTAATTAATTAATTGGTAATTAATATGGTAATTCTGTAAGTATTTTTAGGTGTGTTTATAGGGTATATAAGTAATATATTTATAATTTATGAATTAATAATTGGTTGTTAATTACAGTTAATTGGTCATTAATTCACTTTTCAGTAATTAATTATGGAAATTGTGTAATTAATTTTAATGCGTGTGTTGTGCTGTTGATAGGAGTAAAAGGTGGGAAGCCGTTTGTGTTAAATTAATATATAGTTGTTAATGAATGTTAATTATTTAGTCATTATTTTGGGTAATTGTTTATTGTGTGTTGTTTTTACTTTTGAAGGGGTAAAGGATGGGTATTAAATACATTTTAATTATTTAATTATTAGTTAACAGTAATAGTTTTTAATTTAAAAATAAGTTTCAATTCCGTTTTAATACTTTAAGTGTTTTATTATTGGTATAGTTTTATAGGCTAGGAAATAAAATAAATACATTTATGTTGTAATAAAAACGTGTTTGTAAATATTTTCTAGTTTAAAAGATTGTTTTAATAAATGTATTTATTATTTTATTTTATATATGATTTTTGAAATATTGTTTATTAATTTTTGTGATTTTTTAAAATTTTTCAATATATACACTTTTTTACCTGTTCCACTGTGAATAGTAATTTTTGTTTCTCTGCTATCCAACACTTTCCTTAAAGTTGCACTCACTGGAGTGGGAATAGTAATTTTGACCTCTCCGCTATCCAGCACTTTCCATCTGTTGCATTCACTGGAGTGGGAATAGTAATTTATACCCCTTCCGCTATTGAGTACTTTCCCAACTGTTGCACTCACTGGATTGGGAATAGTAATGTTTACCCCTCCGCTATCCAGCATTTTCCCTACTGTTGCACAAACTGTTGTTGGGATAGTAATGTTTACCTCTCCGCTATCCAACACTTTCCCTACTGTTGCTCTCACTGGAGTGGGAATAGTACATTTTACCCCTCTGCTATCCAACACTTTCCTTATTGTTGCATTCACTCGAGTTGGAATAGTAATTTTAACCCCTCCGCTATCCAACACTTTCCTTACTGTTGCACTAACTGGAGTGGGAATGGTAATGTTTACCCCTTCGCTATCCAGCACTTTCCCTACTGGTGCACTCACTGGAGTGGGAATAGTAATTTTTATCTCTCCGCTATTCAACACTTATCTTACTGTTGCACTCGGTGAAGTGGGAATAGTAACTTTTAACCCTCCGCTATCCAACACTTTCCCTACTGCTACACTCTACACTCTTTGGAGTGGGAATAGTAATTTTTTCCCCTCCACTATCAAACACTTTCCCTAATGTTGCTCTCACTGGAGGGGGAATAGTAATTTTTACCCCTCCGCTATCCAACACTTTCCCTAAAGTTGCACTCACTGGAGTTGGAATAGTAGATTTACTTCCTCCGCTATCCAACACTACCCTAATTTAACACTCACTTGAGTGGGAATAGTAATTTTTACCTCTCCGCTATCCACCACTTTCCCTACTGTTGCACTAATTGTATTGTGAAATTTAAGTTTAAATATTTTTCTGATAGTTTAATGTTTTCATTTATTTTAGAATTTTGCATTTTTATATTTTAAATCAATACTATTGAGCCAATTAGGATGGCGGGTGGACTTTTGTCCGCCCGCCACCCTAGCGGTGCTGGGACCTTCCGCCAGTGGTGCGGCGGTCCCGCACTGGCAATTATGATGCCACCGCAGCGGTAGCATCCCCGATTCACAGCATTGTGGTGGGCGGTGCTCACAGCAACGCCTGCCACAATGCTAGGAATGCACGTTTTGCATTGTCATGCACAAGGTAACCGGAACCGCGTGGTGCCTGCCACCTTGTACATGACAGGTACCCCCATGTGCACCCCCCACCCCGCAATACCCTGGGGGCCCGCAACGGGCCACTAAAAGCAAACTCCAGCTGGATTTCCATGGCGGGGTCTCCGCCATGGAAAGCCCTGCTCTGCCACCCATTCTAATATGGATGGCGCTGTCTAGCAGACACCGCCACCATATCCAGCCCCTTTTCCGCCCAGTCGACTGGTCGACCGGCGGAAAACCGGCGGATGGTCTTTCTGTGTGCCGGGGTCCCCCCCCCGCCATACTAATATGGCATGGGAAATCGGTGGCGGGGGAAGAAAATTTCGGGCGATTATTTTTTTATTATGTTTATTTGTTATATTTTATTAAAATGTATATAAATTATGTTTTTATCTTGTTAGCATTATATTTAATATTTAATATAATTGTTTTATTTTATATTCAAATAAAAGTCTATATTTTATACATCTATATTTTTTACATCAATATTTTTAGTTAATATTTTTGTTCTTACATGTTTATGTCAAGTATAGGAGTCAATATTTTTGTTGGCTATAAGTTTTACTCAATATTTTTAACATCGATATTTTTTAGATCTATGTGTCTCAGTGAACCATTTAAAGGGACATTGAACCGGCCCTTCTATTCTTGTCCTTACCTTCAATGGCAAATACACAAATCGATTTCTGAAGAATTTAATGCAAAAAACGTTAAGAACATCAATTCCCTGTTTCTGTCACTATTTACTTAATCTTGCCATTATTGACAGCACCTGAGCTGAGACTGAAGGCAGTGCAAGCCTCTCACAGTGCCTGTCAATGGGTCAAATAGATGTTCGGAATTCATGGTCATCCAATCCTTGGCCTCTCTGCAGAGCTTACAGAGCAATGATAATTTATTCCAGTTGCAATTATGTTTCTGTGTAAATACGTGTGAAGGAGATAAACAGTTGTCAAAATATTTACAAGGTGGAAGTAAAACAAAATGCAGGGCCCGATTCACAGAACTAACTTAAGACAAAATCCTAAACTTACTACCATTTTGGTATTCACAGAAGGCACTTACTCATTTTGGTATTCACAGAAGGCACTTACTCATTTCGGTATTCACAGAAGTTAGTAGTCCTAACTTTAGGACTCCTAAATGCCTTCTGTGACTACCGAAAGTCTTAAAATTAGGATGTTTCGCAGTTTAGTAGTAGTATAGTTAGGACTCCTAACTTTAGGACTCCTAAATGCCTTCTGTGAATACCGAAATTCTTAAAATTAGGATTTTTCTCAATTTAGTAGTCCTAAGTTTAGGACTCCTAACTTTAGGACTCCTAAATGCCTTCTGTGACTACCGAAAGTCTTAAAATTAGGATTTTTCGCAGTTTAGTAGTAGTATAGTTAGGACTCCTAACTTTAGGACTCCTAAATGCCTTCTGTGAATACCGAAATTCTTAAAATTAGGATTTTTCTCAATTTAGTAGTCCTAAGTCTAAACTTCTAGACATGAGTTCCGCCCTTCACTGTTAGGGGTGGGTCATTATAATTCCTTTAACAGTAATTATATTATGGTAATTACAATGGGTTGCCCCTGACAGTGCTCCTCAAAGGGACTATCACAGCAGGGAAGTTCACTGTCTGGAGTCGGTGCAATGTATGTACCTAAGTGCAGTTAGTATTAAGTTTGATACATGGCCAGGCCACTCACAGTACTTCAAAAAGCTTTTGGTGGGGTTTTCCTGTCCATGAAGCAGCGCATCAGCCTGTGCTTTGCTTACCTCAAGGGACACTGTTCCTAGTCACACTGTCTTGCTGCCAGAGCCCCCCTGTTAGCGCTCACCTGTGGGTGTCTTGTGGTTGTCGTCTACTGTCCTGGGCTCTCTCCGCAGTTCTCACTGTGCCAGGGGCCCTGGCTTATATAAGACTGTAACTGATGATGAGGGTCAGTGACAAATAAACAAGACGCACATTTTCAATAAGACACACACTGTCATCTCAGACTACCCAGCTGATCAGGTGGGGACGCTAGAAAGACGCTAGAAGGCATCATAATTCCTCTTCTATTTGTTCTTCCCTATCATGTGCTTGAACGTGTGTTCTTTCAACGCTTCTGTGATGTGCATATCTGGCTCAGTGAAATGGCCATGTGTTTTAACAGCTATCAACACCACAGGTTCATGCCGATATGTCTTCTAGAAAGTAGAAAAAAAATCCAAACTCTTTTTTCTTCCATGGCTATTCATAGGAAAGATTCCACAGCAATTAACCTTATTTAATGCTTACAAAGAGCAAAGTATCCATTTGTGAAGTTTTTCCAGCTAATTACAACCTAATACAAAACCTTTACTTTACCATACACCAAAATTGAAACCCTCACCTAAGCTTAACCTAATTATTTTACATCCAGGCAGACTCTTTGTGGTTTACTCCCTAACACACTGGCACATTCACTAACTCACTCACTTACTCATTAACAAACCCACTCCCTCCTCACTCACTTCCCTATTCCCATACTCACCCCCAAGCTCACTCGCTCACTCACTGATTCACTAACGTATACACTCCATAGTATACTGAACCCTCGTATTGGACAACAAATCTGACCCCTGACCTCTGTTTGTATGATGGAACGCCTCACACAATTGTCCCGCATGCCTTTACAAAGCAGTCACTACCCCGACTGCGACGTTACCACCTGCTACTTTACCACGCAAGTATTTAAAAATAACTTTCTTTATGGCGCGCTAGACTTTAGAATAGTATCAATTACTATTCCAACTCCACTCAACACAACAGTAGGGAAGGTGTTGGACTTAAAATGTGAACTCTGGTTCAACAACGCATGCCAACAGCAAGTAGTTGTAACAACTTGCATAGTAAAGGAACGCATGGCAACATTGCAGACGGGCTAGTGGCTGCATTGTAAATGCATTTCGTTGTTGTGACTGGGCCTTAAAGGATGCTTCCCATACCTGTAACAAGAAAAAGATAAAGCAGAACATGTGTAACATTTTTTCCTTATCTGTGTTTTTTGAATTTTACGGTACAGCAGACACAACATAAGGCATTGGATACAGATCAATGTAAATGAAAGCAATACAGGAGGCAGGCGTAGCGTTTACAGATGTACAGAGCAGCACAGATACAGCACAAACAATATCTTGTACAGGACAGTACAGCCTTTGTTACAACCATGAAAGGTATGGCCAGGAGCTGGAAGTGAAACTATCCCTCTTGTGTGGGGGGGGCTAAGAGGCACACGCTGCGTATCATGGAGGCAGATGTCTAATTTGTTAATGTTACGCTTAACTGACACCCGTCACAGATAGGCTTAATCTCTGGGATGTTCAACCCTGTGACTTGCGGCCTCGTCTAAACCACCTGTTCCTCCCCCTCATCCTGCTGTGAACGGTCCCATGATAGAAATGGCTCCCAAATATCAATTGGCCTAGATGCAATTGACATTAGCTCCCAGAACATCGTTAATTGTGTATGACCAAATATGACATCACGTATTCAATACTTCATCCTTGGGACCACCCTCCTGCCCCAGTGTAAGGCTACCCTACGTTTAGCAAAGAGCAATAGCATGGCGTGCAATTTTCTGTGCTCCGCCGGCGTGTCTCTCACATATCCCAGTAGGCCAATATGAGGCTCAGGTTCCGCTGGTGTATTGATTATATCATGAATTGTATTAAAGATCTTAGCCCAGAATGTAGCCAGCCCAGGGCAATACCATGCCATGTGAATGAATATGGCCAGGCCAAATCCACACCTCCAGCATATATCGTCTGTCTTGACCCCCATTCTATGCAACTGGATAGGTGTTCTATCAAAAGCGATGGAGGAATTTAAAATGAAATAAACATAGTTTTTAATTGGGTGATAAAGCAGTAAGCTGACCACAGCAGAATACCCACTGGTCTTCAGTCAAGGGTGGTTGTAAGTCTGAGTTCCAGTCCTGTAGTGCTTTCGGCGTGGTGATGGGAGCAGAATTCTGCATATTACTGTGCAGGAGTGTGATGAGCCTAGGAGGAGAAGCCGTCTAAATAATATTTTCAAGTGCCAGCAATGTGGGTGGAGGACTTGGGAAGGTCCCATGTATTTGCTTGCAGGTGGATCTTAGTCTGCAATAGAGGAAGAGCACCGGGAATAATCCAGCCCTCCCGGTTGTTTTTGCCATTGGGGCTCTGAAACTTTCATCAGGATAAAGATCCGCGAAGGTATGCATGCCCATATCACTAGCTATGGATCTGCTGGCTCCCTCACAGGAAGCATGGGGTTGTTTGCTATAGGGATTTAGGGTGCATACAATATTGACAGTTTGGCTCTGTCACGGAGCTTCTCCCATGCCCACCTCATGGTCTCGACCATGTCAACACCTTCTTGCGGTCGTTTGTATGCCTGGTATATCGCCACTTGGAGGGGAACCAGTGCTGCCACGTTCATCTCCACAGTAGTGTGCGGCTTGAACGGGACAGGGTGCACCCGGAAATTTAGAAATTGTGCTTGTGCACAAAAGGCCTATAGTTGAAAGTCCGGGGCGCCCATTGCTCCCTGAGTTAGTGGTAGTGTTAGCAACTCCCATGAAATCCACGCTTGCCCATTCCAGGGCTATTAATAATAATCGGAGTTTGCTAAAGACGATCTGTGTGAGTGGGATCGGGATGTTAACAAATAATTATAAAAATGTAGGTAGGACCACTATCTTAGCCACTGCTATCATCCCAGTCAGGGAGAGGGGTAGCCTAGCCAAGGCATTTACTTTTCCTTCCAGCCATGAACTGGTTCTCCCGAAGTTCATCGCCCAGATTTCTTGCACATCCCAGCTGAGCCATATAGCCAAATATTTTATCGGGCTGTTGGGCCACTGCAGAGGGTACTCAACAGGGAACGGGGTTTTGGCATCTGTAAGCGGGAAGATGGTGGATTTTTCCCAGTTTATAGTGACTACTTTCATGTTGGGGTGGAGATAGTGAAGGACAGTAAAAAAAGTGCAGAGATTATGTGCCGTCGATCTGTCCGGTATGAATCCCGACTGATCAGGGCATGCAATTAGTGGGAGTAGAGGTTCTAGCCTACTTGCAAGTAGTTTCGCTAAAATATTGATGTCCACATTTATAAGAGATAGTGGTCTGTATGAGTCTACTTCGCCGCTGGGTTTCCCAGGATTAAGCAACATGATAATAATAGCTTCCCGCATTGAGGTCGGAGAATCCTGTTAATCTGCACTTCTTCAAAGACTGCAATGAGGTGCAAGGCTCCTCGACATAGGTTTTATAAAATACTGTGGTCAGACCATCAGAGCCCGGGACTTTGTCAGAGGGAAGACCCAGAATGACTTGTGTAACGTCTTCCACAGTGAACAGATTATCCATTTATTCCCTATGCCCCCTGCTCAGCCACAGGAGTTCTAGGGATTCCAGGAAAGGTTGTAGGCAGTCTGGATGTATTTGTTGTGTGGTCGAATATAAATTAGAATAGAATTGAGTGAATCTGTCTAGGATCTTGGGTGGGTCCCTGAGCAGGGAATGATCTTCTCCCCTAATCTCCGTGACATATGCGACATTACGTGGGGCTCGTAATATGTTTGCAAGAGTCTTACCTGGCCTGTCCCCTTCCTCATACCATCTGGTCTGTCACCACGATGTGCCTCCTCCTCAAACTCCAGCAGACTTTCCTTAAGTTGGACCAGTAAATCAGGGTTCCTAATGCGTGTTTCAAGGGATGCAAGTGTATTCCTGATTGCCTTCAAGACCCCAGCCTTGCGCCTGATACATTTGCCTCTAATAACTACTTTACACGCTTCCCAGAGGGATGCCTGTGTCTTGACCGTGCCAGTGTTTAACAGGAAATATTTGTCAATGATCCTCTAATCTCTTCTTTGAATGGTTCATCCAGTAAGGCATTTGGGGGGAGACTCCAGGAGTACAGTCTGCTGGGCGCATTAGACATGGACACCAACAGGAGGTACGGAGCATGGTCCGACAGGGTTCTGGGAAGATGGCAAACCTCCCGCAACCACATCACTGCATCCCTGGATAGCAACCAGAAGTCTAGCCTGGACCAGGCCTTATGGTGGTCTGTTATACATGTGCCTTCCAGTATGTTCGGGTTAGACCTTCTCCAGAAGTCCGTAAGTAGGCCATCTGATATAATGGCATTAAGCGCGTTACTAGAGTTTGGGTGTGGTGAGCAGGACAGTCCCCTCCTATCCTGGGCATCATCAAGCACAACATTGAAGTCCCCTCCCAGATAACAGTGTCGCAACTTGTGGATTTAATTTTCACCCATACAAATGACTCACATATTTTCCAGTCGAGGCCCTGCCTAATCAGCACAGCCACTCCCCTCAGATAATTAGAATAAACGGCTGAGTATATTTGTCCCCAAAGTTTATGTTGTAGCCTAGTGGATGGATTGCAGTTCAAATGAGTCTCCTGTAAAAAGCAGATGTCTATGTGGTGTCTGAATAGATATGCATGTACCAGTCTGGCCTTCCTATGGTTGTTTAAATACCGGATGTTCCATCTTAATAGGTTCAGTGTCAACATGGCTTATCTGTTGATGACTGTGCGAGGTCCTGAACCCCCACGTCCAATGCCAGATCTCTTCGGTTGCCTGTGCATTGCTGTCTTGTGTCCCCATTTTCCTCTTCGCTCTGCGTGCATCTGTAGTTGGATGTGTCTTGTCTACTCTGTTGTGTGTGGTGCAAATCTGTTTCCAGCCTGACAAATTAACATAATCTTTACCTGCCCACCCCCACCCAGGATGTGCAATACCATCTCACCCAACAGACAAAAACAACATAGAACACCCCATATAGATTCAGAAGCAGTCTTTGGGAGCTATCCCTGAGGGGCTATCCCTGAGGGGCGTGGGGGGCGTGGGCTCTCCGGCATACTACCCTGCCAAAGGCAGGGTGGCCGTGCTTATAATGAAGAGTCATCACAATGAAACACAGGGAAGGACCAGTGTGCGCGTCCCGGCCTCCATCCTGAGTGTAGCATTACATCACAGCCTTCAACATGAGCTATCCTCCTCTGCCAAAACAACTTACAACTGGTGACATATAAAGGTACAGATTTGAGTCAGCATTGAATAACAAGTGAAAATAGAGGTTAATCATTATCGCTTAGCCCAGCTTCAGAGGTATGGCCAGCAAGCAACCTGCTTACGTTTTTCTTTCCTCCCACATGTTTAGCAAATTTCAACGTTGATTTAGCATTTGTGAACATGTGTGCTGTTCCGTCAAGTGTCACCTTGAGTTTTGCAGGATAAAGCAGGGCATAGGGGATCTTGGCCTGAATCAGAATTGGCTTTCCTGGTAGGAAAGTCTGTGTAGAAGGAGGGGGATTTCACTTATAGTCTATTATTGATATTGAGTCGCGGTCTTGATAATTTAACAGTTTAGCTCAAATCGGCCTGGGTGTTGCTCTGATGGGCGACCTGGGTACCAGCACCTGGTTTGCCCTCTCAACCGCGAACACCGCAGATAAGCCAGTGCCAAAGAGATTACTCAAGAGTTCAGTCATAGGTCTCCATCTTGACAATGGCAGTTTTGTTGGGAATCCCGGTGATACGGAGGTTGTTCCTCCAAGATCTGGCCTCCAAATCATCATTCTTTGGCCTAATGAGAGGGACAACATTATCCATCTGCAGCAATTGCTCTCTGGTTTCCACTTGAAGTTCATGATTTTCAGAGCTCCGATTCTCAAGCGCATCTAGTCTCATGTGTGTCCACTTGTTTTTTGACTGCTTATAGTTGGGAGGTGAGGATATCCAGCTTAGTTTCTATTGTTTTTAGACTAGATGTCATTTCAAGAAGCAACATGTGCAGTTCATCTCCTTGTTCCTCAGACTGCGGCATAGATTGAGTCTACTTCCCCCTCAGCTTCCGTCAGCCTTGTATGCCTTTTATTGTTGAAGGTGAATTTGGGATGTTTTGCATCCTGTTTACCCATGGCGCCAAGTGGAGCATGTAATCTTCACCTTAGTTGGACCTATGTCTTGTACTTCTAGAATACTGCACGTCCCGAGTCCCGACACCCAGGTCCCTCTGTATCAAGATCAAATCGACTCTGCGCACGGCTGAGATCCCAATGAGCCAATCCGCCACTCGTCTGCCCAGCAGTCAACAGGCCCAGCACACGTGACCGGTATATTTAGGGTATAGCTATTGCCCACCAACCTTAGGGCACCTCTGGTCCATTCACAGTACCGGAGTGTGTGTTGCAGGGTCGGGCCACACCCCAACAGCGTCTGCCCCAGAAATGCAGCTAAATCCCCCAGGCCTGCCACTCGCTGAGGGGTCTCCATGGTAGGCAGGGAGCTCCAGGCCCCGCGTACACTCCTCTAGGGGCACCACCACCAGCGTTACCCCAACCCACATTCCAGGATCGTATTGCCATCTGCCCTGGAGCCTGCCCATGAGATGCGCCAGCCAATGAATCAGCTGCTCACTAGGACATTGATACCAGGTCCCAGGCCGCCACAGTGCTCCCCGCGTGCACAAAGCCGGCCGCGCCTGACTTCAATATGGCGGCGTGGATCCACACTCTGGAAACGTCTCGCCATCTGCGCAGGAGCTTGCACAAGAGAGTCACCGGCGGCTTGCAGTAGCCGCTCACCTGGATACTGCCACCAGGTCCCAGGCCGCCTCAATGCTCCACAGGTGCCCAGAGCTGACCGCGGCTGACTTCAAGATGGCGGCACAGCTCCAGCATTGCCCGGAGGACCGGCTGCAGTCCGCCAGAGGCAGTGTATTTGCTGCAAGAGTCAACTCGCCAGGCAGCACCATCTCACCACTGTTCCGACTGAGAAGAGTCAGGTCAAGCACCGACCCGGATGTCGCTGGAGTTCCCGGAGCGCTCCTCACGTCAGATAGAGGGCCCACAGTACTGCTAGTCGGCAGCCAACCCCCGGACATCTCCAAAGTTCCAATTTCGGAATGCAGGTCAGTTGAATCACCACCTCGTCAGCTTTCCCCAGATGCTCAATGTCTCTTCGTTTGATAGGATTGGACGAGGATTATAGCGCGGTCGGCGGTGCTCGCTTAACCAGCAGCATTTCGCAGCTCGGTTAGGCCATGCCCCCAACATGAGTAACATTAAATGATGATTTCCCAAGGTCCATTTAATCTCCATTATGGAGACAGAAGAATTTTTTAAAGTCTTCTGGAGATTCAAAAGACAAGGTTTTCTCCTTGTAAGTAACCCTCAATAGGCAAGGATGCACCAGGCCATATTTAGCATTCATGGAACGTAGGGCATGACATAGAGAAAGAGATTCTATCCAAGGAGTAGCTATTGCTCTGGCCATATCCTGTGAAAAAAAGACTTTCCAGCCAGACCACAGCATTTGCTTTCTTTGTTTAGCCACAGAGAGGGCGCTCATCAGGTCGGAGTACTGAAGAAAAAGAACTAGAATGTCTCTTGGTCGGTCCAATGAAGATGATGTTGAAGGTTTAGGCCAACACACTGTGCTCTTTTAAGATTAGGATCGGCTGCATCCTTCAGGCCAACAATTTTTGAAATGTGAACTTTGAGGAAGGAAATCATGTCAGAACCCTCTGCACCCTGAGGAACTTGGTAGATGAGTAGATTGTTGTGTCTAATACGGTTTTCCAAAGCTTCAGTATGTTGATCAAGAAGAGAAATTTCCTTGACATCATCTCAACCTTATCAGTCATATCTTTGATGTTACAAATTTGTTGTTCTACCTCAGACACCCTAGAATCCAGGCTTGACTATTTCCATTCAATATGATGAAGTGTAGAGTATGTTTCCACCACAAAGGCTTTAAATGCTTCATTACCTCCATTACGTCTTTTAGTATTAGAGGTAAGAGTGTCTTCATCGGAGAGGTAGGATCCTTTTTTGCATCTTATTATTGTTACTGTTAGAGTCTTTGGGGTGAAGTGGCATGGTCATAAGTAATGACACATGTTTTAATAAAGAGGAAGCAGCAGAGTCCGTACTTGAAGACATGAGGAGAGAGTGATTATGGCCTAAAGGAATTTTGCAGCCTCTAATATGATGCCCAAACAAGTAAGGGGACACTCGACTAGGGGTGGGCGGAATTTGCGAAATACACTTTCGCAAACTATCGCGAAAATGTTAAAAATCTCCGCAAACACGCAGAAATATCGCAAAGACGTGGAAGTCTCTGACTGTATTAGATCCTGTGAAAAATTGAATTGAATTAGTCGTAGGTTGCTTGAATAACGCAGTGACCATTTATAATATGTGAATCCAGAGGGGTCACCTTTTTCATCTCTGTGTCCTGATGTGCCTATTGCTAAGCTAGTTTGTATTTGTCAAAGTCCAGCTGTCCTCAAGTATGTAGCCTGATGGGGCATAGAGGCCTCTTTTGTCCTCATTCACTTTTACAGCACTCAGCTCCAAATTGTGTTAAATCTGCGTGCCTTCCCTTTGATCTTGTATGATTGTTTCTCATAAGCCAGTAAGTACAAGAGGTGCTGGAGCCATAATTCTATTTTCAGCCCTATTGGGTTGCCACGTAGGCTCAGTATCATTTGTTTGACGGCTAGGAACAAGTGGGAAACATTCTTCCCTTTGGTAGAGTTCAGTGGGTATCCATATGCTGCAGGGGTGTCTACGATTATTGTTGTTGGAACATTGGGCACCATTTCCACCTACATTTTCAATATGATACATCGTATATCACCCCAGAATTCTTGAGCTGTAGGGCACACCCAAAGTATATGAAGTATTGTGCCCTCTGCCCTGCAATGCCTCCGGCAGCAATGCTGATCATGACCTATCAATCATGTACAAGGTTACAGGTGTATGGTGTTATCTGTTTACTATTTTTTTTTGTTGACCTTGGGCATGACGAGAAAAATTGTATATGTGTGTGACAGTATCACCCCACTGTTTTGGAGAGAGAGAAGGTTTGAACTCTTTCCCCCATTGGGCTGGATATGTGAGGTTCAACTGGGACAGTTTTGTATTAAGTAATGCGTATTTATGAAATAGTAAGGCCCTCATTTACTATCATTTTGTATCAGGGTTACGTCACTTTTGTGATGCAGTCCAATGCAAAATCTTTTCTGGTATTTACTGTTAGACCTGGCATCTTTGGCGTGGTTTCCCCTGACTTTTTGCCTCTACCTCCTATATTTTTTACGCTGTGCTGGATTTCGTTTTACTGGTTTAGATGCTTTGTGCACTTTGCCACTGCTGATCAGTGTCAAAGTGCAAGTGCTCCCTAGGTAAATTCTTATTGTAATTGGTTATCTATGATTGGCATATTTGTGTTACCAGGAAGTCCCTAGTAAAGTGCACCAAGTGTGACAGGGCTGGTAATTCAAATGCTGCAAGTGGGCCTGCAGCATTGATTGTGCCACCCACATGAGTAGCCCTAAAATGGGGTCTCAGGCCTGCCACCGCAGTGCCTGTACGCAGTCTGTGAACTGCCATGCTGACCTGGCCAGTGTCCCCACTGACCAGGCCTAACCCTTCCCTTTCTGTACACATTGGACACCCCTCTAGAAGGCCAAAGGTACCCCCCTTGGCAGGGTGCAGTGTACGTGAAAGGTAGAGCATGTACTAGTGTTGATGGTGACCTCAGCTAGGCCTACCAGTGCAAGGGGTTCGCCCTTCTCTGCATAGGGTCCTCAGACCAATAGGAAGAAGTTGGCACAGAAACTGGAATAGAAAATGCAGGGCCCGATTCACAGAACTAACTTAAGACCAAATCCTAAACTTACTACCATTTTGGTATTCACAGAAGGCACTTACTCATTTTGGTATTCACAGAAGGCACTTACTCATTTCGGTATTCACAGAAGTTAGGAGTCCTAACTTTTGGACTCCTAAATGCCTTCTGTGAATACCGAAAGTCTTAAAATTAGAATTTTTCGCAGTTTAGTAGTAGTATAGTTAGGACTCCTAACTTTAGGACTCCTAAATGCCTTCTGTGAATACCGAAAGTCTTAAAATTAGGATTTTTCACAATTTAGTAGTAGTAAAGTTAGGAGTCCTAACTTTAGGACTCCTAAATGCCTTCTGTGAATACAGAAAGTCTTAAAATTAGGATTTTTCTCAGTTTAGTAGTAGTATAGTTAGGACTCCTAACTTTAGGCCTTCTAAATGCCTACTGTGAATGCCGAAAGTCTTAAAATTAGGATTTTTCTCAATTTAGTAGTAGTAAATTTAGGACTCCTAACTTTAGGACTCCTAAATACCTTCTGTGACTACCGAAAGCCTTAAAATTAGGATTTTTCTCAGTTTAGTAGTAGTAAAGTTAGGAGTCCTAACTTTAGGACTCCTAAACTAAGAAAAATCCTAATTTTAAGACTTTCGGTATTCACAGAAGGCATTTAGGAGTCCTAAAGTTAGGACTTCTAACTTCTGTGAATACCGAAGTGAGTAAGTGTCTTCTGTGAATACCAAAATGAGCAAGTGCCTTCTGTGAATACGAAAATGGTAGTAAGTTTAGGATTTTGTCTTAAGTTAGTTCTGTGAATCGGGCCCACAGAGTTTAATAAACCTCACGAGGTGGAACCACATTCATACAGCACCCTGTGGTGCTGAATGAATGTAGCACACTGAACAGAAGAAGCATGGTCCTTTTATACCCACACAGGGGCTGAAAAAGGCGGTACAAGCACACATAGGAGAATTACATACATAGATGGTCATACAGAAATGCACAGTCAACAGTAAAGGAGGAGCTAGCAGTTGCTGACTCTGGTAGAAACAACCTGACAGCTACAGACTAAAAACAGATGTATGGACAGTTAGATTCTTCTGTGCATGGGCAGAGTAGCAGAGTCTAAGTATAGCCAGTCCTTTAAACAGAGCAAAGGGAAAACAAAATGGCTGCCAGAAATACAAAATGGATTCCACAAAACGGACAAGATAGCCTCTAAATACGAGATGGATTCCACTAATGCTAATCCAATCGCAGCCAATTTACAACAGACGACCCTTTTAGCATTAGCTGAAGACATCTCCCATAATCCAGTAGGAAAACAAAAAAAATATGCACATTCATTTTAAAAATGTTTTCTTATTTTCTTTTTCCATAAATTTATCAATATCCTAGTTCATTGTTAGGTGGGCATTTCTCATTCTAAATATTCTTAAGCTGGTATGTATAAGGTATAAGCAGGAGTACAAAGGGAACAGAGCATTGGGTCATACAGATAGCAGGAGAGAGTAATTACTATTGTCAGAAACAGAACTATTAGCTTTCTAGTCCTAAGCAAATCCTAGAACCATCCAGTAAAAACATTTTCAAGGCTCCTATGCATTTCAGTGACCATCAATTTCAATATCAAAATAGCCAACAGTACATATCTAATAAAAACATGTTCACTAGACTTTTCAAGTGTTTCCTTTATGAGGGCTAGAGTATTAATCATTATTAAGGAAATGTAATATTTTTCAACTGCTCAGATGAACTTTTCTCTTATAGAATAAACAGTATTCCCAATACAAACATTAAAGCAGTCAGACATATTATTACAAAAATGATCCTGGATCCAGAGGACCAGGAGGACCACACAGGACCATGAGAATTAGGACGAAGAGCTGCAAAGGGTTGCTCCTCCTCAAAAATGGGACGACCAATGGGGTACATTTTCAACAAAAAAGAAAAAGAAGTCCTTGGGAAATTAAAGCCGCTGTACAACCAACCAGAGGGGAGTCTTCTCCCTGTGTCCATTTGAGCCTCACAGGCAGGCTCTTGTTGTTCCCACGGTGGAGCTGCACAACTCGCAACTCAGGAATCACGGCTCAGTTTTAAGGGAAAAGTTTCTTCTTTCAGGATAGGGCAATCACCCACCAGGGCAAATGCTCTCAGCGATCCTGTCCAGTGTCTCAGGCAGTGCACCAGTTTTCTTCATTTCAATTTAACAGGCTCCAGAGACACTGCACCTGTACCCTGAACTCAAGTCCTTCCCTAATTCCTGTATTGCTCTGCTGGCACATTGCACTTTTGCTGGGGCCATAGATTGCATTCAGTGTGCCCAGGTATCTCTTGACCAACAAAAGTGAAAACTTTACAGCCACTTTGGGACCAGGTTTCAGAGGCCTGATGCTAGGATCTCTGAAGCAACCCTTGTTTCAAAGGGGGTTACCTCAAGCAAAAACTTTCTCGCTTTCCTGGTCGGTCTGTGACTCTCAGCTGGGCATCAAAAAATTGATCCACGATTTCTCCTTTCTGATTTGTGACCCCGTCTTTCACCCAAGACAGTGGCAGGGGTACACACTTCACATCCCAGTGCTTCCGGCCTTCTACCTTCACTGAGGTCCTGGTTGCCAGCAATGCCTGTGCTGGTTACCTTCACTTTGACTTCAAGATGGACTGGTGCTGACTCTCCAAGCTGGATCTGATGTCCGCGCCCCTCTGGCAATTGGGGTTAAGGCAGCGAATATCTATTGGTGGACAGAACAAAAGGTCTTTAGACAAGGCACAGAAATAATCTATCAACAGAGAGGATAGTCTCAGAATACTTCCTAGTCTAGGGACGCCCCATATATTAGCAAGGTACCCAAAAACCATTTTCATCTATGTGAGAGTAAAAGAAACAACAGCCTGGACCTATTGGCAAGTATAAAAGGAACTCTTTGGTGAACTGACAAGAGTAATACGTCACCCAATCCCAACCAGCCAAGGAAGTCTGTGTTCATTTACTAAAATCTGAGGAAAAGAGAAAAACAATACAGACATACTCCAAATCCTTACATCTGTATATTCCTATCTTAATCATCTAAAGACCCTCAAGAAAAAAAAAAATGTTCTACACTTTTACTCATAGATTTTGCATTACTTGTACAGGGCTGCAGACACTTCTTAAATGATTTCTCTTAATAAAAGCACCTACATTGTATGCTTAGGACCGTGCTCTCATGTTATAGGAGCAACAGGAAAATCTAAAACTGCTAATTTAACAAGGATTCCTATTACATAAAGAACTAAAAAACTTCAACATAATGGGTACATTTTCTCTAACAGAACATCTTGTGACACACAGACTCCTATAAAACAATATTTTCCTCAAAAATGTTTGCTAAGGATCACATAGGCATCTTCCCTGCATTCTACTTTTCACAATCCAAACTATGCAACATCAGCTCTAGTAAGGACTGTCAGTTTATTTACACAGACTAGCTAATAAAAACTAGCAATGCCCTTGTAAAACTGTATGTAGCATGAGAATAACAAACAATAGTGGTGTTATCACCTGAGAATTTTAGAACAAAAACGACCCACAGCTAGTTCCCCTTAAAGATCAAATAAGGAAACCACAATCTAGACTACTCATCCTTTCATAATTTCATCAGACAGGATGGGCAGTAACATAGCTAATTTATTTATTCATTTTATTAATGCAATAATGTTTAAAACAGTATTACTGAATAGCCAATTAAATATCTCATGGCTATTTCACAGACAGTTTAGACAGGCTCAAAAGAAATTAGGAAAAAGAGAGAGAAAACATGAATTTGCCTACCCTTAATTTGTAGAGGAGCTAGCCTCCTCCCCCCATTTTGCCAGTAGGAAACCTGTAACAGGTTTCCTTCTGTCAACACTATCAACCCCAATTTGTAGCAACTGGGCATAAACAAACTCTGAAGAGCTAAATAGCACATTCAGCGAGCTAAAGAACATATTCCTTTAGCAAATTTACAAATGTAACACGAGGGCACATTAATTCAGTTCAGTTCAAAAGCTTTATTTCGACAGTTAGTCATAAAAGCACAACAATACAACACATAACGCACAATAAATAAGACATAGTACAATACAGTTGCAAGATAAAATAATTATTAAATTCCATATACTGTCGGATATCTAAAAATTATTTAAAAAAGGATATTACTGTAACAGCTGTTTCCTAGCAGTTCTTATCCTCCAAGCCCAACCCAAAAATTTAGCTAAACAGCAGGCAAAGAAGGGACGAGCGTCAGAGTGCAATATGCGTAAAGCTTCCAAGTGTGATCTTGTACCTAGGCTCCTACATAAAGGCTTCAGCCATCTCGACCTAGGCACAGAATAAGCATGGCACTCGAACAACAGATGAGCTATGGACTCGACCCTTGAATTACAAAAGGGACAGTAAGGGACAGTTTGGTATGGAGGTTTCCAGGTAGACGTAAAAAATCCTAGGGGAAGAACACCCACCCTGAATTTAAAGTATAATGCTCTATCGCCTGGGTTGGAGATTGCATCCAAATAAGGTTCTCTGAAAGGGATCTCCTTAACTAACAAAAACTGGGCGACAGATTTACAATGATTGGGGTTACACAACCTCTCATTATCCACCCAGAGCCAATAGATCTTCTTGAGCATTTGTTTTGAGGGTGCTGTTCTATTGACCCAAGCATCTACTAAACCCAGGTCATAGAGAAGTCGCTTAACCTCCCTGAGCCAGATTACCTTATACCAGCCGGATGAGGATAAGATTTCGCTGAGGGCATCTGCATAACTACTCAATTCAGGGACATTCCATATCCTGGCCCATAATAAAAGGGGACGTAGCCTAGCTTGCTCACTGATTGAGCGTGTGCCTGCATCTAACAGGAGAGGAATTGAAGGGGTACTGTGGGGTAACTTCATAAGGTCTTTATGAAAATTATTTTCGAGGTGTGTCAAAATGTCAACTCTTTGTATACCCCATAATTCCGCACCATACAGAGCTGCACTCACCACCCTTGCCCTATAAATATCAAGAAGTGCCCCAATAGGTTTTAAAGCTGAGGCACGTTGTTCCTTGAGCAGGGCCCCTGTGACCCTCTTGTGGGTCAAAAACACCTTTTGGTGGTGGGCCTTCCAGCTCATATTGGCACACAGACGGATACCTAGATAGTCAAATTCGTTGACTCTATCAAGGGGAACAGAGTCCAGGGAAGGAGGAACAGCCACTTTCCTGGGAGGGTTAAGAACAAGGAATTTGGTCTTGCTTATGTTTATGGACAGGCCCATGGTATCACAAAAGGCCTTAAAACTAGAAAGCAACTTTTGGATACCTACTGGTGACTTTGAAATTAGGAGGGTATCATCCGCGAAAAGGAGCGTAGGTACTTTTCTGCCAGCCAAGGATGGTGCGTCTAACGGCTGTTGTAGCAGATGCTCCACCACTCCGTTAACATAAAGAGAAAACAGAGTGGGGGCAAGCACACATCCCTGGCGGACGCTCCTATCTACGGAGATACGAGGTGTTTTCTCCCCCTGGGTACCCCACCTAATCTGGGCAAAGTTGCTTTCGTGGAACTTTATAAGCAAGGCCAACAAATAGGGAGGTAAACCCAACCTACCTAAGACATTCCACAATTGGACTCGTGGGACCAGGTCGAAGGCAGTTTCCAAGTCTATAAAGACTAAATACAAGCTGCCCCCACCCAGCACAACCACTTTCCAATATATCATTAGAAGGCGAAATGTCTGCTCGATGGTACCCATCCCTGATCTAAAACCTGCCTGGAAGTCTGACAGAACCTGGTTTTCTTCAACCCACTGCAGGATCCTACCTAGTACCACTTTGCCCGCAACCTTTTGTGTAGAATCAAGCAAGCTAATAGGACGATAATTAGCTGGGTCGTCCCGACAACCTTTTTTAAAAATAGGGACGACCTCAGCACCCCTCCATGAGTCGGGGAGAGAACCTCCCGACACAACCTCATTCAAAAGTGATGCAATTAACCTACTCCAGGGTAATGGATATTTCTTCAGCAGGTCACCCGGGATTCCGTCCGGTCCGGCAGCCTTGTTAGAAACAATACAACTAATTGCCCTTGCAACTTCCTCGGTGCTGAAGGGGCAGGCATTAATGGAGATCTCAGCTGTTAAACTGGCGAGGAGGCCCATGTTAGGATGGGGTACCCCACTTTGGACAGAGTAGAGTTTAGAGAAGTGGGCAAACCAAAGATCGCCAGGAATATTGCAGGTAAGCAGGGAATCAAAAGGTTTGTCCCTAGCTCTCAGCAGCTCCCAGAACCCCTTGGAGTCTTTCCTGGAGCTTGCCTCCACTAGATCCCACCAAAAACTATAATCATGGGCCTCCTTTGCCTCTGCCACAACTTTTTTATAGAGTTTCCTCGCCCATCTAATGTTGCCTGCATCCTTACTTTTCACTGCAGAAATAAGTTCCCCCTTTGCAACCCGACATTTAGAGGAATACCACTTGTTTCTTGCCCTAGGAGCACTTTTCGCAGAAACATTCACGCTGGGTTGGGATATAATAAACAAATCACTTAACAGCGCAATGGTTTCTGTGAATAATGATGAAACAGATTGGCTGGTGGTACCCAGGGCTTCAAGGCGCGTGCCCGATGCTGCCATAGTGGTCCCTGCCTGTGCCATCCTTTCCTCATCCGCTGCTACTTTAGCCCACTTTAGGCGCCTGCCACAGCGCGAAGGAGCAAGCTCATGGGAGGTTTTCCACTTGTAGGGGATCTCAGCTGCGTTCCCAGCCTGCCAGGGGGAAAACAATGTTAAGGAGAGAGGGTTGTGGTCGCTATCGCAAGACGCAATAACCTCCATATCATAATGGAGTGACCACAAATTATAGTTCAACACAACATAATCTATTCTAGAAGTGTGTCCCATCCTGTTAAAGGTGTGCGCACCCAAAGGATCCGATTGGGATCGACCATTGGGTGGTCTTAGGTCATATTCCATACAGAGTGCATTGATGTCTACCGCACTCTGGGACCATTTAGGGATCGGGTCTAGGGTCAGGGTGGGAATGCCTCTCCTTATATCCTCATCCCAGGTATCCAAAATATCCTCCCTGGCCAATGGCTCGAAACAGCAATTAAAGTCGCCTGCGAGAAGAATATAAGAATCAATACAGCAGGCGGATAAATCATTGCTTAATCCTGTGGAGGATAGAGTAGATGACCCGCCCCTAACCCCCCTTAAGTAGAGGTTGAAGACCTCCAGCTTCCTGCCCCCTGGGCATAGGATGGTTATCCTCTGAAGATCAGGAGAATGCGTAAGCTTTTGGGTTACACTTAAACCTAAAGCAATATTAACCCATATAAGAAGGCCACCCGACGGGCGGCCTTTACGTCCATATTGATGGGAAGCTGGAACAAAGTAGGTCGTAAAACCCACTTGGTGCTTAGGTTCAAGGCACCACGTTTCCTGCAAAAGACAGATGTTATAAGGGTCCATAAAGGCATTCCATTCAGGGATTTCAAAATTACGGGCAAGCCCTGCTATATTCCAACTTATAATCTTTAGCAAAGGGACGTCAGGGGTAATCTCCCTTGGAGGGTTATCTACTGTGGCCAGAATGGACGCAGGTCCTACCCCCTCCGCAGTAGATCTATTTAGCCTAGGCAGTGGCTCAAACTGATGGTGATAGGGAGCTATTGCTACATCAGTCAACCTCCTGATTGATGAAACATTTTGGATTGGCGAAACATTCTGAATTGGAGGCAAGGGGATCGTACAAGATGGATTCAATTGATCCCTTACTACTTGGGAGTCGGAAATACATGGCGTATACAAACTCTCCTCTAAAGGTAAAACAGAAAACGTTCCCTCTAGACATGGGGGACTAACAACCGAAGGAACAGACACTACAAGAAAAGAGTCGTTATGCCCCAAGACCTGTGATAAGGGGACCTGGGGAACCGGTTGGCATACGAGTCAATCTACCTCCTCAAGCCCAGCAAACCGATTCGAGGTGGAGAAACCATACCAATTTGTACAAGGGTCTTGAAATTTTTTGGGATGGCTCCTCCAGTTGTGGTGGTGTACTACAGACCAGTCCTCTTCCCGTGTGTATCTAGGACACGGTGGGTAAAAAAAGGGCAATGGCCTTGGTGTAACAAGAGAACCTTCACCGGTAGGCCAAGAGCAGATGTAATGTGCCGTGTGAGAGTCCTCAAAGGTCACCACTATACAGTCCCCGGGACTAGATTTCTTTGAGGGGCCCACCCAGGGGGTTCTGCGTACCATCAAGATTCTACTTCTCTGTCCAATTGGGATTGGTCTATTCACGTTAAGCCAATGGATTGTCTTGTTCTTCAGAGACTCATAGTTCTCATGAAGGCCACTTCCTAACTCGGGGACACCCGTCAGCACAACCACATGATCATTGGCCTCTGGGGGAGATCAATGTAACCCCCTCTAAAGTTGTTCTTAGCGGGAGGGCTCTTAGATGAATGTAACGCCACTTCACTAGGAGGGGGACTACGCGGTGCACCAACATTGGATTTAGCTAATGGTTGAGGGATAGGACGCTTTAGAGCCTTAGGTATGGAGGCAGTATTACTAGGATCCACACCCACAGTCCCTGATGTAGGAATCAAACGTGCAGTGGCAGGGACAGGAAGGGAGGTTTGCGGGACTTGAGGGGTTAAACCATGAGGAGGTGGCTCAACAGCAGGAAAACCCTGGTTTTCTAGACTTCTCAGGCCGAGTGTGGCCAGAGCAATAATGCTCTTTTCCATCTCGAGCAGATTATTCTCAATGCGTGAGAGTCTAAGATCGAGAGGGGTAAGAAGTTTTTTGAGGGTTTCCCAAACTAGACCTATGAATTCTCCTTCATTACTTTCCCCCTTCTCTACATGTAGGCCCTCAACCTCTAACTCCGTGACCGTAGGGGCAGTCAAGGGAGCAGAGACTGGTCCCTCTTTAGCTCCCACATGATGTGGTTGTTCCCTGGGCACACACCCTTCTATAGAATTTAGAACGGGAGCACTAATCAAATTCGGGTATTGTGCAACCACAATTTTGGCCTTCTTGCGACCGTAAGCAGACCGAGAGGTGCATCTGTTTTTGGGATGATAATTTTTACTAATAGAGCGCCTGGGTGGAAACATAGCAGGGGTAGAATTGTTAGAACTAACATCCTGCTTAAAAGGCGTATTAAGAGAGTTCATTGCACTATCCTGAGTCAATGGCTCCAAAGTAGGGGGTAGTGTGGGGAGAACCGGGGAGTGATGAATGTCAACCTGTGTAACTACACAATGGGGGATAGCTGGGCGCACCGGGGTAACCGCACTGGCTATATGGCCCAGGGAAGATTTTTTTGACAAATCAATTACCTGGGACAGTCTCCTAGCAGATGCCAGTTCCAGGGAAACTCGAGTCTGGAGTTTAGAAATCTCGTAGTCTATAGCTGTGTTAGTACGGGTAATAAAATCGTCCATAGGACCAATGATTGAGGGACCGCTATTTGCGGCCTTGCTCCGTGTTTGCCTTGTAGACATAGCTTGGCAACCTCAACAACGGCAACCCCCTGACTAAACTGTGGGTATAAAATAATAACTAATTAACAAATAAGGAACGACAGAGCTGTTAAGATGATATGAAAGAGAGGGTAGCCCCGACCTGACCTCGCTGACCTCGAACGGCCTCAAACGGCCCGCTCTTTGCCCGGTCTTCGCCCCGGGCTGCGTCCCGCGCGCGTCCCGCTAACGCGTATGAGCGGGAAGCTTATAACAGATGGGAGGTCTGAAAGGGGGCGGGGCCGGGAAGAGGAGGCAGGTGTGCTGGGTGAAGCGAGTGACAAGCACCCTGGTCCTCGCAGTCCCGGCTGTTAGAACCCCTCTGGCGGCCTCAGCAAGATCAGCACAGCGTCCCAGGCAAACAGGTAAGTCCGGTGGGGAGAGAGAGCAAACTCCAAGGCGTCCCACAGTCAAGGGCAGCGAGTGGCACCTGCGAAGCGGGGGCCGCGAGCAGTAATAAAGGAGATGGAGGTGGGGCCGGGAAGAGGAGGCAGGTGTGCTGGGTGAAGCGAGTGACAAGCACCCTGGTCCTCGCAGTCCCGGCTGTTAGAACCCCTCTGGCGGCCTCAGCAAGATCAGCACAGGGTCCCAGGCAAACAGGTAGATCCGGTGGGGAGAGAGAGCAAACTCCAAGGCGTCCCACAGTCAAGGGCAGCGAGTGGCCTCTATTCATAAAAACGTATCGAGTGCAGCTCTCGGTCAGAGAGTGGGCGGGCCAAGTGGATTTGTGGGTGGTGTCCCATTGCCTGCTTAATTCAGCCCTAAAAGCATTAGTGCTACATATCTGACAGAGCCATTGTCTTAATAAAAGCTGACATATACCATTATTATTATGCAATCTAGTCATGTGAGTGAACAAAAACTTGCTTTTGCCAAAAAAGTGAGCAAACCCTCTTTCTGTCCCTGCCCTGCCATTTCGTCTTTCAAATGTCGAAATGTCAAAGCAAACGTTGCGCTGCCCTGCAGGCTTCTAAATGTAGAACTTCGACCTTTAACCTATGCAGCTGTCCCATCGTGCATGCAAGGTTTTCATGGGGGTGTCCCATTTCAAAATGACCCTGGAAACGGAAAAAGCAACAGCAAAACCCACTCCAGTCCTGTGTACCAGCAATTCAGAGGTAAGCTTAATAACTTCTGCCGGTTTTTGTACATATTGATATTTGTAAGCAGTGTGCCGAGTGCTTGTCTAGCAGTATAGATGTCAGCTATTCATTCTATGCTTACATATGTGCATTTACTGTAGCCTAAGGCAGTTTAAAAGCTGCTCTGACTGGAGAAATCTCATTTAAATAGTGAATTTTACTCAATTTCGACTTTGATGTTTAGGGCACTTAAAAAGGAATATCCTACAATGTTTTTGCATAATAGTCATCCCCAGAATGTCCCCTACATATCCTAGAGATGTGGCATCAGAAATGTATAATATATACCCTTATAAAAATGAGTTTTGTACGCCTGGGTAAAGTGACATTTCACATCTAAGTGACCCCCTATTGCTGTATAGCACGGCTTCAATTCAATTTGGATGCTAGGAGATCACAGTATCATTATTAGGCATTATAAATATTAAAAAACGAATTTAATGCACCTATTTTAAATAACATTTTTTATATAATCAAAATATATATATATATATATATTTTTTAATAAATCGAATCATTTTGATGAGTCCACATATGAAAAGCGAGCTGCATCCCTTGCCTATCATATTTAAACGCAGTCATTCACAGCCCTAAGAACAGAAACTTAACTTGAAAGTCTGCGCCACATTTAAAAGACAGTCATTATTATTTAACATCAAAAACCACTCTTATCCTTATTTGAAAAGGCATTAAGAAAATAAATCCCTACTGTCATTCTGTCCTCTGTTTATCAAAAATAATGAAACTATATTTTTAACTTTTAAAACAGCAGTCTGAACTGCCGCATTTTACACCGTGTTTGACTTCAGCTGTTCTCTGTGGCCGGAGTCCGAAATACCCATGTGCTGACACAGCTACTTGACACGTAAAGGCGTCGAATTCACACGCCTTTCAAGTCAGCCTTGCCAGCCAGCACAAAACTGTCGTTCTGTAATGTGTATTTTGGGTCAATTCACTCAGATAATGTAAATGCCTTGTAATACCTAATACAGAAGGATAAATGCTGTGACATTTTGTATCTTAATTTATCTATTGCAAAACACACAATTTCGTTTTTTGAAGCTTTTTTATTCCTATTAAATGTGGATTCTAATTTTAGCTTTAACATTGTGGCAATTTGCAGACATATATAGTGTCTTACTCTGTCAATTTAATGATAGCGTGCAGCTATTTAGCATATATTATATAATTCATTGCTGGATTCTTTTAAAATGTATTTCATTTTAATGATATTTGGCATAACAGAACGATGACAAAAAAAAAACATTGAGCTCATTCCAGACATTTTCAAAACGGTGTCATATACTCAGAACACTTAAAACAGGACACTTAAGGCTAGCCATTCTTGCACCAAGAGCGCAATCGCTACTTACAAGTACCACTAATGACAAACCACAGACATTTAAACACACATTTAACCCACAGATCAACACTTAAGACAGAAACAAAGGACAGCCCACAGACTGTACTTAAACCAAACCATTTGTAAATACTAGTTGTAAGTCATATTCACTAGATTTGGCTGGCAGAACACCAAGAAAAAAAACGATCTGCATATCAGCACTTATGAATGTTACTAAGTGCACAGACCAGGATCCTTTCTATGTACATATTTAGTTCCTCGGGGTACTAATCACCAAAGAATAAATACTTTTTTATACCTAAACCTAGTTAAGTATCCCCTCTAGGGGAGCCGGCTAATTATATACAAGTAACTGCTTTGTTCTTCAGTTCTAATGCTTTCACATAAATGTTCTTTCGCTGTTCTTTTTTCAATCAAGTCTTGCTCACGCTTCATTCGTTCACGCACTTCTTTCTCCCACATTCGTACACAATCAAACATCTCTTGCCTAGTCTTTTGCCGAAACATACATTGTGCCACATACTCAATCTTTCGTAAATCAAATGACCCATACATAGGCCAACGCAACTCAGGATCCTTACGAGTGTTTTTATTCCATAATGCGCTGTACATTATAGAAGAAAGACCATACTTAATATACATATCCCTATTAGGCATCCCCTCCCGGGGCCCGGTTGTGCTTCATCTAGTTTCAAATTCAAATTGGTACCACTACCAGAGCTACACCTCCTATGAAGTGTGCTAAAAACAGGCATGCCAAAAATAGTGCAGAATATGCAGTGTTATAATCAAAGTAGCACTTAAGGTACCTTTAGTACGATGTGCCGTTCAAATCAATTCAGATAGAGAAAATTCTCCTCATTACCTGCCTATATAGGTTGCAACTTATATATATATCATAACAAACCAAGTTGGCCAACACAAAATGCGCAATCCAAAAGCCACAGTAAGTGTTATTAAACTACCTTACCAATCCCAGGCATCAAAACCAACAGCAAGCGCCACAGAAGGACACTTACCAATCACTTGGTGTCCAGGTTCCAACTGCCAAGTTGTAAAATCGACCAAATGGTCACTGCACGGCGAATCAACAGAAGAGATCTCAGTCGAGGACCGACAACACCTGGATGGTCAGATCAGAAGGAAAGGAAAAACGCTGTGGTTGCCAAGACTCGGGTCTCATCGGGCAGCGATCGCGTCCAGAGCGAGATTCCAATCCTTCGTCGCGACCAATCCTTTGGGAATCCGAGTCGCCGATGAGCCCCAGTAGTTGGGCGCCAATTTGTTGATGGTGACCTCAGCTAGGCCTACCAGTGCAAGGGGTTCGCCCTTCTCTGCATAGAGTCCTCAGACCAATAGGAAGAAGTTGGCACAGAAACTGGAATAGAAAATACAGAGTTTAATAAACCTCACAAGGTGGAACCACATTCATACAGCACCCTGTGGTGCTGAATGAATGTAGCACACTGAACAGAAGAAGCATGGTCCTTTTATACCCACACAGGGGCTGAAAAAGGCAGTACAAGCACACATAGGAGAATTACATACATAGATGGTCATACAGAAATGCACAGTCAACAGTAAAGGAGGAGCTAGCAGTTACTGACTCTGGTAGAAACAACCTGACAGCTACAGACTAAAAACAGATGTATGGACAGTTAGATTCTTCTGCGCATGTGCAGAGTAGCAGAGTCTAAGTATAGCCAGTCCTTTAAACAGAGCAAAGGGAAAACAAAATGGCTGCCAGAAATACAAAATGGATTCCACAAAATGGACAAGATAGCCTCTAAATACGAGATGGATTCCACTAATGCTAATCCAATCACAGCCAATTTACAACACTAGTGTGTGCGACATGCTCTGGTATTGAATTACATCCATTTTAGTTTTTCACTATTGAAGGGATATCTTGCCCATAGGCTATAATGGGGGATGCTGGGTATAAGGTTTACCTGCATATCTTCCCATAGGAGCAAGATAGAAAATAAAAGTCTGGTATCCCTGAACTCAGAATTTAATAACACATCTTTTTAGAAGGATGGTTTTTAAATCCTGTGTTTCAAAACAGCACTTTATAGAAAGTGGCTATTTTCTTGTCTAACGTTTCTGTGTGCTTCTGCCTGTTTGTGAATTGGCTGTCTGGAAGTTGGAGTGACAGGTCTGGGGAATTCCAGGAGGCAGGGTGACTCAGCCCAGGGCTGAAGGGAGCTATGTGCATTCAGAGTAGTGGAAGGAGTTGCACCTGGGACCTGAATAGGGCTGTGCCTGCCTTCCACAATGCTGGCTCCACCTCCTGCTGAGCGGCTGACAACCTTGCCCCTCTCTCTCTCAAAGGAAGAAGGTGCCCACTGACAGAATGCACCCAGAACTGGTTTTTGCTGGGCTCAGAGCCCTCCTGCACAAAGGGAACAGAGTACGAGCAACATGCACTGAGGGCCGGTATTTTTTCACCACCGGCCCCCATTTGCCCAGTGTGCTAAACAGTCTCCCCCTTTACTTCACACCGCCACGTCTCAAGCCCCAAATAGCCCGAGACCGGGTCCACGATATCAGAGAGTGCCGCTGTAGCCTTTCACCGCCGCTGGCCAAGGTCCGCAGCATCATTGGCGTGTTGCGCTGGGATTGGCCCCAGCTGCCAGGGATTCCCTGCACGTCATCAAGTGGCCGTGCTGGGATTGGTTCCAGTCGCCCGGGAGTCCCGCCGCCTCATCATGATACTGCATCCCCATTGGTCCCACCTACTCGAGGCCCGGATCGTCATCGTTGTGCCTCGCTGTGATTGGGCCGGTCGCAGGGGCTTTCCCACGCTTCTGCAAGGAGCGGAGAACTGCTCCAGAGGCCGGGGAGCGGTGAGAAGACGGAGTCTGCCTCGTCTGTGAGCCTCGCGGGATCTCCAGGACTGCCCAGCGCTCGCCTCTCAGGTAACTAACCCCGCTCCTCTAAGGAAGTTGGTGTCCACCCCCGTGCTCACGGAGGGCACTGCCGGTAGGCTGTGTGGGGCGCAGGTTCCCTGATGGAGCGCGACGGCAGCCCAGGGGAGAGAGAGCGCGAGAGGGGCAGCGGGGACTGAATTGAAAGTTGAAGTCCCGTTTCATCTCGCTCAAGCAGCGTTGCCATACTCGCTGCAATACCGGGACATTGAGACTGCCTGAACTAATTTTGAGCCCCCCCCCTTGTTGGGGTCACGCTTTACAGTGACAATTGAACTAAGGAAACAGGGGGAAATTACCAGACATCGTTGTTTTGGGCTAAAAGAAATCCGTGTATATGTTGTCTTTGTCCTTGATATTTGGTCTTGCCTAATTGATATATAAAAAGCTATTTTTTTATACTTACCGGTGTGGTGTCCCTCTGTGGTGCTTCCATGAGTTATTGTGGGAGTGGGTGCTAATACTTTACACATTGCCTGGGGGATAAGCCTGTCTGCTTGTGCCAAGCCACCAAGGGGGCGAGCAGGGGTTATCAACAGTGTGTACCCCTTTACCCTGACTAGAAGAGAGGGTCCCTATTTGGCCAAAGGTACCTACCTCTGCCAACTAGAGGCCCACAATTCTAACATTTACCAAGCCACGTAAAGCCACTTTGCATGGCTTTGCGTTGTTAAGTAAATACAAAGTAACACAACACAGTGCATAGTGCTGCCTTGCATTAGTTTGCATCAGGTAGCTGTTAAATGTGTGAACCATAGGCGTTCCCATGCATTTACGCATATATTTTGACGCAAACCCAGATTTACACAGATTTGTAATCCTGGGGTCGAACCAAAATAGAGTGCTTACCCGAAAGAGGTGTAATAAGGATAAATATATTTATTTCTTCTTGTTAATTCCTTTTCCCATTGTGCTGCCTTCTCCAGTACACATAGAAAAAGAAAAATGCTTCTAAGGATTGCCCATATTGCAGGCACTTTTGCACTATGGAACATGGGTACCTGCATTGGCACTGGGCTGTGCACAGTGTGCTAGTGCAAGGAGAAGACAAAGCTCTCAATTTCTTAGTAAATATGAAGCATTTCAGTTTTCTCCCTTTCACACAATGTGGCACAGCAAGTTCCCTTTCTGCACTACATTACATGAAATATTAGTAAATGTGCCCTCTAAGTGTCTTGTGGATGTGAGGGTTTGAAGGTTGTTGCTCTTTCTCTTACCTGGGGCTGTAGAATCCAGTGTCTTATTTGAAGAGCGTGGAATCATCCTCATTCTGGGATGTCATATGTTATCTTGATATGTTCAAATGAGCTGGGTTCCCCTTTGTAAAAAGAATTCACAGCCTTAAACAGCCCTGAGATTTCTAGTGCATTTGCTGGATTCTGTTTAACCATGGTGTGAAATCTCTCTCTTTAATTATGTGGGCTTGAGGGGAGGGTTAGGTGGTTACTTTTGATGCTGTAATAGGCTATCCCAGGTATCATGCATTTGCATGGTCACAGGTGTCACATATAGGTTCTTCAATGCTATTATCTGGGACCCAGACTACCTTCACTGGGGAGGGGAGCAGTATGATTCTGGTTTATAATGCACCAGAACTTGTTCGCTTCCTCACATAGCCAACCTATGGCGCAATCCACCTGGGCCTCTCCATAGTGTCTGCGTAAATCTGGCGATCCCAGATCTCCCTGTTTGCGGTGTTATGTGCATGTGCACTTGTTCATGTGGGGCTTCTTTCCCCTACCCTCAATACAAAGGTTTATGTTTTATGGGGAGATGAGTACAGCATCATACTGGGAGTTTGGGGGGGTGGGTGACTAGCCCTACATCCCCGGACTTTTTGGCCTGGTGGAGCAGTCCAGGAACCTAGCAACCATGTATTGCTGGGTATAAAGTGGCAAGGGTCAGGTCAGTTAAGTGGATAGTTGTAGAGGACCATCTCAGTGTTAGAGACTTACTGGCACGTCATTCAGAAGGTGCTGAAAAAATGAGTATAGATCCAATTTTGTACCATGCCAGTGAGCAAAGTAAGAGGTTTGTGGAAGCCCTGCTACCTTTAGAGGCAGAGGGAACCTTATAATGCCTGGTGTGTTGAACCAGGCTTGGGTCTCCAGTAGGGCATGGCCGTACGGGAGTAGGGCATGGCCGTAGGGGTGGTCAGATTTGTGTGTGAGTGGCAGCAGTATTAGCCTGTTTGCTCCCAAAGAGAAGGTGAGGAAGGAAGGGCCAGAGCACTGCAGGTGGGTCGACCCTTCAGGGCTGTAAGGCCTCGCCAGGTGTTAATGCTGAAAATAAAAAGAGAAAGGGTGGGAGGAGCGGGGTGGGAGGAGAGGTGGCATGGGGCATTGGGAAAACAGGCAGCTATTGTGCTGGGGCCAAGCGGGGTCCGAGGGCCCAAAATGAAGTTAACTCACCAGCAGCAGTTGAGGAGATCCGTGTTAGGGCTGAGTTGCCGGGCATTGGATCTGTAGCAAAATGAGAGATGTCGGGGTGCCACAAGCTGCCAAGCAACCTAAGGCTATGTGGGCCATTGTGGTGAGTTCGAGCTGACGAGAGGTGACACACTCAGCAGAGGGGGTGGGACTAAAACAGAGGGGCCTAATGCAGTGAGTCCACATTGGAGAGAGGTGGTGCAGCCTAAAGAAGGGGGCAGGGCCAAAGGTGACACAGGCCTACCACTCGATTTTTCCAGTATTGAAGGGCATGAGGTTTCACAGGCATCTAGAGGAGGTGTACCCTCATGCTTGGAAGCAGGCAGGGATTTTCAGCTCAGTGGGCTGAGGAAAGGGCTGGCCAGATGTTAGGAACAGTTGGAGTTTGGACAGTTCTGGCAGGTGTGTCAGGCAGCATATGGCTAGGGAGGAGGCAGTTTAATTGGTCCTGAGAGAGTCCATTGGGGTTTACCTGGTGCTTCTTGGGCACAGGGGGATCAGTGCATGCTCTGCATCTGTGTCTGGAATCAGGGTCAATGTCCTAGGGAACCCAAGGTATGGAGGACGATGAATGTGGGTTGCAAAGGATGAGGTAGGAGGCATCGGGGGTACAGCAGTAGTGAGGGCAGCTGACCACACGAGACAGGCAGAGGGATTTGGCAGGTATGGTGGGTTAGCGCAGTTCCAATAGGAAGAGTTTGATATGACTCATAAACCCCACTCCAAAGACAGAACCCGCACCAGTGCGGCCAGATCTGGGACAGCGAGGGACCTGAGTGGACATGGCGGAGGAAGGCTATATGTAGCTACTCCACAGTATGTGGATTTCTATGAACAGCTTTATGAAGAGCAGTTTGGCGATAGAGCTGTGGAAGATGAAGCAGTGGCGAGTACGAGTGCATATTAGCGTGACATGAAGAATGCAACAGCCAGTGCTGGATTGTGACAATGAGGACATGGAGACAGCGAATTACGGAACTCAGAGAGTAAGCAGATGGAAAGTGGAAGGTGCCTCATGATTTGCGTCGTAGGTGCACAGTAACTCATATTGGAGGAAGAGTTGATGTTTTGCAGGTGACGCGAAAGTCTGAAGAGCAAAAGGAGGTGTCCCTGCAGACATGTAGAGTACTGGCATTGGGACGGGAGGCTTCAGAATAGGCTATGACCATGAAGCATGGTAATTAGGTGTACTACAACAGAAACAGGTTTGTCAGTCAGTGGGGGTAGGCACCAGGGTGTGCATGGATGGCCAAGTGAGGAGTAAGTATGTGCAGGACCAGGGGACAGGTGCAGAAGCTGGTGACAAACAGGGGGAGAAATCATGGAAAGTAGTGAGATCTAGCAGAGGGGTGCAACTAGTCAAGAGGCAGTACATTCAGGATGAAGGTATAGGCTCAGAGGCTAGTGGCAACCATGGGGAGAAAGCAGGGAGAAAAGTAGGATTGGGATTGGGCGGCTCTGTGGATCAAGTGAAGGACAAAGCAGGGGCCAAAGAAAGTAAGAAAATAAAACATAAAAACTCCCTTACATGGGGATTGCAAAACCGCATCTACTAAAGAGCTTAGCTGGAAAGGGGAGTATATGGAGGTGTTCAAGCTGTTACATAGTGAGGTCAGGGCTAAGTAAGGATCAAAAGAGTGGGCGTATGAGCAGTCCAAGCGATCACGAGTTCCGTTTAACGTAGAAAATTGGACAGCAGCTTTCTTTCTATACGCTTGCGTATATTGCAAAAAGTTCCCTGAGTGATGCATAGGATTTTTTAAACCTGGATGTAGTGTGGGAGGCCCAAATAACCTTTGAGGGCTGGTTTAGGTGGGGGACAAAGAGGAATGTAGGGCCCAGATGGAGTCTGGGGACAGTTAGACAATTAAATGCGCTTGCAAATATGAATGCCCACACTGTCGGCATGTTGACTTATATGGCAAGTGGGTGGCCGGTAATTTATAAGCCCTTTCATGGCCGTCCCACTAAATGAGGGCTTGGGTCAGGGGGTCGAGGGCAAGCGTCAAACACAGGAACTTACAGGGACTTACAACAAAGACACATGTAATCGAGAGCACTGCCATTTCAGCATGAATCCTCAAAATGCAGGAAGAGGCATCCGATCTTCCAATGCAGGCCACTAGACGGGAAAAGCACTGAGAGGACAACGGGGTCAGTGGCAACACAACAGTGAGAGGGGCATAGTGTGGGGAGGATAAAACAACATAGAAAAAGGGTTATACACCAGTAGTGAAGATTAACCCTGTGCGATATTGGTTGTCCCCGAGTGCTACTCTAGGAGACGCAGGATTATTGTTGGAAGGTTTTGAAAATGGATTAAGTTGGGCTATGAAGGTCAACAAGAGTGCTGCTGAACTTAGAATTTGAGTTCTGTCCAGGGGCATAAGGAGCTGATTTGACATAAACTGATGAAGGAAGTTGGGGAAGGTAGGATGGGAGGCCCTTTTGTAGAATGCCCAATGCCCAACTTAATCATATCCAATATTGGGGTTGTCTCTGAAAAGAAGCCAGGGGTATTTAAACTGATAGAGATCTTTCCTGGCCAGAGAGTCAACCCATAAATGATTTTATTCCTGAAGGGATGAGTATAATGCATTATGCCTCAGTGGACTCAGCTATTTAATTGATCAAAAGCTCTAGTTTGCTGCCTGGTCACCCAGATGATCACCCAGATGATTTGGAGTTGCTTGGAATCCAGTTTGCAGGTTGTATATTTGCTGACAAAGCATTGCTGATCGGCTGTTTCATTTCTTGTTCATTGTTTGAAGCCTTTTGAACATTTTTGCAGAACTTATTTTAAATGGACAAGTTCAGACACTATGACACATTATTTGGATGATTTATATGGGTTCTCCACAGTCTACGGAGTGTGCAGACTTGCTGACCTTGTTTGAGAAGTTGATGCAAGTCTTGGGGGTACCTATGACCCAGGGACGAGAGTTGGACCAGTGTAGGTTTTGACCATTTTAGTTGTGGAGTTGGAATCCATGAGAATAGAGGTGTGGCTGCCCTCAGAGAAAAAAAAGAAGTTGATGGCCTTGCTAAGTAAGATGCTAGCTAACGACAAGATGCAGGTCAAGGAGATTCAGGTTTTGCTTGGGCATCTAAATTTTGCTTGCAGAGCTGTCAGCGCAGGCTGTGCATTTTGTAGAAGGTTGGGCTTGGCCCTGTCTGGGGCATTTCTTCCTAATCATAGAATTCAGTTGAAAGTGGTAGTGAAAGCTGACTTGAGGATTTGGCAGATCTTTTTGAATGAGTTCAACTGGGTCCCGATGGCAGAGATAGGGGTTAGTGAGCTTTGGAGATCTTCTCAGAGATCTTCTCAGATGCAGCAGGTGGCTCAGGTATCGGGTTTTTCTGATTTAGGCATTGGTGTGCAGAATCAGGACCGGAGCAATAGAAAGGAGGTAGTCGCAGCACTGCATTTTTGGGATTTTTCCACTAATAATGGTAATTTGCCTGTGGGACACATTTTCAGCAACAAAATAGCTCTTTACATGGCATTGGTAAACATTGTCAATAGATAGTCAGCCAGAGACGTGCAGGTTTGGAAGTTGTTGAGAGATTTTGATTTGGAATGGCTGCACCTGAATGTAATTTTTAGGGCACTGCATATTGCAAGAGTGCATAACAGCATTGCAGATGTTGTCTCTCACTCCAAGTCGCAGAGATTGTGTTGGCTAGCACCCTGGGCGGACGAGAGGAGGACACTTATGCCAGAGCTCCTGTGGACAATTGGAAAGAGCTCATGACGCAACTGGTGAGAATTTCTTTATCCAACTCTAGGTGGCAAGCGTACTGTCAGGTGTGGATAGAGTTCATACCATCTGATGCTAAGAGGAGGAGAGTAGATGATGAAGAGGAGTGTCGCTGGGCGGGTGTGGTAAAGTTCATTATGATTTGATTGAACAAGGTCTGATGGCTGTGATCATTTCAGGCAAGCTGGAGTGTTTGACTTTTTTGGGCAAGCTGTACTAGGGTTATGAGCCATCAGCAGGTGACTAGGGCAAAATAATTTTGGAAGGTCGGAGCAGAGAGAGAGAACCTAGGGAATGGATGAAGAGGCCAGTCACTTTGTATTTTCATTTAAAGATTGGTGGAAATCATTCCGCAGGTTTATCTGATGGAACAGGAGAGATATTTTTTTTTCTGCATGGGTGAATAGGCTATTTTTCTGGAACTTTTCGCGTGGGATAGTTAATTAGTTCCCAGAACAAGGTCAGCACGGAGTGAGAGAATTTTCCAGTACTGCAGGTGGAATGAGAGTGTGGCTGCCACAACACAAGACAGATCTGAAAGTGTGAGGAAGGTGTATAAGCTTCATGCATTACCCGGATGAAGTAGTTTGCCTGCTGCATTAGTGGCAGACGTTTACAGGGAAGTGAGCCTCTGGAAGATGGCATTTTCTAGCATGCAACAGGGATCAGAGTGTTACAGTCTCAGGTTTTACGGATGATACATGAGATGGGGTTTAACCCCTTCGCTGCTATACCTTCCCCCCCACCCCCCGTGCTAAGCCTTTTTTTGGCTATTTGGAGTAGTTTGTGCTTAAGCCCCTGTAACGTTTTGACCACATAAGGTATCCACGCCAAATTTGCGTCCTTTTCTTCCAACATCCTGGGAATTCTAAAGGTACCCAGGGTTTGTGGATTCCCCTGGAGGGGACCCAGAAATCAGCCAAAATACAGCAAACTTTTGGTTTTTTGGGAAAAATGGGGAAAAAGTGCTGCAAATGAAAGCGTCTGGGTATTTCCCTACAAATGGTATCAAAAAAGGGTTTGTGGGGCTGAAATCACCATTTTCCCAGCTTTTCGGGAATGTTAGACTTTAGTAAGAAAACCAACATTTTTTACACAGTTTTGCCATTTTTCTGGGAAATAACCTATTTTTGCAAGTTTTTTTGCTTTCAACCTTCTTCCAGTTAATGGTAGACATGGGTATGAAAGCAATAATGGATCCTGGAAAGCTATACATTTTTTTAAAGTTGACAAAATTCTGAATTAAGCAAGGGGTCATTAGTTGAAAAAAACAGTCTTTTGTGTCAAGGTTTTCACCTTTAACTTCTAATTATGACACCTCTTTGAGAGCAATATACCATTACATCCACTGGACCTTACTGGTTGTGAGGATATATAAGACTTGTAGGTTCACCAAGAACCCGACGAACCTAGAGCCAAAAACTGAGCAGCGACTTGCAATGGCTTATTATTATGTACAGGGTATATAGCAATTATTCTGGGAAAATGTATACATGGAAAAATCGGTATGAAAGACACCGATGTATTTCTGAAATGGGAACAAAATATAGAGTTTAGGGACAGTAGATATTTACACATTTCCAAAATTGGGAGTACTCATACTAGCATGAGAATTATCGATAATTTTTCAAAATTACTTCTTTTTTACACATTGTCTTTCATTTGGAAGCAGAAAGGCATCGAAAGTCAATAGATAATAACAGTTACTTCACAAATCTGAATTACCCTAAGTCTCCCAGTAAAAATGGTACCTCACTTGTGTGGGTAGGCATAGTGCCCACGACAGGAAACGGCTCAAAACGCAACGTGAACACACCACATTTTCACAATGAAAAATTACCCTTTTTTTGCAAAGTGCCTAGCTATAGTTTTTGAACCCTAGCTCTGCCGGCACCTAGGGAAACCTAGCAAACCTATAAATGTTTGAAAACTAGACACCTAGGATCCACGCAAGCCATACCTCCCTGGAATCCCCCAGGTGTCTAGTTTTCAGAAATGTGTGGGTTTGGTAGGTTTCCCTAGATGGCCGCCGAACACGGGGTAAAAAACCCAGCTGACCCCTCTGGCAAAACCAGGTCGTTTTGAGATAGGCAATTTTGATGTTTTCTCAATACGTTTTGGGCCCTTGCCTGTCGCGGGTACTTGGGCCTTCCACTCAAGTGAGGCACCATTTTTATCGGGAGACCTGGGGGAAATCTGGGTGGTAGGAAATTTGTGTCAGCCCGGTGATGCCACAATTTCCCGCACAAAAATGTGTGAAAAAAGTGATTTTTTCAGCTAAAATTGAGGTTTGCAGGGGATTCAGGGTAAGGAAACGTTGTTGGATCCATGCAAGCCATACCTCCATGGAATCCCCCGGGTGTCTAGTTTTCAGAAATGTGTGGGTTTGGTAGGTTTCCCTAGATGGCCGCCGAGCACAGGGCCAAAAACCCAGGTGACCCCCCTTGCAAAACCAAGGGGCATATTTACAAGCCAGGCGATAAAATTATCGCCGCTTTAGCGGCAGAAAACTGCCGCTAAAACGGCGATAATGGGCTTGATAACATGCTCTATGGAATTCCAATTGAAGCCCATGTTAGATGTGAAGGACATCTAACATGGGCTTCAATTGGAATTCCATAGAGCATATTATCAAGCCCATTATCGCCGTTTTAACGGCAGTTTTCGGCCGCTAAAGCGGCGATAATTTTATCGCCTGGCTTGTAAATATGCCCCCAGGTTGTTTGGTGATAGGCAATTTTGATGTTGTCTCAATAAGTTTTGGGCCCCTGCCTGTCACGGGTACTTGGGCCTCCCAAACGAGTGAGGCACCATTTTTATCGGGAGACCCTGGGGAACGCAAGGTGGTAGGAAATTTGTTTCAGCCCAGTGATGCCAAAACTTTCCCACATAAAAATGTGCGGAAAAAGTGATTTTATTTAGCTAAATTTAAGGTGTGCAGGGGAGTCTGGGTAAGAAAAGGTTGGGGGATGCACGCAAGCCATACCTCCCTCGAAGCCCCCGAGTGTCTAGCTTTCAGAAATGTGTGGGTTTGGTAGGTTTCCCTAGCTGGAAGCCGAAGACGGGGCCAAAAACCCTGGTGACCCCCTTTGCAAAGCCAGGTCGTTTTGTGATAGGTCATTTTGATGTTGCCTGACTAGGTTTTAGGCCCTTGCCTGTTGCAGGTACTTGACCCACCCACACGAGTGAGGTACCATTTTTATCGGGAGACCTAGGTGAATGCTGTGTAGAAGAAAATTTGTGGATCCACGTAGATTCCAGAACTTCCCACAACAGAAATATGAGGAAAATGTAGTTTTTTTGACTGTTTTTTAGGTTTGCAAGGGATTCTGGGTAGCAGAACATGGTGAGAGCCAGACAGGTCACCCCATACTGGATTCCCCTTGGTGTCTAGTTCAAAAAAATGTACAGGCTTGCTAGGTTTCCCTACGTGCCAGCTGAACTAGGGCCCAAAATCCACAGGGAGGCACATTGCTAAAAAAAGGTCGGAGCCTAGTGGGCTTTCTGCTGTCCTGGGGGGAATCGGGGGAGGGGGGGTTGCCCCGATATGCCCCTAAGGGGGGCAGAAAGACTGTGGCTATTTTTTGTGGGGGTGGGTTTATTGGTTTGACCATTTTGGGCAGCCCCCACGCATAAAAATGTCTGCTTAATCCTTGGCGCCTAGTAGGCTTTCTGCCCCCCCCCGGGTGTTTTGTGCAGATTTAGATTCCGTATATAGGTTTCCCAAATTATGCCCCTATATAGGTACAGTTCACATTGAGTATTAAATATCTCCGCTGTCTCCGTAAACAATGGCAAGGCTTCCCAATTACAAATGCTAATTAGGCCAGTCCGTGTGATGATAGAACTGCTGTAAGGATACAGGGTGTCCTTGAACCAATTCTGACTGTACTCAATATGTCCCAGTAGTAAATACTTTTCCAAAAACGAACGAATAAAGCATCCGAATCAAGGATGATTAAAGCATCCAAATCTGCCGCGCAAGTCGACCTCCAAACTTCGTCAGATACTATCTATCAATCTCCAACTCTAATTGAACATAATTAGTCCCCAGATAATGTCCTGATGAGACCCCGTACCCAGAGAGGGTTGAAACGTCGTCGACTCCAACAAAGGGAGAGCAAAAAAGACTCGTTACACTCTTATATGCTCCTCATTGTTTTTTTTTTAAAAAAAAAAGACCTTTTATACACTTATTTCACCTTGTAGGCTACTACTATTCACACTGGGCTCTATTTTCACTTTTCTCACTACTTCTCTTTGTGCCTGAAAACTGAAATGTTTTTTCATATAATTGTGAATTGTGCAATTAATTGTTTTTGTTTAAATAAATAAGTACTCCAGAGTAATTAAATATTTTTTCTTGGCTTGTGGATTAAATCGGTTGGGAGTTTAACTTTTGCTCCAAAATTGTTAATGGATATTTGTGAATAAGTTCCTTGTGGACACTGTTCTTACTTCATTTTACGTCAATGCTAGCATTCCTAAACACCTTCAAGGTATAAATATACCTGCAATTGCCCTGGCAAACTACGGTTCCCGGGGGATTTGATTCGACCCAGACCACGCAGTTCGCCATGGCAAGTTCGGAAGGAGATCAAGTTCCAGCCTGACGCACTGAACTGACAGTGCCATCCTCTTCGCAGAGAATCCAGCTCCAGTGCTTTCTGACTTCCCTTGCTAGACTATCGAGTCCAAAATAGTGATTCCAACCTCTCTCATTCTAAGGTATGGAGCTGACTGGGACTTAGACTAACTTTTGGCAACTCTTGGCTAAACTAAAATATAGCTAGCTATACTTTAGAAACTGCACCTACTTCAAACCTCATACTACGCTTAGGTTAGGTACACTGGGGTAGAACTATTTAGAAGCATCAGATGAGTATCACATTTTAGCCTGTGTTATTTATGTATGTATTTTAATTAATATATGTTACAAACCATGCTATTGCAGTATTATTTCATCTTACTGCTAACTCTGTACATATTGTACTTCGGAGTCTGTCTTACGATTGTAGCAATTCATATCTCTTGCACGAGAAATAAGACTGTTCAATAAACCCCTTTTATTGAAACGCCCGTCTTTCTATTTCTGTGTAACTCTGTAGAAACAAAGCAAGCACGATTGACTGAGTGAAACTGTTATCTATTGTTTCCACGGTTCTGAGATTGTTCCGACTCTAAGGGAAACAAAGTTGTCATGTTTATGCGGTTGTCAGAGACTAATCCCTTCTTGTTTATTTGAGAAGTTTCTAGTGACCTCTGAGTTAGCTGGCACACACAAGTAATTAAGTTTAATGTACTCAATAGAGACATACTGACCTTAGTCATATGTCACATCTATAGTGTATGTTATTCCAATGCACAGAGCCTATCAGGGATATAGGAACTACACTCCAAGGGGGCATATCAGGGGCCAATGCCCCCATCTGCCCTCCCGGGGGCAGAAAGACTGGAATTTCTCTGTGGGTGGGGTGGGGGTATTGTCATTCCCATTTTGTGCAGCCCCTACCCCTACACGAATAAAACAAAAAAATCCCTGGTTTCTAGTGGGCTTTCTGCCCCCCCGGGTGGCCAGATTGGGGGCTACAGCTGTCATCTGCCCTCTGGGGGGGCATAAAGACTGTCATTTTTGTGGGGGGGATAGGGGCATTGGTGTGCCCGTTTCGGGCAGCCCCCAGCCTAAAAACAACTGTGCAAAAAAAAATCCCTGGCGATTAGTGGGCTTTCTGCCCCCTGGGGGGCAGATTTGAGGCATATAGCCCCCATCTGCTCCCCAGGGGGGGGCAGAAAGGCTGTAATGGTGGCGGGGGTGGAGGCATTGGCGTGCCCGTTTCGGGCAGCCCCCCCCCTAAAAACAATTGTGCAAAAAAAATCATTGGCATCAAGTGGGCTTTCTGCCCCAGAGGGGGGACAGAAAGGCTGTAATGGTGGCGGGGGTGGGGGCATTGGCATGCCCGTTTTGGGCAGCTCCCACCCTAAAACAAATTGTGCATAAAAAAAATCCCCGGCATTTATTAGGTTTTCTGCCCCCCGGGGGGCAGATTGGGGGCTACTGCCCCCCTAGGGGGGCAGAAAGGCTGTAATGGTGGCAGGGGTGGGGTATTGGCGTGCCTGTTTCGGGCAGCCCCCACCGTAAAAATATTTGCGCAAAAAAAATCCCTGGCGTCAAGTGGGGTTTCAGCCCCCCCCAAAGGGGCAGATTAGGGGCCAATGCCCCATTTACCCCCCAGAAGGGGCATAAAGGCTGTAATGGTGGCAGGGGATGGGGCCACCCCATCCTAAAATAAATCGTGCAAAAAGAAACACTGGCATTTAGTGGGCTTTCGGCCCCCTGAGGGGGCAGTTTGGGGGCTACTTTCCCCATCTGCCTCCCAGCAGGGGCAGAAAGGCTGTAATGATTGCGAGGGTGGGGCATGGGCATGCACGTTTTGGGCAGCCCTCACCCTTATTTTTATATCCTGAAAAGAAATCCCTGGTGTCTAGTGGGCTTATGGCCCCCCCTCTGCCCCCCAGGGGGGGGTGCAAAAAGACTGAATTGTGCCAAATTTTATTGGGGGAACAAATGCCCTTGCCCAAGGGGCCGCTCCCCCCTCCCTGGTGTCTAGTGAGTGGATCCCCTTTCCAACAATACCTCTCCCATATTTCTACGTGCTCAGGGGGCTGAGATAGCCCCCTGAGCACGTAGAAAGGGAAACTGAAATGAGACTCTTGGCTCATTTCAGTTTCAGTTTCACTGAAATGACGTCAGCACGACGTGCGCGCCAATCGTCATTTCAGGGAAACTGGGGGGGCCTCAGGAGCTGGGGAGGCTACCGAGGTACTCAGGGTGTAAAGGTAATCCCTCTGGTGCACGCACCAGAGGGATTTCCGGGGTCATGTGTTATGATGGCCAGGGGCCATCATGATCACACGCCCACCGAGTCTCATGACGGCTCCCGGCCATCATGAGCATGGAAGGGGTTAACAATAGTGGACAAAGTTTATTAGTGGCTTCCTTTTTCTGTTTCCTGAAGGGTACATTGCAGGGCCTCGGCAAGTGTAAATCGGGGCCTGGATTTGTGGGCACTCTTTGTTAAATGGACCGAACAGCAGGCTGACTCCAGAAAGTCTGTCAAACAATTGGATTTTAATGATTTGAAAGTACAATTAAAATGGTCTGGCAAGAGTGGCATGCGTTGGTTTGAACTACTGTCTAAGTTCGATGTTTGGGGAAAGGTTTTCATTGTCCTGATGTTTTGTTGCTGCATTTGGGGGAGAATGAGTCAGTTAAAATGAAGATCTTGGCCCTAACAAAATGCATCAAGGACGATTTGCGTGAAATCAAGAGAATATGGGCAGAGACGACAAATATTTGGACAGCTTTTCTGCGACAAGTAGCTTGGAGTGGAGCTAAGAGATCTGGGGTGATGAACAGGGCAAGGATGAAACATAATCAATACTCAACCTTTTTCTGGTTGCAGTTTTTTTGAGCAGCTTTAAAGTTATTTCAAGCCATATTGGTCAGGTCAAGGCCCAGTTCAGAGATGCAGGAGGAGGGGGGAGGGAGGGACAATTTGAAAGGTAAGAGGAAGGCAAATATTTAGAGGATAAGCAAGAGTTTTAGATCGGTGGAGTTTTGCGGTAGAAGCGAATGGAGAGTTTGGGTCTGCATGGGCATTCAAAGGGTTCTTTAAGGCAAGAGGGTAGTGGATGGTTAGTTGTTATAATGTCTAGTAAAGCCAGGTTTAAAATCGTTTGTAGGATTAGATGCCAAGGTTTTGAATAAGTGAAGCCTGCATCTTTCTTATTAAAGCTGCCTTTTCCACACACAATGATAGGTCATGTGCTTTCTGGACGCACTCTCTTGCTCAAATATCTCCAGAAAGCTTTAACTCTGCTCCTTTGTGCTCAAACTTCCATTCGCTATCTATGTACCAGTCTCACTGAATCAGTAGGAGGATAGTATGCAGTAAACTGGCCCTTGCTCAAACAATCATCCCTGCAATGTAGGCACCCTTGCACCATGGAGCAAGGGGGCTAGCGCTGGTGCACGGCTGTTATTGTTGCGCAGGGGAGAGAACAGGTGTGCCTTGTATTCCTGTAAATATGATGCATCCCTTCCTGCACATTAACAATCTTTAATGGTGTTTTGTTACTTCTATATGTGCTTTAGAATGCAGCACACATAGAAAGATCAAAAACAATTATAAATAAAAGCATTTCTCCTCACTGGTCCCCTCTAAAGCCTATTTTTGAAAGTCATTTGTTTTTGGAGCAGCCTCAGATTTACGAATACCTGTAAATCTGGGGCAGTGCCAGAAAGCAATGGGTGTTGCATGGAATCACCTGTAGCAACACACATTGCACACCCCTTTGATGCAGAAAATTGTATCAAAGGGTATGATATTTGCCAGCTGGTGTCAAGCTATGCAAAGTGGCTAAGTGCCACCTTGTAAACATGGAAGCAGGGCATTGCCCGAACAGACCATCATAAGAAATGATGCTCCGAAGGCTCAATGCACTTGTAAATATGCCCCTATGTGTGTCAAACAAACTAAGGGTGAGTGGCCCTGGTGGGATTCTGCTAGTGCAGCTCATAGTAGGTGCATACTGTGAATGTCGAAATGCCACTCTGTATGAATATGGGGACATTGCATTGCAAGAAGGTGAGAAGGGACATGTGTACTGCAAAGTACCCTCATAAATACGCATGCACTGCTGTGTCTGACTAGGTCAAACTTGTGTAGAAGCTGGATAGGGATGACAGGCAACAGCACATTGTGGTACTACATTCTACATGTCATGTGGACCTGGGTGAAGATGTAGTATGTGCCAAGATGGAATCGGATCCAAAATTGTCTCACTATGCCATATGCATAAGTCGGAGGATGTCATACAGGGGACTGTCAAGGGATAGGGATAACTACATAGCTACCACAAAGGACAACAAGTCCGGCAAGGTCAGAAGCTGAGGTGGATGGGCCCAGTTGTATTAGAAAACTGGGCAGGTACATGTCAGCATTACCAGCACTACTACCAAGTGGGGTGCGCCTGACCCATATTACTCTATAACAGCCTGCCATTTTAGTCCATTGGATATGGTGATGCATAATGTAGGTGTCGTAGGCACAAGAGAGTCAATGTGTGATCTGGATCCCATCAATGTGTGGCAGTAAGTTGGTAGCCATAGTAGGTATGTACACATACAAGTGCATGGGTCTGATTAAAACAATGTGTGACACCCTGCAGAGAACCAGCTGTGTTCATGATGAAATGGGTAGAACACCAGTGATCATAATCTGACTAGTATGATAGGGTGCATCCTCTCAGACCAGGCACACAATGGTAGTGAGAACAATGCTGAGACCCAGTCATCTGAAAGGAAAAAACAATACAATTTGTAATCCATACCTTTGTGTAACAGGTGTCCTACTCATCAATGAGGGACTGAAAGTGAAATGCATTCAACCTTGATTGTCAACTAGATTACTAATTCCAACATCTAAGAGTGATCAGCAATAGCATTGCTCCATCTCATTGCAGAGAATGAACCCTGAAGTCCTGGCCAGCATGCTGTCCGGGACTTCAGCGATGATTGGGATGATAACCTGCAAACCATTGACCAGGACACGCCCCAAGAACTCCTGGACTCCATCAGGAGACCATATTTGGACACTGGGAGGGCCAACAACATTGTTGGGTTTCCACATCCCCACCTACAAACCAATAGGCATCACCTGCCACCCCACAGAGAGCCCTAGAGCAATAGATTACTTTCCAACATACTGCGATAGGAGCCCAGCATGAGATGGTAGACCAAGTGCAGGCATGGATGGAGACTGTGGTGGTCACTCTAGAGGGATTCTATGGGTGCATAAATCCCAATAGGGACAAATCTGCGGCCATAGGAGGCACCTATGCTCTGCTCCGTGGCCTCCATCAGTCCCTGGGTGTCATCGCTGGTATCATGAGGCAGAAGCATGAACAAATACCCTGCCAAAGTGGCCCCAGTGATGTGGCCACCCAGCCAAGGCAATAAGAACCATCTTGGATTTTATGGAGTAGAAGCATGCTCCCGCTTTGCTGCCATGGCTGTCTACCGTTGCAACGTTGCTTGGTGTTTTGCAAAACCAGCAGATCCTCCTCGCTGCTCATGTGTTGGCACAGATGAATGATGCTGCAGGCATGGGATCCACATCTTCAGGACCTGATGTGTGTGTGTGTGTCCCTCGGCTGCCACACTACAACACACCCCTCATGGGAGACACCGCATAAATCAGAGGACGAAGATGTGGACTGCACTGATTTTGCACAAAAATGTGGCCGCTAGCATTCATTTGAGCCACATACTCCGTTTCTTCTTTGCCCTGTGCTTATTAACATGCCAGTGACAATCAGCTGCCAGTGTCCTCATTCTGCTTTCACCCTGTTCACCCCAACCATTTGTGGACTGTCAATGTGGCCTATCCTCCCTAATGATATTGTGGTCATCGTCCTCACTGAAGTACTCCTCTCCTACGAAACCCATGACATGTTATCCTCATGGACTCTGTCTGGACATCCACTGGCTCAAATGAGAAAAAACAAGGACCCCCTGAACAATGGATAGTTCAATTCCTAGGACAGGGACTTGAATAGTAATGACAAGTCAAGTCAAGTCAAATAATGCTTTATTCGAGTAATTACTCATAAAAGCAGGACAAACACTCATAGTTAAAATGCAGTTGAAATACAATCGATTAAAATCAAATAATACAATATTAAATCAACTAAGGTACATTCATTTGCAGACAATTTCCCATAATACCTGTTTAACAAAAAATATGATAAAATACAGATACATCTTAAAGATTTAGCCAACATATAAAACTAATTATCTAAAATTAATTAATGATAATATCCATGGGAAGCATTTTCAAACAGAGAATAGTTAAATAACTAGCAGTCTCTGCCTGATCGTCCATGCCCATCCCATATATTTAGCGGTGGCAATTAATATCCAAGTAGCTGGGCTTGTGCATATAATACGCAGAGCAACAGAGCTGCAGGTAGTCCCAAGATTCCTGCACATAGATGATAACCAAACACGTCTTGGCTCACAATAAGCCTGACAGACGAACAGAAAATGTCCAAGAGTTTCTTTCCCCTGCCCGCATACCGGACAAGAGTCACACCCCCCTTCTACCCATTTTGATGTGAAGGACCTTATGGGAAGAGCTCCCACTCTCAACTGAAAAAGGAGCTTTCTGTCTCCCGGCTTTGTAATAATGTCCCAATAGGGTTCCAAAGAGGGATATAATTTGACTTCCAGAAAGCCAGCAGTCAGGGACCCAGTACTAGCTTAACTCAGACTCCTGTGCACAACATATTCCCAAAATATATTTTTTATGACAGATTTAGCAGGAAAGGTTACACCAGCTGGGTCTGCCCATAATGAGGTTAGCCCAAGCTCAATCAATGATGCTTTTAATGATTTAAGCCATCCGATCTTATGGAAACGGTCAGCCTTAATAACATCAATAAACCCTTCCGCATAATGAGAAAGCTCTGGAGTTGTCCAGAGCCTTCGCCAATACAATATTGGGCAGAGTCTAGCTAGGTCCGTGATTTGTTTCCTACCAAGGTCATACCTTAAAGGCAGCAATGGGCTGCTTTTCGGGGTACCTGTAATGGAACGTAGAAACTTGTTCTCTGAGATTTGTAGGGAACTAAATTTTTCGAACCCTCACATCTCCGCACCATAAAGAGCGGAACCAATTGCCTTCGCTTCGTAAACCTTCAGTACTGGCTTAATAGGTTTAGTCAAAGACTTCCTATGTTCCAAACTAATGGCACCAGATAATTGCTTGTGTCGCAATGTAGCGATGTCTATGTGCTCGCACCACCTATTATTATCTGCAACTTGTATGCCCAGATACATAAATGATTTCACCACCTCTAGGGACCGGCCATTCATGACAATTTTTGGTTTAAAATTACGATGCAGCTTAAAAAACATTAATTTGGTTTTTGTGACATTCACCTCTAGGCCATGTTCGCCACAAAATGTATCAAAAATAGTCAGAGCACGCTGTAAACCACTAGGTGTTTTTGATAAAATAAGCGTGTCGTCCGCAAACATTAAAATGGGAATTTTTAAATCTGCAAGTGAAGGAGCATCCACTGACGCTGATAACATGCGGGAGACTACACCATTAATAAATAGAGTGAACAAGGTCGGAGCCATTGAACATCCTTGACGCACACCACGCTCAACGGAAAAGTCCGCTGTGACCATCCCGTATCCACTCCACTGGATTTTCGCAAAAGTTTGCTCGTAGAGCCGCATTATCAGCGATAATAGCTCAGGTGGAACCCCTATGCTATGTAAAACTTGCCACAGTTTGGCCCGTGGCACCAGGTCGAAGGCAGCCCATAAATCGACAAAAGCCGCATATAGGCTGCCTTCTCCCAGCACCACAGTCCTCCATTGCAGTAATTGAAAGCGAAAGACCTGGTCTACAGTACTCGTCGCTCTTCGGAACCCTGCTTGGAAGGGAGACAATATATTATTCTCCTCTGCCCAGTCAAGGAGCCTGTTTACAACAACGCGGCCAACTATTTTTTGCACGGTGTCAATGAGGCTTATTGGCCTGTAATTACCTGGCTGAGCTCTATCGCCCTTTTTAAACACTGGGATGATCACAGCACCCCGCCAGGATGCCGGAACCTCAGCACCTTTTGCGATGGAATTAATCAATAAATGAATATATTTACACCATCGCACCTTATTGTTTACAAAGATGTCAGCAGGGACACCATCTAAACCAGGGGCACGCCCTCTTTTTACTGTGTTGAGGGCAGACATTGTCTCCTTAGAGGTGAAGAGATTCTCTTGGGAAAAAGACCAGGCAATACTATCCTCACAAACTATCTGATTATTACTGGCGTATTGAGAGCTGAAAAATTTCACCCAGTCTTCTTGAGGGACATTGTTATTTGGGGGGTCCGCTGCTTTCTCGCTACCCCACATAACAATATTCCAGAACAATCTGGAATCCCTATTGTCACTAGCTCTTTTCAGTTTTAACCAATGCTGCTTGTCCCAAGCTTTTTTGGCATTTACTATACAGACTTTATAGTCCCTCCTGGCTACGGAGATAGCCACTGGATCCCTCTTTTTGATTACACGGCCCAAAGCGAGCCGGGCGGCTCTGCAATTGGCGTTATACCATTTAGCATTTTTGCATACTCTTGCCCCTTTACGTGCAACCGGTTTCAGAAAATGTTTTTTTATTTGACCAAAGAGAGAATCGTGGATCTTAACCACCTCAGCCAAGCCAAGAGGAGCACTAATCAATTCCATGGCCATAATAGATTTATCAGTTTCTAGGTTAATAATGTCCATCACCTGTTGGTTGGACTCCACAGTAGCCCATCTTAACCTGCGCAAATCATTGCCAGGAATGACAAGAGGAGGAGCAAAGACGTTAGAGCAATTCAAATCGTTCAAAGCTGTCCACCATTTATGCACCACACACAGAGGGTGATGATCACTCTCAGGTCTCTCAACAACCTCCATGTCACATACAGACGACCATAGATTCATGCTACAAATTACGTAATCTATTCTACTTTTGTGTCTCCCATTATCAAAAGTCATAGAGCCTTTTATATCTGATCTTATTCTACCATTTAAGGCTCTTAGTCCCTTTTCTAGACACATAGCATTCAGGCTTATTATGTCCTCAGTCCAACGTGTGACTGGTTTCAGTTCTAAAGCAGGGATACCCCAAAGTGAATCCTCTTCAGCTCCAAGAAAAGCCTCGCCAGTCGCTAAGGGCTCAAAGGTCCGATTAAGATCACCTGCTATAATAATAATCTTACCTTGTGAATTAATGTCAAGGAGGTCGCCCAGGGCATTTAACACTCCTGATTGTCCACCCTTGGTGGTTCTAGCATACACGTTGTAAACATCAAGAGAACCAGAAGTATCATTAGTTATCCTAATTAACTGGATATCGTTAGAATTAGTCACCATACATTTAATAGAAAATTTGAGGGACTGTCGAACTCAGATGGTAAGACCCCCCATTGGTCTCCCTCTTGGTCCTTTTATAGCTGGTACAAAAAAAATTAAGTACCCCAAGACAAAAACAGGTTCACATGCCCAGGTTTCTTGAAATAAACATACATCAAATGAGGTAACAAAACCAAGCCAATCCCCACACTCAATTTTAGAGTGTAAACCTGCCAAGTTCCAAGAGATTAAGTTTGGTGCCCCCGTCATAGTACCCACTAGCGTATTAAGGGTAAGATCAGGAGTGCCAAGGTTACCCATAACTAAATCCACAGCACTAGGCGGGCCACTGTTACAGATAGCCTTACAAGGAGATAACTTATTTCCACAATCGACACCCTGAAATGTAGATGGACTGCTTCTACCCTGATCATTTGACTCAGATAGAACAATACTTTCAGCCCCAAGAAGTCAGTCGCATTCATCTAAGTTTGAAAGAGCCGAGAACCTATTTTCTAAATGTATTCCCCATTCTTCAGAATGTACAACCCTTCTTCCTGTGTTAAAGCCGCATTCGGCAGATTGTGACCCCCTTCTCCCCAGTTTTGACACCATGCTCCATTTCGTCCGCAGCATAGACGGGTTGGGGCCCCTCCCTCTCCGGTGATAGAAAAAGTCTAGGGTCAGAGGGATAATATCAGCAGTTCTTCGCTGTGGCGGTAATAGATTCGGAAGAATATCGGTTAATACTTCAGGGTTTGAAAAATTTAAAACAACACAATCACCCTGAAATCTTTTATGGCTGCTTCCAATCCACTCCACCCTCCTTGCCATAACTAATTCTGCTGCCAGCTGTTGCTTGCCCCAGGGAGTTATCACCATGTTGTTAGACAGCCAGTATAGAGCCTTAGACAACAGAGAAGGAGTAGACTCTTCCTGACCTGGAGGCAATATGGGGACGTTGGCTAACACAAGTACCAGACGGGAAGCCTCAACAATGAGCTCAGCCGAACCCTTTGCTGTGTTCACAGCCATAAATTCACCTTGAGGGACAGCATCCCCTGAAACAGCCACCCCTGTGGCTAGCTGTGGAACCACCGGCTGGCTAGGCAAAGTAGTCACTGCTCCACCATCATCCGGACTATCTGTACCCTTTTTAGTCTCCACTCTAGTTACGACTTCGTCAGCTAGTCTCTCTATTTTAACTAAAGTTTTGTCCAAGAGTTCCCCCAGCCTGTTCACTTCTGCAGTTAACTGTTCTATCCTGCCAACCAGGGGTTTAACAATGCCGCTAATTTTCGAGTCAATCATACCCAACAGCTTCTTAAACTGAGCGTTGGATAGGGCCATACAAATATCATCAGTCGACCCCTCTTCCTCAACCCCAGCTACTTTATTAGGTGGGGAAGCCGGCTTTTTCCGACTTGAGCGTAAACCTCCACGAGTAGGCTGACCCTTTCCTACTCTTCTTGTCATACGTGGAACAACCACTGGGGCTTTTTTCCCTACTGTATACAATTCAGTCTCTTCCTCACTATTACTTGCCACAGCAGCACAGCTAGGCTGGGTCAAGTTGATGTTTTCAGCAGATTCAGATAATATCACATTATTACTGCTACTAGCTAAATCAGGTAAATCAGCTGAGGGGAAATCCATCAATGTAAGTTCAGGGGATACATCCAACCCCAGAGAGGCTCTCCTCTCGGTGTTGATTTTAGCTACTACCTGCACCAGATAGTTATCCATAGTATTTACGGCCGTAGGAAGTTTTGGATTAGACATAGTACACCACAATACGCTATGGACACGATTACCCTTAGAAATACAAAGTGATCTGCTAAGAAAGAGAAAGAGAAAAAAAAGAAAAAAACCAAACCTTAACAATAGCAACGCCAGAACAATATATACAGTCACGTAGCCAATCACAATACGTATAGCCTGTGAGGGGCAACCAACGATAATAACGTTTTACCAAAATAAATGGGCAGCGTAAATAGCCCAGTCCAGTCTCCGCCAGTCGCGGACTGTCGCAGACTGTCCCGCCCTTGTCCCGGGCTTCTCCCGGCGCACTCCCGCGCGCTCCCGCGCAGCGTCAGCAGTAGTTCCAGATAAAGGAAATAGGTGGTTAGAGGCGGGGCAAACAGGGAGAGTGTCCAGGTGCAGGTGATATCAAACGCAGGGACTCCTGGGAAATGGAGTCCCAGCCCTGGCGCTCACAGCCCTGCTGCTCTAGTCTGATGTAGCCTCAGTCCCAACAAGGTAGGCGATGTGGGACCCGCGCAGCGGGTACCGTGAGGATCAGTGATATGGCAGGCAGGCTGTAGAAGTAAAAAAAAAAACGGCAAGAGAACGGCAGCCAGCACGAGCTCTCCACAGCGTCTCCTCACTCGATAGATGGTTGTCATGGATAGATGGTAGTAATGACAAAAACTCCTAGGCAATATCAATAAAGTAAACAAATTACACAATATCTATGACAATAAGAAGACCAAGGAAGACGGAAAAAATATGTTCAAATTTGTTACTATTTTAATAATTTCTTCTCATATTATTTAAACAAATGATATTTATACAAAACATCTAAAAAATGAAACAATATTTAACACCTTACAATATGTATCAATAAAAATACTCAGATTTCATCAGTGGTTGTCCATATCTTGTTATGTATTCTCATGAATTTTTTTTAAAATATATCATAAAAAGCACAATAGGTATCAATAGCAACAATCTATATACATAATCTGACGGTCTTCCTCTGTATCACACATTGCGATTTTATATTTATTCACGGTGCTATATCTGAGTGCTCAAAATTGAAGTTTAATGAAAGAGGTCTATTAAATAGTAAAGGCCTGTAACATTATATAATCCAGAAACAATAAGATAGAAAATAAGTAGCCAATCACTCACAGATCCCGTTTCAATGTGATGAGTTCCTAGTGATTAAAACCTGCAACTCCATAGTTGGTGGATGTCTTTAATTCTAATAAATTGCTGAAAAGAATGTATGTATCACCATTATTATAGACCTGTATGATAGGGTCTAATCATCATTAATGTACATGGTAGCTGGTGTTTGTATAAGCTATCTATATGATTTCATTTTGGGAAAGAAATCTGACGAGATTTATGCTCGTAAAATGTGCAATTAAAACTAATAAATTAATGTTAATAATTCAATAAGATCACAAAGAAATAAGAACTGTACTCTATTCAGTAACAGTGTGAGCAATGATCATGCTCCAAAATTCGGACTGATATTAGCGGACCGGAAAACTGAGATTGGTTGTGAAAATCAAAGTATCTAGCATTTATCTATCACAATAGTATTGTTTAAATAGATGTTTTTCATGAGAATACATAGCAATAGATAACAAGATATGGACAACCACTGATGAAATCTGAGTATGTTTTTTCTTTTTTTAGATAATTGTGTGGCTTTCCTGAAGAAGGCGTTTTTAAACCTACAAGCAGACACTTAGTCCAGATTGATAAAGGCATTTTTTATTGTGTCTCTAGGGGAAACAGTATTTAAATAAAGGTTCATTGCTCGACCCTCCCTAGAGTGCAAATACTCTTTTTGAGAGTGAAAAGGAGGAGTTGGGTGTTTTTATATATATATATATATAGCAGCAATACAGTATTTTCTGTCTCGTAGGTCGGATCAATTCAATGACCACAATGACATGTTAATCCAAATGCTGAGTCACTGTCTTTAGAATAACACATTCATGTACAATAACTTGCTTTATCGACAATTACAGGGTGTCGCAATGGGGGCCAGTTTCTCTCCAAGCTATGCCTGTTTGCAGATGGGCGCGTGGTCCTCAAAGTGAAACACAAGAAAGCCTTTGATGACAATGTAATAATGTGGTTACGCTTTATTGACGATTTGTTCATTGTGTGGAGGGGAACTAAAGAGCAGGCAGAGGCATTCGGCATTGAAATCAGTAATAATTAGCTCAATTTAAAGTTTACAGCTACTATGAGTCAATCCTCTGTCACATTCCTGGATACAGAGATTTATATTGCTGATAACAAAATCGAATCAAGACTGTTTAGGAAGAGTACTGCAGGAAATACGATTCTCCATGCAGGCAGTGCTCATCCAGCACACCTCATATCTAGCATCCCATATGGGGAAATGCTATGCCTCAGAAGGGTCTGTAGCAATGAACATGAGTTGAGAGTAGCCCAACAGGCTAGTAAATGTAGATTTCTAGAACGGGGATATTCGGAATATGCTATTGACACATCTGTTGCGAAGTCAATGAAAATAAACAGACAGAAACTTCTTGATGTTTACAAACCGGTTGATCTCTATAAGAAGGCCATAGAGCCGACAAATCCTAATCCAACTAGCTCCCCTGCTAATTCGTTTAGAATATTTACTGGATATAGTAAACAGCATTCAGAGTTATACAAAATCATCAATAGTAACTGGCCCATTGTCTTAATCGACCCATTGATTGGCCCCACTCTACCTCGCAAAGCATCTTTAACTTTTAGCAAGGCTCCATCGATGAGGGACAGACTAGTTGATACTAACCCGGAAACTATTGAAAAAACCTCATGGTTGCAAACCAATTGGGGTTTCTTCAAGTGCAAAACATGTAAATCATGCACACATGGCACAAACATGAAAAAATATAAGGATGCTTTCAGTGATAAAGAACATCAAATCAGCAAGGTACTTACATGTAGGACTGAATTTGCAATATACGTTTTACAGTGTCCCTGCGGATTAAAATATGTGGGAAGCACTAAACACGCAGTGCACAAGCGTATATTGCAACATCTCCGGGCAATAGTAAATCAAGATAAAACTTACCCTGTAGCAAGGCATTTTAAAGAACATCACAACAGTGACAATCAGGGCCTTAAGTTTTATGTTATTGATGCAGTGAATGCCAGCAGAAGAGGAGATGACCGAGAGTCCAAGTTACGCAAATTAGAAACCAAATACATTTTGCAACTGGACTCGAAGCACCCAGGAGGCCTTAACATTACAGAAAATTTGCACACATGTTTATCTTGAAATAAGGTGGTGATTATTTATTTTTGAGAGAAGATCCCTATGGGGGCCTTTTAACTTTTCTATATATTTATTCTTTTATCCATATACAGTAGGTTTGGAGAAGTATATTTATGCCCTTTTTTTATGAGACTGATACCAGCTGTACATTTTTTGTCTCTCATATAGACTAGTATAAGTCTTTGCCACTTTCTTGAAAACTACATGGATTTCAGGATCGGGCAATACATCTATTTTAAAATGTATGCATCACTTCTGTCATTGATCCAGGTCAGCATTCCTCGTGCTAAGATTTTCTCTATCCTGATAGTATGACTACATTTAAGCTTTGAAATTTCTCAAATTATCTATTAGTACAAGCTATTACTATTTTAAGTAAAATTAACTAAGTATAGCCGGGATAGTTGGTCCCACATTCCATGAAAGAGAAAATGATATTTATATGTTTTACATCACGTAACACAAGGGTTCCCGTTTTTTTAAACAGACTATAATATGTGAGGAATGATCTATAAATTACAGAACAAAATTGGGGGGTAGGAACTACACGCAAACTTGCAAGGAACAGATAATATGTATATGTGCATTATTTAATTATTCGTAGTATTTAATACACAGATATTTCGGATTAAAATGTTCTAATCCATTTGCACATATCCACAGAAAGTGAGCAAGCGAGTAGTGGGTTTTGGCATGATTAGCACAAATGGGATTCAACCTATGATTGTATACAAGTGATTTGGCATAATATGTACATATGGGATTTAACCCATGATTACAAAAATAAGATTTAACAAAGGTACTCAGTAACAGACCGCTCTGTTCACAATTGGGTGGTCATGTATCAAAGCGATCTTTGCACAACATGAGGATTGCCCTATAGCTGTGAAATCCAATGATGATTTGACAACTTACATCATTAGTAGCAATTTCAGTTACAATGGCTGGGAATTGCGGACTCCTGATATTCACGCAAAATGGGGGAACACCCATCATTGAAAATTAATATTATGTTCTATTCGACGTATATACAGAATTGCACTACTTGCTGATTTGCACAAATTGTATTTAATTGAAATCAAATTTAAATGATCTAACAAATGAAATAATTTTAATTTGTGGGATATTTACAATGTATTTGAAAATGCAATCTTTACACATGATTTCAATCTTATACTGTAGTATTTCTTCTACCTCTATCCGTAATTCAATCACATGTTTGAACTTTGAACCCTGAATAACTTGCACTGTCACTTTAAATACTGTGGTCTAACTCCTTCACATTGTCATGTGAACAAGGCTCGGACGAGCCGAAACGTTATGGCAACATACCGCACTAAATAAATCTTTTGCACTGATTACCTGGTCCGTGTCCGTGAATGCTTCGAAGCTCAACTACGGATGTTGGTAAAGTGCACTTTGGTGGACGATATATATATATATGTGTGTGTGTATATATTATCTACTGGCGGTCGCCAGTAGATAATTATAGTTAGGACCTAGTTTTCATAGGAAAAGAGTTTTTTATTTTCCCAATAACTTTGGCGCCAGATGACAAATCTTCGCAAAATTGTCAAAACTTGTGGGGCGCTAAAGTCAGCTCCTATCCCGAAAGTTTCAAGGTGATCCGCCAAGCGGGGGCCCGAGAAAAATGAGGGTACCAAAACGTGTTTGCTTCATGTTAATTCCCATAGGAAACTTTAGACACGGCTACAACTCGAACTGCTGAATAGAATTACACCGAATTTGGCACAAAGGTAACCCTCATTTCAGAAAGAGACCTTTTTTTAAAATGGAGTAAATCCGTTCAGCAGTTCCTTAGAAATAAAAAAAATAGAGGTCGGAAAATCAATTTCCAATAGGAAACTTTAGGCATGGTTACAGCTGAAAATGCTAAACGTAATCACACCAAATTTGGCAAAAAGGTAGCTCTTGGTTCAGAAAGAGACCTTTTTTTTTAAATGGTGTACATCCGTTCAGTAGTTTTTGAGATATTAAAGGAAAACGTGTTTATATATCTGGGCAGGAACTAACTACACAAGCACGAACTTGGCTCTAATTGGCTGACAACACTTCAATCCAGGAAGTGTTGGCAGACATCTTGGTGCAATGCTTTTAGGTCTCGCCTAGCGACGCAGGGCATGCGCTGACCGCTTGGCGAGAACCATTGTCAATCAACCCAAACACTGCACTAACCTAAACCTTAAAACACTACCCCCAGCAAGAACCCCTACACTACACAAACACAACGGCACTACCCAACACTCTAAAACACTACTCCGAGCATGACCCCCTACACTACACAAACACCACTGCACTACCCTAAACCCTAAAACACAACCCCCAAGAAGACCCCCTACACTCCCCAAACATCACAGCACTACCCTAAAACATGACACCCTACACTACACAAACACCACTGCACTACCCTAAACCCTAAAACACTACCTCCACCACGACCCCTACATTACACTAAACACAACTGCAGTACCCTAAACCCTAAAACACCACCCCCAGCATGCCCCCTACACTAAGCAAACAACACTGCACTGTCCTAGATCCTAAAACACTACCCCAGCACAACCCCCTACACTACCCAAACACCACTGCACTGCCCTAAACCCTAAAACACTACCACAGCACAATCCCCCTAAACTACCGAAACACGACTGCACTGCCCTAAACCTCAAAACGCTACCCCCAGCACGACCCCCTGCACTACACACACACCACTTCACTACCCTAAACCCTAAAACACTACCCCCAGCACGGCCCCCTACATCTCTCAACACCACTGCACTACCCAAAACCCTAAAACATGACCCCCTACACTACCCAAACACCACTGCACTACCCTATTACCCAAACCACAAACCCCCTACACTACACAAACACCAAAGCACTACCCTAAACCATACATCTACCCCCAGCATGACCCCCTACACTACACAAACACCACTTCACTACCCCAAAAACCTAAAACACTGCTACCAGCACGACCCCCTACACTACGCAAACACCACTGCACTACCCTAAACCCTAAAACACTACCCTCAGAACGATCCCCCTGCACAACCCAAACACCACTGCACTACCCTAAACCTTAAAACACGACCCCCTACACTACACAAATACCACTGAACTGTGGTAAATAATTTAATTACCTGTACTGTTTTTGATACGGGAAATATAATAAGAATAACTCAGTAAAATGAGAGGCAGAATCCGTGGTATTAGAGGTTCTGAAAGGGCTTTATTCCTTGTACAACTCGAGTTGTAGGCATCATATTCCATCACCACGGAGGTTCAGGAAGTGAAGGCAATACATTATTGACAAGTAAGCATTTTTATAGAAAAGGCATTACAATGAAACAGATGCAGGAGGCGTAACAGCTGATAATAGAGATAAAAAGGTACATACGTAACTAGAAATAGGCGTAACTGGGTGTAACTAGAAGACGTCATTATGCATGATGTCAGCAATGGGTGGATCCATAAGAGAATCTTGCAATGTCAGCAGAAATATTTGGCAGAGATGCGCGCGCAGCCGCATGACGTGTGATTGACGTGCAACTAGGGGGTGAAGGGGACTTGACATTTAGCTCTACGTGTGGAGACAGAAGTCTGAGGGGTCAAGTCAACCTAATCCTGAATCATATCTAATATCCTATGTTTAAAGAACTACGTTATCCTAAGGGAAAGTTTCTCGGACAGAATCTATTCTATACTGACTGTGAGTGCGTGTACAAGCGTCTAAGTGTCTACATGAGATGCGAGGGCAGAAATCTTCCATAGTAACAGGGGCTATGAATTACTTGCACAAGGACAGCAAGGCCGGGCTCTTCGCTCGGTAGCTGGAAGAATGTTTACCTAAACTACTAGACAGGAATGCATTGGATGGGGAGCGGAGCAGATAATCTTTGAAGGTGAAATACAGTTTTTTGGCAGGTAGACAGGCCGAAGTCAGGCACTGTTAGCCGCGCAGGGAGTAGGACAAAGTTCATGGATACAGATGCAGGCTCAGACTGGAGCTGTCAGAGGTAGGAAGCAGGGAAAGGCTTGATGGCAGCATTCAGGGCCTATTCGCCTGAACTGCAAAATAGAGTAACTGAGCCATACAAAGTCGGTGGCCTTTCATACTTAGGAATAGAATATCCGACCCATTCATGGCGGATCTGAAAGAGGACATGTTGACGGTGGACGCACATATGTTTGCGTCTTCATAACTGAAACTGGAGGGAACATACATGTACTTGTAGCTTATTCATGGAGCCGTTGGGGTCTAAGATAGGGGACATAATGGATCTTGAAAATTCATATTTCCACATTCCCTCCTTGTCCCCTACTGACCTCAGGAGATATCGATCTTCATCAATCCATCAATCTGTTCATATAACATCATTTGTTCTTCTTTCTTCATCCGGTATTGTGAACGAAAACTTGGATGTGGGATACACGATGTGGCGCACAGACCACAAATCGCTGGCCCACATTGTAGACATAAGCAGTAACTGAATAGTATGAGAAAGCCAATACCTAGGAAGGATAGTATTCTCCATCCCCAGGCTGACAACACGCTCCAAAACCAACCGGACCAAGTCCAGGTGCCTGGATTCTGGTGTATCTGGCTTACAATCTTATGAAGGCGAGTTATAGCTTTATATACAGATGGCGAATTTTCTGGGATGAATATGCAGCAACTTGATCCGATGACCCTACAAGCTCCGCCCCTATCGGCCAGGATGACGTCAAGGACAAGACGATTTTGAAGAACAACAATCCGCATCGCAGACTGCTCCTCTGTTAAGTTGCCTAAGGCAGAAATAGTTTCATTTACTACGGCTTCAAGGGTCCTGGTTAATCTACGTATCAGCTTACTATTAGTGACTGTGCCTATATAGGGAAAGAGACCTTTATTGAAATCTGTATATTTTTCCCATGCCGTCTCAGTGTAATCGACAATTGGGAGATCTCTCTGCTGTCTAGTGTGTACTAAATGGATATTCCTATGATAATCAGGAGGGGCTAGGAAAACAGGTGGCAGAAGGAATGCTATGTAACAGGTGCCATCCCAATCTAGGGGTAAGCGTGTATATGCGGTGAGACCACATATAAAATAGGAATGACGAGAAGCTCTAAATGTAGACTTGCCTTGATCACTGAATTTTATTACAGTGGTGCATTTACTATGGCCCATGTGTATGGAACCATTCTTTCTTACACACAATTCCCCTTTTACTGGGAATACTGACATGGCGGGCAAGATTGGTGTAGCTTCGGATTCAACGTTCAGGATCATGAGGTTAAGTGTAAAATTACCTAATCCATATACTTCATTTTCTAGATCAGTTCCTGTTCTTTTGGGAAGTCCCTCCTTGTTAGGGTAGCAGACTTTGAGTAAAACTAGGTTCAGGTTTCCCCATACCCAGTTGTCTTGATAAACTACTGAATTTGAATCTAGGGAATTAATTAAACTAAACCATGCTCCACAGGAGCCATTGTGTGTGAACGGATATGGAAAGAGAGGCAATACTCCCTTATAGTTCTGATAGGGAGGGAGTCGGCCACATATCCAACAATTTGTAGCATTGCTGGTCTGATGGGAATGATGTAACATACTAATGAAAGTGTTATTACGCAGCGCAAATCTATAGGACAATTCATGCGGAGGTAATTCGCTAAAAGAATGTTCTGTAGTTACATTGTGATCATGCTTGAGAATAGGGTAATACATGTGCAATAGTATGCTGACAATGATGATCAGAAAACTTAGAAAAAACAAAATTAATAACGTTACTGTGCAATGACTACGCAGTGATTTACAATACGGATGTTTCTTCAACTGTCTTTCTCTATTCAGGTCTAGAGGATACATGTCAGGGACAAATTCAACCGCTTCACCTTGGAGAGGACTTAAACAATCAAATTGTCTGACTTTTTAGACCTTAGTTTTAGTTTGTAGAGTTCAGAGTTTGTAAATTCAGTCTTTTCAACCAAAGGGAGTTTTGAATCAGTCTGTGAGGGAATACTGGACTGACTTTTTTACATCAGACGGTAGTCCATAAAATTTCTTGATATGACTCGAGTGTAACCAGCCTTTTCGACCTTCGATCTTCACGGCTGTCCTCGTCGTCAGTAGCACGAGTTGCGGCGATTTCCACCTAGGATCCAGCTGAGACTTCCGATCGAAATTGCGGACTAACACCAAGTCCCCGGGAACTACGTCATGGGGTTTCACCTCGGTGTTATCGGGAAAGGCTGCAGCTACCTGTGAACGACAAGATTGTAGTGCAGACATCAAGGAAGCCAGGTAATCTGTCAGCATATTACAGTCAACATCAGTGATTTTGCGAGGTATAGGCGTCCCCCACATATTTGGTGGTCTACCGAAGATCACCTCATACGGGGATAGCCCTGTTCGAGAATGTGCTACCATTCTCATGTAAAAGAGTGCAACTGGTAAGGCTACTACCCAATCAACACCTTTTTCTCTACATATTTTGGACAATCTAATTTTCAGAGTTTGATTATGGCGTTCCACGAGACCTGCTGCCTTGGGGTGTCGGACACAGTGAAATTTCCATTGATAGCCTAACAAAAGTGAAACGTGTTTCATTAATTCGGATGAGAACGGCTGGCCATTATCTGAGTAGACAACACGTGGTAAACCATACCGTGGGAAGAATTCTCGAACTAATTGTTTGGCAGTAGTCGGGGCAGTGTAATCTGAGACGGGATACGCCTCTGTCCAACGGGAAAGAGCGCATACAACTACAAGGACATATTTGAATCCTCGACAACGTTCCATCTGGATATAATCCATCTGGAGGACTTCAAAAGGGTGATCAGGAGGTTGAAATCCACCCTGCTCTACGGGGATGCTTTTACCTGGATTAAACTGACAACATATCATACAGGTACAAACTTTTTGTTTAGCTGCTGCTCGTAAGTGTTTGTTGAACCAAATGTGTTGAATACTGTCTAGCATAGCTTTTTCTCCTAGGTGCGCTGGACTATGTATTGTATTAATGACGACTTGAACCATGGAATCAGGAAGAAACCATATAGATTTTTCCTTCGTCATCCATCCTTGATTCGTTTGGATCCCTCCTAATTCAGTCCATTTCCTTATTTCATCCGGTGTAGCATGTGTCTGTATGTCAATTACGTCAAGAGCGGGATCCTTAACTGTCATACAATGTGTTGGTGTCGGAACTATTGTCTTTGTCACGTCAGTTGTACGAGTCTGATTCTGAGCAGTCTGTTTGGCTGTTCTGTCAGCTAAATCATTACCCTGAGAAATAATATCGGTAACTTTCGTATGGGCTTTGCATTTCATAATCGATATTGCAGTGGGTAGATGTATTGCATCTAATAAGGCATGAATGAGTGGTCCGTGCTGGATGTGGGCACCGTGAGAAGTTAAATAACCTCTCTCTCGCCACAGCACGCCGAAGTCATGGACGACTCCGAATGCATAACGTGAATCTGTGTATATGTTGACTTTCTTATTTGTGGCTTGAATACAGGCTTGTGTGAGAGCGATGAGCTCTGCTGCTTGAGCTGACAAAGTGTTAATACAATTTGTTTCGATGACTTCAGTGTCAGTTGCGACTGCGTACGCGGCCACTAACTCTCCTGTACTTGTTCTCATGCATGAACCGTCTACATACAACGTCAGGTCTGGATCTGACAATGGGACATCTGTCAAGTCTTGTCTGGGTTTCGTCGTGATAGTAATAACTTCACTACAATCATGTGCTAGTGGGTCTGTTCCGTTTACTGGCAAAAGTGTGGCAGGATTTAATGTATTACAACGTCTGATTTCTATGTGTGGCTGAAACAATGTCAATTCGTAACCCGTAAGTCTCGCTATAGTCAAGTGTTGTGTTTGTGTTCGGTTCAAGAGAACCTCTACTGCATGTGGTACTTGTACTGTCAATTGATGTCCTAACCCAAACAGGTTGTGAAGAGTTTAGGGATTCGGATGGATCAAGACTTGTCATTTGGACAGCATGCTAACCATACTGCTGGAATTTGTTTCCATACGATTGGCCTGCTACGCAGAGTCTTTCCCTTACTACCGGACTCTTTCAGACGAACTCTGGTCCAGACATTGGTTCTGAGTCGAATTGACTACTGCAATGGCCTGTTGCTTTCTGCCAACGAAAATGTGCTGGCCAAGCTTCAGGTCATTCAAAACACCGCGGCTCGTCTTGTCCTTAATGTTCCTCCAAGAACTGCATCCAAACCTCTTCTGGAGAAACTGCACTGGCTCTCCATTCGCCAGAGATCTAAGTTCAAGTTATGTTGCTTGATCCATAAATGTTTAAATGGACAAGGACCTATTTATCTTCAGAACAAATTTGTTCCTTATGTTCCAAGTCGTTCACTTAGGTCCAGTAACTGTCTTCTTCTGGTGATTCCCCGTGCAAAGAAATCTAGACACGGTGGTAAAGCATTATCTATCGTAGGCCCTACCCTATGGAATAGACTTCCTCTTCATCTGAGACAGTGCAAAGAACATCTCACTTTCAGGAAACTCCTGAAGACTGTGTTGTTCAGAAACGAGATCTAACTCCTATTATTCCTCTGTTTCTACCGGCTCCAGAAAGCGCAGAGATACTCCAGTTGGAGTCGATTCTAGCGCTATACAAACCCACAAATAAATAAATAAATAAATACTATAGAATCGCTTTGTCTTATTGCTAAAGCTGTCGCTGCCACTGATTTCAGGCACGCAGGAAGAGCTTGAGCTACGGGATCTAATGTGCTAGAAAAGTAAGCACATGGTTTATGCGATCCTGCTTGTTCCTGTGTGAGTACTGACAAGGCAGTACCTTCGCGTTCCGTAACAAAGAGTGTAAACTGTTTACTGTAACATGGTGTTGCTAAAACAGGTGCTTGGCATAAAGCTTTCTTTAAGCTTTCAAAGGCATGTGTATGTTCTTGAGTCCAAGGGAGGACAGTCAATGTGGCTGCCTCCTGTGTTGTCAACTGAATGAGTGGTTTTGCTAGAAATGCATATTGAGGGATCCACTGTCTACAGTATGAAGTGAGGCCTATAAAAGCCCGCACCTCCTTCTGTGTCTTGGGTATTGGCATGTTAGCAATTAACTGGATGCGGTCGGGTGTAAGCTGCCTTCCCTCCTTGGACAGCGAGTGCCCTAGATAAACAACTCGCTGGACACAGAATTGCAGCTTAGAAGGGGACACCTTGTGCCCCTTGTCGGCCAGAAATTGTAAAACCGTCAGTGATGCTTTTTCACATTCAGGTTCGCTTCGAGCGGTGATCAACAGATCATCGACATATTGAAGCAGTGCAGTGTTGATTGGCATGTGGATACTGTCAAGTTCTCGTTTTAGTGCTTGGCTATAGATGCTGGGGCTTTCTGTGAATCCTTGAGGTGCGCGTGTGAATTTAAAACTTCGTCCATTCAAACTGAATCCGAACAAGTATTGGCTTTCCGGATCTATTGGGACGCTGAAAAAGGCATTCTTGAGATCAATTACAGTAAAGAACGTTGCTTTGGAGTCAATGGCTGTCAGTAATGAAGAGATGTCTGGGACCACGGGGTATTGTGGTACAATGCATTTATTTAATTCGCAAGATCAATAACTAATCGATATACTGGCGGGGCTTTTGGATCAGTTCGTTTAAGAATCGGAATTATCGGGGAATTACATACATTGGAGTTGGTTTCCACAACCACTCCTTGAGAAATAAGCTCGTCAATGATTTGCAGTAAAGCCACCACAGCATCCGGAGGTAACTTGTATTGTCGTATTCGTGGTAATACTACTCCTGTCTTAAGTGTGACTCGATATGGTGTAATGTTCATGCAACCAACATCAGTGGGGCCTTGTGCCCATAAGTGCGTAGGTAAATTCTGCAGTCGGTGATCCATGTCTCGGGACACATAGTGTCCTTTGAAATCACGTAAAAATAATCTTACTCCTTCCGGAGAACAACATATTATAGCTCCTAGAGCTTTCAATGTTTTTATACCTAACAGGTTTTCCGGACATGATTTAGTAAGCAATAAATCTGTAGTTCGTGTCAAGGGACCAATCGTCAGTGGAAGAGGTTGCGATACTTCATTAACGATAGGTTTTCCTGAAAAACCAAGGGAAATATTCTGTGAGCCTGAGAGGGGTGCCCCTGGAACTTCACTACGTCGTATTGTTGTTCTGCTTGCCCCTGTATCAAGTAAAAATTTTCTATCTTGACCTAATAGTTCACTATGTACATAAGGACCTTCCTGATCTACAGGAACCTCAATAAGGGGTAAGCCAACTTCCTTCTCTAGGCTATGTCATGCGTATCGTTGATAATCAGGATAGTCATATTGTGCATACTGGTACATCTGTTGCGTTGCTGCTTGTGTGGCAGCAATAGGCTGTTGCTGTGATGCAGCTACGGTCAGTGGTGGAGCTGCCTGTTGCGGAGCTGGCCTAGATTGTGAATGCTGAGGGAGTTGCGTTTGGTTCTGATCCTGTCTAGGTGGACGTGGTCTTTCCTTTGTTGCACCTGTGGCGATATTGTGTTTTAAAACTGGACAATCGTGTATATAATGACCTGGCTGTTTACAATAGTTGCATGTCCCTTTCACAGGACCCGCTGAATCACTGGACTGTGTCATACCCTTTTTATGACCGTCAACTGGAACTGACTGGGCAACAAGCATTTTCATTTTTGTGTCTTTCATGCGTCTTTGTTCATGGTCTTGTTCCTCTCTAATTCTATTGTGGTGATATTGTAACATCTGTAACATTTGTGACGGGGTGTTACCTTGCCAGGTACTCTCGAACTTCAATACTCTATTCCTAACTTGGGGCAGGGAATTTTCAACTAATTTTGTCACAAATAGATGTGGGTAGGATTCGCTACTTGCTTTTATGCCACTATTAATACCAAAACATTTTTCGAATCGAGAATAGAAATCACTAGTGTCTTCATCTTGTTTTTGTTTACAGGCTGAGATTGCACCCCAGTCTTCCTTTTTCGTACTTAATAAACGTGGCAATACCTGTACTAGTAAACCTGGTAAGGTTTTAGTCTTGTCCCCAAGTCCTGCACCTGGACCTCGGGCTCTTTCTTCTGTTTCTAATGCTGTCCAATCTATCTTTTGGTCTCCCACCTCCCAATCTTTCTCTTTGAGTTTTTCGTAAATGCCAGCAGGCATTAATACTTTCAATATTTTCATAATGTCGGGGTAGGTATATTCTCCCATGAGTAACATGTCTTTAATCTCACGGTGGAAACCCGCTGGGTCTTTATCATGACTGGGTACCACTTTCTTCATTTCTAATAATTCCATTTTAGATATGGGTGTGTATACAAATACACGTTTAAACTCATTGTCATCACCTTTTATTGGGTGCACTTCACGTAAGGGATTCTGTCTATCCATATAATACGTCGTTCTTTCCTTGATGGGCAGTGAGACATGTTCTGGGCATACGAAAAGAATATACTGGTTTCTGTATTCTAGTATTTCTCTAATTAAATCAGTACCTGAACCTCTCCATTTATTCGTGAGTAATTCAGTCAATATATCAGGTAAAGGACCAGGATCGGAGTGTTGGCTTTTATATAATATAAGGAGATGTTGGATCATGTATATGCTGGCTAAACGCTGTTCGTCTGGGGTGAGGTTCAGAAACATGCGAGCTAGTGCATCATCATTGTATTTTCCGGGACTGTCAGCCCATAGTACTGCTGATCTAGCTAATTCTTGCTCGTCCATTGAATCAAGTATGTGATATCCCCTCCGTTCTCGGAGCAAGTTGTCGGCGGCTTGGAACAAATGTTCGGGAGATCTTATATTTATTATAGGTGTTTGGAAATTTCTATTATTTTCTGGACGTGTCGGACGTACCGAATCATTAAAGCATCTAGTATTATTAGAAAGTCTTCCTCTACCTACATAAGCCATCGTGTCTACGTGTCCTGTTGTCATTCCTAATTCTTCCCCCTCCTCTCTGTTTAGTTCTACCTCGTCTACCTCTAATCTTTCTTCGTGTATTCGTTCTATTTCTTTGCGGATCTTTCGGTACATGGCTACTATACATGGCTGTCTATCATGTCTTCCTTCTGATATATTCTGTCCCCAAGTGACAAGTTTTTGCATTTCTTCCGGATTTACCCCCGGTCGATCTTGATTTCTGATTACACAGTTGATAAGGAAACGTAACAGTTGCCCTTGTACCTCTGCTTTCTGGTACTCCATGGCTCTGCTAATACTTTCAGGACCTCGCCCTGTCTGAACAAAGCGATATATATTTTCTAAATGTGCAGTCATTCCTGGTAGCTTCGTTAAATATATTGCAGCTCGTCGGATACGTAATGATGATAGCAGCATTTCGTCCCGTTTACCGGGCACAGGATCATATCCACAATCTACTAGAAGTTCCTTAATCATGTCGGGAGTTGCTAATTTGGGCGTACGTTGGTGCGCTAATTCTCTAAGCGAAAGTTTATTTCCTCTGGGTGGTGTAGAAAAAATGTCTGTCGTACCTCCTGTAGCACCATCTGAGGTGCTGGGCGTGAAAGGATTTGTCGGATGTAAGACAGAAACCGTAGATGCGGGAAGAGTGGTAGAAACAGATGTGGATGTCGGAATGTGTATCAGAGTTTGTTGTTGTGGAGGTACAGACGGATGATCTTGGCGTTGTGTACCATCGGTAAGCGGTCTATGTGGTGCGGTGTTAACATACTCGGGAGCTGCGTCATCTAAATAGGAGGAAAGAAAAACATCTTCTGCGGTTTTGGGATGCCCTTTGGGATGTACTTTTATCGGAAATAATGGCGGTGGCAAGTCTTTTGGTATTTCCGGGGTAGCCTTAGGTAACCCCTCGCTCAGAAGAGGATACATACCGTTCATAAGGGCGTTTCTTTGTCTATCTACTTGTTCTGATTTTACTCGGGCACCTTCCTCAATTAGGAGATTTTCTTGAACTCTATTTGCATTCTCCTTCCTTTTCTCTTCCTGTCTGAGTGCTCTTTCTGTACGTCTATATGATTCTTTACGCCATAATTCAATGGCATCTTTCTGTGATTGTCTAGCTTTCCTTTTCCATAATTCTTCTTCTACTTTTATGATGCAATCCGCATCCCAGGTCCCAGCTGCGGGCCACCTCTGACTCTCTGGTAATTCTTTGGTGTAGTCCACCCATAAATCAAGAAATAATACGGCGTCTAGGCCATGTTTATGATACATGAAGTACCCTGGAGTGTCCCTAGGAGGAATGGGAACAGCTTCTTCGAGTACCCCTTTTCTAGTTTTGATCTGTCTTAATTTCGAGAAGAGCGGCATTTTGAGAACTGGTTACTTAATATGAAACACACTTAATACGATAAACACAATAATGAACAGTCATTCATACCACAATCTTTAAAATATATTAAAACATTTAACATTTAACATTTAACATTTGACGAACAATAATGATTAGAAGAAAACTAGTTACCGGCATAATACTTAATACTAGATAATACTGAATTATATACGAGACATACTGGATATACTGCTAAACAGTACAGATACACTGCTAAAACAGTGCAGACCGGATCTGTGTACCCAAACCCGTCTTGACCGGCACGACTTATGTGCACGTCTAAACGCCTCCCCGGTAATGGTACTCACCGGGTAGCTCGGAACGGAAGGCCTCGGAACTGAACTGGACTGGACTGGACCGGACTGGACTCGACGCGGAACTTCGGAAACTTCGGAACTTCGGAACCTGGTGGGCCTCTGTATACCTCGGATCTTGCTCTCTCAGCTAGGCTCTGGTCGGGATACTTCGCACTTCTCACCGCCTCGTCTGGGTGTTGATCGCAGCCTCAGTCGCCCCCGCTTGGCCGGAGGGAGATACAGGAAATCCTGCAGGTACGCGTTTTTGTCCGTTCAGCTGTGGCAGGAGACCGGGCCTGCAACGCACCTCCGGCGCGTGAGATGAGAAAGTGTCCCTATTCGGGCGCCAATTTATGTGGTAAATAATTTAATTACCTGTACTATTTTTGATACGGGAAATATAATAAGAATAACTCAGTAAAATGAGAGGCAGAATCCGTGGTATTAGAGGTTCTGAAAGGGCTTTATTCCTTGTACAACTCGAGTTGTAGGCATCATATTCCATCACCACGGAGGTTCAGGAAGTGAAGGCAATACATTATTGACAAGTAAGCATTTTTATAGAAAAGGCATTACAATGAAACAGATGCAGGAGGCGTAACAGCTGATAATAGAGATAAAAAGGTACATACGTAACTAGAAATAGGCGTAACTGGGTGTAACTAGAAGACGTCATTATGCATGATGTCAGCAATGGGTGGATCCATAAGAGAATCTTGCAATGTCAGCAGAAATATTTGGCAGAGATGCGCGCGCAGCCGCATGACGTGTGATTGACGTGCAACTAGGGGGTGAAGGGGACTTGACATTTAGCTCTACGTGTGGAGACAGAAGTCTGAGGGGTCAAGTCAACCTAATCCTGAATCATATCTAATATCCTATGTTTAAAGAACTACGTTATCCTAAGGGAAAGTTTCTCGGACAGAATCTATTCTATACTGACTGTGAGTGCGTGTACAAGCGTCTAAGTGTCTACATGAGATGCGAGGGCAGAAATCTTCCATAGTAACAGGGGCTATGAATTACTTGCACAAGGACAGCAAGGCCGGGCTCTTCGCTCGGTAGCTGGAAGAATGTTTACCTAAACTACTAGACAGGAATGCATTGGATGGGGAGCGGAGCAGATAATCTTTGAAGGTGAAATACAGTTTTTTGGCAGGCAGACAGGCCGAAGTCAGGCACTGTTAGCCGCGCAGGGAGTAGGACAAAGTTCATGGATACAGATGCAGGCTCAGACTGGAGCTGTCAGAGGTAGGAAGCAGGGAAAGGCTTGATGGCAGCATTCAGGGCCTATTCGCCTGAACTGCAAAATAGAGTAACTGAGCCATACAAAGTCGGTGGCCTTTCATACTTAGGAATAGAATATCCGACCCATTCATGGCGGATCTGAAAGAGGACATGTTGACGGTGGACGCACATATGTTTGCGTCTTCATAACTGAAACTGGAGGGAACATACATGTACTTGTAGCTTATTCATGGAGCCGTTGGGGTCTAAGATAGGGGACATAATGGATCATGAAAATTCATATTTCCACAGAACTACCCTAAACCCCAAATCTACCCACAGCACGACCCCCACCACTACACAAACACCACTTCACTACTCTATACCCTAAAGCACTACTCCCAGCATGACTCCCTACACTACCCAAACACCACTGCACTACCCTAAACCTTAAAACACGACCCCTACACTACACAAATACCACTGAACAACCCGAAACCCTAAAACACTAACCCCAGCACGACTCCCTACACTACACAAATACCACTGCACTACCCTAAACCCTAAAACACTACCCCCAGCGTGACCCCCTACACTACACAAACACATCTCCACTGCCCTAAAACACAACCCCCAGCACGAACCCCTACAATACCCAAACATCAATCCACTGCCCTACACCTTAAAACACTTCCACCAGCACGATCCCCCAACACTAACCAAACACCACTGCACTGCCCTAAACCCTAAAACACTACCCCAGCACGTCCCCCTACACTACACAAACACCACTGCACTAACCTAAACCCTAAAACACTGCACGCAGTGTAACCCCAACACCACACAAACACCACTGCACTACGCTAAACCCTAAAACACTAACACCAGCGTTACCCCCTACATTACCCAAAAAACACTGCACTACCCTAAACACTAAAACACTACTCCCAGTGCAACCCCCTACACTACACAAACACCACTGCACTACCCTAAACCCTAAATCTACCCCCAGCATGACCCCCTACACTACCCAAACACCACTGCACTACACTAAACCCTAAAACACTACAACCCAGCATGACCCCCTACACTACACAAACATCACGGCACTACCCTAAACCCTAAAACACTACCCCAGCAGTACCCCCGACACTACCCAAAGACAACTGCAGTACCCTAAACCCAAAAACACTACCCCCAGCATGAAGCCCTACACTACACAAACACCACTGCACTACCCTACTGCACTATCCTGAACCCTAAAACACTACCCCAGCATGACCCACTACACTAACCAAACACCACTGCACTACTCTAAACCCTAAAACACTACCCCCAGCATGACCCCCTGCACTACCCAAACTCCACTGCACTACCCGAAACCCTAAAACACTACCCCTAGCACGACCTCCTATACTACACAAACACCCCTGCGTTACCCTAAACCCTAAATCTACCCACAGCATGACCCCTACACTACCCAAACACCACTGTGCTACCCTAAACCCTAAGACACTCCCACCAGCATGAACCATTACACTACACAAACACCACTGTACTGCCCTAAACCCTAAAACAGTACACCCAGCATGACCCCCTTCACAACCCGAACACCACTGCACTACTCTAAACACTAAATCTGCCCCGCACTAACCCCTACACTACCCAAACACCACTGCACTACCCTACACCCTAAAACACTAACCCGGCATGAACCTCTACACTACAAAAGCACCACCGCACTACCCTAAAGCCACTACCCCCACCACGACCCGCTATACTACACAAACACCTCTGCCTTACCCTAAATCCTAAAACACTACCCCAAGCACGACGCCCTACACTACACAAACACCACTGTAGTGCCCTAAACCCTAAAACACTACCCTCAGCATGACCCCCTTCACTACCCAAACACAACTGCACTACTCTAAACCCTAAAAAACTACCCCCTATACTACACAAACACCAATGCACTACCCTAAATCCTAAAGCACTACCCCAGCACAACCCCCTGCACTACACAAACACCACTGCACTACCCAAAACCCTTGAACACTACCCCAGCACGAACCCATACACTACCAAAACATCACTGCACTACCCTAATCCCTAAAACCCTACCCCCAGTACCACCCCCACACTACACAAACACCACTGCACTACCCTAAACCCTAAAACACTACCTCAGAACATCCCTCTACACTACACAAACACCACTGCACTACCCTAAACCCTAAAACACTACCCCCAGCGAACCCCCTACACTACACAAACACCACTGCACAATCCTAAACCCTAAAACACTACCACTTGCGTGACCCCCTACACTACACAAGCACCACTGCACTACCCTACTGCACTACCCTGAACCCTAAAACACTACCCCAGCATGACCCCCTACATTACCCAAACACCACTGCACTACCCTAAACCCTAAAACACTACCCCCAGCACGACCACCTGCACTGACCAAACTCCACTGCACTACCCACAACACTAACCCTAGCACGACCTCCTATACTACACAAACGCCCCTGCACTACCCCAAACAATAAACCTACCCACAACACGACCCCTACACTACACAAACACCACAGCACTACCCTAAACCCTCAAACACTACCTCCAGCAGTACCCCTACACTACCCAAAGACAACTGCACTACCCTAAACCCTAAAACACTACCCCAGCACAACCACCTGCACTGACCAAACTCCACTGCATTACCCAAACCCAAAACACTAACCCTAGCACGACCCCCTATACTGCACAAACGCCCCTGCACTACCCTAAACAAGAAACCTACCCGCAACACGACCCCTACACTACCCAAACACCACTGGGCTACCCTAGACCCTAAGACACTCCCACCAGCATGACCTATTACACTACACAAACACCACTGTACTACCCTAAACCCTAAAACAGTGCACCACGCATGACCCCCTACACTACCCTAACACCACTGCACTACCCTAAACACTAAATCTGCCCCCGCACAAACCCCTACACTACCCAAACACCACTGCACTACCCTAAAGCCTGAAACACTATCCCCAGCATGACAACACTGCACTGCTGTAAACCCTAAAACACTACCCTCAAAACGACCCCCTACACTACCCAAACACCACTTCCTCTACTGCCCTAAACCCTAAAACACTACCCCCAGCAAGAACCACTTCAGTACACAAATACTACTGCACTACCCTAAACCCTAAAACACTACCTTCAGCATGACCCCCTACACTACCCAAACACCACTGCTCTACCCTACACCCTAAAACACTACCCCAGCACGAACCTCTACACTACACAAACACCACCGCACTACCCTAAACCCTAAAACACTACCCCCACCACGACCCACTACACTACACAAACACCACTGCACTACCCTAAACCCTAAAACACTACCCCAATCACGACCCCCTACACTACACAAACACCACAGTAGTACTACCATAACCCTAAAACACTACCCCCGGCACGACCCCCTATTTATTTATTTTTATTTATTTAAGCTTGTACCGCGCACAGCTACCCACAATGGGTTTCCCGGCGCCAGGGATAGACTGTAGAAGAAAAGAGAATGTCACCTTGACTTAAGGCCTCTGCCGACTATTGGTCACGCTTAGTAAAGAGCAGGGTCTTCAAAGCCTTACGGAAGCGGAGTAAGTTGGTCTCAGATTTTAATGCCAATGGGAGGGAGTTCCAGTATTTAGGACCAAGAGTGGAAAAGGAGCGGCCTCCCATTTTTGCCAGCTTCCATCTTGGTACTGTGAAATAGCCAATGTCCGATGACCTTAATGAGCGCAGGGGTCTATAGGGTTTTACCAGCCCCTGAACATATACTGGGGCGCTACCCTGCTTAGCCTTGAACATATAGCAGAGTGCCTTGAATTTAACGCGTTCTGGGATGCTCAACCAATGGAGGTCACGCAAAGCGGCAGTGGCTGAGGTGCGTCTGGGGACATTCTTTAGCAGGCGCGCGGCCGCATTTTGCACCACCTGCAGCACATGTATAGTAGCTTTATCTGCGCCCAAATAGAGAATGTTGCCATAGTCCAGGCGTGATGTTACAAGTGCCTGGACTACAGTTCTGCGAGAGGAGAGGGGGAGCATCCACAAAATCTTGTGAAGCCATCGCAAGGTTGAAAGGCAGATGGCTGAGACCTTAGTAGCCTGTTGTCTCATAGTTAGCCTGTCGTCAATAATGACGCCCAGGTTGCGAACTGCAGTAGATGGTGTAGGCGCATTTCCCAGTTCGATGGGCCAATGGCGAGGACCCCAAAGATGTTTGTTCTGTCCCAGAATGACCACCTCGGTCTTCTCCCCATTCAGTTTGAGACAATTTCTCCGCATCCAGTCGGCCACAAGAGTGAGGCCCGACTTGAGTGCGGAGATGTTGTTTACGTCTCTCCCTGACAAGGAGAAGACAATCTGGGTGTCATCTGCGTAGGAAAACAGGGTTAGCCCAGCTTGTTCGACTATGGTTGCCAAGGGTTTAACATAAATATTAAATAATAAAGGGCTAAGAATTGAGCCCTGGGGGACGCCGCGGGTGGATGGACAAATGGCGGAGGCAGCTTTAGAAGAAAACACTTGGAAGCTTCGGTCACTAAGGAAAGACGCCAGCCAGGCCAAGGCCTGGCCTGCCACACCTAGAGATTTCAGAGAGTCAATGAGGATGGAATGTGACACGGTGTCGAAAGCTGCGCTCAAATCCAGCAGGATGAGCGCCATGGTGTTTCCCTGATCGACACCGTGCCTAAGACTCTCTGTCACCCCCAGGAGGGCTGTCTCGGTTGAGTGCCTAGGCCGAAAGCCCGACTGAGAAGGATGGAGAAATCCAGTGTTTTCAACCAGTTTGGAGAGCTGAGAATTTATATGTCTCTCCAATATCTTTGAGAAAATTGGCAACAAAGATATAGGGCGAAAGTTAGCAGGATTTGAAGGATCTGCACCCTGTTTTTTTAATAACGGTACAACCATGGCGTGTTTCCAAGGTTGTGGGACATGGGCCTCGCTCAGAGAAGCGTTGAGTAATTTAATGATGGGGGGATGAGTGAGGGGGTCTAATTGTTTTAATATTTTGGCCGGGAGAGCGTCCTGTGGGGAGCCCGATCTCACACTATTTAAACAGGAGAGGAAAGAAATGGCGTCTAAGGGCTGCCAAGTAGTGACTACTGCATCAGTGTCATTGTTTTCCAATTTTTGGACTATGTCAAGGGCAGTGTACATAGTACCTAGAGGTGTAGTGAAATTTTCATAGATAAGATCAACTTTATCTATGAAGTAATCCGCTAAGGACTGACACTGAGTGCCATCAAGTGCCGGGGGAGGAGGGATCGAGTTAGCACCAGTCAATTTTTTGACAACAGAGAATAGCACCTTTGGGCAGTTTTGTGCATCAGTCACAGTTTTCCTTGTGTAGTCTGCTTTAGCAGTTTTACAACTGTAGTGGTATTTTTTTAAGGCTTCTTTATATGTGGCTTTACGTGAAGGAGAATAGCCTTGTCTCCATTTACGCTCCAAGGTCTTACAATGTGAGCGGAGGCTTTTAAGTTGTTCCGAATACCATGGAGCAGGAGGGTGGTGTGAAAATGCGGGCTTTGATGTCATTGGAAGCGCTGTATTGACTGCAGTGGTTAGCCAGAGTTCAGTGGCGCAATTGAGAGCGGCAGTTGGTAGTTCAACACATGGAAGTGTTTTGATCAGTAGTTTATTGAGTTCTGGCAAGTTAATCTTCCCCCAATTCCGAACTGGCCGCGTAGTTTCCACCTCAGGTCTTATTACTGTATCAGCCATGTCATAAGAGAAGGGGACAGCTAAGTGGTCGGACCAGGTGATTTGTAGGGCTTCACGAGAACAATCTAGGGACAGGTTAGATAGGATCGGGTCCAGTAAGTGACCGGCACAATGAGTGGGACCTGTGTTTAGAAGTTGAAGGTTAAAAGCTTCCAGAATAGGGAGAAGCTGATTCCTATTAGGGCACTCATGGTCGTCTAAATGTATGTTTAGGTCCCCTAAGATTGTGAAATTAGGCGCTTTAAGCAGTACTGGGGCTAGGAAGTCCGGTAACGATGTTATCCAAGGGCTCGCTGTCCCAGGGGGACGGTATACCAGTAGCCCTGACAGCGTAAATTGGGGGGTAATGGATAATTTAAAAAGGGCTGATTCACAATCTTTTTGAGTGGTGTCTACCAATTTACAAGTGTATACATTTTTGTAAATAATTGCAATTCCTCCACCCCTACCGGAAACTCTATCCTGACGAAGAATGGCGTAGTTAGAGGGAATGGCGTCTGCCACATCCGGGCCCGAGCAGTCTCTGAGCCACGTCTCAGTCAGGAATATAGCATCAGGTTGATTTTGATCTAGAAAATCGTGGATATTGTATCTATGTTGTGGTAAGGATCGGCAATTTATGCTCCAAAATCTTAAGAGGGGGCGAGTGGAAGTTGTCCTAGAGCATACCTGTCTCTTTCGTCTGCCTTGATGTTGGAGGGATCTGCATGTGGTAGGGGTTTTTAGTGAAAAGTTGCAGCGAGGACAGCTGAACTTGTGAGGCGGGAAAGGGTAGGTGGAGCAGTTATTATTGGGAGCACCACGTAGCGCAAATAACTCTGCGGAGGAGTATGTAAGAGTCATGATGGATATAGTGGCTTTACTCACCAATAAAGGGTATGCCAGAGCCCAGAGCCCAGCCTAGCGCGGACGAGCGCAGACGGGCAGGACTCTGGCTGGACTCCGGCGCGACTATGGCGCGCCCGCTGTGCGCGTTCGCTGCGCGAAGCAATGGGCGTCTGTTTTTATACTGTCCCTATCCAAAATGGCCGCCGCCGTCTGCTCGAGCGTGGCCCTCCTGAGTCAGCCCTGAATCGGCTGTACACCCAGGGAAGGAGGCAGGTGAGCGAAAGTGCAGCGCTCCCTCCAGAGAGTAAGCTCAGTATTTTAAATCGCCTGAGCGGTAAATAGATCGAGCAGCGCAAAATTCCGTGACTGCTTGCAGGGGGGGGTAGGACACAAAGGATAATCACAGTAACAAGTTAAAATCTGAATCAGAGCGTTTTTTAAAAGCTAGCAGCCCGGCTCAAGCCTCAGGCAATAGTGAAGGTAATCTCCTCGCGAAGCAAGTCCTTCTACTGTTTTTATACTGTCCCTATCCAAAATGGCTGCCGCCGTCTGCTCGTGCGTGGCCCTCCTAAGTCAGCCCTGAATCGGCTGTACACCCAGGGAAGGAGGCAGGTGAGCGAAAGTGCAGCGCTCCCTCCAGAGAGTAAGCTCAGTATTTTAAATCGCCTGAGCGGTAAATAGATCGAGCAGCGCGAAATTCCGTGACTGCTTGCAGGGGGGGGTAGGACACAAAGGATAATCACAGTAACAAGTTAAAATCTGAATCAGAGCGTTTTTTAAAAGCTAGCAGCCCGGCTCAAGCCTCAGGCAATAGTGAAGGTAATCTCCTCGCGAAGCAAGTCCTTCTACTGTTTTTATACTGTCCCTATCCAAAATGGCCGCCGCCGTCTGCTCGAGCGTGGCCCTCCTGAGTCAGCCCTGAATCGGCTGTACACCCAGGGAAGGAGGCAGGTGAGCGAAAGTGCAGCGCTCCCTCCAGAGAGTAAGCTCAGTATTTTAAATCGCCTGAGCGGTAAATAGATCGAGCAGCGCAAAATTCCGTGACTGCTTGCAGGGGGGGGTAGGACACAAAGGATAATCACAGTAACAAGTTAAAATCTGAATCAGAGCGTTTTTTAAAAGCTAGCAGCCCGGCTCAAGCCTCAGGCCTCAGGCAATAGTGAAGGTAATCTCCTATACTACACAAACACCACTGTACTACCCTAAACCCTAAAACACTACCCCAGCATGACCCCCTTCACTACCCAAACACAACTGCACTATCCTAAACCCTAAAAAACTAACCCCTACACTACACAAACACCACTGCACTACCCAAAACCCTTAAACACAACCCCCAGCATGAACCCCTACACTACCTAAACATCACTGCACTATCCTAAACCCTAAAACACTACCCCCCGCACTACCGCTACACTACCTAAACACCACTGCACTACCCTAAACCCTAAAACAGAACCCCATCATGACCCCCTACACTACACAAGCACCACTGCACTACCCTAAATCCTAAAACACTACTCCATTATGACACACGACATGACCCAAACATAACTGCACTACCACCAGCAAGACTCCCTACACTACCCAAACACCACTGCACGACCCTAAACCCTAAATCTACCCCAGAACAACCCCCTACACTACACAAACACCACTGCACTACGCTAAACCCTAAAACACTACCCCCAGCACGACCCCTTCACTACATAAACACCACTGCACTGCACTGCCCTAAACCCGAAAACACTACCCCCAGCATGACCCCCTACACTACCCAAACATCACTGCACTACCCTAAACCCTAAAACAATACCCCCAGCACGACACCCTCACTACCCAAACATAACTACACTACCCTAAACCCTAAAACACTACCCCCAGCACAACCCCTTACACCACACAAACACCACTGCGCTACCCTAAACCCTAAATCTACCCGCAGCATGACCCCCTACACTACGGAAACACCACTGCACTACCCTAAACCATAAATCTACCCCCAGCATGACCCCCTACACTACACAAACATCACTGCGCTTCCCTAAACCCTAAAACACTACTCCCAGCATGGTCCCCTTCACTCCACAAACACCACTGCACTGCCTAAACCCAAAAACACTACCCCAGCACAACCCCCTACACTACTCAAACAATACTGCACTACCCTAAACCCTAAAACACTACCCCCAAGAAGACCCCTTCACTCCACAAACACCATTGCACTGCCTAAAACCGAAAACACTATCTCCAGCACGACCCCCTACACTACTCAAACCACACTGCACTACCCTAAACCCTAACACACTACCCCAGCTAGACCCCCTACAGTACACAACCACCACTGCACTACATAAACCCTAAAACACTACCCCAGCACGATCTACTACACTACCCAAACACCACTGCACTACCCTACACCCTAAAACCATACCCCAGCATGAACCCCTACACTACAAAAACACAAATGCACAACCCTAAACCCTAATACACCACTACCAGCAGGACCCCCTAAACTACCCAAACACCACTGCAATACCCTAAACCCTAAAACACTATGCCCAGCGCGATCCCCGACACTACCCAAAGACCACTGCATTACCCTAAACATTAAATCTACCCCCAGCATGACCCCCTACACTACACAAACACCACTGTACTACCCTAAACCATAAAACACTACCCCCAGCATGACCCCCTTCAATACCTAAAAACAACAGCACTACCCTAAAACTAAAAACACTCACCCAGCACGACCCCTACACTACGCAATCACCACCGCACTTCCCTAAACCCTAAAACCCTATCCCAGCATGAACCCCTACACTACCCAAACATCACTGCACTACCGTAAACCCTAAAACAATACCCCAGAACGACACCCTACACTACCCAAACATAACAACTCTACCATAAACCCTAAAACACTACCCCCAGCACAACCCCTGACACTACACAAACACCACTGCGCTACCCTAAACCCTAAATCTACCCACAGCATGACCCCGTACACTACCCAAACACCACTGCACTTCCCTAAAACCTAAAACACTATCTCCAGCATGAACCTCTACACTACACAAGCAACACTGCGCTACTCTAAACCCTAAATCACTACCCCAGCACGACACCCCACACTACCCAAACAGAACTGCCCTACCCTAAACCCTAAAACACTACCACCAGCACTACTCCCTTCACTACCCAAACACCACTACGCTTCCCTAAACCCTAAATCTACCCCCAGCATAACCGCATACACTACACAAACACCACTGCACTACCCTAAACCCTATAACACTACCCCCAGCTTGACCACCTTCTCTCCACAAACACCATTGCACTGCCTAAAACTGAAAACACTATCTCCAGCACGACCCCCTACACTACTCAAACAACACTGCACTACCCTACACTCTAAAATTCTACCCCCAGCAAGACACCCTACAGTACACAAACACCACTGCACTACCATAAACCCTAAAACACTACCCCCAGCATGACCCCTGCACTAAACAAACACCACTGCACTACCCTTAACACTAAAACACTACCCCAGCACGAACCTCTACACTACAGCAACACCACTGCACTACCCTAAACCCTAAAACACTACCCTCGGCACAACCCTTTACACTACACAAATAGCACTGCACTACCCTAAACCCCAAAACATTACCCCCAGCATGACCCCTGCACTAAACAAACACCACTGCACTACCCTAAACCCTCAAACACCACCTTCAGCACGACCCACTACACTACACAAACATCACTGCACTACTCTAAACCCTAAAACATTACCCCCAGCGCTACCCCCTACACTTCCCAAACACCACTGCACTACCCTAAACCGTGAAATACTATCCCAGCACGACCCCCTACACTACACAAGCACCACTGCACTACCCTAAACCCTAAATCTACCCCCAGAACAACCCCCTACAATACACAAACACCACTTCACTACCCTAAACCCTAAAACACTACCCCCAGCATGACCCCTTCACAAAACAAACATCTCTGCACTGCCCTAAACCCTAATACATTACCCCAGCACGAACCCCTATACCACACAAAAACCACTGCACTACCATAAACCCTAAAACAGTACCCAAAGCACAACCCCCTACACTACACAGACACCACTGTACAACCCTGAACCCTAAAATAATACCCCAGGCATTACCCACTTGACTACCCAAACACAACTGCATTATCCTAAACCCAAACACTACCCCCAGCACAACCAACTACACTAACCAAACACCACTGCACTATACTAAACCATAAAACACTACCCCCACACCTCCCAAACACCACTACACTACCCTAAACCCTACATCTATGCCAGCACAACCCTCTACACTACACAAACACCACTGCACTACCCTAAACCCTAAAAATCTACCCCCAACACGACCCCCTATACTACCCAAACACGACACAACTACCCTGAACCCTAAAACAAGTACCCAAGCACGACCCCCTATACCACACAAACACCACTGCACTACCCTAAACCCTAAAACACTACCCTCTGCATGACCCCCTACACTACCCAAACACTACTGCACTACTCTAAATCCTAAAACACTACCCCTACACTAGCCAAACACCACTGCACTACCCTAAACCCTAAATCGCTACCCCTAGAACTACCCCCAATACCACACAAACACCACTGCACTTCCCTAAACCCTATAACAGTACCCCCAGCATGACTCCCTATGCTACCCAAACACCATGCCACTAACCTAAACCCTAAATCACTTACCCCAGCATGACCCCCTACACCACACAAACACCACTACTCTACCCTAAACCCTAAACACTACCCCCAGTACGACCCCCAAACTACACCAAAACCACTGCACTACCCTAAACCCTAAAACACTATCCCCAGCAGTACCCCCACACTACCCAAATACCACTGCACTACCCTAGACCCTAAAACACTGCATCTACACTACCCAAACACCACTGCACTACCCTAAACCCTAAAACACTATCCCCAGAACTACCCCAATACTACAAGAACACCACTACACTACCCTAAACCCTGAAACAAGTACCCAAGCACAACCCCCTATACCACACAAACACCACTGCACTACCCTAAACCCTAAAACACTACCCTCTGCATGACCCCCTACACTACACAAACACCACTGCACAGCCCTAAATCCTAAACCACTACCTGCAGCACGACCCCTACACTACCCAAACACCAATGCATTACCCTAAACGCTAAAACACCACCCACAGCATGACCCTCTTCACTACCCAAACAAAACTGCACTACCCTAAATCCAAAATCGCTACCCACTGCACGACCCCATACACTACCCACACACCACTGCCCTTCCCTAAACCCTAAAACCCTACCCTCAGCATGAACCCCTACACTACCCACACACCACTGCCCTTCCCTAAACCCTAAAACCCTACCCCCAGTATGAACCCCTACACGACAGAAACAACACTGCTCTGCCGTAAACCCTAAAACACTACCCTCAAAACGACCCCCTACACTACCCAAACACCACTGCCTATACTGCCCTAAACCCAAAAACACTAGCCCCAGCACAATCCCCTACACTACTCAAACACCACTGCACTACCCTAAACCATAAAACACTACCCCCAGCAAGAACCCCTACAGTACACAAACACAACTGCACTACCCTAAACCCTAAAACACTACCCTCGGCACAACCCTCTACACTACACAAACAGCACTGCACTACCCTAAACCCCAAAACACTACCCCCTGCATGACCCCTGCACTAAACAAACACCACTGCACTACCCTAAACCCTCAAACACCACCTTCAGCACGACCCCCTACACTTCCCAAACACCACTGCACTACCCTAGACCCTGAAATACTATCCCAGCACGACCCCCTACACTACACAAGCACCACTGCACTACCCTAAACCCTAAAACACTACCTCCATTACGACACCCAACACTACCCAGACATAACTGCACTACCCTAAACCCTTAAACACCACCACCAGCAAGACTCCCTACACTGCCCAAACACCACTGCACTACCCTAAACGCTAAATCTACCCCCAGAACAACCCCCTACAATACACAAACACCACTTCACTACCCTAAACCCTAAAAAACTACCCCCAGCATGACCCCTTCACTAAACAAACACCTCTGCACTGCCCTAAACCCTAATACACTACCCCAGCACGAACCCCTATACTACACAAACACCACTGCACTACCATAAACCCTAAAACAGTACGGAAAGCACAACCCCCTACACTGCACATACACCACTGTACAACCCTGAACCCTAAAATAATACCCCAGGCATTACCCACTTGACTACCCAAACACAACTGCATTACCCTAAACCCAAAAACAACCCCCAGCACAACCAACTACACTAACCAAACACCACTGCACTATACTACACCATAAAACACTACCCCCACACCTCCCAAACACCACTGCACTACCCTAAACCCTACAGCTATGCCAGCACAACCCTCTACACTACAAAAACACCACTGCACTACCCTAAACCCTAAAAATCTACCCCCAACACGACACCCTATACTACCCAAACACCACTCAACTACCCTAAACCCTAAAACAAGTACCCAAGCACGACCCTCTATACCACACAAACACCACTGCACTATCCTAAACCCTAAAACACTACCCTCTGCATGACCCCCTACACTACCCAAATACCACTGCACTGCCCTCAACCCTAAAACACTACCCCTACACTGGCCAAACACCACTGAACTACCCTAAGCCCTAAAACGCTACCCCTAGAACTACCCCCAATACTACACAAACACCACTGCACTTCCCTAAACCCTATAACATTACCCCCAGCATGACTCCCTATGCTACCCAAACACCATACCACTAACCTAAACTCTAAGTCACTTACACCAGCATGACCCCCTACACCACACAAACACCACTGCTCCACCCTAAACCCTAAACACTACCCCCAGTACGACCCCCAAACTACACCAACACCACTGCACTACCCTAAACCCTAAAACACTATCCCCAACAATACCCTCACACTACCCAAACACCACTGCACTACCCTAAACCCTAAAACACTGCCTCTACACTACCCAGACACCACTGCACTACCCTAAACCCTAAAACACTATCCCCAGAACTACCCCCAATACTACAAAAACACCACTGCGCTACCCTAAACCCTAAAACACTATCCCCAGCAATACCCTCACACTACCCAAACACCACTGCACTACCCTAAACCCTCAAACACCACCTTCAGCACGACCCCCTACACTTCCCAAACACCACTGCACTACCCTAAACCCTGAAATACTATCCCAGCACGACCCCCTACACTACACAAGCACCACTGCACTACCCTAAACCCTAAAACACTACCTCCATTACGACACCCAACACTACCCAGACATAACTGCACTACCCTAAACCCTTAAAAACCACCACCAGCAAGACTCCCTACACTGCCCAAACACCACTGCACTACCCTAAACGCTAAATCTACCCCCAGAACAACCCCCTACAATACACAAACACCACTTCACTACCCTAAACCCTAAAAAACTACCCCCAGCATGACCCCTTCACTAAACAAACACCTCTGCACTGCCCTAAACCCTAATACACTACCCCAGCACGAACCCCTATACTGCACAAACACCACTGCACTACCATAAACCCTAAAACAGTACCCAAAGCACAACCCCCTACACTGCACATACACCACTGTACAACCCTGAACCCTAAAATAATACCCCAGGCATTACCCACTTGACTACCCAAACACAACTGCATTACCCTAAACCCAAAAACAACCCCCAGCACAACCAACTACACTAACCAAACACCACTGCACTATACTAAACCATAAAACACTACCCCCACACCTCCCAAACACCACTGCACTACCCTAAACCCTACAGCTATGCCAGCACAACCCTCTACACTACAAAATCACCACTGCACTACCCTAAACCCTAAAAATGTACCCCCAACACGACACCCTATACTACCCAAACACCACTCAACTACCCTAAACCCTAAAACAAGTACCCACGCACGACCCCTATACCACACAAACACCACTGCACTACCCTAAACCCTAAAACACTACCCTCTGCATGACCCCCTACACTACCCAAACACCACTGCACTGCCCTCAACCCTAAAACACTACCCCTACACTAGCCAAACACCACTGAACTACCCTAAGCCCTAAAACGCTACCCCTAGAACTACCCCCAATACTACACAAACACCACTGCACTTCCCTAAACCCTATAACATTACCCCCAGCATGACTCCCTATGCTACCCAAACACCATACCACTAACCTAAACTCTAAGTCACTTACCCCAGCATGACCCCCTACACCACACAAACACCACTGCTCTACCCTAAACACTACCCCCAGTATGACCCCCAAACTACACCAACACCACTGCACTACCCTAAACCCTAAAACACTATCCCCAGCAATACCCTCACACTACCCAAACACCACTGCACTACCCTAAACCCTAAAACACTGCCTCTACACTACCCAAACACCACTGCACTACCCTAAACCCTAAAACACTATCCCCAGAACTACCCCCAATACTACAAAAACACCACTGCGCTACCCTAAACCCTAAAACAAGTACCCAAGCACGACCCCCTATACCACACAAACACCACTGCACTACCCTAAACCCTAAAACACTACCCTCTGCATGACCCCCTACACTACCCAAACTCCACTGCACTAAACCCTAAAACACTACCCCTACACTAGCCAAACACCACTGCACTACCCTAAACCCTAAAACGCTACCCCTAGAACTACCCCCAATACTACACAAACACCACTGCACTTGCCTAAACCCTATACCATTACCCCCAGCATTACTCCCTATGCTACCCAAACACCATACCACTAACCTAAACCCTAAATCACTTACCCCAGCATGACCCCCTACACCACACAAACACCACTGCTCTACCCTAAACCCTAAACACTACCCCCAGTATGACCCCCAAACTACACCAACACCACTGCACTACCCTAAAACCTAAAACACTATCCCGAGCAGTACCCCCACACTACCCACACACCACTGCACTACCCTAAACCCTAAAACACTGCCTCTATACTATGCAAACACCACTGCACTACCCTAAACCCTAAAACACTACAACCCAGCATGACCCCCTACACTACACAAACACCACTGCACAACCCTAAACCCTAAAACACTGCCTCTACACTACCCAAACACCACTGCACTACCCTAAACCCTAAAACACTACCACCAGAACTACCACCAATACTACACAAACACCACTACACTACCCTAAACCCTAAAACACTATCCCCGCAGTTCCCCCTACACTACCCAAACACCACTGCACTACACTAAACCTTAAAACACTACAACCCAGCATGACCCCCTCCACTATACAAATACCATGGCACTACCCTAAACCATAAAACATTACCCCCATCACCCCCTACACTGCACAAACACCACTGCACTCCCTAATGCACTGCCCTGAACCCTAAAACACTACCCCCAGCATGACCTCCTACACTAGCAAAACACCACTGCACTACCCAAAACCCTAAAATAATACCCCAAGTACGACCCCCAGCATGACCCCTTCACTAAACAAACACCTCTGCACTGCCCTAAACCCTAATACACTACCCCAGCACGAACCCCTATACCACACAAAAACCACTGCACTACCATAAACCCTAAAACAGTACCCAAAGCACAACCCCCTACACTACACAGACACCACTGTACAACCCTGAACCCTAAAATAATACCCCAGGCATTACCCACTTGACTACCCAAACACAACTGCATTACCCTAAACCCAAACACTACCCCCAGCACAACCAACTACACTAACCAAACCCCACTGCACTATACTAAGCCATAAAACACTACCCCCACACCTCCCAAACACCACTACACTACCCTAAACCCTACATCTATGCCAGCACAACCCTCTACACTACACAAACACCACTGCACTACCCAAAACCCTAAAAATCTACCCCCAACACGGCCCCCTATACTACCCAAACACCACTCAACTACCTTGAACCCTAAAACAAGTACCCAAGCACGACCCCCTATACCACACAAACACCACTGCACTACCCTAAACCCTAAAACACTACCCTCTGCATGACCCCCTACACTACCCAAACACCACTGCACTACTCTAAACCCTAAAACACTACACCTACACTAGCCAAACACCACTGCACTACCCTAAACCCTAAAACGCTACCCCTAGAACTACCCCCAATACCACACAAACACCACTGCACTTCCCTAAACCCTATAACAGTACCCCCAGCATTACTCCCTATGCTACCCAAACACCATACCACTAACCTAAACCCTAAATCACTTACCCCAGCATGACCCCCTACACCACACAAACACCACTGCTCTACCCTAAACCCTAAACACTACCCCCAGTACGACCCCCAAACTACACCAACACCACTGCACTACCCTAAACCCTAAAACACTATCCCCAGCAGTACCCCCACACTACCCAAAAACCACTGCACTACCCTAAACCCTAAAACACTGCCTCTACACTACCCAAACACCACTGCACTACCCTAAACCCCAAAACACTATCCCCAGAACTACCCCAATACTCCAAAAACACCACTGCACTACCCTAAACCCTAAAACACTACCCTCTGCATGACCCCCTACACTACACAAACACCACTACACAGCCCTAAATCCTAAACCACTACCTGCAGCACAACCCCTACACTACCCAAACACCACTGCATTACCCTAAACGCTAAAACACCATCCACAGCATGACCCTCTTCACTACCCAAACAAAACTGCACTACCCTAAATCCAAAATCGCTACCCACTGCACGACCCCCTACACTACCCACACACCACTGCCCTTCCCTAAACCCTAAAACCCTACCCTCAGCATGAACCCCTACACTACCCACACACCACTGCCCTTCCCTAAACCCTAAAACCCGACCCCCAGCATGAACCCCTACACAACAGAAACAACACTGCTCTGCCGTAAACCCTAAAACACTACCCTCAAAATGACCCCCTACACTACCCAAACACCACTGCCTATACTGCCCTAAACCCAAAAACACTAGCCCCAGCATAATCCCCTACACTACTCAAACACCACTGCACTACCCTAAACCATAAAACACTACCCCAGCAAGAACCCCTACAGTATACAAACACAACTGCACTACCCTAAACCCTAAAACACTACCCTCGGCACAACCCTCTACACTACACAAACAGCACTGCACTACCCTAAACCCCAAAACACTACCCCCTGCATGACCCCTGCACTAAACAAACACCACTGCACTACCCTAAACCCTCAAACACCACCTTCAGCACGACCCACTACACTACACAAACATCACTGCACTACTCTAAACCCTAAAACATTACCCCCAGCGCTACCCTCTACACTTCCCAAACACCACTGCACTACCCTAAACCCTGAAATACTATCCCAGCACGTCCCCCTACACTACACAAGCACCACTGCACTACCCTAAACCCTAAAACACTACCTCCATTACGACACCCAACACTACCCAGACATAACTGCACTACCCTAAACTCTTAAACACCACCACCAGCAAGACTCCCTACACTGCCCAAACACCACTGCACTACCCTAAACGCTAAATCTACCCCCAGAACACCCCCTACAATACACAAACACCACTTCACTACCCCAAACCCTAAAACACTACCCCAGCATGACACCTTCACTAAACAAACACCTCTGCACTGCCCTAAACCCCAATACACTACCCCAGCACGAACCCCTATACTACACAAACACCACTGCACTACCATAAACCCTAAAACAGTACCCAAAGCACAACCCCCTACACTGCACAGACACCACTGTACAACCCTGAACCCTAAAATAATACCCCAGGCATTACCCACTTGACTACCCAAACACAACTGCATTACCTTAAACCCAAAAACAACCCCCAGCACAACCAACTACACTAACCAAACACCACTGCACTATACTAAACCATAAAACACTACCCCCACACCTCCCAAACACCACTGCACTACCCTAAACCCTACAGGTATGCCAGCACAACCCTCTACACTACAAAAACACCACTGCACTACCCTAAACCCTAAAAATCTACCCCCAACACGACACCCTATACTACCCAAACACCACTCAACTACCCTAAACCCTAAAACAAGTACCCAAGCAGGACCCCCTATACCACACAAACACCACTGCACTACCCTAAACCCTAAAACACTACCCTCTGCATGACCCCCTATACTACCTAAACACCACTGCACTGCCCTCAACCCTAAAACACTACCCCTACACTAGCCAAACACCACTGCACTACCCTAAGCCCTAAAACGCTACCCCTAGAACTACCCCCAATACTACACAAACACCACTGCACTTCACTAAACCCTATAACATTACCCCCAGCATGACTCCCTATGCTACCCAAACACCATACCACTAACCTAAACCCTAAATCACTTACCCCAGCATGACCCCCTACACCACACAAACACCACTGCTCTACCCTAAACACTACCCCCAGTACGACCCCCAAACTACACCAACACCACTGCACTACCCTAAACCCTAAAACACTATCCCCAGCAGTACCCCCACACTACCCAAACACCACTGCACTACCCAAACCCTAAAACACTGCCTCTACACTACCCAAACACCACTGCACTACCCTAAACCCTAAAACACTATCCCCAGAACTACCCCCAATACTACAAAAACACCACTGTGCTACCCTAAACCCTAAAACAAGTACCCAAGCACGACCCCCTATACCACACAAACACCACTGCACTACCCTAAACCCTAAAACACTACCCTCTGCATGACCCCCTCCAATACCCAAACTCCACTGCACTAAACCCTAAAACACTACCCCTACACTAGCCAAACACCACTGCACTACCCTAAACCCTAAAACGCTACCCCTAGAACTACCCCCAATACTACACAAACACCACTGCACTTGCCTAAACCCTATAACATTACCCCCAGCATTACTCCCTTTGCTACCCATACACCATACCACTAACCTAAACCCTAAATCACTTACCCCAGCATGACCCCCTATACCACACAAACACCACTGCTCTACCCTAAACCCTAAACACTACCCCCAGTATGACCCCTAAACTACACCAAAACCACTGCACTACCCTAAAACCTAAAACACTACCCCATCACCCCCTACACTTCACAAACACTACTGCACTCCCTAATGCACTGCCCTGAACCCTAAAACACTACCCCCAGCATGACCCCCTACACTAGCAAAACACCACTTCACTACCCAAAACCCTAAAATAATACCCCTAGTACGACCCCCTACACTACACAAACACCTCCGGGCTACCCTAAACCCTAAATGTAACTGCAGCATGAACCCTACACTACCCAAACACCTCTGTGTTACCCTGAACCCTAAGACACTCCCACCAGCATGACTCATTACACTACACAAACACCACTGTACAACCCTAAACCCTAAAACAGTACCACCAGCATGACCCCCTACACTACCCGAACACCACTGCACTAACCTAAACCCTAAATCTGGACACCGCAAAAACCCCTACACTACCCAAACACCACTGCACTTCCCTAAACCACTACCCCCAGCATGACCCCTTCACTAAACAAACACCACTGCACTGCCATAAACCCTAATACACTACCCCAGCACGAACCCCTATACTACACAAACACCACTCCACTACCCTAAACCCTAAAACAGTACCCAAAGCACAACCCCCTACACTACACAGACACCACTGTACAACCCTGAACCCTAAAATAATTCCCCAAGCATGACTCACTTGACTACCCAAACACAACTGCATTACCCTAAACCCAAAAACACTTCCCCCAGCACGACCAACTACACTAACCAAACACCACTGCACTACACTAAACCATAAAACACTACACCCTATACCTCCCAAACACCACTGCACTACCCTAAACCCTACATCTATGCCAGCACAACCCTCTACACTACACAAACACCAGTGCACTACACTAAACCCTAAAATACTACCCCCAGCATGACCCCCTACACTACAGAAACATCAGTACACTACCCTAAACCCTAAAACAAGTACCCAAGCACGACCCCCTATACCACACAAACACCACTGCACTACCCTAAACCCTAAAACACTACCCTCTGCATGACCCCCTACACTACCCAAACACCACTGCACTACCCTAAACCCTAAAACACTACCCCTACACTAGCCAAACACCACTGCACTACCCTAAACCCTAAAACGCTACCCCTAGAACAACCCCCAATACTACACAAACACCACTGCACTTCCCTAAACCCTATAACATTACCCCCAGCATTACTCCCTATGCTACCCAAACACCATACCACTAACCTAAACCCTAAATCACTTACCCCAGCTTGACCCCCTACACCACACAAACACCACTGCTCTACCCTAAACCCTAAAAACTACCCCCAGTACGACCCCCAAACTACACCAACACTACTGCAATACCCTAAACCCTAAAACACTATCCCCAGCAGTACCCCCTCACTACCCAAACACCACTGCACTACCCTAAACCCTAACACACTGCCTCTACACTACCCAAACACCACTGCAGTATGCTAAACCCTAAAACACTATCCCCAGAACTACCCCCAAGACTACAAAAACACCACTACACTACCCTAAACCCTAAAACACAACCCCCAGCAGAACACCCTACACTACCCAAACACCACTGCACTACAATAAACCCTAAAACAATACAACCCAGCATGACCCCCTACACTACACAAACACCACAGCACTACCCTAAACCCTAAAACACTACCCCCAGCAGTACCCCCTACACTACCCAAAAACAACTGCACTACCCTAAACCCAAAACACTACCCCAGCATGACCCCCTACACTACACAAACACCACTACACTACCCTAAACCCTAAAACACTACCTCTACACTACCCAAACACCACTGCACTACCCTAAACCCTAAAACACTACCACCAGAACTACCACCAATACTACACAAACACCACTACACTACCCTAAACACTAAAAAACTATCCCCACAGTTCCCCCTACACTACCCAAACACCACTGCACTACACTAAACCCTAAAACACTACAACCCAGCATGAACCCCTACACTACACAAACACCATGGCACTACCCTGAACCATAATACACTTCCCCCAGCAGTACCCTCTACACTACCCAAACACAACTGCACTAACCTAAACCCTAAAACACTACCCGCATCACCCCCTACACTTCACAAACACCCCTGCACTCCCTAATGCACTGCCCTGAACCCTAAAACACTACCCCCAGAATGACCCCCTACACTTGCAAAATACCACTGCACTACTCAAAACCCTAAAACAATACCCCTAGTACGGCCCCCTACACTACACAAACACCACCGTGCTACCCTAAACTCTAAATGGACCCGCAGCATGAACCCTACACTACCCAAACACCTCTGTGTTACCCTGAACCCTAAGGCACTCCCACCAGCATGACTCATTACACTACACAAACACCACTGTACAACCCTAAACCCTAAAACAGTACACCCAGCATGACCCCCTACATTACCCGAACACCACTGCACTACCCTAAACCCTAAATCTGGACACAGCACAAACCCCTACACTACCCAAACACCACTGCACTACCCTAAACCCTTAAACACCACCACCAGAAGACTCCGTACACTGCCCAAACACCACTGCACTACCCTAAACCCTAAATCTACCCCCAGAACAACCCCCTACAATACACAAACACCATTTCACTACCCTAAAACACTACCCCCAGCATGAACCTTTCACTAAACAAACACCACTGCACTGCCCTAAACCCTAAAACACTACCCCAGCACGAACCCCTATACTACACAAACACCACTCCACTACCCTAAATCCTAAAACAGTACCCAAAGCACAACCCCCTACACTACACAGACACCACTGTACAACCCTGAACCCTAAAATAATACCTCAAGCATGACCCACTTGACTACCCAAACACAACTGCATTACCCTAAACCCAAAAACACAACCCCCAGCACGACCAAATACACTAACCAAACACCACTGCACTACACTAAACCTTAAAACACTAACCCCTACACCTCCCAAACACAACTGCACTACCCTAAACCCTACATCTATGCCAGCACAACCCTCTACACTACACAACCACCACTGCACTACACTAAACCCTAACATACTATACCCAGCATGACCCCCTACACTACAGAAACACCACTGCACTACCCTAAACCCTAAAACATAACCCCTAGCACGACCCCGTATACTACCCATACACCACTGTACTATCCTAAACCCTAAAACACTTACCCCAGCGTGACCTTCTACACTACAGAAACACCACAGCACTACCCTAAACCCTAAAAATCTATCCCCAGCACGACCCCCTATACTTCCCAAACACCACTCCACTACCCTAAACCCTAAAACAAGTACCCAAGCACGAACCCCTATACCACACAAACACCACTGCACTACTCTAAACCTTAAAACATAACCCCTAGCACGACCCCCTATACTACCCATACACCACTGTACTATCCTAAACCCTAAAACACTTACCCCAGCGTGACCTTCTACACCACACAAACACCACAGCACTACCCTAAACCCTAAAAATCTATCCCCAGCATGACCCCCTACACTACCCAAACACCACTGCACTACCCTAAACCCTAAAACACTACCCCTACACTACCCAAACACCACTGCACTATCCTAAACCTTAAAACCCTACCCCTAGAACTACCCTCAATACTACACAAACACCACTGCACTTCCCTAAACCCTATAAAATTACCCCCAGCATTACTCCCTTTGCTACCCAAACACCATACCACTAACCTAAACCCTAAATCACTTACCCCAGCATGACCCCCTACACCACACACACACCACTGCACTAGCCTAAACACTACCCCCAGTACGAACCCCAAACTACACCAACACCACTGCAGTACCCTAAACTCTAAACACTACCCCCAGCAGTACCCCCACACTACCCTAACACCACTGCACTACCCGAAACCCTAAAACACTGCCTCTACACTACCCAAACACCACTGCACTAAATTAAACCCTAAAACACTATCCCCAGAACTACCCCCAATACTACAAAAACCCCACTACACAACCCTAAACCCTAAAACACTACCCCCAGCAGTACCCCCTACACTACCCAAACACCACTGCACTACAATACACCCTAAAACACTACAAGCCAGCATGACCCCCTACACTAGACAAACACCACAGCACTGCCCTAAACCCTAAAACACTACCCCAAGCAGTACCACCTACACTACCCAAAAACAACTGCACTACCCTAAGCCCTAAAACACTACCCCCAGCATGACCCCCTACACTACACAAACACCACTGCACTACCCTAAACCATAAAACACTAACTCTACACTACCCAAACACCACTGCACTACTCTAAACCCTAAAACACTACCCCCTACACTACTAAAACACCACTGCACTACCCTAAACCCAAAAACACGACTCCCAGCACGACACCCTACACTAAACAAACACACCGGCACTACCCTAAACCCTTAAACACTACCCGCAGCACTACTCCTTACACTACGCAAGCACCACTCCACTACCCTAAACCCTAAAGCACTACCCCAGCACGACCCCCTACACTGCACAAGCACCACTGCACTACCCTAACCCTAAAACACTACCACCATTACTACACCCTACACTACCCAAACATAAGTGCACTACCCTAAACCCTTAAACACCTTCACCAGCAAGACTCCCTACACTACCCAAACACATCTGCACTACCCTAAACCCTAAATCTACCCCCAGAACAACCCCCTACACTACACATACACCACTGCACTACCCTAAACCCTAAATCTGGCCACCACACAAACCCCTACACTAACCAAACACCACTGCACTACTCTAAACCCTAAAACACTACCCCCTACACTACGCAAACACCACTGCACTACCATAAACCCAAAAACACAACCCCAGCACGACACCCTGCACTAAACAAACACCACTGCACTACCCTAAACCCTTAAACACTACCCCCAGAACAACCCCCTACACTACACAAACATCACTGCACTACCCTAAACCATAAAACACTACCCCCAGCACTACTCCCTACACGACACAAGCACCACTCCACTACCCTAAACCCTAACGCACTACCCCAGCACGACCCCCTACACTGCACAAGCACCACTGCACTACCCTAACCCTAAAACACTACCACCATTACTACACCCTACACTACCCAAACATAATTGCACTACCCTAAACCCTTAAACACCTTCACCAGCAAGACTCCCTACACTACCCAAACACCACTGCACTACCCTAAATCCTAAATATACCCCCAGAACAACCCCCTACACTACACACACACCACTGCACTACCCTAACCCATAAAACACTGCTATAAACACAAAAACACTACCCCCAGCATGACCCCTACAAGACCCAAACATCACTGCACTACCCTAAACCCTAAAACACTACCTCCAGCACGACACCTTACACTACCCAAGCATAACTGCACAACCCTAAACCCTAAAACACAACCCCCTGCATGAACCCCTACACGACAAAAACATCACTGCACTACCCTAAACCCTAAATCACTACCTCCAGCACGACTCCCTACACTATCCAAACATAACTGCACAACCCTAAACCCTAAAACACCACCCCCTGCATGAACCCCTACACTACACAAACACCACTGCGCTACCCTAAACCGTAAATCCTAAATCTACCCGGAGCACAACCCCTACACTACCTAAACACCACTGCACTACCCTAAACCCTCAATCTACCCCCAGCATGGCCCCCTTACACTACACAAACACCACTGCGCTACCCTAAATCCTAAAACACTACCCCCAGCACGACCCCTTACACTACACGATCACCACTGTGCTACCATAAAGCCTATGACACTCCCCACTGCATGACCCATTACACTACACAAACACCAAAGTGCTACCCTAAACCCTAAAACACTACCCCCAGCATGACCACCTACACTACCTGAACACCATTGCACTACACTAAACCGTAAATCTACCCCATACACAAACCCCTACACTGCCCAAACACCACTGCAATACCCTAAACCCTAAAACACAACCACCAGCACGACTCCCTACACTACTCAAACACCACTGCGCTACCCTAAACCCTATATCTACCCCCAGCACAACCCCCTACACTACCCATACACCACTGCACTACCCTAAACCCTAAAACACTACCCCCAAAAAGACCCCCTACAGTACACAAACACCACAGCACTACACTAAACCCTAAAACGCTACCCCAGCAAGAACCCCTACACTACACAAACAACCACTGCACTACCCTAAACCATAATACACTACACCCAGCATGACCACCTACAATACACAAACACCACTGCACTACCCTAGACCCTAAAACATGACTCCCAGCATGACCGCCTACACTACACAAACACCACTGTACAACCCTAAAACACTACCCCGGTCACAACCCCTTACAGTACTCAAACACCACTGCACTAGCCTAAACCCTAAAACACTACCCCAGCATGAACCCCTACACTAAATAAATACCACTGCACTACCCTAAAACACAACCCCATACACTACACAAACACCACTGCACTCTCCCGAACACATTAAACACTACCCCCAGCACGACAAGCTACACTAAACAAACACCACTGCTCTACCCTAAACCCTAAAACACTACCTCCAGCGTGACAGCCTACAATACACAAACACCACTGTACTACCCTAAACCCTAAAACACTACACCCAACACTACCCCCTACACTACTCAAACACCACTGCTCTACCCTAAACCCTAAAACACTACTCCCAGCATGACCCCCTACACTAGCAAAACACCACTGCACTGCCCAAAACCCTAAAACAATACCCCTAGTACGACCCCTACACTACACAAACACCACTGCGCTACCCTAAACCCTAAATGTAACCACAGCATGAACCCTACACTACCCAAACACCTCTGTGTTACCCTGAACCATAAGACACTCCCCCCAGCATGACTCATTACACTACACAAACACCACTGTACAACCCTAAACCCTAAAACAGTACCCCCAGCATGACCCCCTACACTACCCGAACACCACTGCACTAACCTAAACCCTAAATCTGGACCCCGCACAAACCCCTACACTACCCAAACACCACTGCATTACCCTAAACCCTAAATCTACCCCCAGAACAACCCCCTACAATACACAAACACCACTTCACTACCCTAAACCCTAAAACACTACCCCCAGCATGACCTCTTCACTAAACAAACACCACTGCACTACCCTACACCCAAAAACACTACCCGCAGCATGACCCCCTACACTACCCAAACACCACTGCACTACTCTAAACTCTAAAACACCACCCCCAGCATGACCCTCTTCACTACCCAAACACAACTGCACTACCCTAAATCCAAAAACACTACCCACTGCACGACCCCCTACACTACCCACACACCACTGCCCTTCCCTAAACCCTAAAACCCTATCCCCAGCATGAACACCTACACTACAGAGACAACACTGCTCTGCCGTAAACCCTACAACACTACCCTCGAAACGACCCCCTACACTACGCAAACTCCCCTGCCTCTACTGCCCTAAACCCAAAAACACTAGCCCCAGCACAATCCCCTACACTACTCAAACACCACTGCACTACACTAAACCATAAAACACTACCCCCAGCAAGAACCCCTACAGTACACATACACAACTGCACTACACTTAACACTAAAACACTACCCCAGCACAAACCTCAACACTACACTACCCTAAACCCTAAAACACTACCCTCGGCACAACCCTCTACACTACACAAACAGCACTGCTCTACCCTAAACCCCAAAACACTACCCCCAGCATGACCCCTGCACTAAACAAACACCACTGCACTACCCTAAACCCTCAAACACCACCTTCAGCATGACCCACTACACTACACAAACATCACTGCATTACTCTAAACCCTAAAACATTACCCCCAGCGCTACCCCCTACACTTCCCAAACACCACTGCACTACCCTAAACCCTGAAATACTATCCCAGCATGACCCCCTACACTACACAAGCACCACTTCACTACCCTAAACCCTAAAACACTACCTCCATTACGACACCCAACAATACCCAGACATAACTGCACTACCCTAAACCCTTAAACACCACCACCAGCAAGACTCCCTACACTGCCCAAACACCACTGCACTACCCTAAACCCTAAATCTACCCTCAGAACAACCCCCTACAATACACAAACACCACTTCACTACCCTAAACCCTAAAACACTACCCCCAGCATGACCCCTTCACTAAACAAACACCACTGCACTGCCCTAAACCCTAATACACTACCCCAGCACGAAACCCTATACTACACAAACACCACTCCACTACCCTAAACCCTAAAACAGTACCCAAAGCACAACCCCCTACACTACACAGACACCACTGTAAAACCCTGAACCCTAAAATAATTCCCCAAGCATGACACACTTGACTACCCAAACATAACTGCATTACCCTAAACCCAAAAACACTTCCACCAGCACGACCAACTACACTAACCAAACACCACTGCACTACACTAAACCATAAAACACTACACCCTACACCTCCCAAACACCACTGCACTACCCTAAACCCTACATCTATGCCAGCTCAACCCTCTACACTACACAAACACCACTGCCCTACACTAAACCCTAAAACACAACCCCTAGCACGACCCCCTATACCACCCATACACCACTGTACTATCCTAAACCCTAAAACACTAACCCCAGCATGACCCACTACACCACACAAACACCACTGCACTACCCTAAACCCTAAAAATCTACCCCAACAAGACCCCCTATACCACCCATACACCACTGTACTATCCTAAACCCTAAAACACTTACACCAGCATGACTCACTACACCACACAAACACCACTGCACTACCCTAAACCCTACAAATCTACCCCAACACGACCCCCTATACTACCCAAACACCACTCCACTACCCTAAACCCTAAAACAAGTACCCAAGCACCACCCCCTATACCACACAAACACCACTGCACTACCCTAAACCCTAAAACACTGCCCTCTGCATGACCCCCTACACTACCCAAACACCACTGCACTACCCTAAACCCTAAAACACTACCACTACACTACCCAAACACCATTGAACTACCCTAAACCTAAAACGCTACCCCTAGAACTACCCCCACTACTACACAAACACCACTGCACTTCCCTAAACCCTATAACATAACCCCCAGCATTACTCCCTATGCTACCCAAACACCATACCACTAACCTAAACCCTAAATCACTTACCCCAGCATGACCCCCCACACCACACAAACACCACTGCACTACCATAAACCCTAAACACTACCCCCAGTACGACCCCCAAACTACACCAACACCACTGCACTACCCTAAACCCTAAAACACTACCCCCAGCAGTACCCCCACACTACCCAAACACCATTGCACTATCCTAAACCCTAAAACACTGCCTCTACCCTACCCAAACACCACTGCACTACCCTAAACCCTATAACACTATCCCAGAACTACCCCCAATACTACAAAAAACACGACACTACCCTAAACCCTAAAACACTACCCCCAGCAGTACCCCCTAACTACAAAAACACCACTGCAATACAATAAACCCTAAAGCACTACCCCCAGCATGACCCCCTACACTACACAAACACCACTGCACTGCCCTAAACCCTAAAACACCACCTGTACACTACCCAAACACATCTGCACTACCCTAAACCCTAAAACACTACCACCAGAACTACCACCAATACTACACAAACACCACTACACTACCTTAAACCCTGAAACACAGTGGGCCCGATTCACAGAACTAACTTAAGACTAAATCCTAAACTTACTACCATTTTGGTATTCACAGAAGGCACTTACTCATTTTGGTATTCACAGAAGTTAGGAGTCCTAACTTTAGTACTCCTAAATGCCTTTTGTGAATACCAAAAGTCTTAAAGTTAGGATTTTTCTCAGATGAGGAGTAGTAAAATTAGAACTCCTAACTTTAGGACTCCTAAATGCATTCTGTGAATACCAAAAGTCTTAAAATTAGAATTTTTCTCAGTTTAGGAGTCCTAAAGTTAGGACTCCTAACTTTACTACTACTAAATTGAGAAAAATCCTAATTTTAAGACTTTCTTTATTCGCAGAAGGCATTTAGGAGTCCTAAAGTTAGGAGTCTTAACTATACTACTACTAAATTGAGAAAAATCCTAATTTTAGGACTTTCGGTATTCACAGAAGGCATTTAGGAGTCCTAAAGTTAGGACTCCTAACTTCTGTGAAAGTAAGTGCCTTCTGTGAATACCAAAATAAGTAAGTGCCTTCTGTGAATACCAAAATGGTAGTAAGTTTAGGATTTTGTCTTAAGTTTGATCTGTGAATCGGGCCAAGTCCCCGCAGTTCCCCCTACACTACCCAAACACCACTGCACATCACTAAACCCTAAAACACTACAACCCAGCATGACCCCCTACAATACACAAACACCATGGCACTACCCTAAACCATAAAACACTACCCCCAGCAGTACCCTCTACACTACCCACACACAACTGCACTACCCTAAACCCTAAAACACTACCCCCATCACCCCCTACACGTCACAAACACCACTGCACTCCCTAATGCACTGCCCTGAACCCTAAAACACTACCCCCAGCATGACCCCCTACACTTGCAAAACACCACTGTACTACCCAAAACCCTAAAACAATACCCCTAGTACGACCCCCTACACTACACAAACACCACCGTGCTACCCTTAACTCTAAATGTACCCGCAGCACGAAACCTACACTACCCAAACACCTCTGTGTTACCCTGAACCCTAAGACACTCCCACCAGCATGACTCATTACACTACACAAACACAACTGTACAACCCTAAACCCTAAAACAGTACCCCCAGCAGGACCCCCCACATTACCCGAACACCACTGCACTAACCTAATCCCTAAATCTGGACACCGCACAAACCCCTACACTAACCAAACAACACTGCACTATCCTAAACCCTAAAACACCACCTCTATACTACACAAACACCACTGCACTACCCTAAACCCTAAAACACTACCACCAGAACTACCACCAATACTACACAAACACCACTACACTACCCTAAACCCTGAAACACTATCCCCGCAGTTCCCCCTACACTACCCAAACACCACTGCACTAGACTAAACCCTAAAACACTACAACCCAGCATGACCCCCTACACTACACAAACACCATGGCACTACCCTAAACCATAAAACACTACCCCCAGCAGTACCCTCTACACTACCCAAACACAACTGCACTACCCTAAACCCTAAAACACTACCCCAATACCCCTACACTTCACAAACACCACTGCACTCCCTAATGCACTGCCCTGAACCCTAAAACACTATCCCCAGCATGACCCCTTACACTTGCAAAACACCACTGTACTACCCAACACCCTAAAACAATACCCCTAGTACGACCCCCTACACTACACAAACACCACTCCACTACCCTAAACCCTAAAACAGTACCCAAAGCACAACCCCCTACACTACACAGACACCACTGTTCAACCCTGAACCCTAAAATAATACCCCAAGCATGACCCACTTGACTACCCAAACACAACTGCATTACCCTAAACCCAAAACCACTACCCCCACACGACCAACTACACTTACCAAACATCACTGCACTACACTAAACCATAAAACACTACCCCCTACACCTCCCAAACACCACTGCACTACCCTATACCCTACATCTATGCCAGCACAACCCTCTACACTACACAACCACCACTGCACCACACTAAACCCTAAAATACTACACCCAGCATGACCCCCTGCACTACAGAAACACCACTGCACTACCCTAAACCCTAAAACATAACCCCTAGCACGACCCCCTATATTACCCATACACCACTGTACTATCCTAAACCCTAAAACACTTACCCCAGCGTGACCCCCTACACCACACAAACACCACTGCACTACCCTAAACCCTAAAAATCTATCCCCAGCACGACCCCCTATACTACCCAAACACCACTCCACTACCCTAAACCCTAAAACAAGTACCCAAGCACGACCCCCTATACCACACAAACACAACTGCACTACCCTAAACCCTAAAACACTACCCTCTGGATGACCCCCTACACTACCCAAACACCACTGCACTACCCTAAATCCTAAAACACTACCCCTACACTAGCCAAACACCACTGCACTATCCTAAACCTTAAAACGCTACCCCTAGAACTACCCTCAATACTACACAAACACCACTGCACTTCCCTAAACCCTATAAGATTACCCCCAGCATTACTCCCTTTGCTACCCAAACACCATACCACTAACCTAAACCCTAAATCACTTACCCCAGCATGACCCCCTAACAACACACAAACACCACTGCACTACCCTAAACCCTAAACACTACCCCCAGTACGACCCCCAAACTACACCAACACCACTGCAGTACCTTTGCTACCTAAACACCATACCACCATACCACTAACCTAAACCCTAAAACACTACCTCCAGCACGACACCCTACACTACCCAAACATAACTGCACAAACCTAAACACTAAAACACCACCCCCTGCATGAACCCCTACACTACACAAACACCACTGCGCTACCCTAAACCCTAAATCCTAAATCTACCCGGAGCACAACCCCTACACTACCTAAACACCACTGCACTACCCTAAACCCTCAATCTACCCCCAACATGGCCCCCTAGACTACACAAACACCAAAGTGCTACCCTAAACCCTAAAACACTACCCCCAGCATGACCAGCTACACTACCTGAACACCATTGCACTACACCTAAACCATAAATCTACCCTATACACAAACCCCTACACTACCCAAACACCACTGCAATACCCTAAACCCTAAAACACTACCACCAGCACGACTCCCTACACTACTCAAACACCACTGCGCTACCCTAAACCCTCTATCTACCCCCAGCACAACCCCCTACACTACCCAATCACCACTGCACTACCCTAAATCCTAAAACACTACCCCCAAAAGACCCCCTACAGTACACAAACCCCACTGCACTACACTAAACCCTAAAACGCTACCCCAGCACGCTCCCCTACACTACCCAAACACCACTGCACTACCCTACACCCTAAAACAATACCCCAGCAAGAACCCATACACTACACAAACAACCACTGCACTACCCTAAACCATTACACACTACACCCAGCATGACCACCTACAATACACAAACACCACTGCACTACCCTAAACCCTAAAACATTACTCCCAGCATGACCGCCTACACTACACAAACACCACTGTACTACCCTAAACCCTAAAACACTACCCGGATCACAACCCCTTACAGTACCCAAACACCACTGCACTACCCTAAACCCTAAAACACTACCCCAGCATAAACCCCTACACTACCTAAACACCACTGCACTACCCTAAAACACAACCGCATGCACTAAACAAACACCACTGCTCTACCCTAAACCCTAAAACACTACCTCCAGCATGACACCCTACAATACACAAACACCACTGCACTACCCTAAACCCTAAAACACTACACCCAACACGACGCCCTACACTACCCAAACACCACTGCTCTACCCTAAACCCTAAAACACTATCTCTAGCATGACGCCCTACACTACACAAACACCACTGCACTACCCTAAACCATAAAACACTACACCTAGCACGACGCCCTACACTACCCAAACACCACTGCACTACCCTAAACCCTAAAACATTACACCCAGCATGACCCCATACACTAAACAAACACCACTGCACTACCCTAAACCCTATAACACTACCCCCAGCATGACCTGCTCACAACACAAACACCACTGTACTACCCTAAACCCTAAATCTACCCCGAGCATGACCCCCTATTCTACACCAAAACCACTGCACCACCCTAAACCCTAAAACACTACCCCTAGCATGACCCTCTACACTAGCAAAACACCATTGCACTACCCAAAACCCTAAAACAATATCCCTAGTACGACCCCTACACTACACAAACACCACTGCACTGCCCTAAACCCTACATGTAACCGCAGCATGAACCCTACACTACCCAGACACCTCTGTGTTACCCTGAACCATAATACACTCCCACCAGCATGACTCATTACACTACACAAACACCACAGTACAACCCTAAACCCTAAAACAGTACCACCAGCATGACCCCCTACACTACCCAAACATACCTGCACAACCCTAAACCCTAAAACACCACCCCCTGCATGAGCCCCTACACTACACAAACACCACTGCGCTACCCTAAACCCTAAATCCTAAACCTACCCGGAGCACAACCCCTACACTACCTAAACACCACTGCACTACCCTAAACCCTCAATCTATCCCCAGCATGGCCCCCTACACTACACAGACACCACTGCGCTACCCTAAATCCTAAAACACTGCCCCCAGCATGACCCCTTACACTACACGAACACCACTGTACTACCATAAAGCCTATGACACTCCCCACAGCATGACCCATTACACTACACAAACACCAAAGTGCTACCCTAAACCCTAAAACACTACCCCCAGCACGACCACCTACACTACCTGAACAACATTGCACTACACTAAACCCTAAATCTACCCCATACACAAACTCCTACACTGCCCAAACACCACTGCAATACCCTAAACCCTAAAACACTACCACCAGCACGACTCCCTACACTACTCAAACACCACTGCGCTACCCTAAACCCTATATCTACCCCCAGCACAACCCCCTACACTACCCATACACCACTGCACTACACTAAACCCTAAAACGCTACCCCAGCACGCTCCCCTACACTACCCAAACACCACTGCACTACCTTCACCCTAAAACAATACCCCAGCAAGAACCCCTACACTACACAAACAACCACTGCACCACCCTAAACCATAATACACTACACCCAGCATGACCACCTACAATACACAAACACCGCTGCACTACCCTAGACCCTAAAACATTACTCCCAGCATGACCGCCTACACTACACAAACACCACTGTACAACCCTAAACCCTAAAACACTACCCCGGTCCCAACCCCTTACAGTACCCAAACACCACTGCACTACCCTAAACCCTAAAACACTACCCCAGTATGAACCCCTACACTAACTAAATACCACTGCACTACCCTAAAACACAACCCCATACACTACACAAACACCACTGCACTCTCCTGAACTCATTAAACACTACCCCCAGCACGACAAGCTACACTAAACAAACACCACTGCTCTACCCTAAACCCTAAAACACTACCTCCAGCATGACAGCCTACAATCCACAAACACCACTGTACTACCCTAAACCCTAAAACACTACACCCAACACGACCCCCTACACTAGCAAAACACCACTGCACTACCCAAAACCCTAAAACAATACCCCCGGTACGACCCCTACACTACACAAACACCACAGCGCTACCCTAAACCCTAAATGTAACCGCAGCATGAACCCTACACTACCCAAACACCTCTGTGTTACCCTGAACCATAAGACACTCCCACCAGCATGACTCATTACACTACACAAACACCACTGTACAACCCTAAACCCTAAAACAGTACCCCCAGCATGACCCTCTATACTACCCGAACACCACTGCACTAACCTAAACCCTAAATCTGGACACCGCACAAACCCCTACACTACCCAAACACCACTGCACTACCCTAAACCCTAAATCTACCCCCAGAACAACCCCCTACAATACACAAACACCACTTCACTACCCTAAACCCTAAAACACTACCCCCAGCATGACCCCTTCACTAAACAAACACCACTTCACTACCCTACACCCAAAAACACAACCCGCAGCATGACCCCCTACACTACCCAAACACCACTGCACTACTCTAAATGCTAAAACACCACCCCCAGCATGACCCTCTTCACTACCCAAACACAACTGCACTACCCTAAATCCAAAAACACTACCCACTGCACGACCCCCTACACTACCCACACACCACTGCCCTTCCCTAAACCCTAAAACCCTACCCCCAGCATGAACCCCTACACTACAGAGACAACACTGCTCTGCCGTAAACCCTAAAACACTACCCTCGAAACGACCCCCTACACTACCCAAACACCCCTGCCTATACTGCCCTAAACCCAAAAACACTAGCCCCAGTACAATCCCCTACACTACTCAAACACCACTGCACTACCCTAAACCATAAAACACTACCCCCAGCAAGAACCCCTAAAGTACACAAACACAACTGCACTACCCTTAACACTAAAACACTACCCCAGCACGAACCTCTACACTACACCAACACCACCGCACTACCCTAAACCCTAAAACACTACCCTCGGCACAACCCTCTACACTACACAAACAGCACTGCACTACCCTAAACCCCAAAAAACTACCCCCAGCATGACCCCTGCACTAAACAAACACCACTGCACTACCCTAAACCCTCAAACACCACCTTCAGCACGACCCACTACACTACACAAACATCACTGCACTACTCTAAACCCTAAAACATTACCCCCAGCGCTACCCCCTACACTTCCCAAACACCACTGCACTACCCTAAACCCTGAAATACTATCCCAGCACGACCCCCTACACTACACTACACAAGCACCACTGCACTACCCTAAACCCTAAATCACTACCTCCATTACGACACCCAACACTACGCAGACATAACTGCACTACCCTAAACCCTTAAACACCACCACCAGCAAGACTCCCTACACTGCACAAACACCACTCCACTACCCTAAACCCTAAAACAGTACCCAAAGTACAACCCCCTACACTACACAGACACCACTGTAAAACCCTGAACCCTAAAATAATTCCCCAAGCATGACACACTTGACTACCCAAACATAACTGCATTACCCTAAACCCAAAATCACTTCCACCAGCACGACCAACTACACTAACCAAACACCACTGCACTACACTAAACCATAAAACACTACACCCTACACCTCCCAAACACCACTGCACTACCCTAAACCCTACATCTATGCCAGCTCAACCCTCTACACTACACAAACAACACTGCCCTACACTAAACCCTAAAACACAACCCCTAGCACGACCCCCTATACCACCCATACACCACTGTACTACCCTAAACCCTAAAACACTAACCCCAGCATGACCCACTACACCACACAAACACCACTGCACTACCCTAAACCCTAAAAATCTACCCCCAACAAGACCCCCTATACCACCCATACACCACTGTACTATCCTAAACCCTAAAACACTTACCCCAGCATGACCCACTATACCACACAAACACCACTGCACTACCCTAAACCCTACAAATCTACCCCAACACGACCCCCTATACTACCCAAACATCACTCCACTACCCTAAACCCTAAAACAAGTACCCAAGCACAACCCCCTATACCACACAAACACCACTGCACTACCCTAAACCCTAAAACACTACCCTCTGCATGACCCCCTACACTACCCAAACACCACTGCACTACCCTAAACCCTAAAACACTACCCCTACACTACCCAAACACCATTGCACTACCCTAAACCTAAAACGCTACCCCTAGAACTACCCCCACTACTACACAAACACCACTGCACTTCCCTAAACCCTATAACATAACCCCCAGCATTACTCCCTATGCTACCCAAATACCATACCACTAACCTAAACCCTAAATCACTTACCCCAGCATGACCCCCTACACCACACAAACACCACTGCACTACCCTAAACCCTAAACACTACCCCCAGTACGACCCCCAAACTACACCAACACCACTGCACTACCCTACACCCTAAAACACTACCCCCAGCAGTACCCCCACACTTCCCAAACACCATTGCACTACCCTAAACCCTAAAACACTGCCTCTACCCTACCCAAACACCACTGCACTACCCTAAACCCTATAACACTATCCCAGAACTACCCCCAATACTACAAAAACACCACTACACTACCCTAAACCCTAAAACACTACCCCCAGCAGTACCCCCTACACTACAAAACACCACTGCAATACAATAAACCCTAAAGCACTACAACCCAGCATGACCCCCTACACTACACAAACACCACAGCACTACCCTAATCCCTAAATCACTACCCCCAGCAGTACCCCCTACACTACCCAAAAACAACTGCACTACCCTAAACCCTAAAACACTACCCCCAGCATGACCCCCTACACTACACAAACACCACTGCACTACCCTAAACCCTAAAACACCACCTCTACACTACCCAAACACAACTGCACTACCCTAAACCCTGAAACACAGTGGGCCCGATTCACAGAACTAATTTAAGACTAAATCCTAACTTTAGGACTCCTAAATGCCTTTTGTGAATACCAAAAGTCTTAAAATTAGGATTTTTCTCAGATTAGGAGTAGTAAAATTAGAACTCCTAACTTTAGGACTCCTAAATGCCTTCTGTGAATACCAAAAGTCATAAAATTAGAATTTTTCTCAGTTTAGGAGTCCTAAAGTTAGGAGTCCTAACTTTACTACTACTAAATTGAGAAACATCCTAATTTTAAGACTTTCGTTATTCGCAGAAGGCATTTAGGAGTCCTAAAATTAGGAGTCCTAACTATACTACTACTAAATTGAGAAAAATCCTAATTTTAGGAATTTCGGTATTCACAGAAGGCATTTAAGAGTCCTAAAGTTAGGACTCCTAACTTCTGTGAATACCAAAATAAGTAGGTGCCTTCTGTGAATACCAAAATGGTAGTAAGTTTAGGATTTTGTCTTAAGTTAGTTCTGTGAATCAGGCCCAGTCCCCGCAGTTCCCCCTACACTACCCAAACACCACTGCACATCACTAAACCCTAAAACACTGCAACCCAGCATGACCCCCTACAATACACAAACACCATGGCACTATCCTAAACCATAAAACGCTACCCCCAGCAGTACCCTCTACACTACCCAAACACAACTGCACTACCCTAAACCCTAAAACACTACCCCATCACACCCTACACTTCACAAACACCACTGCACTCCCTAATGCACTGCCCTGAACCCTAAAACACTACCCCCAGCATGACCCCCCACACTTGCAAAACACCACTGTACTACCCAAAACCCTAAAACAATACCCCTAGTACGACCCCCTACACTACACAAACACCACCGTGCTACCCTAAACTCTAAATGTACCCGCAGCATGAACCCTACACTACCCAAACACCTCTGTGTTACCCTGCACCCTAAGACACTCCCACCAGCATGACTCATTACACTACACAAACACCACTGTACAACCCTAAACCCTAAAACAGTACCCCCAGCAGGACCCCCTACATTACCCGAACACCACTGCACTAACCTAAACCCTAAATCTGGACACCGCACAAACCCCTACACTACCCAAACACCACTGCACTATCCTAAACGCTAAAACACCACCTCTATACTACACAAACACCACTGCACTACCCTAAACCCTAAAACACTACCACCAGAACTACCACCAATACTACACAAACACCACTACACTACCCTAAACCCTGAAACACTATCCCCACAGTTCCCCCTACACTACCCAAACACTACTGCACTACACTAAACCCTAAAACACTACAACCCAGCATGACCCCCTACACTACACAAACACCATGGCACTACCCTAAACCATAAAACACTACCCCCAGCAGTACCCTCTACACTGCATAAACACAACTGCACTACCCTAAACCCTAAAACACTACCCCCATCACCCTCTACACTTCACAAACACCACTTCACTCCCTAATGCACTGCCCTGAACCCTAAAACACTACCCCCAGCATGACCCCTTCACTAAACAAACACCACTTCACTACCCTACACCCAAAAACACAACCCGCAGCATGACCCCCTACACTACCCAAACACCACTGCACTACTCTAAATGCTAAAACACCACCCCCAGCATGACCCTCTTCACTACCCAAACACAACTGCACTACCCTAAATCCAAAAACACTACCCACTGCACGACCCCCTACACTACCCACACACCACTGCCCTTCCCTAAACCCTAAAACCCTACCCCCAGCATGAACCCCTACACTACAGAGACAACACTGCTCTGCCGTAAACCCTAAAACACTACCCTCGAAACGACCCCCTACACTACCCAAACACCCCTGCCTATACTGCCCTAAACCCAAAAACACTAGCCCCAGTACAATCCCCTACACTACTCAAACACCACTGCACTACCCTAAACCATAAAACACTACCCCCAGCAAGAACCCCTAAAGTACACAAACACAACTGCACTACCCTTAACACTAAAACACTACCCCAGCACGAACCTCTACACTACACCAACACCACCGCACTACCCTAAACCCTAAAACACTACCCTCGGCACAACCCTCTACACTACACAAACAGCACTGCACTACCCTAAACCCCAAAAAACTACCCCCAGCATGACCCCTGCACTAAACAAACACCACTGCACTACCCTAAACCCTCAAACACCACCTTCAGCACGACCCACTACACTACACAAACATCACTGCACTACTCTAAACCCTAAAACATTACCCCCAGCGCTACCCCCTACACTTCCCAAACACCACTGCACTACCCTAAACCCTGAAATACTATCCCAGCACGACCCCCTACACTACACAAGCACCACTGCACTACCCTAAACCCTAAATCACTACCTCCATTACGACACCCAACACTACGCAGACATAACTGCACTACCCTAAACCCTTAAACACCACCACCAGCAAGACTCCCTACACTGCACAAACACCACTCCACTACCCTAAACCCTAAAACAGTACCCAAAGTACAACCCCCTACACTACACAGACACCACTGTAAAACCCTGAACCCTAAAATAATTCCCCAAGCATGACACACTTGACTACCCAAACATAACTGCATTACCCTAAACCCAAAATCACTTCCACCAGCACGACCAACTACACTAACCAAACACCACTGCACTACACTAAACCATAAAACACTACACCCTACACCTCCCAAACACCACTGCACTACCCTAAACCCTACATCTATGCCAGCTCAACCCTCTACACTACACAAACAACACTGCCCTACACTAAACCCTAAAACACAACCCCTAGCACGACCCCCTATACCACCCATACACCACTGTACTACCCTAAACCCTAAAACACTAACCCCAGCATGACCCACTACACCACACAAACACCACTGCACTACCCTAAACCCTAAAAATCTACCCCCAACAAGACCCCCTATACCACCCATACACCACTGTACTATCCTAAACCCTAAAACACTTACCCCAGCATGACCCACTATACCACACAAACACCACTGCACTACCCTAAACCCTACAAATCTACCCCAACATGACCCCCTATACTACCCAAACATCACTCCACTACCCTAAACCCTAAAACAAGTACCCAAGCACAACCCCCTATACCACACAAACACCACTGCACTACCCTAAACCCTAAAACACTACCCTCTGCATGACCCCCTACACTACCCAAACACCACTGCACTACCCTAAACCCTAAAACACTACCCCTACACTACCCAAACACCATTGCACTACCCTAAACCTAAAACGCTACCCCTAGAACTACCCCCACTACTACACAAACACCACTGCACTTCCCTAAACCCTATAACATAACCCCCAGCATTACTCCCTATGCTACCCAAATACCATACCACTAACCTAAACCCTAAATCACTTACCCCAGCATGACCCCCTACACCACACAAACACCACTGCACTACCCTAAACCCTAAACACTACCCCCAGTACGACCCCCAAACTACACCAACACCACTGCACTACCCTACACCCTAAAACACTACCCCCAGCAGTACCCCCACACTTCCCAAACACCATTGCACTACCCTAAACCCTAAAACACTGCCTCTACCCTACCCAAACACCACTGCACTACCCTAAACCCTATAACACTATCCCAGAACTACCCCCAATACTACAAAAACACCACTACACTACCCTAAACCCTAAAACACTACCCCCAGCAGTACCCCCTACACTACAAAACACAACTGCAATACAATAAACCCTAAAGCACTACAACCCAGCATGACCCCCTACACTACACAAACACCACAGCACTACCCTAATCCCTAAATCACTACCCCCAGCAGTACCCCCTACACTACCCAAAAACAACTGCACTACCCTAAACCCTAAAACACTACCCCCAGCATGACCCCCTACACTACACAAACACCACTGCACTACCCTAAACCCTAAAACACCACCTCTACACTACCCAAACACAACTGCACTACCCTAAACCCTGAAACACAGTGGGCCCGATTCACAGAACTAATTTAAGACTAAATCCTAACTTTAGGACTCCTAAATGCCTTTTGTGAATACCAAAAGTCTTAAAATTAGGATTTTTCTCAGATTAGGAGTAGTAAAATTAGAACTCCTAACTTTAGGACTCCTAAATGCCTTCTGTGAATACCAAAAGTCATAAAATTAGAATTTTTCTCAGTTTAGGAGTCCTAAAGTTAGGAGTCCTAACTTTACTACTACTAAATTGAGAAACATCCTAATTTTAAGACTTTCGTTATTCGCAGAAGGCATTTAGGAGTCCTAAAATTAGGAGTCCTAACTATACTACTACTAAATTGAGAAAAATCCTAATTTTAGGAATTTCGGTATTCACAGAAGGCATTTAAGAGTCCTAAAGTTAGGACTCCTAACTTCTGTGAATACCAAAATAAGTAGGTGCCTTCTGTGAATACCAAAATGGTAGTAAGTTTAGGATTTTGTCTTAAGTTAGTTCTGTGAATCAGGCCCAGTCCCCGCAGTTCCCCCTACACTACCCAAACACCACTGCACATCACTAAACCCTAAAACACTGCAACCCAGCATGACCCCCTACAATACACAAACACCATGGCACTATCCTAAACCATAAAACGCTACCCCCAGCAGTACCCTCTACACTACCCAAACACAACTGCACTACCCTAAACCCTAAAACACTACCCCATCACACCCTACACTTCACAAACACCACTGCACTCCCTAATGCACTGCCCTGAACCCTAAAACACTACCCCCAGCATGACCCCCCACACTTGCAAAACACCACTGTACTACCCAAAACCCTAAAACAATACCCCTAGTACGACCCCCTACACTACACAAACACCACCGTGCTACCCTAAACTCTAAATGTACCCGCAGCATGAACCCTACACTACCCAAACACCTCTGTGTTACCCTGCACCCTAAGACACTCCCACCAGCATGACTCATTACACTACACAAACACCACTGTACAACCCTAAACCCTAAAACAGTACCCCCAGCAGGACCCCCTACATTACCCGAACACCACTGCACTAACCTAAACCCTAAATCTGGACACCGCACAAACCCCTACACTACCCAAACACCACTGCACTATCCTAAACGCTAAAACACCACCTCTATACTACACAAACACCACTGCACTACCCTAAACCCTAACACACTACCACCAGAACTACCACCAATACTACACAAACACCACTACACTACCCTAAACCCTGAAACACTATCCCCACAGTTCCCCCTACACTACCCAAACACTACTGCACTACACTAAACCCTAAAACACTACAACCCAGCATGACCCCCTACACTACACAAACACCATGGCACTACCCTAAACCATAAAACACTACCCCCAGCAGTACCCTCTACACTGCATAAACACAACTGCACTACCCTAAACCCTAAAACACTACCCCCATCACCCTCTACACTTCACAAACACCACTTCACTCCCTAATGCACTGCCCTGAACCCTAAAACACTACCCCCAGCATGACCCCTACACTTGCAAAACACCACAGTACTACCCAAAACCCTAAAACAATACCCCTAGTACGACCCCCTACACTACACAAACACCACTCCGCTACCCTAAACCCTAAAACAGTACCCAAAGCACAACCCCCTACACTACACAGACACCACTGTTCAACCCTGAACCCTAAAATAATACCCCAAGCATGAACCACTTGACTACCCAAACACAACTGCATTACCCTAAACCCAAAAACACTACCCCCAGCACGACCAACTACACTAACCAAACACCACTGCACTACACTAAACCATAAAACACTACCCCTACACCTCCCAAACACCACTGCACTACCCTAAACCCTACATCTATGCCAGCACAACCCTCTACACTACACAACCACCACTGCACTACACTAAACCCTAAAATACTACACCCAGCATGACCCCCTACACTACAGAAACACCACTGCACTACCCTAAACCCTAAAACATAACCCCTAGCACGAACCCCTATACTACCAATACACCACTGCACTACCCTAAACCCTGAAACACAGTGGGCCCGATTCACAGAACTAATTTAAGACTAAATCCTAACTTTAGGACTCCTAAATGCCTTTTGTGAATACCAAAAGTCTTAAAATTAGGATTTTTCTCAGATTAGGAGTAGTAAAATTAGAACTCCTAACTTTAGGACTCCTAAATGCCTTCTGTGAATACCAAAAGTCTTAAAATTAGAATTTTTCTCAGTTTAGGAGTCCTAAAGTTAGGACTCCTAACTTTACTGCTACTAAATTGAGAAAAATCCTAATTTTAAGACTTTCGTTATTCGCAGAAGGCATTTAGGAGTCCTAAAGTTAGGAGTCCTAACTATACTACTACTAAATTGAGAAAAATCCTAATTTTAGGACTTTCGGTATTCACAGAAGGCATTTAGGAGTCCTAAAGTTAGGACTCCTAACTTCTGTGAATACCGAAATGAGTAAGTGCCTTCTGTGAATACCAAAATAAGTAAGTGCCTTCTGTGAATACCAAAATGGTAGTAAGTGTACGATTTTGTCTTAAGTTAGTTCTGTGAATTGGGCCCAGTCCCCGCAGTTCCCCCTACACTACCCAAACACCACTGCACATCACTAAACCATAAAACACTGCAACCCAGCATGACCCCCTACACTACAGAAACACCACTGCACTACCCTAAACCCTAAAACATAACCCCTAGCACGACCCCCTATACTACCAATACACCACTGTACTATCCTAAACCCTAAAACACTTACCCCAGCGTGACCCCCTACACCACATAAACACCACTGCACTACCCTAAACCCTAAAACTCTATCCCCAGCACGACCCCCTATACTACCCAAACACCACTCCACTACCCTAAACCCTAAAACAAGTACCCAAGCATGACACCCTATACCACACAAACAGCACTGCACTACCTTAAACCCTAAAACACTACCCTCTGCATGACCCCCTACACTACCCAAACACCACTGCACTACCCTAAATCCTAAAACACTACCCCTACACTACCCAAACACCACTGCACTATCCTAAACCTTAAAACGCTCACCCTAGAACTACCCTCAATACTACACAAACACCACTGCACTTCCCTAAACTCTATAACATTACCCCCAGCATTACTCCCTTTGCTACCCAAACACCATACCACTAACCTAAACCCTAAATCACTTACCCCAGCATGACCCCCTACGCCACACAAACACCACTGCACTACCCTAAACCCTAAACACTACCCCCAGTACGACCCCCAAACTACACCAACACCACTGCAGTACCTTTGCTACCCAAACACCATACCACCATACGACTAACCTAAACCCTAAAACACTACCCCCAGCACGACACCCTACACTACCCAAACATAACTACACAACCCTAAACCCTAAAACACCACCCCCTGCATGAACCCCTACACTACACAAACACCACTGCGCTACCCTAAACCCTAAATCCTAAATCTACCCGGAGCACAACCCCTACACTACCTAAACACCACTGCACTACCCTAAACCCTCAATCTACCCCCAACATGGCCCCCTAGACTACACAAACACCACTGTGCTTCCCTAAATCCTAAAACACTACCCCCAGCACGACCCATTACACTACACGATCACCACTGTGCTACCATAAAGCCTATGACACTCCCCACAGCATGACCGATTACACTACACAAACACCAAAATGCTACCCTAAACCCTAAAACACTACCCCCAGCATGACCAGCTACACTACCTGAACACCATTGCACTACACTAAACCCTAAATCTACCCTATACACAAACCCCTACACTACCCAAACACCACTGTAATACCCTAAACCCTTAAACACTACTACCAGCACGACTCCCTACACTACTCAAACACTACTGCGCTACCCTAAACCCTCTATCTACCCCCAGCACAACCCCCTACACTACCCAAACACCACTGCACTACCCTAAACCCTAAAACACCACCCCCAAAAAGACCCCCTACAGTACACAAACACCACTGCACTAAACTAAACCCTAAAACGCTACCCCAGCACGCTCCCCTACACTACCCAAACACCACTGCACTACCCTACACCCTAAAACAATACCCCAGCAAGAACCTATACACTACACAAACAACCACTGCACTACCCTAAACCATAATACACTACACCCAGCATGACCACCTACAATACACAAACACCACTGCACTACCCTAAACCCTAAAACATTACTCCCAGCATGACCGCCTACACTACACGAACACCACTGTACTACCCTAAACCCTAAAACACTACCCCGATCACAACCCCTTACAGTACCCAAACACCACTGCACTACCCTAAACCCTAAAACACTACCCCAGGATGAACCCCTACACTACCTAAATACCACTGCACTACCCTAAAACACAACCCCATGCACTAAACAAACACCACTGCTCTACCCTAAACCCTAAAACACTACCTCCAGCATGACACCCTACAATACACATATTGCAGGAGACAGTGGTCCCTGAGAGCAAAAAAATGGTAGAACAAAAAATGAATATAGTAAAAATTGATACTATATTATAGCCAATGTCCAGCCGGGCATGGCAACTTTAATAAGTAGAGGTTGTTAGCAGTGATCCAGAGAATGTAAATAGAGTCTTAGTGGGACACAAGCCTGTATCTTAGGACTTACATATCAAGTGGACAACAAATTGTGAAACACATTCAGGCAATTACAATGATGTTTCTTTTTTAGAGATAATGAGTAGCGAAACATCTGGTACAAATATTGCCACCTTCACAATGTATTATATACAGAAATATTAAATGTGTAAGGTGGACAACAGAGTCGACGGCGTTTCGATCCTTATCAGAGAGATTCAGGATCATCATCAGGACTGTTTAGTTAAATTGCCCATATTTAGAATGCCTGAGTAAACATAGGACAATAAGGCAAAACGAAAAAAATACATAGGTATGGAGAGAATTTCATGGGAGAAAAGGGAAAAAGAAAATAGCAATGAATCGATTATTGTTACATTTTAACGAAACATATTACATCAGAAAAACATGAATATCAGATCAGGGGCAAGTCCCTATTTGCAATCTTATGCAGTAGTGTTATTGCGGGCATAAACCGACCGGAAAGAATGAAACTGAAAGGTACGAGAGAACAAGTGCGGTTATAGAAAAAATTGCGAGGTACGAGAGAACAAGTGCGGATACGGAAAAATTGCGAGAAATGGTGGGTGATATATACACACTTAAGTGCTGAGAATTATCACTAAATACGGAGTGTGGAGAGATGTGGTGAGCCATGGGAGGGTTCTGCGTAAAGAGACAGGCGGTGTCGGGAGAAGGATAGGTAACGGCGCTTAAGCAAGTGAGGGGAATACCTCGTGTTACCATTTAAGGCAACGGAGCAGGCGCCGAGTCTCGGTCAACCAACTGGTGCGTGAATTGAAATGGACGCGTTTTGAAGGAACAATGCCTGTGGAGGGAAATATAATTTAAGGAGAGCGAAGTGTTGTGGCATAGACGTAGGAAGTGCGGTGGATAAAAGGCTTACCTACGAACATCAATTTCCGGAGTGGAAGACACGGTAAAGGAAATCTGATGGGAGAAAGTTAATAAAATCAGGATCCGAGGGGTGAGCGGAACGGGCAGGCGACGGGGCCGCAGTGGCGAGGCTTACCTCAATGTAATAAAAGAGATGAGTTCCGTGGCCATGCAGGGGACAGCGCGTTCGGACGATGCCGGATCGACTGTGAAGGGGGAGTTGACATGCATCATAATGTACGTGTGTGCGGTCATGTGGGCGGTCACATGGGTAGTCATGTGATCATGGAGCTGTGCCGTGCGGGTTAATGGGAGAAACGTAGGTGTTTCCGGGCGCCATATTGGAAGGGTAGAAAGAAAGGGGTTGTTAAATGAAGAGCAAGGCAGCCAGCGAATTAGAGATAGAAGAAAGAAGGGAAAAGTGAGATGGCTTGCCTTGACAGAAAACGAAAGTGATACGAAAATACATTGGATATTTGTATCACCGCAATAAACATTAATCTGGTATGAACATTCAATTAAGTACAACAATACCAGTCAGGCATCCGAGTAGTGGCAAAGGAGGACCATGGTGTACGGGTCAATGTACATGAGCAAGTCCAGCATGTATTTAGCAATGTGGTCTGGTCCTCAAGGGGGTTAGACCTTCTGTATGTACTTTCAGTGTTCTGGTCAGTGTTCAAGAGAGTGCGGATAAAATGAATCCAACAAGTTCATAGTAAGGAGGTCCAGTCCTCAAGGCGATTCAACCCTCTGTGTATGCTTCCTGTCTTGAGAATCCACTTTAATTCTTCCTTGTTCATCAGTTGGGCGAGATCTGCGCCCCTGGGTGGAATCTTCACTACAGAAATTACGGTCCAGCGTATATCATCTTCAGTATAGCCTGTGGCCTCAAAATGTTCGACCAATGGTGCACTGGGGGTTTTGCATCTTAATCTGCTTCTGTGCTGACAGATTCTTACCCGGATTTTTTGTGTGGTCTGACCTATGTGAATCATATCGCAGGGACATAAGATTGCATAAATCACATTACAAGTGTTACAATTACTGAAGTGATTGTGAGGTTTACGTATATTTCCATATACAAATTCCTTGCAGTCAGTGGTAAAACCACACACAGAGCAGTTGCCGCATCTATTATCACCAATCACAGACGGTAAGGACCAATGGTCATGAAGGGTACTCGTGTTTGTGGTACGTAACTACCCAAGGTCCCTGTCTAATTCCTTTGGGTGCCCTGGTCCCCCTTTCTACACCCTACAATACACAAACACCACTGCACTACCCTAAACCCTAAAACACTACACCCAACACGACGCCCTACACTACCCAAACACCACTGCTCTACCCTAAACCCTAAAACACTATCTCTAGCATGACGCCCTACACTACACAAACACCACTGCACTACCCTAAGCCATAAAACACTACACCTAGCACGACCCCCTACACTACCCAAACACCACTGCATTACCCTAAACCCTAAAACATTACACCCAGCATAACCCCATACACTAAACAAACACCACTGCACTACCCTAAACCTTATAACACTACCCCCAGCATGACCCGCTCACAACACAAACACCACTGTACTACCCTAAACCCTAAATCTACCCCGAGCATGACCCCCTATTCTACCCTAAAACCACTGCACCACCCTAAACCCTAAAACACTACCCCTAGCATGACCCCCTACACTACACAAGCACCACTGCACTACCCTAAAACACGACCCGCAGCACAACACCCTACCATACCCAAACATAACTGCACTACACTAAACCCTAACACACTACCACCAGCACGACACGCTACACTACCCAAACACCACTCCACTACCCTAAACCCTAAATATACCCCAGCACAACCCCCTAAAACTACACAAACACCACTGCAACACCCTAAACCCTAAACACTACCCCCGCATGACACCCTTCTCTACACAAACACCACTGCACAACCTTAAACCCTAAAACACTACACCCAGCATGACCCCTTACACTACAAAAACACCACTGCACTACCCTAAGCCCTAAAACACGACCCACTACACTACACAAACTCCACTGCACTACCCTAAACCCTAAAACACTACCCCAGCACGATCCCCTATACTACACAAACATCACTGCGCTGCCTTAAACCCTAAACCACTACACCCAGCACTACCCCATACACTACACAAACACCACTGTACTACACTTAACACTAAAACACTACCCCAGCACTACCCCCTACAATACTCAAACACCACTGCAATACCATAAACTCTAAAACACTATCCCAGCACAACCCCCTACACTACGCAAACCGAACTGCACTACCCTAAAACCTAAAACACTATACCCAGCATGACCCCTACACTATGCAAACACCACTGCACTACACTAAACCCTAAAACACTGCCCCAGCATGAGCCCCTCAGAACACAAACACCTCTGCACTGCCCTAAACACTAAATCTACACCCAGCATGACCCCCACACTTCAAAAATACCACTGCACTACCCTACACCCTAAAACACTACCTCCAGCATGAACCCCTAAACTACCCAAAAACCACTGCACAACCCTAAACCCTAAAACACTCCACCAGCATGACCTCCTACACTACTAAAACACCACTTCGCTACTCTAAACCCTAAGATACTAACCCTAGCATGATCCGCTACACTACACAAACACCACTGCACTACCCTAAACCCTAAAACACCACCCCCTAAACTACACAAACACCACTTTTCTACCCTAAACCCTAAAACTCCACCCCCAGCATGACCCCTCACACTACACAAACACCAGTGCACTACCCTAAACCCTAAAACACTACCCCAGCATGACCCCCTCACAACAGAAACACCACTGCCCTAAACCCTAAATCTACCCCCTGCATGACCCACCACACTACCCAAACACCACTGCACTACCCTAAAACCTAAAACACTACTCCCAGCATGAACCCCTACAATACCCAAACACCACTGCACTACCCTAAACCCTAAAACACTACCCCCAGCACTACCCCATACACTACACAAACACCACTGCACTACCCTAAACCCTAAAACACTACCCCAGCACTACCCCTACAATACTCAAACACCACTGCACTACCCTAAACCCTAAAACACTACCCCCAGCATGACCCCATACATTATACAAACACCACTGCACTACCCAAAACCCTAAAACACTACCCCCAGCATGACCCCCTACAGTACCCAAACACCACTGCAATACCATAAACCCTAAAACACTACCCCCAGCATGGCCCCCTACACTAAACAAACACGACTGCAATCCCCTAAACCCTGAAACACTACCCCAGCACTACCCCTACAATACTCAAACACCACTGCACTACCCTAAACCCTAAAACACTACCCCCAGCATGACCCCATACATTATACAAACACCACTGCACTACCCAAAACCCTAAAACACTACCCCCAGCATGACCCCCTACACTACCCAATCACCACTGCACTATCCTAAACCCTGAAACACTACCCCCAGCATGACCCCTACACTATACAAACACCAGTGCACTACCCTAAACCCTAAAACACTACCCCAGCATGACCCCCTCACAACAGAAACACCACTGCCCTAAACCCTAAATCTACCCCCTGCATGACCCACCACACTACCCAAACACCACTGCACTACCCTAAAACCTAAAACACTACTCCCAGCATGAACCCCTACAATACCCAAACACCACTGCACTACCCTAAACCCTAAAACACTACCCCAGCACTACCCCTACAATACTCAAACACCACTGCACTACCCTAAACCCTAAAACACTACCCCCAGCATGACCCCATACATTATACAAACACCACTGCACTACCCAAAACCCTAAAACACTACCCCCAGCATGACCCCCTACAGTACCCAAACACCACTGCAATACCATAAACCCTAAAACACTACCCCCAGCATGGCCCCCTACACTAAACAAACATGACTGCAATCCCCTAAACCCTAAATCACTACCCCAGCACGACCCCCTTCACTACCCAAACACAACTGTACTACGCTAAACAAAAAACACTACTCCCAGCAAGATCCCCTATACTACCCAAACACCACTGCACTACCCTTAAACCTAAAACACAAACCCCTACACTACCCAAACATCACTGCACTACTCAACCCTAAATCTACACCAGCATGACCCCTACACTACGCGAACACCACAGCACTACCCAATACCCTAAAACATGACCCCCTACACTACACACACACCATTGCACTACCCTAAACCCTAAAACACTACCCCCTACACTAAACAAATTCCACTGCACTAACCTAAACCCTAAAACACTACCACCAGCATGGCCCCCTACACTATACAAACAGAACTGTACTACTGTTAAACTTAAAACACTATCCCCAGCATGACCCCCTACACTATTCAAACACCACTGCACTTCACTAAACCCTAAAACACTGCCCCCAGCTTGACCCCCACACATTACAAACACCACTGCACTACCCTAAACACTAAATCTATACCCAGCATGACCCCCTACACTACCCAAATGCCACTGCCCTACCCTACACCCTAAAACACTACCTCCAGCATGAACCCCTACACTACCCAAACACCACTTCACTACCCTAAACCCTAAAACACTACCCCCAGCACGACCCCATATACTACCAAAACACCACTTCACTACCCTAAACCCTAAAACACTAACCCCAGCATGATCCGCTACACTACACAAACACCACTGGACTACCTCATACCCTAAAACATGACCCCCTACACTACACAAACACCACTCCAATACCCTAAACCCTAAAACACTACCCACCGTATGACCCCCTACACTACACAAAAACCACTGCACTATCCTAAACCCTAAAAAACTACCCCCTAAACTGCACAAACACCACTGCACTACCCTAAAACCTAAAACTCTACCCCCAGCATGACCCCTTATACTACACACACCACTGTACAACCCTAAAACACTACCCCCAGCATGACCCCCTACACTACCCAAACACCACTGCACTATCCTAAACCCTAAAACACTACCCGCAGCATGACCCCTAGACTATACAAACACCAGTGCACTACCCTAAACAGTAAAACACTACCCCAGCATGACCCCGTCACAACAGAAACACCACTGCCCTAAACCCTAAATCTCCCCCCTGCATGACCCACCACACTACCCAAACACCACTGCACTACCCTAAAACCTAAAACACTACACCCAGCATGAACCCCTACAATACCCAAACAAAACTGCGCTACCCTAAACCCTAAAACACTACCCCCAGCACTTCCCTTATACACTACACAAACACCACTGCACTACCCTAAACCCTAAAACACTACCCCAGCACTACCCCCTACAATACTCAAACACCACTGCACTACCCTAAACCCTAAAACACTACCCCCGGACTACCCCATACACTACACAAACACCACTGCACTAACCCAAACCCTAAAACACTACCCCCAGCATGGCCCCTACACTATAAAAACACCAGTGCACTACTCTAAACCCTAAAACACTACCCCAGCAAGACCTCCTCACAACAGAAATACCACTGCACTACCCTAAACCCTAAATACACCCCCGGCATGACCCCCTACACTACCCAAACACCACTCCACTACCCTAAACCCTAAAACACTACTCCCAGCATGAACCCCTACACTACCCAAACACCACTGTACTACCCTGAACACTAAAAGACTACCCCCAGCACTACCCATACACTACACAAACACCACTGCACTACCCTAAACCCTAAAACACTACCCCTGTACTACCCCCTACACTACTCAAACACCACTGTACTACCATAAACCCTAAAACACTATCCCAGCACAATCCCCTACACTACGCATACACCACTGCACTACCCTAAACCCTTAAACACTATGCCCAGCATGACCCCCTACACAACCCAAACACCACTGCTCTACCCTAAACCCTAAAACACTACCCCCAGCACGACTCCCTACACTACACAAACACCACTGCACTACCCTAAACCCATTAACACTACCCCCAGCATGACTCCCTATAGTACCCAAAAAACACTGCACTAAGCTAAACTCAAACTACGCTAAACCCCAAAACACTACACCCAGCACGACCCCCTACACTACGCAAACACCACTGCATTACCCAAAACCCTAAAACACAACCCCTTACACTACCCAAAAACCACTGCACTGCCTTAAACCCTAAAACACTACCCCAGCATGACCCCCTTCACTACACAAACACCACTGCACTAGCAATCAACCCTAAAACACTACCCCCTACACTAAACAAACACCACTGCACCACCCTAAACTCTAGAACACTACCCCCAGCATGACCCCCTACGCTACACAAACAGCACTGCACTACCCCCAAACCTAAAACATTACCACCAGCATGACCCCATACACTGTACAAACACCACTGCACTACCCTAAACCCAAAAACACGACCCCCAGCATACCCCCTCACTACACAAACAGCACTGCACTACCCTAAACACTAAATCTACCCTCAGCATGACCCCCTACAATACCCAAACATCACTGCACTACCATAAACCCTAAAACACTACCCCCAGCATGAACGCCTACAGTACACAAACACCACTGCACTAACCCCAGCATGACCCCATACACTACCCAAACACCTATGCGCTACTCTAAACCCTAAAACACTATCCCAGCATAAACCCCCTAGACTACGCAAACACCACTGCACAACCTTAAACCCTAAAACACTACGCCCAGCAAGACCCCCTACACTACCCAAACACAACTGCACTACCCTAAACCCTAAAACACTACCCCCAGCACGACTCCCAACACCACGCAAACACCACTGCACTACCCTAAACCCATTAACACTACCCCCAGCATGACCCCCTATACTAGCAAAACACCACTTCACTATGCTAAACCCACACTACGCTAAACCCAAAAACAATACACCCAGCACGACTCCCTATACTACCAAAACACCACTGCACTACCCTAAACCCTAAAACACTACCCTCAGCATACCCCCTCACTATACAAACAGCACTGCACTACCCTAAACACTAAATCTACCCCCAGCATGACCCCCTACACTACCCAAACACCACTGCACTACCATAAACCATAAAGCACTATCCCAGCACAAAACCCTACACTACGCAAACACCACTGCACTACCTTAAACCCTAAAACACTACGCCCAGCAAGACCCCCTACACTACCCAAACACCACTGCACTACCATAAACCCTAAAGCACTGTCCCAGCACAAACCCCTACAATACGCAAACACCACTGCACTACCTTAAACCCTAAAACACTACGCCCAGCAAGACCGCCTACACTACCCAAACACCACTGCACTACCCTAATCCCATTAACACTACCCCCAGCATGACTCCCTATACTACCCAAACACCACTTCACTATGCCAAACCCACACTACACTAAACCCAACAACAATACACCCAGCATGACTCCCTATACTACCAAAACTCCACTGCACGAACCTAAACCCTAAAACACAACCCCCTACACTACACAAACACCACTGCACTACCATTAACCCTAAAACACTACCCCCAGCATGACCCCCTAAAGTACACAAACAGCACTGCACTGCCTTAAACCCTAAAACACTACCCCAGCACAACCCTCTACACTGCACAAACACCACTCCATTACCATATTCCCTAAAACATGACCCCATCACTACACAAACACTACCCACCCTAAACCCTAAAAAACTACCCCCAGCACGACCAACTTTACTACACAAACACCACTGCACTACCTTAAACCCTAAAACACTACGCCCAGCAAGACCCCCTACACTACCCAAACACCACTGCACTACCCTAAACCCTAAAACACTACACCCAGCACGACTCCCTACTCCACGCAAACACCACTGCACTACCCTAAACCCATTAACACTACCCCCAGCATGACTCCCTATACTACCCAAACACCACTTCACTACGCTAAACCCACACTACGCTAAACCCAAAAACAATACACCCAGCACGACTCCCTATACTACCAAAACACCACTGCACTAACCTAAACCCTAAAACACGACCCCCTACACTACACAAACACCACTGCACTAACATTAACCCTAAAACACTACCCCCAGCATGACCCCCTAATGTACACAAACACCACTGCACTGCCTTAAACCCTAAAACACTACCCCTGCACAACCCTCTACACTGCACAAACACCACTCCATTACCATATTCCCTAAAACATGACCCCATCACTACACAAACACTACCCACCCTAAACCCTAAAACACCACCCCCAGCACAACCAACTTTACTACACAAACACCACTGCACTGCCTTAAACCCTAAAACACTACCCCTAGCACGACCCCTACACTACCCAAACACCATTGCACTACCCAAAAACCTAAATGATTACCCCCAGCATGAACCCCTACACTGCACAAGCACCACTGCCCTACCCCCAGCATGACCCCCTACACCACACAAACACCACTGCACTACCCTAAACCCTAAAACACTACACCCAGCATGACCCCTACACTACCCAAACAGCACTGCACTACCCTAAACCGTAAAACACTACCCACAGCATGACCCCCTTCACTACACAAACACCACTGCACTACCCTAAACCATAAAACACTAACCCCTACACTACATAAACACCACTGAACTACCCTAAAACCTAAAACACTACCCCCAACATGACCCTCTACACTACACAAACAGCACTGCATTACCCTAAAACCTACACAACCCCCAACATGACCCCCTACGCTACCCAAAAACCACTGCACTACCCAAAACCCTAAAACACTACCCCCAGCATGACCACATACACTATACAAACACCACTGCACTTCCCTAAACCCTAAAACCCTACCCCCAACATGACCCCCTCACAACACAAACAGCACTGCGCTACCCTAAACACTAAATCTACCCCCATCATGACCCCCTACACTACCAAACACCACTGCTCTACCCTGAACACTAAAAGACTACCCCAGCATGAACCCCTAAACTACACAAACACCACTGCACTACCCTAAACCCTAAAACACTACCCCCAGCAATACCACCTACACTGCACAAACACCACTGCACCACCCTAAACCCTAAAACACTACCCCCAGCATGACCCCATACACTATACAAACACCACTGCACCACCCTAAACCCTAAAACAATAACCCCAGCATACCCCCTCACTACACAAACAGCACTGCACTACCCTAAACACCAAATCTACCCTCATCATGACCCCTTACAATACCCAAACACCACTACAGTACCATAAACAGTAAAACACTACCCCCAGCATGAACGCCTTCACTACACAAACACCACTGCACTACACCCAGCATGACCCCATGCACTACCCAAACACCACTGCACTACTATAAACCTTAAAACACTATCCCAGCACAACCCCATACACTACACAAACAGCACTGTACTACCCTTAACCCTTAAACACTATGCCCAGCACGACAACCTACACTACCCAAACACCACTGCACTACCCTAAACCCCAAAACACTACCCTCAGCACGACTCCCTACACTACACAAACACCACTGCATTAACCTAAATCCATAAACACTATCCCCAGCATGATTCCCTATACTACCCAAACACCACTGCACTACTCTAAACTCACACTACGCTAAACCCAAAAACACTACACCCAGCACAACCCCCTCCACTACCCAAACACCACTGCACTACCATAAACCCTAAAACACGACCCCCTACACTACAAAAACACCACTGCACTACCTTAAACCCTAAAACACTACCCCCAACATGACCCCCTACACTACACAAACACCACTGCACTGCCTTAAACCCTAAAACACTACCCCTGCACGACCCTCTACACTACACATACACCAATGCACAACCCTATTCCCTAAAACATGACCCCCATCACTACACAAACACTCCCCACACTAAACCCTAAAACACTACCCACAGCATGACCCCCTACACTACACAAACACCACTGCACTGCCTTAAACCCTAAAACACTACCCCTGCACTGTGGAAATGTGGATTTTCCTGATCAGTTATGTCCCCTATCTTGGACCCCAACGGTTCTATATGCATGTTACAAGTACATGTATGTTCCCTCTAGTTCCAGTTTCTAAGACGCAAACATATGTGTGTCTACCGTCGACATGTTCTCTGTCAGATCCGCCATCGATGGGCTGGATATTCGATTCCTAAGTATGAAAGGCCACCGACTTTATATGGCTAAGTTACTCCATTTTTACAGTTCAGGCAAGTAGGCCCGATTCTGTCCTCAAAGCCTTTCCCTGCTCTCTGTCTTTGACAGCTTCAGCTTGAGCTCGCATCTGTATCCATGAACTTTGCCCTACTCCCTGTGCAGCTAACGGTGCCTGCCTCGGCCAGTTTTCGCCTGCCTGCCAAGAAGCTGTATTTCACCTTCGAATTATCTATTTTGCTCTTCAGCCGATGCATTCCTGTCTAGTGATTTAGGTAAACATTTCCTTTAGCTCACAAGCAAAGGACTCAGCCTTTCCGTCCTCCTGCAAGTGATTCATAGCCCTGCTGCCATGGAAAGTTTTCTGCCCCTCGCATCTCATATAGACACTTAGGCGTTTGTGCACGCACACAGTCAGTATAGACTAGATTCTGTCCGAGAGTCCTTCCTTGTGGATAACATAGTTCTTTAAACATAGGATGTTAGATATGATTTGGGATTAGGTTGACTTGACCCCCCAGACTTCTCGTCTCCACATGTAGAGCTAAATGTCAAGTCCCCTTCACCCCCTAGTTGCACGTCAATCACACGTCATGCTGCTGCGCGCGCATCTATGCCAAGTATTATCTTATAGATCCACCTATGTCTGATAATCCTAACCAATCATGTTTCTTTTATTCCTTATTACGCCTAGTTTCGATTACGTACCTGTTTTGTCACTTTTCTTATCAAATGTTACGCCTTCTACATTCGTTTCATTGTAATGTACTTATTATAAAAATGCATGTCTGTCAATAAAGTATTGTACTTCACTTCCTGAACCCTCGTGGTGACGGAACCTGAAGGCCGCGACTCGAGTCGGCCATTTTTGATGGAATAAAGCCCATTTAGAAACTCTTATACCACGGATTCTGCCTCTTGTTATTCTGAGCTATTTTATTTTATTTCAAGATCCCGTATGAAATTCAGTCCGGTAAAGAAGATTTTTGTTTACCACATAATGGCGCCCGAACAGGGACACTTTCTCATCTCACGCGCCGGCGGTGCGTTGCAGGCCCGGTCTCCTGCCACAGCTGGACGGACCATAAACGCGTACCAGCAGGATTTCCTGTAAGCTCCCTCCGGTCAAGCGGGGGCGACTGAGGCTGCGATCAACCCAGACGAGGCGGTGAGAAGTGCGAAGTATCCCGACCAGAGCCTAGCTGAGAGAGCAAGATCCGAGGTATACAGAGGCCCACCAGTTATTTCGAAATCCCGATGTCCAGAGGGTCCGCTGTCCGCAGTCATCGAGTCCTGTCCATTCTCTGAGGCCTTCCGTTTCAAGGAGCTACTCGGTGAGTACCATCGCCGGGGAGGCGTGTTGACGCGCACATAGGTTGTGCCGGTCAAGACGGATTTGGGTACACAAATCCGGTCTGCACTGTTTAGCAGTGTATATGTACTGTTTAGCAGTATATCAAGTATTCCGAAGTATGCAGTTATTGTCAAGAATTCAGCGTGGTGATTAGTTAGGCAGACTGTCATCATTGTCGGTCGTTGTTAAAATGTTTAATGTTTAATGTTTAAAGTGTTCAAATATTGTGGTATGAATGAGTGTTCATTGTTCACTGTTCATTATTGTGTTTTTCGTATTAAGTGAGTTCAAGAGTAAGTATCAGATCAGTTGTCAATATGCCGCTCTTCTCGAAGTTAAGACAGATTACTACCAGAAAAGGGGTGCTTGAAGAAGCAGTTCCTATTCCTCCTAGGGACACTCCAGGGCATTTTATGTACCATAAGCATGGCTTAGATGCCATATTGTTTCTTGATCTATGGGTAGACTATACCAAGGGATTGCCGGAAAGTCAAAGGTGGCCCGTAGCGGGAACCTGGGATGCAGAGTGCATCATGAAAGTGGAGGAAGAGTTATGGAAAAGAAAGGTCAGACAGTCACAGAAAGACGCTGTTGAGTTATGGCGTAAAGAATCTCATAGACGAACAGAAAAAGCACGTAGACAAGAAGAGAGGAGTAAAGAAAGTTCAAATAAAGCTCAAGAAAGTCTATTAATTGAGGAAGGTATCCGAGTGAAATCAGAACAAGTAAATAGACAAAGAAATGCTCTTATGAATGGTATGTATCCCCTTCTAGCCGAAGGACTACCTAAGGCTGCTCCAGAAATGCCAAAAGACTTGCCACCCCCATTATTTCCAATTAAGGTACATCCAAAAGGGCATCCCAGAACCGCAGAAGATGTTTTTCTTTCCTCATATCTAGACGACGCAGCTCCCGAATATGCTAACGCCGCACCACATAGACCGTCTGGTGTAGGGGTTCAACGTCAGGATCAGGTATCTGTCCCCGTGCAACAGCAAGTCCCGACGCAAGCGTCAGCAAGCACATCTGTTTCCGCATCTGTCTCCGCAGTCGATTCTACAGGGGTATCGACACCCATAGTTGCTGTGTCACGTTCAACGAACCCATTCACACCCGACGCCCCAGATGGGGCCACGGGAGGTGCTAGCATTACCTTTACACCACCCAGAATAAATAAACTTGTTTTTCAAGAGTCAGCACATTCACGTACACCTAAATTCGTAAGTGAACGTACGCTTAAGGAACTCCTTGTAAATTGTAGATATGACCCAGTGGTTGGTAAAGAGGACGAAATGGTCCTGGCATCATTACGTATCAGGCGAGCCGCAGAGTATTTAGCAAGGTTACCAGGAATGACTACGCATCTAGATAACATATATCATTTTGTTCAAACAGGACGAGATCCAGGATGTATTAACAGAGCTATGGAATTCCAGAAAGTAGAAATACAGGGGGAACTGTTACGTTTCCTCATAAACTGTGTGATCAGAAATCAAGACCGCCCGGGGGTAGACCCGAATGCAATGCTTATTCTTACAAAATGGAGTCAGAATATATCAGAAGGGAGACACGATAAGCAAAATTGTATAATAGCCATGTGCCGAAAAATCCGTAAAGAAATAGAGCGTATTCATGAAGAGAGATTGGGAACAGACGAGTTTGAGCAAGATGAAATGTCCGAATCAGGGAATTCCGCAAGACAGTCAGAGACCATAGCTTATGTAGGCAGAGGAAGATCCTGTGAAAATACTAGATGTTTTTCTGATCCCATACACTCAGTATGCCCAAATAATAGCAGAACGTATCCGACGCCTATAATAAATCTGAAGTCTCCTGAACATTCGTTTCAAGCCGCAGATAAAATATTACGAGAACGAAGGGGTTACCACTTCCTCGATTCCATGGATGAGCAAGAGTTAGCCAGATCAGCCGTTCACTGGATTGACAGTCCTGAAAAATACGGTGATGAGACCGTAGCACACACGTTTTTTAATCTCAGTACAGATGAACAACGTTTAGCTGGAATCTATATGATTCAGCAACTCCTCATATTATATAAGAGCCAACATGCTGACCCTGGTCCTTTACCTGATATATTAACGGAACTACTCACAAACAGATGGAGAGGTTCTAGTAACAAGCTAATTAAAGAGATATTAGTGTCACGTAAGCAGTATGTCCTTTTTGTAAGTCCGGATTCTCTCTCGCTGCCCCGCAGAGAAAGAGCGCCGTACTATATGGATAGACAAAATCCCCTACGAGAAGTGCACCCAATAAAAGGCGAAGACAATGAGTTTCACCGTGTATTTGTTTACACACCCATATCAAAAATGGAATTATTGGAAATGAAGAAAGTAGTACCTAGTCATGACAAAGACCCAGCGGGTTTCCACCGAGAAATTAAAGACATGTTACTGATGGGAGAGTACACCTTTCCTGATATTATGACGATATTAAAGGTGCTTTTGCCTGCTGGCATTTATGAAAAACTGAAAGAAAAAGAGTGGGAAGTGGGTGACCAAAAGATAGACTGGACAGCATTAGCAGAGGAAGAAAGGGGCCGAACTGCAGGTTCAGGGCTCGGGGATAAAGTTAAACTGTTACCAGGTTTACTAGTACAGGTACTGCCACGTTTATTAACTACAAAAAAGGAAGATTGGGGTGCAATCACAGCCTGCAAACAAAAGCAAGATGAAGACACAAGCGATTATTATGCTCGATTTGAAAAATGTTTTGGTATAAATAGTGGTATAAAAGCAAGTAGTGACTCATATCCACATTTATTTGTGACAAAATTAGTGGAAAATGCATTGCCTCCAGTAAAGAATAGAATATTGAAATTCGAGAGTACCTGGCAAAGTAACACTCCGTCACAAATGCTACAAATGTTACAGTATCATCACAATAGAATTAGGGATGAACAAGAACACGAGCATAGACGCATGAAGGATACAAAAATGAAAATGCTAGTTTCTCAGACAGTACCAGCAGATGGTCACAAAAAGGGTGTGACACATTCTGGTGATTCTGCAGTTCCTGTAAAAGGAAGCTGCAATTACTGTAAACAACTGGGCCATTATGTACACGATTGTCCAGTCCTGAAACGTAATATAGCTACAGGTATTGCAAAGGAGAGACCACGATTAGTTAGACAAGATCAGAATGAACAAGGAGCTATGCAGCATGGACAGTCCATGCCAGTTCAACAACAGTCCATGCCAGCCTCACAGCAACCCATACAGTTTGTGCCAGCTGCACCGCCGTTGCCTGCTACTGCCACACAAACCACAACACGACAAATGTATCAGACTGCACAGTATGAATACCCTGAGTATCAGCGTTACGCATGAACAAGCCTAGAGAGGGAAGTTGACTTACCGCTTATCGAGATTCCTGTAGATCAAGAAGGACCTTATGTACATAGTGAATTATTAGGTCAAGATAGAAAATTCTTACTCGATACAGGGGCAAGTCGAACAACCATAAAACGTAGTGAAGTTCCAGGGGCACCCCTCTCAGGCTCTCAAAATATTTCCCTTGGTTTTTCAGGAAAACCTATTGTTAATGAAGTATCACAGCCTCTACCACTTACGATAGGACCTTTGACACGAACTACAGATTTATTGCTTACTAAATCATGCCCAGAAAATCTGTTAGGAATTAAAACTCTGAAAGCACTAGGAGCCATAATATGTTGTTCTCCGGAAGGAGTAAGGTTGTTTTTACGTGATTTTAAAGGTCACTATGTGTCTAGAGACATGGATCCCCGACTACAGACTTTACCAGTACATCTATGGGCACAAGGCCCTACGGATGTTGGCTGCATGAACATTACACCCTATCGAGTCACCCTGAAAGCAGGAGTGGTACTACCACGAATGCGACAATACAAGTTACCGCATGATGCTGTAGTGGCTTTGCTGAAAATCATTGATGAGCTGATTGTCCAGGGAGTAGTTGTAGAAACAGACTCCAATGTATGTAATTCACCGATAATTCCGATTCTTAAACGAACTGATCCTACTGCCCCACCAGTGTACCGATTGGTTATTGATTTGCGTGAACTAAACAAGTGCATTGTACCACAATTCCCTGTGGTCCCTGATATATCATCATTGTTGACAGCAATTGATTCCGAAGCAACATTCTTTACTGTAATCGATCTCAAGAATGCCTTTTTCAGCGTCCCAATAGATCCGGAAAGCCAATATTTGTTCGGATTCAGTTTAAATGGGCGCAGCTTTAAATTCTCACGCGCTCCCCAAGGATTCACAGAAAGCCCCAGCATCTACAGCCAAGCACTGAAGAGAGAACTTGACAGTATCCACATGCCAGTCAATACTGCACTGCTTCAATATGTCGATGATCTGCTGATCACAGCGAGAAGCGAGCCAGAATGTGAAAAAGCTTCTCTGACAGTTTTACATTTCCTAGCCGACAAGGGGCACAAGGTGTCTCCTTCTAAGCTACAATTCTGTGTCCAGCGAGTTATTTATCTTGGTCACTCGCTGTCCAAGGAGGGAAGGCAGCTTACACCAGATCGCATCCAGTTAATTGCTAACATGTCAATACCCCAGACACAAAAGGAGGTGCGAGCTTTCATAGGCCTCACTTCATATTGTAGGCAGTGGATCCCTCAGTACGCTTTTCTAGCAAAACCACTCATTCAGTTAACCACACAGGAGGCAGCCACATCGACTGTTCTCCCTTGGACTCAGGAACATACACAAGCTTTTGAAAGCTTAAAGAAAGCTTTATGTCAAGCACCTGTTTTAGCAACACCATGTTATAGCAAACATTTTACACTCTTTGTTACAGAACGCGAAGGTACTGCCTTGTCAGTACTCACTCAGGATCAAGCAGGATCACGCAAGCCATGTGCTTATTTTTCCAGTACATTAGATCCCGTAGCTCAGGCTTTGCCTGCATGTCTGAAATCAGTGGCAGCGACAGCTTTAGCAATCAGACAAAGCGATGCCATAGTATTAGGACATCCATTGACAGTACAAGTACCACATGCAGTAGAGGTTCTTGTGAACCGAACACAAACACAACACTTGACCATAGCAAGACTTACCGGTTATGAATTGACATTGTTTCAACCACACATAGAGATCCGACGGTGTAATACATTGAATCCTGCTACACTATTACCTGTAATTGGAACAGACCCACTAGCTCATGATTGTGTTGAAATCATTGAAATAAAGACGAAACCTAGACAAGACTTGACAGACGTTCCGTTGTTAGATCCAGACCTGACGTTGTATGTAGACGGATCGTGCATGAGAACAAGTACAGGAGATTTAGTGGCCGCGTATGCAGTCACAACAGACACTGAAGTTATTGAGACAAATTGTATAGATACTTTGTCCGCCCAAGCAGCAGAACTTATTGCTCTAACACAAGCCTGTATTCAAGCCACAAATAAGAAAGTTAATGTATACACTGACTCACGTTATGCATTCGGAGTTGTACACGACTTCGGCGTGTTGTGGCGAGAGAGAGGTTATTTAACTTCCCATGGTGCCCACATTCAGCACGGACCCCTCATTCATGCTTTGTTAAACGCAATACATCTACCCACTGCTATATCGATTATGAAATGTAAAGCACACACGAAGGTTACTGATATCATTTCTCAAGGCAATGATTTAGCTGACAGAACAGCTAAACAGACTGCTCAGAATCGCACATTAGACATGACAAAGCCAATAGTTCAGACACCAACACAGTGTATGACAATTAAGGATCCCGCACTTGACGTAATTGATATACAGACACATGCCACAGCAGAAGAAATAAAGAAGTGGACTGAACTAGGAGGGATCCAGACAGATCAAGGATGGATGACGAAGGAGAAATCTGTATGGTTTCTCCCTGATTCCATGGTTCAAGCCATTATAGCTACAGTTCACAGTCCAGCACATTTAGGAGAGAAGGCTATGCTAGACAGCATTCAGCACATTTGGTTCAACAAACATTTACGAGCAGCAGCTAAACAAAAGGTTCGTACCTGTATGATATGTTGTCAGTTTAATCCAGGAAAGAGTGTTCCCGTAGAGCAGGGTGGATTTCAGCCTCCTGACCATCCTTTTGAAGTCCTCCAGATGGATTATATTCAGATGGAACGTTGTCGAGGATTCAAATATGTTCTCGTAGTTGTCTGCGCTCTCTCCCGTTGGACAGAGGCGTATCCCGTATCAGATTACACTGCCCCGACTACTGCCAAGCAGCTAGTTCGAGAATTCTTCCCACGGTACGGTTTACCACGTGTTGTATATTCAGATAACGGCCAGCCTTTCTCATCCGAATTAATGAAACATGTCTCACTTTTGTTGGGATATCAGTGGAAATTCCACTGTGTCCGACACCCCGAGGCAGCAGGTCTCGTGGAACGACATAATCAACTTTTAAAAATCAGACTGTCTAAAATATGTCAGGAGAAAGGTGTGGACTGGATAGTAGCTTTACCAGTTGCGCTATTTTACATGAGGATGGTAGCACACTCTCGAACAGGGCTATCCCCTTATGAGGTGATCTTTGGTAGACCACCGAATATGTGGGGGACGCCTATACCCCGTAAAATAACTGATGTTGATTGTAATATGCTGACAGATTACCTGGCTTCCTTGATGTCTGCACTACAATCTTGTCGTTCACAGGTAGTCGCAGCTTTTCCCGACAACACCGAGGTGAAACCTCATGATGTAATTCCCGGCGATTATGTTCTCGTCAGGAATTTTGATCGGAAAACCCAACTGGAGCCAAGGTGGAGGCGTCCTAAGTTGGTCCTGCTGACGACCAGAACAGCTGTGAAGATCGAAGGGAGAAAAGGCTGGGTGCATTCCAGCCATATAAAGAAATTTCATGGACTTCCTCCTGACACAAACAGTACTCCCCGTGTGTCTTCCCCCATTGACTCAAAGCTACCTTTGGCTGAGGCCAGTAGCACCGAACTTTACAAGCAGAAACTCAGGTCCAGATCTAAACTGTCGGACGATTTGATTGTTTAAGTCCTCTCCAAGGTGAAGCGGTTGAATCTGTCCCGACATGTATCCCTTAGGTCTGAATCATGTAGAGTCCAGAATCATAATGAAACGACATGCTTATTGTAAATTACTGCGTAACCACTGTATTGTGACTTTATTAATTTTGTTTTTCTTGAGTTTTTTAGTTACTGCAAGTATATTGTTGCATATGTATTATCCTGTTTCTAAACGTGCTTTCAATATAACTGATGAACATTCTTTTAGTGAATTCCCCCCACATGAGTTGTCCTATAGACTTGCGCTGCGCAATAACACATTCATTAGTATGTTACATCATTCCCATCAGACTAGTAATGCCACCAATTGTTGGGTGTGTGGCCGACTCCCTCCCTATCAGAATAACAAAGGAGTTCTGCCTTTCTTTCTACATCCGTTCACACACAATGGCTCCTGTGGAGCATGGTTTAGTTTATTAAATTCCATAGACCCAGACACAGCAGTTTATCAACAACATTGGATATGGGGAAATCTGAATCCAGTTTTATTCGAAGTCTGTCACCCTAATAAGGAGGGTCACCCCAGTAGAACAGGAACTGATTTAGAAAATGAAGTGTATAAATTAGGTAATTTTACGCCTAATCTTATGATTTTGAATGTCAAATCCGAAGTTGAACTAATTCTGCCCACTATGTCAGTATTTCCAGTTAAGGGTGAATTATGTGTGAGAAAAGTTGGTTCCATACACATGGGCCATAGCCAATGCGTTACTACAGTAGAATATAGTGATCAAGGTAAATCTTCATTTAGAGCTTCTCGCCATTCTTACTTTGTATGTGGTCAGACTGCATATATGCGTTTGCCTCTAGATTGGGATGGTACCTGTTACATAGCATTCCTTCTGCCACCTGTTTTTCTAGCTCCCCCTGATTATTATCGAAATGTTCATTTAGTACACAATAGAGAGCGAAGAGATCTCCCAGTTGTCGATTATACTGAGACGGCATGGGACAAGTATGCAGATTTCAATAAAGGTATCTTTCCCTATATAGGTACAATATCAAATAGTAAGCTGATACGTAGACTCACCAAGACTCTTGAAGCTGTAGTAAATGAGACTATAGCCGCCCTAGGCAATCTGACAGAGGAACAATCAGTGATGAGAATTGTTGTTCTCCAGAATCGTCTTGTCCTTGACGTCATCCTGGCCGATAGGGGCGGAGCTTGCAGGGTCATCGGATCCAGCTGCTGCATATTCATACCAGAGAATTCGCCATCTGTATATAAAGCTATAACACGCCTTCATAAGATTGTAAGCCAGATACACGAAAATCCAGGCACTTGGACGTGGTCCGGGTGGTTTTGGAGTGTGATATCAGCCTGGGGATGGAGAGTTCTATCCTTCCTAGGTATTGGCCTTCTTATGCTCTTCAGTTGTTGTTTATGCCTGCAATGTGGACCAGCGATTTGTGGTCTGTGTGCCACATCATGCATTCCATATCACAGTTCTCGTTCAAAATGCCGGAAGAAGAAGGAAGAAGAAATGATGCTCCATGAGCAAATCGATGGAATGATGAAGATTGATATCTCTTGAAGGGCAAGTAGGGGACAAGGAGGGAATGTGGAAATGTGGATTTTCCTGATCAGTTATGTCCCCTATCTTGGACCCCAACGGTTCTATATGCATGTTACAAGTACATGTATGTTCCCTCTAGTTCCAGTTTCTAAGACGCAAACATATGTGTGTCTACCGTCGACATGTTCTCTGTCAGATCCGCCATCGATGGGCTGGATATTCGATTCCTAAGTATGAAAGGCCACCGACTTTATATGGCTAAGTTACTCCATTTTTACAGTTCAGGCAAGTAGGCCCGATTCTGTCCTCAAAGCCTTTCCCTGCTCTCTGTCTTTGACAGCTTCAGCTTGAGCTCGCATCTGTATCCATGAACTTTGCCCTACTCCCTGTGCAGCTAACGGTGCCTGCCTCGGCCAGTTTTCGCCTGCCTGCCAAGAAGCTGTATTTCACCTTCGAATTATCTATTTTGCTCTTCAGCCGATGCATTCCTGTCTAGTGATTTAGGTAAACATTTCCTTTAGCTCACAAGCAAAGGACTCAGCCTTTCCGTCCTCCTGCAAGTGATTCATAGCCCTGCTGCCATGGAAAGTTTTCTGCCCCTCGCATCTCATATAGACACTTAGGCGTTTGTGCACGCACACAGTCAGTATAGACTAGATTCTGTCCGAGAGTCCTTCCTTGTGGATAACATAGTTCTTTAAACATAGGATGTTAGATATGATTTGGGATTAGGTTGACTTGACCCCCCAGACTTCTCGTCTCCACATGTAGAGCTAAATGTCAAGTCCCCTTCACCCCCTAGTTGCACGTCAATCACACGTCATGCTGCTGCGCGCGCATCTATGCCAAGTATTATCTTATAGATCCACCTATGTCTGATAATCCTAACCAATCATGTTTCTTTTATTCCTTATTACGCCTAGTTTCGATTACGTACCTGTTTTGTCACTTTTCTTATCAAATGTTACGCCTTCTACATTCGTTTCATTGTAATGTACTTATTATAAAAATGCATGTCTGTCAATAAAGTATTGTACTTCACTTCCTGAACCCTCGTGGTGACGGAACCTGAAGGCCGCGACTCGAGTCGGCCATTTTTGATGGAATAAAGCCCATTTAGAAACTCTTATACCACGGATTCTGCCTCTTGTTATTCTGAGCTATTTTATTTTATTTCAAGATCCCGTATGAAATTCAGTCCGGTAAAGAAGATTTTTGTTTACCACAGCACGACCCTCTACACTACACATACACCAATGCACAACCCTATTCCCTAAAACATGACCCCCATCACTACACAAACACTCCCCACACTAAACCCTAAAACACAACCCACAGCATGACCTCCTTCACTACCCAAACACCACTGCACTACCCTAAACCCTAAAACACTACCCCAGCACTACCCCTACAATACTCAAACACCACTGCACTACCCTAAACCCTAAAACACTACCCCCATCATGACCCCATACATTATACAAACACCACTGCACTACCCAAAACCCTAAAACACTACCCCCAGCATGACCCCCTACAGTACCCAAACACCACTGCAATACCATAAACCCTAAAACACTACCCCCAGCATGGCCCCCTACACTAAACAAACACGACTGCAATCCCCTAAACCCTGAAACACTACCCCAGCACTACCCCTACAATACTCAAACACCACTGCACTACCCTAAACCCTAAAACACTACCCCCAGCATGACCCCATACATTATACAAACACCACTGCACTACCCAAAACCCTAAAACACTACCCCCAGCATGACCCCCTACACTACCCAATCACCACTGCACTATCCTAAACCCTGAAACACTACCCCCAGCATGACCCCTACACTATACAAACACCAGTGCACTACCCTAAACCCTAAAACACTACCCCAGCATGACCCCCTCACAACAGAAACACCACTGCCCTAAACCCTAAATCTACCCCCTGCATGACCCACCACACTACCCAAACACCACTGCACTACCCTAAAACCTAAAACACTACTCCCAGCATGAACCCCTACAATACCCAAACACCACTGCACTACCCTAAACCCTAAAACACTACCCCAGCACTACCCCTACAATACTCAAACACCACTGCACTACCCTAAACCCTAAAACACTACCCCCAGCATGACCCCATACATTATACAAACACCACTGCACTACCCAAAACCCTAAAACACTACCCCCAGCATGACCCCCTACAGTACCCAAACACCACTGCAATACCATAAACCCTAAAACACTACCCCCAGCATGGCCCCCTACACTAAACAAACACGACTGCAATCCCCTAAAGCCTAAATCACTACCCCAGCACGACCCCCTTCACTACCCAAACACAACTGTACTACGCTAAACAAAAAACACTACTCCCAGCAAGATCCCCTATACTACCCAAACACCACTGCACTACCCTTAAACCTAAAACACAAACCCCTACACTACCCAAACATCACTGCACTACTCAACCCTAAATCTACACCAGCATGACCCCTACACTACCCGAACACCACAGCACTACCCAATACCCTAAAACATGACCCCCTACATTACACACACACCATTGAACTACCCTAAACCCTAAAACACTACCCCCTACACTAAACAAATTCCACTGCACTAACCTAAACCCTAAAACACTACCACCAGCATGGCCCCTACACTATGCAAACAGAACTGTACTACTGTAAAACTTAAAACACTATCCCCAGCATGACCCCCTACACTATTCAAACACCACTGCACTTCACTAAACCCTAAAACACTGCCCCCAGCTTGACCCCCACACATTACAAACACCACTGCACTACCCTAAACACTAAATCTATACCCAGCATGACCCCCTACACTACCCAAATGCCACTGCACTACCCTACACCCTAAAACACTACCTCCAGCATGAACCCCTACACTACCCAAACACCACTTCACTACCCTAAACCCTAAAACACTACCCCCAGCACGACCCCATATACTACCAAAACACCACTTCACTACCCTAAACCCTAAAACACTAACCCCAGCATGATCCGCTACACTACACAAACACCACTGGACTACCTCATACCCTAAAACATGACCCCCTACACTACACAAACACCACTCCAATACCCTAAACCCTAAAACACTACCCACAGTATGACCCCCTACACTACACAAAAACCACTGCACTATCCTAAACCCTAAAAAACTACCCCCTAAACTGCACAAACACCACTGCTCTACCCTAAAACCTAAAACTCTACCCCCAGCATGACCCCTTATACTACACACACCACTGTACAACCCTAAAACACTACCCCCAGCATGACCCCCTACACTACCCAAACACCACTGCACTATCCTAAACCCTAAAACACTACCCGCAGCATGACCCCTAGACTATACAAACACCAGTGCACTACCCTAAACAGTAAAACACTACCCCAGCATGACCCCGTCACAACAGAAACACCACTGCCCTAAACCCTAAATCTCCCCCCTGCATGACCCACCACACTACCCAAACACCACTGCACTACCCTAAAACCTAAAACACTACTCCCAGCATGAACCCCTACAATACCCAAACAAAACTGCGCTACCCTAAACCCTAAAACACTACCCCCAGCACTTCCCTTATACACTACACAAACACCACTGCACTACCCTAAACCCTAAAACACTACCCCAGCACTACCCCCTACAATACTCAAACACCACTGCACTACCCTAAACCCTAAAACACTACCCCCGGACTACCCCATACACTACACAAACACCACTGCACTAACCCAAACCCTAAAACACTACCCCCAGCACGGCCCCTACACTATAAAAACACCAGTGCACTACTCTAAACCCTAAAACACTACCCCAGCAAGACCTCCTCACAACAGAAATACCACTGCACTACCCTAAACCCTAAATACACCCCCGGTATGACCCCCTACACTACCCAAACACCACTCCACTACCCTAAACCCTAAAACACTACTCCCAGCATGAACCCCTACACTACCCAAACACCACTGTACTACCCTGAACACTAAAAGACTACCCCCAGCACTGCCCATACACTACACAAACACCACTGCACTACCCTAAACCCTAAAACACTACCCCTGTACTACCCCCTACACTACTCAAACACCACTGTACTACCATAAACCCTAAAACACTATCCCAGCACAATCCCCTACACTACGCATACACCACTGCACTACCCTAAACCCTTAAACACTATGCCCAGCATGACCCCCTACACAACCCAAACACCACTGCTCTACCCTAAACCCTAAAACACTACCCCCAGCACGACTCCCTACACTACACAAACACCACTGCACTACCCTAAACCCATTAACACTACCCCCAGCATGACTCTCTATAGTACCCAAAAAACACTGCACTAAGCTAAACTCAAACTACGCTAAACCCCAAAACACTACATCCAGCACGACCCCCTACACTACGCAAACACCACTGCATTACCCAAAACCCTAAAACACAACCCCTTACACTACCCAAAAACCACTGCACTGCCTTAAACCCTACAACACTACCCCAGCATGACCCCCTTCACTACACAAACACCACTGCACTAGCAATCAACCCTAAAACACTACCCCCTACACTAAACAAACACCACTGCACCACCCTAAACTCTAGAACACTACCCCCAGCATGACCCCCTACGCTACACAAACAGCACTGCACTACCCCCAAACCTAAAACATTACCACCAGCATGACCCCATACACTGTACAAACACCACTGCACTACCCTAAACCCAAAAACACGACCCCCAGCATACCCCCTCACTACACAAACAGCACTGCACTACCCTAAACACTAAATCTACCCTCAGCATGACCCCCTACAATACCCAAACATCACTGCACTACCATAAACCCTAAAACACTACCCCCAGCATGAACGCCTACAGTACACAAACACCACTGCACTAACCCCAGCATGACCCCATACACTACCCAAACACCTATGCGCTACTCTAAACCCTAAAACACTATCCCAGCATAAACCCCCTAGACTACGCAAACACCACTGCACAACCTTAAACCCTAAAACACTACGCCCAGTAAGACCCCCTACACTACCCAAACACAACTGCACTACCCTAAACCCTAAAACACTACCCCCAGCACGACTCCCAACACCACGCAAACACCACTGCACTACCCTAAACCCATTAACACTACCCCCAGCATGACCCCCTATACTAGCAAAACACCACTTCACTATGCTAAACCCACACTACGCTAAACCCAAAAACAATACACCCAGCACGACTCCCTATACTACCAAAACACCACTGCACTACCCTAAACCCTAAAACACTACCCTCAGCATACCCCCTCACTATACAAACAGCACTGCACTACCCTAAACACTAAATCTACCCCCAGCATGACCCCCTACACTACCCAAACACCACTGCACTACCATAAACCATAAAGCACTATCCCAGCACAAACCCCTACACTACGCAAACACCACTGCACTACCTTAAACCCTAAAACACTACGCCCAGCAAGACCCCCTACACTACCCAAACACCACTGCACTACCATAAACCCTAAAGCACTGTCCCAGCACAAACCCCTACAATACGCAAACACCACTGCACTACCTTAAACCCTAAAACACTACGCCCAGCAAGACCGCCTACACTACCCAAACACCACTGCACTACCCTAATCCCATTAACACTACCCCCAGCATGACTCCCTATACTACCCAAACACCACTTCACTATGCCAAACCCACACTACACTAAACCCAACAACAATACACCCAGCATGACTCCCTATACTACCAAAACTCCACTGCACTAACCTAAACCCTAAAACACAACCCCCTACACTACACAAACACCACTGCACTACCATTAACCCTAAAACACTACCCCCAGCATGACCCCCTAAAGTACACAAACAGCACTACACTGCCTTAAACCCTAAAACACTACCCCAGCACAACCCTCTACACTGCACAAACACCACTCCATTACCATATTCCCTAAAACATGACCCCATCACTACACAAACACTACCCACCCTAAAACCTAAAAAACTACCCCCAGCACGACCAACTTTACTACACAAACACCACTGCACTACCTTAAACCCTAAAACACTACGCCCAGCAAGACCCCCTACACTACCCAAACACCACTGCACTACCCTGAACCCTAAAACACTACACCCAGCACGACTCCCTACTCCACGCAAACACCACTGCACTACCCTAAACCCATTAACACTACCCCCAGCATGACTCCCTATACTACCCAAACACCACTTCACTACGCTAAACCCACACTACGCTAAACCCAAAACCACTGCACTACCCTGAACCCTAAAACAATACACCCAGCACGACTCCCTATACTACCAAAACACCACTGCACTAACCTAAACCCTAAAACACGACCCCCTACACTACACAAACACCACTGCACTAACATTAACCCTAAAACACTACCCCCAGCATGACCCCCTAAAGTACACAAACACCACTGCACTGCCTTAAACCCTAAAACACTACCCCAGCACAACCCTCTACACTGCACAAACACCACTCCATTACCATATTCCCTAAAACATGACCCCATCACTACACAAACACTACCCACCCTAAACCCTAAAACACAAACACCACTGCACTACCCTAAACCCTAAAACACTACCCCCAGCAATACCACCTACACTGCACAAACACCACTGCACCACCCTAAACCCTAAAACACTACCCCCAGCATGACCCCATACACTATACAAACACCACTGCACCACCCTAAACCCTAAAACAATAACCCCAGCATACCCCCTCACTACACAAACAGCACTGCACTACCCTAAACACCAAATCTACCCTCATCATGACCCCTTACAATACCCAAACACCACTACAGTACCATAAACAGTAAAACACTACCCCCAGCATGAATGCCTTCACTACACAAACACCACTGCACTACACCCAGCATGACCCCATGCACTACCCAAACACCACTGCACTACTATAAACCTTAAAACACTATCCCAGCACAACCCCATACACTACACAAACAGCACTGTACTACCCTTAACCCTTAAACACTATGCCCAGCACGACAACCTACACTACCCAAACACCACTGCACTACCCTAAACCCTAAAACACTACCCCCAGCACAACTCCCTACACTACACAAACACCACTGCATTAACCTAAATCCATAAACACTATCCCCAGCATGATTCCCTATACTACCCAAACACCACTGCACTACGCTAAACTCACACTACGCTAAACCCAAAAACACTACACCCAGCACAACCCCCTCCACTACCCAAACACCACTGCACTACCATAAACCCTAAAACACGACCCCCTACACTACAAAAACACCACTGCACTACCTTAAACCCTAAAACACTACCCCCAACATGACCCCCTACACTACACAAACACCACTGCACTGCCTTAAACCCTAAAACACTACCCCTGCACGACCCTCTACACTACACATACACCAATGCACAACCCTATTCCCTAAAACATGACCCCCATCACTACACAAACACTCCCCACACTAAACCCTAAAACACTACCCACAGCATGACCTCCTTCACTACACAAACACCACTGCACTAGACCTAAACCCTAAAACACTACCCTCTACACTAAACAAACACCACTGCACCACCCTAAACTCTAGAATAAAACCCCCAGCATGACCCCCTACACTACCCAAACACCACTGCACTACCCCAAAAACTAAAACACTACCCCCAGCATGACCCCATACACTATAGAAACACCACTGCACTACCCTAAACCCTAAAACATACCCTCAGCATACACCCTCACTATACAAACAGCACTGCACTACCCTAAACACTAAATCTACCCCCAGCATGACCCCATACACTATAGAAACACAACTGCACTACCCTTAACCCTAAAACATACCCTCAGCATACACCCTCACTATACAAACACCACTGCACTACCCCAAAAACTAAAACACTACCCCCAGCATGACCCCATACACTATAGAAACACCACTGCACTACCCTAAACCCTAAAACATACCCTCAGCATACACCCTACACTACCTAAACACCACTGCACTACAATAAACCCTAAAACACAACCTCCTGCATGAACGCCTATACTACACAAACTCCACTGCACTACCCCCAGCATGACCCCATACACTACTCAAACACCAATGCACTACCCTAAACACTAAAGCACTATCCCACCACAACCCCCTACACTACGCAAAAACCACTGCACTACCCTAAAACCTAAAACACTACGCCCAGCACGACCCCCAACACTTCCCAAACACCACTGCACTACCCTAAACCCTAAAACACTACCCGCAACACGACTCCCTACACTACACAAAGACCACTGCACTGCCCTAAACCCATGAACACTACCCTCAGCATGACTCCCTATAATACCCAAAATCCCCTGCACTACCCTGAACCCACACTACGCTAAACCCAAAAACACTACACCCAGCACGACCCTCTACACTACCCAAACACCACTGCACTACCCTAAACCCTAAAACACGACCCCCTACACTACACAAACACCACTGCACTACCATAAACCCTAAAACACTACCCCCAGCACAACGCCCTACACTACACAAAAACCACTGCACTACCCTAAACTCATAAACACTACACCAGTACAACTGCCTATACAACCCAACCACCACTGCCCTACCCTAAACCCTAAAACACTACCCCCAGCACGACCCCCTACACTACACAAACACCACTGTGCTGCCTTAAACCCTAAAACACTACACCAGCACGACCCCCTACACTACACAAACACCACTGCACTACCCTAAACCCTAAATCTACCTTCTGCATGACCACCTACACTACACAAACACCACTACTCTACCCTAAAACCTAAAACACTACTCCCAGCACAACCCCCTTCACTACCCAAACACCACTGCACTGCCCTAAACCATAAACCACTATCCCCAGCACAACCCCCTTCACTACACAAACACCACTGTACTACCCTAAACACTAAAACACTACCCCCTACACTACACAAACACCCCTGCACTACCCTAACCTATAAAACACTACCCCCAGCATGACCCCCTATGCTACCCAAACACCACTGCACTATCCCAAACCCTAAAACAATACCCCCAGCATGACCCCATACACTATACAAACACCACTGCACCACCCTAAACCCTTAAACACTACCCCCAACATGACCCCCTCACAACGCAAACGCCATTGTACTACCCTAAACTCTAAAACACTACCCCCAGCATGACTCCCTACACTACACAAACACCACTGCACTACCCTAAACCCATAAACACTACCCCCAGCATGACTCCCTATACTACCCAAAAAAGACTGCACTGCGCTAAACTCAAACTACGCTAAAACAAAAAACACTACACCCAGCACGACCCCCTCCACTACCCAAACACCACTGCACTACCCTAAACCCTAAAACACGACCCCCTACACTACACAAACACCACTGCACTACCTTAAACCCTAAAACACTACCCCCAGCATGACCCCCTACACTACACAAATACCACTGCACTACCCTAAACCCTGAAACACTACTCCCAGCATGAACACCTATACTACCCAAACACCACTGTACTACCCTGAACCCTAAAACACTACCCTCTTCACTACCCATATACTACACAAACAGCACTGCACTACCCTCAACCCTAAAACACTACCCCTGCACTACCCCCTACACTACTGAAACACCACTGCACTACCATAAACCCTAAAACACTATCCCACCACAACCCCCTACACTGCGCATACACCACTGTACTACCCTAAACCCTTAAACACTATGCCCAAGCATGACCCCCTACGCTACCCAAACACCACTGCACTACCCTAAACCCTAAAACACTACCCCCAGCACGACTCCCTACACCACACAAACACCACTGCACTACCCAAAACCTATAAACACTACCCCCAGCATGGCTCCCTATACTACCCAAAAAACACTGCAATACGCTAAACTCACACTACGCTACACCTAAAAACACTACACCCAGCACGACCCCTACACTACCCAAACACCACTGCATTACCCTAAACCCTAAAACACGAACCCCTACACTACACAAACACCACTGCACTACCTTAAACCCTAAAACACTATCCCCAGCACGACCCCCTACACTACGCAAAAACAACTGCACTGCCTTAAACCCTAAAACACTACCCACAGCATGACCACCTTCACTACACAAACACCACTGCACTAGCAATCAACCCTAAAACACTACCACCTACACTAAACAAACACCACTGCACCACCCTAAACTCTAGAACACTACCCACAGCATGACCCCCTACGCTACACAAACAGCACTGCACTACCCCAAAACATAAAACACTACGCCCAGCATGACCCCATACACTGTACAAACACCACTGCACTACCTTAAACACTAAAGCACTATCCCACCACAACCCCCTACACTACGCAAAAACCACTGCACTACCCTAAAACCTAAAACACTACGCCCAGCACGACCCCCAACACTTCCCAAACACCACTGCACTACCCTAAACCCTAAAACACTACCCGCAACACGACTCCCTACACTACACAAAGACCACTGCACTGCCCTAAACCCATGAACACTACCCTCAGCATGACTCCCTATAATACCCAAAATCCCCTGCACTACCCTGAACCCACACTACGCTAAACCCAAAAACACTACACCCAGCACGACCCTCTACACTACCCAAACACCACTGCACTACCCTAAACCCTAAAACACGACCCCCTACACTACACAAACACCACTGCACTACCATAAACCCTAAAACACTACCCCCAGCACAACGCCCTACACTACACAAAAACCACTGCACTACCCTAAACTCATAAACACTACACCAGTACAACTGCCTATACAACCCAACCACCACTGCCCTACCCTAAACCCTAAAACACTACCCCCAGCACGACCCCCTACACTACACAAACACCACTGTGCTGCCTTAAACCCTAAAACACTACACCAGCACGACCCCCTACACTACACAAACACCACTGCACTACCCTAAACCCTAAATCTACCTTCTGCATGACCACCTACACTACACAAACACCACTACTCTACCCTAAAACCTAAAACACTACTCCCAGCACAACCCCCTTCACTACCCAAACACCACTGCACTGCCCTAAACCATAAACCACTATCCCCAGCACAACCCCCTTCACTACACAAACACCACTGTACTACCCTAAACACTAAAACACTACCCCCTACACTACACAAACACCCCTGCACTACCCTAACCTATAAAACACTACCCCCAGCATGACCCCCTATGCTACCCAAACACCACTGCACTATCCCAAACCCTAAAACAATACCCCCAGCATGACCCCATACACTATACAAACACCACTGCACCACCCTAAACCCTTAAACACTACCCCCAACATGACCCCCTCACAACGCAAACGCCATTGTACTACCCTAAACTCTAAAACACTACCCCCAGCATGACTCCCTACACTACACAAACACCACTGCACTACCCTAAACCCATAAACACTACCCCCAGCATGACTCCCTATACTACCCAAAAAAGACTGCACTGCGCTAAACTCAAACTACGCTAAAACAAAAAACACTACACCCAGCACGACCCCCTCCACTACCCAAACACCACTGCACTACCCTAAACCCTAAAACACGACCCCCTACACTACACAAACACCACTGCACTACCTTAAACCCTAAAACACTACCCCCAGCATGACCCCCTACACTACACAAATACCACTGCACTACCCTAAACCCTGAAACACTACTCCCAGCATGAACACCTATACTACCCAAACACCACTGTACTACCCTGAACCCTAAAACACTACCCTCTTCACTACCCATATACTACACAAACAGCACTGCACTACCCTCAACCCTAAAACACTACCCCTGCACTACCCCCTACACTACTGAAACACCACTGCACTACCATAAACCCTAAAACACTATCCCACCACAACCCCCTACACTGCGCATACACCACTGTACTACCCTAAACCCTTAAACACTATGCCCAAGCATGACCCCCTACGCTACCCAAACACCACTGCACTACCCTAAACCCTAAAACACTACCCCCAGCACGACTCCCTACACCACACAAACACCACTGCACTACCCAAAACCTATAAACACTACCCCCAGCATGGCTCCCTATACTACCCAAAAAACACTGCAATACGCTAAACTCACACTACGCTACACCTAAAAACACTACACCCAGCACGACCCCTACACTACCCAAACACCACTGCATTACCCTAAACCCTAAAACACGAACCCCTACACTACACAAACACCACTGCACTACCTTAAACCCTAAAACACTATCCCCAGCACGACCCCCTACACTACGCAAAAACAACTGCACTGCCTTAAACCCTAAAACACTACCCACAGCATGACCACCTTCACTACACAAACACCACTGCACTAGCAATCAACCCTAAAACACTACCACCTACACTAAACAAACACCACTGCACCACCCTAAACTCTAGAACACTACCCACAGCATGACCCCCTACGCTACACAAACAGCACTGCACTACCCCAAAACATAAAACACTACGCCCAGCATGACCCCATACACTGTACAAACACCACTGCACTACCTTAAACCCTAAAACACTACACCCACCATACCCCCTCACTACACAAACAGCACTGCACTACCCTAAACACTAAATCTACCCTCAGCATGACCCCCTACAATACCCAAACACCACTGCACTACCATAAACCCTAAAACACTACCCCCAGCATGAACGCCTACAGTACACAAACACCACTGAACTACCCCCAGCATGACCCCATACACTACCCAAACACCAATGCACTACCCTAAACCCTAAAACACTATCCCAGCATAAACCCCCGAGACTACGCAAACACCACTGCACTACCCTAAACCCTAAAACAATACGCCCAGCAAGACCCCCTACACTACCCAAACACCACTGCACTACCCTAAACCCTAAAACTCTACCCCCAGCACGACTCCCTACACCACACAAACACTACTGCACTACCCTAAACCCATAAACACTTCCCCCAGCATGACTCCCTATACTACCCAAACACCACTTCACTACGCTAAACCCACACTACGCTAAACCCAAAAACAATACACCCAGCACGACTCCCTATATTACCAAAACACCACTGCACTAAAATAAACCCTAAAACACGACCCCCTACACTACACAAACACCACTGCACTACCATTAACCCTAAAACACTACCCCCAGCATGACCCCCTACAGTACACAAACACCACTGCACTGCCTTAAACCCTAAAACACTACCCCAGCACGACCCTCTACACTGCACAAACACCACTGCATTACCATATTCCCTAAAACATGACCGTATCACTACACAAATACTACCCACCCTAAACCCTAAAACACTACCCCCAGCACGACCCCCTTTACTACACAAACACCACTGCACTGCCTTAAACCCTAAAACAATACCCCCCAGCACGACCCCCTACACTACCCAAACACTGCTGCACTACCCTAAAATTAAAAAAATGACTACCCCAGCATGAACCCCTACACAACACAAGCACTACTACACAACCCCCAGCATGACCCCCTACACTACACAAACACCACTGCACTACCCTAAACCCTAAAACACTACACCCAGCATGACCCCTACACTAACCAAACACCACTGCACTACCCTAAACAGTAAAACACTACCCACAGCACGACCCTCTTCACTACACAAACACCACTGCACTACCCTAAACCCTAAACCACTAACCCCTACACTACATAAACACCACTGAACTACCCTAAACCCTAAAACACTACCCCCAACATGACCCCCTACACTACACAAACACCACTGCATTACCCTCAACCCTACACTACCCCCAGCATGACCCCCTACACTACCCAAACACCACTGCTCTACCCTGAACCCTAAAAGACAACCCCAGCATGAACCCCTAAACTACACAAACACCACTGCACTACCCTAAACCCTAAAACACTAACCCCAGCATGACCACCTACTCTGCACAAACACCACTGCACCACCCTAAACCCTAAAACATTTCCCTCAGCATGACCCCCTTCGCTACCCAAGCACCACTGCACTACTCTAAACCCTAAAACACTAACACCAGCATGACTCTGTACACTATACAAACACCACTGCACTACCCTAAACCCTAAAACACTACTCCCACTAGAACCCCTACACTACCCATACACCACTGCAGTACCCTAAACCATAAAACACTACCCCAGCACTACCCCCTACATGACCCAAACACCATTGCACTACCATAACACCTAAAACACTACTCCAGAATGACTCCCTACACTACAAAAACACAACTTCACTAGCCTAAACGCTAAAACACTAGCCCAGCACAACCCCCTACACTACACAAACACCACTGCACTACCCTAAACCCTAAAACACTACCCCCAGCATGACTCCCTACACTACACAAACACCACTGCACTACCCTAAACCCAAAAACACTACCCTCGTAGGACTCTCTATACTACCCAAACACCATAGAACTACGCTAAACCCAAATACACTACCCCCAGCGACTACCCCTTACACTACCCAAACACCACTGCGCTACCCTAAAAACTAAAACACGACCCCCTACACTACACAAACACCACTGAACTGCCCTAAACCCTAAAGCACTACCCCTAGCGCGGCCCCCTACACTACAAAAACACCGCTGCACAAGCATAAACCCTAAAACACTACCCCAAGCATGACCACCTACAATGCACAAACACCACTGTACTACCCTAAACCCTAAAACACTTCTCTCAGCATGACCCCCTTCACTACCCAAGCACCACTGCACTACTCTAAACCCCTAAAACACTACCCCCAGCATGACTCTGTACACTATACAAACACCACTGCACTACCCTTAACCCTAAAACACTACCCACAGCATGACCCCCTACACTACACAAACACCACTGCACTACCCTAAACCCTAAAACACCACACTCAGCATGACCCCCTACACTACCCAAACACCACTGCGCTACCCTAAACTGTAAAACACTACCCACAGCATGACCCCTTCACTACACAAACAAGACTGCACTACCCTAAACGCTAAAACACTACCCCCTACACTACATAAAGACAACTGCACTACCCAAAACCCTAAAACACTACCCCCAGCATGATGACATACACTATACAAACACCACTGCACGATCCTAAACCCTAAAACAGTACCCCAGCATGACCACATACACTAAACAAACACCATTACACTACCCTAAACCCTAATAACCTACCCCCAGAATGACACTCTCACAACACAAACAACTCTGCACTACCCTAAACACTAAATTGACCCCCAGCATGACCCCATACACTACACATACACCACTGCTCTACCCTTAACCCTAAAACACTACCCCCAGCATGACCACCTACACTACACAAACACTACTGCCCCACCCTAAACCCTAAAACACTTCCCCCAGCATGACTCCCTACACTACCCAAACACCACTGCACTACCCTAAGCCCTAAAACACTAACCGCAGCATGACTCTGTACACTATACAAACACCACTGCACTACCCTACACCACAAAACACTACCCCCAGCATGATACCCTACACTACACAAGCACCACTGCACTACCCTAAACCCTAAAACACTACCCACAGCACGACACCATACACTACCCAAACACCACTGCACTACAGTAAACCCTAAATCTACACCAGCACAACCCCCTAGACTACACAAACACCACTGCACTACCCTAAACCCTAAAAGACTATCTCCAGCAGAACCCCCTTTGACTACCCAAATAAAACTGCACTACCCTAAACCCAAAAACATTATCCCAGCACGACCCCCTTTGACTACCCAAACACAACTGCACTACCCAAAACCATAAAACACAACCCCCTACACTACTCAAACACCACTGCACTACCCTAAACCCTAAAACACTACCCCCACCACGACCCCCTACACTACACAAACTCCACTGCACTACCATAAACCCTAAAACACTACCCACCACACGACCCCCTACACTACACAAACACCACTGCACAGCCCAACACTCTAAAACAGTACATCAGCACAACCCCCAACACTACCCAAACACTACTGCACTACCCTAAACACTAAAACACTACCCCAGCACAACTCCATACACTACACAAACAACACTGCACTACCCTAAACCCTGAGACACTACCCCAGCATGACCTTCAACACTACCCAAACACTACTGCACTACCCTAAACCCTACAACACTACCCCTACACAAACCCCTACACTACCAGAACACCACTGCACTACCCTAAACCCTAAAACACTAACCCCAGCATGACCACTAGACTACCCAAACACCACTGCACTACCCTAAACCCTAAAACACTAACCCCAGCATGACCACTACACTACCCAAACACAACTGCACTACCCTAAACCCTAAAACAATACCCCCTACACTATACAAACAACACTGCACTACCCTAAAACCTAAACACTACCCCCAGCATGACACCTTACACTAAACAAACACAACTGCACTACCCTAAACCCTATAACACTAATCCCAGCATGATACCCTACACTACACAAGCACCACTGCACTACCCTAAACCCTAAAACACTACCCCCAGCATGGCAACATATACTACCCAAACACCACTGCACTACCGTGAACCCTAAATCTACCCCAGCACAACCCCCTAGACTACACAAACACCACTGCACTACCCTAAACCCTAAAAGACTATCCCCAGCATGACCCCCTTTGACTACCCAAACACAACTGCACTATCCTAAACCCAAAAACATTATCCCCAGCACGACCCCCTTTGACTACCCAAACACAACTGCACTACCCTAAACCATAAAACACAACCCCCTACACTACTCAAACACCACTGCACTACCGTAAACCCTAAAACACTACCCCCACCACGACCCCCTACACTAGACAAACACCACTGCACTACCATAAACCCTAAAACACTACCCGCCACACGACCCCCTACACTACATAAACACCACTGCACAGCCCAAAACTCTAAAACACTACATCAGCACTACCCCCAACACTACCCAAACACTACTGCACTACCCTAAACACTAAAACACTACTCCAGCACGACTCCATACACTACACAAACAACACTGCACTACCCTAAACCCTAAAACACTAACCCCAGCATGACCACTAGACTACCCAAACACCACTGCACTACCCTAAACCCTAAAACACTAACCCAGCATGACCACTACAATACCCAAACACAACTGCACTACCCTAAACCCTAAAACAATACCCCCTACACTATACAAACACCACTGCACTACCTTAAACCCTAAAACACTACCCGCAGCATGACACCTTACACTACACAAACACAACTGCACTACCCTAAACCCTAAAACACTACCTCCAACATGCCCCGCATGCTACCCAAACACCACTGCACTACCCTAAACTCTAAAACACTACCACCAGCATGACCCCATACACTAATCAAACACCACTTCAATACCCTAAACCCTAAAATACTACCCCAAGCATGACCCCCTCACAACACAAACAGCACTGCACTACCCTAAACACTAAATCTACCCCGATCATGACCCCCTACACTACCCAAACACCACTGCACTACCGTAAACCCTAAATGACTACCCCAGCATGAACCCCTACACTACACAAGCACCACTGCAATATCCTAAACCCTAAAACACTACCCCCAGCATGACCCTCTACACTACCCAAACTCCACTGCACTACCGTAATCCCTAAATGACTACCCCAGCATAAACCTCTACACTACACAAGCACCACTGCAATACCCTAAACCCTAAATCACTACCCCAGCATGACCCTCTACACTACCCAAACAACACTGCACTACCCTAAACCCTAAAACACTATCCCGTACATGACCCTCTACACTACCCAAACACCACTGCACTACCCTAAACCCTCAAAAACTCGCCCAGCACGAATCCCTACACTACCCAAACACCACTGCTCTACTCTAAACCCTAAATCTACCCACAGCATGACTTCCCACAGTACACAAACACCACTGTACTACCCTAAACCCTAAAACACCACACCAAACACAAACCCCTACACTACCCAACCACCACTGCACTACCCTAAACCCGAAAACACTAACCCCAGCATGACCCCGACACTACCCAAACACCACTGCACTACCCCAAACCCTAAAACCCTACCACCAGCATGATCCCCTATGCTACCCAAACACCACTGCACTACCCCAAACCCTAAAACCCTACCACCAGCATGACTCCACACACTATACAAACACCACTCCACTACCCTAAACTCTGAAACACTACCCCCAGCATGACCCCCTCACAACTAAAACAGCACTGCACTACCCTAATCGCTAAATCTACCACCAGCATGACCCCCTAGACTACACAAACACCACTGAACTACCCTAAACCCTAAAAGACTATCCCCAGCACGACCCCCTTTGACTACCCAACCACAACTGCACTACCCTAAACCCTAAAACAATACCCCCTACACTATACAAACACCACTGCACTACCCTAAACACTAAAACACTACCCCCAGCATGACATCTTACACCACACAAACACAACTGCACTACTCTAAACCCTAAAACACTACCTCCAACATGCCCCCCATGCTACCCAAACACCACTGCACTACCCTAAATCCTAAAACACTACCACCAGCATGACCCCATACACTATACAAACACCACTCCCATACCCTAAACCCTAAAACGCTAACCCAAGCATGACCCCCTCACAACACAAACAGCACTGCACTACCCTAAACACTAAATCTACCCGAGCATGACCCCCTACACTACCCAAACACCACTGCACTACCGTAAACCCTAAATGACTACCCCAGCATGAACCCCTACACTACACAAGCAACATTGCAATACCCTAAACCCTAAAACACTACCCCCAGCATGACCCTCTACACTACCCAAACTCCACTGCACTACCGTAAACCCTAAATGACTACCCCAGCATGAACCCCTACACTACACAAGCACCACTGCAATACCCTAAACCCTAAAACACTACCCCAGCATGACCCTCTACACTACCCAAACGCCACTGCACTACCCTAAACCCTAAAACACTATCCCCTACATGACCCACTACACTACCCAAACACCACTGCACTACCCTAAACCCTCAAACACTACCCCCAGCACGACTCCCTACACTACCCAAACACCACTGCTTTACTCTAAACCCTAAATCTACCCACAGCATGACCTCCCACAGTACAAAAACACCACTGTACTACCCTAAACCCTAAAACACTATACCCAACAAAAACCCCTACACTACCCAACCACCACTGCACTACCCTAAACCCTAAAACACTAACCCCAGCATGACACCTTGTACTGCTGGATTTTCCCGGCCCTATTGTGTTGATGGGTGATTAGGGTTTGCACTCATATCCTAGGGGATAGATTCGTTAGTCTTAGGGATAGCCTGCCCTGTAGTGAGGGTATTTCATGGAGCCGTGCTGAATTCAGGCCTGGTAGGCCTCAAACGGGGGAGACTCCATCTTTCTTTCTGTTCCAGCAGCTTGAGATGCTTCTAGGTTAAAGGGGATGTTTTAGTTATGAGGTGTTATTCGCTTGGAGAGAACCGGTTCAGACCAGCCCTTATCGAAGGATTGTATTTTTCTGCATGCCGAAGACGCTACATCAGGCCGGCCGGCTGGGAAAGTGTCCTCGGCACGGGGAGGTACAAGAATTTGGTGGCCGGCAGGTTACGGGCTGGAATTTTCCATGAGAAAATGCACCTCTATATTAGTGAAAGTCTGAGGCAGATACTGGCACTTGCTTTTTAGTCCGTAGGCGGCACCTGGCCGTTAAGCAGTAAAGCTACTACTTATTCCAGGGAAGACAGATGACAAACTCGAAGGTGGAGAAAAACCGAGAGATAGATATTCTTCTAACAGAATAGCCAAAGAAAAGAGAGTAGCCGATGAGGAAGAGGTCCCAGTGACTCGGAGAAGGAGAAGGGAGTAGATCCGTGACTGCGGAGGTGTGACTTCCAGGCAAAGCCGAGGCACAGACGAGAAGGGAACCTAGATGACCATTGAGTGCAGGCTACATACGACCAAGGTGATGTCAACCCCTTTATTATTAGAGTGTACAACTTAATCTATCGCTTTTCTTTGCAGGTCATATGTAATATGTATTATGTTCTGTGAGCGTGTATGTAGTGACTAAATAAAGTATCCAGTTTGTAGTGAATCAACATGTACTGCGTGTTCTTGTATAAGAGGGTAGCCTATTCTTCTAGTCAGTTGTGACTTGATATGAACAGATGTTAATCCTGATCAGGTAAGTGGTAACTGAATAAGGGAGAAAGGAGCCCCTCGAACTGGGGAACAGGTTGTGCTCAACTAGCAGTCTTTGTGTGATCTGATACATAGTAACACTGGTTCCCTTGTTGTATGTCATGGTAATTATAGGATGAACTTGTGCTAAGGCTGCCGTCTGGGCAGGAAGTCCTGGGTCCATTTGGGACCGCGAGGCTAAGGCTGCCGTCTGGGCAGGAAGTCCTGGGTCCGTTTGGGACCGCGAGGCTGAGGCTGCCGTCTGGGTAGGAAGTCCTGGGTCCGTTTGGGACCGCGAGGCTGAGGCTGCCGTCTGGGCAGGAAGTCCTGGGTCCGTTTGGGACCGCAAGGCTGAGGCTGCCGTCTGGGTAGGAAGTCCTGGGTCCGTTTGGGACCGCGAGGCTAAGGCTGCCGTCTGGGCAGGAAGTCCTGGGTCCGTTTGGGACCGCGAGGCTGAGGCTGCCGTCTGGGCAGGAAGTCCTGGGTCCGTTTGGGACCGCGAGGCTGAGGCTGCCGTCTGGGTAGGAAGTCCTGGGTCCGTTTGGGACCGCGAGGCTAAGGCTGCCGTCTGGGCAGGAAGTCCTGGGTCCATTTGGGACCGCGAGGCCGCCACTTGTATTATAAGAGGTCTTGATATATATATATATATATATATAGTAGGAATTCCCTGTCCTTAGGTGGTATATATATATGTGGTTTCTTAGGTGAGGATAGGCCCTAGGGAGGGGGTAACGTTCTGGCTGGGTTAGAGAGGCTCTGTGGAGCGGGTTCTATCTGATCCGAAAACCCAAGCAGAACATTTGGCGTCACGAACCGTTTACGAAACCTGTGTGCGTTGTGATTGTCTTGTGTTTGCTTTCGGCGCGTGCGTGGTTTTGTTTGCATTTTATTTTTGTATACTTCTGTGTATAGTTTTTATTTTTCTTCTTTCTTCTTTTTCTTCTTTTTTTCTTTTCCGCGATGTTTTCTAGACGATCTAAATCTACTTTTAAGTTGCCCGTTGATATTCCCGGATGGGATTCAACGCCTTATGAAGCCTTAGCCCGTGAGTGGGCTGATTCTACTGGTTTGAGTGAGAATTGGAATTCTTCTTTGGAGCTGGCGGAGCCGGCTACTGTGATTACTTGTTTGCAGAAGGCACCCATATCGAAGGGTGAAGAGATTCCTATTTTGGGGCGCAGAGGTTGGATTGTTCTGTCTGCGTATCGGATTCTCCATGAGAGATTGTTGAAATTACAGATATCTCTTAAAGATGTGGAAGCTCACTTTGTTGAGATTCAGAATTCTCATACTTTGTTGCGGTGTCAAAATAAGTTGCTTGCTGATAAGCTGGAGACTTACCAAGCTATTGCCGAAAGGGCGGCTGTGCGAATTGCTCGTTATAAATACAAGAACAGGCGCGGTCGGGTTTCGACGCGAAAGGTGCTTCTGGTCGTGGCGAAAGCCGGACTGGATTGGAATCCTGATGAATGGGATGGTAATATCTGGAATTCGAGTGATTCTTGTTCCTCGGGTGAGGAGTCTGCCAAGCGCGAGTCTTCTCGTTCCCGTCATGATTGTAAGTCTGCTTCTCGCACCTCTGCTGGTGCACCCCGTGATTGCGCTCGTTCTTCGGGTGGGATCGATACCTCTTACACTGATTATCCCTCTACGAGTACTGATCGGGCTCCTTGTGATGCTCGTCCCGCGGTCTCTGCGCATCCAGTTTTTCGTCGAAAGTTGCAGCAGTCTCCCGCTGCTCCGCAGGGTATTTCTTTAGACTCTTTAGAGGACTTTACGCAACAGGAAATTAGTGATATTTTGCAGCGATTTCGGCAGCGAGCCGGTGAGACCTTGCTCACATGGATGGTGCGCCTTTATGAACTGGGCGCTGCTGGTATTATGTTAGATATTGGCGATTGTTTGAAGTTTTGTTCCTTGAGTTCGGATTCTACTGTACAGGATCATTTTCGTAACTATAATGGTGGTGGTCAAATTTCTTTGCTTCAATTGGCGACTGAGGGTTGTAATCAAAAGTATCCTACTGAGTCTGATTGGCCTGTGAATGACAAACCGTGGTATACTTTGTGCGACGCTGCACTACGTCTCAAAGAGGAGGTGATGAAAACGGCAATTTTTTTGGGTACTGCTGACAGGTTGCTTGATGGTTTGTTGACATCTTCTGTGCGGAATCGCATTATTCGGTCTTCCCCTGTTGCCTATAAGCAGGTCATGATGACTTTATTGATTAATCAGACTGGTAATGTGTTATCTACGGTACTGGAGTCGGTACGCCAACTCGGTGAGTTAGGTGAGTGGTTTAAACCTGAACGTCAGTCCCGGCCTGACACCCGTACTCCGGGTGAAAATAAACTTACTAGGCGTGATATCTTTTCTGGTCTTCTAGCTGATGGTGTGCGTAGGGAGGACATTGACGGTGAGACTACCGCTCGTTTGTGGGAGTTGTTTCGCAAACGTGGTTTGGATCGGAAGGAGGGTGCCCGGCGTGTTCGGACCACTGAGTGTGATCGTGGTGGTTCTGACGGTAGCGGTGATGACGACCGCCGTGGGCGCTCTGTTCGTCGTGATGATCGACATTATGTACATGATGTGTCCCCCCGTCGAGAGAGAGACAGGGAGAGAGAGGGGGAAAGAGAAAGGGGGAGAAATGATTATGTTTACAGCAGACGTAGAGATGATAGGGATCAATCCCCTGAGTTGAGGAGGAGAGAGGATCGTCACAGTTTGGTCGATCGTAACCTGCAGTACAATGCTGAAGACTCAAATCCGTTCCGTACGGGGAATGGATATGAACAGGAGGTACCGATACCTAAGAAACGTGAGAGTCTTTATCCTGATTTGTCCTGGTACACACAATGCAGCAAGAATGACTAGGAAATAGGTCAAGCTCCGGTACACAGATGGGCTCACCGAGATAATAGACCCTATGTAGATATTGATATTTATTGGAGACATCGTAATATCCAAAGGGCCCGAGCATTGGTAGATACAGGAGCGGAGGCCACTCTTATTCATGGAAAATCAAAGAAGTTTACAGGTCAGCCTTTTACTATTACCGGATTAGGTGGAAAAGAAACCCCTGCAGTTCAAACTTTGCTTGAAATGAGAATAGGTAGAATCCCTAGAAAAGAATATTCTGTACTAGTGGTGCCACTCTTAGAATTCATAATTGGAATCGATATCTTGAAAGGAATGACGTTGCATCTAGACGATGGGTGTTACCAATTTGGAACCACGCATTATATATCGTCCAGACCTATATGGGTTGGTCGTTTAAGAATGCCTCCCATACAAGTTCCCCAGGCGACAAAAGTGGTTTGTCAAAAGCAGTATCGTATTCCAGGTGGCCATGAGGAGATTAGTACCACTATTCAGGAGTTGGTGGATGCAGGTGTTATAACCCCGGTTACTTCTGCTTGGAATAACCCTGTTTGGCCTGTACGTAAGAGTGATAATTCTTGGCGCATGACTGTTGATTATCGAGAATTGAACAAACACACGCCCTCTTTGACTGTTGCAGTGCCGGATGTTATCACCCTAATTGAAAGAATCCAAAAGCATCCAGGTACATGGTATGCGTCCATTGATATTGCTAATGCTTTCTTTTCTATTCCAATTGCCCCTGAGTGTCAGGAACAGTTCAGTTTTACGTGGAACGGGCGTCAGATGACGTTTAGGAGTCTTCCTCAGGGCTATGTGCATAGTCCCACAATATGTCACCGGCTGGTGGCAGAGCATTTGGCTGAGGTACCGGTTCATTCCCAAATGCAGATATGTCATTATATTGACGATGTTTTGATCCAAGGCGATACACGGGAGGAAGTTCAGACCCAATTGGACAGGATCATTGAGTGCCTGCGTGGGAAAGGTTGGGAAATCAACCCAGATAAATTGCAAGGTCCGTCCCAGTCTGTAAAATTTTTGGGTATTAATTGGCATGAAGGGCACCGTGAAGTGATCCCTCAGGTTAAACAGAAGATTCTTGATTTTGCAGTTCCGAGGAATAGGAAAGAAGCCCAGAGCTTCATTGGCCTGTTTGGTTTTTGGCGCCAGCATATTCCTCATTTGAGTCAAATATTGGCCCCCTTGTACCGGGTCACGCGTAAAAAGAATGCATTTGAATGGGGTAAACCACAGCAAGATGCGTTTAGTCTGGCAAAAGAAGCAATTCAACATGCTCTGGATTTATGGCCTGTACGTGATGGTGATGTGGATTTGAATGTGTCTGTACAGGGCCCTTATGCAAATTGGAGTTTGTGGCAGAAACAAGGCAGGAGTAGAGTACCGTTAGGTTTTTGGACCAAAAAGTTACCTGATGCTGGTGAGCGTTATACACCCTTTGAGAAACAGTTACTTGCATGTTATTGGGCTCTGGTGGATACCGAGCAATTGACTTTGGGACATGATATAGTTTTGCGACCTGAAATTCCTATCATGCAGTGGGTTCTGAGTTCGCCGAAAACTCACCGAATTGGACATGCTCAAGAGGCGAGTGTGATTAAATGGAAATGGTATATACAAGATAGGGCACGTGTGGGCCCGAAAGGAGTTGCTTCTTTACATGAGCAGGTGGCGTGAGCGCCGTCGACTGAGAATGAGAGTGAATGTTCCGTACCTTTAGCACAGGAGTCTCCTGTCAAGTGGGGTAAGCCTTTTGATGATTTGTCCGCAGCGGACAGAAACCATGTTTGGTTCACGGATGGTTCAGCGAGGTTTATAGGAACGACACGGCACTGGAAGGCGGTGTCCTATAATCCGGTTACACAGAAATTGCTGAGCACAACTGGTGAAGGTAAAAGCAGCCAATTTGCCGAGCTGTATGCTGTTTATCAAGTTTTGAAACAAGAGTTACCTGGTACATGTCATATTTTCACTGATTCTTGGTCTACTGCCAATGGACTGGCTGTTTGGTTGCCGACTTGGCATTCCCATAATTGGAAGTTACATTCCAATGAATTGTGGGGAAAAGAGTTATGGCAAGAGATTTGGGAGATGCTCCCACAGAGTACTGTTACAATCTTCCATGTGGATGCTCACACCCCGATAGATTCTCTTGACAAATTTTTTCATAACATTGCAGATGAGAAATCTAAAATTGCTGAGGCAGTGGTGGACAGGCAAGATTCTGACATTGCGGGATTGGCGAAATGGGCACACCAGAAGGCAGGACATTTTGGAGAGAAGGCCACTAGCAGGTGGGCTGCTGATCGAGGAATTTATATTCCCCTAGATTTAATTAAAAATGTTATCTTACACTGTCCCGTTTGTCAACATATCAGACAGCGTAAAGTGCCCCAAATTGTTAAAGGTCATTTACATCGCGGAAAACTGCCCGCTCAAATCTGGCAGATTGATTACATTGGTCCACTTCCTATGAGTAGGAATTGTCAATATGTTTGCACTATTGTTGATACATACAGTGGCCTGCTGGTAGCCCTTCCCTGTAAGCAAGCTACCCAATTGAATACCATTAAAACATTAGAATTGATTATGATGTATTATGGTGTGCCATTCCAAATTCAATCTGATAATGCATCCCATTTTCGTGGAAGATTGGTACAGGAATTCTGTGCGGAAAACAATATTGAATGGATATTTCATATACCCTACTATCCACAGGCCTCGGGCCTGGTGGAGAGATTGAATGGCCTGCTAAAGGACCAGCTGCGTAAGTTAACAAATGACAAGTATGAGAATTGGCGAGACTTTTTGCCTCAAGCGTTATTGATTTTGAATAACCGTCCTTTCCTAAATGCTGAATCCCCACTTATGCGTTTGTTTCCTCCGAATGTTGATGCTAAGCCCAATGAAATAAGAGAGACTGTGATGTACTGGGAAATTACTCCTGGAGCTTTGGCTCCATGTAGAGCAACCCCAGGGTCGGCAGGTTTAGACTTGCATGCCATGGATGACACCGTTTTAAAAAGTAAGGATCGGGTCATCATTGCTACTGGTGTTGGTATTCATATACCACCTGGGAATTTCGGATTAATCGCCCCTAGATCGGGGCTGGCTGTAAAAGGCATTCAGGTGCTTGGAGGAATTATTGACAGTGATTATCAGGGAGAGATTAAGGTGCTCCTGCTGAATAGCAGTGAGGTTGACTTACTGATACACCGCACTGACCGAGTGGCTCAATTACTCATTATGCCTGTTTTCAGTGGTACATTAATGAAAGGCACTGCCCCAACTTTGCTAACTGTACGAGGCCAGAAAGGTTTTGGCTCTACGGATAACCCTGGGGCTAGGGTTTGGGTGCAGTCGCCTAAAAATCCCCCTGAACAAGCAGAGGTTATTGCCACTGGTCAGGACAATACCATTTTGGTTATGAGACCAGGGAAAGATAGCTGGGAGGCGGTCCCGGCTGACAAATGTTATTTACGAGAATGATTAATGCCTGTATTTGATTCTCTTTCAGATCATTCTTTGGACTGTTGCTGCAGGATGTGTCGGTACTGGACTCCTTTTGGGATGGTACGACGAGAAAGGAGGGATCCCGTCAACCCGGGATGAACTGAGAACCCGAGTGTTGCGTTCCTTCGCTGCGTGGGATTCATCATCGAACTTTTGGACATCATTGGCCAAGAGGGTGACTGATGCCCCTCACTTCTGTTTGACACCGATGAGATCTGTACACGATATTCTGGCGACCTGTCTGGTTGCTGTCCCTGCCTCGTTGGAAACCCTAATTCACATTTTTAATGTTTCAAAGGCTCGTCCCAATGTTCTCCTGGGTGATTTTGCTACCCATGTATATTGCCCTTTATGTACTGAACTGCCGAACGAGCCACCCCCCATCCAGTCCCAAATAGTTACCTATAATATCACACAAGGTGATTTATGCTTCTTTCTTACGTGTAATCCTAGTGCGATCTCTGAATGTCTACGCCTCAAACTAAAAGGCGCCACTTCATTTACCGCTCATGAACGGACTTTGTGCTTTCAAAGGACACCGACCACATGTGTTTCAGTTCAGAACAATATGACTTGCAATAGTTTGGTAGTTACCCCCAGTCATTATCGCACGATGTTACTACTTGCCGGATGGCTTTTCTCATGTGGTAATACTTCCTGGCCATATGTCCCTGCAAACATTTCCGGAGGCCCTTGTGCTATTACGAGACTCAGTTTGTTAATGTTTTCATCACATCCGAATGCCAACTCTCGTGTGATTCGAGATACTGTGATGTTACAGGAGGATTGTGACTCATCTTTGCATTTATATTCCAAGTCTGAATACCTTAGCCTAGCTATTTCAATTATTGGTGTTCCTGCTCTGGCAGTTTATAATGCCAAATCCATTGGGAAAATGGCCTGTTGGATGGTGAAATCCATTAATCATACTTCTACAGTCCTGTCCGACATGTTACTAGATGCCCAGGGTGAACGTAGGGCCATTTTGCAAAACAGAGCGGCCATTGATTATCTTTTGCTTAAACACGGACATGACTGCTCCGATTTCGAAGGTCTCTGTTGTTTTAACTTGTCCGATCATACCCAATCCATTCGTGCACACATTGACAAGTTGCGTGATTTAACGGAAGAAGTTAGAAAACACGTTGACCAGGGCTGGTTTGACTGGCTCTTTAATTGGTTGCCTGACGTACACGTGCTACGTCAAACATTAGGTGGTATTCTGATTGCTGTTGCTGTTTTGATTTCTATCTGTTGCTTTATTCAGTGTATTCCTTCACTGCTTCAATTCTGTACACTCGGTACTAGACATAGATCAGTTAGTTTTGTTTCATATTATTCTTCCACCGATGTTAGTTCTGTTTAATGAATGTATAATAGACTGAAGTCAAGGGTGAAATGTACTGCTCGATTTTCCCGGCCCTATTGTGTTGATGGGTGATTAGGGGGACTTCAGTCTCTCTCACATTCAAGCCTAAGGGTTAGAGTAGTGAATGAAGTCTATTTTCTAGGCACTTCGACATGATCCTGTGTTCTTCCCCATAGATCAGGGCTTGTACACATATCCTAGGGGATAGATTCGTTAGTCTTAGGGATAGCCTGCCCTGTAGTGAGGGTATTTCATGGAGCCGTGCTGAATTCAGGCCTGGTAGGCCTCAAACGGGGGAGACTCCATCTTTCTTTCTGTTCCAGCAGCTTGAGATGCTTCTAGGTTAAAGGGGATGTTTTAGTTATGAGGTGTTATTCGCTTGGAGAGAACCGGTTCAGACCAGCCCTTATCGAAGGATTGTATTTTTCTTCATGCCGAAGACGCTACATCAGGCCGGCCGGCTGGGAAAGTGTCCTTGGCACGGGGAGGTACAAGAATTTGGTGGGCGGCAGGTTACGGGCTGGAATTTTCCATGAGAAAATGCACCTCTATATTAGTGAAAGTCTGAGGCAGATACTGGCACTTGCTTTTTAGTCCGTAGGCGGCACCTGGCCGTTAAGCAGTAAAGCTACTACTTATTCCAGGGAAGACAGATGACAAACTCGAAGGTGGAGAAAAACCGAGAGATAGATATTCTTCTAACAGAATAGCCAAAGAAAAGAGAGTAGCCGATGAGGAAGAGGTCCCAGTGACTCGGAGAAGGAGAAGGGAGTAGATCCGTGACTGCGGAGGTGTGACTTCCAGGCAAAGCCGAGGCACAGACGAGAAGGGAACCTAGATGACCATTGAGTGCAGGCTACATACGACCAAGGTGATGTCAACCCCTTTATTATTAGAGTGTACAACTTAATCTATCGCTTTTCTTTGCAGGTCATATGTAATATGTATTATGTTCTGTGAGCGTGTATGTAGTGACTAAATAAAGTATCCAGTTTGTAGTGAATCAACATGTACTGCGTGTTCTTGTATAAGAGGGTAGCCTATTCTTCTAGTCAGTTGTGACTTGATATGAACAGATGTTAATCCTGATCAGGTAAGTGGTAACTGAATAAGGGAGAAAGGAGCCCCTCGAACTGGGGAACAGGTTGTGCTCAACTAGCAGTCTTTGTGTGATCTGATACATAGTAACACTGGTTCCCTTGTTGTATGTCATGGTAATTATAGGATGAACTTGTGCTAAGGCTGCCGTCTGGGCAGGAAGTCCTGGGTCCATTTGGGACCGCGAGGCTAAGGCTGCCGTCTGGGCAGGAAGTCCTGGGTCCGTTTGGGACCGCGAGGCTGAGGCTGCCGTCTGGGTAGGAAGTCCTGGGTCCGTTTGGGACCGCGAGGCTGAGGCTGCCGTCTGGGCAGGAAGTCCTGGGTCCGTTTGGGACCGCGAGGCTGAGGCTGCCGTCTGGGTAGGAAGTCCTGGGTCCGTTTGGGACCGCGAGGCTAAGGCTGCCGTCTGGGCAGGAAGTCCTGGGTCCGTTTGGGACCGCGAGGCTGAGGCTGCTGTCTGGGCAGGAAGTCCTGGGTCCGTTTGGGACCGCGAGGCTGAGGCTGCCGTCTGGGTAGGAAGTCCTGGGTCCGTTTGGGACCGCGAGGCTAAGGCTGCCGTCTGGGCAGGAAGTCCTGGGTCCATTTGGGACCGCGAGGCCGCCACTTGTATTATAAGAGGTCTTGATATATATATATATATATATATATATATATATATATAGTAGGAATTCCCTGTCCTTAGGTGGTATATATGAATGTGGTTTCTTAGGTGAGGATAGGCCCTAGGGAGGGGGTAACGTTCTGGCTGGGTTAGAGAGGCTCTGTGGAGCGGGTTCTATCTGATCCGAAAACCCAAGCAGAACACACCTAAACTACCCAAACACCACTGTACTACCCTAAACCTTTAAAACAATACCCCCCAAACTATACAAACACCACTGCACTACTCCCAGCATGGCCCCTTAAAAACCTGCACTACCCTAAACCCTAAAACACTACCCCAAACATGACCCCCTATGCTACCCAAACACCACTGCACTACGCCTAAAACTCTTCCCCCAGCATGACCCCCTCACAACAAACACAGCACAGCACTACCCTAATCACTAATTCTACCACCAGCATGACCCTAAACCCTAAAAGACTATCCCCAGCACGACCCCCTTTGACTACCCAAACACAACTGCACTACCCGGCCTAAACCCAAAAACACTATCCCCAGCACGACCCCCTTTGACTACCCAAACACAACTGCACTACCATTAACCATAAAACACAACCCCCTACACTACACAAACACCACTGCACTACCCTAAACCCTAAAACACTACCCCCACCACGACCCCCTACACTACACAAACACCACTGCACTACCATAAACCCTAAAACACTACCCACCACATGACCCCCTACACTACACAAACACCACTGCACGGCCCTAATCTTTAAAACAGTACCCTAGCACTACCCCGAACACTACCCAAACATTACTGCACTACCCTAAACACTAAAACACTACCCCAGCACGATTCCCTACACTACACAAACACCACTGCACTACCCTAAACCCTGAGACACTACCCCAGCATGACCTTCTACACTACCCAAACACTACTGCACTACCCTAAACCCTAAAACACTACCCCAACACAAACCCCTACACTACCCAAACACCACTGCACTACCCTAAACCCTAAAACACTAACCCCAGCATGACCACTAGACTACCCAAACACCACTGCACTACCCTAAACCCTAAAACACTAACCCCAGCATGACCACTACACTACCCAAACACCACTGCACTACCCTAAACCCTAAAACACTACCCCCAGCATGACCCCATACACTATCAAAACACCACAGCACAAGCCAAAACACTACCCCCAAGAATGACCACGTACACTATACAAACACCACTGCACTACCCTAAACCCTAAAACAGTACCCCAGCATGACCACATACAATAAACAAACACCATTACACTACCCTAAACCCTAATAACCTATCCCCAGAATGACACCCTCACAACACAAAGAACACTGCACTATCCTAAACACTAAATAGACCCCCAGCATGACCCCCTACACTACACAAACACCACTGCTCTACCCTTAACGCTAAAACACTACCCCCAGCATGACTCCTACACTGCACAAACACCACTGCTCTACCCTAAACCCTAAAACACTACCCCCAGCATAACTCCCTATACTACCCAAACACCACTGCACTACCCTAAACCGTAAAACACTACCATCAGCATGACTCTGTATACTATACAAACACCACTGCACTACCCTACACCTTAAAACACTATCCCCAGCATGACCCCCTACACTACCCAAACACCACTGCACTACCCTAACCCCTAAAACACTAACCACAGCATGATACCCTACACTACACAAGCACCACTGCACTACCTTAAATTTTAAAATACTACCACCAGCATGACACCACACACTACCCAAACACCACTGCACTACCGTAAACCCTAAATGTATCCCAGCACAACCCCCCAGACCACGGGTACTCATAGTACGGCCCGCGGGCCGTCAGCGGCCCGGCAAGCCTTCCTTGGCGGCCCGCGGACCTTGCAGACATAGTGCCTGTGCCCTGTGCTTGTCAGCGAACACCGCCGGTTACAGCAGCGCGGAGCTGTGAGGCCGGGCGATTCTTTTAAAGGCCATTTACTTGTTAATGAGGCTTTGTTGTGTTTCACCTCTTCTTAGCGCCCCTGCGTCTCCCCTCTGAATGAGTGGAGATGCAGGGGCGCTAAGAAGAGGTGAAATACAACAAAGCCTCATTAACAAGTAAATGGCCTTTAAAAGACCTGTGAAGTACTTGGGTGCGGCGGCCATTTGCGTTCCCTGGAAGCTGTCAGCGAGGGGTGAGGTGACAGAGGACAGCAGGGTGAGGTGATGGAGGGCAGCAGGGAGTGAGAGCAGGGGGTGAGGTGACAGCGGGAGGAAGACAGAGTGCGACAGAGGGAGGAAGAGGGAGGGAGAGAGAGGGAGAGGAGGAAGACAGGGAGAGGAGGAAGACAGGGAGAGGAGGAAGACAGGGAGAGGGGGGAAGACAGGGAGAGAGAGAGGGAGACAGAGGGGGAGGGAGGGAGGGAGAGGGAGGGAGACGGAGGGAGAACGGAGGAGGGAGGGAGGAGACAGAGTGAGGGAGACAGAGGGAAAGAGAGCAATAGAGAGAGGGAGGGAGACGGAGAGAGAGAGGGAGGGAGGGGGACAGAAAGAAAGGGAGACAAACAGTGAGTGAGACAGAGGGAGGGAGAGAGAGGGAGGGAGACGGAGAGGAAGGGAGGGAGAGAGGGAGACCGAGAGAGGGAGGGAGAGAGAGGCAGGGAGACAGAGGGAGGAAGGGAGGACAAAGGGAGGGAGGGAGACAGAGGGAGGGAGGCAGACAGAGGGAGGGAGGGAGACAGAGGGAGGGAGACGGAGACAGAGGAAAGGGAGACGGAGACAGAGGGAGGGATAGGGAGGGAGGGAGACAGAGGGAGAGAGGGAGAGGGAGGGAGACAGAGGGAGAGAGAGAGAGGGAGGGGACAGAGTGAAAGGGAGACAAACAGTGAGTGAGACAGAGGGAGCGAGAGGGAGACAAACAGTGAGTGAGACAAAGGGAGCGAGAGGGAGACAAACAGGGAGGGAGACAAAGGGAGCGAGAGGGAGACAAACAGGGAGGGAGACAGAGAGAAAGGGAGACAAACAGAGTGATGGACGGAGAGAGAGACAGAGAGAAAGGGAGACAAACAGAGTGATGGACGGAGAGAGAGACAGAGAGAAAGGGAGACAAACAGAGTGATGGACGGAGAGAGAGACAGAGAGAAAGGGAGACAAACAGAGTGATGGACGGAGAGAGAGACAGAGAGAAAGGGAGACAAATAGAGTGATGGACGGAGAGATAGATAGAGAGGGCGGGAGACAGAGTGAGAGATAGATAGATAGATAGAGAGGGCGGGAGACAGAGTGAGAGATAGATAGATAGATAGATAGATAGATAGATAGATAGATAGATAGATAGATAGATAGATAGATAGATAGATAGATAGATAGATAGATAGATAGATAGATAGATAGATAGATAGATAGATAGATAGATAGATAGATAGATAGATAGATAGAGAGGGCGGGAGACAGAGTGAGAGATAGATAGATAGATAGATAGATAGATAGATAGATAGATAGATAGATAGATAGATAGATAGATAGATAGATAGATAGATAGATAGATAGATAGATAGATAGATAGATAGATAGATAGATAGATAGATAGATAGATAGATAGATAGATAGATAGATAGATAGATAGATAGATAGATAGATAGATAGATAGATAGATAGATAGATAGATAGATAGATAGATAGATAAATAGATAGATAGATAGATAGATAGATAGATAGATAGATAGATAGATAGATAGATAGATAGATATATACGGCGGGAGATAGAGTGAGAGATAGATAGATAGATAGATAGATAGATAGATAGATAGATAGATAGATAGATAGATAGATAGATAGATAGATAGATAGATAGATAGATAGATAGATAGATAGATAGATAGATAGATAGATAGATAGATAGGGCGGGAGACAGAGTGATAGATAGATAGATAGAGAGGGCGGGAGACATAGTGATAGATAGATAGATAGATAGATAGATAGATAGATAGATAGATAGATAGATAGATAGATAGATAGATAGATAGATAGATAGATAGATAGATAGATAGATAGATAGATAGATAGATAGATAGATAGATAGATAGATAGATAGATAGATAGATAGATAGATAGATATGTGTGCATACCGGGTCTGGTGGCTCAGTGGATGAAGGCGTCCGCTGCAGTGGCCTGTGTTCAACCTCATGGTCATAGTTTTTTTTTGCTCTAGCCCCGCCCCCTCCCCCACTGGCCCCGCCCCCACCGGTGCGGCCCTCAGCCAGAAACCACACTGTAAATTTGGCCCCCGAGAGAAAGTTTGTGAGTACCCATGCCCTAGACTATACAAACACCACTGCACTACCCAAACCCTAAAAGACTATCCCCAGCACGACCCCCTTTAACTACCCAAACACAACTGCACTACCCTAAACCCAAAAACACTATCCCCAGCACAACCCCCTTTGACTACCCAAACACAACTGCACTACCCTAAACCACAAAACACAACCCCCTACACTACTCAAACACCACTGCACTACCCTAAACCCTAAAACGCTACCCCCACCACGACCCCCTACACTACACAAACACCACTGCTCTACCATAAACCCTAAAACACTACCCACCACACGACCCCCAACACTACCCAAACACTACTGCACTACTCTAAACTCTAAAACACTACACCAGCACGACTCCATACACTACACAAACATCACTGCACTACCCTAAACCCTGAGACACTACCCCAGCATGACCTTCTACACTACCCAAACACTACTGCACTACCCTAAACCCTACAACACTACTCCAACACAAACCCCTACACTACCCAAACACCACTGCACTACCTTAAACCCTAAAACACTAACCCCAGCATGACCACTACACTACCCAAACACCACTGCACTACCCTAAACCCTAAAACAATACCCCCTACACTATACAAACACCACTGCACTACCCTAAACCCAAAAACACTACCCCCAGCATGACACCTTACATTACATAAACACAACTGCACTACCCTAAACCCTAAAACACTACCTCTAACATGCCCCCCATATGCTACCCAAACACCACTGCACTACCCTAAACCCTAAAACACTACCACCAGCATGACCCCATACACTATAAAAACACCACTCCACTACCCTAAACCCTAAAACACTACCCCAAGCATGACCCCCTCACAACACAAACAGCACTGCACTACCCTAAACACTAAATCTACCCCGAGCATAACCCCCTACACTACACAAACACCACTGCACTACCGTAAACCCTAAATGACTATCCCAGCATGAACCCCTACACTACACAAGCACCACTGCAATACCCTAAACCCTAAAACACTACCCCCAGCATGACACTCTACACTACCCAAACACCACTGCACTACCATAAACCCTAAATGACTACCCCAGCATGAACCCCTACACTACACAAGCACCACTGCAATACCCTAAACCCTAAAACACTACCCCCAGCATGACACTCTACACTACCCAAACACCACTGCACTACCGTAAACCCTAAATGACTACCCCAGCATGAACCCCTACACTACACAAGCACAACTGCAATACCCTAAACCCTAAAACACTACCCCAGCACGACCCTCTACACTACCCAAACACCACTGCACTACCCTAAACCCTCTAACACTACCCCCAGCACGACTCCCTACACTACCCAAACACCACTGCTCTACTCTAAACCCTAAAACACTAACCTCAGCATGACCCCTACAATACCCAAACACCACTGTACTACCCTAAACCCTGAAACAATACCCCCTAAACTATACAAACACCACTGCACTACTCTAAACCCTAAAACACGACCCCCAACATGACCCCCAATGCTACCCAAACACCACTGCACTACCCCAAACCCTAAAACACTACCACCAGCATGACCCCATACACTATACAAATATCACTCCACTACCCTAAACCCTAAATGACTACCCCCAGCATGAACCCCTACACTATACACGCACCACTGTAATAACCTAAACCCTAAAACACTACCCACAGCATGACCCCCTACACTACACACACACCACTGCACTACCCTAAACCCTAAAACACTACACTCGGCATGACCCCCTACACTATCCAAACACCACTCCACTACCCTAAACTGTAAAACACTACCCACAGCATGACCCCCTCAACTACACAAACAACACTGCACTACCCTAAAGCCTAAAACACTACCCCCTACACTACATAAACACAACTGCACTACCCAAAACCCTAAAACACTACCACCAGCATGACAACATACGTTATACAAACACCACTGCAATACCCGAAACCCTAAAACCCTATCCCCGGCATGACCCCTTACACTACACAAACACAACTGCACTACCCTAAAAGCTAAAACAAAACCCCAGCATGGCCACATACACTAAACAAACACCATTATACTACCCTAAACCCTAATAACCTACCCCCAGCATGACACCCTCACAACACAAACAACACTGCACTACCCTAAACACTAAATAGACCCTCAGCATGACCCCCTACAATACCCAAACACCACTGCACTACCAAAAACCCTAAAACACTACCCCCAGCATGAACGCCTTCAGTACACAAACACCACTGCACTAACCCCAGCATGACCCCATACACTACCCAAACACCAATGCACTACTCTAAACCCTAAAACACTATCCCAGCATAAACCCCCTAGACTACGCAAACACCACTGCACTACCTTAAACCCTAAAACACTACGCCCAGCAAGACCCCCTACACTACCCAAACACCACTGCACTACCCTAAACCCTAAAACACTACCCCCAGCACGACTCCCAACACCACGCAAACACCACTGCACTACCCTAAACCCATTAACACTACCCCCAGCATGACCCCCTATACTACCCAAACACCACTTCACTATGCTAAACCCACACTACGCTAAACCCAAAAACAATACACCCAGCACGACTCCCTATACTACCAAAACACCACTGCACTACCCTAAACCCTAAAACACTACCCTCAGCATACCCCCTCACTATACAAACAGCACAGCACTACCCTAAACACTAAATCTACCCCCAGCATGTCCCCCTACACTACCCAAACACCACTGCACTACCATAAACCATAAAGCACTATCCCAGCACAAAACCCTACACTACGCAAACACCACTGCACTACCTTAAACCCTAAAACACTACGCCCAGCAAGACCCCCTACACTACCCAAACACCACTACACTACCCTAAACCCTAAAACACTACCCCCAGCAGTACCCCCTAACTACAAAAACACCACTGCAATACAATAAACCCTAAAGCACTACAACCCAGCATGACCCCATACACTGCACAAACACCACAACACTACCCTAATCCCTAAAACACTACCCCCAGCAGTACCCCCTACACTACCCCAAAACAACTGCACTACCCTAAACCCTAAAACACTACCCCAGCATGACCCCCTACACTACACAAACACCACTGCACTACCCTAAACCCTAAAACACCACCTGTACACTACCCAAACACCTCTGCACTACCCTAAACCCTAAAACACTACCACCAGAACTACCACCAATACTACACAAACACCACTACACTACCTTAAACCCTGAAACACAGTGGGCCCGATTCACAGAACTAACTTAAGACTAAATCCTAAACTTACTACCATTTTGGTATTCACAGAAGGCACTTACTCATTTTGGTATTCACAGAAGATAGGAGTCCTAACTTTAGTACTCCTAAATGCCTTTTGTGAATACCAAAAGTCTTAAAGTTAGGATTTTTCTCAGATTAGGAGTAGTAAAATTAGAACTCCTAACTTTAGGACTCCTAAATGCCTTCTGTTAATACCAAAAGTCTTAAAATTAGAATTTTTCTCAGTTTAGGAGTCCTAAAGTTAGGACTCCTAACTTTACTACTACTAAATTGAGAAAAATCCTAATTTTAAGACTTTCGTTATTCGCAGAAGGCATTTCGGAGTCCTAAAGTTAGGAGTCTTAACTATACTACTACTAAATTGACAAAAATCCTAATTTTAGGACTTTCGGTATTCACAGAAGGCATTTAGGAGTCCTAAAGTTAGGACTCCTAACTTCTGTGAATACCAAAATGAGTAAGTGCCTTCTGTGAATACCAAAATAGGTAAGTGCCTTCTGTGAATACCAAAATGGTAGTAAGTTTAGGATTTTGTCTTAAGTTTGATCTGTGAATCGGGCCCAGTCCCCGCAGTTCCCCCTACACTACCCAAACAACACTGCACACCACTAAACCCTAAAACACTACAACCCAGCATGACCCCCTACAATACACAAACACCATGGCACTACCCTAAACCATAAAACACTACCCCCAGCAGTACCCTCTACACTACCCACACACAACTGCACTACCCTAAACCCTAAAACACTACCCCCATCACCCCCTACACGTCACAAACACCACTGCACTCCCTAATGCACTGCCCTGAACCCTAAAACACTACCCCCAGCATGACCCCCTACACTTGCAAAACACCACTGTACTACCCAAAACCCTAAAACAATACCCCTAGTACGACCCCCTACACTACACAAACACCACCGTGCTACCCTAAACTCTAAATGTACCCGCAGCATGAAACCTACACTACCCAAACACCTCTGTGTTACCCTGAACCCTAAAAGATAACCCCAGCATGACCCCCTTCGCTACCCAAGCACCACTGCACTACTCTAAACCCTAAAACACTAACCCCAGCATGACTCTGTACACTATACAAACACCACTGCACTACCCTAAACCCTAAAACACTCCTCCCACTAGAACCCCTACACTACCCATACACCACTGCAGTACCCTAAACCATAAAACACTACCCCAGCACTACCCCCTACACGACCCAAACACCATTGCACTACCATAACACCTAAAACACTACTCCAGAATGACTCCCTACAATACAAAAACACAACTTCACTAGCCTAAACGCTAAAGCACTAGCCCAGCACAACCCCCTACACTACACAAACACCACTGCACTACCCTAAACCCTAAAACACTACCCCCAGCATGACTCCCTACAATACACAAACACCACTGCACTACCCTAAACCCGAAAACACTACCCTCGTAGGACTCTCTATACTACCCAAACACCATAGAACTACGCTAAACCCAAATACACTACCCCCAGCGACGACCCCTTACACTACCCAAACACCACTGCGCTACCCTAAAACCGAAAACACGACCCCCTACACTACACAAACACCACTGAACTGCCCTAAACCCTAAAACACTACCCCAGCACGATCCCCTACACTACACAAACACCACTGCACTGCCTTAAACCCTAAAGCACTACCCCCAGCGCGGCCCCCTACACTACAAAAACACCGCTGCACTAGCATAAACTCTAAAACACTACCCCAAGCATGACCACCTACAATGCACAAACACCACTGTACTACCCTGAACCCTAAAACACCTCTCTCAGAATGACCCCCTTCACTACCCAAGCACCACTGCACTACTCTAAACCCTAAAACACTACCCCAGCATGACTCTGTACACTATACAAACACCACTGCACTACCCTTAACCCTAAAACACTACCCACAGCATGACCCCCTACACTACACAAACACCACTGCACTACCCTAAACCCTAAAACACCACACTCAGCATGACCCCCTACACTACCCAAACACCACTGCACTACCCTAAACTGTAAAACACTACCCACAGCATGACCCCTTCACTACACAAACAAGACTGCACTACCCTAAACGCTAAAACACAACCCCCTACACTACATAAACACAACTGCTATACCCAATACCCTAAAACACTACCCCCAGTATGACCAAATACACTATCCAAACACCACTGCACTACCCGAAACCCTAAAACCCTACCTCCAGCATGACCACTTACGCTACCCAAACACCACTGCACTTCCCAAAACCCTAAAACACTACCCCAGCATGACCACATACACTAAACAAACACCATTGCACTACCCTAAACCATAAAAATCTACCCCCAGCATGACACCCTCACAACACAAACAGCACTGCACTACCATAAACACTAAAAAGATCCCCATCATGACCCCCTACATTAACCAAACACCACTACTCTACCCTTAACCCTAAAACACTACCTCCAGCATGAACACCTAAACCACAAAAACACCAATGCACTACCCTAAACCCTAAAACACTACCACCAGCATGACTCACTACACTACCCAAACACCACTGCACTACCCAAACCCTAAAAAACTACCCCCAGCATGACTCTGTACACTATACAAACACCACTGCACTACCCTAAACCATAAAACACTACCCCCAGCATGACCCCCTACACTACCCAAACACCACTGCACTAAAATAAATCCTAAAACACTACCCCCAGCATGATACCCTACACTACACAAGCACCACTGCAGTACCGTAAACCCTAAATCTACGCCAGCACAACACCCTAGACTACCCAAACACAACTGCACTACCCTAAACCATAAAACACGACCCCCTACACTACACAAACACCACTGCACTACCCTAAACCCTAAAACACTACCCCCACCATGACCCCCTACACTAAACAAACACCACTGCACTGCCCTAAACCCTAAAACTCTACACCAGCACTACCCCCAACACTACCCAAATAATACTGCACTACCGTAAACCCTAAAACACTACCCCAGCAGGACCACCTACACTACAAAAACACCACTGCACTACTCTAAACCCTGAGACACTACCCCAGCATGACCCTCTACACTATCCAAACACCACTGCACTTCCCTAAATCCTAAAACACTATCCCCTGCGTGATCCTCTACACTACCCTAACACCACTGCACTACCCAAAACCCTCAAACACTACCCCCAGCATGACTCCCTAAACTCTTCAATCACCACTGCACTTCTCTAAACCATAAATCTACCCCCAGCATGACCTCCCACACTACACAAACAGCACTGCACTACCCTAAACCCTAAAACGCTAGCCCAACACAAACCCCTACACTACCCAAACACCACTGTACTACCCTAAACCCTAAAACACTACCCCAGCATGACCCCTACACTACCCAAACACCACTGTAATACCCTATAGCCTAAAACATGACCCCCTACTCTACACAAACACCACCCACCCTAAACCCTAAAACAATACCCACAGCTTGACCCCCTAAACCCTTAAACAATACCCCATGCACTATACAAACACCACTTCACTACCCTAAACCCTAAAACAAAACCCCCAGCATGACACCTTACACTACACAAACACAACTGCACTACCCTATACCCTGGAACACTACCCACAGCATGACCCCCCACACTACCCAAACACCCTGCACTACCGTAAACCCTAAAACACTACCCCCAGCATGACTCTGTACACTATACAAACACCACTGCATTACCCTAAACCCTAAAACACTACCCCCAGCAGGACCCGTCACAACACAAACACCACTGCACTACCCTAAACTCTAAATCTACCCCCAGCATGACCCACTACACTACCCAAACACCACTGCATTATCCTAAACCCTAAAACACTACCCCCAGCATGATACCCTACACTACCCAAAGAACACTGCACTACCCTAAACCCTAAATCTACCCCAGCACACACCCCTAGACTTCACAAACACCACTGCACCACCCTAAACCTTAAAAAACTATACCCAGCACGACCACCTTTGACTACCCAAACACAACGCCACTACCCTAAACCCAAAAACACTACCCCCACCACGACCCCCTACACTACACAAACACCACTGCACTACCCTAAACCTTAAAGCACTACCCCCACACGACCCCCTACACTACACAAACACCACTGCACTGCCCTAAACCCTAAAGCACTACCCCAGCACTACCCCCAACACTACCCAAACACTACTGCACTACCCGAAACCCTAAAACACTACCCCAGCACGACCCCCTACACTACACAAACACAACTGCACTACCCTAAACCCTAAAACACTATCCACTGCAAGACCCTCTACACTACCCAAACACCACTGCACTACCCTAAACCCTCAAACACTACCCCCAACATGACTCCCTACACTACCCAAACACCACTGCACTACACTAAACCCTCAATCTACCCCCAGAATGACCTCCCACACTACACAAACACCACTGCAGTACCATAACCCTAAAACACTACCCCAACACAAACCCCTACACTACCCAAACACCACTGTGCTACCCTATACCCTAAACCATGAACCCCTACACTACACAAACACTACTGCACTACCCTAAACCTAAAACACTATCCACAGCATGAGCCCCTACACTTCACAAACACCACTGCACTACCATAAACCCTAAAATACTACCCCCTACACTACACAGACACCACTGCACTACCCTAAACCCTAAAACACAACCCCCAGCATGACCCCCTGCACTACTCAAACACCACTGCACTAAACTAAACCTTAAATCTACCCCCAGCATGACCTCCCACACTATACAAACACCAGTGCACTACCCTAAATCCCCCAAAAAAGACCCCCAGCGCAAACACCTACACTACCCAAACACCCCTGCACTACCTTAAACCATAAAACAGTAATCCCAGCATTACCCGCTACACTACCCAAACACCACTGCACTACCCTATAACCTAAAACATGACCCCCTACACTACACAAGCACCAATCCACTACCATAAACCCTAAAACACTACCCCCTACACTACACACACACCACTGGACTATACACTAAACCCTAAAATTCTATCCCCAGCATGACTCCCTACACTACACAACTACTACTGCACTACCCTAAAACCTAAAACACTACCACCAGCATGACCCCTACACTACACAAACACCAATCCACTACCATAAACCCTAAAACACTACCCCCTACACTACACACACACCACTGGACTACACTAAACCCTAAAATTCGATCCCCAGCATGACACCCTACACTACACAACTACTACTGCACTACCCTAAAAACTAAAACACTACCACCAGCATGACTCTGTACACTATACAAACACCACTGCACTACCCTAAACCATAAAACACTACCCCCAGCATGACCCCCTACACTACCCAAACACCACTGCACTAAAATAAATCCTAAAACACTACCCCAGCATGATACCCTACACTACACAAGCACCACTGCAGTACTGTAAACCCTAAATCTACGCCAGCACAACACCCTAGACGACCCAAACACAACTGCACTACCCTAAACCCTAAAACACGACCCCCTACACTACACAAACACCACTGCACTACCCTAAACCCTAAAACACTACCCCCACCACGACCCCCTACACTAAACAAACACCACTGCACTACCATACACCCTAAAACACTACCCACCACTTGACCCCCTACACTACACAAACACCACTGCACTGCCCTAAACCCTAAAACTCTACACCAGCACTACCCCCAACACTACCCAAATAATACTGCACTACCGTAAACCCTAAAACACTACCCCAGCAGGACCACCTACACTACAAAAACACCACTGCACTACTCTAAACCCTGAGACACTACCCCAGCATGACCCTCTACACTATCCAAACACCACTGCACTTCCCTAAATCCTAAAACACTATCCCCTGCGTGATCCTCTACACTACCCTAACACCACTGCACTACCCAAAACCCTCAAACACTACCCCCAGCATGACTCTCTAAACTCTTCAATCACCACTGCACTTCTCTAAACCATAAATCTACCCCCAGCATGACCTCCCACACTACACAAACAGCACTGCACTACCCTAAACCCTAAAACGCTAGCCCAACACAAACCCCTACACTACCCAAACACCACTGTACTACCCTAAACCCTAAAACACTACCCCAGCATGACCCCTACACTACCCAAACACCACTGTAATACCCTATAGCCTAAAACATGACCCCCTACTCTACACAAACACCACCCACCCTAAACCCTAAAACAATACCCACAGCTTGACCCCCTAAACCCTTAAACAATACCCCATGCACTATACAAACACCACTGCACTACCCTAAACCCTAAAACAAAACCCCCAGCATGACACCTTATACTACACAAACACAACTGCACTACCCTATACCCTGAAACACTACCCACAACATGACCCCCTACGCTACCCAAACACCACTGCACTACCCCAAACCCTAAAACACTACCACCAGCATGACCCCATACACTATACAAACACCACTCCACTACCCTAAAACCTAAAACACTACACCAAACATGACCCCTACACTACCCAAACACCACTGCACTACCCAAAACCCTAAATGACTACCCCCAGCATCAACCCCTACACTGCACAAGCACCACTGCAATACCTTAAACCCTAAAACACTACTCACAGCATGACCCCCTACACTACTCAAACACCACTGCACTACCCTAAACCCTAAAACACTACCACTACACTACATAAACACCACTGCACTACACTAAACCCTAAAATTCGATCCCCAGCATGACACCCTACACTACACAACTACTACTGCACTACCCTAAAAACTAAAACACTACCACCAGCATGACTCTGTACACTATACAAACACCACTGCACTACCCTAAACCATAAAACACTACCCCCAGCATGACCCCCTACACTACCCAAACACCACTGCACTAAAATAAATCCTAAAACACTACCCCCAGCATGATACCCTACACTACACAAGCACCACTGCAGTACTGTAAACCCTAAATCTACGCCAGCACAACACCCTAGACGACCCAAACACAACTGCACTACCCTAAACCCTAAAACACGACCCCCTACACTACACAAACACCACTGCACTACCCTAAACCCTAAAACACTACCCCCACCACGACCCCCTACACTAAACAAACACCACTGCACTACCATACACCCTAAAACACTACCCACCACTTGACCCCCTACACTACACAAACACCACTGCACTGCCCTAAACCCTAAAACTCTACACCAGCACTACCCCCAACACTACCCAAATAATACTGCACTACCGTAAACCCTAAAACACTACCCCAGCAGGACCACCTACACTACAAAAACACCACTGCACTACTCTAAACCCTGAGACACTACCCCAGCATGACCCTCTACACTATCCAAACACCACTGCACTTCCCTAAATCCTAAAACACTATCCCCTGCGTGATCCTCTACACTACCCTAACACCACTGCACTACCCAAAACCCTCAAACACTACCCCCAGCATGACTCCCTAAACTCTTCAATCACCACTGCACTTCTCTAAACCATAAATCTACCCCCAGCATGACCTCCCACACTACACAAACAGCACTGCACTACCCTAAACCCTAAAACGCTAGCCCAACACAAACCCCTACACTACCCAAACACCACTTTACTACCCTAAACCCTAAAACACTACCCCAGCATGACCCCTACACTACCCAAACACCACTGTAATACCCTATAGCCTAAAACATGACCCCCTACTCTACACAAACACCACCCACCCTAAACCCTAAAACAATACCCACAGCTTGACCCCCTAAACCCTTAAACAATACCCCATGCACTATACAAACACCACTGCACTACCCTAAACCCTAAAACAAAACCCCCAGCATGACACCTTATACTACACAAACACAACTGCACTACCCTATACCCTGAAACACTACCCACAACATGACCCCCTACGCTACCCAAACACCACTGCACTACCCCAAACCCTAAAACACTACCACCAGCATGACCCCATACACTATACAAACACCACTCCACTACCCTAAAACCTAAAACACTACACCAAACATGACCCCTACACTACCCAAACACCACTGCACTACCCAAAACCCTAAATGACTACCCCCAGCATCAACCCCTACACTGCACAAGCACCACTGCAATACCTTAAACCCTAAAACACTACTCACAGCATGACCCCCTACACTACTCAAACACCACTGCACTACCCTAAACCCTAAAACACTACCACTACACTACATAAACACCACTGCACTACACAAAACCGTAAAACACTATCCCCAGCATGACCACATACACCATATAAACACCACTGCACTACCCTAAACCCTAAAACTGTACCCCCAGCATGACACCCTCATAACATAATCAGCACTGCACTACCCTAAGCACTAAATAGACCCCCAGCATGACCACCTACACTACCCAAACATCACTACTCTACCCTTAACCCTAAAACACTACCCCAATCATGAACAACTAAACAACACAAACAACACTGCACTACCCTAAACCCTAAAACACTACCCACAGCATGACCCCCCACACTACCCAAACACCCTGCACTACCGTAACCCCTAAAACACTACCCCCAGCATGACTCTGTACACAATACAAACACCACTGCATTACCCTAAACCCTAAAACACTACCCCCAGCAGGACCCGTCACAACACAAACACCACTGCACTACCCTAAACTCTAAATCTACCCCCAGCACGACCCACTACACTACCCAAACACCACTGCATTATCCTAAACCCTAAAACACTACCCCCAGCATGATACCCTACACTACCCAAAGAACACTGCACTATCCTAAACCCTAAATCTACCCCAGCACACACCCCTAGACTTCACAAACACCACTGCACCACCCTAAACCTTAAAAAACTATACCCAGCACGACCACCTTTGACTACCCAAACACAACGCCACTACCCTATACCCAAAAACACTACCCCCACCACGACCCCCTACACTACACAAATACCACTGCACTACCCTAAACCTTAAAGCACTACCCCCACACGACCCCCTACACTACACAAACACCACTGCACTGCCCTAAACCCTAAAGCACTACCCCAGCACTACCCCCAACACTACCCAAACACTACTGCACTACCCGAAACCCTAAAACACTATCCCAGCACGACCCCCTACACTACACAAACACAACTGCACTTCCCTAAACCCTAAAACACTATCCCCTGCAAGACCCTCTACACTACCCAAACACCACTGCACTACCCTAAACCCTCAAACACTACCCCCAACACGACTCCCTACACTACCCAAACACCACTGCACTACACTAAACTCTCAATCTACCCCCAGCATGACCTCCCACACTACACAAACACCACTGCACTACCATAACCCTAAAACACTACCCCAACACAAACCCCTACACTACCCAAACACCACTGTGCTACCCTATACCCTAAACCATGAACCCCTACACTTCACAAACACTACTGCACTACCCTAACCCTAAAACACTATCCACAGCATGAGCCCCTACACTTCACAAACACCACTGCACTACCATAAACCCTAAAATACTACCCCCTACACTACACAGACACCACTGCACTACCCTAAACCCTAAAACACAACCCCCAGCACTACCCCCTGCACTACTCAAACACCACTGCACTAAACTAAACCTTAAATCTACCCCCAGCATGACCTCCCACACTATACAAACACCAGTGCACTACCCTAAATCCCCCAAAAAAGACCCCCAGCGTAAACACCTACACTACCCAAACACCCCTGCACTACCTTAAACCATAAAACAGTAATCCCAGCATTACCCGCTACACTACCCAAACACTACTGCACTACCCTATAACCTAAAACATGACACCCTACACTACACAAGCACCAATCCACTACCATAAACCCTAAAACACTACCCCCTACACTACACACACACCACTGGACTACACTAAACCCTAAAATTCTATCCCCAGCATGACACCCTACACTACACAACTACTACTGCACTACCCTAAAACCTAAAACACTACCACCAGCATGACCCCTACACTACACAAACACCAATCCACTACCATAAACCCTAAAACACTACCCCCTACACTACACACACACCACTGGACTACACTAAACCCTAAAATTCTATCCCCAGCATGACACCCTACACTACACAACTACTACTGCACTACCCTAAAAACTAAAACACTACCACCAGCATGACTCTGTACACTATACAAACACCACTGCACTACCCTAAACCATAAAACACTACCCCCAGCATGACCCCCTACACTACCCAAACACCACTGCACTAAAATAAATCCTAAAACACTACCCCCAGCATGATACCCTACACTACACAAGCACCACTGCAGTACCGTAAACCCTAAATCTACGCCAGCACAACACCCTAGACTACCCAAACACAACTGCACTACCCTAAACCATAAAACACGACCCCCTACACTACACAAACACCACTGCACTACCCTAAACCCTAAAACACTACCCCCACCACGACCCCCTACACTAAACAAACACCACTGCACTACCATACACCCTAAAACACTACCCACCACTTGACCCCCTACACTACACAAACACCACTGCACTGCCCTAAACCCTAAAACTCTACACCAGCACTACCCCCAACACTGCCCAAATAATACTGCACTACCCTAAACCCTAAAACACTACCCCAGCAGGACTACCTACACTACAAAAACACCACTGCACTACTCTAAACCCTGAGACACTACCCCAGCATGACCCTCTACACTATCCAAACACCACTGCACCTCCCTAAATCCTAAAACAATATCCCCTGTGTGATCCTCTACACTACCCTAACACCACTGCACTACCCAAAACCCTCAAACACTACCCCCAGCATGACTCCCTAAACTCTTCAATCACCACTGCACTTCTCTAAACCATAAATCTACCCCCAGCATGACCTCCCACACTACACAAACAGCACTGCACTACCCTAAACCCTAAAACACTAGCCCAACACAAACCCCTACACTACCCAAACACCACTGTACTACCCTAAACCCTAAAACACTAACCCCAGCATGACCCCTACACTACCCAAACACCACTGTAATACCCTATAGCCTAAAACATGACCCCCTACTCTACACAAACACCACCCACCCTAAACCCTAAAACAATACCCACAGCTTGACCCCCTAAACCCTTAAACAATACCCCATGCACTATACAAACACCACTGCACTACCCTAAACCCTAAAACAAAACCCCCAGCATGACACCTTACACTACACAAACACAACTGCACTACCCTATACCCTGAAACACTACCCACAACATGACCCCCTACGCTACCCAAACACCACTGCACTACCCCAAACCCTAAAACACTACCACCAGCATGACCCCATACACTGTACAAACACCACTCCACTACCCTAAAACCTAAAACACTACACCAAACATGACCCCTACACTACCCAAACACCACTGCACTACCCAAAACCCTAAATGACTACCCCCAGCATCAACCCCTACACTGCACAAGCACCACTGCAACCCTTAAACACTACTCACACCATGACCCCCTACACTACTCAAACACCACTGCACTACCCTAAACCCTAAAACACTACCACTACACTACATAAACACCACTGCACTACCCAAAACCGTAAAACACTATCCCCAGCACGACCACATACACCATATAAACACCACTGCACTACCCTAAACCCTAAAACTGTACCCCCAGAATGACACCCTCATAACATAATCAGCACTGCACTACCCTAAGCACTAAATAGACCCCCAGCATGACCACCTACACTACCCAAACATCACTACTCTACCCTTAACCCTAAAACACTACCCCCAGGATGACCCCCGACACTACCCAAACACCACTGCTCTACCCTTAACCCTAAAACACTACCCCCAGCATGAACACCTAAACTACACAAACACCACTGCACTACCCTAAACCCTAAAACACTACCCACAGCATGACCCCCCACACTACCCAAACACCCTGCACTACCGTAAACCCTAAAACACTACCCCCAGCATGACTCTGTACACTATACAAACACCACTGCATTACCCTAAACCCTAAAACACTACCCCCAGCAGGACCCGTCACAACACAAACACCACTGCACTACCCCAAACTCTAAATCTACCCCCAGCACGACCCACTACACTACCCAAACACCACTGCATTATCCTAAACCCTAAAACACTACCCCCAGCATGATACCCTACACTACCCAAAGAACACTGCACTACCCTAAACCCTAAATCTACCCCAGCACACACCCCTAGACTTCACAAACACCACTGCACCACCCTAAACCTTAAAAAACTATACCCAGAACGACCACCTTTGCCAACCCAAACACAACGCCACTACCCTATACCCAAAAACACTACCCCCACCACGACCCCCTACACTACACAAATACCACTGCACTACCCTAAACCTTAAAGCACTACCCCCACACGACCCCCTACACTACACAAACACCACTGCACTGCCCTAAACCCTAAAGCACTACCCCAGCACTACCCCCAACACTACCCAAACACTACTGCACTACCCGAAACCCTAAAACACTACCCCAGCACGACCCCCTACACTACACAAACACAACTGCACTTCCCTAAACCCTAAAACACTATCCCCTGCAAGACCCTCTACACTACCCAAACACCACTGCACTACCCTAAACCCTCAAACACTACCCCCAACACGACTCCCTACACTACCCAAACACCACTGCACTACACTAAACCCTCAATCTACCCCCAGCATGACCTCCCACACTACACAAACACCACTGCAGTACCATAACCCTAAAACACTACCCCAACACAAACCCCTACACTACCCAAACACCACTGTGCTACCCTATACCCTAAACCATGAACCCCTACACTACACACACACTACTGCACTACCCTAACCCTAAAACACTATCCACAGCATGAGCCCCTACACTTCACAAACACCACTGCACTACCATAAACCCTAAAATACTACCCCCTACACTACACAGACACCACTGCACTACCCTAAACCCTAAAACACAACCCCCAGCACGACCCCCTGCACTACTCAAACACCACTGCACTAAACTAAACCTTAAATCTACCCCCAGCATGACCTCCAACACTATACAAACACTAGTGCACTACCCTAAATCCCCCCAAAAAGACCCCCAGCGCAAACACCTACACTACCCAAACACCCCTGCACTACCTTAAACCATAAAACAGTAATCCCAGCATTACCCGCTACACTACCCAAACACCACTGCACTACCCTATAACCTAAAACATGACACCCTACACTACACAAGCACCAATCCACTACCATAAACCCTAAAACACTACCCCCTACACTACACATACACCACTGGACTACACTAAACCCTAAAATTCTATCCCCAGCATGACACCCTACACTACACAACTACTACTGCACTACCCTAAAACCTAAAACACTACCACCAGCATGACCCCTACACTACACAAACACCAATCCACTACCATAAACCCTAAAACACTACCCCCTACACTACACACACACCACTGGACTACACTAAACCCTAAAATTCTATCCCCAGCATGACACCCTACACTACACAACTACTACTGCACTACCCTATAAACTAAAACACTACCACCAGCATGACCCCTACACTACCCAAACACCAAAGCACTACCCCAAACCCTAAAACACTACCCCCAGTAAGAACCCCTGCAATACCCATACATCACTGCACTACCCTAAACCCTAAAACACTACCCCCAGCACTACTCCATACACTACACAAACACCACTGCACTACCCTAAACCCTAAAACACTACCCCAGCACTACCCCTTCACTACCAAAGCACCACTGCACTACCCGAAACCCTAAAACACTTCCCCAGCACGACCCCTTACACCACACAAACACCACTGTACTACCCTAAACCATGAGACACTAAACCCAGCACGACCCTCTACACTACCCAAACACCACTGCACTACCCTAAACCTTAAAACACCACCCCCAGAACGACTCCCTACACTACCCAAACACCATTGCACTACTCTAAACCCTCAATCTATACCCAGCATGACCTCCCACGCTACACAAACACAACTGCACTACCCTAAACCCTAAATCACTACCACAACACAAACCCCTACACTACCCAAACACCACTGTACTACCCTATACCCTGTAACATGACCACCTACACTACACAAACACTACTGCACTACCCTAACCCTAAAACACTATCCACAGCATGAGCCCCTACACTACACAAACACCACTGCAATACCATCAACACTAAAATACTACCCCTACACTACACAAACACCACTACACTACCGTAAATCGTAAAACACTACCCCCTACACTACACAAACACTACTGCACTACCCTAACCCTAAAACACTATCCACAGCATGAGCCCCTACACTACACAAACACCACTGCAATACCATCAACACTAAAATGCTACCCCTACACTACACAAACACCACTACACTACCGTAAATCGTAAAACACTACCCCCTACACTACACAAACACCACTGCACTACACTAAACCCTAAATCTACCCCCAGCGTGACCTCCCACACTACACAAACACCAGTGCACTACCCTAAACCCTAAAAAAAAGACCCCAGCACGAACCCCTACACTACCCAAACACCACTGCACTACCCTAAACCCTAAAACACTAGCCCAACACAAACCCCTGCACTACCCAAATACCACAGTACTGCCCTAAACCCTAAAACACTAACCCCAGCATGACCCCTACACTACCCAAACACCACTGTACTACCCTATACCCTAAAACATGATCCCATACTCTACACAAACACCACCCACCCTAAACCCTAAAACAATACCCACAGCTTGACCCCCTTCACTACACAAACACCACTGCACTACCCTAAACACTTAAACAATACCCCATGCACTATACAAACACCACTACACTACCCTAAAACAAAACCCCCAGCATGACACCTTACACTACACAAACACAACTGCACTACCCTATACCCTAAAACACTACCCACAACATGACCCCCTACGCTACCCAAACACCACTGCACTACCCCAAACCCTAAAACACTACCACCAGCATGACCCAATACACTATACAAAAACCACTCCACTACCCTAAAACCTAAAACACTACCCCCAGCATGACCCCCCACACTACCCAAGCACCCTGCACTACCGTAAACCCTAAAACACTACCCCCAGCATGACTCTGTACACTATACAAACACCACTGCATTACCCTAAACCCTAAAACACTACCCCCAGCAGGACCCGTCACAACACAAACACCTCTGCACTACCCTAAACTCTAAATCTACCCGCAGCACGACCCCCTACACTACCCAAACACCACTGCATTACCCTAAACCCTAAAACACTACCCCCAGCATGATACCCTACACTACCCAAACAACACTGCACTACCCTAAATCCTAGATCTACCCCAGCACACACCCCTAGACTTCACAAACACCACTGCACCACCCTAAACCTTAAAAAACTATACCCAGCACGACCACCTTTGACTACCCAAACACAACGCCAGTACCCTAAACCCAAAAACACTACCCCCACCACGACCCCCTACACTACACAAACACCACTGCACTACCCTAAACCTTAAAGCACTACCCCCACACGACCCCCTACACTAAACAAACACCACTGCACTGCCCTAAACCCTAAAACACTACCCCAGCACTACCCCCAACACTACCCAAACACTACTGCACTACCCAAAACCCTAAAACACTACCCCAGCACGACCCCCTACACTACACAAACACAACTGCACTACCCTAAACCCTAAAACACTATCCCCTGCAAGACCCTCTACACTACCCAAACACCACTGCACTACACTAAACCCTCAATCTACCCCCAGCATGACCTCCCACACTACACAAACACCACTGCAGTACCATAACCCTAAAACACTACCCCAACACAAACCCCTACACTACCCAAACACCACTGTGCTACCCTATACCCTAAACCATGAACCCCTACACTACACACACACTACTGCACTACCCTAACCCTAAAACACTATCCACAGCATGAGCCCCTACACTTCACAAACACCACTGCACTACCATAAACCCTAAAATACTACCCCCTACACTACACAGACACCACTGCACTACCCTAAACCCTAAAACACAACCCCCAGCACGACCCCCTGCACTACTCAAACACCACTGCACTAAACTAAACCTTAAATCTACCCCCAGCATGACCTCCAACACTATACAAACACTAGTGCACTACCCTAAATCCCCCCAAAAAGACCCCCAGCGCAAACACCTACACTACCCAAACACCCCTGCACTACCTTAAACCATAAAACAGTAATCCCAGCATTACCCGCTACACTACCCAAACACCACTGCACTACCCTATAACCTAAAACATGACACCCTACACTACACAAGCACCAATCCACTACCATAAACCCTAAAACACTACCCCCTACACTACACACACACCACTGGACTACACTAAACCCTAAAATTCTATCCCCAGCATGACACCCTACACTACACAACTACTACTGCACTACCCTAAAACCTAAAACACTACCACCAGCATGACCCCTACACTACACAAACACCAATCCACTACCATAAACCCTAAAACACTACCCCCTACACTACACACACACCACTGGACTACACTAAACCCTAAAATTCTATCCCCAGCATGACACCCTACACTACACAACTACTACTGCACTACCCTATAAACTAAAACACTACCACCAGCATGACCCCTACACTACCCAAACACCAAAGCACTACCCCAAACCCTAAAACACTACCCCCAGTAAGAACCCCTGCAATACCCATACATCACTGCACTACCCTAAACCCTAAAACAGTACCCCAGCACTACCCCTTCACTACCAAAGCACCACTGCACTACCCGAAACCCTAAAACACTTCCCCAGCACGACCCCTTACACCACACAAACACCACTGTACTACCCTAAACCATGAGACACTAAACCCAGCACGACCCTCTACACTACCCAAACACCACTGCACTACCCTAAACCTTAAAACACCACCCCCAGAACGACTCCCTACACTACCCAAACACCATTGCACTACTCTAAACCCTCAATCTATACCCAGCATGACCTCCCACGCTACACAAACACAACTGCACTACCCTAAACCCTAAATCACTACCACAACACAAACCCCTACACTACCCAAACACCACTGTACTACCCTATACCCTGTAACATGACCACCTACACTACACAAACACTACTGCACTACCCTAACCCTAAAACACTATCCACAGCATGAGCCCCTACACTACACAAACACCACTGCAATACCATCAACACTAAAATACTACCCCTACACTACACAAACACCACTACACTACCGTAAATCGTAAAACACTACCCCCTACACTACACAAACACTACTGCACTACCCTAACCCTAAAACACTATCCACAGCATGAGCCCCTACACTACACAAACACCACTGCAATACCATCAACACTAAAATGCTACCCCTACACTACACAAACACCACTACACTACCGTAAATCGTAAAACACTACCCCCTACACTACACAAACACCACTGCACTACACTAAACCCTAAATCTACCCCCAGCGTGACCTCCCACACTACACAAACACCAGTGCACTACCCTAAACCCTAAAAAAAAGACCCCAGCACGAACCCCTACACTACCCAAACACCACTGCACTACCCTAAACCCTAAAACACTAGCCCAACACAAACCCCTGCACTACCCAAATACCACAGTACTGCCCTAAACCCTAAAACACTAACCCCAGCATGACCCCTACACTACCCAAACACCACTGTACTACCCTATACCCTAAAACATGATCCCATACTCTACACAAACACCACCCACCCTAAACCCTAAAACAATACCCACAGCTTGACCCCCTTCACTACACAAACACCACTGCACTACCCTAAACACTTAAACAATACCCCATGCACTATACAAACACCACTACACTACCCTAAAACAAAACCCCCAGCATGACACCTTACACTACACAAACACAACTGCACTACCCTATACCCTAAAACACTACCCACAACATGACCCCCTACGCTACCCAAACACCACTGCACTACCCCAAACCCTAAAACACTACCACCAGCATGACCCAATACACTATACAAAAACCACTCCACTACCCTAAAACCTAAAACACTACCCCCAGCATGACCCCCCACACTACCCAAGCACCCTGCACTACCGTAAACCCTAAAACACTACCCCCAGCATGACTCTGTACACTATACAAACACCACTGCATTACCCTAAACCCTAAAACACTACCCCCAGCAGGACCCGTCACAACACAAACACCTCTGCACTACCCTAAACTCTAAATCTACCCGCAGCACGACCCCCTACACTACCCAAACACCACTGCATTACCCTAAACCCTAAAACACTACCCCCAGCATGATACCCTACACTACCCAAACAACACTGCACTACCCTAAATCCTAGATCTACCCCAGCACACACCCCTAGACTTCACAAACACCACTGCACCACCCTAAACCTTAAAAAACTATACCCAGCACGACCACCTTTGACTACCCAAACACAACGCCAGTACCCTAAACCCAAAAACACTACCCCCACCACGACCCCCTACACTACACAAACACCACTGCACTACCCTAAACCTTAAAGCACTACCCCCACACGACCCCCTACACTAAACAAACACCACTGCACTGCCCTAAACCCTAAAACACTACCCCAGCACTACCCCCAACACTACCCAAACACTACTGCACTACCCAAAACCCTAAAACACTACCCCAGCACGACCCCCTACACTACACAAACACAACTGCACTACCCTAAACCCTAAAACACTATCCCCTGCAAGACCCTCTACACTACCCAAACACCACTGCACTACCCTAAACCCTCAAACACTACCCCCAACACGACTCCCTACACTACCCAAACACCACTGCACTACACTAAACCCTCAATCTACCCCCAGCATGACCTCCCACACTACACAAACACCACTGCACTACCATAACCCTAAAACACTACCCCAACACAAACCCCTACACTACCCAAACACCACTGTGCTACCCTATACCCTAAACCATGAACCCCTACACTACACAAATACTACTGCACTACCCTAACCCTAAAACACTATCCACAGCATGAGCCCCTACACTTCACAAACACCACTGCACTACCATAAACCCTAAAATACTACCCCCTACACTACACAGACACCACTGCACTACCCTAAACCCTAAAACACAACCCCCAGCACGACCCCCTGCACTACTCAAACACCACTGCACTAAACTAAACCTTAAATCTACCCCCAGCATGACCTCCCACACTATACAAACACCAGTGCACTACCCTAAATCCCCCAAAAAAGACCCCCAGCGCAAACACCTACACTACCCAAACACCCCTGCACTACCTTAAACCATAAAACAGTAATCCCAGCATTACCCGCTACACTACCCAAACACCACTGCACTACCCTATAACCTAAAACATGACCCCCTACACTACACAAGCACCAATCCACTACCATAAACCCTAAAACACTACCCCCTACACTACACACACACCACTGGACTACACTAAACCCTAAAATTCTATCCCCAGCATGACACCCTACACTACACAACTACTACTGCACTACCCTAAAACCTAAAACACTACCACCAGCATGACCCCTACACTACACAAACACCAATCCACTACCATAAACCCTAAAACACTACCCCCTACACTACACACACACCACTGGACTACACTAAACCCTAAAATTCTATCCCCAGCATGACACCCTACACTACACAACTACTACTGCACTACCCTAAAACCTAAAACACTACCACCAGCATGACCCCTACACTACCCAAACACCACTGCACTACCCCAAACCCTAAAACACTACCCCCAGCAAGAACCCCTGCAATACCCATGCATCACTGCACTACCCTAAACCCTAAAACACTACCCCCAGCACTAATCCATACACTACACAAACACCACTGCACTACCCTAAACCCTAAAACACTACCCCAGCACCACCCCTTCACTACCAAAGCACCACTGCACTACCCGAAACCCTAAAACACTTCCCCAGCACGACCCCTTACACCACAAAAACACCACTGTACTACCCTAAACCATGAGACACTAAACCCAGCACAACCCTCTACACTACCGAAACACCACTGCACTACCCTAAACCTTAAAACACTACCCCCAGAACGACTCCCTACACTACCCAAACACCATTGCACTACTCTAAACCCTCAATCTACCCCCAGCGTGACCTCCAACGCTACACAAACACAACTGCACTACCCTAAACCCTAAATCACTACTACAACACAAACCCCTACACTACCCAAACACCACTGTACTACCCTATACCCTGTAACATGACCACCTACACTACACAAACACTACTGCACTACCCTAACCCTAAAACACTATCCACAGCATGAGCCCCTACACTACACAAACACCACTGCAATACCATCAACACTAAAATACTACCCCCTACACTACACAAACACCACTACACTACCGTAAATTGTAAAACACTACCCCCTACACTACACAAACACCACTGCACTACCCAAAACCCTAAAACAGTACGCCCATCACAATCCCCTGCACGACTCGAACACCACTGCACTACACTAAACCCTAAGTCTACCCCCAGCGTGACCTCCCACACTACACAAACACCAGTGCACTACCCTAAACCCTAAAAAAAGACCCCAGCACGAACCCCTACACTACCCAAACTCCACTGCACTACCCTAAACCCTAAAACACTAGCCCAACACAAACCCCTGCACTCTACAAACACCACTGCACTACCCTAAAACAAAACCCCCAGCATGACACCTTACACTACACAAACACAACTGCACTACCCTATACCCTAAAACACTACCCACAGCATGACCCCCTGCACTACTCAAACACCACTGCACTAAACTAAACCTTAAATCTACCCCCAGCATGACCTCCCAAACTATACAATCACCACTGCACTACCCTAAATTCTAAATCTACCCCCAGCACGACCCCCTACACTACCCAAACACCACTGCATTACCCTAAACCCTAAAACACTACCCCCAGCATGATACCCTACACTACCCAAACAACACTGCACTACCCTAAATCCTAGATCTACCCCAGCACACACCCCTAGACTTCACAAACACCACTGCACCACCCTAAACCTTAAAAAACTATACCCAGCACGACCCCCTTTGACTACCCAAACACAACTACACTACCCTAAACCCAAAAACACTACCCCCACCACGACCCCTACACTACACAAACACCACTGCACTACCCTAAACCTTAAAGCACTACCCCCACACGACCCCTACACTACACAAACACCACTGCACTGCCCTAAACCCTAAAACACTACCCCAGCACTACCCCCAACACTACCCAAACACAACTGCACTACCCTAAAACCTAAAACACTATCCCCTGCAAGACCCTCTACACTACCCAAACACCACTGCACTACCCTAAACCCTCAAACACTACCCCCAACATGACTCCCTACACTACCCAAACACCACTGCACTACACTAAACCCTCAATCTACCCCCAGCATGACCTCCCAGACTACACAAACACCACTGTACTACCCTAAACCCTGGAAAACTACCCCCAGCATGAACCCCATACACTACCCAAACACCATTTCTCTACCCCAAACCCTAAATCACTAACGCCAGCATGACCCGCTACTCTACCGAAACACCAATGCACTACCCTATACCCTAAAACATGACCCCCTACACTACTCAAACACCACTGCTCTACCCTAAACCCTAAAACACTACCCACAACATGACCCCCTATACTACACAAATACCACTGCATTACCCTAAACCCTAAAACTCTACATCCAGCATGACCCACCTACACTACACAAACACCACTGCACTACCCTAAACCCTAAATCACTACAACCAGCATGAACCCTACACTACCCAAACACCACTGCACGATCCTAAACCCTAAAATACTACCCCCAGCATGACCCCTACACTATACAAACACCAGTGCACTACCCTAACATCTAAAACAGAGCCCCAGCACGACCTCCGCACAACAGAAACACCACTGCACTACCCTAAATCTACCCCCAGCATGACTCCCCTACACTTCCGAACCACCACTGCACTACTCTAAACCCTAAAACACTACCCCCAGGATGAACCGCTACACTACCCAAACACCACTGTACTACCCTAAACCCTAACACACTACCCCAAGCACTACCCCTTACACTACACAAACACCACTGCACTACCCTAAACCCTAAAACACTACCCCAGCACTACCCCTACACTACTCAAACACCACTGTACTACCATAGACCCTAAAACACTACCCCGGCATTACCCCCTACACTACACAAACACCACTGCATTACCCTAAACCCCAAATCTACCCCAGCACAACCCTCTAAACTACACAAATACCACTGCACTACACAAAATCCTAAAACACTAACCCCAGCATGACCCCCTACACTGCACAAACACCACTGCACTACCCTAAACCCTAAATCTACCCCCGGCATGACCCCCTACACTACACAAAAACCATTGCTCTACACTAAAACCTAAAACACTACCCCAAGCATGACACCCTACACTACCCAACCACCACTGCACTACTCTAAAACCTAAAACATGACCCCCTACACTACACAAACACCACTGCACTACCCTAAACCCTAAAACACTACACTCAGCACGACCCCCTACACTACACAAACACCACTACACTACCCTAAACCCTAAAACACTACCCCAGCACGATCCCCTGCACTACACAAACACCACTGTACTAACCTAAACCTAAAACACTAACCCAGGACTACACCCTACACTACCCTAACACCACTGTACTACCCTAAACCCTAAAACACTACCCCAAGCACGACACCCTACACTACTCAAACACCACTACACTACCCTAAACCCTAAAACACTACCCCAGCACGATCCCCTGCACTACACAAACACCACTGTACTACCCTAAACCCTAAAACACTACCCCAGCACGACTACCTACACTACCCAAACACTACTGCACCACACTAAACCCTAAATCTACACCCAGCATGACCTCCCAGACTGCACAAATACCACTGCACTGCCCTAAACCCTAAAACACTACCCCAGCACTACCCCCACCACTACCCAAACACTACTGCACTACCCGAAACTCTAAAACACTACCCCAGCATGACCCTCTACACTACACAAACACCACTGTACTACCCTAAACCCTGAGACACTAAACCCAGCATGACCCTCTACACTACCCAATCACAACTGCACTACCCTAAACCCTAAAACACTATCCCCTGCAAGACCCTCTTCACTACCCAAACACCACTGCACTACGCTAAACCCTCAATCTACCCCCAGCATGACCTCCCACACTACACAAACACCACTGCACTACCATAACCCTAAAACACTACCCCAACACAAACCCCTACACTACCCAAATACCACTGTGCTACCCTATACCCTAAACCATGACCCCCTCCACTACACAAACACTACTGCACTACCCTAACCCAAAAACACTATCCACAGCATGAGCCCCTACACTTCACAAACACCACTGCACTACCATAAACCCTAAAATGCTACCCCCTACACTACACAGACACCACTGCACTACCCTAAACCCTAAAACACTACCTCCAGCATGACCCCCTGCACTACTCAAACACCACTGCACTACACTAAACCCTAAATCTACCCCCAGCATGACCTCCCACACTATACAAATACCAGTGCACTACCCTAAATCCCCCCAAAAAGACCCCCAGCACGAACACCTACACTACCCAAATACCCCTGCACTACCCTAAACCATAAAACAGCAACCCCAGCATTACCCGCTACACTACCCAAACACCACTGCACTACCCTATAACCTAAAACATGACCCCCTACACTACACAAGCACCAATCCACTACCATAAACCCTAAAACACTACCCACAGCATGACCCCCTACACTACACAAACACCAATCCACTACCATAAACCCTAAAACACTACCCCCTACACTACACACACACCACTGGACTACACTAAACCCTAAAATTATATCCCCAGCATGACACCCTACACTACACAACTACTACTGCACTACCCTAAAACACTACCACCAGCATGACCCCTACACTACCCAAACACCACTGCACTACCCTAAACCCTAAAACACTGCCCCCAGCAAGAACCCCTACAATACCCATACATCACTGCACTACCCTAAACCCTAAAACACTACCCCCAGCACTACCCCATACACTACACAAACACCACTGCACTACCCTAAACCCTAAAACACTATCCCCTGTAAGACCCTCTACACTACCCAAACACCACTGCATTTCCCTAAACCCTCAAACACTACCTACACTACCCAAACACCACTGCACTACACTAAACCCTCAATCTACCCCCAGCATGACCTCCCACACTACACAAACACCACTGCACTACCATATCCCTAAAACACTACCCCAACACAAACCCCTACACTACCCAAACACCAATGTGCTACCCTGTACCCTAAACCATGACCCCCTACACTACACAAACACTACTGCACTACCCTAACCCTAAAACACTATCCACAGCATGAGCCCCTACACTTCACAAACACCAATGCACTACCATAAACCCTAAAATACTACCCCCTACACTACACAGACAGCACTGCACTACCCTAAACCCTAAAACACTACCCCCAGCACAACCCCCTGCACTACTCATACACCACTGCACTAGACTAAACCCTAAATCTACCCCCAGCATGACCTCCCACACTATACAAACACCAGTGCACTACCCTAAACCCCGCAATAAAGACCCCAGCACGAACACCTACACTACCCAAACACCGCTGCACTACCCTAAACCATAAAACAGTAACCCCAGCATTACCCGCTACACTAGCCAAACACCACTGCACTACCCTATAACCTAAAACATGACCCCCTACACTACACAAGCACCAATCCACTACCATAAACCCTAAAACACTACCCACAGCATGACCCCCTACACTACACAAACACCAATCCACTACCATAAACCCTAAAACACTACCCCATACACTACACACACACCACTGCACTACCCTAAACCCTAAAATACTACCCCAGCACTACTCCCTACACTACCAAAGCACCACTGCACTACCCGAAACCCTAAAACACTACCCCAGCACGACCCCCTTCACTAAACAAACACCACTGAACTGCCTTCAACCCTCAAACACTACCCCAGCATGACCCCCTACACTACACAAACACCACTGCACTACCCTAAACCCTAAATCTACCCCCGGCATGACCCCCTACACTACACTAACACCATTGCTCTACCCTAAAACCTAAAACACTACCCCAAGCACGACCCCCTACACTACACAAACACAACTGCACTTCTCTAAACTCTAAAACAATACCCCTACAATACACAAACACCACTGCACTACCCTAAACCTAAAACACTAACCCAGGACTACCCCCTACACTACCCAACACCACTGTACTACCCTAAACCCTAAAACACGACCCCAAGCATGACACCCTACACTACTCAAACACCACTACACTACCCTAAACCCTAAAACACTACCCCCAGCACGATCCCCTACACTACACAAACACCACTGTACTACCCAAAACCCTAAAACACTACCCTAGCACGACTACCTACACTATCCAAACACCACTGCACTACACTAAACCCTAAATCTACCCCCAGCATGACCTTCCAGACTACACAAACACCACTGCACTACCCTAAACCCTGGAAAACTACCCCCAGCATGAACCCCTACACTACCCAAACACCATTGCTCTACCCTAAACCTTAAATCACTAACGCCAGCATGACCCGCTACACTACCGAAACACCAATGCACTACCCTATACCCTAAACATGACCCCCTACACTACACAAACACAACTGCTCTACCCTAAACCCTAAAACACTACCCACAACATGACCTCCTACACTACACATATACCACTGCATTACCCTAAACCCTAAAACTCTACATCCAGCATGACCCACCTACACTACACAAACACCACTGCACTACCCTAAACCCTAAATCAGTACAACCAGCATGAACCCCTACACTACCCAAACACCACTGCACGATCCTAAACCCTAAAACACTACCCCCAGCATGACCCCCTACACTATACAAACACCAGTGCACTACCCTAAAATCTAAAACAGTACCCCAGCACGACCTCCGCACAACAGAAACACCACTGCACTACCCTAAACCCTAAATCTACCCCCAGCATGACTCCCCTACACTACCGAAACACCACTGCACTACACTAAACCCTAAAACACTACCCCCAGGATGAACCCCTACACTACCCAAACACCACTGTACTACCCTAAACCCTAACACACTACCCAAAGCACTACCCCTTACACTACACAAACACAACTGCACTACCCTATACCCTAAAACACTACCCACAGCATGACCCCCTGCACTACTCAAACACCACTGCACTAAACTAAACCTTAAATCTACCCCCAGCATGACCTCCCACACTATACAATCACCACTGCACTACCCTAAATTCTAAATCTACCCCCAGCACGACCCCCTACACTACCCAAACACCACTGCATTACCCTAAACCCTAAAACACTACCCCCAGCATGATACCCTACACTACCCAAACAACACTGCACTACCCTAAATCCTAGATCTACCCCAGCACACACCCCTAGACTTCACAAACACCACTGCACCACCCTAAACCTTAAAAAACTATACCCAGCACGACCCCCTTTGACTACCCAAACACAACTACACTACCCTAAACCCAAAAACACTACCCCCACCACGACCCCTACACTACACAAACACCACTGCACTACCCTAAACCTTAAAGCACTACCCCCACACGACCCCTACACTACACAAACACCACTGCACTGCCCTAAACCCTAAAACACTACCCCAGCACTACCCCCAACACTACCCAAACACAACTGCACTACCCTAAAACCTAAAACACTATCCCCTGCAAGACCCTCTACACTACCCAAACACCACTGCACTACCCTAAACCCTCAAACACTACCCCCAACATGACTCCCTACACTACCCAAACACCACTGCACTACACTAAACCCTCAATCTACCCCCAGCATGACCTCCCAGACTACACAAACACCACTGTACTACCCTAAACCCTGGAAAACTACCCCCAGCATGAACCCCATACACTACCCAAACACCATTTCTCTACCCTAAACCCTAAATCACTAACGCCAGCATGACCCGCTACACTACCGAAACACCATTGCACTACCCTATACCCTAAAACATGACCCCCTACACTACACAAACACCACTGCTCTACCCTAAACCCTAAAACACTACCCACAACATGACCCCCTATACTACACAAATACCACTGCATTACCCTAAACCCTAAAACTCTACATCCAGCATGACCCACCTACACTACACAAACACCACTGCACTACCCTAAACCCTAAATCACTACAACCAGCATGAACCCCTACACTACCCAAACACCACTGCACGATCCTAAACCCTAAAATACTACCCCCAGCATGACCCCTACACTATACAAACACCAGTGCACTACCCTAAAATCTAAAACAGAGCCCCAGCACGACCTCCGCACAACAGAAACACCACTGCACTACCCTAAACCCTAAATCTACCCCCAGCATGACTCCCCTACACTTCCGAACCACCACTGCACTACTCTAAACCCTAAAACACTACCCCCAGGATGAACCGCTACACTACCCAAACACCACTGTACTACCCTAAACCCTAACACACTACCCCAAGCACTACCCCTTACACTACACAAACACCACTGCACTACCCTAAACCCTAAAACACTACCCCAGCACTACCCCTACACTACTCAAACACCACTGTACTACCATAGACCCTAAAACACTACCCCGGCATTACCCCCTACACTACACAAACACCACTGCATTACCCTAAACCCCAAATCTACCCCAGCACAACCCTCTAAACTACACAAATACCACTGCACTACACAAAATCCTAAAACACTAACCCCAGCATGACCCCCTACACTGCACAAACACCACTGCACTACCCTAAACCCTAAATCTACCCCCGGCATGACCCCCTACACTACACAAAAACCATTGCTCTACACTAAAACCTAAAACACTACCCCAAGCATGACACCCTACACTACCCAACCACCACTGCACTACTCTAAAACCTAAAACATGACCCCCTACACTACACAAACACCACTGCACTACCCTAAACCCTAAAACACTACACTCAGCACGACCCCCTACACTACACAAACACCACTACACTACCCTAAACCCTAAAACACTACCCCAGCACGATCCCCTGCACTACACAAACACCACTGTACTAACCTAAACCTAAAACACTAACCCAGGACTACACCCTACACTACCCTAACACCACTGTACTACCCTAAACCCTAAAACACTACCCCAAGCACGACACCCTACACTACTCAAACACCACTACACTACCCTAAACCCTAAAACACTACCCCAGCACGATCCCCTGCACTACACAAACACCACTGTACTACCCTAAACCCTAAAACACTACCCCAGCACGACTACCTACACTACCCAAACACTACTGCACCACACTAAACCCTAAATCTACACCCAGCATGACCTCCCAGACTGCACAAATACCACTGCACTGCCCTAAACCCTAAAACACTACCCCAGTACTACCCCCACCACTACCCAAACACTACTGCACTACCCGAAACTCTAAAACACTACCCCAGCATGACCCTCTACACTACACAAACACCACTGTACTACCCTAAACCCTGAGACACTAAACCCAGCATGACCCTCTACACTACCCAATCACAACTGCACTACCCTAAACCCTAAAACACTATCCCCTGCAAGACCCTCTTCACTACCCAAACACCACTGCACTACGCTAAACCCTCAATCTACCCCCAGCATGACCTCCCACACTACACAAACACCACTGCACTACCATAACCCTAAAACACTACCCCAACACAAACCCCTACACTACCCAAATACCACTGTGCTACCCTATACCCTAAACCATGACCCCCTCCACTACACAAACACTACTGCACTACCCTAACCCAAAAACACTATCCACAGCATGAGCCCCTACACTTCACAAACACCACTGCACTACCATAAACCCTAAAATGCTACCCCCTACACTACACAGACACCACTGCACTACCCTAAACCCTAAAACACTACCTCCAGCATGACCCCCTGCACTACTCAAACACCACTGCACTACACTAAACCCTAAATCTACCCCCAGCATGACCTCCCACACTATACAAACACCAGTGCACTACCCTAAACCCCCCCAAAAAGACCCCCGCACGAACACCTACACTACCCAAATACCCCTGCACTACCCTAAACCATAAAACAGCAACCCCAGCATTACCCGCTACACTACCCAAACACCACTGCACTACCCTATAACCTAAAACATGACCCCCTACACTACACAAGCACCAATCCACTACCATAAACCCTAAAACACTACCCACAGCATGACCCCCTACACTACACAAACACCAATCCACTACCATAAACCCTAAAACACTACCCCCTACACTACACACACACCACTGGACTACACTAAACCCTAAAATTATATCCCCAGCATGACACCCTACACTACACAACTACTACTGCACTACCCTAAAACACTACCACCAGCATGACCCCTACACTACCCAAACACCACTGCACTACCCTAAACCCTAAAACACTGCCCCCAGCAAGAACCCCTACAATACCCATACATCACTGCACTACCCTAAACCCTAAAACACTACCCCCAGCACTACCCCATACACTACACAAACACCACTGCACTACCCTAAACCCTAAAACACTATCCCCTGTAAGACCCTCTACACTACCCAAACACCACTGCATTTCCCTAAACCCTCAAACACTACCTACACTACCCAAACACCACTGCACTACACTAAACCCTCAATCTACCCCCAGCATGACCTCCCACACTACACAAACACCACTGCACTACCATATCCCTAAAACACTACCCCAACACAAACCCCTACACTACCCAAACACCAATGTGCTACCCTGTACCCTAAACCATGACCCCCTACACTACACAAACACTACTGCACTACCCTAACCCTAAAACACTATCCACAGCATGAGCCCCTACACTTCACAAACACCACTGCACTACCCTAAACCCTAAAACACTACCCCCAGCACAACCCCCTGCACTACTCATACACCACTGCACTAGACTAAACCCTAAATCTACCCCCAGCATGACCTCCCACACTATACAAACACCAGTGCACTACCCTAAACCCCGCAATAAAGACCCCAGCACGAACACCTACACTACCCAAACACCGCTGCACTACCCTAAACCATAAAACAGTAACCCCAGCATTACCCGCTACACTAGCCAAACACCACTGCACTACCCTATAACCTAAAACATGACCCCCTACACTACACAAGCACCAATCCACTACCATAAACCCTAAAACACTACCCACAGCATGACCCCCTACACTACACAAACACCAATCCACTACCATAAACCCTAAAACACTACCCCATACACTACACACACACCACTGCACTACCCTAAACCCTAAAATACTACCCCAGCACTACTCCCTACACTACCAAAGCACCACTGCACTACCCGAAACCCTAAAACACTACCCCAGCACGACCCCCTTCACTAAACAAACACCACTGAACTGCCTTCAACCCTCAAACACTACCCCAGCATGACCCCCTACACTACACAAACACCACTGCACTACCCTAAACCCTAAATCTACCCCCGGCATGACCCCCTACACTACACTAACACCATTGCTCTACCCTAAAACCTAAAACACTACCCCAAGCACGACCCCCTACACTACACAAACACAACTGCACTTCTCTAAACTCTAAAACACTACCCCTACAATACACAAACACCACTGCACTACCCTAAACCTAAAACACTAACCCAGGACTACCCCCTACACTACCCAACACCACTGTACTACCCTAAACCCTAAAACACGACCCCAAGCATGACACCCTACACTACTCAAACACCACTACACTACCCTAAACCCTAAAACACTACCCCAGCACGATCCCCTACACTACACAAACACCACTGTACTACCCAAAACCCTAAAACACTACCCTAGCACGACTACCTACACTATCCAAACACCACTGCACTACACTAAACCCTAAATCTACCCCCAGCATGACCTTCCAGACTACACAAACACCACTGCACTACCCTAAACCCTGGAAAACTACCCCCAGCATGAACCCCTACACTACCCAAACACCATTGCTCTACCCTAAACCTTAAATCACTAACGCCAGCATGACCCGCTACACTACCGAAACACCAATGCACTACCCTATACCCTAAAACATGACCCCCTACACTACACAAACACAACTGCTCTACCCTAAACCCTAAAACACTACCCACAACATGACCTCCTACACTACACATATACCACTGCATTACCCTAAACCCTAAAACTCTACATCCAGCATGACCCACCTACACTACACAAACACCACTGTACTACCCTAAACCCTAAATCAGTACAACCAGCATGAACCCCTACACTACCCAAACACCACTGCACGATCCTAAACCCTAAAACACTACCCCCAGCATGACCCCCTACACTATACAAACACCAGTGCACTACCCTAAAATCTAAAACAGTACCCCAGCATGACCTCCGCACAACAGAAACACCACTGCACTACCCTAAACCCTAAATCTACCCCCAGCATGACTCCCCTACACTACCGAAACACCACTGCACTACACTAAACCCTAAAACACTACCCCCAGGATGAACCCCTACACTACCCAAACACCACTGTACTACCCTAAACCCTAACACACTACCCAAAGCACTACCCCTTACACTACACAAACACCACTGCACTACCCTAAACCCTAAAACACTACCCCAGCACTACCCCTACACTACTCAAACACCACTGTACTACCATAGACCCTAAAACACTACCCCAGCATTACCCCCTACACTACACAAACACCACTGCATTACCCTAAACCCCAAATCTACCCCCAGCACAACCCTCTAAACTACACAAACACCACAGCACTACACAAAATCCTAAAACACTACCCCCAGCATGACCACCTAAACTGCACAAACACCACTGCACTACCCTAAACCCTAAATCTACCCCTGGCATGACCCCCTACACTACACAAAAACCAGTGCTCTCCACTAAAACCTAAAACACTACCCCAAGCATGACACCCTACACTACCCAACCACCACTGCACTACTCTAAAACCTAAAACATGACCCCCTACACTACTCAAACACCACTGCACTACCCTAAACCCTAAAACACTACACTCAGCACGACCACCTACACTACACAAACACCACTACACTACCCTAAACCCTAAAACACTACCCCAGAACGATCCCCTGCACTACGCAAACACCACTGTACTAACCTAAACCTAAAACACCAACCCAGGACTACACCCTACACTACCCTAACACCACTGTACTACCCTAAACCCTAAAACACTACCCCAAGCACGACACCCTACACTACTCAAACACCACTACACTACCCTAAACCCTAAAACACTACCCCAGCTCGACTACCTACACTACCCAAACACTACTGCACTACACTAAACCCTAAATCTACACCCAGCATGACCTCCCAGACTGCACAAATACCACTGCACTGCCCTAAACCCTAAAACACTACAACAGCACTACCCCCAACACTACCCAAACACTACTGCACTACCCGAAACCCTAAAACACTACCCCAGCATGACCCTCTACACTACACAAACACCACTGTACTACCCTAAACCCTGAGACACTAAACCCAGCATGACCCTCTACACTACCCAATCACAACTGCACTACCCTAAACCCTAAAACACTATCCCCTGCAAGACCCTCTTCACTACCCAAACACCACTGCACTACCCTAAACCCTCAAACACTACCCCCAACACGACTCCCTACACTACCCAAACACCACTGCACTACACTAAACCCTCAATCTACCCCCAGCATGACCTCCCACACTACACAAACACCACTGCACTACCATAACCCTAAAACACTACCCCAACACAAACCCCTACACTACCCAAACACCACTGTGCTACCCTATACCCTAAACCATGACCCCCTACACTACACAAACACTACTGCACTACCCTAACCCAAAAACACTATCCACAGCATGAGCCCCTACACTTCACAAACACCACTGCACTACCATAAACCCTAAAATACTACCCCCTACACTACACAGACACCACTGCACTACCCTAAACCCTAAAACACTACCCCCAGCATGACCCCCTGCACTACTCAAACACCACTGCACTACACTAAACCCTAAATCTACCCCCAGCATGACCTCCCACACTATACAAACACCAGTGCACTACCCTAAACCCCCCCAAAAAGACCCCCAGCACGAACACCTACACTACCCAAATACCCCTGCACTACCCTAAACCATAAAACAGCAACCCCAGCATTACCCGCTACACTACCCAAACACCACTGCACTACCCTATAACCTAAAACATGACCCCCTACACTACACAAGCACCAATCCACTACCATAAACCCTAAAACACTACCCACAGCATCACCCCCTACACTACACAAACACCAATCCACTACCATAAACCCTAAAACACTACCCCCTACACTACACACACACCACTGGACTACACTAAACCCTAAAATTATATCCCCAGCATGACACCCTACACTACACAACTACTACTGCACTACCCTAAAACCTAAAACACTACCACCAGCATGACCCCTACACTACCCAAACACCACTGCACTACCCTAAACCCTAAAACACTGCCCCCAGCAAGAACCCCTACAATACCCATACATCACTGCACTACCCTAAACCCTAAAACACTACCCCCAGCACTACCCCATACACTACACAAACACCACTGCACTACCCTAAACCCTAAAACACTATCCCCTGTAAGACCCTCTACACTACCCAAACACCACTGCATTTCCCTGAACCCTCAAACACTACCTACACTACCCAAACACCACTGCACTACACTAAACCCTCAATCTACCCCAGCATGACCTCCCACACTACACAAACACCACTGCACTACCATATCCCTAAAACACTACCCCAACACAAACCCCTACACTACCCAAACACCAATGTGCTACCCTGTACCCTAAACCATGACCCCCTACACTACACAAACACAACTGCACTACCCTAACCCTAAAACACTATCCACAGCATGAGACCCTACACTTTACAAAACACCAATGCACTACCATAAACCCTAAAATACTACCCCCTACACTACACAGACAGCACTGCACTACCCTAAACCCTAAAACACTACCCCCAGCACAACCCCCTGCACTACTCATACACCACTGCACTACACTAAACCCTAAATCTACCCCCAGCATGACCTCCCACACTATACAAACACCAGTGCACTACCCTAAACCCCCCAAAAAAGACCCCAGCACGAACACCTACACTACCCAAACACCCATGCACTACACTAAACCATAAAACAGTAACCCCAGCATTACCCGCTACACTAGCCAAACACCACTGCACTATCCTATAACCTAAAACATGACCCCCTACACTACACAAGCACCAATCCACTACCATAAACCCTAAAACACTACCCACAGCATGACCCCCTACACTACACAAACACCAATCCACTACCATAAACCCTAAAACACTACCCCATACACTACACACACAGCACTGCACTACCCTAAACCCTAAAACACTACCCCAGCACTACTCCCTACACTACCAAAGCACCACTGCACTACCCGAAACCCTAAAACACTACCCCAGCACGACCCCTTACACTACACAAACACCACTGCACTACCCTAAACCCTGAGACACTACCCCAGCATGACCCCTACACTACACAAACACAACTGTACTACCCTAAACCCTAAAACACTACCCCAGCATGACCCCTACACTACACAAACACAACTGTACTACCCTAAACCCTAAAACACTATCCCCTGCACGACCCTCTACAATACCCAAACACCACTGCACTACCCTAAACCCTCAAACACTACCCACATAACGACTCCCTACACTACCCAAACACCACTGCACTACTCTAAACCCTCAATCTACCCCCAGCATGACCTCCCACGCTACAAAAACACCACTGCACTAACCTAAACCCCAAATCACTACCCCAACACAAACCCCTACACTACCTAACACCACTGTACTACCCTATACCCTAAAACATGACCTCCTACACTACACAAACACTACTGCACTACCCTAACCCTAAAACACTATCCACAGCAAGAGCCCCTACACTACACAAACACCACTGCACTGCCATAAACACTAAAATACTACCCCCTACACTATGCAAATACAACTGCACTACCCTAAACCTAAAACACTAACCCAGGACTACCCCCTACACTACCCTAACACCACTGTACTACCCTAAACCCTAAAACACTACCCCAAGCATGACACCCTACACTACTCAAACTCCACTACACTACCCTAAACCCTAAAACACTACCCCAGCACGATCCCTTGCACTACACAAACACCACTGTACTACCCTAAACCCTAAATTACTAGCCCAGCACGACTACCTACACTACCCAAAGACTACTGCACTACAATAAACCCTAAATCTACCCCCAGCATGACCTCCCAGACTGCACAAACACCACTGCACTGCCCTAAACCCTAAAACACTACCCCAGCACTACCCCCAACACTACCCAAACACTACTGCACTACCCGAAACCATAAAACACTACCTCCAGCATGACCCCCTGCACTACTCAAACACCACTGCACTACACTAAACCCTAAATCTACCCCCAGCATGACCTCCCACACTATACAAACACCAGTGCACTACCCTAAACCCCCCAAAAAAGACCCCCAGCACGAACACCTACACTACCCAAATACCCCTGCACTACCCTAAACCATAAAACAGCAACCCCAGCATTACCCGCTACACTACCCAAACACCACTGCTCTACCCTATAACCTAAAACATGACCCCCTACACTACACAAGCACCAATCCACTACCATAAACCCTAAAACACTACCCACAGCATGACCCCCTACACTACACAAACACCAATCCACTACCATAAACCCTAAAACACTACCCCATACACTACACACACACCACTGCACTACCCTAAACCCTAAAATACTACCCCAGCACTACTCCCTACACTACCAAAGCACCACTGCACTACCCGAAACCCTAAAACACTACCCCAGCACGACCCCCTTCACTAAACAAACACCACTGAACTGCCTTCAACCCTCAAACACTACCCCAGCATGACCCCCTACACTACACAAACACCACTGCACTACCCTAAACCCTAAATCTACCCCCGCCATGACCCCCTACACTACACTAACACCATTGCTCTACCCTAAAACCTAAAACACTACCCCAAGCACGACCCCCTACACTACACAAACACAACTGTACTACCCTAAACCCTAAAACACTATCCCCTGCACGACCCTCTACAATACCCAAACACCACTGCACTACCCTAAACCCTCAAACACTACCCACAGAACGACTCCCTACACTACCCAAACACCACTGCACTACTCTAAACCCTCAATCTACCCCCAGCATGACCTCCCACGCTACAAAAACACCACTGCACTAACCTAAACCCCAAATCACTACCCCAACACAAACCCCTACACTACCTAACACCACTGTACTACCCTATACCCTAAAACATGACCTCCTACACTACACAAACACTACTGCACTACCCTAACCCTAAAACACTATCCACAGCAAGAGCCCCTACACTACACAAACACCACTGCACTGCCATAAACACTAAAATACTACCCCCTACACTATGCAAATACAACTGCACTACCCTAAACCTAAAACACTAACCCAGGACTACCCCCTACACTACCCTAACACCACTGTACTACCCTAAACCCTAAAACACTACCCCAAGCATGACACCCTACACTACTCAAACTCCACTACACTACCCTAAACCCTAAAACACTACCCCAGCACGATCCCTTGCACTACACAAACACCACTGTACTACCCTAAACCCTAAATTACTAGCCCAGCACGACTACCTACACTACCCAAAGACTACTGCACTACAATAAACCCTAAATCTACCCCCAGCATGACCTCCCAGACTGCACAAACACCACTGCACTGCCCTAAACCCTAAAACACTACCCCAGCACTACCCCCAACACTACCCAAACACTACTGCACTACCCGAAACCATAAAACACTACCTCCAGCATGACCCCCTGCACTACTCAAACACCACTGCACTACACTAAACCCTAAATCTACCCCCAGCATGACCTCCCACACTATACAAACACCAGTGCACTACCCTAAACCCCCCAAAAAAGACCCCCAGCACGAACACCTACACTACCCAAATACCCCTGCACTACCCTAAACCATAAAACAGCAACCCCAGCATTACCCGCTACACTACCCAAACACCACTGCTCTACCCTATAACCTAAAACATGACCCCCTACACTACACAAGCACCAATCCACTACCATAAACCCTAAAACACTACCCACAGCATGACCCCCTACACTACACAAACACCAATCCACTACCATAAACCCTAAAACACTACCCCATACACTACACACACACCACTGCACTACCCTAAACCCTAAAATACTACCCCAGCACTACTCCCTACACTACCAAAGCACCACTGCACTACCCGAAACCCTAAAACACTACCCCAGCACGACCCCCTTCACTAAACAAACACCACTGAACTGCCTTCAACCCTCAAACACTACCCCAGCATGACCCCCTACACTACACAAACACCACTGCACTACCCTAAACCCTAAATCTACCCCCGCCATGACCCCCTACACTACACTAACGCCATTGCTCTACCCTAAAACCTAAAACACTAACCCAAGCACGACCCCCTACACTACACAAACACAACTGCACTACTCTAAACTCTAAAACACTACCCCTATGTTAGAGTCGGGGATCTCTGGTTGGCGCAAGGTTGCCCTTGTGTCAAGCAGGAACCCTCTCCTCCACGTCAGGGCGCAGGATAACCCCTCGCGAATGACCCTTGCTCACCCTCTAGGTGCGTGGCGTGAGCAGCCAAGGCGATTCCTCAGGCGTTGGTGGTTAAGCACTTACAATCGTACACACAGTAAATACATCAATCCCCCCAGAAACGGACACCAGCCTTGGATATGTAGAAAAATACGCTTCTTTATGTAAAAATAGGTATATATATCTCCGCAGACTTATCACAAGACCTATAACGTTTTCGCTATGCCACCAGGTTGTAAAGCGGGCAGATGTTCGTTGTTCGTAGCTTCAAATGGAGACCTTGTAGTCTCTTGCAAATGTTACTCGTAGTTTCCAGTACTCACAGAGATCGGCTCCTGTGAACGGGGAAATAAGGCGTTGCGGGCCCCGAGCCCGATACTGGAACTTCTTTCGTGATGTGGAGAGTCGGCACCGGTCGGTGCGACTCTCGGCTTAAGAAGTGTTCTTGGGTCCTCAATCAGCAGGTGTGGGCACGTAGGCAGGCGCGGCCAGCGACCCTTTAGCACGGCGGTGCAGGAGGGTCTCCACAGCGGGGGCGGCGCGGCCTGAGATGTCCGGGGATAGCGAAGCGGGGTCACAGGGCACAGTCAGTGCAGCTGGATGACCCGGCGTAGATCACAGTCGTCGGACGGCTTCCGGCGGGAGGGGTGATAGCGCGGTCAGCGCGCTCCAGTAGCAGGCGGTGACAGGGATGCAGGCGGCCTGGCCCGGGAACAGAGAGCGGCTCGGGACGGAGCGGGGCTCTCACGGGTTGGAGGCAGGCGAGCTTCTGAGTGTCACGGCCCTAGGAGGGGCGATGAGGGGCGCAGTCTCTTTCCAGCGGGATGCACACACGGCTCGAATTGGAGGACGAGCAAAAGCACAGAGAACCCACTGGTCCTGGGGTTCAGTTCAGGGGGCAAGCTCAGATCAAGCCCTTGGAGAATGTTCAAGCACAAAGTAGCAAAGTCTTTTCAGTAAGTCTCTTCCTCTCCTTTCTCAGCAAGGCAAGCAGCAGGCCAGCTCCTCCGGCGTCTTCTTCTCCTTCTAGTCGGGCAGAGGTTCTTTGTGGTAAACAGGATTCTGCTTTCTTAGGAGCCAGGCTCCTACTTTTATACCATGATTCTTTTGTTCTTGAGCGCCAGGGGGCCTGGGCCTGGCTCAGTCCAGTTCTGGAGCACTTTGTTATGGTGACTCTGCTCTTTCCTTTCAGCAGCAGGGCAGAGACATCAGCCGCCCCACAGGGGGTGGCGCCGGCTTTGTGGTGGCAGAGCACAGGTCTATTCAAGAGTCAAGGTGTACTCCTCCCACCCATCCAGGTGTCACCTCTCTACCCACCACCTGGCAGCCAACCTGTCTCTGGGGATTCCCCAACCCTGCCCCTTACTGTTGCCAGGCAGAACACATACACACAGCAGAGGCGGACTGAGATGGTCAGGTCAGTAAATACTAACTTTCTAAAAGTAGTATTTACAAACCCAGGATATTAAAATAAACTTGACTACAAGAAGTATTTTATTATTCTGAGTTCAGGCATACTAAACTTGACACTTCTACCATGCTCTCTGAGTCCACTGGGGTCACAGCGTTGGCGTGATCCCGGCAGCCCATTCTGGCCTATGGAGAGCAGGTAGCCTTCAATAGTGAAGAACGGAAATGGCTGTAATTCACTACTAAGACATGCCACACACATCAGGGCATGTCCTACCTTATGCCTACAATGCACCCTGCCCTTGGGCCTACCAGAGGGGTGGCTAATATGTAGGTAAGGGAAGGTTTAGGGACTGGCAAGTGGGGGCACTTGCGCAGTCAGTGCGACGGTCCCGGACCGCGCACAGGGTCTGCGGTGGCAGACCCTAGACACATTTTACAAGGCCGCTTCTGTGGGTGGCGCAACCAGCGCTGCAAGCCCACCAGCAGCATTGGCATTCACAAGCCCTGGCACCCCTGGTGTACTTTACTGGGGACTGACAGTGAATCCAATAAACCAATCATGGACATCAATTACAGGTACATTTTACTTTGGGAGCACTTGCACTGCGGCACGGATTAGCCGTGGCGCAGTGCCCTGAGCGGACAACACCAGCAAAACAGTCGAGGCACACCATCAAAAAGTGGAAGGGAAACTCACGCCAAGGTGCCAGGTCTAACACCCTACAATACACAAACACCACTGCACTACCCTAAACCTAAAACACTAACCCAGGACTACCCCCTACACTACCCAAACACCACTGTACTACCCTAAACCCTAAAACACGACCCCAAGCATGACACCCTACACTACTCAAACACCACTACACTACCCTAAACCCTAAAACACTACCCCCAGCACGATCCCCTACACTACACAAACACCACTGTACTACCCAAAACCCTAAAACACTACCCTAGCACGACTACCTACACTATCCAAACACCACTGCACTACACTAAACCCTAAATCTACCCCCAGCATGACCTTCCAGACTACACAAACACCACTGCACTACCCTAAACCCTGGAAAACTACCCCCAGCATGAACCCCTACACTACCCAAACACCATTGCTCTACCCTAAACCTTAAATCACTAACGCCAGCATGACCCGCTACACTACCGAAACACCAATGCACTACCCTATACCCTAAAACATGACCCCCTACACTACACAAACACAACTGCTCTACCCTAAACCCTAAAACACTACCCACAACATGACCTCCTACACTACACAAATACCACTGCATTACCCTAAACCCTAAAACTCTACATCCAGCATGACCCACCTACACTACACAAACACCACTGCACTACCCTAAACCCTAAATCAGTACAACCAGCATGAACCCCTACACTACCCAAACACCACTGCACGATCCTAAACCCTAAAACACTACCCCCAGCATGACCCCCTACACTATACAAACACCAGTGCACTACCCTAAAATCTAAAACAGTACCCCAGCACGACCTCCGCACAACAGAAACACCACTGCACTACCCTAAACCCTAAATCTACCCCCAGCATGACTCCCCTACACTACCGAAACACCACTGCACTACACTAAACCCTAAAACACTACCCCCAGGATGAACCCCTACACTACCCAAACACCACTGTACTACCCTAAACCCTAACACACTACCCAAAGCACTACCCCTTACACTACACAAACACCACTGCACTACCCTAAACCCTAAAACACTACCCCAGCACTACCCCTACACTACTCAAACACCACTGTACTACCATAGACCCTAAAACACTACCCCAGCATTACCCCCTACACTACACAAACACCACTGCATTACCCTAAACCCCAAATCTACCCCCAGCACAACCCTCTAAACTACACAAACACCACAGCACTACACAAAATCCTAAAACACTACCCCCAGCATGACCACCTAAACTGCACAAACACCACTGCACTACCCTAAACCCTAAATCTACCCCTGGCATGACCCCCTACACTACACAAAAACCAGTGCTCTACACTAAAACCTAAAACACTACCCCAAGCATGACACCCTACACTACCCAACCACCACTGCACTACTCTAAAACCTAAAACATGACCCCCTACACTACTCAAACACCACTGCACTACCCTAAACCCTAAAACACTACACTCAGCACGACCACCTACACTACACAAACACCACTACACTACCCTAAACCCTAAAACACTACCCCAGAACGATCCCCTGCACTACACAAACACCACTGACTAACCTAAACCTAAAACACCAACCCAGGACTACACCCTACACTACCCTAACACCACTGTACTACCCTAAACCCTAAAACACTACCCCAAGCACGACACCCTACACTACTCAAACACCACTACACTACCCTAAACCCTAAAACACTACCCCAGCACGACTACCTACACTACCCAAACACTACTGCACTACACTAAACCCTAAATCTACACCCAGCATGACCTCCCAGACTGCACAAATACCACTGCACTGCCCTAAACCCTAAAACACTACAACAGCACTACCCCCAACACTACCCAAACACTACTGCACTACCCGAAACCCTAAAACACTACCCCAGCATGACCCTCTACACTACACAAACACCACTGTACTACCCTAAACCCTGAGACACTAAACCCAGCATGACCCTCTACACTACCCAATCACAACTGCACTACCCTAAACCCTAAAACACTATCCCCTGCAAGACCCTCTTCACTACCCAAACACCACTGCACTACCCTCAATCCTCAAACACTACCCCCAACACGACTCCCTACACTACCCAAACACCACTGCACTACACTAAACCCTATATCTACCCCCAGCATGACCTCCCACACTACACAAACACCACTGCACTACCATAACCCTAAAACACTACCCCAACACAAACCCCTACACTACCCAAACACCACTGTGCTACCCTATACCCTAAACCATGACCCCCTACACTACACAAACACTACTGCACTACCCTAACCCAAAAACACTATCCACAGCATGAGCCCCTACACTTCACAAACACCACTGCACTACCATAAACCCTAAAATACTACCCCCTACACTACACAGACACCACTGCACTACCCTAAACCCTAAAACACTACCCCCAGCATGACCCCCTGCACTACTCAAACACCACTGCACTACACTAAACCCTAAATCTACCCCCAGCATGACCTCCCACACTATACAAACACCAGTGCACTACCCTAAACCCCCCAAAAAAGACCCCCAGCACGAACACCTACACTACCCAAATACCCCTGCACTACCCTAAACCATAAAACAGCAACCCCAGCATTACCCGCTACACTACCCAAACACCACTGCACTACCCTATAACCTAAAACATGACCCCCTACACTACACAAGCACCAATCCACTACCATAAACCCTAAAACACTACCCACAGCATCACCCCCTACACTACACAAACACCAATCCACTACCATAAACCCTAAAACACTACCCCCTACACTACACACACACCACTGGACTACACTAAACCCTAAAATTATATCCCCAGCATGACACCCTACACTACACAACTACTACTGCACTACCCTAAAACCTAAAACACTACCACCAGCATGACCCCTACACTACCCAAACACCACTGCACTACCCTAAACCCTAAAACACTGCCCCCAGCAAGAACCCCTACAATACCCATACATCACTGCACTACCCTAAACCCTAAAACACTACCCCCAGCACTACCCCATACACTACACAAACACCACTGCACTACCCTAAACCCTAAAACACTATCCCCTGTAAGACCCTCTACACTACCCAAACACCACTGCATTTCCCTGAACCCTCAAACACTACCTACACTACCCAAACACCACTGCACTACACTAAACCCTCAATCTACCCCAGCATGACCTCCCACACTACACAAACACCACTGCACTACCATATCCCTAAAACACTACCCCAACACAAACCCCTACACTACCCAAACACCAATGTGCTACCCTGTACCCTAAACCATGACCCCCTACACTACACAAACACAACTGCACTACCCTAACCCTAAAACACTATCCACAGCATGAGACCCTACACTTTACAAACACCAATGCACTACCATAAACCCTAAAATACTACCCCCTACACTACACAGACAGCACTGCACTACCCTAAACCCTAAAACACTACCCCCAGCACAACCCCCTGCACTACTCATACACCACTGCACTACACTAAACCCTAAATCTACCCCCAGCATGACCTCCCACACTATACAAACACCAGTGCACTACCCTAAACCCCCCAAAAAAGACCCCAGCACGAACACCTACACTACCCAAACACCCATGCACTACACTAAACCATAAAACAGTAACCCCAGCATTACCCGCTACACTAGCCAAACACCACTGCACTACCCTATAACCTAAAACATGACCCCCTACACTACACAAGCACCAATCCACTACCATAAACCCTAAAACACTACCCACAGCATGACCCCCTACACTACACAAACACCAATCCACCACCATAAACCCTAAAACACTACCCCATACACTACACACACAGCACTGCACTACCCTAAACCCTAAAACACTACCCCAGCACTACTCCCTACACTACCAAAGCACCACTGCACTACCCGAAACCCTAAAACACTACCCCAGCACGACCCCTTACACTACACAAACACCACTGCACTACCCTAAACCCTAAAACACTATCCCCTGCACGACCCTCTACAATACCCAAACACCACTGCACTACCCTAAACCCTCAAACACTACCCACAGAACGACTCCCTACACTACCCAAACACCACTGCACTACTCTAAACCCTCAATCTACCCCCAGCATGACCTCCCACGCTACAAAAACACCACTGCACTAACCTAAACCCCAAATCACTACCCCAACACAAACCCCTACACTACCTAACACCACTGTACTACCCTATACCCTAAAACATGACCTCCTACACTACACAAACACTACTGCACTACCCTAACCCTAAAACACTATCCACAGCAAGAGCCCCTACACTACACAAACACCACTGCACTGCCATAAACACTAAAATACTACCCCCTACACTACGCAAATACAACTGCACTACCCTAAACCTAAAACACTAACCCAGGACTACCCCCTACACTACCCTAACACCACTGTACTACCCTAAACCCTAAAACACTACCCCAAGCATGACACCCTACACTACTCAAACTCCACTACACTACCCTAAACCCTAAAACACTACCCCAGCACGATCCCTTGCACTACAAAAACACCACTGTACTACCCTAAACCCTAAATTACTAGCCCAGCACGACTACCTACACTACCCAAAGACTACTGCACTACAATAAACCCTAAATCTACCCCCAGCATGACCTCCCAGACTGCACAAACACCCCTGCACTGCCCTAAACCCTAAAACACTACCCCAGCACTACCCCCAACACTACCCAAACACTACTGCACTACCCGAAACCATAAAACACTACCTCCAGCATGACCCCCTGCACTACTCAAACACCACTGCACTACACTAAACCCTAAATCTACCCCCAGCATGACCTCCCACACTATACAAACACCAGTGCACTACCCTAAACCCCCCAAAAAAGACCCCCAGCACGAACACCTACACTACCCAAATACCCCTGCACTACCCTAAACCATAAAACAGCAACCCCAGCATTACCCGCTACACTACCCAAACACCACTGCTCTACCCTATAACCTAAAACATGACCCCCTACACTACACAAGCACCAATCCACTACCATAAACCCTAAAACCCTACCCACAGCATGACCCCCTACACTACACAAACACCAATCCACTACCATAAACCCTAAAACACTACCCCCTACACTACACACACACCACTGGACTACACTAAACCCTAAAATTATATCCCCAGCATGACACCCTACACTACACAACTATTACTGCACTACCCTAAAACCTAAAACACTACCACCAGCATGACCCCTACACTACCCAAACACCACTGCACTACCCTAAACCCTAAAACACTGCCCCCAGCAAGAACCCCTACAATACCCATACATCACTGCACAACCCTAAACCCTAAAACACTACCCCCAGCACTACCCCATACACTACACAAACACCACTGCACTACCCTAAACCCTAAAACACTATCCCCTGTAAGACCCTCTACACTACCCAAACACCACTGCATTTCCCTAAACCCTCAAACACTACCTACACTACCCAAACACCACTGCACTACACTAAACCCTCAATCTACCCCCAGCATGACCTCCCACACTACACAAACACCACTGCACTACCATATCCCTAAAACACTACCCCAACACAAACCCCTACACTACCCAAACACCAATGTGCTACCCTGTACCCTAAACCATGACCCCCTACACTACACAAACACTACTGCACTACCCTAACCCTAAAAATCTATCCACAGCATGAGCCCCTACACTTCACAAACACCAATGCACTACCATAAACCCTAAAATACTACCCCTACACTACACAGACAGCACTGCACTACCCTAAACCCTAAAACACCACCCCCTACACTACACAGACAGCACTGCACTACCCTAAACCCTAAAACACTACCCCCAGCACAACCCCCTGCACTACTCATACACCACTGCACTACACTAAACCCTAAATCTACCCCCAGCATGACCTCCCACACTATACAAACACCAGTGCACTACCCTAAACCCTGCAAAAAAGACCCCAGCACGAACACCTACACTACCCAAACACCCCTGCACTACCCTAAACCATAAAACAGCAACCCCAGCATTACCCGCTACACTAGCCAAACACCACTGCACTACCCTATAACCTAAAACATGACCCCCTACACTACACAAGCACCAATCCACTACCATAAACCCTAAAACACTACCCACAGCATGACCCCCTACACTACACAAACACCAATCCACTACCATAAACCCTAAAACACTACCCCATACACTACACACACACCACTGGACTACACTAAACCCTAAAATTATATCCCCAGCATGACACCCTACACTACACAACTACTACTGCACTACCCTAAAACCTAAAACACTACCACCAGCATGACCCCTACACTACCCAAACACCACTGCATTACCCTAAACCCTAAAACACTGCCCCCAGCAAGAACCCCTACAATACCCATACATCACTGCACTACCCTAAACCCTAAAACACTACCCCCAGCACTACCCCATACACTACACAAACACCACTGCACTACCCTAAACCCTAAAACACTATCCCCTGTAAGACCCTCTACACTACCCAAACACCACTGCATTTCCCTAAACCCTCAAACACTACCTACACTACCCAAACACCACTGCACTACACTAAACCCTCAATCTACCCCCAGCATGACCTCCCACACTACACAAACACCACTGCACTACCATATCCCTAAAACACTACCCCAACACAAACCCCTACACTACCCAAACACCAATGTGCTACCCTGTACCCTAAACCATGACCCCCTACACTACACAAACACTACTGCACTACCCTAACCCTAAAACACTATCCACAGCATGAGCCCCTACACTTCACAAACACCACTGCACTACCATAAACCCTAAAATACTACCCCCTACACTACACAGACAGCACTGCACTACCCTAAACCCTAAAACACTACCCCCAGCACAACCCCCTGCACTACTCATACACCACTGCACTACACTAAACCCTAAATCTACCCCAGCATGACCTCCCACACTATACAAACACCAGTGCACTACCCTAAACCCCCCAAAAAAGACCCCAGCACGAACACCTACACTACCCAAACACCCCTGCACTACACTAAACCATAAAACAGTAACCCCAGCATTACCCGCTACACTAGCCAAACACCACTGCACTACCCTATAACCTAAAACATGACCCCCTACACTACACAAGCACCAATCCACTACCATAAACCCTAAAACACTACCCACAGCATGACCCCCTACACTACACAAACACCAATCCACTACCATAAACCCTAAAACACTACCCCATACACTTCACACACACCACTGCACTACACTAAACCCTAAAACTATATCCCCAGCATGAAACCCTACACCACACAAACACCACTGCACTACCCTCAATCCTCAAACACTACCCCCAACACGACTCCCTACACTACCCAAACACCACTGCACTACACTAAACCCTCAATCTACCCCCAGCATGACCTCCCACACTACACAAACACCACTGCACTACCATAACCCTAAAACACTACCCCAACACAAACCCCTACACTACCCAAACACCACTGTGCTACCCTATACCCTAAACCATGACCCCCTACACTACACAAACACTACTGCACTACCCTAACCCAAAAACACTATCCACAGCATGAGCCCCTACACTTCACAAACACCACTGCACTACCATAAACCCTAAAATACTACCCCCTACACTACACAGACACCACTGCACTACCCTAAACCCTAAAACACTACCCCCAGCATGACCCCCTGCACTACTCAAACACCACTGCACTACACTAAACCCTAAATCTACCCCCAGCATGACCTCCCACACTATACAAACACCAGTGCACTACCCTAAACCCCCCAAAAAAGACCCCCAGCACGAACACCTACACTACCCAAATACCCCTGCACTACCCTAAACCATAAAACAGCAACCCCAGCATTACCCGCTACACTACCCAAACACCACTGCACTACCCTATAACCTAAAACATGACCCCCTACACTACACAAGCACCAATCCACTACCATAAACCCTAAAACACTACCCACAGCATCACCCCCTACACTACACAAACACCAATCCACTACCATAAACCCTAAAACACTACCCCCTACACTACACACACACCACTGGACTACACTAAACCCTAAAATTATATCCCCAGCATGACACCCTACACTACACAACTACTACTGCACTACCCTAAAACCTAAAACACTACCACCAGCATGACCCCTACACTACCCAAACACCACTGCACTACCCTAAACCCTAAAACACTGCCCCCAGCAAGAACCCCTACAATACCCATACATCACTGCACTACCCTAAACCCTAAAACACTACCCCCAGCACTACCCCATACACTACACAAACACCACTGCACTACCCTAAACCCTAAAACACTATCCCCTGTAAGACCCTCTACACTACCCAAACACCACTGCATTTCCCTGAACCCTCAAACACTACCTACACTACCCAAACACCACTGCACTACACTAAACCCTCAATCTACCCCAGCATGACCTCCCACACTACACAAACACCACTGCACTACCATATCCCTAAAACACTACCCCAACACAAACCCCTACACTACCCAAACACCAATGTGCTACCCTGTACCCTAAACCATGACCCCCTACACTACACAAACACAACTGCACTACCCTAACCCTAAAACACTATCCACAGCATGAGACCCTACACTTTACAAACACCAATGCACTACCATAAACCCTAAAATACTACCCCCTACACTACACAGACAGCACTGCACTACCCTAAACCCTAAAACACTACCCCCAGCACAACCCCCTGCACTACTCATACACCACTGCACTACACTAAACCCTAAATCTACCCCCAGCATGACCTCCCACACTATACAGACACCAGTGCACTACCCTAAACCCCCCAAAAAAGACCCCAGCACGAACACCTACACTACCCAAACACCCATGCACTACACTAAACCATAAAACAGTAACCCCAGCATTACCCGCTACACTAGCCAAACACCACTGCACTACCCTATAACCTAAAACATGACCCCCTACACTACACAAGCACCAATCCACTACCATAAACCCTAAAACACTACCCACAGCATGACCCCCTACACTACACAAACACCAATCCACCACCATAAACCCTAAAACACTACCCCATACACTACACACACAGCACTGCACTACCCTAAACCCTAAAACACTACCCCAGCACTACTCCCTACACTACCAAAGCACCACTGCACTACCCAAAACCCTAAAACACTACCCCAGCACGACCCCTTACACTACACAAACACCACTGCACTACCCTAAACCCTAAAACACTATCCCCTGCACGACCCTCTACAATACCCAAACACCACTGCACTACCCTAAACCCTCAAACACTACCCACAGAACGACTCCCTACACTACCCAAACACCACTGCACTACTCTAAACCCTCAATCTACCCCCAGCATGACCTCCCACGCTACAAAAACACCACTGCACTAACCTAAACCCCAAATCACTACCCCAACACAAACCCCTACACTACCTAACACCACTGTACTACCCTATACCCTAAAACATGACCTCCTACACTACACAAACACTACTGCACTACCCTAACCCTAAAACACTATCCACAGCAAGAGCCCCTACACTACACAAACACCACTGCACTGCCATAAACACTAAAATACTACCCCCTACACTACGCAAATACAACTGCACTACCCTAAACCTAAAACACTAACCCAGGACTACCCCCTACACTACCCTAACACCACTGTACTACCCTAAACCCTAAAACACTACCCCAAGCATGACACCCTACACTACTCAAACTCCACTACACTACCCTAAACCCTAAAACACTACCCCAGCACGATCCCTTGCACTACAAAAACACCACTGTACTACCCTAAACCCTAAATTACTAGCCCAGCACGACTACCTACACTACCCAAAGACTACTGCACTACAATAAACCCTAAATCTACCCCCAGCATGACCTCCCAGACTGCACAAACACCCCTGCACTGCCCTAAACCCTAAAACACTACCCCAGCACTACCCCCAACACTACCCAAACACTACTGCACTACCCGAAACCATAAAACACTACCTCCAGCATGACCCCCTGCACTACTCAAACACCACTGCACTACACTAAACCCTAAATCTACCCCCAGCATGACCTCCCACACTATACAAACACCAGTGCACTACCCTAAACCCCCCAAAAAAGACCCCCAGCACGAACACCTACACTACCCAAATACCCCTGCACTACCCTAAACCATAAAACAGCAACCCCAGCATTACCCGCTACACTACCCAAACACCACTGCTCTACCCTATAACCTAAAACATGACCCCCTACACTACACAAGCACCAATCCACTACCATAAACCCTAAAACCCTACCCACAGCATGACCCCCTACACTACACAAACACCAATCCACTACCATAAACCCTAAAACACTACCCCCTACACTACACACACACCACTGGACTACACTAAACCCTAAAATTATATCCCCAGCATGACACCCTACACTACACAACTATTACTGCACTACCCTAAAACCTAAAACACTACCACCAGCATGACCCCTACACTACCCAAACACCACTGCACTACCCTAAACCCTAAAACACTGCCCCCAGCAAGAACCCCTACAATACCCATACATCACTGCACAACCCTAAACCCTAAAACACTACCCCCAGCACTACCCCATACACTACACAAACACCACTGCACTACCCTAAACCCTAAAACACTATCCCCTGTAAGACCCTCTACACTACCCAAACACCACTGCATTTCCCTAAACCCTCAAACACTACCTACACTACCCAAACACCACTGCACTACACTAAACCCTCAATCTACCCCCAGCATGACCTCCCACACTACACAAACACCACTGCACTACCATATCCCTAAAACACTACCCCAACACAAACCCCTACACTACCCAAACACCAATGTGCTACCCTGTACCCTAAACCATGACCCCCTACACTACACAAACACTACTGCACTACCCTAACCCTAAAAATCTATCCACAGCATGAGCCCCTACACTTCACAAACACCAATGCACTACCATAAACCCTAAAATACTACCCCTACACTACACAGACAGCACTGCACTACCCTAAACCCTAAAACACTACCCCCTACACTACACAGACAGCACTGCACTACCCTAAACCCTAAAACACTACCCCCAGCACAACCCCCTGCACTACTCATACACCACTGCACTACACTAAACCCTAAATCTACCCCCAGCATGACCTCCCACACTATACAAACACCAGTGCACTACCCTAAACCCTGCAAAAAAGACCCCAGCACGAACACCTACACTACCCAAACACCCCTGCACTACCCTAAACCATAAAACAGCAACCCCAGCATTACCCGCTACACTAGCCAAACACCACTGCACTACCCTATAACCTAAAACATGACCCCCTACACTACACAAGCACCAATCCACTACCATAAACCCTAAAACACTACCCACAGCATGACCCCCTACACTACACAAACACCAATCCACTACCATAAACCCTAAAACACTACCCCATACACTACACACACACCACTGGACTACACTAAACCCTAAAATTATATCCCCAGCATGACACCCTACACTACACAACTACTACTGCACTACCCTAAAACCTAAAACACTACCACCAGCATGACCCCTACACTACCCAAACACCACTGCATTACCCTAAACCCTAAAACACTGCCCCCAGCAAGAACCCCTACAATACCCATACATCACTGCACTACCCTAAACCCTAAAACACTACCCCCAGCACTACCCCATACACTACACAAACACCACTGCACTACCCTAAACCCTAAAACACTATCCCCTGTAAGACCCTCTACACTACCCAAACACCACTGCATTTCCCTAAACCCTCAAACACTACCTACACTACCCAAACACCACTGCACTACACTAAACCCTCAATCTACCCCCAGCATGACCTCCCACACTACACAAACACCACTGCACTACCATATCCCTAAAACACTACCCCAACACAAACCCCTACACTACCCAAACACCAATGTGCTACCCTGTACCCTAAACCATGACCCCCTACACTACACAAACACTACTGCACTACCCTAACCCTAAAACACTATCCACAGCATGAGCCCCTACACTTCACAAACACCACTGCACTACCATAAACCCTAAAATACTACCCCCTACACTACACAGACAGCACTGCACTACCCTAAACCCTAAAACACTACCCCCAGCACAACCCCCTGCACTACTCATACACCACTGCACTACACTAAACCCTAAATCTACCCCAGCATGACCTCCCACACTATACAAACACCAGTGCACTACCCTAAACCCCCCAAAAAAGACCCCAGCACGAACACCTACACTACCCAAACACCCCTGCACTACACTAAACCATAAAACAGTAACCCCAGCATTACCCGCTACACTAGCCAAACACCACTGCACTACCCTATAACCTAAAACATGACCCCCTACACTACACAAGCACCAATCCACTACCATAAACCCTAAAACACTACCCACAGCATGACCCGCTACACTACACAAACACCAATCCACTACCATAAACCCTAAAACACTACCCCATACACTTCACACACACCACTGCACTACACTAAACCCTAAAACTATATCCCCAGCATGAAACCCTACACCACACAAACACTACTGCACTACCCTAAAACCTAAAAAACTACCACCAGCATGACCCCTACACTATTCAAACACCGCTACACTACCCTAAACCCTAAACCTACCCCAGCATGACCCCTACACTACCCAAACACCACTGCACTACCCTAAACCCTAAAACACTACCCCCAGCAAGAACCCCTACAATATCCACACACTACTGCACTACCCTAAACCCTAAAACACTACCCCCAGCACTACCCCATGCACTACACAAACACCACTGTATTACCCTAAACCCTAAAACATTACCCCAGCACTACCCCCTACAGTACCCAAGCACCACTGCACTACCCCAAACCCTAAAACACTACCCTCAGCATGACTCCCTACTCTACACAAACACCACTTCACTACCCTAAACCCCAAAACACTACACCCAGCCCGACTCCCTATACTACCCAAACACCACTGCACTACCCTAAACCCTAAAACATTACCCCCAACATGACCCCCTATGCTACCCAACCACTGCACTACCTTAAACCCTAAAACACTACCCCCTACCCCCAGCATGACCCCCTACACTACCCAAACTCCATTGCACTACCGTAAACCTTAAAACACTACCCCCAGCATGACTCGGTACACTATTCAAACACAACTGCTCTACCCTAAACCCTAAAACACTACCCCCAGCACGACACCATACACCACCCACATACCACTGTACTACCCTAAACCCTAAATCTAACACAGCACAAACCCCTAGACTACACAAACACCACTGTACTACCCTAAACCCTAAATCTAACCCAGCACAAACCCCTAGACTACACAAACACCACTGCACTACCCTAAACCCTAAAACACTATCCCCTGCACAACTCCCTACACTACCCAAACACCACTGCAATATTCTAAACCCTAAATCAACCCCCAGCCTGACCTCCCACACTACACAAACACCACTGCACTACCCTAAACCCTAAACCCTAAAACACTACCCCTAACACAAACCCCTACACTACCCAAACACCACTGCACTACCCTAAACTCTAAGGGGCCGATTCGCAGAACTAACTTAAGACAAAATCCTAAACTTACTACTTTTGGTATTCACAGAAGTTAGGATTTTGTCTTAAGTATGTCTTAAGACAAACTTAAGACAGACTTAAGACAAACCTAAGACAAACGTAAGACAGACTTCAGACAGACTTAAGACAAACTTAAGACAAAATCGTAAATTAAGTCTGTCTTAAGTCTGTCTTAAGGCTGTCTTAAGTTTGTCTTTAGTTTGTCTTAAGTCTGGGCTCTAAAACACTAACCCCAGCATGACCCCTACACTACCCAAACACCACTGTACTGCCTTTGGTAACCATGCGCTCTATAAATATTTTACAATTACAATTACTACCCTATACTCTAAAACATGACCCCCTACACTCCACAAACACTACTGCACTACCCTAACACTAAAACACTACCCGCAGCATGAGCTCCTACACTACACAAACACCACTGCACTGCCATAAACCTTAAAACACTACCCCCTATACTCCACAAACACCACTGCACTACATTAAACCCTAAAACACTACCCCAGCATGGTTCCCTGCACCACTCAAACACCACTGTACTACACTAAACGCTAAATCTATCCCCAGCACGAACCACTACACTACCCAAACACCACTGCACTACCCTAAACGCTAAAACACTACCCACAGCATGACCCCCTACACTACACAAAAACCACTGCACTACCCTAAACCCTAAAACACTACCCCCAGCAAGAACCCCTATAATACCCATACACCACTGCTCTACCCTAAATCCTAAAACACACCCCTTCACTACACAAACACCACTGGACTACCCTAAACCCTAAAACACACCCCTACACTTTACAAACACCACTGCACTACCCTGAACCCTAAAACACTACCCCCAGCATTACCCCCTACACTACACAAACACCACTGCACTACCATAAACCCTAAAACACTACCCCCAACATGACCCCCTACGCTACCCAACCACTGCACTACCCTAAACACAGAGGGCTCAATTCACAGAACTAACTTAAGACAAAATCCTAAACTTACTACCATTTTCGTATTCACAGAAGGCACTTACTAATTTTGGTATCCACAGAAGATACTTACTCACTTCGGTATTCACAGAAGTTATGAGTCCTAACTTTAGGACTCCTAAATGCCTTCTGTGAATACCGAAAGTCTTAAAATTAGGATTTTTCTCAGTTTAGGAGTCCTAAAGTTAGGACTCCTAACTTTACTACTACTAAACTGAAAAAAATCCTAATTTTAAGGCTTTCGGTATTCACAGAAGGCATTTAGGAGTCCTAAAGTTAGGAGTCCAAACTTTACTACTACTAAATTGAGAAACATCCTTATTTTAAGATTTTCGGTATTCACAGAAGGCATTTAGGAGTCCTAAACTTAGGAGTCCTAACTATACTACTACTAAACTGAGAAAAATCCTAATTTTAAGGCTATCGGTATTCACAGATGGCATTTAGGAGTCCTAAACTTAGGAGTCCTAACTTTACTACTGCAAAATTGAGAAAAATACTAATTTTAAGACTTTCAGTATTCACAGAAGGCATTTAGGAGTCCTAAAGTTAGGAGTCCTAACTATACTACTACTAATCTGAGAAAAATACTAATTTTAAGACTTTCGGTATTCACAGAATGCATTTAGGAGTCATAAAGTTAGGACTCCTAAGTTCTGTGAATACCGAAATGAGTAAGTGCCTTCTGTGAATACCAAAATGAGTAAGTGCCTTCTGTGAATACCAAAATGGTAGTAAGTTTAGGATTTTGTCTTAAGTTAGTTCTGTGAATCGGGCCCTAAAACACTACCCCCAGTACGACCCCCTACACTACCCAAACACCACTGCACTACACTAAACCATAAATGACTACCCCCAGAATGAACCCCTACACTACACAAACACCACTGCACTACCCTAAACCCTAAAACACTACCCCCAACATGACCCCATACACTACCCAACCACTGCACTACCCTAAGCCCTAAAACTCTACCCCCAGTATGACCCCCTACACTACCCAAACACCACTGCACTACCCTAAACCCTAAAACACTACCTCCAGAATGTACACCTACACTACCCAAACATAGCTGTCCTACCCTAAACCCTAAATCTACCCCCAGCACAACCCACTAGACTACACAAACACCACTGCACTACACAAAATCCTAAAACACAACCCCCAGCACGACCCCCTTCACTACACAAACACCACTGAACTGCCTTCAACCCTCAAACACTACCCCAGAATGACCCCCTACACTACACAAACACCACTGCACTACCCTAAACCCTAAATCTACCACCGGCATGACCCTCTACACTACACAAACACCATTGTTCTACCCTAAAACCTAAAACACTACCCTAAGCATGACCCCCTATACTACACAAACACAACTGCGCTACTCTCATCTCTAAAACACTACCCCTATAATACACAAACACCACTGCACTACCCTAAACCTAAAACACTAACCCAGGATTACCCCCTACACTACCCAAACACCACTGTACTACCCTAAACCCTAAAACACTACCCCAAGCATGACACCCTACACTACTCAAACACCACTACACTACCCTAAACCCTAAAACACTACCCCAGCACGATCCCCTACACTACACAAACATCACTGTACTACCCTAAAACACTACCCTAGCACGACTACCTACACTACCCAAACACCACTGCACTACACTAAACCCTAATTCTACCCCCAGCATGACCTTCCAGACTACATAAACACCACTGCACTACCCTAAACCCTAGAGGACTACCCCCAGCATGAACCCCTGCACTACCCAAACACCATTGCTCTACCCTAAACCCTAAATCACTAACGCCAGCATGACCCACTACACTACCCAGACACCAATGCACTACCCTATACCTTAAAACATGACCCCCTACACGACACAAACACCACTGCTCTACCCTAAACCCTAAAATACTACCCACGGCATGCCCCCCTACACTACACAAATACCACTGCATTACCCTAAACCCTAAAACTCTACATCCAGCATGACCCACCAACACTACACAAAATCCACTGCTCTACCCTAAACCCTAAAACACTACAACCAGCATGAACCCCTACACTACCCAAACACCACTGCACAATCCTAAACCCTAAAACATTACGCCCAGCATGACCCCCTACACTATACAAACACCACTGCACTACCCTAAACCCTAAATCGACCCCCAGCATGACTCCCCTACACTACCGAAATACCACTGCACTACTCTAAACCCTAAAACACTACCCACAGGATGAACCCCAACACTACCCAAACACCACTGTACTACCCTAAACCCTAAAACACTACCTCAAGCACTACCCCTTACACTACACCAACACCACTGCACTACCCTAAACCCTAAAACACTACCCCAGCACTAACCCTACACTACTCAAACACCACTGTACTACCATAAACCCTAAAACACTACCCCAGCATTACCCCAAACACTACACAAATACCACTGCATTACCCTAAACCCTAAATCTACCCCAGCACAACCCCCTAGACTACACAAACTCCACTGCACTGCACAAAATCCTGAAACACTACCCCCAGCATGACACCATACACTGCACAAACACCACTGCACTACCCTAAACCCTAAATCTACCCCCGGCATGACCCCCTACACTACCCAACCCCCACTGCACTACTCTAAAACCTAAAACACGACCCCCTACACTACACAAACACCACTGCACTACCCTAAACCCTAAAACACTTCACTCAGCACGACCCCCTACACTACACAAACACAACTGCACTACTCTAAACTCTAAAACACTACCCCTACACTACACAAACACCACTGCAGTACCCTAAACCTAAAACACTAACCCAGGTCTACCCCCTACACTACCCTAACACCACTGTACTACCCTAAACCCTAAAACACTATCCCAAGCACGACACCCTACACTACTCAAACACCACTACACTACCCTAAACCCTAAAACACTACCCCAGCACGATCCCCTGCACTACACAAACACCACTGTGCTACCCTAAACCCTAAAACACTACCACAGCACGACCCCCTATACTACACAAATACCACTGCATTACCCTAAACCCTAAAACTCTACATCCAGCATGACCCCCCTACACTACACAAACACCACTGCACTACCCTAAACCCTAAAAAACTACAACCAGCATGAACCCCTAAACTTTCCAAACACCACTGCAATATCCTAAACCCTAAAACACTACCCCCAGAATGACCCCCTACACTATACATACACCAGTGAACTCGCCTAAAATCTAAAACAGTAACCCCAGCACGACCTCCACACAACAGAAACACCACTGCACTACCCTAAACCCTAAATCTACCCCCAGCATGACCCCCTACATTACCGAAACACCACTGCACTACTCTTAACCCTAAAACACTACCCCCAGAATGAATGCCTACACTACCCAAACACCACTGTACTACCCTAAACCCTAAAACACTACCCCCTACACTACTCAAACACCACTGCACTACCATTAAACCTAAAACACTACCCCCAGCATGACCCCCTACACTACACAAACACCACTGCATTACCCTAAACCCTAAAACACTACTCCAAGCATGACGCCCTACACTACCCAAACACCACTGCGCTACCCTAAACCCTAAAACACTACCCCCAGCACGACTCCCTACACAACACAAGCACCACTGCACTACCCTAAACCCAAAACACTACCCCCAGCACGACTACCTTTACTACCCAAACACCACTGCATTCCCCTAAACCCTAAATCTACGCCCAGCATGACCCCCTACACTACCCAAACACCACTGCACTACCCTAAAACCTAAAACACTAACCCTAGTACAACCCCCTACACTACACAAACACCACTGCACTACCCTAAACCCTTAAACTCTACACCCAGCATGGCCCCCTACACTACACAAAAACCACTGCGCTACCCTAAAGCCTAAAACACTACCCCCAGAATGAACCCCTAACCTACCCAAACACCACTGCACTATCCTAAACCCTAAAACACTACCCCCGGAATGACCCCCTACACTATAAAAATACCAGTGCACTACCCTAAACCCTAAATCTACCCCCAGCATGACCCCCTACACTACGGAAACACCACTGCACTACCCTAAACCCTAAAACACTACCCCAGGGATGAACCCCTACATTACGCAAACACCACTGCACTACCCTAAACCCTAAAACACTACCCCCAGCACCACCCGCTCCACTACACAAACACCATTGCAATACCCTAAACCCTAAAACACTATCCCAGCACTACCCCCTACACTACTCAAACCCCACTGCACTACCATAAACCCTAAAACACAACCCCTAGCATAACCCCCTACACTATACAAACACCAATGCATTATCCTAAACCCTAAAACACTACACACAGCATGACCCCAAGCACGACACCCTACACTACTCAAACACCACTACACTACCCTAAACCCTAAAACACTACCCCAGCACGATCCCCTGCACTACACAAACACCACTGTACTACCCTAAACCCTAAAACACTACCCCAGCACGGCTACCTACACTTCCCAAACACTACTGCACTACACTAAACCCTAAATGTACCCCCAGCATGACCTCCCAGACTACACAAACACCACTGCGCTACCCTAAACCCTAGAAAACTACCCCCAGCATGAACCCCTACAGTACCCAAACACCATTGCTCTACCCTAAATCCTAAATCACTAACGCCAGCATGACCCGTTACACTACCCAAACACCAATGCACTACCCTATACCCTAAAACATGACCCCCTATACTACACAAACACCACTGCTCTACCCTAAACCCTAAAACACTACCCACAGCATGACCTCCTATACTACACAAATACCACTGCATTACCCTAAACCCTAAAACTTTACATCGAGCATTACCCCCTACACTACACAAACACCACTGCACTACCCTAAACCCTAAAACACTACAACCAGCATGAACCCCTACACTACCCAAACACCAATGCAATATCCTAAACCCTAAAACACTACCCCTACACTACACAAATACCATTGCACTACCCTAAACACTGAATCAATACACCCAGCCTGACCCCTACATGACACAAAGACAACTGCACTACTCTAAACCCTAAAACACTACCCCTACAATACAAAAACACCACTGCACTACCCTAAACCTAAAACACTAACCCAGGACTACCCCCTACACTACCCAAACACCACTGTACTGCCCTAAACCCTAAAACACTACCCCAAGCACGACACCCTACACTACTCAAACACCATTGCTCTACACTAAAACCTAAAACACTACACCAAGCATGACACCCTACGCTACCCGACCACCACTGCACTACTCTAAAACCTAAAACACGACCCCCTACTCTACACAAACACCACTGCACTACCCTAAACCCTAAAACACTACACTCAGCATGACCCTCTACACTACACAAACACAACTGCACTACTCTAAACTCTAAAATACTACCCCTACACTACACAAACACCACTGTACTACCCTAAACCCTAAAACACTACCCCAAGCACGACACCCTACACTACTCAAACACCACTACACTACCCTAAACCCTAAAACACTACCCCAGCACGATCCCCTGCACTACACAAACACCACTGTACTACCCTAAACCCTAAAACACTACCCCAGCACGACTACCTAACTTCCCAAACACTACTGCACTACACTAAACCCTAAATGTACCCCCAGCATGACCTCCCAGACTACACAAACACCACTGCGCTACCCTAAACCCTAGAAAACTACCCCCAGCATGAACCCCTACAGTACCCAAACACCATTGCTCTACCCTAAATCCTAAATCACTAACGCCAGCATGACCCGCTACACTACCCAAACACCAATGCACTACCCTATACCCTAAAACATGACACCCTATACTACACAAACACCACTGCTCTACCCTAAACCCTAAAACACTACCCACAGCATGACCTCCTATACTACACAAATACCACTGCATTACCCTAAACCCTAAAACTTTACATCGAGCATTACCCCTACACTACACAAACACCACTGCACTACCCTAAACCCTAAAACACTACAACCAGCATGAACCCCTACACTACCCAAACACCAATGCAATATCATAAACCCTAAAACACTACTCCCAGCATGACCCCCTACACTATACTAACACCACTGCACTACGCTAAACCCAAAAACACTACCCCCAGCATGACTACCTATACTACCCAAACACTACTGCTCTACCCTAAAACCTAAAACACTACCCCTACACTACACAAATACCATTGCACTACCCTAAACAAAAAAACAATACACCCAGCACGACCCCTACACGACACAAAGACCACTGCACTACCCTAAACCCTAAAACACTACCCCAAGCAGGACACCCTACACTACCAAAAAAACACTATATTACCCTAAACCCTAAAACACTACCCCAGCATGATCCCCTACACTCACAAACACCACTGTACTACCCTAAACCCTAAAACACTACCCCCAGCACGACTCCTTACACTACCCAAACACCACTGCACTACACTAAACCCTAAATCTACCCCCAGCATGACCTCCCACATTACACAAACACCACTGCACTATCATAAAACCTAGAAAACTACCCCCAACATGACCCCCTACACTACACAAACACCACTGCTCTACCCTAAACCCTAAAACACTACCCACAGCATGACCCCCTATACTCCACTAATACCACTGCATTACCCTAAACCCTAAAACTCTACATCCAGCATGACCCCCTACACTACACAAACACAACTGCACTACCCTAAACCCTAAAACACTACTACCAGCATGAACCTCTACACTACCCAAACACCACTGCTATATCCTAAACCCTAAAACTCTACCCCCAGCACCACCCCCTACACTACACAAACACAACTGCACTACCCTAAACCCTAAAACACTATCCCAGTACTACACCCTACACTACTCAAAAACCACTGCATTACCCTAAACCTTAAAACACTACCCCCAGCACAGCCCCCTACACTACCCAAACACCACTGCACTACCCTAAACCCTAAAACACTACCCCAGCACAACTCCCTACACAACACAAACACCACTGTGCTACCCTAAACCCAAAAACACTACCCCCAGCACGATTACCAATACTACCCAACCACCACTGCATTACCCTAAACCCTAAATTTACCCCCAGCATGTCCCCCTACACTACCCAAACACCACTGCACTACCCTAAACCCTAAAACAGTAACCCCAGCACAACCCCCTTCACTACACAAGCACCACTGCACTACCCTAAACCCTAAAACTCTACACCCAGCATGACCCCCCTACACTACACAAACACCACTGCACTATCCTAAACCCTAAAAGACTACTCCGGCATGAACCCTTACACTACCCAAACACCACTGCACTATCCTAAATCCTAAAACACTACCCCCGGAATGACACCCTAAACTATAAAAACACCAGTGCACTACCCTAAAACCTAAAACAGTATCCCCAGGGTGACCCTCGCACAACTGAAACCCCACTGCACTACCCTAAATCTACCCCCAGCATGACCCCCTACCCTACGGAAACACCACTGCACTACCCTAAACCCTAAAACACTACCCCCAGGATGAACCCCTACACTACCCAAACACCACTGCACTTCCCTAAACCATAAAACACTACCCCCTGCACTACACAAACACCACTGCACTACTCTAAACCATGAAACACTACCCCAGCACTACCCCCTACACTACTCAAACACCACTGCACTACCATAAATCCTAAAACACTATCCCCAGCATGTCCCCCTACACTACACACACACCACTGCATTATCCTAAACCCTAAAACAGTACCCCTAGCACAACCCCCTTCACTACACAAACACCACAGCACTACCCTTAGCCCTAAAACTCTACACCCAGCATGACCCCCCTACACTACACAAACACCACTGCACTACCCTAAACCCTAAAAGACTACCCCGGCATGACCCCTACACTACCCAAACACCACTGCACTATCCTAAACCCTAAAACACTACCCCCGGCATGACCCCCTACACTATAAAAGCACCAGTGCACTACCCTAAAACCTAAAACAGTACCGCCAGGGTGACCCTCACACAACAGAAACCCCACTGCACTACCCTAAATCTACACCCAGCATAACCCCCTACACTACGGAAACACACTGCACTACCCTAAACCCTAAAACACTACCCCCAGGATGAACCCCTACACTACCCAAACACCACTGCACTACCCTAAACCATAAAACACTACCCCCTGCACTACACAAACACCACTGCACTACTCTAAACCCTAAATCACTAACGCCAGCATGACCCGCTACACTACCGAAACACCAATGCACTACCCTATACCCTAAAACATGACCCCCTACACTACACAAACACCACTGCTCTACCCTAAACCCTAAAACACTACCCACAACATGACCCCCCTACACTACACAAATACCACTGCATTACCCTAAACCCTAAAACTCTACATCCAGCATGACCCACCTACACTACACAAACACCACTGCACTACCCTAAACCCTAAATCACTACAACCAGCATGAACCCCTACACTACCCAAACACCACTGCACGATCCTAAACCCTAAAACACTACCCCCAGCATGACCCCCTACACTATACAAACACCAGTGCACTACCCTAAAATCTAAAACAGTATCCCAGCACGACCTCCGCACAACAGAAACACCACTGCACTACCCTAAACCCTAAAACACTACCCCCAGGATGAACCCCTATACTACCCAAACACCACTGCACTACCCTAAACCATAAAACACTACCCCCTGCACTACACAAACACCACTGCACTACTCTAAACCATAAAACACTACCCCAGCACTACCCCTACACTACTCAAACACCACTACACTACCATAAACCCTAAAACACTACCCCCAGCATGACCCCCTACACTACACAAACACCACTGCATTATCCTAAACCCTAAAACACTACACACAGCACGACCCCCTTCCCTACCCAAATACCACTGCACTACCCTAAACCTTATAACACTACCCCCAGCACAACTCACTACACAACACAAACACCACTACACTACCCTAAACCCAAAAACACTAACCCCAGCACGACTATCTATACTACCCAAACACCACTGCATTGCCAAAAACCCTACATCTACCCCCAGCACGACCCCCTACACTACCCAAACACCACTGCACTACCCTACACCCTAAAACACTACCCCAGCATAACCCCCTACACTACCCATACACCACTGCACTACCCTAAACCCTAAAACACTACCCCAGCATGACCCCCTACCCTACTGCGCTACCCAAAACCCTAAATCACCACCCCAGCATGACCCCCTGCACTACCCAAACACCACTGCACTACCCTAAACCCTAAAACACTACCCCCAGCATGACCCCCTACACTACCCAACCACCACTGCACTACCCTTAACCTTAGAAAAGAAACCCCCACCCCATGCCCAATCCCCCTTACCTCTCACTCCTCGTGGTTCCTCTCTCCTCATGGTTCCTGCTTCACGTCGTCTCTGAGGTCCGGTGCACGTCATTGTGAGAAAACGGAACAGCCTCTGTTTCCTTACAACGATGTAGATCGTCTACATGTTTTTTAGAACGCATTGTCATTTACCATACATGCCTTTACAACAAAATTTGTTGTAAAGGCATGCGTAGTAAATGACCATGCCTTCTAAAACAATGCGTAATAATGACTTTGTGATGTACAACGCATGCATGGTAATGCATACATTGTAATGGTATCGTGAAGTAAAAAAGTCGTTTGACGGCTGTTTACCGATTGAAGCTGGCCCCTGTTCTTCAGTGGGTTGTTTATTTGATAAATTAGGAGGAAGGAATGTGTTTTTTTTACCGAAAAGTGCATTTCTGGCTGTTGTATGTTGAAAGTGTCCGCGTGGCCTGGTTTCACTTCCGGTGAGAGAGTGGAAGAGTCTGTTTGGATCGCAAAGAATCCTGTTGGTGGACGGGGCCGGGGCGACACATCATCAGAAAACACAGCTAATAGAAAGTCTCCTCCCTGAAGTGTGGAGCAGTGCCATGATAGGTCAACAAGTGTGCGTCCCACCGCAGTATGACCGTACCGCGTGACCCATGTGCCGCCTCCAGGGTATGGGAGGTGGAAGCAGCATCGCAGGTCCTCTTGAAGACCATTGTAGCACTAATTCTATATTTTGGAACTAGGGCATTTTAACCTCGTTTTTCCTGCCAGATACAAAGAGAAGATCTTGTGTTATTCAGTGCCCTCGTTACCTTTTTTGTGGGTTGTGGTGATAGTCACTTCGCTGCCCCCCCTGTGTTCATGACTGGGTACCCCACCTCGTGTGCCATCTGCAGGGCCTCTGCCCTCAGATCACTGGTTTCAGTTTCCAGAGTGGCAAAATAAACAGTTGCTCCCAAACACTTAGGTGAATATCCCCTGCACCAGCATTCCACAGAAATTCTTTCCTAGCTCTCCACATGCCGATGAGGACGTCATAATAGCACTGGTCCGTTTGCTACACCGTATGATGTCATCGGAGCCATAAGATGACCTCGTCAACGTGCTGACGTCAGTTCCACCCATTTGTTCCGTGCCACCGAGGCAAACGGGCGGACCGAGACATTTTCACATGTGTACATAGCATGCTAAATATATATATATAACTTCACTTAAAAAACCATAGGTTTCACACATGTTATAGTTAGCTGGACATTTCACTCGCAAAAAACCAATGAAATTCCCCTGTTATAGTTAGTGCAGGCAACTATAACTCACGCGACCGCAATCCTCTGCTGATGACGTCAGATAAATACATCACTGTATTTAGACACTTATTTACCGATGTCTTCTTCCATTAATCTTTAGCTATACATATATTACAAATATTTATTTTTCATAAAGACACATATGTCATCAGTGATGCTAAGTTATGTATTTATACAATTTTTCACCGTGTGCTCACCGTGATTTTTTTTTTTTTTTTAAATCGCGAGGTGCGAGCACCGTGAGCGCTCTGTGGGTTCTCAATGCGTGCCGTGCGATTTTTGGGGGTCCTTCTGTGACCCCCTGACCAAAGCTAGGGGGTCAGGAACTGTCCACTCTGCCCCCTTTTCACGTTCTCCACCTTTTTTTTTAACACCCTCATACTGCGAGAGACAAAATGGCGGCCGACACTTCCTGGTTTCGACCGATTCGAATGTTTACCAACATCTAACAACCAATCAGAATTGCGCTCGCGCTCGGCAGGGTGCGCGCACAGTGCGCGCACGGTGCGCACGTATAGATATTGATATGCTTTTAAATGCTATTTTCTCAGGAAATACTGAACAGACTTACACCAGACCTGCAAAAGGCACTTTCTTGACCTTATGGATACCTCTCTGCCAAATTTCACGTAATTCTGTTCAGCCGTTCGGGCTGTACCTGCGACTAAAGGTCCTATGGAAAAATGCATGGGGAAAACCCGTTTTGGGACCCCCCCTTTTTCTCGGCCCCCGCTTCACGAATCACCCCGAGACTTTCAGGGTAGGAGCTGAGCGGAGCGCCCCATTAGTTTTGAAATGTTCGCGAGGATTCGTCAACCGGCGCCAAAGTTATTCAAAATAGAATTTTGAGATTTCCTATGGAAACTAGGTTGTAACTATAACTATCTACTGGCGACCGCCAGTAGATAATATATATATATATATTACCTACTGGCGGTCGCCAGTAGGTAGTTATAGTTAGGACCACGTTTCCATAGGAAAACCTCAACATTCTATTTTGAATAACTTTGGCGCCGGTCGACGAATCCTCGCGAATTTCTCAAAATAGGTGGGGCGCTACGCTCCGCTCCTACCCTGAAAGTCTCGGGGGGATCCGTCAAGCGGGGGCTGAGATAAAAGGGGGGTCCCAAAACGCGTTTTTCCCATGCATTTTTCCATAGGACCTTTAGAACGAGCTACAGCCCGAACGGCTGAACAGAATTACTCAAAATTTGGCAGAGAGGTAGTCCCTAGGTCAAGGAAGTGCCTTTTGTAGGTTTGGTGTAAATCTGTTCAGTAGATTCTGAGAAAATAGCCTTTAAATCAATATATATATCTGAGCCCGCTTACGGTACGCTTACCGTACGCTTACGGTAAGCGTACGGTGGCGTGCGCGAGCGCGATTCTGATTGGCTCTTAGATCTTAGTAAACATTCGAATCGGCCGAAACCAGGAAGCGGCGGCCGCCATTTTCTGTGTTTCACTCTGAAAAAAAAGAGTGAAAACAAGAAAAGGGGGCAATGAGGAGAGTTACAGACCCCCTTACATTTGTGAGGGGGTCAAAGAAGGACTGTAAAGTACAAAACAAACATTTATTGATTTTTAAAAAAAATCACGGGGTACGCGTACGGTAAGCTTACGGTAAGCGTACGGAAGAAACATGGCGTGCGCGAAGGAGATTCTGATTGGCCCATAGATCTTAGTAAACATTCGAATCGGCCGAAACCAGGAAGCGGCGGCCGCCATTTTGTGTGTTTCACTCAGAAAAAAAACAGAGAAAACAAGGAAAGGGAGCAATGAGGAGAGTTACAGACCCCCTAACATTTGTAAGGGGGTCAAAGAAGGACAGAAAAGTACAAAAAAAACATTTATTGATTTTAAAAAAAATCACGGGGTACGCGTACGGTAAGCTTACGGTAAGCGTACGGTAAAAAAAATAAAAATAAATAAATGAAAAGCAGATTTAAGAGTTTAGAAATTAGGGAGCTCTAAAAAGAGCTGTTGTGTTTATGAAGTCATTTTTTTAGTGGTACCTACAAGTAAGTACCGATGCAGAGTCTAAGGTTCAAGAGGAAGACTCTGTTCCCTTCATCATTGAAGTGCACACCATCTCCTCTATAAATGTCTTGCATGTCATAACGCAAGTTGTTGTGGTAAATGGCACCCATACCATAGTCACGGAGGAAAGCAGAAACAGATTTGTTGACGTGCTTTCTTGCTTTGTCAATCTGCGGACAGAAATGATTGGACCAGTTCCATTTTTGCCTTTGGCATATGTTGGAAAACACAAAGGCAGTTTTAGGGAAAAGTGTAAACAGTTGTGCAAAGGTGTCCTTCATAAGCATTTCCAGACCTACCCCAGTCAAAGTGCCTAGGTCATTGCCACCACAGTGCACTATTATGAGGTCAGGGTGTTGGATTTGAATGAAGGATTTCACCAATGGCATCAATTGGTGCCACTTTAACCCTCTCTGACCAATCCATTTAATGTCTACATTTGGCAAAGCAAGGTCTCTCACCATACCTGTTTTCTCTGCAAACTTTTCACTCCAGAAGACATAGCTGTGCCCTACAATCCACACTGTGAACATCTTCAAAGGAGAACTGGATGCACTCAGGAGGTGTCTTTCAGTAGAATGGCAATATGAAAAGAAAGACAGTTTGGAAATGGAGGCATACATATTTTTTTCAAAACAAAAAGAACTGATTGGCTGTTTCATACCACTCTAGAAAAAAAACTAGGCTGTATGTGTAAATTAATAGAAGCATGTTTTGTATTGGTACAAAAAAATGTGTAACCAAAGAACAGTACTATGGATTTGCTGTAAGGTTTGAAAAGTCAAGCACTCTTGCTCTGTGGAATTGAAACATTGTGTGTCGAACTTCTGACCTAACTCTACACAGCAGTGTTCCATGAGCTGTTGCTATGGTAGCAGGCAGAAGTCAAGTTGGGGGAAGGGTACTAGGCAGAAGTCAAGTTGGGGGAAGGGTACTTTTGGAAAAGGGTTGGTTTTCAACCAATAGAAATGTGTGATTACATTTGAAAAAAAGGGGGAAGCACTGAGATTTGAAACTTACATGTATATGTGTGGAAAAATAGAGGGAAAGTTTGCCATTATCTGGTTCTGCTGAGAGGAGAGAGGTGAACACAACAGAGATCCTGGCTCTGATAATCTGCTGTTTGAGTGTCACATTTCTTTCACAACTAACTAATTTTAAAGGTGAGTTTACAGTTTGAGAGGGGATGTATGTGGTAACTTAAGAAATGAATAATAGAAATGGGAATTGTTTTTGTTGTAGTTACACATGGTGGTTTCATAATGTGTCAGTCTGTAAAAGTGATTTACACTTGCCCCGAAAAAAAAAAGAGCAGTAAGTGTGCTTTCAAATTGGCAAAGAAATTTCGTTTTGGGACTAATGTGAAAACATGACTCTGTGTGCATAGAAGAATTATAGGCAGAGATTTATTGCGTCTTGTTCTGGTGATTTCACAGTTGCATTAGATGGAAAGGGGGAGCGAATTTTTGGGGGAAGAAGCAGAGTCTTAGCACACACCCATGTGCTTGCCATGTATAGTCATGCACAGTATTTAGAAGCGAGTGGGGTTTTCAGGTTTAAGTCTGTAATGCAAATACATTCAGCATCACTAAGGCTGGTTGCCCTTGCTGGAGTGTAGGCAGTCACAGAGAATACACATGGTGGTGGTCTGAAAAAACAGCTTGGACATGTGCATTTAAATAAATCAAAAAAAGTGGTTTCATAATGTGTCAGTCTGTAAAAGTGATTTCCAATTGTAAAAAGTGATTTTCACTTGGCCCGAAAAAAAAAGAGCAGTAAGTGTGCTTTCAAAATGGCAAAGAAATTTCGTTTTGGGACTAATGTGAAAACATGACTCTGTGTGCATAGAGGAATTATAGGCAGAGATTTATTGCGTCTTGCTCTGGTGATTTCACAGTTGCATTAGATGGAAAGGGGGGCGAATTTTTGGGGGAAGAAGCAGAGTCTTAGCACACACCCATGTGCTTGCCATGTATAGTCATGCACAGTATTTAGAAGCGAGTGGGGTTTTCAGGTTTAAGTCTGTAATGCAAATACATTCAGCATCACTAAGGCTGGTTGCCCTTGCTGGAGTGTAGGCAGTCACAGAGAATACACATGGTGGTGGTCTGAAAAAACAGCTTGGACATGTGCAATTAAATAAATTAAAAAAAAAGGTTTCATAATGTGTCAGTCTGTAAAAGTGATTTTCACTTGCCCCGAAAAAAAAAGAGCAGTAAGTGTGCTTTAAAAATGGCAAAGAAATTTCGTTTTGGGACTAATGTGAAAACATGACTCTGTGTGCATAGAGGAATTATAGGCAGAGATTTATTGCGTCTTGCTCTGGTGATTTCACAGTTGCATTAGATGGAAAGGGGGAGCGAATTTTTGGGGGAAGAAGCAGAGTCTTAGCACACACCCATGTGCTTGCCATGTATAGTCATGCACAGTATTTAGAAGCGAGTGGGGTTTTCAGGTTTAAGTCTGTAATGCAAATACATTCAGCATCACTAAGGCTGGTTGCCCTTGCTGGAGTGTAGGCAGTCACAGAGAATACACATGGTGGTGGTCTGAAAAAACAGCTTGGACATGTGCATTTAAATAAATCAAAAAAAGTGGTTTCATAATGTGTCAGTCTGTAAAAGTGATTTCCAATTGTAAAAAGTGATTTTCACTTGGCCCGAAAAAAAAAGAGCAGTAAGTGTGCTTTCAAAATGGCAAAGAAATTTCGTTTTGGGACTAATGTGAAAACATGACTCTGTGTGCATAGAGGAATTATAGGCAGAGATTTATTGCGTCTTGCTCTGGTGATTTCACAGTTGCATTAGATGGAAAGGGGGGCGAATTTTTGGGGGAAGAAGCAGAGTCTTAGCACACACCCATGTGCTTGCCATGTATAGTCATGCACAGTATTCAGAAGCGAGTGGGGTTTTCAGGTTTAAGTCTGTAATGCAAATACATTCAGCATCACTAAGGCTGGTTGCCCTTGCTGGAGTGTAGGCAGTCACAGAGAATACACATGGTGGTGGTCTGAAAAAACAGCTTGGACATGTGCAATTAAATAAATTAAAAAAAAAGGTTTCATAATGTGTCAGTCTGTAAAAGTGATTTTCACTTGCCCCGAAAAAAAAAAGAGCAGTAAGTGTGCTTTAAAAATGGCAAAGAAATTTCGTTTTGGGACTAATGTGAAAACATGACTCTGTGTGCATAGAGGAATTATAGGCAGAGATTTATTGCGTCTTGCTCTGGTGATTTCACAGTTGCATTAGATGGAAAGGGGGAGTGAATTTTTGGGGGAAGAAGCAGAGTCTTAGCACACACCCAGCTGCTTGCCATGTATAATCATGCACAGTATTTACAAGCGAGTGGGGTTTTCAGGTTTAAGTCTGTAATGCAAATACATTCAGCATCACTAAGGCTGGTTGCCCTTGCTGGAGTGTAGGCAGTCACCGCGAATACACATGGTGGTGGTCTGAAAAAAACAGCTTGGACAAGTGCAATTAAATAAATTTAAAAAAAAGGTTTCATAATGTGTCAGTCTGTAAAAGTGATTTTCACTTGCCCCGAAAAAAAAAAGAGCAGTAAGTGTGCTTTAAAAATGGCAAAGAAATTTCGTTTTGGGACTAATGTGAAAACATGACTCTGTGTGCATAGAGGAATTATAGGCAGAGATTTATTGCGTCTTGCTCTGGTGATTTCACAGTTGCATTAGATGGAAAGGGGGAGTGAATTTTTGGGGGAAGAAGCAGAGTCTTAGCACACACCCATGTGCTTGCCGTGTATAGTCATGCACAGTATTTAGAAGCGAGTGGGGTTTTCAGGTTTCAGTCTGTAATGCAAATACATTGAGCTTCACTAAGGCTGGTTGCCCTTGCTGGAGTGTAGCACTCTGGACATGGGCTTTTTAAAAAATCTGAAAAGTGGTTTCATAATGTGACAGTTTGTAAAAGAGATTTTCACTTGCCCAAAAAAAAGAGCAGTTTGTGTGCATTCAAATTGGCAAAGAAATTTTGTTTTGTGACTATTGTGAAAAGAAATGTAGTAATATATTTAAATACAATAAAGGATTTTTTTTTAGTTTTTTTCAGGTATTGCTGAAGAACAGTGAACAAAATTTAAGATGCCTACAAAATCTCGAGTTCAAAAAACGCTAAAAAAAAAACTATATTTGAAGACAACTGGAGGACCAAAGTTAGTAGAAGATGCTCATGTTGGGAAAAAGAAAAAATCTTCTGGTAAGCAGAAAAAACAATTTGTTAAAAAAATATTCAAAACAAAGAAAAATGTACAAAATGTCTGTCCTGGGAAGAATGTAACAAAACGAAGAGAAAAGCAAAAAATTGAGAATTTAGTTAATGCAAATATACCTTCTGCAACTGAAAAGTTTTACATAAACAGAAAAACAGCGTTTAAAGAGATACGTAGAAAAATGTTTCAGAGAAGAGTTATGTCCAATTTGATAAAGGATGTGAAGAAATATAAGCAAAAGGCAAAATATTACAAGAGAAAAAAAGAAATTGAAGCCATTGCAGCAAAAGCATTAGAATTAAAAAGGAAACTATTCATATTAATTTTGAATAGGATGCGTACATTAGATAAAATGGTTAATGTACTGAAATCACAAAGCAAAAGCAAAAGAGTAGTGAACAGAACAAACTTTTGTAAAGTGTTTTTAGGAAAGTGGATGCATAGTTCAAGTAGTGAACCTTTTTTTAATGAAGAGAGCTATTTTCAAAGTAATAGTTTGCTGCATGCAGTTGACACCAGAGGTCGTTCATACGAAGTAAAAAATGGTTGCATAATGGAGAAGGAGATAATGGTTCCAAGAGATGAGGTACAAGTGATGGCAGATGAGGCAATGGGGAGACGTCCTAAAGCCCCAGTGTACACTTGGAATTGTAGTAGTATTTGCACTGTGCGTCAGGAATCTATTGACAGATTTCGAGAGTTTCTAAGAGAATATAGTAAAAAAAGTGTAAAACAGAAGATTAAGGTGCTTCAAAGTCTGGATCCATGCAGAGTGAGAGAGAATACTGGTTTGCAGGGTCATTCTCTGGCTTGTCTATCTAGAAAAGTGTGCAATAGTGTTTTCCATCATTTTAGGATGCTGGCTGTTCATCATACTGAAATGAGAAAGTTTGTGAGACGGTTGTATTTTGCCAAAAGTCCAGCAATAAAGTTAAATGAATTGAATAGGGCTCTGTTCCGAGGAACGGTATCAGATGTAGAGAAGGTTGTTGATGAAATTCAGTTTTGTTACTTTGGTCCTGAATAAAACAGTGCAGAGAAGGACACAGTAAATGAGGAAGAAGTGGAAGAGAATGTAGAACCTTCTGTAACTAAGACATTTAATGATCACATAACAAAATTTGCAATAGTCTCTAATGAAAGACCAAGGTGCCGATCACGATCCGGTAAAAAATTCCCCCGTGCGACTCGTATCGGGTCTTTTTACCGTACGAATCGTACAAGTGCCGTACGAACTGGCAATCACGATTCGCATGGTAAAAAGTCCATACGACCCGCACCGGGAATCATTCCCCACACGTCCTCGGGTCGGAAAATGTGTCCGACACGTCCTCGGACGATTTACCTTACAAACGTAAAAATCCAAGTCCGACCGAGGAATCACGATCCATCCCGTGCGTCCGAGCCTACAACCGTATGGAAAAAACACCGTCCGCACCGAACACCAATAGCAACCATGGAGACATGTGCCCGCATACGCGCCCAACACTCCCCCCAGCCCCCGTACGTCCGACACGTACCCCCCGTATATGTATACCCCCACCCGTCTAGGTACACCCCAGTACGTTCCAGTCGAACCCCCACCCCAGTACGTGTCGTACCACCGTCAATGTAAACCCCCCCACCCCTGTACGTGTCGTACCACCGTCAATGTACACCCCCCCACCCCTGTACGTGTCGTACCACCGTCTATGTACACCCCAGTACGTTCCAGTCGTACCCCCGCCCCAGTACGTGTTGTACCACCGTGAACCTACACCCCAGTACGTTCGAGCCCCACCCCCACCCCAGTACGTGTCATACCCCCGTGTACCTACACCCCAGTACGTGTCGTACCGACGTCAATGTACACCCCCCCACCCCTGTACGTGTCGTACCACCGTCCATGTACACCCCAGTACGTTCCAGTCGTACCCCCACCCAGTACGTGTCGTACCACCATCAATGTACACCCCCCCACCCCTGTACGTGTCGTACCACCGTCCATGTACACCCCAGTACGTTTGAGTCGTACCCCCACCCCAGTACGTGTCGTACCACCGTCAATGTACACCCCCCCACCCCTGTACGTGTCGTACCACCGTCTATGTACACCCCAGTACGTTCCAGTCGTACCCCCACCCCAGTACGTGTCGTACCGACGTCAATGTACACCCCCCCACCCCTGTACGTGTCGTACCACCGTCCATGTACACCCCAGTACGTTCCAGTCGTACCCCCACCCAGTACGTGTCGTACCACCATCAATGTACACCCCCCCACCCCTGTACGTGTCGTACCACCGTCTATGTACACCCCAGTACGTTCCAGTCGTACCCCCACCCCAGTACGTGTCGTACCACCGTCAATGTACACCCCCCCACCCCTGTACGTGTCGTACCACCATCAATGTACACCCCCCCACCCCTGTACGTGTCGTACCACCGTCCATGTACACCCCCCCACCCCTGTACGTGTCGTACCACCGTCCATGTACACCCCAGTACGTTCCAGTCGTACCCCCACCCCAGTACGTGTCGTACCACCGTCAATGTACACCCCCCCACCCCTGTACGTGTCGTACCACCGTCAATGTACACCCCCCCACCCCTGTACGTGTCGTACCACCGTCCATGTACACCCCAGTACGTTTGAGTCGTACCCCCACCCCAGTACGTGTCGTACCACCGTCAATGTACACCCCCCCACCCCTGTACGTGTCGTACCACCGTCTATGTACACCCCAGTACGTTCCAGTCGTACCCCCACCCCAGTACGTGTCGTACCACCGTCAATGTACACCCCCCCACCCCTGTACGTGTCGTACCACCGTCTATGTACACCCCAGTACGTTCCAGTCGTACCCCCACCCCAGTACGTGTCGTACCACCGTCAATGTACACCCCCCCACCCCTGTACGTGTCGTACCACCGTCAATGTACACCCCCCCACCCCTGTACGTGTCGTACCACCGTCCATGTACACCCCCCCACCCCTGTACGTGTCGTACCACCGTCCATGTACACCCCAGTACGTTCCAGTCGTACCCCCACCCCAGTACGTGTCGTACCACCGTCAATGTACACCCCCCCACCCCTGTACGTGTCGTACCACCGTCAATGTACACCCCCCCACCCCTGTACGTGTCGTACCACCGTCAATGTACACCCCCCCACCCCTGTACGTGTCGTACCACCGTCAATGTACACCCCCCCACCCCTGTACGTGTCGTACCACCGTCAATGTACACCCCCCACCTCTGTACGTGTCGTACCACCGTCTATGTACACCCCCCCACCCCTGTACGTGTCGTACCACCGTCTATGTACACCCCAGTACGTTCCAGTCGTACCCCAACCCCAGTACGTTCCTGGCGCACCCCCAACACAACCTCCTAAGTACGGAGCGCACCCCATGCCCCAACATCACAACCGCATGTACGAGTCGTACAAAGCCACACACAAGGACCAAATCGTACAACCAAATGGCCCATGTACACACCGTACACACGCTCAAAACGCACGTACACAACAAGGACAAAACAAAACAACTCAACAATACACCATTCGAAAGGCACACAGCCACTAAACATGGCCAACAACCACTAAAATAACACAATCACTGACCTGCAACTGTCAAAAACAAACAGAGGCCCAATACACCACCACTCCTTATAACACACCCACCCAAAATTCAAACACTGCCACACCCACCCATGGACCAATAAAAAGGGCCCACACACACAAACCATGAGCCTTTGCAACAGTCCCACTGCTGCCAGACACCACAGAACCAGACTACAAGCGACACCACATCTTACACTTGCACACCTTCACACGACCACCCTCACAAACACCCTCTCATCACATTCACACACACACACAACCATCCACACCCCCCCAACATCCACACACCCCCCACACCCACACCATCCCCACCCACACCCCTCACCATGCCCACTACCAAGAATCCAAAGTTCAGTCACCGAGAGTTGGAGGTCCTTGTTGATCAAATCCTCAGAGTCGAGCCACAGATCTTTGGAACATTGGTCAGAAGCACCAGCCAGGCAGCCAAAACAGCCATGTGGCAGACCATCGTCGATGCTGTGAATGCTGTTGCGGACACCAGGAGGACCAAGCAGGATTGCCAGAACAGGTGGTACGATCTGCGGAGGAGGGTCAGAGCCAAGAGACAGGAGGAACACGACCAGGCCAACGCCACCGGAGGAGGGCCCTCCCGCAGACCCGTACAGTACCATCCCTGGGAGGAGAGGGTGATGGCCATACTGCCGGTGGAGGCAGTTGAAGGAGTAGAAGGACTCCGAGACCCGGGTGAGTACACAAACAACGCACCTCACATGGGGGGAACTGCAACCACAACCAAAATTAATAACAGGCACGCAAACACCACAAGCCATCGCATTACTCAACCACACTCCATGAGCAGGCACATGCCACTGCTGCCACCATGCCCCATGCACCCAGCTGGACAATGTCAAGTCACAGGCCACAGAAGACAACAACACATGACACGGTAACCCGGATGGCGGGAGTGTGGGCACCAAGAATCACATAGTGCGACTCCAAAGCAGACAACAATGCCCTCTGCCCATATGGCCTAGGTCACAGCCAGACAAACACTGTGTCCCAACACAGGAATGACTTGCCAGCAAATGGCGGATGCCTTGCATCAACACATGGGGGTGAAGGCACTGTTTTGCACATGCCAGCAGCTAATGAACAGCCAACAGTGTGAAAGAGTGGCAGCACACACCACCACAGCAGCAGCGCACAGACACACAGCAGACAAAATGGGTGCCTGGAGATCAGAAACAAACTCACATCAACAGGCCAAGGGCCACTCAAAGATCTGCTAACAGTGTGTGCCCAGGAAGCTGGGCCAAGGTGACAGAGGGTGACACACGGAGGGAGGGAGAGGGGGACAGAGAGGGAGGGAGAGGGGGACAGAGAGGGAGGGAGACACAGGAAGATGGACAGAGGGAGGAGGCTGACACACAGAGGGAGGGAGAGGGGGACACAGAGGGAGGGAGAGGGGGACACAGAGGGAGGGAGAGGGGGACACAGAGGGAGGGAGAGGGGGACTGAGAGGGAGGGAGACACAGGAAGATGGACAGAGGGAGGAGGCTGACACACAGAGGGAGGGAGAGGGGGACAGAGAGGGAGGGAGAGGGGGACAGAGAGGGAGGGAGAGGGGGACACAGAGGGAGGGAGAGGGGGACACAGAGGGAGGGAGAGGGGGACACAGAGGGAGGGAGAGGGGGACAGAGAGGGAGGGAGAGGGGGACAGAGAGGGAGGGAGAGGGGGACACAGAGGGAGGGAGAGGGGGACACAGAGGGAGGGAGAGGGGGACTGAGAGGGAGGGAGACACAGGAAGATGGACAGAGGGAGGAGGCTGACACACAGAGGGAGGGAGAGGGGGACAGAGAGGGAGGGAGAGGGGGACAGAGAGGGAGGGGGACACAGGAAGATGGACAGAGGGAGGAGGCTGACACACAGAGGGAGGGAGAGGGGGACAGAGAGGGAGGGAGAGGGGGACAGAGAGGGAGGGAGAGGGGGACACAGAGGGAGGGAGAGGGGGACACAGAGGGAGGGAGAGGGGGACACAGAGGGAGGGAGAGGGGGACAGAGAGGGAGGGAGAGGGGGACAGAGAGGGAGGGAGAGGGGGACACAGAGGGAGGGAGAGGGGGACACAGAGGGAGGGAGAGGGGGACTGAGAGGGAGGGAGACACAGGAAGATGGACAGAGGGAGGAGGCTGACACACAGAGGGAGGGAGAGGGGGACACAGAGGGAGGGAGAGGGGGACACAGAGGGAGGGAGACACAGGAAGATGGACAGAGGGAGGAGGCTGACACACAGAGGGAGGGAGAGGGGGACACAGAGGGAGGGAGAGGGGGACACAGAGGGAGGGAGAGGGGGACACAGAGGGAGGGAGAGGGGGACAGAGAGGGAGGGAGAGGGGGACAGAGAGGGAGGGAGAGGGGGACAGAGAGGGAGGGAGACACAGGAAGATGGACAGAGGGAGGAGGCTGACACACAGAGGGAGGGAGAGGGGGACAGAGAGGGAGGGAGAGGGGGACAGAGAGGGAGGGAGAGGGGGACAGAGAGGGAGGGAGAGGGGGACAGAGAAGGAGGGAGACACAGGGAGAGCAAATCAGTCCTTTGGTGTGTGGGAATGTCTGCTCGTCAGCAGGTGGACTGCGTGCATGTAGACAAGGGTGCCCAGTGCCAGAACCCCCCCTCTTCATCATGGCAAAACGCAGGGCCATGTTACAACCTGTACACGAGCACAAGGACAGCCACCTGCATCATATGAGTGTGTGGATCCACTCCATGTGCACATGTACAGTGCTACAAGGAAGGCGCAAACGCATAGCTCGGCACACATGCACACTCCACTGCTGACTGCAGTCACACTTGACGCAGCAAGTAAGACTGTGCCACACATAGTTAAAGGGGCCAAATTGGTGCCCAAGGGACACACACATGCACAAGTGCACTGTGAGTGGAATGCAAGACAGATCCTAATTCCAAGAGGAAATGTGCCAACTTTGTAACGGATGCAACATGGATGTTGCATGGATCAAAAGTAACATTGTCTCTCTCACACACAGGTCAACGTCGTGCTGCACCCCCCAACACTGGGGGGGAACACTCACAGGACCCGGATCTGCAGGAGACCGATCCCACCGGCAGCGACCACTCTCACCACTCTGCGGACGACCCCGACCGACCTGGCCCCTCTGGTGTCCAACCACCTGCAGCACCTGCGTCAGGTACAACCGTGCCAACCACCACCCCCACTCCTGCCACATCCCAGGAGACACCCAGGATCCCTGCCCCAACACCACAATGCAGCCAGGCTCGCCAGGAGGGACACGGTGTCCCGGGCACCCAGGAGGAGGCAGGCGACAACGCCAATGCCACCCCTCAGGGGTCCCGGAGACCCCATGTGCCCACAAGTGCAGGCCAGACGCAAGTGGGCAGGGGTGGTGGGAGTGGAGAGCGGCGGAGGCGCGAGCCTGACCAGTTGGCTGGGGATCCGGTATTTTCCCATGTCCGTAACATCCTGGACTCATACCGGCAGGACACCACGGGCATGGCCCAGGTTGTGTCCGTCCTCGAGGGGATCAAGGTCCAGCAGGCCCAGCAACATGCGGAGCTAATAGCCTGTCTACAGCTACACCAACGGAGGATGGAGGACAGACAGGCTGAGCAAGTGACGGCGTCCCAGGGGATTCACGCTGAACTCCGTCGGATGGCCGACACCATGGCCGACCCTCCCTGTGCCAGAAGGCGGAGAACATCACCACCCACAGGGAGGGATCATGAGGAGGAGGAGGAAACATCCGACGGAGCATCCCAGACGTCGTCACGGCCTGCTGCTGAGGTTCCCCGCAGGAAGCCGGGTCGTCCACGGAAAGGACCGTGAGGGTGGCTGCCACATCACCATCTCCCAGGACACCTGGCCTGGCACCTGGCCCACTGGAGCAACAGCATCACAGCATCAAGAGACATTCTCTGCCACATGGCCCTGCTGGTCACTGGCTGACCAATGTTGACAAAGACTGTGGCATGGACTCTGAGGATTTCCAATGGCAAGGACACCAACTCCCCTACTGAACTTTGGATTCCCTAATCCCGGAAAGGCCCTCACTTGCCCCCCCCCCCAATAATAAATCACACTATTAAGAGTAGATGCCTGCTGGTAGCATTATTACCTAACATGTGTCTTGTACAGTCTAAACATGCCTGAGTCATCTGTTCACTTCAACCATCCACACCCTGGGGCCTGAGTCTGGCACAGGACACATGGGTCACAGTTTTCTAGGCAAGACAGACATGGAGCACCATACACACCCGTGATGGTCAGAACCAGCTGAGGGGGTGGCCGAACAACCGTGCTGACAGACACATTGAGTACAGCAACAGTCATGCGCAGAGGTCAGGGATCCTGGCCCGTGTCCTGGGGGGCACCCAGGTACGTGTAGACAGGTGGCAGAACCATGTCCTGCAAGCTTGAGTCCGGTGGATGCAGAGAATGGGGTCATGGACAACGTTGGATGCATGGGGATGGCACATGTCACAATACCCACACAGTCATGGACATCATGCCCATTACACAGTCTCAGCACACACACACAGCTTGCATCTTGCCACTCGACACATTGACACATAGCCACAATCAGGGAATACCATGCCAGACATGCAGGATGCACCGTGCCAACACACCAGCATTGACTGAGAAGAGGCACCTTGGAGGCATAGGGACACCTTTAATAGTCATGTGTTTGGGATTGCAGAGGCAACTTGAAGTACACATGAACACATCATGTGGAGTAACATGTGGCTCCAACACTGGCACCCCCCTTCTGCAGCACAAATGCGTGATAGCCATGGAACTGGCACACAAGTGTCGGATAATAGCTAAATACCCACAGCTGCTCACGGAGAGCCTGCCATACACCATACATCCGCTGATGTGGAAGTCCCACGCCATGTCAAGACAATGTTAACCGTATGTGTCCGAGGGCAGTGTCACACACATTGATGCCTTCATCACAATCCACCATCCCATCACTGATGACTGACAACCAGGCAGGCCATCTATTCAGGTGTACCCAGCTGCATGTCGTGTCCCATGGGGATGCCACATGTCTGCAGAGGACCCAAACCCCGACCGGGGCAGTGTGCACACATCGTGAACAACTGCCACACCCAATACACCCCAGATGCATCCCTTACCCCATGGAGACTTCCAAACGTGTCCGTGCCTGTAACGCTGAGTCAGCCCACGATGCCATGTCCATGAGGAATAGCAGTGCCACAACAATGCAACCAGCAAACGGCATGCGCAGGTACCTGGGGAAGAGAGACACACAAGAAGTCAGCCACAAGAAGCACAGCCACTTGCATGTGCATGTACTCGACACATGTATGTATGACAACATGCTAGGTCACAATTATGTCTGGGGAAATACTACCATCACTGCCACCATCACTCCAGTGACACACCCACACACACCTCTGACCCACGTGCCATACATGCAGGTGGAGACACACATCACAACGCATGCCACACGGGGACCAATGCGTGCACACTCAGACCCTGGTACTCACCACTAAGCAAAGAAGTCGCGTATGAGCCGAGTCCGGATGTCCTCTTGCGGCTCCACATCCTCCACATCACTAGCCCCATTGCCAAGCCCTTCGTCCTCCACGGGTGGATGGTCCTCGTCATCTTGATCCAGGATGAGGGGCACAGCTCTTTCAACTGCCATGTTGTGCAGCATGCAGCAGACCATGAAGATCTTGCAGACCTTCGCCGGGGCATATGGGAGTGCGCCGCCGGTCTTGTGGAGGCACCGGAATCGGCTCTTCAGCATGCCAAACGTCCTCTCTATCACTCGCCTTGTCCGGCCATGGGCGGTGTTGTAGCGGAGCTGGGCCGGCGTGATGGGGTTGCGGAGAGGTGTCAGCAGCCAAGGCATGTTGGGATAGCCAGCGTCCCCTAAATGGAAAGCACATGGATATCGTTAGAACAGGCGAAGCGGTAGTGCTGCTCGGCCAAACAGAATACAGGACAGACAGACTGTACCCACCAACAACACATGCACGTTCGTTGCGCAGCTGCATCATCATATCAGGCATCCCGCTACGCCTCATGATGTAGGCATCGTGTGCTGATCCTGGAAAACGAGCACAGACATGTGAAATCACCATGTTGGACAGACACACCACAAGGGCATTGATGGAGTGGTAGTGCTTCCGATTGCGGTACGCCACCTCCCGTGCGTGTGGTGGTACCAAACCTACATGTGTCCCATCTATGGACCCAATGACATGGGGCATCCCTCCCAGGGCATAGAAACCACGTTTGACCTCAGTCATCTGTTCAGGGGTTGGGAACTTGATGAAGTCATCCAGGTGAATCAACATGGCCTCCAAGAAATCATGCAGCACACCGCTGAACATGCTCTGGGACATGCCACCAACATGAGCTATGGTATATTGGAAGGTACCCGTGGCAAGGAAATGTAGGGCAGCCATTACCTTCAGCTGGGGTGTCAGTGCCGTAGGATACCTGTGCTGCGGTTGCAGGTGTGGTGCCAGTCTCGCCGTCAGCTCCAGAATCAACGGTTGGGTGAAGCGGTAGAGCCGGATCCTGTCATTCTCCTGCATGGTGGCCAAGTCTGGAATTCTTCGGGCAACAGGAGGCGCTCTGCAGTAATTTGGAAGTGACAAGGAAGAGTGAGTGCACTACGAGAACAACTCATGTCTACTGAGCACATGTAAATCTGCCAATACACACATGCCACATAGGGAGTCAGGCATGTGCTACATGCCCAGGACACGTATGGATGCAAGGTGACACTCCTTCCAAGACCCAGCTACACACGGTGATTGAGAACCTCCCCATGCCACGCCATGGGAATAGCTGTGTCCCAGTGCAAGTGAACAGCCCGACGCAAGACAGAAGTGACATACACCCACACATCAGCAGAAGTAGGATGCCGATTGTAGAGACTGGTAGCGGAACACCGGAGCCACAGGTCACATGACATTACACTAGGCCTGCCCACACACCTTGCCATGAAGGTGCACATGTCATGACTCACCACACATTCCTTGTGAGGATGCTGACATGGCCTTGTCACGCTACTCCGTGTCCCATGCATACATGTGCACCTCACATCAGATACCACATGTGGCATGGTGTGCGGAACAGTGTGCAATGACAATCTACACACAGACACATGTTGGTTGCTGCAACGGCTGCAGCTTTTGAGGGTGCTACAACATCAACCTGATGTAAATCCCGGACACATAAATGACATAGTCACATTGTGCACTGTGGGTAGTGACAAGTCAGGTGTCATGACCCCTGTACCGGGCATCATGGGACACTTCCGTGTGTTGGTGTCCGTGCCATGCCAGTGACGCTCACCCCAAGTGCGCAGTACGACATGCACACATGTCAAAGGAGTCAAGGGCATGCCTGGCACACATTGCACCCTCACACAGTACACCTGTACACATCTCATCATACATCTGGTGCCTCCTCCACTCAGGAGGCATGTTCCACATCACAGCCTGTCACACCTGTGCCCCACACATGTAGTAATGCACAGACGATGCCTTGATGTCCATTCCTGGACAAGTATGTCCATCCATGGACAAGTATGTCCGCCCTATTCCTACCTGTGTGTCGACTATCACCACAGTGATGTGTACAAACCGGCGTACTGCTGCTAAGAGGGCCTGTGTATGTTCCCCAATCACTGTGGGAGTGCTGCCGTATGTGTACCCATCGTGATGGCGAGCGTACAGGCATTTGTACGGTCCGTACCACAACGAGTACGCATACGCGTGCAGACCCATATTGATAGTGAGCGTACATGCGAGTGTACGGCCCTCTCACTATGGGTCTGCACGCGTATGCGTACACGTAGTGGTACGGACCGTACAAATGCCTGTACGCTCACTATCACTATGGTTCTGCACGCGTATGCGTACACGTAGTGGTACGGACCGTACACTCGCATCTACGCTCACTATCACTATGGTTCTGCACGCGTATGCGTACACGTAGTGGTACGGACCGTACACTCGCATGTACGCTCACTATCACTACGGGTACACAGACCCATAGTGATAGTGAGCGTACAGGCATTTGTACGGTCCGTACCACAACGAGTACGCATACGCGTGCAGACCCATAGTGATAGTGAGCGTACAGGCATTTGTACGGTCCGTACCACAACGAGTACGCATACGCGTGCAGACCCATAGTGATAGTGAGCGTACATGCGAGTGTACGGCCCTCTCACTATGGGTCTGCACGCGTATGCGTACACGTAGTGGTACGGACCGTACAAATGCCTGTACGCTCACTATCACTATGGTTCTGCACGCGTATGCGTACACGTAGTGGTACGGACCGTACACTCGCATGTACGCTCACTATCACTACGGGTACACAGGCCCATAGTGATAGTGAGCGTACAGGCATTTGTACGGTCCGTACCACAACGAGTACGCATACGCGTGCAGAACCATAGTGATTTTGAACGTAGGCATGCATGTACGGGCCGTTGCCATGCATTTGGGGTGCCCTAGGGCCCGGAAACGCACCGTACCTGTGTGTGATTCTCCTAATTACATAGGGGACAAGTATTAAGGCCTACATGCATGCTGGTTGTCATGGCGACCAGGTTCAAATTTCGATTTTGTTCTGGAAGGTGCACAGCAGAAGTCAGTTGGAATTCTTCTACTTTGTTGCAATGTGTTTGTGGGGCTGACATCATGCAGGAGAATGAAACCGATAGAGAACCCACAGACTGCTAGGTTTGAAGGGATTGGTGGAAACATAGGATGCAAATGTGAGTGACCAATCACTCTGTACTCCTGTGCATGAGACTGGGCAGAAGGCCACATATAAGGCAGCCAGGTCCCATGAGGGATTACTTGCCTGCACATCTTTGCATTTGTCGACCAAGCTGCTGCTACTGATTCCCTGGAACCATGTCAAGGGCTGTGGAGAGGACACAGCCATTCACCCTGGAGGAGAACATGGCTCTGCTGGATGTGATCTTCCCACAGTACCCCATGCTGTATGGGCGACCAGGGTATCAGGTGAGTGCATAGGCCACTGCCACAGACTGTCCCTATGTTGTGACTGTGTCTTCATGCATTGTGACCCGGTGTGACACACATGCCATGTACTGTCGGGGGGGTACCAGGGGGGGGGTGCCTGATGTCTCCCAGCAGTGCCCTGAGACAGGAGGGGTGTGTGCAGAGTCCTCCCAGCAGTGCCCTGAGACAGGAGGTGTGTGTGCAGAGTCCTCCCAGCAGTGCCCTGAGACAGGAGGTGTGGGTGTGATGCACAGTGTGAGCCTTGATCATTGATTGTGACATTGCCATCATTCCACCTGAGTACCCACTATGGCACGTACTGCCTTTTCCCTCACCAGAGGATGATGTCCCTATGACAGAGGTGCAATGCGTTGGCTGCATTACATGCCATGTAGTAACCAGCTATTATGTTCACATATGTCTCTCTGTGACATGTGGCTGGTGTATTGATGTGGTGTCACTTGTACTTCCTCACAGGTAGGCGCCTCTGCCAAGGAGCAGATCTGGCTGACCGCCGTCAGTGCCGTGAGGCGTGTGGATGGTCGGAGGCGGAGCCTGTCCCAGGTGAGGAAACGCTGGCAGGATATCCGGTGCTGGACGCGGAGGATTGCACGGCTCCTGCTGGGGGACTCACCTGAGAGCCACAAGAACCGCGGCCGCCGCCGTCTGACCCACCTCCACAGGCGTGTGCTGCCGGTGGTCTTTCCAGACCTGGAGAGGCGCTTACAGGCGATGCAGCAGCCGGAAGGGGGTAGGTACATGTGCGTTTGTTGTGTGTCACCGGCATTTGTAAGGGCACAGTGGCATTAATTCACTGGCAGGGTTTAAAGGTGCTGTGCCCATCCAGTTTGCCCAAGTGTAGCGCAGCGCCCCTGCCACCCTTCCCCTCCTTGCAATGTGTTCCCTGGTCTGTGTGTAGTCACTCCTTCACAAGGTAATGTAGGCTGGCGCTTTGTCCACGAGAACAATGACTGTAGCATCATGGGTGGTGGTGGTGGGTAACAGGTTGTGGGACCTTGCCTGTGAACTGTCAAGTTCACTGCATGTGGGTTCCATGTCAGTTGGCACTGATGCTGGCTCCAGACATGGGAGTTGGTCTCTCATGTGTCATGCCTTACAGCGCGCATGTCCTATGTAGTGGCCTGTGACATGATGTGCATGAGTGTGCGCTACGCATAGTGCAGGGATGGTGACGTGTGTAGCAGTCATTCCCATTCAGTGGCATGTAGTTGCGTGCCCAATACTGTCCCCTGGGGCACCTTATCCTCAGTGTTGTTTGTGTCATCATCAACGTGGACACTCTCACTGTCTACAGCGTAGGTTGTGCTCTGTGCCATTGTCCCCTGTCACCATGTATATAGACGTGCTATTATGTACAGGTGTCCACTGTGCAGCCTGACCTGATTGTCCCTCTTCATACTCACAGTTGCCAGTGCCTGTGTGTCTTGTTATACTCATCTGAGGATGGGCACTGGTACCTCATTATTTGTACAGGCGCACCTTTGCTGTTTTGCGTCCAATCTTGCCTTTTGCCTGCCACTGTGTTTATCACCCAGACTATGAGATGTTGGTGCCACCTGGGTCTCAGCAATTAGCATCGTGTGGGGGTTGCTTGGGGCGGGCAATGCCTATGTGTCAAATCCTGATTCCTAATTGCTGGGTCTGGACAGTGTGTGATGTTACTGGACACACACGCAAGGTGCAGTGACCGAGTTATGTTGGGCATGTTTGCAGCATTACCTATGCAGCATGTGTCTCAAGTTCATGGATATTGTCCCTGGTCATAGGTATTTTCACAAACGCTGTGTGGTGCAGAGGCAGTGCAGGATTGTCCCCAGGGCCTGGGTGCTATGTCAGACTCCGTTTCCTGTCATCAGCTATTGTCTCATGCTCTCCATGGTATTTCAGTGGCATGGTGGCTCAACCAACTGTGTTTCATGCCCTACATCGGTACCTTGTTTTGCAGATGTTAGGGATCTGCCTCTTCAGGCTATGCAATGTTGACTATGTAGATTGGACTCATGTGACAGATGTGTACAGGTGTCTGATTAATTTCTGTCTCTCCACCCTGCCCACAGCATCGTCGGGGGACACAGAGGGAGACATGGACACGGACCAGGCGGAGGGACCGAGCACCAGTGGCAGCCGTGACATCGGGGCTGGCACATCGAGTGGGACAGAGGCGGAGGATAGTGTGGCCGAGGACCTGTCGACTGGCACATCAGACTACGAAGCTGACAGGTCCGAGGAGGATGTCTCAGGGTTGGCGGAGGCTGCACCAGCAGCTGACAGTGGAACAACACCTGCCACCGCCCCCTCAGTTCCCACCAACCGCCTCCCACTTGCTCGTGTCCCTTCCCAGCGTGCCCGGTCACCGCATGTCTCCTTCCTGCCAGGCACCGCACCCCCTGCCCCTGTCTCCACTGCTGCCGCCAATGCTGAGTCTATGGACATCCAGCGGCAAATGCAGGTTGGTCAGGCTGCGATCCTGAATGTCCTCCATTCCCACGGGAAAACCCTCACCAACATCGAGGCATTCTTGGAGGGCATTCATTCTTTGCAGGCTGACCAACGCAACTTGCTGAGGTCCCTAGACTCCACACTGACTGCAGCAGTGGGTCTCCTGCAGCGCGACCTCCCCCCACCTACCCCTGCCCCATCCACACTTCCCACTTCCATGCCTGTCCCACGTACACCCAGACGTCGGCATGCACCCACCACAACAGACACAGGCACCACACCAGCAGGGAAGGTCCACCGCACTCCTCCTGACACGCACACACAGGGTGAGATAGGCACACCCACTGGGTCGGGGGGCAAACGTGTGACACGCAGCCAGAGTGGGAGTCCGCATTCCACACAATCCACTCCCTCCAAATCCCCTCCCCTCAGCTCTCCTGGCCACATCTCCCCCAAGGACTCCTTCATGGCCGCTCTGTCCCTGAGCCCCACAGTTACGCCACCACGCAAGCGGTCAAGGAAGTCCTCGGTCAGGGTGGTTGAGTCTCCCCCCCTGTCTCCACCCTCCCCCGGTGGCGCTGCAACCCATCCCTCTGAACCCCCCCCCCTCCTTGGGGCCTGAGGTCACTTCGGGTGCAGGGGACTCCCTGGAGGACCTTGCTAAGGTGTGTAGTGCCATCCTGGCCTCCGCCTTTGGCCATGACACACCCCCTGTGGTTGAGTCCTCCATCCCTGCACCCACAACGCCGCCCCTTTGCCCTGATGTCCCTGCGGTGCCTGTTGCTTCCCCCCCCCCTGATGCCCTCACCAGTATGGAAGACGATGGCATTTGACTGTGCAGGCAAGGTAGGGGACACACATCCCACTGTGTCCCCCATGCAGCTGGGAATAATTGACTGCCCTATGGCCTTTGTTGACTTTGAACTGCCGTTGATCCACGGACATTGTGCTCATGCTGATTAAAGCTTATTTTTTTTTTCATTATCACACTCCTGCTATGGTGGTATTGGTGTTGGTGGGGCTGCTACATTGTTTTGGGTGGTGTTTAAGGCTTTGGGTGTGTGGGATTTGTAGTAGTGTTCTGCTCTTTGGGGCCACCCTAGGATCTGTGTGCCATCACAAGGTGTTGGCTAACTTCCTTAGGTCATGTCAGCAGTTACTGCATGGTTCAATTGTCCCAGGGTGTATTCCTTACTCTGTGTACCCAGTTTCTTCCCTGCAGGGTGTTCCCAATGTTTAGCGCAGAGCTGTGTGTACATGAGCTGTGTGTGTGACGGAGCCCTTCTACTTTGGCCATGCATGCATGGCCATGTCTCCACCTGCAACAATCGTGGCATCCTTGGTGATCACTGTACTTGTGTGTGGAGTCAGTTGACATGAGTTCATGGGGACATGTTCCCTTGTAGGCAGTATGGATGTGGGTAATTGTGGCATCACACACATGTGTTACACCCCTCCTGGGTCTGGACACTGCTGGGAGGACTCTGCACCCACCCCTCCTGTGTCAGGGCACTGCTGGGAGGACTCCACACCCACCCCTCCTGTCTCAGGGCACTGCTGGGAGGTCTCTGCACCCACCCCTCCTGTCTCAGGGCACTGCTGGGAGGACTCCACACCCACCCCTCCTGTGTCTGGGCACTGCTGGGAGGACTCTGCACACACCCCTCCTGTCTCTGGGCACTGCTGGGAGTGATGGGCACCCACCCCTCCTGTCTCAGGGCACTGCTGGGAGGACTCTGCACCCACCCCTCCTGTGTCTGGGCACTGCTGGGAGGACTCTGCACACACCCCTCCTGTCTCTGGGCACTGCTGGGAGTGATGGGCACCCACCCCTCCTGTCTCAGGGCACTGCTGGGAGGACTCTGCACCCACCCCTCCTGTGTCAGGGCACTGCTGGGAGGACTCTGCACACACCCCTCCTGTCTCTGGGCACTGCTGGGAGTGATGGGCACCCACCCCTCCTGTCTCAGGGCACTGCTGGGAGGACTCCACACCCACCACTCCTGTCTCAGGGCACTGCTGGGTGGACTCTGCACACACACCTCCGATTACTGGATATGTGCGCTTGGCACATACACGGTGGGGTTACGCACACTGCATTAGAGGTGAGGGTACGTGTCTACTGACACTGGTGTGGTGGGGGTACGCTCCGTACGTCCGCGGGTGTGGGTACGGGTCGTACTTACACTGTTGGGCAGGGGGGTACGCTCCTTGCATTCGTGGGTGGGGGTTCGAGTCGTACTTACACTGTTGGCATGGGGGGTACGCTCCATGCATACGCGGGTGGGGGTACGGGTCATACTTACACTGTTGGGCAGGGGGGTACGCTCCTTGCATTCGCGGGTGGGGGTACGGGTCGTACTTACACTGTTGGGCTGGGGGTACGCTCCGTACGTCCGCGGGTGTGGGTACGGGTCGTACTTACACTGTTGGGCAGGGGGGTACGCTCCTTGCATTCGTGGGTGGGGGTTCGAGTCGTACTTACACTGTTGGCATGGGGGGTACGCTCCATGCATACGCGGGTGTGGGTACGGGTCGTACTTGCACTGTTGGGCAGGGGGGTACGCTCCTTGCATTCGTGGGTGGGGGTTCGAGTCGTACTTACACTGTTGGCATGGGGGGTACGCTCCATGCATACGCGGGTGGGGGTACGGGTCGTACTTACACTGTTGGGCAGGGGGGTACGCTCCTTGCATTCGCGGGTGGGGGTACGGGTCGTACTTACACTGTTGGGCTGGGGGTACGCTCCGTACGTCCGCGGGTGGGGGTACGGGTCGTACTTACACTGTTGGGCTGGGGGTACGCTCCGTGCGTCCGCGGGTGGGGGTACGGGTCGTACTTACACTGTTGGGCTGGGGGTACGCTCCGTACGTCCGCGGGTGGGGGTACGGGTCGTACTTACACTGTTGGGCTGGGGGTACGCTCCGTACGTCCGCGGGTGGGGGTACGGGTCGTACTTACACTGTTGGGCTGGGGGTACGCTCCGTACGTCCGCGGGTGGGGGTACGGGTCGTACTTACACTGTTGGGCTGGGGGTACGCTCCGTACGTCCGCGGGTGTGGGTACGGGTCGTACTTACACTGTTGGGCTGGGGGTACGCTCCGTACGTCCGCGGGTGGGGGTACGGGTCGTACTTACACTGTTGGGCTGGGGGTACGCTCCGTACGTCCGCGGGTGGGGGTACGGGTCGTACTTACACTGTTGGGCTGGGGGTACGCTCCGTACGTCCGCGGGTGTGGGTACGGGTCGTACTTACACTGTTGGGCAGGGGGGTACGCTCCTTGCATTCGTGGGTGGGGGTTCGAGTCGTACTTACACTGTTGGCATGGGGGTACGCTCCATGCATACGCGGGTGTGGGTACGGGTCGTACTTGCACTGTTGGGCAGGGGGGTACGCTCCTTGCATTCGTGGGTGGGGGTTCGAGTCGTACTTACACTGTTGGCATGGGGGGTACGCTCCATGCATACGCGGGTGGGGGTACGGGTCGTACTTACACTGTTGGGCAGGGGGGTACGCTCCTTGCATTCGCGGGTGGGGGTACGGGTCGTACTTACACTGTTGGGCTGGGGGTACGCTCCGTACGTCCGCGGGTGGGGGTACGGGTCGTACTTACACTGTTGGGCTGGGGGTACGCTCCGTGCGTCCGCGGGTGGGGGTACGGGTCGTACTTACACTGTTGGGCTGGGGGTACGCTCCGTACGTCCGCGGGTGGGGGTACGGGTCGTACTTACACTGTTGGGCTGGGGGTACGCTCCGTACGTCCGCGGGTGGGGGTACGGGTCGTACTTACACTGTTGGGCTGGGGGTACGCTCCGTACGTCCGCGGGTGGGGGTACGGGTCGTACTTACACTGTTGGGCTGGGGGTACGCTCCGTACGTCCGCGGGTGTGGGTACGGGTCGTACTTACACTGTTGGGCTGGGGGTACGCTCCGTACGTCCGAGGGTGGGGGTACGGGTCGTACTTACACTGTTGGGCTGGGGGTACGCTCCGTACGTCCGCGGGTGGGGGTACGGGTCGTACTTACACTGTTGGGCTGGGGGTACGCTCCGTACGTCCGCGGGTGTGGGTACGGGTCGTACTTACACTGTTGGGCAGGGGGGTACGCTCCTTGCATTCGTGGGTGGGGGTTCGAGTCGTACTTACACTGTTGGCATGGGGGGTACGCTCCATGCATACGCGGGTGGGGGTACGGGTCGTACTTACACTGTTGGGCAGGGGGGTACGCTCCTTGCATTCGCGGGTGGGGGTACGGGTCGTACTTACACTGTTGGGCTGGGGGTACGCTCCGTACGTCCGCGGGTGGGGGTACGGGTCGTACTTGCACTGTTGGGCTGGGGGGTACGCTCCTTGCATACGGGGTGGGGGTAGGGTCCGTACATATCCGTCCCCACGCTATGTGATGTTTGTGCGGCCCGTACCCAGGCCTTTGCCACGTGGGTGCGATCCGTCCCGCCATTGTTGGGGTGACGTGTGTGGGCGTGGTCCGACTCGTACCCACGCTCTTCAGGCGTGGGTACGGGACGTACCTGTCTGGTTGTGTTGCCGGTTCGCGTGGTGACGGACTTCCGTTGTGGCGGTCGCTGGATTATCAGGACACGCCCCCACCCCCTCGTGGTGACCAGGGCATGGGAGTCAGGTATGTCCAGGCCATGTGTAGTGTGTCACTCATGTGGTTGTTTTGTGGCCTGCCCTGGTCGTGCCACCCCCACCCCACCCCACTTTCCCCCCTCCCTTAGTTATTCTGACCTTCTGCGGCGTCTGCGTCGTAACCTGTAGAGGAGGTGTACTGCTATGAGGGCAGGGATGACTCGTAGGTTCGGGTCCATGTCTGTCCGTCGCGTACTGGTACTCCTTGCTCGCGTCGTCCTGTCGCGTACGGGTCCTCCTTGATCGCGTCGTCCTGTCGCGTACGGGTCCTCCTTGGTGGCGTCGTCCTGTGTGTCCGTCACGTACTGGTCCTCCTTGTTCGCGTCGCCGTCTGTCCGTCGCGTACTGGTGGTCCTTGTTCGCGTCGTCCTGATTTCCCGGCAGTTTTTGGCTGCCGCAAAATATTCACCGTGCGGGGTGACGTCGGTGCGAATCGTGATTCCTGGGTCGTGAATGGCTGGCTGCGTGCGTCCCGACGTCAGGTCGGCGCTTTCCCGGATCGCATTGGTAGGTGTTTTTTGTTCGGTCGGTCTTTTTTACGATTCGTACGGTAATGGTGTACCCGTGCGAATCGTAATTCCATGTTTGTATATTTTGACGACCGGGTACGCGTCGGACGGAGAATATGCTCCGTCCGACGGTTCGTACCCGGTTTTTGCCGGATCGTGATCGGCACCCAAATGTTACTTGTATTTGTTGCCGCAGAACTCATTATAGAAAACAAACTAGGAATGTTGATCTCTACAGAAAGAGTGAAAATGAAGATAATTATAAGTGGATGGATTTTGCCACATATATATTTCTTGAAAATTGTTTTGAATTGGGTGAAGATCAGCGTATTTGTAAATACTGTTACAACAAGTTAGAGGAAAATAGAATGCCGACCAGAGCTGTACATAATAATTTAGAATTGGATGCTATTCCTGCTGAACTTTCTGAATTAAATACATATGAGTCTATACTCATTCAATGTGTTCATCCGTTCCAGACCATAGTACGTATGGAGCCCAAAACTGGTAAATTACCTCCTTCAGATTTACTGAGAGGTTTAAAAGGTAGAGTGGTGTATTTGCCCTTGGATTTGAAAAAAAATATGGAAACTATTGATGCGGATACTTTGGAAACTGAACCATTAATTATTCTGGTTAATGGTGTACCTACAAAGAATAAGAAGATTTGGCAGGAGCTGGTAGATGTGCGGAAAGTACAAAGAGCAAATTTGTATTTGAAAAAAAATAACAAATGGTATGAATCAATTTATATAGAAGAAGAAGAAGAAGACGAAGATTTTCAAGAAGACACAGAAACACCAACTGGACAAATTGAAAAAGTGGACAAGACAAAGGAAGAAGAAATTTATGAACATTTTAGCATACATCCTCTTCATTCGAAAGAAGTCATGGGAGACAATATTGATCTCTTTCAGATGAAGAAAGCAAAAGGAACTCCCGTGAGTGTATGGGAGGAGAGCTTGGAAGCTCGATGTTTTCCCCAGCTGTTTCCTACGGGAAAAGGAGGACGATACGATGAACGTCCAGAACAGATTCCAGCTTCAGAGTATCGGACTACAAGACTAAATGCTGAAGATCCCAGATTTCGACAAAGTATTCCTTATTTGTTCCATCTTTTATTTGAAAGCGACTTGTCTGCACTGTCTTATGCAGTAAATCACATTTTAAAAAGTGGAGTACATTTACAAAATGTGTCTGCTAAGGATTTTATGGAGAAAGTGCAGCACCGAGATGATCATTTGGAAACACAACTGATCAATCTGATGGCTTGTCAGCGTGGGACAAATGAATATTGGTACCGACGCCATGGTGAACTAAAATGCATGTTACGCAATTTAGGAACACCAACATGGTTCCTTACCCTAAGCTGTGCCGAGTACGCTTGGGATGATTTACTGGATTTTCTACGAGAGGCCAATTCAAACATTAAAAACATCGAATACAAGACAGCAGGAGAACTGTGCTCATTGGATCCGGTTAATGTTTGCAGATATTTCAATCATAGATTTGAGGCTATGATGTCCTTCATCTGCAATAAAAAAAATCCACCCCTTGGAGAAGTAGTGGATTTCTTTTGGAGAAAAGAGTACCAGGCAAGAGGTGCTCCTCATATTCATATGCTGTTGTGGATCAAGGATGCCCCAAAGTTTGGAACAGATACTGATGAAGCAGTGTTATCTTACATTGAAGAATATGCAACATGTGGTATACCAAAAAGCACAGAAGAGAACAAGTTAAAGGAGCAAGTTTTACGTTTCCAAAGTCATCGGTGTGGAAAATACTGTCGACGGAAATACAAGAGCAAAGAAAAATACTACACTAAATGTCGATTTGGATTTCCTAGACCTGTTCTTTCAAATGGAAGAGTAAACAGTTTTATGTCAGCTGTGAGACATACTATCACAAGAAAATCACCTAAGAATACCTACAACCTTAAAAGAAAAGAAGAATCAAAAAATATAAATGACTACAACCCAGTCATTTTATCCATGTGGAACGCTAACATGGATATACAGTATGTAGCTGACAATTCCATTGCTGTTGCACGATATGTAACGTCTTACATTACAAAATCAGAAAAATCAGAATTGAAGGAAATGTGGGAAGAGATTTCTCACGAGAAGACTGTCAGTAAGAAGCTGTACAGTTTCAGTTTGAAGATGTTATCGCATCGAGAAATTGGATCCTACGAATGTTCAGATAGGTTATCTTCTGCAAGTCTCTACTCGAAGTCAAGAAGAATAATTTGGGCAAGTTTAGGCCTTGCAGCAATGAGAAATCGGGTACTGAAATCTGTTGGAGAAATTGAATATTTGGCCGAGAATGACCCAGAAAGTACAGATATATTGAAAACAAACATGTTGGACACATATTATCCCAAGAGAAGTCATCATCTGGAGAACATGTGTCTCTATGAAGTGTTGCAGAACTACATTTATTCACGGAAAGCTGCAGAAGACATTAATAATGGAAAATATAAAGTTATTGGTGAAGAAGGATGTTTGGTGAAGCAAACCAAAGGAAGTTTGATAAATCACCGGAAGCTGAGTTGCGACACTACCGACAAGAAAGAATTTTACTACTTGGCTCTTTTACAGTTGTTTAAACCATGGCGTACAGAGGATGAACTACTGGGAGAATTTCAAAGCTATGAGGATTCATTTAATGCTTGCAAAGACAGCATACAATGCAATACATTCACAACTTATCTGCAAATGTTAAATGAAGAAATTGAACAGGAAACTACAATTGCAGCAGAAATAGCTAGAGACAGTTCTCAGGACAGCCAAAGTTCAGGAACACACAGTCAAGATCCCCTAGGACAACCAATCGTTGAAAATGAAGCATCAATAGCCATGAATGAAGTGGAAACAGCTATGAATCAAGCTCAAGAAGAATTTATAGACTTAGAAAATTTGGAAAGACAACTGAATCAAGAGCAGCAACAAATTTATGAAGAGATCAAAAACAAAATTGATCACGGATTTCTACATGTAAAAAAAGAGTGCTCATGCACATCATTTCATCCAATCAGGATGTATGTAAGCGGACAAGCTGGCACTGGAAAAAGTTTCCTAATTAAAGTCATCAGAAGCTACCTAAAGCAAAAAACGGATTCTACTTTGTCTTGTGTGGTTACTGCTCCAACTGGGTTAGCAGCATATAACATAAAAGGAATCACCTTACATCGTTTGCTAATGTTACCAGTGGAGCATGAGAACAAAATACAATTCAACAAGCTAACTGGAGAAGCATCCTTGGAAGTTTCACGAGTATTGAAGAAGATGCAAGTTCTCATTATTGATGAGGTGAGCATGGTATCAAACTTAATGCTTGCCTTTGTGCATTTAAGAATGCAGCAAATTTTGAAGACAGACTATGACGTGTTATTTGGTGGAAAACACGTCATAGTTTTTGGAGATCTTTTGCAACTTACTCCAGTTAAAGGACAACCAGTGTTTAATACTGTGACACATGAAGACACGAAGAAGTCATTGGGAAGCATCGGTAATACAAATATTTGGTCCTTCTTTGAGTACAAGGAACTTACAACTAATATGAGGCAATCAAACGATGAAGAATATGGAAGTATTCTGAAAGATATCAGGATTGGACTACTCACAGAAGCTGGCAAAAAAGCATTACAGACTCGGCTGCTACATAATTTATTTCCAAAGGAAGAAATAGTTGCAGAGAAGATATACAAGAACATTGCAGAAAACAAAAGTGTCATCTGCTTAATGCCTACTCTACGTGAATGCTCAATATTCAATGAGGAGCTTTTGAAATTGGAAAAGGAAGAGATCAGGAAATTGGAAGCAGTGGACAAAATTGAGGATGGAAGAATTACTGTCACAGTAACAGGCAAACTGAAAAATAAATTGGACTCACTAGAGAAGAACATCTCCAAAACAGCTGGATTAGAAAAAAATCTATATGTTTGCATGAACTGTAGAGTGTTTTTAAGGAGAAATTTGGATGTTGAGAAAGGTTTAGTTAATGGAGCGATGGGAAGAGTTGTGGGTTTTATTAATTATCAGAAAAAAGAAGGAATTGAATGTTTAAAAATAAAATTTGATCAGATAGATGAAGTTAAAGATATTTGTCGTTGTACAGTTCGTTTTATGCTTGTGAAAGACTTATATGTACGTAGGAAGCAGTTTCCGTTTTCTCTAGCATATGCTGTAACTATTCACAAGTCTCAAGGATTGACTGTAGATTGTGCATTTGTGAACATTGGTTCAACTGTGTTCAAAGAAGGTATGGCATATGTTGCTTTGTCACGAGTGAAAACATTATCAGGTTTATTCATGATAGACTTTGATGACTCAAAAGTTAGTGCTGATACAAATTGTGTAAAGGAGTATAATAGATTAAGAAGAAGCTATGCTCCTCATTTAGGTCAGTATCCTGTGTTGGAGAAACGTGTAGTTTCTCATAAAAGGAAAAATGAGAATATCTGTAGTGAAGATGTAGAGAAGAGGAAAAAAAAGAGGAGTGATGTAATTGCAAGCAAAAAGAAAAAGGAAAATGAAGAACAGGTTGTAGGATGTCATTTTGAAAATAGCTCTGGTGTCAACTGCTACGCAAATGTAGTGCTGAATGTTGCATTTTATCTGGAAAGTTTGCAAGAGCAGATAATAGTAAATCAGGGAAAAAGATTCTGTTCAGAGCTGAGTCTCCTTTTTCAAAAGCTGAGTAAAGATAAAACTCAAATAGAAAGTGCTACTGACATTAGAAAACTTTTAGATGTATGTTCAGGACGAACACAGTTTTCTCAAAATGAACAGCAAGATGCACATGAATTTTTGATGTATTTTCTTCAGGTAGTGGAAGAAGAAGGAGTTCCCATTGACATTTTTTTTGGTCTCTCTTATAAATGTTAACATAGTTGTGATAATTGTTATAATATAAGTGGCTCTATTGTTGATAATGAAAGGTTTATTTATTTGACATTGCCAGAGAGTAAAACAGTCACTTTTGCAAAATTAGTTAAAGATGCTAATCATAGCATGAAATGTGGTGAGTGTAATTCTGACATGTTTTCAACATTAATTTTAAAGGAATACGGACAGTATGTAATTTTAATGATGCAACGATGTAGAGCTGATGGTTCAAAATTGGATACTTTAATAAAGAAGTTTACAGGACAGCAATTATCAATTTCAGGAAAATCTTTTGTAACGGTTGCAATAATTTTCCATGATGGACCTACTGTTACTTCTAGACATTACACAGTTTATCTAAAATGTGAAAAAGGCTGGACACTGTGTAATGATTCCCAATTGATTTTCAAACAACGTTTGCCTTTTGATTTAGCAAATTCCTATCTAATCTTCCTGAAACCTAAATTTTAGAGAGACTTGGCAAGATCTGGACAAAATAATTTTACCATTTTACTGGATTACCATTGCAATTTTGTAAAAAAAAGATTTTTAAAATTATCATTTGGCCTAATGGAAAGATAACCAATTGTAATGTGGACTTTTTTAATTTTTAATGCAATTTTGAAAAACCAATAATTTAGAGATTATCGGTAACTTCTGCACATTTTAAATTTTGGAATGTTATTGGACTGCCATTGGAAATTTTTTCAAAAATGATTTAAAAAATTACTATTTGGCCATGTGGAAAAGTAACCAATTCTATTGTGGACTAAATAAATTATTCAAAAAATTTTCGTGAACCAAAATGTTACAGAGAATCGGTGAGATCTGGACAAATTAAACTTTAGAATTTTATTGGATTTCCGTTGGAAATTTATTCCAAAAAAAAAAAAAAAATTACTATTTGGCCTAAAGGAAATGAAATCAGATGTATTTTGGAGTAATTTGAGATATAATATTGTGATTATAGTTCTGAAACAAACATATCAGACGGTATTTTAAAGAAATAAGTATTGGTATTAGATGATATTTTTTTACAATATTATGCATTTCTATAATGTTAAGTTTAAGTAAAAAAAGAATCAGGGCTTTTTTAATACAATCTTTGTGATTGGTATTTTTTTTTGCCCGCTGTAAAATGATGAATGCAATTGCTTTCACAATTTATAATGAAATGCAATATATTCTGAAAACAGCAAAAATAAGGCAAAAAGATTTTTTGGTAAAAAATGTAAATATGTGTACTGTATTATAAAATGTTTAAAAAATATTAATACTTTTTTCTTTTTTTCCAGATAGATATAGAAAATTTTTGAAAACTACAAACATTTTTAAAACTATTTTTTTAAAAAAGAAATGAATAAATATTTTTTCAGTGAGTATGGTAAGTCAATAATAATAATTGTAGTCTCTCAAGGACAATGTAATGTGATAAATGATTTTTAGTGTTTTTTTTAAAAAATAAAAAAAAAGTACGCGCACCGTACGCGTACGGTAAAAAAAAAATAAAAAAAAGTTTTTAAAAACATATGTAAAAAAAAGATGAAAGATAAGGTTGGCTCTTAAAAGAACCGTTGTGTTCATGCAGGGACAGAGGAAAGGAAGCATGGGAAAATTATTCAAAGCGACAAATGTGCTGATCTATTTTGTTGTTCACTAGGGAAACACTGGTCTCCCTATGGCAAATTAGATCTTTACAAAATGTGCAATGAATATCAACCTTCCGAAATCGAGGGTTCATTTCCAGAGGGCCAGCAAAAGGAGATTCTCCCCCCACAGATGAAGGGCTCACCTGACCTGCAGAAGAAGGAGTAAGCCCTGCAGATGATGGTCCAGGCTGAGCTGCTGTGGATGTACTGGCTCGTCTTTCTGAAGAGTTACCTCCAAAAAGATGACCATGTGTCCTTCTGTGTACATCCTGGAGGTGTCTCTTCATGGTGTGATTCCCAAAGGAATACTTCCTGTTAGGATTACCTCTAGAAAGTACACGCTTACACAGCTTACAAGTCACTAAGGGAGCATTTACCTTTTGCTGGCCTTCAGGAAAAGTAAAATAATCCCATACATAAGAGGGCTTTTGTTTCCTCGATCTCTGCCTCAAGACAGTGCTGCTAGTGCTAGCCTCACTCTCAGAAGAGCTCTGCTGTTCTGCCATCGTATCCCAAAGACAAACCAGCTCCTTCTCCCAAGGGATCACAAGCAGAAATGAGGGGAATGGGTGTGGTGTAGGAGAGTTCTAGAACTGAAAGTAGTTTCAACCAATCAAAAGTTGTGTTTCAAGATCACATGACCTACCGTACGCTTACGGTACGCTTACGGTACGCTTACGGCAAAAAGTACGCGTGCGCGTAAAAAAGACACGCGCTTGCGCGCATGCGCATAACAGTCACTCCCCGGCACTTCCGCGTAACGTGCGCGTGTGGCGTAAGCGCGCACGCGTCCCACGCGCAGTACGCGCGGCTACGCAAAGTGAGTAACTGTACGCAAGCAGCGTAGATAGATTACGGACGTTGCGTAAACCGTACACTTACCGTGAGCTTACGGTACGCGTACTAAAAAAAAATAAAAAAAAAAAAAAAACTGGAAATAAATTTTACATGTTTATTTTAAAAAATATATTAAAAAAAAAAATTGAAGGATTTTAAAAATTTAAGCATAGTCTTTATAAAAGGTAAGAAAATTAAATTAAAAATATGTTTGAAAAAATTGAAGAATAAAAATAAATTAGCATTTAAAAAACCTTGCAAATTCACTGAAAAAACCATGGGTTTCACACACGTTATAGTTAGGAATTAGCATTTAAAAAACCTTTGAAATTCAGTGAAAAAACCATAGGTTTCACACACGTTATAGTTAGGAATTAGCATTTAAAAACCTTAGAAATTCAGTGAAAAAACCATAGGTTTCACACATGTTATAGTTAGCTGGACATTTTACTCGTAAAAAACCAATGAAATTGCCCCGTTATAGTTAGTTCAGCTAACTATAACTCGCGCGCCCGCAATGCACTGCTGATGACGTCACATATTACATCACTCATGACATGGTCAGTGACATCACTCATGACATCACTGATGACATCTCAAATGACATCACTGATGACATCATCCTTGTGATAGAGTGGCAGACCTCCTCTCACCCTAATATAACCTTTGATACACACATTCAAAAATAGAGACTAAAATTTTCAAAACAATGGACATACCAATACCAGTTACAACAACCTCTTCAGTAATTCTAAGATCCACATACACATCCACTCATTCACCAACAGTCCTATACAGTCACTCATACATGTACTCACTCATTATATGTACTCATACACCTATACATCCTGTTACACAATGCCACTCATCCATAGAGTTACTCACACACATAGTCACTCGTGCAAATAAAGAATCAAACATACATTTACTTGCATATACAGTTATACACACACCACCACACTTACTTCTACGGAAACTTACACATACTTAGTCTTTTAAACAATCACTTATAGAAACACATACTTATTCATACAGGAACTCTTTCAATCTCTCACTCTCACATATACTCACATATATACACCAATAGTCACATATACTAGTTTAAAATATATGTAGTTACTCATAAAGACACTATTGAGACAGTCATTCACTCACTAACACACCCATACACACACTCATCCACCCATACAGTCCTGCACACATGCTGTGTTCAACACATACAAACAGTGAGTCACTCATTCATGCACCTATGCACTACGTAATACCCCCCACCGAACCATGCAGACACTCAGACTGATACTCAAAAAACCAACTAATAACCTATATAGACACCCATGTAGCTACTCACCAACCCATGCAGCCACTTATACACAAAGTGAGAGACTGATACAGATATATACATATTTAAACATTACTCACTAAAACATGTATTCACTATGATACACTTAATCAGTCACTTAAACAATCAATTTTTCAAAAACAAATCATCCATTTAGACACTTATATACCCATTTATTCTTCCATCGACCTTGAGATATACATATATAAAACATATTTAATTTTCAGAAAAACACACATTCACTGGATGATGTCATCAGTGATGTCATCAGTGATGTCATCAGTGATGTCATGAGTGATGTCACTGACCATGTCATGAGTGATGTAATATGTGACGTCATCAGCAGTGCATTGCGGGCGCGCGAGTTATAGTTAGCTGAACTAACTATAACGGGGCAATTTCATTGGTTTTTTACGAGTAAAATGTCCAGCTAACTATAACATGTGTGAAACCTATGGTTTTTTCACTGAATATATATATATATATATATATATATATATATATATATATATATATATATATATATATATATATATATAAATATTATCTCTTGGCAGTCGCCAGTAGATAGTTATAGTTAGGACCTATTTTCCATAGGAAATCTGCAACATTCTATTCCCAATAAGTCTGCCGGCGATCGACGAATCTTTGCGAAATTTTCCAAACTTTTGGCCAGCTCTGCTCCGCTCCTACCCTGAAAGTTTCGTGGTGATTCGTCAAGGGGGGCCCGAGAAAAGAGGGGGGTCCCAAAACGCGTTTTCCCCATGCAATTTCCCATAGGATCTGTTGTCGCAGCTACAGACCGAACTGCTGAACGGAATTACACCAAATTTGGCAAAGAGGTAGTCCTCAGTTCAGACTTGTGCCTTTTGCTCAAATGGTGTAAATCCGTTCAGTAGTTCCTGAGAAAATTAGGGTAAAAAAGTTAGTGATATCTATGGCCAGGGAGGATCCGCGCACCCGCCCCGCACCCTCCCCGAACTCTCCCGAGCACGAGCTGAATGCTAATTGGCTGCCAACACTCTGAATCAGGAAGTGTTGGCAGCCATCTTGTGCCTCGGAGAACCGAGGCACAAGAAAACCGAAAAAAGGCGCAAAACGCGACAAGGGGGCAGGGTAGAAACACCCTGGCATTTTTATTTATTTTTTTAATCGCGGGATGCGCATCCCGCTGACGAAAAAAAAACCGAAGCGTGGGCTCCCGCACTTCGTTTTTATTTAGCCAACTGGGGGGACCAAGTCCCAGGGGCAATATCTTTATCATAATGGGGGGCCCAGAGGGGCCCCCCAGCCCTGGGAACCGCCACCCCGGGACTTAAAATTAAGTGGGAGGGGGGCCACGCAGCCCCCCTCCTGGAGCCAAAGATGGCCCTGGGGACCGCCACACCCCAGGGCCTCCTGCAATGTCCCGGGGTGCCCACCCCCGGGACACTGCTGTTTTGCAATGGCAGGGCGGGAGCCTCGCAGCTCCCACCCTGCCATTGCAAACTGCTTTGCTTCATTGAAGCGAGAGCAGGAAACCTGCTCTCGCTTCAATGAAGCAAAGATAATTGCTTTTCCACATGGGGAGCAGCATGTTAGCTGCTCCCCATGTGGAAAAGCAATGCCGGCTCCCGCAGGAAGTGGGGAGCCGGCTGGGACCGTGGGGGGATTGGCACCCCCCCAACTGTCCCCAACGAGATGGCCAGGCCCCGGGGGATGGGGTCCCTGGGGCCAAAAGGGGACACAGGAGGGGGGCAAGGCAGCCCCCCTCCAAAAACAAAACATTAAAAAAAAAGACCATGCCCCGGGGGATGGGGTCCCCGGGGCAAATTATGGCCTCGGAAGGGGGGCCACGCGGCTCCCTTGCCGATTTGTTTTTTATAAAAAAATACAAATTGGGGGCAGGCCCTGGGGGATGGGGTCCCCAGGGCCAAAAAATAAGAAAACAAAGGGGGGCTACACAGCCCCCATTCCTAAAAATATATATATTTTTTTAAACGGGATCGGGTGGGAGGCCACGCCTCCCTGGCGCGTTTGCAGAGGGGGGACAAATTCTCCTTCAATACTGGGGGTCCCTGGGGGCCAACTAGCCCACCAGGAACCTCCAGTATGCGCCAGGGGGCTGCGTTGCAGAGAGGTGTAATGAGGCCATGCCCCTTTTTACACCTCTCTGCAACGCAGCTCCCTGGCACTTACTGGAGGTACCTGGTGGGCCAGTTGGCCGCCAGGGGACCTCAGGATTCAAAGTGACTTAATCTCCCAACTTAAAACACGCCACGGGGCGTGTTTGCACAGTGGTGAAGGTAGGGAGCGGGGCCTGAGGTGATACTGTGCAAACACGCCCTGTGGCACGTTTTAAGTTGGGGAATTCATTCCTCTTCAATCCAGAGGTCCCCTAGGGGACAACTAGCCCACCAGGTACCTCCACTAAGCGCCACGAAGCTGCGTTGCAGAGTGGTGTAAAAACGGGTGTGGCCTCTGAACACCTCTCTGCAACGCAGCTTCCTGGTGCATACTGGAGGTACCTGGGGGGCTAGTTGGCCGCCAGGGGACCTCAGGATTTAAGGGGACTTAATCCCCCAACTTAAAACACCCCACGGGGCGCGTTTGCACAGTGGTGAAGGTAGGGGGCGGGGCCTGAGGTGAGATCTGTGCAAACACGCACTGTGGCACGTTTTAAGTTGGGGAATTAATTCCTCTTCAATCCTGAGGGTCCCTGGGGACCAACTAGCCCACCAGGTACCTCCAGTAAGCGCCACGGAGCTGTGTTGCAGAGTGTTGTAAAAAGGGGCGTGGCCTCTGAATACCTCTCTGCAATGCAGCTCCCTGGCGCATACTGGAGGTACCTGGTGGGCTAGTTGGCCCCCAGGGGACCTCAGGATTGAAGAGGAATTAATTCCCCAACTTAAAACGCACCACAGGGCGTGTTTGCACACGTCACCTCAGGCCCCTCCCCCTTTCTTCACCATTGTACAAATATTCCTCTAAAATCCGCCGAACTACGAATTCCGATTTACTCACCTGTAATCAGGAGAGAACCCATCTTTTAGCCCAGCACTGACCCTGAAAAGTAATTCTAAGCGTACTTACCAGTAACTTGTATTTCCTTCCATAGGAATCCATTGTGTGGTTTTCACCAGAAAAGTTTCTAAGTGTCTATTTTCACAAACTAAAAATATTCCTAAAAAATCGTCTGTATGACTTAAACACATTCTTTCAACTGTTTACAGGAGGTTGGCCAGTGCTGGATCCAGGATCCACCACTGAGTAAGAAAAAGTAACGATAACACTACTTACCTGCTAAGTGAATTTTCTGCCATAGGATAACATTGGTGATTCTATGGGGAAAAGTTTCTAAGTGTCAACTTTTAAAATACAATAATATTCCTTAAAAATTACTACTGTAACCAAAGCGCTTTTACTCAACTGTTTACAGGAGATGTCCAAGGACTGAATCTAGGATCCAATCCTGTGGTTAGAAAAGTAATCCATAAAGTAACTAATTGCATTTAACTAGAAATTCACATTGAGCTCAATGTTGCTTTGTGTTTGAAATTGTGTTGCCCATTGCAACAACTGTAACTACTGTACTTAAAAGTCTGTTGCCTATTTGCCAAGTATTTAAACTAAAGTAATTCATTCTAAGAAAGTATATTTTGTATTGTAATGTATAATGTAATTAAAAAAAATATATCTAAAAATAAATAGTTTAAATGTAGTAAATCAGTATAAAAGAAAATCAGTATAACAATTAATACATTCAAAATTGTCATTTACAAAACCTTTGAAATTCACTGAAAAAACCATAGGTTTCAGGCATGATATAGTTAGGAATTAGCATTTAAAAAACCTTTGAAATTCACTGAAAAAACCATAGGTTTCAGGGGCGTTATAGTTAGGAATTGGCATTTAAAAAACCTTAGAAATTCACTGAAAAAACCATAGGTTTCAGGGGCGTTATAGTTAGCTGGACCTTTCCCTTGTACAAAACCCTAGAAATTCCCCCGTTATAGTTAGTTCAGCTAACTATAACTCGCACCCCCGCAATGAACTGCTGATGACGTCACATATTACATCACTCATGACATGGTCAGTGACATCACTGATGACATCACTGATGACATCTCAAATGACATCACTGATGACATCACTGATAACGTCATCCATGTGATAAATTAGTGCATCTTCTCACACCCTTTGATATACTCAATCAAAATTTCAGACGTCCATTCTCAAAACCATAGTTACTCCAATACCAATAACTACATACCCACTCATTGACTCTTAGATCTACACACACATCCACTCACTCACCTGTACAGTCACTCATACTTACAGTCACTCAGTACAGGACTATCATATGCATTTATACACCTACATAGACACTCACACACCACACACCACCAATCATCCATAGAGGTACTCTCACACCTAGTCAGTCATGCAAATAATTAATCACACTCCCATTTACTCACCTATGCAGTTATACACACACACATTCACTTACTCATAAAAATAGTACCACATTCTTACGCTCTTATACAATCACTGATACAAGCACACACTCATCCATACAGCCACTCTCACAATCACACACTCTCACATATACCCACTTATATACTCTTACACACATATATACTGTCTTTCACATATGTAGTTAGTCACACATGTACCACTGAGATATACATTCAATCCCTAACACACCCATACATACACTCACCCAACCATACAGTCCATCACAGATGCACTCTTAAAACCATGCACCCATAGAATCACACATGTATGCATAGAGTCACACACACCGCACCCACAAAAACACTCAGGCACCCATACAGATACTCAGACAACCAATCAATAACCCATAGAGACACTCATATAGCTATTCACAAAACCATGCAGCCGCTTATACACCAACAGACAGATACAGACATTCACACAGTTTAGTCACTAGTCTGCAGTAAGATACGTTTAATGACTCACTTATAGTCAGTCATGCACCTACTAAATCATCCATTCACACACTTATACACCCACTCATTCTTCCATAGGTTTTTCCCTATATATATATTAAACATATTTAAAATTTACAGAAACGCACACTCACTGGATGATGTCATCAGTGATGTAATTTCAGATGTCATCAGTGATGTCATCAGTGATGTCGATGACCATGTCATGAGTGATGTAATATGTGACATCATCAGCAGTGCATTGCGGGGGCGCGAGTTATAGTTAGCTGAACTAACTATAACGGGGGAATTTCTAGGGTTTTGTATGAGGGAAATGTCCAGCTAACTATAATGCCCCTGAAACCTATGGTTTTTTTCAGTGAATATATATATATATATATATATATATATATATATATATATTCACTGATTCAGTGAATATATATATATATATATATATATATATATATATTCACTGAAAAAACCATAGGTTTCAGGCACGTTACAGTTAGAAATTAGCATTTAAAAAACCATAGAAATTCACTGAAAAAAACCATAGGTTTCAGGCACGTTATAGTTAGAAATTAGCATTTGAAAAAACATGGAAATTCACTGAAAAAATAATAGGTTTCAGGAACGTTATAGTTAGTTGGACATTTCACTTGTATAAAACCATAGAAATTCCGACGTTTGAGTTAGTTCAGTTAACTATAAATTGCGCCCCTGCAATGCACTGCTGATGACATCACATATTACATCATTCATTACATGGTCAGTGACACCACTGATGACATCACTGATGACATGTCAAATGACATCACTGATGACATCACTGCTGACATCATCCAGTGACTGTGTGTTTCTGTAAAGTTTAAATGTGTTTTATATATATGCCAAGCTGTATTGAAGAATGAGAGGGTGTATAATTGTCTGTATGGAGGATTTAGTAGGTACGTGACTGATTGTATAAGTGAGTGATTAAATGTGTCTTACTGAATGCATGGGTTTGTGAATAAACTGAGTGAAAGTCTGTATCAGTCTCTCTGTTGTTGTGTAAGCTGCTGCATGGGTTGGTGAGTAGTTGCATGAGTGTCTATATGGGCTATTGATTGCTTGCCTGAGTATTTGTATGACTGCCTGAGTGTATGTGTGGATGGGTGGGAGGTGTGCATTTATGTGTGAGTGGTTGATTCACTGGGTGTATGGGTTCAAGAGTGCATGTGGAAACAGCTGTATGGGTGGGTGAGTGTGTGTTGGTGAGTGAATGGATGTCTCAGTGGTACATGTGCAAGTAACTACATATGTAAAAGGCAGTATAAGTGAGTGATGGTGTATATAAATAACTATATGTGAGAGTCAGTAATTGTGAGAGTGGCTGCATGGATGAGTGTGTATTTGTATCAGTGAGTCTATAAGAGAGTAATTATGTGTATGGGACGCGCGAAGAAGTTTTCCAGGCTCACCGTGAGGGGAACGGTTCTGTTCTGTGTTGCTGCCCCTGTTCTTGGTCTGCTCGTGCTGGTGCTTCCAGGGACACGAAGGGAACAGTATCGGCCGGCTGCACTATCCAGACCACAACCCCCAGAAGGCCTAGCGCACGCAGCGCGATCATCACCAGCTGAGGGGAATCCCTGATAAACCCAGGACGCTCACCGCAGCGCGGGACACGCGAAGAAGTTTTCGAGGCTCACTGTGAGGGGAACGGTTCTGTTCTGTGTTGCTGCCCCTGTTCTTGGTCTGCTCGTGCTGGTGCTTCCAGGGACACGAAGGTAACAGTATCGGCCGGCTGCACTATCCAGACCACAACCCCCAGAAGGCCTAGCGCACGCAGCGCGATCATCACCAGCTGAGGGGAATCCCTCATAAACCCAGGACGCTCACCGCAGCGCAGGACGCGCGCGGGCAGCGCCCGGGCGAAGCCCGGGCCAATGTCGGGCCCGTCCTTGCCCGTCAAAGCCCGGATAAGGCTGGGCTGGGCCTACCCCCCAACATTTGTGGTGGGATCTCGTTCAGTCACAGTGCCATTCGACGCTGCCGTGAGGGGATCGGCGTCTAGGTGGCTCAATCCAAGAACTGTGAGTTGCCAGAGTGGGGGTATTGACTTGTTACAATTTACTGTTGTGTACTACCCCAAGCTGCTGTGTTACTATAGGGGAAGGTGGGGTGCTCTCAAAGAAGTTCGGCACTCTTTGCCCCAGTAGTATGTCTAAAAGGAGGGCTGGTGATAAGGCGGGGGGGACACTAGATGATTATTTAATAAGAGCAGAGTCAGCATTGAACCTTGAGATTTTAGCGGTGGAACGTAGACTCTCCTTAGATCCAACCAACTCCTCCCTCCCATGTGCCCAGTTACAGACTGGCTCGCCTGCTTCTGTTCATTCTAGCTTAGCAGATGGTATCACTTCCCCTTCAGCACCCACTCCCCCTGTTCAGGAGCCTTCGGATCCCGTACAGGGTTGTGTCACCACCCAGAGTCCTACCAGGGTTACAACAAGGGGGAGGTTTGCTCATAAAGGTAAAAAAAAAAAGTTACTAACAAAACAAAGAGAGGTCAAGGTACGAGCAAGCTTATTGTTGAGCCGCCCCCTTCCAAGCCTAGTGGCTCCCCTGTTGAAGGGCGCCGCTCAGACCACAATATTATTCTTTCCAGCCAGGCCCAGATACAACCTCTTTTGGATTTACTTCTTGTTGGCCTCAAAGACCACTTAGCTTGTCTCCTTGTTCCTGTGCACCACAAACTGGACCTTATAGCCGATAGGTTGGACAAATTGGAAGCTAGATTTCCTGGTAATAAGTCTCTAGTCCCGGGGCCCCCCACACTGTTAAACGGGGTGACGTCAGTGGAGGTGCCCAATGAGGCCGGCTGTGCTCGACTATCAAGGCCAGTGGGGGCCATGCCTTCCTTACCATCTATAGGGGAAGAGAAGGGTACCGGCTCAGGCCATGAAGCTGTTACCGACAGGGGTATTAATAACCATTATGACTTGCAAAGACGCCCCTCTCTAGTTAATACGGATGGCACTGAGGGGGTGGGAGTAGGGTTTTCCTCATTGCCCTCTAGTCTACATCTTCCTTCCCAAGCCACCCCTTACTCGATAGTCCTGGCAAATGTTCCACCTCTCCTGGAAGGATCTTATGAACATTGGTCCAAGCTTAAGAACAAATCCCTTCATTATTTGAGCTCCAAAATTGGAAACAGTAAGGCCCTATTTGATGATTTTAATATGGTTAGGCGTATCAATTGGGTTGGTCAGTCCTACAAGTCTCTTCCTGGGGATTGTGTTGTGTTGAGCTTTAAGTCTCCTGCTCTAGTCAAACACATATTGGAAGTAGCCCGCCACCTTCCTCCAGTTCCTAATTCAATCAAAATCCTCCCATTGGGCTTCTTTTATAGGCCAGGCTTTATACAACCCATACGGGATAATCGTGTCTTTCCAACAATTCCCGTCAGGTCTGATATGCCCATTGCGACTTTTAATCGCTTTGAAATCCTCTCTTCACTGGAGGATAATGATTGACATATGGTTGGCTCCTCATACTCCTCAATGCTTGCTCCAGGGCTTGTGGGTCCTAATTGTCATCAGAGCCCGGATATTATCATTAAGACATCTTCCCCCAAAGATCGCCCCTGTATAGTTAACTCAACTGGTTTTACTTCGCTACCATTTGTCGTAGCGATTGATCCCCAGACTGTCTCAGGTCAAGCAGTGGAAACCAGGGTCGTAAACTCTACATTAAAAATGGGCTCTTGGAACATTGCAGGACTGGGGTCAAGGCTTGATATTCCTGATTGGGCTAGTTTTGTTGATGAGTTTGAGATATGGGCATTTCAGGAGACCTGGGCACTGTCTCCCCACTTTCGTACAGGGTTCCTGAATTTTCACAAGCCTGCTGTTAAGGGTCATAGAGGCAGACCCATGGGTGGTTTAACCACCTGGGTCCGTCAATGTGAAGGTGTCTCCGTGATAGAGGTTCCAATTGATCGTTCAGATATTCTGATCATCAGGGTCAAATCCCGTAGCGGCCTCAATCTCCTTATAATTAACATCTATGTAAGAGGTCTCCCGGGAGGCAAATGTTCTCCCACTTGCCATCTTTTGGAGAATTATTTAGAGACCGTTCCAATGTCCACTAATAAAATTGTGGCTGGAGATTTTAACGTTTGTTTTGAGCCCCTGGGGGTCGACTGTGGGGACTTCACTGAGGAAGAAGACTCAACCTGGGGTGATCCCATGCTGGAGTTGGAACCAGTAAGTAAATGGTCTCATGCAGCTCTTTTTATGAAGGGCTTGTGTTTAAATCAGGGCATGAGAGCAGTTAATGGGCGAACAAATTCTGATAGGATGGGGAAGATGACATTTGATAATGGTAGATCAGGGAGCCGAATTGACTATATATTAGTCAATTTGGATTTGTGGCCGCTCATAGACGACATGGCGGTAGTAAGTAGAGTCGAGAGCGACCACAATCCCCTTGCATTGTGTATCAAGGACAATAGTTTTGCAATCTCCCCCACTTCTTCCGATGGCCGTTCCCCTATGGATGTCATCCTTACAAATGATCTTAGAAGGGTGAGATGGCCGAAAATCGCCACTTGTGAAACCTCACGGGTAGCCATCAGAAAACTAATTAATGATACCATGGCCTCACTTAACCTGATGAAATCTCAAAATCTGATCAAGGACAATATCCAGGATACCCACAATAAGCTCTTTGCCGAGCTTAAATCCTTTTTTGTGAAAAGTCTTCCTGCCACTGGTAGGGGCAAAGAGTTGAGACCTTGTACGTGGTACAACAAGGACTGTAGATTGGCCCAAAGTGCTCTGAAAGAGGCCATCAAATCTGGCTCTCCTTCTACCATTCAAAAATGTAGACTTGTTTACAAAACTGTCCAATCTAAGGCCAAGCAAAACTGGGATGAGGATCGCTGGAGGGATTTATATCAGGCTTGCCACGACCGTAATATGGTCCAATTCTGGCATCTCCTTAAATGGGGTAACTCCCCCTCGGATATGCGCCCCTCTAATCAAGTTGAACCACATCAGTGGGTAGCGTATTTCGAGGAACAGTTTAAGGTTGGTGTTTTGATGGATAAGCAGATTTTTCGTCCTCCAGGTGTTGAAAACCTTATAGAATTCTCCCCCTGTGAAGTCAAGTTAGTGTTAAGATCGATTAAGAGTGGTAAAGCCCCGGGACCAGACTGTATTCCTGCTGATTTATTCATTCAGGAGCAAGATGTATGGATCCCATATTTGACCTTGCTGGCTAACGCCCTTGCGGGTGGTGCTGCTGTCCCTGATTCATGGCTCGGGGCAGAGATATTGCCGATCTATAAGAAAGGCGATCGCTCTGCCCCGGGCAATTATAGACCTATTAGTCTAATTGACGCAGTACAAAAAATTATAGCCCGCCTCGTTCTGGGTCGTATCCAAATTTGGATGTCCGACTTTGATGTGTTGTCCCCTCTTCAGGCAGGGTTTCGATCACATACTGGGACCCTGGACCAAGTATTCAGGGTAGTACTTCTTTATTGGAAGGTAGTTTTTCTGGGGGGTGGTAAGTCGTATGCGGCATTTGTGGACTTAAGGTCTGCGTTTGACCTTGTGCCAAGGGACAAGTTATGGAAAGTACTCTTGGATATGGGCATGCCAAAAGAATTGGTTTCCTTTTTGGTCACCATTCATGAAAATACGTATGCCCGTGTCCGTTGGGGTAAACCCGGGGAGCTGACAGATAGATTTAAAGTGTCCAAAGGTGTTCGACAAGGGTGTGTGCTCGCTCCCACCTTGTTTTCATTATTCATCAACGGGGTTGTAAATTATTTTTCAAACAACCCTACTGATGCACCTACCCTGGCTGGAATGAAGATTCCCCTACTCATGTTCGCGGATGACACCCTTTTGATCTCGAAGACGAGACAGGGTTTGCAGCTAGCCCTGTCTCGCTTCGGGATCTTTTGCCGCGAGCATGAGTTGGAGATAAACGTTGGGAAGACCAAGTTTATGGTTTTTCGTGGTCCCAGGCGCATTAAGGCGGAGGTGTGTCTGGGTGATGTCAACTTATCCCAAACGGCAGTGTTTACTTATCTTGGGGTCACCTTTAGCGAGACATGCAGCTGGTCCCACCAACTGGATCTTCTCGCTCTTAAGCATGCCCAATTGGGAGGAGCTCTGCTGAAAGAGCACAAACACTCTTTAACAAAACCAATAGCTCCACTCATGAAGATCTATGGCTCCAAGATTCTACTTGCCATTTTATATGGAGCTGAGATCTGGGGATTTAATAACTTGTCTAAGTTGATGACCGCCCAGAATAAATTCCTCCGGTCAGCTATTGGGCTCCCTCAATCTACTCCGCGCATCCCCGTATTGTACGATCTGGGAATCCAGCCTATAGAGGACTGGGCAGGGTACAGACCCCTGGCGTTTTGGCGTCGTCTGTGGACTACTCCTGAACTATCTATCTATGCAAAAGCCCTTTTGGAGATCAAAGGGTTGGAGGGGTCGCATAGGATACCCTGGCTGTCTAGTATCAAAACCCTGCTGATTGATCTCGGGATGCGTGACCTATGGGCTAACCCAGATATAGAGGTCTTCCCGCCAAAAAAGGTCCTCAAGGATGCATACTGGAGTTTCATTAAGAACAGGAGTTGTGCTTCCCTCATAGGCTCCACGATGACTGTCACTTTCCTAGTTTTTAAGGACGAGTCTGTTTATGAAAGTTACTGGGATACCATTTTGAAGTTTTTTGATCGTAAACTGTATCACCAGTTTAGAGTGGGCGCCCTACCACTGCGAGGACTCACCAAAAGTTGGAGTCCTCTTGGTAGTGATAAATGCCCCTTTTGTGCAGACAAGATTGAAACCATGGATCACTTCCTTTTTTGTTGCCCAATCTATCAACTCCCTAGACGTGTTTGGCTTCGACCGGTCTGCAGACTAATGAGCACTCGTTCTGCACAGATTGCTAGTAGAATATTGAAAACAGATACTTCAAAACCTGTAGTAATTGGTGTTGCCAAATTTATTAGTTGGGCATGGATCCTTAGGGCTAGGAAACTTAAGTCGTGATTTGTGTTGTTAGTTGTTATTAACTAGCATCACTTTTTAGACCTTGAGTTAAATGGCGTGTCCCTATTTGCACTTTATTGTACTTTTATCATGTTGCGATCATTTTAAATTTACTGTTTTATGTAATATTTTAAAGGTTTTATAAGTCTTATTATGTATTGTAAAATGAATTGCATTGTATTTGAATTGTTTCAATATGTGTAGTATGTCTTTTATGATGCGAATCGAACAAAGACTTTTTTGACTGACTGACAAAAATTATGTGTTAGTATCTGTATGAATAAGTGAGGTGGTGTCCGTATAACTGTATAGGTGAGTAAATAGAAGTATGATTGATTCTTTGCATCACTGACTAGGTGTGTGAGTAGCTCTAGATATGTCGCAGTGTGTGAGTGTCTATACAGGTGTATGAGTGCATAGGATAGTGTTGTGTTGATGAGTGACTGCATGTATGAGTGACAGTATGGGTGAACGAGTGGATGTGTGTATAGACCTAGGAATCAGTCAGTGCGTATTTAGTAACTGGTATTGATGTGTCTATTTTTTCGAAAATGGTACTCTGTATTTCAGAGTGGGTGTATCAAAGGCTATATTCAGGTGTGAGGAGGTGCATCAGATTTTCACGTGAGAGATTTCATCAGTGATGTCATCAGTGATGTAATTTGAGATGTCATCGGTGATGTCATCAGTGATGTCACGGACCAAGTCATGAATGATGTAATATGTGATGTCATCAGCAGTGCATTGCGGGGGCACGAGTTATAGTTAGCTTAACTAACTATAACGCCGGAATTTCTATGGTTTCGTACGAGTGAAATGTCCAACTAACTATAGCAAGCCTGAAACCTATGTTTTTTTCAGTGAATTTCTATGGTTTTTTAAATGCGAATTTCTAACTATAACTTGCTTGAAACCTATGTTTTTTCCAGTGAATTTCAAAGGGTTTTGAAATGAAAATTTGTAAGTCTAATGTACCTCAAAACGATGTTTTTTTATTTTATATATATATATACAGAATCCACTTGTATGAAGGCTCTTTTGTTGGGGAAACTTTTGCGTTGGATATATATACATATATACATATTTTAAAAAAATTGTGAATAATTATTTGTTAGGAAAACTGTATTCATTCTTTTTTTTTTATATTATACAGAAGTTGCGCACCATCTGCGCATCCTACACGATGGCTGCGTGCTTTCCTGTAGCCATTTTGTAAAGACGTGCTGGGGTCGCGACTTCGGCGTAATTTGGAAAGTATGAAATATCTTTAAATTAATTATAAATAAAAAATTTCCTTTAAGTGTTTTTCTAAATTTATTAATACAATTATTTTTAAAGTATTATTTTCAATATAATTTTGACGAAAGTAAAGTTGCAAAATGTGCGGTGTAGCCGCTTAATGTGTGTGACATCTCCCTGCATGTATTTCCAGGGTCGCGCCGTGATCGTGCTGAGATCGCACCGAAGTAGCGACTTCCGCGTATTTTTAAAGTTGAAAAAATGACTATAGAAAGTTTGAATATGATATTAGACTGAACAGTTTTGCTAATATACTTATTGGAAGTTTATAGAAATGTTTATTTATAGTGTATAGTGATATATATGATTTTCGCCAGTGCGCGAAGGGTGCATGACGAATGCGCGCACACTACGTGACTTCATGTCAGCAAAAGAAACAAGCATTTGCAATGCAATAGGTCTCGCATTTGCAAAAGTTTAAGCTATTGGCATTGTTCATGACAATGCCTTTTTTAATCTATTTTATAAAACAAACACATAATGGCATTTATTTATCATTTACAAAGCCAATAGCTAGTGTTGCATTATTCTTAGCAATGCCAGCTGCTCACACTTTTATAATGCGAGACCTATTGCATTGCAAATGCTTGTTTACATCTGCCTTTCTTTCTTGATTTAACTCCCTCTACGCTGTATCGTGGCTTAGACTTGTACACAGGGTCTCCAGGTTCACAGATAGCTTAGATGCCACCAGGAATTGTAGTTGTCAAGGTGGCCTTGGTGGACCTGTTTGACCTTCTGATGTAGTTTAAAGGTGTGGTTAAAAAAGGTGTGCTATCTTAACAGACCCAGGTTGCATCATCTGTTTCAAATACCCTGGTTGTCCTAAATATATCCAAGCAACCCCGCTACTGCTTTTAGCTTCCCTGGAACATTCATATGATAGCGTATATGTGTAGGCATTATTACAGGTCACTGTTATTTGGGCACGGTCCCGATGGTGGTGATAAATTTGTCTGCAGCTTTCCATCTACTCATGGAATCTGAGTGTAAAATGTGCAGAAACCAAATGATAAGGGGGGTCAAACCCTACTTTTCTTCAGCTAGAGCTCTTCAATCACTTTGACAGATGCAGCTTACCATTCTAGCATCAATGAAATTCTGATTGTCCTTTCCCTGTTGGTTGGCAAAGCACAATGCTTTTACCACCTTTGGACCTTGATACATAAAGACTCTTCGGTGTTGGCATTTGTAAAATAAGGCTAGAAACGTAAAGTACCAGAATGCTGCTTTCTCTTTCCTCCTCTGACTAAGAGCATTTTTGCACTTCTTGATGTATAAGTACTCTTGACAATCACGTGCATCGGTCGTTAACTAGAAAATCTTTGAGTGGTGGGTTTGTACCTGTGATATTTCGGGTTTATGTAAATAAACAGATTAGGCCCATTCAGTATTTATCTTTGTTAATGTCAATCTGTACCTACTGCTATTTATTAAAAATTGAAAAGGAGACAGTGCTGTGAATTTGGCAGGAGTACTCATGTTGTACTTTCATGTGGGCGAGAGGAGCATCTGCCTCTGTTAACACTTTAGAAGCAGCAGGCTGGCTTGGATTCCCACTACTAAGGTATTACCCAGGGTGGATTAATGTCCCTGCTGCCCTGAGAGAATGGTACAGCACACCAGCTTTTTTCTAAAGCTAGTCTTCAAGTAGACCGTGTCTGACGTCTGCACATGCAAACCATTTTTGTGGTGAAAGATGAGATTTTGCAATCTATTGCATTCATGTTGTACTGCATGCCAGAATCTAAATAAGAGTTCAATTTGGGCCCCGCTTTAGATTAGAAAGAAGAGCCTCTGTCCAGGTGTGTTATGATGAATCCAGTAGTTTCTGGGTGTGGTCTGGGTTTAGCATAGACAGAACATATTATAAGGGTGTCTGCTTGATCTCAAAGAGGCACTTCTGAGAGGCTTTATTTCAACGGTCTTTCAGAGTCTCATTAGAAGAGAACTGAGGTTCCGTGTGGGACGGAACGACACTTTTGAGTGGTGACGAATATGGATGAGTTTGGTGTCTACGAACCGCAAATGACGAGTATAGTGGGTGTACTCAGTTTCGCTATGCAACCACGTATGGTTCGTCTTATTTTTGGGTTTGTTCATCCGAACCCTCGGGTTCCATTTTAGATACAGCATCCATTTTGTTTCTTGCCCTCAAGTAGCCAGCGAACGGACTTTGTCCGCTTCATGACCCTGGGATTCTCAAGCTTACACGAGGGACACGTGTTTCTTTGAGGGTGACTTTACGATGAGGGAAATGACACGGCGAAGGCAGATGGCCCCGCACGAGGCTCATCTTGCCGTGCCGGTCTATTGTTTCAGTCATGCATACATTGGACACGAGGTCTTTGATCCCGTTATCAAGTTTCCTTTATTACTCCCAACACTCTTTCCTAATCTGTTGTGCATCCTTGTTCTTTCTTTGTATCTGTTTTCGTTCCCTTTTCCTAATGCGTTTACGGTCAGGATGGAATGTGTTTTATTGCGGAAAAGATATGTTTTTACAGTTGGGAACCGGCAATGCTGTTGTAATTATGTTCCGGCCTCCTGAAACATGAACACTATTTTGGTGAAGTTTATTGTGGGAACTGAGTTGTAACCTTTGTTCGCCATACTGTGCAATGTCAAAAACGTGTATAAAAGGAGCGATCCACTGTTGCAAATCGAAGCAGTCTCCGAGAACCTACACGTTGTGTACTTCTTGTGACTTCTGTATCCCTGCAGTAAATAAACGCTGATCTCTGACGTCGCTGGAAGTGTCCCGTGTCTCTGTGTTTTGTACGCCGGAACAGGTAACCCACCAAGGTTTCAGGTGTTGTTCCCTGGCACCGCTGGGTCTTAGAATAACCCAGTCCTTCAGTTGGCGCCCATCGTGGGGCGACATCAACGGTACCGGTCCAAAGCCCGACGATCGTGAGGAACTTCGTGTGAAATCTCCGAGGGAAGGTGCACTCCGCTTCATCGATCCAGTTGTCGAAATAAGTGGCCAGAAGACTTTTCCCGCGAAGATCCCCGCCTCCTGACGGCTGCGACGGACTGATGCCCTGACTGTCGACCTGTTTTGGCGCCTGGCGTAGTCCTTTGTACGGCGAGACGATAGACGGGCCTTCCTGGTGACGCCATTGTTCTCTCAGTTAAGTATTTGTGGGTCGCTCCCAGTGTTTCTTCGTTGTTTGCATGGTTCCATAGCATTTGTGGTTCTTAGTTGTTGGATTTTATTTGACGATTGCAATTGCCAAAAACCGAGGGTCTTGCATTTTTTGTGCGAGGACATCATAATTCGATAGCCCTCGAAGTTTGTATACTCGGTTAGTGTGCACGATGCCTGGCCGTAGTACTTTGTTTGGGTTTTTCAAATGTTGCAGAATGGATTCCCGGCTGGAGGATTCGTGTCCGATACCTCCGGTTGGAACTCCAATTTACGAGCTCTATAGTCGCCATGGCGTGGGTCCTATCGTATATAATGAATATTGGGTCCGCTACACTAAAAATGATGGCGTTCTTAGTTGGCCATCACATGGTAGTTTCGAAACTGCCGTCTTAGATAATTTGGAAGCTAAACTGTTTAAAAAGAAGGCTAGGCCGGCCATGTTTGATTCCTTCCGGTTATGGCGGAAAGAGGCTAAGCAGAAAGAAATCAAACAGAGTAAGAAAAATAAAAAAGAAGGTGTCATTACGGTGATGCAAAATGCAGAACAATATCAGCGAGACAAAGATGAGAAAGAGCAAGAAATTAGTGCTCGACTTCATCATATGGCAGTGGATAAATGTTATCCGGTGTTACCATCTAATGCCGATAAGACGGGAGAAGAAGCGATAGAGGATTCGCTACTATCTTATTTGTTGAAATCGCCACCTCCCTATGCTCCTGATACTGTGGGTCCTGTGATTCTACCTCTTCCTCAACCTGCTGTTTTGGCGGCTGCTGGTCAGCCCGCCGTTCCTCCCGCTCTCCCGAATCCTCTTGTACCGCAGATCGTTCATCCTCCTTTGCCGGCTTTTCTTCCTACTGCGCCTCTCCAAGTCCCTCCTCAGCCTGTCGTTCCCGCTACTCCTGGTGCCGCGTCTACTTCTATTGCCTCTACTCCTACTGTCGCTGCGCCTGCACCTTCTTCCTCTTCTCCTTCTGTTCGTAGCCGTCTCCTGACTGCTGTTGCTACTCTTTATTCTCCGCTTTTTGGGCCAATACTCGGCTCGACTCTTTCAGATATTGCCCAGAGGCGCAGCCAGCTTCCTGATGGTAGGGAACGTAAATCGTTGGTAAAAATGGCACGTAAATGGATTCGTAATCCTGTTAAATACTCCTCGCGTGTAGTATTTGAAACATTTTCCCAGTTTAATGCGCCCACGCAACGACTCGTGTTTGAGGAAATGTGTAAATCGTTGAGGGAGGAGTGGGATCATGATGTGGTCGATAATGTACCGTCTGAGGTTTCTGAGCTCAAGCATCAATTCACGACTGGCGTGATTGTAGGTGATAAGGTTCGAGATGCTCTAGAACGCCTGTTATCCTTTCGGTGTACAGTGCAACCTCGAGCATTGTTTAAAGAAGAGACCGCAGAGTGGATGGCGCAACCTGGTCAATATCCTATGCGGGAAGTTCCTCCAGTGTGGATGCCAGGTGATCCTAATGCTAACCCTGCTGTCCCAGGCCGTTTTCAGAGAGTGTGGATACACCTCCCTTGGAAACGATCGGAAGTTTTACAGGTGAAGCAAACTTTGCCTGATCCTCGTAAAAATCCTGCAGGTTATTATAAGGAGCTGTCCCAATTAGTGGATGCTACTGTTATGAACCTTGCTGATATTGACATGTTGTTTGGTAATGTAGTGCCTCAGCCGATATGGGCGAAAATTCGTCACGAGAATCACGCGGCCGAGTTAGGCGGTGACTGGGCTGCCCTTACGGCGGCAGACGCTCAGCAAGTTGGTGGGGCTAAACCTGAACAGCTTATTGTGGAGCTGCCCCAGAGGATAATTACCCTTATGAAGACGCTTATGCCAGCGATGCGTGTCAATTGGGACAAGTTGTCCGCGTGCAAGCAAAAGAGGGATGAAAGCGTCTCCGATTACTTTACGCGATTCGAGGAAGCATTTGTTGATCATAGTGGTCAAGACATGAGTTTGGAGGGTGGTCAGCGGTTGTTCGTTGATAAGTTTGTATCGAACTTGTTGCCCGAACTCAGCAACAAGTTGAAAAATTCTGAGAGTTCGTGGGCTGTTTCTACCACTGCTCAAATATTGGCTACGGCCCAATATTACGAAAATAGAGAGAAGGAAGAAAGTGAACGTGCAGATAAGAAAACGAAGGATCTTAAAACTAAGGTCTTATTGCAGCAAGCGTATCCTCCGCGCTCAAATTACAGTGACTCGCAACAGCCAAATCAATCACAATCACAGTTTTCCAGGTCGCAGACGCGAAATGACTCTCCCGCACCTCGTTTTGTGTTGGGATATAATCAGTGTGCGTATTGTCGAGGGGAGGGCCATTTGAAGTTTAATTGTCCAGTTCTCCGTGATAGGAACAATGGTGTGTCAGCTCGAGGAGGTCGTAGTGGTCCTCAACAAGCTTCACGCAGTAGAGGTCGTGGAGTTACTCAGAATCAGGCCGAGCGTCTTGCCACTTCCTCAGACTCGCAGAATTGTTTCGATCGACGCGACCTCTCGTCTGGTAGATCTGCACAGTATCATGTGGATGACTATTACGTCGAGCGTGATGTTGATACGGATGGTATCTACTAGGACAGCCATAGACAAAGGAAGGGAGAAGTATCAGTTCTGGTTGATCAGAGAGGGCCTTATGTTGCAGTTGCTGCATTGGGCGTCGTTGAGCCTTTTCTGTTGGACACTGGTGCGGCAAAAAGTTCCATTATGCATTCGAAACTCCCTGGCGCACCTTTGTCTGGCTTAACGAATGTTTCCGTTGGATTCTCTGGCGCCCCCGTTAGCAATCCAGTTTCTAGCCCCTTGCCCCTTACGATTGGGTCTCATGAGTTAGAAGCTCCTTTGATTTTGACTACTGGTTGTGGTGAGAATCTTCTGGGCTTAGATTTGTTGAAGAGGTTACATGCGACTTTGTACTGCTCTCCTACAGGTGTGGAGCTTACATTGGGTGAGAGGGTGATTTCTCCTATGTATCTATCGATCGATAAGCTCCCACCGGAATTGAGTTCTCTTCCGGCTTCTTTGTGGGCGACAGGTCCCAATGATGTGGGCCTGCTGGATATACCACCTTATGTTTTTCAATTGAAAGTTGATGCGCGCTTACCACGCATACCACAGTATCGTATCTCCCTTGATGGTGAACGAGCACTATTAGCGATCATTTATGATCTGATCGATAAAGATGTTATCGAGGAGACACGAGGTAACGTGTGTAATAGTCCCGTGTTGCCTATTTTGAAGCGAACTGATCCCTCCAAGCCTCCCGTGTACCGTCTAGTTATTGACTTACGGGAAGTAAATAAAATTGTTGTCCCGCAGTTTCCTGTGGTGCCCGACATTACAGCTTTACTGACTCTGATTCCAGCCTCTGCATCATAGTTTTCGGTAATCGATCTGAAGAATGCGTTCTTTAGCATTCCGATTGCTGAGGAAAGTCGTGATTTGTTCGGCTTTTCATTAGGAGGTCGTAGCTTCCGGTTCAAACGTGCACCTCAAGGCTACTGTGAGAGCCCATCGATCTACAGCCAAGCTCTTAAGAGTCAACTGGATGCATTTGTGCTGCCGACTGGTGCGGCTTTGATTCAGTACGTCGACGATCTGTTGGTAGCTGCAGACAGTGAACAAGTTTGCAAGACTGCTACTGTGTCACTGTTACAGCATCTCTGTGGTTTACACCACAAAGTGTCACCTTCTAAACTACAATATTGTTGTCAAGAAGTTACCTACTTAGGTCACTTATTGTCAAAGGCGGGAAGAAGGTTGACCCCTGAAAGAATCGCAGCAATTGCTCGAATGGCTGTGCCGACAACTCAGAGAGATGTGCGTGCCTTTTTAGGTATCACGTCATACTGTAGACAGTGGATTCCAAATTTTTCACTGTTAGCGAAGCCATTGATAGCTCTCACGTGCAAGGATGTTTCGACTCCCTTGCCATGGACGGAGGAATGTCAGAAAAGTTTTTCTGAACTACGTGATGCGTTGTGTTCGGCTCCTGTGTTAGCAACTCCTGATTACAGCAAGCCATTCACACTATACGTCCACGAGAGGGAAGGTTGTGCATTAAGTGTTTTAACGCAACAATTTGGTGGCAAGCAGCGCCCGTGTGCATATTTTTCCTCGACCTTAGACCCGGTAGCCAGAGCGTTGCCAAGTTGCTTGAGGGCGACAGCGGCAGCAGCGTCGTCTATTCGGCAGTCCGCAGGTCTTGTCATGGATAATATGCTCATGGTGATGGTTCCGCATGCGGATGACACTCTCTTGAACCGGACAAAAACTCAACATCTGACGAGTGCAAGGTTGTCTGGGTACGAGTTGACCCTTTTGGCAAGTCATATACAGATTAAACGTTGTAATGTACTGAATCCGGCGACATTGTTGCCGATTAATATGGAATCAGATGATATACCGCCACATGATTGTTATTTACGAACTGAGGAAGAAACAAAGGGTCGTGTGGACCTGAAAAACACTCCCTTGACAGATCCTGATGGTACTTTGTATGTGGATGGTTCTTGTTTCAAATGGCCGAATGGCGATGTGACGACTGCGTATGCTGTAGTGACGTTGAGCACGGTTGTGGAAACTGCGAGATTGAATCAGAATTCAGCACAAGCGGCAGAATTGATTGCATTGACAAGAGCGTGTGTTTTGTCTAAAGGAAAGCGAGTGAATGTGTTTACCGATAGTCAGTACGCATTCGGCGTTGCGCATAACTTTGGAAGACTGTGGAGAGAAAGAGGATTTATGACATCGCATGGTACGAAGATCCAACACGGGCAGCTCGTGAATGACCTTTTGGATGCACTTACATTGCCTAAACAAGTGGCGATCGTTAAATGTAGTGCACATCGGAAAGTGACGGATGACGTTGGTCGTGGTAATGCGTTTGCGGATGAGATTGCTAAGGAAACGGCTAAGGATTGTACGACCCGAATGTATGTTACGAGTTCTGTGAGGTGGCCGACGGAGACTGGTATGTGTGAAAATACTGTTGAGAGTGTGAAAGCAATTCAGAACGAAGCTACTAAAGCTGAAAAGACCAAGTGGAAAGAAAGTACGGGGAAGTTGGATATGCATGGATGTTGGGTTGACCTGACGGAATGTCAGAGGTGGATGTTACCAGATGCGTACGTATTAGCTGTCGTGACGATGGCTCATGGGTTGTCACATATTAGTGCAAAAGGAATATGTAGGTTCTTGTCCCCTGTATGGAAGAATGAGGGTATTGCTAAGTGTGCTGAGAGAGTGGTTAAGAATTGTATGGTGTATTTGGTGCATAATCCTGGCAAGGGCACCCCCACCCCACCTGGTCATTTTGCTCCTCCTGTCTGTCCCTTTGAGGTTATTCAACTGGACTTTATCCATATGGAAAGATGCAATAACTTGAAGTATGTTCTGGTTGTGGTTTGTGCGTTCTCCAGATGGATTGAGGCCTATCCTCTTAAGGATAATACTGCCCTGTCCACAGCGAAAATCCTGCTGAAGGAATACTTTCCTCGGTATGGAATGCCACGGATCGTGTGGTCGGATAATGGAAGCGAGTTTGTGGGAAGTGTAATGCAGAGTGTGTGTAAGGGCCTTGGAATTCGTCAAAAATTCCATAGCGCTAATCATCCTCAGGCAGCGGGTTTGGTTGAAGGGTACAATGGTACCCTGAAACTCAAACTCGCCAAGATACAAGCTACGACTGGTCTATCATGGCCAGATGCCTTGCCTCTGGCTCTCCTATCAACCAGAGCGACTGTACACTCTCGAGTAGGGCTTAGCCCATATGAGATTGTGTTCGGCCACCCTGCGAACATTTGGGGAGTCCCGAGACCTAAGGCTTGTGATAGTCTTGAGTATCCAATGCTAATTGATTACCTTCATGATTTGACCACTAAACTACGGTTAATCCATCAACAGGTCTTTGAAGCTCTACCGGCGCAGACAGAGGGTCCTGGACATCAGCTCCAGCCAGGCGACTGGGTCGTTACCCGAAATTTTGGTCGGAAACGTAACTAGGAGCCCAGATTCGTAGGACCCTTTCAAGTCTTGTTGACAACGAGGACTGCGGTTCGACTGGAGGGCCGGAAAAACTGGGTCCACGCTAGCCACACGAAAAAGGTACCGATCCCCTTACCAATAGACGGTTGGGTGAGAACTGGGATTTCGGCAACGGAAACTGAGACTCCTTTACACTTTGTGCCGTTTAGTGACGCTCAACCTGTAAGAGATGATTTGTCACTGCCAAATCCACATGTGGAGTCATCAGTAGCAGAGAACCCAAGGTCCGACTCGTCCATTTTGTCGAACACTGTTGCGCCAGCCGAACAATTGTTTACAGAGCAAACTCGACCTGGAAGAAGTCGATACTTTCTTCGTTCAAGGACTAATAAAAATTAAGTTGTATATTGGGTTTTTTTCCTTTTCCGGTGCGATGAGCATTATGGACAATTACATCCTTTCTTTTTGAGTTTTTTTATATGTTTTCCACTGCTAAAGAGATTTGTATTAAAATTGAACGTTTTGAGAAATACCTACCATCCGGGTTACCGTAGGGCCGTGCGGGTACTCCTTTCTGTTTAGCAGGTTTCTGACGCTAGGTCGGTTACTTTTGTTGATTCCTGGGAACTCCTGGGGATTGATAATCGCTACTCAGAACGAAGTGCGTCAAGTACGTCACGGATGGTTTGTAGAGGATGGCGTTCTCTAAGCTGTTGGAAGTAGAAAGGATGTCGGCGCAGAGATCAGAGTTATATAGGGTTGTACGAACAAAATGTTTTCTGTTTCAGGTGTTCCTACTGTTTCTGACCGTATCTATGCTAGTGGTGGGTGGAGTGTATTTTGGAGTATCGTTGTTATTACCTTCTGTTCCACCTACTCTTTCTCCCAAACTAAGCTCCCTCACCACTGTTTCCCCACATTCTTTTCACCCTTTGCCTCAACATGAACAGGTTAAACGTGCGGAACTCCTTTGTTCAACTTCTACATCAGCATCAGTTGGTGATGAATACTACCAATTGTTGGGTGTGTGGGTTAATGCCACATACCATGGATAGGGGTATTCCGTATTTGGTCCTTCCTTACAGCTCCCAGGGCTCAGCTCGAGCATTCCAAACTATGTTCCGTAGTGCACTAGATTCCTACCCCAGTCGAGAGCCACGTTCTGTCAATTTTGGTCCTGGGCCGTATCACAAGCCTTTGGCGATAGTGATAGCGGATTTAGATAGAGATGTTTTTGATGCATCGCTTATCCCAGATGAAGAAGTGCAGGCCTATAAGGATCTGAGCGAGGCTGAGTATAGTACGTCAGTGGGTGATAGACAGCTTAAGAGCTCGTCCCCAATATGGATTGTACCACACCTCGGTAATTTCTGCTTGAAAGGTTTGGGTCAAAATCCGAGAGCACAACTTGGGAACAGCGCTTGTACTGACACGTATGTTCTACCGATGCTCTCTTCCCCTGTTTTTCTGACCGCTAAGGGCACTTATTTTGTATGTTATGAACGCGCATATACATGGTTACCCCGTGATTTTTCGGGTACCTGTTATATTGCGAATCTTTTACCACCGACTTTCACAGTTGCCTCAGACTATCACAAAACTAGAGTTGTAAGAGGTGTTATTAGCAAAGAGGATACTGCCGGTCAAGAAGCAGGAGACTTCTTTAAGGGTTTCTTGCCGTTTTGGGGACCTATGGTTAATAGTAGGAACCTAAGACAGTTGACCCGTGTAGTTGAGTCGACTGCTAATATTACTGCAAGTGCCCTTGGTAATTTAACAGCTGAACTTCAGGCGGATAGACTCATGACATTGCAGAACCGTATGGTTCTAGATGTTGTTCTTGCAGATAGAGGTGGTGTATGTAAAGTTATCCATTCGAGTTGTTGCATTTTTATTCCTGACAATGCTCCAACTGTTTACCAAGCCATCTCGAAGTTGCACAAGATTTCCGAGTCCATGCACGTGGACGAAGGTAATTGGACGCTTCTAGGATGGTTTTGGGGGCTGATGTCAACTTGGGGTTGGAAGATTCTGATGATCGTAGGGGTTGTTGTAACGTTTCTGTTCACGTGTTGTCTTTGTGTACAGTTTGGTCCTGCCTTATGTGGCCTCTGTGCTACAACGTGTATAAGACGGCCATCTGTTACCAAGGAGACGTTGATGAATAGAATAATGTTTCAGCAGCAGCTGAACGATCTGATGAATATTGAAATAGATTCCGATCTTGACTAGTGCTTGCCTACATGAGGGCAAAAGGAACGTCTGAGGTTCCGTGTGGGATGGAACGACACTTTTGAGTGGTGACGAATATGGATGAGTTTGGTGTCTACGAACCGCAAATGACGAGTATAGTGGGTGTACTAAGTTTTGCTATGCAACCATGTATGGTTCGTCTTATTTTTGGGTTTGTTCATCCGAACCCCCGGGTTCCATTTTAGATACAGCATCCATTTTGTTTCTTGCCCTCAAGTAGCCAGCGAACGGACTTTGTCCGCTTCGTGACCCTGGGATTCTCAAGCTTACACGAGGGACACGTGTTTCTTTGAGGGTGACTTTACGATGAGGGAAATGACACGGCGAAGGCAGATGGCCCCGCTCGAGGCTCATCTTGCCGTGCCGGTCTATTGTTTCAGTCATGCATACATTGGACACGAGGTCTTTGATCCCGTTATCAAGTTTCCTTTATTACTCCCAACACTCTTTCCTAATCTGTTGTGCATCCTTGTTCTTTCTTTGTATCTGTTTTCGTTCCCTTTTCCTAATGCGTTTACGGTCAGGATGGAATGTGTTTTATTGCGGAAAAGATATGTTTTTACAGTTGGGAACCGGCAATGCTGTTGTAATTATGTTCCGGCCTCCTGAAACATGAACACTATTTTGGTGAAGTTTATTGTGGGAACTGAGTTGTAACCTTTGTTCGCCATATTGTGCAATGGCAAAAACGTGTATAAAAGGAGCGATCCACTTTTGCAAATCGAAGCAGTCTCCGAGAACCTACACGTTGTGTACTTCTTGTGACTTCTGTATCCCTGCAGTAAATAAACGCTGATCTCTGATGTCGCTGGAAGTGTCCCGTGTCTCTGTGTTTTGTACGCCAGAACAGGTAACCCACGAAGGTTTCAGGTGTTGTTCCCTGGCACCGCTGGGTCATAGAATAACCCAGTCCTTCAGAACTAAGGGCCTGATGTACAAAGCCATTTTGCATTTTTTTCAGAATCGCAGAGTTTGTGCCAACAATTCATTAAAGCATTTCCAGACTGTAAAATTGTTTTACTGACTCTTTCTGAATTGCCGATAGCAATGGGCATCAAAGGGGCTTCCCTCGCAATTGTGAAACACGATGTATCAATGGCTTGGTTTGTAACACCAGTTGGTGTTGCAAACCATTGATAAGTTACTGAATTATCAAAAAAAGCATTTACAATGCAATGGTCTCGCCTTTTGCATAAATTGGAGCTATTGGTATTGTAAACGAAAAACTTTTTTATTTATGGGTTGGTTTTTAAAACAGATAAATAAATGGCATAGTCATTTACAATGCCAATAGCTTTAGCTCTCGCAAAGGCGAGACCTATTGCATCTATACACACACACACACACACACACACACACACACACACCGAGCCCCACGCACACAATCCTTTGGTGAATATGTAGTGTTGGAAGGGGTCCACAGGGGGCACAGTGGTGGGGAAACGAGTGGGACAGAGGGCAAAAGGGGCACAAAAGGGAAAAAAACGAGTGGCGCAGAAGGGCACAGAAAAACAAAAGGAACAGACGGCAGAAAGGCACAAAAAACGAGGAAAAACGAGTGGCACAGAGGGCAGAAGGGCACAAAAAAACGAGTGGAACAGAGGGCACAAACAACGAGAGGACCAGAGGGCAGAAAGTCAGAAAAAAAAAGAGGGAAACGTGTGGAACAGAGGACAGAAAGGCACAAAAAAAAGAGTGGAAAACGAGTGGCACAGAGGGCAGAAAGGCACAAAAAAGAGTGGCACGGAGGGCAGAAGGGCACAAAAGACGAGAGAAGCAGAGGGCAGAAAGGCACAAAAAAACGAGTGGAACAGAGGGCAGAAGGGCACAAAAACGAGTGGAACAGAGGGCAGAAGGGCACAAAAACGAGAGGAGCAGAGGGCAGAAAGGAACAAAAAAAGAGGAAAAACGAGTGTAACAGAGGACAGAAAGGCACAAAAAGAGGGAAAACGAGTGGAACAGAGGGCAGAAAGGCACAAAAAACGAGGAAAAACGAGTGGCACAGAGGGCAGAAGGGCACAAAAAAACGAGTAGAACAGAGGGCACACACAACGAGAGGGGCAGAAAGGCACAAAAAAAGAGGGAAACGAGTGGAACAGAGGACAGAAAGTCACAAAAAAAGAGTGGAAAACGAGAGGCACAGAGGGCAGAAAGGCACAAAAACGAGTGGCACAGAGGGCAGAAGGGCACAAAAGACGAGAAGAGCAGAGGGCAGAAAGGCACAAAAAAACGAGTGGAACAGAGGGCAGAAGGGCACAAAAACGAGAGTGGGACAGAGGGCAGAACGGCACAAAAACGAGAGTTGCAGAGGGCAGAAAGGAACAAAAAAGAGGGAAACGAGTGGAACAGAGGGCAGAAGGGCACAAAAACGAGTGGAACAGAGGGCAGACGGGCACAAAAACGAGAGGAGCAGAGGGCAGAAACGAACAAAAAAAGATGGAAAACGAGAGGCACAGAGGGCAGAAAGGCACAATAACGAGTGGCACAGAGGGCAGAAGGGCACAAAAGACGAGAGGAGCAGAGGGCAGAAAGGCACACAAAAAACGAGTGGAACAGAGGGCAGAAGGGCACAAAAATGAGAGTGGAACAGAGGGCAGAAGGGCACAAAAACGAGAGGAGCAGAAAGGAACAAAAAAAGGAGAACGAGTGGAACAGAGGACAGAAAGGCACAAAAAAAGAGGGAAAAACGAGTGGCACAGAGGGCAGAAAGCCACAAAAACGAGTGGCACAGAGGGCAGAAGGGCACAAAAACGAGAGGAGCAGAGGGCAGAAAGGAACAAAAACTAGGCCTCAATCTCTCTGTGTTGCCCTTAGTAAGTGTTTCCGGTCCTATCTTTTGCCACCCAAATGTGTGCTGTGACTTGTAGTCATTAATTGCTTATACCAAGCAATATGGTCTGACATATGTGAAAAATATTTGAAATAGAATGTATATGAATCCTAGGTGATAAGAAGAGGTACAGTATTCTTATGTGAAAAGGGCAGGGCATGGATGAGTCCGCACTGGAATTGTGGGAATCGGCGAAGTGCTGCAGGAGCATCAAAAAGAAGATACTGATACAACGGGGGCGGGGTTGCAGAGTAATACAGGGATAGGGTCAAATCAGAGTTGGTAGTGACCCCAGGCGCTCAATAGATTCTGTTAGTCTTGGTTTTTATACAATTCTTGTGTAAGTTTCGACTTTGGAGTACATACTTAGTTCAAATCGCAACTGTAAGTTATAGAATGCAACTTGTTGCTACTGAAATAAGGAAAGAGTGAGCGAAAGAATCATGGGGCCACAAGGGAGGTATGAAAAGCATGACTACACATAAGGATGGGGGTCACAGAGGTGCAAAGCAGCGTGGGATTCAGAGTAGTAAAGAAAGTATATAGTAATCGAAGGAGCAGTGGGTGTATTGAGGAGAGGGAGGATGTGGTAAACTGATGGTTATATTTCTCAGAGGAGCAAAACCGTGAGACCAAATAAGTGCATTCTGGCAAAGCTGTTCCCCTCGAGAGCCACATACCCCTAAAGCCCTCTTGTGCACAGGTGCGTGCATCCTACAGTTTGTGCTATAAGAGAAGCTCTGACCCCTGACCTGGGCCGTGCATTACCAGCAAGGGCACCATCACTGCTTTTACCTCAGATCTTCCTGTCCTCGGCTCAGCCCTGCGAAGGGTCTCAGTAGAGTCCCGATGCTGCCAGAGAACAGGGCGGCCATCACAACACCCTGTTTGTGCAAAAGGCACCTTTTCACACAGTGCGGAGGAATCTGCCCTGCATCTCCTGTGCTTGACCTAAGTTGTGCATAAATAAATCTCAAACATTTGTGGAGTTTGTTTCTCCGACAGCTGCCGCTAACCAAACGATGAAATTATACTTTAAAACGGGTATCAAATATTTGAATTATACATCTGCTCGATTTATGTCTCATCTCTTAAGGCAGATAAAATAAAGATTTGCTGGCAATGGATTGGCAAACAACAATACTTGGGTATCTAACTAATGATCAAACCAGTTTAAATAAGTTAAACGCTGTAACGAGCATACCCTTTAAACAAGCAGGGACGGTGGGGAAGGGTATAGTGTGGGGCAGCAATACAGAGAAGTGCACGGTGGGAGCAAATAGGAAGAGTCTCGAGCAAAACATACAAGAGAAACTTGCAGGGTGGGAGGAGAAAGGGAAAAGTGAAAGCACGAGTGCACAACAATGTCAACAAGCCCGGCGGAGCGTGGGCGCGAGCGCTTGGGGGCGGGGGAGCGGACCCTTTGAAGTGCTTCAAAGGAGCCAAAGCTATAGAGAAGGGAGGGGGGAGTGGGAGCAGCTGTGCACGTGCATGTGATCGTGCACTCAAGGTTTAGGCCAGCCAAAACAGGGGGTAGCACTTTGAAAATCCCACATATAAAATGTCTCTTGCGAGACCTAAAAAGGAATCTGATTGTTTGAAATCAATTTCATTATAAAAGAGGAAGTTTCAATCCTCTGACATTTCCCTTACTTTTTGTCCTTGATAGAGAGAAGACCTGTTTCTTGCTTCTCTTTATATTGATGTACCTTTTTTGTGTGTTTATTTATTTTTAATACAACTATGGCTTCTAGTGTTGCAGAAAGAAATCAAAGCATTGTTTGGTCATTATTTAGTGTAGAAGAGGACCTGCGATGGATGCCGCTTCTGCCTCCCGTACCCTTGAATGGCAAGGTACGGTCATACTGTGGTGGGACGCACACTCGTTGACCTCTCATGGCACTGCTCCACATGTCGGGGAGGAGGCTTTCCATTAGCTGTGTGTGAAGGATAGTATGGAGGGGGGGGTTGTTTTTCTTTGGAAGCATACACCGTAACTCGTTAATCAGGTGAGTAATCGGGTTTTATTGGTTCAAACGCCTTTCTTGCTCTTCTAGTATTGTTCTGGACGTTGCCGGGTCGTCTGGCTCTAGAAGTCCGGGTCAAGGGTTCCACCGTAGGGACCGTCTTCTCGTCCGTCCGTTACCCAGGGAAGAAACACACAGGGACGCAAAGGTAAATAGGCTTGAAGGGACCATAGGTGCTTTGAGGGGGAAGGATTGTGAGGGATCACCGGGGCTACCACCAACTGCCGTGTCTCCTGTAACCCACACGAGATAACGAGAAGTTCCTAGGCACAGAGGGGTGGTTGTGGGGTGAGTGCTGTTAACCAAAAAGAACACCCAACGCTCAGGCTCCCCGTATCTCCGTGACCTCCCTCGTCCTAATCACCCCGTCCCTCCCCGTGATTGTGAAAGGCTCAAGATACGATCACGTACCTTTCCCAGCCACGCTCCTGCAGAAACGTGGCGGGGCGAGTAGCGTATCCGTTGGCCTCCTGGCTCCGTCGGCGATGCCCCTCAGATTCCGCTCTCTCCTTCAGTCGTCGTCTCTCGTTCTCCGCTGCTTCCTCGCTCCTGCTCCGTCTCCTTCGCTCTGCTCTCGCTGCTCCCTCCGGCTTTCTCGCTCTCCTCTTCTTCCGGGTTCCCCTTACGAGGGCTCGGGGCCTCTTATTGGACGGCGGCCTCTGACGTACAGTTCGTCGACTCCTCCCCGCGGGATTCTCTGGTTGGGTTAAACGGCCCGTACGAGTCCTGTGGCCAGGGCGGAAAGGAACAGTCAGGAATCCCTCCAGTTCGTTCGTCCGTAGCAGTGACCCCGTGACACTGTGTTTTCTTATGACGTGTCGCGCCGGCCCCGTCCAACAAAAGAACTTCTTTAGATCCAAACAGACTCTTCCACTGTCTCACCGGAAGTGAAACCAGGCCACGCGGACACTTTCACATTACAAAAGACGGGAATGCACTTTTCGGTAAAAAAACACATTCCTTCCTCCTAATTTATCAAATAAACAACTCACTGAAAAACAGGGGCCAGCTTCGATCGGTAAACAGCCGTTACAACACCTTTTTTACTTCGTAAGACCATTACAATGCATGCATTACCATGCATGAGTTGTACATCGCAAAGACATTACTACTCATTTTTTTAAAACACATGGTAGTTTACCATGCATGCCTTTACAATGAATTTCGTTGTAAAGGTATGTATGGTAAATGACAATGCGTTCTAAAACAATGTAGATGATCCACATCGTTGTAAGGAAAAAGAGGCTGTTCTGTTTCCTCACAATGATGTGCACCACCCCTCAGAGATGACATGAAGCAGGAACCACCAGGAGAGAGGAACCACCAGGAGTGAGAGGTAAAGGGATTGGGCATGGGGTGGGGTTACTTTTCTATGGTTTAGGGTAGTAGAGTGGTGTTTAGGTAGTGTAGGGAGTCGTGCTGGGGGTAGTGTTTTAGGGTTTAGGGTAGTGCAGTGGTGTTTGTGTAGTGTAGTGGGTCGTGCTGGGGTAGATTTAGGGTTTAGGGTAGTACAGTGGTACTTGGGTAGTGTAGGGGGTCATGCTGGGGTAGTGTTTTAGGGTTTAGGGTAGGGCAGTGGTGTTTGTGTAGTGTATGGGGTCGTGCTGGTGCAGTGTTTTAGCAGTTACGGTAGCGCCATGATCTTAGAGTAGTGTAGGGAGTCGTGCTGGGGGAAGTATTTTAGGGTTTAGGGTAGCGCAGTGGTGTTTGGGTAGTGTAGGGGGTCATGCTTGGGGTAGTGTTTTAGGGTTTGGGATAGCACAGTAGTGTGTGGCTAGTGTAGGGGGTCATGCTGGGGGAGTGTTTTACAGTTTGGGGTAGCGCAGTGGTGTTTGTGTAGTGTAGGGATCGTGCTGGGAATAGTGTTTTAGGTCTTAGGGTAGCGCAGTGGTTTTTGGGTAGTGTAGGGGGTCATGCTGGAGGTAGGGTCTTTTGTGTTTAGGGTAGTGCAGTGGTGTTTTTGTAGTGTAGTGTGGAAATATGGATTTTTCTGGTCAGTTATGTCCCCTATCTTGGACCCCAACGGTTCTATGTGCATGTCACAAGTACATGTATGTTCCCTCCAGTTCCAGTTATGAAGACGCAAATACATGTGCGTCCACGTCAACATGTCCTCTGTCAGATCCGCCATGAATAGGCCGGATATTCCATTCCTAAATATGAAAGGCCACCGGCTTTATATGGCTCAGTTACTCCATTTTATAGTCCAGGCAAGTAGGCCCTGATTCTGTCATCAAACTCTTCTTGCCTTCTGCCTCTGAAAGCTCCAGTCTGAGCCTGCATCTGTGACCATGAACTTTGTCTCATTCTCTGCGCGGCTCACGAAGCCTGACATCAGCCTATTCTCTGCCAAGAACTGTATTTCACCTTCGAATTATCTGCTTCCCCCTCAGCCGATGCATTCCTGTCCAGTAGTTTAAGTAAACATTCTTCCAGCTACCGAGCAAAAGGCCCGGCTTCTCTGTCTTCATGCAAGTAATTCATAGTCCTGTTACCATGGAATATTTCTACCCCCTCGCATTTAGTGTAGACACTTAGACGCTTGTACACGCACGCACAGTCAGTATAGAATAAGATTCTGTCCGAGAGTCCTTCTTTCGTGGATAACATAGTTCTTTAAACATAGGATGTTAGATATGATTTGGGATTAGGTTGACTTGACCCCCCAGACTTCTTGTCTCCACATGTAGAGCTAAATGTCAAGTCCCCTTCACCCCCTAGTTGCACGTCAATCACACGTCATGCTGCTGCGCGCGCATCTATGCCAAGTATTATCTTATAGATCCACCTATATATGACATCATAACCAATTATGTTCCTTTTTACTCCTTATTACACCCATTTTTGGTTACGCAGATAAATCGTCATTTTCCTTATCAATTGTTACGCCTATTGCATTCGCTTCATTGTAATGTATGATCTATAAAAGTCATTTCATGTCAATAATGTATGTACTTCACTTCCTGAACCTCCGTGGTGATGGAACTTGGAGCAACCGATTATAATCGTGCATTGGAATAAAGCCCATTCCGAACCTCTAATACCACGGATTCTGCCTCTCATTTTTCTGAGCTATTTTATTATGTTTCTGTATCAAATTAAGTCCAGGTAAAGGAAATTATTTACCACATGAATGGCGCCCGAACAGGGACACTTTCTCATCTCACGCGCCGGCGGTGAGTTGCAGGCCCGGTCTCCTGCCACAGCTGGACGGACAATAACGCGTACCAGCAGGATTTCCTGTATCTCCCTCCGGTCAAGCGGGGGCGACTGAGGCTGCGATCAACACCCAGACGAGGCGGTGAGAAGTGCGAAGTATCCCGACCAGAGCCTAGCTGAGAGAGCAAGATCCGAGGTATACAGAGGCCCACCAGTTTCCGAAGTCCCAAGTCGAGTCCAGTTTCCGACGAGTCGAGTCGAGTCCAGTCCGGTCCAAGTCCAGTTTCCGAGGCCTTCCGTTTCCGAAGCTACCCGGTGAGTACCATTGCTGGGGAGGCATTTCTGACGTGCACATAGGTTGTGCCGGTCAAGACGGGTTTGGGTACACAAATCCGGTCTGCACTGTTTTAGCAGTGTATCTGTACTGTTTAGCAGTATATCAAGTATTCCGAAGTATCTAGTTAGTGTCAAGAATTATGCTTGGTGATTAGTTATGCAGACGATCATCATTGTTGGTTATTTTAAAGGTTAAGAATGTTTAATGTTTAATGTTTAATGTGTTAAACGTCCTGCATATTGTGGTATGAATGGTTGTTCATTATTGTGCTTTTGTACTAAGTGTGTTCAAGATTAAGTATCAGATCAGTTCTCAATATGCCGCTCTTTTCGAAATTAAGACAGATCACTACTAGAAAAGGGGTTCTCGAAGAAGCCGTTCCTATTCCTCCTAGGGACACTCCAGGGTACTTCATGTATCATAAACATGGCTTAGACGCTATATTATTTCTTGATTTATGGGTAGACTACACCAAGGGATTACCAGAAGGTCAGAGGTGGCCCACAGCGGGAACCTGGGATGCAGAGTGCATCATGAAAGTAGAAGAAGAGTTATGGAAAAGGAAAGTCAGACAGTCACAGAAAGATGCCATTGAATTATGGCGTAAGGAATCACATAGACGAACAGAAAAAGCACGTAGACAGGAAGAGAAGAGTAAAGAGAATTCTAATAAAGTCCGAGAAAATCTATTAATTGAGGAGGGTATCCGAGTGAAATCAGAACAAGTAGATAGACAAAGGAATGCCCTTATGAATGGTATGTATCCCCTTCTGGCCGAAGGATTACCTAAAGCTACTCCAGAAATACCGAAAGACTTGCCACCCCCATTATTCCCAATAAAGGTACATCCTAAGGGACATCCTAGAACCGCAGAAGATGTTTTTCTTTCCTCATATTTAGATGACGCAGCTCCCGAGTATGCTAATTCTGCCCCACATAGACCGCCTATCAGGGATGCTCAACGCCAAGATCCAGTACCCGTATCCCTACAGCAACAGATCGTGTCACAAGTTCCGGCAAGCACATCTGTTTCTACATCCGTTCCTACAGCTGCTTCTATAGCTGTGTCCACACCTATAGTTGCTGTGTCACGTTCAACAAATCCCTTCGCACCCGACACCCCAGATGGGGCTACAGGAGGTGCTAGTAACATTTTTTCTACGCCACCCAGAATAAATAAACTTACTTTTCAAGAGTCAGCACATTCACGTACCCCCAAACTCGTAAATGCCCGTACGCTTAAGGAACTTCTTATAGATTGTAGATATGACCCTGTGCCCGGTAAAGAGGACGAAATGACCCTGGCATCGTTGCGTATCAGACGAGCCGCAGTGTATTTAGGGAAGTTACCAGGAATGACTATGCATCTAGATAAAATATATCATTTTGTCCAAACAGGGCGAGATTCAGAATGTATTAACAGAGCTATGGAGTACCAGAAAGTGGAGATACAGGGGGAACTGTTACGTTTCCTCATAAACTGTGTGATCAGAAATGAAGACCGACCGGGGGTAGACCCGGAAGCAATGCAAATTCTTACCAGATGGAGCCAGAATATATCAGAAGGGAGACATGATAAGCAAAATTGTATAATAGCCATGTGCCGAAAGATCCGTAAAGAAATAGAACGCCTACACGAAGAAAGATTAGCGGTAGATGAGTTCGAACAAAACGAGGAAGAAGGGTCAGGACTGCCCACAGGACAGTCAGACACCATAGCCTATGTAGGAAGAGGAAGATCTTGTAATAGTAATAGATGTCTTATTGACCCGATACGTCCGATATGTCCAGATAATAACAGGAATTTCCAAATACCTATAATTAATATAAGGTCTAACGAGCATTCGTTCCAAACCGCCGACAAACTACTCCGAGAACGAAGGGGTTATCATTTTCTCGATTCTATGGATGAACAAGATTTAGCCAGGGCAGCTGTCCATTGGGTGGACAGTCCCGGAAAATATAGTGATGATACAGTAGCACGCACATTTTTGAATCTCACCCCAGATGAACAGAGGTTAGCTGGGATTTATATGATTCAACAACTCATTATACTATATCGGAGTCAACATTCAGATCCTGGTCCCTTACCTGACATATTGACTGAATTGCTTATGAATAAATGGAGAGGTTCAGGTACTAAATTAATTAAAGAAATTCTAGAATCAAGAAAGCAGTATATTCTTTTTGTATGTTCAGACCATGTCTCATTACCCATCAAGGAAAGAACCACGTATCACATGGATAGACAGAATCCCTTACGAGAAGTGCACCCAATAAAAGACGAGAACAACGAGTTTAAGCGCGTATTTGTATATACGCCCATATCAAAAATAGAATTGTTACAAATGAAGAAAGTGGTACCCAGTCATGACAAAGATCCAGCGGGTTTTCACCGAGAAATTAAAGACATGTCACTCATGGGAGAGTATACCTATCCCGACATTATGACAATATTAAAGGTATTGATGCCTGCTGGTATTTATGAGAAACTCAAGGAAAAAGAGTGGGAGGTAGGAGACCAAAAGATAGAATGGTCAGTGTTAGAAGCAGAAGAAAAGGCCCGAACTGCAGGAGCAGGACTTGGGGATAAAACTAAGGCATTACCAGGTTTACTAGTACAGGTACTGCCACGTTTATTAACTACGAAAAAGGAAGATTGGGGTACAATTTCAGCCTGTAAGCAGAAGCAAGATGAAGACACTAGTGATTACTATGCCCGATTTGAAAAATGTTTTGGTATAAATAGTGGCATAAAAGCAAGTAGCGAATCATACCCACATCTGTTTGTAACAAAATTAGTAGAAAATGCCCTGCCCCCAGTAAAGAATAGAGTATTAAAATTCGAGAGTACCTGGCAAGGTAACACTCCATCACAAATGTTACAAATGTTACAGTACCATCACAATAGAATTAGAGAGGAACAAGAACATGAACACAGACGCATGAAAGACACGAAAATTAAAATGCTAGTTTCCCAGACAGTTCCAGCTGAAGGACATAAAAAGGGTATGACACATTCCGATTCAGCAGGACCTGTAAAAGGGACATGTAATTATTGTAAAAAGCCAGGTCATTACGTACACGATTGTCCAGTTTTAAAACATAATATCGCCATAGGTAAAACACAAGAAAGATCACGGCCACTCAGACAAGATCAGAATGAACAAGGAGCTCCGCAGCATGCACAGGCCATGCCAGCCGCACAACAGCCAATACAGTTTGTGCCAGCTGCACCAGCGCTGCCTGTTGCTGCCACACAGACAACAACACGACAAATGTATCAGACCGCACACTATGAATATCCTGAGTATCAGAGATACGCATGAACTAGCCTAGAGAGGGAAGTTGACTTACCCCTTATCGAGATCCCTGTAGATCAAGAAGGACCTTATATACATAGTGAATTATTAGGCCAAGATAGAAAATTTCTACTCGATACAGGGGCAAGTCGAACGACCATAAAACGTAGTGCAGTTCCAGGGGCACCCCTCTCAGGCTCACAAAATATTTCCCTTGGTTTTTCAGGAAAACCTATTGTTAATGAAGTGTCACAGCCACTTCCACTTACGATAGGACCTCTGACCCGAACTACAGATTTATTGCTTACTAAATCATGTCCAGAAAACTTGCTAGGAATAAAAACGTTGAAAGCTCTAGGAGCCATAATATGTTGTTCTCCGGAAGGAGTAAGGTTGTTTTTACGTGATTTTAAAGGTCATTATGTGTCTAGAGACATGGATCCCCGACTACAGACATTACCTACACATCTATGGGCACAAGGCCCTACTGATGTTGGACGCATGAATATTACACCATATCGAGTCACATTAAAGGCAGGAGTGGTGCTACCACGAATGCGACAATACAAGTTACCACCAGATGCTGTAGTGGCTTTACTACAAATCATTGACGAGCTCATTGCCCAAGGAGTAGTTGTGGAAACAGACTCCAATGTATGTAATTCACCGATAATTCCGATTCTTAAACGAACAGATCCAAAGGCCCCGCCAGTATATCGATTGGTTATTGATCTGCGCGAGTTAAACAAATGCATTGTGCCACAATTCCCTGTGGTCCCAGATATCTCGTCATTACTGACAGCCATTGATTCCGAAGCAACATTCTTTACTGTAATTGATCTCAAGAATGCCTTTTTCAGCGTCCCAATAGATCCGGAAAGCCAATATTTGTTCGGATTTAGTTTAAATGGACGTAGCTTTAAATTCACACGCGCACCTCAAGGATTTACAGAAAGCCCCAGCATCTATAGCCAAGCACTGAAACGAGAACTAGATAGTATCCACATGCCAGTTAACACTGCTCTGCTTCAATACGTCGATGATCTGTTGATCACCGCGAGAAGTGAACCGGAATGTGAGAAAGCATCACTGACAGTTTTACAATTTCTAGCCGAAAAGGGGCATAAGGTGTCCCCTTCTAAGCTGCAATTCTGTGTCCAGCGAGTTATTTATCTTGGACACTCGCTGTCCAAGGAGGGAAGGCAGCTTACACCCGACCGCATTCAGTTAATAGCTAACATGCCAATACCCAAGACACAAAAGGAGGTGCGGGCTTTCATAGGCCTCACGTCATATTGCAGGCAGTGGATCCCTCAGTACGCATTTCTAGCAAAACCACTCATTCAGTTAACCACACAGGAGGCAGCCACATCGACTGTTCTCCCTTGGACTCAGGAACATACACAAGCTTTTGAAAGCCTAAAGAAAGCTTTATGTCAAGCACCTGTCTTAGCAACACCATGTTACAGAAAACAGTTTACACTCTTTGTTACAGAACGCGAAGGTACTGCTTTGTCAGTACTCACACAGGAACAAGCAGGAGCACACAAACCATGTGCTTATTTTTCTAGTACATTAGACCCCGTAGCTCAAGCTTTGCCTGCATGCCTGAAATCAGTGGCAGCGACAGCTTTAGCAATCAGACAAAGCGATGCCATAGTGTTAGGACATCCATTGACAGTTCAAGTACCACACGCAGTAGAGGTTCTTGTAAATAGAACGCAAACACAACACTTGACTATAGCGCGACTTACAGGGTACGAACTTACATTGTTTCAGCCACATATAGAAATCAGACGCTGTAACACATTGAATCCTGCCACACTTTTGCCAGTAACCGGAACAGACCCACTAGCTCATGACTGTATTGAAGTTATTACTATAACGACAAAACCCAGACAAGACTTAACCGATGTCCCATTGTCAGATCCAGACCTGACATTGTATGTAGATGGTTCATGTATGAGAACAAGTACAGGAGAGTTAGTGGCCGCTTACACAGTCACAACAGATACTGAAGTCATTGAAACTAATCGTATAAATACTTTGTCAGCTCAAGCCGCAGAGCTCATCGCTCTGACACAAGCCTGTATTCAAGCCACGAATAAAAAAGTCAACATATACACTGATTCACGTTATGCATTCGGAGTTGTACATGACTTCGGCGTGCTGTGGCGAGAGAGAGGTTATTTAACTTCCCACGGTGCCCACATTCAGCACGGACCCCTCATTCATGCCTTATTAGACGCAATACATCGACCCACTGCAATATCAATTATGAAATGTAAGGCTCATACAAAGGTTACTGATATCATTTCCCAAGGCAATGATCTAGCCGACAGAACAGCTAAACAGACTGCTCAAACTCAAACCCCCGACATGACAAAGACAATAGTCCCGATGCCGACACAGTGTATGACAGTTAAAGATCCTACTCTTGACGTAATTGACATACAGACACATGCTACACCAGACGAAATAAAGAAATGGACTGAATTAGGAGGGATCCAAACGGACCAAGGATGGATGATGAAGGAAAAGTCTGTATGGTTCCTTCCTGATTCAATGGTCCAAGTTATAATTAACACTATACATAGTCCAGCACATCTAGGAGAAAAAGCTATGCTAGACAGCATTCAACACATTTGGTTCAATAAACATTTACGAGCAGCAGCCAAACAAAAGGTCCGTACCTGTATGATCTGTTGCCAGTTTAACCCAGGAAAAAGCGTTCCCGTAGAACAAGGTGGATTTCATCCTCCTAATCAACCTTTTGAAGTGCTCCAGATGGATTATATCCAGATGGAACGATGTCGAGGATTCAAATATGTTCTCGTAGTTGTCTGCGCTCTGTCCCGCTGGACGGAGGCATACCCGGTTTCAGATTACACTGCCCCGACTACTGCCAAACAGTTAGTTCGAGAATTCTTCCCACGATACGGTTTACCACGTGTTGTCTACTCAGATAACGGCCAGCCGTTCTCATCCGAATTAATGAAACATGTTTCACTTCTGTTAGGATATCAGTGGAAATTCCACTGTGTCCGACACCCCGAGGCAGCAGGTCTCGTAGAAAGACATAATCAGATACTGAAAATCAGATTGTCCAAAATATGCAGAGAGAAAGGTGTCGACTGGATAGTAGCGTTACCAGTTGCACTCTTTTACATGAGAATGGTAGCACACTCTCGAACAGGGCTATCCCCGTATGAGGTGATCTTTGGCAGACCACCAAATATGTGGGGGACGCCTATACCACGCAAAATAACTGATGTTGACTGTAATATGCTGACAGATTACTTGGCTTCCTTGATGTCTGCACTACAATCTTGTCGTTCACAGGTAGCTGCAGCCTTTCCCGACAACACTGAGGTGAAACCCCATGACGTAGTTCCGGGTGATCTCGTATTTGTGAGAAATTTCGACCGAAAGACTCAGCTGGAGCCCAGGTGGAAGACACCCAAGTTGGTTCTGCTCACTACAAGGACAGCCGTGAAGATCGAGGGCCGCAAGGGCTGGATTCATTCAAGTCATATCAAGAAATTTCATGGACTATCCTCGGATATAGACATTGTGCCCTGCACTCCCTCACAGACTGATTCAAAACTTCCTTTGGTTGAAAAGACGAAAACCGAACTCTATAAAGTAAAATTGAGGCCTAGAACGTCAGACAATTTGATTGTTTAAGTCCTCTCCAAGGTGAAGCGGTTGAATTTGTCTCTGACATGTATCCTCTAGACCTGAATCATGGACAGTCGCGGAAAATGTTGAAACGACAGGCGTATTGTAAATCACTGCGTAGCCATTGCATAGTGACATTATTAATCTTGTTTTCCTTAAGTCTTTTAATAATTACTGCAAGTATATTGTTGCACATATATTACCCTATTGCCAGAAACGTTTACAATGTTACCGCAGAACATTCTTTTAGTGACCTACCGCCGCATGAATTGTCTTATAGACTTGCGCTGCGCAATAACACTTTCATTAGTATGTTACATCATTCCCATCAGACTAGTAATGCCACCAATTGTTGGGTGTGTGGTCGGCTCCCTCCCTATCAGAATTATGAAGGAGTCCTGCCATTCTTTCCACACCCATTTACACATAATGGCTCCTGTGGAGCATGGTTTAGTTTAATAAATTCCATAGACTCAGACACAGCAGTTTACCAAGATCAGTGGGTATGGGGAAACCTGAACCTAGTTTTACTCAAGGTCTGCTACCCTGACAAGGAGGGTCGCCCCAAAAGAACAGGAACTGATCTAGAAAATGAAGTATATGGATTAGGTAATTTTACACCTAATCTCATGATTCTAAATGTCGTATCCGAAGTTGAACTAGTCTTACCCACCATGTCAGTATTCCCAGCGAAAGGTGAATTGTGTGTAAGAAAGGTTGGTTCCACACATATGGGCCATAGTAAATGCACTACTATAGTAGAATTCAGTGATCAAGGCAAATCTTCATTTAGAGCTTATCGCCACTCCTACTTTATATGTGGTCAGACTGCATATATGCGTCTACCTCTAGATTGGGATGGTACCTGCTACATTGCATTCCTTTTGCCACCTGTTTTCCTAGCTCCTCCTGATTATTATAGAAATATTCATTTAGTACACAACAGAGAGCGGAGAGATCTCCCAATTGTCGATTACACTGAAACAGCATGGGAAAAATACACAGATTTCAATAAAGGCATCTTTCCTTATATAGGTACTGTTACTAATAGTAAGCTGATACGTAGATTAACTAGAACCCTTGAAGCAGTAGTGAATGAAACTATTTCCGCCTTAGGCAATTTAACAGAAGAGCAGTCTGCTATGCGGATTGTTGTGCTTCAAAATCGTCTTGTCCTTGACGTCATCCTGGCTGATAGGGGCGGAGCTTGTAGGGTCATCGGATCAAGCTGCTGCGTATTCATACCAGAAAATTCGCCATCAGTATATAAAGCCATAACTCGCCTTCATAAGATTGTAAGCCAGATACACCAGAACCCAGGCACTTGGACGTGGTCTGGTTGGTTTTGGAGTGTGATATCAGCCTGGGGATGGAGAGTCCTATCTTTCCTAGGTATTGGCCTTCTCATACTATTCAGTTGTTGTCTATGTCTACAATGTGGACCAGCGATCTGTGGTCTGTGTGCCACATCGTGTATTCCACCACCAAGATTTCATTCGTCACGGAAGAAGAAAGAAGAACAAATGATGTTATATGAACAGATCAATGGATTGATGAAGATTGATATCTCTTAACGGGCAAGTAGGGGACAAGGAGGGAATGTGGAAATATGGATTTTTCTGGTCAGTTATGTCCCCTATCTTGGGCCCCAACGGTTCTATGTGCATGTCACAAGTACATGTATGTTCCCTCCAGTTCCAGTTATGAAGACGCAAATACATGTGCGTCCACCGTCAACATGTCCTCTGTCAGATCCGCCATGAATAGGCCGGATATTCCATTCCTAAATATGAAAGGCCACCGGCTTTATATGGCTCAGTTACTCCATTTTACAGTCCAGGCAAGTAGGCCCTGATTCTGTCATCAAACTCTTCTTGCCTTCTGCCTCTGAAAGCTCCAGTCTGAGCCTGCATCTGTGACCATGAACTTTGTCTCATTCTCTGCGCGGCTCACGAAGCCTGACATCAGCCTATTCTCTGCCAAGAACTGTATTTCACCTTCGAATTATCTGCTTCCCCCTCAGCCGATGCATTCCTGTCCAGTAGTTTAAGTAAACATTCTTCCAGCTACCGAGCAAAAGGCCCGGCTTCTCTGTCTTCATGCAAGTAATTCATAGTCCTGTTACCATGGAATATTTCTACCCCCTCGCATTTAGTGTAGACACTTAGACGCTTGTACACGCACGCACAGTCAGTATAGAATAAGATTCTGTCCGAGAGTCCTTCTTTCGTGGATAACATAGTTCTTTAAACATAGGATGTTAGATATGATTTGGGATTAGGTTGACTTGACCCCCCAGACTTCTTGTCTCCACATGTAGAGCTAAATGTCAAGTCCCCTTCACCCCCTAGTTGCACGTCAATCACACGTCATGCTGCTGCGCGCGCATCTATGCCAAGTATTATCTTATAGATCCACCTATATATGACATCATAACCAATTATGTTCCTTTTTACTCCTTATTACACCCATTTTTGGTTACGCAGATAAATCGTCATTTTCCTTATCAATTGTTACGCCTATTGCATTCGCTTCATTGTAATGTATGATCTATAAAAGTCATTTCATGTCAATAATGTATGTACTTCACTTCCTGAACCTCCGTGGTGATGGAACTTGGAGCAACCGATTATAATCGTGCATTGGAATAAAGCCCATTCCGAACCTCTAATACCACGGATTCTGCCTCTCATTTTTCTGAGCTATTTTATTATGTTTCTGTATCAAATTAAGTCCAGGTAAAGGAAATTATTTACCACAGTAGGGGCTAGTGTTTAAGGGTTTAGGGTAGTGCAGTGGTGTTTGTGTAGTGTAGGGGGCCGTGCTTTGGGTGGTGTTTTACGGTTTTGGGTAGCGCAGTGGTGTTTGTGTAGTGTAGGGATCATGCTGGGAATAGTGTTTCAGGTCTTAGGGTAGTGCAGTGGTTTTTGGGTAGTGTAGGGGTTTGCGCTGGGGGTAGTGTTCTAGGGTACGACAGTGGTGTTTGGGTAGTGTAGGGGGTCATACTGGGGGTAGAATTTTAGGGTTTAGGGTAGTGCAGTGGTGTTTGGGTAGTGTAGGGGGTCGTACTGGGGTAGTGATTTAGGGATTAGGGTAGTGCAGTGGTGTTTGGTTAGTGTAGGGGGTCGTGCTGGGGTAGATTTAGGATTTAGGGTAGAGCAATGGTGTTTGTGTAGTGTAGGGGGTTGTGCTTGGGGAAGTTTTTAGGGTTAAGGGTAGTGCAGTGGTGTTTGTGTAGTGTAGGGGGTCATGCTGGAGTTAGGGTTTTTTGTGTTTAGGGTAGTGCAGTGGTGTTTATGTAGTGTAGAGGCTAGTGTTTTACGGTTTAGAGTAGTGCAGTGGTGTTTGTGTAGTGTAGGGGGTCATGCTTTGGGTAGTGTTTTAGGGTTTAGGATAGTGTAGTGGTGTTTGGGAAGTGTAGGAGGTCGTGCTGGGGGTAGTGTTTTAGGGCTGAGGGGAGTGCAGTGGTGATTGGGTAGTGTAGAGGGTCATGCTAGGGATAGTGTTTTAGGGTTTATGGTAGTGCAGTAGTGTTTGGGTAGTGTAGGGGGTCATGCTGGGGGTAGTGCTTGAGGGTTTAGGATAGGGCAGTGGTATTTGGGTAGTGTAGGGAGTCATGCTGGGGTAGTGTTTTAGGGTTTAGGGTAGTGCAGTGGTGTTTGGGTAGTGTAGGGAGTCATGCTGGGCTAGTGTTTTAAGGTTTAGGGTAGTGCAGTGGTGTTTGTGTAGGGGGTAGTGCTGGTGGGAGTGTTTTAGGGTTTATAGTTGTGCAGTGGTCTTTGTGCAGTGTAGGGGTAGTGCGGGGGGAGTGCTGTAGGGTTTAGGGTAGTGCAGTGGTGTTAGGGTAGTGTAGGGGTAGCGCTGGGGGTAGTGTTTTATAGGTAAGGGTAGTGCAGTGGTGTTTGCGTTATGTATGGGGTAATGCTGGGAATAGTGTTTCAGGGGTTAGGGGAGTGCAGATGTGTTTGTGTAGTGTAGGGGTCATGCTCTGGGTAGGGTTTTAGGGTTTAGGGTAGTGCAGTGGTGTTTGTGTAGTGTAGAGGGTAATGCAGGGAATAGTGTTTCAGGGTTTAGGGTAGTGCAGCAGTGTTTGTGTAGTGTAGTGGGTAGTGTTTTAGGGTTTAGGGTAGTGCAGTGGTGTTTGGGTATTGTAGGGGGTTGTACTGGGGTAGTGTTTAGGGGTTAGGGCAGTGCAGTGGTTTTTGTGTAGTGTAGGGGCTCGTGCTGGGGGTAGTTTTTTATTGTTTAGGGTAGCACAGTGGTGTTTGTGTAGTTTAGGGGGTTGTACTGGGGTAGATTTAGGGTACAGGGTAGTACAGTGGTGTTTGTGTAGTGTAGGGGGTCATGCTGGGGTAGTGTTTTAGGGTTTAGGGTAGTGCAGTGGTGTTTGTGTAGTGTAGGTGGTCGAGCTGGGGATAGTGTTTTACGATTTAGGGTAGTGTAGTGTTTTTTTTGTAGTGTATTGTGTCTTGCTGGTTTAGATTACGGGTTTATGGTAGTGCAGTGGTGTTTGGGTAGTGAAGGGGTCATGTTTTAGGTTTAGTGTATTGCAGTGGTGTTTGGATAGTGTATGGTGTCGTGCTGGGGGTAGGGTTTTAGGGTTTAGTGTAGTGCAATGGTATTTGTGTAGTGTAGGGGTAGTGCTAGGGGGAGTGTTTAGGGTTTAGGGTAGAGCAGTGTTTTATGGGTAGTGTAGGGGGTAGTGCTGGGGGAAGTTTTTTAGGGGTAAGGGTAGTGCAGTGAAGTTTGGGTAATGTAGGAGGTCGTGCTGGGAGTAGTGTTTTAGGGTTTAGGGTAGTGCAGTGGTGTTTGTGTCGTTTAGGGGGTCATGTTGGTGGTAGATTTAGGGTTTAGGGTAGTGCAGTGGTGTTTTGTGTAGTGTAGGGGGTCGTACTGGGGATAGTGTTTTAGGGTTTATGGTAGTGCAGTGGTGTTTGGGTAGTGTATGGAGTTGTGCTGGGAGTAGAGTTTTAGGGTTTAGGGTAGTGCAGTGGTGTTTGGGTAGTGTAGGGGGTCATGCTGGGAGTAGTGCTTTATCGTTTAGGGTAGTGCAGTGGTGTTTGTGTAGTGTTGGGGGTCGTGCTGGGGGTAGTGTTTTAGGGGTATGGGTAGTGCTGTGGTGTTTGGGTAGTGGATGGGATCATGCTGGGAGTAGTGTTTTAGGGGTTAGGAGAGTGCTGTGGTGTTTGTGTAGTGTAGGAGTCATGCTGTGGATAGTCTTTTAGGTTTTAGGGTAGTGCAGTGGTGTTTGGGTAGAGTAGGGCATCATGATGGGGTCGTGTTTTTGGGTTTAGGGTAGTGCAGTGGTGTTTGTGTAGTGTACGGGGTAGTGTATTTGGGTTTAGGTTAGTGCAGTGGTGTTTTTGTAGTGTAGGGGGTTGAGCTGGGGGTAGTGTTTTAGGGTTTAGGATAGCGCAGTGGTGTTTGTGTAGTGTAGGGGGTAGTGTTTTAGAGTTTAGGGTAGTGCAGTGGTGTTTGTGTAGTGTAGGGGGTCATGCTAGGGTAGAGTTTAGGTTTTAGGGTAGTGCAGTGGTATTTGTGTAGTGTAGGGGGTCGTGTTTTAGGGTTTAGGGTAGTGCGGTGGTGATTGGGTAGTGTAGGGTGTCATGCTGACGGTAGTGTTTTAGGGTTAAGGGAAGTGCAGTGGTGTTTGGGTAGTGTAGGGGGTTGTGCTGGGGTAGATTTAGGTTTTAGGGTAGTGCAGTGGTGTTGGGGTAGTATAGGGGGTCATGCTGAGGGTAGTGTTTTAGGGTTTAGGGTAGTGCAGAGGTATTTGGGTAGCGTAGGGGGTTGTGCTAGGGGTAGTGTTTTAGGGTTTTGGGTAGTGCAGTGGGTGGCTTAGAGGGTCGTGTTGGGGTAGTGTTTTAGGGTAGTCCATTAGTGTTTGGGTAGTGTAGTGGTAGTGCTTGGGGGAGTGTTTAGGGTTTAGGGTAGTGCAGTGTTGTTTGGGTAGTGAAGGGGTAGTGCTCGGGGTAGTTGTTTATGGTAAAGGGTAGTGCAGTGGTGTTTGTGTCGTTTAGGGGGTCATGTTGGTGGTAGATTTAGGGTTTAGGGTAGTGCAGTGGTGTTTTGTGTAGTGTAGGGGGTCGTACTGGGGATAGTGTTTTAGGGTTTATGGTAGTGCAGTGGTGTTTGGGTAGTGTATGGAGTTGTGCTGGGAGTAGAGTTTTAGGGTTTAGGGTAGTGCAGTGGTGTTTGGGTAGTGTAGGGGGTCATGCTGGGAGTAGTGCTTTATCGTTTAGGGTAGTGCAGTGGTGTTTGTGTAGTGTTGGGGGTCGTGCTGGGGGTAGTGTTTTAGGGGTATGGGTAGTGCTGTGGTGTTTGGGTAGTGGATGGGATCATGCTGGGAGTAGTGTTTTAGGGGTTAGGAGAGTGCTGTGGTGTTTGTGTAGTGTAGGAGTCATGCTGTGGATAGTCTTTTAGGTTTTAGGGTAGTGCAGTGGTGTTTGGGTAGAGTAGGGCATCATGATGGGGTCGTGTTTTTGGGTTTAGGGTAGTGCAGTGGTGTTTGTGTAGTGTACGGGGTAGTGTATTTGGGTTTAGGTTAGTGCAGTGGTGTTTTTGTAGTGTAGGGGGTTGAGCTGGGGGTAGTGTTTTAGGGTTTAGGATAGCGCAGTGGTGTTTGTGTAGTGTAGGGGGTAGTGTTTTAGAGTTTAGGGTAGTGCAGTGGTGTTTGTGTAGTGTAGGGGGTCATGCTAGGGTAGAGTTTAGGTTTTAGGGTAGTGCAGTGGTATTTGTGTAGTGTAGGGGGTCGTGTTTTAGGGTTTAGGGTAGTGCGGTGGTGATTGGGTAGTGTAGGGTGTCATGCTGACGGTAGTGTTTTAGGGTTAAGGGAAGTGCAGTGGTGTTTGGGTAGTGTAGGGGGTTGTGCTGGGGTAGATTTAGGTTTTAGGGTAGTGCAGTGGTGTTGGGGTAGTATAGGGGGTCATGCTGAGGGTAGTGTTTTAGGGTTTAGGGTAGTGCAGAGGTATTTGGGTAGCGTAGGGGGTTGTGCTAGGGGTAGTGTTTTAGGGTTTTGGGTAGTGCAGTGGGTGGCTTAGAGGGTCGTGTTGGGGTAGTGTTTTAGGGTAGTCCATTAGTGTTTGGGTAGTGTAGTGGTAGTGCTTGGGGGAGTGTTTAGGGTTTAGGGTAGTGCAGTGTTGTTTGGGTAGTGAAGGGGTAGTGCTCGGGGTAGTTGTTTATGGTAAAGGGTAGTGCAGTGGTGTTTGTGTAGTGTAGCGGGTCGTGCTGGGGGTAGTGTTTTAGGGTGTATGGTAGTTCAGTGGTGTTTGTGTAGTGTAGGTGGTGGAGCTGGGGATAGGGTTTTAGGGTTTAGGGTAGTGTAGCAGTGTTTGTGTAGTGTAGTGGGTAGTGTTTTAGGGTTTAGGGTAGTGCAGTGCTTTTTGAGTAGTGTAGAGGGTCATGCTGGGGATAGTGTTTTAGGGTTTAGGGTAGTGTAGCAGTGTTTGTGTAGTGTAGTGGGTAGTGTTTTAGGGTTTAGGGTAGTGCAGTGGTGTTTGGGTAGTGAAGTGTGTTGTTCTGAGGGTAGTGTTTTAGGGTTTAGGGTAGTGCAGTGGTGTTTGTGTAGTGTAGGTGGTCATGCTGGGGTAGTGTTTTAGAGTTTAGGGTAGTGCAGTGTTGTTTTGTGTAGTGTAGGGGGTCGTGCTGGGGAATATGTTTTAGGGTTTAGTGTAGTGTAGTGGTGTTTGTGTGGTGTAGGTGGAGGAGCTGGGGATAGGGTTTTAGGATTTATGGTAGTGTACTGGTGTTTTTTCGCAGTGTAGGGGGTTGTGCTGGGGTAGTTTTAGGGTTTAGGGTAGTGCAGTGGTGTTTGGGTAGTGTAGGGAGTCATGCAGGGGGTAGGGTTTTAGGGTTTAGTGTAGTGCAGTGGTATTTGTGTAGTGTAGGGGTAGTGCTGGTGGGAGTGTTTTGGGTTTAGTGTAGAGCAGTGTTGTATGGGTAGTGTAGGAGTAGTGCTGGGGGTAGTGTTTTAGGGGTAAGGGTAGTGCAGTGGAGTTTGGGTAGTGTAGGAGGTCGTGCTGGGAGAAGTGTTTTAGGGTTTAGTGTAGTGCAGTGGTGTTTGTGTTGTGTAGGGTGTCATCCTGGCGGTAGTGTTTTAGGGTTTAGGGTTGTGCAGTGGTGTTTGGGTAGTGTAGGGAGTCATGCAGGGGGTAGGGTTTTAGGGTTTAGTGTAGTACAGTGGTATTTGTGTAGTGTAGGGGAAGTGCTGGTGGGAGTGTTTTGGGTTTAGTGTAGAGCAGTGTTGTATGGGTAGTGAAGGGGTAGTGCTGAGGGTAGTGTTTTAGTGGTAAGGGTAGTGCAGTGGAGTTTGGGTAGTGTAGGAGGTCGTGCTGGGAGTAGTGTTTTAGGGTTTAGTGTAGTGCAGTGGTGTTTGTGTAGTGTAGGGGTTCATCCTGGCGGTAGTGTTTTAGGGTTTAGGGTTGTGCAGTGGTGGTTGTGTAGTGTAGGGAGTCGTGCTGGGGGTAGTGTTTTAGGGTAGTGCAGTGGTGTTTGAGTAGTGTAGATGGTCATGCTGGGATATTGTTTTAGGGTTTAGGGTAGTGCAGCTGTGTTTGTGTAGTGTAGGGTCTCGTGCTGGGGGTAGTGTTTTAGAGTTTAGGGTAGTGCAGTGGTGTTTGTGTCCTTTAGGGGGTCGTGCTGGAGGTAGATTTAGGGTTTAGGGTAGTGCAGTGGTGTTCGTGTAGTGTAGGGTCTCGTGCTGGGGGTAGTGTTTTAGAGTTTAGGGTAGTGCAGTGGTGTTTGTGTCCTTTAGGGGGTCGTGCTGGGGGTAGATTTAGGGTTTAGGGTAGTGCAGTGGTGTTTGTTTAGTGTAGGGGTCGTACTGGGGTAGTGTTTTAGGGTTTAGGGTATTGCAGTGTTGTTTTGTGTAGTGTAGGGGGTCGTGCTGTGGATAGTGTTTTAGGGTTTATGGTAGTGCAGTGGTGTTTGTGTAGTGTAGGTGGTCGAGCTGGGGATAGTGTTTTAGGATTGAGGGTAGTGTAGTGGTGTTTGTTGGTAGTATAGGGGTCGTGCTGGGGTAGATTTAGGGTTTAGGGTAGTGAAGTGGTGATTGGGTAAAATACGGAGTCGTTCTGAGGTAGTGTTTTAGGGTTTAGGGTAGTGCAGTGATGTTTGGGTAGTGTAGGGGTCATGCTGGCAGTAGTGTTTTAGGGTTTAGGGTAAGCAGTAGTGTTTGTGTAGTGTAGTGGGCCGTGCTGGGGTAGTGTTTTAGGGTTTAGGGAAGGGCTGTGGTGTTTGGGCAGTGTAGGGGTCGTGCTAGGGGTAGTGTTTTAGGGTTTAGGGTAGTGCAGTGGTGTTTGGCTGGTGTAGGGGTCGTGCTGGGGGTAGTGTTTTAGGGTTTAGGGTAGTGCAGTGGTGCTTGTGTAGTGTAAGGGGTGGTGTTTTAGTGTTTAGGGTACTACAGTGGTGTTTGGGTAGTGTAGGGGGTGTGCTGCAGGTAGTGGTTTAGGGTTTAGTGTAGTGCAGTGGTGTTTTGTGTATTGCAGGGGGTTGTGCTGGGGATAGTTTTATAGGGTTTATGGTAGTGTAGTGGTGTTTGGGTAGTGTAGAGGGTCATGCTGGGGGTAGTGTTTTAGGGTTTAACGTAGTGCAGTGGTGTTAGGGTAGTGTAGGGGTCATGCTGGGGGTAGTGCCTTTGGGTTTATGGTAGTGCAGTGGTGTTTGGGTAGTGTAAGGGGTCATGCTGGGGGTAGTGTTTTAGGGTTTAGGGTAGTGAAGTGGTGGTTGTGTAGTGTAGCGTGTCATTTGTTAGTGTTTAGGGTAGTACAGTGGTGTTGGGGTAGTGTAGGGGGTCGTGCTGCAGGTAGTGTTTTACGGTTTAGGGTAGTGCAGTGTTGTTTGGGTAGTGAAGGGGTCGTGCTGGGAATAGTATTTTAGCTCTTAGTGTAGTGCAGTGGTTTTTGGGTAGTGTAGGGGGTCGTGCTGGGGGTCGTGTTTTAGAGTTTGGGGTAGCACAGTGGTGTTTGGGTAGTGTAAGGGGCCATGCTAGGGGTAGTGCTTTACGGTTTTGCGAAGCACAGTGGTGTTTGTGTAGTGTAGGGGTCGTGCTGGGAAAAGTGTTTTAGCTCTTAGTGTAGTGCAGTGGTTTTTGGGTAGTGTAGGGGGTCGTGGTAGGGTTATGCTTTAGGGTAGCACAGTGGTGTTTGGGTAGTTTAGGGTGTCATGATGGGGGTAGCATTTTAGGGTTTAGGGTAGTGCAGTGATGTTTGGGTAGTGTAGGGGGTCGTGCTGGGGGTTGTGATTTAGGGTTTAGGCTAATGCAGGGGTGTTTAGGCAGTGTAGGGGGTTGTGGTGGGGGTAGATTTAGATTTTAGGTTAGTGCAATGGTGTTTATGTAGTGTAGATGGTCGTGCTGGGGATAATGTTTTAGGGTTTAGGGTAGTGCAGCCGTGTTTCTGTAGTGTAGGGGGTTGTGCTGGGGGTAGTGTTTTAGGGTTAAGGGTCATGCAGTGGTGTTTGTGTAGTGTAGGGGGTAGTGTTTTAGGGTTTAGGTTAGTGCAGTGGTGTTTGTGTAGTGTAGGGGGTCATGCTGGGGGCAGTATTTTAGGGTTTAGAGTAGTGCAGTGGTGTTTGGGTAGTTTAGAGGGTCATGCTGGGGATAGTGTTTTAGGGTTTAGGGTAGTGCAGTGGTGTTTCGGTAGTGTAGAGGGTCATGCTGGGGGTAGTGCTTTAAGGTTTAGGGAAGTGCAGTGGTGTTTGGGTGTTGTAGGGGGTCTTTAGTGTTTAGGGTAGTACAGTGGTGTTTGGGTAGTGTAGGGGGTCATGCTGCGGGTAGTGTTTTAGGTTTTAGGGTAGTGCAGTGGTATTTGTGTAGTGTAGGGGGTCGTGTTTTAGGGTTTAGGGTAGTGCGGTGGTGATTGGGTAGTGTAGGGTGTCATGCTGACGGTAGTGTTTTAGTCCAAACACTAGTCCATTAGTGTTTGGGTAGTGTAGTGGTAGTGCCTGGGGGAGTGTTTAGGGTTTAGGGTAGTGCAGTGTTGTTTGGGTAGTGAAGGGGTAGTGCTCGGGGTAGTTGTTTATGGTAAAGGGTAGTGCAGTGGTGTTTGTGTAGTGTAGCGGGTCGTGCTGGGGGTAGTGTTTTAGGGTGTATGGTAGTTCAGTGGTGTTTGTGTAGTGTAGGTGGTGGAGCTGGGGATAGGGTTTTAGGGTTTAGGGTAGTGTAGCAGTGTTTGTGTAGTGTAGTGGGTAGTGTTTTAGGGTTTAGGGTAGTGCAGTGCTTTTTGAGTAGTGTAGAGCGTCATGCTGGGGATAGTGTTTTAGGGTTTAGGGTAGTGTAGCAGTGTTTGTGTAGTGTAGTGGGCAGTGTTTTAGGGTTTAGGGTAGTGCAGTGGTGTTTGGGTAGTGAAGTTTGTTGTTCTGAGGGTAGTGTTTTAGGGTTTAGGGTAGTGCAGTGGTGTTTGTGTAGTGTAGGTGGTCATGCTGGGGTAGTGTTTTAGAGTTTAGGGTAGTGCAGTGTTGTTTTGTGTAGTGTAGGGGGTCGTGCTGGGGAATATGTTTTAGGGTTTAGTGTAGTGTAGTGGTGTTTGTGTAGTGTAGGTGGAGGAGCTGGGGATAGGGTTTTAGGATTTATGGTAGTGTACTGGTGTTTTTTCGCAGTGTAGGGGGTTGTGCTGGGGTAGTTTTAGGGTTTAGGGTAGTGCAGTGGTGTTTGGGTAGTGTAGGGAGTCATGCAGGGGGTAGGGTTTTAGGGTTTAGTGTAGTGCAGTGGTATTTGTGTAGTGTAGGGGTAGTGCTGGTGGGAGTGTTTTGGGTTTAGTGTAGAGCAGTGTTGTATGGGTAGTGTAGGAGTAGTGCTGGGGGTAGTGTTTTAGGGGTAAGGGTAGTGCAGTGGATTTTGGGTAGTGTAGGAGGTCGTGCTGGGAGTAGTGTTTTAGGGTTTAGTGTAGTGCAGTGGTGTTTGTGTTGTGTAGGGTGTCATCCTGGCGGTAGTGTTTTAGGGTTTAGGGTTGTGCAGTGGTGTTTGGGTAGTGTAGGGAGTCATGCAGGGGGTAGGGTTTTAGGGTTTAGTGTAGTACAGTGGTATTTGTGTAGTGTAGGGGAAGTGCTGGTGGGAGTGTTTTGGGTTTAGTGTAGAGCAGTGTTGTATGGGTAGTGAAGGGGTAGTGCTGAGGGTAGTGTTTTAGTGGCAAGGGTAGTGCAGTGGAGTTTGGGTAGTGTAGGAGGTCGTGCTGGGAGTAGTGTTTTAGGGTTTAGTGTAGTGCAGTGGTGTTTGTGTAGTGTAGGGGTTCATCCTGGCGGTAGTGTTTTAGGGTTTAGGGTTGTGCAGTGGTGGTTGTGTAGTGTAGGGAGTCGTGCTGGGGGTAGTGTTTTAGGGTAGTGCAGTGGTGTTTGAGTAGTGTAGATGGTCATGCTGGGATATTGTTTTAGGGTTTAGGGTAGTGCAGCTGTGTTTGTGTAGTGTAGGGTCTCGTGCTGGGGGTAGTGTTTTAGAGTTTAGGGTAGTGCAGTGGTGTTTGTGTCCTTTAGGGGGTCGTGCTGGAGGTAGATTTAGGGTTTAGGGTAGTGCAGTGGTGTTCGTGTAGTGTAGGGTCTCGTGCTGGGGGTAGTGTTTTAGAGTTTAGGGTAGTGCAGTGGTGTTTGTGTCCTTTAGGGGGTCGTGCTGGGGGTAGATTTAGGGTTTAGGGTAGTGCAGTGGTGTTTGTTTAGTGTAGGGGTCGTACTGGGGTAGTGTTTTAGGGTTTAGGGTATTGCAGTGTTGTTTTGTGTAGTGTAGGGGGTCGTGCTGTGGATAGTGTTTTAGGGTTTATGGTAGTGCAGTGGTGTTTGTGTAGTGTAGGTGGTCGAGCTGGGGATAGTGTTTTAGGATTGAGGGTAGTGTAGTGGTGTTTGTTGGTAGTATAGGGGTCGTGCTGGGGTAGATTTAGGGTTTAGGGTAGTGAAGTGGTGATTGGGTAAAATACGGAGTCGTTCTGAGGTAGTGTTTTAGGGTTTAGGGTAGTGCAGTGATGTTTGGGTAGTGTAGGGGTCATGCTGGCAGTAGTGTTTTAGGGTTTAGGGTAAGCAGTAGTGTTTGTGTAGTGTAGTGGGCCGTGCTGGGGTAGTGTTTTAGGGTTTAGGGAAGGGCTGTGGTGTTTGGGCAGTGTAGGGGTCGTGCTAGGGGTAGTGTTTTAGGGTTTAGGGTAGTGCAGTGGTGTTTGGCTGGTGTAGGGGTCGTGCTGGGGGTAGTGTTTTAGGGTTTAGGGTAGTGCAGTGGTGCTTGTGTAGTGTAAGGGGTGGTGTTTTAGTGTTTAGGGTACTACAGTGGTGTTTGGGTAGTGTAGGGGGTGTGCTGCAGGTAGTGGTTTAGGGTTTAGTGTAGTGCAGTGGTGTTTTGTGTATTGCAGGGGGTTGTGCTGGGGATAGTTTTATAGGGTTTATGGTAGTGTAGTGGTGTTTGGGTAGTGTAGAGGGTCATGCTGGGGGTAGTGTTTTAGGGTTTAACGTAGTGCAGTGGTGTTAGGGTAGTGTAGGGGTCATGCTGGGGGTAGTGCCTTTGGGTTTATGGTAGTGCAGTGGTGTTTGGGTAGTGTAAGGGGTCATGCTGGGGGTAGTGTTTTAGGGTTTAGGGTAGTGAAGTGGTGGTTGTGTAGTGTAGCGTGTCATTTGTTAGTGTTTAGGGTAGTACAGTGGTGTTGGGGTAGTGTAGGGGGTCGTGCTGCAGGTAGTGTTTTACGGTTTAGGGTAGTGCAGTGTTGTTTGGGTAGTGAAGGGGTCGTGCTGGGAATAGTATTTTAGCTCTTAGTGTAGTGCAGTGGTTTTTGGGTAGTGTAGGGGGTCGTGCTGGGGGTCGTGTTTTAGAGTTTGGGGTAGCACAGTGGTGTTTGGGTAGTGTAAGGGGCCATGCTAGGGGTAGTGCTTTACGGTTTTGCGAAGCACAGTGGTGTTTGTGTAGTGTAGGGGTCGTGCTGGGAAAAGTGTTTTAGCTCTTAGTGTAGTGCAGTGGTTTTTGGGTAGTGTAGGGGGTCGTGGTAGGGTTATGCTTTAGGGTAGCACAGTGGTGTTTGGGTAGTTTAGGGTGTCATGATGGGGGTAGCATTTTAGGGTTTAGGGTAGTGCAGTGATGTTTGGGTAGTGTAGGGGGTCGTGCTGGGGGTTGTGATTTAGGGTTTAGGCTAATGCAGGGGTGTTTAGGCAGTGTAGGGGGTTGTGGTGGGGGTAGATTTAGATTTTAGGTTAGTGCAATGGTGTTTATGTAGTGTAGATGGTCGTGCTGGGGATAATGTTTTAGGGTTTAGGGTAGTGCAGCCGTGTTTCTGTAGTGTAGGGGGTTGTGCTGGGGGTAGTGTTTTAGGGTTAAGGGTCATGCAGTGGTGTTTGTGTAGTGTAGAGGGTAGTGTTTTAGGGTTTAGGTTAGTGCAGTGGTGTTTGTGTAGTGTAGGGGGTCATGCTGGGGGCAGTATTTTAGGGTTTAGAGTAGTGCAGTGGTGTTTGGGTAGTTTAGAGGGTCATGCTGGGGATAGTGTTTTAGGGTTTAGGGTAGTGCAGTGGTGTTTCGGTAGTGTAGAGGGTCATGCTGGGGGTAGTGCTTTAAGGTTTAGGGAAGTGCAGTGGTGTTTGGGTGTTGTAGGGGGTCTTTAGTGTTTAGGGTAGTACAGTGGTGTTTGGGTAGTGTAGGGGGTCATGCTGCGGGTAGTGTTTTAGGTTTTAGGGTAGTGCAGTGGTATTTGTGTAGTGTAGGGGGTCGTGTTTTAGGGTTTAGGGTAGTGCGGTGGTGATTGGGTAGTGTAGGGTGTCATGCTGACGGTAGTGTTTTAGTCCAAACACTAGTCCATTAGTGTTTGGGTAGTGTAGTGGTAGTGCCTGGGGGAGTGTTTAGGGTTTAGGGTAGTGCAGTGTTGTTTGGGTAGTGAAGGGGTAGTGCTCGGGGTAGTTGTTTATGGTAAAGGGTAGTGCAGTGGTGTTTGTGTAGTGTAGCGGGTCGTGCTGGGGGTAGTGTTTTAGGGTGTATGGTAGTTCAGTGGTGTTTGTGTAGTGTAGGTGGTGGAGCTGGGGATAGGGTTTTAGGGTTTAGGGTAGTGTAGCAGTGTTTGTGTAGTGTAGTGGGTAGTGTTTTAGGGTTTAGGGTAGTGCAGTGCTTTTTGAGTAGTGTAGAGGGTCATGCTGGGGATAGTGTTTTAGGGTTTAGGGTAGTGTAGCAGTGTTTGTGTAGTGTAGTGGGCAGTGTTTTAGGGTTTAGGGTAGTGCAGTGGTGTTTGGGTAGTGAAGTTTGTTGTTCTGAGGGTAGTGTTTTAGGGTTTAGGGTAGTGCAGTGGTGTTTGTGTAGTGTAGGTGGTCATGCTGGGGTAGTGTTTTAGAGTTTAGGGTAGTGCAGTGTTGTTTTGTGTAGTGTAGGGGGTCGTGCTGGGGAATATGTTTTAGGGTTTAGTGTAGTGTAGTGGTGTTTGTGTAGTGTAGGTGGAGGAGCTGGGGATAGGGTTTTAGGATTTATGGTAGTGTACTGGTGTTTTTTCGCAGTGTAGGGGGTTGTGCTGGGGTAGTTTTAGGGTTTAGGGTAGTGCAGTGGTGTTTGGGTAGTGTAGGGAGTCATGCAGGGGGTAGGGTTTTAGGGTTTAGTGTAGTGCAGTGGTATTTGTGTAGTGTAGGGGTAGTGCTGGTGGGAGTGTTTTGGGTTTAGTGTAGAGCAGTGTTGTATGGGTAGGGTAGGAGTAGTGCTGGGGGTAGTGTTTTAGGGGTAAGGGTAGTGCAGTGGAGTTTGGGTAGTGTAGGAGGTCGTGCTGGGAGTAGTGTTTTAGGGTTTAGTGTAGTGCAGTGGTGTTTGTGTTGCGTAGGGTGTCATCCTGGCGGTAGTGTTTTAGGGTTTAGGGTTGTGCAGTGGTGTTTGGGTAGTGTAGGGAGTCATGCAGGGGGTAGGGTTTTAGGGTTTAGTGTAGTGCAGTGGTATTTGTGTAGTGTAGGGTAAGTGCTGGTGGGAGTGTTTTGGGTTTAGTGTAGAGCAGTGTTGTATGGGTAGTGAAGGGGTAGTGCTGGGGGTAGTGTTTTAGTGGTAAGGGTAGTGCAGTGGAGTTTGGGTAGTGTAGGAGGTCGTGCTGGGAGTAGTGTTTTAGGGTTTAGTGTAGTGCAGTGGTGTTTGTGTAGTGTAGGGGGTCATCCTGGCGGTAGTGTTTTAGGGTTTAGGGTTGTGCAGTGGTGGTTGTGTAGTGTAGGGAGTCGTGCTGCGGGTAGTGTTTTAGGGTAGTGCAGTGGTGTTTGAGTAGTGTAGATGGTCATGCTGGGATATTGTTTTAGGGTTTAGGGTAGTGCAGCTGTGTTTGTGTAGTGTAGTGGGTAGTGTTTTAGGGTTTATGGTAGTGCAGTTGTGTTTGGGTAGTTAAGGGGTCGTGCTGGAGGTAGTGTTTTAGGGTTTAGGGTAGTGCAGTGGTGTTCGTGTAGTGTAGGGTGTCGTGCTGGGGGTAGTGTTTTAGAGTTTAGGGTAGTGCAGTGGTGTTTGTGTCCTTTAGGGGGTCGTGCTGGGGGTAGATTTAGGGTTTAGGGTAGTGCAGTGGTATTTGTTTAGTGTAGGGGTCGTACTGGGGTAGTGTTTTAGGGTTTAGGGTATTGCAGTGTTGTTTTGTGTAGTGTAGGGGGTCGTGCTGTGGATAGTGTTTTAGGGTTTATGGTAGTGCAGTGGTGTTTGTGTAGTGTAGGTGGTCGAGCTGGGGATAGTGTTTTAGGATTGAGGGTAGTGTAGTGGTGTTTGTTGGTAGTATAGGGGTCGTGCTGGGGTAGATTTAGGGTTTAGGGTAGTGAAGTGGTGATTGGGTAAAATACGGAGTCGTTCTGAGGTAGTGTTTTAGGGTTTAGGGTAGTGCAGTGATGTTTGGGTAGTGTAGGGGTCATGCTGGCAGTAGTGTTTTAGGGTTTAGGGTAAGCAGTAGTGTTTGTGTAGTGTAGCGGGCCGTGCTGGGGTAGTGTTTTAGGGTTTAGGGAAGGGCTGTGGTGTTTGGGCAGTGTAGGGGTCGTGCTAGGGGTAGTGTTTTAGGGTTTAGGGTAGTGCAGTGGTGTTTGGCTGGTGTAGGGGTCGTGCTGGGGGTAGTGTTTTAGGGTTTAGGGTAGTGCAGTGGTGCTTGTGTAGTGTAAGGGGTGGTGTTTTAGTGTTTAGGGTACTACAGTGGTGTTTGGGTAGTGTAGGGGGTGTGCTGCAGGTAGTGGTTTAGGGTTTAGTGTAGTGCAGTGGTGTTTTGTGTATTGCAGGGGGTTGTGCTGGGGATAGTTTTATAGGGTTTATGGTAGTGTAGTGGTGTTTGGGTAGTGTAGAGGATCATGCTGGGGGTAGTGTTTTAGGGTTTAACGTAGTGCAGTGGTGTTAGGGTAGTGTAGGGGTCATGCTGGGGGTAGTGCCTTTGGGTTTATGGTAGTGCAGTGGTGTTTGGGTAGTGTAAGGGGTCATGCTGGGGGTAGTGTTTTAGGGTTTAGGGTAGTGAAGTGGTGGTTGTGTAGTGTAGCGTGTCATTTGTTAGTGTTTAGGGTAGTACAGTGGTGTTGGGGTAGTGTAGGGGGTCGTGCTGCAGGTAGTGTTTTACGGTTTAGGGTAGTGCAGTGTTGTTTGGGTAGTGAAGGGGTCGTGCTGGGAATAGTATTTTAGCTCTTAGTGTAGTGCAGTGGTTTTTGGGTAGTGTAGGGGGTCGTGCTGGGGGTCGTGTTTTAGAGTTTGGGGTAGCACAGTGGTGTTTGGGTAGTGTAAGGGGCCATGCTAGGGGTAGTGCTTTACGGTTTTGCGAAGCACAGTGGTGTTTGTGTAGTGTAGGGGTCGTGCTGGGAAAAGTGTTTTAGCTCTTAGTGTAGTGCAGTGGTTTTTGGGTAGTGTAGGGGGTCGTGGTAGGGTTATGCTTTAGGGTAGCACAGTGGTGTTTGGGTAGTTTAGGGTGTCATGATGGGGGTAGCATTTTAGGGTTTAGGGTAGTGCAGTGATGTTTGGGTAGTGTAGGGGGTCGTGCTGGGGGTTGTGATTTAGGGTTTAGGCTAATGCAGGGGTGTTTAGGCAGTGTAGGGGGTTGTGGTGGGGGTAGATTTAGATTTTAGGTTAGTGCAATGGTGTTTATGTAGTGTAGATGGTCGTGCTGGGGATAATGTTTTAGGGTTTAGGGTAGTGCAGCCGTGTTTCTGTAGTGTAGGGGGTTGTGCTGGGGGTAGTGTTTTAGGGTTAAGGGTCATGCAGTGGTGTTTGTGTAGTGTAGGGGGTAGTGTTTTAGGGTTTAGGTTAGTGCAGTGGTGTTTGTGTAGTGTAGGGGGTCATGCTGGGGGCAGTATTTTAGGGTTTAGAGTAGTGCAGTGGTGTTTGGGTAGTTTAGAGGGTCATGCTGGGGATAGTGTTTTAGGGTTTAGGGTAGTGCAGTGGTGTTTCGGTAGTGTAGAGGGTCATGCTGGGGGTAGTGCTTTAAGGTTTAGGGAAGTGCAGTGGTGTTTGGGTGTTGTAGGGGGTCTTTAGTGTTTAGGGTAGTACAGTGGTGTTTGGGTAGTGTAGGGGGTCATGCTGCGGGTAGTGTTTTAGGTTTTAGGGTAGTGCAGTGGTATTTGTGTAGTGTAGGGGGTCGTGTTTTAGGGTTTAGGGTAGTGCGGTGGTGATTGGGTAGTGTAGGGTGTCATGCTGACGGTAGTGTTTTAGGGTTAAGGGAAGTGCAGTGGTGTTTGGGTAGTGTAGGGGGTATTGCTGGGGTAGATTTAGGTTTTAGGGTAGTGCAGTGGTGTTGGGGTAGTATAGGGGGTCATGCTGAGGGTAGTGTTTTAGGGTTTAGGGTAGTGCAGAGGTATTTGGGTAGCGTAGGGGGTTGTGCTAGGGGTAGTGTTTTAGGGTTTTGGGTAGTGCAGTGGGTGGCTTAGAGGGTCGTGTTGGGGTAGTGTTTTAGGGTAGTCCATTAGTGTTTGGGTAGTGTAGTGGTAGTGCTTGGGGGAGTGTTTAGGGTTTAGGGTAGTGCAGTGTTGTTTGGGTAGTGAAGGGGTAGTGCTCGGGGTAGTTGTTTATGGTAAAGGGTAGTGCAGTGGTGTTTGTGTAGTGTAGCGGGTCGTGCTGGGGGTAGTGTTTTAGGGTGTATGGTAGTTCAGTGGTGTTTGTGTAGTGTAGGTGGTGGAGCTGGGGATAGGGTTTTAGGGTTTAGGGTAGTGTAGCAGTGTTTGTGTAGTGTAGTGGGTAGTGTTTTAGGGTTTAGGGTAGTGCAGTGCTTTTTGAGTAGTGTAGAGGGTCATGCTGGGGATAGTGTTTTAGGGTTTAGGGTAGTGTAGCAGTGTTTGTGTAGTGGAGTGGGCAGTGTTTTAGGGTTTAGGGTAGTGCAGTGGTGTTTGGGTAGTGAAGTGTGTTGTTCTGAGGGTAGTGTTTTAGGGTTTAGGGTAGTGCAGTGGTGTTTGTGTAGTGTAGGTGGTCATGCTGGGGTAGTGTTTTAGAGTTTAGGGTAGTGCAGTGTTGTTTTGTGTAGTGTAGGGGGTCGTGCTGGGGAATATGTTTTAGGGTTTAGTGTAGTGTAGTGGTGTTTGTGTAGTGTAGGTGGAGGAGCTGGGGATAGGGTTTTAGGATTTATGGTAGTGTACTGGTGTTTTTTCGCAGTGTAGGGGGTTGTGCTGGGGTAGTTTTAGGGTTTAGGGTAGTGCAGTGGTGTTTGGGTAGTGTAGGGAGTCATGCAGGGGGTAGGGTTTTAAGGTTTAGTGTAGTGCAGTGGTATTTGTGTAGTGTAGGGGTAGTGCTGGTGGGAGTGTTTTGGGTTTAGTGTAGAGCAGTGTTGTATGGGTAGTGTAGGAGTAGTGCTGGGGGTAGTGTTTTAGGGGTAAGGGTAGTGCAGTGGAGTTTGGGTAGTGTAGGAGGTCGTGCTGGGAGTAGTGTTTTAGGGTTTAGTGTAGTGCAGTGGTGTTTGTGTTGTGTAGGGTGTCATCCTGGCGGTAGTGTTTTAGGGTTTAGGGTTGTGCAGTGGTGTTTGGGTAGTGTAGGGAGTCATGCAGGGGGTAGGGTTTTAGGGTTTAGTGTAGTGCAGTGGTATTTGTGTAGTGTAGGGGAAGTGCTGGTGGGAGTGTTTTGGGTTTAGTGTAGAGCAGTGTTGTATGGGTAGTGAAGGGGTAGTGCTGGGGGTAGTGTTTTAGTGGTAAGGGTAGTGCAGTGGAGTTTGGGTAGTGTAGGAGGTCGTGCTGGGAGTAGTGTTTTAGGGTTTAGTGTAGTGCAGTGGTGTTTGTGTAGTGTAGGGGGTCATCCTGGCGGTAGTGTTTTAGGGTTTAGGGTTGTGCAGTGGTGGTTGTGTAGTGTAGGGAGTCGTGCTGGGGGTAGTGTTTTAGGGTAGTGCAGTGGTGTTTGAGTAGTGTAGATGGTCATGCTGGGATATTGTTTTAGGGTTTAGGGTAGTGCAGCTGTGTTTGTGTAGTGTAGTGGGTAGTGTTTTAGGGTTTATGGTAGTGCAGTTGTGTTTGGGTAGTTAAGGGGTCGTGCTGGGGGTAGTGTTTTAGGGTTTAGGGTAGTGCAGTGGTGTTCGTGTAGTGTAGGGTCTCGTGCTGGGGGTAGTGTTTTAGAGTTTAGGGTAGTGCAGTGGTGTTTGTGTCCTTTAGGGGGTCGTGCTGGGGGTAGATTTAGGGTTTAGGGTAGTGCAGTGGTGTTTGTTTAGTGTAGGGGTCGTACTGGGGTAGTGTTTTAGGGTTTAGGGTATTGCAGTGTTGTTTTGTGTAGTGTAGGGGGTCGTGCTGTGGATAGTGTTTTAGGGTTTATGGTAGTGCAGTGGTGTTTGTGTAGTGTAGGTGGTCGAGCTGGGGATAGTGTTTTAGGATTGAGGGTAGTGTAGTGGTGTTTGTTGGTAGTATAGGGGTCGTGCTGGGGTAGATTTAGGGTTTAGGGTAGTGAAGTGGTGATTGGGTAAAATACGGAGTCGTTCTGAGGTAGTGTTTTAGGGTTTAGGGTAGTGCAGTGATGTTTGGGTAGTGTAGGGGTCATGCTGGCAGTAGTGTTTTAGGGTTTAGGGTAAGCAGTAGTGTTTGTGTTGTGTAGCGGGCCGTGCTGGGGTAGTGTTTTAGGGTTTAGGGAAGGGCTGTGGTGTTTGGGCAGTGTAGGGGTCGTGCTAGGGGTAGTGTTTTAGGGTTTAGGGTAGTGCAGTGGTGTTTGGCTGGTGTAGGGGTCGTGCTGGGGGTAGTGTTTTAGGGTTTAGGGTAGTGCAGTGGTGCTTGTGTAGTGTAAGGGGTGGTGTTTTAGTGTTTAGGGTACTACAGTGGTGTTTGGGTAGTGTAGGGGGTGTGCTGCAGGTAGTGGTTTAGGGTTTAGTGTAGTGCAGTGGTGTTTTGTGTATTGCAGGGGGTTGTGCTGGGGATAGTTTTATAGGGTTTATGGTAGTGTAGTGGTGTTTGGGTAGTGTAGAGGGTCATGCTGGGGGTAGTGTTTTAGGGTTTAACGTAGTGCAGTGGTGTTAGGGTAGTGTAGGGGTCATGCTGGGGGTAGTGCCTTTGGGTTTATGGTAGTGCAGTGGTGTTTGGGTAGTGTAAGGGGTCATGCTGGGGGTAGTGTTTTAGGGTTTAGGGTAGTGAAGTGGTGGTTGTGTAGTGTAGCGTGTCATTTGTTAGTGTTTAGGGTAGTACAGTGGTGTTGGGGTAGTGTAGGGGGTCGTGCTGCAGGTAGTGTTTTACGGTTTAGGGTAGTGCAGTGTTGTTTGGGTAGTGAAGGGGTCGTGCTGGGAATAGTATTTTAGCTCTTAGTGTAGTGCAGTGGTTTTTGGGTAGTGTAGGGGGTCGTGCTGGGGGTCGTGTTTTAGAGTTTGGGGTAGCACAGTGGTGTTTGGGTAGTGTAAGGGGCCATGCTAGGGGTAGTGCTTTACGGTTTTGCGAAGCACAGTGGTGTTTGTGTAGTGTAGGGGTCGTGCTGGGAAAAGTGTTTTAGCTCTTAGTGTAGTGCAGTGGTTTTTGGATAGTGTAGGGGGTCGTGGTAGGGTTATGCTTTAGGGTAGCACAGTGGTGTTTGGGTAGTTTAGGGTGTCATGATGGGGGTAGCATTTTAGGGTTTATGGTAGTGCAGTGATGTTTGGGTAGTGTAGGGGGTGGTGCTGGGGGTTGTGATTTAGGGTTTAGGCTAATGCAGGGGTGTTTAGGCAGTGTAGGGGGTTGTGGTGGGGGTAGATTTAGATTTTAGGTTAGTGCAATGGTGTTTATGTAGTGTAGATGGTCGTGCTGGGAATAATGTTTTAGGGTTTAGGGTAGTGCAGCCGTGTTTCTGTAGTGTAGGGGGTTGTGCTGGGGGTAGTGTTTTAGGGTTAAGGGTCATGCAGTGGTGTTTGTGTAGTGTAGGGGGTAGTGTTTTAGGGTTTAGGTTAGTGCAGTGGTGTTTGTGTAGTGTAGGGGGTCATGCTGGGGGCAGTATTTTAGGGTTTAGAGTAGTGCAGTGGTGTTTGGGTAGTTTAGAGGGTCATGCTGGGGATAGTGTTTTAGGGTTTAGGGTAGTGCAGTGGTGTTTCGGTAGTGTAGAGGGTCATGCTGGGGGTAGTGCTTTAAGGTTTAGGGAAGTGCAGTGGTGTTTGGGTGTTGTAGGGGTCTTTAGTGTTTAGGGTAGTACAGTGGTGTTTGGGTAGTGTAGGGGGTCATGCTGCGGGTAGTGTTTTAGGGATTAGGGTAGTGCAGTGGTGTTTGGGTAGTGTAGGGGGTTGTGCTGGGTGTATTGTTTTAGGGCTTAGGGTAGTGCAGTGTTGTTTGTGTAGTGTAAAGGGTCGTGCGGTGTGTAGATTTTTAGGGTTTAGGGTAGTGCATTGGTGTTTGGGTAGTGTAGGGGTCATGCTGGGGGTAGTGTTTTAGGGTTTAGGGTAGTGCAGTGGTGTTTGGGTAGTGTAGGGGTCATGCTCGGGATAGTGTTTTATGGTTTAGGGTAGTGCAGTGGTGTTTGTGTAGTGTAGGGGGTAGTGCTGGGGGTAGTGTTTTAGGGTTTAGGATAGTGCAGTAGTGTTTTGTGTAGTGTAGGGGTCGTGCTGGGGATATTGTTTTAGGGTTTAGGGTAGTGCAGTGGTGTTTGGGTAGTGTAGAGGGTCATGCTGGGGGTAGTATTTTAGGGTTCAGGGTAGAGCAGTGGTGTTTGGGTAGTGTAGGGGGTCATGCTGGGGGTAGTGTTTTAGGGTTTAGGGTAGTGCAGTGTTGTTTGTGTAGTGTAGGGGGTAGTGTTTACAGTTTAGGGTAGTGCAGTAGTGTTTCTGTAGTACAGGGGGTCTTGCTGGGATAGTGTTTTAGGGTTCAGGGTATTGCAGTGGTGTTTGGGTAGTGTAGAGGGTCATGCTGGGGATAGTGTTTTAGGGTTTAGGGTAGTGCAGCAGTGTTTGTGTAGTGTAGTGGGCAGTGTTTTAGGGTTTAGAGTAGTGCAGTGGTGTTTGGGTAGTGAAGTGTGTTGTTCTGAGGGTAGTGTTTTAGGGTTTAGGGTAGTGCAGTGGTGTTTGTGTAGTGTAGGGGGTCATGCTGGGGTAGTGTTTTAGTGTTTGGGGTAGTGCAGTGTTGTTTTGTGTAGTGTAGGGGGTCGTGCTGGGGATAGTATTTTAGGGTTTACTGTAGTGTAGTGGTGTTTGTGTAGTGAGGTGGAGGAGCTGGGGATAGGGTTTTAGGATTTATGGTAGTGTACTGGTGTTTTTTCGCAGTGTAGGGAGATGTGCTGGGGTAGTTTTAGGGTTTAGGGTAGTGCTTTGGTGTTTGGGTAGTGAAGGGAGTCATGCAGTGGGTAGGGTTTTAGGGTTTAGTGTAGTGCAATGGTATTTGTGTAGTGTAGGGGTAGTGCTGGTGGGAGTGTTTTGGGTTTAGTGCAGAGCAGTGTTGTATGGGTAGTGTAGGGGTAGTGCTGGGGGTAGTGTTTTAGGGGTAAGGGTAGTGCAGGGGAGTTTGGGTAGTGTAGGAGGTCGTGCTGGGAGAAGTGTTTTACGGTTTAGTGTAGTGCAGTTGTGTTTGTGTAGTGTAGGGGGTCATCCTGGCGGTAGTGTTTTAGGGTTTAGGGTTGTGCAGTGGTGTTTGGGTAGTGTAGGAGGTCGTGCTGGGAGTAGTGTTTTACGGTTTAATGTAGTGCAGTGGTGTTTGTGTAGTGTAGGGGGTCATCCTGGCGGTAGTGTTTTAGGGTTTAGGGTTGTGCAGTGGTGGTTGTGTAGTGTAGGTGGTCGTGCTGGGGGTAGTGTTTTAGGGTAGTGCAGTGGTGTTTGAGTAGTGTAGATGGTCATACTGGGATAGTGTTTTAGGGTTTAGGGTAGTGCAGCTGCATTTGTGTAGTGTAGTGGGTAGTGTTTTAGGGTTTAGGGTACTGCAGTTGTGTTTGGGTAGTTATGGGGTCGTGCTGGGTGTAGTGTTTTAGGGTTTAGGGTAGTGCAGTGGTGTTCGTGTAGTGTAGGGGCTCGTGCTGGGGGTAGATTTAGGGTTTAGGGTCGTGCAGTGGTGTTTGTTTAGTGTAGGGGTCGGACTGGAGTAGTGTTTTAGGGTTCAGGGTATTGCAGTGTTGTTTTGTGTAGTGTAGGGGGTCGTGCTGTGGATAGTGTTTTAGGGTTTATGGTAGTGCAGTGGTGTTTGTGTAGTGTAGGTGGTCGAGCTGGGGATAGTGTTTTAGGATTGAGGGTAGTGTAGTGGTGTTTGTTGGTAGTATAGGGGTCGTGCTGTTGTAGATTTAGGGTTCAGGGTAGTGAAGTGGTGATTGGGTAAAATACAGAGTCGTTCTGAGGTAGTGTTTTAGGGTTTAGGGTAGTGCAGTGATGTTTGGGTAGTGTAGGGGTCATGCTGGCGGTAGTGTTTTAGGGTTTAGGGTAAGCAGTAGTGTTTGTGTAGTGTAGGGGGCCGTGCTGGGGTAGTGTTTTAGGGTTTAGGGAAGGGCTGTGGTGTTTGGGCAGTGTAGGGGGTCGTGCTAGGGGTAGTGTTTTAGGGTTTAGGGTAGTGCAGTGGTGTTTGGCTAGTGTAGGGGCCGTGCTGGGGGTAGTGTTTTAGGGTTTAGGGTAGTGCAGTGGTGCTTGTGTAGTGTAAGGGATGGTGTTTTAGTGTTTAGGGTACTACAGTGGTGTTTGGGTAGTGTAGGGGGTTGTGCTGCAGGTAGTGGTTTAGGGTTTAGTGTAGTGCAGTGGTGTTTTGTGTATTGCAGGGGGTTGTGCTGGGGATAGTTTTATAGGGTTTATGGTAGTGTAGTGGTGTTTGGGTAGTGTAGAGGGTCATGCTAGGGGTAGTGTTTTAAGGTTTAACGTAGTGCAGTGGTGTTAGGGTAGTGTAGGGGGTCATGCTGGGGGTAGTGCCTTTGGGTTTATGGTAGTGCAGTGGTGTTTGGGTAGTGTAAGGGGTCATGCTGGGGGTAGTGTTTTAGGGTTTAGGGTAGTGAAGTGGTGGTTGTGTAGTGTAGCGTGTCGTTTGTTAGTGTTTAGGGTAATACAGTGGTGTTGGGGTAGTGTAGGGGGTCGTGCTGCAGGTAGTGTTTTACGGTTTAGGGTAGTGCAGTGTTGTTTGGGTAGTGAAGGGGTCGTGCTGGGAATAGTATTTTAGCTCTTAGTGTAGTGCAGTGGTTTTTGGGTAGTGTAGGGGGTCGTGCTGTGGGTCGTGTTTTAGAGTTTGGGGTAGCACAGTGGTGTTTGGGTAGTGTAAGGGGCCATGCTAGGGGTAGTGTTTTATGGTTTTGCGAAGCACAGTGGTGTTTGTGTAGTGTAGGGGTCGTGCTGGGAATAGTGTTTTAGCTCTTAGTGTAGTGCAGTGGTTTTTGGGTAGTGTAGGGGGTCGTGCTAGGGTTATGCTTTAGGGTAGCACAGTGGTGTTTGGGTAGTTTAGGGTGTCATGATGGGGGTAGCATTTTAGGGTTTAGGGTAGTGCAGTGGTGTTTGGGTAGTGTAGGGGGTCGTGCTGGGGGTTGTGATTTAGGGTTTAGGTTAATGCAGGGGTGTTTAGGCAGTGTAGGGGGTTGTGGCGGGGGTAGATTTAGATTTTAGGTTAGTGCAATGGTGTTTGTGTAGTGTAGATGGTCGTGCTGGGGATAATGTTTTAGGGTTTAGGGTAGTGCAGCCGTGTTTCTGTAGTGTAGGGGGTTGTGCTGGAGGTAGTGTTTTAGGGTTAAGGGTCATGCAGTGGTGTTTGTGTAGTGTAGGGGGTAGTGTTTTAGGGTTTAGGTTAGTGCAGTGGTGTTTGTGTAGTGTAGGGGGTCATGCTGGGGGCAGTATTTTAGGGTTTAGAGTAGTGCAGTGTTGTTTGGGTAGTTTAGAGGGTCATGCTGGTGATAGTGTTTTAGGGTTTAGGGTAGTGCAGTGGTGTTTCGGTAGTGTAGAGTGTCATGCTGGGGGTAGTGCTTTAAGGTTTAGGGAAGTGCAGTGGTTTTTGGGTGTTGTAGGGGGTCTTTAGTGTAGTACAGTGGTGTTTGGGTAGTGTAGGGGGTCATGCTGCGGGTAGTGTTTTAGGGTTCAGGGTAGTGCAGTGATGTTAGGGTTGTGTAGGGGTCATGCTGGCGGTAGTGTTTTAGGGTTTAGGGTAAGCAGTAGTGTTTGTGTAGTGTAGGGGGCCGTGCTGGGGTAGTGTTTTAGGGTTTAGGGAAGGGCTGTGGTGTTTGGGCAGTGTAGGGGGTCGTGCTAGGGGTAGTGTTTTAGGGTTTAGGGTAGTCCAGTGGTGTTTGGCTAGTGTAGGGGCCGTGCTGGGGGTAGTGTTTTAGGGTTTAGGGTAGTGCAGTGGTGCTTGTGTAGTGTAAGGGGTGGTGTTTTAGTGTTTAGGGTACTACAGTGGTGTTTGGGTAGTGTAGGGGTTTGTGCTGCAGGTAGTGGTTTAGGGTTTAGTGTAGTGCAGTGGTGTTTTGTGTATTGCAGGGGGTTGTGCTGGGGATAGTTTTATAGGGTTTATGGTAGTGTAGTGGTGTTTGGGTAGTGTAGAGGGTCATGCTGGGGGTAGTGTTTTAGGGTTTAACGTAGTGCAGTGGTGTTAGGGTAGTGTAGGGGGTCATGCTGGGGGTAGTGCCTTTGGGTTTATGGTAGTGCAATGGTGTTTGGGTAGTGTAAGGGGTCATGCTGGGGTAGTGTTTTAGGGTTTAGGGTAGTGAAGTGGTGGTTGTGTAGTGTAGCGTGTCGTTTGTTAGTGTTTAGGGTTGTACAGTGGTGTTGGGGTAGTGTAGGGGGTCGTGCTGCAGGTAGTGTTTTACGGTTTAGGGTAGTGCAGTGTTGTTTGGGTAGTGAAGGGGTCGTGCTGGGAATAGTATTTTAGCTCTTAGTGTAGTGCAGTGGTTTTTAGGTAGTGTAGGGGGTCGTGCTGGGGGTCGTGTTTTAGAGTTTGGGGTAGCACAGTGGTTTTTGGGTAGTGTAAGGGGCCATGCTAGGGGTAGTGTTTTACGGTTTTGCGAAGCACAGTGGTGTTTGTGTAGTGTAGGGATCGTGCTGGGAATAGTGTTTTAGCTCTTAGTGTAGTGCATTGGTTTTTGGGTAGTGTAGGGGGTCGTGCTAGGGTTATGCTTTAGGGTAGCACAGTGGTGTTTGGGTAGTTTAGGGTGTCATGATGGGGGTAGCATTTTAGGGTTTAGGGTAGTGCAGTGGTGTTTGGGTAGTGTAGGGGGTTGTGCTGGGGGTTGTGATTTAGGGTTTAGGCTAATGCAGGGGTGTTTAGGCAGTGTAGGGGGTTGTGGCGGGGGTAGATTTAGATTTTAGGTTAGTGCAATGATGTTTGTGTAGTGTAGATGGTCGTGCTGGGGATAATGTTTTAGGGTTTAGGGTAGTGCAGCCGTGTTTCTGTAGTGTAGGGGGTTGTGCTGGGGGTAGTGTTTTAGGGTTAAGGGTCATGCAGTGGTGTTTCTGTAGTGTAGGGGGAGTGTTTTAGGGTTTAGGTTAGTGCAGTGGTGTTTGTGTAGTGTAGGGGGTCATGCTGGGGGCAGTATTTTAGGGTTTAGAGTAGTGCAGTGTTGTTTGGGTAGTTTAGAGGGTCATGCTGGGGATAGTGTTTTAGGGTTTAGGGTAGTGCAGCGGTGTTTTGGTAGTGTAGAGGGTCATGCTGGGGGTAGTGCTTTAAGGTTTAGGGAAGTGCAGTGGTGTTTGGGTGTTGTAGGGGCTCTTTAGTGTTTAGGGTAGTACAGTGGTGTTTGGATAGTGTAGGGGGTCATGCTGCGGGTAGTGTTTTAGGGTTTAGGGTAGTACAGTGGTGTTTGGGTAGTGTAGGGGGTTGTGCTGGGTGTATTGTTTTAGGGCTTAGGGTAGTGCAGTGTTGTTTGTGTAGTGTAGAGGGTCGTGCGGTGTGTAGATTTTTAGGGTTTAGGGTAGTGCATTGGTGTTTGGGTAGTGTAGGGGTCATGCTGGGGGTAGTGTTTTAGGGTTTAGGGTAGTGCAGTGGTGTTTGGGTAGTGTAGGGGTCGTGTTGGGGGTAGTGTTTTAGGGTTTAGGGCAGTGCAGTGGTGTTTGTGTAGTGTAGGGGGTAGTGCTTGGGGTAGTGTTTTAGGGTTTAGGGCAGTGCAGTGGTGTTTGTGTAGTGTAGGGGGTAGTGCTTGGGGTAGTGTTTTAGGGTTTAGGATAGTGCAGTAGTGTTTTGTGTAGTGTAGGGGTCTTGCTGGGGATATTGTTTTAGGGTTTAGGGTAGTGCAGTGGTGTTTGGGTAGTGTAGAGGGTCATGCTGGGGGTAGTATTTTAGGGTTCAGGGTAGAGCAGTGGTGTTTGAGTAGTGTAGGGGTCATGCTGGGGGTAGTGTTTTAGGGTTTAGGGTAGTGCAGTGTTGTTTGTGTAGTGTAGGGGGTAGTGTTTACAGTTTAGGGTAGTGCAGTAGTTTTTCTGTAGTACAGGTGGTCTTGCTGGGATAGTGTTTTAGGGTTTAGGGTATTGCAGTGGTGTTTGGGTAGTGTAGAGGGTCATGCTGGGGATAGTGTTTTAGGGTTTAGGGTAGTGCAGCAGTGTTTGTGTAGTGTAGTGGGTAGTGTTTTATGGTATAGGGTAGTGCAGTGGTGTTTGGGTAGTGAAGTGTGTTGTTCTGAGCGTAGTGTTTTAGGGTTTAGGGTAGTGCAGTGGTGTTTGTGTAGTGTAGGGGGTCATGCTGGGGTAGTGTTTTAGGGTTTAGGGTAGTGCAGTGTTGTTTTGTGTAGTGTAGGGGGTCGTGCTGGGGATAGTATTTTAGGGTTTAGTGTAGTGTAGTGGTGTTTGTGTAGTGTAGGTGGAGGAGCTGGGGATAGGGTTTTAGGATTTATGGTAGTGTACTGGTGTTTTTTCGCAGTGTAGGGAGATGTGCTGGGGTAGTTTTAGGGTTTAGGGTAGTGCAGTGGTGTTTGGGTAGTGTAGGGAGTCATGCAGGGGGTAGGGTTTTAGGGTTTAGTGTAGTGCAGTGGTATTTGTGTAGTGTAGGGGTAGTGCTGGTGGGAGTGTTTTGGGTTTAGTGCAGAGCAGTGTTGTATGGGTAGTGTAGGGGTAGTGCTGGGGGTAGTGTTTTAGGGGTAAGGGTAGTGCAGTGGAGTTTGGGTAGTGTAGGAAGTCGTGCTGGGAGTAGTGTTTTAGGGTTTAGTGTAGTGCAGTGGTATTTGTGTAGTGTAGGGGTAGTGCTGGTGGGAGTGTTTTGGGTTTAGTGCAGAGCAGTGTTGTATGGGTAGTGTAGGGGTAGTGCTGGGGGTAGTGTTTTAGGGGTAAGGGTAGTGCAGTGGAGTTTGGGTAGTGTAGGAAGTTGTGCTGGGAGTAGTGTTTTAGGGTTTAGTGTAGTGCAGTGGTGTTTGTGTTGTGTAGGGGGTCATCCTGGCGGTAGTGTTTTAGGGTTTAAGGTTGTGCAGTGGTGTTTGGGTAGTGTAGGGAGTCATGCAGGGGGTAGGGTTTTAGGGAATAGTGTAGTGCAGTGGTATTTGTGTAGTGTAGGGGTAATGCTGATGGGAGTGTTTTGGGTTTAGTGTAGAGCAGTGTTGTGTGGGTAGTGTAGGGGTAGTGCTGGGGGTAGTGTTTTAGGGGTAAGGGTAGTGCAGTGGAGTTTGGGTAGTGTAGGAGGTCGTGCTGGGAGTAGTGTTTTAGGGTTTAGTGTAGTGCAGTGGTGTTTGTGTAGTGTAGGGGGTGATCCTGGCGGTAGTGTTTTAGGGTTTAGGGTTGTGCAGTGGTGGTTGTGGAGTGTAGGGGGTCGTGCTGGGGGTAGTGTTTTAGGGTAGTGCAGTGGTGTTTGAGTAGTGTAGATGGTCATGCTGGGATAGTGTTTTAGGGTTTAGGGTAGTGCAGCTGTGTTTGTGTAGTGTAGTGGGTAGTGTTTTAGGGTTTAGGGTAGTGCAGTTGTGTTTGGGTAGTGAAGGGGTCGTGCTGGGGGTAGTGTTTTAGGGTTTAGGGTAGTGCAGGGGTGTTCGTGTAGTGTAGGGGCTCATGCTGGGGGTAGTGTTTTAGAGTTTAGGGTAGTGCAGTGGTGTTTGTGTCCTTTAGGGGGTTGTGCTGGGGGTAGATTTAGGGTTTAGGGTAGTGCAGTGGTATTTGTTTAGTGTACGGGTCGTACTGGGGTAGTGTTTTAGGGTTTAGGGTATTGCAGTGTTGTTTTGTGTAGTGTAGGGGGTCGTGCTGTGGATAGTGTTTTAGGGTTTATGGTAGTGCAGTGGTGTTAGACCTGGCACCATTGGCGTGGGTCACCCTTCCATTTTTGTCTGTGCCTCAATGTGTTTTTGTGTTGGTGTTAGCTGCTCAGGGCGCTGTGCCACTGCCATCCAGTGCCACAGTGCAAGTGCTCCCTATGGTAAAATGTACTATGTGAATTGACTTCCACGTTTGGTTTATTTGGTTTACTATCAGTCCCTAGTAGAGTGCACCAGGGGTGCCAAGGGCTTGTATATCCAAATGCTGCTAGTGGGCTTGCAGCACTGGTTGTGCCACCCACCGAAGCAGCGGGGTAAAATGTGTCTAGGGTCTGCCACTGCAGACCCTGCGCGCGGTCTGGTACCGTCGCGCTGACTGAGCAAGTGTCCCCACTTACCAGTCCCTAAACCTTCCCTTAACTACATGTTAGTCACCCCTCTGGTAGGCCTGAGCGCAGGGTGCATTGTAGGTATAAGGTAGGACATGCCCTGATGTGTGTGGCATGTCTTAATAGTGAATTACAGCCATTTTCGTTTTTCACTATTGAAGGCTACCTGCTCTCCATAGGCCAGAATGGGCTGCTGGGATCGCTACACGCTGTGACCCCAGTGGACTCAGAGAGCATGGTAGAAAGTCATGTTTAGTATGCCTGAACTCAGGATAATAAAATACGTCTTTTAGTAAAGGTTATTTTAATATCCTGGGTTTGCAAATGCTACTTTTAGAAAGTTAGCCTTTGCGTGCCTAACCATCTCAGTCCGCCTCTGCTGTGTGTGTGTGTTCTGCCTAGCAACAGTACAGGAGCAGGGCTGGGGGATTCCAGGAGACAGGTTGGCTGCCAGGTGGTGGGTAGAGAGATTACCCCAGGATGGGTGGGAGGAGGGCACCCTGACTCTTGAATAGACCTGTGCTCTGCCACCACAAAGCCGGCGCCGCCCCCTGTGGAGCGGCTGATGTCTCTGCCCTGCTGCTGAAAGGAACAGGCCGAGTCACCACAACAGAGTGCTCCAAAACTGGACTGAGCCAGGCCCAGGCCCCCTGGCGCTAAAGAACAAAAGAATCCCTGTATAAAAGTAGGAGCCTGGCTCCTAAGAAATCAGATCCAGATTGAACCACGAAGGAACTCTGCCTGACTAGAAGGACCTGGAAGAAGCTGAAGGAGGAGTAACTTTCCCTGACCTGAGGGACTGGCCTGCAGTAGGTGCCTTGCTAAGGAAGGAGAGGAAAAAGACTGAAAGAGACTTTTGCACTTTGTTCTTCAACTATCTCCAAGGGCTTGGAAGAAGAGCTTGCCCCCTGAACTGAACCCCAGGACCAGTGGGTTCACCGTGTCTCCGCTCGTCTGAGAATTCGAGCCGTGTGCTTTCTCCCGCCGGAGTGCCCTGCGCACCTTCGCATCCCTCCTAGGGCCGTGACACCCAGAAGCCTGGCCGCCTCCACTCGCCGAGAGCCCCGCTCTACCTGAGTCGCTCTGGACCCCTCGAGTCTGGCCGTCCCGCTTCCCTGTCACCTGCCTGCTACTGGAGCGCGCTTGGTGCCCTCTCGCCCTCCCGCCGGATTTCTAGTGGGGAAGTGAAATCCAGCCTCGGACGGCCGCCCGTACGTCGTAACGTATCCGGCCGCCCCGCTTCACCTCCCAGCCTGAGTCTGACCGTGCCGCCCTCCGCAGTGACCTCCCGCACAGTCCGTGTCGGAGGCCCTGGGCCGCACCTGTCTACCGAGAGCCGCCCGCTGAATTCTTGACCCGGAAGACCCACGAGGTGCAGATCCTGCATCTCTCCTGAAGACTCGTCCAAGCACATCGCACGTTCCCAGGTACAGTGAACTCTCTATCGGACTCGGGGTCCGCAACGTTCTGATTTCCCCGTATCACTGTATCCCGGGTACGCTGCGCATCATCGTGACTGGACCGACTCAACCGAGCCCTGTGAAGCGCTCGTGATCGAATAAGTTACCAAAGACAAGAACAGTGCCTAATTATCATCTTGTGGCTTCCATTTCGTAACCGTTATTGATGGTCTTGTACATGCCTGCGTAACAAAGAATCTTTGATATAAAGCATCCGTATTTTTGATACAACTTACGCCTGGTGTCCGTTTGTGGGGGATCGTTGTGATTTACTGTGTGTTATCATAAATGCTTAACTGACTAGCGCCCTGAAGTTTAGCCCTGACTGCTCGGGCCACACTACCTATAGGGTGAGCAGGGGTTGTTCTGAAGGGGTAATTCCCTCGCCCTGAATAGAAGAAGGGACCGCTGCTTGTCACAAGTACCTACCTGTGCCAACCAGAGGTTCCCCATTCTAACATTGGTGGCAGCGGTGGGATTTCGAATTTGCATTTATGATTTACATACAGTGAATTATTGATCACCACGTAGAGCAGACCTATAACGCAGCCACAGATTGAGTGACAGTTGTTGCTAAAGAAAAATCTCCACCTTAAGAAACCATGCCGAGCTCAGTCAACGGAGGCGGAGCGCCCTCTGTATTCTCTGGAGTAGATGACATCGATTGGGAGCCCGAGGCACTGAGGAAGTGCACCAATGATGTCCTGAAGGGATATCTCTCCAAGTACAGAATCAAGCAAAGTGGACTAAGCAACAAGGATCAGTACGTGACAGCACTGAGAGCCTGGCACGAATCAAAGTTCCCAGAGAATGCCCGGGAGGTGATACCCCCCGAAGGTGTGTTTGAGCCTAGCAGAGGCCTGTCGCCAGAGGAGTTGGCCGACAGGAGTGCCGCCCGAGCACACGAGGTGGAGATGGCAAAACTGCAAATGGAGAGAGAAAGGCAGAAACTGGCCATGGAGCATGAGGTAAAAATGAGGGAGTTGGATCTCAAGGCCAGGAGTTTAGACAACTCACCCTCTGGTGGCAGCAATTCAACAGAGTCAAGGGTGCACATTCCTAAAGATGTAGTCAAAGAATATTATAAGCAGGATGATATTGGGCAGTGGTTTAGGGCCTATGAAGTAGCCATGTCCTCCCACCGGGTCCCTGAAAAGGATTGGGGAGCGGGGTTGTGGGGAAGGTTCCTGAGTGAGGGGCGGGACACACTGCTAGACCTCCCCTCTGATGTCCACACATCCTATCCACACATGAAGGAGGCTCTTATGACAAGGTATGGGTTGACTCCTGAATTGTACAGACAGAGATTTAGGGATTGCACCAAGAAACCGGGTACCACTTATGTAGAATATGTGACCTTTTTTTGCAGAGCGCTGGATGGTTGGGTGAAGGGTAGCAAGGTGGATGATTACCAAGGGCTGTTTGATTTAATCGCATGGGAGCACTTGTCGGATAATTGTTTTCCTGAGCTACGCCAACACCTGATCGATAGCAAGCTGTCCAACCCGAGGAAGCTTGCTGAGGAGGCGGACCGCTGGATCAGCACCAGGGTCCACAAGGGTCCCGTGGGAGGCCCCGCCAAAGGTGTTCAGGGTCCCCAGCAGAAGAGTGGGGGGGACAAGGGTAAACAGAGGGAGTTCTACAAAGGGCCCCAAAGTAACTCCCAAGGGAACCAAGGGAAAGGTTCTCAGCCACCCCCACCCCCGAAGCAGACCGGGGCCCCGACAGGTAACCCTGTTCAAAGAGGGCCCCTCAGATGTTACAAGTGTAACAACCTGGGGCACATTTCCGTGGATCCCAAGTGCCCCCTGTATGGTAAACCAGCACCCTCTGGTGCCCCACCCCCCAAGCAGGTGAATAGTGTAGCCTTGGGGAGGGAGATAGACGTCCAAGGGGCGGGGGATCCCGTACAGATGACCCTAGTCTCATTAGGAGACAGTGAGATGGTCGCTGAGGCCCAGCTGCCCCCCAATACTCAAAAGTATGGGCAGTGGGTGACCATAAATGGCAAGAGGGTGGGGGCTCTTAGAGATACTGGAGCCAGTGTGACTGCTGTCAAGCAACACCTGGTGTCTCAAGAGCAGGTTGTCCCGCACGCATTCTGCCGTGTTGTCAACGCTGACAACACAGAGAGTCAGTGTCCAATGGCTCAGGTTCCCTTTGAGTGGGGGGGGGTCTCTGGTACTCTGCAAGTGGCTGTGAGAGAGGCCATGCCTGTTGATTGTCTCCTAGGTAACGATTTGGAGAGCTCCCCTTGGGAAAAGGTGGAGAAGACGACTCACCTGCGGATGGTGGGCTTGCCTGATTGGGCGTGTGTGACCACCCGGTCGATGGCAGCCAGTAGGGGTGTTGAAGGAATCCTGGAGCCTGAGGGAGAGGCCCAGGAACCGGCCTTAGAGAGAGGGCGAGGGAGGCACGGGAATCCGGCTCCTGAAGTTCCCACGGCCCAGGAGGAAGCAGACCTTGAGGGGGATGCCCTGGAGCCTACCGGGGAACAGATAGCCGAACTGGGGGACCTGCCTGAGCTGACCCATTGGCAGCAAGAAGGAGGCCCCACCAGGGAGGAATTCTGCAGGGAGCAGAAAGAGTGCCCCTCTCTAGAGGGTATGCGGCGGCAGGCTGCAGCCCAGGCCAATGGTGATCAGTCCGGAACTCACTTGATCTACTGGGAGAACGACCTCCTATACTCCGAGCCTAAGGTTGCTGAACCTGGGTCAGCCCGTGCGCTGGTGGTACCCCAGAAGTTCAGAGCCTTCCTACTGGGGCTGGCTCACGACGTACCGTTAGCCGGACATTTGGGGCAGGACAAGACCTTTGAAAGGCTTGTCACCCACTTTTATTGGCCCCAAATGCGCAGGAGTTCTGACACTCACTGCAGGACATGCCAGACTTGCCAGGCAAGTGGCAAGAGTGGAAGGAAGCTGAGAGCTCCACTCCAACCTTTCCCTGTGGTCAGTACCCCATTCCAGCGGGTGGGGATTGACATTGTGGGGCCACTGGACCCCAAGACAGCCATGGGCAACAGGTTTATCCTGGTCTTGGTGGACCATGCCACCCGGTACCCTGAAGCCATCCCTCTGAGGACAGTGACGGCCCCCGTGGTGGGACGGGCACTGATGGGAATTTTCTCACGAGTAGGATTCCCTCTAGAGGTGGTGTCTGACAGGGGGACCAACTTCATATCGAAATATATGAAGTCCCTTTGGCAAGAGTGTGGTGTAACCTACAAGTTCACCACACCTTACCATCCCCAAGGAAACGGGTTGGTTGAGCGCTTCAACCGAACCCTGAAGGGCATGATTATGGGTCTCGAGGAACCCATGAGGCGTAAGTGGGACGTCCTCTTACCATGCCTTCTCTTTGCGTACCGCGAGGTGCCACAAAAGTCTCTAGGGTTCAGTCCCTTTGAGCTTTTGTATGGCCACCCAGTACGAGGACCTCTTAGTCTGGTCAAGGAAGGCTGGGAGCAATCTCCCAGGAAACCTCCCCAGAATGTATACAGTTACATGCTGGCTTTCCGGAACCAGACTAGGCGTTTCAGGCAACTTGCTGAGGCAAACCTGGAAGCCAGCCAGGAGGAAATGAAGCGGTGGTACGACCAGAATGCCACTCTGGTTGAGCTTCAACCTGGCCAAAAAGTGTGGGTCCTGGCCCCTGTGGAGCCTTGTGCACTCCAGGACAAGTGGACAGGACCCTTTGAGATTGTGGAGCGCAAGAGTTCTGTCACCTACTTGGTGGACTTGCGGTCTCCTAGGAACCCCTTAAGGGTCCTACATGTCAATCGACTGAAGCCCCACTTGGAGAGGTCCGAAGTGGGCATGCTCTTGGCCACCGATGATGGGACGGAAGAGGAGTCCGAGCCTCTTCCTGACCTCTTGGTAGCCTCCGAGCGAGACGGGTCAGTGGATGGAGTAAACCTCTCACCCACCCTGACCCCCGAGCAACAGGGTGACTGCCGCCAGCTGCTGGGGCAGTTCCCTGACCTGTTCTCCCTGGTTCCCGGTATCACAAATTGGTGCGTCCATGATGTGGATACGGGAGACAGCTTACCTGTGAAGCACAAGGCCTACCGGGTAACTGACAGGGTCAGGGCCTGCATCAAAGAGGAGGTCTCGAAGATGCTTGCCCTAGGGGTGGTTGAGTCCTCCAGCAGTCCTTGGGCCAGCCCAGTGGTCTTGGTCCCAAAGGCTGCAGCGCCGGGTGCCACGCCCGAACTCCGGTTCTGTGTGGACTACCGAGGACTCAACTCAGTCACGAAGACTGACGCGCACCCCATCCCCAGAGCTGATGAGCTCATCGATCGGTTAGGGGCTGCACGGTACCTCAGCACGTTTGACTTAACGTCTGGGTACTGGCAGATCGCCTTGACTGATGGGGCCAAGGAGAGGTCCGCATTCTCTACGCCAGATGGGCATTACCAGTTCCGGGTGATGCCCTTTGGGATGAAGAATGCCCCTGCCACCTTCCAGAGGTTGGTCAACCAGGTGTTGGCTGGGCTGACCGAGTTCAGCGCCGCCTACCTGGATGACATCGCAGTGTTCAGCGGCACATGGGAAGGACACCTGCAACATCTCTGGGAAGTGTTGATGGCGCTGCGCAAGGCAGGCCTCACGATCAAGGCAAGCAAGTGTCAGATCGGGCAGGGTTCAGTGGTGTACTTGGGACACCAAGTGGGGAGCGGCCAGGTGGCGCCCCTCCAACCCAAAGTTGAAACCATCCTGGCTTGGGAGCCCCCAAAGACCCAGACGGAGGTGAGGGCCTTCTTAGGACTCACCGGGTACTACAGGAGGTTTGTCAAGGGGTATGGCAGCATCGTTGCCCCCTTGACAGAGCTGACTTCGAAGAAGCAGCCCAGAAAAGTGATATGGACTGACACCTGTCAGAAAGCCTTCGACACCCTGAAAACTGCCATGTGCACGGCGCCCGTGCTCTTGGCTCCTGACTTCTCCAAAGAGTTCCTGGTGCAGACGGATGCATCAGAGCATGGTGTAGGGGCTGTTCTCTCACAGATCACTGAGGAGGGCTTTGACCAACCCGTAGCCTTTATTAGCAGGAGGCTACTTCCCCGGGAACAAAGGTGGAGTGCGATAGAACGAGAAGCATTTGCTGTGGTCTGGGCGCTGAAGAAGCTAAGACCCTACTTGTTTGGGTCTCACTTCCGGGTTCAGACCGACCACAGGCCCCTCAGATGGTTGATGCAAATGAGGGGTGAGAACCCAAAACTGTTGAGGTGGTCCATCTCCCTACAGGGTATGGACTTTACGGTGGAGCATCGCCCTGGCACAGATCACGCCAATGCTGACGGTCTGTCCAGGTTTTTCCGCCTTAGTGATGCAGAACTCCCTGGGGTAGGGTAGTTCTCCCCACTTTTCAGCTGGAGGGGACACGTGTTAGACCTGGCACCATTGGCGTGGGTCACCCTTCCATTTTTGTCTGTGCCTCAATGTGTTTTTGTGTTGGTGTTAGCTGCTCAGGGCGCTGTGCCACTGCCATCCAGTGCCACAGTGCAAGTGCTCCCTATGGTAAAATGTACTATGTGAATTGACTTCCACGTTTGGTTTATTTGGTTTACTATCAGTCCCTAGTAGAGTGCACCAGGGGTGCCAAGGGCTTGTATATCCAAATGCTGCTAGTGGGCTTGCAGCACTGGTTGTGCCACCCACCGAAGCAGCGGGGTAAAATGTGTCTAGGGTCTGCCACTGCAGACCCTGCGCGCGGTCTGGTACCGTCGCGCTGACTGAGCAAGTGTCCCCACTTACCAGTCCCTAAACCTTCCCTTAACTACATGTTAGTCACCCCTCTGGTAGGCCTGAGCGCAGGGTGCATTGTAGGTATAAGGTAGGACATGCCCTGATGTGTGTGGCATGTCTTAATAGTGAATTACAGCCATTTTCGTTTTTCACTATTGAAGGCTACCTGCTCTCCATAGGCCAGAATGGGCTGCTGGGATCGCTACACGCTGTGACCCCAGTGGACTCAGAGAGCATGGTAGAAAGTCATGTTTAGTATGCCTGAACTCAGGATAATAAAATACGTCTTTTAGTAAAGGTTATTTTAATATCCTGGGTTTGCAAATGCTACTTTTAGAAAGTTAGCCTTTGCGTGCCTAACCATCTCAGTCCGCCTCTGCTGTGTGTGTGTGTTCTGCCTAGCAACAGTACAGGAGCAGGGCTGGGGGATTCCAGGAGACAGGTTGGCTGCCAGGTGGTGGGTAGAGAGATTACCCCAGGATGGGTGGGAGGAGGGCACCCTGACTCTTGAATAGACCTGTGCTCTGCCACCACAAAGCCGGCGCCGCCCCCTGTGGAGCGGCTGATGTCTCTGCCCTGCTGCTGAAAGGAACAGGCCGAGTCACCACAACAGAGTGCTCCAAAACTGGACTGAGCCAGGCCCAGGCCCCCTGGCGCTAAAGAACAAAAGAATCCCTGTATAAAAGTAGGAGCCTGGCTCCTAAGAAATCAGATCCAGATTGAACCACGAAGGAACTCTGCCTGACTAGAAGGACCTGGAAGAAGCTGAAGGAGGAGTAACTTTCCCTGACCTGAGGGACTGGCCTGCAGTAGGTGCCTTGCTAAGGAAGGAGAGGAAAAAGACTGAAAGAGACTTTTGCACTTTGTTCTTCAACTATCTCCAAGGGCTTGGAAGAAGAGCTTGCCCCCTGAACTGAACCCCAGGACCAGTGGGTTCACCGTGTCTCCGCTCGTCTGAGAATTCGAGCCGTGTGCTTTCTCCCGCCGGAGTGCCCTGCGCACCTTCGCATCCCTCCTAGGGCCGTGACACCCAGAAGCCTGGCCGCCTCCACTCGCCGAGAGCCCCGCTCTACCTGAGTCGCTCTGGACCCCTCGAGTCTGGCCGTCCCGCTTCCCTGTCACCTGCCTGCTACTGGAGCGCGCTTGGTGCCCTCTCGCCCTCCCGCCGGATTTCTAGTGGGGAAGTGAAATCCAGCCTCGGACGGCCGCCCGTACGTCGTAACGTATCCGGCCGCCCCGCTTCACCTCCCAGCCTGAGTCTGACCGTGCCGCCCTCCGCAGTGACCTCCCGCACAGTCCGTGTCGGAGGCCCTGGGCCGCACCTGTCTACCGAGAGCCGCCCGCTGAATTCTTGACCCGGAAGACCCACGAGGTGCAGATCCTGCATCTCTCCTGAAGACTCGTCCAAGCACATCGCACGTTCCCAGGTACAGTGAACTCTCTATCGGACTCGGGGTCCGCAACGTTCTGATTTCCCCGTATCACTGTATCCCGGGTACGCTGCGCATCATCGTGACTGGACCGACTCAACCGAGCCCTGTGAAGCGCTCGTGATCGAATAAGTTACCAAAGACAAGAACAGTGCCTAATTATCATCTTGTGGCTTCCATTTCGTAACCGTTATTGATGGTCTTGTACATGCCTGCGTAACAAAGAATCTTTGATATAAAGCATCCGTATTTTTGATACAACTTACGCCTGGTGTCCGTTTGTGGGGGATCGTTGTGATTTACTGTGTGTTATCATAAATGCTTAACTGACTAGCGCCCTGAAGTTTAGCCCTGACTGCTCGCGCCACACTACCTATAGGGTGAGCAGGGGTTGTTCTGAAGGGGTAATTCCCTCGCCCTGAATAGAAGAAGGGACCGCTGCTTGTCACAAGTACCTACCTGTGCCAACCAGAGGTTCCCCATTCTAACAAGTGGTGTTTGTGTAGTGTAGGTGGTCGAGCTGGGGATAGTGTTTTAGGATTGAGGGTAGTTTAGTGGTGTTTGTTGGTAGTATAGGGGTCATGCTGGGGTAGATTTAGGGTTTAGGGTAGTGAAGTGGTGATTGGGTAAAATACGGAGTCGTTCTGAGGTAGTGTTTTAGGGTTTAGGGTAGTGCAGTGATGTTTGGGTAGTGTAGGGGTCATGCTGGCGGTAGTGTTTTAGGGTTTAGGGTAAGCAGTAGTGTTTGTGTAGTGTAGGGGGCCGTGCTGGGGTAGTGTTTTAGGGTTTAGGGAAGGGCTGTGGTGTTTGGGCAGTGTAGGGGGTCGTGCTAGGGGTAGTGTTTTAGGGTTTAGGGTAGTGCAGTGGTGTTTGGCTAGTGTAGGGGCCGTGCTGGGGGTAGTGTTTTAGGGTTTAGGGTAGTGCAGTGGTGCTTGTGTAGTGTAAGGGATGGTGTTTTAGTGTTTAGGGTACTACAGTGGTGTTTGGGTAGTGTAGGGGGTTGTGCTGCAGGTAGTGGTTTAGGGTTTAGTGTAGTGCAGTGGTGTTTTGTGTATTGCAGGGGGTTGTGCTAGGGATAGTTTTATAGGGTTTATGGTAGTGTAGTGGTGTTTGGGTAGTGTAGAGGGTCATGCTAGGGGTAGTGTTTTAGGGTTTAACGTAGTGCAGTGGTGTTAGGGTAGTGTAGGGGGTCATGCTGGGGGTAGTGCCTTTGGGTTTATGGTAGTGCAGTGGTGTTTGGGTAGTGTAAGGGGTCATGCTGGGGGTAGTGTTTTAGGGTTTAGGGTAGTGAAGTGGTGGTTGTGTGTTGTAGCGTGTCGTTTGTTAGTGTTTAGGGTAGTACAGTGGTGTTGGGGTAGTGTAGGGGGTCGTGCTGCAGGTAGTGTTTTACGGTTTAGGGTAGTGCAGTGTTGTTTGGGTAGTGAAGGGGTCGTGCTGGGAATAGTATTTTAGCTCTTAGTGTAGTGCAGTGGTTTTTGGGTAGTGTAGGGGGTCGTGCTGGGGGTCGTGTTTTAGAGTTTGGGGTAGCACAGTGGTGTTTGGGTAGTGTAAGGGGCCATGCTAGGGGTAGTGTTTTACGGTTTTGCGAAGCACAGTGGTGTTTGTGTAGTGTAGGGGTCGTGCTGGGAATAGTGTTTTAGCTCTTAGTGTAGTGCAGTGGTTTTTGGGTAGTGTAGGGGGTCATGCTAGGGTTATGCTTTAGGGTAGCACAGTGGTGTTTGGGTAGTTTAGGGTGTCATGATGGGGGGTAGCATTTTAGGGTTTAGGGTAGTGCAGTGGTGTTTGGGTAGTGTAGGGGGTCGTGCTGGGGGTTGTGATTTAGGGTTTAGGTTAATGCAGGGGTGTTTAGGCAGTGTAGGGGGTTGTGGCGGGGGTAGATTTAGATTTTAGGTTAGTGCAATGGTGTTTGTGTAGTGTAGATGGTCGTGCTGGGGATAATGTTTTAGGGTTTAGGGTAGTGCAGCCGTGTTTCTGTAGTGTAGGGGGTTGTGCTGGGGGTAGTGTTTTAGGGTTAAGGGTCATGCAGTGGTGTTTGTGTAGTGTAGGGGGTAGTGTTTTAGGGTTTAGGTTAGTGCAGTGGTGTTTGTGTAGTGTAGGGGGTCATGCTGGGGGCAGTATTTTAGGGTTTAGAGTAGTGCAGTGTTGTTTGGGTAGTTTAGAGGGTCATGCTGGTGATAGTGTTTTAGGGTTTAGGGCAGTGCAGTGGTGTTTCGGTAGTGTAGAGTGTCATGCTGGGGGTAGTGCTTTAAGGTTTAGTGAAGTGCAGTGGTGTTTGGGTGTTGTAGGGGGTCTTTAGTGTAGTACAGTGGTGTTTGGGTAGTGTAGGGGGTCATGCTGCGGGTAGTGTTTTAGGGTTTAGGGTAGTGCAGTGATGTTAGGGTTGTGTAGGGGTCATGCTGGCGGTAGTGTTTTAGGGTTTAGGGTAAGCAGTAGTGTTTGTGTAGTGTAGGGGGCCGTGCTGGGGTAGTGTTTTAGGGTTTAGGGAAGGGCTGTGGTGTTTGGGCAGTGTAGGGGGTCGTGCTAGGGGTAGTGTTTTAGGGTTTAGGGTAGTGCAGTGGTGTTTGGCTAGTGTAGGGGCCGTGCTGGGGGTAGTGTTTTAGGGTTTAGGGTAGTGCAGTGGTGCTTGTGTAGTGTAAGGGGTGGTGTTTTAGTGTTTAGGGTACTACAGTGGTGTTTGGGTAGTGTAGGGGTTTGTGCTGCAGGTAGTGGTTTAGGGTTTAGTGTAGTGCAGTGGTGTTTTGTGTATTGCAGGGGGTTGTGCTGGGGATAGTTTTATAGGGTTTATGGTAGTGTAGTGGTGTTTGGGTAGTGTAGAGGGTCATGCTGGGGTAGTGTTTTAGGGTTTAACGTAGTGCAGTGGTGTTAGGGTAGTGTAGGGGGTCATGCTGGGGGTAGTGCCTTTGGGTTTATGGTAGTGCAGTGGTGTTTGGGTAGTGTAAGGGGTCATGCTGGGGGTAGTGTTTTAGGGTTTAGGGTAGTGAAGTGGTGGTTGTGTAGTGTAGCGTGTCGTTTGTTAGTGTTTAGGGTTGTACAGTGGTGTTGGGGTAGTGTAGGGGGTCGTGCTGCAGGTAGTGTTTTACGGTTTAGGGTAGTGCAGTGTTGTTTGGGTAGTGAAGGGGTCGTGCTGGGAATAGTATTTTAGCTCTTAGTGTAGTGCAGTGGTTTTTGGGTAGTGTAGGGGGTCGTGCTGGGGGTCGTGTTTTAGAGTTTGGGGTAGCACAGTGGTGTTTGGGTAGTGTAAGGGGCCATGCTAGGGGTAGTGTTTTACGGTTTTGCGGTTTTGCGAAGCACAGTGGTGTTTGTGTAGTGTAGGGGTCGTGCTGGGAATAGTGTTTTAGCTCTTAGTGTAGTGCATTGGTTTTTGGGTAGTGTAGGGGGTCGTGCTAGGATTATGCTTTAGGGTAGCACAGTGGTGTTTGGGTAGTTTAGGGTGTCATGATGGGGGTAGCATTTTAGGGTTTAGGGTAGTGCAGTGGTGTTTGGGTAGTGTAGGGGGTTGTGCTGGGGGTTGTGATTTAGGGTTTAGGCTAACGCAGGGGTGTTTAGGCAGTGTAGGGGGTTGTGGCGGGGGTAGATTTAGATTTTAGGTTAGTGCAATGGTGTTTGTGTAGTGTAGATGGTCGTGCTGGGGATAATGTTTTAGGGTTTAGGGTAGTGCAGCCGTGTTTCTGTAGTGTAGGGGGTTGTGCTAGGGGTAGTGTTTTAGGGTTAAGGGTCATGCAGTGGTGTTTCTGTAGTGTAGGGGGAGTGTTTTAGGGTTTAGGTTAGTGCAGTGGTGTTTGTGTAGTGTAGGGGGTCATGCTGGGGGCAGTATTTTAGGGTTTAGAGTAGTGCAGTGTTGTTTGGGTAGTTTAGAGGGTCATGCTGGGGATAGTGTTTTAGGGTTTAGGGTAGTGCAGTGGTGTTTTGGTAGTGTAGAGGGTCATGCTGGGGGTAGTGCTTTAAGGTTTAGGGAAGTGCAGTGGTGTTTGGGTGTTGTAGGGGCTCTTTAGTGTTTAGGGTAGTACAGTGGTGTTTGGGTAGTGTAGGGGGTCATGCTGCGGGTAGTGTTTTAGGGTTTAGGGTAGTACAGTGGTGTTTGGGTAGTGTAGGGGGTTGTGCTGGGTGTATTGTTTTAGGGCTTAGGGTAGTGCAGTGTTGTTTGTGTAGTGTAGAGGGTCGTGCGGTGTGTAGATTTTTAGGGTTTAGGGTAGTGCATTGGTGTTTGGGTAGTGTAGGGGTCATGCTGGGGGTAGTGTTTTAGGGTTTAGGGTAGTGCAGTGGTGTTTGGGTAGTTTGTGTGCCGTGTTGGGGGTAGTGTTTTAGGGTTTAGGGCAGTGCAGTGGTGTTTGTGTAGTGTAGGGGGTAGTGCTTGGGGTAGTGTTTTAGGGTATAGGATAGTGCAGTAGTGTTTTGTGTAGTGTAGGGGTCGTGCTGGGGATATTGTTTTAGGGTTTAGGGTAGTGCAGTGGTGTTTGGGTAGTGTAGAGGGTCATGCTGGGGGTAGTATTTTAGGGTTCAGGGTAGAGCAGTGGTGTTTGGGTAGTGTAGGGGTCATGCTGGGGGTAGTGTTTTAGGGTTTAGGGTAGTGCAGTGTTGTTTGTGTAGTGTAGGGGGTAGTGTTTACAGTTTAGGGTAGTGCAGTAGTTTTTCTGTAGTACAGGTGGTCTTGCTGGGATAGTGTTTTAGGGTTTAGGGTATTGCAGTGGTGTTTGGGTAGTGTAGAGGGTCATGCTGGGGATAGTGTTTTAGGGTTTAGGGTAGTGCAGCAGTGTTTGTGTAGTGTAGTGGGTAGTGTTTTATGGTATAGGGTAGTGCAGTGGTGTTTGGGTAGTGAAGTGTGTTGGTCTGAGGGTAGTGTTTTAGGGTTTAGGGTAGTGCAGTGGTGTTTGTGTAGTGTAGGGGGTCATGCTGGGGTAGTGTTTTAGGGTTTAGGGTAGTGCAGTGTTGTTTTGTGTAGTGTAGGGGGTCGTGCTGGGGATAGTATTTTAGGGTTTAGTGTAGTGTAGTGGTGTTTGTGTAGTGTAGGTGGAGGAGCTGGGGATAGGGTTTTAGGATTTATGGTAGTGTACTTGTGTTTTTTCGCAGTGTAGGGAGATGTGCTGGGGTAGTTTTAGGGTTTAGGGTAGTGCAGTGGTGTTTGGGTAGTGTAGGGAGTCATGCAGGGGGTAGGGTTTTAGGGTTTAGTGTAGTGCAGTGGTATTTGTGTAGTGTAGGGGTAGTGCTGGTGGGAGTGTTTTGGGTTTAGCGCAGAGCAGTGTTGTATGGGTAGTGTAGGGGTGAAGGACTGGGTTTTTCTAAGACCCAGCGGTACCAGGGAACAACACCTGAAACCTTCGCGGGTTACCTGTTCTGGCGTACCAAACACAGAGACACGGGACACTTCCAGCGACGTCAGAGATCAGCGTTTATTAACTGCAGGGATACAGAGGTCACAAGAAGTACACAGCGTGTAGGTTCTCGGAGACTGCTTCAATTTGCAAAAGTGGATCGCTCCTTTTATACACGTTTTTCCCATAGAACAGTATAGTGAACAAAGATTACAACTCAGTTCCCATAATAAACTTCAAAAGGGTCGCGTTCATGTTTCAGGAGGCCGGAACATAATTACAACAGTATTGCCAGTTCCCAACTATAAAAACATATCTTCTCTGCAATAAAACACATTCCATCCTGACCATAAACACATTAGGAGAAGGGACAAGAACAGATGCAAAGAAAGGACAAGGATGCACAACAGATTAGAGAAGAGTGTTAGGAGTAATAAAGGGAACTTGATAACGGGATCAGAGACACCGTGTCTAATGTATGCATGGCTGAAACAATAGACCGGCACGGCAAGATGAGCTTTGAGCGGGGCCATCTGCCTTCGTCGTGTCGTTCCCCTCGTCATAAAAGTCATACTCCAAAGAACACATGTCCCTCGTGTAAGCTTGGGAGTCCCAGGGTCACGAAGCGGACGAAGTCCGTTCGCTGGCTACTTGAGGGCAAGAGACAAAATGGATGCCGTATCTAAAATGGAACCCGAGGGGTCAGATGAACAAACCCAAAAATCAGACGAACCATACGTGGTTGCGTAGCGAAACTGCGTACACCCGCTATACTCGTCATTTGCGGTTCGTAGATACCCAACTCACCCATATTCGTCATCACCCAAAAAGTGTCGTTCCGTCCCACACGGAACCTCAGACGCTCCTTTTGCCCTCATGTAGGCAAGCACTAGTCAAGATCAGAATCTATTTCAATATTCATCAGATCGTTCAATTGCTGCTGGAACATCATTCTATTCATCAACGTCTCCTTGGTAACAGATGGTCGTCTTATACACGTTGTAGCACATAGGCCACATAAGGCAGGACCACACTGTACACAAAGACAACACGTGAACAGAAACGTTACAACAACTCCTACGATCATCAGAATCTTCCAACCCCAAGTTGACATCAGGCCCCAAAACCATCCTAGAAGCGTCCAATTACCTTCGTCCACGTGTATGGACTCGGAGATCTTGTGCAACTTCGAGATGGCTTGGTAGACAGTTGGAGCATTGTCAGGAATAAAAATGCAACAACTCGAATGGATAACTTTGCACACACCACCTCTATCTGCGAGAACAACATCTAGAACCATACGGTTCTGCAACGTCATGAGTCTATCCGCCTGAAGTTCAGCTGTGAGATTACCAAGGGCACTTGCAGTAATATTAGCAGTCGACTCTACTACACGTGTAAACTGTCTTAGGTTCCTACTATTAACCATAGGTCCCCAAAACGGCAAGAAACCCTTAAAGAAGTCTCCTGCTTCTTGACTGGCAGTATCCTCTTTGCTAATAACGCCTCTCACAACTCTAGTCTTGTGATAATCTGAGGCAACTGTGAAGGTCGGCGGTAAAAGATTCGCAATATAACAGGTACCCGAAAAATCACGGGGTAACCATGTATATGCGCGTTCATAACATACAAAATAAGTGCCCTTAGCGGTCAGAAAAACAGGGGAGGAGAGCATCGGCAGAACATACGTGTCAGTGCAAGCACTGTTCCCAAGTTGTGCTCTCGGATTTCGACCCATACCTTTCAAGCAGAAATTACCGAGGTGTGGTACAATCCATATTGGGGACGAGCTCTTAAGCTGTCTATCACCCACTGACGTACTATACTCAGCCTCGCTCAGATCCTTATAAGCCTGTACCTCTTCATTTGGGATAAGCGATGCATCAAAAACATCTCTATCTAAATCCGCTATCGCCAAAGGTTTGTGATACGGCCCAGGACCAAAATTGGCAGAACGTGGCTCTCGACTGGGGTAGGAATCTAGTGCACTACGGAACATAGTTTGGAATGCTCGAGCCGAACCCTGGGAGCTGTAAGGAAGGACCAAATATGGAATACCCCTATCCATGGTATGTGGCATTAACCCACACACCCAACAATTGGTAGTATTCATCACCAACTGATGCTGATGTAGAAGTTGAACGAAGGAGTTATTCATAAATTCCGCCCGCCTAACCTGTTCATGCTGAGGCAGGGGATGAAAAGAATGTGGGGAAACAGTGGTGAGGGAGCTCAGTTTAGGAGAAGAGGTAGGTGAAACAGAAGGTAATAACAACTGTACTCCTAAATACACTCCACCCACCAATAACATAGATACAGTCAGGAACAATAGGAACACCTGAAACAAAAAGCATTTGGTACATACAACTCTTCTTAATTTCGATCTCTGCGCCGACATCCTTTCTACCTCCAACAGCTTAGAGAATACCATCCTCTACAAACCGTCCGTGACGTACTTGACGCACTTCGTTCTGAGTAGCGATTATCAATCCCCAGGAGTTCCCAGGAATCGACAAAAGTAACCGACCTAGCGTCAGAAACCTGCTAAACAGAAAGGAGTACCCGCACGGCCCTACGGTAATCCGGATGGAGAGGTTCCCTCGAAAAGTTCAGATTACAAATCTCTGAGCTGTGGGACAGCACATAAAAACTTAAAAAGAAAGGATATAATTGTCCATAATGTTCATAACATCAAAAGCAAATATACAACTAATTTTTATTAGTCCTTGAACGAAGAAAGTATTTACTTCTTCCAGGTCGAGTTTGCTCTACAAACAATTGTTCAGCTGGCGCAACAGTATTCGATGAAGCGGGCAACGAGTCAGACCTTGGGCTCTCTGCTACCGATGACTCCACATGTGGGTTTGGTAGTGACAAATCATTCCCCACAGGTTGAGCGTCGCTAAACGGCACAAAGTGCAAAGGAGTCTCAGTTTCTGTTGCCGAAATCCCAGTCCTCACCCAACCATACGTTGGTAAGGGAATCGGTACCTTTTTCGTATGGCTGGCGTGCACCCAATTCTTCCGGCCCTCCAGTCGAACCGCAGTCCTCGTCGTTAATAAGACTTGAAAGGGTCCTACAAATCTTGGCTCCAAGTTACGCTTCCGACCAAAATTTCGGGTAACAACCCAGTCTCCTGGCCGGAGCTGGTGTCCAGGGCCCTCTGTCTGCGCCGGTAGAGCTTCAAAGACCTGTTGATGGATTAACCGTAGTTTAGTGGTCAAATCATGCAGGTAATCAATTAACATTGGATACTCAAGACTATCGAAAGCCCTTGGTCTCGGGACCCCCCAAATATTCGCAGGGCGGGCGAACACAATCTCATATGGGCTAAGCCCTACTCGAGAGTGTACGGTCGCTCTGGTCGATAGGAGAGCCAGAGGCAAGGCATCAGGCCATGATAGACCAGTCGTAGCCTGGATCTTGGCGAGTTTTAGTTTTAAGTACCCTTCAACCAAACCCGCTGCCTGTGGATGATTAGCGCTATGGAATTTTTGACGAATTCCAAGACCCTTGCACACACTCTGCATTACACTTCCCACAAACTCACTTCCATTATCCGACCATACAATCCGTGGCATTCCATACCGAGGAAAATATTCCTTCAGCAGGATTTTTGCTGTGGACAGGGCAGTGTTATCCTTAAGAGGATAGGCCTCAATCCATCTGGAGAACGCACAAACCACAACCAAAACATACTTTAAGTTATTGCATCTCTCCATATGGATAAAGTCCAGCTGGATAACCTCAAAGGGACAAACAGGAGGAGCAAAATGACCAGGTGGAGTGGGAGTGCCCTTGCCAGGATTGTGCATCAAACACACCATACAGTTCTTAACCACTCTCTCGGCACACTTAGCAATACCCTCATTTCTCCATACAGGGGACAAAAACCTACATATTCCTTTCGCACTGATATGTGACAACCCATGAGCCATCGTTACAACAGCTAATACGTACGCATCTGGTAACATCCACCTCTGACATTCCGTCAGGTCAACCCAACATCCATGCATGTCCAACTTTCCCGTTCTTTCTTTCCACTTAGTCTTTTCGGCTTTAGTAGCTTCGTTCTGAATTGCTTTCACACTCTCAATAGTATTTTCACACATACCAGTCTCCATCGGCCACCTCACTGAACTCGTGACATACATTCGAGTCGCAAGATCCTTAGCCGTTTCCTTAGCAATCTCATCCGCAAACGCATTACCACGACTAACATCATCCGTCACTTTCCGATGTGCACTACATTTAACAATCGCCACTTGTTTAGGCAGCATAAGTGCATCCAAAAGGTCATTCACAAGCTGCCCATGCTGAATCTTCGTACCATGCGATGTCATAAATCCTCTTTCTCTCCACAATCTTCCAAAGTTATGCGCAACACCGAATGCATACTGACTGTCGGTAAACACATTCACTCGCTTTCCTTTAGACAAAACACACGCTCTTGTCAATGCAATCAACTCTGCAGCTTGCGCTGAATTCTGATTCAATCTCGCAGTTTCCACAACCGTGCTCAACGTCACTACAGCATACGCAGTCGTCACATCACCATTCGGCAATTTAAAGCACGAACCATCCACATACAAAGTACCATCGGGATCTGTCAAGGGAGGGTTTTTCAGGTCCACACGACCTTTTGTTTCTTCCTCAGTTCGTAAATAACAATCATGTGGTGGCACATCATCTGATTCCATATTAATCGGCAACAATGTCGCCGGATTCAGTACATTACAACGTTTGATCTGTATATGACTTGCCAAAAGGGTCAGCTCGTACCCAGACAACCTTGCACTCGTCAGATGTTGAGTCTTTGTCCGATTCAAAAGAGTATCAACTGCATGCGGAACCATCACCATGAGCATATTATCCATAACAAGACCTGCGGACTGCCGAATAGACGCCGCTGCTGCCGCCGTCGCCCTCAAGCAACTTGGCAACGCTCTAGCTACCGGGTCTAAGGTGGAGGAAAAATATGCACACGGGCGCTGCTTGTCACCAAATTGTTGCGTTAAAACACTCAACGCACAACCTTCCCTCTCGTGAACGTATAATGTGAATGGCTTGCTGTAATCAGGAGTACCTAACACAGGAGCCGAACACAATGCATCACGTAGTTCAGAAAAACTTTTCTGACATTCCTCCGTCCATGGCAAAGGAGTCGAAACATCCTTGCATGTAAGAGCTATCAATGGCTTCGCTAACAGTGAAAAATTTGGAATCCACTGTCTGCAGTATGACGTGATACCTAAAAAGGCACGCACATCTCTCTGGGTCGTCGGCACAGTCATTCGAGCAATTGCTGCAATTCTTTCAGGGGTCAACCTTCTTCCCGCCTTTGACAATAAGTGACCTAAGTAGGTAACTTCTTGACAACAATATTGTAACTTAGAAGGTGACACTTTGTGGTGTAAGTCACAAAGATGCTGCAATAGTGACACAGTAGCAGTCTTGCAAACTCGCTCAGTATCTGCAGCTACCAACAGATCGTCAACGTACTGAATCAAAGCCTCACCAGTTGGCAGCACAAATGCGTCTAGTTGACTTTTAAGAGCTTGGCTATAGATCGATGGGCTCTCACAGTAGCCTTGAGGTGCGCGTTTAAACCGGAAACTGCGACCTCCTAACGAAAATCCGAACAAATCACGACTTACCTCAGCAATCGGAATGCTAAAGAACGCATTCTTCAGATCGATTACCGAGAACCATGATGCAGAGGCTGGAATCAGAGTCAGTAAAGCTGTAATGTCTGGAACCACAGGAAACTCTGGGACAACAATTTTATTTACTTCCCGTAAGTCAATAACTAGACGGTACACGGGAGGCTTGGACGGATCAGTTCGTTTCAGAATAGGCAACACGGGACTATTACACACGTTACCTCGTGTCTCTTCGATAACATCTTTACCGATCAGATCATAAATGATCGCTAAAAGTGCCCGTTCACCATCAAGGGAAATACGATACTGGGGTATGCGTGGTAAGCGCGCATCAGCTTTCAATTGAACAACATAAGGTGGGATGCTCAGTAGGCCCACATCATTGGGACCTGTTGCCCACAAAGAGACCGGAAGAGAACTCAATTCCGGCGGGAGCTTATCGATCGAGAGATACATAGGGGAAATCACATTCTCACCCAATGTAAGCTCCACACCCGTTGGAGAGCAGTATAAAGTCGCATGTAACCTCTTCAACAAATCCAAGCCCAAAAGATTCTCACCACAACCAGTAGTCAAAATCAAAGGAGCTTCTAACTCGTGAGACCCAATTGTAAGGGGCAAGGGGCGAGAGACTGGATTGCTAACGGGGGCGCCAGAGAATCCAACGGAAACATTCGTTAAGCCAGACAAAGGCGCGCCAGGGAGTTTCGAATGCATAATGGAACTTTTTGCTGCACCAGTGTCCAACAGAAAAGGCTCAACGACGCCCAATGTGGCTACTGCAACATAAGGTCCTCTCTGATCAACCGGAACTGATACTTCTCCCTTCCTTTGTCTATGGCTGTCCTAGTAGATACCATCCGTATCAACATCATGCTCAACGTAATGGTCATCCACATGATACTGTGCAGATCTACCGGACAATTGTTCACGTCGATCGAAACAATTCTGCGAGTCTGAGGAAGTGGCAAAACGCTCGGCTTGATTCTGAGTAACTCCGCGACCTCTACCACGTGAAGCTTGTTGAGGACCACCACGACCTCCTCGAGCTGACACACCATTATTCCTATCACGGAGAACCGGACAATTAAACTTCAAATGGCCCTCCCCTCGACAGTATGCACATTGATTATATCCCAACACAAAACGAGGTGCGGGAGAGTCATTCCGTGTCTGCGATCTAGAGAACTGTGATTGCGATCTATTTGGCTGCTGCGAATCATTGAAATTTGAGCGCGGAGGATACGCTTGCTGCAATAGGACCTTAGTTTTAAGATCCTTTGTTTTCTTATCTGCACGTTCACTTTCCTCCTTTTCCCTATTTTCGTAATATTGGGCCGTAGCCAATATTTGAGCAGTGGTAGAAACGGCCCATGAACTCTCAGAATTTTTCAACTTATTGCTAAGTTCGGGCAACAAGTTCGATACAAACTTATCAACAAACAACCGCTGACCACCTTCTGAACCCATGTCCTGGCCACTATGATCGACAAATGCTTCCTCGAATCTCGTAAAGAAGTCGGATACGCTTTCATCCCTCTTTTGCTTGCACGCGGACAACTTGTCCCAATTGACGCGCATCGCCGGCATAAGCGTTTTCATGAGGGTAATTATCCTCTGGGGCAATTCCACAATAAGCTGCTCAGGCTTAGCCCCACCAACTTGCTGAGCGTCTGCCGCTGTAAGGGCAGCCCAATCACCGCCCAACTCGGCCGCGTGATTCTCGTGACGAATTTTCGCCCAAATTGGCTGAGGCACTACATTGCCAAACAACATATCAATATCAGCAAGGTTCATAACAGTAGCATCCACCAATTGGGACAACTCCTTATAATAACCCGCTGGATTTTTACGGGGATCAGGCAAAGTTTGCTTCACCTGTAAGTCTTCCGATAGTTTCCAAGGGAGGTGTATCCACACTCTCTGAAAACGGCCTGGGACAGCAGGGTTAGCAGTAGGATCACCTGGCATCCATACTGGGGGAACTTCCCGCATCGGATATTGACCAGGTTGTGCCATCCACGCTGCAGTCTCTTCCTTAAACAATGCTCGAGGTTGCACTGTACATCGAAATGATAACAGACGTTCTAGAGCTTCTCGAACCTTATCACCCACGATCACACCGGTTGTGAACCGATGCTGAAGATCAGAAACCTCCGACGGTACATTATCTACCACATAGTAATCCCACTCCGCCTTCAACGATTTACACAATTCCTCAAACACGAATCGTTGAGTGGGCGCATTAAACTGAGAAAATGTCTCAAACACTACACGCGAAGAGTATTTAACGGGATTACGTATCCATTTACGTGCCATTTTTACCAGCGATTCACGTTCCCTATCATCAGGATGCTGACTGCGCCGCTGAGCGGCATCAGAAAGGGTCGAGCCGGGTATTGGCCCAAAAAGCGGAGAATAAAGAGTAGCAACAGCAGTCAGGAGACGACTACGAACAGAAGGAGAAGAGGAAAAAGATGCAGGCGCAACAACAGTAGGGGTAGAGGCAATAGAAGTAGACGCGGCACCAGGAGTAGTGGGAACGACAGACTGAGGAGGGACTTGAAAAGGCGCAGTAGGAAGAGAAGCCGGTAAAAGAGGAGGAACGATTTGTGGCACAAGGGGTTGCGGGAGAGCGGGAGGAACAGCGGGCTGACCAGCGGCCGCCAAAACAGCAGGTGGAGGAAGAGGTAGAATCACAGGACCCAGAGTATCAGGAGCATAGGGAGGTGGTGATTTCAACAGATAAGACAATAGTGAATCCTCTACCGCTTCTTCTCCCGACTTATCGACATTAGACGGTAGCACCGGATAACATTTATCCACCGCCATATGATGAAGTCGAGCACTAACTTCCTGCTCTTTCTCATTTTTATCTCGCTGATACTGTTCAGCATCTTGCATCACCGCAATAACACCGTCCCTTTTATTTTTCTTACTCTGTTTGATTTCTTTCTGCTTGGCCTCTTTCCGCCACAACCGGAAGGAATCAAACATGGCCGGTCTAGCCTTCTTTTTAAACAGTTTAGCTTCCAAATTATCTAAAACAGCAGTTTCGAAACTACCATGAGATGGCCAACTAAGAACACCATCATTTTTAGTGTAGCGGACCCAATATTCATTATACACGATAGGACCCACGCCATGATGACTATAGAGCTCATAAATTGGAGTTCCAACCGGAGGTATCGGACATGAATCCTCCAGCCGGGAATCCATTCTGCAACATTTGAGAAACCCAAACAAAGTACTACGGCTAGGCATCGCGCACACTAACCGAGTTTACAAACTTCAAGGGCTATCGAATTTATTTATGATTTATGACCCTCGGTTTTTGGCAATTGCAATCGTCAAATAAAACCCAACAACTAAGAACCACAAATGCTATGGTACCATGCAAACAACAAAGGAACACTGGGAGCGGCCCACAAATACTTAACTGAAAGAACAATGGCGTCACCAGGAAGGCCCGTCTATCGTCTCGCCGTACAAAGGACTACGCCAGGTGCCAAAACAGGTCGACAGTCAGGGCATCAGTCCGTCGCAGCCATCAGGAGGCGGGGATCTTCGCGGGAAAAGACGTCGGGCCACTTATTTCGACAACTGGATCAATGAAGCGGGGTGCACCTTCCCTCGGAGATTTCACACGAAGTTCCTCACGATCGTCGGGCTTTGGACCGGTACCGCTGATGTCGCCCCACGTTGGGCGCCAACTGAAGGACTGGGTTTTTCTAAGACCCAGCGGTGCCAGGGAACAACACCTGAAACCTTCGCGGGTTTCCTGTTCTGGCGTACCAAACACAGAGACACGGGACACTTCCAGCGACGTCAGAGATCAGCGTTTATTAACTGCAGGGATACAGAGGTCACAAGAAGTACACAGCGTGTAGGTTCTCGGAGACTGCTTCAATTTGCAAAAGTGGATCGCTCCTTTTATACACGTTTTTCCCATAGAACAGTATAGTGAACAAAGATTACAACTCAGTTCCCATAATAAACTTCAAAAGGGTCGCGTTCATGTTTCAGGAGGCCGGAACATAATTACAACAGTATTGCCAGTTCCCAACTATAAAAACATATCTTCTCTGCAATAAAACACATTCCATCCTGACCATAAACACATTAGGAGAAGGGACAAGAACAGATGCAAAGAAAGGACAAGGATGCACAACAGATTAGAGAAGAGTGTTAGGAGTAATAAAGGGAACTTGATAACGGGATCAGAGACACCGTGTCTAATGTATGCATGGCTGAAACAATAGACCGGCACGGCAAGATGAGCTTTGAGCGGGGCCATCTGCCTTCGTCGTGTCGTTCCCCTCGTCATAAAAGTCATACTCCAAAGAACACATGTCCCTCGTGTAAGCTTGGGAGTCCCAGGGTCACGAAGCGGACGAAGTCCGTTCGCTGGCTACTTGAGGGCAAGAGACAAAATGGATGCCGTATCTAAAATGGAACCCGAGGGGTCAGATGAACAAACCCAAAAATCAGACGAACCATACGTGGTTGCGTAGCGAAACTGCGTACACCCGCTATACTCGTCATTTGCGGTTCGTAGATACCCAACTCACCCATATTCGTCATCACCCAAAAAGTGTCGTTCCGTCCCACACGGAACCTCAGGGGTAGTGCTGGGGGTAGTGTTTTAGGGGTAAGGGTAGTGAAGTGGAGTTTGGGTAGTGTAGGAAGTCGTGCTGGGAGTAGTGTTTTAGGGTTTAGTGTAGTGCAGTGGTATTTGTGTAGTGTAGGGGTAGTGCTGGTGGGAGTGTTTTGGGTTTAGTGCAGAGCAGTGTTGAATGGGTAGTGTAGGGGTAGTGCTGGGGGTAGTGTTTTAGGGGTAAGGGTAGTGCAGTGGAGTTTGGGTAGTGTAGGAAGTCGTGCTGGGAGTAGTGTTTTAGGGTTTAGTGTAGTGCAGTGGTGTTTGTGTTGTGTAGGGGGTCATCCTGGCGGTAGTGTTTTAGGGTTTAAGGTTGTGCAGTGGTGTTTGGGTAGTGTAGGGAGTCATGCAGGGGGTAGGGTTTTAGGGAATAGTGTAGTGCAGTGGTATTTGTGTAGTGTAGGGGTAATGCTGATGGGAGTGTTTTGGGTTTAGTGTAGAGCAGTGTTGTATGGGTAGTGTAGGGGTAGTGCTGGGGGTAGTGTTTTAGGGGTAAGGGTAGTGCAGTGGAGTTTGGGTAGTGTAGGAGGTCGTGCTGGGAGTAGTGTTTTAGGGTTTAGTGTAGTGCAGTGGTGTTTGTGTAGTGTAGGGGGTGATCCTGGCGGTAGTGTTTTAGGGTTTAGGGTTGTGCAGTTGTGGTTGTGGAGTGTAGGGGGTCGTGCTGGGGGTAGTGTTTTAGGATAGTGCAGTGGTGTTTGAGTAGTGTAGATGGTCATGCTGGGATAGTGTTTTAGGGTTTAGGGTAGTGCAGCTGTGTTTGTGTAGTGTAGTGGGTAGTGTTTTAGGGTTTAGGGTAGTGCAGTTGTGTTTGGGTAGTGAAGGGGTCGTGCTGGGGGTAGTGTTTTAGGGTTTAGGGTAGTGCAGTGGTGTTCGTGTAGTGTAGGGGCTCGTGCTGGGGGTAGTGTTTTAGAGTTTAGGGTAGTGCAGTTGTGTTTGTGTCCTTTAGGGGGTTGTGCTGGGGGTAGATTTAGGGTTTAGGGTAGTGCAGTGGTATTTGTTTAGTGTACGGGTCGTACTGGGGTAGTGTTTTAGGGTTTAGGGTATTGCAGTGTTGTTTTGTGTAGTGTAGGGGGTCGTGCTGTGGATAGTGTTTTAGGGTTTATGGTAGTGCAGTGGTGTTTGTGTATTGTAGGTGGTCGAGCTGGGGATAGTGTTTTAGGATTGAGGGTAGTTTAGTGGTGTTTGTTGGTAGTATAGGGGTCATGCTGGGGTAGATTTAGGGTTTAGGGTAGTGAAGTGGTGATTGGGTAAAATACGGAGTCGTTCTGAGGTAGTGTTTTAGGGTTTAGGGTAGTGCAGTGATGTTTGGGTAGTGTAGGGGTCATGCTGGCGGTAGTGTTTTAGGGTTTAGGGTAAGCAGTAGTGTTTGTGTAGTGTAGGGGGCCGTGCTGGGGTAGTGTTTTAGGGTTTAGGGAAGGGTTGTGGTGTTTAGGCAGTGTAGGGGGTCGTTCTAGGGGTAGTGTTTTAGGGTTTAGGGTAGTGCTGTGGTGTTTGGCTCGTGTAGGGGCAGTGCTGGGGATAGTGTTTTATGGTTTAGGGTAGTGCAGTGGTGCTTGTGTAGTGTAAGGGGTGGTGTTTTAGTGTTTAGGGTACTACAGTGGTGTTTGGGTAGTGTAGGGGGTTGTGCTGCAGGTAGTGGTTTAGGGTTTAGTGTAGTGCAGTGGTGTTTTGTGTAGTGCAGGGGGTTGTGCTGGGGATAGTTTTATAGGGTTTATGGTAGTGTAGTGGTGTTTGGGTAGTGTAGAGGGTCATGCTGGGGGTAGTGTTTTAGGGTTTAACGTAGTGCAGTGGTGTTTGGGTAGTGTAGGGGGTCATGCTGGGGGTAGTGCCTTTGGGTTTATGGTAGTGCAGTGGTGTTTGGGTAGTGTAAGGGGTCATGCTGGGGGTAGTGTTTTAGGGTTTAGGGTAGTGCAGTGGTGGTTGTGTAGTGTAGCGTGTCGTTTGTTAGTGTTTAGGGTAGTACAGTGGTGTTGGGGAAGTGTAGGGGGTCGTGCTGCAGGTAGTGTTTTACGGTTTAGGGTAGTGCAGTGTTGTTTGGGTAGTGAAGGGGTCATACTGGGAATAGTATTTTAGCTCTTAGTGTAGTGCAGTGGTTTTTGGGTAGTGTAGGGGGTCGTGCTGGGGGTCGTGTTTTAGAGTTTGGGGTTGCACAGTGGTGTTTGGGTAGTGTAAGGGGCCATGCTGGGGGTAGTGTTTTACGGTTTTGCGAAGCACAGTGGTGTTTGTGTAGTGTAGGGGTCGTGCTGGGAATAGTGTTTTACCTCTTAGTGTAGTGCAGTGGTTTTTGGGTAGTGTAGGGGGTCGTGCTGGGGTTATGCTTTAGGGTAGCACAGTGGTGTTTGGGTAGTTTAGGGTGTCATGATGGGGGTAGCATTTTAGGGTTTAGGGTAGTGCAGTGGTGTTTGGGTAGTGTAGGGGGTCATGCTGGGGGTTGTGATTTAGGGTTTAGGCTAGTGCAGGGGTGTTTAGGCAGTGTAGGGGGTTGTGGTGGGGGTAGATTTAGATTTTAGGTTAGTGCAATGGTGTTTGTGTAGTGTAGATGGTCGTGCTGGGGATAGTGTTTTAGGGTTTAGGGTAGTGCAGCCGTGTTTCTGTAGTGTAGGGGGTTGAGCTGGGGGTAGTGTTTTAGGGTTAAGGGTCATGCAGTGGTGTTTGTGTAGTGTAGGGGGTAGTGTTTTAGGGTTTAGGGTAGTGCAGTGGTGTTTGTGTAGTGTAGGGGGTCGTGCTGGGGGCAGTATTTTAGGTTTTAGAGTAGTGCAGTGGTGTTTGGGTAGTGTAGAGGGTCATGCTGTGGATAGTGTTTTAGGGTTTAGGGTAGTGCAGTGGTGTTTCGGTAGTGTAGAGGGTCATGCTGGGGGTAGTGCTTTAAGGTTTAGGGAAGTGCAGTGGTGTTTGGGTGTTCTAGGGGGTCTTTAGTGTTTAGGGTAGTACAGTGGTGTTTGGTAGTGTAGGGGGTCATGCTGCGGGTAGTGTTTTAGGGTTTAGGGTAGTGCAGTGGTGTTTGGGTAGTGTAGGGGGTTGTGCTGGGTGTATTGTTTTAGGGCTTAGGGTAGTGCAGTGGTGTTTGTGTAGTGTAGAGGGTCGTGCAGTGTGTATATTTTTAGGGTTTAGGGTAGTGCATTGGTGTTTGGGTAGTGTAGGGGGTAATGCTGGGGGTAGTGTTTTATGGTTTAGGGCAGTGCAGTGGTGTTTGGGTAGTGTAGGGGTCGTGCTGGGGGTAGTGGTTTAGGGTTTAGGGTAGTGCAGTCATGTTTGTGTAGTGTAGGGGGTAGTGCTGGGGGTAGTGTTTTAGGGTTTAGGACAGTGCAGTAGTGTTTTGTGTAGTGTAGGGGTTGTGCTGGGGATAGTGATTTAGGGTTTAGGGTAGTGCAGTGGTGTTTGGGTAGTGTAGAGGGTCATGCTGGGGGTAGTATTTTAGGGTTCATGGTAGAGCAGTGGAGTTTGCGTAGTGTAGGGGGGCATGCTGGGGGTAGTGCTTTAGGGTTTAGTGTAGTGCTGTGGTGTTTGGGTAGTGTAGGGGGTCATGCTGGGGGTAGTGTTTTAGGGTTTAGGGTAGTGCAGTGTTGTTTGTGTAGTGTAGGGGGTAGTGTTTACTGTTTAGGGTAGTGCAGTAGTTTTTCTGTAGTACAGGGGGTCTTGCTGGGATAGTGTTTTAGGGTTTAGGGTATTGCAGTGGTGTTTGGGTAGTGTAGGGGGTCGTGCTGGGTGTAGTGTTTTAGGGTTTAGGGTAGTGCAGTGGTGTTTGTGTAGTGTAGGGGGTCGTGCTGAGGGTAGATGTAGGGTTTAGGGTAGTGCATTGGAGTTTGGGTGGTGTAGGGGGTTGTGCTGGGGTAGTGTTTTAGGGTTTAGGGTAGTGCGGTGTTGTTTGAGTAGTGTAGGGGGTTGTGCTGGGGTAATATTTTAGTGTTTAGGGTAGTTCAGTGGTGTTTGCGTAGTGTAGGGGTTTGTGCTGTGGGTAGTGTTTTAGTGTGTGTGGTAGTGCAGTATTGTTTGGGTAGTGTAGGGGGTCGTGGTGTTTGTAGTTTTTTCGGGTTAAGTGTAGTGTTTTAGGGTTTAGGGTGGTGCAGTGGTGTTTGGGTAGTGTAGAGGGTCATGCTGGGGGTAGTGCTTTAGGGTTTATGGTAGTGCAGTGGTGGTTGTGTAGTGTAGCATGTCGTTTGTTAGTGTTTAGGGTAGTACAGTGGTGTTGGGTAGTGTAGGGGGTCGTGCTGCAGGTAGTGTTTTATGGTTTAGGGTAGTGCAGTGTTGTCTGGGTAGTGAAGGGGTCGTGCTGGGAATAGTGTTTTAGCTCTTAGGGTAGTGCAGTGGTTTTTGGGTAGTGTAGGGGGTCGTGCTGGGGGTCGTGTCTTAGAGTTTAGTGTAGCACAGTGGTGTTTGGGTAGTGTAAGGGGCCATACTGGTGGTTGTGTTTTACGGTTTTGCGAAGCAAAGTGGTGTTTGTGTAGTGTAGGGGTCGTGCTGAGAATAGAGTTTTAGCTCTTAGTGTAGTGCAGTGGTTTTTGGGTAGTGTAGGGGGTCGTACTTGGGGTCATGTTTTAGGGTAGCACAGTGGTGTTTGGGTAGTTCAGGGGGTCATGATGGGGGTAGCATTTTAGGGTTTAGGGTAGTGCAGTGGTGTCTGGGTAGGGGGTCATGCTGGGGGCTGTGATTTAGGGTTTAGGCTAGTGCATGGGTGTTTAGGCAGTGTAGGGGGTCGTGGTGGGGGTATATTTATATTTTAGGTTAGTGCAATGGTGTTTGTGTAGTGCAGATGGTCGTGCTGGGGGTAGTGTTTTAGGGTTTAGGGCAGTGCAACGGTGTTTCTGTAGGGTAGGGGGTTGTGATGGGTGTATTTTTTAAAGTTTAGTGTAGTGCAGTGGTGTTTGTGTAGTGTGGGGGGCCTGCTGGGCATAGTGTTTTAGGGTTTAGGGTAGTGCAGTGTTCTTTGTGTAGTGTAGGGGGTAGTGTTTTATAGTTTAGGGTAGTGTAGTAGTGTTTGTGTAGTGTAGGGGTCATTCTGGTGTAGTGTTTTAGGGTTTAGGGTATTGCAGTGGTGTTTGGATAGTGTAGGGGGTCATGCTGGGGGTAGTGTTTTAGGGTTTAGGGTAGTGCAGTGTTGTTTGTGTAGTGTAGGGGGTAGTATTTACAGTTTAGGGTAGTGCAGTAGTGTTTCTGTAGTACAGGGGGTCATGCTGGGATAGTGTTTTAGGGTTTAGGGTATTGCAGTGGTGTTTGGGTAGTATAGGGGGTTTTGCTGGGGTTGTGTTTTAGGGTTAAGGGTCATGCAGTGGTGTTTGTGTAGTGTAGGGGGTAGTGTTTTAGGGTTTAGGGTAGTGCAGTGGTGTTTGTGTAGTGTAGGGGGTCGTGCTGGGGGCACTGTTTTAGGGTTCAGAGTAGTGCAGTAGTGTTTGGGTAGTGTAGGGGGTTGTGCTGGGGGTAGTGTTTTAGGGTTAAGGGTCATGCAGTGGTGTTTGTGTAGTGTAGGGGGTAGTGTTTTAGGGTTTAGGGTAGTGCAGTGGTGTTTGTGTAGTGTAGGGGGTCGTGCTGGGGGCAGTGTTTTAGGGTTTAGAGCAGTGCAGTGTTGTTTGGGTAGTGTAGAGGGTCATGCTGGGGATAGTGTTTTAGGGTTTAGGGTAGTGCAGTGGTGTTTCGGTAGTGTAGAGGGTCATATGCTGGGGGTAGTGCTTTAAGGTTTAGGGAAGTGCAGTGGTGTTTGGGTGTTGTAGGGGGTCTTTAGTGTTTAGGGTAGTACAGTGGTGTTTGGGTAGTGTAGGGGGTCATGCTGCGGGTAGTGTTGAAGGGTTTTTGGTAGTGCAGTGGTGTTTGGTTAGTGTAGGGGGTTGTGCTGGGTGTATTGTTTTAGGGCATAGGGCAGTGCAGTGGTGTTTGTGTAGTGTAGAGGGTCGTGCAGTGTGTAGAGTTTTAGGGTTTTAGGGTAGTGAATTGGTGTTTGGGTAGCGTAGGGGGTCATGCTGGGGGTAGTGTTTTATGGTTTAGGGTAGTGCAGTGGTGTTTAGGTAGTGTAGGGGTCATGCTGGGGGTAGTGTTTTAGGGTTTAGGGTAGTGCAGTGGTGTTTGTTTAGTGTAGGGGGTTGTGCTGGGGGTAGTGTTTTAGGGTTTAGGGTAGTGCAGTAGTGTTTTGTGTAGTGTAGGGGTCGTGCTGGGGATAGTGTTTTAGGGTTTAGGGTAGTGCAGTGGTGTTTGGGTAGTGTAGAGAGCCATGCTGGGGGTAGTGTTTTAGGGTTTAGGGTAGTGCAGTGGTGGTTGTGTAGTGTAGCGTGTCGTTTGTTAGTGTTTAGGGTAGTACAGTGGTGTTGGGGAAGTGTAGGGGGTCATACTGGGAATAGTATTTTAGCTCTTAGTGTAGTGCAGTCGTTTTTGGGTAGTGTAGGGGGTCGTGCTGGGGGTCGTGTTTTAGAGTTTGGGGTTGCACAGTGGTGTTTGGGTAGTGTAAGGGGCCATGCTGGGGGTAGTGTTTTACGGTTTTGCGAAGCACAGTGGTGTTTGTGTAGTGTAGGGGTCGTGCTGGGAATAGTGTTTTACCTCTTAGTGTAGTGCAGTGGTTTTTGGGTAGTGTAGGAGGTCGTGGTAGGGTTATGCTTTAGGGTAGCACAGTGGTGTTTGGGTAGTTTAGGGTGTCATGATGGGGGTAGCATTTTAGGGTTTAGGGTAGTGCAGTGGTGTTTGGGTAGTGTAGGGGGTCATGCTGGGGGTTGTGATTTAGGTTTAAGGCTAGTGCAGGGGTGTTTAGGCAGTGTAGGGGGTTGTGGTGGGGGTAGATTTAGATTTTAGGTTAGTGCAATGGTGTTTGTGTAGTGTAGATGGTCGTGCTGGGGATAGTGTTTTAGGGTTTAGGGTAGTGCAGCCGTGTTTCTGTAGTGTAGGGGGTTGAGCTGGGGGTAGTGTTTTAGGGTTAAGGGTCATGCAGTGGTGTTTGGGTAGTGTAGAGGGTCATGCTGTGGATAGTGTTTTAGGGTAAATGTAAATGTCAAGGTACTTATAGAGCGCACTGTCACCAGACAGCCACCTTGCGGTGTCGCCTTAGCGGTTTCCTGGCGCTGATACTCATACCGCTGTGGAACCCCTCCTGGCTTTCCCTGTGAAGTGTCCACTCCTGGGCACCCCCAGGGTGAAGCCAGGCATCCTTAGCGCTGTTGGGGCCGGTGTGGAGGCTAAGCAAGCTATTGCCCAGAGTTGCAGCGTGGGGCCCGTGATTAGAATAGGCACCGAGGCGAGAATAGACAGGTCCGAGGAAATTGAGCCCGAGCCCCGCCGAGGCGGGAATCGAACCCTGGTCCCTGACCAGAACTCTGCTTCAGGGTCTGCCGCTCTAACCATTGAGCCACACTCCTCCTAAGGGTTTAGGGTAGTGCAGTGGTGTTTCGGTAGTGTAGAGGGTCATGCTGGGGGTAGTGCTTTAAGGTTTAGGGAAGTGCAGTGGTGTTTGGGTGTTCTAGGGGGTCTTTAGTGTTTAGGGTAGTACAGTGGTGTTTGGTAGTGTAGGGGGTCATGCTGCGGGTAGTGTTTTATGGTTTAGGGCAGTACAGTGGTGTTTGGGTAGTGTAGGGGGTTGTGCTGGGTGTATTGTTATAGGGCTTAGGGTAGTGCAGTGGTGTTTGTGTAGTGTAGAGGGTCGTGCAGTGTGTATATTTTTAGGGTTTAGGGTAGTGCATTGGTGTTTGGGTAGTGTAGGGGGTAATGCTGGGGGTAGTGTTTTATGGTTTAGGGCAGTGCAGTGGTGTTTGGGTAGTGTAGGGGTCGTGCTGGGGGTAGTGGTTTAGGGTTTAGGGTAGTGCAGTTGTAACGCCCTGAACGTCTCAGGATCGTTTAACAGACACGACAATGAGGACGCAACCACTTGTGAAGGGTTAGTTCTTTTAATGAAGGCAAATAAAATACAAAGAACAAACAAAAGATATAGTCACTGGAATCCTCCAGGCTAAGCACGTTACCAGCCCACAGCACGGATGGTCCTAACCGTCCTCTGCATATACGCCGATCCCGGCGTATGCCAACAGAGGGCAGAAATGAAATGGCCGACAATGCCAATCGGTAGGCTGTGAGGGGCACGAAGAGTGTTGGGGAGAATCGAGGAGTCAGGGAAACACCCAGCCGGGGTCTCTACCTGAAGGGAGCAGCCGCTCAACCTCTTCCTCAGACTGCACCGGGACGCGGAGTCACCTCCTGGTGATGCGTCACCGATACCCCAATCACAAGCAAGAAGACTGAACCGAGAGCAGCCGCTCGATCGATCCTGTGGACTTCCGAGTCTGTAACGCGGCAAACACCTCCTGGTGTGCGTTACAGCTGGCAGTCCCTGTGTCTCTGGTCGGGCTGGGAGTTACGACTCCAACCAGCAAAAGCGCCACTGCGCTTGGACTCAGCCGAGTCAAAAAGCGAAGCTCAATGGTTGACCGGTAGAGCTTCCGGGTCCTTCACAGGTGACGATGGGGCAAGACACGGCCCAGGGAGTAACGACTCGACCTACCTCCGTTCTTGCCTTACTGGAGCACCACTCCGGAACACTGCTCTTCACGAAGCAGGTACGTCGGTGTAAACACAATATCCGACAGCCTTGTACCTCCCGGTTCCTCCCTTTATAGGGCGTGTTTTCATCGAGTTATGTAACAGCTCTCCTGTTTACATAAGGGCGTGTTTCCCTTGAGTTATGTAACAGCTCTCCTGTTTACATAAGGGCGTGTTTCCCTTGAGTTATGTAACAGCTCTCCTGTTTACATAAGGGCGTGTTTCCCTTGAGTTATGTAACAGCTCTCCTGTTTACATAAGGGCGTGTTTCCCTTGAGTTATGTAACAGCTCTCCTGTTTACATAACCTCTCAACCGCTAAGCATCCTGGGAGATGTAGTCCGTTTTCGCTGGTTACCGTTTTCCTCCCCTCGTATGACAGGAATTCTTGACAGTACATCCTCCCTCTCAGCGGCTCCCCACGGGTCCAGCGCTGGCAGGAAAACGCCGATGGAACAAGGAGACCAAGCGCGGAGCATGAACCCCTTCAGCCGGTTCCCATGAATGCTCCTCCGGGCCATAGCCTTTCCACGCAACCAGGTACCACAGCTTCCCCCTGCGCCATTTGGACGCCCGTATGCCCGACACTTCATACTCCACCTCCGACTCCACGCATACCGGCCTAGGTGTCCCAGACGGCTTGGAGGGTGCTGGTTTGAGCAATGATACATGAAAGACAGGGTGTATCCGCAATGACTGGGGCAAGCACACCTTCACGTTCACAGGACCCATACACTTGGTAATTCGATAGGGGCCCATGCACTTGGGATGGAACACACTGTTCTTTCGAAACCTCATGTTTCTTGTGGATATCCAGACGTAGTCTCCAGTGCGGTACAGTGGCCCGGGCCTTCTCTTCCTATCTGCCGCAGCCTTGTATCTTCTCTTGGCCTCTATTAGGACAGCCCTTGAGCGCATCAACATGTCTTTTATGTGTGCCACCCTGTCCGCTGTGGCGGGAATCCTGTCCTCCCTGAACGGATGTAGAAATGGCAAGAACCTGGGATGTTGGCCATAGTTGCTATAGAACGGAGATGACTGTGTGGAGCTGTGAGTGGCGTTGTTATAGGCTATCTCTGCAACCCATAGCAAGTCGACCCATTCTTCCCTGCCCTGGTCCACAAAACATCGCAGATACTGTTTGAGCGTTTGGTTCAGGCGCTCGGTTTGGCCGTCCGTTTGAGGGTGGTAGCTGGTGGACAGGGCGGTCTTAACATGCAGCGCAGTGCACCAAGTCTTCCAGAATTGCGCAGTAAACTGCGACCCCCGGTCCGACACGATCACCCCAGGTAATCCATGCAGTCGTACCACATTCTTTAGGAGTAGTGACGCCAATTCCCCGGCCGTAGGGACTCTCTTGCAGGGGATGAAGTGCCCCATTTTCGTCAAGTAATCCACCACCACCAGTATTGCCGTCATCCCCTGGTCTACCGGTAGGCCCACCACGAAGTCCAGTGATATGCTATCCCATGGTCTATCCGGGGTCGGAAGTGGATGTAAGAGCCCTTGGGTTCGGCCATGGTCGGCCTTCATGGTAGCACACGTAGGACACTCCTGTCCCCACCTCCTGACATCCACTCTCATGGTTGGCCACCAGAAATGCCGTCCCATGCTAGCCACCGTTTTTTCAAAGCCCAAATGACCTGCGCATGGAGAGTCATGGCACCAGATGAATGCTTGTTTCCTTAGCCTAGGCGTGGGTATCAATAGGCACCTGCCCTTCAGGGGTATCCCGTCCTTCAGCTGCCATTCTCTGTGACTGAGGAGCCACCTCCACCATGCGAATGACCTGATCCCTCTCTTTATTCCCCTCAGGAAAGTATCCGGTTGGATAACCCCCAATACCATCCTCGGGGAAATGATGGAACGCTCGGTTGCAGGCAATGGTTCCTTAACTGCAGATTGACGGGACAGGGCGTCCGCCTTCCGGTTTTCCGTCCCCGGCCGATATGTGATGCGGAAGTTGAACCCCGCAAAGAAGATCATCCACCGCAGCTGCCTGGGAGAAAGGTGTCTAGTGGCCGTCATGAACTGTAGGTTCCGATGGTCCGTGTACACCGATACCACATGTCTTGCCCCCATCAACCAATGCCTCCATTCGGTGAAGGCGTCCTTGATTGCGAGAAGCTCCTTCTCCGCAATATGGTAGTTGCGTTCGGCGTCGTTGAGTTTGCGGGACATGTACGCAACGGGATGAAGCACCCCTGTGTCGTGGTTGCGTTGGGACAAGATAGCCCCCAGCGCCACATCCGACGCGTCCGCTTCCACCACGTAGGGGAGATCCGGATCGGGGTGAGCCAACACCGGCGCCTTACCAAAGGCGCTTTTCAGGGCCTCAAAGGCTTTGTTCGCTTCAGGGGACCAGACAAACTCCTTGGACTTCCTCAGTAGCTGTGTGATTGGGGCCACCACTCCTGAAAATCCATCTATTAACCGCCTGTAAAAGTTGGCGAAGCCAATGAAACTTTGGACGTCCTTCACGCTTTGGGGCACCGGCCATTCTTTCACCGCCTTGATCTTTCATTCTGCCATCTCCTGTCCCTCTGGACTCAGCATCACTCCGAGGAATTCCACGGATGTGACGTGGAAGTCACACTTGCTGAGTTTACAAAACAGCATGTTGTCCCTCAGCTTTTGGAGCACAGCTTTGACGTGGTGTACGTGCTCCTCCACACTGGACGAATAGATGAGGATGTCGTCGATATATACGACCACGTAGATATCCAACTCCTCTCTGAATACCTCATTCAAAAAGTACTGAAAGGCTGCCGGGGCGTTGCACAGACCGAACGGCATGACGAGGTACTCAAAAAGGCCGAACCTGGTCTTAAAGGCGGTCTTCCACTCGTCTCCGTCCCTCATGCGCACCAGATGGTATGCCCCTTTCAAATCCAACTTGGTGTAGATACGAGCTTTCTTGACCTGTTCCAGAAGTACACTGATGAGAGGCAAGGGGTACCGATTTTTTATGGTTATCGCATTCAATGCCCTAAAGTCCACACAGGCTCTCAGCTCCCCATTAGCCTTCGGGATGAAGAAGAGTGGCGAGGCGGCCGGAGACTTGGACGGGCGGATGAATCCTAGCTTGAGGAGTTTATCCAGGTACCCCCGGAGATGCACGTTTTCAGGCTCTGTCAGGGCATACAGCCTGCCGCTGGGAACGCTGGCCCCTGGCACCAGGTCGATCTGGCAGTCAAACTGTCTATGTGGTGGTAGCACTTCCGCCTTCACCTCATCAAATACATCCTCAAAACTGTGATAAGCCTGGGGGAGAGCCACATCTTTTTCTGCCGCTGTAGCCACCGTCTGACTCCCGCTCTCATCTGCGTCAAGGGATTCCGTTCTTATTCCACAATGCAGGATGCAATACGGTGACGTCATTTCGATGCGATGTGTTGGCCAATCCACAAAGGGGTTGTGTTTCTGTAGCCACGGCAATCCCAATATGACGCCATATTGGGGCGCTCGGATGATGTTAAAATCGATTTGTTCCAAATGGTTCCTCCCATATCTCATCGGAAGGACCCCCGTGTGCTGTCCGATGGGCCCCGTCACCAATCGCCTTCCGTCTACCGCATAGACGTCTTCGGGTACTGCTTTGGGAAGAAGCACTAGCCCTAGCCTGCATGCCTCGTTGTGGTCCATAAACATGCCAGTGGCCCCTGAATCCACCATGGCCACAACGGGTATCCACTGGTCATGCACTCCCACGTGCACCGTGATAAACAGGTGTCGTTGTCCCTTAGTGACCGAGTTGGAAAGTGAAGGGATGGATGAGTGACTCCGAGATGCCCCTTCTCTGGTCTTGGAGTCCTCTAGTTTTCCGCCGGTATGTCCACCACGGCTGTTACCGACCGGTTGGCCCGATAACGTGACGTCTTCAATCAGTGACACTTATAAAGCGCGCTACATACCCGTAGGGTCTCAAGGCGCTGGGGGGGGGGGGTGCCGCTACTGCTCGAACAGCCAGGTCTTCAGCTTCTTTCTGAAGGAGAGGTGGTCTTGGGTCAGGCGCAGGTCGGACGGGAGGGAGTTCCAGGTCTTGGCGGCCAGGTAGGAGAAGGACCTTCCTCCTGTAGTCGCTCTTCGGATGCGGGGGACGGCGGCGAGGGCGTGGTTGGCTGATCGGAGGTGGCGTCTGGGAGCGTAGAAGTTGACTCGGCTGTTGAGGTAGCTCGGGCCTTGGTCGTGCAGGGCTTTGTGTGCGTGGGTGAGGAGGCGGAAGGTGATTCTCTTGTTGACGGGGAGCCAGTGAAGGTCTCTCAGATGTCCGGAGATGTGGCTGGATCGTGGGATGTCGAGGATGAGTCTGGCTGAGGCGTTTTGGATCCGCTGGAGTCTCTTCTGGAGCTTGGCGGTGGTACCGGCGTAGAGGGCGTTACCGTACCGTAGTCTTCGGTTTGGCAGGGCATTCACGTACGTAGTGGCCTTTTTTGCCACAATATAGGCACAATCCTTGTTTACGGCGTGACTCTTTCTCCGTGGCTGTGAGGCTCGCTCGTATTGCGCTGATGTCCATGGGTTCTCCCTTGGATGCGGTGGAAGTTTCAGGACTTCCCACCGTCACATAGGATGGAAGGGATTTTCCTTTTCTCCCATGATCCCCCTTTCTTTCACTTAGCCTATGTTCCAGCCGTAATACCAGGTTGATAAGGCCCTCACATGTCTTGGGTTGAGGGTCAATATGAGCCACGGCGTCCTTGAGCTCATCGCACAGCCCTTGATGGAAGAGCGCCGTCTGTTTAGCAACAGGCCACTTGGTTTCCGCAACCAGCCTTCGGAACGCGTTGAGATACTGCACCAGGTCGTTGGATCCCTGTCTCAACTCAAGCATTTCACGGTCCGCCGTGTACGAGTCAGCCCTTCTGTCGAATACCTTCAGGAATTCCTCGTGAAAAGCACCCCAATCACATAAGAGGGGGTCGTCCCTGCTCACCAGAGGTACGGCCCATTGTGCCGCGTTTCCAGCCAAATAGGATATAAGGAAAGCCACACGAGCCTGACTCGTGGGGAACGCCTTTGGTTTGCACGATAAATGTAGCGCCACTTGTGTGAGGAATACCTGCACTGTGTTAGGATCCCCACTGTACCTCTCTGGTGTTGCCAAGGGGATGGCTACCGGCATTTCCACTACTACCGCAGGGGTCTGGTTCGTGAGGGAGGTGCTGGGCGTGAGCGGGTCCAATTGGATAGCATCCAGTCTGGCTTTTACATCGGCTGTTTCTTGCCTAGAGGCAGCCACTTCAACTTGCATGGCCGCTAAAGCAGCCAGCACATCATCAAGTGTTGCCATGTCTGTTATCGACCGGGAGACAGTTAGTGTTATTAAGGTCGGATATTTTGTAACGCCCTGAACGTCTCAGGATCGTTTAACAGACACGACAATGAGGACGCAACCACTTGTGAAGGGTTAGTTCTTTTAATGAAGGCAAATAAAATACAAAGAACAAACAAAAGTTATAGTCACTGGAATCCTCCAGGCTAAGTACGTTACCAGCCCACAGCACGGATGGTCCTAACCGTCCTCTGCATATACGCCGATCCCGGCGTATGCCAACAGAGGGCAGAAATGAAATGGCCGACAATGCCAATCGGTAGGCTGTGAGGGGCACGAAGAGTGTTGGGGAGAATCGAGGAGTCAGGGAAACACCCAGCCGGGGTTTCTACCTGAAGGGAGCAGCCGCTCAACCTCTTCCTCAGACTGCACCGGGACGCGGAGTCACCTCCTGGTGATGCGTCACCGATACCCCAATCACAAGCAAGAAGACTGAACCGAGAGCAGCCGCTCGATCGATCCTGTGGACTTCCGAGTCTGTAACGCGGCAAACACCTCCTGGTGTGCGTTACAGCTGGCAGTCCCTGTGTCTCTGGTCGGGCTGGGAGTTACGACTCCAACCAGCAAAAGCGCCACTGCGCTTGGACTCAGCCGAGTCAAAAAGCGAAGCTCAATGGTTGACCGGTAGAGCTTCCGGGTCCTTCACAGGTGACGATGGGGCAAGACACGGCCCAGGGAGTAACGACTCGACCTACCTCCGTTCTTGCCTTACTGGAGCACCACTCCGGAACACTGCTCTTCACGAAGCAGGTACGTCGGTGTAAACACAATATCCGACAGCCTTGTACCTCCCGGTTCCTCCCTTTATAGGGCGTGTTTTCCTTGAGTTATGTAACAGCTCTCCTGTTTACATAAGGGCGTGTTTCCCTTGAGTTATGTAACAGCTCTCCTGTTTACATAAGGGCGTGTTTCCCTTGAGTTATGTAACAGCTCTCCTGTTTACATAAGGGCGTGTTTCCCTTGAGTTATGTAACAGCTCTCCTGTTTACATAAGGGCGTGTTTCCCTTGAGTTATGTAACAGCTCTCCTGTTTACATAACCTCTCAACCGCTAAGCATCCTGGGAGATGTAGTCCGTTTTCGCTGGTTACCGTTTTCCTCCCCTCGTATGACAGGAATTCTTGACAGCAGTCGTGTTTGTGTAGTGTAGGGGGTAGTGCTGGGGGTAGTGTTTTAGGGTTTAGGACAGTGCAGTAGTGTTTTGTGTAGTGTAGTGGTTGTGCTGGGGATAGTGATTTAGGGTTTAGGGTAGTGCAGTGGTGTTTGGGTAGTGTAGAGGGTCATGCTGGGGGTAGTATTTTAGGGTTCAGGGTAGAGCAGTGGAGTTTGCGTAGTGTAGGGGGGCATGCTGGGGGTAGTGCTTTAGGGTTTAGTGTAGTGCTGTGGTGTTTGGGTAGTGTAGGGGGTCATGCTGGAGGTAGTGTTTTAGGGTTTAGGGTAGTGCAGTGTTGTTTGTGTAGTGTAGGGGGTAGTGTTTACTGTTTAGGGTAGTGCAGTAGTTTTTCTGTAGTACAGGGGGTCTTGCTGGGATAGTGTTTTAGGGTTTAGGGTATTGCAGTGGTGTTTGGGTAGTGTAGGGGGTCGTGCTGGGTGTAGTGTTTTAGGGTTTAGGGTAGTGCAGTGGTGTTTGTGTAGTGTAGGGGGTCGTGCTGAGGGTAGATGTAGGGTTTAGGGTAGTGCATTGGAGTTTGGGTGGTGTAGGGGGTTGTGCTGGGGTACTGTTTTAGGGTTTAGGGTAGTGCGCTGTTGTTTGAGTAGTGTAGGGGGTTGTGCTGGGGTAATATTTTAGTGTTTAGGGTAGTTCAGTGGTGTTTGCGTAGTGTAGGGGTTTGTGCTGTGGGTAGTGTTTTAGTGTGTGTGGTAGTGCAGTATTGTTTGGGTAGTGTAGGGGGTCGTGGTGTTTGTAGTTTTTTCGGGTTAAGTGTAGTGTTTTAGCGTTTAGGGTGGTGCAGTGGTGTTTGGGTAGTGTAGAGGGTCATGCTGGGGGTAGTGTTTTACGGTTTAGGGTAGTGCAGTGGTGGTTGTGTAGTGTAGCATGTCGTTTGTTAGTGTTTAGGGTAGTACAGTGGTGTTGGGTAGTGTAGGGGGTCGTGCTGCAGGTAGTGTTTTATGGTTTAGGGTAGTGCAGTGTTGTCTGGGTAGTGAAGGGGTCGTGCTGGGAATAGTGTTTTAGCTCTTAGGGTAGTGCAGTGGTTTTTGGGTAGTGTAGGGGGTCGTGCTGGGGGTCGTGTCTTAGAGTTTAGTGTAGCACAGTGGTGTTTGGGTAGTGTAAGGGGCCATACTGGTGGTTGTGTTTTACGGTTTTGCGAAGCAAAGTGGTGTTTGTGTAGTGTAGGGGTCGTGCTGAGAATAGAGTTTTAGCTCTTAGTGTAGTGCAGTGGTTTTTGGGTAGTGTAGGGGGTCGTACTTGGGGTCATGTTTTAGGGTAGCACAGTGGTGTTTGGGTAGTTCAGGGGGTCATGATGGGGGTAGCATTTTAGGGTTTAGGGTAGTGCAGTGGTGTCTGGGTAGGGGGTCATGCTGGGGGCTGTGATTTAGGGTTTAGGCTAGTGCATGGGTGTTTAGGCAGTGTAGGGGGTCGTGGTGGGGGTATATTTATATTTTAGGTTAGTGCAATGGTGTTTGTGTAGTGCAGATGGTCGTGCTGGGGGTAGTGTTTTAGGGTTTAGGGCAGTGCAACGGTGTTTCTGTAGGGTAGGGGGTTGTGATGGGTGTATTTTTGAAAGTTTAGTGTAGTGCAGTGGTGTTTGTGTAGTGTGGGGGGCCTGCTGGGCATAGTGTTTTAGGGTTTAGGGTAGTGCAGTGTTCTTTGTGTAGTGTAGGGGGTAGTGTTTTATAGTTTAGGGTAGTGTAGTAGTGTTTGTGTAGTGTAGGGGTCATTCTGGTGTAGTGTTTTAGGGTTTAGGGTATTGCAGTGGTGTTTGGATAGTGTAGGGGGTCATGCTGGGGGTAGTGTTTTAGGGTTTAGGGTAGTGCAGTGTTGTTTGTGTAGTGTAGCGGGTAGTATTTACAGTTTAGGGTAGTGTAGTAGTGTTTCTGTAGTACAGGGGGTCATGCTGGGATAGTGTTTTAGGGTTTAGGGTATTGCAGTGGTGTTTGGGTAGTATAGGGGGTTTTGCTGGGGTTGTGTTTTAGGGTTAAGGGTCATGCAGTGGTGTTTGTGTAGTGTAGGGGGTAGTGTTTTAGGGTTTAGGGTAGTGCAGTGGTGTTTGTGTAGTGTAGGGGGTCGTGCTGGGGGCACTGTTTTAGGGTTCAGAGTAGTGCAGTGGTGTTTGGGTAGTGTAGGGGGTTGTGCTGGGGGTAGTGTTTTAGGGTTAAGGGTCATGCAGTGGTGTTTGTGTAGTGTAGGGGGTAGTGTTTTAGGGTTTATGGTAGTGCAGTGGTGTTTGTGTAGTGTAGGGGGTCGTGCTGGGGGCAGTGTTTTAGGGTTTAGAGCAGTGCAGTGTTGTTTGGGTAGTGTAGAGGGTCATGCTGGAGATAGTGTTTTAGGGTTTAGGGTAGTGCAGTGGTGTTTCGGTAGTGTAGAGGGTCATATGCTGGGGGTAGTGCTTTAAGGTTTAGGGAAGTGCAGTGGTGTTTGGGTGTTGTAGGGGGTCTTTAGTGTTTAGGGTAGTACAGTGGTGTTTGGGTAGTGTAGGGGGTCATGCTGCGGGTAGTGTTGAAGGGTTTTTGGTAGTGCAGTGGTGTTTGGTTAGTGTAGGGGGTTGTGCTGGGTGTATTGTTTTAGGGCATAGGGCAGTGCAGTGGTGTTTGTGTAGTGTAGAGGGTCGTGCAGTGTGTAGAGTTTTAGGGTTTTAGGGTAGTGCATTGGTGTTTGGGTAGCGTAGGGGGTCATGCTGGGGGTAGTGTTTTATGGTTTAGGGTAGTGCAGTGGTGTTTGGGTAGTGTAGGGGTCATGCTGGGGGTAGTGTTTTAGGGTTTAGGGTAGTGCAGTGGTGTTTGTTTAGTGTAGGGGGTTGTGCTGGGGGTAGTGTTTTAGGGTTTAGGGTAGTGCAGTAGTGTTTTGTGTAGTGTAGGGGTCGTGCTGGGGATAGTGTTTTAGGGTTTAGGGTAGTGCAGTGGTGTTTGGGTAGTGTAGAGGGCCATGCTGGGGGTAGTTCTTTAGGGTTTAGTGTAGTGCAGTGGTGTTTGGGTAGTGTTGAGGGTCATGCTGGGGATAGTGTTTTAGGGTTTAGGGTAGTGCAGTGGGGTTTCGGTGTTGTAGGGGGTAGTGTTTTAGGGTTTAGGGTAGTGCAGTGGTGCTTGTGTAGTGTAGGCGGTCGTGCTGGGGGCAGCGTTTTAGGGTTTAGAATAGTGCAGTGGTGTTTGTGGTGTAGGAAGTCGTGTTTTAGTGTTTAGGGTAGTACAGTGGTGTTTGGGTAGGATGGGGGTCGTGCTGCGGGTAATTTGTTTAGGCTTTAGGGTGGTGCAGTGGTGATTGGGTAGTGTAGGGGGTCGTGTTGGGGGTAGTGTTTTAGGGCTTAGGGGAGTGCATTGGTGATTGGGTAGTGTAGAGGGTCATGCTGCGGGTAGTATTTTAGGGTTCATGGTAGTGCAGTGGTATTTGGGTAGTGTAGGGGGTCATGCTGGGGGTAGTGCTTTATGGTTTAGTTTAATGCAGTCATTTTTGGGTATTGTAGGAAGTCATGTTGGGGTTGTGTTTAGGGTTTATGGTAGTGCAGTGGTCTTTGTGTAGGGTAGGGGTAGTGCTGGGGGTAGTGTTTTAGGGCTTAGGGTGGTGCAGTGGTGTTTGGGTAGTGTAGGGCATCATTCTGGGGGTAGTGCTTTATTGTTTAGGGTAGTGCAGTGGTGTTTGGGTAGTATGGGGGTCATGCTGTGGGTAGTGTTTTAGGGTTTAGGATAGTGCAGTGCTGTTTGGTGGTGTTGAGTGTCCTGATGGGGTAGTGCAGTGGTGTTTGGGTAGTGTAGCGGGTCGTGCAGGGGATAGTGTTTTAGGGTTTAGGGTAGTGCAGTGGTGTTTTGGTAGTGTAAAGGGTCGTGATGGGGTAGTGTCTCAGGGTTTAGGGTAGTGCAGTGGTGTTTGTGTAGTGTAGGGAGTCGTGCTGCGGTACTGTTTTAGGGTAGAGTAGTGCAGTAGTTTTTGGGTAGTGTTGATGGTAGTGCTGGTGTAGTGTTTGAGGGTTTAGGGCACTGCAGTGGTGTTTGTGTAGTGTAGGGGGTCATGTGGGGGGTAGTGTTTTAGGGTTTTCGGTAGTGCTGTGGTGTTTGGGTAGTGAAAGGGGTCTTACTGGGGGTAGTGTTTTAGGGTTTAGGGTAGTGCTGTGATGCTTGGGTAGTGTAGGGTGTTGTGATTGGGGTAGTGTTTTACTGTTTAGGTAGTGCAGTGGTGTTTCTGTACTGTAGGGGGTCATGCTGGGGTAGTGTTTTAGGGTTTAGTGAGTGCAGCTGTGTTTGGGTAGTGTAGGAGGTAGTGTTTTAGGCTTTAGGGTAGTGCAGTGGTATTTGTGTAGTGTAGGGGTAAGTGCTGGGGTAGTGTTTTAGGGTTTAGGATAGTGCAGTGGTGTTTGTGTAGTGTAGAGGTAGTGCTGGGTTAGTGTTTTAAGGTTTAGGGTAGTGCAGTGCTGTTTGGGTAGGGTAGGGGGTCGTGCTGGGGGTAGATTTAGGGTCTAGGATAGTGCAGTGGTATTTGGGTAATATTGGGACTCGTGCTGGGGTTAATGTTTTAGTGTTTAGGGTAGTGCAGTGGTGTTTGTGTAGTGTAGGGAGTCATGCTGGGGGTAGTGTTTTAGGGTTTAGCGTAGTGCAGTGGTGTTTCGGCAGTGTAGGGGTTGTGCTGGGGGTAGATTTAGGGTTTAGGGTAGTGTAGTGGTATTTGTGTAGTGTAGGGGGTTGTGCTGGGTGTAGTGTTTAGGGTTTAGGGTAGTGCAGTTTTGTTTGGATCGTGTAGGGGCTCATGCTGGGGTAGAGTTTTAGGATTTAGGGTAGTGCAGTGATGTTTGGGCAGTGTAGGGGCTCATACTGGGGGTAGTGTTTTAGGGTTTAGGGTAGTGCAGTGGTGTTTGGGTATTGTAGGGGGTCTTTAGTGTTTAGGGTAGTACAGTGGTGTTTGGGTAGTGTAGGGGGTTGTGCTGCGGGTAATGTTTTAGGGTTTAGGGTAGTGTAGTGGTGTTTGGGTAGTGTAGGAGGCTGTGCTGGGGTATTGTTTAAGGGCTTATGGTAGTGCAGTGGTGTTTGTGTAGTGTAGAGGGTCGTAAGCGGTGTAGTGTTTTAGGGTTTAGGGTAGTGTAGTGGTGTTTGGGTAGTGTAGGGGTCATGCTGTGGGTAGTGCTTTAGGGTTTAGTGTAGTGCAGTGGTGTTTGGGTAGTGAAGGGGGTCGCGTTGAAGGTAGTGCTTTATGGTTTATGGTAGTGCAGTGGTGTTTGTGTAGTGTAGGGGGTCGTGCTGGGGTAGTGTTTTTGGGTTTAAGGTAATGCAGTGGTGCTTGTGTAGTGTAGGGGGTCGTGTTTTAGTGTTTAGGGTAGTACAGTGGTATTTGGGTAGTGTAGGTGGTCATGCTGCTGTGGTGGTTTAACGTTTAGGGTAGGTATTGGTGTTTGGGTAGTGTAGGGGGTCGTGCTGGGGTGAGTGTTTTAGGGCATAGGGTAGTGCAGTGGTGTTTTGTGTAGTGTAGGGGTCATGCTGGGGATAGTGTTTTAGGGTTAAGGGTAGTGCAGTGGTGTTTGGGTAGTATGGAAGGTCATGCAGGGGGTAGTATTTTAGGGTTTAGGATAGTGCAGTGGAGTATGGGTAGTGGAAAGGGCATGCTGGGTTAGTGCTTTAGGGTTTAATGTAGTGCAGTGGTGTTTGGGTAGTGTAGGGGGTCATGCTGGGGGTAAAGTTTTAGGGTTTAGGGTAGTGCAGTGGTGTTTGTGTAGTGTATTGTGTCGTGTTTTAGTGTTTAGGGTAGTACAGTGGTGATTGGGTAGTGTAGGGGGTCGTGCTGCGGGTAGCGTTTTAGGGTTTAGGGTAGTGCAGTGGTGTTTCGGTAGTGTAGAGGGTCATATGCTGGGGGTAGTGCTTTAAGGTTTAGGGAAGTGCAGTGGTGTTTGGGTGTTGTAGGGGGTCTTTAGTGTTTAGGGTAGTACAGTGGTGTTTAGGTAGTGTAGGGGGTCATGCTGCGGGTAGTGTTGAAGGGTTTTTGGTAGTGCAGTGGTGTTTGGTTAGTGTAGGGGGTTGTGCTGGGTGTATTGTTTTAGGGCATAGGGCAGTGCAGTGGTGTTTGTGTAGTGTAGAGGGTCGTGCAGTGTGAAAAATTTTAGGGTTTTAGGGTACTGCATTGGTGTTTGGGTAGCGTAGGGGGTCATGCTGGGGGTAGTGTTTTATGGTTTAGGGTAGTGCAGTGGTGTTTGGGTAGTGTAGGGGTCATGCTGGGGGTAGTGTTTTAGGGTTTAGGGTAGTGCAGTGGTGTTTGTTTAGTTTAGGGGGTTGTGCTGGGGGTAGTGTTTTAGGGTTTAGGGTAGTGCAGTAGTGTTTTGTGTAGTGTAGGGGTCGTGCTGGGGATAGTGTTTTAGGGTTTAGGGTAGTGCAGTGGTGTTTGGGTAGTGTAGAGGGCCATGCTGGGGGTAGTATTTTAGGGTTTAGGGTAGAGCAGTGGTGTTTGCGTAGTGTAGGGGGGCATGCTGGGGGTAGTTCTTTAGGGTTTAATGTAGTGCAGTGGTGTTTGGGTAGTGTTGAGGGTCATGCTGGGGATAGTGTTTTAGGGTTTAGGGTAGTGCAGTGGTGTTTCGGTGTTGTAGGGGGTAGTGTTTTAGGGTTTAGGGTAGTGCAGTGGTGCTTGTGTAGTGTAGGCGGTCGTGCTGGGGGCAGCGTTTTAGGGTTTAGAATAGTGCAGTGGTGTTTGTGGTGTAGGAAGTCGTGTTTTAGTGTTTAGGGTAGTACAGTGGTGTTTGGGTAGGATGGGGGTCGTGCTGCGGGTAATTTTTTTAGGCTTTAGGGTGGTGCAGTGGTGATTGGGTAGTGTAGGGGGTTGTGCTGGGGGTAGTGTTTTAGGGCTTAGGGGAGTGCAGTGGTGATTGGGTAGTGTAGAGGGTCATGCTGCGGGTATTATTTTAGGGTTCATGGTAGTGCAGTGGTATTTGGGTAGTGTAGGGGGTCATGCTGGGGGTAGTGCTTTATGGTTTAGTTTAATGCAGTCATTTTTGGGTATTGTAGGAAGTCATGTTGGGGTTGTGTTTAGGGTTTATGGTAGTGCAGTGGTCTTTGTGTAGTGTAGGGGTAGTGCTGGGGGTAGTGTTTTAGGGCTTAGGGTGGTGCAGTGGTGTTTGGGTAGCGTAGGGCATCATTCTGGGGGTAGTGCTTTATTGTTTAGGGTAGTGCAGTGGTGTTTGGGTAGTATAGGGGGTCGTGCTGTGGGTAGTGTTTTAGGGTTTAGGATAGTGCAGTGCTGTTTGGTGGTGTTGAGTGTCCTGATGGGGTAGTGCAGTGGTGTTTGGGTAGTGTAGCGGGTCGTGCAGGGGAAAGTGTTTTAGGGTTTAGGGTAGTGCAGTGGTATTTTGGTAGTGTAAAGGGTCGTGATGGGGTAGTGTCTCAGGGTTTAGGGTAGTGCAGTGGTGTTTGTGTAGTGTAGGGAGTCATGCTGCGGTACTGTTTTAGGGTTTAGAGTAGTGCAGTAGTTTTTGGGTAGTGTTGATGGTAGTGCTGGGGTAGTGTTTGAGGGTTTAGGGCACTGCAGTGGTGTTTATGTAGTGTAGGGGGTCATGTGGGGGGTAGTGTTTTAGGGTTTAGGGTAGTGCTTTGATGCTTGGGTAGTGTAGGGTGTTGTGCTGGGGGTTGTGATTGGGGTAGTGTTTTACTGTTTAGGTAGTGCAGTGGTGTTTCTGTACTGTAGGGGGTCATGCTGGGGTAGTGTTTTAGGGTTTAGTGAGTGCAGTGGTGTTTGGGTAGTGTAGGAGGTAGTGTTTTAGGGTTTAGGGTAGTGCAGTGGTATTTGTGTAGTGTAGGGGTAAGTGCTGGGTGTAGTGTTTTAGGGTTTAGGGTAGTGCAGTTGTGTTTGGATCGTGTAGGGGCTCATGCTGGGGTAGAGTTTTAGGATTTAGGGTAGTGCAGTGATGTTTGGGCAGTGTAGGGGCTCATACTGGGGGTAGTGTTTTAGGGTTTAGGGTAGTGCAGTGGTGTTTGGGTATTGTAGGGGGTCTTTAGTGTTTAGGGTAGTACAGTGGTGTTTGGGTAGTGTAGGGGGTTGTGCTGCGGGTAATATTTTAGGGTTTAGGGTAGTGTAGTGGTGTTTGGGTAGTGTAGGAGGCTGTGCTGGGGTATTGTTTTAGGGCTTATGGTAGTGCAGTGGTGTTTGTGTAGTGTAGAGGGTCGTACGCGGTGTAGTGTTTTAGGGTTTAGGGTAGTGCAGTGGTGTTTGGGTAGTGTAGGGGTCATGCTGTGGGTTGTGCTTTAGGCTTTAGTGTAGTGCAGTGGTGTTTGGGTAGGAAAGGGGGTCGCGTTGAAGGTAGTGCTTTATGGTTTATGGTAGTGCAGTGGTGTTTGTGTAGTGTAGGGGGTCGTGCTGGGGTAGTGTTTTTGGGTTTAAGGTAATGCAGTGTAATGTAGTGTAGGGGGTCGTGTTTTAGTGTTTAGGGTAGTACAGTGGTATTTGGGTAGTGTAGGTGGTCATGCTGCTGTGGTGGTTTAACGTTTAGGGTAGGTATTGGTGTTTGGGTAGTGTAGGGGGTCATGCTGGGGTTAGTGTTTTAGGGCATAGGGTAGTGCAGTGGTGTTTTGTGTAGTGTAGGGGTCATGCTGGGGATAGTGTTTTAGGGTTAAGGGTAGTGCAGTGGTGTTTGGGTAGTGTGGAAGGTCATGCAGGGGGTAGTATTTTAGGGATTAGGATAGTGCAGTGGTGTATGGGTAGTGGAAAGGGCATGCTGGGTTAGTGCTTTAGGGTTTAATGTAGTGCAGTGGTGTTTGGGTAGCGTAGGGGGTCATGCTGGGGGTAAAGTTTTAGGGTTTAGGGTAGTGCAGTGGTGTTTGTGTAGTGTATTGTGTCGTGTTTTAGTGTTTAGGGTAGTACAGTGGTGATTGGGTAGTGTAGGGGGTCGTGCTGCGGGTAGTGTTTTAGGGTTTAGGGTAGTGCAGTTGTGTTTCAGTAGTATAGAGGGTCATATGCTGGGGGTAGTGCTTTAAGGTTTAGGGAAGTGCAGTGGTGTTTGGGTGTTGTAGGGGGTCTTTAGTGTTTAGGGTAGTACAGTGGTGTTTGGGTAGTGTAGGGGGGCATGCTGCGGGTAGTGTTGAAGGGTTTTTGGTAGTGCAGTGGTGTTTGGTTAGTGTAGGGGGTTGTGCTGGGTGTATTGTTTTAGGGCAAAGGGCAGTGCAGTGTTGTTTGTGTAGTGTAGAGGGTCGTGCAGTGTGTAGAGTTTTAGGGATTTAGGGTAGTGCATTGGTGTTTGGGTAGCGTAGGGGGTCATGCTGGGGGTAGTGTTTTATGGTTTAGGGCAGTGCAGTGGTGTTTGGGTAGTGTAGGGGTCATGCTGGGGGTAGTGTTTTAGGGTTTAGGGTAGTGCAGTGGTGTTTGTTTAGTGTAGGGGGTTGTGCTGGGGGTAGTGCTTTAGGGTTTAGGGTAGTGCAGTAGTGTTTTGTGTAGTGTAGGGGTCGTGCTGGGGATAGTGTTTTAGGGTTTAGGGTAGTGCAGTGGTGTTTGGGCAGTGTAGGGGCTCATACTGGGGGTAGTGTTTTAGGGTTTAGGGTAGTGCAGTGGTGTTTGGGTATTGTAGGGGGTCTTTAGTGTTTAGGGTAGTACAGTGGTGTTTGGGTAGTGTAGGGGGTTGTGCTGCGGGTAATATTTTAGGGTTTAGGGTAGTGTAGTGGTGTTTGGGTAGTGTAGGAGGCTGTGCTGGGGTATTGTTTTAGGGCTTATGGTAGTGCAGTGGTGTTTGTGTAGTGTAGAGGGTCGTACGCGGTGTAGTGTTTTAGGGTTTAGGGTAGTGCAGTGGTGTTTGGGTAGTGTAGGGGTCATGCTGTGGGTTGTGCTTTAGGCTTTAGTGTAGTGCAGTGGTGTTTGGGTAGTGAAGGGGGTCGCGTTGAAGGTAGTGCTTTATGGTTTATGGTAGTGCAGTGGTGTTTGTGTAGTGTAGGGGGTCGTGCTGGGGTAGTGTTTTTGGGTTTAAGGTAATGCAGTGTAATGTAGTGTAGGGGGTCGTGTTTTAGTGTTTAGGATAGTACAGTGGTATTTGGGTAGTGTAGGTGGTCATGCTGCTGTGGTGGTTTAACGTTTAGGGTAGGTATTGGTGTTTGGGTAGTGTAGGGGGTCGTGCTGGGGTTAGTGTTTTAGGGCATAGGGTAGTGCAGTGGTGTTTTGTGTAGTGTAGGGGTCATGCTGGGGATAGTGTTTTAGGGTTAAGGGTAGTGCAGTGGTGTTTGGGTAGTGTGGAAGGTCATGCAGGGGGTAGTATTTTAGGGTTTAGGATAGTGCAGTGGTGTATGGGTAGTGGAAAGGGCATGCTGGGTTAGTGCTTTAGGGTTTAATGTAGTGCAGTGGTGTTTGGGTAGTGTAGGGGGTCATGCTGGGGGTAAAGTTTTAGGGTTTAGGGTAGTGCAGTGGTGTTTGTGTAGTGTATTGTGTCGTGTTTTAGTGTTTAGGGTAGTACAGTGGTGATTGGGTAGTGTAGGGGGTCGTGCTGCGGGTAGTGTTTTAGGGTTTAGGGTAGTGCAGTGGTGTTTCAGTAGTATAGAGGGTCATATGCTGGGGGTAGTGCTTTAAGGTTTAGGGAAGTGCAGTGGTGTTTGGGTGTTGTAGGGGGTCTTTAGTGTTTAGGGTAGTACAGTGGTGTTTGGGTAGTGTAGGGGGGCATGCTGCGGGTAGTGTTGAAGGGTTTTTGGTAGTGCAGTGGTGTTTGGTTAGTGTAGGGGGTTGTGCTGGGTGTATTGTTTTAGGGCAAAGGGCAGTGCAGTGGTGTTTGTGTAGTGTAGAGGGTCGTGCAGTGTGTAGAGTTTTAGGGTTTTAGGGTAGTGCATTGGTGTTTGGGTAGCGTAGGGGGTCATGCTGGGGGTAGTGTTTTATGGTTTAGGGTAGTGCAGTGGTGTTTGGGTAGTGTAGGGGTCATGCTGGGGGTAGTGTTTTAGGGTTTAGGGTAGTGCAGTGGTGTTTGTTTAGTGTAGGGGGTTGTGCTGGGGGTAGTGCTTTAGGGTTTAGGGTAGTGCAGTAGTGTTTTGTGTAGTGTAGGGGTCGTGCTGGGGATAGTGTTTTAGGGTTTAGGGTAGTGCAGTGGTGTTTGGGCAGTGTAGGGGCTCATACTGGGGGTAGTGTTTTAGGGTTTAGGGTAGTGCAGTGGTGTTTGGGTATTGTAGGGGGTCTTTAGTGTTTAGGGTAGTACAGTGGTGTTTGGGTAGTGTAGGGGGTTGTGCTGCGGGTAATGTTTTAGGGTTTAGGGTAGTGTAGTGGTGTTTGGGTAGTGTAGGAGGCTGTGCTGGGGTATTGTTTTAGGGCTTATGGTAGTGCAGTGGTGTTTGTGTAGTGTAGAGGGTCGTACGCGGTGTAGTGTTTTAGGGTTTAGGGTAGTGCAGTGGTGTTTGGGTAGTGTAGGGGTCATGCTGTGGGTAGTGCTTTAGGGTTTAGTGTAGTGCAGTGGTGTTTGGGTAGTGAAGGGGGTCGCGTTGAAGGTAGTGCTTTATGGTTTATGGTAGTGCAGTGGTGTTTGTGTAGTGTAGGGGGTCGTGCTGGGGTAGTGTTTTTGGGTTTAAGGTAATGCAGTGGTGCTTGTGTAGTGTAGGGGGTCGTGTTTTAGTGTTTAGGGTAGTACAGTGGTATTTGGGTAGTGTAGGTGGTCATGCTGCTGTGGTGGTTTAACGTTTAGGGTAGGTATTGGTGTTTGGGTAGTGTAGGGGGTCGTGCTGGGGTTAGTGTTTTAGGGCATAGGGTAGTGCAGTGGTGTTTTGTGTAGTGTAGGGGTCATGCTGGGGATAGTGTTTTAGGGTTAAGGGTAGTGCAGTGGTGTTTGGGTAGTGTGGAAGGTCATGCAGGGGGTAGTATTTTAGGGTTTAGGATAGTGCAGTGGTGTATGGGTAGTGGAAAGGGCATGCTGGGTTAGTGCTTTAGGGTTTAATGTAGTGCAGTGGTGTTTGGGTAGTGTAGGGGGTCATGCTGGGGGTAAAGTTTTAGTGTTTAGGGTAGTGCAGTGGTGTTTGTGTAGTGTATTGTGTCGTGTTTTAGTGTTTAGGGTAGTACAGTGGTGATTGGGTAGTATAGGGGGTTGTGCTGCGGGTAGTGTTTTAGGGTTTAGGGTATTGCAGTGGTGTTTGGGTAGTGTAGGGGGTCGTGCTGGGGGTAGTGGTTTAGGGTTTAGGGTAGTGCAGTGGTGTTTGTGTAGTGTAGGTGTGTCGTGCTGGGGCAGATGTAGGGTTTAGGGTAGTGCATTGGAGTTTGAGTGGTGTAGGGGGTTGTGCTGGGGCTGGGGTTGTGATTTAGGGTTTAGGGTAGTGCAGTGTTATTTGAGTAGTGTAGGGGGTCGTGCTGGGGGTAGGGTTTTATGGTTTAGGGTAGTGCAGTGGTGTTTGGGTAGTGTAGGGGGTCATGCTAGGGGTAGTGCTTTATGGTTTAGGGTAGTGCAGTGGTGTTTGGGTAGTGTTACGTGTCCTGATTGGGTAGTGTTTTAGGGCTTAGGGTAGTGCAGTGGTATTTTTGTAGTGTAGAGCTAGTGCTGGGAGGAGTGTTTTAGGGATTAGGGTAGTGCAGAGGTGTTTTTGTAGTGTAGGGTGTACTGCTGGGGGGAATGTTTTAGGGTTTTCGGTAGTGCTGTGGTGTTTGGGTAGAGTAGGGGGTCTTCCTGGTGTAGTGTTTTAGGGTTTAGGGTATTGCTGTGGTGTTTGGGTAGTGTAGGTTATTGTGCTAGGGTAGTGCTTTAGGGCTTAGGTTAGTGCTATTGTGTTTGTGTAGTGTAGAGGGTCGTGCAGGGTGTAGTGTTTTAGGGTTTAGGGTAGTGCAGTGGTGTTTGGGTAGTGTAGGGGTCATGCTGTGGGTAGTGCTTTAGGGTTTAGGGTAGTGCAGTGGTGTTTGGGTAGTGTAGGGGGTCGTGCTGAAGGTAGTGCTTTATGGTTTATGGTAGTGCAGTGGTGTTTGTGTAGTGTAGGGGGTCGTGCTGGGGTAGTGTTTTTGTGTTGAGGGTAATGCAGTGGTGCTTGTGTAGTGTAGGGGGTCGTGTTTTAGTGTTTAGGGTAGTACAGTGGTGTTTGGGTAGTGTAGGTGGTCATGCTGCTGTGGTGGTTTAAGGTTTAGGGTAGTTAGTGGTGTTTGGGTAGTGTAGGGGTTGTTCTGGGGTTTGTGTTTTAGGGCTTAGGGTTGTGCAGTGGTGTTCGTGCTGGGGTAGTGTTTTTGTGTTGAGGGTAAAGTTTTAGGGTTTAGGGTAGTGCAGTGGTGTTTGTGTAGTGTATTGTGTCGTGTTTTAGTGTTTAGGGTAGTACAGTGGTGATTGGGTAGTGTAGGGGGTCGTGCTGCGGGTAGTGTTTTAGGGTTTAGGGTAGTGCAGTGGTGTTTGGGTGGTGTAGGGGTCGTGCTGGGGGTAGAGTTTTAGGGTTTTAGGGTAGTGCTTTGGTGTTTGGGTAGCGTAGGGGGTCATGCTGGGGGTAGTGTTTTATGGTTTAGGGTAGTGCAGTGGTGTGTGGGTAGTGTAGGGGTCATGCTGGGGGTAGTGTTTTAGGGTTTAGGGTAGTGCAGTGGTGTTTGTTTAGTGTAGGGGGTTGTGCTGGGGGTAGTGCTTTAGGGTTTAGGGTAGTGCAGTAGTGTTTTGTGTAGTGTAGGGGTCGTGCTGGGGATAGTGTTTTAGGGTTTAGGGTAGTGCAGTGGTGTTTGGGCAGTGTAGGGGCTCATACTGGGGGTAGTGTTTTAGGGTTTAGGGTAGTGCAGTGGTGTTTGGGTATTGTAGGGGGTCTTTAGTGTTTAGGGTAGTACAGTGGTGTTTGGGTAGTGTAGAGGGTTGTGCTGCGGGTAATGTTTTAGGGTTTAGGGTAGTGTAGTGGTGTTTGGGTAGTGTTGGAGGCTGTGCTGGGGTATTGTTTTAGGGCTTATGGTAGTGCAGTGGTGTTTGTGTAGTGTAGAGGGTCGTACGCGGTGTAGTGTTTTAGGGTTTAGGGTAGTGCAGTGGTGTTTGGGTAGTGTAGGGGTCATGCTGTGGGTAGTGCTTTAGGGTTTAGTGTAGTGCAGTGGTGTTTGGGTAGTGAAGGGGGTCGCGTTGAAGGTAGTGCTTTATGGTTTATGGTAGTGCAGTGGTGTTTGTGTAGTGTAGGGGGTCGTGCTGGGGTAGTGTTTTTGGGTTTAAGGTAATGCAGTGGTGCTTGTGTAGTGTAGGGGGTCGTGTTTTAGTGTTTAGGGTAGTACAGTGGTATTTGGGTAGTGTAGGTGGTCATGCTGCTGTGGTGGTTTAACGTTTAGGGTAGGTATTGGTGTTTGGGTAGTGTAGGGGGTCGTGCTGGGGTTAGTGTTTAGGGCATAGGGTAGTGCAGTCGTGTTTTGTGTAGTGTAGGGGTCATGCTGGGGATAGTGTTTTAGGGTTAAGGGTAGTGCAGTGGTGTTTGGGTAGTGTGGAAGGTCATGCAGGGGGTAGTATTTTAGGGTTTAGGATAGTGCAGTGGTGTATGGGTAGTGGAAAGGGCATGCTGGGTTAGTGCTTTAGGATTTAATGTAGTGCAGTGATGTTTGGGTAGTGTAGGGGATCATGCTGGGGGTAAAGTTTTAGTGTTTAGGGTAGTGCAGTGGTGTTTGTGTAGTGTATTGTGTCGTGTTTTAGTGTTTAGGGTAGTACAGTGGTGATTGGGTAGCATAGGGGGTTGTGCTGCGGGTAGTGTTTTAGGGTTTAGGGTAGTGCAGTGGTGTTTGGGTTGTGTAGGGGTCGTGCTGGGTGTTGTGTTTTAGAGTTTAGGGTATTGCAGTGGTGTTTGGGTAGTGTAGGGGGTCGTGCTGGGGGTAGTGGTTTAGGGTTTAGGGTAGTGCAGTGGTGTTTGTGTAGTGTAGGTGTGTCGTGCTGGGGCAGATGTAGGGTTTAGGGTAGTGCATTGGAGTTTGAGTGGTGTAGGGGGTTGTGCTGGGGCTGGGGTTGTGATTTAGGGTTTAGGGTAGTGCAGTGTTATTTGAGTAGTGTAGGGGGTCGTGCTGGGGGTAGGGTTTTATGGTTTAGGGTAGTGCAGTGGTGTTTGGGTAGTGTAGGGGGTCATGCTAGGGGTAGTGCTTTATGGTTTAGGGTAGTGCAGTGGTGTTTGGGTAGTGTTACGTGTCCTGATGGGGTAGTGTTTTAGGGCTTAGGGTAGTGCAGTGGTATTTTTGTAGTGTAGAGCTAGTGCTGGGAGGAGTGTTTTAGGGATTAGGGTAGTGCAGAGGTGTTTTTGTAGTGTAGGGTGTACTGCTGGGGGGAATGTTTTAGGGTTTTCGGTAGTGCTGTGGTGTTTGGGTAGAGTAGGGGGTCTTCCTGGGGTAGTGTTTTAGGGTTTAGGGTACTGCTGTGGTGTTTGGGTAGTGTAGGTTATTGTGCTAGGGTAGTGCTTTAGGGCTTAGGTTAGTGCTATTGTGTTTGTGTAGTGTAGAGGGTCGTGCAGGGTGTAGTGTTTTAGGGTTTAGGGTAGTGCAGTGATGTTTGGGTAGTGTAGGGGTCATGCTGTGGGTAGTGCTTTAGGGTTTAGGGTAGTGCAGTGGTGTTTGGGTAGTGTAGGGGGTCGTGCTGAAGGTAGTGCTTTATGGTTTATGGTAGTGCAGTGGTGTTTGTGTAGTGTAGGGGGTCGTGCTGGGGTAGTGTTTTTGTGTTGAGGGTAATGCAGTGGTGCTTGTGTAGTGTAGGGGGTCGTGTTTTAGTGTTTAGGGTAGTACAGTGGTGTTTGGTTAGTGTAGGTGGTCATGCTGCTGTGGTGGTTTAAGGTTTAGGGTAGTTAGTGGTGTTTGGGTAGTGTAGGGGTCGTTCTGGGGTTTGTGTTTTAGGGCTTAGGGTTGTGCAGTGGTGTTCGTGCTGGGGTAGTGTTTTTGTGTTGAGGGTAAAGTTTTAGGGTTTAGGGTAGTGCAGTGGTGTTTGTGTAGTGTATTGTGTCGTGTTTTAGTGTTTAGGGTAGTACAGTGGTGATTGGGTAGTGTAGGGGGTCGTGCTGCGGGTAGTGTTTTAGGGTTTAGGGTAGTGCAGTGGTGTTTGGGTGGTGTAGGGGTCGTGCTGGGGGTAGAGTTTTAGGGTTTTAGGGTAGTGCTTTGGTGTTTGGGCAGCGTAGGGGGTCATGCTGGGGGTAGTGTTTTATGGTTTAGGGTAGTGCAGTGGTGTTTGGGTAGTGTAGGGGTCATGCTGGGGGTAGTGTTTTAGGGTTTAGGGTAGTGCAGTGGTGTTTGTTTAGGGTAGGGGGTTGTGCTGGGGGTAGTGCTTTAGGGTTTAGGGTAGTGCAGTAGTGTTTTGTGTAGTGTAGGGGTCGTGCTGGGGATAGTGTTTTAGGGTTTAGGGTAGTGCAGTGGTGTTTGGGCAGTGTAGGGGCTCATACTGGGGGTAGTGTTTTAGGGTTTAGGGTAGTGCAGTGGTGTTTGGGTATTGTAGGGGGTCTTTAGTGTTTAGGGTAGTACAGTGGTGTTTGGGTAGTGTAGAGGGTTGTGCTGCGGGTAATGTTTTAGGGTTTAGGGTAGTGTAGTGGTGTTTGGGTAGTGTAGGAGGCTGTGCTGGGGTATTGTTTTAGGGCTTATGGTAGTGCAGTGGTGTTTGTGTAGTGTAGAGGGTCGTACGCGGTGTAGTGTTTTAGGGTTTAGGGTAGTGCAGTGGTGTTTGGGTAGTGTAGGGGTCATGCTGTGGGTAGTGCTTTAGGGTTTAGTGTAGTGCAGTGGTGTTTGGGTAGTGAAGGGGGTCGCGTTGAAGGTAGTGCTTTATGGTTTATGGTAGTGCAGTGGTGTTTGTGTAGTGTAGGGGGTCGTGCTGGGGTAGTGTTTTTGGGTTTAAGGTAATGCAGTGGTGCTTGTGTAGTGTAGGGGGTCGTGTTTTAGTGTTTAGGGTAGTACAGTGGTATTTGGGTAGTGTAGGTGGTCATGCTGCTGTGGTGGTTTAACGTTTAGGGTAGGTATTGGTGTTTGGGTAGTGTAGGGGGTCGTGCTGGGGTTAGTGTTTAGGGCATAGGGTAGGGCAGTCGTGTTTTGTGTAGTGTAGGGGTCATGCTGGGGATAGTGTTTTAGGGTTAAGGGTAGTGCAGTGGTGTTTGGGTAGTGTGGAAGGTCATGCAGGGGGTAGTATTTTAGGGTTTAGGATAGTGCAGTGGTGTATGGGTAGTGGAAAGGGCATGCTGGGTTAGTGCTTTAGGATTTAATGTAGTGCAGTGGTGTTTGGGTAGTGTAGGGGATCATGCTGGGGGTAAAGTTTTAGTGTTTAGGGTAGTGCAGTGGTGTTTGTGTAGTGTATTGTGTCGTGTTTTAGTGTTTAGAGTAGTACAGTGATGATTGGGTAGTATAGGGGGTTGTGCTGCGGGTAGTGTTTTAGGGTTTAGGGTAGTGCAGTGGTGTTTGGGTTGTGTAGGGGTCGTGCTGGGTGTTGTGTTTTAGAGTTTAGGGTATTGCAGTGGTGTTTGGGTAGTGTAGGGGGTCGTGCTGGGGGTAGTGGTTTAGGGTTTAGGGTAGTGCAGTGGTGTTTGTGTAGTGTAGGTGTGTCGTGCTGGGGGCAGATGTAGGGTTTAGGGTAGTGCATTGGAGTTTGAGTGGTGTAGGGGGTTGTGCTGGGGCTGGGGTTGTGATTTAGGGTTTAGGGTAGTGCAGTGTTATTTGAGTAGTGTAGGGGGTCGTGCTGGGGGTAGGGTTTTATGGTTTAGGGTAGTGCAGTGGTGTTTGGGTAGTGTAGGGGGTCATGCTAGGGGTAGTGCTTTATGGTTTAGGGTAGTGCAGTGGTGTTTGGGTAGTGTTACGTGTCCTGATGGGGTAGTGTTTTAGGGCTTAGGGTAGTGCAGTGGTATTTTTGTAGTGTAGAGCTAGTGCTGGGAGGAGTGTTTTAGGGATTAGGGTAGTGCAGAGGTGTTTTTGTAGTGTAGGGTGTACTGCTGGGGGGAATGTTTTAGGGTTTTCGGTAGTGCTGTGGTGTTTGGGTAGAGTAGGGGGTCTTCCTGGGGTAGTGTTTTAGGGTTTAGGGTATTGATGTGGTGTTTGGGTAGTGTAGGTTATTGTGCTAGGGTAGTGCTTTAGGGCTTAGGTTAGTGCTATTGTGTTTGTGTAGTGTAGAAGGTCGTGCAGGGTGTAGTGTTTTAGGGTTTAGGGTAGTGCAGTGGTGTTTGGGTAGTGTAGGGGTCATGCTGTGGGTAGTGCTTTAGGGTTTAGGGTAGTGCAGTGGTGTTTGGGTAGTGTAGGGGGTCGTGCTGAAGGTAGTGCTTTATGGTTTATGGTAGTGCAGTGGTGTTTGTGTAGTGTAGGGGGTCGTGCTGGGGTAGTGTTTTTGTGTTTAGGGTAATGCAGTGGTGCTTGTGTAGTGTAGGGGGTCGTGTTTTAGTGTTTAGGGTAGTACAGTGGTGTTTGGGTAGTGTAGGTGGTCATGCTGCTGTGGTGGTTTAAGGTTTAGGGTAGTTAGTGGTGTTTGGGTAGTGTAGGGGTCGTTCTGGGGTTTGTGTTTTAGGGCTTAGGGTTGTGCAGTGGTGTTTTGTGTACTGTAGGGGTCACGCTGGGGATAGTGTTTTAGGGTTAAGGGTAGTGCAGTGGTGTTTGGGTAGTGTAGAAGGTCATGCAGGGGGTAGTATTTTAGGGTTTAGGATAATGCAGTGGTGTAAGGGTAGTGGAATGGGCATGCTGGGTTAGTGCTTTAGGGTTTAGGGTAGTGCAGTGGTGTTTGGGTAGTGTAGGGGGTCATGCTGCGGGTAAAGTTTTAGGGTTTAGGGTAGTGCAGTGGTGTTTGTGTAGTGTATTGTGTCGTGTTTTAGTGTTTAGGGTAGTACAGTGGTGATTGGGTAGTGTAGGGGGTCGTGCTGCGGGTAGTGTTTTAGGGTTTAGGGTAGTGCAGTGGTGTTTGGGTGGTGTAGGGGTCGTGCTGGGGGTAGTGTTTTAGGGTTTAGGGTGTTGCAGTGATGTTTGGGTAGTGTAGGGGGTCGTGCTGGGGGTAGTGTTTTAGAGTTTAGGGTAGTGCAGTGGTGTTTGTGTAGTGTAGGGGGTAGATGTAGGGTTTAGGGTAGTGCATTGGAGTTTAGGTGGTGTAGGGGGTTGTGCTGGGGTAGTATTTTAGGGTTTAGGGTAGTGCAGTGTTGTTTGAGTAGTGTAGGGGGTCGTGCTGGGGGTAGGGTTTTATGGTTTAGGGTAGTGCAGTGGTGTTTGGGTAGTGTAGGGGGTCATGCTAGGGATACTGCTTTATGGTTTAGGGTAGTGCAGTGGTGTTTGGGTAGTGTTACGTGTCCTGATGGGGTAGTGTTTTAGGGCTTAGGGTAGTGCAGTGGTATTTTTGTAGTGTAGAGCTAGTGCTGGGAGGAGTGTTTTAGGGATTAGGGTAGTGCAGAGGTGTTTTTGTAGTGTAGGGTGTACTGCTGGGGGGAATGTTTTAGGGTTTTCGGTAGTGCTGTGGTGTTTGGGTAGAGTAGGGGGTCTTACTGGGGTAGTGTTTTAGGGTTTAGGGTATTGCTGTGGTGTTTGGGTAGTGTAGGTTATTGTGCTGGGGTAGTGCTTTAGGGCTTAGGTTAGTGCTATTGTGTTTGTGTAGTGTAGAGGTTCGTGCAGGGTGTAGTGTTTTAGGGTTTAGGGTAGTGCAGTGGTGTTTGGGTAGTGTAGGGGTCATGCTGTGGGTAGTGCTTTAGGGTTTAGGGTAGTGCAGTGGTGTTTGGGTAGTGTAGGGGGTCGTGCTGAAGGTAGTGCTTTATGGTTTATGGTAGTGCAGTGGTGTTTGTGTAGTGTAGGGGGTCGTGCTGGGGTCGTGTTTTAGTGTTTAGGGTAGTATAGTGTTGTTTGGGTAGTGTAGGTGGTCATGCTGCTGTGGTGGTTTAACCCCTTCCCTGCTCATGACGGAACCGTTCCGTCATGAGCCACGGTTGGCGTGTGCTCATGACGGAACGGTTCCGTCATGACAATCCTGTCGGCGGCCGCTCCGCCTGCGCGGCGCTGTTTCCCCGCCTGTGCGGGGCGACAACGCAAATGGGCGGAGTCATGACGGAACCGTTCCGTCATGAGCACAGCTCAACTGTGGCTCATGACGGAGCGGCTCCGTCATGAGCACAGGCCCACCGCGCTGCCCCCCTGCCCCCCCCAGCGCTGCAGCGGAATGTCCGCAGCAGCGAAGGGGTTAAGGTTTAGGGTAGTTAGTGGTGTTTGGGCAGTGTAGGGGTCGTTCTGGGGTTTGTGTTTTAGGGCTTAGGGTTGTGCAGTGGTGTTTTGTGTACTGTAGGGGTCACGCTGGGGATAGTGTTTTAGGGTTAAGGGTAGTGCAGTGGTGTTTGGGTAGTGTAGAAGGTCATGCAGGGGGTAGTATTTTAGGGTTTAGGATAATGCAGTGGTGTAAGGGTAGTGGAATGGGCATGCTGGGTTAGTGCTTTAGGGTTTAGGGTAGTGCAGTGGTGTTTGGGTACTGTAGGGGGTCATGCTGGGGGTAAAGTTTTAGGGTTTAGGGTAGTGCAGTGGTGTTTGTGTAGTGTATTGTGTCGTGTTTTAGTGTTTAGGGTAGTACAGTGGTGATTAGGTAGTGTAGGGGGTCGTGCTGCGGGTTTTGTTTTAGGGTTTGGGGTAGTGCAGTGGTGTTTGGGTGGTGTAGGGGTCGTGCTGGGGGTAGTGTTTTAGGGTTTAGGGTGTTGCAGTGGTGTTTGGGTAGTGTAGGGGGTCGTGCTGGGGGTAGTGTTTTAGGGTTTAGGGTAGTGCAGTGGTGTTTGTGTAGTGTAGGGGGTCGTGCTGGGGGTAGATGTAGGGTTTAGGGTAGTGCATTGGAGTTTAGGTGGTGTAGGGGGTTGTGCTGGGGTAGTATTTTAGGGTTTAGGGTAGTGCAGTGTTGTTTGAGTAGTGTAGGGGGTCGTGCTGGGGGTAGTGTTTTAGGGTTTAGGGTAGTGCAGTGGTGTTTGGGTAGTGTAGGGGGTCATGCTTGGGATACTGCTTTATGGTTAAGGGTAGTGCAGTGGTGTTTGGGTAGTGTTACGCGTCCTGATGGGGTAGTGTTTTAGGGCTTAGGGTAGTGCAGTGGTATTTGTGTAGTGTAAAGTTAGTGCTGGGAGGAGTGTTTTAGGAATTAGGGTAGTGCAGAGGTGTTTTTGTAGTGTAGGGTGTAGTGCTGGGGGAATGTTTTAGGGTTTTCGGTAGTGCTGTGGTGTTTGGGTAGTGTAGGGGGTCTTACTGGGGGTAGTGTTTTAGGGTTTAGGGTAGTGCTGTGGTGTTTGGGTAGTGTATGTTGTTGTGCTGGGAGTAGATTTAGGTTTTAGGGTAGTGCTGTGGTGTTTGTGTAGTGTAGGGGGTTGTGCTGGGTGTAGTGTTTTAGGGTTTAGGGTAGTGCAGTAGTGTTTGGGCAGTGTAGGGGGTCGTGCTGGGGGTAGATTTAGGGTTTAGGGTAGTGCAGCGGTGTTTGTGTACTGTAGGGGATTGTGCTGGGTGTGTTTTATAAAGTTTAGGGTAGTGCAGTGGTGTTTGCGTAGTGTAGCGGTTCCTGCTGGGGGCATCGTTTTAGGGTTTAGGGTAGTGCAGTGGTGCTTGTGTAGTGTAGGGGGTAGTGTTTTACAGTTTAGGTTAGTACAGTAGTGTTTGTGTAGTCTAGGGGGTCATGCTGGGGTAGTGTTTTAGGGTTTAGGGTAGTGTTTTAGGGTTTAGGGTAGTGCAGTGGTGTTTGTGTTGTGTAGGGGGTGGTGTTTTAGGGTTTAGGGTAGTGCAGTGGTGTTAGGCTAGTGTAGGGGGTTGTGCTGGGGGTAGTGTTTTTGGGTTTATGGTAGTGCAGTGGTGTTTTGGCAGTGTAGGGGGCTGTGCTGGGGGTAGATTGATGGTTTAGGGTAGTGCACTGGTGATTGTGTAGTGTAAGGGGTTTTGCTGGGTATAGTGTTTTAGGGCCCGATTCACAGAACTAACTTAAGACAAAATCCTAAACTTACTACCATTTTGGTTTTCACAGAAGGCACTTACTCATTTTGGTATTCACAGAAGGCACTTACTCATTTTTGTATTCACAGAAGTTAGGAGTCCTAAGTTTACGACTCCTAAATGCCTTCTGTGAATACCGACAGTCTTAAAATTAGGATTTTTCGCAGTTTAGTAGTAGTACAGTTAGGACTCTGTGAATACCAAAATGAGTAAGTGCCTTCTGTGAATACGAAAATGGTAGTAAGTTTAGGATTTTGTCTTAAGTTAGTTCTGTGAATCCGGACCTTAGGGTTTAGGGTAGTGCAGTGGTGTTTGTGTAGTGTAGGGGATTGTGCTGGGTATATTTTTTAAAGTTTAGGATAGTGCAGTGGTGTTTGTTTAGTGTAGGGGGTCGTGCTGGGGGTAGATGTAGGGTTTACGGTAGTGCAGTGATGTTTGGGTGGTGTAGGGGGTCGTGCTGGCATAGTGTTTTAGAGTTTAGGGTAGTGCAGTGTTGTTTGTGTAGTGTAGGGGGTCGTGCTGGGGGTAGTATTTAGGCTTTAGGGTAGTGCAGTGGTGTTTGGGTAGTATAGGGTATCATGCTGGGGTAGTGTTTTGTGTAGTGGTCAGCGCATGCGCTGCATCGCTAGGCGAGTCCTAATAAGCATTGCACCAAGATGGCTGCCAAAACTTCCTGGATTGAAGTGTTGGCAACCAATTAGAGCCAAATTTTTGCTTGTGTAGTTAAGTCCCGCCCAGATATATAAAGATTGTATTCCTTTATTATCTCAAAAGCTTCTGAACGGATTCACGCCATTTTTTAAAAAAAAACGCTTACTGAACCAAGCACTTCCTTTTTTGCCATTTTTGGTGTAATTCCATTCAGCAGTTCGAGCTGTAGCCATGTCTAAAGTTTCCTATGGGAAATTTATTTTCCGACCTCTATTTTTTTAATTTCTCAGGAACAACTAAACGGATTTACTCCATTTAATAAAATGGTCTCTTTCTGAACCAAGGGCTACCTTTTAGCAAAATTTGGTGTGATTCCGTTCAGCAGTTCGGGCTGTAGCAGTGTCTTAAGTTTCCTATAGAAAATTACATGGAGAAAACACGTTTTGGGACCCACCTTTTATCTCGACGCCAAAGTTATTGGGAAAACGAAAAAAAAATTCCTATGGAAAATAGGTCCTAACTATGACTACCTACTGGTGACCGACAGTAGGTAATAGGTGTATATATATATATATATATAGATATAGATATATATATCTATATCTGTATATATATTATCTACTGGCGGTCGCCAGTAGATAGTTATAGTTAGGACCGAGTTCCCATAGGAAATCTGAAAATTCTATTTTGAATAACTTTGGCGCCGGTTGACTTATCTTCGTGAAATTTTAAAAACTAATGGGGCGCTCCGCTCAGCTCCTACCCTGAAAGTCTCGGGGTGATTCATCAAGCGGGGGCTGAGAAAAAAGGGTGTGTCCCAAAACGCGTTTTCCCCATGCATTTTCCCATAGGACCTTTAGTCGAAGGTACAGCCCGAACGGCTGAACAGAATTACTTGAAATTTGGCAAAGAGGTAGTCCTCAGGTCAGGCATGTGCCTTTTGCATATATGGTGTCAATCTGTTCAGTAGTTCCTGAGAAAATTGCAGTTAAAAGTACATAAATATCTATATGCGCGCACCATGCGCGCACGGTGCGCGCACGGTGCTCGCACCAAATGTCCGTGAGCGTAATTCTGATTGGTGGTTAGATGTCAGTCAACATTCCAATCAGTCGAAATCAGGAAGTGTCGGACGCCATTTTGTGTGTGACAGTGAAAAAGAAAGGTGGAGAACGTGAAAAGTGGCCAGTGTGGAGAGTTCCTGACCCCCTAGCCTTTGTCAGGGGGTCCCTGAAGGACCCCGAAGGGTGAAAAAAACATGTTATTTTTTTTCCAAAAATCGCGGGGTGCGCACTCGTTGCGCGCACCGTGAAAAACCCTTAAAAAAATAAATACAAATTTTAAACTGTTTATAAGTTTATAGTAGATATTAACTATGCTGAGCCATTCCATATTACAGGATACAGTCAATCTATATCTATATACATAGGTAGTTTATTATAAAATAAATATATAAAAAATATAATAATACATACATAAATTAGCATTTAAAAAACCTTACAAATTCACAAAAAAAAACATAGGTTTCACACACGTTATAGTTAGGAATTAGCATTTAAAAAACCTTGCAAATTCACTGTAAATACCATAGGTTTCACACACATTATAGTTAGGAATTAGCATTTAAAAAACTTTGCAAATTCACTGAAAAAACCATAGGTTTCACACACGTTATAGTTAGGAATTAGCATTTAAAAAACCTTGCAAATTCACTGAAAAATCCTTAGGTTTCACACATGTTATAGTTAGCTGGACATTTCACTCGTACAAAACCATTGAAATTCCCCCGTTATAGTTAGTTCAGCTAACTATAACTCGCGCGACCGCAATCCACTGCTGATGACATCACATATTACATCACTCATGACATGGTCAGTGACATCACTCATGACATCACTCATGACATCTCAAATGACATCACTGATGACATCATCGGTCGCGCGAGTTATAGTTAGCTGAACTAACTATAACGGGGGAATTTCAATGGTTTTGTACGAGTGAAATGTCCAGCTAACTATAACATGTGTGAAACCTATGGTTTTTTCAGTGAATATATATATATATAGATATATATATCTATATATATATCTATATATATATTTATTCACTGAAAAAAATATAGGTTTTAGGGAAAGTTATAATTAGTTGGACATTTCACTTGTACAAAACCATAGAAATTCCCCTGATATAGTTAGTACTGCTAACTATAACTCGCGCCCCCGCAATGCACTGCTGATGGCGTCACATATTACATCACTCATGACATGGTCAGTGAAATCACTGATGACATCTCAAATGACATTACTGAAGACAACACTTATGACATCATCCAGTGACTGTGTGTTTCTGTGAAGTTTAGATATGTTTAATATATATAGGGAAAGGCGTATTGAAGAATGAGTGGGTGTATAAGTGTCTGAATGGATGATTTAGTAGGTGCATGACCGACTCTCTAAGTGAGTGAATTAACTTATTTTACTGAATGCATGGGTTAGTGAGTAAACTGTGTGAATGTCTTCATCCGTCTGTCTGTTGGTGTGGAAGGGGCTGCATGTGTTTGCGAATAGCTTCATGAGTGTGTATATGGGTTATTGAATATTGATTGGTTGTCTGATTATCTGTATGGATGCCTGAGTGTTTGTGTGGGTGGGGTATGTGTAACTCTGTACATAGATGTATGAGTGGGTGAATCACTGGGTGCATGGTTTCAAGAGTGCATCTGTGCTGGACTGCATGGGTAGGTGAGTGTGTGTATAGGTGTGTTAGTGAGTGAATGTATATTTGTTAGTAACTACATATGTGAAAGGCAGTATATATGTTTGTTGGAGTATATAAATGGCTATAATTGAGAGTGTGTGATTGTGAGAGTGGCTGTATGGATGAGTCTGTGCTTGTATCAGTGATTGTATAAGAGCATAAGTATGTGCTAGTATTTGTATGAGTAAGTGAGCTGGTGTGTGAATAACTGTATAGGTGAGTAAATGGCAGTGTGATTAATTAGTTGCATGACTGACTAGGTGTGTGAGTACCTCTATTAATGAGTGGTGGTGTGTGAGTTTCTGTATAGGTGTATGGGAGCATATGATAATCCTGTACTGAGTGACCATAAGTATGAGTGACTGTACGGGTGAGTGAGTGGATGTGTGTGTAAACCTAAGAATCAGTGAGTGGGTATGTAGTTATTGGAGTTGGAGTGTCTATGGCTTTGAGAATGGCAGTCTGTAATTTAGAGTGGGTGTATCAAAGGTTATATGAGGGTATGAGAAGTTGCATCAATTTATCACATGAATAATGTCATCATTGATGTCATCAGTGATGTCATTTGAGAGATCATCAGTGATGTCATCAGTGATGTCACTGACCATGTCATAAGTGATGTAATATTTGACGTCATCAGCAGTGCATTGCGGGGGCGCGAGTTATAGTTAGCTGAACTAACTACAACGGGGGAATTTCTATGGTTTTGTACAGGTGAAATGTTCAACAAACTATAACTTTCCCTAAAACCTATGGTTTTTTCAGTGACTTTCTAAGGTTTTCTAAATGCTAATTTCTAACTATAACGTGCCTGAAACCTATGGTTTTTTCAGTGAATTTCAAAGGTTTTTTAAATGCCAATTTCTTACTATAACTTGCATGAAACCTATGGTTTTTTCAGTGAATTTCAAAGGTTTTTTAAATGCTAGTTTCTAACTATGCCTACAGAGGTAGGACATGTGAAGAAAGAAGAAAAAACGCACAGAAAGAAGCGAAAGAAAGGCAGAATGAGGCAACAGAAGTCCACAAAGATGAAGAAAATTGCAGGAAGAAGCAAGCCGTGCAGAAAGACCCAACAGAGGAGCAGAAAGAAGCCTTGTTGCAAAATCATCCTGTACCCTCAACTTTTTCAGATGGGTACTGGTGGTAACTGACTCTGACTAACCAGTCCTAGAGCCAGCACTATTCTAAAAGGCACTTAGAATACAGTGAAAACACCTACATACACTAGGGAACACTGTACCCCTGTGATTACCATGTCCTCCTCTGTAAGCCCATAGTACATAATAGGGCAGGGGGATTAAAACTACCTCTTAAAACGCGCCACAGGGTGCTTTTGCACACTGGTGAAGGGAGGGGGGCCTGAGGTGACTTGTGTGCAAACACACCCTGTGGCCGTTTTAATTTGGGGGATAAAGTCCCCTTGAATCCTGAGTGTCCCTTGGGTCCAAATAGCCCACCAGGTATCTCCAGTTAGCGCCACAGAGTTGCGTTGCAGAGAGGTGTAAAAAGGGGCACTGCCTGGACCACCACTCTGCAACGCAGTGCAGTGGCGCCTACTGGAAGCACCTGGTGGGCTAGTTAGCCCCCAGGGGCCCTCAGGATTGAAGGGGAATTATTTCTCCAACTTAAAACGCGCCACTGGGCGTGTTTGCACAGGTTACCTCAGGCCCCATCCCCTCCCTTCCCCACTGTGTAAACACGCCCTTTGTCTGTTTTAAGTTAGGAGATTAAGATCCCTTGAATCCTGAAGGTCCCTAGGGTCATACTAGCCCGCTAGGTACCTCCAGTAAGCGCTGTTGCAGAGAGGTGTAAAATGGGGTATGGCCTGGACCACCTCTCTGCAACGCAGAGCAATGGTGCTTACTGGAAGCACCTGGTGGGCTAGTTGGCCCCCAGGGGCTCTCAGGATTGAAGGGGAATTATTCCCCCAAATTAAAACACACCACAGGGTGTGTTTGCACACTGTTTGCACACGTCACCTCAGGCCCGTCCCCTCCCTTCGCCACTGTGAAAACACGCCCTGTGGCCGTTTTAAGTTGGGAGATTAAGATCCCTTGAATCCTGAAGGTCCCTAGGGTCATACTAGCCCACTAGGTAACTCCAGTAAGCGCTGTTGCAGAGAGGTGTAAAAAGGGGTATTGCCTGGACCACCTCTCTGCAACGCAGCACAATGGTGCTTACTGGAAGCACCTGGTGGGCTAGTTGGCCCCCAGGGGCTCTCAGGATTGAAGGGGAATTATTCCCCAAATTAAAACACACCACAGGGTGTGTTTGCACACTGTTTGCACACGTCACCTCAGGCCCCGTCCCCTCTCTTCGCCACTGTGAAAACACGCCCTGTGGCCGTTTTAAGTTGGGAGATTAAATCCCCTTGAATCCTGAGGGTCCCTAGGCTCAAACTAGCAATCCAGGTACCTCCATTAAGCACCACAGAGATGCGTTGCAGAGAGGTGTAAAAAGGGGCGTGGTCTCAGAACACCTCTCTGCAACTCAGCTCCCTGGCGCATACTGGAGGTTACTGGTGGGCTAGTTGACCCCCAGGGACCTCCAGTATTCAAGGGGAATTAGTTCCCTATCTGCAAACGCGCCAGAGTGCTGCAAGGAGGGGGCGGGGCCTCCGGTGTGATGCCGGTCTTTTTTTTAATGTATTTTTGAAGAAGGGGGGCTGTGTGGCCCCCATTCTTTTCCTAATTAATTGGCCCTGGGGACCCCATCCCCCAGGGCCTGCCCCCTATTTTTTATTTTTTTGTTAAACTTTGGAAGGGGGCCGAGTGGCCCCTCTCCCGAGGCCATATTCGGTCCCGAGGACCCCATCCCCAGGGGCATGGCCATTTTAAAAAAAATTGATTTGGAGGGGGGCTGCGTTGCCCCCCTCCTCAGGCCACTTATGGCCCCGGGGACCCCATCCCCGGTGCCGGCCCTCTCCGTTGGGGGCTGTGGGGGTGTCCCCAATCCCCCCATGGTCGCACGAGCTCCCCACGTCCTTCGGGAGCCGGCATTGCTTTTCCACATGGGGAGCTGCATCAAGATATACATGCCATACAGGAGATGAAAATGCAGTTCATAATCTATAAATGCAATTCAGGTAATATACTGGCACGGCAGGAGATGTACATGCAATTCACTTTCCCCACCGCGTTAACCACTAGGAGGTTTAGTTACCTATAGCGCTCTAGTGGTGATGATAGCGCTGTGAGCGCTAAGCGGCGACTACCTCTGAATGGGGCATCTAGCACAGAGCAATACTCGTAATGGATGACACTTTATACTTCAAGCGTTACAACAAACAAATGATGGACGGAATGCTGACAATGCATACATTCTCCCCCAGTCAAGAGATCTGGGTTAAATCCATCGTTCTTTTGCCCACTACACCACCCCAGTTTAGACATGGCCATATGCAAATCAGTCTTGATCCTGTGCCTCATGGGAACAGTCCAGCCCGAACTGCCAAGCCATGTCTTCCCTGGACCGGAATCAAGCATCCTAGGACCGGTTTCTGGCTATCAGCCATCATCAGCCAGGATAGCTTGACTCCAGTGGCGTAGTGAGCACGGGTCCCACGTCTGGGAATACCCATCCAACTTAGGGCGAAAAGCGTTACAACAAACAAATGATGGACGGAATGCTGACAATGCATACATTCTCCCCCAGTCAAGAGATCTGGGTTAAATCCATCGTTCTTTTGCCCACTACACCACCCCAGTTTAGACATGGCCATATGCAAATCAGTCTTGATCCTGTGCCTCATGGGAACAGTCCAGCCCGAACTGCCAAGCCATGTCTTCCCTGGACCGGAATCAAGCATCCTAGGACCGGTTTCTGGCTATCAGCCATCATCAGCCAGGATAGCTTGACTCCAGTGGCATAGTGAGCACGGGTCCCACGTCTGGGAATACCCATCCCACTTAGGGCGAAAAGCGTTACAACAAACAAATGATGGACGGAATGCTGACAATGCATACATTCTCCCCCAGTCAAGAGATCTGGGTTAAATCCATCGTTCTTTTGCCCACTACACCACCCCAGTTTAGACATGGCCATATGCAAATCAGTCTTGATCCTGTGCCTCATGGGAACAGTCCAGCCCGAACTGCCAAGCCATGTCTTCCCTGGACCGGAATCAAGCATCCTAGGACCGGTTTCTGGCTATCAGCCATCATCAGCCAGGATAGCTTGACTCCAGTGGCGTAGTGAGCACGGGTCCCACGTCTGGGAATACCCATCCCACTTAGGGCGAAAAGCGTTACAACAAACAAATGATGGACGGAATGCTGACAATGCATACATTCTCCCCCAGTCAAGAGATCTGGGTTAAATCCATCGTTCTTTTGCCCACTACACCACCCCAGTTTAGACATGGCCATATGCAAATCAGTCTTGATCCTGTGCCTCATGGGAACAGTCCAGCCCGAACTGCCAAGCCATGTCTTCCCTGGACCGGAATCAAGCATTCTAGGACCGGTTTCTGGCTATCAGCCATCATCAGCCAGGATAGCTTGACTCCAGTGGCGTAGTGAGCACGGGTCCCACGTCTGGGAATACCCATCCCACTTAGGGCGAAAAGCGTTACAACAAACAAATGATGGACGGAATGCTGACAATGCATACATTCTCCCCCAGTCAAGAGATCTGGGTTAAATCCATCGTTCTTTTGCCCACTACACCACCCCAGTTTAGACATGGCCATATGCAAATCAGTCTTGATCCTGTGCCTCATGGGAACAGTCCAGCCCGAACTGCCAAGCCATGTCTTCCCTGGACCGGAATCAAGTATCCTAGGACCGGTTTCTGGCTATCAGCCATCATCAGCCAGGATAGCTTGACTCCAGTGGCGTAGTGAGCACGGGTCCCACGTCTGGGAATACCCATCCCACTTAGGGCGAAAAGCGTTACAACAAACAAATGATGGACGGAATGCTGACAATGCATACATTCTCCCCCAGTCAAGAGATCTGGGTTAAATCCATCGTTCTTTTGCCCACTACACCACCCCAGTTTAGACATGGCCATATGCAAATCAGTCTTGATCCTGTGCCTCATGGGAACAGTCCAGCCCGAACTGCCAAGCCATGTCTTCCCTGGACCGGAATCAAGCATCCTAGGACCGGTTTCTGGCTATCAGCCATCATCAGCCAGGATAGCTTGACTCCAGTGGCGTAGTGAGCACGGGTCCCACGTCTGGGAATACCCATCCCACTTAGGGCGAAAAGCGTTACAACAAACAAATGATGGACGGAATGCTGACAATGCATACATTCTCCCCAAGTCAAGAGATCTGGGTTAAATCCATCGTTCTTTTGCCCACTACACCACCCCAGTTTAGACATGGCCATATGCAAATCAGTCTTGATCCTGTGCCTCATGGGAACAGTCCAGCCCGAACTGCCAAGCCATGTCTTCCCTGGACCGGAATCAAGCATCCTAGGACCGGTTTCTGGCTATCAGCCATCATCAGCCAGGATAGCTTGACTCCAGTGGCGTAGTGAGCACGGGTCCCACGTCTGGGAATACCCATCCCACTTAGGGCGAAAAGCGTTACAACAAACAAATGATGGACGGAATGCTGACAATGCATACATTCTCCCCCAGTCAAGAGATCTGGGTTAAATCCATCGTTCTTTTGCCCACTACACCACCCCAGTTTAGACATGGCCATATGCAAATCAGTCTTGATCCTGTGCCTCATGGGAACAGTCCAGCCCGAACTGCCAAGCCATGTCTTCCCTGGACCGGAATCAAGCATCCTAGGACCGGTTTCTGGCTATCAGCCATCATCAGCCAGGATAGCTTGACTCCAGTGGCGTAGTGAGCACGGGTCCCACGTCTGGGAATACCCATCCCACTTAGGGCGAAAAGCGTTACAACAAACAAATGATGGACGGAATGCTGACAATGCATACATTCTCCCCCAGTCAAGAGATCTGGGTTAAATCCATCGTTCTTTTGCCCACTACACCACCCCAGTTTAGACATGGCCATATGCAAATCAGTCTTGATCCTGTGCCTCATGGGAACAGTCCAGCCCGAACTGCCAAGCCATGTCTTCCCTGGACCGGAATCAAGCATCCTAGGACCGGTTTCTGGCTATCAGCCATCATCAGCCAGGATAGCTTGACTCCAGTGGCGTAGTGAGCACGGGTCCCACGTCTGGGAATACCCATCCCACTTAGGGCGAAAAGCGTTACAACAAACAAATGATGGACGGAATGCTGACAATGCATACATTCTCCCCCAGTCAAGAGATCTGGGTTAAATCCATCGTTCTTTTGCCCACTACACCACCCCAGTTTAGACATGGCCATATGCAAATCAGTCTTGATCCTGTGCCTCATGGGAACAGTCCAGCCCGAACTGCCAAGCCATGTCTTCCCTGGACCGGAATCAAGCATCCTAGGACCGGTTTCTGGCTATCAGCCATCATCAGCCAGGATAGCTTGACTCCAGTGGCGTAGTGAGCACGGGTCCCACGTCTGGGAATACCCATCCCACTTAGGGCGAAAAGCGTTACAACAAACAAATGATGGACGGAATGCTGACAATGCATACATTCTCCCCCAGTCAAGAGATCTGGGTTAAATCCATCGTTCTTTTGCCCACTACACCACCCCAGTTTAGACATGGCCATATGCAAATCAGTCTTGATCCTGTGCCTCATGGGAACAGTCCAGCCCGAACTGCCAAGCCATGTCTTCCCTGGACGGGAATCAAGCATCCTAGGACCGGTTTCTGGCTATCAGCCATCATCAGCCAGGATAGCTTGACTCCAGTGGCGTAGTGAGCACGGGTCCCACGTCTGGGAATACCCATCCCACTTAGGGCGAAAAGCGTTACAACAAACAAATGATGGACGGAATGCTGACAATGCATACATTCTCCCCCAGTCAAGAGATCTGGGTTAAATCCATTGTTCTTTTGCCCACTACACCACCCCAGTTTAGACATGGCCATATGCAAATCAGTCTTGATCCTGTGCCTCATGGGAACAGTCCAGCCCGAACTGCCAAGCCATGTCTTCCCTGGACCGGAATCAAGCATCCTAGGACCGGTTTCTGGCTATCAGCCATCATCAGCCAGGATAGCTTGACTCCAGTGGCGTAGTGAGCACGGGTCCCACGTCTGGGAATACCCATCCCACTTAGGGCGAAAAGCGTTACAACAAACAAATGATGGACGGAATGCTGACAATGCATACATTCTCCCCCAGTCAAGAGATCTGGGTTAAATCCATCGTTCTTTTGCCCACTACACCACCCCAGTTTAGACATGGCCATATGCAAATCAGTCTTGATCCTGTGCCTCATGGGAACAGTCCAGCCCGAACTGCCAAGCCATGTCTTCCCTGGACCGGAATCAAGCATCCTAGGACCGGTTTCTGGCTATCAGCCATCATCAGCCAGGATAGCTTGACTCCAGTGGCGTAGTGAGCACGGGTCCCACGTCTGGGAATACCCATCCCACTTAGGGCGAAAAGCGTTACAACAAACAAATGATGGACGGAATGCTGACAATGCATACATTCTCCCCCAGTCAAGAGATCTGGGTTAAATCCATCGTTCTTTTGCCCACTACACCACCCCAGTTTAGACATGGCCATATGCAAATCAGTCTTGATCCTGTGCCTCATGGGAACAGTCCAGCCCGAACTGCCAAGCCATGTCTTCCCTGGACCGGAATCAAGCATCCTAGGACCGGTTTCTGGCTATCAGCCATCATCTGCCAGGATAGCTTGACTCCAGTGGCGTAGTGAGCACGGGTCCCACGTCTGGGAATACCCATCCCACTTAGGGCGAAAAGCGTTACAACAAACAAATGATGGACGGAATGCTGACAATGCATACATTCTCCCCCAGTCAAGAGATCTGGGTTAAATCCATCGTTCTTTTGCCCACTACACCACCCCAGTTTAGACATGGCCATATGCAAATCAGTCTTGATCCTGTGCCTCATGGGAACAGTCCAGCCCGAACTGCCAAGCCATGTCTTCCCTGGACCGGAATCAAGCATCCTAGGACCGGTTTCTGGCTATCAGCCATCATCAGCCAGGATAGCTTGACTCCAGTGGCGTAGTGAGCACGGGTCCCACGTCTGGGAATACCCATCCCACTTAGGGCGAAAAGCGTTACAACAAACAAATGATGGACGGAATGCTGACAATGCATACATTCTCCCCCAGTCAAGAGATCTGGGTTAAATCCATCGTTCTTTTGCCCACTACACCACCCCAGTTTAGACATGGCCATATGCAAATCAGTCTTGATCCTGTGCCTCATGGGAACAGTCCAGCCCGAACTGCCAAGCCATGTCTTCCCTGGACCGGAATCAAGCATCCTAGGACCGGTTTCTGGCTATCAGCCATCATCAGCCAGGATAGCTTGACTCCAGTGGCGTAGTGAGCACGGGTCCCACGTCTGGGAATACCCATCCCACTTAGGGCGAAAAGCGTTACAACAAACAAATGATGGACGGAATGCTGACAATGCATACATTCTCCCCCAGTCAAGAGATCTGGGTTAAATCCATCGTTCTTTTGCCCACTACACCACCCCAGTTTAGACATGGCCATATGCAAATCAGTCTTGATCCTGTGCCTCATGGGAACAGTCCAGCCCGAACTGCCAAGCCATGTCTTCCCTGGACCGGAATCAAGCATCCTAGGACCGGTTTCTGGCTATCAGCCATCATCAGCCAGGATAGCTTGACTCCAGTGGCGTAGTGAGCACGGGTCCCACGTCTGGGAATACCCATCCCACTTAGGGCGAAAAGCGTTACAACAAACAAATGATGGACGGAATGCTGACAATGCATACATTCTCCCCCAGTCAAGAGATCTGGGTTAAATCCATCGTTCTTTTGCCCACTACACCACCCCAGTTTAGACATGGCCATATGCAAATCAGTCTTGATCCTGTGCCTCATGGGAACAGTCCAGCCCGAGCTGCCAAGCCATGTCTTCCCTGGACGGGAATCAAGCATCCTAGGACCGGTTTCTGGCTATCAGCCATCATCAGCCAGGATAGCTTGACTCCAGTGGCGTAGTGAGCACGGGTCCCACGTCTGGGAATACCCATCCCACTTAGGGCGAAAAGCGTTACAACAAACAAATGATGGACGGAATGCTGACAATGCATACATTCTCCCCCAGTCAAGAGATCTGGGTTAAATCCATTGTTCTTTTGCCCACTACACCACCCCAGTTTAGACATGGCCATATGCAAATCAGTCTTGATCCTGTGCCTCATGGGAACAGTCCAGCCCGAACTGCCAAGCCATGTCTTCCCTGGACCGGAATCAAGCATCCTAGGACCGGTTTCTGGCTATCAGCCATCATCAGCCAGGATAGCTTGACTCCAGTGGCGTAGTGAGCACGGGTCCCACGTCTGGGAATACCCATCCCACTTAGGGCGAAAAGCGTTACAACAAACAAATGATGGACGGAATGCTGACAATGCATACATTCTCCCCCAGTCAAGAGATCTGGGTTAAATCCATCGTTCTTTTGCCCACTACACCACCCCAGTTTAGACATGGCCATATGCAAATCAGTCTTGATCCTGTGCCTCATGGGAACAGTCCAGCCCGAACTGCCAAGCCATGTCTTCCCTGGACCGGAATCAAGCATCCTAGGACCGGTTTCTGGCTATCAGCCATCATCAGCCAGGATAGCTTGACTCCAGTGGCGTAGTGAGCACGGGTCCCACGTCTGGGAATACCCATCCCACTTAGGGCGAAAAGCGTTACAACAAACAAATGATGGACGGAATGCTGACAATGCATACATTCTCCCCCAGTCAAGAGATCTGGGTTAAATCCATCGTTCTTTTGCCCACTACACCACCCCAGTTTAGACATGGCCATATGCAAATCAGTCTTGATCCTGTGCCTCATGGGAACAGTCCAGCCCGAACTGCCAAGCCATGTCTTCCCTGGACCGGAATCAAGCATCCTAGGACCGGTTTCTGGCTATCAGCCATCATCAGCCAGGATAGCTTGACTCCAGTGGCGTAGTGAGCACGGGTCCCACGTCTGGGAATACCCATCCCACTTAGGGCGAAAAGCGTTACAACAAACAAATGATGGACGGAATGCTGACAATGCATACATTCTCCCCCAGTCAAGAGATCTGGGTTAAATCCATCGTTCTTTTGCCCACTACACCACCCCAGTTTAGACATGGCCATATGCAAATCAGTCTTGATCCTGTGCCTCATGGGAACAGTCCAGCCCGAACTGCCAAGCCATGTCTTCCCTGGACCGGAATCAAGCATCCTAGGACCGGTTTCTGGCTATCAGCCATCATCAGCCAGGATAGATTGACTCCAGTGGCGTAGTGAGCACGGGTCCCACGTCTGGGAATACCTATCCCACTTAGGGCGAAAAGCGTTACAACAAACAAATGATGGACGGAATGCTGACAATGCATACATTCTCCCCCAGTCAAGAGATCTGGGTTAAATCCATCGTTCTTTTGCCCACTACACCACCCCAGTTTAGACATGGCCATATGCAAATCAGTCTTGATCCTGTGCCTCATGGGAACAGTCCAGCCCGAACTGCCAAGCCATGTCTTCCCTGGACCGGAATCAAGCATCCTAGGACCGGTTTCTGGCTATCAGCCATCATCAGCCAGGATAGCTTGACTCCAGTGGCGTAGTGAGCACGGGTCCCACGTCTGGGAATACCCATCCCACTTAGGGCGAAAAGCGTTACAACAAACAAATGATGGACGGAATGCTGACAATGCATACATTCTCCCCCAGTCAAGAGATCTGGGTTAAATCCATCGTTCTTTTGCAGTTCGTGCTGGACTGTTCCCATGAGGCACAGGGTCAAGACTGATTTGCATATGGCCATGTCTGAACTGGGGTGGCGTAGTGGGCAAAAAAACGATGGATTTAACCCAGATCTCTTGACTGGGGGAGAATGTCTGCATTGTCAGCATTCCGTCCATCATTTGTTTGTTGTAATGCTTTTCGCCCTAAGTGGGATGGGTATTCCCAGACGTGGGACCCGTGCTCACTACGCCACTGGAGTCAAGCTATCCTGGCTGATGACGGCTGATAGCCAGAAACCAGTCCTAGGATGCTTGATTCCGGTCCAGGGAAGACATGGCTTGGCAGTTCGGGCTGGACTGTTCCCATGAGGCACAGGGTCAAGACTGATTTGCATATGGCCATGTCTGAACTGGGGTGGCGTAGTGGGCAAAAAAACGATGGATTTAACCCAGATCTCTTGACTGGGGGAGAATGTCTACATTGTCAGCATTCCGTCCATCATTTGTTTGTTGTAATGCTTTTCGCCCTAAGTGGGATGGGTATTCCCAGACGTGGGACCCGTGCTCACTACGCCACTGGAGTCAAGCTATCCTGGCTGATGACGGCTGATAGCCAGAAACCGGTCCTAGGATGCTTGATTCCGGTCCAGGGAAGACATGGCTTGGCAGTTCGGGCTGGACTGTTCCCATGAGGCACAGGGTCAAGACTGATTTGCATATGGCCATGTCTGAACTGGGGTGGCGTAGTGGGCAAAAAAACGATGGATTTAACCCAGATCTCTTGACTGGGGGAGAATGTCTGCATTGTCAGCATTCCGTCCATCATTTGTTTGTTGTAATGCTTTTCGCCCTAAGTGGGATGGGTATTCCCAGACGTGGGACCCGTGCTCACTACGCCACTGGAGTCAAGCTATCCTGGCTGATGACGGCTGATAGCCAGAAACCGGTCCTAGGATGCTTGATTCCGGTCCAGGGAAGACATGGCTTGGCAGTTCGGGCTGGACTGTTCCCATGAGGCACAGGGTCAAGACTGATTTGCATATGGCCATGTCTGAACTGGGGTGGCGTAGTGGGCAAAAAAACGATGGATTTAACCCAGATCTCTTGACTGGGGGAGAATGTCTGCATTGTCAGCATTCCGTCCATCATTTGTTTGTTGTAATGCTTTTCGCCCTAAGTGGGATGGGTATTCCCAGACGTGGGACCCGTGCTCACTACGCCACTGGAGCCAAGCTATCCTGGCTGATGACGGCTGATAGCCAGAAACCGGTCCTAGGATGCTTGATTCCGGTCCAGGGAAGACATGGCTTGGCAGTTCGGGCTGGACTGTTCCCATGAGGCACAGGGTCAAGACTGATTTGCATATGGCCATGTCTGAACTGGGGTGGCGTAATGGGCAAAAAAACGATGGATTTAACCCAGATCTCTTGACTGGGGGAGAATGTCTGCATTGTCAGCATTCCGTCCATCATTTGTTTGTTGTAATGCTTTTCGCCCTAAGTGGGATGGGTATTCCCAGACGTGGGACCCGTGCTCACTACGCCACTGGAGTCAAGCTATCCTGGCTGATGACGGCTGATAGCCAGAAACCGGTCCTAGGATGCTTGATTCCGGTCCAGGGAAGACATGGCTTGGCAGTTCGGGCTGGACTGTTCCCATGAGGCACAGGGTCAAGACTGATTTGCATATGGCCATGTCTGAACTGGGGTGGCGTAGTGGGCAAAAAAACGATGGATTTAACCCAGATCTCTTGACTGGGGGAGAATGTCTGCATTGTCAGCATTCCGTCCATCATTTGTTTGTTGTAATGCTTTTCGCCCTAAGTGGGATGGGTATTCCCAGACGTGGGACCCGTGCTCACTACGCCACTGGAGTCAAGCTATCCTGGCTGATGACGGCTGATAGCCAGAAACCGGTCCTAGGATGCTTGATTCCGGTCCAGGGAAGACATGGCTTGGCAGTTCGGGCTGGACTGTTCCCATGAGGCACAGGGTCAAGACTGATTTGCATATGGCCATGTCTGAACTGGGGTGGCGTAGTGGGCAAAAAAACGATGGATTTAACCCAGATCTCTTGACTGGGGGAGAATGTCTGCATTGTCAGCATTCCGTCCATCATTTGTTTGTTGTAATGCTTTTCGCCCTAAGTGGGATGGGTATTCCCAGACGTGGGACCCGTGCTCACTACGCCACTGGAGTCAAGCTATCCTGGCTGATGACGGCTGATAGCCAGAAACCGGTCCTAGGATGCTTGATTCCGGTCCAGGGAAGACATGGCTTGGCAGTTCGGGCTGGACTGTTCCCATGAGGCACAGGGTCAAGACTGATTTGCATATGGCCATGTCTGAACTGGGGTGGCGTAGTGGGCAAAAAAACGATGGATTTAACCCAGATCTCTTGACTGGGGGAGAATGTCTGCATTGTCAGCATTCCGTCCATCATTTGTTTGTTGTAATGCTTTTCGCCCTAAGTGGGATGGGTATTCCCAGACGTGGGACCCGTGCTCACTACGCCACTGGAGTCAAGCTATCCTGGCTGATGACGGCTGATAGCCAGAAACCGGTCCTAGGATGCTTGATTCCGGTCCAGGGAAGACATGGCTTGGCAGTTCGGGCTGGACTGTTCCCATGAGGCACAGGGTCAAGACTGATTTGCATATGGCCATGTCTGAACTGGGGTGGGGTAGTGGGCAAAAAAACGATGGATTTAACCCAGATCTCTTGACTGGGGGAGAATGTCTGCATTGTCAGCATTCCGTCCATCATTTGTTTGTTGTAATGCTTTTCGCCCTAAGTGGGATGGGTATTCCCAGACGTGGGACCCGTGCTCACTACGCCACTGGAGTCAAGCTATCCTGGCTGATGACGGCTGATAGCCAGAAACCGGTCCTAGGATGCTTGATTCCGGTCCAGGGAAGACATGGCTTGGCAGTTCGGGCTGGACTGTTCCCATGAGGCACAGGGTCAAGACTGATTTGCATATGGCCATGTCTGAACTGGGGTGGCGTAGTGGGCAAAAAAACGATGGATTTAACCCAGATCTCTTGACTGGGGGAGAATGTCTGCATTGTCAGCATTCCGTCCATCATTTGTTTGTTGTAATGCTTTTCGCCCTAAGTGGGATGGGTATTCCCAGACGTGGGACCCGTGCTCACTACGCCACTGGAGTCAAGCTATCCTGGCTGATGACGGCTGATAGCCAGAAACCGGTCCTAGGATGCTTGATTCCGGTCCAGGGAAGACATGGCTTGGCAGTTCGGGCTGGACTGTTCCCATGAGGCACAGGGTCAAGACTGATTTGCATATGGCCATGTCTGAACTGGGGTGGCGTAGTGGGCAAAAAAACGATGGATTTAACCCAGATCTCTTGACTGGGGGAGAATGTCTGCATTGTCAGCATTCCGTCCATCATTTGTTTGTTGTAATGCTTTTCGCCCTAAGTGGGATGGGTATTCCCAGACGTGGGACCCGTGCTCACTACGCCACTGGAGTCAAGCTATCCTGGCTGATGACGGCTGATAGCCAGAAACCGGTCCTAGGATGCTTGATTCCGGTCCAGGGAAGACATGGCTTGGCAGTTCGGGCTGGACTGTTCCCATGAGGCACAGGGTCAAGACTGATTTGCATATGGCCATGTCTGAACTGGGGTGGCGTAGTGGGCAAAAAAACGATGGATTTAACCCAGATCTCTTGACTGGGGGAGAATGTCTGCATTGTCAGCATTCCGTCCATCATTTGTTTGTTGTAATACTTTATACTTCAAAGCGGAGCATGTGAAACAAAGCGCCACTCGTAATCAATGACACTTAATACTTGGAAACGGAGCATGTAAAACAAGGCGCCACTCGTAATCAATGACATGTAATACTCTGAAATGGAGCATGTATGACAAAGCGCCACTCGTAATCAATGACATGTAATACTTTGAAACGGAGCATGTAAAACAAAGCGCCACTCGTAATCAATGACATGTAATACTTGACGGAGCATTCAGCGGGGAGCGCAACGGGACTTGAGGAGCGAGTCTCCCGGCTCCGGTGCAGTTCGTAGGGCACCACGCTTCAGTACTGTTCAAGGGGGCACAAGGAAAGGATCCCTCGGCAGAGTCTCTCCGTCGCGATGACAGGGGGGACTCCCACGGAGGGGGAACTCGGGCTCGGGGTGCGGTGAGGCTCCCAACCAGTAGGGGGCACACCGGGGTCACTCCCAGCCTCCAGGCTTACCTTGCTCATGACGTCGGAAGGCGTCCGCGCCAGCGGCGATGGGGGGAATCTCGTCCACGGCCTCGCGCACCTTTTCTCACATCTGCAACGGGGCCCCGGGCTTCTCCACGGGCCTCATGACTCTGCAGGGCACTTCTTCCGGCCTCCGGGCCGCCGCAGTGAGCGCGCTGGCTCCAACGTCACAGGGGGGGCTCAAATTAAGGAGGGTAGCTCCGCGCTCAGCGGAGCACGCTGCCGGGGGTCACAGGCCAGGTCAGGGAGCGCAGGGGTCACAGCGCTAATACCTGGTCAATCCCCGGTGGCTCTCCAATCGGCTTGGCATCAGGTTTCAGGGGTCAGTCTGGACACGCAGTTTCAGCGCTTGGCATATAAGTTTAAAGTTGTATCTGGACACGAAGTCTCAGCGCTGGACATATAAGTTTAAAGTTCCATCTGGACACGCAGTCTCAGCATTCAGTTTCTGTTCTCAGATGTTAGATGACGTCTGGTTGGCGCAGATGTATCTGGCGCCCTTAAGAGGTTCTGTTACAGGACGGGGGGGTAGGGAGTGAGTTTGCAACTAGGTCCTTCCTAGTCAGGCTGGGCAGAGGTTCTCTGGGTCCTCCTACTGCTGGGCAAGATCAGTGGGTTTCACAGGGTCCCTCACTCACTTAAGAGGCAGCACCTAAATCCTGTCACTCTCAGAGGCATAAGTCCCTGGCTAGGCCCTACCGCCTACACTCCTGGTGGATTCTTCCAGCTCTGCTTTACCCCACTGGCCAACTAACTACAAAAAGTTCCCTCCCTCACTTAAGTAGCCCTAGGTCAGGTGACCTCTAGCCAAGGCGGCAAAAGAAAACCACACCTCCCTTCTAGAAGGTTCCAGCACATTCCAGGAGCTTCCCCATTCTACCTATGGGACAAAAAGGCGGGCTGGTGTCGCAACATTGTTGTGGGGTTCCAGCCAGCTCCTGGCAGCTAGGGTGCTACTAGGAAAGACCACTCTGCAGTAGCAGGGGTCTGTGGCAGCCATCTTGGGAGAAGGGAGCACCTGCACCTTAACACTGATTGGCAATGAAAAGGCGCCTGGAGACCTAGTCCAGCATATAAATGAGGGTGGAAAAAATGAGGCATGATCAAAAATAGAAGGGGAGACCACCCTAGGGCTGACAGGTCCAACACGCGTCCCCCCCAGCTGAAAGAGGGGAGAGCTACCCAACCTCTAGGGAGTTCTCATCGCTAAGGCGGAAAAACCTGGAGAGACCGTCAGCATTGGCGTGGTCAACTCCGGGCCGATGTTCCACCCGAAAATCCATCCCCTGTAGGGAAATGGACCACCTCAACAACTTGGGGTTTTCGCCTCTCATCTGCATGAGCCAGCGAAGGGGGCGGTGGTCGGTCTGAATAAGGAAGTGAGTTCCAAAGAGATATGGCCTCAACTTCTTCAGGGCCCAGACCACCGCGAAGGCTTCTCTCTCAATGGTGCTCCATCGCCGTTCCTGAGGGAGGAGTCTTCTGGATATGAAGGCCACTGGTTGATCTTGGCCCTCAGTATTGAGTTGCGAGAGCACCGCACCTATGCCGTGCTCTGAGGCGTCTGTCTGTTCAATAAATTCCTGGCTGAAATCGGGTGTTGCAAGTACTGGAGCGGTACACATCGCATGTTTCAGCGTGTCAAAGGCTTCTTGGCATGCAGCTGTCCATATGACCTTGCGAGGTTGCTTCTTTGAGGTCAATTCCGTCAAGGGGGCTACGATGGTACCATATCCCTTGACGAACCGGCGGTAATACCCAGCTCGGACCTCTGTTTGGGTCTTGGGGGGCTCCCAAGCCAAGATGGTTTCTATTTTGGCCTGGAGGGGTTGCACCTTACCTCCGCCCACCAGGTGTCCCAGGTACACAACAGATCCCTGTCCAATCTGGCACTTGCTGGCTTTAATGGTTAAGCCAGCGCGTTGCAGCGCCTGCAATACCTCCTGGAGGTGTTGCAGATGGTCCTCCCAGGTGCTACTGAAGACAGCTATGTCATCCAGATAGGCCGCTGAGAAGGACTCCAGGCCAGAAAGTACCTGATTCACTAACCGCTGGAATGTGGCCGGAGCATTTTTGAGCCCAAAGGGCATCACTCGGAACTGGTAGTGGCCCTCGGGGGTGGAGAATGCTGTCTTCTCCCTTGCTCCATCGGACATGGCAATCTGCCAATATCCGGATGTCAGGTCAATGGTGCTGAGGTACCGGGCTCCTCCCAGCCGGTCCACCAGCTCATCTGCACGTGGGATGGGGTGAGCATCTGTCTTCATGATAGAGTTCAACCCCCGGTAGTCCACACAGAACCGAAGCTCCGGCGTCGTACCCGGTGGGGCCGCTTTCGGCACCAACACCACTGGACTAGCCCACGGGCTGCTGGAAGGTTCTATCACCCCCAGCTCCAGCATTTTTGCCACCTCACGCTGGATGCTATCCTTCACTTGGTCAGAGAGCCGGTAAGACTTGTTCTTCACCGGGGGGCTGTCCCCTGTGTCCACATCATGGGTACACAGATGAGTGATTGCAGGCGTGAGGGAGAACAACGAGGCGAACTGTCCCAGGACATGGCGACAGTCCCTCTGTTGCTCTGGGGTCAAGGATGGGGAGAGGACTACACCTTCCACCGAACCATCCTTCTCTTGTACCGCTAGAAGGTCAGGAAGAGCTTTACTCTACTCCTCTTCGCTCCCATCCGTCACCATAAGGAGAGCAAGCTCTGATCGCTCATGGTGCATCTTCAGGCGGTTGATGTGGAGCACCCTGAGGGGCTGACAGGGGTTTTCACATCTACAACGTACGTGGTCTGGCCTCGTCCCTCCACAATCTCGTACGGGCCAGTCCACCGGTCCTGGAGGGCACAAAGCTCCCCAGGTTCCATAACCCACACCTTCTGTCCAATGTCCAATTCGACCGTCCGAGCGTTGCGGTCATACCACTCCTTCATCACTGTCTGGCTAGCCTCCAGGTTCTCTGTGGCTGCCTTCCACAGCTTGGCCATCTGGCTGCGGAACGCCAGCATGTAGCTGACAATGTCACGGGGAAGCTTCTGCGAAGTCTTCTCCCACCCCTCTTTCACTAAACTGAGGGAAACCCTAACGGGATGGCCATAGAGCAACTCAAACTGGCTAAACCTGACTCCTTTCTGTGGTACCTCCCGGTAGGAAAATAACAAGCAGGGGAGGAGGACGTCCCATTTACGCCTCAAGCCCTCTGGAAGGCTTCGGATCATCCCATTCAATGTCTTATTGAAGCGCTCTACAAGTCCGTTAGTCTGGGGGTGGTAAGGAGTGGAGAACAGGTAGGTCACCCCATACTCCTTCCACATGGCCTGCATGCAGGCCGACATGAAGTTCGTGCCCCTGTCCGACACCACGACCTTGGGGAATCCCACTCGGGTAAAAATTCCCAACAGTGCCCGCGCCACCACCGGTGCAGTGATGGTCCTCAGAGGAATAGCCTCTGGGTACCTTGTGGCGTGGTCCACCAAAACCAAGATGAACCGGTGTCCCGCTGCGGTCGGAGGGTCCAATGGCCCACCAATATCAATACCGACCCTCTCAAAAGGGGTCCTGACCACGGGGAGCGGTTCCAATGGGACCATCAACTTAGTCCCAGTCTTGCCACTGGCCTGACAAGACTTGCAGGTCTTACAAAAGGTGTCTGAGGCAATCCTCCTCCTGGGCCAATAGAAATGGGGGACCAACCGTGCAAAGGTTTTGTCCTGACCCAGATGTCCGGCTAAGGATATCTCGTGCGCTAACTCCAGCAGGAAGGCCCGGTAACATTGGGGGACCACTATGGCCCTCGAAGATCCATGTACCGGCACCCTGGGCTCACTGTATAGGAGACCATCCTCCCAATACACATGATAACCTCCCAACTCCTGACTGGCCACTTGGGTGTCGGCCTGTCGCCGCATGCCTTCAAGCGTGGGGCACGCCCTTTGTGCCTGACAAAATTCCTCCCGGGTAGGACCTCCTTCCACATGCCAGTCAGCAAGGGTCGGCAAGTCCTCCACAGGAACGACATCTACCTCCGCGGACTCCGAAGGCACCTCTGCGGCCTCCCATCCCTCTCACGGGGCATGTCCTCTACCACCTTCTTCTTTCCACGTTTGGCTTTGGGTTGGGCCATGATTCCAGGCTCCAACCCAGGGTGAGTTCCATGCCGGGCAGCCATGGACCGCGTGGCTACACAAGTCCACCCTGGTAATCCCAACATCTCTGTGTGAGCGTGAAACTCGACATCTTTCCACTTGGTGTGCTCCAGGTCGTTCCCTAGCAAGCACCCCACAGGCAAGGCAGGGCTCACAGCAACTCTCAGTAGGCCTTTGACTCCTCCCCACTCAAATGGAACACGAGCCCCTGGATAGTGACTCATACTGCCGTCAGCCAATACGGCCGGATGGAACTGCTCGGAGACTACTTGGTCTGGGGACACCAGCCGCCGCACGACAGTGGTCATGCTGGCCCCTGTGTCCCTCAGAGCTTCCACCTCCTCCCCATTAATTCTCACCCTCTGCTGATACTTAGCAGTGTTTTGGGGCAGGGACACTACGGGGACCACCTCTCTATCCCCGAGTGAAACCAGCGTCAGGCCTGTCCACTCCCCTTCCCTATCTAAGGGCCGCTCCACCCCAAGCGCTATACTACTCACCCCGGGACTTTTCCCGCCCGTTGGGGCTGGGGGTCGCTTGCGACACTTGGGATCTCCCCTGTAGTGTCCAATCTCCCCACATTTGTAGCACCGCACGATCCTTGGCTGCTGACTCCTGTCAGGGTAAGTGGGTCTTGTGGAATTGGACGGGGGTGGGGTTCCTACTCCCTTCCCAAACTTATTTTGGGGGCCTTTTGAGAACTCCACCTTTTTATCTCCCCCCTCTTTCTTCTGGGGGAAACCCTGTCCGCCTTTCGAGCCATCTCCCCCGGGGCCCTTGTGAGACACCCGGGTGCTCACCCAAATATCTGCCTCCTCCGCAAGCTTACGGGGATCCATCAACTTGCGGTCCACCAGATGTTGGCGCAGCTCCGGAAAGCTCTTATCCAAGAGGTGCTCCCTTAAAAAAAGATCGTCAAACCCTTGGTATTCCTGCACCTCGCTGCCACGCACCCAACCATCTAGTGCCTTCCTCGCATAATCAAAAAAATCTACCCATGTCTGGGTGGACAGCTTATGGCTGCCACGAAACTTCTGCCTGTACCTCTCGGGGTTAAGACCAAACTTTTTTAACAAGGCCTCTTTCATGGGGGCATACCTGACCTGATCCGCCTTGGCCAAATATAGCAGGGTGTCCCTGACATTGGGAGGTATATACCGGTATAAACCACTTCCCCAATTACTCTCGGGTACCCCATGGGCCGTCAAGGCTACCTCGTATGCCTCCAACCATTTCATGATGTCGTCCCCCACTGTGTAATTGGCAATTACTTCCTTAGGTAGGTAGAATTTTGACTCGTGAGATTCCTTAGGTATGCTGTCACCATTGTCCTTATTGGACACGTTCAATTGGAGGGCGCGTAACTCCAGCTCTTTTAGCTGAAGCTCGTGCGCCAGCTTCTTTTCCTCCATTGCCCATCTCTTGTTTTCCCTTTCTTGTTCCAATTTGGCCAATTCCCTTTCTTGTTCCAATTTGGCCAATTCCCTTTCTTTCTCTTGTTCTAACTTGGCCAGCTCCCACCTTAACTGCCTCTCTTCCCTTCTGTCCTCATACTCCTTTGGAGAAGCGCTCCTACTAGACCCTGTCCTACTACTGGCCCCAGAACGTCTCCCTGGGGGCACATTTTCAGACACATCTACATTTAATATGTCGATCACTTCTTGGGCGCTCTCCTCCTGAGGGCATCTGCTGCCTCCTGTCCCTCATCCCCTCTCCCTTCTGGGTGGGCCTCTACCCATGCCCTAATGGCGGTGCGGAGTTCTTGTCCTTTGGCCTTCCGCATCTCAGGCACCCCCATCCCTTGCCCGAACTCCCTTAGTTGCTTTACAGTGTACCCCTCGAGGTCAGCTAACCGGAATTCCATTCTGGCAGGTGGGGACCTAGACACTAAGGAGAACATTTCCTAGGGTATAGGTAACAGTTATCAGCTAACCAGGACTCTTGCACTCTCAACCTGGACTGTGGAAATAACAATGCAGTAATCAATGGTTTCAGAGCTCTTGGAACAAATAGGCGTTTAATTGTGGCGCCCTCCGCCTCACGGAAGGGTGCTGTATGGTCACAGGTCCTAGGATCCCACCGCTGGCCAGCAATGTAGGACCTGAGGTCTCCAGGCCCTATGGGGCGGTAACGTGACACGAGCGGTCGGGCAACCAAAGGTCTGTGTGTAAAGTAACCATACAACACGCACCTCTCATGGACGGGGAACACACACAATAAGTGACGCCACACGGTATAAATTATGCAAACAATTCAAGTTTATCCAAGTAGAGCTAGTTAGATGCAGTTCATGAGGTATCAGTGCAATGCTTGCGTGGTAATACAATCCATCAAGATATACATGCCATACAGGAGATGAAAATGCAGTTCATAATCTATAAATGCAATTCAGGTAATATACTGGCACGGCAGGAGATGTACATGCAATTCACTTTCCCCACCGCGTTAACCACTAGGAGGTTTAGTTACCTATAGCGCTCTAGGGGTGATGATAGCGCTGTGTGCGCTAAGCGGTGACTACCTCTGATTGGGGCATCTAGCACAGAGCAATACTCGTAATGGATGACACTTAATACTTCAAAGCGGAGCATGTGAAACAAAGCGCCACTCGTAATCAATGACATGTAATACTTTGAAACGGAGCATGTAAAACAAAGCGCCACTCGTAATCAATGACACTTAATACTTGGAAACGGAGCATGTAAAACGAGGCGCCACTCGTAATCAATGACATGTAATACTTTGAAACGGAGCATGTAAAACAAAGCGCCACTCGTAATCAATGACATGTAATACTTTGAAACGGAGCATGTAAAACAAAGCGCCACTCGTAATCAATTACATGTAATACTGGACGGAGCATTCAGCGGGGAGCGCAACGGGACTTGAGGAGCGAGTCTCTCGGCTCCGGTGCAGTTCGTAGGGCACCACGCTTCAGTACTGTTCAAGGGGGCACAAGGAAAGGATCCCTCGGCGGGGTCTCTCCGTCGCGATGACAGGGGGGACTCCCACGGAGGGGGAACTCGGGCTTGGGGTGTGGTGAGGCTCCCAACCAGTAGGGGGCGCACCGGGGTCACTCCCAGCCTCCAGGCTTACCTTGCTCACGACGTCGGAAGGCGTCCGTGCCAGCGGCACTGGGGGGAATCTCGTCCACGGCCTCGCGCACCTTTTCTCACAGCTGCGACGGGGCCCCGGGCTTCTCCACGGGCCTCGTGACTCTGCAGGGCACTTCTTCCGGCCTCCGGGCCGCCGCGGTGAGCGCGCTGGCTCCCACGTCACAGGGGGGGCTCAAATTAAGGAGGGTAGCTCTGCGCTCAGCGGAGCACGCTGCCGGGGGTCACAGGCCAGGTCAGGGAGCGCAGGGGTCACAGCGCTAATACCTGGTCGATCCCCGGTGGCTCTCCAATCGGCTTGGCATCAGGTTTCAGGGGTCAGTCTGGACACGCAGTCTCAGCGCTTGGCATATAAGTTTAAAGTTCAATCTGGACACGCAGTCTCAGCGCTGGGCATATAAGTTTAAAGTCCCATCTGGACACGCAGTCTCAGCATTCAGTTTCTGTTCTCAGTTGTTAGATGACGTCTGGTTGGCGCAGATGTATCTGGCGCCCTTAAGAGGTTCTGTTACAGGAAGGGGGGGTAGGGAGCGAGTTGGCGACTAGGTCCTTCCTAGTCAGGCTGGGCAGAGGTTCTCTGGGTCCTCCTACTGCTGGGCAAGATCAGTGGGTTTCACAGGGTCCCTCACTCACTTAAGAGTCAGCACCTAAATCCTGTCACTCTCAGAGGCATAAGTCCCTGGCTAGGCCCTACCGCCTACACTCCTGGTGGATTCTTCCACCTCTGCTTTACCCCACTGGCCAACTAACTACAAAAAGTTCCCTCCCTCACTTAAGTAGCCCTAGGTCAGGTGACCTCTAGCCAAGGCGGCAAAAGAAAACCACACCTCCCTTCTAGAAGGTTCCAGCACATTCCAGGAGCTTCCCCATTCTACCTATGGGACAAAAAGGCGGGCTGGTGTCGCAACATTGTTGTTGGGTTCCAGCCAGCTCCTGGCAGCTAGGGTGCTACTATGAAAGACCACTCTGCAGTAGCAGGGGTCTGTGGCAGCCATCTTGGGAGAAGGGAGCACCTGCACCTTAACACTGATTGGCAATGAAAAGGCGCCCGGAGACCTAGTCCAACATAAAAATGAGGGTGGAAAAAATGAGGCAATATCAAATATAGAAGGGGAGACCACCCTAGGGCTGACAGGTCCAACAGTGTCACATATTACATCACTCATGACATGGTCAGTGACATCACTGATGACATCACTGATGACCTCTCAAATGACATCACTCATGACATCACTCATGACATCATCCACGTGACAATCTGATGCACATACTAATGCTCTAATATAAACTTTGATACACCCATTCTAAAATGCTGACTACTATTTTTTAAACTATACACAGAAGAATGCCGTATACTACATAGCACGCACTATTTCCTAGGTCTACACACACATCCAGTCACTTATACATGTAGTTACTCATCAATAGAGGACTATAATATGCACTCATACATCTATACATGCAGTCACACGCTGCCACTCATCCATAGAGTTACTCACACGCCTAGTCAGTAATGCAAAGAATGAATCACATACCCATTCAATCATGTCTACACTTATACACACCAACTTCGTTATTTTTTGACATACCACATCACTTATTTATACAGATACTAACACATATTTACTGTCTTATACAATCACTGATAGAAGCAGACACTTATTTATACACCCACTCTTGAAATAACTTAGTCTCAGGTATACTCATTTATATACTCCAACACTCACAAATAATGGCTTAAGACATATGTAGTTAGTCACAGATATACCACTGAGACATTTATTCACTCACCAACACACCCATAGACACACTAACTCACACATACAGCCCTTTCCAGATGAAATTTTTAATCCATACAACAACTGAATCACCCACTTAGACATCTATGCACAGACTCATACACCCACCCACCCACACAGACACTCAGGGACCCATACAGATACTCAGACAACAAATCAATAACCTATAGAGACACTCATGTAGGTATTCAGCAACCCATGCAGTTGCTTACACACCAATGGAGAGACTAATACAGACTTTTACACAGTTTAGTCACTAACCCATGCATTCAGTAAGACATGTTCAATCACTCACTTACACAGTCAGTCACACACATACGAAATAATTCCTTTATGCACTTGTAAACACAGTCATTCTTCATAACGTGCCTGAAACCTATGGTATTGTCAGTGAATTTCAAATGTTTTTTTAAATTCTAATTTCTGACTATAACGTACCTGAAAACAATGGTTTTTTCAGTGAATTTCAAAGGTTTTTTAAATGCTAATTTCTAACTATAACGTGCCTGAACCCTATGTTTTTTTCAGTGAATTTCAAAGGCTTTCAAATGCTAATTTTTAACTATAACATGCCTGAAACCTATGGTTTTTTCAGTGAATTTCAAAGGTTTTTTAAATGCTAATTTCAATTTATAATGTTCATTAAACCTATCTTTTTTTCTATGTTTTTTAACTATCATCCCATTCCCAACTTGGTGAAAACTGCAAATCTCACCACTCTTCCATCAATACCTTACACCAACAAAATTGCCGCAAACAAGAGCCACATCTAACGCTAATGAAATGCACAGTAGGCATTACTGTACAAAAAAAACACGAAAACACCACTTCCCCATATTTTCAACGATAAGACAAATCTGCAATGCGATCCAAAAAGCAGGCGATAAGCCGAGTTAGCAGCAACAAATTAACATCAACCTTTAACTGGTGTAAGGAGGTCGAATATCTACTCCGTTATTTCGACCAAACTCACAGCCACATCTAAAGACCAACACATGATACAGCTACTGATCATACAGCTCCGACACCTAACAACGCCACAATACCGAGCCCCACCACCAGCAGAACCTCCCTCCCAGACCACCCCCCCTACTACCACCGAGGCAGCACAAAACAGTACAACGGACCTTCCCAAACGCCATGCCCCTTGGCCACACAATAGCTGAATGTTGGGAGATGAGCAATGAAGGAGGCAAGTCACCCATCACTGATAAAGCACACAAGTGTAACGCTCATGTGCTGCACAGACCAAACTATGCAAAGCACAAACCTCTCCATATGGAGGTATACTATTGATACTTGTAGTGTAGTGCACAGTGGACACAACCATGTTACCTCAGGCAGTGTGGGAGATCTCGATCATGTAGCTGTGTTGTCCCCCCCTGGAAGCGGAAGCAGAGTGTGCTGCTCCAACTTACACCACTCTAGCGAAGGAGTATGAATAAATAGACCAGGGCCTCGGAGTGGTTCACTTGTGGGAAGACCAACGAGGCTGTCATAACAGCAGCCCTCACCCTGGCACGTGGCAGCTGCCATAACAGCGGGCCTCCTCGACACAAGGCCCCCTGCGGACCCAGCGGCACAGCACCGCAGACTTATGTCTGTACCGACTACTGCCTTCGATCTACACTACAGACTGCAAGGCTCACAATTCAGATGCAGTGGCGATTGTAAGATGTTGCAGTCTAGTTCGGAAGACACGTTGCTCCCAGTGCGACCCGCAAGGACCACGCATGATCGCAAGCTGTGCACACGCTTTGTACATCAGGTGCTACTAACTCACTGCACCATAAGTCATCCCCACGTGGCCTTATCAACGCAGACTTCATTAGACAAAACACATTGCTCGCAGTGCGGCCCGCCAGGATCACGTCTCAACGCAGGGTGCGCACACGCTGAATACTCCAGGTGCCACTAACTGTGCAGCTCAACTCAATGCCTGTTCAACACAGGCCGATCCCACATGTGTAACTGTGTCCTGAGTCCTCAATGGCAGCGACCACAGCACCAGACTTCCTTCGATCACCGAGGGCTATTTCCACATAGAAGACCGGCAACACGTGGTGCCACTGAACCTGTACTACACAAGGTTTGTTTGGGTCACCAACGTATGCACGTGGCTGTGGACCCTAGCTCACCGCTACCGCTGCCCTACACTGTGGGCACCCGGCGACAAATGGTACCACTAACCGTCTTCAACACTAGCTGATCTCAAATGTGTAACTGTGTCACGAGTCCTCAATGGCAGTGACCAGAGCACCACACTCCCTTCAATCACCGTGGGGTATTTCCACATGGAAGATCGGCGACACGTGGTGCCACTGAACCTGTACTACGCAAGGTTTGTTTGGGTCACCAATATATGTACGTGGCTGTGGACCCTAGCTCACCGCTACCTCTGCCCTACACAGTGGGCAACCAGCGACAAATGGTACCACTAACCGTCTTCAACACAAGCCGATCCCACATGTGTAACTTTGTCCTGAGTCCTCAATGGCAGCGACCACAGCACCAGACTCCCTTCGATCACCGAGGGGTATTTCCATATGGAAGATCGGCGACACGTGGTGCCACTGAACCGGTACTACGGAAGGTTCGTTTGGGTCCCCAACGTATGCACATGGCTCTGGACCCTAGCTCACCGCTACCTCTGCCCTACACTGTGGGCGACCGGCGACAAATGGTACCACTAACCGTCTTCAACACAAGCTGATCTCACATGTGGAACTGTGTCCTGAATCCTGAATGGCAGTGACCCCAACTTCTTGCCAGCGACTACAGCACCAGACTCCCTTCGATTAGTGTGGCGTATTTGAATATCAAAGTCATCAACGTGGAAAGTATTCCCGATGAAAAGATAACGCAAAAGATACATTTTACACAAACTTTCGATTTCCCTTTCCACGTCCAGTAATTTCCAAAGGAAGAGTGAACAGTTTTATGTCAGCAATGAGACATACCATCACTCGAAAATCACCCAAAAATACTTATAATTTAAAAAGAACAGAAGCATCGAATTACAATAATGATTATAATACGGAGATTTTGAAGATGTGAAATGCAAATATGAACATACAATATGATGCACATAACTCAATTGCTGTTTCTTACTATGTCACGTTATATATTACCAACTCTGAGAAGACAGAATTGAAAGAAATGTGGGAACAAATTTCACAGGAGAAGACACTTAGGAAAAAAATGTACAGCTTCAATTTGAAGATACTTTCACATCGAGAAATTGCATCCTACCAATGTTCGGATCGATAGACATCTGCAAGTTTATATTCAAAGTCAACAGGAACCATCTGGATAAGTCTAGGTTTTCCTGCGTCACAAAATCGAGTTTTAATATAAATGTTATAAAACAAATTTGTGATGATATAGACTTACTTTTCTTTGCTAGTCAAAAGAACTGAACAGAAAATAACAGTTGGACATGTCTAGGTGTTGATCAAAAAATGGAAGATAATACTGTTCTGAAGTTTGAAAAAGAAATAACTAAGTTTAAAGTAGTTTCTGGTGAAAATCCCAACTATGTTTATATTTATTGCCGACATACTCATTATAAAATTCAAACTAGGAATGTAGATGTACTACCACTAACCCTGTTCAATACAAGTCGATCCCACATGTGTAACTGTGTCCTGAGTCCTGAATGGCAGTCACCCCAAGTCCGTGGCAGCGACCACAGCACCACACTCCCTTCGATCACTGAGGCATATTTCGATATGCAAGGCCAGCGACACGTAGTCCCACTAACCCTCTTTAACACAAGCCGATCCCACATGTGTAACTGTGCCCTGAGTCCTGAATGGCAGTGACCCCAACTCCGTACCACCACACTACCTGTGATCAGTGAGGGGTATTTCCACATGCAACTACAGACTCCAGTAGGCAAGTAAGTATTACAGTCCTACACCCTACATATTATCCTTTTAGTATCCTTGATTCAAGAACTTTTTTTTATATCAGTTATAGCTTTACTACAATTACCAAATTAATCTTCAAATGAAAACTAAAATGGAATAGCAGTTTACACTGCAGGCAGTACAGCTCGCGATTCCATTTTTAAATGCTAATTTCTAACAACAAGATTGTACTCAGAAAATACAACACTTCATCAGTGTACTCTATACTTATTTCATCTTTGCATCATATGCCTACACTGCACTCACTAGGGCTTCTAATGAAAATTATTTCTTCATTCATTAGCTACAGAGACACTAGGCAAGTAACTATTACAGGCCTCAAATCTACATCATATCCTTTTAGTATCCTTTCTTCTTGAACATTTTTTATATCAGTTATACCTTTAGTACAATCACCAAATTTATTTTCAAGTATAAACGAACACTCAGCAGTCTACACTGCGGACAGCAGTCCACATAATTTGAATTTTGGACACGTAGTGCCAACTAACACTGTCCAACACAAGCCGATCCCAGATGTGCAACTGTGTCCTGAGTCCTGAATGGCAGTGACCCCACGTCAATGGCAGCCACCACAGCAGCAAACTCTCTTCAGTTAGACATATTTCCATATGCAGTGACCCAAAACGTCATGGCATCAACCACACCACCACAACCCCTTAAATTAGTGAGGAGTATTTTCATATTGAAGGCTGGCGACAAGTGGTGTCACTGAACCTGCACTACGCAGGCCGGTGATGCCACCAACGCATGCATGTGGCTGTGGGCCCTTGCGCACCGCTATCTCTGGCCTACACTATGATCATCAGGCCTCATAATTCAGATAGAGTTGTGATTCAACATGACGCAGTCCTATAGCCAAGACACATTGCTCCCAGTGCGGCCCGTCCACACCAAGCATCATCACAGGCTCATACAATCTCAATACTTCTGGTACCACTAACCCTCTTTAATAGAAGCCGATCCCACATGTGTAACTGTGTCCTGAGTCCTGAATGGAAGTGAGCCGAAGTCCGAAGCAGCAACCAAACAACATACTCCCTTTGATTTGTGAGGCATCTTCCGAAATGCAAGGCCGGCGACACCTACTCCCACAAACCCTCTTTAACACAAGCCGATACCACATGTGTAACTGTGTCCTAAGTCGTGAATGGCAGTCACCCCAAGTCCGTGGCAGCGACCACAGCACCAGACTCCCTCTGATCAGTGAGGCATATTTCCATATGCAAGGCCAACAGCACGTCGTGCCACTAACCCTCTTTAACGCAAACCAATCCCACATGTGTAACTGTGTCCTGAATCCTGAATGGCAGTCACCCCAACTTCGTGCCAGTGACCACAGCACCAGACTCCCTTCAGTCTTATTTGTTGTTCTTTTCTTTAAATACATTTATTTATATGTAAATCTATACATGTCTAAGACTCTTTTTTGTCCAACCACACAGGGACACTTCCGGGCACAAAAAGGTTGTTGGGGGTATGATGGCAATGTGGGAAGAGGGTGCGTTACCTGCTGATGTGGGGAGAGGCAGCGTCAAAGGGGTATCTATCACAGAAAGAACTCCGGTATGTTTTCACAAATACCTTGGACAAATGCCAGCTGACAGACTGAATCACAAAATGATTTCTCAATACTTATGTAGTGTGGGTTATGAACAGTACGCACCCAGGCTCGCAGAGGGACAACTACGTCTGTCCACTCCACTCACAGATGCAGTACTATGAGCCGTCCGCGCCATTGTAGATATCCCTGCCCTGTTCCGTCGTACGTCACGCCACGCCAGGCCACTCAGATTACATTCCGACAAGACCCCACATAGCTACCTGTCGCAGGCGTACTCGCTGTTGGTGTGCAGGTCAGTGGTCTATTCCGCCACATCTCCTGCCCACTCCCTGAGGGCAGGTTTGCACACACACCACACCCGTCTGGCACATGCGTCACAGGCCATGTGACTACGCAAATATAATAGATCGACAACGTCACATCCTTTATTGCCGGTGCAGATTAGATGCCAGACGCTCCACGTGTCTCAACCTTATAGAGTCTTTCAAAACTTCCGCAGAAGGTTACCCGCACCCTAATCTGTATAGCCCTCAGGGGCCTACCACCCCCTTGGCGTGGACTTCAGATGCACAGGTTTAGTGCCACCCGAAGCTCATATGGCCATCAGGGGCCTACCACCACATGGCACGAACTTAACTTCCACAGGCTTAGCAGCCCCAAAAGCTGATGTGGTCTCCGCCATTGATGACTCAGGACTTAGCGACATGTGTGAGATCTGCAGGGCCGTGAGAAGATGATGTGGTCTCTGCCATTCATGACTCAGGACTCAGCAACATCTGTGCGATCCGCCAAGCACCTGATGTGGTCTCCGCCATTCATGACTCAGGACTCAGCGACATATCTGGGATGCGTGGAGTTTTAACGGGCACGTGGAGTGCCCACTGCTGCACACTCCAGTGGCACCAGGTCATTAATTGCTCATGGATGCGCAGGGGCGGCAGTGTCTCTCTCTCTCTCTCTCTCTCTCTCTCTCTCTCTCTCTCTCTCTCTCTCTCTTTCCCTTCTCTCTCTCTCTCTCTCCCCCCTCTCTCTTTCTCTCTCTCTCGCCCCCTCTCTCTCTACCCCTCTCTCTCTCCCCATCTCTCTCTCCCCCTCTCTCTCTCCCCCTCTATCTTTCTTTCTCTTTCTCTCTCGTCCTTCTTTCTCTCTAACTCTCTTTTCCTTCTCCCTTTCTCACTTCCTTTCTTTCCTTCCCCCTCTTTTTCTCTCTGGCTATTTTTTCCTTCTCTTTTTCTCTATGTCTCTCTCCTTTGATATGCACATTACACACGTCCTTATTTTGTGCTTTATTTTTCAGGCTCTGTCATCCACATCCATGGTCCCCACAGCAGTATTCCACCTTGTTATTTTGTGTTTTTTTTGATAAATTTGTTTATTACTTTATCGTTGATATATGTTAATAAAAAAATAAAGTTTGAAATAAAAATTAATAACGTTTCTGGTTGTTGTCTTAACTGCTGTGTAACTCTTTCTTGTTCTTATTACTGTTATTTGATGAAGTCCACCATGGTCATAAATTTTGGAGGACTTATCGCGGGAATACTGGTGATGTCTGCAGTTTCCACAAACTTCTGAATAGTGTGTTAGATTTATCTCAACTTTACTTCCATTAAAGTGCTGATAATGAAATGCAGACTAGCCGTTCTCGTGCAAAAAGACATGAGATGCACCTTTGCGATTTATTCTAAATACTGAAATCCTGTATTGAATTGCACTGACGTAGTGGCTGCACTCACAATGCACACACAAAATCATTTACGAAACCTCATTGTATTTATATTGATTGGGAATCGGGCGTCAGGTGCTGGATCTTGATGAGATACACTGCCCAGTTCGTATATTGTCCTGCACACGCAAAAAATCACATTACAACTTTCGCAGCAACTGCAATGCGAAACAAATACCGGCGATAAGCCACGTTAGCACCTGGGATTTTAAGCCTGCTTTCTGATGGTATTAAGCAGGACGACTACCTGCACCATGAAAGAGAACACAGCCAAGAGCCACACCAGAACACCCACAAGTGCCATAGAATAAATGAGCATGATACAGGGATATCAACAGAACAACTACGGGACCGCCAACGCCCCCCCAAACCCGCATCTGAGCAAGTGTGTCCCTCTGGTCATTGTGTTCGCATGATAGGCACCAGCCCTGCAACATCACAGTGTGCTATCACCTCAGCGTTGGCAGTGAACCTGGACATGTAGCTACGCACGCATCCTCCTGCATGCACAACCGGCGTATGCCGGTCCGGAGTACACAGGTCAGCGCAGGGGTGTGTCTATCCGACAATGGGAACGGGGTGTCTCGGACATCTCTGTGTACAGGAAGTGTGGTAAGTGTATCTCTGTGTTCTGGTGTGGAACGCCACAAGGGCCGCATCAGTTGATGTTGTAAAGTGCCATGCACCACCTCCAAACGGCACTGTGATGGTGTAGTTGGAATGCAGCAGCACATGCGCAAAGTGCACGAGATACAACACCTCACCGTACAAAAGTGTGGGAGCTCGTGGGAGGAAGGAGCAGCTGTTTCAATGTAACAGACAGTGAACTCGCCCATGTGCCATGTGCTGGGCATCTCATCCATGATGACCACGGTCGCAGACATCCCACAACACCAATGACCTTCCTTTGTACACATTCTCTATGAATGCAGCGTGGTTTTCACTTCTATGCTCGTTCACTGGTGTGATGTTGGCGAGCTTTGTAACTTGTGCTCCTTGTTGATGTTTTTCATTTTGGCCATTGTTTGTCTATACTTGTGCTCTACTTACTTGTGCATGTCTGCCATTCTGCCCATCTCCCCACTCCCCGTTTCTTCCTCTTCCTGGTGCTGTTCTGTCTATAATTTTGTTGCTCCACACATAAATACATGTAAAGAACAAATTAGAATAGTTCCTTGATTCTTTTAGGTTTCAAAACTTCTCTCTCTTGGTTTCTTTTTAATTTTCCATATAAACAGTTTTTTAAATATTCAGCAACACATAGAAGTCAGAAGTGCAACGTATTCTATCAACACACTTTCTAAGAACATTCTACAACACGTGCAGGTTAAAAGTTCATCAATCTTTTTAAACCTAACCATATTTTTTTGCCACATTTTCTCGAACATTTAACGGCACGTGCAGGTTAAAAGTTCACGATTGTTTTAAGTTCGAACAGTGCCTTCCAAATGCAAGTAGCAGGTGTGGTTGAGTTGACAACTTTTATCCTATGATATGTACTCCACGTTGAAACTGCTTTTGCTTAAACAATCACAAAGATGCTTTTCAACAAAACGAATGTGCACCCTACTTTTAAAAATGAATGCTTTTCGTCTCCCAATCACATATTGTTTTGTATGGCCATAAAAAGTAGTTCCCCATCTTTAAACATATCTCTTATTCTAGCAAGGAACTACATGAGATACAGACATCTTTCCATACCTTGCAGCCATACCTTCAAAATGCTAGTGTGGATCGTAGGACATAGCTATATTTTATTGTGCAAGAGGTATGAAGAACAGAGACGTTTTGACTTAGACCTAGGTTTACAAAATGTGGACATTAAATGGTTTGCACAGAGAGGTTTGAAGTGGCACCAATTGTTGCCTTTGGTTAAGACCTGTTTGCATCTCCAACACCCTGACCTCATGATTGTGCACTATATGCCAAAGACAGAAGTGGAAATGGTCAACACAATTTTGTCCTCAGATTGAAAAATCTAGGCAGAAACTCAACAAAACTGTGTCTGCATACCTCAGAGACCACAAGATGGGGTCCATCTATAGCAACAACATACGTTTTGATATGGCTGATATAGACAGAAGTGATGAAGTACACTTCACAGATCATGTAAATCGAATTGTCCTGAATAACTTGAAGCTGTGCATCCGCACTTATATGTAGCTCCAACGAATCAACACAAGGGCTCTTTTTAGAGCCACCCTATTACTGACAACTTAGGCCCACTATTTTAGGGCCAGGTTACGGCAACTCCCGCATCCTCACCCAAATTTATTCTCCACACTGCTGTGACGCAGCGGTCAGACCATCTGACTTTGCAGCACAGAGCTCTCACTTTGATCACTGTTAGAATGGGGCACCCCTGGTTGGCACTGGTAGGTACTTGTGACAAGCAGCGGTCCCTTCCTCTATTCAGGGCAAGAGAATTACCCCTTCAGGACAACCCCTGCTCACCCTAGAGGTAGTGTGGCGCGAGCAGTCAGGGCTAAACTTCAGGGCGCTAAGTCAGTTAAGCATTTATGACGACACACAGTAAATCACAACGATCCCCCACAAATGGACGCCAGGCATGAGTTGTATCAAAAATACGTATACTTTATATAAAAGTTTCTCTACTATGCAGGCTTAGTACAAGACCATAAATAATGATTGCGAACTGGGAGCCACAAGATGATAATTAGCACTTCGTCTTTTCTTTGATCACTTCGTGGTGCTCTTTCGAGTTTCTCCGGTCACGGTGATGCGCAGGGCACCCTAGGCACAGTGAGGCGGGGAAATCAGAACGTTGCGGACCCCGAGTCCGAGAGGGTGTTCACTGTACCTGGGAGCGTGCGATGTGTTGGATGAGTCTTCGGTGGTGGGGTGCAGGTTCTGCACCTCGAGGGTCTCCGGATCGAGAACCAGCAGGCGGCTTTTCATAGACAGGCGCGACCCCGGGCTTCCGACACAGGCTGTACAGGAGGTCACTGAGGGGGGCGGGTCGGTCAAAATCTTCCTGGGAGGCGAAGCGGGGCGGCCGGGTACGCTACGACGTACGGGAGGCAGTCCGAGGCTTGAGCTCGCGTTCCGAGTAGAAATCCGGCGGGAGGGCGAGGGGGCACCAAGCGCGCTCCAGTAGCAGGCAGGTGACAGGGAAGCGGGGCGGCCAGACCCGATGGACCAAGAGCGAATCAGGTAGAGCGGGGCTCTCGACGAGTGGAGGCGGCCAAGCTTCTGGGTGTCACGGCCCTTGAAGGGAGCGAAGGTGCGCAGAGCACTCCGGCGGGAGAAAGCACACGGCTCGATTCTCAGACGAGCGGAGACACGGTGAACCCACTGGTCCTGGGGTTCAGTTCAGGGGGCAATCTCGATCAAGCCCTTGGAGATTGCTGTGAACACAAGTCTTTGAGTCAATAAATAAAGCAAGTCTTTTGCAGGTTTCTTCTCTCCCTTGGCAGTGAGGCAACCACTGCAGGCAAGTCCTCCAGACTTAGGAACAGCATTTCCTCCTTCAGCTTCAGGTTCCTCCTCCTCAGGCAGAGCGGTCTTCTTGGTCACAAGCAGGATCTAATTTCTTAGGAGCAGGGCTCCTACATTTATACTCAGTTTCTTTTGTCTTGACAGGCCAGGGGGGCCTTTGCATAATCCCAGTCCAGTTCTTTTCAGTGAGGAGCACTTTGTTGTTGAGACTCTGGCTTCTTCTTTCAGAAGGCAGGGCAGAGACAACAGACACTCCCCAGGGGGTAGAGCCAGCATTGTGGAGGCAGAGCACTGCCCTAATCAGAGTCAAGGTGCACTCCTCCCACCCATCCTGGTGTAATCTTCCTATTCACCACCTGGCAGCCCCAGCCTGTCTCCTGGAACTTCCCAGCCCTGTCACTCAAGCTACACACAAAGAAGATTGCCCTCCCCTCCAGAGGCAGACTGAAATGGTTAAGCAAGCAAATGCTAACTTTCTTAAAGTAGCATTTGCAAACACAGGATATTAAAATAAACTTTACTAAAAGATGTATTTTATTATTCTGAGTTCAGGCATACTAAAAACGAATTTCTGCCATGCTTCCTGAGCCTGCTAGGATTATAGGGTGTTATAATCTAGCAGCCCATTCTGGCCTATGGAGAGCAGGTAGCCTTACAATAGTGAAAAACGAAAATGGCTGTAATTCACTATTAGGACATGCCACACACTTCAGGGCATGTCCTACCTTATCCTCACAATGCACCCTGCCCTAGGGCCTACCATAGGGGTGACTAATATGAAGGTAAGGGAAGGTTTAGGGACTGGTGAGTGGGGACACTTGCCCAGTCAGCATGACAGTACCAGACTGCATGCAGGTTCTGCAATGGCAGACCTTAGACATATTTTACCCCACTGCTTCTGTGGGTGGCACAACCAGTGCTGCAAGCCCACTAGCAGCATTTGGATATACAAGCCCTTGGCACCCCTGGTGCACTCTACTAGGGACTGATAGTAAACCAAATACGCCAAACAGGGAAGTCAATTCACATAATATATTTTACCATAGGGAGAGCATATGCACCTTAGCACTGGTCAGCAGTGGTAAGGTGCCCAGAGCCATAAAACAGCCAACTCCAGGTCAGAAAATATACATGAGGAAGGCAAAAAGTTTAGGGATGACCCTGTAAAAAGGGCCAAGTCCAACACAACCCCCTTCCAGCCAAAACGCAGGGTAGACCAATCACCACCGTGATGGTCTTCCCTGCTTGGGGCAATAGAACAAGGACCTGGCCCGCAACTGCAGGGGCAGACTCCCGTTCTACCCCAATCTGAACCTATTGGACTCCCTCTGTCCATACTCTCAGGGCCCACCAAGCCAATCCATGGGGAACCCCTCTCCTCACCTGTGGACACCAACTGTGCAACAACTAACCTTAACTTGCCCACAGGTGTGTCCCAACAGACAGACAGCAAAATGCTACAGCGGCCACTGACAGTAGTCAGGGATGAGACCCAGGCCGCATGCCTCTCAGGGCTCTCAAACCACTGTGGCGCCAGGGAGCGGGGGGCATTAGCCCCAGGTGCTTGGCACCCTTTGTCCATTCTCCCCTTTGTCAGGTCAGGTATGACATCCTGGCACTGACCCACCAGCCCCAGGACTGTACCCGGCTGCTGGACTAAAGACTGGGGTGGCCTCTCCCACTCCCGGTCCTCCCTCTTTGGGCTCTGTACCCTCCAACTTGGAGTGGTACCCCCTTCCAGAATTGCCAGGGCACCTGGGGCAGGTGTCCTGCGCAATTCGCCCACCAGTTCAGGGGTTCTATCCTGCAACTGGGCGGCCAGGTCAGGGGGGACACCCTGAACCTGGCCCTCCAACCTAGGGTCTAAACCCTTCAGTTGAGCCGGGGTCAGAGGCGAGGACTCCCTCCCTCTGCACCCCCTTCCAGATGGCTGTACCATCCCACCTGGAGTGGTACACCAAGAAATCAGACTGGTAGTGACACTGATTACAGATGTCCCTCCCTCCAGGTCAGACAACTCCTGAGCCTGGCTCTCCAGCCTAGGGTCTAAACCCTCAGGCTGCACCGGGGTCAGAGGCGAGGACTCCCTCCCTCTGCACCCCCTTCCAGAGTACTGCCCACTCCCAACTGGCGTGGCACCCCTAGAAGCAACATGGGTCAGGACACTGTTTACAGTTGTCCCACCGTCCAGGTCAGACAACACCTGAACCTGGCTTCCCAACCCTGGGACCAACCCATGTGGTTGAACGCTTGCCTGGCGCACCAGGACATCCCGGGGAGCATGCATGCCCCCCCTGAGGGTGACACATAACTCATGTGTCGCGTGACAGTCTGCCTGGCGCTGATTTCCCGACCCCTGTCCATCTGACAGTGCCTGAAGATCCCCCAGGACAGAAGTGGTGTCACCATGGTCATTCACTGGTGACGCAGCCCTTCTGGCTGGCCCCTGACCCACTGGTTCTTCCACTGGGGACTCCTTCCCCCTCTCACCCCTCACTCTGGACTTCTGCACCCTCCCAACTGGAGCAGTACTGCCAGACACCAGAACTGATGGAGGTCCGATTACAGACACTCCCAGCTCACCAGACACTAGGGGATCCCCCTCAATGGGCGGACCATCAGGACAGCATAGGCTCCCTGCCTGGTGTTCCCTTAAAGAACCATCCAGGCTCTGAGACTGGGTTTCGGGCACCTGGGGGTATGCAGCCCCACACTCACTCCTTCTCCACTGAGACAGGACGTGAGCCCCTACACCCCTCCCACTACCAGGGGACCTAGCTGGGCTACTCTGCACCACTTCCACCACTCTGGGTTGGAAGATACCTGAGCCACTCCCCACGGGGTCACTCACCAATGCCTCTCCAGACCCTCTGGAATCCACCAAAAGGTCTGCCTCCAATGTGGGCTCTCTGCGGTCAGAGAACTCACCCTAACACAGGTGTTGGCATAGCTCTGGAAAACAGGGACTTACAATATGCTCTCCCACAATTGGATCACACAGCCCCCTAGCATGGTTAACCAAACTATCCTTCACCTTACCATCCAGTGCCTCACACACGTACTCCACACCACTCCCCAGAGACTGGCAAGACAGTATCTGACTGTCTTTGTCACACACCCCACACTCTTCTGGGCGGTTTTCACACTAACCCACCAGGACTTCAATTTTGGGGGAACCCCTCTCCCTGCACCTCTCAGCTAGAGTCAGTAGAGTGTCCCTCCCTCCACTAGGACTATGAACCCCTGCGCCAGTTACCCTATTCCCTTCAGGGATATTGCGCACCACTGGAGCTACCTCATGCCCTTGAACCTCCTGGTGTATGTTAACCCCCTCCTTCAAGTCAGGCGCCACATCTCTGGGTGTGCGTACTACTCTCTCAGCACTATAAAATTCAATATTGCTGCCACCAGAGGGAAAGTTGTCTAAACTATTGGCCTCGAGATCGAACTCCCTCATTCTTTCTTCATGTTCCATGGCCAGCCTTTGTCTTTCCATTTCCATTCTCAGTTTTGCCATCTCCACTTCATGTGCTCTTGCAGCCCTCCTGTCGGCCATCTCCCTTGGCGACAGGCCTCTGCCAGGCTTAGAAACACCTTCTGGGGGTATCACCTCCCATGCCTTCTCTGGGAACTTTGATTCGTGCCAGGCCCTCAGCGCCTTTATGTACTGATCCTTGTTTGTTAATCCAGCTTGTTTAATTCTGTACTTGGAGAGGTATCCTTTCAAGACTTTCTTTGTGCACTTCAGCAGTGCCCTCTCCTCCCAATCTATGTCATCAACTCCAGAGAATATAGAGGGCGCTCCGCCTCCATTGACTGAGCTAGGCATGGCTTCTTAAAGTGGAGATTCTTCTTTAGCAACAACTGTCAATCAATCTGTGGCTGCGTTATAGGTCTGCTCTCTCAACGTGGTGATCAATAATTCACTGTATGTAAATCATAAATGCAAATTCGAAATCCTCACCGCTGCCACCAATGTTAGAATGGGGCACCCCTGGTTGGCACTGGTAGGTACTTGTGACAAGCAGCGGTCCCTTCCTCTATTCAGGGCAAGAGAATTACCCCTTCAGGACAACCCCTGCTCACCCTAGAGGTAGTGTGGCGCGAGCAGTCAGGGCTAAACTTCAGGGCGCTAAGTCAGTTAAGCATTTATGATGACACACAGTAAATCACAACGATCCCCCACAAATGGACGCCAGGCATGAGTTGTATCAAAAATACGTATACTTTATATAAAAGTTTCTCTACTATGCAGGCTTAGTACAAAACCATAAATAACGATTGCGAACTGGGAGCCACAAGATGATAATTAGGCACTTGTTCTTTTCTTTGATCGCTTCGTGGTGCTCTTTCGAGTTTGTCCGGTCACGGTGATGCGCAGGGCACCCTAGGCACAGTGAGGCGGGGAAATTAGAACGTTGCGGACCCCGAGTGCGAGAGGGTGTTCACTGTACCTGGGAGCGTACGATGTGTTGGACGAGTCTTCGGTGGTGGGGTGCAGGTTCTGCACCTTGAGGGTCTCCGGATCGAGAACCAGCGGGCGGCTTTTTGTAGACAGGCGTGACCACGGGCTTCCGACACAGGCTGTGCGGGAGGTCACTGCAGGGGGGGCGGCGCGGTCAAAATCTTCCTGGGAGGCGAAGCGGGGCGGCCGGGTACGCTGCGACGTACGGGCGGCCGTCTGAGGCTTGAGCTCGCGTTCCGAGTAGAAATCCGGCGGGAGGGCGAGGGGGCACCAAGCGCGCTCCAGTAGCAGGCAGGTGACAGGGAAGCGGGGCAGCCAGACCCGATGGACCAAGAGTGACTCAGGTAGAGCGGGGCTCTCGACGAGTAGAGGCGGGCAAGCTTCTGGGTGTCATGGCCCTTGGAGGGAGCGAAGGTGCGCAAAGCACTCCGGCGGGAGAAAGCACACGGCTCGATTCTCAGACGAGCGGAGACACGGTGAACCCACTGGTCCTGGGGTTCAGTTCAGGGGGCAAGCTCGATCAAGCCCTTGGAGATTGCTGTGAACACACGTCTTTGAGTCAATAAATAAAGCAAGTCTTTTGCAGGTTTCTTCTCTCCCTTGGCAGTGAGGCAACCACTGCAGGCAAGTCCTCTAGACTTAGGAACAGCGTTTCCTCCTTCAGCTTCAGGTTCCTCCTCCTCAGGCAGAGCGGTCTTCTTGGTCACAAACAGGATCTAATTTCTTAGGAGCAGGGCTCCTACATTTATACTCAGTTTCTTTTGTCTTTACAGGCCAGGGGGGCCTTTGCATAATCCTAGTCCAGCTCTTTTCAGTGAGGAGCACTTTGTTGTTGAGACTCTGGCTTCTTCTTTCAGCAGGCAGGGCAGAGATATCAGATGCTCCCCAGGGGGTGGAGCCAGCATTGTGGAGGCAGAGCACTGTCCCATTCAGAGTCAAGGTGCACTCCTCCCACCCATCCTGGTGTAATCTTCCTATTCACCACCTGGCAGCCCCAGCCTGTCTCCTGGAACTTCCCAGCCCTGTCACTCAAGCTACACACAAAGAAGATAGCCCTCCCCTCCAGAGGCGGACTGAAATGGTTAAGCAAGCAAATGCTAACTTTCTTAAAGTAGCATTTGCAAACACAGGATATTAAAATAAACTTTACTAAAAGATGTATTTTATTATTCTGAGTTCAGGCATACTAAACATGAATTTCTACCATGCTTCCTGAGCCTGCTAGGATTATAGGGTGTTATAATCTAGCAGCCCATTCTGGCCTATGGAGAGCAGGTAGCCTTACAATAGTGAAAAAACGAAAATGGCTGTAATTCACTATTAGGACATGCCACACACTTCAGGGCATGTCCTACCTTATCCTCACAATGCACCCTGCCCTAGGGCCTACCATAGGGGTGACTAATATGAAGGTAAGGGAAGGTTTAGGGACTGGCGAGTGGGGACACTTGCCCAGTCAGCATGACAGTACCAGACTGCATGCAGGTTCTGCAATGGCAGACCTTAGACATATTTTACCCCGCTGCTTCTGTGGGTGGCACAACCAGTGCTGCAAGCCCACTAGCAGCATTTGGATATACAAGCCCTTGGCACCCCTGGTGCATTCTACTAGGGACTGATAGTAAACCAAATAAGCCAAACAGGGAAGTCAATTCACATAATACATTTTACCATAGGGAGAGCATATGCACCTTAGCACTGGTCAGCAGTGGTAAGGTGCCCAGAGCCATAAAACAGCCAACACCAGGTCAGAAAAAATACAGGAGGAAGGCAAAAAGTTTAGGGATGACCCTGCAAAAAGGGCCAAGTCCAACACAAGCCCCTTCCAGCCAAAACGCAGGGTAGACCAATCACCACCGTGATGGTCTTCCCTGCTTGGGGCAATAGAACAAGGACCTGGCCCGCAACTGCAGGGGCAGACTCCCGTTCTACGCCAATCTGAACCTATTGGACTCCCTCTGTCCATACTCTCAGGGCCCACCAAGCCAATCCATGGGGAACCCCTCTCCTCACCTGTGGACAGCACCTGTGCAACACCTAACCTTAACTGGCCCACAAGTGTGTCCCAACAGACAGACAGCAAAATGCTACAGCGGCCACTGACAGTAGTCAGGGATGAGACCCAGGCCGTATGCCTCTCAGGGCTCTCAAACCTCTGTGGTGCAAGGGAGCGGGGGGCAGTAGCCCCAGGTGCTTGGCACCCTTTGTCCATTCTCCCCCTTGTCAGGTCAGGTATGACATCCTGCCACTGACCCACCAGCCCCAGGACCGTACCCGGCTGCTGGACTAAAGACTGGGGTGGCCTCTCCCACACCCGGTCCTCCCTCTTGGGGCTCTGTACCCTCCCACTTGGAGTGGTACCCCCTTCCAGAATTGCCAGGGCACCTGGGGCAGGTGTCCTGCGCAATTCGCCCACCAGTTCAGGGGTTCTATCCTGCAACTGGGCGGCCAGGTCAGGGGGGACACCCTGAACCTGGCCCTCCAACCTAGGGTCTAAACCCTTCAGTTGAGCCGGGGTCAGAGGCGAGGACTCCCTCCCTTTGCACCCCCTTCCAGATGGCTGTACCCTCCCACCTGGAGTGGTACACCAAGAAATCAGACTGGTAGGGACACTGATTACAGATGTCCCTCCCTCCAGGTCAGACAACTCCTGAGCCTGGCTCTCCAGCCCAGGGTCTAAACCCTCAGGCTGCACCGGGGTCAGAGGTGAGGACTCCCTCCCTCTGCACCCCCTTCCAGAGTACTGCCCACTCCCAACTGGCGTGGCACCCCTAGAAGCAACATGGGTCAGGACACTGTTTACAGTGGTCCCACCCTCCAGGTCAGACAACACCTGAACCTGGCTTCCCAATCCTGGGACCAACCCATGTGGTTGAACGCTTGCCTGGCACACCAGGACATCCCGGGGAGCATGCATGCTCCCCCTGAGGGTGACACATAACTCATGTGTCGCGTGACAGTCTGCCTGGCGCTGATTTCCCGACCCCTGTCCATCTGACAGTGCCTGAAGATCCCCCAGGACAGAAGTGGTGTCACCATGGTCATTCACTGGTGACGCAGCCCTTCTGGCTGGCCCCTGATCCACTGGTTCTTCCACTGGGGACTCCTTCCCCCTCTCACCCCTCACTCTGGACTTCTGCACCCTCCCAACTGGAGCAGTACTGCCAGACACCAGAACTGATGGAGGTCGGATTACAGACACTCCCAAGTCACCAGACACTAGGGGATCCCCCTCAATGGGTGGACCATCAGGACAGCCTAGGCTCCCTGCCTGGTGTTCCCTTAAAGAACCATCCAGGCTCTGAGACTGGGTTTCGGGCACCTGGGGGTACGCAGCCCCACACTCACTCCTTCTCCACTGAGACAGGACGTGAGCCCCTACACCCCTCCCACTACCAGGGGACCTAGCTGGGCTACTCTGCACCACTTCCACCACTCTGGGTTGGAAGATACCTGAGCCACTCCCCACGGGGTCACTCACCAATGCCTCTCCAGACCCTCTGGAATCCACCAAAAGGTCTGCCTCCAATGTGGGCTCTCTGCGGTCAGAGAACTCACCCTCACACAGGTGTTGGCATAGCTCTGGAAAACAGGGACTTACAATATGCTCTCCCACAATTGGATCACACAGCCCCCTAGCATGGTTAACCAAACTATCCTTCACCTTACCATCCAGTGCCTCACACACGTACTCCACACCACTCCCCTGAGACTGGCAAGACAGTATCTGACTGTCTTTGTCACACACCCCACACTCTTCTGGGCGGTTTTCACACTAACCCACCAGGACTTCAATTTTGGGGGAACCCCTCTCCCTGCACCTCTCAGCTAGAGTCAGTAGAGTGTCCCTCCCTCCACTAGGACTATGAACCCCTGCGCCAGTTACCCTATTCCCTTCAGGGATATTGCGCACTACTGGAGCTACCTCATGCCCTTGAACCTCCTGGTGTATGTTAACCCCCTCCTTCAAGTCAGGCGCCACATCTCTGGGTGTGCGTACTACTCTCTCGGCACTATAAAATTCAATATTGCTGCCACCAGAGGGAAAGTTGTCTAAACTATTGGCCTCGAGATCGAACTCCCTCATTCTTTCTTCATGTTCCATGGCCAGCCTTTGTCTTTCCATTTCCATTCTCAGTTTTGCCATCTCCACTTCATGTGCTCTTGCAGCCCTCCTGTCGGCCATCTCCTCTGGCGACAGGCCTCTGCCAGGCTTAGAAACACCTTCTGGGGGTATCACCTCCCATGCCTTCTCTGGGAACTTTGATTCGTGCCAGGCCCTCAGCGCCTTTATGTACTGATCCTTGTTTGTTAATCCAGCTTGTTTAATTCTGTACTTGGAGAGGTATCCTTTCAAGACTTTCTTTGTGCACTTCAGCAGTGCCCTCTCCTCCCAATCTATGTCATCAACTCCAGAGAATATAGAGGGCGCCCTGCCTCTATTGACTGAGCTAGGCATGGCTTCTTAAAGTGGAGATTCTTCTTTAGCAACAACTGTCAATCAATCTGTGGCTGCGTTATAGGTCTGCTCTCTCAACGTGGTGATCAATAATTCACTGTATGTAACTCATAAATGCAAATTCGAAATCCTCACCGCTGCCACCAATGTTAGAATGGGGCACCCCTGGTTGGCACTGGTAGGTACTTGTGACAAGCAGCGGTCCCTTTCTCTATTCAGGGCAAGAGAATTACCCCTTCAGGACAACCCCTGCTCACCCTAGAGGTAGTGTGGCGCGAGCAGTCAGGGCTAAACTTCAGGGTGCTAAGTCAGTTAAGCATTTATGATGACACACAGTAAATCACAACGATCCCCCACAAATGGACGCCAGGCATGAGTTGTATCAAAAATACGTATACTTTATATAAAAGTTTCTCTACTGTGCAGGCTTAGTACAAAACCATAAATAACGATTGCGAACTGGGAGCCACAAGATGATAATTAGGCACTTGTTCTTTTCTTTGATCGCTTTGTGGTGCTCTTTCGAGTTTGTCCGGTCACGGTGATGCGCAGGGCACCCTAGGCACAGTGAGGCGGGGAAATCAGAACTTTGCGGACCCCGAGTCCGAGAGGGTGTTCACTGTACCTGGGAGCGTGCGATGTGTTGGACGAGTCTTCGGTGGTGGGGTGCAGGTTCTGCACCTCGAGGGTCTCCGGATCGAGAACCAGCGGGCGGCTTTTTGTAGACAGGCGTGACCCCGGGCTTCCGACACAGGCTGTGCGGGAGGTCACTGCAGGGGGGGCGGCGTGGTCAAAATCTTCCTGGGAGGCGAAGCGGGGCGGCCGGGTACGCTGCGACGTACGGGCGGCCGTCTGAGGCTTGAGCTTGCGTTCCGAGTAGAAATCCGGCGGGAGGGCGAGGGGGCACCAAGCGCGCTCCAGTAGCAGGCAGGTGACAGGGAAGCGGGGCAGCCAGACCCCATGGACCAAGAGTGACTCAGGTAGAGCGGGGCTCTCGACGAGTGGAGGCGGCCAAGCTTCTGGGTGTCATGGCCCTTGGAGGGAGCGAAGGTGCGCAGAGCACTCCGGCGGGAGAAAGCACACGGCTCGATTCTCAGACGAGCGGAGACACGGTGAACCCACTGGTCCTGGGGTTCAGTTCAGGGGGCAAGCTCGATCAAGCCCTTGGAGATTGCTGTGAACACACGTCTTTGAGTCAATAAATAAAGCAAGTCTTTTGCAGGTTTCTTCTCTCCCTTGGCAGTGAGGCAACCACTGCAGGCAAGTCCTCTAGACTTAGGAACAGCGTTTCCTCCTTCAGCTTCAGGTTCCTCCTCCTCAGGCAGAGCGGTCTTCTTGGTCACAAGCAGGATCTAATTTCTTAGGAGCAGGGCTCCTACATTTATACTCAGTTTCTTTTGTCTTTACAGGCCAGGAGGGCCTTTGCATAATCCTAGTCCAGCTCTTTTCAGTGAGGAGCACTTTGTTGTTGAGACTCTGGCTTCTTCTTTCAGCAGGCAGGGCAGAGACATCAGATGCTCCCCAGGGGGTGGAGCCAGCATTGTGGAGGCAGAGCACTGTCCCATTCAGAGTCAAGGTGCACTCCTCCCACCCATCCTGGTGTAATCTTCCTATTCACCACCTGGCAGCCCCAGCCTGTCTCCTGGAACTTCCCAGCCCTGTCACTCAAGCTACACACAAAGAAGATAGCCCTCCCCTCCAGAGGCGGACTGAAATGGTTAAGCAAGCAAATGCTAACTTTCTTAAAGTAGCATTTGCAAACACAGGATATTAAAATAAACTTTACTAAAAGATGTATTTTATTATTCTGAGTTCAGGCATACTAAACACGAATTTCTACCATGCTTCCTGAGCCTGCTAGGATTATAGGGTGTTATAATCTAGCAGCCCATTCTGGCCTATGGAGAGCAGGTAGCCTTACAATAGTGAAAAACGAAAATGGCTGTAATTCACTATTAGGACATGCCACACACTTCAGGGCATGTCCTACCTTATCCTCACAATGCACCCTGCCCTAGGGCCTACCATAGGGGTGACTAATATGAAGGTAAGGGAAGGTTTAGGGACTGGCGAGTGGGGACACTTGCCCAGTCAGCATGACAGTACCAGACTGCATGCAGGTTCTGCAATGGCAGACCTTAGACATATTTTACCCCGCTGCTTCTGTGGGTGGCACAACCAGTGCTGCAAGCCCACTAGCAGCATTTGGATATACAAGCCCTTGGCACCCCTGGTGCATTCTACTAGGGACTGATAGTAAACCAAATAAGCCAAACAGGGAAGTCAATTCACATAATACATTTTACCATAGGGAGAGCATATGCACCTTAGCACTGGTCAGCAGTGGTAAGGTGCCCAGAGCCATAAAACAGCCAACTCCAGGTCAGAAAAAATACATGAGGAAGGCAAAAAGTTTAGGGATGACCCTGTAAAAAGGGCCAAGTCCAACACAACCCCCTTCCAGCCAAAACGCAGGGTAGACCAATCACCACCGTGATGGTCTTCCCTGCTTGGGGCAATAGAACAAGGACCTGGCCCGCAACTGCAGGGGCAGACTCCCGTTCTACCCCAATCTGAACCTATTGGACTCCCTCTGTCCATACTCTCAGGGCCCACCAAGCCAATCCATGGGGAACCCCTCTCCTCACCTGTGGACAGCACCTGTGCAACACCTAACCTTAACTGGCCCACAAGTGTGTCCCAACAGACAGACAGCAAAATGCTACAGCGGCCACTGACAGTAGTCAGGGATGAGACCCAGGCCGTATGCCTCTCAGGGCTCTCAAACCTCTGTGGCGCCAGGGAGCGGGGGGCAGTAGCCCCAGGTGCTTGGCACCCTTTGTCCATTCTCCCCCTTGTCAGGTCAGGTATGACATCCTGGCACTGACCCACCAGCCCCAGGACCGTACCCGGCTGCTGGACTAAAGACTGGGGTGGCCTCTCCCACACCCGGTCCTCCCTCTTGTGGCTCTGTACCCTCCCACTTGGAGTGGTACCCCCTTCCAGAATTGCCAGGGCTCCTGGGGCAGGTGTCCTGCGCAATTCGCCCACCAGTTCAGGGGTTCTATCCTGCAACTGGGCGGCCAGGTCAGGGGGGACACCCTGAACCTGGCCCTCCAACCTAGGGTCTAAACCCTTCAGTTGAGCCGGGGTCAGAGGCGAGGACTCCCTCCCTCTGCACCCCCTTCCAAATGGCTGTACCCTCCCACCTGGAGTGGTACACCAAGAAATCAGACTGGTAGGGACACTGATTACAGATGTCCCTCCCTCCAGGTCAGACAACTCCTGAGCCTGGCTCTCCAGCCCAGGGTCTAAACCCTCAGGCTGCACCGGGGTCAGAGGCGAGGACTCACTCCCTCTGCACCCCCTTCCAGAGTACTGCCCACTCCCAACTGGCATGGCACCCCTAGAAGCAACATGGGTCAGGACACTGTTTACAGTTGTCCCACCCTCCAGGTCAGACAACACCTGAACCTGGCTTCCCAACCCTGGGACCAACCCATGTGGTTGAACGCTTGCCTGGTACACCAGGACATCCCGGGGAGCATGCATGCCCCCCCTGAGGGTGACACATAACTCATGTGTCGCGTGACAGTCTGCCTGGCACTGATTTCCCGAACCCTGTCCATCTGACAGTGCCTGAAGATCCCCCAGGACAGAAGTGGTGTCACCATGGTCATTCACTGGTGACGCAGCCCTTCTGGCTGGCCCCTGACCCACTGGTTCTTCCACTGGGGACTCCTTCCCCCTCTCACCCCTCACTCTGGACTTCTGCACCCTCCCAACTGGAGCGGTACTGCCAGACACCAGAACTGATGGAGGTCTGATTACAGACACTCCCAGCTCACCAGACACTAGGGGATCCCCCTCAACGGGCGGACCATCAGGACAGCCTAGGCTCCCCGCCTGGTGTTCCCTTAAAAAACCATCCAGGCTCTGAGACTGGGTTTCGGGAACCTGGGGGCACTCAGCCCCACACTCACTCCTTCTCCACTGAGACAGGACGTGAGTCCCTACACCCCTCCCACTACCAGGGGACCTAGCTGGGCTACTCTGCACCACTTCCACCACTCTGGGTTGGAAGATACCTGAGCCACTCCCCACGGGGTCACTCCCCAATGCCTCTCCAGACCCTCTGGAATCCACCAAAAGTTCTGCCTCCAATGTGGGCTCTCTGCGGTCAGAGAACTCACCCTCACACAGGTGTTGGCATAGCTCTGGAAAACAGGGACTTACAATATGCTCTCCCACAATTGGATCACACAGCCCCCTAGCAGGGTTAACCAAACTATCCTTCACCTTACCATCCAGTGCCTCACACACGTACTCCACACCACTCTCCTGAGACTGGCAAGACAGTATCTGACTGTCTCTGTCACACACCCCACACTCTTCTGGGCGGTCTTCACACTCACCCACCAGGACTTCAATTTTGGGGGAACCCCTCTCCCTGCACCTCTCAGCTAGAGTCAGTAGAGTGTCCCTCCCTCCACTAGGACTATGAACCCCTGCGCCAATTACCCTATTCCCTTCAGTGATACTGCGCACTACTGGAGCTACCTCATGCCCTTGAACCTCCTGGTGTATGTTAACCCCCTCCTTCAAGTCAGGCGCCACATCTCTGGGTGTGCGTACTAGGCCTGGGCGAATATTTCGTTCCGTTCGCGGAAATTGCGATAATTTGACATTTTCGCGTTCCGCGGAGAGCGCGAAAATGTAAAAAATTCCGGTTTCCGCAGCTTGGCGATAATTTGTTTCTTGCTACCGCTGTAAAATAATACATTCTCGCGCGCGCGCGATCGCCTTACCTGAATCCCTGCGTTCGCCGACAAGTTTTCTTGATCCGGTCGCGTTCTCCATGAGATGTTGTATTGTTTTTAGCCATTTGCGCTGTCTCGCGACAGTTCGCGCCCGCAGTGACGTCATGCGTCGCGCGATCACGTCTTTCAACTCAAAACAAGATGGCCGCGCCCGCAAGCAACCACATGGGTAAGTTGGCGACGCGCAACCATGCAGAAAATCTCGCGAACATGCCGGAAAAAAACTTCCCCATCTTCGTGATATTTCCGCTTGTTTGCGATAATTTTAAACATTTTCGCGATAATTTGCGAAAGTTAATTTCGCAAATTCCGCCCACCCCTAGTGCGTACTACTCTCTCAGCACTATAAAATTCAATATTGCTGCCACCAGAGGGAAAGTTGTCTAAACTCTTGGCCTTGAGATCCAACTCCCTCATTCTTACTTCATGTTCCATGGCCAGCCTTTGTCTTTCCATTTCCATTCTCAGTTTTGCCATCTCCACTTCATGTGCTCTTGCAGCCCTCCTGTCGGCCATCTCCTCTGGCGACAGGCCTCTGCCAGGCTTAGAAACACCTTCTGGGGGTATCACCTCCCATGCCTTCTCTGGGAACTTTGATTCGTGCCAGGCCCTCAGCGCCTTTATGTACTGATCCTTGTTTGTTAATCCAGCTTGTTTAATTCTGTACTTGGAGAGGTATCCTTTCAAGACTTTCTTTGTGCACTTCAGCAGTGCCCTCTCCTCCCAATCTATGTCATCAACTCCAGAGAATATAGAGGGCACCCTGCCTCTATTGACTGAGCTAGGCATGGCTTCTTAAAGTGGAGATTCTTCTTCAGCAACAACTGTCAATCAATCTGTGGCTGCGTTATACGTCTGCTCTCTCAACGTGGTGATCAATAATTCACTGTATGTAAATCATAAATGTAAATTCGAAATCCTCACCGCTGCCACCAATGTTAGAATGGGGCACAGTAAATCACAACGATCCCTCACAAATGGACGCCAGGCACGAGTTGTATCAAAAATACGTATACTTTATATAAAAGTTTCTCTACTATGCAGGCTTAGTACAAGACCATAAATAACGATTGTGAACTGGGAGCCACAAGATGATAATTAGGCACTTGGTCTTTTCTTTGATCGCTTCGTGGTGCTCTTTCGAGTTCGTCCGGTCACGGCGATGCGCAGGGCACCCTAGGCACAGTGAGGCGGGGAAATCAGAACATTGCGGACCCCGAGTCCGAGAGGGTGTTCACTGTACTCTCAGGGCCCACCAAGCCAATCCATGGGGAACCCCTCTCCTCACCTGTGGACAGCACCTGTGCAACACCTAACCTTAACTGGCCCACAAGTGTGTCCCAACAGACAGACAGCAAAATGCTACAGCGGCCACTGACAGTAGTCAGGGATGAGACCCAGGCCGTATGCCTCTCAGGGCTCTCAAACCTCTGTGGCGCCAGGGAGCGGGGGGCAGTAGCCCCAGGTGCTTGGCACCCTTTGTCCATTCTCCCCCTTGTCAGGTCAGGTATGACATCCTGGCACTGACCCACCAGCCCCAGGACCTTACCCGGCTGCTGGACTAAAGACTGGGGTGGCCTCTCCCACACCCGGTCCTCCCTCTTGGGGCTCTGTACCCTCCCACTTGGAGTGGTACCCCCTTCCAGAATTGCCAGGGCACCTGGGGCAGGTGTCCTGCGCAATTCGCCCACCAGTTCAGGGGTTCTATCCTGCAACTGGGCGGCCAGGTCAGGGGGGACACCCTGAACCTGGCCCTCCAACCTAGGGTCTAAACCCTTCAGTTGAGCCGGGGTCAGAGGCGAGGACTCCCTCCCTCTGCACCCCCTTCCAGATGGCTGTACCCTCCCACCTGGAGTGGTACACCAAGAAATCAGACTGGTAGGGACACTGATTACAGATGTCCCTCCCTCCAGGTCAGACAACTCCTGAGCCTGGCTCTCCAGCCCAGGGTCTAAACCCTCAGGCTGCACCGGGGTCAGAGGCGAGGACTCACTCCCTCTGCACCCCCTTCCAGAGTACTGCCCACTCCCAACTGGCATGGCACCCCTAGAAGCAACATGGGTCAGGACACTGTTTACAGTTGTCCCACCCTCCAGGTCAGACAACACCTGAACCTGGCTTCCCAACCCTGGGACCAACCCATGTGGTTGAACACTTGCCTGGTACACCAGGACATCCCGGGGAGCATGCATGCCCCCCCTGAGGGTGACACATAACTCATGTGTCGCGTGACAGTCTGCCTGGCACTGATTTCCCGACCCCTGTCCATCTGACAGTGCCTGAAGATCCCCCAGGACAGAAGTGGTGTCACCATGGTCATTCACTGGTGACGCAGCCCTTCTGGCTGGCCCCTGACCCACTGGTTCTTCCACTGGGGACTCCTTCCCCCTCTCACCCCTCACTCTGGACTTCTGCACCCTCCCAACTGGAGCGGTACTGCCAGACACCAGAACTGATGGAGGTCTGATTACAGCACTCCCAGCTCACCAGACACTAGGGGATCCCCCTCAACGGGCGGACCATCAGGACAGCCTAGGCTCCCCGCCTGGTGTTCCCTTAAAAAACCATCCAGGCTCTGAGACTGGGTTTCGGGAACCTGGGGGCACTCAGCCCCACACTCACTCCTTCTCCACTGAGACAGGACGTGAGTCCCTACACCCCTCCCACTACCAGGGGACCTAGCTGGGCTACTCTGCACCACTTCCACCACTCTGGGTTGGAAGATACCTGAGCCACTCCCCACGGGGTCACTCCCCAATGCCTCTCCAGACCCTCTGGAATCCACCAAAAGTTCTGCCTCCAATGTGGGCTCTCTGCGGTCAGAGAACTCACCCTCACACAGGTGTTGGCATAGCTCTGGAAAACAGGGACTTACAATATGCTCTCCCACAATTGGATCACACAGCCCCCTAGCAGGGTTAACCAAACTATCCTTCACCTTACCATCCAGTGCCTCACACACGTACTCCACACCACTCTCCTGAGACTGGCAAGACAGTATCTGACTGTCTCTGTCACACACCCCACACTCTTCTGGGCGGTCTTCACACTCAACCACCAGGACTTCAATTTTGGGGGAACCCCTCTCCCTGCACCTCTCAGCTAGAGTCAGTAGAGTGTCCCTCCCTCCACTAGGACTATGAACCCCTGCGCCAATTACCCTATTCCCTTCAGGGATACTGCGCACTACTGGAGCTACCTCATGCCCTTGAACCTCCTGGTGTATGTTAACCCCCTCCTTCAAGTCAGGCGCCACATCTCTGGGTGTGCGTACTAGGCCTGGGCGAAAATTTCGTTCCGTTCGCGGAAATTGCGATAATTTGACATTTTCGCGTTCCGCGGAGAGCGCGAAAATGTAAAAAATTCCGGTTTACGCAGCTTGGCGATAATTTGTTTCTTGCTCCCGCTGTAAAATAATACATTCTCGCGCGCGCGCGATCGCCTTACCTGAATCCCTGCGTTCGCCGACAAGTTTTCTTGATCCGGTCGCGTTCTCCATGAGATGTTGTATTGTTTTTAGCCATTTGCGCTGTCTCGCGACAGTTCGCGCCCGCAGTGACGTCATGCGTCGCGCGATCACGTCTTTCTTCTCGCGATCATGCACCGCAAGAACAACTCAAAACAAGATGGCCGCGCCCGCAAGCAACCACATGGGTAAGTTGGCGACGCGCAACCATGCAGAAAATCTCGCGAACATGCCGGAAAAAAACTTCCCCATCTTCGTGATATTTCCGCTTGTTTGCGATAATTTTAAACATTTTCGCGATAATTTGCGAAAGTTAATTTCGCAAATTCCGCCCACCCCTAGTGCGTACTACTCTCTCAGCACTATAAAATTCAATATTGCTGCCACCAGAGGGAAAGTTGTCTAAACTCTTGGCCTTGAGATCCAACTCCCTCATTCTTACTTCATGTTCCATGGCCAGCCTTTGTCTTTCCATTTCCATTCTCAGTTTTGCCATCTCCACTTCATGTGCTCTTGCAGCCCTCCTGTCGGCCATATCCTCTGGCGACAGGCCTCTGCCAGGCTTAGAAACACCTTCTGGGGGTATCACCTTCCATGCCTTCTCTGGGAACTTTGATTCGTGCCAGGCCCTCAGCGCCTTTATGTACTGATCCTTGTTTGTTAATCCAGCTTGTTTAATTCTGTACTTGGAGAGGTATCCTTTCAAGACTTTCTTTGTGCACTTCAGCAGTGCCCTCTCCTCCCAATCTATGTCATCAACTCCAGAGAATATAGAGGGCACCCTGCCTCTATTGACTGAGCTAGGCATGGCTTCTTAAAGTGGAGATTCTTCTTCAGCAACAACTGTCAATCAATCTGTGGCTGCGTTATACGTCTGCTCTCTCAACTTGGTGATCAATAATTCACTGTATGTAAATCATAAATGTAAATTCGAAATCCTCACCGCTGCCACCAATATTAGAATGGGGCACAGTAAATCACAACGATCCCTCACAAATGGACGCCAGGCATGAGTTGTATCAAAAATACGTATACTTTATATAAAAGTTTCTCTACTATGCAGGCTTAGTACAAGACCATAAATAACGATTGTGAACTGGGAGCCACAAGATGATAATTAGGCACTTGGTCTTTTCTTTGATCGCTTCGTGGTGCTCTTTCGAGTTCGTCCGGTCACGGTGATGCGCAGGGCACCCTAGGCACAGTGAGGCGGGGAAATCAGAACATTGCGGACCCCGAGTCCGAGAGGGTGTTCACTGTACCTGGGAGCATGCGATGTGTTGGACGAGTCTTCGGTGGTGGGATGCAGGTTCTGCACCTCGATGGTCTCCGGATCGAGAACCAGCGGGTGGCTTTTCGCAGACAGGCGTGACCCCGGGCTTCCGACACAGGCTGTGCGGGAGGTCACTGCAGGGGGGGCGGCGCGGTCAAAATCTTCCTGGGAGGCGAAGCGGGGCGGCCGGGTACGCTGCGACGTACAGGCGGCCGTCTGAGGCTTGAGCTTGCGTTCCGAGTAGAAATCCGGCGGGAGGGCGAGGGGGCACCAAGCGCGCTCCAGTAGCAGGCAGGTGACAGGGAAGCGGGGCAGCCAGACCCCATGGACCAAGAGTGACTCAGGTAGAGCGGGGCTCTCGACGAGTGGAGGCGGCCAAGCTTCTGGGTGTCATGGCCCTTGGAGGGAGCGAAGGTGCGCAGAGCACTCCGGCGGGAGAAAGCACACGGCTCAATTCTCAGACGAGCGGAGACACGGTGAACCCACTGGTCCTGGGGTTCAGTTCAGGGGGCAAGCTCGATCAAGCCCTTGGAGATTGCTGTGAACACACGTCTTTGAGTCAATAAATAAAGCAAGTCTTTTGCAGGTTTCTTCTCTCCCTTGGCAGTGAGGCAACCACTGCAGGCAAGTCCTCTAGACTTAGGAACAGCGTTTCCTCCTTCAGCTTCAGGTTCCTCCTCCTCAGGCAGAGCGGTCTTCTTGGTCACAAGCAGGATCTAATTTCTTAGGAGCAGGGCTCCTACATTTATACTCAGTTTCTTTTGTCTTTACAGGCCAGGAGGGCCTTTGCATAATCCTAGTCCAGCTCTTTTCAGTGAGGAGCACTTTGTTGTTGAGACTCTGGCTTCTTCTTTCAGCAGGCAGGGCAGAGACATCAGATGCTCCCCAGGGGGTGGAGCCAGCATTGTGGAGGCAGAGCACTGTCCCATTCAGAGTCAAGGTGCACTCCTCCCACCCATCCTGGTGTAATCTTCCTATTCACCACCTGGCAGCCCCAGCCTGTCTCCTGGAACTTCCCAGCCCTGTCACTCAAGCTACACACAAAGAAGATAGCCCTCCCCTCTAGAGGCGGACTGAAATGGTTAAGCAAGCAAATGCTAACTTTCTTAAAGTAGCATTTGCAAACACAGGATATTAAAATAAACTTTACTAAAAGATGTATTTTATTATTCTGAGTTCAGGCATACTAAACACGAATTTCTACCATGCTTCCTGAGCCTGCTAGGATTATAGGGTGTTATAATCTAGCAGCCCATTCTGGCCTATGGAGAGCAGGTAGCCTTACAATAGTGAAAAACGAAAATGGCTGTAATTCACTATTAGGACATGCCGCACACTTCAGGGCATGTCCTACCTTATCCTCACAATGCACCCTGCCCTAGGGCCTACCATAGGGGTGACTAATATGAAGGTAAGGGAAGGTTTAGGGACTGGCGAGTGGGGACACTTGCCCAGTCAGCATGACAGTACCAGACTGCATGCAGGTTCTGCAATGGCAGACCTTAGACATATTTTACCCCGCTGCTTCTGTGGGTGGCACAACCAGTGCTGCAAGCCCACTAGCAGCATTTGGATATACAAGCCCTTGGCACCCCTGGTGCATTCTACTAGGGACTGATAGTAAACCAAATAAGCCAAACAGGGAAGTCAATTCACATAATACATTTTACCATAGGGAGAGCATATGCACCTTAGCACTGGTCAGCAGTGGTAAGGTGCCCAGAGCCATAAAACAGCCAACTCCAGGTCAGAAAAAATACATGAGGAAGGCAAAAAGTTTAGGGATGACCCTGTAAAAAGGGCCAAGTCCAACACAACCCCCTTCCAGCCAAAACGCAGGGTAGACCAATCACCACCGTGATGGTCTTCCCTGCTTGGGGCAATAGAACAAGGACCTGGCCCGCAACTGCAGGGGCAGACTCCCGTTCTACCCCAATCTGAACCTATTGGACTCCCTCTGTCCATACTCTCAGGGCCCACCAAGCCAATCCATGGGGAACCCCTCTCCTCACCTGTGGACAGCACCTGTGCAACACCTAACCTTAACTGGCCCACAAGTGTGTCCCAACAGACAGACAGCAAAATGCTACAGCGGCCACTGACAGTAGTCAGGGATGAGACCCAGGCCGTATGCCTCTCAGGGCTCTCAAACCTCTGTGGCGCCAGGGAGCGGGGGGCAGTAGCCCCAGGTGCTTGGCACCCTTTGTCCATTCTCCCCCTTGTCAGGTCAGGTATGACATCCTGGCACTGACCCACCAGCCCCAGGACCGTACCCGGCTGCTGGACTAAAGACTGGGGTGGCCTCTCCCACACCCGGTCCTCCCTCTTGGGGCTCTGTACCCTCCCACTTGGAGTGGTACCCCCTTCCAGAATTGCCAGGGCACCTGGGGCAGGTGTCCTGCGCAATTCGCCCACCAGTTCAGGGGTTCTATCCTGCAACTGGGCGGCCAGGTCAGGGGGGACACCCTGAACCTGGCCCTCCAACCTAGGGTCTAAACCCTTCAGTTGAGCCGGGGTCAGAGGCGAGGACTCCCTCCCTCTGCACCCCCTTCCAGATGGCTGTACCCTCCCACCTGGAGTGGTACACCAAGAAATCAGACTGGTAGGGACACTGATTACAGATGTCCCTCCCTCCAGGTCAGACAACTCCTGAGCCTGGCTCTCCAGCCCAGGGTCTAAACCCTCAGGCTGCACCGGGGTCAGAGGCGAGGACTCACTCCCTCTGCACCCCCTTCCAGAGTACTGCCCACTCCCAACTGGCATGGCACCCCTAGAAGCAACATGGGTCAGGACACTGTTTACAGTTGTCCCACCCTCCAGGTCAGACAACACCTGAACCTGGCTTCCCAACCCTGGGACCAACCCATGTGGTTGAACACTTGCCTGGTACACCAGGACATCCCGGGGAGCATGCATGCCCCCCCTGAGGGTGACACATAACTCATGTGTCGCGTGACAGTCTGCCTGGCACTGATTTCCCGACCCCTGTCCATCTGACAGTGCCTGAAGATCCCCCAGGACAGAAGTGGTGTCACCATGGTCATTCACTGGTGACGCAGCCCTTCTGGCTGGCCCCTGACCCACTGGTTCTTCCACTGGGGACTCCTTCCCCCTCTCACCCCTCACTCTGGACTTCTGCACCCTCCCAACTGGAGCGGTACTGCCAGACACCAGAACTGATGGAGGTCTGATTACAGACACTCCCAGCTCACCAGACACTAGGGGATCCCCCTCAACGGGCGGACCATCAGGACAGCCTAGGCTCCCCGCCTGGTGTTCCCTTAAAAAACCATCCAGGCTCTGAGACTGGGTTTCGGGAACCTGGGGGCACTCAGCCCCACACTCACTCCTTCTCCACTGAGACAGGACGTGAGTCCCTACACCCCTCCCACTACCAGGGGACCTAGCTGGGCTACTCTGCACCACTTCCACCACTCTGGGTTGGAAGATACCTGAGCCACTCCCCACGGGGTCACTCCCCAATGCCTCTCCAGACCCTCTGGAATCCACCAAAAGTTCTGCCTCCAATGTGGGCTCTCTGCGGTCAGAGAACTCACCCTCACACAGGTGTTGGCATAGCTCTGGAAAACAGGGACTTACAATATGCTCTCCCACAATTGGATCACACAGCCCCCTAGCAGGGTTAACCAAACTATCCTTCACCTTACCATCCAGTGCCTCACACATGTACTCCACACCACTCTCCTGAGACTGGCAAGACAGTATCTGACTGTCTCTGTCACACACCCCACACTCTTCTGGGCGGTCTTCACACTCACCCACCAGGACTTCAATTTTGGGGGAACCCCTCTCCCTGCACCTCTCAGCTAGAGTCAGTAGAGTGTCCCTCCCTCCACTAGGACTATGAACCCCTGCGCCAATTACCCTATTCCCTTCAGGGATACTGCGCACTACTGGAGCTACCTCATGCCCTTGAACCTCCTGGTGTGTGTTAACCCCCTCCTTCAAGTCAGGCGCCACATCTCTGGGTGTGCGTACTAGGCCTGGGCGAAAATTTCGTTCCGTTCGCGGAAATTGCGATAATTTGACATTTTCGCGTTCCGCGGAGAGCGCGAAAATGTAAAAAATTCCGGTTTACGCAGCTTGGCGATAATTTGTTTCTTGCTCCCGCTGTAAAATAATACATTCTCGCGCGCGCGCGATCGCCTTACCTGAATCCCTGCGTTCGCCGACAAGTTTTCTTGATCCGGTCGCGTTCTCCATGAGATGTTGTATTGTTTTTAGCCATTTGCGCTGTCTCGCGACAGTTCGCGCCCGCAGTGACGTCATGCGTCGCGCGATCACGTCTTTCTTCTCGCGATCATGCACCGCGAGAACAACTCAAAACAAGATGGCCGCGCCCGCAAGCAACCACATGGGTAAGTTGGCGACGCGCAACCATGCAGAAAATCTCGCGAACATGCCGGAAAAAAACTTCCCCATCTTCGTGATATTTCCGCTTGTTTGCGATAATTTTAAACATTTTCGCGATAATTTGCGAAAGTTAATTTCGCAAATTCCGCCCACCCCTAGTGCGTACTACTCTCTCAGCACTATAAAATTCAATATTGCTGCCACCAGAGGGAAAGTTGTCTAAACTCTTGGCCTTGAGATCCAACTCCCTCATTCTTACTTCATGTTCCATGGCCAGCCTTTGTCTTTCCATTTCCATTCTCAGTTTTGCCATCTCCACTTCATGTGCTCTTGCAGCCCTCCTGTCGGCCATCTCCTCTGGCGACAGGCCTCTGCCAGGCTTAGAAACACCTTCTGGGGGTATCACCTCCCATGCCTTCTCTGGGAACTTTGATTCGTGCCAGGCCCTCAGCGCCTTTATGTACTGAATGATCCTTGTTTGTTAATCCAGCTTGTTTAATTCTGTACTTGGAGAGGTATCCTTTCAAGACTTTCTTTGTGCACTTCAGCAGTGCCCTCTCCTCCCAATCTATGTCATCAACTCCAGAGAATATAGAGGGCACCCTGCCTCTATTGACTGAGCTAGGCATGGCTTCTTAAAGTGGAGATTCTTCTTCAGCAACAACTGTCAATCAATCTGTGGCTGCGTTATACGTCTGCTCTCTCAACGTGGTGATCAATAATTCACTGTATGTAAATCATAAATGTAAATTCGAAATCCTCACCGCTGCCACCAATGTTAGAATGGGGCACAGTAAATCACAACGATCCCTCACAAATGGACGCCAGGCATGAGTTGTATCAAAAATACGTATACTTTATATAAAAGTTTCTCTACTATGCAGGCTTAGTACAAGACCATAAATAACGATTGTGAACTGGGAGCCACAAGATGATAATTAGGCACTTGGTCTTTTCTTTGATCGCTTCGTGGTGCTCTTTCGAGTTCGTCCGGTCACGGTGATGCGCAGGGCACCCTAGGCACAGTGAGGCGGGGAAATCAGAACATTGCGGACCCCGAGTCCGAGAGGGTGTTCACTGTACCTGGGAGCATGCGATGTGTTGGACGAGTCTTCGGTGGTGGGATGCAGGTTCTGCACCTCGATGGTCTCCGGATCGAGAACCAGCGGGTGGCTTTTCGCAGACAGGCGCGGCCCCGGGCTTCCGACACAGACTGTGCGGGAGGTCACTGCAGGGGGGGCGACGCGGTCAAAATCTTCCTGGGAGGCGAAGCGGGGCGGCCGAGTACGCTACGATGTACGGGTGGCCGTCCGAGGCTTGAGCTCGCGTTCCGAGTAGAAATCCGGCGGGAGGGCGAGGGGGCACCAAGTGCGCTCCAGTAGCAGGCAGGTGACAGGGAAGCAGGGCTGCCAGACCCGATGGACCAAGAGCGACTCAGGTAGAGCGGGGCTCTCGACGAGTGGAGGCGGCCAAGCTTCTGGGTGTCACGGCCCTAGGAGGGAGCGAAGGTGCGCAGAGCACTCCGGCGGGAGAAAGCACACGGCTCGATTCTCAGACGAGCGGAGACACGGTGAACCCACTGGTCCTGGGGTTCAGTTCAGGGGGCAAGCTTGATCAAGCCCTTGGAGATTGCTGTGAACACAAGTCTTTGAGTCAATAAATAAAGCAAGTCTTTTGCAGGTTTCTTCTCTCCCTTGGCAGCGAGGCAACCACTGCAGGCAAGTCCTCCAGACTTAGGAACAGCGTTTCCTCCTTCAGCTTCAGGTTCCTCCTCCTCAGGCAGAGCGGTCTTCTTGGTCACAAGCAGGATCTAATTTCTTAGGAGCAGGGCTCCTACATTTATACTCAGTTTCTTTTGTCTTTACAGGCCAGGGGGCCTTTGCATAATCCCAGTCCAGCTCTTTTCAGTGAGTAGCACTTTGTTGTTGAGACTCTGGCTTCTTCTTTCAGCAGGCAGGGCAGAGACATCAGACGCTCCCCAGGGGGTGGAGCCAGCATTGTGGAGGCAAAGCACTGTCCCATTCAGAGTCAAAGTACACTCCTCCCACCCATCCTGGTGTAATCTTCTTATTCACCACCTGGCAGCCCCAGCCTGTCTCCTGGAACTTCCCAGCCCTGTCACTCAAGCTACACACAAAGAAGATAGCCCTCCCCTCCAGAGGCGGACTGAAATGGTTAAGCAAGCAAATGCTAACTTTCTAAAAGTAGCATTTGCAAACACAGGATATTAAAATAAACTTTACTAAAAGATGTATTTTATTATTCTGAGTTCAGGCATACTTAACACGAATTTCTACCATGCTTCCTGAGCCTGCTAGGATTATAGGGTGTTATAATCTAGCAGCCCATTCTGGCCTATGGAGAGCAGGTAGCCTTACAATAGTGAAAAACGAAAATGGCTGTAATTCACTATTAGGACATGCCACACACTTCAGGGCATGTCCTACCTTATCCTCACAATGCACCCTGCCCTAGGGCCTACCATAGGGGTGACTAATATGAAGGTAAGGGAAGGTTTAAGGACTGGCGAGTGGGGACACTTGCCCAGTCAGCATGACAGTACCAGACTGCATGCAGGTTCTGCAATGGCAGACCTTAGACATATTTTACCCTGCTGCTTCTGTGGGTGGTACAACCAGTGCTGCAAGCCCACTAGCAGCATTTGGATATACAAGCCCTTGGCACCCCTGGTGCACTCTACTAGGGACTGATAGTAAACCAAATAAGCCAAACAGGGAAGTCAATTCACATAATACATTTTACCATAGGGAGAGCATATGCACCTTAGCACTGGTCAGCAGTGGTAAGGTGGCCAGAGCCATAAAACAGCCAACACCAGGTCAGAAAAAATACAGGAGGAAGGCAAAAAGTTTAGGGATGACCCTGCAAAAAGGGCCAAGTCCAACAATCACCACCTCTACTCCCCCATAGGAGTGAGTAGTTTGCGCTTTACAAATACCATATTGATTTACCTTCGCACTCCCTGTACAACACCACCTAAGCACCATATACAAGTTGTACAAGTGTGCCCCAGCGCCCAGAGAACATGACTTCACAGCATAGCAAACACAGGCTCAAGGTTTCATACCCGAGTCCAACAGCAGCTCAATTTAGCAGCATGACACTCTAGGCAATACCTCACTTAATTTCCGTACCCAGCACTTTCAGACCAGAAGGTGTCACCAGTTCACCGGCTTTACCCCGAGTACGTCAGCAGCTCAGCTTATGCCTCCAGCACCATCAGACCCATAGGAGTGAGTAGTTTGCACTTTACAAATACCGAATTGATTTGATATGCACAAATTTACCTTTGCACTCCCTGTATTGTCGTAAATAAAATATTACGCTCTCTGAATTTCAGAATATCAATAGGATCATGCATAAAGCAAGAGGCTGAGTCTGTGGTATCAGGTTCAAAAAGGGCTTTATTCCAATAACTCGAGTCATAGGGAGAATATTACCATCACCACAAGGGATCAGGAAGGGTCTCAAAGTATTCTCAAAACATTATTCACAGAGTACAGTATATATGCATTTCTCAAATTGTACGTAAGCAAAAGAGCAAAAGAGAATGAGATAAGAGCATGTGGGCGTGTAAGTAGGTGTGAAGGTGGGCGTCCATGTGGGCGTCCACTTGATGATAATGGGTGATTTGTCATAGGTGGGTGGACACCTGGAGGGGGGTTGCGTGATCTGCTGGAATTGTACTGGAACTTTGCCTTACTTGTGTTCAACTCGAGCATGACGTGTAACTGACGTGGAGAAGGGTTGCTATGCAACCGGGAAGTCTAGGAGTGAGGCCCTCAGTGAGTGAGGCCTTCAGTGTCAGGACGACCAGCACATCTTGTTTTATCTGATATCTGATGTCTGGAGCAGGGACTGATTTGTGACATAGGTTGCTCATCACCAAGAGCCAATGTGGCATCTATTTCTTCATTTACTTCATTTACTGCAGAGGCCTTACGTGGGGGCTATGGGCTTTTTACTGACGTGAGCTATGCAATCTCACAAACAGAGACAGAAGGGCTAGGCTTTCTCCTTTGCTGATGGGTTAAGTTGATCCCTCCTTCTCCAGGCAGGAATGCGGCTCTGTAGGAGGAAGCAGATAACCGTGCTCAAAACTGTCTCGGCACCTTTCGACAGGGCCCCTTTGGATGAGGCCCAAGTGTGCAAGGCCAAGGATACGCAGCTGTAGCTGAGGCCTGAAACCTCTTCTCGGGTCTGGCTGAGCCACAAAACACGGGTTTTCATATAGTGCAGGAAAAACATGATGAAAAACGTGTAGGCCTCGATACAGATTTTGTCGTTTCTCTCATGGGAGACTGAATGATGGCAGGCCACGTTATAGCATAAGCATCATGATAGAAAGGCCATGGAGGGGAAATGCATAGGTCACATGCATGTGTACATAAGCGTTGGGGGGGGGCACATGGGGACACATAGGCCTAATTTTTATTTTCCTCATTCCCTCCTTGTTCCCTAGTGAACCCCTATGTAACATCTATTTTCATGAGCCAGTCGATCTGTGCTTGCAGCATTATTTTTCCATTTTCAATGCTCTGTGAATGGGGATGTGGAACACATGCAGTAGCACACAGGCCGCAAATGGCCGGGCCACACTGCAGACATAGGCAACAACTGAATATTATTAATAGCATCAACCCACAGACGGTCAACACCTTCCATCCCCATGCCGATATTAATCCCCAGAGCCAACCGGACCAAGTCCACGTGCCTGGGTCTTGATGTATGCTTTGAGCAATCTTGCGGAGCCTCGTTATTGCTTTGTATACAGATGGTGCGTTATTAGGTATGAAAATGCAACAACTAGAACCGATGACCCTACAAGCCCCGCCCCTATCCGCCAGGATGACGTCAAGAACAAGACGATTCTGAAGAACGACCAGTCTCATAGCATACTGTTCCTGGGTCAGATTCCCCAGGGCCGATGCAGTCACATTAGCAACTGTTTCAAGAATCTTTGTTAACCTTCGGATAAGTTTACTATTCTGGACGGGACCTATGAAGAAAAAGAATCCTTTGTTGAAATCTGTATATTGCTCCCAAGCTGTCTCAGTTTGGTCAATGCCAGAGGCATCGAGCCCTCGTCTGTGTCTGACAAGTGTGAGCCGAAGATCTTGATGGTAGCTCGATGGGGCCAAGAAAACGGGTGGTAGAAGAAATGATATGTAGCAAGTCCCACCCCAATCTAAAGGCAGCTGCACATAGGCTGTCTGGCCACAAATAAAGTAGGTGTGTCGTGATGCTCTGAAATAGGACTTTCCTTTGTCTTTGAATACTATTATAGTATCACACTCACTGTGCCCCAAATGTACTGAGCCTTCTTTTCTGACACACAAGTTCCCTTTCACTGGCAGAACAGTAATTGAAGATGGACCAGACATGTGTGGGGGCTTTACGTTCAACACTATGAAATCGAGGGTCGCATTTCCTTGCAGATACTCTTCAGTTTCTAGATCTGTACCTTTCATTTGGGGAAGACCCTCTTCATCTGGAAAGCATGCTTCGTTCATGACTTTATTCAGGTTACCCCATACCCACTCGCCCCTACAATCCTCCTCTCGACATTCTTTGGCATCACCGTTGATGGATGTCATTAAGGCAAACCATGCTCCGAAAGAACCATTATGGGAGAACGGAAAAGGGAAAAGAGGCAACACTCCCTTTACCTTCTGATATGGGGGAAGTCGGCCACAGACCCAGCAGTCTGTAGCATTACTAGTCTGATGTGAATGGTGCAGCATCTGAATAAAGGTATTGTTGCGCAGAGCAAGTCGATACGATAACTCATGGGATGGCAGATCACTAAATGTGTGTTTTGTGGTATCATTAAATGAAGAGTGTAAGAGTGAAGCAATAGGGGGAAAAATAGCATGTAGTATTAAGCTGATACATATTATCGTGATACACAGTAGAGATAGAAAAATCAAAGTAACTATACATCTGCCACGTAATATTTTACATTATTTGCTTTTCATCTTGCTCTTTCTCTCGTTCGCTTTGTTCGAGATCTTATGCAAGCCAGAATGCATGTTCAACCGCTTCACCACCTAGTAGACTTAATCGATCAAACGGGTTCTGACTTATGAGATCTAAGTTTAGCTTTATATTTCTGCTGCGGAGTCTCCTCTAATAAAGGGGGGTCAAAGTCCGAGCAGTCAGTGTTCTTTTGGAAAGTACAATTATTCCCGAAGTAACGTTTGCAATGGTGGAGATGTATCCATCCTTTCCGTCCCTCGACTTTGACGGCGGTCCTTGTGGTGAGCAACACCAATTTCGGCGTCTTCCACCTCGGTTCAAGAGGGCTTGATCTATCAAAGTTCCGGATCAGCACATAGTCGCCAGGAGCGATCGAGTATTCTTTGACCTGGGTGTTGTCAGGGAAAGTGGCGGCAACCTGCGAACGACAAGAGAGTAGTGCAGACATCAAGGAAGCCAGGTAATCTGTCAGCATGTTGCTATCAACATCAGTGATCTTTTTAGGCATTGGAGTGCCCCACATATTCGGTGGTCTACCGAAAACCACTTCATAGGAAGATAAGCCTGTTCTAGAATGGGCTACCATTCGCATGTAAAAGAGGGCAACCGGTAGGGCTACCATCCAATCTACACCTTTGTCTGCGCAAATCTTTGCTAATTTTATTTTTAATGTCTGATTGTGTCTTTCTACAAGGCCTGCTGCTTCAGGATGTCGCACACAATGGAACTTCCAGGTATACCCTAACAGAAGGGACACTTGTTTCATGAGTTCAGAGGAGAAAGGCTGACCGTTGTCGGAATATACGACACGCGGTAATCCATAACGAGGGAAAAACTCTCGTACCAATTGTCTGGCGGTAGTTACAGCAGTATAATCAGGGACTGGATAGGCTTCGGTCCACCTTGATAATGAACATACTACTACCAGGACATATTTGTAACCTCTACATCTATTCATTTGGATATAATCCATTTGGAGGACCTCAAAAGGGTGGTCAGGTGGATGGAATCCACCTTGTTCCATCGGAATGCCTTTACCTGGATTGAATTGGCAACAGATCATACATGTCCTGACCTTTTGTTTCGCTGCTGCACGCAGGTGCTTGTTGAACCATATATTCTGTAGGCTGTCTAGCATCGCTTTCTCTCCTAAGTGTGCAGAACTATGTGCAGTATTTATGATCACTTGTACCATCGCATCAGAAAGAAACCATGTGGATTTGCCCTTAGTCATCCAACCCTGATCAGTCAGTACCCCTCCTTGTTCCGACCATTTCTTTAGTTCTTCTAGAGTTGCATGTGTCTGTATGTCTTGTACATCCCTGGAAGGATCCCTAACTGTCATGGCTTTGGACACTGATGGTATCTGTGAGTTCGCTAGTGGGGTCTGAGCTGTCTGTTTAGCAGTTCGGTCTGCCAGATCATTGCCTTGGGAAATGGTATCTGTGGCTCTAGTATGTGCTTTGCATTTTAGGATAGCAATGGCTGTTGGTAAATGTATCGCTTCCAGAAGTGCTTGAATAAGGGGGCCATGCTGTATCTTGGCCCCGTGAGAGGTCAAGAAACCTCTTTCTCGCCAGAGCACCCCGAAATCATGAACTACCCCATATGCATATTGGGAGTCGGTGTAAATGTTTACTTTCAGGTGCTCAGCTCTTATGCATGCTTGTGTTAGGGCGATGAGCTCTGCTGCTTGTGCTGACAATATGTCTATTCTTTTAGTCTCTATTATTTCAGTATCAGTAGTCACTGCATATGCTGCCACTAATTCCCCCGCCCCTGTCCTCATGCATGAACCGTCAACATATAGTGTTAGGTCAGGGTCTGGAAGTGCAACGTCTGTCAAGTCTTGTCTTGGCTTAGTCACGGTATGTATTACTTCAACACAGTCGTGAGGGGAAAGGCTTTCTGTACTGGAGGGCAATAGAGTAGCGGGATTCAGTATGTTGCATCGTCTGATCTCTATGTGTGGTTGGAATAACGTCAGCTCATAACCTGTCAGTCTAGCTACAGTCAGGTGTTGGGTTTGTGTTCGGTTCAAGAGAACCTCCACTGCATGCGGTACTTGTACTGTCAGGGGGGTGGCCCAGCACTATCGAGTCACTTTGTCTTATGGCTAAGGCCGTTGCTGCAACAGATTTTAGGCACGCAGGCAAAGCCTGTGCTACTGGGTCCAATGTAATAGAAAAATAAGCACAGGGCTTGTGTTTTCCTGCATGATCTTGTGTGAGGACAGATAGTGCTGTTCCAACCCGCTCTGTCACAAAAAGCATAAAAGATTTGTTGTAATCAGGGATCGCTAAAACTGGCGCTTGACATAATGCTCTCTTTAATTCTTCAAATGCCACAGTGTGTTCTTGTGTCCAAGGGAGGACTTTAGTAGAGGCTGCCTCCTGTGTCGTCAACTGTATTAGGGGCTTGGCTATGTAAGCATACTGGGGAATCCACTGCCTGCAATATGAAGTGAGGCCAATGAATGCACGTACCTCCTTTTGTGTCGTGGGCTGTGAAAGGCCTGAGATTAACTGTATACGCTCAGGTGTCAGTCTCCTACCCTCCTTGGATAGCAAGTGCCCAAGGTACGCCACTTGCTGTTGACAGAATTGCAACTTCGAAGGGGACACTTTGTGCCCCTTGTCAGCCAGAAAATGTAAAACCATCAGGGAAGCATCTTCACAATCATGGTCCGATCGTGCAGTGATGAGAATGTCATCGACATACTGTATCAGTGCTGTAGAGCTAGGCATGTGAATACTGTCCAGTTGTCTCTTCAGTGCCTGACTATAAATGCTAGGACTTTCCGTGAAGCCCTGTGGTGCTCTCGTGAATCTGAAGCTGCGACCTTTTAAACTGAAACCGAAAAGGTATTGGCTGTCCGGATGTATTGGAATACTGAAAAATGCGTTCTTCAGATCTATCACTGTAAAGAACGTAGCATTCGCATCAATGGCAGTCAATATCGAAGAGATGTCCGGGACCACAGGGTACTGTGGCACCACACATTTGTTTAACTCTCGCAGGTCCACAACTAATCTATATACAGGTGGTATATTGGGGTCAGTTCTTTTAAGAATAGGAAGGACCGGTGAATTACATATGTTCAAATCAGTCTCAATCACCACCCCTTGTGCAATTAGGTCATCTATTATTTTTAGTAAACCTACTTCAGCCTCGGGTGGTATTTTGTATTGCCTAATCCGTGGTAGCACTACACCGTCCTTTAGGGTGACCTGGTGTGGTGTAATGTTCATATAACCTACGTCAGTTGGGCCTTGTGCCCACAGGTGCTGTGGTACGTCTCGGAGCCTGATGTCAATATCCTTTATTACAAAATGTCCCTTGAAATCACGTAAATACAGTTGCACTCCTTCTGGAGAGCAACAGATTACTGCTCCTAGTTCTTTTAATGTTTTTATACCGAGCCATTTTTCTGGACATGATTTAGTAAGTAGTAAGTCTGTAGTATGTATTAGTGGACCAACTCCTAAGGAGACTGGTTCTGAAACCTCATTAACGATAGGTCTACCCGAAAATCCCAGGGATACACTTTTTGAGCCCGAGAGGGGTGCCCCGGGCACCTCAGAATGACTAATGGTAGTTCTACTAGCCCCAGTGTCAATCAAAAACTTTTTATTTTGTCCCAGTAACCGCGCATGTACATAGGGACCTGCTTGGTCCACAGGAACTGGAATGAGGGGCAGGTCGAATTCCCTCTCTGGGCAGCTTCATGAATATGCTTGGTATTCTGGATAGTTGTTTTTAGCGTGCTCATACATTTGTGTTGTAGCTCGGGCTGGTGCAGGTGCATGGACGGACGGTGGTGGCGGTGGAAACGTGTCCGATGTCTGATGTGTGTTACCGTCCTTGGGATGATATTGACGAGGCTTTGTTTTACCTATCGCTATATTTTTTTTCAGCACTGCACACTCATTTACGAAGTGGCCTGGCTTCTTGCAATAATTACAAGTCCCACTATTTTGTTTCGTGCTATTTTTGTTCGTGTTTGCATTTGTGTTTGCCGGTGTCGATTGGGCCACCAGCATCTTCATCTTTGTGTCTTTCATGCGTCTCTTTTCTTGGTCATGTTCCTCCCTAATTCTGTTCTGGTGATACTGTAACATCTGTAACATTTGGGAAGGACTGTTTGCTTGCCAAGTACTTTCAACTTTCAGTACTCTATACTTTACCTCAGGTAGGGAATTTTCTACTAACTTGCTCACAAAAAGATGGGGATATGAATCACTACCGGGCTTAAGGCCACTGTTGATAGTAAAACATTTCTCAAACCTAGAATAAAAATCGCTAGTGTCCTCGTCTGGCTTCTGTTTACAAGCTGAAATAGCATCCCAATCTTCTTTCTTGGTAACTAATAATCTTGGTAGAACTTGTACAAGGAGTTCAGGCAATTCTTTAGCTCGGGGACCCAGACCAACCCCCGGGCCTCTTGCATTTTCTTCGGTTTGCAACACATCCCAGCTAATTTTGCTCTCTCCCACCTCCCAGTCTTTTTCTTTAAGCTTCTCGTAAATACCAGCAGGCAATAGTACTTTTAGTAACTTTAAAACGTCCGCATATGTATATTCCCCTAAGCGGAGAATGTCTTTTAATTCCCTGTGAAAACCCCCCGGGTCTTTGTCATGGGAGGGCAACATCTTTTTCATTTCCAGCATCTCTAATTTGGACAGAGGGGTGTAGACATACACCCGTTGTAGGTCATTGTTTGCATCCTTTACAGGATGTACCTCTCGTAGGGGGTTCAGTTTGTCGTATGCCTGCCCCTTAACCTGGGGTGGAACGGGAAGCAGTGTTCTAGTTACATATACTATATATTTGTGTCGCTGATCCAAGATGACATTAATCAGTTCAGTACCCAAGTTCATCCATCTGTCTAGTATTATGTCGTCCAGCAACCTATACAATATACCAGGACCAGAGTACTGACTTTCATATAACGTTATTAAATGTTGGACCATGTAAACACCAGCTAAGCGCTGTTCATTCGGTGGCAGGCTCAAAAACGTCTGTGCTACGACATCATTATTATACAATTCGTATTGAGATACCCACAGGGTGGCTGATCGTGCTAATTCAATTTCGGTTGGGGTTAAGGGCTGTTCATTACCTAACCATTCATTCACCGCTTTGTCGGTGATTAGGAACAAATTTTCAAGGGAAAATCTCTTTTTTATAGCCGTTCCCTGTTTACGGTAATTCAGGCCCTTTGGTTTCTTGAATCGTCTGGCATGGCCCACGTATTGTATTTTATCTTGGTCCCCTGTATCATCATCAGATGATACAGCATCTTTATCGTGCGGTCCTGCTTCGTGTGACGCTATTATTGCTTTTCGGATTTTGGTCAACATGTTGTCAGTCTGTCCCGATTTATCATGCTGACCTGCATCTATGCGGTCACTCCAACCAGTATAACGATGGTCTACATCCCCGTTTCCTTCGTCTTTTTCTCCGATCAGACAATTAATTAGGAAGCGAAGGATGTAATTCTTAACAACCACTTTTCTATTTTGTATAGCATCTGCTATGCTCTCAGGACCTTCCCCTGTTCTTATGAATGTATACATTTTCTTTAGATGTTTATCCATATCTGGTAGTTTTTCCAGATCTGTCACTGCTCGTCTAAGCCGTAGTGAAAACACAAGCATCCTGCCCTTTCCTGGATCATATATACATTTGGGAATGTCTACTGTTACTGTCGACACTCCTCCTGACGCTGTCCCGGATTCCCCTTCCCCGCCGTTCTCGAGCTCCTGGAGCTGTTCTGGCGTTGGGGGTGCAGGGAAAGATCCGTTCACGTAGGCTGGTGGGGGTTCCTCTAGATAGGTGTCGATGAACCTGTCGGATGCTGTTTTTAATTTTCGGGGTACTGGCGGAGGCACTCTAATGGGTCTTTCTACTGGAGTCACTTTCGCTAATTCCTCTGAAAGGACAGGGTAAATACCAGCAACGACAGTATTCATTTCTCTTTCTGTCTGCTCTCTTTTTACTCGTTCCCCTTCCTCTCGTAATTTCTTTTCTTTGGCTTTCTCAGATTCATCCTTACTTCTCTCTATTTTGTGGAACTCTTTTTCTGTTCTTCTATGTGACTCCTTACGCCACAACTCAATGGCATCCTTCTGAGCAGGTCTAGATTTTCTCTTCCATATTTCTTCCTCTACTTTCATAATGCTTTCCGCATCCCACATTCCCGTGATAGGCCATCTAAATTTTGTCTCTAAATCCTTCGTGTAATCTACCCATAGTTCTAAAAACAACACGGCATCTAAACCATGCTTACAGTACATGAAATGTCCAGGTGTGTCCCTAGGCGGAATGTTAACTGGTTCCTCTAGTACACCTTTTCTGGTACATATTTTACGTAGTTTCGAAAATAACGGCATGTTGGAATGTAGCCAAAAACAAAAATCACAATAGCGCTATAAAAACAAAAACTATAATAAAACAAACTTACATAAAAACCTGACACATTCAGACCTAACTGAACCTGACTAGGAAAATAACAGTCATACAGTTATATCGGTGCACCTTGAATACTTTTGAGAACTCAATTTCCTATAACTCTAGCTGCATGCACTTGAACATACAGGTCTCACAAGTGAGAATCCGCCTTGATTGCAACCCCCATGAGAAAACTCACCGGGAAGCGGAACTTGAACTTGAACTTGAACTTGAAGTCGAAGGCCTCCGAAACTTGACGCTGCGCGGGGAATGGCGTATCTTAGGTGGATCTCCAGAAACCTCGGACACAGCTCTCTCGCGGCTGGGCTCTGGGTTAGGACAATCTGCGTTCCTCACCGTCTCGTATGGATGCCTGGTCGCAGTCCGTCTCCTTCGTTGGCCTGAGGGAGTTGGCGGGAAAACCCGCGACGTACGTACTTGAAGTCCGTCACAGCTGTGGAAGGGGGCAAAACTGTACCTTCATCTCCGGCGTGTGGGGAAAGAGAATTGTCCCTGTTCGGGCGCCATTATGTCGTAAATAAAATATTACGCTCTCTGAATTTCAGAATATCAATAGGATCATGCATAAAGCAAGAGGCTGAGTCTGTGGTATCAGGTTCAAAAAGGGCTTTATTCCAATAACTCGAGTCATAGGGAGAATATTACCATCACCACAAGGGATCAGGAAGGGTCTCAAAGTATTCTCAAAACATTATTCACAGAGTACAGTATATATGCATTTCTCAAATTGTACGTAAGCAAAAGAGCAAAAGAGAATGAGATAAGAGCATGTGGGCGTGTAAGTAGGTGTGAAGGTGGGCGTCCATGTGGGCGTCCACTTGATGATAATGGGTGATTTGTCATAGGTGGGTGGACACCTGGAGGGGGGTTGCGTGATCTGCTGGAATTGTACTGGAACTTTGCCTTACTTGTGTTCAACTCGAGCATGACGTGTAACTGACGTGGAGAAGGGTTGCTATGCAACCGGGAAGTCTAGGAGTGAGGCCCTCAGTGAGTGAGGCCTTCAGTGTCAGGACGACCAGCACATCTTGTTTTATCTGATATCTGATGTCTGGAGCAGGGACTGATTTGTGACATAGGTTGCTCATCACCAAGAGCCAATGTGGCATCTATTTCTTCATTTACTTCATTTACTGCAGAGGCCTTACGTGGGGGCTATGGGCTTTTTACTGACGTGAGCTATGCAATCTCACAAACAGAGACAGAAAGGCTAGGCTTTCTCCTTTGCTGATGGGTTATGTTGATCCCTCCTTCTCCAGGCAGGAATGCGGCTCTGTAGGAGGAAGCAGATAACCGTGCTCAAAACTGTCTCGGCACCTTTCGACAGGGCCCCTTTGGATGAGGCCCAAGTGTGCAAGGCCAAGGATACGCAGCTGTAGCTGAGGCCTGAAACCTCTTCTCGGGTCTGGCTGAGCCACAAAACACGGGTTTTCATATAGTGCAGGAAAAACATGATGAAAAACGTGTAGGCCTCGATACAGATTTTGTCGTTTCTCTCATGGGAGACTGAATGATGGCAGGCCACGTTATAGCATAAGCATCATGATAGAAAGGCCATGGAGGGGAAATGCATAGGTCACATGCATGTGTACATAAGCGTTGGGGGGGGGCACATGGGGACACATAGGCCTAATTTTTATTTTCCTCAGTATAACACCCCCTAAGCACCATACACATGTTACAATGTTCAAAACAAAAGTTCCTCCGAGTAGGTATAACTACATACTGACACTACTTGGACAGATGTGGCACAGTGGCCAGAGCACATGACTTCACAGCATATGACACACAGTTTGGGCTCATGCTTTCATCCCCGAGTCCCGCAGCAGCTCAGCTTAGCAGCATGAGACTCTTCACACTGTCTCACATATTTTCCATACCCCAGAACTTTCAGACCAGTACGGGTCAGTAGTTCGTCCTAGTAGTTATAAACACATGCTGACACTACTTACACAGCTGTACTGCAGCGGCCACGGCACATGACTTCACAGCATAAGACCCACAATTTAGACTCATGCTCTAATCCCCGAGTCCCGCACCACCTCACCTTAGCAGCATCACACTCTAGGCAATACCTCACTTAATTTTCATAGCCTAGCACTTTCACACCGGTAGGTATGATTAGTTGACTTCACACCCTCTCTATAGCATACCCTAACCACCCCACAGAGGTTACAGTGCTCCTACCCTCCTATTTCCCACATTTTATTTTGCCCTTTTTCCCATTACTCGCTTCAACGGAATAACAAAATGGCAGTCAACACTTCCTCCTTCCATGAGACTATAGACAATACCTCACATATGTTCCGTACCCAGGACTTTCACACCACTACGGGTCAGTAGTTCATCCTAGTAGGTATAAACACATGCTGACACTACTTCCACAACTGTACTGCAGCGGCCAGGGCACATGACTTCACAGCATAAGACACACAGTGTGGGCTCACGCTTTAATCCTCGAGTCGCGCACAAGCTCACCTTAGAAACATCACACACTAGCCAATACCTCACTTAATTTTAGTAGCCTAGAACTTTCACACCGGTAGGTATGATTAGTTCACTTCGCACCCCCTCTATAGCACACTCTAAATACCCCACAAAGGTTACAGTGCTCCTACCCTCCTCTTTCCCACATTTTTCGCCATGCTTTTATCCCCTTACTCGCTTCAACGGAATCACAAAATGGCGGCCAACACTTCCTAGTTGCAAATGCTCGCAGCGCTTGCAGCCAATCAGCAGCAAGCTCGTGCTCGTAATGCCTCTGCCAATCAGATGGCAGAATTCCCAAATATCGCTATCCGTAAATTCTGATATTTCTCAAAAAACTACTGAAGGGATTTACACCAAGTAAACAAAAGCGTGCTTTTTAGACCAAGACCCTTCTCCCTGCCAAATTTGGGGTAATTCCGTTCACCCGTTCGACCTGTAGCCTTGTCGAAAGTTTCCTATGGAAATTAACATTGAAAAAACAAGTTTTGGGACCCCCCTTTTTTCTCAGCCCCCCCTTGACAAATCACCCCCAAACTTTCAACATAGGAGCTGATATCAACAAAGAAACAGTTTTGAAAATTTCACGAGAATTCATCAATTGGCGCCAAAGTTATTTCGAATAGAATGTTGCCATTTTCATATACTAACTAGGTCCTAACTATAACTACCTACTGGCGACCACCAGTAGGTAATATATATATATATATATATTCACTGAAAAAACCATAGGTTTCACACATGTTATAGTTAGCGGACATTTTACTGATAAAAAACCATTGAAATTCCCCCGTTATAGTTAGTGCAGGCAACTATAACTCACGCGACCGCAATCCTCTGCTGATGACATATGTGTCTTTATGAAAAAAAAATATTTCTAATATATGTATAGCTAAAATTTAATGGAAGAAGACATGGGCAAATAAGTGTCTAAATACAGTATTAGCATCAGCAGAGGATTGCGGTCGCGTGAGTTATAGTTGCCTGCACTAACTATAACGGGGGAATTTCAATGGTTTTTTATCAGTAAAATGTCCGCTAACTATAACATGTGTGAAACCTATGGTTTTTTCAGTGAATTTGCAAGGTTTTTTAAATGCTAATTCCTAACTATAACGTGTGTAAAACCCACGTTTTTTTCAGTGAATTTGTACGGTTTTTTAAATGCCAATTTTTTTTTGTGTTTTTTTTGTAAACCTATGTATAAAATAATATATGTACTATATCCTGCATTATGGCAAGGTTTTTTTTTTTTGCATTGTTTTCCGTGCGCGTACGGTAAGATGACGGTACACGCTCCGTACGTCATAAGTACGGTACGCGTACGTAATAGGATACGCGTACGGTAAGCTGACGCTACGCGCTCCGCACGTCATAAGTACAGCGCGCTTACGTGATATGTGCGCGACGTACGCGTACACGCGGAAGCAACGTCGCGGTTACGCAGGGGCATGTAATGCGCATGCGCGAGTGCGTCTTCTGTACGCGCTCCATAAGCGGCACGTTCGCGCATGCGCACTTGTTTCCGAGCGCGTACCGTAAGTTTACGGAGCGCGCACGGTAGGTCATGTGATCCACAAAGAACACTTTTCATTGGTTGAAATTACTTTCAGTTCCAGAAACTTCCCACAACACACCCATTCCCCTCATTACTGCTTGAAAGAACACTTTTCATTGGTTGAAACTACTTTCAGTTCCAGAAACCTCCCACACCACACCCATTCCCCTCATTACTGCTTGTGATTCTCTAGGAGCAGGAGCTGAATTGTCTTTGGGATACAATGGCAGAACAGCAGACCTCTTCTGAGAGTGAGGCTAGCAGCACCACCATCATCCAGAGAAGGAGGAAACAGAAGAATTCTTTTATATGGGAGTATTTTACTTTTCCAGAGGGGGAGAAAAAGGTCAATGCTCCACTGGTCACTTGCACACTTTGTGACTGTGTTTTATCAAGAGGAAATCCTAGGAAAAAGTATTCCTTTGGAAATCACTCTATGATGAGACACCTTAGGGATAGACATCACAGGACCTTTGCTCGACATACTGGAGAAAACTCTTCAGTAAGTCACCAGAGCCCAGCCTCAGAAGCTCAGCCGAGTACATCATCGGCAGCTCAGCTGAGCCCTTCCTCTGAGGTGGGAGCATCACCTTCTTCTGCTCCTCTGGATGTTAACCCTCGATTTGGGAGGGTTGTAATGAGGTGTATAACATGTTCTGGTCTTATTGTTTTTGGGGAGACCAGTGTTCCCCTTACTAAAAATAAGATAGACCAGCACGTTTGTAGACACTCATAATATTCCCATTCTTTCTTTCCTCCATCCCTCTATGAACCCAACGGCTCTTTTAAGAGCCAACCTTACCTCACAAATTTTTTTTTTTTTTTTAAGCTTTCCTTTTTGAAAATTTTTTTTTACCGTGCGCGCACGGTGCGCGTAATTTTGCAAATTTCGCCGTTTACGCCGTGCGCGTTCAATGCGCGCATTCGGCGTTTTTAAAAAAAAAAAATTAAATTCATTTTTTGCCCTTCGGGGTCCTTCTAAGACCCCCTGACAAAGGCTAGGGGGTCAGGAACTGCCCAGCCTGCCCCCTTTTCACGTTATCCACCTTTGTTTTACACCCCCTCAGACTGCGAGAGACAAAATGGCGGCCGACACTTCCTGATTTCGACCGATTCGAATGTTTACTAAGATCTAACAACCAATCAGAATCGCGCTCACGCACGGCACCGTGCGCGTACGGTAAGCTTACGGTAAGCGCACGGAGCGCGCCCATAGATATATATATTGATTTAAATGCTATTTTCTCAGGACCTACTGAACAGATTTACACCAGACCTACAAAAGGCACTTCCTTGACCTGAGGACTACCTCACTGCCAAATTTCAAGTAATTCTATATAGCCATTCGGGCTGTAGCTGTGTCTAAAGGTCCTATGGAAAAATGCATGGGGAAAACGCGTTTTGGGACCCCCCTTTTTTCTCAGCCCCCGCTTGACGAATCCCCCCGAGACTTTCAGGGTAGGAGCGGACCATAGCGCCCCATTCGTTTTGAAAATTTCACGAGGATTCGTCGACCGGCGCCAAAGTTATTCAAAATAGAATGTTGCGCTTTTCCTATGGAAACAGGGTCCTAACTATAACTACCTAATGGCGACCGCCAGTAGGTAATATATATATATATATATATTAATCACTGAAAAAACCATAGGTTTCAGGCACGTTATAGTTAGGAATTAGCATTTAAAAAACCTTAGAAATTCACTGAAAAAACCATAGGTTTCAGGGGCGTTATAGTTAGCTGGACTTTTCACTCATACAAAACCATTGAAATTCCCCCATGATAGTTAGTTCAGCTAACTATAACTCGCGCGCCCGCAATGCACTGCTGATGACGTCACATATTACATCACTCATGACATGGTCAGTGACATCACTCATGACATCACTGATGACATCTCATCACCGCTAGTGAAGCTCTGACATGTCTGACGCCCTACCGTGCCTAATCCCGACACCCCTGCCGGTGGGTACTCTCCAAGTAGACACCCTTGTCGTTTATTTATACAAACATGGGTAGCTATTGACGGGCACATTTAATATACAGGCACACCAAGCCATTCAAAGGGGATTCGACAAAAATTCAACCAAACTATGCAAGAAACCCCCTCACGGTTAATAAAACACACATCCACCGCCAGATGTGTAATACTTTTTATTTTACTCTCTGGAAAGGAGATGAACCTCACTTGAGAGTCACAACGTGCTCCTGGCTGAGCCCAATGCTGCGTTACACCCACCAGTGCTCGCAGAGTGCCTCACACCTCTGTGTTGTATTCCACCAGCTGGTGCGTATGCTATGACACTCTCTAGCCTATGTGCACTGTAACACCACCCCGTGAATATGTCATGCCTCACTTGCCTTCGCACAGGTTATATTGCCCCATCTAACGTGCCTTCCTCGATGCCTATGTTATAACGCACAGCGCTATGCCATACATACTACAATCTGGGATCCATATCTTTGTCACAGTGCATATGCACCGTTACACTCCCCAGCACATATTTTATATTACAACTTTAAAGACTAGTTAGGTTACACAACACTGCCCTGTGCATATTACACTCCAAGGCGCATATTGCATAGCACGCGCTAGTGCCTGTGCTATCTCGTGCTCTCCAATGAATCTGTCATTGCGCACAATGTATTGCATATTATATTTCACGCCCGGTTCATCTTATATCACACTTTTTGGTGCATAGTTTATACCATATACTATATCTAGTTTTCATTTTCAATCGTGCTCTCAGGACTATGTTCTATATAACACTGCGTCCACCTACCCTTTTCATGGACATTACATTTTGCGATGGGGGTGGAGGGTCAGGGGGTGTTTCTGCCAAGTGAGCCCGGAGTCACAGTCACAAACATCCTCTTCTTCCTGAATAAAAGTGAGATTATGCTGCATACTTGTTCATATTTTAAGTAGTTCGCACAAACACACATTTTAAAAACCATAAAGTTCCTAATACCCACCTTCTCTGAACAGTTAGCTTGCTGCCCCATCCACCTCCTCCCTATCCTCTGTTTTCTGAATCCATGGACTAGCCTCCTCCCTCCTGCCATGCATGGTCTGATGTGCTGCCACTGCCCTCCATTTAGCATGATGTACCAGTCCACTCCTCCTGCCCTCCATTGCCCAATTCTATGACCCATCATTGCTTAGCCTCTGTGCTTAGCTTGCTGCCCCTATTCTCCTTCCCCCTGCCCTCCAATGTCTTTGTGCATGCCCCTGCTCCATCCTTTTTGCCCACCATGTTCCATGGACCTGCCACTCCTATCTACTCTGAGTGTTCTGTTGAGCTGCCACTCCCCTTCCACCTGCCTAGCATTGTCAGATGACTGTAACCTGTCCCTGCCACCTCCACCCTGCCTGTCCACATGCCATGCCCCTATCCCCTTCCTCCTGTCCTCCATGGTCCATTTTACTGCCACACCCTTCTGCCCTCCCTGGTCTGTTGTGCTGCAACTGCTCCTCCTGCCTGCCCCACACGGTCTGTTGTGAGGCCCCTTCCCTTGAACTCTCTTGTCTGTGCCCAGGTCCTGACACTCCATTCTATCCTCCATGGTCCTTTGTGCATCCCCCTGCACCCTCCTTCTTGCCCAACATAGCCATTGTGCTGCCACTAACCCTCCCGCATGCCATGCATGGTCTTCTGTGCTGCCATGGCCCCTCCCACCTTCACTGTGTGGTCAGCTAGCTGCCCCTGACCCCCTCCAACCTTCCCTCCATGGTCTGTGTGTATGCCATCATAATCTCACTGTTGCTCTCCATGGTGTGTCTTGTTTCTAGTGCCCATCCTGCCTGACCTCCATGGTCATCTTGCTGCTCCTGCCCTGCCCCCTTCCCCCCAGCCCTCTGTTTCTATGTGCAGACCCCTATTCCCTCCCTCCTGGCTTGTCTGTTCCATTGTAATGCCCCTGATCCGTCCCTCCTGCCCTTTATGGTCTGTTCTCCTGCAGCTTTCTCTCCTGTCTGTCCATTATGGTCAGATAGCTACCATTGCCTCTTTCCCCTCTGTTCTCTGTTGTCCATGTGCATGGTCCTGTCCCCTCCCTATTGCTTTCTATGGATTGTTGTGCTGCACTCCAGTCCCGCATGCGCTGTGTGGTGTATTGTGCTTCTGCACACCTCTCCATGTCCCTCCTGTCCTCTGTTATCTGAGTCCATGTCCCTACCCCAATTCCTCCTGCCTACCATGATCCAATGTACTATACTTGCGACATTTTGAACTTGGTAAGAGGGAGTTTTTGAAAAAAAAATGGGGTATTGATTTTCTCCTTTGAGTTACATTGAAAAAGAGGAGATTGTAGACTGGAGAAAGATCAAATAAAGCCCATTTGAGCTTAAAACATTGGACGTTTCCTGGCTGAAATGGGTCTAATGACATGTATGGTTGTACTACCACTGCCTCTTCCTTCTGCCCTCAATGGTCTATTATATTGCCACAGCCTCTCATGCCAGTCCTGTTGTAGTAATGATCGTTATCTACCTATGTACAACGCTAAGTTAGCATAACCGAGTTAAATGTTAGAAAGCCATCTTGCCGCTTTTGCTGCTTTTGCACACGACACTGTAGTCACATGTTATTAGAGTTGAGAAATGCTTACTCGACTTTGCTTCACATGAGAACTGTCTGTTGTTAACATCTTGAACAGTGAATAGCGACCTTGGTCTGTACACAGTGTAACAGAAACAGTCTGGATCGCTAGACAGTGCATGTTGTTGAGTTCAGGTTGATCGGCCCACTAGTTTAGCCATAACACGCACGCAGCTGCAAATACCTGAAAGTCGAATGCTTTTAATATTGCAGTGTTACATGTTTTCAACACATTCGGAAGAAGAGCGTTCCTAGGAGCAGAGCATAGCTGATCCTGTGATGTGAACTCTCTGAGCTGATCTATACGGTATGGGGTTCCCCATTCAAGCCTAGAGACCTTTTATTAGTCTAATAAAACTATTAGTGTGTTAGAGAAAAGAAGGTGGCCTAGGGCCACTGTCATTTTAGTATGATTGCTCCTTTCATTTTCTATGGTATTGTACCTATGCTGATGATTTTGATTTTAATCGTTTGTCTGCTAATGTTAGCCAAACTGCTGCATATTAGGACACGAGGTTTATAAAATAAACTCTTTAAACTTTTCCCGTGTCTCTGTTTATTCGGTTGTGGACTGGTACGAGAATAATTACGAAAAGGTGTTTCTGATTCCCACCATTCCTGAGAAATATACTAAGTCGCTTGTTTGGGATGTCTATACATTGGGAGTGCCGAGCTAAACCTCGGATAACGAATGGGACACTGATGCTGGCCGGATAGGGGGTTCTGGGTTCTGAGGTGAGTTTTTGGTACACCGCAATTCACTGAGGGCCTGGGTTCCTGCGCATAGTTCTGCGCATAAGCAGAATCCCTGCAACATGGCGCACCTAACGTTTGGTCTATTGATTTGAGACGCTTTAGTAGTGCTTGTATTAGTCCACAACACCCTCACTCTGGTTTCCGGATAACGGGAGTGACGGTTTACCCTACCTGTGTTTTGACTAAATAGGTTCATTCAAGCTTGATCATTAAAAAGCTTATATAATCTGAACCCTGGTGCTACTGATTTATTGTAGATTTACTGTTGGAGTCCTAATGGCGGTCGAGATTGCGGCTCATAGCCGGGCACCCTTGAAACGTCATCTGGCAAATTATGGGGTGTCGGACGATGGTATGGCTGTGATTTTTGTAGTAAGTGCCGATGCATTGTTCCCGTTTGAGTTGTTCTACTCTTGCGTTACTTTGCCGGCCGTAAGTGAGGACGATGATACTTACCATAATTATACTCCCACGGTACTACCAGCCAACTATACGCCATATAGGACTCAAGAAGTTCCTATTTCTGCCTGGCAGCATAACATTTGGTTTAATGGCGCCCTTCCCCATGCGGTAACACCGGCGAGAATGGGCCCTTTGTCAATCCCAGGGGCCACGTGGCCGGTGTTGGCCGGATTTACGCCTCATCCCCGCTACCTGCAGGTAACGGTGGCTGAGTTGCACGTTCTGCACACTGCCCTTATTACAGTACATAGGGCTCTAGTGCAGTACGTGTCACGCAACGTGCAGGTGGTCGCTACTGCTGTTGTGGGACAACCGAAGGACCACCACGCGGTGGTTACTAGTCCTGTTATGGTCAATTCGGTGGTAGGCAAGCGACCCAGAATAGGGATGATTTCCCTTATTGGCTTGCTGAGAAATTTGATCAAATAGAAGCGGTTTATCCGCATACATCTCCTGTGGAGAAGCACAGGATCCTTACCATTGCTTTGCCTAAAGACTTAGTCCCAGATATGGCAGATATTTGCAGCGACATACTCGAAGTGCTATGGCACTCCGTCTCTGTCGGTACTGCCCTCCATTATAAAACGTGTTCAGGTGAATCATGGTGCGGAGGCTGCTATTGAATTAGGTATGTGGCTTGTCGGAGTCTTTGATGTGGTTGCTACCATGATATTGGGCAACCTCAAAGGAGATGCTATGCAGTTCCAAGTGCTTAATAAGTTATACGCATTGAACGAAGACGACAAGCCGAGGGAATTCGCGAAAATTATCGGGATGGCCTATAAACAAGTTGGTCCTAGCGCTTTAGGGGTTAAGCCGACTGTGAAAAATCCTGATTCTCAGCAGACAAAGGCAAATTCGTCTGGTAAGGACGAGCGCCCTAACTTTCCAAAACAAAGTTGGAGGGCGAAAAAACAGGAGAAACAGCAACAGAAACAGGGGTCTCGTCCTGCCTCTCCAGTCCAGTCAAGTAGTGAACGCACTTATGATCTGCGCGATCGTGCTACTATTAAGTCACCTGATAGATTTCAGGTTTCTGAACAACGCTCTCCTCGTTCTTCACAGGAAACATCGGCTTCACAATCCGGTGGCGGAGGCGCTGGGAAAAGTCGGGGTGCACCGCAAGCACGTGAGCAATTCCGACAGACTGACGGCAAAGGCAAGCAAGAAGACTCTGCACGTCAAAGACCCCCGTTTCAGAAGAAGAAAGTTGCTGCTCTGACAGCGAGGTATGCCTCAGATGGTACGGACGCAGCTTCAGAACCTAACATGGGCGCTAATGCTGCTGGACAGCGCGGCGGAAGTTACAGTAGTGCGACAAGCACTGCGTCCATATCTGGTGGCGACAGCAACTGATACATTCGTGAATATTGAAACTGCTGACACTCGTGTGTCTCCCCCTGATAGACTGTATAATATAGTCATTCACATTGAAGGTGACATACAACGCACAATTCAAGGGGTTTTTTGGGATAATCTGACCACTACCTATGATATTCTGTTGGCGGAGGCAGATTGGCCCCCGGCTTTCGTTCTGGCTGCTCCTAGAGGGGAGTAAGTAGTCCTCCCGTCCTTTGCGCACACAGTGCCTAAGTTCCTAGCTGATAAGTATGCCGGGGAATGGGCTCAGGTGCAAGCGCCTGCGTTATATCGAACGCAAGTTGGCTGGGATAAATTGTCCCCCGGCCATGAGATTCCGTTGCGGACTACGCCCCAACCACAACCCCAATACCCCATGCGTCGTGAAGCTAGATCTCATGTAGCATCGATCCTTGAACAATTGGAATATCAGGGAGTAATCGAAACATGTGTGTCACCTATGAATAATCCCTTATTTACTGTGACGAAGCCTGACGGGTCGTACCGCCTAGTTTTGGATTACCGGCACCTTAACTCTCATTGCCGGACCTGTGCAGTACAGAACACCCACAGTTCGGCTCTCGTCGATAGTCTCGTGAGAAAAAGGTTTAAAACCACACTTGACATTTCAAATGGCTTTTATAGCCACAACCTGTCCTCTCTTAGTAGTGAGTGGACGGCTTTCACCTCTGGTGGCAAACAAAAACAATTTAAAAGATTACCGATGGGCTACAAGAACAGCCCGGGAGTCTTTGCCACTCGCGTGGTCTCCGTCTTAGAGGGTATAGACCCTGATGCGTACTCGTACATGGATGACATTTATCTCACGGATGACGAGTTAGACCCGCATCTTCGACGCGTTGATCGCATTATTGTTTTGTTTGCAGACTTCGGTTACAAATTCAATTTTGCGAAGTCGCACATAGCAGAATATACAGTGTTGTTCTTGGGGTATGAACTCAACAATGAAGGTCGAGGATTGGCGCCGCACTTTCTAGAAAAGTGCGCATGCCTCTGTGCTCCTACTTCACTGAAGAAATTACAATCCCTGCTGGGTTTTCTGAATTTTGGTCGAACTTACATCCCGGATTATGCCCAGCGTATCAAGCCGCTTTACGCCTTGGTACAACCTACTTTTCCAAATCCTGTTGGCTGCCTGAGCATTCAGCTATATTGCAGTTATTGCAAGCTGATCTTCTTGCTTCTAAGTACTTACTGACATGTGATAACCACACTAACCTGGTCATAAGAATAATGCCCGGCGGGGTTGGTTTCACATACTTAACGTTCAATGAGGGCGACACCGTCCCCATTGCTTACAAATCTCACTTGAAAACTTCAGCTGAAATGCGTTTTTCCGCTGTCGAGAAGGTTCTGACAGCAGGGCAGATGGTGATTCTGAAAGAACGTGCGCTGTCGAAAGGGAAACGCATGTTGGTGGTTACACCCTATCCTGCCCTGGAGGCAGTGATGAAAGCGAGTGTACCGAATTCTAAAGCTTTGCATCCAAGGTGGATTCAATGGGCCACTTCCTTGACCTCGCCGGACATCACTTTTGTCTTTGACGCGGCACTTCAGACTCAGGAGTTTTTGCAGTATGAATTCGTTCATCCGGCTCCTCTGTCCCTGCGCCCGCTCGAGGATTACCATTGTGTCATATACCCTGACGGGTCTGCGCAACCCGCAACTGGATCAAAGCACGCCTATTCAGCGGCTTGCGCAATTGTAGTCGGTACTTTCGTGAATGGTGAATTCCTGTCCGATGTCGTGCACACGCAGTCATTGGGTGATTGTACCGCTCAGTTGGCGGAGCTTCGTGCTCTAGTGCTTGCACTAGAGTTTGCTGATCCCATAGTCACTACTCTTATAGTGAGTGACTCTTTTTATTGTGTTCAATCTTACAACGACAATCTGCATTTTTGGTCTCAGAATGACTAACATGATTCCAAAAGTAGCACTATTATGCATAAATTGCTTTGGGTTCGAGTGGCAGATCTTAAAGAATGTCTGCCCCTCGTGAATGTAATTCACACTCTTGGTCACCAACGCGTTGGTGTCCATGCTGTCGGCAACAGCTTAGCTGACGAGGCAGCGAAAACAGCAGTGGCAACATACTTAGTAGCAGCAGTTACAAGATCCAAAAGTAAGATCGATGATGACATCTTGGAGAGCTATTGCTGCTACAGAGCAGGGCACGAAGCCACCGAAAGGTTTCCCTGCTCGTTACAATTATCGCTTAAGTCCTGATAAAGTCCCATTAGTGAGGATTAATGACGTTGGTGACAGATTGATTCTCAACGCGGACTGCAGACCTTCTTTGATATTAGCGGCCCACGTGGGCATGGGGTCCGCGCATGCCGGCGTTGCGGCTACTGTATCTTTGTTACAACAACGTTACTGGTGGGGCGGCTTGTACAAACAGGCCAGGGCTTATGTTCTTAATTGTGACATTTGCCAGCAGATTAAACCTTCTTCTGCGGCGCGCCCATCACAAACTCAGTTGTACATATCTAGTAAACCGTTGGGTTGTGTTTATTTAGATCACTGGGGTCCTTTTACCTCTGATACTGCTTTCAAATACATCTTGGTTGCAGTGGATTCGTGCACACGTTTTCTGTGGGTATGGCCACAAAGGAGTGCTGATTCTCACACTGTCATAAAGGATTTGCGTGTCTTTGTTGGAAGTTTTGCGTGTGGTACCTTTCATTCTGATCAGGGCCCGGCGTTCGCCTCTAAGGCGTACAAAGTGGCCATGAGAAATTTGGGGGTCCAAGTCAAATTTTCGTCTCCATACCGGCCTGAGGGCAATAGTGTAGTGGAGCGAATGAACCGTGACTTAAAGCAATCTTTGACAGCCAGAGTTTTGGGTACTGGCCGGAACTGGCTTGCCCACTTGTATGACGTGCAACGTGCACTTAATAATCTCCCTAGAAGGTCTCTGGGTGGGCGGACCCCATACATGATGCTCTTTGGTGTTCGAATGTTTGTTCCAGACCTTGATGGTCTAGACATGGCGGCGTCAGCCACACCCTTTGACGTAGATGAACACTGTGCTGTATTGCAGACTCTACAAGAAGCCAGAAACAGTCTAGCGAAGGAACACGTACCCTCCTCATCTGAAACTGAAGTACAGGTTCCGGTAGTCGGCTGGCTACCCCGAGTTGGTGATCTGGTCCGTGAGAAGGTGGAGAACAAGAAGGAGTTCGGCCCCTCTTATCATGCACCGGTTCCAGTGCTTGGAGTGCAGGGTACAGGAACTGTCATTTTACCTCCACTTCCCGGTCGAAAGTATAACAGGTACATTTCGATTGATAATGTCAAACTACAACGAGTGGCCGATTCTTCTTAGTATGACTCCGGCGGTTTCCTGCCCTTCAATGCTGAGAAATTCTGTTGTGGCCCGAGCTTCTGACATAGTGCCTGATGTTGCCATCGAGTTGCAGGCCGTTACTGGTCCCTTGTTGCCACGAACACCTTGTGGTGTGCTTGAAGAAGCTGAGTATGCTTATCCTGCGGATGTTACCTTTCCTGTTTTACAATCTACCACAGTTGCCCTCTCACATGACTCTTTTGATTCTCGTTCAATGACTTCCATTGCCCCGTCCAAGGTTTCGATTTTTGTGGTTTGGTTCAAGAGACATTTTTTGATTTCCCCTTGGACTTACATTTGACTGATGCTCATATGTGTTTTTTTGTTTATGTCCATTGGCTTTGTGGTAGTGTTTTTTAGACTTATCAATGGACACTACCTGAATGAACGATCTACAATTCGACTAATTAATGGAACTTTGGCCCCCCACTCCTCATCACACATAATGAAGAGGGACCAGACTTTTGTGAACATTACTGCCTGGCCTGTACATGATGGGATCGCTTGGGATGCTGTTAATTTCAAATTCATGGCCCCACTGAAGTGATTAATGTGCCAAATGTATTTCGTGTTTCAATGGGTGATGTCGTTAAACAGAACATTCACTCAGATGATTGGGATGTTCAAGCCATAGAAGCACTGTTTTCTGATTTGAAATATTATGCTGCATTTGATGCTGAGGATTTGTATTTAGATACTGCTAATTATGATGAACAATTTTGTTATCAACATTATGGCACACATTTCCTGCACAAGGCAAATACGTTTAGAAATTTTTTAAATTTTACACAATGGGAACACTGCCCCGCCCCTAGGATGGGCAGCTCTACCACGTTAGTGGAAAAGTTCACTTATTTTTCTGATTTTAGTGTAGCCCATCCAGCATCCTTTTATTTTAAGGTTGCGCCTGAGGCTGCTTCTAAAGTTAGACTGACACACACCAAATTATTCTATTCCAAGTCCTTTATGGACGAGTTGGCAATTGGCGGGTATGATCTGTGGAAAGCTACAGTCGATCTTAAATCGATTTGGGGTTCCAAACGATGGCAAGTACAGGGAACAGAGGCTTTGCATCGTGCCTCTCATCCCGAATCATATGGTTTTTTTAAATTCCTCCATTTTTCAGACGACCTGTTTTGGATTGGCTACGTCAAAAAAATTAAATCCTCCCTCCATGCCGGATCTGGGTGCTTATCCCAATTGGGGTAATCATACGGATCTATCCCTTGATATGTTGCAGACACAGGTTTCCAACACGTCCTTCAATATTTCTAAACTGAATCCGAAAGGGTGGTTGGTGTGGCAAATGGGTTCGGACTCCTGTCAACATAGGTTTCTGGATTTGAAGCAGGGGTATACACAGGTTCGTGTGGACCCCAGTTTTGAATCCTCTCACACTGTAACAACCTACTCAGTAGGAAAGTTATGCCAGTCTTGGCTGCAACATTCCACTTTAGCGTCTGTTAAACTCCATTTAGCGCAATTAAATGACAAAATAGATTTGAATGATTTTGTTAAGGGTCCTGCAGTTGGCAGGTCCAATAGATGGGTGTATGTTGTTTATAACGAAGTTTGGAAGTTGTCACAAATTGAGGCTGCTTCCAGATTACGTGCTATAGATCAAGCCAATATGGAGAAGGTATTGGTTATAATAGATAATAGTATTAACACCCTATCTTTATTATACCTTAGATAATATTATATCATCTGTGGTAGACATTGTGCAGGATGATTTATCTGTATTGTATCATGGTCAAAACCAATTGCGATCTATGATGCAGTTTGCACGGACATTGCAAACATTGAAGGCAGGGAAAGTCGCTTGGGATTACATGAATACTTCATCTTTATTCCTTCCCTTTAATTTAACTGCGAAACAGCAATTCATGTCCATGAAAGATGCTACATATTCATTGCTGCACATTGAAAAGTTAGAACCTTTGCCTTTCTCTGTTGCCGAATTGAATTCTGCTGTGTGGCTAGTACATGGATTGATCACTTTACCGTTTCCCCTGTTTAAGTTTAGTTCGTGCATGAAACATTATGCTTAAGGCAGGTACAAACAGTTGGGTACTGCCTTCCTACATGAAGTCTGGTCGCTCCCTTTCACATCCAGATGTGTGAGGGACGGCAAGGAGGCTTACTTGAAAGGTGAAGAGTGCACTTCCGCACCGGATCACTCTGTTGTGTGTAGGCACATTCAATTGCATGGTGCATGTAATGTCCATGCCCCTAATTTAGCTTGCGTCCTGAAAGGGATTCCAGTGCCAGTTATTACTCCATCTTTACGCTGCTTGCTAACGGTAGTTATTTGCTATTAAATAATGAGGCTTGCTGTGGGATGCTAGTGGGAATTCCCTACATCGTGACTGTATCACAGAGAGTAGTTTGCTGTAATAACGTCCTTTTCCCACCCCCGCATGGCCGGCTGGATGTCTCCATATGGCCTTCGATTCCAACCTTGAAAGCAGAGTTCAATAAGATGAGCAGAATAAGGGCTCTATTGTCTCAAAAAGAAGTCGCTCTGACTTCGTCCCGGGAAACATTTGTCCTTCACGTAGCTAACATGCGCACTGAGGTGCAAGCGCTTTTGAATACTGATCTCCCACTTCATTTTGGGACCTTGATACAGACTATCTTTAATGCCTCTTCCACAAGTGGCATAGCTCATTTTTTTTAAATCGTGGGCTCCGGCCTCGTGACCTCTTTTCAAACTATTTTTGGAGTGATACCGGCCTTTTTTCATTCTATTTTTTCCAGTGTCTTCGGAGGTCTCCCTTTACTTCTTGCCCTCGTAGCTGGAATACTATTGTTGATCTGTGCCTTGCGCTATGGATGCACAACTTGTGCGGCACGACAACATGTCCCGGCTGCACCATCTTCGTAACCAGATGATTGAATTCTATGGCACCTTACCGCTAGTGACTCTGAGCATCGCCTATGGATTATCCTTTCGGTTTGCCTACTTTACTTGTGTGCAGCCTGTCTTTCATTGCCTAGATTGTCCAATGTTCCAATGGGCTCTGGATTTGTGTCTGTCAAACCCGGTGTCTCCTGATCCGGATTATGTTCGCCTTAGTGGCCCACGAGTTAGACAGTTCTGGTGTCGGGATTATGGCCTGTGCTGCAGCACATGGAGTTCTTGGTAATTGGGACATCGGAGCGGCGGCGATTGACTTCTTGACGAACAGTTACCTTGAGGTGCACCCCGGTTGTCCTCGCTAGGTGCTGGAGGCTCCGGTGGTTGAAGAACATGTCTGTTCTTTCCCCGTCCTGAACTGGATGGCAGATACTTTTGCGGAACGTTCCAATGATTTCCTCTTGGAAGCAGTAGCAACGTATTGTGCATACACTATGATGGATTGACTTTTGAACTTCCTTTCGGTCCTCAGTCCTTCATCGATTTTTAATCAACTAAATGGTTTTTTTATCCTCTCTACGTTTTAACTTTTTCCATTGATTTTTTCTTTCGAAATTTTTCACTTCCCTTATGTGGACTTCTAGTTCGTGCCCTTGGTTCCGTTCTATCGAACTTGAACTCTGCGTTCTTGCTAGTGCGCCCCTAGTGGTTAGTGGTCTGATCACGGGGGGATGTAGTGATGATCGTTATCTACCTATGTACAACGCTAAGTTATCATAACCGCGTTAAATGTTAGAAAGCCATCTTGCCGCTTTTGCTGCTTTTGCACACGACACTGTAGTCACATGTTATTAGAGTTGAGAAATGCTTACTCGACTTTGCTTCACATGAGAACTGTCTGAACAGTGAATAGCGACCTTGGGCTGTAAACAGTGTAACAGAAACAGTCTGGATCGCTAGATAGTGCATGTTGTTGAGTTCAGGTTGATCGGCCCACTAGTTTAGCCATAACACGCACGCAGTTGCAAATACCTGAAAGTCAAATGCTTTTAATATTGCAGTGTTACATGTTTTCAACACATTCGGAAGAAGAGCGTTCCTAGGAGCAGAGCATAGATGATCCTGTGATGTGAACTCTCTGAGCTGATCTATACGGTATGGGGTTCCCCATTCAAGCCTAGAGACCTTTTATTAGTCTAATAATACTATTAGTGTGTTAGAGAAAGGAAGGTGGCCTAGGGCCACTGTCATTTTAGTATGATTGCTCCTTTCATTTTCTATGGTATTGTAACTATGCTGATGGTTTTGATTTTAATCGTTTGTCTGCTAATGTTAGCCAAACTGCTGCATATTAGGACACGAGGTTTATAAAATAAACTCTTTAAACTTTTCCCGTCTCTCTGTTTATTCGGTTGTGGACTGGTACAAGAATAATTACGAAAAGGTGTTTCTGATTCCCACCATTCCTGAGAAATATACTAAGTCGCTTGTTCTGGGTTGTCTATACATTGGGACCGCCGAGCTAAACCTCGGATAACGAATGGGACACTGATAGGGGGTTCTGGGTTCTGAGGTGAGTTTTTGGTACACCGCAATTCACTGAGGGCCTGGGTTCCTGCGCATAGTTCTGCGCATAAGCAGAATCCCTGCAACACTGTATTGTTGGTTTGTTGCCCCTGCCCCCTTTCCACTGCCCTCCATAGTCTGTTGTTCTGCCACTGCCCTTCCTGCCTGCCCAGTGTGGTCAAATTGTTGCCTCTGCACTCTCCTACCTGCCTCTCAACAGTATCCCAATGAACAACTAGATTGCTAACATTCTATATTTATTACAAAAGTGTGGAACGCCTGACGTCATCTTGATGTAATCAAAACTGTAATACCTAGAGTATTTCCTTTAGAAATTACATATATGAGAGGATCTTATTTGCATCAAAATTATGGTTAGTGCTCTAAAAAACTAAAATGAGGACATATTTTCTGAGTTTTCAAATAGCGACAAAGAACTTTTAAATAATTTGTAATCTTTATGTTTTTTTATCTAGTTGACCACTTGATTAAATGTTGCACCTAGGGGAGAGAATGTGGTGTTACTTCCAGAGCTACAGACTTTGCAACTGGGGAACCAGGTTGGAGTTTCTGCTTCAGCTCAACATTCTGTGATTCTGGTCAAATCACTTAATCTCCCCATGTCTACAACCAAAATGAATTTGATCTTGTGTGATGTAACCAATGCTCATGTAATGCACTCCAATACCTGACAAGTCTGCACTATATAAAACTGTAAATACACAAAAAATAAGTGTTTTGCACACTCCTGTCATTGGGCTACATGTGGGCTACATCTGGGTGATATTTGTGCTGCATTTGGGCTCTTTTGTCTCTGGTGGCCATCTTGGGAGATTTATTTGTTATGAAGTTTCCTAATTTCCTCATTTACTGCAGTCTCCTCAGTAGGAAATGCTTTCAGTTTTTTACTTTCATTCCATCAAGAAGGTATTCAGATATGTCACACATTTGCCATAAATTCTGAATGTTAGCACTCTAGTTGCTCATTAGATCACTTTACTAAAGCTACTTCTCACCATGGAAGTCTGCTGCTCGTATTAAAAGTTCATGTTTCAGTCTGTATATCAGAATTTTTTAATGAAATAGAAGAGGATTTGAGAAGTCACTCAAAATGTGCCCTAATTTTTCTTTCTTCAGCACTAATCATAATTTCTATGGCAAAATGAACCCCCTCATTGTGTTCCTTTTTAAATTAAATGTTTTAAGTGTTACCAGTTTATTCCAATCAAGATGGCTTCAGGTGTGCCATACTTTTGTCATAAGTAAGACAGTAAGCGCTCTAGTTGTTCTTAAGAACACTCTGGGACATTCTGTCATTGGGCTATACTTGGGCTACATCTGGGTGATATTTGGGCTACATTTGGGCTCTTTTGTCTCTGGTGGCCATCTTGGGAGATTTATTTGTTATGAAGTTTCCTAATTTCCTCATTTACTGCAGCCGCCTCAGTGGGAATACTTTCAGTTTTTTATTTTGGTTCCATCAAGAAGGCATTCAGATGTGTCACACATTTGCCATAAATTCTGAATGTTAGCACTCTAGTTGCTCATTAGATCACTGTAGTAAAACTACTGCTCACCAGGGAAGTCTGCTGCTGGTATTCAAAGTGCATGTTTCAGTCTGCATGACAGAATTTTTTTATGAAATAAAAGAGGATTTGAGAAGTCAAAATGTGCCCTAATTTTTCTTTCTGCAGCACTAATCATAATTTCTATGGCAAAATGAACCCCCTCAGTTTGTTCCTTTGTAAATTAAATGTTTTAAGTGTTACCACTTTATTCCAATCAAGATGGCTTCAGGTGTGCCATACTTTTGCCATAAGTAAGACTGTTAGCGCTCTAGTTGTTCGTTAGAACACTCTGGGACATTCTGTCATTGGGCTATACTTGGGCTACATCTGGGTGATATTTGGGCTACATTTGGGCTCTTTTGTCTCTGGTGGCCATTTTGGGAGACTTATTTGTTATGATGTTTCCTAATTTCCTCATTTACTACAGTCTCCTCAGTAGGAAATACTTTCAGTTTTTTACTTTGATTCCATCAGGAAGGCATTCAGATGTGTCACACATTTGCCATAAGTTCAGAATGTTTGCACTCTAGTTGCTTATTAGATCACTGTAGTAAAGCTTCTGCTCACCGGGTAAGTCTGCTGCTGGTATTGAAATTGCATGTTTCAGTCTGCATGTCAGAATTTTTTAATGAAATAGAAGAGGATTTGAGAAGTCACTCAAAATGTGCCCTAATTTTTTTTCTGCAGCACTAATCATACTTTCTATGGCAAAATGAACCCCCTCACTTTGTTCCTTTCTAAATTAAGTGTTTTAAGAGTTACCACTTTATTCCAACCAAGAAGGCTTCAGGTGTGCCATACGTTTGTCATAAGTAGGACTGTTAGCACTCTTGTTGTTCTTTAGAATACTCTGGGAAGCTGCAGTAGAACACAAAGGAATCAACTGACAGTCTCTGCCCTTGTTGGATGTACATGTTTTACTGAGAATGTCAGACTTCATTCTCACATGACTGAGAAAGATAATGTGAATTTACAGAAAATATGCTCTCAGTTTAGCTTATAGATCATCTTCAAACCTCTGTGGGAAAAGCATGAGAAAATACTTTTCTCTCAAACATGATTCATGATATCACAGCAGAAGGCTTTTTCACATGGTAAAATCACCTTAGAACACACCACAATTCCTAAAATGAGTATGGTACCATCAATAAATGATTTATAATGTAACTAAAGTCTTAAAACCTTCTATTAACTGCAATGCTTTTTAATGAGGTGCTATCATGTATATTGGACCCAAGATGGCTGCCAACACTTCTTGGATGAAGTGCTGACAGCCAATCAGATCTCACGATGAGATGTGTGGTTAGGCTCCGCCCAGATATATATGTGATTTTACTTTTGATTTTCTCAGGAACCACTGAACGGATTTACACCATTTAAGCAAAAGGCACGAGTCTGAACTGAGGACTGCCTCTTTGCCAAATTTGGTGTAATTCCATTCAGCACTTCGGGCTGTAGCTGCGTCAACAGGTCCTATGGAAAAATGCATGGGGAAAACGTATTTTGGGACCCCCCTTTTTTCTCGGCCTCTGCTTGACGAATCACTGTGAAATTTTCAGGACAGGAGCGGACTGGAGCTGGCCAAAAGTTTGGAAAATTTCGCGAAGATTCATCAATCGACGCCAACGTTATTCCAAATAGAATGTTGCAGATTTCCTTGGAAAATAGGTCCTAACTATAACTACCTACTGGCGACTGCCAGTAGGTGATATATATATATATATATATATATATTACCTACTGGCGGTCGCCAGTAGGTAGTTATAGTTAGGACCACGTTTCCATAGGAAATCCGCAACATTCTATTTTGAATAACTTTGGCACCGGTCGACGAATCCTCGCAAATTTTTCAAAATAGGTGGGGCGCTACGCTCCGCTCCTACCCTGAAAGTCTCGGGGGGATTCGTCAAGCGGGGGCTGAGATAAAAGGGGGGTCCCAAAACGCGTTTTTCCCATGCATTTTTCCATAGGACCTTTAGACAGGGCTACAGCCCGAACGGCTGAACAGAATTTAATGAAATTTGGGAGAGAGGTAGTCCCCAGGTCAAGGAAGTGCCTTTTGTAGGTTTGGTGTAAATCTGTTCAGTAGATTCTGAGAAAATAGCCTTTAAATCAATATATATATCTGTGGCAGCTTACGGTGCGCTTACCGTAAGCTTACCGTAAGCTTACCGTACGCGTACGGTGGCGTGCGCGAGCGCGATTCTGATTGGCTCTTAGTTCTTAGTAAACATTCGAATCGGTCGAAACCAGGAAGCGGCGGCCGCCATTTTCTCTCTCGCTTCCTGAGTAGGGCAGCAAAAACCAACCCCAAAAATGTGTAAAGAGGCAGTTTAATGAGATCCTAACCACCCAGCATTGATACAGGGGTCCCCAAACCACCCCCAAGCCCAAAAAAAAAAAATAATTTTTTTTCGGAAAATCGCCGATTACGCTTACCGTACGCGCACGGTAAAAAATAGTAAAAAAAAACAAATTATCCACATTCTCCCTACCCCGTGTGCAAATGGTGCCCGAAGGGCACCATTTGTGCATGGCTTATCATAGGTAGGAAGTTAACAAAGAATACATTTCACAAAGATGCGCAAAATATGTCCCCCATGTGCGCACGGTGCGCGAAGCGCATCGTGCGTACATGGCCCATTCCGCTTAACGTGGGCATGCGGTGCGCGCAGTGCACCGCGTGACCACTGTGCGTGCACGGCTCGCGCACCGCGTGCTCACTGTGCGCGCACGGTGCGCGAAGCGCACCGTGCGCGCACGGAACGAACTGCGTTAACTGGGCGCGCACGCCACGAATGGCGTAAAGTAACTTAGCATTTAAAAAACCTTGCAAATTCACTGAAAAAACCATAGGTTTCACACATGTTATAGTTAGCTGGACATTTTACTGATAAAAAACCAATGAAATTCCCCCGTTATAGTTACTGCAGGCAACTATAACTCACGCGACCGCAATCTTCTGCTGATGACATATGTGTCTTTATGAAAAAAAAATATTTGTAATATATGTAAAGCTAAAATTTAATGGAAGAAGACATGGGCAAATAAGTGTCTAAATACAGTATTAGCATCAGCAGAGGATTGCGGTCGCGTGAGTTATAGTTGCCTGCAGTAACTATAACGGGGGAATTTCATTGGTTTTTTATCAGTAAAATGTCCAGCTAACTATAACATGTGTGAAACCTATGGTTTTTTCAGTGAATATATATATATATATATATCTTTCATACAGTTCGCTGGTTTCCCTGCCGCTTTTGCGGTGGCGGGCTCAAGCGAGGTAGCGATCCTCATTCATTTATCAACAAAGCCTTTCCACGATGAAAAAAGCGTTCTTGAGCCCAGTTCCTTTGGCGTGATTATTTATTTAAGAAATAGCAAACACACACCCGACGCATTTCGGTGCCACTGCACCTTGGTCACGGGTAATCAGCAGTTTGTGAAAAGTGCTACATATAGTGTTTAAACAAAACATAAACATAAAGGTAGGACTACCTGCCCCAACTCGATAATAAAGACCTTCAAAATTGGCATCCATTTTGTAGTGGTCAAATCGTCACAAGTTACTGTTTCAAACATTTTGTAATTGCCACTGATTACAATATCTGGTAAGAGCAACACGAACATAATTATGTATATTGGTACCAGGTAATTTCAAAACAATTGAAGTGATAAGTCCGGCTCAAGTGAGCATATTACTACAAACGAGCGATTTTATCTAAAACCACGAAATTGACCAATCTTGCTGTATGCTACATGTTGCTGTTTGATTTACGCCCTAGTGGGCTGTCTCATGGATTTTTGTGAATACAGGACACTCGAGATTTTTTAAAAGTCATTGAAAAAGTCCGGTGGGAAGAAGACATGTGGCTAATGTCACTTGATGTCAATAGCTTATATACGTGTATACCACACGATTTGGGAGTACAAGCCAATCAGCACTTTTTGAAACAAAGAGACATTAAGTATCTTTTACACACTGAAATGCTGGTATGCATGATGCAAAGATGTCTTTCGAAAAAAAAATTTCTCTTTGATCACGTCATCTATTGTCAGGCTCGAGGTACGGCGATGGGAACCTGCTTCGCCCCCAGCTACGCTGGTTTATACCTGGGCTGGTGGGAGGAGCAGGTGGCCAGTAAGATCTTGGCCTTTACCCAGAACGTTTGTCTCTGGGCAAGATATATAGATGACGTATTTTGTCTCTGGAAGGGAGAAAAAGATGACGCTTTGCAATTCGTGGCCAACTTAAATGCAAACGAGTGCAATTTGACATTCACGTGCACAATAGAAAAAGAAACCATCGAATTTCTGGATGTGATCGTTAATGTCGTTAATGTCAAAAATGGTAAATTGGGGAGCAAGCTGTTCCGGAAACTAACAGCAGGTAACAGCCTGCTACATGCGGACAGCTGCCACCCAAAGAATCTGATTCGCAGCATCCCGTACGGGGAACTTTTAAGGGCCAAGAGAAATTGCAGCACACAATCAGACTTTGAATCAGAAATGATAAACATGAAAGAAAGATTTGGGGAAAGAGGATACTCAAATAAAATAATCAAACAAGCATGTGCTAAAGTTAGAACAGTTTTGAGGGAGGACCTTTTAAACCCAAAAACCCCTAAAGAAGACCAAGATGAGCCAATCAGGTTCATCACTGCATACTCTAGCCAGTCGTGGCAGGTTAGAAAATGTCTGAAAAAATATTGGCACATCTTAAACATTGATCCTGAGTTGAAAAAAGCAGTGGGAAGTCAGCCGAAAGTCACATTCAGAAAATGTCCAGCTCTTAAAGATCTTCTTTGTAGCAGTGCTGTAAGTAATAAAGAGCAAAAATGGAGAGAGATAAAGGGATTCTACACGTGTAATTCATGCAAGGCATGTAAAAATAGCGTGAATCGAAAGGAACTCACTTTATCAAAAAATCAGAAACCATACATAATTCAAAAACATTTAACGTGCAAATCTGACTTTTGCGTGTATGCTTTGTGTTGTCCCTGCCCTTTAGTATACATTGGAAGTACTATTCACCAGGTGAAAAAACGAATCTTGGAACACAATAGGGCCATTATCAATGAGGACAAGCAATATCCCATTGCTAGGCATTTTAAAGAAACACATGGAAAAAACATCAATGTCCTACAATTTTGTGCCCTGGATAGAATCCCAAAATCAGAAAGGGGTGGAGATAGAGTGAGAGAGCTACGGAAACTGGAGTCCAAAATGATTATTAAATATGATACCGTACAACCATTAGGTTTAAACAAAGATGAAGAGATGTCGGTTCATTTGGGTTAAATAATCATTAACGTGCTGTACATTTGACACTCAAATTACAAGATATTACATGATGTAAATAAGAAGCCATAAGTTTGTTTTTTAATTGTTTATATTAGTATAGTGATTGCAAAAATTTGTTTATGTTTTGTAGGAGACCAAACTGTCAGCATACCATTAAGAAGATCTACTTTCAGAGGCATTACAAAATTATGATTTGGTTCGCGCAAAGTGAGACAATTAATTATAAGAGCCACTGATGAATTTGGGCCCACTGGGGCAGTATTCACAAAAATCCATGAGACAGCCCACTAGGGCGTAAATCAAACAGCAACATGTAGCATACAGCAAGATTGGTCAATTGCGTGGTTTTAGATAAAATCGCTCGTTTGTAGTAATATGCTCACTTGAGCCGGACTTATCACTTCAATTGTTTTGAAATTACCTGGTACCAATATACATAATTATGTTCGTGTTGCTCTTACCAGATATTGTTATCAGTGGCAATTACAAAATGATTGAAACAGTAACTTGTGACGATTTGACCACTACAAAATGGATGCCAATTTTGAAGGCCTTTATTATCGAGTTGGGGCAGGTAGTCCTACCTTTATGTTTATGTTTTGTTTAAACACTATATGTAGCACTTTTCACAAACTGCTGATTACCCGTGACCAAGGTGCAGTGGCACCGAAACGTGTCGGGTGTGTGTTTGCTATTTCTTAAATAAATAATCACGCCAAAGGAACTGGGCTCAAGAACGCTTTTTTCATCGTGGAAAGGCTTTGTTGATAAATATATATATATATATATGTATAAATATATATATACATAACTATCTACTGGCGGTCGCCAGTAGATAGTTATAGTTAGGACCGTGTTTCCATAGGAAATCTGAAAATTCTATTTTGAATAACTTTGGCGTCGGTTGACAAATCCTTGTGAAATTTTCAAAATAGGTGGGGCGCTCAGCTCCTACCCTGAAAGTCTCGGGGGGATTCGTAAAGCTGGGGCTGAGAAAAAAGGGGGGTCCCAAAACGTGTTTTCCCCATGCATTTTTCCATAGGGACCTTTAGTCCAAGGTACAGCCCGAACGGCTGAACAGAATTATTTGAAATTTGGGAAAGAGAAAGTCCTCAGGTCAGGGATGTGCCTTTTGAATATCTGGAGTCAATCTGTTCAGTAGTTCCTGAGAAAATTGCAGTTAAAAGTACATACATATCTATAGGCGCGCACGGTACGCGTACTGTACGCGTACCGTACGCGCACGCTGCCGTGCGCGAGCGTAATTCTGATTGGTGGTTACATGACAGTACACATTCCAGTCGGTCGAAATCATGAAGTGTCAGCCGCAATTTTGTGTGTCTCACACTGAAAAACAAAGGTAAAGAACGTGAAAAGGGGGCAAGGTAGAGAGTTGCAGACCCCCTAGCCTTTGTCAGGGGGTCCAAAAAGGACCCAGAAGTGTGAAAAATAAATTTTTATTTTTTTGAAAAAAAAATCGCGGCGTACGCGTACCGTGCGCGTACGGTACGCGTACGGCGGTAAAAAAAAATTAAAAAAATATAATTAAAAATCAAAATTAAATGTTTAGATGTTGGTTGGCTCTAAAAAGAGCCGTTGTGTTTATTGAGTGTTTTTTTGGTACCTACAAGTAAGTACCGATGCAGAGTCTAAAGTTCAAGAGGAAGACTCTGTTCCCTTCATCATTAAAATGTACACCGTCTCCTCTATAAATGTCTTGCATGTTGTAACACAAGTTGTTGTGGTATATAGAACCCATACCATAGTCTCTGAGGAAAGCAGAAACAGACTTATTGACGTGCTTTCTTGCTTTGTCAATCTGCGGACAAAATTGGTTGGACCAGTTCCACTCTTGCCTTTGGCATATATTAGAATATACAAAGGCAGTTTGTGGAAAAAGTGACATCAATTGCACAAAGGTGTCCTTAACAAGCATTTCCAGACCTACCCCAGTTAAAGTGCCTAGGTCATTTCCACCACAGTGCACAATAATAAGGTTAGGCTGTGGGAGATGTAGAAAGGTTTTCACCAAAGGCATTAATTGGTGCCACTTTAACCCTCTCTGACCAATCCATTTAATGTCTACATTTGGCAAAGCAAGGTCTCTCACAATACCTCTTTTTTCTGCAAACTTTTCACCCCAGAAGACATAGCTATGACCTACAATCCACACTGTGAACATCTTTCAAGGAGATCTGGATGCATTCAGAAGGTGTCTTTCATTAGAATGGCAATATGAAAAGAAAGATAGTTGTAAAATGGAGGCTAACATACTTTTTTTTTTTTTAAAGAACTGATTGGCTGATTCAAACCATTTTACAGTTAAAACTAGGCTGTATGTTTAGATTTTTACAAGCATGTTTTGTATTGGCTCAGAAAAATGTGTACCCACAGAACATTACTTTGGATTTGCTGTTAGGTTTGAAAAGTCAAGCACTCTTGCTCCAAGGATTAAAAACATTGTGTGTTGAACTTATGACCTCTCTGCTCACAGCAGTGTTCCACGACCTGTTGCTATGGTAGCAGGCAGAAGTCATGTTGGGGGAAGGGATCATTTGGAAAGGGTTGAAATTTGCAACCAATAGAAATGTGTGTTTCCATTTGAAAAAAATGTGGGAAGCACTGTGATTTGGAGTTAACATGTATATGTGTGGAAAAAGAGAGGGACACATTGCCATTAACTGGTTCTGGTGAGAGGAGAGAGGTGTACAGCTCAGAGATTGTTGCTGTGATAATCTGCTGTTTGAGTGCCACATTTCTTTCTGAACTAACTACTTTTAAAGGTGAGTTATGAATTTGAGAGGGAATGTATGTGGTGCATTTTGCTATAAATAATAGAAATGTGATTCTTCTTTTAAAGTTGTTTTTCACATTTTGTGTTTTGGGAGATATTTAACTGTCTTGAACTTGTAAGATATTATTGAGTATGTCTTCACCATAAGTTAAGGTGTACTGGTATCACCCAGGAATACTGTTTTCTGCCTAGAATCACACCATGAGACAGTGTGCACACAGGAATTGTTATCAGAGATTTAATTTGTGTTGCTCTTGCTCTGTTAGCCTTGCACTCGCAGGAAAGGGGCAGTTTGTTTTCTTGAACTGTGATGGTTAGCGTTCAGCAGAAATCACTTTCTCACAAATGAGAGGCAAATGGAACATTTTCCTTCCACTTTTAAAGTTGTGTTTATATTTTAAGATAAGGAAGATATTTAAGTGCCTTGAACTTGTAAGATATTATGGAGTATGTCTTCTCTAGAAGTTAAGGTGTACTGGTATCACCCAGGAATACTGTTTTCTGCCTAGAATCACACTATGAGTCTGTGTGCACAAAGGAATTGTTGTCAGAGAATTAATTTGTGTTGGTCTGGTTCTGTAAGAATGACATTCATAGGAAAGGCGCAGCTTGTTTTTTAGAACTGTGATGGTTTGTATTCAGCATAAAAAAGCTGTTTGGGCATGTGCTATTTTCTGTTTCTGAAAAATAAAATGAAAATGTGTCAGACTGTTAGAGTAATTATCACTTGCTCTACCACAGTAGTAAGTGTGCTTTCAAATTGCAAATCAAATTTCGTTTTCTGCCTAGAATCACACCATGAGTCTGTGCGCACACAGGAATTGTTCTCAGAGATTCAATTTGTGTTACTCTGGTTCTTTCAGAATTGCATTCGTAGGAAAGGGGCAGTTTGTTTTATTGAACTGTGATGGCTAGCATTGAGCCCAAATTAATATGTCACAAATGTGAGGGCAATGCAAACACATTTGACATCAACATGGTAGATTTTCCTTCCACTCCTGCAATGGGTCATGTAGTTTGTACATGTTCAAAAGTCCTATTAACCCTTACCACACATGTAGTGTTACATACATGTCTCCAGTGTTTATGCAGTTGTGCAAGCGTCAATGCAGATCTCTCTTGCACTTGACAGTAGACAGTCTCCAGAAGCACACTCTTAGCAGAGAGCAAGCTGTTTCTCATGTACAGTCATGCTTACTATTCAGCGCTGTGTGGTGTTTCAGATAGCAGTGAGTAACGCTAATACATTGAACATCACCAAGGCTCATTTCCTTTGCTAGAGTGTAGTACGTCATTCAGGTTGCATATGTTCATGGTCTCAAAAAGTAGTTTGGGCATGTGCTCTTTTCTGTTTCTGAAAAATATAATGAAAATGTGTCAGACTGTTAGAGTAATTATCACTTGCTCTACCACAGTAGGAAGTGTGCTTTAAAATTGCAAATCAAATTTCTTTTTCTGCCTAGAATCACACCATGAGTCTGTGCGCACACAGGAATTGTTCTCAGAGATTCAATTCGTGTTACTCTGGTTCTTTCAGAATTGCATTCGTAGGAAAGGGGAAGCTTGTTTTATTGAACTGTGATGGCTACCATTGAGCCCAAATTAATATGTCACAAATGAGAGGGCAATGCAAACACTATTTGACATCAACATGGTAGATTTTCCTTCCACTCCTGCAATGGGTCATGTAGTTTGTACATGTTCAAAAGTCCAATTATCCCTTACCACACATGTAGTGTTACATACATGTCTCCAATGTTTATGCAGTTGTGCAAGCGTCCATGCAGATCTCTTTTGCACCTGACAGTAGACAGTCTCCAGAAACACAATCTTAGCAGAGAGCAAGCTGTTTCTCATGTACAATCATGCTTACTATTCAGCGCTGTGTGGTGTTTCAGATAGCAGTGAGTAACGCTAATACATTGAACATCACCAAGGCTCATTTCCTTTGCTAGAGTGTGGTACGTCATTCAGGTTGCACATGTTCATAGTCTCAAAAAGCTGTTTGTGCAAGTGCTCTTTTCTGTTTCTGAAAAATATAATGAAAATGTGTCAGAGTAATTATCACTTGCTCTACCACAGTAGTAAGTGTGCTTTCAAATTGCAAATTAAATTTCGTTTTCTTCCTAGAATCACACCATGAGTCTGTGCGCACACAGGAATTGTTGTCAGAGATTTAATTTGTGGTACTCTGGTTCTTTTAGAATTACATTCGTAGGAAAGGGGAAGCTTTAATTTGTGTTGTTTTTATTGTGTTTTTCACTTGTAGGAAAGGGGTAGATAGTATTATAAGATTTGAAAAGCACAAAAAATATATATTAATAAATTTAAATTACATAAAGGTATTTTTTTTTGTTTCTTTCAGGTATTGCTGACCAACAGTGAAATAAATTAAAGATGCCTATAAAATCAAGGAAGAGAAAAGAACAGAAAAAACATTTATATTTGAAGACAACTGGAGGACCCAAATTAGTTGAAGATCCTCATGTTGGAAAAAAGAAAAAGTCTTCTGGTAAGCAAACTAAGGATTTTTTTAAAAATATCTTCAAAAAAGGAACAAATTTGAAAAATGTCCGCACTGCAAATAGTGTTTCAAGTAGAAAACAACAGGACAAAAGTGAGAAATTACAAAATGCTAATGTACAATTAGAAGCAATAAAGATTGACTTAAACAGAAAAACAGCATTTAAAGGCATTCGTAGAAAAATGTTTCAGAGAAGAGTGATGTCCAATTTGCTAAAGGATGTGAAAAAATATAAGAAGAAAGCAAAATTTTATAAGCGAAAAAAAGATATTGAATCAATTGTAGCTAAGGCTTTAGATTTGAAAAGAAAACTATTCATTTTAATTTTGAACAGGATCCGTACATTAGATAAAATGGTCAATGTAATGAAGTCACAAAGCAAAACGAAAAGAGTAGTGAAAAGAAATAACTTTTGTAAAGTGTTTTTAGGAGAATGGATGCATAGTTCAAGTACTGAACCATTTTTTAATGAAGAGAGTTATCTTCAAAGTAATAGTTTGCTGCATGCAGTTGACACCAGAGGTCGTGCTTATGAAGTGAAAGATGGTTGTATAATGGAAAAGGAGAAAATGGTTCCAAGAAATGAGGAAGAAGTGATAGCTGATGAGGTTATGGGGAGACGTCCTAAAGCCCCAGTGTACACTTGGAATTGTAGTAGTATTTGTACTGTACGACAGGAAATTACGTGACTTTCTAAGAGAATATAGTAAAACAAAGTGTTACACAGAAGATTAAGGTGCTTCAAAGACTAGATCCATGTAGAGTGAGAGAGAATACTGGTTTGCAAGGACATTCTCTGGCTTGTCTTTCTAGGAAAGTTTGCCAAAGTGTTTTTCACCATTTTAGGATGCTGGCAGTTCATCATACTGAAATGAGAAAGTTTGTGAGAAGATTGTATTTTGCTAAAAGTCCAGCACTAAAGTTAAATGAGTTGAATAGGGCTCTGTTCCGTGGATCTGTATCAGATGTAGAGAAGGTTACTGATGAAATTCAGTTTTGTTACTTTGGTCCGGAACAAGAAAGTGCAGGTAATGACACAGTTATTGAAGAAAATGTGGAAGAGAATGTAGAACCCACTGTTAGGAAAAATTTTGAAGATCAAATGACAACATTTACTATCATCTCTAATGAAAGACCAAATATTACTTGTATTTGTTGCCGGAGAAGCCATTATAAAAATCAAACAAGGTATGTTGATCTCTATAAAAAAAGTGAAAAAGAAAATAATACTAAGTGGATGGATTTTGCTACATATTTATTTCTGGAAAATTGTTTTGATTTGGGTGAATATCACTGTATTTGTAAATACTGTTATAACAAGTTAGAAGAAAATAAAATGCCAGCAAGAGCTGTACATAATAATTTAGAATTGGTTGAAATTCCTGAATAACTTAGTGATTTAAATACATATGAGTCTATACTCATTCAATGTGTCCATCCTTTTCAGACTATAGTTCGTATGGAGCCCAAAACAGGCAAATTACCTCCTTCGGATTTACAAAGAGGTTTAAAAGGAAGAGTTGTTTATTTGCCATTGGATTTGAAAAAAAATATGGAAACTATTGATGCAGATAGATTGGAAACTGAACCATTAGTTATTTTGGTTAATGGAGTACCAACAAAGAATAAGAAAATTTGGAAGGAGCTGGTAGATGTACGAAAAGTACAAAGAGCAAATTTATATTTGAAAAGAAATAATAAATGGTATGAAACAATTTATATGGATGAAGATGAAGAAGTTTTACTACCAGACTCAGAAATACCAGCTGGGCAAATTGAAAAAGTCAAAAGAAGAAGAAATTTATGAACATTTCAGCATACATCCTCTTCATTCAAAAGAAGTTATGGCAAACACTATTGATCTGTTTCAGATGAAAAAAGCACAAGGAACTCCCGTGAGTGTATGGGGGAGAGCTTGGAAGCTCGTTGTTTTCCCCAGCTGTTTCCTACAGGAAAAGGTGGACGATATGATGAATGTCCAGTACAGATTCCTGCTTCTGTGTGTCGGACTACAAGATTATATGTAGAAGATCCAAGATTTTGTCAAAGTATTCCTTATTTGTTCCATCTTTTATTTGAAAGTGACTTGTCAGCACTATCTTATGCAGTAAATCACATTTTGAAAACTGGAGTACATTTACAAAATGTGTCTGCAAAGGATTTTATGAAAAAAGTGCAACAGCGAGATGATCATTTGGAATCTCAATTGATTAATCTAATGGCTTGTCAGCGTGGGACAAATGAATATTGGTACCGACGCCATGGAGAATTGAAATGTATGTTACGGAATTTAGGAACTCCTACAGGGTTTCTCACCCTAAGCTGTGCTGAGTACGCCTTGGATGATCTTCTGGATTTTCTTCGAGAGGCAAATTCAAAGATTGAAAACATCCAATACAAGACAGCAGGAGAATTGTGCTCATTGGATCCGGTTAATGTTTGCAGATATTTCAATCATAGATTTGAGGCTATGATGTCCTTCATCTGCAATAAAAAAAATCCACCACTTGGAGAAGTTGTGGATTTCTTTTGGAGAAAAGAGTACCAAGCAAGAGGTGCTCCTCATATTCATATGCTGTTGTGGATCAAGGATGCCCCAAAATTTGGATCAGATTCTGATGATGCAGTTTTAAGTTTCATCGAAGGATATGCAACATGTGCTATACCTAAAAGCACAGAAGAGAAAAACTTAAAAGAGCAAGTTTTACGTTTCCAAAGTCATCGGTGTGGAAAATACTGTCGACGAAAGTACAAGAGTAAAGAAAAATTCTACACAAAATGTCGATTTGGATTTCCATGACCTGTTCTTTCAAAAGCAAGAGTCAACAGTTTTATGTCAGCTGTGCGACATACTATTACAAGAAAATCTCCCAAAAATACGTACAACCTAAGAAGAAAAGAAGAGTCAAAATATATAAATGACTACTACCCAGTCATTTTATCCATGTGGAATGCTAACATGGATATACAGTATGTTGCTGACAATTCTATTGCTGTTGCTCGGTATGTCACATCTTACATCACTAAATCTGAGAAAACGGAATTGAAGGAAATGTGGGAAGAGATTTCTCACGAGAAGACTGTCAGTAAGAAGCTATACAGTTTCAGTTTAAAGATGTTATCGCATCGAGAAATTGGATCCTACGAATGCTCAGATAGGTTATCATCTGCAAGTCTGTACTCCAAATCCATAAGAATAATTTGGGTAAGTTTAGGCCTTGCAGGAATGCGAAATCGGGTACTGAAATCTGTTGGAGAAATTGAATATTTGGCAGAGAATGACCCGGAAAGTACAGATATTTTGAAATCAAACATGTTGGACACATATTTCCCAAAAAGAAGTCGTCATCTTGAGAACATGTGTCTCTATGAAGTGCTGCAGAACTACATTTTTACACGGAAAGCCACAGAAGACATCAACAATGGAACATATAAAGTCATTGGTGAGGAAGGATGTTTGGTGAAGCAAACAAAAGGAAGTTTGATTAATCACAGGAAGCTGAGTTGCGACACTCCTGACAAAAAGGAATTTTACTACTTAGCAATTTTACAGCTGTTTAAACCATGGCGTTCAGAGGATGAATTACTTGGAGATTTTCACAGCTATGAATGCAGTACTTTTACAAATTATGTGCAAATGTTAAATGAAGAAATTGAACAGGAAGCTACAATTGCAGCTGAAGTAGCTAGAGACAGTTCTCAAGACAGACAAAGTTCTGGAACGCTCAGTCAAGATCCCCTAGGACAACCAATCGTAGAAAATGAAGCTGCAATAGCAATGACTGAAGTGGAAACAGCTATGAATCAAGCTCAGGAAGATTTAACCCCTTCAGCGCGGCGCGGATTTCCGCGCCACGCTGAAGGTTACGTGCGCGGGCGGGGCCATGACGGAACGGTTCCGTCATGCGCACAGCCCAACCGACGTGCATGACGGAACCGTTCCGTCATGCGCGTCGAAGGGGTTAATAGACTTACCAAATTTGGAACAGCAACTGAATGAAGAACAAAAACAAATTTATGAAGAAGTCACAAAAAAAATTGATCATGGATTACTACATGAAAAGAAAGAGTGCTCATGCGCATCATTTGAACCAATCAGGATGTATGTGAGTGGACAAGCTGGAACTGGAAAAAGTTTCTTAATTAAAGTCATCCGAAGCTACCTACAGCAAAAAACAGATTCAACTTTGTCTTGTGTTGTTACTGCTCCAACTGGGTTAGCAGCATATAACATAAAAGGAATTACCTTACATCGCTTGCTAATGTTACCAGTGGAGCATGAGAACAAAATAGAATATCACAAGCTAACAGGAGAAGCATGCTTCGAAGTTTCAAGAGTGTTGAAGAAGATGCAAGTTCTCATTATTGATGAGGTAAGCATGGTATCAAACTTAATGCTTGCCTTTGTGCATTTAAGAATGCAGCAAATTCTAAAGAGAGACTATGACGTGTTATTTGGAGGAAAACATGTTATAGTTTTTGGGGATCTTCTGCAGCTCACTCCAGTTAAAGGACAACCAGTGTTTAATACTGTGACACATGAAGACACGAAGAAGTCATTAGGAAGTATTGGTAATGCGAATATTTGGTCATTCTTTGACTACAAAGAACTCACTACCAATATGAGGCAAGCAAACGATGAAGATTATGCAAGTATTCTGAAAGATATCAGAATTGGACTACTCACAGAAGTTGGCAGAGAAGCATTACAGAGTCGGTTGCTACATAATTTATTTCCAAATGTAGAAATAGTTGCAGAGAAAATATACCAGAACATTGCAGAAAAAAATACTGTAATCTGCTTAATGCCAACATTAAGTGAATGCTCGATATTCAATGAGAAACTTTTGAAATTGGAAAAGGAAGAGATTAAGAAAATGGAAGCAGTGGACAAAATTCAGCATGAAGGAATTACTATTACATTAACAGGCAAATTGAAAAATAAAGTGGATTCTCTAGAGAAGAACATTTCAAAAACAGCTGGATTAGAAAAAAATCTTTATGTTTGTATGAACCGTCGAGTATTCTTAAGAAGAAATTTGGATGTAGAAAAAGGTTTAGTGAATGGAGCTATGGGTAAAGTTGTGGGTTTTGTGAAATACCAGAAAAAAGATAGGATTGAATTTTTAAAAATAAAATGTGATCAGATTGAAGAGGTTAAAGGCATTTGTCATTGTTCAGTTCGTTTCTTGCTTGTTAAAGACTTATATGTACGTAGGAAGCAGTTTCCGTTTTCTCTAGCATATGCTGTAACTATTCACAAATCTCAAGGATTAACTGTAGATAGTGCTTTTGTAAACATTGGTTCTACTGTGTTCACAGAAGGTGTGGCATATGTTGCTTTGTCACGAGTGAAAACATTATCTGGTCTATTCATGATAGACTTTGATGACTCAAAAGTTAGTGCTGATGCAAATTGTGTAAAGGAGTATAATAGATTAAGAAGAACCTATGCTCCTCATTTAGGTCAGTATCCTGTGTTTGAAAAACGTGTTGTTTCTCGGAAAAGGAGAATTGAGAATATCTGTAATGAGGATGTACAGAAGAGAAAACAAAAGGAGAGTGATGTGATTGCAAGCAAAAAGAAAAAGGACAGTGTTCAAGAGGTTGTTGGTTGTCATTTTGAAAATAGCTCTGGTGTCAACTGCTACGCTAATGTAGTGCTGAATGTTGTATTTTATCTTGAAAATTTGAAAGAGCAGATAATACTTAATCATGTAAAAAGATTTTGTTCTCTGCTGAGTTTTCTTTTTGAGAAGCTGAGTATTGATAAAACTAAAATAGAAAGTGCTTCTGATGTTAGAAAACTTTTAGATGTATGTTCAGGATGTACACAGTTTACTCAAAATGTCCAGCAAGATGCACAGGAATTCTTGATGTATATCCTTATGGTACTGGAAGAAGAAGGGGTAGAAATAGAAAATATGTTTGGTCTTTCTTATAAATGGGAACATAGTTGTGAAAACTGTTTCAACACATGCAGCTCTAATGTTGATTCAGAAAGGTTCATATATTTAACATTACCAGAGAGTCAATCAGTGACTTTTAGTAAATTAGTTAAAGATGCCAATCACAGCATGGAATGTTCTAAATGTAAATCAGACATGTTTTCAATGTTATTTTTAAAGAAATATGGACAGTATGTAATTTTAATGATGCAACGTTGTAGAGCTGATGGTTCAAAATTGGACACTTTAATAAAGAAGTTTACAGGACATCAATTATCAATATCTGGAAAAACTTTTGTTGCAGTTGCAATAATTTTCCATGATGGACCTTCGATAACTTCTGGTCATTACACAGTTTATCTTAAATGTGAAAAAGGCTGGACACTGTGTAATGATTCTCAATTGATTTTCAAGCAACGTTTGCATGCAGAATTACCAAATTCCTATTTAATTTTTCTGAAACCAAAATTTTAGATACAAATTGCAACATCTGAACAAATCATTTTTGCGATTTTATTGGATTACCATTGGATATTTCATCAAAAAAGAATTTAAAAATTACCATTTGGCCTCATGGAAAGGTAAAAATTTCTCTTCTGGACTTCTTTGACAGATATTATTTTGGTTTATGTGCTTAAGCAACACGATTTACAGACAATATTTATTGCAAATATTTGTTGTTTTTAGATGATGTTTTTATTAAATATGTTACATTTCTATAAAGGTATGTTTTACTGAGAAGAGATTCAGGGCTTTTTTTAAACAATCTTTCAGATTGTTAAGTTTTTTGCCCGCTGTTAAGTAATGAATGCAATTGGTTTCACGATTTACAGTGAAATTCAATATATTCTGAAAACAGCAAAAAAAGGGCAAAAATTTGTTTTTTTAAATAAGAAGATATGTGTACTGTATTTTTAAAATGTATTGTTAAATATTAATACTTTTTTCTTTTTTTACAGATTAAGAAGGACAATTTAGGAAAATTAATACTTTTTTCTAGCAATAAAAAAAAACAGTTATTGATAATTAAGTTATTTTGTTGGTCAGGTAAGTTTGAAATATCTGTATTGATCACACATTTACTTTCATACTCCCTTTTTTCACTTCTCCTCACTCTGCTTTTCTCATTTCCCTTGTGGTCACTCAAGTACATTGAAGGGTGAAATAAATATATATATTTTTTTGTTTTTTTAATAAGGGTGCGCACAGTAAAAAAATTTTTTTTTTAAAAGTGATAAAATAAATAAATAAAAATTGTGAGGTAGGGTGGCTCTTAAAAGAGCCCTTGTGTTAATACAGGGACAGAGGAATGAAAGAATGGCAATATTAAAAGGTACCGCACTTGTGCTGCTCAATCTTATTGTCTATTAGAGGAATACTAGTATCCCCCATAGCAATAAGAGAGTAACAAGTGTTGCACCTTATATGTACTCTCTGAAACTCACTGAATATCCTGAGGCGGAAGCCGGGAGCACGACCGCAAAAGCACATTTTAAAAAATTTGAGTGTCACGATTCTATTGTTTTTAATCCTACCTGCACTCTGTTTTCGGGGATCTACCACGCTCCTGTCACACCCGCGCAGAGGATATAAGCGCTGCCGCGGGACAAACCCCAAAGTACTTTTCCGCCTTTCCCGGCGAGCCCACAGGCCACGCCCCTTACGAGAGGCCACGCCCCCTGACTCCTCTATTTAAGGACGCTGATTGCAAGCGCCACTTAAAGCACTGAATCTCCTGAGGCGGAAGCCGGGAGCACGAACGCAAAAGCACATTTTTTAAAATGTGAGTGTCACGATTATATTGTTTTTAATCCTACCTGCACTCTGTTTTCGGGGCTCTACCACGCTCCTGTCACACCCGGGCAGCGGATATTAGCGCTGCCGCGGGACAAACCCCAAAGTCCTTTGCCGCCTCTCCTGGCGAGCCCACAGGCCACGCCCCTTACGAGAGGCCACGCCCCCTGACTCCACTATTTAAGGACGCTGATTGCAAGCGCCACTTAAAGCACTGAATCTCCTGAGGCGGAAGCCGGGAGCACGAGCGCAAAAGCACATTTTTTAAAATTTGAGTGTCACGATTATATTGTTTTTAATCCTACCTGCACTCTGTTTTCGGGGCTCTACCACGCTCCTGTCACACCCGCGCAGCGGATATTAGCGCTGCCGTGGGACAAACCACAAAGTACTTTGCCGCCTTTCCCGGCGAGCCCACAGGCCACGCCCCTTATGAGAGGCCTCGCCCACACCGACCCTCTCCCTCTCTGTATAAAAATGTGCATCTTCCGGAAGCGCAGCGGACGAGCGCAGCGGGAGCGCAGCGGGAGCGCCGTTTGCGCACCGAAGGGCGCGCCAAAGGAAAGCCCGTCTGCGCCCGTCCGCGCCAGGCCGGGCCCAGGGCCTGTAACCCCTGGAGGAAACTCCAGTATAGTTAACATCTATACGCCTGAGCTGCTACATTCACTGCGACCCCCTGTTAAACATAACTGTGAAATCTTACCCAACTATAGGAACACCTGTATTGCATGCCCTGCATGCAACTTTCAACCTGACGTCCCGCAGCTCTGTCGGCCCGGATCCAATGGCCGTAAGTCGGCACACACATGGCGTCTTGGTAGCCTGAACTGCAGGTCACTCAGCAAACACAAAAGAGATATATTTGACCTCCTGTCCGACAACTCACTAGATGCCCTTTTCCTCACTGAGACATGGCTACACGTCAGCTCTGGCCCAGACATTGCTGAAGCCCTACCATCGAATTATGCCATCATCCGAAAAGACCGAACCACCGGCATTGGAGGTGGGTTAGCAGTCATTTTCAAAAAATCGCTGCAATGTACTTTGGAACCCATTCCCTTAACCGCCTGTGAGATGGCCCTTTTTAAACTCCAACTCCACCCGATTTTCACCTTCACAGGTCTCCTGATTTACCGTCCACCTGGCCCTATACAACCTTGGGCCACCCAACTAGTGGATTGGACTGCTTCAGTAAGGGTAAACTACAACAACCTATCTATCGTAGGCGACCTGAACATTCATTTCGACGACCCAACAAACAAACCAGGAAACAATTTAATTCATGACCTGGCCGCCATGAACCTCACCTTATGGAACTCGGGCCCAACACACAAAGGGGGCCACCTCTTCGACCCTATTTTTCCAGCCTTCCCCTGCTACACTGCCAGCCTGCTCTGCCCCTAGATTGGTCAGACCACTTCCTAATAAAATTCAACGTGGATGATCATACGACTTCTAGCCTTCCGAGCGGGACAAGCAAGTCCTTCACAGGAAATTGGAAAAAACTGGACATAAACCAATTCGCGTCCGTCCTAATCGCTGCCCCTCTGGATGAAATATTTGACACCGAAGACATAGAGATTGTATCCACCAAAATTAACAAATGGCTCCTAGGTGCCCTATACTTTTGCCTGCCCCAAGCTCACAAAAAATCCATCCCTCATAACTCCCCTGCCTTATGGTATAACGAGCAACTGAAGGCTACAAAATCCAAATGCAAACGCCTAGAACGCCTTTGGAGGAAAGATGACTCCCCGGTTGCCAGCTCGAACTATAGAAGCGAGCTCAAGCTTTATCATAAAGCCTGTAACACGGCAAGAGCCAACTATGTAGCCAAATCTATCTCTGAAGCTACAAACAAATCTAAGACTCTTTTTAACCTTGTAAAAGAGTTAGCAGGCTCTAATACATCAGCCAAACCTCTTCTTCTGAACAGTTTCCAGTGTGAAGAACTAGCGAAATATTTCACACCGAAGATTGAGACAATCTACCAGGAGATATTAAAACAGCACCAGGTTCATGCTAAAAGGGTGCAAGTCCCTGGCCCTAACGGAGAGGACATCTCCTCTCAACCTCATCCGTCCTATGAGCCACTTACAGCGTGGCCCGGGATCGATGTTCAGGGTCTGCGAGACATCTTAGGGAAAGTAAAATCTGGTTCGCCCGCCGACCCCCTCCCGATCTCAATACTCAGACTCCTGGACAACCCACTACTTGCCGTGATATGTCAAACATTGAACTTATCCCTCTCCACGGCTAAGGTCCCATCATCCTGGAAACATGCCATGGTCTCACCTCTACTCAAGAAACCATCGGCTGATCCAAAAATCCTGGCAAACTTCCGTCCAATATCCCTCCTGCCCGTCTTCTCCAAAATTTTGGAGAAACATGTCCATGAACACCTTGCAAGGTTTGCGGAGGCTAACGACATCCTGCACCCCTCCCAATCGGGTTTCTGCCCCGGTTTCTCGACGTAGACAACACTACTCGGAGTGATGGAAAATCTCCGCCTACTGGTCGATAAAGGGGACTCAGCTGCGCTGATTCTACTCGACCTCAGCACAGCGTTTGACACCATCTCTCACAACATACTGCTTGCCTCACTCTCCAACATGGGCATTAAAGGTAATGCACTAGACTGGATCGCATCTTTCCTGACTCTCAGGACATTTCAAATCTCCTCCCGCAGTGTGGCATCTAATGTGCATCTTTCCCCCTATGGAGTGCCACAAGGATCGGCGTTAAGCCCCCTGCTTTTTAACCTCTATGTAACCCCGCTCGCCCATATCGCTGAAGCAGCTGGTCTCAAAATGTTCACATACGCCGACGACTCACAAATCGTATTTTCCCTTTCTAATAGTGACAACGATTCTCCCTCCCTCCTGCAGACAGGCCTCAGGAACATCGCCACCTGGATGAGCACGAATATGCTTAAACTCAACGGCAGCAAAACAGAGGTCTTAATAGTGGGTCCTAACCAAAACCTCTGGAATTCTAGACACTGGCCATCTGAAATGGGCCCCTTACCAGCCCCGTCGCAACAAGTTCGTAATCTTGGCATTACCATTGATAATGGCCTAACTATGGAGCCCCAGGTCAACAACCTCACAGCTACCTGTTTTACAATAATGAGATGGCTCAGAAAATCATTTGGATGCTCCCAGACGATACACAAAAGACTGTGGTCAAAGCACTAATCACCTCCCGTTTAGATTACGGTAATGTCCTCTATTTAGGGGCATCACAGGCAGTCATGCAACGCCTCCAACTGGTACAAAACGCTGCAGCCAGACTGCTATGCAAATGCAATAGGAGGGAACGCATGTCCGGTCACCTTAAAGCGCTCCACTGGTTAAGAATCGTAAATAGGGTCAAATTCAAAACTCTTAGCCTCATGCATAGAATAAAATGGGGCAATGCCCCCGGATACCTCCAAACCCTCGTGCACACTTACACGCCTGCTCCATGCCTGAGGTCCTCCACTCAAGGCCTTTTCTGTGTCCCCAAAACACGCCGAGCGAGGATGGGAGGAAGATTCTTCTCCCTTCTAGGCCCCAAGCTCTGGAACTCCCTCCCGCAACCTCTCCGTTTGGAAACTCGCTACACTCATTTCCGCAAAGCCATTAAGACCTGGCTTTTCAACCAGTAACCTGCTCCGGTCTCTTTCCTGAGACTTTCTCTTGCCTTTATGGTTCAGTATCTTCTAGCGCCGGGAAACCCTTTTTGGGTAGCTGTCGCGCTCAATAAGCCCAATAAATAAATAAATAAATAGATGTCCAGAGGAGCAGAAGAGGGTGACGCTCCCACCGCAGAGGAAGTGCTCGGCTGAGCTGCCGAAGATGTACTCGGCTGAGCTTCTGCGGATGTGCTCGGCTGACTTACTGGAGGGGTTGCTTCAGTATGTCGAGCAAAAGTCTTGGGATGTACATCCATAATGTGTCTAAACATAGAGAAAATTCCAAAAGAATACTTCTTCTTTGGATTTCCTCTAGATAAGACACGCCCACAAAGTCTGCAGGTGACTAATGGAGCATTGACTTTTTTCTGCCCCTCTGGAAATGTGAAATATTGCCAGACAAAAGAATTCTTCTGTTTCCTCTTTCTCAGTCTAATAATGCTGTCCTGCTCACCCCCAGACGAGGACTGCTGCTCTGCCATTGTATCCCAAAGACAATTCAGCTCCTTCTCCTAGGGAATCACAAGCAGTAATGAGGGGAATGGGTGTGTGTTGGAAGTTTCTGGAAATGAAACAAGTTTAAACCAATGAAAAGTGTTGTTTCTGGATCACATGACCTACCGTGCGCGCTCCGTACGCTTACTGTACGCGCACGGTAAAAGTACGCATGCACGTACGTAAGACGCACGCACGCGCGCATGCGCATTAGAAGCACGCACGCACGTACGGCGGTTCCGCGTAACGTGCGCGCATGCGCGTAGGAAGCAAGCGCTTACGGGGTGCAGACGAAGTACAGATGCATATGTAAATCACGTACGCATGCGCACACGGAGCATAAATATTACGTACGCGCACTGTACTTAAAGCGTACCGTGCGCATACCGTAAGCTTACCGTACGCGCACGGTAAAAAATCCTAAAAAAAAAAAAAGGTTTGTAGAAAATATTAACTATGTTATTCAACTATATCTAAACACTTATTTAAAAAATGTGAACCATTCTATATTGCAGGATACAGTAAATCAATGATTATATACATAGGTAGCATATTGTTTAAAAAACAAAACTCAAAAGAAAAAAAAAGTATTGAAAAAACATTGCAAAATCACTGAAAAAACCATAGGTTTCACACACGTTACAGTTAGGAATTAGCATTTAAAAAACCTTGCAAATTCACTGAAAAAACCATAGGTTTCACACACGTTATAGTTAGGAATAAGCATTTAAAAAACCTTGCAAATTCACTGAAAAAACCATAGGTTTCAAACACGTTATAGTTAGGAATTAGCATTTAAAAAACCTTGCAAATTCACTGAAAAAACCAGAGGTTTCACACACGTTATAGTTAGGAATTAGCATTTAAAAAACCTTGCAAATTCACTGAAAAAACCAGAGGTTTCACACATGTTATAGTTAGCTGGACATTTCACTCGTACAAAACCATTGCAATTTCCTCGTTATAGTTAGTTCAGCTAACTATAACTCGCGCGCCCGCAATCCACTGCTGATGACGTCACATATTACATCACTCATGACATGGTCAGTGACATCACTCATGACATCACTGATGACATCTCAAATGACATCACTGATGACATCATCCATGTGATAAATTACCACATCTTCTCACACCCTAATATAACCTTTGATACACCAACTCAAAATTTAAGAGTTCCATTCTCAAAACCATACATACTGCAATACCAATAACTACATACCCACTTATTAACTCTTAGGTCTTCATACACCTCCACTCACTCACCTGTACAGTCACTCATACTTACAGTCACTCCATGCAAAACTGTCATATGCTTTTATACACTTATATAGACACTTACACACTAACAAGTATCCATAGAGCTACTCTTACACCTACTCAGTCATGCAAATAATCACACTCCCATTTACTCACCTATGCGGTTATACACACTCAAGTTCACTTACTCATAAAAATAGTATCACATTCTTACACTCTTATAGAATCATTGATACAAGCACACACTCATTCATACAGTCACTCTCACAATCACACACTCTCACATCTACCCACTTATATATTCTTACATGCACATATACTGCCTTTCACATATGTAGTTAGTCACAAATGTACCACTGAGATATACATTCAATCCCTAACACACCCATACATACACTCACTCAACCATACAGTCCATCAAAGATGCACTCTTAAAACCATGCACCCATAGAATCACCCACTCACACATCTATGCATAGAGTCACACACACCCTACCCACACAAACACTCAGGAACCCATACAGATCCTGAGACAAGCAATCAATAACTCATATAGACACTCGTATAGGTATTCACAAAACCATGCAGCCACTTATACACCAACATACAGAAACATACAGACATTTACACAGTTTAGTCACTAGTCTGCAGTAAGATACATTTAATGACTCGCTGATAGAGTTAGTTACGCACCACAGAAAATCATCCATTTACACCCTTGTACACCCACTCATTCTTCAACAGGCCTTTCCCTATATATATTAAACATATTAAAATTGTTCAGAAACACATACTCAATAGATGATGTCATCAGTGATGTCATCAGTGATGTCATTTGAGATGTCATCAGTGATGTCATTAGTGATGTCACTGACCATGTCATGAGTGATGTAATATGTGACGTCATCAGCAGTGGATTGCGGGCGTGCGAGCTAAAGTTAGCTGAACTAACTATAACGGGGAAATTTCAATGGTTTTGTACGAGTGAAATGTCCAGCTAACTATAACATGTGTGAAACCTCTGGTTTTTTCAGTGAATTTGCAAGGTTTTTTAAATGCTAATTCCTAACTATAACGTGTGTGAAACCTATGGTTTTTTCAGTGAATATATATATGCATATATATATATACATATATTACCTACTGGCGGTCGCCAGTAGGTAGTTATAGTTAGGACCACGTTTCCATAGGAAATCCGCAACATTCTATTTTGAATACCTTTGGCGCCGGTCGACAAATCCTCGCAAATTTTTCAAAATAGGTGGGGCGCTACGCTCCGCTCCTACCCTGAAAGTCTCGGGGGGATTCGTCAAGCGGGGGCTGAGATAAAAGGGGGGTCCCAAAACGCGTTTTTCCCATGCATTTTTCCATAGGACCTTTAGACAGGGCTACAGCCCGAACGGCTGAACAGAATTACTAGAAATTTGGCAGAGAGGTAGTCCTCAGGTCAAGGAAGTGCCTTTTGTAGGTTTGGTGTAAATCTGTTCAGTAGATTCTGAGAAAATAGCCTTTAAATCAATATATATATCTGTGGCAGCTTACGGTGCGCTTACCGTAAGCTTACCGTAAGCTTACCGTACCCGTACGGTGGCGTGCGCAAGCGCGATTCTGATTGGATCTTAGATCTTAGTAAACATTCGAATCGGCCGAAACCAGGAAGCGGCGGCCGCCATTTTCTCTCTCGCACTGAGAGTGATTTTTAAAATATAAAGCCCAAAAACATGTAAAGGGGCTGTTTAGACAACTCCCACACACATAGCCATGTTGAGGGAGTCCCCAAAGATCCCCCAAGGCCAAAAACGGAATTTTTATTTTTTCGGTAATTTCGCCGATTACGCTTACTGTACGCGTACGGTAAAAAATTATTAAAAAAAAAAATTATCCACACTCTCTCCACCCCGTGTGCAATTGGTGCCCGAAGGGCACCAATTGTGCATGGCTTATTACAGTTTAAGATAATCTAAAATATTTAACAAAAAAATAATTAAAAAAAAATTATCCACACTCTCTCCACCCGTGTGCAAATGGTGCCCGAAGGGCACCATTTGTGCATGGCTTATAAAATATACGAAAAATTAAAATATTACCTTTCAAAACGAAGTGCATCATATGTCCTCCATGTGCGCACGGTGCGCGAAGCGCATCGTGCGTACATGGCCCATCTAGCGTAACGTGGGCACGCGGTGCGCGTAGCGCACCACGTGCCCACCGTGCGTGCACGGCACTAACTGCGTTAAGTGGGCGCGCACGCCACGAATGGCGTAAAGTAACTTAGCATTTAAAAAACCGTACAAATTCACTGAAAAAACCATAGGTTTCACACACGTTATAGTTAGGAATTAGCATTTAAAAAACCTTGCAAATACACTGAAAAAACCATAGGTTTCACACATTGATAGTTAGCGGAAATTTTACTGATAAAAATCCAATGAAATTCCCCCGTTATAGTTAGTGCAGGCAACTATAACTCACGCGACCGCAATCTTCTGCTGATGACATATGTGTCTTTATGAAAAAAAAATATTTGTAATATATGTATAGCTAAAAATGTATGGAAGAAGACATGGGCAAATAAGTGTCTAAATACAGTATTAGCATCAGCAGAGGATTGCGGTCGCGTGAGTTATAGTTGCCTGCACTAACTATAACGGGGGAATTTCATTGGTTTTTTATCAGTAAAATTTCCGCTAACTATAACATGTGTGAAACCTATGGTTTTTTCAGTGAATTTGCAAGGTTTTTTAAATGCTAATTCCTAACTATAACGTGTGTGAAACCTATGGTTTTTTCAGTGAATATAGATATATATACATACATATATATATACTAATAACATAAACTCCAAATAAAAAACATTCTATTATAAATTAAAACATCACACTATTTAAAAAGCTTTAAACTTAAATTTCCCACTCCACTGAGTGCAACAGTAGGGAAAGTGTTGGATAGCGGAGGGGTAAACACTACTATTCTCACTCCAGTGAGTGCAACAGTAGAGAAAGTGTTGGATGGCGGAGGGGTAAAAAGTACTATTCCCACTCCGGTGTGAGCAAAAGTAGGGAAAGTGTTGGATAGCGGAGGGGTAAAAATGACTATTTCCACTCCAGTCTGTGCAACAGTGGGGACATTGTTGGATAATGGAGGGGTAATAATTAATAATCACACTGCAGTCAGTGCAACAGTAGGAAAATTGTTGGATGGAAGGAGGAACAATTAATCTCCTCACTCCATTCAGTTCAAAATTAAAAACAAAGAAATTATTAACAGCAAAAATGTTTAAAAAACTAAATAACTAAAAAAACATATAAATATGTTAAAAATGTAACTAGAAATATATTTCATAATAATAAATTCCCAAAAAATCATAATGTTAAACACATATGACAAGTACCTACAAATATTATATTAAATGAAATAAAAATTAATTTTCAAACAAAGATATATTTTTAATTAGAAATTATTTACAAACAAAAAGCATTATTTGTATTGCATGAATTAGCTTTTTTATTTCCTACCATATAACACCACACACTTCGCAAACCACATCTAAATGTAAAAAAATTGTACATCCATAATTAACATATTTAATTATCAATTAAAGAAATATTAGAACTAAAAAACAAATTGAATCTCATAAAAATGTATTACCTTCCCAAACTTTACCCCTATAATCCCCACAACCCAATGTGGAATCTGAAATATAAGCAAGAAATGAATCCACACAAACGGTCCTCAGTCAAGGGTAAGATAACAGCATTTATTAGAAACCACAACAGATTAGCGTGCAGCACGGGGGCACCCAGCAAAGTCACTGAGTGCCCAAAGATGTGACATTGGTGATAACTTTTATAAGCCAAAACCACAAAGGATACGGCATCATCACATACGTAGCACAAATTAAGCATAGTTCATTTGACCAATTTGCAAGGGCCTAGATAATTATATACCATTTAAGGTCCGAAAGGTACTGTTGCAGACTGCGTGACCTAGGTCTGCTTCTGGGACTTTCCACTGTAATGTAAGATATAGGTCTGGTGCTTTTTCAGTTAATAGTTGCAACATAATAGAATGGACCAGACATATTACAAAATGTGCTATGCTGAAATGTCTGTGTCTACATGAGCATCTTCTGTATTATTCTTGATCGAACCGTGTGTTACAAAAGCTGTGTCTCTGAAGCGAATGGTAAAGTACAGGCATTTTGTGCACTGCTTTTCATGTCAACTTAGCAGGGCCTAGAAGCTTACAGCATTTGGTATCATACAAGAAAGATGGCTTCTACATTGCCCCATCTGATACCAAATCACTATCTTCTAACCCCTCACCTCCCTGCCGGCCATTGATGAACAGTATTTCAATGTCTTTTGCAAATATTATTATCAGCGCAGTCACTATTATCCCTGGGACTGGTGTCAATATGGCTCCTGACACAGATGGCCATGTTCTGTCCCTTCGTCTTGTACTGGGCATTGTTCCTTTCTTTCACTTTTTAGTTAATGCCTCTGATAAGACCAGATCAGATCTCTTCTATTGCATAAATCACGCAATCCAAAATGTCAAGTCAAATGTCTGCTATTTCTTGTGCTATTGTTTGATGTCCAAAAAAGTGGGGAACAAGATGTCTTGCAAGATCAGGTCTCTTAACACACTCAATAGCGGAGTATTTGGCACAGTTAGTTCCAGCACACTATTTAATTTTATTCCAGGACACAATAACCTAATACGAATTATTAGTTGATACTCTTCTACCCTCACTTGTATAGATCTAAGCCTTCCAGATCTTGTTGCTGGCATTTGTCATAATTGGTGTGTGCTTAGGTAGTTACATACCCTTAACCAAGTGTTCAATTCAGTTCTTTGATGTTCCAAAGCCTTGTTTTTGATATCTAACTAGCGGGTGATGCACCTCCTAGGGGTCTATTGGTGCAGACACCAGTCAACCATGTAGAAGAAAACGTTGGTGCCTTGATGGTGTACTGTCAGAGGTTACTAGCACATGACAGTTGGCACTCCCTTGGAAAGTAGCTGGTACAGACGTCTTTGGAGTGATGATACCCAGAGGCCTGGGCTTGTTGTGCGCATTATGTTACTGCCTCTGGTGTCTTCTGTATTCTGTTGGAGGCCTAGCCTGCCCCGAGCAGGTGTCTGCCTCTATCTCCTGTTGTTCTTGTCTTGCGTGGTGGATCGAAGGTTGTACCTGCGAGGTGCCTCAGCTTATTCTCTGCTGTCTGGTCCGTCTGCTTTGGAGCTGTGGATCCAGGATGTCAGCCCTTGGCACTTCACTGCTGTTACTGTGCTGAGGATGATCTGGTGACGTCCCTTCCACCTTGGCTGGAAGCAGTGCCGTCGGGTGTGGGCTTTTACCCAGATCCAGTCACCAGGCTGCAGGTCATGTGGTGGTGGAGATGTTGCCTCTGGAAGAGCCTGCAGTACCTGGTGGTGAAGATAACGTAAGGTCTCTGTTAATTTCTTGCAGTAACATAAAAGCAGGTAGTCTGTTAATGATAGTGGAGCTGTGGACATATGGCCTGCAATGTTCATGGGGTGGCCAAATATTATTTGCTGGGCTGGGCTTTGTTACCCTATCTGGTGTGCTCCTCATAGTCAGCAGGGCTAGTGGTAGTGCACCTACCCATGAAAGTTCAGTTGATGCACACATTTTTCCAATCTTATTCCAAAGCGTGGGATAAGTTCCTGTAGGAGGCATTTGGCAACCGTATGTGCATCACAGTTCTCTGTTGGGTATGCTTCGGTCCACTTACTGAACATGCACACAATTACCATCACATGTTTGTACTTGTGGGTGGGGGACATGTCTATGAAGTCCATTTGGAGGCTTTCAAATGGTCTTGGGGAGGTGGGAAATGACCATGTGCAGTTGGTGTGCCCTTTCCAGTATTGTATTGTGCGCAAACAGTGCATTGCCTGCTGTTGGACCCGGCCTCGTAGAATGGCCCTCCGTGCCCCCGCACCACCGAAACCTGGTACCTACAGCCCAAGCACCCGGCCCAGCCGAACCTCCCCACCAGGACACACGCACCGACCCGGACATCCCCGTCCCTGGCCTCTCTCCTTTCGGCCACCCCGGGCCCGCGTGCCCACTTCATGCACCAAGATGGCCGCCCGGCCCCAGCGCGACCCGGGCCTAGAGGCGCCACTCCGGCTGGAGGACATCACGCTTCCAGGGGATGAGAGAGGGAGGAGCAGTTTCTATCGCACCTCTGAACTCCCCCGGGACGATGGGTTTCGATCGGCCCTCCGGCCTCCCTGAGGGCTGACTCCACGCCTGCTGGGTGTCTGGGACTCCTCCCGACCCGGCCCTGAAAGGATCAAAAGACTATAGCAGGAAGTCCCGACAAGCGACCCCCAGGTGACAAGACCCCTGCCTGCACAGACTCCGGACATCAAAGAGGGGTCGACCTATAACAAGGGGTGCTCTGGGTCTGTCCGGCAGATTCGACGCTGGAACAACAAGAGCCTGCCGACGCGGTCGCGGCTCCTGGAACTTGGACCCACCTGAGCCCTGCTGAGTGACTCGCGGCTCCCTGAAGATCGTAAGACCTCCGAACTTGTACCTGAGCCCTGCTGAGTGACTCGCGGCTCCCTGAAGATCGTAAGACCTCCGAACTTGTACCTGAGCCCTGCTGAGTGACTCGCGGCTCCAACGGTCTCTCACGGTCCCGCCGGACCCCGACTACAACATCGTATCCCCCAGCTCGAGGATTGTGAGCTGTGCGCCGGATACGTCCCTGCTTGAACCTTTACCAGAGACTGTCCCGCTACCCCCTACCCCTTCCGAGACTCTTGAGCCCGTGCTCACCTTGTACATATTTGCAGTGATAACCTACTTGATAAAGATTGTTTTCTCAGAATACCCGGTGTGGTCACTCTGTGTCGTGTGGTGCCAGAAGTACGATCCTAGATACGAGATTCCTCCCCCTGGGGAGTCTCCCACCAGTGCCCGGCTACGATACTTTGAGGGTGGGTCTCAGGGTAGTCAGGACCCCTTCCAGGCTCCTCTGAGGTCGCCGTCTAACACCTGCAAAGTCTTTCTGCTATTTGGCGGAACTTGGAGTTGTACCAGCATTGGGAAAACAGTCTCATTCATGCCATCTCGGCCAACATGTGGGAGATCGTGAAAAAAAGGCATGTGATAGAAGGAAGCATTGCTGAGGGCAGGCATATCTTCCCATTGGGCCCTGTCCATAACCCCTCCTTTGTTTGCACACATCCTCCTTTGGCCCATTTCTCTTTTTCATCCTCCCCTACCTTCCTCTTAATATAAATTGGGTCAGAGTGTACTGAGTCACTGTTATATTTAGTATTCTTCTCGCTGCTTGTTATTTGTACCATTGCTAACTGGCAGCCTCTCAGTGCTATTGTCTTTTCTTCCCCATCAATAAATGCGTTGCCCTTTGATACATATTCCATTGATGATGTGTGCGCTGCACATTTTATTATAGCCACTGTGGTTGGTCTTAGTAATGCTTGGAGGAAGCCACTGATCAACTGTGCATGTTATATTTGTTGGCCTGTGGGTGTGAGGAATCCCCTCATGGAGAGAGAGGGAAAGAGACAACATTTTGATAAACACAGAAAGTCACTGTTAATGCCAGACCTAATTAGGGGCTGAGTTATGAAATAAAGTGCACCCACGTACTCTGATTAAGTGCAGATATACATCTGTGGTTATTTCACAAGACTTTACAGAAGCAGGACAAGAAATAGTGCTCCTAGAAAATATTTGTGAACTGCATTTAAGCATGAGCAAATATGCAGGTATAGATCTACTCATGTGAAAATCTGAGTGTTTTCAAGCTCACTTTTCCTCCATCCACTTTTAGCCAACCTTGGAAGAAGTATTATGTCTGCCATTTTCAGGAGTAAAAATCCAACCTGTCTCAGCATTCCTACCATTACCTCCATCCTCTGTATGTAGATCTGTGGAACGTGGCAGCATAAGGTAATAGTTAGTATTCAAACCCTACTATGGAAGGAGCCCTGGCATAATCAGAAATGCTATTTTAGAGATCTTATATAATGATATTGCTGCCATAATTTGTCGCCGCATTGCATGGCATAAAAGGGACAAGTGTTTTTTGTCACAGGACACCTATACACTAACACCTCTAAAGACTGCACCTGTACATTAAAAGACATAATAAATTTGTACACATTGTATCCTTAAAACATCATAATACGAAGCACAGTTATTCAATGCGCACTATCCTTCTGCATTGGCATATACTCATTACTAAAGAACAATAAATAAACATAATATCACTACTCTTTGTCCAATCCTTTGTAGTCCCTGGCGAATGCACTGCTTTCAAAAGCATTTTAGCGCATTCCCCTTACAATATAAATTGTTATATATCCTGCAACTCTGAAGAACCTAGAAATGAAAAACATTAATATACATACACAATATTTCTTTTAGATGCATACATAAAATAGTACTTCTCCTTGATCCATTCAATTTAGGCAAAACCCTTTAAGAGCGCAATATACCTAGTGCTATTCTATATGTGCTTGTGAGGATGGTGGCGTTATATGTTAGGCTGTCGTCTGTGGAGTGAGAAATGGGGAAAACAAGCCAGCTACCTAACATGACCTAATTGTGTTATCCTGGGCATTTCATTTTCATCTTAGCAACTTACATCTTTTTTAATAATGGGAACCCAGGCCACCCAGATCATTCATCTTTTAGCTCAATAGCTAATATGTTCAAATGCACACTTTGAAAAAACCAGAACTTGAAACAGGGACAATACCTATCAATGCACGGAAATAACCTGATCACTGGCAGGAGGGTCCTCTGTTCCCCCTGCTTTTTAATTAAGTAGCCTTTGCGCAATGTAATGGAATCTTTTGTCCTTTAAAATAGCAAATGTCTCCTGTTGTAAATCACTCTGGGAGATGGGGTGGGGGACCTGTGGATAACATCACTCTGGCCCTCACAATATCAATTGACAAGACACCAAACGGGCACGTACGACACACATCTTTTCTCTGACGTTCTTGCATCTGAAAATGTTGAACCAAAACCTATTAAAGAGCATATACACAAAATAACATTTCCCTTCATCAATCTTTAAATGAACCTTAAACAATAATAATTTCTAACAGTTATTCAATCCTATTTTGTTAATATACCCTTAAGAATTGGCATTTCCTTCCATTCTCCGCTGCGAAGAATACATATTTTTTTGTATAACCAGTTCTGTTCATACCCACAGAAAACTGTTGTAGTGTGGTGTAGTCTTGGCGCAATGCCCAGAATCTGTGGCCAGCCCACGATCGTTATTTCAAAGCCAGTCCACAAGAGTTTTCTTTAACCCCTTAATGTATCATATGATCAAAGGCCGTGCTGGCCATTTCTCAGTAACTATTGCTTTATTTTTTTTTTCTCACTCTTTCTACTCTACAAAATTATCAGGCGTTCCCTTCCATCTATTTGTCTCCCTTCCTGTCTCATTAGTTCTATGTACCCTCTTCTTTGTTCTACATGTAATTTCAGAAATACGTTGGTAAAGGACATGAGATCTGCTCTGGACCATGAGACATGTACAAATTCCACTTTATTCTCCTTTTCCCCAGGTGGAGGGGGCACATTTCACAGGGGCATTATCAATGTGGTGCGTTGTGGGCACTTGGAAAGAAATCAGGGAACGTGAATTTGACAACATCGCAACTATAATATGGAGAGAGGGGGGCTGTTCCCGTATTCTGTGTTAGTCTTAGGGCCAAAGCTTTCTGCTTAGAAGCACAGTGGGCCTCAGGACCTTAGCCCATTAAGACGCGGTATTGTATTTTATTTTTCTGTGCATAATCTTAACAGCTTATTTTTCTTTCTGCAGAACTTGAAAGGTGCATAGGCTGCGTCCTGTCCCATAGTTACAAGAGAAGCAGTATTTTGAAACATCCTGTCAAAAGTTCTATTTGGTTAACTTCCCCATTTATGAGTTTGTGCACGAGAAATTTGCAAAAGGTCTGCTCATCATGGGACAGCTTGGTGGGTTGTGCCCCTGTGGTAGAGAATACCAGTGCATAAATATGTGTTTAGCACGCACAATGTATCCTCTCTAAAAACACATTTACTTTGCACTGGTAAGGGTAAACACACTTCAGCGCGCCCCCCACTTCCTCACAGAGGAGAAGCGTGCTCACTCATGTACATTAATCTAACTGAAGGGATGTCTATCAACCCCTTACTGATGATAGAGTGGGCCTGCCCAAAATTTGTTGTGCAAGCTCAGGGTCCAAGAACTCTGTTGCTAGAGTATTACAAAACAAACCCTATAATTAAATAAAAGCACTTCAAATAAATGCACACAATACAATAACAGATCTTCAAATTAATGCATATAATGCAATACCAACACCAACACCCTCCTTGTTGTGAGTAGGTGGGCACCTATTCACATCTGGAGACCACCCTTGGTATCCATCAGGAGGCAGTGCACCAGAGCCAACTGATCTCTGGTCACCACTTTTTCATGTCGTACGTTCCTTGACACGGGGACTGTAAGTCCGGTCTTCTAGCAGTCATGTCATGCCATTATGTACAAATAGTATGGAGTGGAGTCCTTGGCTTAGGGCCACGTTGTATGCCAGGGAGTCTTTGGGGGGGGGGCTGGCTGAGCGTTATCTAGTTTGTTTTTACCTAGTGAATTTCCCATTGTGAGAGGTGAGTGTGGAGTGTGGCAAGTGCAAGCGCTAAACAGGGACAGGGCAGACACACCGGACAGATGGGTGGGGGCCTCGCGCCGGACAATGGACAGACACCACCACAGTGGGTTAACGCACGTGATCATACTCTTCTCAGCCACTCTCCAGCTGAGGTGATAGCAGAGGGAGCCATTCGTCAGGCAAACAGACAGATCAGTTACTTCAAGTTCACCCAAGCGGTTATAAGTGAGAATGAGAAATAGTTCTGGGTGCTAAATACTGGTGTCCCATGAACGGAAGAAAAGGTGACAGAATAGTGTCGGAAGGAAGGTTAGTAATTCCGCCTCCTTGCAGTCTTCCGTTATCCCATAAGCTGGCGGAAGGGGCGGCTAGGCGGAATTGGAGTCTGTCAGGCAATCCACTAGATAGTGCAGGGTGGTGAACTCTACATGCAGTGCAGGCAAACATATGAAACAAAACACATCCCTGCGCGCAGCGCTGTCAAAGAGGCTGTGTACTAAGAGTATGTGTATTGCCCTTACGCTAATCCCAAAATAGTAACGGGGGACTTTTATTACGTCAAGAGGTCTCAGGGACAGGACGCAGAGGGTCACTTGCCCTGTATATTATTATTGAACGATGGCGTAAAGGACAATTGGTATGGGGCAGTCAGACAGATTAGCATCGTCAAATGTTAGTGGTGTTAGCGTCACAATACCCAAAGAAGAGATAACATCATACAGAGACTAGTAAAGCTCTGGAACCCTAACCAAACCTTGCCACTATATATAAGAGGCCTATGTAGTACACAAAAGAAATGCAAGGAATCCCCATAGCAACAAACAAAACAGCAACCACGAATAAATCAACAACAACAAACAGGTTAACTACAACAAATAGGTCAACTGATACTCCCCCCCCCCTGTGCCTAGGAAATTCCCTAGGCACAGCTGGAGACCGCCTCAGGCGTCCAGTAGGAGGCAGCGCCCCACTGGGTACCCGGGTCCAGCGGCGCTGAGGTGAGGCAACTTGGCCCAGACCTGAGAACAGGGACCTGGAGAACTGGTGCCCTAAGAAACCGTTGCAACCAAAAGAGGGGCAGTCCAGGGACCGCCACTCCCACGATATCGTACCTGTACCAAACAGGATGCGCGCTGTCAGGGGTGCAAAACCGCCACCACCTGAACCTGGGGAGCCAAACTGCCACAACTCTAAAACGAGGGGCTACCTGCTACCACCCAAAACCTGGGGAGCATAACTGCTACAACTCTAGAACGAGGAGCTACCTGCTACCACCCAAACTGGAGTACATAACTCCCAAAGGAAACTTACCGGCGTCTGTTGAGTCTGGCAAAGCGTACCGACCTCCGTTCAAGTCAACGGGAAAAATCCGTGAATGTCCTGCCCCCCCCAACGGCCGGGGACTCTCTGCTAGCAAGACAGGGGGGTGCAGTAGGTCGCCCTCCTCGGCACGCCATCAGCCAGGTGCTGCCTGGCACCAGGGAGTCACTGCGTGCTGGGAACCTGCAGAAGGGCGCTGTCACCGGCCAGGTGGGGAGGGAATCCAGACCAGGAACTGAACGGTAGAGCAAAAATGCACATGTAAAAATTCAGGCAGAGAGCGGCAGCAATGTCAGAGATCAAGAGCTACGCACGGAACCAGAGGAGAAAGCCTGTCTGCATCCTCTAACGAGGGGCAGACACAAAACAGGAACTCAGTCCACATCCGAATGATGACAGACCGCAAAGTAAATCACAAGAGCCACAAAAAGAACACAGAAGAAAGTGATAAGTACAGGCGTAATGATAGCCATTGAGGTTTCCCACAAGTCGGGGAAGCAGACCTTATATATGTCGCCCGGGCACAAGCATATTACCCTTGACATAGGAGAGAGAGAGAGAGAGAAAGGAAAAGGGAGCAGGAGCCAGAGGCAAAGCGAAGTCAACAGACGGGCAGACAGTCCCCCAGCGTTCCAAGGGAGGCGGAGGAGAGAGGAAGGCAAATGGAAATCGTCCTTCATCCACACGTCTCCGAACCCTGATGGAAGCTGGAGTCCAGGCCGCCAGTCCTTGAAATCGCCAGTGGTCTGGAAGCTGCATTCTCCACCAAATGTGGAATCTGAAATATAAGCAAGAAATGAATCCACACAAACGGTCCTCAGTCAAGGGTAAGATAACAGCATTTATTAGAAACCACAACAGATTAGCGTGCAGCACGGGGGCACCCAGCAAAGTCACTGAGTGCCCAAAGATGTGACATTGGTGATAACTTTTATAAGCCAAAACCACAAAGGATACGGCATCATCACATACGTAGCACAAATTAAGCATAGTTCATTTGACCAATTTGCAAGGGCCTAGATAATTATATACCATTTAAGGTCCGAAAGGTACTGTTGCAGACTGCGTGACCTAGGTCTGCTTCTGGGACTTTCCACTGTAATGTAAGATATAGGTCTGGTGCTTTTTCAGTTAATAGTTGCAACATAATAGAATGGACCAGACATATTACAAAATGTGCTATGCTGAAATGTCTGTGTCTACATGAGCATCTTCTGTATTATTCTTGATCGAACCGTGTGTTACAAAAGCTGTGTCTCTGAAGCGAATGGTAAAGCACAGGCATTTTGTGCACTGCTTTTCATGTCAACTTAGCAGGGCCTAGAAGCTTACAGCATTTGGTATCATACAAGAAAGATGGCTTCTACACCACCGCTAAAATTAAACTGTAAAAAAATTATTACAGAATTGCTACTTATTTACTATTAAACCCTAATAGTATTTAACAACTAATTATAAATTAAGTAAAATGTATTTACTTCCCACCCTTTACTGGTATCAAAGAAAAACCCACACACAACAAATAGAAACAATTCCCCTAATTACATATCAATTAATTCATTAATATGAATCATCAACTAATTCTTTTTTAATTAAACATAAATTACTTCCCTCCCTTACCTCTATAAACCCCACACCTAAAATTAAGTACACAATTTCCATACTTAATTTGTAATTAATGAATCAATATTAATTAACAACTAATTATTACTTAATTAAACATAACTTACTTCCCACAATTTACCCCTATAAACCCTACAACCCGCACCTAAAATTAATTACACAATTTCCATAATTAACTTTCAATATATTAATATAAATTAACAACTAATTATTAATTAATCAAAAATAAATTACTTCCCACAGTTAACTCTATAAAATCTAAATTAAATAAATATTAACAAATAATAAATATAATAATTTATTATAAATAAATTACTTCCCACTCCATGCCCACAACCCACTACAAACGAAGAAAAGCAAACTTAAATTAAAATAAAATTGACAACTGCTAAAAATATAATACATGCATTAAAAAACATAACCAATACTTAAAAAAAACATACAGTTAGAACATAAACTAAAATACATAACACTAATTAAAAAATCGATATTTTAAGCAACTATATTTTTGCAAATGATATTAATGACTTCTATATTTTTTTAAACAATATTTCTTACCTCAAAATCTATATTCTTGACCACGATATTCTTGCTGTTGATATTTCTGTGTCACGATATTTCCAACTCAATATTTGTGTAAGTCGTCATTTCCAACTCGATATTCTGTCTCAATACCCCAGGTAATGAGTGACCGGAAAAACAAAATAATGACTATCACACATTGGGGAATCTCCCTGACAGCTATCTGTAATTTGGTTTTTTTTTTAACATTGCATTTAATTCTTGATTGTGGGACAATATAATATATGATTGGGGGGATTTGAGACACTTAGGGCCCGATTTCGATCCCATTCGGAAATCTGTCCGAATGGGAAACACAACCGACACGCACGGAGCACAGTACATACGAGCGACACATACGGAAACCAGTGATTCGGCCGGAAAAGAGCCCGACATGACAGACTCGTACGCGAACGATGCCACATAGGTTAGTGTTAGACCTGACATAATTGACGTGGGTCTCCCTTCCTCTTTACGCTTCCTATCTTTTATGTTGGCTGGATTTAGATGCTCTGGGCACCATGCTACTGCTAATCAGTGCCACAGCGCAAATGCGCCCTGTGTAAAGATGACTGTATGAATTAGGATAACCATAACGCCTAGGTCTGTGTAGCATGTTTTAATAGCGAGTTACCCTCCATTTCACTGTTACTATTGTGAAGCTATCCGTTCTCATAGGCCGGAATGGGCAGGTTGAGAATTACCTTCTATAATACTATCTGACCCCCAGAACCTGATAGGAACTTCAAGTTTGATATGTTTATGCTCAGGACATTGAGATACACCTTTTAGTAAGAACCATTTATATATCCCATGTTCGAAAATGCCTCTTCTGGAAACGTGGTATTTTCTTGCCTGAGCTTTCCTGTAGGCATTGCTAGTATGTGTATTGGCCGTCTGGTTTTGGAGCAGCAGGGCTAGCTGGGTCAGACCTGGCTGCAGAGAAAGATCGGTATTCAGAGCATGGGGAGGGGTGACTCTTTGATCGGAGCAAGGCCGTGCCTGGAAAGGGGAATGATGGCTCGACCCCCCCCCCACTGGATGTCTGATAGCAGACCCCCGCATTCTGAAAGGGCAGGATGTCGCCTTGTAAACCAAGTGCTCCCTGACCCCACCGAACTGGTTCTTACTGGATTTAGTGATTTGTGGCTTTAGAGAACAAATACTCTTTTAGTTATAAAGCGCTGCGCTGGAACCTTGTCCAGGTGTATTCCTTCTGGATGTCAAGACAAAACTCTGTCCAAGTGAACAGAGAAAAGGAATTTTGCAACTTTCACCAAGCTTGCTGAAGAAACTACCCGCAGGACTGAATCGAGAGTGCCTACTGCCGAGGTCTCAGGAACATTAGACTTCACTGTACCTTGGTGTCAATAAGTTTTCCCCCTTCTTTTGATGTATTGCATCTTATATGTCCGCACACCAATGCTTTTATGATATAATTTTATCGAAATAAAGCTTTTTGACTTGACTTGACATTAGACTTCACTCCGTCAGCCATCAGAATTCCTGTGCGAGGAATTCTGCTTGCAGGTGAGGCCTCCGTCGAGCAATCCGTAGCCTCTAGTTCTACTGTGAGGAATGCGGGCTGGGAACCTTCGCTGAATCTGTGTGGGCCACTGCAGCTGAGAGAGAGCTGACGCTGCTGAGAGCCCACCTGAATTTGAACCTCCGGAACCTTCGCTGAATCTGTGAGCGTCGCTGCAGCTAAGAGAGAGCTGCTGCTGCTGAGAGCCCACCTGAATTTGAACCTTTGGAACTCTCACTCAATCTGTGTGGGCCGCTGCAGCTATGAGAGAGCTGTAGCCACTGAGTGCCCACCATTGTACCAGCCTGGTCGAGACCATCCTTCATCCTGTGGGCCGCCGCAGCTAAGAGAGAGCTGCTGCTGCTGAGTGCCCGCACCCCTTGCCATTTGGCATCATCGTGAGTCATCTTGTGGGCCGCCGAAGCTAAGAGAGTGCTGCTGCTGCTGAGTGCCTGCACCCCTTTCCATTTGCATCATCGTGATTTGTCCTGTGGGCCGCCGCAGCTAAGAGAGAGCTGTGGCCGCTGAGTACCCGCATCTTCACCAACTTTGCATCATTGTGAACTGTCCTGTGGTCCGCTGCAGCTAAGAGAGAGCTGCTGCCGCTGAGTGCCCGCACCTTTGCCAAATTTGCATCATCGTGATTCGTCCTGTGGGCGGCAGCAGCTAAGAGAGAGCTGCTGCCACTGAGTGCCAGCACCTTTGCCAACTTTGCATCATCGTGATTCGTCCTATGGGCCGCTGCAGCTAAGAGAGAGCTGCTGTTGCTGAGTGCCCACACTTTTGCCAACTTTGCATCATTGGGATCTGTCCTGTGGGCCGCCGCAACAAAGAGAGAGCTGCCGCCGTTGAGAGCTCGCCTGAATTTGAACCTTCGGAACCCTCGCTGAATCTGTGTGGGCCGCTGCAACTAAGAGAGAGCTGTAGCTGCTCAGTGGCCACCGTTGTGCCAGCCTGGTCGAGACCATCCTTCGTCCTGCGGGCTTCCGCAGCTAAGAGGGAGCTGCTGCCGCTGAGTGTCCGCATCTTCGCCAACTTTGCATCATTGTGAACTGTCCTATGGGCCACTGCAGCTAGGAGAGAGCTGCTGCCGCTGAGTGCCCGCACCTTTGCCAACGTTGCATCACCGTGATTCATCCAGTTGGCCGCCGCAGCTAAGAGAGAGCTGCTGCCGCTGAGTGCCTGCACCGTCGCCAACTTTGCATCATCATGATTCATCCTATGGGCTGCAGCAGCTAAGAGAGCTGCTGTCGCTGAGTGCCCACACCTTTGCCAACTTTGCATCATCGTGATTCATCCTGTGGGCCGCTGCAGCTAAGAGAGGGCTGCTGCCGCTGAGTGTCCGCACCTTTGCCAGCTTTGCATCATCGTGATTCGTCCTGTGGGCCACCGCAGCTAAGAGAGAGCTGCTGTCGCTGAGTGCCCGCACTTTTGCCAACTTTGCATCATTGGGATCTGTCCTGTAGGCCGCCGCAGCTAAGAGAGAGCTGCTGCCGCTGAGCGCCGCACATTTGCCAACGTTGCCTCATTGTGATTTGTCCTGTGGGCTGTAGCAGCTAAGGGAGAGCTGCCGCCGCTGTGTGCCGCATCTTGTTGACCATTGTCGAGGATTGTCGCCATCGTCACGTGGGCTGTCGCTGTCAGGATTGGTCAAAAGTGTTTCGAGTCTAAACGATTGGGTCCAACATTTAAATCTAAGCAAGCTTACTAACTGTTGAATTCCCCCATTAATTGGTCTCAGTCAGTGGGTAGGGTAATTGCAAAATCATAAGTTAGGAAACGTTATGCTCCTCACACTGTCCAAACATGGCGGCCCCTTTGTAGGTTAGCGCTCTAGTTGTTGCACCCTCGTTTGACAGCTCAGCTGTATCGAGCGCGCTCACCTGATTATCGGCGCACTTCAACTGAAGACCTTCGCCGGTTGGAACGCGTTTTCTGTCTCCTCAGAAAGCGCATTTTCCTGCTTGTTTCCAGACTCTCTGAATCCCTATTTTGCAACTCCCAGCAGAATTCGTGCGAGGTTCCTATGCTCGCATTTTCACAGTGACGCCTTTGGTGAGGTATTTTGTATTTTCTGAGAGATAATGAGCAGTTCCTGCAGCGCACCTGTTTTCAAGTGATTGTATCCTTTTTGGGTGGCAGCGCTAACTAATTTTGTCCAGATAAGGAACTCAGTGGGCCAATGCTTTGTCTGTAACTTGATTTTCCCAGCTAGGCTATCAAGTAGGCTACAGGCATATCGTTTCAGTGTTCCATTTCTCCGCAAGAACTAGTTATTTTCACCCAAAACTAAAACTTTGGAATACTGCAGAGACTTTTCGTTTATGAGAAGAAAACTTACTCATCTAGCTGCAACAGAGAAACTATAAGAGGGAATTTACTTAATGTCCTTCAAACATCGAAATTCTAGCAGTTGGGTGTTCACAGCTTTTCTACTCAACAAGTAAGCAGGAATATATATATATATATATATATATATATATATATATATATATATATATATATATATATATATATATATATATATATATATATATATATATATTGTACTTACCAACACAGCAACGCCAGCTCTGGAACTTCTTTCCTGAGGATAAAAGACTGAAAGAGAAAAAGACATTTATTTAAATACTGCTTTGAGTCAGAAGTAAAGGCATCTTTAAAATTAGAATATGAAGACGTAAAACTTATAAATAAGAGAGAGGCAAGATTCCACACAAGTCAAGGTAAACCACACTTCACTAAAAGTTAGAAATACAGAACAAAGAATTTGAGGCCCTTTTAGGAGTTCAGAGCTGTAATAATTGTGTGCTTATTGTTGCAGGTGCGGATAGATCCTTCTTGGGTAGTATCCAGTGAAGACACAGTGTGGCAGTCTCTCTTTCTGTCCCATTCCCCTTTCCCCCCTGCTTCTGATATCGGAGACATTCTGGTTTAGAGGCATTGGGGAGTTGGGAAACATTCGTCGGGGTACTTCGGCCATTCAGTTCCTGTGGAAGAACCTTGATCAGGTATTTGGCTTGACAGATTGAAGTGCCTTACCTTTTCATTCTACCCGAACAGAATGGCTGAAGGTTTTGATGTCAAGACATTTGCATCAATATTAGAAGGTTTAAAAAAGCAATTGAGTGAAACCAGGGAGGAAGTTAGAAAATCTAATCAAGAGGCTAGTTATTTAAGGCAAAGAATTGATGAATTAGCTATTAGCCCAAGTCCAAATTTTAGTGAGCAGAAACCCACAGCATTTACACCTTCCTCATCGACTTCTGAGTTAACTACTCAGGTAATCCATGCCATGTCTCCCACGATCCCGCTAGCTCCTCCAGAGAGATTTCAGGGAGATCCTCATAGGGCTCAAATTTTCCTCACACAGTGTTCATTACACTTTTTGTGTAAGCCCATTATCTTTAAAGAGGACCAATCTAAAGTTGCGTTCATGCTGTCTTACTTGAGCGGAGATGCTGCAGCCTGGTCCATGCCTTTGGTGACTATGAATGATCCTGTTCTTTATAATTTTGAAGGTTTCAAGACTGAGTTTCTATGAATTTTTGATCGCAGAACCATCTCTCAGACCACAGATAATGAGCTGTTAGATTTGAAACAAGGGAACCGTGAGTTGGTGGCCTATTTGGCTCAGTTTAACAAATTAATCGTAGAAACAAATTGGCCAGAGTCAAAACGAGTTGCAATTTTTTACAGAGGTCTGAGAGAGGAGTTGAAGGATGGACTTGCTCAGATTCCGAAGAGGCACACCAATGTATCAGAATTAAATGATCTAGTACTGCAGATAGATCAGCGTCAATTTGAAAGAAGGAGTGAGCGGCGGAAAGAATTTCGACAAATTCTACCCAGATTTGACAGGATTAAATCCGAAGTACCTAAGACCAGTGATCTCGGAACTACGGAAGAACCTATGCAAATAGGCACTGTACGTGGGCCCTTGAGTAAAGAGGAATGAGAAAAAAGACGTCAAGGAAAGTTGTGCATGTATTGTGGCGGGGCAGGCCATTTCGTCAAGGAGTGTCCAAAGAAGCCTAAGAATTCATCATGGGTAAAAGACAGGCCCCATCAGTAGGCGGAGTTGCTCTGGTGGGAGCTGTACAAGAGACAACTCCAAACGCTCAACAGTTAGTGAACACTCTTCAATCGTCTGCTCCTCATTTAATAATTTCCAGTCAAATTTCGTTTTGAGAGATTAAGGTTGAGGAAGTTTCGGTAATGATTGATTCCGGAGCAACTGGAAATTTTTGTGTTATCCAATTCGCCAAGTCTTTGGGAATATCTTTTGTCAAGAAAGATAAACCGGAGCCAGTGAGAGCGGTGGATGGCACCAACCTCTCTTCTGGACCTATTACCTATGACACTGAGGAGATCACATTGTTGGGTCCAGAGAAACATCGAAGTATTATAAGTTTCAATCTGATTGACGCCCCGCAATTCCAGTTGATTCTAGGACTAACCTGCCTTACTGAGCACAATCCGAAAATTGATTGTGCAAAAAGAACAATAGATTTGAATTCAGACTATTGTGTCAAGCATTGTTTTGATCTTGACAAAATTGTATCTCGACCGCCCCCATCAGTTTGTTTGGTGGAACAGGCTCGTATGATTTGTGCCGTGGAAATACAAACCATTCCTGAAGAGTATCGAGACTTGGAGGCAGTATTCAATGAGAAAGAAGCCATGAAATTACCCCCACATCGGGAGTATGATTGCAAGATAGAACTGGAACCGGGAGCTTCTTTACCTTGTAGCCGCATTTATGTGTTATCAGAAGCAGAGAACAAGCATTTAAAAGACTATTTAGATCAATATCTTGCCAATGGATTCATCCGTCCCTCCCAATCACCTGTCTCCTCTCCTCTTTTTTTTATTCCTAAGAAAGACGGGAGTTTGAGAACTTGTATAGACTATTGTGCATTAAATCTGGTCACTAAGAAGAATAGGTATCCTTTACCTTTGATCTCAGAACTTTTGGATCAAGTAAAAGAGGCTCAAGTTTATACCAAATTGGATTTGCGAGGGGCATATAATTTGGTTCGCATGGCTGAAGGGCACGAGTGGAAAACAGCGTTCCGGACTCGTTTTGGGCTATTCGAGTATCAAGTTATGCCTTTTGGTCTATGCAATGCCCTGTCTGCTTTTCAGCATTTTGTCAATGATATACTACGAGAATTCTTGGACCGCTTTGCCGTAGTATACATTGATGACATCCTCATTTTTTCCAAGAACATGGAAGAGCATGTACGGCATGTCAGAACAATTTTGGAGCGTTTACTGGAACATCAGCTGTTTGTAAAATTGGAGAAATGTTTTTTCAACTCAACACGTATAGAATTCCTAGGTTAGATTCTTTCACCTGAAGGAGTGTCCATGGACGACTCTAAAGTAAAAGCCATTAAGGATTGGCCTGCTCCACGATCAGTAAAAGAGATACAGAGTTTCCTGGGATTTGCCAATTTCTACCGATGATTCATTCAAAACTTTTCAGAGAAGGTCTGTCCATTACACGATTGCTTAAGAAGAATGAAAAGTTTGTGTGGAATGCGGAAACTGAAAGGGCCTTCCAATTATTGAAAGAAACCTTTATTACGGCACCAGTTTTGCAACATCCAAATTTGGCGGAACCATTTTTTGTGGAAGCTGATGCTTCCAACTTGGCTATTGGAGGAATTCTCTCTCAGCGGCATTAGGATACTGGCCAACTCCATCCTGTGGCTTTTCGTTCTCGAAAGTTGTCAGCTGCTGAGATTAACAACTCCATTGCCGACAAAGAATTATTGGCTGTAAAGGATGCTTTTCAAGAGTGGAGACATTATCTATTTGGCGCGAAACATGAAATTACTGCGTTCACTGACCATAGAAACTTACAGTTTTTGAAATCAGCCAGAACTCTCACTCCAAGGCAGCTCCAATGGTCACTCTTTTTTGCGGATTACAATTTTGTCCTGACCTACAAGCCCGGTTCAGTTAATGGAAAGGCCGATGCTTTATCTCGTTTGAATGTTGGTGAAGGGAAAGAAGAAGTAAAAGAAGGGCATATAATCCCAGAAGAGAAGATTGTGAGCACCACAGTCTACGAGGAACTGGAGGAAAATATCAAGGAGAATCTCCCTCCCAGTGAGTTAGAATCTTGGAAGATGGAAGGACCTGAGCGAGAAATAAAGGGGTGGTAAACCTTTTTTCCAAGGAAAACCTTTTGTGCCTAATGAGGACCTCCGGAAAGAGGTGATTCAACTGTTTCATGATCACCCATTGGCTGGGCATAAGGGTGTTAAAAAGACTTTGGAACTCCTGAAAAGATCATTTCGTTGGCCTGGCATGGAAGCTCAAGTGAGACAGCATGTTGCTACTTGTGAGCAATGTGTTAAAGGAAAGGTAGATCGTCAAACTCCACAGGGTCTTCTCATGCCTTTGCCAGTTGCTCCGTGCCCATGGCATACAGTTTCCATGGATTTCATTGTAGATCTGCCTTCCAGTCAAGGTTACTCTGTTATCTGGGTTATTGTGGACCATTTTTCTAAGATGAGCCACTTCATTCCTCTAAAAGCCCTTCCGAATGCTTCCCAACTGGCAAACCTGTTTATTCAGAACATAGTGAAACTCCATGGAATTCCTAAAGTTGTGATTTCTGATCGAGACCCCAATTTGCGTCCCAATTTTGGAGATCCTTTCTGAAGGGGCTTGGTGTTGATTCTCGTTTGTCCACCAGTTTTCATCCTGAGACTGATTGGCAAACTGAGAGAGTCAATCAGGATTTAGAACAATATTTACGTCTCTATTTAATGGATCAAGAGGGAGAGTGGCCTGATTTTCTGGGTACAGCCGAATTTGCATACAATAATTCAATCCATTCCTCTACTGGTTACTCACCTTTTTATTTAAACTCAGGTAGACATCAAAATATGCTGCTAGGTAAGGTTGAAGTGGAGGTTCCTGTAGCTGGAGAAGTGATACAGAAGTTTCAAGAAGCTTACCAAAAGGCTTCGGAGAATCTAGTTAAGTCCAAGAATTCTCATAAGAAGCAGGCAGATAAACGACGAAAGGTTAGTCCAGTTTTTAAGCCAGGAGATCAGGTCTGGATTTCTACTCGACATATGAGATTGAGAGGTAATAGGAAATTTCAACCTAGATTTGTGGGTCCTTATCCTGTAGTCAAAATGGTGAATCCCGTTAGTGTTAAGGTTAAACTTCCTAGTAAGTTTAAGATTCATCCAACCTTTCATGTCTCTTTAGTAAAAAGAAGTCCCTCTAATTTAAGACGTTTGTCACCACCAGTTCCAATTCAAGTACAATCACAAGAAGAATTTGAAGTTAAGAGAATTCTAGACTCCAAATGTAAGAAGGGTCAACTATTTTATTTGATTGACTGGAAGGGTTTTGGCCCGGAAGAAAGATCATGGGAGCCCAGTTCAAACGTTCATGCCTCGAGATTAATAAGAGAATTCCACAAAACGAATCCACAGAAGCCTAGAGAGGGGGTTTTGGTGGGGGGTACTGTCAGGATTGGTCAAAAGTGTTTCGAGTCTAAACGATTGGGTCCAACATTTAAATCTAAGCAAGGTTACTCACTGTTGAATTCCCCCATTAATTGGTCTCAGTTAGTGGCTAGGGCAATTGCAAAATCATAAGTTAGGAAACATAATGCTCCTCACACTGTCCCAACATGGCGGCCCCTTTATAGGTTAGCGCTCTAGTTGTTGCACCCTCGTTTGACAGCTCAGCTGTATCGAGCACGCTCACCTGATTATCGGTGCACTTCAACTGAAGACCTTCGCCGGTTGGAACGCATTTTCTGTCTCCTCAGAAAGTGCATTTTCCTGCTTTTTTCGAGACTCATTGGGGCCGATTCACAGAACTAACTTAAGACAAAATCCTAAATTTACTACTTTTGGTATTCACCGAAGCTAGGAAGACAGACTTAGGACAGACTTAAGACAAACTTAAGACAGACTTAAGACAGACTTAAGACAAACTTAAGACAAAATCCTAACTTAAGTCTGTCTTAAGTCTGTCTTAAGTCTGTCTTAAGTCTGTCTTAAGTTTGTCTTAAGTCTGTCTTAAGTTTGTCTTAAGTCTGTCCTAAGTCTGTCTTAAGTCTGTCTCAAGTTTGTCTTAAGACAAACTTAAGACAAAATCCTAACTTCTGTGAATACCAAAAGTAGTAAGTTTAGGATTTTGTCTTAAGTTAGTTCTGTGAATCGGGCCCTTTGAATCCCTATTTTGCAACTCCCAGCAGAATTCCCGCGAGGTTCTTACGCTTACATTTTCACAGTGACGCCTTTGGTGAGGTATTTTGTATTTTCTGAGAGAGAATGAGCAGTTCCCGCAGCGCACCTGTTTTCCAGTGATTGTATCCTTTTTGGGTGGCAGCGCTAAGTAATTTTGGCCAGATAAGGAACTCAGTGGGCCAATGCTTTGTCTGTAACTTGATTTTCCCAGCTAGGCTATCAAGTAGGCTACAGGCAAATCGTTTCAGTGTTCCATTTCTCCGCCAGAACTAGTTATTTTCACCCAAAACTAAAACTTTGGAATACTGCAGAGACTTTTCGTTTATGAGAAGAAAACTTACTCATCTAGCTGCAACAGAGAAACTATGGGCCATATGTAGGTACATAAATACCGGTCGGTAACGGCCGAAAATCGGTAAATATCCCGTTACCGACCGGTATTTAGGCAATTGAGATGTAGGTGGCTGGATTTCAGGATTCGGTAATTTACCGAATCGGAATTTTAATTAATCGGTAAAATACCGATTCGGTAAATTACTGAATCCTGAAATCCTATGTAGGGGGCACTCAAGTGAGTGCATTTTAGGTTTCTGGATTCGTTATTTACCACCAACTACAAGTTGATGGTAACGAACGAATACCTTTTAAAAAGCAATTTTGTGCTTTTTGAAAAGTGCCATGTGGCAGACATACATGCCCTTAGGGCATGTATGTGCGCCACATGTGCACACATGCACGATTCAGGGGTGCAACAGGGTGTCAATGTGACACCCTGCCACCCATGAATATGCTCCCACTATTACCGATTCGGTATTTACCGAATCGGTAATAGTGAATAGCTACCCATTCATTCCTATGGGCCCATAGGAATGAATTGGAAGGGATGCATTATTACCGATTCGGTAAATACCGAATCAGTAATACCGAATATTATCGATTCGGTAATAATTACCGAATGTTTACCTACATTCTATTTACCGATTCATAAATACCGAATCGGTAAAATTCGGTATTTATTAATCGGTAAATAGAAATTATCTACATATGGCCCGAAAAGAGGGAATTTACTTAATGTCCTTCAAACATCGAAATTCTAGCAGTTGGGTATTCACAGCTTTTCTACTCAACAAGTAAGCAGGAATATATATATATATATATATTGTACTTACCAACACAGCAGCGCCAGCTCTGGAACTTCTTTCCTGAGGATAAAAGACTGAAAGAGAAAAATACATTTATTTAAATACTGCTTTGAGTCAGAAGTAAAGACATCTTTAAAATTAGAATATGAAGACGTAAAACTTATAAATAAGAGAGAGGCAAGATTCCACACAAGTCAAGGTAAACCACACTTCACTAGAAGTTAGAAATACAGAACAAAGAATTTGAGGCCCTTTTAGGAGTGTAGAGCTTTAATAATTTTGTGCTTATTGTTGCAGGTGCGGATAGATCCTTCTTGGGTAGTATCCAGTGAAGACACCAGTGTGGCAGTCTCTCTTTCTGTCCCATTCCCCTTTCCCCCCTGCTTCTGATATCGGAGAGATTCTGGTTTAGAGGCATTGGGGAGTTGGGAAACATTCATCGGGGTACTTCGGCCATTCAGTTCCTGTGGAAGAACCTTGATCAGGTATTTGGCTTGACAGTCGCAGCTAAAAGAGAGCTGCTGCCGCTGTAAGCCCACCACGGAGCTGCAAGACGAGAGTCATCGCCACCACCAGCCCGGTCCGCCACAGCCGCATGCTGCGGCTGCTGAGGGCCCGCCTGTCCCCGAGTGCCCAAACCATTTTGGGTGCACACTGCGGACCCCTGCAACCAAGACTTGTGGTCACTAGGAGTCCACCTGTCACCGTTTCCGCTTCTTTGAGAAGCTGCGTGCTGGGTCCTCTTTCAACGGCAGGTATCTGGTGAGCAACGCGTCACGTAGGGCCCGACCTTGAACTCAGTCAGTGTCACGTTCTGGTGAATATGTTATTGCCTTTTTGAGTCTCTACTGGTTTACGTGCATTGTAGCTTGTTAAAACGCTTTGAGAGTCTTGAGTTAAACCTTAGAGAAAGATGTTATTTTTCTAAACCTAATTGAGTTGTGTCCTTTTGTGATGTTGTTAATGTCTTATTGTGCATGGTCATAAATGCTTCACACACTGCCTCTGAGATAGGCCTAACTGCTCGTGCTACGTTACCACAGGGTTGAGCAGGGGTTGTCAAAGGGGGTAGACCCCTTGCCCTGACTTAGAAAGAAGGGTCCCTATTTGGACATTGGCGCCAGCTATTGCCAACTAGAGACCCCCATTTCTAACAGTTAGCATAAGCCCGATGTGACAGACTCGTATGCGAACGATGCCACATAGGTCAGCATTAGCCCGACATGACAGACTCATACGCGATCGATGACACATAGGTCAGCAATAGCCTGATGCGACAGACTCATACGCAAATGATCCCACATAGCCTAGCATGAATAGAACAGACTCGGACAACTCCACCAAAACATGACCAAGCATCCATTGCAGCCAACGCATCTTCCATCTAATGTTTAAAGTTAATACAATTAAAACAGATCACAAAAAAGCAAACAAGCATTGGCATATCCCCCAAAAATATTTTCAGTCTCCTTTTTGTCTTTATGATAAGACACACCCAAAACTCCACCTATATAAAGGGTCACATTTTTTCCCATGCTCCTTTGCAAATTCTACTTACTAGCCAGCAGACCACAATGCTAGACAGCACAGACACATACACACACAAATCATCCACCACATAACCACCACACAACTAGCACCTGTTAAATTATACACTCACTAAAACACACCTTTACTCACACACTCACCCTCCCCTTCACACACACATCCATCTCCACAACCACCAATCACCGTGCCACAAAAGAAGAATCCAAAGTTTACAGACTGTGAGTTGGAAGTAATAGTAGATGAAATACTCAGTGCAGAGCCTTAGTCATGTGGCAACTTAGTCCAACAGACCCACCTATCCCAGAAAACCAAGATGTGGGAGAGGATCGTCAACAAAGTGAACGCTCAAGCATGTTGTCTGCACACAATGGACAACATCAGGAACAGCTGGTATGACATACGCAGGAGGGTCAAGAAGCTCATTGGAAAAGAACATGCCCTGAGCCAGTGTACTGGCGGCAGCCCTCCTGCCAAACCGGTTCATTTCATTTCCTGGGAGGAGAAGGTGCACGACAGCCTACCACCGGGAGGGCATACATGGAATATCAGGAGTACCAGAGCCTGGTGAGTACATACTAAAATAGATTATATAATCCAGAAAATACTCATCCACAGACATCACTGTCAAGGACAAAGTCATACAAATAACTGTCAGCTGATATAGAACTATATGAACCAAATGAGCATGGGATGTGTATGGCACTTAGTCAAACAAAATTACCTGCAATCTCACAGTAATCATTACCTATTTCATTACCTTATAAATTTTACAACAAACAAAGGAATGCTTCGTGCCAAAAATAGCATCCAGCACTGCCAGCCATCTTGTCAGCATGGTTAGATTCACTTACAGTGAAGCAGAGTCACAGGAAGGAAGTGTGGGATAGCTGGGATGGTGGCCGTTTGCCAAAAGCATGCTGGGAGTCGTAGTCAGAGCTAACAGTTCTCCTCCCACATGGACCAACAAGCCCATCTTGATATATACACATTGCACAGGGAGTGGAGAAGTACTGGCAAGATGGCAGACTCTGGCCCATGGTGTGGGGACCACAAGGCCCTGCTGGGAGTTGTGCTCAAACTAACTCCAGGCACCACTGTCAGACATCTTGAATGTTACGTTTGACTGTCATGGAGACATAGTTTATGGTGGCCTATTTGTACTGTGTGGGAGGAGGAGTGGTAGTTCTGACTACATCTCCCAACAGGTCCTTGTCTCACACACCCGCTCCCACAAACATCACACCTGGGAACATGCTGTCCCAGAGAGAGGGATTGAATATATACTGTCAAAATGGCTGACACTGGTCTCTGGATTGGGGAGACCAAGTCCTTGAACGTATCCCTGACCAGAAATTGTACCTTTGACTAACAACATACCTGCAACGTAAGTTCAATTATCCACACGTTGAAAGAGGCGCAAACTTGGAATTACCTCTCAGCAAGGCCATGTGTTACAAACACCAGTCTCATTTATCTGCCATTATGTTTGCACATATCCACTGACAGGGAAGCAGAGTCACAGGACGGAAGTGTGGGATGGCTGGGAAGGTGGGTGTTGCCAAAAGCATGCCGAGAGTCGTAGTCACAGCTAACAGTTCTCCTCCCACACGGACCAACAAGCCCATCTTGACTGTACACATTGCACAGGGAGTGGAGAAGTACTGGCAAGATGGCAGACACTGGCTCATGGTGTGGGGACCACAAGGCCCTGTTGGGAGTTGTGCTCAAACTCACTCCAGGCACCACTGTCAGACATCTTAGCTGTTACCTTTACATTCACTGTACAGAACGCATAGTACCAGGTGGTCTACTTTTGATATGCGGGAGGATGAATATTGGCAGTGAATGCAAATACCATCATGCACTGCCCTATACACACCTTCTCATGCAGAACAAATAGCACCCTTGTGACTAGGCATTTACTGTGTTTAAAAGGAAATGTACCGGAAAGATGGATACACAGGGGCTTCATGTAAGAAATAGAAAAAAGTCATATGCACTGCTTGGCCTTCTCACACAATACATACTCTCAAACTCCTTCACAGTAAATTAGCTCACAATTACAGGGAAAGCATTGTCCCAGGTGTGCTCACTGTGCTTTCTGTGAAGGTGTGTGGAGGACAGAACATGGAGTAAGTTGCAGTCATTGCACTTTTCAATACACACACACAATGAAACATTCATCAGTGGCAATGGCTAACTGACAGTGAATGAATGGTCCTCAGCAAGATGCCTGACACTGTTGTATGGTGTCATGTGCCCAAGGCCTTGTTGTGAATAGCACTCAATTCCAAGATCATGGTGCGGCGTCAGCATCCTTGGCACTACACTCCCCTCACTGTCATTGATCCTCTGTGTATGAGTAGTAAGCTATTCTGGTTGGCAAGAGGGGTAGGGGTCACAGCAGCACAACTCAAGACCAAGAACCACTGCAACTCACTGGTCTGCCCATGGAAAATAACATAACGATGTGGTTGTTTTAAGAACCGCTTGGCAATTGCATGCATTGTAACATGAATGCTGTAATAGCTGCTTCACATTAACACAATCATCAAAGTACTATGTAGTAAAACTAGACATAGATACTGCATTGTGAGTATGTAAGTGGCCACAGCAATGTGACAGCTTCAAACATGCACAAAGACAAACACACATGCACACATCTGGATAAAGGTCCCAATAGGAAGAGTAAGTATGTCATTGTTAAAGCACATATGTGTAAAACATCAATACACCTGTGTCATGCACAGGGTAACACATGACAGTCAATGTCTATGTACAGTCAAGGAAACAAGACATGCATATTAATGCACCAAGCTGGAAATGCTCAGAAAAGTACAGCTAGTCCAAAATATTATGTTTACATGACAAATAGTCTTGTGTCTGTGATGATTGATGAGTATATATTGTAATAAACTTCTACATAACCTACAAATGATTCTTATATGTGTATGATACGTTGACCATGTGCAAATACACAACAAACCTTGTCTCACACTTCTACGCACAGTGTCTGATGATGAGAAGAACAGGCCAGGAATCACAGTCCCAGACTCTGGTTGACCCTGAGCTCCCCGGTGTGGATGTCTCTCAGCCCTCCTTGGATGAATACGAGCTACCTGGCATCTCTGGTGTGGGTCAGCATGCAGTATCAGCAGCAGTAACATCAGCAACCCCAGCGACCACTCCTTCAACATGTGCGACCACCCAGATGACCAGTACCCACACAGATACATCAAGCCTCACAAACCCTGGGAGCACTGCAACACAGGGTACTCCTGAGTTGGCAGGTAACATCCCCACTGTCCACCATGAAGGAGGCCCCATCATGTTTGTGCATTCTACAACATGTCCCGCTCGTGTGGATGGGGTGGTGGAAGTGGGCATGCTGCGAGGTTACTGCATGCAGCTGGTGCTGATGTTCAAGGTGACCAACAGATGGGCCGCAGCCTTGATGCTTATCAAGTATGCACCAGAGACTTTGGCCAGGTAGTTGGGATCCTCATGGACATGAAAGAACAGCAGGCAACCCATTTTGCCCGTGTGGAAAGACATATGGATCGTATGGAAGCAAAATGGTCCAAAATCGGTGCACAGGGACATACTCACCTGCCTCCCCCAGAGACCGACCAACATGACTGCAGCTTGCCTGTGTACCCACAACATCTGTTGCCTCAACAGCTGCATATGCCACAGGGAGGGATGAGGACTCTGGTGGAGAGACCTCTGCACTGCCGCAGCCTGCACCTGAGGGTCCCCCCAAGAAAAAGAAGAGGCCGTCCGAGGAAGGGCAATTGAGAAACTGATGGCCATGCATCCCCCAGGGACTGACATATCCTCCATTTTGTGTAAAATATTTACTTTGTTGACTTTCTCTGGACTCTCCCACATGGGATGGAGTGTCGAAGTAGGATAATATAAACAAATGACTGTGGACTTTGCTCTGAAATTTTTCATCTATCACCACTTCCAACTCCTCGTTGAACTTTGGATTTCAATTTTTGTACAGCATTACACCTTTCATTTTTTATTTCACACATTCACTGCAATAAACAAATATTTGCACAATACTTGTTATGTTTTTCTGGTGAATGAAATACAGTTTCCAGATTTTGTATGATGATCAATCTAAGAATGAGTTCTCTTTTAAAAAAACAGGAAAGGAGTATATCTACCGTATTGTGAATGAATGCTACATAACTCATATGAGAGATACATACACCAAGGTCAACACAACACACATAGTACATGCCATCGATATTCCTTGCCTACACTCTTGTAAAATTGAAACATTTAACTGCACATAAACTAAGCATTGTCTTATGAAAAGAACATCAGGGCATGAATACTATATATAAGTGAATGTTTGATGTGTGTAAACAGACAAGGCACACATCAATGTGGCTCACAGCTTTATTACACTGGCACAAGCTGTTGCACTCACCACTAAATCAAGCAGATGACACAGTGTCAATAATCAGAAATAACTTTAAATTATCATCATATAGTTGATGTGAAAGTGTGGCATAGATTCATGATCCTAATGAAGATTCCATTATGGAACAGCATTGTGGGTCTTGTAGGTCACTTGTATACATACAACAGCCAAGGGACCCTGTGAAGGAGAGACATAGAACATTATTAAATCATATATGTTTATATTTTAACATCTCCATAATGTATTTTCACCAAAATCATTATTTACATTTGCACACCAGCTGTGAGTAATGTCAACACTGTACTGGTGACCATCATAACTCAATATACACAGAGCAAAAATAAATACCATGTCAACTAGCATACACACACACGAATACAAACATAGTGTACAGCATACACATATTCTGCAAAGAAAATGCTGTATAAAATCATCTTAGCATACTTACACTCATGAGAAAAAGTTGTCTATGAGCTGTCTCCTAACATCCTGCTCCTCCTCCTCCTCATCACTGGCAACGTGTTCCAGTCCAGGATCCTCCCCTGCTGGAGGCAGCTCGTCTCCGGCATCATGTATGAGCGGTATCTTCTTCTTTCTGCCATGTTGTGTAGCATACAACACACAATCATGATCTTACACACCTTGGATGGTTCATATTGTCGTGATCCTACTGTACGATCCAAGCAACAAAATCTTGTTTTGAGAAGTCCAAATGTCCACTCGATAACTCGCCTTGTCCGACCATGTGCCTCATTGAAACGTAACAGGGGTGATTGGGTTCCTGAGTGGTGTCAGCAACCAAGGCATGTTGGGGTATCCAGACTCTCCTACATTTAACACAGAAAAATAAAGCTCTTCTCAGAAAACAGGGTATAACATGACATACAAGTAACACACTTTGCAACAAAGAAGGGGTACCCCTAAAAACGTTTCCTATATCAGGGTCTACATGGCATATATGAAAAAAAATACAGGAAACACAGTAAATGGTGGACTGTCTAGTTAAACAAACATGTAAACACCCACAAATTAGTTCTATTCAAAATTAATTCCCAGGCTGATAAAGATTGAACCACTTCGTGAAGTGCTGAGCAGCTGTAGCGGGCGGTGCGGGAGTCGGAGGTACGAGCTACTCACCCACCCCTCGCTACTGAGCGGAAACACTTTCGCGTCCAGAGCGGCTGCCATAAAGCCACTACCTGTCCCCTGAAACTGCGTGAGAGACTCTGGTGGGGGGACCGACTCGCAGACTCTCCAGTCTCTGTGCTCGTAGCCTCAGGACGGGATCCCGCGAGCAGAGCGCTGGGGGTGCATTAGACCTGCCCCCCCCGATGTGGACTGTGCCCTATGTATGATGTAATGTGGAGCCTCGCCGGTGAGAATGCGGTGTGGCGTTGTGGCTTCTGAGGGTGCTCCCATCCCTGCCTCTTTGCCACCAAGTACCGGGACAAGTATTGCCTCCCGAGAGGATCAAAGTGAAGGTTATTGTGATGAGACCCCTGGGCCCGCCATAGGAGACGGTATGCCACAGGAGGTCGCTGCCTCTCCTCTTGAAGTGCCAGCTACTTTGGGGGGTGCGCCAGCCTCTTGACCTGGACTCACGCTGCTGGAGGTGTGGTGGCCCTTCTTGCTCCTACCCACTGTACTGCCTCACATTAGAGCTGAAGACTGGGCGAGGGTCCCGCTGTTGTTTTTCCGTTTTCCTCCTGGTGTCACTGTTGAATGCTGATTCCTGCTGAGCACAGACCCCCGGCAACACCTGCATTGGAGGTTGTATATCGCTGCTGCATCCCGTTCAATCACCCCCTGGAGGACCACAACAACCAGGGTGCAACGCGAGCCCACCCAGGTGTTTCGGGACATGCTGATGAGGGGGAGGCACTGGACCAGCTCCGCGCATAAAGCGCAGCATCTCCCCCCGCAGCGCGGGATGTGCCGGGCAAAGCCCGGGCCAAGGGCGGGCCAGTCTGTGCCCGTCCGAGACTGAATGAGGCTGGATTGAGACACACCCCTGACAATTGGGTGAACGTGAGTGACTCTGTTTAATGATTGCACATCAGTTAACAGAGTGTGTTGTCAAACTAGGGTGAGTTTGTGGGAGCCCTAAAGATTGGAGTATACATTTTGAGGTATTCGAAGTCTAGTGGGGAGTACGCTTGTCTTATTTAATTGAATAAGTCCTAGTTAATAGTATATTGGACCGGGGAGGTTTAGTTACCAAATAAGTATGGGGAAGAGTACTCCACCGCCTACAAGGTTAACTACTAGGCAAAAAGCACCCGTGTTAACCCCCACTGCCAAACCCACAGCCATTGACAAAATGTTACAACAGGCTATAGGAGCTGTCTCCAGTGAAATAGCACACACTGAGAGACGCCTTTCTATAACACCAACGTTCCCAAAAACTCCACAAATTAGTGAGCCAGGAGCACTCCCCTCCTTCCAAACACCAGATCTCCTGACCACTCCAGACTCATTGCCTAGACAAGAAAGCCTAACTATTGAAAACTTGAGTATGATTGTGACGGGGTGGCAAAAAGGAAAGGAGCACCCCGGAAACTAAAAGATCATAAGGGAGGGAAACATGCGAACCATGCCCCCGTGGTGGTGCTAAACCAACGACCTGAGGGACACGTATCTGGTGAAAGTGGTATAGAACCAATGGAGCCACCGATATGGGCAACAAGCCTGGCAAAAGAGCTCAAAATCTACTTTGAACATCTCATAAAATCTGAGTTTGATGTTACAATGACACGAATTGAAAAGCAAACCTCATTGGTAGATTCCTGGGGGAGTAAAAATAACACAATTTTGCAAACTACTCAATCCGTTAAATCTTTGGACCAGACTAATGTCCCCCAACGAAATCTAGTGTCTCCACCTGGCACCACTGCGCTACCTGTCTCTGAAGGGCAAAACCTACCAGTACAAACAAATGCCTTAACTAGTATTATCCCCTTAACCCAACAAAACCAGGCCTCAGCCATTGCCCCAAACAGGGTGAATAACGTTGCAGACAACGCCCATGGCTCTAGGGACATGCCAACCACACCAGGCCCGCCAGCGGAATGTCTTTCAACTAGTAATCGAAAAGGAGATAATAATAATACTATCCAACCGAACCCAAGGAAAAAAAATTCTATCTTGCCATGTATAGACTTGCCCCCAGCCTCTACTCCTTATGTGGTTAGCTGGAGTTCCAGAGATGGAAAAAGGCCATGGGGAGTCCTACTCTGATTTAAAGAATAAAACTATCTTTTGGTTAAATAAACATAGACCTCTCCCTCATCTAATATATAGCGAAATTCTATTTGCACGCAGGGTCAGTTGGTTGGGACAGAGGCGGAAAGAAATCCCGGGCGATTGTGTTCTGATTAATTTTAGGGACCATTACAAAAATGGGGTAACCCATGGTAAAAGGACCTGGGTGAATTACTGATACCAAAAACAGTGGTCCTTGACCAATAATCAACATATCTGAGACATATGCTTCGCTTAGTTAAACGCTTAGCTAATCCTGAGCCTAAAAAACAGAAATTTTCTTTAAGAACAAAGGCTCGCAATATTCAATAAATAGTTCAAACTAACAAAGGACAACATCCAAAATACTGTGAGCTGATATACATACGTTTATTTTTTGGCAATTTTTGCAATATTAATAGGACAGAACAAGGTTGCTCCAAGGAGAAACGTGCATCAAAGGAAGGTGATTAAAGAGTGAGTGAATGAGACAAGAAATGAAAGATACATAGTAGTGAGAATATTCAATCAATTTTAGGCAATGTGGATCGGTTGTGATTCACCGTCCAGAATCCAAGTAACCTGGTCACATTCATTAAATACAAAATTATATTAGTATATTTCAAAAAATGACCCCGTTGATGGTCTTGCACGAAAAGCTGAATATGTGTCCCAGGTAGTAAAGGGTGGGCGTCGACGTTTCGACCCGTCTTGATGGCCTTAGGGATTTTTAAGCCTTGGCCTTGCGGGTCTTCATCAGGACCAAAGGGGGGGCAACCTGACTGGAAGGTGGTCTTAACTGAAACACCTGTAACGTTAAAACAAGGGGGTGTGAGGATGTTGTCCTAATTAAAACACAATTAAAAGCAAGGTATGTTGTATTAATCACATACCTAATTGATGCAAATCACAGGAAGAAATCCCTGATTCCAATGAATGGAGGGCTTGATGTCACAGGTCAAGCAAATTCGTTATAAATGAAAGGAATAATACTGAAATAGAATCCAAGTATCGACAAAACCTCATTATACCGACCACACCGTGAAGAGTGTCGGTCACTCTAAAAAACACACATCAGGCTAAGTGGAACTAATTAGGCTGTGACTATATGGCAGGCCGTTTGTGAGCAATTGAACAACAGAAGGGGCATCTTACCGCATCGAGAAAACAATTGGAACCGTTAGCGATGTATCTGCCGTTATTCAGGAAATATCGCCGAGGCGTAGGATTCGATCAAGGCTAAAACCAAAAAAGGGGCATGGTCACTTAAAACTAAGCCTGAGTGGATTAAAGATCTACGGTGTGTGGATATGGGCAGTGGAAAAACTTACCACGAGAACACAATAAATGTGCAGAACCACGGAGCGTCTGTCTCCGTTCGCATCCCAGTGCAGTGTGAGCTCGACCGCGACTTCGTGCGGTTACCAAGGCAACCGTATACGAGTTAATGACGGTGGACCCGGAAAGAGTAGAAGGACTAGTATGAATAATCAAGGTCCGATATGATCTAAACACAATGTCACAAGCGGGGCTCATGATGAGTACATGCACTGTCTGGGGTGAGGGGAACGTAGGATACTTTTCACCTACTAAATAACAGAGCGTCTGTCTCCGTGCTCACTCCAAATGAAACGCGAGCTCAACCGCTTTTCCGTGCGGTTGCCAAGGCAACCGTTTACATGTGTTAGGTAGTTAACAGTGTATGAACAGTATAGAGAAACTAACATACACTGAGAAGGTCCCATTACATCATGAAACATAAGGGAAAAACAATTGGAACCCATAACGAAGACAATGGACATATTTAAACAAAAATTACAACAATTGTGGTGGGCGATTGAGGTACTTCAATGACGTACAGACAATACATAGAACAACAATTTAAGTTAACAGATCATGTATCCACATATATTGACAAAATATAAAACATAATTATACAACAATGTAATTATCCAGTAAACGGGTGTCCAGATGTTAAGTACCCTCTACTCTAAATCAATACATAGTGCTAATTATCACCTGTCCATGTGATTTTTTATACGTGGGCCAAACCGTCCAGAAGGTGAAGTGCCGGATACTGCAACATTGCAACCGCATTCGCTGCAAGACACCCGGTGCCCCTTTGGTAGAACACTTCATCAATTTCGAACATACAGCAGACAGCCTGAGATGGTGGGTTCTGGAAAAAGTAAAACCTAACCCAAGAGGAGGTGATTTCACTGATATACTGAACAAGCAGGAGTATAGATGGATCCACTCTTTAGACACTGTCACCAGGGGTTTGAACGAACTTGAGGAAACCAACAAACAAGTTTCCATTATGAATCACAGATAGAGTGTATCTCTTCCCTAGTAGCCCCGACACTCACAATAATTTAGTCTGCAGTTAAAGGGCTCTTTAATTAGCACTATGTATTGATTTAGAGTAGAGGGTACTTAACATCTGGACACCCGTTTACTGGATAATTACATTGTTGTATAATTATGTTTTATATTTTGTCAATATATGTGGATACATGATCTGTTAACTTAAATTGTTGTTCTATGTATTGTCTGTACGTCATTGAAGTACCTCAATCGCCCACCACAATTGTTGTAATTTTTGTTTAAATATGTCCATTGTCTTCGTTATGGGTTCCAATTGTTTTTCCCTTATGTTTCATGATGTAATGGGACCTTCTCAGTGTATGTTAGTTTCTCTATACTGTTTATACACTGTTAACTACCTAACACAGTGTTACTCATAGTACGGCCCGTGGGCCGCTGGCAGCCCGCCCGGCCTTCATTGGCGGCCCGCGGACCGTGTTCGATCTTACACTATGCTGGTATGCCCTTCCTTGGAGTAAACAAGGAAGATGGCCGCAGGAGCAAACGTTGTGAATACGCTTGAATACGTATTCACAATATTTCCTCCTGCGGCCATCTTCCCTGTTTACTGCTTGCCTGTGATACGCCTGCCTGCCTCTGACGTCACACCTGGACCCGGCGCGAAGATCAGGCCCTTTAAAAGTCAGCTGTAACTAGCGCTAGTTACAGCTGACTTTTAAAGGCCCTTTGGTGAGCTTCCTGTTGACGACGTCTTCCTTCCAGCCCGGAGAACCTTCGCAGCAGTCTGGTGTCATCCTTCCAGCCCGCAGCCCCGGAGAACCTTCGCAGCAGCCTGGTGTCGTTCTTCCAGCCCGCAGCCCCGGAGAACCTTCGCAGCAGCCTGGTGTCCGGAAAAGCGTCTCTTCGCCTGAACAGGTATGTTTTTTTTTGTGACCTCCTCTGATCGTACACTCTTCTCCCTTTCCCTTCGGTTTCCCTTCACTTCCTTGTGACAAACCATTAAGCTTGTTATACGTTTTAGCAACTAGTCAGCTTTGTTCAGGGGCAAAATCCTAGACAACTTCAATCCGGAGACTACTAAACTCACACTGGCACAAAATAGTTGGTTTGACCACTGCCGGGCCCCGCAGTTGCTTACTGCCACTAATTCCCATCAACCATCGCCCTGCTGCACGTTCACCCCACTCAGCTCCCCAGGCAGGTAAATACAGTGACTAAGGCGGCTGACTTGAGGTGCAGGGGCCAGGCTGGGCTGGGTGTTTAGAACATGCACACCTGGAATCTGGAAGTGCCAGGAGAACGTTATGGGCAGGGGGCTGATGAGCCAGACTGAGCGAGTCGACAACCCGAAAAGCAAAGAAGTATACGATGTAGAGATCTGCAATGAGTTAAGGAACATCTGACCACAGAAAATCTGGAGACCACATCCCCATCCCGCATCTTCTAAATCCCACTGCAGCTGCTGCTTCTAAAAAGCTCTGAATTTCGGACATCTGAGGTTCTGAATCTCTCTTGAGTCACTGTGAGTGGGCAAGAGCAAGGAACGGCAGGGAACGAGGAATTAGCAAGGATGATGGAAATGAAACAGTGCAATCACCCTTGAAGGATGTTTCTGAGGCAGATCAGTGCTTAATTTGGGGTGCCTACACAGCATCTTTGAGGCACCAACAATAAGAGCATTACTCTTGGCGCTCAATGTAAAAACTTCCCATCTTTGACATATGGGCTGGTAGCTTTCCCAGGGATGGGCATCTGGTTAAACCGTATACAATGCACATTAATTTCATCTGCCTAATTCTACCTGGCAAGCCATAATAGGATTGGATTTCATCTTCAGCATTGAAATTTCTCTCTCAATTCTTGATCACCTTTATGTGATACACCTTGCTGAAGACCTCCCTTTAAGAAACAATATCAGGCTTTTTCTCACAGTTTCAAATTAACGCTATTATCCCACTTTGCAACTAGAAGAGTTATGGAATGCCGAAATGTCCCAACTACAATTTAAACAAGTAGTTAGGAAACAGACACAAGCCCTCTCAATTTTAATGTACATGAAGACATTACAAAACAAGAAACATGCAGGCTATATAGCAGAGACTTTCTCTGGGAAGAAATTGATCAATTACCTTTCCTGCTGTCTAGCCAAATCAATGAGACTACAATTCATCCACATTCGTTTTTTATGCTCTCCCTTAATGGAGCCCAGTCAAGAATGGCTGTCAGGTAAAGACTATTCAAAACAATGGCACCTGTTCAATTATAAATTAGAATCAATGCTGCATGTACTTTGTAGCATCCTTAAAACAAAGCAACCTATTTGCAATAAATAACAGTTTTAAAAATCGTTTAATAATATCCTGGTAAAATTTGCAAACATAGAATAAACTGCTGGGTAGATTGAGCAGTGTTGCCATTACACGGACAGTTTGGTAGCTTCTTTGTCCATGCCCCTATTCGTGGGAACGCAACTAGGAAATGTAAAGTGCATAACCAAAGCCTAGTAAGATAAAACCAATCCTGTATACTAGTTATAGTTGATAAATAACATTGGGTACAATTAAACAAGTCGCAACTAAGAAAACACTTAAGAGAGAGATTAGCACTCTCACTGGTTTACGACTTGGCCTCACTTTGACCCATATTAAGCATCTTTAATTCCTTTTTACTGTAATATAAAATACTACACTGGTCATCCAGAGTAAAATTTACGTCTATAGATTTTAAGAGGCTTTTCACATGACCAAACCAGGTAATTGTATCTCTGTCATCTAGAACCTAACAGATCTCAATTATTTCTTTATTCCAGTTTTAGACCATAATTGGTCCTCCTCCCTGTGAAGCTCTCAAAGGCATAGCCTTAAATACTTAAATATTAAATACGGCTCCCCTAGAGACCCTGCAACACCCAAAACGTAGAGAAAAGGCCTAGAAATCCTAATACCTTACATCAGGCATCTCCTTGAACTCTCCTTTGCTGATGGTGTGGTTCCAAAACGGTGAAAGCAAGCAGTTCTCCCCATAAAAAAGAAACCGGGTGCCAACTCGATTCAGTTAGAGAACTTCCGCCCTCTCTCACTCTTGCCCTATTTTGCAAAAATAGTCGAAAAAGTGGTTAATACTCAACTGACCGCCCATGTGGACCGGCACAGCCTACTCCACCCTACTCAATCAGGCTTTAGGACCACTCACTCCACAGAATCTGCATTGCTCTTGTCAACTGAGACAATACGCAGACATGTAGATGAGGGTCAGACAGTCGCACTGATTCTTTTGGATCTCAGTGCGGCCTTTGACACTGTCTCACAAATTGCTTTTACAGTGTCTCAGTGAAGGGGGTTGGACAAAAAGGCACTAAAATGGATGGGTGCCTTCTTGCAAGACCGGAGCTTTCAGGTGGCCCTTCGACCTCACTATTCTAAAAGTCTTCCACTGTCTCAAGGGGTCCCTCAGGGCTTTATACTGAGTCCCACCCTTTTTAACAAATTTGCACGAAGTAGGGGCATTGATTGATGGCGGTTGATTGATCGGGTTCGGCCTCAAGCACAGATTTCAGCTGGCATAGAGGGCAAAGTTGAGCTACAATGTTTTGTTAAAATTGTCCCCACCTGAAACCAGGGCCCTCCCCTTGTCCACTGCAGGTGCCTGCGTTCTACCTCATGGTCACAGGGTCAAATCCCGGCGGGTCCTGCCCTTCATCCATCTGAGGTCGATAAAATGAGTTGGGTAGCAACAAACATCTGTTATTTAGCGCCAAGATACCTGCGCGTGAACGTGTGCTTTTAAATACGTGTGTGTGCATGCCATTTATTTCAAATCCCTATTGAGTGACATGTGCAGGTTTACCCATTATGTTGTATGTTTAAACAAAACATTACTTTGATGTTGCTCACAGATCTGTTGCGCGAAGTGGTGTTGGTCCATCGGTCGTGACGCAGTATCGGTCGTGGGGTGTGTCGGTTTACCAGTCGTAGGGTGCTGTCGGGCGCAAAATCCGAATCCTGGTCCTTGTTATTTATTGTGTAGTAACAAAGTAGCTGGAGAGCTCCGCAATGGCCTACAGTCCAGTTTCCAAGCCTTGCAAACGACCCAGATCGATCCTGAGTGAACACAGGACCTTCCAGGAAGCATGGGAAGAAGAGTACTTGTTTGTGGAATGCCCAAAAGAAAAAGCCACTTGTTTGCTTTGCAAAGAGAAAGTAAATGTGCTTAAGAGGTATAATCTGGAACGGCACTACAAAACGCGGCACTCTGGATACACTGCAAACTTTCCACTGAACTCCAAACTGCGTTCTGCGAAGGTGGCATCACTAAAGGAAGCCCTTGTATCCCAACAAAAGCTCTTTCTGTGCCAGATGAAAGAATCCGAGGCAGTAACCGAGGCATCCTTCCAAATTTGCTACTTACTTGCCAAACATAAAAAGCCATTTACAGAAGCAGAGCTGGTTAAGAAGTGTTTTCTGTCGGCAGCAGACATTTTATTTGCCAACTATCCTAATAAATCAAACATTATGAAGGAAATAGGTGCATTGCAACTGTCAGATTCCACATGCACACGTCGCATTGAGTCAATGGGTGACAATGTTCTAGCGCAGGTCATCAATGCAGTCAAGCTGTCCCCTTTCTTTAGCATTGCTGTGGATGAGTCAACAGATGTAGGTGATGTGGCACAGTTAATGATTTGGGTGAGGTATTTGGAACAAGGAATCATTCCAAAGGAAGAGCTACTCTGCCTTTTGCCATTGCATGGTCACACAAGAGGAGAGGATGTATTGGCCAGCATGTGTCATTTCTTTGAATCTCATCACCTGCCATTGAACAATCTTGTAAGTGTCACTACAGATGGGGCACCCTCCATGATTGGACATGAGAAGGGCTTTGTATCTCTGTTAAGAAAAAAACTTCAATCATCCACTTTAATTGATTATCATTGTATAATCCATCAGGAAGCATTATGCGCCAAAATAAAACAAGGGCAACTAAATGAGGTTATGAAGCAAGTCGTTAAAATTGTTAATTATATTCGAGCAAAAGCACTCAACCACAGACTTTTTAAATCATTGCTGAGGGATGCGGAAAGTGAATATGCAGATCTGTTGTTGCATACTGAGGTTAGGTGGTTGAGCAAAGGTAGAGTGCTAGAAAGATTTATTAGTTTGCTTTCTGAAATTGAACAATTTGTAATCAGCCGAGGGCAGTCCTTCCCAGAATTATATGACTTGCAATGGCTCACCATGCTCCATTTTCTGTGTGACATCTTCTCACATTTCAACACACTCAATCTGGCACTTCAAGGTAGACAGAAACGTGTGTCCTCAATGATGAGTGCCATATACTCCTTTCGAAAGTAAACTCGAGCTGTTCCGAGAGCAGATGAACGATGGTGATCTCACACACTTTCCTAAGTTGCAGGCTTTAACACAGAGGGTTGAAAAAGCTCAGGAAATGTTGTTCAGTCTCAATCTGTGTACTTATCTGGAGGAAGTGTCTGGGGACATTAAGAGGAGATTTTCTCAGTTCAGAGTTCTCACCCCACTTTTCAGACTTGTAGAAAATCCATGGATGGTTAGTGCAAGGAATCTTGAAGCTGTTGAACTTCTTGGTTTGAAAAGGGCACAAGCTGAGATGGAACTAATTGACATGCAATTCAGCTCTGTGCTCGAGTCCTCTTTCTTGGGGAAGGAACCAGAAGATTTCTGGCAAAGTGTGCCACCTGACAAATTCCCTCTTCTTTTTACCTTGGCACAGAGAATACTTTGCATGTTTGGCTCCACATTTGTATGCGAGTATTCCTTTTCTACAATGGGTGCTATAAAAAACAAACTAAGAAACAAACTGACTGATGCACATCTGGATCACCTCATGAGACTTGCACTCTCTGAAAAGGTTCCAGAATACAAGAAGTTAATTGCGGACATGAAATGTAAAATTAGTGGATAAACTCTGTGCCTTGGGAAAGACTTTTCCCCATTATGTTTGCCTTTGTACTTGCTGTTCTACTTTCACTAAATGCCTTCAAATAAAAATGTATTATCAAAATGTGCTCTTTGTAGTTGCATCTGATTGTGAAATACAGCATTGCCTAATGTTTTGAAAGGTTTTTTTTTTTACTCTAGCTCCGCCCCCCACTGATTCCGCCCCCACTGACTCCACCCCTACGAGTGCGGCCCTCGGCCACTAACCACACTGTAATTTTGGCCCCCAACAGAAAGTTTGTGAGTACCCCTGACCTAACACATGTAAACGGTTGCCTTGGCAACCGCACGGAAAAGCGGTTGAGCTCGCGTTTCATTTGGAGTGAGCACTGTTAGACGGCGACCTCAGAGGAGCCCGGAAAGGGGTCCTGACTACCCTGAGACCCACCCTCAAAGTATCGTAGCCGGGCACTGGCGGGAGATTCCCCAGGGGGGAGGAATCTCGCAACTAGGCTCGTACTTCTGGCACCACACGACACAGAGAGACCACACTGGGTATCCTCAGAACAAGCTTTATCAAACAGGTGTCACTGCAAATATGTACAAGTTGAGCACGGGCTCAAGAGTCTCGGAAAGGTAGGGGGTAGCGGGACTGTCTCTGGTAACGGTTCAAAGCAGGGACGTATCCGGCGCACAGCTCACAATCCTCGAGCTGGAGGATACGTGGTCGGAGTTGGGGTCCGGCGGGACCGTGAGAGTCTGGGGGAGCCGCGAGTCACTCAGCAGGGCTCAGGTACAAGTTCGGAGGTCTTACGATCTTCAGGGAGCCGCGAGTCACTCAGCAGGGCTCAAGTACAAGTTCGGAGGTCTTACGTTCTTCAGGGAGCCGCGAGTCACTCAGCAGGGCTCAGGTACAAGTTCGGAGGTCTTACGATCTTCAGGGAGCCGCGAGTCACTCAGCAGGGCTCAGGTGAGTTCCAGTTCCAGGAGCCGCGACCACGTCAGCAGGCTCTCGTTGTTCCAGCGTCGAATCTGCCGGATAGCCCCAGAGCACCCCTTGTTATAGTTCGACCCCTCTTTGATGTCCGGAGTCTGTGCAGGCAGGGGTCTTGTCACCTGGGGGTAGCTTGTCGGGTTTTCCTGCTATAGTCTTTTGATCCTTTCAGGGCCGGGTCGGGAGGAGTCCCAGACACCCAGCAGGCGTGGAGCCAGCCCTCAGGGAGGCCGGAGGGCCGATCGAAACCCATCGTCCCGGGGGAGTTCAGAGGTGCGATAGAAACTGCTCCTCCCTCTCTCATCCCTTGGAAGCGTGATGTCCTCCAGCCGGAGTGGCGCCTCTAGGCCCGGGTCGCGCTGGGGCCGGGCGGCCATCTTGGTGCATGAAGTGGGCACGCGGGCCCGGGGTGGCCGAAAGGAGAGAGGCCAGGGACGGGGATGTCCGGGTCGGTGCGTGTGTCCTGGTGGGGAGGTTCGGCTGGGCCGGGTGCTTGGGCTGTAGGTACCAGGTTTCGGTGGTGCGGGGGCACGGAGGGCCATTCTACGAGGCCGGGTCCAACACGCGTCCCCCCCAGCTGAAAGCCGGAGAGAACTGCCCATCAGCTTGGGGGGTTCTCTTCGCTGAGGCGGAAGAACCGGGAGAGGCCGTCAGCATTGGCGTGGTCCGTACCAGGGCGGTGTTCCACGGTGAAATCCATCCCCTGGAGGGAGATTGACCACCGCAGTAGCTTGGGGTTTTCTCCTCGCATCTGCATGAGCCAACGTAAGGGCCGATGGTCAGTTTGGACTCTGAAATGGGTGCCAAACAGGTAGGGTCGTAGCTTTTTGAGTGCCCAGACCACGGCAAAGGCTTCGCGCTCTATGGTGCTCCATCTTTGTTCTCGGGGCAACAGCCGCCGACTGAGGAAGGCGACGGGCTGGTCTAGGCCTTGGTCATTTACTTGGGACAGGACGGCCCCAATGCCATGCTCGGAGGCATCGGTCTGGACTATGAACTCCTTGGCGTAGTCGGGAGCCTGGAGGACGGGGGCCGTGCACATGGCCCTTTTTAGGGCATCGAAAGCTTCCTGGCAGGCAGCCGTCCACTGCACTTTCTTTGGCTGTTTTTTAGACGTGAGTTCTGTGAGAGGGCCGACAAGGCTGCCATACCCCCGAATGAATCTTCGGTAGTAGCCCGTGAGTCCCAGAAAGGCTCGGACCTCCGTCTGGGTGATGGGTGGTTCCCAGGCCAGGATGGCGTCGATCTTTGGCTGTAGAGGGGCGACCTGGCCACTCCCGACCTGGTGCCCCAAGTAGACCACGGATCCTTGCCCGATCTGGCACTTGCTGGCTTTTACTGTGAGGCCTGCCTGGCGCAGGGCGATTAGCACCCTTCGGAGGTGCTGGAGGTGCTCACTCCACTCTGAACTGAAGACAGCGATGTCGTCCAGGTATGCCGCGCTGAACTGTTCTAGCCCGGCCAGGACCCTATTCACCAGTCGCTGGAAAGTGGCCGGGGCATTTTTCATCCCGAAGGGCATTACGCGGAAGCGGTAGTGCCCATCGGGGGTGGAGAAAGCGGACCGCTCTTTGGCCCCTTCGGTGAGCGCAATCTGCCAGTATCCGCAGGTGAGGTCGAATGTGCTGAGGAACCGGGCTGCCCCTAGTCGGTCAATGAGTTCGTCGGCTCGTGGAATGGGGTGGGCATCGGCTCGGGTAACGTCATTGAGCCCCCGGTAGTCCACGCAGAATCGGAGCTCGGGGGCGACACCGGGGGCCGCTGCCTTCGGGACCAGGACCACGGGGCTGGCCCAGGGACTGTCAGAGGGCTCGATCACCCCCAGGGTCAACATCTTCGAGACCTCCGCTTGAATGCAGGACCGGACCCGGTCAGGAACCCGGTAGGCTCGGTGTCTCACCGGCGGGCTGTCCCCGGTGTCCACATCATGAACACACCAGTTGGTGACCCGGGGGGTCAGGGAGAAGAGGTCAGAAAATTGTCTTAGGAGCTGGCGGCAGTCCGCTTGTTGCTGGGCAGTGAGGGCTGGGGAGAGGTTCACTCCTTCCACGGAGCCATCCTGCTCCTTGATACACAGGAGGTCCGGGAGGGGATCCGACTCATCTTCGGCCCCGTCATCGGTGGCCAGCAGGAGGCTCAGTTCTGTCCGCTGGAAGTGAGGCTTGAGGCGGTTCACGTGCAGGACCCGGAGGGGATCCCGAGGCGACTGGACGTCCACCAAGTAGGTGACTTGGCTCTTCTTCTCGACCACTTTGTAGGGCCCAGTCCATCGGTCCTGGAGAGCGCCAGGCTTCACGGGGGCCATGACCCACACCTGCTGGCCCGGCTGGAACTCGACCAGAGTAGCATTCTGGTCGTACCAGCGCTTCATTTCTTCTTGACTCGCCTCCAGGTTGGCCTCGGCCAGTTCTCGGAACCTCCTGGTCTGGTTCCGGAGGGCCAGGACATACTGAAACACATCTCGGGGGGTGGTCTGGGGTGCTGCCTCCCACCCTTCCTTAACTAAACTGAGGGGACCTCGGACGGGGTGCCCATAGAGTAATTCAAACGGGCTGAACCCTAAGGACTTCTGGGGGACCTCCCGGTAAGCGAACAAGAGGCAGGGGAGCAGGACGTCCCACTTACGCCGGAGGGGCTCTTCTAGGCCAGCGATCATCCCTTTCAAAGTCCTATTAAACCTCTCTACTAGGCCGTTCCCTTGGGGATGGTACGGGTGGTGAACTTATAGGACACCCCACATTGTTGCCACAGGGACGTCATATACCTGGATATAAAATTAGTGCCGCGATCGCTCACGACCTCGCGGGGGAAACCCACCCTGGAGAAGATCCCCATCAGGGCCTGGCCCACCACGGGGGCCGTAATGGTGCGTAGGGGAATAGCCTCTGGGTAGCGGGTGGCGTGGTCCACTAGGACCAAGATGAAACGGTGACCTTGGGAGGTGGGGGGGTCCAGTGGCCCCACGATGTCGATCCCGACTCGTTCGAAGGGGGTACTGACGACCGGGAAGGGTTGGAGGGGAGCCTTGCGCTTCCCCCCACTCTTCCCACTGGCTTGGCACGTGGGGCAGGACTTGCAGTGGGCCTCTACCGCTGCTTTCATCTTAGGCCAATAAAAATGGGTCACGAGACGGCTGTAGGTCTTGTCCTGACCCAGGTGACCGGCGAGGGGGACATCGTGGGCTAAGCCCAGGAGGAAATCCCGGAAGCGGAGAGGTACCACCAGTACCCGTCCGGATCCCAGCTCCACTGATTTCTGCTCACTATACAGGACGTTATTCTCCCAATAGATTCGGTGCGTTCCGGTCTGGTCACCTGCGGCTTGGCCCTCGGCCTGGCGCCGCAGCCCGACCAGGGAAGGACAGGTGGCTTGCTCCTGGCAAAATTCTTCTCGGGTGGGCCCGCCCTCGTGGCGCCAATGGGCCAACTCGGGTAGATCCCCCAACTCGGGGACCGGGGCGGGGTCGGATGGTGCGGGTTCGTCGCTGGACCCTTCCGATGGGGGAACGGGAGGACCCTCGGCGGGGACGGTGCTGGCTACTTCGACCGGGGTGCTCTCGACTTCTCTCCGGGGAGTGAGTCGGGCTGTCATAGATCGGGTGGTGGCACACACCCACTCGGGGAGTCCCATCATTCCTAGGTGGGCCTTGCGCTCTACGTGCTTCCAGGGAGAACTCTCCAGGTCGTTCCCTAAGAGGCAGTCGACCGGCTGGGAGGTTCTTACGGCCACCTTGAGTTTACCTATCACCCCTCCCCACTCAAATGGCACCAGGGCCACCTGACACATACTTTCCCTATTGTCTGCAGATATTACGGGGCAAAAGACATTGGGGAGGATCTGCTCCTCGGGAACTAGGTGCCTGAGGACACCGGTGATACTGGCCCCGGTGTCCCGCAGGGCCTCTACCTGGTAGCCATTGATCTTGACGAGCTGCCCATATTTCTGTGTGTTGGAGGGTAGGAGGCTACCAGGGATCATTTCCCTATCTCCCAGGGATACCAGGGCCATAGCGGCGGCTTCCCACTCCTCGGCTTCCTCAACCTCCTCCCCCAGGGCTACGTTGGCTATCTGTCTCGCAGGGGTGACTTGGGTGGCCATGGGGCACTCTGGGTCATTGGCGTAGTGCCCGGGTTTCTGGCAGCGAAAACATGTGACGGTCACCCGGGGTCCCCGTCTCCCAGGGGGCCCTGTTACTGGTGGGGGGGGCGCCGGGAAAGGTGGAGGTGGTGTCTTCGGAGGGCTAGGCTGGGACTCCCTCGGCCCTCCCTGGTTCCCTCCCCCTCTCTGGTGGGGTGGTCCCTGACTGGTTCGGGGGTACTCTCCTACCATGCCCCGGGAGACCCGGGTGTTGGTCCAGCGGTCGGCCTCCACGGCCAGCTTCCGGGGATCTGTGAGCTTGCTATCCAGCAGATGTTGACGTAGCTCTACGAAGCAGTTCGCAGCCAGATGTTCCCATAACATGAGGTCAGTGAGTTCGGCAAGGGTGGTGACCTTGCTGCCCTTGACCCACCCATCGATGGCCCGACTAAAAAAGTTTACATATTCCACCCAGGTGGTGCCCGGGATCTTCCTGCAGTCCCGGAACCGTTGGCGGTACATTTCTGGGGTGAGGCCGTATCTTGTGAGGAGAGCCTCTTTCATGTGGCTGTAGGAGGTCTGCAGGGAGAGGGGTAGGTCGAGCAGGGTGTCCCTTCCTTCGCTCAGAAACCGTCCCCACAACCCCGCCCCCCAGTCCTTCTGTGGAATCCGATGGGAGGTCATGGCGACCTCGTAGGCCCGAAACCATTGCTGAATGTCATCGTTTTTATAATATTCTTTGACCACATCCTTGGGGATGTGGACCTTCTGTTCCGCTGGGGGGGCCGTCTCTCGGTTCCCCGAGGGCCTCCCGTCCTCATTTCGGGCCTTGAGCTCGAGTTCCTTTAAGCTCCGTTCGTGCTCCAGTTGGAGCTTTCTTCCTTCGTGCTCCCGTTGGAGCTTCTTTTCTTCCAGTTCGCCTTGTACACGCATTTGCTCTACTGCTAGCTTTTTCTCCGCTAACTTCAATTCGCCCTCGATTTTGAGTTTGGCTAACTCGAGTTCATGACTGTGGCTTCTCTCTCTGTCCGCGAGCTCTTCCGGGGATAGGCCCCCGTCTGGTACGATGCCTCGCACCTGATTGCTACTGCTTCCGCTTTGGGGGGGTTCGGCTTCGTCGGGGCGCTCCCCCGTGCCTTCCGGGCGGGAGGCCCCGGTCTCCACCCAAGTTTTCAGTGCTTTCTGCAAGTCTTCCTTAGTGTTGAGGCCAGTGGTAGCGATTTTAAGTTCTTTGCAAAATTGTTTTAGCTCTTTGTGTGTGTATTCTTCCAGATGCTCCACCTGGAACACTCTGTTGGCGTTGGTTTCTGCGGAGCTCGTGGCGCTTCCTTCTGCCATCTTTGTTGGTCGTGCGTCCGTTGTTTACTGTACGATCTCTAGGTGATGGGCCCGAATCCCACCGCTGCCACCAATGTTAGACGGCGACCTCAGAGGAGCCCGGAAAGGGGTCCTGACTACCCCTGAGACCCACCCTCAAAGTATCGTAGCCGGGCACTGGCGGGAGATTCCCCAGGGGGGAGGAATCTCGCAACTAGGCTCGTACTTCTGGCACCACACGACACAGAGAGACCACACTGGGTATCCTCAGAACAAGCTTTATCAAACAGGTGTCACTGCAAATATGTACAAGGTGAGCACGGGCTCAAGAGTCTCGGAAAGGTAGGGGGTAGCGGGACTGTCTCTGGTAACGGTTCAAAGCAGGGACGTATCCGGCGCACAGCTCACAATCCTCGAGCTGGAGGATACGTGGTCGGAGTTGGGGTCCGGCGGGACCGTGAGAGTCTGGGGGAGCCGCGAGTCACTCAGCAGGGCTCAGGTACAAGTTCGGAGGTCTTACGATCTTCAGGGAGCCGCGAGTCACTCAGCAGGGCTCAAGTACAAGTCCGGAGGTCTTACGATCTTCAGGGAGCCGCGAGTCACTCAGCAGGGCTCAGGTACAAGTTCGGAGGTCTTACGATCTTCAGGGAGCCGCGAGTCACTCAGCAGGGCTCAGGTGAGTTCCAGTTCCAGGAGCCGCGACCACGTCAGCAGGCTCTCGTTGTTCCAGCGTCGAATCTGCCGGATAGCCCCAGAGCACCCCTTGTTATAGTTCGACCCCTCTTTGATGTCCGGAGTCTGTGCAGGCAGGGGTCTTGTCACCTGGGGGTCGCTTGTCGGGTTTTCCTGCTATAGTCTTTTGATCCTTTCAGGGCCGGGTCGGGAGGAGTCCCAGACACCCAGCAGGCGTGGAGCCAGCCCTCAGGGAGGCCGGAGGGCCGATCGAAACCCATCGTCCCGGGGGAGTTCAGAGGTGCGATAGAAACTGCTCCTCCCTCTCTCATCCCTTGGAAGCGTGATGTCCTCCAGCCGGAGTGGCGCCTCTAGGCCCGGGTCGCGCTGGGGCCGGGCGGCCATCTTGGTGCATGAAGTGGGCACGCGGGCCCGGGGTGGCCGAAAGGAGAGAGGCCAGGGACGGGGATGTCCGGGTCGGTGCGTGTGTCCTGGTGGGGAGGTTCGGCTGGGCCGGGTGCTTGGGCTGTAGGTACCAGGTTTCGGTGGTGCGGGGGCACGGAGGGCCATTCTACGAGGCCGGGTCCAACAAGCACGGAGACAGACGCTCCGTGATTTAGTAGGTGAAAAGTATCCTACGTTCCCCTCGCCCCAGACAGTGCATGTACTCATCATGAGCCCCTCTTGTGACATTGTGTTTAGATCATATCGGACCTTAATTATTCATACTAGTCCTTCTACTCTTTCCGGGTCCACCGTCATTAACTCGTATACGGTTGCCTTGGTAACCGCAAGAAGTCGCGGTCGAGCTCACACTGCACTGGGATGCGAACGGAGACAGACGCTCCGTGGTTCTGCACATTTATTGTGTTCTCGTGGTAAGTTTTTCCACTGCCCATATCCACACACCGTAGATCTTTAATCCACTCAGGCTTAGTTTTAAGTGACCATGCCCCTTTTTTGGTTTTAGCCTTGATCGAATCCTACGCCTCGGCGATATTTCCTGAATAACGGCAGATACATCGCTAACGGTTCCAATTGTTTTCTCTATGCGGTAAGATGCCCCTTCTGTTGTTCTATTGCTCACAAACGGCCTGGCATATAGTCACAGCCTAATTAGTTCCACTTAGCCTGATGTGTGTTTTTTAGAGTGACCGACACTCTTCACGGTGTGGTCGATATAATGAGGTTTTGTCGATACTTGGATTCTATTTCAGTATTATTCCTTTCATTTAGAACGAATTTGCTTGACCTGTGACATCAAGCCCTCCATTCATTGGAATCCGGGATTTCTTCCTGTGATTTAAATCAATTAGGTATGTGATTAATACAACATACCTTGCTTTTAATGGTGTTTTAATTAGGACAACATCCTCACACCCCCTTGTTTTAACGTTACAGGTGTTTCAGTTAAGACCACCTTCCAGTCAGGTTGCCCCCCCTTTGGTCCTGATGAAGACTCGCAAGGCCAAGGCTTAAAAATCCCTAAGGCCATCAAGACGGGTCGAAACGTCAACGCCCACCCTTTACTACCTGGGACACATATTCAGCTTTTCGTGCAAGACCATCAACGGGGTCATTTTTTGAAATATACTAATATAATTTTGTATTTAATGAATGTGACCAGGTTACTTGGATTCTGGACGGTGAATCACAACCGATCCACATTGCCTAAAATTGATTGAATATTCTCACTACTATGTATCTTTCATTTCTTGTCTCATTCACTCACTCTTTAATCACCTTCCTTTGATGCACGTTTCTCCTTGGAGCAACCTTGTTCTGTCCTATTAATATTGCAAAATTGCCAAAAAATAAACGTATGTATATCAGCTCACAGTATTTTGGATGTTGTCCTTTGTTAGTTTGAACTATTTATTGAATATTGCGAGCCTTTGTTCTTAAAGAAAATTTCAGTTTTTTATGTTCAGGATTAGCTAAGCGCTTAACTAAGCGAAGCATATGTCTCAGATATATTGATTATTGGTCAAGGACCACTGTTTTTGGTATCAGTAATTCACCCAGGTCCTTTTACCATGGGTTACCCCATTTTTGTAATGGCCACCTTTGTGCAGGCAAGTCTACTATGTCAGAGAGGGAAACACTGTCATATAGCAAGGACTATATTGACAAACTATTGCAACTACAAGGAGGTAACACCTTTTTAGGTGGTACCACTACGAGTATAGATTTAACTCTTAATGAAAAAGTGTCTAAGCTAGAACGGCTTGAGAAGAAACTGATTAGGACAAGATTACATGGACATACTTTGGCTAAATATCTCCAATCCAATGTTATCCCTGTGGGACTACAAGTAAGAAACGAACCAGCAATCTTTCTTGATAATCCCAAGTTTAAAGAGAATTTTAGTTTTGTGTCAAATAACTGCTCAAGGCACTGGATGGTGCTTGGTATAGAAACAGCAGTAGAAGAGGTACAATGCCTGACTAAGGAAATCACTGATTTAAAAAAAGAAATTATTGAAGATAGGGCTCTAGTTAATGCCAAAGAGGCATTAGAGAGATTAGAACGCACCATTCAGGACTTAGATACATACACACAGGCAACAAAGCTAGACAAAGTGACTAGGGACATCAAATTCTATGACAAGAAGATCACTTACCCATATTTACAGGAAGGTTACTATATAAGGGAACAACAGGGTACCTTCTCCAGTAGAGGTAGGAGTGGATTTAGAAGGTACACTACCTTCTCAGGTTCCTCCTTCGGTAGTAGCTCGGGGAGCGATTCTGAACGTCCAGGACCTAGTGTAGCCACTCCCACTGGAGGTCCGAACCAGTCAATCCAACAGCCCCCTTTTTTACCAGAGGAACCATGGTGGGGTCAACGAGGACGTGGTCATCCCTGGGGGAGACCCAGGGGGAACAGAGCACAGACATGAAACCAAGGGAGAGGCCAGACAAGGAGACAGGCACACTTCCAACAGGAAACACATGGCGAGATCCAAACACGACGGCAGCATTACAGATGGTGATCCACAAATCGGACAACCCTGTTATCAACCTGTCAAATTATTTACTGGCACCTAATGAACAAGGAATCCTGGAAAAGGGTTTGTCTTTTGTCCCGACCAACATGCCCAACAATTTCAACTTGAAGATTGAATTGCACCAATTCTTTCGCAAGTTGCGTCTAAAATATCATTTCTTGAAAACACCTAGCAACCCTACTTTCTCTGCTAGTGGACTACGACCACCATCTAAATTCAACCCCCCTATGTCTCTTATGCCACATAAACTTCTGGCGTATGAACAGGTGGTAATGAGAGATGTGGATAACATACTAACTAACAGACAGTATGTCCAATATAACATAAGTAAACAAGAACGTGCAGCCCTGGACACATTAAAAAACAATCCCCATATCGTGATTAAACCCGCGGATAAGGGCGGTGCCATTGTTATACAGAACACAGAGGACTACAAAAGAGAGATTGATTCCCAGTTGACTGTAGATGGGAACTATGTGAAATTACGTAGAGACCCCACTCAAGACATAAGTAAGGCTATAAGGAGCTTTACTGGTACTGCTCTGGAAAATGGATTTGTTAACAAACTAGAACATGACTACTTGAATAATAAACATCCCAGACTACCCACTATCTATACCCTCCCTAAAATACATAAACGGATGCAAAATCCCCCAGGGAGACCAATTGTGTCTGGCTGCGGTTCAGTCCTAGAACCTCTATGCAAGTACATTGATGTATTTTTAAACCCATTGCGGAACAGACTCCCACTTACTTAAGGGATACCATGCAAACTATACAACTCCTGGATGAATATCCATATGACCCTGATACTCACCTATTAGTCACTATGGACATAACTGCCCTTTATACAAACATTCCACAACTGGCAGCCCTCGAATGTATTGAATCAGTACTCAATGTTAGACCTGCACCACATTTGGTTCCCACAGAATTCATTGTGGCATTACTTAAAATTGCAATGACTCAAAATTATTTTACCTTTTTGGGTCAATTTTTCGTACAAACTAAAGGCGTGGCGATGGGGGCCAGCTTTGCCCCAAACTTGGCCATTATTTACATGAGTGAATTTGAACATCAATATGTCCTCAATCAATTAAACCCATATAGTGAGTGTATAGAACTGTGGCGTCGATACATCGACGATATTATATTTGTTTGGCGAGGTGAGGAAGAGGATCTCAAAAAATTCCACCTTTGGTTGAACACATGTTCAACTGACATACAATTCACGATGAACTACAGTAGAGAAAATATTGATTTCCTTGACTTCACAATTAAATCAGACTCGGAATCAGGTAAACTATACACGACACTATTTAGGAAAAGTAGCGAAAGAAATACATTATTGCGTTACTCAAGCCACCATCCCCGTAATTTACGTGATAATTTACCTTTTGGACAGTTTTTACGGATCCGGATAAATTGTTCAAAAAAAGAAAATTTCCTGGAGGAATCGGCAGGCCTATTGTCCAGATTGATAGACCGTGGCTACCCAATCAGGCTTCTGAAGAAAGCGCGGAAACGTGCGTGGCATAACCACAGGGAACTCTTGCTAACCCCCAAAATTAAAGATAAGACCCACGAGGAACGGTTGGTAGGTGTGACCACGTTCAACACTAAAAGTAATGCCATCAAGAAGGCCATTAACCAGCATTGGCATCTAGTGGCTGACGAATTAGGGAACATGCCCACTCCACTACACGCTTTCAGAAAAGGTAAAAATATTAGAGATCCTTTGATCAAATCCCTACTACCCACCGGTCAGACGGTAGGACAGACCACCCTATGGGGTACCCCGGTCATGGGACACCACCAATGTGGCTCATGTAAAGCATGTGCTTTAACCAGAACCATCAACGAGTTCACACATAACAACCACACCTACACACTAAAGGAACATAGCAACTGTAACACATCTGGAGTAATTTATGTAATCACCTGTCCATGTGATTTTTTATACGTGGGCCAAACCGTCCAGAAGGTGAAGTGCCGGATACTGCAACATTGCAGCCGCATTCGCTGCAAGACACCCGGTGCCCCTTTGGTAGAACACTTCATCAATTTCGAACATACAGCAGACAGCCTGAGATGGTGGGTTCTGGAAAAAGTAAAACCTAACCTAAGAGGAGGTGATTTCACTGATATACTGAACAAGCGGGAGTATAGATGGATCCACTCTTTAGACACTGTCACCAGAGGTTTGAACGAACTTGAGGAAACCAACAAACAAGTTTCCATTATGAATCACAGATAGAGTGTATCTCTTCCCTAGTAGCCCCGACACTCACAATAATTTAGTCTGCAGTTAAAGGGCTCTTTAATTAGCACTATGTATTGATTTAGAGTAGAGGGTACTTAACATCTGGACACCCGTTTACTGGATAATTACATTGTTGTATAATTATGTTTTATATTTTGTCAATATATGTGGATACATGATCTGTTAACTTAAATTGTTGTTCTATGTATTGTCTGTACGTCATTGAAGTACCTCAATCGCCCACCACAATTGTTGTAATTTTTGTTTAAATATGTCCATTGTCTTCGTTATGGGTTCCAATTGTTTTTCCCTTATGTTTCATGATGTAATGGGACCTTCTCAGTGTATGTTAGTTTCTCTATACTGTTTATACACTGTTAACTACCTAACACATGTAAACGGTTGCCTTGGCAACCGCACGGAAAAGCGGTTGAGCTCGCGTTTCATTTGGAGTGAGCACGGAGACAGACGCTTCGTTATTTAATAGGTGAAAAGTATCCTACGTTCCCCTCACCCCAGACAGTGCATGTACTCATCATGAGCCCCCCTTGTGACATTGTGTTTAGATCATATCGGACCTTGATTATTCATACTAGTCCTTCTACTCTTTCCGGGTCCACCGTCATTAACTCGTATACGGTTGCCTTGGTAACCGCACGAAGTCGCGGTCGAGCTCACACTGCACTGGGATGCGAACGGAGACAGACGCTCCGTGGTTCTGCACATTTATTGTGTTCTCGTGGTAAGTTTTTCCACTGCCCATATCCACACACCGTAGATCTTTAATCCACTCAGGCTTAGTTTTAAGTGACCATGCCCCTTTTTTGGTTTTAGCCTTGATCGAATCCTACGCCTCGGCGATATTTCCTGAATAACGGCAGATACATCGCTAACAGTTCCAATTGTTTTCTCGATGCGGTAAGATGCCCTTTCTGTTGTTCTATTGCTCACAAACGGCCTGCCATATAGTCACAGCCTAATTAGTTCCACCTAGCCTGATGTGTGTTTTTTAGAGTGACCGACACTCTTCACGGTGTGGTCGGTATAATGAGGTTTTGTCGATACTTGGATTCTATTTCAGTATTATTCCTTTCATTTAGAACGAATTTGCTTGACCCGTGACATTAAGCCCTCCATTCATTGGAATCCGGGATTTCTTCCTGTGATTTAAATCAATTAGGTATGTGATTAATACAACATACCTTGCTTTTAATTGTGTTTTAATTAGGACAACATCCTCACACCCCCTTGTTTTAACGTTACAGGTGTTTCAGTTAAGACCACCTTCCAGTCAGGTTGCCCCCCCTTTGGTCCTGATGAAGACCCGCAATGCCAAGGCTTAAAAATCCCTAAGGCCATCAAGACGGGTCGAAACGTCGACGCCCACCCTTTACTACCTGAGACACATATTCAGCTTTTCGTGCAAGACCATCAACGGGGTCATTTTTTGAAATATACTAATATAATTTTGTATTTAATGAATGTGACCAGGTTACTTGGATTCTGGACGGTGAATCACAACCGATCCACATTGCCTAAAATTGATTGAATATTCTCACTACTATGTATCTTTCATTTCTTGTCTCATTCACTCACTCTTTAATCACCTTCCTTTGATGCACGTTTCTCCTTGGAGCAACCTTGTTCTGTCCTATTAATATTGCAAAATTGCCAAAAAATAAACGTATGTATATCAGCTCACAGTATTTTGGATGTTGTCCTTTGTTAGTTTGAACTATTTATTGAATATTGCGAGCCTTTGTTCTTAAAGAAAATTTCAGTTTTTTATGTTCAGGATTAGCTAAGCGTTTAACTAAGCGAAGCATATGTCTCAGATATATTGATTATTGGTCAAGGACCACTGTTTTTGGTATCAGTAATTCACCCAGGTCCTTTTACCATGGGTTACCCCATTTTTGTAATGGCCACCTTTGTGCAGGCAAGTCTACTATGTCAGAGAGGGAAACACTGTCATATAGCAAGGACTATATTGACAAACTATTGCAACTACAAGGAGGTAACACCTTTTTAGGTGGTACCACTACGAGTATAGATTTAACTCTTAATGAAAAAGTGTCTAAGCTAGAACGGCTTGAGAAGAAACTGATTAGGACAAGATTACATGGACATACTTTGGCTAAATATCTCCAATCCAATGTTATCCCTGTGGGACTACAAGTAAGAAACGAACCAGCAATCTTTCTTGATAATCCCAAGTTTAAAGAGAATTTTAGTTTTGTGTCAAATAACTGCTCAAGGCACTGGATGGTGCTTGGTATAGAAACAGCAGTAGAAGAGGTACAATGCCTGACTAAGGAAATCACTGATTTAAAAAAAGAAATTATTGAAGATAGGGCTCTAGTTAATGCCAAAGAGGCATTAGAGAGATTAGAACGCACCATTCAGGACTTAGATACATACACACAGGCAACAAAGCTAGACAAAGTGACTAGGGACATCAAATTCTATGACAAGAAGATCACTTACCCATATTTACAGGAAGGTTACTATATAAGGGAACAACAGGGTACCTTCTCCAGTAGAGGTAGGAGTGGATTTAGAAGGTACACTACCTTCTCAGGTTCCTCCTTCGGTAGTAGCTCGGGGAGCGATTCTGAACGTCCAGGACCTAGTGTAGCCACTCCCACTGGAGGTCCGAACCAGTCAATCCAACAGCCCCCTTTTTTACCAGAGGAACCATGGTGGGGTCAACGAGGACGTGGTCATCCCTGGGGGAGACCCAGGGGGAACAGAGCACAGACATGAAACCAAGGGAGAGGCCAGACAAGGAGACAGGCACACTTCCAACAGGAAACACATGGCGAGATCCAAACACGACGGCAGCATTACAGATGGTGATCCACAAATCGGACAACCCTGTTATCAACCTGTCAAATTATTTACTGGCACCTAATGAACAAGGAATCCTGGAAAAGGGTTTGTCTTTTGTCCCGACCAACATGCCCAACAATTTCAACTTGAAGATTGAATTGCACCAATTCTTTCGCAAGTTGCGTCTAAAATATCATTTCTTGAAAACACCTAGCAACCCTACTTTCTCTGCTAGTGGACTACGACCACCATCTAAATTCAACCCCCCTATGTCTCTTATGCCACATAAACTTCTGGCGTATGAACAGGTGGTAATGAGAGATGTGGATAACATACTAACTAACAGACAGTATGTCCAATATAACATAAGTAAACAAGAACGTGCAGCCCTGGACACATTAAAAAACAATCCCCATATCGTGATTAAACCCGCGGATAAGGGCGGTGCCATTGTTATACAGAACACAGAGGACTACAAAAGAGAGATTGATTCCCAGTTGACTGTAGATGGGAACTATGTGAAATTACGTAGAGACCCCACTCAAGACAGAAGTAAGGCTATAAGGAGCTTTACTGGTACTGCTCTGGAAAATGGATTTGTTAACAAACTAGAACATGACTACTTGAATAATAAACATCCCAGACTACCCACTATCTATACCCTCCCTAAAATACATAAACGGATGCAAAATCCCCCAGGGAGACCAATTGTGTCTGGCTGCGGTTCAGTCCTAGAACCTCTATGCAAGTACATTGATGTATTTTTAAACCCATTGCGGAACAGACTCCCACCTACTTAAGGGATACCATGCAAACTATACAACTCCTGGATGAATATCCATATGACCCTGATACTCACCTATTAGTCACTATGGACATAACTGCCCTTTATACAAACATTCCACAACTGGCAGCCCTCGAATGTATTGAATCAGTACTCAATGTTAGACCTGCACCACATTTGGTTCCCACAGAATTCATTGTGGCATTACTTAAAATTGCAATGACTCAAAATTATTTTACCTTTTTGGGTCAATTTTTCGTACAAACTAAAGGCGTGGCGATGGGGGCCAGCTTTGCCCCAAACTTGGCCATTATTTACATGAGTGAATTTGAACATCAATATGTCCTCAATCAATTAAACCCATATAGTGAGTGTATAGAACTGTGGCGTCGATACATCGACGATATTATATTTGTTTGGCGAGGTGAGGAAGAGGATCTCAAAAAATTCCACCTTTGGTTGAACACATGTTCAACTGACATACAATTCACGATGAACTACAGTAGAGAAAATATTGATTTCCTTGACTTCACAATTAAATCAGACTCGGAATCAGGTAAACTATACACGACACTATTTAGGAAAAGTAGTGAAAGAAATACATTATTGCGTTACTCAAGCCACCATCCCCGTAATTTACGTGATAATTTACCTTTTGGACAGTTTTTACGGATCCGGATAAATTGTTCAAAAAAAGAAAATTTCCTGGAGGAATCGGCAGGCCTATTGTCCAGATTGATAGACCGTGGCTACCCAATCAGGCTTCTGAAGAAAGCGCGGAAACGTGCGTGGCATAACCACAGGGAACTCTTGCTAACCCCCAAAATTAAAGATAAGACCCACGAGGAACGGTTGGTAGGTGTGACCACGTTCAACACTAAAAGTAATGCCATCAAGAAGGCCATTAACCAGCATTGGCATCTAGTGGCTGACGAATTAGGGAACATGCCCACTCCACTACACGCTTTCAGAAAAGGTAAAAATATTAGAGATCCTTTGATCAAATCCCTACTACCCACCGGTCAGACGGTAGGACAGACCACCCTATGGGGTACCCCGGTCATGGGACACCACCAATGTGGCTCATGTAAAGCATGTGCTTTAACCAGAACCATCAACGAGTTCACACATAACAACCACACCTACACACTAAAGGAACATAGCAACTGTAACACATCTGGAGTAATTTATGTAATCACCTGTCCATGTGATTTTTTATACGTGGGCCAAACCGTCCAGAAGGTGAAGTGCCGGATACTGCAACATTGCAGCCGCATTCGCTGCAAGACACCCGGTGCCCCTTTGGTAGAACACTTCATCAATTTCGAACATACAGCAGACAGCCTGAGATGGTGGGTTCTGGAAAAAGTAAAACCTAACCTAAGAGGAGGTGATTTCACTGATATACTGAACAAGCGGGAGTATAGATGGATCCACTCTTTAGACACTGTCACCAGAGGTTTGAACGAACTTGAGGAAACCAACAAACAAGTTTCCATTATGAATCACAGATAGAGTGTATCTCTTCCCTAGTAGCCCCGACACTCACAATAATTTAGTCTGCAGTTAAAGGGCTCTTTAATTAGCACTATGTATTGATTTAGAGTAGAGGGTACTTAACATCTGGACACCCGTTTACTGGATAATTACATTGTTGTATAATTATGTTTTATATTTTGTCAATATATGTGGATACATGATCTGTTAACTTAAATTGTTGTTCTATGTATTGTCTGTACGTCATTGAAGTACCTCAATCGCCCACCACAATTGTTGTAATTTTTGTTTAAATATGTCCATTGTCTTCGTTATGGGTTCCAATTGTTTTTCCCTTATGTTTCATGATGTAATGGGACCTTCTCAGTGTATGTTAGTTTCTCTATACTGTTTATACACTGTTAACTACCTAACACATGTAAACGGTTGCCTTGGCAACCGCACGGAAAAGCGGTTGAGCTCGCGTTTCATTTGGAGTGAGCACGGAGACAGACGCTTCGTTATTTAATAGGTGAAAAGTATCCTACGTTCCCCTCACCCCAGACAGTGCATGTACTCATCATGAGCCCCCCTTGTGACATTGTGTTTAGATCATATCGGACCTTGATTATTCATACTAGTCCTTCTACTCTTTCCGGGTCCACCGTCATTAACTCGTATACGGTTGCCTTGGTAACCGCACGAAGTCGCGGTCGAGCTCACACTGCACTGGGATGCGAACGGAGACAGACGCTCCGTGGTTCTGCACATTTATTGTGTTCTCGTGGTAAGTTTTTCCACTGCCCATATCCACACACCGTAGATCTTTAATCCACTCAGGCTTAGTTTTAAGTGACCATGCCCCTTTTTTGGTTTTAGCCTTGATCGAATCCTACGCCTCGGCGATATTTCCTGAATAACGGCAGATACATCGCTAACGGTTCCAATTGTTTTCTCGATGCGGTAAGATGCCCTTTCTGTTGTTCTATTGCTCACAAACGGCCTGCCATATAGTCACAGCCTAATTAGTTCCACCTAGCCTGATGTGTGTTTTTTAGAGTGACCGACACTCTTCACGGTGTGGTCGGTATAATGAGGTTTTGTCGATACTTGGATTCTATTTCAGTATTATTCCTTTCATTTAGAACGAATTTGCTTGACCCGTGACATTAAGCCCTCCATTCATTGGAATCCGGGATTTCTTCCTGTGATTTAAATCAATTAGGTATGTGATTAATACAACATACCTTGCTTTTAATTGTGTTTTAATTAGGACAACATCCTCACACCCCCTTGTTTTAACGTTACAGGTGTTTCAGTTAAGACCACCTTCCAGTCAGGTTGCCCCCCCTTTGGTCCTGATGAAGACCCGCAATGCCAAGGCTTAAAAATCCCTAAGGCCATCAAGACGGGTCGAAACGTCGACGCCCACCCTTTACTACCTGAGACACATATTCAGCTTTTCGTGCAAGACCATCAACGGGGTCATTTTTTGAAATATACTAATATAATTTTGTATTTAATGAATGTGACCAGGTTACTTGGATTCTGGACGGTGAATCACAACCGATCCACATTGCCTAAAATTGATTGAATATTCTCACTACTATGTATCTTTCATTTCTTGTCTCATTCACTCACTCTTTAATCACCTTCCTTTGATGCACGTTTCTCCTTGGAGCAACCTTGTTCTGTCCTATTAATATTGCAAAAATTGCCAAAAAATAAACGTATGTATATCAGCTCACAGTATTTTGGATGTTGTCCTTTGTTAGTTTGAACTATTTATTGAATATTGCGAGCCTTTGTTCTTAAAGAAAATTTCAAATTTTAGGGACAGCAGGGTGGTTGAACACATTCTCGGATGGAGATCGTCCATGGAGACAAGTGGCATTCATACACTCCACCTGAGCTATTTTTATCCTCCTAGTCCTTTGATAGAGAGAATGGAAAGTGTGTATAAAAGGTGGGAAATGAGACCACAGACCAAGAATCCATTAAACACATGCTGGGGACTTGAAACCATTTTGCCGTTCAATATTCCTGTCAGTAACTGATTTAGCCCTCTAGACCTGGTTGATTGACTAAACCCTTACCCTAATCGCCAGGAACGCATGGATAACCAGCCAGTCGAGCCCCAAAATTGTGAAAGCCTGGTGCTCCTAGAACAACCTCTTGAGAAAGATGAAGAGTCCACATTTGTAGTTGGTATCTGTGGTGCCCCTGCTAAAACATCTGGGGAATACTACCGTATTACACAGGGACAGGCGGGGATTTTATATCAAGCGTTACAGCAGGAGGGGGGCTCTTTGCATATACAGACTAGAACAGTAGAGAAATTACAAAACACTAAGATCTTATCCTGGAACATAGTCAGTCTTACTTCTAAAATGGAACTCTCGGATTGGGGAGACTACATAGATATACATGAACTATGTATTTCCAGGAAACATGGTCAACGATAACATTGTATAGAGTAGGTTACGTTGCAGATTGTATCCCAGCCATTCAGGGGCCCAGGGGGAGACCCTCAGGGGGCCTTTGTATCTGGGTTGGCATACACATGGGGTGCACAATCAAGATGGTTGATACCCATTCTCCGGACATCTTATGTATTCTTCTTTCCTTTGACAACTCTACAAAGATGGCTATTATTAATATTTATTCTCGCCCAGTGAGGCAGGGCCAAACCTCACATACTTAAACTTTAGACTGCTTGGCCTCCTTCGTTTCCTACTCTACCTGAGTCCGCATATGTAATTATTGGATTGGACTTCAATTGTCAATTTGAACCTCTTAATGGCATAACTACGTCCATTACAAGCGAGGACGACTCGGCCTAGGCAATACCAGAATGGAATACTTATCCAATAAGGGGGTGGACCCCCCTTGTTTTCCAAATGAATTCTCTTACTATTAATTATCTGCTTAGGGCATGTAATGGTCGCTTCCCCTCCGACAGTCCGGGTAATCCTACATTTAATAAACTGGGACAGACATCCATAATTGATTATATCCTGGTAGACGTCGAGATATGGTATAGAATATTGGACTTTTCGTTCCAATCTCCTTGTGAAAGTGACCACAACCCATTGTTGTTAGATATAGCATGTTCCCAGCCCAAGATTGATCAGGATATGTCATCACAATCTGTCCCAAATTTAATTGCAACTGAAGGAGGCAGGAGAGTACAATGGAGAACATTTATACAAGCATCCGAAAAAATGTCCTCCCTCTATAAACAAATTATACAATTTCTAGAAAACGCATTTGATATCTCAGAAAACAGCCAAGGCTATGAATCCCTGCAAGCGTTAGGTAAGAATCATCAGGACTTGTTTTTAAACTTGGCAGAGTTTTTCTACAATGGGAAAAATAACAATAAGTCTGACCCCAGACCGAAACACCCCTGGTATAACAAAGCATGTAAGGAAGCTAAATGCGCTTTGTTATCCGGGATTAAGGATAAGAACAACCTATGTATCAAAGAAATTAGGGCACACTACAAAAAACCTTAGCTGAAGCCAAAGCAGTGTGGGAGATTGAAAAATGGGAAGCAATAAAGAAAGCTTTAGATGATAGAGATATGAGAGGCTTTTGGAACCTAGTGAAAACTGATAAATCCGAAGGCAACTCAGCAATCAAACCAAATTTGGGGGAAGAAGCTTGGAGTTCCCATTTTAAATCTTTAAATTTAAGGCCTTTAGAAGGAGATGTAGTTGCAAGGGCACCAGTTATTGACAGAGGTTTTTGTGGCGCTGGCTAAATTGCTACCAAACAAGGCACCAGGGCTGGATAGAATCCCTGGCGATCTGTTTAGGAATGAACAAACAGTATGGGCACCCTATCTACAGATTCTATTCAACGCCATCCTTCAAGGTATGGCACCCCCACCAACTTGGGCTGGTGCAGAAACATTCCTATAGATAAAAAAGGCTCCCCCCTCAACCCGGCAAATTAACGGCCAATAAGCCTCATTGATGTTACTCAAAAGATTTTTGCCCGGGTTCTCCTAGGTCGATTGCAATCATGGATGGATGAGATGAATATCTTAACTCCTTTACAAGCCGGTTTTAGGTCAAAAACTTCGACCTTTGACCAGATATTCCGATTGCAAATGATATACTGGAAAACTGTAATTTTGGAGGGTAGCCGTCTTTACCTAACCTTTGTGGATCTCAAATCCGCATTTGTAATGGTGAACCACGATCAGCAATGGGGCCTACTCCATGATATGGGAGTACCAGTATACCTTTGCCAACAGCTGAAGCACTTACATGATGGCACTTATGCGAGGATAAGACATGGTAAGAAAGGGAAATTGACAGCTCTCCTCCCCGTAGAGGAAGGGGTGAGACAGGGATGCGTTCTAGCGCTGACTCTGTTCTCCCTCTTTCTAAATGGTTTAATTGAAACCCTCCTGGCAGTTAAGGACATAGATTCACTAAGGTTAGCGATCCGCAAAATACCTGCTTTAATGTCTGTGGACGATACGCTGCTCTTGTCCAAATCACCCATGGGTATGCACCGGGTGTTGGAAGAGTTTAACCAATTTTGTAGGAAGAAGGATTTGGAGATGAATCTCCAGAAAACAAAATATATGGTCTTCCATGCCAATGCCAGTAATTGCCCACACCCCCAAATGGAAGGTAGGGCATTAGAGAGGGTATACATTTTTGATTATCTGGGCATCACACTGAATGATAAGATAGATTGGGGGACCCAAATTAAGAAAGCCAACCTTAAATTAAGACAGTCTATAGGGGGTATTTTAAAAGTATACAGAAATTGCACCCAAAATGTGGTGGGTCCTCCAGCTGAAATTTATAAGATCCAAGGGGAGCCTCAATTTATGGAGCTGAACTTTGGGGACATTGTTTGTCTAACATTGTAGGACCTGGGGTCTCCAGGCCCTATGGGGCGGTAACGTGACACGAGCGGCCGGACCACCAAAGGTCTGTGTGTAAAGCAACCATACAACACGCACCTCACATGGGACGAGGAACACACACAATAAGTGACGCCACACGGTAGGAGTTATGTAAACACTCAAGTTTATCCGAGTAGATCACGTTAGATGCAGTTCATGAGGTAGCAGTACATTTCATAAGCTGATAACACAATTCCTAGCGATATACATGTCAGTCAGGGTCTATAAAAGTTGGTCATACTGCTGGAGCAGAGTTTTCTTTTAGAAAATTCTGGGGTTTTTGAAGCTCTGGCATGTCTATGCGTTTTATTAATTTATTAATATTTAACAATTAATTATTTGTCTTGTGCAAGTGTGTTTTACTAATCAACCTGTTTGTCCTAACACAAGAGGAAGATTACATGAGGGTTAGCTTATTTGTGCTGTTCTTGTATTTACAATAACGTGCAAGTTTTCATGTTTAAACGTTGCTGTGTGCTATTTATTTTGAGCACAAAACGCTGTCTGAATTAATGCTTTTTATGTCGCAAAGCTAGATAAATGCATACACATAAGGGTATTAGTGGGGTTAACACTGTTTAATCATTATGTTGTAGTAACGTTGTTTTTATTTCTTTTAATTGAGATGGTCTATTGTGGCCTATGGAGGCCTAATCCATGATGGCTAATTTTGAGAGCCTGGCCTCGAGTGAATATTTCTGTGATGTGGCAAGAGAGACCCCTGCTGGAAAAAGGTCGAAGACAACTGACCATGGTCCTTCTATGAAATTTTCCATAAGGACGGCAGCAGCTTTGGGTGTACTCCAAGAAAAGTGAAAGTGTCCTTGGCTATCTCGAAAGACAAAGGAGCCTTAGAGGGAAACTCTGAACTGTGGCTCGATGGCCGAGGAGAAACCGGATTAAATGTGTTACATGTTTTATTTTCTTGGTTCCTGTTCCGTAGTTCACGTCTTGTGACTTTTCCTGAGCGGAGATTTCCAGATGTAGCAATGTTACATTTCTTCCTTCTCGTTCTGCTCAGTGATACAGTTTATTCAGCCAACTTTATGTGTGTTTCTATTGTATTTTTCACTATAAAAACTGTTAGTTTAGGGAGGGCTCTCCCCACTCTTTTGGCCACCTTCACGTGTTGCTCAGGATTGATGCTGAGGACTCTGTCTTGACAGACTTTACCGAGAGACTGGTCCTGACCCGTTCTGACACTTAGTTAGAATAGGTAACTATGAGAAATGATTTATTCTGATTTACTTTGACTAATTTTAGATAAAGCAATATAACTTTTAAACATGGTGTTGAATATTCTTTCTTGTCAATTATTGAGTACATTTTGATTATTGTTGTATAGATTGTATAGAGTATGATTAAGGATAACCACTATAATTAGGTCCTATCGTCCTAGATATAGATGCAGGGTTTTCTTCCCACAGGTCTTATGCTGGTAGAGTATTTGAGCGTATGTTAGTGAAATGGGCCCTAGCGTATGATGAATGTATGTGCGTGTAACTGTGAAATTACTCTATCCGTGGTAGTGGGTTTATTTTAGGTACCCTGATCTCTATCAATTTCTCTGGTAGCAGAGGATGGTTTTAGATGGTTGTCTTGATCTGATAAGATAAGATTGCTTGTAAATTGGCTTATTGATTATTGATTTTATTTTGTCAATATTGGTATATGTACTAATATTATATGTTGGAGTCGTAATGTTGAGTTATATGTAGTGCTTCTGGAATTTGGAAGCTGGTAGCAGTTCCGTAGTAGAGCAGAGGAAGGTGTATATGCTGCTCTCGGGAAAGACGGGATTGTAAGGAATTACGTGTGACAATTGAAGTTGCGCGTTCACATTGTCTGGGTTCGGAATCAGTGACATCGTCGTATGTTACTATTAGATATTTCTGGTATATAAGGAGTGTGTATGATAGTGAAGGTTATCTATGAAACTCTGGTCTTAAGTCCCAGGGATCCGTAAGGATTGCCGTTAAAGCTTATCGCGGGAGGAGTAATAGGTATTCTCTGAGCTTGTTTGAGGAACTGGGCAGAGGTAAGCTGCTTAGTTGTTGAGTTATAATTCTGTACAGGGACAGATTGTGCTGTTCTCGAGAAGCAGGATTCCGTGTGCATGTACTATATTTTTCTCGTGTGAATGTGCGTGAATGCATATACATTTATTGACTGTAAAACTCTTTGGATAAGTCCTAGAGGAAACAGTTATGCGATGTATGAAAGTTGTTGATTCTTGAGAAATAGACTCTCTTTTACTATTATGTGGTTAGCGAAGCAGACAATGGAGATGTTTTTATGTTGTAACTAATAGATTTTGTAGAAATTTTGACACACGAAGTCTACTGAGAGTTTTTGTAAAGGAGGGGTAGACGAGTGACAGAGACAGGAGACAGAGACTGCGGCGACTGTTGACGTCAGAAGGTCCGCGCACTGATTGGATAGTGAATCAGAATAGGGTTCGCGCTAGGATTGGTGCGTTAGTGTGAGTCGCGCAGGGATTGGAAGAGCTGATTAGTGACGTAGACGCTCCAGGATTGGTGCGTTAGTGTGAGTCGCGCTGCTATTGGTTGAGAAACTCGTATTGTATATTTATAATACGGAGAGAGTAGAGAGTTTTAGTAAGCGCTAAAATGTATTACCAAGAAGAGAAAAAGAAAAAAACCTTCTTTGGAAAAGTTAAAAAGTGGTTTAGCAAGGATAAAGAGGTTAAAACAAGAGAGGGTGAGTTGCTACCTCCAGCGAAAACACCTGCATCCTTCATGGCTGCGAAATATGGATTACATACCTGTATATGGTTGCAGAATTGGGTTAGGTATACTAAAGAAGATGGTGTTCTAGCATTTCCAGAACATGGTTCATTTAATTTGGCCGTGTTGAGAAATTTACGGGAAAAGATGTTATGCTTAGACCCGAAGCCGAGACCTACACAGTTTGAGGCTTTAGTGGAATGGGAAGAGGAAGTTCATGACCGGGAAAAGCAAAGGTCTGGAGGGTATTACAGGTACATGTTTGGGAGGAGACATGATTGTGAAACACATCATGATCGAATGAAAAGATGGCGAGATGCTAGTATGACAGAGGGATTATATCCAATGAGAACAGTTGAAGCTTCTGCTCCTTCGACAGAAAGAGTTTCTGAGTCAGATATGAGAAGATATGGAGAGTATGAGGATGAGGTCTTAAATGACATGATTTACAAGAGACCACCTCCATATAGAACAGAACCAGATGAGAGTACACCAGTTGTTTCTCCGATAAGAGATACAGTTGAGAAAGAAAAAATGACACCTGAATCAGGAGGTAGTAGTTCTTTCAGGGAGAAAGAGAATCGAGGTAGTGAGGAAAATGCTAGAAAATTAGCAAAGACGACAACAGAACTGACTGAGAAAATTAGGGAGTTAACGAAGAATCTGGAAGCTGTTACGGTGCCTGTAACAATAGGTCCAGTTATGCCTGTGTTTGATAAACAGAGAGCAGGTGAGAAAGGACTGGTAATTCCATATATTGCAAATGAATCGACAAATTCAGTTGGTCCTTCAGGAGATTCAGATAAAAGAACAGGGAGAAGTGATCTGAGACAAACCAGACATGACACATGTAGTGAACTATTGGATGTTAGTGAACCTAGTTGTTCAGGGATGCCGATTTTAGAACCAACGAAAAAAGTGGTTCCAGTGAGAAAAACTGCTGAAATAACAGTTGATGATTTGAATGATTGGATGAAGGTTCTTCAGAAAAAGGACAAGGATTCACAAGTTATTGATGTGGTTAAGTTACGTATAGAATTAGAAGAACTTGTGACAGGAACAGTTCCAACAGAAATCCTGAAGAGTCATCATGATGGTGAGCTAATGTTCATGTGCAAGAGCATAACATGGAGAGCAAGAAATACACATGATAGACTAAGAGCAATAGCAAATGAGCAAGGAGTTGATATTGATAGAGTAAAGGCTTTACAGAAAACGTACAGGATGGATTTCACTGAGAAAGACATTGAGAATTTGAATACTTCTGGTAGAACAGGACAGATTAAAGAAATGGTGGCATTACTGCGAAGATGGGGTGATGTTGAAAAGTGGAAGGATAGGTGGTATAAGAAAAGAGAGGAATCTGAGGATAGAACAACTTATTCAGCATTTCCAGTGAGAGAAAAAGAGAAACCAGTGGAGAATTATCCCATGAGAGAAATACCTGGAGGAGGATATGTACATGTTCCATGGACCAGACAGGATATTTTATCATTTACGAATGATTTCCCTCGATTGAGAGAAAAGCCCGTCGAGTGGTATAGGCAGGTAGATAGGTTTGTGAAGTTGTCAAAAGTGCTGTGGGTTGACCTGAATAGTCTGTTTGATATAATTGTTCCAGCAGACTTGTGGACTGAGTGTAAAATAGTTGTGAGTTGGCCTACTGAGGAGTATCCAAGAGATTCAAGAACAGGGGCACCAGATCCAGAAGTGATGAGGAAGTATGATCAGGTGATGGTATACCTGAAGAGTAAAGTTCCTCCAAAAGAGACAGACTGGGTTAAGATAGATCGAACACAACAGGAAGCAAAAGAATCAGTTCATGCTTTTTACGAGAGGCTGATACTGGCTTTTAAACAATTCAGTGGAGATGAACACCTAGGTGACAAAGATTTGAGTCATTTTGTATACAGATTTGTATATGGTCTTCGACCTGAAATTGGTGAGAGAATTTGTGAACACACAGTGGATTGGCAGAGTAAAAAAGTAGATGAGATTCTGAGACATGCAAAATATTTCAGTGATGAAATTGAAGCAAAACAAAGAAAGCTGAAAGAGAAAGCAATGTGGGCACAAGTGACAGTTGCAGAAAGACAGGAAGCACAGTTGGTGGAACAGGCAAATAATGCAGGAAACAATGGAGGAAATAGACCGAGATTTGCAGGAAAAGGAAGGGGAAGTCTTGAAGAAGCCAAAAAGAAGTTCCCTTGTCACAACTGTGGCCAGCTGGGACATTGGAGATCTGAATGTCTAATCCACCATTAGTGAATAATGAGGGTAAATCCTTAAATCAACAGGTGCAGAATGATGGGAATAACCAGCAGCAACAACAGCAGAAAGTTGTAAGACAGCAGAGTCAAGAGCCAAAACCGCCCTTACCGCAGAATAGAGGGGTACAAAAGTACAATCAGGACTCAGGATTCTTCAATGATGAGCAGGTAAACAAACCGAGACGTACTAACAAAGTACAACAGTACTTGTTAAAGAGTGAAGGAAGTGAGTCTGAGGGTGATTATTGACGGTGCCGAGGAGAGGAAGAAGAGTGCATACTTGGTGCAACTCTAGAAATAGACCAGGCAGGACCATTTGTGGATGGGAAAATAAATGAGGAGGGTGTTACTTTTTTGGTAGACACAGGTGCGACAAGATCAACTGTCAGGTCAACAGATGTTAAAAATCTTCCTCTCTCGGATGAAGCAATCCAAGTAGTTGGTGTAGCCAATACACAAATCAGAACACGTCTTACTGAACCAGTAAGAGTACAGATAGGGAAATTTTCAGACATGCACAGATTTATTGTCTGTGATATGAGTCCAGTGAACCTGTTAGGTAGGGACTTATTGTGTAAAATGAATTGCACAATTTTTTGTACACCAGATGAAATAGCTTTTGAGACACCAGATGATGATGTTTTCTACCGAATGACTCTAGAGAATAGAGAAAGTGAGTTAATTGGTACATTTCCAGTGTTCAATCCGGAGGATTTGCCTCAAGTGCTGAGGGACACAGTGAAAAGAGCAGTTTGGGATTTTACAGGAGAGGATGTGGGATTGATGAATAATGTAGATCCAGTGAAAATTGCAGTGAAAGAGGGAATTACATATCCTAACATTCCTCAGTACAAAATGACACCAGAAATAATTGAAGGGATAACTCCTATAATTGAGAAAATGATTCAGCAAGGAGTCCTAAGAGAACTATTGAGTAGTCCGTGTAATTCACCGATAATGGGACTGAAAAAGCCCAATGGCAAGTTCAGGATCGTGCAGGATCTGAGAAAAGTTAATCAAATTGTGGTGGCATGTTGTCCCATTGTGCCAAATCCATCAGTGATTTTGTATCAAATTCCACATGATGCTGAGTGGTATACAGTGATTGATTTGTGTCATGCGTTCTTTTCAATTCCTTTGCATCATGACAGCCAGCCGATTTTTGCATTTAGGTTTGGCCAGCGTATTTTAGCATGGTGTCGTATCCCACAGGGGTATACGGAGAGTCCTTCGATATTCAATCAGTTATTGAAGAAATCGTTGGAAAATCTGATCATGCCTGAGAGCTCAGTGCTAGTACAATATATTGATGACCTACTTGTGGCATCAAAGACACGTGAAGCTTGTGAAGTGGATACCATAGCTTTACTGAATCATCTGGCAGATGGAGGGTTAAAGGTATCTCCAGCCAAATTGCAATTTTGCATGAAAGAGGTTCATTATCTTGGACATAATATTGAAAAAGGTCTGAGAAAAGTGACTACTGACAGGATCAGAATAATCAGAGAAATGAAAGCTCCGAAAACCCAGAGAGAAGTGAGAATGTTCCTGGGTATGGTGGGATATTGTCGTCAGTGGATAATTAATTTTTCCCTGATAGCAAAGCCATTGATTAAATTGACAAAAAGTGAAATGACAGATCCGTTAGATCTGGATGCAGAACAATTGGCAGCATTTGAAGAGCTCAAAACTAAAATGTGTGAGGCCCCAGCTTTGGGTATGCCTGACTACGAAAAAGAATTTGAATTGTACTGCAGTGAGAGAAATGGATGTGCACTTTCAGTGTTAATCCAGAAACATGGGCAATTGAGAAGGCCTATTGCATACTTCTCATCGACACTTGACACTGTAGCCGTGGGGTTACCAGGTTGTTTGAAAGCTGTAGCTGCGACATGCAGAAGTCTAGAACAGAGTGAGGGGATCATAATGGGGTATCCTAGAAGGGTATTCGTACCTCACAATGTGGCAATTCTTTTGACAAGAAGCAGAACTCAGCATATGTCACATAGTCGGCTGACTAAGTATGAAAAAGTGATTCTGGGAGCATCAAATGTGACTCTTGAGAGATGTGTGAATGTGAATCCAGCGACACTCTTGCCGGATATTGAAAATGTGGGTATAAAGATGGAAGATGATCATGATTGTTTGGATGTGCTTGAGTACTGTACAAAACCGAGACCAGACATAAGGGATCTTCCCTTACCTGAGAATGACCATGTGTTGTTTGTGGATGGATCATGCTTGAGAAATGATAATGGTGTGTTATGTGCAGCATATGCAGTGTGCAAAGTTTCAGAAGTCATGGAAGCATCACCATTGAAAGGAGTGAGATCTGCGCAAGTTGCTGAACTAGTGGCATTGACAAAAGCTTGTGAGATTGGGAAAGACTTGAGAACAACCGTGTTGACTGATAGTCAGTATGGATTTGGAGTGGTGCATGACTTTGGCCAACTGTGGCTACAAAGAGGTTTCTTGACATCGGGTGGAACTCCGATAAAGAATGCTGAGTTGATTGGAAAATTGCTTGAGGCGATACAGCTGCCTAAGGAGTTAGCGGTTGTAAAATGTGCCGCACATGGTTCAGGGGACGATTTTATCACTGTTGGTAACAGGTATGCCAACGATGTGGCGCAGTATTGCGCCAAAACAAACCAATCAATTAACAGGGATAGGATGGAAGAAATGTCTTTCCTTTCTGTGATGTTTACTAATGTCCTAGAAACGTGGGATGAAGTAAAGCAGTTACAAGATGAGGCAGGAGAGGAAGAGAAACAAGATTGGGTTAAAGCAGGTTGTGCTCCAAGGGAAACAGACCATGTTTGGGTCTACAGAGATGGCAGACCAGTAATGCCAAATTCAATTTTGTCATCAATGGCAAGGATGTATCATGGCCAGGGACATCTGGGGAGGGACGCGATGGTAAGGTCCTTTAAACAAACCTGGTACAATGCAAAGTTTAGGACAATTGCGGAGAGCATCTGTCAAAGGTGTTTAATTTGTCAGCAATTTAACACAGGGAAAAAGACAGTGGTGAGTCTAGGGACAATTGGCAGAGAAGGAGGTCCTTTTACAAGAATGCAAATTGATTTCATTGAGATGCCCCAAGTGAACAGACTGAGGTATGTTCTAGTGGTAGTCTGTTTGTTTTCAAGGTGGGTGGAAGCTTACCCGACTAGAAGAAATGATGGATTAACAGTGGCAAAATTACTGTTGAGGGAATTGATTCCTAGGTACGGGTTTCCAGTTACAGTTGAGTCTGACAGAGGTAGACACTTTCAAAATGAACTCATTGGTTTAATTTGTGAAGCATTGAAAATACAGCAGAAGTTACATTGTGCATACCGACCAGAGGCTTCTGGTGTGGTTGAGCAGATCAATGGCACAATCAAGAATAGAATTGGAAAGATGTGTTTAGCCACTGGCATGAAATGGCCAGATGTGTTACCTCTTGTCCTGATGACAATGAGATCTACTCCAGATAGAACTACTGGTTTGAGCCCGCATGAAATATTCATGGGACGTGCTATGCGCCATGCATTCGTGCCTGTGAATAAGTTGGTGTCAATAACTGATGACATGATTTTGGATTACTGTAAAGGCCTGGCTGACGCAGTTCATTCTGTGTTTCACCAGATTGGAGAAGAAGCTACCACACTTGAGAAGAAGCAAGCCCATGATCTGAGTCCAGGTGACTGGGTGAGGATTAAGGTGCACAGAAGAAGAAATTGCTTGATTCCAAGGTGGGGAAGGCCAAGACAAGTTATTCTGACTACAACGACTGCAGTAAAGTGTGCTGGAGTGAAGCACTGGGTACATGCAAGTCATACTCTGAGAGTTCCAAGTCCAAGAGAGGGAACTGGTGAAGAGTATTATGAAGAGTCAGATTCCAGTGATGGTGAAGATCCTGAAGATACGGAATCAGTGAGAAAAGAAGCGGAGAGAGCTTCAAGAGATTCACTGCGAGTATCAGAGGAAAAATCAAATTCTGTTACAGAGCCTGAAGTTTCGAGTAGCAGTGGAGAAAAAAGAAAAGAAAAGAGAAATCACACAGAGATTACTCCTGAATCAGAAGAGGAGGAGATTGAAGAACCACTTGAGATTATTCTTGAAGAAACAGGGTCAGAAGAAGATAGAGAGGGACAGATTGCGGAAGACCCCCGAGGAGGTGTAGGGAACATTGATGAGGAGCTAGGTGAAGGGACAAGTAGACAGCAAGAAGACTGCGTGTCGGAGACCCGAGGAGGGACAGAAGTAGGGAAGTCTCAAACAGTGGTGAAAAAATCTGTGGAGAAAAGAAAAGCTACTGGGAAACGGAAACAAGAGGCACTTGAAACAGATGATGAAGATGAACAAACAGAAGGTCGAGTTCTGAGAAAGAGAACTTCGATTGGAGAGAAGAGTGTTAAAGAATTGAGGCCGAAAAAGGTTGTGAAAGGAGATCGTTGGCCTAACAACCGAGTGAAAAGGGTGAGATACAGAGTAATAAGAGCAAATTCATCAAAAGCTGAACAAGTGAATGAAGTATCAAGCCAAACTTCGAGAGCTGAAGAAAAAGAATCAAAAAAATCGAAAGAACCAGTAGAAATAAGAAGAGTTAAAAGACCCAACCAAAAGTACAGATCACCGGAATGGTCTTATGTGACACTGTCTGAAGAAGGAAAAGAAGAAACAGTGACTCGAGATAATCCGGAAGTGGTCTTGAGAAAAGTGGTTGAGGAAGATACTGGTGAAATTCTGAAAGTACTCTTGACTGACATTGGAGAAGAGTCGAGTACTGAGGATTCCGACGTTGGAGATCTGATACAGTTTGATGTTGAAGAAATTGAAGTGAAGAATGACAAGTATCCAAACTGAGTGAAAGAAGGATTCACTTGGATCAAGTGAACGAGGAAATCATTTGGATAAACTGAAAGCTGAAGGATTGCTGAAGAATTGAAGAAGTTCAAACAGTAGTGGAGTAGTAGAAGCTAAACTAAAATGGCTAACATAGAGGAAAATAGAAATAGATGTGCCTTTTTTAAGAGGTGGTGCAGAATGTGCTGCTGTTGTACTGGATTATTAATGCTTCTATGGGGTGTTTTAATTTTATTAGTTACTTTTAGAGTAGAATTTGGAATGAATATAGAAAATGTGACTAATGTAGAAAAGAATTCACAAAAAGCAGTTCCAATTAGAAGTAGTAGTTACATACACAAAGATAGGTCAATTAATAATTTTTCTAGTAATGTTTTTTCTAAACTGTTATATGAATATGTGAAGACAATGGAAGTAAGGGATTGCTATGTCTGCATGCAATTACCTGCATCCGTTTCAGAGGGTGTTACTTATCACCATTTGCCAGCTACATATGGTATTTCTTGTAGTATTTTAAGTAGTGTTTTTTATTTGTTAGGGAAAATAGATTATAAGATGTCTAACAGAGATAGTATTTTTGGGCACTTGCCAATGAACAAAGAGCTGAATCCAGCTAAAGAAGCTAACACTTTTGGTGAGATTTTTATTGAAGAAAAAGGATTAACATTAGATTACATTTTTAAGAATAATTTAACTTGCAGTTTGAAAGGAGAGGAGAAAGCTTTCCTGGATATGGTTGAGGAAAGGAGAGTGAACATGCATGAGAAAGGGGGAAAATATGAAGTGAGTGAGACAATTTGGGACATGGAGATGGGAAAAGAGTTAAGGAATGGGGCTAGTCCAACTTTGGCTCTAGATGCACCGCAGAAGGGTAAACTATGCATTACCAGAAGGAAATCCCAATATGATACATATTTTGTGGGAACTAGTGAGTGCCATGATACATACTTCATTGCGACAGGTTGGGGTTTCAGAGGTGGAGAAGATACGATTTTTCCAGGAGTGTACTATGTTTGTGGGAACAAGGCTTATTACAAGTTGCCTGACCATTGGTATGGCACATGTTATGTCGGCCTGGTTTTTCCTAAGATTTTTCATACAGATAAAGTAAAAGATGTAGAAGACATTAACTTATTAACACGTTTTAAGAGAGAAACTTGGTCTGAAATTGTGGGTGATATTTTTGGGGTTTTGATTCCAGCAGTGGGAATTTCTTTAAATGCTTATGGAATTCGGAAACTGTCCACAGTGGTTGATCGCTTATCGACAAATACCGCAGGAGGGTTTCTTTTGGTGAATACGGAATTAAGTGCCGTACGTGCCATGTCTATGCAAAATCGACTTGCCCTTGATATTCTTTTGGCTAAGGAGGGTGGAGTTTGTGGAATTTTGAAAGTTCAACATTGTTGCACTTACATTCCTGACGAAAGTAAAGACCTGAAGGTCTATATCAAAAATATTACTGATTTGCATGAAGAATTAGTACCACTTGAGACTGGGAGTTTATGGACTAAACTAGCTAATAAAATGATAGCTGTTAAGGATTTTATTGCAAAAATAGGTAGTACTATTATAGGTAGAATATTGACTGGTGTTTAATGTTGTCTAAAGGGAAGAGACATTTCTGATTTCCTAAAATGGGACTAAATTTTCACTAATTTTTTGGGGGGGTTTATTTGGTGATAAAATCACCAAAGGGGGGATTGCTGGAGCAGAGTTTTCTTTTAGAAAATTCTGGGGTTTTTGAAGCTCTGGCATGTCTATGCGTTTTATTAATTTATTAATATTTAACAATTAATTATTTGTCTTGTGCAAGTGTGTTTTACTAATCAACCTGTTTGTCCTAACACAAGAGGAAGATTACATGAGGGTTAGCTTATTTGTGCTGTTCTTGTATTTACAATAACGTGCAAGTTTTCATGTTTAAACGTTGCTGTGTGCTATTTATTTTGAGCACAAAACGCTGTCTGAATTAATGCTAGATAAATGCATACACATAAGGGTATTAGTGGGGTTAACACTGTTTAATCATTATGTTGTAGTAACGTTGTTTTTATTTCTTTTAATTGAGATGGTCTATTGTGGCCTATGGAGGCCTAATCCATGATGGCTAATTTTGAGAGCCTGGCCTCGAGTGAATATTTCTGTGATGTGGCAAGAGAGACCCCTGCTGGAAAAAGGTCGAAGACAACTGACCATGGTCCTTCTATGAAATTTTCCATAAGGACGGCAGCAGCTTTGGGTGTACTCCAAGAAAAGTGAAAGTGTCCTTGGCTATCTCGAAAGACAAAGGAGCCTTAGAGGGAAACTCTGAACTGTGGCTCGATGGCCGAGGAGAAACCGGATTAAATGTGTTACATGTTTTATTTTCTTGGTTCCTGTTCCGTAGTTCACGTCTTGTGACTTTTCCTGAGCGGAGATTTCCAGATGTAGGAATGTTACATTTCTTCCTTCTCGTTCTGCTCAGTGATACAGTTTATTCAGCCAACTTTATGTGTGTTTCTATTGTATTTTTCACTATAAAAACTGTTAGTTTAGGGAGGGCTCTCCCCACTCTTTTGGCCACCTTCATGCGTTGCTGAGGATTGATGCTGAGGACTCTGTCTTGACAGACTTTACCGAGAGACTGGTCCTGACCCGTTCTGACACTTAGTTAGAATAGGTAACTATGAGAAATGATTTATTCTGATTTACTTTGACTAATTTTAGATAAAGCAATATAACTTTTAAACATGGTGTTGAATATTCTTTCTTGTCAATTATTGAGTACATTTTGATTATTGTTGTATAGATTGTATAGAGTATGATTAAGGATAACCACTATAATTAGGTCCTATCGTCCTAGATATAGATGCAGGGTTTTCTTCCCACAGGTCTTATGCTGGTAGAGTATTTGAGCGTATGTTAGTGAAATGGGCCCTAGCGTATGATGAATGTATGTGCGTGTAACTGTGAAATTACTCTATCCGTGGTAGTGGGTTTATTTTAGGTACCCTAATCTCTATCAATACCCTAAATGCAATTCATGAAATAACAGTACTGCCTGAGGGACAACTACTATTCACGTAGGTGTCCACGCGCGCTTCACTTTCCTGTAGCGCCTTGGGGGGGGTGATTATAGCGCTGTGCGCGCTAACTGGTGACGACCTCAGAACGGGGCATCTAGCACCGAGAGCTACTCGTAATAGATGACATATGGAACATGTATAACAGAGCGCTACTCGTAATCAATAGCACGTAGCACGTCAATATGGGCGTAAATAACAGAGCGCTACTCGTAATCAATAGCACGTAGCACTTCACTATGGAACATGAATAACAGAGCGCTATTCGTAATCAATAGCACATAGCACTTCAATATGGCACATGAATAACAGAGCACTATTCGTAATCAATAGCACGTAGCACTTCAATATGGCACATGAATAACAGAGCGCTATTCGTAATCAATAGCACGTAGCACTTCAATATGGCACATGAATAACAGAGCGCTACTCGTAATCAATAGCATTTAGCATTTCACTACGGAGCATAACTAACATAGCGTTGCTCGTAAGCGATGACATTTAGCACTTCAGAACGGAGCAGGGATATCAGAGCGCCACTCGTACTCAAGGACAGTCAAGGCTTCCCACGTGGCTGTCAGCAGGGAGCGCACGGGACTTGCGGAGCGAGTCTCTCGGGCTCCGGTGCAGTTCGTAGGGCACCGCACTTCAGTGCAGTCACGGGGGCACCAGGGAGGGATCCCTCGGCGGGGTCTCTCTGTCGCGAAGACAAGGGGGACTCCCACGGAGAGGGAACCTGGGCTGAGGGTGTGGTGTGGCTCCCAACCAGTAGGGGGCGCACCAGGGACAATCCCAGCCTCCGGGGTTACCTCGTCCTCGGCGTCGGAAGACGTCCGCTCCAGCGAGGAGTACATGCCATGCAATGGGGAGGGCAAACGTGTGGCTAATGCCAGAAGAGACCTGCCCCTCCGTCCCTAAAAAATCCTTATCCCACGCCTTTAAAGAATACAAATTTGCTCACCTGTCCCAGAGTATGAATTCTTCCTGCCTGACCTCTAGGTTCCTGGATACCAAACAGCATTACAAGTTGGAGTTGTGTTGTGGTTGAACATTACCACTTTAAATATAATCCTTTGTATGTTACCTAGTAACGTGAATATTCCATTTGGAACATAGAGTCTGCCAGAGTCAGTTGTTACCTGACCTGCATTCGGACTGGTGGTCTTTATCCTTGATCTAATAAAGACTGCTAGAATTATCACCTGTTGTGAAGAACCTTAATACTATCTTAACAAGTTGTCCCTTGACAGAATCCAACCTTTTATTGCAAATAAATTGTTTTTACAATTTAGGCACGGGACGCTCCCGCTCCGCGCATTCGCAAACAAATGGAAGGGAGCCACCAAACTTGATTGTCCTGGATGCACTTTGACAGAAGAAACAGAACTCCATGTTATACTTTTCTGTCCTGCCTACAGAAGGTCTAGGTTCAATTGAGTCATCCAACTTTGTAGGAATCTGTGGATTAGAAATTACATCGAGTTCTTTAGACTACTGAAATATGAGACACATCCATTATTTGTAGTCGCAATCTCAAAATTCTTATTCGCGATTTGGTGCATACGTAGAGGCATTATAAAGGGGAAAAAAGTTGGGTAATATTCAACAGTGCCTTCTTACTAACTGTCAGTGATTTGTATCTGCAAATATCTCCAAGTAGGGAAATTGTCTTGATATTTTTCTACTAATTTTAATGTTTTATTTTTAAATTTTCTTTTTTAAATAATTAAAAAAAAAATTTTACTGTCTCAAATGTCTTTTATTCCTGCTTACAATATAACCTGGCTACAGCTGATGCATAGGATGGTCAATCAAAGGGTGTGGAGTAGTAGTGGGGTTCGAAAATAAGTTATAAAATTGTAGTATATCATCCATGATTTTAATGGTCTTCAGTATCATCGTTTTAATATTCAATTGTCGGGCACTGTAAACTTTGTAAATCATGCACTGTTATAATTATGTGCTTTTATGGCTGTATAGCTGAAATAAAGTTTTTTGACTGACTGAGTTTTTATTTAATCATGTTTTTTTGTACTTAAAAAAAGATTTCTACGTTCATTATAGCGATCAAAGATTGTATATCTTTCTCTTGTTGAAGCAATTGCCCATTGATACAATTGCATATACAATAGTCATTGGTCCATATTTACAAAATCATTTCAATCAACTATACATATACAAATTACAAATTCCTATAGATATAAAACCTGGGGCGGGGGGGGAGGGCAAGGAAAGGGGGATAGTTTTCAAATCCAATTGTCTCTCATGGCTAATGATATATTTTCCTACGCGATTCGCCATGTGCCTTCATAAGGTAGCCATGTACTTATGGAACTTATGTAAAGCATATGCATTCGTTAGAGCTGTGATTGCTTGCTGATGATGTCAGCTAGTAGCGGTATCTTCAGAGGAGGGTGCTGTGTGTAGACCTCCCACGTATAATAGATTGGAACTTGTAGGGTAGTCACACTAAAAACAGCAAAGTTCCTTAAGCGATAGAAATGTGAAGGGTAGATGGAGCCCGGTAGAATACAAGTCACACACAACACAAACAGACAACATTACCCACCAACAAGCTAGGCATGCTCATTTTGCAGCTAAGACATCATCTGTGGTATCCGACTCATTCTCATGATGTACGTGTCATGTGGTGATCATGGGAAACGTACACAGAAATGTGGCATGATCATGTCAGCCAGACATACCACCAGGGCATTTATTGAGTGGAAATGTTTGCGATTCCTGTACGTCTGTTCATTGGCTTGTGGTGGTATCAAAGCCACATGTGTACTATCAATTGAGCCAATGACATTTGGCATGTGTCCTAAAGCATAAAACTTGCTCTTGATGGCACAAAACCTTTGTGGTGTTGGGAACCAGATGTAGAGGTCCAGGAATTTCAACATTGCCTCCAACACATCACTAAGCGCATGACTGAACATAGTCTGTGACATCCCACCAGCACTAGCCACAGTATACTGGAAACCTTTTGTGGCAAAGAAATGTAGGGCGACCATCACCTTCACCTTTGTAGTTTGTGCATAGGGATATGTACGACCAGGTTGCAAATGGGGCGCCAACTGTCCTGACAACTTTGCAATAAGTGCTCTGGTGAAGCTGTATCGTCTGATGCTGTCACATTCTTCCATGGTCTGTAGGTCGGGGAAGGGTCTGTGAACAGCTGGTCTCCTGCGGTACAAAATGTTTGAAACACCAACATATATCATACAGTTACAAATCTCACAATCTACGTTCTGAAATTGAACCACCACGTGAAATCAAGACACTATAAAGGCAGATGTGTGATGCCAAGCAAATACACAAAAGACAGCAATGTCAGCCTACACATACATTCCATTTTGTCATGGTCTGTCAACAAATACAGGGATGTATATTGAACAACCAATGGTGTCTGTCACTGTTCATGTGATCAAACATCACATACTCAACACACACCTATTAAACTATCAAAGAAAGTTGTTTGTAACAACTCTCACATGTTTGAAAGGTACACAGACCTGTTTCATGTAATGCAACATAGCTAATACACTAGGTACAGACAGCTTGACACCATGCCCACCACTGTCATTGTGTGCACAATGTCAACATGTCATGCCGCTGGGGAAAAATCACTGAAGAACAACTACAGACAAACCTCGCACTCAATCCCCCGACGACCCCAACCAACCCGGATGAAGGGGCACTCGCCCTCGAACGCTGGATGAAAGACTGCACCAACACCGTCGCTCCACTGAAAAACCCCACCAACACAGACACCAGCAGAAGAGTCAGCTGGTTCACCCCGGAAACTCCTCAACTCCAAACGCACCTGCCAAAAACTGTAAAACATATGGCACAATGAAAAGAAGCCAGACAGCCGCACTGCCCACAAAGACGCCATCCGCAACCACCACACCTCATCAGGACTGCCAAAAAAACCTCCTTCACGGACCGGCTTGACAACAACGCACACAACAGCAAGGAGCTCTTCACCATCGTGAAGGAACTCTCCACCCCCAACTCCAACGCCAACGACATCCCACCATCGCAAGCCCTGTGCGACTCCCTCGCCACCTTCTTTCACCGGAAAATCACCGACATCCATGACAGCTTTAGACCCCGGACGACCGCTACTGACCACACCGCACCAAACCCACCTCACCCCACCGCCCACGACACCCTGACAACCTGGGCCAACATGAGCATCGAGGACACAATCAAGACCATGGGAACAATCCACTCCGGATCCCCATCGGACCATCTCCCGCACCACATCTTAAACAAAGCCAGCAAGTCCATCGCTCCCCACCTGCACAAAATCATCAACCTCTCCTTCGAGACCGCCACCTTCCCTGAGGTCTGGAAGCAAGCAGAGATCAACACCCTGCTGAAGAAACCCAAGGCGGACCCGAGCGACCTCAAGAACTTCCGGCCCATCTCCTTGCTTCCGTTCCCAGCTAAGGTCATCGAGAAGATAGTAAACACCCAGCTCACCCAGCACCTCGAAGACAACAACATCCTATACCCGTCCCAATCAGGATTCCGGAGCAACCACAGCACCGAGACAACCCTCATTGCCGCCACAGACGACATCAGGATCCTGCTGGACAACGGCGAGATGGTGGCCCTCATCCTCCTGGACCTCTCCGCCGCCTTCGACACCGTCTGCCACCACACACTACGCACACGCCTCCACGACGCAGGGATCCGTAACAAGGCCCTGGACTGGACCACCTCCTTCCTCTCCGGCAGAACGCAGAGAGTCCGCCTCCCCCAAGGCCTCCGAGGTCATCTGTGGCATCCCTCAAGGATCCTCCCTCAGCCCGACACTGTTCAACATCTACATGGCACCACTAGCACGCATCGCCCGACTGCACGACCTCAACATAATCTCCTTTGCCGACGACACTCAGCTGATCCTCTCCCTCACAAAGGACCCCCTCACCGCCAAATCCAACCTCCACCAGGGAATGAAGGCCGTCGCCGACTGGATGGAGGACAGCTGCCTCAAACTGAACACAGAAAGACGGAAATCCTCATCCTCGGATCCAACCCCTCCGCATGGGATGACTCCTGGTGGCCCGTGTCACTGGGGTCCCCCCCAGCCCCCACCGACCACGCACGCAACCTGGGAATCATCCACGACTCAAAACTCTCCATGACCAAACAAGTCAACGCAGTCTCCTCCACCTGTTTCAACACCCTCCGCATACTCCGCAAGATCTACAGATGGATTCCGACCAACACGAGGAAAACAGTCATCCAGGCCCTAGTGAGCAGCAGACTCGACCACGGAAACGCCCTCTACGCCGGAGCCCCGTCCAAGCTCATCAGCAGACTACAGAGAATCCAGTATGCCTCCGCACGCCTGATCCTCGATGTCCCGCGCCGTGACCACATCAAACCCCAGCTGAGGAACCTGCACTGGCTCCCTGTCGACAAAAGAATCTCCTTCAAGCTCCTGATCCACGCACACAAAGCACTCCACAATACCTGCCCAGCCTATCTCAACAGTCGACTCTCCTTCTACGTACCCAACAGGAATCACCGCTCCGCGGACCACGCCCTGGTGTAGTGAGGGCTGCGGTTTATATACATGCATTCCTAAATTAGCATAAGCGCGTTAGATGTTAGAAAGCCATCTTGCCACTTTTACTGCTTTTGCACACGACACTGCAGTTACATGTTATTATCTGAAAACTACTTGCTCGCTTTTTATTCACATGAGAACTGTCTGTTGTTCACGTCCCTAGACGTGTGCTGCGACCTTGGTCTGAACACTGGACAAAACCGCAATTTCTGTTGTACCCCCAGGGAAGGGATGTCAGAGATGCTACTCAATCCTGTTTTTGATTCAAAAGCCATCAAGGCATGCCGCCCATTGCTGGACTCTATCTTTAAGGCACAAAACAATATTTGGCAGGTTGGTGCAGTCCTGGAGAAGCGCTTGTTTCTTCAGCACTTAGAAAAGTCTCATTGGACTCCCTCACGGAGGCTCCAGTTCATTGGTCTGTTTTTCAAACATGTTTGGGAAAGGTACTGCAGTCAGAGTAGCAGAGAGTCCAGTTGATGTCTCCTTTGGGGTCTCTCTTGGCCAACTAGATGGTACCAGTGAAAACTTGGTGACGGAGTCAGGGGGAAGGCATCAACTCTGGCCATCATCCCTTGGAGCCATCTGCATTTCATGTGTTTTCTATGGTTCACAGCCTGCTGCAGCATTGGGATCCAATGTCACAGGAATATGAGTTCCTAGTTCCAGTGAAATTGAAAATGAAGAGAAATCTCCAATTGTGGTTATGGAGGTCCACCTGTCAAAGGGGTTTCTTTTGAATCCTTCTCCTATGTGCATAGTAACTCTGGACACAAGAAGGTGGGCTGGAGCGCCATTTGTCAGCATCACCCTGCTCAAGGGAAGTGGTTGACAGGTCAGGCCTTCTGTTCCTCCAATTGGAAGAAGATGGTAACTGTCTGGATGACCCTTCTCAGATTTTCCCAGGTGATAAGGTCTTGGGTGATTTGTATCCAGACCAACAACCTGGTTGTTTTGTCATACATCAACAGGCAGGGGGAATGGGGCCCTTGAGACTGACTCTCCTTGTGTGGAGGGTTTGCAGTTGGGCGGAGAGGAATCTTTTGGCTCTTTCTGCAGTGTATCTTCTGAGGAGGGAGAATGGGCCTGCAGATCACTTCAGCTGTAATTTTCCATCATCGCTAGCCCTCTGTCTTCGTCCTCATCTTTTTCTTCAAATCAAATTGAGGTACGGAACACCAAGGTTTGATCTGTTTGCAACAAAGGTCAACATTCTTCTCCCCTCCTCCTGTTTCCTCATTCCTTCTCAGAGGGCATGGGCAACAGATGCTGTGTTGGTGCAGTAGCCAGTGGTTCTCCTGAATTGTTTTCCTCTTTTCCAGTTGATATCCATGATTGTGAGAAAGTTTCAGTTAGACCATACAGAAGTTCTACTGTGGCTCATGGGTAGAAGGCGGTCTTAATTTCCACTTATCATTTAGTTTTTAGTCCCCCAAGTGGCAGTTCCCCTTGCTACCATCCCCACTGAGGCCCCTCCATCTGTCTCTGGAATCAACTAGGAGATGGAGATTGGGGGTCTTGTATTGGAGAGAATGAGACTGATTTCACAAGGCTGTACTGTGGTGGCTGCTAAATCTATTCAGCAGTCTAAGCGTCCCTCTAAATTGAAGACGTATGGGCATCATTGGAGACATTTTGAGAAGGGGTGCGGGGCTAAGGCTGTGTCTCCCTATGTGTGTGACCCAGTAATGTCTTGGAGTTCATAAGAGATGCTTTTTTGATGGGTCTGGCAGTTTTCACTATTCACAACCAGTGGGCTGCAATCCAGGCTATCAGTGGTCCTGATGTTTTGGCTATTTTAGCTCTAGCTTCCCATCATTTTAGGAGTTTTTTTTCTTAAATGGACTTTGTTACATTTTCCAGCTCCCTCTTGGGAACTTCCCCTGGTGGTGCATAGTCTGCACATTCCCCCATTTGAGTCTCTTGAGTCTTCAGTTTTTGTCTGAGGTGGTGTTTCTGGTTGCCATCTGCTCAGGTAGATGGATTGGGGAACTTGGTGCATTGTTATCTTCTCCTCCTTTTCTTTGTTTTTTTTTGGATAATGTTATTTTGAGACCCAGTCCTTCATTTATGCCTGAGGTGCCTACGTCCTTTAATTGTTCAGACTACAACATACTTCCTATGTTTTTTCTGGATCCTTCCTCGTAGAACCACGTCCAGTTGCATATCCGAAATGTCTTTGTCTGTTTTCTTGTCTCGAACAGAGTCTTTCCAAAAAGTTGATTAATTGTTCATTACTTTTAGCATCTTTAAAAAGTTATTCACCCCTCTTCTTTTACCTTGTCCAGGTGGCTTAAGTTGGCAATTACAGGGGCTTATGAGTCTGTGGGTCAACAGCTGCCTTCTTCTGTCCAGGGTAAAATGATTTCATCAAGCCTCGTGCCTGCGTTTCAGATATTCCTGCTTTCCAACAACTTTCTAATTCCATAGCCGACTTTTTCGAGGACAAGATTGATGTCATATATAAGTAATTTCACATCAGTCAAGGTCAGACTAACTTCATCATACAGACTGTTCCCCTTAATGATTCCTCTCTGCATTAGGATAGGTTTGAACCCACTCACTGTAGACCTTATCCTAGCATTCCTGAGTAGAGCCAAATCATGTTCCCCAGCAGATATCTGCCCCCTACAGTCTCAGCCAATGTAGCAGCAGCATTAGCCCCTTCCTTCTTATTGTTATTTAACCTCTCTCTAGAGTCCTGCAATTTACCATTAACCTGGAAGACCGCTCTGGTCTTCCCTATACTTAAAACATCTAATGTGAATCCTAAAAGCCTACCCAATTTTTGTCCCAGATCCTCCTCCCTTTGGTGGGGAAAATGCTTGAATGCTATATTGCTAAACAGCTCACAACATTTTTGAAGGAATATGCAAATCTTGATCCCTTCCAATCAGGATTTAGAGCTGCCCACAGCACAGAGACTGCATGGGTTGCAGTAGTAGATTGAATCCACCTTTCTTTGATTGCGGGCACCCCTGCTATGCCTGCGCTGCTAGATCTTTCAAGGGCTTTTAACACCGTTTCTCATGCAATATTGATAGGCAGATGTTTTCCTGGCTATCAATGATACTAATTGTGTTGATAATAGTTCATGCAGCCTATCGCCATTTTTGAATAGTATCCTGGTCAAAATATGCCAGAGAGCTGTTTCACAAGACTTGCCCCCCCCTAGCACCTGTTGCCCAGTTCTGGTTGGAGGTTATAAAATTGCATCATGGAATGTAGGTCGGCTAGTGAATAAACAACACTCCCGGTTGGTGCAATTGCATTGGCAATTTTGATATAATATGTATCCAGGAAGCTTTATGTACTACTATTTATTTCAAGGGTTTTTCATCGTACTGGCTTGAGGCAAATCCTTCGCCTTCTGGTCAGGCTGAAGGGAGGTTTTGGGTTCTTATATCGAATAAACTTCCAGTAAACATTAAGAAAAATTAACTGTTGGTCCACATTCATTAATACTGTGGCTAACATTTAAAGGAGGCCGGAAGGTAGTATTGGTAAACTTCTACAATAATATTTTTGACTCTATCCGCTGAAAGGTGATTGCAGCCCTGGGCAGTGATTTAGAGAAATTACTACTCTCTACCTAGCTGTATACTTATTGGTCTGGTAATTTTAACATCCAACCATGCCCCTTGTCTGCTACAGAAGTTTGTGGGGTCACTGAACAGGCTGGGGCTGGGTATTTGCATTTCCCCCATAATGATTATGGCGGCATACTGAATTCTGTGATAGCCATGCTGGATATACATCTATTGAAATGTGCCTGTGAAAATAATGGAGAACAGATACCAACCTTTATAGGAAGGAATGTCTCTACTATTATTGACCACATACTAATTTCAGCAGGTGCAAGTAAATGGTGTTCTACACCTAGGGTTGTTAAGCTGGACCTGGGTGAGCACAATTGTATCGTACTGACGTTTTTTGGGGGGGAAAAAGCTAGTAACACTGGGCTAAGTCTCGCTGCTGACATCAACCCTACAAGACCTAATGTGGGCAGGAGTCGACCAAATTAAATTCATACATGACATTTTTTCTAAGGGCCTTACAAATATTCTTTATTGTCTGGAGGATGAAGTCACTTCTAATAAGTTACTTTCTAGTTTAATCAGTGTAACTAATATAAATAATGACCTCCTGACTCACCCGAGTTGCTTAGGCCATGGCCAACAGCAAGGTTGGTTCAATCATACCTGTACCCTAGCCTCCCGAGAATTGAAACTGGTCCTCCGTAGTCAACCAAGAGATTTCAGATTGATTAAATCTCTTGGATTTAATTTTTAAAAAGCCCTCTCTGTTAGGAAATAATAAACTTTTCTGGGATACAGTCAATTCACCCTTTTTAAAGAGCAACTCTTTCCCTGAGCTGCTATTTCACGTTACATGTGATGCTTGGGTCTCCCACTTTACCAAACTTTTTAGGTTTCCTGTTACAAGGAAGCAGGATAGACTAAGGGAGATAGTTATCCCCTGGCCTGCTCTTCCATTGAATATTACCATAGAAGAAGTCCTCCTAGCAATAACTGGGAGTGCTGGAGGCAAAGCCCCAGGACCTGACGGGGTGTCTCTGGATGTTTTTAAAACTGTTGCTGACTTGTGGGGTCCAATTTTAACTAGAGTTTTTAATATGTTCGCTACTAAAGTGATTCCACCATCATGGGGAAGATCTATTTTAGTACCAATATATAAGAAGGGTGACAAATCTGAAGCAAAGAAGTCCAATATCACTTCTACATTCTTCTGTAACAGTGATGAGTAAAGTGTTACTTATGAGACTGGAAGATTGGAAAAGTGAACACTTGAGACCTTTCCTGGCAAAGTCTGGGTTTAGAAAAGGAGTGGGAACCCTAGAACAATGTGTGAACCTAGATTTACTAATAGGTAAATATACACAGGCCAAAGGTGGTAGACTGTATGTCTGCTTTGCGGACTTGAGCAGTGCTTTCAATTTAGTCAAACACAGCATTCCATGGTCAACCCTGCTCTCTATTGGTGCGCCATGACAGATTATTTATTTCCTTTGTGGGCTATTTAAGAAATCATTGAGTACAGTCTGCTTTGGACCACAAGGCGAATGCACCGAAAAAGTTTAAAGTCCAAAGAGGCATTCGGCAGGGCTGTGTTCTTGCCCCTCTGTTGTTTTCTTTGTTCATTAATGGGGTGGACAAGGCCCTCACAGCTATAAAAGAAGATGCCCCCCAAATCGCCGGGAGTACTATACCATTCTATAGTATGCGTACAATGCTGTTTTGCTGTCTAGGACCCCGGTGGGCTTACAAAGTTTAATTAATACTTTCGGCGACATTATACCTGCAAGAAAACTAGTGGCTAACAAGAACAAAACCTAGAAGATGATTTGCGGAGCCAAGCAAAAGAAATGTCGAACATTTTTTATGGATAATACCCCGGTAGCTACAGTTGACACTTTTTGCTAATTGGGCATTACCTTTGCAGGAAATAGCTCATGGTCACAAAAAATTATCAAAGTCAGGAGTAAGATGAGTAGGAGTGCCTACAGAATTTTTAGGTTCTCAACAAAGTTGGGCACCGACCTATACAAGAAACGCTTGCAATTTAAAATTCTAGGGTATCAGCTACTGCCACATACGGGACGGGGGTATGGGGCCATTATAAGAGTAAGGTTCTTCAGACTGAGGAAAATTGTTTCCTCAAACGTTTGTTATGTCTTCCTACCTCCGCTTCTATAGAGGTAGCACATAGTGAGGTTGGGCTGCAGAATCTAGCAGATATAATTGCACTTCACCCTTTGCAGCTCTGGGGCGCTATCTGGACCAAGGAAGAATCTTGTTTTACTAAGTCAATTATAATTCCTTGGTTAAGTTAAATTAATTCCACTTATATTGAGCTGTTCAAGGTGTCAATGCAGCCTAACCCTCGATCTGTAATAACATTCTCGACATGGTCTATTAAAGATAACTTTGTTTCATAAAAGGGAAGCCAGGGTGAGAAGCAAGGGGGGTAAATCAACTGTTGCACTTTATTATTCACTTGCACCGAAGGAAGGCTATCAACCTTTTTTAACTTATGCTTCAAATTTAATCTACCGATTTGTACTAACGAGATTCAGATTAGGGATTGTCCACAATTTAGTTGACTTTCCTTTATGAAAACTTGCCCATTAGACACGATTCCCTGCCCTTGTGACGGTCAGAGCAAAAAAAGAACTATGCACTTTATGCTGTTGTGTGATTTTAATTTTAATTTTAGGAGTCCTTACTTAAAACCGCTTTTGCTTGCTCAAGATGTCAGATCACATATTGTTGCTTTGAAATATCTGCTTGAGTTGAATGCCTAGGGTTTGCCTTAATGTTGCACTTTTTATCTCAAAAGCAACTAACATACGTAAAAGTATTATTCTTCGATGCTGTAACGAACCCTATGGAGACTGGATAGAAGCCTTTTAGTCATTTTAAACATGTACCGATGGTAGGGACATTTATGATTATAATTAACCATCACAGTTTTTATTTCTTTCTCAATTTTATTCATGTGTGATTGTTTTATTGCGAGAGCTTTTATGGTTGCTTTTTAACACACTGAATACATTTTTTTAATTGAATTGAGATCAGTGTCAGAGGTAATGATACCCTTTGATGGTTGGCTGACTTTCTAGATGTCCGGACCTAAACAATTACCCTGGGTCCATTTAAATATTGTATGGTTTCCATCACCAAAGGAGTTTCACAGGGCCCATCTTTGAGCCTGATGCTGTTTAACATCTATGTTGTTCCTTTGGCTCAGGTTGTCAAAGTATCGGCTCACCATGCAATATTAATGAACAGACTCCATGAGATCAGTGTCAGAGGTAAGGATGACCTTCGATGGTTGGCTGACTTTCTAGATGGTCGGACCTAAACATGTACAATAGGAACATTTAAATCTCACATGGATTCCATCACCAAAGGAGTTCCGCAGGGCCCATCTTTGAGCCCAACGCTGTTTAACATCTATGCTGCTCCTTTGTTTTAGAACATCAAAGCATCGGGTTTTGAAGAAATCACTTATGCTGATGACACCTAGTTGATCATATCCCTGGGACAGGACATTGGCGGTGCTAAGCACTTATTTCAAGATTGTACGACGAATACAATCTTCTGGATGTGGAAGAACTATTTTCAGTTGAACAGCAAGAAGACTGAAATTCTGATGCTTGGCAAAGCTCAGCACCTCTGCTTCCCCGGCCAGCAACTGTGCAAACAGCCACTACAAGAAGAACATGCTTTGCTACCATGCGGATATTAAGGAAAGTTTTGTATATGGCAGTGAATGATACCTCCTGTTCAAATTCCAAGTAGTCCAAAATACAGCTGCCCCCTAAGGGGCAGATCTACAAGTATGTGCCGCGGCGTGGCACCGCAAGCCCTTTGGCAGCGCCATGATATGGCACTTCCAAAGCACAGGGATGTAACAGATTTACAAGAATATGTTGCATCTCTGTGCTTCCCCCTGAGCTGGCGCACAAACGGCAGCCATGCGATGACGCAGGCACCCTTGCACCATAGTGCAAGGAGACCTGCCTCGTGGGGAGATTGTTTTTGTGCAGGAAGGGGCACCTTTCCACACAAAAACAATCACTACAGGCGTTAATCTCTTTCAATGTGTGCTGTAGAAGGCAGCACGCATTAAAAGAGGAAAAAACGAGGAGAAATGAAAACATTTCTCCTCGTTGCACCTCGCTACGCCACCTGTAGGGTGGCGTAGCATTCAGACGCATGTCCAGATTTACGATTTCTCGTATCTCTGGAGATATGTCTTGTGCAATGGGTGTTGCAAAACCCATGGAAAGCCCCTTCAATGCAAAGTGTAGCGTGTGAAGAGGCCGTATTTACAAGGAGAGGAAAAAGTCACGCAGGGTGCCTTTTCCTGTCCTTGTAAAGATGGAGGAGCCCCCTGTGCCACCAGTACATCACGAAAAGTGATGTACTGTTGGCACAGGGGGCTTGTAAATCTATCCCCTAGTTTGTAACCTCTCGGCAGGCCTTCCATCTACACACATCCTCAGAGCCCTTTACTGGCTTTCAGTAAGAAAGCTCAATGTCTTCAAAATACACTGTCTTACACACAAATCTATGCTGGGTAAAGCTCATTTGTATCTGAAAGACAAATTATACTATCATTGTCCTACTTGTACACTAAGATCTAGTGACAAGGCGTTTCTGACCATCGCTCGTATTTATGCCTCGAGACACAGTGGCAGAGAGTGCTCTTACACTGCCCCCATGGCTTGAAACCAACTTCCATTATATTTCTGCTGCTGCTCAGACTATGCCAAATTCAAAAACTATTGAAAACCTGGATTTCTTTTAGTTGTTTGATGAGACTTATGTGTAGACCAAGTGCTGAGAAACACCTTTGGGTGTGAATCGTTGCACTTTACTAAGTGGATATAACATATAGCATAACATAACAGCGCAGATCAACCAGGGGGGTGTTGGTCCCTTAGGCAGTATTTAAAGGATCTTCCCTCCATGATATTTGTTGCGCTGCAACTTGGGTGTCCCCTCATACATTTATGTCTCACTATAGGTTACAGGTGGGTGGTTCATCATTAGGGCTTCCTGATTTTTGCTGATTTTTACAGATAAATACAGACAGAAAACAATGTGTTTCCTGTCTGTACTTATTTTTTAAAGTGGAAAAATACAGATCATTTGTCTTCTTTGAGTGACTCTCCATACTGAGATTAATGAATTTCAGGTCAGTAGCTGTACATATTGGAAGCTTGGGGAGGTACAAAGCTGAAACTGATTTGCTTAAATTACTGCAAATCTCAACATGCATTTGTGCTTTTATCTGTTCACAAAACATAAAATAAATATGGATGAATACTAATAAGATGGCCAAAAACAGATATGGTAAATACAGACTGAAACGTTCAAAAAATTACATAGGATAAAACCGGGAGCCTTATTTGTCATATTCCTCTTTTGCTGATCATTGTTATATGTTGTGCGTGACGTATGAGTTTCCCTTCATTATTTTCTTTATTAAACACTTTAAGTTTACAATTTAGTGCTCAGTATGCATTGTGTGTAGTTAATTGAACCAAAATATGACTGCTTGGGTGTTGGCTCAAGCAGTAAATACCATACAAGGAAGACGTACGACGAGGTAAGGCCTGTTGCTTACCTGTAAACTTCATTAATCTGAGTGCAGGAATTCCTCATCTCAGTCCTGAATTCCCATTTCCTCTGGCCCTGTTCTGTATATTTGTTTTTGTTGGCTGGTATATAGCATGCTGGCATAGTGGTGGCCATATTGGGTGTATTTTTTGGCTGGTTAAGGTAATCAGTATCTGTAGGAGCAGAGGATTGCCCATGTAGTAAGGACTGAGACGAGTAAGAACTGTACTCAGAATAATGAAATTTACCAGTCGTAACTGGGCATTCTGCTGGCTTTCTGAGACACCAGCCATCCTCGCTGGCCTGCAAAATTGGCCTGCTCCTAGCTCAAATCTTGGGGAGACTTTGACATTTAGCTTTTATTTCTGCTTTCCACTGGATGCCCAGAAGGAAGCCCTTACCTTCTCATCCATGGGAGAAAAGCTTGTTTTTCTAATCGTGATCTTCTGGATTCATGCAGAAGCATCATTTCCAGGTTGTGGCCTGTTGGGCTATAAAGCAACATTTGCCCTGAACTTCTAATCCCCACCGATAAAAAAGGCTCCCCTTGTAGCTCTCTGGTTAAATGTGCATGCCAATCTCCGCACTCTATCCTTCTCTGGTTCCAAGCCACCACTCATCCGGCTCTAATTTCTCACAGGAATGGGTTACAGGCAGTTATACCATCTCCTCAAGTGGATTAATAGATTTTCACCTCCTAACTGCATCATCACAAGGGCCTCAAACCCTACAACCTTCATATTCCCGGTGTGCCATCTTCTTCATTAAGGGTCTCAACTGTGAACCAGGGACCCATGGAACTTGTCAAGGGAAGGGATGAGTGATCAAACTGAAATGCATAAAGGCTGGCTGCAAAGAGATGTCAAACAACTGCAATGTTCGGAATGCAATTCCCTGTCCCGAAAGTCCCCAATAATGTGGAACATGCAGTTCAGAAGTTTTTTTAAAGCCTGACAATCACTAAAATTCATCTTAATATCTGATTTGGCTAAATACCAAAGGAATGTCTGTGTTAGGGTTGAGGGGCCTTAACGGATCCTTGTAAGACTAAACTGTGGTTAATGGCTACAGGAGTGACGTTCACTGACAAAGTGTTTTTTTTCTGCAATGTCAGAAGTGGAGAAAAATAGAATGTGCTATGGAGATCTTTGCATTGCATATAGGGAAGGATGCATTTTGGGGAGCCACATTTTTAGGGAGAAGCCTATCGAGTCCCCAAAGCATATCACTTTATTACCCTGGCAAATATTACAACATTGCAGGAGTGGTGGACGTTGCCTTAGTGTATGCAACAGAGTAGGAAAGTAATGAAGAAGAGAAATGAGAGACGCTGATTGTTGCCCCCAAATGACCTAACAGGTGGTTTCCAAATGGCTTGTAGTCAGGAATAGACGCAGGTCTCTGGTTTACCCTGGCAATACAACACCTCATCTGACTTAAAGTACTGGTCCTCAAGCTGACTGACATTACGGCGTCTTGTTTGCTTTTGAACCGTGGGAACAAGATCTAGCCTGCAGGCCTCATTTCTCGTGACTGCAGCTATTGAACGGGTGCAGAGAAATATACAGAAAAAAGTTACAGCTGGAAGGTGCCTTTGAACATATGTTACTAACACAAAAATATAGGAGCAATGCACAACCAGAACCATATAGTGTATTTTTAGCTACTGCAGTTTAGAGGTTGCATGGTGGAATGCTTAGTACACTGGATGTTATCAAAAATATGTTAATTTCAAAGAAATAAAGAAACCCTGACATTTTATTAATACAATTGAGAATGCAACAACACAGGGAAATGGCAGCCAAATAATGATTAAATGAATGAGTTTAAAATAAAACTAAATATGCTGCTCCTTCCACCTATGACATGGAGTTCTGGTAGCATGGTTTGTATTGTTTGATATTTAGTTATGTCCACTGCATAGGAACAGGAGGTAGCCAGCTCACTCCAAGACCATATTAGGACCACGCAGGAAGTGTTGGGAGGCGTGTGAGGGGGAATCACATTTCACAAACTAAAATTAGAATCCGACTTAGAAGCCTTCCCCATAAAGCAAAAAGAACAATTGATGGATAGAATGCAGAACAATGTCATACATTCACCCCAGTACAGAGATCTGGGCCTAAATCCAACATTTCTTTGCTCACCATGCATTCCAGGTTGAATACAGCCATATTCAAGTCAGTCTTGACCCTGCGCCCAATGGGAACAGTCCAGCCCGAACTGCCAGGCCAGGTCCTCCCGGGACTAGAAACAATCATCCTAGGACCGGTTTTGTGGTTTTACCCCTCATCAGCCAGGATAGCTTGACTCCAGTGGCTGGGGTGAGTGTCTGAAAAGTTTTAGTGCTCCGTTCATCATCTCCTAGTGTTTGTCTTGTTCGCCCTTAGTTGGCAGGGTATGCCCAGATGTGGGTCCCTTGCTCACTTTGCCACTGGATTCAAGCTAACCGGGCTGATGAGGGCTGTTAACAGAATGCTTGTTTCCAGTCCAGTAAAGACTTAGTTTGGCAGTTCGGGCTGGACTGTTTCCATGAGGCACAGAGTCATGACGGATTTGCATATAGAAGTGTCTGAACTGGGGTGGTAAAGTGAGCTAAAGAACGATGATGGATTCAACTCAGATCTGTGACTGGGGGTTAGTATCTGAAACCTTTCAACACTCCGTCCATCATCTCCTTGGGCCCGATTCACAGAATTAACTTAAGACAAAATCCTAAACGTACTACTTTTGGTATTCACAGAATGCACTTACTACTTTTGGTATTCACAGAATGCACTTACTACTTTTGGTATTCACAGAAGGGATTTACGACTACTAACTTTACGTCCGTACTCGGGCCGGAAATTCCAGCCCGTAGGTGGAGCTTCAGGCCCAGAGGCGGAGCTTCTGGCCCAGAGGCGGGGCTTCCAGGCCGGAGGCGGGGCTTCCAGGCCGGAGGCGGGGCTTCCGGCCCAGAGCTGGAGATTTTGGCCATGGCTAAATCTCCACCACTGGCCGGAATCCCCACCTCCAGGCCGGCAGCTCTGCCTCCGGCCCGGAAGCCCCACCTCCGGGCCGGAAGCCCCGCCTCCGGGCCGGAAGCTCCGCCTCCGGGCCGGAAGCTCCGCCTCCGGGCCGGAATTTGTGGCCCCAGTGCGGACATAAAGTTAGTAGTCGTAAATCCATTCTGTGAATACCAAAAGTAGTAAGTGCATTCTGTGAATACCAAAAGCAGTAAGTGCATTCTGTGAATACCAAAATAGTAGTAAGTTTAGGATTTTGTCTTAAGTTAGTTCTGTGAATCGGGCCCCTTGTGTTTGCCTTGTTCGCCATAAAGCAAGCATGTTTCTGATGTCTACCTCAATTGTTCAAGGAGAAAAAACAAAATTAACAAGCATTGGAAATGCAATCGGTCTCGCATTTGTTTGAGTTAGAGCTATTGGCATTGTAAATGGCAATGTCTTTTACCTATGTTTTATGGAGTGTATGTATATGGTGTGCAGTGGAACTGTGTGAGTTGGATTGGTTAGTTGTGTGCTTGTGTGGAGTGGAATTGTGTGGCATGGAGTGGATTTGTGTAGGAATTATGTAGCATGATGTGCTGTTGACATATGTGGATAGTAATTATGTGGTATTGAGTGTAGTGAAGTTCTGTGGAGTCAAATTGTATGCTATTAAGTGTAATTATGTAGGATGGTATTTTGTGTTGTGAAGTGGTGTGTAGTGGAGTTTAATTTTGAGTAGTGCTGTTGAATTTTCGAGCACAATGGGGAATTGTGTGGTGTGGATTGTATGTATGCGGTGTGTTGTGTAATTGTGTTGTTGGGTGTGTTATGTGGGTTGGCGTCAAAATTATGCGATGTGGATTGGAAATGTGTATAGTTGAATTGTGTGGCATGGAACTGTGTGAATAGTTTTGCATTTATGGTGACAGCAAAGAACAAATCTGTAGGAACGAAGATCCAGATCTGTGTATTTGGGTGTTAAAAAAAAGAAAGGGAGTTAGAGGTATTGGCATTGTAAATGTAAATGTACCGATGTGTTATGGATCAGAGTGGATGTATGTGGTGTGTAGTAGAATTATGTGGGTTGGATTGGGATTGTTAGTTGTGGCATTGTGTGATGTGGAATTATGTGGTCTTGAGTAGATTTGTGTAGTGAACTTATGTGGTATGGTATGGAGTTCTATTATGTGGCTATTATTTGTGTGTTTTTGAGTGTATTGCAACTATGTGTAGTGGGATTGTGTGTAATGGAATGTAATTAAATGGATTGGTATTTGTGTTGTAGAGTGTAATGTAGTGGTATGATGTTAAATTATGCTCTGAGAATTGAATATATGTAGTGTGTATTGTATTTGTGTTGTAGAGTGGAATAATGTGGTTTGGTGTAAAACTATGAGGCATGGAATGGAACTTCTGTGGAGTTAAATAGTATGGTACAGTATGGAACAGTGTACTGTTGGGTGATATTATGTTGTGTGATATGTGGCATCAAGTGTATTCATGTGGATAATTGTTATGTGACATAGAGTGGATTTATGTGGGGTTTATGTATGTGAAATTAATGTGAAAAAACGGTTAAAACATACAAATTTAGCAATGCAACTTCATTGTACATAGGATGGGTCGGTTTATGTATCTGGCACATTTATAGAGTAAAAAACTTTCAAATCCTACAGCAGTTTGGACAAAAGTCACAGGACTATGCCATACACGTAGTTGCCACAAATATAATTAACACAGCATAAGTGTTAGAGATCAAATTAAGAACAAAGCTTTCTGAATTAATGTTGCAATATGGTTCAGATTGCAACAGCTGCTGCCAGGAATGATTAAGGTGTGAGGGGTGCAGGTAGGTTTTAAAGTAAGTACAAGTAGAGAAGCGATATTTAGAGCAATGGGTGTTGTAAATACAAATATCTTTTACCTATGTGTTATGGAGTGTAGTGGAATATGTTGTTTGTTTTTAAATTATTATTTGTGGAATTGTGTGGCATGGAGTTGTCATGTGGAGTGGATTTGTGTAATGGTATTATGTGGCATGGTGCACATTTGAAATATGTGGATAGTAAATATGGTGTGTTCAAGTGTATTGGAGCTATGCTTACTGGGATTGTGTGTTAGGGGGTGTAATTATGTGGAATGGTATTTTATGTTGTTGAGTGTTATGTAGTGGAGTTTAAACATGTGGTGTTTTATAGAATTTTTGTGGTATGATGTGTGATTATGTGGTGTGTATTGGATGTATGTGGTGTGTTAAGTAGTTGTGTTTTCGATTTGTATTATGTGGTTTGTTGTCAAATTATGTGGTGTGGAATGGATATGTGTTGAGCTGAACTGTGTGGCATGGAGTGAAAATATGTTAGTGAAATTATGTGGCTTTAGTGTGTCTTTGTGTGGGTTGTTGCTATGTGGTATAGTTTGCTTTAATATGGTGTGTAATTATGTGGTAGTGAGTTGAGTATTATTATGTGGAGTTGAATTATATAGTTCTGAGCCATATTATGTGGAGTGTAAATATTCTGTGTGGTGTTGGTTTGTATGTTGGTGAATTGTGTGGTATTGTGTGTTAAACTAAACATCCAGGTATGCCATATGGAACCCAGGCGAGTGGAGTAAAAAATAAATCAAACTAGTCTCCCTGTTAAATTCGTTAAATCTAATTTTATCCTAAAATGCAATCAGTTTAAATGAAAAAACTGTTTAAAACAAGAAATAATCTCTCTCACACACACACATTCTTTAATGCAACAGCAGATATGGGGAGGCACACATGAAGCAAACACATACCACCAGTATTTAGATTTCTGTTTGCAACAGCCATAAAGATTAGATGGCTTGACCCGGGCCCATTAAGTACACCATGATATGACAAGAATGCAGACAAAGTAAACAAGGCAATGGGGGATGTGAAGCATGTGTGCTGAAGAAGCAGTCTTTAAAAAACACAATCACTAGTTACAACCCTAAAATAAACAATGACAATGCAAAATAGGCACGGACCGCTATTTAATAATTGATCTCACAACGTTGCATCTAAGCCATTGGCAAGAGAACACAAATGTGACATTTAGAATTATGATGCAGTTGCTCGGTTTAGAAACTGATCCCAACAGCATGCACACCGTCCGCACAAAACTTAGAGCTGATGAGTCAGTCCTCAGCCTTCTGCCTGAGAACATGTGTCAAAGAAAACTAAAAGTGAAAACCTATCATTACCCTCCTTTTTAGGTCGAGCCTACAGCAGCGCATGAGCTGGTGCTTGACTTTTGTAAGTGGGATTTAAAAGTGCTTCCCACTGGATTTGCTGGCCTAATGCTTGCGTTCACGCTCGCGTGAACGTACAATTCCTTTCACTTTGGGCGCTGCTGCGCGCGCACCACTCGCGTGTTTGCTGGCACGTGCACGCCTCCGCCTCGCTCTCCTGCTGCAGCCCCCATCTTTGCATTCCCCGCGACCAATGCTTGTTTGTTTAGACATTCCTTCGTAAACTCTATGTTCTTGTGTTAGTATTCATTCGGTTTTTGTGTCGTGGCACTCCATTTTTCTACATGAGTAAATGTTTTATATGCTGTGGTTGGTGCAGCCAATGTCTAATTTGTTTTAGTCGAATCTTGTAGACCTATTTTCTCTAATTGTAACCTCTCAATGCATTTCTTTAACACAGTTTTCTCGCTTTCTCTTCAGTGTTTAATGGGTACAGCAAATCACCAAGGGAAAAATAATCCGCTCAGAGACACAAAAGTAAAGAAGTCACACCAGGGAAGGAGCGGAGTGCTGAACAGTGGGTTGAGAGTAGGCCTGGGCAGTAAATTCCGTTCCGTTCGCGGAATTTGCGGAATTTGGGTAATTTCGCGTTCCGCGGAGAACGCGAAATTGCCCAAAAATCTGCGTTCCGCGACTTCGCGAAATTTTTTGCTTGTTCGCGTTCTCAATATGCGTGTTCGCGAGATATCTCACCCCGAGCACGCAAACAGCGATCGCGAACAGGAAAAATGTATAGCGAACAAGCAATTCCGCGTGTTCGCGGAATTTCTGCGTGTTCGCGGAGATTTTTTACCGTTTCGCGAAGATTTGCGTAACGCGATTACGCAAATTCCGCCCACCCCTAGTTGAGAGGCGAAGAGAGCGGGCCGCTGCTGCTGCTAACCACACTCCTGCTCCGCCGCCAAAGGTCTCGCTGCTAGCCACCATACGCTTCACAGATCGGCTCAGGACTTCAGGAAACAGTTAAACGGGGTGGCAATCCGCAGGGGCAGTTCAGGCAGTGCTCCAGTTAGAATTTCAAACCATCTCACCAGTATAGTCTTGTTGTATTCTTACACAGCAGCAGTCAATGTGTGCGTAAATGTACTATGCCTAAAAGGTGTAAATTATTTTTAAAGTTGTCGATCAGGCATGTATGTTGGACTGTATGTTTTTGATGCTTTCAAAAATTACTTTGTGTGGTGTTTGAACTTAGGCTTGCTTGCTGCCTATAAAATCCATGGAAAATTGCAAATTTGAATCAAATCTTTATTGAAAGTGCTCCTTAAATTACATAAACCTGCTTCTAAAAACAAATTGTAAAATCAAAATTTTTTGACAAAAACACATGGTCCAAATAAAAAAACAAAAGATCCTGAGTCAATCAGGATCATTTGTAATAATTTGCAAGAAAGCAATTTTCTTATAAGGCAGTCACTTAAATGCATTGGCCCAAAACACGTTTTGATACATGCAAAGGCCCGTTGCCTTATACCTGAGGATATGCATTTAGAGTTCCCTGAAAATAACATGTCTGTTTCTCTCGGAGTCTGTGGATATTTACTATTTTGTGAAGTCTGTTATCGTCCGTAGTAGACTCCAGGATATCTTTGACAACTCCCCTTTAGCCTTTGCCTCTTGTAATAAACTGGTCAGTACCTGGCAACTGTTGCTATCAATATAAAGTACAACAGCGTTAAACAAGATCATATACAGAAATGTTTTAAGACCACAACAGAAGGTGCGTAAAGAAACGCGTACCTTGCCTGCATCACCACGCACTCACCTGCATATACCTGCATTCTTCAACTTCTGGGTTAGCATTTAACATCTAGTGAGATTTTAAATAGGTTTTAATGTTTCGGGTATTTATTTATTTTCTTCAGTTCACATTCACTATCACTTTTTTTTTACTTTGACTCTTCTATCTGGGAATAAAAAAAGTGAACCTAGAAGGTGGCCATGTCTTAGAGTAGTTTTGTGCAAGTTTGTAATTAGAGGCTCATCTTTCACATATTCAAAACGCTCAGCAAAGATACATAAATCTAATGATTGAAAACTGCTTGCTCACCAGATCACTAATGAATAGACACTGTAGACTTCTCTTTACAGAAGATAAATGAGTTATTTTGCCTGACGTAGTCATGCTTAGTGGGTGGCCAAATGCTACAGGTATTTTGCCTGCCCCCTTCCACCGCTGACCAAGAGACCTAGGTTTGTGGCTGGTATAGCTCCGTGAGTATATTGGTTATTGGTCTGTACTGACTTGAGAAAATTGCAGTTCTTCGAGTTCGCACCTTCCTAGGAGTAATTACTTCAGCTCCGCCCTCTTCCAGATACTGTCTGCTTCAGTAAACTCCTTAGTGACTTATTACTTGGCCTTGCCAACTGGGTTCCCTGTTATTGAAATAGACTGTTGTGGAAGGTTTGTTGATTTCCTCTCATTGGTTTCATTTGACAGAGTAAGCTGCGGTCTTATTCCTACTTAGTTACCACCAAGTTCTGCATTATATTAGACAGTCACAAATGCCCCCAACATGGTTGTTACACTAAAGGGACAGTAAGCAGTGCTTTGCTGACCCAAACATCTTACTGGTGTGAGAAAATAGGTTGCTCTCAAAGAACAAAGTGTAATATCTAGTAGACTGTCTAAAACAAAATCTGCATTTAGATTCTTATTTTGAATGCCTGCACAGCTGGAATCCTAGGGCCGGCCTCGTACAGTGACCAGTTGGTTATTCCTACAAGATACAACCAGTTTGGTGATAGATCCCTCCATTCACAAGATTGTTACTTTATATCCACCTCCCCTTGGCTAGAAAGCCGGCTTCAGGGAAGTGTCAGAAAGGGCAAAGCTTTCTTCTTGTGACAAGTTTTAATGTTGTTCACCAGCTAACTCTTTTGTTTATCACTGTGCCCTCAACCTGCCATTCACTACAATGCATTTCAATAGGGTGCTATCATGTATATTGGTCCCAAGATGTCTTCCAGCACTTCCTGGTTGAAGTGTTGGCAGCCAATCAAATTTCAGTAGCATTTTGGGGCATCCCATTTTTTTACGCCCCCCGCTAGACAGATCACCCAGAAACTTTAAACATAGCAGTTGAACCAAGAAGGGGAAGTTTTTTTGTAAAACCTATGGAAACTATTATCGTTTAATTTGCTCTTTCTCCATGAGCCCATCACCGTTAAACACCTCGGCGTATATCTCAAAGCATATCTATATAAATGTGACACTTTATACATCTTCAGTATCACTTATCAGTATCTTAAGAAACAAAAGGAAAGACTCCTCAACCTCTTGCCGCCCACTTCAAGTGCAAAGACATACAAATAAAAATGCCCTAAAGGATTTCTCTCAAGATGTCACTGTTGAATACCACAAAATGGACCCTACAACCCCACCAAGTAAGTGTACGCAGCAAACCAGTAACTAAGGGTGCATGCGCTTGTTCTCACTACTTACCTGAAGCCGTGAGACTTTGACAGAGTCACGGCAGCCTCATCCAGCTCACCTTCCCATTGGTGCGCTTGAACGCTGCTGGTGGAGCAGTGCCTCTCTTTGCCATCGGGCCACGCTCTAAGCACCGTTGTTCCTCAAGGTCTGGTCTCATCACTTGCTGCCACTCACATCAGCACTTTCGCGTCCTCGTTCTGCTTGTGACTCCTCTGACCATCAGTCCCCTCTATCAACGCTGCCGGCCTTCCTTTAACATTGTGAGCACCTGTCACTCCAGCCTCCGGCCTATCAGAAGTCTGTTGCACAGAAAGGGGTGGATCCCACACAACTAGTATGCTACTCAGTGCATCCATAGTGCCCCTACGGTCCCCGCAATCAGCCAGGACGTGAGAAACGTCACAGGCCAGTCCAGTGCCTTGCCTAAATACATTTTGGGACAGCATGTAGGATGTATGTGTATGCAATCTGTGGTTTCTTGGTGGACTGGTTAAAGGTGGAGTTATGTTGGGCTCTGAGATAGTTTGTATAAGCTGCCTCTGTCCATCTTGAGCATATCAGCCTGTACACAATATTTCTTTCTATTTTTCTGAAGTATGTATTCCTGGTGTTCAGGGGAGGTCTCCAGTCCATGTCCTTTGCCCTGTACAGTTTTCTACTGCCCAAAGTGAAATGCACTAGTTCTTCATTTTCAAATTATTGCCATTCATCTACTATTGAACAGGTACCCAGCTAAGACACACCACACGAGCATCACTACTTCGAATCCCACCAAACACTGGTTACCTACAGCCAACACTAATCACCAAATGCCGTATTGTTCTAAAATGAAACAACTTAGAAGTTTCCTCATGACATTATCACTAGCTAGATCACAAAATACCACTATTGCTACTCAAATCAGTCTGCTTCACTACAATACAGAACGTAATATGCACCACACCACATCACTGAGCATGTCACAACTCTCCACACAGATTAACAAGCATTGGCATAGCCAATAGGTCTCGCTTTTGGGACCTTTAAGTATTTAGTTATGCAGCACAATATCCTTTGTGCAACAACATCAACTGTTGCATGGCTAAACACTTATAGGGTCCCAAAAGCGAGACCTATTGGCTATGCCAATGCTTGTTCCCTTTTCCTATTGACTAAGCAGTAGCTTTTATATATAAAAAGAAGTGGGGGAAAAGTTAAAATAAAAAGTTAGAGCCTAACACACTGATGCCCATGCCCTGCAGGAGTGAGGCTGTTGAGAAACCTCCAGAGCTGCCATCGTCTGACCTGGGGAACCGGATTCGAGTGTCAGTGTTGCTAAAACTGTACCTTTTCCAAAGTATATTTTTATACAACATGCATTTTAATTTAGGAATGTGGTATAGTGTCAAACCTACTTTAAAATACATCCCTGAGCTTACAAAGAGCATTTTTCTAGAAGCAGGGACATCACAAGTAGAGTGTGTTCCACTTCGAACCCTTTGCTATTTCTATATCTGAATGTAGGTTCTGATGTGGGTAGGGGCAGGGTGTAATATTCGGACCTCACTGTACAAGAGCACATATTTATATATTATGGCATAAGATCTGGACATTAGAATACACAGACTTAAATCGTGCCATCACTAGGGATTGTCTCAAGTCGAGTTTGTCTCCGCGTATGACTTGGTTGACATATATCCAACACTTTTTTTGTGACCTGGGGCACCCTGATTATTTTGAGAAGCCTGAATCATCTGGAATATATCAGTGGGAAAGATCTGAAAAATGAATGTATGGTGCATTTTGAGAACCTTAGGTTGACCACTGAAATTTCAAAGTCTAGTGTTTTAAAAAATCTATTTATTTTAACCACGTATGAAATGCAACCTTATCTCAAATTTTTTTTAAATCCCATGAATAGATTCATTCTGAACCGATACGACTGGATATTTTTCATCACCTGATTAGCTTCCCAGAAATAAAAGTTTGGTCTACAAAATTAACAAACTGCCCCTGTGATTGACTGATGGCACTGAGTACCATGCATATCCTCTTTTTCTGTAAATTTTAAAGTAAATTGAGAAAATGTTACCTATTTAAGGATTGCTTAATTTTAGACAATGCCGCCCTGCTTATTTTTTTTACAATCACTGCCATCCATGGAGATTTGCTGTAGTATGTCATCTAGCCGATATAATTGCACTTCACCCTTTGTAGGTCTAGCACGCTATCTGGACCAAGGAAGAAACTTGTTTTACTAAGTCAATTAGAATCCCTTGGCTAAGTTATATTAATTCCACTTATATTGAGCTGGTTAATGTGTTTAATGTGTCACGCCTGCCACAGATCTCCCGAGGCTTCGCCGGGAGCAACGCTGCATTTTTTAAACTTTTAGCTCACCTGGTGACACGATCCTTGGTGTCCTCTAGCTGCGCCCTGGTCTTTTGCGCAATGCCACTCCTGCTGCTTCCTGCTCGCCCCCCAGAGCGCCGGCCGCTGATCGCCTCCTTCTGCCGGGCTGCTGCTCGGAGCGGAGACGGGCGAGGCATCCATCTTGGGCGGCTCTGGGTTAGCGGTGCAGCTTTCTGGCCCCCCCCCCCTGACAAGTACTTCCAGGCGCCCGTGGACATGGCGCCCTGTCTCACGCCTGCCACAGATCTCCCGAGGCTTCGCCGGGAGCAACGCTGCATTTTTTAAACTTTTAGCTCACCTGGTGACACGATCCTTGGTGTCCTCTAGCTGCGCCCTGGTCTTTTGCGCAACGCCACTCCTGCTGCTTCCTGCTCGCCCCCCAGAGCACCGGCCGCTGATCGCCTCCTTCTGCCGGGCTGCTCCCCCCCTGCCACTCCCCCTATGTGTCCCTACATTTTGGCCAGTTGGCCCCGGCGGCGCAGCGGACGGGCGCAGCGGGCGCGACGAAGGCGCGCCGAAGTTGCGCCTAAGTTAAGCCCGTCTGCGCCCGTCCGCGACGGGCTGGGACCAGGGGCCACAGACCTTGCCTCTCCTCTGGTGTATACTTCGGCTCAACTGTCTGCTTATTCCACTACTTCTCCTCTTTCTCCTTCTTTACGGGTCCATTTAGATGCTTTGGGTATTTATGCCCACCCTTCCTTTTGTTCCCTCTCTGATGGTAGTACTTCTTCCCTTTCTTTGCCCTGTACTCCTCCTGCTCCCCCCTCTTCTCTTAGCTCCCCTCCAGCCTCTGCTATTCTGCTCAAGACTCGCTCTGCGGCCAAAAATCAAACGGCACTTTCTACTCTTCTCCATACTGACTCCCCTGATTTCCTATTTCTCACAGAAACTTGGTTCTCCTCCGACTCTCTTCCTGATCTCTTAGCTATTCTGCCTGATACCTATTATGCCCTCCGAGCGGATCGCCCGGACAGTAAGGTAGGTGGGGGTGTGGCCATGATAATTCGATCCTCCTTGAAATTTCAACTTCTTGCCCACCCTTCTATACTTAATGTAGACTTCTTGGTGGCCCGCTCCCTTAATTTACCCTCTCCTCTTACTGTTGTTCTTCTGTATCGTCCCCCTCAAGCCATGCCGCTTTTTGTGTCCAACCTGCAGGATCTCCTGGCCACCCTGGTGGTCAACAATTCTTCGTTGTTGCTACTCGGGGACTTTAATTATTGGCCAGGTGATCCCAGGGAGGACTCTTCATCCAAAGATTTCACTGCCACTCTCAAGTGCCTCAATTTTTCCTCTCATGTTTCGGCCCCCACTCATACACAGGGTCATACCCTGGATCAAATCTGGTCTTCACGTTGTAACATTTCATCCACTTCTATTCTTCCCTGTGTCTGGTCGGATCACTCTATGATCTCTTTTTCCATCCATCTGGGTTCTGCCGAGAAAGCCCCTCCCTCTAAAACCATCCTGGCACGCAGCTGGAACCAGATTGATCTTAATTCCCTCTCATCTTCTCTGGCCCTATCTGCTCCCGACCTCACTGATTTGCCCTTGGAAGATCAGGCTGACGCCATTAGTGTCTGGCTCTCCTCCTCTTGTGATCAGGCCGCCCCTCTCAAGAGGGTTAAGCGTGTCCGACCTTATGATGCCCACAAATGGTTTACTTGTGAACTAAAAACTCTTAAACTGGGTCTCAGGCGCTCTGAACGTCAGTGGAGACGGAACTACTGTCCCACTCTCCGGCTTAAATACAAAACCCTCTTGAACGAGTACAAAAGTGCTATTTTAGCGGCCAAGACCAAATACTTCACTGAGAGAGTTACCTCCTCTGCCAACAAATCGCGTGAAATTTTTTCTTTAGTTCATAATCTTGCCACTTCTGACCGCACTTGCACATCTTTGGTTCCTTCCCAATCTTTATGTTCCTCACTCAATGATTACTTTATTGATAAGATCCTTACTATTAAGGCCAACATTCCTCCCGTGCCCCTACCTGAACTCTCTGCCTTTTCTTCTTCACCCTCTTCTTCTTTTAATCACTTTCAACCCATTTCCTCTCAGCTTTTCTTGGATCTGCTTGCTAAAGTCAAGTCCGGCTCTCCTGCGGACTGTGCTCCTGCTCGCATCCTTAGAACACTCTATTCCAGCTGCCCTGCTCCCCCTCCTGCTCTTCTTAATGCTTCTCTTACTTTGGCTACTGTCCCTTCTTCATTCAAATCTGCTATCGTTCTTCCTATTCTTAAAAAACCTAGTCTTGACCCCTCTTTGTTATCTAATTTCAGGCCCATTTCTCTGCTCCCCTATCTTGGGAAGATCCTTGAAAGCTATGTCACTACTTGCTTATCCACCTATCTCGAGGAGAATCGTCTTTTGGCCTCCCACCAGGCGGGTTTCCGCCCTGGCCACTCTACAGAGGGCGTGGTGTTGGCGGTCATGGATGAACTTAAGGGGAAAGCTGATATCAGCCTCCCCCAGGCTCTGGTTCTCCTCGATCTTTCCGCTGCGTTTGACACGGTCGATCATGCCATTCTTCTCGACCGTGTCAGCGCAGCGGGCATTCAGGGCACTGCCCTCTCTTGGATCGCGTCCTTCCTTTTAGGCAGGACGCAAGCGGTTCATCTTTCCGGATTTTCCGCTCCCCCTCGTTCGGTCACCTGTGGGGTGCCGCAGGGCTCTTCTCTCTCCCCTCTTCTTTTTAATCTCTATATCCGCCCTCTTGTCTCTTCTCTTCTCGAGCTGGGGGTTTCCGTGTATAACTACGCTGACGACCTCCAGCTTGTTTTCGATCTTTCATCCCCTCTTCTTTCCCTTCCTAAATTTTGCTCTACTCTAGTTTTTATTTCGCAGTGGATGAGCTCCAATCATTTGAAGCTCAATCCGGATAAAACGGAGCTTGTCCTCACCGGTGGCCCTTCCAACCCTTGGTCCCCTGTTCATTGGCCTCTTTCTTTTGGTCCTCCCCCGGTACCTGTCTCTTCTGTCCGGACTTTGGGCATTAAGATTAGCCAAGACCTGTCTATGCACTCACAAATTAGTTCTGTTGTTTCTTCATGTTTCCTTTCCCTTCGTATCATTCGCAAGATCTCTCGGTTTTTCTCGGTTGATGCTCTCAAAACTATAGTCATCGCTTTAATCATCTCCCGCCTTGACTATGGGAATGGCCTGTATGTTGGCATCCCGGCCTATGAAACCCGCCGTCTTCAGGCCATCCAAAATCAGGCGGCCCGACTTATTCTTCGTTTACCCAAATGTTCTCACATCACTCCTGCCCTTAGGTCTCTTCACTGGCTCCCAGTACATTTCAGATCTTTTTTTAAACTCGCTTGCCTGGCCTTTCTGGCTCACCATCGTTCCGCTCCACAGTTCATTAACTCTCTTATCACTTCTCATGCCCCTGCTCGCACTCTTCGTTCCTCATCACTGTCTTTGCTTCACATTCCCCGCTTTCGTAAATCTCGTACCGGAGGTACTCGCTTCTCGGTTCTGGCCCCTCGGCTTTGGAATAGCCTCCCTCTTGCTATACGCTCCATCCCCATCTACCGTCACTTCCGCAAGGCCCTCGAAACTTTTCTTTTTTCTCAGGCTTTTCCTGGCTAGTCCTTTTGGGTCTTCTCTGTGAGTATGTATGAGCCCCCAGCGCCAGGAAGCCGCTTTGGCCGCAGTGCACTTTACTAAATTCCTCTTTTCATTTCATTTCAATGCAGCCTAACCCTCGATCTGTAATAACACTCTCGACATGGTCTATTAAAGATAACTTTATGTTTCATAAAAGGGAAGCCAGGGTGAGAAGCAAGGGGGGGGGAAATCAACTGTTGCACTTTATTTCTCACTTGCACCGAAGGAAGGCTATCAAAGTTTTTTTAATTTATGCTTCAAATTTAATCCACCGATTTGTAAAAACAAGATTTAGATTATGGATTTTCCACAATTTAGTTGACTTTCCTTTATGAAAACTTGCCCATTAGACACGATTCCCTGTCCTTGTGACGGTCAGAGCACAAAAAGAACTATGCACTTTATGCTGTTGTGTAATTTAATTTTAATTTTAGGAGTCATTACTTAAAACCGCTTTTGCTTGCACAAGATATCAGATCGCATATTGTTGCTTTGATATATATGCTTGAGTTGAATGACTAGGGTTTGCCTTAATGTTGCACTTTTTATCTCAAAAGCAACTAACATAAGTAAAAGTATTATTCTTTGATGCTGTAACGAACCCTATGGAGACTGGATAGAAGCCTTTTAGTAATTTTAAACATGTACCGATGGTAGGGACATTTATGATTATAATTAACCATCACAGTTTTTATTTTTTTTCTCAATTTTATTCGTGTGTGATTGTTTTATTGTGACTGCTTTTATTGTTGTTTTTTAACACACTGACTAAAGTTTTTTAATTGAATTGAGGTCAGTGTCAAAGGTAATGATACCCTTTTATAGTTGGCTGACTTTCTAGATGCCAGGACCCAAACAATTACCCTGGGTCCATTTAAATCTTGTATGGTTTCCATCCCCAAAGGAGTTCCGCAGGGCCCATCTTTGAGCCTGACGCTGTTTAACATCTATGTTGCTCCTATGGCTCAGGTTGTCAAAGCATCGGCTCACCATGCAATGTTAATGAACAGACTCCATGAGATCAGTGTCACAGGTAAGGATGACCTTCGATAGTTGGCTGACTTTCTAGATGGTCGGACCTGAACAAGTACGGTAGAAACATTTAACTCTCATATGGTTTCCATCACCAAAGGAGTTCCGCAGGGCTCATCTTGGAGCCCAACGCTGTTTAACATCTATGTTGCTCCTTTGGTTTAGATCATCAAAGCATCGAGTTTTGAAGAAATCACTTATGCTGACGACATCTAGTTGATCATCTCCCTGGGACAGGACATTGGCGGTGCTAAGCACTTATTTCAAGATTGTACGAGGAATGCAATCTTCTGGATGTGGAAGAACTGTTTTCAGTTGAACAGCAAGAAGACTGAAATTCTGATGCTTGGCAAAGCTCAGCACCTCTGTTTCCCCGGCCAGCAACTGTCCAAACAGCCACTATAAGATGAACATGCTTTGCTACCAAGCGGCTATTAAGGAAAGTTTGTATATGGCAGTGAAGGATACCTCCTGTCCACATCACAGGTAGTCCAAAATACAGCTGCCCACTAAGGGGCAGATCTACAAGGAAGTGCCACAGCGTGACACCGCAAGCCCTTTGGCTGCGCCACACTGCGGCACTTCCGAAGCACAGGGCTGCAACATATTTACAAGAATATGTTGCATCTCTGTGCTTCCCCCTGCGCTGGCGCACACTGCAGCCATGCGATGATGCAGGCACCCTTGCACCATCGTGGAAGGATGCCTGCCTCGTGAGGAGATTGTTTTTGTGCAGGAAGGGGCCTCTTTCTGCACAAAAACAATCACTATAGGCATTAATCTCTTTCAATGTGTGCTGTAGAATGCAGCATGCATTAAAAGAGGGAAAAACGAGGAGAAATGAAAACATTTCTCCTCGTTGCACCTCGCTACGCCACCTTTAGGGTGGCGTAGCATTCAGACGCTGGTCCAGATTTACGATTTCTCGTAAATCTGGAGATATGTCTTGTGCAATGGGTGTTGCGTGGGAACACCCACAGCAACACCCATGGAACGCCCCTTCAACGCAAAGTGCTGTGTGTGAAGGGGCCGTATTTACAAGGAGAGTAAAAAGTCACGCAGGGTGCCTTTTCCTGTCCTTGTAAATATGAAGGAGCCCCCTGCGCCACCAGTACGTCACGAAAAGTGATGTACTGGTGGGTCAAGGGGCTTGTAAATCTACCTCCCTAGTTTGTAACCTCTCGGCAGGCCCTCCATCTGCACACATCCTCAGAGCCCTTTTCAGGCTTCCAGTAAGAAAGCTCAATGTCTTCAAAATATACTGTCTTACACACAAATCTTTGCTGGGTAAAGCTCCTTTGTATCTGAAAGACAAATTACACTATCATTGTCTAACTTGTACACTAAGATCTAGTGACAAGGCGTTTCTGACCATTGCTCGTATTTATGCCTCGAGATACAGTGGCAGAGAGTTCTCTTACACTGTCCCCATGGCTTGAAACCAACTTCCATTATATTTCTGCTGCTGCTCAGATTATGCCAAATTCAAAAACTATTGAAAACCTGGATTTTTTTTTAGTTGTTAGATGCGAGTTATGTGTAGACCAAGTGCTGAGAAACACTTTTGGGTGTGAATCGTTGCACTTTACTAAGTGGATATAACTTATAGCATAACATAACAGCGCAGATCAACCAGGGGGGTGTTCATCTCTTAGGCAGTATTTAAAGGATCTTCCCTCCATGATATTTGTTGCGCTGCAACTTGGGTGTCCCCTCATACGTTTATGCCTCAGTGTAGGTTACAGGTTGGTGGTTCATCATTAGGGCTCCCTGATTTCCTTTTTTACTGATTTTTACAGATAAACACAGACAGAAAACAATGTGTTTCCTGTCTGTACTTATTTTTTAAAGTGGAAAAATACAGATCATTTGTCTTCTTTGAGTGACTCTCCATACTGAGATTAATGAATTTCAGGTCAGTAGCTGTACATATTGGAAGCTTGGGGAGGTACAAAGCTGAAGCTGATTTGCTTAAATTACTGCAAATCTGAACATGCATTTGAGATTTTATCTGTTCACAAAACACAAAATAAATGTGGATGAATACCAATAAGATGGCCAAAAACAGATATGTTAAATACAGACTGAAATGTTCAAAAAATTAAATATGATAAAACCGGGAGCCTTATTTGTCGTATTCCTCTTTTGCTGATCATTGTTATATGTTGTGCATGACGTATGAGTTTTCCTTCGTTATTTTCTTTATTAAACACTTGGTGTTTGCAATTTAGTGCTCAGTGTGCATTGTGTGTGGTTAATTGAACCAAAATATGACTGCTTGGGTATTGGCTCAAGCAGTAAATACTATACAAGGAAGACGTACGACGAGGTAAGGCCTGTTACTTACCTGTAAACTTCATTACTCTGAGTGCAGGAATTCCTTGTCTCAGTCCTGAATTCCCACTTCCTCTGGCCCTGTTCTGTACATTTGTTTTTGTTGGCTGGTATATAGCATGCTGGGATAATGGTGGCCATATTGGGTGTATTTTTTGGCTGGTTAAGGTAATCAGTATCTGTAGGAGCAGAGGATTGCCCATGTAGTAAGTAATGAGATGAGTAAGAACTGTACTCAGAGTAATGAAATTTACCAGTAGTAACAGGGCATTATGCTGGCTTTCTGAGACACCAGCCATCCTCGCTGGCCTGCAAAATTGGCCTGCGCCTAGCTCAAATCTTGGGGAGACTTTGACGTTTATAATTTATATCTGCTTTCCACTGGATGCTCAGAAGGAATCCCTTACCTTCTCACCCATGGGGGAAAAGCTTCCTTTTCAAATCGTGCTCTTCTGGATTTATGCCGAAACGTCATTTCCAGGTTGTGGCCTGTTGGACTATAAAGCAACATTTGCCCTGAACTTTTAATCCCCACCGATAAAAAAGGCTCCACTTGTAGCTCTCTGGTTAAATGTGCATGCCAATCCCCGCACTCTATCCTTCTCTGGTTCCTAGCCACCACTCATCCGGCTCTAATTTCTCACAGAAATGGGTTACAGGCAATTATACCATCTCCTCAAGTGGATTAATAGATTTTCACCACCTAACTACATCATCACAAGGGCCTCAAACCCTACAACCTTCATCCTCCCAGTGTGCCATCTCCTTCATTAAGGTTCTCAACTGTGAACCAGGGACCCATGGAATTTGTCAAGGGAAGGGATGAGTGATCAAACTGAAAAGCATAAAGACTGGCTGCAAAGAGATGTCAAACAGCTGCAATGTTCAGAATGAATTTCCCTGTCCCAAGTCCCCAATAATATGGAACATGCAGTTCAGAATTATTTTAGAGCCTGACAATCGCTAAAATTCATCTTAATATCTGATTTGGCTAAATACCAAAGGACTGTCTGTGTTAGGGTTGAGAGGCCTTAACTGATCCTTGTAAGACTAAACAGCATAGAGCAATGTCAGCGAAACTGGTGGTTGGTGGGAGAGTCCTCTTCTATGTCTTAGTACACACATCACCTAATTGTATAGGTAGCCTTTTCCAAGGCCTCACTTAGAGGCATTGAGGGAGCTGCATGTGGGTGTCCTAATCCTGTGACGTCCGTGGTTAATGGCTACAGGAGTGACATTCACTAACAAAGTGTTTTTTTTCTGCAATGTCAGAAGTGGAGAAAAATAGAATGTGTTATAGATTGCATTGCATATAGGGAAGGATGCATTTTGGGGAGCCACATTTTTAGAGAGAAGCCTATTGAGTATTCAAACCATGTCACTTTATTACTCTGGCAAATATTACAAAATTGCAGGAGTGGTGGACGTTGCCTTTGTGTATGCAACAGAGTAGTAAAGTAATGAAGAAGAGAAATGACGCTGATTGTTGCCCCCAAATGACCTAACAGGTGGTTTCCAAATGGCTTGTAGTCAGGAACTGGGCATTACGCTGGCTTTCTGAGACACCAGCCATCCTCGCTGGCCTGCACAATTGGCCTGCACTGGTTCAAATCTTGAGGAGACTTTATGACATTTATGATTTATTACTGCTTTCCACTGGATTCCCAAAAGGAAGCCCTTACCTTCTCACCCAACGCTGCTTGTTGCTCCCAGATGACCTAACATGTGGTTTCCAAACGGCTAGTAGTCAGGAACAGATGCAGGTCTCTGGTTTACCCTGACAATACAACACCTCATCTGACTTAAAGTACTGGTCCTCAAGCTGACTGACATTACGGCGTCTTGTTTGCTTTTGAACCCTTGGAACAAGATTTAGCCTGCAGGCCTCATTTCTCGTGACTGCAGCTATTGAACGGGCGCAGAGAAATATACAGCAATAAGTTACAACTGGAAGGTGCCTTGGAACATACATTACTAACACAAAAATATAGGAGCAATGCACAACCAGAACCATATAGTGTACTTTTAGCTACTGCAGTTTAGAGGTTGCATGGTGGAATGCTTAGCACACTGGATGTTATCAAAAAGATGTTAATTTCAAAGAAATGAAGAAACCCTGCCATTTTATGAATACAATTGAGAATGCAACAACACAGGGAAATGGCAGCCAAATCATGATTAAATGAATGATTATAAAATAAAACTAAATATGCTACTCCTTCCACCTATGACATAGAGTTCTGGTAGCATGGTTTGTACTGTTTGACATTTAGTTATGTCCACTGCATAGGAACAGGAGGTAGCTAGCTCACTCCAAGACCATATTAGGACCGCGCAGGAAGTGTTGGGAGGCATGTGAAGGGGAATCACAATTCACAAACTAAAATTAGAATCCAGCTTAGAAGCCTTCCCCATAAAGCAAAAAGAACAATTGATGGATAGAATGCAGAACAATGTCATACATTCACCCAACTACAGAGATCTGGGCTTTAATCCAGCATTTCTTTGCTCACCATGCCATTCCAGTTTGAACACAGCTATATGCAAATCAGTCTTGACCCTGCGCCCAATGGGAACAGTCCAGCCCGAACTGCCAGGCCAGGTCCTCCCGGGATTAGAAACAAGCATCCTAGGACCGGTTTCGGGGTTTTACCCCTCATCAGCCAGGATGGCTTGACTCCAGTGGCTGGGGGTGAGTGTCTGAAAAGTTTTAGGTCTCCGTCCATCATCTCCTTGTGTTTGTCTTGTTCGCCCTAAGTTGGCAGGGTATGCCCAGATGTGGGTCCCTTGCTTACTTTGCCAATGGATGCAAGCTAGCCTGGCTGATGAGGGCTGTTAGCCCGAAACCGGTACCAGGATGCTTGTTTCCAGTCCAGGAACGACTTAGCTTGGCAGTTCGGGCTGGACTGTTCCTATGAGGCACAGGGTCAAGACTGATTTGCATATAGCTGTGTCTGAACTGGGTGGTAAAGTGAGCTAAAGAACGATGATGGATTCAATTCAGATCTGTGACTGGGGGTGAGTATCTGAAACATTTCAGCGCTCCGTCCATCATCTCCTTGTGTTTGCCTTGTTCACCATAAAGCAAGCATGTTTCTGATGTATACCTCACTTGTTGAAGGTGAACAAAACAAAATTAACAAGCAATGGAAATGCAATGGGTCTCGCATTTGTTTGAGTTAGAGCTATTGGCATAGTAAATGGCAATGTCTTTTACCTAGGTTTTATGGAGTGTATGTATGTGGTGTGCAGTGGAACTGTGTGGGTTGGATTGGCTAGTTGTGTGATTGTGTGGAGTGGAATTGTGTGGCATGGAGTTTATTTGTGTAGTGTAATTATGTAGCATGATGCTGTTGCCATATGTGAATAGTAATTTTGTGGTATTGAGTGTAGTGAAGTTATGTGGAGTATAATTGTGTGCTATGAAGTGTAATTATGTGGGATGGCATGTTGTGTTGTGAAGTGGTATGTAGTGGAGTTTGATTTTGTGTTGTGCTGTTGAATTTTGTAGCACAATGGGGAATTGTGTGGTGTGTATTGTATGTATGCAGTGTCTTGTGTAATTGTGTTGTTGAGTTGTATTATGTGGTTTGGCGTCAAAATTATGCGATGTGGATTGGAAATGTGTGTAGCTGAATTGTGTGGCATGGAACTGTGTGAATAGCTTTGCATTTATGGTGACAGCAAAGAACAAATCGGTAGGAACAATTCTCCAGATCTGTGTGTTTGGGTGTTAAAAAAAGAAAGGGAGTTAGAGGTATTGGCATTGTAAATGTACCTATGTGTTATGGATCAGAGTGGATGTATGTGGTGTGTAGTGGAATTATGTGGGTTGGATTGGGATTGTTAGCTGTGGCATTGTGTAGTGAAATTATGTGGTATGGTATGGAGTTCTATTATGTGACTATTATATGTGTGTTTTTGAGTGCATTGCAATTATGTGTAGTGGGATTGTGTGTAATGGGGTGTATGTAATGGAATGGAATTACATGGATTGGTATTTGTGTTGTAGAGTTTTATGTAGTGGTATGATGTTGAATTATGTTCTGTGAATTGAATATATGTAGTGTGTATTGTATTTGTGTTGTAAAGTGGAATAATGTGGTTTGGTGTAAAACTATGAGGCATGGAATGGAACGTCTGTGGAGTTAAATAGTATGGTACAGTATGGAACAGTGTACTGTGGGTGATATTCTGTTGTGTGATATGTGGCGTCAAGTGTATTCATGTGGATAATTGTTATGTGACATAGAGTGGATTTATGTGGGGTTTATGTATGTGAAATTAATGTGAAAAAACTGATACAACATACAAATTTAGTAATGCAACTTCATTGTATATAGGATGGGTCAGTTTATTTATCTGGCACATTTATAGTGTAAAAAACTTTCAAATCCTACAACAGTTTGGACAAAAGTCACAGAACTATGACATACATGTAGTTGCCACAAATATAATTAACACAGTATAAGTGTTAGAGATCAAAGTAAAAACAAAGCTTTCTGAATTAATGTTGCAATATGGCTCACATTGCAAAAGCTGCTGCCAGGAACGATTATGGTGTGAGGGGTGCAGGTAGGTTTTAAAGTAAGTACAAATAGAAAAGCGAGATTTAGAGCTATTTGTGTTGTAAATACAAATATCTTTTACCTATGTGTTATGGAGTGTAGTGGAATATGTTGTTTACTTTTAAATAATTATTTGTGGAATTGAGTGGCATGAAGTTGTGTCATGTGGAGTGGATTTGTGTAATGATATTATGTGGCATGGTGCACATTTGAAATATGTGGATAGTAAATATGGTGTGTTTGAGTGTATTGGAGCTATGCTTACTGGGATTGTGTGTTATGGGGTGTGATTATGTGGAATGGTATTTTGTGTTGCCGTGTGTTATGTAGTGGAGTTCAAACAAGTGGTGCTTTATAGAATTTTTGTGGTATGATGTGTGATTATGTGGTGTGTATTTGATGTATGTGGTGTGTTAAGTAGTTGTGTTGTCGATTTGTATTATGTGGTTTGTTGTCAAATTATGTGGTGTGGAATGGATATGTGTTGAGCTGAACTGTGTGGCATGGAGTGAAAATATGTTAGTGAAATTATGTGGCATTAGTGTGGAGTGTCTTTATGTGGGTTGTTGCTATGTGGTATAGTTTGCTTTAATATGGTGTGTAATTATGTGGTAGTGAGTTGAGTATTAGTATTCGGAGTCTAAATATATAATGCTGAGTTATATTATGGGAGTGTAAATATTCTGAGTGGTGTTGATTTGTATGTTGGTGAATTGTGTGGTATTGTGTGTTAAACTAAACATCCAGGTATGCCATATGGAACCCAGGCGAGTGGAGTAAAAAATAAATCAAACTAGTCTCCCTGTTAAATTTATTAAATCTAATTGTATCCTAAAATCAATCAGTTTAAGTGAAAAAACTGTTTAAAACAAGAAATAATCTCTCTCACACACACAAATTCCTTAACACAACAGCAGATATGGGGAGGCACACACGAAACAAACACATACCACCAGTATTTAGATTTATCTTTGCAACAGCCATGAAGATTAGATGGCTTCACCAGGGCCCATTAAGTTCACCATTAGATGAATAGAATGCAGACAAAGTAAACAAGGCAATGGGGGATGTGAAGCATGTGTGCTGCAGAAGCAGTGTTTAAAAAACACAATCACTAGTTACAACACTAAAATAAACAATGACAATGCAAAATAAGCACTGACCGCTATCCAATAACTGATCTCACACCGTTGCGTCGAAGCCATTGGCAAGAGAACACAAATGTGACATTTAGAATTATGATGCAGTTGCTCGGTTTAGAAACTGATCACAACAGCATGAACACCGTCCGCACAGAACTGAGAGCTGGTAAGTCAGTCCTCAGCCTTCTGCTTGAGAACATGTGTCAAAGAAAACTAAAAGTGAAAACCTATCATTACCCTCCTTTTTCCCTTTTCCTATTGACTAAGCAGTACCTTTTATATATAAAAAGAAGTGGGGGAAAAGTTAAGATAAAAAGTTAGAGCCTAACACACTGATGCCTTTGCCCTGCAGGAGTGAGGCTGCTGAGAAACCTCCAGAGCTGCCATCCTCTGACCTGGGGAACCGGATTCAAGTGTCGGCGTTGCTAAAACTGTGCCTTTTCCAAAGTATATTTTTAAACAACATGCATTTTAATTTAGGAATGTGGTATAGTGTCAAACCTGCTTTAAAATACATCCCAGAACTTACAAAGAGCATTTTTCTAGAAGCAGGGACATCACAAGTAGAGTGTGTTCCACTTCGAACCCTTTGCTATTTCTATAACTCAATGCAAGATCTGATGTGGGTGGGGGCAGGGTGTAGTATTCGGACCCGAACTGCACAAGAGCACATAGTTATATATTATGGCATAAGATCTGGACATCAGAATACACAGACTTAAATCGTGCCATCATTCGGGATTGCCTCAAGTCGAGTTTGTCTCCGCGTATGCTTTGGTTGACATATATCCAACACTGTTTTTGTGACCTGGGGCACCCTGATATTTTGAGAAGCCTGAATCTCTGGCATCTATCAGTGGAAAAGATCTGAAAAATGAATGTATGGTGCATTTTGAGAACCTTAAGTTGACCACTGAAATTTCAAAGTCTAGTGTTTTAAAAAATCTATTTATTATAACCACCTATGAAATGCAACCTTATCTCAAATTTGTTTTAAATCCCATGAATAGATTCATTCTGAACCGATACGACTGGATATTTTTCATCTCCTGATTAGCTTCCCAGAAATAAAAGTTTGGTCTACAAAATTAACAAACTGTCCCTGTGATTGACTGATGGCACTGAGTACCATGCATATACTCTTTTTCTGTAAATTTTAAAGTAAATTGAGAAAAGGTTACCTATTTAAGGATTGCTTAATTTTAGACAATGCCGCCCTGCCTATTTTTTTTACAATCACTGCCATCCATGGAGATTTGCTGTAGTATGTCACCTAGCAGATATAATTGCACTTCACCCTTTGTAGGTCTAGCACGCTATCTGGACTAAGGAAGAAACTTGTTTTACTAAGTCAATTAGAATCCCTTGGCTAAGTTATATTAATTCCACTTATATTGAGCTGTTTAATGTGTCAATGCAGCCTAACCCTCGATCTGTAATAACACTCTCGACATGGTCTATTAAAGATAACTTTATGTTTCATAAAAGGGAAGCCAGGGTGAGAAGCAAGGGGGGGAAATCAACTGTTGCACTTTATTTCTCACTTGCACCAAAGGAAGGCTATCAAAGTTTTTTTAATTTATGCTTTAAATTTAATCCACCGATTTTGTAAAAACAAGATTTAGATTAGGGATTTTCCACAATTTAGTTGACTTTCCTTTATGAAAACTTGCCCATTAGACACGATTCCCTGTCCTTGTGACGGTCAGAGCAAAAAAAGAACTATGCACTTTATGCTGTTGTGTAATTTAATTTTAATTTTAGGAGTCATTACTTAAAACCGCTTTTGCTTGCAACAAGATATCAGATCGCATATTGTTGCTTTGAAATATCTGCTTGAGTTGAATGACTAGGGTTTGCCTTAATGTTGCACTTTTTATCTCAAAAGCAAGTAACATACGTAAAGTATTATTCTTTGATGCTGTAACGAACCCTATGCAGACTGGATAGAAGCCTTTTAGTAATTTTAAACATGTACCGATGGTAGGGACATTTATGATTATAATTAACCATCACAGTTTTTATTTTTTTTCTCAATTTTAATCGTGTGTGATTGTTTTATTGTGACTGCTTTTATTGTTGTTTTTTAACGCACTGAATAAAGTTTTTTAATTGAATTGAGATCAGTGTCAAAGGTAATGATACCCTTTTATAGTTGGCTGACTTTCTAGATGCCCGGACCCAAACAATTACCCTGGGTCCATTTAAATATTGGATGGTTTCCATCACCAAAGGAGTTCCACAGGGCCCATCTTTGAGCCTGACGCTGTTTAACATCTATGTTGTTCCTTTGGCTCAGATTGTCAAAGCATCGGCTCACCATGCAATATTAATGAACAGACTCCATGAGATCAGTGTCACAGTTAAGGATGACCTTCGATGGTTGGCTGACTTTCTAGATGGTCGGACCTAAACAAGTACGGTAGAAACATTTAACTCTCATATGGTTTCCATCACCAAAGGAGTTCCGCAGGGCTCATCTTTGAGCCCAACGCTGTTTAACATCTATGTTGCTCCTTTGTTTTAGATCATCAAAGCATCGAGTTTTGAAGAAATCACTTATGCTGACGACACCTTATTGATCATCTCCCTGGGACAGGACATTGGCGGTGCTAAGCACTTATTTCAAGATTGTACGAGGAATACAATCTTCTGGATGTGGAAGAACTGTTTTCAGTTGAACAGCAAGAAGACTGAAATTCTGATGCTTGGCAAAGCTCAGCACCTCTGGTTCCCCAGCCAGCAACTGTCCAAACAGCCACTATAAGATGAACATGCTTTGCTACCAAGCGGCTATTAAGGAAAGTTTGTATATGGCAGTGAAGGATACCTCCTGTCCACATTACAGGTAGTCCAAAATACAGCTGCCCACTAAGGGGCAGATCTACAAGGAAGTGCCACACCGTGACACCGCAAGCCCTTTGGCTGCGCCACGCTGCGGCACTTCCAAAGCACAGGGCTGCAACATATTTAAAAGAATATGTTGCATCTCTGTGCTTCCCCCTGCGCTGGCGCACACTGCAGCCATGCGATGATGCAGGCACCCTTGCACCATCGTGGAAGGATGCCTGCCTCGTGAGGAGATTGTTTTTGTGCAGGAAGGGGCCTCTTTCTGCACAAAAACAATCACTATAGGCATTAATCTCTTTCAATGTGTGCTGTAGAATGCAGCATGCATTAAAAGAGGGAAAAACGAGGAGAAATGAAAACATTTTTCCTCGTTGCACCTCGCTACGCCACCTTTAGGGTGGCGTAGCATTCAGACGCAGGTCCAGATTTACGATTTCTCGTAAATCTGGAGATATGTCTTGTGCAATGGGTGTTGCGTGGGAACACCCACAGCAACACCCATGGAACGCCCCTTCAACGCAAAGTGCTGCTTGTGAAGGGGCCGTATTTACAAGGAGAGGAAAAAGTCACGCATTGTGCCGTTCCTGTCCTTGTAAATATGGAGGAGCCCAATTTGCCACCAGTACGTCACGAAAAGTGATGTAGTGGTGGTGCAGGGGGCTTGTAAATCTACCCCCCTAGTTTGTAACCTCCCGGCAGGCCCTCCATCTGCACCCATCCGCAGAGCCCTTTACTGGCTTCCAGTAGGAAAGCTCAATGTCTTCAAAATACACTGTCTTACACACATATCTTTTCTGGGTAAAGCTCCTTTGTATCTGAAGGACAAATTACACTATCATTGTCCTACTTGTACACTAAGATCTAGTGGCAAGGCGTTTCTGACCATTGCTCGTATTTATGCCTCGAGATACAGTGGCAGAGAGTTCTCTTACACTGCCCCCATGGCTTGAAACCAACTTCCATTATATTTCTGCTGCTGCTCAGATTATGCCAAATTCAAACACTATTGAAAACCTGGATGTTTTTTTAGTTGTTAGATGCAAGTTATGTGTAGACCAAGTGCTGAGAAACACCTTTGGGTGTGAATCGTTGCACTTTACTAAGTGGATATAACTTATAGCATAACATACCAGCGCAGATCAACCAGGGGGGTGTTCATCTCTTAGGCAGTATTTAAAGGATCTTCCCTCCATGATATTTGTTGCGCTGCAACTTGGGTGTCCCCTCATACGTATATGTCTCAGTATAGGTTACAGGCTGGTGGTTCATCATTAGGGCTCCCTGATTTCCGTTTTTACTGATTTTTACAGATAAACACAGACAGAAAACAATGTGTTTCCTGTCTGTACTTATTTTTTAAAGTGGAAAAATACAGATCATTTGTCTTCTTTGAGTGACTCTCCATACTGAGATTAATGAATTTCAGGTCAGTAGCTGTACATATTGGAAGCTTGGGGAGGTACAAAGCTGAAGCTGATTTGCTTAAATTACTGCAAATCTGAACATGCATTTGAGATTTTATCTGTTCACAAAACACAAAATAAATGTGGATGAATACCAATAAGATGGCCAAAAACAGATATGTTAAATACAGACTGAAATGTCCAAAAAATTAAATATGATAAAACCGGGAGCCTTATTTGTCGTATTCCTCTTTTGCTGATCATAGTTATATGTTGTGCATGACGTATGAGCTTTCCTTCGTTATTTTCTTTATTAAACACTTGGTGTTTGCAATTTAGTGCTCAGTATGCATTGTGTGTGGTTAATTGTACCAAAATATGACTGCTTGGGTATTGGCTCGAGCAGTAAATACTATACAAGGAAGACGTACGACGAGGTAGGACCTGTAATTTACCTGTAAACTTCATTACTCTGAGTGCAGGAATTCCTTGTCTCAGTCCTGAATTACCACTTCCTCTGGCCCTGTTCTGTATATTTGGTTTTGTTGGCTGGTATATAGCATGCTGGGATAGTGGTGGCTATATTGGGTGTATTTTTTGGTTGGTTAAGGTAATCAGTATCTGTAGGAGCAGAGGATTGCCCATGTAGTAAGGACTGAGACGAGTAAGAACTGTACTCAGAGTAATGAAATTTACCAGTAGTAACAGGGCATTATGCTGGATTTCTGAGACACCAGCCATCCTCGCTGGCCTGCAAAATTGGCCTGCGCCTAGCTCAAATCTTGGGGAGACTTTGACGTTTATGATTTATTTCTGCTTTCCACTGGATGCTCAGAAGGAAGCCCTTACCTTCTCACCCATGGGAGAAAAGCTTCCTTTTCAAATCGTGCTCTTCTGGATTTATGCCGAAACGTCATTTCCAGGTTGTGGCCTGTTGGACTATAAAGCAACATTTGCCCTGAACTTTTAATCCCCACCAATAAAAAAGGCTCCACTTGTAGCTCTCTGGTTAAATGTGCATGCCAATTCCCGCACTCTATCCTTCTCTGGTTCCTAGCCACCACTCATCCGGCTCTAATTTCTCACAGAAATGGGTTACAGGCAGTTATACCATCTCAAGTGGATTAATAGATTTTCACCACCTAACTACATCATCACAAGGGCCTCAAACCCTACAACCTTCATCCTCCCAGTGTGCCATCTCCTTCATTAAGGTTCTCAACTGTGAACCAGGGACCCATGGAACTTGTCAAGGGAAAGGATGAGTGATCAAACTGAAAAGCATAAAGACTGGCTGCAAAGAGATGTCAAACAGCTGCAATGTTCGGAATGAATTTCCCTGTCCCAAGTCCCCAATAATGTGGAACATGCAGTTCAGAATTATTTTAGAGCCTGACAATCGCTAAAATTCATCTTAATATCTGATTTGGCTAAATACCAAAGGACTGTCTGTGTTAGGGTTGAGAGGCCTTAACTGATCCTTGTAAGACTAAACAGCATAGAGCAATGTCAGCGAAACTGGTGGTAGGTGGGAGAGTCCTCTTCTATGTCTTAGTACACACATCACCTAATTGTATAGGTAGCCTGTTCCAAGGCCTCGCTTAGAGGCATTGGGGGAGCTGCATGTGGGTGTCCTAATCCTGTGACGTCCGTGGTTAATGGCTACAGGAGTGACATTCACTAACAAAGTGTTTTTTTTCTGCAATGTCAGAAGTGGAGAAAAATAGAATGTGTTATAGATTGCATTGCATATAGGGAAGGATGCATTTTGGGGAGCCACATTTTTAGGGAGAAGCCTATTGAGTATTCAAGCCATGTCACTTTATTACTCTGGCAAATATTACAAAATTGCAGGAGTGGTGGACGTTGCCTTTGTGTATGCAACAGAGTAGTAAAGTAATGAAGAAGAGAAATGACGCTGATTGTTGCCCCCAAATGACCTAACAGGTGGTTTCCAAATGGCTTGTAGTCCGGAACTGGGCATTACGCTGGCTTTCTGAGACACCAGCCATCCTCGCTGGCCTGCACAATTGGCCTGCACTAGTTCAAATCTTGGGGAGACTTTATGACATTTATGATTTATTACTGCTTTCCACTGGATTCCCAAAAGGAAGCCCTTACCTTCTCACCCAACGCTGCTTGTTGCTCCCACATGACCTAACATGTGGTTTCCAAATGGCTTGTAGTCAGGAACAGATGCAGGTCTCTGGTTTACTCTGGCAATACAACACCTCATCTGACTTAAAGTACTGGTCCTCAAGCTGACTGACATTACGGCGTCTTGTTTGCTTTTGAACCCTGGCAACAAGATTTAGCCTGCAGGCCTCATTTCTCGTGACTGCAGCTATTGAACGGGCGCAGAGAAATATACAGCAAAAAGTTACAACTGGAAGGTGCCTTGGAACATACGTTACTAACACAAAAATATAGGAGCAATGCACAACCAGAACCATATAGTGTACTTTTAGCTACTGCAGTTTAGAGGTTGCATGGTGGAATGCTTAGCACACTGGATGTTATCAAAAAGATGTTAATTTCAAAGAAATGAAGAAACCCTGCCATTTTATGAATACAATTGAGAATGCAACAACACAGGGAAATGGCAGCCAAATCATGATTAAATGAATGATTATAAAATAAAACTAAATATGCTACTCCTTCCACCTATGACATAGAGTTCTGGTAGCATGGTTTGTATTGTTTGACATTTAGTTATGTCCACTGCATAGGAACAGGAGGTAGCTAGCTCACTCCAAGACCATATTAGGACCGCGCAGGAAGTGTTGGAAGGCATGTGAAGGGGCATCACAATTCACAAACTAAAATTAGAATCCAGCTTAGAAGCCTTCCCCATAAAGCAAAAAGAACAATTGATGGATAGAATGCAGAACAATGTCATACATTCACCCAACTACAGAGATCTGGGCTTTAATCCAGCATTTCTTTGCTCACCATGCCATTCCAGTTTGAACACAGCCATATGCAAATCAGTCTTGACCCTGCGCCCAATGGGAACAGTCCAGCCCGAACTGCCAGGCCAGGTCCTCCCGGGACTAGAAAGAAGCATCCTAGGACCGGTTTCGGAGTTTTACCCCTCATCAGCCAGGATGGCTTGACTCCAGTGGCTGGGGGTGAGTGTCTGAAAAGTTTTAGGTCTCCGTCCATCATCTCCTTGTGTTTGTCTTGTTCGCCCTAAGTTGGCAGGGTATGCCCAGATGTGGGTCCCTTGCTTACTTTGCCACTGGATGCAAGCTAGCCTGGCTGATGAGGGCTGTTAGCCCGAAACCGGTACCAGGATGCTTGTTTCCAGTCCAGGAACGACTTAGCTTGGCAGTTCGGGCTGGACTGTTCCCATGAGGCACAGGGTCAAGACTGATTTGCATATAGCTGTGTCTGAACTGGGTGGTAAAGTGAGCTAAAGAATGATGATGGATTCAACTCAGATCTGTGACTGGGGGTGAGTATCTGAAACATTTCAGCGCTCCGTCCATCATCTCCTTGTGTTTGCCTTGTTCACCATAAAGCAAGTTAGAGCTATTGGCATAGTAAATGGCAATGTCTTTTACCTATGTTTTATGGAGTGTATGCATGTGGTGTGCAGTGGAACTGTGTGGGTTGGATTGGCTAGTTGTGTGATTGTGTGGAGTGGAATTGTGTGGCATGGAGTTTATTTGTGTAATGGAATTATGTAGCATGATGCTGTTGCCATATGTGAATAGTAATTATGTGGTATTGAGTGTAGTGAAGTTATGTGGAGTTTAATTGTGTGCTATGAAGTGTAATTATGTGGGATGGCATGTTGTGTTGTGAAGTGGTATGTAGTGGAGTTTAATTTTGTGTTGTGCTGTTGAATTTTGTAGCACAATGGGGAATTGTGTGGTGTGGATTGTATGTATGCAGTGTCTTGTGTAATTGTGTTGTTGAGTTGTATTATGTGGTTTGGCGTCAAAATTATGCGATGTGGATTGGAAATGTGTGTAGCTGAATTGTGTGGCGTGGAACTGTGTGAATAGCTTTGCATTTATGGTGACAGCAAAGAACAAATCGGTAGGAACGAAGCTCCAGATCTGTGTATTTGGGTGTTAAAAAAAGAAAGGGAGTTAGAGGTATTGGCATTGTAAATGTACCTATGTGTTATGGATCAGAGTGGATGTATGTGGTGTGTAGTGGAATTATGTGGGTTGGATTGGGATTGTTAGCTGTGGCATTGTGTAGTGAAATTATGTGGTATGGTATGGAGTTCTATTATGTGACTATTATATGTGTGTTTTTGAGTGCATTGCAATTATGTGTAGTGGGATTGTGTGTAATGGGGTGTATGTAATGGAAGACCAGGAGACCAGGAAGACCGTCACCCAGGCCCTCGTCACCAGCCGACTGGACTACGGCAACGCCCTCTACGCCGGTACCACCGCCAAGCTCCAGAAGAGACTCCAGCGGATCCAGAACGCCTCGGCCAGACTCATCCTCGACATCCCACGAACCAGCCACATCACCGGACACCTGAGAGACCTTCACTGGCTCCCCGTCAACAAAAGAATCACCTTCCGCCTCCTCACCCACGCACACAAAGCCCTACACGACCAAGGCCCGAGCTACCTCAACAGCCGGATCAACTTCTACGCTCCCAAACGCCACCTTCGATCAGCCAACCACGCCCTCGCCGCCGTCCCCCGCATCCGAAGAGCGACTACAGGAGGAAGGTCCTTCTCCTACCTGGCCGCCAAGACCTGGAACTCCCTCCTGACCGACCTGCGCCTGACCCAAGACCACCTCTCCTTCAGGAAGAAGCTGAAGACCTGGCTGTTCGAGCAGTAGCGGCACCCCCCCCCCCCAGCGCCTTGAGACCCTACGGGTATGTAGCGCGCTCTATAAGTGTCACTGATTGATTGATTGATTGAATGGAATTACATGGATTAGTATTTGTGTTGTAGAGTTTTATGTAGTGGTATGATGTTGAATTATGTTCTGTGAATTGAATATATGTAGTGTGTATTGTATTTGTGTTGTAAAGTGGAATAATGTGGTTTGGTGTAAAACTATGAGGCATGGAATGGAACGTCTGTGGAGTTAAATAGTATGGTACAGTATGGAACAGTGTACTGTGGGTGATATTCTGTTGTGTGATATGTGGCGTCAAGTGTATTCATGTGGATAATTGTTATGTGACATAGAGTGGATTTATGTGGGGTTTATGTATGTGAAATTAATGTGAAAAAACTGATACAACATACAAATTTAGTAATGCAACTTCATTGTATATAGGATGGGTCGGTTTATTTATCTGGCACATTTATAGTGTAAAAAACGTTCAAATCCTACAACAGTTTGGACAAAAGTCACAGAACTATGCCATACACGTAGTTGCCACAAATATAATGAACACAGCATAAGTGTTAGAGATCAAAGTAAGAACAAAGCTTTCTGAATTAATGTTGCAATATGGCTCACATTGCAAAAGCTGCTGCCAGGAACGATTATGGTGTGAGGGGTGCAGGTAGGTTTTAAAGTAAGTACAAATAGAAAAGCGAGATTTAGAGCTATTTGTGTTGTAAATACAAATATATTTTACCTATGTGTTATGGAGTGTAGTGGAATATGTTGTTTGCTTTTAAATAATTATTTGTGGAATTGAGTGGTATGAAGTTGTGTCATGTGGAGTGGATTTGTGTAATGGTATTATGTGGCATGGTGCACATTTGAAATATGTGGATAGTTTATATGGTGTGTTTGAGTGTATTGGAGCTATGCTTACTGGGATTGTGTGTTATGGGTGTGATTATGTGGAATGGTATTTTGTGTTGCCGTGTGTTATGTAGTGGAGTTCAAACAAGTGGTGCTTTATAGAATTGTTGTGGTATGATGTGTGATTATGTGGTGTGTATTGGATGTATGTGGTGTGTTAAGTAGTTGTGTTGTCGATTTGTATTATGTGGTTTGTTGTCAAATTATGTGGTGTGGAATGGATATGTGTTGAGCTGAACTGTGTGGCATGGAGTGAAAATATGTTAGTGAAATTATGTGGCATTAGTGTGGAGTGTCTTTATGTGGGTTTTTGCTATGTGGTATAGTTTGCTTTAATATGGTGTGTAATTATGTGGTAGTGAGTTGAGTATTAGTATGTGGAGTTTAATTATATAATGCTAAGTCATATTATGGGAGTGTAAATATTCTGAGTGGTGTTGATTTGTGTGTTGGTGAATTGTGTGCTATTGTGTGTTAAACTAAACATCCAGGTATGCCAGATGGAACCCAGGCGACTGGAGTAAAACATAAATCAAACTAGTCTCCCTGTTAAATTTATTAAATCTAATTTTATCCTAAAATCAATCAGTTTAAGTGAAAAAACTGTTTAAAACAAGAAATAATCTCTCTCACACAAACACATTCCTTAACGCAACATACCACCAGTATTTAGATTTCTCTTTGCAACAGCCATAAAGATTAGATGGCTTCACCAGGGCCCATTAAGTTCACCATTAGATGACAAGAATGCAGACAAAGTAAACAAGGCAATGGGGATGTGAAGCATGTGTGCTGCAGAAGCAGTGTTTAAAAAACACAATCACTAGTTACAACACTAAATTAAACAATGACAATGCAAAATAAGCACTGACCGCTATCCAATAACTGATCTCACACCGTTGCGTCGAAGCCATTGGCAAGAGAACACAAATGTGACATTTAGAATTATGATACAGTTGCTCGGTTTAGAAACTGATCACAACAGCATGCACACCGTCCGCACAGAACTTAGAGCTGATGCGTCAGTCCTCAGCCTTCTGCCTGAGAACTTGTGTCAAAGAAAACTAAAAGGGAAAACCTATCATTACCCTCCTTTTTCCCTTTTCCTATTGACTAAGCAGTAGCTTTTATATATAAAAAGAAGTGTGGGAAAAGTTAAAATAAAAAGTTAGAGCCTAACGCACTGATGCCCATGCCCTGTAGGAGTGAGGCTGTTGAGAAACCTCCAGAGCTGCCATCCTCTGACCTGGGGAACCGGATTCAAGTGTCGGCTTTGCTAAAACTGTGCCTTTTCCAAAGTATATTTTTATACAACATGCATTTTAATTTAGGAATGTGGTATAGTGTCAAACCTACTTTAAAATACATCCCAGAACTTACAAAGAGCATTTTTCTAGAAGCAGGGACATCACAAGTAGAGTGTGTTCCACTTCGATCCCTTTGCTATTTCTAAAACTGAATGTAAGATCTGATGGGGGTGGGGGCAGGGTGTAGTAATTCGGACCTCACTGTACAAGAGCAAATATTTATATATTATGGCATAAGATCTGGACATCTGAATACACAGACTTAAATAGTGCCATCATTAGGGATTGCCTCAAGTCGAGTTAGACAATATCGCCCTGCTTATTTTTTTTTTACAATCGCTGCCATCCATGGAGATTTGCTGTAGTATGTCACCTAGCAGATATAATTGCACTTCACCCTTTGTAGCTCTGGCGCGCTATCTGTCTCAAGGAAGAAACCTGTTTTACTAAGTCAATCAGAATCCCTTGGCTAAGTTATATTAATTCCACTTATATTGAGCTGTTTAATGTGTCAATGCAGCCTAACCCTCGATCTGTAATAACACTCTCGACATGGTCTATTAAAGATAACTTTATGTTTCATAAAAGGGAAGCCAGGGTGAGAAGCCAGGGGGGGGAAATCAACTGTTGCACTTTATTTCTCACTTGCACCGAAGGAAGGCTATCAAAGTTTTTTAACTGATGCTTCAAATTTAATCCACCGATTTGTACTAACAAGATTTAGATTAGGAATTGTCCACAATTTAGTTGACTTTCCTTTATGAAAACTTGCCCATGGGGGCGTGGCTTAGCCAGCAATGGAGCCGGACGTGTTACTGTAGAGCTCCGTCCTCGGCTCCTGTTTCTGGCTGTAAATATCCGCGCATAGCCGAGCAGCGGAGGCAGCGATCTGCTGGCACTACCCCAGGGGGTGCCCTCGGAGCCCCGTTCCCGTGGCAGGACACGGTCACTCCTGTGTTTTGGCAGCGGGCATACATGAACTCTGACGGAGGCTCCAGGACGCCGGGAGCGCTGCTGGATGTGAGGCTGGGGATTGGCCCTGCCCCTTAGGCCTCATTGTACCCCGAAAAGTCCCATCGCTGATGGACAGGAGAACAGCCACGAAAGGCCCGTGTACAGGGCCGGACTGGGAACTGAAAGCAGCCCTGGCAAATTTTGCCAGACCAGCCCCCGTCCGGCGCGTCGCGAGCGCGCCCGACCGCCACTAGGCGGGGTGGGGGGGGGGGGGGGGGGGCATGGTCTCCAAGAAAATTTGGGAAAACGACAGACCAAAATGGTGAATTTTACAGCACATTTTTCATTACATATTCAAATTGTATCAACTTTCAAAGCACAGTAAATAGTAGATGATGACATTAAAGAACATCAGGACGAGGGAGGGAGAGAGAGGGGGAGAGAGTGACAGAGCGATAGGGGGACAGGTATAGAGAAAGATTGAGAGGGATAAATAGAGAGCGCGTGAGTGAGCCGGAGAGAGCGAGAGAGCGAGAGAGAGAGTGCTAGAGAGAGAGAGAGCGCGAGAGCGATCACACTGTTCCCTTTTCTGTCCGCATTTGTCTTTTCTTCTTACTTTCATCTCTCTTCCACCTTGATTTTCGCTTTTTGTTTCACTCTCGGTCCCTTCTCTTTGTCTCTGACCCTTTTGTACTTGCCTTTTTGTGGTTTCTTCCCCTGAATGTAGATGAAACTTGCAATCAAAATAAACCGATGATGAGATCTTTTCATGCTGTCCAGGGACAGTGCTACGAAATATAAGAGGTGGGCCTTCCAAAACAGAGTTCTTTATTGTGTGTTAGGTTTTCAATATTCCAGGAACGCCTGCATTAAAAATGCATTCATATGACAAGGAAATATAAAGCTGCTATAAAAACGAATAAGGCGCTCTAGACCATACAGATGTTTTATACACTGGAATCGGCACAACCATGGGCTCACACACTCCAGCTAGTGCGTTATTGTGCGATGGGTGTATCCGGTGGGGCCTCCCATAAGCTTGGAGCCACCTTTTATAAGATATGTAATGCACCTGTGATAATAGGAAATTGAGGTCACGTCTGCATCACAGAGAAGTCCTGGTTGAACACAACGGCGAGCACACGCGCCAAGCCCAGATCTTGCGTTACTACTCTTGCGAGAGGCGTTTTGGAGATTAATTAGTGGCAATGTGGTAATAGCGGGAACCCCCCTCCTTTTTAAGGAGATTTGCTTGTACCTGCTGGGTTTACAGTCAGGCGGCCACTCTCTAAAAAGGTACATTTAAAAGGAGGGCTGCTCACAATGCAAGAAAAAAAAATACAAGCCATTTATTTTATTTTGTCGGAATTGCCAAAGCGATCACAGTTTGACTTGTGTGCCTCGTGGGATCAGAGTGAATTGGCAAAAACAGGCTCACCCCTGCAGTAAGGACAGGGCACGCTGGGGTGTTCGTTATATGCACGAGGTTCCATCAGATATGCGGCAGGTGCGGCAGGGAGAGAGTGCCCCCCCTCCTCCCATGCCACAATTACAGACATCGAAAGGTGGATGGGTCAGTCAGATCTTGCGCAGGCTGGAGGTGCGGCATTTCAAGCCATCTTCTGTAGTGAGCAGAGTCCCTGGCACGGGGATTTGTACTGGCAGGCGCGAGAGTGCTTGTGTACAGTTTACACCTTTGAATGCGTCCGCAGTACCGTGTGCCCAGCAGATGCGCGTGACAGCAGACCTTCCAGCCTGCAGCAGGGCATGGCCCCTGCGTTTCTATAGATGTAGTAGGCAGTGCGAATGAGCTCCCCCTCCACCCACTCCCGCAGTGTGCTCTTTCACCAGGAGTTTGGTTGGGCGGCGTTCTCAGCAAAAAAAGCACTTGCAGCAGGTAGAAGTTAGAATGTGTAGGCGCTAGAATTGCTGGGAAGGCAGTTCTCTCTCCCATATGCCTGCCAGTCAGTAACATTTTGTGGTTTCTCTGATAGAAACGGGTACCCACAGCAAACAAGACATGTCACAAAGACTATACATGGGCAATCACATGCATGGCCACTCTGTTATGGCATAGTTGTTCTAGAAGGAAGGATAAGTACATATGTTCAGCTGCTTTGAAGTGACAACTCATGACTGCATGTTTGGGGGCATGTCTGGCTGTTAAACGTTTTCATATCAAAATAGTGAACACTGCATGCAGTCTCATGGAGTGCACCATGTTGGTAAACATTCTCTGGTCACTTTCACTCCTGCAGTGTGTGCATTGTCTAGTGGCACGACCTCCCAGGAAGACCCACACACATACACTTCACATTTGGGGACTGTGGCTGTCGCAGCGTTTCATGTAACCGTGTGTAACTATAAAAACACTGCTTGTAGGTTCATGTGCTGCACTACTTTAAGGGTATGGCCACACTTTTCAATACCACTTTAGGCAGAATGTGGAAGGTGACATATAAGGGTATTTACAGAGGTAAACTAACCCCCTAGCCAAAGAACGAAAAAAAATCAATTCGTATTTCTCTCTGTTTCTCCCTCTCACACACAGTCTCCCCTTAATCTTCTCTCTCACACCCACACTCTCGCTTGCACGCACACACCCCCATTGTGTATGCGTGTTTCTGCTTCCCACTCAAACATACGAACAGAAACAATATGGCTTTTGCACACATGTAAATACATACATACTTTGTCTCGCTGTCACACACAAACACAGATTTGCACCTCTGTCTCGCTCTCACACACTAACAAAAACACATTACCTCCCAATCTCTCATTCCCCACCCCTTCTACGCAGTGAAACACCTGTATTTCTAAGCCTGGCCTGCCATTATTACAGCCACCGTACGGTATCTGGTCGCACAAGCATCTTTCTTCCCCACTAGCTGAACTACTGAGGCAAATCACGTTTATGTGGCTTCTGAGTTTAATTTGCGACCACAACACACAGCAGCCATTTCTGCATTTTTAATACAACCATTCCGGTTTTGAGAGGAGTAATCTAAACATCTAAACATTTTTTAATTGGGCCTGTGATTTACTTTCGCTGGCACCGGCCGCCCCCCCCCCATCCCCCCCCCATCCCCCTGCAGTCCCGAGAGGCTGAGGCAGCAATCACAGTAGCCACACTCAAGTAGGCTCTCCACCCCGACTGGCTCCGCTTCAGCCACCTATGGGGCAACATGCATGCCAGACAGAGCACGTCCCAATATTGACAGCAGGCAACACTTAACCGAAAAGGTCCATAGTCATAGAGACGTTTTAAGGTTATTGACATGAGATAAATGCACATCCACCGAGTCTGAAATGAAACGCATTACACAGTCTGTGCTTATCCCAACACCAGCCAAGGATCCAGCCTTCCTGGACCAAACTTGGACGCCTCCGAGTCAGCATTTCAAAACTTGTTGTAAACTGCAGCAGATCCAAAGTAACAGACAACTTTTTTTACATCACATTTGTCAGCCTCACTTTCCTTTGCTCCTCAAAGTGCAAAACAAATGTGTGATCATACGATTACCTCCGGTTTTTAGTCAAAAATAAGTAGATTTCACTGTTAGGAGTTATCACTAAGGCCCATGATTGATATGGCAATTTCAATGGACACCATGGGGTCAGGTTTACAGGATGCACCGCTGGGTACACTTGTACTACAATGATGGCCTAGGGTCAAGAAACCCTGCCGACTGGTCTTCATGACCTGTGTTTTAAATGGGCCGGTACTCGTCGTTATGGAATTCCAGCATTTCTCAGTTTTCCCTCCTGGAGGACTGGAGCTTCTCCTTAGACAGGGAGGATACCGGTGCTCACAGGGTTCCAGCAGCCGTGCAGGCGCTCCTCCTGGGCCTTGATTATACAGTAGGTCACCTGTTTGGCAAACAGAGAGCAAGCTCTGGTGCGCGATCATACGCTGCCAACCTTACCAACCAGTTAATTTATTGTGTGCGGCCCAGCGAGCTCCCTGTTCAATTGTAAACGAGATAGGGAAATGTATGACTTGACATACCGCTCAAAAGAGGGAGAGAAGACATTGCAAAAGTATTGTGATGGCACAGAAACACGATTTTATTCATTGTATTCGTGTAAAAACAGAAACAAATAGCTACGAAATTCCGAGCCACCAGTCGCCAATGAGATGGAAGGAAGGTACAGTGATGCAGAAGCAGGAGGCAGTGAGAGGTAAAGATGGGGAAAAGAGACGAAAGAACCCCTATAAATTCAAGAGGAAGAGAATTAAGAAAAGCAACTGAGCGTAGGTAGAGAGAGGAAAAAAGGGGGAAGAGACTGAATAGGGGAGAGTAAGACAGACTTGGCAAAGGAGAGAAAGGGAGACGAAAATATGAAGAGATACAAACAGGTGTAAGTTTTGAGGGACAGAAAGGAGGAGTTGACATGGGAAAGGTTTAGACATGGGGTATGGATAAAAGGCAAGCAGTGAGATTAAATACCCATGAAAAAGGTTTCATGCATAGCTCTGCCAGTGATTTACCACAATAAAGTGTGTCTGCATCTCACTGAATAGTTTCTCAAACTAAGATCAAAAATAGCTCGGTGCAGCCTACAGATTTCATGCCCAATCCCTTAAAGTTACAGCAACTGCTGATCACTAATATTAATCAAACCTAGGCCGTGATTAAAGTAGGAGAACGAAAAAAGCAGCCAGCCAGCCTGTTGCATTAGCTTAGGTAAATTCTCCTACTTTAATCGCGGCCTGCCCGCCCGCACCATGCGCGCCACCAAATCAAAAATTGTAATCATGATGATGATTGATTCATCATCATAATTACACATTTTGATTTATTGCCTGCACCCGCGAAGGTCCCGTGAGAAGTTGTGCGCTCAGCTCAGGAATGGGTAGCTCAGTGAAGGTTAAACAAGGCGCTAGCAGGCGAGAGGCCTCAGCATGTACACAGAGGACAGAGCTGTGCATACACGGTAATGGAATCTCGAGACCACCACCCGTCACCACCACTGCACGAGGCGCGACGCCCGCCAACTGTTTGTGCCACCCACCATGATGAATCAATGTCATGTTAATTAATTTGGTGCCAGAAAAACGTTAGTACTCACCTGCTGTTGGTGGCAGTCTGTAGACACAGGGGGGCTACGTCGGCGGGCTAGCCTAGGATAAAATAATTAAATTATGGCCGCCCAAGATCAAGCAGTGCGGACCTCTGCTCGTCGTCACTCCCGATGCTGCAGGCAGGCGTGCAGTTTAAATCTCGCGAGGCCCAATGTGCATGCGGGGATGACATCAGTCGCACCCTAGAGAGGCGCGCAGACGCGGCGGAGGAGGAGTCAGTGCATCGTTCTGCGCGCTGCGCAGAGGCACCTCCTCCTCCTGAAAGTTCGGTTCCACTTGCACACTGCACGGGTCAATCAGGCTTTCTGCTGTTTTCCCTGCAGCTGCACTCAAGAGCGGACTCGGTCGGAGTAGTAGTCTTGCTTTTGCTGGGAACTTGGAAGTCTGACTGACTTCAGTCTGTCGCACTGAGAGTCAGACAGTCTCACGGTCCCACGACGGTCGGACTGAAAATCGGCCCCCCAGCCACAAAACCGGCCCCCTATTGGAAAACCAGCCCCCACCCCATCCAGCCTACCGGGGGATTGCCCGGTGCCCGAAAGCACCAGTCCGGGCCTGCCCGTGTACGACCTGACTGGATGGCAGCAGAGGTAGGGGGCTGGCACGGCTGTGTGCGCTGGAGTGACGGGCAGCCGAGACATTGCAACACCGCTGGTGAAGTGACAGACGGGGCCAGAGCTCCACCCTGCCCTCCAGGCCCAGACAGGCGCCCAGGCATATATTGCTGCTGTGGCCTTCGACGGAGACACGGGGGCCCGCGGCGGGGATCCGTCCCGGCAGGGACTGGCGCGTGTGCACTGCGTGCGGGGTGCAGTGACCATTGAAGCCTGGGCACCATTGTGAGGAAACTGCTCCCTGCCCATAGAGGACCGATCTTCATCAGCTCCTCATCTGCACCGCGTTGTCTGACTACTGTTGGGCACGCGAGGCAGACATGCGGGATCCATGGCTGAAACCACTGAAGCCTGCCCACCCCAGTCTGTTGCATGCTCCCAGGGGCCGGCTGCACAGAGGAGGCTGGGCCTTCTGGGATGCCTTGCAGCGCTGCTATTCATATGGGGAACAAAATGGCTCTGCACAGACGTGTAAAAGTCTACATTCAGTGCTTCACACCTGTACTTTCCAACTTCAAGCACTCCTCCAGGTCTTGTGATTTGTGCTCCGACGCCTGTTAATAGGCTGGATGCGACCATGAGGCTGACGGCTGCTGGTGTGAGGTACGCTTACTGGTCCCTTGGGATTGTGCTGCTGTACTGGACACCTGCAGGACTGGACCGGTTGCCCCTGTGTCTGACAGGCTGTGAGTTGGAGGTACAGAGGGCGGGTGTGCCACGCCTGGTCCGGTTTGCTCTGGGTCTAGATTGGCACTGTTGATGGGGGCAGCCCCCGATAGTTCTCCCAGAAGCATCGAAAACAGGCGTTGCCTTCGGCCTGGCCTTTGTTGTCTAAAGCCCCATGTCGCGGAGGGGCCGTAAAAGGATTGGCACCGGTGGGGTGCCAACCCCTCACCCTCAGACACGAGCGCAGGCGGATAAGATGACGAGCTCGGCAGCGACGGATCCCATGTCGTACAAACTTGACGCAGTATTGACGGCAGTGGAGAAACTGGGAGAGACGATGAACCAAATACGCACCTCCCTGGAAGGCAAAATAGATAAGGTGGCACTGGATCTCACACTGCTGCATGCTGATCACCGAAAACTCACGGACCGCACTGTAACAGCAGAAGGGAACATTGCGGAGATCTCGCCACGGTTGTCCATGGCTGAGATGCACATTCGTGATCTTCTCAGCAGAGTGGAATACTTGGAAGACAGAGCAGAAGATGCGGAAGGCAGGGCCCGTCGCAACAACCTACGCGTCGTAGGCCTTCCGGAGGGGATCGAGGGGAGAAATGCAGTACATTACGCAGAAGACTGGATCCGAACGCTGCTGCCCGGGGGGACCCTGTCTGCGCATTTCGTTGTCGAGAGAGCGCACAAGGTGCCTGCCAGACCCCCGCCTCCGGGGTCAAATCCGAGGCCACTACTAATTCGGCTGTTAAATTACAGGGATAGAGAACTGCAGAACATACAGGTGGAGAACCACAAAGTGATGATCTTCCCGGACTACACCCTCCAAGTACAGAGACAGAGGCATTCATACCTTGCGGTGAAGCGGCGACTGAGTCAGAGGGCCTCATGTAGGAAGCCAAATACCGGTCGGTAACGGCCGATTTTCGGTAATTATACCGTTACCGACCGGTATTTTGGCTTTTGAGATGTAGGGGGAGATTTTCATGATTCGGTATTTACCGAATCGGTAAATTTACCGAATCGGTAATATTACCGATTCGGTAATTTTACCGATTCGGTAAATACCGAATCATGAAATGAGATGTAGGGGGAGTGTGTGGTGGGTGTGAGGATTCGTTATTTACCACCAACTAAAGGTTGGTGGTAAATGACGAATAGGCTAAAAAAAGCATTTTTGTGCACGTTTAAGTGTGCAATATGGCAGACATACATGCCCTTAGGGCATGTATGTGCGCCACATGTGCACACATGGCCGAATCAGGGGTGCAACAGGGTGCCAATGTGACACCCTGCCACCCTTGCATGTGCTCCCCCATTACCGAATCGGTATTTAACGATTCGGTAATGAGGCATACCTTCCCATCAATGGGAAGGTATGCCTCATTACCGAATCGGTAAATACCGATTCGGTAATTACCGAATTTTTCCGAATCGGTAATATTTACCGACTCATTACCTACATTGCATTTACCACTTCATAAATAGCGAATCGGTATGATTCGGTATTTATGAAGTGGTAAATGCCAGGCCACCTACATGAGGCCCAGAATGATCTAAAATACTTGCTGTTGTTGAAGTTGAGAGTCATTGTGGATGGTAAAGCTAATTTTTTCACCACCCTGGAAAGTGTGGAGGAATGGTTGGACGCTCGTGGGTCATCACAACCGAGGCGGAAGGAGACGACAGCGGAAGTCCCTTTGCGACGATGCCGAAGACGACAGCGGAAATCACTGTCCCAGACTTTGCATGCAAGAGGTCCATCACCTGAACTGGTACTGATTGGACAACTGGAAGCGGTGCAAGCTGTGGCAAATATTAGTGGCTCACCGGCTGAGGACACTAATTCGGATTCTGACATGCAGGAGCTGCCCAGTGAGGATGAACTGTCGGATAATCTCCTTGTGACCCAGGACTCTTGTGCGCTACCGCACGTCACTCCTCAGACTTCAGATGATATCACTTAGTAATGTATTGCTTGTAAATCTGTGCTGCCTCTTATTCCTCGGCCATTTGATACTAGACCCTGTCGGACACGCAAGTATAAGAACTATGTCTTTTATTGATACACTGTATTGTTAGTGTGGGGTAGACGGGGTGTAGTTGATCTGAGGCAGGGCTGGACCTATCGTTGAGCTCCCCTTCTGGGTCCTCCCTTATATGGGAATTTTATGTATACCAAAAGAATAACTGCCCTGCCTATACCTGTGACTAGCCAGACCTGGATCTAACTGTCAGGGACGATTTATTTACTCATCTGTGACTGGTCACTGTAAGACTCCATATTGCTGTGCACCATAGTCTCCCCCAGAAGTTAATTGTGTGCTATTGCATTGATAGTTTGGGCAAATGCCTGTAGTAGAATTGCTTTCATGGTATTCTTTACTGTAAGTTCTTTTTCTGTTTTTAATGCCATCAAAATTGTGCGAGGATACGATTGCTGTAAAGTTAATTCTCATATGATACTTGTTGGAGGGAGGACCACCGGGGAGTCAGGGGGCCCACTCCGGGGCACCTACCTACCGCAAAGTTATAGCCGAGCGCCGCTGAGAAGCCTCCTAGGAGAGGTCTTTCTCCTATGACCGTACTAGGCCCAGTAACACCACCACACAGGACTCCGTATCAGTTGCTTATCTAGGTACTTTATCAATAGTAGCCCATTCGAAATATTTACAGGGGGATCGAGAGATCCAGAAAGAGTCTCAATGTCTTTGTAGGGACAGGGTAGCGGGACAGTCTTAGTACCAGCCTGGTACGGGGAAGCTCTGCGCCCGACCTTGCGTTAGGCCGAAGGTGGTTCCGGGGACCGGAGCGGCAGGTGCTGGTCCCAAAGCAGCTCGGACGTGGAGAGCCGCGACGGGGTCTGCAGGACTCGGGTGGTAGCTCCGCTTGGGTCGAGCCGCGACACAGTCAGCAGGGCTCCGGTGGTAGGTCCGCTTCGGTCGAGCCGCGACGAGGTCAGCTGGGCTCTGATGGCAAGTTCAACAAGGTCGGGCCGCGACAGCGTCAGCAGGGCCCCAAAGATTCGTGAAGGTCTTTAAGCACGGTGGAGCCGCGACGTAGTCAGCAGGGCTCAGAGCGTGGTTCCAGGATGAGTCTTTCTCCGTAGGGTCAGCCGCGATCCGATCAGCAGGGCTCTTGACTCCGGGATACAACTGCTGTCCTGTTGCAGGGTCGCCCCAGATATAGGTCTGGAGCCCTTTGATGTCCGGACCCTTGCGCCCGGGGGGGCGGAGAGGCCGGTTCGGGAGCGGCCATATGCTCAGCAGGAGAGGCACCAGGCCCTGGAGAGCTGTGGGGCGATCGCACCTAGGTGTGGGAGGACGGTTTGGGGTCCCATCGATACTGCCCTCCGCCGGGAGTGGGGAAGTGTTCACGTGGTACCCCCTGGCCAGTTGTTGGTGCCTTGATGTCGGGGCCTGCTGGAGCCGAGGCCGGGTTGAGCGGGGTCACGTAGGCTGGTGCGCAGAGTCACGTACAATCCAAAATGGAGGAGCCCCGAGGTGCAGGGGACCTTGTGCGGCTTGGCGAGGGGGAACAGGACCACGCCACGAGGCCGGCTCCAACAAGCGTCCCCCCCAGCTGAAGGCAGGGAGAGTCACCCATCTCCTTGGGGGTTCTCCTCGCCGAGGCGGAAGAATCTGGATAGGCCGTCGGCATTGGCGTGGTCGTTGCCGGGCCGGTGCTCTACGGTGAAGTCCATCCCTTGCAGCGAGATGGACCATCGCAACAATTTGGGGTTCTCGCCCCGCATCTGCATTAGCCACCGCAGGGGCCGGTGGTCAGTCTGGACTCGGAAGTGGGTGCCAAAAAGGTAGGGCCGGAGCTTTTTGAGAGCCCATACCACGGCGAAGGCCTCCCGCTCGATGGTGCTCCACCTCTGTTCTCGGGGCAGCAGTCGGCGGCTGATGAAGGCCACAGGTCTGTCGAGGCCCTCGGTGTCCATCTGGGAGAGGACCGCCCCAACCCCGTACTCCGAGGCATCTGTCTGAACCACGAATTCCTTGCCGTAGTCAGGGGCCTGTAGTACAGGGGCAGCGCACATTGCCGCCTTGAGGGTTTCAAAAGCGGTCTGACAGCGGGGTGTCCAGTGCACCGTCTTGGGCTGCTTTTTGGAAGTGAGCTCCGTGAGGGGGCCCACAATACTGCCATAGTCTTTGATAAATCGCCGGTAATAGCCTGTGAGGCCTAAGAAGGCCCAGACAGCTGTTTGGGTGGCGGGGGGCTCCCACGCCTGGATGGCATCGACCTTCAACTGGAGGGGCGCCACCTGGCCACTCCCCACCTGATGGCCCAGATAGGTCACTGATCCTTGACCAATCTGGCACTTGCTGGCCTTAATCGTGAGCCCAGCCCTTTGGAGAGCGGCCAGGACTTCTCTGAGGTGTCCTAGGTGCGTGGCCCAGTGGTTGCTGAAGACTGCAATGTCGTCTAAGTAGGCCACGCTGAAGGCTTCTAGTCCGGCCAGGACCTTGTTCACCAGTCTCTGGAAGGTCGCTGGGGCATTCTTCATACCGAAGGGCATCACCCGAAAGTGGTAGTGCCCATCGGGGGTGGAGAAGGCGGATCGTTCCTGGGCGCCGGGGGTGAGCCTGATCTGCCAGTACCCAGCGGTGAGATCAAAAGTGCTTAGGTAGCGGGCGGCCCCTAAGCGGTCGATCAGCTCGTCTGCCTGTGGCAGGGGGTGGGCATCGGTCTTGGTGACTGCGTTTAGGCCCCTGTAGTCCACACAAAATCTGAGTTCCGGGGGGGTGCCGGGGGCGGCGGCCTTCGGCACCAAGACCACAGGGCTGGCCCACGGGCTGTCGGATGGCTTGATGACTCCGAGGGAGAGCATCTTGGAGACCTCCGTTTGTATGCAGGCTCGGACCCGGTCGGGCACTCTGTAGGCGCGGTGTCGCACAGGGGGGCTGTCCCCGGTATCCACGTCGTGGACGCACCAGGGGGTCACCCCGGGCGTGAGAGAGAAGAGGGCAGCGAAGGGTTGCAGCAGCTGCCGGCAGTCATGGCGCTGTTCTGGGGTCAGGGTGGTGGAGAGTTTGACGCCCTCCATGGAGCCGTCTTGGTCCGAGGACCCCAGGGGGTCGGGTAGGGGCTCGGAGTCGCTTTCGCCCCCATCGTCGGTAGCCAGCAGCAGGCTTAGTTCGGTTCGGGCAAAGTGGGGCTTGAGACGGTTGGCGGACTCCATGTCGACCAAGTAGGTGACGGGGCTCTTCTTCTCAACCACCTTGAAGGGCCCGGTCCATTTGTCCTGAAGGGCGCAGGGGTCCACGGGCGACATGACCCAGACTTGCTGACCCGGCTCGAACTCGATGGTCGAGGCATTTTCATCATACCAGCGTTTCATGTCTTCTTGGCTGGCTTCGAGGTTGGCTTTTGCCAGGGCCCGGAACTTCCGAGTCTGGTTCCGCAGGGTCAAGAGGTACATGTAGACGTCGGGGGGGGGCATCTTGGACATTCGCCTCCCAGCCCTCTTTGACCAGGCTGAGGGGCCCTCGGACGGGCTGCCCATACAACAGTTCGAAGCGGCTGAAGCCCAGGGATTTCTGTGGAACCTCTCGATAGGCGAACAGGAGGCATGGCAGCAGGATGTCCCATCTCCTCCTCAGGGGCTCTTCCAGGCCCTTGATCATTCCTTTCAAGGTTCTGTTGAACCGCTCGACCAGTCCATTCCCCTGGGGGTGGTAAGGGGTGGTGAACTTGTAGGTGACCCCACATTGTTGCCAGAGGGATCTCATGTATTTCGAGATGAAGTTCGTACCCCTGTCGCTCACCACTTCTCGGGGGAACCCCACCCTGGAGAAGATGCCCATCAGGGCCCGGCCCACCACTGGAGCTGTCACAGTTCGGAGGGGGGTGGCCTCTGGGTATCGGGTGGCGTGGTCGACCAGTACCAGGATGAAGCGGTGGCCCAGGGCGGTTCGGGGGTCGAGGGGCCCCACGATGTCGATCCCTACCCGTTCGAACGGGGTGTGGACGGCTGGAAATGGTTGGAGGGGGGCCTTGACTCGACCCCCAGTCTTTCCGCTGGCTTGGCAGGTCTGGCAGGACCGGCAGTGGTGGTCCACATCTCTCCGCATTCGGGGCCAAGAAAAATGGGTCACCAAGCGGCTGTAGGTCTTGTCTCGCCCGAGGTGTCCGGCGAGGGGCACGTCATGCGCCAGGTTCAGGAGGAACTCTCGGAATCGGAGGGGAACCACCAACACACGGCCGGCTCCTAGTTCGGCGACTTTCTGTTCGCTATATAACAAGTCATTGTCCCAATAGATCCAGTGGGTTCCCGTGGGGTCCCCCGTGGCCTGGGCGGCCACTTGCTGTCGGGCCCCCTCGAGGAACGGGCAGGCCTTCTGTTCTTGTTGGAACTGTTCGCGGGTGGGGCCCCCGTCGTGGCGCCACTGGGCCAGCTCGGGGATCTCGCTGAGGGAGGCGGCCTCGTCGGGGGAAAGTTCGGATGGCCCGGCCTCATCGTCAGGCTCCTCCGTGCCGGAGGAGGGTGGCAGTTCTGGACCCGCAGGCTCGACGGGGGCCGCTGCAGCGGCTGGTTGGGCGGTCATGGACCGGGTGGTGGAGCAGGCCCATTCGGGCAGCCCTAGCATCCCCAGATGCTCTCGGCGCTCCACCTGGCCCAGGGGGAGCTCTCCAGGTCGTTCCCCAGGAGGCAGTCCACTGGAGCGTCGTCGCGGACAGTTACTTTCAGGGTGCCTGACACTCCTCCCCACTCGAAGGGGATCCGGGCCATCCGGCACATGCTTTCGGTGTTGTCCGCGGTCCAGACAGGGCATAGGACATGCGGCAGGATCTGTTCGGGGGTCACCAGGTGGCAGCGGACAGCGGTCACACTGGCCCCAGTGTCACGGAGGGCTTCGGCCCGTTGCCCATTGATGGTGACCCACTGCTGGTACTTCTGGGTGTTGCTCGGGATGGGGGCTCGGGGCACCATTTCTCGGGTGCCCAGGCATACGAGTGACATGGCAGCCGGTTCCCACTCTGGGGACCTGACGTCGCGGTTTTCCTCCTCTTCTTCTCCTTCCCCCAGGGCTGCGGCGGCTATTTGTCGGGGAGGGGGCCCAGCGGTCCCGTTTCGTCAGTTCACGGGGCAGGCCAGGTCGTTCGCATAGTGGCCTGTCTGTTGGCAGCCGAAGCAGGTCACTGTTGGTCGGGGTCCAGGCCTGGCGATGGGGGTCCCCCTACGGACCAGGGTCGGGGACGTGTGGTTGGCGGCTTGGCCTCGTGGCGGGCTTTGGGGCGGCCCGGCCGGGAATTCTCGACTGCGGTGGGACCCTCCTCCTCCGCCCCGCTGGCGAGGAGGTCCCGTGGTACTCCGTTGGTAGTCCCCCACGGGGTTCCGGGGGACCCGGGTGTTGACCCATCGGTCGGCTTCGGCGGCGAGCTTCCGGGGCTCGGTCAGTTTGCTGTCAAGGAGGTGTTGCCTTAGTTCGACAAAGCAGTTGTTGGCGAGGTGCTCCCAGACAATGAGGTCGAACAGTTCGTTGTACGAGGTGACCTTGCTCCCTCTTATCCACCCTTCAAAGGCTCTGCTGAAGAAGTCCACGTATTCGACCCATGTGGTACCGGGGAGCTTCTTGCAGTCCCGGAAGCGCTGCCGGTACATCTCGGCTGATAGTCCGTAGCGGGTGAGTAGGGCCTCTTTCATGTGGTCGTACGAGGTCATCACAGCGTCGGGAGTTGCAGCAGGGTATCCCGGCCCTCGCTGAGGAACCTCCCCCATAGGCCGGCACCCCAATCCTTCCGGGGTACCCGATGGGAGGTCATGGCTACCTCGTATGCTCGGAACTATTGCTGGATGTCGTCGTTTTTATAGTACTCCTTGACGACATCCTTGGGGATATGAACCTTTGGCTCGGTCAGTGGCAGAGCGTCCCGGGATCCGGGGGTGCTGGTCTCCCCCGTTTTGGATTTCAGTTCGAGTTCCTTGAGGCCCCTCTCGTGCTTGAGGGTTAGCCGTTTCTCTTCTAGTTCTCGATGCCGTTTCTTTTCTTTGATTTCCTCCTGCAGCCGTAGTTGCTCCAAGGCCAACTTTTTCTCTGCCAGCAGGAGTTCACCGTCCAGCCGGAGTCGTGCGAGTTCCAATTCGTGTGTCCGGACCCTCTCCCGTTCTCGCTTTTCTTCGTGGGATAGGCCGGCTTCCGGGATGCTTCGTCCCCCATCTGCCGGGGTCATGGTCGGCGGCAGGTTTTCGTCCCGGGCCGAGGTCCCTTCGCCTTGGGGTGGAGTGGCCTCGGATTCTGCCCAGGCTTTCAGGGCTTTCTGCATTTCTTCCTTGGTGCCCAATCCTGTGGTTGGGATCCCTTTGTCCTTGCAGAATTGTTTCAATTCTATATGGGTGTATTCTTCCAACCTTTCTTGCTGGAAGGTTGCGGCCACGGTTGTTTCTTGGCTGCTCATGGTTCTCTTTCTTTTTCCGTCTGGTTAGGCAGCGGGTGCGTTACTTGCCTGTACGATTCCGTCTGGCTCGGATCCCGTCGCTGGCCACCAAATGTTGGAGGGAGGACCACCGGGGAGTCAGGGGGCCCACTCTGGGGCACCTTCCTACCGCAAAGTTATAGCCGAGCGCCGCTGAGAAGCCTCCTAGGAGAGGTCTTTCTCCTATGATCGTACTAGGCCCAGTAACACCACCACACAGGACTCCGTATCAGTTGCTTATCTAGGTACTTTATCAATAGTAGCACATTCGAAATATTTACAGGGGGATCGAGAGATCCAGAAAGAGTCTCAATGTCTTTGTAGGGACAGGGTAGCGGGACAGTCTTAGTACCAGCCTGGTACGGGGAAGCTCTGCGCCAGACCTTGCGTTAGGCCGAAGGTGGTTCCGGGGACCGGAGCGGCAGGTGCTGGTCCCAAAGCAGCTCGGACGTGGAGAGCCGCGACGGGGTCTGCAGGGCTCGGGTGGTAGTTCCGCTTGGGTCGAGCCGCGACACAGTCAGCAGGGCTCCGGTGGTAGGTCCGCTTCGGTCGAGCCGCGACGAGGTCAGCCGGGCTCTGATGGCAAGTTCAACAAGGTCGGGCCGCGACAGCGTCAGCAGGGCCCCAAAGGTTCGTGAAGGTTTTTAAGCACGGTGGAGCCGCGACGTAGTCAGCAGGGCTCAGAGCGTGGTTCCAGGATGAGTCTTTCTCCGTAGGGTCAGCCGCGATCCTATCAGCAGGGCTCTTGACTCCGGTATATACAACTGCTGTCCTGTTGCAGGGTCGCCCCAGATATAGGTCTGGATCCCTTTGATGTCCGGACCCTTGCGCCCGGGGGGGCGGAGAGGCCGGGTCGGGAGCGGCCATATGCTCAGCAGGAGAGGCGCCAGGCCCAGGAGAGCTGTGGGGCGATCGCACCTAGGTGTGGGAGGACGGTTGGGGGTCCCATCGATACTGCCCTCCGCCGGGAGTGGGGAAGTGTTCACGTGGTACCTCCTGGCCAGTTGTTGGTGCCTTGATGTCAGGGCTTACTGGGGCCGAGGCCGGGTTGAGCGGGGTCACGTAGGCTGGTGCGCAGAGTCACGTACAATCCAAAATGGAGGAGCCCCGAGGTGCAGGGGACCTCGTGCGGCTTGGCGAGGGGGAACAGGACCACGCCACGAGGCCGGCTCCAACAATACTGTACATCAGCATGGGCCTCTTCTGTCTACCACCACCTCCCCTGTCCCTGAGCTGGGTGGAGATACGGGTACCTCTGACATACATAAGATATGGCACCTGTTAGGATAGGAAGATGGAACGTGAGAGGGATCCATAGTCCGGAGCGCCGCTACCTTATCTACTCCTATTTAAAGAGACATCACATACAAATTGCACTTCTTCAGGAGACACACCTACCTCACGCAGAAGTCGCTCGCCTTCACAGACTTTGGAGAGGGCAATTATATGTGACTGATTACTCAGCTTATGCAAGAGGGGCATTAATATAGGTGAGATCAGGCACTCTATTTCGGATGACAGACACAATGGTGGATGGGTAGGGCAGATATGTCATGGTTCGGGGTGTGCTAGATGGTAAGCCAGTGGTGCTGGCTTCACTATATGCACCCAACACTGAGCAGGCTGCCTACCTAGACCTGATATCGCAAAAACTCTCCACATGGCACGACACACCCAAGATATTAGGCGGGGACCCTAACTGTGTGCTGGATGTTTCCTTGGATAGCTCCTTTCCTCCCTTGCCGGGAACCGCCACTCATGCAGCTGCAAAAACTTTGACGCACTGGGCAGAGCAATGGCACTTTACTAATGTGTGGCGGTTCAGGAACCCATCGGACAGGGTATATTCCTACTATTCTGGGGCCCACAGACTACATGTACGCTTGGACCGTTTCATGATGTCGAATGACCTCCTCCCATGTATAACCGACACCTCATACCTAGGGCACACACACTCCGATAACAACCCGCATCTGATTGAGCTACAATGGGAGGCCGAGACGCCGCCGATTCCTGTGTGGCGCTTTCAGCCAGATGTCTTATTGGACGCAACTTTCCGTGATATACTGGCCACTACGGTGGCACAATACTTTGATGAAAATGCGGGCATGGCCACTTCGCCACTGGTGGAGTGGGACGCCTTTAAGGTGGTCGTCATAGGGCACTGCCTGGGGGCCCAAGCAGGCATGCGTGCACAACTGGAGAGGGAACTTACCGCGTTAGAGAGACAACTGGGCACTAATGAACAAGCTGCCGTAGATGGAGCTCGTGCGCAGCTGGATGCACATAGGACGGAGCATGCGCGCTTGTTGGAGCGGTTAAAGTGTCTGAATTATACTGCTCATTCGGCACGAACGCATCAAATGGGTGATAAAGCAGGCAAATTACTTGCGTGGCTCATTCGCCAAAATGACTCATCTGCGCCGATCACATCGGTACGGACGGCAAACGGGGGAGTTGCTTATACACAACGTGACATCCATGATGCATTCCTCATGCATTATCAGAGCTTATACAAACTGCACGTGCGGTCCACTCCCCTAGAGCTGCAGGATTACCTGGGAGACCTAGATCTACTGAAGCCGACAAACACCCAATGCGAGGACCTAAATGCTCCTCTCCACTCAGAGGAACTCCGCAATAGCATTTTTTCACTGTCCAACGGGAAATTGCCAGGACCAGATGGTCTCCCTACTGAATTTTACAAAGCATATGCTTACATTTTGATACCGCAGTTATTGAAAGTGTATGAAACTGCGCTAAATGACGCTACTCTTACAAATACACAAAACGAGGCCCTGCTGGTATCCCTCCTTAAGCCCAATAAAAACCCTGACCCCCTGGGCTCCTATCGTCCATTAGCACTCCTCAATACTGACTACAAAATTTTTGCATCACTATTGGCAAAGCGTCTCTCTCCCACAGTGAAAACATTGGTACATCCTGACCAAAATGGCTTTGTTCCAGCCCGGTGCACCTCTCTTAACATTCGCAGATTTTTTAGAATACAATGCTATGCAACACATACATGGCCCGGATCGGGCTGCCTGGTTCTTGACCTGGAGAAAGCCTTTGACTCTCTGGAGTGGCCTTATCTAGCGGCAGTCTTAGGCAAATTTGAACTGGGGGATAGCTTTTTAAATATGGTCCGCCTATTGTATCAACGGCCCACTGTTCGAGTCCATACCGGTAAGCTGATTTCAGACCCAATTGGGGTGAGACGTGGGACGCGTCAGGGTTGCCCCTTGTCCCCGTTGCTGTTCTCCCTGGCAATGGAGCCGCTAGCGATGATGCTTCGGAGGGATGGGGAGACATGGGGCATACAGCTAGGGGATGGGCTACATGCAATTTCCCTATACGCTGATGACCTGTTATTGTATCTTCGGGATGTTACCGCGATCCCAACGTCTATTGTGGAGATACTCAGAACCTTTGAGGAAATATCTGGACTCCGGGTTAACTGGGCCAAGTCAGGGATTTATCCCTTCAGCTCTACCGTAGCGGAGGAAGCTGTGGTCCTAAATGATTCACTTTTCACATGGTATCCCGCCACATTTAGATACCTCGGGATATTTATATATCGGATGCCGGAGGACCTGTTTGAGGGTAATTTGACAAGAGCAATCTCGGCACTTCGAGCTCAAATGCGATTCTGGAAGACACTGCCTCTAAACGTCATGAGCCGTATCGCTCTGGTGAAAATGATAGTGTTGCCTAAACTGCTGTACTATTTTTCAAATCTCCCACTCTATGTTCCTTCTAAGCTCTTTCGAGAGTTAGAACAGCTGTTCAGGGATTTCATATGGAATAATGGGAGACCGCGGGTGGCATTGTGGAAGCTGTACGCTCCCACTGATTGGGGCGGGCTTGCGATCCCTAATATGGAGCTGTATTACTTAGCCGCTCAATTCCAATGGGTGACGAAATGGCTTGATGGTCAGGCTCTGGAGGACACGGCAGCTGTGGCACAGCCCTGGACCTGCTCTCAGATCTGTCATCTGTTTCATCCCATTTCGAAACTTCCGAGGCCGAAACAACTATACCTGGGTCTGGCGTTACACTGTTACAAGAGGAGCTTATATCTTACTCGTGAGACCCTCCCATATGCCCCTATCCTGCCACTACTCGGTACACCACGAGGCAGACTGGATACAACAGATACGGCTCTGGCGCATTGGCATACTGCGGGAATAGTCTTGTTGGGTGACCTTTATAGTGATGGTACGCTAATGTTATGTTATGTTATTAAAAATTTATAAAGCGCACGTACGCCCGAGGGCTTCTTGGCGCTGGAAAGATAAAAAAAAAAAACATAACAAAGGGTGAGTCTACCGGAAGCGTTATTTCAAGTAAGCTTTTGTGAAGAGGAGAGTCTTGAATGCCTTTCTGAAGGCAAGGAGGTCTTTACTCTGTCTGAGGGCTAGTGGCAGAGAATTCCATAGGGTAGCTGCTAGGAAATGGAAGCTGCTGCCGCCTTGTCGTTTTTTCTTAAAGCGAGGTACTTCAAGAAGGTCTTTGTGGGCAGATCTTAGGTTCCGTGAGGGAACATATCTTCCGATCAGCTGTCTGATGAATAGAGGTCCCTTGCCTTGCAGAGCCTTAAAGATGATGCACCCGGCTTTGAATTCGGCTCTTTGAGCCACGGGTAGCCAGTGCAGGCTCTCTAGGCCTTGTTTAATCGATTCCCATTTGGGTACTTTGCAGATCAGCCTAGCGGCCTGATTCTGCAAGTACTGCAGTCTTCTGAGTTGTCCTACGGGTAGGCCTAGGTATAGGCTGTTTGAGAAGTCGATGTGGGAGAGGACTAGGGCCATGACAACCTGAATTAAGGCGGAGGGAGTGAGGAAATGGGCGATTTTCCTAATTTTCCTCAATTGGAAAAATCCAGAAGAAACCACGGTTCCAATTTGAGATTTTAGCGAGAGGTCCTCATTGATGGTTATCCCCAGACTTTTTACAGTCAGAGATTTCTTAGGGGGGAGGCCCATATCAGTCGGCCAGAAGTTAGGGCTCCAACTGATTTCGCTCTTGCCGGGCAGGATCAACTCAGTTTTCCCTGGGTTTAATTTAAGGTGATTTGAGGACATCCAACTCTGGATTAGAGTCATAGTGGCTTGGAAGTCCTCCACCGCATTTGGGGAGTTGAGAACAAAAACGAGCTGCAAGTCATCTGCATAGTTATATACAGTGACTTTGTGCATTCTCAGGGCGAAAAGAAGGGGCCGCATGTACAAATTGAATAACAAGGGGGATAATGAAGAGCCTTGGGGCACCCCACAGAAAGACTTGACTTTGGCGGCAGAAAAGGAGCCTAAGCGGACAGACTGAGTACGTTCGGAGATGAACGATTTCAACCAGGCTAGGGCAGAGTCTCTGAGACCCGCCTGTTCGACACGGTTGACCAGAATGGAATAGTCAACCGTGTCGAATGCAGCGGACAAGTCAAGAAGTACTAGGGCTTGATGAAGGTTGTTGTCAGCGTTGGACCTCAAGGTGTTCTGGACGGCCAATATTACTGCCTCAGTGGAGTGACCAGGCCGGAAACCAGCTTGGTTGGGTTGGAGATATTCCGTTTCCTCCACGAAATTAGAGAGGCAGTTGGTAACATGCGCCTCCAGCATTTTCGATAGGAAGGGCAGCAAGGATATGGGCCGATAGTTCGTGAGGTCCAGCGGGTCGATACCAAGTTTCTTGGTGAGGGGAATCAATAAGGCCTGCTTGAAGCTGCTAGGCACTGTCCCTGAAATGAGAGAGTCGTTGAGCAAGGGTATCATGCTGTTGGGCATAGCTCGACCAATTTCTTTCATGATTTGGGGGGGGCAGACATCCATAGGGGAGCCTGATTTGACTCTGGACAGTAGTGCCAAGAAAGTTTTCAAATCGATAAGGGGAAAAGAATGTAAAGTTGAGGGATTGAGATAGATGTCATCCACTGGGGCGCAAGCTGGAAGTGTGGAAATGTTCTGCTTAATCATTAAGATCTTATCGCGGAAAAAGTCATTCAGGGAATTGCATAGCGCTTGTGTGGGAACTACCGGAGGGGAAGTTCTATCGTCCTTGCAAAGGTCGTTCACTATCCTGAAAATTTCTTTTGACTTATTGGTGGAGTTTAGGATTTTGGATGAGTAATAGGTTGTTTTATGGTTTTGTAGAGTTTTTTGGTATGTCTTCCTGGCTGAGCAGTATGTGGCCTTGGCCAGTGAGCAGTACTGGGAGCGCCAGGTTCTTTCCTTTTGCCTCACTTCCAGTTTCAGTTTTTTTAGTTCAGGTGTAAACCATTTGTGTGCGTCCGGACTCCTAGAGCTGCTGAGATGCGTAGGAGGAGCATAGATGTTAATCGCTGCAGTAAGCCATTCATTGAACCGGCCATCGGCCTCCTCCACATTAGTGCTGTCAAGGGGAAGGGAGTCACCCAAAAATTTAAGAAAGGCTGGCATATCCATAGAGGTCCATTTCCTAATGGTTTTGCTGGTTTGTAGCTTGAAGTGGGTTGTCTTATCTAACTGGAAGGAGAAACTTATGCTGTGGTGATCAGACCAGCAGCAAGGTTTTATGTCTGATGCAGATAGTGACGAGTTCAGAGACCAGATTTGGTCAAGGCTATGGCCCTTCTGGTGAGTCTCAGTGTGGATGTGTTGTGTCAGGTTGAGATCACAGAAAAGTTCACTCATCTCTGCAGCCTGGGGGTCCAATGATAAGTTGTCAAACCAGAAGTTTAAATCCCCAACCAGAAGTAGTTTAGGATGGTTAGTGACCAACGGTGCCAGTAGCTGAGCTAGAGTGGAAGGGAATGTGGCCATGGTTTGGGGAGGGCGATATAGTAGGACCAGTACAAGTGAGCCATTGGGAGTATCTATTTTGGCGACTATGTTTTCAGTATTAGGTAGAGGCAGAGAGGGGAGCTGTCTAATTTGGAATTTTTTATTGACGATTATAGCTGCTCCTCCCCCAGTTTTTCCGCCTGGGCGGAGTGCTGATAGAATGTAGTAATCTGCAGGTAGGGCAGCTAAAATGTCCGGTAGTGAGTCCGGAGTGAGCCAGGTCTCTGTCAATAGCAGCATGTCAGGTTGTTTATCCATGAGTAGCAGAAAAATATCTGATTGGTGTTTAATCATGGAGCGGGTATTGAGATATATACACCTGAACGTGTAGGTAGAGCAGGGTGTGGTCGTGAGCATAGAGTACTCAGGAGCAGGGGCATTTGTGAGGGTGGCGGGGTTGCCTATGCCTAAGTAAGATATACGTTTCGCTGCGTTATGGGGAACAGGTGGACACGTCGTGGTGGTTGGGCGCAGCGCTAGTAGTTCAGCAGAAGTATAAGTGTAGTAGCCCACAGGGTCCTTGGCCCCTGGTCCCGGACGCTCGCGGACGAGCGCAGACGAGCTTGCCTTAAGCGCGCCTTCGGCGCGCAATCGTCGCGCCCGCTGCGCTCGTCCGCTGCGCTTCCTACCAAGGCACATAATTTATGCAGAATGATCAAAGCGTTGGAAGGGGCGTGTCCAACCGAGGGGGCGTGTCTGGTGACGCACCTCGCTCTCGGGAAATGGCGATCAAGGGTAGTGGTGGTCGTTGCAGCGTGAGCCCGCTGTTCCAGGAAGTGTCAGGTAGGTTTTAAAAAGCACAGAATCACACCAATATTTACAAATGCTTAAAATACGCTCTCCCGGCTTTCCGCCTCAGGAGTCCTATGTTAGTGTCAGGCCTCAGAGTCAGCGCGCACTATATAGGCATATGGCGAGGGGGCGTGTCCAACCGAGGGGGCGTGTCTGGTGACGCACCTCGCTCTCGGGAAATGGCGATCAAGGGTAGTGGTGGTCGTTGCAGCGTGAGCCCGCTGTTCCAGGAAGTGTCAGGTAGGTTTTAAAAAGCACAGAATCACACCAATATTTACAAATGCTTAAAATACGCTCTCCCGGCTTTCCGCCTCAGGAGTCCTATGTTAGCTAATGCCATTTGCAACACTAGCTGAGGACGCTGAGATACCAGTAGGCAAATTCCTCTTACACGCCTCCCTTCTGAAAACACTATCGGCTGCCTGAGGGGACTTGACGGTGGAACCACCAAAACATCTGCTCCTTCAATGCCTACATGTCATGGGGGTGAGTTCCTACGTGGTGCATTGGTTAGTGGAAGCGCTCCTTATACACACCCTCAAGCCAATGTCCCGGCTCAGAGTTAGTTGGGAGATGGATAGAGGTCGGCCATGGACAGACAGAGAGTGGGACGTTGTGCTGGCAAGCTCCAGTCACATACCAAGGAACTCCAGATTCAAACTCATACAGACGTATATCATACAAAGGGCGTATCTCTCACCAGACAAGATAAACAGGTACTTTCACACTGCCACCTCCGCATGCCCGCACTGCCAGCGGTTAAACGCAGATTTGCTACACATGCTTTGGGCGTGCACATCCCTACAGCAATACTGGCAGGGGGTGGTTACAACGCTAGCCTCCTGCACAGACATGCCCTTACCGTTGACATGGGAGATTTGTCTACTGGGACTCTGTGCCAGATCCCCAAAAAATAAGATCGCCTCGAGATTCCGAGATCTAGGTTTAATCATGGCGAAAAGATTAATAACGAAACAATGGAAACGTGCGAAACCACCAGAGGTGGCGGGCTGGAAACGTTCACTTGTAATATGGGCACAGGCGGAGAGCACGGCGCTACAAAGGGAGGAGACGGCAGGGCTTCGCAAATACCCCATGGCGCAGGGCTGGGACATTATGCTAGTGGCTCTTCAAGGTGGTGCTATGCTGCACGATGAGGATGAGTAACCCGCAGATTTACAACAGGCATGATAGTACCTAGTGGTCTGAATACACAATACTACTGCGCTCTACCATAAAGGAAATCATATACCCAGGAAATCCCCGGAACACTACTAGTGTTCAACAGGACCCCATACACTCCTGGGAGGAGGGGTGCTTCTTTGCTGACTTCATAGCTACACATAGACACATGTTTCTCTTTGGCCCCTGGCCAGGCGAGCCATAAGACATTGATGTGTAGATAACACATAGCTATGCTGGAACATGCAACAGAGACTCGACCTGCATAACTCGGTTGGCAGTTTATAATGTTATAAGTTTGAGTTTTGAATATATGTTTAATGGAAAAATAGGTCTTATTGGTATCTACACGTAACTTCGTATCACACATTATCCATATACATTATTGTATTTATAATGTTATCAAGTCTGATTGGCAGGTTGTTGTTCGGTGGTGGAATGGCCTGTATATCAGGTTTTGTGGTCCTGGCCCAGACAAAGATGTATCTCAATTATAATGTTTATGACCTTGCATCAGATACAGCAACCATGACGTGGAAGCAGGTGCGAGCAATAGCACACTAGGACTTCTTTATAAGTACCCAGAATACCGTATGTATCTGTAAGTAGGACCGATGGGTTCACATTAGTTTATTACTGCTGTCAACTGCACTATTGTAAGTCACATGGCCACTATAATTTTGTGATGGACAACTGTAAATGCTGTATAAAACCATGATGCCAATCATGATAAAATCGAAAAATACCAATAAAGATATTTAAACAAATAAAAAATGAAAACTCGCCCATTAGACACGATTCCCTGTCCTTGTGACGGCCAGAGCAAATAAAGAACATTGGGCCATATGTATCAAACCCCCCTTTAGCGATTCTCAATTTGCGATTTTTAGCGAATCGCAAGTTGAGAATCGCAAAATGGAATGTAAATAAAAAATCGTAATAAAATAGCGATTCCATAAAAATCGCTATTTCATTGCAACATTTCAAATAGCGATTCCTTATCCTAAAAAATCACAATTTTGCGAAATTTGCAAATTAGAGAATTGGAAACCCGGTGCAGCATGATGACATCACAACCAGGAAGTGTGACTACCCATGCTGCACCTGAGTTTCTGAAGCACAGTGAGAGAGAAGGAGTGGAGGTGAGGGAACTCTGCAGTGCAAGAACCAATGGCAGACACTGGAGACATGGCCAGCCAGGACAAACAGCAGCAGGGGGAAACACCCAGGAAGAGAAAACATAAGTTTTCTGAAACTGAACTGGAGGTCCTGATACAGGAAATGGTGATAAGCCACCAACTGCCCTTTGGGAAAAAGTCCCTGCGGGTGCCGGAGACACGCAAGCGTAGGATCTGTTCTGACATCCAGCGCAAAGTCAATGCAGTTGGCATCACCCACAGGAGCGTGGAAGATCTAAGAAAGCGCTGGTATGATATGCGCCAGCGCTCCAAGGAGAAGGTGGCTGCCAGGTTGGAGCAAGCAAAGAAGACTGGTGCTGGGACCTCTACCGCCACTAACTCCACACCACTTGAGGAACTGGTTGAGGGGACCTTGCTACCAGAGAGTGTTATGGGCGTGTCTGACCTGGACAGCTCCGACCCCCCGGCACCAAGACAAGGTAAGAAGCATGCCATCACACCCCTGAAACCCCCCAAATACCCCCACACACCCAGTAGCGACCCATGGGCAGAACACAACTAAATCTTCAGTGCAGGTACACAAGCACACACAGCAATGCATTATGGGAGATGTAGTCATATCCACATTATAGTGGTGCATTTACACCCAGCCAGTCCCTAACAGCATATGTGCATCAGGAAAGGCAAAATACAGACAGACAGGACCCATGTAATTCCAAACAGTGAAATTTTATGAATGACAAGTGCAAGTCAGGTCAGAAAATGAATGTGTGCCTTTACGTCCACAGCACCATCAGAAACACAGGAAATAGTCAGAGGAGGAGAGGACGAATCCCCTAACCCAAAGGCACCAGGGCAAGAGGATGAAACGGAGGAGGAGGACAGCCCAGTAATCCCTCCAAAACGCCACAGACGGATTGTAGTGCCACCACTGACCCATTGGAGGATGAAGGCCAGGACACCGATGGTGATGTCCAACCAGTCCCAGCACGGCCAGAGCCACAACACCGTGCTGATCTGATCCCGCCAATTCCATCAAGGAGCAGGGCATGTGCATCCACCAGTGGAGCAGCCCCAGGAGAGGACACAGTCTTCGGCGGGCTGGAGGGGCACATGTTGGAGGTACAGCGCCTGCAGGTGAAAAACATAAGGTCATTGCAGAGGGAGATCAGGGGTGGCTTCATGGGCATGACGGGTACCCTGGAGGCACTCTGTGCGGAACTGAAGGCAGATCGTGCTGCTAGGCACAGGGAGATGCAGCGCCTAGATCTTTACACACAGGCAGTTTACCGGCTGTCCTCAGCAACAAATGTTCTGTCAAGGCGAAGCATATGTATGCAGCGTGAGGTGGCACACAACAGCCAGGACGTGGCAAGGGCCCTGGTACAGATCACTTCTGCTGTGGATGAGCTGCGGGTAGCTCGCACTGCTGGACCAGGAGTCCTCAATCCAACAGATGAGGATGCACAATCAGGCAGGAGCAGCCTCACCCCCCGCACTCCCCGGATATATGCCGTAGTGGGCGTCACAGTAGGGCTACTGGGACATGTGAGGAGGGCACTGTGCACCCCCTGCCAGGGTCTCCGACACGACAGCGCCGCACTTGAGGTGCACTAACTTGGACCAGGAGATGGGTGCCTCAACCCAGTTTACATGGACACTTGCTCCTGATTGTACAATCGCAATGTGTTAATAACATGTGCTGTGCATTGGACGATACATTGTGTGGTACACAGGCTGTGTGCCGTCATTTATCCTGAAGTTAAGGAAATAAAACACAGTCTCACAACTAATAGTTAGCATTGTTTCATATATTCTTACCTAGAAATAGTTGCGTGTAATCTCGCCTCTGGCGCCCTGCAGCTGCATCAATTACACCGGCTCGTATGCGTTCTGACGCTGGCCCCTCATCATCGGATGAATCTGATTCACTTAGCTCCACTGGGGTGCCTTTCCTGGTGGCGATGTTGTGCAGCATGGCACATGCTACCACTATCTTGCAACAGTTCTGGGGGCTGTATTGCAGTGCCCCTCCGCTCTTATGTAGGCATCTGAATCTGCTCTTGAGTAGCCCAAAGGTCAGTTCAATGGTACATCTGGTTGCTATGTGGGCATTGTTGTACCTCCGCTCCCCAGCGTTGGCAGGATTCAGGTAGGGAGTCAGAATGAAATCACGGACCGCATACGCACTGTCACCTGTAGGGTGGGAGGAATATGGTTAAACACTGTCCTGCCAATGCTATCCTTTACTAGTGTGTCCTTTGTACAAATGCATTTACCTAGTAGGTATCCCTCACCAAACGGCCCACTTGTGAGTCGACGGTGTATCTCACTGTGGCGGAAGATGAAAGCGTTGTGCGTGCTGCCTAGGTATTTTGCGACAATGTCGGTGATGATGTGCCTGGCATTAATCACCACCTGTATGTTCAGGGACTGGTAGTATTTGCGATTCCTGAACGCATACTCGTTCTGTGAAGGGGGGATATGGCGACATGTGTCCCATCTATGCATCCAATGACGTGGGGAAATTGTGCTATTTGATAGAACTCCTGCTTGGTCTGGTCTAGTGCCTGTGGTGTGCTGGGGAAGTGGATGTGGTGATGCAGCCTCTGGAGCATGGCATCAAGGAACGTGTGGAAAAAGCACGACAATGCACTCTGTGAGACCCCTCCTGCTGAGGCTATCACCCCCTGGAAGCTACCTGATGCCAAGAGGTGCAGTGAGCACAGGATCTGGATGTGGGTGGGGATGGTGTGTGTCCTGTGTTTGCGGTGTTCAAGGATAGGTTTGAGCTCCTCAATTAAATCAAGGATGCTCTCTTCATCCAGCCTATAGTTTGTATGGGTCTTCTCCTCAGTCCGCTGGATCAGGGTTATGCATGCACGACAGATCCTCTCCTGGCGACTCCTCCTCTGTCCAGCAGCTCTGATTCACAGCCTCCTGGCTATCACATACAGCCCAGCCATTGTGGAAAAATCTGTTGCGTTGTGGGCCTCCTTAAATAGTTTGAACCTGGTTACCACCTGCTTCGACTTGGTGGCAATTGCGATTCTCAAAATTGCGAATTTGGTGAAATCGCAAATCGCTATTTTTTCATACATTTCATTGCGATTTCTAAAAATGCGAATTTTAAAATTGCGATTTTCGCATAATGAAAATTGCAATTTTGGAATTCGCACTATTATTCGCAGATTTATTGGTTCACATTGTGAGTAATCGCTATTTTAGCGACTCCTTATTTTTGTGATGCGAGAATGTCTCATACATCGCATTTAGCAAATTTTTAGTCGCAAACGCTGTTTTTTGCGATTCGCAGCGTTTGCACGAGTAAAATTTAGTTTCATACATATGGTCCTATGCACTTTATGCTGTTGTGTGATTTTAATTTTAATTTTAGGAGTCATTACTTAAAATCGCTTTTGCTTGCACAAGATATCAGATCGCATTTTGTTGCTTTGAAATATCTGCTTGAGTTGAATGACAAAGGTTTGCCTTAATGTTGCACAGGTCGACCGGGGGCCTGGGGAGGCTTTCCCTGGCCTGGCTAGGGTTCGGAAGCTGGGACCGGGCCTGGGGCTTGTGCTCCGTCCGGCAGGCCCTGGGGTGCGGGAGCCCCCCGCCCTGCAAGCCAGCCGAGTGTCCGGGCGCTGGGGAAGGGGGTCCACCAGGGCCCAGGGAGTCTCTCCCCGGCCTTGCTAGGGTTCGGAAGCTGGGCCCAGGCCCGGTGCTGGAGCTCCGTCCTAGGGTTCGGCTCAACCCGAGGGTGCGGGAGCCCCCCGTCCTGCAAGCCAGCCGAGGGTCCGTGCGTTGGGGAAGGGTGTCCACCGGGGCCCGGGGAGGCTCTCCCCAGCCTGACTAGGGTTCGGAAGCTGGGCCCTTACCTTCTCACCCATGGGGGAAAAGCTTCCTTTTCTAATCGTGATCTTCTGGATTTATGCAAAAGCGTCATTTCCAGGTTCTGGCCTGTTGGACTATAAAGCAACATTTGCCCTGAATTTTTAATCCCCGCCGATAAAAAAGGCTCCACTTGTAGCTCTCTGGTTAAATGTGCATGCCAATCCCAGCACTCTATCCTTCTCTGGTTCCTAGCCACCACTCATCCGGCTCTAATTTCTCACAGGAATGGTTTACAGGCAGTTATACCATCTCCTCAAGTGGATTAATAGATTTTCACCACCTAACTACATCATCACAAGGGCCTCAAACCCTACAACCTTCATCCTCCCAGTGTGCCATCTCCTTCATTAAGGTTCTCAACTGTGAACCAGGGACCCATGGAACTTGTCAAGGGATGGGAGGAGTGATCAAACTGAAAAGCATAAAGACTGGCTGCAAAGAGATGTCAAACAACTGCAATGTTCAGAATGCAATTCCCTGTCCCGAAAGTCCCCATTAATGTGGAACATGCAGTTCAGAATAATTTAAGAGCCTGACAATCGCTAAATTTCATCTTAATATCTGATTTGGCTAAATACCAAAGGACTGTCTATGTTAGGGTTGAGGGGCCTTAACTGATCCTTGTAGACTAAACAGTATAGAGCAATGTCAGCGAAACTGGTGGTTGGTGGGAGAGTCCTCTTCTAAGTCTTAGTTCACACATCACCTAATTGTATAGGTAGCTGCATGTGGGTGTCCTTATCCTGTGATGTCCGTGGTTAATGGCTACAGGAGTGACGTTCACTAACAAAGTGGTTTTTTTCTGCAATGTCAGAAGTGGAGAAAAATAGAATGTGTTATGGAGATCTTTGCATTGCATATAAGGAAGGATGCATTTTGGGGAGACACATTTTTAGGGCGAAGCCTATTGAGTCCTCAAACCATGTCACTTTATTACTCTGGCAAATATTACAACATTGCAAGAGTGGTGGACGTTGCCTTTGTGTATGCAACAGAGTAGTAAAGTAATGAAGAAGAGAAATGAGAGACGCTGCTTGTTGCCCCCAGATGACCTAACAGGTGGTTTCCAAATGGCTTGTAGTCAGGAACAGAGGCAGGTCTCTTGTTTACCCTGGCAATACAACACCTCATCTGACTTAAAGTACTGGTCCTTAAGCTGACTGACATTACGGCGTCTTGTTTGCTTTTGAACCCTGGGAACACGATTAAGCCTGCAGGCCTCATTTCACGCAACTGCAGCTATTGAACGGGGGCATAGAAATATACAGCAAAAAGTTACAACTGGAAGGTGCCTTGGAACATAGGTTACTAACACAAAAATATAGGAGCAATGCACAACCAGAACCATATAGTGTACTTTTAGCTACTGCAGTTTAGAGGTTGCATGGTGGAATGCTTAGCACACTGGATGTTATCAAAAAGATGTTAATTTCAAAGAAATGAAGAAACCCTGCCATTTTATGAATTCAATTGAGAATGCAACAACACAGGGAAATGGCAGCCAAATCATGATTAAATGAATGATTATAAAATGAAACGAAATATGCTGCTCCTTCCACCTATGACATGGAGTTCTGGTAGCATGGTTTGTATTGTTTGACATTTAGTTATGTCCACTGCATAAGAACAGGAGGTAGCTAGCTCACTCCAAGACCATAGTAAGACCACACAGGAAGTGTTGGGAGGCATGTGAAGGGGAATCACAATTCACAAACACAAATTAGAATCTGGCTTAGAAGCCTTCCCCATAAAGCAAAAAGAACAATTGATAGATAGAATGCAGAACAATGTCATACATTCACCCCAGTACAGAGATCTGGGCTTAAATCCAGCATTTCTTTGCTCACCATGCCATTCCAGTTTGAACACAGCCATATGCAAATCAGCCTTGACCCTGCGCCCAATGGGAACAGTCCAGCCCGAACTGCCAGGCCAGGTCCTCCCGGGACTAGAAAGAAGCATCCTAGGACCGGTTTCGGAGTTTTACCCCACATCAGCCAGGATGGCTTGACTCCAGTGGCTGGGGGTGAGTGTCCGAAAAGTTTTAGTGCTCCGTCCATCATCTCCTTGTGTTTGTCTTGTTCGCCCTAAGTTGTCAGGGTATGCCCAGATGTGGGTCCCTTGCTCACTTTGCCACTGGATTCAAGCTAGCCTGGCTGATGAGGGCTGTTAGCCCGAAACCGGTACCAGGATGCTTGTTTCCAGCCCAGGAAAGACTTAGCTTGGCAGTTCGGGCTGGACTGTTCCCATGAGGCAAAGGGTCAAGGCTGATTTGCATATAGCTGTGTCTGAACTGGGGTGGTAAAGTGAGGTAAAGAAAGATGATGTATGATGGATTCAACTCAGATCTGTTCCTGGGGGTGAGTATCTGAAACATTTCAGCGCTCCGTCCATCATCTCCTTGTGTTTTTCCTTGTTCACCATAAAGCAAGCATGTTTCTGATGTATACCTCAATTGTTCAAGGTGAACAAAACAAAATTAACAAGCAATGGAAATGCAATCGGTCTCGCATTTGTTTGAGTTAGAGCTATTGGCTTAGTAAATGGCAATGTCTTTTACCTATGTTTTATGGAGTGTATGTATGTGGTGTGCAGTGGAACTGCGTGGTTTGGATTGGCTAGTTGTGTAATTGTGTGGAGTGGAATTGTGTGGCATGGAGTGGATTTGTGCAGTGGAATTATGTAGCATGATGTGCTGTTGACATATGTGGATAGTGATTATGTGGTGTTGAGTGTAGTGAAGTTATGTGGAGTTGAATTGTGTGCTATGAAGTGTAATTATGTGGGTTGGTATTTTGTGTTGTGAAGTGGTATGTAGTGGAGTTTAATTTTGTGTTGTGTTGTTGAATTTTGTAGCACAATGGGGAATTGTGTGGTGTGGAATGTATGTATGCAGTGTCATGTGTAATTGTTTTGTTGAGTTGTATTATGTGGTTTGGTGTAAAAATTATGCGATATGGATTGGAAATGTGTGTAGCTGAATTGTGTGGCATGGAACTGTGTGAATAGCTTTGCATTTATGGTGACAGCAAAGAACAAATCGGTAGGAACGAAGCTCCAGATCTGTGTATTTGGGTGGTAAAAAAAGAAAGGGAGTTAGAGGTATTGGCATTGTAAATGTACCTATGTGTTATGGATCAGAGTGGATGTATGTGGTGTGTAGTGGAATTATGTGGGTTGGATTGGGATTGTTAGCTGTGGCATTGTGTAGTGAAATTATGTGGTATGGTATGGAGTTCTATTATGTGACTATTATATGTGTGTGTTTGAGTGCATTGCAATTATGTGTAGAGGGATTGTGTGTAATGGGGTGTGTGTAATGGAATGTAATTACATGGATTGGTATTTGTGTTGTAGAGTGTTATGTAGTGGTATGATGTTGAATATATGTAGTGTGTATTGTATTTGTGTTGTAGATTGGAATAATGTGGTTTGGTGTAAAACTATGAGGCATGGAATGGAACTTCTGTGGAGTTAAATAGTATGGTACAGTATGGAACAGTGTACTGTGGGTGATATTATGTTGTGTGATATGTGGCGTCGAAAAAGTTTGGTCATGTGGATAATTGTTATGTGACATAGAGTGGATTTATGTGGGGTTTATGTATGTGAAATTAATGTGAAAAAACTGATAAAACATACACATTTAGTAATGCAACTTCATTGTATATAGGATGGGTCGGTTTATTTATCTGGCACATTTATAGTGTAAAAAACATTCAAATCCTGCAACAGTTTGGACAAAAGTCACAGAACTATGCCATACATGTAGTTGCCACAAATATAATGAACACAGTATAAGTGTTAGAGATCAAAGTAAGAACAAATCTTTCTGAATTAATGTTGCAAATAGGCCTTACATTGCAAAAGCTGCTGCCAGGACTGAAAATGGTGTGAGGGGTGCAGGTAGGTTTTAAAGTAAGTACAAATAGAAAAGCGAGATTTAGAGCTATTTGTGTTGTAAATACAAATATCTTTTACCTATGTGTTATGGAGTGTAGTGGAATATGTTGTTTGCTTTTAAATAATTATTTGTGGAATTGAGTGGCATGAAGTTGTGTCATGTGGAGTGGATTTGTGTAATGATATTATGTGGCATGGTGCACATTTGAAATATGTGGATAGTAAATATGGTGTGTTTGAGTGTATTGGAGCTATGCTTACTGGGATTGTGTGTTATGGGGTGTGATTATGTAGAATGGTATTTTGTGTTGCCGTGTGTTTTGTAGTGGAGTTCAAACATGTGGTGCTTTATAGAATGTTTGTGGTATGATGTGTGATTATGTGGTGTGTATTGGATGTATGTGGTGTGTCAAGTAGTTGTGTTGTCGATTTGTATTATGTGGTTTGTTGTCAAATTATGTGGTGTGGAATGGATATGTGTTGAGCTGAACTGTGTGGCATGGAGTGAAAATATGTTAGTGAAATTATGTGGCATTAGAGTGGAGTGTCTTTATGTGGGTTGTTGCTATGTGGTATAGTTTGCTTTAATATGGTGTGTAATTATGTGGTAGTGAGTTGAGTATTAGTATGTGGAGTTGAATTATATAGTGCTGAGTCATATTATGTGGAGTGTAAATATTCTGTGTGGTGTTGATTTGTATGTTGGTGAATTGTGTTGTATTGTGTGTTAAACTAAACATCCAGGTATGCCATATGGAACCCAGGTGAGTGGAGTAAAAAATAAATCAAACTAGTCTCCCTGTTAAATTTATCAAATCTAATTTTATTCTAAAATCAATCAATTTAAATGAAAAAACTGTTTAAAACAAGAAATAATCTCTCTCACACACACAAATTCCTTAACGCAACAGCAGATATGGGGAGGCACATATGAAACAAACACATACCACCAGTATTTAGATTTCTCTTTGCAACAGCCATGAAGATTAGATGGCTTGACCAGGGCCCATTAAGTACACCATTAGATGACAAGAATGCAGACAAAGTAAACAAGGCAATGGGGATGTGAAGCATGTGTGCTGCAGAAGCAGTGTTTAAAAAACACAATCACTAGTTACAACACTAAAATAAACAATGACAATGCAAAATAAGCACTGACCGCTATCCAATAACTGATCTCACACCGTAGCATCGAAGCCATTGGCAAGAGAACACAAATGTGACATTTAGAATTATGATACAGTTGCTCGGTTTAGAAACTGATCACAACAGCATGCACACCGTCCGCACAGAACTTAGAGCTGATGAGTCAGTCCTCAGCCTTCTGCCTGAGAACTTGTGTCAAAGAAAACTAAAAGTGAAAACCTATCATTACCCTCCTTTTTCCCTTTTCCTATTGACTAAGCAGTAGCTTTTATATATAAAAAGAAGTGGGGGGAAAAGTTAAAATAAAAAGTTAGAGCCTAACACACTGATGCTTATGTCCTGCAGGAGTGAGGCTTCTGAGAAACCTCTAGAGCTGCCATCCTCTGACCTGGGGAACCGGATTTGAGTGTCGGCGTTGCTAAAACTGTGCCTTTTCCAAAGTATATTTTTATACAACATGCATTTTATTTTAGGAATGTGGTATAGTGTCAAACCTACTTTAAAATACATCCCAGAACTTACAAAGAGCATTTTTCTAGAAGCCGGGACATCACAAGTAGAGTGTGTTCCACTTCGATCCCTTTGCTATTTCTATAACTGAATGTAAGATCTGATGGGGGTGGGGGCAGGGTGTAGTAATTCGGACCTGAATGTACAAGAGCAAATATTTATATATTATGGCATAAGATCTGGACATCAGTATACAAAGATTTAAATCGTGCCATTATTAGGGATTGCCTCAAGTCGAGTTTGTCTCCGCGTATGCCTTGGTTGACATATATCCAACACTTTTTTTGGTGACCTGGGGCACCTGATAATTTTGAGAAGCCTGAATCTCTAGAATCTATCAGTGGAAAGATCGGAAAAATGAATGTATGGTGCATTTTGAGAAACTTAGGTTGACCTCTTAAATTTCAAAGTCTAGTGTTTTAAAAAATCTATTTATTTTAACCACGTATGAAATGCAACCTTATCTCAAATTTGTTTTAAATCCCATGAATAGATTCACTCTGAACCGATAAGACTGGATAATTTTCATCACCTAATTAGCTTTCCTGAAATGAAAGTTTGGTCTTCAAAATTAACAAACTGTCCCTGTGATTGCCTGATGGCACTGAGTACCATGCATGTAGTCTGTTTCTGTTAATTTTAATGTAAATTGAGAACATTTTTAATTTTGCCTATTTTAAGATTGCTTAATTTTAGACAATATCGCCCTGCTTATTTTTTTTTACAATCACTGCCATCCATGGAGATTTGCTGTAGTATGTCACCTAGCAGATATAATTGCACTTCACCCTTTGTACCTCTGGCGCACTATCTGTATCAAGGAAGAAACTTGTTTTACTAAGTCAATTAGAATCCCTTGGCTAATTTATATTAATTCCACTTATATTGAGCTGTTTAATGTGTCAATGCAGCCTAACCCACGATCTGTAATAACACTCTCGACATGGTCTATAAAAGATAACTTTATGTTTCATAAAAGGGAAGCCAGGGTGAGAAGCCAGGGGGGGAAATCAACTGTTGCACTTTATTTCTCACTTGCACTGAAGGAAGGCTATCAAAGTTTTTTAACTTATGCTTCAAATTTAATCCACCGATTTGTACTAACAAGAATTACATTAGGGATTGTCCACAATTTAGTTGACTTTTCTTTATGAAATCTTGCCCATTAGACACGATTCCTTGTCCTTGTGACGGCCAGAGAAAATAAAGAACATTGGGCCATATGTATCAAAATCCCCTTTAACGATTCTCAATTTGCGATTTTTAGCGAATTGCAAGTTGAGAATCGCAAAATGGGATGTAAATAAAAAATCGCAATAAAAAAGCGATTCCATAAAAATCGCTATTTCATTGCGACATTTCAAATAGCGATTCCTTATCCTAAAAAGTCGCAATTTTGCAAAAATTCGCAAATTAGAGAATTGGAAACTCAGATGCAGCATGATGACATCACAACCAGGAAGTGTGACTACCCATGCTGCACCGGAGTTTCTGAAGCACAGTGAGAGAGAAGGAGTGGAGGTGAGGGAACTCTGCAGTGCAAGAGCCAATGGCAGACACTGGAGACATGGCCAGCCAGGACAAACAGCAGCAGGGGGAAACAGCCAGGAAGAGAAATCATACGTTTTCTGAAACTGAACTGGAGGTCCTGATACAGGAAATGGTGATAAGCCACCAACTGCTCTTTGGCAAAAAGTCCCTGCGGGTGCCGGAGACACGCAAGCGTAGGATCTGGTCTGACATCCAGCGCAAAGTCAATGCAGTTGGCGTCACCAACAAGAGCGTGGAAGATTGGCGTCACCCACAAGAGCGTGGAAGATCTAAGAAAGCGCTGGTATGATATGCACCGGCGCTCCAAGGAGAAGGTGGCTGCCCGGTTGGAGCAAGCAAAGAAGACTGGTGCTGGGACCTCTACCGCCACTAACTCCACACCACTTGAGGAACTGGATGAGGGGACCCTGCTACCAGAGAGTGTTATGGGCGTGTCTGACCTGGACAGCTCTGACCCCCCGGCACCAAGACAAGGTAAGAAGCATGCCATCACACCCCTGAAAACCCCCAAATACCCCCACACACCCAGTAGTGACCCATGGGCAGAACACAACTAAATCTCCAGGGCAGGTACACAAGCACACACAGCAATGCATTATGGGAGAGGTAGTCATATGCACATTATAGTGGTGCATCTACACCCAGCCATTCCCTAACAGCATATGTGCATCAGGAAAGGCAAAATACAGACAGACAGGACCCATGTAATTCCAAACAGTGAAATTTAATGCCTAACAAATGCAAGTCAGGACAGAAAATTAATGTGTGCCTTTAAGTCCACAGCACCATCAGAAACACAGGAAATAGTCAGAGGAGGAGAGGACGAATCCCCTAACCCAGAGGCACCAGGGCAAGAGGATGAAACGGAGGAGGAGGACAGCCCAGTAATCCCTCCAAAACTCCGCAGGCGGATTGTAGTGCCACCACTGACCCCATTGGAGAATGAAGGCCAGGACACCGATGGCGATGTCCAACCGGTCCCAGCATGGACAGAGCCACAACACCGTGCTGATCCGATCCCGCCAGTTCCATCAAGGCGCAGGGCATGTGCATACACCAGTGGAGCAGCCCCAGGAGAGGACACAGTCTTCGGCGGGCTGGAGGGGCACATGTTGGAGGTACAGCGCCTGCAGGTGAAAAACATAAGGTCATTGCAGAGGGAGATCAGGGGTGGCTTCATGGGCATGACGGGTGCCCTCTAGGCACTCTGTGGGAACTGAAGGCAGATCGTGCTGCTAGGCACAGGGAGATGCAGCGCCTAGATCTTTACACACAGGCAGTTTACCAGCTGTCCTCAGCAACAAATGTTCTGTCAAGGCGAAGCATATGTATGCAGTGTGAGGTGGCACACAACAACCAGGACGTGGCAAGGGCCCTGGTACAGATCACATCTGCTGTGGATGAGCTGCGGGCAGCTCGCACTGCTGGACCAGGAGTCCTCAATCCAACAGATGAGGATGCAGGAGCATCATCACCCCCGCGACCCCCGGATAGATGCCGTAGTAGGTGTCACAGTAGGGCTACTCGGACATTATGAGGAGGGCACTGTGCACCTCCTGCCAGGGGCTCTGACACGACAGCGCCGCACTTGAGGTGCACTAACTTGGACCAGGAGATGGGTGCCTCAACCCAGTTTACATGGACACTTGCTCCTGATTGTACAATCGCACTGTGTTAATAACATGTGCTGTGCATTGGACGATACATTGTGTGGTACACAGGCTGTGTGCCGTCATTTATCCTGAAGTTACGGAAATAAAACACAGTCTCACAACTAATAGTTAGCATTGTTTCATATATTCTTACCTAGAAATAGTTGTGTGTAATCTCATCTCGCCTCTGACGCCCTGCAGCTGCACCAATTACACTGCCCACTTGTAAGTCGACGGTGTATCCCACTGTGGCGGAAGATGAAAGCGTTGTGCGTGCTGCCTGGGTATTTTGCGACAATGTCGGTGATGATGTGCTTGGCATTACACACCACCTGTATGTTCAGGGACTGGTAGGATTTGCGATTCCTAAACACATACTCGTTCTGTGAAGGGGGGATATGGCGACATGTGTCCCATCTATGCATCCAATGACGTGGGGAAATTGTGCTATTTGATGGAATTCCTGCTTGGTCTGGTCTAGTGCCTTTGGTGTGCTGGTGATGCAGCCTCTGGAGCATGGCATGCACTCTCTGAGACCCTTCCTGCCGAGGCTATCTCCCCCTGGAAGCCACCTGATGCCAAGAGGTGCAGTGAGCACAGGACCTGGATGTGGGTGGGGATGGTGTGTGTCCTGTGTGTGCGGTGTTCAAGGATAGGTTTGAGCTCCTCAATTAAATCAAGGATGCTCTCTTCATCCAGCCTGTAATTTGTATGGGTCTCCTCCTCAGTCCGCTGGATCAGGGTTGTGCGTGCACGAAAGATCCTCTCTTGGCATCTCCGCCTCTGTGCAGCAGCTCTGATTCGCAACCTCCTGGCTATCACATACAGCCCAGCCATTGTAGAAAAATCTGTTGCATTGTGGGCCTCCTTAAATAGTTTGCACCTGGTTACCACCTGCTTCGACTTGGCGGTAATTGCGATTCTCAAAATTGCTAATATGGTTAAATCTCAAATCGCTATTTTTTCATACATTTCATTGCGATTTCTAAAAATGTGAATTTTAAAATTGTGATTTTTGCATAATGAAAATCGCAATTTTGGAATTCGCACTATTATTCGCAGATTTATTGGTTCACAGTGTGAGTAATCGCTATTTTACCGATTCCTCATTTTTGCGATGTGAGAATGTCTCATACATCGCATTTAGCAAATGTTTAGTCGCAAATGCTGTTTTTTGCGATTCTCAGCGTTTGCACGTGTAAAATTTTGTTTCATACATATGGCCCTATGCAGTTTATGCTGTTGTGTGATTTTAATTTTAATTTTAGGAGTCATTACTTAAAACCGCGTTTGCTTGCACAAGATGTCAGAACGCATATTGTTGCTTTGAAATATCTGCTTGAGTTGAATGACTAAGGTTTGCCTTAATGTTGCAGTTTTTATCTCAAAAGCAACTAAGATACGTAAAAGTATTATCCTTTGATGCTGTAGCGAACCCTATGGAGACTGGATAGAAGCCTTTTAGTAATTTTAAACATGTACCGATGGTAGGGACATTTATGATTATAATTAACCATCACAGTTTTTACTTTTTTTCTGAGTTTTATTCATGTGTGATTGATTTATTGTGACTGCTTTTATGGTTGTTTTTTAACACACAGAAAAACGTTTTTTTAATTGAATTGAGATCAGTGTCAGCGGTAATGATACCCTTTGATGGTTGGCTGACTTTCTAGATGTCCGGACCCATACAATTACCCTGGGTCCATTTAAATCTTGTATGGTTTCCATCACCCAAGGAGTTCCACAGGGCCCATCTTTGAGCCTGACGCTGTTTAACATCTATGTTGCTCCTTTATTTTAGATCATCAAAGCATCGGGTTTTTGAAGAAATCACTTATTCTGATGACACCTAGTTGATCATCTCCCTGGGACAGGACATTGGCGGTGCTAAGCACTTATTTCAAAATTGCACGAGGAATACAATCTTCTGGATGTGGAAGAACTGTTTTCAGTTGAACAGCAAGAAGACTGAAATTCTGATGCTTGGCAAAGCTCAGCACCTCTGGTTCCCCGGCCAGCAACTGTACAAACAGTCACTATAAGAAGAACATGCTTTGCTACCAAGCGGCTATTAAGGAATGTTTTGTATTTGGCGGTTAATGATACCGTCTGTCCAAATTACAGGTAGTCCAAAATACAGCTGCCCACTAAGTGGCAGATCTAGAAGGAAGTGCCGCAGCATGGCACCGCAAGCCCTTTGGCTGCGCCACGCGGCGTCACTTCCGAAGCACAGGGATGCAACATATTTACAAGAATATGTCGCATCTCTGTGCTTCCCCCTGAGCTGCCGCACAAACTGAAAGCCATTCGATGATGCAGGCACCCTTGCACCATGGTGGAAGGATGCCTGCCTCATGGGGAGATTGTTTTTGTGCAGGAAGGGGCACCTTTCTGCACAAAAACAATCACTACAGGCATTAATCTCTTTCAATGTGTGCTGTCGAATGCAGCATGCATTAAAAGAGGAAAAAATGAGGAGACATGAAAACATTTCTCCTCGTTGCACCTCGCTACGCCACCTTTAGGATGGCGTAGCTGTCGTACTTTAAAATTTGGGACCGCGTAGGAGGCAGGGCCCTACCCCTGTCTATCCCGGTATTAGCGAACCGCGAATGGTCAATGCGGTATGTACAAGTGCTTTGTGTAACGTTTTAGCTATGAATGCACTATGTATACGTTATTATACATTGACTCTGTGGGTTCCATCTTGGAGCGGTGGCCATCTTATAGTTGCCCTCACATAGGCTACACTTTACTTTGACTTCTCTGTGACCTGTGCAAACTGACTCCACTGCCCGAGGTCAGCCCTGTCCGGCCGGTTCCTTTTACTGCGGCCAAATGGGATTAGCATCAGGGCTCGAGGCATCATAAATTCCTTCTTCCCACACGAACCCTGACTAATCTCTTTCACACCTGACTCTTCCTGCTTTATGGCTTGTTTTACAAACAGGAGGTGCCCGTGTTTATTGGGGCCTGCTGATATCTGATGAGGGATCTGAGCCTTGCTGGGTAAATAATTGCGGGCTGGCTGAACTGAAATGTGGGATTGTAATCATGACTCTGCTTGTTCTTTGAAGTAAAATATGTGAATGACCAACTGCAAGAGAAGGGCGGTGTTGCCCAGAGCGTAATATTCTCCATAAAAGAGAAGACTGGTTTCTGTTCTGGAGACTGCCTCATTCAGTTGCTAAGGCTTCTGTGCGACGTAGTCTCACTCATTTGAGTTTAATAAAGATGTCTTTTCATATTTCAGCTTCTTTGCCAAGTTCTTTGTTATATTACCATGAGAGTGGAATTTTATAATACTACGCCAACATGGAAAACAAAGTCATAGGGTGCTACCCCTGGCACCGCTGGGGTCCTAAAATGCCCGGTACTTCAGTTGGCGCCCGACAGCGCGGCATCACTACAAGTGACTATCTGGAGGAGCGATCTTGTCAGAGGACAGAAATCTACAGGGAAGAACAGGACAGAAATCCACTAAGCAGGTACTACTCTGAGCACCAAGGTTCTGGGGGATTCTTTGTCTCTGCAGCCCAGTATATATCTGATCTTTCTGACTTTGACTCTCCAAAAGATGTCACTCCCGATTAGAACCCTTTTTGGCGTGAGTATTATAAAAGACGTTTGGTTATGTAGAACTTGACAGTTAGAATTTGGATAACCTTTTGATTAGTAAAAATAAGAATTAAGTATAAGTGCTTTTGTTCTTTGTCTTTGATTTGGTTATCGCAATTACCAAAGCCGAGGGGTTGGTTTCTTGGTTTGTTGATTTAGTCATTGCAATTACCATACCCAAGGGTCTCGCATATTTGCGAGTGTATTGCTAGAGATAAACCCTTGAAGTTTTGAAGCTAGATTAGTGAGCTATAAGATGCCTGATCTTAGCAAATTTGGAAATGTAGCTTTTGGTTTGTATAGGTTTGGATATGCGAATTGCAATTTGTGTTGGCAGGTAATGAGGAGATATTTCTCCATTTGGTTTAGTTCAGTATCTTTGGCATGCCTGTTTGTAAGCTCACATGGAAAAATGTGTTGCTCTTTGTTTTGAAAGGTACCATAGTGTGGGAAATATCTAAATAGGTTAGATTTAAAAAACATATTTCTTCCTTGGTGATTTTGTATCCCCCAGGGAATTACAATATGACATAATACAAAACAAGGATGCTTCGTTCCGCGCAGTTTTATGAATAAAGATATGCAGAACGATTTTGTGTGGTGTTCTGCTAGGCAAAGCTAGTGAATTGAGCGCATTCACTACTTCTTGGACATACATCTGTCTGAAGGGCTGTTTATGCAGTCTTTTGGAATACTATTGAGAAGCGTTTCTCGTAAATATGACTTACAACTAGTATTTGCAAATGGTTTGGTTCAAGTATAGTCTGTGAGCTGTTCTTTCTTTCTGTCATGCGTATTGATTTGCAAGTCAACTGTGTGTTTAAATGTCTATGTGGTTTTCTCATTAGTGCAACTTCCGTAAGTAAATTGCGACGGCGCTATTTATGAAAAATGGCTAAAGCACGCTGTATTGTCTGTTTGACCCCCCTTTCCGTTTATGTCTGAAATGAGCTCAATATGTGTTTGTGGGTCTTCTGATGTTTTCAGTCTGTTAAGCAAAATGTTGGTTAATTAATGTTAAGTAGAAACTTAGGAAAAATCCAGAAATGAACAATGTGATGTGCTAAAATAGCTATGTGTTGCTATTTAATTTATAGAATGAGCAGTTGTGCACATATACAAAACTGCCGTTAAATGCTTCAAGGATAAAATTAGAACCACATTCAATAGATATAAATAAGGCCCCAAAAACGAAATTATCTATTTTTGCAAAAGTAAATAAATTTACAGCATTTTCCTTAGATGCATTGTATTAGATGTTCACAGGCAAACTTTTCAGCTGCAGTATATTTGATAAGAATGTTCATTCAGCCAGCACTTTCCCAGTTAAACACAGGTGGAATTTTGCATAACCGTCCTTTTAAATGAAAGTGGCGCAAAAATGTGACGCGTTTCAAATTGGGCTTATGCGCTTAGGCTTGTGAGTTAAATGTGTCCAAAATGATAGGCAAGGGATGCAGCTTGTTTTTTATACATGGAATTATCACAAAAACGAATAATTGGGATTTTTTTTTAAAGAAAATTATTAATCATGGAAAAATTATTTTAAAAAACAAGTGCTTTTCAAAATCGTTTTTTGATATTTATAAAGCTTAATACTCATACTATGGCCTCCTAGCATTAAAATTTGATTTGAGTTGTGTTGCATCACTAAAATGGCAAGCATTCGTGTGTACAATTTTCCCTTGGCGCAGGCGCAAACAAGCTCATTTTTATAAAGTATAAGTTATTATTTCCAATGCCTGACTCATGGGTTATGTAATAGACATTCTGGTAATGCATATTATGCAAAAAAAAATTGTAGGATATTCATTTTTTAATGCCCAAAAAATCAAAGTCGAATTTGGGTAAAAACACTGTTTAAACTGCATTTTCTTTCATTCAGAGTACTTTTTAAAGTGTCTCAGGCTTCAATAAATGCATATATTTAGGTTTGATATATATTCACAGGTTGTGCCTTCTTATGATTCGATGAGTCAATGTGCCAGTACACAAACTTGTTTTAATATCAGGGTTGAAGGTTCTAACTTTAGCTGTGTCTGTTAGGCTGGGCACGATACTACGGTTACAAGAACTAGGTAATATGTAGAAAGGAGAAGAACGATTGGGAAAATAGAATGCCTTGGAGGGAAGAGAGATGATGAAGGGGAGTAATAAAGACATGAAGAGTAGCGTGAGGAAGGTTGTATTGACGAAGGGGATCAAAAGGAATGTGGTAACGGTTTGAGTAAGTAGGAGGGGAAAGATGAGATTGCAGGTTCTAGCAGTAGGGGTGAAAATATTGTAATTACCTAACGGAAGGCACTAAGTTTCATATGCTAATATGAAAGCGACGAACCGAGCTTGAATAAAGGAATCTAGGGGACGACAGCGTTTAGTAATGTTAACAAAACAATTAAATGTAAAGAACAGCTGAGTATGATAAGAGAAACTGTTATGAGAGGTTCGGATGGCCCAGCAGGAGCATTAGAAACCTGGGAAATTGCCTTAAATTCCCTGCAGGTTGATTAGACAGTCTTATGAAATAGTGAAACAACGGAGTGAATGATGATGGAAAAGCAAGTGACTAAATGATGAAAAAAATATCAAAACTCATTGCAAATGCAATTCACAGTGCCAGTGGACTAGGGCAGAAAGCGGTCCCAATTGCTGGAGTTCAGTATAACTTTAGCTGGGCCTACTGAGACGTTCATTTATTTAAGGTTAATGAAATGTGTACCATTGCATAGGATTGCAACAAGCATTTATTCTAAAAACTGGTATGCGTGTCATTAAGTTTTGTGAATTATTCACAGTAAATGTAGTTTAATAATCTGGGAATAGAGATAAAAAAAATTTAGCGCCTAAAAAGGAAAAATTATTTTACAAAATAGAGTGAATTATTGCAAGTTAGGAGGAATTAGGAAGGCCTTCTGGCTTTGACAAATTCAGAGTGGCAGAAGCCGGGGGCTAAGGAGAGCTGCAGAGGCTGGCTCACGTTACGCTGCTGAGATGCTATCTTTATGGAGTAGGCTGCCACGTTAACATTTATGACCATTTAAATTAGGGCCTTGCCTCTGTGGAATGCAGACTGACCTTGCTACACGGGCCTCTAAAGGTGGGGTTTCTGGTTTCTCCATAGCAACATCACTAAAACTAAAGAACTTAATTCCAAAGGGAAAATATAGCAAAGGGGTTTCTTTGAAAGCCCAAACATCATGTTAAATGCTTTGCAGAACAGATACATTTGTGTTATTTAACAGAAAACGAAGTGTTGCATTAAGTCTTAGACAGAAAATAAGATACAGCCCACTTCTAAAATTTTTAAGGCTGCATGCCTAAGTGAGAACGTATCGCCAATTAAGACTTCTTTTTCACAGTGGAAATTTTAGGTGCCAAATTAATATGGAGTGTCAGTGTAACGATTTTTATTTTTAGAAAGGTAAAACTAAAGTGGCTGGATGTTGCAAGGACTGACAAGAGGGTAACAGTTAAGTAATGGAGATTTATTTTTGTGTATTTGGTTCTATCATGAATTGTTCTTGCTGGTCCTGTATTTTAGAAGAGAGACAGTAAAGTTATATTTGACAGCAGATTTCCATTGCCTGGTGATCTACTGTCAAAAAGGAGGGTAAGGATTTTAAACCTGACAAATTAAACAGGCCCGTATATTGGGTTTTGGGCTGCAGGTTTACAGTGCATAAAAGTACATGACATGGTGTTGTGTGTCACCGCTTATTTACATATGCTATTGTTTTGTCTATGCTTTTTGTGCTTGATATACAGCAAGTATATCTGATGGCTTGACGTTTTGTGCGTTTTTATTATTTTTTGCATGTTTTCGTTGTTTTTGTTGCTGCTTTTTGATACTATTACAAGTTTACCTGTGTTGTGAGGGGATGGTCAGGACGATGCCCATCGCTACGCAACAGTTGGTTGAACTTGTTCTGGTTACTAAATTCCACAGCTAATGATATTTCATGCTGTGAACATGAGAGACAACACTTCACCAGTGCATGTCTAAATTGGCTATAATGGTATTACAGAAAACTAAAAGAGATCTACAGGATCAAAGTGTGTCACCTGCAGTTAGTCACTTACTGCCCCTTCCCTTAAAGGAACAGGCAGCCTTATATTTATGTATCCTTAATTGGACCTAAGGATGAAATTATAGACCTGTGACTCAAGGTGGCCTAATTTCTATGTTACATTAGTTAATGATGTTCTGTTTCCTAAGTAGCATATGGCCTTTGCTCCTTAAAAGAAAACCAGGTTTTCATTTTTCCCTGCAGAAGGAACTGGAACATTAGCTAAGATTACCGTATATGGTGTAGTCACCAGCGGTAGAGTTAAAATGTATGTAACTTTGGCCTTTTGTGTATCACCCGTACTCTTGGTGTAGTGTCACATGCCTGACTATCACCCAAGTAAATTCTTGTCCTTCCTATAGATTTTTATTTTTTATTGCTTTTGTTGCTTCTTCCCTGACCGATGTCGCATCATGCTTAGTTATTGGGGATTTTAGTTGTGTCCTAGTTCCAATTCCCTTTTCCGTATTCCTTTCACCAGTCAGCCCATTTATTATTGTAGGTGTATTGTTCAGGTACACACTTCCAGACTGCAGTGATGCACCAGGAACCTCCATATTATGTATAATCCCCTCTTGTATGACCAGACTGGTTTTTAAGAATTGTCCCTAGGCCTGCTTCAATGTTTTCCAGCCTGACTGTCAAGTATATTATATTATAGTAAGACAAGTTTTCCATCCCGATAGGAGATAACTCACGTTTACCTTTTTTGAACATGACGAATTTTCAATGTCTATTTTCAAATGTGGTTTTTACCCTTTTGTTCCTGCTGCTTTAATTTTTGTTGGGATCAGATGTGTTCTAATCATGCAAATATCAGGACCCTCTAGTTCTTGTCTTTCGTTTGCATATTTGACTATTAGCCTGTGTATTGCATATTGCACCTGATGTGAAAGTTTTCTACATGCCCATGATAATCTGTACCATGTGATTTCTCTATTGAGATGTTCTAGATAAGGAATTTAGGAACACCTAGATGTAATCATTGAGAAAAAATGTGTTTGCCCCATTATACAATGCCACCATATATGAAGACATCCATGTAGATAGAATTCTCGTGTAGTTATCTATCCTTAGATGATGGAGGCTCTCACACGGAAACCAAATTGAAAAGATTAGAGACACTGTTTTGCCTACTGTCTTTATATTTGTATTGCTTTTTGAGAATGACAGTATATTCTAGACCAAAATTGTCCCATGGCGTGTGGCCACTCCTTTGAAAGACCGCAGGCCACCTGTTTGCAGTCCCCTTGTTATACAATGAACTGTTTAAAGCATTGCACTTGCTTCATCAGAAGGCGTTCAACATCAGAAAAGAAGGAGGAGCTGGTTTTGCCACAGAAACAGAATTTCAGTGCACAAGAGCGCCTGTCATGTGCTGGTAACCTCTGACAGTGTGCAGTCCCTTGAGCCCCTTGGCCTGAGTTTTTGGCCACACCCCCCCTCTTTTTCCTTTGCTCCAATGGAAGTACAGTGCACCGGCGGATCCAAGATTGACAAAAGGCCCTACATTCTGGTGCCCATGAAAAAGCAGCCTGAGCGTCCTCTGACACCGAATGATGAGTGTTGGATCCTGAGAATGGTCCCGGGTCTGCGCAAGATGATCTGTGCCCATGACCAATGAAGAGCATATTATTTGTAGTGTCTGCAGCAGAGGAAAGACACAGGTGCACTGCCTTGAGACATTGAGACTCTCGAGTGAGCTGTGGGTGTTTGCCAGGAGGGCATTCCAACTAAGCAGTACTTTTCCCATGTAAGGCTTGAATGAAGAGGCCCATGCAAAAGAAAACAACAGAAGAAGATTTGATGGACAATAGAAGCCTGCCAGAGAGGCTTTTTGAACGGACTCTGGGCATAGGTGGTTTCACAAGAGGTTTCCGTGTGATTGTATAGAGTAGGTGTTAAGGAGACTGATTGTTTTGCTGGCATTGTTTTAAAGTACTATTCTGTTTAGTAAAAGCAGAATAAAGTCAATTGTCTGTGGAAAGAGTATTTTCACCTCAGAGCATTGATGAGGGTCACCACTGTTTCACCTGAACATAAAAATTAATATTTCATTTGTAATAGTGATCACTACTTTCTCCCGTTGTCTATATGTTTTTAATAACGAGTTTTCTAGTGTCTTTTTAAACATGACGTTGTCATTTATGGATGGGATTGTTTTTCTCTACCCAATTGACTTCTGCACCCGCTTCCCAACCTATGTCCTTTCCTACTACTGCTTCTTTGCATTCTTTTCACCCATTTCCTGAACATGAGCAGGTTAAAAGATAAGAATTCGTAAGCAATTCTTTTGTACAGCTTCTGCATCAACACTAGTTAGTAATGACCATCACTAATTATTGGGTGTGTGATCTTATGCCGCCTACTACAGATAGAGGTATTCCTTATTTTGTCCTGCCATATGTGGCCTTTGTGCTACTATATGTGTAAGGAGACGTGTCCCGTGAGAGTCGCTAAGTAATAGGATGATGCTACAGCAACATCTCCATGACTTCATGTCTGTAGACCTGGACTCGGATTGATGAGAGTATAGTTATTGCCTATGTAAGGGCAAAAGGAGGGTCTGTCGTACTTTAAAATTTGGGACCGCGTAGGAGGCAGGGCCCTACCCCTGTCTATCCCGGTATTAGCGAACCGCGAATGGTCAATGCGGTATGTACAAGTGCTTTGTGTAACGTTTTAGCTATGAATGCACTATGTATACGTTATTATACATTGACTCCGTGGGTTCCATCTTGGAGCGGTGGCCATCTTATAGTTGCCCTCACATAGGCTACACTTTACTTTGACTTCTCTGTGACCTGTGCAAACTGACTCCACTGCCCAAGGTCAGCCCTGTCCGGCCGGGTCCTTTTACTGCGGCCAAATGGAATTAGCATCAGGGCCCGAGGCATCATAAATTCCTTCTTCCCACACGAACCCTGACTAATCTCTTTCACACCTGACTCTTCCTGCTTTATGGCTTGTTTTACAAACAGGAGGTGCCCTTGTTTATTGGGGCCTGCTGATATCTGATGAGGGATCTGAGCCTTGCTGGGTAAATAATTGCGGGCTGGCTGAACTGAAATGTGGGATTGTAATCATGACTCTGCTTGTTCTTTGAAGTAAAATATGTGAATGACCAACTGCAAGAGAAGGGCGGTGTTGCCCAGAGCGTAATATTCTCCATAAAAGAGAAGACTGGTTTCTGTTCTGGAGACTGCCTCATTCAGTTGCTAAGGCTTCTGTGCGACGTAGTCTCACTCATTTGAGTTTAATAAAGATGTCTTTTCATATTTCAGCTTCTTTGCCAAGTTCTTTGTTATATTACCATGAGAGTGGAATTTTATAATACTACGCCAACATGGAAAACAAAGTCATAGAGTGCTACCCCTGGCACCGCTGGGGTCCTAAAATCTCCGGTACTTCATAGCATTCAGAAGCATGTCCAGATTTACGATTTCTTGTAAATCTGGAGATATGTCTTGTGCAATGGCTGTTGTGTGGGAACACCCACAGCAGCACCCATGGAACGCCCCTTCAACACAAAGTGCTGCATGTGAAGGGGCCGTATTTACAAGGAGAGGAAAAAGTCACGCAGAGTGCCTTTTCCTTTCCTTGTAAGTATGGAGGAACCCACTGCGCCACCAGTACATCACGAAAAGTGATGTACTGGTGGCACAGGGGGCTTGTAAATCTACCCCCCTAGTTTGTAACCTCCAGGCAGACCCTCCATCTGCACTCATCCTCAGAGCCCTTTACTGGCTTCCTGTAAGAAAGCTCAATGTCTTCAATATATACTGTCTTACACACAAATCTTTGCTGGGTAAAGCTCCTTTGTATCTGAAAGACAAATTACACTATCACTGTCCTACTTGTACACTAAGATCTAGTGACAAGGCATTTCTGACCATTGCTCGTATTTATTCCTCGAGATACAGTGGTAGAGGGTTCTCTTACACTGCCCCCATGGCTTGAAACCAACTTCCATTATATTTCTGCTGCTGCTCAGATTATGCCAAATTCAAAAACTATTGAAAACCTGGATGTTTCTTTAGTTGTTAGATGCGAGTTATGTGTAGACCAAGTGCTGAGAAACACCTTTGGGTGTGAATCGTTGCACTTTACTAAGTGGATATAACTTATAACATAAGAGCGCAGATCAACCAGGGGGGTGTTGGTCTCTTAGGCAGTATTTAAAGGATCTTCCCTCCATGATACTTGTTGCGCTGCAACTTGGGTGTCCCCTCATACGTTTATGTCTCACTGTAGGTTACAGGTGGGTGGTTCATCATTAAAGGCTCCCTGATATTTGCTGATTTTTACAGATAAATACAGACAGAAAACAATGTGTTTCCTGTCTGTACTTATATATAGGTGGAAAAATACAGATCATTTGTCTTCTTTGAGTGACTCTCCATACTGAGATTAATGAATTTCAGGTCAGTAGCTGTACATATTGGAAGCTTGGGGAGGTACAAAGCTGAAGCTGATTTGCTTAAATTACTGCAAATCTCAACATGCATTTTTGCTTTTATCTGTTCACAAAACACTAAATAAATGTGGATGAATACCAATAAGAGGGCCAAAAACAGATATGTTAAATACAGACTGAAATGTTCAAAAAATTAAATATGATAAAACCGGGAGCCTTATTTGTCGTATTCCTCTTTTGCAGATCATTGTTATATGTTGTGCATGACGAATGAGCTTTCCTTCGTTATTTTCTTTATTAAACACTTGGAGTTTGCAATTTAGTGCTCAGTGTGCATTGTGTGTGGTTAATTGAACCAAAATATGACTGCTTGGGTATTGGCTCAAGCAGTAAATACCATACAAGGAAGACGTACGACGAGGTAAGGCCTGTTACTTACCTGTAGACTTCATTACTCTGAGTGCAGGAATTCCTTGTCTCAGTCCTGAATTCCCACTTCCTCTGGCCCTATTCTGTATATTTGTTTTTTTGGCTAGTATATAGCATGCTGGGATAATGGTGGCCATATTGGGTGTATTTTTTGGCTGGTTAAGGTAATCAGTATCTGTAGGAGCAGAGGATTGCCCATGTAGTAAGGACTGAGACGAGTAAGAACTGTACTCAGAGTAATGAAGTTTACCAGTAGTAACTGGGCATTCTTCTGGCTTTCAGAGAAGCCGGCCATCCCCGCTGGCCTGCACAATTGGCCTGCGCCTAGTTCAAATCTTGGGGAGACTTTATGACATTTATGATTTATTTCTGCTTTCCACTGGATGCCCAGAAGGAAGCCCATACCTTCTCACCCATGGGAGAAAAGCTTCCTTTTCTAATCGTGATCTTCTGGATTTATGCAGAAGTGTCCTTTCCAGGTTGTGGCCTGTTGGACTATAAAGCAACATTTGCCCTGAACTTTTAATCCCCACCGATGAAATAGGCTCCACCTGTAGCTCTCTGGTTAAATGTGCATGCCAATCCCCGCACTCTATCCTTCTCTGGTTCCTAGCCTCCACTCATCCGACTCTAATTTCTCACAGGAATTGGTTACAGGCAGTTATACCATCTCCTCAAGTGGATTAATAGATTTTCACCACCTAACTGCATCATCACAAGGGCCTCAAACCCTACAACCTTCATCCTCCCAGTGTGCCATCTCCTTCATTAAGGGTCTCAACTGTGAACCAGGGACCCATGGAACTTGTCAAGGGAAGGGATGAGTGATCAAACTAAAAAGCATAAAGACTGGCTGCAAAGGGATGTCAAACAATTTCCCTGTCCCGAAAGTCCCCAATAATGTGGAACATGCAGTTCAGAATTATTTTAGAGCCTGACAATCACTAAAATCCATCTAAGTATCTGATTTCTCTAAATACCAAAGGAATGTCTGTGTTAGGGTTGAGGGGCCTTAACTGATCCTTGTAAGACTAAACTGTATAGAGCAATGTCATCGAAACTGGTGGTTGGTGGAAGAGTCCTCTTCTATGTCTTAGTTCACACATCATCTAATTTTATAGGTAGCCTGTTCCAAGGCCTCACTTAAAGGCATTGAGGGAGCTGCATGTGGGTGTCCTAATCCTGTGACGTCTGTGGTTAATGGCTACAGGAGTGACGTTCACTGACAAAGTGGTTTTTTTTCTGCGATGTCAGAAGTGGGGAAAAATAGAATGTGTTGTGGAGATCTTTGCATTGCATATAGGGAAGTATGCATTTTGGGGAGACACATTTTTAGGGAGAAGCCTATCGAGTTCTCAACCCATGTCACTTTATTACCCTTGCAAATATTACAACATTGCAGGAGTGGTGGATGTTGCCTTTGTGTATGCAACAGAGGAGTAAAGTAATGAAGGATAGAAATGAGAGATGCTGCTTGTTTGCCCCCAGATGACCTAACAGTTGATTTCCAAACGGCTTGTAGTCAGGAACAGAGGCAGGTCTCTCGTTTACCCTGGCAATACAATACCTCATCTGACTTAAAGTACTGGTCCTCAAGCTGACTGACATTACGGCGTCTTGTTTGCTTTTGAACCCTGGGAACAAGATTAAGCCTGCAGGCCTCATTTCTCGCAACTGCAGCTATTGAACGGGTGCAGAGAAATATACAGCAAAAAGTTACAACTGAAAGGTGCCTTGGAACATATGTTACTAACACAAAAATATAGGAACAATGCACAACCAGAACCATATAGTGTACTTTTAGCTACTGCAGTTTAGAGGTTGCATGGTGGAATGCTTAGCACACTGGATGTTATCAAAAAGATGTTAATTTCAAAGAAACCCTGCCATTTTATGAATACAATTGAGAATGCAACAACACACGGAAATGGCAGCCAAATAATGATTAAATGAATGAGTATAAAATAAAACTAAATATGCTGCTCCTTCCGCCTATGACATGGAGTTCGGGTGGCATGGTTTGTATTGTTTTATATTTAGTTATGTCCACTGCATAGAAACAGAAGGTAGCTAGCTCACTCCAAGACAATATTAGGACCACACATTTAGTGTTGGGAGGCGTGTGAGGGGGAACCACATTTCACAAACTAAAATTAGAATCAGGCTTAGAAGTGTTCCCCATAAAGCTAAAAGAAAAATTGATGGCTAGAATGCAGAACAATGTCATACATTCACCCCAGTACAGAGATCTGGGCCTAAATCCAGCATTTCTTTGCTCACCATGCCATTCCAGTTTGAACACATCCATATGCAAATCAGTCTTGACCCTGCGCCCGATGGGAACAGTCCAGTCCGAACTGCCAGGCCAGGTCCTCCCGGGACTAGAAAGAAGCATCCGAGGACCGGTTTCGGGGTTTTACCCCTCATCAGCCAGGATAGCTTGCCTCCAGTGGCTGGGGGTGAGTGTCTGAAAAGTTTTAGTGCTCCATCCATCATCCCCATGTGTTTGTCTTGTTCATCCTAAGTTGTCAGGGTATGCCCAGATGTGGGTCCCTTGCTCACTTTGCCACTGGATTCAAGCTAGCTTGGCTGATGAGGGCTGATAGCCTGAAACCGGTACCAGGATGCTTGTTTCCAGTCCAGGAAAGACTTAGCTTGGCAGTTTGGGCTGGACTGTTCCCATGCGGCACAGGGTCAAGACTGATTTGCATATAGCTGTGTCTGAACTGGGGTGGTAAAGTGAGCTAAAGAACGATGATGGATTCAACTCAGATCTGTGACTGTGGGTGACTATCTGAAACCTTTCAGCGCTCCATCAATCATCTCCTTGTGTTTGCCTTGTTCACCATAAAGCAAGCATGTTTCTGATGTATACCTCAATAGTTCAAGGGGACAAAACAAAATGAATAAGCATTGGAAATGCAATCGGTCTCGCATTTGTTTGAGTTAGAGCTATTGGCATTGTAAATGGCAATGTCTTTTACCCGTGTTTTATGGAGTGTATGTATATGGTGTGCAGTGGAACAGTGTGGGTTGGATTGGTTAGTTGTGTGATTGTGTGGAGTGGAATTGTGTGGCATGGAGTGGATTTGGGTAGTGGAATTATGTAGCATGATGTGCTGTTGACATATGTGGATAGTAATTATGTGGTATTGAGTGTAGTGAAGTTATGTGGAGTCAAATTGTGTGCTATGAAGTGTAATTATGTGGGATGGTATTTTGTGTTGTGCAGTGGTATGTAGTGGAGTTTAAATGTGTGTTTTGCAGTTGAATTTTGTAGCACAATGGGGATTTGTGTGGACTGTGGATTGTATGTATGGGGTGTGTTGTGTAATTGTGTTGTTGAGTTGTATTATGTGGTTTGGCGTCAAATTATGCAATGTGGATTGGAAATGTGTGTAGTTGAATTGTGTGGCGTGGAACTGTGTGAACAGCTTTGCATTTATGGTGACAGCAAAGAACAAATCGGTAGGAACAAAGCTCCAGATCTGTGTGCTTGGGTGTTAAAAAAAAGAAAGGGAGTTAGAGGTATTGACCTTGTAAATGTAAATGTACCTATGTGTTATGGATTGGAGTGGCTGTATGTGGTGTGTAGTAGAATTGTGTGGGTTGGATTGGGATTGTTAGTTGTGGCATTGTGTGATGTGGAATTATGTGGTGTTGAGTGGATTTGTGTAGTGAAATTATGCGGTATGGTATGGAGTTCTATTATGTGGCTATTATTTGTGTGTTTTTGAGTGTATTCTAATTATGTGTAGTGGGATTGTGTGCAATGGAGTGTGTGTAATGGAGTGTATTTACATGGATTGGTATTTGTGTTGTAGAGTGTTATGTAGTGGTATGATGTTGAATTATGTTCTGTGACTTGAAAATATGTAGTGTGTATTGTATTTGTGTTGTAGAGTGGAATAATGTGGTTTGGTGTAAAACTATGAGGCATGGAATGGAACTTATGTGGAGTTAAATAGTGTGGTACAGTATGGAACATTGTACTGTTGGGTGATACTATGTTGTGTGATATGTGGCGTTAAGTGTATTCATGTGCATTATTGTTATGTGACATAGAGTGGATTTATGTGGGGTTTATGTATGTGAAATGTATGTGAAAAAACGATAAAACATGCAAATTTAGTAAAGGAACTTCATTGTATATAGGATGGGTCTGTTTATTTATCTGGCACATTTATAGTGTAAAAAACTTTCAAATCCTACAGCAGTTTGGACAAAAGTCACAGAAGTATGCCATACACGTAGTTGCCACAAATATAATTAACACAGCATAAGTGTTCGAGATCAAAGTAAGAACAAAGCTTTCTGAATTAATAATGCAATATGGCTCAGATTGCAACAGCTGCTGTCAGGAACGATAAAGGTGTGAGGGGTGCAGGTAGGTTTTAAAGCAAGTAAAATTAGAGAAGCGAGATTTAGAGCTATTGTTGTAAATACAAATATCTTTTACCTATGTGTTATGTGGAGTGGATTTGTGTAATGGTATTATGTGGCATGGTGCACATTTGAAATATGTGGACAGTAAATATGGTGTGTTCCAGTGTATTGGAGCTATGCTTACTGGGATTGTGTGTTATGAGGTGTAATTATGTGGAATGGTATTTTGTGTTGTTGAGTGTTATGTAGTGGAGTTTAAACGTAGTGTTTTATAGAATTTTTGTAGCATGATGTGTGATTATGTGGTGTGTCTTGGATGTATGTGGTGTGCTAAGTAGTTGTGTTGTCGATTTGTATTATTTGGTTTGTTGTCAAATTATGTGGTGTGGAATGGGTATGTGTTGAGCTCAACTGTGTGGCATGGAGTGAAAATATATTAGTGAAATTATGTGGCATTAGTGTGGAGTGTCTTTATGTGGGTTGTTGCTATGTGGTATTGTTTGCTTTAATATGGTGTGTAAATATGTGTTAGTGAGTTGAGTATTAGTATGTGGAGTTGAATTATATAGTGCTGAGTCATATTATGTGGAGTGTAAATATTCTGTGTGGTGTTGATTTGCGAGTTGGTGAATTGTGTGGTATTGTGTTTTAAACTAAACATCCTGGTATGCCATATGGAACCCAGGCGAGTGGAGTAAAAAATAAATCAAACTATTCTCCCTGTTAAATATATTAAATCTAATTTTATCCTAAAATGCATTTAGTTTAAATGGAAAAACTGTTTAAAACAAGAAATAATCTCTCTTACACAAACACATTTGTTAATGCAACAACAGATATGGGGAGGCACACACGAAGCAAACACATAAAGATTAGATTGCTTGACCCGGGCCCATTAATTTCACCATTAGATGACAAGAATGCAGACAAAGTAAACAAGGCAATGGGGGATGTGAAGCATGTGTGCTGCAGAAGCAGTGTTTAAAAAACACAATCACTAGTTACAACCCTAAAATAACCAATGGTAATGCAAAATAAGCACTGACCGCTATCCAATAACTGATCTCACACCGTTGCGTCAAAGCCACTGGCAAGAAAACACAAATGTGACATTTAGAATTATAATACAGTTGCTCGGTTTAGAAACTGATCACAACAGCATGCACACCGTCCGCACAGAACTTAGAGCTGATGAGTCAGTCCTCAGCCTTCTGCCTGAGAACTTGTGTCAAAGAAAACTAAAAGTGAAAATCTATCATTACCCTCCTTTTGCCCTTTTCCGTTTGACTAAGCAGTAGCTTTTATATATAAAAAGAAGTAGGGGAAAAGTTAAAATAAAAAGTGAGGGCCCGATTCACAGAATTAACTTAAGACAAAATCCTAAACTTACTACTTTTGGTATTCACAGAAGTTAGGATTTTGTCTTAAGCTTGTCTTAAGACAAACTTAAGACAGACTTAAGACAGTCTTAAGACAGACTTAAGACAGTCTTAAGATAGACTTAAGACAAACTTAAGACAGACTTAAGACAGACTTAAGACAGACTTAAGTTAGGATTTTGTCTTAAGTCTGTCTTAAGTCTGTCTTAAGTCTGTCTTAAGTCTGTCTTAAGTTTGTCTTAAGTTTGTCTTAAGACTGTCTTAAGTCTGTCTTAAGACTGTCTTAAGACTGTCTTAAGTTTGTCTTAAGACAAACTTAAGACAAAATCCTAACTTCTGTGAATACCAAAAGTAGTAAGTTTAGGATTTTGTCTTAAGTTAGTTCTATGAATCGGCCCCTTAGAGAATAACACACTGATGCCTATGCCCTGTAGGAGTGAGGCTGTTGAGAAACCTCCAGAGCTGCCATGGTCTGACCTGGGGAACCGGATTCGAGTGTCGGCGTGGCTAAAACTGTACCTTTTCCAAAGTATATTTTTATACGACATGCATTTTAATTTAGGAATGTGGTATATTGTCAAACCTGCTTTAAAATACATCTCAGAGCTTACAAAGAGCATTTTTCTAGAAGCAGGGACATCACAAGTAGAGTGTGTTCCACTTTGAACCCTTTGCTATTTCTATATCTGAATGCAAGATCTGATGTGGGTAGGGGCAGGGTGTAGTAATTCGGACCTCACTGTACAAGAGCACATATTTATATATTATGGCATAAGATCTGGACATCAGAATACACAGACTTAAATCGTGCCATCACTAGGGATTACCTCAAGTCGAGTTTGTCTCCGCGTATGACTTGGTTGACATATATCCAACACTTTTTTTGTGACCTGGGGCACCCTGATTATTTTGAGAAGCCTGAATCTCTGGAATCTATCAGTGGAAAAGATCTGAAAAATGAACGTATAGTGCATTTTGAGAACCTTAGGTTGACCACTGAAATTTCAAAGTCTAGTGTTTTAAAAAATCTATTTATTTTAACCACGTATGAAATGCAACCTTATCTCAAATTTGTATCAAATCCCATGAATAGATTCATTTTGAACCAATACGACTGGATATTGTTCTTCACCTGATTAGCTTTCCTGAAATGAAATTTTGGTGTACAAAATTAACAAACTGTCCCTGTGATTGCCTGATGGGACTGAGTACCATGCATGTAGTCTTTTTCTGTAAATTTTTAAGTAAATTGAGAACATTTTACCTATTTTAAGATTGCTTAATTTTAGACTATGCTGCCCTGCTTATTTTTTTTACAATCACTGCCATCCATGGAGATTTGCTGTAGTATGTCACCTAGCCGATATAATTGCACTTCACCCTTTGTAGCTCTGGCACGCTATCTGGACCAAGGAAGAAACTTGTTTTACTAAGTCAATTATAATCCCTTGGCTAAATTATATTAATTCCACTTATATTGAGCTGTTTAATGTGTCAATGCAGCCTAACCCTCGATCTGTAAAAACACTCTCGACATGGTCTATTAAAGATAACTTTATGTTTCATAAAAGGGAAGCCAGGGTGAGAAGCAAGGGGGGGAAATCAACTGTTGCACTTTATTTTTCACTTGCACCGAAGACAGGCTATCAAAGTTTTTTAACTTATGCTTCAAATTGAATCCACAGATTTGTACTAACGAGATTTAGACTAGGGATGGTTCACAATTTAGTTGACTTTCCTGTATGAAAACTTGCCCATTAGACACGATTCCCTGTCCTTGTGATGGCCAGAGCAAATAAAGAACTATGCACTTTATGCTGTTGTGTGATTTTAATTTTAGGAGTCATTACTTAAAACCGCTTTTGCTTGCACAAGATATCAGATCGCACATATTGTTGCTCTGAAATATCTGCTTGAGTTGAATGACTAGGGTTTGCCTTAATGTTGCACTTTTCATCTCAAAAGCAACTAACATACGTAAAAGTATTATTCTTTGATGCTGTAACGAACCCTATGGTGACTGGATAGAAGCCTTTTAGTAATTTTAAACATGTACCCATGGTAGGGACATTTATGATTATAATTAACCATCACAGTTTTTATTTTTGTCACAATTTTATTAATGTGTGATTATTTTATTGTGACTGATTTTATTGTTTTTTAACACACTGAATAAAGATTTCTTAATTGAATTGAGATCAGTGTCAGAGGCAATGATACCCTTTGATGGTTGGCTGACTTTCTAGATATCTGTACCCAAGCAATTACCCTGGGTCCATTTAAATCTTGTATGGTTTCCATCACCAAAGGAGTTCCACAGGGCCCATCTTTGAGCCTGACGCTGTTTAACACCTATGTTGCTCCTTTGTTTTAGATCATCATAGCATCGGGGTTTGAAGAAATCACTTATGCTGACGACACCTAGTTGATCATCTCCGTGGAACAGGACATTGGCGGTGCTAAGCACTTACTTAAAGATTGTACGAGGAATGCAATCTTCTGGATGTGGAAGAAGTGTTTTCAGTTGAACAGCAAGAAAATTGAAATTCTGATGCTTGGCAAAGCTCAACACCTCTGGTTCCCCGGCCAGCAACTGTCCAAACAGCCACTATAAGAAGAACATGCTTTGCTACCAAGCGGCTATTAAGGAAAGTTTTGTATATGGCAGTTAATGATACCGCCTGTCCAAATTACAGGTTGTCCAAAATACAGCTGCCCACTAAGAGGCAGATCTACAAGGAAATGCTGCAGCGTGGCACCGCAAGCCTTTTGGCTGCGCCACGCGGCGGCACTTCCGAAGCACAGGGATGCAACATATTTACAAGAATATGTTGCATCTCTGTGCTTCCCCCTGTGCTGGCGCACAAACTGCAGCCATTCGATGATGCAGGCACCCTTGCACCATGGTGGAAGGATGCCTGCCTCGTGGGGAGATTATTTTTGTGCAGGAAGGGGCACCTTTCTGCACAAAAACAATCACTACAGGCATTAATCTCTTTCAATGTGTGCTGTAGAATGCAGCACGCATTAAAATAGGAAAAAATGAGGAGAAATGAAAACATTTCAACTCGTTGCACCTCGCTATGCCACCTATAGGGTGGCATAGCATTCAGACGCATGTCCAGATTTACGATTTCTCATAAATCTGGAGATAAGTCTTGTGCAATGGGTGTTGCGTGGGAACACCCACAGCAACACCTATGGAACGCCCCTTCAACGCAAAGTGCTATGTGTGAAGGAGCCGTATTTACAAGGAGAGTAAAAAGTCACGCAGGGTGCCTTTTCCTGTCCTTGTAAATATTGAGGAGCCCCCTGCGCCACCAGTACGTCACGAAAAGTGATGTACTGGTGGCGCAGGGGGCTTGTAAATCTACCCCCTAGTTTCTAACCTCTCGGCAGACCCTCCATCTGCACACATCCTCCGAGCCCTTTTCTGGCTTCCAGTAAGAAAGCTCAATGTCTTCAAAATACACTGTCTTACACACAAATCTTTGCTGGGTAAAGCTCCTTTGTATCTGAAAGACAAATTACACTATCATTGTCTAACTTGTACACTAAGATCTAGTGACAAGGCGTTTCTGACCATTGCTCGTATTTATGCCTCAAGACACAGTGGCAGAGAGTTCTCTTACACTGTCCCCATGGCTTGAAACCAACTTCCATTATATTTCTGCTGCTGCTCAGATTATGCCAAATTCAAACACTATTGAAAACCTGGATTTTTTTTTAGTTGTTAGATGCGAGTTATGTGTAGACCAAGTGCTGTGAGAAACACCTTTTGGTGTGAATCGTTGCACTTTACTAAGTGGATATAACTTATAACATAACAGCGCAGATCAACCAGGGGGGTGTTGGTCTCTTAGGCAGTATTTAAAGGATCTTCCCTCCATGATGTTTGTTGGGCTGCAACTTGGGTGTCCTCTCATACGTTTATGTCTCACTATATGTTACAGGTGGGTGGTTCATCATTAGGGCTCGCTGATTTTTGCTGATTTTTACAGATAAATACAGACAGAAAACAATGTGTTTCCTGTCTGAAATTATTTTTTAAAGTTGAAAAATACAGATCATTTGTCTTCTTTGAGTGACCCTCCATACTGAGATTAATGAATTTCAGGTCAGAAGCTGTACATATTGGAAGCTTGGGGAGGTACAAAGCTGAAGCTGATTTGCTTAAATTACTGCAAATCTCAACATGCATTTGTGCTTTTATCTGTTCACAAAACACAAAATAAATAAGGATGAATACCAATAAGATGGCCAAAAACAGATATGTTAAATACAGACTGAAATGTTAAAAAATTTACATATGATAAAACTGGGAGCCTTATTTGTCATATTCTCTTTTGCTGATCATTGTTATATGTTGTTTATTTATTTATTTATTTAGCAGATTTATAGAGCGCATGGCTGCCCATGGGCGTCCCAGCGCTGATAGACAAGAACCTGGTGGGAGATGGTTTTATGGGAACAGCCATGTTTTAAGTGCTCTACGGAATGAAAGAAGGTTAGGTTGGGCTCTGAGATAAGGGGGGAGCGAGTTCCACAGTTTGGCAGCGTTGAGTGAGAACAGTCGGCCGCCTGAGCGGGCTTTTCTGATCCTTGGAACTGAGGCTAAATTGCAGTTAGAAGAACGGAGAGTTCTAGAGGTGGTGTGGGGTGAGATAAGGTTTTGGAGTATTGGAGGGGCCTTGCCATGCATAATCTTGTGGGTCGTGCAGAGAGCCTTGAATTGGATTCTCTCTTGTATAGGGAGCCAGTGAAGGGTCTTCAAGGACGGTTTGGCTGAGCAGCGACGATGGGTACCTGTGAGGATGCGGGCTGCCGCGTTTTGGGCCGTTTGGAGTTTTGCTAACACTTTTTTGGGAGCCCCTAGATATAGGGCGTTGCCATAGTCTAAACGAGATAGTACAAGGCCGTGGATAAGGAGTTTGCGGGATTGAGTCGGAAGTAAGGGTAGAATTTTTCTTGCCGATCTTAGCAGACCGTGACAGGTTCCAGCAGTTTTCCGTGCTTGGGCTGAGAAGTTGAGTTTTTCATCTAACCAGATGCCCAGGCTCTTAATTTCTGGTTTGGGTACAGGGGGGGGGCCCATGGATGACGGCCATATGGAGATGGAACTGTATAAAGATTTGTTGCCTAGAAACATGATCTCAGTTTTTTCGTTGTTCAGCTTGAGGTGGGAGCTACTCATCCATTTTGTAATCTCAATCAAGCAGGTATGCAGGTTGGGAATGGAGTGGTCTTGTTGGTTAAGGGAGACCACAAGTTGGGTGTCGTCGGTGTAAGCCAGGAGTTTGATGCCATAGGGGGCGACAACCTTCTCAAGGGGGGACATATAGACATTAAAAAGGGTTGGGCTCAGGGATGAGCCCTGTGGTACCCCGCAGTTGATGGCTGTGGGTCTGGAGGTGAAGGTGCCGTCTCTCACCTGGAAGAGTCGGTTGTTGAGAAAGGATTCTAACCAGGCCAGAGCCGTTCCTGTGACTCCAAGGTGTTTGAGTCGTTGGATCAGGATCAAGTGGTTGACGGTGTCGAATGCGGCGCTAAGATCCAGGAGGATCACTGCCACTGATCCCCCTGAGTCTATGATCTTCCTTGCCTCTTCGACTACCGCCAGTATTGCGGTCTCAGTGCTCTGGCCTGGCCTGAATCCCGTTTGGGAGGGTTTCAGTAGTTTGTTGGACTCCAGGAAGTGGGAGAGATTTTGGTTGACATGTTTCTCGGCTATTTTACTGGTACCAGGGAGTAAGGAAATTGGCCTATAGTTGCCGAGTTCTGGCGGATCGAGGTGGTTTTTTTTTTAGTAATGTTTCTACCATGGCTCTCTTCCAGCTGGGGGGGACGATACCTTGGCAGAGTGAGTCGTTAATAAGTTTTGTCAGCGTAGGTAGAATGGTGGATCCGACTAGTTTCAGGATGTTCATTGGAGCAGGGTCAGAGGGGCTGCCACTTTTAATAGAATTGAGTATATGAAGAGTGGTATCAGTTGTGAGCGGAGTGAAGGCTGACAGCTGATTGTTGAGTGGGTTGGCATCGGGGGGCACTGAGGACGTACAGGGGGGTGGGGGGGAGTGAGCTAATAATTTTAGTGATTTTAGAGTTAAAAAATTCTGCAAGTTCATTGCAGCGGGTGACTGAGGGTTCCACCAAAGGGGGGGGATCAGGTGTTTTGAGTAGTTTCCTTGCTATTTGGTAGGTTTCCTGGGCTGAGTTGTGTGAAGATCTAATTTTATCCTCGAAGTGGTTGATTTGTGCGATTTTGATTGCTTTTTTGTAGGTGGCAAGAGAAGTTTTATATTCGGTTTTCCTGGAGTGGTCAAAGTTTTTCCTCCATTCTCTTTCTGACCTTTTGCAGGCTTTTTTTAAGAGCCGCAGTTCATCAGTGAACCAGGGGGAAGTGGGTTTGTTCCGTGGGTTACGGGAGACTTTTTTGGGGAGAGTTTTGTCTAAAGTGTTAGCAATCCAGGCTGAGAATTCTGCATCAGCCCTGATGGGGTTATTATTGGGTGCAGGGAGGGAACTCTCTAGGTGAAGTTTCCAGGTTTCTACATTAAGTTTAGACCAAGATCGTGAGGGTTTGTTGGGAGGGGCGGTGGTGTGGGGTGTACGGGAGATCTGCCAGTGAAGAGGAACGAGGAGGTGGTCAGACCAAGGGACTGGGATAGGATCACGGATCGTAAGGTCGTGGATGTTGGTGAGAACTGGGTCCAACAAGTGTCCCAAGGTGTGAGTGGGTAGGTGACCTAGGAGTTTCAGTTGAAGGGTTTCGAGATCTGCTATCAAGTCGGCGGTCTGTTTGACTTCTTTTTTAACGAAATGGATGTTTAAGTCGCCCAGGATCAAACATGAGGAGTTGGTTGCGGTCAGGGTGTACGAGTGTTCCGTTAAGGATTCACAGAACTGGCCTAAAGGTCCTGGGGGACGGTAGATGAGGAAGCCTGATATGGTATGGCATGGGGAGACCTGGATAGCAAACATGGCGTTTTCACAGTCAGCGAGGGGCCTGCCCTGGAGACGGCATGAGAGTTGGTCTTTATGGATGATGGCAATGCCACCACCTCTTCCTTTAGGTCGGTCTAAGTGCTGTATGAGGAAACCCGGGGGAAGGGATTTGACAATGTCAGGGTCTGAGTCCGGTCCCAGCCATGTTTCGGTAAGGAAGAGCACCTCTAAGTTGTCGTGTTCTAATAGAAGGTGGATTTCTATCGAGTGCTTAGGGAGAGATCTGCAGTTGATGAGGGCCATGCGTATCGGGATGGGGGGAGGGGATATAGATACAGGGCGGTTAAGACTATATGGGCAGTGAGCGCATCTGGTGTAGGGATGGTCAGCGAGTAAGCCATGAAGGCATGAGTCATGTACCTTTTTGTTGAGGTGTAGTAAGTCGTCTTTTTCATATCTCCAAGTCTGGCTGCTGAGTTTGGTAGTGTGGTTAGGCTCTGCGCTCTGCCTAGCGCGGACGAGCGCAGACGAGCTAGCCTTAAGCTCGCCTTCGGCGCGCCATCGTCGCGCCCGCTGCGCTCGTCCGCTGCGCTGCCTGGACTGGCACATGGTTTATAGGTGGTTTTGGGAGGGTGGGTGTGGCCAACAGGAGTGGGCGTGTCCCGTGTCTCCTCGAGGCCGGTGATGGCGGCTGGCGATCGGTTTCTGCCCCTGAACAGTGTTCAAATCGACTGTTGGGGGAGGCCAGGTGAGTGCTGGGGGAAGGGTTGTGCGTGAAATTTAAAACAGTAGCACAGGTTTTAAAAACGATTAATAAGGTAGCTCCCGGCTTTCCGCCTCAGGAGGTTCTAGTCTGAATGCCGCGCTCTCAGTCAGCGCTCGTATTTATACTTGGTGGAGGGTGGGTGTGGCCAACAGGATTGGGCGTGTCCCGTGTCTCCTCGAGGCCGGTGATGGCGGCTGGCGATCGGTTTCTGCCCCTGAACAGTGTTCAAATCGACTGTTGGGGGAGGCCAGGTGAGTGCTGGGGGAAGGGTTGTGCGTGACGTATGAGCTTTCCTTCGTTATTTTTTTTATTAAACACCTGGAGTTTGCAATCTAGTGCTCAGTGTGCAGTGTGTGTGGTTAATTGAACCAAAATATGACTGCTTGGGTATTGGCTGAACAGTAAATACTATACAAGGAAGACGTAGGACGAGGTGAGGCCTGTTACTTACCTGTAAACTTCATTACTCTGAGTGCAGAAATTCCTCGTCTCAGTCCTGAATTCCCACTTCCTCTGGCCCTGTTCTGTATATTTGGTTTTGTTGGCTAGTATATAGGATGCTGGGATAGTGGTGGCCATATTGGGTGTAATTTTTGGCTGGTTAAGGTAATCAGTATCTGTAGGAGCAGAGGATTGCCCATGTAGAAAGGACTGAGACGAGTTAGAACTGTACTCAGAGTAATGAAGTTTACCAGTAGTAACTGGGCATTCTGCTAGCTTTCGGAGACGCCAGCCATACTCGCTGGCCTGCACAATTGGCCTGCGCCTAGTTCAAATCTTGGGGAGACTTTATGATATTTATGATTTATTTCTGCTTTCCAAAAGATGCCCAGAAGGAAGCTCTTACCTTCTCACCCATGGGAGCTTCCTTTTCTAATCGTGATCTTCTGGATTTATGCAGAAGCGCCATTTCCAGGTTGTGCCCTGTTGGACTATAATGCAACATTTGCCCTGAACCTTTAATCCCCACCGATGAAAAAGGCTCCACCTGTAGCTCTCTGGTTAAATGTGCATGCCAATCCCCGAACTCTATCCTTTCTCTGGTTCCTAGCCACCACTCACCCGGCTCTAATTTCTCACAGGAATTGGTTACGGGCAGTTATACCATCGACTCATGTGGATTAATAGATTTTCACCACATAACTGCATCATCACAAGGGCCTCAAACCCTACAACCTTCATCCTCCCAGTGTGCCATCTCCTTCATTAAGGGTCTCAACTGTGAACTAGGGACCCATGGAACTTGTCAAGGGAAGGGATGAGTGATCAAACTGAAAAGCATAAAGACTGGCTGCAACGAGATGTCAAACAACTGCAATGTTCGGAATGAATTTCCCTATCCCGAAAGTCCCCAATAATGTGGAACATGCAGTTCAGAATTATTTTAGAGCCTGACAATCACTAAAATTCATCTTAATATCTGATTTCTCTAAATACCAAAGGAATGTCTGTTTTAGGGTTGAGGGGCCTTAACTGATCCTTGTAAGACTAAACAGTATTTAGCAATGTCAGCGAAACTGGTGGTTGGTGGGAGAGTCCTCTTCTAAGTCGTAGTTCACACATTACCTAATTGTATAGGTAGCCTGTTCCAAGGCCTCACTTAGAGGCATTGAGGGCGCTGCATGTGGGTGTCCTAATCCTGTGACATCTGTGGTTAATGGCTACAGGAGTGACGTCACTGACAAAGTGGGGTTTTTCTGCAATGTCAGAAGTGGAGAACAATAGAATGTGTTATGGAGATCTTTGCATTGCATATAGGGAAGGATGCATTTTGGGGAGACACATTTTTAGGGAGAAGCCTATCGAGTCCTCAACCCATGTCACTTTATTACCCTGGCAAATATTACAACATTGCAGGAGTGGTGGACGTTGCCTTTGTGTATGCAACAGAGTAGTAAAGTAATGAAGAAGAGAAATGAGAGACGCTGCTTGTTGCCCCCAGATGACCTAACAGGTGGTTTCCAAATGGCTTGTAGTCAGGAACAGACACAGGTCTCTTGTTTACCCTGGCAATACAACACCTCATCTGACTTAAAGTACTGGTCCTCAAGCTGGCTGACATTATGGCGTCTTGTTTGCTTTTGAACCCTGGGAACAAGATTAAGCCTGCAGGCCTCATTTCTCGCGACAGCAGCTATTGAACGGGTGCAGAGAAATATAAAGCAAAACGTTACAACTGGAAGGTGCCTTGGAACACATGTTACTGCCACAAAAATATAGGAGCAATGCTCAACCAGAACCATAAAGTGCACTTTTAGCTACTGCAGTTTTGAGGTTGCATGGTGGAATGCTTAGCACAATGGATGTTATCAAAAAGATGTTAATTTCAAAGAAATGAAGAAACCCTGTCATTTTATGAATACAATTGAGAATGCAACAACACAGGGAAATGGCAGCCAAATAATGATTAAATGAATGAGTTTAAAATAAAACTAAATATGCTGCTCCTTCCGCCTATGACATGGAGTTCTGGTAGCATGGTTTGTATTGTTTGATATTTAGTTATGTCGAAAGCATAGGAACAGGAGGTAGCTAGCTCACTCCAAGACCATATTAGGACTACGCAGGAAGTGTTGGGAGGTGGGTGAGGGGGAATCACATTTCAAAAACTAAAATTAGAATCTGGCTTAGAAGCCTTCCCCATAAAGCAAAAAGAACAATTGATGGATAGAATGCAGAACAATGTCATACATTCACCCCAGTACAGATATCTGGGCCTAAATCCAGCATTTCTTTGCTCACCATGCCATTCCAGTGTGAACACAGCCATATGCAAATCAGTCTTGACCCTGCGCCCAATGGGAACAGTCCAGCCCAAACTGCCAGGCCAGGTGCTCCCGGGACTAGAAACAAGCATCCTAGGACCGGTTTCGGGGTTTTACCCCTCAGCAGCCAGGATAGCTTGACTCCAGTGGCTGGGGGTGAGTGTCTGAAAAGTTTTAGTGCTCCATCCATCATCTCCTTGTGTTTGTCTTGCTCGTCCTAAGTTGGCAGGGTATGCCCAGATGTGGGTCCCTTGCTCACTTTGCCACTGGATTCAAGCTAGCCTGGCTGATGACGGCTGTTAGCCCGAAACCGCTACCAGGTTGCTTGTTTCCAGTCCAGGAAAGACTTAGCTTGGCAGTTCGGGCTGGACTGTTTCCATGAGGCACAGGGTCAAGACTGGTTTGCATATAGCTGTGTCTGAACTGGGGTGGTAAAGTGAGCTAAAGAATGATGATGGATTCAACTCAGATCTGTGACTGGTGGTGAGTATCTGAAACCTTTCAGCTCTCCATCCATCATCTCCTTGTGTTTGCCTTGTTCACCATAAAGCAAGCATGTTTCTGATGTATACCACAATTGTTCAAGGGGAACAAAACAAAACTACCAAGCTTTGGAAATGCAATCGGTCTTGTATTTGTTTGAGTTAGAGCTTTTGGCATTGTAAATGGCAATGTCTTTTACCTATGTTTTATGGCGTGTATGTATGTGGTGTGCAGTGGAACTGTGTGGGTTGGATTGGTTAGTTGTGTAATTGTGTGGAGTGGAATTGTTTGTCATGGAGTGCATTTGTGTAGTTGAATTATGTAGCATGATGTGCTGTTGACATATGTGGATAGTAATTATGTGGTATTGAGTATAGTGAAGTTATGTGGAGTCGAATTGTGTGCTATGAAGTATAATTATGTGGGATGGTATTTTGTGTTGTGAAGTGGTATGTAGTGGAGTTTAATTTTGTGTTCTGCTATTGAAATTTGCAGCACAATGGGGAATTGTGTGGTATGGAGTATATGTATGCGGTGTGTTGTATAATTGTGTTGTTGAGTTGTGTTATGTGGTTTGGCGTCAAATTATGCGATGTGGATTGGAAATGTGTGTAGTTGAATTGTGTGGCGTGGAACTGTGTGAATAGCTTTGCATTTATGGTGACAGCAAAGAACAAATCAGTAGGAACGAAGCTCCAGATCTGTGTGCTTCGGTGTTAAAAAAAAGAAAGGGAGTTAGAGGTATTCGCATTGTAAATGTACCTATGTGTTATGGATTGGACTCGATGTATGTGGTGTGTAGTGGAATTATGTGGGTTGGATTGGGATTGTTAGTTGTGGAATTGTGTGATGTGAAATTATGTGGTGTTGAGTGGATTTGTGTAGTGCAATTATGTGGTATGGTATGGAGTTCTATTATGTGGCTATTATTTGTGTGTTTTTGATTGTATTGCAATTATTTGTAGTGGGATTGTTTGTTATGGAGTGTGTGTAATGGAATGTAATTGCATGGATTGGTATTTGTGTTGTAGAGTGTTATGTAGTGGTATGATGTTGAAATATGTTCTGTGAATTAATATATGTAGCGTGTATTGTATTTGTGTTGTAGAGTGGAATAATGTGGTTTGGTGTAAAACTATGAGGCATGGAATGGAACTTCTGTGGAGTTAAATAGTATGGTACAGTATGGAACAGTGTACTGTTGGTTGATATTATGTTGTGTGATATGTTGCTTCGAGTGTATTCATGTGGATAAATGTTATGTGACATAGAGTGGATTTATGTGGGGTTTATGTACCTAAAATGTATGTGAAAAAACGGATAAAAGACACAAATTATTGATGCAACTTCATTGTACATAGGATGGATAGGATGGGTCAGTTTATTTATCTGGCACATTTATAGTGTAAAATACTTTCAAATCCTACAGCAGTTTGGACAGAAGTCACAGAACTATGCCATACACGTAGTTGCCACAAATATAATTAACACAGCATAATTATTAGAGAACAAAGTAAGAACAAAGCTTTCTAAATTAATGTTGCAATATGGCTCAGATTGGTTTTAAAGTAAGTACAAATAGAGAAGCGAGATTTAGAGCAATTGGTGTTGTAAATTTAAATATCTGTTACCTATGTGTTATGGAGTGTAGTGGAATATGTTGTTTGTTTTTAAATAATTATTTGTGGAATTGTGTGGCATGGAGTTGTCATGTGGAGTGGATTTGTGTAATGGTATTATGTCTCATGGTGCACATTTAAAATATTTGGATAGTAAATATGGTGTGTGTTGGACTTGGCCCTTCTGGCAGGTTCACCCCTAAACTTTTTGCGATTATCTTAGCTTTTTCCCTATGGAGTGTTAGTGGTTTTAGGCCTCTAGGCGCTTTAACACTGTGTCCCAGTGTAAAGTGCGTGCGCTCTGTGACCCGCCCTCCCATAGGAATGCATGGGGAATGTATGTGTCCATGGTAGTTCCTGATGCGTGGAGAGTGCAGGGTCGAGTTTGGTATCTGCTAACTCGTGAGAGTGAATGCTGCGCGATGATGTGTACGGCGTTACTGTAGCTAGTGTAGAAGTGACACTTCTAGACGCTGGCATAAATGTGCAGTGACTGTCTGGCGTGTGATTGGCTGGTGTGCCTGGCTCCAGGAGTCAGGATGGGTCTGCCCCAGTGGTGAGAGGAGAGCTCTGCATGTTGATGAGGGGGAGGAGTATACCTGGGACCTGAATAGGGCTGGGCTTTCCCCAAACAATGCTGGCTCCACCCCTGTGGTGCGTCTAATGTCCCTGGCCTGTCCTGTGAATAGGGAGAGGGGCTGAGCAAAACAATGTGCTCAGGAACCAGTTGCATCTGGTTCGCCCCTTCCCTGCACCTTTGGAAACAAAGGATTTGGTGTATAAAGGAGGGGCTGTGACCCCATGAAGATGTTCTTGCGTTCTGACTTGAATCTACCAGGAGCGTGCTGCTGCTGGGGCCCAGGGGAAGGCTTGCCTCCCTGGGCCCTGCCCAGCCCCTGGATGCCCTGGATACTGGAGGACTTTTTCTTTGCTGGGAGCTTGGTGCTCCATTTCTTTTTCCCCAAGGAACTTCGTCCTAGCGCCTGGTGAGCGCTTGCTTTTACTCTCTGGGGAGTGCTTTACTTTCTCCCTGCAGCGCTGGACTGCGTGCCGCTGCTGAGAGGGGATCCCCCAGCCTAGAGATTCCCCCTCCTCCTTCGGATGCTTTGCGGGTGCCCACCCCCCGTTTCTGCCGAGTCTTTCAGTATTTTGAAAAACGGGTGCCCACCCCGCATGTTGGTGCCGTTGTTTTACCTGCGGGTGCCCACCCCGCTTGTTTCTTTATTTAGAAGATGGGTGCCCACCCTGCCTTGCCTGAGGAGCTTTGCGGGTGTCCACCCCGCGTTACTGAAAAGAAATCACCGCCGCGGCCCTGATCGCCCACAGAGGAAGTCAGGCAACATGGTGCCTGACGGCGGCGGGACTTCCGGTTTATCGAGGGAAGTCCCGCGCACGCCGCTGGTGGAGAGAAGTCGCCCCAGAGGGAGGAAGATGGCGCCTGCGTGTGCGGGGCTCCCATGGCCGAGGGAGAGCCCCGCAGGTGCCGACGAGTGCAGGTGGAGGGCGGAGGGGGGCTCGAGGCACATTGCCAGTTCCTGCCCCCACCACATGTGAAGAGGGACCGGGTGAAGAGAAAGTACCAGTGGGGGGAAAGCCTTCCCCGCACAGCCCTCCTACGCCGAGAGTCGAGGAGAGGAGACGGAGTCTGTACACAGCAGCAGTGTGAGTGGGGCTGCATGTTGGTACCTCGCGAGTGCCCGAGTCCGGAGCGAGTCCGCCGTTGCAGGACGCTCCAATGTTGGAGGCCAGCATTACTTTTGGGGGCAAGTCCTTCGTGGGGCATGTTTATCTTAAGAGCCCAGTGTGGCTCCTACGATTGCGGGCATATTTGTTTTAGACGGGTCCAGAGGGGCCCACGCTGGTTCCTGATTGTTCTAGAGCCCAGATGGCTCCAACGAGGGCCCCAGTTTTGCCAGTGGTGCCGCCGTAGCGGGCCACTGTAGTTCGTGGGGCATGTTTTGTTTAGAGCTCTGTGTGGCTCCAACATGGTGGGCATGGTTATTGTCGCTAGGTCGCCCCCACGGGCATAATTGTTCTCAGAGCCCCGTGTGGCTCCAACAAAGGGGGGCACGTTTGTTTTCAGGGCCCCTGAGGGCCCATGCCTCATTCTTACATTTCCAGCTGCCCAGCAAGTAGAGGGCAGCTGTACCGTTTAGGTCTTTCTTTTACTTTGGGGGACATGCCTGAGTTAGGAGTGAGATGCACTCCTCCGCCCCCTGACCTTCACAGCTGCGCAGCACTTAGTGCCAGCTGCAGCGTTTAGGCCCTGTTCTTGTCCCCAGCTGCCCAGCAAGTAGTGGGCAGCTGCTACGTTTAGGTTCTGGCGCAACCTGGACCCTAATGTGATTGAGGTGTTATTGTGATTCATATATTAATGCTCATGGTGTTAGGCAATGTACTGTGTGTAGTATGTTTTGCGCACCCTGTGTTAATGCTTATAGTGTTAGGAAATGTACTGTGTGTAAGATGTTTTGCGCACCCTGTGTTATACCTCTAAATATGGTCTTTTCTGATTATGAGGTTGTTCTTGCTAGTGAGCTTATGTCTCCCTGTGTGGTGTACGCCCCTAGTGTAGTTATACTTAGGTAGTTAGGTCTAATGCGTTAGACTAATGAGAAATTGCATAATGTGTTTATGCCTCTGTGATGGATGCAGGACAGGTTTTATACCTGATGCTAGTGTGATGACGCTGAGGTCATTATTGCACCAGTGGTTGCTGGTTGTGCTCTACAGTGATAATTTGTGTTACAGTTAGTATATGTTCTACATGTACAATTGGTGATTTGTGCTGATTCTGACAGTGGTCCATGTGGCCCTGTCCCGTGTAAATAGTCCCTTGTAAAATTCTGCCCAGTGCCAGTTGGCACAGTGTAAATTATGTGATTATCATCTAATGTGTTTATTATAATACAAAGGCTATTTTTAATATATAACCTTGTGTGGAGTTTCTTTTGTGGTGGGCCTAGGGTGTTGTTGCTGTGTGCACGCGCAAACGCTTTACACATGGCCTCCGGGATAGGCCTGACTGCTCGTGCTAAGCTACCAAGGGGGTGAGCAGGGGTTATCTTTGGTGTGTAACTCCCCAGCCCTGACTAGAGTGGTGGTTTCTGCCTGGCTTTGGTGAAAGCCCTAGCCAACCAGAAATCCCATTTCTAATATTGGTGGCAGCGGTGGGATTAGGACTTGCGTTTGGGCAGTACCACAGCGACAGCTGGCTGCACCACAAAACTCTGCATTTAGATAGTCACATGGAAAGGGATTATTGTTCTAAGTTTGGTTTTAAGTGTCATTTCTGTGGAAATGTGTTTCTGGATTCACCAGTAAGGGTGGGATCCAGTGGTGGCAGCAGATGTGTGTCCAGTGCATGTATTCCCATTCCCTGTTCCCGGGGTAATGGTACCTGTGTCACGTGGTGGTCAGGTTGAGAAATCAGGGGCGGTAGAAACTGTCTTACCAGTCTTGGGAGGAGTTGGGGATGAATGTGTAATGCGCTGGATGAATGTGAATGTCCCATTCCCAGTTCCCGGAGTAATAGTACCTGTGTCACGTGGTGGTCAGGTTGAGAAATCAGGGGCGGTAGAAACTGTCTTACTAGTCTGGGTGTGTGTGTGTGTGGATGAATGGTGTGAGTTCTCTGAAATAAGGAGCTTGCTGAATACTTTGGTGTGAGTTCTCTGAAATAAGGAGCTTGCTGAATACTTTGGTGTGAGTTCTCTGACATAAGGAGCTTGCTGGTTGATTGGGTGTGAGTTCTCTGGGATAGGGAGCTTGCATTGGGGAGTGATTCCAAAAGGAGTGGCTGAGGTGTCTTCCAGCTCAGCGTGGTAGGAAGAGGTTCAGAGTAGCCCAGCTAGGTATCGGTGTAGGGGCTCACGTCCTGACTCTGCGGAGAAGGAGTGGGTGGGACTGCGTGTCTCCAGGTGCCCGAAACCCAGTCTCAGGGCCTGGATGGTTTCTTTAGGGAACATCAGGTCGGGGGCCTAGGCTGTACCAATAGGTCATTTGAGGAGGATCTCCCAGTGTCTAGAGGACGTGGAGTGTCTGTAATCAAAGGTCCAGCAGTCCTGGTGTCTGGCGGTACCGCTCCAGGTGGGAGGGTGCGGAAGTCCAGAGGGAGGGGTGAGAGGGGGAGGGATTCCCCAGTGGGAACCAGTAGGTCTGGGACCAGCCGGGAGGGCTGAGTCGCCACTGAGTGACCGTGGTGTCGCCACTTCTGTCCTGGGGGGTCAGCACGCACTGTCAGATGGACAGGAGGTAGTGAGATCAGCGCCAGGCAGACTGTCACACGACCTATTAGTTATGTGTCACCCTCGTTAAGTCCTGGTTCACCAGGCATCTGACCAAAGGGTACGTCCCTTGGTTGGGGAGCCAGTAGTCGGTGTTTCCGCATCTGGATGTAAGGGCAGCTGTAGACCTGAGGGCAGGTGGGGTTCATCTTAAGTGAAGAGACCCTGCTCTACAGTGGAAGGGGGTGCAGAGGGAAGGAATCCTCGCCTCTGACCCCGTGGATCCCAGGTGGTAGACCAGTTGGTGGAGAGAGGTCCTGAACTGGTGGGAGAGTTGTGTTCTGGTGGGTGCTTCCCTGGGAGGGTGCGGAACCCCAGAAGTAGAGGTATGGTGGGGCATTCTTGCCCGTGACCTCTGGTCAGCCTGAGGGTACAGACCCTAGGTTGAAGGATCAGTGGTAGTTGGAACTACACTGAGAGGGAGAGTGGAGAATGGCTTGTATGCCAGGGGTTACTACCCCCCACTCTGGGTTTGACAAGGACCAGTAGTATCTGGGTGGCCTAGGGCCTGGTCCTGGCCGTGGACAACTAGGTAGTACCAGTGGGGTAGCCCAGTTGGTCAGCAGAGCTTTTACAGAGGGAACCACATGGGTTCAGAGTGGCGTAAAACAGGAGAGTGTCCCTGCCGTTGCGGGCCTGCGTCTGTGTTTTATCGCCCCAAGCAGGGAAGACCATCACGGTGGTGATTGGTCTACCCTGCGTTTTGGCTGGAAGGGGGTTGTGTTGGACTTGGCCCTTCTGGCAGGTTCACCCCTAAACTTTTTGCGATTATATTAGCTTTTTCCCTGTGGAGTGTTAGTGGTTTTAGGCCTCTAGGCGCTTTAACACTGTGTCCCAGTGTAAAGTGCGTGCGCTCAGTGGTACATTGAATGAGACTGACCTGCCTGCCCATAGGAATGCATGGGGAATGTACGTGTCCATGGTAGTTCCTGATCCGTGGGGAGTGCAGGGTCGAGTTTGGTATGTGCTTAACTTGTGAGAGTGAATGCTGCGCGATGATGTGTGCAGCGTTACTGTAGCTAGTGTAGAAGTGCCACTTCTAGACGCTGGCATAAATGTGCAGTGACTGTCTGGCGTGTGATTGGCTGGTGTGCCTGGCTCCAGGAGTCAGGATGGGTCTGCCCCAGTGGTGAGAGGAGAGCTCTGCATGTTGATGAGGGGGAGGAGTACACATGGGACCTGAATAGGGCTGGGCTTTCCCCACACAATGCTGGCTCCACCCCCTGTGGTGCATCTAATGTCCCTGGCCTGTCCTGTGAATAGGGAGAGGGGCTGAGCAAAACAAAGTGCTCAGGAACAAGTTGCATCTGGTTCGCCCCTTCCCTGCACCTTTGGAAACAAAGGATTTGGTGTATAAAAGAGGGGCTGTGACCCCATGAAGATGTTCTTGCGTTCTGACTTGAATCTACCAGGGGCGTGCTGCTGCTGGGGCCCAGGGGAAGGCTTGCCTCCCTGGGCCCTGCCCAGCCCCTGGATGCCCTGGATACTGGAGGACTTTTTCTTTGCTGGGAGCTTGGTGCTCCATTTCTTTTTCCCCAAGGAACTTCGTCCTAGCGCCTGGTGAGCGCTTGCTTTTACTCTCTGGGGAGTGCTTTACTTTCTCCCTGCAGCGCTGGACTGCGTGCCGCTGCTGAGAGGGGATCCCCCAGCCTAGGGATTCCCCCTCCTCCTTCGGATGCTTTGCGGGTGCCCACCCCGCGTTTCTGCCGAGTCTTTCAGTATTAAATAGTGTTTTATTTTACTTTTATGATTTTATTATGAAATCAAATAAAGTTTTGATTGATATAGTTTTGGACAGACATACATCAGACAACACGCCCAGTATTTCGCAATTTTAATTATTGAAATACTGAAGTCGGGATTATAACCAATATATGTAGGCTTTTAGGTACAATTGTCTTGTGAATGATATTTATGACCACTACAAAATGTACTGATATAGCAAGATGGCGGCTAGCTAACGGCCGTGGCAACGGAGCAGTGAGGGCTTAGGCGTATGAGACCGAAGGCGATGTAGATATGATATCCCCGTTAAATACAAAGGCCCGCAACACTGTAAAAAACAACCTGGAATGCTGCGGTTGATTTTCCTAACCTGCTACGGTCCTGCGAAGCAATTTATCCGGGCTCTGGGACTCGCGGTAGCAGCTCTCTCGCTCGGCCACAGACGCCGCAGGAGTGTAGGAAGGCGGAGCCGGTTCCCAAGGCTACGGAGTGGAGCTGGATCTCGGCGGAGCAGAGCAGACTCCCGCTCCTGTGCGGAAACGGAGGGTGTTTACTATACCGGCCAGGGCTCGTTTAGTCAGCTTAATCAAAGAAGGAAGGAGGCTATGGCTCCTAAAGCGGCAGCGGGGTCAACATTTTCGTCCCAAAAGGGAAAGAAAGCTTTGAGGGAGCACACTGGAAGTGCTTCAGCAGGTAACGAAGATCTCCGTCCCATGCTTTATCCCGCAGAAATAGTTAAAAAGAGGCCGCTGAATACTGGGAGAACTCGCCAGGCTACCGCCTCGATCGCCTCAATTGCTGACATTTTTCCCAAAAAGGGTACGGAGAAGGAGAGCGCAAAGGTGAAGGAGGTGGTCAAGACGGTGGGGGGCAGTATCTCTTCAGCAGCCATAGTCAATGCCAACGCTAAAAACGAGGAGATCAAGGCCGGGAATGCCTCGGGTGAGCTTTCCTCCAATGCTGATGAACTGTCTGATCAAATTTCTCCTCCGGCATTATTTATGGCTAAAGGTACAAGCTTGGATTTAGCTTCTGTTGGGGGGGAGGTGATCATGGAGGCATCTGTGGTAGAAAATGAGTTACCCCCTCAGGAAGTAATGATGGGCAAAGCTAGCCTTTCTGTACAGGACGCCAATACGACCGCCGTCAGGGTATTGTCACAGGAACAAGTACAGGCACAACCAGGTATTCCGAGTATTGGGGGTGATCCGGGCTTGGCTGCCCCTCTCAGTGATAAAGAAAGGGATACCAGTGAATGTTTTTTTTCAGTATCTGAGGGAGCATAATGGTCCGAGGATGACGAGCACAGCTCCTATTTAGACTCAGAGAGTAATTCAGAGTCAGATTTTCCAGCAACAACATCAAGACCCCCTGCAGGTCCTGCCGTGAGGAATCAGGAGCAGGGTAACCCCCAGTATGATCTAAGCTGGGATCACTCCTCGGCCCTAGCCCTTCAGGGATCTCCTAACATGGACACTACCCACCTCACACTTTTGGAAACAATACATAAAGAGATAATCGCACATAGAGAGGAGGCCCGCCAGGACAATCGTAAGGCTCAGGCTGCCATGAGGAAGATGCAGGGCGTGGTTAGGAAGCTTTCTAAAGTCTGTACCAACATGGGGGATAGAGTGTCGAGTCTGGAGGAGAGAGTCGTAATAACGGAGGCTGAGGCAGCTGCAGCCTCCAGTCAGGTGAATTCTCAGCGTTTGCAGGTGGTTGACATGCAGTGGAAAATGGAGGAGATGGAGAACAGGCTGCGTCGGAACAATTTGAGGGTCTTGGGAATCCCAGAGGGAGTTGAGGGCTCTGACATAAGGGCTTATATCATAAAGCTCTTTGAACAAGCATTTCCAGAGCTCTCTATCTGGAATTGGTCTACTGAGATACAACGGGTCCACCGTACCCCCTTCAGACTTCGTAGGAATACCAAAGAAGGTGATAAACCCAGGGCTGTGCTGATATTTTTGGGTAATTTTATTCTGAGACAGTCTATTGCAGAGAAGGCGAGACCTGATGCGAGGAGAAGTAGTGAAGGGGTCTCTTTCTTTGTGCGCCCAGACTTTTGCCATGCGGCAGTTGAGCGAAGGTGGCGTCTGAGGGAGATGATTAAACCCTTTCAGGATAAGAAGATTCAAGCCTTCTTGATAAATCCAGCCCAGCTCAAAATAATTAATGAAGGCAGGACTATATTTTTTGCTTCGGAAATTAAGGCAAAATAGTATTTGGACACTATAGGCAAATAGGCAAATAGTCTTGTCTGTTAAGCTGTCAGGGGGAGTAATTATTGCAGCTTGTCTTTGAGTTAAGAAGGGCTCAGTAGATTAGTAGAATCTCCAGAAAGGGAAATTGTGTCGCATATTCTTATATTGGTCTGAATTGTGGTATGGTCTCCGAAATTGTTTTTTTTTTGTTGTCTAATTCTTTGTCCTCACTGTGTCCTTTTGCATCTATCACACGCACAGACTAGGTCTGAGCGCTTCACAGAAGGGGTTGGGGCGGGGGGGGTGGCGGGGTGGGGGGGGTGGGCTGGGGTCGAGGGTTGGAAAGGGTGGAGGGTTGGGGATGTCAGGAAATGAGGGAAAAAAGAAAAAAGAATGCAGTTCGGAGTATATGGAGTGTTTTGGATATTTTTTTAGTCAGATTATGATTATAGCAATGGATAATCTGTAGAAAGTGCTGGTGTTTATCGATGTGCGGGTTGACCCTTGGGATGGCAGGCATTAGAGTTTGTTCGATCAATAAAGGTGGTATGAATGACTGTAGGAAACGTAGAAAATGGGCACAGTTCGTGAAATATAATAAATGTGACGTTCTTTGCCTACAAGAAACTCACCTCCCCTGGGCTAGAAGGAGTCTTATGCTTTTGAGTGGCTTTGGGCTGGTGGCATGCACAACACAATCATCAACAAATAGAGGGGTCGCAGTTTTAGCAAGAACTTCCCTGGGAGGGGCCAAGCGGGTTAACGTGGACAACAGTGGGAGATGGGTTTTAGTTGAGATGGGAAAAGGTTTTACGCTTTGTGTAGTCTATGGGTCAAATAGTGACGATCCCGAGATTTTTGACCTCCTCGAAATGAATTGGTGAATTGGTTAACCCCCATAATATTCTGCGGGGATCTAAACATCTGCAGACTGGTGTAGTAACTCTGCATATCTGGGACGTAAGCCGAGAGTCTTTAGGGCTGTGAAGGCTCTTATCAGCTCACATGGAATGGTAGATGTCTGGGGGATCAAGGAACCACTAAGATCAGGCTATACATATTTCTCAAACCCTGCCCAAAAATACTCAAAGTTGGATTATTTTTTTGTATCATCCTCTGAAATAAATAGGGTAAAAATCACCAAACTTCCGAAGTTTGTCTCGGATCACAACCCGTTGGTGCTAACATACAAAGTGGAAGGGCAAGAAAGGGTTCGGACTAGATGGACCTTCGAAAGGAGATTATTGTCGGATAATCGATTTGTTGATCATTTAAGGTAATGGGTAGTAGAATTCTTTGATGCCAATAGATATAGTACATCACGAAACGGGGTCTGGGAGACATTTAAAGCATCTCTTAGGGGCGAATCAATAAGCTGTGCAGTAAGGCTCAGAAGGGAAGATAGGAGTGAGGTTGAAAGACTTACTAGGAAATTATCCTTGGCGGAAGAACAGCATATTTTAGATATAGCACAAGGTCAGGATAGTAATGAGAGCTATAGGATATTGCTGGTTGCCAGAGCGGAATTACAGAAGCTGGTGTCACACAGGGCAACGTGTGATTATCAATCTTCTAGGGCTAAACGCTACGAAACAGATGAACAGGCTGGTAGAATTCTAGCTTTACAAATTAAGCAGGGGAAAGCAAAAAATGTCATTGCCAGGATAGAAGAAAATGGGACAGAATTTACAGACGCTAGAGAAATTTTACAAGTTTTCAAGAAGTTTTACCAAAATCTCTATGCTGAGGAAAAACTAGATGACATCCACGGCGAAGAGGTTATGGATAATGGCCCTTGTGTAGGGGATTTAGCAAGGGAAGAGATGGAGATGGATATCAATAAGAGTGAGATCACTGCTGCCTTGCGTGAGCTTGCCACGGGCAAGGCAGCGGGCCCTGACGGGATTCCTTTGGAGGTCTATAAATGTTTAGAATCTGAGATCACTCCGCTCCTTATGGATCTTTTCAATGGTATAATCTGCACAGGAGTAGTCCCAGAGTCATGGAAGGAAACTAGTATAGTGGTCTTTCACAAGAAAGGCAAGCCCAGCGAGAAACCGGGATCCTACCGCCCCATATCGCTAATCAATGCGGACACGAAATTATATTCTAAGATATGGGCTAAAAGGCTGGGCAGGATCATTGGCGATCTCGTCTCCCCGTGGCAGCATGGGTTTGTACCTGGTCGAGGCACAACGGACCATATCAGGAGAGCAATAGCCCTGTTTGACGCTCAGGCTGCTGTGGGGGGGGGGGGGGGATGGCCATGATCCTGCTCGACGCCGAGAAAGCTTTTGATCGAGTGGCCTGGAACTTTCTCTGGGGGATCTTAATGGGAAGAGGATTCGGTGAGAAATTTATCAAAGCGCTTAGAGCAATGTATGTTGATCCAGTGGCGCGTATGGTTGTTATGGGGGAGAGTTCGGATAAAATCTATATAAATAGAGGTACGCGTCAGGGTTGCCCCTGCTCCCCTATCCTCTTCTCTCTCTATATCGATCCACTTATTCGGAAGATTTTAGAGTGCCCTATGATTAGTCCCATGGTCTATAATGGCTATGAAAATAAGATCATGGCGTATGCAGATGATTTGGCTGTGATCACTAATAACCCTCAACAGGCACTTGCGGCTCTGATACAATTGGCTAAAACGTATGGTAGCCAATCTGGGTATTTGTTAAATCTAAAACGCAAATTATATGTACGAAAAATATTGTTAAATCAGACTCTAGATTCGTGGACTCAGCTAGTTATTTGGGGATTAGAATTAATGCTTCAATAGAAAATATAGTAGCGGAGAATTTTGTTCCACTTAGTAAATCTATAGAAGCCGATCTGAAAAGAATCAATGTTCTACACCTATCATTGATCGGGAGGGTTAATGTGCTCAAAATGTCAATGCTCCCTAAAATATTATATATGTTTCGTGCCATTCCCCTTTTAGTTGAGGAGAAGATAATCAAAAATTTGGAATCGATTTTTATTAGGTTCATATGGCAGTACGGGAAAATTAGACGTTCTACTAATCTAATGTCACTTCCTAGGGAAAGGGGTGGTTTGGCTCTACCAAACCTGAGGCTCTATCATTGGTCATGTCTGTTAATTCAGATGTCTATTCTATTTCAGTTACAGCCATGTCACAGCCAAGTAAATAACGATATTCAGATGCCACCTTCTATTTTTGAGTTGTTAGTCGGGAGAAAAGCACTAGGGCTTCTAATGTGTGAAATTGATCGAAGGTATTATAAAAGGGCCCGTTTTAAGATTCTGGAAGGGGTGTGGGGTGTTTAGAGGGCGACCTTAAAATTTTGTAAAATCCCCAAGATCAATTCATACCTCCATCTTTGCAATTCGAGTCTATTCCGGTCGATGGGCTTAGATAGAAATCTTCGGGTCTGGAAGGATCTGGGAATCAAGACACTGGGGAATATATCCAGGGAAGATGGTATATGCGGGTTCAACGTCCTCCAGCGTAGCGCTGGTATCCCATCAAATCATTGGCTCTCTTATGTTCAAGTAGTATGTACACTTAAGGCATTAAGACCAAGGATGTCACTTACGGTAGAATCTTCTATGATTGATATGTTGGTAAAAGGGGGTCAGAAAATAAAAGCCATCTATATGTCTCTACTGGATGAAATTCAAGATGATTTGGAGGAAACGGAACATGCTCTGGCAGTAAAATTAGGGAACCCTGATGTCGATCTAGATTTGGCCCTGCATCTGAACAAAAAATTATTTTGTTCTACGAATCTGCGGGCTCAGCATTACAAAACTTTGTTTGATCTTTATTATACCCCCGCAAAGCTTTATTCATGGAGGGTTAGGGAAGATGATAGATGGCCCAGATGTAATATGGGGCACGCAGATCTGTTACATATGTTTTTTAATTGTGGCTCTTTAGCAGTAATTCAGGGAGAGATAGGGAAATTCTGGGAGGTAGTTTTAGGACGAAAGATCGATCTATCTCCTTCCCTGATGATATTGGGTATAGATAATAGGTTAAATCTTGGGAAAGTCGAGGAAGCTTTGATTGTTATCTCTGTTGCTGTACTCCGGATCTTAATTTCCTCAGGTTGGAAGGACATGAATGCTCCTTCATTTCAAATGTGGGTGTCTAGATTATTGGGTATGCATAATATCGAGATATCCTTGTACGCCCAGAAGGGGAAGAAAACCGCTGATTTCGGTATTTCTATTTGGTCCCCCATCTCAAACTGGAGGGAGGCTAGAATGAAAGAGGGAGAGAATATAGTATCATGAATTGTTTATTTATTTTGGCCCTTTCGGCTTTTTCTTTGAATGTTAAGTTTGTCAATACAAAGAAAATTTGTAATGCTGTTTTTTTTTTGTGTTTTGTAACAGTATGTCCAAACTGCATAAATAAAAAAATAATAAAAAAAAATTAAAAAATGTACTGATATAAATTGGACCACAGCACCTTTGTGTCATATCTAAGTCACAAATGTCTACTCTAATCACAATTTTTATCCACTGAATAAGTGTTCAAAATTGTTTCATGTGCAGTTTGAAGTGAGATTTCCATTAGAAAATCCTTTAGAAAGTATATATTATTTTAGAAAAAATGAAAATTCTACCTTGGTGTTTATATTATCAACAGGTATACAAGTACATTTCTTTCTAGAGCAGTGAATGAAAAATCGGCAATATTTGCATTCTGAGCCCCATACTGTACACCATGCAAAACAACTTTCACACAATACTACTTTCCGTTCGAGCAAAAAGGTGTGAGAGGTGTTATTTGCAGACCAAAGGCAGCTCGTCATGCTCAGTAAATACTACGAGTTGTAAGTGTAATTGCATTTATATTGCACTTACTTCTCCTAATGAGGTGTGAAAGCACTAATCCGAGTTACCGACCAGAGTCGATGAAATTGATTTGTAGCCTGAAATAATTATCTCTAATACATGAATAAATCTCTATCACGTATTTGGGGGCGCTTTCTGCACACACAATGAGCCTGTGTGGGATCTGCTGTTTGTGGAGCATTATATATTGAAAAGCTTCAGTTAAGCATGAGGTGCTGCAGACAAGTGTGCGAACAGACATGGTCACACCAGGCTATACCTGCTCTTTTTTAGGGGCATGGATGGTCTGTCCTAGAATGAGGTTAGGGGCAAGAGACAGAGTGTTAATGCTGTCAGAAATGTTTTGTGGTTGTCGGCTATTCTAGCAGGAGTTGAGTTTGAGACCTTTGGCATATAAAGAGCGTGCATGCTCTAGAAGAATACACTGTGCCCGTCACCAGCCTTTCTGCAATCCCTCATATGTCAATATTCATGCTAACAGGGAGCGATTGGTGAGAATTGTGAAGTTATTGTCCACAGTAAGCACATTATTAGAGATCACTGGCATGGTTTCCTTAATAACCAAGTTAATTTCATTTATCGGGAACAGATGACTAACCCGGTGAAGTGGGTGCTGTGCTTATAAAAGGAGTGTAGACGCACACGCACCAACATAAGTGCCTGCTGTAAATAAAAGATTTAAAGATAAAGTTTGGTGTTGTGGCGTGCTCCTTGGAAGTGCTCTGTGTTAATGTAAAACAAGCAGGGGGACGCAGCTTCATCCGAGGAGAGGAAGAGAACAGGAAGGAGGCAGCTGAGGCCTGAGGAGAGGGAGCAAGCATGGGCATGAGAGAGTTCCTGATCCTAAACAAGCAAATAGAAAAAGAGTGCTCAGTAAAGTAATAAATAACATCATGAGTAAGAGCACATGTAACAGTGGCAGTCGTCATGGGAGTTTTCAAAAATAGAAAAGGAAGGACTGCTGAGTATATTAACCAATGAAAAGCAGACATTTAGGAAGGACAGTAAAAGGAAAGATATGTTGTGCTAAAGCCAATATTCTAAATAGCGCATATCTCGAAGAAACAGTGCATGCAGCACTTGCGTTGCCTGTGTCAGACCCAAAAAATGTGGGAAATGAGAACCAGTCTTCACTATGTTTCTCAAAAGGGACAGTTTTTATTATATTGAAAAAGAAGTTTATACTGCTAGGCCATGCAATGTAGTCCCACACACTTCTACTACTGCTACTAGTAAGAGAAATTAGCCAGTGTTTAGGTCCGTCTGTCATATTCAGGAGCTCTTCTAACAGGAAAATCCAATCTCAGCAGGGAAATGGAAGAACAGGAAACCATGTGAAGGAGAGGGGCTAGATATCTGTGCCAGGGATCTTGTGACAGACTAAATGGGCAAAAAATGGCAAAGCACTTTAGTAGAGAGTGTGGCAGGTGGGCAAGTTCTAGATCATCAGAAGATTGCAAAAAAAGAGATGCAACGAAAAGGAAAATGTCTTGTGTCCTTGGAGCTCAAACCGATCTTATTTGGAAAGAGAAGTTTGGTAGCTGTGTGAAACAGGCCCTTTCATAAGAGACGCCTGTAATAAATGGAGTCTGTAATACATTGTTTGACAACTATTGTCCTTCCTGCCTCACCTCAGGGAGACCGAGAATAAACGTGACTATTCCCTGTGTGACCCAGGACACAGTAATTAACCTGTCAGAACTACGGAAGAAAGCATGTTGCATCACATGCAGTCAATAGAGGGCGCTGTAATGTGAAGCTGACTTTACAAAAACATAACCAAAAACATGTTAAATTCACGAGAAAAGAGGGCAGATGAGTTACAATGGATGATACACAACTTTTCCCATATAAATGCCAACATATATGAGTCCAGGAACAAACTCTTAACCAGAGTTGTATATTGAACCGATGCAGAGACATGTCCATTGAATTTTAAGCAGCAATGCCTTAACCACTCTGCCATCTTGGTTTCGAAGCACTCTTACTTGAGACAGACAGCTGAATTGTTGTAAAAAGCTGTATAGGATTTGTTATTTATCTGCATACATTAGGAATACATACATTAGGACTGGATTTAATTTTCTTCAAACGCAAAAATTAAAAGAACTGTAGATAGATGTTAAAAGAGATTCATAATTTTTGCTCTAAAGACAATACGTTAAAGTTTTTTAGGTCAAGCCTAGACAATGCTTGCCCTGTCAGGATAATCTGTTGTATGTGCTTTGTGGGGTTTGACTCCGCCCATCACTCCTGGTACTGCCGATCACTCCTTCCTCTTCCCTTCTGCTTTAAATCCTGCTTACAACATTGTCTGGTAAAAGCAGGCTGGACAGCCAAGGTATGCACAACAAGCCGTTCCGTAAAGCCATAAAAACCTTCCTGTTTTAATTTTTTCCCTCTTTTTCTCTGTTTCCATGCTCAGTGTTAGTTGTGTTCTACCTTGTCATGCGCCAGGACGCCCCTTAGCTGGGGCAGCTGTGCGCACTACAAATGTTCCTAAAAAAAAAAGAAAAAAAAAAAAAAACTCCCTGTCACTAACTATTGCTGCTAGCTGGTATCAGTATTGCTCCAAGAACATTCATTCAATGTACTCCTTGGCTGCAGTTTGGTAGTCGTACTGAACGCTTACTGATGTGCAACAAATATTGAGAAAATGTCACATCACATCTTGGCTAATTCTTATCACAGCCTAACCCTTGTTTTAAGATAGATTAGGGCGGTTCTTATTTTGGGCTACTTTCGGTAGGCCCAGGCTTGTTTCGGTCTTCTTTTGAAAGTTCATTGGGCTTGTTTTGCATTTCAGGGGTTCTCCTTCCTTCAGTGGATGAGCTTGTGGCTTATTGATGCAGGACTTTGCTTATCCCAGCATTCATCAGCTTTCCCCTCCAGACTCCCGCTGCTCGGCATAGGTCCCAAGTATGCTACATAATGCTGCTTCATATTTGTTTTTTCACAACTGTGGGTTACACCACCAAGTTCAAGATCCAAAAGAGTAATTTAATCCATCCAATGTTATTTTTACCAAATTTCTTCATTCTTCTTTTGTTGGTAAAAAAGCGCCAAGCAGCCAACGTGTTTCTTCCTACTTCAAAAGGACTTTGTCAGGGCTCATTAGAAGATGAAATTATCAGGTATATTGTTCTTGTTCTAAGTGCATTTACTTCACGTCACTTCCCTAACTTTTACTGCAACGGTTTCCTAATTCTATTTTTTACAAAAACTTCTTCGATCTAGACTATCTGTTTCTAAATTCTTGTTATACCTGCTGCCTCTGCTAAGACTCTCTGTACTACTACTCTTAGTCTTTTTGTAGCTAAGCTTGCCCAGTTGGCCACTCTTTATTTAAAAGGTTTTAAATAAAACTCAGATTCACCAATAGCTCTAGCCACTGAGTTGTCCTCTTCTAGCTTTCTTAATCTTGAGGCTTTTCGACAATTCCCACCAACAAAATGCCTAACCAGATATTTTACTATTTTTGATAGGATAGGACCTACTACTACTGTCGTAGGGATTCTGCACATACATAACTAAGCACAAGAAATTAGGACTTTGGTGATGGGAGGTTGGACCTTCCTCACACCTCAGAACCCACAATCCCCTGACCGACTAGCTATAGTGTCTCATTAGATCCCCAAACCACCTGTAGATACCCAATGATTAGACAACCCAGAACATAACACTCCCGACCTCTCAGAGTCGAGGAAGCAATGCACACCCTTTCGCTCACTCACTCCTGTAAGTCCACACCAAATACCACAAAGTCTATGTAAGTTCAAAAGGTTTATTTTCAACTAATAAGCTCTGTACGTTGCTCTATAATGCAGTATACGAGCCAGCACCAACAGCAAAATACATAAGATTAAAACAATAAACATTTTTACAACTACAAGTCCATAGAAGACAAAAGGGGAAATCATGATAACTTAACAGTGGTGGGAGAACCACCCTCCCCTTGGTAGGAATATAGTTTATATAAAATTATAAATGAAGAACTTTGAGTGAATTCTGGGGGACCCCTCACCTTAGAACCTAGAAGTACTAGTTACATCATAAGCTCTGCAAAGCTCTGGTTCGTAGAAGGGAATCATCCGCCTGTTATATGAGAAATGGTGCGCATTAGTATAATGCAAGCATTTCTCAGTCGTGCCAAAAAGTGTAGCATCTTATGGCTAAGCAATACGGACTGACCAGAACTCCATAACAAAGTGGGTTGTTTTTTGACCTTGTACTCAGCTCTCAGACATTAGCAGTATGAGCTCATGTGGGCTCAAAGGCATCTTACACAACAAGCTGCGAGGAAACATGCACAAAAATAAAAGACACAAAGCTAAAATGGTTGTATGGCTCAGGCTAATTTAGCAAAGACTAGAATGACCCTAGGGGCCATATAACCCTACTAGTATGTACTCTACTCTAGTACTCGATTTGTACTAGTGATGTATGTTGTATATGTATTAGGGGTGGGCGGTATTTGCGAAAGCGACTTTCGCAAATTATCGCGAAAATGTTAAAAATCTCCGCAAACAAGCGGAAATATCGCGAAGATGCTGAAGTTTTTTTCCCGCCCGTTCGCGATATTTTCTGCATGGTTGCGGGTCGCTAATTTACCCCTGCGGTTGCTCGCGGGCGCGGCCATCTTGTTTTCAGTTGTCTCGCGGTGCATGATCGCGAGAAGAAAGACGTGATCGCGCGATGCATGACGTCACTGCGGACGCGAACTGTCGCGAGACAGCGCAAATGGCTAAAACAATACAACATCTCATGGAGAACGCGACCGGATTGGGAAAACTTGTCGGCGAACGCGGGGATTCAGGTAAGGCGATCGCGCACGCGCGATAATGTATTATTTTACAGCGCGAGCAAGAACCAAATTATCGCAAAGCTGCGGAATGCGGAAATTTTGACATTTCCGCGCTCTCCGCGGAAAGCGGAAATGCCAAATTATCGCAAATTCCGCGAACGGAACGGACATTTTGCCCAGGCCTAATATGTATGTATTAACGTTTTTTTCACTCTTGCTAGTGAAAAAGAATAAATAGGGGCAGGTGTATATGGCATCTAAAAAATGTGTAATGTTTTTTCTAGGCGTACTACAGACCACCAGTGCCGGGGCCAGCGGTGATGGCGATGCGGCCATTTCCGAGGGAGCAGGAGTTGCAGAAGCTGCATGAGCTGCAGGGGTGAGCCAGCAGCAGTGGCGGGCGGTGGTAAGTTATATTCCTTACTTATTGCCATTACACTTGCTGCAAGGGTGTACACTGTACTGTTGTTAACAACGGTTGAAGAAGACACCCTTTACTTAGCATTAGCAATAGCATTAGTGGCTGGAGTTGAGTAACCAATGGCCTCTTCTATCTGACTTCAACTCAGCTGTGAAAGTTTTATGGAGAAGACTAAAAGTCAGATCAGATGACCTTGATGGATGTGTTGAACGAAAAGGAAAAGAAGAGTGGAAGGAAGAAGGACGGGTGAGATGTAATATTTATGACTGGCAGAGAAAGATATGTGGGATGCATGCATAGGTGGCTGATGGGAATCAGATGCATGGGTTGTTGAAGGATGGGTGGAAGGTGAAAGAAAATATACCTGCCTGGGTGGGTGAAACTGTATGGGTGGATAGCAAGAATCCTCAGTGTTGTTTGGGTCAAACTCAAAGGCAAGCAAGGAAGGAAGGACGCATGGGTGGTGGTTTACAAAAAAAGAATAAATGCTTGTTGTTGGTGAAACAAACTAAGGTTTGTTGAGCGATTAAGAAGAATGATAGATGTTTACTTTGAATGGATGGATGCCTGGATGGTATTCACAATCAATAGCATAGGTGGAGACTGTCACTGGATGAAGAGTCTTAGTTTGAAGAGAATGTAAAAGAAACCGCGCCAGAGTAGCAAAGCCGAGGAGAATATAAGTTGTATTTTCAGAATACTCCCTTGACTCACAGTAGTTTGCAAGCACAAAATATATATGATGTATGTATGTAGTTATCAAGCGCCTTCCTCCTACTCCGAGCACCACTCCCTACCTATGTTAATTTATTTTCGACTGTGTCAGCCAGCCTGCCATGGGTGGCCTATTGGCTGGTTACGCAATCAATCAAAACAAAGTATCTCATGTCGTCCCATATATAATCAATGATCATTGGATCAGACATCATCTGCTATTTTGTAGTAGTCAGGGCAGGGTGAAAGTGAAATTGAGCAGTTGACCTTGATGTAACAGAGTATGGCAAGTGCCACCCATAATAGAAAAATACAAGCTTCCCCACCTGCAGGCAGTAGTAAATAAAACTAACGTGAGTCTGCATCATGACTCGAGTATGTTTGTCTTGGGCGCAAGCTGACTGAGCTGGCATGTCTGCTACAACAAGGTTACGTAATTTTGCTAGTATAATGTCTGAAACTCCCACAAATCTTAGAGGCTGAGAAAGTGGGAGGATAGATACATACCACAAATGTTATCTACTGTGCTTGCTAGTGCTACCGTGCCACTATGTGTTGAATTCATTTTGTGTTACTGTTTTGCTAAGAGTATTGGTTACTGTTAGAACTGGGGGTCTCTAGTTGGCAGAGGTAGGTGGCTTTGACCAAATAGGGACCCTTGCTTCTAAGTCAGGGAAGGGGATTACACTACTGGATAACCCCTGCTAACCCCTTGGTAGCTTGGCACGAGCAGACAGGCTTATCTCAGAGGCAGGGTGTTAAGCATTTGTGAACACATACAGTAATACAGTGAAAACGCTACAGATGGACACCACACAGTTTTTATAAAAATAAGTATTCTTTATATAGACTTAACACAAGACCACAAACAACAAAAATCCACAATACTGTACTCAATATTGACTTAAAGATGGTAGAATTAACTTAGTTCAAGTTGATGGCAAATGCGACACAGTTCTCACAAAATTACCTGGATGCGTAACGCAAAATAAACAAAAGGCTTGCAGCGTTGGAGATGCATCGGTTCCTTGCTTCGGGGGAGATGATGCGTCGTGCCTCAATGCTTGCGCAGAGTAGTGAATGCGTCTTGATCCTTACCGGAGAGGAGGTGATGCGTAGATTCCCACGCTGCGGCCTGGTTGCGATGCGGCAAGATGGCGCCTCGATGCGATGCGACAATCCGGTGCGATGCAACAAGATGGCGCCCTTGATGCGACGATGTGAAGACGATGCGTGCACGCCCTAGCAGCCGTGTGGCAAACTCTGTGCTTTGGAGTTGTGACAGTCCCTGTGACACACTTCTGTGGTAGTGCGACCCTCACGGTGGCGGCACGCTTCTCCGGTGATGCTACGGCAGACAGCTGCGATGAAGACACGCTTCTTGGGAGATGCGGCAGCAGCACGCTTCTCCGGCAGTGTGACAACAACAGCTGCGGCGGCAACACGCTTCTTCTTGTTGCGTCACGCTTCCAGCTCCCAGCGACACGCAGGCTTCTGCAGATAGAATTCCCAGCAAGGACATTCAGAGGGGAAATGGTGGTGAAGTCTTTTGTCCCTGAGACTTCAGCAGGAAGCAAGTACAAGTTCAAGCCCTTGGAGTAATATTCTGCAAGATGATGAAAGTCCTTTGAAAGTTCCTTCTCCTCTCATTGGCACTGAAGACACCACTGTAGGCCAACCCAGCAACACAGCACACTGGTAGGAGGTCAGTAAAACTCCTACAGCTTCCTTTGGTTCTTCTCCTTGGTAGAGGTTTGTCTTGTTGTTCCAGAAGTGATCTAAAGTCTTGGGGTCTGGGTCCCCAAATTTATGCTACTTTTCTCTTTGTTCTCTGAAGACAGAGAGGCCTTTGCCTAGTCCAAACCAGTTCTGGTCAGTCCTGGAGCACTTTGTTGACAAGACTCCTTCTTTCCTTTCACAGTGCAGGCCAGGGACATCAGACGCACCACAGGAGGTGGAGCCAGCATTGTGGAGGGAAGGCACAGCCCTATTCAGGTCCCAGGTGCAGCTCCTCCCACCCATCTTGTTGCAGATCTCTCTATTCAGCCCTGTGCTGACTCACCCTCTCTCCTGGAATCCCCCAGCCCATTTCACTCACAAAATCAGACACACAATACACAACCCGGCAGAGGCAGTTAAGCAAGAAAATACCTACTTTCTAAAAGCGGTATTTTCAAACACAGAATGTTAAAACCAACTTCACTAAAATATGTATTTTATCATTCTGGGTTCAGGCATACTAAACTCGAATTTCTACCTAGTTCCCTAGGTCAGTTAGGATTATAAGATGTAATAATCAAACTGCCCATTCTGGCCTATCGGGAATAGGTAGCATTGCAATAGTGAAAAATGAAAATGGCTGTAATTCACTATTAGGACATGCCACACACACCAGGGCATGTCCTACCTTATACTTACAATGCACCCTGCCCTTGGGCCTACCATAGGGGTGTCTGATATGAAGAAAAGGGAAGGTGTAGGAACTGGCAAGAGGGTGTACTTGGCCAGTCAACATGGCAGTCGGAGACTGCACACAGGCTCTGCAGTGGCAGGCCTGAGACACAGTTTACAAACTGCTTCTGTGGGTGGCACACCCAGTGCTAAAAGCCCACCAGCAGCATTTGATTTACAAGGCCTGGGCACCCATGGTGCACTCTACTAGGTTCTGACAGGTAAATCAAATAACCCAATAATGGAGTTACTAATCAATAAATCCATTTACCCTAGGGAGCACTTGCACTGTGGCACTGAATAGCAGTAGCATAGTGCCCAAAGCATCTAAACCAGCAAACCTGAGGAGGCAATCAGAAAAAATGGAAGGGAGACTCACGCCAATGGTACCAGGTCTAACAGTTACAATAGTCATTTTCTCTTTCTTGATATGGCTCCTCCTTTCCTAGCAAAACCAACCAGGAAAGGAGTTGGCAGCCATGGCCCGGTGCCGGAAGCTGGAGACTATCTGTCAAGAATACCGGTGGCTGGTGGTTCTGGCATGGGAGGAGGAGGAGGTTGCAGCAGCAGCAGCCTCCTTCAATGCCCCGGGCCACGGCCAGGCCCCTCCAGTGGTACGGCACCATGGTCAGGCAGCCACCCACCACTGCACTTGAACACCCAGCACTGCTGCCCCCCCAGTCTAGATGCAACTGCAGGGCATATGCACGCCACATGCTCCTCCATAATGCACATCCAGAGGAGCAGTTAGAGGAGCTGAAGAAGAAGATCAAGGTCCTGGAGAAGGAAATCAGAAGAGCCCGCTGATAACTTTAAGACCCTGTTGGATTGCCCCTTTTTTAATCCTGTTGTTAGTGATTGGGAATTGGGCGTTGGGATTTATTATTATGAACATTTTGGACATTGGTTGGACTTTCTCATTTTGGACATTAGTTGGGGTTAGGGAAAGGGGTGGGTCTATTGTTGAGGGATTTTTTACATAGTTTATTTTTGTTAGGATATTAAATTATATTTATACTTAAACATAGCATATGTTGTTAATGTTTTGTGGGGGGGTTGCTGTTTTACTTCACATGGTTTCTTTACTGCTGAAGGGCCGCAGCCAATGTTTGAGTTAAATAATCTGCCGATTTTGTAACACACAAACAGATAGATACTTTACCCCTCACTGAGTGACTTGTCCTACTAGTACTGTCAGTCTCCTCCTAGTCCATTCTCATACCTCCCCCAAACTTCTTATCTTACCTGTGATTGATGTTTAAGTTAGGCACAGTGATGGCTGCATGGCGATGATGATTTGCTTTCCGAAGAGAATGGAGATGCCTTGGTTGTGGTGGTAGTAGTAGACACTGGCAGTAGCATTTGCAAAGAAAGAAACTGAGAAAGTCAGTCGCCTGAGAGAGACTCTGGCAGGAGTAGTAGAATGAAGTAAATAAAACATAACGGTGGCGGGGATAGCCTAATACAACAAGTTACAAACTGTAGTTGTGTTGAGTCACTCGACACAAGCGTAACCTTTAGTGCTGTATAGGAGGATGTTTATGAATCTAATCGATGCCGGAAATTAATTATGATGGATTAGGTTCCTTTGGAAAAAAATTGACTTGCAATTTAAATATACTGAGCATGGGTGGGCAAGCAGAAGAAGATCCTCGCCCTGCCTTGAAATTGAATTATTGTTGCTTTCACCACATCCACCCCAACAAGCGTGTGATCAATTATTGGTGTACAATTAATTTAGTCACACCTCAATATAAATCACACAGCCCGGAGGAAGAGGGTTAGGGTTTGAAGTATGGTTGGGAAGGGAGGTTTGGGGAAAGGTTTGACAAAGAAAAACACTACGCATGGACAAACAACAAAACACAATCTTGGCAGACAACCATATCCATAAATCTGTTAAGGGAGAAAAATCAAATGCATGCATGATGATGATAACTTGATGGTTAATGATAAGTAGTACCTACTAACTACTACTAGACAATTAGACAGTACAGGGCAGCAGTATATTATGCAATTTGCCTTGCCTGTCTGCCCTCAGAGAGACCCAAATTAGGACTCCAAACTTTAGGACTCCTAAATGCCTTCTGTGAATACAGAAAGTCTTAATATTAGGATTTTTTTCAGTTTAGGACAAATAAAGTTAGGACTCCTTACTTTAGGACTCCTAAATGCCTTTTGTGAACACCCAAAGTCTTAAAGTTAGGATTTTTCTCAGCTTAGGAGTAGTAAAGTTAGGAGTCCTAACTTTACTACTCCTAAACTGAGAAAAATCCTAACTTTAAGACTTTCGGTATTCACAGAAGGCATTTAGGAGTCCTAAAGTTAGGACTCCTAACTTCTGTGAATACCGAAATGAGTAAGTGCCTTCTTTGAATACCAAAATGATAGTACGTTTATGATTTTGTCTTAAGTTAGTTCTGTGAATCAGGCCCTATGGCTTCTTTTTTCAGAAAGTTTTGAACAATAAAGTTAATGCAGTGCGCCAAACACGGGACCCTGAAATAGGCACCATCCTCCATGGCCTTAAGTACATTACTGCCATTATCCGTGGCAACAAAACCAATGTTAAGCCCTCTTGGGCGCAGCCATTCAAAGATCTTGCTGTTAAACTCTTCCAAAATATTTGCAGCAGTATGAGATTTGTCCATTGGCGAACATGACTACAGTTGCATATTTCCGAGTAGCATGAAAAATCTCAGCAGTGTCAACAACACCTGCTTCAGATATATTTTCTCTAACCCCCACATAAGAGATCCAGTGTGCAGTGATGCACATGTAATCAGTGGCTTGGCAACTGGTCCACATGTCTGTTGTCAGGTGGATACTGTGAACCGCACTCTGCTGCAAAGCTTGTCCAAGCAATTCCAGCACATCGTGATGTAGTGCTGGAACAGCAACTCTGGCGAAATAGGACCGGCTGGGAACCTTCCATTTAGGGCCGATGGCTGACACAAATCCAAGGAAACCCACCCCTTTCACAAAAGAAAAAGGGAGAATGTCCAGTGCTAACATTTTAGCCAGCTTCGCATTGTAGAAACGTGCCGTTGGGTGGTTGCGTTTGTACTGTCCCTCTGACCTAAGCATGCTGTTAATGGTAGGTTGGATTCTTTTCCTTTGTGGTGCAGCTGATGCAGGTGACTTCTTGAACCCAGTTAGGCTCAACAACGCACTTTTTTCATTGCATTACTCTGTTGCCTTGGTGTCTCAGTCTGACTCAGAGTCTTCTTACTACAGTGCCACTGAGATGTTGCTGAGGATTTGGGCAGTACCACTACACTGTTGGGGGCAGGGCTAGAAATGTCTCCCTCTTCTTCACCTTCTACCGTGATCATATCTTCTTCTACTTCTTCATCCCCACCAACGGCAATGGGCGCAGTTTTACTTTTTTGTACGCTAAGTAGGTGCGCCTCCCACTGGATCATGTGTTTTTTTTTTAGATGACTTGTTTGGCCTCCGGTACCATAGTTTACACCAAGCTTACCCTGACTAACAGCATGTCGACAAATTGAGCATATAGCAACGTTCTCCTCCTTAATGGTAACCGAAAAGAAGTCTCAAACTGGGGCGGTGAACTTTCTGGCGCTGCTGGAGGTGCTGCTTTCAATGCCAGATGAACTGCAGGGTGGGGGTGAAATTTGACTCTGTGTACTTGCAGTACCACTGACGCAGTTCGGGGTTCTCAATTCCTCTCTATTACCACGGACAGAATGATTTCTCAGTCACACACACACATACAACTCATACGCTGGTGGGGCCCATAACACCAACATTCATTCTATCAAACTATCCGCACCTAGCAAGAGGACATTTGTCTCCCGAACCACACTATTGTTTAGAAGGAACTTCTACTCTCCCTATATCACCCTTAGCATTCCTTCCATCTAAAGGGTCGATTGGATCAATTTAGTTAATTGAATTTAATGGTACATTGCTATTTCAATAATAATCAAACAATATTTTCAATGAAATGACAACCCAACACATGTGTAGCTTCAATTTATATCTTTTTCTAATTAAATGCAGGTTAAGTCTTAATAATTCAATCTCTTTGTCATATTTACCTATTCTGGCTAATTGTCGTTTTCTAAGTTAGAATCTGGTCCTCAGTCAATTCGTCAAAGTTCTTTCGGTCATGTAGAGTCACCGTCCTCTCCGTCAGCATAACATCAGGAACTAGGAATGACGACCCTCTCTAGTCTACTAATATTTATAGTGAATTTACATTGCAAAAAGTATCTTTAACAAAAATGCAAAGTTCTCATTGGTCCATCAAAATCCGTCTTGGTTCATCAGGAAACATTCGATGTAGTTCCCATGTGGGAAAAGTTTCAAATGCAAAGGTCCATTGTCACTTTATTTGTACATATATTTTTGTTGCATATCCAGGGGAACTGGCGCATCGCCCAGGGTGTCCTTGCTGGTTACAGTTGTGATCAGGTCACCGAAGGGGCACGGCTGCTGAAGTTTGCGCAGGCGCACTTCTCCTGGTTCCATCACTGATGTCATACAATAAAGTCGGATTCAGTCAGCGGCCATTTTCTGGCAGGCCAAAATGTTCAACTTAAGTAAAGGAGACACAAAACTTAATTAATACGTTGAAATGACTAATAAAATGTTATCCCCTTGCTAATACCCATATGTGTATGCATTTATCTAGCAGTATGCAACATTTAAAGCCGTTAATACTCATTTATTTAAGCACAAAACGACATTTATCATATTAAAATGCATACAACTTAGTTCACATATTATTTAGCCATGCAAATGCATTCCCACGTGTATTCTTTCTGTTAATAAAGTTGGTTATTTACCACAAATCAAACCATTAATTATATCATGATTAATTATTACTCTTTGTAATATAAACATGCGAAAATGAAGTGGGTATATAAAAATAAACATAATACCCGCTCCAGCAATCCCCCCTTTGGTGATTTAATCACCACAAAAACACAAAACCCACAAATTTCTTATCTTCCCCTTTTACGGAAATTCAAAATGTTGTCTTGCTCATATTATAATTCAGTTTCCCCTTCATCTTTTCTTTTTGCTGATTCATACATACTCTCCTTCCACTCCTCCAATTCTATTTCCTCACATTCTCTTTTTAATTTCTTTTCTTCCTTTTTATTATTTTTTCGTTTAAGTCTCTTTGTTTTTACTATGTCTACAACACATACATCCAAGTCTAAATATTAATAGTATGAAAATTGTGTAGGGCTTTGGGCACTAGGAGTAGTATTGTGGCCTTGAGGATTTTACGTACTAATACCCTACCAATTATTTCCATTGGTCTTGCCAAATATCTGGGCTGGGCATGGTATCTTAGGAACAAATTGTTACGCCCTCTCTGTCATTCTTAATTGAGCTTTGTGTAATAGAGTTATGGAATACTTTTACTGTTTTAACTCCCCTTATTTTATATGATATTCTATCATCTAGTCGTCTGCTTTACTGTTTAATTCTTTTTTAATACCCATTTTAATATTTATTATATGATGTCTTTTATGATCCTGTTACATTTATTTTTGTGTTTTTAATGAATTGTAACTTTGTGATACTTGTGTCTTTTATGAATTTGAACTTTCGAATAAAGACTATGATGATTATTATTGAAAATTACACATGTTAGTGGAAATAATATTTTCCCTATAAAGGTACTACCTATTTTAACTATATAATTCTTAATAGCAGCCATCTTATTACTAATTTTAGTCCAGATACTTTCAGCCTCCAGTGGTACTATTTCATCATGCAATTCTGTAATGTTTTTGATGTAAACTTTTAGATCTTTGCTTTCGTCAGGAATGTAAGTACAACAATGTTGTACTTTCAGCATTCCACAGACTCCACCCTCTTTTGCCAATAAGATATCAAGGGCAAGTCGATTTTGCATTACCATAGCACGCATGGCAACCATTTCAGTATTTACCAATAAGAATCCTCCTGCGGTGCTTGTTGACAAGCGATCCACTACTGTGGATAATTTCCGAATGTTATTTGCATTCAAAGATATTCCCACTGCTGGTATCAAGGCTCCAAAAATATCACCCACAATTTCTGCCCAAGTTTCTCTTCTACTACGCATTAGTTGATTATTTTGTCCATTATTTTCTACTCTATCCATATGAAAGATTTTTGGAAAGACCAGGCCAACATAACATGTGCCATACCAATGGTCTGGCAATCGATAATAAGCCTTATTCCCGCAAATGTAATACAATCCAGGAAAGACTGGATCATTTCCACCTCTAAATCCCTATCCAGTTGCAATGAAATATGTATCATGACACTCACTAGTCCCTATAAAATAATAATCATATTGAGATCTTTCTCTCATAACGCATAGTTTGCCTTTCTGTGGTGTATCTATAGCTATAGTTGGACTGGCTTCATTTTCCAACTTCTTCTCTTTTTCCATGTCCCAAACCGTTCCACCCAATTCACTTTCTTCTGCCTTTCTGTGCATTTTTAATCTCCTTTCCTCAACCATGTCTAAGAATGTTTTTTCTTCTTTCTTCAAACTGCAAGTTAAATTGTATCTAAACATATATTCTAATGTTAATTCCTTAGTTTGTATAACAATTTCACCCAATACACTAGTAGATTTAGCAGGATTTAATTCATTATTCATGGGCAATTGTCCAAGATTGTTATCTATGTCTGAAAGGTTATATTCTAATTTCCCTATTTGATAAAATATACTGGTTAACACACTACATGATATTCCATATGTGGCTGGAAGATGATGATAAAACACCCCTTCAGAAACAGAGGCAGGTAACTGCATACATACATAGCAATTCCTTACGTCCATTGTCTTTACATATTCATATAACAGTTTTGAAAACACATTGTTAGAGAAATCAGTTATAGACCTATCCTTATGTAAATGCTCAACACTCATTCTAGTTGGAACTACCTTCGGGGAAATCTTCCCTATGTTAATCGTATTTCCAGTGTGTCCTTCTAATGTATCTAAAGTTACTTTGAAAGAGATCAATAGAGCGAGTATGCTCCAAAGAAGCATTAATAATCCTGTACAACAACAACACATTTTACACCATCTCTTCATAAAGGTACATGTACTCTTGTTATCTTCTATGTTAGCCATCTTGTTAAAATAGACCGTGTCTTTTGACTTAGCCTCTTTCACTCCACTACTGGGTTACCACCTTAAGCACTAAGTATTCAACAGGTTATTCCAGTTACTCAATTTCTCGTTTTAGTCTCACAATTTTCTTTCCCAAATGTCTTTCTTGGAATTATTCAGTTTGGCATTTCATCATTTTTCACTTCCTTTTCATCATTCAAATACAGAAGATCCTGAATTTCCGCTTCTTCTCCAATGTCGGACAAGATAACTCTCAGGATTCCTGTTGCTTCTTCTTCCTCAACCACTTTCAGCAAAGCCTCCTCTGGATTTCCTTGACTATCTGCCTCTTCTCCTGGTTCAGGCAGTGCCACATACGTCCATTCTGGTGACTTATACTTCTGGTTTGGTTTCCAAGTTCTTTTGTTTTCTTCAGACACACTTATCTCTTTTTCTTCTGTTTGGTTCTGGCTTGTCACTTCATTCACTTGTTCAGCTTTTGATGGATTAACTTGTGTTAATCGATATCTCAGTCTCTTTATCTTATTTGGCCAATGGTCTCCTTTCACAATTTTACCTGATTTGTTTTCCTTAATGTTTCTCTCCTTGATCCAAGTTGTCTTTCTCAGAACTCGACCTTCAGGTATCTCATTTTCACATTCTTCAGACTCTATCTCAATTTGCTTTTCCTCTCCAACAGTTTCCTTTTCCACCTCTTTAGTTTGCCCTACTTCTGTCACTCCTCGGGTCTCCGACACGCAATCTTCTTGTTGTCTACTTGTCCCTTCACCTAACTCAGTGTTGATTGTCCCTACACCTCCTCGGGGGTTTCCCGCAGAAATCTGTCCCTCTCTCTCTATTTCTGTCCCTTCATCATCTTCAAGAATTATTTCTGGTGGAACTTCTCCCACTCTCTCTTCTGGTGCAAATGTCACTTGTGTTGGAGTGTTGTTTTCTTTTCTTCTTCTTATGTTCTCTACTGGTATTTGGTATTTCTTGCTCGTCTCCAGACTCTGAACTTGTATCTGAAATCTGCAATCTTTTCCTCAGGGATCACTTCGTGGAATTAGAGCTAGCCTTGGCTCTTTCTCCCCCTTTCAGGATTTTCTTTTGTTTTTGAATTCTCGTTATCTGATTCTGCACTTGATTCTGAATCATCAAAATATTCTTTGCCAATGCTGTCTGCTGGATTTTGAACCCTCAAAGTGTGACTTGCATGGATCCAACTTTTCAGTCCAGCACACTTCACAGCAGTTGTTGTGGTTAGTACAACTTGCCTTGGCCTTCCCCACCTTGGAACCAAGCAATTTCTTCTTCTGTGGACCTTTATTCTCACCCAGTCTCCTGGGCTCAGATCATGGGCCGGTTTCCTTTCAAGTGTGGTGGCATCCGCTCCAACCTGGTGAAACACAGAATGGACTGTGTCAGCCAGGCCTTTACAGTAATCCAAAACCATGTCATCAGTTATTGTCATCAATTTGTTGACTGGTACAAATACGTGTCTCATGGCTCGTCCCATGATGATTTTGTGGGGACTCAAACCTGTAACTCTGTCTGGAGTGGATCTAATGGTCATGAAGACTAGAGGCAAGACATCAGGCCATTTCATACCTGTGGCTTAACACATCTTCCCTATTCTTTTTTTGATGGTACCATTCATTTGTTCAACCACACCAGAAGCCTCTGGTCGGTAGGCACAATGTAGTTTTTGTTGTACACTCAATGCTTCACAGATCAATCTCATGATTTCATTATAAAAGTGTCCTCCTCTGTCTGATTCAATGGTTACTGGGAACCCAAACCTTGGGATGAATTCTCTTAACAATAGCTTGGCCACTGTTATTGCATCATTTCTTCTTGTTGGGAATGCCTCCACCCACCTGGAGAATAAACAGACTATCACCAAAACATACCTCAACCTGTTACAAAGGGGCATTTCAATGAAATCTATTTGTATTCTGGTGAAAGGTCCTCCTTCTCGGCCTATTGTTCCTAGGCTCACCACTGTCTTCCTCCCAGGATTGTATTGCTGACATATCAAGCATCTTTGACACAAACTCTCTGCAACTAACCTGAACTTGGCATTGTACCAGGTCTGTTTAAAAGCCCTTATCATGGCATCCCTCCCGAGGTATCCTTGGCCATGATACATCCGTGCCATGGTTGACATCATGCTATCAGGCATTACTGTCTTCCATCCCGATAGACCCACACATGATCTTTCTCTCTGGGTGCACATCCTGCTTTTACCCACTGTTTCATTTCCTCATCTCCTGCTTCGTCCTGCAACTGTCTCACTTCTTCCCATGTTCCCACAACGTTAGTAAACATTAAGGAGCAAGAAGACATTTCCTTTTCCTTTGCCCGATTGATTGAGTACTGTTTTCGTGCACAATATTTAGCCATGTCATTGGCATAGCGGTTCCCTGTAGTGATATAATCATTACTTTGACCATGAGCAGCACATTTTACAACAGCCAATTCCTTAGGCAGCTGTATTGCCTCAAGCAATTTTCCAACCACTTCTGCATTCTTTATAGGAGTTCCACTTGAGGTCAGGAAACCTCTCTGTAGCCAAAGTTGGCCAAAGTCGTGGACAACTCCGAAGCCATATTGGCTGTCAGTTATCACAGTCACTCTCAGATTCTTCCCAATCTTACATGCCTTTGTCAATGCCACTAGTTCTGCTACTTGAGCGGATTTAACTCCTTTCAAGTGGGATGCTTCCATGACTGCTGCAACTGTGCATATTGCATATGCTGCACTCAGCAATCCTTCATCCGTTCTTAAACAAGATCCATCCACAAACATCACATAATCACTTTCTGGCAATGGCAAATCTTTTATGTCTGGTCTTGGTTTCGCACAGAAGTCAAGCACATCCAAACAATCATGATCAACTTCATCTCTTACCTCCACCTTTTCAGCATCCGGTAATAGTGTGGCTGGATTCACATTCACACATCTCTCAAGACTCACATTGCTTGCACCTAGAATGACCTTCTCATACTTAGTCAGCCGACTATGTGACATGTATTGTGTCCGACTCCTTGTTAAAAGGATCGCCACATCATGTGGTACAAACACTCTTAATGGATATCCCATTACAATTCCTTCACTTTGCTCTAAGCTTCGGCATGCAGCAGCTACTGCTTTTAGACATCCTGGCAACCCTACAGCTACTGGGTCAAGCATTGATGAGAACTATGCAACTGGTCTCCTCAATCTTCCATGTTTCTGTATTAACACTGCGAGTGCACATCCGTTTCTCTCACTGCAATACAACTCGAATTCTTTCTCATAGTCTGGCATACCCAGGGCAGGTGCTTCACACAGACTGTCTTTGAGTTTCTTAAATGCTGCCAATTCTTCCTTATTTAATTCAATAGGGTCTTTCACCTCACTTTTTGTCAATTTTATCAATGGTTTGGCAATCAGGGAAAAATTACTGATCCACTGACGACAATAGCCAACCATTCTTAGGAACATTCTCACTTCCCTTTGTGTCATAGGAGCTCTCATTCCTTTGATGATTTCGATTCTGTCTATTGTCAATTTTCTCAGTCCCTTCTCAATATTATGTCCCAGGTACTGTACTTCTTTCTTACAAAATTGTAACTTTGTCGGAGATACTTTTAGTCCTCCATCTGTCAAATGATTCAACAAAGCTATTGTATCTGTCTCACAAGCTTCACGTGTTTTCGATGCCACAAGCAGGTCATCGATATACTGGACCAAAACTGAATTTTCAGGCATTGCTAGACTTTCCAGAGATTTCTTCAATAGCTGATTAAATATTGAGGGGCTCTCTGTATACCCCTGTAGGATTCGGCACCATGCCAAAATACGCTCTCCAAACCGAAATGCAAAAATATGCTGACTGTCATGATGTAAGGGAATTGAAAAGAAAGCATGGCACAAATCAATTACTGTGTACCATTCTGCGTCATGAGGAATCTGATACAGGATCACTGATGGATTTGGTACGATGGGACAACATGATACAACAATTTTATTCACTTTTCTCAAATCTTGCACTATTCTGAACTTTCCATTAGGCTTCTTCAGTCCCATTATGGGTGAGTTGCATGGACTGCTCATTATCTCCCTCAAAATTCCCTGCTTGATCATTTTCTCAATTATGGGAGTTACTCCTTCAATTATTTCAGGTGTCAGCCTGTATTGTGGGATATTTGGATAGACTACTCCTTCTTTTACAGTAATGTTTACCGGATCTACATTTCTCATAAGTCCCACATCTTCTCCGGTGAAGTCCCAGACTTCTGCTTTTACTGGCTGTTTCAATTCTGGCGGCAATTCATCAGGATTGCATATGGCATATGTCTCAGTGACATTATTCTCTCTGTTAGCTATGGTCATTTTATACAAAACATCCTCATCTGGTGTTTCAAATGCTATTCCATCTGGAGTACAAAATATGGTGCAGTTCATTTTACACAACAAGTCCCTACCTAGCAAGTTCACTGGACTGGTGTCACACACCACAAAGCGATGCATGTCTGAAAATTTCCCTATTTTGACCTTTACCGGTTCGGTAAGGTATGTTCTAATCTGTGTGTTAGACACACCAACTACTTGGATTGTTTCATCCGAAAGAGGAAGATTCTTTATATCAGCTGACCTGACAGTTGATCGCGTAGCCCCAGTGTTGACTAGAAAAGTAATGTTTTCATCATTAACCTTCCCATCTACAAATGGTCCTGTCTGGTCTATTTCTAGAGTTGCGCCAAGCACGCACTCTTCTTCCTCTCTTCGGCACCGTCAATAATTCTCCTCTGAATCACTCCCATCATTCCGCAGCCAATACTGTGAAACAGCGCTTGCGCGTGGATTTTTGTTTACCTGTTCTTCATTGTAGAATCCCGATTCGTTACTAAACTTCTGGATGTTTCTGCTCTGTGGTAAAGGTGGTTTTGGCAACTGATTCTGTAGATTAACAGCTTGCTGCTGTTGCTGCTGTTGGCCACTCACCTCATTCTGGATTCAATGATTGATTTTCATTATTAGTACTTGGTGGATATTTACACTCGGATTTCCAATGCCCTAACCTACCTCAATTGTGGCATGGAAACTTCTTCTTAGCTTCTTCTATATTACCTTTCCCTTTTCCTGGGCCAAATCTCAGTTTGATTCCTGGGTTATTTGCTTGTTCGACTAACTGAGCTTCCTGTCTTTCAGACACTTTCACTTGTGCCCACATTGCCTTTTCCTTCAGTTTTCGCTGCTTCGCCTCAATCTCATCACTAAAATACTTTGCATGTCTCAATATTTCATCAATTTTCTTGCGTTGCCAGTCAACTGTGTGCTGTTTTATCATATCACTAATTTCAGGACATAAACCATATACAAATCTGTATACAAAGTGACTCAGGTCCTTTTCACCGAGATTCTCATCTCCACTAAACTGTTTGAAAGCTAGTATTAGTCTTTCATAATAAGCATGGACTGACTCTTTTGCTTCCTGATGTGTTCGATCTATTTATACCCAGTCTGTTTCTTTGGGAGGTACCTTATTTTTCAGAAATACCATAACTTGTTCATATTTCTTCATTACCTCAGGGTCTGGTGCTTCTGTTTTTGGATCTCTTGGGTATTCCTTGGTTGGCCAATCTATGACTATTTTACATTCTGTCCATAAATCTGCTGGCACTATTATATCAAATAGACTATTCAAATCAATCCATAGCACTTTTGACAGTTTAACAAATCTGTCTACCTGTCTGTACCACTCGACGGGCTTTTCTCGCAATCGAGGGAAGTCATTTGTAAATGACAAAATGTCCTGTCTTGTCCATGGGACATGAACATATCCTCCTCCTGGAATCTCTCTCATTGGACATTCTGTCACCACCTTTTCTTTCTCTCTCACAGGAAATTCTGGAAAAGTTCTGTCTGAGGCCTCATGTCGTTTTCTATACCACCTACTTCTCCATTTATCCACATCTCCCCATTTTCTCAACAAAATGATTACGTCCTTAATTTGTCCTTTTCGTCCTGTTGTATTCATGTTATCAATATCCTTTTCAGTGAAATCCACTCGGTATGGCTTTTGTAAAGCTTTTACCTTGTCCATGTAAATTCCCATCTCACTGGCTATTTCCTCTAACCTGTCATGTAGGTTTTTTGCTCTCCATGTGACGCTCTTGCACAAAAATAATAGTTCCTCATCCTGGTAATTTTTCAACTTATCTGTGGGGATGGTCCCTACTATTAATTCCTCTAGTACCATGCGTAGCTTGGCCACATCAATGGTTTGAGATTCATTTTCTTTCCCCTGCAAGCCCTTCAGCCATTCACTCAACTCATCTGTAGTTATTCCCACTGATTTTTCTGCGCTCCCTTGTTCTGTCAGTCTTTGTGGTTCTAATATTGTTTCTGCTGCCATTCTGTTTCTTTCTATACAATCTGGACTTAAAAATGGATTATTTGATACATTCGGTTCAATTTCACTCATTGTATGTCTCCAGGGATTCTCTCTTGCTCTCATTAGTGGTTGTTCAGCCTGTCTATTGCTCACATAGGGAACTGTTAGACAATGTTCGCTCTCTTTCGGTTTCTCAAAAATGGGCATTATTGGACCTATGGTTACGGGAACTGTGACTGCTTCTAAGTTCTTGGTCAATTCCCTTATTTTCTCAGTTCATTCTAATGTTGTTTTTGCTAATTCCATGGAATTTTCACTATCAGACTTATTTTCTGTTTCTTTCTCCCTTTCCCTAATGGGATTAGTTCCTTTCACCTCTGGGGTCATAACCTCCTTTTTGATAATTCGCAGTGTTTCTCTCATTGGGGCACCTTTGGTTAATGCATCTGGTTCTTGTCTGTATGGTGGTGGATTTTTATAAAACATGTCATCTAGAATGTCATCCTCTGATTCATTTGCTCCATACCTTCCTGACTCTACATTATGTCTTTTCTCTGCACATTTTCTCCCTTCAGTTTCTCCTGCAGTTCTTACGGGAAATAGTCCTTCAGTCATACTTGTGTCTCGCCACCTTCTCATTCGATCACTATGAGTTTCTCGATCATACTGTCGTCCAAACATATAACTGTATCTATTGCCACTTCTGTGTTTTTCTCGCTCATGCATCTCATCTTCCCACTCAGTCAGTGCCTCAAACTGTGTCGGTCTAGGTCTTGGTTCTAAGCTCATCATTCGTTCACGCAGATTTCTCAATATGGCCAAATTAAATGAACCATGTTCTGGGAAAGCTAGGACTCCGTCATCTCTAGTATACTTTACCCAATTGTCTAACCAAATGCTGGTATGATATCCATATTTCGCAACCATAAAGGATGCGGGTGTTTTCGTCGGAGGAAGTAACTGTCCTTCTCTCGTCACAATCTTTTTGTCCTTCACAAACCATCCTTTTATTTTACTAAACAAAGATTTTTTCTTCTTTTCAGCTGAATGATAATACATTTTCCTGCCTTCTGTGAATCCCTAGTCTTCTCAGCAACTGTACGATCTTTTATCCAATCGCAGCGCGACTCTCACTAACGCACCAATCCGGAGCGTATACGTTACTGTCACAATCTCCAATCCCAGCGCGACTCACACTAACGCACCAATCCTGGAGCGTCTACGTCACCCTGTACTTCTTCCAAACCTTGCGCGGCACACACTAGTGCACCAATCAGGGCGTTTCTGCTGTTCTGACCCACTGTCCAATCCCAGCGCGGTCTTTCTGACGTCAGCAGTCGCTGCAGCAGCTCCTGCTCCTGACTCCTGTCTCCTGTCTACCCCTCCTTTACAACTACTCGGTAGACTTTGTTTCAACTTCTACAATTCTGTTAGTTACAACATACAAACATCTCCATTGTCTGCTACGCTAACCAAAGAATAGCAATAGACCTTTCTCACGAGAATTCCGTCTTTCCCGAGAGCAGCGCTTACCTCTGCCCCACTACGGAATCATTACTTTCGTTGATAAAGTAGCACATCCCTCTACTTCACCTTTCTTTCCAGCATCAATTAACTGTTTCTCCAGAATTAAGACACATAGTTGGAGACGCAATGCTCCTGAGAGGTAAAACCAGAGTTTCTCAATTAACCGGAATGCCTTTTCCATTCACGCACGTTCACACAAGAAAATGTAGCCCATTCACACAGAATTCTGTCTTTTTTGAGAACAGCAAACAGTCCGTCCTACTACAGAATTATTACATTCGTCAACAAGGCAGCGCTTACCTCTGCCCTGTCCTTCTAACAAGCTCAGAGAGTACCTATTACCTTTCTAGTGATAAGCGTTATCTGAATGCCAATAGGATCCCTGGTACCTAAGACCAGAACTTCACAGGTAACCTTCACTATCATACACACTTCTTTTACACAGAAAATGTCTCTAATGGTAACATACAACGGTGCTACCCAATCGAACCCAGACAATGCGACGCGCAACTTCACTTGTTACACGTTTCCCCAGTTTGCCTACAGGGCCAACAATTCCGCCTTTCCCGAGAGCAGCGCTTACCTCTGCTCTACTACGGAACTGTCACTGACTTCCTACGTCCCAGAAGCCGTGCAAACAACATTTAACTCGACGCAACTCAACATAAAGTGTTAGTCCATAAACCAATAAAAATCAATAATCAAAATCAATAACCAATAAGCTATATACAAGCAAAATCATTAAACCAATTCAATAAAAACCATCATCTTGCTACCAGAAAACTGACGCAGTTCGGGGTTCTCAATTCCTCTCTATTACCACGGACAGAATGATTTCTCAGTCACACACACACATACAACTCATACGCTGGTGGGGCTCATAACACCAACATTCATTCTATCAAACTATCCGCACCTAACAAGAGGACATTTGTCTCCCGAACCACACTATTGTTTAGAAGGAAATTCTACTCTCCCTATATCACCCTTAGCATTCCTTCCATCTAAAGGGTCGATCGGATCAATTTAGTTGATTGAATTTAATGGTACATTGCTATTTCAATAATAATCAAGCAATACTTTCAATGAAATGACAACCCAACACATGTGTAGCTTCAATTTATATCTTTATCTAATTAAATGCAGATTAAATCTTAATAATTCAATCTCTTTGTCATATTTACCTATTCTGGCTAATTCACGTTTTCGAAGACAGTAATGCCTGATAGCATGAAGTCAACCATGGCACGGATGTATCATGGCCAAGGACACCTCGGGAGGGATGCCATGATAAGGGCTTTTAAACAGACCTGGTACAATGCCAAGTTCAGGTTAATTGCAGAGAGTTTGTGTCAAAGATGCTTGATATGTCAGCAATACAATCCTGGGAGGAAGACAGTGGTGAGCCTAGGAACAATAGGCCGAGAAGGAGGACCTTTCACCAGAATACAAATAGATTTCATTGAAATGCCCCTTTGTAACAGGTTGAGGTATGTTTTGGTGATAGTCTGTTTATTCTCCAGGTGGGTGGAGGCATTCCCAACAAGAAGAAATGATGCAATAACAGTGGCCAAGCTATTGTTAAGAGAATTCATCCCAAGGTTTGGGTTCCCAGTAACCATTGAATCAGACAGAGGAGGACACTTTTATAATGAAATCATGAGATTGATCTGTGAAGCATTGAGTGTACAACAAAAACTACATTGTGCCTACCGACCAGAGGCTTCTGGTGTGGTTGAACAAATGAATGGTACCATCAAAAAAAGAATAGGGAAGATGTGTTAAGCCACAGGTATGAAATGGCCTGATGTCTTGCCTCTAGTCTTCATGACCATTAGATCCACTCCAGACAGAGTTACAGGTTTGAGTCCCCACAAAATCATCATGGGACGAGCCACGAGACACGTATTTGTACCAGTCAACAAATTGATGACAATAACTGATGACATGGTTTTGGATTACTGTAAAGGCCTGGCTGACGCAGTCCATTCTGTGTTTCACCAGGTTGGAGCGGATGCCACCACACTTGAAAGGAAACCAGACCATGATCTGAGCCCAGGGGACTGGTTGAGAATAAAGGTCCACAGAAGAAGAAGTCAGAATCTGATCCTCAGTCAATTCGTCAAAGTTCTTTCGGTCATGTAGAGTCACCGTCCTCTCCGTCAGCATAACATCAGGAACTAGGAATGACGACCCTCTCTAGTCCACTAATATTTACAGTGAATTTACATTGCAAAAAGTATCTTTAACAAAAATGCAAAGTTCTCATTGGTCCATCAAAATCCGTCTTGGTTCATCAGGAAACATTCGATGTAGTTCCCATGTGGGAAAAGTTTCAAATGCAAAGGTCCATTGTCACTTTATTTGTACATATATTTTTGTTGCATATCCAGGGGAACTGGCGCATCGCCCAGGGTGTCCTTGCTGGGTACAGTTGTGATCAGGTCACCGAAGGGGCACGGCTGCTGAAGTTTGCGCAGGCGCACTTCTCCTGGTTCCATCACTGATGTCATACAATAAAGTCGGATTCAGTCAGCGGCCATTTTCTGGCAGGCCAAAATGTTCAACTTAAGTAAAGGAGACACAAAACTTAATTAATACATTGAAATGACTAATAAAATGTTATCCCCTTGTTAATACCCATATGTGTATGCATTTATCTAGCAGTATGCAACATTTAAAGCCGTTAATACTCATTTATTTAAGCACAAAACGACATTTATCATATTAATATGCATACAACTTAGTTCACATATTATTTAGCCATGCAAATGCATTCCCACGTGTATTCTTTCTGTTAATAAAGTTGGTTATTTACCACAAATCAAACCATTAATTATATCATGATTAATTATTACTCTTTGTAATATAAACATGCGAAAATGAAGTGGGTATATAAAAATAAACATAATACCCGCTCCAGCAATCCCCCCTTTGGTGATTTAATCACCACAAAAACACACAACCCACAAATTTCTTATCTTCCCCTTTTACGGAAATTCAAAATGTTGTCTTGCTCATATTATAATTCAGTTTCCCCTTCATCTTTTCTTTTTGCTGATTCATACATACTCTCCTTCCACTCCTCCAATTCTATTTCCTCACATTCTCTTTTTAATTTCTTTTCTTCCTTTTTATTATTTTTTCGTTTAAGTCTCTTTGTTTTTACTATGTCTACAACACATACATCCAAGTCTAAATATTAATAGTATGAAAATTGTGTAGGGCTTTGGGCACTAGGAGTAGTATTGTGGCCTTGAGGATTTTACGTACTAATACCCTACCAATTATTTCCATTGGTCTTGCCAAATATCTGGGCTGGGCATGGTATCTTAGGAACAAATTGTTACGCCCTCTCTGTCATTCTTAATTGAGCTTTGTGTAATAGAGTTATGGAATACTTTTACTGTTTTAACTCCCCTTATTTTATATGATATTCTATCATCTAGTCGTCTGCTTTACTGTTTAATTCTTTTTTAATACCCATTTTAATATTTATTATATGATGTCTTTTATGATCCTGTTACATTTATTTTTGTGTTTTTAATGAATTGTAACTTTGTGATACTTGTGTCTTTTATGAATTTGAACTTTCGAATAAAGACTATGATGATTATTATTGAAAATTACACATGTTAGTGGAAATAATATTTTCCCTATAAAGGTACTACCTATTTTAACTATATAATTCTTAATAGCAGCCATCTTATTACTAATTTTAGTCCAGATACTTTCAGCCTCCAGTGGTACTATTTCATCATGCAATTCTGTAATGTTTTTGATGTAAACTTTTAGATCTTTGCTTTCGTCAGGAATGTAAGTACAACAATGTTGTACTTTCAGCATTCCACAGACTCCACCCTCTTTTGCCAATAAGATATCAAGGGCATCTCGATTTTGCATTACCATAGCACGCATGGCAACCATTTCAGTATTTACCAATAAGAATCCTCCTGCGGTGCTTGTTGACAAGCGATCCACTACTGTGGATAATTTCCGAATGTTATTTGCATTCAAAGATATTCCCACTGCTGGTATCAAGGCTCCAAAAATATCACCCACAATTTCTGCCCAAGTTTCTCTTCTACTACGCATTAGTTGATTATTTTGTCCATTATTTTCTACTCTATCCATATGAAAGATTTTTGGAAAGACCAGGCCAACATAACATGTGCCATACCAATGGTCTGGCAATCGATAATAAGCCTTATTCCCGCAAATGTAATACAATCCAGGAAAGACTGGATCATTTCCACCTCAAAATCCCTATCCAGTTGCAATGAAATATGTATCATGACACTCACTAGTCCCTATAAAATAATAATCATATTGAGATCTTTCTCTCATAACGCATAGTTTCCCTTTCTGCGGTGTATCTATAGCTATAGTTGGACTGGCTTCATTTTCCAACTTCTTCTCTTTTTCCATGTCCCAAACCGTTCCACCCAATTCACTTTCTTCTGTTGTTATGTTATGTTATGTTTCTGTGCATTTTTAATCTCCTTTCCTCAACCATGTCTAAGAATGTTTTTTCTTCTTTCTTCAAACTGCAAGTTAAATTGTATCTAAACATATATTCTAATGTTAATTCCTTAGTTTCTATAACAATTTCACCCAATACACTAGTAGATTTAGCAGGATTTAATTCATTATTCATGGGCAATTGTCCAAGATTGTTATCTATGTCTGAAAGGTTATATTCTAATTTCCCTATTTGATAAAATATACTGGTTAACACACTACATGATATTCCATATGTGGCTGGAAGATGATGATAAATCACCCCTTCAGAAACAGAGGCAGGTAACTGCATACATACATAGCAATTCCTTACGTCCATTGTCTTTACATATTCATATAACAGTTTTGAAAACACATTGTTAGAGAAATCAGTTATAGACCTATCCTTCTGTAAATGCTCAACACTCATTCTAGTTGGAACTACCTTCGGGGAAATCTTCCCTATGTTAATCGTATTTCCAGTGTGTCCTTCTAATGTATCTAAAGTTACTTTGAAAGAGATCAATAGAGCGAGTATGCTCCAAAGAAGCATTAATAATCCTGTACAACAACAACACATTTTACACCATCTCTTCATAAAGGTACATGTACTCTTGTTATCTTCTATGTTAGCCATCTTGTTAAAATAGACCGTGTCTTTTGACTTAGCCTCTTTCACTCCACTACTGGGTTACCACATTAAGCACTAAGTATTCAACAGGTTATTCCAGTTACTCAATTTCTAGTTTTAGTCTCACAATTTTCTTTCCCAAATGTCTTTCTTGGAATTATTCAGTTTGGCATTTCATCGTCTTTCACTTCCTTTTCATCATTCAAATACAGAAGATCCTGAATATCCGCTTATTCTCCAATGTCGGACAAGATAACTCTCAGGATTCCTGTTGCTTCTTCTTCCTCAACCACTTTCAGCAAAGCCTCCTCTGGATTTCCTTGACTATCTGCCTCTTCTCCTGGTTCAGGCAGTGCCACATACGTCCATTCTGGTGACTTATACTTCTGGTTTGCTTTCCCTGTTCTTTTGTTTTCTTCAGACACACTTATCTCTTTTTCTTCTGTTTGGTTCTGGCTTGTCACTTCATTTACTTGTTCAGCTTTTGATGGATTAACTCGTGTTAATCGATATCTCAGTCTCTTTATCTTATTTGGCCAATGGTCTCCTTTCGCAATGTTTCCTGATTTGTTTTCCTTAATGTTTCTCTCCTCGATCCAAGTTGTCTTTCTCAGAACTCGACCTTCAGGTATCTCATTTTCACATTCTTCAGACTCTATCTCAATTTGCTTTCCCTCTCCAACAGTTTCCTTTTCCACCTCTTTAGTTTGCCCTACTTCTGTCCCTCCTCGGGTCTCCGACACGCAATCTTCTTGTTGTCTACTTGTCCCTTCACCTAACTCAGTGTTGATTGTCCCTACACCTCCACGGGGGTTTCCCGCAGAAATCTGTCCCTCTCTCTCTATTTCTGTCCCTTCATCATCTTCAAGAATTATTTCTGGTGGAACTTCTCCCACTCTCTCTTCTGGTGCAAATGTCACTTCTGTTGGAGTGTTGTTTTCTTTTCTTCTTCTTATGTTCTCTACTGGTATTTGGTATTTCTTGCTCGTCTCCAGACTCTGAACTTGTATCTGAAATCTGCAATCTTTTCCTCAGGGATCACTTCGTGGAATTAGAGCTAGCCTTGGCTCTTTCTCCCCCCTTTCAGGATTTTCTTTTGTTTTTGAATTCTCGTTATCTGATTCTGCACTTGATTCTGAATCATCAAAATATTCTTTGCCAATGCTGTCTGCTGGATTTTGAACCCTCAAAGTGTGACTTGCATGGATCCAACTTTTCAGTCCAGCACACTTCACAGCAGTTGTTGTGGTTAGTACAACTTGCCTTGGCCTTCCCCACCTTGGAACCAAGCAATTTCTTCTTCTGTGGACCTTTATTCTCACCCAGTCCCCTGGGCTCAGATCATGGGCCGGTTTCCTTTCAAGTGTGGTGGCATCCGCTCCAACCTGGTGAAATACAGAATGGACTGCGTCAGCCAGGCCTTTACAGTAATCCAAAACCATGTCATCAGTTATTGTCATCAATTTGTTGACTGGTACAAATACGTGTCTCATGGCTCGTCCCATGATGATTTTGTGGGGACTCAAACCTGTAACTCTGTCTGGAGTGGATCTAATGGTCATGAAGACTAGAGGCAAGACATCAGGCCATTTCATACCTGTGGCTTAACACATCTTCCCTATTCTTTTTTTGATGGTACCATTCATTTGTTCAACCACACCAGAAGCCTCTGGTCGGTAGGCACAATGTAGTTTTTGTTGTACACTCAATGCTTCACAGATCAATTTCATGATTTCATTATAAAAGTGTCCTCCTCTGTCTGATTCAATGGTTACTGGGAACCCAAACCTTGGGATGAATTCTCTTAACAATAGCTTGGCCACTGTTATTGCATCATTTCTTCTTGTTGGGAATGCCTCCACCCACCTGGAGAATAAACAGACTATCACCAAAACATACCTCAACCTGTTACAAAGGGGCATTTCAATGAAATCTATTTGTATTCTGGTGAAAGGTCCTCCTTCTCGGCCTATTGTTCCTAGGCTCACCACTGTCTTCCTCCCAGGATTGTATTGCTGACATATCAAGCATCTTTGACACAAACTCTCTGCAACTAACCTGAACTTGGCATTGTACCAGGTCTGTTTAAAAGCCCTTATCATGGCATCCCTCCCGAGGTGTCCTTGGCCATGATACATCCGTGCCATGGTTGACATCATGCTATCAGGCATTACTGTCTTCCATCCCGATAGACCCACACATGATCTTTCTCTCTGGGTGCACATCCTGCTTTTACCCACTGTTTCATTTCCTCATCTCCTGCTTCGTCCTGCAACTGTCTCACTTCTTCCCATGTTCCCACAACGTTAGTAAACATTAAGGAGCAAGAAGACATTTCCTTTTCCTTTGCCCGATTGATTGAGTACTGTTTTCGTGCACAATATTGAGCCATGTCATTGGCATAGCGGTTCCCTGTAGTGATATAATCATTACTTTGACCATGAGCAGCACATTTTACAACAGCCAATTCCTTAGGCAGCTGTATTGCCTCAAGCAATTTTCCAACCACTTCTGCATTCTTTATAGGAGTTCCACTTGAGGTCAGGAAACCTCTCTGTAGCCAAAGTTGGCCAAAGTCGTGGACAACTCCGAAGCCATATTGGCTGTCAGTTATCACAGTCACTCTCAGATTCTTCCCAATCTTACATGCCTTTGTCAATACCACTAGTTCTGCTACTTGATCGGATTTAACTCCTTTCAAGTGGGATGCTTCCATGACTGCTGCAACTGTGCATATTGCATATGCTGCACTCAGCAATCCTTCATCCGTTCTTAAACAAGATCCATCCACAAACATCACATAATCACTTTCCGGCAATGGCAAATCTTTTATGTCTGGTCTTGGTTTCGTACAGAAGTCAAGCACATCCAAACAATCATGATCAACTTCATCTCTTACCTCCACCTTTTCAGCATCCGGTAATAGTGTGGCTGGATTCACATTCACACATCTCTCAAGACTCACATTGCTTGCACCTAGAATGACCTTCTCATACTTAGTCAGCCGACTATGTGACATGTATTGTGTCCGACTCCTTGTTAAAAGGATCGCCACATCATGAGGTACAAACACTCTTAATGGATATCCCATTACAATTCCTTCACTTTGCTCTAAGCTTCGGCATGCAGCAGCTACTGCTTTTAGACATCCTGGCAACCCTACAGCTACTGGGTCAAGCATTGATGAGAACTATGCAACTGGTCTCCTCAATCTTCCATGTTTCTGTATTAACACTGCGAGTGCACATCCGTTTCTCTCACTGCAATACAACTCGAATTCTTTCTCATAGTCTGGCATACCCAGGGCAGGTGCTTCACACAGACTGTCTTTGAGTTTCTTAAATGCTGCCAATTCTTCCTTATTTAATTCAATAGGGTCTTCACCTCACTTTTTGTCAATTTTATCAATGGTTTGGCAATCGGGGAAAAATTACTGAACCACTGACGACAATAGCCAACCATTCCTAGGAACATTCTCACTTCCCTTTGTGTCATAGGAGCTCTCATTCCTTTGATGATTTCGATTCTGTCTATTGTCAATTTTCTCAGTCCCTTCTCAATATTATGTCCCAGGTACTGTACTTCTTTCTTACAAAATTGTAACTTTGTCGGAGATACTTTTAGTCCTCCATCTGTCAAATGATTCAACAAAGCTATTGTATCTGTCTCACAAGCTTCACGTGTTTTCGATGCCACAAGCAGGTCATCGATATACTGGACCAAAACTGAATTTTCAGGCATTGCTAGACTTTCCAGAGATGTCTTCAATAGCTGATTAAATATTGAGGGGCTCTCTGTATACCCCTGTGGGATTCGGCACCATGCCAAAATACGCTCTCCAAACCGAAATGCAAAAATCTGCTGACTGTCATGATGTAAGGGAATTGAAAAGAAAGCATGGCACAAATCAATTACTGTGTACCGTTCTGCGTCATGAGGAATCTGATACAGGATCACTGATGGATTTGGTACGATGGGACAACATGATACAACAATTTTATTCACTTTTCTCAAATCTTGCACTATTCTGAACTTTCCATTAGGCTTCTTCAGTCCCATTATGGATGAGTTGCATGGACTGCTCATTATCTCCCTCAAAATTCCCTGCTTGATCATTTTCTCAATTATGGGAGTTACTCCTTCAATTATTTCAGGTGTCAGCCTGTATTGTGGGATATTTGGATAGACTACTCCTTCTTTTACAGTAATGTTTACCGGATCTACATTTCTCATAAGTCCCACATCTTCTCCGGTGAAGTCCCAGACTTCTGCTTTTACTAGCTGTTTCAATTCTGGCGGCAATTCATCAGGATTGCATATGGCATATGTCTCAGTGACATCATTCTCTCTGTTAGCTATGGTCATTTTATACAAAACATCCTCATCTGGTGTTTCAAATGCTATTCCATCTGGAGTACAAAATATGGTGCAGTTCATTTTACACAACAAGTCCCTACCTAGCAAGTTCACTGGACTGGTGTCACACACCACAAAGCGATGCATGTCTGAAAATTTCCCTATTTTGACCTTTACCGGTTCGGTAAGGTACGTTCTAATCTGTGTGTTAGACACACCAACTACTTGGATTGTTTCATCTGAAAGAGGAAGATTCTTTATATCAGCTGACCTGACAGTTGATCGCGTAGCCCCAGTGTTGACTAGAAAAGTAATGTTTTCATCATTAACCTTCCCATCTACAAATGGTCCTGTCTGGTCTATTTCTAGAGTTGCGCCAAGCACGCACTCTTCTTCCTCTCTTCGGCACCGTCAATAATTCTCCTCTGAATCACTCCCATCATTCCGCAGCCAATACTGTGAAACAGCGCTTGCGCGTGGATTTTTGTTTACCTGTTCTTCATTGTAGAATCCTGATTCGTTACTAAACTTCTGGACGTTTCTGCTCTGTGGTAAAGGTGGTTTTGGCAACTGATTCTGTAGATTAACAGCTTGCTGCTGTTGCTGCTGTTGGCCACTCACCTCATTCTGGATTCAATGATTGATTTTCATTATTAGTACTTGGTGGATATTTACACTCAGATTTCCAATGCCCTAACCTACCGCAATTGTGGCATGGAAACTTCTTCTTAGCTTCTTCTATATTACCTTTCCCTTTTCCTGGGCCAAATCTCGGTTTGATTCCTGGGTTATTTGCTTGTTCGACTAACTGAGCTTCCTGTCTTTCAGCCACTTTCACTTGTGCTCACATTGCCTTTTCCTTCAGTTTTCGCTGCTTCGCCTCAATCTCATCACTAAAATACTTTGCATGTCTCAATATTTCATCAATTTTTTTGCTTTGCCAGTCAACTGTGTGCTGTTTTATCATATCACTAATTTCAGGACATAAACCATATACAAATCTGTATACAAAGTGACTCAGGTCCTTTTCACCAAGATTCTCATCTCCACTAAACTGTTTGAAAGCTAGTATTAGTCTTTCATAATAAGCATGGACTGACTCTTTTGCTTCCTGATGTGTTCGATCTATTTTTACCCAGTCTGTTTCTTTGGGAGGTACCTTATTTTTCAGAAATACCATAACTTGTTCATATTTCTTCATTACCTCAGGGTCTGGTGCTTCTGTTTTTGGATCTCTTGGGTATTCCTTGGTTGGCCAATCTATGACTATTTTACATTCTGTCCATAAATCTGCTGGCACTATTATATCAAATAGACTATTCAAATCAATCCATAGCACTTTTGACAGTTTAACAAATCTGTCTACCTGTCTGTACCACTCGACGGGCTTTTCTCGCAATCGAGGGAATTCATTTGTAAATGACAAAATGTCCTGTCTTGTCCATGGGACATGTACATATCCTCCTCCTGGAATCTCTCTCATTGGACATTCTGTCACCACCTTTTCTTTCTCTCTCACAGGAAATTCTGGAAAAGTTCTGTCTGAGGCCTCATCTCGTTTTCTATACCACCTACTTCTTCATTTATCCACATCTCCCCATTTTCTCAACAAAATGATTATGTCCTTAATTTGTCTTTTTCGTCCTGTTGTATTCATGTTTTCAATATCCTTTTCAGTGAAATCCACTCGGTAAGGCTTTTGTAAAGCTTTTACCTTGTCCATGTAAATTCCCATCTCACTGGCTATTTCCTCTAACCTGTCATGTAGGTTTTTTGCTCTCCAAGTGACGCTCTTGCACAAAAATAATAGTTCCTCATCCTGGTAATTTTTCAACTTATCTGTGGGGATGGTCCCTACTATTAATTCCTCTAGTACCATGCGTAGCTTGGCCACATCAATGGTTTGAGATTCATTTTCTTTCCCCTGCAAGCCCTTCAGCCATTCACTCAACTCATCTGTAGTTATTCCCACTGATTTTTCTGCGCTCCCTTGTTCTGTCAGTCTTTGTGGTTCTAATATTGTTTCTGCTGCCATTCTGTTTCTTTCTATACAATCTGGACTTAAAAATGAATTATTTGATACATTCTGTTCAATTTCACTCATTGTATGTCTCCAGGGATTCTCTCTTGCTCTCATTAGTGGTTGTTCAGCCTGTCTATTGCTCACATAGAGAACTGTTAGACAATGTTCGCTCTCTTTCGGTTTCTCAAAAATGGGCATTACTGGACCTATGGTTACGGGAACTGTGACTGCTTCTAAGTTCTTGGTCAATTCCCTTATTTTCTCAGTTAATTCTAATGTCGTTTTTGCTAATTCCATGGAATTTTCACTATCAGACTTATTTTCTGTTTCTTTCTCCCTTTCCCTAATGGGATTAGTTCCTTTCACCTCTTTGGTCATAACCTCCTTTTTGATAATTCGCAGTGTTTCTCTCATTGGGGCACCTTGGGTTAATGCATCTGGTTCTTGTCTGTATGGTGGTGGATTTTTATAAAACATGTCATCTAGAATGTCATCCTCTGATTCATTTGCTCCATACCTTCCTGACTCTACATTATGTCTTTTCTCTGCACATTTTCTCCCCTCAGTTTCTCCTGCAGTTCTTACGGGAAATAGTCCTTCAGTCATACTAGCGTCTCGCCACCTTCTCATTCGATCACTATGAGTTTCTCGATCATACTGTCGTCCAAACATATAACTGTATCTATTGCCACTTCTGTGTTTTTCTCGCTCATGCATCTCATCTTCCCACTCAGTCAGTGCCTCAAACTGTGTCGGTCTTGGTCTTGGTTCTAAGCTCATCATTCGTTCACGCAGATTTCTCAATATGGCCAAATTAAATGAACCATGTTCTGGGAAAGCTAGGACTCCGTCATCTCTAGTATACTTTACCCAATTGTCTAACCAAATACAGGTATGATATCCATAATTCGCAACCATAAAGGATGCGGGTGTTTTCGTCGGATGAAGTAACTGTCCCTCTCTCGTCACAATCTTTTTGTCCTTCACAAACCATCCTTTTATTTTACTAAACAAAGATTTTTTCTTCTTTTCGGCTGAATGATAATACATTTTCCTGCCTTCTGTGAATCCCTAGTCTTCTCAGCAACTGTACGATCTTTCATCCAATCGCAGCGCGACTCTCACTAACGCACCAATCCGGAGCATATACGTTACTGTCACAATCTCCAATCCCAGCGCGACTCACACTAACGCACCAATCCTGGAGCGTCTACGTCACCCTGTACTTCTTCCAAACCTTGCGCGGCACACACTAGTGCACCAATCAGGGCGTTTCTGCTGTTCTGACCCACTGTCCAATCCCAGCGCGGTCTTTCTGACGTCAGCAGTCGCTGCGGCAGCTCCTGCTCCTGACTCCTGTCTCCTGTCTACCCCTCCTTTACAACTACTCGGTAGACTTTGTTTCAACTTCTACAATTCTGTTAGTTACAACATACAAACATCTCCATTGTCTGCTACGCTAACCAAAGAATAGCAATAGACCTTTCTCACGAGAATTCCGTCTTTCCCGAGAGCAGCGCTTACCTCTGCCCCACTAAGGAATCATTACTTTCGTTGATAAAGTAGCACATCCCTCTACTTCACCCTTCTTTCTAGCATCAATTAACTGTTTCTCCAGAATTAAGACACATAGTTGGAGACGCAATGCTCCTGAGATGTAAAACCAGAGTTTCGCAATTAACCGGAATGCCTTTTCCATTCACGCACGTTCACACAAGAAAATGTAGCCCATTCACACAGAATTCTGCCTTTTTTGAGAACAGCAAACAGTCTGTCCTACTACAGATTTATTACATTCGTCAACAAGGCAGCGCTTACCTCTGCCCTGTCCTTCTAACAAGCTCAGAGAGTACCTATTACCTTTCTAGTGATAAGCGTTATCTGAATGCCAATAGGATCCCTGGTACCTAAGACCAGAACTTCACAGGTAACCTTCACTATCATACACACTTCTTTTACACAGAAAATGTCTCTAATGGTAACATACAACGGTGCTACCCAATCTAACCCAGACAATGCGACGCGCAACTTCACTTGTTACACGTTTCCCCAGTTTGCCTACAGGGCCAACAATTTCGCCTTTCCCGAGAGCAGCGCTTACCTCTGCTCTACTACGGAACTGTCACCGACTTCCTACGTCCCAGATGCCGTGCAAACAACATTTAACTCGACTCAACTCAACATAAAGTGTTAGTCCATAAACCAATAAAAATCAATAATCAAAATCAATAACCAATAAGCTATATACAAGCAAAATCATTAAACCAATACAATAAAAACCATCATCTTGCTACCAGAAAACTGACGCAGTTCGGGGTTCTCAATTCCTCTCTATTACCACGGACAGAATGATTTCTCAGTCACACACACACATACAACTCATACGCTGGTGGGGCCCATAACACCAACATTCATTCTATCAAACTATCCGCACCTAACAAGAGGACATTTGTCTCCCGAACCACACTATTGTTTAGAAGGAAATTCTACTCTCCCTATATCACCCTTAGCATTCCTTCCATCTAAAGGGTCGATCGGATCAATTTAGTTAATTGAATTTAATGGTACATTGCTATTTCAATAATAATCAAACAATACTTTCAATGAAATGACAACCCAACACATGTGAAGCTTCAATTTATATCTTTATCTAATTAAATGCAGGTTAAATCTTAATAATTCAATCTCTTTGTCATATTTACCTATTCTGGCTAATTGTCGTTTTCTAAGTCAGAATCTGGTCCTCAGTCAATTCGTCAAAGTTCTTTCGGTCATGTAGAGTCACCGTCCTCTCTGTCAGCATAACATCAGGAACTAGGAATGACGACCCTCTCTAGTCTACTAATATTTATAGAGAATTTACATTGCAAAAAGTATCTTTAACAAAAATGCAAAGTTCTCATTGGTCCATCAAAATCCGTCTTGGTTCATCAGGAAACATTCGATGTAGTTCCCATGTGGGAAAAGTTTCAAATGCAAAGGTCCATTGTCACTTTATTTGTACATATGTTTTTGTTGCATATCCAGGGGAACTGGCGCATCGCCCAGGGTGTCCTTGCTGGGTACAGTTGTGATCAGGTCACCGAAGGGGCACGGCTGCTGAAGTTTGCGCAGGCGCACTTCTCCTGGTTCCATCACTGATGTCATACAATAAAGTCGGATTCAGTCAGCGGCCATTTTCTGGCAGGCCAAAATGTTCAACTTAAGTAAAGGAGACACAAAACTTAATTAATACATTGAAATGACTTATAAAATGTTATCCCCTTGCTAATACCCATATGTGTATGCATTTATCTAGCAGTATGCAACATTTAAAGCCGTTAATACTCATTTATTTAAGCACAAAACAACATTTATCATATTAATATGCATACAACTTAGTTCACATAATATTTAGCCATGCAAATGCATTCCCACGTGTATTCTTTCTGTTAATAAAGTTTGTTATTTACCACAAATCAAACCATTAATTATATTATGATTAATTATTATTCTTTTTAATATAAACATGCAAAAATGAAGTGGGTATATAAAAATAAACATAATACCCGCTCCAGCACCACTACCTACTGAGGTGGTGGTTGAGCTGGATGTATGTCCCTGCCGGGCCTTAGCAAATGCAAATATGGAAGCTGGAGGTCGTGCTGGTGCTACCGGTGTTGGTGGTATCCATGCCACATCCCTCATAGCAATTTGGCATGGGGTACTAATAATGTCGGTCTCCATCTCCACTGGGGCGGGAGTGCTCATCATGATGACTGGCTCATCATCATCCTCCTCTTCTACATCTTCCTCCATAACTCTAAGGTTTTCGGAAACCTTCCATTTCCTTACCCTTGTCGCGTGGCGTGCCTCACTCTCAGACCGAGCTGGTGGCTTCCAAGTTGTATCTAAATCATCAGAAAGGGGGCTTGAAGAAGAAGTTGATGAACTAACCCTCCTTTTCCTTGCTGGGGATCTGGAAGACAATGGATCTTCTGAAAGAGTGGCTTGCTCTTCTTCCTCTGCATGAAGCTCGATTTCCTGAGCTGCCCCTGCCTCGGGAGGAACAACTACTAGTGTTGGCTGTTGTTGCGGCTGTTGTTGCGGCTGTTGTTCTGGCTGTTGTTGCCCACTTATCTGCTGAGTGTCCACCTGTGTTGATTGGGTACTGCTTTGCGATAATAATATTTCAACATCACTGCTCATTGGCGTTTGCACAAGTAGACTGGCTACCTCTGCGACACTCATGGGCTTGGGCCTAGGTTGGTGAGGTGGGCCCACTGATGTGGAGGTGCTGCTCCCGGACACCACTGATGCAGGCCTCATTTTTTGTTTCCCAAAAAACATTGTGGGCTGCACACCAATCTTGGAAAGTGTCACTTACTTCTTCTGTTCTTTCTACTTACTGGCAACTTTTTTAGTACTGGAGGACCTGGTAACTTTCTTTGGGGCCATCTTCTTCAGATGTCAGCAGGACACAGTTGCACAAGTTGCAGAGATGTCTGTGGCCACACGTCACGTGACGTTGTGCGCACCAGGACTTCTGTCTGGCAGTACAACGGGTGATGATGATGACAGTGACACCTCCTCCTCAGTCTTTTGTGTACCTAAAAGCAAAGAAGCCAGAGGAACATCAGTGAAATGTTGCTTTTGTTGTTGTGGTTCAATTAGTACTAATACTAATAAGCAATTTTTTTTAACCCAGTTTAAGTTATAAAATAATTTTTTAACAGTGTAGCCATTTGTGAGACTTTGACAACAAGGGCTTTCATGATATACTGTGTACAGTCAGGAAGGATAGTGAAAAAGAATAAAAACAAAAATACAAACGGAATGGTAGTGGAACTTGTTTGGCATTATTTTTTGTTTCCCAGAAAACATCGTGGGCTGCACACCAATCTTGGAAAGTGTCACTTACTTCTTCTGTTCTTTCTACTTACTGTCAACTTTTTTGGTACTGGAGGACCTGGTAACTTTCTTTGGGGCCATCTTCTTCAGTTCTCAGCAGGACACAGTTGCAAAAGTTGCAGAGATGTCTGTGGCCACACGTCACGTGACGTTGTGCGCAGCAGGACTTCTGTCTGGCAGTACGATGGGTGATGATGATGACAGTGACACCTCCTCCTCAGTCTTTTGTGCACCTAAAAGCAAAGAAGCCAGAGGAACATCAGTGAAATGTTGCTTTTGTTGTTGTGGTTCAATTAGTACTAATACAAATAAGCAATTTTTTTTAACCCAGTTTAAGTTATAAAATAATTTTTTAACAGTGTAGCCATTTGTGAGACTTTGACAACAAGGGCTTTCATGATATACTGTGTACAGTCAGGAAGGATAGTAAAAAAGAAGAAAAAAAACAAAAATACAAATGGAATGGTAGTGGAACTTGTTTGGCATTAATTTGAGCATCACGTCATTCAGGGAGCTGCAGCTGGCAAAGGGGATGGAAGCAGTAAGCCAAGAGGAACAAAGGAAACACATGCAGGCCTATATGGCCAAAGCAGCTCACTTATAACTACCACCAGAAATGGCCACGACCACATGGACACTCACAGTCACAAACATCAAACAGGAGGCCTGGAAAACAATGAACAGAAACAGGCCTATAATAGCCAGTCAAAGGAGGCATGATAAACAACACAGCTTTAATGCAATAAAAGAAAAAAACGAAAATCCACAGGGCTAAACAAGATGTGCAAGTTACACAACAAACAGACCACACACACACACGCAACAAAGCCATTTATTTAACACACACCCAAAAACTGAAATACCCCAAAAAATACATATTTTACAATTCAATCCAATGCCATCCATGCCCTAAATGATGTTTAAAATAAATTTAACACACACCAAAGGAACAGTTGTTTCATCATGCACCCAAGACTAGCTCTGGGCCTACTTGCTACCCACAATAATTTTTTTTAAATGATGAAAAGTACAAAAATTGTAGTTGCACCAACTGCAATGCCCCAATCAAACAAACAACACCAACTTTCTTGTAAAATCTCTAATCCAAAAGTCCTCAAATCCAAAAGTCCTCAAATCCAAAAGTCCTCAAATCCAATGATATATGATGCAGCAGACACAAAGAGGGATCCTTCCAGCTCCAAATCCAAATGAAAAGTGAACAGGACATGGACAAAGCACTGGGAGGAGCCTGCCGAACAGGAAGTTGGAGAATCTGGGGCATTTCCTACCTCTCCAAAAAAAAAGGTTTTTAAAAAATGGACTCCTTGCACAAAAAGGCACAGCCAAATGTCAATCTGAGGAGTTTTTTTCATCCAAATCATCATTTTCAAGAAGGTTTTATGCTGCTCGAGATGTTATTCTTCTCCAGATTGCAAATTTTGCGTGTTGGGCATCGCGAGCTTCACAAAACTTCCGCCGGATGTCCGATGGCGCTTCCAAGTGAGGTGTTCGCGATCGCACACCCTCGCGGTGTCCGAAGGCGCACCCGAACAATAGCACACTCTCACGGGATCACGTGGCCGGCTACCAAAATCTCGTGGCGCACGCGAACGGATAGGAGAACTCATCGCGAACGCAGGGATCGCTACCGCACACGAAACGCATTTTTAAAGCGTGAAAAAGGAAAAAAAATCTGCTACGCCCCAGATCGTGGAATTTTCGGTAATTCTATGTTCTCCGCATAACGTGGAATTGCCAAAAATCCACAAATTCCACAATCGGAGCAGATTTTACCGCCCATACCTAGCGTTAAGCCACTTAACGTGGCTTAAAGTCACGTTAAGTAGCTTAACACTAATGAGAATAGAGCCCTTTTACGCTAAACTTAATGTGAAAGGGGGCGTACAGTGGGTGTTGCGGTGGGCGAACCACCGCAACACCCATTGAGTTTGACACTACCGCCTATTATCAAGGTCGGCGATAATAGGTGGCAGCGTCAAACTTAAGACCTAGAAAAATCAGATCTTTAGGTGGCTAAACAAGGAGAAAAGCTTTATTTCTCCTTGTTTTTGCTTTTTCCATGAGTGTTGCATGTAGCAGCACACAAGGAAAAGGCAAACTGGCATTTTCGGGTTGTTAATGTACAGGAAGGGACACCTTCCTGTGCATTAACAAACCTCCCTGCCTGCAGACATCCTTGTGCTCTGGTATAAGGGTGCCTGTTTTGGCGTGAAGTCATGAGACTTAGCGTCGCCGATGAGGGAAACGCCAGGCTGCAACACTTTCTTGTGATTAGGGTGCAGCCTGATGTTTATGAAGTGCCGGTGAGAGGCGTTAATCCAATGAGGCTAACGCCTTCTTTGTGAATATCTCCCAGTGTGTCTTATGCCATGGGGCAAGGCTCGTGCTGCACTTCTGCATTCAACATCCCAGTCTCATAATACACACTTGTACCGGACTGGATTTCAGTGTCACCGTGGCCTGCATCTAAGGGTCAGTCACTGTGATGTGTGTCTGCTGCTACAAAATGGAAAACACACAAGATGATGGATGGAATGTTGCACATTGGCAAAACATTCACCCCCAGTCACAGATCTGGGTTTAATCCATCGCTATTTTGCTCACCATGCCACCCCAGTTCAGACATGGCCATATGCAAATCAGTCTTGACCCTGTGCCTCATGGGAACAGTCAAGCCCGAACTGCCAAGCCATGTCTTCCCTGGACCGGAATCAAGCATCCTAGGACCGGTTTCGGGGTTTCATCCCTCTTCAGCCAAGATAGCTTGACTCCAGTGGCGTAGTGAGCACGGGACCCACATCTGGGCATACCCTTCCCACATAGGGCGAACGGCAAAACACAGTTGTAATGAACTGGTCAGTACCTGGCAACTGTTGCTATCAATATAAAGTACAACAGCGTTAAACAAGATCATATACAGAAATGTCTTAAAACCACAACAGAAAGTGTAAAGAAACGCGTATCTTGCCTGCATCACCACGCACTCACCTGCATATACCTGCATGCTTCAACTTCTGGGTTAACATTTAACATCTAGTGAGATTTTAAATAGGTTTTAATTTTTCGGGTATTTATTTATTTTCTTCAGTTCACATTCACTATCACTTTTTTTTTACTTTGACTCTTCTATCTGGGAATAAAAAAAGTGAACCTAGAAGGTGGCCATGTCTTAGAGTAGTTTTGTGCAAGTTTGTAATTAGAGGCTCATCTTTCACATATTCAAAACGCTCAGCAAAGATACATAAATCTAATGATTGAAAACTGCTTGCTCACCAGATCACTAATGAATAGACACTGTAGACTTCTCTTTACAGAAGATAAATGAGTTATTTTGCCTGACGTAGTCATGCTTAGTGGGTGGACAAATGCTACAGGTATTTTGCCTGCCCCCTTCCACCGCTGACCAAGACACCTAGGTTTGTGGCTGGTATAGCTCCGTGAGTATATTGGTTATTGGTCTGTACTGACTTGAGAAAATTGAAGTTCTTCGAGTTCGCACCTTCCTAGGAGTAATTACTTCAGCTCCGCCCTCTTCCAGATACTGTCTGCTTCAGTAAACTCCTTAGTGACTTATTACTTGGCCTTGCCAACTGGGTTCCCTGTTATTGAAATAGACTGTTGTGGAAGGTTTGTTGATTTCCTCTCATTGGTTTCATTTGACAGAGTAAGCTGCGGTCTTATTCCTACTTAGTTACCACCAAGTTCTGCATTATATTAGACAGTCACAAATGCCCCCAACATGGTTGTTACACTAAAGGGACAGTAAGCAGTGCTTTGCTGACCCAAACATCTTACTGGTGTGAGAAAATAGGTTGCTCTCAAAGAACAAAGTGTAATATCTAGTAGACTGTCTAAAACAAAATCTGCATTTAGATTCTTATTTTGAATGCCTGCACAGCTGGAATCCTAGGGTCGGCCTCGTACAGTGACCAGTTGGTTATTCCTTCAAGATACAACCAGTTTGGTGATAGATCCCTCCATTCACAAGATTGTTACTTTAAATCCACCTCCCCTTGGCTAGAAAGCCGGCTTCAGGGAAGTGTCAGAAAGGGCAAAGCTTTCTTCTTGTGACAAGTTTTAATGTTGTTCACCAGCTAACTCTTTTGTTTATCACTGTGCCCTCAACCTGCCATTCACTACAATGCATTTCAATAGGGTGCTATCATGTATATTGGTCCCAAGATCTCTTCCAGCACTTCCTGGTTGAAGTGTTGGCAGCCAATCAAATTTCAGTAGCATTTTGGGGCATCCCATTTTTTTACGCCCCCCGCTAGACAGATCACCCAGAAACTTTAAACATAGCAGTTGAAGCAAGAAGGGGAAGTTTTTTTGTAAAACCTATGGAAACTATTATCGTTTAATTTGCTCTTTCTCCATGAGCCCATCACCGTTAAACACCTCGGCGTATATCTCAAAGCATATCTATATAAATGTGAAACTTTATACATCTTCAGTATCACTTATCAGTATCTTAAGAAACAAAAGGAAAGACTCCTCAACCTCTTGCCGCCCACTTCAAGTGCAAAGACATACAAATAAAAATGCCCTAAAGGATTTCTCTCAAGATGTCACTGTTGAATACCACAAAATGGACCCTACAACCCCACCAAGTAAGTGTACGCAGCAAACCAGTAACTAAGGGTGCATGCGCTTGTTCTCACTACTTACCTGAAGCCGTGAGACTTTGACAGAGTCACGGCAGCCTCATCCAGCTCACCTTCCCATTGGTGCGCTTGAACGCTGCTGGTGGAGCAGTGCCTCTCTTTGCCATCGGGCCACGCTCTAAGCACCGTTGTTCCTCAAGGTCTGGTCTCATCACTTGCTGCCACTCACATCAGCACTTTCGCGTCCTCGTTCTGCTTGTGACTCCTCTGACCATCAGTCCCCTCTATCAACGCTGCCGGCCTTCCTTTAACATTGTGAGCACCTGTCACTCCAGCCTCCGGCCTATCAGAAGTCTGTTGCACAGAAAGGGGTGGATCCCACACAACTAGTATGCTACTCAGTGCATCCATAGTGCCCCTACGGTCCCCGCAATCAGCCAGGACGTGAGAAACGTCACAGGCCAGTCCAGTGCCTTGCCTAAATACATTTTGGGACAGCATGTAGGATGTATGTGTATGCAATCTGTGGTTTCTTGGTGGACTGGTTAAAGGTGGAGTTATGTTGGGCTCTGAGATAGTTTGTATAAGCTGCCTCTGTCCATCTTGAGCATATCAGCCTGTACACAATATTTCTTTCTATTTTTCCGAAGTATGTATTCCTGGTGTTCAGGGGAGGTCTCCAGTCCATGTCCTTTGCCCTGTACAGTTTTCTACTGCCCAAAGTGAAATGCACTAGTTCTTCATTTTCAAATTATTGCCATTCATCTACTATTGAACAGGTACCCAGCTAAGACACACCACACGAGCATCACTACTTCGAATCCCACCAAACACTGGTTACCTACAGCCAACACTAATCACCAAATGCCGTATTGTTCTAAAATGAAACAACTTAGAAGTTTCCTCATGACATTATCACTAGCTAGATCACAAAATACCACCATTGCTACTCAAATCAGTCTGCTTCACTACAATACAGAACGTAATATGCACCACACCACATCACTGAGCATGTCACAACTCTCCACACAGATTAACAAGCATTGGCATAGCCAATAGGTCTCGCTTTTGGGACCTTTAAGTATTTAGTTATGCAGCACAATATCCTTTGTGCAACAACATCAACTGTTGCATGGCTAAACACTTATAGGGTCCCAAAAGCGAGACCTATTGGCTATGCCAATGCTTGTTCCCTTTTCCTATTGACTAAGCAGTAGCTTTTATATATAAAAAGAAGTGGGGGAAAAGTTAAAATAAAAAGTTAGAGCCTAACACACGGATGCCCATGCCCTGCAGGAGTGAGGCTGTTGAGAAACCTCCAGAGCTGCCATTGTCTGACCTGGGGAACCGGATTCGAGTGTCAGTGTTGCTAAAACTGTACCTTTTCCAAAGTATATTTTTATACAACATGCATTTTAATTTAGGAATGTGGTATAGTGTCAAACCTACTTTAAAATACATCCCTGAGCTTACAAAGAGCATTTTTCTAGAAGCAGGGACATCACAAGTAGAGTGTGTTCCACTTCGAACCCTTTGCTATTTCTATATCTGAATGTAGATTCTGATGTGGGTAGGGGCAGGGTGTAATATTCGGACCTCACTGTACAAGAGCACATATTAATATATTATGGCATAAGATCTGGACATTAGAATACACAGACTTAAATCGTGCCATCACTAGGGATTGCCTCAAGTCGAGTTTGTCTCCGCGTATGACTTGGTTGACATATATCCAACACTTTTTTTGTGACCTGGGGCACCCTGATTATTTTGAGAAGCCTGAATCATCTGGAATATATCAGTGGGAAAGATCTGAAAAATGAATGTATGGTGCATTTTGAGAACCTTAGGTTGACCACTGAAATTTCAAAGTCTAGTGTTTTAAAAAATCTATTTATTTTAACCACGTATGAAATGCAACCTTATCTCAAATTTGTTTTAAATCCCATGAATAGATTCATTCTGAACCGATACGACTGGATATTTTTCATCACCTGATTAGCTTCCCAGAAATAAAAGTTTGGTCTACAAAATTAACAAACTGCCCCTGTGATTGACTGATGGCACTGAGTACCATGCATATCCTCTTTTTCTGTAAATTTTAAGGTAAATTGAGAAAATGTTACCTATTTAAGGATTGCTTAATTTTAGACAATGCCGCCCTGCTTATTTTTTTTACAATCACTGCCATCCATGGAGATTTGCTGTAGTATGTCATCTAGCAGATATAATTGCACTTCACCCTTTGTAGGTCTAGCACGCTATCTGGACCAAGGAAGAAACTTGTTTTACTAAGTCAATTAGAATCCCTTGGCTAAGTTATATTAATTCCACTTATATTGAGCTGGTTAATGTGTTTAATGTGTCACGCCTGCCACAGATCTCCCGAGGCTTCGCCGGGAGCAACGCTGCATTTTTTAAACTTTTAGCTCACCTGGTGACACGATCCTTGGTGTCCTCTAGCTGCGCCCTGGTCTTTTGCGCAATGCCACTCCTGCTGCTTCCTGCTCGCCCCCCAGAGCGCCGGCCGCTGATCGCCTCCTTCTGCCGGGCTGCTGCTCGGAGCGGAGACGGGCGAGGCATCCATCTTGGGCGGCTCTGGGTTAGCGGTGCAGCTTTCTGGCCCCTCCCCCCCTGACAAGTACTTCCAGGCGCCCGTGGACATGGCGCCCTGTCTCACGCCTGCCACAGATCTCCCGAGGCTTCGCCGGGAGCAACGCTGCATTTTTTAAACTTTTAGCTCACCTGGTGACACGATCCTTGGTGTCCTCTAGCTGCGCCTTGGTCTTTTGCGCAACGCCACTCCTGCTGCTTCCTGCTCGCCCCCCAGAGCGCCGGCCGCTGATCGCCTCCTTCTGCCGGGCTGCTCCCCCCCTGCCACTCCCCCTATGTGTCCCTACATTTTGGCCAGTTGGCCCCGGCGGCGCAGCGGACAGGCGCAGTGGGCGCGACGAAGGCGCGCCGAAGTTGCGCCTAAGTTAAGCCCGTCTGCGCCCGTCCGCGACGGGCTGGGACCAGGGGCCACAGACCTTGCCTCTCCTCTGGTGTATACTTCGGCTCAACTGTCTGCTTATTCCACTACTTCTCCTCTTTCTCCTTCTTTACGGCTCCATTTAGATGCTTTGGGTATTTATGCCCACCCTTCCTTTTGTTCCCTCTCTGATGGTAGTACTTCTTCCCTTTCTTTGCCCTGTACTCCTCCTGCTCCCCCCTCTTCTCTTAGCTCCCCTCCAGCCTCTGCTATTCTGCTCAATACTCGCTCTGCGGCCAAAAATCAAACGGCACTTTCTACTCTTCTCCATACTGACTCCCCTGATTTCCTATTTCTCACAGAAACTTGGTTCTCCTCCGACTCTCTTCCTGATCTCTTAGCTATTCTGCCTGATACCTATTATGCCCTCCGAGCGGATCGCCCGGACGGTAAGGTAGGTGGGGGTGTGGCCATGATAATTCGATCCTCCTTGAAATTTCAACTTCTTGCCCACCCTTCTATACTTAATGTAGACTTCTTGGTGGCCCGCTCCCTTAATTTACCCTCTCCTCTTACTGTTGTTCTTCTGTATCGTCCCCCTCAAGCCATGCCGCTTTTTGTGTCCACCCTGCAGGATCTCCTGGCCACCCTGGTGGTCAACAATTCTTCGTTGTTGCTACTCGGGGACTTTAATTATTGGTAACCCCGGGCGTAGCACTACGCTTCGCCCACGTAGTGTACGTAGCGCTGCCTGCTTCGCACTTTCCGAAGTAGGCGAAGCAGGGCAGCGCTATGCACACGCCGAGGGCGAAGCGTAGCTGCTTGCCACCTGCCACCCACCTCCCGCCCGCCCTTCTTTTAAATAATATGAGCAATGAAAAATAAAGTAAAGTAAGTCGACTTACCCGTAAGCGCGGCGTCTCCGGGGCTCCCTCTTTCTGTTTCTAATTTCTTCTGGCAAATGCGCATGCGCGGACACCCGCGCATGCGCATTTCTCGCGAGAAATGCGCATGCGCGGGCGTCCGCGCATGCGCATTTGCCAGAAGAAATTAGAAACTGAAAGAGGGAGCCCCGGAGACGCCGCGCTTACGGGTAAGTCGACTTACTTTACTTTATTTTTCATTGCTTATATTATTTAAAAGAATGGCGGGTGGGAGGTGGGTGGCACGTAGTGGGGCTACGCGAAGCGCGTAGTGTGCGTAGATTTGGGCACACTACGTGCTGCTTCACGTAGCCCCACTACGCCCACTACGCCCACCCTTAATTATTGGCCAGGTGATCCCAGGGAGGACTCTTCATCCAAAGATTTCACTGCCACTCTCAAGTGCCTCAATTTTTCCTCTCATGTTTCGGCCCCCACTCATACACAGGGTCATACCCTGGATCAAATCTGGTCTTCACGTTGTAACATTTCATCCACTTCTATTCTTCCCTGTGTCTGGTCGGATCACTCTATGATTTCTTTTTCCATCCATCTGGGTTCTGCCGAGAAAGCCCCTCCCTCTAAAACCATCCTGGCACGCAGCTGGAACCAGATTAATCTTAATTCCCTCTCATCTTCTCTGGCCCTATCTGCTCCCGACCTCACTGATTTGCCCTTGGAAGATCAGGCTGACGCCATTAGTGTCTGGCTCTCCTCCTCTTGTGATCAGGCCGCCCCTCTCAAGAGGGTTAAGCGTGTCCGACCTTATGATGCCCACAAATGGTTTACTTGTGAACTAAAAACTCTTAAACTGGGTCTCAGGCGCTCTGAACGTCAGTGGAGACGGAACTACTGTCCCACTCTCCGGCTTAAATACAAAACCCTCTTGAACGAGTACAAAAGTGCTATTTTAGCGGCCAAGACCAAATACTTCACTGAGAGAGTTACCTCCTCTGCCAACAATTCGCGTGAAATTTTTTCTTTAGTTCATAATCTTGCCACTTCTGACCGCACTTGCACATCTTTGGTTCCTTCCCAATCTTTATGTTCCTCACTCAATGATTACTTTATTGATAAGATCCTTACTATTAAGGCCAACATTCCTCCCGTGCCCCTACCTGAACTCTGCCTTTTCTTCTTCACCCTCTTCTTCTTTTAATCACTTTCAACCCATTTCCTCTCAGCTTTTCTTGGATCTGCTTGCTAAAGTCAAGTCCGGCTCTCCTGCGGACTGTGCTCCTGCTCGCATCCTTAGAACACTCTATTCCAGCTGCCCTGCTCCCCCTCCTGCTCTTCTTAATGCTTCTCTTACTTTGGCTACTGTCCCTTCTTCATTCAAATCTGCTATCGTTCTTCCTATTCTTAAAAAACCTAGTCTTGACCCCTCTTTGTTATCTAATTTCAGGCCCATTTCTCTGCTCCCCTATCTTGGGAAGATCCTTGAAAGCTACGTCACTACTTGCTTATCCACCTATCTCGAGGAGAATCGTCTTTTGGCCTCCCACCAGGCGGGTTTCCGCCCTGGCCACTCTACAGAGGGCGTGGTGTTGGCGGTCATGGATGAACTTAAGGGGAAAGCTGATATCAGCCTCCCCCAGGCTCTGGTTCTCCTCGATCTGTCCGCTGCGTTTGACACGGTCGATCATGCCATTCTTCTCGACCGTGTCAGCGCAGCGGGCATTCAGGGCACTGCCCTCTCTTGGATCGCGTCCTTCCTTTTAGGCAGGACGCAAGCGGTTCATCTTTCCGGATTTTCCGCTCCCCCTCGTTCGGTCACCTGTGGGGTGTCGCAGGGCTCTTCTCTCTCCCCTCTTCTTTTTAATCTCTATATCCGCCCTCTTGTCTCTTCTCTTCTCGAGCTGGGGGTTTCCGTGTATAACTACGCTGACGACCTCCAGCTTGTTTTCGATCTTTCATCCCCTCTTCTTTCCCTTCCTAAATTTTGCTCTACTCTAGTTTTTATTTCGCAGTGGATGAGCTCCAATCATTTGAAGCTCAATCCGGATAAAACGGAGCTTGTCCTCACCGGTGGCCCTTCCAACCCTTGGTCCCCTGTTCATTGGCCTCTTTCTTTTGGTCCTCCCCCGGTACCTGTCTCTTCTGTCCGGACTTTGGGCATTAAGATTAGCCAAGACCTGTCTATGCACTCACAAATTAGTTCTGTTGTTTCTTCATGTTTCCTTTCCCTTCGTATCATTCGCAAGATCTCTCGGTTTTTCTCGGTTGATGCTCTCAAAACTATAGTCATCGCTTTAATCATCTCCCGCCTTGACTATGGGAATGGCCTGTATGTTGGCATCCCGGCCTATGAAACCCGCCGTCTTCAGGCCATCCAAAATCAGGCGGCCCGACTTATTCTTCGTTTACCCAAATGTTCTCACATCACTCCTGCCCTTAGGTCTCTTCACTGGCTCCCAGTACATTTCAGATCTTTTGTTAAACTCGCTTGCCTGGCCTTTCTGGCTCACCATCGTTCCGCTCCACAGTTCATTAACTCTCTTATCACTTCTCATGCCCCTGCTCGCACTCTTCGTTCCTCATCACTGTCTTTGCTTCACATTCCCCGCTTTCGTAAATCTCGTAACGGAGGTACTCGCTTCTCGGTTCTGGCCCCTCGGCTTTGGAATAGCCTCCCTCTTGCTATAAAGCTCCATCCCCATCTATCGTCACTTCCGCAAGGCCCTCAAAACTTTTCTTTTTTCTCAGGCTTTTCCTGGCTAGTCCTTTTGGGTCTTCTCTGTGAGTATGTATGAGCCCCCAGCGCCAGGAAGCCGCTTTGGCCGCAGTGCACTTTACTAAATTCCTCTTTTCATTTCATTTCAATGCAGCCTAACCCTCGATCTGTAATAACACTCTCGACATGGTCTATTAAAGATAACTTTATGTTTCATAAAAGGGAAGCCAGGGTGAGAAGCAAGGGGGGGGGAAATCAACTGTTGCACTTTATTTCTCACTTGCACCGAAGGAAGGCTATCAAAGTTTTTTTAATTTATGCTTCAAATTTAATCCACCGATTTGTAAAAACAAGATTTAGATTATGGATTTTCCACAATTTAGTTGACTTTCCTTTATGAAAACTTGCCCATTAGACACGATTCCCTGTCCTTGTGACGGTCAGAGCAAAAAAAGAACTATGCACTTTATGCTGTTGTGTAATTTAATTTTAATTTTAGGAGTCATTACTTAAAACCGCTTTTGCTTGCACAAGATATCAGATCGCATATTGTTGCTTTGAAATATCTGCTTGAGTTGAATGACTAGGGTTTGCCTTAATGTTGCACTTTTTATCCCAAAAGCAACTAACATAAGTAAAAGTATTATTCTTTGATGCTGTAACGAACCCTATGGAGACTGGATAGAAGCCTTTTAGTAATTTTAAACATGTACCGATGGTAGGGACATTTATGATTATAATTGACCATCACAGTTTTTATTTTTTTTCTCAATTTTATTTGTGTGTGATTGTTTTATTGTGACTGCTTTTATTGTTGTTTTTTAACACACTGACTAAAGTTTTTTAATTGAATTGAGGTCAGTGTCAAAGGTAATGATACCCTTTTATAGTTGGCTGACTTTCTAGATGCCAGGACCCAAACAATTACCCTGGGTCCATTTAAATCTTGTATGGTTTCCATCCCCAAAGGAGTTCCACACGGCCCATCTTTGAGCCTGACGCTGTTTACCATCTATGTTGCTCCTTTGGCTCAGATTGTCAAAGCATCGGCTCACCATGCAATATTAATGAACAGACTCCATGAGATCAGAGTCACAGGTAAGGATGACCTTCGATGGTTGGCTGGCTTTCTAGATGGTCGGACCTGAACAAGTACGGTAGAAACATTTAAATCTCATATGGTTTCCATCACCAAAGGAGTTCCGCAGGGCTCATCTTGGAGCCCAACGCTGTTTAACATCTATGTTGCTCCTTTGGTTTAGATCATCAAAGCATCGAGTTTTGAAGAAATCACTTATGCTGACGACACCTAGTTGATCATCTCCCTGGGACAGGACATTGGCGGTGCTAAGCACTTATTTCAAGATTGTACGAGGAATGCAATCTTCTGGATGTGGAAGAACTGTTTTCAGTTGAACAGCAAGAAGACTGAAATTCTGATGCTTGGCAAAGCTCAGCACCTCTGTTTCCCCGGCCAGCAACTGTCCAAACAGCCACTATAAGATGAACATGCTTTGCTACCAAGCGGCTATTAAGGAAAGTTTGTATATGGCAGTGAAGGATACCTCCTGTCCACATCACAGGTAGTCCAAAATACAGCTGCCCACTAAGGGGCAGATCTACAAGGAAGTGCCACAGCGTGACACCGCAAGCCCTTTGGCTGCGCCACACTGCGGCACTTCCGAAGCACAGGGCTGCAACATATTTACAAGAATATGTTGCATCTCTGTGCTTCCCCCTGCGCTGGCGCACACTGCAGCCATGCGATGATGCAGGCACCCTTGCACCATCGTGGAAGGATGCCTGCTTCGTGAGGAGATTGTTTTTGTGCAGGAAGGGGCCTCTTTCTGCACAAAAACAATCACTATAGGCATTAATCTCTTTCAATGTGTGCTGTAGAATGCAGCATGCATTAAAAGAGGGAAAAACGAGGAGAAATGAAAACATTTCTCCTCGTTGCACCTCGCTACACCACCTTTAGGGTGGCGTAGCATTCAGACGCTGGTCCAGATTTACGATTTCTCGTAAATCTGGAGATATGTCTTGTGCAATGGGTGTTGCGTGGGAACACCCACAGCAACACCCATGGAACGCCCCTTCAACGCAAAGTGCTGTGTGTGAAGGGGCCGTATTTACAAGGAGAGTAAAAAGTCACGCAGGGTGCCTTTTCCTGTCCTTGTAAATATGAAGGAGCCCCCTGCGCCACCAGTACGTCACGAAAAGTGATGTACTGGTGGGTCAAGGGGCTTGTAAATCTACCTCCCTAGTTTGTAACCTCTCGGCAGGCCCTCCATCTGCACACATCCTCAGAGCCCTTTTCAGGCTTCCAGTAAGAAAGCTCAATGTCTTCAAAATATACTGTTTTACACACAAATCTTTGCTGGGTAAAGCTCCTTTGTATCTGAAAGACAAATTACACTATCATTGTCTAACTTGTACACTAAGATCTAGTGACAAGGCGTTTCTGACCATTGCTCGTATTTATGCCTCGAGATACAGTGGCAGAGAGTTCTCTTACACTGTCCCCATGGCTTGAAACCAACTTCCATTATATTTCTGCTGCTGCTCAGATTATGCCAAATTCAAAAACTATTGAAAACCTGGATTTTTTTTTAGTTGTTAGATGCGAGTTATGTGTAGACCAAGTGCTGAGAAACACCTTTGGGTGTGAAACGATGCACTTTACTAAGTGGATATAACTTATAGCATAACATAACAGCGCAGATCAACCAGGGGGGTGTTCATCTCTTAGGCAGTATTTAAAGGATCTTCCCTCCATGATATTTGTTGCGCTGCAACTTGGGTGTCCCCTCATACGTTTATGTCTCAGTGTAGGTTACAGGTTGGTGGTTCATCATTAGGGCTCCCTGATTTCCGTTTTTACTGATTTTTACAGATAAACACAGACAGAAAACAATGTGTTTCCTGTCTGTACTTATTTTTTAAAGTGGAAAAATACAGATCATTTGTCTTCTTTGAGTGACTCTCCATACTGAGATTAATGAATTTCAGGTCAGTAGCTGTACATATTGGAAGCTTGGGGAGGTACAAAGCTGAAGCTGATTTGCTTAAATTACTGCAAATCTGAACATGCATTTGAGATTTTATCTGTTCACAAAACACAAAATAAATGTGGATGAATACCAATAAGATGGCCAAAAACAGATATGTTAAATACAGACTGAAATGTTCAAAAAATTAAATATGATAAAACCGGGAGCCTTATTTGTCGTATTCCTCTTTTGCTGATCATTGTTATATGTTGTGCATGACGTATGAGTTTTCCTTCGTTATTTTCTTTATTAAACACTTGGTGTTTGCAATTTAGTGCTCAGTGTGCATTGTGTGTGGTTAATTGAACCAAAATATGACTGCTTGGGTAGTGGCTCAAGCAGTAAATACTATACAAGGAAGACGTACGACGAGGTAAGGCCTGTTACTTACCTGTAAACTTCATTACTCTGAGTGCAGGAATTCCTTGTCTCAGTCCTGAATTCCCACTTCCTCTGGCCCTGTTCTGTACATTTGTTTTTGTTGGCTGGTATATAGCATGCTGGGATAATGGTGGCCATATTGGGTGTATTTTTTGGCTGGTTAAGGTAATCAGTATCTGTAGGAGCAGAGGATTGCCCATGTAGTAAGGACTGAGACGAGTAAGAACTGTACTCAGAGTAATGAAATTTACCAGTAGTAACAGGGCATTATGCTGGCTTTCTGAGACACCAGCCATCCTCGCTGGCCAGCAAAATTGGCCTGCGCCTAGCTCAAATCTTGGGGAGACTTTGACGTTTATAATTTATATCTGCTTTCCACTGGATGCTCAGAAGGAATCCCTTACCTTCTCACCCATGGGGGAAAAGCTTCCTTTTCAAATCGTGCTCTTCTGGATTTATGCCGAAACGTCATTTCCAGGTTGTGGCCTGTTGGACTATAAAGCAACATTTGCCCTGAACTTTTAATCCCCACCGATAAAAAAGGCTCCACTTGTAGCTCTCTGGTTAAATGTGCATGCCAATTCCCGCACTCTATCCTTCTCTGGTTCCAAGCCACCACTCATCCGGCTCTAATTTCTCACAGAAATGGGTTACAGGCAGTTATACCATCTCCTCAAGTGGATTAATAGATTTTCACCACCTAACTACATCATCACAAGGGCCTCAAACCCTACAACCTTCATCCTCCCAGTGTGCCATCTCCTTCATTAAGGTTCTCAACTGTGAACCAGGGACCCATGGAACTTGTCAAGGGAAGGGATGAGTGATCAAACTGAAAAGCATAAAGACTGGCTGCAAAGAGATGTCAAACAGCTGCAATGTTCAGAATGAATTTCCCTGTCCCAAGTCCCCAATAATGTGGAACATGCAGTTCAGAATTATCTTAGAGCCTGACAATCGCTAAAATTCATCTTAATATCTGATTAGGATAAATACCAAAGGACTGTCTGTGTTAGGGTTGAGGGGCCTTAACTGATCCTTGTAAGACTAAACAGTATAGAGCAATGTCAGCGAAACTGGTGGTTGGTGGGAGAGTCCTCTTCTATGTCTTAGTTCACACATCACCTAATTGTATAGGTAGCCTTTTCCAAGGCCTCACTTAGAGGCATTGAGGGAGCTGCATGTGGGTGTCCTAATCCTGTGACGTCCGTGGTTAATGGCTACAGGAGTGACATTCACTAACAAAGTGTTTTTTTTCTGCAATGTCAGAAGTGGAGAAAAATAGAATGTGTTATGGAGATCTTTGCATTGCATATAGGGAAGGATGCATTTTGGGGAGCCACATTTTTAGGGAGAAGCCTATTGAGTATTCAAGCCATGTCACTTTATTACTCTGGCAAATATTACAAAATTGCAGGAGTGGTGGACGTTGCCTTTGTGTATGCAACAGAGTAGTAAAGTAATGAAGAAGAGAAATGACGCTGATTGTTGCCCCCAAATGACCTAACAGGTGGTTTCCAAATGGCTTGTAGTCCGGAACTGGGCATTACGCTGGCTTTCTGAGACACCAGCCATCCTCGCTGGCCTGCACAATTGGCCTGCACTAGTTCAAATCTTGGGGAGACTTTATGACATTTATGATTTATTACTGCTTTCCACTGGATTCCCAAAAGGAAGCCCTTACCTTCTCACCCAACGCTGCTTGTTGCTCCCAGATGACCTAACATGTGGTTTCCAAACGGCTTGTAGTCAGGAACAGATGCAGGTCTCTGGTTTACTCTGGCAATACAACACCTCATCTGACTTAAAGTACTGGTCCTCAAGCTGACTGACATTACGGCGTCTTGTTTGCTTTTGAACCCTGGCAACAAGATTTAGCCTGCAGGCCTCATTTCTCGTGACTGCAGCTATTGAACGGGCGCAGAGAAATATACAGCAAAAAGTTACAACTGGAAGGTGCCTTGGAACATACGTTACTAACACAAAAATATAGGAGCAATGCACAACCAGAACCATATAGTGTACTTTTAGCTACTGCAGTTTAGAGGTTGCATGGTGGAATGCTTAGCACACTGGATGTTATCAAAAATATGTTAATTTCAAAGAAATGAAGAAACCCTGCCATTTTATGAATACAATTGAGAATGCAACAACACAGGGAAATGGCAGCCAAATCATGATTAAATGAATGATTATAAAATAAAACTAAATATGCTACTCCTTCCACCTATGACATAGAGTTCTGGTAGCATGGTTTGTATTGTTTGACATTTAGTTATGTCCACTGCATAGGAACAGGAGGTAGCTTGCTCACTCCAAGACCATATTAGGACCGCGCAGGAAGTGTTGGAAGGCATGTGAAGGGGAATCACAATTCACAAACTAAAATTAGAATCCAGCTTAGAAGCCTTCCCCATAAAGCAAAAAGAACAATTGATGAATAGAATGCAGAACAATGTCATACATTCACCCAACTACAGAGATCTGGGCTTTAATCCAGCATTTCTTTGCTCACCATGCCATTCCAGTTTGAACACAGCCATATGCAAATCAGTCTTGACCCTGCGCCCAATGGGAACAGTCCAGCCCGAACTGCCAGGCCAGGTCCTCCCGGGATTAGAAACAAGCATCCTAAGACCGGTTTCGGGGTTTTACCCCTCATCAGCCAGGATGGCTTGACTCCAGTGGCTGGGGGTGAGTGTCTGAAAAGTTTTAGGTCTCCGTCCATCATCTCCTTGTGTTTGTCTTGTTCGCCCTAAGTTGGCAGGGTATGCCCAGATGTGGGTCCCTTGCTTACTTTGCCACTGGATGCAAGCTAGCCTGGCTGATGAGGGCTGTTAGCCCGAAACCGGTACCAGGATGCTTGTTTCCAGTCCAGGAACGACTTAGCTTGGCAGTTCGGGCTGGACTGTTCCCATGAGGCACAGGGTCAAGACTGATTTGCATATAGCTGTGTCTGAACTGGGTGGTAAAGTGAGCTAAAGAATGATGATGGATTAACTCAGATCTGTGACTGGGGGTGAGTATCTGAAACATTTCAGCGCTCCGTCCATCATCTCCTTGTGTTTGCCTTGTTCACCATAAAGCAAGCATGTTTCTGATGTATACCTCACTTGTTGAAGGTGAACAAAACAAAATTAACAAGCAATGGAAATGCAATCGGTCTCGCATTTGTTTGAGTTAGAGCTATTGGCATAGTAAATGGCAATGTCTTTTACCTATGTTTTATGGAGTGTATGCATGTGGTGTGCAGTGGAACTGTGTGGGTTGGATTGGCTAGTTGTGTGATTGTGTGGAGTGGAATTGTGTGGCATGGAGTTTATTTGTGTAATGGAATTATGTAGCATGATGCTGTTGCCATATGTGAATAGTAATTATGTGGTATTGAGTGTAGTGAAGTTATGTGGAGTTTAATTGTGTGCTATGAAGTGTAATTATGTGGGATGGCATGTTGTGTTGTGAAGTGGTATGTAGTGGAGTTTAATTTTGTGTTGTGCTGTTGAATTTTGTAGCACAATGGGGAATTGTGTGGTGTGGATTGTATGTATGCAGTGTCTTGTGTAATTGTGTTGTTGAGTTGTATTATGTGGTTTGGCGTCAAAATTATGCGATGTGGATTGGAAATGTGTGTAGCTGAATTGTGTGGTGTGGAACTGTGTGAATAGCTTTGCATTTATGGTGACAGCAAAGAACAAATCGGTAGGAACGAAGCTCCAGATCTGTGTATTTGGGTGTTAAAAAAAGAAAGGGAGTTAGAGGTATTGGCATTATAAATGTACCTATGTGTTATGGATCAGAGTGGATGTATGTGGTGTGTAGTGGAATTATGTGTGTTGGATTGGGATTGTTAGCTGTCGCATTGTGTAGTGAAATTATGTGGTATGGTATGGAGTTCTATTATGTGACTATTATATGTGTGTTTTTGAGTGCATTGCAATTATGTGTAGTGGGATTGTGTGTAATGGGGTGTATGTAATGGAATGGAATTACATGGATTGGTATTTGTGTTGTAGAGTTTTATGTAGTGGTATGATGTTGAATTATGTTCTGTGAATTGAATATATGTAGTGTGTATTGTATTTGTGTTGTAAAGTGGAATAATGTGGTTTGGTGTAAAACTATGAGGCATGGAATGGAATGTCTGTGAAGTTAAATAGTATGGTACAGTATGGAACAGTGTACTGTGGGTGATATTCTGTTGTGTGATATGTGGCGTCAAGTGTATTCATGTGGATAATTGTTATGTGACATAGAGTGGATTTATGTGGGGTTTATGTATGTGAAATTAATGTGAAAAAACTGATACAACATACAAATTTAGTAATGCAACTTCATTGTATATAGGATGGGTCGGTTTATTTATCTGGCACATTTATAGTGTAAAAAATGTTCAAATCCTACAACAGTTTGGACAAAAGTCACAGAACTATGCCATACATGTAGTTGCCACAAATATAATGAACACAGTATAAGTGTTAGAGATCAAAGTAAGAACAAAGCTTTCTGAATTAATGTTGCAAATAGGCCTTACATTGCAAAAGCTGCTGCCAGGACTGAATATGGTGTGAGGGGTGCAGGTAGGTTTTAAAGTAAGTACAAAGAGAAAAGCGAGATTTAGAGCTATTTGTGTTGTAAATACAAATATCTTTTACCTATGTGTTATGGAGTGTAGTGGAATATGTTGTTTGCTTTTAAATAATTATTTGTGGAATTGAGTGGTATGAAGTTGTGTCATGTGGAGTGGATTTGTGTAATGGTATTATGTGGCATGGTGCACATTTGAAATATGTGGATAGTTTATATGGTGTGTTTGAGTGTATTGGAGCTATGCTTACTGGGATTGTGTGTTATGGGTGTGATTATGTGGAATGGTATTTTGTGTTGCCGTGTGTTATGTAGTGGAGTTCAAACAAGTGGTGCTTTATAGAATTTTTGTGGTATGATGTGTGATTATGTGGTGTGTATTGGATGTATGTGGTGTGTTAAGTAGTTGTGTTGTCGATTTGTATTATGTGGTTTGTTGTCAAATTATGTGGTGTGGAATGGATATGTGTTGAGCTGAACTGTGTGGCATGGAGTGAAAATATGTTAGTGAAATTATGTGGCATTAGTGTGGAGTGTCTTTATGTGGGTTTTTGCTATGTGGTATAGTTTGCTTTAATATGGTGTGTAATTATGTGGTAGTGAGTTGAGTATTAGTATGTGGAGTTTAATTATATAATGCTGAGTCATATTATGGGAGTGTAAATATTCTGAGTGGTGTTGATTTGTATGTTGGTGAATTGTGTGGTATTGTATGTTAAACTAAACATCCAGGTATGCCATATGGAACCCAGGCGAGTGGAGTAAAAAATAAATCAAACTAGTCTCCCTGTTAAATTTATTAAATCTAATTTTATCCTAAAATCAATCAGTTTAAGTGAAAAAACTGTTTAAAACAAGAAATAATCTCTCTCACACACACAAATTCCTTAACACAACAGCAGATATGGGGAGGCACACACGAAACAAACACATACCACCAGAATTTAGATTTCTCTTTGCAACAGCCATAAAGATTAGATGGCTTCACCAGGGCCCATTAAGTACACCATTAGATGAATAGAATGCAGACAAAGTAAACAAGGCAATGGGGGATGTGAAGCATGTGTGCTGCAGAAGCAGTGTTTAAAAAACACAATCACTAGTTACAACACTAAAATAAACAATGACAATGCAAAATAAGCACTGACCGCTATCCAATAACTGATCTCACACCGTTGCGTCGAAGCCATTGGCAAGAGAACACAAATGTGACATTTAGAATTATGATACAGTTGCTCGGTTTAGAAACTGATCACAACAGCATGCACACCGTCCGCACAGAACTTGGAGCTGATGAGTCAGTCCTCAGCCTTCTGCCTGAGAACTTGTGTCAAAGAAAACTAAAAGTGAAAACCTATCATTACCCTCCTTTTTCCCTTTTCCGTTTGACTAAGCAGTAGCTTTTATATATAAAAAGAAGTGGGGGGAAAAGTTAAGATAAAAAGTTAGAGCCTAACGCACTGATGCCTATGTCCTGCAGGAGTGAGGCTGCTGAGAAACCTCTAGAGCTGCCATCCTCTGACCTGGGGAACCGGATTTGAGTGTCGGCGTTGCTAAAACTGTGCCTTTTCCAAAGTATATTTTTACACAACATGCATTTTATTTTAGGAATGTGGTATAGTGTCAAACCTGCTTTAAAATACATCCCTGAGCTTACAAAGAGCATTTTCCTAGAAGCCGGGACATCACAAGTAGAGTGTGTTCCACTTCGATCCCTTTGCTATTTCTATAACTGAATGTAAGATCTGATGGGGGTGGGGGCAGGGTGTAGTAATTCGGACCTCACTGTACAAGAGCAAATATTTATATATTATGGCATAAGATCTGGACATCTGAATACACAGACTTAAATAGTGCCATCATTAGGGATTGCCTCAAGTCGAGTTAGACAATATCGCCCTGCTTATTTTTTTTTACAATCGCTGCCATCCATGGAGATTTGCTGTAGTATGTCACCTAGCAGATATAATTGCACTTCACCCTTTGTAGCTCTGGCGCGCTATCTGTATCAAGGAACAAACTTGTTTTACTAAGTCAATCAGAATCCCTTGGCTAAATTATATTAATTCCACTTATATTGAGCTGTTTAATGTGTCAATGCAGCCTAAGCCTCGATCTGTAATAACACTCTCGACATGGTCTATTAAAGATAACTTTATGTTTCATAAAAGGGAAGCCAGGGTGAGAAGCCAGGGGGGGGAAATCAACTGTTGCACTTTATTTCTCACTTGCACCGAAGGAAGGCTATCAAAGTTTTTTAACTGATGCTTCAAATTTAATCCACCGATTTGTACTAACAAGATTTAGATTAGGAATTGTCCACAATTTAGTTGACTTTCCTTTATGAAAACTTGCCCATGGGGGCGTGGCTTAGCCAGCAATGGAGCCGGACGTGTTACTGTAGAGCTCCGTCCTCGGCTCCTGTTTCTGGCTGTAAATATCCGCGCATAGCCGAGCAGCGGAGGCAGCGATCTGCTGGCACTACCCAGGGGGTGCCCTCGGAGCCCCGTTCCCGTGGCAGGACACGGTCACTCCTGTGTTTTGGCAGCGGGGATACATGAACTCTGACGGAGGCTCCAGGACGCCGGGAGCGCTGCTGGATGCGAGGCTGGGGATTGGCCCTGCCCCTTAGGCCTCAATGTACCCCGAGAAGTCCCATCGCTGATGGACAGGCGAACAGCCACGAAAGGCCCGTGTACGACCTGACTGGATGGCAGCGGAGGTAGGGGGCTGGCGCGGCTGTGTGCGCTGGAGTGACGGGCAGCCGAGACATTGCAACACCGCCGGTGAAGTGACAGACGGGGCCAGAGCTCCACCCTGCCCTCCAGGCCCAGACAGGCGCCCAGGCATATATTGCTGCTGTGGCCTTCGACGGAGACACGGGGGCCCGCGTCGGGGATGCGTCCCGGCAGGGACTGGCGGGTGTGCACTGCGTGCGGGGTGCAGTGACCATTGAAGCCTGGGCACCATTGTGAGGAAACTGCTCCCTGCGCATAGAGGACCGATCTGCAGCACCTCATCTGCACTGCGTTGTCTGACTACTGTTGGGCACGCGAGGCAGACATTCGGGATCCATAGGCTGAAACCACTGAAGCCTGCCCACCTCAGTCTGTTGCATGCTCCCAGGGGCCGGCTGCACAAAGGAGGCTGGGCCTTCTGGGATGCCTTGCAGCGCTGCTATTCATATGGGGAACAAATTGGCTCTGCACAGATATCTCGTGTAAAAGTCTACAGGCACTGCTTCACACCTGTACTTTCCAACTTCAAGCACTCCTCCAGGTCTTGTGATTTGTGCTCCGACGCCTGTTAATAGGCTGGATGCGACCTTGAGGCGGACGGCTGCTGGTGTGAGGTATGCTTACTGGTCCCTTGGGATTGTGCTGCTGTACTGGACATCTGCAGGACTGGACCGGTTGCCTCTGTGTCTGACAGGCTGTGAGTTGGAGGTACAGAGGGCGGGTGTGCCACGCCCGGTCCGGTTTGCGCTGGGTCTAGATTGGCGCTGTTGATGGGGGCAGCCCCCGATAGTTCTCCCAGAAGCATCGAAAACAGGCGTTGCCTTCAGCCTGGTCTTTGTTGTGTGGAAATGTGGATTTTCCTGATCAGTTATGTCCCCTATCTTGGACCCCAACGGTTCTATATGCATGTTACAAGTACATGTATGTTCCCTCCAGTTCCAGTTTCTAAGACGCAAACATATGTGTGTCTACCGTCAACATGTTCTCTGTCAGATCCGCCATCAATGGGCTGGATATTCGATTCCTAAGTATGAAAGGCCACCGACTTTATATGGCTAAGTTACTTCATTTTTACAGTTCAGGCGAGTAGGCCCGATTCTGTCCTCAAAGCCTTTCCCTGCTCTCTGTCTCTGACAGCTTCAGCTTGAGCTCGCATCTGTATCCATGAACTTTGTCCTACTCCCTGTGCAGCTAACGGTGCCTGCCTCGGCCAGTTTTCGCCTGTCTGCCAAGAAGTTGTATTTCACCTTCGAATTATCTATTTTGCTCTTCAGCCGATGCATTCCTGTCCAGTGATTTAGGTAAACATTTCCTTTAGCTCACAAGCAAGGGACTCAGCCTTTCCGTCCTCCTGCAAGTGATTCATAGCCCTGTTGTCATGGAAAGTTTTCTGCCCCTCGCATCTCATATAGACACTTAGACGCTTGTACACGCACACAGTCAGTATAGAATAGATTCTGTCCGAGAGTCCTTCCTTGTGGATAACATAGTTCTTTAAACATAGGATGTTAGATATGATTTGGGATTAGGTTGACTTGACCCCAGACTTCTCGTCTCCACATGTAGAGCTAAATGTCAAGTCCCCTTCACCCCCTAGTTGCACGTCAATTACACGTCATGCTGCCGCGCGCGCATCTATGCCAAGTATTATCTTATAGATCCACCTATGTCTGATAATTCTAACCAATCATGTTTCTTTTATTCCTTATTACGCCTAGTTTCGATTATGTCACTGTCACGTCATTTTTCTTATCAAATGTTACGCCTTCTACATTCGTTTCATTGTAATGAACTTATTATAAAAATACATGTCTGTTAATAAATTATTGTACTTCACTTCCTGAACCTTCGTGGTGACGGAACCTGAGGGCCGCGACTCGAGTCGGCCATTTTGAATGGAATAAAGCCCATTAGAAAACCTCTTATACCACGGATTCTGCCTCTTGTTATTTTGAGCTATTTACTTTAATTTAAGATTCCGCATGAAATTCAGTCCGGTAATATTTATTTTATTTACCACATAATGGCGCCCGAATAGGGACACTTTCTCATCTCACGCGCCGGCGGTGCGTTGCAGGCCCGGTCTCCTGCCACAGCTGGACGGACCATAAACGCGTACCAGCAGGATTTCCTGTAAGCTCCCTCCGGTCAAGCGGGGGCGACTGAGGCTGCGATCAACCCAGACGAGGCGGTGAGAAGTGCGAAGTATCCCGACCAGAGCCTAGCTGAGAGAGCAAGATCCGAGGTATACAGAGGCCCACCAGGTTTTCCGAAATTCCGACGTCCAGAGGGTCCGATGTCCGCAGTTATCGAGTCCTGTCCATTCTCTGAGGCCTTCCGTTTCAAGGAGCTACTCGGTGAGTACCATCGCCGGGGAGGCGTGTTGACGCGCACATAGGTTGTGCCGGTCAAGACGGATTTGGGTACACAAATCCGGTCTGCACTGTTTAGCAGTGTATATGTACTGTTTAGCAGTATATCAAGTATTCCGAAGTATTCAGTTATTGTCAAGAATTCAGCGTGGTGATTAGTTAAGCAGACTGTCATCATTGTCGATCATTGTTATAATGTTTAAATGTTTAATGTTTAAAGTATTCAGAAAATGTCTTGCATATTGTGGTATGAATGATTGTTCATTGTTCACTGTTCATTATTGTGTTTTTCGTATTAAGTAAGTTCAAGAGTAAGTATCAGGTCAGTTGTCAATATGCCGCTCTTCTCGAAGTTAAGACAGATTACTACCAGAAAAGGGGTGCTTGAAGAAGCAGTTCCTATTCCTCCTAGAGACACTCCAGGACATTTCATGTACCATAAACATGGCTTAGATGCCATATTGTTTCTTGATCTATGGGTAGATTATACCAAAGGATTACCGGAAAGTCAAAGGTGGCCCATAGCGGGAACCTGGGATGCAGAGTGCATCATGAAAGTGGAGGAAGAGTTATGGAAAAGAAAGGTCAGACAGTCACAGAAAGACGCTGTCGAGTTATGGCGTAAAGAATCTCATAGACGAACAGAAAAAGCACGTAGACAAGAAGAGAGGAGTAAAGAAAGTTCAAATAAAGTTCAAGAAAATCTATTAATTGAGGAAGGTATCCGAGTGAAATCAGAACAAGTAAATAGACAAAGAAATGCTCTTATGAATGGTATGTATCCCCTTCTAGCCGAAGGACTACCTAAGGCTGTTACGGAGGTGCCAAAAGACTTGCCACCCCCGTTATTTCCAATTAAGGTACATCCAAAGGGGCATCCCAGAACCGCAGAAGATGTTTTTCTTTCCTCATATCTAGACGATGCAGCCCCCGAGTATGCTAACGCCACACCACATAGACCGTCTGGCGGAGGGGTTCAACGTCAGGATCAGGTATCTGTCCCCGTGCAACAGCAAGTCCCGATACAAGCTTCGGCAAGCACATCTGTTTCCGCATCTGTCTCCGCCGTCGACTCTACAGAGGTATCGACACCCATAGTTGCTGTGTCACGTTCAACGAATCCATTCACACCCGACGCCCCAGATGGGGCCACGGGAGGTGCTAGCAGTACTTTCACACCACCTAGAATAAATAAACTTGTTTTTCAAGAGTCAGCGCATTCACGTACACCTAAATTCGTAAATGAACGTACGCTTAAGGAACTCCTTGTAAATTGTAGATATGACCCAGTGGTTGGTAAAGAGGACGAAATGGTCCTGGCATCATTACGTATCAGGCGAGCCGCAGAGTATTTAGCAAGGTTACCAGGGATGACTACGCATCTAGATAACATATATCATTTTGTTCAAACAGGACGAGATCCAGGATGTATTAACAGAGCTATGGAATTCCAGAAAGTAGAGATACAGGGGGAACTGTTACGTTTCCTCATAAACTGTGTGATCAGAAATCAAGATCGTCCGGGGGTAGACCGGAATGTAATGCTTATTCTTACAAGATGGAGTCAGAATATATCAGAAGGGAGACACGATAAGCAAAATTGTATAATAGCCATGTGCCGAAAAATACGTAAAGAAATAGAGCGTATTCATGAAGAGAGATTGGGAACAGACGAGTTTGAGCAAGATGAAGTGTCCGAATCAGGGAACTCCGCAAGACAGTCAGAGACCATAGCCTATGTAGGCAGAGGAAGATCTTGTGAAAATACTAGATGTTTTTCTGATCCAATACACTCTGTATGTCCAAATAATAGCAGAACGTATCCGACGCCTGTAATAAATCTGAAATCTCCTGAACATTCGTTTCAAGCCGCAGATAAAATACTACGAGAACGAAGAGGTTACCACCTCCTCGATTCCATGGATGAGCAAGAATTAGCCAGATCAGCCGTTCACTGGATTGTTAGTCCTGAAAAATACGGTGATGAGACCGTAGCACACACGTTTCTCAACCTCAGTACAGATGAACAACGTTTAGCTGGAATCTATATGATTCAGCAACTCCTCATATTATATAAGAGCCAACATGCTGACCCTGGTCCTTTACCTGATATATTAACGGAACTACTCACGAACAGATGGAGAGGTTCTAGTAACAAGCTTATTAAAGAGATATTAGTGTCACGTAAGCAGTATGTCCTTTTTGTAAGTCCGGATTCTCTCTCCTTGCCCCCCCGAGAAAGAGCACCGTACTACATGGATAGACAAAATCCTTTACGGGAAGTGCACCCAATAAAAGGCGAAGACAATGAGTTTCACCGTGTATTTGTTTACACACCCATATCAAAAATGGAATTATTAGAAATGAAGAAAGTAGTACCTAGTCATGACAAAGACCCAGCGGGTTTCCACCGAGAAATTAAAGACATGTTACTGATGGGAGAGTACACCTTTCCTGATATTATGACGATATTAAAAGTGCTTTTGCCTGCTGGCATATATGAAAAACTGAAAGAAAAAGAGTGGGAAGTGGGAGACCAAAAGATAGACTGGACAGCATTAGCAGAGGAAGAAAGAGGCCGAGCCGCAGGTTCGGGGCTCGGGGATAAAGTTAAACTATTACCAGGTTTACTAGTACAGGTACTGCCACGTTTATTAACTACAAAAAAGGAAGATTGGGGTGCAATCACAGCCTGTAAACAAAAGCAAGATGAAGACACAAGCGATTATTATGCTCGATTTGAAAAATGTTTTGGTATAAATAGTGGTATAAAGACAAGTAGTGACTCATATCCACATTTATTTGTGACAAAATTAGTGGAAAATGCATTGCCTCCAGTGAAGAATAGAATATTGAAATTCGAGAGTACCTGGCAAAGTAACACTCCGTCGCAAATGCTACAAATGTTACAGTATCATCACAATAGAATTAGGGATGAACAAGAACACGAGCATAGACGCATGAAGGATACAAAAATGAAAATGCTAGTTTCTCAGACAGTACCAGCAGATGGTCACAAAAAGGGTGTGACACATTCTGGTGATTCTGCAGTTCCTGTAAAAGGAACCTGCAATTACTGTAAACAACTAGGCCATTATGTACATGATTGTCAAGTCCTGAAACGTAATATAGCTACAGGTATTGCAAAAGAGAGACCACGATTAGTTAGACAAGATCAGAACGAAAAAGGAGCTATGCAGCATGGACAGTCCGTGCCAGTTCAGCAACAGTCTATGCCAGCCTCACAGCAACCCATACAGTTTGTGCCAGCTGCACCACCGTTGCCTGCTACTGCCACACAAACCACAACACAACAAATGTATCAGACTGCACAGTATGAATACCCTGAGTATCAGCGTTACGCATGAACAAGCCTAGAGAGGGAAGTTGACTTACCGCTTATCGAGATTCCGGTAGATCAAGAAGGACCTTATGTACATAGTGAATTATTAGGTCAAGAAAGAAAATTCTTACTCGATACAGGGGCAAGTCGAACAACCATAAAACGTAGTGAAGTTCCAGGGGCACCCCTCTCAGGCTCTCAAAATGTTTCCCTTGGTTTTTCAGGAAAACCTATTGTTAATGAAGTATCACAGCCTCTACCACTTACGATAGGACCTTTGACACGAACTACAGATTTATTGCTTACTAAATCATGCCCAGAAAATTTGTTAGGAATTAAAACTCTGAAAGCACTAGGAGCCATAATATGTTGTTCTCCGGAAGGAGTAAGGTTGTTTTTGCGTGATTTTAAAGGTCACTATGTGTCTAGAGACATGGATCCCCGACTACAGATTTTACCAGTACATCTATGGGCACAAGGCCCTACGGATGTTGGCTGCATGAACATTACACCCTATCGAGTTACATTGAAAGCAGGAGTGGTACTACCACGAATGCGACAATACAAGTTACCGCATGATGCTGTAGTGGCTTTGTTGAAAATCATTGATGAGCTAATTGCCCAGGGAGTAGTTGTAGAAACAGACTCCAATGTATGTAATTCACCGATAATTCCGATTCTTAAACGAACTGATCCTACTGCTCCACCAGTGTACCGATTGGTTATTGATTTGCGTGAACTAAACAAGTGTATTGTACCACAATTCCCTGTGGTCCCTGATATATCATCATTGTTGACAGCAATTGATTCCGAAGCAACATTTTTTACTGTAATTGATCTCAAGAATGCCTTTTTCAGCGTCCCAATAGATCCGGAAAGCCAATACTTGTTCGGATTCAGTTTAAATGGGCGCAGCTTTAAATTCTCACGCGCTCCCCAAGGATTTACAGAAAGCCCCAGCATCTACAGCCAAGCATTGAAACGAGAACTTGACAGTATACACATGCCAGTCAATACTGCACTGCTTCAATATGTCGATGATCTGCTGATCACCGCGAGAAGCGAGCCAGAATGTGAAAAAGCTTCTCTGACAGTTTTACATTTCCTAGCCGACAAGGGGCACAAGGTGTCCCCTTCTAAGCTGCAATTCTGTGTTCAGCGAGTTATTTATCTTGGTCACTCGCTGTCCAAGGAGGGAAGGCAGCTTACACCAGATCGCATCCAGTTAATTGCTAATATGTCAATACCCCAGACACAGAAGGAGGTGCGGGCTTTCATAGGCCTCACTTCATATTGTAGGCAGTGGATCCCTCAGTACGCATTTCTAGCAAAACCACTCATTCAGTTAACCACACAGGAGGCAGCCACATCGACTGTTCTCCCTTGGACTCAGGAACATACACAAGCTTTTGAAAGCCTAAAGGAAGCTTTATGTCAAGCACCTGTTTTAGCAACACCATGTTATAGCAAACCTTTTACACTCTTTGTTACAGAACGCGAAGGCACTGCCTTGTCAGTACTCACTCAGGATCAAGCAGGATCACGCAAGCCATGTGCTTATTTTTCCAGTACATTAGATCCCGTAGCTCAGGCTTTGCCTGCGTGCCTGAAATCAGTGGCAGCGACAGCTTTAGCAATCAGACAAAGCGATGCCATAGTATTAGGACACCCATTGACAGTTCAAGTACCACATGCAGTAGAGGTTCTTGTGAACCGAACACAAACACAACACTTGACCATAGCAAGACTTACCGGTTATGAACTGACATTGTTTCAACCACACATAGAGATCCGACGGTGTAATACATTGAATCCTGCTACACTATTACCTGTAATTGGAACAGACCCACTAGCTCATGACTGTGTTGAAATCATTGAAATAAAGACGAAACCTAGACAAGACTTGACAGACGTTCCATTGTTAGATCCAGACCTGACGTTGTATGTAGACGGATCATGCATGAGAACAAGTAAAGGAGATTTAGTGGCCGCGTATGCAGTCACAACAGACACTGAAGTTATTGAGACACATTGTATAGATATTCTGTCAGCCCAAGCAGCAGAACTTATTGCTCTAACGCAAGCCTGTATTCAAGCCACAAATAAGAAAGTTAATATATACACTGACTCACGTTATGCATTCGGAGTTGTACACGACTTCGGTGTGCTGTGGCGAGAGAGAGGTTATCTAACGTCCCATGGTGCCCACATTCAGCACGGGCCCCTCATTCATGCCTTGTTAGACGCAATACATTTACCCACTGCTATATCGATTATGAAATGTAAAGCACACACGAAGGTTACTGATACCATTTCTCAAGGAAATGATTTAGCTGACCGAACAGCTAAACAGACTGCTCAGAATCGCACATTAGACATGACAAAGCCAATAGTTCAGACACCAACACAGTGTATGACAATTAAGGATCCCACACTTGACGTAATTGACATACAGACACATGCCACAGCAGAAGAAATAAAGAAGTGGACTGAACTAGGAGGGATCCAGACAGATCAAGGATGGATGACGAAGGAGAAATCTGTATGGTTTCTCCCTGATTCCATGGTTCAAGCCATTATAGCTACAGTTCACAGTCCAGCACATTTAGGAGAGAAGGCTATGCTAGACAGCATTCAGCACATTTGGTTCAACAAACATTTACGAGCAGCAGCTAAACAAAAAGTTCGTACCTGTATGATATGTTGCCAGTTTAATCCAGGAAAGAGTGTTCCCGTAGAGCAGGGTGGATTTCAGCCTCCTGACCATCCTTTTGAAGTCCTCCAGATGGATTATATTCAGATGGAACGTTGTCGAGGATTCAAATATGTCCTCGTAGTTGTCTGCGCTCTCTCCCGTTGGACAGAGGCGTATCCCGTATCAGATTACACTGCCTCGACTACTGCCAAGCAGCTAGTTCGAGAATTCTTCCCACGGTACGGTTTACCACGTGTTGTATATTCAGATAACGGTCAGCCTTTCTCATCCGAATTAATGAAACATGTCTCACTCTTGTTGGGATATCAGTGGAAATTCCACTGTGTCCGACACCCCGAAGCAGCAGGTCTCGTAGAAAGACATAACCAGACACTGAAAATCAGACTGTCCAAAATATGTAGAGAGAAAGGTGTCGACTGGATAGTAGCATTACCAGTTGCACTCTTTTACATGAGAATGGTAGCACACTCTAGAACAGGGCTATCCCCGTATGAGGTGATCTTTGGTAGACCACCGAATATGTGGGGGACGCCTATACCACGTAAAATAACTGATGTTGACTGTAATATGCTGACAGATTACCTGGCTTCCTTGATGTCTGCACTACAATCTTCTCGTTCACAGGTAGCTGCAGCCTTTCCCGACAACACTGAGGCGAAACCCCATGACGTTGTTCCGGGTAATCTTGTCTTTGTGAGAAACTTCGACAGGAAAAGTCAATTGGAGCCCAGGTGGAAAGCACCCAAGTTGGTCCTGTTGACCACAAGAACAGCCGTGAAGATCGAGGGACGCAAAGGGTGGATTCACTCAAGTCACGTAAAAAAATTTCATGGACTTCCTCCTGACACAGACAGTACTGCCCGTGTGTCTTCCCTCATAGACTCAAAGCTACCTTTGGCTGAGGCCAGTAGCACCGAACTCTATAAACAGAAACTCAGGTCCAGATCTAAACTGTCGGACGATTTGATTGTTTAAGTCCTCTCCAAGGTGAAGCGGTTGAATCTGTCCCGACATGTACCCCTTAGGTCTGAATCATGTAGAGTCCAGAATCCTAATGAAACGACATGCTTATTGTAAATTACTGCGTAACCACTGTATTGTGACATTATTAATTTTGTTTTTATTGAGTATTTTAGTAATTATTACGAGTATGATTTTGCATATGTATTATCCTGTTTCTAAACGTGTTTTCAATATAACTGATGAACATTCTTTTAGTGACCTACCGCCACATGAATTATCCTATAGACTTGCGCTGCGCAATAACACATTCATTAGTATGTTACATCATTCCCATCAGACTAGTAATGCGACCAATTGTTGGGTGTGTGGCCGACTCCCTCCCTATCAGAATAACAAAGGAGTTCTGCCTTTCTTTCCACATCCGTTCACACACAATGGCTCCTGTGGAGCATGGTTTAGTTTATTAAATTCCATAGACCCAGACACAGCAGTTTATCAACAACATTGGATATGGGGAAATCTGAATCTAGTTTTATTCAAAGTCTGTCACCCTAATAAGGAGGGTCACCCCAGCAGAACAGGAACTGATTTAGAAAATGAAGTGTATAAATTAGGTAATTTTACGCCTAATCTTATGATTCTGAATGTCAAATCCGAAGTTGAACTAATTCTGCCCACTATGTCAGTATTTCCAGTTAAGGGTGAATTATGTGTAAGAAAAGTTGGTTCCATACATATGGGCCATAGCCAATGCGTTACTACAGTAGAATATAGTGATCAAGGTAAATCTTCATTTAGAGCTTCTCGCCATTCTTACTTCATATGTGGTCAGACGGCATATATGCGTCTACCTCTAGATTGGGATGGTACCTGTTACATCGCATTCCTTTTGCCACCTGTTTTCCTAGCTCCCCCTGATTATTATCGAGATGTTCATTTAGTACACAATAGAGAGAAAAGAGATCTCCCAGTTGTCGATTATACTGAGACGGCATGGGACAAGTATGTAGATTTCAATAAAGGTATCTTTCCCTATATAGGTACAATATCAAATAGTAAGCTGATACGCAGACTCACCAAGACTCTTGAAGCTGTAGTAAACGAGACTATAGCCGCCCTAGGCAATCTGACAGAGGAACAATCAGTGATGAGAATTGTTGTTCTCCAGAATCGTCTTGTCCTTGACGTCATCCTGGCCGATAGGGGCGGAGCTTGCAGGGTCATCGGATCCAGCTGCTGCATATTCATACCAGAAAATTCGCCATCTGTATATAAAGCTATAACACGCCTTCATAAGATTGTAAGCCAGATACACGAGAATCCAGGCACTTGGACGTGGTCCGGGTGGTTTTGGAGTGTGATATCAGCCTGGGGATGGAGAGTTCTATCCTTCCTAGGTATTGGCCTTCTTATGCTCTTCAGTTGTTGTTTATGCCTACAATGTGGACCAGCGATTTGTGGTCTGTGTGCCACATCATGCATTCCACATCACAGTTCTCGTTCAAAATGCCGGAAGGAAGAAGAAATGATGCTCCATGAGCAAATCGATGGAATAATGAAGATTGATGTCTCGTGAAGGGCAAGAAGGGGACAAGGAGGGAATGTGGAAATGTGGATTTTCCTGATCAGTTATGTCCCCTATCTTGGACCCCAACGGTTCTATATGCATGTTACAAGTACATGTATGTTCCCTCCAGTTCCAGTTTCTAAGACGCAAACATATGTGTGTCTACCGTCAACATGTTCTCTGTCAGATCCGCCATCAATGGGCTGGATATTCGATTCCTAAGTATGAAAGGCCACCGACTTTATATGGCTAAGTTACTTCATTTTTACAGTTCAGGCGAGTAGGCCCGATTCTGTCCTCAAAGCCTTTCCCTGCTCTCTGTCTCTGACAGCTTCAGCTTGAGCTCGCATCTGTATCCATGAACTTTGTCCTACTCCCTGTGCAGCTAACGGTGCCTGCCTCGGCCAGTTTTCGCCTGTCTGCCAAGAAGTTGTATTTCACCTTCGAATTATCTATTTTGCTCTTCAGCCGATGCATTCCTGTCCAGTGATTTAGGTAAACATTTCCTTTAGCTCACAAGCAAGGGACTCAGCCTTTCCGTCCTCCTGCAAGTGATTCATAGCCCTGTTGTCATGGAAAGTTTTCTGCCCCTCGCATCTCATATAGACACTTAGACGCTTGTACACGCACACAGTCAGTATAGAATAGATTCTGTCCGAGAGTCCTTCCTTGTGGATAACATAGTTCTTTAAACATAGGATGTTAGATATGATTTGGGATTAGGTTGACTTGACCCCAGACTTCTCGTCTCCACATGTAGAGCTAAATGTCAAGTCCCCTTCACCCCCTAGTTGCACGTCAATTACACGTCATGCTGCCGCGCGCGCATCTATGCCAAGTATTATCTTATAGATCCACCTATGTCTGATAATTCTAACCAATCATGTTTCTTTTATTCCTTATTACGCCTAGTTTCGATTATGTCACTGTCACGTCATTTTTCTTATCAAATGTTACGCCTTCTACATTCGTTTCATTGTAATGAACTTATTATAAAAATACATGTCTGTTAATAAATTATTGTACTTCACTTCCTGAACCTTCGTGGTGACGGAACCTGAGGGCCGCGACTCGAGTCGGCCATTTTGAATGGAATAAAGCCCATTAGAAAACCTCTTATACCACGGATTCTGCCTCTTGTTATTTTGAGCTATTTACTTTAATTTAAGATTCCGCATGAAATTCAGTCCGGTAATATTTATTTTATTTACCACAGTTGTCTGAAGCCCCATGTCGCGGGGGGGGCGTACAAGGATTGGCACCGGTGGGGTGCTAACCCCTCACCCTCAGACACGAGCACAGGCGGATAAGATGACGAGCTCGGCAGCGACGGATCCCATGTCGCACAAACTTGACGCAGTATTGACGGCAGTGGAGAAACTGGGAGAGACGATGAACCAAATACGCACCTCCCTGGAAGGCAAAATAGATAAGGTGGCACTGGATCTCACACTGCTGCATGCTGATCACCGAAAACTCACGGACCGCACTGTAACAGCAGAAGGGAACATTGCGGAGATCTCGCCACGGTTGTCCATGGCTGAGATGCACATTCGTGATCTGCTCAGCAGAGTGGAATACTTGGAAGACAGAGCAGAAGATGCGGAAGGCAGGGCCCATCGCAACAACCTACGCGTTGTAGGCCTTCCGGAGGGAATCGAGGGGAGAAATGCAGTACATTACGCAGAAGACTGGATCCGAACGCTGCTGCTGGGGGGGACCCTGTCTGCGCATTTCGTTGTCGAGAGAGCGCACAAGGTGCCTCCCAGACCCCCGCCTCCGGGGTCAAATCCGAGGCCACTACTAATTCGGCTGTTAAATTACAGGGATAGAGAACTGCAGAACATACAGGTGGAGAACCACAAAGTGATGATCTTCCTGGACTACACCCTCCAAGTACAGAGACAGAGGCATTCATACCTTGCGGTGAAGCGGCGACTGAGACAGAATAATCTAAAATACTTGCTGTTGTTCCCGGCGAAGTTGAGAGTCATTGTGGATGGTAAAGATAATTTTTTCACCACCCCGGAAAGTGTGGAGGAATGGTTGGACGCTCGTGGGTCATCACAACCGAGGCGGAAGGAGACGACGGCGGAAGTCCCTTTGCGACGATGCCGAAGACGACAGCGGAAATCACTGTCCCAGACTTTGCAGGCTAGAGGTCCATCACCTGAACTGGTACTGATTGGACAACTGGAAGCGGTGCAAGCTGTGGCGAACATTAGTGGCTCACCGGCTGAGGACAATAATTCGGATTCTGACATGCAGGAGCTGCCCAGTGAGGATGAACTGTCGGATAATCTCCTTGTGACCCAGGACTCTTGTGCGCTACCGCACGTCACTCCACAGACTTCAGATGATATCACTTAGTAATGTATCGCTTGTAAATCTGTGCTGCCTCTTATTCCTTGGCCACTTGATACTAGACCCTGTTGGACACGCAAGTATAAGAACTATGTCTTTTATTGATACACTGTATTGTTAGTGTGGGGTAGACGGGGGTGTAGTTGATCTGAGGCAGGGCTGGACCCTTCTGGGTCCTCCCTTATATGGGAATATTATGTATACCAAAAGAATAACTGCCCTGCCTATACCTGTGACTAGCCAGACCTGGATCTAACTGTCAGGGACGATTTATTTACTCATCTGTGACTGGTCACTGTAAGACTCCATATTGCTGTGCACCATAGTCTGCCCCAGACGTTAATTGTGTACTATTGCATTGATAGTTTGGGCAACTGCCTGTTGTAGAATTGCTCTCATGGTATTCTTTACTGTAAGTTGTTTTTCTGTTTTTAATGCCATCAAAATTGTGCGAGGATACGATTGTTGTAAAGTTAATTCTCATATGATACTGTACATCAGCATGGGCCTCTTCTGTCTACCACCGGCCCCCCCTGTCCCTGAGCTGGGTGGAGATACGGGTACCTCTGACATACATAAGATATGGCACCTGTTAGGATAGGAACATGGAACGTGAGAGGGATCCATAGTCCGGAGCGCCGCTACCTTATCTACTCCTATTTAAAGAGACATCACAAACAAATTGCACTTCTTCAGGAGACACACCTACCTCACGCAGAAGTCGCTCGCCTTCACAGACGTTGGAGAGGGCAATTATATGCGACTGGTTACTCAGCTTATTCAAGAGGGGCATTAATATGGGTGAGATCAGGCACTCCATTTCGGATGACAGACACAATGGTGGATGGGTAGGGCAGATATGTCATGGTTCGGGGTGTGCTATATGGTAAGCCAGTGGTGCTGGCTTCACTATATGCACCCAACACTGAACAGGCTGCCTACCTAGACCTGATATCGCAAAAACTCTCCACATGGCACGACACACCCAAGATATTAGGCGGGGACCATAACTGTGTGCTGGATGTTTCCTTGGAAAGCTCCTTTCCTCCCTTGCCGGGAGCCGCCACTCATGCAGCTGCGAAAACTTTGACGCACTGGGCAGAGCAATGGCACTTTACTGATGTGTGGCGGTTCAGGAACCCATCGGACAGGGTATATTCCTACTATTCTGGGCCCCACAGACTACATGTACGCTTGGACCGTTTCATGATGTCGAATGACCTCCTCCCATGTATAACCGACACCTCATACCTAGGGCACACACACTCCGATGAAAACCCGCATCTGATTGAGCTACAATGGGAAGCCGAGACGCCACCGTTTCCTGTGTGGCGCCTTCAGCCAGATGTCTTATTGGACGCAACTTTCCGTGATATACTGGCCACTACGGTGGCACAATACTTTGATGAAAATGCAGGCACGGCCACTTCGCCACTGGTGGAGTGGGACGCCTTTAAAGTGGTCATCATAGGGCACTGCCTGAGGGTGCAAGCAGGCATACGTGCACAACTGGAGAGGGAACTTACCGCGTTAGAGAGACAACTGGGCACTAATAAACAAGCTGCCATAGATGGAGCTCGTGCGCAGCTGGATGCACATAGGACGGAGCATGCGCGCTTGTTGGAGCGGTTAAAGTGTCTGAATTATACTGCTCATTCGGCACGAACGCATCAAATGGGTGATAAAGCAGGCAAATTACTTGCGTGGCTCATTCGCCAAAATGACTCATCTGCGCCGATCACATCGGTACGGACGGCAAACGGGGGAGTTGCTTATACACAACGTGACATCCATGATGCATTCCTCATGCATTATCAGAGCTTATACAAACTGCACGTGCGGTCCACTCCCCTAGAGCTGCAGGATTACCTGGGAGACCTAGATCTACCGAAGCCGACAAACACCCAATGCGAGGACCTAAATGCTCCTCTCCACTCAGAGGAACTCCGCAATAGCATTTTTTCACTGTCCAACGGGAAATCGCCAGGACCAGATGGTCTCCCTACTGAATTTTACAAAGCATATGCTTACATTTTGATACCGCAGTTATTGAAAGTGTATGAAACTGCGCTAAATGACGCTACTCTTACAAATACACAAAACGAGGCCCTGATGGCATCCCTCCTTAAGCCCAATAAAAACCCTGACCTCCTGGGCTCCTATCGTCCATTAGCACTCCTCAATACTGACTACAAAATTTTTGCATCACTATTGGCAAAGCGTCTCTCTCCCACAGTGAAAACATTGGTACATCCTGACCAAAATGGCTTTGTTCCAGCCCGGTGCACCTCTCTTAACATTCGCAGATTTTTTAGAATACAACGCTATGCAACACATACATGGCCCAGATCGGGCTGCCTGGTTCTTGACCTGGAGAAAGCCTTTGACTCTCTGGAGTGGCCTTATCTAGCGGCAGTCTTAGGCAAATTTGAACTGGGGGATAGCTTTTTAAATATGGTCCGCCTGTGGAAATTTAGTTTTTATCTGAACATTATCTGCGCCATCTTATCTCTCCCCAAGCGCCACACACAGAAAACGCATGACAGCCATTTTAGGCACCATGGTCTCATTGCCGATCGCCAACGCGTCCCTCAGGCGCTGCAAACATCCCCCGCGCGCTGGCCACCCCGCTCTCTCATACATGGGCCATAAACCCTCTCCTTCTGCGCGACCGTGCCATGGAACCACATCCCGCGCCTGACCAACACCTCCTTTCATCCCATACATGGACATACATCCTTTTGATAACCCCCTTCCTCTGCGCCCGATTGTCCGAACCGATCCCAGGCCATCACCTAGCCCTGCGGATGCAGTTTATTGCCCCCACTGTAAGGGAAACACCTCACATCAAAGGGATTACAGTAGATCAAGGCCCCCACCCCCTGAGACCCGACCAGTTGCACACACCCCCGGGAATTGGCGGAATGTCCAGCTGTGTGATAGCCATCTCCTACTGTGGGTGGGGTGGGGACTTCCACTGTAGATATGTGTGGGAACAAGCTTGAAGTGGGGATTCCAAGGATGTCTTTCCATACATCAAAGTCTCAACAAGAATGTGTCACGTGTAATAAAGCAATAAACTTGTGTATAAGAGGCCAGGCCTCAGAGATGTGGTTAAAGCACCTCGAGACAATACCTTGCTGTCCGATCTGATGTGTTCTGCTCCGACGGAATAAAACGTTGTTTCCTGCCTTCCAGTCTCCGGCGCCTGCCTCTTTTGTTGGTTAATCATCGAATGGTATAAGAGGCGATTACCGCCGGGCAATACTTGAAAGGTTATCGACTTAAACTGCCGCTACCATTTAACAATTGGCGTCCCAAACGTGCGGCCCATCAGCGACACGTGGATCCAACGGGAGAGGTCCCGACGACAGAGTGAACGACTGCAACGATCGGGAAGAGCTCCTGCCCGATAGACCCTCGTCTGGCAGCCGATCATCCGAACTTCACTGGTTCCGAGCAGACCTCTCTCTAGTGATCTACGGTCCTGACTGGGAACCATCAGGAGTGCCACGGCAAATACGGAGAGTAGAGGACGATCGGGCGCTGGAAGCGGAAGACGAGAAACTGTCCATGCGGGTAAGGTCGTGTAACACGACAAATTGCGAAACGATTCATTGATTGATTGAAAATACTAGTATTGCTTATCTGATTGTTCTTTTTGAGATATTCGCTGCCTACAAACGGGGAAGAGTAGAAATACTCTCTCTCCCTTTGCAGATAGTGAAGGGTAGGTAACGCGGACTTTTGTCCCCCTTTGTAACCTGTCGTGCCTATTTTTCTCCCCACTGATTGATTGTCCGAACATTGATTGTTTTTGACGAATAGTGCTTTTTGAGATATTCTCTGTTTGCAAATAACGTAGAATAGAAATATTCTGTCTAGTCTTTGCAGATGGTGAAGGGTAGGTAACGCGGACTTTTGTCCCCCTGTCAAGAATTCCTGTCATACAAGGGAAACACGCCCTTATGTAAACAGGAGAGCTGTTACATAACTCAAGGGAAACACGCCCTTATGTAAACAGGAGAGCTGTTACATAACTCAAGGGAAACAGGCCCTTATGTAAACAGGAGAGCTGTTACATAACTCAAGGGAAACACGCCCTTATGTAAACAGGAGAGCTGTTACGTAACTCAAGGGAAACACGCCCTTATGTAAACAGGAGAGCTGTTACATAACTCAAGGAAAACACGCCCTATAAAGGGAGGAACCGGGAGGTACAAGGCTGTCGGATATTGTGTTTACACCGACGTACCTGCTTCGTGAAGAGCAGTGTTCCGGAGTGGTGCTCCAGTAAGGCAAGAACGGAGGTAGGTCGAGTCGTTACTCCCTGGGCCGTGTCTTGCCCCATCATCACCTGTGAAGGACCCGGAAGCTCTACCGGTCAACCATTGAGCTTCGCTTTTTGACTCGGCTGAGTCCAAGCGCAGTGGCGCTTTTGCTGGTTGGAGTCGTAACTCCCAGCCCGACCAGAGACACAGGGACTGCCAGCTGTAACGCACACCAGGAGGTGTTTGCCGCGTTACAGACTCGGAAGTCCACAGGATCGATCGAGCGGCTGCTCTCGGTTCAGTCTTCTTGCTTGTGATTGGGGTATCGGTGACGCATCACCAGGAGGTGACTCCGCGTCCCGGTGCAGTCTGAGGAAGAGGTTGAGCGGCTGCTCCCTTCAGGTAGAGACCCCGGCTGGGTGTTTCCCTGACTCCTCGATTCTCCCCAACACTCTTCGTGCTCCTCACAGCCTACCGATTGGCATTGTCGGCCATTCCATTTCTGCCCTCTGTTGGCATACGCCGGGATCGGCGTATATGCAGAGGACGGTTAGGACATCCGTGCTGTGGGCTGGTAACGTACTTAGCCTGGAGGATTCCAGTGACTATAACTTTTGTTTGTTCTTTGTATTTTATTTGCCTTCATTAAAAGAACTAACCCTTCACAAGTGGTTGCGTCCTCATTGTCGTGTCTGTTAAACGATCCTGAGACGTTCAGGGCGTTACAAAATATCCGACCTTAATAACACTAACTGTCTCCCGGTCGATAACAGGCATGGCAACACTTGATGATGTGCTGGCTGCTTTAGCGGCCATGCATGTTGAAGTGGCTGCCTCTAGGCAAGAAACAGCCGATGTAAAAGCCAGACTGGATGCTATCCAATTGGACCCGCTCACGCCCAGCACCTCCCTCACGAACCAGACCCCTGCGGTAGTAGTGGAAATGCCGGTAGCCATCCCCTTGGCAACACCAGAGAGGTACAGTGGGGATCCTAACACAGTGCAGGTATTCCTCACACAAGTGGCGCTACATTTATCGTGCAAACCAAAGGCGTTCCCCACGAGTCAGGCTCGTGTGGCTTTCCTTATATCCTATTTGGCTGGAAACGCGGCACAATGGGCCGTACCTCTGGTGAGCAGGGACGACCCCCTCTTATGTGATTGGGGTGCTTTTCGCGAGGAATTCCTGAAGGTATTCGACAGAAGGGCTGACTCGTACACGGCGGACCGTGAAATGCTTGAGTTGAGACAGGGATCCAACGACCTGGCGCAGTATCTCAACGCGTTCCGAAGGCTGGTTGCGGAAACCAAGTGGCCTGTTGCTAAACAGACGGCGCTCTTCCATCAAGGGCTGTGCGATGAGCTCAAGGACGCCGTGGCTCATATTGACCCTCAACCCAAGACATGTGAGGGCCTTATCAACCTGGTATTACGGCTGGAACATAGGCTAAGTGAAAGAAAGGGGGATCATGGGAGAAAAGGAAAATCCCTTCCATCCTATGTGACGGTGGGAAGTCCTGAAACTTCCACCGCATCCAAGGGAGAACCCATGGACATCAGCGCAATACGAGCGAGCCTCACAGCCACGGAGAAAGAGTCACGCCGTAAACAAGGATTGTGCCTATATTGTGGCAAAAAAGGCCACTACGTACGTGAATGCCCTGCCAAACCGAAGACGTCACGTTATCGGGCCAACCGGTCGGTAACAGCCGTGGTGGACATACCGGCGGAAAACTAGAGGACTCCAAGACCAGAGAAGGGGCATCTCGGAGTCACTCATCCATCCCTTCACTTTCCAACTCGGTCACTAAGGGACAACGACACCTGTTTATCACGGTGCACGTGGGAGTGCATGACCAGTGGATACCCGTTGTGGCCATGGTGGATTCAGGGGCCACTGGCATGTTTATGGACCACAACGAGGCATGCAGGCTAGGGCTAGTGCTTCTTCCCAAAGCAGTACCCGAAGACGTCTATGCGGTAGACGGAAGGCGATTGGTGACGGGGCCCATCGGACAGCACACGGGGGTCCTTCCGATGACATATGGGAGGAACCATTTGGAACAAATCGATTTTAACATCATCCGAGCGCCCCAATATGGCGTCATATTGGGATTGCCGTGGCTACAGAAACACAACCCCTTTGTGGATTGGCCAACACATCGCATCGAAATGACGTCACCGTATTGCATCCTGCATTGTGGAATAAGAACGGAATCCCTTGACGCAGATGAGAGCGGGAGTCAGACGGTGGCTACAGCGGCAGAAAAAGATGTGGCTCTCCCCCAGGCTTATCACAGTTTTGAGGATGTATTTGATGAGGTGAAGGCGGAAGTGCTACCACCACATAGACAGTTTGACTGCCAGATCGACCTGGTGCCAGGGGCCAGCGTTCCCAGCGGCAGGCTGTATGCCCTGACGGAGCCTGAAAACGTGCATCTCCGGGGGTACCTGGATAAACTCCTCAAGCTAGGATTCATCCGCCCGTCCAAGTCTCCGGCCGCCTCGCCACTCTTCTTCATCCCGAAGGCTAATGGGGAGCTGAGAGCCTGTGTGGACTTTAGGGCATTGAATGCGATAACCATAAAAAATCGGTACCCCTTGCCTCTCATCAGTGTACTTCTGGAACAGGTCAAGAAAGCTCGTATCTACACCAAGTTGGATTTGAAAGGGGCATACCATCTGGTGCGCATGAGGGATGGAGACGAGTGGAAGACCGCCTTTAAGACCAGGTTCGGCCTTTTTGAGTACCTCGTCATGCCGTTCGGTCTGTGCAACGCCCCGGCAGCCTTTCAGTACTTTTTGAATGAGGTATTCAGAGAGGAGTTGGATATCTACGTGGTCGTATATATCGACGACATCCTCATCTATTCGTCCAGTGTGGAGGAGCACGTACACCACGTCAAAGCTGTGCTCCAAAAGCTGAGGGAAAACATGCTGTTTTGTAAACTCAGCAAGTGTGACTTCCACGTCACATCCGTGGAATTCCTCGGAGTGATGCTGAGTCCAGAGGGACAGGAGATGGCAGAACGAAAGATCAAGGCGGTGAAAGAATGGCCGGTGCCCCAAAGCGTGAAGGACGTCCAAAGTTTCATTGGCTTCGCCAACTTTTACAGGCGGTTTATAGATGGATTTTCAGGAGTGGTGGCCCCAATCACACAGCTACTGAGGAAGTCCAAGGAGTTTGTCTGGTCCCCTGAAGCGAACAAAGCCTTTGAGGCCCTGAAAAGCGCCTTTGGTAAGGCGCCGGTGTTGGCTCACCCCGATCCGGATCTCCCCTACTTGGTGGAAGCGGACGCGTCGGATGTGGCGCTGGGGGCTATCTTGTCCCAACGCAACCACGACACAGGGGTGCTTCATCCCGTTGCGTACATGTCCCGCAAACTCAACGACGCCGAACGCAACTACCATATTGCGGAGAAGGAGCTTCTCGCAATCAAGGACGCCTTCACCGAATGGAGGCATTGGTCGATGGGGGCAAGACATGTGGTATCGGTGTACACGGACCATCGGAACCTACAGTTCATGACGGCCACTAGACACCTTTCTCCCAGGCAGCTGCGGTGGATGATCTTCTTTGCGGGGTTCAACTTCCGCATCACATATCGGCCGGGGACGGAAAACCGAAAGGCGGACGCCCTGTCCCGTCAATCTGCAGTTAAGGAACCATTGCCTGCGACCGAGCGTTCCATCATTTCCCCGAGGATGGTATTGGGGGTTATCCAACCGGATACTTTCCTGAGGGGAATAAAGAGAGGGATCAGGTCATTCGCATGGCGGAGGTGGCTCCTCAGTCACAGAGAATGGCAGCTGAAGGACGGGATACCCCTGAAGGGCAGGTGCCTATTGATACCCACGCCTAGGCTAAGGAAACAAGCATTCATCTGGTGCCATGACTCTCCATGCGCAGGTCATTTGGGCTTTGAAAAAACGGTGGCTAGCATGGGACGGCATTTCTGGTGGCCAACCATGAGAGTGGATGTCAGGAGGTGGGGACAGGAGTGTCCTACGTGTGCTACCATGAAGGCCGACCATGGCCGAACCCAAGGGCTCTTACATCCACTTCCGACCCCGGATAGACCATGGGATAGCATATCACTGGACTTCGTGGTGGGCCTACCGGTAGACCAGGGGATGACGGCAATACTGGTGGTGGTGGATTACTTGACGAAAATGGGGCACTTCATCCCCTGCAAGAGAGTCCCTACGGCCGGGGAATTGGCGTCACTACTCCTAAAGAATGTGGTACGACTGCATGGATTACCTGGGGTGATCGTGTCGGACCGGGGGTCGCAGTTTACTGCGCAATTCTGGAAGACTTGGTGCACTGCGCTGCATGTTAAGACCGCCCTGTCCACCAGCTACCACCCTCAAACGGACGGCCAAACCGAGCGCCTGAACCAAACGCTCAAACAGTATCTGCGATGTTTTGTGGACCAGGGCAGGGAAGAATGGGTCGACTTGCTATGGGTTGCAGAGATAGCCTATAACAACGCCACTCACAGCTCCACACAGTCATCTCCGTTCTATAGCAACTATGGCCAACATCCCAGGTTCTTGCCATTTCTACATCCGTTCAGGGAGGACAGGATTCCCGCCACAGCGGACAGGGTGGCACACATAAAAGACACGTTGATGCGCTCAAGGGCTGTCCTAATAGAGGCCAAGAGAAGATACAAGGCTGCGGCAGATAGGAAGAGAAGGCCCGGGCCACTGTACCGCACTGGAGACTACGTCTGGATATCCACAAGAAACATGAGGTTTCGAAAGAACAGTGTGTTCCATCCCAAGTACATGGGCCCCTATCGAATTACCAAGTGTATGGGTCCCGTGAACGTGAAGGTGTGCTTGCCCCAGTCATTGCGGATACACCCTGTCTTTCATGTATCATTGCTCAAACCAGCACCCTCCAAGCCGTCTGGGACACCTAGGCCGGTATGCGTGGAGTCGGAGGTGGAGTATGAAGTGTCGGGCATACGGGCGTCCAAATGGCGCAGGGGGAAGCTGTGGTACCTGGTTGCGTGGAAAGGCTATGGCCCGGAGGAGCATTCATGGGAACCGGCTGAAGGGGTTCATGCTCCGCGCTTGGTCTCCTTGTTCCATCGGTGTTTTCCTGCCAGCGCTGGACCCGTGGGGAGCCGCTGAGAGGGAGGATGTACTGTCAAGAATTCCTGTCATACAAGGGAAACACGCCCTTATGTAAACAGGAGAGCTGTTACATAACTCAAGGGAAACACGCCCTTATGTAAACAGGAGAGCTGTTACATAACTCAAGGGAAACAGGCCCTTATGTAAACAGGAGAGCTGTTACATAACTCAAGGGAAACACGCCCTTATGTAAACAGGAGAGCTGTTACATAACTCAAGGGAAACACGCCCTTATGTAAACAGGAGAGCTGTTACATAACTCAAGGAAAACACGCCCTATAAAGGGAGGAACCGGGAGGTACAAGGCTGTCGGATATTGTGTTTACACCGACGTACCTGCTTCGTGAAGAGCAGTGTTCCGGAGTGGTGCTCCAGTAAGGCAAGAACGGAGGTAGGTCGAGTCGTTACTCCCTGGGCCGTGTCTTGCCCCATCATCACCTGTGAAGGACCCGGAAGCTCTACCGGTCAACCATTGAGCTTCGCTTTTTGACTCGGCTGAGTCCAAGCGCAGTGGCGCTTTTGCTGGTTGGAGTCGTAACTCCCAGCCCGACCAGAGACACAGGGACTGCCAGCTGTAACGCACACCAGGAGGTGTTTGCCGCGTTACAGACTCGGAAGTCCACAGGATCGATCGAGCGGCTGCTCTCGGTTCAGTCTTCTTGCTTGTGATTGGGGTATCGGTGACGCATCACCAGGAGGTGACTCCGCGTCCCGGTGCAGTCTGAGGAAGAGGTTGAGCGGCTGCTCCCTTGAGGTAGAGACCCCGGCTGGGTGTTTCCCTGACTCCTCGATTCTCCCCAACACTCTTCGTGCTCCTCACAGCCTACCGATTGGCATTGTCGGCCATTTCATTTCTGCCCTCTGTTGGCATACGCCGGGATCGGCGTATATGCAGAGGACGGTTAGGACATCCGTGCTGTGGGCTGGTAACGTACTTAGCCTGGAGGATTCCAGTGACTATAACTTTTGTTTGTTCTTTGTATTTTATTTGCCTTCATTAAAAGAACTAACCCTTCACAAGTGGTTGCTTCCTCATTGTCGTGTCTGTTAAACGATCCTGAGACGTTCAGGGCGTTACACCCCCGTTGTAACCCGTCGTGCCTATCTCTGTCTCACCATTTGATTGTTTGATTGTCCGAACACTGGTTATTCGATATTGGTTCTTTGGAGGTATTCTCTGCTTACAAATAACGTGGAATAGAGATATTCTTTCTAGTCTTTGCAAGCAGTGAAAAGATAGGTAGTGCAGACTTTTGTCCCCGTTGTAACCCGTCATGCCTATCTTCTCCCCACTGATTGGTAGTTGGTTCTGCCCGGACCGCTTATTAGAGATGAACCATCCGGCTCCACTGGAAGGCACCCCTAATAAGGACATAGAAAGACAAAAGGGATCGAGCAAAACCAGTAGCCACTGGTGGGATCCTTTTGACCCTGCAAAAATAAGAAACACTAGGAAATAGCCCTTCGCGAAAAATATGAAACTAGGGGAAGGAGCCAAGCTCACGGTCGAGATGGCCACGAGGTAGCTCGGCTCCGTCGCTCTCGCTGCCTAAGCATGTCTGCCCTACCACCCACCCCGCCCAATAAAACGACAAAACCCTACACAAATGGAAGTCTGCTGATACCCACCATCGGCGTCGCCGAACTGGGCTAGATCGCCCACAATTGGGCTATGTCTTTTCTGGTTATGCAGTAACATCTTTGTGTTCGTTGCCAGATTACAAATATGTACAACACTCCAACAAAGTAGTATGATTGAAACGCTTTAAAAACTTGTAGGTATATGCAACACTCCAACAGGGTAAACATGTTAAAACACTCTTTTTAAACAACTATTTACATGGCAGCCTGCTGCAACATCCATCCCAAAGCATTCACCGTCCACGTGACACAGTCCCAGTCCCTCCCTCCTCGGAGTAGCAACATTGGGCTGCTTTGGTCTGTCTTTTAGTAGGCTTTGGCTATAAACACGCCTACAAAATCCATCGGCCTGTGAGGCGGCATCAGTGGCGAACTGTTGTGCGAATAGGCCGGAGGCAACACGACGCGCCGAGATCCGGACGGCACCGAGGTGGTATCCAGCAAGTTGTTGCACTGGTCTGGCCATCCTACAATGCTGCGCCGAAAGACGGCGTGGGGTGCCCTGGGGGGAGGCGACACGAACGGGCCTCCCCAGGTGGAGGCTCCTCAGTTGCAGTAGGGCACCCCTTAGCGTTTCACTCACCGACCAGTTGCGGTAGGGCACCCCTTAGCGTTTCACTCACCGACCAGTTGCATTAGGGCACCCCTTAGCGTTTCCCTCGCCGGCCAGCTGCAGCAGGACAGCCATTAACGTTTCACCTGCCGGACGACCACCCAGGCGGAGGTTCCTTTCTGCACCAAGTTTCCATTAGCGTTTCACCTAAGAAGTGGGCCGCCGCAGTTGGTTGGTCGGGGGACCCACTCCGATGGTTGTGGTGAAGAACTGCTGCTGCCACAGGACTCTCAAAATGGCGGCCGGCTCTTCGGATTCGGGCCTGGTCCACTAAGATGGCTCTGGGCTACCTTGGAACTCGGAAGCTTGCCTGCTCGGGCATGGGCCCCACCCTTGAAGACGTCCTCTCAGCTTTGCAGATTCTACGGGAGTCATTGGCCCTCGACTCCCGCGGACTTCCGGTGGGGGCAACCGCCACTATTGCTCGATCATTCCACATTAACTTGTCTTTGCCCCGGGCGGCAGCCACCTTGTCCCCATTTGGTGCCGTGAGAGAGACTGATTCAGGGCGTCGGCAGAGAGACACGCCTGCTGTCACGCTCTCCGAAAGGACCACGGCGTTGCTGCGAGATGGTGGTGCCCTCATGCTGACGCCAGCTTCTGTTTGAATTACCAGGAGACACTGTAGACTACCAACTCGAATCAGTTCCGGTGGGACCTCAGCATGACCCGGTAGGAAAAAAAAACTTTGCTTTCCCCACCTTCGAGTCACGGTTCATGCTGTCTGTTCTTTCTGTTGGCGTTAATGGAAATTTTTGAACTGCCGAAAGGTATTCTGGTCCGGCCACTAGTTAGTGGAAACATTTAGACTGTACCCTGGACCCACCCAACCTCGCCCCAAAATGGCGCCGATGTAGGAGGGACCTACAACTCCTTATGGCGTTCCGGTTACTTGACATTGATGTTAAGGGATATGTATACGGTCTTTTTGCACGTGGCGGGCGGGGGACGGGGAGGGTACTGACTGGGCATGCGAACAACCTTATTGATGCTGGTCTTCTCATTATTGATTCTTTTTATTTTTCGCGTTAAGGTAGTGTTGCTCATGATACTCGACGCCTCTTGCACCGTGGCCGGCCTATACGGTTGTAGGCTCGTATTTGTATACTGACATTTTCACAATAAAGGGTTTTCGAAGGAATTATGGAATCAGCGTCATAACAATCGCCTAGGTTGATAAAGTTTTGAATAATGGCTGTCATTCCCAAACAATAGAAGACAGATAATGCAGACCCTTTGCCTGAATTTTGGATTGATGAAAATTTGTATCCATCACACCTGTCTTTTTCCAGAGTTGTTAAAAAAAATGGTTGACTGTAGCTTAAGGTATCTGCCGAATGTAAGGTATGGTATTTTGTCCCATAATATACGACTAATTGAGAAACAAATGCACGAAGAGGGAACTCGAATTTAGGGACAAATAAAATGAAGCATTTTTGGTATAGTAGAAAGGAAGGATATAGTACACAGAAAAAAAAAAAAAAATGCGAAAAGGATAGTCATGATCTGTGGTATTATACGTTGCTGCAGCTAGTCTGGTACGTGGTAAGTAGAACTTTTCCGTGTTTATGCGCGCTGATGTGCTTTGAATGCTGCCCCCCCCCACTTCTTTTCTTCTCTGTAGGTTACATCGGAGTTCCGACTGAAGAATGGAGTGGACATGGACCGCATCGTGCTCCATGTAGGGAAAGTCATAGACAAGCGCTGTGAGATGGTGCGTGGAGTGCAGACGATCACTGGGAACGTGAAAAACTGTATGGCATGACTGCGTGTACGTGCCCTGATTGTACGGTATGAATGTGTATGTATTGCATATGCCTGGGTCGCTGGAGAGAACGTCTTTGTATGACTGAAATGCTTGTCTATCGATCAAGGGGATGGGAAAGAAGCCCGAATATGGTAACTCCTTGTTTGAAGAAACGACTCTCCCTCTCCCGGAAGCTAGTAAATTGGAGGGTGAATTACACCAGAAACTTGGAGGGTCATTTCAGTACGACGAACCCGACTCCAACTGATAACCCGAATGTACCACCAGTGAGTCGATTCGTGTGCTGACTAAATAAGAAAAGTTAAGAATGCCCCAGGTCCGGGTTCATCCAAAACCCCCCCCTCAGCCCAGGAGTTAGGGATACTGGCATGTTTTAGATTCACCACTTCTTCTTCCATCCACTTAGAAAATAAGAGTTGTACCATTGAACGTCCGACCGATACCCCTCCCCTGCCTCAGTTTGGATCACTGCCTGCCCAGGGGTTGGAAGGCTCCACCGTGAGTATAAACACGACTGGACTAATGTCCGACCGGAAAAAGAGGAGTAAGTTTTTTTTTTTTTTTAAATGAGGCCTCCAACAAAATTACCCAGAAAGGGAGGGGAGTAAAAAGTCCGATCCCCCCCCCCCCCAAAATGAATTACGGAAAATACTGAAAATACGCAGCACGCATAGAAAAAGGACAGGAAAGGAAAGGTCCCCTTACCCAAAATAGCTCTGTGTCTTCGTCTTAGGTTTCTGTGCTTGATGTATGTACTGTTACACCCTATCCGGTATTAGTGTGTACGTGAACGTCGAATTTATGTTTTCCCCCAGCTTGTGTTTTTGTACGTAAAACTGACCCGTGCTGCTCTATGTTGTGTGTACACCAAGTAGCCTATTATCGTACACGTTTGTCTCTCTCTCTCGTTTTATGTCGTACGTGTACCAAATAGCCTACTTGATGCGCACGTCTCTCTCTCTCTTTCTCTTTCTCTCTCTCTCTCTCTCTCTCTCTCTCTCTCTCTCTCTCTCCCTCTCTCCCTCTCTCTCTCTCCCTCGCTGAAGGCTCCCTTGCCCTCTTTTTGAATAAGATGACGACACTGTACCTCGTCAGTATATGTATAATTGGCCTAAACACGACAGTGTTCAAACAAATTGACAGAAGCAAAACGACCGTATTGTGCCACACTACTACCTCTCCTTTCTGTAAAATGATGAAACTTAATTGGCTGAGAAAGAAAGGACAGGTAAGACGACTGATGTCTCCCAATCTGGCCCTTATAACGGGAACTATATGTCAGTGGTTTTTGTTGTTTTAGGGCTCTAACGACTCCACCTCCATCGCTCAGAATCGCCCCGCCCATTGCACAGAAATAGAGCGTCTAAGCACCCCGTCCTTCCAGAATAGTCCCAGTTCTGTACTAGCCGTCCCTGGATATTTTAAGAAATACAGCTAAGTTTTTAAAGATACATCGCCTAAAACTGATGAAGGTTAACTATTGTCTCCAGCAAGAAAAATGTTTAGCTTGTGTTCCTCCCCGAAACAGATATTTGTGAGCCCATGACAGTAGCACCTCGCACTTTTTCATAAACTTAGCAGTCCCTGGAGAAAATGAATCAACGGGGCTTGTGTTAGAAAGACGAGTCTCTACCGGAGAAGCCGGTTCGAATTTTGATAGACCAGGAAGTTAATAGATGTCAGACTTCTTGCCACGCTTATAAGGTACAGGAATCAACACCTAGCAGACCTGATGATGGAAATTTGCAGGAACACTCGCAAACCTGCACCACAGCAATGATTAATGAGTTAGTAGCATACACCGACATAAGAGTTAATAGACATCCACCATAGAGTGACCGATAAACGTTTCCCCGACTACTTGGGGTTGGGAGAGAGAATGAAGTGTGTAAACGTCTTCCCTACCAGTTCTCTAAGATTTTGTTTCTTGTACTCATTCAAAGATAACATGCGGTCATCGGAGGAGAGGGGTCGGACGTGACGCACAGCCTGGCTGCGGATCATGGAACATCTATGGCCTCGACCAAGGGGGAGCCACGGAGCAGAAAGATGCGGGACGAGGCACCATTCTCAGCATGGAAAGCGATAGAAAGAAGGTGTTAGACCTGTCAGCCCTTTGGGTGGTCCCTCCTCATCATTATTTATTTTGTCCCACTTTTGCCTCAAACCCTGTTTGAATTTTTCCTTTTTGGGAACCACCAGACTTTTTCGTGTTGCTGCAGATTCAGGGAGCCATTTTAGCTACCCCTGAAACTTCTGTCTGAGGCCTGGAGCACAAAATGGTGGCCACCTGTGAAATCACCAGCATCCACTGGAACCTGGTAGCACCTTCCAGAACATTCCAGAACCCTGTGACAGTTGGAGGTGGTTTAGAATGTTGGGAAGCTAAGACAGAGAGTTGGCAGTTGGAGCTGGCAGTTGGCACCTGACTGGTGAAGAGTGAGCAGCAGAAACTTGAAGGAGGAAGGAGTGAAGCAGCAGGGGTGGAAACTTGTGCCTGGAGTGGGGTCCATAAACCCACCCTTGATACTAGTCCCTACTGACTGAGCCCAGCCTGGAGCCCGGTGTGGGAAGAAGCAAGAAAAACCATCCTAAGGACCTGGACAGCAGGAACAGGCCTTAGAAACAGAGAACAGCAAGATCCTGACCTGGAAACTGGTTTCCCTGGAGTCCGACGTCGAGTAGCCTGAGACCTGGAGCCCGAGGTGGAGAAGCGGCGCCGACTGGAAAGAGGACGTCGTACCCGGAGCCGCCAGAGGTCGAGAGAGGGCGCCGTCAGAGGTCGTGAGGAGTACCAGAGGTCGAGGAGGAAGTCACCCGAGGTCGAGTGAGCGGCGTCATCAGAGGAGTGAAGTCCGCCCTCTGGAGTCGTCGGAGACCGAGGTGAAGTGTACCGGAGGTCGGGAGTGAGGATCGCACTCCGGAGTCGCCGGAACCTGAGAGAATCGTGCCGGAGGTCGGGAGTGGAGGTCGCACTCCGGAGTCGCCGGAAACCTAAGGAGAGGAGCACCGGAGGTCAGGAGTGAGGATCGCACTCCGGAGCCGCCGGAAGTCGACATCGAGTCAAGGCCGGCCGACGTCATCGAAGTTGAGGTCGCCATCGGACCGGAGCGCCCGAAGTCGACATCGAGTAAAGACTGCCCGACGCCATCGAATCGGAGGTCGAGATCGAGCCGAGGCCGCCGACATCGAACCGGAGCCGCCTACCGGCGTCATCAGGAACTGACATTGTGCCGCGGCCGCCGACATCGAATCGGAACCGCCTCACGGCGTCGACACGACTCCAGCGGCGTCGGAGCATCAGAAAAAGGGCAGTAAGTGGAGTAGAGGGCGCCTAAGGCCCTGTCGAATCCTAAGAGACTACTCTAGGGGTTAGAGAGGTGCTGGAACCAGCTGGACTGTGCCAGGAGTGAGCTGGGACTAATCTAGAGAGGTTGTGTGGAGTGAGAGAGCCAGGTCTCTGGTATTCCCCCCTTGATCTACCTCAGTTTAGGTCTCAGCCTTGTCCAAGCCAGGGAGTAGACACCCTCAAGCCTTCCACATCCCCACAAGCTGTGCCTGGGCCAAATCAGCCCTTAGGAATTCAAATGTGATCTGATTCTATGAGTGTCACTGTCAGCTTTCAATTATTTACTAGGGGCACGGTATTTATTGTATTTAACCTATTTATTGCTTCACTGTATTTATTGGTCCACAGTATTTATTGATGCACAATATTTATTGGTTTACAGTATTTATTGCCTCAGAATATTTAATTGCCTGTATGTATTGCACTTATATTTATGCCTTCATTATTTATGATCACCCCTATTTATTGAATCATTAAGCCAGTATTTATTTGACCTGCACTATTTAAAAAGTTTGTATATTGTGATTGTTATTTATTCATCTAATCAGCAACTAAGAGAAAAAGAAGATAAAGAAAGATATTTTCATAATTTTTACGGTGTAGAGTCGTTTTTGGAACGGATGCACGCATGGTTATTGTTTGGGTATGTCGTATGCTTAGCACGGAGCCTGATTCCTGACCACTCGAGCCAAGCTACCACAGTGTGTCCGGAAGAACACCACCACCCTTTCAGTGTGGGAGTGTGTTTTTCCAACATAATTGGTGTTCAGTGGTGGGATAGAGCTGTGCCTACGTATACTCAACAATAACTGTGGGTAGTCCATAGGCCTACACCGGGAGTTTTCTCAAAGCGGCCTTCCTAATTGTGGGTTTTTGTTTTTTCCAAATTTACTCTGGTGGTGGGAGGAGGTATTATTAAAGGTACCCCCCTGCATAGTTACTGCACAAAACCTGTCCTCTAACCTGAGTGGGCGAGATGGAGTTTGTACTAGAAAATCTAGAAACGTACACTGTGGCCCAACTAAGGGAGTTTTGCCAGCGGGAGGGGGTGTACTGTCCCCCAGGAGCAAAGAAGGGTGCACTCCAAACCAGCTTAAGGGCTTGGGGGGAGGCACGACGGGAAAGCAAGGCTGAGGAGGAAGACAGGGATGGAGAGCCTGACACCGAGGGGGCTGAGATGTACCAACCTGAGGTGGGGAACCTGTCAGCGGGGCCCAGGACACTTTCCAGGAAGGGCAGCAGTGCCTCTAGCGGTGGCTTGTCTGAAGTGGAGTTAACAGACCGGAGGGAGAAAAGGCAGCTCACATGGGACTTAGCAAGGCTGGAAAAAGAGAAGGAGGAACAGAGGATGGCTCATGAGATAAGGCTGAAAGAAATAGATCTTCAGATCCTGAGAATCGGGGCACACCCTGTACCTAACGGTGGCAGCAAAGACCAAGAACGAGAGTACACCAGGGAACCCAAACCCTACCTGCCAAAGGACATAGTAGCTAGCTATGGGGTGGGTGATGATATCGCCAAGTGGCTAGCGGCCTATGAGGTCTCGTTGAGGGCCCATGGGGTTCCAGAGAAGTACTGGGGAGGGGGATTGTACAAGTACATGCCTCCAGCTGGTAGGGATGCTTTATTGGCCCTCGAAGAGGATGAGCAGACCCACTACCCCACCATGAAACTGGCGCTCATAAGGAAGTTTGGACTAACACCCGAAAAGTACAGACAGAAGTTCAGGGGTAGTCACAAACTGGGCACACAGAATTGGGTGGACTTCCTGGACTATGCAAAGAAGGCACTTGAGGGTTGGATTCAGGGCAGTGAAGTGAGGAACTACGAGGGGTTGTTTGACCTAGTACTGAAGGAACACCTGCTCGAGAAATGTTTCCCTGAACTGCGGCAACACCTGGTGGATAGCAAGCTGACCAGTCCCCGGAAGCTTGCTGAGGAGGCGGACATTTGGGCTAGTACCCGGGTGTCCACAAGGGGGACTGGAGGGGATACTCAAAAGGCCGGACAGGGTGCCCCCCAGAAGAAAGAGGGAGGGGAAAAGAAAAAGGAGTTCTCCAAAGGCCCCCAAAATAACTTCCAAGGGAAGGGAACAGGATTCACCCCTAGGGCTAACCCACCCAGAAACCCTAATCCTGGCCAGAGTCAGCAGCCAAGGGTTGTCCATTGCTACGAGTGCGGTGGCGTTGGACACTATAAAGGAGATCCGAAGTGCTTGAAACGACCACCCCCTCCCACTGGAGGAAAGACCCCCGGAGTAGCTAGTGTAGTGCTCGGGGAGGAGATGCCTTTAATTAAGGGAAGGGAGTGGGCGGGTGTCACTTTAGTGTCCCTGGGAGAACGGGAGATGGTTCCCAAGATCCAGGTGCCCGCAAATACCGCAAAGTATGGGCAGTGGGTCACCATCAACGGCCAAAGAGGGGAGGCTCTGAGAGGCACAGGAGCCAGTATGACTATGGTGCGTAGCCAACTGGTGTCTCCAGAGCAGGTAATTCCCGATGTACTCCACCCAGCCGCGATGGCTGACGGCAGAACAGGCCACTATCCCGTGGCCGAGGTTCCCTTTGAATGGGGGGGGGTTGCAGGTTCACTTCGAGTTGCCGTAAGCCCTGCCGTGCCAGTCGATTGTCTGCTGGGGAATGACATGGAGCACAACGCTTGGAAGGAGGTGGAATACCGGACTCACACCGAGATGCTGGGTACACCTGATTGGGCCTGTGTTAGCACAAGGTCCGCGACTACCCGAAGAGGGAGTTCATTTCGGCTGGAGCCTGGAACAAAGGCCCAGCCAGCTGCCAGTCAAGGGAAGAACCGAGGACAGGAGGAGCCTGCCTCGGCATCCCCACCCCGTAGGACGGATAGGCCACCGGAGGTGGTGGACCAGGAGTCTGCGGTGGGGGACGTTACCAAACTGGAGGACCTACCCATCCCGGCCGAGTGGCACGTGGAGGGAGGCCCGTCCAGGGAGGATTCTGCCAGGGCCAGAGGGAGTGCCCTACCCTTGAGGGGCTGAGGCGACAGGCCGAAGCCCAGGCAGTAGGGAACGTTGAAGGGAACTACAGTGTTTACTGGGAGGATGGCCTCCTCTACAGTGAACCCAAGGCACCCCTACACGGATCGTCATGAGCCTTGGTAGTCCCTCAACGTTATCGAGCCTTCCTTCTGGAGTTGGCTCACGAGATACCATTGGCAGGACACCTGGGGCAAGACAAGACCTTCGCCCGTCTTGTCCCACACTTTTATTGGCCTCAGATGAAAGTGTCGTCCGATACCTACTGCCGGACATGTGTGTCTTGCCAAGCCAGTGGGAAAACAGGGGTGAAGCTGAAAGCTCCCCTGGAACCACTTCCTGTTGTTAGCACCCCCTTTGAAAGGGTGGGCATCGACATTGTGGGTCCGTTAGATCCACCGACTACAGCTGGTCACAGGTTTATCCTGGTTCTGGTGGATCATGCCACACGGTACCCAGAGGCAATACCTCTGAGGACCATAACAGCACCTGTTGTGGCTAGGGCCCTGATGGGAATCTTTACCCGAGTGGGTTTTCCCAAGGAAGTTGTGTCCGACAGGGGGACCAACTTCATGTCAGCGTACATGCGGGCCATGTGGAAGGAGTGTGGAGTGACATACCGGTTCACCACTCCTTACCACCCCCAGACAAATGGTCTGGTGGAGAGGTTTAACAAAACCTTGAAAGGCATGATCAGAAGTCTGCCTGAAAGCCTGCGGAGGAAATGGGACGTCCTCCTACCCTGTTTACTCTTTTCCTACAGGGAAGTGCCACAGAAGGGAGTGGGCTTCAGCCCCTTCGAGCTTCTGTATGGGCACCCTGTACGTGGACCTCTCAACCTGGTGAGAGACGGATGGGAAAGAACTCCCAGAAAGCTTCCCCAGGATGTGGTGAGCTACATGCTGGCCTTCCGGAGCCAAATGGCTAAGTTGTGGAAGCAAGCTTCTGACAACTTGGAAGCCAGCCAAGCAGTGATGAAGGCGTGGTATGACCACAATGCTCACCCGGTGGAGTTGGAGCCTGGCCAGAAGGTGTGGGTGATCGAACCGGGAGAGCTTAGTGCCCTCCAGGATCGCTGGTCAGGACCCTTTGAGGTGTTGGAGAAGAAGGGTAAGGCTACCTACTTGGTGGACCTGAAGACCCCTCGTCAGCCCCTACGGGTGCTGCACGCCAACCGCCTCAAACCCCACCACGAGAGGCCCGACGTCATCTTGATGATGCTGACTGACGGAGGAGAGGACGTGGAAAGCGAGCCTCTCCCCGATTTGTTTGCGTCTCAAGAAAAGGATGGGTCGGTGGAGGGAGTGATTCTCTCCCCATCTCTAACGCCTGAACAGCAGGAGGACTGTCGCCAGGTCCTGGGGCAGTACTCTTCGTTGTTCTCCCTTGTCCCGGGTAGGACTCACCTGTGCATCCATGACGTGGACACAGGAGACAGCCCACCGGTGAAGTCCAAGATCTACCGGATGTCAGACAAGGTGAAGGCCAGCATTCATAGTGAAGTCACTAAGATGCTGGAGCTAGGAGTGATCGAACCTTCTAGCAGCCCCTGGTCCAGTCCGGTGGTGTTATTACCAAAAGCTGCACCACCGGGTGCCCAACCAGAGCTGAGGTTCTGTGTGGACTATCGGGGACTGAATTCAGTGACCAAAACTGATGCTCATCCGATCCCTAGGGCGGATGAATTGATTGACCGGCTGGGAGCTGCCCAATATCTGAGTACCTTTGACCTTACTTCTGGGTACTGGCAGATCTCTTTGACTGATGGAGCAAGGGAAAGGTCAGCCTTCTCCACGCCCAATGGCCACTACCAGTTCTGTGTGATGCCCTTTGGGCTCAAGAACGCACCTGCCACGTTTCAGCGCCTGGTAAACCAGATCCTCACCGGAATGGAGAGTTTCTCTGCTGCTTATCTGGATGACATAGCCGTCTTCAGTAACAGCTGGGAGGATCACTTGCGTCACCTGCAAGCTGTTCTCCAGGCCCTGAGACAAGCTGGATTGACGATCAAGGCCAGCAAGTGCCAGATCGGGCAGGGGTCGGTAGTGTACCTTGGACACTTGGTGGTTAGGGGAGCGGTGCAACCCCTCCAGGCGAAGATCGAGGCCATCATGGCCTGGGAACCCCCCAAGACACAGACTGAGGTCCGAGCATTTTTGAGCCTCGTGGGATACTACCGCCGCTTCGTGAAGGGGTACGGTACCATCGTAGCCCCCCTCACGGAGCTCACGTCCAAGAAACAACCTCGACGGGTAGTCTGGACGGAGGCTTGTCAGCAAGCCTTTGAGAAATTGAAGAAAGCCATGTGCGAGGCCCCGGTCTTAAGGGCCCCAGACTTTTCCAAGGAGTTCATTGTCCAGACAGATGCATCAGAACATGGCATTGGGGCAGTGTTATCGCAACTCAACGAAGAGGGTCTGGATCAACCCGTGGTCTTCCTATCCCGGAGACTACTTCCCAGGGAACAGAAGTGGAGTGCAATAGAGCGTGAAGCCTTTGCAGTGGTATGGGCTCTGAAGAAGTTGCGGCCATACCTGTTTGGCTCGCACTTCCTGGTTCAGACCGACCACAGACCTCTTCGTTGGCTGATGCAAATGAAGGGGGAGAATCCCAAGTTGTTGAGGTGGTCTATTTCTCTACAGGGAATGGACTTTCAGGTGGAACATCGGCCTGGAGTGGACCACGCCAATGCAGACGGTCTCTCAAGGTATTTCCGCCTTAGTGATGAGAACTCCCAAGGGGTTGGGTAGCTCTCCCCACTTTCAGCTGGGGGGGACGCGTGTTAGACCTGTCAGCCCTTTGGGTGGTCCCTCCTCATCATTATTTATTTTGTCCCACTTTTGCCTCAAACCCTGTTTGAATTTTTCCTTTTTGGGAACCACCAGACTTTTTCGTGTTGCTGCAGATTCAGGGAGCCATTTTAGCTACCCCTGAAACTTCTGTCTGAGGGCCTGGAGCACAAAATGGTGGCCACCTGTGACATCACCAGCATCCACTGGAACCTGGTAGCACCTTCCAGAACATTCCAGAACCCTGTGACAGTTGGAGGCGGTTTAGAATGTTGGGAAGCTAAGACAGAGAGTTGGCAGTTGGAGCTGGCAGTTGGCACCTGACTGGTGAAGAGTGAGCAGCAGAAACTTGAAGGAGGAAGGAGTGAAGCAGCAGGGGTGGAAACTTGTGCCTGGAGTGGGGTCCATAAACCCACCCTTGATACTAGTCCCTACTGACTGAGCCCAGCCTGGAGCCCGGTGTGGGAAGAAGCAAGAAAAACCATCCTAAGGACCTGGACAGCAGGAACAGGCCTTAGAAACAGAGAACAGCAAGATCCTGACCTGGAAACTGGTTTCCCTGGAGTCCGACGTCGATTAGCCTGAGACCTGGAGCCCGAGGTGGAGAAGCGGCGCCGACTGGAAAGAGGACGTCGTACCCGGAGCCGCCAGAGGTCGAGAGAGGGCGCCGTCAGAGGTCGTGAGGAGTACCAGAGGTCGAGGAGGAAGTCACCCGAGGTCGAGTGAGCGGCGTCATCGGAGGAGTGAAGTCCGCCCTCTGGAGTCGTCGGAGACCGAGGTGAAGTGTACCGGAGGTCGGGAGTGAGGATCGCACTCCGGAGTCGCCGGAACCTGAGAGAATCGTGCCGGAGGTCGGGAGTGGAGGTCGCACTCCGGAGTCGCCGGAAACCTAAGGAGAGGAGCACCGGAGGTCGGGAGTGAGGATCGCACTCCGGAGCCGCCGGAAGTCGACATCGAGTCAAGGCCGGCCGACGTCATCGAAGTTGAGGTCGCCATCGGACCGGAGCGCCCGAAGTCGACATCGAGTAAAGACTGCCCGACGCCATCGAATCGGAGGTCGAGATCGAGCCGAGGCCGCCGACATCGAACCGGAGCCGCCTACCGGCGTCGTCAGGAACTGACATTGTGCCGCGGCCGCCGACATCGAATCGGAACCGCCTCACGGCGTCGACACGACTCCAGCGGCGTCGGAGCATCAGAAAAAGGGCCGTAAGTGGAGTAGAGGGCGCCTAAGGCCCTGTGGAATCCTAAGAGACTACTCTAGGGGTTAGAGAGGTGCTGGAACCAGCTGGACTGTGCCAGGAGTGAGCTGGGACTAATCTAGAGAGGTTGTGTGGAGTGAGAGAGCCAGGTCTCTGGTATTCCCCCCTTGATCTACCTCAGTTTAGGCCTCAGCCTTGTCCAAGCCAGGGAGTAGACACCCTCAAGCCTTCCACATCCCCACAAGCTGTGCCTGGGCCAAATCAGCCCTTAGGAATTCAAATGTGATCTGATTCTATGAGTGTCACTGTCAGATTTTAATTATTTACTAGGGGCACGGTATTTATTGTATTGAACCTATTTATTGCTTCACTGTATTTATTGGTCCACAGTATTTATTGATGCACAATATTTATTGGTTTACAGTATTTATTGCCTCAGAATATTTAATTGCCTGTATGTATTGCACTTATATTTATGCCTTCATTATTTATGATCACCCCTATTTATTGAATCATTAAGCCAGTATTTATTTGACCTGCACTATTTAAAAAGTTTGTATATTGTGATTGTTATTTATTCATCTAATCAGCAACTAAGAGAAAAAGAAGATAAAGAAAGATATTTTCATAATTTTTACGGTGTAGAGTCGTTTTTGGAACGGATGCACGCATGGTTATTGTTTGGGTATGTCGTATGCTTAGCACGGAGCCTGATTCCTGACCACTCGAGCCAAGCTACCACAGTGTGTCCGGAAGAACACCACCACCCTTTCAGTGTGGGAGTGTGTTTTTCCAACAGAAGGGCTATCCCGAAGCCCCCCTGCTCACTGATCAGCTCGTGCCTGAAGTCCCAGCCCGTCGAGCCCGATTGATGGGCTCAGTGCTAAAAGATTCTGCTCTCCTTGGTCCGCCTTTTGATCCGATCCCACTCCACCCCCTCTTCCCTCGGCCTCCCAAAGCACGCCCCTATCCCCCCCCTTTTCCATATGGGATTTTGAATTTGACTTGACAAAAGAAGAACGAAATGCGGATACCCCGTCTCAAGGTACCTATGATAAGATCGGTTAGGGAAAAGGACAAAACAGGACTGTGATCCGAGAGCAAAGAATGGTCACACCCTGCAACGTGAAAACATGGGGCCCGATTCACAGAACAAACTTAAGACAAAATCCTAAACTTAGTACCATTTTGGTATTCACAGAATGCACTTACTACTTCTGGTATTCACAGAATGAACTTACTACTTTTGCGATTCACAGAATAAACTTACTACTTTTGCTATTCACAGAATGGATTTACGACTCCTAACTTTACTTCCGCACTCGGGCCGGAAACTCCGGCCCGGAGGCGGAGCTTCCGGCCCGGAGGCGGAGCTTCCGGCCCGGAGGTGGGGATTCCGGCCAGTGGTGGAGATCCGCCACTGGCCGGAATCCCCACCTCCGGGCCAGAAGCCCCGCCTCCGGCCCGGAAGCCCCGCCTCTGGCCCGGAAGCCCCGCCTCCGGGCCGGAAGCTCCGCCTCCAGGCCGGAATTTCCGGCCCGAGTGCGGACGTAAAGTTAGGAGTCGTAAATCCATTCTGTGAATAGCAAAAGTAGTAAGTTTATTCTGTGAATCGCAAAAATAGTAAGTTCATTCTGTGAATACCAGAAGTAGTAAGTGCATTCTGTGAATACCAAAATGGTACTAAGTTTAGGATTTTGTCTTAAGTTTGTTCTGTGAATCGGGCCCCTGGATTTGAGCTGGACCTTAGCTCCACCGCCGGTGTTCAACAGTGCCAACGAAAGAAGAAGAACAATGAGAGCTTACCAGTGATGGCTCGCTGTAATAGGACACTGGAAAGAAGAACCCCCTTTGGACATTGCACCCCCCCACTGACTGTAACTCATGTTGAGTTGAATTCCTCTCCCAACCACTTTCGTATTGACTATCTTCCAATCGAGTTTTCAAGATATTACATCGGTCACTCCCAACTGTACACTGATAGTTAAGAAACATTAACTTTGCATAATGACAATTGTATAACATCAGCCGTGCACATGACTATGCTGTCTAGTTTGATCCACACGAAGTCTAGGCCTTAAGTAATGTACGTAATATTCCTTGTTTTGCCAGAACATCTTTTACGGTATCATGTTTGTGTTCAAGCGAGCTTCCCTCCCCCTATCTCCGGGTCTGACATATGACGCAGCTGATGTAATTTTGTATGCGCTACCTCCTCGCCTATCACATCAACTACATGTAATTATGTACAATTGTGTCAGATTATTCCTGTCTGTCCTAAGATTCTGTACTTTGAAAACAGGAACGCATGAAAGCATTTATGATGTCGTGACTAAGAATTTAACTAAGGTGGATGTCGGCTAAACAAGCTGGCGAGATATGTTAAAAGGGAGGACTGTGGAAATTTAGTTCGTATCTGAACATTATCTGCGCCATCTTGTCTCTCCCCAAGCGCCACACACAGAAAACGCACGACGGCCATTTTAGGCACCATGGTCTCATTGCCGATCGCCAACGCGTCCCTCAGGCGCTGCAAACATCCCCCACGCGCCGGCCACCCCCGCTCTCTCATACATGGGCCATAAACCCTCTCCTTCTGCGCGACCCTGCCATGGAACCACATCCCGCGCCTGACCAACACCTCCTTTCATCCCATACATGGTCATACATCCTTTTGATAACCCCCTTCCTCTGCGCCCGATTGTCCGAACCGATCCCAGGCCATCACCTAGCCCTGCGGATGCAGTTTATTGCCCCCACTGTAAGGGAAACACCTCACATCAAAGGGATTACAGTAGATCAAGGCCCCCACCCCCTGAGACCCGACCAGTCGCACACACCCCCGGGAATTGGCGGAATGTCCAGCTGTGTGATAGCCATCTCCTACTGTGGGTGGGGTGGGGACTTCCACTGTAGATATGTGTGGGAACGAGCTTGAAGTGGGGATTCCAAGGATGTCTTTCCATACATCAAAGTCTCAACAAGAATGTGTCACGTATAATAAAGCAATAAACTTGTGTATAAGAGGCCGGGCCTCAGAGATGTGGTTAGAGCACCTCGAGACGATACCTTGCTGTCCGATCTGATGTGTTCTGCTCCGACGGAATAAAACTTTGTTTCCTGCCTTCCAGTCTCCGGCGCCTGCCTCTTTTGTTGGTTAATCATCGAATGGTATAAGAGGCGATTACCGCCAGGCAATACTTGAAAGGTTATCGACTGAAACTGCCGCTACCATTTAACACGCCTAGTGTATCAACGGCCCACTGTTCGAGTCCGTACCGGTAAGCTGATTTCAGACCCAATTGGGGTGAGACGTGGGACGCGTCAGGGTTGCCCCTTGTCCCCGTTGCTATTCTCCCTGGCAATGGAGCCGCTAGCGATGATGCTTCGGAGGGATGGGGAGACATGGGGCATACAGCTAGGGGATGGGCTACATGCAATTTCCCTATACGCTGATGACCTGTTATTATATCTTCGGGATGTTACCGCGATCCCAAAGTCTATTGTGGAGATACTCAGAACCTTTGAGGAAATATCTGGACTCCGGGTTAACTGGGCCAAGTCAGGGATTTATCCCTTCAGCACTACCGTAGCGTAGGAAGCTGTGGTCCTAAATGATTCACTTTTCACATGGTATCCCGCCACATTTAGATACCTCGGGATATTTATATATCGGATGCCGGAGGACCTGTTTGACGGTAATTTGACAAGAGCAGTCTCGGCACTTCGAGCTCAAATGCGATTCTGGAAGACACTGCCTCTAAACGTCATGAGCTGTATCGCTCTGGTGAAAATGATAGTGTGCCTAAACTGCTGTACTATTTTTCAAATCTCCCACTCTATGTTCCTTCTAAGCTCTTTCGAGAGTTAGAACAGCTGTTCAGGGATTTCATATGGAATAATGGGAGACCGCGGGTGGCATTGTGGAAGCTGTACGCTCCCACTGATTGGGGCGGGCTTGCGATCCCTAATATGGAGCAGTATTACTTAGCCGCTCAACTCCAATGGGCGACGAAATGGCTTGATGGTCAGGCTCTGGAGGACACGGCAGCTGTGGCACAGCCCTGGACCTGCTCTCAGATCTGTCATCTGTTTCATCCCATTTCGAAACTTCCGAGGCCGAAACAACTATACCTGGGTCTGGCGTTACACTGTTACAAGAGGAGCTTATATCTTACTCGCGAGACCCTCCCATATGCCCCTATCCTGCCACTACTCGGTACACCACGAGGCAGACTGGATACAACAGATACGGCTCCGGCGCATTGGCATACTGCGGAAATAGTCTTGTTGGGTGACCTTTATAGTGATGGTACGCTAATGCCATTTGCGACACTAGCTGAGGACGCTGAGATACCAGTAGGCCAATTCCTTTTACACGCCTCCCTTCTGAAAACACTATCGGCTGCCTGAGGGGACTTGACGGTGGAACCACCAAAACATCTGCTCCTTCATGCCTACATGTCATGGGGGTGAGTTCCCAGGTGGTGCACTCGTTAGTGGAAACGCTCCTTATACACACCCTCAAGCCAATGTCCCGGCTCAGAGTTAGTTGGGCGATGGATAGAGGTCGGCCATGGACAGACAGAGAGTGGGACGTTGTGCTGGCAAGCTCCAGTCACATACCAAGGAACTACAGATTCAAACTCATACAGACGTATATCATACAAAGGGCGTATCTCTCACCAGACAAGATAAACAGGTACTTTCACACTGCCACCTCCGCATGCCCGCACTGCCAGCAGTTAAATGCAGATTTGCTACACATGCTTTGGGCGTGCACATCCCTACAGCAATACTGGCAGGGGGTGGTTACAATGCTAGCCTCCTGCACAGACATGCCCTTACCGTTGACATGGGAGATTTGTCTACTGGGACTCTGTGCCAGATCCCAAATAAATAAGATCGCCTCGAGATTCCGAGATCTAGGTTTAATCACGGCGAAAAGATTAATAACGAAACAATGGAAACGTGCGGATCCACCAGAGGTGGCGGGCTGGAAACGTTCACTTGTAATATGGGCACAGGCGGAGAGCACGGTGCTACACAGGGAGGAGACGGCAGGGCTTCGCAAATACCCCATGGTGCAGGGCTGGGACATTATCCTAGTGGCCCTTCAAGGTGGTGCTGTGCTGCACGATGAGGATGAGTAACCCGCAGATTTACAACAGGCATGATAGTACCTAGTGGTCTGAATACACAATACTACTGCGCCCTACCATAAAGGAAATCATATACCCAGGAAATCCCCGGAACACTACTAGTGTTCAACAGGACCCCATACACTCCTGGGAGGGGGGGTGCTCCTTTGCTGACTTCATAGCTACACATAGCGGAGAGGTGTGGCTCACTGGTTAGAGGCGGCAGATCCGCAAGCAGAGAATCGGCCAGGGACCAGGGTTCAATTCCCGACGCGGCAGGGTCATGGACCAGGGTCAAAACGGACTCGATAATTCTCGCCTCGGTACCTACTCTAACCAGGAACACACTCGGCAACTCTGGGCATTAGCTTGCCTCATCTCCACAACGGCCCCCCACATTCGCCGGGGATGCCTGGTTTCACCTTGGAGATACCCAGGAGGGACCATCTCACAGGGATAGCCAGGACGGGTTCCCCAGCGGTCTACAGCGCCACGACGCCTCAGGGCAGCAGTGCGCTTTACAAGACACATACATTTACATTTACATTTACATAGACACATGTTTCTCTTTGGCCCCTGGCGAGGCGAGCCATAAGACATTGATGCTGGAACATGCAACAGAGACTCGACTTGCATAACTCAGATGGCAGTTTATAATGTTATAAGTTTGAGTTTTGAATATATGTTTAATGGAAAAATAGGTCTTATTGGTATCTACACGTAACTTCGTATCACACATTATCCATATACATTATTGTATTTATAATGTTATCAAGTTGTTGTTCGGTGGTGGAATGGCCTGTATATCAGGTTTTGTGGTCCTGGCCCAGACAAAGATGTATCTCAATTATAATGTTTATGACCTTGCATCAGATACAGCAACCATGACGTGGAAGCAGGTGCGAGCAATAGCACACTAGGACTTCTTTATAAGTACCCAGAATACCGTATGTATCTGTAAGTAGGACCGATGGGTTCACATTAGTTTATTACTGCTGTCATCTGCACTATTGTAAGTCACATGGCCACTATAATTTTGTGATGGACAACTGTAAATGCTGTATAAAACGATGATGCCAATCAAGATAAAATCGAAAAATAACAATAAAGATATTTAAACAAATAAAAAATGAAAACTTGCCCATTAGACACGATTCCCTGTCCATGTGACGGCCAGAGCAAATAAAGAACATTGGGCCATATGTATCAAACCCCCCTTTAGCGATTCTCAATTTGCGATTTTTAGCGAATTGCAAGTTGAGAATCGCAAAATGGGATGTAAATAAAAAATCGTAATAAAATAGCGATTCCATAAAAATCGCTATTTCATTGCGACATTTCAAATAGCGATTCCTTATCCTAAAAAATCACAATTTTGCGAATTTGCAAATTAGAGAATTGGAAACTCAGGTGCAGCATGATGACATCACAACCAGGAAGTGTGACTACCCATGCTGCACCTGAGTTTCTGAAGCACAGTGAGAGAGAAGGAGTGGAGGTGAGGGAACTCTGCAGTGCAAGAACCAATGGCAGACACTGGAGACATGGCCAGCCAGGACAAACAGCAGCAGGGGGAAACACCCAGGAAGAGAAAACATCCGTTTTCTGAAACTGAACTGGAGGTCCTGATACAGGAAATGGTGATAAGACACCAACTGCTCTTTGGCAAAAAGTCCCTGCGGGTGCCGGAGACAAGCAAGCGTAGGATCTGGTCTGACATCCAGCGCAAAGTCAATGCAGTTGGCGTCACCCACAGGAGCGTGGAAGATCTAAGAAAGCTCTGGTATGATATGCGCCAGCGCTCCAAGGAGAAGGCGGCTGCCAGGTTGGAGCAAGCAAAGAAGACTGGTACTGGGACCTCTACCGCCACTAACTCCACACCACTTGAGGAACTGGCTGAGGGGACCCTGCTACCAGAGAGTGTTATGGGCGTGTCTGACCTGGACAGCTCCGACCCCCCGGCACCAAGACAAGGTAAGAAGCATGCCATCACACCCCCCAAATACCCCCACACACCCAGTAGCGACCCATGGGCAGAACACAACTAAATCTTCAGGGCAGGTACACAAGCACACACAGCAATGTATTATGGGAGATGTAGTCATATGCACATTAAAGTGGTGCATTTACACCCAGCCAGTCCCTAACAGCATATGTGCATCAGGAAAGGCAAAATACAGACAGACAGGACCCATGTAATTCCAAACAGTGAAATTTAATGCATGACAAGTGCAAGTCAGGACAGAAAATGAATGTGTGCCTTTACGTCCACAGCACCATCAGAAACACAGGAAATAGTCAGAGGAGAAGAGGACGAATCCCCTAACCCAGAGGCACCAGGGCAAGAGGATGAAACGGAGGAGAAGGACAGCCCAGTAATCCCTCCAAAACGCCGCAGACGGATTGTAGTGCCACCACTGACCCCATTGGAGGATGAATGCCAGGACACCGATGGTGATGTCGAACCAGTCCCAGCACGGCCAGAGCCACAACACCGTGCTGATCCGATCCCGCCAATTCCATCAAGGAGCAGGGCATGTGCATCCACCAGTGGAGCAGCCCCAGGAGTGGACATAGTCTTCGGCGGGCTGGAGGGGCACATGTTGGAGGTACAGCGCCTGCAGGTGAAAAACATAAGGTCATTGCAGAGGGAGATCAGGGGTGGCTTCATGGGCATGACGGGTGCCCTGGAGGCACTCTGTGCGGAACTGAAGGCAGATCGTGCTGCTAGGCACAGGGAGATGCAGCGCCTAGATCTTTACACACAGGCAGTTTACCGGCTGTCCTCAGCAACAAATGTTCTGTCAAGGCGAAGCATATGTATGCAGCGTGAGGTGGCACACAACAGCCAGGACGTGGCAAGGGCCCTGGTACAGATCACATCTGCTGTGGATGAGCTGCGGGTAGCTCGCAATGCTGGACCAGGAGTCCTCAATCCAACAGATGAGGATGCACAATCAGGCAGGAGCAGCCTCACCCCCGCACCCCCGGATATATGCCTGTAGTGGGCGTCACATTAGTGCTACTGGGACATGTGAGGAGGGCACTGTGCACCCCGTGCCAGGGGCTCTGACACGACAGTGCCGCACTTGAGGTGCACTAACTTGGACCAGGAGATGGGTGCCTCAACCCAGTTTACATGGACACTTGCTCCTGATTGTACAATCGCAATGTGTTAATAACATGTGCTGTGCATTGGACGATACATTGTGTGGTACACAGGCTGTGTGCCGTCATTTATCCTGAAGTTAAGGAAATAAAACACGGTCTCACAACTAATAGTTAGCATTGTTTCATATATTCTTACCTAGAAATAGTTGCGTGTAATCTCATCTCACCTCTGGCGGCCTGCAGCTGCACCAATTACACCGGCTGGCATGCGTCCTGGTGCTGGCCCCTCATCATCGGATGAATCTGATTCACTTAGCTCCACTGGGGTGCCTTTCCTGGTGGCGATGTTGTGCAGCATGGCACATGCTACCACTATCTTGCAACAGGTCTGGGGGCTGTATTGCAGTGCCCCTCCGCTCTTATGTAGGCATCTGAATCTGCTCTTGAGTAGCCCGAAGGTCCGCTCAATGGTACATCTGGTTGCTATGTGGGCATTGTTGTACCTCCGCTCCCCAGCGTTGGCAGGATTCAGGTAGGGAGTCAGAATGAAATCACGGACCGCATACGCACTGTCACCTGTAGGGTGGGAGGAATATGCTTAAACACTGTCCTGCCAATGCTATCCTTTACTAGTGTGTCCTTTGTACAAATGCATTTACCTAGTAGGTATCCCTCACCAAACTGCCCACTTGTGAGTCAACGGTGTATCCCACTGTGGCGGAAGATGAAAGCGTTGTGCGTGCTGGCCGGGTATTTTGCGACAATGACGGTGTTGATGTGCTTGGCATTACACACCACCTGTATGTTCAGGGACTGGTAGGATTTGCGATTCCTGAACACATACTCGTTCTGTGAAGGGGGGATATGGCGACATGTGTCCCATCTATGCATCCAATGACGTGGGGAAATTGTGCTATTTGATAGAACTCCTGCTTGGTCTGGTCTAGTGCCTGTGGTGTGCTGGGGAAGTGGATGTGGTGATGCAGCCTCTGGAGCATGGCATCAAGGAATGTGTGGAAAAAGCACGATAATGCACTCTGTGAGACCCCTCCTGCTGAGGCTATCACCCCCTGGAAGCTACCTGATGCCAAGAGGTGCAGTGAGCACAGGATCTGGATGTGGGTGGGGATGGTGTGTGTCCTGTGTTTGTGGTGTTCAAGGATAGGTTTGAGCTCCTCAATTAAATCAAGGATGCTCTCTTCATCCAGCCTGTAGTTTGTATGGGTCTTCTCCTCAGTCCGCTGGAACAGGGTTATGCATGCACGAAAGATCCTCTCCTGGCGACTCCTCCTCTGTCCAGCAGCTCTGATTCGCAGCCTCCTGGCTATCACATACAGCCCAGCCATTGTGGAAAAATCTGTTGCATTGTGGGCCTCCTTAAATAGTTTGCACCTGGTTACCACCTGCTTCGACTTGGTGGCAATTGCGATTCTCAAAATTGCGAATTTGGTGAAATAGCAAATCGCTATTTTTTCATACATTTCATTGCGATTTCTAAAAATGCGAATTTTAAAATTGCGATTTTCGCATAATGAAAATTGCAATTTGGGAATTTGCACTATTATTCGCAGATTTATTGGTTCACAGTGTGAATAATCGCTATTTTAGCGACTCCTTATTTTTGTGATGCGAGAATGTCTCATACATCGCATTTAGCAAATTATTAGTCGCAAACGCTGTTTTTTGCGATTCGCAGTATTTGCATGAGTAAAATTTAGTTTCATACATATGGCCCTATGCACTTTATGCTGTTGTGTGATTTTAATTTTAATTTTAGGAGTCGTTACTTAAAACCGCTTTTGCTTGCACAAGATATCAGATCGCATATTGTTGCTTTGAAATATCTGCTTGAGTTGAATGACAAAGGTTTGCCTTAATGTTGCACGGGTCCACCGGGGGCCCGGGGAGGCTCTCCCTGGCCTGGCTAGGGTTCAGAAGCTGGGACCGGGCCTGGGGCTTGTGCTCCGTCCGGCAGTCCCTGGGGTGCGGGAGCCCCCGCCCTGCAAGCCAGCCGAGTGTCCGGGCGCTGGGGAAGGGGGTCCACCAGGGCCCAGGGAGTCTCTCCCAGGCCTGGCTAGGGTTCGGAAGCTGGGCCCGGGCCCGGTGCTGGAGCTCCGTCCTAGGGTGCGGCTCCGTCCCAGGGTGCGGGAGCCCCCTGTCCTGCAAGCCAGCCGAGGGACCGTGCGCTGCGAAGGGTGTCCACCGGGGCCAGGGGAGGCTCTCCCCAGCCTGGCTAGGGTTCGGAAGCTGGGCCCTTACCTTCTCACCCATGGGGGAAAAGCTTCCTTTTCTAATCGTGATCTTCTGGATTTATGCAAAAGCGTCATTTCCAGGTTGTGGCCTGTTGGACTATAAAGCAACATTTGCCCTGAATTTTTAATCCCCGCCGATAAAAAAGGCTCCACTTGTAGCTCTCTGGTTAAATGTGCATGCCAATCCCAGCACTCTATCCTTCTCTGGTTCCTAGCCACCTCTCATCCGGCTCTAATTTCTCACAGGAATGGGTTACAGGCAGTTATACCATCTCCTCAAGTGGATTAATAGATTTTCACCACCTAACTACATCATCACAAGGGCCTCAAACCCTACAACCTTCATCCTCCCAGTGTGCCATCTCCTTCATTAAGGTTCTCAACTGTGAACCAGGGACCCATGGAACTTGTCAAGGGATGGGAGGAGTGATCAAACTGAAAAGCATAAAGACTGGCTGCAAAGAGATGTCAAACAACTGCAATGTTCAGAATGCAATTCCCTGTCCCGAAAGTCCCCAATAATGTGGAACATGCAGTTCAGAATAATTTTAGAGCCTGACAATCTCTAAATTTCATCTTAATATCTGATTTGGCTAAATACCAAAGGACTGTCTGTGTTAGGGTTGAGGGGCCTTAACTGATCCTTGTAAGACTAAACAGTATAGAGCAATGTCAGCGAAACTGGTGGTTGGTGGGAGAGTCCTCTTCTATGTCTTAGTACACACATCACCTAATTGTATGGGTAGCCTGTTCCAAGGCCTCACTTAGAGGCATTGAGGGAGCTGCATGTGGGTGTCCTAGTCCTGTGACGTCCGTGGTTAATGGCTACAGGAGTGACGTTCACTAACAAAGTGTTTTTTTTCTGCAATGTCAGAAGTGGAGAAAAATAGAATATGTTATGGAGATCTTTGCATTGCATATAGGGAAGGATGCATTTTGGGGAGACACATTTTTAGGGCGAAGCCTATTGAGTCCTCAAACCATGTCACTTTATTACTCTGGCAAATATTACAACATTGCAAGAGTGGTGGACGTTGCCTTTGTGTATGCACCAGAGTAGAAAAGTAATGAAGAAGAGAAATGAGAGACGCTGATTGTTTCCCCCAGATAACCTAACAGGTGGTTTCCAAATGGCTTGTAGTCAGGAACAGAGGCAGGTCTCTTGTTTACCCTGGCAATACAACACCTCATCTGACTTTAAGTACTGGTCCTCAAGCTGACTGACATTACGGCGTCTTGTTTGCTTTTGAACCCTGGGAACAAGATTAAGCCTGCAGGCCTCATTTCTCGCAACTGCAGCTATTGAACGGGGCCAGAGAAATATACAGCAAAAAGTTACAACTGGAAGGTGCCTTGGAACATAGGTTACTAACACACAAATATAGGAGCAATGCACAACCAGAACCATATAGTGTACTTTTAGCTACTGCAGTTTACAGGTTGCATGATGGAATGCTTAGCACACTGGATGTTATCAAAAAGATGTTAATTTCAAAGAAATGAAGAAACCCTGCCATTTTATGAATACAATTGAGAATGCAACAACACAGGGAAATGGCAGCCAAATCATGATTAAATGAATGATTATAAAATGAAACGAAATATGCTGCTCCTTCCACCTATGACATGTAGTTCTGGTAGCATGATTTGTATTGTTTGACATTTAGTTATGTCCACTGCATAGGAACAGGAGGTAGCTAGCTCACTCCAAGACCATATTAGGACCACGCAGGAAGTGTTGGGAGGCATGTGAAGGAGAATCACAATTCACAAACACAAATTAGAATCCGGCTTAGAAGCCTTCCCCATAAAGCAAAAAGAACAATTGATAGATAGAATGCAGAACAATGTCATACATTCACCCCAGTACAGAGATCTGGGCTTAAATCCAGCATTTCTTTGCTCACCATGCCATTCCAGTTTGAACACAGCCATATGCAAATCAGTCTTGACCCTGCGCCCAATGGGAACAGTCCAGCCCGAACTGCCAGGCCAGGTCCTCCCGGGACTAGAAAGAAGCATCCTAGGACCGGTTTCGGAGTTTTACCCCTCATCAGCCAGGATGGCTTGACTCCAGTGGCTGGGGGTGAGTGTCCGAAAAGTTTTAATGCTCCGTCCATCATCTCCTTGTGTTTGTCTTGTTCGCCCTAAGTTGTCAGGGTATGCCCAGATGTGGGTCCCTTGCTCACTTTGCCACTGGATTCAAGCTAGCCTGGCTGATGAGGGCTGTTATCCCGAAACCGGTACCAGGATGCTTGTTTCCAGTCCAGGAAAGACTTAGCTTGGCAGTTCGGGCTGGACTGGTCCCATGAGGCACAGGGTCAAGACTGATTTGCATATAGCTGTGTCTGAACTGGGGTGGTAAAGTGAGCTAAAGAACGATGATGGATTCAACTCAGATCTGTTCCTGGGGGTGAGTATCTGAAACATTTCAGCGCTCCGTCCATCATCTCCTTGTGTTTGCCTTGTTCACCATAAAGCAAGCATGTTTCTGATGTATACCTCAATTGTTCAAGGTGAACAAAACAAAATTAACAAGCAATGGAAATGCAATCGGTCTAGCATTTGTTTGAGTTAGAGCTATTGGCATAGTAAATGGCAATGTCTTTTACCTATGTTTTATGGAGTGTATGTATGTGGTGTGCAGTGGAACAGTGTGGGTTGGATTGGCTAGTTGAGTGATTGTGTGGAGTGGAATTGTGTGGCATGGAGTGGATTTGTGTAGTGGAATTATGTAGCATGATGTGCTGTTGACATATGTGGATGGTGATTATGTGGTATTGAGTGTAGTGAAGTTATGTGGAGTTGAATTGTGTGCTATGAAGTGTAATTATGTGGGATGGTATTTTGTGTTGTGAAGTGGTATGTAGTGGAGTTTAATTTTGTGTTGTGCTGTTGAATTTTGTAGCACAATGGTGAATTGTGTGGTGTGGATTGTTTGTATGCAGTGTCTTGTGTAATTGTGTTGTTGAGTTGTATTATGTGGTTTGGTGTAAAAATTATGCGATATGGATTGGAAATGTGTGTAGCTGAATTGTGTGGCGTGGAACTCTGTGAATAGCTTTGCATGTATGGTGACAGCAAAGAACAAATCGGTAGGAACAAAGCTCCAGATCTGTGTGTTTGGGTGTTAAAAAAAGAAAGGGAGTTAGAGGTATTGGCATTGTAAATGTACCTATGTGTTATGGATCAGAGTGGAAGTATGTGGTGTGTTGTGGAATTATGTGGGTTAGATTGGGATTGTTAGCTGTGGCATTGTGTAGTGAAATTATGTGGTATGGTATGGATTATGTGGCTATTATATGTGTGTTTTTGAGTGCATTGCAATTATGTGTAGTGGGATTGTGTGTAATGGGGTGTGTGTAATGGAATGTAATTACATGGATTGGTATTTGTGTTGTAGAGTGTTATGTAGTGGTATGATGTTGAATATATGTAGTGTGTATTGTATTTGTGTTGTAGAGTGGAATAATGTGGTTTGGTGTAAAACTATGAGGCATGGAATGGAACTTCTGTGGAGTTAAATAGTATGGTACAGTATGGAACAGTGTACTGTGGGTGATATTATGTTGTGTGATATGTGGCGTCGAGTGTATTCATGTGGATAATTGTTATGTGACATAGAGTGGATTTATGTGGGGTTTATGTATGCGAAAATAATGTGAAAAAACTGAAAAAACATACAAATTTAGTAATGCAACTTCATTGTATATAGGATGGGTCGGTTTATTTATCTGGCACATTTATAGTGTAAAAAACGTTCAAATCCTACAACAGTTTGGACAAAAGTCACAAAACTATGTCATACATGTAGTTGCCACAAATATAATTAACACAGAATAGGTGTTAGAGATCAAAGTAAGAACAAAGCTTTCTGATTTAATGTTGCAATATGGCTCACATTGCAAAAGCTGCTGCCAGGAACGATTATGGTGTGAGGGGTGCAGGTAGGTTTTAAAGTAAGTACAAATAGAAAAGCGATATTTAGAGCTATTTGTGTTGTAAATACAAATATCTTTTACCTTTGTGTTATAGAGTTTTGTGGAATATGTTGCTTGCTTTTAAATAATTATTTGTGGAATTGAGTGGCATGAAGTTGTGTCATGTGGAGTGGATTTGTGTAATGGTATTATGTGGCATGGTGCACATTTGAAATATGTGGATAGTAAATATGGTGTGTTTGAGTGTATTGGAACTATGCTTACTGGGATTGTGTGTTATGGGGTGTGATTATGTGGAATGGTATTTTGTGTTGCCGTGTGGTATGTAGTGGAGTTCAAACAAGTGGTGCTTCATAGAATTTTTGTGGTATGATGTGTGATTATGTGGTGTGCTTTGGATGTATGTGGTGTGTTAAGTAGTTGTGTTGTCGATTTGTATTATGTGGTTTGTTGTCAAATTATGTGGTGTGGAATGGATATGTGTTGAGCTGAACTGTGTGGCATGGAGTGAAAATATGTTAGTGAAATTATGTGGCATTAGAGTGGAGTGTCTTTATGTGGGTATAGTTTGCTTTAATATGGTGTGTAATTATGTGGTAGTGAGTTGAGTATTAGTATGTGGAGTTGAATTATATAGCGCTGAGTCATATTATGTGGAGTGTAAATATTCTGTGTGGTGTTGATTTGTATGTTGGTGAATTGTGTGGTATTGTGTGTTAAACTAAACTTCCAGGCATGCCATATGGAACCCAGGCGAGTGGAGTAAAAAATAAATCAAACTAGTCTCCCTGTTAAATTTATCAAATCTAATTGTATCCTAAAATCAATCAGTTTAAATGAAAAAACTGTTTAAAACAAGAAATAATCTCTCTCACACACACAAATTCCTTAACGCAACAGCAGATATGGGGAGGCACACACGAAACAAATACATACCAACAGTATTTAGATTTCTCTTTGCAACAGCCATAAAGATTAGATGGCTTCACCAGGGCCCATTAAGTACACCCTTAGATGACAAGAATGCAGACAAAGTAAACAAGGCAATGGGGAATGTGAAGCATGTGTGCTACAGAAGCAGTGTTTAAAAAACACAACCACTAGTTACAACCCTAAAATAAACAATGGCAATGCAAAATAAGCACTGACCGCCATCCAATAACTGGTCTCACACCGTTGCGTCGAAGCCATTAGCAAGAGAACACAAATGTGACATTTAGAATTATGATACAGTTGCTCTATTTAGAAAATGATCACAACAGCATGCACACCGTCTGCACAGAACTTAGAGCCCCGGTGGCCACCCTTCCCCAGTGCCCGGACCCTCGGCTGGCTTGCAGGACGGGGGCTCCCGCACCCTGGGACACTGGGACGGAGCACAAGCCCCGGGTCCGGGCCCAGCTTCCGAACCCTAGCCAGGCTGGGGAGAGCCTCCCCGGGTCCCGGTGGACACCCTTCCCCAGCTCCCGGACCCTTGGCTGGCTTGCAGGACGGGGGGCTCCCCCACCCTGGAACACTGGGACGGAGCACAAGCCCCGGGTCCGGGCCCAGCTTCTGAACCCTACCCAGGCTGGGGAGAGCCTCCCCGGGCCACGGTGGCTATCACCCCCTGGAAGCTACCTGATGCCAAGAGGTGCAGTGAGCACACGACCTGGATGTGGGTGGGGATGGTGTGTGTCCTGTGTGTGCGGTGTTCAAGGATAGGTTTGAGCTCCTCAATTAAATCAAGGATGCTCTCTTCATCCAGCCTTATTTGTCGTATTCCTCTTTTGCTGATCATTGTTATATGATGTGCATGACGTATGAGCTTTCCTTCATTATTTTCTTTATTAAACACTTGGAGTTTGCAATTTAGTGCTCAGTGTGCATTGTGTGTGGTTAATTGAACCAAAATATGACTGCTTGGGTAATGGCTGAAGCAGTAAATACTATACAAGGAAGACGTACGACGAGGTAGGACCTGTTACTTACCTGTAAACTTCATTACTCTGAGTGCAGGAATTCCTTATCTCAGTCCTGAATTCCCACTTCCAATGGCCCTGTCCTGTACATTTGTTTTTGTTGGCTGGTATATAGCATGCTGGGATAGTGGTGGCCATATTGGGTGTATTTTTTGGCTGGTTAAGGTAATCAGTGTCTGTTGGAGCAGAGGATTGCCCATGTAGTAAGGACTGAGACGAGTAAGAACTGTACTCAGAGTAATTAAATTTACCAGTTGTAACTGGGCATTCTGCTGGCTTTCGGAGATGCCAGCCATCCTCGCTGGCCTGCAAAATTGGCCTGCGCCTAGCTCAAATCTTGGGGAGACTTTGACGTTTATGATTTATTTCTGCTTTCCACTGGATGCCCAGAAGGAATCCCTTACCTTCTCAACCATAGGGGAAAAGCTTCCTTTTCTAATCGTGATGTTCTGGATTTATGCAAAAGCGTCATTTCCAGGTTGTGGCCTGTTGGACTATAAAGCAACATTTGCCCTGAACTTTTAATCCCCACGGATAAAAAAAGGCTCCACTTGTAGCTCTCTGGGTAAATGTGCATGCCAATCCCCGCACTCTATCCTTCTCTGGTTCCTAGCCACCACTCATCCGGCTCTAATTTCTCACAGGAATGGGTTACAGACAGTTATACCATCTCCTCAAGTTGATTAATAGATTTTCACCACCTAACTACATCATCACAAGGGCCTCAAACCCTACAACCTTCATCCTCCCAGTGTGCCATCTCCTTCATTAAGGGTCTCCACTGTGAACCAGGGACCCATGGAACTTATCAAGGGAAGGGATGAGTGATCAAACTGAAAAGCATAAAGACTGGCTGCAAAGGGATGTCAAGCAATTTCCCTGTCCCGAAAGTCCCCAATAATGTGGAACATGCAGTTCAGAATTATTTTAGAGCCTGACAATCACTAAAATCCATCTTAGTATCTGATTTCTCTAAATACCAAAGGAATGTCTGTGTTAGGGTTGAGGGGCCTTAACTGATCCTTCTAAGACTAAACAGTATAGAACAATGTCAGCAAAACTGGTGGTTGGTGGGAGAGTCCTCTTCTATGTCTTAGTTCACACATCACCTAATTGTATAGGTAGCCTGTTCCAAGGCCTCACTTAGAGGCATTGAGGTAGCTGCATGTGGGTGTCCTAATCCTGTGACATCCGTGGTTAATGGCTACAGGAGTGATGTTCACTAACAAAGTGTTTTTTTTCTGCAATGTCAGAAGTGGAGAAAAATAGAATGTGTTATGGAGATCTTTGCATTGCATATAGGGAAGGATGCCTTTTGGGGAGACGCATTTTTAGGGTGAAGCCTATTGAGTCCTCAAACCATGTCACTTTATTACCCTGGCAAATATTACAACATTGCAAGAGTGGTGGACGTTGCCTTTGTGTATGCAACAGAGTAGAAAAGTAATGAAGAAGAGAAATGAGAGACGCTGATTGTTTCCCCCAGATGACCTAACAGGTGGTTTCCAAACGGCTTGTAGTCAGGAACAGAGGCAGGTCTCTCGTTTACCCTGGCAATACAACACCTCATCTGACTTAAAGTACTGGTCCTCAAGCTGACTGACATTACGGCGTCTTGTTTGCTTTTGAACCCTGGGAACAAAATTAAGCCTGCAGGTCTCATTTCTCGCAACTGCAGCTATTGAACGGGCGCAGAGAAATATACAGCAAAAAGTTACAACTGGAAGGTGCCTTGGAACATAGGTTACTAACACAAAAATATAGGAGCAATGCACAACCAGAACCATATAGTGTACTTTTAGCTACTGCAGTTTTGAGGTTGCATGGTGGAATGCTTAGCACACTGGATCTTATCAAAAAGATGTTCATTTCAAAGAAATGAAGAAACCCTGCCATTTTATGAATACAATTAAGAATGCAACAACACAGGGAAATGGCAGCCAAATCATGATTAAATGAATGATTATAAAATAAAACGAAATATGCTGCTCCTTCCGCCTATGACATGGAGTTCTGGTAGCATGGTTTGTATTGTTTGACATTTAGTTATGTCAACTGCATAGGAACAGGAGGTAGCTAGCTCACTCCAAGACCATATTAGGACCACGCAGGAAGTGTTGGGAGGCATGTGAAGGGGAATCACAATTCACAAACACAAATTAGAATCCGGCTTAGAAGCCTTCCCCATAAAGCAAAAAGAACAATTGATGGATGGAATGCAGAACAATGTCATACATTCACCCCAGTACAGAGATCTGGGCTTAAATACAGCATTTCTTTGCTCACCATGCCATTCCAGTTTGAACACAGCCATATGCAAATCAGTCTTGACCCTGCGCCCAATGGGAACAGTCCAGCCCAAACTGACAGGCCTGGACCTCCCGGGACTAGAAAGAAGCATCCTAGGACCGGTTTCGGAGTTTTACCCCTCATCAGCCAGGATGGCTTGACTCCAGTGGCTAGGGTTGAGTGTCTGAAAAGTTTTAGTGCTCCGTCCATCATCTCCTTGTGTTTGTCTTGTTCGCCCTAAGTTGTCAGGGTATGCCCAGATGTGGGTCCCTTGCTCACTTTGCCACTGGATTCAAGCTAGCTTGGCTGATGAGGGCTGTTAGCCCGAAACCGGTACCAGGATGCTTGTTTCCAGTCCAGGAAAGACTTAGCTTGGCAGTTCGGGCTGGACTGTTCCCATGAGGCACAGGGTTAAGACTGATTTGCATATAGCTGTGTCTGAACCGGGGTGGTAAAGTGAGCTAAAGAATGATGATGGATTAAACTCAGATCTGTGACTGTGGGTGACTATCTGAAACCTTTCAGCGCTCCATCAATCATCTCCTTGTGTTTGCCTTGTTCACCATAAAGCAAGCATGTTTCTGATGTATACCTCAATTGTTCAAGGTGAACAAAACAAAATTAACAAACAATGGAAATGCAATTGGTCTCGCATTTGTTTGAGTTAGTGCTATTGGCTTAGTAAATGGCAATGTCTTTTACCTCTGTTTTATGGAGTGTATGTATGTGGTGTGCAGTGGAACTGTGTGGTTTGGATTGGCTAGTTGTGTGATTGTGTGGAGTGGAATTGTGTGGCATGGAGTGGATTTGTGCAGTGGAATTATGTAGCATGATGTGCTGTTGACATATGTGGATAGTGATTATGTGGTATTGAGTGTAGTGAAGTTATGTGGAGTTGAATTGTGTTCTATGAAGTGTAATTATGTGGGATGGTATTTTGTGTTGTGAAGTGGTATGTAGTGGAGTTTAATTTTGTGTTGTTCTGTTGAATTTTGTAGCACAATGGGGAATTGTGTGGTGTGGATTCTATGTATGCAGTGTCATGTGTAATTGTGTTGTTGAGTTGTATTATGTGGTTTGGTGTAAAAATTATGCGATGTGGATTGGAAATGTGTGTAGCTGAATTGTGTGGAGTGGAACTGTGTGAATAGCTTTGCATTTATGGTGACAGCAAAGAACAAATCGGTAGGGACGAAGCTCCAGATCTGTGTGTTTGGGTGTTAAAAAAAGAAAGGAAGTTAGAGGTATTGGCATTGTAAATGTACCTATGTGTTATGGATCAGAGTGGATGTATGTGGTGTGTAGTGGAATTATGTGGGTTGGATTGGAATTGTTAGCTGTGCCATTGTGTAGTGAAATTATGTGGTATAGTATGGAGTTCTATTATGTGACTATTATATGTGTGTTTTTGAGTGCCTGGCAATTATGTGTAGTGGGATTGTGTGTAATGGGGTGTGTGTAATGGAATGTAATTACATGGATTGGTATTTGTGTTGTAGAGTGTTATGTAGTGGTATGATGTTGAATATATGTAGTGTGTATTGTATTAGTGTTGTAGAGTGGAATAATGTGGTTTGGTGTAAAACTATGAGGCATGGAATGGAACTTCTATGGAGTTAAATAGTATGGTACAGTATGGAACAGTGTACTGTGGGTGATATTATGTTGTGTGATATGTGGCATCGAGTGTATTCATGTGGATAATTGTTATGTGACATAGAGTGGATTTATGTGGGGTTTATGTATGTGAAATTAATGTGAAAAAACTGATAAAACATACAAATTTAGTAATGCAACTTCATTGTATATAGGATTGGTCAGTTTATTTATCTGGCACATTTATAGTGTAAAAAACTTTCAAATCCTACAGCAGTTTGGACAAAAGTCACAGAAGTATGCCATACACGTAGTTGCCACAAATATAATCAACAAAGCATAAGTGTTAGAGATCAAAGTAAGAACAAAGCTTTCTGAATTAATTATGCAATATGGCTGCTGTCAGGAACGATAAAGGTGTGAGGGATGCAGGTAGGTTTTAAAGCAAGTACAATTAGAGAAGCGAGATTTAGAGCTATTGTTGTTGTAAATACAAATATCTTACCTATGTGTTATGGAGTGTAGTGGAATATGTTTGTTTTTAAATAATTATTTGTGGAATTTTGCGGCATGAAGTTGTCATGTGGAGTGGATTTGTGTAATGGTATTATGTGGCATGGTGCACATTTGAAATATATGGACAGTAAATATGGTGTGTTCAAGTGTATTGGAGCTATGCTTACTGGGATTGTGTGTTATGAGGTGTAATTATGTGGAATGGTATTTTGTGTTGTTGAGTGTTATGTAGTGGAGTTATAGAATTTTTGTGGCATGATGTGTGATTATGTGGTGTGTATTGGATGTATGTGGTGTGCTAAGTAGTTGTGTTGTTGATTTGTATTATTTGGTTTGTTGTCAAATTATGTGGTGTGGAATGGGTATGTGTTGAGCTCAACTGTGTGGCATGGAGTGAAAATATATTAGTGAAATTATGTGGCATTAGTGTGGAGTGTCTTTATGTGGGTTGTTGCTATGTGGTATTGTTTGCTTTAATATGGTGTTTAAATATGTGGTAGTGAGTTGAGTATTAGTATGTGGAGTTGAACTATATAGTGCTGAGTCATATTATGTGGAGTGTAAATATTCTGTGTGGTGTTGATTTGCGTGTTGGTGAATTGTGTGGTATTGTGTTTTAAACTAAACATCCAGATATGCCACATGGAACCCAGGCGAGTGGAGTAAAAAATAAATCAAACTATTCTCCCTGTTAAATATATTAAATCTAATTTTATCCTAAAATGCAATCAGTTTAAATGAAAAAACTGTTTAAAACAAGAAATAATCTCTCTTACACAAACACATTAGTTAATGCAACAACAGATATGGGGAGGCACACACGAAGCAAACACATAAAGATTAGATTGCTTGACCCGGGCCCATTAAGTTCACCATTAGATGATAAGAATGCAGACAAAGTAAACAAGGCAATGGGGGATGTGAAGCATGTGTGCTGCAGAAGCAGTGTTTAAAAAACACAATCACTAGTTACAACCCTAAAATAAACAATGGTAATGCAAAATAAGCACTGACCGCTATCCAATAACTGATCTCACACCGTTGCGTCAAATCCATTGGCAAGAGAACACAAATGTGACATTTAGAATTATGATACAGTTGCTCGGTTTAGAAACTGATCACAACAGCATGCACACCGTCCGCACAGAACTTAGAGCTGGTGAGTCAGTCCTCAGCCTTCTGCCTGAGAACTTGTGTCAAAGAAAACTAAAAGTGAAAACCTATCATTACCCTCCTTTTGCCCTTTTCCGTTTGACTAAGCAGTAGCTTTTATATATAAAAAGAAGTGGGGAAAAAGTTAAAATAAAAAGTTAGAGAATAACACACTGGTGCCTATGCCCTGTAGGAGTGAGGCTGTTGAGAAACCTCCAGAGCTGCCATCGCCTGACCTGGGGAAACGGATTCGAGTGTCGGCGTGGCTAAAACTGTACCTTTTCCAAAGTATATTTTTATACGACATGCATTTTAATTTAGGAATGTGGTATATTGTCAAATCTGCTTTAAAATACATCTCAGAGCTTACAAATTCCGGCCAGTGGTGGAGATCCGCCACTGGCCGGAATCCCCACCTCTGGGCCGGAAGCTCCGCCTCCGGCCTGGAAGCCCCGCCTCCGGGCCGGAAGCTCCGCCTCCAGGCCGGAATTTCCGGCCCGAGTGCGGACGTAAAGTTAGGAGTCGTAAATCCATTCTGTGAATAGCAAAAGTAGTAAGTTTATTCTGTGAATCGCAAAAATAGTAAGTTCATTCTGTGAATACCAGAAGTAGTAAGTGCATTCTGTGAATACCAAAATGGTACTAAGTTTAGGATTTTGTCTTAAGTTTGTTCTGTGAATCGGGCCCATTGTATTTATATTGATTGGGAATAGTGCGTCAAGTGCTGTATCTTGACGAGATACACTGCTCAGTTCGTATATTGTTCTGCACATGAAAAAAATCACATCACAACTTTCACACCAACTGTAATGCGAAACAAATTCCGGCGATAAGCCACGTTAGCACCAGGTATTTTACACCTGCTTTCTGCTGGTGTTAAGCAGGACGACTGCCTGCACCATGAAACGGAACACAGCCAAGAGCCACACCAGAACACCCACAGATGCCATAGAATAAATGAGCATGATGCATGGATACCCATGAGGGCCACAAGACTCATCGCAACAACTCCAGGACCGCCAACGCCCCCTAAACCCGCATCTGAGCAAGTGTGTCCCTGTGGTCATTGTCATAGCATGATAGGCACGAGCCCTGCAACATCACAGTGTGCTGTAACCTCAGCGTTGGCAGTGAGCCTGGACATGTAGCTACACACGCATCCTGCTGCATGCATAACCGGCATGTGCTGGTCCGGAGTACACAGGTCAGCGCAGGGGTGTGCCTAGCCGGCATGGGGAACAGGTTGTCTCGGACATGTCCATGTACAGGAAGTGCGGTAAGTGTGTTGATGTTCTGGTGTGGCCTGCCACAAAGGCCGCAGCACTCGATGTTGTAAATTGCCATGCACCACCTTCAAACGGCACTGTGATTGTGTAGTTTGAATGTAGCAGGACATGCGCGAATAGGCATTACAATGGTGTGTCGTACGAGTGCACGAGATACAACAGCGCACCGTAGAAAAATGTGGGGGCTCGTGGGAGGGAGAAGCAGCTGTTTGGCAATGTAACACGCAGTGAACTCGCCCATGTGCTACGTGCTGGGCATCTCATCCATGATAACCACGGTCGCAGACATCCCACAAAACCAACGACCGGCCTTTGTACACATCCTGTATGAATGCAGAGTGGTTTTCACTTCTATGCTCGTTCAGTGGTGTGATGTTGGTGTGTTGTGTGACTTGTGCTCCTTGTTGGTGTGTTTCATTTTGGCCATTGTTTGTCTATACTCTTGCTGTACTTAATTGTGCATGTGTGCCATTCTGCCCATCTGCCCCTGTCACCCCACTCCCGACTTCTTCCTCTTCCTCGTGCTGTTGTATCTATAATTGTGTTGCTCCACACATAAACACATGTACAGAACAAATTAGAATAGTTCATTGATTCTTTTAGGTTTCAAAACTTCTCTCTATTGTTTTTTTTTTAATTTTCCATATAAACCATTTTTTTTAATATTCAACAACACATAGAAGTGAGAAGTGCAACGTATTCTATCAACATTCTACAACATGTGCAGGTTAAAAGTTCATAAATTTTTTAAACTTAACGATATTTTTTTGCAGCATTTTCTGGAACATTTAACGGCACGTGCAAGTTAAAAGTTCACAATTGTTTTAAGTTTGAACAGTGCCTTCCAAATGCAAGTAGCAGCTGTGGTTCAGTTGAGCAAATTTTATCCTCTGATATGTACTCCACTTTTTCTTAACCAATCACAAAGATGCTTTTCGACAAAACGAATAAGCACCCTACTTTTAAAAAAGAATGCTTTTCAACTCCCAATCACGTATCGTTTGCATGGCAAAAAAAAGTACTTCCCCATCTTTAAACATATCTCTAATTCTACCAAGGAACTGCATGAGCTACAGACATCTTTCCATACCTTCCAACCATACCTTCAAAATGCTAGTCTGGATCGTAGGATATAGCTATATTTTCAGGTGCAAGAGGTATGCAGAACACAGACGTATTGACTTAGACATAGGCTTACAAAATGTGGACACTAAATGGTTTACACAGAGAAGATTGAATTTGCACCAATTGCTACCATTTGGTTAAAATCTCTTTGCATCTTCCACACCCTGACCTCATGATTGTGCATTGTGGTGGAAATGACCTAGGCACGTTGACTTGGGTAGGTTTGGAAATGCTTATGAAGAACACCTTTGGACACTTCAGCTCAGCACCATGTGACTCTGGGCTTTAGCTCACTTAATAGCTCACATAATTTCCACGCCGGCCTCGAGGGCCTTCAGACCCATAGGGGTGAGTAGTTTGCGCTTTACAAATACCGTATTGATTTGATGTGCGCAAATTTACCATTGCACTACCTGTATAACACCTCCTAAGCACCATACACAAGTTACAATGTTCAAAACAAAAGTTCCTCTGAGTAGGTATAACTACATGCTGACACTACTTGACAGATGTGGCACAGAGGCCAGAGCACATGACTTCACAGCATATGACACACAGTTTGGACTCACGCTTTCATCCCCGACTCCGGCAGCACCTCAGCTTAGGACCTAGACTCTAGACAATACCTCACATATTTTCCATACCCCAGGACTTTCAAACCAGTAGGAGTCAGTAGTTCGTCCTAGTAGGTATAAACACATGCTGACACTACTTCCACAGGTGTGCTGCAGCTGCCAGGGCACATGAATTCACACCATAAGACACACAGTTTAGGCTCACACTTTCATGCCCGACTCCCGCAGCAGCTCAACTTAGCAGCATCAGACTACGCAATACCTGACTTAATTTCCGTACCCAGCACTTTCAGACCGGTAGGTATGAGTAGTTTGCTGCCCACCCCCTCTATAGCACATCCTAAACATCCCACATTTTTCGCCCTTTTTCCCCCTTACTCGCTTCAACAGAATCACAAAATGGCGGCCAACACTTCCTAGTTGCAAACACTCACAGCCAATCAGTATCAAGCTTGTGCTTGTAACGCCTCAGCCAATCAGATGGCAGAATTCCCAAATATTGATATCTGTAAATTTCGATATTTCTCAAAAACTACTGAACGGATTTACACCAAATAAACAAAAGCGTGCTTTCTAGACCAAGACCCTCCTCCCTGCCAAATTTGGGGTAATTCCATTCACCCGTTCGACCTGTAGCCTTGACTAAAGTTTCCTATGAAAATTAACATTGTAAAAAACACGTTTTGAGACCCCTCTTTTTTCTCACCCCCAAACTTTCAACATAGGAGCTGATCTCAACAAAGAATTCATTTAGAAAATTTCAGAAAGATTCATCAATCGGTGCCAAAATTATTGAGAATAGAATTTTGCCATTTTCCTATAGTAACTAGGTCCTAACTATAACTACTTACTGGCGACTGCCAGTAGGTAATATATGTATGTATGTATGTGTATATATATATATATTCACTGAAAAAACCATAGGTTTCACACAAGTTATAGTTAGCTGTACATTTCACTCGTAAAAAACCAATGAAATTCCCCCATTATAGTTAGTTCAGCTAACTATAACTCACGCGACCGCAATCCTCTGCTGATGACATATGTGTCTTTATGAAAACAAAATATTTGTAATATATTTATAGCTAAAATTTAATGGAAGAAGACATGGGCAAATAAGTGTCTAAATACAGTATTAGCATCAGCAGAGGATTGCGGTCGCGTGAGTTATAGTTTCCTGCACTAACTATAACGGGGGAATTTCATTGTTTTTTTACGAGTGAAATGTACAGCTAACTATAACTTGTGTGAAACTTATGGTTTTTTCAGTGAATATATATATATATATATATTCACTGAAAAAACCATAGGTTTCACACATGTTATAGTTAGCTGGACATTTTACTGATAAAAAACCAATGAAATTCCCCCGTTATAGTTACTGTAGGCAACTATAACTCACGCGACCGTAATCCTCTGCTGATGCTAATACTGTATTTAGACACTTATTTGCCCATGTCTTCTTCCATTAAATTTTAGCTATACATATATTACAAATATTTTTTTTTCATAAAGACACATATGTCATCAGCAGAGGATTACGGTCGCGTGAGTTATAGTTGCCTACAGTAACTATAACGGGGGAATTTCATTGGTTTTTTATCAGTAAAATGTCCAGCTAACTATAACATGTGTGAAACCTATGGTTTTTTCAGTGAATTTGCAAGGTTTTTTAAATGCTAATTCCTAACTATAACGTGTGTGAAACCTATGGTTTTTTCAGTGAATTTGTACGTTTTTTTAAATGCTAAGTTACTTTACGCCATTTGTGGCGTGCGCGCCCACTTAACTCAGTTCGTTCCGTGCGCGCACGGTGCGCTTCGCGCACCGTGCGCGCACAGTGAGCAGGGGTTGCGCGAAGCGCACCCTGGTGCCCACGTTACGCTAGATGGGCCATGAACGCACGATGCGCTTCGCGCACCGTGCGCACATGGAGGACATATGATGAGCATCGTTGTGACAGGTAAAATATATGTTTTGTTTAGCTCTATTAAGACATGCACAAAAGGTGCCCTTTGGGCACCTTTTGCACACGGGGTGGGGAGAATGTGGATATTTTTTTTATTATTATTATTTCTTACCGTACGCGTACGGTAAGCGTAATCGGCTAAATTTTCAAAAAAATTAAAATTGCCTTTTTTCACTTGGGGGATCGTTGTGGACTCCCTCGACATGGCTAGGTGCTTGGGAGCTGTGTAAACAGCCCCTTTTTTTGCACTTGGTTTTTCAACCCCCTGTCAGAGTGCGAGAGAGAAAATGGCGGCCGCCGCTTCCTGGTTTCGACCGATTCGAATGTTTACTAAGATCTAAGGGCCAATCAGAATCGCGCTCGCGCACGCCACCGTACGCGTACGGTAAGCGCACCGTAAGCGCACCGTAAGCTGGCTCAGATATATATATTGATTTAAAGGCTATTTTCTCAGAATCTACTGAACAGATTTACACCAAACCTACAAAAGGCACTTCCTTGACCTGAGGACTACCTCTCTGCCAAATTTCAAGTAATTCTGTTCAGCCGTTCGGGCTGTAGCTGTGTCTAAAGGTCCTATGGAAAAATGCATGGGAAAAACGCGTTTTGGGACCCCCCTTTTATCTCAGCCCCCGCTTGACGAATCCCCCCGAGACTTTCAGGGTAGGAGCGGAGCGTAGCGCCCCACCTATTTTGAAAAATTTGCGAGGATTCGTCAATCGGCGCCAAAGTTATTCAAAATAGAATGTTGCGGATTTCCTATGGAAACGTGGTCCTAACTATAACTACCTACTGGCGACCGCCAGTAGGTAATATATATATATATATATATATATATATATATATATATATATATATATATTATCTACTGGCGGTGGCCAGTAGATAGTTATAGTTAGGACCGAGTTCCCATAGGAAATCTGAAAATTATATTTTGAATAACTTTGGCGCCGGTTGACTTATCTTCGTCAAATTTTCAAAACTAATGGGGCGCTCCGCTCAGCTCCTACCCTGAAAGTCTCAGGGTGATTCGTCAAGCGGGGGCTGAGAAAAAAGGGGGGTCCCAAAACACGTTTTCCCCATGCATTTTCCCATAGGACCTTTAGTCGAAGGTACAGCCCGAACGGCTGAACAGAATTACTTGAAATTTGGCAAAGAGGTAGTCCTCAGGTCAGGCATGTGCCTTTGGCATATATGGTGTCAATCTGTTCAGTAGTTCCTGAGAAAATTGCAGTTAAAAGTACATAAATATATATATGCGCGCTCCGTGCGCGCACGGTGCGCGCACCAAATGTCCGCGAGCGTAATTCTGAATGGTGGTTAGATGTCAGTCAACATTCCAATCGGTCGAAATCAGGAAGTGTCGGACGCCATTTTGTGTGTGACAGTGAAAAAGAAAGGTGGAGAATGTGAAAAGGGGGCAGGGTAGAGAGTTCCTGACCCCCCCCAGCCTTTGTCAGGGGGTCCCTGAAGGACCCCGAAGGGTGAAAAAAACATTTTATTTTTTTCAAAAAATCGCGGCGTGCGCGCATGGTGCGCGCACCACCCAGCCGCAATTTTGAGTTTTTTGCCGCCGGGGGAATTTCAATGGTTTTTTATGAGTGAAATGTCCAGCTAACTATAACATGTGTGAAACCTATGGTTTTTTCAGTGAATTTGCAAGGTTTTTTAAATGCTAATTCCTAACTATAACGTGTGTGAAACCTATGTTTTTTTAGTGAATTTGCAAGGTTTTTTAAATGCTAATTTCTAACTATAACTTGTGTGAAACCTATGGTTTTTTTTAGTGAATATATATATATATATATTCAATGAAAAAACCAAAGGTTTCACACATGTTATAGTTAGCTGGACATTTCACTCGTAAAAAACCAATGAAATTTCCCCGTTATAGTTAGTTCAGCTAACTATAACTCGCGCGCCCGCAATGCACTGCTGATGACGTCACATATTACATCACTCATGACATGGTCACTGACATCACTCATGACATCACTGATGACATCTCAAATGACATCACTGATGACATCACTGATGCCATCATCCAGTGAATATGTGTTTTTCTGAAAATTAAATATGTTTTATATTTATGTATATCTCAAGGTCAATGGAAGAATAAATGGGTATATAATTGTTTAAATGGATGCTTTTTTTTAAAAAAAAAATTGTGTAACTGACTGATTAAGGGTATTATAGTGAATACATGACTTACTGAGTAATGTTTAAATATGAAAATATCTGTATCAGTCTCTCACTTTGTGTATAAGTGGCTGCATGGGTTGGTGAGTAGCTTCATGGGTATCTATATAGGTAAATAGTTCTTTTTTTAAGTATCAGTCTGAGTGTCTGTATGGTTCGGTGGGGGGTATTATGTAGTGCATTGGTGCATGAATGAGTGATTCACTCTTTGTATGTGTTGAAGACAACATGTGTGCAGGACTGTATGGGTGGATGAGTGTGTGTATGGGTGTGTTAGTGAGTGAATTACTGTCTCAATAGTGTCTTTATGAGTAACTACATATCTATTAAACTAGTATATGTGAATATTGGTGTATATAAGTGAGTATATGTGACAGTGAGAGATTGAAAGAGTTCCTGTATGAATAAGTATGTGTTTCTATAAGTGTTTGTTTTTTAGACTAACTATGTGTAAGTTTCCGTAGAAGTAAGTGTGGTGGTGTGTGTATAACTGTATATGCAAATAAATGTATGTTAGTTTCTTTATTAGCATGAGTGAGTATGTGTGAGTAACTCTATGGATGAGTGGCATTGTGTCACAGGATGTATAGGTGTATGAGTACATATGAAGAGTGAGTGCATGTATGAATGACTGTATAGGACTGTTGGTGAATGAGTGGATGTGTATGTGGTTCTAAGAATTACTGAATAGGTTGTTGTAACTGATATTGGTATGTCCATTTTTTTGAAAATTTTAGTTTCTATTTTTGTATGTGTGTATCAAAGGTTATATTAGGGTGAGAGGAGGTCTGCCACTCTATCACAAGGATGATGTCATCAGTGATGTCATCAGTGATGTCATTTGAGATGTCATCAGTGATGTCATGAGTGATGTCAGTGACCATGTCATGAGTGATGTAATATGTGACGTCATCAGCAGTGCATTGCGGGCGCGCGAGTTATAGTTAGCTGAACTAACTATAACGGGGAAATTTCATTGGTTTTTTACGAGTGAAATGTCCAGCTAACTATAACATGTGTGAAACCTTTGGTTTTTTCATTGAATTTCTAAGGTTTTTTAAATGCTAATTCCTAACTATAACGTGTGTGAAACCCATGGTTTTTTCAGTGAATTTGCAAGGTTTTTTAAATGCTAATTTTTTTTTTTCATTTTTTTTTTACATATTTTTATTATAATTTTCTATCCTTTTTTAAAGACTATGGTTAAATTTTATAAATTCTACAATATGTTTTTTTTTAACCATTTTTATAAAATAAACAGGTAAGATTTATTAGTATAACATATTGGGTTTTTTTTTCTTTTTTTTTTTTTCTTTTTTTTTTAACGTGCACGTACGGTAAGCGCACGTCTTGCTTTCATTACGTTAGATTTCTACGCTGTTTGCGTTCATTTACGCAATTTGCGTAGACGTACGTCGCGCGCGCGCAGCGCGTAACGCGTACGCTGCACGCGCTTGTTACGCGGAAGTGAAGGGGCGTGCCTGCTTTGCGCATGCGCGCGAGCGCGTGTCTTTTTTACGCGCATGCGTACTTTTACCGTAAGCGCACCATAAGTGTAACGTACGCGCACGGTGGGTCATGTGATCATGAAACACAACTTTTGATTGGTTGAAACTACTTTCAGTTCTAGAACACTCCTACACCACACCCATTCCCCTCATTTCTGCTTGTGATCCCTTGGGAGAAGGAGCTGAGTTGTCTTTGTGATACGATGGCAGAACAGCAGAACTCTTCTGAGAGTGAGGCTAGCAGCACTACCTTGAGGCAGAGAAGGAGGAAACAAAAGAGCTCTTTCATATGGGAGTATTTTTCTTTTCCAGAGGACAAGAAAAAGGTAAATGCACCCTTAGTGACTTGTAAGCTTTGTGGCCGTGTACTTTCAAGAGGGAATCCCAACAAGAAGTATTCCTTCGGGAATCACACCATGTTGAGACACCTTCAAGATGTACACGGTAGGACATTTGCTCGACATACTGAAGGTAACCCTTCAGTAAGTCAACCAAGCACATCCACAGCAGCTCAGCCTGGTCCATCATCTGCAGTGCCGAGTCCATCTTCGGCAGGTCAGCTGAGCCCTTCATCTGTGGGGGGAGCATCTCCTTTTTCTCGTCCTCTGGAAATCAACCATCGGTTTTCGAGGGTTTTAGTTCGGTGCGCCACTTGTCATGATCTAATTGCTCATAGGGAGACCAGTGTTGCCCTAGTGAACAATTTAATAGATCAGCACATTTGTCGTAGAGACTAATATTCCCACTCTTTCTTTCCTCTGTCCCTGCATGAACACAACGGCTCTTTTAAGAGCCAACCTTATCTTTTAACTTTTTTTATATATTTTTTAAAACTTTTTTTTATTTTTTTTTACCGTACGCGTACGGTACGCGTAATTTTTTTTTATTTTTTAAAAAACACTAAAAATCAATTATCACATTACAAGGTCCTTGAGAGACTACAATGATAAACTGAAAATGTGATTGTGGAGAAGTGGAAAAAAGGGACCATGAAATTGTTGACTTACCATACCCACTCAAAAAATTATTTATTAATTAAAATTAAATTTTTATTGCTTTAAAAATGGTTCAAGTTTTCGAAAATTTTCTATCTCAATCTGAAAAAAAAGAAAAAAGTATTAATATTTAATAAAACATTTTATAATACAGTACACATATTTACATATTTTCCCCAAAAACATTTTTGCCTTTTTTTTGCTGTTTTCAGAATATATTGCATTTCACTATAAATTGTGAAAGCAATTGCATTCATCATTTAACAGCAGGCAAAAAAAAAAATAACAATCTCAAAGATTGTTTTAAAAAAGCCCAGAATCTCTTTTAACTTATACATAACATTATAGAAATGCATAATATTCTTAAAAAATATCATCTGATATCAATACTTATTTCTTTAAAATACCGTCTGACATTTTTGTTTCAGAAGTATAATCCCAAAAATATTATATCTCAAATAACTCCACAATACATCTGGTTCCATTTCCTTTAGGCCAAATAGTAATTTTAAAATTCTTTTTTGATTAAATTTCCAATGGTAATCCAATAAAATTCTAAAGTTTAAATTGTACAGATCTCACCGATTCTCTGTAACATTTTGGTTTCCGAAAGATTAAATAATAATTAAATAAGTCCACAATACAATTGTTTACTTTTCCTCATGGCCAAATAGTAATTTTAAAATTCTTTTTTGAATCAATTTCCAATGGCAATCCAATAACATTCCAAAATTTAAATTGTGCAGATGTTACCGATTTTGTCTAAATTTTTGGTTTTCCAAAGTTTCATAAAAAATTTAAAAAGTCCACATTACAATTGGTTACCTTTCCATTAGGCCAAATGATAATTTGAAAAATAATTTTTTTTTAAAATTCCAATGGTAATCCAATAAAATGGTAAAATTGTTTTGTACACATCTTGCCAAGTCTCTCTAAAATTTAGGTTTCAGGAAGATTAGATAGGAATTTGCTAAATCAAAAGGCAAACGTTGCTTGAAAATCAATTGGGAATCATTACACAGTGTCCAGCCTTTTTCACATTTAAGATAAACTGTGTAATGTCCAGAAGTAACAATAGGTCCTTCATGGAAAATTATTGCAACTGTTACAAAAGTTTTTCCTGAAATTGATAATTGCTGTCCTGTAAACTTCTTTATTAAAGTATCTAATTTTGAACCATCAGCTTTACATCGTTGCATCATTAAAATTACATATTGTCCGTATTCCTTTAAAATTAACGTTGAAAACATTTCAGATTTACACTCACTGCATTCCATGCTATGATTAGCATCTTTAACTAATTTAGCAAAAGTGACTGTTTTACTTTCTGGCAATGTTAAATAAATAAACCTTTCAGAATCAACATTAGAGCCACATATATTGTAACAGTTATCACAACTATGTTCCCATTTATAAGAAAGACCAAACAAATTATCAATGGGAACCCCTTCTTCTTCCAGTCCCTGAAGAAAAAACATCAAGAATTCCTGTGCGTCTTGCTGTACATTTTGAGAAAACTGTGTTCGTCCTGAACATACATCTAAAAGTTTTCTAATTTCAGTAGCACTTTCTATTTGAGTTTTATCATTACTCAGCTTTTGAAAAAGGAGACTCAACTCAGAACAGAATCTTTTTCCCTGATTTACTATTATCTGCTCTTGCACACTTTCTAGATAAAAAGCAACATTCAGCACTACATTAGCGTAGCAGTTGACACCAGAGCTATTTTCAAAATGACATCCTACAACCTGTTCTTCATTTTCCTTTTTCTTTTTGCTTGCAATTACATCACTCCTCTTTTTTTTCCTCCTCTCTACATCTTCATTACAGATATTCTCATTTCTCCTTTTACGAGAAACTACACGTTTCTCCAGCACAGGATACTGACCTAAATGAGGAGCATAGCTTCTTCTTAATCTATTATACTCCTTTACACAATTTGTATCAGCACTAACTTTAGAGTCATCAAAGTCTATCATGAATAAACCAGATAATGTATTCACTCGTGACAAAGCTACATAAGCCATACCTTCTTTGAACACAGTTGAACCAATGTACACAAAAGCACAATCTACAGTCAATCCTTGAGACTTGTGAATAGTTACAGTATATGCTAGAGAAAACGGAAACTGCTTCCTACGTACATATAAGTCTTTCACAAGCATGAAACGAACTGAACAACGACAAATATCTTTAACTTCTTCTATCTGATCAAATTTTATTTTTAAACATTCAATTCCATCTTTTTTCTGATAATTAAGAAAACCCACAACTCTTCCCATAGCTCCATTAACTAAACCCTTTTCAACATCCAAATTTCTCCTTAAAAATACTCTACAGTTCATGCAAACATATAGATTTTTTTCTAATCCAGCTATTTTGGAAATGTTCTTTTCTAGTGAATCCAATTTATTTTTCAGTGTGCCTGTTAATGTGATAGTAATTCTTCCATCTTCAATTTTGTCCACTGCTTCCAATTTCCTGATATCTTCCTTTTCCAATTTTAAAAGCTCCTCATTGAATATTGAGCATTCACGTAGAGTTGGCATTAAGCAGATGACACTTTTCTTTTCTGCAATGTTCTTGTATATCTTCTCTGCAACTATTTCTTCTTTTGGAAATAAATTATGTAGCAGCCGACTCTGTAATGCTTTTTTGCCAAATTCTGTGAGTAGTCCAATCCTGATATCTTTCAGAATACTTCCATATTCTTCATCGTTTGCTTGCCTCATATTAGTAGTAAGTTCCTTGTACTCAAAGAAGGACCAAATATTTGCATTACCAATGCTTCCCAATGACTTCTTTGTGTCTTCATGTGTCACAGTATTAAACACTGGTTGTCCTTTAACTGGAGTAAGCTGTAGAAGATCCCCAAATACAATGACATGTTTTCTACCAAATAACACGTCATAGTCTGTCCTTAGAATTTGCTGCATTCTTAAAAGCACAAAGGCAAGCATTAAGTTTGATACCATGCTCACCTCATCAATAATGAGAACTTGCATCTTCTTCAATACTCTTGAAACTTCCAAGCATGCTTCTCCAGTTAGCTTGTTGTATTGTATTTTGTTCTCATGCTCCACTGGTAACATTAGCAAACGATGTAAGGTGATTCCTTTTATGTTATATGCTGCTAACCCAGTTGGAGCACAAGACAAAGTAGAATCCGTTTTTTGCTGTAGGTAGCTTCTGATGACTTTTATTAGGAAACTTTTTCCAGTTCCAGCTTGTCCGCTTACATACATCCTGATTGGATGAAATGATGTGCATGAGCACTCTTTTTTTTCATGTAGAAATCCGTGATCAATTTTGTTTCTGATCTCTTCATAAATTTGTTGCTGCTCTTCGTTCAGTTGTCTTTCCAAATTTTGTAAGTCTATAAATTCTTCTTGAGCTTGATTCATAGCCGTTTCCACTTCATTCATGGCTATTGATGCTTCATTTTCAACGATTGGTTGTCCTAGGGGATCTTGACTGAGTGTTCCTGAACTTTGGCTGTCCCGAGAACTGTCTCTAGCTACTTCTGCTGCAATTGTAGTTTCCTGTTCAATTTCTTCATTTAACATTTGCAGATAAGTTGTGAATGTATTGCATTGTATGCTGTCTTTGCAAGCATTAAATGAATCTTCATAGCTTTGAAATTCTCCCAGTAGTTCATCCTCTGTACGCCATGGTTTAAACAGCTGTAAAAGAGCCAAGTAGTAAAATTCCTTTTTGTCAGTAGTGTCGCAACTCAGCTTCCGGTGATTTATCAAACTTCCTTTTGTTTGCTTCACCAAACATCCTTCCTCACCAATGACTTTATATTTTCCATTTTTGATGTCTTCTGCGGCTTTCCGTGAATAAATGTAGTTTTGCAGCACTTCATAGAGACACATGTTCTCCAGATGTTGACTTCTCTTGGGATAATATGTGTCCAACATGTTTGATTTCAAAATATCTGTACTTTCTGGGTCATTCTCGGCCAAATATTCAATTTCTCCAACAGATTTCAGTACCCGATTTCTCATTGCTGCAAGGCCTAAACTTGCCCAAATTATTCTTCTTGATTTCGAGTAGAGACTTGCAGAAGATAACCTATCTGAACATTCGTAGGATCCAATTTCTCGATGCGATAACATCTTTAAACTGAAACTGTACAGCTTCTTACTGACAGTCTTCTCGTGAGAAATCTCTTCCCACATTTCCTTCAATTCCGTTTTCTCAGATTTAGTAATGTAAGACGTTACATATCGAGCAACAGCAATGGAATTGTCAGCTACATACTGTATATCCATGTTAGCATTCCACATGGATAAAATGACTGGGTTGTAGTCATTTATATTTTTTGATTCTTCTTTTCTTTTTAGGTTGTAGGTATTCTTAGGTGATTTTCTTGTAATAGTATGTCTCACAGATGACATAAAACTGTTTACTCTTCCATTTGAAAGAACAGGTCTAGGAAATCCAAATCGACATTTAGTGTAGTATTTTTCTTTGCTCTTGTATTTCCGTCGACAGTATTTTCCACACCGATGACTTTGGAAACGTAAAACTTGCTCCTTTAACTTTTTCTCTTCTGTGCTTTTTGGTATAGCACATGTTGCATATTCTTCAATGTAAGATAACACTGCTTCATCAGTATCTGTTCCAAACTTTGGGGCATCCTTGATCCACAACAGCATATGAATATGAGGAGCACCTCTTGCCTGGTACTCTTTTCTCCAAAAGAAATCCACTACTTCTCCAAGAGGTGGATTTTTTTTATTGCAGATGAAGGACATCATAGCCTCAAATCTATGATTGAAATATCTGCAAACATTAACCGGATCCAATGAGCACAGTTCTCCTGCTGTCTTGTATTCGATGTTTTTAATGTTTGAATTTGCCTCTCGTAGAAAATCCAGTAAATCATCCCAAGCGTACTCGGCACAGCTTAGGGTAAGGAACCATGTTGGTGTTCCTAAATTCCGTAACATGCATTTTAATTCACCATGGCGTCGTTACCAATATTCATTTGTCCCACGCTGACAAGCCATCAGATTGATCAGTTGTGTTTCCAAATGATCATCTCGGTGCTGCACTTTCTCCATAAAATCCTTAGCAGACACATTTTGTAAATGTACTCCACTTTTTAAAATGTGATTTACTGCATATGATAATGCAGACAAGTCGCTTTCAAATAAAAGATGGAACAAATAAGGAATACTTTGTCGAAATCTGGGATCTTCTGCATATAGTCTTGTAGTCCGATACTCAGAAGCTGGAATCTGTTCTGGACGTTCATCGTATCGTCCTCCTTTTCCTTTAGGAAACAACTGGGGAAAACATCGAGCTTCCAAGCTCTCCTCCCATACACTCACGGGAGTTCCTTTTGCTTTCTTCATCTGAAACAGATCAATATTGTCTCCCATAGCTTCTTTTGAATGTAGAGGATGTATGCTAAAATGTTCATTAATTTCTTCTTCCTTTGACTTGTCCACTTTTTCAATTTGTCCAGTTGGTTTTTCTGTGTCTTCTTGTAAATCTTCTTCTTCTTCTTCTATATAAATTGATTCATACCATTTGTTATTCCTTTTCAAATACAAATTTGCTCTTTGTACTTTCCGTACATCTACCAGCTCCTGCCAAATCTTCTTATTCTTTGTAGGTACACCATCAACCAGAATAACTAATGGTTCAGTTTCCAAAGTATCTGCATCAATAGTTTCCATATTTTTTTTCAAATCCAAGGGCAAATACACCACTCTACCGTTTAAACCTCTCAGTAAATCTGAAGGAGGTAATTTACCAGTTTTGGGCTCCATACGTACTATGGTCTGGAACGGATGAACACATTGAATAAGTATAGACTCATATGTATTTAATTCAGAAAGTTCGGCAGGAATAACATCCAATTCTAAATTATTATGTACAGCTCTGGTCGGCGTTCTATTTTCATCTAACTTGTTGTAACAGTATTTACAAATACGCTGATCTTCACCCAATTCAAAACAATTTTCTAGAAATATATATGTGACAAAATCTTTCCACTTATAATTATCTTCATTTTCACTCTTTCTGTAGAGATCAACATTCCTAGTTTGTTTTCTATAATGAGTTCTGCGGCAACAAATACAAGTAATATTTGGTCTTTCATTAGAGATTTTTTCAAATTTTGTTATGTGATCATTAAATGTCTTACTTACAGAGGGTTCTACATTCTCTTCCACTTCTTCCTCATTTACTGTGTCCTTTTCTGCACTGTTTTGTTCAGGACCAAAGTAACAAAACTGAATTTCATCAACAACCTTCTCTACATCTGATACCGATCCACGGAACAGAGCCCTATTCAATTCATCTAACTTTATTGCTGGACTTTTAGCAAAATACAACCGTCTCACAAACTTTCTCATTTCAGTATGATGAACAGCCAGCATCCTAAAATGATGGAAATCACTATTACACACTTTTCTAGATAGACAAGACAGAGAATGACCCTGCAAACCAGTATTCTCTCTCACTCTGCATGGATCTAGACTTTGAAGCACCTTAATCTTCTGTTTTATACTTTTTTTACTATATTCTCTTAGAAACTCACGAATTTTATCAATAGATTCCTGACGCACAGTGCAAATACTACTACAATTCCAAGTGTACACTGGGGCTTTAGGACGTCTCCCCATAGCCTCATCCGCCATCACTTGTACCTCATCTCTTGGAACCATTATCTCCTTCTCCATTATGCAACCATTTTTCACTTCATAAGCACGACCTCTGGTGTCAACTGCATGCAGCAAACTATTACTTTGAAAATAACTCTCTTCATTAAAAAAAGGTTCACTACTTGAACTATGCATCCATTTTCCTAAAAACACTTTACAAAAGTTTGTTCTGTTCACTACTCTTTTCCTTTTGCTTTGTGATTTCAGTACATTAACCATTTTATCTAATGTACGCATCCTATTCAAAATTAAAATGAATAGTTTCCTTTTTAATTCTAATGCCTTTGCTGCAATGGCTTCAATTTCTTTTTTTCTCTTGTAATATTTTGCCTTTTGCTTATATTTCTTCACATCCTTTATCAAATTGGACATAACTCTTCTCTGAAACATTTTTCTACGTATCTCTTTATACGCTGTTTTTCTGTTTAAGTTATTCTTTGTTGTTGCAGAAGGTATATTTGCATTAACTAAATTCTCAATTTTTTCCTGTTTTTTTCTATTGAAAACATTCTTTCCAGTACAGACATTTTGTACATTTTTCCTTTTTTTGAAGATGTTCTTTAAAAAATCTTTTGTCTGCTTACCAGAAGACTTGTTCTTTTTCCCAACATGAGCATCTCCAACTAACTTAGGTCCTCCAGTTGTCAAATATAGGTTTTTTTTTGTGGTCTTTCTTTAGTCTGGATTTTGTAGGCATCTTAAATTTTGTTCACTGCTCTTCAGCAATACCTGAAAAAAACTAAAAAAAAATTCCTTTATTTTATTTAAATATATTACTACATTTTTTATGATCTTTTCAAATCTTAAAATACTATGTACCCCTTTCCTACAAGTGAAAATCACAATAACACCATCACAAATTAAATACCTAAAAACAATTCCTGTGTGCACACAGAGTCATGGTTTGAAATTAGGCAGAAAACGAAATTTCTTTGCCAATTGCAAAGCATACTTTCTACTACTTTTTTGGCAAGTGATAAGTACTTTTACAGTCTGACACATTTTAAATCCACTTTTCAGATTCTGAAAACATCACATGTCCAAACTGCTTTTTCAGACCAGCACCATGTGTAACCTGGGTGACTGACTACACTCCAGCAAGGGCAACCAGCCTTAGTGTTGCTGAATGTATTTGCATTACTGACTGAAACCTCAAACCCCACTCGGTTGTGAATACTGTGCATGATTCCACAGGATAAGCAGCTGGGTGTGTGTTAAGAGTCTGCTTCTGCATACAAAAAAATGGCTCCCCCTTTCCATCTAATGCAAATGTAAAATCACCAGAGCAATACGCAATAAATCTCTGCCTGTAATTCCTATTTGCACACAGAGTCATGTTTTCACATTAGTCACAAAACGAAATTTCTTTGCCAATTTGAAAGCACACTTACTACTCTTTTTTTTGGCAAGTGATAAACACTTTTACAGACTGACACATTATGAATCCACTTTTCAGATTCTGATAAAAGCTAGGCCTGGGCAAAAATTTCGTTCCGTTCGCGGAAATTGCGATAATTTGACATTTTTGTGTTCCGCGGAGAGCGCGAAAATGTCAAAAATTCCGGTTTCCGCAGCTTGGCGATAATTTGTTTCTTGCTCGCGCTGTAAAATGATACATTCTTGCGCGCGCGCGATCGCCTTACCTGAATCCCTGCGTTCGCCGACAAGTTTTCTTGATCCGGTCGCGTTCTCCATGAGATGTTGTATTGTTTTTAGCCATTTGCGCTGTCTCGCGACAGTTCGCGCCCGCAGTGACGTCATGCGTCGCGCGATCACGTCTTTCTTCTCGCGATCATGCACCGCGAGAACAACTCAAAACAAGATGGCCGCGCCCGCAAGCAACCACATGGGTAAGTTGGCGACCCGCAACCATGCAGAAAATCTCGCGAACATGCCGGAAAAAAACTTCCGCATCTTCGCGATATTTCTGCTTGTTTGCGATAATTTTAAACATTCTCGCGATAATTTGCGAAGGTTAATTCCGCAAATTCCGCCCACCCCTAATAAAAGCACATGTCCAAATTGCTTTTTTCAGACCAGCACCATGTGTAACCTGGGTGACTGACTATACTCCAGTAAGGGCAACCAGCCTTAGTGATGCTGAATGTATTTGCATTACTGACTGAAACCTCAAACCCCACTCGGTTGTGAATACTGTGCATGATTCCACAGGATAAGCAGCTGGGTGTGTGCTAAGAGTCTGCTTCTGCATACAAAAAATGGCTCCCCCTTTCCATCTAATGCAAATGTAAAATCACCAGAGCAATACGCAATAAATCTCTGCCTGTAATTCCTATTTGCACACAGAGTCATGTTTTCACATTAGTCACAAAACAAAATTTCTTTGCCAATTTGAAAGCACACTTACTACTCTTTTTTTTGGCTAGTGATAAACACTTTTACAGACTGACACATTATGAATCCACTTTTCAGATTCTGATAAAAGCACATGTCCAAACTGCTTTTTTCAGACCAGCACCATGTGTAACCTGGGTGACTGACTACACTCCAGCAAGGGCAACCAGCCTTAGTGTTGCTGAATGTATTTGCATTACTGACTGAAACCTCAAACCCCACTCGGTTGTGAATACTGTGCATGATTCCACAGGATAAGCAGCTGGGTGTGTGCTAAGAGTCTGCTTCTGCATACAAAAAAATGGCTCCCCCTTTCCATCTAATGCAAATGTAAAATCACCAGAGCAATACGCAATAAATCTCTGCCTGTAATTCCTATTTGCACACAGAGTCATGTTTTCACATTTGTCACAAAACGAAATTTCTTTGCCAATTTGAAAGCACACTTACTACTCTTTTTTTTGGCAAGTGATAAACACTTTTACAGACTGACACATTATGAATCCACTTTTCAGATTCTGATAAAAGCACATGTCCAAACTGCTTTTTTCAGACCAGCACCATGTGTAACCTGGGTCACTGACTACACTCCAGCAAGGGCAACCAGCCTTAGTGATGCTGAATGTATTTGCATTACTGACTGAAACCTCAAACCCCACTCGCTTGTGAATTCTGTGCATGATTCCACAGGGTAAGCAGCTGGGTGTGTGCTAAAAGTCTGCTTCTGCACCAAAAAACGGCTCCCCCTTTCCATCTAATGCAACTGTGAAATCACCACAGCAATACGCAATAAATCACTGCCTGTAATTCCTATATGCACACAGAGTCATGTTTTCACATTAGTCACAAAACGAAATTTCTTTGCCAATTTGAAAGCACACTTACTACTCTTTTTTTTGGCAAGTGATAATCACTTTTACAGACTGACACATTATGAATCCACTTTTCAGATTCTGATAAAAGCACATGTCCAAACTGCTTTTTTCAGACCAGCACCATGTGTAACCTGGGTTACTGACTACACTCCAGCAAGGGCAACCAGCCTTAGTGATGCTGAATCTATTTGCATTACTGACTGAAACCTCAAACCCCACTCGGTTGTGAATACTGTGCATGATTCCACAAGATAAGCAGCTGGCTGTGTGCTAAGAGTCTGCTTCTGCATACAAAAAAATGGCTCCCCCTTTCCATCTAATGCAAATGTAAAATCACCAGAGCAATACGCAATAAATCTCTGCCTGTAATTCCTATTTGCACACAGAGTCATGTTTTCACATTAGTCACAAAACGAAATTTCTTTGCCAATTTGAAAGCACACTTACTACTCTTTTTTTTGGCAAGTGATAAACACTTTTACAGACTGACACATTATGAATCCACTTTTCAGATTCTGATAAAAGCACATGTCCAAACTGCTTTTTTCAGACCAGCACCATGTGTAACCTGGGTGACTGACTACACTCCAGCAAGGGCAACCAGCCTTAGTGATGCTGAATGTATTTGCATTACTGACTGAAACCTCAAACCCCACTCGGTTGTAAATACTGTGCATGATTCCACAAGATAAGCAGCTGGCTGTGTGCTAAGAGTCTGCTTCTGCATACAAAAAAATGGCTCCCCCTTTCCATCTAATGCAAATGTAAAATCACCAGAGCAATACGCAATAAATCTCTGCCTGTAATTCCTATTTGCACACAGAGTCATGTTTTCACATTAGTCACAAAACGAAATTTCTTTGCCAATTTGAAAGCACACTTACTACTCTTTTTTTTGGCAAGTGATAAACACTTTTACAGACTGACACATTATGAATCCACTTTTCAGATTCTGATAAAAGCACATGTCCAAACTGCTTTTTTCAGACCAGCACCATGTGTAACCTGGGTGACTGACTACACTCCAGCAAGGGCAACCAGCCTTAGTGATGCTGAATGTATTTGCATTACTGACTGAAACCTCAAACCCCACTCGGTTGTAAATACTGTGCATGATTCCACAGGATAAGCAGCTGGCTGTGTGCTAAGAGTCTGCTTCTGCATACAAAAAAATGGCTCCCCCTTTACATCTAATGCAAATGTAAAATCACCAGAGCAATACGCAATAAATCTCTGCCTGTAATTCCTATTTGCACACAGAGTCATGTTTTCACAATAGTCACAAAACGAAATTTCTTTGCCAATTTGAAAGCACACTTACTACTCTTTTTTTTGGCAAGTGATAAACACTTTTACAGACTGACACATTATGAATCCACTTTTCAGATTCTGATAAAAGCACATGTCCAAACTGCTTTTTCAGACCAGCACCATGTGTAACCTGGGTGACTGACTATACTCCAGCAAGGGCAACCAGCCTTAGTGATGCTGAATGTATTTGCATTACTGACTGAAACCTCAAACCCCACTCGGTTGTGAATACTATGCATGATTCCACAGGATAAGCAGCTGGCTGTGTGCTAAGAGTCTGCTTCTGCATAAAAAAATACCTCCCCCTTTCCATCTAATGCAAATGTAAAATCACCAGAGCAATACCAAACAGCTTTCTGAGACCAGCAACATGTGTAACCTGGGTGACTCACTACACTCCAGCAAGGGCAACCAGCCTCACTGTTGCTGAATGTATTTGCATTACTGAGTGCAACCTCAAACCCTTAAAGTATTCCTTATTTTTACCAGTACACCTTACATTTTCGTGAAAACTTAGTCCATATTATTTTACATGTTCCTCACATTTAAATTTCACCCAAAACAGAAAATAATAAACACAACTTCAACAAAAGGAATTCCAATTCTATTATTCATTTCTTAATTTACCATATACATCCCCTCTCAAACTCTAAACTCACCTTTAAAATTAGTTAGTTGTGAAATAAATGTGGCACTCAAACAGCAGATTATCAGAGCCAGGATCTCTCTTCTGTACACCTCTCTCCTCTAAGCAGAACCAGATAATGGCAAACTTTCCCTCTCTTTTTCCACACATATACATGTTAATTTCAAATCTCAGTGCTTCCCCCTTTTTTTCAAATGTAATCACACATTTCTATTGGTTGAAAACCAACCCTTTTCCAAAAGTACCCTTCCCCCAACTTGACTTCTGCCTGCTACCATAGCAACAGCTCTTGAAACACTGCTGTGCAGAGTTAGGTCAGAAGTTCACCAAACAATGTTTCAAATTCAAAGAGCAGGAGTGCTTGACTTTTCAAACCTAACAGCAAATCCATAGTACTGTTCTTTAGTAACACATTTTTCTGTACCAATACAAAACATGCTTCTATAAATTTACACATACAGCCTAGTTTTTATTCTAGAGTGGTATGAAACAGCCAATCAGTTCTTTTTTTTATAAAAAAAAATATGTATGCCTCCATTTCCAAACTGTCTTTCATTTCTTTTTACCATTCTACTGAATTACACCTCCTGAGTGCATCCAGTTCTCCTTTGAAGATGTTCACAGTGTGGATTGTAGGGCACAGCTATGTCTTCTGGAGTGAAAAGTATGCAGAGAAAACAGATATGGTGAGAGACCTTGCTTTGCCAAATGTAGTCATTAAATGGATTGGTCAGAGAGGGTTAAAGTGGCACCAATTGATGCCATTGGTGAAATCCTTCATGCAAATCCAACACCCTGACCTCATAATAGTGCACTGTGGTGGCAATGACCTAGGCACTTTGACTGGGGTAGGTCTGGAAATGCTTATGAAGGACACCTTTGCACAACTGTTTTCACTTTTTCCCTAAAACTGCCTTTGTGTTTTCTAACATATGCCAAAGGCAAAAATGGAACTGGTCCAATCATTTTTGTCCGCAGATTGACAAAGCAAGAAAGCACGTCAACAAATCTGTTTCTGCTTTCCTCCGTGACTATGGTATGGGTTCCATTTACCACAACAACTTGCGTTACGACATGCAAGACATTTATAGAGGAGATGGTGTACACTTCACTGATGAAGGGAACAGAGTCTTCCTCTTGAACCTTAGACTCTGCATCGGTACTTACTTGTAGGTACCAATAAAAAATCACTTCATAAACACAACAGCTCTTTTTAGAGCCCCCTAATATCTAAACACTTAAATCTGCATTTCATTTCTTTTTTTTATTTTTTTACCGTACGCGTACGGTGAGCTTACCGTACGCGTACCCCGCGATTTTTTTAAAAATCAATAAATGTGTTCTTTGTACTTTTCTGTCCTTCTTTGACCCCCTTACAAATGTTAGGGGGTCTGTAACTCTCTTCCTTGCCCCCTTTTCAAGATATCACCCTTTTTTACCGGAGTGAAATACACAAAATGGCGGCCGCCGCTTCCTGGTTTCGACCGATTCGAATGTTTACTAAGATCTAAGAGCCAATCAGAATCGCGCTCGCGCACGTCACCGTACGCGTACGGTAAGCGCACCGTAAGCGCACCGTAAGCTGGCTCAGATATATATATTGATTTAAAGGCTATTTTCTCAGAATCTACTGAACAGATTTACACCTAACCTACAAAAGGCACTTCCTTAACCTGAGGACTACCTCTCTGCCAAATTTCATTAAATTCTGTTCAGCCGTTCGGGCTGTAGCTGTGTCTAAAGGTCCTATGGAAAAATGCATGGGAAAAACGCGTTTTGGGACCCCCCTTTTATCTCAGCCCCCGCTTGACGAATCCCCCCGAGACTTTCAGGGTAGGAGCGGAGCGTAGCACCCCACCTATTTTGAAAAATTCGCGAGGATTCGTCGACCGGCGCCAAAGTTATTCACAATAGAATGTTGCGGATTTCCTATGGAAACGTGGTCCTAACTATAACTACCTACTGGCGACCGCCAGTAGGTTATATATATATATATATATATATATATATATATATATATATATATATATATATATATATATATATATATATATTCACCACAAAATGACCTTGTTTCCTGGAATCCGTGTCCCATGGGCAGGTGGCGAGTAAAAACCGAGCAGGTCTCCCGGTAATTTAATGAACACACAGCGTCTTCTTCACAGAAGGACTCGCACTCGGGAAGGAGAATAGACTGTTTATTTAGTCACTCGTTACGCGTTTCGTCAGTGAAACTGACTTGATCACACGAAGTGTACAACAAAAGGGAGGTGTATACATAGCTGGGAAAATAAACGACAGACAAACGTTTGTCTAGTGGTGTCTGTAACGTTGGCGGCCATTACTGAATGTCAAAAGGTTGCCAGTTTATACATATATACACTTAAATAAATGGTTACATGCTGTTTTAGTGACATCAGCATATGCAAAAGTAAATATACAAAGTGTATCAGCTTGATGTAACCAGAAATTACTGGAAAATAAGCAACAGACAAAGGTTTGTCTCATACTGCATACAGCTTTGGCAGCCATTACCAAATGTCGAAGAGACAATGTCAGAATATAAAATACCATGACTATATGCTTCATTACATATTGTGCCCATTGGTCAAATTAAACCATAGTGGTCAAAATCAATGTACACAAGTGTATCTACATAATGGGCTAAATCTAGCTGGTTATGAACCTTATGATTTGCATAGTGCCATGCATTTAACACGCTGTCGCATAATAACTTAAATTTGCAAGCATTACATTTACATACACAAATAGTGTGTGCTCGCTAGTATACTGCATTACTCCTCGGCAAATAAATAGAGGCAATGTAAACGGTGCATAGAAACATGTCCCATGTTGGGGAGCGTGGGTAGTCACATGACATACTGTATATTTCTATATATATTACATTATCTTATTTAAGAAGTCAAATAACCCCATGAAATTCAATTTGAATACATATCCATGTTTGAAGAGAAATATATACGGCATAGTGCCCCTTTTTATATTATGCACATTGAGCTTTTGCTTGTTGCAATGTCAGTTGCCTCTCAAATCAGACACAATTCTAAAACCATCAGCACTGTACCACCTCTTATGCAAAATCAGTGCTCAAATAAATCATAAGCTCATCAAAAAACAAGAAAATTACAAAGAAAGAATATAATAATAAAATTCTTTCCTTACTGTGCCCCCAGAACCGGGAAGAAAAGGGTAGGGTAACCGGTACGGATGAGAATAATCCGAAGAGATGGCGACCCTTCCTTTCCTCCTGTGCAACAAAAAAAGAAAAAGAAGAGAAGGGAAATTATGCCCAACTTCCTAAAAAAACATAAGTTAAAATTGCACATATTAGTACTATTAGGTCATAGTACCTATAAATGGCTAAAAACATTCATATTTGAACAACCAGCAATAGGATATATCTAACCCCAAAGGGGGGTTACTTTCTGACGGAAAAACAGAAGGCACGTATGAGACAGTAATTATTCTTCATGTAGGTGTACACTCAGTTCTTCATCCAAATTGTGTCCCTTAGGGAACTTAGTTTCCAATATCATTATCCATTTGGACTCACGTTTTCCGAGTAGTAAAGTTCTGTTACCCCCTCTTGGGCCAAGGTGGATTTGTTCAAGGATGAAGTAACTAAGCAGGGAGCTGTTGGATAGATGGAAAAGGTCAAAGTGTCTTGCAATGGGATAGTTGGTATCTTTCTTATTGATGGCCCGCATATGCTCTAACACTCGTTTCTTAGCCATACATGTAGTGCTCCCCACATACCATAGTTTGCATGGGCATATCAATACATAAATACAAAAGGACGTGCTACAAGTTAGAAATTGGTTGATCATTCTGGGTTTGGTTTGGCCAGGAATATTCACAGTTTTGGTCATATGGCTGTTACGGCATGCCTTGCAGTGGCCGCAGGGATAAAAGCCAGTAAGGTTCTGTACATTACCTGGAGTTCTGGAAGTTACATCACTGTGTACCAAAAGATCTCTTAGGCTACGACCTCTCCTGTAGCTTATTTTAGGTCTACTTTCGAAAGTATGGCCAATAATAGGGTCACTTTGTAGAATCTTCCAATTACTAGTTAGTATTTTGTGAATTGGTTCTGAGTTACCACTAAAAGTGAGTATCACCCTGTTGGTACCTTCTGTGGGAATTTCTGTAGTGTCCGTATTTAATGTTTGAGCATGGTCTATAGAGTTAACTTTAGTAATGGCTTTGTTAAGGACCCATTGAGGGTAACCTCTTTCCCTGAATCTTTTGACCATGATTTCCTTCTCACGATGGAATGCGTCATTAGTACTACAATTTCTCCTCGCTCTTAGCAATTCACCATATGGAATACTCCATTTAAGTGGTTCTGGGTGGCTGCTAAGAGCGTGAAGAAGTGTATTACCCGCTGTAGCTTTGCGAAACAGACTTGTATGTAGTCTGTCTCCTTGGGGTTTGATCAGTAGGTCTAAGAACTCCACTGAGTGCTTACTCATACTACTGGTCAGGGAGATGTTACGATCATTGTTGTTGAGTTTATCTAAAAACTCAATAGCAGTTTGTTCAGTGTCAGTCCAAATAACAAAAAGGTCATCTATATATCGTAACCAGATTTTGACTTTACTGAAAGAATCATTGAGTGTGTTGTCTTTCCTGATGTCCTCCTCCCATTTGCCCATAAATAAATTGGCAAAACTTGGGGCAAAACAAGTCCCCATTGCTGTACCAAGGATCTGTTTATAAATGATGCCGTCAAACATAAAAATGTTGTTGGTAAGACATAAATGCATCATTTGGAGTACCATGTTCGTGTGTTCAAGAAATTCAATCGGTCTTTTGTTCAGATAGTATTCGCATGCTTGCATCCCTTGTGTATGATCAATAATACTATACAAAGAATTCACATCCAGTGTGAGCATGAGGTCATTCGGTTCCCATTTGATATATATATATATATATATATACAAAGGACTTCGTCTCCAACTTGCTAGCTCCTCATGCAAAGACAAACACGGACCCATCAAATTAGTGCAATTCTTTATTCAATCCAACAGTAACGCACCTCCGCCATGACGCGTTTCGGCCTGCTAGAGGCCTTGATCACATATATATTCACTGAAAAACCATAGGTTTTAGGGACATTATAGTTAGAAATTAGCATTTAAAAACCTTAGAAATTCACTGAAAAAAACATATGTTTCAGGGACGTTATAGTTAGTTGGAACTTTCACTTATACAAAACCCGTGAAAATTGGCTGTTAAAGTTCATAGAGCAAACTATAACTCGCGCCCCCGCAATGCACTGCTGATGATGTCACATATTACATCACTGATGACATCACTGATGAAATCTCAAATTATATCACTTATGACATCACTGATGGAATCATCCAGTGACTGAGTGTTTCTAAAAATGTCAAGAACGTTCTATCTATATAAATACCAAGGTACATTGAAGAATCATTGGTTGTCTGAGAACCTGAATGGGTGCCTGAGTATCTGTGTGGGAGGGGGGTGTGTGACTACCTGCATGGATGTGTGAGTGGGTGATTCACTGGGTGTATGCATTTATGAGTGCATGTATTAGGAAGTGTATCAGTGAGTGAGTGTGCATATAGCTGTGTTGGTGAGTGAATGGATGCATTAGTGGAATATGTGTAAGTAACCGCATATCTGAAAGGCAGTAGTTGTGAGTGTTGGAGTATAGAAGTGATTCTATGTAACAGTGAGTGCTTGTGTCAATGGCAGCATGGATAAGTGTGTGCTTATGTCAGTAATTGTTGAAGACAGTACGTGTCTGTATGAATAAGTGATGTGCTGTGTGTATAACTGTATAGGTGAGTAAATGGCAGTATAATTAATTCTTTGGGTAACTGACTAGGTTTTTGAGTAACTCTTTGGGTGAGTGGCAGTGTGTGAGTGTCTATATGGGTGTATGAGTGGATATATCAGGGGTTGTATTGATGAATGACTGTGTGTATGAGTGACTGTATGGGTTAGTGGGTGGATGTGTGTGTAGACATATGAATCACTGAGAGGGTATGTACTAATTGCTATTGGTGCGTCTATGGTTTCGATATTGGTAGTCTGTATTTTAGAGTGGGAGTATGAAAGGTTTTATTGAGGTGTGAGGATGTGCATCAGATGATCACGTGGATGATGTCATCAGTGATGTCACTGATCATGTCAAGAGTGATGTAAAATGTGACGTCATCAGCAGTGCATTTTGGGGGCGCGAGTTATAGTTAACTCTACTAACTATAACAGCTGAATTTCTCTGGCTTTGTGTAAGTGAAATTTCCAACTAACTATAATGTCCCTGAAACCTATGTGTTTTTCAGTGAATTTCTAAAGTTTTTTAAATGCTAATTTCTAACTATAACGTCTCTAAAACCTATGTTTTTTTCAGTGAATTTCAAAGCTTTTTTGAATGCTAATTTTTAACTATAACGTCACTGAAACCTATGGTTTTTTCAGTGAATTTTCAAGGTTTTTTAAATGCTAATTTCTAACTATAGCATAGCAGTTACATTTTCAGAGTGGTGGAGAAAGGTGAGCGTGGCCTCCGAACACCTCTTAGCAATCCCACTGTGTGGGATTTACTGGAGGTAATAGGAGGGGTGGTTAGCCCCCAATGTCAACTTTGGGGGCCAACTACCCCTCCTATTACCTCCAGTAAGTCCCACACAGCAGGATTGCTAACTTCTCATACCAGGCCATGCCCCTTTTCTCCCCCACTCTGCAAACACGTCCCCTGGCGCATTGGAAGTTTGGGAATTAATTCCCCTTGAATACTGAGAGTCTCAGGGGGCCAAATTAGCCCACCATGTACCTCCAGTAAGCACCACAGAGCTGGATTGCAGAGAGATGGTCCAAGCCCATGCCCCTTTTTACACCACTTTGCAAATGCGGCTCCTGGCGCACTGCTGCTCGGAGGATGAAGTCCACTTGTGTCTTGAGGACCTCATCGTCACACCAGCAGTGCACCAAGAGGTATGTTTGCAGAGTGGTGTAAAAAGGGGTGTGGCCTCGGACCACCTCTCTGCAATCCAGCTCTGTGGCGCTTACTGGAGGTACCTGGTGAGCTAGTTGGCCCCCAGGGACCCTCAGTATTCAAGGGAAATTAATTCCTCAACTTACAACGTGCCAGGAGGCATGTTTGCAGAGTGGTGAAAGGAGGGGGGCCTTGTGAGATGCCGGCTTTTTAAAAATATTTATTTTAGAAAGGGGGCTGTGTGGTCCCCCTTCTTTTAGCATTTTTGTGGCTCTGGGCACCCCATACCCCAGGGGCAATTTTATATATATATGTGTGTGTATATATATATATATATATATATATATATATATATATATATATATATATATATATATAACCTACTGGCAGTCGCCAGTAGGTAGTTATAGTTAGGACCAAGTTTCCATAGGAAGAACATTTTTTGTTTTGCTGATAACCTTGGCGTCATTTGATGAATCTTCATGAAAGTTTCCAACCTAATTCTTTGTTCATATCAGCTCCTAGGTTGAAAGTTTGGAGGTGATTCGTCAGGGGGGCCAAGAAAAAAGAGGGGACCCAAAACATGTTTTCTCCATGTTAATTTCCATAGGAAAATTTAGACAAGGCTACAGGTCGAACTGGTGAACGGAATTACCCCAAATTTGGCAGGGAGAAGGGTCTTGGCCTAGAAAGCACGCTTTTGTTTATTTGGTGTAAATCTGTTCAGTAGTTTGGAGAAATATTGAAATTTACAGATATTGATATTTGGGAATTCTGCTTTCTGATTGGCTGAGGCGTTACGAGCATGAGCTTGCTGCTTATTGGCTGCTAGCGGTGCAAGCGGTTGCAACTAGGAAGTGTTGGCAGTCATTCTGTGATTCAGTTGAAGCGAGTAAGGGAATAAAAGGGCAAAAAGAGTATGAAAGAGGAGGGTAGGAGCGCTGTGAGGTATGTGGGGTGGTTAGGGTGTGCTACACAGGGAGTGTGAAGTGAAGAATTCACCCCTAGCTGTGTGAAAGTACTGTTTTGCCCAGAGTGAGATGGTGCTGAGGTGAAGTGCCAGTACACTCGGGCATGAAACCGTGAGCTGATTGCTGTAAACTGATGTTCTCTGGGCGCTGTAGCATACTGGCTGCTGTAGCATAGCTGTGCAAGTGGTGTTAGTATGGGTTTAGACTATAGCGCTGTGAGCTCTGTGGGGTGGTTAGGGTGTGCTTTACAGTGAGTGTGAAGCGAAGTATTCACCTCTAGCTCTGTGAAAGTGCTGTTTTGCCCAGAGTGAGATGGTGCTGAGGTGAGGTGCCGGTACACTTGGGGATGAAACTGTGAGCTGATTGCTGTAAACTGATGTGCTCTGGGCACTGTAGTATACTGGCCACTGTAGCATAGCTGTGCAAGTGGTGTTAGTACGGGTTTAGACTATAGCGGGAGTGGGAAGCAAACTACTCACCCCTACCTGTCTGAAGACTCGAATGGAGTGTTTTAGCAAACAGGAATAAAGAAATAATCGTGAAGAATATAATGCAGAATGTTGCAATGCCACAGAAGACAAATGGTGAAATCAGGTGTGTTTAAGAAAGTGGCTGTGTGGGATAAAGCGATGGAGTCTGCAAGTTATATAAAAAGTGTCTTTAAGTAAGTGCCATATATGGAACCACTGGTGCAAGAGCTAAGGCATCCAGCTGAGGCAAACTCCAACCGCTTCTGCTGTATTCAAACCTAAGCTCCTGCATCAGTCTATTCCACATTACATGTTACAGTTCCATGTGAAATAAACAATACCTATTAGACATGAATGACTGTAAATTGTAGAATGAAAATAAAGGTAGGATACGATTACCACACTGTGCCAACCAGTTCCTAAACAATACTGTGTTTTTTGATCTTGATCGCCAGCTCGTGAGCAGAGGCTGAGGATGAGCTAATTTGTGTGAAAGGGCTTTGTGGATAACAGGCAGGCAGAGAGAGACGTATCTACAAAGAATAGATATGGTTTAAAATGAATGTCAGGTTTAGGCTAATTTTGCAAGTAAATAGTGTATTTGCATAGGCCATACATCATCCATCCCTGTTTAGTGTGGAGACGTAAGGGCCAATAATGAAAACAGAGTTCAAATGCCCAAGCATACTTAGAAAGTTATTATATGAAAATAGTTCAATTGAAGAGTATTAAAAAATGTAATAGGAAAAAGTCAAAAAAGTTGGCAAAAAATCAATCCAAGAATAAAGTGAATTTCTTACAAGTCTTGGAGATTGCAGTCCAGAAGTTCTTCAGCGGCTTGAGATGCGTAATGTTCCAAGAGGCGACTGTGGCCATCATGTGAGAAAAGCAAAGCGATCCAATTCATATCCTCGAAGGGACAGTAATGTTCCTCGCATGTTGGAGCGGCAATTTGAATTGGGAGGCAATCTGCAATGTTGTCAAAGGTCGCACATTGCAGGAGATCTTTCACGGCTGCACAGAAATCCCATTCCGCCAGGATACCTTTTTGCGTTTCATCCGCCATTGCTCCACTGCCCGAACAATCAGGTTCATAGTTTTCAAGATACTCCATTACCTGCTGGACATCAGGAGCGTTTGCTGGGATGTCAGCAAGGCATAGATCCATTTGCCAGTCGATTGGGCAAGTTTTGCAATAAAAAGATGGTTGCACGCAGATTGTTTAGGTGTAAATAAATGTCATGTTGTAGCTGGCTCCGATAATAGATAGAGGCAGGCAGCCGAAAAGTTGTTCCATTTTTTCACGGTATCGATGTAGTTTCGCGTAGAGGCGTATTCTGTCGGACATGCTTGTTACCACAGGGAGCGCAGCCATTTTTAACAAGCTAAAATAGTAGTATGATGGCCGCAAACAGAGAGAGAATTATGGGCACTGGTGCTGTTATTCCAGAGATGATCGAATGATTGAAGTCTGGTATTAGACTAAAAACAGTTTGAAAGCCTGTGAGAAGGCCGGGGGAGACAGTGTTAAAAAAGTGTGCCAGAAGCAGATAACTGCCATTAGAAAGCTGTGTGAATTGTGATCTGATTGTGGGAGTTGGTGTGCTTTTAAGAAAGCACGCAAGATTAAGGGCTGTAAGCCTAGAAGCGTTGTGCAGTTAGACATTCTTGCATAGTAATAAATGACTGCCATTGTGGTCCCACTTTTCACCTGTGAGAAAAACTTTGGTATCCTCTTTAAGACAGTGATATGTAAATGGGAGAAACCACTGCTCGTAAATAAACGCGCTACCTTATATAATGACATACAACATGATAAACAACATGTACACCTAGCTGACACTACGTACTGTGGGAACCGTGGCTAGCCATGTACACAAACCAAACATAGTATCTCTGCCACACAATGTAGAATGCGGGGAGAGATGGGAGCAAAGTATGTGCGAAGGCGGCAAGTGATTCTCGATTCTAAAAGTATACAATGCAGTGTTGAGGGGATGTGCCAGACAGACTTGAGTATGCAGAGCACAGACATGTACATGTCAACATACACTGATGGTCTATTGAGTGAAGTGGACAGTGGACGCAACCATGATAGTACAGTCAGTAGGGAAGATTACGAAAACATAGCTCGTACGTGCCCCCTCCACCCCCAAATCTTTAGCGTAGTGGGCTGGTTCGGCGTATGCAAGGCTAGCATAGGGGTATGAATAAAAGGCACGTTTCTCTGGGTGTGGTTCTCTTCCGGAACATGTCTGTCAGGTCTGCACAGCTTACACCACCACGAGACTGACGCTGTGAGCGAAGGTAGCTGCGGGTATAATGCTCTCAGCCTGCTGCTACCCAGAAACCGTCATGGCCGCTGCGACGCACATATGTCCCACAGTTCACCTTTCAACACCGTTGTATGTGAAAGAGGGCCCACCACGTGCCGGCGGAAGCTCCTGGGCCGAGGTCTGCGAGCTGGGAAGGCTCCTGAGATCAACGCTGGCTACCGCGAGACAGGCAGAAAGCGCCCAGCCTGAGGTCCAGCACCATGGAGTGCTCTGTATACTACTAACATAGTAGTCCAACAGGTACCAACAGTGGAACGGTGTCTTGATCCCACAATGGACGATGTTAGAACTGCATCTGAGAGTGCAGATGAAGGTACTCCTTTAGACCAGCTGTAACCAACTGATGGTCCCAACAGTGGAATGGTATCTTGAGCCCACAATGGACGATGTTAGAACTACATCTGATGTAGATGAAGGTACTCACTTCGACCAGGTGCAAGCAACTCTAGGTCCCAACAGTGGAACGGTGTCTCGATCCCAGAATGGATGATGTCCGATATTACCAGCTGCTTGGTTTTCAGAGAACTCCCTCGGTTGAGGTGCATCAGACTCTGTGCTTCCATAGCTAAGTGCTGCACATGATCATTGGGCTTGACTGACTGGAGTCGCTGGAGTACACCGTGCTACAGCAGGTCCGAAGAGTGAAACGGTGTCTTTATCCCACAATGTATGATGTTAGAACTGCATCTGAGAGTGGAGATGAAGGTACTCCCTTCAAACAGGTGCAACCAACTCTACGTCCCAACAGTGGAACGGTGTCTTGATCCCCAAATGGAAGATCTACGATATTATGTGCTGCTTGGTTTTCACAGAACTCCCTCCGTTGAGGTGCATCAGACTCTGTGCTTCTGTAGCTAAGTGCTGCACATGATTATTGGGGTTGGGTGACTGCAGTCGGTTGAGTACGCAGCGGTACAGCAGGTCCAAACAGTGGCACGGGGTCTTGATCCCACAATGGACGATGTTAGAACTGTATCTGAGAGTGGAGATAAAGGTACTCCCTTCGAACAGGCGCAGCCAACTCTACGTCCTAACAGTGTAACAGTGTCTTGATCCCAAAATGGACGATGTCCGATATTACCTGCTTCTTGGTTTTGACAGAACTCCCTCCGTTGAAGTGCATCAGACTCTGTGCTTTCGTAGCTAACTGCTGCACAGGATTATTGGGCTTTGCTGACTGCAGTCGGTGGAGTACACAGTGCTACAGCATGTCGGAACAGTGAAACGGGGTCTTGATTCTGTGATTGAGGATGTCAGAAGTTAAAGTTTGTGATGATTTGTGTGTACCCGCTCCAATCAGGTGCAACCAACTGCGTGCTTCCGAATCCAACGGCACGTGGCTGTGAGGCATTAATGACCACTGCCTCTGACCTACAATGTGGTCAGCAGGGCTCACAATTCAGATCGAGTGATGATTGTTTAATTACAGAATCCAGTAGGCAACTAACTACAACGTCTATTGAAATAATCACAATAGCCTTTTAGTATAGTTGCTTGAAGAAGTTTTTTAAGATGACTTATAGGTCTAGTACAATGACCAAATTCTTCTTGGTAGTGGTAAAGAACACTGAATAACAGTGTACACAGTGGACAGCAGAGATCGCATTTCGAATTGTTTTGATTTATTTATTGCAGAGTTTTGTGTAATTTATGTTATGTTATGTTAACCATTCTTCTATAGCGCACAGCTGCCCCAGCAAAGGGGCGTCCCGGCGCTCTGACTAGCAGAAGAAGAAACATAGACAGAAAAGGAGAAAACCAAAGAAAAGAAGCAGCGGGGCAAGAAAAAAGGTCCTATACAGTATACTTAAAATCCAGGGGGGAAAAGATAAGTTTTAATAGCCCTCCTGAACGTAAGCAAATCATCCAGGGCGCGCATATGGGCAGGTAATGAGTTCCAAAGCCTTGCCGCCAGATAGCGGAAGGAGAGCCCTCCCGCTCTGCAGCGCTTAAACCGTGGACATGCTGCTAGATTTTGACCCAATGACCTCAGAGAACGAGAGGGGACATAGGGAGTGAGAAGATGCTCTAAAATCAGAGGAGAAGACAACTTAAGAATCTTGAAGGAGAGACAAAGTGTCTTAAACTCAATCCTTTGGGCCATAGGCAGCCAATGGAGTTTCCGGATAGTTTCCTTAGCAGAGCAAAACCTAGGTAAGCCCACCAAGGCTCTGGCCTCCGCATTATGTATGCGCTGCATCCGGATAACTTCCACCTGATTGGCCCCCAACAGGAGCGAACTCGCATAGTCAAGCCGGGAGAGTATGGTGGCCTGAATTACCAGCTGTCTAGTGGGGGCATCAAAAAATTTCAGGGCTGGCCTAAGCCCACGCAGGATACCAAAGCAAGTAGCAGCAACTTTTTTAGTGTGTCCACGAAAACTCAGGGTGGGATCCAGCCAGACACCCAAGTTTTTAACCTCGGGTACTGGGATGGGGGCTGGACCCAGCTCTGGGGGTCACCACTGAGCACCCCAGAGGTTGCTCAGCTTACCAACAATAAGGACCTCTGTTTTCTTGGCATTGAGTTGTAAACAGTTAGCCGTCATCCAACCGGCCACTGCCCTCAAACCCTCCCTGAACCTAAGTGCCTCGGAGTCGGAGTCCCCATTAAGTGCAACCGCCAGCTGCGTGTCGTCCACGTAGGAAACCATAGTCAGACCCCAGTTCTTGGCGACCGCAGCCAGCAGCTGCACATACAGATTGAACAACGTGGGGATAAGTGCCGACCCCTGAGGCACTCCCTGCTCGATGAGATGAGGTTTAGACTCAAAAGGAGGTGCAGCGACCCGGAATGAGCGACCTGCTAAAAATGACCGAAACCAGTCAAGTGCCAAGCCAGAGACACCTGCTTCCCCCAGACGCTGCAATAGTATCGCGTGTGAGACCGTGTCAAATGCGGCACTAAGGTCAAGTAACACCAGTGCCGCAGTTTGGCCGGAATCAAGTATGGAGTGCAGATGTTCCGTCATCGCAAGGAGAGCAGTCTCCATGCTATGGCCTGCCCGAAAACCATTCTGGGAGGAATCCAGGATATTAGCAATCTGGAGATGTTGAGTCAAGATTCCATTAACATGGGCCTCCGCAACCTTGGCGGCCCATGGGAGAAGAGAGATCAGGCGATAGTTCTCCAGTTTGAGAGGGTCCAAGGCAGGTTTCTTCAGGATAGGAGTGACATAGGCTTGTTTCCACTTAGTAGGTACCATCCCTGAAGACAGCGAAAGATTGATAAGTTGGCGCACAGGGGGGAAACATAAAGCAGCCGATTCTCTGAGTTGTGCGGGTCTAAGCGGGTCGGCAGGGGACCCGGATTTAACTTTAGCCGACAGCCTATCAAACTCTACCTCAGAGATTTCAGAAAGTGTGGCCAAAGCCACATTAGAAGTATGTTGTTGTATTTTGTGAAGAGGAAGTCAGAAAAAGTATTCATGGAAGACTGTGCTCACTACTGCCTTCAATTTACACTGCAGACAGCAGTGTTCACAATTCAGATCGAGTCGCTATTGTAGATGACGCACTCCTGTAGGCAAAATACATTGCTCTAGTGCGCTCTGTCCACACCACGCATACGTATCATCACAGGGTCCACACACGGTTTTTGTTGCTTCGCCTACGGCAAACTGGGCAGCTCAAGTCAACGTCACGTGGCTGTGGGCCCTTGCTGACCGCTCTCTGGCCTACACTGCAGACAGCAGTGTTTACAATTCTGATCGAGTCGCTATTGCAGATGATGTAGTGTTGTAGGCAACAGACATTGCTCCTAGTACGGCCCACCCGCAGCACGTATCATCGCTGGCTGTGCACATGCTGAATGCTTTTGATGTGGCTATCTAAGTGTACTAGACCTGATGGAACCTTTATGATACAATCTTTTTGTGTATTATTTCAGATCTACTGCCTGTATCTCAGTATACCACAAGTTATGGTTCTTTTATGATAGAATCTTTTATGTATTATTTCACATCTAGTGTCCCTACCTTACTGCAGCACAAACTATTGACCCTTTTATTATTAAATCTCTGTGTGTGATCCAGTGATTACTGTTGTAGTTGATGCTAGCAGCAAGCATTCACTGAGGGCTGGTTTACAATCACCCCACACGCATCCAGCACAGATGTCAGTGGATATGTGACCCTGGTAATAAAAAGGAGTCAAGCGCACGTGCCCGTACCCACTTCCACTATCTATCTGTGTCCGTGTGTTCATTATCTATGCATGATACTGCCCCTGGGCCGTACCACATTACATTGTGTTGTGGACAGCGTATGCAACCATGTTACCTCTGGCAGTGAGGAAATGTTCTGTTATGTAGCTTTTAGATGCATGGCTATCACAGCTGGAAGGCTCCTTTACAGAGCATGAATATTGATGAAGATGATGGTTGCATGTTGTGTGTAGTGTCAGATATGTGTACTTAGCAAAAAGTTTTCAAAAAAGCTCTGTGAGCAGAAGAGGAGTCTCATCAAACGCTGTAGAGAGAATGACTAAATAGGGTGGGGTCCTCCAACTGTTACAATGATAAATGTTATGAACCAATCAAACGCTTTTCTTTAAGGTCACATGGCAATCGTGCACCGAGCGCATAAGGAGGCTGCACCCGACGCGATTTTGAGAAAATATTACCATAATATAAGTTTATTAGTTAGAAATGTATAAATGTTTAAAATATTTTTATATTATCGGTTGTTCTCATATACACTTTAAACTTATTTAGATCTAGTTTTGAGACAAAAACAAAATGAGGGAATGGCGTTCCCGGCGCGACACCACACGTCTTTGACGTAACACAGGGCCTGGCAGCATGCACTCGTCGCATACGCAATGCACAGCGAGGGTAACCCCATCCATACATGACGTAAGGTGCGGCTTGGTACTGCGTACCCGTCGCATACCAAAGTAGCAGCTGGTGGGACCACATATGTATATGATGTTACGCGGGACGCGGTGCCAAGAACCCGTCGGATACAAAATGCCCATCCTTTACGAGTTTAGCAATATGGCGGATAGGATTCGCGTGCTGATGGAGCTTGGTACACTACCGGTACGGGACTCCAGTTTTCTCCCCCTCAAAGAAACGATATACATACTTTTTTTCGAAGATATAAAACATTATATATTTTTCAAATAAAAACAAAGGATTATAGAGTTCCAAAATATTACAAAAAAATAGAAAAAATATAGGTTTTATAAATATTAAAATATGAAATTAACATCATATATATGTATATATTCTAGGCCTGGGCGGCAAATTCCGTTCCGCTCGCGGAATTTGCGGAATTTCGGTAATTTCGCATTCCGCGGAGAACGCGAAATTGCCCAAAATTCTGCTTTCCGCGACTTCGCGAAATTTTTTCTTGTTCGCGTTCTCAAAATGCGTGTTCGCGAGATATTTCTCCCTGAACACGCAAACAGCAACTGTGAACAGGAAAAAGGCATCGCGAACAAGCAATTCCACGTGTTCGCGGAATTTCTGCATGTTCACGGAGATTTTTTACCATTTCGCAGAGATTTGCGTAACGCGATTACGCAAATTCCGCCCACCCCTAATATATTCACTGAAAAAACCATAGGTTTTACAGACGTTATAGTTAGGAATTGGTATTTAAAAAACCTTAGAAATTCACTGAAAAAATCATAGGTTTCAGGGACGTTATAGTTAGTTGGACATTTGACTCATATAAAACCAGAGAAATTTGTCCGTTATAGTTAGTTGAGCTAACTATAACTCGCGCGTCTGCAATGCACTGCTGATGACATCGCAATTTACATTACTCATGACATGGTCAGTGACATCACTGATGACATCACTGATGACATCTCAAATGACATCACTGATGACATCATTGATGACATCATCTAGTGAATGTGTGTTTCTGTAAAGTTTAAATATTTTTCATTTATATCTATGCCAAGGTCTATTGAAGAATGAGTGGATATACAAGTGACTGAAGGGATTATTCAGTAGGTGCGTGACTGACTATGTTAGTGAGTGATTAAACGTGTCTTACTGAATGCATGGGTTAGTGACTAAACTGTGTGAAACTCTGTATTAGTCTCTCAGTTGGTGTGTAAGCGACTGCATGGGTTGGTTAGTAGCTATATGAGTGTCTATATTGGTTATTGATTTGTTGTCTGAGTATCTGTATGGGTGCCTGAGTGTCTGTGTGGGTGGGTGGGGGGTATGTGACTCTGTGCATAGATGTCTGAGTGGGTGATTTACTGATTGTATGGATTCAAAAGTGCATCTGCGAAGGTCTGTATGGGTGAGTTAGTGTGTGTATGGGTGTGTTGGTGAGTGAATGAATGTCTCAGTGGTATATGTGTGAGTAACTACATATGTTTTAAGGCAGTATATGTGAGTGTTGGAGTATATAAATGACTACACGTGAGAGTAAGTTATTTGAAGAGTGGGTGTATAAATGAGTGTCTGCTTGTATCAGTGATTGTACAAGACAGTAAGTATGTGTTAGTATCTGCATAAATAAGTGATGTGGTGTGTGTATAAATAACGGAGTTGGTGTGTATAACTGTATACAAGAGTAAATGTGTATGTGATTGATTCCTTGCATGACTGAGTAGGTGTGTGAGTAACTCTATGGATAAGTGGCGGAGTGTGACTGTATGTATAGGTGTATGTGTTTATATTATAGTACTGTATTGATGAGTCACTACATGTATAAGTGACTGGCTATGTGTGTAGACCTAGGAAATAGTGGGTGGTATGTAGTATCTGGCATTGTTGTGTCTATGGTTTCAAAAATAGTAGTTTGTATTTTTGAGTGGCTGTATCAAAGTTTTTATTAGGGCATCAGTATGTGCATCAAGTTATCACGTGGATAATGTCATCAGTGATGTCATCAGTGTGAGACCGGCCTCACGGCGTATGCCCTCCCGATCATCCAGCCAACCTGCAACCACCCCCAAGACACGGCATCTCCGACTCCGGCCGCCCCAGCCACACAGACCCGAGGGCCGGCCAGAGCCCCCGACAGACTCGACACCCTACCACGCATGTCCGACCGAGGGAGCGGGAACCCCCGAGCCAGACCAAGAGGCGCCAGCCCAGTCACACCTCGGATCGCCTTCCCCCGGGAGGACTCGATCGGCCACCAGGCCCCTGGGGAGCAGGCGCCTCGCCTGCCGAGCGTCTGGGGTCCCTCCCAGACCCACCTGAAAAGACCAAAGAAACAACCGGCAGGAAATCCCGCCGCACCCCCTCAGTCACCCAAGGCCCCTCTCTGCAAGGACTCCGGACTTCAAAGGGCAGGGGGAGTATAATAAGGGGTACCGGAGGAACGAATGGCAGAGAAGACCTGGAACCATCGAAGCCTGCTGACGCTGTCGCGGCTCCCGAATACCGAACCACCTGGGCCTGCTGAGTGACTCGCGGCCCCCAGCCATTGAACCATCTGAGCCCTGCTGACGAGATCGCGGCTCCCGAACTCCGAACTACCTGGGCCTGCTGAGTGACTCGCGGCCCCCAGCCATCGAACCATCTGAGCCCTGCTGACGAGATCGCGGCTCCCAAACTCCGACTACCTGTGCCTGCTGAGTGACTCGCGGCGCTCCCCTCGAGGACGAACTGGCAAGAGATCGCCCAGAGAAACAACACCCTCCAGCTCGAGGATTGTGAGCTATCCGCAGGGTACTTTGCAGAGACACTACCTTCAAAGACTGTCCCGCTACCCCCATTCCCCTACTACCGATTTGTAGTATCTTGTGCCGCTGATGTACTACTTACACCTTGGATCATAAAGATCCCTTGAAACCTTCAATAAAAGAACCTATCGTCCTACAAAGAATAAGTGTGGTGTCACTCTGTTCGTAGTGTAAGCTCAGTGTGTGCGCGCCTGGTTCGGCCTACTTGGGAGAGGTGGGTCAAAGGGGTGGGCACGACGTATCGAACCCCCCTCCGGCGAACGCCTTTCCAACATTTGGTGGCAGCGGTGGGATCCGAGCCGACACCGAAAGAGAGCGTGCAGTGAACGACTGACGCACTACCAAACAGAGATGGAAGGAGAAACCTCCCTGGGTGCCGCAGGTACCGAAATGAGCTCGACGTTCCGAGAGGATCAATTGGACTATTATACGCATAGAGAATTAAAACAATTTTGCAAAGACCTTGGAATCACTACCACCGGATTAAGCACAAAGGAAGACTTCCAAAAAGTATTGAAGACCTGGGTCGAGACGGGGGCGCCCCCGACCCAAACGGAAGGAGACTCCGCCCATGAACCACAAAGCATCCCGGTGAGAAACAGCGGGCCAGAGGGGAACCTGTCCCCCGAGGAACTAGCAGACCGAGAGAGAGGCCGCAACCACGAACTTGAACTGGCCAAGCTGAAAATCGAGGGAGAACTAAAACTGGCCGAGAAAAAGTTAGCCGTCGAGCAGTTACGGCTACAAGGGGAACTCGAGGAAAAGAGACGCCAAAGAGAGCACGACGAAAAGAAACTCCAGCTGGAACATGAACGCAGCCTGAAAGAGATCGAGTTGAGGGCTAAAAGCGAAGAGTCACGACCTTCCGGGAATCTACCATCCACTCCCACCGTGGAAGCCAAAGTCCACATCCCCAAGGATGTGGTAAAGGAGTATTACAAAAACGACGATATCCAGCAGTGGTTTAAGGCCTATGAAGTCGCAATGACCTCTCACCGAGTCCCGCAGAAGGATTGGGGGGCTGGGCTATGGGGCCGGTTTTTAAGCGAAGGAAGAGATACCCTGCTGGATCTGCCCTCCACGGTCATGAACTCCTACAGCCACATGAAAGAAGCCCTCGTGGGCCGGTATGGACTCACCCCCGAGATGTACCGGCAACGGTTCCGATATTGCAAAAAGATACCGGGCACCACATGGGTAGAATACGTGAACTTTTACAGCCGGGCCTTGGACGGGTGGATCAAGGGCAGCAAGGTCTCCACCTTCGAAGAGCTGTTTGATCTGATCGCCTGGAAACATTTAGCGGCCAATTGCTTTGTAGAACTGCGCCAACATCTCCTGGACAGTAATCTCACCGACCCTCGAAAGCTGGCCGCCGAGGCTGACCGTTGGGTGAACACCCGGGCCGCCCGAGGCCCCGTGGGAGACTACGGTCGCCACAGTCAAGGACCCCCCCGCCAGAGGGGCAGAGGAAACCACGGCCGACCAAGAGAATTCCCAGGGGGGCCCCCGCACAGCCCCCCTAGCAGCCCACCAGCGGCAGGTCCAGCCCCGTCACCAGCCAGCACCGGAGCCCCGGGGCGGCTAGGGCTACGAACCAGGATCACCTGCTTCCGCTGCCAACAGCCCGGACACTACGCCAATGACCCCCAGTGTCCCCAGTATCAACGAACCGCCACAACCAACCCCCCGGCCCGGCAGATGGCCTCCGTGGCCCTAGGGGAAGAGATAGAGGACCCCGAAGAGTGGGAACCAGCTGCCATGGCCCTGGTCTCCCTTGGTGATCGAGAAATGGTCCCCGGGACACCCTTGCCCGCCAACACGAAGAAGTACCGACAGCAGGTGACCATCAACGGCCACCGAGTCGAGGGCCTCCGCGATACTGGGGCAAGTGTCACCGCGGTCCACCGCAACCTAATCTCTGAAGACCAGATCCTACCCGGTGCCCTCTGTCCGGTCATATCCTCCGACAATTCCGAGAGCCTCTGCCAGATGGCTCTGGTGCCTTTCGAGTGGGGAGGAGTCTCCGGAGAATTGAAGGTAGCCGTCCGAACATCACAGCCTGTAGACTGCCTCCTGGGCAACGACCTTGAGAGTTCCCCGTGGGGGCAAGTGGAACGAAGAGCTCATCTCGAGATGATGGGCCTACCCGAATGGGTCTGCGCCACCACGCGCTCCATGACCGCGCGACTGCCCCTCTCCGAGGGCGGTGCGGCCCTCCCACCGAACACTGTCCCCGAGAACCGGGACACCCTACCAGAAACGGACAACCCTCCTTCGGAAGAAGAAGAAGACACTAACCCGGGAGAAGGGCCGGGACCTTCCGCCCCTGAGGCACTGACTGAGCTCGGAGAACTGCCCGAGATGGCCCAGTGGCGCTGTGAGGGAGGTCCATCCCGTGAAGAGTTCTGCCAGGAACAGGCCACCTGCCCTTCCCTCGTGGGACTCCGGCAACAAGCAGAAGCACAGACCGCCGGCGACCGGACCGGAACCCACTGGGTCTATTGGGACAATGGCCTCCTATACAGTGAACAAAAGTCAGCCGAGCTAGGCGCAGCCCGTGTACTGGTAGTACCCCTGCGCTTCCGAAGCCTCCTCTTGGGCCTGGCCCACGATGTACCCTTGGCAGGACACTTAGGCCAAGACAAAACATATCAGCGATTAGTTACCCTCTTCTATTGGCCCAAGATGCGAGCAAATGTAGAAGTCCACTGTAAATCCTGCCTCACGTGCCAGGGCAGTGGGAAAAGTGGCGGAAAGCGCAAGGCTCCATTACAACCCTTTCCCGTTGTGAGTACCCCGTTTGAGCGGGTCGGCATCGACATCGTGGGACCCCTGGATCCGAAGACCGCCCAGGGCCACAGATTCATCCTCGTCCTGGTGGACCATGCCACCCGCTACCCCGAGGCCATTCCCCTCCGCACCGTGACGGCTCCCGTGGTGGGCCGGGCTCTCATGGGGATCTTCTCCCGTGTCGGATTCCCTCGCGAGGTTGTGAGTGATCGCGGCACTAACTTCATATCCAGCTACATGAAGTCCCTGTGGCAGCAGTGCGGAGTAACATATAAGTTCACAACCCCCTACCACCCCCAGGGCAACGGCCTGGTGGAACGCTTCAACCGAACCCTGAAGGGGATGATCCTGGGCCTCGAGGAGCCCCTGCGCCGAAGATGGGACGTCCTCCTCCCTTGCCTCCTGTTCGCGTACCGGGAAGTTCCCCAAAAATCCCTGGGGTTCAGCCCATTCAAACTACTATACGGACACCCCGTCCGGGGGCCCCTGAGCCTGGTCAAAGAGGGCTGGGAGACAAGCCCCCGGGGGACCCCTCCTGATGTGTTCCGCTACATCCTGGCGCTCCGCAACCAGACCCGGAAGTTCAGGGAACTCGCAGAGGCTAACCTCGAGGCCAGCCAAGAAGAAATGAAGCGCTGGTATGACCAGAACGCAACTCTGGTCGAGTTCCAGCCGGGCCAGCAGGTTTGGGTCATGGCCCTGGTGAAACCCTGCGCCCTACAGGACAAATGGACTGACCCCTTCAAGGTGATCGAGCGGAAGAGTCAGGTCACGTACCTGATCGATGTACAGTCCCCACGGAACCCCCTCCGGGTTCTCCACGTGAACCGTCTCAAGCCCCACTTTGTGAGAACGGAGTTGAGTTTGCTACTGGCCACCGATGATGGGGCGGAAGAAGACACGGAACCCCTGCCCGACCCCCTGTGCGCTAAAGAACTGGATGGTTCCGTGGAGGGAGTGAAACTGTCGACCACCCTCACTCCCCAACAGTCCGACGACTGTCGCCAGCTGCTCAGACAATTCGCAGACTTATTCTCCCTCATCCCAAGAGTCACCGACTGGTGTGTCCACGACGTGGACACCGGCGACAACCCACCTGTGAGACACCGAGCCTACCGGGTGCCTGACCGGGTCCGCACCTGCATCAAGACCGAAGTACAGAAGATGTTAACCCTTGGAGTGATCGAGCCCTCCGATAGCCCCTGGGCCAGCCCGGTAGTCCTGGTCCCGAAAGTGGCCGCCCCTGGGGTCGCCCCTGAACTAAGATTCTGTGTGGACTACCGGGGGCTCAATGCGGTCACCCGAGCGGACGCTCATCCTATCCCCCGCGCCGACGAACTCATCGACCGCCTTGGGGCCGCTCGTTTCCTCAGCACCTTCGACCTGACCTGCGGTTACTGGCAGATTGCGCTCACGGAGGGAGCAAAGGAACGCTCCACCTTCTCCACACCCGATGGACACTACCGCTTCAGGGTCATGCCGTTCGGGATGAAAAATGCCCCGGCCACCTTCCAGCGGTTGGTAAAGAAGGTCCTGGCCGGTCTCGAGGAGTTCAGCGCAGCGTACCTTGACGACTTAGCCGTATTCAGCTCTCAATGGCACGAGCATCTCCAGCACCTCCGGAAAGTACTGCTGGCCCTGCGCCAAGCCGGCCTAACAGTGAAGGCCAGCAAATGCCAGCTCGGGCAAGGCTCCGTGGTCTACCTGGGGAATCAGGTGGGCAGCGGGCAGGTCGCCCCCCTCCAACCAAAGATCGACGCCATCAAGTCCTGGGAGCCCCCCACCACTCAGACAGAAGTCCGGGCCTTCCTGGGCCTCACAGGATACTACCGGAGGTTCATTAAAAACTATGGTAGCCTCGCAGGGCCTCTCACGGAGTTGACCTCCAAGAAACTCCCGAAGAAGGTGCAGTGGACCTCCCCGTGCCAGCAGGCGTTCGACGCCTTGAAAACCGCCATGTGCACCGCCCCAGTACTCAAGGCCCCCGACTACTCCCAAGAGTTTGTGGTCCAGACCGACGCATCTGAACACGGCATCGGAGCCGTCCTCTCGCAGTTCAACGACAAGGGCATCGATCAGCCTATAGCCTTCATCAGCCGAAGGCTGCTGCCTCGAGAACTGCGTTGGAGTACCATAGAACGAGAGACCTTCGCCGTAGTCTGGGCCCTCAAGAAACTACGGCCCTACTTGTTCGGAACCCACTTCCGAGTGCAGACGGACCACCGGCCCTTGCGGTGGCTGATGCAGATGAGGGGAGAGAACCCCAAGCTATTACGATGGTCAATCTCCCTCCAAGGGATGGATTTCACTGTCGAGCATCGCCCCGGGACGGATCATGTCAACACCGCCGGCCTGTCCCGGTTCTTCCGCTTCGGCGAGGAGAACCCCCCAGTGGATGGGTAGTTCTCCACGCCTTTCAGCTGGGGGGGACGCGTGTGAGACCGGCCTCACGGCGTATGCCCTCCCGATCATCCAGCCAACCTGCAACCACCCCCAAGACACGGCATCTCCGACTCCGGCCGCCCCAGCCACACAGACCCGAGGGCCGGCCAGAGCCCCCGACAGACTCGACACCCTACCACGTATGTCCGACTGAGGGAGCGGGAACCCCCGAGCCAGACCAAGAGGCGCCAGCCCAGTCACACCTCGGATCGCCTTCCCCCGAGAGGACTCGATCGGCCACCAGGCCCCTGGGGAGCAGGCACCTCGCCTGCCGAGCGTCTGGGGTCCCTCCCAGACCCACCTGAAAAGACCAAAGAAACGAGCGGCAGGAAATCCCGCCGCACCCCCTCAGTCACCCAAGGCCCCTCTCTGCGAGGACTCCGGACTTCAAAGGGCAGGGGGAGTACAATAAGGGGTACCGGAGGAACGAATGGCAGAGAAGACCTGGAACCATCGAAGCCTGCTGACGCTGTCGCGGCTCCCGAATACCGAACCACCTGGGCCTGCTGAGTGACTCGCGGCCCCCAGCCATTGAACCATCTGAGCCCTGCTGACGAGATCGCGGCTCCCGAACTCCGAACTACCTGGGCCTGCTGAGTGACTCGCGGCCCCCAGCCATCGAACCATCTGAGCCCTGCTGACGAGATCGCGGCTCCCGAACTCCGACTACCTGTGCCTGCTGAGTGACTCGCGGCGCTCCCCTCGAGGACGAACTGGCAAGAGATCGCCCAGAGAAACAACACCCTCCAGCTCGAGGATTGTGAGCTATCCGCAGGGTACTTTGCAGAGACACTACCTTCAAAGACTGTCCCGCTACCCCCATTCCCCTACTACCGATTTGTAGTATCTTGTGCCGCTGATGTACTACTTACACCTTGGATCATAAAGATCCCTTGAAACCTTCAATAAAAGAACCTATCGTCCTACAAAGAATACGTGTGGTGTCACTCTGTTCGTAGTGTAAGCTCAGTGTGTGCGCGCCTGGTTCGGCCTACTTGGGAGAGGTGGGTCAAAGGGGTGGGCACGACGTACCGAACCCCCCTCCGGCGAACGCCTTTCCAACAATCAGTGATGTCATCATTGATGTCATCAGTGATGTCACTGAGCATGTCATGAGTGATGTAATATGTGACGTCATCAGCAGTGCATTGCTGGCGCGCAAGTTATAGTTAGCTCAACTAACTATAACGGGTGAATTTCTCTGGTTTTATATGAGTCAACTGTCCAACTAACTATAACGTCACTGAAACCTATGGTTTTTTGGTGAATTTCAAAGGTTTTTAAATGCTAATTTCATATTTTAATATTTATCAAACCTATATTTTTTTGGTAATATTTTGGAACTCTTTCATCCTCTTTTTGTTACTTAAAAAATGATGTAATGTTTTATATCTTAAAAATAAATATGTATATATATATATATATTTCTTTTTTTAAACTGGAGTCCCGTACTGGTAGTGTACGAAGCTCCATCAGCACACGAATCCTATCCGCCATATTGCTAAACTCGTAAATGATGCGCATTTCGTATCCCACGGGTTTGTGGCACCACGTCCCGTGTAAGATCATATACGTATGAGGTCGCACCAGCTGCTTCTTTGGTATGCGACGGGGATGCAGTACCAAGCCGCACATTATGTCATGTAAGTATGGGGTCGCGCTCGCTGCGCGTTGCGTATGCAACGAGTACACTCTGCCAGGCCCTGTGTTACATCTTAGATGTATGGTGTCGCGCCGGGTATGTCATTCCCTTTTTTTATGTCTCAAAATGATATCTAAATAAGTTTAAAGTGTATATGAGAGCAAGCGATAATCTGAAATATTTTAAACATTTATATATTTCTAACTGTAATAAACTTATATTATGGTAAATATATTTTCTCAAAATCGCGTCGGGTGCAGCCTCCTTGTGCGCAAGGTGTGTAATTGCCATGTGACCTTAAAAAAAAGCATTTGACATTAACAGTTGGAGTACCTCACCCATTTTAGTCATTCTCTACAGCGTTTGATGAGAGACACCTCTTCTTCATACAGAGCTTTTTGAAAAGCTTTTTGCTGTGTATACATATCTTATACTACACACAACATGCAACGATCATCTTGATCAACATTCATGCTCTGCACAGTAGCCTTCCACGTATGATGGCCATGCATCTGAAACGTTACATCAAAAAACAAATGTGTATTACACGATGCCCCTGGTGTGTGTGTGTGTGCGCATTATTATGCGGCCTTTCGGCCTGGGTATTGGTGTCTCGAAGAGTGCACATCCTAGATCACATGTGACAAACAGTAAATAGTAATGTGTAGATTTGTATTGCATTATGCTTTGTTATCAGGCTTTACCAGTATAGTAGTGTGTCATATGTCAGACTTTCAGAGTCACGTTTGACATGCATTGCTTGACTGTAATGAGCGTTATCACTGTATATGACGTAGCCTCACTGCTGATCCTCCCTCCATCTGAGCACATTCACATGTGTGTGCTTCGCGATAGCAACACTTTCAATAATACCGCACACCATTGACATGCGTGTCTGCGCATATCCACAAGCTTGACAACGACATGTGATGTTGGCCATTCAATGTTTACAGACAGCGTCTCATTAGCGATAGTTGCCGCCCTCCTAGTACATGCTACATTAATGTAAATTGCGGATTGTGCGACGTCAAAACTGCAACAGGGACACACACATAAGTACATTTCCTGGCCAGGCAGGAACTGAACAACGCCCAGGTCCCTGGAATAATTATTCACACCCCTACGCTGGCATACGCAAGCCCAGCCCACTTTGCATACGTATAAATAGGATAACAACGACGCCACATTTCCCAGTTCTTCCACACTGCCTCAGGTGATATGGCCGCATCCACCTAGCATATCACAATGAGCAATAAAAAAAGGGATCCATGAGGTGTACACCATCCTGGCAATCAAAACTTGATTTGAATTGTGAACCCTGTTGGCCGTCCTGTTTGGACACACAACAATGACAGCAGGTGAGTAGTGGGGCCTGGGTGCACAGAGGCTGCAATTGAGCACGCTGTGGTGGGAAGGGTGGGGTGCATCAGCCTGGGTGCGCAGGTGCGAACAAGCGATGTTGCCGTGCATAATGATGTGATCTCTGACCTCATTCAGTCACATCTCTGTCTCATTTTATGGACCTGCTGGACCGTACTGTAGGCCTGAGCCAGTGGGCAGCGCTGCCCTACAGATACGTGGTGTTGGCGTTTGGGGCACTGTTGTGAGCTGATTACTAAGTGTATATGCACACTGGCTTGCGTCACTGCATTACACAAGCACATTATGCTTCTAGCATGCGCTCTGTTACTTTGTATGTGAACGTTGACATAACATATTATTATTTAACCTCTTTGAACCACGATTACCACTAACAGTTGGTAGATCGTAATTCAAGAAGGAAGGATGCACTCAACTGGTGTTCTCTATTAAGCTTGAAATAAACCTTCATTTACCTCAAGACGTTTCCAGCATTATATTGTTTCTCCCTTTTCAGACACTGAGTTGGTTGCACCAAAATGGGTGGAGCGGGTGATTAGTCCGTGATGATGCCCTGGGCATATCAAAACACAGTCCCCGACAGGAGACCTGCTGTGCCACTCTGAGAGAGGCACCCCAGAGTTGGAGCTCGCACCGGCACGTCGTTGGACAGGTGAGCAGTGAAGCCTCGGTGCACAGGAGCTGCAATTGAGCACAGTGCGGGTGCAGGGGCTGGGGTGCAGCAGCCTGGGTGCACAGGTGAAGGCAAGCCATATTGCCATAGATAATAATGTAATCTCTGGCCTCATTCATATCTCTGTTTCATTTTAAGGACTTGCTGGACCGCACTGTTTCTTGCGGACCCCAGTGTCTCAGACACACGGGTGACGGGAGGTGAACAGTGAGGGCTGGGTGCAGTAGGCCGATGCTCTGTCTCCTCCTCCCTCTGTTCTTTTGACTCTCCCTCCCCTTCTCCCTTCCACCCACTCGCTCTCTGTCACATTCTCACGTTCTTCCTTTCATTCTGACTACCTTTCTTTTTCTCTTGGACATGGTACACATACTTATGTTTCTTTTTTGTCTTGCAGGTTTTGTAAGCTGCTTCGGAGGAGTCTCATCCACTTATTTCATGTTATACTGTTGTTTGCTCGAATAAAGTTGCGTTTCCATTTATTTGTGTTGTTTTAATCAAGGTTATTTTTTTATCAATAAATAAGTGAGTGTATGGGTCTTCTTTTTCTGACAACACTTGACTAATTTATTGTGAAAATCGGCGGTTGATAGGAGGTTATGAGGGAAAACATTTGTAATTTTAAGGTGCACCTACCAAATATAAACCAACAGACTATTACATAAATGAAGCCTGGGTAATTCTACAACTGCAAGGGTTCTATGAGTGTATCACTTTATAACACCATGAGTACTGCCCGTGTGATTACAGAACCAATAAGGCACTGCCAAGGGCCACGGAGACTTCAGGGACTGGCGAGGCCCACCCTCCATATTTAAGTAAAGGCCCCGAGGGGTGACGATCCCCGGACTTGAGTTGGCCTCGAAGCCCCCCGAACAATTAATAAACAATACCCGGGGAAGTGGCGATCCCCTAGGCTGCGAAGCATCTCTGTGCCCTCCCGCGCCTAAATTACATGTGAAATTAAGGTCCCCAGTGATGCAGAGACCCTGCAATATAATAATAGAATTGGCCCCGGAACATTACCCACCAGGGGGCTCATTTAAATGAACGGTTGAGACCCCGCTTCATTTTTTTTCTCCATTTTTACCATCCGGATCCGCTTTATTGAAGCGGTACAAGGTTTTCCTCCTCTCGCTTCAACGAGGAAAACAAGGATTTGCTATCACGGGGTGAAAGCCATGCTCCCGCCCTGTAATAGCAAACATAAATGTCCTGTGGATACACACCCCAAGACATTGTATGAGCTGCATCTGGGGGGTGGCGCTACATAGGACCATGATGCATTGGTTACTGCATAATTACAGAATTAGTACAAATGCATACTAACACTACTTGCACACGTGTGTAGTGAAGAGGCAGAGGCAGCCCAAAATCAAAACTATAAATCCTACCAGAGGTTGGATGATATAGTTCGATGAGCCGACGACCCTGGGATGAGTAGAAACAGCTTCACAAAGAAAACGGGTCTTCAGCAGAACGCAAGGCAGCTCGAAATATTGGTGAGTGCTGCCTTCTTTTTACATTCTCCCACTCATCGCCAAATTTATGTAGTGAAAAGGCAGACAACAGTGGATCCAATAAGTAAATTTATTGCAGGAAAAGAAGACAGCTTAAACGGCCACCAACAGGAGCAGACAGCAAGGCAACCGTCTTCTCCAGCACCATGTACAAACTCCCCAAGATTCCCCTCATGACAGCCCTACATTCTAACATTACATACTTACATTCTAGTAGCATTACATACTAACATTCAACTATGACTTACATTGGAATACTACACAGAGCACATGACTTTACGGTAATGAGCTCATGGTTTCATCCACGAGTCTTGAGACCGGTAGGGGTGAGTAGTTCGCTTCCCACTCCCTGGATTATATAAATGCAAACTAACACTACTTCCACAGGTATGCTACAGCGCCCAGAGCACATCACTTTACAGCAATGAACTCACGGTTTAACCCCCGAGTCTTCAGACCAGAAGGGGTGAGTAGTTCACTTCCCACTCCCTGTATAGTATAAAGGCATACTGACACTACTTACACAGTTATACTCCAGTGGCCAGTATGCTACAGCACCCAGAGCCCATCACTTTACAGCAATCAGCTCGGTTTGATCCCCAAGTCCGTGAGTACTTCGCTTCCCACTTCCCGTACAGTATAAACACACTGTAGAGGTCAGTAGTTCGCTTCCCACTCCCTGTATGGTATAGACTTCTACTAACACTGCTTGCACAGGTATGCTACAAAGACCAAAGCACATCACTTTACAGCAATGAGCTCACGCTTTAGGCTCTCGGTTTCATACCCGAGTATAGCAGCATCTCATCTCAGCATTGTGTCACTCCAACACTTTCAAACCAGTAGAAGTGACTACTTTGCTTCGCACTCCCTCACAGAGGTTACAGTGCTCCTATCCTCCTGTTTCCTACTCTTTTTGACCTTTTTTCCCCTTACTCGTTTCAACGGAATCACAAAATGGCTGCCAACACTTCCTAGTTGCAACAGCTTGCAGCCAATAAGCAGCAAGCTCGTGCTCGTAACGCGTCAGCCAATCAGATAGCAGAATTCCCAAATATTGATATCTGCAAATGTCGATATTTCTCCAAAAATACTCAACGGATTTACACCAAATAAACAAAAGCGTGCTTTCTAGAACAAGACCCTTCTCCCTGCCAACTTTGGGGTAATTCCGTTCACCCGTACAACCTGTAGCCTTGTCTAAAGTTTCCTACGGAAATTAACATGGAGAAAACACGTTTTGGGACCCCCCTTTTTTCTCGGCCCCCCCTTGATAAATCACCCCCACACTTTCAACATAGGAGCTGATATGAACAAGAATTAGTTTGGAAACTTTCATGAAGATTCATCAAAGTTATAAGCAAAACAAAAAATGCTCTTCCTATGGAAACTTGGTCCTAACTATAACTATAACTATCAAAGGCCAGGGTGGAATTATAAATCCGCTTGCTGAGTTGGCTGAATTCGGGTAACTAGGCGTATGCATGGAACAAGGATTTTTTGCTAAATTCCTCAATCGAGCGCTTGGTTGAATTATTATTCTGTTGGGGCCCGAGAGGATTCAATAAACACGCTCTTGCAAGTATGATTTGCTGGCTTCTAGCGAGCAAGATTTTCCACTGAGTAGCGCGACTTCTGGCCGCTACAGAGCCTTCTGGTGCCATTTTTGTGATGCATGTAACCGTGAGCAGCCACAGCTGCTTCTCAAGCAGATTCTCTATTTAAGAAATAGCTAAATCAACTCATAATTAACTTTTTAAGTGAATAATGTACTCAAACAGATGGTTCAGATTGTTTTTAGTGTGAAGAGCATATTTTTAATTTTGCATTATATTTTTAGCAGGAAGGAAGTGCCGCAGAGACTCCAATGTTCTTTTACTGTCCAGAAAGCTTCTCCCGGTGTTTTGTCCAATTCCTGGTCACTTCTCATTTGGATTTCAAGGTGGAAGGATCCCTCTCTTTGTCTGGAATTCATTAGATTTCAACCAAGGACTTTGTTTTGTGACATCACACGTAAGTTTAACAACTTTGATATAAGGGTGTTGTCTGAAAGAGGGCATGCACCAGTATTTATTTGTACTTTTATTTAACTTTTACATGTTATTGTGGATGTGGTGGGTGGCCTGGAGTGGCAGTAGGGGCCTGGTATTTTTTTGCATGCATTTTTTTATCTTTTGTAAGGAAAAAAGGTTGCACAGTTAAGTACTTTTTCTCCATGTTTGTTACATTTGCACTATTCATTTATTTTACCATGTGACCTAATCTGCACACGGACCATCAAGCAAGTACTAGTCATTGGGTATATGAAACAATTGTTTCTGTGGTAAATGTTGTCTTAAAACATCTATGATTTAGGTCAGGGATGGCTTTGGATGAAATTAAAAATGTGTTTTGTTTTATTTTTGCATTTCACATTTCTTCTGCAAAAATTGTATTTTAGTGGCACCTAATTTTCATTTTTGGCATTGCTGAATTAATTGTAGTGGTTTCTTCATTGTTTACCATACCTCCCTTGTCTGGCCAGTGAGTGTGTGTGTTTGCCATAAGCCCCATTTTGTCTTTGTTCTCCATGCCATGCGGTCTGTAGCCATTTTGTATAGTCAGTCTCCTTAGATCTGCATGTGTTCCTGTGGAGGTGAGCCTTTTCAGGGGCCCACCAGTGCAAGAGTTCGCCTTTCTTTGTTCTTTAGTCCTTAGACCAACAAAATAGAGATTGGCACGGAAGCTGTAATATCAAAACAATAGTTTATTATCACTCATGAGTGGGACTACATTGATACAGAACCCTCAGGCAATGTATGAGGCAGTACATGGAATACAGAAATCAGGGTGCTTATATACACCATTTGTTGCAGTGCAAGCATGGACACTCAAAAAGAGGCGGTACAAGTATACAAAAGAATAGCTATTCACATATATGGACATACAGAAATCACTTAGTTAACAGAGTGGGAGGGGAGAATATACTGCTTGCATCAGTTGGATTAGCCTGACAGTTATATTTGAAACAGGTGCATTTGTATTCTAGCAGCTACAGGCCTTTCTGAGCATGCGCAGTGCTCTGGACCAGTACTGAATGAGTTAACTAGAGTTGCTGACTCAGGCAAAATAGCAAAGCAGGCAACAGTGATGATGGAAGGAGCACATGGCGAGCACATGGCTAACTAAAATGGATGCCAAAACAAAATGGCTTCAGCTCATGCTAACAGCGATTTCTGCCGATTTCCAAAGACGATCCTTTTAGCATTAGCTGAAGACATCTTTTGAATTTGAAGGAACAAGGAAAACATCTTGCACATCAATTTTCATCATATCGCTAATCTCTTGGTCTAATACATGTTGGGCTTTCACATTCTTGATGTTGCATTTGGTGGGTATACAAGCAGAGATACAAAGTAAGGTTGGGCGGAATTTGCGAAAGTGACTTTCGCAAATTATCGCAAAATTGCGCAAAATCTCCGCGAGCATGCGAAACTTCCGCGAAGATGCGGAGATTGTTTTTTCCGCCTGTTCGTGATGAGTTTTTGCATGCTCGCAGGGAAATATATCTCCAACTTGCCCATGCGGTCGCTAAGGGGCGTGGCCATCTTGCTTGCGATGCTTATTTCCTGTTCGCGATCGCAATGACGTGTTCGCGATCGCAAACTCTCGCGGGATAGTGCGACCGGCTACCAACAATCCAACATCTTGTGGCGCGCGTGAACGGACAGGAAAACTCCTCGGCGAACGCAGGGACCCGGTAAGTCACGACCGCGTGCGCGAGAATGCATTTTTAAAGCGCGAACAAGAAAAATACTTCCGTTTCGCGGCAGGTTGCAAAAGTTTTGACATTTTCACGCTCTCTGCGGAACGCGAAAATGTCAAAATATCGCAAATTCCGCAAGCGGAACAAAATTTACCGACCAGGCCTAATACAAAGGAAACAAAGCGTTGGTCCACATTGTGTGCATAAGCAGCATGACAGTAGGATCGCAAATAATATACATAGAATTGTCAACAGTTTCCAGCCCCAGGTAATCGACAATGTCCATAACCAGCCAGCTAAAGTCCATGTTCCTGAATCAGGATGAATTTCAGCGGCTATCTTATGTAATTTAGAGATTGCATCAACAACTGAAGGGGCGTGATCAGGGATGTAAACACAGCAACTGCTCCTGATGATGCGACATGCACCACAATGGTCAGCCAACCAGAACATCAAGGATCTTTCTATTTTGGAGCCCCACAATCCTCGCAATTTGCAATTCTTCTGTGATGTTTCCAAGTGCCATAGCTGTCTGATTGGTTACAGCCTCTACAACACGTATCAAATGTCTGATTTTCTGGCTGTTTAAAGCAGCACCAACAAAGAAGAACAGTCCCAAATTGAAATCAACATATTGCTGCAGTGCATTGTCAGTCTGATCCACCTCATCATAATTTATTGTCCTCTTAAATCTGTTTTTGGAAACGTTATTAAACAGTTTATAGTCTTTATGATAGGATGCAGGTGCCAAAAACACAGGTGGTAACAAAAAGGATACGAAACAGGTACCGGACCAGCCAATGGGTAAGTTGTAATATCCCTTATTTCCACATATGAAGTAGGTATTGTGCGATGACCTAAAACTGCTGTTATTTACTCCAGTAATATTTAATACCATAGTACAGTCGCTTTTCCCCACGGGAATACTACCAACATTGTTCACACACAGGTCTGCTCGAGCCCTAGTAACAGCTATAACAAAAGTTCCATTACCCTTTGCAGTACGAGTGTTCTTCCTTTCTTCTGATAAGCTGGCATCATTCCACACACCCAACAGTCGGTATTGTTCGTAGCATTATGTATGTGATGCAACATTTGAATGAACGTGTTGTTGAGATAAGACTGTCTATGCTTCTGCTCATGATAAGGGAGAGTGAAGTAGTGGTGTTCAATGGGGACAGGAAGAGTGACAGCAAGCAAATTTCGAGCAGGAGCTACTCTCTCTACAACCCAGGTTTTTATTGCATTCAGAGCAATAATTGAAGTGAGTCCAATAATAAACATTATCTTTCGATCACAAACTCTTAATTTCTTTTCCACAGGCATGTTTATCTCAATGTTGAACAACAGCAGGACTAAGATCCTGGGCAGCAATTGGTTTCTTCACTGAGTTTGAGATGGGTATCGCTATTCTGGTTCCCCCTATGCTACTCAGGCTTTCACTAACCCAGGAGAGTGACTTAACCAGTCTCTTTCAACAACAAAGTTTTCCAGGGTCGCAGCTGATATCGAGATGTACCAGGGATCGTGTGGTCCGGGAAATCTTCCTCAGGTCCTTCAGGTGTCGCAGTTTGGCCTTTCTCGGTGTCCAGGAGATCACGGTGGTCGGTCAGTACAGCTGGGTTCACTCGATCTGGTGACACTTTCCGGCAATGGACGCCATGCACCCAAGTCTTCCGATTGGTCACTCGCACCGCAGTCCTGGTCGCCAAGAGCACCTGCTCAGGGCCATGCCACCTCGGGGCTAGAGAATTGGCTCTCTGGAAGGACTTCATCATGACAAAGTCACTTGGCCTCAGACCATGGCCCTCACCCTTCGACCTGTCTGGAAGAGTCTCCCGAACCTGTTGATAAATAGAAGACAAGCTGTCAGTCAACTGAGACAAATAGTTGTTCATCAATATACAAGGTACATCATGTATAGGGCGTGGTTTAGGAGTTCCCCAAATATTCATTGACCTTCTAAATACCACCTCATATGGTGTGAGGCCACATTGTGTATGTGGCACCAATATAATGGATAGCAAAGCCAAGGCAGAGCATCCAGCCATTTCAACAATGTGGAAGCCTGTATTTTAGCCAACTTAAGCTTGAGGGTAGAATTGTATCATTCCACTAACCCTAATGATTGTGGATGTAAAGCTAAATGGAACTTCTGCTTAATTACTAATCCTTTCATATGGTACTCAATAACTTGCTCAATGAAATGGGGTCCGTTGTCACTCCACAAAACTCGACAAACGTGGAATCTGGGGAAAAATTCCTCTAGAAGCACCTTTGCCGTAGTAAGAGCTGTATTATCTTTCGTAGCGTATGCCTCTATCCATTTACTAAAGGCACAGACCACTACTAGAACATATTTCAAGTTATTACAGCGTTCTAGCTGGATATAATCCATTTGCATAACCCCAAAAGGTGCAGTTGGTATTGCAAACCCTCCTGTTGGAGTTCGTATTACCTTTCCAGGATTATACTAGAGACAAATCAGACAAGACTGGACTATCTTTTTAGCCATTCCGGCAATCTCTGGATGATCCCAAACTTGCGTAAGCAACTTTGCTATGGAGGATGCTCCAACATGTGCCGGCCCATGTGCCATGTGAATCATGGGGTGTAAATATGCTGTGGGTAGTTTCCATCTGGTCATGTCTTTATTTCTCCAACAGCCCTCATCGTCCAATGTTCCCTCCTTGGACCATTGGTCTAGTTCATCAGCAGAGGCAGATCGCTGCATGTCCAGCACCTCTTGCCTGGCATCTTGCCAAAGTTCAGCCTACTACATACATAGATGTAGTACTTCGTAGATGTAGTACTTCGCTGCATTGCAGTCTCACGGGCTGTGTGATCCGTGAAGGCATTGCCCTGTCCTATTTTATCAGTCACTTTCTTATGCGCACTACACTTAACAATCGCTACTTTCTTAGGGTATGTCAAGGCAGTAAGGACACTATGTACTAATTTCCCATGCACTATTTGTGTCCCGTGTGATGTAAGGAAGCCTCTTTCCTTCCAGAGTAGCCCAAACTCGTGAGCCACTCCAAAGGTATATCGGCTATTGGTGTAGATGTTAACAGACAGATCTATGCTAAGCTCACATGCTCTTGTCAGTGCTATTAACTCAGCTGCCTGAGCTGACTTCCGTGGGATGCGAGCTGTCTCAACAACCGTCTAAAGTGTCGTAATTGCATAAGCAGCTATTGTCGTGCCATCGGGCAACTTCAAGCAAGACCCGTCAACCCACAATTCCCCGTCAACTTCAGAAAGAGGCATATCTTGTAGGTCAACCCGACCCTTTGTTTGTTCCTCAGTAAGGAATATACAATCAAGAGACTCTTGTGACTGAGACTGAGTAGCTAGAAATGGTAATAGTGTAGCAGGATTTAAAGTCGAACATCTTTTCAGTGTGATATGAGGGGCCAAGAGTGGCAATTCATATCCTGTCAAGCGAGCACTAGTTAAGTGCTGCGTGTTCATCTGGTTTAAAAGGGCATTGACTGAATGAGGCACTAACACAAGCAATTTGTGTGATAAAACTATTCCCTCAGTTTGACGAATGGACACAGCTGTTGCCGCCACCGCTCGAAAACACCCAGGCAAGGCACGGGCGACTGGATCAAGGACAGCTTAGAAATATGCACAAGGATGCTGTATATCACTGTGTGTCTGTACTAAAACTGAGAGAGCGCAACCATACCTCTTGTGTACATAAAGTGTGAAGGGCTTAGTGTAGTCTGGAGTTCCTAATACTGGTGCAGAACAAAGAGCTTGACATAACTGCTGGAAAGCATCCTGACATTCAGCAGTCCATGGGAGGGGCATTGGAGTGTCTTTGGTCTAAAGGGCCAACAAGGGTTTAGCAATGTATGAAAAACTAAGAATCCACTGCCTAGAAAAGGAAGTAAGACCAATCAGTGTACGAACATCCTTCTGAATGCGGGGCACAGGTGTGTCTAAAATGGCTTGAATGCAGTCTGATGTGAGTGTACGTCCCTCCTTAGACAGGAGGTGACCTAAATAGGTAACCTGCTGTCTAGAATATTGCAATTTCGTCCGAGAGATTTTGATGATAGGGTATCAGCAGCCAACAAGATGTCATCAACATATTGAATAAGAGCCACCCCTTTCGGTACAGGAAAAGAATCAAGCTGTCTTTTCAATGCCTGGCTATAGATGCTAGGACTCTCTGTACACTCTTGTGGAGATCTACAAAATCTGAAGGAACAATTATTCAAAGTGAAACCGAACAAATAACAGCTGCCAGGATGAATAGGTATCGAGAAGAAAGCATTCTTCAAGTCGATTACACTGAATGTAGTTGCAGTCGGAGGAACCATAGTAAGAAGTGTCGTGATGTCAGAGTATTGGGTATTGGGGCACTACAATCTTATTGACCTCTCGTAAGTCAATGAATAACCTGTATATTTTAGTATCTGGGTCTTTCTTTAGAATGGGAAGGATAAGACTATTACAGATATTGTAATGGACTTCTTCCACAACCCCCACTCTAATCAAATCTTGAACAATACGTATCAGTGCCACTTCACCTTCTTGAGATATTTTATATTGAGGCAGTCAAGGCAATGAAGCACCCTCCTTTACTTAAATATGGACTGGTGGGATAACCATTTGTCCCATATCAGTATCTGATGTAGCCCACAAGGTACTAGGTAGTGATGCCAATGCAATATCTTCTCTAATGAGACAAGACATCTCAACCATAGGATAGTTATCATTTGAAATAACATGCACACCTTCTGTGGAACAACGTATCATAGCACGAAAATGTTTGAGCATATCGAGACCCACAATGTTTTCCGGAGTGTTAGGAGAAAGCAGAAAAGGACATACGGCAGTGACTTTATCAACATGAAATGCAAGTGGCTATGACAGTGGGCTAAGGGAAGATGTCCCATTGAATCCTATCGATGTTATTGTTAAGACAGACAGGGGAGCCCTAGGAACCAATTGTTTAGACAGGGTGCTACGAGTAGCTCCTGTATCAACTAGGCCTGGGCTAAAATTTCGTTCTGTTCGCGGAAATTGCGATAATTTGACATTTTCGTGTTCCGCGGAAAGCGCGAAAATGTCAAAATTTCCGCATTCCGCAGCTTGGCGATAATTTGTTTCTTGCTCGCGCTGTAAAATAATACATTCTCGCGCGCGCGCGATCGCCTTACCTGAATCCCTGCGTTCGCCAACAAGTTTTCTTGATCCGGTCGCGTTCTCCATGAGATGTTGTATTGTTTTTAGCCATTTGCGCTGTCTCGCGACAGTTCGCGCCCGCAGTGACGTCATGCGTCGCACGATCACGTCTTTCTTCTCGCGATCATGCACCGCGAGACAACTGAAAACAAGAGGGCCGCGCCCGCGAGCAACCACATGGGTAAGTTGGCGAGCCGCAACCATGCAGAAAATCTCGCGAACATGCGGGAAAAAAACTTCCGCATCTTCGCGATATTTCCACATGTTTGAGATCATTTTTAACATTTTCGCGATAAATTGCGATAGTGGATTTCGCAAATTCCGCCCATCCCTAGTATCAACCAGAAACTGATCAGTAGAACCCAAGATGTTAGCATTGACATAGGGACCCTTCTGATCTACTGGGACTTCAACTGGTTCCTTACCCCATCCTAGGCATAATTAGGGCCCTTCAAATCCTCAGTCGGATAATCGGATATTTGATATTGATTTCGCCTGTCAAAAGTGTTAGAGGAATTTTGAGTATGCTCAGCTGCCTCAAACCTGGTACGATCATCCATACATCCCCTATTTCCTAAATTCCCTTGGCGGCTTCTCATATATCCTCTACCACGCTGATACTGCTGTCCTTGCAAAAGGGGTCACTCAAAACGCCAATGTCCAATCACCTTACAATAAGCACACTGATCAGAAGACAAAGTTGTTCGAGTGAAAGAAGGTGCACTAGGGCGATACATCACGCGTCCGCCTCTACCACTGCCTCTATAAGATGGACCATAAACCTGAGCTAACATAACCTTTGTTTTTAAGTCTTTAGCCTTTATATGCTCATTGCCCTTTGCTTCCAATTCCTGCCGTTCATAATACTGAGCCATAGTCAAAAGAGAGACTGGGGAATACGTAGTCCATAAACTCTCGCTGGCCTTTAGGCGACTAGCTATTCCTGGCAACATATTCGTGACAAATTTGCCAACGAACAGATGCTTGCCCGTGTCATTTGTCAATGACTGCTCACTAAAGTCATGGAATGTCTCCTCAAAACGTGTAAAGAAATCAGAAACTGATTTGTCCACTTTCTGTTTACAATACGCCAACATAGTCCAATCTATCTTTTTAGGAGGTATAAGAGTTTTCAACTTAGTTATTATAGACTTTGGGATGTCTAATATCTCTTGTTGAGGTTTCTGTGCAGGTTCTCGTGCTGCATCTAGTTTCTCTATTTCTTACCAATTATCTCCGAAAGCTGTACGATTGTCTACTTTCCGAATCGATCTCCACATATCAGGGGGTAAGACAAGCCCAAAAAACAGATCAATATCAGGCAAAGTCATAGTACAAGAACCAATAGCTCCTTCAACCTCCTCATAAAAAGTAGCCGGATTTTTCCGCGGGTCAGGCAAAGCAGCTTTAAGACCCATGACATCCGCTCTACTCCAAAGAGTATAAACCCAATTATAAACAAAATATCCCTTCGCATCAGTGGAATCTTTCTTGTCACTTGTTCCCGCACCCTTAGGTGGAACATATAAAGGCGCAGCTTCACGCATTGGTTTCCCATGAACTACAGAAATACTGGTATCCTTATCTGTTCCAGGATCTTCATCATGTGGCATGGGGCTCTGAACCATTTGTTCAGCTGGAACTGTACCAGCTGTCTTTTTCTCCTCTTGCAAACGGAATGCATCAGTTCATAGTTTAACCATTCGTCTAATTAAATCGGCCACCTGGGAAGGGAGTAAAAGACCATCAATCAATTGTTTATGATCAGATTTTATATCAGCAGGCTCTAATCATCGGAATATGTCCTAAAACTATTACTTCCCCTGTAAACGACTCTGCAAAATATAACTGCTCTGATTCTGACCATTGCTGAACCATCAGTATAAGGCCTGGAGCAGAGTTGGGACCGCGAGCTGCTTTACGAGCAGCAGATCTAAGAGTGGTCGCACGCTCAGCAGACAGCAGAGAGCATAGTCTGTCATTTACTTTCTGCATCTATCCCTTTCTGACCTGAGAGAGATGCATGGACATGTAAATCGTCCTCAGGGGCAGAGGGAAAAGTATATGGAGGCGGAGATCGATCTAACAAAATTGAATCATCCTGAGGTTTATTAAGTACAGGATAAAGGGGGCGCCGGACAGGGTATTGGCCATTTACCTCTAGACGACGCTCCCTATCCTCTTTTATTTCTTCAATCTCTTTATTTTTCAGTTCCAGCGCTTTCATATAGATATTTTTGCGCTGTTCTTTATCTGCTATAGTTTGCTCTTTTCTCACTCTCTCATGCACTTCTTTCTCCCACATTCGTACACAATCAAACATATCTTGTCTGCTTTTATGCTTGAACACACATTGTTCCACATACTGAATCTTCCTAAGATCAAAGACCCATTCAGAGGCCATCGTAAATTAGGATCCTTTTTTGTGTATTTATTTCACAATGCACAATACATTATGGAAGAAATACAGTTTTTAATGTACATGTACCTATTCAGTGTCCCATCAGGGGGAGCCGGCTGACTTCGTTCTAAATCCATTTTAATACTTCCAAAAAAACAAGACATCCTACGAAGCGTGCTAGAGACAGGCATGTCGCAAATATTATACTAACTATAATATTATAACAAAAGGGTACTAATCACAAATACAGTACCGTTCCAAATATTCAAAAGTTAAACAAAAAAAAATCTCCTCATTGCCTGCCTATGTATGTTGGAAGAAACCAGAAATCAAGAGTGCCGCTATAAAAGAAGAAAAAAAAAGTTCTTGTAAGAACTAACTTTCCTGGTTTAAAAAAAGAGCTAAATGTCTTTGTTAGTGTTAGTTTAGATGAATGTATGTGTAGTACGTAATTGACTGAATGAATGCATTAGTAGCATATGGTGAATGTATAAGTGCAGAAGTATGAGGAAGTGCTGCAGCATCACACAGTAACCTCTTTAACTGCAGTGTGCTGTAGTACTTCCGAAGCACAGGGATGCAACATATGTTGCAAATCTATGCTTCTGTCTGCACGGCTGCTTAAACTGCAGCCATGTGGTGACACAGGCACCCTTGCACCATAGTGCAAGGATATCTGTGTCATGTGCTGTTTGTTTTTCTACAGGAAGACGCACCTTCCTGCACAAAAACAATGAGAAAATGCATTTTTCTCTTTCAATGTATGCTGAACATTTCAGCATGCATTGAAGATATAAAAATGTGGAGAAATGAAAACAATTCTCCTTGTTGTGCTTTCCTACACCAATTTTAGAATGGTGCACCATTCACACACATATCGAGATTTATGATTTCTGATAAATCTAGACATGTGTCTTGTTCTATGAGTATTCAGTGCAATCATGCACAATAACACTTATAGAACACCCTTTCAAAACAAAGTGGTCTGCATGATGAGGTTGTATTTACATGGAGTATAAAAAGTGCACAGAGTGCCTTTTCCTCTCTTTGTAAATATGAAAGAGTATCTTACACAATAACTTTGTTACAAAAAGTGACATATTTCCGTTTTTAAAATTCCTTGCGAATGATAAAAGGTAAGCACAGAGTTTTGTCTGCAAAGATGTTCAAAGAAGAATGATTGAAATAATTGCGGTCCTTGAATAGCTAAAATAGGAAATATTATGAACCCCTCAAATCACTTTTTTTGCAGGTCACATGATATCTGATTATGGTCAGATTTCAAAACTACATAGGTATAAACAGAGTGTTTTTAGAAACATGTTTCCACTTTGTAGCTTCTTGCAGACCTCCTCATTCTGCATATTGAGACTTAGTTAAACTTACCTTCACAGTAATAGGAATGAAAAATGGTACACATTGTAGGAGAGTAGGGTCTGCAATCCTATGATCACCCAGATTTTTTGCTTTTGCTTCATTGGTTTACGACTTTCTCCGGCTGTGGGCCTGCCAATCAGACCCACAGCCTAGCTGTTCTCTCTCGAAATTAACACACATGTACGTTAGGTGCATCCACTAATTGGAACTGGGCCACCTTGTCAGTCCCTGTCTCAGCATACCACAGGTATCCAGGGCATCGGTGTACCCAGGGCCTACCAGGGGCTGAAGCATGTATTATGCCACCCCTGGAATGGCCGCCCAAATCTGACACAACTGGCTGCACGACAGCTGGGGCCACGTGGTGTAATCACCCGTTGCTGTAGGTGTAGTATTCCTACACCTAAACCCTAAAATGGACACATGGATTCCTATCAGTCACTCCTATAGCAGGCCTTATCAATCCTGAAGGCAGAGTGCAGGGAATCATGTGGGACGGTGCTCTGGCGCGAGCTGAGCCCGTCGACGGCTTGCGGAACCAAGCCCTAATAGCCGTTCCATGGTGACGCGGGCCAACTACTTTTAATGCATTATAATCCTTGCGGTTATTTGCTAACTTTGGCATCGCATCACCTATACATGTCGAGTAAGGTGTCATACGAATGGGAATACGAACCCCTCGCCAGTCCTGGTGACGGGGTTAGCATTCCCCCCTTTTAGAGGGACACGACATGGAAGTAACCTTGAACCCCGGTTAAAGTTGACTCAAGCCTCAGCATCACAAAATGGATGCTGCCACCAGACACAAGTCTGACCTCCTGCTGCTGGGGGACCTTCCAGCAAGGGGAGCTTGGACAAAGGGTTTCCTGTCGAGGGCGGTGTTAGCACCGTCCCAGACAGGGTTTGTGTATCCCAGGTAGGCAGGGCTGAAAGGAAGGTGACTGCAAGTGGCACCCCGGTGCTCACTGTGCATAGCCCGGCTCAAACCAGTTTCGGGGGCACACCAGCCCCTGAGCTGGCGCGAAGCCGGACAAAGGATAGGGGTGTAACCACCCCCCTCCTGGCTCCACCCATAGGTAGAACCTAGTCACGGGCCAGCCCCTTTTCTTAGAATAAAGGTAGGAGCGAGTCCCCTTCCCAAATTGGATAATCAGATAATCGGGTAACTCCGAATCACGAACTACTTTCCACGAAAGGAACTCTTGACTATTTCTGAAGACTCTCCCTTGTGGCTAAGGAGTAGCCACCCTGCACCAGCAGGCACCATCTAAGCGCTTGCGGTTTGCTGTAAGTCTCTCCTACGGATCAAGACTGCCCAGCTCGACGAGACCCGAGTTCCCTGCCATCTCTGACCTTTTACCTCCCTCATCAGCTCAGCTGAGAGTCGTAGGTGTGACGAGACCTGCGGGACCGGCTATCTTCAGAACCTGCACGACGCTTATCTAGCACGCCCACCGAGGGACCCTCGAGTGAGTGCACCTAGGGTTTGAGAAGCCCTAACCCTGAGCAGCTCCAGCATCGAAGTCTGCCTCCCCAGCATCCCCGAGATCTGCGTGGGGGCCCTTCCGCTCCTTGTTGTTCACCGCGTTGTTCGACCACTTGCCGACCGGCTTGTGGCCCTCTTCACGACGCACCACGATTGTTTCATCACTAGTCTGGTTGCTCCCGACTGGCTCTTGCTCCCCTTCAACAGAGGAGTACCACGGACCCTCCTGGTCCACTCCCGACGCCATCTTGACTCCCCCGCTTGGGTGGCCACTGCCAAGATTCGCTGCCCCTTCCTGGGCCCAGCATCATCGACAGCAGACACCTTCGTGGGACAGCTCGCCCTCCATCCGGGTCGCCGCCGCGCCTCCTGGTCCGAGGAACAGCCGAGTCCGGCGTCACCCACTCACCTGGTCGAGGTGACTTCAGCCGGTACCCTCCTGGTACCCACACGATCGCTGGCTAGCGGTTGAGAACTGAGTCCCCTCTGCTTTCAGGTTTTCCTTCACCACCGATCCAGGCTTGGATCGCTCTGAACATCGTCACTGGTCGCCTGCCAGCAACTTCTTCTTTCAGGCTCCTGAGACTACACGAGGACTCCCGACATCTTGACGAACTTCACGCAGCCGCAGCCTCCGGGCTAGGTAACTCGAGCATCTCGGTGCTCCATCGCAGGTTCGCTCTACAAGTGTCCAGTTCCTTTTTCGTTTAGTCCCACTGATCGGATCACTCCGGGATCAGTATCTCCAGACTCTAACCATTCGCATTTCACTGTTAGTGTAAGTGGTTTCTCGTGCCCCTCGGGCATTTGTGTAAATTGTGCAACTGAAGTATTTTCCTAAGAGTTTTGTAGTGTGCTTAGCTCCCTGACTCATAAAGAGCCAGGGTAGTCTTGTTATAAATAAATATCCTTTTATTTTCATAACAACTTGTGTGGTGTCCTTTCACTTGGTGTTCAAGGGGTATATGTGATGGTAAACAGCTGGCTTAACACGCCCTCTAGAGTTTAGCCTAAGACTGCTCGTATCCACGCTACTAGGATAGCTGGTCAAAAAGGTTGACTTACAACCAATCATCAATAAGGGTCGTTTGGAATGATACACAGTGATCACTAGAATAGTGAGCACTACATATCAGGCCAACTTCTCACACACATTTTTTCACATTTTCATTCCACTCTAAATTCTTAAAAATTGCTTATTTTAAAATTTGGATCTGTGAAAGAAAAGGAAAATAAAATTATAACATGTAATAATAGAGCTCTGGCCCAGTACTGAAGGAGTTAACTAGAGTTGATTACTCAGGCAAAATAGCAAAGCAGCTGACAGTGAAGACGGAAGGAGCACATGGTGAGCATATGGCTAGCTAAAATGGATGCCAAAACAATATGGCTTCAGCTCATGCTAACAGCGATTTCTGCCGATTTCCACATTCCTTGTTGTCCACGCCTCCTTGCTTGTTGTTGTTTGACCGTGTAGCCATTTTGTGAAGCCAGTCAGTGTGCTTTTTCCCTAGGCCTGCATGTGTTCTTTGTTGTCCATGCATCCTTGCTAGTTGCTGTTGTTTGACCATGTGGCCAGTGGCCATTTCGAGTATTCAAAATGAAAATAAAATTGCCTTGCTAGTAATATAAAAATATCAAATATCTCCTTCTTTATTGAAAGATGTTTTAACAAAATTATTTCGTTTTACAGAATAATAATAAAAATACAATACAATTACAATTCCGCACGTCATAAATATGACTATTTTGTATGAAACATGTTTTATAGCTTAGGGATTTGACCTAAACGTCAAAATCATGATTGGATTTACCAGGCACCTGTTGTACGATTCTTGTTCTTTACCTATACAAGATGGCCGCCATAAATAACAAACTGATACGAGCAGGCTATCTGACTCCGGAAATAGTTCTAGGTTGAACTAATTGAAACGCGGGAAAACTCGGGCAATCTGTATACTAAATATACAAGCCCCGTTTCTTACAATACTCAAAGAACTCCTGGAATACGTCCCAATCGGTTCAGACGTGACTATTCTACCCTTTCGGTGAGTGAAACGCCGGTTAGGCTTTTAACAACGGGTAGCATAATACGGGCTAAAATAGACAGCGAGAATTGGAGGGTGTTGCTCCTTTTATTCTTAATGAATTTTGAAGGTCAAACCTTATTAATGATTTATGATGGTTTAGACATTATTAGATAATACGGGCTAAAATAGACAGCAGGGATCGGAGGGTATTGTTCCTTTCATCCTTTATGGATTCTTAAGGGTAAACCTTACTATTGATTCATGACATTATTTGGTTTTCTCCGGACTTCGCAGTAAAACATTAGAGTACTGGGGAATTAATGATTTTCACTTGAACCTAAATTGGAGCAAAGAAAATGATCTGGTATTTAATAACTTTTTTTATGCAGCCACCAAATATTGGGGTGCACAAAGGAAAACATTGAAAAAACACCAACATCCTTGAAATAAATATCATACTGCGACACGATCACGTCTGAATATATAGGATTAATCACTATAAACTGGAAAAGTGAGCACAAATTCCGCTGTTCTATGAACCAATTGAGAAATGATTAAGGAAAAATAAATTGTAAATGTATAAATTATTTTTGTTTCCCCTCTGGGAATAGATATACCTTTGGGACATAAACAGAAGCTAACAATTGAATTTGAATATCGATAGGGAGAAATTGATAAATCTCATCGAAGACATCCATAATTCTTGTAATCATGAGGTGTGTTTATTTCCCTAATAATTTGAGGGCAAACAAAATCTTTGGTTAGCTATATATTGAGAACAGCTGAAGGGTAAAACACATGATCTGTGTCCCTAACTGAATATTCAAATAATGTTTCAGACAATTGGAGGTGTAATCAGATCAACTTGAGAAAATTGTCTTCCATACCAACATGAAGATTTCATATGACTGTACATGGACTACTATTTTAGGTATGTGACAGTCCAGGATAAGGGTGCATGGGAGTATGAATATCTAGGATGGGTTGATGATCCTGATGGGCTCTCGGTTATAACAAATAGGATACTCCTATGCATGTTTAGTTTCCCAATGAAAAGAGTTTTTTTCCCCTAGTAAGTCTTGTATTTCATGACTGGGGTTTTAATATGTTATAGCCTTGTTAGCATGTCAAAATACCTCCTGTAATTGAATACTTATACATGCATTGTTCTTTTGTTTTACTCATATTTTTAGATTCAACAATACTGTTTTTTAACCTGCATATCTGTCCTGAAGAAGGTGGTGTAAACCAATACTATCCCAACGAAGCGCCGCGTTGACAACTTTTATTTTGAGTATTGTCTTTCAAATTGTGTGTCTGTATAGCAATTAATATCATACATTTTAACATATACATGTTCATGAATTATGTCTGAGGATTATGAATGACTAGGGACACAAAGAAATGTGATGTACCTTGCGCCATCTAAACTGTAGTCACATGCAGGTGAAAAAGACTAAGATATCAAAGCTCGCTCCTCTTATTCATGAAATACCATGTGTTTTAATTGAAATTGTAATTGTATTGTATTTTTATTATTATTGTGTAAAACATATTTCAATAAAGAAGGAGATATATTTATATTACTAGCAAGGCAATTTTATTTACATTTTGGCCCAGGTTAGAATGAGTGTGCATGGTTGAGGATAGTCTGAATAGATAAGAATATCACAGGGAACAGTTCATTGTTACTTGTCCTAACCCAGTTCCCTTTGTGTCTTGTAGGGTCTCTCTCTTTTTGTTGTATGCATTTTGAGTATTCAGCCAGTCTGCTTTTGCTAAAGGCCTCCATGTTTTCTTTGTTGTCCATGCCTCCTTGGTTGTTGTTGTTTGACCATGTGGCCAGCGGATTTAGCCAGTGTGCTTTTGCCATTGTCCTGCATGTGTTCTTTGTTGTCCATGCCTCCTCGGTCCTTGCTTATTTGTGTTTGAACTTTGAACATGTGTCCAGTGTATTAAATCCTTTTTTCCAGTTGTCAAAGCCGTTTTCTAGGCACAATAAAGAGGATTATACCTTTTTGATTTTTGATAATTTCTTTTCTTTTTTCCCTGATATCAGTTTAATGTGCTTGAGGATCATTGTAGTATGCATGTACAGTGTTTATATAATATTATATGCATTTTTCCAACTTTTCTCTGCACCTCCCTACCTTCCAAAAGATTTCTCATAGTCCCTACTGAGACACCAGCAATTACTTTATTTTATACCTTACAATTGTTCCGTGGTCTGCACTTTCAGCCTGCCATAGGTCTCATAGGCATTCACCTTTTATTGATTATTCAATTTTTCCCTGGCCTGTACCCCCTACCTGCCATAGGTATCTTAGGCTATAGGCGCATATCAGCATTAACTATTATAATGATTGTTTCATTTTTCCCTGGCCTGCATCCCCTGCCTGCCAAACGTCTCTAAGGCCATAGGCGCAAACCAGCGTTCACCTTTTTAATGATCATTCCTTTTTTCCCTGGCCTGCACTCCCTGCCTGCCATAGGTCTCTTAGTTCAGAGGCTCACACAGGAATTGCCTTTTTAAGGATTATTCAAATTTTCTCCATGGACTGCACACCCTGCCTGCCATAGGTCTCTTAAGTCACATGTGCACGCCAGAATTCACCTTTTTAAAGATTGTTAAATGATTTTTTCCTGGCTTAGGCCACAGGCTGCTCTCTGCAGGCTGCAGCATGTTTTTGTGGCAGCTTTAATGGATAATTTAATGACTTACTTTAATCTCAATGGCCCTGCTCTTCTCCGACAGCTTTTTTCAATTCTACCCTGACTCCAAACTTAGATGAGGCAGATGGATAAATACTGAGGCAGATGGATAAATACTATGTCACACATGTCACTTATAATGGATATCCTGTCTACCATAAGTAGACATTGGCAAAATACTGCACTGAGAAAGGAAAGGTATATATTTTAATTGGCACATTTGTCACAGAGTATCCCATCCACCAAACTCTAAATCAGGCATTTAGTCCCATTTTACACCCTGCCCTAACCCTCCACCACAAATTATTGTCAACAAATACCTTCACTCGGTTGTGGGAAAAGTCACTCTACTGCAAGGTACTCTAGAGGGGCTAAGAAAAGGTTTAGCTTTAGAATAGTGGGGTGTCATTGATCATCATCTGCTACTCTTTTGCTTAGTCAGTCGCTGCGGTTGACGAATGACGAAAGGGTAACACTTGAACAGACATAAATTCGTCATGGAAGTCATTAAATATAAATATAAATCACTTGGGTAGAAAAATGTGGCACATGCCAAGAATAGAATTTTGAAGTTTTTGGTGGGCTGGGACAGAAGAAAGGAATGATGGAATAAAGTACCTGTAGGAGGTGGCTGAGAGTTTTCAGTTTGTAATGCATTGCAAACTTCGTAATGCCACATTAACTGAAGCGTTACAGCAAACAAATGATGGACGGAATGCTGACAATGCAAACATTCTCCCCCAGTCAAAAGATATGGATTAAATCCATCGTTCTTTTGCCCACTGCGCCACCCCAGTTTGGACCCAGCCATATGCAAATCAGTCTTGACCCTGTGCCCCACGGGAACAGCCCAGACAGAACTGCCAGGCCAGGTACTCCCTGGACCGGAAACAAGTATCCTGGGACCGGTTTCAGGGTATGTCACCCTTCTTCAGCCAGGCTAGCTTGAATCCAGTGGCACAGTGAGCAAGGGACCCACGTCTGGGCACCACGTTTCCCTTGATACTTATGTCTGACATTCATGGCTCTTTGAACTTTGGAAGTGCATGGGCCCCTGTTTACAAGATAAACTTGCAGGGAAATTATAGTCAAGGAAAAAATGGGCCTGGGCAGGGCAATGATACGCTAAACACAGCCTGGAAAAGCTAGGACATGAATCACATTGAAGCTTGTGCACCGACTAACATACATAATGATATATATGAATGATATTAAATTGTTCATTTTATCTTATTTTTGATATTTATAACAAATTATTTTTTTCATTAATTTTTTAGATATAAGAAACACAAATTGATAAATTATACAAGACAGCCTTATAAATTATACGTGACAATTTTCATGTGTTGTCCAAATTTCACAATAGATACATACACATACATTTCAATACATATTTAATCATAAGAGGCACAATAAAGTACAGTTTTGTATCCCTTTTCCATTTTTCAAACCATCTAGATTATCACAGTTGATGAAGATTGATTACTGTTTGTGCATGATGTACAGTACAGAAAACCAGATGTTTTAGGGAAGCTGGCGGTATGTTGACACTAAGCGCGTTTCAGCAAGGCCTTCGTCAGGAATCCATCATAGTGTAAGCTTTAACCTATGGTGCTGCTGGTGGATGGCAAGAAGAAAAATAGGTATCGCAGTGGATGATAATAGGCCAAAAGACGTTCCTTATTGTATAGAGGCTGCAGATTGGATAATTAGGGAGAAATGGAGTTGTCTGCTTCAAGGAATAGAATACAAATGATACTTATATAATTAGCAAACCCACAGATGGACAAGGCTGGATAACTAATTGTGCCTGCAAGTTTCATGGAATACAATATAATATAGCTGGGTATCTCAAGACTATTTTTCAATAGTAATTCACTTGAAGGGGTTACCCAAAGGTTCTCCACAGTTGCTGAGATATTGAAATGTTGGTTAATCCATGTCTTCATGGGGAGATGAATGACTGGTGCTCTTTAATATCTGAACCCAGATGTCTAAGGATGTGTTTTAATTGATGTAGTTGTCTTGCCAAGGCTGCAAGAGGTGTGTCCAAACTGCGCTAACCCAATCCTGGCCCTCTGTTTGCCCTGTTTCCCAGCCGTGAGGCATCCCAAGGATCCTGTTTGGGTAGTTTTTCTTTTTGACCAAAAGTGGTAATCTTGGCATTCTGTTAGAGCTGTTCACTTGCTGTCCTTGCCTATGCCACTTCCTATTGAATCTCCTGTGTCTGCGACGCCCGCAATCGTCCTGTGCAGGTGAACATGATGGTGATTGCAGCAACAATGACTCAGCTGCTTCCTTCCCCCCCCTTTTTGGCCATGTGCCAGCCACACCACTTGCTTTACGATTGGGCCCTTGGAACAAAAGGGATTTTCGCATGCTTCTGGCTGCTCGCCCCTTAGGATTAGCCACCCTAGAGGTCTGCTAGTCGTAGTTCCCTCAAGGGTCTGGCTGTGCCTCCATCAGCCCCCACTGCAACCCACCATAAATGGGCAACCTTCCTTTAGGGCCTCCCAGCCTTTCACACCCCTCCCGCCTTTCTTCGTGTGTAAACAGCAGCAGTAAATTAGCAATACTTTTCATGCTGTGTCCAAAATAGTCACTAGGTTATCTGACATTAATATGCACCAGGGCATGCAAACATCTTGAAAATTGAGCAACTTGCACATTGTATATCATGCAAAAATATAAGGGAGAAACCCTAATGCTAAGAAAAGGGACGGGTTGGTCAAGCGCAAAAACAAAAAAATCCCTTTTCAACTAGAATGATTTTAACCGTGATGTATATACCAGCAAATATTAAAACCTTCTTCAGATGCGGATCATGTGGTAAAATAATCAGTGTTGAGGTAGTTGAGATCTCATAACAGTGATTACAAACAAGCAAATCCTTAAAGGACAATAAACAATAAACAATAATGTGCTCAATTCCAATTATTTTATTAAAAACACTATTGGTTGTAAACAGACATTTAAAAACCCAATGATTAAAACATTTATCACAGTGATTTCATTACCAATTACATCTTTTTACCTTTATCTGTAATATTGTATCTAAAGATAAATTACAATAACAGAAACACACAACATACAAGTATTATATAAACAGAAAAATTGTCAAAAACTGTTGACGTGGCGTTTCGGCGACATTTTAGTAGTTCCTTGCCTTCTTCAGGACAAACAAAATTTATTTCAATTTCTCTGGATAACAAAAACACATAATAGCATCCCATTAAAAACATATTCCATTTAATATATCATACATTTGAAGCACATTTAACTAAAACTAGCAACCTATTTATTTATTTATCTAGCCATTTGAAGAGGATAGAACTGCCTTATAGGCAAAAGAACATGAAAAAGAGCCTTACCAAATAAAGTTATATTGAGACCCTTCAACAAGTCGTCTCTTGGCTCAACGTCCAAATGGAAGGGTCCTATTTCCCTCCAGTGGTATACTGCTGATAAAATTCTATAAAAAGATAGAGGACTGATTAGACTATGCATAAATACTAGTCTTCTATTTATGAAAAAACTATTTTAAGAATACACTCACCTACGTGGTCATACATGCATTTTACGTGACCCGCACTTCAACGTCTTAAAAACACTCATGCCAAATTCCAATTGAATAATGACACTCACAATATCTTTGAAATCTACAAGGCAAGGCCATAGTTTTAGCAGTTGCCCTAACATGCTGTACCTTCTAGTCTCTTTTATAGCGGTTACTCACCAATAATAAAAAGACCCCAAACAGGCTGTTTGTCTATGGTCGTAATGCTTGTCAGAGAATGGCCATGTAATCTTTTGACCTTGTTCCCCCCATATTAAATGGGAATACGTACAATTATAAATATAAACAATCTGTATCAATTTCTATAGATATTTAGCAACTAACCAAACTTCTTACCTGGCAATAATAATAATAATCCACATTTGTAAAGTGTGAACAATCACCCGTAAGGGTCTCTAGGCCCTGGGGGCCATTGGGAAGATTAAGCAAGCTATTGCCCAGAGTCACATGGTGCTGGGCTAATCTGCCGGCGGCGACCGAACCGTGATCCCCAGATTCCGGAGTCAGTCACCCTGGCCGCGGCACCACACTTCTTCCTCTACTCGGTATTGCCAAACTGCCACTATACTTTTCCAATATTGCTGTGTGGCTTTGTTGCAGGTAACCAAATACACCGGTCATTAACTTTTGATCTATGAAAGATAGAGTTTTTCTTTGTTTTGTAAGTCTGGAACTAACAGTGTTTATATTATTTTGGGTCCCAGCTTCTATCATAATTTATCCTTTAATTTAATCATTTAATCATTTTGTATATTAAAACATCAGGTTTGATCTGGATATCTAGTCTATGGTTATTTTAGACAGATCACCTTGAATACTACATGTTTAAATTTTATGGTATCTAAACTGTTTGAATCAATCCCTCCCTCTGTTCTTTTAAATAAGGGGAGCAGAAAGCAGATAAACATATTCCTTGCCTTAATGCTTAGTTGCTGTTCATTTTAGACAACTCACCTCAGCTGCTAACTGTTAAACTCAGTGATATCTAAAAATTAGTGTCTGTCCCTCCCTGTGTTTTTTAAAGAAGGGGGGCAAAGAGCAAGTAAACCAGTACCTTGCTGTGAAACACAGCGCATTCAAGACTACATAATCTACAATTACTACTTCTTACATGCCCAAGGCATCTGCTTACCGTGTCCACGCTCTGCCGGTTGTGCATTACGATCCTCCGTTCTCCAATTGTATTGAACACATCGCCTAGATTCTACTTCCTTTTATAGCTGGAAATACAGAACAGGCGTGTGTGGCATCAATTAGTGATTGCTAAATGTTTTTACTGCTATAACTGGTTCGGCCATCTTAGAATGGTCTAAGTAACCACTACCTGAATTTAATTACATCTTACACTGATCTACTTTAAGACCTATTTCTCTTTTTCTCTATATATAAAAAGCAGGATGCACACAATGAAGTTAACAATTACTTCATGTTTGTCGAACTATTATGTAAAAAGCTCAGGAATTTTGGTTCCGCCATCTTAAAGCAGTCTAGGTCCCCACTAATTTAACCCGATATCCATGATGCAACAAGTTTGGCCATCTCGGGATGGTCTGGGTAATCACTGCCTAAGTTTAATTACGTGGCTATTTTGTGTTGTGACCAAGCCACAGAATATCAGAAGGGAATATCAGAAGGGAAACAAAGGATGCTTTTACTCTGGAAGAAAGGGCCAATCACCCCAGGACAAGGGCACTGGGTCTAGTGATCCAGCCCAGGGAACTCCATAAGAGCAGGAGCAATTGGACCCGATGGGTAGGATCTGACCTTTGAGGAAGGGGATTCTATCTCAGCCAGATCTGTAAGACTTGGTAGAACTGACAGGAGCTGGTGCCCCCCCACGTGGAGGAGTTTTATCAGGGAAAGAGAGACTGTCCCACCCTTGAGAGCTTGAGGCCAATTGCTTTCAAGCAGGGGGGGGGGACAGTGGAGTTCACATAATATGCTGGGAAGATGGACTGCTTTATAATGAGGTCAAAAACCTCATGGATTAGGCCACCAGGAGGTTGGAGGTGACCCAAAGTACAAAGAGTTCATCCTGAACTTGGGTCATGATATCCCCTTGGCAGGACATTTGGGACAGGCTAAGACTTGGAACATGTTGGTGAACCATTTCTATTGGCTCTATGGTTGAGAAGGTGAAGGAGTTTTGCAGCGCCTGAGTCACCTGGTAGGCCAGTGGCAAGAAAGGGGGCAAGCGAAAGGCTCTCTTGGTACCACTGACAGTAGTTGAGATTCCCTTTGAGAATTATACCTTGGTGGTAGTGGACCAGGCCACCAGTTCCCCTGAGGCAATACCCCCCAGGACAGTCACTGCTCCTGTAGTGGCTTGGGCCCTACATGGTGTGTTCACCAGAGTGGGTTTTCCAGAAGAGGTTTGTTCAGCTACTCGAAAGCGATTTGGGATGAGTGGGGTGTTACTTACAAGTTCACCACCCCATATCACTCCCGGACTAATGGGGTGGTGGGGAGGGCAGGTTCACACTCAAGAGGAGATGGGATATTCTCCTCCAATGCCTTCTGTTTGCCTGCAGGGAGGTTCCACAAAATGGGTTGGTTTAGTCCCTTTGAGCTGTTATTTGGGCAACCCGTGAGGAGGTTATAGTGCCTGCTGGGAGAGTCTTTGGAGAAGTCTCTCAAGAAAGCAAAGGACAGTGTGCTGGATCATGTGCCAGGCCAGAGATTTCGAATGGCAGAGTGCATGTACAAGGCAGGCAGGAAACTGGAGGCCAGCCTGGAGCTCAGGAAACACTTGTATGATCAAAAGGATGCAATGCCTGAGTATAATCCAGGATGTTGGAGTGGCACCTATGGGTCTCCATCACAAGTGGACTAGGCCCTACCTAATCATTGAGAAAAAAGGTGAAGCTACATACCTGGTTGACCTTAACAACCCCAGGAACACTCATAGGGTCCTGCATGTAAATAGATTGAAACCCCACAATGACCATGTTACTGATCACAGATGAAGAAGTGGAGGAGCAGACTGAGCCTGTGCCCAACCTCCTCTCCAGCAACGTGCAAGATGGGTCAGTGAAGGGGGTTGAACTCTCTCCCAAATTGACAGACCAGCAGCACAGAGAGTGAAAGCAGGTGCTGGAATAGTTTGCTGGCCTGTTCACTTTGACCCCAGGTATCACTGAGTGGTGTGTGCACCACATTGCCCCTGGTGACAGCCTACCTGTCGGAAATAAACTGTACAGTTTGTCTGACTCTGTCAGAGCCAGTATCAAGGCTGAGGTAGCTAAGATGCTGGAGTTGGGGGCAATTAAGCCTTCTGACAGTCCATGGGCCAGCCTAGTGGAGCTGGTGTCCAAACGTAATCCCCAGGAGGGACTGAAGGAGTTAAGGTTCTGTTTGGACAACAGAGGAATTAATGCAGTCACGAAGACTGATGCTCGCCCTATTCCTAGAGCCAATGAGCTCATTGATAGGTTAAAGGCTGCTGAGTATCTGAGTACATTTGGTTTGACTTCAGGCTACAGGCTGATTGCCCTCATATATGGAGGAAGGAGAAGTCAGCATTCTCTACCCCGGAGGGACATTAACAGTTCAAGGTAATGCCTTTTTGACTTTAAGAATGCTCCTGCCACCTTCCAATGGTTGGTGAACTGGGTCCCGGCTGGGTTGGAAGAGATCATTGAAGCATTTCTAGATGATATAGCTGTATTCAGTTCTGCCTGGGAGGATCACTTAAGCCACCTGAGGGAAGTGCTTCAGGCCGTGCAGGAGGGAGGCCTGACGTTTACAGAGGCCCATAGAATTCGAGTATTGGTGGACCCATTGGATGGTGAGCGGCAGACGACGGCAGCTGATGGAGACTGACAGAAAGTAGCGGTGCGGCGGAAAGCAGCAGTTTGTGGTGGAGTGAGTATGAATAGGGTGATATGTTTTGTAGATTGCGGTGTTGATTTGATTGTGTGATGTCTTGCAGAGTTCGAATGAGAGTTGAGTGATTATGAGATCAGGCTGTGAGCGCCCGCAGCCTGGGGATTTTTAGGCTCAACGAGTAGTCTGAGAAGTTGTGGTGAAGAAGACACCCAAGGTAGACTTTGTTGACCATTGAGAGGGGAATCGTGAGACGTCATTGATTACCCAGACCGCGATAGGGGGAGCAAATGTATGAGTGCGTGAGTAACCGACGCTGGACTCGGGTTGTTGTATGTGGAACATTGAGCGATTAAAACCTATCAATTGAGGCGATTGTCCGGTCGTGTCGCGGACAGACAATTGCCAGGTTTGAGGTCAACAATTTTGAGAGACTGTCGGAGGCAGTCAAAGAAGTGATTGTCCGGTCCTTTCGAGGACATATAATTACTTCAGAGTGTGAATGGGAGGTATGCTAGATTGAGAAGCGAATTGTGAAGGAGGGGAACTGCTGCGAGCGGAGGAGGTGTCACGCTGCGATAGGTCGGTTGGTGTGAGTCGCGCTGCTATTGATGGATTGACATCAGGAAGTGAATGAAAATATTGTGTGCGATCAAAATTTTGGATATCATGAAATGTTTTAAGGTTTTCCGAGAACTGTGTAGAGGTGACAGACATGTGGTTACTGGTGGGGGACAAGAAGCCCCTCCTGAGGATACCCCAGCACATTATATGGCAAAGAATGTGGGAATGCATACTATAATTTGGCTTGAAAATTGGCATAAGATGACTCGCAGTGTGGGAGAACTGACTTTCCCATGATATGGTACTTTCAGGTTGGATGTGTTGTAGCAGTTGAAATCTGTGATGTCTTCCTTGCGACCTCCGCCTAGACCAACCCAGTTTGAGGCATTACATGCATGGATCAGAGCAGCATATGACAGGAAAAGAGACCGAAGTCAAGAAAGAGTGAAGAAGACAATCAGGGCATTCCAAGATGCAAGGTGGGATGCACTAGAGAAAAGGTGGAGAGTGGAAACGATTGAAGGGGATAGATTGCACCCACTGCTAGAGAAAATAGAAAGTGCGAAGACAAAGAGCGTAGAAGAGGATGATAGTGATACGGATGACAGCTTGGTAGAGAGGTTGTTGACGAAAAGACCGCCTCCGTTCAATCCAGATCCCTACGAAGGAAAGTCGATCCCAGCAGAAGGGACTAGTGGATTACAGACTCAGCCAGAGGTGAGAGTAGTGGGGAAAATCTCGACAGGAACAGAGGACAGGAGAATCCAGTCTTTAACAAGTACAGAAGCTTGGGGATGTGCGAAGTTACCGGATACTTTAAAAGTACCGGTTACCATTGGACCCATAGTTTCAGTTTACAACCCTGATCAAGAAAAAGTTGGTAGTCTAGCACGGTCAGCTGCTGGTCCAAGAAGTTTTGCTGAGGGAAACGGGACAGTGAGCAAGATGTGACAAGTTCCGAGACCTATAGAATGGAGTACGCCATTGCCAGCTACCACAGACTCCTCTAGAGGACAGGTAGATGTGAGACCGGTAAGACCAAGGTCTTTGGCTGAGTCAAGATCAGATATGAAAATGTGGGTACCACCTGCAAGGAACCAGAATGGTAGGATAACGGGGAATGGTGAACTAGATGAGTCAGGGAACAGATCAGGATCTAGGAACATGTCAGAAGAGAGTAGGTCTAGAAATAAGAGCTGCGAGGGGGAGGAACACAACGGAACAGGCTGTCGAGAACCATTGAGAGGTGCCGTGAGGGCACGGATGTTAGATGTCGTGAGGTTGAAAGCAGAAGTGGATGAAATAATAAATGGAAATTTGCCCCTGGACAGGATAGAAATTTATGAACAAGATGAGTTGCTCTTTGTGGCCAAGGATGTGACTCATAAGGCGAGGACGGCACATGAGAAACTGACCAATTTGGCCAAGAAGTACGAGGTAGATCTGTCTAAAATGAAGTCATTGCAAGGGAGCCATAGATCGCAGTACAGTGACCAAGAATTGGAAGAAAAGAGGGTGATAGGACTGAGGACACACATCAGAGACCTAATTGTGGGGATGCGTGCATGGATCATGCTTGACAAATGGGAGGAAAGATGGTCCAAGAAGAAGAGTTCCTAAAGGACCGTAGGAGAGACGCTGCCTCCAGGCGTAGGGACGCTAGGCGTAGGGAATTACCCTTTACGAGAGGTACAGAATGGAGGTTATGTGCATGTGCCTTGGAGTAGAGGTGACTTGGCTGCATTTACGAATGATTTTCCTCGGCTGAGGGAGAAGCCTGTAGAATGGTACAAGCAGGTTGATCGCTTTGTCAAAATCTCGAAAATATTGTGGATTGATTTGAACACGTTATTTGACATCGTGGTTCCAGGGGACTTATGGTCTGCATGTAAGATTGCTGTTGAATGGGCGACTTCAGAGCCAGAAAGAGATTCTGTCACGAATGGCCCGTCACTCATAGTTATGAAAAATTTTGAGGAAGTGATTACATGGTTAAATTTGAAAATCTCACCTCAGGATATTGATTGGGTTAAAATAGATCGGACAGTTCAAGAATCAGAGGAGACGGTGCACGAGTATTATGAACGCCTTTTGCCGGCCTTCAAACAATACAGTGGATTACATGCCTTAGACTCTAGAGACATGGGACAGTTAGTTTTGAAGTTTGTGTTGGGACTGAGGCCAGAGGTTAGCCTTATGATACAGCAACATGTGATCTGTTGGCAGAACAAGCCGGTAGATGAAATCTTGCGGTATGCCAGATACTGCAGTGAGGAAGTAAATTCGAAACATAGGAAGTTAAAAGATAAACTGATGCTTGTCCAAATGCAAACGGCCCAAGCTCAGTCTAATGGAGGGATGTTAGGAAGGAGACAGGGAAATAACCAAGGAGGAAACCAGAATGTGCAAGGTCAGGGAAAGGTAACGTCTGTTGATCCCAAGACAGGAGTGGATGTAGCGACATTGAAGAAGACCACTGTGTGTCATCTTTTTCACCAGATTGGACATTGAAAGCGCGAGTGCCCTTTGAACCCGATTAACCAATTGCAGTAGGAAGTAGAGATAGTTCAGGTACCTGTACCTGAAGCGGTCCCTACAGTAACTAGACCAAGGTCGATGAAAGGGGGGACATTCAGTACACAGGTACAAGTTCCTCAGCCACCGAGGGTTCAGCAGGGAACTCGGACTTACCAACAGATGCCTCTGTTCGAAGGGTATGATGAGTTCAGCCCAGACCCGTTGGCATGATGGTGCCTGAGGGGGGAGGAAGACTGCACACTTGGAGCAGTCTTGGAGGTAGACCAGAGGGACCGTTTGTGGAAGCAGATGTGGATGGTCACCCTACCACCTTTTTGGTTGACATTGGTGCTACCCGTTCTACTGTGAGATCGGTAGTAGTCCCTTACGTACCCCTCTCGGGACAATCGATCCAAGTTGTTGGAGTAGCGAATAAGAAAATGACTAGTCCGCTGACAGAGCCGATTCCTGTAAGAATAGGAACTTACCGAGATCGGCACCAGTTTGTGGTGTGTGACTCGAGTCCAGTTTGACTGTTATGTAGAGATCTGCTGTGCAAGTTAAATTGTACCATCTATTGCACACCTAAGGGAGTTGAAGTAGAGACAAAGGATGCTACCTTTAAAGTTGCCAATCAGCACTTGTGTATAGAAATGTATCCAGCGCTGACAGTGGAAGAGCTTCCACTTGATCTGAGAGATTCTGTGTCACATGAGGTGTGAGACTTCACCAGAGAAGAAATTGGGTTGATCAAAGGTGTAGAGCCAGTGAAGATTCAGGTCAAGCAGAATGTAGAATTTCCTAGGACAGACCACTACAATTTGTCAATCGAGACTATTGCAGGGATCAAACCTGTAATCGAGTCCATGATCAAGCAAGGAATTCTGAAAGAGATTATGGGTAGCCCATGTAATTCACCTATCATGGGACTACAGAAACCGAGTTGGAAATTCAGGATCGTGCAGGACCTGCGAAAGGTCAACACGATAGTTGTTCCATGTTGTCCAGTGGTACCGAATCCATCTGTGATCCTGTTTCAGATTCCATGTGAAGATGAGTGGTTTACGGTGATTGATCTGTGCCAAGTATTCTTCTCAATACCACTCCATGAGGAAAGCCAATTTCTTTTTGCTTTCCGTCTGGAAAATCAATATGTTAACGTGGTTTCGTATCCCTCAAGGCTATGCGGAGAGTCCATCGAGCTTTAATCAGATCTTGAAGAAGAATCTTGAGAGTCTTGTGTTGCTGCAGAACTCAGTTCTCATGCAATACATCGATGACTTGCTCATTGCGTCAGAGACGGAAGACGCTTGCAGGATCGATACTATCGCTCTACTGAATCATTTGGCAGAGAATGGACACAAAGTGTCCTCAAACAAATTGCAGTACTGTTTGAGCGAAGTACAATATTTGGGTCACAGGATTGAGATGGGCAAGAGGAAGGTGTCACCAGATCGCATTGAGGCAATTATGAACATGCCTGTGCCTACCACACAGAGGGAAGTCAGAATGTTCTTGGGGAGGGTTGGCTATTGTCGCCAATGGATTCCCAAGTTCTCCTTTGAAGCGAAGCCTTTACAGCGGCTGACGCACAGGGATGTGAGTGATCCGGTACCATGGGACAACGACTGTTTATTGTCGTTTCTGAAGCTGAGAGAGGCCATGTGTCGTGCTCTGGCTTTGAGAATGCCTGATTACAACAAGGCTTTCTCGTTGTTCTGTTGCGAGAGAAAAGGTTGCATGTTGTCAGTTTTGACTCAGAATCATGGAGGTGTCCGTAGACCAGTTGCCTACTTTTCAGCTACTTTAGATCCAGTAGCTTCTGCATTGCCCGGATGTCCCAAATCCGTTGCTGCAACAGGTGTCAGCATTGAAAGGTGTGAGAGTACTGTCATGGGACATGCACTTACAGTTTATGTGCCACATTCTGTTGAACTGTTGATGACGAGGACCAAAACACAGCACCTCACAAACAACAGATTAACACGCTATGAGTAAGTTATACTTGAGGCAGAAAATGTGACTTTGAAGAGGTGTTCTGTTTTAAATCCTGCAACATTAATGCCTTTTCCAAATGCAGATGGTGAAGATTTTGAGGACCATGATTGTCTTGATGTGACTGAACTGTGCACGAAACCGAGACCAGACATTGTCGATGAACCACTCCCTGATCCTGATTAAATTTTCTTTGGGGATAGTTCATGCTTAAGGGACAATGTTGGTCGACTAAGAGCAGCGTTTGCTGTATGTACCATCACTGGAGTTGTTGAAGCTGCTTGTTTAGAAGGAGTACATTCTGCACAGGTAGCTGAAATCATTGCTTTGACCCGTGCCTGATTTGCTGCTGATCAGATTCGTATAATGATCAACACTGACAGTCAGTACGGGATAGGTGCGGTTCATGAATTTGGGTAGTTATGGTCACAGAGAGGTTTCATGACATCTTCAGGTTCGCCCATCAGAAATCGGGAATTTGTGATACAGTTGTCAGAGGCATTACAGTGTCCAAAGTAAATTGTAGTTGTAAAATGTTCTGCTCATGGGAAAGGGACTGATTTTGTTTCATTGGGTAATAACTACGCAGATGAAGTTGCCCGCTTCTGTGCAGAACAAGGATGCATATTTACAGGAGGTTACACTGGAGAGAGCCAAGAAAGAACCAAGCTCAGCATGATGTTAGCCATGGCAGATACTTGGGAGGAACTAAAATGATTGCAGGATGAGGATACCGACCAGGAACGAGATAGCTGGATAAGATTGGGATGCGAGAAAGGAAATGTGGATGTGTGGGTCTCAAGTAATGGTCGAGCTGTGTTGCCGGAAAGTTTGTTGAGCCCAATTGCAAGATTGATACATGGTACAGTACATCTTGGCAGGGATGCAATGGTGCGAGTGTTTAGGCAGACTTGGTACAATCCGAAGTTTTGTGCAGTTGCTGAAGCTGTATGTCAGAGGTGTGTTACGTGTCAACAGATGAATGCAGGAAAGAAGACTGCTGTAACTTTGAGTCACATTGGGACGTCAGGAGGACCTTTCAATAGAATGCAGTTGGATTTCATTGAGATGCCAAAATGTGATGGGTTGAGGTACATTCTAGTTGTGGTTTGTGTTGTCTCAAGGTAGGTTGATACTTACCCAACACGTAGATGTGACACTCTCAGTGTAGCTAAGCTGTTGTTGAGGGAGCTCATCCCGAGGTTTGGTTTCCCGACATCTTTGGAATCAGATAGAGGGACACATTTCCACAGTGATATCATGAAGTTACTTTGTGCTGCATTGTTTGTGGATCAGAGGTTACAGCTACCGACCAGAGGCTTCTGGGATTGTGGAGCAGGTTAATGGAACTTTGAAAGCACGAATGGCAATGGTGTGCACCTCGACATCTCTGAAATGGCCTGATGCATAGCCCCTGGTCCTTATGAGTCTTCGGAGTGTTCCAGACAGGAGAACTGGGTTATCACCACATGCGATCCTGATGGGGAGGGCAATGCAACTGCCAGCAATACCTGCTACTGCTCTGATTAGCATTACTAATGACTTGATTCTTGATTACTGCAAAGGACTGGCTGATGTGGTCTGTTCTGTGTCTCAGCAGGTGCAAGCAGCAACTGTTCCAGCCTCGAGAGACCTGTGCCACGACCTATGACCGAGAGATTGGGTACTTGTTCGTAAGCACGTGAGGAAGAGTTACCTGGATGTTCAGTGGCATAGCCTGTACCAGGTGATACTGGTCACGAACACAGCAGTGAAGTGTGGAGGATTGCCGAACTGGGTGCATGCCTCCCATACCCACAAAGTACCAGCACCCTTTGAAGAAACAGCCCCTCTTGTGAATGAAAATACAGCTGAGGTGGCAGGGCCATCTGAGAGGGCAAGTCAAGCTGTGAGGGTTGCTGATGCAGCTGGTTGTGCACTGGATTGAGCTGAAAGGGGTTGTGTCAATCAGAGCCCAAAATTTGACTCGGACGGAGAAAGTATTGCTGTGGGTGGAGTAGAGTCAAATTCAGCCGAAGAAGGAAGTAGTGCACAGGGTACCCAGAGGGAGAGCAGAAGTGCCATGAGAGCAGAAGAGGTTTGGCCCACGAGTCAGAGGCGGCTGAATCTGAGGTTGGCACCTGAAAGAGATCTTGCCCCAGTTTCTGAGACGTTTGAATCCGAACAGAGTGACGAAGAACAAGCTCGAGGAGGTCTGAGAAGATCCAGGAGAGCAAGAGTGCCGTGTCAGAGATACGCCACCCCAGAGTGGACGTACGTCGTGACTGATGCCAGGAGTTCTGAGTTCGGGGAGGTTGAGGTTCGTGTCTGTGGTCAGCAAGAACCCGAAGGTGAAAATTGATGTGGGATTGGTGTTCTCAGATCTCGAAATCGAAGGGGTACTAACCTTGATGGTTCCAAATCCCCCACTTCTGAGTAAAGTCCATGAACTGATACTGCAAAGATTGGTCTTTCCAACATTTGGATTTGTGGCACCGACCCATGAGGTGATAATTTTTCGTCTTGAACTTTTGCAACATGTTTTAAAGATTCTTTGAGCTGATCTTATTTTGGACTAAAAGTGAACTTTGTTGTAAGTAAAAGTCTACAAGGAAGATAACCTAGACCCGAGTGGAGGAAGAATAAACTTAGGGACTTTCCGGAGAGAAGGCGAGAGAAGGCTAGGGAAGTCTTTTTGTGGACTGTGTAAATAAAGATCTGAAATTGCAAGGGGATTGCTAGCTTCTCGGAGTATTGTTCAAACTGGTTAGCAAGCAATGTTCTGAGGAGAAAAGAGACTCTTAATTGTTTGCTGCTGAAACCAAGAACTTTTGAGAACTTTGCGAGATCATGGATGCTGGAAATGCACATCGTAGGTCAAAGTTAGTAGTAGGTACACTTGTAGGTGGGTTGATAGTCTCTATAATCATAGTAGTTGTAGCTTCATACATTGGTTCACATGAGCAGGAAGTGGAGGTACAGGGAACACATACACCTACCAGTTCTAGCCAAAAGGAGGTCACCATGGGAGCTGAAAGAGCTTTACTAATCGAAGAGAGTCGTAGATTTCATATAGATTTGTCTAAAGGAGACTTTAAGCTTAAAGCGTATGTAAGACTGCTATACTAGTACGTGGATGCGAAGGATGCGAAACACTGCTATGTGTATATGCAGTTACCTGCCTCAGTGGACGAGGGTATTAGATATCACCATCTTCCACTGACGTATGGAATTTCATGTAGATTGTTGCTTAGTATCTTTTATGAAAGAGGTCAGTTTGAGTATTTATTTTCCAATTACGATGCAGTGCTTCCTGAATTTCCAGCTTACAAGCACTTGAATAAGTACGACTATTATAAGTCAGAGGACAGACTTTGGAAGTATTTCATACCGTCTTTGGAACTGGATACGGCTTATGCTCATCAGCATAATTTGACCTGTTCGTTGTCAGATGTAGAAAAGGAGTTTGTAGATCAACTAGAAGATAGATATAGAAAACTAACACAGACCCGAGATACAGGGGACAGTCCAATAGAACGGACTGAAGAAGAAAGATCTCACAGAGCTAGAGGGAGTTATGGTCCTATAGCACTGGACAAGGAGCAGAGACGAAAACTGTGTGTGAGACGTTATCAGACCTATTATGAAAAAGTTCCGGTGGGTCAGAGTACGTGTGATCATATTTTCACCTTGGAAGATTCTGCTAAGAACTTTCTGCAAGGTTCTATGCAAGCGATTCCAACTGTTTATTATGTGTGTGGAAAGAATGCCTATGTCAGGCTACTTGCAAATTGGTATGGTACATGCTAATTAGGAATTCTTTTTCTGAAGATTTGCCACGCAGAAGATTTGGAGCTTTTGGAGGATGGACAGCATTCGAGAGTGAAGAGAGCTGAGAGTGCAGGAGCAGTGATTGGAGATATTTTTGTAGCAATGATACCGAGTTTGAATGTGGTTTTGCATGATGTGAAGATCAGACGAATGGCGACTGTAGTTGATAAGTTGTCAATGAATACAGCAATGTCACTGTTACTTGTAGATGGAGAGATGTTATCGATAAGGAGGATGGTTTTGCAGCACCACCTTGCTTTAGATGTATTATTAGCAAAAGAGGGCGGAGTCTGTAAATTATTGAAGGTCCAGGAATGTTGTACGTATATTCCAGACAACAGCAAGGATCTGGAGAAATATATAAGCAACATTACTACGATCCACCATGAGATAGAGGATTTGATTGAAGAAGGTGTTTGGGAAAAGGTTGGTAAAGGATTTAGTCTGGTGGGAAGGTGATTTGCCAATTTAGTGGCACCATATTAAAGTTGCATGTGTAGTTTTCCTTATTCATATATGAAGTATAATGAAATCAATGCTTATGGACTGATTATAGAAATGTGTGTTTAAATTGTGTAAAGGCCTGATCGCATATACGTTAAGAGAAAGGCCTGTTTGTTTCTTATGTTAGCTAAATATTGTAGGCCAAAATGTTTCCCTTGGTAAGGCTTTGAGTTTCAGAGACGTTAGAAATCTCAGAGAAGTGGAAAAGTTTCTCGTTCCCATGTTTCTGTTGCAGGTGCAAGGACACCTAGTTCGTTAGCTAAACTAACCCTTTGTTTCAGGAGTTAGGATGGCATGAGAAGCCAATATGGGAGTATACTGGAATGCAAGGATGATACTTTCGGCGGAGAAGGTGCCTGGGACCCAAGGCCGAGTAAACCGTCGTTGGAAGGGAGACACGTTTCACTGGAAAATCACTGGGAGAAGACCTGGCTGAAGAGGTGTGCCGGAGGCATGTTCTACGTTTTTTGGATTTTGAATTAGGGACAGTGCCCTGTGGTTTGAGTGGTTGAGGTTTAGATGGGAAGCTAGAAGGAGCATCTTAGAACGAGCTCTGACAAAGTGAGTGTACTTCTAAGGAAGTCTTCACTTCTGAAACCTTTTACTCTCTTGCCTGGGGAAAATGCAAAGTCGGGATGTCACCTTAGAAATAGAATAGGGATAGACTAACTGATTTTCTTTTTAGGTTAATGACTTCCAATATTGAGATTGGAGTTGTTATTGCCTGCCTGATGCTTCTAGAGCTGACTATTCTCCTTATTCTGAGTCGGAGGAGACTCCTGGTTAGAATCTTCTTTGTATTAGTGCCCATTTATTTTCTTAACCTCATGTTGAGGTGCTTGTATGTGTAATTTTTTTTGGCTTTGTAATAAATCCCTACAATTTGAGATTCAGAGTCAGTAATCCTTTGGTGTTTAGATTTGATTTGGTTGACTATGTACTAAAGATTGGATTTCCTCCCCTCTACACTATTTAGCAGATAAAATGATCCTGGCGACCTGAGAGGATTCTTGGTGATGGTAAGACAGATAAGAATCCGGTTTTATCAACGGTTCCTGGGTTGTCCCTACTGCGCATGTGAACTAGTCACATGATACATCAGCTCTAGCTTCCCTCAGAGGCCCAAATACGATCAAGTAGAGAGGTCAAAGAAAAGAATGTTAAAATCAGAAATAAATATTCCACTGTATACCACCTATCTCTATTCTAATCCCATTTACTTATAAAATCTTTCACGTTAGAAATTTAGTAAAACTTGCATAGTTTAGTTTCAGCAAAGCATGCGCATTATCATGTGAGTTTCAAGCGGCCATTTTAAGAGCAACTTCACAGCTGCAAAGATTTTCCTCCAAGCGACAGCACGTCATACTACGTAGATGCAGTAGACGCATGCACAATGCAGAATCCCGCATTTAGCAGCCATCTTAGAAACACTCTGATTACTTTTTAGTAAAACACATATGCAAGCTTCCCCTAGATTTGTGTGTATGAACATGTAGTGCAAATTAGTATTTACAAACACAATTATTACGGGGTTACGAGTTATTTGAGAGAATTGCCTCCGAGCAAGTCTCTTTTTATATGAGTCCTTGCTCCATCAAGAGCACCATCATCCACAAGTCTATCCTGGTGCTGAGCAGGGGTGTGAGCCTCGCCCTGCCTATGGTAGGTTGTGTAATTGAAAAGCCAGGTCGCAGCTTCTTGCGTAATTCAAGAAGAGACTCTGACGTGGAGTGGAAGGTCGCTTCGCGCTTTTGGAGTGACGTGATGAACGCGCATCCTCCTGGTCTGGCTCTGTTTATGCGTAGGTGAATAGGAGTCCTGCGAAGCCAAGGTGTCTGAGGGGTGATGGAAGGACATGCAACTGCTCAGGTGGGTGGGGCTTAAGTTGTGTAGTGCCTTGAATGTGTGCGTGGGGAGTTTGAGGAGCTTAACATGCAGTGGTGAATGGAAGCTTACACTCCTGCTTCTGTGCATGATCCATTCTGTCAGAGGCGACCTTATTCTGTGGATGCCTCAATGAGTGCGGAAAACGCCTTCAGCTGCTATCATTCTGTCGTGTGTAAAATTCAAAGACAACTTCTCAGGGCCTCCATGTCACGTGTGGCATCTTCAGTCAGAGCTTTGTTTTTGACCATAGTAGCTGCATTAAAAGCGGCACTAACTCCCCAAGTATGCAACATGCTACTGGCTGAGAAGTCAGGAATGGCCGATGGCACATCTCATGACTTTGAGCTGCTTGGGTAGTATAAAATCTAATCAAACTAAAGTTTGTGATTTCCACCTTTATTTCCTCTCCCCATCCAACTGTAACTCAAACACATGGACTGCACTTTGTGCCCAAGAATGCACGCAGAGGCCGACTCTGGTAGTACTTTAAAGGTCCTGAGCGGGGTGGGAGGAGGAGGGCAATCAAAGTTTTAACAATAGGGTGGGGGGGCAGGAGATGGCCTTTCAGATTGAATTGCAGACGCATTCAAGGCACAAACATGGATGTTCCCCTTAAACAAAGACGAATGACAAAAAAAAACTCCTGCACAGAAAAACAATGCGTGTTCTGGGACAGAGATGATCTGCCTGAAAACACCGCCTTCCCCTCCGTCCCCCTATCCTGTGATGAGACTGTCCAGCAAACACAGCAGCAGGCAGTCTGAAGAAGCCGGAGGAAAGCAAACCGAGCGGCCAGACTCACATACAAGGGGGGCCTCTTTGAGCCCCCGTCCTCTCTAGTTTTAGAGTGGTGACGGGTCGTCGCCCCTTCAAATTAGGGGGGTTTTATGGGATTCTCACTACTTGAGCCACGGGAAACATGCGCTGCTCTCGTTAACCCCTTGGGTGCTCATGATGAGCTGGACTCGTCATGGCACACAGTGGGCATGTGCTCATGACGAGTCCAGCTCGTCATGACACCCAACACCGGAAATCCCTCAGGTGCGGGCACCAGAGGGATTCCCTTTTCTCCCCTAAAGCCTCGGGAGCTGGGGAAGAGCTTCCCCAGCTCCCGAGGTTCCCCCCGGTTTCCCTGAAATGAAGATCAGCGCGCACGTCGCGCTGATGTCATTTCAGTGAAACCGAAACTGAAATGAGCCAAGAGGCTCATTTCAGTTTCAGTTTCTACGTGCTCAGAGGGCTATTTCTGCCCCCTGAGCACATAGAAACTCAGAAGATGTATCGTTGGAAAGGTGAGAATCTCCCCTTTCCAATGGTACCCCTCCACAGTGGATCCCTGCTTGGGGATCGGTCTAGGAGGGCAATCCCCAAGCAGGGATCCTCCCACTAGGCACTAGGGAGGGGGGAGTGGCCCCTTGGGCAAGTGCCTTTGCTCCCCCATATAAATGTTGGCATTATTAGTCTTTCTGCCCCCCTGGGGGATAGATGGGGGCAGTAGCCCCCAATCTGTCCCCTGGGGGGTAGAAAGCCCACTAGACACCAGGGATTTTTATGGGATATTTATTGGGTGTGGGCGTTGTCCAAAACGGGCATGCCAATGCCCTCATCCCGGGCCACAAAATTACAGTCTTTCTGCCCCCCCTCGGGGGGAGATGGGGCAGTAGCCCCCAATTTGCCCCAAGGGGCAGAAAGCCCACTAAACACCAGGGATTTTTTTGCACCATTTTTTTAGGGTGGGGGCTGCCACCGCCAATGCCCCCACCCCCCTGCCACCATTACAGCCTTTTTGCACCCTGGGGTAGGCAAAAAGCCCACTAGATGCCAGGGATATTTTTGGGCAAATCTGAATTAGGCTGGGGGCTGCCCAAAATGGGCATGCCCATGCCCCCACCCCCTTCCCCGCAAAAAAAACAGCCTTCCTGCCCCCCCCAGGGGCAGATGGGGCAGTAGCTGCCAATCTACCCCCCAGGGGGGCAAAAAGCCCACTAGACACCAGGGATTTTTTTGGGTACATTTTTATTAGGGTGGGGGCATTGGCATGCCCGTTCTTGGCAGCCCCCACCCTAATTCAAATTTGCCCAAAAAAATCCCTGGCATCTAGTGGACTTTCAGCCCCCCCTGGGGGAAAGATGGGGGCATTAGCCCCCAATATGCCCCACCGGGGAGGCAAAAAGCCCTCTAGTTGCCAGGGATTTTTTTAGGCAAATTTGAATTAGGGTGGGGGCTGCCCAAAACAGGCATGCCCATGCCCCCACCCCCCTGCAAAAATCACAGCCTTCCTGCCCCCCTGGGGGCAGATGGGGCATTAGCCTCCAATCAGCCCCCCAGGGGGCAAAAAACCCAGTAGATGCCAGGGATTTTTGGGGAAAATTTTAATTAGGGTTTTGGGCAGCCCCCATCCTAATTCAAATTTGCCCAAAAAAACTCCTTGGCATCTAGTGGACTTTCAGCCCCCCTTGGGGGCAGATGGGGGCATTAGCCCCCATCTGCCCCGCCGGAGGGGGCAAAAAGCCCTCTAGATGCCAGGGTTTTTTGGGGCAAATTTGAATTAGAGTGGGGCAGCCCAAAACCAGCATGCCCATGCCCCACCCCCTTCCCCGCAAAATTACAGCCTTCCTGCCCCCCGGGGTTAGATGGGGCAGTAGCTCACAATCTGCCCCCCCAATCTGCCCCCCCGGGGGGGGGGCAAAAAGGCCACTAGACACCATGGAATTTTTGGAGAAAATGTTTATTAGGGTGGGGGCATTGGCAAGCCCGTTTTTGGCAACACCCACCCTAATTAAAATTTGCTCAAAATAATCCCTGGCGTCAAGTCGGCTTTCTGCCCCCTTTGGCAGGCAGATGGGGGCATTACCCCCCAATCTACACCCCCAGGGGATTTTTTTTAGGCAAATTTGAATCAGGGTGGGGGCTGCCCAAAACAGGCATGCCCATGCCCCCACCCCCTCCCCCACAAGAATTACAGCCTTCCTGCCCTCCGTAGGGGGCAGATGGGGCATTAGCCCCCAATCTGTCCCCCGGGGGGGCAAAAAGCCCACTAGATGCCAGGGATTTTTTGGGCAAATTTTAATTCGGGTGGGGGCATTGGCATTCCGTTTCGGGCAGCCCACACCCTAATTAAAATTTGCCAAAAAACTTCCTGCCATCTAGTGGACTTTCAGCCCCCCTTGGGGGGCAGATGGGGGCATTACCTCCCAATCTGCCCCGCCGGGGGGGCAAAAAGCCCACTAGACACGAGGGTTTTTTTGGGGCAAATTTGAATTAGAGTGGGGCTGCCCAAAACGTGCATGCCCATGCCCCCACCCCCTCCCCCACAAAAATTACAGCCTTCCTACCCCCCTGGGGGGCAGATGGGGCAGTAGCCCCCAATCTGCCCCCCCGAGGGGGGTAAAACCCCACTAGACACCAGGGATTTTTTGGGGCAAATTTGAATTAGGGTGGAGGCTACCCAAAACGAGCATGCCAATGCCCCCACCCCCACCAGCAACAATTACAGCCTTTCTACCCCCCTGGGGGGATGATGTGGCAGTAGCCCCCAATCTGCCTCTCCGGGAGGCAAAAAGCCCATAGACGCCAACGATTACGCTGGCTTTTTTATGTGTGGGGGTGGGGCCTGCCCAGAATGGGCATACCTATGCCCCCATTGCCCCTACCCTCCAAACAAATAGCCACAGTGTTTCTGGCCCCCTTGGGGGCATATCAGGGCAACTCCACCCCGATATCCCCCCCAGGCCGGCAGAAAGCAGACTAGGCATGGATTCGTTTTTAGCAATATGCCTACCTATCGTTATTGGGCACTAGCGCAGCCGGCACATAGGGAAACCTAGCAAATCTGTAAATTTTTACAAACTAGACACCCAGGGGAATCCAGGATGGGGTAACTTGACTGGCACTCTCTCACCAGGTTCTGTTACCCAGAATTCCTTGCAAACCTAAAAATTTGTACAAAAAAACAAATTTTCCTCACATTTCTGTGGTGTAAAGTTCTGGAATCTGCGTGGATCCACAAAATTCCACCCGCCCCGCGTTCTCCAAATTCTTCCAAGAAAAATGGTACCTCACTTGCGTGGGTAGGCCTAGTGCCCGCGACAGAAAACGGCCCAAAACGCAACATGGACACACCCCATTTTCACAGTGAAAACTGACCCCTTTTTTTGCAAAGTGCCTAGCTGTAGATTTTGAATCCTAGCTCTGCCTGCACCTAGGGAAACCTAGAAAACCTATACATTTTTGAAAACTAGACACCCAGGGGAGTCCAGGATGGGGTGACTTGACTGGCTCTCACCAGTTTCTGTTACCCAGAATCCCTTGCAAACCTAAAAATGTGTCCAAAAAAACACATTTTCCTCACATTTCTGTCGTGGAAAGTTCTAGAATCTGCGTGGATCCACAAAATTCCACCCACCCCACGTTCAGCAAAGCCTTCTGATAAAAACGATGCCTCACTCATGTGGGAGGCCCAAATACCCACGTATTGAGGCGACATCGAAATTGCCTATCATCAAACAACCTGGTTTGCATGGGCGGTTGTCTGGGCTTTTGGCCCTGTGCTCGGCGGCCATCTTGGGAAACCTACCAAACCCATGCATTTCTGAAAACTAGACACCCAGGGGATTCCAGGGAGGTATGGCTTGTGTGGATCCCCAACGTTTCCTTACCCAGAATCCTGTGCAAACCTCAATTTTAGCTGAAAAAAATCACTTTTTTCTAACCCTGCCCGTAGTTCGCGAAGTAGCGCAACGCGAAGCTACGCAAAGTGCACTACGCGAGCTACGCGTAGCACTTTGCGAACTGCGTAATACCCTGTTTGCACTGTGCAGGATGACGTTTTCAATGATTGCACTGTGCAGACAAGCATCCGGCACTGTGCAATCATTAAAAACGGCATCTTGCACAGTGCGAGCTGTAGTTTGCTGCTGCTCGAGTAGATTTTTACTCGAGCGGCAGCTTTCTCAACGTGGACTGGTAGTTTCTCATCGCGAGCGGTCGCGAGCCTATGCGACCACTCGCAATGAGACACCTCACCTCCCCGCGTTGAGAATCTCGCCGGGAGGTTTATTTTGCTTGCTCGCGGTCGCCAACTTGATGTTGAGGGCCGCAAGCAAGCAAAAAATGACCGCTGCACTACGCAACACTACGCTACGCGTGTTTGCACTGTGCTACGTGCAATTTGCGTAGTGCGAAGTAGCGCAAACTTCGCAAACTATGCAAGCGTGGCGTAGTGCTTTGCCCAGGCTTACTTTTTTCACAATTTTTTCTGTGGGAAAGTTGTGGCATCACCGGGCTGACACAAATTTCCTATCACCCAGCGTTCCCCCTGGTCTCCCAATAAAAATGGTGCCTCACTCGTGTGGGAGACCCAAGTAGCCGCGACAGGCAGGGGCCCAAAACAGATTGAGGCGACATCAAAATTGCCTATCACCAAACATCCTGGTTTTGCAAGGGGGGTCACCTGGGTTTTTGGCCCCGTGCTCGGCGGTCATCTAGGGAAACCTACCAAACCCACACATTCCTGAAAACTAGACAGCAGGGGGATTCCAGGGAGGTATGATTGCGTGGATCCCCCAAAGTTTCCTTACCCAGAATCCCCTGCAAACCTCAATTTTAGCTGAAAAAATCACTTTTTTCACACATTTTTGTGGGGGAAAGTTGTGGCATCACCGGGCTGATACAAATGTCCTACCACCCAGCGTTCCCCAGGGTCTCCCGATACAAATGGTGTCTAGTTTTCAAAAATGTATAGGTTTGCTAGGTTTCCCTAGGTGCCGGCAGAGCTAGGGTTCAAAAACTATAGCTAGGCACTTTGCAAAAAAAGGGTAATTATTCATTGTGAAAATGTGGTGTGTCCACGTTGGGTTTTGAGCCATTTCCTGGTGTGGGCACTATGCCCACCTACACAAGTGAGGTACCATTTTTATCGGGAGACTTAGGGTAATTCAGATTTGTAAAGCAACTGTTATTACCTATTGACTTTCGATGCATTTCTGTCTTCCAAATGAACGACATGGTGTAAAAAAGAAGTCATTTTGAAAAACGACCTATAATTCTCAAGCTAGTAATGAGTATTCCCAATTTCAAAAATGTGCAAATATCTACTGGTTCTAAACTCTATAATTTGTTCCCATTTCAGAAATACATAGGTGTCTTTCATACCGATTTTTCCATGTATATATTTTCCCACAATAATTGCTAAATACCCGGTACATAATAAAAAGCCATTGCAAATTGCTGCTCAGTTTTTGACTCTGGGTTCTATATATCCCCACAACCAGAAACGTCCAGGGGATGTAACGGTATATTGCTTTCAAATAATTAGAAGAAGTTACAGGTGAAAACGTTGACACAAAAGGCTGTTTTTTTCAAATAATTTTCAATTTTTCCTATATTTAACTGTTATTCTCTATAAAGAAACCTTGAAGGATCTACACAAATGACCCCTTGCTGAATTCAGAATTGTGTCTACTTTTCTAAAATGTATAGCTTTCCAGGATCCATTATTGCTTCAATACCCATTTCTACCATTAACTGGAAGGAGGTTGAAAGCACAAAAAATAACAGAAATAGGCTATGTCCCAGAAAAATGCCAAAACTGTGTAAAAAATGCTGGTTTTCTGACAAAAGTCTGTCATTTCCTAAAAGCTGGGAAATGGTGATTCCAGCCCCACAAACCCTTTTTTGATACCTTTTGCAGGGAAAAACCCAAGACGCTTTCATTTGCAGCCCTTTTTCCCATTTTTTGCAAACAAAACAAAATTAAGCTGTATTTTGGCTAATTTCTGGGACCCCTCCAGGGGAATCCACGAACCCTGGGTACCTTTAGAATCCCCATTATGTTGGAAGAAAAGGACGCAAATTTGGCATGGATAGCTTATGTGGTCAAAAAGTTACAGGGGTCTAAGCGCGCACTACCCCAAATAGCCAAAAAAGACTTAGCACGCGAGGGAAAAGGCCAAGCAGCGAAGGGGTTAATGTCTCATCCTGAACACACAGAAGCGCTGGAGTGTGCATCGCCTTGAAGCCGGTTTCTGTGAGCTAGGCAGTTTATTCCTGTGCTGAGGATATCTTACTTTACACATGTTTACTGAAATAAATAGCGCTTCTTGGGTTCCTCGCTCACTTCTAGCGCTGCAGCAATACATTAACACCTCCTTTCTCCAAAGGAGATTGCTCCAAATTGTTTTTAATTATTACCCCCTGATGGCATGTTTTCTTTAAGTTTTAAATCAGTTCGTTGATGGATATTTTGTAGCCACATTTGAAAAGAAACATGGTTTGTGAACTGTTAAAGCCATTTTAGCGTCCATTTAACGACCAACTGCTGTCGAGAGCTGCCTCCAGCGGGGCTGGAAGGGAAGTTATTTATCTTCCAATGATGAGGGTCATAACCGTGAATTTACCATATTATTTTTGAAGCGGGCAGTGACTAACAGCCTCGAGAGAACAAGGGAAGGGGTTTCAAGCGACTAAAATCAGAACCAGAAACTACAATTTACCCCCTCCACACTGCCCTCCCCAGTCCAGCAGAAAAAGCTATGTATGGGGTTGGAGCTTGAAGGTGGTTCCATGGTGTAATGGTTAGCACTCTGAATCCAGCGATCCGAGTTCAAATCTTGGTTAGACCTGAAGGTTTCATTTGTTCATCAATATGTTGCATTTTACGTGACTTCACTCTTGAAAATAATCGGTACGTTTGACTTTACAAACAAATGATTTTTGTTTTTTAAAGCGCCCCATACCGGGCTTTCACTTTAACCTTTAACCTGGAAGCGCAGCAGGAGGCGCTTTTAAAAAACGTTTGCAATGCAATAGCTCAGACCTAGGAAAATGCCAGTCCTGTTGCGTTGCAAATGCTTCTGTGTATTGTTTCAGTCTTCAGTCTCACGCACTGCAGCGGAGTGGATGAGTTAACTGATTCCAGTAAACTCTACTGACTCAAACTTTAATCATCGCAGCAGTGGGTGTTTTTGAGGCTTGTCTTTAATTGTTTTACAATTGACCCTGAAAATATTTATTTAAGTTTATATATAAATTGGGGCATATTTACAAGCCCCTTGCGCCACTTTTGCGTCACTTTCCCCATGTTAAAAGTGACGCAAAAGTGGCGCAAGGGGCTTGTAAATCTGCCCCAATGTATTTAATCGTCCAGGCAGGAATCCTGACTCCACGACGCACAGACTCTTTATAGCAACAGTGCCCGATGGAGAAGACTTTTCTTCGCCTAAACATGGATTTAAAGTTCGACACTTATCTGCAGGAGAAAGAAATATGCTTTGCGGTTCTGTATCCAATTTTGCTGGGGTCTTCACCCTTAAGCTCATTAGGGCAGAAATGTGATGGATTAACTGGTTCAGGTGAACGCTGACATTTCAAACTTTAAGCACCACAGCATGGGTGTTTCCGAAGATTGCATATACTTGTTTTTATACCTTACTAAAAGCGTCGAGTGGGTACAGCATGTCGTTCATAGAGCAAGGAATTAAAAATCAACGATGTCATACAGCCCCAGTGGCCTAATGGATAAGGCACTGGCCTCCTAAGCCAGGGATTGTGGGTTCGAGTCCCATCTGGGGTGAATACAGATGTATTTTTTACAGTTTTGTCAGGGTCTTCATTAGGACTGTAAGGAGGGTGTAGGGGAAGTAAAAGTTGCTCAATTGCACAATATGAAACCAAAAATCGGATGATCACTCCCGGCTTCCCCACTTCACCAAATTGCGTGATTCTCAGAAGTTGTTTTATTTCACTTTCCTTCCTTGTTCTTCATGATCGCAAATAAGATTGCAATGAAATACATGAGTTCAAGATGTGCTCTGTACGAAACCAATTCTCAATGCACTGATGAAATCCGATATACAACGGTGACACGGTTCTGCATGTTATTGAAATACACTTTTAGAATCTTGAAGCGACTTTATCATATTTTCATAGGTTTGATGAAATACGTCTTTAAAAATGAGGGTGTTCCTAAAGGTAAGTGGTGCAGGACATTTAATCACTTCCTTTCTATAACTTCAATTAAGCTGAAAACAGACGCTTGCCCGTTTATTTAACAACTTTTAATGCTAGGACTGGTTCAAGTTAAGGAACGAGCCTGGTTTATCGCCGTCTCAGGACAGAAGCTTTATGAGGCTTTCTTTTCATGGGTTTCAAGAAGACGAAGTTGAAAGTGACCAAACTGTTCTGGTTTATCCAATCAGAGCTCATGTAAATCTAGCCGGAAAATGTGTCACGTGACCCTTGTATACTACGGGTCAGTGTCGTGAATTCATGATGTGATTTAATGTTTCACTATCAGAACTTAAACCCAGAAGAGGGCGCAGGAGGAGGCTTCCGGGGTGACTTTACCACACGCCTCGTGGGCTTCCCTGAAGCAGGGAGCCATTGGCGGGGCCCTGTATACACACGAGTTGAATGTCTGCAGTGGTGACTGACAGCAACAGAGGGGCGGGGTCAACATCATGATACATGATACATGTAACTCTTCACATCCCATACGAAGGCGAACAGGAATCGCCGCCAGCAACGAGCAGCAACAGAGGGGCGGGGTCAACATCATGATACATGATACATGTAACTCTTCACATCCCATACGAAGGCGAACAGGAATCGCCGCCAGCAACGAGGAGCGTCCAGTGTAAAGTAACTATAACCCGGCCCAAAATACGTCACACGCCCCTTAGACCCTGTAACTGGACCCAGAGCAGTCCATCTCGTGCTTACAGATGTATTTGCACTTTCACTAAAGGGAAAGTGCTCGAACCAGAGCTTCACTGTTTTTCTCCATTCTATCAATAGTGCACTCAGAGGCGCATGCTTCTACAGGTGGCTCTGTGGCGCAATGGATAGCGCGTTGGACTTCTAGGTTGACTGTGAAGGCATTCAAAGGTTGTGGGTTCGAGTCCCACCAGAGTCGTTTTGATACAGATCGGTCCAAATTATGAGAGAAAAGTTAATTCATACTTTTTGTTTATCTAGAGCTGCTTTTGGTTCCCCAGGTGTGTAGTGTGGGCAGGGAGGGCCTTCATCCACGCATTGTTGTACAGGTGCGAGGGAATCTTTGCACTTTGTGCACACATGCGGGCAGATTTACAAGCTCCTCGCTCCACTTTTAACATGGGAAAAGTGACGCAAAAGTGGCGCAAGGGGCTTGTAAGTCTGCCCCATGGTCTGTAGTCTTTTTACATCCGGGGCGGTTTCACCAGAGAACCGCAATAGGTTATCTGTGGTGGGTGCACTGGATCTGATCAGGGGTTGAACAGAGTGGGGTCCAGACAGGCTCTGGATTTGGTACCTATTCTTGAGATGGACAGAGCGTGCAGGATGACTTCAGCAAATACTTTGATGTTTGTGCCTCAGTTGTGGCTGCACCGGGCATCGCAGTGGCTGTAGTCTGCGTCTCCCGGAGCTACCACATCCTTCAGGGGATACAGCAGCCTCCCTTAATGCACCATCACACCTAATCCCCGAAGCTTGATTCTGGCTCGGAGCGGTGGGGGCTCTTACCAAGCAGTCTTAGTGACAAGCACACCCACCACACACATCTAAAATCACCATCCTGTGAGCCACACAACATAGTACCCCCAGGGGCACCCCTCTGTACCCCCTCCCCCAAATTGCATACCCAAATAACACACACACAGACTGTTGAGTTGGGTAAAATTGCTGCAGGTTTATTACATAATCCAGAATATGTAAAGTGTGGCTTATTTTACGGGCGATCCAAGGGCAGGCAACCAACTGGGTCGCCTGCCCGACTGATGAGCCGGGCAGCGCGGGAGTGATACCCGCCGTTGCTGCCATCCATGTGATTCTTTCTACGATCACGTGCCGTTGGTAACTTCTACTCACACCCCCCCTCTCGGGGCGGAGCGTCGCTTAGCAAACCCCCGGTTGTTCAGGCCCACAACCGCCCGCAGGACTAGTGGGGCGCCGACACGGCTTCCGGGATCCTCCCATGAGGCTCCTCGGTTTTGGCTCAGGCACCCCCTATGGTGCCACGCAGAGGTACCCTTTGTAACCGGCCTGCTTCCAGATCGCCCTGTAACTCCGCCTGCAACGAAAAAGAGAAACATTACAACGCTCTGAAAACCCCCCCACCCAATGCCTACGCCGGGAAAGCGATAGGGAGGGATGTGGTGTGGTGGGCGACAAAGAGGCCGCCAGGAGGGTCGGGGAAGGCTAAATAGCCTCCCCTTCCCTACAGGGGCCGGGAAGTGACGCGCTTGCGCCTCACTTCCGGCCAGCACGAGGAGGGGGACACTGGTCGGCGTCCCCGTCCCCTCCCCTTGGGATGGGGTGGGGAGGGGTGACCGGTGCCCCGGTGGCACTAGGGCGCCAACCGCTGTAGTGGCCCCCTGCGGGGGCCACGGTCGGCAGCATAGTACCCCCAGGGGCACCCCTCTGTCCCCCCTCCCCTAAATTGCATACCCAAATAACACACACACAGACTGTTGAGTTGGGTAAAATTGCTGCAGGTTTATTACATAATCCAGAATATGTAAAGTGTGGGTTATTTTACGGGGGATCCAAGGGCAGGCAACAAACTGGGTCGCCTGCCCGCCTGATGAGCCGGGCAGCGCGGGAGTGATACCCGCCGTTGCTGCCATCCATGTGATTCTTTCTACGATCACATGCCGTTGGTAACTTCTACTCACGCCCCCCCTCTCGGGGCGGAGCGTCGCTTAGCAAACCCCCGGTTGTTCAGGCCCACAGGACTAGTGGGCGCCGACACGGCTTCTGGGATCCTCCCATGAGGCTCCTCGGTTTTGGCTCAGGCACCCCCTATGGTGCCGCGCAGAGGTACCCTTTGTACCGGCCTGCTTCCAGATCGCCCTGTAACTCCGCCACAGCCCTGGAGGCAGCTCACCGTCGCAACCAGGGCCCCCCACCAACCCGCTATAGTCTTACCTGCAACCTCTCCTGTCTAGGGCTTCCTGCAACTAGCTGGAAGGGAACCATCCCTGCAGAAAGGAGAGTTTGAAATGATGCCACCTTATGACACTTTGACAGCGCTGGCGGGACTCAACCCTTGTCCTGTGAGATCCTTTACAACCTCAGGCACAAGACTTACCCGTGAGCTATAGCTCCTGGTGGTGTAGATGGCCCCATCTATGTCCCCAAGCCTTAGACGCTATCCTGGGTCGAATAGGGTCTGCTGAATTAAAGGACCCGTTGGGCCAGTGAAGATGTGCCAAGAACTATTCGCCCCCCTGCGGGAAAGTTACACCTCTTCACAATTCTGAGCGGGAGGAAGCCGGCACCCAGGCTCGCAAAGCCCCATCAATTTGATGACCTCACCTAGCAGCCGCCCTCCGCACCGGGTGTGCCTGAACCTGCGTGCCCATCTCTGGGACAGCAGCACACTCGCTGGGTGACCACTCACCCACCCGCCTGCCTGCTTTGGCTATTGTGGCAAGAAGGGATTTACGTAACCTTTGGACAGTCCCCTCTGTATGCTAAACCTGGTGCACAGGAGTGCTCCTAGCTGACAGCGCATGACCATGGGCAAGGGGCGACTCTTGCCCCTGCCCACCATCCCTTATTTCTCATGGGAATTATTCCCCTACAGATCCCTCAGTGATGAAACCCCCTAGGCATACCAGTTTCGGGAATCTGTCTGGTTTGAGCAGTGCGCGCTGTCTGTATGGTTCAGGCCTTGAGGATTGACTAAGTCATACTTCGCCCCTCCCATCATGCTCCCCGCTAGGAGGGTGGCAGGGGGGTGCCCCCCGCCAACCCAGAGCATCACCTGCGGTGCCAAATTCCTGCTCCGTTGAAGTAGAGTTTTGGTGGCACCCTGGGCGTGCCAAATGTTCTATTGACATTATGTCCCCTTGTGTTTGGCCCGCTGACACCCCCGTTATTGGGACGGCAGTACCAAATGTTGGCTGGCCGCATCCCCTAAGCGGGGTAAAAGTGTCCGTGAACCAGGTTCCCAGTTTCCTGCAGCTGCAGAACGCGACCGGTGACTCCGCTAGGGGATACCACCAACCGCAATGGTCCTCCGGACATTAAGGAATGCCATATTCTTACCTGGGCCTATCCCTAACTGATGGTGATTTCACACAGCTGTAAGGCCCGAGGCGCGCCTATGAAACCTATTTACTTGTTTCTTGCTACTCGGCCCCCTTATGGGTGGTCCTCAGAGTTTAGGCAACACGCGTGCTCCCAGGGCACGGTGCTGCAGGAGAGCAGATGTCTGTTACCCACTCGCTGATACTTTATCTGTTGCTAAATGCCCTACCGCTGGAAGCTTCCCAAGAACCGTGGACTTTGTGGTCCCACCTAGATTGATCCCATCGCCTGGGGGGGACCAGTGGTGGACAGAACCTGCACGGTACCTCCACCCCAGCCTGGCTATCGACTTATTCGGGACGCCGAAGCAGGAGATGCCCCCTCAGTCTCAGGTTCTAACCCATAGAGGATAAACCTGGGGGCAGACAAGTCTGTGGGAACCAACCGGAAACTCTGGTGCAAATACCGGCCCTATCCTGAATGTTGCAAATGCTGCATGGTCAATAATGCCCTGACGCCGATGAGGTTCTATGTGGTGTTTACCAAACTTTTTGAAAGACCGCACACTTGCTATATGACACTATACCACCCACATGCCACCCTGGCTGAAGCCCGGGTGGATAGGTCTTCATTGAAGCAACCCAAAAAATCTATTGGCGGGGGCCCTGGGAAGCAATGACCACTGAGTGATCACTTGCAACCCGATCGAGTTGATTGCCCAGACAGAAGTTGTATTGAATAATTGCAACCTGCATGGTCCAAGTTCTAACTCGGGCGCCATGAGGCGGTCTGGAACACGGACCGGTGGCCAGTAAGTAATCGGCCTAACAATGAACTATTGGTGGGTTTGAGACAGTTCTATGAAGAAATCCTTGAATGAATCGCTCCTCAAAGTGAAGGGACAAATACCCTGTCCGGTCACCCCCAAGGAAGGCGTACTGCAATGCCAGCTGTAGGCAGAGTGACACACAACCACCTACCTAGAGCTATTCACGGCAAGATGTACCTAGAGAACCAGATTGCGCAAAACTGGAAATTGGTGTACGAGCGCGCTACCACCGCAGGCAGTTCTATGGAACCCTGTATACTTATTCAGCTGGCAACAGTGAATTTAAACCCAAATGCATAGATCCAAGCCTGTTGGGTCATCTCTACTATATACAGGCCGCCCCGGCTTGTGGCAGACTGTCCCCAGCACCAGGTTACAATTCGCTCGCGAGCGGCGCACCCGCAACCACTTGGTCGAATCACACCGGTAACTTTGTGCCGTGATGTTGGTCCTAGTGAGGCGCTATGTGGTGACCATTTATTCTTTTGCTGCTATGTCAGTGCATCCCCGTATTCAATGCGATTGGGGCACTGAGCTACACCCATATCAACACCCATCTAATGGCTTAAACCAGGCTTCCATTAGCATTAGATAATAAATTACCATTCTATCTCGGTTGCGTTGCCCTCCCAGAACTAGGCACCCACCTGGGTGGCTAGGTTTAGTTGGATATGTGTGATTACTCCCATATCTGTGCAACTATGAGTGACAGGTGAAGGCCTAAGGCTGGCCTTTACTTGCGAGCAAAACCGCACCGGGCTCAGGTCGCAGCCCACATAAGCATGTTGGATGGGCAGAGTTGCGGACTTGTAGCAACCTCTTTTAGACTGTCGGCAGCGTCGCGTGTTTAACTGTTACTAACATAGCCCAATGACTGTTCTACGTTAGGACTATCCCTACTCTGGTCCGCCCTGCCCAAGGACTAATGCACTTGGGAGCGCGAGGCCTTAAGCAATGGGGGTTGGATGTCAAGACAACAACAATAACAAACTACCCAAGCCTCCTTTCAGCAAAAGGTTGGGGACGAGGGACACGTGATGCAATCTGCCGGTATAATTCGAATTCACTCGATGGCTCCAACAGTTAACTCCATAATTGGGACGCACTTCCACTTGGCATGTGTGGGGGCATCTGCGAAGCATGATTCCTGTCGTAGCTGCTCACACATGCAGTAAACTGTGCTGACAACGATCTTGTGGGACTGTTGTTAAATCGACATGCTCATCTATGAATTAATGTTAGTCAACAGTGCCGCACATGGCAACGGAAATTAATTCCCTCATATCTCCTCCCTATACCACTGCTTTCAGGCTTTGTGCTGGTACAGCATAGCCACAGTGCCAACCGGTGGCGTACTATTTGCCACATGGGCAAGCCTGTCACTAGTGTCAGTCTTGTGTACTAGAAGCGACACCTTCTAGAAGCGACACCTTCTAGATTAGACATTCAGTCAGCAAGGCGCGCGGACTCGAGCCTTAGGTATAGGAGCGCTGAGACCTGAGTACCGTATTTACATTACCTATTCGGGCGCAGGGGGAGATTTAGTGATTTGCCCAGAATCACAGGACGCGGCCTCGAGGCTCGAACCCTGGTTTTCTGCAACAAACTGAACAGCTGCACGTTGAGCACCATGTTTACCTATTCAGGCCCGGGAAGGTTAGTGATTTGGGGGGGGGGGGCCTCCTCCCACTGCAAATGTCTAGCCACGGCATGCATGCGGGTTTCGCGGCGTTGAAGGGTCAAATCATGGCGGCACGCGCCCCCCTACGCCCCACCTCCTCGCTAACCGCTACCCGGCTGCAGAGGTCTGGACCTGCACCTGGAGGCCCGGGCGCCAAAGCTACTTAATTGTTGTTTATTGCATATTTATATAGCGCGAATTCGCCCGAGGATATTAGAGCGCCTTAAATAGCACCGTCTGTACATTTCCGATTCAGGCACGGGAGGATAATTGATTTGCCCAGAATCACAGGAGTGGACGCGACCACGAGGCTCGAAACCTGCAAATAAAGTCCTCGCGCCTACTGTGGGGATCGAACCCACGACGTTGAAATCGAACCCACGACGTTGAAATTAAGGGTTTCCCGTTCTACCAACTGAGCTAGCTGCAGAACTTTTCCCGCACCAAAGGCGGTAGCGCAGCCGACGGACCACACCACAGTCAAGGAGATTACGTGATTTTAAATTTTTTGCAAATTTTATGGAGAGTGCAGGCATCGATCCCGCTACTCGGCTGCCGAGAACCAGACCTGCGCCCGGAGGCACGGGGCCCCAAGACTATCTCAATTGATTTTGTTGCATATTATATATATAGCGCGAGTTCGCCCGAGGGTATTGGAGCGCCTTACATAGCACCGTATTTACCTTGACCATTCGGCTCGCAGTCCGCTGACCGCACCTATGGCGGCAGCGCAGCGGTCGGACCACACCCTTGTCGCGGCGAGTATGTAATATAAAGTTTAAAATTTTTTTTTTTTTAATTAAATGGAGAGTGTGGGCATCGATCCCACCACCTCCCGCGTGCCGAGCAAGTGCTCCGCCATAACGGAACTGCCTCCCCAGCGAAACCATGCACCTCTTCGAGTCTTATGTCTTTTAAAAGCCACTCAAAACTTTTTTGGGTGATTTGGCATAACTGACAGGGTTCCATTCCCCGTGATACCCATGCATGGGCCATTAAGTGTGGCCACAATAGACACATCGTACACTGTCTGGTACCTATACCGCATTACCTTCGTGGTATTGGTGGGTGTCTTGCCGTAGTACTGACCAATACTAAATCAGGACCATGCACTAAGACAGCAGCAGCAGAGCATGCAGCCCGTTCAAACCGGGAATATAACATGTATATATCACATGCAAATGCGGGAGAGCGCGCCCAGGGTTCCCACCTAGCTCCAAAGACATAGTTCAACTCCTGCCATTTTCTGTGACAAGATAAAGAGAAGGGTACTTATTTGCATATTTATATAGCGCGAGCTCGACCCGAGGTATTGGGGCACTTTACCTAGCACCGTATTTACATTACCAATTCAGGCACGGATAAAAAGAAGTGTTCTTGAGATTAAGTAATTTGCTCTGAATCACACACTGTGGACGCGACCCCGAGACTCGAACCCTGGTTTCCTGCACCAGAGGTGGCAGCGCAGCCGACGGACCACAACCTCTTCCCTTATTGCGAACAGGTGCCAGTCCGACCCGCCCCAAGAAGCACATTGGGCCGGCTACAAAACAACGTAAGCATTGTCGCTGTGAAGAGGGGTGCTCTAATAACATACATGAGAGGAACTGACCCGCTGCGCTACGGTTCAAAGTGACACAACCGGTAGCTCGGTACATGCAACGTTGGCGCAGCAGACGGCCCACCTCCTCGAGGCCCCACCCGGACAAGTAACGCAGCAGACGGCCCACCTACCGCCTCGAGGCCCCACCCGGACAAGTATCACACAGGGGGGGACCCAATTACAGGACGGCCCCGCCACCGCGTGGCCCGCAGCCTTCCCCCTATCCCTCGGCGGCAGCGCACCATTTGCCCCGGAACACGAGGCCTGCTGCCCACCCCCCCCCCCCCCGCACACACGGCGGCAGAGCAGCCAACGGGAAGGGGGGCCAGATGACTTCCCATAAACCAATAATGCACCACATGGGAATCAAACCTGTTAACCTACAAGCTTAAGTATGTGGGGGCGACCACGAGGCTCGGAATTCGCACTTGGCAACCCCAGGACGGCCGTGCAGCAACCGGCCCCCACCCGACAACCACTCAAGCATCGCTCCTTATCGAGGAAAGCAGGGACCATTGTAAGATGGATCCACCTGAACACAGTCACAGGAATTGAACCCGCAGGCTTGATAACCCGTGCTGCCACGAACCCCCCCCTCATGTCTAGTTCGAGGCGCGGGGAGGGTGCAAGAATCGAACCCCCCCTCGGACCCTAGCTCGATGCGCAAGGTGGGGATGATTAGCCCGGGATTGCCAGCTCGACGCACGGGGATAAGGAACAGACTCCTGGAGATGCCAGGGATTGAACCCGGGGCCTCATACATGCTTAGCATGCGTTCTATCACTGAACTACATCCCCACTTTTGAAAATCTGGGGGCGGTGCGGGCATTGATCCCGCTATGATTATAATTACGGGGATAAGGAACAGACTCCTGGAGATGCCAGGGATTGAACCCGGGGCCTCATACATGCTTAGCATGCATTCTACCACTGAGCTACATCCCCACTTTTGAAATTTGGGGGAGGTGCGGTCATTGATCCCACTACGATTATAATTAAAATCGGGGTCTTGCGGGCATTGATCCCGCTACACTTCCATCCTGCACTGCTCATAGCTGCCCACTCAAGACGCCAATCATGCCTGAATCTTGCGCCCCCTCCGCCCGTGGCCATCCAAACCACCGGGCCCCGTCAACCTGGTACTGCCCAGGGACAGGGCCGGGGCAGAGTGGGAGCAGCAAGACTCACCGTAGACCTAAACGAGACGACGACAGAAGCGGCGTGGATCCGGGGACACGGCGACGAGACACGACCGATGATGTGGCGTGGTGGGCGACAAAGAGGCCACCAGGAGGGTGGTGGAAGGCTAAATAGCCTCCCCTTCCCTACAGGGGCCGGGAAGTGACGCGCTTGCGCATCACTTCCGGCCAGCACGAGGAGGGAGACACTGGCCGGCATCCCCGCCCCCTCCCCTTGGGAGGGGGTGGGGAGGGGTGACCGGTGCCCCGGTGGCACTAGGGCGCCGACCGCTGTAGTGGCCCCCTGCGGGGGCCGTGGTCGGCGGCATGAACACTGGTGGACGGGAGGAACAACAGTCCTGGAAGACTGTGTCCATATCCAGCTCTGGGAGCATATCTGGCAGGACTGTTGAGGGGCTGTGGGCATGTTCCTAAGCTGACAAGAGAGACGGCTGCTAGATATAGCCCTGCCGCCCTGGCATCTTTTTCCAGAGCGCAGTGGGCATCGTCCGTCAGTCAATGAGAAATCTCTGGATCACTCATGGAGTGAATCTGGTCAATGTCTGAACCTGGCTGAGACTAGAATGTGTACAACAGAGCTCTGATCTAGTCTCAGGGGATGACATCCCTTCTCAGGGGCTCTGCTCTAGTCTCAGGGGATGGCATCCCTTCTCAGCAGAACTCTGCTCTAGTCCCAGGGGATGACATCCCTTCTCACCAGAGCTCTGCTCTAGTCTCAGGGGATAGCATCCCTTCTAAGCAGAGCTCAGCTCCAGTCTCAGGTGATGGCATCCCTTCTCAGGGGCTCTGCTCTAGTTTCAGGAGATGGCATCCCCTCTCAGCAGAGCTCTGATCCAGTCTCAGGGGATGGCATCCCTTCTTAGGGGTTCTGCTCTAGTCTCAGGGGATGGCATCCCTTCTCAGCAGAGCAGTGCTCTAGTCTAAGGGAATGACATCCCTTCTCAGCAGAGCTCTGCTCTAGTCTCAGGGGATGGCATCCCCTCTCAGCAGAGCTCTGATCCAGTCTCAGGGGATGGCATCCCTTCTCAGGGGCTCTGCTCTAGTTTCAGGAGATGGCATCCCCTCTCAGCAGAGCTCTGATCCAGTCTCAGGGGATGGCATCCCTTCTTAGGGGTTCTGCTCTAGTCTCAGGGGATGGCATCTCTTCTCAGCAGAGCTCTGCTCTAGTCTAAGGGAATGACATCCCTTCTCAGCAGAGCTCTGCTCTAGTCTCAGGGGATGGCGTCTCTTCTCAGCAGAACTCTGCTCTAGTATCAGGGGATGACATCCCTTCTCAGCAGAGCTCTGCTCTAGTCTCAGGGGATGGCATCCCTTCTCAGGGGATCTGCTCTAGTCTCAAGGGAAGACATCTCTTCTCAGCAGATCTCTGCTCTAGTCTCAGGGGATGGAATCCCTTCTCAGCAGAGCTCTGATCTAGTCTCAGGGGATGGCATTCCTTCTCAGCAGATGTCTGCTCTAGTCTACAGAGATGGCACCCCTTCTCAGCAGAGCTCTGCTCTAGTCTCAGGGGATGACATCCCTTCTCAGGGGCTCTGCTCTAGTCTCAGGGGATGGCATCCCTTTTCAGCAGAACTCTGCTCTAGTCCAAGGGGATGACATCCCTTCTCACCAGAGCTCTGCTCTAGTCTCAGGGGATGGCATCCCTTCTCAGCAGAGCTCAGCTCCAGTCTTAGGGGATGGCATCCCTTCTCAGCAGAGCAGTGCTCTAGTCTCAGGGGATGTCATCTCTTCTCAGCAGAGCTCTGCTATAGTCTCAGGGGATGTCATCCCTTCTCAGCAGAGCTCTGCTCTAGTCTCAGGAGATGGCATTCCTTCTCAGCAGAACTCTGCTCTAGTCTCAGGGGATGACATCCCTTCTCAGCAGAGCTCTGCTCTAGTCTCAGGGGATGGCATCCCCTCTCAGCAGATCTCTGATCCAGTCTCAGGGGATGGCATCCCTTCTCAGGGGTTCTGCACTAGTGTCAGGGGATGGCATCCCTTCTCAGCAGAGCAGTGCTCTAGTCTCAGGGGATGGAATCTCTACTCAGCAGAGCTCTGCGCTAGTCCCAGGGAATGACATCCCTTTTTAGCAGAGCTCTGCTCTAGTCTCAGGGGATGGCATCCCTTCTCAGCAGAACTCTGCTCTAGTCTCAGGGGATGACATCTCTTCTCAGCAGAGCTCAGCTCTAGTCTCAGGGGATGGCATCCCTTCTCAGGGGCTCTGCTCTAGTCTCAGGTGATGCCATCTCTTCTCAGCAGAGCTCTGCTCTAGTCTCAGGGGATGGCATCCCTTCTCAGCAGAGCTCTGCTCTAGTCTCACAGGATGACATCCATTCTCAGCAGAGCTCTGCTCTAGTCTCGGAGGATGGCATCCCTTCTCAGCAGAACTCTGTTCTAGTCTCAGGGGATGACATCCATTCTCAACAGAGCTCTGATCTAGTCTCAGGGGACGGCATCTCTTCTCAGCAGAGCTCAGCTCCAGTCTCAGGGGAAGACATCCCTTCTCAGCAGATCTCTGCTCTAGTCTCAGGGGATGGAATCCCTTCTCAGCAGAGCCCTGCTCCAGTCTCAGGGGATGGCATCCCTTCTCAGGGGCTCTGCTCTAGTCTCAGGGGATGGCATCTCTTCTCAGCAAGACTCTGCTCTAGTCTCAGGGGATGACATCTCTTCTCAGCAGAGCACTGCTCTAGTTTCAGGGGATGGCATCCCTTCTCAGCAGAGCTCAGCTCCAGTTTCAGCGGATGGCATGACTTTTCAGGGCTCTGCTGTAGTTTCAGGGGATGGCATCCCTTCTCAGCAGAGCTTTGCTCTAGTCTCAGGGGATGGCATCCCTTCTCAGCAGAGCACCGCTTAAGTCTCAGCGGATAGCATCCCTTCTCAGCATGGCTCTGCTCTAGTCTCAGGGGATGGCATCCCTTCTCAGCAGAGAGGTGTTCTAGTCTCAGGGGATGGCATCTCTTCTCAGCAGAGCCCTGCTCTAGTCTCACAGGATGACATCCCTTCTCAGCAGAACTCTGTTCTAGTCTCAGGGGATGACATCCATTCTCAACAGAGCTCTGCTCCAGTCTTAGGGGATGGCTACCCTTCTCAGCAGAAATCTGTTCTAGTCACAGGGGATGGCATCCCTTCTCAGGAGCTCTGCTCTTGTCTCAGGGGATGGCATCCCTTCTCAGCAGAGCAGTGCTCTAGTCTCAGGGCATGGCACCTTTTCTCAACAGAGCTCTGCTCTAGTCTCAGGGGATGGCATCCCTTCTCAGCAGAGCTCTGTTCAAGTGTCAGGGGATGGCATCTCTTCTCAGGTGCTCTGCTCTTGTCTCAGGGGATGTCATCCCTTCTCAGCAGAGCAGTGCTCTAGTCTCAGGGGATGGTATCTCTTCTCAGCAGAGCTCTGCTCTAGTCTCAGGTGATGCCATCTCTTCTCAGCAGAGCTCTGCTCTAGTCTCAGGGGATGTCACCCCTTCTCAGCAGAGCTCTGCTCTAGCCTCAGAAGATGGCATTCCTTCTCAGCAGAACTCTGCTCTAGTCTCAGGGGATGGCATTCCTCTTTCGGGGTTCTGTTCTCGTCTCAGGGGATGGCATCCCTTCTCAGCAGAGCAGTGCTCTAGTCTCAGGGGATGGCATCCCTTCTCAGCAGATCAGTGTTCTAGTCTCAGGGGATGACATCTCTTCTCAGCAGAGCTCTGCTCTAGTCTCAGGGGATGGCATCCCTTCTCAGGGGCTCTGCTCTAGTCTCAGGGGATGGCATCCCTTCTCAGCAGATCAGTGTTCTAGTCTCAGGGGATGACATCTCTTCTCAGCAGAGCTCTGCTCTAGTCTCAGGGAATGGCATCCCTTCTCAGCAGAGCTCAGCTCCAGTCTCAGGGGACGGCATCCCTTCTCAGGGGCTCTGCTCTAGTCTCAGGGGATGGCATCCCATCTCAGCAGAGCTCAGCTCTAGTCTCAGGGGATGACATCCATTCTTAATCAGAGCTCTGCTTTAATCTCAGGGGATGGCATCCCTTCTCAGCAGAGCTCTGCTCCAGTCTCCGGGGATGGCATCCCTTCTCAGGGGCTCTGCTCTAGTCTCAGGGGATGGCATCCCTTCTCAGCAGAGCAGTGCTCTAGTCTCAGGGGATGGCATTGCATCTCAGCAGAGCTCTGCTCTAGTCTCACAGGATGACATCCCTTCTCAGCAGAGCTATGCTCTAGTCTCGGGGGATGGCATCCCTTCTCAGCAGAACTCTGTTCTAGTCTCAGGGGATGACATCCATTCTCAACAGAGCTCTGATCTAGTCTCAGGGGATGACATCCCTTCTCAGCAGAGCTCAGCTCCAGTCTCAGGGGAAGACATCCCTTCTCAGCAGATCTCTGCTCCAGTCTCAGGGGATGGCATCCCTTCTCAGGGGCTCTGCTCTAGTCTCAGGGGATGGCATCTCTTCTCAGCAGAGCTCTGCTCTAGTCTCAGGGGATGACATCTCTTCTCAGCAGAGTTCTGCTCTAGTCTCAGGGGATGGCATCCCTTCTCAGCAGAGCTCAGCTCCAGTCTCAGCGGATGGCATCCCTTCTCAGCAGAGCTCTGCTCTAGTCTCAGGGGATGGCATCCCTTCTCAGCAGAGCTCAGCTCCAGTTTCAGCGGATGGCATGACTTTTCAGGGCTCTGCTGTAGTTTCAGGGGATGGCATCCCTTCTCAGCAGAGCTTTGCTCTAGTCTCAGGGGATGGCATCCCTTCTCAGAAGAGCGCCGCTTAAGTCTCAGGGGATAGCATCCCTTCTCAGCAGGGCTCTGCTCTAGTCTCAGGGGATGGCATCCCTTCTCAACAGAGCAGTGCTCTAGTCTCAGGGGATGGCATCTCTTCTCAGCAGAGCTCTGCTCTAGTCTCACAGGATGACATCCCTTCTCAGCAGAGCTCTGCTCTAGTCTCGGGGAATGGCATCCCTTCTCAGCAGAACTCTGTTCTAGTCTCAGGGGATGACATCCATTCTCAACAGAACTCTGCTCCAGTCTTATGGGATGGCTACCCTTCTCAGCAGAAATCTGCTCCAGTCACAGGGGGGGCATCCCTTCTCAGGAGTTCTGCTCTTGTCTCAGGAGATGGCATCCCTTCTCAGCAGAGCAGTGCTCTAGTCTCAGGGCATGGCACCTTTTCTCAACAGAGCTCTGCTCTAGTCTCAGGGGATGGCATCCCTTCTCAGCAGAGCTCTGTTCAAGTGTCAGGGGATGGCATCTCTTCTCAGGTGCTCTGCTCTTGTCTCAGGGGATGTCATCCCTTCTCAGCAGAGCAGTGCTCTAGTCTCAGGGGATGGTATCTCTTCTCAGCATTGCTCTGCTCTAGTCTCAGAGGATGACATCCCTTCTCAGCAGAGCTCTGCCCTAGTCTCAGGGGATGGCATCCCTTCTCAGCAGAACTCTGCTTCAGTCTCAGGGGATGACATCCCTTATCAGCAGAGCTCTGCTCTAGTCTCAGGGGATGGAATCCCTTCTCAGCAGATCTCTGCTCTAGTCTCAGGGGATGAAATCCCTTCTCAGCAGGACCCCTGCTCCAGTCTCAGGGGATGGCTTCCCTTCTCAGGGGCTCTGCTCTACTCTCAGGGGATGGCATCTCTTCTCAGCACAGCTCTGCTCTAGTCTCAGGGGATGGCATCCCTTCTCAGCAGAGCTCAGCTCCTGTCTCAGTGGATGGCATCCCTTCTCAGCAGAGCTCAGCTCCAGTCTCAGCAGTTGGCATGACTTTTCAGGGCTCTGCTCTAGTCTCAGGGGATGGCATCCCTTCTCAGCAGAGCTTTGCTCTAGTCTCACGGGATGGCATCCCTTCTCAGCAGAGCGCTGCTCAAGTCTCAGGGGATAGCATCCCTTCTCAGCAGGGCTCTGCTCTAGTCTCAGGGGATGGCATCCCTTCTCAGCAGATCAGTGCTCTAGTCTCAGGGGATGGCATCTCTTCTCAGCAGAGCTCTGCTCTAGTCTCACAGGATGACATCCCTTCTCAGCAGAGCTCTGCTCTAGTCTCGGGGGATGGCATCCCTTCTCAGGGGCTCAGCTCTCATCTCAGCGGATGGCATCCCTTCTCAGCAGAACTCTGCTCTAGACTCAGGGGATGATATCCATTCTCAACAGAGCTCAAAGAAATCCTGTTCTGATCTCCTGAACATTCACCAAATACCTCATGCTCAGTCCCCACCCAATGACCCTCCAGGGGAGAAAAATGTCCAAGGAATCCTGTCCTGATCTCCTGAACCTCCACCAAATACCTCACGCTCAGTCTCCACCCAATGACCCTCCAGGGGAGACCGATGTCCAAGGAATGCGGTCCTGATCTCCTGAACCTCCACCACACCTCACACTCAGGCTCCAACCAATGACCCTCCAGTGAAGACTGATGTCAAAGGAATGCTGCCCTGATCTCCTGTACCTCCATCAAATACCTCACACTCAGTACGACACCCAATGACCCTCCAGGGGAGACCGATGTCCAAGGAGTCCTGTCTTGATCTCTTGAATTTCCACTAAATACGTCACGCTCAGTCCCCACCCAATGGCCCTGCAGGGAAGACCGATGTCCTAGCAATCATGTCCTGATCTCCAGAACCTTCAGCAAATACCTCACGGTCAGTCCCCACTCAATGACCTTCTAGTGGAGAACAATGTCCACAGAATCCTGTCCTGAACTCCTGATCCTCCACCAAATACCTTACGCTCAGTCTCCACCCAATGACCCTCCAGGGGAGACCGATGTCCAAGGAATCCTGTCCTTATCTCCTGAACCTACACCAAATACCTCATGCTCAGTCTCCACCCAATGACCCTCCAGGGGAGACTGATGTCAAAGGAGTAATGCCCTGGTCTCCTGAACCTCCACCAAATACCTCCAGCTCAGTCCCCACCCAATGACCCTCCAGGGGAGACCAATTTCCAAGGAATCCTGTCCTGATCTCCTGAACCTCTGCCACACCTCACGCTCAGTCTCCACCCAATGATCCTCCAGGGACAGACCAATGTCCAAGGAATCCTGTCCTGATCTCCTGAACCTCCACCAAATACCTCATGCTCAGTCCCACCAATGACCCTCCAGGGGAGACTGATGTCCAAGGAATCCTGTCCTGATCTCCTGAACCTCCACCCAATACCTCAAGCTTAGTCCCCACCCACTGACAATTCAGGGACAGACCAATGTCCAAGGAATCTTGCCCTGATTTCCTGAAACTCTACCAAATATCAGTCTCCACCCAATGACCCTCCAGGGGAGACCAATATCCAAGGAATCCTGCCCTGATCTCTTGAACCTCCTCCAAATACCTCACGCCCAGTCTCCACCCACTGCCCCCCCAGGGGAGACCAATGTCAAAGGAATCCTGTTTTGATCTTCTGAACCTCCACCACACCTAACACTCAGTCCCCACCCGATGACCCTCCAGGGACAGACCGATGTCCAAGGAATCCTGTCCTGATCTCCTGAACCTCTACCACACTTCACACTTAGTCCCCTCACTTAGTCCCCACCCAATGACCCTCCAGGGACAGACTGTGGGTACCACGCGCGGTATCCAGCAATGATCAGCGCTGCGAAATAGGGCTGGGAACGTAGCGCCACCTCAGAAAACTAATAGCGCTTCACGGCAGGGCTTGCAATCATATCGTTACTCTGGGCATTACTAGTGCTTCGGAGCAGAACCTGCGAACACAGCGCTACTAACAGTCATAAGGCATTCCACACTTCGGAGCAGAACTGGAGAACACTGCGCTACTCGTAACCATAAAGCATTAATCACTTCTGAGCAGAACTTGAGACCACAGCGCTACTCGTAATCATAAATCATAAAGCATTAAGCACTGAGTTGGTGACTAGCTCCCTCCTAGTCAAGCTTGGCAGATGGCCCCTGGATTCTCCTATCGCTGGGCTAGATCAGGGGGCTGTACAGGATCCCTCACTCACTTAAAAGGCAGTACCTAAGTCATGTCACTTTCAGAGGCATAAGTCCCTGGCTAGGCCCTCCCGCCTACAACTCCGGCATGGATCCTCCAGGTCTGCTTTACTCCAACTGGCCAACTAACTAGAAAAAGTTCCCTCCCTCTGTTAAGTAGCCCTAGGTCAGGTGACCACTATCCAAGGCGGCAAAAAGTAAACCACACCTCCCTTCTAGAAGGTTCCAGCGCATTCCAGGAGCTTCCCCATTCTACCTCTGGGACAAAAAAGGCGGGCTGGTGTCGCAACATTGTTGTGGGGTTCCAGCCAGCTCCTGGCAGCTAGGGTGCTACTAGAAAGGCCGCTTTGCAGTAGCAGGGGCCTGTGGCAGCCATCTTGGGAGAAGGGAGCACCTGCACCTTAACATTGATTGGCAATGAAAAGGCGCCCGGAGACCTCAGTCCAACATAAAAATGAGGGTGGAAAAAATGAGGCACGATCAAAAATAGAGGGGGAGACCACCCTAGGGCTGACAGGTCTAACACGCGTCCCCCCAGCCGAAAGAGGGGAGAGCTACCCAACCTCTAGGGAGTTCTCATCGCTAAGGCGGAAAAACCTGGAGAGACCGTCAGCATTGGCGTGGTCAACTCCGGGCCGATGTTCCACCCGAAAGTCCATCCCCTGTAGGGAAATGGACCACCTCAACAACTTGGGGTTTTCGCCTCTCATCTGCATGAGCCAGCGAAGGGGGCGGTGGTCGGTCTGAATTAGGAAGTGAGTTCCAAAGAGGTATGGCCTCAACTTCTTCAGCGCCCAGACCACCGCGAAGGCTTCTCGCTCGATGGTGCTCCATCGCTGTTCCCGAGGGAGGAGTCTCCTGGAGATGAAGACCACAGGTTGATCTTGGCCCTCCGTCTTGAGTTGCGAGAGCACCGCACCTATGCCGTGCTCTGAGGCGTCCGTCTGTACAATTAATTCCTTACTGAAATCTGGTGTTGCGAGTACTGGAGGGGTATGTTTCAGTGTTTCAAATGCCTCCTGGCAAGCAGCTGTCCATATGACCTTGCGAGGTTGCTTCTTAGATGTCAATTCTGTCAAGGGGGTTATGATGGTACCATATCCCTTGACAAACCGGCGGTAATACCCAGTGAGGCCGAGGAAAGCTCGGACCTCTGTTTCGGTCTTGGGGGGCTCCCAAGCCAAGATGGTCTCTATTTTGGCCTGGAGGGGTTGCACCTTACCTCCGCCCACCAGGTGTCCCAGGTACACGACAGATCCCTGTCCAATCTGGCACTTGCTGGCTTTAATGGTTAGGCCAGCACGTTGCAGCACCTGCAATACCTCCTGGAGGTGCTGCAGATGGTCCTCCCAGGTGCTGCTGAAGACAGCTATGTCATCCAGGTAAACCACTGAGAAGGATTCCAGGCCAGATAGTACCTGCTTCACTAACCGCTGGAATGTGGCCGGAGCATTCTTGAGCCCAAAGGACATCACTCAGAACTGGAAGTGGCCCTCGGGGGTGGAGAATGCTGTCTTCTCCTTTGCTCCATCAGCCATGGCAATTTGCCAATATCCGGATGTTAGATCAATGGTGCTGAGGTACCGGGCTGCTCCCAGCCGGTCCACCAGCTCGTCTGCTCGTGGGATGGGGTGACCATCTGTCTTCGTGACAGAGTTCAACCCTCGGTAGTCCACACAGAACCGAAGTTCTGGTGTGGTGCCCAGTGGGGCCGCTTTCGGCACCAACACCACCGGACTAGCCCACGGGCTGCTGGAAGGTTCTATCACCCCCAGCTCCAACATCTTGGCTACCTCACGCTGGATGCTATCCTTCACTCGGTGAGAGAGCCGGTAAGACTTGTTCTTCCCCGGTGGGCTGTCCCCTGTGTCCACATCATGGGTACACAGATGAGTGATTCCAGGCGTGAGGGAGAACAACGAGGCGTACTGTCCCAGGACATGGCGGCAGTCCCTCAGTTGCTCTGGGGTCTATGATGGGGAAAGGACTACACCTTCCACTGACCCATCCTTCTCCTGTACCGCTAAAAGGTCAGGAAGAGCTTCACTCTCTTCCTCTTCGCTCCCATCTGTCACCATAAGGAGAGCAAGCTCTGATCGCTCATGGTGTTGCTTCAGGCGGTTGACGTGGAACACCCTGTGGGGCTGTTGGGGGGTCTTCAGATCAACAACGTATGTGGTCTGGCCTCGTCGCTCCACAATCTCGTACGGACCAGTCCACCAGTCCTGGAGGGCACAAAGCTCCCCAGGTTCCATGGTCCACACCTTCTGTCCAACGTCCAACTCTACCGTCCGAGCGTTGTGGTCATACAACTCCTTCATAACGGTCTGGCTAGCCTCTAGGTTCTCTGAGGCCGCCTTCCACAGCTTGGCCATCTGGCTGCGGAATGCTGGCATGTAGCTGACAATGTCACGGGGAAGCTTCTGCGAAGTCTTCTCCCATCCCTCCTTCACTAAGCTGAGGGGCCCCCTAACGGGATGGCCATAGAGCAACTCAAACGGGCTGAACCCGACTCCCTTCTGCGGTACCTCCCGGTAGGAGAACAACAAGCACGGGAGGAGGACGTCCCATTTACGCCTCAAGCCCTCTGGCAGGCTCCGGATCATTCCCTTCAAGGTTTTGTTGAAGCGCTCTACGAGCCCGTTAGTCTGGGGGTGGTAAGGAGTGGAGAACCGGTAGGTCACTCCACACTCCTTCCACATGGCCTGCATATAGGCCGACATGAAATTCGTGCCCCTGTCCGACACCACGACCTTGGGGAATCCCACTCGGGTAAAAATCCCCAACAGTGCCCATGCCACCACCGGTGCAGTGATGGTCCTTAGAGGAATAGCCTCTGGGTACCGAGTGGCATGGTCCACCAATACTAGAATGAACCGGTGTCCCGCAGAGGTCAGAGGGACCAATGGCCCAACAATGTCTATGCCGACCCTCTCAAAAGGGGTCCCGACCACTGGGAGCGGTTCCAACGGGACCTTCAATTTGGTCCCAGTCTTGCCACTTGCCTGGCAAGACTTACAGGTCTTACAAAAGGTGTCTGAGGCAATTCTCATCCTGGGCCAATAAAAATGTGGGACCAACCGCGCAAAGGTTTTGTCCTGACCCAGATGTCCGGCTAAGGGTATCTCGTGCACTAACTCCAGCAGGAAGGCCCGGTAGCATTGGGGGACCACTATGGCCCTCGAAGATCCATGCACCGGCACCTTAGGCTCACTGTACAGGAGGCCATCCTCCCAATACACATAATACCCGCCCGTCTCCTGACTGGCCACTTGGGCTTCGGCCTGTCGCCGCATGCCTTCAAGCGTGGGGCACGCCCTTTGTGCCTGACAAAATTCCTCCCGGGTAGGCCCTCCTTCCACATGCCAGTCAGCAAGAGTCAGCAAGTCCCCCACGGGAACAACATCCACCTCCGCAGACTCCGGGGGCACCTCTGCGGCCTCCCCATCCACCTCACAGGGCGTGTCCTCTACCACCTTGGCGTTGGGTTGGGCCATGATTCCAGGCTCCAACCCGGTTTGAGTTCCATGCCGGGCAGCCATGGACCGCGTGACTACGCAAGTCCACCCTGGTAACCCCAGCATCTCGGTATGAGCTCGAAACTCGACATCTTTCCACTTGGTGTGCTCCAGGTCGTTCCCTAGCAAGCACCCCACAGGCAAGGCAGGGCTCACCGCAACTCTCAGTAGGCCTTTGACTCCTCCCCACTCAAATGGAACACGAGCCACTGGATAGTGACTCACACTGCCGTCAGCCAATACGGCCGGATGGAACTCCTCTGGGACTACTTGGTCTGGGGACACCAGCCGCCTCACTACGGTGGTCATGCTGGCACCTGTGTCCCTCAGAGCCTCCACCTCCTCCCCGTTAACTCTCACCCTCTGCTGATATTTAGCAGTGTTCGGGGGCAGGGACACTACGGGGACCATCTCTCTATCCCCGAGTGAAACCAGGGTCAGGCCTGTCCACTCCCCTTCCCTATCTAAGGGCAGCTCCACCCCAAGCGCTACACTACTTACCCCGGGGCTCTTCCTGCCCGATGGGGCTGGGGGTCTCTTGCGACACTTGGGATCTCCTTTGTAGTGTCCAATTTCCCCACATTCATAGCACCTCACAATACTTGGCTGCTGACTCCTGTCAGGGTAAGTGGGCTTTGTGGAATTGGACGGGGGTGGGGTTCCTACTCCCTTCCAAAACTTATTTTGGGGGCCTTTCGAGAACTCCACCTTTTTATCTCCCCCTTCTTTCTTCTGGGGGAAACCCTGTCCGCCTTTTGAGCCATCTCCCCCGGGGCCCTTGTGAAACACCCGGGAGCTCACCCTAATATCCGCCTCCTCAGCAAGCTCACGGGGATCCGTTAACTTGCGGTCCACCAGATGTTGGCGCAGCTCCGGAAAGCACTTATCCAAGAGGTGCTCCTTTAAAAAAAGATTGTACAACCCTTGGTAGTCCTGCACCTCGCTGCCACACACCCAACCCTCTAGTGCCTTACGGGCATAGTCAAAAAAATCCACCCAATTCTGTGTGGACAGCTTATGGCTGCCACAAAACGTCTGCCTATACCTCTCGGGGTTGAGACCAAATTTCTTTAGTAAGGCCTCTTTCATGGGGGCATACCTGACCTAATCCGCCTTGGCTAAGTATAACAGGGTGTCCCTGACATTGGGAGGTATATAGCGATACAGGCCACCTCCCCAATTGCTCTCGGGTACCCCATGGGCTGTCAAGGCCACCTCGTATGCCTCCAACCACTTGGCAATATCATCCCCCACTGTGTAATTGGCAATGACTTCTTTGGGCAAATAAAATTTTGACTCTGGGGGATCTCTTGGTACGCTGTCACCATTGTCCTTATTGGACGCATTTAACTGGAGGGCGCGCAGCTCCAACTCCTTCAGCTGAAGCTCGTGTGCCAGCTTCTTTTCCTCCATTGCCCATCTCTTGTTTTCTCTCTCTTGTTCCAATTTGGCCAATTCCCTTTCTCTCTCTTGTTCCAACTTGGCCAGCTCCCACTTTAACTGACTCTCCTCCCTCCTGTCCTCATACTCCTCTGGAGACGCGCTCCTCCTAGACTCTGTCCTACTGCTGGCCCCAGAACGTCTCCCTGGGGGCACATTTTCAGACACATCTACATTTAGTATGTCTAGTACTTCCTGGGCGCTATCCTCCTGAGGTGCATCTGGCGCCTCCTGTCCCTCATCCTCTCTCCCCTCTGAGTGGGCCTCTACCCATGCCCTTAAGGCGGTACGGAGTTCCGGTCCTTTGGCCCTCCGCACCCCAGGCACCCCCATCCCCTGCCCGAATTCTCTCAGCTGCCTTACAGTGTACCCCTCGAGGTCGGCTAACCGGAACTCCATGGTGACAGGTGGGACCTAGATACCAAGAAAAAAAATTCTGGGATACGGGTGACAGTTGCAAGCTAACCAGGATTTTTACACCCTCAGTCTGGACAGTGGAATGTAATAAATGCAGCAATAAACAGTTGCAGAGTTTAAATACAATAGGCGTTTAATTGTGGCGCCCTCCGCTTCACGGAAGGGTGCTGTATGGTCACAGGTCCTAATCCCACCACTCGCCAACAATGTGGGACCTGGGGTTACCGGGCCCTAAGGGGGTAACGTGATTCGAGCGGCTGGGCACCCGAAGGCTTATGTGTGAAGCGACCATACAACACACACATCCTCTGAAGCAGGAAACACACACAATAAGGGACGCCACACAGTAGGATCAATGCAAATCAATCAAGTTTTATCTAATCAAATGATAGGCAAGCACAGTTCCTTAGATGGCAATGGGCATCACTTGAACACATTAGCAGTGGATTCACCAGCATTTCATTATGGTCACATAGGCAGTACCTGAATACCTTAGCGTCAGATTCACCAGTACTTCATTACTACGCAGTAGGCCACTCCTGTATACCTTAGCGTTAGATTCAAAAGCTCTTCACCACAGCTCCAGTGGCAATACCTGGCGAATCTGGGGGAGTGGTAAACACAGCGGTTAACCAGAGCGCTGCGCCCCTCCCACCACTAGCATTTCCCTCTGCCGTGGGTACCACGCGCGGTATACAGCAATGATCAGCGCTGCGAAATAGGGCTGGGAACGTAGCACCACCTCAGAAAACTAATAGGGCTTCAAGGCAGGGCTTGCAATCATATCGTTACCCTGAGCATTACTAGCACTTCGGAGCAGAACCTGCGAACACAGCGCTACTCGCAGTCATAAGGCATTCCACGCTTCGGAGCAGAACTGGAGAACACAGCGCTACTCGTAACCATAAAGTATTAATCACTTCTGAGCAGAACTTGAGAACACAGCGCTACTCGTAATCATAAAGCATTAAGCACTTCTGAGCAGAACTTGAGAACATAGCGATACTCGTAATCATAAAGCATTAATCACTTCTGAGCAGAACTTGAGAACACAGCGCTACTCGTAATCATAAAGCATTAATCACTTCTGAGCAGAACTTGAGAACACAGCGCTACTCGTAATCATAAAGCATTAACCACTTCTCAGCAGAACTTGAGAACACAGCGCTACTCGTAATCAACAGGCCCTCAGCAAGCGGTCCCCTTATACGCGGCAGTCTCAAGGCAAGGGGGCAATCCCACGGAGGGGAATCAGAGTCTCCGATGCAAGGGGGGAATCCCACGGAGGGGAACCAGAGTCTCGGAGTGCGGTGCTGCTCCCAATCGACAGGGGGTGCACCGGGTCCTCCACCAGCCTCCCGGGGAGCAGGGGGGTGAGTCCCAGGCCTCCGCAGCCCCCGGGGGTTACCTTGATCTCGGCGTCCTTGGGGTCGGGCAGTCGCTCGGCTGTTGTGGGGTTCCAGCCAGCTCCTGGCAGCTAGGGTGCTACTAGAAAGGCCGCTCTGCAGTAGCAGGGGCCTGTGGCAGCCATCTTGGGAGAAGGAAGCACCTGCACCTTAACATTGATTGGCAATGAAAAGGCGCGCGGAGACCTAAGTCCAACATAACAAGCATTTACAATGCAATGGTCTCGGCATTGGTAAAGTTAGAGCTATTGGCATTGCTCATGACATTATTTTTGTTAATGTTTTTGTTTTTAAAACATTTAAAGAAACGGCATTGTTATTTACAATGTCAATAGCTTAATCACTCTCAAATGCGAGACCTATTGCATTTGCACCCACACACAGATTAAGCTATTGACATTGTAAATAACAATGCCGTTTCTTTAAATGTTTTAAAAACAAAAACATAAACAAAAATAATGTCATGAGCAATGCCAATAGCCCTAACTTTACCAATGCCGAGACCATTGCATTGTAAATGCTTGTTTTAAAGGTATCTGCTACAACCCCAGCTATCTGCTCATGGCTTGCTTTCAACCCTTCCTTTGGCATCTGCTTCACGCTGTGCGCGTTGATAATCAGGAGAGATGAGCAGCATTACTTCTTAATTTGGGTTGGAATATAGAAGCAAGGTACAAGTGCGGAGGCATTGACTGCATGGCCGCTGCAAGCACAAGTGCATCATACACTGGCTCAGCTTTAGGGGAAGGGATCAACTACACACACAAACCTGTCTCAAACATCGGCTCGCACATTTGTACATTTATGTTTGGTGAGCTGAAGTCTGCAATTTTGTATAGCTCAAAGGTGAGATGATTGTTACTACATACAATATATCCGCCCTCTAAGATCCCCTTTTCTCCCCAGTTTATTTCTCTTGTCAGCAGCCATTAACCGTGCTGCCCTCTGACCCCTTTAACATATTGGCAGGAAGCGTTATGTATGAGAAAAATAGGCAAATTGTGTTCGCATTGCCTCAGAATAAAAACCAGAGGAAGTTTTACAAGTGCGTTTCTCTGCCTGTTTTCTAGTAGATTCCCAGCGTAAAAACGCAAATACAATAAACCCCTTTTCCAGTAGATTCCCACCAAACAAAACGCAAATACAATAAACCCATTTTTGAAGGTTGATATAATAAAACCTCCATAGAATGTCGTGTTTCCCTCCCCTCCCAGCACACACCTGATTACCCCATAAATGCACTAACTGGTTTCCTCTCAAATGGTTCACTTAGGTAAAAGCTTGCAGGAAACTGTCAGCTGCAGAGCACCAGCTCAAATTCTTTCAAGACCAGCTCAACCCTTACATTTTTATTAAGACGGTAAAACAGAAGTTTTTTTCAAGTGTTTACTGCAACAGCTCTCGACTATTTTGGGAATGTACAAACCATGACACCCAGTATAATTATTTTTTTCACGTAGTCAGAGTGTGGAAAGCAAGGTCGAAGGAAGGTAAAAATCACAAGGGAGTACAGCTGTGAGAAAAAGTCAGACGTTTGCAAACTTTGAAAGAATAGTATATTTCTGCTTAATTAAATCGCATGCCGTGACCCACTAGAAAATAGACTTTTAAAAAAAATTGTATCTACGTGACAGCTGCATGCAGAACACTATTCCGTGGCGTCACATAGGCATTGCTATTTATAAGCTGAAAGGTAATCATTTTAACTGGCCTCGGAATGAGGCAGAGCAAACTCAGCCAGACTGGAAGCAAACCTGTGACCCCCAGACTGCACAAGCGTCTAAAACATGTGCATTAACCAACTATTCTATCTTGCACATTAGCGCTATATTCAAACAGGTGAGCATGGGCTGAAGCAGGCAACGGAAGTGCAGATGCTTGGCAGTACTGAGCGGCTGTTGTTTCTTGCGAGGTGACCTTGCAGTGCCCGAAAAGAGGCGCAGCCAGTCCTGGGCGGGCTGGTGTCCCGAGATGGGTCCTACGCAAGCTCAGCCACGTTCCACCCCTTAAACTCGATGAACGTGTGGGCACACAGTCAGCATGTTCGCACCCTCATTTAATGCTCCAGGGTACTCTATGAGGAGGGCTCGAATAGGACAAAAGTGGTGAGTGTGCATTTCCATTCCAAGCATGTTTTCCTGCAGAATTATTATCTCTTGGCTATTATAGCGCTTGTATAGTGCCTTGTACCTTCTAAGGAGATAGAGCACTCCCAGTCAGTGGGGACGCGGCGCAGCACGTTGAGCTGAGTCAGAAAATGGTGGCGTCTCTTTAAATCGGAAGATGGCGGCAGGTTCTTTAAATCAGGGGCAGTCAGAATGTCCTTACCAGCCACAATAGTGCAGGATCAAAGTGCCTAACCAGGCTTGCACGGCACAGCTGATCCAGTGCCCTGTGGGACGGGACGGTGTCCTAGCCAGGGGAACAGGGGCTGGTGAAAGCCGTGGTCAACACCAGAACAAATCACTGGTTACGGTGCAGCGTAGCAGTGCAGGTTACAAAGGTGGACCGCAGCAAGCAATGAACGTCGGGCCGGAAGATGCAATGCGTGCCATATAGCGCTCTTACAGAGAAGTCACGTTCGGGCTGGAGATTTTTTCTGCCTCGAGATCTGTTTGTAGAGAAGGAGAGCACTCTTAAAGGAATAAACAAGTAAACAGGAACAAGCCGAGGGCACCGGAAGACACCACCGCCTTTCTCCGAGGCAGAGCAGAAATGCCTCGGAGAAAGGCAGCGTCCTTTTCGGATTCGGGGGCGTGTTTTGCTGTTGTCTCCACCCTGAGACTTTTCGCAAAAAACACGCCCCCCGATCCGAAAAGGACGGGGCCTAATCAGAGTGACTGACCTCTTCTCCAGTGGCTGGCCAGCATTTACGAGGCCAGCCAATGGAGAACAGGGGAGAAGAGAGGCGGGTTCAAGCCCCTCTTCTCCAAGTCATTAAATCTCGGAGCAAGACTGCGCAAGCGCAGCCTTCGCAGCCGGGACCTAAAAATGAGGGTGGAAAAAATTAGGCACGATCAAAAATAGAGGGGGAGACCACCCTAGGGCTGACAGATCTAACACTATGGGCCTAGAGGACCATAGGAATGAATGGGAAGCCATTGACTATTACCGATTCGGTAAATACCTGTAGTTGGTGGTAAATAACGAATCCTTGAAACAAAAAAGCACTCACTTGAGTGCTCCCTACATAGGATTTGAGGATTTGGTAATTTATCGAATCGGTATTTTACAGATTTCTTCAAATACCGATTCGGTAAATTACCGAATCCTTAAAACCTGCCTCTTACATAAGAAAGGGCTAAATACCGGTCAGTAACAGGAAAATTACCGATTTTCGGCCGTTACGACCGGTATTAGCCCACCTACATATGGCCCTCAGTCTCCACCCAATGACCTTCCAGGGAGACCGATGTCCAAGGAATCCTGTCCTGATCTCCTGAACCTCCACCAAATACCTCAGGCCCAGTCTCCACCCTATGACCCTCCAGGGACAGACCAATGTCCAAGGAATCCTGTCCTGATCTCCTGAACCTCCACCACACCACATGCTCAGTCCCCACCCAATGACCCTCGAGGAACAGACCAATGTCAAAGGAATCCTGTCCTGATCTCCTGAACCTCCACCAAATACCTCACGCTCAGTCTCCACCCAATGACCCTCCAGGGGAGATCGATGTCCAAGGAATCCTGTCCTGATCGTCTGAACCTCCACAAAATACCTCACGCTCAGTCCCCACCCAATGACCCTCCAGGGGAGACCTATGTCCAAGGAATCCTTTCCTGAACTCCTGAACCTCCACCAAATACCTCACGCTCAGTCTCCACCCATTGGCCCTCCAGGGAAGACCGATATCCAAGGAATCCTGTCCTGATCTCCTGGACCTCCACCAAATACCTCATGCTCAGTCTCCACCCAATGACCCTCCAGGGGAGATGGATGTCAAAGGAATCCTGCCCTGATCTCCTGATCCTCCACCAAATACCTCACGTTCAGTCCCCACCCAATGACCCTCCAGCGGAGACCGATGTCCAAGGAATCCTGTTCTGAACTCCTGAACCTCCATCAAATACCTCATGCTCAGTCTCCACCCAATGATCCTCCAGGGCAGACCAATGTCCAAGGAATCCTGTACTGATCTCCTGAACCTACGCCAAGTACCTAATGTACAGTCTCCACCCAATGACCCACCAGGGGAGACCGATGCCCAAGGAATCCTTCTTGATCTCCTGAACATCCACCAAATACCTCACTTCTCAGTCCCCACCCACTTACCCTCCAGGGACAGACCAATGTCCAAGGAATCCTGCCCTGATTTCCTGAACCTCTACCAAATACCTCACACTCAGTCTTCACCCAATTACCCTCCAGGGGAGACCAATGTCCAAGGAATCGTGCCCTGATCTCCTGAACCTCCTCCAAATACCTCACACCCAGTCTCCACCCACTGACCCTCCAGGAGAGACCAATGTAAAAGGAATCCTGTCCTGATCTCCTTAACCTCCACCACACATCATGCTCAGTCCCCACCCAATGACCCTCCAGGAGCAGACCAATGTCCAAGGAATCCTGTCCTGATCTGCTGAACCTCCACCAAATACCTCATGCTCAGTACCTACCAATGACCCTCCAGGGGAGACTGATGTCCAAGGAATCCTGTCCTGATCTCCTGAACCTCCACCAAATACCTCACGCTCAGTCCCCACTCAATGACCCTCCAGGGGAGACCTATGTCCAAGGAATCCTGTCCTGATCTCCTGAACCTCCACTAAATACATCATGCTCAGTCTCCACCCAATGACCCTCCAGGGGAGACCGCTGTCCAAGGAATCCTGTCATGATCTCCTGAACCTCCACCAAATACCTCACGCTCAGTCTCCACCCAATGACCCTCCAAGAGAGACTGATGTTAAACGAATCCTGCCCTGATCTCCTGTACCTCCATCAAATACCTCATAGCCAATCCCCACCCAATGACCCTCCAGGGGAGACCGATGTCCAAGGAATCCTGCCATGATCTCTTGAATTACCACGAAATACCTCACGCTCAGTCCCCACCCAATGACCCTCCAGGGGAGACCGATGTCCTAGGAATGCTGTCCTGATCTCCTGAACCTCCACCAAATACCTCACATTCAGTCCCCACCCAATGACCCTCCAGGGGAGACCAATGTCCAAGGAATCCTGTCCTGATCTCCTGAACCTCCACAAAATACCTCATGCTCAGTCCCCACCCAATGACCCTCCAGGGGAGACCAATGTCCAATGAATCCTGTCCTGATCTCCTGAACCTCCACCAAATACCTCGTGCTCAGTCTCCCACCAATGACCCTCCAGGGGAGACTGTTGTCCAAGGAATCCTGTCCTGATCTCCTGAACCTCCTCGACACCTCATGGTCAGTCCCTACCCAATGACCCTCCAGGAATAGACCAATGTCCAAGGAATCCCGTCTTGATCTCCTGAACCTCCACCAAATACCTCATGCTCAGTCCCCACCAATGACCTTCCAGGGGAGACTAGTGTCCAAGGAATCCTGTCCTGATCTCCTGAACCTCCACTAAATAACTCTCACTCAGTCCCCACTCAATGACCCTCCAGGGGAGACCAATGTCCAATGAATCCTCTCCTGATCTCCTGAACCTCCACCAAATACCTCATGCTCAGTCTCCACCCAATGACCCTCCAGGGGAGACTGTTGTCCAACGAATCCTGTCCTGATCTCCTGAATCTCCACCAAATACCTCATGCTCAGTCCCCACCAATGACCTTCCAGGGGAGACTAGTGTCCAAGGAATCCTGTCCTGATCTCTTGAACCTCCACTAAATACCTCACATTCAGTCCCCACCCAATGACCCTCCAGGGGAGACCGATGTCCAAGGTATCCTGTGCTCATCTCCTGAACCAACACCAAATACCTCATGCTCAGTCTCCACCCAATGACCCTCCAGGGGAGACCGATGCCCAAAGAATCCTGCCCTGATCTCCTGACCCTCCAGCAAATACCACACGCTCAGTCCCCACCCAATGACCCTACAGGGGACACCAATGTCCAATGAATCCTGTCCTGATCTCCTGAACCTCCACCACATACCTCATGCTCAGTCTCCATCCAATGACCCTCCAGGGGAGACTGTTGTCCAAGGAATCCTGTCCTGATCTCCTGAACCTCCTCCACACTTCATGGTCAGTCCCTACCCAATGACCATCCAGGGACAGACCAATGTCCAATGAATCCTGTCCTGATCTCCTGAACCTCCACCAAAATACCTCATGCTCAGTCCCCACCAATGACCCTCCAGGGGAGACTAGTGTCCAAGGAATTCTGTCCTGATCTCCTGAACCTCCACTAAATACCTCACGCTCAGTCTCCACCCAATGACCCACCAGGGGAGAGACCAATGTGCAAGAAACACGTCAGTGTAAGCCTCTGGCATCTTCAGTCCTTTTGGATATGATGCCCACCTCCCCTGCCTTCTCTACTGATGCCTGTGCCGTGTAACTCCTCCAGACACTTTACCAGGGACAAAGCTGTGGGCATAACTGCTAATTCTGATCATTGCTTCTATAGCACCGCCAAATCCTGCTTCATGTTGCATATTAATGATGCTCCCTAATAGGCAAACGATTGATCAAGATGAGATTCAGGGCTGCCACACGGACAGGTCAACCATCACCTGTATGGTACAGAATGCTGAGATTGTTCTGTCCCTCTACCTAGTGTAATGCTGTACTGGAATGTATGGGAACAGTGGATTAGAACATTAGCCTCAGTTGGTGAGGATCCTCTGGGCCCGTTAGACCTGTGTACTTATTACTGAAATAAAGACTCCTGTTTAACCTCTCCTGTGTTGGACATTGTTTTTACAATTGGGGCCTGACATGAGATCTGGACTTCCTCCGCCTGGAAAGTGGTTTCTGATCAAGTGCTACTTGTTCTACTCCATTAAGGTACTGTTTGTTTTTATTCCTCCAACGGGTCATTGAATTGTTTTTTTTCCCCTCCTCTACACTGTTCCTTTCACCGCATTTGAGGACTCCGTGCTACTTATTCTACCAATCTCATCATTTTTGGGACTTTCCTTTGTTTTTTTCTCTCGCCACTGCTTTCATTTAATTTAGCAAAGAGTCTTGCGAGCGCTTCAACACGTGCCAGTGTTATCTTTTACATTTCGCTGCATGCTACATCTCGAGCACTTACTCACGCGCTCTGCTTATTTGCTCCGACGGCACATATCCTGTTTGCCCGGATACCCAGCCTGACGCCATAAACACTGGTTTCATAGGATACTCTCTTACAGTATCTGTGTGCTCGCATTGATTCTTTCCCGTACGTCTAGACTGCTCCGGCTTTGACGCATCTTTGAACTGTGTGCCGACTCCTTCATCGTACGTCTAGCTGTGGGAGACCGCTCCGGCTCAGACGCACCTTTAAACTGTGTACCGCTTTCTTCATCGCTCCTGGTGCTCCCCGTTTTCTCCAGACTCACCTCAGAACAGCATGCCGCATTCTTCATCATTTCTGGCTTCTCTGACCGTGGGACATCGCTCCGGTCTCTTCCTTGACGTTGCTTCGTCACTTCCTGTGTATAGGGAAGTGCACTCAAAACTAGCATGCCTACCTCCATAACTCGTGGTTTCAGTGATCCACACACTTCCTGGTGTATGCATACACTGCTGGCTAACTGTGTACAGCTACACGTTCATTTTTATAATAACACCTGTAATTGCTACATTGTTTTCATCATGTGGATTCAGTGATCCACACGCTTTCTGTTGTATACGTGCACCTATGCTTACGTTCCACAGAATATTTTTCTCATAGCACTTGTTTTTACTACATTGTCTTCGCCTGTGTCTCCAGTGTGTGTGAATTCAGTAATTCACTCACTTACTTCTCTGCATGTTATTGCCTACTTTCTCATAATATCGCCATGATGCATATTTTGTGAACTCAGTGCTTCTCTAATTCTTTTTCTTTCTTTTTTCTCTTTCTTTTCTTTCTATTTTCATTCTTTTATATTTTTTCTTTCCTGTCCTTTGTCTCCCTGCGTTTTCCTTTTCTTTCTTCTCTTCCATTTTGTTTCCGCACCATGCAATCTTTTACTCCTCTGAGCTACTTTTTGCAGGATCCAGGTGAACCACCATTAAAGTAGCGGTTGTGGTTCAGATCATTTATTGCTTACTTGGGAGCCATTGATGGCTTGAAATTCAAACCTGATAGGAAACGCAGTCTTCTATACTATTACTTGGGTATAGAGGGGCAAAATGTTTTGTATCATTTACCTACTTCACTGGCCATGATAGTGGTGACATGGACGAATACCAATTAGCTCTTTAACAACTTAGTACCTACTTTGAGGGCAAAGTCAATTCGGTTGTGCACAGGCACAAATTTTTTACTCGTGTCCAAGCACCAAGTGAATCTATTGACACTTATGTCACAGCTTAAAAAGGTTTTAGCCAGTTATTGTGACTTTGATGATTTTACTTCTCAGTTGATAAGAGACCAAATTGTTTGCATGTGCTATTCTAAGAAGATCCAACAGAAATGACTTTCCTGCAAAAATCCTTCTTTGGATGAATCCATTGACATCGCTAAGAGCATCGAACGCTCAGAGTTGGATTCTAAACAGTTGGAGTCCAATACTTATTCCACGGTTGCTACCATTAGTACTTCTCCTAACATTCAACAGTCTCTCAGCGATGCCAAGCTAAACAAGCATTGGCATAGCCAATAGGTCTCGCTTTTGGGACCTTATCAGTATTTAGTTATAATGCACAATATCCTTGGTGCAACTGCTGGAGCAGGGTTTTCTGTTGAAAATTTATCGAGTTTTAAGCTCCGGTTTTGTGTATATGTCATAACTAAAATCATTAATCTGTAATCGATAATTATTGGTTTTGTGAGAAACTTTGGCTAACCAATATAACTAACAAGAGAAACTACACGTGGGAATACATATATGTTGCTTAATAACATGGACAGTTATTTAATACAAGTGTGCTATTTGTTTTGTGTTGATGTTGTTAAATAATAACGTGTGCTAATGCTTATTTATGTCGCAGATGGCTAGTTAATTACATACACATAAGGGTATTAGTGGGAATTAACATTGTTTAATCATTGCGTTGATGTAGTAACGTTGTTTGTGTTTCATTCAATTAAGATGGTCCGTTTTGGCCTAAATAAAGATGGCTGCCGTTTACAGCCTGCACTCGAGTGAATAGAATATGACGAGAGGCCTTGTTGAACATGTCACCTGACCATGGCTTCTGCTGGAGTTTTGAAAGTTTCCGTGATGACAGCGACTCCAGGCAAGCTTCCAATTGTCCTTGGAGGGGAAGAAAGCTACAATGAACTTTGTGATTTCAGCGGTGGCTTCGCTATGGTTCCGAGGAAATGTATTCATGAAAGTATCTTTTGCAAAACTCGAGTTTCCTTCTTCCGTCTTTTTATTTTTGTGTTTTTCCTGAGCGGGGGTTCTTACAAATGTTGTCAAAGTAGATGTGCCTTCTTGAAAAGATGGTGTAGAATGTGCTGCTGCTGTACTGGATTATTAATGCTATTATGGGGTGTATTAGCTTTATTAGTTACTTTTAGAGTTACAATAGGTACATTTGGAATACACACTGAGAATGTGACTAATGTAGAGAAGAGTTCGCAGAAAGTAGTTCCGACTAGAATTAGTAACATTTACATACATAAAGATAGGTCAATTAATGATTTTTCTAGCAATGTTTTTTCAAAGCTGTTATACGAATACGTAAAGACAATGGAAGTTAGGGATTGCTACGTATGTATGCAATTACCTGCATCCGTTTCAGAGGGTGTTACTTATCATCATTTACCAGCCACGTATGGAATTTCATGTAGTGTGTTGAGTAGTGTTTTTTATTTGCTAGGGAAAATAGATTATGTTATGTCTAACAAAGATAATATTTTTGGGCAATTGCCTATGAACAAAAAGCTGAATCCAGCTAAAGAAGCTAACATTTTTGGTGAAATTTTTATTGAGAAAGAAGAATTAACATTAGATTACATTTTTAAGAACAATTTAACTTGCAGTTTGAAAGAAGAGGAGAAGGCTTTCCTAAACATGGTAGAGGAAAGGAGAATGAACATGCATGAAAAGGCAGGGAAATATAAAGTGAGTGAGACAATTTGGGACATTGAGATGGGGAAGGAGTTGAGGAATGGGGCTAGTCCAACTTTAGCTTTAGATGCACCACAGAAGGGTAAACTATGTATTACTAGAAAGAAATCCCAATATGATACATATTTTGTTGGGACTGGTGAGTGTCATGATACATACTTCATTGCAACAGGATGGGGTTTCAAGGGAGGAGAAGATCCAGTTTTCCCAGGAGTGTATTATGTTTGTGGGAACAAGGCTTATTACCGGTTGCCTGACCATTGGTATGGCACGTGTTATGTGGGCCTGGTCTTTCCAAATTTTTTTCATATAGATAGAATAGAAGATGTAGAACATATTAATTTACTAACACGTTTTAAGAGAGAAACTTGGTCAGAAATAGTTGGTGATATATTTGGAGCTTTAATTCTGGCAGTGGGAATTTCTTTAAATGCATATGGGATTCGGAAACTGTCAACAGTGGTGGATCGCTTATCGACAAGTACCGCTGGAGGGTTTCTTTTGGTTAATACGGAGATGATTGCCGTACGTGCCATGTCTATGCAAAATCGACTTGCCCTTGATATTCGATTGGCATCACTCCGGAAGGTCTGTACCAATACAAACGCATGCCGTTTGGACTTGCTTCTGCATCTGCAGTCTTTCAAAGGATTGTAGAAAGCATGTTCAAGGACATACCCGGGGTGATGGTGTTCGAAGATGATGTGTTAGTCTACAGCTCTTGTCAAGATCAACACAATGAAAGGTTGCACAATGTCTTTTCCATTTTACAAGAAAAGGGTGTCACACTGAGCCTTGGGAAGTGTAAGTTAAATGTAACTTCTGTAGATTATTTGGGGTACAGAATATCTGCGAAAGGTGTTGAGCCCAAAGCCACTCTAGTTAAAGCTATCGAGGATTTCTGTGCACCTGGTGATAAAGATCAGTTGAGGTCTTTTATGGAACTCATCGAGTTCTATGCAAGGTTGGTACCCAATTGTTCAACTAAGACCTTTCATATGCGAAACCTCCTTATAAAGAATGTTGTTTTCAAATGGAGCACTGAATGTGCTGAGGAGTTCCAACTAATCAAAAAAGAAATTGCTCATGCCATTCCGCTCAAGCCCTTCGACATCAATGACCATACCATAATCATGACTGACGCCAGTTAGAAGGGTCTTGGCACTGTGCTAATGCAACATAGGAATCGTAGAGATGAAGTAGTAGCCTTTGCTTCTAGAGGTCTCAAGGGTGCTGAGGCTATGTACTCAGTAATAGAATGTGAAGCGTTAGCCTGTTGGTCGGGCATTGTACACTTTAAGCAATATTTATGGGGCTCCAAGTTCACAGTAAGAGTGGATTACAAACCCCTGGTCTGGCTTTTTACTACCAAAGGAGGAGACAAAGCCACGCCTCGGATTGCCAAATGGCAAAACAGGCTTTTAGAACACAATTTCGATGTTGAGTATATTCCAGGCATAAAAAACGTTTTGGCAGACTGTCTGTCCAGGTTGCCCAGTAATACGCATGAAGTGAGTGATGATGATGATAAGAATTTTGATTCTGGCATCTTCTGCTACGCTGTGTCTTACCTTAATAGGGCCATTTTAGAGAGCGAGTGGAGAAATGTGCATGATTCTGATTTAGACATTAAGAAACTTATGGATGTGGTCTACACAGGTTGGACAAGAGAATGTACCCACAATGATCTCAGTAAATTCAAGCAAATTTTTGATGAAATTGTAAATGGTCTTTTATATCGTTCTTCCATACTGGTAGTTCCTGTGAGCATGAGAGACAAAGTTCTTACCCTAGTTCATGAAGGCCACATTGGCATGTGTGCCATGAAGAGAAGAATTAGAGAGCACTTTTGTTGGCCTGGTTTAGACAAACAAGTTAAGCATTTTGTGAGAGACTGTGTGTCCTGCGCTGTAAGTGATTAGTCTCAAGTGGCAGTCCCAGTCCTGTTCAAGCTGTGAGCATCCCTTCCAAGTCTTGGTCCAAACTTGCAGTTGACATCATTGGCCCTTTGTCTCTGTCCGATAATAGTGATCCCGAATATGGTATAGTTCTAAGGGATTACCACAGTTGTTGGCCAGAGTTGAAATTTGTTAAAGCTCCCACCACTGTTTGTGTGGTAGAATTCCTTGAATTTCTATTAGCTAGGGAAGGGGTTTCGGATGAAATAGTCTCCAACAATGGCTGTCAATTTACTTCCACAGAATTTGAGAAGTTTTTAGACTTCTCAAATTAGACTCGTTGAGAGGTTCAACAGGGTGATCAAAGACAACATACAATTATCGAAAGTCAGTAGTTTAAATTGCAAAAATGAACTTTAAAAATTGCTGTGGCCCGTAGGCACCACCCCCAACTCTGACACTGAGGTTTCCCCGTTTATTTTACTAAGGGGCCGTCTTCCTTCTCCAAAGTTGTTAAGGAAGTTGATGGGTGCGTTTGAATTACTAGCTGCTAAGATAAAAGAAGTAAGCAAGAATAGGGCAAAAGCCCAAAACAAGTATGTCCAACATAGTTCTAGAGAGTTGAATGTGAAAGTGGGTGATCGAGTCAGTGTCAAATGTTCTCGGATTTTGCCCATGGGCGAATCCAAGTTCTCTGATCTCATGTCTGTTGTAAGAGTTAACAAGAGTGCTGTATAATTGAAGATGGTGGAACAAAAACGAGATATCTGTTCCCAAGTCATCCCATGTTTTGACACCTAATCGTTTTGGGTTTTGCTCTGATCAAGGTAGGATGTGTCATGATTTCAATAACCGTGTTCCTTCTTCCAGAACAACAAGATTACCCAACAAATTCCATGACTATGTTATGTACTAGCATGTTATGTACTATCATGTTTCGTGCTATATTTATCCTTGCCATTTTGTTATTCTGTTATGAATTCTTGTATTGTGTATTTTTTTTGTTCTTCCATTTTATTCATATAGGGAGAAGATGTGTTGGGTTGTACATGTTGTTTTTCTTGTGACCTCAAGGAACTCTCACCTCGTGAGGTTCCAAGAACTGGAGGCTCGGGGGAGAGGTCAGTTACTGCTGTGCTGCTGTGCCGTATGGTCCAGCGGTCCTTTGCTCTGTCTTGGTGGCAATAAAGAAACTTGGGCACTTACCTGAAGACTTCCAGTCGACTTTTTTTCACCGTGACAATGGCCAGTGGTGGAATATTTATCGCCTAGCCAAGGTCACACAGCGTGGTAATGTTTCTGGTTTGCAGCCTACGATTTCTTCTGATACTAATTTACGGAGAAGTTGTAGGGTAAGAAGAGTTCCAAGCAAACTTTGTGATTAGTCACTGTTTCCATTTTTGCATATTTAAAAAAAAAAATCTTTTTTTTTTCTTTTTGTTGCTTTCATTGTTGCTGGATTTTTTTAGGGGGAGATATGTGGTGTTCTATATTTGCATATAGCTGTCTATTGTATTTCCATGTTCTCTTTTATTATATTATTTATGGTATTCTACCTAGAGTAATGTTGTTCTGGAATGTATGGGAACAGTGTATTAGAACATTAGCCTCAGTTGGTGCTGATCCTCTGGGCCTGTTAGACCTGTGTACTTATTACTGAAATTCTGCTTAACTTCTCTTGTGGTGGACAACATTTTTACACCGTTCTATGCCCCGCCTGCAAGGAAAGTGGAGCTGGATGGAACTTGAAACCAAGGACATCTTGTTCTCTGCCGCACCTGTGATGTGAAAGTGTCATGACTTTACCCTGTGTGTTTCCGGATCAGCTGCAGCACCTGTTGCTAACCTCCAAAATGCATTAAAGCTGTTTGATGGGGGCATGGACACCAGGTAACCAGGTCTCATGGGACACATGAGATGGATGTGCGTTATTGATAAAGACGAGTGCGGAAGAGCAGTGGCGTAATGAACCTTGAGAGGGCCCCCCTGCAAGGCACGTGGAGGGGCTCCTCCGGACTCAATCATGAGCTCTCTGGCCAGAGTAATGTGCTGAGGGGGTCCACTGGAGTTTGCTGGTCCCCTGCACGGCAGGGGCTGCGGGGCCTGTGTTATGCCACTGGCTTCATGTTCCTCTCTAGCCTGTGTGCCTTTAATGCTTCCCCTCCATGTTATAGAAATACAAACCCTTCCCTCTTCTTTCCCTCCACTATCCTTTTTTAATCCAAATACCAAACTTACATGTCCACCGCTCAAATTCATTTCATATTTCCATATACTAATTCACCACTAATCCTCTTTGGGTTCCGGAATAGAGTGCTACTTGCCGAAAAGCGCTTTGACACCTCGTCAGGGGTAGTAAGCGCTATATAAATACAATACAATTTGTCCTCCCCCTTTCGCTGCCCTGCCAGCGCCTAACCTTCTCTTTAAAGGTTCCCTCTTTATGTTTTTCACACTTTGGGCATGGGAGTAGGGTGACCGAACCTTTTTCAGTCCTGACCTTTTAACCTACATATGACTATCATTGTTGGGCAAATTCGCGCAGTAGGATCAAACCAACACAATCGAAACACACGCTCACCCAGAGCGCCAGCGCTTCACAAGGTGAATGACAAGGGATTTATCCAATTCAGGTTTTGTTTCCTTTTCTCCTAGAGCTTGCAGGTGTGTGTGTACGTAGCGTAAATTCAGCGCTACAAGTAGCAGACCACAGCAAAGAACCTGTGGTTAAGTTTATTCTACGCATTTTAGGACCTGTAGAACTGTTGATGAAATTCAATTCAGGATTACAATTATGGAACACAGAAAAATAGAAGGAAAAATAACTCAACAGCACGAGGTGCTTGTGAATGGAATCTTGAAACTCTCTTCGTCACCAACATGTGCTTGTAGGCAGAGGCCTCAAGTCTTCAACTTCCACGAGTGAGCAGCTCATCAAGTCCAGGACTTTCCATTGAATTGTGGGACTTGTAGTCCAGGTTGTTTAACGGTTTGAACAGGACAGCAAATCCCAGTATGCATTGAAAGAATTTTGGCATGGATGACCTAATCACGGCCGGGCCGGAGTAACTTGAGAGCTCTGCTGTAACCATGTCCACTATCATTATTTAATTCTGTGTCTGCCGCATATTTTTCATAATTATGGATTTGCCGCTTTTGACACATAATTCACCACATGCATAATTTGCAGATTGTAACGAAAAAAATAGTTTTTAGCTCAAATGGCTCACTAGTATTAAAATGAGGCCACACGTGTTGCCGCCCAGGAGCAGGCCCTTCATAAAGGTTGAGTGGTCAACTTTCTTTTGGCTGTGGCTGTATTTGGGTATTAAGCCCGGTGGTAGAAGTGGGTGGCATCTGAGGGGCAGGACGTGCCCATGTTGCACACATGGTCCAGTATTCTCACTTGCCAAGTTTTCCAGATCCATGGGTGAGGACCTGCTCCAGTCCAGGTTTTTCCTCTGAATTTTGAAACTTGTAGCCCCGGTTTTAAAGTGGAATAGAGACTAAAGGAAGAAACCTGGACCGGAGCGGCTCATCCCACATGGAACTGGGAAACTAGGCAGGTGCGACTGCCCCAGAGTCACTAGAAGGAGGTCCATACATTGCCAAATGTATTCCAATCGCTCCTGGTCCGAATGCTTTTCCACTTACGGCTCATTCCAGAAAACAGTATAAATAAGTGTAGCCCATCACTGTCTCTAAAACCAATTTTAAGTGACTTGTGACTCAGGGTTAAGAAGCTGAACTCATACCCTGTGTGTAATGGATTCATAGCTGCAAGGTTTCAGATTGCTATGTGTGACATTTTCATCTTGTCAGCGTAATTATGAGTGACATTTCAATAATTATGAGTGACACTTTCTAGTGAGCAAAATCAAGCAATGAAGATGAGGGAAACAGATGAATATCAGAAATTACACCCATTGGAGCATTAAGAAACTGTAAGATCTAAAAACTTCAACAAATTACCAGAAATTAAAGGAAGTCCACTAACCGGAGATAGACTGTGTGACTGCAGTTCTCAGTGACAGAGACATTTTATCCCTTGAAATAAAACCAAGGGCTTAAGTCGATGGAAAAAGCAACATTTCCAAAACTATGCCATTTAAAACAATAATTAGTTTTGGAAAGACTTTCAAGATGCAGAAAAACCCCTGAATTGCAAAGTTACTAACCACTTGCCCTTTATACGGTGATTGTTACAGGAAGGGGATCTGAGAGGAACCATTTCATATTTCAGGCTAGCAACAGGCTTGTCTTTTAAAACTCCATTGAGGTAGAAATTGCAGAGAGATAACCAATCCTGGTAATTGAGAAATACATTTTAGAACCATTAACTGTGAACTGTAACTTAGTCCAAGTGTGATATTTTTTTTTTCAAGGGACCATTTCTCCCTTTTCCGTGTTCACACTGCTTTTCAAGAAGCGTTCGTGTCTTACAAGCAATGCTGTTTAGGCCGCACGTGGAGAGCAGGACACCACGGCGGATGGCAGCACTCTGACTCAGGGTCGGCTTTAGTGCTGGTGCGACAGTGTTTGTTGGCGCCCCCCCAATGACCACCTCCACCACGGATTCTCTCACTAGCACCCTTTAACAGTGACCAAGTCTCCATAACCACTCTCTCTCAGATGCATTGAATTAGTTATATAGCGCCACTCATACCAGTGTAGGGTGTCCGAGCACTTTGCATCACACACACATTACACAGAGACAGTCAATCATACGTGTGTAAATCAGTGTATAGGAAATGTTACATAAGCCAAAGGACTAAAAGTGTAGGAGTCACATGTCATCCATACTGGTAGGCAGTATAGTTCAAGAGTGCTTGGTGTGGAGAAGCACAAACTCGGAGTCGAAAAAGAAACAGCAAAGTTGGCAGTTCTCTTTAATAATAAGAATCGATTTCTAGCCAAATTAACCCTTTTTGCAACATTAATCAATGTTCTAATAATGTATACTTTGCAGTGTGTGCAGTCTAGGATGAAAGTTAATAGCTCGCTATCCTATATTAGGACTTTAAGTTATAAATTGCAAGTAACAAAAGGATGTCTCTTTTGAAAGCAGTAACCTGCTGATCTGTACATCATACGCACTCTGTAATCACTTGGTACACGTTCTTTGCAGCAGGCATATTAACCCTCTGCACTAACTTCACCTAAGTCAAAACTTCAACTTTACAAAATGCTGATCTCTCTCCAGGAAGATAATTAATCACACGTGTTTTCTTGACATTTATGTGAGGCCTGGTAATTGCTGGGGGAAAGAAACGCTGCAGCAGGTGCTTCAAAAGCACAATAAACTTTCAAACACGACGCCCCCAGGAAGCCAGCACCCGGTGCGGTGGCACCGGTCGCACCGCCCTAAAGCCGGCCCTGCTCTGACTCCAGAACTCCCAGCGCTTTTAGATGACCTCAAGGCGCCATAATGCACTAAAGAAACAGTCCGATGAAAATAAAATGTAATAGTTTAGACAAAAACGCAGGCATGGAGATCGGAAGCAGTCAGGGCATGAACATAACGAGAGGGGTTCGGATTTAAATATAGTCGTGTCACTGTGCTAAACAATACCAACGCAGGCCTCTGTATTACACTAACTTGCATAACATAATGTAATGTGAATGCAGAGCCGCACACTGCCCAGATGAACAGAGGATGGGGAGAGGATGTGGTCCGTGGGCTAAAACTGCCGATTTTGGTGCAAGAAACCAGGGTTTCGAGCCTCGAGGTCGCGTCCACATCCTGTGATTCTGGGTAAATCACTTAATCTCCCCGTGCCTGAATGTGTAATGTAAATACGGTGCTCATGTAAAGTGCTCCAATACCTTCGGGTCGAGTTCGCGCTGTATAAATATGCAACAACAAAAAACAGAGGGGCTCCTGCACACATTTGTTTTCAGATATGGGCTGTCACAGAACAGCTACAATGACACTCACTGGAAGCTGTGCTCTGAATTAAGGTCGCTGAAAGTATTATAGAATTGGCAGCACTGGTGATGAGCAAGCAGGTGCTTTTAAAGCTATTATTTAATTTGCAAATAACCAGCACCCTCCACCCCAATCTCAGCTTTAGGTGCGGCTGAACCACATGTAATAAAAGGATCTCTGCGACAAAAGCAGCAACCCACTGAGCTATCTGCATACAATACAGTTCAATACAATACAATATGGTGGTAGAGTTTCTTTGCAGTAGGCATATGAACCCTCTGCGCTACTTAATGGTGAGAGTGAAAACTGTCACTAGACAAAACTCTGACCGCTCTCCAGCGGGAACATTAATCACCCCACTTATCTATGACTTAGCAAGTCTCACTGTGTGCCGTTTAGCTACGTTCCTCAGCTTCACTTTTTCCTGTTGTGTGCACGTGATCTGCTGTCCGCTGCAGATTCAGTATCTCTACTGATTGGAGTCCGTGTACAAACACATAAAATCTTGTTTAATCATCGATCATTCTACGAGCTGTTAACTCTCTTGCAGCTCGTTAGCCTGTGCGACGGGGTGAAAGTGAAAGCCGTAGTTCATTACAACACAGACTCCTTGAGCTTGGGAGATCGCACAATAACTCACGTCCCACAATTCTTTTGCATAGCAGAAAAGGCCACTTTATTAAGACAGGTGCCAATCAATTTCTTTTCAACATTTTCAATAAATCGTTAATAAATTCTTCACTTTTATTTCAAACTATGTACAAAACAGCAAATCCCCATTGTAAATCCCAATCAGAGCCCGAATGACTGACCCCTGTAGATAGCATCCCCTCATTCTCATTTCCTGTCCCCTTGACTTAGTCCCCCCCCACCTCCCCCCGTAGGAGGATAGACAATCCCGCTCAAGGCTGCCCACCCCCCCAGCAAAATATCCGCCTACCAAAACAAACTAAAAAACTACATGACGACCTGTCTTAACGTGGCGAGAAAATAAAAAACGCACCCAGCTAACGAAAATGAAAAGAACATCCCAAGAGATGCAAAAACACCAAATGAAAACAAAGGGAAGGGTGGGTGGGACAAAATGCTCAGGGCCAAAACCCCTCCTCCCCGCTCCCTTGGGCACAGTGATTTTCCCGCCCCGCCTACCCCTATTTAACACCTCCCATCACACGCCTCCCGCCTCCCTGATCCCTCATCTGCCCCACCTGTGTGCCGCAACCATTGTGCGAACAACCCAGGGGGCGACCGGCTCACGCCACGCACCCCCTGGGTCCCCCCTTGTGACGCTGTCCGTTACCGACTTGACACAGGAGGGGAAAGCAACATCCTCTGCACCGTGCAGGGCTGCGGGAAAGTGCTGTCTGACCCGCCGGCTCCCAATAAGATTCACGGTGTTCAGGTGTGCTGTCTCTGTCTGATTGCTCCCTCATTATGGCTCGGAAGTGCACACTTGCGCCAGTCTTGCATTACCAAACTGCTGGCCCTCTTTTCTCTAGTGACCCTGTGTGAGCGATCTTCTTCAACTGTTTTATAGCCATTAACGATCTATTTACATTCATTAATGTGACTCTTCGTCTATGGAATTTTTAAGTTTTATGTAGCTGAAACTTGGACCAAAGGCATAAGATTCCACGGGGCATATCAACAAGGGCTTTATCTCTGCTTTTTTGGCTTTGAAAGCCAAAAAAGCAGAGATAAAACTAGCACCCTATCAACAACAGGGTGCTAACACGCAAATTTGCAAGTTAGCACCCTTTTACTCTACGCTTCCCTTTGCATCTCTAATGAGATGCAAAGGGGGCGTTCCAGAGTTAAATAATAGGAGAAATGTCGCTAAGCGACATTTCTCCTATTATCAAGAATGTCGCTAACCCTGTTAGAGACAAAAAAAGCAGCGCTAACCGCGGTTAACACTGCTTTTTTACGTCTGGTATTTTTCTGACTTAGCCATGATATCCTATGGAAGGAGGATATCATGGCTAAGTTTGCCTGTCCCTATCAACAAGGTAACGTGTGATTATCGCTGGGTTTCCAGCGATAATCTCACGTTAGCCTGTTAGCGTGAGAATTTTTATCGCTATTGAGATAAGCGTTGCTAATAGCACGCTATCTCAGCGATAAAAATTCACGCTAGCCGGCGATAATTATCCTCACGCTAAGAGCGCTGAGCGATAATTATCGCCGGTTGTTGTTGATATGCCCCCACATTCTTTAAACACGGGGAGATTTAGTGATTTGCCCAAGATCACAGGATGCTAAACCAAGGACTGGACTCGAACGCGATTAGTTCTAAAATCGTCAGCTCTGGCTGTTTGGCCAGATCGTTTCCCTCCTTCACGTCCAGGTCCACTTCCTTCTGTTTCGTGAACCCATGTCTAGATTCTTAACACTTCTTCCTGTCTACGTTTCCTTTTCTTCTGTCTTAACCACACTAACCGAATGATCACTCCGCTTTGTTACCACTGTTTTGCTAATTTTGTGACCTTGACGCCTTCCGTCTCCCTTCAGTAATAGCGTTACCTACACACTCTTATTTTCTATTTTGTATCTATGGTGTGGCCTGTCTGTAATTTGAAGAGAATAGGATGTTTCCACTTTCTGAGGATATTGACAATGCATATTTAAGACAAAAGTTCTACATTTCTAAAACTGCTTGAAAACGTACGTTTCTCTTTGTCATAGCTGCACTTTGAATAAGAGTTACCGAGTGGAGTGTGGCGGAATCTCCTTTGCTCCTGGATGTATACAAAGAGCCCCCTAGGAGGGTCACGCAAATTGCGCTCAGACCCTGGTTTAAGCAGGCACTATTACCTCCATGGACCAAATTGCAGTGGCAGAAGAGTGCAGTAAGAGCAAAACTGTGGGTATCAAAATACAGTTTTTGTTGTATATTCGTTACTGCACAGGGCAAATCTTGCAATCCGGCACAAAACCCAAACCTATGCTGAACACTAGCAGTATTTTCCCAGATGTTTTTGCATATGATTTAAGCAGACACTTGCAACGGGGACCGGCCATCAGGCCCCTTAACCCACCCTCTTGCTTTGCATTCATTGTTTTAATGCTCACCTGCTCAGACGCATGTTTGTGCGCAGTAGTAGTTTCATGAGACGAAAATCTACAATTTACGGCTGCAGTGTTTGTACATCAGGTTACCCAGGAGACATGCGGCGAATGAAATGAAGCATAACAGTTGTTCCCAACAATTACGTTTTTTTTTTTTTAGGTGTGTGTCGGGTACCCATAACAATTCTCGAGGTTGTTTAAGGCATAAGGGAAGGATTAAGGGACTACTCAAAATTCCCATTCCAGTGTTCCTTTGTGGAACTGAATCACGTCTGTTTATCAAGATAAATCATTTTTGCAGCCGCAGCACTTGTTAAATCCCCTAGTCGCTGTAAGGGCAGAGCACCTGCTTCAATGTTAGTCGTGTGTGTACAAGTGACAGGAAAAGCATTCCAGTTTTACCAGTGGGGACGATGTGAGGAGTAAACAGAAGAGAATCTCGCGCTGCCTGGTGTCTGAGACAAATTGACCTGAACTCTCCATGTGAAAATCTGCCCAAGATTGACATTTTCTTAAAATAAAGCACCACCCCTCCGACTGTACCTACTTAAACCCTTTTAACTGGCGAAGGCGTAATTCCAAACATATAGCGAGTGTCATTCTTGCAGTTACTAAAGCCCTGCCTTCTCCTGAAGTCGGAAGAAAGCACTCAAAACAGTATTCATCTTAACAGGCATAAACTCTAAAACACTTTACTTGACATGGTTCCCTAATATTCTTTGAAGTGTATATGTTTGCCCTAAGCCCTTTACAGACTTAACATTTAGGATATGTTGATTCTGTCAGATGCATTTGTACAACAAGTTATGACTTAATCAAAGGCAAATTATTAGTCATCATTATGCCCAATAAATTGAGGGGGGGGGTCAAAAATTGTGTACACTAAAGTTGCAAGAAAACAAACAATCCCAGAATCTGAGGATTATTGGGTATATTTATACCTTTACAGGTGTCCCTGTACTTTCATAGTACTGTCCTGCTAATATTAACACAGAATTGCACCAAACATGTAAATAAAATATCGCTGCACTGTTGGATTAGTAAGTGGTGATGGTGGTAGGGAAGTGACTTCAGCAGGAGAGACAGTTGGCCTAATGTTTTGTGGGAGATGCAGTGGTGAGGTGGACAATAGTAGAAAAAGTAGGCAATAGGTTGGCCTGACAGCCGGAGTTAGTGCTTAACAAGAAGGGGTATTTGATAGCAATGGGCTTTAACTAAAAAGTGAGTGCAGGTGGTCCCATGGATAATATGGTGCATAGCTAAATACTTATAAGGTCCCAAAGGCGAGACCATTGCATTGCAAATGCTTGTTTTCCTTGCTCTAACTGCTGCTACTAAAATGCTAGCAATACTGAAAGTTTCCCAAGGATTGCTCAGCAATTGCAGGTATAAAAGAGCTGGTCTCGCCTGCAAAAAACCTTTATTTTTTAAAACCGGAAGGATATAATGCCTGCGAATAGGTAAATAAAAGTCGCAGAATAAGACAAAATGCATAGTACCCTGCCTCGAAAAACAAACGCATGAGCAAGGACCCAGATCTTCTATCTTGGCGAAGCCTAAAGGATCAGCCAGAAAAAAATGTAAATAATTAAACCTAAATCTCGTCAAAAGAAAACGATGTTGGGACTAGGCAACAGTATCCAAGTAAGGCTCCATAAAATAGGACGTTTTTTGGAGCTGGTGAGCACGGACAGTGGGTTTCAATAATTCAAAGGCCTCTCTTTCTGATGATGCTATGCGCTGAAATGAGGTCTTGGCCCACACAAGATCTTTGTTACATATAATTTCTGGGCTGTCAAACAAGTTTGGTAGACCTAACCACTCCGCCGTGCTTTTCAAATGTCTCAACCATGGTATACTACGTGCCCTATCTAGAGCCATGCAATCTCGCATGATCTCTTTATTTAATACCAAATCAGGATTAGACCAGATCGAGAGCCATTTGAGAATGGGAGACATTCTAATCAGATCAGAAACATCGAACCCACCTCTTGATGAATTGCATACGAGAATGTGGATTGGGGGATGGAGAGCAGGCTTCTTAGAAACGTATTTTCAACAGTTTGGAGCTCTGTGCAGTTATTATAGCCCGAATTTCAGGGCCATACTTCACTATAGCAATGCTCTTGGCCTTATAAATATTCAACAAGGCCTGCATGGGCTTGGCACCCACCCTCTGGGTAAAGTCAAGAACCACCCCTGTTGATCTAGCCATAGCAATTCTCTTCTCCCTCCTTTGCGCAACCCATGAACACCTATCATCAAATAGGACGCCCAGGTACGGGAATGTGTGGACTCTAGTTAGTTCGGTCCCGCCACAGCAAAATGTTTTTGCTGCCTTTGACTTCCCTCCCAGGCTCATGATATGTGACTTTGACAGGTCAACATTTAAGTCTAATGAGCCCATAAAATTTGTGAAGGCGGACAATAAGTGCTGCAGCCCCATGGCTGTGCGTGCTAATAATGTCGCATCATCTGAATATCCTTAGCAGCTCCGGCTAAGGCTGGTTCAAGATGGTTAATATAAAGGGTAAATAACAAGGGCGCCAGGATGCAGCCTTGTCTAACTCCTCTAGTGATAGCTAAGTGCTGCGTAAGATTACCCCTTTGGTCAAACCTTACTGCTGCCGTGTGGTGCCTGTGCAGATCCGCCAAAAAATATAAAATATTCCTATCCATCCCCATTTCTAATAATAGATCCCAGAACTTGGACCTGTTCACCCGGTCAAACGCAGAGGAAAGGTACATTAAGGCGAGATGTAAGGTCCCTTTCTTGGCCACTGTATATTTCCCTATGAAAATGTGGAGGTTAAGACACTGATCCATGGTGCCTTTGCCTTTTCTAAAACCATATTGGAGGTCTGACAGGACACCCCGCTCGTCAATCCATCCTCTCAGTCTGCTGAGGACCACTCTCCCCAACGGATCACTGACATAATATCGACTACAAAAATATAGACTTACAAAAATATCGATGCCAAAATATAGAATGCCAAAATATCGAAGTCCTATCTCCAAACAGGAAAGTACAAAAATATCGAATCCAAAATATCGTTGTAAATAATATAGTTAGTCAAAATATCGAATTTTTTAAATGTTTTAAAAGTAATGTTAAATAAATGAAATAATACATATAATTAACTGACACATACTTATAAATACTTAAATAACAGTAAACTTAATGAATAATTAAAGTAAGTAAAAAAAAAAAATTAATACATATATCTTAACGTGATATTAATTAAAAATATTCAATATTTTCTGTGTAGGATAGCGGGCGCGTAAAATTTACTATTACCACTCCAGTGAGTGCAACAGTAGGGAAAGCGTTGGATAGCGTAGGGGTAAAAATGACTATTCCCACTCCAGAGAGTGCAACAGTAGGGAAAGCGTTGGATAGCGGGAGGGTAAAAATTACTATTCCCACTCCAGAGAGTGCAATAATAGGGAAAACATTGGATAGCGTAGGGGTAAAAATTACTATTCCCACTCCAGAGAGTGCAACAGTAGGGAAAGCGTTGGATAGCGGGAGGGTAACATTTACTATTCCCACTCCAGTGAGTGCAACAGTAGGGAAAGCGTTGGATAGCGTAGGGGTAAAAATTACTATTCCCACTCCAGAGAGTGCAACAGTAGGGAAAACGTTGGATAGCGGGAAGGTAACATTTACTATTCCCACTCCAGTGAGTGCAACAGTAGGGAAAGCGTTGGATAGCGTAGGGGTAAAAATTACTATTCCCACTCCAGAGAGTGCAACAGTAGGGAAAGCGTTGGATAGCGGGAGGGTAAAAATTACTATTCCCACTCCAGAGAGTGCAACAGTAGGGAAAACGTTGGATAGCGGGAGGGTAACATTTACTATTCCCACTCCAGTGAGTGCAACAGTAGGGAAAGCGTTGGATAGCGTAGGGGTAAAAATTACTATTCCCACTCCAGAGAGTGCAACAGTAGGGAAAGCGTTGGATAGCGGGAGGGTAAAAATTACTATTCCCACTCCAGTGAGTGCAACAGTAGGGAAAGCGTTGGATAGCGGGAGGGTAAAAATTACTATTCACACTCCAGAGAGTGCAATAATAGGGAAAGCATTGGATAGCGTAGGGGTAAAAATTACTATTCCCACTCAAGTAAGTGCAATAGTAGAGAAAATATTAAATGTATTTTTATTTTTAAATTAATTAATTATTAATACAAAAACAAGTATTACAATTAATTACCAATCACAAAAGAATTGATTATTTATAAATACCAATACATTTTTGTTTAATTAATTAACAATTAATAATTAATTAACAAACAATTGTTTTTCAATAACAAACATTAATAAATGCAAAGAATACCAATTAATAATTAATTTATAATATATTAATTAAGGATATACACAAATTATTTAAATAATTATTTTTTTCCAATTATATTACTTCCCACCATATTCCCGTATAAACACAATACCCGCTACAAATATTAATTGAATACAATTAACATAATTATCAATTTACCTATTAATACTAATTAATTACCAATTAATACTAATTATTTACAAATTAATAATTAATCAACACCCAATTAATTTGCAATACCAATTAATAATTAACTAATAACAATTAAATTACTTCCCACCCTATTCCCCTATAAACCCACAACCCGCTACAGAAGTAAAATGAAAAATTAAATTAAAGATATATTAATTAACAATATACACAAATAAATTAAATAATTATTTATTTACAATTATATTACTTGCCACCATATTCCCCTATAAACACACTGCCCGCTACAAATATTAAATGAATACAATTAACATAATTATCAATTAAACAATTAATACAAATTAATTACCAATTAATACTAATTATTTACCAATTAATAATTAATCAACAACCAATTAATTTGCAATACCAATTAATAATTAACTAATAACAATTAAATTACTTCCCACCCTATTCCCCTATAAACCCACAACCCGTTACAGAAGTAAAACGCAAAATTAAATTAAAAATAATTAATAATGCCTATAAATTATTATTTAATAATCTATAATTAAATTACTTCCCACCCTATTCCCCTATAAACCCACAACCCGCTACAGAAGTAAAACGCAAAATTAAATTAAAAATAATTAATAATTCCTATAAATTATTATTTAATCTACTATAATTAAATTACTTCCCACCCTACTCCCCTATAAACCCACAACCCGCTACGGAATTAAATTACAAAAAAATAAAAAAACATAAAATTCAATAATTTAAAAATATTCTAACATACATTCCAATATTAATACATACTTTTAACACATATACTAACACTTAAAACACTATAAAAAATTCGATATTTTTAACAACTATATTATGACTGTCGATATTACTTACTTCTATATTATTGCAATCGATATTTCTTACCTGTTTTTCGATATTCTTCACCACTATATTTTTGCAAGTCGATATTCTGTCCATTCGATATTAAAAACTCGATATTCTTGCTACTCGATATTTTTTTTTCGATATTATGTCTAGTTACCCTCCCCAACACCTTGATGGTGGAATCGATCATCGATATTGGCCTGTAGCACCTTGGATCCCCCCATCACCTTTTTTAAATACAGGGACAATAATAGATGTTGACCATGATTTTGGCAACCCGTTTACACATGCTATACTAAAAACATTTGCCAGTAATTTTGACCATAAATTAATATCTAACCTAAAAAGATCAGCTGGGACCCCAGCTGAACCCGGTGCCTTATTACAAGACATTTGGGCTATAGCCACAGGCATCTCTTGTGCAGAGAAAGTTATGCTATAAGCACCAATAGGGCAAGTAGGGCCTATATTTGCCTGATCAAGTTGGTCCCCGTAGATATGTTTAAAATGGGAGAACCAGAGCTCTTCAGGAATGTTTCACTCCACTAGGTTAGTCCCCAAGTCAGAAAAGAAGGGTCTGTTAATGATCTCCCAATATTTTGCACTATTCTTGAGTACATCCACAGACAATAGATCATCCCAAGCCTCTTGTTTAATTTCAGATTTGCGATTACGTAGTGCCCGCTTATACTCAGCCCTTAGCATAGCTATTCTATTTCTGTCCTGGGGTATTTGTTTCAGGGCGAGTAATAAGTTCTGGTGAGCAGTCGAGCAGTTACATTCAAACCACCTCTCTGCCTTTTGAACACCTATTTTTATAGGAAGGGGGAGGGCACTATTTACCTGTTTACAAATCTTCTCAAAAGCTACAACAGTTGCCTCTCCTCCTTGGGTGCTATCTAAACAGATAGCTATCTCGGTGCCTATAACATTTAACATGTCGGTCAAAAAGAGGTTGGGCACCACCTTGGCCCATTTCAATCTCCACCCTTGATCCCTGGTTCTCAATATGGGATCAGGGGCCCTAATCCCCCCCCCTCTGTGGTATTTACACAACCCCTTAGACTAATATAAATAGTGTTGTGATCACTAAAATGCGACCATTGTACCACATATTCCTTTACGTAGGGAGCAAGAATTGTGCTAGAAAATATATAATCAATAGTGGAGAACAGGCCCCTATTTAGTTATGCAGCAAAATATCTTTGGTGCAACAACATTAACTGTTGCATGGCTAAACACTTATAAGGTCCCTAGGCGAGACATATTGGCAATGCCAATGCTTGTTTATTAAAATGTCATACCGAGCGTGGCGCACGCTTCAGGGACACTGTGCTTTGCTCTTATTAAATGGGTGTGGCTTAGCAAGAGGCCTGTGCGGTAGTCTTGCTGAAGATGACTAGTCTGTTAATACTTTTAAGTATGGCTCCCTGCATGCGTTACCTTCTGCATGTCTTTACATATAATGGCAGGCAGCCCCACCTGGATTTTTTCTCACCGGACATACTCGGCACCCGAGGGGCTGCTGCCACGTCTCTCCATGACCCGCTCTTCCGGAGTGCGCCTGGTCTACCGGGCGATATGACGCTGCTTACTTCGGGGTGCTCCATCTAATCGCAAGCAAGTTCCGCTTAGGTAAATGGCTCACCCTCCAGTGGCGGCTGGTGACATTTGAAAGTGGTGAGGGCGTACAATGATTGTCATACTGCACCATCGCGAACAACCTAAGGGGGTTTCGGGAGGGTTCTCCCCCCGAGAAAAATGTGAAAAAAGAGTGGACAAATGGTGCATTTTCAAGCAAATTTGAGAAAGCAAGAAGGTTAATAAAGCAATTGTGAAAGTGCAGTTATTAGAGTAGAGATGTCATATAACATAGGTAGCTGCTCATTCAGTATAACTAGGAATGTTAATCTGAAAATGTGCGAGTAGAAAAAACGCATACAAATATGAAATACTTGAGATGAACTGCTTCTAAAACTGAACTATCCTGTTCCTCGGAACAGGAGTGTGACATGTTAATTACCGACGATGCAATTTAAGTCAGATGAACATTCTGCTTTGAAGAAATGAACATGCTTCCCGATGGTTTTCTGTTAGAATGCATCTACTGTAGTCACGCCGAGCTGGTTATCATATTTACAGCTTAAACTTTACATTTACAAGAATCACCATCCTCAAGCATTAGACTGAGAAATCAGTGCTGGGAATAAAAATGAAGTCCCCTTCTAAACATAATGCAAATATAATATAAAAATGTATCTCAATAATTATAAAAGCAAATGTACTGCGAGTGCGTTTACCTTTTTAACATGTGTGTCTGTGTGCATTAGCTGCCTCTAACTTAAATCCTTCCGGTACACTGCCATTTCCTCTATTTAACATAGCAGTACCCCCAAAAAATCTGGGTTCTTTTAAGGGACCATGCTGTTCTCTATACTCGGTGCCATCTCTGCTAAATGTAAAAGTAGACTGCGTGGTGGAAGGGAGGGGGATGTACGTCTGACCTCTCATAACCTTCAGAACCTACCCTTGATCTCAGCAAACAGAGCAGAGCAGAATGTTAATTATGGATTCATTTATCTTTTCATCAAGGGTGGCTTATGTGGTCTTTACTGACTTAACGCACCCGTTCTGGCCCAAGTCCTGATGAATAAAAATGAAGATCTTGCCAAATAATGAAGTGACAGGTTAATTCATTTGCAGCCTGGAATGGTGTGAACCGTGAAAGCACTCCTTTTCCAATCGGTGCCACGGCATGCGCCGGGCGAGGCCGGGGCTCAGGCGGGACACGAGGGGCCTCTGTCTGACACGGCTCCGTTTGAGTGATGGGCACTATGGCCGAGCCTACGCGCACCATGACATCCACTAGCCAAATCACTTCTGGTCGCGGCAGCGCCTTGAACTTCCCTGTCCACCCCCACTTCAAATGTGTGCCAGCATGTAGCAACTTGCACCGTCCCAGATTCGCTTCCCCTGCTGCCCCTATTGATCAAGCAAAACTACCGTGCGGAGGCAGCTCTCTGCAGATCAGCAGAAGGCCTCGGATACACCAATTCCTAAACCGGAGGAACACGGTGGGATGCTGCTCAGTTGTGTTAATATCGGAGGAATGGATTTGATGATAAAGGCAAAATGTGGGATTAAGGTTGTCCCAGGCCAGGCTGCTAACAGGCCCTGGTGCAGGCCGTGGCGGCTGCTTGCGCACTCTGGGTCAGGAAAGCGCTGAGAAAATCAACAGCAAACCTACAAGGTTTAAGCTTAACCGTTACATTAATGAAACACATCATATCATAGGCCAAACGTGCAATGACGCATTTACGGACGCATTTACGGATTTTTACTTTTTCAATATCTATCTGATAATCTGACTGATTCTCAACGATGATCAGGGGATCTTTCTTGAACCAACCAAGGCTGAGAGCGAGGTGTGATCCGGTCTGAAGTACACCACGAGCGGACTAGCCACGAGCAGCAGGCACTAACACGAGGTGCCATGTGGCGTGGTGATGGTCTGCTGCGACGACATCATGGCGTCACGTCACCACGAACAAAATGGCCAATTACTGCCTGCATGGCTTCACATAAGCCACAGTGATTGGCTATACGCTTCACCAAGTGAGGCAGTGCCGTGCCACCCACGCGTGGTACCCAATGATATTTGTGCCAGCCTCAGAAGACTAGCCTCACACTGCGCAGTGTCTCTCTTTCAGCCAATCCAGACTCTGCATTAGCAGCACCAGGATTGGCTAGAGCAGGGATACTCCCCTTCCAGTAGGAGACGAGGGGCTGCTGCATGAAGCAACACTCGCTCTCCTAAGGGGAAGGCTAGTGCGCATGTTTGGGCTGGTCGTAAAAATGACCAGCCCAAAACCGAACATGCGCACTATTGCTGCTGCAATGCACTCACAACAACAGTAGTCTGTCAGTCACCAAGTGGGCGTGGCACAGTGCCAGAATTAGCGCCAGTGAGCCGCAAGTTATTATTTATTATAGAACTAGAAGTAGAACGATGAATGGGCCCTGGGGCCATGTGGCATTAGTGGGGCAACGCCCCAGCACCCCAATGGACACACCGCCACTGCCACCCTTGCCACACAGGGGCTCATGTGAGATTTATGCATTGTTTTGTTCTTTTGTCTGTAAGAACTTTATTCACAGCTGGTTTCAAAAACTGCTACTCTTCGACCCTGATATGAAAGCTGTCCCACTCTTTGGTGCTTCCGTTTCAGCTTGCTTCTCTTTTCCACTCTTTTGACCAGAAGTAATATATCTGCAGACGCCGGTTCCAAAATGAATGTGCTTGTATGCTTTAATATGTTTCAAAGTATGCTGCACGTTTTTTTTTATTAGGGCATAGATGAAAAGAAATTGCATCTGTTGTGTTGTATGCCTTCAAAACAATATTATTTTAAAAGACTTTAGAATTTCACTTAATAGAGAGGGCCTGAAAATGGATCATTACTCGTAGCAAGAAGTGGGTTTGGAGGCCATCTACTTACAGCAGGAGCATCGTTCCCTTACAGGGAGCTTTGTACCAATATACTTGAGGTTGCGGAAATTACACAATCTACAGATAAACAGACATTCGCTGCTGCTATTTCCAAAAAGATCTTCTTGTTTGGGTGCAAGTATGGATTACAACAAATTAAAAGGAAGTGGTAGACATGTATACAAATTAACCAGGAGGTCACAGTGTCCATATTGAGACATGATTATAAATAGGACTTTTAATAACCCATTTAAAAATAATTTAGAAGGCATAAAGAAGACCATTTTGCTGCCTCATTTGCACAATTATGGAGTAGCTGATTATTTCTCTTTTGTGTCCTCCCAGGAGTAAGGCATACACTCTTGATTACTAGGAGTGAGCAAAATATCTGTCCTCCTAGATCACGGAGTAGCGTGCTCCTCACCGGAAATGCGCTTCGATGCCTTGTCAGGAGTAGTAAGCGCTATATAAATGCAATTACAATACAATAGGATACAACGCCGCTTCTGTCAATATTAAGATACTGCATCTAATGATCTGTATCATCTTTTTCTCCTTGGTTCCGACTGCATTGCTCCTAGGAAGTGATATTTAAATTAGTTTTGGACCACTGTAGTTGCATATTTATTTTTCTTTGCCCCAGGACCAACTTTAATTTATTTCAGTGTTCTACTCTTTCACCTTCCAGGCCTGCTTTGAGACGCTTCAGCCATCGTAACATTGTTGAAGTTGACTTGTGTACCATTCGTTGGATAGTTCTCTTTATCCACCACATCCTTAGTCCTTTGTTCATTGATTTGCTTTGGCAAAATGTACTTATTGTTCTGTCTGAACTACACAGAAGCCAAACGTTGTGTTTCTGCGCTGAGCCCATTACTGAGGGAACAAAAATGAAGTGCTCTGAGCCTCACTGAGCCTACGCAGTGAGGCAGTGTCTCAATAAGCTTTGACATGTGGTACTGTAAAAATCGGAACCGTGTAGGTGGCATGGTCCCACCATGCCAAGTTTGGTATCAGCGAACCGCAAATGAGCAACGCGGTATGTATGAGTGTTTTCATCATGTTCCACTGATGAATTCACCGTGTATACGATACTACATATTGTATCCATGGGTTCCATTTTACAGTAGTAGCCATTTTGTGGTTGCCCTCACATAGGCTGCGCACTAAGGCCATGCCTAGGCTTAAAGGACACGTACACCTTCTGTGACTTCTCTCTGACCTGTGCAAGCCGACTCCGCTGCCCGAGGTCGATCCTGTCCGGCCGGTTCCTTTCTCGCGGACTAGCGTGATTAGCATCAGGGCTCGACCCATCATAAAGCCCCTGTTTGCACACGATCCCTGACTAAGCTGCTTTCACACCTGACTCTGTTTCCTACTTTATGGCTTGTTTTACGAGCAGGACGTGCCCGTTTTATTGGGGTCTACTGTTATCTGATGATGGTTCTGAGCCTTGCTGGGTACAATAACTGCATGATTAATGAACTGAAATGTGGGATTGTCATTATGACTCTGCTGTTCCTTTGAAACTAAAATATGTGAATGACCACTTGTAAAACAGGGGTGGTGTTACCCCCAAAGCGTAATTTTGTGTATATAAGTAAAGACTGGTTTTTGGTTCGGGAGCAGTCTCCTGAGAACATACATCGTGTTGTACTTCTCGGATATCTGTGATTGGTCTGCAGCCAATAAAGACGTTCTTTGAATTCACCTAGAAGACTCTGTGTTTCTGTGGGTCTGAAACAGGAAGAATCCGAAGTCTTAGGGTGTGTTCCCCTGCACCGCTGGGTTCTAAAAACCCGGTACTTCAGACAGATGTTTAGGTCTACCAACACGCATGTGCAGATTGTCAGTTTCGGCGTCTCGCTTTCCTAGTTTTCACGCATGCTCTTGAAATTCTGAGCTTTATATACAGAGGCAGCTCACTGTCAATGTCCCAGTGCTAGTAAACAATCCTGAATATTAAGGAAGAGCTGTTTGAGTCTTTCCAGGCTCCTAGGGAGAGCTTTGTGTTGTAGTGGCATCTAAATGAAATGTACGAGCTGGACTCAGGGGAGGTAAGTAGTACTCTGTGGTGTTGCAAGCCCACTTGCTGCCCGTGTATAGAATATGATTGTAACGAAAACAAACGCACGCGCCTCGCGCTGAAGGGGAAAAAAAAAGACAAGGAGAGGAGGAGGCAGCAGGGAGAGAGGAGAGAGGAGGGGGCCTGCGCCTGTTTTCCTTGCAGGAGTGAGCAGGAACCATATGTTTGTAATTATCACATGGTTTGAAAGCTCACTCCCGCAAGGGAATTGCCAAATGTGCACGCGTTGCCATTCAAAGCAATACAATGCGTGCACGTTTTTGGCCGAAAAAGGGAATCAATTGCTAAAGGTCTTTGTCCTATGCAGCGCATGTGCACTGCGTAGGCGAGACCTAAAAAGCCAGTTTGGCACAAGTGTCAAGAGATTTTTGGCATAAGAAAGAAAGGCTTCAATGCAATAAATAACAGACCTGGTAATTATTGCATTTGGTAAATAGGTGCCTCTGCAGAGTGGAGCTGCAGCGTCTCCTCGATCCCTTGTCTGTGTTCAACCTTCCTGTAGGGAGAGAGAGGCTGTCACACCTGCCTTCGCCGGGAAGTTCAAAAAGTGTGTGAATGTGCCGCCCTTGCCGCCATTCTTATTATAAAAACCAATATGCTGCACTTTGCAGGAAGTGCTGCGCTTTAGAAATCAAACAAGCGCATTTACTATAGGCTTTCCTGAGGAGCAATTTTAACCCTGTCACTTTATTCTAACTGTAGACCCCCCAACAAGTTGTGCCGCAGCGTAATGAAAGTAATGTCATTAATCATGCTGCGCCTGCGATGCGTGTCGGGTGAATATTAAGAGGCCGGGCATGCGCACCATTTAATTCTTGATGAAGAGGCTTGCTGAGTGAGGGGGACCCTGGAGCATGGGGATGCGGGGGCCTGTGTTACTATGCCCCTGCGGAAGAGGAGCAGTAGGAAAACATCTCTTGCGGTGCACAGATAAAGAGAAAGGGCCCAGGTGTGCGACGGAGGAAGGGATAAGTGGGGGCGGAGGGTTGACACAAGGAACAGAGGGTGGGAGAGGGAGGAATGATTGTTAGAGGGAGAAGGATGATTAAGGAAGAGAGAGATGAAAAGGAGGAAAAAAAAAAAAGACTGGCGAAGTGGGCAGAAATTAAAACTAAAGATGAAGTAGATATAGATTTGCCGAAACCCAGGATCGAACCAGGAACCTTTAGTTCTTCATTCTAACGCTCTCCCAACTAAGTTATTTCAGCTACATTTCATAAGTGTGAGTGCACTACCACATTAGGTGCACCACCACATCAGGTGTATAGTGAATATGGTGGCAAAGGCCGGGGATAATAACTTAAAAGATATAATATCTATCCCTCTCTTCTACTTCCCCACCCGTAGATGCCACTCACCCACTCTCGGCCCACCCATTCTTACCATTTTAGAATCCCCTGGACGCCCTGCAAAAGTTGTTTATTGCCCCTCGTCAGGGGAGACAGAAGGGAGGCCGAAGCGCTCAAGGAGCTGGGAGCATGCAGGACGACACTCCCCAGTGTGCCCCGTGGCTTCCAGCACCGTCACGCAGCCGCCAATGTTCACCCAGCGCCTGGAGGCGCTTTTAAATCCCGCTGAGCCTCCCGCTGCGCGGAACGCCCTGCAAAAGTTGTTTGTTGCCCCTCGTTGGGGGAGACAGAAGGGAGGCAGAAGTGCTTGAGGAGCTGGGGGAGTGCAGGACCATACTCCCCAGCGTGCCCAGCACCTTCCAGCGCTGTCGAACAGCCACCAACGTTCGCCCAGCGCCCGAAGGTGCTTTTATATCCTGCTGAGCCTCCCGCTGTGCGGGAGGCCTGTGAAAGTTGTTTGTTACCCCTCGTCGGGGGAGACAGAAGGGAGCCAGAAGTGCTCGAGGAGCTGGGGAGTGCAGGACCAAAGTCCACAGAGTGCCCCACGGCTTCCGGCGCCGTCGCGCAGCCACCAACGTTCACCCAGCGCCAGGAGGCGCTTTTAGTTCCCGCTGAGCCTCCTGCTGCGCGGGCCGTGCCCGGGCCGTGTCCGGGCCATGGGCGGGCTCGTCTGCGCCTGTCAGCACCAGTAAGAGGCAGGGCAGGGCCACCCCATTTTGTTTGACCTTTCTGCTACTCCTGCATCGGGTAAGCCTCCTGATCCATTGGCTCTGCATTTGTGTAACACTCTAAACTGACACAAACGTAGTCATTTGGAAGGCCTGAGCACAGTTATCTGGACATAACGATACAGCCATAGACTTTACAGAAGAGCGGGCAAACTACTTTGAGTGGGATTAGTAGAGGGACTGATTGCAATTTGTTTTCTTTTCTAATCTATTTGTCTCCATCGCTCTTTCCATATTTTACTCTCCCCTATGTGCTCCTTGTGTGTAGAAGCTAAATTAACTGGGATGCGCTTTTTAAGAAGTAAAAAAAAAAAAATACAATAAAAAAACTATTTCTGATCTAGGGTCTGTTTGGGTGAATTAAGAAGCCTATGGCCATCAAAGTTTGAACAATTTGTAAGTGGACTACAACATACAGAGAACTGTAAAAATGTCTATGTGCACTGAGACCCTAATACAAGGGTGTTGATCTCTTGGTCGCCTCTAAACTCAGAGTTGTTGCGAACGCCTTATTTTTGATTTGAGTGTGGGTGTTGTAGTGGGACGGTTGGGCCCCTAGTTGAAACTTGTACTATGAGGAGGACGCGCAAGTGTTTTCAACAATCAAAAGCTACTAGCGCACCCCCATTTCCACCAACCTCGATTGACAAGATGCTGCAGAGGGCTATAGGGGTGGTTAGTACAGAAATTGAGCTTACAGAGAGACGTCTATCCATTATCCCAGAACTATGTATCTTAGCATCCGAATCACCAATCCAGCAAACAGTCCCTCATGTCCCTCTAGATCCAATAACGACACCACCATCCCTAGGAACACCACTAGTAAAAGTTCCACTTAGACCTAGAAATATTACCACCACTACAAAAATACGGGAAACGAAAACAAACAACAGAGGCATGCCCTAAAAGGAAGAAACAGTGTGAAGAATTAACATCCAGTACCGGGGAGAGTGAGAAGCAGGATCAAACACCCGATGACCAACCATCCACTAGTGCAGATATGAAACATCCTCCCTGGGCACTTAATCTCCTGACTGATCTAAGATCCCAACTTAGAGCCATTGTAAGAGAAGAACTGACCCCCCTCCTTAACCGCTTAGACAAATTGATATTACTTGGGGAAAGAAGACAATCAAATCCTGGCATAATCCTAACCCAGACAGAAGCAAGGAGGATCGTCTCTGGCTGCCAGTTGGATATTCTAAAACCAATATCTCCGGACGGGCTGGGTGTAGTGACCATTGACGGTCCCACCACAACTCAAGAGATAAGGGAATTGAATATTGAGAACCAGGCATACACGAATATAAATCAAGCACCTCCCTCTCTAAGGGGTAGGGACAGGAAAAGCTTTCCTCCACCTGAGTCTAGTAGGAATGTGAGTGAGCAGACAAGGCCAGTTCACACTGTGGAGGGCTCAGAACCAGTAACCTTTCTCCCCATATGGAATCATTCTGGCTGGAGTCCCTGGACTCAGAACAAATCAAAGGGAATCACAACTTGATCTTAGAAATAAATTCCTGTTTTGACTAGCAAGGCACAGGCAGTTTTACTGCGGTAGGGCAGGCGAAATTCTGATGGTTCGTAGAGTGGGCAGGGTGGGAAAACGTGAAAAGACAGTGCAATGGGATTGTATAATTATACATTATAAAAACCAGGCAACTGTGAGATATTTACTTGAACAGAATGTATCCCACCAAGACTCATCAACTGGAATAAGGCTCTACCCGTTGGACTTTTTCTATACCCATCATCAAATGCTGACCAGGGACCATACTATCCTTAACACTCCCAGATGGCTAGGAAATCCCCCACTTAATGGTAGATGGGATGCCCCCTTTAGGCCCCTATTGCCCAATATACCAGCAAACAACAGACCTGAAGATAGATGGGATGCCCCACCTAGGCCTTTACTGTATAACATACGAGTAAATAACAGATTTGCAACCCTGGAGGATATAGACTGACAAGAGGGGATTCCTAAGCCTGATGGGAAAATTGAAGGGCACAGGATGGAGAACAAGCAGGGCGAGTGCAGGGGGCATGGGGTAACGGGCAAAGACCACATACCAGAGGCACCGCATAATAAAAGTCTGGAAATCGCTGGGCCGAAAAAAGGGGACTCCCTGATTCCACACTATCGGCCCCTTTGAGCATAGCTTGCAGTACAGGGGTGGATGCGAGGGTACCAGACAGCAATCCCACGTTGCCATCGAGGGACACACAAGCCCCAGGGGTGAAGATAGCACAAGGCCATCCGCTCAGGGTGTTGTCCTGGAATCTTGCTCTGCTCAAAAGAAAACTCGCCAGCCCAGATTGGGGACTCTTCATGGATGGGCAGGATATCTGTATATTCCACGAAACCTGGGCTAGGGAAGACCATCAGAGGGTAGGCATTGTAACATTCAGCATTCCAGCTAGCTCAGGCGGGAGGGGTAGACCGTCTGGGGGTCTGTCTATCTGGTTAGCCATGCACCTGTACTGTAGAGCTGAACTGCTACCCACTGCTACGACCGATATCCAGTGTGTTGTACTTACGTTTCTCCTAAATAGGAAAATCAACTTTGTCAATGTTTACTCTCGACCTGTAGCTAACAGCCAAGAATCTGCCACTGTAGATCAATTGGCTCACTTTATTCCTACAATTGATCCAGCTACATGGTTGATTATAGGGGGCGACTTCAACTGTCAGTTCGAACCCCTTATTGACCCAAGTAATACCACTCCCTCTGAAGAAGACATGCAATGGCTAATCCAGACACACATATTCAACCAATTAGAGCCTGGACCCCACTGGCACTTCAGATAAACTCAATTACACTAGCCTACTCATTAAGAGCGTGCAACGGCCGAACAAAATCAGATACCCCGGGCCAACTGACATTCAATAGACCAGGCCAGGAATCTCTGCTGGATTACATTCTAGTGGAAACTAGACTCTGGCAAAGGGTGAACGACTTTTCTGTGGTAGTGAGGCAGGATAGCAACCATAATGCCCTGATCTTAGAATTGAGCCTGCCGAATTAGAGCACTGTTAATTCCAAATATACCACCACAACCCAGAATAGTGGCCTAATTCTCGCAAATAACAGAAGGAAAATTAAATGGGGTCAATTCCAACAGTCACTGAAAAAATTGGCTACAGTCTATCAGATTGTAATCCCAATACAATAAGGAGTCGCATCTGTTGAGGATTTCCCTCTTGATTTTAAAAAGGTAGCAGAAATACATTCAGAGCTAACCCTAAAACCTACAGATTTATTCTATCCAGTTATGATTTGCAGGGCAAAGGCAGAGGCCAAAAGTACATGGTTCAACACAGAATGCCGAAAGGCGAAGCAGGCCCTTCTGGATGCCGTTAAAATTAAGGACAAATAACAGAGTAGACAAAATAGGGTAGAGTGCAAGCAGACCATCCAAGCCGCCAAAAAAGACTGGAAACTGGCTAGATGGGAAACCCTCAAAACTGCATTAGCTAATAAAGATCTGAAGACGTTCTGGGCAATAGTGGCCTCTGGTGATAAGGGTGGGAAATCAGCCATTGAGGCAAATATAGCATCTGAAGTCTGGGAGAATCATTTCCAGTCTTTATACTCGGACAAGGAAGTTACAATTCCAAATGCCAAAACCTTAATAATAGACCCCGACCTTCCCCAAGAATTGGCTACAGGGCTCTAGGGCTCACCTTGCCCGAGGTGCTAAATGCCATTGAGAAGCTCACCTCTAACAAAGCGCCGGGCCTAGATAAATTACCAGGGCATCTCTTTCGGGAGGTGCCAAAAATTTGGGGACCATACTTGTGGGCCGTATTCAATGCCATTTTAAGTGGTATGGACCTCCCTGACACCTGGCTCTGGGCAGAAATTGTCCTAGGGGCATATATATCAACATCTCCATTTGCGATTCTCAAATAGCGATTTTTAAAGAATCGCTATTTGAGAATTGCAAAACGGGATGTATTTAAAAAATCGCAAAACTTTAGCGATTTCTTAAAATTCCTTAATTGCGATTAGCAAATTGCGAAATCGCAATTAAGGAATACCTTCCCATTCATTTCTATGGGCCAGGAGACCCATAGGAATGAATGGGAAGTAATTCTCAAATTGCGATTCGCAATTTGCGAATTGCAATATGAGAATAATTTCAAAGGTGCAAGGGTGTCATGATGACACCCTGATGCACCCCTGAAATGAGCATGTGTGTGCATATGGCGCACATACATGCCCTAAGGGCATGTATGTGCGCCACGTGGCACTTTGTAAAATTACAAAAAGTGCATTTTTAACAGAAATCGCAAATTACCACCAACTAGAAGTTGGTAGTAATTTGCGATTTCTTAAGGATAATTCGCAATGCTTTGGTGCGTGGTACATATCATTTAAGAAATCGCAATTTGCGATTTCTTAAATGCTTATGCAAACTTAAGAAATCGCTAAATTAGCGATTCCTTAAATTTGCGATGAGAATTTGCCTCATACATCCCGTTTTGCGAATTTTTAATCGCAAACGCTGTTTTTTGCGAATCGCAGCATTTGCGATTAAAAATTCGGTTGATACATTTGCCCCCTAGTCTTCAAAAAAGGCTGTCCCCTCCTGCCTACGAACTATAGGCTGATTAGTTTGATCGATGTCAGCCAGAAACTTTTTGCTCGGGAACTTCTTGATCGCCTCCAAAAATGGATCGATGAGGAAGAGATCCTGAGTCCCTACCAGGCCGGCTTCAGAAAAAACACCTCTACCATTGACCAGATTTTTAGACTCCAACTTCTTTTCTGGAAAACGGTTACAATAGAGGGTGGCAGCCTCTATTTAATATTTGTATATCTAAAGTCGGCCTTCGATCTTGTACGAAGGGACAAACTTTGGGAGGTACTTAGAGACCTGGGAATTCCACCTTACCTCCTTAATATCCTAGAGAGGCTACATGTAGATAATTTTGCCCAAGTGAGGTATGGGAAATATGGTTAACTAACCCCCGATTCCCTGTCAAGAAAGGGGTATGGCAGGGTTGCGCCCTTGCACCCACTTTATTCTGCTTATTCATACATGGACTCATAGAACAACTCAGAAAGGTAAAGGACAGTGATGCCCCTAGGCTCGCCTCTGGCAGGGTTCCCGAGATGATGTTCACCGATGATACCCTTTTACTCTCAAAGACGCCAATGGGAATTCAATGCATTCTTAACAGCTTTGAACCTTTTTGTAAGAACAGGGGCTTGGAGATCAACACAATGAAGACCAAATATATGGTCTTCAATCCCGCAACCAAGTCCCGCTCAAATCCATCCCTGAATGGCATCCCTCTTAAAAGAGTATCGGTCTTTGATTACTTGGGTGTCACCCTGTCAGAACATCTCGAATGGGGCCCGCAGATCACCAAGGCAAGTGTTAAGCTAGCTCAGTCAGTAGGAGGCCTCACAAAACTATATAGATTGTCCACATTTAAGCCAGCCGGCCCAAAACCTGAAATCTACAAAATCCAAGCTGGGGGGCTACATTGTATGGGGCAGAATTGTGGGGCACTGCCTGACCACTAGTTTGAGCAAAATTGAGAACAACTTTATGAGGTTCCCTGCCCCCCCAGCACCCACCTTACCCCATTAAATCTGAATCTGGGCATTAGGCCAATTAGTGAGGAGATCGCCCTCAGACCTGTAACTTTCTGGCAGTGGATGTGGGCAACCTCAGAGTTGATCACTGATTGAACAGAACTCAGATCTCCTGGATCTACCGGGCATTGTGAACATACCCTGGCTTAAGCATATCAGGGACCGCTGTATTGAGCTGGGCAAAACTGAAATGTGGACCTCCCCTGAGGTCGCATGTCCCCTGACTTTGCGGGTGGAATTGGTGAGATCCTACTGATCATACAAACTTTCTGTCACCCAGGAAAGTTCGTCCTGTGGCCGTTTGACAGCTGTGTTTTTTGCAGATTAAAGACAAGTATAGCCTGGAATCTTTCCTGGATGACATTCAACCAAACCTGGCCAGAAAACTGTATGTGCAGTTCAGACTGGGGACTCTACCACTGCATGTGTTTACAAACAACTGGTCTAATACCTGCTCTTATGGATGCTTGTAACTGCAAGGAAGAAACATGCATGTTCTTTTCTTTTGCCCCACATATAAAATATCCCGGCACCGCTGGCATATCCAGCTATGCAGGAATTTTGGCTTTGTCCACTGTGCGGAGGCATTAAGAACATTAAAGTATGATACCCATCCTCCCATTGTTTTCGCCGTATCCCGTTTTTTAAATTCAATGTGGCATGTACGCCGAACCTATTTAAGATAACGCTCATGTTTGCACTGTTTTTAATCTTGTTTTATCCTTTTCTACTGGTTTTATAATTTATTATGTGTACTGCTCTGTAAAGTGGATCCTGCCCTTTCACACACGAACATATTGTATTATATTTCCGGACTAGGACCAGGCCAGAGCTGACCAAGCAATACATTCTATTTTGGTCCGATGCTTTTTATACAGTTTTGTGTCAACATTCACAGCTGAATTGTTGTAAGATTATGTCCCAGTCTGTATTTAATTGTACATACTCTATGTGTTTTTATGACAATGCACTTGTATGGTCCTCGTGACCGAAATTAAGTTGTTTTTTTAATGGAATGGAATCCCCTAGGTGAGCTACTCACAGCTGCATGGCCCCAACCTTGTTCTCAGCGACAATACCATGCCAACTGTCCCCTCGCTCCAAGCTGACGATGCAGTGTGTGGTAGAGAAGGAGGTCCCTTCCCCATATATTGTACACAAGTCTGGCGGTAGCTGTCACTTGGTGTTGCTCCGGCCCATTTTAGTATCTCGCAATTACCCACTAGAACCCACTCTGGTCGGATGGAACTTTTTACTTGCCCAATAGCGTAGAGGGAATAAACACAATTATCAAAATTACTGTCCACCATTTGCCATAATCAAAGACGCGAGACTTAATCTCTTGGCTCTCTGGCTTTTATTATCAGCATAAAGATTTGAAGATACAGAGTCCTCAATACGAGGCACAACAAGTACATAGGCACTAACACAAATGCTACTCTACGAAGAATCCGCATACGGCTAAAAATAACTAAAAGCATAATTTCTAAAAGCATGAGGTAGAAAACTACCAAGCCAATGTCGATATTAGGGACACTGGACCATACCATCTCTGTCCCTACTCTGTACTAGATGACATCCCTACTTAGCAATCCCCAAGACCCTCAATCGAGTAAAAGGTGTCAAAGTGAAACTTCCTAAGAAGTCTTCACTAGAGAGCTTGATCTAAGTTGCCCCCTCTATCTCTTCGCCTAGCCTTCCTCTGCTCAGGGCCGCTCTGGTCTGCCTCCACCCTCGGGGCGCTGTCCCTAATACAGAACCCCAAATCTCAGAACACGCCCTTTGCGCCTCCTCTTCTGCGGGGTCGACTTTCAGTAATTTTCCACAGAGCGCTGTCCAGTTCCATGGTCCATCGCTTGGCCTTGAGTCCCAGACGCCATCCGCACTAGGAGTTACGATTGGCACATTCCAATGCACTCCCATGTCTGGCTTTTTCTACATAAGTCAATTTGTGAACAAAGAGCTTCTCTACTAACGAGCAACTGTCCTTGCACCTGGGGTGAGATCATGCAAGGCAGACATACTTCACATCTTTTAACTTGCAATTTACTACAGCCTAAAACCTCTACTGGAATAAATCCTTTTTGGCCTATTGCCCTTGGCTAACATAAGAAAATACCAGGCCTTTCGCCTCAACGATATATGCGAATTCTGGCCACTACTTCGGTTACACAAGCAGGTTTAAATCACAGTATTGACATTTACGTCTTTCTTTCATGTGTGGTCAAACTAAACAGTCTACAGACACGAATTCTAATCTACACGTTTTAACATCACATTGTCCAAAAGGACTAAGCTCTATGCATTGCTTCAATATATACATAAGATGCTTGTACATAGCTAACACTTCTATTGAAATCGACATAGGTTATACAATTCTTTAATACATTGCACACAAAATACCTGAGTACACATTTGATTATATGCGGGTGTCGACTAACAGTGAATATAACGCACCCCTACGATTTTCAACCTTCTAAGCGCTACATCAGTTCCCCCCTTTGATGACATCCGTCATCACACCACTACAATCCCCTCTTTCTGAACTGATTTAAACCGTACTAGTCATGGCTCCGCCATGTCGAATTCCCTCCATCCTTTTAAGACTCTCATATTGCTGCTCCTGGAGCTTCGCCATCCTCTTCTCGTTTGCCCTAAGAGCTCTCTCAAACTTGCCTCCTTGATACCACTTCCAAGCTTTCACGCATCCCCACAAACAAATCACGCAAACTACAGCAATGATAATTGGCTTCAGCACTGATCCAAGAAATCCTCTTCCCAAATTCGCAAACCACGTTCCCACTCTTCCAAATCCTTTTCCAATCTTCTCCCATACATTCTCCTCCGTCAAGTCCATAATCTCCTTGTGAATAGTTGTGATGTTATCTATGTACTTCCCTATCTCTTTCGTGTTGTCTGGAATATATGTGCAGCATTCTTGAACTTTCAATAATTTGCAGACTCCGCCTTCTTTGGCTAATAACACGTCTAACGCAAGGCGATTCTGCATAACCATATTTCGTATCGACAACATCTCTCCAGCCACCAACAACAAGGACCTCGCCGTGTTCATAGACAACTCATCAACTACAGTCGCCAACCTCCTGATCTTCACGTCATTCAACACCACACCCATACTAGGTATCATTGCTCCGTATATGTCCCCAATCACTGCACCTGCGTTTGCAGCCCTCCGTCTTCTAGAATGTCGCTTCGTCTCTAACAACTCCAAGTCCTCTGTGTGATAAATCTTCGGGAATATGATAGCCAAATAGCATATGCCATACCAATTCGCGGGTAGCCTGACATAAGCATTCTTCCCACAGACATAATACACTGTCGGAATCACTTCTACTGGACCTTGCATAAAACCCTTAACAGAAGCGTCCAGAGTGAAAGTCTGAGAACAGGTGCCATGTCCTACCGCAACCTTCTCTGTGGCCGATTGAGGCCGCCCAATGCACAAATTCCCTCTCTGCACTTCATCTAACGCTATTGGTCCATAACTTCCCTTTGACCTGTGAGCCCTCTCCTCCTCTGTCCAATCTACTGGACTATCTCCGGTGTCTCGTGTCTGGGTCAACTTTCTATACCTGTCTTCTACCTGATCAATGAATTTTTTCTCCGTCTCAGATAACGCACATGTCAGGTTATTCCTGTGAGCATGCGCCGTATCCAACTTCACAGTCGGTCTAAAATACTTCAGGAGTCTGTCCTCTTTCTTATAGTAATCGTATTTGTTCAAATGCTTTATTGCTGGTACTTCAGGAAGTACTGTGTCAAAATTTGAAAAGAAATACTCGAACTGCCTCCTGTCATAAAATAGACTGAGCAATAAACTACAAGAAATCCCATAGGTCAATGGGAGATGATGATACTTGATACCTTCATCCACTGAAGCAGGCAACTGCATACACACATAGCAATCCTTCACATCCATCGCATCAACATACTCATACAGCAGCTTTGCATACGCGTTAAGCTTAAAATCACCCCTCGACAAATCCATGTGGAGTCTGCGATCATCCCTCAACTTCGATATTCCCTGCTCTCTGATACTGACACCTCTCTGTTCTGGGGTAGTAGGTGTGGGTGCTCCCTGAACCTTTCCCTCTTGCCTGTGAGCCACCATGTACGAACGTATCACTACTGCAAATATGGTGACTATCACAACTCCTATCAATGTGCCTATTATCAATTTAGCCCTACGATGTGGGTTTGCAGGATCTGCCATCTTCGGAATATACTCAGTGTCCAATACAGTCTCTGGAAAGGTAAGTCTCTTTCTCATTAATGTCTCTTTCGTGAACTTTAGGCAAACCTCCCTAACCTCTCTTCGTTCTATAACGGAAAAAATCCCTAAATTTGTTCTTCTTCCGCTCGGGTCTAGGTTATCTTCTTCTCTGCTTGCAACCCTCTCAAATCAATCCAACATAACCGCTGGTCCCAACAGCTCCAGGACTCCCTGCAATATTTCGAGCTTAAGAATGATCAGTTCTTGTGGGTCTGGCACAGTAGTGAACGTCGGGAACTCCAAATTGTCCAAGATCATACCTCGAATGACACTCAGGAAAGGCGGACTCGGAATATGAATTGTCAGAATTCCTTCGATCTCCAATCCCGGAACTTTCAACAACACTTCCACTCTCTGGAGCGGGACACTGTTGACCAATGTCATCGACCTCAATCTTCCCGTGCTCGGTAACCCTGGCATCAGTCACTTGATATGCCCACTCTGGTGAAGCGTACTTCCGACTTGGCACTCTTGTTCTCTTTGATCTTCTCACACCTTGAGGATTCTCCTCGTCGCCTGATTCTTCTTCTGGCTCCTCCGAAACTGGTGCAAGATCTGTGTCCGGTACCAACCTCAGGTTTACCCGGTTCTGTCTTGCGGGCCAAACCCTTTCTGCTTCGGTGGCACCTCCGGTCTTCCCTTCAATACCCTGTGCACTGATCTCCTCCTCTTCGGCAGAACTCGATTCCGTACTACCCACTGCACCTCTTGCTCCTTCGCCTGTTTCTGGGTCAGTACTTCTTTCACGTCCTTCCCCCACTCGATTCAGTGCACCATCAGCCGCTTCAGCAACCCTTACAGCTTGACTGGCCCTCTCAGGTGATTCTATCGGCTCAGCTGGACTTTCGATCTCGAGAGGGGCTGTATCTTCTAAGGGTGCTGGGACTCGGCGGGTATGGGAAGCATGCACCCAGTTCGGTAAACCTCCACACTTAACTGCTGTGTTCGTGATGAGGATCACTTGAAATGGGCCGCGCCACCTTGCATCCAAGCAACTCTTCCTCACGTGCTTGCGAACTAGGACCCAGTCGCCTGGACACAGGTCGTGGCACAAGTCACTCGCAGCTGGAACCGTTGCTGTCTGCACCTGCTGAGACACAGAACGGACCACGTCAGCAAGGCCTTTACAATAGTCCAGGATCATATCATCAGGGATATTTATCAGAGCAGTGGCAGGTATTGCAGGCAAACGCATCACTCTTCCCATGAGGATTTCATGGGGAGACAACCCAGTTCTTCTATCAGGCACACTTCGGAGGCTCATAAGGACCAAGGGTAATGCATCAGGCCACTTCAGAGACGTAGACGAACATACTTTCGCCATCCGAGCCTTCAGAGTTCCATTCACCTGCTCCACAATCCCTGAAGCTTCTGGTCTATAGCTACAATGTAGTCTCTGATCTATATTCAGGGCAGCACAAAGCAACTTCATAACTTCGCTATGGAAATGAGTTCCTCTGTCCGATTCAAAGGACGTCGGGAACCCGTACCTTGGAATGAGTTCTCTCAATAGTAGTTTTGCTACCGTGAGCGTGTCACATCTACGTGTAGGGTATGCCTCCACCCACCTGGAAAAGACACATACTATGACTAATATGTACCTCAACCCATTACACTTTGGCATCTCAACAAAATCCAGCTGCATCCTATTGAAAGGTCCTCCTGACCTCCCTATGTGGCTCAACGTCACAGCTGTCCTCTTTCCTACATTCATTTGCTGACAGGCACACAGTTTCAGCCACTGCCCGAAACTTTGGGTTGTACCAGGTCTGACGAAACACTCTCATCATTGCGTCTCTCCCAAGATGCACAGCACCATGTATTAGCCTCGCCATGGGGTTCAACAAACTTTCCGGCAACACTGCTCGTCCATCATTCGAAACCCATATATCCACATCTCCTTTCTCACATCCAGCTCGTATCCAACTGTCTCGCTCCTGATCAGAAACCCCTTCCTGAAGCTGTTTCAGTTCCTCCCAAGAGTCTGCCATTGCTAACATTTGATCATACACCAACTCCTTCTCAGTTTCTTCAATGTGAGTCCCCGTAAAATTGCATCCCTGCTCTGCACAAAACCGAGCTACTTCATCAGCATAGTTGTTACCCAACGAAACAAAATCATTCCCCTTCGTATGTGCAGCACATTTAACAACGGCAATTTCATCAGGGCCTTGCAATGCCTCAAGCAATTTTCGTACATGGTCACCATTTCTTATGGGTGAACCTGACGACGTCATAAACCCTCTCTGGGACCATAGCTGTCCGAAGTCATGAACCACACCAAACCCATATTGGCTGTCCGTGTAAATCGTTACACGGATCTTCTCAGCTGCCAAACAGGCACGAGTCAAAGCAATGAGCTCGGCCACCTGCGCGGAGTGTACTCCTTCTAGACAAGCGGCTTCAACCACACCTGTGATGGTGCATACAGCAAACGCTGCTCTCAGTCGACCGACACTGTCTCTTAAACATGAACCGTCCACAAAGAAAATCTCATCTGAAACTGGGAGTGGTTCATCGACAATGTCAGGTCTCGGTTTGGTGCATAGTTCCGTAACGTCGAGACAATCATGGTCCTCACAATCTTCATTATCATCTACTTTGGGAACAGGTAACAATGTAGCAGGATTTAAAACAGCACACCTCTTCAATACCACATTATCGGCTGCAAGGATCACTTGCTCATACCGAGTCAGCCTATTATTCGTGAGGTGCTGTGTTTTAGTCCTAGTCATCAACAATTCAACAGAATGTGGCACATGTACAGTAAGAGGATGACCCATCACAATGCTCTCACATCTCTCGATGCTGACACCTGTTGCCGCAACGGATCTGAGACATCCGGGCAACGCAGAAGCTACTGGATCTAAAGTAGCTGAGAAATAGGCAACTGGTCTACGGACACCTCCATGATTCTGAGTTAACACTGCTAATGCGCAACCTTCTCTTTCGCAGCAGAACAATGCAAATGCCTTGTTGTAATCCGGCATTCCCAACGCAGGAGCGCTACATAAGGCTTCTCTCAGCCTCAGAAATGATTTCAAACAGTCGTCTTCCCATGGTACCGGATCACTTACATCCTTTTGCGTCAGCCGCTGTAAAGGCTTCGCTTCAAAGGAAAAGTTTGGGATCCACTGGCGGCAATAGCCCACCATTCCCAAAAACATTCTAACTTCCCTCTGGGTCGAGGGAACTGGCATTCTTAGAATCGCATCAATGCGATCTGGAGACACCTTTCTTTTACCCTTTTCGATTCTGTGCCCCAAATACTGTACCTCAGGTAAACAGTATTGCAACTTGCTTGGAGACACCTTGTGACCATTTTCTCCCAAGAAGTTCAGCAACGCAATTGTATCAGTCCTGCAAGCGTCTTCTGTTTCTGACGCAACAAGCAGGTCGTCAATGTATTGCACCAAAACAGAATTTCGCGGCAACACAAGACTTTCGAGATTCTTCTTTAGGAGCTGATTAAAAATCGATGGGCTCTCCGTATACCCCTGTGGGATACGACACCACGTTAATATCCGATTTTCTAGTCTAAATGCAAAAAGAAATCTGCTCTCTTCGTGTAGGGGAATCGAAAAAAATGCTTGACACAAGTCAATCACCGTGAACCATCCAGCTTCACATGGGATCTGAAACAGTATCACAGATGGATTCGGTACCACTGGACAACATGGAACGACTATGTCGTTTATTTTCCGCAGGTCTTGCACTATCCTGAACTTCCCACTTGGTTTCTGCAATCCCATAATGGGCGAATTACATGGACTACCCATAATCTCCACCAGTATTCCCTGCCTAATCATAGACTCGATCACAGGTTTGATCCCAGCAATCGTTTCAGGGGATAATTTATACTGAGGTGTCCTCGGGAATTCCGCGTTTGGCTTAACCTGAATCTTCACTGGTTCCACTCCCCTGACTAAGCCAATCTCCTCTCCACTTAGGTCCCACACATCAGCCGATACTGATTCCCTCAAATCCTGTGGAAGCTCTTCCACTGTCAAAGCTGGGTACACCTCCACGCACACCCGCTGATTTGCAACCTTGAAGGTCGCATCCTCATCTCTTGTCTGCACCTCTACTCCTTTCGGGGTACAGTAAATTGTGCAATTGAGCTTGCACAATAAGTCTCTCCCCAACAAACAAACAGGACTAGAATCGCACACCACGAACTGATGTCGATCCCTAAAGTTTCCTATCCTAACTGGAATCGGTTCTGTCAAGGGGCTAACTAGCCTTTTGTTCGCTACTCCAACCACTTGTATGCTTTCTCCAGAAAGGGCTACACCCGGAACTACTGCTGATCTTATAGTTGACCTGGTAGCCCCCGTATCAACCAAAAAGGTAGTAGGGTGTCCGTCGAGTTCTGCTTCCACGAAGGGTCCTCTCTGATCCACCTCTAGAATGGCCCTAAGTATGCAATCATCGTCCTGGCCTAAACTCAACTGGGCCAGCAAATCCACATCTTTCTCTTCGTTTACTTCAAACATGGGCATCTGTAAATAAGTTCGAGCTCCCTGCTGTATGTTCTGTATTCTGGGTGGCTGGGGAACCTGCACTTGCGAGATGCCGGTCCCCCCTTGCATCATTCTCGGTACAGTCACCGTCTGTACCTGTTCCGCCCCAGGGACCTGACCCATTCCTCCCTCTATCTGTGGCTGATTATAGGGGTTCAAGGGACACTCGCGCCTCCAGTGTCCCACCTGGTGACACTGGTGACAAGCTGTCGTCTTTTTCAGTATTGCTACATCTATGCCTGTCCTAGGGTCCACGGGCCTCGGCCTTCCCTGACCCTGCACGTTCTGATTCCCTGTCTGGTAGTTTCCCTGTCTCCTTACCACTGGACCCCCATTCGGCGGTCCCTGAGCAGCTTGCATCTGAATGAGCAATAGGTTATCCTTCATCTTCTTGTGTTTCGACTCAATCTCATCCGTGCAGTACCTGGCCTACCGCAAGATTTCATCTACGGGCTTATTCTGCCAACAAATTAAATGCTGCTGTATCATAAGACTAACCTCGGGCTTCAAACCCAGCACGAACTTAGACACAAACTGTCCCATATCCTTCGTTTCCAGCTCATCTAGGCCACTGTATTGCTTAAAAGCCTTCAAGAGTCTCTCATAAAACTCATGTACTGTCTCCTTAGGCTCCTGCACCGTCCTGTCTATTTTCACCCAATCAATGTCTTGGGGTGAAACCTTCGATTTCAACCAGGTAATTACTTTCTCATACAGCCTCATCACCGCAGGCGACGGACCATTTGTAATCATATTCCTCTCAGGCTCATAGTACGGCCAATCAACAGCAATTTTACATGCGTTCCACAGATCTCCTGGAACTACAATATCAAATAAGGTGTTCAGGTCTATCCACAATACCTTCGAAATCTTAACAAAACGCTCAACTTGCTTGTACCATTCTGCAGGCTTCTCCCTGAGCCTGGGAAAATCATTCGTAAATGATGCCAAATCCCCCCTGCTCCATGGTACATGCACATATCCTCCATTCGCCACTTCCCTCAGGGGAAAGGTCTTTGCTAGTAACAACCCTTGACCCGGGGTCCCTCCTTCCGCTCCCCTAGAGGTCTTTTTCTTTGACCATTTCTCTTCCCATTTATCCAGCGTCAGCCATGGCCGCATGGCTAGGACCAGTTCTCTGGCATGGGACCTCAACCCAACAACCCTCTTCTCCTCCAACTCTCGCTCAGTATAATGCATCCTATGGCTTCCTTGCAACACCCTAGTCCTGGATAAATCCACATCATATTCCTTCGCCAATCCCCTCAATTTCTCGTGTGCCATTCGTGCTTTCCGCGTCACGTCTTTCGCCACGAAAAACAGCTCATCTGGATTGTAAGATACTATCCTCTCAAGAGGTAGACTTCCATATATAATTTCATCTACCTCTGCCTTGAGCCTTACTATGTCTATCATCCCTGCCTTCAAGGCTCCTTTCAACACCTGACAACTTGCTCCACGTCCCTCATCATATTCGCATTCCGGTTCCTTCCCTCTCCTCTCTTCTGGTGTTTCTATGGGAGCAGAATAACTCTTAAAGTCATCTCGAGTTTTCTCTGCTTGACCCACATTTCTGTTCAGGTGCCTCTCCGACGGTACCCATGACCTTAAATCTGATCTCGACTCCATCAGAGTCCTCGGCCTCGCCAATCTCTGGTCCTCTTCGCCCCTAGATGTATCTGACACCGCTGCTAATGGTGTACTCCATTGGACAGGGCTTGGAGGTCGAGCCGTTGCCCCTTCCAACCCACTTTCCCCGCTTTCTCTCCTCGTTCTTTCTGCCACTCGTTCTGACCTCTCACTTTCTTCTGATTCCGGACTGTATATTGATACAATCGGTCCAATGGTGACCGGTACCCTCAATGCATCCGGTAACCTCATCTCTCTTTCGATCCTCCCACTAGCCTCTGACTGACTCCGTGAACTCTCTGTTCCAAACGAAACCAACCCTTCTACTCGGGTCTCGGGTTGGATCGTTACCCTTCTAGTTTCTCCCCTCTCACCCCACCTATCATCCTCTTCGTCCGGATTATAAGGAGGTGGTCTCTCGTCTAACAGTCTTTGCAATACCCCACCATCGGAGTCACTCTCCTCTTCCTGTGCTTTCACATGCCTTATCCCCGTCGAGTCTATCAGCACGGGATACAATTTCTCTTCCTCAATTGTCTGCACTCTCCATCTTTTTTCCGCTGCGTCCCACTTGGCATCCTGAAATGCCCAATCGACTTCCTCATCCTCTCCTGACTTCTTCCCTTTTTCTTATCATGCGCTGCTCTAATCCACGCATGTAATGCTTCGAACTGTGCTGGTCTTGGCAAGGGTCTTAAGGACCCCATCACCGTCTTCAGTTGGTACAGCACTGCTAGTCTAAATGAGCCATACCTCGGGAAAGCTAATTCCCCTTCACCTTGTGTAATCTTGTGCCAATTCTCAATCCAAACTATAGTATGTAACCCCACATTCTTCGCCATGTAATGTGCTGGGGTGTCCTCGGGAGGGGCTTCTTCTCCCTCTCGCACAACCACATGTTTATCGCCTCTACACAATTCTCGCAAAACCCTGAGACACTTCATGATACGCGAATTCGATCTCACGCTCTGTTTACTTCTTGTTCTTAAATCCTCCAATAACAGCGCGACTCACACCAACCGGCCTATCACAGCGCGACACCCTCTGACGTCACCTTCCTCCGTTCGCAGCAGTTCCCTTCTCCAAACACGTTTCACGCTTGCTCTCGTCCCATTCATACACTGAAATACCCAATTAAGTTACTTCTCTGGCTGTCCGTCCACAGCCTCTGACTGTTCGTCCACAGTCTCTCGACCTTGTTGACCTCATTTGGCGCCCGTCTGCCCCCGTCCGGCCAGACAGATCACCACTGATAGGTTACTAACACTCCGATCCACACACAACAACCCACGACCAGCGTTAAGTTGCCATACATACACACGTTCGCTCCCCCTATCTCGGTCCAGGTGATCGATGGTACCTCACGATCTCCTTTGGGTGGTCAACAAAATCTATCTCAGGTGTCTTCTACACCACAATTCCCGGGCTGCGCGCGCTCACAGCCTGATCTCACAATCACACGACATACACATCAACTCCGCAAGACATCACACAACAAATCAACACCGCAATCTACAACATCTCATTTTCATACTCACTCCTGGAACTGCTGCTTTCGGCCGCGCTGCTACTCGCCGTCGATGCTCATCTGCTGCTGTCTGCTGCTTGCCATCTGATGATTCAGCATCACTTATCGTCTCTTGGGCCTCGAGGATCACTTATCCTTATCTAATCTAATCGTCCCTCGCTATCGGAAGTAACCATCCGTTTCTGCTACCAACTGCTCCGGCCCATTTTAGTATCTCGCAATTACCTACTAGAACCCACTCTGGTCGGATGGAACTTTTTACTTGCCCAATAGCGTAGAGGGAATAAACACAATTATCAAAATTACTGTCCACCATTTGCCATAATCAAAGACGCGAGACTTAATCTCTTGGCTCTCTGGCTTTTATTATCAGCATAAAGATTTGAAGATACAGAGTCCTCAATACGAGGCACAACAAGTACATAGGCACTAACACAAATGCTACTCTACGAAGAATCCGCATACGGCTAAAAATAACTAAAAGCACAATTTCTAAAAGCATGAGGTAGAAAACTACCAAGCCAATGTCGATATTAGGGACACTGGACCATACCATCTCTGTCCCTACTCTGTACTAGATGACATCCCTACTTAGCAATCCCCAAGACCCTCTATCGAGTAAAAGGTGTCAAAGTGAAACTTCCTAAGAAGTCTTCACTAGAGAGCTTGATCTAAGTTGCCCCCTCTATCTCTTCGCCTAGCCTTCCTCTGCTCAGGGCCGCTCTGGTCTGCCTCCACCCTCGGGGCGCTGTCCCTAATACAGAACCCCAAATCTCAGAACACGCCCTTTGCGCCTCCTCTTCTGCGGGGTCGACTTTCAGTAATTTTCCACAGAGCGCTGTCCAGTTCCATCGTCCATCGCTTGGCCTTGAGTCCCAGACGCCATCCGCACTAGGAGTTACGATTGGCACATTCCAATGCACTCCCATGTCTGGCTTTTTCTACATAAGTCAATTTGTGAACAAAGAGCTTCTCTACTAACGAGCAACTGTCCTTGCACCTGGGGTGAGATCATGCAAGGCAGACATACTTCACATCTGTTAACTTGCAATTTACTACAGCCTAAAACCTCTACTGGAATAAATCCTTTTTGGCCTATTGCCCTTGGCTAACATAAGAAAATACCAGGCCTTTCGCCTCAACGATATATGCGAATTCTGGCCACTACTTCGGTTACACAAGCAGGTTTAAATCACAGTATTGACATTTACGTCTTTCTTTCATGTGTGGTCAAACTAAACAGTCTACAGACACGAATTCTAATCTACACGTTTTAACATCACATTGTCCAAAAGGACTAAGCTCTATGCATTGCTTCAATATATACATAAGATGCTTGTACATAGCTAACACTTCTATTGAAATCGACATAGGTTATACAATTATTTAATACATTGCACACAAAATACCTGAGTACACATTTGATTATATGCGGGTGTCGACTAACAGTGAATATAACGCACCCCTACGATTTTCAACCTTCTAAGCGCTACATCAGTGTCATCATGCACCCATGAGACACCGTGGGCAGGTGGCGGAGAGAACCTTCTCACCTGCAGGTTGGATATTTGTGGCCCCTGCGTTGGGTCCTGTCTGTGATCATGCTGTGGGGCCCGCGTGTTGGGCAGTCTTCACATGGGGTGGCACCTGGAGGTAGAGTAGGAGGGTCCCGGGAGGCCCCTGCCAGGATGTTGTTTCCCTCACAAATAAAACATCCGGCAGGGGACGGCCAGGGTGGTCTACGGCAGTTTTGCATCTTTTATTGGTGGCGGAAGTGTGTCCTGGCAGCAGCCACCACGGTGGACCCTTGGATAGGACACCCCACAGCCGACCACTGAGCATCCGGCAGCTGCCGTGGGGCCAGCCTGTGAGCGCCCCCTCCCTGAAGGACATGTGGTGAGAGAAGTCCCTTCATGGCAGCCTTCTCTCAGAAGCCCCAGTCTTTTTATCTACAAAGAAGGCCAATAAATAGAGCAGGTTTAAGTACCCTTTTGATGAATCGAGTCCAGAGTTTATTCATCGAGTCAACAGAAAGGTAGACTTTTTTTTGTACACTCTCTCCACGCTCAGGGCGTTGGTTTAGGAATAGCCATGTCTTAGTCAGAGGGGAGGTTTAGTGACAAAGCTCCCTACTGTGGGGTCCTATGGACCAGACTGGTTTAAAAATACATGTTTTGATGCTCAGACATTCAGACCAGGATTAAAATGTTGGATTTAATGGCAGCTATTGCACAAAGCGCCAGACCCCGTTTAGGACATACAATTTCATTTCTTTGGAAATAGTCTTCCGGTGGGAGCTGAAATGTAAGTGGGTGCAATACCTGATGGACACCCCAAGAGACAAAGTTTCCTCATACTTCTCATAGCTAGGATTGCATGTAAAAGGACTGCCCAAGATTGTTAGTTTGTGTGGAAAATGGTCCGGTACATATTGTGGTCTCAGATAAAAATGTTAATTGACAGAATCGTTTATTTACATATGTGTATAATTAGGTACACTGTCTGACAGAAAATCTGAGTTGTGAACGCGACTCAAGCACACTGCTGTTTAGGGCGCCACGTGGATCTGCAGGCAGTATGACTATTTAAGTGAAGATGAGGAGGGCAGATATCTGAAATGTTGAGAATTCTTTACAGTTTTTGATGGAGACCAATCATTCGCGAGATAAGAGCGTGATGTTGCAGCAGATTAAGTGCACACAAACCTTTTGAGTGAATGGGAACGAACAACATCGCTGTGACTAAGAGCTCTAGACATCTTCTCTGATCTGATTAAAAACATAGGGGCAGATTTACAAGCCCCTTGCGCCACTTAACATGGGAAAAGTGACGCAAAAGTGGCGCACGGGGCTTGTAAATAAGCCCCATAACCTTTATCTGAGACACAGAAATAAAGGGGCGCCACTTTTGCGTCACTTTTCCCATGTTAAAAGTGACGCAAAAGTGGCGCAAGGGGCCCATAAATCTGCCCCAAAGCACTTTGCGGCGGATTTACAAGACCCTTGCGCCAATTTTGCGTCACTTTTAACAGAGGAAAAGTGACGCAAAGTGTCGCAAGGGGCTTATAAATTTGCATCTTTACGTTTACGGCATGTTAGATACATTTAAACTGCAAAATAATGTACAAAAATACAGAAGCAAGCAGTCATCACACAAATACACAAATAATTAAATATTTAATTTAATTCACAAACACATATTAAAAAAAATCTACGTTTTGATTTTAATTGGAACGGTGAAGTTTTTCTAAATTCAATTAAGGTCACCCACCATCCATATATTCTTGCACTGACTGCTCTTGGGACTCAATATGATGACACCATCTTAAATGTCAGCCTTCAATTTCAAATACCTTCTCATTTATAGAACATTTTTACATTTTCAGTTTTACATTTTCTTCTTGTAATATACATCATATTAATCTATTCATTTTAATTACTTTTCTAAGCAGTGGTGGAAGCCCTGTGTAGCCGGGGCGATGAGACCCACTGACAGAGGCGGATAAACCTTACAGCGTTCACCTACCACTATTTTATATTCCTCTTAATATTATAATTGGTGTTTTAGGTACTGATGAATATTCATGGTTGTGTGTAGACAGAGGCGATTTTAAAGCATAATAAAGTAAAAATCCAGATTCGTTTTTTTTCCTTATTTTAAATAAGACCTGCTTTGTGAACACATACTTTTCCACGGTTTTGGCGTGCACAAGACTTGGTTTCAGCAGAAATTGCAAACAGGAACCTGCAAGTGGATCTGTGTGAAAAGACATATCTTGCACACAACTTCCACACAATCGGCCACCTCTTACCTCCCACAATCAGACGCACTTTATGTAAAAGACACATTTAACTGTGATTTGAACAGATTTTGACTGGTAAAAATCCAATTTAGCTAAGCTCTACTTTTGTAATTTATTTTCTTTTGATTTTGTTGTGTTTCTGAACATGTGATTGGATCTTTTGAGGTAACATATGTCTTTTATAATCCCTTTTTAGGTCTCGCCTGACCCAGCGCATGCGCTGGTCTGGCGAGACTTATTGAGAGGGCTCCAAAAAAGTGCTACCAGGCCAGCCTAGAGCTACAGTGCATGTGCGCGGGCGCGCGCACCGCGTTTTACCGCAATTACTTTCACTTTCGGCCGCACGGCCGCTTTGATGTTTGATCGTGATCGGATCCCTATCACTTTCACTTTAGCGGCCGCATGGCCGCTTTGCATAGCCAATAGGTCTTGCTTTTGGGACCTTATAAGTATTTAGTTACGCAGATGTTGCATGGCTAAACACTTATAAGGTCTCAAAGGCGAGACCTATTGGCTATGCCAATGCTTGTTTCCATTACTATCTTTTCACAGTTGTAAAAGCCTGTAGGGTTTGAACTCTGTCATGGTTGTGTTGAATCTTTAGAACCATTGAGTCATTCATTAGAACATTAAGAAAGGTTAATGTGAAGCAACTTATTGTAGTAGAGCTGCCAAATTGTTCTATTTTTTGTGGGACAGGACCATATACTCTATGGGGCATATTCACAAGGAGTTATCACCGAATTAACGGCATTTTAGCGCAGCCAAAGTCGTGATAAATTTACCTCCCATTCACAAGCCGGTGCAAACAATCCACACCACTACATTTCCTGCGTTAGCATCCGCAAAAAACATCGCCACAGAGGACCCTTCAACTATCGCTAATGAGATGCAGAGTAGGCGTTCCCGTGCCAAAAGCCGTGACAACATCACACCTGAACATTCTCAACGACCAGCCAGATCGGCGATAAGAACACAAAACAGGCGACAAGGCACGTTAGCAGCAGGAAATCTGACCTGGTGTAAAGTCGGACGGCAGCCTACACCACAAAAGGGATCACAGCCCAGGGCTATATTGGAAGGGCAACAGATGCCATGGAGCCACTCATCATGCAGCCCGGACACCCAAGAGGGCCACAACACCCACCCCAGGACCCCAGTCCACACCCGGAACACCCCCTGACCACCACAGAGGCAGCGCAGACAAAGACAGTGGACCCCCAGGAAACGCATCAGCCTCACAGACCCAACATCTGACAATGTCACCGTCCACTACAGGCTGAAAGGGACAACCATCCTACGCATCCTGACCATCATCGCCTAACAGGCCTATGGCACCAACACAGCGGACACCCAACATCCCACCAAACACCAAGCTGCTGGCTTGGCTGCACCTGTTGGCCCCTGGCACCCCCAACCAACACCCGCCAGAGTCGGAGGAGTCTCACAGCCAGCCACATCCAAGGGCCCCACACCTGTCCTGGACATCACCATCACCCTGGTACCCCAGTCCCCATACGTCCAACACAATGCGCAGGATCTGCTGGAGACCAAGCAAGGACCATACACCATAGCAGGATGCACACACGTGTTGGGGGCGATCCACAGCACACATGTCCTACCAGTGCCCCCTGGTGACACAGCACACAATCACCACAACAGGAAGCACATGTCTCACATCAATGTGCAGGCAACATCAGAACACCGTGGAACCTCCAACAATGTTGCATCCAAATACACAGCCAGTGTGCATGATTCCTTCACCCTCCGACAGTCCATCATCAGCCAGCATTCCCAGGATGGCAACAAGGGAAATGCACAGCCCCTTGGTAAGTTTAAAATGAACACCCCACTCACCTCCACTCCACAACCATGCAACTCCCAACTCTGGCAATGTACACGTCAGAAAATCACAACCAACATGCACAACAACATGCCTACCCACCAGACATGACAGAACAACTTACAATGGTAACCTGGGCAAGCCCTGAACATGAGCCATCAACGGCATGGCACCTCAGCCACACAACAGCCAAATGTGGGGAGAGGTGGCAACCAGGCATGTGTGAAGGATGCAGTAGAACCATGATTGGGAAAGTACACAATGCCAAGAGTGGCAGAGATGTGCTGGACAGACCGCAGTATGCAGAACACACCCATATCCATGGCGACATACACCTCTGGTGTATGGAGTGCAGTGGACAGTGGACGCAACCATGTCACCCCAGCCAGTGGGGGACCTCGCGGATATGTTGCCTGTTACGCCCCCCCTAAGCGTGACTGGAGTGGGATGGCCCAGCGTATGCCACGCCAGCGTAGGGGTGTGAATAAAAAGCATGTAGCCCTGGGCATGGTCCTCTTCCGGAAAGCACAATGTCTCTGCCAGGGCGGCGCCTCTCACCCTGCTACAAGGCCGACGCCATCCTCGTGAGAAGAGTTGCCTGCGATGCTGTGTGCCTGCCGGACGTCGGCATGCTGGACCACAAACCCGTCAGGCCCGCCCCTGCGCAGCCAGGCCACACTGATCACCTGACGACTCTGGCGTGTGTCAAGGAGGGCCCACCACGTGCCAGCGCAAGCTCGAAGCCCGAGGGCCGCAACCTTGGCAGCCTCCTCAGGCCATCACGGCCTCCACAACACAGGCCCGCTTTATTCCTTTTTCATTGATGTACTCTACTGACGCCTTCGGCCTACTCTTCAGCTCAGCAGGTCCCATATGTGAAACTGTGTCCTGAATCATGAATGGCAGTGACCCCAAATCCGTGCCAGCGGCCACAGCACCAGACCCCCCTGATCAGTGAGGCATAGTTCTATATGGGCATCTTCCGACACGTGGTGCCACTAACCCTGTTCAACGCCAGCCGACGACAAGTGGTGCCACTAACCCTGTTCAACGCCAGCCGGCAACACGTGGTGCCACTAACCCTGTTCAACACCAGCCGGCGACATGTGGTGCCACTAACCCTGTCCAACGCCAGCCGGCGACATGTGGTGCCACTGAACCTGAACTACGGAGGCCGGTGGGACCTCCAACCTATGCCGGTGACACTCAGTGAATGGCCGGTGCTGACCGCTGCCTCAGGCCTACACCACGGTCAAGTAGGTCACAGACTTGGAACTGAACACCGATTATTCAAAGGCAGAATACATTTCATCGCATGCACGGAGAGGCGTAAGAGGATGACGCGTTGCAGTCCGGAGGGAACAGGATCATCGTTACGGAAGTGATCAAACACTACCAACAACTGGCCTTGTGTCACTAACTCTGTGCCTCGCGAGCCAACGACAAGTGGCTGTGGAACACTGCTGACCGCTGCTTCCGGCCTACACTGCAGTCCAGTAGGTCATAGAGTCTTGATTTAGCAATGGTGGAGCTCATATCACTGTACCAACATCATCAGAGACTTCATCCCCTCACAGCACCTGTGCCACTAAGACTGTTCCCTGACATTTATGGACACTCACTGGTCGTACATTGGTGGCGTTTGAGTCTATGGACTAGGGGCTAGTTTTCAACCTCATGTAGCTGATACCGATTTGTTGGTGAAAACAAGGCTTGTGATTTCCAGTCCTCCATTTGCTGGTTCCTGATAACATCAGACCTTCCGCATCATGCCCTGGAGAACACCTTCCACTGTCCCCCGCAACCCTCCGCAACATACACCTCGGACATTGATGTGGACCCGCTCAGGTCTCATGGCCCATCTGACTGCACCGTAAGTCACCGTCCCGTGGCTGGGTGCCTGTGCTGGCCGCAGTGCGTCCGGGGCCACTAACTCTGTGCTGGTGTGGTCCGGGACCCCTCCTCCTGAGATATTGGATGGCCACTGAAGCAGTGGCCCTGCGCTGTACACAGCGTCCGGCCCCAAATGCGTCCCACCAGAGCTCATACATCAAATCGAGTCCTGACCGGCCCGGACGTTGCATCACCGCAGGAGGCACACGCCACCACCGCAAGGACCACCTCCAACCACCATCTGCCAGAGTTGAAACGGTTGTCCTGACAGACTTATGGAGTTGCTCAGACCTGTTGTGGATGCCATCATGGGCCTGATACCCTGCTCAGCACTCCAGGTGCCAGTGACTCAGTTCACTGCAAGCCATTGTCCGTTACTGATTGTGTTTTGTGCTGTGGAGAGGTTGTGCAGCAATGTCACCTCAAACAGTGTGGGAGCCCTGGGATGTTTATGGGGAAGATGATGCAGGTCTGACACACACCACTGCATATGCATCAGGAGTAAATATCGAAGGGACACAATCCGAGACTTTTTCTTCACATGAGCGCGCTCATCTCTAGTGCCCCAACACTAGTGCACTGCAACTCACGCACACATCTGATTGCATGTTGGCTGTCCTCTGGGCTTTCTCCGGCTCCCTCCATGTTGCTCAGCAGTTGACTCTGTTATCCATGTGTTTTCGGTTTCCGTTGCCCTGGTGTCCAATGTTCAAGTGGTTGCCAGCACCAAACATTCAGTGCAGACTGGCTTACTCTCACCCCACACACATCCAGCACAGGTGTCACTGTACATGTGGCCCTGCCAATAAAGAGGCCTGGGGCACGTGCCAGTAGCCAGTTCAACATGATATATGCGTGTGTCCCGTTGGTCTTGTTGTATGCATGAGGGCCCTGGGCCCTAGGACATTACATTGTGCGGTGTACATCGGATGCAGACATGTCACTGCCGGCAGCGGGTTGGAGCTTGGACATTTAGCTTTGTCATCACCCACTCGATTCGTAAGGGGAGTGTTCAGGGCCATCGTACGTCGAGCCAATATGGGTGTGTGATTGCTATGTGCACGCCCCTGGGCATGGTTCTGTACTGTGAATGTGCATCTGCATGTGTCTCTATGGCAGTGTGGGTCTCCTTTGTGGGGTGTGGGTGGTCCCTGAAGGGTGATAGACACCTACGTATGTGTTCTAGTTTGCATTCCATGTTTTCGGCCCCCACCCACATCTGTTGTGCCACCTCCTTTTAGCGTGCTGACACATGGCATTGGGGTGTCATGTGTGGGTGAAGTGTCGTGAGCCAGCTGTGCTTGTGGGTGCCTCCTTCTGTGTGGTCTGTTGCAGGCTCTGTGTTCTCCTCTGCGTAGCTTGGCTGCCAGGTCCTGGTGGTGTGTTTTGTGGGATATCCATTGGCTGTTGTTGGGCGTCGGTGTCGAGGGTGTGGTCGTCCTCTCAGGCATCACAGATATGTTGTCTTCTGTGCTCTGCTGGAGGTGTTGTGTGCCCCTCTGCAATGTGAATGGGAGATGCATGGTGACATTTTGTTGACATGTATGTTGTCGCATTGTTCTGGTTTACATGCAGACTGTATGGCAATGTACATTGACTGTTTGGGAGGTGCTTTATGCTTCTGTGGGACAGTGTACATTTGGACTACATGGCGGATGTGAGGTTGTACGCGTACATTTCCATTTCACAGTTTCTAGCTCTGTCAGATGTAGTAGACATATTTCTGTGCATGTACGGAGCCAGTTCTGCCCTCTGTTCTCCAGTGTTGGCTATGCGCATTGTACCAAGTTGTCGCAATGTGGGTGTGATGTTCTTGCTATGTGTGTGTGCTGCAGTGTGTCAAGGGGATCTGGGACATGATCCTGGGTAATTGTGGGTGTGCAGTGTGCTAAGCCTCGTTGTGCATGTGTGCCATTGTGCCCATCTCCCCCATGCCCCCAGTCCCTGTTTGTTACACTCCCCGTTGATGTTGTGTAAGGTCCTCTTGAGCTGTGTCCGTACTCCCTACTCCTTGCACCGTCTCCACAATGATGACTGTGACCTGAGTTTCCTCCGGCTCCTCCTGTGGCACTGGACTGCCACCTTCTGTCGCCGTTGCTGCCTTCCTGTTGGTAGCGGGTTTGTGCCTCGTTTAGGTTGTCACGTCCTGCCGGCACCTCTTGGCCTCCTCGATTGGCCTCCTCGGCACTCCGACTGCATTCCAGGTGGTCTGCTTGTAGGTCATTTGCTGGTAGTGTTCTGTCACCTCCGTGATGCTGGTCTTGATTTCCTGCGGTCTGCACCCAGTCTTCCTCTCGCTTTTCTCCTTGCCCTTCCTCGTTGTTCCTTGCTGGTGGTCTGTGGGGGTTGTGGGGTTCGCAGGGTGCATCCATATTCCTACGTGCTTTGACTTGTTTCTGGTGTGTTGTTTCTGTGTTTTTTATAGTGCTTTTTCCCGCCAGACGCGTGCGATTTGCAGGCCTGTGACTGGTTTTCGCTACTTTTTGTACCACAATTGGCCTCATCGCATGTTTTTTCACGTTCGTGGTTCGCATTTTTGCGGCATGGCGTTGATTTTCACGCTGACATTTGACGCGTTATCTGGTGACTATTGCATGCTACTGCCTTGTTGTGAATCCCACGTTGACACAGAGTTATTTTCTAGCGATAGGCTGCGATATTGAAAGTTGCATTACGCTACTCTTGCGGTAGTTATCACATGTTCTTGTGAATATACCCCTGAGTTGTATAGCCAACAGTCTTCTCTATTTTTGTAATATGAGTTCTCATTATAGCTTTGGCTCTATAGTACCTTAAAAATAAGTGCAATTAGCTAATAAAAAGGCAGGGCTGGTTGCACATACCAGAAGCCTGTCTGCGCTAGGATTGAAAAGCTGGGAAAAGGTGGCCAGTGATGGGCTGGGGTGAGATCAGAATAGGATATATGTTACATCTAGTTTCACTTGTGCTGCTTGACCTCTCTGTTGCATTCGATACGGTGAACCATCTAAAGTTACTGGAAGTTTTGAAGGGGATTGGGATTAAAGAGAAAGCGTTGGCTTTACATGCATCTTTTTTATCTGATCGGGAACAATTTGTGGCTCTTGGCGAGTTTAAGTCACCAAATTTTACATTCCAATGAGGAGTGCCTCAGGGGTCGTCGTTAAGCCCAACCCTCTTTAATATATACGTCGCACCACTGGCAAGGATAATTAGGTCGCAGGGTTTCTCGGCTATTTCTTATGCCGATGACACCCAGATTGTAGTGTCTGTGACTGGCTCCCCTGATGACACTGCTGTACAGTTTAACACCTGTCTTCGTCAGGTTGGGGATTGGATGGCCGCCAATTGCTTGAAACTGAACTCCAGTAAGACAGAAGTCCTACTTTTTGGCTGCCATACTAATTTCTGGTGCCTACTCTGTGGCCATCAGAATTGGGCCCATTACCAACGCCCACAAATAAGGTGAGAAACTTGGGAGTCATATTTGACTCTATGCTTTCGCTTGAAAACCATGTCAATCAGGTCACAACCCTTTCTTTTTGCACACTAAAATTACTGAGAAGGATTCTTCCATTCATCACGGTTGAGCTGCGAAAGTTAGTGGTTGCGGCTCTGGTGCTATCCAGAGCTGATTATTGTAATGGTTTATTTATCAACCTCCGGAAGAAATGCCTGTCCAAATTACAGATTTTGCAAAACGCCGCTGCACGTCTTCTGCTGAATATTCCAAGACATAAATCTGTCTTACCAGTGCTTAAGGAACTACACTGGTTGGCAGTGAGGAAGAGGATTGAGTTTAAGGCTCTCTGCATCGCGTTTAAGGCCATGCATGATACTCGGCCAGGCTTTTTTAAACATAATCTTCAGCCTTATATACCTGTTCGCAATCTTCGTTCTTCCCATTCCCACAACCTGATAACTCCCAGGTTTAAAAAATCCTCCTGGGGTAGAAGAAGTTTTCTGGTCGGTACGACCAGACTTTGGAACGCTCCTCCACTAAGGTTAAAACAAGAAACACACAGAAGGCCTTGAAGGCCTGGCTATTTAACCTCTAATGGGGCCATGAATCGTCCAGTTAATTTCAGTTGATAAGCTAGTGCCTTGACACCTTTGGGTTGAATGTTTGCGCTTTATAGGTTGGCTTTTCATTTCATTTCATTTCGTTTCATAAATGGACTATTTATTAGGATAGTACTTTTTTTTGGATATGTTTATTTATAGTAGTTGAGCAGGTAGAATTGAAATACATTTTAACGGTTTGTAGTGAGTGCATGCATAGTATGATATATTTTCGCTGTTATACTGTGCAAGTCTGGTTTTTTCCTACAATCTATGGGATTGTTTTTTCCCCTCTCTTCAACGATGAAACTTCATACAGGACATTGTTTAAAGTGTAACGTTATGAAACCCGAGAATGTCAAAGAAATAAAAATGAAATATTTAAGAGACATATTTATTACTTAGGGCCCGATTCTCAGAACAAACTTAAGAAAAAATCCTAAACTTACTACCATTTTTATATTCACAGAAGGCACTTACTCATTTTGGTATTCACAGAAGACACTTGCTCATTTCGGTATTCACAGAAGTTAGGAGTCCTATCTTTAGGACTCCTAACTTCTGTGTATACCGAAATGAGTAAGTGCCTTCTGTGAATACAAAAATGAGTAAGTGCCTTCTGTGAATACAAAAATAGTAGTAAGTTTAGAATTTTGTCTTAAGTTAGTTCTGTGAATCGGGCCCTAAGAGATTTTCTGCTCTGTAATGGTTCTTTATTAACAAAGCTATTTATATTGCAGAAAGTTCAAGTTTATTGTGTAACTCCATACTATGTAACATTAACTTATGTTTTCTCTCTTTTTCACAGATCCAAGAAATGATTTACTAAAGATATGTAGGTACCTAGGTATATGTTTATAGTAAGAAATAATAACAAAAAATAACAAAAGAGACTATTCTGCTTCTTCAACAAGAAATACATTTTTTCATATTTTCAAATGACATCTTGTGACAAGCATTATTTCAATGCTGGTTGATGAAATTAACATTTTCACAGATTGTTCACTGATGGCACATCTCCCTCCTTTTACACCACTAGATGACATTCCAGTGCTTTAAACAACAATAACGTAAGCACATATGCTTGTGCTTTTACAACAAACAAAAGAAACAAAAAGGAATTAAGAACTGGGGGCCACATGCATGAAGCTTTTTTCCCGTTGCATACGGGCCGATTCGCAGATTGGAAAAAGGCCTTTTCCAATGCCTCAAAGGCATTGAATTCGCACATTGCGAATGCAAATGCGATGCAAGTAGCATTTCAAAAATTAAACTGTGCATTTAGGAATCGCAAATTACTATCAATTTCGAGTTGATGGTAATTTGCAAATCCTTTGAACATGTGGCACACAAGGGCATGTGTGTGCGCCACATCTGCACATGTACCTTTTTGGGGGGTGCATCAGGGGGGCCTTAGGCCCCCTAGCACCCTTGGAATTGCATTTGCAATTTGCGTTTGCCAATTTGGTAATCTCAAATTGCTAATGCATTCCCATTCAGGCCTATAGGAATGAATGGGAATGTTTAGGAATCACAATTTATTTTGTGATTCCTATATGTATAAGGAATTACGATTCCTAAATAGCGATTCCTTAAAAATCTGAGGGGGTGTACCTTGGTGTGTTGCTGTCTTATTGACAGCTGGGAAAGGAGGTGATTCCGTTCCGTAGACACAGGGCTGTGGGGGGGGGGGCACAGGTAGGGGTAGGGGGGTGGGGTAGGGGTAGGGGGGGGTAAAAGTTGAAAAAAGCCAAAAGAGTGTTAAAAAGAGTGTTACAAGCTACAATGGATCTTTCGTTTTAGGACAAGATTGTGGATTGGAGGGGCTGTGTTTAAGTGTAATATTTGGAAGAAAATGTCTAGAGTTCGTATAATGTGTTGGAATGTGGCTGGTCTGAACTCTTCTATTAAACGACGATTAGTTTTGGAGGAACTAACAGCATATCAACCACAGATTATTGGTCTAACAGAGACTCATCTGGCTTTCAAGGATCGTAATTTTTTTAAGCAAATGGGATTTGAGCTGATAACATGCACCTCCCAGACTGTTTCAATACGTGGCGTTGCTCTTTTGCAAGCACGAACTACTAAATTTACGTTACTACGTTCACTTAGCGATAACAGGGGTAGATGGGTCATCGCTCAACTTTTGGTCTATGGGCATAGACTTACAATCTGTGTGGTTTATGGTCCGAATAGCGACTGTTCTAAGGACATTTCTGTTTTAAACTCAGAGCTGTTGGGCTGGGATGGTGAACTTATACTCATGGGAGACTTTAATTGCGTTTTAGATCAGAAATTAGATTCCTCAAATGTCTTGGGTCGGGTTAGAATGGTATCTACTAGGGCGGCTATTAAAGATCTATTGCGAATACACCAGTTGGTCGACCTATGGCGGGAGGTTTATCCATTAGTTAATGGTTTTACATATTTCTCGCAACCACATCGCCAATATTCTAGGATAGATATGGTGTTTGTCAACCAAGCTCGCTTAGCAGACTCTAATATCAAGGTTTGTCAAAAAATCACGTCGGACCACAACCCTTTATTGGTTTTAAAATTTCTTGGATTAACAATACTGCGGGCGGCGAGGGGTTTTACATTTCCCAAAACTCTGCTCAAAAATCACGACTATATTCAGCGTATGCAAGGACAATTAGTGGATTTTATTGACACTAATGCCCATACTGCTTCATGGTCTATGGTTTGGGGTATTCCCAGACGTGGGACCCATGCTCACTACGCCACTGGAGTCAAGCTATCCTGGCTGATGACGGCTGATAGCCAGAAACCGGTCCTAGGATGCTTGATTCCGGTCCAGGGAAGACATGGCTTGGCAGTTCGGGCTGGACTGTTCCCATGAGGCACAGGGTCAAGACTGATTTGCATATGGCCATGTCTGAACTGGGGTGGTGTAGTGGGCAAAAGAACGATGGATTTAACCCAGATCTCTTGACTGGGGGAGAATGTATGCATTGTCAGCATTCCGTCCATCATTTGTTTGTTGTAACGCTTTTCGCCCTAAGTGGGATGGGTATTCCCAGACGTGGGACCCGTGCTCACTACGCCACTGGAGTCAAGCTATCCTGGCTGATGACGGCTGATAGCCAGACACCGGTCCTAGGATGCTTGATTCCGGTCCAGGGAAGACATGGCTTGGCAGTTCAGGCTGGACTGTTCCCATGAGGCACAGGGTCAAGACTGATTTGCATATGGCCATGTCTGAACTGGGGTGGTGTAGTGGGCAAAAGAACGATGGATTTAACCCAGATCTCTTGACTGGGGGAGAATGTATGCAATGTCAGCATTCCGTCCATCATTTGTTTGTTGTAACGCTTTTCGCCCTAAGTGGGATGGGTATTCCCAGACGTGGGACCCGTGCTCACTACGTCACTGGAGTCAAGCTATCCTGGCTGATGACGGCTGATAGCCAGAAACCGGTCCTAGGATGCTTGATTCCGGTCCAGGGAAGACATGGCTTGGCAGTTCGGGCTGGACTGTTCCCATGAGGCACAGGGTCAAGACTGATTTGCATATGGCCATGTCTGAACTGGGGTGGTGTAGTGGGCAAAAGAACGATGGATTTAACCCAGATCTCTTGACTGGGGGAGAATGTATGCATTGTCAGCATTCCGTCCATCATTTGTTTGTTGTAACGCTTTTCGCCCTAAGTGGGATGGGTATTCCCAGACGTGGGACCCGTGCTCACTACGCCACTGGAGTCAAGCTATCCTGGCTGATGACGGCTGATAGCCAGAAACCGGTCCTGGGATGCTTGATTCCGGTCCAGGGAAGACATGGCTTGGCAGTTCGGGCTGGACTGTTCCCATGAGGCACAGGGTCAAGACTGATTTGCATATGGCCATGTCTGAACTGGGGTGGTGTAGTGGGCAAAAGAACGATGGATTTAACCCAGATCTCTTGACTGGGGGAGAATGTATGCATTAGGCCTGGGCGGTAAATTTCGTTCCGTTCGCGGAATTTGCGGAATTTGGGTAATTTTGCGTTCCGCGGAGAACGCGAAATTGCCAAAAAATCTGCGTTCCGCGACTTTGCGTAATTTTTTGCTTGTTCGCGTTCTCAATATGCGTGTTCGCGAGATATTTCACCCCGAGCACGCAAACAGCAATCGCGAACAGGCAAAAAGTATCGCGAACAAGCAATTCTGCGTGTTCGCGGAATTTCTGCGTGTTCGCGGAGATTTTTTACCGTTTCGCGGAGATTTGCGTAACGCGATTACGCAAATTCCGCCCACCCCTAGTATGCATTGTCAGCATTCCGTTCATCATTTGTTTGTTGTAACGCTTTTCGCCCTAAGTGGGATGGGTATTCCCAGACGTGGGACCCGTGCTCACTACGCCACTGGAGTCAAGCTATCCTGGCTGATGACGGCTGATAGCCAGAAACCGGTCCTAGGATGCTTGATTCCGGTCCAGGGAAGACATGGCTTGGCAGTTCGGGCTGGACTGTTCCCATGAGGCACAGGGTCAAGACTGATTTGCATATGGCCATGTCTGAACTGGGGTGGTGTAGTGGGCAAAAGAACGATGGATTTAACCCAGATCTCTTGACTGGGGGAGAATGTATGCATTGTCAGCATTCCGTCCATCATTTGTTTGTTGTAACGCTTTTCGCCCTAAGTGGGATGGGTATTCCCAGACGTGGGACCCGTGCTCACTACGCCACTGGAGTCAAGCTATCCTGGCTGATGACGGCTGATAGCCAGAAACCGGTCCTAGTATGCTTAATTCCGGTCCAGGGAAGACATGGCTTGGCAGTTCGGGCTGGACTGTTCCCATGAGGCACAGGGTCAAGACTGATTTGCATATGGCCATGTCTGAACTGGGGTGGTGTAGTGGGCAAAAGAACGATGGATTTAACCCAGATCTCTTGACTGGGGGAGAATGTATGCATTGTCAGCATTCCGTCCATCATTTGTTTGTTGTAACGCTTTTCGCCCTAAGTGGGATGGGTATTCCCAGACGTGGGACCCGTGCTCACTACGCCACTGGAGTCAAGCTATCCTGGCTGATGACGGCTGATAGCCAGACACCGGTCCTAGGATGCTTGATTCCGGTCCAGGGAAGACATGGCTTGGCAGTTCAGGCTGGACTGTTCCAATGAGGCACAGGGTCAAGACTGATTTGCATATGGCCATGTCTGAACTGGGGTGGTGTAGTGGGCAAAAGAACGATGGATTTAACCCAGATCTCTTGACTGGGGGAGAATGTATGCATTGTCAGCATACCGTCCATCATTTGTTTGTTGTAACGCTTTTCGCCCTAAGTGGGATGGGTATTCCCAGACGTGGGACCCGTGCTCACTACGTCACTGGAGTCAAGCTATCCTGGCTGATGACGGCTGATAGCCAGAAACCGGTCCTAGGATGCTTGATTCCGGTCCAGGGAAGACATGGCTTGGCAGTTCGGGCTGGACTGTTCCCATGAGGCACAGGGTCAAGACTGATTTGCATATGGCCATGTCTGAACTGGGGTGGTGTAGTGGGCAAAAGAACGATGGATTTAACCCAGATCTCTTGACTGGGGGAGAATGTATGCATTGTCAGCATTCCGTCCATCATTTGTTTGTTGTAACGCTTTTCGCCCTAAGTGGGATGGGTATTCCCAGACGTGGGACCCGTGCTCACTACGCCACTGGAGTCAAGCTATCCTGGCTGATGACGGCTGATAGCCAGAAACCGGTCCTAGGATGCTTGATTCCGGTCCAGGGAAGACATGGCTTGGCAGTTCGGGCTGGACTGTTCCCATGAGGCACAGGGTCAAGACTGATTTGCATATGGCCATGTCTGAACTGGGGTGGTGTAGTGGGCAAAAGAACGATGGATTTAACCCAGATCTCTTGACTGGGGGAGAATGTATGCATTGTCAGCATTCCGTCCATCATTTGTTTGTTGTAACGCTTTTCGCCCTAAGTGGGATGGGTATTCCCAGACGTGGGACCCGTGCTCACTACGCCACTGGAGTCAAGCTATCCTGGCTGATGACGGCTGATAGCCAGAAACCGGTCCTAGGATGCTTGATTCCGGTCCAGGGAAGACATGGCTTGGCAGTTTGGGCTGGACTGTTCCCATGAGGCACAGGGTCAAGACTGATTTGCATATGGCCATGTCTGAACTGGGGTGGTGTAGTGGGCAAAAGAACGATGGATTTAACCCAGATCTCTTGACTGGGGGAGAATGTATGCATTGTCAGCATTCCGTCCATCATTTGTTTGTTGTAACGCTTTTCGCCCTAAGTGGGATGGGTATTCCCAGACGTGGGACCCATGCTCACTACGCCACTGGAGTCAAGCTATCCTGGCTGATGACGGCTGATAGCCAGAAACCGGTCATAGGATGCTTGATTCCGGTCCAGGGAAGACATGGCTTGGCATTTCGGGCTGGACTGTTCCCATGAGGCACATGGTCAAGACTGATTTGCATATGGCCATGTCTGAACTGGGGTGGTGTAGTGGGCAAAAGAACGATGGATTTAACCCAGATCTCTTGACTGGGGGAGAATGTATGCATTGTCAGCATTCCGTCCATCATTTGTTTGTTGTAACGCTTTTGGGATAGTCTTAAGGCATACATCAGGGGCATTACCCAACAGTATTTATTTTGTCAAAACCAGGTTAGAGTACTGCTTGCAGCAGCCGGGCAAAGGGAGCGCTTGGAATTAGAACAGCGACACATTAAAGCAATATTAAATAGAGATCCTCGAGAAGTTGACATCCACAAGCAACTTGTAATAGCGAGAGCTAAGAGCATTCGTGAGCTAAGGGAGAAGGTGGCCAGTCAATATCATGAATCTAGATTAAGACAATATGAATATGGAGAGAGGATTGGACGGGTGTTAGCCTATCAGCTTGCAGATTCTAGGGCCCATACGCAAATTAAGAGTATCACCGGGGAGGATGGCCGAATATATCACCAAACTATAGAGATTTTGGAGCAATTTAGGCAATTTTATATAGATTTATTAAGGGACGATATGACATGCGATCATTTTGGGCTAGCAGCTTACTTACAGGAGAGCGGTTTGAATGCATTAAACTCTCTTACTACTCTATCAATGGACAGGGATGTGGACGGAGCTGAAATCTTGGAAGCAATTAAGGCTTTACCCTTAGGGAAAGCTGTTGGGGGGGATGCTTTACCGTTGGAGTTTTACAGAACTTTCTTAAGTATTCTGGGTCCGGTTTTTTTAAAGATGGTGAACGATATTCTGAACGGCAGAGATGCTCCCCCGTCTTGGAAACAGACTAATATAATTGTGTTTCTTAAAAAAGGGAAGCCTCAAGATGAGAGAGGCTCTTATCGTCCAATCTCACTCATTAATCACGACGTAAAAATCTTTTCCAAGATCTTGTCCTCCCGACTCGCCCCATTTATAAAGCTAGTAGTGTCGGATCAACAGCACGGTTTCGTCCCAGGGCGGGATACTACAATCCACATTAATACTGCCATAGCTGTGTTTGATGCTGCCCAATGCTTGGGTGGCAAAGTAGCGATGCTAATGTTGGATGCCGAGAAGGCTTTCGACCGAGTTACTTGGGGGGCAATTTGGGCCATAATGTTGGAAGTAGGGATCGGTCGCAAGTTTGTTTCGGCTATCCAGAAAATTTATGCAAACTCGCAGGCTGTTATTAGGCTTAACGGTCTGACCTCGGATCCATTTTCTATTCAGAGGGGCACCCGACAGGGGTGTCCCCTTTCTCCTTTACTTTTTGATTATATATCGAACCTTTCATCTGTCATTTGCTACGGAATCAGCGGATTAGCCCGGTCTCCTATAACCAAGTTCATATTAAAATAACCGCTTACGCGGACGATATAGCTGTTTTTACAACGGACCCGCTCCAAGCGATGGGGGAGATTGTTTCGGAAGCACAGTGTTTTGGATCAATCTCCGGGTATAAGCTCAATACTAGTAAAACTCAAACAATTACTAATATTGAACTTATCCCTTGTCCACCTATTCTGGGCGTTACCCAAAAGGCTACTTATCTAGGAGTTACCCTTAATAGTCATACGGAAGAGATAGTGAAGATTAATTACGAACCACTATTTAAGAAAGTGGCTACGGACCTGCGCAGGTGGCACCAACTGCCTCTAACTATTTGGGGGCGTTGTAATGTTATTAAGATGAATGTTCTTCCAAAGTTTTTGTATTTGTTTAGGAGTATTCCCCTGCGGGTTCCATTTTCATTTTTTAAAAGACTGGATGGCATTATAGGCAGCTTTATTTGGGGCTATAAAAGGGCCAGGCGGACTATTACATTTCTTAAACTCCCATACGAGAGGGGTGGTTTTGGATTACCGGATTTTAAACTATATTTTTGGGCTGCTTTTGCTACATGTTTGCAGAGCCTGATGGAAGGTTTTGGTACATCTCAAAAGTGGATTTCATATCAGTTAACATGCGGGTCGGAGTATAGGTTTGTACTTGCTCAGATGACAGACCCGAATTACTTCAAACGCGTTCGTTTCAAGATTTTGAGACACGCTGCTTGGATATGGCGGGACATCTCAAAGCAGTATAACATCCCCGATTTGCATGCTAGTACTTATTTAACCGGGAATCCTAGGTTGGGGGTCTTATTTGGTGATTCTGCTTGGAAGATCTGGCAACACTGCGGTGTACTACAGTTAGGGCAACTGTACGACCAGGATGGATTTAGGTCATTCTCTTCCCTTAGAGACGAATTTGGGGTTCCCAACCACTCTTTCTTTAAATTTTTGCAAATTAGAGATTTTTTTATTAATGGGGAAGGTTTAGTGAGTGTTAATACGTTGGGGGAATCTGTAAGCTCACTCTTATAATTCCGGGGCAGGGGCTGTATAGGAAACATTTATAAATATTTGACTATAGGTGCAGTAGACGACACTGTCCAGGCTGTAGAGAAATTAAATCGCTATTTTGGAATTAGCATTACTATAACTGATCTGTTTAGGTCATTATCGATCATTAACACCTCTGTTACGTCTATTAACTTAAAACTTCAGCAACATCGGATGTTATTCTTTTTGTAATATACGCCTGAAATCATTTCTAAATGGGCTACGCTCAATATGACACCTAAAACCTTCTGCCCTAAATGTTCATTGTATGCTGCTGATATTAGACATAAGTTCATTACCTGTCCATCACTCTCTGCCTTTTGGTCACGGATTGCTAAGTAGCTATGTAACCTTTCAGGAACTAATATTGTTATTTCGGAGAAAGAGATACTTTTGGGGCTTATAGATGAGCCAGGTTTAATATCAGCAGCTTTATTCTCTATTATTATGGCTTGTTGTCGATTATGCATTGCCAGGGTTTGGATCGAGCCTAAACCCCCAACGCTTGCGGAGTTTTGGCAGTTGGTAAGAGGGGTATATGAATTGGAGATTGCCTTAGCTAAGGCTAGGGGCCTCCCCTCTCAGATCAGAACAGAACGAATTTGGTACTGCCTTCAATGGGACTAAAGAGTTATCGATGATTTTGTTTTTATATTTTATATTTGCTTATCCAGTCTTGATTTTCTGATATGTACAGTAATTTGTTTTACTGTTTTTCTCTTTTAGCTAAAAAAAAAAAATTAAAAAAAAAAAAAATCGCTATTTAGTAATTGCAATTACTCAGGTTGATGCATGTGGCCCAGTGTCCCTTCATGTTCGACAATATTATGATAAGGTAATCATTTTCTTTTTTAAAAAGTTGCTAGCATTTAGAACAGTGAACAACCATTCCTTCAAACTCTGTACAAGTTGCTTTAATAGTGGTATTTCCAGAAGGTTGGTTGGGCATAGTTGACACTCCTCTTGTGTCAGTAGAAGATGTCACATTCTGCTTCAGGATTCTTAAATATTCGTGTTCATGGTTGCTGTTGATTTGATACCACATTGAGGATTCCTCTGGAAAGCTGTTCCCTAGCGAGGTTACATTCAATATATCTGGCAGTGGGTTTTTTGGCTCCTGAAGGTACAATTGAAGAGTTCCACAGGATGAAAGTGTCTGTTTTGGGTCTGTTTTTTCACAAAATTATGTGTGGTTAAAGAGAAAGCACTGAAAGTGAAGTTTTTAGTTTTATTATTGAGTTACATTTAAAAGGTTTGCAATATGTTATAATAGTTAGAGTTATAATAGTCGTAATATGTCTGTATATAGTTAAATATAATTCTAATAGTTGTATGTAAATTATAAATGTTGTTTAATTGTTTGGTTGAAATCTATTTATAATTATTGTTTATATTTTGTTATCATTGTTAGTTGTTTGTCATTTATTTTTCAATTTTATCTACTGGATTGCTTCATGGGTTTTCTATAATTGTTTCTAGTTTGACGTCATGTTTTTTGCACTATTTACAGCTTTATGAAATGTATTTTTCCAAAAATAAAACATTTTCTCATTTCTAGGCACACACTTACTTCTTCACAGAGACAAACAGTTAAACACTGATGCATACACTAACACACCCAAGTACTCATTGAAGCATACACTAACACACCCAGGCACACACTGATGCATTCACTCACATTATCAGCCACTCACTCATACACACACTGAGATACTCTGAGACTAACTGACATGTACAGTAGAACACCTAAAACACACCAAACCATTCAGTCACCTATTCACACACTCATTTATTCACACCCTGACACATCCTATCAGAACAATGGCTCACAAAAATGGAGGTTCTTCAGAATTCCTCGTATGAAACACAAGTTAAACGCTGTTCCACCCCAATGGCGGCATCAAACAGAATTTACCGCCCCCATACGCAACTCAACTATTTGACAGACAGTGAGATATTATCCATTTTGCCTACATATGACCCTACTCCCACTTCTCAAACTAAGATAGGTGAGAGCTATATCCAAACAATCCCAACAAATGCTGGTAGAACTTCTAAGTCTAACAATAGAAGGCTAAATGCTAGCAACCTAAAGAATGTGCCATTACTGCCTGGAAAGATTGTTTCGCCAATGATCAGTTCTCAAAAACACATTTGGTGCATACTACTCAACTGTCGTTCAGCGAATAAACACGATGCTGACATAGCCGACCTCATACTAAACCATGAAATTGACGTAACCATTTTAACAGACACATGGCTTTCTGACTCGTCCTCACCATGCTTAGACCTATTAGTCCCCCTGAACTACCGGATTATGAGACAGGACAGAAGACACAGAATGGGAGGAGGCATTGCCTGTATACACAGATCAGACATTACCATCACAAAAATACATTCTGACCCCTTAGAGTCTTGTGAATATCTGGGCATGTCACTAAGATCAGCAGATAACCAAAACTGTAAACTCCACGCACTCTACCACCCCTCTGGTACAAAGAACATGTTCATAGACCAGATGATAGAAATCATAACCACCAACTCTAATCTGCAATCTAACGATATTTTCTTAGGAGACTTCAATATTCACTGGGAGGACCATTCTGACAGTCAGATCACACTGTTTAAAGCATTCCTGGAAGAGCAATCATTAGTTCAAGGATGTCATCTCCCTACCCAGTCCAAAGGCTCCTCCTTAGATAGGATATTAGAAAAAGAGAAAGCGATCGAGAAAATCGTAATCACCCCCTGTGATTGGTCTGACCATCACATAATTTCTTTCGAAATTCCCTTCAGAAAAACCAAATCGACCGCACAATCTATTAAACCCAAAAAATGGACCCGGGACACTAGAGGAATCAACTTGGAAAACGTAGCAGCGCGCTGTGAAATAGATTTGCAGCCACCTAAGAGCATGGTTGACGTCAATAACCTCACGCTGCACTATAACTAGATAATGTCAAGCATTATCGAGGACATAGCCCCACTAAAGCTAAAAAGAATCTCTGACAAAGACAAAAACCCGTGGTTCAATGGCGCCCTTAACGAAGAAAGACCACTAAACCTAACAATCACTACAACGATCCCCTATCGGCAAAGTGCTGGTCTTCTATAAACCACCTGCTAATCCCATCATGGACAAAGGTCATAAATGCCTCATTGTCACAAGGCCAAATACCGGCCTGCCTTAAAACTGCTCAAGTCATTCCTCTCTTAAAAAAACCTACAGAGAACACCTCTGATCCTAACAACTTCAGACCAGTAACAAATATTCCCATGCTAGCCAAAGTACTGGAAAAATGTGTCCAACAACAACTGAGTCTTCATATTTCGGAATTCAATCTTTTAAATGATTTCCAATCTGGTTTCAGACCAAACCATAGTACAGAAACAGCAATTCTGCACATAGTAGATGATGCTTTACTGGCACTCGACCATAACAAAACATGTCTCCTAATCCTGTTGGACCTGTCGTCGGCTTTCGACACGGTAAACCATGCCAAAATAGTAGATCGGTTGAAAAACAGAATGGGGCTAGAGGGAACAGTCCTAAAATGGTTTAGTTCATTTCTTGAGAATAGATCGCAAAAATTCATAGTCAACCAAACCCTCTCAGGCCCAACCTAAAACACTATCTCCGCCGCTATTTAACCTATACCTAGAACCACTCATGGATATACTACAAAAAGCGAACATTTCTTTCCACATGTACGCAGATGACACTCAGCTGTACATCAAGGTCACATCAACAGAAGAGATGAAGACCATGAACCAGGCACTAACGAGAACCATCCAATGGTTAACCGTGAACCACCTGAAGCTAAACCCTCAGAAAACCGAATTCCTATTGATTACACCCCAGAAAAGCAAATCAAATATAGTAGAATGGACCAACATTATCACTGCTCTAAAGTGTACTCCGAAGATTGTCGACTCTACTAAATCTCTGGGAATTACTCTGGACAAAAACCTGAACATGTTAGCATATATTAACACAATGGCAAAAAACGCCCGTTTCCATTTAAGTTACCTGCGAAAACTAAAACCATTCCTAAATAAAACAGATCTCAAAACAGCAGTTCAGGCACTGGTCTTATCAAGGATTGAGTATGGTTGCACAACTCTGGCCGGGCTCCCCAAGATCTCAACAGCCCCACTGAAAGCTTGTCTGAATGCAGCCACAAGACTTATATCTGGATCCAAAAAATTCGACCATATCACCCCTCTCTTGAAAGTACTTAACTGGCTGCCCTTCGAAGCAAGAATTCAATTCAAGTTGGCATGCATCACGCACAAAGCATTACACCACAAAACTCCAGTTTACCTAGCACATAAACTCACGCTATCAGGTGGGTGCAGATTCTCCAGGAGCCACGCAGACCTACTATTGAAACCGGCTCATTTTTGTAAGAAAAGAACTTATGACTGAGCATTCTCCGGGGCAGCACCGAGAATCTGGAACGCTATCCCCCCTAACATTAGAAGAATTCCATCCATCACGGCATTCAAAAAGGAAGCAAAATCATTTCATATGAGGAAATTTCTCCCATAAGTCCATAGAGCAGAACCTCTGTCACTGTCTACAAACCTCTCATGACTGTTCCATGCTCCCGCTAGCCACTCACTAACCTTATATGTATATATGTTCAAAATGTAGCCAATTGCTTTAAACTACTCATGGTAATTCAACTGTTGACGAATATATATGTGTATATATTATCCTTGAAGACTAATGTTTTGTTATAATCTTGGTAAATATCGAATGACTTGTAACGTATAAGGTTTTGTTTCGCTGAAATGCTTCTGTAAAGCGCTCTGATACCCTACGCAGGGTCATGTTCGCGCTATAGAAAACACTAAATAAATAAAAAAATAAAAATCCTAGGACTGACTGATACATATACTGACTCACTCATGCACACACTCATGCATTCACTAGCTCATGTTAGTGGTTTCTCTTGATGTGCTTCCACATTGATGATGTGCCTTTACTGTACATTTTTATAGTACCTCTAGAAGCTTGTTTCCCACACAGCTGACACTCAACATATTTATGAGTGCTAATTTCTCTGCAGAAGGCAGAGAAAAACACTTCTGCAGATCACTCCATACACTTATGATTTATGATAGATATATATATATATATCTTCCCCCCCCAAAAAATCACCTTGCTTCGAGAACGCCAACACAGTTTGAGGTAAATCCCTTCTTTATTGTAGGTATGTCAAACAGCGCGTTACTCCTCCATGACAAAAAAGTGCCATATGCATTTCGGGCATCGGCCCTTGATCACTGGCATGCACACAGATCCCCACAGCGGCTCATACTTATACCATAGTCCCCGCCCTTAGTAGCCAGTGCATTGGGGGTTAGGGAGTTCATTACCATACTGGAATTTTCCGCCGAAGTGGACCTCAAACTCTACGAAACTCCAATGACGGGTCCGCGGCCAGCATGATGTGCGGGGGGTATTCTCGCGACGAGGAGCACCACATTTTAATTACCCCAAAAAAATCACCTTGCTTTGAGAACGGCAACACAGTTTCTGATAAATCCCTTCTTAATGAACTCCCTAACCCACAATGCACTGGCTAATAAGGGCGGATACTATGGTATAAGTATGAGCAGCTGTGGAGATCTGTGTGCATACCAGTGATCAAGGGCCGATGCCCGAAATGCGTATGGCGCTTTTTTGTCATGGAGGAGTAACGCGCCGTTTGGCATACCTGCAATAAAGAAGGGATTTAACTCAAACTGTGTTGGCGTTCTCAGAGCAAGGTGAATTTTTTTTTGGGGTATATATATGTATATATGTGTATATATATATATATATATATATATATATATATGCACCAAAGCCCCTTCAGTCAGGAAAAGGAGGAGGCCACACGAGGAGAAGATTCAGGAGCGTTTATTCCACACAGCTTAAAGGCATGATGCATTTCGGCTAATGAAGCCTTCTTCGGATGCCACTGTAGTGATCAGGATGCTGCCACACCCGCATTTTGAAATAGTCCTGCGCTCGCTGATTGGTGAGAGTACCAGCCAGCCCCTGTCACATGATCGCACATCTGAAGCAGTGTGAATACACTGCGACTCCCAGAAACCACCTTACCGGGAAGGATGCTGCGCAGGGATGGACATGATGGATTCTGTCCAAAGGAGGTAAGTTGCTGGGCAGGACTGGCGCAGGGTGTCCGAAATGAAATCCTGAGTGAAAGAATGTCCCAAAACGCTTCCTTGTCTCTCCTCACACGTCCAAGCCTTATAAAATGGGAATCCAGCAGGCCGTGAGCAGGAAAACAATGTGACCTGCTCTACGTGAAATCACGAACTGTAGTGCACAGCAGCCTTGTAAAATCTCACTTTGAAGGTGGGCTGAAGTAATCCGAATCCTCGGAAAAGTGAACAAACTGCAACAGCAGACTCCAGCAGTACTTCAGCCACTTCGTAGGACGGAGCCTCCCAAAACGCCACTGGACGGCGTGAAACATGCACCAAAGCCCCTTCAGTCAGGAAAAGGAGGAGGCCACACGAGGAGAAGATTCAGGAGCGTTTATTCCACACAGCTTAAAGGCATGATGCATTTCGGCTAATGAAGCCTTCTTCGGATGCCACTGTAGTGATCAGGATGCTGCCACACCCGCATTTTGAAATAGTCCTGCGCTCTCTGATTGGTGAGAGTACCAGCCAGCCCCTGTCACATGATCGCACATCTGAAGCAGTGTGAATACACTGCGACTCCCAGAAACCACCTTACCGGGAAGGATGCTGCGCAAGGATGGACATGATGGATTCTGTCCAAAGGAGGTAAGTTGCTGGGCAGGACTGGCGCAGGGTGTCCGAAATGAAATCCTGAGTGAAAGAATGTCCCAAAACGCTTCCTTGTCTCTCCTCACACGTCCAAGCCTTATAAAATGGGAATCCAGCAGGCCGTGAGCAGGAAAACAATGTGACCTGCTCTACGTGAAATCACGAACTGTAGTGCACAGCAGCCTTGTAAAATCTCACTTTGAAGGTGGGCTGAAGTAATCCGAATCCTCGGAAAAGTGAACAAACTGCAACAGCAGACTCCAGCAGTACTTCAGCCACTTCGTAGGACGGAGCCTCCCAAAACGCCACTGGACGGCGTGAAACATGCACCAAAGCCCCTTCAGTCAGGAAAAGGAGGAGGCCACACGAGGAGAAGATTCAGGAGCGTTTATTCCACACAGCTTAAAGGCATGATGCATTTCGGCTAATGAAGCCTTCTTCGGATGCCACTGTAGTGATCAGGATGCTGCCACACCCGCATTTTGAAATAGTCCTGCGCTCTCTGATTGGTGAGAGTACCAGCCAGCCCCTGTCACATGATCGCACATCTGAAGCAGTGTGAATACACTGCGACTCCCAGAAACCACCTTACCGGGAAGGATGCTGCGCAGGGATGGACATGATGGATTCTGTCCAAAGGAGGTAAGTTGCTGGGCAGGACTGGCGCAGGGTGTCCGAAATGAAATCCTGAGTGAAAGAATGTCCCAAAACGCTTCCTTGTCTCTCCTCACACGTCCAAGCCTTATAAAATGGGAATCCAGCAGGCCGTGAGCAGGAAAACAATGTGACCTGCTCTACGTGAAATCACGAACTGTAGTGCACAGCAGCCTTGTAAAATCTCACTTTGAAGGTGGGCTGAAGTAATCCGAATCCTCGGAAAAGTGAACAAACTGCAACAGAAGACTCCAGCAGTACTTCAGCCACTTCGTAGGACGGAGCCTCCCAAAACGCCACTGGACGGCGTGAAACATGCACCAAAGCCCCTTCAGTCAGGAAAAGGAGGAGGCCACACGAGGAGAAGATTCAGGAGCGTTTATTCCACACAGCTTAAAGGCATGATGCATTTCGGCTAATGAAGCCTTCTTCGGATGCCACTGTAGTGATCAGGATGCTGCCACACCCGCATTTTGAAATAGTCCTGCGCTCTCTGATTGGTGAGAGTACCAGCCAGCCCCTGTCACATGATCGCACATCTGAAGCAGTGTGAATACACTGCGACTCCCAGAAACCACCTTACCGGGAAGGATGCTGCGCAGGGATGGACATGATGGATTCTGTCCAAAGGAGGTAAGTTGCTGGGCAGGACTGGCGCAGGGTGTCCGAAATGAAATCCTGAGTGAAAGAATGTCCCAAAACGCTTCCTTGTCTCTCCTCACACGTCCAAGCCTTATAAAATGGGAATCCAGCAGGCCGTGAGCAGGAAAACAATGTGACCTGCTCTACGTGAAATCACGAACTGTAGTGCACAGCAGCCTTGTAAAATCTCACTTTGAAGGTGGGCTGAAGTAATCCGAATCCTCGGAAAAGTGAACAAACTGCAACAGCAGACTCCAGCAGTACTTCAGCCACTTCGTAGGACGGAGCCTCCCAAAACGCCACTGGACGGCGTGAAACATGCACCAAAGCCCCTTCAGTCAGGAAAAGGAGGAGGCCACACGAGGAGAAGATTCAGGAGCGTTTATTCCACACAGCTTAAAGGCATGATGCATTTCGGCTAATGAAGCCTTCTTCGGATGCCACTGTAGTGATCAGGATGCTGCCACACCCGCATTTTGAAATAGTCCTGCGCTCTCTGATTGGTGAGAGTACCAGCCAGCCCCTGTCACATGATCGCACATCTGAAGCAGTGTGAATACACTGCGACTCCCAGAAACCACCTTACCGGGAAGGATGCTGCGCAGGGATGGACATGATGGATTCTGTCCAAAGGAGGTAAGTTGCTGGGCAGGACTGGCGCAGGGTGTCCGAAATGAAATCCTGAGTGAAAGAATGTCCCAAAACGCTTCCTTGTCTCTCCTCACACGTCCAAGCCTTATAAAATGGGAATCCAGCAGGCCGTGAGCAGGAAAACAATGTGACCTGCTCTACGTGAAATCACGAACTGTAGTGCACAGCAGCCTTGTAAAATCTCACTTTGAAGGTGGGCTGAAGTAATCCGAATCCTCGGAAAAGTGAACAAACTGCAACAGAAGACTCCAGCAGTACTTCAGCCACTTCGTAGGACGGAGCCTCCCAAAACGCCACTGGACGGCGTGAAACATGCACCAAAGCCCCTTCAGTCAGGAAAAGGAGGAGGCCACACGAGGAGAAGATTCAGGAGCGTTTATTCCACACAGCTTAAAGGCATGATGCATTTCGGCTAATGAAGCCTTCTTCGGATGCCACTGTAGTGATCAGGATGCTGCCACACCCGCATTTTGAAATAGTCCTGCGCTCTCTGATTGGTGAGAGTACCAGCCAGCCCCTGTCACATGATCGCACATCTGAAGCAGTGTGAATACACTGCGACTCCCAGAAACCACCTTACCGGGAAGGATGCTGCGCAGGGATGGACATGATGGATTCTGTCCAAAGGAGGTAAGTTGCTGGGCAGGACTGGCGCAGGGTGTCCGAAATGAAATCCTGAGTGAAAGAATGTCCCAAAACGCTTCCTTGTCTCTCCTCACACGTCCAAGCCTTATAAAATGGGAATCCAGCAGGCCGTGAGCAGGAAAACAATGTGACCTGCTCTATGTGAAATCACGAACTGTAGTGCACAGCAGCCTTGTAAAATCTCACTTTGAAGGTGGGCTGAAGTAATCCGAATCCTCGGAAAAGTGAACAAACTGCAACAGCAGACTCCAGCAGTACTTCAGCCACTTCGTAGGACGGAGCCTCCCAAAACGCCACTGGACGGCGTGAAACATGCACCAAAGCCCCTTCAGTCAGGAAAAGGAGGAGGCCACACGAGGAGAAGATTCAGGAGCGTTTATTCCACACAGCTTAAAGGCATGATGCATTTCGGCTAATGAAGCCTTCTTCGGATGCCACTGTAGTGATCAGGATGCTGCCACACCCGCATTTTGAAATAGTCCTGCGCTCTCTGATTGGTGAGAGTACCAGCCAGCCCCTGTCACATGATCGCACATCTGAAGCAGTGTATATATATTCACTGATAAACCAAAGGTTTCAGGGGCGTTAAAGTTAGGAATTGGCATTTAAAAAACCTTAGAAATTCACTGAAAAAAACATAGGTTTCAGGGGCGTTATAGTTAGCTGGACATTTCCCTCATACAAAACCCTAGAAATTCCCTCGTTATAGTTAGTTCAGCTAACTGCCCCCTGCAATGCACTGCTGATGATGTCACATATTACATCACTCATGACATGGTCAGTGACATCACTGATGACATCACTGATGACATCTCAAATGACATCACTGATGACATCACTGATGACATCATCCATGTGATAAATTAGTGCATCTTCTCACACCCTAATATAACCTTTGATACACCGACTCAAAATTTCAGACGGCCATTTTGAAAACTATAGATACTCCAATACCAGGGTGCGCAGATCCCATGTGACCTGCAAAAAAAGAGATTTGATTGGTTCATTACACTTCCTGTTCTAACTATTGAAAGACCCCACCCAATTCAATCATTCTTCTTTGACCTTCTGTGGAGGAGCATCTCTTTGCAGAGAACAAGATTTTTTAGACTAAGTTTACACTTAGCTCTAACTTTTTTCAACTAAAAATGGCTTCAGGGCAGCAGGCATCACCTGCATCTCCTCATACATCTGAGGATGAGTTTTTGGAGGAGGCACCACGCAAAGAACTTTTTTTTTCAGTGGTGTGGAAATGTTTTACTTTTCCCGAGGGGCAGAAGAAGACCACTGCCACCTTGGTCACGTGCAATATTTGCAAAAGAGTGCTGTCGCGAGGGGATCCTAACAAGAAATACTCGTGCGGCACGGCTAGTATGATGAAGCACCTGAGGACCCTTCATCCGAACAATCTTGCACGACAAGAGTGCAAACAGATGAGAAACACTCCTGCTCCTGCGCCTTCCACCTCATCGCAGCCGAGCACTTCAAGAGTGCACCCATCAGCCAGAAATTTGGATATCCGTCCTCAATTTCAATATTTAAAAGTGCTCTGCACTAAGTGCAATGCGACTTTGTGCTATGGTGAGCAGTCGATCGATCTGATCTGCCGCCGGCAAAAAAGTCCCATTTGCTAGTTTATTTTATTTTATTTTTTTTATTGTTCCCTGAAGTTCATTGTTTGATTCTTGTAAGAACTAACTTTCCTGGAGCTAAATTTCTTTGTTAGTGTGTGAAAGTCCAGATGAATTTATGTGTAGTACGTAATTGAGTGAATGAATGCATTAGTAGCGTATGGTGAATGTATAAGTGCAGAACTATGAGGAAGTGCTGCAGCATCACACAGTAACCTCTTTAACTACAGTGTGCTGTAGTACTTCCGAAGCACAGGGATGCAACATATGTACATAAATATGTTGCAAATCTATGCTTCTCTCTGCACGGCTGCTTAAACTGCAGCCATGTGGTGACACAGGCACCCTTGCACCATAGTGCAAGGATATCTGTGTCATGTGCTGTTTGTCTTTGTGCAGGAAGACACACCTTCCTGCACAAAAACAATGAGAAAATGCATTTTTCTCCTTCAATGTATGCTGAACATTTCAGCATGCATTGAAGATATAAAAATGTGGAGAAATGAAAACAATTCTCCTTGTTGTGCTTTCCTACACCAATTTTAGAATGGTGCAGCATTCACACACATATCGAGATTCATGATTTCTGATAAATCTAGACATGTGTCTTGTTCTATAAGTATTCAGTGCAATCATGCACAACAACACTTATAGAACACCCTTTCAACGCAAAGTGGTGTGCATAATGAGGTTGTATTTACATGGAGTATAGAAAGTACACAGAGTGCCTTTTCCTCTCTTTGTAAATATGAAAGAGTGTTTTGCACAATAACTATGTTACAAAAAGTGACATATTTCCGGTTTTAAAATTCCTTGCGAATGATAGAAGGTAAGCACAGAGTCGTTGTCTGCAAAGATGTTCAAAGAAGAATGATTGAAATGATTGCGGTCCTTCAATAGCTACATTGGGAAATATTATGTACCCCTCAAATCTCTTTTTTTGCAGGTCACATGATATCTGATTTTGGTCAGATTTCAAAACTACATAGTTATAAACAGAGTGTTTTTAGAAACGTGTTTCAACTTTGTAGCTTCTTGCAGACCTCCTCATTCTGCATAATGAGACTTAGTTAAACTTACCTTCACAGTAATAGGAATAAAAAATTGTATACATTTTTTTCAGATTTTCATTGCAATCTAAATTCATTTAAATTGCATATTTTAAAAATTGGATCTGTGAAAGAAAAGGAAAAAAAAATTAATAATACATTTTTTACACAGCATAATTTCCACAAAGTACCTTTTTTGCTGTTCTCAGAATATATTAAATTTCACTAAAAATAGTGATTTCAATCGTACTCATCACTTAACAGAGGGCAAAAAAAACAATCAAAAATATTGTTAAAAAAACAACAACATGCTATTCTCAACAAAATACCACAAGATACAAATCACAGATATATAAAATGCTTACAGCTAACAAACTTTTATAAGTTTAACTTACAAAAACTGTAAATGTTGTCGCTTTAAAATATTCACCAAATCTAAGGATGAATTTTTGGAGGACGCACCACGCCCACAACGTTTTTCTTCAGTGGTGTGGAAATTTTTACTTTTCCCGATGGGCAAACAAAGATCAATGCCACCTTGGTCACGTGCAAAATTTGCAAAAGAGTTCTGTTGCAAGGGGATCCTAACAAGAAATACTCGTACGGCACGGCAAGTATGATGAAACACCGAAGGACCCTTCATCCAAACAATCTTGCACGAGAAGAGTGCAAACAGATGAGAAACACTCCTGTTCTGTATCTGTAAAAAAGAATCACAAATAAATGTATATTAATAACTTTCAAATGTATACTATTCCATTACTGTACAAACACATTTTATATAAAAACTGACTAAGAAACTATAGCCCTGAACCACAAGTGTGACGATCGTTAAAACACTACAGGCATAGTGCATACTACTTTGAAGCAGTTCATGCCCTAAAGCCTACCTCACTAAAAGACTACATGCTTACTGACTGAATGATTACAGTACTATAAGGAGACACACTGGGTGAGAAACAGGGTGTTTGCTAGAAGTGTATGAATACTGACTGGGGATTTGAAGGTGTGAAAGACAACTGTGTAGGTGGTTAGAGGCCTGCATGCATAGTGAATAGGCTTTTGAAGCAGTCTATGTTATAAGGCCTGGCTCACTGCATGAATACTTGGGTACTTTTCTGAATGATTAGAGTACAGCAAGGAGAGTGCCTGGGTGAATTTATAAGTGGTAGGCTTTTGGCGCAGGGAATGGATTAGTACTTGGTACTGAATGGGTCACTAGAGGAGTGCAAAGGGAGTGACAGGATGTTTGCTGGACTGTATGGATACTGACTAGGGAATTGAAGGTGTAAAAGACAAGTGTCTAGGTGATAAGACTGCATGCATAGTGGATAGGGGTTTGAAGAAGTCCATGTGCTAAGGCCTGGCTCACTGCATGAATACTTAGGCACTGACTAAATGATTAGAGTACTGCAAAGAGAGTGTCTTGGTGAATTTATAAGTGTTTGGGTTTTGGCATGGTGAATGGATTAGTACATGGTGCTGAATGGGTCACTAGAGGAGTACAAAAGGAGTGACAGGATGTTTGCTGGACTGTATGGATACTGACTAGGGAATTGAAGGTGTGAAAGACAAGTGTCTAGGTGGTTAGAAGACTGCATGTGTAGTGTGGGTTAACCACGCCCTATGTACAACGCTAAGTTAGCATAACCTCGATGGCTGTTAGAAAGCCAGCTTGCTGCTTCTGCTGCTTTTGCACGCGACACTGTTGTTACATGTTATTCATTTGAGAACTGCTGACTCGACTTTGCTTCACATGAGAACCGTCTGTTGTTTAACATCCTTAACAGCGAGCTATGACCTTGGTCTGTACACCGTGTAAGGAACGAGTCTGGGTCACTAGACGGGGCAGGTTGTTGTGTTCAGGTTGATCGTACCACTTCTTAGCCATAACATACATACAGCTGCCAATACCTGAAAGACGAGCCCTTTAATATTACAGAGCAGCATGTTTTCTGTGGCATTCGAAACGAAGAGCTGTTGCAGGAGAGAGCCTAGCTGATCCTGTGATGTGATTCCACTAAGCTGATCTATAAGGTATGGGGTCCCCCATGCAAGCCTAAGAGACCTTCTATTAGTCTAATAATACCTTATTAGTTGTTAGAGAAAGGAGGGTGGTTGCTTTCCACTGTCATTATTATTATGATTGCTCCTTTCATTTTCTATGGTATTGTAACAATGCTGATGGTGCTGATCCTAACCATTTGTCTGCTTGTGTTAGCCAAAGTACTGCATCTTAGGACGCGAGGTTTATAAAATAAACTCTTTAAACTTTTACCGTGTCTTTGTTATTCTGTTGTGGACTGATATATAGCTACCAACGAGTACTTCGGATTCCCACCACTCCTGAGAGTATCTAAGTCGCTTGTTCTGGGTTGTCTATACATTGGGACCGCCGAGCTAAATCTCGGATAACGAATGTGACACTAAGCTAGTCCGAGAGGGGTTCTTAGTTCTGAGGGTAGTTTCTGGTACACCACAATTCTCTGAGGTCCTGGTTTCCTGCGCATAGTTCTGTGCATAAGCAGAATCTCTGCAACACATGCATAGTGGATAGGGGTTTGAAGCAGTCTATCTGATAAGGCCTGGCTTACTGCATGACTACTTGGGCACTGACTGAATGATTAGAGTACTGCAAAGAGAGTGTCTTGGTGAATTTATAAGTGTTTGTGTTTTGGCACAGTGAATCGATTAGTACATGGTGCTGAATGGGTCACTAGAGGAGTGCAAAGGGAGTGACAGGGTGTTTGCTGGACTGTATGGATACTGACTAGGGAATTGAAGATGTGAAAGACAAGTGTATAGTATGTTAGAAGACTGCATGCATACTGCATAGACATTTGAAGCAGTCTATGTGGTAATGTATGGTTCACAACATGAGTACTTGGAAACTGACTAAATCATCAGACTACTGCTAGGATAGTGAGTGGCTGGGTTCAGTTCTGGCACAGTGAAGAGAATAGTACATGGTACTGCACTTTAGTGTCAAACCCTGACTCATTTTATCAATGCATAAGCAAAGAATAGCTTCTAAAGCTACTAAAACTTGACACCATGACTGATTTTAAAACAGTTATCTGTCACCAAATACACCATGTTACCAAATGCTTCTATCACAATCCTTACCCAAATGTACACAGACTCACAGTGTGATTTTAGACAAGCAACACTATCCCTAGCAGTTTACCAAAACTAATTCACAAGTCTAGAAGAGGTAAGGGTCCTGCACACAATCTACATATTTAAGTACAGCACATTAGTGTCAAAGCATGACTCATTTAATCAAAGCATAAGCAAGAACTTGCTTCTAATGCTACTAAAACTTGACAACATGACAGGTTTTAAAACAATTATCTGTCAGCAAATACACGATGTTACCAAATGCTTCTCTCACAGGGGTTCCCAAAAGAACACAGACTCACACTGTGATTCTAGACAAGCAACACTATCCCTATCAGCTTACCAAAACTCATTCACTACTGTGCAAGGGATAAGGAGACTACACACAATCTACATATTAAAGTACAGCACATTAGTGTCAAAGCATGAATCATTTTATCAATGCATAACCAAAGACTGGCTTCTAATGCTACTAAAACATGACAACATGACAGGTTTTAAAAGAGTTATCTGTCACCAAATACACAATGTTACCAAATGCTTCTCTCACAGTGGTTCCCAAATGCACACAGACTCACAGTGTGATTCTAGACAACAACCACTATACCTAGGAGTTTACCAAAAATCATTCACTACTGTGGAAGTGGTAAGGGAACTGCACACAATCTACATATTTCGGGACTGCACTTGTGTGTCAAAGCCTAACTCATTTAATCAACGCATAAGCAAAGACTGGCTTCTAATGCTACTAAAACTTGACAACATGACAGGTTTTTAAAAAGTTATCTGTCAGAAAATACACGATGTTACCAAATGCTTCTCTCACGGTGGTTCCCAAATACACACTAACTCACAGTGTGATTCTAGACAAGCACCACTATCCCTAGGAGTTTACCAAAACTCATTCACTAGAGTGGAAGTGGTAAGGGAACTGCACACAATCTACATATTTCAGGACTGCACTTTTGTGTCAAAGCCTGACTAATTTAATCAAAGCATAAGCAAAAACTGCCTTCTAATGCTACTAAAACTTGACAACAAGACAGGTTTTAAAACAGTTATCTGTCAGCAAATACACGATATGATTCTAGACAAACAACACTATCCCTTGCACTATACCAAAACACATTTCTTCATTTAGAAGGAGTACTACATTTTAATATAGAAACATAACTAATTTCACAAATTCATAAACAATGACTGGTTTCTAATTCTACCAAAATATAAAAACAGCACAGTTATCTGTCTGCAAACACATGAAAAACACAAATGCTTATCACAGAATGGTTTCAACATGCACACACACTGTCAATAAGATTGTAGAGAAAAAAAATACTCCCTACACTACAAAATAGTCTACATACATCCCCTCACAATTAAATAACTCACCTTTTTGTAGATTAAGAAGTATATCAGTCACACACCAGATTTTCTTCCACAGAATCTCTGCACTGTGCACCTCTCAGCAAAAACAAAGAATGGAAAAGTTTCCCTTTAATTTTCCACACATATACACGTAAACATCAAATCACAATTCTTCACACATAAATTCAAAAGCAAACACACATTTGTATTGGTTAAGCATTTCAACCCTTCCCAAATGAAATACATTTCAACCCTTCCCCCAATCTGCCTTCTACCTGTTACCATAGAAACAGGTCATGGAACACTGCACTGAGCACACAGGTCACAAGTTCTGCACACAATGTTGTTAAACAAGACAGCAAGTGTGCTTGACTTTTCAACATATCAGCTTATCATATATAATGTTCCTTACAATCTGTTTTTGTTAACCAATAAGAATCATGCCTTTAACCAACAGAAATATACACCCTACCTTTCAGTGTAGAAAGTTGTATTACAACCAAGGATTTTCTGTCTTTTTTCCCAAAACATTTCCTTGGATCCACGCACCCAACGCGAGAAAATCCGTGCACCCGAAGCGATAGGATGCGCGCACCGTGCGTGCATTTCGCCGTTTTTTTTTTTTAAAAAGGGGGCCCCAGGGGGTCCTTCTGTGACCCCCTAAGCACCTCTAGAGGGTCAGAGTATTTCCACTCTGCCCCCTTTGTATATTTTACACACTTATTCCCCTTGCTTCTTCAGCCTCGCTTCTACCGAGGCAGAAAATGGCTGCCAACAGTTCCTGGTTTCGAATGTAGACAGACACTCGATAGGCAATTAGCATTCAGGCACGATCGGGAGGGTGCGCGCTCAGTTCGGGGAGGGTGCGCTTACGGTGCGGGTAGGGTCCGCGGATCCTCCTCGGCCATAGATATATATGTATTTTTAACTCTAATTTTATCAGGAACTACTAAACGGATTCACACCATATATGCAAAAGGCACGAGTCTGAGCTGAGGACTACCTCTTTGCCAAATTTGGTGCCATTCCGTTCAGCGGTTCGGGCTGTAGCTGCGACAACAGATCCTATGGGAAATTGCATGGGGAAAACACGTTTTGGGACCCCCCTTTTTTCTCAGCCCCCGCTTTACGAATTACCACGAAACTTTCAGCGTAGGAGCGGAGCGGAGCTGGACAACTGTTTGGAAAATTTTGCGAGGATTCATCAACCGGCACCAGACTTATTGGGAATAGAATGTTTCAGATTTCCTATGGAAAGTAGGTCCTAACTATAACTACCTACTTGCGACCGCCAGTAGGTAATGTAATACATATATATATATATATATATATATATATATATATATATATATATATATATATATATATATATATATATATATATATATATCCCTTCTCGTCAACAGCTCCTTCCGGATTTGAAAAGACCTATGGAGAGTGGCATGCATGCCGGCGGAGAAACCGGCTCTTTAATCCACAAATTGCTTTCACATTCCGCGTGCTCTCAGAAATCAGGGACCCCAAGCTGATGAGTTAAACTGCTGTTTATTCACACACAACGCGTTTCGCCGAAGGGCTTGATCACGTGTATATGCCGTCACACTGATGCGCAGCGTTTTAAGTGGAAACTGTTATAAACATAGAAAGAGGATCGTAATAGAGCAGAATCACAAAATTGTGAATGTGTAACATAGATCAAATACATCAACTCAATAAAATGTATTATCTGAAAGACTGCAGAAAATTACATTACAAATTGTTCACATACAAAATATATATGCAAAATATGAACATGTATGTATAGCGTTTACCAGTGAATGTTAAATAACAAACAAACTGCAGACATGCTGAAATAAATCCTAGGGTCAAACAAAATATTAGATATACCCCAAAATGTGCCACACAATATTGCACTAAAGCAATGTCCAAACTCAATAAAAACTTTAAGCTAGTTAGCTAGCTGTTCTCCTCATTGTTACATCACGAAGATCTTTCACATGTGTCAGATGTCAAATGATCACAGTCCAAAATTTGCTAAAGTTCTGAATGCATCACAAATAACTCCATGAAGAGTAGAAGAACATATCATAAGTATAGCTCAACCGTATTCAATATGTTTCATAAGGCTTACAAAAATGACAAATAGAGTTGTACCTTTGAAAAAAAGTTCATATTCAAAATGAGGGGTGCATATGGTAAACAAGATCAAATGAAAGACATAAATAATCAAGATTATGATTTTGTTCTGGGAGACATTGATATACTCAATACTATTACTGAGTTAAGTTCAGTTGGAGGTGAGGAAGGAGTTAACAGTGGCGCTACACAATTACTTATTGAGTTAGATGTTACAACAGATGCTTCCGCAGATACAGAATTCAAACCAAAATCAAGTTTTTTACCGATGTTACCACATGATAGCCTAGACACATTTCATGAATGTGTTGGGAAGGCCTTAAATGCAGCCAGGCATAATAAGAACAAAAATGAATACAAATGTGGAGGGAACTCTAATCTTACTATTGAACAAAGGAAAGCTCTCAAGTCACTGATGGACAATGATAGTATTATCATCCGACCTTCAGATAAAGGGGGCAATATTGTCATTTTAGATCGTGAACAATATATACTGGAGGCAGATAGACAACTCACTGACACCACTTTTTACCAGAAAGTTGATTTTCAACAATATAATGCGAGCATTATCAACATCCGGGAATTATTGACTGATTGGAAAGATAGGGGGATCCTCACATGGGAGGAATTTTGTTATCTCAAGTGTGATTTCCCCGTTCTCCCTGTCAGGTATTTACTACCTAAGATCCACAAAGATCCCATTAGACCACCTGGGAGGCCCATAGTTTCATCTAAGGGCAGTGTTGCAGAACACGTTTCTAAATACATAGATCATTTCCTGAGGGACTATGTGATGTCACTTGATAGTTACATCAAAGATACCAAAGATTTTCTTAAAAAAATTGAAAATCTAGTATGGGACACAGACAGCATTTTTATTACCTTGGATGTACATAGTCTGTACACCATTATCAATCATAAACAAGGCTTAGAAGCTTGCAAACATTACCTCATGAACAGAGCAATAAGATTTCGAGAACATACACACATGCTCCTCACTATGTTGGAATACTGCTTAACAAACAATATTTTCTTGTTTAATGGTGTTCTCTATAAACAGGTAAACGGGACTGCGATGGGATCATGCTTCGCTCCCAGCTTTGCCAATCTCTTTATGGGGAGCTGGGAGGAAGGCATTCGATCCCATCCTTCCCTCCAACAAGATTGGAAACGGGTGTCGATGTGGCTACGCTACATCGACAACCTATTCATTGTGTGGAAAGGGTCATCAGAAGAGGCACATGAGTTTATAAAGAAATTGAATGACAATGACCTCAACATCATCCTTAGTGGTACCATCAGTAGGACTGAAGTAGTATACCTGGATGTTAAACTAGAAATAAAGGAGAATAAGGTACATACATTATTATACCGGAAGAGCACAGCAGGTAACAGTGTTTTGCATGCCCTCAGCAGCCATCCAGATACCCTGAAATGGAGTATCCCCTATGGGGAGCTGCTGAGGGCAAAAAGGAACTGCAACACGGAAGAGTCATATCAGTTGGAAAGTTACTGTATCATTGACAGGTTCAGGGAGAGGGGGTACCCGGATTGGGTACTCAGAAAAGCATAGCTGAGAGCAGCAGGTGTAGAAAGGTCTACTACCATCTCTGATTCCTCATTAGATTGCACCAAGGAAGATAACACCACTAGAGTTATTATGACATACGGATCAGACTCGAAAGCCATCAAGAGAATCATTTCCAAGAATTGGGACATTCTTTTTTTTTTTTTTTTTTGAAAAACCTTTATTGACGTTTCAATCATTTACACGTATGGGCCTACAACCCCCCGGGGCCGGCCGCTAAGCAATCAGAACAATAAAAGCACATGTAAACACAGGCGGCACCTCGGAGAGCAAAGTCTACAATACAGTATAGTCCGGCCAATAAGCCGCTCAGGTAGGACACCAGGAGAGAAAGGGTTTTTCATTTTATAATAAAACAAAACAGTAGGATCAGGTGCCAAACAGTTTCCCAACAGCGATAAGGGGCAAGGATAAGAGACGCAAGCAGCAAGCAGCAATACATTGAATCAATGGCGCAGACACGGGAAAGTACGGATGGGGAGAAATATCAAAGATAGTTGCGCCTACAGGTCCCCGTACCTAAAGCCCAGCGAACCCCCCGGAAACTGTGGCACACATTAAGAGCAAGCGATTCACAATAAGAGAGGTGCACCGCGCTGATCCCAGAAAAACAAGCAAAAAGAAACAGAGAAGAAAAAAGGAGGCCATGGAAAAAGAGATAAAGACTAGAGAGTCCCCTCCCCCATCCCCCCACCCTGCACCTCTGCGAATGAGTATGGCCCCACCCCCCAGCAGTGTGCCTGTCGCCCTGGAACTAGACCCGAAATATAGAAGAGACAGGGAAAAAAGGAGTAAGAAAGAGCCCCCCCAGACGGGGGGGCGGAAGGAATGTAATAAACTGGAGGAGGGCCTTCAAAACATACCCCCGGCTTCTCCCTCCCGCACAGTGAAGTCTCCCCACAGCAAACAATTAGCAGCACCAAGTTGATCATATCAAAAAAGGGAGGGGGGGAGTGGGGAGCATTATGCACCAACTATGCGAATAACCATGAGAGCACGCAACCATGAGTCCGCCTGTCTACTAGGTGACCACTCCCGAAGGATCAGCCTCAGCCTTGACCGCTCTTTGCGATTCTGCCCATGCCCGCCCCTCGACCCAGCACCATGTCCGATGTCCCAAGGTACAGGAGTGTCCAAAAACAGTCGGGAAGCGACGCACACAGGTGGGGTGGAAGTCTCTGAGCATCAGCACGGACCGCTTCATGGGGGGGCGTCTTTTCCAGTGCTACCCCAGGATCTACACTGCACACAAGGTCCAGACAGGCTGAAGCAGTCAAATGAGACACACGTTGCTGGAATCGTCCCTGGGCCGCCGGAGGCCGCGCACGGGACAAGGCCACCATCTTCCGCTCAGGTCCAATACCTCCGGAGCAGATCAAGCCCACAGTTAGCCGACCACACGGTAGCATACTGTCCGGAGTGTCCGGCTGTACACTAATCGCGGGGGGGGCCGCAACATCTTCCTCCTGTGTGCAGTGTGGAAAGCCACTGTGTACTTGTGGACCAGCATGCCGCCACTGTCCCAACGCTGATACCACACCATCTAGCTTCCTCCCCAGGACCCCGGCGCCATGAGCCAAGGAGTAATGAAGGGCACCAAGGGCCTCCCGGAGGTCGCCGTACCTCAGAGCAGCTCTCTCCGATCGCTCTGCCACACTCCCGACCGTCACACACCCCCAGTCCCGCTGCGTCCCAGCGGACAGGATGGTAGGCTGCATAGTGACAAAATGGCCGCTGGGAAGGCCCGACTCGTATTGGGGCCAGGACCCCGGGACCAACGCCTCAAGGTCCACGTCGCTGAAGACAGGGATCCCGGGGGAGGAACAGATTCAACCGTTGCGCGGTCACGGGCAATAGTCGTCTCCGCCACGGACCAGCTCCCGTTAAAATCCGGGAGCAGCCCGCAAGGATCAGGGCGAACCAGGGACGGCGTCCGGGCAGCTCACCGTCAAAGGCAGGGGCAAACACCACATAATCCGAGAATTGCACACCCGGGCATGTCCTCGGTCCGCAGCGCTCAGCAGGGGGGGAGCGACCACAGCAAAATGCAGGCCGAGGGGAGCACCACTCCGGCGGACCGACTCCACCCAGTCACCACAGGCCGCTGTTGTTAAACTGCCGCCCGGCCAAGGCGTCCACTCGAGGTCCCGGCTTCGGGACCGCACGGGCCGCAAAGTTCAATCGCTGATTTCTCCGGCGGTACTGCAGTCAGAAACCTCAGGGTCACACGATCGGTTGCCACTTTCGTTTACGAACACGATCTCGTAGCGCAGAATAAGGATCTCATGCAGGATATCCGTGCGGGATGCGGAGGTTCACGGAGCCGGGAATCTACGCTGCCGTCCCGGTCGCCATCTTGGCTCCTCCCCGGACATTCTTAAAAACGATAGTGTAATAGGTGCTAGTATTCCTGATAGACCTAGTATCACATATCAAAGAAATAGGAACATCAGAGATATGCTAGTGCATAGTGATGTAACCATGTACCCCCCCAATAACATCCAGGGACTTGAAGGCTTCTACCCATGTGGCCACTGCAAGGCCTGTCATAATAGCATATCTCAAAAGAAAGTGTCATACAATGGTATCAGTAAAAACATCACCCAGTTTTTGACGTGCAGCTCTGTATGTGTAATTTATATCATAGAGTGTACTTGCAAATTATGGTATATTGGGAGCACTACCTGTATGGCGAAAAAACGCATTTTAGAACATTGCAGGGCCATTACGAATCTTGACCAAAAATACCCTGTGGCACGTCATTTCAGTGATAAACACTTTTCCAATACCAAAGATTTGCGCTACATTCTATTAGAACAAATAGAGAGAAACCCCAGGGGTGGGAACAGAACCCTTAAACTAAGACAACGTGAATCTAAATACATCATAGATTTCCAGACTAAGACCCCTGGTGGGTTAAATCAGGAGGAAGAATTATCTGTACATTTAAGAGAATAAGATATAGCTATTTGTTGCTGATGTACTGTACAGTTTCACGTATTTGTTCATGGCTGTGCTTGATATTGTGTTGAAGAAATACCACTAATTGTTGGTTAATTCATGTATTTAATTTTTCAATGTATTTTAATACAAATCATTGTTCTATTTTATCACACAGGAAGAAAGTTATTGGGCTGATTTACCAGAATATTATCTACACGGGCAGCATACGAGTGCTATTTTCTTCCCTTTATTTCTATACTTGTGTTCACTTCACGTTTATTTTTCTGTTTTTTCTTACACTATTTTCATTCACACTTAATGAGAGAATATGCCTCTTACATGCAATATGCTGGGGTGGAAACGTTATATAAAAAAAGCTTTTTGCTATTTGGTTCTGCGTTCACAGTATGGCACTTGCTATTAGCTGTGAGTCCGTTGACACATCGGGTAACTTTATTAACAAATCCTAGGAACAGATTTACTTATGATAATGTGTCGGACAGATCGTAAATATTTTTGGTGCTCCATTTGGGGACTACACAAAGACAAAAATAGTGCTTTATATTCAATGTTGGGCTTCGCATTTTGCGTTCAATTTTTTCTTTTGAATATGAACTTTTTTTCAAAGGTACAACTTTATTTGTCATTTTTGTAAGCCTTATGAAACATATTGAATACGGTTGAGCTATACTTATGATGTGTTCTTCTACTCTTCATGGAGTTATTTGTGATGCATTCAGAACTTTAGCAAATTTTGGATTGTGATCATTTGACATCTGACACATGTGAAAGATCTTCGTGATGTAACAATGAGGAGAACGGCTAGCTAACTAGCTTACAGTTTTTATTGAGTTTGGACATTGCTTTAGTGCTGTATTGTGTGGCACATTTTGGGGTATATCTAATATTTTGTTTGACCCTAAGATTTATTTCAGCATGTCCGCAGTTTGTTTGTTATTTAACATTCACTGGTAAACGCTATACATACATGTTCATATTTTGCATATATATTTTGTATGTGAACAATTTGTAATGTAATTTTCTGCAGTCTTTCAGATAATACATTTTATTGAGTTGATGTATTTGATCTATGTTACACATTCACAATTTTGTGATTCTGCTCTATTACGATCCTCTTTCTATGTTTATAACAGTTTCCACTTAAAACGCTGCGCATCAGTGTGACGGCATATACACGTGATCAAGCCCTTCGGCGAAACGCGTTGTGTGTGAATAAACAGCAGTTTAACTCATCAGCTTGGGGTCCCTGATTTCTGAGAGCACGCGGAATGTGAAAGCAATTTGTGGATATATAAATATAACGGGGGAATTTCATTGGTTTTTTACGTGTGAAATGTCCAGCTAACTATAACATGTGTGAAACCTTTGGTTTTTTCATTGAATTTCTAAGGTTTTTTAAATGCTAATTCCTAACTATAACGTGTGTGAAACCCATGGTTTTTTCAGTGAATTTCAAAGGTTTTTTAAATGCTAATTCCTAACTATAACGTGTGTGAAACCCATGGTTTTTTCAGTGAATTTGCAAGGTTTTTTAAATGCTAATTTTTTTTTTTTTCTTCTTTTTTTTATTTACATATTTTTATTTTAATTTTCTATCCTTTTTTAAAGACTATGGTTAAATTTTTAAAATTCTACAATATGTTTTTATTTTACATTTTTTATAAAATAAACAGGTAAAATTTATTAGCAATACATTTTTTCCTTTTTTTTAAATTTTTTTTTAGTGCGCGTACGGTAAGCTTACGGTAAGCGTACGGTTTACGCAATGTCCATAATTTATCTACGCTGTTTGCGTATACTTACGCAATTTGCGTAGCCGCGCGTACTCCGCGTGGGTCGCGTACGCGTGTACGCTACACGCGCACGTTACGCGGAAGTGTCGGGGAGTGACTGTTATGCGCATGCGCGCGAGCGCGTGTCTTTTTTACGTGCATGCGTACTTTTGCCGTAAGCGCACCGTAAGCGTACGGTGGGTCATGTGATCATGAAACACAACTTTTGATTGGTTGAAACTACTTTCAGTTCTAGAACTCTCCTACACCACACCCATTCCCCTCATTTCTGCTTGTGATCCCTTAGGAGAAGGAGCTGGGTTGTCTTTGTGATATGATGGCAGAACAGCAGAGCTCTTCTGAGAGTGAGGCTAGCAGCACTACCTTGAGGCAGAGAGCGAGGAAACAAAAGACCTCTTATGTATGGATGTATTTTACTTTTCCAGAAGGCCAGCAAAAGGTAAATGCACCCTTAGTGACTTGCAAGCTGTGTAAGCGTGTACTTTCAAGAGGGAATCCTGACAGGAAGTATTCCTTTGGGAATCACACCATGATGAGACACCTTAAGGATGTACACAGAAGGACACATGCTCGACTTACTGAAGGTAACCCTTCAGTAAATCAACCAAGCACATCCACAGCAGCTCAGCCTGGACCATCATCTGCAGGGCCGAGTCCTTCTTCTGCAGGTCAGGTGAGCCCTTCATCTGTGGGGGGAGCATCTCCTTTTTCTGGTCCTCTGGAAATTAACCCTCGGTTTGCGAGGGTTGAAGTACGGTGCGCCACTTGTCACGATCTAATTACTTATAGGGAGACCAGTATTTCCCTAGTGAACTGTAAAATAGATCAGCACACTTGTCGTACCGTCTAATATTCCCAATCTTTCTTTCCTCTGTCCCTGCATGAACACAACGGCTCTTTTAAGAGCCAACCTTACCTTTCATCTATTTTTTATATATTTTTTAAAAAACTTTTTTAATATTTTTTTTACCGTACGCGTACGGTACGCGTAATTTTTTTTTTTTTTTTTAAAAACACTAAAAATCAATTATCACATTACAAGGTCCTTGAGAGACTACAATTAAAAACTGAAAATGTGATTGTAGAGAAGTGGAAAAAGGGACCATGACATTATTGACTTACCATACCCACTCAAAATTCCTATTTGCACACAGAGTCATGTTTTCACATTAGGCCCTTAAACGAAATTTCTTTGCCAATTTAAAAGCACACTTACTGCTCTTTTTTTTGGCAAGTGATAAACACTTTTACAGACTGACACATTATGAATCCACTTTTCAGATTTTTTAAAAAGCACATGTCCAAACTGCTTTTTCAGACCAGCACCATTTGTAACCTGGGTGACTGCCTACACTCCAGCAAGGGCAAACAGCCTTAGTGATGCTGAATGTGTTTGCATTACTGACTGAAACCTCAAACCCCACTCGCTTGTGAATACTGTGCATGATTCCACATGGTAAGCAGCTGGGTGTGTGCTAAGAGTCTGCTTCTGCACCAAAGAATTGCTCCCCCTTTCCATCTAATGCAACTGTGAAATCACCAAAGCAATACACAATAAATCTCTGCCTGTAATTCCTATTTGCACACAGAGTCATGTTTTCACATTAGTCACAAAACGAAATTTCTTTGCCAATTTGAAAGCACACTTACTGCTCTTTTTTTTGGCAAGTGATAAACACTTTTACAGACTGACACATTATGAATCCACTTTTCAGATTTTTTAAAAAGCACATGTCCAAACTGCTTTTTCAGACCAGCACCATTTGTAACCTGGGTGACTGCCTACACTCCAGCAAGGGCAACCAGCCTTAGTGATGCTGAATGTATTTGCATTACTGACTGAAACCTCAAACCCCACTCGCTTGTGAATACTGTGCATGATTCCACATGGTAAGCAGCTGGGTGTGTGCTAAGAGTCTGCTTCTGCACCAAAAAATGGCTCCCCCTTTCCTTCTAATGCAACTGTGAAATCACCAGAGCAATACGCAATAAATCTCTGCCTGTAATTCCTATTTGCACACAGAGTCATGTTTTCACATTAGTCACAAAACGAAATTTCTTTGCCAATTTGAAAGCACACTTACTGCTCTTTTTTTTTGCAAGTGATAAACATTTTTACAGACTGACACATTATGAATCCACTTTTCAGATTTTTAAAAAAGCACATGTCTAAACTGCTTTTTCAGACCAGCACCATTTGTAACCTGGGTGACTGCCTACACTCCAGCAAGGGCAACCAGCCTTAGTGATGCTGAATGTATTTGCATTACTGACTGAAACCTCAAACCCCACTCGCTTGTGAATACTGTGCATGATTCCACATGGTAAGCAGCTGGGTGTGTGCTAAGAGTCTGCTTCTGCACCAAAAAATGGCTCCCCCTTTCCATCTAATGCAACTGTGAAATCACCAGAGCAATACGCAATAAATCTCTGCCTGTAATTCCTATTTGCACACAGAGTCATGTTTTCACATTAGTCACAAAACGAAATTTCTTTGCCAATTTGAAAGCACACTTACTGCTCTTTTTTTTGGCAAGTGATAAACACTTTTACAGACTGACACATTATGAATCCACTTTTCAGATTTTTTAAAAAGCACATGTCCAAACTGCTTTTTCAGACCAGCACCATTTGTAACCTGGGTGACTGCCTACACTCCAGCAAGGGCAACCAGCCTTAGTGATGCTGAATGTATTTGCATTACTGACTGAAACCTCAAACCCCACTCGCTTGTGAATACTGTGCATGATTCCACATGGTAAGCAGCTGGGTGTGTGCTAAGAGTCTGCTTCTGCACCAAAAAATGGCTCCCCCTTTCCATCTAATGCAACTGTGAAATCACCAGAGCAATACGCAATAAATCTCTGCCTGTAATTCCTATTTGCACACAGAGTCATGTTTTCACATTAGTCACAAAACGAAATTTCTTTGCCAATTTGAAAGCACACTTACTGCTCTTTTTTTTTGCAAGTGATAAACATTTTTACAGACTGACACATTATGAATCTACTTTTCAGATTTTTTAAAAAGCACATGTCTAAACTGCTTTTTCAGACCAGCACCATTTGTAACCTGGGTGACTGCCTACACTCCAGCAAGGGCAACCAGCCTTAGTGATGCTGAATGTATTTGCATTACTGACTGAAACCTCAAACCCCACTCGCTTGTGAATACTGTGCATGATTTCACATGGTAAGCAGCTGGGTGTGTGCTAAGATTCTGCTTCTGCACCAAAAAATGGCTCCCCCTTTCCATCTAATGCAACTGTGAAATCACCAGAGCAATACGCAATAAATCTCTGCCTGTCATTCCTATTTGCACACAGAGTCATGTTTTCACATTAGTCACAAAACGAAATTTCTTTGCCAATTTGAAAGCACACTTACTGCTCTTTTTTTTGGCAAGTGATAAACACTTTTACAGACTGACACATTATGAATCCACTTTTCAGATTTTTTAAAAAGCACATGTCCAAACTGCTTTTTCAGACCAGCACCATTTGTAACCTGGGTGACTGCCTACACTCCAGCAAGGGCAACCAGCCTTAGTGATGCTGAATGTATTTGCATTACTGACTGAAACCTCAAACCCCACTCGCTTGTGAATACTGTGCATGATTCCACATGGTAAGCAGCTGGGTGTGTGCTAAGAGTCTGCTTCTGCACCAAAAAATGGCTCCCCCTTTCCATCTAATGCAACTGTGAAATCACCAGAGCAATACGCAATAAATCTCTGCCTGTAATTCCTCTTTGCACACAGAGTCATGTTTTCACCTTAGTCACAAAACGAAATTTCTTTGCCAATTTGAAAGCACACTTACTGCTCTTTTTTTTGGCAAGTGATAAACACTTTTACAGACTGACACATTATGAATCCACTTTTCAGATTTTTTAAAAAGCACATGTCCAAACTGCTTTTTCAGACCAGCACCATTTGTAACCTGGGTGACTGCCTACACTCCAGCAAGGGCAACCAGCCTTAGTGATGCTGAATGTATTTGCATTACTGAGTCCAACCTCAAACCCTTAAACTATTCTTTTTTTATACCAGTACACCTTAATTTATTGTGAAAACATAGTCCATATTATTTTACTTGTTCCTCACATTTAAATTTCTCCCAAAACAGAAAATAATAAACACAACTTCAACAAAAAGTATTGCATTTCTATTATTCATTTCTTAATTTACCATATACATCCCCTCTCAAACTCTAAACTCACCTTTAAAATTAGTTAGTTGTGAAAGAAATGTGGCACTCAAACAGCAGATTATCAGAGCCAGGATCTCTGTTCTTTACACCTCTCTCCTCTCAGCAGAACCAGATAATGGCAAACTTTCCCTCTCTTTTTCCACACATATACATGTTAGTTTCAAATCTCAGTGCTTGCCCCTTTTTTTCAAATGTAATCACACATTTCTATTGGTTGAAAACCAACCCTTTTCCAAAAGTACCCTTCCCCCAACTTGACTTCTGCCTAGTACCCTTCCCCCAACTTGACTTCTGCCTGCTACCATAGCAACAGCTCATGGAACACTGCTGTGTGGAGTTAGGTCAGAAGTTCACCAAACAATGTTTCAATTCCACAGAGCAAGAGTGCTTGACTTTTCAAACCTAACAGCAAATCCATAGTACTGTTCTTTGGTAACACATTTTTCTGTACCAATACAAAACATGCTTCTATTAATTTACACATACAGCCTAGTTTTTATTCTAGAATGGTATGAAACAGCCAATCAGTTCTTTTTTTTTTGAAAAAAATATGTATGCCTCCATTTCCAAACTGTCTTTCTTTTCATATTGCCATTCTACTGAAAGACACCTCCTGAGTGCATCCAGTTCTCCTTTGAAGATGTTCACAGTGTGGATTGTAGGGCACAGCTATGTCTTCTGGAGTGAAAAGTATGCAGAGAAAACAGATATGGTGAGAGACCTTGCTTTGCCAAATGTAGACATTAAATGGATTGGTCAGAGAGGGTTAAAGTGGCACTAATTGATGCCATTGGTGAAATCCTTCATGCACATCCAACACCCTGACCTCATAATAGTGCACTGTGGTGGCAATGACCTAGGCACTTTGACTGGGGTAGGTCTGGAAATGCTTATGAAGGACACCTTTGCACAACTGTTTTCACTTTTCACTAAAACTGCCTTTGTGTTTTCTAACATATGCCAAAGGCAAAAATTGAGCTGGTCCAATCATTTCTGTCCGCAGATTGACAAAGCAAGAAAGCACGTCAACAAATCTGTTTCTGCTTTCCTCCGTGACTATGGTATGGGTTCCATTTACCACAACAACTTGCGTTACGACATGCAAGACATTTATAGAGGAGATGGTGTGCACTTCAATGATGAAGGGAACAGAGTCTTCCTCTTGAACCTTAGACTCTGCATCGGTACTTACTTGTAGGTACCACTAAAAAATCACTTCATAAACACAACGGCTCTTTTTAGAGCCCCCTAATATCTAAACACTTAAATCTGATTTTCATTTCTTTTTTTTTTTTTTTTTTTTTACCGTACGCTTGCCGTACGCGTACCCCGCGATTTTTTTTTAAATCAATAAATGTTTTCTTTGTACTTTTCTGTCCTTCTTTGACCCCCTTACAAATGTTAGGGGGTCTGTAACTCTCCTCCTTGCCCCCTTTTCTTGTTATCACTCTTTTTTTCTGAGTGAAACACACAAAATGGCGGCCGCGCTTCCTGGTTTCGACCGATTCGAATGTTTACTAAGATCTAAGAGCCAATCAGAATCGCGCTCGCGCACGCCACCGTACGCGTACGGTAAGCGTACCGTAAGCGCACCGTAAGCTGGCTCAGATATATATATTGATTTAAAGGCTATTTTCTCAGAATCTACTGAACAGATTTACACCAAACCTACAAAAGGCACTTCCTTGACCTGAGGACTACCTCTCTGCCAAATTTCTAGTAATTCTGTTCAGCCGTTCGGGCTGTAGCCCTGTCTAAAGGTCCTATGGAAAAATGCATGGGAAAAACACGTTTTGGGACCCCCCTTTTATCTCAGCCCCCGCTTGATGAATCCCCCCGAGACTTTCAGGGAAGGAGCGGAGCGTAGCGCCCCACCTATTTTGAAAAATTCGCGAGGATTCGTCGACCGGCGCCAAAGTTATTCAAAATAGAATGTTTCGGATTTCCTATGGAAACGTGGTCCTAACTATAACTACCTACTGGCGACCGCCAGTAGGTAACATATATATATATATATATATATATATATATATATATATATATATATATATATATATATATATATATATATGTATATATGTATATATATATATCCTACTGGCAGTCGCCAGTAGGTAGTTTATTTAGGACCAAGTTTCCACAGGAAGAGCATTTTTTGTTTTGTTATAACTTTGGCGTCATTTGATGAATCTTCATGAAACTTTCCAAACTAATTCATTGTTCATATCAGCTCCTATGTTGAAAGTTTGGGAGTGATTCATCAAGGGGGGCCGAGAAAAAAGGGGGTCCCAAAACGTGTTTTCTCCATGTAATTTCCATAGGAAACTTTACACAAGGCTAAAGGTCGAACGGGTGAACAGTATTACCCCAAATTTGGCAGGGAGAAGGGTCTTGGTCTAGAAGGCACGCTTTTGTTTATTCGGTGTAAATCCGTTCAGTAGTTTTGGAGAAATATCAACATTTGCAGATATTGATATTTGGGAATTCTGCCATCTGATTGGCTGAGGTGTTACAAGCACGAGCTTGCTGCTTATTGGCTGCGAGCTGTTGCAACTAGGAAGTGTTGGCAGCGATTTTGTGATTCCGTTGAAATGAGTAAGGGGAAAAAAAGGGCGAAAAGACTCGACAATAGGAGGATAGGAGCACTGTAACCTCTGTGGAGGAGTGTGAAGCGAAGTAGACACTCCTACCGGTCTGAAAGTGCGGTGTTGCTCAGAATGACATGGTGCTGAGATGAGATGCTGCAACACTCGGGTATGAAACTGAGAGCCTAAACCGTGAACGTATTGCTGTAAAGTGATGTGCTCTGATCTCTGTAACATACCTGTGCAAGTAGTGTTAGTAGGCGTTTATACCATACAGGGAGTGGGAAGCGAACTACTGACCTCTAACGTGCGTTTATACTATACCGGAAGTGGGAAGCGAAGTACTCACGCCTACCGGTGTGAAGACTCGGGGATCAAACTGAGCTGATTGCTGTAAAGTAATGGGCTCTGGGCGCTGTAGCATACTGGCCACTGTAGTATAACTGTGTAAGTAGTGTTAGTATGCGTTTATACAATACAGGAAGTCGGACGCGAACTACTCACCCCTACCGGTCTCAAGACTCATGGATGAAACCATGGCTCATTGCTGTAAAGTCATGTGCTCTGTGTAGTATTCCAATGTAAGTCATAGTAGAATGTTAGTATGTAATGCTACTAGGATGTAAGTATGTAATGTTAGAATGTAGGGCTGTCATGAGGGGAATCTTGGGGAGTTTGTACACAGTGTTGGAGAAGACGGTTACGTTGCTGTCTGCTCCTGTTGGTGGCTGTTTAAGCTGTCTTCTTTTCCTGCAATAAATCTACTTATCGGATCCACTGCTGTCTTCCTCTTCACTACATAAATTTGGCGATGAGCGGGAAAAGATAAAAAGAAGGCAGCACTCACCAATATTTTGAGCTTCCTTGCGTTCTGCTGAAGACCCGTTTTCCTGGTGAAGCAGTTTCTACTCATCCCAGGGTCGTCGGCTCATGGGACTATTTCAATCCTACCTGGTAGGATGTAAATTTTGGGATTTTGGGCTTCCTCTGCCTCTTCACTGCACTCTGGTCGCTGTACAACACGTGTGCAAGTAGTAGTAATTCTTTTTAACCTGCCATTTTGCACTGAATTTTACCTTCAATACTTCATGATTCCTCATTCTTGGAGAGCCACGCTTTGAATACCAGACGTGGAAAGCCCGTTTCCCTGCTTGGTGACGACCGCCATCTTGGGTGAGTCAAGCAGGTAGCGGGCTAGCTGTCGGGCTTTCTCCACCATAAATGACCCAGCTTGAGTGCACGCGCGCAGTGGACGCGCGCAGCGGGCACGCCGCGGGCGCGCTGAAGGCACGCCCAAGGCAAGCCCGTCTGCGCCCGTCCGCGCCCTTACAAGCCCTAAGCCAGGAACGGCCACCCAAGTCATGACTACTTCCCGCAGCATGACTCAGATAACTTATTCCACCACAGATTTAATAGACATTAAGAATAGGAGAGTCTCCCAGCCAATGCCCATGCTTAGTTGCCCAAACACTTTTCCTTGCAACCTGGAAGGACCAGTAGCATGTAAAATCTGCTCTTTCTGCTGCAAGTTAGACGTATCGTCAAGGACCGGCCATGCCGAGTCAGTCCAGCATACTCCAAAATTCATTTTATGTAATGTTAGATCACTGGCAAAACACCCAATTGAAATCTGGGACATGATCGGCTCCCACACTTCAGATTTATGCTTTCTGACCGAAACCTGGTTAAATCCCACTAACCACCCTCAGATTAATCTTGCTATACCGGATGGGTACAATTTCATCCATCTGGATAGGCAGGGAAAACAGGGGTGGGATCGCTATTGCTTTCAAGAATTATCTAAATGTCCAATGGACTGTCACACATAGCACGGATGGCCTGGAATTAGGATTTTTTAAAGTCACCAGACCGCACTTGGATTGCTGGAATGGGGCCCTGATCTATCGCCCACCAGGACCCAGGACTCATTTTGCAAATTAATTAGTTGAACTGATTGCCATGCAGGCTCTAGCACCTAGCAACTTTATGCTGCTCGGAGATTTTAATTTCCATGGCGAAGATTCTATGAACCCTGAGGTGAATCACCTCCTAAGTAGTCTAACTCAAATCGGGCTCTCCCTACTGACAATGGCCCCTACCCATAAGGCAGGTCATGCCCTAGACCTGATCTTTACCAACATGGGGCATTTATTTGACCTTCCCCCCCTCCCCCTAACATGGTCGGACCACTTTATGGTCCCTTTTTCCACTCGACAGCAGTAGGCAATGGTACAACCACGAACTGGACCGTACCCTAAGCAACTCCGTAGACCTTGGAATAACTTATCTCTAGAGGCTTTTGAGGCCGCCTATCAGGTACACTCTCAGGCAGATACCCCGGCAGATCCACCGGCCCTGAGACTGCTGGAGAATTTCAACTCCAGACTAACTCAGGCTTTTGACTCGGTGATACCTGGGAAAAATCTTTCCCCTTTCAAACAACGACCATCAGCCCCATGGTACACAGGCGAACTCGGTTCGGAAAAAACAAGATGTAAGGTCCTGGAGAGACGCTGGAGATCCAGCAAGATACCTCATGATAGACATATTTTTAAAATGTCTCTATCAAAATACCATCAAAATATAAAAAAAGCAAGGAAACTGTTTATTCTAAATCAAATTGATCAGGCCACTAATTCCTCAAAAACACTATTCAATATAGTTAAAGACTTCGTCTCACCCCAAGCATGCAGACCACCTCAATTGGAATCACAGGATCTCTGCAACTCCCTAGCGACTCATTTCCAAGAGAAAATCTCCCTGATCTACGCTAATTTCCCTCCCTCAATAACCCAGTCCGAAACCCCCTGTAGGAGCCCCACAGAAATTAACCAGCAGTCTTCTGATAATCTTACACAATTTCAACCTCTTTCCATAACGGAAGTCTCTCAACTAATATCCTCGGCTAAATCAGGTTCTCCTAGCGACTTGTGTCCCCCCAGAATTATGGCCCTACTAGCCCTATGCTGCGCCTCGGAAATTCAAGAAATTTTCAACTGTTCTATCAGTTCGGGTATTATTCCTCCAGCATGGAAGGAAGCTTTTGTTCGACCCATCTTGAAGAAACCGGCCGCAGACCCTCTCATACTGGATAACTATCGACCTATATCTTTGCTACCATTGCTAGGCAAACTTCTTGAATCGGCTATTAATAAACAGTTAAGCTTCTACCTAGAATCTAACAACCACCTAGATCCTTCACAATCAGGGTTCCGGACAGGATTTAGTACCGAAACCGCGATCCTGGCAGTGACGGAATCATTGAGATTAGAAATGGATGCCGGAGGATCAGCTATTCTGGTCCTCCTGGATTTGTCCGCAGCATTTGACACTATCTCACATGCCAAGTTATTGGAGAGATTGCTATCGTGCGGTATTCAAGATCAGGCTTTAAAATGGATACAGAACTTCTTGACGGATAGAAGCCAGACGATTATGCTGGGACCTTACCGCTCAGACAAGTACTGCGTGGACAAAGGGGTTCCTCAGGGATCCTGCCTTAGTCCCACTTTGTTTAATCTATATATGGCCCCGTTAGCAAAGATAGCAGAATCAGCTGGATTTGAGATAATCTCCTACGCAGATGATACCCAGCTCATTTTTAAAATCAACCCAGAAGCAAAATTCGAACACCTTCGCTTTGCAGCCGGAATCCGCAACATTGCCGACTGGATGACTAAGAATTATCTTCAATTAAATCCCAGCAAAACAGAAATTATGCTAATTGGGAAAGCCTCTCTGTGCTGGGTCCAGGGCTGCTGGCCCGACGATCTGGGTACTCCCCCCACCGCTAAACACATGGTAAAGAACTTGGGTTTCAAACTTGATCAAGCTCTATCCATGAAGGACCATGTAGCAGCAACCTCCAGCTCCTGCTATTACAGCCTACGACTCCTACGGAAAATACTTCCCAATTTACCTACCAAGCATCATAAAACGCTGGTCCAGGCCATGGTGATCTCTCGCCTTGATTACGGTAACGCGTTATTGGCAGAATTAGGCCCGACACTGCTTAGAGAACTGCAGGTCATACAAAATACTGCCGCGCGAATGATTTTAAACCGCCCTCCGGGATCACCGTCAGCCCCTTTACTGCTAGATCTTCACTGGCTTCCAATAGGGAAACGAGAATATTTCAAGACCTGCTGTCTCACTTATAAGGCCTTAAATGGAAAAGGCCCTCAATATCTAGCGCGCAGACTCACCAAACAAATTTCAGTTCGTGACCTTAGGTCAAATACACTAGGGTTCCTGAAGACCCCACAAATTCACCTTACTCGCTCAGGTGGGAGATCCTTTTCATATCTCGCACCCCGCTATTGGAATAATCTTCCCATTTCCATGCGCTCCTGCCCTTCCCTCATCACTTTCAGGAAGAAATTGAAAGCCTTTCTGTTTTGATCACTTGCGAGCTACTTCTGTTTTTTATCCCGCTGGTCTTTTCTTTCTCCTTCACTTTCGCTTTAATTCTCTACCAGGTATAGCGCCAAGATGCCCCAGGGTGAGTCGCGCGCTCTAGAAATAACCATAACATAACATAACATAACATAACATAACAGTGTTATTATGCGTTTATACTAATTCTGTAATTATGCAGTAACCAATTCATCATGGCCCTATGGAGCGCCACCTCCCAGGCGCAGTTCATAATATGTCCCGGGGTGTGCATCCGCGGAACATTTATGTTTGCTATTACAGGACGGGAGCATGGCTTCCACCCTGTGATAGCAAATCCTTGTTTGCATCGTTGAAGCAAGAGGAAGAAAACCTTGTATCGCTTCAATAAAGCGGATGGTAAAAATGGAGAAAAAAAGGAAGCAGGGTCTCACCCGTTCATTTAAATGAGCCCCCTGGTGGGTAATGTTCCGGGGCCAATCCTATTATTATATTGCGGTGTCTCTGCAGCATTGGGGACCTTAATCTCACATGCATATTAGGCGCGGGAGGGCACAGACACATTTAGCAGCCTAGGGGATCGCCACCTCCCCAGGTATAGTTTAGTAATTGTTCAGGGGACTTCGAGGCAAACTCAAGTCCGGGGATCGCCACCATCCGGGACTTTATTTAAATATGCAGGGTGGGCATCACTAGTCCCTGAAGCCTCGGTGGCACTAGGCAGTGCCTTATTGGTTCTATAATCACGCGGGCAGTACTCATGGTCTTATAAAGTGATACACACATAGAAGCCTTGCAGTTGTAGAATTACCTAGGCTTCATTTATGTAATAGTCATTCACATACAAAGGAACAGAGCGCATGCTAGAAGCATAATGTGCGTGTGCAATGCAGTGGCGCAAGCCTGTGATGTCATGAGTGATGTCACTGACCATGCCATCAGTGATGTAATATGTGACATCATCACCAGTGCATTGTGGGTACGCGAGTTATAGTTAGCTCAACTAACTATAACGTGCAAATTTCTCTGGTTTTATATGAGTCAAATGTCCAACTAACTATAACGTCCCTGAAACCTATGGTTTTTTCAGTGAATTTCTAAGGTTTTTTAAATGCTAATTCCTAACTATAACGTGTGTAAAACCTATGTTTTTTTTCAGTGAATATATATATGTCTATATATATATATATATATATTCACCGAAAAAACCATAGGTTTCAGGCACGTTATAGTTGGAAATTCGCATTTAAAAAACCTCAGAAATTCACTGAAAAAACCATAGTTAGCTGGACTTTTCACTTGTACAAAACCATTGAAATTCCCCCGTTATAGTTAGTTCAGCTAACTATAACTCGCGCGCCCGCAATGCACTGCTGATGACGTCACATATTACATCACTCATGACATGGTCAGTGACATCACTCATGACATCACTGATGACATCTCAAATGACATCACTGATGACATCACTGATGACATCATCCAGTGAATGTCTGTTTTTCTGAAAATTAAATATGTTTTATATATGTATATCTCAAGGTCGATGGAAGAATAAATGGGTATATAAGTGTCTAAATGGATGATTTGTTTTTGAAAAATTGATTGTGTAACTGACTGATTAAGTCTATCATAGTGAATACATGGCTTATTGAGTAATGTTTAAATATGTAAATATCTGTATCAGTCTCTCACTTTGTGTATAAGTGGCTGCATGGGTTTGTGAGTAGCTACATGGGTGTCTATATAGGTTATTAGTTGGTTTTTTGAGTATCAGTCTGAGTGTCTGCATGGTTCGGTGGGGGGTATTACGTAGTGCATAGGTGCATGAATGAGTGACTCACTGTTTGTATGTGTTGAAGACAGCATGTGTGCAGGACTGTATGGGTGGATGAGTGTGTGTATGGGTGTGTTAGTGAGTGAATGACTGTCTCAATAGTGTCTTTATGAGTAACTACATATGTTTTAAACTAGTATATGTGACTATTGGTGTATATAAGTGAGTATATGTGAGAGTGAGAGATTGAAAGAGTTCCTGTGTTTCTATAAGTGATTGTTTAAAAGACTAAGTATGTGTAAGTTTCCGTAGAAGTAAGTGTGGTGGTGTGTGTATAACTGTATATGCAAGTAAATGTATGTTTGATTCTTTATTAGCATGAGTGACTATGTGTGTGAATAACTCTATGGATGAGTGGCATTGTGTAACAGGATGTATAGGTGTATGAGCACATATGATGAGTGAGTACATGTATGAGTGACTGTATAGGACTGTTGGTGAATTGTATGTGAATTGAGTGGATGTGTATGTGGATCTTAGAATTACTGAAGAGGTTGTTGTAACTGGTATTGGTATGTCCATTGTTTTGAAAATGTTAGTCTCTATTTTTGAATGTGTGTATCAAAGGTTATATTAGGGTGAGAGGAGGTCTGCCACTCTATCACAAGGATGATGTCATCAGTGATGCCATCAGTGATGTCATTTGAGATGTCATCAGTGATGTCATGAGTGATGTCACTGACCATGTCATGAGTGATGTAATATGTGACGTCATCAGCAGTGCATTGCGGGCGCGCGAGTTATAGTTAGCTGAACTAACTATAACGGGGGAATTTCAATGGTTTTGTACAAGTGAAAAGTCCAGCTAACTATGGTTTTTTCAGTGAATTTCTGAGGTTTTTTAAATATAATTCCTAACTATAACGTGCCTGAAACCTATGGTTTTTTCTGTGAATTTCAAAGGTTTTTTAAATGCTAATTTCTAACTATGCCTACAGAGATAGGATATGTGAAGAAAGAAGAAAAAATGCACAGAAAGAAAAAAAAGAAGTGCAGAAAGAAGCAACAGAAGTCCTCAAAGATGAAGAAAAGTGCAGGAAGAAGGATAACGTGCAGAAAGAACAAAAAGAAGAGCAGAAAGAAGCCTTGTTGCAAAATCATCCTGTACCCTCAACTTTTTCAGACGGATACTGGTGGTAACTGAGTCTGACTAACCAGTCCTAGAGCCAGTGCTATGTTAAAAGACACTTAGAATACAGTGAAAACACCTACATACACTAGGGAGCATGACCTCCTCTGTAAGCCCGTAGTATATAATAGGGCAGGGGGATTAAAACTACCTCTTAAAACAGGCCACAGGGCGTTTTTTGCACACGTTAACTCAGGCCCCATCCCCTCCCTTCACCACTTTTTAAACACACCCTGTGTCCGTTTTTAGTTGGGAGATTAAGTTCATTTGAATCCTGAGGGTCCCTACGGTCCAACTAGCCCACTAGGTACCTCCAGTAAGTGCCACAGAGCTGCGTTGCAGAGAGGTGTAAAAAGTGGCACGGCCTGGACCACTTCTCTGCAATGCAGCTCAGTGGCGCTTACTGGAAGCACTTGGTGGGCTAGTTAGCCCCCAGGGGCCCTCAGTATTGAAGGTAAATTATATCCCCAATTTAAAACGTGCCATAGTGCGTGTTTGCACACGTCACCTCAGGCCCCGTCCCCTCCTTTCACCACTGTGTAAACGCGCCCTGTGGCTGTTCTAAGTTGAGAGATTAAGTCCCCTTGAATCCTAAGGGTCCCTAGGGGCAAACTAGACCACTAGGTACCTCCAGTAAGCGCCACAGAGCTGCGTTGCAGAGAGGTGTAAAAAGGGGCATGGCCTCAGAACACCTGTCTGCAGCGCAGCTCCCTGGAGCATACTTTAGATGCCTGTTGGGCTAGTTGGCCATCAAGGACCCTCAGTATTGAAGAGGAATTAATTCCCCAACTTACAACTCACCAGGGGGCGCGTTTGCAGAGTGCTGCAAGGAGGGGGCGTGGCCTCCGGCACGATGCCAGTCTTTTATTTATTTTAATTTTTTAAGAAGGGGGGCTGTGTGGTTCCCCTTCTTATTTTAATTTGTTGACCCTGATGACCCCATCCCCCCGGTCCTGTCTCCTAATTATATTTTTTTGACCCCAATCCCCAGGGCCGGCCACTGATTTTTATTATTTTTAAAAAATATATATTTATAGACACACCTAGGACATGCTGGACAAACCGTACGTACCTATCACCATGACGATTTGCGTGATATTCATTAAAAGGCGACTATGCATAAAATGAATCCACGTGGAATGTATTTACACCACTAGTGAAGCTCTGACATGTCTGATGCCCTACCGTGCCTAATCCCGGTAGACACCCTTGTCGTTTATTGAGACAAACATGGGTAGCTATTGACGGTCACATTTAATAGACATGCACACCAAGCCATTCAAAGGGGATTCGACAAAAATTCGACCAAAACTATGCAAGAAACCTCCCTCACGGTTAATAAAACACACATCCACTGCCGGATGTGTAATACTTTTTATTTTACTCTCTGGAATGGGGACGAACATCACTTGAGAGTCACAGCGCGCTCCTGGCAGAGCCCAATGCTGTGTTACACCCACCATTGCCTGCTGAGTGCCACACACCTCTGTGTTGTATTCCACTAGCTAGTGCATATGCTATGACACTCTCTAGCCCATGTGCACTGTAACACCACCGGGTGAATATGTCATGCCACACTTGTCTTCGCACAGTTTATATTGCCCCATCTAACGTGCCTTCCTCGATGCCTATGTTATAACGCACAGTGCTATGCCATACATATTACAATCTGGGATCCATATCTTTGTCACAGTGCATATACAACGTTACACTCCCCAGCACATATTTTATATTACAACTTTAGAGACTAGTTAGGTTACACAACACTGCCCTGTGCATATTACACTGCAAGGCGCATATCGCATAGCACGCGCTAGTGCCATCTCGCGCTCTCCAATGAATCTGTCATTGCGCACAATGTTTTGCATATTATATTTCACACCCGGTTCATCTTATATCACACTTTTTGGTGCATAGTTTATACCATACACTATATCTAGTTTTCATTTTCAATCGTGCTCTCAGCACTATGTTCTATATAACACTGTGTTCACCTACCCTTTTCACGGGCATTACATTTTGCGATAGGGGGTGGAGGGTCAGGGGGTGTTTCTGCCAAGTGAGCCCGGAGTCACAGTCACAAACGTCCTCTTCTTCCTGAATAAAAGTGAGATTATGCTGCATACTTGTTCATATTTTAAGTAGTTCGCACAGACACACGTTTTAAAAACAATAAAGTTCCTAATACCCGCCTTCTCTGAACAGTTAGCTTGCTGCCCCATCCCCCTCCTCCCTATCCTCTGTTGTGTGAATCCATGGACTAGCCTCCTCCCTCCTGCCATGCATGGTCTGATGTGCTGCCACTGCCCTCAATTTAATATGATGTACCAGTCCACTCCTCCTGCCCTCCATTGCCCAATTCTATGTCCCATCATTGACCTCCTGCTTAAATTCTGTGCTTAGCTTGCTGCCCCTATTCTCCTTCCCCCTGCCATCCGATGTCTTTGTGCATGCCCCTGCTCCATCCTTTTTGCCCACCATGTTCCATGGACCTGCCCCTCCTATCTACTCTGAGTGTTCTGTTGAGCTGCCACTCCCCTCCCGCCTGCCTAGCATTGTCAGTTGACTGTAACCTGTCCCTGCCACCTCCACCCTGCCTGTCCACATGCCATGCCCCTATCCTCTTCCTCCTTTCCTACATGGTCCATTGTACTGCCACACCCTTCTGCCCTCCCTGGTCTGTTGTGCGGCAACTGCTCCTCCTGCCTGCCCCGTGCGGTCTGTTGTGAGGCCCCTTACCCTGAACTTTCTTGTCTGTGCACAGGTCCTGACCCTCCCTTCTATCCTCCATCCTCCTTTGTGCATGCCCCTGCACCCTCCTTCTTGCCCATCATAGCCATTGTGCTGCCACTAACCCTCCCGCTTGCCATGCATGGTCTTCTGTGCTGCCATGGCCCCTCCCACCTTCCCTGTGTGGTCCGCTAGCTGCCCCTGACCCCCTCCCACCTTCCCTCCATGGTCTGTGTGTATGCCATCACAGTCTCACTGTTGCTCTTCATGGTGTGTCTTGTTTCTAGTGCCCATCCTGCCTGACCTCCATGGCTATCTTGCTGCTCCTGCCCTGCCCCCTTGCCCCCAGCCCTCTGTTTACATGTGCAGAGCCCTACTCCCTCCCTCCCGGCTTGTCTGTTCCATTGTAATGCCCCTGATCCGTCCCTCCTGCCCTTTATGGTCTGTTATGCTGCAGCTTTCTCTCCTGTCTGTCCATTATGGTCAGTTAGCTACCATTGCCTCTTGCCCCTCTGTTCTCTGTTGTCCATGTGCATGGTCCTGTCCCCTCCCTCTTGCTTTCTATGGATTGTTGTGCTGCACTCCCGTCCCGCATGCGCTGTGTGGTGTATTGTGCTGCTGCAAACCCTGATGCCTGCCCTGCAGGGTCAGTTTGGTGCACCTCTCCATGTCCCTCCTGTCTTCTGTTATCCAGGTCCATGTCCCTACCCCAATTCCTCCTGCCTACCATGATCCAATGTACCATACATGTGAACATTTTGAACTTGGTAAGAGGGAGATTTTGAAAAAAACTGGGGTATTGATTTTCCCCTTTGAGTTACATTGAAAAAGAGGAGATTGTAGACAGGAGACAGATCAAATCAATCAATCAATCAATCATAGGCATTTGTATAGCACACTGCTCACCCGGAGGGTCTCAAGGAGCTGGGGGGGGGGGGAACGCTACTGCTCGAACAGCCAGGTCTTGAGTTGCTTCCTGAAGGCGAGATGGTCTTGTGTTGTCCGGAGGTGGATGGGGAGGGAGTTCCATGTCTTGGCTGCCAGGTAGGAGAAGGATCTTCCTCCGGCGGTGGCTCTGCGGATGCGGGGGACGGTGGCGAGAGTGAGGCTGGCAGAGCGGAGCTGGCGGGTGGGCTTGTGGAAGGTCAGGCGGCTGTTGAGGAACTTGGGGCCCAGGTCGTGGAGGGCCTTGTGTGCGTGGGTGAGGAGTCGGAACGTGATTCTTTTGTTGACGGGGAGCCAGTGCAGGTCTCTCAGGTGTCCGGAGATGTGGCTGTGTCGGGGGATGTCCAGGATGAGTCGTGCTGAGGCGTTCTGGATCCGTTGGAGTTTCTTCTGGAGTTTGGCGGCGGTGCCGGCGTAGAGGGTGTTCCCGTAGTCCAGCCGACTGGTGACGAGGGCCTGGGTGACTGGCTTCCTGGTCTCGGTGGGGATCCACCGGAAGATCTTTCGAAGCATGCGCAGGGTGTCGAAGCATGAAGACGAGACGGCGTTGACTTGTCTGGTCATCGAGAGGGAGGAGTCCAGGATGAAGCCTAGGTTGCGTGCGTTGTCCGTTGGCTTGGGGGTGGCTCCCAGGGCGGGGGGCCACCAGGAGTCGTCCCAGGCGGAGGGTGATGATCCCAGGATGAGGACCTCCGTCTTGTCTGAGTTCAGTTTCAGGTGGCTGTTCTTCATCCATTCGGCGACGTCTTTCATACCTTCGTGTAGGCTGGCTCTGGCGGCGTCCGGGTCACTGGTGAGGGAGAGGATCAGCTGGGTGTCGTCGGCGTAGGTGATGATCTTGAGGTTGTGTTGACATGCGATGGTTGCGAGGGGGCTCATGTAGACGTTGAAGAGGGTGGGGCTGAGCGATGACCCTTGTGGAACGCCGCAGATGACTTCGGTGGCCGCTGACCGGAACGGGGTGAGGCGGACTCTCTGGGTTCTTCCGGCGAGGAATGAGGTGATCCACTCCAGGGCCTTCTCCTGGATGCCGGTGTTGTTCAGGCACTGTACCAGGGTGCGGTGGCAGACAGTGTCCAATGCTGCGGAGAGGTCCAGGAGGATGAGGGCCGCAGTTTCCCCGTTGTCCATAAGGGATCTGATGTAATCTGTGGCTGCGATGAGGGCGGTCTCCGTGCTGTGGTTGGCTCGGAAGCCGGATTGCGAGTGGTCGAGGGATCCGTTGGTCTCGAGGAAGGCGGCTAGCTGTCTGTTGACGGTCTTCTCGATGACTTTGGCAGGAAATGGGAGGAGCGAGATGGGGCGGTAGTTCTTGAGGTCGGAGGGGTCTGTAGTTGGTTTCTTCAGCAGGGCACTGATCTCGGCGTGTTTCCAGCACTCCGGGAAGGTGGCGGTGTTGAAGGAGGCGTTGATGATGTCGTGGTCGGCCGTGTTGAAGATGTGGTGTGGGCAGGGGTCCGTAGGGGATCCGGAGTGGATGGTGTTCATTGTGCATGTTGTGTCTTCGGTGCTGACTGGGGTCCAGGTGCGGAGGGTGGCGGTGGGGGGCATCGGTTCAGTGGTGGGGTTTGTGGTTGGTGGGCCGAAGCTGTTGTGAATGTTGGCGATCTTGTCGTGGAAGAAGGCTGCGAGGGAGTCGCAGAGGTCTTGCGAGGGAGTGATGTCATTGTTTCCGGCGTCGGGGTTGGAGAGCTCTTTGACGATGCTGAAGAATTCCTTGCTGTTGTGGGTGTTGTTGTCCAGTCGTTCCTTGAAGGCTGTCTTCTTTGTGGCGCGGATCAGTTGGTGGTGTTTGCGGGTGGCGTGTTTGAGGGCCGTCATGTTGTCTGTGGTCTGGTTGGTGCACCAGGTGTACACCAGGGAGCGGCAGTTCTTCTTGGAGGTGATGAGCTCGTCGGTGAACCAGGAGGCTTTCTTGCTGCCGCGTCTGCTGGGGGGGTTCTTCTTCAGTGGTGCGAGGGCATCTGCGCAGTTGGTGATCCACTGTGTGAGGTTGTTGGCGGCTTCGTTGGGGTCCGTTGAGCTGGTGGGGGGGTTCTGGCTGAGGAAGGTGGTGAGCTGGTCGCCGGTGATCTTGTTCCAGCTCCTGCAGGGGGCTTGTTGAGGGTGGTGGTGGGTCGTCGTTTTACTGAAGCTGAAGTGGACGCAGCTGTGGTCAGTCCACTGGAGATTGGTGGAGTGGCTGAAGGTGACGTATTTGCTGGATGAGAAGACTGGGTCAAGCGTGTGGCCTGCGTGGTGGGTGGGGGTGGTTACCAGTTGCTTGAGTCCGAGGTTGTCCAGGTTGTCCAGCAGAGCAGTGGTGTTGCGGTCCTTGTTGTCCTCCAGGTGGAAGTTGAGGTCCCCCAGGAGGATGTAGTCGGTGGAATTGATGGCGTGCGGGCTGTCGAAGTCTGTGATGTCTTCGCTGAACTGTGTGCATGGTCCCGGTGGTCTGTAGACGAGGGTGCCTCTGAGCGTGGTCTTGGGGTCGGTGTGTATCTGGAAGTGGAGGTGTTCGGCGGAGGTGAAGGTGTCATCGGAGTTGGTCGTGATGCGGATGGTATTCTTGTGGATGATGGCGATGCCTCCTCCTGTCTGGTTGACACGGTCCTTCCTGGTGATTTTGTAGCCTTCTGGGACGGCGATGGCCACGTCGGGCCCTGAGGAGGCGTTCATCCAGGTTTCCGTGAGGAAGGCGATGTCTGGTGCTGTCGAGTCGGGGAGGTTCCAGAGTTCGACGGCATGCCTGTGAACGGAGCGGGTGTTGAGCAGGATGCACATCAGGTGTTTGTTGCTGGGGCTCGGTTTAGCAGGTGCGGTGTTGGGTCGGAGGCCGGTGAAGCGGCAGGTCAGGCAGGGGAAGGGTCTGTGGGTGCGTCTTGGGGTGGCTCGGTAGCAGGCGGTGTTTCGGCCGGCGTTGAGTGCGTGGAGGGTTTTGGCATCATAGATGTGCAGGGTGTGCTGGTGAGGGCGAAGACCAGGGGGTCTGGTGCTGGGCGTGGTCCAGTCGCGGACAGGCGCAGACGAGCTTACCTTTGGCGCACCTTCGGCGCTCAATCAGTGCTCCCGCTGCGCGCGTCTGCTGCGAGGTCGCTCTGGGGGCGTCATAAGTAAGGAGCCGGGAGGGAGGAGCAGCTGGGTGGCGGGAGCGGGGCGGCGAATGGAATCACAGGGGGGCGGGGCCGCAGGGAGGCAGCGGCGGGAAATTCCAAGAAGCAGCGGGCAGCGGGAAATTCCCAGGAGCAGCGGGAAATTCCCAGGAGCAGCGGGCAGCGAGCGAAGGAATCTGCAGGCAGGAGGCGGCAAAGGCAGGCAGGAGCGGCAGCAGTGAGTGGGGCGACCAAGCCCTGTGGAGGGCTAAGCGGTCAAATAAAGCCCATTTGAGCTTAAAAACATTGGACTTTTCCTGGCTGAAACAGGTCTGTTGGCATGTATGGTTGTACTACCACTGCCTCTTCCTTCTGCCCACAATGGTCTATTATATTGCCACACCTCTCTTGCCAGTCCTGTATTGTTGGTTTGTTGCCCCTGCCCCCCTTTCCACTGCCCTCCATAGTCTGTTGTGCTGCCACTGCCCTTCCTGCCTGCCCAGTGTGGTAACATTTTTGCCTCTGCACTCTCCTACCTGCCTTCAATTTTCAGAGTCCGTGCCCTTGCCCTTTCAGATTTTTTACTTTGATTCCATCAAGAAGGTATTCAAATATGTCACACATTTGCCATAAATTCTGAATGTTAGCACTCTAGTTGCTCATTAGATCACTGTAGTAAAGCTACTGCTCACCACGGAAGTCTGCTGCTGGTATTAAAAGTGCATGTTTCAGTCTGCATATCAGAATTTTTTCAGGAAATAGAAGAGGATTTGAGAAGTCAAAATGTGCCCTAATTTTTCTTTCTGCAGCACTAATCATAATTTCTATGGCAAAATGAACCCCTTCATTTTGTTCCTTTGTAAATTAAATGTTTTAAGTGTTACCACTTTATTCCAATCAAGATGGCTTTAGGTGTGCCATACTTTTGTCATAAGTAAGACTGTTAGCGCTCTAGTTGTTCGTTAGAACACTCTGGGACATTCTGTCATTGGGCTATACTTGGGCTACATCTGGGTGATATTTGGGCTACATTTGGGCTCTTTTGTCTCTGGTGGCCATTTTGGGAGACTTATTTGTTATGATGTTTCCTAATTTCCTCATTTACTACAGTCTCCTCAGTAGGAAATACTTTCAGTTTTTTACTTTGATTCCATCAAGAATGCATTCAGATGTGTCACACATTTGCCATAAATTCAGAATGTTAGCACTCTACTTGCTTATTAGATCACTGTAGTAAAGCTACTGCTCACCAGGGAAGTCTGCTGTTGGTATTGAAAGTGCATGTTTCAGTCTGCATGTCAGAATTTTTTAATGAAATAGAAGTGCCCTAATTTTTCTTTCTGCAGAACTAATCATACTTTCTATGGCAAAATGAACCCCTCATTTTGTTCCTTTTTAAATTAAATGTTTTAAGAGTTACCACTTTATTCCAACCAAGATGGCTTCAGGTGTGCCATACGTTTGTCATCAGTAGGACTGTTAGCGCTCTAGTTGTCCTTTAGAACACTCTGGGAAGCTGCAGTAGAACACAAAGTAATCAACTGACAGTCTCTGCCCTTGTTGCATGTGCATGTTTTACTGAGTATGTCAGACTTCATTCTCACATGACTGAGAAAGATAATGTGAATTTACAGAAAAAATGCTCTCAGTTTAGCTTATAGATCACCTTCCAATCCTCTGTGGGAAAAGCATGAGAAAATAGTTTTCTCTCAAACATGATTTATGATATCACAGCCAAAGGCTTTTTCACATGGTAAAATCACCTTAGAACACACCACAATTCCTAAAATGAGTATGGTACCATCAACAAATGATTTATAATGTAACTAAAGTCTTAAAACCTTCTATTAACTGCAATGCTTTTTAATGATGTTCTATCATGTATATCGGTGCCCAGATGGCTGCCAACACTTCTTGGATGAAGTGCTGACAGCCAATCAGATCTCACGATGAGATGTGTGGTTAGGCTCCGCCCAGATATATATGTGATTTTACTTTTGATTTTCTCAGGAACTACTGAACGGATTTACAACATTTAAGCAAAAGGCACGAGTCTGTACTGAGGACTACTTCTTTGCCAAATTTGGTGTAATTCCGTTCAGCACTTCGGGCTGTAGCTGCGTCAACAGATCCTAAGGTAAAATGCATGGGGAAAACGTGTTTTGGGACTCCCTTTTTTCTCGGCCCCCGCTTGACGAATCACCATGAAATTTTCAGGATAGGAGCGGACCAGAGCTGGCCAAAGGTTTGGAAACATTCGCGAAAATTCAACAATCGACTCCAACGTTATTCCAAATAGAATGTTGCGGATTTCCTATGGAAAATAGGTCCTAACTATAACTACCTACTGGCGACTGCCAGTAGGTAATATATATAACTATGGTTATTGAAGGACTACTTACCCCAGAAGGCTATTGGCTGAAAGAAGTCCCATTTGGGCGGGGACAGTGAGATAACAGTCCTCATAGCTGCCGGGACAGTGTTTGATTTCAGCCAGTGAACAAGGGCTTGGAGCCCGAAACATGTTTGGCATTTCACTTGTGGTGGGGATTACGTGCTGTGTCTGCTACCCACATTAAAGGAGGTTTTCATGCTCAACTGTGTTGGCGTTTCCATGCAGAGCGCAACAGGGTGAAACCTGGATTTTGGAATTTAATTGTGGCGTGCTCCGCCGCGGAGACGCCCCGCCGCAAATAAAAGCGGACCTGCGTGCCTTCAGTAATCGGCACGCACAGGAGTTGGACATGCCTAATTTTGTGGGGGTAAAGAAGTCAGCAGAGTATGTGACGTTTTTCCTGCCACAGGACCCACTTGGTTGTTAAATTTGTATGACAAAGTCTCGGCTGGCTTCCACTATGGTTATTGAAGGACTACTTACCCCAGAAGGCTATTGGCTGAAATAAGTCCCATTTGGGCGGGGACAGTGAGATAACAGTCCTCATAGCTGCCGGGACAGTGTTTGATTGCAGCCAGTGAACAAGGGCTTTGAGCCCGAAACATGTTTGGCATTTCACTTGTGGTGGGGATTACGTGCTGTGTCTGCTGCCCGCATTAAAGGAGGTTTTCATGCTCAACTGTGTTGGCGTTTCCATGCAGAGCGCAACAGGGTGAAACCTGGATTTTGGAATTTAATTGTGGTGTGCTCCGCCGCGGAGATGCCCCACCGCTAATAAAAGCGGACCTGCGTGCCTTCAGTCATCGGCACGCACAGGAGTTGGACATGCCTAATTTTGTGGGGGTAAAGAAGTCAGCAGAGTATGTGACGTTTTTCCTGCCACAGGACCCACTTGGTTTTTAAATTTGTATGACAAAGTCTCGGCTGGCTTCCACTATGGTTATTGAAGGACTACTTACCCCAGAAGGCTATTGGCTGAAAGAAGTCCCATTTGGGCGGGGACAGTGAGATAACAGTCCTCATAGCTGCCGGGACAGTGTTTGATTGCAGCCAGTGAACAAGGGCTTGGAGCCCGAAACATGTTTGGCATTTCACTTGTGGTGGGGATTACGTGCTGTGTCTGCTGCCCGCATTAAAGGAGGTTTTCATGCTCAACTGTGTTGGCGTTTCCATGCAGAGCGCAACAGGGTGAAACCTGGATTTTGGAATTTAATTGTGGCGTGCTCCGCCGCTGAGATGCCCCACCGCTAATAAAAGCGGACCTGCGTGCCTTCAGTCATCGGCACGCACAGGAGTTGGACATGCCTAATTTTGTGGGGGTAAAGAAGTCAGCAGAGTATGTGACGTTTTTCCTGCCACAGGACCCACTTGGTTTTTAAATTTGTATGACAAAGTCTCGGCTGGCTTCCACTATGGTTATTGAAGGACTACTTACCCCAGAAGGCTATTGGCTGAAAGAAGTCCCATTTGGGCGGGGACAGTGAGATAACAGTCCTCATAGCTGCCGGGACAGTGTTTGATTGCAGCCAGTGAACAAGGGCTTGGAGCCCGAAACATGTTTGGCATTTCACTTGTGGTGGGGATTACGTGCTGTGTCTGCTGCCCACATTAAAGGAGGTTTTCATGCTCAACTGTATTGGCGTTTCCATGCAGATCGCAACAGGGTGAAACCTGGATTTTGGAATTTAATTGCGGCGTGCTCCGCCGCGGAGACGCCCCGCCGCAAATAAAAGCGGACCTGCGTGCCTTCAGTCATCGGCACGCACAGGAGTTGGACATGCCTAATTTTATGGGGGTAAGGAAGTCAGCAGAGTATGTGACGTTTTTCCTGCCACAGGACCCACTTGGTTTTTAAATTTGTATGACAAAGTCTCGGCTGGCTTCCACTATGGTTATTGAAGGACTACTTACCCCAGAAGGCTATTGGCTGAAAGAAGTCCCATTTGGGTGGGGACAGTGAGATAACAGTCCTCATAGCTGCCGGGACAGTGTTTGATTGCAGCCAGTGAACAAGGGCTTGGAGCCCGAATCATGTTTGTCATTTCACTTGTGGTGGGGATTACGCGCCTTGTCTGCTGCCCACATTAAAGGAGGTTTTCATGCTCAACTGTGTTGGCGTTTCCATGCAGAACGCAACAGGGTGAAACCTGGATTTTGGAATTTAATTCCGGCGTGCTCCGCAGCGGAGACGCCCCGCCGCAAATAAAAGCGGATCTGCGTGCCTTCAGTCATCGGCACGCACAGGAGTTGGACATGCCTAATTTTGTGGGGGTAAAGAAGTCAGCAGAGTATGTGACGTTTTTCCTGCCACAGGACCCACTTGGTTTTTAAATTTGCATGACAAAGTCTCGGCTGGCTTCCACTATGGTTATTGAAGGACTACTTACCCCAGAAGGCTATTGGCTGAAAGAAGTCCCATTTGGGCAGGGACAGTGAGATAACAGTCCTCATAGCTGCCGGGACAGTGTTTGATTGCAGCCAGTGAACAAGGGCTTGGAGCCCGAAACATGTTTGGCATTTCACTTGTGGTGGGGATTACGTGCTGTGGCTGCTGCCCACATTAAAGGAGGTTTTCATGCTCAACTGTGTAGGCGTTTCCATGCAGAGAGCGCAACAGGGTGAAACCTGGATTTTGGAATTTAATTGCGGCGTGCTCCGCCACGGAGACGCCCCACCGCAAATAAAAGCGGACCTGCGTGCCTTCAGTCATCAGCATGCACAGGAGTTGGACATGCCTAATTTTGTGGGGGTAAAGAAGTCAGTAGAGTATGTGACGTTTTTCCTGCCACAGGACCCACTTGGTTTTTAAATTTGTATGACAAAGCCTCGGCTGGCTTCCACTATGGTTATTGAAGGACTACTTACCCCAGAAGGCTATTGGCTGTAAGAAGTCCCATTTGGGCGGGGACAGTGAGATAACAGTCCTCATAGCTGCCGGGACAGTGTTTGATTGCAGCCAGTGAACAAGGGCTTGGAGCCCGAAACATGTTTGGCATTTCACTTGTGGTGGGGATTACGTGCTGTGTCTGCTGCCCACATTAAAGGAGGTTTTCATGCTCATCTGTGTTGGCATTTCCATGGTGAAACCTGGATTTTGGAATATATATATATATATATATATATATATATATATATATATATATATATATATATATATATATATATATATATATATATATACATATACATATATATAGATGTAGATATTACCTACTGGCGGTCGCCAGTAGGTAGTTATAGTTAGGACCCTGTTTCCATAGGAAATCCGCAACATTCTATTTTGAATAACTTTGGCGCCGGTCGACGAATCCTCGCGAATTTTTTCAAAATAGGTGGGGCGCTACGCTCCGCTCCTACCCTGAAAGTCTCGGGGGGATTCGTCAAGCGGGGGCTGAGATAAAAGGGGGATCCCAAAACGCGTTTTTCCCATGCATTTTTCCATAGGACCTTTAGACACAGCTACAGCCCGAACGGCTGAACAGAATTACTTGAAATTTGGCAGAGAGGTAGTCCTCAGGTCAAGGAAGTGCCTTTTGTAGGTTTGGTGTAAATCTGTTCAGTAGATTCTGAGAAAAAAGCCTTTAAATCAATATATATATCTGTGACAGCTTACGGTGCGCTTACGGTGCGCTTACCGTAAGCTTACCGTATGCGTACGGTGGCGTGCGCGAGCGCGATTTTGATTGGCTCTTAGATCTTAGTAAACATTCGAATCGGTCTAAACCAGGAAGCGGCGGCCGCCATTTTCTCTCTCGCTCTCTGAGTAGGGCAACAAAAACGAAGCCAAAAAATGTCTAAAGAGGCAGTTTCTTGACATCCTAATCACCCAGCATTGATATAGGGGTCCCCAAACAACCCCCAAGCCCAAAAAAATATATATTTTTTTTTTTCGGAAAATCGCCGATTACGCTTACCATACGCGTACGGTAAAAATTAAAAAAAAAAAAAATTATCCACATTCTCCCCACCCCGAAGGGCACCATTTGTGCATAGCATATCACAGCTATGAAATTAACAAAGAATACATTTCACAAAGATGCGCATAATATGTCCCCCATGTGCGCACGGTGCGCGAAGCGCATCGTGCGTACATGGCCCATCCCGCATAACGTGGGCATGCGGTGCGCGCAGCGCACCGCGTGACCACCGTGCGTGCACGGCACTAACTGCGTAAAGTGGGCGCGTGGTGCGCGAAGCGCACCGCGTGCTCACTGTGCGCGCACGGTGCGCGAAGCGCACTGTGCACGCACAGAACGAACTGCGTTAACTGGGCGCGCACGCCACCAATGGCGTAAAGTAACTTAGCATTTAAAAAACCGTACAAATTCACTGAAAAAACCATAGGTTTCACACACGTTATAGTTAGGAATTAGCATTTAAAAAACCTTGCAAATTCACTGAAAAAACCATAGGTTTCACACATGTTATAGTTAGCTGTACATTTCACTCGTAAAAAACCAATGAAATTCCCCCGTTATAGTTAGTGCAGGCAACTATAACTCACGCGACCGCAATCTTCTGCTGATGACATATGTGTCTTTATGAAAAAAAAATATTTGTAATATATGTATAGCTAAAATTTAATGGAAGAAGACATGGGCAAATAAGTGTCTAAATACAGTATTAGCATCAGCAGAGGATTGCGGTCGCGTGAGTTATAGTTGCCTGCACTAACTATAACGGGGGAATTTCATTGGTTTTTTACGAGTGAAATGTACAGCTAACTATAACATGTGTGAAACCTATGGTTTTTTTCAGTGAATATATATGTAAATATATATATATTATATATATTCACATATTCGTTCCAGAACACTGTTGATGGACACCTCAATAGTATGCAAACCATCCGATAAAGGCGGCAATATTGTTCTACAAACAACAGAACAAGACAGTATAGAAGCTTCAAGACAGCTGTCAGACAATAGATGCTATGGAAAAACAACGAGGGAGAATTATAATGAAAGTGTCAACCAATACCATTCCTTGATTAAAAAATGGTATGAGCAATCAATGTTGCGAACAGATGAGTACATATTTCTTCGCAACTTAAATCCTACAACACCAACCTTCTACCATATTCCGAAAATCCATAAAAACAGTGAACATCCGCTGGGTAGGAATATTGTCTCATCACAGGGAATTCTGACATAACACCTTTCAATATTTATTGATCATTTTTTGTTTCAATCGGCCTTGCAATTAACCTCTTACTTAAAAGACACCAAGGACTTTTTAAACCACATGGAACAACTGACCTGGGATTCATCACATCAATTGGTTGTATTGGACATAACCAGTCTATATACGTGCATAGAGCACGAAGATGGACTTAATACGGTGAAAGTTTATTTAAACAAACAACCACTGAAATTCACAGACCACAATTCTATGCTTTTAGAATTCACCAAATTCTGTCTAACTAACAATATCTTTCTATTTCAGGAAGACTACTATATACAGATCTCTGGGGAGGCCATGGGCACCTGCTTCGCTCCCAGCTACGCAAATGTATTCATGGGCTTGTGGGAGGAGCAGGTGGCAAGGTCATCCAAAAACAAAATATGGGTGTATAGAGTTTTGTCTTGGTATAGATACATAGATGATCTATTTTTGGTCTGGAGGGGGCACTAAAATCTGCTCGGGATTTCATAGAGCATTTAAACAACAACAGTTTAAATTTACAATTCTCAGGTGAAGTAAGTTCTATGGCAGTGAGCTTCCTTGACCTGAGAGTTTTCATAGCTGAAGGGAAGCTAAATATATCACTATACAGAAAATCTTCGGTGGGCAGCTCTACACTCCATGCCACAAGTAGTCATCCACCAAAGTTAATTCAAAGTATGCCTTATGGCGAATTTCTCAGGCTCAAAAGAAACAGCTCAATGGATTGTGATTTTAAGGTTACAGCCAATGAATGTACAGCCAGATTCACTACAAGGGGATACAGTACACAATTGTTAGAAAGAACATTGTAAAAGGCCAAGAGTATGCCTAGTGAACAGTTACTACAAGGAAAAAATCAGATGGAAAAGAATACAAAAGAGGAGGGCAAATTCAGAATGATCACAGCCTATTCAGAGGATGCCAATGCTTTGAAAAAAATACTTCGTAGGAATCGGAATATCCTGAAAACAGACCTGATCATTGCAAATGATATACCAGCTTTTCCCCTAGTGACCTTTACAAAGACAAGATCTTTAAAGGATATGCTAGTCCACAGTCACCTAGACAAAGAGAAACAGAAAAGAGGTACCCTTAAAGAAATTAAGGGTTTTTGACATTGTGGAAAATGTAAAGCCTGTGCCAACAGCAGAAAGGTCTCAACATATGAGATACCTGACATAAAAAACATAGATTTATAACTAAATTCATAACCTGCCATACTGCTTATTCAGTGAACTGTTTGGTATGTCCGTGCGGACTAAAATATATAGATAGCACTATTCATCCGATAAAAATCTGCATACTAGAATATATGCAAGCTTTTACAAACAAGGATACATCCTATCCAGTGGCGAGGCATTTTGCCAGCAAACATCAGAGTAACAGGGATCTGTTACAATATTTTGGCATTGATCATGTACCCAGTAACATCAGGGGAGGAGACAGAATTTTAAAATTACGCAGACTCGGGTCTCGCTATATTATAGATCTACAAACAAAATCCCCCAAAGGGTTAATTAGCGTGGAAAAACTAGCAGTACATTTGGGTGTGTAATTGGTGTATGAGAATTAGAATGATATTATGAAAGGTATAAAAGATTAAGCCGATACATGGCATGATGAATGGAATGTAATTTCTGAGATGTGTTTCTTATTGTTTAATGTCTTGAAACAAAAAAAAAAAATGTTGACAGTGATAGAGGGTCAAGTCGATATACAGCGAGATAAACTTAATCATAATATGCTGATCTATCAGTATGAGTATGTGCCGATACATGGCATGATAAGAGCAATTCCAGTATTAAGCAAATTAATTCAAATGAAATATCGATGCTGTTATCATGGTTATGATATGAATTTAGCATTTAAGCTCGTTTTAAAAGGTATAAACTTATTGTGTGTGTGTAGATATATATATGCACATTATTATTGCACATACATGCACTATTTGCACTTTAAATTAATAGGATTAAAATATTTATATATATAACAAAAAAATATATAAAAAAAACAATAAAACGATAATATCGATCAAAAAAATAAAAAAATAATACATAGTTCAAATATTACAATACGCACCGATCTAATGTCACGCCATATACATTTACTGATTGGACATATTTAGAATTGCATCTATGATATGAGGTACTTGCAAACCGGATTTTATCCAGAAGACAATTTGTTTGTTTATTGTTTGAGGTATTGAATTGCAATGTGTTATTTAACACAATATGCTTTTTCAACTTGGTTCGTTTTGTCTTGGAGGAAATATGTAAATTGAGTATTCTCTCCACACGATCTAACTTAGGATCCATTTTCGTGTCATGTGTTTGAATTTTCAATCATGCACAGTATTTAGACTGGGGATTTAGCATATGACTCGAATTAGTTAGTTTGTCAACAATGTATTTACTATATTTATTTATTTTATTTTAAGTACATTTACGAACGCAATCATGTATTTACTGAACAAATTCGTTATGTTGTTGTTTTGCGCAAAGTACTGATTTTTGATGTGATAGTATTTCTTTCATTTCTGTCCATCATGTGATGTGGGTGTCAGCATTTTTAAACGCCGTCATACGCAAAGTTTGTTCATGTGATCAAGGCCGTTCGTCGGCCGAAACGCGTCATGACATAAGGGAGATTTGAAAACTGTAAAATAAAACAACAGTATCTACCGACGAAGAGGAGTTCGTGCATTCTTTCTTTTCCTGGAGAAAACCGATGAATGCTTTGAGTCCATATTCGTATCACCAGGAAGTGGGTCTGCTTCCGTTTACGAACCCCCTCCATGCAAGCAGGCAGCCGTTATCAGCCAACGAGTTCGAGTAACGGTCCGGGAGGACATTTTACAACGGCAGCCCCCTGTGACAAGATTTCCTCATCCGAATCGGCGAACACGGCAGCAGACGGGTCGGAGGACGTGCCGCAGCAGAGTTCGTCGGATGTAAGCGGTGAGCGGGATTAAGCATACTCACAGGTGGGGAGGTGTCGGTGCATACATATTTTCCCAGTGCCACCGGATTGTTTCTGCGCTGGGCTCCCACCAATAGTTTGAATATGTCAATGGACGCTTTGCGAGATCGTGAGGAAGCAGCTGACGCTCTCTTTAGCAACACACCCGGTACAGCGATACAAAATTCCAGCACAGTTACTACTGTAAATAATTCTGATGTTACATCTTTACTTAAACGTCTGGAGAAATGCATGAAAAATGAGATTACAAAGTGGTGGGAACATAAGTCATTACAAAAGTACGAGGAGGCGGGAAGAGTGCCCCGCGGCTTAAGAATCTTTGTAGCACCATCTTACGAGAATCCCAACCCTGAGATGTTAAAGGAATGGGCTGCGAACAATCTGGCAGCATCAATGAATATGGTCATCATTCTTATTAAATACGCCAAGATTGATCGAGAAAGTTTATTAAAAGAAATCGAAAGCATCAACGAGCAACTTAATAAACTGGAACAAACTGATTACATCATCAAAACAAAGCTAGAAATTGGCGAAAGAATGAAAAAGCACGAGGACAGAATCAAGACACGAAAGGCATTTAAATATGCTAGAGATAAAACCGACTACGAGTTGGGTCAGATATTCACGTTCTCGCGCAAATATGACCATGTCAAGAAAAACATATCAGGACGTACAGCGCACAAAAATGTGGTATCCAACACAGCAGCAGCAACAACCAGTAATGACAGAGGGGAATTGAGTTCTGAAACAGGCTCACTCACGAGCGTATACGAATCTGATGATGGCATGAATAGAGGGCAAATGGTGGGCGAACAGGTGAATATTCTCAGTCCAGCTGAAGAGCTTAATTTTTTAGCAGAGGACCGCCTGCAGACGCTGCGACCACGGAATCGGAACCAGCCTCCAGCAGCAGGCAACGAAAAAATCAACGTCGCCGGGAGAGGCGCAAATGCAGGAAAAGGCAGGCCAAGAAGACAGTGGCGCAGGAGATGATGACTAATAACAACACAGTTGTCAACCTATCACAACTTGTACTTACTAAAGCTGAGACACAGATTCTAGCACTCGGCTTTTCTTTTTGTCCGGAAAGCAGCTTCAACTACGGAAAAACACGTATTGATATTTTCAAATACATTAGGAAGCTGAAACTTCAAAAGTTCTTTACCATCAAAGAGGGTAACACAACATCTACCGCACCGGTCAATTCAAGTACTTCTAATCCCACCAATCAATCAAATCTTGCAGCATCTGATGCATCAATCATGCTCACCATTAGTGAACTCAATGATGAAAATTGCCTCACCAATGCTCCTAACATCAGCCAATTTTCTACTCAGGAAAGACTCGGCCTACATAATCTCACGGAGTCCAGTGCTGGGCTCAGTCCATTTAAGGTCAAATCTAAGTTTTACCCTATGATGCCCAAGGACGCCATAGACATTTTTCATGAACGTATAATTGATGATATCAAAAAATTATACTACAAGACTAACCACAACAAAGCTAGACTCAAACATCAGAACATACAATATGAGAATCTCATGCGTAAATTGAGAGACAGAAAAGACATTGTCATCAACATGTCAGATAAGGGTGGCAATGTGGTAATATGGCCTAAAGCAGAATACATTAAGGAGGCTCAGACACAATTGTCCAATACAGAATGCTACTCAAAAACCACAGTAACTGAATATCACAAAGCTAAGGATAACATTAAGAAAGAGCTTATGAGCTGGAAAAGACAGGGGCTGATTTCCAGCCAAGAATTGAACTTCATGCTCAATGATTATCCTATTATCCCAACCCTGTATCTCATTCCAAAAATACATAAAGGAATCAATCCTCCACCAGGCAGGCCTATAATTTCGGCAATTGGGGGAATGAGTGAGCACATCACCGAATACGTGGACCATTTCCTACAACCATTTGTACAAGGACTGCCATCCTATATTAGAGATACAGGGGATTTCTTAAATAGAATTCAAAATGTTAAATGGGAGAATGATTCTTTATTAGTGGTGATGGACATTGAGTCTCTTTATACCAGCATCGACCATCATGCTGGTCTAACAGCTGTTAAACATTACTTGGATAACAGACCCTTAGGCCTTTACAACCACAATATCATGCTTTTAGAGATGGTGAAATGGTGTCTTTTTAACAATTTTTTCATGTTTGAAAATTCAGTATATCGTCAATTGCGGGGTGTTGCCATGGGGGCTTGCTTCTCTCCCAGCTACGCGTGTTTGCATGTGGGCTGGTGGGAGGAGCAGACCCTCCATGGCACTCTGGCTAGGGTGGTTGACAAACACGTTTTACATTGGCATCGATATATAGACGATGTATTTTTTATTTGGAAGGGTGACCATGAGAGTGTTTTACTATTTATCGATGAACTTAATGATAATACCTGTAACCTTAAGTTTACTGCATCGATTAGCTCCTCTGAGGTCCCATTTCTGGATACTAAGATTTACATTCATGAGGGTCGTCTAGAATCAACCCTTTTCAGAAAGCCAACAGCAGGAAACGCCACCCTTCATGCGACCAGTGCTCACCCCCGCCACTTGATACGTAGTATCCCCTATGGGGAACTACTCCGGCTGAAACGAATCTGCAGTACAGAAGGGGAATTTATCAAATGTTCTGAACAGGCATTGTCCCGTTTCAAAGAAAGAGGATATAAAAATGATATCCTCCGACAAGCCAAGGCGAAGGTGGCTCTCAAATCCAGAGAGGACCTTTTATCCCCTAACAATGACACCACAATACCACTAATAAACAGTCATGATAATATCAATGCCCCCCGTCTTATTATCACATTTAATAAACAACATCATCAGCTCAGGAGGATAGTTAATCACAACTGGCCAATACTAAGAACAGATGCAGTATTGGCACCTAGATTGCCATCTACATCCACTATCACTTTTAGACGGGCAATTTCGATGAGAAATCAGCTAGTGTCTAAACACATAGAAACCTCTACTAAAACCAATTGGCTGCAGCCCATTAAAGGTTTCTTTAAATGCGCTTCTTGCAGGGCATGTAAATTTGGAGTGAATACTACACAGTATAATACACCCTTTAGTTCCACTCCAGTACAAATCAGGGGTCATTACACATGCCGTACTGAGTTCGCAGTATACGTTTTAACGTGCACTTGCGGTCTCAAGTATGTAGGAAGCACCAAACTGCAGGTGCATGCGCGCATTTTACAACATCTTAGGGCTATTGTAAATAATGACACAACTTATCCTGTGGCCCGTCACTTTAGAGCTGTTCATGATAATGATTTGACCTGCCTCTCATATTATGTAATAGATGCAATCCCCAAACTCAAATATGGGGGTAACAGAGAACGCTTGCTCAGGCAACTGGAGACTTGGTTAATTATTGAACTAGACAGTAAGACACCTCTTGGGCTCAATACAACCGAAGATATGCACAACTTTTTATAAAGTTTCATGATCATTCAATAGACAAGAATAGTCAAACATCATGCTTTGTTTGTGCACTTACTGCGTTCTATGCACTTATGTATGCTTGAAATAGGAATAACATGCTCATTTCTGTAAACCCGGTGTGTTTCATTGAGAGAATTCGGCAGCCTCACTATCTTGGCTAGTACTTGGAATAGATAATAACATGCTTTTTACGACTACCCACATATTGAGATTACTGGAGTATATTATTTACAGTGACATTAGGATTCAATCGGTTTGCATTATTTTAACATCTGCATTTTATCAATGTTTTATATTTAGTATATTCATTGCGTATTTGCACATAGGATTGATTTGCACCTTTGCACTATTTGCACATTATTATTGCACATACATGCACTATTTGCACTTTAAATTAATAGGATTAAAATATTTATATATATAACAAAAAAATATATAAAAAAAACAATAAAACGATAATATCGTTCAAAAAAATAAAAACATAATACATAGTTCAAATATTACAATACACACCGATCTAATGTCACGCCATATACATTTACTGATTGGACATATTTAGAATTGCATCTATGATATGAGGTACTTGCAAACCGGATTTTATCCAGAAGACAATTTGTTTGTTTATTGTTTGAGGTATTGAATTGCAATGTGTTATTTAACACAATATGCTTTTTCAACTTGGTTCGTTTTGTCTTGGAGGAAATATGTAAATTGAGTATTCTCTCCACACGATCTAACTTAGGATCCATTTTCATGTCATGTGTTTGAATTAGTTAGTTTGTCAACAATGTATTTACTATATTTATTTATTTTATTTTAAGTACATTTACGAACGCAATCATGTATTTACTGAACAAATTCGTTATGTTGTTGTTTTGCGCAAAGTACTGATTTTTGATGTTTTAGTATTTCTTTCATTTCTGTCCATCATGTGATGTGGGTGTCAGCATTTTTAAACGCCGTCATACGCAAAGTTTTTTCATGTGATCAAGGCCGTTCGTCGGCCGAAACGCGTCATGACATAAGGGAGATTTGAAAACTGTAAAATAAAACAACAGTATCTACCGACGAAGAGGAGTTCGTGCATTCTTTCTTTTCCTGGAGAAAACCGATGAATGCTTTGAGTCCATATCTATATATATATATATATATATATTTATTTATTTATTTTTTATTTATTTTTTAACGAGGACTATCAGAAGGAAGGCATGAGACAATTGAAAGATATAGAATGCTATGTTCCAATACAGAGAAAGGACTATGTCCAATGTATCAGTGAATATCACCAAAAATTGAAAGACTGGCGCGATGAGGGCATGTTGGGACAAAATTAATACTTGTTTTTATATTGTGAAACCCCCATTCTACCCACATTTTATCATTTGCCGAAAGTGCATAAAGACTCTAAACAGCCACCTGGAAGACCTATAGTGGCTTCAATTGGGAGTCTTTTAGAACATACGGCGATATACATTGACTCTTTTCTGGCACCTTTAGTCAAAGACCTGGCTTCCTATGTCCGGGACACACAGGACTTCTTGAGATTAATTGAAGGCATCACGTGGGACATAACTTTGGATATAACAAGCTAGTACACGTGTATCAGACATGATGATGGAGTCAAAGCTGTGGAGTGGTTTCTCAGAAAAAGAGAACTGAAATTTCGAAAACACAATGAGATGCTCCTCAATATGATTACTTTTTGCCTGAATAATAATATTTTTACTTTTGCAGGCCAATTGTATTGTCAACAACGCGGAACAGCTATGGGCACGTGCTTCGCTCCCAGCTTCGCAAATTTATTTGTGGGCTGGTGGGAGAAGCACGTGGCCTGGGGAGAGACCAGTGAATTGTGGATGGACAAGATAACGTTATGGGCAAGGTATATTGACGATCTTTTTGTTGTTTGGCGGGGCAGCCACTCCTCGGCTGAGGAGTACATGAGCCAAAAAAAATATATACCCTTCGGAGAGTTACTGCGGTTGAAACAGAACTGCACCACTCAGGCTAGTTATGAAATAGCCAAAGAAGAAGCTTTGCAGAGATTTAAAAGAAGGGGTTACACCAGGGGAGACCTGGTACAGGCTGAGACCAAGGTGGAGAAAATCAACGGATTAGATCTATTAGTAGCGAAAACTTCTAAAAAAACAACTCATAATGGACCAATAAGAATGATAACCAGCTACAATGAAAGGTCTAGCAACATCGTACAGATTTTCAGAAAAAAATGGCATATCCTGCAAACAGATAATATTTTAAGGACTAAACTTCCAGAATACCCATTAAAAACATATAAGAGGTGCCCCTTAGTGGGGGACCATCTCATCCACAGTCACTTCACAAATACCTCAAAAATCCAAAATCAAATGAATATTGCGGGATTTTTTCCATGTAAACGCTGCAAAGCCTGCAAATTCAGCAGTAAAATCAATACTTACCAGGGCAGACCAGGGAATACTAGGCCTGTCCGCAAAATACAGAGTTTCCTGAATTTAAATTCGGAATATACTGTGTATTGCTTGATATGCTCATGCCAAAAACGCTATATTGCTAGCACCATAAATGCAACAAAGAAACGCATCTTAGAGCACATGCGTGCAATTACAAACAAGGATGCGACCTAGCCTGTTGCACGCCACTTTGAGAAATACCACCAAAGCAACAGGGACCTCCTACAATTTTATTGTATAGATCAGATGGATAAACAAGAAAGATGAGGAGACAGGGTGCGCCAATTACGGGCCTTGGAATCAAAATATATTATAGATCTACAGACCAAGGCACCAACAGGCTTGCATAATGATGAAGAGCTATGGGTACATCTAGAGTAAAACAAGAATATAGAAATGGATAGCAGTTGTTGCTCAAGCTTTGCTCTAGAGGATGCTATATATCTCCCATACTGAATAGACTCGACATGCTAAGTAAGCCCATTCAGGGCTCAATAGCGCTAGCAAAACAAAGACACAGACACATTTGTGTGTACTTATCAGTTTACTTCATTGGCTTCCATTGGGATATCTTTCTTAAATTACGAAATACATTTAAGTTTTTCAGGAATTGAAAATAATTTATCCTATCATTGTTATATCTAATTGTGATTAGAAAAATACTGATTACATTGCCAATTTTGCACAGGGATTTAACCAAAAACGAGAGGAGTTTTGATATGGATTCATAAATATAAATATAAATGTTCATAACATAACATAACATGTCTAACCCAGATCCGTTAGTGTAAACAGTAAACTGTATGTCTATTTTTGCTACACAAAAAAATGGTAATAAGTTTAGCACTGAGCACTTTAATTTAAAGCACCTTATGAATATAATCTGTTTAAAGATGGCTCCAATGCATTTTAAAAGAATGAAATGTAAGTCCTATTTTTATTTGCATGAAATAATCACGTGATGTATGACGATTTTAAATACATGCACGAGAATGGACTAAACTGACAATGAGAAAGCCAATAGGTGAAACTCGTTTGTCAGAGGAGGGGGGAAGTTTGCACAATAAACACCAGCGAGTGAATTATCCGAGTGTGCTCTCTGTTTTTTACAGCCACGGAAAGGTGGCTGAGTTGTAGAATATATATATATATATCGTCAGTAGGTAGTTATAGTTAGGATCTATTATCCATAGGAAATCCGCAAAATTCTATTTGGAAGAACTTTGGCACCAGTTGACGAATCTTTGCGAAAGTTTCAAAATTTGCAGCCTGCTCCGGTCCGCTCCTATCCTGAAAGTCTCAGGGTGATTCGTCAAGTGGGGGACGAGAAAAAAGGGGGGTCCCAAAACGTGTTTTCCCCATGCAATTTTCCATGGGGACCTTTAGTCGCAGCTACAGCCCGAACTGCTGAACGGAATTACACCAAATTTTGCAGAGAGGTAGACCTTGGTTCAGAGTCATGCCTTTTGCTTAAATGGTATAAATTCGTTCAGTAGTTCCTGAGAAAATCAAAAGTAAAATCACATATATATCTGGGTGGAGCCTAACCAGACATCTCATTGTGAGATCTGATTGGCTGTCAGCACTTCATGCAAGAAGTGTTGGCAGCCATCTTGGGACCAAAATACATGATAGCACCTCATTAAAAAGCATTGCAGTTAATAGAAGGTTTTAAGACTTTAGTTACATTATAAATCATTTGTTCATGGTACCATACTCATTTTATGAATTGTGGTATGTTTTAAGGTGATTTTACCATGTGAAAAAGCCTTCTGCTGGGATTTCAAGAATCATGTTTGAGAGAAAACTATTTTCTCATGCTTTTCCCACAGAGGTTTGGAAGGTGATCTATAAGCTAAACTGAGAGCATATTTTCTGTAAATTTACATTATCTTTTTCAGTAATGCGAGAATGAAGTCTGACATTCTCAGTAAAACATGTACATCTAACAAGGGCAGAGACTGTCAGTTGATTCATTTGTTTTCTACTGCAGCTTCCCAGAGTGTTCCAAAGAACAACTAGAGCGCTAACAGTCCTACGTATGACAAACGTATGGCACACCTGAAGCCATCTTGAATGGAATAAAGTAGTAACTCTTAAAACATTTAATTTAAAAAGGAACACAATGAGGGGGCTCATTTTGCCATAGAAAGTATGATAAGTGCTGCAGAAAGAAAAATAAGGGCACATTTTGAGTGACTTCTCAAATCCTCTTCTATTTCATTAAAAAATTCTGAAATGCAGACTGAAACATGCACTTTGAATACCAGCAGCAGACTTCCCTGGTGAGCAGTAGCTTTACTACAGTGATCTAATGAGCAACTAGAGTGCTACCATTCAGAATTCATGGCAAATGTGTGACACATCTGAATGCCTTCTTGATGGAACCAAAGTAAACAAGCATTAAAAATGCAATAGGTCTTGCCCTCGTTTAAGTTAAAACAATTCTGTTTATAATTAGGTGGCTTTTTAGCTTTGCTTTTATTAGTGTTTTTCAAACTTTCATGTACATAACATGCGTATGTGTGCATATATGTATATGTATATGTATGCATGCATTTATATTTTTATTTATATAGATATGCAGATTATATATATGTTTATATATGTATGTATATATAGATACACATACATATATATAAATGCATATACATATATATGCATATATATATGTCCATATGTGTGCGTGTAGAGAGAGGTAGAGAGGTAGAGGTGTAGAGGTGGAGGTAGAGAGGTAGAGGTAGAGAGGTAGAGAGAGAAGTAGAGAGAGGTAGAGCGGTAGAGAGTAGAGGATGAGTAATAGAGAGTAGAGAGTGAGTAGTAGAGAGTAGTAGAGAGTAGTAGAGAGAGTAGTAGAGAGCAGTAGAGAGAGTAGCAGAGAGTGAGTAGTAGAGAGTAGTAGAGTGAGTAGTAGAGAGTGAGTAGAGAGTAGTAGAGAGAGAGTATCAGAGAGTAGTAGGGAGTAGTAGAGTAGTAGAGCGTGAGTAGTAGAGAGTTAGTAGTAGAGTGTAGTGGAGTAGTAGAGAGCAAGTAGTAGAGAGTGAGCAGTAGAGAGTGAGTAGTAGAGAGAGAAGTAGAATAGTAGAGAGTGAGTAGTACAGTGAGTAGTAGAGAGTGAGTATTGGAGAGTGAGTAGTAGAGAGTAGTAGAGAGTGAGTAGTAGAGTGTGAGTAGTAGAGAGTAGTAGAGAGTGAGTAGTAGAGAGAGAGTAGTAGAGAGTGAGTAGTAGAGAGTAGTAGAGTGAGTAGTAGAGAGTGAGTAGTAGAGACAGAGCAGTAGAGAGTGAGTAGTAGAGTGGTAGAGAGTAGTAAAGAGTAGTAGAGTGAGTAGTAAAGAGTAGTAGAGAGTGAGTTGTAGAGAGAGTAGTAGAGAGTAGTAGAGTAGTAGAGAGTGAGTAGTAGAGAATGAGTAGTAGAGAGAGTTGCTGAGAGTAGTAGAGTAGTAGAGAGTGAGTAGTAGAGAGTGAGTAGTAGAGTAGAAGAGAGCGAGTAGTAGAGAGTGAGTAGTGGAGAGTGAGTAGTAGAGTAGTAGAGAGCGAGTAGTAAAGAGTGAGTAGTAGAGAGTGAGTAGTAGAGAGTGAGTAGTAGAGAGGGAGTATTAGAGAGAGAGTAGTAGAGAGTAGTAGAGAGTGAGTAGTAGAGTAGAAGAGAGTGAGTGGTGGAGAGTAGTAGAGAGTAGTAGAGTGAGTAGTAGAGAGTAGTAGAGTGAGTAGTAGATAGTGAGTAGTAGAGTGTAGTAGAGAATGAGTAGTAGAGAGTGAGTAGTAGAGAGTAGTAGCGAGTGAGTAGTAGAGAGCGAGTAGTTTAATTTAAAAGGAACACAATGAGGGGGTTCATTTGCCTGAGAAATTATGATTAGTGCTGAAAAAAGAAAAATTAGGGCACATTTTGAGTGACTTCTCAAATACTCTTCTATTTCATTAAAAAAATCTGACATGCAGACTGAAACATGCACTTTCAAAACCAGCAGCAGACTTCCCTGGTGAGCAGTAGCTTTACTACAGTGATCTAATAAGCAACTAGAGTGCTAACATTCCTAATTTATGGCAAATGTGTGACACATCTGAATGCCTTCTTGATGGAATCAAGTTAAAAAACTGAAAGTATTTCCTACTGAAGAGACTGTAGTAAATGAGGAAATTAGGAAACTTCATAACAAATAAGTCTCCCAAGATGGCCACCAGAGACAAAAGAGCCCAAATGTAGCACAAATATCACCCAGATGTAGCCCAAGTATAGCCCAATGACAGAATGTCCCAGAGTGTTCTAATGAACAACTAGAGCGCTAACAAATCTTACTCATGACAAAAGTATGGCACACCTGAAGCCATCTTGGTTGGAATAGTGGTAACACTTAACACATTTAATTTGCAAAGGAACAAAATGAGGGGGTTCATTTTGCCATAGAAATTATGATTAGTGCTGCAGAAAGAAAAATTAGGGCACATTTTGACTTCTCAAATCCTCCCCTATGTCATTAAAAAATTCTGACATGCAGACTGAAACATGCACTTTGAATACCAGCAGCAGACATCCCTGGTGAGCAGTAGCTTTACTACAGTGATCTAATGAGCAACTAGAGTGCTACCATTCAGAATGTATGGCAAATGTGTGACACATCTGAATGCCTTCTTGATGGAACCAAAGTAAACAAGCATTGAAAATGTAATAGGTCTTGCCCTCGTTTAAGTTAAAGCAATTCTGTTTGTAATTAGGTGGCTTTTTAGCTTTGCTTGTATTAGTGTTTTCCAAACTTTTATTTGGACATAACATGTATATATATGCATATATGTTTATGTATACATATGCATGCATTTATATTTGTATTTATACAGATATACAGATTATATATATGTTTATATATGTATGTATATATATATATATTCACTAAAAAAAACCTTAGGTTTCACAGACGTTATAGTTAGAAACTAGCATTTAAAAAAGCATTGAAATGCACTGAAAAAACCATAGGTTTCCGAGACGTTATAGTTATAAATTAGCATTTAAAAAACCTTAGAAATTCACAGAAAAAAACATAGGTTTCAGGGGTGTTATATTTAGCTGCACATTTCACTCGTACAAAACCATAGAAATTCCTCCGTTATAGTTAGTTCTGCTATCTATCAATCAATCAATCAATCACATAATTTGTAAAGCGCACTACATACCCGGGAGGGTTTCAAGGTGCTGGGGGGGGGTTGCTGTTACTGGTCGAAGAGCCAGGTCTTGAGTTGTCTCCTGAAGGTCAGCAGGTCTTCGGTTTGTTGCAGGTAGAGGGGGAGGGTGTTCCAGGTCTTGGTGGCGCGATGGGAGAAGGATCTGCCACCGGAAGAAGTTCTCCGGATGCGTGGGACCGTGGCCAGGGCGTGGTCAGCGGAGCGGAGTTTCCTGTTGGGTACATAGAAGGAGAGTCGACTGTTGAGGTAGGCTGGGCCGGTTTTGTGGAGTGCCTTGTGTGCATGGATCAGGAGCTTGAAGGAGATTATTTGTCGACAGGGAGCCAGTGCAGGTTCCTCAGGTGGGGGGTGATGTGGTCGCGGCGCAGGACATCGAGGATCAGGTGTGCAGAGGCATTCTGGATTCTCTGTAGTCTGCTGATGAGCTCGGACGAGGCTCCGGCATAGAGGGCGTTTCCGTAGTCGAGTCTGCTGCTGACTAGGGCCTGGGTGACTGTTTTCCTCGTGTTTGTCGGGATCCATCTGTAGATCTTGCGCAGCATGCGGAGGGTGTTGAAACAGGTGGAGGAGACTTTGATGACTTGTTGGGTCATGGAAAGTTTCAAGTCGAGGATGACTCCCAGGTTGCGTGCGTGGTCGGTGGGGGCCGGGGGGGACCCCAGTGATGTGGGCCACCAAGAGTCATCCCATGCGGAGGGGTTGGACCCGAGGATGAGGATTTCCGTCTTGTCTGTATTCAGTTTGAGGCAGCTGTCCTCCATCCAGTCGGCGACGGCCTTCATTACCTGGTGGAGGTTGGATTTGGCAGTGAGGGGGTCCTTGGTGAGGGAGAGGATCAGCTGAGTGTCGTCGGCGTCGGAGATTATGTTGAGGTCGTGCTGTCGGGTGATGCGTGCTAGTGGTGCCATGTAGACGTTGAACAGCGTCAGCTGAGGGAAGATCCTTGAGGGACGCCACAGATGATCTCGGAGGCCTCGGATCGGAATGGGGGAGGCGGACTCTCTGAGTTCCCGCAGAGAGGAAGGAGGTTGTCCAGTCCAGGGACTTGTTTCGGATCCCTGCGTCGTGGAGGCGCGTGCGTAGTGTGCAGTGGCAGATGGTGTCGAAAGCGGCGGAGAGGTCCAGGAGGATGAGGGCTGCCATCTCTGTGTTGTCTAGCAGGATCCTGATGTCATCTGTGGCAGCGATGAGGGCGGTCTCGTTGCTGTGGTTGCTGCAGAATCCTGATTGGGATGGGTCTAGGATGTTGTTGTCTTCAAGGTGCCGGGTGAGCTGGGTGTTTACTATCTTCTCGATGACCTTTATGGGGAACGGAAGCAAGGAGATGGGCCGGAAATTCTTGATGTCGCTCGGGTCCGCCTTGGGTTTCTTCAGTAGGGCGTTGATCTCTACGTGCTTCCAGTTCTCAGGGAAGGTGGCAGTCTCGAAGGAGAGGTTGATGATTTTGTGCAGGTGGGGTGCGATGGACTTGCTGGCTTTGTTGAAGATGTGGTGCGGGAGAGGGTCGGATGGGGAACCGGAGTGGATTGTGCCCATGGTCTCGATTGTGTCCTTGATGCTCATGTTGGCCCAGGTTATCAGGGTGTCGTGGGTGGTGGGGTGCGATGGGTTTGGTGCGGTGTGGTTGGCAGGGGTCGTCCAGGGTCTGAAGCTGTCATGGATGTCGGTGATTTTCCAGTGAAAGATGGTGGCGAGGGAGTCTGTGGGATGTCGTTGGCATTGGAGCTGGGGTTGGAGAGTTCCTTCATGATGGTGAAGAGCTCCTTCCTGTTGTGCACATTGTTGTCAAGGCAGTCTGTGAAGGAGGTTCTTTTGGCGGTCCTGATTAGGTGGTGGTGGTTGCGGATGGTGTCTTTGTGGGCAGTGCGGCTGTCTGGCGTCTTGTTGCTGTGCCATATGTTTTCCAGTTTCCGGCAGGTGCGTTTGGAGTCGAGGAGTTCCGGGGTGAACCAGCTGACTCTTCTGCTGGCGTCTCTGTTGGTGGGGTTTTTCAGCGGAGTGACGGTGTTGGCGCAGTCGTTCATCCAGCGTTCGAGGGCGAGTGCACCTTCATCCGGGTTGGTGGGGTTCGCCGGAGGGTTGAGTGCGAGGCTTGTCTGGAGTTGTTCTTCAGTGATGTTTCCCCAGTGGCTGTGGGGGGTCTGTAGGGTGTGTTGGTGTGTGAGGGGTTTTCGGAAGGAGAAGTGGATGGAGTGGTGGTCTGTCCAGGTGAGTTCGGAGGCGTGGCTGAAGGTGACGTGGGGTCTTGAGGAGAAGATGGCATCAAGCGTGTGGCCGGCAATGTGGGTCGGCGTTGTGACGAGCTGTTTCAGTCCGAGGTTGGCGAGATTGTCGATCAGGGTGGAAGAGTTGCTGTTGTTGTTGTTCTCCAGATGATAGTTCAGGTCTCCGAGAAGGATGTAGTCGGTGGAGGTCAGCGTGTCCGTGCTGATGAGGTCGGCAATGGAGTCGCAGAATTGAGGCCGGGGTCCTGGCGGTCTGTAGATGAGGGTGCCTCTTAGGGTGGTCTTTGGGTCCGTGTGAATCTGGAAGTGCATGTGTTCGGCGGTGCTAAGGGTGTCATTGGTGTTTGTTGAGATCCTGATGGTGTTTTTGTGGACGATGGTAATTCCTCCTCTGGCCCTGTTCGAGCGGTCTCTGCGGGTGATCTTGTACCTGTCTGGGATGGCTATGGCGATGTCTGGTGAGGAGGCTTCGTTCATCCAGGTCTCGGTCAGGAAGGCGACATCCAGTGATGTGGTGCCGAGTAGGTCCCAGAGTTCGACGGTGTGTTTGTGTGCGGAGCGGGTGTTGATCAGGATGCATCTGAGCTGGTTGGGTTCCGTTGTGGTGGGTGTCTTGGCGCTTTTGTGGCAGGAGAAGTTGCGGTTCCGGCAGGTGAAGGGGCTGTGGGTGCGCTTCGGGGTGGCCTTGCAGCAGGTGTGGGTCCTTCCTGGGTTGAGAGCGACGAGGGTGCTGGCGTCGTAGCGGAGGCGGTCTTCGTGGCAGCTGCGGGGGCCAGGGGTTCTGGCGCTGGGCTCAGTCCAGGCGCGGACGGGCGCGGACGGGTGCAGACGGGCTTGCCTTAGGCACGCCTTTGGCGCGCCAGCGGCGCGGCTGCCATATATGGGGAGGTGGGGAGGGAGGAGCAGCTGGGAGGCGAGGGATGGGTGTGATAAATGGGCTTGGAGGGGGCGGGGCCACAGCAGATGCAGCGGTGGGGACAGGGGACAGGAGACCGGCGCGGGGCACAAAATCAGGGTCACAGGCACAAAGTAATCACAGGGGTACAGTGGGCGGAGAGGAGTACATAAATAAAAAGGGGGCACAGAAGCAGAGCGGAGAGCGGAGGGCAGGGGGCACAGACAGTCACAGGCACAGAATCAAGGGGCACAGAGGCACAAAGGCAGCAAGTGAGATGTACCTAAGGCCACCACTGGCCACCAGGGATGAGGCGCAGGTGGAAGCCTGCGGGTGGTGGAGGGCCTCGAATTCCACCAGTGGCAGCAGACAGCAGGGGTGCAGGTGGCGCTGCAGCGGGGGGAGAGTGACCTTTTCAGAAGGTCAAGGGTCGCTCTCCTCACCGTGCAGCGGCTGCCATATATGGGGAGGTGGGGAGGGAGGAGCAGCTGGGAGGCGGGAGGCGAGGGACGGGTGTGGTGACTGGGCGCGGAGGGGGCGGGCCGCAGGGGAGGCAGCAGCGGGGACGGGGGTCAGGAGACCGGCGCGGGGCACAGAAGAGAAAAGGGGTACAAAATGAGGGTCACAGGCACAAAATAAACACAGGGGTACAGTGGGCGGCGAGGGGTACAGAAATAAAAAAGGGGCACAGAAGCAGAGCGGCGAGCGGGGGCAGGGGGCACGGACAGTCACAGGCACAGAATCAAGGGGCACGGAGGCACAAAGGCAGCAAGTGAGACGTACCTAAGGCCACCACTGGCCGCCAGGAATGAGGCGCAGGTGGAAGCCTGCGGTGGTGGAGGGCCTCGAATTCCACCGGCGGCAGCAGACAGCGCGTCATTTGAGATGTCATCAGTGAAGTCATCAGTGATGTCACTGACCATGTCATGAATGATGTAATATGAGGTATCATCAGCAGTGCATTGTGGGCGCGCGAGTTATAGTTAGTAGAACTAACTATAACGGAGGAATTTCTATGGTTTTGTACAAGTGAAATGTCCAGCTAACTATAACACCCCTGAAACCTATGTTTTTTCTGTGAATATATATATATATATATATATATTTATATATATATATATATATAAAAGTTAAAAATAAATGTTCTCTTTGGAAATGCTCTACATAATATCACTTATTCACCACAAGCATTCACTATCGCACTATGTCCAGTTAATTCTCCACTCAGGATGCTAAAGCACTTATAAAGATATTTAATTAACAATACCACAATGATACATTAAAAATCAGTGCAAATGAACAGTTTTTCTTAAAAAACATACAAAACATGTTAAAACCCATATGTCACAATTGTACAAATTCATTACACTACCCACTCCTGGAAAGGAATATATTGAGACAGTTATATTTGTCTTGTCAATAAGGCTGCCTGCCTGTTGGACTTGGCCCTTTTTTTTTGGCAGGGTCACACCTAAACTTTTTGCCTGTCTCCTAGCCTTTTCCCTGTGTAGTGTTGGTGGTTTTAGGCCTCCAGGCACTTTAGCACTGCTGTCCAGTGTAAAGTGTGTGCGCTATGAGTTACATTTAGTGAGATTGGCCTGCCCTCCCATAGGAATGCATGGGGGATTCCCTGATGAATGTGTGTCAGTGGTAATTCCTGTTATGAGAGGAGCAGTGTGGTCAAGTCTGGTATGTATGAACTCGTGAGAATAATTGCTGTGCAATGGTGTGCGCAGATGTATGATGACTGGTGGAGAAATGCCACTTTTAGAAGTTGGCATTTCTGTGTGCTGTGTGTCTGCCTGCCTGATGTGAATTGCATGTCTGGCTTGTGAGTGACAGGGGCTGAGAGGTGTTGGTGGCTCCAGGAGGGGCAGGGTGAGTCAGCGCTAGGCTGAATGCGACACCTGGAGTAAGAGTAGTGGGAGGGGTAATCCCCTGACTCTGAATTGGAGGTGCCTACCCTAGTGAATGCTGGCTCCGCCCCCCCTGTGGTGTGTCTGAGCACCTAGCCCCCACCTAACAAAGGGTAAGAGGAGCTTGAAAAACAAAGTGCTCCAAATCTCCCCTGAACCAGTTGCATCTGGTTCTCCCATGCCGCAACCAGCTCGACCCGGAAGCCAGGCAGGGCTGCCTGTCTGTGGGCGGGGCGCTCCACGATGGAAGGAAGCAGACGGGAGCCTACCCCGCACCCCCGTGAACGCCGAGAAGCCAGGCGGGAGCCTACCCCGCTCTGACAACCGCCCAGAACCCGCGCAGTCAAAGAGGAAGTCTGGGCAAAGGATGGCTGGGCCCTCGTGTACCAGAGGGAGCCCCCCATGTGGTCCGACCCCGCGTCTGTTAGGGAGATCGGAGGAGCGTCCCAAGCAGTCTGGTGAGTAGGGGCTTCCCCACATGCATCATTGGTGCTGCCAGATCTCCAGAGAGCTCCCAGCAGGAAGGGGGCTATCGGGGCACATTGCCGGTGCCCGGAGATTGCCACAAGGAGTCCAGAGAGCCGGTGAGTGGGGCTCAGTCTTCCAGTGTTTGGGGAGGTGTCGGGGCACATTGCCAGGGCCCGCCCCTGGTGCCCGTGCTTATTTTGTTTTCTTACAGCTTCCCCACCTGAAAGCGGGCAGCTGCACCTATTGGGCAATTGTTTAACTCCTGAGTCCCCGAGGGGGACTCCAATGTGCACCTTGTTGGTGCTTACTTCTTTCCTAGCTGCCCTGCAAGAGTGCAGGTACCTGCAACGTTTGGGGGCATGTGGTTTTAATAAGGAGAGCTACACTCCTGCCCTGCCCCAGCACTTTGCACACTTTGCTTTTGCTGCTTTGCAGCCAGCCCTGACTCTGTGGGACATAGGGCATGTGAGCCCCTGTGAGAGGCCAGTTTCAGTGTGTTGCACCCCCCATTGGGGCACACTGTGGGTATGATAAGTATGACCCTATTGTGATTCATATGGTGTACAGGAAATGTGATCTATGCACCCTGACTTATGACTCTACTCTGGTTTATGAGTAGGAGGTCTATGGTAATGTGATTCATGCCTGATATGATTTAGGTGTCATATGTTTTATGTTACAGGATAATGCTGAGTACAGTCATTTGCCAGTACTTACTGGTTGTACGTTATATATGATTTACTTGTGCATTTCTGAAGGTTCTGATCGTGGCCCAATTAGCCCGGCCAGGTGTAAATAATCCCCTGTAAATACTACCTAGTGCCGGGTGGCACGGTGTACATTGTGTGATTATGATCTAAAGTATTTTTGATAATACAAAGGCTATTTTTTATATAACCTTGTGTGGAGTTCCTTTAGTGGTGTGCCTAGTGGGTTGCTACTGTGTGTGTGTTGTGCAAACTCTTGACACATTGCCTCCGGGATAAGCCTCACTGCTCATGCCAAGCTACCAAGGGGGTGAGCAGGGGTTATCGTTGGCATGTAACTCCCTTGCCCTGACTAGAGCGGTGGTCTCTGCCTGGCTTTGGCGCAAGTCTTAGCCAACCAGATATCCCATTTCTAACACTGCCACTGACAAATGCAGCTCACATCTAGGCCTGATGGAGCAAGGATTCAAGAAACGAAACTTGCTCTGAAGCAATCCTCGTTAACTGTTACTAACTGTTAAAATTGTGAGTGGAATGAAATTAACATGCACCAAACAGCAATATGGGGAGGAAAGCTTTATGTGTGCTCGAATTAATATGAAATGAAAACGCAACGTGACTAAAAATCGCTTTATGTGTGGAAAACGCTCTGCGCATGTGTAAACCAGCATTATGTAGTAAACAAGTGACTAACTCACTTTGAGAGGGAAAACCTCTCATGCATGTGCAAGAAACCCTAATCCGTGGTCTTGAGGAACCACATGCCCAGCACCTGCTTGCTTGAATTTAAAAGAAGGCTGCTATTATTACTGCTTCTAATAATACGGGACAGAGTAGAAGTGGGTGGTGAACAGTGAGGATCATGTGTTTAAGATACCAAATGTTTTTGATTCTTTTATCAATAGTGTACATTTGGGCCTATGCAATATGACAATAAGAAAGATGGTGTCTGGATGTCGATTGAGTCGCGCATGCCTAGTCTACTATGAATGTGACCTGATGATCGAAGAGTTGAATGGTGGCCAGAAGCCAAGGACAGGCAACGTGGGAACACAATGCCATGTATCCCTCATCTAAGTTGACTGTATTATGAAATTATAAGATTTTGCAACAATACGTGTATGGGAAAGGATGTTTTTAAATGAGCTAAATGATGCGGGTTGGTAGGATAATAAAATTATTAATAAAGGTGAAAACGTAAGCATGTATTGATGAAACTTCTTGTGTCCCGACCAATCATATGCAGTGATTCACTAGGATTTACAACTTTAGAGGGTGGGACATGTAGAATTAAGACTATAACTAGAGTAGCTTAAAGAAAGAGGGTGTCGACATGATTTGAAGAGATTGAAGAATCGAAGTGCTGAAGGGGTTCTCCTTAGCGCCAGCATTGATTGATGAGAGAGATGCAGAGAAACGATAGCTGCTAGAGGAAGAAGAGAGAGAACAGAGTGGGAAGATTCAGACCCAAGTAGTAGCCTGATCAGATTTGAAGATTCCGAAAGAATATCGAGGCGGGAGAGAGTGTGAGAGAGGGAAGCGTCCCGGTGCGTCGGGTTCTAAAAAGAGAATTGGTAAGTATCTGTTCTGTCCTGATCCTGTCCCTATAGTCTTTGACTCCTGATTCTATTCAGGAGACCTCCATCAATCCTTTGGCCAGGGGATTGATTTTCCAGATATCCGTATTAAGTAAATATAAGCCTGTCTTGAATTTGCATAAATCTTTGCAAATGTAATTTATCTTGAACCTGCTGTCTGTAAAACTCTTATGCAATATTATTGTCAAATGTGTTGGCGTTGATAACTGTATGCTAAATGAAACTTTCTCTCCTATGAATTGAATAAGGTTATTCACACTGAGAATCTGTATCTGTGAGCGTTTAATTTAGGACTGAGAATTTTAGATAAAACTTATGAATTTTACCCAGAGTCCGTGGTTATTTCACTGAGATCTATGAATTAGTTAGATAAAAGTTAATATCACCATCAACTACTCAACTAATGGTCCATCGACCATCGGAAAGAGTGTTGATCAGTGAAAGATTAGTTAGTTAAGAAATGTTGCTATACTTTGTTTATGTCTATGGAAAAGCTAACTAATCAGAACTGAGTGAATTATAAAACTTGACCCCCCAGCGGATTTGGCCAAGGAATGTGAATGAATGATCTAGTAAAAATGCATATGGGCCCGTTGAATGATTGACTGTAAGGTATTCACCCTTGGCTTTTCACACTGGATCAGGCCGACCTGCCCTTTGTTACCCTAAACAGTTTGGAGCTAGTCCCATGAAATGGGGAAGGTTAGACAAAAAGGTCATCCCCACCCACAGGCTGGCACTGGGTTTGAGAATGGCACTTTCAGAGCCTCTCATCAGACCACCCCTGGACCTGTGGAAGACTGAGAAGGATTGCCATCCGGTCTGAAAGAGGAAGACTGGACCTGCTTGCGTTGAACCCAGGATCACCAGAAGTGACTCCAAATGTCATTGACCGATCACGTGTTTGAGTTACAGTACACAGCAAGTTTCTAATGGCCTCACACACATATACCCAGTTGACCAGCACCAACTGGACATGACTGAGCCACGCTGGAGTCCCCAACACGGAACACCAGCAAAGACTGCTCCTCTTGCTAAACTAACAACGATCTACTCTCGTCCCCCCACAATGTGAATCTCAGAAGAGGCTCCTCAACTGGACTTGGACTCAGAGAAGGTAACTCTTCACTGAGAAAAACCTGGTCCTTGTAATTAACCCACATTCTATCGCAACCGGCCTTAACTTGTGACTTTGACCTAGAGCAGCATGATCAGATTCCCGCAAGTGACACTTTTTATTAGGCTTGGTATTAGCCAAGACCTTTTGGTTTAACTAAAATTATATGTGTATTATACCTACTTGAAGGGGCTTTCAGCCACCACTCTTTATACTTTCATCTGGTGTAGGGTCATTCACATTTTGCGTCTGCCCACTACAGCATACAGTATGGGGAAGTGGGTCAGCCTACTTAAGCCACTGATTAATTTCACTCTGAGTGACTGCATTTTGCATTTTCACAATGAGCACATTCTCAAGCAAGGTAGTTATCTTCAGGGCCAGTGTTTTTGTATTTACTTTATATTTACTTTAGTACTGCTCTTGTGTTTAGAGCCTGGTGTGATTGCGATACGTTCTGCCAGTTTATTTCCTGTCTCTTGCAAATGCTGTTCTAAATTCCTTTTGGAATGTCCTTATTTTTTCTGATTAATGGTATTTCACATAATAACAGATTGCCTGGCTTTCAAACTGTTGTGTATTAATTTGTCCTGTTTTTACTATGCATGCATTATACTATACAAAAGCTTCAATATCATAGATGTGAATTCTTCAGAACAAGTTAATTCTGGACTGATTTGCCAATTATTTCTTTCTTTCTTTCTTCCTTTTTTTTCTTCCTTTCTCTCCCTCTGTCTTGCATTATTTCTTGTCTTCTCTATCTGTTTCCTTATTTCCTTCCTCATTCCGTCTTTCTTTCCTTCCTTCTTTCCTTGTTTTTTTCTTCTATCCTACCTACCTTCTTTCTTTTTTGTTTGTTTCTTTGTTTCTTTCTCCTGTCTTTCTTTCTTGTGTTCTCTCTTTCTTGTCTTACTTTTCTTCTCTATATTTTTCCTTCCTCATTCATTCTTTCCTGCCTTTTTCCTTCTTTCCTTCCTTCCCTCCTTCTTTCCTACCTTCTTTCTTTTTTCTTTGTTTCTTTCTCAAAAGCAAAAGGCTGTCAGATCAATTGACTTTTTTAGGGTTGGGTTAACCAAGACAGATTGACTTTACTAAAATGATGTGTATAACATAGTTACTTATAGGGGGTATCAGCCACATGTTATCCATTTGTCTATCGTTGTGTCATACACCTTTTTCTTCCACCCCCTCAATCATGCATCAAGGGGCAATGTGCCAGCTCACTACAGCCATTGGATGACTTCACTTTGAATTAGAGCATGCTGCCATTTCACAAGGTGTACATTACCACACAAAGCAGTTTCATTCAGTGCCAGGAGTACTATGCAAACTTGTGCTTTTTGGAGACCCAAATTTTTTTTTGACTTTAGCCAATTGATTTTTTTTGTATTTGATGAACACCCGACAGCTCTTGAACAATAATTTTTTGAAAAATCACTACAAAACAAAGTATGAATTGCCAAAAGGCTGGTGGCCAACAATAGACTATTGGCATTGCCAATGCTTGTTGCTTTTTGGTTCTGTTTTCAGCTGAAATGTTAAATATCCATAACTCCAGTTGTATTTATTGGAAGGTTGTTCTTTTATTTATTAAAATATACTCTATTTATCTAAATTTGTTTGAGAATTTTCTTGTGCTGTTTTCACTTTATTACTGTTTGAAGTGCTGCATACACACATTACACATTGCCTCAGTTAAGCCTGACTGTTTTTGTGTGGGTTAAGCACAGGTTTATTTAATGATTTTTGTGGTTCACCCTGACAATGATTGCATTTATTTCTTGAGTGGGGCATGCACCCCTCTCAATTAATAACCCAATTTATATTGTTTAATTTTTGGAGGTTATAGGCACATCTGGCAGCGGCATTTGGGGTTATTTGTAGAGGACGAATACTTGTTACTTCCAAGATAGGCAGAGTTGCAACAGTCTAATCTAGAGTGAATAAAAGCAGTATCCCATGCTTCTGTGAGCAAATGACAGAAAAGGCAGAGCTTCTTGCTGAGAAAAGTTCTGACAAAAGTCCGGTCCCATTTTTTGAGGAGGAATGTAGGAACACTGAGCGGCAGGACTTTCATGGAACAACTCAGATACCAGAACAATCTCTCGCAGAAATGACAGGAACATCGTTTTCTAGTGAAAGTGTGATGTTTTCAAGGCATTCTGGGTATGAAATGTGGGGGGAGGCATTATCCATACCACTCTGGATTCCACTGCATTTTCTAGCTTTCAAAGATGTCAGCATTCACTCAGTATCCCTGGAGGCCAGCTGATACTGGGCCCTAATAACACATCTACCACATCCTGAGAAAGTTTGACATTCAAAGGAAAAATCTTAATGTATCCTTGTTGCATTTTGGAGTCTTTCCTGTCACTGGTGATAAACCCACCCACACAAGTAGGTTACCGTTTTTTGGAAGACTGAGGAAACACAGAATTGCAGCACATTTGCTATTATCCATTGATTTTCAATCAATTTTTGACTTCCAAATGCAAGAAAGAACACAGTTTGAAAAACACCCCCTGGGTAATCCCTAATTCAGAGTAATTTGGATAATCACTCTTCCTATACTCAGAATTGCAGGCACCCTTCATAAGTGCAAAGCTTACCTTCATTTGATACATTTTCCCTTGTAAATTGATGCACGGTCGGTAAACAGCGAAACATCATTGTATGCTGCAGCTTAATGTATGTTTCTGAGTATTTTGTCTTTCTCGACAACCTTCACACATAATATGTCCTTCAGCCAGAAGTAACGGTATTTTAACCATCAGGGCTAAAAATTACAGATAGAAACCTTTTTATCTATTTCAATATTTTTTATCCTACCTGATTCCATTAGTTTTTTACATTAATAACTACTTTCTTTGAGAAAACCATGAGTGATTTACACAAATGATACCTTGCTAAAATCTGAATTTTGTCTTCTTTTCGAACTGTACAGCTGTTATGTTTTGGGTATAGACCTCCCCCATGTTGAGATGCCACAGAGGGGTGCTTGTAACAAGTACCCCACAAACGTGAGTCCCGAAGGTAAAGGCTAAGACCCCATGGTCCGAGGTAATAAATGCGGCCAAGAGGTGACCGTGAGATCTTCCGAGTGGCCTGTAACACACTTCTACTGTGTCATGCCCATTCTTCCTTTCTGCCACGAGGCCTAGGCCACATGAGCCTCGCGACAACACAGCAACTGGCGATGAGTGGGAACTTGGCCCCACTCAATGCTTACCGTCCTGTGTGGAGTTCTCACCACACTCCTGCTAGCGGTCGTGGAGCGTCTCCTGCTGCAGCCTGCATTGTGTCGTGGAGCATCTCAGGCTGCCCCACCCATGTCTGCTGCAATCCCTCCTGCTGGCATGTCCGTTCCTGCACGCCATTACCTGGAGGTGCATGCGATCGTCCAAGATTCTGCAGGGACAAGGGAGGTAGGCTCGTCCTTGCTGTAATGTTTGCCGGGGGGGGGGTAGAGCTTCAGTCTACCCGCGGCCGGGACTTGCACACAAGCGCTGGCACGTGATGCCAGGCGCAACTATATAATAAAGAGGCGTGGCCCTGTATAAGGAGTCGGGACCGCGCCATAGACACCAACACACGTGTGGCGTGTTTAATTAACAGCCGCAGCGCGCCTCGCATCTAGCGCTTATCGGCACCATTACACTGGCGACGAGGAGGTCTCCTGAACTCACGCTGCTGAATTGCTCATCTCCACAGTACTGTGCATGAGTGATCAGCCTGCTGCCACCAGAGAGGGCCCTGAGACCCCGGTAAGAGCTCGACTGCTGCCACATGTGAGGTCCTTGCAGCCCCAGCCAGTGCCAGAGCCCACAATAACTAATACCCCTTGCCACCCTGGGCTGGAATTTCCCCAAAGCAGACTTTCCAGTGCTCCCTGGTGGGAGTTATCAGTTGAGGCAACCTGACACACTCTGTGCAAAGGATCCAAGCGTGACCTCGGCCAGGCGGCTGCCCTCAGGCCTAACAGAGAGACAGTGCACGTGCCACGAGGTACACCCACGTCCACGCCCAAATGGTGGCAATTCTGGCCATTGAGCCACTCATAGTAGATGGTGCCCCCACTGGACAGAATGTCTCCAATTCTACTTTGAAGGGGCGGGAATAGCCCGTGAGAGACGCTGTCGTACTTTAATATTCGGGACCGCGTAGGAAACAGGGCCCTACCTCTGTCTATCTTGGTATTAGCGAACCGCAAATGGTAAATGCGGCACGTACGAGTGCTTTATATATCGTTCTAGCTATGAATGCACTGCGTACACGTTATTTTGCTTCGCTACGCGGGTTCCATTTTGGAAGCAGTGGCCATCTTGTCATTGCCCTCACATAGGCTATAATGGAGCAAATACGGGCCTCACAGTACATGGGCTTCCTCTCTGACTTCTCTGTGACCTGGGCAGCTGGCTCTGCTGCCCCGGGTCAAACTGGTCTCACGAGCTCCCCTTCCTCTCTCCACCTGTGATTCGTATCAGGGCTTGGCCCGTCATAAAACCCTTTTCATCCTACACAAGCCCCTGGCTAATCTCTTTCGCACCTGGCTGTTCCTGCTTTATGACTTGCTTCCCAAAACAGGAGATGCTCATGTTTATTGGGGGGATCTGTAAATCTAATGTGGGATCTGAACCTTGTTGTGTAAATCATTGTGGGCTGGCCGAACTGGAATGTGGGATGGTCATCATGACTCTGCCTTTTCTTTGTAACATATCCTTGTATATTGCCGTTTCATAAAACTCAGGAATGTATGCTTGGGGCCAGAAAAGGCCTATTTAAGATGTAGCCTGTTCCTATGATTTTCAGCAGTCTCCTGAGAACATACACGCTGGTGTACTTCTAGGATACCTGTAATTGGTCTGCAGCCAATAAACGATTCTTTGACTTCACCCAGAAGACTCTGTGTTTCTGTAGGTCCGGAACAGGGTGAAACCCAGAAGTCATAGGGTGTGTGCCCCTGCACCGCTGGGACTAAAATACCCAGTACTTCAGTTTGGCGCCCAACTCGGGACGATTTCAGCGGTACCAGTCCAAGCCAGAGGTTCGTGAGGAGCTTCGTGTGGAAATTCCGGAGGAAGGCCGCCACTTCATCGACCCCTGCATGTCGACGTGGTCCGAAAGTCTTTTCTGCGAGGTTCTCCGCGTCCCGACGGCTACGAAGGACTGCTGCCCTGATTAATCGACCTGTTTTGGACCCTTGACGAGTTTGAGAGAGCGAAACAATCGAGAGAGTCTTCTGGTGACGTCATCGATCAGCAATATTCAGTTAAGTATAAGTGGAGCGTCTCCCATTTGTTTTGGTATCCTTCGGGATCGTTTGGTTTGATTTGGTAATTTGGTGATTTGGTGTTTGCAAACCCCAAAGCCAGAGGACTCGTGTATTCACGAGAATATCGTAATCGATAATCCTCTGACGTTTGGATCTAGACTAGTGAGCGAAGATGCCTGGTTCTGGACTATTTGGTAGATTATTCTGTTTGGGTTGTAGAAAAGGTTTCCAGCTGGAAGAATCATGTCCGGTTCCTCCGGTTGGAACTCCAACTTATGAGCTCTATGTAAAACATGGCGTAGGCCCAATTGCATATAATGAAGTGTGGATCCACTACACCAGGAAAGACGGTGTTTTAAAATGGCCCCAAAATGGTAGTTTTGATACCGATATTTTAGATAATTTGGAAATTAAATTGTTTAAGAAGAAAGCCCGGCCGGCGATGTTTGACTCTTTCCGCTTATGGCGAAAGGAAGCCAAACAGAAGGAAATTAAGCTAGCGAAGAAGAATAAAAGAGAGAGAGGTATGTCAGTAATGCAAGCAGCTGTACAATTTAAAGACAATGAGGAGGAGCAGATGAGCGAGCAAATGCACAGGCAGCGTAAGTTAGGGATTGACAAATGTTACCCAGCTTTACCACATTCTAAGCAGAATGAGTTAGAAGAAAAGGAAAAAGATCCCCTGATGTCACATTTGTTGAGTTCACCACCTCCGTATGCTCAAAATGCCACAGCACCTCCCCAGCTTGTGAATATGCCACCTCCAGTTGATATAATACAAGCCTTGCCGTTACCGCCAGCTGCTGTGCAGCCGGCTCCTATCCATGTAACGCAACCCTCTCAAGGGCTGCCAGTTGTGCTTCCAACTGCCCCCGCACTTCCTGCGACTTTGCCTAATCCAGCAGCTGCCTCCCCTAACACTCTTCCTTGCACCACTCCAGTACCCGTTTCTACATCCTCTTTTCTTCCCTCTGTTTTTCCCCCTGTTTCCGCTTCAGCTTCTCCTTCAGCGCGACAGCGTTTAGCTAATGTGGTTACTACGTTAATGTCGCCTCTCTTTGAGTCATCTGGTGCGACTCCTGGTTTACGGCGTAAGCAATTGCGTAGTCAGTTGCCTAACCCTGATGAGAAAAGGGTAATAGATAGCATGGCGCGTAGATGGATTGTTTTCCCTTCATTGTATGATGTGGAATCAGTTGTCAATGTCTTCCATCAGTGGGATGCCCCAAAACAGAGATATGTGTTTGAGAAAATGTGCGAATTTCTCTGTGAGGAATTGGAGGATAGTGGTAAAAATCCGAGCCCGCAGGAATTGTGTAGAGTGAGGTTTGATTTCGGAACTGGTGTAATTGTGGACCGCGATATAGATAAAGCAGTTGCGGTCGTATTTTCCTTTAGGAATGATGATTGTCATCAGTCATTGTTTGAGCAAGATGTCCTTGCGGGGAAAAAGGTAAAAGCGCGACAATATCCCATGAGAGAAGTTCCCCCGGTATGGAAGGAAGCAGTTGCAGCTGTCGGCAATAACCCCGCTGTGCCAGCGCATTTCCAACGTGTTTGGGTGCATGTTCCATGGAAGCGCTCTGAGGTGTTAGCACTTAAACAGACATTGCCTGATCCCCGTAAAAACCCAGCAGGTTATTATAAAGAGTTGTCACAGACGGCAGGGTCATGCGTTATGAACCTGGCCGATATAGACATGTTGTTTGGTAATGTTGTTCCACAGCCTCTATGGGGGTCAATTCGTAATGCAGATCACGATGCAGAACTAGGGGATACATGGGCTAACATTATTGCTGCTGATGCAAGACAAACTGGTGGCGCGAAACCTGAGCCTTTAGTAGCTGAATTGCCTGGTAGAATAATCACGTATATGAAGACACTAATGCCTGCGATGCGCGTAAATTGGGACAAGTTATCTGCATGTAAGCAGAAGAAAGATGAGACAGTGTCAGACTTCTTTACTAGGTTTGAGGAAACGTTTATTGACCACAGTGGGCAGGATATGAGTACTGAGGGTGGCCAACGGCTGTTTGTGGATAAGTTTGTGCAGAATTTACTTCCTGACCTGTGTAAAAAGTTGAAAGACTCAGAGAGTTCTTGGGCTGTTTCTTCTTCAGCGCAAATACTGGCTACTGCACAGTATTATGAAAACAGAGATAAAGACGAGAAAGATAGGACAGAAAAGAAAACGAAGGAATTAAAGACAAAGGTCCTTTTACAGCAGGCCTATCCACCACGTGGAGGTCAGAATAATTATAGGCAACCCCAAGGTGTTTATCACCAACCCCAACAGTTTCAGACTAATCAGCAAATGAATGGGTATTATCAACCACGTGTCCCTGTAGGTCCCAACCAATGTTCATACTGCAAAGAGGAAGGTCATTTTAAATATAGTTGCCCTAAATTAATGCAACGGAACGGTAATGCGTATGGCGCCAGAGGTAGAGGTGGTCAGCAAGCTCCTAGAGGCAGAGGGCGTGGAAGTGTTCCCCAAAACGCGCGTCCTCTTCCGCCCCAAAGCGCCATTAATAGTTTTGATCAGCAAGCTAACGCGACTAGTAATACGGCCCAGTATTACAATAATGATTATTATGTGGAGGATGGCGATGCAGAAAATAATGATTACTAGGACAGCCATAGACAGAGAGAGGGAGTTGTTTCAGTGCCAGTGGATCAGAGTGGACCGTATGTTGATGTGACTACAGCAAATGTAACGGAGCCTTTCCTGCTAGACACTGGTGCTGCAAAGAGTTCAATAATGCATTCCAAACTCCCTGGCGCACCTTTGTCTGGCGATATAAATGTTTCAGTAGGTTTTTCTGGCGCCCCAGTTAGGAACCCGATTTCTAGTCCCATGTCACTTTCTGTTGGACCTTGCGAACTGAAAGCACCCCTGATCCTAACAACAGGTTGTGGTGAGAATTTGCTGGGATTAGATTTGTTGAAAAGATTGCACGCTACACTGTATTGTTCTCCTTCAGGAGTACAACTTACATTAGGCAAAAAAGTGATTTCCCCTATGTACTTGTCTAAAAATACAATGCCACCTGAATTGTCATCCCTTCCGGATGCCCTTTGGGCTACTGGTCCCAATGATGTGGGCCTCTTGGAGATACCGCCATACGTGGTGACTTTAAAGGCTAATGTCAGACTGCCACGTATCCCCAGTACAAAATCTCTAATGAAGGCCAAAAAGCATTGTTAGACATTGTCAGCGACTTGATTAATAAGGGTGTGATTGAAGAGACAAGAGGCAACATTTGCAATAGTCCGATTTTACCTGTCTTAAAACGAACGGACCCTTCGCAGCCACCTGTTTACAGATTTGTGATTGATCTTAGAGAGGTTAATAAGATTGTTGTGCCACAGTTTCCGGTTGTCCCTGATATAACTGCCTTGTTAACGATGATTCCAGCTTCTGCTGCATGGTTCTCAGTGATAGATTTAAAGAATGCTTTCTTTAGCATCCCAATTGCAGAAGAGAGCAGAGACATTTTTGGTTTTAGTCTGGGAGGCCGAAGCTTCCGCTTCAAACGCGCTCCCCAGGGCTACTGCGAGAGTCCATCCATATACAGTCAAGCTTTGAAAGCGCAGCTTGATGCACTTGTTTTACCTAGTGGAGCTATCCTGATTCAGTACGTGGATGATTTACTAATCGCCGCGGATACTGAGAAGATCTGTAAGGAAGCCACATTGTCATTGTTGCGCCATTTATCCGCTTACCATCACAAAGTGTCTCTCTCTAAGCTGCAATATTGTCGACAAGAAGTGACCTACTTAGGTCATCTCTTATCGAAGGAGGGAAGGAGACTGACCCCAGAAAGAATTCAAGCCATCGCACAGTTGAGTGTGCCAAGAACACAGAGAGAAGTGCGTGCTTTCTTGGGCATTACTTCATACTGTAGGCATTGGATCCCAAGTTTTTCTTTGTTGGCAAAACCTTTATTAGCATTAACATGCAAAGACACACCGAATCTTATCCCATGGTCTGAAGAGTGCCAGAAAAGTTTTGTGGAATTGCGCAATGCGTTGTGTTCAGCACCTGTGTTGGGCACTCCTGACTATAGCAAGCCTTTTACATTGTATGTTCACGAGAAAGATGGATGTGCGTTGTCAGTGTTAACACAGCCTTTTGGCGACAGACCGCGCCCATGCGCATATTTTTCATCCACCTTGGACCCTGTAGCGAGGGCATTGCCAAGCTGTCTGAGAGCGACAGCTGCTGCAGCAATGTCTATCCGACAATCTGCTGGTCTGGTAATGGACAACACATTGATCGTTATGGTTCCACATGCTGTAGACACATTATTAAATAGGACCAAGACACAACACTTGACTAGTGCGCGATTATCAGGGTATGAACTCACACTGTTAGCGAATCATATACACATAAAAAGATGCAATACGCTGAATCCAGCCACGTTATTGCCGATTCCAGCAGACTCAGATGAGATTGAGCAGCATGACTGCCTGTTCAGAACGGAAGAAGAAACGAAAGGGAGAGTGGATCTGAAAGATACTCCCCTGACTGAGTGTGATGGTACTTTATGGGTGGATGGTTTATGCTTCAAACTCCCTAATGGTGACACGACTGCTGCATATGCTATCACGACTTTACACACGGTCGTGGAAACTGCACGAGTGCCACATAATTCGGCCCAAGCAGCAGAATTAATTGCCCTCACGAGAGCATGCGTGTTGTCTGAAGGAATGAGAGTGAATATATACACAGATAGCCAGTACGCCTTTGGCGTGGCTCATAATTTCGGGCGACTGTGGAAAGAGCGTGGGTTCCTGACGTCACATGGAGCTAAAATCCAGAATGGCAAGTTGGTGAATGATCTCCTTGAGTCACTGACCCTACCGTTGCAAGTTGCGATCATGAAATGCAGTGCGCACAGGAAAGTCACAGATGATGTTGGACGTGGGAATGCGTTTGCTGATGAGACCGCGAAAGAGACAGCACAGAATGTGAAGACTAGAATGTATGTTGCAGGCCCCGCAAGATGGGTTAATGATGTGGGAATGTGCGAGAACACAATAGAGAGTGTGAAGTCGCTTCAGGCTGAAGCTACAGAAGAAGAGTTAAGCAAGTGGAGAGAGAGTATGGGTAAGTTGGATGAGAATGGTTGTTGGATTGATCTGACAGAACATAAGCGATGGTTGTTGCCTGATGCATATGTGCTTCCAGTGGTTACTATGGCACATGGAATGGCACATATCAGTACGAAAGGTATCTGTAAGTTGTTGGCTCCAGTATGGCAGAATGCTGGGATTCCCAAGTGTGCAGAGAATGTGGTCAAGAATTGTATGGTATGCTTGAAGTACAACCCTGGTAGGGGAACCCCAACTCCAGCCGGTCACTTTGCACCCCCATCATGTCCATTCGAAGTTTTGCAGCTGGACTTTATTCACATGGACAGATGCAACAACCTAAAATATGTACTGGTGGTTGTTTGTGCTTTCTCCAAATGGGTAGAGGCTTATCCTCTGAAAGATAACACTGCCCTATCCACAGCCAAAGCCCTTGTGAAGGAATTTTTCCCCAGGTTTGGAATGCCGAGAATGGTATGGTGTGATAATGGAAGTGAGTTTGTGGGTAAAGTGATGAAGAATGTATGTGAAGGTTTAGGCATAAGGCAGAAATTCCACGCTGCAAATCACCCCCAATCAGCTGGACTAGTTGAACGCTACAATGGAGCCTTAAAGCTCAAGCTGGCCAAAATCCAGGCGAGCACCGGTCTTAAATGGCCTGACGCTCTGCCTTTAGCACTCCTGTCCACCAGAATGACGATACACTCACGAGTGGGACTTAGTCCTTATGAAGTAGTCTTTGGCCGCCCGGCCAACGTATGGGGTGTGCCAAGGCCTACGAAGTTCAGTGAAATAGAGCATCCAGTACTGCTCGATTACCTGTATGATTTGACTGTTAAACTGCGTGTTTTGCACCAACAGGTACATGATACTCTTCCCCAAGCTTCTGAACCTCCTGGACACCCTATCAACCCTGGCTCGTGGGTCCTGGTCCGGAATTTCCAGCGTAAGGGCAACGACGAACCTCGCTGGATCGGCCCTCATCTTGTGCTTCTGTCAACGAGATCAGCGGTGCGAGTAAAAGGGAGGAAGCACTGGATTCATGGTGCCCACTGCAAAATAGTCCCTTTGCCTCTGCCATATGACCAGTGGGTCAAAGAGGGTATCGCCGACACTGAGACAGACACTGTGCTTCGTTTTGTACCATTCAGTGACGCACGCCTAAAAGACACAGCTTCAGTCCAAGAGAGTGACAATATTCTGCAGGAAGCTGTGCCGCCATCGAATCGACTGGACACCACTGAGCCTGAACTTTTGTTTCAAGACCAAACGGCACCTGGCCGTCTCCGTTATAATTTGAGACCAAGGCCCATGGACAAATAAAGATTTTTTCCTTACTCTTTCCTTTTTGACATTTTTTGCTCTCCCATCTGAAGGACTTTCTTGATTTTTGTTTTTCGAACCACCATCCGGGTTCTGCCGCAGGGTCGCGGTGCCAAGACTTTGGGGTACAGGCCGAAGACGTTAGGTCAACGGTTCTGGTTGGTCTAGGGCGTTTCCCCGGACTGACAGGCGTACTCCTTAGCAGAAGAAACTCATCCGCCGCGAGCGGCCCGAGTAGAGGATGGAGTTGTTTAAGATGGAGAGACCGATTGAGGAAATGAACTTTCAAACAAGGATGTGTAGAATTGTGAAAAGTAAATGTTTTGTCTTTTTGTGCCTTTTTGCACTGTGTAGTATAATGATGTTTATTGTAGGATGTGTGTTTTTCTCTGCTCAAAAGCCCATTGCACCCACTGAACAGCCTATACCCCTTTCTACTGCCTCCTCTCACTCTTTTCACCCTTTGCCTGAACACGAACAGACCAGACGATCAGAGTTCGTAAATAACTCGTTCATCCAGCTCTTGCACCAGCACCAACTAGTAGTGAACACGACCAATTGCTGGGTGTGTGGGTTAATGCCACATACCATTAACAAGGGTATTCCCTACCTGGTGCTGCCATATAGTTACAATGGATCGTCATGGGCATTCCAGACCATGTTTCTCTATGCCCTAGATACGTACTCCCCTCGCCAACCGCGTTCCATCAGACCTGGTACAAATAATAAAGCCTTAGTGAGAGGAATTGCCGATATGAGTAGGGATATTGATGCATACTCATCCATTCCCAAAGAAGAGCTGAGACCTTATGTAGGATGGAACGCGACGGGGTATAGTATTAGTCTGGGTGAAAGACAGCGAAAAATCTCATCTCCAATCTGGGTCGTACCCCACATGGGTCGGTTCTGCTTACAGGGTAATGGTCAGAATCCTAGAGCTCAACTGGGAAGAAGTGACTGTACTGAAACGTACACTTTTCCGTCACAGTTTTCCCCTGCGTTTTTGACTGCCAAGGGTACATATTTCATCTGTAATGATCGAGCATATACATGGTTGCCCCCTGATTTCTCGGGCACATGTTATATTGCGAATCTGCTACCGCCTACATTTACTGCTGCCTCCGACTATCACAAGACCAGAGTTGTGAGAGGCGTGATTAGTAAGGAGGACACTGCCGGTCAGGAAGCAGGAGATTTCTTCTTGGGTTTCCTGCCGTTTTGGGGACCTATGGTCAATAGTAGGAACCTGAGACAGCTGACTCGTGTGGTTGAATCCACCGTCAATGTAACGGCTGGTGCCCTTGGTAATCTGACAGCTGAGCTCCAAGCGGATCGCCTTATGACTTTGCAGAACCGCATGGTCCTAGACGTTATTCTTGCAGACCGCGGTGGGGTATGCAGGGTTATCCAATCCAGTTGCTGCATTTTCATACCAGATAATGCTCCAACAGTGTATCAAGCCATCTCCAAACTCCATAAAATATCTGAATCCATACACGTGGATAAGGGAGATTGGTCACTGGTGGGGTGGTTCTGGGAATTGATATCTGCCTGGGGTTGGAAAGTTCTAATGGTCATTGGAATGATCTTAGCCATTCTTTTCCTGTTCTGTCTATGCATACAGTGTGCTCCTGCGATATGTGGCCTCTGTGCTACCTTATGTGTAAGGAAACCTGTATCGAGGGACGAGCTAAGTAATAGGATGATGCTACAGCAACATCTCCATGACTTTGTGAACATTGACCTAGACTCGGATTAAGATGAGTATAGTGATTGCCTATGTAAGGGCAAAAGGAGGGTCTGTCGTACTTTAATATTCGGGACCGCGTAGGAAACAGGGCCCTACCTCTGTCTATCTTGGTATTAGCGAACCGCAAATGGTAAATGCGGCACGTACGAGTGCTTTATATATCGTTCTAGCTATGAATGCACTGCGTACACGTTATTTTGCTTCGCTACGCGGGTTCCATTTTGGAAGCAGTGGCCATCTTGTCATTGCCCTCACATAGGCTATAATGGAGCAAATACGGGCCTCACAGTACATGGGCTTCCTCTCTGACTTCTCTGTGACCTGGGCAGCTGGCTCTGCTGCCCCGGGTCAAACTGGTCTCACGAGCTCCCCTTCCTCTCTCCACCTGTGATTCGTATCAGGGCTTGGCCCGTCATAAAACCCTTTTCATCCTACACAAGCCCCTGGCTAATCTCTTTCGCACCTGGCTGTTCCTGCTTTATGACTTGCTTCCCAAAACAGGAGATGCTCATGTTTATTGGGGGGATCTGTAAATCTAATGTGGGATCTGAACCTTGTTGTGTAAATCATTGTGGGCTGGCCGAACTGGAATGTGGGATGGTCATCATGACTCTGCCTTTTCTTTGTAACATATCCTTGTATATTGCCGTTTCATAAAACTCAGGAATGTATGCTTGGGGCCAGAAAAGGCCTATTTAAGATGTAGCCTGTTCCTATGATTTTCAGCAGTCTCCTGAGAACATACACGCTGGTGTACTTCTAGGATACCTGTAATTGGTCTGCAGCCAATAAACGATTCTTTGACTTCACCCAGAAGACTCTGTGTTTCTGTAGGTCCGGAACAGGGTGAAACCCAGAAGTCATAGGGTGTGTGCCCCTGCACCGCTGGGACTAAAATACCCAGTACTTCAACGCAGAGCACTACTACTTACTACTCCACCTACGGGGCAAGGACATTCACCGCATCTACAAAACGCTGGTAGAGGCTACCTCCAAAACGTACGTGACATTGCTCAATGCTCTCAATGTGCATTTTGAGCCGATCACGAACAAAGACTATGAGAGATTCATATTTCGCCAGGCCAAGCAGGAAGCAGAAGAGTCGTTAGACACCTTCCATGGACGTTTGAAAGAGATCGCCAGTACATGCGTCTTCCAGGATAAACAAGAGGAGATCAGAGCCCAGATAATACAAGGCTGTTACTCGTCAAAGAGAACATTCTCCAGGAATCCGGCAAACCCTTAGTGGATATACTCACCTTGGGACGGTCCGAAGACCAGAGCATCCCACATGGAGGCTGCCCTCCACCGCCCCATCAAGACGAAACAAGCGAACGTGCCATAGCAGGTGAACATGGTGAAAGCCTAGCCGTGCCAAAGCCCAGGAAAGCGTCCGCAAGACAGAAAGAAAGAATGTGGCTACTGTGGAGGCACACCCCACCGCATGCAAGACTGTCCGGCGAAAGGGAAGAGGTGAACAGCCTGTGGGTGGATAAACCATTTCGCGGTGGTATGCAGGTCATCGAAGCCCCGGAAAGAAACAACACAGACCTTAGCAGAAACGCAAGACAGAGAAGATATGGACGACGACACGGGAGACTACCCCGTCCATTATGTATTCGTAGTGGATCAACCACCACGGAAAAGACGGCGGCTTCCAAGGTGCAGACTAAAGATTCACCACCAAGACATACGGGGCACCATAGACACAGGGGCCTCGAACTGATGGCCGCCAATGTATACAACCAATTGAGTCTACACCCACCCTTGCGTGAAGCAAAAATTCAATTTTTTGCCTATGGACAAAAGCCACCCATCCCACTCCTGGGATGTTTCAAAACAGAACTTAAACATCAAGACCTCGAGATCCCCACCACAGTGTACGTGACCAAAGAAGGAAGCGGAATGCTGGTAAGCACACAGACAGCGGAAGAGCTGAAGCTGATCTCATTTGCTCTCGCAGTCTAAGAGGAACTAGCAACCAACATAGAGGAATTTGTTGACATCTTCAAGGGAATTTGATGCCTAAAAGGTAAAGAGGTCTCTCTCCACATTGACCCATCAGTCCAACTGGTAGCACTGAGGCATAGGCGCATAGCCTTCCATCCATGACAAAAGGTCGAAGACGAGCTGGAAGCACTGGAGAGGCAAGGGATAATAGAGAAGGTCAGCTGACCCACTCCGTAGGTGTCCCCGATCGTGGTGGCGAGAAAACCAAACAACCAGGACAGGTCCGCATCTGTGTCGACATACGCCTCCCAAACGCAGCTGTAAAAAGGGAACGCCACCTAACCCCCACCATTGATGACATTCTGTGGGAACTGAACGGTGCAGTGTGGTTCTTGAAGATGGACCTACGTTCAGGATATCACCAATTGCCCCTACATCCGGACTGTCGATACATCACTACATTCTCTACCACGTCGGCCTCAGACGGTACAAGTGTCTCAACTTTGGGATATCGAGTGCCGCTGAGGTGTTTCAGAACACTATCAGAGAAGTCCTCATCGGACTCCCAGGGGTTTTGAATGTAAGTGACGACCTATTGGTATACGCCTCGTCAGTGGAAGACCACCACCAAAGACTCTGCAGCGTTCTCCAGCTAATCAAAGAGTCCGGACTCACCCTGCACAAAGAAAAGGGCCAGCTCTTGAAGAACAAAATCAGTTGCTTCGGCTACACGTTTTCGTACAAAGGAGTAGCCCCAGATCTGGACAAGGTGCAAGACATTCAGGAAGCCCCGGCACCCTCCAACATCTTGGAAGTATGGAGTTTCCTAGGGAGGGTAAACTTCTACGGTCGTTTCATCCCGGATTTAACCAAAATCACGAATGCCCCTCAGGGAGCTGACGAAGTCCACCACCACGTGGCAGTGGGGCCCCGTCCAAGAACAAGCCTCCAAAGACACCAAAGCAGCCCTTTCGGCTGACACCACACTGTCATACTTTAACCCATCCTGGGCCACCAATGTCGCCGTCGATGCCAGTTCCTAGGGGCAGTACTCATGCAGCTACAACGTAATGACAAATGGGCTCTGATCGCCTACGCGAGCCGCTCCTCACAGACACGGAGCAACGCTACTCCCAGATAGACAGAGAGGAATTTGCCATCCACTGGGCCTGTCGGCATTACCACGTCTACGTGTATGGACACCCATTCACAGTCTCCACCGACCACAAGCCCCTTATATCCTCATTTCAAGGATACGCATCAAAGCAACCCCTCTTATAGAACAATGGATCCTTCAACTGCAGGGGTATGATTGCTGGGTAGAGTACAAACCAGGCTCCTCCAATCCAGCCGACTACTCTCGAGACATCCGAGGGCCGCAACCAAAGCAGAGGAAGAGGATGCCGAGGATACCGTGGAATACGTCCGCTTCATCGCGGAAAGGTCCCGACCACTCCCGATAACCCTTGAAGTTATAGTGGAAGCCACCCAGAATGAAGAGTGGCTGCAACTAGCCATCACCGCAGTTCAGGCGAATGACTGGCGTCCCATTCAAACCACAATGGCCCGACGAACATCCCAAGCGAAGGCCACGCTTGAATCGATCATGCAAATCAGGGACGAACTCTCTGTCGACAGCAGCGGGTGTCTACTCAGAGGGCCGCGGCTAGTGATTCCATCAAGCCTGACTCAACGGGCGGTGGATTTTGCACATCGAGGACACCAGGGCGTGGTGAAAACGAAAGGCAGGCTGAGAGCAAAAGTGTGGTTCCCGGGGATGGACCCAATGGTTGAGCAGACTGTCAGGACATGCCAATGGTGCCAGGTGTCAGGCCAAGCAGATCGCCCGCACCCCGTCATCACGGAAGACAACCCACAAAGACCTTGGGAGTGCATCAGTATCGACTTTGGTCACCTTCTGGATGGGCGCTATGCCCTAGTAGTCATTGACGACTACACGAAATACCCTGAGATAGAAGTTGTCGGGAGCCAAACAGCCACTGAAGTAATTACTAAGGTAGAGAAGATCATTGCAACTCACGGGATCTTTGAGGTGGTGACAAGATTTTGCTGACTATCTCAAATCTTGGGGCATACAACATCGGAAGATAACACCACGCTGGCCCCAAGCAAACGGGGAAGTAGAGAGGTTCATGTGCACCCTCAACAAAGTCATTCGCATCGTGCATGCCGAGGGAGCACCCCTGGAAAGAGCCATCTACAGCTTCCTGAGGGAATACAGATTAACGCCCCATCTCATGACTGAGAGAGCACCGGGACCAGCAAGCATGGGTCGAGTGGTGCGAGACACCATTCCTCATCACCCGAACTGGGCCCCTTACCAGATTGACACTACAAGGTCCTAGCCAAAAGGACCAGTACCAACGACCATGCCAGCGTCAACCGAGGAGCGAAAGCGTCGACAATCCGAGAAAGCGACCTGGTCTATGTCAGAGACAGGCACCCAGGGAGCAAGTTCCGGCTCCCGTTCGAACAGTGTCCATGGACAGTGACTCGCCGAACTGTCACGATGATCACAGCCAGGAGGGGAACAGAAGAACTTACACGGAATGTGTCATTCTTCAAAAAAGTCAATGCAGGGACTCCCAACGTTCCATTATGAAGTAGTATGGAGGCGGGCCCAAGTCAGCAGGGAGTGGATGAGGAAGGAGAAGATGGCCATGGGACTATCCTTATGAATGATCCGGACAGATCTGCCCGAGAGGCATCGTCATCGCCCGGAAGTCTGGACAGCCGCCTATCCAACGCCCTAGTGAGAGTTCCGGAGGGCGGAGCCTCGCAGGAAGTGACTCCATCCCTACCGTCATCACGTGGAGAACATTCCAGATAAGGCCTGAGGAACAATCCGGCTCCCTCCTCCCGCCTCACGGGATTCCTGGTGTGACTAACCTGAGACTCGCAGCAGGAGGTGACTGGTGGCTGGTCACAAGCGGAGAGCAGACTGCCTGACTAGAACTGGTAACAGATCGACATGTTGATGTTTTGTTAATGTTTTATAAAGATTGGAAGGAATGTAATGTTTGCCGGCGGGGTAGCGCTTCAGTCTACCCGTGGCTGGAACTTGCGCTCAAGCGCTGGCGTGTAACGCCAGGCGCAACTATATAATAAAGAGGTGTGGCCCTGTATAAGGAGTCAGGACTGTGCCACAGACACCAACACACGTGTGGCGTGTTTAATTGACGGCCGCAGCGTGCCTCACATCTAGCGCTTAGCGGCACCATTACCCATGCTTCCCTGCCCTCCTGAGTGCAGTGGTAACTGCGAGGCAGCTTTATTCTTTCCCTTGCATCACAGAATGATGCCTGATTTTCTTCAGCACAGTTATCTCACCTACAAGTGGCGTCAGTGCCACCGTGTCTGCCTGCTATACTTGATGGCTGCTTTCAGCAGTGATGTAATATTCATGGCCCGCATCTGAACTTAACTGCATGGCTGCCTGGTGAGTCCCATGAGGCATTTTCCACTACAACCTGCCTGCCAATACACTACTCTTCCCACACAGTTGCAGAAGCATGCCTGTCCAGCGCCCAGGACCCGGGACCCTGTCCCTCCACACAGCTAATCTACAGTCCATGCTCCAGCACTCCTGGAACAGGCGTGCCCAGCCACAAGGATATTCACACTGCGTGTGTGGTGACATTTCAGGCTGTCATGCATCAGCCTCTCCTCCACTGCTACATCAGAGTTCTATTTTGCTACCTCTTCTACCAAGGTCTGTACTTTAACCCCAGCTCCACCTATACTAATCTGTTCTGCCCTTGTCATGACCTCCATCCCTTCTTTCAAAACATTTGTGGTGGGCGGGCCCCCACCTACTCATGCTGCAAGATGGAAGGACTGGGTCAATCGACTGGAGACCTATTTTGAGGCGGCGGGCCTGGACGATGGTCTATGGTGCCCCATGCTATTACATTTGAGAGGGGTGGCCATCCATAAACTGGGGAAGACTGTTGTTGAGGCTTGCCCTCCGTTCACCTACACCACATTAAAACAAGTTCTGACGGCCCATTTTGAATCCTTCACTATGAGCGGTTCTTGCTGCGCCAAGCTTGTCAGCTAGCTGAAGAATCCGTGGACACTTTTTACGCATGTCTCAAAGACTTAGCCAGCGCTTGTATTTTGCCCGACACCATTGATTAAATTAGTGACCAATTCATATAGGGTTGTCTTCCATCAAGCTCAGGGAGAACATTCTCCAAGTTCTAAAGATGTCAATGGCTGACATGCTGATGATGGGTCATTCCAAGGAACTCTCCAAGGTGTGCGCTGCCCATATGGAGGCAGCCCTGGAACTTCAGGTGAAGACTGTACAAGTAAATGTGGTGAACACAGACAAGAAGAAACTCCGTCCCAAGTCCAACACGTTTACCAAGACCTGTTACGGGTGTGGGTGGTCATATTCACACCAAGGGCTGTCCCTTGCCCAGGGAAAAAGGTGTTCAACATGCAACAAACCCAACCATTTTGCCAAAGTCTGCCATTCTTTGGTGCCAAAGAAGGGGGGGGCGGAGCCACGCAGCAAAATGGCCGCAGCCTGATCGAGCTCCGCCGGCCGAGCCAAGATCCGGCATTAATCCAGCCTTCAGCCGCACCTGTGGTGTCACTCTTGCCAATATTTGACCACCCATTGTGACGTGGAGCAGATCGGTAGTGCTCCTGGGGCGAAACGAGCTCTGCCTGTCCCTGAGACTTCAAGCCTCGCTCGGCCCGACTCTGCATAAAACAGCCAGTATGATGTGTGTTTCGTGCGCTAGCACAAGTATGTGCCAACATCCGCGGATATCCGGCGGAGGCTATGGCAAGCTGTGGGGTCATGATTGCCCTGTCTGTGGTGCGGCTCGTGCTTGAGGGCGGTGAGCTGATCGGGACGTGGGGACTCCAACCGCTGAAGAAGCTGCTGCCGCCATCTTGTAGAGCCCAGCCGGGACGCTACGCCGATCCGACTTCGCAACTGGATGTATCCCTGGAATGGGGGTTGTGAATGAGCTGCCCGCCGATTGAATATCAGCGCTAGTAAGTGGTAACGGGGAGGGGAGCCAAGGGACGGGTGGACTGTTCCGTTCTGCCCAACGTCCTAGGGTTGGCATGGGCCTCCCTAGCTGGCGAACCCCTGCAGCAACCACGAGGCAAGCAACAGCTTCCCATAGGCCCTCAGTGGAAAACGGTGACCTGTGCCTGGATGTAGAAGCGGGGCCCACGGGGATCATGGAGCTGACCCTCTATATTCTTATGTAACTCGGCACTTACTTTCTAAGCGGAGCTCACGGAGCCTGACTCTTTATTGGCGCCCACCATTGTATTTTCACCGGTATGTGAAGATGTCTCATCTGACAAGAGGGTCCCGATGTTCCACTAGAACAATGGGCTTAGCTAAGGAAACAATTCTAAGATCTAGAGACAATACCACCTACAGAGTCTTGGAGATCAACAGACTCGATTTGCCTGACCTTAAGATGGTAGCCAAGCTACACTCCCCTTCTTAACCTGCCACCCTTGCCAGCTCCACCAGCCCGTCTCTAGACTTTTGGGCCCGTCCTGATCCTCTTTTTATCTGGCGGAGTCCGATATGTATGTCCGATTTCTGGTGGAGCTGCTCCGACAGCTATAGGGGAGACAGGCACTGGCACCCCGCTATGGCCGTCACCTACCCAGCTGGACCTCGGACTTATGTCTCGTCTCTTTCTCCGCTGCTGACTACACCCCATACCCCCCCCCCCCCGTGGACTCCCTGCTCTCCCTGGCCTTTTTCTTCTTTTCTTTTTTTGTGGATCTTGTTTTTCACGGTCGCCAATAACTCCTGTATTGAATTTGTAACCTTTCTTTAATTAATGTGATTCTTTTTGTAACTTGTAAAATGCTGTTTCCTTATGTAAAGTGCTCTGATACCTCCGGGTCTAGCCAGCGCTATATAAAACTCAAATAAAAAACTCAAATAAATAAGGGGTGACAACCCAGAGGCGTCGCCTTCCATGCCAGAGGATGAGGAAGACATAGATGATGATGACAACACTGAAGGAACTGTCCACGTAATCTGTGCACTACAATCAAGTGGGTATTGAGGAGGTACAATTGCCTCAGTTTTGGGGAGTTGAGTGCAGCAGAAGTATTCCAAGACATCATCAGGGGGGTTTTGGTTGGCCTCAGAGGCGTTATAAATGTCAGTTATGATATTCTGGTCCATGTCCCGACACTGGACAAGGGCCTTATGCTACACAAATAGGTTTTTCTCTAGAAGGAGAAAGCATTCTTTGGATAAAGTTTCTCAGAGGAAAGGGTCATGCCAGACCCTGCAAAGTTTCTTGACATTCAATCAGCACCTGCACCCATCTCTGTCACCAGAGTGCGCAGTTTTTTAGGGATGGTCACTTATTGCAGGCATTTTATCCAGAGCCTAATGACACACACTGCCCCACTTTGAGAACTGACTAAGTCCAATGCCGCTTGGGACTGGGGACCCCCACAGGAAGCTCTGCCCACGGACACTATTTTGGGTTACTTCAATCCCAGTGGAGAGTCAGAACTATCAGCAGATGCGTGCCCCACTGGTTTTGGTGCTGTTTGTCACAAAGACAACCCAAAGACAAGTGGGCCCCACTGACATAGGCTAGTTGCGCCCTTACTGAAACTGAGCAGTGCTCTTCACATATTCAAAAGGAGGCCATTGCAGTGCTTTGGGCTGCAGCCATTTTCATATCCACCTATATGGCCAACCTTCCACAGTTCATAGGGACCACAAGCCATTCATCCCTCTTTTCACAGGGTCCTCTTCGAAACCGCCTCCAAGAATAGAGAAATGTATTCTTCAACTTCATGCATACCAATTCTCTGTGGCATATCTCACCGGCTCACAAAATCCTGCTGATTACTTATCCAGGCATGCATGGCCTGTCACCCCAGAAGAGGATTCAGATGCTGAAGAACCAGAAGAATCTGTTTGACTGGTGGTGGAGCATTCCAGGCCACTCCCCATCTCCATTGAAGATATCGCCAAGGCCACCAGCACTGATGAATGCCTCCAACTGGCCATCTCTGCAGTGATATCTGGAAGCTGGCACTCTCAAACTCAAAAAGCTTCTTATCATACAAATGAAGCACGCTATCTCTGGCCTCTCACCACAATGTGCAGTTGGAGTTAGCTGTGTCCTCGGAAAGATGTTTAATGAGAGGCTCCCGATTGGTAATCCTGAGAACTATGCAACATCAGGTAGTTGACCTTGCTCACACAGCTCACCAGGAGATTGTCAGAACCAAAGCCAGACTACCATGCAAAGTTCCGAATCTAGACGATCTAGTGGAACGTACCATTCGGCAATGCCCCCTATGTCAAGCTGCTGGACCTGGAGAATCATCAGCACCAATCACCTCTGAGACCATACCTCACAGAGGCACAGAGCCAGCATGGATTTCGGTAGTCTAACCGATGCCAGACACATGCTGGTCGTCATATGCGATTTTTCGAAATATCCCGAGGTGGAAGTCATCGAATCCATGACAGCCAGCCAAAGAATTCCCCGTTTGGAAAAAGTTATGGCTACCCATGGTCTGTTTAGTGAGCGCATAACAGACAATGGTCCCCCATTTTCCAGTCAAGAGTTTGCTGAGTGTTTGGAATCCCATGGCATCAATCACCAGAAGATTTTCCCACGCTGGCCTCAAACCAAGGGAGAGGCAGAAAGATTTATGCATACCTTAACAAGCCTCAAATTGCCTTGGCAAATGGACAGGACTTGGAATGTACTCTCCATGGTTTTCTAAGAGAATACCGGCTCAAGCCACATACCACCACCAAAGTAAACCCCAGTGCTCTTTTCATGAATCGAGCTGTAAGTGACACCATCCCCCATGTGGAAGTACCCTCAGCCTTGAAAACTCAAGTGGATGAAGCGCTGCTTCAGCGCCAAGCTCAAAATGACAACATCTCTTGAACAGGACGCGCTGAAAAGGGAATCATTCATGTTGGTGACATGGTGCTAGTCAAGAACCAGCATCCCAAGAGCAACTTACTGCTGTGGTTTGAGTTTGATTCATGGACAGTGACCTCAGTAAAATAAATCATGATAACTGCTCTGAAACAAGACAAGACTGTCACAAGAAAGGTCAATCAATCAATCACGTGTTTGTTAAGCACGACTACTCACCCGTAGGTGTCTCAAGGGGATGTATGACGTTACAACGCACACTTTTACAACGCATGCACTTACAACGCATTTTTTACAACGCATAATCCATTACAACGCATGACATTACAACGCATGACACTACAACGCATTTTTAAAAAATACCTTTACAACGCATTTCCATTACAACGCATACTACCTTTACAACGCATACCATTACAACGCATAATATTAAATTACATTTAAGGTAAGTATTAGATAGTATAGGGGTAAAAATTACTATTCTAACTCCAGGGGGTGCAACAGTGGGGTAAGTGTTGGATAGTATAGGGTTAAAAATTACTATTCTAACTCCAGGGGGTGCAACAGTATGGTAAGTGTTGGATAGTATAGGGGTAAAAATTACTATTCTAACTCCAGGGGGTGCAACAGTAGGGTAAGTGTTGGATAGTATAGGGGTAAAAATTACTATTCTAACTCCAGGGGGGTGCAACAGTAGGGTAAGTGTTGGATAGTATAGGGGTAAAAATTACTATTCTAACTCCAGGGGGTGCAACAGTAGGGTAAGTGTTGGATAGTATAGGGGTAAAAATTACTATTCTAACTCCAGGGGGTGCAACAGTAGGGTAAGTGTTGGATAGTATAGGGGTAAAAATTACTATTCTAACTCCAGGGGGTGCAACAGTAGGGTAAGTGTTGGATAGTATAGGGGTAAAAATTACTATTCTAACTCCAGGGGGTGCAACAGTAGGGTAAGTGTTGGATAGTATAGGGGTAAAAATTACTATTCTAACTCCAGGGGGTGCATCAGTAGGGTAAGTGTTGGATAGTGTAGTGTAATATTATGCGTTGTAATGGTATGCGTTGTAATGGTAGTATGCGTTGTAATGGAATGCGTTGTAAAGGTAGTTTTTAAAAATGCGTTGTAGTGTCATGCGTTGTAATGTCATGCGTTGTAATGGATTATGCGTTGTAAAAAATGCGTTGTAAAGGTAGTGCGTTGTAAAAGTTGCGTTGTAAAGGTTGTTCCCCGTCTCAAGGTGCTGGTGAAGAGGGGAGGTGCAGGTTCCAGTCCATCAAGGAGGGTTCTGTTGAAAAGGCAAGTTTTGAGGTTACTCGTGAAGATGGGGAGTGATGTTGTTTGTCTGAGGTGGTGTGGTAGGGAGTTCGAGGCTCTGGCCGCGAGGAAGGAGAAGGAGCGGCTTCCCGATCTGGTCTTTCTGGTGCGGGGAACCACAGCGTACGAGAGCTGGGCTGATCATAGGGATCTCTGCGGTGCATGGAAATTGATTTGGCTGTTATGGTATGCTGGTCCGGTGTTGTGGAGGGCTTTGTGTGCATCGGTGAGAATCTTGAAGGTGATTCTATTCTCGATGGGGAGCCAGTGGAGTGTGCATAGGTGATGGAAAATGTGGCAGTGTCTTGGCAGGTTAAGGACCAGTCTTGCTGCGGTGTTCTGGATGTTTTGTAGCTTGCGGGTGAGGTTTTTGTTTATTCCAGCGTAGAGTGCGTTGCCGTAGTCGATTCTGCTTGTGACGAGGGCGTGAGTGACGTTTTTTCTGTGCTCGAGGGGGATCCATTTGAAGGTCTTATGTAGGACGCAGAGGGTGTGGAAGCAGGAGGATGCGACCGAGTTGATCTGGCAGTCCATTTTGAGCTCAGAGTCCAGGATGATACCAAGGTTGCATGCGTGGTCCTTGGGGGTGGGTGGGCTTCCGAGGGCGGGGGCCACCAGGTGTCGTTCCAGGCGTCCGGGTGTGGGCCCATGATGAGTACTTCTGTTTTGTGGGTGTTGAGTTGTAGGCAGCTGATTTTCATCCATTTGGCGACAGCTTCCAAGCCTTCTTGAAAGTTGTGTTTGGCTGCATTGGGTTCGTTGGATAGGGAGAGAATGAGTTGGGTGTTGTCTGCATATGAAACAATGTTGAATCCGTAGGTTCTGATGATGAGAGCGAGCGGCGCCATGTAGACATTGAAGAGCGTTGGGCTGAGGGAGGACCCTGGGGGGACTCCGCAAGTGGTTGGTGTAGGGTCCGAGAGGAAAGGAGGGAGTCTGACACGTTGCCTTTTGCCGGAGAGGGAAGAGTGGATCCAGTCGAGGGCCTTGTAGGAGACTGCGTTGAAAGCCGCTGAGCGGTCGAGTAGGATGAGGGCTACTGTTTCTCCTTTGTCCACTAGGGGGCGGATGTCGTATGTTGCGGCGAGGAGTGCGGTTTCTGCGCAGTGGTTTTTTCTGAAGCCGGAATGTGCCTTTCTTCATGCTCTTCATGCTCTACCATCACCCAGCAGCCAGTTCAGCTACCCAACCATGGCCTCCTTGTTGGGGTGTGTATGCACCTGACAATGACTACTCGCTGGCCAGAGGCTCAAGCAGCCAAGTCTCACTTCCCCTGCTGTCACCCTCTCGAGCGACCAATGGACATCCAGTCCCGAGGGCCTTACCAGACGCCAACGAAGTTGCGAGGGGAGATTGTTTGCATTTGCCTTCTGTTCCTGAGATCTATCAGCCACAAGAAAGGCCCAGTGGAGGGATTGAGACTCCCCGGCGACAAGGGGCTGAGAGGTATCACCTCATGCCACGTCCTATTAAGTCCGCCCATTTACAAGACTTTGTGGTTAACTGAATCATCGTATTGACACTGGGTTTTCAGTAGAAAATATAATCTTTTTTCTTTCTTTCTGCTGTCTCTTTCCCTTCACCTCTATTTTCTCATTCACCCTACTGAGTGTAAGATGTAATAAATGTATGAAGGGATAAGTGCAATGTTCCCATAAAAAAAAGGGCTGAGCCCTGGGGCTGGAAAAGCCTCAGCAGCTAATGGGATAATGCCAGGTTTCGTGTTAAGTAATACCTGTATGTTTTCCAGTTATTTGCAAGTTACCTCTTGTTCCAAAGCTGCAAGAGATACTATCAAGAGACTGGTATGAGGAGAAACTGTCTCCTGCAAGACATTTTCTTCAGCAATCACTAGCCCTGTGCAAGAATAATGCAAATGTAATTCTTAGGAAATATAGTAAATTTGAGCAAATGTGAAAATGTTATTAGCTTTTGAAAGTGCAAACATTTTTGCCAGGGAATATTTAAAACACACTTTAGAAAAATGAGCTTTTAGAACCAAATTCTGCCTCACCTGACTGAATTATAAGCGTTTCTGTTTTTGAATCATAGACTTTGCAACCTTAAATAACATTATGAATGTAGTTTTAAAATCCTTCTCGGAAAACCTTCATTATTATAGTGTAGTGCAATGCAGATACATCTGCTCTACTTCTATTACCTCTAAGATCAGGGACAAATAGTGAAGTGAGATCAGTCTGTTATTAAGTCGTTGGTTATGTTATTAGATTTTCAAAGTCTAGAAATATGTTTTTAATTGCCAATCTGGTCATGCACTGTATTTTCTACATTAGTGGAGTACTTGATGAATAAATAACAGGTGTTCAAGTATTTTCTTTTTGTTACATAATTTGGACACAATCAGATGAGTAAATAAAAAAGAAAACTATGGCCATTAGCTAAACCTTCCTAGTCCTAACAACAACAACAAGCTGTCCATTTTGTCCCCCAGCATTTTTCACTTTGATCACCCATTTTTTCGACCTTTACCGTTTCGAATCTCACTAGCTGAGTCTCACTCGCAGTAAATTCAGGGTAATTAGACTGACTAGGTTTAACACTAGTATCACCTTTCAAGATGAAGCTATGGCATTACAGTTAGGTTAAGGGGCACTGGGCTGGTTACACTTTAACAGTACATGTGAGACTACTGTTGGGCACAGCCCAATAATTGCCGATAGGTAGCTTGGTACAAAAGGGTCTGTGCAACGTTTGGTGCTGACATTGGGTAGGCCTTATAATATTAGTAGACATTCAGAGATAGGTCAGCAGAGTTTCCTGGAAAATCGGTAGTGCTTTCACTGTAATATACCTATAGGTGAAATCTGCAGTTTCTCTCAACTTAGGTCATGACAGTCCAGTGATGTGTCAAACTGGGGTAAAACGAGCATGCTGAATTTGATTTTACAGGTTCCAAGAACATACATATACATCTAATGGGATGTCAAGCATTGTCATAAATCACTGGCTCAGCTCATAATCAGATAACAGACCTTCGTCCCACCTGATGGACAAAGTTGATTGCTCTGTTCCACATCAGAGGGAACAAAGGCCTCCCACATAAAAGGAGTAATTATCAGTGGCTGATCCATTTCCTGGAAGAGGCAAGGGGTGTGGGGAAAATCTTCATCTGATAATTGTCACACTGCACCTGGGCTGTGTCAGCCCAGGCCCACTGAACCAAGGAGGAAGCCGAGACATCTGGAGCCAACACAGGAGGACCTCCCCTTTGGCGTTTGGTTGGGAAGGGATCTGTTAGTTATGTCAGCTAGAAGTGGAGCTGAGGCCCTTAAAGGACTATTTGCTTTTCCAATGCTTGTTGTAAAGATCTCTAACCTTTCATAAGAGATATTGTCTACGCTTAATGAATGAGTTAACCATGGATTCTTGGATAAAAGCATTTATGGACACTTTATTTCTGATGTACTTTACGAAACCAGCATGTTTATCATGATGCAAAAACTCTCTCACAGTGAGAACATTTCTCTATGTGTATGACAGCTACCCTAGATTAACAATTTACCCATAAAAGGATCATTTTTCCAGAGATTAAGCCTGTAAAGTTTCTGTATTGACCACTTTATTAATTATGACGTAAAGGAATAGTGCTATTCTTTCTAAGAAGTTTAGGGAAAACACCTGTTGTTGATGACCTTTCTCATTTTTAAACATTATGCAAAAAATCAGGGCAAAGGCAAACAAAAGCCATGATAGAAAGATGTAATCCAGAACTGCCAATTTAGTGCAAGAGAAATGTGCATGAAGTCTACTTTCCATTAACGACCTTCACATCAAACCTTTGTAATGAGTTAGAAACCTTTCTCTGGATGAATCCATCATTTGGTTTGGGGTGCAACTCTAACTTGGTGTCAGTATCTATGCTTCCGACATCTGCAGGGACCAAAATGCTGTTATCTTGTAATCTTGCATCCCGAGAGTTGCTGATTATGTCTATTCCAGCACAAGGAGATGATAAACAAAGAGGTGAAACTTTTCAAAAACTCAACCCAAGTCACAGATCTGGGTTGAATCCCTCATCGTTCTTTAGCTCACTTTGCTACCCCACTTCAGACCCAGTCATATTCAAAGCAGTCTTCAGACTGTTCCTCATGGGAACATTCCAGCCCAAACTGCCAAGGCAGGTCTTCCTGGGACCGGAAACAAGTATCCTCAGACCAGTTTCCTGGTAACATTCCTCATCAGCCAAGCTAGCTTGAATCCACTGGCAAAGTGAGCAAGGGACCCATGTCTGGGCATACCCTCCCAACTTAGGGCAAACGAAGCAAACAAAAGGAGATGATGGACGGAGCGCTGAAACTTTTCAGACACTCACCCCCAGTCACAGATCTGTGTTGAATCCATCATTGTTCTTTACTTCCCTTCGCCACCCAGTCCATTAAAGACTAATTGTTTTCTGTGAATCGAGTTCCTTCAGCTTAGGAGATGCAATATGCAATTCGCAGTTGAGGCTACGGTTGGTCAGAAGAGGAATTGAATGAATGCGTGCGTGCGTGTGAATGAATTGAGTATTTGTATAGCACTGTGAACTTAATTGTTTTGAGGCACTTCTTGCCTGTTGGCCATAGATACAAGCATTTGCAATGCAATAAGTCTCGCATTTGCGAGACTTTGAGCTATTGGCATTGTTAAATGAGAATGCCTTTTATTTATGTGTTAATTTTTAAAACATAAATAAAAGGCATTGTCATTTACAATGAAAATAGCTTAAACTCTTGCAAATGCCAGACCTATTGCATTGCATATGCTTGTTATGAGCTTAGTGTGGGCTGGGTGAAGCCAATCACGCCCAGCCCATCCAGGCAGAAACCAGGAAAGGGGGGTTTGTGGTGAGAGCGAGTAAGCGCTTTTTGGAGCAAAAGAAGGGCTGCAGCTGTTTTTTCCAGCTCCCCCTCTTCATCCCAACCGTGTGTGCCAGAGCATGGAGAGGGAAAGTGCCTGCTCTGCCTGGCCCACTGTTGTAAGGCCAGAAGCAGGTGTGGGAAGGGAGCTCGGTTGGACTTATTCTCTCTGGATGCTGAGCTGGGAGGAGGGGACAAGAGGGACGGGTGACTGCTGCTGGCTGCGACGCTCCTTCCCATGAATGCGGGGAAGGGAAAACAGGAACGAAATGCTACATTTCCAGGTTGAGAAGCAGCGCAGACTTTGTAAAGAGACAGCCTGGAGTCTTTGGACCGATAATAGAAACAGTGTCAAGAATAAATAAATAATAAGCGCTGTATAACAATGTATGTCAAGCTGGCACCATTGTAATTAAATGAAAAAAAACATCAAAAGTGTTCAGGCTGCTTGGAAAGTGAAAGCGCGCATGGTCCACTGAATGCTGCAGGAAAGCTTGTCGTGCCTGCAGTAGGAGAAACTTATGAAATAAAGTAGTGCTTACAGGCCAAATAAGACGCACCATGTAACAACCTAATTGAAAGGGCCAGTCCTCATGGGAGATTACAATGAAGACAAGACAGTACTAAGGAGGGACTAACAAGCCTATAAACGAATCAGAAGCCAGAATTTATGAAGGACAATGACACAAGCCAATGACAAATAGGGGCGGAGAGTGGGTGGGGCTTCAAATCCATACTCCAATACAGCATGCCTCGCAGAGCAGCACATGTGCTGCCCAGGCTCCACCAAAAGAAGGACTGGCCGTGTCCATGCACTCCTACCAGGCAAAAGAGAATGCATCCCAAGGCTGATACAGGAGGAGAAACACCCATTCGTCCTCCTCCTGAAAGCTGCTCTCCTGATGGAGGCTTTCCACCCTTCAAGCCCAGCAATAAAGGTGAGCCAAGCACTATTGCAGCTGAAGTTCCAGTTCAGCGGGGACCTCCTTGTACCCATTACAGTCACAGGAAACAAAACACAGAAGGAGCCAGGAGTTCCAGACCCCTTTACGGCACCCAAGTTGGGTGAGTTTGGCTGCCTTCAAGTATCCTCCTGTTCTTTGTTCCTGACATGAGGTGACATCACCTCATTTTGTAATGATTAGGAAGAGCATGAGGGATATAGGAGTAATAAAGTGAGGTAGTGCAAATGACCAGCCTTTCAAGAGTCACTGTTGAATTTCGTCAAGCACATACAGAGCATACAGTGCCCTTGCTGCTCAGTAACTGTTTCAAATTCTGCTTTATTTTGTGAAATGGATGTGGTCTTGTCTTCCCCATCCTCGTGGGTTTACCATGATATTACCACATGTGACAATTGTATGTATTCTTACCTCTGATAACAACAGGGCTATATAATACAGTGTACCTACTCAGAGGTATGAAACTTGTCACAAATACTGACATACTTTTGCACATGTTTTCCAGGATGGCTGAGTGGTTGAGGCTTTGGACTTGTATTCCACTGGGCATGTGTCCACATGGGGTTGAACCTCACTTCTCATAGAAATGTTATTCTAGTTCAAATATAGATGTTCTTTCATTGTTAGGGGTGGGCGAAATATTCGTTTCCACTTCCAAAACTGGTGGAATTTTGGCGACTCCACGTTACTCGTGTTACACTGAGTTCCGGACAAATTCCGGCAATCACCATGTGGCGGTATTTTTTCTTGCACTAAGCTCCAGACTTCCATTCGAGAGGAGGACATTGGGCGATATTTTCCCAATGCAGGCGGCGTTCGCGACCGTTTGCAGTAAGAAGGCTACTGCTCGAGTAAAGTCTACTCCAGTGGCAAATGCGCGCTGACTCAGCGAGACCTAAAAAGTGTTCTTAACATATGCCATCCAGGGAATGTCAGTCATGTTACTTGATCTCAGACAATCCTCTACTACCTTTCGGTTGAATCTGGTCTCAGGAGTAACCCATAGTTTACAGCACAATAACAGAGGGGCCAGTCCTACTTGATCCTCCAGATAACCTAAGTCAAGCTCATGGTGTGAAAATAAGCTGGCGTGGTGTAGGGGATGGCCAGGAGTCTGCACAGAAGTGTATTTTCAGCTGCCTGCAGATTGCCCGGACCTGCGTATCCCCATCCACCCGCTCCCTATGTTCCATCTGAGGGGCATTTATTCTAATAGAACAAGGACATCTCTCTAAGTTGTTTGTGACCTAATGTTTTAGCAAAGCTACAGATCGAATCACAAGATGCCACCCTCTTCTGGGTTATCTGACTAATCAGCCTGTCCCAGGTCGGATTTGCGTCAAACAAAAGGCCCAGGTAGTTACATTTAGGTACCTTAGCAATAGGGGTCTCCCTGATTTAAAAAAAGCAGCTTTTGGAGGTAGTATTTGTTGGACCACAAGTCAATATAAAAGATTCTTTAAGATTGACCTTCAGATTTAATTTCGCCATAAATTCATTAAAGATATCTAAATGGGCCTGTAATCCATACGCTGTGCGTACTATTAGGGCCGCATCATCTGCATGTAAAAGTACATCAACCAGACAGGGGCCTATCTTAGGGATATCCTTTATACAAGAGCCTAAAACTGACTGTAGGGCATTAATATAAAAAAAGAATAAAAAAGGTGCCAAAATACAGCGCGGCCTTATCCCTCTTGTAACCTTTTTGGAGTGAGTACACTCACCATTTTTTGTATAACGTACTTTGCGTCCCTGTGAAAGCGCTAAGAATATCCAATAAGAGGAAGTCAATACCAGCTTGATCCAACAACTCCCATGATTTGCCCCTGGGTACTAAGGAGGTCATTAAGATGGCGGATGGACTTCAGTCTGTCCGCCATCGTCCCGGGGATGGGGACAGCCCGCCTATAAGGCAGTGGTCATACAAATGAAATTAGGATACGACTGCCACCACAGCGGCCGCAAATGGCATGTTTAACATTGCGGTGGGTGCTGCTGGCTGCAGCACTCACCGCAATGTTAAAAAAGAACTGTTTACATTTCCCTGCACTACGTGGCAGGCACCATGTGGTACATGGTGCAGGGAAATGTTGGGGGGCACCACAGGTGTCCCCAAGTGCACACGCCAACTGCCCCTGCACAAGGGGGGCCTGCAATGGCCCCCCAAAGTACATCCCCGTCAGCCTTTCCATGGCGGTTGAACCACCATGGAAAGGCTGGCGGGGATCCAACATCCTGATCTGGCTGAGGGTGCCTGCTAGGCACCACCACCATTCTGTGGATGCCACGTGGTCCGACAGGCAATCGTAACGATTGCCTCCGTCAAACCCGTGGCAGACGGGCTTTCTGCCCGCCAGGCACGCCACTCGCCATCCTAATCTGGCAGGCGGTAATTGGCCTTACGATGGCGTTGAACCCACCATCATAATCATCCCCTAAGTACTCATAAATCAGCATTTAACACAGCAGCGTCCAACGTTAGTTGACAATCTGCAACTGATTTCAGACAATAATATCTCACAAATGTGTGCTCTGAAGCCCAAGTAGCTGCTCTGCGAATCTCCTGGATAGATACTCGCTGTAATTCCACCCAGGAAGCAGTCATCACCCTGCTGGATCTGCCCTGGTAGGTAGGCTTGTGTCCAGCTCCTGCAGAGCTAAAATAATAGTAGCTTTTAGCCACTTGCTGAGAGGGATAGCAAAAGCTTTCTTTCCCCTTCCAGTTTGCCCAAAAATCACAAATAAGTTATCAGTCTTTCTGTATTGTTGAGACCTGTCAATATAAATCAAAAGAGCACATTTAACATCAAGAGTACTCAACAATTGTTCTTCTGGGTTAAATGGGGAAAGAAAACAAGATGATGAGATCCTCACAGGTGAGTAACCTCACTTTACAAACTCCTGAATGATTGATTGATTCTGTGATCTTGAAAAACAGAGTCAACTTTGGGCATAAAGGTGGGATAGGGGTTCAACATAACCCCATTGTGAGAAGTTGGCCTGGCATATGCTGGTCACTAGTTATAGTGGCCACCTTGCACCAGTCCAATTCGACTCTTATGGTAGATAGATTTAAGACAACCTTTTAAAGAAAGCTATCATAGTGGTAGCTGTGGAGAGCAGCCTTCAGGCTAAGTCTCAGAGGAATGTAAAGCAGCTTGTTTTACCTTATAATGTATTTATTACTAGACACACTCTACTAATCTCTTTATGAGATTAGAAGTCAGAAACATATGCAAATATCAACGTTTCACAATAAGTTAAGAACAAATATGGCTGGGGCCCTATGGGCGTACCAGACCATTTACTTAAAAAGAGATTTAGGAATGTCGACTTGCAAGGGGACAAGGCCTAGGGCCTCTAGAATCGCAGGGGCCTCACTATTCCACCCAAGGCAGGTAAGTAAAGGACCCAAGGGAGACGCGTGCAGTGTGAGAACACAGCCGCGGGTTCCCTATTGATTTCAATGGAGCAAGTCGCAGTTGGATTTTTAAAGTTTAAGGGTACTTCTAGAGAGTCTACAAGCAAGCCACTTACAAGGTAAGTAGTTCGAGGGCCAACACCCACAGGCGCACTGGAGTGCATGAGTTACCTCACCCAGGGAAGCCGGGTGCATAGGTGTCTTTTGGTGTCGGGTCGCGTCGTCGTTTTCAATGGAAGCCGAAGAAGTTTTGCTGCTTGTGAAGACTGGAGAAGTGTCCGATGGAATCAAAGGCTGGATTTAGGATGAAGAAGACCTGAAAGCAGAAGGGACAGTGTTCACAGTCACTTGCCAGTGACCCGGGGCCAGGAAGATGGATGCCCACGGAAGTCGGGTGATTTCAGATGATCAGGGGTGTTTTGACTCTTCAGCCACGAGGTCCAGGAGGCGTCGACGATGACCAGGAGCTGGATTTGGAGTGTCCCACAAAGTCTGCAGCTTACTGATGTGTCAGCAACCAGATTGGAGCCAGCAAGCCTTGGCAACAGCAAGTCTCATGGAAAGTGAAGAAAGTCAGCAGTGCAGACCAGCAAGCCCTGAAGAACTCACCCAGTGAAGGTAAGTCAGTGAAGGCCTGTAGCAATCAGAGGAGCCCTTTGGTTTGATGAGAAAGTCTTCAGGGAACCCACAAGCCAGCTGGAAAGGGATCGCAAAGACGTCTCATGAGGATTCGCTTCACAGGAGCCCACGGTCTCTTGGGATGAGGTAGGCCTCTGATTTTCAAGGAAAATACTTCTGGAGGCTTGGACCACAAGTGGTCCAATGCACAAGTTTGTAGAACGTCGTGAAGGGGTTGCACTTGACAATAGTGCACGGTACCGGGTATTGCTGTTCCTCATCGCTCGTGGGGTCCACTTGCCTCAGCTTTGCTGGGGACTCACAATAGCCGTCGAGAAGTCAGGAAATCCACTTCCAGGGCTGCAGGGACTTCGGACTCCAGCGGGAGCAGGAAAGTTTGCGACCGTTGATTCAATTTTTGTTGCCTGCCAAGCAGGAGAGTCACTACTTGACTCCAAGGGAGATTCTTCTGTCTTCCAAAGGTAGTGGAACGTCGAAGGGCCAGGATTCTTCTTGTAGAGCGTCGTCCAGGGATATCTGCTTTGCAATGGCAATGCTTGCTATCTTATAGTGAAGATAGGGGAGGGACTAGCTCTATGACCACTTCTCTAGGAGGGTCAGGGTAGGGGGTGGTTACACCCACTTCCCTTTGTCCAGTTTCATGCCAGAGCAGGGACAGGTAGCCCCTGAACTGGTTTGAGCTGGCATATGCACAGAGGAGCCTACTGCTCCCCCAGTGCAGGACTTCTAAGCACTCTAAGAGTGCACCCACCCAGCTCCAATACAATAAATCCTGTCTGGAAGGTGGTGACACCTCCCTGTGACAGGATGCCTTTTGTTGGGCTTCCTCCACTGTGAGTTTCAGTCAGCAGCAGGAAGGCAGCCCAGTGTCTGTGCTGGTGGCATCCATTTTGTGATGCCAGGGCTCTTTCAGATTTCTGTCGTTTAAGTACAGTGGGTACATATCATCCCCTCTAGAAGGGTGGGATCATACTACCACAACAGTTACTGGTGTGGGGGTATGATTCCAAGTTGTTTGACACCAAACACGACATGTTTTGATGCAGTCATTCTAAAGTTAGCATTTACCGCAAGGTTGTAATGCACTTAAGAGTATATGGTTTAACCGCATCCACAAACAGCCACAGAGAATAGACTCTGCCAGCTGCAGAGGGGCCCTGCTCAGGCAGAGGCACCCCCTCACATTGTAAACCAAGTACCCTGCCCTCAGGATTGATAGGGCCTGCCTTAGGGGTGACTGATAGGTTTATATGTGTGTGTATGTTATGCTATGTTATTGATACTTTTAAAGCGCGACAAATACCCGGAGGTGTCCTGGCGCTGTCTAGAAATCCTGAAGGTCAAGCCTGTGAGTTACGAGCGGCAAATGAAAGGAGGTTAATCGTACAGAAAAAGCCAGGTCTTAAGTTCCTTTCTAAAGGACAGCAGATCTGGCACGGTTCTAAGATATAGTGGTAGAGCATTCCAGGCCTTAACGGCTCCGTGAACAAAACTTCTACCTCCCCATCAGGCCTTCCTGATACGAGGGACTTGCGCCTGTTTTGTGCTTTTTGAACGAAGGCTTCTACCCGGAACATACCATTGTATACGCTGCTTTAAAAATTCTGGGCCAAGTCCGTGCAAGGCCTTAAAAGCCATGGACAGCGCCTTAAAGCGTATACGGCTTTTTATGGGGAGCCAATGTAGAGTTCTTCTTTCCAAAGCAACTGAGGAGAATCTGGAAGAGCCTGTGAGTAAACGGACTGCCGCATTTTGCAAGATCTGTAATCTGTTCAGTATGCTTTGCTGGGCATTCAGATACAGCCCGTTACAGTAATCCAGTCTCGTTGTTACTAGGGCCCTTACCACCGTATGTCTACTATCTTGAGGGAGCAAAGGTAGCACTTTTCTCATCATTCTGATGGTATACCAGGTTTTAGATGATAATACTTTTATTTGTTGCTCCATGGTGAGTTTATCGTCCAGTATCATGCCGAGGTTTTTCACCTTTCTGACTGGAATAGGGAGGGTGCCCATGGAGTTGGGCCAACAGGCAGGGGTCCAGAAATTGGAGGAATTACCGAACAGAATGACCTCCATTTTGTCCGAGTTTAACTTCAGACAATTTTCGGACATCCAGCTGCTCACGGCCACCATGCACTCCTGCAGCCGCAATTCCACATCCACCTCCCCCCCTGGTGTCAGTGGTACAACAATTTGCGTATCATCTGCGTAGGAGGTGATACCGAACCCATAGGACCCTATGACGGGTGCCAGAGCGCTAACGTAAATGTTAAAAAGAGTGGGGCTGAGTGAGGACCCCTGAGGGACCCCACAAGGAGTTGAAAAAGGTTTCGAGTGAAAGTCCCCCAGGGTCACCACTTGTTTTCTATCGGCTAGAAAGGATTTGATAAGGTCCCCTGCTTTACCATCAATCCCACACGTTTTTAAACGATTCAGGAGTATTGAGTCGTGGACCGTATCAACGGCCGCAGACAAATCAAGCAATATCAGGGCTGCCTTGCCACCCTGATCCACTGCCTCCCTAATCTCTTCTGTAGCTTTAATTAGGGCGGATTCTGTGCTGTGACCTGGCATGAAACCATATTGAGTGGGATCAAGTACTTGGGAGTCTTCCAGGAAGAGACTAAGTTGTCTGTTCATGAACTTTTCAACAAGTTTAGATGGAAGCGGAAGTCTGGCTATTGGGCGAAAACTGTTGGGGTCATTAATCGGGAGATGAGGTTTTTTTAGTAATGGAAGAATAGATGCTAAATTCCATTGACTGGGAAAAAACCCCGTTTCAAACATCAGATTAAATAGACTGGAAAGCTGGTCAGCAATCGGTCCAGCGGCTAGTTTGGCCATCTTGATGGGGCAAGGGTCAAAAGGTGATCCCGAATTAGCTTCCATCAAAATCTTTTGCGTGTCCAAGGAGGACACTGGCCAAAATTTGACCAAGGTCGGAGAGGAGCCTCGAGCCCTCCCAGCTGTATGGTGAGATATAGGGAACCTATACCTCAGTGAGGAGTGATAACACTACCTCACCCAGGCTGCAGTAGCAGGCCTGTGGTGTCAGATTTAATCTGCTTCCCAGGGGTGGCATAATACATGCTTCAGCCCCTGGTAGGCCTGTGAAGTACCGATGCCCTTGGTACCTAAGGTACCATATACTAGGGGCTCATAAGGTACCACAGTATGCAATCACTAGTGCATCTAATATGCACACCAGTCATTTAAGGGAGTAAGCAGTTAGTCCGGGGTCCTGGATAGCAGGATCCCAGCCAGACTAGTCTAAAACCATTCAAACACCAGGAACAAAGTGGGGGCAACCATGTAGTCAGATTCCACCTTCCTACACCCATCCTCCAAAAATCTGAGGTAAGGAGGAGAATACTCTGAGCCCCAATACCCCAAACCCTCTGAGCAGATGTAATGGCCACAAAAAAAAGACCTTGAAAGATAGGAACTTCAGATCAACACTGTCCAAATGCTCTAAAGGGAGAAACTGTAAGGTCCTTAAAACTGAAGGAAGATTCCATGAAGGAGAGATGGGAATCTTACCAGGATTTGCTACTGAAAAGCTCTTAACAGCCTTGCAATTAAGGATTCAATTGTGGCCAAAGTTCAGTAAACTCCCTAAAAGCCTTGAAAGCAAACCACTGAGCTCTAAGGGTAGAGACTAACAGATTCAAATGAAAACTATCAAGAAGAAATTGTAAGAAAGAGGAAAACCCACAAAGGGGATCCAATAGATTATGGAAGGAGCACCACGTGTCAAAAGATTTCCAGTGCCAAGAGTAAGCCTTAAGAGTGGGGGGCTGTCTAGAACCCTGAATTACCTCCACCAAGGAAGAAGAGAGGCCCTTTGCTAAGAGATTGGATTTCTCAACTTCCAAACCGACAGTGGGAGCTGAAAAAGGAACAGAGAGATTCTGAGAGGAAATGGGAAACACAGAAGAACCCAAGGGGGAAACAGTGTCAGGGATTTCAGAAGTGGAAACTAGGATCTTCTGGGCCAAAAGAGAACTACCAGGATTAGTACTCTCCCCTCCAGCAGGAACATCTGGAGAATCCTCTGGATTAATGAAAAGTGGCGAAAGCGCAAAGAAGATGCCTCAGCCACTTGATCACCAATACATCTACTCTCCAAGCTTCCTCTTCCAGAAACCTGGAGCAGTATCTGCAAAGTTTTGTGTTAGTTTTAGATGCAAACAGATCCACATAGGGGGTTCTGAAGTGCCTGAAAACTCTCCAAAAGGTTAGCCTGCTCAGGGTTAATTCCTTGGATGAAGGAGATTCCCTGCTAATAGTATCTGCTGACAGATTGTCCACCCCTCTGACATGGACCCTTATGTCCACAAGTTCTTCTCTGCCCACAGGCCTCGTTGGGTAGTGATCTGGTTGAGGTTCTTGGACTGAGTGCTCTCCTGATGGTTGATAAAGGAGATTTCCACGGTATTGTCAGTCCTTATCGGCACATTCTTAAGCATCAAGCTGGAAATGGAAGAACTTCACTACCGTGAAGATTGCCATGAGCTCCATCCAATTCGAAGACCTGTGCCTCTCAAGAAGGGGCCGTCTGAACTGACACGATTTCTGTTGAAGAGTGGCACCCCAACCTATGACACTTGATGCATGTCCATGCCCTTGGAGAGATTCCCGGTGTCCAACCACCAACTCAGATTGGCTCTCAGGTCTTGAGTCACAGGGATGAGCTTGGGTAAGGATCTGAAGCCAGGCCCCAATGACAGTTGTGAAGACATTTTACAGGCACTCAACCCCCTCGCGGACTGCCACTGAAAGGAAGACGCATGCTTACGCTCCTAAAAAACATGATGGCGCTTGTCCTCCAGTTTCACTCCAAAGAGTCTAAAACCTTCAAACGACATTTGGATAGCTGCCGATCTCTGAGCTGCAACTCTCGTCCAATCTTTCATATATTAGTTTTGCCTAAATGCCATTGAGGCCACACTAGTCAAAGCTGCCACTCTGACAACATCAAATAAATTATCAAAGAGGAACTGAATCTGATGTTCAATGTCCTCCATTAGTGGAAGACAATCTGATTGATCTTGAATAGCCACAAATAAGCTCTTAAAGTCAGAAATCAGAGATTGAGCGTTTTAGGCTCCATAAATCCCAGCTCTTAAGGATAATGTGAGATCCAGCAAACACTTTATTTAGAGCAGAATCCACCTTCCTATCTGAAGGATCCTTCGTAATATTTTCCTCTGCAATAGAGGCGTACCCCAACAGGTTTTCCACCATTTAATCCACTTGGACATTATCGGGTAACAAGGAGTTCATATTTTTCAAAGGTTGCAGCTATGACATGAAGTGTGGTAAAATTATTTTATTGGGGTCCTTCCATTCCTGCTTCACCACATCAAACACAAATTGATGAATTGGTCAACACAAATTAGAAGTCCTCTAAAATTGTCTCAGCAATGAATCATCCACTGCTCCTGGTATCTCCACTGGTAGAAAGTTCATATTACCCATGATATGGGCCAAGAAATCCCCCATCATTCTCTTGGAAAAATATTTGCCCTTAACGTCTGAAGAAGTAGTAGGGGCATCATCTCCTGACATGGAATCATCAGAACTCTGAGCCGCTTCTGTAGCTTTCTTCCCTGGAGATATGAGGAACACCCTTTTCTAAAGCCTCCAAAGTCTGGACGACAATCCAAACTAAGCCTTGCAGCACCAACATACATGCCAGCCCTCCCAATTCAGGTGGAGACTATCAGTTTCAAGGCTAGTCTCCTGCCTCAAAATTCCTCAATGCAAAATCCCGATTCCTCTGCAGGCTTCAGCCGACAAGGACTGGTCTTGTGTGATTCGGAGTATGCAGTGCCATTAACCTGCTCCCACTGGTCCGTGCACCACATGTTTGTCACGCTCTCTTTGCCTGATCTAGCGATTTCTCTGTGCTCCTGACAGATAGGGAAAAAAGTATGTTTGCATTTTAGTTAGCCGATCCTACAGCAGCACACTTGCAAGTCCTGTACATGCCAATAGACCCGATTCAGGCCTCAATAGAAGTCAATGGGAGAAATACATTCTCCAAACTGTTTTTTTTTTATCTCCACTTCCTTTTTCTAAATTGTTGGCATGTATGCGCCAATATACATTAAAACAGGAAAAACGCCAAAGAAATGAAATCAGCGCTTATCTGCTGGTTTATCAACATGTAGAAATCATGCTCTCAATCCCCCAGGGACAAAATTAAAGCCTGCACATGTAAGGATTTCACTCCACACCAGTGGTGGACGCTCCATTAGGGCGTTGGTATTGGGTATTTTAAATACCATCTTATTTTCTGCTTCTCGCCCTGGGAGAAAGCAGAATGCAGGGGTATGCCTGGTTGGGGGCGGGTGGGAGGGTATGCCTGGTTGGGGGTGGGAGGGTCAGAAGGAGTGGCTTGCACCATTCTCAGTGCCCTGACTGTTTGGTGGGCCCTGGGGCACTCTACATTTTGCATGCAGCCTACATAGAGAAAATGGCGTTTCTACTGGTTCCCTGGCTGGGCGCCGTCTGGGACTCCCCACCAATCACAATGCTGCCAATGCAGCGTTGTTATTGGCTTACAGGAGGGGAGGGACTAGAGAGCATGCCTGACTGTTCCTGTTCAGTAGAGGCGGCGCGGACCCGGCCCAGGAGCAGAGGCAGCGCGGACCCGGTCTGGTAAGTTTTAATTTTATTTTAACGTTCCCTCCCCACCTCCCCCCTCCCCCCCCCCCCCCCACGGTAAAAGGTTGAGTGCATGTGAGGGATGTGTGTTATGTTGTTTTGATAGCTCTGAGACCTGCATTGATTTTTGACGTTCATTGATTTCTGAGGAGCTGTGGTACTGTACTGCATTGCGAACTGTACCAACCTCAGCTCGATCTTACTTTTAGAATGGAAAAAGTAATTTTGTTATGCCGCCTGAATAAATCTGCTTCTCCACTTAACCAATATTCATGAGAAGCATGTAAAGAAAAAGGCTATTTCTGAAGCATGGTTAAGTTCACCAAGATGTTTTGAGACGGGACGGGTCAAAAAAGGGCAAACGCATATTTTGGTATGGGCATGGATTCATTGCGCCTTTATAAAAATAGTGAATAAGGGGAAAACATGCAGAATTAGATCCTATAGATATAAATTCGGTATGTTATGCCTAATTTCGAAATGAAAAACTCATTGGGCGGGCTTCTTAGATCCGAAAGCTGCATGACAGGCCGTGAGTCTTTCCTTTCAAAGTCATTTTTTTGGTGACGGACGTGTCTCTACTCTGTGCCTGCTTCCTGGTGTTCCTGGTGAGGCTCCTTACACTGCGGGTTTGGGCGATGCCGGGTGTTTCTCCTCTATGTCTGTTTCTTGTATTCTGTGTCGCTCCTCCTATGGCTAGTTTTAGTTTTGCGTGGTGTCTCTCATATGTAGCTACTTCTTGTTGTCTCTCATCCTATGAGGTAGCATTTCTCTCCATGATTACTTCTGGTGGTTCGTCGTATCTTTCAGCCCAAGGGTGGTTTTTGTCACACCTGGTGACATCCCCAAGTGGCTGCTTGTTTTGAATTTTTAGGGCGAGGAAGCAAAAGACACACAATTGATGGACAGAATGCAGAACAATTCAAAACATTCACCCCCAGTCAAGAGATCTGGGTTAAATCCATCATGTTTTGAATTCTTTAGTCTCTCACCCTGTTGGTGATGTTCTATAACGTGAGGTCCCTCCTCTATGGATGCTTTTTGGGGGCTAGGTCCATCTCTTGTCTTGGATAGATTTGATGTGCCTGATGCGAGCCTCCCCCACAAGTCCGCTTCTGACATTCTGGATTAAATGTCATTTTGAAATCCCGCCACGACGCTGTGTGCATAATGGCATTGGCATTATACCTTGTCAATGCTTGTTTCTCCCGTTGTTTCTGGTGCCTTTTCTCTTCTGGGACCTCTTGCTTAGCTCGCCATAGAAAACACTCATTTAATCTTTCAGGCCGGACTGTGATATTTTTCCTTACAACGAAAGGCATTTCAAAATGTGTTTCTGTTTTCATTGAGTCCGAATTCGTAACAAGGAAACGGATATAAGAATTTGAACGGACACCTCTCGGTAAGTGCCGTACCAGGTGGTTTAATGTGCACATGTTTAGTATCTTAAATTAAAACATCGCAACCGTGGTCGGGAGGGGGAAGAAGGGGGTGATGGCTTAAAACACGTACAGCAAGCGACTGTGTTTGACACCATCATGGGATCAAATCCTAGCTCATCAACTCAGGCCTCCACCCTCGCAAGGTCGCTAACAATAAACATCAGCGATTTCAGCGCCACGAAGCCCTTAGGGTTAATCAAGTCTCTTAACAAATACACCAAAAGCGCCACCTCCCTGCAGGCCTCACAGTTGGCGCTATGCAGACTTTGCCAGCTACCTTTCCAGGACGCACGGACATCCGGGGCGTTGCTGCTGATAGTGTAACCTCTCCTCGAGGAGCGGGGGAGGCACTCTCCCCGGATGTGAAGGTAAACACCATGTGAACAGAGGCAGCCAATGTGCGTTCTGCTCTGAGTTAATGCTAACACGAGCGTATGCAGTTTGCATCCAGTTTAAAACTACACATCCTTTCGAATGGTCCAATTACGTTTTCCTTTGTGCCAGTAAAATAAACTGCAGCCTATTAGACAGCTAAGGCCAGCGATGTCAGAATCAAGCACTGTTAAGAATGTGAAACCATTTTTTATCTGAAATAGCATATATTTGACATTCATCATGCACGGCCGGTTTGGCTTCACAGTAGGCAACGCTTTAAAAGACTTTGATCTGCAGTGGGCATGATGGGGAGCACCTGCGACGCATGCCAGCAAGAGTTTAGGAGTGTGAGACCTCGGCACCTAGCTGCCATTACTAAATGTTTTCTGCTGTCAATGAAAATGGAGGACTTTGAATTATGCAGCGTGTGCTGTCAATCTGCAGTTCTTTTTCATATCAAGAAGGCGATTTCAAGGCCGTTTTTGCTCTTGGCATTTTTTCTCTAAATGTATGTCCTAATGTCCTAATGTATGTCCTAATGTATGTTAGCAGCTGCCTCGCGGCAGCTGATTACACGCATCTTCGGATTTCAAAGAAATAGTTCAAAGCAGAGGCTTTCAGGAGTCCCCTTTCTATCAACAACCGTTTCCACATCGTATTACATGAGCCCTTAACGTCATCCGTTGGCAGGTCTGTTCACAGCATCATTCTAGTCAATTGCCTCACATTTCGGCCCACTTTCTAGAAACACCATCACATTCAAAAACATAGACAGAATAAGCCGTAGGATGTTAAAGGCCGTAGCGGGCACCAGGCGTTTTCCCGGGTGGGCCGCTAGGGCGGGGCCGGTTTTGGGCCCCTGGGGGTGCGTTTTTGTTTGCCGGGGCCTGCAATATTGGCCCCCGGTAACAAAATCGGTTGAACCCGGCCATCACCCCCCAGGGGGGGGCCGGCCAAGCAGTTTGCCAGGGCCGGTTTAGGTTTGGGTTCCCAGTCCGGCCCTGAATCCGGACTTGCAGAGACATTCTGATGCAGGCATGATCTAACTCTAGTTGCAATTGATATGTGCATAGAAGCAGACTTAGTGTAGATCTGTGGGATGTGGCGCAAGCAGCTAATGGTGCAGGCAGCTGTGGTGTAGCATGCAGTGTGTGCCGGCACAGGCAGTAATGATGCAACAGTTTGCGGCACAGCCATGCAGTGGGTGCAGGGAGATTTGAAACAAGCTGTCATGGTTCAGAAAGTCATGGATGGGGCAGATATTCTTAGTGCTCGTACTGCTTTATTAACCTTCCTGCTGCCTCAAATTTGCTTGAAAATGCACCATTAATCCACTCTTTTTTTCAAAGTTTTCTTAGGGGACAACCCCCCCGAACACCCAGTAGGTTGGTCGGGCTCGCTCGCTACACTCGCTCGCCACGATGCAGTATGGAAATAATTTTACGCCCCACCACTTTCAAATGTCATCAGCCGCCACTGCTCCACGCACCTTACATGCAGTTGCAACCACTCCCTTCGTTTTGCCTGCCGCGTGGGGGAATCTGCTCATGGTTGCATCCCCATGTGGCCTGAAGGTAGAAGACTCCCAGCCCATCTAAACAGATGGACGCTCGTTCCTCCGGCCTCCATCTAGGTAAAGTGCTCGCTGGGTGTGGCCAGAGCTGCCAACTTTAGAGCTGGGGAACCAGGTTTGAGCCTCACTTAGGCTTAGCTTCCTCTGATTCTGGGCAAATCTCTTAATCTCCCAGTGCCTACCAAAAAATGAAAGTGTACTTGTGTAAGGCAACTGGTGCTCGTGTAAAGCCTCCAATATCTTCAGGTTGATTTCGCTCTATAGAAATCTGCACACAAAAAAAAGTCAGGGCAAGAATCCCCCAACGCCCTGCCAATGAGTATTTTGGAGCCCCAAGGAACATCCCTCATCCTCCTTCATGGCAGGTCCGTAGGGTGGGTGGGGCTTCGGGATCCTCCTGGTATGAGGTGACCTCACTTGTAATTGGACAAGGACAGTTACATAGGGGTAATCAATGTATAATAATCAGTTATTGGTAGAGATAATGACGCATTTGCGTCCTAGAAGTGACGCAGTAAAATCTCATAGATTTCACTGCGTCACTTCTACGAGGCATTCTTGCGTCAGAACACCCAACTTGCATACATTATCCCTGGCACAGATATAATGTGGCGCAGGCGTTTACAAAGTGACGCATCTACCTAGTAGATGACTTGTAAATATGACGCAACATGGTGCATTTTTTACGCCGCTGGTGCGTCACAAAAAGTGATGCACTGGCGGCGCAAAAATTACTCAAGGGCTCATAAATAAGCCCCGAAATCTTTAAATTCAGAGACATAATCATTCCCTAAACTCGATGTACATCAACTTCAGAGCAGGGTTTACGGGGTTCTTATTATCAGTTTGTGTTGTCAATGTGCGTACTAAAGCGTAAAATGTCCCAAAACAAAGATTCAGGTGGCCCTCCCTTTTTTAGGTCTCGCATAGGGCAGCGCATGCGCTGCCTCTCCGAGGCATTAAGTAATTTGTAAATGTGTTGAATCTCCGCCTACTGCAGCTCTTTGTCAGTAATTGGTTCCTGAGCTTGTCTGTTTTAGTGTGTTGGTTTCTGACAGGCTAATGCCCTTTGTCGATCAGCCTTTACTTTTTTAAGAACGCCCACGCAGCACCGCCTAACTACAGTAAACATGCTTTATGTGGCATGAAGTGTTTCAGTTGGAACTCTTTTGTTTCTTTTCGTGGCTATTGCTGAAAGAGTTTAGCTGTGTTTAGTTTGAGGCATTGGAATGAAGTGAATTGGGTCAGTAGCGTGTTTTATTATTATAGCTGTGTTTACTTTGAATTGGGTCCATAGCGTGTTTTATTAGCTGTGTTTTCTTTGAGGCATTGGAATGGAGTGAATTGGTTCCGTACTTTTAGTGTACGATGGTCCGTTTCTGCTATTTATTTTGTTTTCATTTTTTTTTTCAGAACAGTTGCACTGTTATTTAGCGCGTTTTACTTATGTAACTAGAAGGGTTTAGCTGTGTTATTTTGCTGCATTGGAATGGAGTGATTTGGCTCGTAATTTTAGTGTACGATTTTCCTTTTTCTGCTTTTTTGCTTATTTATTTTCCCGGGAGAGTTGCATTGCTATTTAGCGCGTTTTGATTTATTTTCCCGGGAGTTTGGCTGTCTTTACTTTGTGGCATTGGAATGGAAAAGACCTTTCGCATCACTCTGTGTCTTCATTTGCATCTCTTTGAGGCTGGGAACGAAGAGATTACAATCTATACTGCCCATTTTAATGTACTTCATTATCTTGGCCTGGTTTCGGTTCTCAGCTGTCACAAACAAGTTGACGCTTGACACCATACCAGACTTTCTGTCTTCCGATTTTTTTACCCTTTTCACACATTATTCCCAATTGAAGGGCACTGCGAAGTGGCTGTGTGCGCGTAGCGTGGATGCGGGTAGGAAACCCTTGAATAATAGTGTACATGGGCGCAATGCTTCAGGCTCTTTTATAGTTGTCCCTTGTGCCTTTATGAATATATAACAAATGGCACACCATGTACTGACTTCGTAAGGATAGCAGGATGATTTGATGTGTGAATGAAGTCCCGTAAATATACGATCATACTTGATATCAGCAGCGAGCGTGAAGCGTGTTGATGTGTAAAATGGTATACATTTGCTCAAAACAAACGTTTCTTATTTACAACTGTGCTCGTGTTATAAGGAACATCAGTTTAGCCTTTGGTGCTGTTTTGTTGTTGTAACCACATGGGCTCACTGTTTTCGGGTGCAAGCTCTAACTTTATTAATCCCTCTCGAATCTCATCCCATGTTCTAAGTATGTAAAGACGGCAGGATGATTTCATGTTACAATTTCGTTCTGTAACTATACTATCGCAGCTGATGTTAGCAGCGAGCGTGAAAATTCATCATTTTGTAGACAAGCACGCCGTCATGCATAAAACTAAACATTTGTATTTGAAACTATGCTTGTTTTATAGTGTATATGGGCTCAGTGCTGCAGGCATTTTTTTTAGTTGTAACTTCTGCCCTTATTAATTCACAATAAATGTCACATTATATTCCAAGTGTGTAAGGATAGCAGGATGAGCTGAGATAACAATTACGTGCTGACATTATACTATCACACCTGCTGTAATCTGCGAGTTTTGCGAGCATTGGAATGGAGTGATTTGGGTAGTAATTACTATCGCAGCTGATGTTAGCAGCGAGCGTGAAAATTCCTGTTTTTGTAGACAAGCACGCCGTCGTGCTTAAAACTCAGCATTTGTATTTGAAAATATGTTTGTCTTATAGTGTATATGGGCTCAGTGCTGCAGGCAGCTTTTTTAGTTGTAAGTTCTGCCCTTATTAATTCTCAATAAATGTCACATTATATTCCAAGTGTGTAAGGATAGCAGGATGAGCTGAGATAACAATTACGTGCTGACATTATACTATCACACCTGATGTAATCTGCGAGTTTTGCGAGCATTGGAATAGAGTTATTTGGGTCGTAATTACTATCGCAGCTGATGTTAGCAGCGAGCGTGAAAATTCCTGATTTTGTAGACAAGCACGCCGGCGTGCTCAAAACTCAGCATTTGTATTTGAAAATATGCTCGTCTTATAGTGTATATGTGCTCAGTGCTGCAGGCAGTTTTTTTAGTTGTAACTTCTGCCCTTATTAATTCTCAATAAATGTCACATTATATTCCAAGTGTGTAAGGATAGCAGGATGAGCTGAGATAACAATTACGTGCTGACATTATACTATCACACCTGATGTAATCTGCGAGATTTGCGAGCATTGGAATGGAGTGATTTGGCTCGTAATTACTGTCGCAGCTGATGTTAGCAGCGAGCGTGAAAATTCCTGATTTTGTAGACAAGCACGGCGTCGTGCTTAAAACTCAGCATTTGTATCTGCAAATATGCTCGTCTTATAGTGTATATGGGCTCAGTGCTGCAGGCAGTTTTTTTAGTTGTAACTTCTGCTCTTATTAATTCTCAATAAATGTCACATTATATTCCAAGTGTGTAAGGATAGCAGGATGAGCTGAGATAACAATTACGTGCTGACATTACACTATCACACCTGATGTAATCTCCGAGTTTTGCGAGCATTGGAATGGAGTGATTTGGGTCAGAATTACTATCGCAGCTGATGTTAGCAGCGAGCGTGAAAATTCCTGATTTTGCAGACAAGCACGCCGTCGTGCTTAAAACTCAGCATTTGTATTTGGAAATATGCTCGTCTTATAGTGTATATGGGCTCAGTGCTGCAGGCAGTTTTTTTAGTTGTAACTTCTGCCCGTATTAATTGTGAATAAATGTCACATTATATTCCAAGTGTGTAAGTATAGCAGGATGAGCTAAGATAACAAGTACGTGCTGACATTACACTATCACACCTGATGTAATCTTGGAGTTTTGCGAGCATTGGAATGGAGTGATTTGGGTCCGTAGTTTTAGTGTACGATGGTCCATTTCTGCTATTTATTTTGTTTTAATTTATTTTTCGGGAAGAGTTGTACTGCTATTTAGGTCGTTGTATTTATTTTACTAGAAGGGTTTAGCTGTCTTCATTTTGCGGCATTGGAATGGAGTGATTTGGCTCGTAATTACTATCGCAGCTGATGTTAGCAGCGAGCGTGAAATTTCCTGATTTTGTAGACAAGCACGCCGTCGTGCTTAAAACTCAGCATTTGTATTTGAAAATATGCTCGTCTTATAGTGTATATGGGCTCAGTGCTGCAGGCAGTTTTTTTAGTTGTAACTTCTGCCCTTATTAAATGTCACATTATATTCCAAGTGTGTAAGGATAGCAGGATGAGCTGAGATAACAATTACGTGCTGACATTATACTATCACACCTGAAGTAATCTGCGAGTTTTGCGAGCATTGGAATGGAGTGATTTGGGTCGTAATTACTATCGCAGCTGATGTTAGCAGCGAGCGTGAAAGTTCCTGATTTTGTGGACAAGCACGCCGTCGTGCTTAAAACTCAGCATTTGTATTTGAAAATATGCTCGTCTTATAGTGTATATGTGCTCAGTGCTGCAGGCAGTTTTTTTAGTTGTAACTTCTGCCCTTATTAATTCTGAATAAATGTCACATTATATTCCAAGTGTGTAAGGATAGCAGGATGAGCTAAGATAACAAATACGTGCTGACATTACATTATCACACCTGATGTAATCTTGGAGTCTTGCGAGCATTGGAATGGAGTGATTTGGGTCCGTAGTTTTAGTGTACGATGGTCCATTTCTGCTATTTATTTTGTTTTAATTTATTTTTCCGGAAGAATTGTACTGCTATTTAGGTCGTTGTATTTATTTTACTAGAAGGGTTTAGCTGTCTTTATTTTGCGGCATTGGATTGGAGTGATTTGGCTCGTAATTACTATCGCAGCTGATGTTAGCAGCGAGCGTGAAAATTCCTGATTTTGTAGACAAGCACGCCGTCGTACTTAAAACTCAGCATTTGTATTTGAAAATATGCTCGTCTTATAGTGTATATGGGCTCAGTGCTGCAGGCAGTTTTTTTAGTTGTAACTTCTGCCCTTACTAATTCTGAATAAATGTCACACTATATTCCAAGTGTGTAAGGATAGCAGGATGAGCTAAGATAACAAATACGTGCTGACATTACATTATCACACCTGATGTAACCTTGGAGTCTTGCGAGCATTGGAATGGAGTGATTTGGGTCCGTAGTTTTAGTGTACGATGGTCCATTTCTGCTATTTATTTTGTTTTAATTTATTTTTCCGGAAGAGTTGTTCTGCTATTTAGGTCGTTGTATTTATTTTACTAGAAGGGTTTAGCTGTCTTTATTTTGCGGCATTGGATTGGAGTGATTTGGCTCGTAATTACTATCGCAGCTGATGTTAGCAGCGAGCGTGAAAATTCCTGATTTTGTAGACAAGCACGCCGTCGTACTTAAAACTCAGCATTTGTATTTGAAAATATGCTCGTCTTATAGTGTATATGGGCTCAGTGCTGCAGGCAGTTTTTTCAGTTGTAACTTCTGCTCTTATTAATTCTCAATAAATGTCACATTATATTCCAAGTGTGTAAGGATAGCAGGATGAGCTGAGATAACAATTACGTGCTGACATTATACTATCACATCTGATGTAATCTGCGAGTTTTGCGAGCATTGGAATGGAGTGATTTGGGTAGTAATTACTATCGCAGCTGATGTTAGCAGCGAGCGTGAAAATTCCTGATTTTGTAGACAAGCACGCCGTCGTGCTTAAAACTCAGCATTTGTATTTGAAAATATGCTCGTCTTATAGTGTATATGGGCTCAATGCTGCAGGCAGTTTTTTTAGTTGTAACTTGTGCTCTTATTAATTTGAAATAAATGTCACATTATATTCCAAGTGTGTAAGGATAGCAGGATGAGCTGAGATCACAATTACGTGCTGACATTACACTATCACACCTGCTGTAATCTGCGAGTCTTGCGAGCATTGGAATGGAGTGATTTGGGTCCGTAGTTTTAGTGTGCGATGGTCCGTTTCTGCTATTTATTTTGTTTTAATTTATTTTTCCGGAAGAGTTGTACTGCTATTCAGGTCGTCGTATTTATTTTACTGGAAGGGTTTAGCTGTCTTTATTTTGCGGCATTGGAATGGAGTGATTTGGGTCGTAATTTTAGTGTACGATGGTCCGTTTCTGCTTTTGGGCTTATTTTTATTTATTTTCCCGGGAGTTTGGCTGTTTTTACTTTGCGGCATTGGAATGGAAAAGACCTTTCGCATCACTCTGTGTCTTCATTTGCATGTCTTTGAAGCTGGGAACGAAGAGATTACAATCTATACTGCCCATCTCAATGTACTTAATTATCTTGGCCTGGTTTCGTTTTTTAGCTGCCACAAACAAGCTGACACTTCACACCATACCAGACTTTCTGTCTTCCGATTTTTTTACCCTTTTCACACATTATTCCCAATTGAAGGGCACTGCGAAGTGGCTGTGTGCGCGTAGCGTGGATGCGGGTAGGAAACCCTTGAATAATAGTGTACATGGGCACAATGCTTCAGGCTCTTTTATAGTTGTGCCTTGTGCCTTTATGAATATATAACAAATGGCACACCATGTACTGACTTCGTAAGGATAGCAGGATGATTTGATGTGTGAATGAAGTCCCGTAAATATACGATCATACTTGATATCAGCAGCGAGCGTGAAGCGTGTTGATGTGTAAAATGGTATACATTTGCCCAAAACAAACGTTTCTTATTTACAACTGTGCTCGTGTTATAAGGAACATCAGTTTAGCCTTTGGTGCTGTTTTGTTGTTGTAACCACATGGGCTCACTGTTTTCGGGTGTTTTATACTTGCAAGCTCTAACTTTATTAATCCCTCTCGAATCTCATCCCATGTTCTAAGTATGTAAAGACGGCAGGATGATTTCATGTTACAATTTCGTGCTGTAACTATACTATCGCAGCTGATGTTAGCAGTGAGCGTGAAAATGCATCATTTTGTAGACAAGCACGCCGTCGTGCATAAAACTAAACATTTGTATTTGAAACTATGCTTGTCTTATAGTGTATATGGGCTCAGTGCTGCAGGCATTTTTTTTAGTTGTAACTTCTGCCCTTATTAATTCTCAATAAATGTCACATTATATTCCAAGTGTGTAAGGATAGCAGGATGAGCTGAGATAACAATTACGTGCTGACATTATACTATCACACCTGATGTAATCTGCGAGTTTTGCGAGCATTGGAATGGAGTGATTTGGGTCCGTAGTTTTAGTGTACGATGGTCCATTTCTGCTATTTATTTTGTTTTAATTTATTTTTCGGGAAGAGTTGTACTGCTATTTAGGTCGTTGTATTTATTTTACTAGAAGGGTTTAGCTGTCTTTATTTTGCGGCATTGGAATGGAGTGATTTGGCTCGTAATTACTATCGCAGCTGATGTTAGCAGCGAGCGTGAAAATTTCTGATTTTGTAGACAAGCACGCCGTCGTGCTTAAAACTCAGCATTTGTATTTGAAAATATGTTTGTCTTATAGTGTATATGGGCTCAGTGCTGCAGGCAGTTTTTTTAGTTGTAACTTGTGCCCTTATTAATTCTCAATAAATGTCACATTATATTCCAAGTGTGTAAGGATAGCAGGATGAGCTGAGATAACAATTACGTGCTGACATTATACTATCACACCTGATGTAATCTGAGAGTTTTGCGAGCATTGGAATGGAGTGATTTGGGTCGTAATTACTATTGCAGCTGATGTTAGCAGCGAGCGTGAAAATTCCTGATTTTGTAGACAAGCACGCCGTCGTGCTTAAAACTCAGCATTTGTATTTGAAAATATGCTCGTCTTATAGTGTATATGGGCTCAGTGCTGCAGGCAGTTTTTTTAGTTGTAACTTCTGCCCTTATTAATTCTGAATAAATGTCACATTATATTCCAAGTGTGTAAGGATAGCAGGATGAGCTAAGATAACAAATACGTGCTGACATTACATTATCACACCTGATGTAATCTTGGAGTCTTGCGAGCATTGGAATGGAGTGATTTGGGTCCGTAGTTTTAGTGTACGATAGCTCTAAAATTTACAAATGCGAGACCTGTTGCATTGTAAATGCTTGTTCTTATTCTTGTTAAAAAATAACAGATGAATACACAAATCAAACGAAAATTAAAAATCTGCTTCAAAGCGACAATGGAATAAAAGCAAGTGCGCCAGCAGGGAATCGAACCCGGGTCACAAGAATGGGAATTTTGCTCGATACCACCACACTCTTGGCCCGGCTGATAACATCTGGTGTGCTGCTCTATGCGACACCTACAGAAAGGACATGCACCTGCTAGAGACACTCCTGCTCTTTCATGGAGACTTTTTAATTTGCAACATTCTTGAATTGAATTGCTTAATCTTACTTTTTCCAAAGAAAAGAGAGGGCTGTGTGCCCTGGAGGCAGCTTGTTCCTTGCTGACGTACTTTGGAAACACTCAAGTAGGTGCATAGGGTGAAGGGCCCACCCAGAGCTCACCCTAATATGTCCAGCTCTGCACTGGACCCTGTGCCAATCAGCACTTGGGCCCTCATTACGAATGACTCAGATAATTGGATGTTAACTATCACACCTGACAAATTGTGACTTGGAAGACTCGGAGATTATCGGGTGCAATAAATACCCCAACATTTAAGGGCCCTTCTCACTGAGGTCTACAGGCCTGAATGCAAGCGGCCGGTTAAACTGCCGAAGCCCTGCTCACCTGTGCAGGGATTGGGATTATAAATGGGTGGTGATTATCCCGAATGGTACCATCTGGGTGCATTAAGGTTTGCACATCAGCTTACATTTTTTCAGGTCAAACCAGAGCATGTGGAATTTGGTGTAAAAAGCATCAAAATCCACGTTATTCCACACTGAAGGAGAAATACTTCCTTTTTTTATTTTATTGCTCAATCCAGAACAAAAGAGCAATCCATATACATTGCATACATAACTTTAACACACATGGTACTGGTGCCTTTAGTAAATAAAAGCAAAACCAAAACCCAAAAGGCCTTGTCCAAGCAAACAATACATTTTACGATTGGCCCCCCCCTCCAGAATAACGCTAATTTCCTACCAATACCTTTATTTCATATGCTCTACCATAGGCCCCCATATCTGAACTCCTAGTTTCTGTCACCTTACAGATTTCACTGCATAGAGACTATACTCCAGGCTAAAGATGTTATAGAACTTAGCCCGCCACATCTCAAATGAGGGAGCTAGTTGCTGTAGCCACACTGATGCCACACATAATCGTGCTACCGCCGCTGCCATAAATATCAAATATCTATATGGATGTCCAGGCTGTCCCTCCTGCAGAATATCCCCAGCTCCAGTTAACATGACATCCATAGTTATATGTATATCCACCCCTGTGATCTCAGACAGAAATCTTTCAATCTGCCCTATCAATTGCTGTTAATAACTAAAAGCATAGAATATATGTGTGATATCCGCCTCCTCCATTGCACATCTAAAACCTTTTCCATCATTTCCTCCCCCCCATTTCATCATCCTAGCTGGAGTATGATACAAATTGAATAATGAGTTAAAATGCTGGGCTGTCAAATTCGCTGATAGCTAAATCTTGCCCGCAACAGAAATTGATTGTTGGACATACAACCCCTCTTGACCTAACCTTGCCCTCCATTTGCTATCTTGTAATTCAAGATCATCCGGCTGCATTTCCATAATTAAATCATACAAAACTCCTATTTTTACTCCCTTTTTTACAGCTTCAACCAGTGAGTTGATCTTCATACATTTCTGCTTCTGAAAATTTCCATAAATAATCCCTTATTTGAAGGTATTTAAAAAATATTTTTTATGCAAATTATATCTATCCATTAGGTATGCAAACTGCATTATCTCCTCGTTTTCAAATACATCTCCAACTCGCCTAATCCCCTCAGCCCTCCACTGCTCCATTTTACGATCCCCAAAGATAGCGGGTAACATCGCCACAGAATTCATAGGGATATGAAAACAAAGCCCCGATATTCACAGCATTTTACGCATCGTCTTCCACACTTTATTTGCTGCCCACACTATCTTAAATCGTGTTCGCTTATAATAATAGATTGCCTCCCAGTAGTTAAACATACAGTTCCTCGCTACCGAGTTGAGCAAAAGCTGATATATAGAGGGGGCCTCAGCTGCTGTAACCACCTACTCCCCAGTGAGCAGTATCCTCATATTTTGCAGAGGACAAGCATAATAATTAAAAGTAAAGTTTGGTACAGCCCTCCCTCCCTGTTTATGTGGTAACATCATATACTTAAATGCCCTCCGTGATTTCCTTTTTCCCCAAAGAAACCTATCACACATATTTTGTACTCTCTGTAGTTGTGTAGTTGTCAATTCAAGTGGCACCGCCCTAAAAACAAACAGTGCTCGCGGGAGTACATTCAGCTGCAATACATTGCATATATTAGGTCTTGCAAATTCATCCTAATCTTTATACCTAGATACATGGCTTCCTACGTTACCCGACTCCCCCATTGCAGGCATTTTTAGTACACACTATTTGGGTTTTTGTTGAATTTAACTTGCAGCCAGACACCGCCCCAAACCTCAAGGCCAACCACTCTATTTCTAGAATAGCAGATTTTGGATCGGACGTTGCCACTGCAATATCGTCTGCATAAGCCAGAACCTGTGTCTGATATTGCCCACATATCATAGGGCAAATCATATTACTCTTTTCCAACATTGTCAAAAATGGATTAATATACAGGGCAAACAAAAGCGGTGAGCAGGGACAACCCTGCCTTGTACCCCGAGTTATGTAGACTAAGTCTGATTCTTTGCCATTAGTACAAATCCGAGCTGTAGGATTTTGATACATAACCTGAAGGGCCCTAATAAAATCTGGTCCAAACCCCATTCTGCATAAAACAGCCAATAAAAAAGGCCAGGAAACGCAGTCAAACGCCTTTTCGGCATCCAAAAATATCAGCCCTAGACTACTTTGCTGTATTTTTGCAGCATCTATTAGAGCAATGGCCCTATTTATGTGTTTGACCGTGCTCCTGCCTGGTATAAATCCATGCTGCTGTTTAGATACTTGTTGGAAACGGCCCTTTTTGCAGGGTTATCCCCAAACTTTTTGCTTCTTCCTCCTTTATTTTTTCTGACCCGTGGTTGTTGGCAATAGGACTCTGGGCACTTTACCACTGCTGATCAGTGCTAAAGTGCATATGCTCTCCGTATAAATTGTTATATTGATTGGTTATCCATGATTGGCATATTTGTTTCACCTGTTAGCCCCTAGTAAAGTGCACTGCGTGTGCCAGGGCTGGTGATTCAAATGCTACTAGTGGGCTGCAGCACTGATTGTGCCACCCACAGAAGTAGCGCTAAAATGATGTCTTAGGCCTACTTGCAGTGCCTATGTGCAGTCCAGGACTGCCATGTCGACCTGGCCAGTGCACCCACTGACCAGGCCTTATCCTTCCCTTTCTGTACATGTCAGGCATCCCTATGGTGGCCCTAGGTACCCCCCTGGGCTGGGTGCAGTGTATCTGAAAGGTAGGGCATGTACCGAGGTGTGTAACATGCCCTGGTAGTGAATTACAGCCATTTTCGTTTTTCACTGCTGAGAGGCTATCTTGCCCATAGGATAGAATGGGGAAGGCTGTTTACATGCCTATCTTCCCATAAGGGCAAGATAGAAAATCCAAGTTTGGTATCTCTGTGTTCAGAATTTAATTATACATCTTTTTAGCAAGATGGTTTTTAAATTCACTGTGTGAGAATAGTACTTTTTAGAAAGTAGCTATTCTCCTGTTTAACCTTCCTGTGTGCCTGTGTGCTGGTTGGCTGAAGGGTGTCATGTGATGGGCCAGGTGGCTCCAGGAGCCTGGATGAGTCAGCAGCAGGGTGAATAGGGAGATCTGCTTTAGATGGGTGGGAGGAGTAGGCCCTGGGTTTGAATAGGGCTGTCCCTGCCAAACACAAAGCTGGCTCCACCCCCTGCTGGCCAGGCTGAGGACTCTGCCTCTGCTGGCACAAAGAAGGCTCCACCTCCTGCTGAGCGTCTAACGACCCTGCCCCTCACTCTGAAAGGAACCAGGTGCTCCAGAGCAGAGCACACCCAGGAACCGGTTTGAGCAGGGGAATCCCCCCACTGGAACAAAGAGAGACAAAGGCTTGGAGGGGTATAAGAAGAGGACCCTAGACACCTAAAACTTTAGATCACTTTGGAACTAAGAAGAAACCTCTGCCAAGGAGAAAGCTGGAAGAAACTGAAGAGGAGAAGACTGCCTGCTTGCTGTTTTGCTTTGCTGCCAAGGAGAGGGGAAGGACTTTGCTGTGTCCCCTTCTTTTGATTCTGATCTCCAAGGGCCTGAGAAGAGCTGGCTCCCTGTTAAGAAGTCCCAGGAACAAAAGGACTTCACCACCAGCTCCCCTGGAACTCTGCTGAAAGAGTTCTGACCTGCCTTGGAGTGCTTGCCCAGTCTTGGGGCCTCAGGAGGTCGTTTTGCTGTGTTTGGGAGCTGGGACGCAGAAGCGTGAACAAAAGTGACTGGTACCCGACGCATCATCCGATTGCGTGTCGCAAGACGAGAGTGCGAGGAAAATTTCATCGCGGCACCATCGCAACACGCAGGGTCTCCGCATCGCCGAGGGCGTCGAGCATCGTCCCGAAGCGTGAAGCTTCCTGCCATTGCGAGGGTTGTCGCAGAACCAGTTTGCGGGCCGCACCACTGCCGGTGCGTGAAAAGTCTCCAATCGCTGCGTGCGTCGACGCAGAGTCCCGTTCCGTGGCGCATCGAGAGTTGCGGCGCCGGAAGGCAACGCTGCGCCACGCATCGCACCACATCGAAGAGTGTCGCATCGAACCTGTGCGTGAAGCTTCCCCCTAAGAAACCTACGCAACGAAGGCCAAAGTCATCGCATCCTCCCCTTACAGATCGGAGCCGGCGCATCCACCTCTGCTGCGTGAAGCAGGGCTGCTGCAAAGCCTCCCCAGGATCTCAGGAGCATCGCATCGCCTTTGCAAGCTTCCTTGTTATAGCTTTTGGGAACCTTATCGCAACTACAGGTACTGTTGGGCACGAAAGTGTCGCATTTTGTGCATTGAGAGTCGCATTGTGCAGGACACTGACTTTTACATCCTGGAGTACTTTCTGCAAACTCTGAACTATCTTTAAAGTAACCTTTTTGAATTATATGTTGGTTTGTCTTTAGTATTTGGTCTTGTGAAGTTTTTAGTAAAGATACCTTATTTTTCTAAAACTGGTGTGGAGTAAATCTGTGGTGTTTTCACTGTGTTACTGTGAGTGTTGGTACAAATACTTTACACATTGCCTTTGATAGCCTAGACTGCTCAGGCCAAGCTACCTAGAGGGTGAGCAGGGGTTATCTTAACAGTGTATCCCCCTTTCCCTGACTAGAAGCAAGGGTCCCTACTTGGACAGTGGTACCTACCCTGCCAACTAGAGACCCCCAGATCTAACATTGGTGGTCAGCGGTGAGGATTGAACTTGTATTTGTACTTGACCCACAGTAATTGGTGTACATCACTAGTTTAAGTGCAGACCAATAGACAACCACATACTATATTTTTGATTCTATTATTGAGTAACTCTTCAAGAGCATCATGTCTCAGGTGGCAACAAGTGAGAAGGCAGAAGTGGAGTTTTCCATTGCGGATTTGTATTCGTACGGAGTGGTAGCACTCAAGCAATTCTGCAAAGACCGTGGTTGCCCCTTTAAAAGCGGAGCTAGAAAAGATGAGCTCCAAAAAATCTTGAAGGCCTGGTGGGAGGGCCAGGAGGAGGATGATGCAGATGAAGAGGATGGTTTTGTTTCCCAAGCTCTGCCCGTGGTCGGACCAGTCTCAAGGGCTGGCAGCTCCCATTCCAGTAGGAGTCTCACTCCAGAGGAGTTGGAGGAGAATCAAAGGGCTAGAGATCATGAGTTAGAAGTCATGAGGCTTGAGTTGAAGCTGATGGAAATGGAAACCCAAAACAAAATAGAAGAGAGCAAGAAGATGTATGCCTTGGAAGAATTGAAATTGACCTTGGCACATTAATTAAGAATGAGGGAGCTTGATTTGGAGCTCGAGAGGCTTGAGGCCATGAGTGTCTCAGCTGAAGAAGAATGGTTAGCTCAAGAAGTGAGCTTTGCTGAGTTGGAGGTGGATTCCAGCTCAGATGGTGGCAGCAAGATGGTAGTTTCTAGTGCTGAGGGAGAGGTACAAACACCCAGAGATGTGGCGGCTTACTTGAGGGAGGGGGTTGACATACACCAGGGGGTTCAGGTTTATGATGTAGTTCCAGTGGAGTGCAGTGTCCCTGAAGTGGATTGGGGAACTGGCACAGGGGACCATATTCCTAGTGGTGGGAGGGACACTCTACTGACCCTAGATGAGAGGTACAGGGAGAGGGGTTCCCCCATGGTAGAAACATTGGTGTGTGAGTGTGAAGACCGCCCAGAAGAGTGTGAGTTGTGTGACATAGACAGTCAGGTACTGTCTTGCCAATCTCAGGAGAGTGGTGTGGGGTACTTGTGTGAGGCACTGGAGGGTGAGGCAAACGGTAGCTTGGTTAAGAACTGTGGGGGGCTGTGTGATTCATTTGTTGGAGAGCATATTTTAAGTCCCTGTTTTCCAGAGCTATGCCAACACCCGGTGGAGTGTGAGTTCTCTGGTTCCAGAGAGCTTGCGTTGGAGGCAGACCTTTGGTTGGATGTCAAAAGGTCTGGAGAGGCATTGGGGAGTGATCCCAAAAGGAGTGGCCCGGATATCTTCCAGACCTGTGAGGTGGAAGAGGTTCAGTGTAGCCCGGTTAGGTCCCAGTGTAGTGGGAGGGTTGTAGGGGCTCACGTCCTGTCTCAGTGGAGAAGCGGTGAGTGTGGGACTGTGGGTCCCAAGGTGCCCGAAACCCCGTCTCAGGGCCTGGAGGGTTCCTTAAGAGAACGCCAGGTTGGGGGCCTAGACAGTGCTAGTAGGCCATTTGAGGAGGATCTCCTAGTGTCAGGAGAACCTGGAGCCTCTGTAAACAGAGCTCCAGTGGTTCTGGTGTCTGGCGGTACCGCTCCAGTTGGGAGGGTGCAGAAGTCCAGACTGAGGGGTGAGAGGGGGATGTGTTCCCCAGTGGGAGAACCAGTGGGTCAGGGACCAGCCAGAAGGGCTGAGTCCCCTAGGAGTGACCATGGTGACACCACTTCTGTCCTGGGGGATCTTCGCGCACTGTCAGGTGGACAGGGGCCGGGAGATCTGCGCCAGGCAGACTGTCACGAGACACATGAGTCATGTGTCACCCTCGGGGAGATACTGTGTGAGTCCCCAGAAGTCCTGGCATGCCAGACAGGTGTGCAACCGCAGGGTTTAGTCCCTGGGATGGGAGGCCAGGTTCAGGATCTGCCTGACCTGGGGGGAAGGACATCTGTAAGCTGTGTCCTGACCGGTTTGGCTTCCAGGGGTACCCCTCCAGTGGGGAGGGTGCAGCTCTCTGGAAGGGGGTGCAGAGGGAGAGAGTCCTCGCCTCTGACCCCGGTGCAACCTGAGGGTTTAGACCCTAGGTTGGGAGACCAGTTGCTGGAGAGAGGTCCTGAACTGGAGGGAGGGACATCTGTAAGCAGTGTCTCTACCAGTTGGTCTTTGAGGTGTACCGCTCCGAGTAGGAGGGTGCAGAATTCTGGAAGAGGGTGCAGAGGGAGGGAGTCCTCGCCTCTGACCCCTGTTTACCTGGAGGGTTTAGACCCTAGGTGAGAGGGCCAGGTCCGGGGTGTCCCCCCTGACCTGGAATCCCAGTTGCAGGATAGAACCCCTGAACTGGTGGGTGAATGGTGCAGGACACCTGCCACAGGTGCCCTGACTATTCTAGAAGGGGGTACCGCTCCAGGTGGGAGGGTACAAAGCCCCAAGGAAGAGGAGGACTGGGTATGGAAAAGCCTACCCCAGCCTCCTGTCCAGCCACCGGATACAGGCCCGGAGCTGGTCGGTCAGTGCCAGGTTGTCAGACCCGACCTGACAGGGAAGGGAGTGGACAAAGGGTGCCAAGCACCTGGGGCTACCGCCCCCCACCCTCTGACACCACAGGGGTTTGAGGGCACTGCGAGGAATAAGTCCTGGGTCTCATCCCTGACCACTGTCAGTGGTCACTGTGGCTTGCTGTCTGTCTGTTGGGACACATCTGTGAGCAAGTTAAGGCTAGGTGCTGCACAGGTGGTGTCCACAGGTGAGGAGAAGGGTTCCACATGGGTTGGCGTGGTGGACCCTGAGAGTATGGATGGAGAGATCCAACCGGGTTCAGGAAGGCATAGAACAGGAATAGTGCCCTGCTGTTTGGCCAGTTTCCGTGTTCTATCGCCCTAAGCAGGGAATCCCATCGAGGTATCGTTTGGTCTACCCTGGCTTTAGGCTGGAAGGGGGTTATGTTGGAAACGGCCCTTTTTGCAGGGTTATCCCCAAACTTTTTGCTTCTTCCTCCTTTATTTTTTCTGACCCGTGGTTGTTGGCAATAGGACTCTGGGCACTTTACCACTGCTGATCAGTGCTAAAGTGCATATGCTCTCCGTATAAATTGTTATATTGATTGGTTATCCATGATTGGCATATTTGTTTCACCTGTTAGCCCCTAGTAAAGTGCACTGCGTGTGCCAGGGCTGGTGATTCAAATGCTACTAGTGGGCTGCAGCACTGATTGTGCCACCCACAGGAGTAGCGCTAAAATGATGTCTTAGGCCTACTTGCAGTGCCTATGTGCAGTCCAGGACTGCCATGTCGACCTGGCCAGTGCACCCACTGACCAGGCCTTATCCTTCCCTTTCTGTACATGTCAGGCATCCCTATGGTGGCCCTAGGTACCCCCCTGGGCTGGGTGCAGTGTATCTGAAAGGTAGGGCATGTACTGAGGTGTGTAACATGCCCTGGTAGTGAATTACAGCCATTTTCGTTTTTCACTGCTGAGAGGCTATCTTGCCCATAGGATAGAATGGGGAAGGCTGTTTACATGCCTATCTTCCCATAAGGGCAAGATAGAAAATCCAAGTTTGGTATCTCTGTGTTCAGAATTTAATTATACATCTTTTTAGCAAGATGGTTTTTAAATTCACTGTGTGAGAATAGCACTTTTTAGAAAGTAGCTATTCTCCTGTTTAACCTTCCTGTGTGCCTGTGTGCTGGTTGGCTGAAGGGTGTCATGTGATGGGCCAGGTGGCTCCAGGAGCCTGGATGAGTAAGCAGCAGGGTGAATAGGGAGATCTGCTTTAGATGGGTGGGAGGAGTAGGCCCTGGGTTTGAATAGGGCTGTCCCTGCCAAACACAAAGCTGGCTCCACCCCCTGCTGGCCAGGCTGAGGACTCTGCCTCTGCTGGCACAAAGAAGGCTCCACCTCCTGCTGAGCGTCTAACGACCCTGCCCCTCACTCTGAAAGGAACCAGGTGCTCCAGAGCAGAGCACACCCAGGAACCGGTTTGAGCAGGGGAATCCCCCCACTGGAACAAAGAGAGACAAAGGCTTGGAGGGGTATAAGAAGAGGACCCCAGACACCTAAAACTTTAGATCACTTTGGAACTAAGAAGAAACCTCTGCCAAGGAGAAAGCTGGAAGAAACTGAAGAGGAGAAGACTGCCTGCTTGCTGTTTTGCTTTGCTGCCAAGGAGAGGGGAAGGACTTTGCTGTGTCCCCTTCTTTTGATTCTGATCTCCAAGGGCCTGAGAAGAGCTGGCTCCCTGTTAAGAAGTCCCAGGAACAAAAGGACTTCACCACCAGCTCCCCTGGAACTCTGCTGAAAGAGTTCTGACCTGCCTTGGAGTGCTTGCCCAGTCTTGGGGCCTCAGGAGGTCGTTTTGCTGTGTTTGGGAGCTGGGAAGCAGAAGCGTGAACAAAAGTGACTGGTACCCGACGCATCATCCGATTGCGTGTCGCAAGACGAGAGTGCGAGGAAAATTTCATCGCGGCACCATCGCAACACGCAGGGTCTCCGCATCGCCGAGGGCGTCGAGCATCGTCCCGAAGCGTGAAGCTTCCTGCCATTGCGAGGGTTGTCGCAGAACCAGTTTGCGGGCCGCACCACTGCCGGTGCGTGAAAAGTCTCCAATCGCTGCGTGCGTCGACGCAGAGTCCTGTTCCGTGGCGCATCGAGAGTTGCGGCGCCGGAAGGCAACGCTGCACCACGCATCGCACCACATCGAAGAGTGTCGCATCGAACCTGTGCGTGAAGCTTCCCCCTAAGAAACCTACGCAACGAAGGCCAAAGTCATCGCATCCTCCCCTTACAGATCGGAGCCGGCGCATCCACCTCTGCTGCGTGAAGCAGGGCTGCTGCAAAGCCTCCCCAGGATCTCAGGAGCATCGCCTTTGCAAGCTTCCTTGTTATAGCTTTTGGGAACCTTATCGCAACTACAGGTACTGTTGGGCACGAAAGTGTCGCATTTTGTGCATTGAGAGTCGCATTGTGCAGGACACTGACTTTTACATCCTGGAGTACTTTCTGCAAACTCTGAACTATCTTTAAAGTAACCTTTTTGAATTATATGTTGGTTTGTCTGTAGTATTTGGTCTTGTGAAGTTTTTAGTAAAGATACCTTATTTTTCTAAAACTGGTGTGGAGTAAAATCTGTGGTGTTTTCACTGGGTTACTGTGAGTGTTGGTACAAATACTTTACACATTGCCTTTGATAGCCTAGACTGCTCAGGCCAAGCTACCTAGAGGGTGAGCAGGGGTTATCTTAACAGTGTATCCCCCTTTCCCTGACTAGAAGCAAGGGTCCCTACTTGGACAGTGGTACCTACCCTGCCAACTAGAGACCCCCAGATCTAACAATACTAAAGTAGTGATTACTTGTGCAAGCCTAGTAGCCAATATTTTGGCATATACCTTGCCATCCACATTCAAAAGCAAAATTGGCCGGTAAGACCCTGGCATCTCCGCAGTCTTATCCTTTTTTTTAAAATATGACTATATTAGCCTCTGGCCACGATACTGGAGGATTTCCCAATTGGGCCTCCCAGCATATCCCTTCTTGAAACCGGAAAGAATGTTCGATACACCTCGAGCGGTAGTTTATCAGGACCTACCGCTTTCCCCCTTGCTAATGACACTGTTGCCACCTCAACCTTTTCCATTGTAATCGGGTCTTCAAGTATTGCAAGGTCTTCCTGTCTTCCACTAACTATTTCTACTTGCTGAACAAATTGTCTAATGGCCTGTTCACTCCATTCACCTTGTGTATACAATTACTTGCAAAAATCGTGAAATACTTTCAGTATACCCTCCAAGGTTTCAACCTTTCTCCCCTCATTATTAGTCATTGAGGTGATCCTTTGTGCTGATTTTTTAGCCCATATTCTCTGTGCTAAACAGCGCCCTGTAGATTCCCCATATTCATACCTTTCCTCTTTAAAAGATTTAATACCGGATAGCGATCCCCTTGCTCCATATCCTATTGATTTTAGCTTTACAGCAGGCTATCCTTGTTTGTATCCCCTTTAAATCTCCTCCCCTCCTTATTCCCACCATCAATTCCAGCTTCCCAGCTCTTAATTCATCCAGCAGGGCTTTCATGGTATTTTGCTGTATCTTCTGCCTCCTCCATCCATAGCTAATTATCTCACCCCTCAACACGGCTTTTAAGGCATCCCATACCATCTTACTACTGGTAGACCCTCTGTTCAGATCAAGAAATTGCTGAATCCAGTTTTCAATAGGATTTACAAAAGAACTATCCATTAAAAGCTTCCTATCAAAGGAAAAGGATCTCCCTACTCTCTCCCGAGCTATTGAAAAAACATCCAGTAATTGTGGTCCATGATCCACCGTGATCCTAGGTCACACCTGTATTCGGGCCCCCACCATAAATAGCCTAGATGCAAAAACATAATCTAGCCTAACTAATTTCTGATGGGGATGCAAATAGTACATATATATCGGATCTGGATGCTTCAGGGTCTGCCAGCCATCAACTAGCCCATGGTCCTTGATAAGTTGCTTTAAAAACCTTGGGTTTTGGCCCTCTATATTTATTAGACCCTAACTCCCTTACCTGGCAGTCCAAATGTACCCGCTTCCTTTTAATCGCATTGTTCAGGCCACATACATTAAATGAAAAAATCTGTATCCTGGAAACTATCTTCCTACTAGCCATAGCCTAAGGCCCAACCTGGTACCTTCCATATCAATCTTTGCATACCTGTACTTATGTCTTCTTTGTTCTGGATTGATTTTTTATTTACACCCCACTTACTACCCTTCCCATCCTTCACCCTCAGCCCCCAGTGCCCCTCTCCCGTCCTACCACCCACCCCAGCTACTTTTTCCCCTCCCCCTCCCAAAGAGAAGGAGAAATACTTCCATTGGGTGCGTTTTATGGCACCCGATACATTTTGAACCCTGGGGCATCAGATTTACTCGCTGTAGTCAATGCTGACCCTCTCCCTGGCCACTCATTACCAAACCCCACAACTCTTGGTTCTTGTTAGACCTGGCACTATTGGCATGGTTCTCCCTTTCATTTTTTTGCTGTTGCCTCATATGTTTTTGCGGGTAATAGATGCTTTGGGCACTGTGACACTGCTATTCAGTGCCACAGTGCAATTGCTCCCTGTGGTAAATTGATGTATGGGTTAGTGACTCCATGATTGGCTGGTTTGGTTTACCTGTCAAACCCTAGTACCATGCACTGAGTGTGCCCAGGGCTGGTAAATCAAATGCTGCTGATGGGCTTGCAGCACTGGTTGTGCCACCCACAGAAGCAGCCTGTAAAGTGTGTCTCAGGCCTGCCATTGCAGAGCCTATGTGCAGTCTAGTACTGCCATGTTGACTGGCCAACTGCACCCACTTGCCATTCCCTATACATTCCCTTTTCTGCATATCAGACACCCCTAAGGTAGGCCCAAGGGCAGGGTGCATTGTAATTAAAGGTAAGACATGCCCTGATGTGTGTGGCATGTCCTAAGAGTGAATTTTTTTCATTTTCGTTTTTCAATATTGCAAGGTTACCTGTTCCCCATGAATGTGCAGTTTGATTATCACAGCTTATAATCCTAACTAACCCAGGGAACATGGTAAAAATTTGAGTTTAGTATGCCTGACCTCCGAATGATAAAATACATATTTTAGTGAAATTGGTTTTAACATTCTGTGTTTGAAAATACCACTTTTAGAAAGTAGGTATTTTCTTGCCTAACTATCCAAGACTGCCTCTGCTAGGTTGTGTATTCCTTGTCTGGAGTTTGAGTGACTGGGGCTGGGGGATTCCAGGAGACAGGGTGAGTCAGCACAGGGCTGAATAGAGAGATCTACAAGTAGAACGGTGAGAGGAGCTGCACCTGGGTCTGAATATGGCTGTGCCTTCCCTCCACAATGCTGGCTCCACCTCCTGTGGTGCATCTGATATCCCTGGCCTACACTGTCAAAGGAAAGAAGGAGTCATGTAAACAAAGTGCTCCAGGACTGACCAGAACTGGTTTGGACTAGGCAAAGGTCTCTCTGCCTTCAGAAAACAAAGAGAATATGATTATAAGAGGGGGACCCAGACCCCAGAACTTTAGATTACTTTTGGGAAACAAGAACCTTTGATGAGGAGAAGAACCAGAGAAACTGAGGAAGAGACTATCTCTAAGCTGAGTGCTGTTAGGGGAATTGACCTGCAGTGGTTGCCTGACTGCCAAAGAAAGGAGAAAGGAACTTTGTGGTACTTTCATCAACTTGTAAAGGATCTCCAAGGGGTTGAAGATTGAGCTTGCCTCCTGCTGAAGTCTCAGGAACAACAGACTTCACCAACCAGCTCCCCTGCATTCCCTTGTTGGGAACTAAAGTGCCTACTGTTGAGCTGGGCCTTCTGAGAGACTGTGTGTTGCTGGGAACTGGAAGCGCGACTCAAGATGAAGAAGTGTGTCACCGCCTCAGCAGTTGTCGCATCGCCGAGAAAGCGTGCTGCCGCTGTCGCCATCGCCGAAGCGTCTCACATCACCGGAGAAGAGTGTCGCCATCGCAGCAGATGCCGTCGCATCACCGGAGAAGCGTGTCGCTGCCGCAGCAGCTGTCGTTACATCGCTGGGAAAGCGTGCCACTGCTGCGGCTGTCGCACTGCATCACCGAAGTGCCCCGCATCACCAGAGAAGAGTGTCGCCGTTGCAGCAGATCCCATCGCATCACCGGAGAAAGGTGTCGCAGGGCCTGTCGCGGCTCAGAAGATTTGTTGAGTCGCCGCACGGCCGTCGGGCATGCACGCATCATTGTTGCATCAAGAAGAAAACGCCATTTTGTTGCATTGCATCGGATCTTCATCGCATCACAACATTGCCTGACTCATCGCCATGGAAGCGCAGTAAGAAACCGATGCATCACCTCCCCCACCGAGAAGAACCGATGCATCATCGTCCCCTACGCAGCAGTAGTGAACCGACGCATCACCGTTCTTGCGTGTAAGGAACCGACCCAGCACCTTTCCTGCAACACTTTCGTTGGATAACATTACGCGTCCGAAGGTACATTGAATTTAAAGTGTTACATTTACCATCTAAAGAGAACTAAGCTGTTTCTACCATTTTTAAATACAGTATTGTGGATTTTTGTTGGTCTTGTAATAGGTCTATATTAAGAATACTTATTTTTTACATAAAACCTGTGTGGTGTCCATCTGTAGTGTTGTCACTGGATTACTGTATGTGTTCACAAATGCTTTATATACTGCCTCTGAGATAAGCCTGCCTGCTTGTGCCAAGCTACCAAGGGGGTGAGCAGGGGTTATTTTAGGAGTGTACCCCCTTACCCTGACTAGAAGCAAAGGTCCCTATTTGGTCAAAGGTACCTACCTCTGCCAACTAGAGACCCCCATTTCTAACAGCTCTGCTCAGGAGGGGGAGCATGGAGGTGGGGGTGGATGGAAAGGGTCTGCTGGAGAATCACTGGGGTCAAAGAAGAAAAACCCTACTGAAGAATGGCCCTACTGCTGTCCTGACAATTGATTGTGCTTGTTTTCCTTTCCTTGCCCTTGGATCTATTGAAGTGGGGAGGGCTGGAGGGTGGTGAGTCTACAGCCTTCAGAGATGTCATAGGTGCCTCAGCCCCTAGTAGAAGCATCAGCTGCTTGGGTGAGCTATGGTGATCAGGTGAGATATGGCCCTACTGCTGTCCTGGTAGTTGCTTGTGCTTGTTTTAGGTTCCTTGCCCTTGGATCTATTGAAGTGGGGGAGGGCTGGAGGCGGTGAGTGTACAGGCTGCAGAGATGTCATCCTCAGCCCCTAGTAGAAGCATCAGCTGCTTGGGTGAGCTATGGTGATCAGGTGAGATATGGCCCTACTGCTGTCCTGGTAGTTGCTTGTGCTTGTTTTCCTTTCCTTGCCCTCTGATCTATTGAAGTGGGAAGGGCTGGAGGATGGTGAGTCTATGGCATGCAAAGATGTCATAGGTGCCTCAGCCCCTAGTTTAAGCATCAGCTGCTTTGGTGTGCTATTGCGACCAGGTGAGATTTGGCCCTAAACGGCAGTGACAGGATTACAGTGATGGCAGACATCTCTCCTCAAGGGATCTCACTCTTAGGCTGGAGAAGGCACTTGAGCGCGGTCCCCGCTTATGAAATTGACAGTGTACCGAGCACCCTAAGAAGGTGAGAGCAGGAGGCGGCATGTGAATGTTTGTACCTAGGGGGATCCCTGAATAGGAGATGGTCTTGGACTCAGGACTCATTTCTGTCACAGATGAGAGAGGCTGCCGGACATGACCCCCAACATTCTTCCTTTCCCCCCAGGATCTTTTCACTGGAGTCCACTCACAGTATACCCACCCCCTGATGAACCTTCCCCCCACCTACCTGTGCAAGCCAGTGATGGCAGGGATGGTTGTACCACTATAACCTTTGTCTCACCACATCAAGTCAGCTGTTTCCCCACATCAGGCACCTGGGGTTTTGGGGCCTTGTCTGGTCCAGTGAAATGAAGAGATGGAGAGATGCTCACTGTTGCATGAAAGAGAGAGGACCAATGGGGCACGAGTTTAGTAATTGATACCATGACGTGAATGGTTTCAAGTCAAGTCAAATAATCTTTATTAGTTTTATGTTATTCAACAATACATTATAACATAAAATATTAAACATATTAAGCATATTGAAAAGCTGTAAAAGTCATTAGATCGAATACAGTCTGCATGCTCATCGGGTAAAGTTTTCCTGATCCTCACAACACTATTTACAAAACTTTTTAAAAAACAGCACAGATGAGTAAAGTTTGCAATGACTGTAAATTTAAAAGAGCAGTTCTAAACTGTTTAAAATGTAATAAAACTTGCTTTAAGAAAACGAGGTCTCTGAGATGTATAACATTTACAAACAAGCATTAAAAATGCAATAGGTCTCACCTTTCATTAAGTTAAAGCCATTTGCTTTGCTACAAAATACCATTAGCAAAGCAAATGACTTGAACTTAATCAATGGCGAGACCTATTGCATTTTCAATGCTTGTTTCTATTTTTTAATAGGGTTGCATGGGGCAAACGTCGACCATGCATCACAACCACAATCCAGCACCGGAAACTTCCATTCCTAAACGTAGCCGGCTCTTTTGGCAGACATGATAAAATGCGGAGCTCACTGTCACGAACCCTGGTGCCAAGACCAAGAACCAAAGGGAAGATATTGAAAGCAGAGTGTCACCCATTCCCCGAGATTTCATGAAAAAACCAATTACACACAGGTACACTGACAAAAGGCAAGTATCAGCTCATTGGGGGCGCTAGGTGGCGCTGAACCAAGATGGCCGCACTATACTGAGGCTCCTGCCCGACCGGGCACTTTCATCATCCTGCTGGCTATCCTGACCACAACATTCTGGATAAAAACCTCATCGCTTTGCCTGCCAGAGCTTGCTGATTGCAGCGGTGTAATTATCGGCGCGCTCGCACACTGGCGAGCCGTGCTACCGGCTGCGGTTCTACGTGGCGGAGGGCGCTGTCTGTGGGGGACCTGAGGCCCATCGGTTGTCCGTGCTACGAGACCCCGCGGCTTTGGGGCCTGCTCTGACCTGTGGATGCGGTGGTCTGCGGGGAGCTCCGTGTCTCGGGGGTGAGTGCCTCTGCCCCACAGTCGGGATATCGCCTGCTCGCTACGGGGGTAGGTGGAACGAGGAGAGAGTTTGCCCCGAAGACCCTGGTCGACTGCTGCCTGCTGCCCGGGGCTGGGACTGCCCGATACTGCCGCTCCGGGCTGGGGGCGCTGTGGGAGCCGGGGAGCGACGTCGCATACCTCGCCGGGACCCTGGCGGTCGCCGCGACTCCTCTATGCCTCGGACTGCCCTGTGCTCTAGGGGAGATGGCCACCGGCCTGCTGTGGCCTGATACCGGCTGTGAAGACTAGCGGCCCTGCGGGGCTCTGGAGCTGGGAGGCGCCTGAGGCCTTGACTGGACACCGTGCTGGAGCTGCCCTCGGGGGGTCCCGCTGCACGTTTAGAGCCCTCCGCCACCCTCCACACTGGGGGGCTGTTGGCGCCACCCTTACGATCGACTGACATTCTGTAGCCTCCATCGCGACGAATTGCGTGGGCTCCCGAGCCTGATCTCGCTCCTGCGGTGGGGGGCCTGCAGCGCCGAACCACTACGGGTCCCCCCCGACGCCTGGCGATTGCGCTGCCCTTCAATGGGGCCCTGCTGCGGCCTGTGGGTCTCGACCCTCCTCCCCCGCCGCCATTACTACACGCGCCGCTTGCGGCCTTGCTCTCGCCTCGCGGGCTGGGGTTGCTGAGGGGCCCGCTGCACAGTCCTTGGCCGCACGGCTGAAGCACCGGAGGGACGACTCCGCCATTGATCCTGCCGGCTGGCTGGTGGGTGCCCTGCTTGCCCCGCATGCTCTCCGCGACCCCGCACTTCCTGACACCTTCCTGGTCGCTCTCACCTGCTGTGGCTGATACTGACCTAGGCTTGGACCTACCTGGTCCCGTGGAGCTCATCCTCCTGCCGACCTCCGGTGGATTGAGGGCCGGGACTCGACTCCAGTTGGACTGCTGCAGTGTGGTGTCGGAGACGGAATCCCTTCATATCCCGACAGGTCTTGCCCCTCTGGTTGGATTACGGGTGGTACGGTGAGGTGCCCCTTGGCTGCGCCATGGGCCGCAGCAACACTCGCCAGTCCAGGCTGCCATTCGAGACAAGAAACCCCCCCCCGCCGACGCCCGGCGCGGGGAGCGGACCTCCGGTCGCCGACGCCCCGGATGAGGACTGGAAGTCCCTATTACTGGGCATGATGCACAGCCTCTCGACCATCGACTCCAAGATTGATACCATGAATGCCCGACTGGACGGGGTCGTGGCTAAACTGGATCAACACGACATCCGGATTCAGGAGACTGAGGAGCGGATTTCTTCCCTGGAAGATGGCGCCACTTCTGCAGGCAAACAGATGACTCAAATGGACAGGCTCCTTAAAATAATTGCGGACAAGAATGAGGACCTAGAAGCCAGGTCCCGCCGCAATAACGTTCGCATTTTAGGCCTTGCGGAGTCCACCAATACAGGGAAAATGGAGGCCTTCATTGAGAACCTTGTGATTGAGCTATTTGGGAAAGACTCCTTCTCCCCACACCTAATCATAGAAAGAGCGCACAGATCCTTAGCTGCCCGCCCCCCTCCTGGGTCCCTTCCAAGGCCCATCATTGCACGATTCCTGAACTACAGGGATAGAGATGCTGTCCTGCGCCGTGCACGGGAGATAGGTACAATGCGATACGGCAATGCGACGCTATCCTTCTTCCCTGACTTCACTGCATCTGTACAAGAGTCTCGACGCAAATTCACTGTGGTGAAAAAGAAATTACAAGCCCAGGAGATTCCTTATGCCATGCTCTACCCTGCGAAATTGAAAATATCTCACCAAGGCAAACAACTCTTTTTTCAGCAGCCGCAGCAGGTGGAGGACTTCCTCAAGCAGCATAGGAAAGACATGGCTCGAGAGAAGGCGGCGCCACATCGCTCTAGGTCGCCCTCGCCGATGGGACAGCAGGACTGACCGCCCTTGCGGTGGTGACACGGCCACTTGCACATGCCGCTGCAGAACTTACCTGATCACGCTACTGCATTTCCCGGTGAGGTAACCCTCTACTATTATCAATGCCCGAAATGGTCACTGTTTACTTCTGTGCTCGGTCACCCACCTCCGTCCCACACAGAGAGGCCGGACATGACGTCTGGGTTCTTGTGGGTGTAAGTAGGGAGTTGGGTGGCAGGTTGTGCGCCCCTAGACATTATCCCCCCGATGGGTGAGCCCCTCTGCACCCCTCCCCCCAGCGGGGTAGGGGTTGACGTTCTACAGTTTTCACTTGTTGGGTTGGTATTTATGGGGATGGGGAGGGACAGGTGGGATCAATATTCCCGGCCAGTTGGGGTAGCCGGTGTGGGTGGGCATAAGTTCCGATGTTGTTCTCAAACCACTGAATCACGCGTAACGAATGAGCGGAAAGGGGAAAATGGGATGGCTTCTTGGGGGGTCCTTGTTGGTTGCTACACTGACTGCTATGTGTTGTTTCATGCTGTAATTACTTGCCAAGCTTTACTGGGTCTGGATCAATGGGGGACGTAAGGGACACGGGACCTGTGCAGCAGTTTCAGCTGGTCTCCTGGAATGTACGTGGGTTAAATGACCCGAGAAAGAGGCGACAGGTCTTGGGTTACCTAGATAGGCAGGGAGCGTCTGTCGCCATGCTTCAGGAGACACACTTATGGCCCGGGGGGACCCCTCCTTCGCATCACGCTGGGCTGCATGCAGGGTGTTTTCATCTTACTCAACGTATGCTAGGGGTGTGACCATATTGGTGCGACGTGGGATGGGGTTTATACCGGCGGAAACTGAGGTGGGGCCCTGTGGCAGGTATTGCATGATCTGGGGGAAACTGCACTCTCACACAATACTGTTTGCTTGCTATTACGGCCCCAATGTAGATGACCCGGCTACGCTTCTGACCATGTGGGGAAAGATACAGACACTAGGCATTTCTCATGTCATCCTGGGAGGTGATTTTAATACTGCGCTTCGGCCCGTTGTGGACCGATCACACCCTCAGCCGTCTCATTACTCTCATACCCAACGCACTTTGGTTAACATAACGGACGAGCATCAGCTGGTTGATGCATGGCGGCGTCTCCACCCCTCACTCGGACAGGACACACATCACTCCGCTGTACACTCCACTTGGGCCCGCATCGACTATATATTTCTGTCAGCTGGCCTTGCCCCATGGCTGGTCAAGGTGTGTCACCTGGCACGAACATTCTCTGATCACTCCCCTGTATTACTGTTGCTGCGCGCTCCCCTTGATGTGTCCCCATACCTGAACTGGCGCCTCAACCCTGCGCACCTCACAGACTCAGTATTTCTGGCAGAATTGGAGGACGACATAACAGACTTCTTTAACCGTAATACTAAATCAGTCTCCAAGTTTACTACCGTATGGGAAGCTTTCAAGGTTACTGTGAGGGGGTTGTGCATTGCGAAGGGCGGGGGGGTCCTCAAGTGCCTGCGCGGAGACGTGCGCAGGCGGGAGGCAGAACTGTTGCTTCTAGAGCGCGAGCTGTCACGGAATACGCATGATCGGGGGGTCACAGCACATCTTAGAGAGAAATTGAATGAATATACCGACGCTGCTGCTAAAGAGTGCAAGTTCCTGGGGAAGCCTTATGTTGCGCGGATATATGGCGAAGGTGACAGACCCGGTAGAGCATTGGCTTTGGCGGTGTGGCCGTCTCGGTACCAAAATTACATGTCCTCCCTGCTGGACGGACACGGTGTCCCGCAGAGGGACACTGCGGCTCAGCTCCGAGTCCTTACTGATCATTACATCAGTTTGTACACTTCCCGTAGGACGACTCCGATTGCATTGCATGAGTATCTTGATGACACCGCAATAGCCTGGTTGGGCCCATCCCAGCAGAAATTTCTGCATCACGAACTGGAACTGGATGAGATCAAGGACGCGATTATGTCCATGAAGTCGGGCAAGGCACCGGGCTCGGACGGCTTACCGATAGACTTCTACAAAGCCTTCATCCATGTCCTTGCCCCTATACTGAAGCAAGTGTATTATTCTGCCCTTGAGGAAGGTATCCTACCGGGGACGATGCGCGAAGCCCTCATCACATCTCTGTTGAAGCCGGGTAAATCCCCGGAGCACTGTGACTCGTACAGGCCCCTCTCTTTGCTGAACACGGATAGCAAGATATTGGCGAAGGTACTAGCTACGCGCCTTAATCTTCTGATGGAACGTCTCGTCCTTCCCGATCAGGCCGGGTTCGTCCCGAACCGGGCGACTTCCCACAATCTGCGCACCCTGCAGGCGGTGATCCAGGACATTGATCCCCGATGCGAGGCTGCGGCGGTTTTCCTGGACGCCACCAAGGCGTTCGACTCACTTGAGTGGGATTACCTTCTGGCCTTGTTGGAACAGATGGGAATACCCTTCAGCTTCCTGGACTGGATCCGGTTGTTGTACCGCCAACCTCAAGCTGCGGTCCTGCTCAATGGGTCCCGCTCTGCCCCCTTCGTTATCCACAAAGGCACCCGTCAGGGATGTCCTCTCTCTTCAGTTCTGTCTGCTATCGCTGTAGAGCCGCTGGCGGGCAAACTTCGGCAACATCACAAGCACCGATCTCTTATTTATCCGGAGCGCCAACTACTCATTGCGTTATATGCGGACGACATGACGCTGTACGTCCATAAGCCGCAAGAGAACCTTAACCCCTTATTGCGGGAGGTGACTAAATTCGGCGCTATAGCCGGCGTACAAATAAACTGGGCGAAATCTGCTTTGTTCCCCTTGACTGACAATACTGCGCAGTTCCCGTTGGATTACCCCTTGGTGTGGGAGGCGGACGAGATAACATACCTGGGAGTTAGGGTGACCAGGAACCGGGAAGCCCTTATTAGAGCGAACTATGGGACTGTCATAGACAAACTCTCTGATAAAATCACGCAATGGATCCATCTCCCGCTGTCTATGGCGGGACGCACCTCCCTGATTAAGATGGTAGTGCTTCCCAAATTGTTATACCTCTTTACCAATATACCATATAGCCCAGGGGCATACTTCTTCCGGACCCTCAATTCCCAGCTGTCCCGACTTATCTGGGGCGGGAAGCAGGCCAGGATTGGTCTGCGGACACTTATGTTGCCCTATCATCAGGGTGGGCTTGATGTTCCAAATTTTCGGAGGTACTATGATTGCGCCCAGGGCCACTTTGCGGTTTACTGGTTCCACCCCCCCCTTTATGGCTCACTTGGCAGTGGAAGATGGGTATATGAGGCCTGAGAAACCCTCCGGATATCTGTACACGGAGGCTCGAATGGGGACTCGTGACCCCACTACGGTTGATTGCACTGTTCAGGCCTGGAAACGCATGGCCGATTATAAGTTACATTTCTGTATTCTCCCTGTATGATTCTGGCACATGACCCCAGACTAAGTGTTACTCGCGAGGAGCTTGGACGCAGGCTGCTCGCGCGGCTGGCGATTCACACATGGGGCGACCTATATCACCAGGGGAGCTTTCGCGCTGCGGCTCACTTCTTTGGGAACACCGCCCCTTCTGTAATGGAAACATTTCTTTACACCCGACTTCGGCAAAATATCAGGGCCGTCACGCCTAACTTCCCTGATGAACCGGAAACCATGGCGCCGTTACATGCCCTGCAGACGACCACCCCGACACATGTGGTCTCGATGTTATATAAACATATACAGGCGGCTCCTTCCCCCCCCTCTCTCAAAGCGCGGACTGACTGGGACAGCGATCTGGGTGCCCCAATGTCAGATGACCAGTGGGAAGAAAGCTGCTGTCACACTGCTGCAGTGACGGGCAATGCCCGCCTCCGCTTGGTACACTTTAAGTTCTTACATCGCCTTTACTTCACCCCGGCTAAATTGTTTCGCTTCGGGCTCCGGGACGATAATCGCTGTCTGCGATGCCGGAAGTCAGGAGCGGACTTCATGCACCTGGCATGGTCATGCCGGGCGGTGGCTGAGTACTGGATTGCGGTGTTCGCGGCCCTTTCTGTAGTGGTCGGGGTGGATATGCCGCCCTGCCCTATGATTGCCCTTCTGAGCCGCGTATGCCCCGCGTTAAAGGCGCATCGGAAATTTTTTGCGCTGGGACTTTTGCTGGCTTAGCGCCATGTGGTATGCAGATGGGGGCGAGGGCGAGCGCCCAAGTTCAAGACCTGGCTAGCTACGATGTCAACCTGGCAGGAACAACTTCACAGTTATGCGGAACTCTTGCCTCACAGATCCCGTCCCAAAGACTTATGGGGACCCCTCACTGCATATCTCCTGCGATCTCGAGCTCGGTTGAAGAAGGGAGGGAGCTGCACGGTGACTTGGAGGGAGACGGTCCGCCTACTACACGCTGTCCTGCGCCTGCCCCCTCTGGCGTCCACGGCTGATGCATCTCCACACCTCGCTTGCACCTTTTCCTTTCAATGCATGCCGCGCAAAGCGTTTCTGACTTGCCCTGACCTGCCTCACGCTTTCTGAGGCACTTACACACCTCGCGCCGGATACTCGGGAAGGGTGGACGGCGGTTCTATGACTCCCCTGGATCCTGGATAGGGAGGCCCTAGCTCTCTGATGGTGCGTACAGCATGGCATCCTAGATAGTAGCACCAAGTTTTTGTTCCCTGATTAGCTCATCGTACACCCTCCCAGCGCAATGGACCGGCTAGCCGGGGCGGAGCTGCGCCGCTCCTTGCTCTTAATTCATTCTGCAGTGAGATCCGGCGTACCGCGGCTCCGCGCCGATCACTCCTTTATGCCACATACTGTGTATGGTGGACACATCCTGGGAGGGAATCGATGTTTGATGCTTTGTGGTTCTTAAGTTGGTTCATACAGATAAACGAAACCTCAACTACTTGCTGTTGATTTTGCATTGCTTTGTCACTACGCATCATTGCATACGTGAGCAGCTTTTGTTCCTATTCCGCTGCCGGCCCTTAAGGGTTGTAGGCGTTTGAGCTGTGTTAAATGGTCGAACCTAGTTAGATGCTGTTTATTGCTCATGATACTGCATTGCCGCTACCGGCCTGTTCATTCAGGTTGTAGGTAAGAAGCTGTGTAATATTTGACTGTGACCAATAAAGGTTTTTCAAAAAAAGTATCAGCTCATTATAGCACACAACGGATAAACACCGGAGAACATGTCTTTCAGAGAGCTACACAAGTATAACAAACCAACAATAAATCGGGCATTGGGAGTGCACACAGGGGTGTTTCACGCTTGTAGGGCCTCAAAGTAGTGTACTAGAAGAGTTTCCCTTTATTGAAAGTAGTGTGTATTAACCTATGAATAATGTGTTAATAATTTCTCAGAATGTATCTATTTAGAAGTTTTTGGGGATATGCAACATGTTGCCCTATGGCAATGCCAGTGTGATGAAGGTGATAACAAAAACACAGCTTCAGGAGAGGAAACCTGAAGTTAGGGTGCACTGGAAAGAGGAGGGAAACCTTGTCTGACATTCTTCAATTCTGAACTCTGGTCTGTTTGGTGTTTAGCATAAAACAAGACGAAATGGGTTCGTTTTTAGAAGTAATATGCAACAAACAAAAGGATTATCATTTTCAGATGATTATAATTTTGTTTATTATAATTTCAAGATCTGTTTGTTCTATGCCGTCTCTTAATGTAAGATGCGTATCTGGAGTCCACTTTTTACCACTTGTCTGTAACACTTTATTTTCAAAGCTGGCACTTTAATAATTCTGTTTAAGGCAGTTTTCAACTGAGTTTACTCTGTAAAAAAGACATTGATGAGTTTTGCTAGGTACAAATCAGAAAGTGTTTTGGTATAGATGTGTCCAAAGAACAAACAACCACTGGGGATGCAGATAGATTAGTCAGTGATAAGTTTAGGCACTCAATAATTCATCACAGGGACACTGTTTCATCCTTCTAGAAATAAATACAAAATAAACAAGCTCTTGGCATTGTGCAAAGGCAGCCGCTTGTTTATAATTGCATCGCGCCTTCACTTTAAGTGAAAGCGCGATGCAAAAATAAACACGCGGCTGCCTTTTGTGGCCCATCATGGGATGTGAACTGCTCTTTACAGGGCGGACAGAAGATGTGCACGCGGGGACTGGCTTTACTGGCGGGGAAAAAAAGCCAGTAAAGCATCCAGTCTTCTGTCTCATTTGTTTCCCCGCGTGCACGCTGGAATCGTATCGATTCCAAAAGGCCTCTGCATGGCAGCGCAGCGCATGCGCTGCTTTCGCCAGGCCGAGACCTAAATATCTAGATATAATGTGTGGTGTGCAAGATATCTTACCATAAAATGGACTGTGCCTAAAATAAAACTAATTGCAATACAGCATTGATCTCTATTTAGAAGCATGCATAAGATAGAACTGCAAGCCCTGAGAGAAAGGACTGAATGTGTGGGCTGCCGCTGAGGTATTAGCACATTCTCTTTTTTCCTGGTCTCACTTGCCAATCCTTGCAATTTCAGCTTGAGTTCGATTTTTGTAATTGTGAAGAAATACTGATCTCTGTATTGCCCAAGCTTCATCCTAAACTTCCGCAGCTCAATCTAATAAATTCTAACCAAGGGATTTTGTGCGTGAAATCGAGAGACAGACAATCAACAATTAAAGCCCAATTTACAACAGGTTCAGGTTCTGGCCACATTGAGGCCACAGATGCATTGGCCTTGATTTAAAAAATATCTTCAAAGTCACTCCTTGTCTGTCCGCACCTGCCTCCTCCTGTTTATGGGAGGAGTTCACATGGCTGCACAGTGGGTGTTAAATTAACATACAAATGTACATTACCACTTTGTATTTTTACAGATTGGAACAGGCGCGGCAGCTGCGGAGGAAACACACACAGTCTAAAACCATCTCACCTTCCAGGTGTAAGAGAGAAAACTTACGTCTCGCTTGCACCACCACTCACTATTAATGTGCACCAGTGTGCAGGCGAGCTGTACAGACGTCTGTCCCATCTGAGCGTGGATTGATGTGTGCACATAAAAGCGGTTGTCGGTCTCCACAGAGTGGTTCCGTTTAAAGTCCTTTTATTCTTTTTTTTTATTTTAACGTGCCTATGTTTCTGTTTTCAAACCGTATCAGCCGCTTTCCTTGCCCTCCCATCTCCCTTTCACCCCCTCCTGCCACATGTCAACAACCTCACCAACATACAACATGGCAGCAGTGACAGACCTAAGGGGAGTGTGTGTGTGTGTGTGTGTGTGTGTGTGTGCGTGTGCGCGTCAGAGACATCTTAAGGATTTTGGGGGCCCTGGGCCAAACATATTTTGGGGGCCCCTGTGCAGAACAGCTTTGAATTTATGATACAAATTGAGCCCCTGTTTCCCACGCAGTTTCCGCTTCCTCAGCTGCGTTACCGATCTAGTTTGCATCATGGGCATTAGGCTATATTTTCCCCGATGTAAACAGATGCGCGCAGCTGACAGCGGTAGGATTTAGTGTTCCCTGCCCTGCTACTAGGTTTTTAATACTTTTTAACTTGTATATATGTGGCTGAATTACTCTGTGCTTTTTAACAATTTCTCCTACCTATGCGCACTTGCACTTTACTTGATTCTGCTTGCCTACACCTCCTTAGCTGCTCCGATTTGCATCTCGCTTTTCCTCCAGTCCTTGTCCGCCGCGGCTGATACACCGATTGAGCGGAGGGCTGGGGCTACTATTGGGCCCTTCACTTCCGCCGTCACAGTTTCCGCTTCCTCAGCTGCATTAGCGATCCAGTTTGCATCATAGGCATTAGCCTAAATTTTCCCGATGCACACAGACGCCCGTCAGCATCCTGGAGGCGTCCGGCGCCAGCCATGCTGCCCAGTTCCCCCCCAGTGAGTTTCTTCCACTATATTACATTAGGGAAAAACCGCTTAGCCTTAGGCGGCTACCATTATGTCAGTGTACAGCGGCTGATCCGAGCTTGGAGGTAGACTTTCAACGCAATAAGTGCAACTGGTCTCCTCCAGCCAAGGAAACGTGTACCCAAGATCCTCCCACGCAACAATAAGTGTAAAAACAATAAGAAAACAGAGGACTTAAAGGCCACACTTTTAAATTGTCGCTCCATGCAAATGCATGAACCACTCATTTATGACCTACTTTTAGATGAACAGCCTTATCTCTTATTTCTCACTGAGACCTGGCTGTCTGAAGCCACCAACCCTACTATCACCTCCGCCATCCCTACGGGTTATAAAATCCTTAGGAGGGAACGACCGAGTGGGAAGGGGGGCGGTGTCCCCATAATTTACAATAAAAAACTAGACTGCTCTCCCATCCCGATGGAAAACATTGAGGGTGCAGAGTCCTTAGGCTTCCGCTCAACCTTATCCCCCCATCATAGCATAGCTGGTTTTCTGATTTACAGACCTCCCAGTGCAATTGGAAATTTTATTACTACGCTTAATACATCCACCACCTCCCTGGCCTTAAAATACAACAACTGCCTTGTTGTGGGAGATCTCAATATACATATGGATAATAGAAAAGACCCTCAAACAATTTCCCTTATTGGAGACGCTGCAGGCCTGCAACATGTTTCCATGTATTTCTTCAGCCACCCATGAGAAGGTCCATACCCTCGACCACATTTTTCACAACTTTGACAGATCAGTAAGCTTACTTCTTCTCATTACCTGGTCTGACCACCACCTATTAAAATTCATCATTCCCAACTCTGCCACTGCCCCTCGGGCTAACGCAGGGCAGAGGGTCCCTAATTACAGGACATTCCATAAAATATCCATCCCAATGTTAGCAGACGCCCTCAGTTATTCCTCACCGGAGCTGTCTGGCTGCCCCGACTCGGACGCCCTCTCAATAGATTCATGGCTCCGAACCAACATAGGTGCAGCGGTATCGGTGGTTTCCCACTCCTCAAAGAGGTGGGCCCCACCAGCTCCATAGTTTTACGGTTCCCTTAGATGTAGCAAAAACAATTGTAGAAGAATGGAACGGAAATGGCGTAAATCCTATGCACCTTAGGACAGGAAGGTGTATAAAGACACCTTAAAAGCTCATTACATTCTCGTGAAGGCAGCCAAGAAAAACTTCTTTCAAACCAAGATAGAAAATGCCCAAAATAAGAGTAAGGAAATCTTTAGCATAGTTAAATCCTTTACCGCCCCAAAAGCCGGGACAAAGGAAGGGCCATGCACAGAAGAATGGTCTAAGCAAATAGCTCAATTCTTCCACAAAAAGCTCTCTCGTGATCAAATAAGCATTCACTAACATCTCAGAGGAAGAACTGACCTTCTACCTTAGTTCTAATAACAAATTTCACCTCTTGGATCCTCCATCTTTACTAGCTTTCCCTGAGTTTCAGCTTGAAGAATCACTGACCCTTCTCCAAAGCATTAAGTCTGGCTCTCCTATCGACCCATGTCCAGCGAATATCCTGAACCTATTAGCTCCCACCATGAACCCCATGGTAAACCAGCTTTTTAATGCTTTCCTCTCCTCAGGGAACATGCTGAAATTATGGAAGAATGCTAAGATTCTTATACTGATAAAAAAGGCTAACGCCAAACTGACGGACCCTGACAACTACAGGCCAATCTCCCTTCTTCCTGCTCTCTCCAAAGTATTAGAGCAGCATGTAAACAAGGCCCTCCAAAAACACATTGAAGATGGGAAGCTCCTTCCTGAGTCCCAATCCGGTTTTAGGGCTATTTACAGTACGGAGTCCGCTTTGCTGGAAGTGACTGAATTTCTCAAGGGTAAGCTGGACCAGGGAGGCAAGGCTGTTCTGATACTGCTCGATCTGTCGGCGGCCTTCAATACAGTCCCACATGAGAGGCTCCTGGAGAGACTTGCTAGCATCGGCCTGGGGGACCGCCTTAACATGGATGTCATCCTTCTTGGCAAATAGATCTCAGGACATCTGGCTCCCCCCTTTCTTATCCCCGGTTCCGGCCATGAATGTAGGTGTCTCTCAGGGCTCCATTCTCAGTCCTACCCTTTTTAATATATATCTATCCCCCCTTGAGTTTCTGGTAGAGGAAGAGGGCGTCAAAATAGTTTCCTGTGCTGATGACACTCAGCTGAGTTTTACATGTGAAAAAGGAACCAACTTTGACGGGCAATGATTAGGACTTTCCTCACAAAGGTTTTTAACTGGCTTAAGATCAATCAGCTGAAGTGCAATCCTGACAAAACTGAAGTTGTTTTCTTTGGTAATCCAGAAACGCTCTTGGTGACAAAAAGATCAGCCACCCCCGCCCGCAGAAAGGAGAAAGTCAAAAACTTGCGCTTGCTTTGGCATGCTCCGGATGCCAACAAAATTCCTGCCACTGTTACCGCATGAGAGTAGAAAGATTGTGGAGCAGGCTCTGATTACATCAAAGCTTGACTATGTCATCAGCTTGTACCTCGGTCTTCCCAAATCCATAATCCAGCGCCTACAAGTGGTACAAAATGCGGCAGCCAGAGCCATCCTGAGACCTAAACCCAGATCTAGTATGACCCCTATTCTTAAGTCTCTACACTGGCTCCGCATAAAGAACAGATCGACTTCATAGCGATGACCATCTTCTTTAAAGCTTTCCATGGCTTAAGAGCCAGCTAACTAAATAAGCGCGCTAATCGCTACACAACATCTAGACCCCTAAGATCTTCTAATGCCAACCTGGCCATCGTGCCTAAAATATGCCATGCCTGCACTGGAGGCAGATTCCTCGCCTTTCTAGGTGCAAAATTGTGGAAAAGACTCCCTGAGTTTCTGAGACTAACCACAGACCTACTCTCTTTCAGGAAGAACTTAAAAACCTGTCTTTTTAATAACTGATGGGTCTTTCATGAATGTTTTCCTCCTACTGTCACTTTTTGTGACGCACCGGCAGCGTAAAAAATGTGCATGTTGCACACTATTTACAAAGTAACGCATCTAGGCAGATGCGTCACTTTGTAAACCCCTGCACCGCATTATACCTGCGCCAGGTATAATGTATGCAGGGTGGGTGTTACCCCGCAAGAAGCCTTGCAGAAGTGGCGCATTGAAATCTATGAGAACTCAGTGCGCCGCTTCTTGGACCCCATTGCGTCAATATCTTACCCCTGCCTCACGGCAGGAGTAAGACTGATGCATTCTCTTTCACGTGGGGCTGTCCCCTGTGAAAAGACACATCGCTGGATTTGTATCTATTTTCAAACACACCCCAGCAATGCATCACTGTTGCGCTTACAGATACGTCAGAAATACTGACGTATCTGTAACTCCTTGCGACATGATGCGTCATACAGTAACTATGATGCATCCATCATGTCGCAAGGAGGGCGCACTAAGAATTGACGCATCCCTGTTTTCACACAGCGATACATCACTTCTCATAAATAAGGCCCTAAATGTGTTTACAGCCAATATTCAGGGATAGTTATGTGTGTTTTAAATATTGTACCACACCAGCAGCTCACCAATATTACTGCAAATAATCCCTGTGATGCCCTCCCATTTCTTATATGTTAGGCCTTGATTGATATAAAATAAACTTCTTTTTATGTATATTGCATGAAACATAAACACAACATTTCTCTGCAAAATGGCTGTACTAGACTCTCACACACCAGCTACATAAAAAATAAAGTAAAGGAAAACAGTATTTAAAACAATCTGTTTAAGAAATTTGCAAGGTCATGAGGGCAAAAGTCTGGAGAATGGAGATGACTGCCAGGGGGCCCCCTGAAAGGCTGGGGCCTGGGGCCAGAGCCCACTTGGCCCATGCATTAAAACGTCTCTGGTGCGCGTGTGTGTAGACGTGGGAGCTCAGAGCCAGTCACTGCTGTGGTGTAATCAGCCAGGGGCTGACCTGTGAACACAAAAGGGCCCCCTCTGCCTCCTGGTATTCACCACCACCAGCGAGGACAGTACATTTGTTTTCACTAAAAGGGCGCTGTCATGGCAAAGGCCGACTCTGTGATCAGTTGTGGGGCTTTAGTATAGGGTTCTCCAAAGTCAGTCCTGGAGAGCCGGATCCATGCCAGATTTTCAGCATATCCCCATTTAGATAAATGTATTTATCTTAAAAATCTGGCATGGATCAGGCCCTCTGGGCCGACTTTGGAGAGCCCTGTAACTCCAAGAGAACCTAGAAGAAAGTTCTGACAATACTTGGAAAAACAGCTGTAGAGGTGGGAGAAGTAGAACAAACATCATCATCAGGGGAAGGCTTCTCTTGGTGTCAGACACTACTTACTATGGTAATGTTTGGGGCTGTGGTCATATTGGGTGTAGGGATATCCCCCTATAGGCTGAGGACAAAGTGAGGCTACTGTTATTGCTGGATGCAAGGCTCATCAACTCTTCGTCCTGGCAAACACTACATTACATGAGGGTGAGTGATGCTCTTCCACTAGAGCAGCCAAGCTGACGGTCAACAAGAAAACAGAAGGGTGAGGAGAGACGAGAGTCCATAAAGACAAGAAGTTGAAGTATCAGGATGTGATGATAGAAGGGAGTAAGGAGACTCGAACAACTAGAGGGTAGAGTTGTGGAGAATGCGGCCTTTCAGGTAGGGAAGTGATGAATTAAGCAGAAGATGTAGTTTCTCTGTGGATGAAAGAGGCTGGGTGGGATTGAACCGCTATGTTATATTATGCATATTGGTATAGCACATTAATCAACGGGGAGGGTTTCCAGGCGCTTCGCATGTGCATAGGTAGTGGTCTCCCAGAAGATTTATTCAGAAAGACAGGTCTTAAGCTTCTTGTAGAACTCAAGAAATGATGAGGAGGCTCTGATGGGCTTAGGGAGGTCGTTCCATGATTTCAGGGAGACATATTAGAAGGTTTGCCCTGCTTAGGTTTTGTGTATGGAGGGTACATGTGTTAGTGAGAGTCCGACTGGGCGGAGGTGCCTGAAGGGTTGGTTGGAGTGTATGTGGCTGTTTAGACAGGCAGTGTCTACGTCGTGTGTTGCCTTGTAAGTGTGTGTATAAGGAGTTTGAAATTAGTGCGGTTGTGTATGTGGAGCCAGGGAATTTCCTTGCAGTATGGGTTGGTGCGGGTGGTAGGTCGAGGACAAGTGTTGCATATTAGGTGGCTTGGAGCCTGTTCAGGAACTGTTTGGTGAATCCAGCATTAAGTGCGTTGTCGTAGTCAAGTTTGCTAGTTCTGAAGGCCTGTGTGACTGTTTTCCTGATGTTCTCTCGCAGCCACTGGAAGATTTTTCACAGCATCCTCAGGATGTGGAAACAGGTGGAAGTCACTGCGTTGACTTGGGCTGTCATGTCAAGCTTGTCGTCTAGGCTGACGCCTAAGTTTCTGGCATGAGCAGTGGGGGTTGGTGTGGATCCTCCCAGTGTTTAGGCTGAGAGCACCGTTCGGTATGTGGAGGTCATAGGGAACCTCCAAATCCACCCGCACCACTCACACTGAAGTGCAGAGCATGCCGTGCATCTAGTCGCCCACCCTGGCCACCTCGGCCAATGAAATCACTGCTCTCATGCTGTTTATAATAGTAAACAGCATAAGAGCAGTGCGTCCATTGGCTGGGGCAGGTGAACATGGCACTCCAACAGAGACTTGGGGAGCTGTTTCTGCATCCCAGCCCCCCACCTCCTTATAGCAATGACCGGGGAAGCCTGAACTACGCATGTCAGGCTGGTAACAAGCACCATACCGGTCAGCCAGGCATGCGCAGTGGGTGCAATAAACCAAGCCCAGAAGGAGCTTCGCCTGGGAAGATAGATACGGTATTTGAGGAATATAATGCCTGGCAGATAGCGGGTCAACACCCCTGACCCTATATAGAGAAACCGCACACTGCCTCAGGGTGACGTTCATGCAATATTTTTATTGCAAGTGCGAACATAGAAGCACATTTATTTTCATATCCCCCATTGTTTGTACAAAACACAGCGGGCAAGTGGCGACTTCAGCAAAGTAAATAATAATATGGCCCACAGGAGCTGAGTGTGGTGGACCCCCTCGTATTTACGGACGTCATTGTGTCATCTCCTTACAATACCAAATGCTGCAGACCCTTTACCCAGTGCATATGGTACCGTCCTCCCCTTGGGGGATGCAGCAGGATGTTACTGATCCGCTGGCACACGACACATGTCACATCTTTCGCAACTCTGCTCTCCCTGAGATTTAAATATACCCCTGTGGGAAAAGCCCGGCCAATGTAACTACTTCCAGTTTTCCTGCCTCAGAACCGCACAACCCCACAGCCGCACTCGTTGATTCGGAAAAGCAATTGGTAAAGAGTTAAACTGAAGATCTAAAGAACTTTGCTTCGTCCCCGGTTTGGATGCTACAATTTTTTTAAATAAACTAAGTACCATTGGAATTATGCGGCAGGGGCGGACACATTTATGCGGCCATGGTGACTACATTATGCAGCAAGGAAAATCAAAGTATGCAGCATAACACAGAGCATTTTGTTATAATTTAACTACATTACTCTTTTTCATTTTCACAGATAGCACACGGTCTGGCAAAGATTTCCTCGTATTAGTACCAGTTTATCACCCAAGTACAGCGACCAGAAATGGAGAGGTACCTTTGGAAGGGCCTTCCACAGCGGATGAAATTGTGTCACTGCGTTTGCCGTAACTTTTGATCCATTTCAGGCAGAGTCAATTTAGTTTGGCTAATGTTGTATCCTTGCTATATTGTAGTTTATGTCACCCATCTCTCCACCAGTGGAACTCTGTAAGAATGATGTAATATGGAATGTTGGTGTCTGGAAACCACAGTTGGAGAAGGGCTGAGCAGCATGCTGGCTGCTCCTGGTGGGGCTAGTCTTGGACTGAACATCTTTACTTGTAACTACTTAATAAAAACTCCTGAAATACTACAACCTGCATGGAGATAATCACTACAATTTTATGGCGACGAGTTGACTCCTGAAATACTGCAACCTGCGTGGAGTTAATCACTACAGCAAACTCTGCGGATTAGGCAGCAGATGATGTGGCAGATGCGACAAAACCATAATTATGTGGCAAAAATATGTAGTTAGATAATTAAAGAGAGAGTTTTCTTATGCTATTAGTACTATTTTAAGCTCTTTGTTTGCTGTTCCTGTTTTGCACCTGGCTAGCTGTATAAAGCCTCCAGGCATGTTCTTGCTGGCTGGTCGGCAGCTTTTCATTAATATGTGGAATATATATATATAGAACACTAGCTGCTCTCCACAAAGTATATAAATATAATTTGGATATAGTCACGGACAGCAAAAACCCAGTGTAGAGCCCTGGAATGAGAAGTGGCGGGAAAGCTGTTATGTCCTGTTTGTAAAGGAGGCTGCGATCCGTCAATGAAAGATAGACTAAATTGGCAGCGGTGGGATTCGAACCCACGCCTCCGAAAAGACTGGAACCTTAATCCAGCGCCTTAGACCGCTCGGCCACGCTACCCTGATGATCCCCTTATCATACCTGTGTATCTGATGTAGACGGATGCACAGGCAGTGAGGCACACTGTTCGATTTATATATAACTCCCCTCTCTGAAGAGCTGCAGGAGTAGGGAGAACAAGAAAGATAACACGGGGGGCACTGGATGCCTTGTTTTGGGTGATGTTTAAAACCTCACAGGTTCTGAGGCAGAAAGAGTGACAGCGCGCGCACAGAAGAGGCGCGTGAAGCTGACAAACAGCAGACCATGAAGGGACAGGGTTATCGGAGTCTGGCCACAAATCAATATCATTGGCAAATCCAGTCCATCTCACTATTTCAAGAACACCGACCACATGTGGCAGTAAAGGACCATAGTGCACGTGCAACTCGCTGTGTATTTTTATATTACTTGATCCATTGATTGTTATTAATACTCATTAGAGGGGTGCAGAGCACCTGAGTGGGATCTGTTTACTATTCATTGCTTACACGAGTTGTGTGTTTTTGTTGGGGAGTACGTGCTAATATCTAAAGAGTGTTTTATGCAGCAAAGTGTATCATTATAAATCACGTTTTAAATGGCAAGCCTATTGTAAAGAAATTAAACAAGCATTTGCAATGCAATCGGTCTCGCCTTTGGGAACCTATATGTATTTAGCTATGCAGCACATTCGCCTGGGTGCTGAACATCTACTGTTCTTTGAAATGGAGGGAGAGCAAGCACCAAACTGCGTGACATGCCAGGTATGGGAACACATGGAGAGAAATATTGCCTTTCAGCGGGAAATGGTACAGTCCAAAGCTCTGTTTTTAATACAAAATCAGGGCCTTCGGTGGTAATATCACTGAAAATAAAAGATTTGAAACCAAAATTGTGTCTACAGGTGCTCGGGAAGGACAATTTCTATGGAATAGAATCTAGAGCATGGTAAAGTGATTCTGGTATTTTACTGACCTCTGCTGGTCGTTTTCTATCAAGACAAATAGAGGCAGTTGAACCGAACAAAAAAGTCCTTAAGCAGGAGCAGACAAGTCCTAGGGCTTATCTCCAGAGCCCACATAGTATATACACATATAAGTATATAATAAGTATATATTAAAGTATATACAAGAGGTCTCGAATGCTCGACCTAAACACACAAAGGGGAAAGAAGGAGAATGAGAAAGACTTAAGTACCGTCACAAAGGACGACAGCAGGAACAAGCAAAAGGAATAAATGAGCCAAGCGTGTCAGGTCCTGGATTAAAGAGGCCTGGGCTGGTTTCAATTCTAGAGAGCCCTGGTATTCGGCCTGCTGATATTTATTTAATAGGGCTTCCGAGCAGAGCTTTGGGCACCGGTACTCATTATTTGACAAATTAAGCACTGACGCATCTAAAAAATACTTTTCCTTCGACGAAGCACACAGCACTCATCCCACTGTGGTGCAGTGCTTTCCTATTCACATTCCACTCACAGGCTTCCACACCCCGCGTGTGGAAGTGCTTCGAGCTCGTGCTCTGACCAACTTGCTCCTTTAATGGACTGTATGGAAGTGAAGTTCCTTGTGTGCTGCAGGGCTCGGGGTTTACTGCTCCGGTGTCCCGGTGGGAGAAATACCGAGCAGCTGAAGCACAAGGTAGGAAACACGGAAGTTACCCAAGAGCATAGCTGCCAAGGTTTTAGATTGCTATGTGTGACATTTTCATAATTTCTGTGTAATTATGAGTGCCATTAGAACCACTATGAGTGACACTTTTCTTGCCAGCAAAATCAACCAATAAAAGATGAGGGAAACATAAATATCAGAAATTTGACCCATTTGAGCAACGAGAAACTCTAAGATCTTAAAACTGCTGCAAATTCATGAGGTGACTGAGTCATATTTACAACGAAATGATCAAAATATCATACATAGCAATCTGAAACCTCGGCAGATATTAAAGAGGGCGAGCATCACTTCACATGACATAGCATTGAAGACCATGCCCATACCTCTGTTCTTGACACTGAGTCTTGTTTACTTAAATATTTCATAAAAGTGATAGGAAGTCTGTGTTTTATTCTATTGCTATTTTATTGCTTCTCTTGTACAATGCTGATCATCTAATAAACTTGTGAATTTTGGTTGGCATAATGTATTGATTAATAAGAATAAAAAGGCAGAAGCAATGCCAATTAGACAAAAAGAAAAGAAAAGGAGCATGGTGAAACAAGGAGAATAAAACAAATCACTTTTACCAGGTGGTGGTCATGACAGCATGGTGCTGGGCAAGCCTCAGGAGAGGCTGGGAGATACACACAGCGGTCACAGCAGGCTGTATTATTTCAAAATGTAACACCAGTGAAGTGAGCAGTCCAGGAGTCTGGCGTACCACAGCTCACAATTCACTTACTTGAACTAGTCAATAAACTAAGAGAACTGCATGTACTCTGTAGCAAAGACAAACCTTTGAAGTCATTTTTAAAACATACTTACTGCATATTTGCTATGCCGTGGGTTTTAGAACAAGCTGCGCACGGTTCACCTTGCAGCAGAGCCTCTCTTCCTCCTGCAGAGTACATCTTCTTGCCCGCGCTGTGACCTGGGAAATGTCTGGGAGCCCCAAGAGATTGTCACATACAGGAGACTGGTCGGGCCAGGAGAGGTAGGGGACACGTTTGTACACAGCAAGGAATGTTCGAGTACTTAAATCTCAGATTTTTTTTTCCGGATGTTTATTTTCCAGTGTAAAACACACTTAAGCCGCTCTTTTTAACAAATGGATAAACCTTTCCTCTCGAAGCAACATCGTGATCGGAACAAGAGGACAATACTCCCTGGGGCACACAATTGAAAATGTCTGAAAGCAGTTCTTAAGTGTGTTGGATTGCTGAATTTTACTTAGCCCACATGTATGGAAATAGAGAATTTTCATATTCTGCAGTGTCCATTGAAATCATGGTTCTGAGATGGACAGTTTGATTGTCTTGAAAATAAATTGCTGCAAAGTCATTTTGTTTGGAGCTCTGCTGCCCTCTTGTGGGCTCTGTCGGCACTGACATTGGCACGGTGAATAAGGGAAAGCCGGGGAGCATACATTTTCTTTCGTCTAGTTACTGAACCGTGTGTATTGTTTCATCTACAGGGTAGGTTATATAATGTCGTGACCCTAAAGCACTGCGTGAAACAGATTAGAGTAATACCAACACGCATTGCCAATGCAATAGGACTCGCATTTACGCGAGATCTATTGCATTGCAAATAGCAATGCGTGCGGGTGACGAGGCACTAGGGGGGGTGCCGGTGAGAAGGCATTGGACTGCGGGAGAGGGGGCACAGGAAGAAAGTAGTCTGTGCTGTGAAGGGGCCAGTAGCCATGGAAAGACACAAATGACTGACATGGCTGTTATGGGGAGGGACTAACAAGCTTAAAACCAATCTGAAGGCAGCATTTAGTACCTAAGTCAATGAAGAAGATGGGCTGGAGAGTGGGCGGAGCTTCCACAAAGCTTCCACACTATAGTGTATACTGCATGCCTCACAAAGCGATATCAGTACATTCACGCTGCAACGCTAGGCGAGACCTAAGAAGAAGAAAGTAGTCTGTGCTGTAAAGGAGGCAGTAGCCCTGGAAGGACACAAATGACTGACATGGCTGTTATGGGGAGGGACTAACAAGCTTAAAACCAATCTGAAGGCAGCATTTAGTACCTAAGTCAATGAAGAAGATGGGCTGGAGGGCTTTAAGATCTCGTTTTTTATGCCCTATTTTACGTCACGTGAATTTTAACAGACACCAAGAAGGGTACGGTCCACACGCTGATGGAACCGTGACTCCTTGGGCATCGTGCCCCCCTCTTTGACCCCAAATGGCACAGAAACGAGTGTCGTGACAAAGCGACTGGTGCAGAGCAACGAAACTCAAGAGAAAACGAGGCCACCCTCCACACAGGTAAAAGAAAGAAAAGAAACAGACTGGATAATGGTTTGTTCAACAAAATGAATTACTTGTTTTATAAATAGAGTTAATAGAGTTCCAGACTACTCCCAGACTGATCTCTTGCCGCTTCAAGGCGCTGTAAACATGTCTGGCTGTTACCCAATGTAAGGGCCGTGAAATGGTGGGTGAAAGGCTGAGTTGGTTTCCCACGGATTTAAATGTGTGACCTGCAGCCCACGGTAGATGTTAGCGATGAGCTAGTTACTCACTGAGCTACCCAGCCGTTTCCAGTGCGCCTTTACATTGTACATATCCGAGCTCGTCCAGTGCCATTGTTAAACTAGGATGAATAAAAGGCTGAGCCAGTCCCACCCGACCTGGACTCTGAAACCACCACGTAAAGCTCCGATTTTTAAACTGAACAGTTTAAGACCCTTTCAGCTGCTTGTAAACTGTCAGGGAAAGTACAAGTTTGACAAATGCATATTTTGAGTTTTGCTGTGTCCTTCCCATGTAGCCCCTTCTCACGAGTCTTAAAACCAAGGCCTGTGGCAATTAGAAAGAAATTGAGAAAGCTGGGAGTAGGCCTACTAATAGAGCACATGTGTCACACCTTAGATATTGACCAAGCAGCTCAGGAGTACTCTGGCAAATCTATGGCTGAGCCTAGAAGGACGACTCAGTGAGCTAAACGTGTAGCCCCCAAAAGAGGCGCTTTGGTGGACGTGAGTTTGACTCTCAGCAAGACAGACTCAGTCATTCATCCTTCTTGCATCACTAAATCGAGTACCTTAAATTAGGTAATAATAACATCAGTTATGTATAGAGCTTAGAAACAGAAGAAGTGTGGTACTTAGCGCTATATAAAAACAAGTTACTGTTGTTTTCCCGAAGTACTTCAACAGTTTTCCTGCCTGTACAAATGTATGCGTATATAAGTGGGGCTCAAGTTGCTTCAGTTTTTCACTTTTTTCTTTGTTTATTCTCAATGAGTAATATCTTTTTTTGTCTTCCAAGCTCCTTCCCATCAAGAGTGAGCATTACACATCGATGTCATTCCCGTCGTATTGCTATGCTTACAATTCATGTGCCCTCTGTTGGGCAGGGATGAGTGAAATTGTGATTTTATTTTTTTTATATCACATACATTTCACAAAAGTTATGAAAATTTATTTGTAATACGTTTGCCCGAAATCTCACATGAAAATTGAATGGATGGCCGTAGCCCTCATGTAAAAGGCAGGCGAGACCATAACAGGAGACTGTTCGACTCTCAGTCGGGGTTTCAATGAGTGAGGAGCTATGTCTGCCCAAACCAGTCTCGCGCGATCAAAAGTTACCTGGGTAGCTGCATTATAACAGAAACATTTGCGAAATTTGCAAAAATCACATTATGTGAAATGCAGACATTTGTCAAGGCTGCCTGCGTCATATAATTGTTCACCTGCGTCTAATATTGAAGCTGCTTCCCCTGTTTTTACTTTTACCATGGGGAAACTCCTCTACTCCTCCCTGTCCCCTTCTTCCACCCGGACCCAGAATGCACTTCGAGCTTCATTCCACCTCCCCGCGAGCTGTTCAGTAAGCCTCTTTTCTGACCATTCTAAATCCGTCACCCCTTTTGATCTCTGCTGCCACCACTGTCCCCTTCCACCTGCTATCTATGTCACCTCCTCCACTCCACTGCTCTAAGGGCGCCTCCTTTCACTCTGCCCTCACTCCCAGCCGAACCTTGACTCTCCTCTGCTCCTGGGCAAATTTACCCAAGATAACTCAACGTCGTCTGCTGCCTCTGCCATTGCAAAGCAACTCAGAGTGGGGCACTGAGAGCAGAGCATAAGACTTCTACCACACCAGTGCTAAATTTGTGAATATGATAAGTGCCTGGGCTCTCATCAGGAGCCCACTGCAACTCGCAATACCCGCCAGAGCTGCCAATGACAGGACCAACACAACTACAATCATCACACTCCTGCAAAAGTGACAATTCAGCATTAGCCAATAGGTCTCGCCTTTGGGACCTTAAAAGTATTTAGTTATGCAGCACAATAGACTTGGTGCAACAACATCAACCGTTACATAGCTAAACACTCATAAGGTGCCCAAAGGCGAGATCAATTGGCTATGCCAATGCTTGTTTCGATGTGGGTTGAGGCCACAAGGAGGAGGGCTGTTTATGATGAGGTCATGATAGGGTGACAACAATTGTAAAGCCAACAAGCATATGCAATGCAATAGGTCTCGCATTCACACGATTTTGAGCTATTGGCTTTGTAAATGAGAATGCCTTCTATTTATGTTTTGGGTTTTAAAACATAAATACAAGGCATTGTTATTTCCAATACTAATATCTTAAAATCGTCTGGTTTTATAACTGCATTGAAGCCGGCGGACACCTGCACCTAGCGCTGGGACACCTCTAAAGAAGTATGTTTTGGGTTTAAAAACATAAATACAAGGCATTGTTATTTCCAAAACTAATAGCTTAAAATCGTCCGGTTTGATAACTGCATTGAGGCCGGTGGACACCTATACCTAGCGCTGGGACACCTCTAACGAGGTAGCTATGTGCTTTAGAAATCGCATAATAATTATTATTATAGATTATTTCTCAGCTCCTAGAGGTGTCATCCCACTCTGAGGTTCTGTAATTCTCGAGTCTGACTCCATTTTGTTCTGTGCCACCATTTTGTGTTGCCCTCACGTAGGCCTGTGAAGGTAGCCTGGCGAATAAAGTGGCCTGGCCTTCTTAGTTCATGTAGACATTAACTAGGTTTCTTTTTGACTCTGAAATGAACTGTAAGATAATGACCTCTGCACCTGAAACTGACCCCGCAAAGCCAATTTCCCTGATCGATCTTTGTCTGAGATTGCCAATCAATGTTCAGGACATCGTTAACTTTTAGTTTCCTTGCACATGCCTTATCTTGTTCAGCATCTGTTACCGTTCCTTTTTTCATTACATGGGTTATGGTTTCAATTATAGGTTTGTCGGGCTTGTGGAGATTGAATTTGGGACATTCCTAATAATTAACTTTTGGATTGGGATACTGTAAATTGATTTTTTGTTATGTGACACTTTGTTTGAAAATGTACCTTATTGGCTAGAATTTTGTGCAGTGGGTGTACATTTATTATGTGAATATTGGGTATAAAAGGAGAAACCTCGCCTTAATAAAATGGGCAGTCTCCTAAGAACATACCGAGTGTACTTCTGGGACAACTGTACGTAGCTGCAGCTAATAAACCTGATCTTCTACGCTCAACAGAGTGTCCTGTGTCTCTGTTCAACAAAGCAGGTGAACTCAGGAGATTAAGGCGTGCCCTGCGCCGCCAGGCCCATAAGGCCCTAGTTCTTCAATTGGTGCCCTCTGTGAGGCGGCTTCAGAGGTAGCAGTTTTTGCCTGAGGGTCGTGAGGAACCCCGCAAGAAAATTCTGGAGGAATCGGGAACCTCGTCAAGCGACCCCTGTATGTCGAAGTGGTCCGAAGGTCTTTTTCAGTGCGGTTTCTCCTTCCTGACGGCTGCTGATGACTGCTGCCCTGACTGCCGCCTTGCTTTGGCCCCCTTTTGGTGATGTATGGCAGTGGTTCCCAAACTTTTGACTTCTGGGGACCCCCACTTAATCATTACTGGAACCCGGGGACCCCAACTGAATCATTATTCGAATCTGGGGACCCCCCACGAGTCATTACTGGAAGTCAGGGACCCCGGCCTAAGCAATGTTCATGATTTGAACCACAAAACAATACACAAAAATACAAAAAAGCATTCATCAAACAAATAACACATTTTATTTAATTAGAAAACATATCATTAAAGTAGAAATCAAAATGTAATTTTAATAGAATTGTTGGAGATTTTCTAAATTCAATTGACGCCGCTCATCATCCATACTATATTCAGTTTGATGCACTTGCACTGCTCCCGCAAATCAATTTGAGGATACCAATTTAATTTTTAGCCTCCAGTTTCAAATTCCTTCACATTTACAGTATGTTTTAAAATGTTCAATTGTACATTTAGCCTCTTTATATATCTACACTTTATTGATCTGTTATTATTATTCGATTTTCAAAGTAGTCGCGGACCCCCTGAGGAGGCTTTGGGGACCCCCAGGGGTCCCCGGACCCCAGTTTGGGAACCACTGATGTATGGTATCGCGAGACGATAGACAGGCCTCTGTTGGCGTAAGAAGACACTTAGTTAAGTATTGGTGGGTAGCTCCTACTATTTTGTTTTGATTTGGGTCTTTGATTCAGCTATTGCAAAAGCCGAAGCCGAGGGGTGAGTACATTTGTGCTGTGTTATTTGATTTAACCCCTTGATGTTTGTGAACAGTCTAGTGAAATAACGATGCCTGGTCTGAGTAAGTTTAGAAAGTTTTGTTGTTTTGGTTGTGATAGGGATTCCCGGCTGGAGGACTCTTGTCTAATTCCTCCGGTTGGAACTCCCACTTATGAGCTTTATTCTAAACATGGTGTTGGCCCCATCGCCTTTAATGAGGCATGGATCCGATACACGAAGAACGATGGGGTTCTGCAGTGGCCACAGAATGGTAGCTTTGAGCCTGACATATTAGACAAATTGGAAGCAATTTTGTTTAAAAGAAAAGCCCGGCTGGCAATGTTTGACTCTTTCCGCCTTTGGCGCAAGGAAGCCAAACAGAAAGAAATAAGACAAGCAAAAAGAGATAGGAAGGGAAAGGGCATGACTGTTATACAGGCTGCCCAGCAGTTTAAAGATAATGAGAATGATTATACAATTGAGGTTTTAGATAGACAACATCGTATGGCAGGACATATAGCAGTCTGTTGGGCTGGTTTTTTTTTGCAGTCTTTTGGAACACTATTAAGAAGCGTTTCTTGTAAATATGACTTGCAACTAGTATTTAAAAATGGTTTGGTTTAAGTACAGTCTGTGGGCTGTCCTAAGTGTTGATCTGTGGGTTAAAATGTGTGTTTCTGTGGGTTAAATGTATGTGTCCTGAGTGTTTGACCCCCTTCTGTTTATGTCTGAAATGAGCTCAATGTGTGTTTGTGGTTTTTCTTGATGTTTTCAGTATGTTAAACAAAATGTCAGTTAATTAATATTAAGTAGAGATTAAATAAAAATCCAGAAATGAACCATGTGATATGCTAAATAGCTATATGTTGCTATATAATTTATAGAGTAAGCAATTATGCACATGTACAAACTGTTAAATGCTTAAAAAATAAAATTAAAATTCACATTCACTAGGAATACAATGGCCTCAAAAGCGAAATTGTGTGTTTTGTAGAAAAATACACTTATAGTATTTTTTTTACTTACATACATTGTATTAGATATTAACAGGCAAACACTTCAGCTGAAGTAAATTTTTGCTGAACTCAAACGCAACACGCATTGATATGTCTTAGCTTAAAAAACACTGCCACCGTGCTCATGTTACAACACTGAGAGACAAGCTTTTATTGTCGCTAAGCAAGCAGCTCTAATAGACAGGAATGTTTACTCAGCCAGGACTTCGCCCTCAGTTGAACACGGGTGAAACTTTGCATTTCAAAATGTTGTTTTAAAAAGGTTCCAAAACTAAGGTTCATTATTTTGTATTACAGGAAGACATTTCAATTAAGGGTTTCTTCTTCTTAAGCATTTTTATAAGAATATTCTTGGTTCTAATGTTAAAATAATTGTTCTGTTAAAAAAAAAAAAAAAAGTGGCGCAAAATGTTGTCATGTTTTAAATTAGGCTTCTGTGCTTAATGAATGCATCTAAAATGATAGGCAAGGGATGCAGCTTGCTTTTATATGTGAAATTATCAAAAATGATTGGGTTTATCAAAAATAATTATTAATTATGAAAAATAATTATTAAAAATAAGTGCTTCTAAATTATTTTTTTTACTATTTATAAAAGCTTAATACTCATACTGTGACCTCCTAGCATTATAATTTAATTTAAGTTGTGTTGTACTGCATAATGAGGACATTTGTATATGTAATTTCACTTGGTGCAGGCTTAAAAAAAAAACTAATTTTTCTAAAGGATTTGCAAGAGATATGTCTGATATCCAATATCTGCAATCTGTAAAGAACATTCTGAGGATGATTAATATGTAGCACAATTATAAGATATTTATTTTTAAGTGCCCCAAATATCAAAGTCGAAATTGGGTAAAATAGACTATTTAACAGCATTCTTGCCCTTTACAATAGCTTTAAAGTGCCTTAGGCTTCAGTAAATGCATATATTTAGGTATAATACAAATTTGCAGGTTGTTCCCATTTGGGGTTGCTTTTAATGTCTCAGTGAGCCAATGTGCCCAGTGCAGAGGTTTGGGTTTAATATCAAGATTGAAGGTTCTAACTCTAGCTAGACCTACTGAGACGTTCATCCTTTTAAGGTTGATGAACTAAGTACCATTGCATAGGGTAGTAACAAACATTTGTTCTAAAGCTAGTATGTTATGTTATTATGCTCTGTGAGTTATTCACAGTAAATGTTTTTAATAATTTAAGAATAGAAATAAATTGTAGCCCCTAAAAGAAGTAATATATATAACATGTGTTTTTAAAAAGGGTTAAATATTGCAGGTTAGGAAGAGTTAGGAAGGTTTTTTGTCTGTGACAAGCTTCAGGGTGAGGAGAGAGACAGGGCTAAAGAGCGCAGAATGCGATGCAGAAATTGAAGGCAGATTTTGACCTTGAAGCCTGTAAGGTGGGGGCTAGAAATAGGAGCGAGTAAACCAGGAGGTGAAATCACTGCTTAGAAAGCTTCTCTGACATGAAAATGTGTAATGCTTGCAGCAGGAGAGCCTTGGAAAGAGGTGGGGGTCAGGAGTGCTCGCAGAGGCTGGTTCCGCGCTGAGGTGCTATTTTTAGCTTTTCTGATAAGATAGGACAGCCGAGAATCGTTACGGAGCCCTGTCTGTTCCCATATTGTTCAAGACAAAATAAAAAAAAAGGGGTGCTGAGAAGAAAATGATACATTGGTATTTCTGCTCTTGAAAAATAATGTCCACGTAGTTGCCTTCATTTAACAAATGTGGCATTAGCCTCAGACAAAAAGTACGATGAAGCTCTTTCTTAGAATTTTGTGGGCTACATGCCTAGGTAAAAACGATCAGCAAATTAAAATTCATTTTTCACAGGAGGAATTGGTGCGCAAGGGAACACAGAGTGTCTGTGAAAATGTTTTCCTTTTAGACAGTTAAAATTAAGGTGGCTTAACATGCTTACATGTTTTAGTCATTGCAAAGTTGACAAGATGGTTACAGTTAAGTACCACTAGGTTTGTGTTTTTATAAAGGGTTAATTATTGCAGGTTAGGAAGAGTTAGGAAGGTTTTTTTTCTGTGACAAGCTTCAGGGTGAGGAGAGAGACAGGGCTAAAGAGCGCAGAATGCGATGCAGAAATTGAAGGCAGATTTTGACCTTGAAGCCTGTAAGGTGGGGGCTAGAAATAGGAGCGAGTAAACCAGGAGGTGAAATCACTGCTTAGAAAGCGTCTCTGACATGAAAATGTGTAATGCTTGCAGCAGGAGAGCCTTGGAAAGAGGTGGGGGCAGGAGTGCTCGCAGTGGCTGGTTCCGCGCTGAGGTGCTATTTTTAGCTTTTCTGATAAGATAGGACAGCCGAGAATCGTTACGGAGCCCTGTCTGTTCCCATATTGTTCAAGACAAAATAAAAAAAAAGGGGTGCTGAGAAGAAAATGATACATTGGTATTTCTGCTCTTGAAAAATAATGTCCACGTAGTTGCCTTCATTTAACAAATGTGGCATTAGCCTCAGACAAAAAGTAAGATGAAGCTCTTTCTTAGAATTTTGTGGGCTACATGCCTAGGTAAAAACAATCAGCAAATTAAAATTCATTATTCACAGGAGGAATTGGTGCGCAAGGGAACACAGAGTGTCTGTGAAAGTGTTTTCCTTTTAGACAGTTAAAATTAAGGTGGCTTAACATGCTTACATGTTTTAGTCATTGCAAAGTTGACAAGATGGTTACAGTTAAGTACCACTAGGTTTGTATTTTTTATTTTTTGTGTTTTGTTAATGCGTGTTATGTTTTGTCTCCTGATTAAAAGTTATAGTTGATATTTTTGTGTGTTATGTGAAGTGTTTTTCTTTTGTGTGTTGTGTATTTTTTTTTTTTGCTTCTGCCCACAGATCATTCATGGATTGTTCTGGGTGCTTCGAGGGCTTACAAGACTACAGTTGGACACGTGGGTTGGTTTGACGAAGATGTCCGTTGTGAAGGAATAATGGTGAAATGAGCACCCTGAATGGCTATAGGCAGGAAATCAGGGTGAGAGAAGACTAGAAAGGACTGAGAATGTTACAGTAGGTGAAAAGGAGTAGTGAAAAAGCAGGGGTTAACAGCCAACGAAACAGCGATGGTCCATATCATGAGGTGGTGGAACGAGTGTTCCATATGTCCCTGTGGGACCTAATCACTGTGCAAATTGCAAAAAGGAGGGTGCTGTCAGCTGTGTGTTGAAACAGATGTGTTTTTGCATAACTTCTTTGGAAAGAAATGTTTGTGTTTATTTTTGTGCATTTTGTCTTTCTATGAATTGTTCCTGCTGGTCCTTTGTGTCAGAAGCGACACAGTCAGTTGTTTTGACAGCCGGTCACCACTTTGGTTACCTGCTGTCAAAAGAGAGGAGTAAGGAAATGGAATATTATTTTTGAGCCTGACAAATTAAGCAGGCCAGAATATTAGTTGCTGAGTTGCAGTTTCCTTGTGCATAAAGTGCATGATATAGTGTTGTGCGTCACCGTTCATTTACATATGATATTGAAATTTGTCTATGCTTTCTGTGCTTGGTATACAGCAAGTATACCTGATGGCTTGGCATGTGTGATTTTATTTTATGCACGTTTTTTGTTTTTGCATTGTGTTTACGCTTTTGCTTTTAATACTGTTGCAAGCTCCCCTGTGTTGTGAGGATATGGTCATGGCGATGCGCATCGCTACACAACAGTTGGTTGGACTTGTTCTGGTTACTAAATTTCACAGATATGATATTTCATGCTGTGAATATGACAGACAACACTTCACCAGTGCACCTCTATTTGGTTATAATGGTATTGAAAACAAATAAACAAAAGAGATATACAGGATTAAAAGAGTGTCACCTGCAGTTAGTCATGTTACTGCTCCTTCCTTTAAGGGACGAGCAGCCTAGATTGATGTTCCCTGATTAGACTCTAAGGATGAACTATAAATCTGTGGCTCTTGCTAAAGGTGACCTAACTTTCCTTATGATATTGCACTTCTACATGTAGTCATAAGAGACACCAAGAGTTTCTTATTTGCTGTCCTGAGTAGCAGGATTGTGATTTTAAGTGGGTATAGTGCCCCCTCCGGACAGGTGACTAGGTAAATATGACAGACAACACTTCACCAGTGCACCTCTATTTGGTTATAATGGTATTGAAAACAAATAAACAAAAGAGATATACAGGATTAAAAGAGTGTCACCTGCAGTTAGTCATGTTACTGCTCCTTCCTTTAAGGGACGAGCAGCCTAGATTGATGTTCCCTGATTAGACTCTAAGGATGAACTATAAATCTGTGGCTCTTGCTAAAGGTGACCTAACTTTCCTTATGATATTGCACTTCTACATGTAGTCATAAGAGACACCAAGAGTTTCTTATTTGCTGTCCTGAGTAGCAGGATTGTGATTTTAAGTGGGTATAGTGCCCCCTCCGGACAGGTGACTAGGTAAAGGGAAAATTGTAGATCAGACACCAGAGACCTGAGAATTATTAGACTAGGGTGACAGGTATTCTCAGTGATCATGAGGAGATAGCCTGTGTATTGCATGGTGCACTTGCTGCACAATTATTAAAGGGAGGTATCTGCATGCCCCTCATAATTTGTATCATGCGTTTCCCCTTTTGAGGTTTTCTAGATAAGGAATGTAGGAACACACAGATGTAGTAATTTAAGAGATGTTTATCCCATTAGAAAATCATGAAATGAATATTTGTAAATCCATAAGGGACTGGCCTGTCTGTAAAACTGGTGCCACTATGAACTGTGTATTGCATGGTGAACTTGCTGCACAATTATTAAAGGGAGGTATCTGCATGCCCCTCATAATTTGTATCATGCGTTTCCCCTTTTGAGGTTTTCTAGATAAGGAATGTAGGAACACACAGATGTAGTAATTTAAGAGATGTTTATCCCATTAGAAAATCATGAAATGAATATTTGTAAATCCATAAGGGACTGGCCTGTCTGTAAAACTGGTGCCACTATGAACCAAGTCCAGTGTTACTAATGATATCAGATGTTTAATCGATTGGTTATTGAATTTGACTTTTGGATTCCCCTCCTTTATATATGTCCTACCTTATGAGCACTTTCTTTTTTCACACCCCCCTTGGAGCAACCTCTTTCTCTATTAGGAGCATTTAATATGGTGATCTGTTCTAAAAGTCTCTTAGTTTTCTCTGGTCTGTATCATACCCTGTTCTCCTCAGGTTTTGAGCTGATCATGCATCTAACTGACACATTTTCACTCTGACTCCTGCAGTGCCGCATTTTGGTGGGTCAGCACTGATTACAGCTCAGGCTACTGCTGCCATACCTTTTTGATGGTGCACTGTTCACATACATGTTGTGACTGATAAAGGAGAGACTGCAACATGGTCAATCTCCGTGTGGCTTAATTATATTGAGATTGGATACAGACTGTCATGTAGCAGATCCTATAGGCTGGCACACTGTGTGTTTGAGTGTTAGTATGAGTTACTGTGATACGTTTGGCTGGCTGTCACTCTTAGGGTCTTGAGATGATCAGTGCTGCCTTCTTTAATAGGCACCTACTCTGAAATTGATTCTGGGCTTAACTCCACCTCAGAGAGCTACTTTGAAGGTACTGGCGAGCTACCAGTGGCTCCCGAGCTACTCGTTGGAGACCCCTGGACTAGAAGTACTGCCTTTGCCTTTGCATCTTATGAGAGTGACAGTGCATTCTAAACCAGAGTTGTCCCATGGTTTCTGGCCACTCCCTTGAAGATTGCAGGCCACCTGCCTGCAGTCCTATTGTTAAATACAATGAACTGTTTTTATACTAAACTGAAAGAAACTAACAACTGTGTCACATTTCCTACGTCACTAGATTCTGCGGGAATTAAGTCATAATAACCTGCAGAACACTGATTTAAGCCTTATTCCCATCAGTGACAGCTACAGATGAAAGGCGGACGTCTTGGCCCTACAGTCCCAGCACCCAGAAAGTAGCAAGGCTGGACAGCGATTGCCAGCGCGCCATCAATGGCATCGTACTTGCTCCATCAGGCGGCGTTGGACATCACAAAACCAGAGTTTCAGTGTAAAAGAGCGAAAGAGAAGGATCCCTGTTGTTGATGGCAGGGCTGGGTTGAGGCTTCAGTTTTCTACCTGTCATGTGCTGGTAACCTCTGAGAGTGTGCAGTCCCTTGAGCCCCTTGGCCTGAGTTTTGGTCAACCCCCCTCTTTTCTTTGCTCCAACGGAAGGGCAGTGCACCGGAGGATCTAAGGCACTACATGATGAAAGGAAAATTAAATGAAAGAGCAGCCCGAACATCCTCTGACACTGAATAGCGACTGTTGGAGTCTGAAAGTGTTGCTGAGCGTGAAAGTCTGTTGCTCTTTCCGATTAATAGTACTTGGGTCTGCACAAGATGATCTGTGCCCATGACCAACGAAGAGCACAATATCTGTAGGGCCTGCCGCAGAGGAAATATGCACTGGCTTGAGACATTGAGACTTTCGAGTGAGCTGTGAGTGTTTGCCAGGAGGGCACTCCAACGGATACTGAGAAGCACTATTTTCATGGAAGGCCTGAATGAAGAGGCCCAATGCGGAAGAAAACAACAGAAGCAGATTTTATGGAAGATAGAAGCCTACCAGAGAGGCTTAGAACGGACTTTGGGCATATTTATGGTTGCACAAGCGGTTCCCGTGCAATTGCATAGAATGGGTGTTAGGAGACTGATTCTTATTATTTTGCTGGCATTGTTTTAGAGTAGTATTCTGTTTAGTAAAAGCAGAATGAAGTCTATCCTCTGTTGAAGAGTATCTCCATTTCACCTGAGAGCATTGATAAGGATCGCCACTGTTTCATCTGAGTATACAATAGTCACTGAAATGCATAAGAGCCCTGAAAAGGTTCGCTAAATAATTTTAGGATTTGTTTTTGCCTAGGGTTGTGAAAAAATGATAATCCTGTTTGTAATAACGGTCATTACTTTCTTCTGCTATCTGAATGTTAATTATGACTCGATGCTTTGTTCTCTTTGTATCCCTGTTGATAGCTTACATATACCTGCTTAAATGAAATGTGTAGAATGGAAAATGCTCACCTAGCAATGAATTAGGTTATTGCCTACGTAATGGCAAAAGGAGGGTCTGAGGTTCTGTAATTCTCGAGTCTGACTCCATTTTGTTCTGTGCCACCATTTTGTGTTGCCCTCACGTAGGCCTGTGAAGGTAGCCTGGCGAATAAAGTGTCCTGGCCTTCTTAGTTCATGTATACATTAACTAGGTTTCTTTTTGACTCTGAAATGAACTGTAAGAAACTGACCTCTGCACCTGAAACTGACCATGCAAAGCCAATTTCCTCAATCGATCTTTGGCGGAGATTGTCAATCAATGTTCAGGACATCGTTAACTTTTAGTTTCCTTGCACATGCCTTATCTTGTTCAGCATCTGTTACCATTTCTTTTTTATGTTTCTTCATTACATGGGTTATGCTTTCAATTATAGGTTTGTCCGGCTTGTGGAGATTGAATTTTAATAATTAACTTTTGGGTTGGGATACTGTAAATTGAGTTTTTGTTATGTGACACTTTATTTGAAAATGTACCTTATTGGCTAGAATTCTGTGCAGTGGGTGTACATTTATATTGTGAATATTGGGTATAAAAGGAGACACCTCACCTTAGTAAAATGGGCAGTCTCCTAAGAACATACTGAGTGTACTTCTAGGACAACTGTACTTAGCTGCAGCTAATAAACCTGATCTTCTACGCTCAACAGAGTGTCTTGTGTCTCTGTTCAACAAAGCAGGTGAACTCAGGAGATTAAGGCGTGCCCTGCGCCGCCAGGCCCATAAGGCCCTGGTTCTTCAACTCACTTGGTTAACGGGTTGGGGGAGGCCCTCGGTAGTAGGCGGTACACTGTAACCAGGACTACATCCCCCTCCAGACTCCTTTAAATTAAAATCTTTAGTTACCTGGAAACCTATAGAGCAACCAAGAAGTGGGCAAGGGGGAGGGGCTGCTGGCTGGCTGCCTCCGAAAATGAAATAAAAACCTTTGTGAGCGTGGGTTAGGGTAGTGGGGTCAGCAGGAAGGGGGCTCACAAGCAGTGAATGTGTAGAGGGCCTGCTGGGCAGGGTCAGCCTAGGACAGACCATAGGCCCAGGCACAAAATAAATGTGGCCCCCATCAGCGGGTCAGACAGCTAGAAAAGTGGCCCATGTTTGCAAACTGGGGTAGTTTTGAACTTCTAAAGACATGCTTTATAATTGTTTTGCAAAGTACAGAAGATTGCACAGATTTAAGCTTGTTGCAGCCAATGTTTGTTTTATAATCAGGGAACATCAACAGTGTAAACCGGCCTCGCACACCATAAAACAGGCCTAGAAACAGCCAAAATACCGACTCACCCGCTGACTTGGCAGACCAGCCCACCGGGCACTGCCTGTCTGCCATACAGACCAGTCCGACCCTTCTCCTGGGCAGCCAGACCAGCAGGCACTGAGCCAGGAAGAACCCCAAATATAGCCACTGGCCTCAGCACACCCCCAACCTCTTCCCACCCCTGGACTGCTGCTCACACGCAGTCACCTCCTGCTTGGCGTTCACAGGCGTGAAAATTACTGACACTGGATGCAGGAGACCTGTATTCTTGTCCATTACTGACACTGGATGCAGGAGACCTGTATCCTTGTCCATTACTGACACTGGATGCAGGAGACCTGTATCCTTGTCCATTACTGACACTGGATGCAGGAGACCTGTATCCTTGTCCATTACTGACACTGGATGCAGGAGACCTGTATCCTTGTCCATTACTGACACTGGATGCAGGAGACCTGTATCCTTGTCCATTACTGACACTGGATGCAGGAGACCTGTATTCTTGTCCATTACTGACACTGGATGCAGGAGACCTGTATCCTTGTCCATTACTGACACTGGATGCAGGAGACCTGTATCCTTGTCCATTACTGACACTGGATGCAGGAGACCTGTATCCTTGTCCATTACTGACACTGGATGCAGGAGACCTGTATTCTTGTCCATTACTGACACTGGATGCAGGAGACCTGTATCCTTGTCCATTACTGACACTGGATGCAGGAGACCTGTATCCTTGTCCATTACTGACACTGGATGCAGGAGACCTGTATCCTTGTCCATTACTGACACTGGATGCAGGAGACCTGTATATCTTGTCCATTACTGACACTGGATGCAGGAGACCTGTATCCTTGTCCATTACTGACACTGGATGCAGGAGACCTGTATTCTTGTCCATTACTGACACTGGATGCAGGAGACCTGTACCCTTGTCCATTACTGACACTGGATGCAGGAGACCTGTATCCTTGTCCATTACTGACACTGGATGCAGGAGACCTGTAGTCTTGTCCATTACTGACACTGGATGCAGGAGACCTGTATTCTTGTCCATTACTGACACTGGATGCAGGAGACCTGTATTCTTGTCCATTACTGACACTGGATGCAGGAGACCTGTATTCTTGTCCATTACTGACACTGGATGCAGGAGACCTGTAGTCTTGTCCATTACTGACACTGGATGCAGGAGACCTGTATTCTTGTCCATTACTGACACTGGATGCAGGAGACCTGTATTCTTGTCCATTACTGACACTGGATGCAGGAGACCTGTAGTCTTGTCCATTATTGACACTGGATGCAGGAGACCTGTATTCTTATCCATTACTGACACGGATGCAGGAGGCCTGTTTTCTTATCCATTACTGACACTGGATGCAGGAGACCTGTATTCTTGTCCATTACTGACACTGGATGCAGGAGACCTGTATTCTTGTCCATTACTGACACTGGATGCAGGAGGCCTGTATTCTTGTCCATTACTGACACTGGATGCAGGAGACCTGTATTCTTGTCCATTACTGACACTGGATGCAGGAGACCTGTATTCTTGTCCATTACTGACACTGGATGCAGGAGACCTGTAGTCTTGTCCATTACTGACACTGGATGCAGGAGACCTGTATTCTTATCCATTACTGACACGGATGCAGGAGGCCTGTTTTCTTATCCATTACTGACACTGGATGCAGGAGACCTGTATTCTTGTCCATTACTGACACTGGATGCAGGAGACCTGTATTCTTATCCATTACTGACACTGGATGCAGGAGGCCTGTATTCTTATCCGGGTTTGGTACCTGATTTGCTACACTGTGGGATTCTAGACATGAAACTAGACCAGATATGGTAATCTAATCAACAATTTGGGAGGTTCATTTCAGACAAACGTTTCATCAGTAGTGAGCCAGGAATTCGAAATATGTGTAATGTAAAAATATAAACGTGCAATATACTATCATTGTATTGTCTCACAACCATCACGTCCACTAGTGCCTTCTGCAACCATTTTGCCGCCTATGACCAGGGTCTAAATTGCATGTACAGCATTTCTGGGAGATAAATTGTTTAGCAAAATATTTTTTTCTACAATTGAATAAAAACTGAATACCAATTTAAAAAAAAGCCTCAAATTAGCCTGCAAAGTATCTAGGTTAGAGCCTCATTTAAAACAATCGCAGATGGTCGGGCCCTTTTGCATAAGGCGTCTTCTTCATAGAATAGGCAGACAGGCAACAACATTCAAACACTAAAAGAATAACTTTCAAAGCTGCATGAAAACAAAAATAAACCCCTGAACTAAACATAACCGGACCATAAATCAGAGCAGTGGTCATTTCTGTAACTCATGCTACCTGCGGAAGAAGCTCTTGGTTTTAGGGATATTATGTGGAACACACACTCCAATTTCTGAAGATATATCTGGCTTGTCCCCAATTCCTACAGGGCATGTTCCATCTCGCTGTCAGATGGGTGGCAATTTCCTGACAAGCAGTTCGTGTTTGGAAAACAGAAAACCAGAATGAAGGAACAGATGTGACCAAAACCAGGAGGATGGACGAGTGCTCACAGGAGGGTGGAGCTAAGGAGTGTCTGGAAGACTGCCCTGTCTCTAAGGGTAAAGGCACTGTGGGACATATCTGTGTCTTTGTAACTACAGCTAGGGCAAGTTCAGATGTCCTCCTCAAGTGTTTTGAGGACTAAGTGAACACATATGTATCTTTGTTCCCCAGCAACCATGTACTAGATTTTGTGCATAAAGATTGGTAAGACTATCTCTGTCTAACTCAAAGTATTTCGCTTATGGGTTTAGAGTGCATACCACAACTTCAATTTCGGACATAAGAACTGAGAAAGGGGTAGTATAAGTCTAGCTACCTCAACTGTGCAGGCAGGGAAAATGAGATTGGAAGCTAAACTATTTTCAAGAGAAGTGAGTTTAACGAGAGGCGATATTTGTACATACTTTGCTGCGCCACCCTTAAGTTTTGTAAGGGCAATGGCCAATTGATACCTCTACCTACTTGACATAAGTGTGTTTAATTCGCATATCACAAAGTTAACTGGGTTTATTTTTAACCCTTTACATTTAAGCATGTTTAACCAACCACAATTTTACTTCAGGGGTCGGACTTTATCACACCTGCTAATCACCCGCTCCAATAAAATCCCCCAAAATTACTTGTAATGCGACCCCCCCATGCAAACAGGTGTTTGAGCAGGATAAACTGACTGGGCCACTCACATAATGTTATGTTATGTTATGTTATGTTATGTTATGTTATGTTATTGGTGATTTACAACGTGCACGGCTACTCAGAAGAGTGTCCCGGCGCGACCCAGCAAAAGAGAACAGTGAAAAAGAAGGAAAACAGGCTGAATGGAATAGGAAAGTTTTAAGTTTTTCCTGAACTGAGAGGGGTTTTGAAGGCTACGGAGCTCCGGGGGGAGGGAGTTCCATGACTTAGCCGCCAGATAAGACAATGAGCTGCCCCCCTTTCTTTTCAGATGAATTTTGGGTACAGAGGCCAGGCACGAGTTCGAGGAACGCAAGTGTCTGCCCGGGACATAGAATGAAAAACATTTCCTCAGATACATTGGGCCATATTCGTATAGTGCCGCATTGGCCGTCACTAAAGACCCTAGCTTTTAACGGCAGCCAGTGCAAATTACGGAGATGTTGCCTTGCTGCAGATCAGGGCATACAAATTCTCCCTACTTCCACGGATAGAGTAATTTCACAGATACACGCACATGCACTCATCACACACTTGGGCCCATCTTACTCACATACGCTCGATTACTCTATCAGCACTAAACATGGAGAGAGAAAACTCCTAAACACCCTGTATCTACAGTAAGGTCAATGCGATCAGATTGTTACTGTCCTGAGTCATGATTTAAACAACAATAATCACATTAGAGTACTCAATAAACAACAAGAAATAACCACCAACACAGTAATTCATAAATGATATTTTATCTAAAATTAGTTCAAATGAAAGTCAATCAATAGCAAAATAATTATTCTCTTAGTTACCTATTCTAGCTAAATGTCATAAATGGGTCAGGACAGGTCTCTCAGTAAAGTCTCCCAAGTCGCCGTCCTCACAGCATCGATCCTCACCAACGCAGGTTTGGGAAGAAGTGGCCTTAGACCCTCCCTAGTCTAACAATATTTATAATATAACTTGCAAAATAAAGCAACATAAAAATTCTAAATGTTCATTGAATCACCAAGCGGAACGAGCAGGAAAGGATGTTGTATCGCAACATTTGTAAGAACCTCCGCTCAGAAAAATCACAAAAATAAAAAGACGGAAGAAGGAAACTCGAGTTTTGCAAAAGAATACATTTCCTCGGAACCATAGCGAAGCCACCACTGTAATCACAAAAGTTCATTGTGGCTTTCTTTTCCTCCAAGGACAGTTGGAAGCTTGCCTGGAGTCGCTGTCATCACGGAAACTTTCTAAACTCCAGCAGAAGCCATGGTCAGGTGACTGTCAACCATGTTCAGCAAGGCCTTTTCGTCATATTTTATTCACTCGAGTGCAGGCTGTAAACGGCAGCCATCTTGTTATAGGCCAAAACAGACCATCTTAATTAAAAGAGACACCAAACAACATTACCACAGCATAATGATAAAACAGTGTTAATCCCCACTAATACCCTTATGTGTATGTAATTATCTAGCCTTTTGCAACACAATAAAGCATTAGTACACGTTATTTCAAAAGCGTTTTGTGCTTTAAAACAAGGTAATACATTTTAGCGTTTACCAAAACTTTCTAATCCCTTCCGTATCACAACTGTGCGGTACAATTTTTCTTCCAATAACTGCGCGACTCACACCAACACACCAATCCTGGAGCGTCTACGTCACCCTGTACTCCTTCCAATCCATGCGCGGCTCACACCAACGCACCAATCCCAGCGCGAGCACTGTTCTGATCCACTACCCAATCAGAGCGCGGTCTCTATGATGTCACCAGTCGCTGACTGCAGCTTCTGCTCTGTCTCCTGTCACTCGTCTACCCCTCCTTTACAAAACCTTCTCAGTAGACTTCGTTTTAAATTTTCACAAAATCTATTAGTTACAACATTAAAACATCTCCATTGTCTGCTTCGCTAACCACAGAACAGTAAAGAAAATCTTTTTTACAAGAATCCCGTCTTTCCCTGAAACAGCACTCACTTCTGCTCCACTACGGAATTAATACTCTCGTTGACACAGTAGCACATCCCTCTACTCTGCCCTTCTAACATGCATCCATTAACTGTTTCCTCTAGGACTGCTCCAAAGAGTCTTACAATCAATTAAATGCTCATACATTCACGCACTTTCATACAAGAAAATGTAGTACATACACACAGAATTCTGCTTTTTCAGAGAACAGCATACAATCTGCCCCACTACAGAATTATAACACACGTTAACCAAGCAGTGTTTACCTCTGCCCAGTCCTTCAAACAAGCTCAGAGAATACCTATTACTTCTCCAGCGGTAAGCTTTAACGGCAAACCTTACGGATCCCTGGGACTTAAGACCAGAGTTTCACAGATAACCTTCGCTACCATACGCACTCCTTTTATACCGAAAAATATGTCCCTAATAGTAACACACGACGATGTCACTGATTCCGAACCCAGACAATGTGACGCGCAACTTCAATTGTCACACGTTTCTCCTGCATACGTACAGGACCAACAATCCCGTCTTTCCCGAGAGCAGCATACACTTCCCTCTGCTCTACTACGGAACTGCCACCAGCTCCCAAGTTCCAGAAGCACTACATAAAACTCAATACGACGACTTCAACATATAGTATTAGTACATATACCAACATCAATCAATAAATCAATAAATCAAAAGCCAATATACAAGCAATCTAATCAGATCAAGACAATAATCAAAACCATTACTCTGCTACAGGGAAATTGCTGCAGATCAGGGCATACAAATTCTCCCTACTTCCACGGATAGAGTAATTTCACAGATACACGCACATGCACTCATCACACACTTGGGCCCATCTTACTCACATACGCTCGATTACTCTATCAGCACTAAACATGGAGAGAGAAAACTCCTAAACACCCTGTATCTACAGTAAGGTCAATGCGATCAGATTGTTACTGTCCTGAGTCATGATTTAAACAACAATAATCACATTAGAGTACTCAATAAACAACAAGAAATAACCACCAACACAGTAATTCATAAATGATATTTTATCTAAAATTAGTTCAAATGAAAGTCAATCAATAGCAAAATCATTATTCTCATAGTTACCTATGCTAGCTAAATGTCATAAATGGGTCAGGACAGGTCTCTCAGTAAAGTCTCCCGAGTCGCCGTCCTCACAGCATCGATCCTCACCAACACAGGTTTGGGAAGAAGTGGCCTTAGACCCTCCCTAGTCTAACAATATTTATAATATAACTTGCAAAATAAAGCAACATAAAAATTCTAAATGTTCATTGAATCACCAAGCGGAACGAGCAGGAAAGGATGTTGCATCGCAACATTTGTAAGAACCTCCGCTCAGAAAAATCACAAAAATAAAAAGACGGAAGAAGGAAACTCGAGTTTTGCAAAAGAATACATTTCCTCGGACCCATAGCGAAGCCACCACTGTAATCACAAAAGTTCATTGTGGCTTTCTTTTCCTCCAAGGACAGTTGAAGCTTGCCTGGAGTCGCTGTCATCACGGAAACTTTCTAAACTCCAGCAGAAGCCATGGTCAGGTGACTGTCAACCATGTTCAGCAAGGCCTTTTCGTCATATTTTATTCACTCGAGTGCAGGCTGTAAACGGCAGCCATCTTGTTATAGGCCAAAACAGACCATCTTAATTAAAAGAGACACAAAACAACATTACCACAGCATAATGATAAAACAGTGTTAATCCCCACTAATACCCTTATGTGTATGTAATTATCTAGCCTTTTGCAACACAATAAAGCATTAGTACACGTTATTTCAAAAGCGTTTCGTGCTTTAAAACAAATAGCACTTAGCAACATTCATTTAATTAAACCTGCACATTATTATTAAGCAACATATATGCATTCCCACGTGTAGTTTCTCTTGTTAGTCATATTGGTTAGTCAAAATTTCTCACAAAACCAATAATTATCAATTATAGATTAATAATTTTAATTATGACATATAGACAAAACCGGAGCTTAAAACTCGATAAATTTTCAACAGAAAACCCTGCTCCAGCAGCCTCACGCTAGTATGTTTGGGTAGGTCCAGCAGCAACCGCAAAGCGGCATTCTGCACCACCTGCAATTTATCCATTAGGTAGTCAGAGAGACCTACATACAATGCAATGGCATAATCAAGACGGGAGGTGCCCAAGGCCCTAATTACTGTTTCTTTGGTGGAAAGAGGCAACAGGGGCAGACATTTTCTGAGCATCTTCCAAATGCCGAAACAGGTACCTGTCAATTTGCTAATTTGATTACTAAAACTAAGTTTTTCGTCAAACCAGATCCCCAGGTTCTTCACAGGAAGACCTGAAGGGGATGGTAGCGGGGCATCAGCGGGACAACAGTCATGAAAAAACAGAGAAGGGAAATCCCTAAAAAACAGTATCTCTTTTTTATCTTCATTGCATTTCAGCTGGGCCGAAGTAAACCAGTTGAACACCGCAGACGGGCAGGTTCTAACGTGGTCCGTACTGGACTCGTGCTTTTTCCAGGTGAACAAAAGCTGGGTATCATCAGCATATGCTACTACTTTAGCGCCAAAGTCCTCCGCTAGCTGGATAAGAGGGGTCATATAAAGATTAAATAACAGAGGACTCAGTATGGATCCCTGAGGGACCCCTGTTTGAACAGCTTGGGTGGTAGATGTGAAAGGAGGGATCCACACTTGCTGGGTTCTACCGTCAAGGAAGGACTTTAGCCATTCCCATGCGGCACCAATGATACCAAGCCTCTGCAATCGGGCCAGGAGGAGAGCGTGGGGGACAGTATCAAAGGCGGCAGATAGGTCCAAAAGGACCAAAACTGCCCTTCCACCAGCATCTAACGACTCCCGGATGGCCTCTGAGATGTCCACCAAGGCAGACTCAGTGCTGTAAGAAGCACGGAAACCCGATTGAGAAAGGTGCAACAAGCCATGTTGTTCAATACAGGCGGTAAGTTGTTTGTTCACAAGTTTCTCACAGACTTTGGCCACGCCCGGCAGCAGAGAGATAGGTCGATAGCTGGAGGTAATATGAGGATCTAGCGTCGGCTTTTTTATGAGGGGGACCAGCATGGCCTGCTTCCATGCGGGAGGGACCGAGGCCGACCCTAAAGATGTGTTAATCAGCTGGTTCACCAGAGGATTAATGACTTGAGCTGTGCAGGCCATAATTATTACGGGACACGGATCAAGAGGGGAACCAGACTTTAAAGAGGTCAAGGCAGCCAGAGACTGTAGGCCCCTGTGGAGAGAGGAAGTGATTGGTACATTTGTAGCTAATATACCCCAAACACAGTGAGAATAACAGACTTACAGGCCTTCTTCCTGGGATTCTTAGAAAATAACTTTCGCTCATCTACACAACTATTAACATAAAAGGGTCTGACGAAAACGTGATCATAGGAATTCTGGCAACGGGCAGAAAGTTATTCTTCAGTAAAATTAGCGACTCTGGATACAAGAAGAAGCCCTTTTCAGCACTGTGTTGCCTCTCCATGCCCTTGGGTATTAATTAACACCTATGTCAACAGGGATGGACAACTCCAAATATGAAGCAGTATCAGTAACTTACCTTCCCTGCTGCTCTACACCATTAGGAGTCGTTGAGGGAGCCTAGGGCAGGGAACAGAAAAAAGGAGGGTATTCGGGTGTATGCAGTCTGTCCTTCACGTTAAGAGTCAGGGTAGCAATGTGATATAACGACGAGACAAGAGAACGAGAATGCAAGTTGGTGCAGAGGTCTCAAAAAGATAAGAACACGAGAGAACAGTAAGCCCCAGTTGGGAATAACTCACAGCATGCGGAAACCATAATCCTCTCACGGGGTTCGGGCTTCAGCAAGAAGATCAAGCATAAGAGAGGACTCAAAGGCAGATAGGACAGCAACTGGAACCACGAGGGTAGCAGGTCTCGATAATGTAGCAGTTGCAGATCAATTGACATTCGGCATAAAATATTGGCTCAGAACTATTACTCTAGGTATGGGTATACTCTTTTACATGTGATAGCAAGGATCATGAGAGCTCAACAGGCCCTAAATATAGGTTACGGAATGGAATAGGGGACAGAAAGGCCTGTTCCCCGGTCTGTGGGAAGGTGGTCAGTCGGCCCCTGAGAAAGGAACCCCCTCACCTAGGTGCGACCCTATGTGGGGGGGTCAAAACGGGAGGGGGCGATATGCCCCAATAAAGGCACTAGGGAAGGGGGCATCTCTCAACCGCTAGAAGGAGGAGGATGCAAATGCTCACGTGCAAGATAATAGTTGCTTTTCAGAGGAGGGGCAGGCACCGGGAGTACTGCTATGGTGGGAACGTGGACCCTTCCTTTATGTGAAAGAGAGGCTATGCCAAGGGTGCGCTGACCCTTGGGTCTTTGCGGATGGATTTTATACAAATGGAGACCCTGGTCTAGGGAAGGAGTAAGTGATGCGGACAGACTGCTTCACCCGCTTTCCTTGGGCACCACTAGGGTGCGGCGCGAATTGCCAGGGGGGTGCTGCTGCCAGAAAATACTCCAAGAGTCTGTCCGGTTCTGTGTGAGTGTGTGAGGAGAACAGAGCAACCTCTCCAAGGCCCGGCCCACCTCCCAGCATTCCGGCCAGCCATTGGCTGCCACACTCACTGGACTGCACACGCTGCCCAATCAAAGGGCTCGGTGGAATCTTAAGCGTCAAAGAAACGCAAGGCCGCTGTGGCTCACCCGACGACACAGAGAGAGGTAGAGCGAAAGATAGCAAGAAAGGGCAACGGAGCAAGAAGATATACAATTTCAAAGTCGACAATGGCATGTGTTTTAACAAGAAGGAGACAAATGTTAGGCTACGGTTCGATTGAAGCTAAAGTCAAAGAATCGTTTACATTTACAATTTAAAAAATAAAACACGGCGCTAACATTTAACTTTGTGACTTAGATGTTAATTGTTGAAGAGATTCAAATACCTATGTGCTGAAAACCTACGAAGCATATTTGTTTAAATTGTATTAAAAACTATATATATAAATATATTATATTTTCTGTATTATCCGCATAGTGCACAGTTCCGGATGGCAGCCTCCTGTTACGATATTTTAAGGAGACAAGTTTAACTCTGTCTTTCTTACATTGTGTCACTTGGAGTTATTCGCCCCCCCACGCTAATTAGAAACAGATGGCCCCCTAAAGATAAGAATTTGCTTAATGACTGCCGTGAAGCCGACGACCCAGTCCGGATGGGCCGGACGAAAAGGAGAAAGGCCGGTAACGAGAAAGCATCCTTTTCAATGGGAAGCCGGCGTTTAGCATAAACGCTGCAGCGACCCAATGAAAATGATGATCAGGGCTTCAAGTCCCCTTCTGAAATCTCCTCATACACAATATGTCTCGCAGAGCGAGCAGCGCATGCGTGCTGCAACTCTAGGCGAGACCTAAAAACAGTGAAATGTCATGAAAATAGAAGAAGGACTACAGTCTTACTTCAAGCTAACGCACAGAATGACAGCGCTCCTCAGCAGAGAATTACAGAACAAGCAGTTAGAACATACATAAAAATGCAATTTATAAACCCAGAAGCTTGCCTGTTAATTAAAATGCTTTCTTAAAACAACTGCAAACTATCCCTTCTTTGTAAAACATAAAAAAGAACCTCTCACCGTTTTCAGTCGACCCTCTCTAAAAACCGGGAGAGGAGCTACATTTCCTGAAATCTGCCAGGGCAGCTGGTGAAAAACCGGAACCCTCTGGGCAAATCCGAGACGCCTGGTCACCCAAGGTCATGAAGGTCACTGGAGGAGTGGGATCTCTGACAATAGGTCTGCCTATGTGCCTCGAGTAGTTAATGCTGCGGGAGGAACTATACATTAGGGGGAATCTTAGACACCTGTGCTCATTCGGTGAGCATAAGGATGCCAACTGAACCAGGGGCATGATCTGAGGGGGGTCTGGGGCACAGAAGGGGGCGATTGTGGAAATGTAGGCAAATAGTGAACGAGATGATGTATCTGGAGCACAGAGGTCGGACTGCTCCAGGCATAACAGCCGGGGAGTAAAACGCTATAATAGGGGTGGCAGTAAAAGTGGTAGTAAATTCTCTGATTAGTTATGGAAATACTCTTCCTCTAGGCACTCAAGAAGCTCGTCAGCTCAGTTCAGAGCAGAGGGCACATAATATAGACATATGGCTGTTATTCATCCTCAGGGAGGCAGATCATGTTTTGAAAGTCATGGAAAGTCTGCTGGTGTGTTCCAAAACTAACCTTTTTTAAAACCATGTTTATTAACACAAAAGCCATACAGAAGAAACATCTCAAACAAGGAAGGCTTCTATCACAAGAACAAAGTAATCCCCAACTAAAACAGCAAAAAAAAATAAAAAAATCCATAAATACACTGTGCACTACCACCCCTCCCCTACCGAAAAAGAAACAAGACCAGGAGAGAACTGGGGCATGACAAGACAAGGAGAGAACTGGGGAATGACAACACAAGGAGAGAACTGGGGCATGACAACACATTGAGAGAACTCGGGAATGACAAGACAAAAAGAGGAATGGGGCATGACAACATAAGGAGAGAACTGGGGCATGACAAGACATGGAGAGAGCTGGGGCATGACAAGACAAGGAGAGAATTGGGGCATGACAAGACAAGGAGAGAACGGCAGAATGACAAGACATGGAGAGAACTGGGGCATGACAAGACCAGGAGAGAACTGGGGAATGACAAGACCAGGAGAGAACTGGGGAATGGCATCACAAGACCAGGAGAGAACTGGGACATGAGAAGACCAGGAGAGAACTGGGGCATGACAAGACAAAGAGAGAACTGGAGCATGACAAGACCAGGAGAGAACTGGGGCATGACAAGACAAGTAGAGAACTGCGGCATGACAAGAAAAAGCGAGAACTAGGGCATGACAAGACATGGAGATAACTGGGGCATGACAAGACCAGGAGAGAACTGGGGCATGACAAGACAAGGAGAGAACTGCGGCATGACAAGACTAAGAGAGAACTGGGGCATGACAAGAAATGGAGGGAACCGGGGCATGACAAGACAAGGAGAGAACTGGGGCACGACAACACAAGGAGAGAACTGGGGCATGAGAAGACAAGGAGAGAAATGGGGCATGACAAGACAAGCAGCGAACTGGGGCATGACAAGACAAGGAGAGAACTGGAGCATGGCAAGACAAGGAGAGAAGTGGGGCATGACAAGACCAGGAGCGAACTGGGGAATGACAAGACCAGGAGAGAACTGGGGCATGACAAGACAAGGAGAGAACTGGGGCATGACAAGACCAGGAGAGAACTGGGGTATGACAAGACCAGGAGAGAACTGGGGCATGACAAGACAAGGAGAGAACTGGGGCATGACATGACATGGGGAGAACTGGGGCATGACAAGACAAGGAGAGAACTGGGGCACAACAAGACAAGGAAAGAACTGGGGCACGACAAGTCAACGAGAGAACTGGGGCACGACAAGACAAGACAAAGAGAGAACTAGGGCACGGCAAGACAAGACAAAGAGAGAACTGGGGCACGACAAGACAAAGAGAGAACTAGGGCACGACAGGCCAAAAAGAGAACTGGGGCACAACAAGACAAGGAGAGAACTGAGGCATGACAAGACATAGAGAGAACTGGGGTATGACAAGACAAAGAGAGAACTGCAGCATGACAAGTCATGGAGAGAACTGGGACATGAGAAGGCCAGGAGAGAACTGGGGCATGACAAGACAAGGATAGAACAGGGGCATGAGAAGACAAGGAGAGAACTGGGGCATGACAAGACAAGCAGCGAACTGGGGCATGACAACACAAGGAGAGAACTGGGGCATGACAAGACAAGCAGCGAACTGGGGCATGACAACACAAGGAGAGAACTGGGGCATGACAAGACATGGAGAGAGCTGAGGCATGACAAGACAAGGAGAGAATTGGGGCATGGCAAGACAAGGAGAGAACTGGGGCACGACAAGACAAGGAGAGAACTGGGGCACGACAAGTCAATGAGAGAACTGGGGCACGACAAGACAAAGAGAGAACTGGGGCATGACAAGACAAAGAGAGAACTAAGGCACGACAGGCCAAAAAGAGAACTGGGGCACGACAAGACAAGGAGAGAACTGGGGCATGAAAAGCCATAGAGAGAACTGGGGCATGACAAGACAAAGAGTGAACTGCAGCATGCCAAGACATGGAGAGAGCTGGGGCATGACAAGACATGGAGAGAATTGGGGCATAACAAGACCAGGAGAGAACTGGGGAATGACAAGACCAGGACATAACTGGGGAATGGCATGACAAGACCAGGAGAGAACTGGGACATGAGAAGACCAGGAGAGAACTGGGGCATGACAAGACAAGGAGAGAACTGGGGCATGAGAAGAAAAGGAGAGAACTGGGGCATGACAAGACAAGCAGCGAACTGGGGCATGACAACATAAGGAGAGAACTGGGGCATGACAAGACATGGAGAGAGTTGGGGCATGACAAGAAAAGGAGAGAATTGGGACATGACAAGACAAGAAGAGAACTGGGGCATGAAAAGACAAGGAGAGAACGGCAGAATGGCAAGACAAGGAGAGAACTGGGGCATGACAAGTCCAGGAGAGAACTGGGTAATGGCATGACAAGACCAGGAGAGAACTGGGACATGAGAAGACCAGGAGAGAACTGGGGCATGACAAGACAAGGAGAGAACTGCGGCATGACAAGACAAAGAGAGAGCTGGAGCATGACAAGACCAGGAGAGAACTGGGGCATGACAAGACAAGGAGAGAATTGCGGCATGACAAGACAAAGAGAGAACTAGGTCATGACAAGACATGGAGAGAACTGGGCATTACAAGACCAAGAGAGAACTGGGGCATGACAAGACAAGGAGAGAACTGCGGCATGACAAGACTAAGAGAGAACTGGGGCATGACAAGACATGGAGGGAACCAGGGCATGACAAGACAAGGAGAGAACTGGGGAACGACAAGACAAGGAGAGAACTGGGGCATGAAAAGACAAGGAGAGAACTGGGGCATGACAAGACAAGCAGAGAACTAGGGTATCACAAGACAAGGAGAGACCTGGAGCATGGCAAGACAAGGAGAGAACTGGGGCATGACAAGACCAGGAGCGAACTGGGGAATGACAAGACCAGGAGAGAACTGGGGCATGACAAGACAAGGAGAGAACTGGGGTATGACAAGACCAGGAGAGAACTGGGGCATGACAAGACAAGGAGAGAACTGGGACATGACAAGACATGGAGAGAACTGGGGCATGACAAGACAAGGAGAGAACTGGGGCATGAGAAGACAAGGAGAGAACTGGGGCATGACAAGACAAGCAGCGTACTGGGGCATGACAACATAAGGAGAGAACTGGGGCATGACAAGACATGGAGAGAGTTGGGGCATGACAAGACAATGAGAGAATTGGGACATGACAAGACAAGAAGAGAACTGGGGCATGAAAAGACAAGGAGAGAATGGCTGAATGGCAAGACAAGGAGAGAACTGGGGCATGACAAGACCAGGAGAGAACTGGGGAATGACAAGACCAGGAGAGAACTGGGGAATGGCATGACAAAACCAGGAGAGAACTGGGACATGAGAAGACCAGGAGAGAACTGGGGCATGACAAGACAAGGAGAGAACTGCGGCATTACAAGACAAAGAGAGAACTGGAGCATGACAAGACCAGGAGGGAACTGGAGCATGACAAGACAAGAAGAGAATTGCGGCATGACAAGACAAAGAGAGAACTAGGTCATGACAAGACATGGAGAGAACTGGGGCATTCCAAGACCAAGAGAGAACTGGGGCATGAAAAGACAAGGAGAGAACTGCGGCATGACAAGACTAAGAGATAACTGGGGCATGACAAGACATGGAGGGAACCAGGGCATGACAAAACAAGGAGAGAACTGGGGCACGACAAGACAAGGAGAGAACTGGGGCATGAAAATACAAGGAGAGAACTGGGGAATGACAAGACAAGCAGCAAACTAGGGCATCACAAGACAAGGAGAGACCTGGAGCATGGCAAGACAAGGAGAGAACTGGGGCATGACAAGACCAGGAGCGAACTGGGGAATGACAAGACCAGGAGAGAACTGGGGAATGGCATCACAAGACCAGGAGAGAACTGGGACATGAGAAGACCAGGAGAGAACTGGGGCATGACAAGACAAAGAGAGAACTGGAGCATGACAAGACCAGGAGAGAACTGGGGCATGACAAGACAAGTAGAGAACTGCGGCATGACAAGAAAAAGCGAGAACTAGGGCATGACAAGACATGGAGATAACTGGGGCATGACAAGACCAGGAGAGAACTGGGGCATGACAAGACCAGGAGCGAACTGGGGAATGACAAGACCAGGAGAGAACTGGGGCATGACAAGACAAGGAGAGAACTGGGGTATGACAAGACCTGGAGAGAACTGGGGCATGACAAGACAAGGAGAGAACTGCGGCATGACAAGACAAGGAGAGAACTGGGACATGACAAGACATGGAGAGAACTGGGGCATGACAAGACAAGGAGAGAACTGGGGCACGACAAGACAAGGAGAGAACTGGGGCATGACAAAACAAAGAGAGTACTGGGGCACGACAAGACAAAGAGAGAACTGGGGCACGACAGGCCAAAAAGAGAACTGGAGCACGACAAGACAAGGAGAGAATTGGGGCATGACAAGACATAGAGAGAACTGGGGCATGACAAGACATGGAGAGAGCTAGGGCACGACAAGACAAGGAGAGAACTGCGGCATTACAAGACAAAGAGAGAACTGGAGCATGACAAGACCAGGAGAGAACTGGGGCATGACAAGACAAGGAGAGAATTGCGGCATGACAAGACAAAGAGAGAACTAGGTCATGACAAGACATGGAGAGAACTGGGGCATTACAAGACCAAGAGAGAACTGGGGCATGACAAGACAAGGGGAGAACTGCGGCATGACAAGGCTAAGAGAGAACTGGGACATGACAAGACATGGAGGGAACCAGGGCATGAAAAGACAAGGAGAGAACTGGGGCACGACAAGACAAGGAGAGAACTGGGGCATGAAAAGACAAGGAGCGAACTAGGGCATCACAAGACAAGGAGAGACCTGGAGCATGGCAAGACAAGGAGAGAACTGGGGCATGACAAGACCAGGAGTGAACTGGGGAATGACAAGACCAGGAGAGAACTGGGGCATGACAAGACAAGGAGAGAACTGGGGTATGACAAGACCAGGAGAGAACTGGGGCATGACAAGACAAGGAGAGAACTGCGGCATGACAAGACAAGGAGAAAACTGGGACATGACAAGACGTGGAGAGAACTGGGGCATGACAAGACAAGGAGAGAACTGGGGCAGGACAAGACAAGCAGCGAACTGGGGCCTGACAACATAAGGAGAAAACTGGGGCATGACAAGACATGGAGAGAGTTGGGGCATTACAAGACAAGGAGAGAATTGGGACATGACAAGACAAGAAGAGAACTGGGGCATGAAAAGACAAGGAGAGAACGGCAGAATGGCAAGAGAAGGAGAGAACTGGGGCATGACAAGACCAGGAGAGAACTGGGGAATGACAAGACCAGGAGACAAATGGGGAATGGCATGACAAGACCAGGAGAGAACTGGGACATGAGAAGACCAGGAGAGAACTGGGGCATGACAAGACAAGGAGAGAACTGCGGCATTACAAGACAAAGAGAGAACTGGAAAATGACAAGACCAGGAGAGAACTGGGGCATGACAAGACAGGGAGAGAATTGCGGCATGAAGAGAGAACTAGGTCTTGACAAGACATGGACAGAACTGGGGTATTACAAGACCAAGAGAGAACTGGGTCATGACAAGACAAGGAGAGAACTGCGGCATGACAAGACTAAGAGAGAACTGGGGCATGACAAGACATGGAAGGAACAAGGGCATGACAAGACAAGGAGAGAACTGGGGCACGACAAGACAAGGAGAGAACAGGGGCATGAAAAGACAAGGAGAGAACTGGGGCATGACGAGACAAGCAGCGAACTAAGGCATCACAAGACAAGGAGAGACCTGGAGCATGGCAAGACAAGGAGAGAACTGGGGCATGACAAGACCAGGAGCGAACTGGGGAATGACAAGACCAGGAGAGAACTGGGGCATGACAAGACAAGGAGAGAACTGGGGTATGACAAGACCAGGAGAGAACTGGGGCATGACAAGACAAGGAGAGAACTGCGGCATAACAAGACAAAGAAAGAACTGGGGCATGACAAGACATGGAGAGAACAGGGGCATGACAAGACAAGGAGAGAACTGGGGCACGACAAGACAAGGAGAGAACTGGGGCATGACAAAACAACGAGAGAACTGGGCACGACAAGACAAAGAGAGAACTGGGGCACGACAAGACAAAGAGAGATCTAGGGCACGACAGGCCAAAAAGAGAACTGGGGCACGACAAGACAAGGAGAGAACTTGGGCATGACAAGACATAGAGAGAACTGGGGCATGACAAGACATGGAGAGAGCTGGGGTACGACAAGACAAGGAGAGAACTGGGGCATCACAAGACATATATAGAACTGCAGCATGACAAGACATGGAGAGAGCTGGGGAATGACAAGACAAGGAGAGAATTGGGGCATGACAAGACAAGGAGAGAACTGGGGCATAAGAAGACAAGGAGAGAACTCGGGCATGACAAGACAAGCAGCAAACTGGGGCATGACAAGACAAGGAGAGAAGTGGGGCATGACAAGAACAGGAGAGAACTGGGGCATGACAAGAGATGGAGAGAAGTGGGGCATGCCAAGACAAGGAGAGAACTGGGGCACGACAAGACAAGGAGAGAACTGGGGCATGACAAGTCAACGAGGGAACTGGGTCACGACAAGACAAAGAGAGAACTGGGGCACGACAAGAAAAAGAGAGAACTAGGGCACGACAGGACAAAAAGAGAACTGGGGCACGACAAGACAAGGAGAGAACTGGGGCATGACAAGACATAGAGAGAACTGCGGCATGACAAGACAAAGAGAGAACTGCGGCATGACAAGACAAGGAGAGAACTGGGGCATGACAAGACATGCAGAGAACTGGGGCATGACAAGACAAAGAGAGAACTGTGGCATGACAAGACAAAGAGAGAACTGGGGCATGACAAGACAAGGAGAGAACTGGGGCATGAGAAGACAAGGAGAGAACTGGGGAATGACAAGACAAGGAGAGAACTGGGGCATGAGAAGACAAAGAGAGAACTGGGGCATGACAAGAAAAGGAGCGAACTGAGGCATGACAAAACAAGGAGAAAACTGCACATTGACAAGACAAGGAGAGAACTGGGGCATGACAAGACCAGGAGAGAACTGGGGAATGACAAGGCCAGGAGAGAACTGGGGAATGACAAGACAAGGAGAGAACTGGGGCATGACAAGACCAGGAGAGAACTGGGGCATGACAAGACTAGAAGAGAACTGGGGCATGACAAGACAAGGAGAGAACTGGGGCATGACAAGACAAGGAGAGAACTGCGGCATAACAAGACAAAGAGAGAACTGGGGCATGACAAGATAAGTAGAGAACTGGGGCATGACAAGACATGGAGAGAACTGGGGCACGACAAGACAAGGAGAGAACTGGGGGACGACAAGACAAGGAGAGCACTGGGGCACGAGCAGACAGGGAGAGAACTGGGGCATGACAAGACAAGTAGCGTACTGGGGCATGACAAAACAAGGAGAGAACTGCAGCATGACAAGACAAGGAGAGAACTGGGGCATGACAAGACAAGGAGAGAAGTGGGGAATGACAATACATGGAGAGAACTGGAGCATGGCAAGACAAGGGGAGAACTGGGGCATGACAAGACCAGGAGCGAACTGGGGAATGACAAGACCAGGAGAGAACTGGGGCATGACAAGACAAGGAGAGAACTGGGGTATGACAAGACCAGGAGAAAACTGGGGCATGACAAGACAAGGAGAGAACTTCGGCATGACAAGACAAGGAGAGAACTGGGACATGACAAGACATGGAGAGAACTGGGGCATGACAAGACAAGGAGAGAACTGGGGCACGACAAGACAAGGAGAGAACTGGGGTATGACAAAACAACGAGAGGACTGGGGCACGACAAGACAAAGAGAGAACTGGGGCACGACAAGACAAAGAGAGAACTAGGGCACGACAGGCCAAAAAGAGAACTGGGGCACGACAAGACAAGGAGAGAACTGGGGCATGAAAAGTCATAGAGAGAACTGGGGCATGACAAGACATGGAGAGAGCTGGGGCACGACAAGACAAGGAGAGAACTGGGGCATGACAAGACATAGAGAGAACTGCAGCATGACAAGACATGGGGAGAGCTGGGGCATGACAAGACAAGGAGAGAATTGGGGCATAACAAGACAAGGAGAGAACTCGGCCATAAGAAGACAAGGAGAGAACTGGGGCATGACAAGACAAGCAGCAAACTGGGGCATGACAAGACAAGGAGAGAACTGGGGCATGACAAGAACAGGAGAGAACTGGGGTACGCCAAGACCAGGAGAGAACTGGGGCATGACAAGACAAGGAGAGAACTGCGGCATGGCAAGACAAGGAGAGAACTGGGGCATGACAAGAGATGGAGAGAAGTGGGGCATGCCAAGACAAGGAGAGAACTGGGGCACGACAAGACAAGGAGAGAACTGGTGCATGACAAGTCAACGAGGGAACTGGGTCACGATAAGACAAAGAGAGAACTGGGGCACGACAAGAAAAAGAGAGAACTAGGGCATGACAGGCCAAAAAGAGAACTGGGGCACGACAAGACAAGGAGAGAACTGGGGCATGACAAGACATAGAGAGAACTGGGGCATGACAAGACATGGAGAGAGCTGGGGCACGACAAGACAAGGAGAGAACTGGGACATGACAAGACATAGAGAGAACTGCAGCATGACAAGACATGGGGAGAGCTGGGGCATGACAAGACAAGGAGAGAATTGGGGCATGACAAGACAAGGAGAGAACTGGGCCATAAGAAGACAAGGAGAGAACTGGGGCATGACACGACAAGCAGCAAACTGGGGCATGACAAGACAAGGAGAGAACTGGGGCATGAAAAGAACAGGAGAGAACTGGGGTATGACACGACCAGGAGAGAACTGGGGCATGACAAGACAAGGAGAGAACTGCGGCATGACAAGACAAGGAGAGAACTGGGGCATGACAAGAGATGGAGAGAAGTGGGGCATGCCAAGACAAGGAGAGAACTGGGGCACGACAAGACAAGGAGAGAACTGGGGCATGACAAGTCAACGAGGGAACTGGGTCACGACAAGACAAAGAGAGAACTGGGGCACGACAAGAAAAAGAGAGAACTAGGGCACGACAGGACAAAAAGAGAACTGGGGAACGACAAGACAAGGAGAGAACTGGGGCATGACAAGACATAGAGAGAACTGGGGCATGACAAGACAAAGAGAGAACTGTGACATGACAAGACAAGGAGAGAACTGGGGCATGACACGACAAAGAGAGAACTGTGGCATGACAAGACAAAGAGAGAACTGGGGCATGACAAGACAAGGAGAGAACTGGGGCATGACAAGACAAGGAGAGAACTGGGGAATGACAAGACCAGGAGAGAACTGGGGCATGACAAGACAAGGAGAGAACTGCAGCATGACAAGACAATGAGAGAACTGGGGAATGACAAGACCAGGAGAGAAGTGGGGAATGACAATACAAGGAGAGAACTGGAGCATGGCAAGACAAGGAGAGAACTGGGGCATGACAAGACCAGGAGCGAACTGGGGAATGACAAGACCAGGAGAGAACTGGGGCATGACAAGAAAAGGAGAGAACTGGGGCATGACAAGACATGGAGGGAACTGGGGCATGACAAGACAAAGAGAGAACTGGGGCACGACAAGACCAAGAGAGAACAAGGGCACGATAAGACAAAAAGAGAACTGGGGCACGACAAGACAAGGAGAGAACTGGGGCATGACAAGACATAGAGAGAACTGCGGCATGACAAGACAAAGAAAGAACTGCAGCATGACAAGACAAGGAGAGAACTGGGGCATGACAATACATGGAGAGAACTGGGGCATGACAAGACAAAGAGAGAACTGGGGCCTGGCAAGACAAGGAGAGAACTGGGGCATGACAAGACAAGGAGAGAACTGGGGAATGACAAGACAAGGAGAGAACTGGGGCATGAGAAGACAAGGAGAGAACTGGGGCATGACAAGACAAGGAGCGAACTGGGGCATGACAAGACAAGGAGAAAACTGCACATTGACAAGACAAGGAGAGAACTGGGGCATGACAAGAATAGGGGTGAACTGGGGAATGACAAGACCAGGAGAGAACTGGGGAATGACAAGTCAAGGAGAGAACTGGGGCATGACAAGACCAAGAGAGAACTGGGGCATGACAAGACAAGAAGAGAACTGGGGCATGACAAGACAAGGAGAGAACTGCGGCATGACAAGACAAGGAGAGTACTGGGGCATAACAAGACAAGAGGAGAACTGGGGCATGACAAGACATGGAGAGAACTGGGGCACGACAAGATAAGGAGAGATCTGGGGCACGACAAGACAAGGAGAGCACTGGGGCATGAGAAGACAATGAGAGAACTGGGGCATGACAAGACAAGTAGCGAACTGGGGCATGACAAGACAAGGAGAGAACTGCAGCCTGACAAGACAAGGAGAGAACTGGGGAATGACAAGACCAGGAGCGAACTGGGGAATGACAAGATCAGGAGAGAACTGGGGCATGACAAGACATGGAGAGAACTGGGGCATGACAAGACAAGGAGAGAACGGCTGCATGACAAAACAAGGAAAGAACCGGGGCACGACAAGACAAGGAGAGAACTGAGGCATGACAAGACCAGGAGAGAACTGCAGCATGACTAGACAAGGAGAGAACTTGGGCATGACAAGACCAGGAGCGAACTGGGGAATGACAAGACCAGGAGAGAACTGGGGCATGACAAGACATAGAGAGAACTGGGGCATGACAAGACAAAGAGAGAACTGCAGCATGACAAGACAAGGAGAGAACTGGGGCATGACAAGACATGGAGAGAACTGGGGCATGATAAGACAAAGGGAGAACTGTGGCATGACAAGACAAAGAGAGAACTGGGGCATGACAAGACAAGGAAACAACTGGGGCATGACAAGACAAGGAGAGAACTGGGGAATGACAAGACAAGGACAGAACTGGGGCATAAGAAGACAAGGAGAGAACTGGGGCATGACAAGACAAGGAGCGAACTGGGGCATGACAAGACGAGGAGAAAACTGCACATTGACAAGACAAGGAGAGAACTGGGGCATGACAAGACCAGGAGAGAACTGGGGAATGACAAGACCAGGAGAGAACTGGTGAATGACAAGACAAGGAGAGAACTGGGGCAAGACAAGACCAGGAGAGAACTGGGGCATGAGAAGACAAGAAGAGAACTGGGACATGACAAGACAAGGAGAGAACGGCTGCATGACAAAACAAGGAAAGAACCGGGGCATGACAAGACAAGGAGAAAACTGCAGTATGACAAGACAAGGAGAGAACTTGGGCATGACAGGACCAGGAGCGACCTGGGGAATGACAAGACCAGGAGAGAACTGGGGCATGACAAGACATAGAGAGAACTGGGGCATGACAAGACAAAGAGAGAACTGCAGCATGACAAGACAAGGAGAGAACTGGGGCATGACAAGACATGGAGAGAACTGGGGCATGACAAGACAAGTAGCGAACTGGGGCATGACAAGACAGGGAGAGAACTGCAGCATGACAAGACAATGAGTGAACTGGGGAATGACAAGACCAGGAGAGAACTGGGGCATGACAAGACAAGGAGAGAACTGCGGCATGACAAGACTAAGAGAGAACTGGGGCATTACAAGACTAAGAGAGAACTGCAGCATGACAAGACAAGGAGAGAACTGGGGCATGACAAGACATGGAGGGAACTGGGGCATGACAAGACAAGGAGAGAACTGGGGCGTGACAAGACAAGGAGAGAACTGGGGCACGACAAGTCAACACCAGAACTGGGGCATGACAAGCCAAAGAGAGAACTGGGGCACGACAAGACAAGAAGAGAACTACAGCACGACAAGTCAAAAAGAGAACTGGGGCACGACAAGACAAGGAGAGAACTGGGGCATGACAAGACATAGAGAGAACTGGGTCATGACAAGACAATGAGAGAACTGCAGCATGACAAGACAAGGAGAGAACTGGGGCATGACAAGACAAGGAGAGAAGTGGGGAATGACAAGACAAGGAGAGAACTGGGGCATGAGAAGACAAGGAGAGAACTGGGGCATGGCTAGACAAGGAGCGAACTGGGGCGTGACAAGACAAGGAGAAAACTGCACATTGACAAGACAAGGAGAGAACTGGGGCATGACAAGACCAGGAGAGAACTGTTGCATGACAAGACAAGGACAGAACTGCGGCATGACAAGACTAAGAGAGAACTGGGGCATTACAAGACTAAGAGAGAACTGCGGCATGACAAGACAAGGAGAGAACTGGGGCATGATAAGACATGGAGGGAACTGAGGCATGACAAGACAAGGAGAGAACTGGGGCATGACAAGACAAGGAGAGAACTGGGGCACGACAAGTCAACGCGACAACTGGGGCATGACAAGCCAAAGAGAGAACTGGGGCACGACAAGACAAAGAGAGAACTACGGCACGACAAGTCAAAAAGAGAACTGGGGCACGTCAAGACAAGGAGAGAACTGGGGCATGACAAGACATAGAGAGAACTGGGTCATGACAAGACAAAGAGAGAACTGCAGCATGACAAGACAAGGAGAGAACTGGGGCATGACAAGACAACGAGAGAAGTGGGGAATGACAAGACAAGGAGAAAACTGGGGCATGAGAAGACAAGGAGAGAACTGGGGCATGGCTAGACAAGGAGCGAACTGGGGCATGACAAGACAAGGAGAAAACTACACATTGACAAGACAAGGAGAGAACTGGGGCATGACAAGACCAGGAGAGAACTGGGGAATGACAAGACCAGGAGAGAACTGGGGAATGACAAGACAAGGAGAGAACTGGGGCATGACAAGACCAAGAGAGAACTGGGGCATGACAAGACAAGGAGAAAACTGCGGCATGACAAGACAAGGAGAGAACTGGGGCATGACAAGACAAGGAGAGAACTGGGGCACGACAATACATGGAGAGAACTGGGTCACGACAAGATAAGGAGAGAACTGGGGCACGACAAGACAAGGGGAGCACTGGGGCACGAGAAGACAAGGAGAGAACTGGGGCATGACAAGACAAAGAGAGAACTGGGGCACGACAAGACAAAGAGAGAACTAGGGCACGACAATTCAAAAAGAGAACAGGGGCACAAGGAGAGAACTGGGGCATGACAAGACATAGAGAGAACTGGGGCATGACAAGACAAGGAGAGAACTGGGGCATGACAAGACATGGAGAGAACTGGCACATGACAAGACAAAGAGAGAACTGGGGCATGACAAGACAAAGAGAGAACTAGGGCACGGCAAGACAAGACAAAGAGAGAACTGGGGCACGACAAGACAAAGAGAGAACTAGGGCACGACAGGCCAAAAAGAGAACTGGGGCACAACAAGACAAGGAGAGAACTGAGGCATGACAAGACATAGAGAGAACTGGGGTATGACAAGACAAAGAGAGAACTGCAGCATGACAAGTCATGGAGAGAACTGGGACATGAGAAGGCCAGGAGAGAACTGGGGCATGACAAGACAAGGATAGAACAGGGGCATGAGAAGACAAGGAGAGAACTGGGGCATGACAAGACAAGCAGCGAACTGGGGCATGACAACACAAGGAGAGAACTGGGGCATGACAAGACAAGCAGCGAACTGGGGCATGACAACACAAGGAGAGAACTGGGGCATGACAAGACATGGAGAGAGCTGAGGCATGACAAGACAAGGAGAGAATTGGGGCATGGCAAGACAAGGAGAGAACTAGGGCATGACAAGACAAGGAGAGAACGGCAGAATGACAAGACAAGGAGAGAACTGGGGCACGACAAGACAAGGAGAGAACTGGGGCACGACAAGTCAATGAGAGAACTGGGGCACGACAAGACAAAGAGAGAACTGGGGCATGACAAGACAAAGAGAGAACTAAGGCACGACAGGCCAAAAAGAGAACTGGGGCACGACAAGACAAGGAGAGAACTGGGGCATGAAAAGCCATAGAGAGAACTGGGGCATGACAAGACAAAGAGTGAACTGCAGCATGACAAGACATGGAGAGAGCTGTGGCATGACAAGACATGGAGAGAATTGGGGCATAACAAGAACAGGAGAGAACTGGGGAATGACAAGACCAGGACGTAACTGGGGAATGGCATGACAAGACCGGGAGATAACTGGGACATGAGAAGACCAGGAGAGAACTGGGGCATGACAAGACAAGGAGAGAACTGGGGCATGAGAAGACAAGGAGAGAACTGGGGCATGACAAGACAAGCAGCGAACTGGGGCATGACAACATAAGGAGAGAACTGGGGCATGACAAGGCATGGAGAGAACTGGGGTATGACAAGACCAGGAGAGAACTGGGGCATGACAAGACAAGGAGAGAACTGCGGCATGACAAGACAAGGAGAGAACTGGGACATGACAAGACATGGAGAGAACTGGGGCATGACAAGACAAGGAGAGAACTGGGGCACGACAAGACAAGGAGAGAACTGGGGCATGACAAAACAAAGAGAGAACTGGGGCACGACAAGACAAAGAGAGAACTGGGGCACGACAGGCCAAAAAGAGAACTGGAGCACGACAAGACAAGGAGAGAATTGGGGCATGACAAGACATAGAGAGAACTGGGGCATGACAAGACATGGAGAGAGCTAGGGCACGACAAGACAAGGAGAGAACTGCGGCATTACAAGACAAAGAGAGAACTGGAGCATGACAAGACCAGGAGAGAACTGGGGCATGACAAGACAAGGAGAGAATTGCGGCATGACAAGACAAAGAGAGAACTAGGTCATGACAAGACATGGAGAGAACTGGGGCATTACAAGACCAAGAGAGAACTGGGGCATGACAAGACAAGGGGAGAACTGCGGCATGACAAGGCTAAGAGAGAACTGGGACATGACAAGACATGGAGGGAACCAGGGCATGAAAAGACAAGGAGAGAACTGGGGCACAACAAGACAAGGAGAGAACTGGGGCATGAAAAGACAAGGAGCGAACTAGGGCATCACAAGACAAGGAGAGACCTGGAGCATGGCAAGACAAGGAGAGAACTGGGGCATGACAAGACCAGGAGTGAACTGGGGAATGACAAGACCAGGAGAGAACTGGGGCATGACAAGACAAGGAGAGAACTGGGGTATGACAAGACCAGGAGAGAACTGGGGCATGACAAGACAAGGAGAGAACTGCGGCATGACAAGACAAGGAGAGAACTGGGACATGACAAGACGTGGAGAGAACTGGGGCATGACAAGACAAGGAGAGAACTGGGGCATGACAAGACAAGCAGCGAACTGGGGCCTGACAACATAAGGAGAAAACTGAGGCATGACAAGACATGGAGAGAGTTGGGGCATTACAAGACAAGGAGAGAATTGGGACATGACAAGACAAGAAGAGAACTGGGGCATGAAAAGACAAGGAGAGAACGGCAGAATGGCAAGAGAAGGAGAGAACTGGGGCATGACAAGACCAGGAGAGAACTGGGGAATGACAAGACCAGGAGAGAAATGGGGAATGGCATGACAAGACCAGGAGAGAACTGGGACATGAGAAGACCAGGAGAGAACTGGGGCATGACAAGACAAGGAGAGAACTGCGGCATTACAAGACAAAGAGAGAACTGGAGCATGACAAGACCAGGAGAGAACTGGGGCATGACAAGACAAGGAGAGAATTGCGGCATGAAGAGAGAACTAGGTCTTGACAAGACATGGACAGAACTGGGGTATTACAAGACCAAGAGAGAACTGGGTCATGACAAGACAAGGAGAGAACTGCGGCATGACAAGACTAAGAGAGAACTGGGGCATGACAAGACATGGAAGGAACAAGGGCATGACAAGACAAGGAGAGAACTGGGGCACGACAAGACAAGGAGAGAACAGGGGCATGAAAAGACAAGGAGAGAACTGGGGCACGACGAGACAAGCAGCGAACTAAGGCATCACAAGACAAGGAGAGACCTGGAGCATGGCAAGACAAGGAGAGAACTGGGGCATGACAAGACCAGGAGCGAACTGGGGAATGACAAGACCAGGAGGGAACTGGGGCATGACAAGACAAGGAGAGAACTGGGGTATGACAAGACCAGGAGAGAACTGGGGCATGACAAGACAAGGAGAGAACTGCGGCATAACAAGACAAAGAAAGAACTGGGGCATGACAAGACATGGAGAGAACTGGGGCATGACAAGACAAGGAGAGAACTGGGGCACGACAAGACAAGGAGAGAACTGGGGCATGACAAAACAACGAGAGAACTGGGCACGACAAGACAAAGAGAGAACTGGGGCACGACAAGACAAAGAGAGATCTAGGGCACGACAGGCCAAAAAGAGAACTGGGGCACGACAAGACAAGGAGAGAACTTGGGCATGACAAGACATAGAGAGAACTGGGGCATGACAAGACATGGAGAGAGCTGGGGCACGACAAGACAAGGAGAGAACTGGGGCATTACAAGACATATATAGAACTGCAGCATGACAAGACATGGAGAGAGCTGGGGAATGACAAGACAAGGAGAGAATTGGGGCATGACAAGACAAGGAGAGAACTGGGGCATAAGAAGACAAGGAGAGAACTCGGGCATGACAAGACAAGCAGCAAACTGGGGCATGACAAGACAAGGAGAGAACTGGGGCATGACAAGAACAGGAGAAAACTGGGGCATGACAAGAGATGGAGAGAAGTGGGGAATGCCAAGACAAGGAGAGAACTGGGGCACGACAAGACAAGGAGAGAACTGGGGCATGACAAGTCAACGAGGGAACTGGGTCACGACAAGACAAAGAGAGACCTGGGGCACGACAAGAAAAAGAGAGAACTAGGGCACGACAGGACAAAAAGAGAACTGGGGCACGACAAGACAAGGAGAGAACTGGGGCATGACAAGACATAGAGAGAACTGCGGCATGACAAGACAAAGAGAGAACTGCGGCATGACAAGACAAGGAGAGAACTGGGGCATGACAAGACATGGAGAGAACTGGGGCATGACAAGACAAAGAGAGAACTGTGGCATGACAAGACAAAGAGAGAACTGGGGCATGACAAGACAAGGAGAGAACTGGGGCATGAGAAGACAAGGAGAGAACTGGGGAATGACAAGACAAGGAGAGAACTGGGGCATGAGAAGACAAGGAGAGAACTGGGGCATGACAAGAAAAGGAGCGAACTGGGGCATGACAAAACAAGGAGAAAACTGCACATTGACAAGACAAGGAGAGAACTGCGGCATGACAAGACCAGGAGAGAACTGGGGAATGACAAGGCCAGGAGAGAACTGGGGAATGACAAGACAAGGAGAGAACTGGGGCATGACAAGACCAGGAGAGAACTGGGGCATGACAAGACTAGAAGAGAACTGGGGCAGGACAAGACAAGGAGAGAACTGGGGCATGACAAGACAAGGAGAGAACTGCGGCATAACAAGACAAAGAGAGAACTGGGGCATGACAAGACAAGTAGAGAACTGGGGCATGACAAGACATGGAGAGAACTGGGGCACGACAAGACAAGGAGAGAACTGGGGGACGACAAGACAAGGAGAGCACTGGGGCACGAGCAGACAGGGAGAGAACTGGGGCATGACAAGACAAGTAGCGTACTGGGGCATGACAAAACAAGGAGAGAACTGCAGCGTGACAAGACAAGGAGAGAACTGGGGCATGACAAGACAAGGAGAGAAGTGGGGAATGACAATACAAGGAGAGAACTGGAGCATGGCAAGACAAGGGGAGAACTGGGGCATGACAAGACCAGGAGCGAACTGCGGAGTGACAAGACCAGGAGAGAATTGGGGCATGACAAGACAAGGAGAGAACTGGGGTATGACAAGACCAGGAGAGAACTGGGGCATGACAAGACAAGGAGAGAACTTCGGCATGACAAGACAAGGAGAGAACTGGGACATGACAAGACATGGAGAGAACTGGGGCATGACAAGACAAGGAGAGAACTGGGGCACGACAAGACAAGGAGAGAACTGGGGCATGACAAAACAACGAGAGGACTGGGGCACGACAAGACAAAGAGAGAACTGGGGCACGACAAGACAAAGAGAGAACTAGGGCACGACAGGCCAAAAAGAGAACTGGGGCACGACAAGACAAGGAGAGAACTGGGGCATGACAAGTCATAGAGAGAACTGGGGCATGACAAGACATGGAGAGAGCTGGGGCACGACAAGACAAGGAGAGAACTAGGGCATGACAAGACATAGAGAGAACTGCAGCATGACAAGACATGGGGAGAGCTGGGGCATGACAAGACCAGGAGAGAATTGGGGCATAACAAGACAAGGAGAGAACTCGGCCATAAGAAGACAAGGAGAGAACTGGGGCATGACAAGACAAGCAGCAAACTGGGGCATGACAAGACAAGGAGAGAACTGGGGCATGACAAGAACAGGAGAGAACTGGGGTACGCCAAGACCAGGAGAGAACTGGGGCATGACAAGACAAGGAGAGAACTGCGGCATGACAAGACAAGGAGAGAACTGGGGCATGACAAGAGATGGAGAGAAGTGGGGCATGCCAAGACAAGGAGAGAACTGGGGCACGACAAGACAAGGAGAGAACTGGTGCATGACAAGTCAACGAGGGAACTGGGTCACGACAAGACAAAGAGAGAACTGGGGCACGACAAGAAAAAGAGAGAACTAGGGCACGACAGGACAAAAAGAGAACTGGGGAACGACAAGACAAGGAGAGAACTGGGGCATGACAAGACATAGAGAGAACTGGGGCATGACAAGACAAAGAGAGAACTGCGACATGACAAGACAAGGAGAGAACTGGGGCATGACAAGACATGGAGAGAACTGGGGCATGACACGACAAAGAGAGAACTGTGGCATGACAAGACAAAGAGAGAACTGGGGCATGACAAGACAAGGAGAGAACTGGGGCTTGACAAGACAAGGAGAGAACTGGGGAATGACAAGACCAGGAGAGAACTGGGGCATGAGAAGACAAGGAGAGAACTGGGGCATGACAAGAAAAGGAGCGAACTGGGGCATGACAAGACAAGGAGAAAACTGCACATTCAATAGACAAGGAGAGAACTGGGGCATGACAAGACCAGGAGAGAACTGGGGAATGACAAGGCCAGGAGAGAACTGGGGAATGACAAGACAAGGAGAGAACTGGGGCATGACAAGACCAGGAGAGAACTGGGGCATGACAAGACTAGAAGAGAACTGGGGCATGACAAGACAAGGAGAGAACTGGGGCATGACAAGACAACAAGATAACTGCGGCATAACAAGACAAAGAGAGAACTGGGGCATGACAAGACAAGGAGAGAACTGGGGCATGACAAGACAAGGAGAGAACTGGGGAATGACAAGACCAGGAGAGAACTGGGGCATGAGAAGACAAGGAGAGAACTGGGGCATGACAAGAAAAGGAGCGAACTGGGGCATGACAAGACAAGGAGAAAACTGCACATTGAATAGACAAGGAGAGAACTGGGGCATGACAAGACCAGGAGAGAACTGGGGAATGACAAGGCCAGGAGAGAACTGGGGAATGACAAGACAAGGAGAGAACTGGGGCGTGACAAGACCAGGAGAGAACTGGGGCATGACAAGACTAAAAGAGAACTGGGGCATGACAAGACAAGGAGAGAACTGGGGCATGACAAGACAACGAGAGAACTGCGGCATAACAAGACAAAGAGAGAACTGGGCATGACAAGACGTGGGGAGAACTGGGGCATTACAAGACAAGGAGAGAACTGGGGGACGACAAGACAAGGAGAGCACTGGGGCACGAGCAGACAAGGAGAGAACTGGGGCATGACAAGACAAGTAGCGAACTGGGGCATGACAAGACAAGGAGAGAACTGCAGCATGACAAGACAATGAGAGAACTGGGGAATGACAAGACCAGGAGAGAAGTGGGGAATGACAATACAAGGAGAGAACTGGGGCATGACAAGACCAGGAGCGAACTGGGGAATGACAAGACCAGGAGAGAACTGGGGCATGACAAGACAAGGAGAGAACTGGGGCATGACAAGACATGGAGGGAACTGGGGCATGACAAGACAAAGAGAGAACTGGGGCATGACAAGACCAAGAGAGAACAAGGGCACGATAAGACAAAAAGAGAACTGGGGCACGACAAGACAAGGAGAGAACTGGGGCATGAGAAGACATAGAGAGAACTGCGGCATGACAAGACAAAGAAAGAACTGCAGCATGACAAGACAAGGAGAGAACTGGGGCATGACAATACATGGAGAGAACTGGGGCATGACAAGACAAAGAGAGAACTGGGGCATGGCAAGACAAGGAGAGAACTGGGGCATGACAAGACAAGGAGAGAACTGGGGAATGACAAGACAAGGAGAGAACTGGGGCATGAGAAGACAAGGAGAGAACTGGGGCATGACAAGACAAGGAGCGAACTGGGGCATGACAAGACAAGGAGAAAACTGCACATTGACAAGACAAGGAGAGAACTGGGGCATGACAAGAATAGGGGAGAACTGGGGAATGACAAGACCAGGAGAGAACTGGGGAATGACAAGTCAAGGAGAGAACTGGGGCATGACAAGACCAAGAGAGAACTGGGGCATGACAAGACAAGAAGAGAACTGGGGCATGACAAGACAAGGAGAGAACTGCGGCATGACAAGACAAGGAGAGTACTGGGGCATAACAAGACAAGAGGAGAACTGGGGCATGACAAGACATGGAGAGAACTGGGGCACGACAAGATAAGGAGAGATCTGGGGCACGACAAGACAAGGAGAGCACTGGGGCATGAGAAGACAATGAGAGAACTGGGGCATGACAAGACAAGTAGCGAACTGGGGCATGACAAGACAAGGAGAGAACTGCAGCCTGACAAGACAAGGAGAGAACTGGGGAATGACAAGACCAGGAGCGAACTGGGGAATGACAAGATCAGGAGAGAACTGGGGCATGACAAGACATGGAGAGAACTGGGGCATGACAAGACAAGGAGAGAACGGCTGCATGACAAAACAAGGAAAGAACCGGGGCACGACAAGACAAGGAGAGAACTGAGGCATGACAAGACCAGGAGAGAACTGCAGCATGACTAGACAAGGAGAGAACTTGGGCATGACAAGACCAGGAGCGAACTGGGGAATGACAAGACCAGGAGAGAACTGGGGCATGACAAGACATAGAGAGAACTGGGGCATGACAAGACAAAGAGAGAACTGCAGCATGACAAGACAAGGAGAGAACTGGGGCATGACAAGACATGGAGAGAACTGGGGCATGACAAGACAAAGAGAGAACTGTGGCATGACAAGACAAGGAGAGAACTGGGGAATGACAAGACAAGGACAGAACTGGGGCATAAGAAGACAATGAGAGAACTGGGGCATGACAAGACAAGGAGCGAACTGGGGCATGACAAGACAAGGAGAAAACTGCACATTGACAAGAAAAGGAGAGAACTGGGGCATGACAAGACCAGGAGAGAACTGGGGAATGACAAGACCAGGAGAGAACTGGTGAATGACAAGACAAGGAGAGAACTGGGGCAAGACAAGACCAGGAGAGAACTGGGGCATGAGAAGACAAGAAGAGAACTGGGGCATGACAAGACAAGGAGAGAACGGCTGCATGACAAAACAAGGAAAGAACCGGGGCATGACAAGACAAGGAGAAAACTGCAGCATGACAAGACAAGGAGAGAACTTGGGCATGACAGGACCAGGAGCGACCTGGGGAATGACAAGACCAGGAGAGAACTGGGGCATGACAAGACATAGAGAGAACTGGGGCATGACAAGACAAAGAGAGAACTGCAGCATGACAAGACAAGGAGAGAACTGGGGCATGACAAGACATGGAGAGAACTGGGGCATGACAAGACAAGTAGCTAACTGGGGCATGACAAGACAAGGAGAGAACTGCAGCATGACAAGACAATGAGTGAACTGGGGAATGACAAGACCAGGAGAGAACTGGGGCATGACAAGACAAGGAGAGAACTGCGGCATGACAAGACTAAGAGAGAACTGGGGCATTACAAGACTAAGAGAGAACTGCAGCATGACAAGACAAGGAGAGAACTGGGGCATGACAAGACATGGAGGGAACTGGGGCATGACAAGACAAGGAGAGAACTGGGGCGTGACAAGACAAGGAGAGAACTGGGGCACGACAAGTCAACACGAGAACTGGGGCATGACAAGCCAAAGAGAGAACTGGGGCACGACAAGACAAAGAGAGAACTACGGCACGACAAGTCAAAAAGAGAACTGGGGCACGACAAGACAAGGAGAGAACTGGGGCATGACAAGACATAGAGAGAACTGGGTCATGACAAGACAAAGAGTGAACTGCAGCATGACAAGACAAGGAGAGAACTGGGGCATGACAAGACAAGGAGAGAAGTGGGGAATGACAAGACAAGGAGAGAACTGGGGCATGAGAAGACAAGGAGAGAACTGGGGCATGGCTAGACAAGGAGCGAACTGGGGCATGACAAGACAAGGAGAAAACTGCACATTGACAAGACAAGGAGAGAACTGGGGCATGACAAGACCAGGAGAGAACTGTTGCATGACAAGACAAGGACAGAACTGCGGCATGACAAGACTAAGAGAGAACTGGGGCATTACAAGACTAAGAGAGAACTGCGGCATGACAAGACAAGGAGAGAACTGGGGCATGATAAGACATGGAGGGAACTGAGGCATGACAAGACAAGGAGAGAACTGGGGCATGACAAGACAAGGAGAGAACTGGGGCACGACAAGTCAACGCGACAACTGGGGCATGACAAGCCAAAGAGAGAACTGGGGCACGACAAGACAAAGAGAGAACTACGGCACGACAAGTCAAAAAGAGAACTGGGGCACGACAAGACAAGGAGAGAACTGGGGCATGACAAGACATAGAGAGAATTGGGTCATGACAAGACAAAGAGAGAACTGCAGCATGACAAGACAAGGAGAGAACTGGGGCATGACAAGTGTAGGAGAGTAGGATCTGCACTTGTGTTGCCCCCACTTTTTTTCTGATGTATACACTGGTTTCTGGCTATAGTCTGGCTGGGTCCCTGCTAATCAGGGCCCCAGTCTACCTGATCTCTCTAAATAATTTGATGTGCATACTAGATGCACTAGTGATTGGATACTGTGGTACCTTGTGAGCCCCTAGTATATGGTACCTTAGGTACCTAGGGCATTGGTACTTCACAGGCCTACCAGGGGCTGCAGCATGTATTAGGCCACCCCTGGGAAGCATTCTCAATCTGACACCACAGGCCTGCTACTGCAGCCTGTGTGAGGTAGTTTTAGCACTCCTCACTGAGGTATAGGTTTCTATATCTCACCATACACACACATATGAACCTATCAGTCACCCCTATGGTAGGCCCTATCAATCCCAAGGGCAGGGTGCGTGGTTTACTATGTGAGGGGGTGCTTCTGCCTGAGCAGGATCCCTCTGCAGCTGGCAGAGTCTAGACTCTGCTGCTGTTTGAGGATGCGGTTAAACCATATACTCTTAAGTGCATTATAACCTCCCGGTTAATGCTAACTTTGGAATGACTGCATCAAAACATGTCGTGTTTGGTGTCAAACGTTTTGGAATCATACCCCCACACCAGTAACTGGTGTGGGAGTATGATCCCACCCTACTAGAGGGGACGACATGTACCCACTGTACCAAACGGTAGAAATCTTCTAAAGCCCTGGCATCACAAAATGGATGCCACCAGCACAGACACCGGGCTGCCCTCCTGCTGCTGACCGAAACTCGCAGTGGAGGGAGCTCAACAAAGGGTTTCCTGTCACAGGGAGGTGTCACAACCTTCCAGACAGGATTTAGTGTATTGGAGCTGGGTGGGTGCACTCTTAGAGTGCCTTTGAAGTCCTGCACTGGGGGAGCAGTAGGCTCCTCTGTGCATATGCCAGCTCAAACCGGTTCAGGGGCCTCTGCCCCTGTCTTGGCACGAAACTGGACAAAGGGAAGTGGGTGTAACCACCCCTACCCTGGCCCTCCTAGAGGAGTGGCCATAGAGCTAGTCCCTCCCATCTTTACAGTATAAGATACCAAATATTGCCAATGCAATTCAGATTACACCTGGACGACGCTCTACGAAGAAGAATCCGGTCCCTTCAACGTTCTACTACCTTTAGAAGACCGAAGGATCTCCCTTGGAGCCAAGGAGTGGCTCCCCTGCTTTGCAGGCACCTTAAGGACTGAACAACGGTTGCAAACTTTACCGCTCCCGCCGGAGCCCGTAGTCCCTGCGTCCCCTGAAGTCGATTTCCTGACCTCTCTACGGCCATTTTGAGTCCCCAGCGAAGCTGTGGCGTCTGGACCCCACGAGTGACGAGGAACGACAATACCAGGGAACCGTGCACTGATTTCGAGTGCAAGCCCTGAACGACGAACTACAAACCTGTGCTTTGGACCACTTAATGTCCAAGACCCGAGCAGGTACTGAACCAAAGATCAGCGGCCTACCCCGTCCCGAGTGACCGTGGGCTGTTGCTGAAGTTTTCCTGCAAAGGCGTCTTTGCGGTTGCTTGCCCGTTGGCTAGTAGCCCTCCTGAAGACATCCTCGACTATTCCAAGGGCTGGCCTGGTTGCTCTGGGCCTACCCTCACTTACCCTTGCTGGGTAAGTCCCTCGGACCTTGTTGGTCTGAGCCATCCACCATCTTCACTCTACTTGAGACTTGCAGTTGCCAAGGTTTGTTGGCTCCAATCCGAGTGCCGACACCGCCAACAGCTGCAGACGTCGTGGGACCCTCCAACTCCAGCTGCTGATCATCATCGATCCCTCCTGGACGACGTGGGCGAAGAGACAAAACACCATCAGCGACGAAAGCGACGCGACAGTTGTGATCATCTATCCTGAAGGCCACCGGTCACTGGCAAGTGACTCTGAACTCTGTCCCCTCAATTTCCAGGCCGCCTGCAACTCCAATCCATCGTTGGAACCGAACGGACACCTCTCTCGACGACACAAGCAGCAAGAACACCTCGATTCCCATTGAAATCAGCATCGCGACCCGACACCAAAGGACACCTGTGCACCCGGACTCCCTGGGTGAGGTAACTCTGGCATTACGGTGCCCAAGTGTGCATTGGCTATCGAAATACTTACCCTGTAAGTTGTGTGCTTGTTGTCCACTCAGAAGTGCCCTAGAACTTTAAAATACAAATCGCGACATTTTTGCATTGAAGTCTATGAGAAACTCGCGTGCATGTTTAGACACTGCACGCGCCTCCTGTGGGCTAGTTACTTACCTGAAAACACTACAGCAGTGAAGCCCCAGCGATTCCCAAGGCCCTAGGCCTCTTCATTTTGCTTGTCGAATTTGTTATACCATTTACTCAGTATATGGTCTGGTACGCCCCTAGGGCTACAGTGATTTATGTGCTTAATTTGTTGAGAAATGTTGATCTTTTAAATGTCTACCTGGGACTAATCTCATAAAGAGATTAGTAGAGTATATTTAGTAATAAATACATATATATTTCATATATATACCTGTGTGGTGTCTTTTCATTTGGTGATTCAAGAGATTATAAGGTAAAACAAGCTGCTTTACATTCCTCAGAGACTTAGCCTGAAGGCTGCTCTCCACAGCTACCACTAGGATAGCTTTCTTTTAAAAGGTTGTCTTTAAACCTATCTACCAAGAGTCGAATTGGACTGGTGCAAGGTGGCCACTAGAACTAGTGACCAGCATATGCCAGGCCAACTTCTCACATTGGTGGGCAGCGTGTGGGATTACAGCTTGCCATTGTTTTACCAGAAAATCTCAATTTGAATTACTAACTGAAAACCACTTAAGGTACTCGAGGTACATATAAAGTCAAGCTAGTATCAATAAGTTCTACTGAACTTAGAGCTGTGTGTAAAGGGATAAGCACACCCTTGCTACAGCTCAAGCTAGGTTTAGTAGGCCACAACTAGTGTAGGTAGTACAACACTGCACAACACTAGTATGCCTCACCAGGATGGAGCCAGTGGGTCCATCCCAGCTCAGTACAAAGACCTGGCCTACACTGACCTGAAGGCCTTATGCTTTGAAAGAGGACTGAGGGTGGGCAGGAGTCCCTCATCACAGCACCTGATAGATCTGCTAGTAGCAGATGACCTGAAACAAGCTCTAGGAGCAAGTGGGTCTGGATCAGGGGGTGGGTCAAACATAGTCTCTGGGTCTGATGATGAGAATCAAGATGACCTGGAGTCTGTGATTGAAGGGCCAGACTCAGAAGAGTCTGAAAGGAACAGAGGAATTCTCCCTAAGAGAACTGACAGAGTGGGAGAGAGGCCTAGGTCCCTCTCAAGGGAATCTGACCATTCATACCACTCTGGAAGAGAATCTGTCCCACAGAAGAACTCCAACTTTCCCAGGGAGACCTCTTCTGAGAGAAGGAACAAGTTGCTACAGTATGAGGAAGCTAGGCTTGCTCTCAGAGCCAAGCAACTGGCCTTAGATAGGGAAGCCTTCGAGCTCCAAAGAGCTTCAAAGAAGGAGGGGTTAGATGCCCCTGGTGGCAGCAACAGTGTCCCTAGAAACAGAGATTATACTCCTGACCATAGGAACCTGTCCAAGGTTGTTCCTCCCTACCAGAGTGGGGATGATATCCACAAATGGATAACTGCTATGGAGAGGGCCTGTAAAGTTCAACAGGTCCCCGAGAAACAGTGGGCAGCAATCTTGTGGCTCTCCTTTTCAGATAAAGGTAGAGACAAGCTCCTCACTGTTAGAGAAGAGGATGCTAATGACTATGAAGCCCTGAAGAGTGTTTTGATAGATGGGTTTGGCTTAACCACTGAACAGTACAGGTTGAAGTTCAGGGATACCCAGAAAACACAGACTCAGGATTGGACTGACTTTGTTGATTGTGCAACCAAGGCTCTAGAAGGTTGGCTGGTTGGTAGTAGAGTAACTGACTTTAAGGGATTGTATAATCTTATAATGAGAGAACAGATCCTTAATAATTGCCAGAACCAGTTGTTGCATCAGTACCTGGTGGACTCTGATCTGACCTCTCCCCAAGAATTGGGAAAGAAGGCAGACAAATGGGTCAGAACCAGGGTGCAGCAGAAAAACCAGAACCAGGGCGGTGACACTAAGAAGCAAGATCCTAAAGGCTCAGAGAAAGGTGGGGATAAGTCTAAAGACCAGAAGTCTTCACAAGGGCCCCAAAAATCTGCATCTGGTGGGGAGTCACAATCTAACAAGAAAAAAGGCCAAAAGAAGCCCTGGTGCAACTACTGTAAACAGAAGGGGCACTGGACTTCTGATTGTACCAAGTCCAAAGACCAATCCACCACCACTTCAGCCCCTAAGGCACCTGTTCCCCCTAGTACAGCCAGTGGTAAAGGTAATGCACAGAATAAGGGTGTAGTAGGGTTGACCCTGGGTTCTGATGTGGACTCTGGCCTAGTCAGAGTACCAACACAGGCATTGCTTGTTTGTGAGGGAGACCTTGATATGTCATTCCTAGTGAGCCCCAGTAACCTGGGCAAATACAAACAGCAGCCTATTATAAATGGCAAACAGGCTTTGGCATTTAGGGACACAGGTGCTAGTGTCACCATGGTGGCAGAGGACCTAGTGGACCCTACACAGATCATCCTGGGGGAAATGTACCAGGTAACCAATGCTAGCAACACCACGACCAACCATAGCCTGGCAGTTGTTAATTTCTCCTGGGGAGGGGTAACTGGCCTTAAAAAGGTTGTAGTCAGTGCAGACCTCCCTGTCGAATGTCTGTTGGGCAATGATCTTGAGACTTCAGCCTGGTCTGAGGTAGAATTATGGACTCATGCTGAGAAGTTGGGCATACCTGCAGAGGTATTTGCTGTGACCAGGTCACAAGCCAAAATGCATAAAGCTGAACCAGCTCTGGATCCTGAAACTATGGACCAGGTGCTACCCAAGAGGAAGAGCAGTAGGGTTAAGGCTGGGCCTTCCCCTCTGTCTCAGATCACAGATTCCCCTCCAGAGGGAGGAGAAGCAGAGCCTGAAGAAGGAACTGCCCCAGAGGGACTTGAGCCTGGACAGGTTGAGTTCTTGGGGGCAGGGGGCCCTTCCAGGGAAGATCTGAGCAAAGAGCAACAGTGCTGCCCCACTCTTGAACCCCTCAGACAGCAAGCTGCTGCTGAGGCTGCTGGGAGTGCTAGTGGGTCCCATAAGACTTATTGGGATGAGGGGCTCCTTTATTCTGAGGCTAGGGATCCAACTCCTGGCGCCACCAGGAGGCTGGTGATTCCTCAGAAGTTTAGGGGGTTCCTCTTGACCCTAGCACATGATATCCCATTGGCAGGTCACTTGGGCCAAAACAAGACCTGGGACAGGCTTGTTCCACATTTTCATTGGCCACACATGTCTGAAGACACAAAGGAGTTTTGTCGCTCCTGTGTCACTTGTCAAGCCAGTGGCAAGACAGGTGGCACTACAAAGGCCCCCCTGATACCACTACCTGTGGTGGGGGTCCCCTTTGAAAGGGTAGGGATTGATATAGTCGGTCCCCTTGACCCTCCAACAGCATCTGGGCACAGATTCATACTGGTGATAGTGGGCCATGCCACCAGGTATCCAGAAGCTATTCCCCTCAGGACTACTACAGCCCCTGTGGTAGCCAGAGCCCTCATAGGAGTATTCTCCAGAGTGGGCTTTCCTAAGGAGGTTATCTCTGACAGAGGGTCCAACTTTATGTCAGGATATTTGACTGCAATGTGGAAGGAGTGTGGTGTAAACTACAAATTCACCACTCCCTGTCACCCACAATGCAATGGGTTAGTTGAGAGATTCAACAAAACCCTGAAAGGAATGATTAAGGGCCTCCCAGAAAAGCTTAGGCGAAAATGGGACCTTTTACTTCCTTGCCTTCTGTTTGCATACAGGGAGGTTCCTCAGAAGGGGGTTGGCTACGGCCCCTTTGAACTTCTGTTTGGGCACCCTGTGAGAGGACCATTATGTCTAGTGAAGGAGGGATGGGAGTTACCTCTCAAACCTCCCAAACAGGATGTAGTGGACTATGTACTTGGTCTCCGCTCCAGGATGGCTGAGTACATGAAGAAGGCCACAAAAAACCTTGAGGCAAGCCAAGAACTACAAAAAGCTTGGCATGACCAAAAGGCTGTACTGACTGTTTACCAGCCAGGCCAGAAAGTGTGGGTGTTGGAGCCAGTGGCCCCAGCAGCTCTCCAGGACAAATGGAGTAGCCCCCATACAATTGTTGAAAAGAAGGGAGAGGTCACCTACTTGGTAGACCTTGGTACTCCCAGGAGCCCTCTTAGAGTGCTCCATGTCAACAGACTTAAAGCATATGTGGACAGGGCTGACATGAGCTTGCTCATGGCAACTGATGAGGAGCAGGAGGAGGAGAGTGACCCTCTCCCTGACCTCCTCTCTCAGAACCCTGATGATGGATCAGTAGATGGCGTTGCTTTGGCAGGCAGCCTCACTGAGCATCAGCAAACTGAATGTAGACAAGTGCTACAGCAGTTTAGACATATGTTCAGTCTGACCCCAAGTCAGACTTCCTGGTGCACCCATGAGGTGGACACTGGAGACAGTCTGCCTGTAAAGAGTAAAATCTACAGGCAACCTGACCATGTCAGGGACTGTATCAGGACTGAAGTCCAGAAAATGTTGGAGCTAGGTGTTATTGAGCCCTCAGATAGCCCTTGGGCTAGCCCAGTAGTCCTTGTCCCAAAACCTCACACCCAGGGCGGTAAGAAAGAGATGAGGTTTTGTGTTGACTACAGAGGCCTCAATGCAGTCACAAGGACTGATGCCTACCCAATACCAAGGGCAGATGAACTAATAGATACTTTGGCCTCAGCCAAGTATCTAAGTACATTTGACCTTACAGCAGGCTATTAGCAAATCAAGTTAGCTGATGAAGCCAAGGCCAAAACTGCATTTTCGACCCCTGGTGGGCACTATCACTTTGTGGTAATGCCCTTTGGTTTGAAGAATGCACCTGCCACATTCCAGAGGTTGGTGAATAAAGTTCTGACTGGTATGGAAACTTACTGCTCAGCATATCTAGATGATATTGCTGTCTTTAGTTCTACCTGGCAGGATCACCTGGTCCACCTCAAGAATGTACTGGAGGCCCTGCAGAAAGCAGGCCTCACTATCAAGGCCACTAAGTGCCAGATAGGGCAGAGTCAGGTTGTGTACCTGGGCCACCTTGTAGGTGGGGGCCAGGTTCAACCATTGCAGAGCAAGATCCAGACCATAAAGGATTGGGTAGCTCCAACCACCCAGACACAGGTGAGAGCCTTCTTGGGCCTGACTGGGTACTATAGGAGGTTTGTTAAGGGATATGGATCTATAGTGACCCCCTTAAATGACCTAACCTCCAAGAAAATGCCAAAAAAGGTTCAGTGGACAGCTAGCTGTCAAAAGGCATTTGATGACCTCAAGCAGGCAATGTGCACTGCCCCCATCTTACAGAGTCCAGATTACAAAAAGAAGTTCATTGTTCAAACAGATGCTTCAGAGCTGGGTGTGGGAGCTGTACTGTCTCAACTTAATGATGAAGGTCAAGACCAGCCAGTAGCTTTCATAAGCAGAAGGCTGACCCCTAGAGAGAAACGTTGGTCAGCTATTGAGAGGGAGGCCTTTGCTGTGGTTTGGGCCCTGAAGAAGTTGAGGCCATACTTGTTTGGCACTCTCTTCATTGTTCAGACTGACCATAAGCCCCTCCTATGGCTCAAACAGATGAAAGGTGAAAATCCTAAACTGCTCAGGTGGTCCATTTCCCTACAGGGGATGGACTATACAGTGGAACATAGACCGGGGACCCAACATGCCAATGCAGATGGACTCTCGAGGTATTTCCACTTAGAACATGAAGACTCAACTGGTCAAGGTTAGTTTAATGTCCCTGCGTTTGGGGGGGGGGGGTTGTGTAGGAGAGTAGGATCTGCACTTGTGTTGCCCCCACTTTTTTTCTGATGTATACACTGGTTTCTGGCTATAGTCTGGCTGGGTCCCTGCTAATCAGGGCCCCAGTCTACCTGATCTCTCTAAATAACTTGATGTGCATACTAGATGCACTAGTGATTGGATACTGTGGTACCTTGTGAGCCCCTAGTATATGGTACCTTAGGTACCTAGGGCATTGGTACTTCACAGGCCTACCAGGGGCTGCAGCATGTATTATGCCACCCCTGGGAAGCATTCTCAATCTGACACCACAGGCCTGCTACTGCAGCCTGTGTGAGGTAGTGTTAGCACTCCTCACTGAGGTATAGGTTTCTATATCTCACCATACACACACATATGAACCTATCAGTCACCCCTATGGTAGGCCCTATCAATCCCAAGGGCAGGGTGCGTGGTTTACTATGTGAGGGGGTGCTTCTGCCTGAGCAGGATCCCTCTGCAGCTGGCAGAGTCTATTCTCTGCTGCTGTTTGTGGATGCGGTTAAACCATATACTCTTAAGTGCATTATAACCTCCCGGTTAATGCTAACTTTGGAATGACTGCATCAAAACATGTCGTGTTTGGTGTCAAACGTTTTGGAATCATACCCCCACACCAGTAACTGGTGTGGGAGTATGATCCCACCCTACTAGAGGGGACGACATGTACCCACTGTACCAAACGGTAGAAATCTTCTAAAGCCCTGGCATCACAAAATGGATGCCACCAGCACAGACACCGGGCTGCCCTCCTGCTGCTGACCGAAACTCGCAGTGGAGGGAGCTCAACAAAGGGTTTCCTGTCACAGGGAGGTGTCACAACCTTCCAGACAGGATTTAGTGTATTGGAGCTGGGTGGGTGCACTCTTAGAGTGCCTTTGAAGACCTGCACTGGGGGAGCAGTAGGCTCCTCTGTGCATATGCCAGCTCAAACCGGTTCAGGGGCCTCTGCCCCTGTCCTGGCACGAAACTGGACAAAGGGAAGTGGGTGTAACCACCCCTACCCTGGCCCTCCTAGAGGAGTGGCCATAGAGCTAGTCCCTCCCATCTTTACAGTATAAGATACCAAATATTGCCAATGCAATTCAGATTACACCTGGACGACGCTCTACGAAGAAGAATCCGGTCCCTTCAACGTTCTACTACCTTTAGAAGACCGAAGGATCTCCCTTGGAGCCAAGGAGTGGCTCCCCTGCTTTGCAGGCACCTTAAGGACTGAACAACGGTTGCAAACTTTACCGCTCCCGCCGGAGCCCGAAGTCCCTGCATCCCCTGAAGTCGATTTCCTGACCTCTCTACGGCCATTTTGAGTCCCCAGCGAAGCTGTGGCGTCTGGACCCCACGAGTGACGAGGAACGACAATACCAGGGAACCGTGCACTGATTTCGAGTGCAAGCCCTGAACGACGAACTACAAACCTGTGCTTTGGACCACTTAATGTCCAAGACCCGAGCAGGTACTGAACCAAAGATCAGCGGCCTACCCCGTCCCGAGTGACCGTGGGCTGTTGCTGAAGTTTTCCTGCAAAGGCGTCTTCGCGGTTGCTTGCCCGTTGGCTAGTAGCCCTCCTGAAGACATCCTTGACTATTCCAAGAGCTGGCCTGGTTGCTCTGGGCCTACCCTCACTTACCCTCGCTGGGTAAGTCCCTCGGACCTTGCTGGTCTGAGCCATCCACCATCTTCACTCTACATGAGACTTGCAGTTGCCAAGGTTTGTCGGCTCCAATCCGAGTGCCGACACCGCCAACAGCTGCAGACGTCGTGGGACCCTCCAACTCCAGCTGCTGATCATCATCGATCCCTCCTGGACGACGTGGGCGAAGAGACAAAACACCATCAGCAACGAAAGCGACGCGACAGTTGTGGTCATCTATCCTGAAGGCCATCGGTCACTGGCAAGTGACTCTGAACTCTGTCCCCTCAATTTCCAGGTTGCCTGCAACTCCAATCCATCATTGGAACCGAACGGACACCTCTCTCGACGACACAAGCAGCAAGAACCCCTCGATTCCCATTGAAATCAGCATCGCGACCCGACACCAAAGGACACCTGTGCACCCGGACTCCCTGGGTGAGGTAACTCTGGCATTACGGTGCCCAAGTGTGCATTGGCTATCAAAATACTTACCCTGTAAGTTGTGTGCTTGTTGTCCACTCAGAAGTGCCCTAGAACTTTAAAATACAAATCGCGACATTTTTGCATTGAAGTCTATGAGAAACTCGCGTGCGTGTTTAGACACTGCAGGCGCCTCCTGTGGGCTAGTTACTTACCTGAAAACACTACAGCAGTGAAGCCCCAGCGATTCCCAAGGCCCTAGGCCTCTTCATTTTGCTTGTCGAATTTGTTATACCATTTACTTAGTATATGGTCTGGTACGCCCCTAGGGCTACAGTGATTTATGTGCTTAATTTGTTGAGAAATGTTGATCTTTTAAATGTCTACCTGGGACTAATCTCATAAAGAGATTAGTAGAGTATATTTAGTAATAAATACATATATATTTCATATATATACCTGTGTGGTGTCTTTTCATTTGGTGATTCAAGAGATTATAAGGTAAAACAAGATGCTTTACATTCCTCAGAGACTTAGCCTGAAGGCTGCTCTCCACAGCTACCACTAGGATAGCTTTCTTTTAAAAGGTTGTCTTTAAACCTATCTACCAAGAGTCGAATTGAACTGGTGCAAGGTGGCCACTAGAACTAGTGACCAGCATATGCCAGGCAAACTTCTCACAACAAGACAACGAGAGAAGTGGGGAATGACAAGACAAGGAGAGAACTGGGGCATGAGAAGACAAGGAGAGAACTGGGGCATGGCTAGACAAGGAGCGAACTGGGGCATGACAAGACAAGGAGAAAACTACACATTGACAAGACAAGGAGAGAACTGGGGCATGACAAGACCAGGAGAGAACTGGGGAATGACAAGACCAGGAGAGAACTGGGGAATGACAAGACAAGGAGAGAACTGGGGCATGACAAGACCAAGAGAGAACTGGGGCATGACAAGACAAGGAGAGAACTGGGGCACGACAATACATGGAGAGAACTGGGGCACGACAAGATAAGGAGAGAACTGGGGCACGACAAGACAAGGAGAGCACTGGGGCACGAGAAGACAAGGAGAGAACTGGGGCATGACAAGACAAAGAGAGAACTGGGGCACGACAAGACAAAGAGAGAACTAGGGCACGACAATTCAAAAAGAGAACAGGGGCACAAGGAGAGAACTGGGGCATGACAAGACATAGAGAGAACTGGGGCATGACAAGACAAGGAGAGAACTGGGGCATGACAAGACATGGAGAGAACTGGCGCATGACAAGACAAAGAGAGAACTGGGGCATGACAAGACAAAGAGAGAACTGGGGCATGACAAGACAAGGAGAGAACTGGGGCATGACAAGACAAGGAGAGAAGTGGGGAATGACAATACAAGGAGAGAACTGGGGCATGAGAAGACAAGGAGAGAACTGGGGCATGACTAGACAAGGAGCGAACTGGGGCATGACAAGACAAGGAGAAAACTGCACATTGACCAGACAAGGAGAGAACTGGGGCATGACAAGACCAGGAGAGAACTGGGGAATGACAAGACCAGGAGAGAACTGGGGAATGACAAGGCAAGGAGAGAACTGGGGCATGACAAGACCAAGAGAGAACTGGGGCATGACAAGACAAGAAGAGAACTGGGGCATGACAAGACAAGGAGAGAACTGCGGCATGACAAGACTAGGAGAGAACTGGGGCATGACAAGACAAGTAGCGAACTGGGGCATGACAAGACAAGGAGTGAACTGCAGCCTGACAAGACAAGGAGAAAACTGGGGAATGACAAGACCAGGAGCGAACTGGGGAATGACAAGACCAGGAGAGAACTAGGGCATGACAAGACATGGAGAGAACTGGGGCATGACAAGACAAGGAGAGAACGGCAGCATGGCAAAACAAGGAGAGAACCGGGGCATGACAAGACAAGGAGAGAACTGGGGCATGACAAGACCAGGAGAGAACTGCAACATGGCAAGACAAGGAGAGAAAAGGGGCATGACAAGACAAGGAGAAAACTGCAGCATGACAAGACAAGGAGAGAACTTGGGCATGACAAGACAAGGAGAGAACTGGGACATGACAAGACAATGAGAGAACTGGGGCATGACAAGAAAAGGAGGGAACAGCAGCATGACAAGACAAGGAGAGATCTGGGGCATGACAAGACAAGGAGATAACTGGGGCTTGGGGGAACATAGCGATGATAAGGGGAAGGTGTGGAAAAGTGAAAGACACACAGATGATAGACGGAATGCAGAGCAAATCAAACATTCACCCCCAGTCAAAAGATCTGGGTTAAATCCATTGTTCTTTTGCTCATCATGCCACCCCAGTTTAGACCCAGCCATATGTAAATTAGTCTTGACCCACTGCCTCATGGGAACAGTGAAGCGCAAAAGCCTGGACCGGAAACAAGCATCCTTGGACCAGTGGTCTTTTTGCATTTGTAACCCTGAGTGGCAAGGGTATGCCCAGGCAAGGGTCCCATGCTCTCCATGCCACTGGAGTCATGCTAACCTGGCTATTGAGGGGTGATACTCCATAACCGGTCCCAGGATGCTTGTTTAAAGTCCATGGAGGACCTGCCCTGGCAGTTTAGGGCTGGGCTGTTCCCATGAGGAGCAGGGTAAAGGCTGATTGGCATATGGCTGTGTCTGAACTGGAAGGGCATGGGGAGCAAAACAACTATGGATTTATGCCCAGATCTTTGTACTGGGGTAATTGTTTGACATCATGCATCTATTATCCATCTATCGTTCTTTTTGCAAGGGGTGGAAAAGTACACAGAAGACAGAAAGTGGATGTCAAAAAGCGACCCTAAAATGGCCGCAGTGTAGATGTTTCTATCAAGTGTCTGTGATGATTTTTCCCATGCCTTTGTGCCTGTTTCACTGTTGATGTTTCGGACTTGTACTCATCCCTGGCTGCTCATTGGATGCTTCTGGCCTTCTGATTGGACGCATATGATCCTTCCTTCACTGCCTCTCTCTTCCCTTCTGGTGATAGAGAAGGCATGGCCCCTTTAAGGCAATGTTCTACCCATTTTTCCTCTGGGTGTTCTACCCTTTTCTCCTCTGGGTGTTCTACCCATTTCTCCTCTGGGTGTTCTAACATTTTCTCCTCTGGGTGTTCTAACATTTTCTCCTCTGGGTGTTCTGCCAATTTCTACTCTGGGTGTTCTACCCATTTTTCCTCTGGGTGTTCCACCCATTTCTTCTCAGGGTGTTCTGCCCATTTCTCCCCTGGGTGTTCTACCCATCTCTCCTCTGGGTATTCTACCCATTTCTCTTGTGTCTGTGGGATCCTGCTCATGAACGTCATTGCAGGTGATGGTTCAGTCCACCACGGGGGTGCTGTAATGTTACTGGGGACCAGACTCGTGCACTCATGGAGCCTGATAAAAGACCTAATTCCTTAATTGGCTGCACTGCCGGGGTTGCTGAAGGTGGGTGTCTTTTTGTAGAGGGGAATCTTTCTTTAGATATCCCTTCTCAAACACAACCCTGAGAAGGGTGTGTGGAGTGCGGCGTGCTCTGTGTTTCTTGTGTATGTTGGGGAGAAGAGGTTGTACTACTGGTGCTGACTGTGCTGCACCTGTTGTTTGAGTATGTGAGCTGGTGCTGCTGTGCTGCAACTCTCCTGTCTGAGCAAAGCGAGCTGTCCTCAAGCCTATATGAGAGGGAAAGAGAGAGAGAGAGCAAGTGTGCGTGTGTGTTAGTGTGCGTGTGTGTGTGGCTGGGCAGCTTGCAGCTCTACTCTGGAAGTGTGTACTGGCACTAACTTGTTTAGGCTTCACCTAGTGCGCACATGCACTGTCTTTGAAAGCTATTGTTCTAAAAAATCTTTTGTTAGTTTTGAACATCCACTCTTATTGAGTGCTAGACCAAAAGTAACTCTTCTTCACACCGCCTGTGTTTACCACCATTCCCCATTGTATTTTACCCATGTCATGCCCTCCTTCTGCTCTCTGATGTGTTGCCCACACCAAACACCTTGACACTGTTTTTAGGTCGAGCCTAGACAGCGCATGCGCTGTCTCAAGACCTGTAGTAAACAGAATATGGAGGGTAATTTCTCCTGCCGCTTGCCATTGGTTAACTCTGGCATTGCTCTTCTTATTTGGCTTCTAGTTGGCTGGCGATCCGATACGTCACTTCCGTTTTTGTAGGAAGCAGCACAGACCAACTACAGTTTAGTTACGCTGCTTGTAGGAGAGTAGGATCTGCTTCATATGTTTACCCCTACTTTTTGCTGGTGTTTCACTGTTTTTTTTACTTTAGTCTGGCTGGGACCCTGCTATTCAGGGCCCCAGCCTAGCTGCTTCCTCTCTAAAATGATTCCATGTACTTTAGGTACAGTTCAAATTGGATCTGAGGTGCCCTTATAAGTCCCTAGTATATGGTATGCTATGTACCCCGGGCATAGGTACCCCAGCGGCCTACCAAGGGCTGAAGCATGTATTATGCCACCCCTGGAAAGCCACCCAAAATGACACCACAGGTCTGCTACTGCAGCCTGGGTAAGGTGGTACATGCACCCCTTACTGAGATATAGCATCACTATATCTCACCATATACTGCACATACAAACCTATCAGTCACCCCTATGGCAGGCCTTATCAATCCTGAAGGCAGGGTGCTTGGTTATATGTGAGGGGGTGCCCAGGCATGAGCTGAGCCCCTCTGCAGCCTTCGGAATCTCTTGTCAAACACCTTGGAATCATACCCCCACACCAGTAACTGGTGTGGGAGTATGATCCCACCCTTCTAGAGGGAGAGACATGACAGCACTGGTATACCCGGTAGAAACTTAATAGAGCCCTGGCATCACAAAATGGATGCTGCAGCCACAGACACAAGTCTGACCTCCTACTGCTGACCGAAACTCTGGCAGGGGAGGCCTGGACAATAGGTTTCCTGTCACAGAGAGGTGTAACCACCTCCCAGACAGGATTATGTGTATTGGGGCTGGGTGGGAGCACTCTCTGGGTGCTTTGAAGTCCTGCACTGGGGGCACATTTGGTGTCCCTGTGCTTAGTCCAGCACAGACTGGTTCAGGGGCTACCAGCTCCTGCTCTGGTGCAAAACTGGACAAAGAAAATGGGTGTAGCCACCCCTCTTTCCAAATCCTCCCTTAGATGGGTCCCCAGAGCTAGTCCAACCCCTTCCTTAGGTATAAGTAAGGAACCTCTGTAACCATAACTTTAAATTACACTGGACGAAACTCTGAAGTCAAACCCTGGACCTTCGACGCTCTGCTCAAGACCAGAGGACTGAAGAAATCTCCCTTGGGGTTAAGGAGTGACTCCCCTGCTTGGCAGGCACCAACAAAGCAATTTTCCGGTCTGCATTATCAAAGCTCCCGCCGGACTCCGAAGTATTTGCCGCCCAGGAAGAGGATTTCCAGACATCTCAGAGGCCGTCCCGAGTCCCCAGCAAAGCTGAGACCCGCAGCCCTGATGAGTAGGGTGGGGCCGGAACTTCTGGTCAGCGTGCATTTCTGCAAGTGCATTGACTTCTTGACGTTTCTCGAAGTCGTGCTTGGGCTGACTTGTAGCCCCCACCTCAAGCACTGAATCCACTGAAGATTGTTGGCCTGGTTATTCCGAGTGACCCGTGGGTCACCATTTTGTGTTTCATCTTAAGGTCCCTTTGCGATCCCTGGTCCGTTGACTGGTGGCTCCCTGAGGGGTTAACTTTGAATTTCCTTGGGCTTCCCTGGTTGCTTCAGATGTTCCCCGGCGCCCTACCAAGTGGTGAGTCCCACAGACCTTGCTGGTCTGCACCGAAGCATCTTTCTCGTTTCTGCGTGGGTTGCTGTTGCCAAGGCTTGTTGTTTGTAATGTGGGCACCAATGCTGCAGCACTCGACATCCTTTGTGGGACAGCTCAAATCCAGCTCCTGGTTGTCCTCGACACCTCTTGGACCTCGTGGCTGAAGAGTCAAGCTTCACCTCTTTCACCTGAAATCACCCGACATCGGTGGACATCTGTCCATCGCCTTCCGTGTCACTGGCTAGCGACCCAGACTCTGTCCCCTCTGCTTTCAGGTTATTCTCATCTTCGATCCAGGCTTGGATCTCTTCGGACACTTCGCATCTTCACGGCAGCAGCACTTCTTCGCCAGCTCCCATTGAAATCGACGACGCGACCTGACACCCAAAGACACCTATACACCCGGCTTCCCTGAGTGAGGTAACACGAGTACTCCGGTGCTCCCGTGGGTGCTAGCCCTAGAACAGCCTAAGTCCAAAAGGATTTGGTCCTGACTCATTTCTAAGTGTCCCTAATCTTTAAAAATCGAACCAAGACTTTCCACATAGAAGCTAACGGGAGCTTGCTGTTGTGTTCACACACTGCACACGACCCCCGTGGGTCCCCTGTGTCACTACCTTGGGTGGTTCCTTGGGGTCCCAGCGATTCTACAGGCTCTAGGCCTTGTGTCTAGTTAAGTCATGGTTCTTATACCACTATTTTAGTATATGGTTTGGCTCGCCCCTCGGGCCTGACGTGCATTTGTGCTATTTTACTGTGATTATTAAAGTGTAACTTATGTGTTTTGACCTCTAATCTCATAAAGAGACTTGGAGGGTGTGTTTAGTAATAAATACATATATTTGGTATATATACCTGGTGTGGATATCTTTCATTTAGTGACTCAAAAGATTATAGACTGGTAAAACAAGCTGCTTTACATTCCTTGAAGACTTAGCCTGAAGGCTGCTCTCCATAGCTACCACTAGGATAGCTTTCAATAATGGTTGTCTTTAACCTATGATCAATAAGGGGTTGTTTGGACAGGTACAAGGTGCCCACTATAACTAGTGGACTGCATATACCAGGCCAACTTCTCACACTGCTGGGCTGTTATCTTTTCATTTAGGGACTACTTCCTTGTTAATTGTTTGCCTCAGCTCTTGTATCAGCACGGCGCTCGCTTCACGGACGCTGTGCTTCACGTTTCAGACGGCATTTGATGGCATTTGCATTTTACAACCCTAAGTTTCGTTAATTCAGTTCAGCCTGCCTAAAATGGATTACCCCCACTGCTGGCAAGTGCATCATATGAGGCCCGCAGCCTGCCAGCGTGTCTAAAGCGCGGCCGCAGGGCCAGATCTCAACCCGCTCCCCATTTCTCCAGAGTGCAGCCAAGAGCTTCGTGTGTGACACTGTTGCGTCTCTCACTCCAGCTCGTGTGTAGCGCTGCAATGCCTCTGTGCACCTGAGCGGCCATAAAGAACCTGCAACACTCCGCGCAGCAGGACCGCACTTTCATTACTTTTCCCCATCCGAGCAGTCCCAAAGAAGCAGCTGCGCTCCTCGCATCAGGAACCCACGTTTCACTGACCTTCACTGCCAGTGGGGAGACGTACAGCGGGTTTGAGCTTCCAGCGGGCAGCCAGGAAAAACCACGGAGGGCTCCCACACCCACAATCCCTATACCTTCAGCAGCTGCCTGCACACTCGCAGGCAGCTCCACTTGGCACACTAGTGCACAGGGATTTACAGAGTGTGTTACCCCCGCTGTGTTTTACCCATTCACTGGGGCACTGGAATTGCTGTGGTTCTCTGGGGTGATACCTCGATGGAGCCCCCCATTCCAAACTTCAGTCGAATTGCTGCATTCACAAAGATTACCATAGGGCATATTAACAAGAAACGGCGTCAAAATTATCGCCACTTTAGCGGCAGAAAACTGCCGCTGAAGCGGCAAAAATGGGCTTGATAATATGCCCTGGAGATTTCCCATAGAAGCCCATGTTCTGGTGTCAACATGGGCTTCTATGGGAATTCTCTGCGGCATATTATCAAGCCCATTATAAGCATATTATCAAGCCCAGTTTTCTGCCGCAAAAGCGGCGATAATTTTAACACAGTGCTTGATAATATGCCCCCAAATTCTTCCTAGTAGGCATGCAGGCGCTCCTGCGTCCTATGATATCTGCCTACCTGGAAGCATTACCCTAGGGCTCTCAAACAGTACTGTAACTCTCCCCTTAGGGGAGTACGGTTGTGGACAGTTGTAAAACTTGATCTCTACACAGGGTAATTTATGTGTTTTATGGGTGGGTGAGTGGATGCATGTTTTATGAGTTCACTGCTGCATTCCGTGCCCTGGAGTTTTAATGCATATCGTTTGATCCTCACAGTGTCTGGGTAATGAGTATTCCCTCAGTACTGGCACAATATGCTGTGTTCCTGATTTGTCTGTCGTTGTGGCCATTATGCAATTACTGGAGACCTTGACAATTACATTCCGTATTGCTATCATTTTGGGTCTAAATGTGAGTAATGTATTGTGCGCATTCCCTCTGGTCCTTGACTCTCCGGTGCCTGCACGGCTTTGTAGCCAGTAACTGAAAATATCGACTTCATAGTCAGCTGGGCCACTACAGACTGTAAAACTCATTCCTCCCTTGGCCAATGAGTCTGAGATGAGTGGAACAGATAAGGACACTGCAAGGAATTGGGCCCCAGATTTCCTTCAGAGGAGCACTGCTAAACACTGAGAGGTAGATTTACAAGGACTGGCGCATCCCTGCATATCAGCAGGGAGGCGCCAGGCAAGATGCGTCACGCAAGTTTACCCTTTGCTCCACCACAGATGCACTGCATTTACAATGCGGCGCATCGTGGCGCAAGGATAAACAGATGCGTGATGCATCTGATGGCGTAAGGGCGGCGCATTGCTGGAGTCGTGTCGCAAGAGCGACGCAACTCCAGCAATGCTCAGGGGCTGCCCATATCTAACATGTTGCGTCACACCTACGCCTGCATCAAGCAGGGCCAGGGTTTTGACGCAGCAGCATCGGAAAAGTGACTCCGTGAAATCTTGTCGATTTCACTGCGTCACTTTTCCGAGGGAACACCCACCCTGCATACATTAAACTTGACGCAGGTTTAATGTGGCGCAGGGCTTTACAACGTGGCACATCTCCCTAGATGCAACGTGACACATCTCCCTTGATGCATCACGTAAATAAGGCGCAACATGGCACATGGTTTACGCCGCTGCTGCGTCACAGAACAGTTGCAACGGCCTCGCAAATGTGTCTCAAGGGGCTTGTAAATCTGCCCCTGAGAGGCAATAAACAGGCATAGAAGATGGCTGAGAGGCAATGAACAGGCATGGAAGATGGCTGAGAGGCAATAAACAGGCATAGAAGATGACTGAAAGGCAATAAACAGGCATAGAAGATGGCTGAAAGGCAATAAACAGGCATAGAAGATGACTGCAACAAGGCGCTTGGTAACTCTTTTCTCTCTGCAGTATTTCATTACACATTGTATTTCCTTACTCGCGCATAGGCAGGCATATCTGGCACAGCAGCGCCTATGCATGACAGTTTGTCGACCTCTGATGCACAGCTTGACAAGATGTGGGTTTTCAGGTCGATCCTGTGCAGCTTGGTGTCCCTGCTTTTCGAAAGAATAGTAAATCTGAGAAATTGTTTAATCAGCGAATCTAAAGGGCCAATATAGGCTTTAACTGAAATAATCTGGAATTTGCCCATTTAACCAAAAGCTATAAAAAAGATTTTCACAAGGTACAGTCACTGTTTTACTGAAAACATAGCCTTTGAAAGCACCGTAAACATTATAACAATCCTTTTGCACAATTCTCCTGACAGCCTGTTTATACTGTGTGCAACCTATCTTTTACTGTGTGTCTATTCTGCTCTAGTCTCTTCCTCACAAACTCACAACTACCTTCTATTGTTTGCCTCTCATATTTCTTCTCCCCTGCCCTATTCTTCTCTAGCCATTCCTTCCTCCCTGTCACTCACACACGCTTCTCTTTAATCCCTCTTTCGCTCTCGCTGTCTCTCGTGCGCATATCTTGCTCTGGTGTCACGCTCTCTTCGGTCATGCATTACCCCCGTCCCTTTACAGCAACTCCTTCCCTATTTTTTTTTATTTCTCTCTCATAGCCTAGTTCACATTTTCTGGTTCTCCAGCACTATAAGGTCATACAATTGGCAATAGCACTATGCACATAGGATCTCTCCACTGCAAACAAAAAAGAAAGTAAAAAACGTAAGGGCATATCAACAACAACCAGTGATAATTATCGCTGAGCGCACTTAGCGCTAGGATAGTTATCGCCGGCTAGCGCCGATTTTTATCGCTGAGATAGCGTGCTATTAGCAACACTTATCTCATCAGCGATAAAAATCCTAGCGCTAACTGGCTAACGTGAGATTATCGCTGGAAACCCAGCGATAATCTCATGAAATGTGGCGTTAGCTTGTTGATAGGGACTCACAAACTTAGCCATGATATCCACCTTACATAGGATATCATGGCTAAGCCAGTCCTGAAGCAGGCGTAAGGAAAGTAGCGATAACAGGGGTTATCGCTACTTTTCCTGACGCTATGCTTCATAGCGTGGGGCTTGCTGATAGGAGAAATGTCGCTTAGCGACATTTCTCCTGTCATGCCAGGTCAGGAACGCCCACTTTGCATCTCATTAGAGATGCAAAGCTGGGCGTTAGGAATCCTGACGCTAAAGCAAGGTTTCACGCGTTAGCGTGAACTTGCTGATTAGGCGATAAAATTATCGCTGCTTTTTGGCCGAAAACGGCCGCAAAAGCGGAGATAATTTTTATCGCCTGCTTGTTGATATGCCCCGTTGTCATTTACAGCGCTAATAGCTCTAACTTTCACAAATGACAGACCGATTGCATTGCAAATGCTTCTTTTTACATGTTGCACAGCAAGCAGCATGGGCTGCTCTGGAAAACTGCTTAGGAGTAAAATTGTTATGCACTTTTTTTCACTTTCAAGAAGCGCTTTACAAAATGTTTTAAAAAAACAACAACAAAAAACAGCCAATAGATTTTCCATAGGCGAAACCTATTGGCTTTGCCACTGCTTGTTTTCTTGTGGACAGAAGCTTGAGCTTCAGCCCCCTAAGTGTAATTGTTCTGTGATTATCACTGAGGCTGGAAAAGCAAACCGTCACTATGTAAAAGTCAGCCCTATTGCCTTTAGCATAGACAGTATTTTATCATTCTATTTCCTGTAGGACAGTCCCTCCTCTGACACATGATTCTCGCTCTCAGGACTCCTCGCAGCTGCACCTTGCACTTCAGTTCGGACAGAAAATTAAATGTTCAATGTATCCAGCTATTGGACGGGCATGGGGAATATTCCCGAACAAGTCACAGCAGACAGCAGTGAATGCATAGTAAATGTCTTGTACAAGGGAACCGCTCTTCACCCCAGAAGTAATGTTACTCACAGTGTGACAGTCCGCGCGCTGGATTTTGACCCGAGTTCACTTCTCTGTGAGACCAGATGCTTCTACTCTAAGGAAACTCACATCTCTCATGTACAAGTTTGAAATCCGATAAAGTGTTGTACCTACTAATTAACATTTCCTACTGTGTTTTTAATGATTTCTGCTCTATATATTTGTGTATTTACTGAAACTTGGTAACTTCCTAAGTTAAATTAAATTCAGTTATATCAGTACTATATTCTTTTACTACATTGCCTCTTTTTATACGCTTAATATTTCCATATATTCTTTCTCGTTCCGAAATATCACGGTCTTTAGTTACATTTTTCCGAAATTCTGGTTCACTCTTCGTAAAAAAAAGTGCACCTACCCACGACAACGGAGTCCTTCAGTTGTGTCTATTTTGTCCACATTTTACTTTAAAAGCGTGTTCTTGGGACCTGGTGTTTATTACCTATTATTAATTTTATCATCATCACTTTTAATATTGGAAGTCAATAAACATAAACAAACAACATATTCTAACCCAACTTTAGGTCAGATACTGACTACAAAAATACTCCCTGGTGGTTAGGGCTAGACACACGACGTCACTGGCTTCTCAACTCTAAGCTCGGTGGATTTTACAGTCGTACATTTCTTAAATTAAAACACAAGCTATAGTAATACAAATATTATGAATTCGACTTATGTAGCTCTGATTTTCACAATGACAAGGAAAAGTGTTTCCGCCCGGTCTCGAACCGGGGACCTTTCGCGTGTGAGGCGAACGTGATAACCACTACACTACGGAAACCCACATGAACTTTGTGGTATCCTCCTCTTATTTTAGAGCACGAGCTCTGGCGACTGCCGGGTTGTAGTTCATGTGGTAACAGTCGGACAAATTAGATTAGTTCTAAAGATACGTTTAGGGAGTGTTTTTCGGGCGAGATATTAATCCCCACCGCTGTTGAAAGCTAGTGTGGGCCTGCAAGTGGCGAAATTGTAAAGAGTGTACACCCAGGAATCCACGCATATAAGTTACATGTATATGTGTGTTTGTGAGAGAGCTGCAAGTGGGGGCATCGGGGTGGGCTGTTTAATGCCTGCAGTCATCAGTGGCAGTCTGCCAGGAGGTTCCCTGTCTTTGAGATCTCTGGCTCTGAAGCAATGAACACAAAGAGGAAAAACAAGCATTGGCGTGCAAGAGAAAGTGCTTCTACACTGATTGTGCCCTGTTTTGTTGTGTGGGTGAGTGGATGCATGGGACGATGCATCGGTGGTTGGGTGAATGGATAGTTAGATGAATGAGTGAAGGAAAGAGTGAATGATTGAAGACTTAATGGATATATAGCTAGATGAATCATAGCTTTTGACATAAATAAAGATGGACACATACAAAAAGTGGTTTGGATCAGTCACATGGAGCCATGAGTTACCTGAAGAGTCATTGGAACAGTATTATCAGCTCAAGAAGGTAAATAACTCAAGGCAACAATTATGTGAACATGGCTGCGAGTGTCCAGGTCCATGCGGCATGAGCTGCTCCAGTCCAGGTTTTTTCCTCTGAATTCTGAGGCTTGAAGTCCCAGCTCTCTAATGAACTAAACCAGACTAAAGCGCCCAGAAGTGAAAAGCAAACTCTGGACTGCAGCAGGTAGACTGGCATGGCCCTGGCACTCTTGTCAGGGTTGTACTTGTCCCTTTAGAACAGAGTCTACAACCTTATGAGACATAGTTAAACCGTGCAAGAGAGGCCCATGCTAACAGAAGCCTAACACACACACACAGAGCATGCGGCTGAGAGCCACAGTCACAGCCACAGACAGAGACATCTGCCCTCCTTGATAAACACACGAGGGAAGCTGTGTGGCTTTCTTTGCAGACACAGAGCTTCTCTGCAGTGCCACAAAGAAGGCATGTTCAGCTGGAGACAGGGGCAGTGCCACTGGAGACAAGGGCAGGGCCGCCAAGAGGGCATGTTCACCTGGAGACAGGGGCAGTGCCACCAAGACGGCCTGTTCAGCTGGAGACAGGGGCAGTGCCACCAAGAGGGCATGTTCAGCTGGAGACAGGGGCAGTGCCACCAAGATGGCATGTTCAGCTGGATACAGGGACAGTGCCACCAAGATGGCATGTTCAGCTGGAGGCAGGGGCAGTGCCACCAAGAGGGAAGGTTCAGTTGGAGACAGGGGCAGTGCCACCAAGAGGGCATGTTCAGCTGGATACAGGGACAGTGCCACCAAGATGGAATGTTCAGCTGGAGACAGGGGCAGTGCCACCAAGAGGGAATGTTCAGCTGGAGACAGGGGCAGTGCCACCAAGAGGGCGTGTTCAGCTGGAGACAGGGGCAGTGCCACCAAGAGGGCGTGTTCAGCTGGAGGCAGGGGCAGTGCCACCAAGAGGGCGTGTTTAGCTGGAGACAGGGGCAGTGCCACCAAGAGGGCATGTTCAGCTGGAGACAGGGGCAGTGCCACCAAGAGGGCATGTTTAGCTGGTGACAGGGGCAGTGCCACCAAGATGGCGTGTTCAGCTGGAGACAGGGACAATGCCACTAAGAGGGCGTGTTCAGCTGGAGACAGGGGCAGTGCCACCAAGAGGGCATGTTCAGCTGGAGGCAGGGGCAGTGCCACCAAGAGGGCGTGTTCAGCTGGTGACAGGGGCAGTGCCACCAAGAGGGCATGTTCAGCTGGAGACAGGGGCAGTGCCACCAAGAGGGCATGTTCAGCTGGTGACAGGGGCAGTGCCACCAAGAGGGCATGTTCAGCTGGAGACAGGGGCAGTGCCAAAAAGAGGGCATGTTCAGCTGGAGACAGGGGCAGTGCCACCAAGAGGGCATGTTTAGCTGGAGGCAGGGGCAGTGCCACCAAGAGGGCATGTTTAGCTGGTGACAAGGCTATTAATCAGGAACCATTGAGACAATGCAGAGTGTTGTGGGCTGAGGTGAAGGTGAAAGGAGCTCCACGTGCTCAGGGCGAGCACCCCATATGTAGAGGAGTGCAGTGCGTGTTCATCGACGAAGGTTTTTGTCTTTGTCCATGGCCAACTGTTGCTTGTGTTGTCAAAGTCAAGGTGATTAATGTTGTTTATTGCCCAGTGTCTACAGCCGCAATCTAACCTCTCCATGTCTCCACCGGGCAATTGCACCACTCTCTGTGCACTCAGGAAGAGTGCCCTCCCCAATGTGCACACAAATGCATGCCCTCTCGCCCACCCCTCTGTCACGTGCTAACCCTGCCCATATGCCCAATGGAGAGACCATCCGATATACAATACACTGCACAGTATTTTTGGAAGCCATCATCTAAGTCATTAGGGTGGGGTCAGTCATCACAGCTCCAGCCTCTGTCTGCACCCACTCCCGGGGCAAGCTTTCCTCTGCCATGCTGCGCCCTGTTTGGTTCTTTAGAGAGGCGGGCTCACCTGGTGTGCAACAAAACCCTAATGATGAAAACCACACCCAGAAAAGAAACAAGGGCTTAACTGAAGTATGATAGGCATGTAAGCACCATGATACTTATCAGTGCCTCCGTTTTGATAAATTCATATGTTGTGCACTTCTGTTGAAGGGCATCACTACGGGTGGGCGGAACTCATGGAATTTCACTCTGTGGAATCTCGCGGAGTTTTTATGTAACTCCATGAGTTTTACTAATGGGCAGCGAAATGCATGCTGTGCTACCCGCATGGCGATTAGCACCAATCAGCATGAACGCCACCACGCAGTCCACAAGAGCGCGCGGCCATTCAAATTGATTTTGCTAACACCAAAATTGAAAATCCACCGGAGAAACGGCACCCAGATAGCGAGTGCTCCAGCGATTGCATTAGAAAATCATGCAGGAAGGCTTCCTAGTGGCCGGAAATCACACTGAGGGATGCTAAATCTCCCTTGCGCTCGCTAGCTCGCTTACTGGTGCCTCCCATTGTTTTCATTGTCATCGCATTGCTCAAATGGGAAACATAATCAGCGATTGGCTGAAGTTGGCTGGAACTCCACCTTAAAATAGATGCCAAATTACTCCATTTCCACAAGCAAAATTGTTTTTTTGCCCATGCCTCTTATACAACTCAAGAAATATATTCTTGAAAAATAACACACAAAAAATATCAGAGTTCTTTAGAACACTTATTTAGATCATGCATCTCATTAATGTGAATTCAGAATCACATGGAATGTGAAATTTTCAGTGGGGAAGCCTTCTTGTCAAGATGGCTTCCTAGTTGAAGCGCATCGCTTTATAGTCCCTGCTAGCTGTTCCTGCTCCTCAGAACGATATGCCTTATGGATTGTGCATGAAAGTGAATTCATAGTGGGGTCGTTGGTAGTCCACCGCAAGTAATAATGCCACTAACCCTTCTACCCATGACACAGAGCAGACAGGCTTAACTTACAGAAAATGTGTAAAGCATTTATAAATACCAACATGGTTAAGAAGTCAAAAACACAACACTCTAAAATTCCACTCCGATTTATAAAAATAGAGGTTGATGTAATAAATAAAATTGCACCAAAATTAAAAAATATCAAGTAATTAGGAAACTAAGATATTATTTCTTAAACATTTATGAAAATAAGCACCAAGAAAAAGTAGAGTGCCCATCAGTAATCACTGTTTATGGATGATAAAGGCATAGGCATGATTTCAGACTGACCGCAATGGAGTGCAGGTCAGATACACTAAGCAGGTTTGTAACGGTCATTAGTTTTACCCACAAACGTAGTCTTTGAAATGGAAGTCAAAATCCTTGAAGAAAGTAGCTGTTAGTTGAGGTCCCAATGAAGCTATTGGCTTTGGTGGGAAAATTTCCTTGTGGGTAAACTTCAAATTTCACGCCCAGAGAAGTCCTCACATCAGCCAGATACTTAGGTGCCGATTATGATCCTGGAGAAACCGGGTACGAACCGTCGGTCGGAGCGTATTCTCCGTCCGACTCGTACCCGGTTGCAAAACTTTACAAACATGCAAGTACGATTCGCACGGAAACACTATTCCCGTACGAATCGTACAAAACACCAACCGAGGAAAAAAAACATACAAATGACATCCGGAAAAGCGCCGACGTGACGTCGGGACGCATGCAGCCTGCGTTCCACGAACCAGGGAGTACGATTCGCACCGACGTCATCCCGCGCGGAGAATATTTTCCGGCAGCCAAAAACTGCCGAGAAATCAGGACGACGCGCACAAGGAGCACCTGTATGCGTCGGACAGACATGGACCCGAACCTACGTGTCATCCCGGCCCTCATAGCAATCGACCTCCTCTACAGGTACCGACGCAGACGCCGCAGAAGGTCAGAACAACACCAAGGGGCAAAGGAGGGGGAGGGGCAGGGGCAGGACACAAAACCCCCACCCAAGTCACACAGCACACATGCCCTGGACATACCTGACCTCCAGGCCCTGGTCACTTCGAGGGAGTGGGGGCATGTCCAGCAACGCCAGCGTCTGCCACAACGGAAGTGGGCGACGATGCGAACCGGCAACACAACAATACAGGTGCGTACCGTACCCACGCCTTAAGAGCATGGGTATAAGTCGTACCACGCCCACACCCACGTCACCCCAACAATGGAGGTACGGCCCGTACCCATGTGACAAAGAACTGGGTACGGGCCGCACAAGCACTCCACAGCGTGGGCACGGGTACGTATGGACCGTACCCCCACCCGCGTATGTATGGAGCGTACCCCCACCCGCTTATGTACGGACTGTACCCCCACCCGTGTATGAATGGACCGTACCCACACCCGCGTATGTATGGAGCGTACCCCCACCCCAACAGTGTATGTACGGACCGTACCCCCACCCGTGTATGAATGGACCGTACCCACACCGCGTATGTATGGTGCGTACCCCAACCCCAACAGTGTATGTACGGACCGTACCCCCACCCGTGTATGAATGGACCGTACCCACACCCGCGTATGTATGGTGCGTACCCCCACCCCAACAGTGCACATATGGAGCGTACCCCCACCCCAACAGTATATGTACGGACTGTACCCACACCCGCGTATGTATGGAGCTTACCCCCACCCCAACAGTGTATGTACGGACCGTACCCCCACCCGTGTATGAATGGACCATACCCACACCCGCGTATGTATGGAGCATACCCCCACCCCAACAGTGTATGTACGGACCATACCCACACCCGCGTATGTATGGAGCATACCCCCACCCCAACAGTGTATGTACGGACCGTACCCCCACCCGTGTATAAATGGACCGTACCCACACCTGCGTATGTATGGAGCGTACCCCCACCCCAACAGTGTATGTACGGACCGTACCCCTACCCGTGTATGAATGGACCGTACCCACACCCACGTATGTATGGAGCGTACCCCAACCCCAACAGTGTATGTACGGACCGTACCCCCACCCGTGTATGAATGGACCGTACCCACACCCACGTATGTATGAAGCGTACCCCCACCCCAACAGTGTACATATGGAGCGTACCCCCACCCCAACAGTGTATGTACGGACCGTACCCACACCCGTGTATGTATGGAGCATACCCCCACCCCAACAGTGTATGTACAGACCGTACCCCCACCCATGTATGAATGGACCGTACCCACACCCGCGTATGTATGGAGCATACTCCCTCCCCAACAGTGTATGTACGGACCGTACCCACACCCGCGTATGTATGGAGCGTACCCCCACCCCAACAGTGTATGTACGGACCGTACCCCCACCCGTGTATGAATGGACCGTACCCACACCCGCGTATGTATGGAGCGTACCCCCACCCCAGCAGTGTATGTACGGACCGTACCCCCACCCGTGTATGAATGAACCGTACCCACACCCGCGTATGTATGGAGCGTACCCCCACCCCAACAGTGTACATATGGAGCATACCCCCACCCCAACAGTGTATGTACGGACCGTACCCACACCCGCGTATGTATGGAGCGTACCCCCACCCCAACAGTGTATGAACGGACCGTACCCCCACCCGTGTATGAATGGACCGTACCCACACCCGCATATGTATGGAGTGTACCCCCACCCCAACAGTGTATGTACGGACCATACCCACACCCACGTATGTATGGAGCGTACCCCTACCCCAACAGTGTATGTACGGACCGTACCCCCACCCGTGTATGAATGGACCGTACCCACACCCGCGTATGTATGGAGCGTACCCCCACCCCAACAGTGTATGTACGGACCGTACCCCCACCCGTGTATGTACGGACCGTACCCCCACCCGCGTATGTACGGACCGTACCCTCACCCGTGTATGAATGGACCGTACCCACACCCACGTATGTATGGAGCGTACCCCCACCCCAACAGTGTATGTATGGAGCGTACATGGCCAGACGCAGGAGGGGTGGGTGCAGAGTCCTCCCAGCAGTGCCCAGACGCAGGAGGGGTGGGTGTAGAGTCCTCCCAGCAGTGCCCAGACACAGGAGGGGTGTGTGCAGAGTCCTCCCAGCAGTGCCCAGACACAGAAGGGGTGGGTGCAGAGTCCTCCCAGCAGTGCCCAGACGCAGGAGGGGTGGGGGCCTATCACTCCCAGCAGTGCCCAGACACAGGAGGGGTGTGTGCAGAGTCCTCCCAGCAGTGCCCAGACGCAGGAGGGGTGGGTGCAGAGTCCTCCCAGCAGTGCCCAGACGCAGGAGGGGTGTGTGCAGAGTCCTCCCAGCAGTGCCCAGACACAGGAGGGGTGGGTGCAGAGTCCTCCCAGCAGTGCCCAGACACAGGAGGGGTGGGTGCAGAGTCCTCCCAGCAGTGCCCAGACACAGGAGGGGTGGGTGCAGAGTCCTCCCAGCAGTGCCCAGACGCAGGAGGCGTGGGGGCCTATCACTCCCAGCAGTGCCCAGACACAGGAGGGGTGTGTGCAGAGTCCTCCCAGCAGTGCCCAGACGCAGGAGGGGTGGGTGCAGAGTCCTCCCAGAAGTGCCCAGACGCAGGAGGGGTGGGTGCAGAGTCCTCCCAGCAGTGCCCAGACGCAGGAGGGGAGGGTGCAGAGTCCTCCCAGCAGTGCCCAGACACAGGAGGGGTGGGTGGAGAGTCCTCCCAGCAGTGCCCAGACACAGGAGGGGTGTGTGCAGAGTCCTCCCAGCAGTGCCCATGGAACACAAAGGGTGGAGTACCCACAGATACAATGCCCACAAATGTCAGTCAGGTGCACAAAGACCCTGCAGTACATGTACCACATGTGTGCGAGGCTGGGAGTACACACATGCATAGCGCCTAAGAGAAAACATGTCCACATGAAGTTATGTTATGTTATTTATATTTTTATAGTGCACAGCTGCCCCAGCAAAGGGGCGTCCTGGCGCTTTGACAGACACTATAACATAACACACAATAAAAGAAAAAGAAATTAAACAAACACGGGAAACAGGAAAGTTTTAATCGCCTCATAGTCTTGTCAACAGTCTACATACACAAGTACAGTGACCACCAAGGATGCCACGAATGATGCAGGTGGAGACATTGCTCAGCATGCATGTGCAAAGTTGAAGGAGTCCGTCACACCCCCAGCTGATGTAGACACAGCTCAGCACCACATAGTGGAAACACCCTGCAGTGAAGATGTCAGGTTACACAGAGGAAGGAACACACCTTGGGACGATGTCACCATGCAGTAACTGCTTACATGAACAAAGTAATTTAGCCAACAGCTTGTGATGGCACACAGATACCAGGGTCCACCCTATGACCAGCACAAGACTACATTTCCCACACACCCAACACATTATCACCACCCAAAAACATGGAGCAGGTCCACCAACAGCAATACCAGATAAACAGTAGTGTTCAAAGGAAAAAACAAATTGCTTTATTCAGCAGGATGTAAGTAATAATCATCTTAAATGTCAATATATACAAGGCCCATAGGGCAGTCCATGACTCCAATCCGGATGGGGGACACAGTGGTACGTGTGTCCCCTAGCTTGCCTGCACAGTCAGACTCCTTTGTCTTCCACAGGGGGGGGGGCATCATGTTGGGGGGAAGGACCAGGCACCGCAGGGACAGGAGGGGCAAGGGGAGGTGTTGTGGGTGCAGGGACGGACGACTCCAACACAGGGGGTGGGGCAGCGCCAAAGGTGGATTCGAGCACGGCGCTGCACACTACTGCCAGGTCGCTCAGCGTCTCCCCTGCACCCGAAGGAACCACAGGCCCCAAGGAGGGGGGGGGTCACAGGGATGGGTCGCAGCGCTACTGGGGGGGGTGGACAGGGGGGGGACTCAACTCCCCTGCCTGTGTCCTGCCTTCAACGCTTGCGGGGTGGTGCCACACTGGGGCTGATGGACAGACTGGGCAGGACTGACCCTGTGTCCGACTCTTGGCCAGGAGAGCTGAGGGGAGTGGATTTGGAGGGTGGTGGTCGTGAGGAATGTGGACTCCCACTCTGGCTGCGTGTCTTCCGTTTCCCCCCCGACCCAGTGGGTGTGCCTACTTCACCCTGTGTGTGCGTGCCAGGAGGTGTGCGCTTTGCCTTCCCTGCTGGTGTGGTGCCTGTGTCTGGTGGGGTGTGTGCATGCTGACGTCTGGGTGTACGTGGGACAGGCATGGGAGTGGGAAGTGTGGATGGGGCATGGGTAGGGGGTGGGACGAAGTGCTGCAGGAGACCCACTGCTGCAGACAGTGTCGAGTCAATAGACCACAGCAAGTTGCGTTGGTCAGCCTGCGATGCTGAAATGCCCTCCAAGTATGCCTCCATGTTGGTGAGCACTTGGCTGTGGCCATGGAGGACATTAAGCATCGCAGCCTGACCAACCTGCAACTGCCGCAGGATGTCCACAGACTCGGCATTGGCGGCAGCAGTGGATACAGGGGCAGGGGGTGCGGTGCCTGGCATGAAGGAGACACGTGGTGACCTAGCACGCCAGGAAGGGACACGAGCAAGTGGGAGGCTGGTGATGGCAATGGAGGGGGCGGGGAGAGATGGTGTGCTGCTGTCAGCTGTTGGAGCAGCCTCCGCCCCCTCGGAGTGCTCAGCCTCGGACCCGTCAGCTTCATAATCTGTGGTGGCAGTGGACAGGTCCTCCGGCTCACTCCCCTCGGCCTCAGTTCCACTCGATGTGCCAGCTAAGGTGTCACTGCTGGCACTGGTGCCCGGTCCCTCCGCACGGTCCGTGCCGGTGTCTCCATCCGTGTCCCCCGACGATGCTGTGGGCAAGGTGAATAAACAGGAATTAATCAGACACCTGTATACATATGTCACATGGGTCAAATCTACATAGGTTACAGTGCATAGCCTGAAATGAAAGATGAGTAACATCTACAATACAAGGTACATATATAGGCCCTGCAACACACAGTTGGTTCACCCACCATGCCACTGAGAAACTATGGAGAGCATGACACATTTGCAAATGACATGATATGGATTTGGACAGAGGAGCCAGGCTCTGGGGCCAATCCAGCACTGCATCAGCACCACACAGCGTTGCCGTAACTAGGGATGAGCAGGGACCATCTCCATGGACTTGAGGCACATGCTGCAAAGGTAATACTTAAAGACATGCCCAACTTGAATGGGACACTGCACCTTGAATGTATGTCCAGACAAACATCACACACTGGCCAGACCGAGCAATGAGATTTCAGGTGTCGACATGTAGGCCTTGCCCGCACCTACAACCCCCTACATGAGACAATTTGATGAGACACAGGAAGCACTTGCATCTCTTAGTCTGGGAGAAATACACATGGGCTGCCAGAAACCCAAATTGGACCCAAAATACCCCATGTGCGCCTGTACAACGATCTCATTTACAAATGGCCATAATCAGTAATTGTAACAAGACACGCAGGCACTGTCCACCGTGAGTATGAACGAGGAAAATTAGGTCAGGCTGTACAGTGGACACTTGTAGAACACGTTACGTAAATATACATGGTGCCAGGGGACAATGGCACAGAGCACATCCTATGCTGTAGACACTGAGAGTGTCCACATGTTGTGATGACACACATGATACCTAGCAAAATATGCCCCAGGGGACAGTAGTGGCCACAATATTCCATGGTCCTGAATGGTAATGACTGCAACACAGGCCACCATCCCTGCACTCTGCGTATCGCACACTCATGCACATCATGTCACAGGCCACAACATAGGACATGCTTGCTGTAAGGCATTACACTTCAGAGACATACTCCTATGTCTGGACTCAGCATCAGTGCCAATTGACATGGACCCCACAAGTACTGAACTGGACAGGGCACAGGCAAGGTCCCAAAACCTGTTACACACCAGCCCCACACATGATGCTGCAAGCATTGGTCACGTGGATAAACTGCCAGCCCAGATGACCTTGTGAAAGAGTGACTACACACAGACCAGGGAACACATGGCAAGGAGGGGAAGGGAGGAAGGACAGCACCGCTATACTGTGGGTGACAGGACCTGCACCGCACATTTAAACACTGGCAGTGTATCCATGCAACTGCGCACTTACAAATGCTGGTGACACACAACAAACACACATGTACCTACCCCCTTCCTGCTGCTGCTTCTCCCCCGTAAGCGCCTGTCCATGTCTGGAAAGACCACCGCCAGCACACGCTTGTGGATGTGGGTCAGACGGCGACGCCCATGGTTCTTACGGCCCACAGGTGAGTCCCCCAGCAGGACCCGTGCGATCCTCCGCGTCCAGCACCGGATATCCTGCCAGCGTTTTCTCACCTGGGCCAGGTGCCGCTTGCGACCCTCCGTCCTCCTCACGGCACTGACGGCGTCCCTCCAGATCTGCTCCTTGGCAGCGGCGCCTACCTGTTGGGTTGAAAAAGTGAGACTACATCAATACACCTGCCACATGTCACAGAGACACACATTAGAACAATTCTGCTGGTTTCAACAAGGCATAGTATGCAGCCAAAGCATTGCACCTTTGTCATAGGGACATTTTTCTCTGTGTAATGGCAAATGCACCACGTGCCATTGAAAGTACACAGGTGGCATGAGGGGTACGACACAATAAATGATCCAGACTCACACTGTGCATCAGAAGGTACACCAGGATTATGTGCAGCACCTCAAAGCAGTCACATGCCACAGGCCACTGATGCTACCTCAGCAGACTACACAGACACACACAGGCACAGGACATTCACCTGCCATTGCCAAATGCAGCTACAAACCTCACTCTGCACATGTGCCACTAGACTGGGGGGGCTCACAGGTGTGGGGCTGGCTCTGCACGTCAGACACACAGCACTGCTCCCTGCTCGCATCAGATGGGTAGTGTATATCCATCCCTCATGCAGCTTGGGTGCTACACTCCACATATGCACCCACCCACATGACAGGGGACTTACACACACACTGATGTCCAGGGTACGAACACATCATGTGGACACTCTCAGCACAGGTACACTGAACTAACACACATCTGTGGGTACAGTCACCTGTCACACTGGGCTGACCACATAATCACATGAGGACTGTAGAAGCAACATTCCCAGGAGGATTAGACAGGCAGAATGTGGCATGCACCATGCAGTGATTGTCACAGTAAACACAATGCAAGTAAGGACGGCAGACATGCACCACAGCATGCTCTGGCTGGGAGACATCAGGCATTCCCCCCCCCCGGGACCCACTCTACAGTACAATGCATGTGTGCCACACCTGGACACAATGACAGAAGTCCCAGTCACAAAAAAGGGACACAGTCTGTGCTAGTGGACTCTGCACTCACCTGAAACCCTGGTTGCCCATACAGCATGGGGTACTGTGGGAGGATCACATCCAGCAATGCCAGATTCTCCTCTAGGGTGAAAGGCTGGGCCCTCTCCACAGACCTTGACATGGTGCCAGGGAATCACAAGCAGCAGCAGTGTTGTAGAATCAAAAGATGTGCAGGCAAGTGCTCTCTCATGGGACCTGGCTGCCTTATATCTGCCTTGCTGGCCTGTTTCATGCACAGGAGTACAGAGTGATTGGTCACTCACATTTGCATCCTATGTTTCCTCCAATCCCTTTAAACCTAGCACAGTCAGTGGCTTTGCTCTTATTTTTTTCTTGAGCATGATGTAAACTCCACAACCACTTTGCAACAAAGTAGATTCATTTAAACCGACTTTTGCTGGGCACCTGATGAAAAAAAATCAAACTTTAAACTTGGTCTCCATGACAACCAGCATGCATGTAGGGCTTTATATTTGTCCCTCATGTGTCCCCTATGTAATTTGGAGATTCACACACAGGTACGGGGTGTTCCGGGGCCCTAGGGCACCCCAAATGCATAGCAACGGCCCGTACAGGCGTGTGTACGGTCCGTATCACTATGGGTACGCATACGCGAGCAAACCCATAGTGATACGGACCGTACACACGCGTGTACGCTCACTATCACTATGGGTGTGCTCGCGTATGCGTACCCATAGTGATACGGACCGTACACACGCCTGTACGCTCACTATCACTATGGGTGTGCTCGCGTATGCGTACCCATAGTTATACAGACCGTACACACGCCTGTACGCTCACTATCACTATGGGTAGGCCTACGGCAGCACTCCCATAGTGATAGGGAACGTACACACGCCCTCAGAGCGAATGTACGGTGCCTTACACACAACAGTGGTGACAGGTAGCACACAGAAAGGAATAGAGCTGACATACTTGTCCATGGATGGACATCAAGGCATTGTCTGTGCAGTACTACATGTGTGGGGCACAGGTGTGAAAGGCTGTGATGTGGCACATTACTCCTGAGTTGTGAAGGCAATAGATGTATGATGAGATGTGTACAGATGTTATGTGTGACGGTGCACTATGTGCCAGACATGCCCTTCACTCCTTTGACATGTGTGAATGTCGTACAGCACACTTGAGATGAGCGTCACTGGCATGGCACAGTCAACAACACACGCAAGTGTCCCCTGATGCCCGCTACAGGGGTTACCACACCAGACATGTGACTACCCACGGTGCACGATGTGAATATGTCATGTATGTGTGGTGTGTTCACATTAGCTTGATGTTGGTGTTCCCTCAAAAGCATCTGCTGTTGCTGCAACCAACATGTGTCTGTGTGTAGATGGCCATGGCACACTGTTACGCACACCAGGCCACATGTGGTATCGGATGTAAGGTGTGTATGCATGCATGGGACACGGAGTAGCGTAACAAGGACCTGTCTGCATCCTCTCAATGTATGTGTGGTCAGTCATGACATGTACACCTTCATGGCAAGGTGTGTGGGCTGTCCTAGTGTAATGTCATGTGACCTGTGGCTCTAGTGTTCCGCTACCTGTCTTTGCAATCAACATCCTACTTCTGCTGATATGTTGATGTATGTCACTCCTGTATTGCGTCTGGCTGTTCACTTACACTGGGACACAGCTAGTCCCATGCCATGGGATGTGGAGGTTCACAATCTCCGTGTGTAGCTGGGTCTTGGTAGGAGGGTCACCTGGCAGCCATACGTGTCCAGGGCATGTAGCACATACCTGACTCCGTATGTAGCATATGTGTATTGACAGATTAACATGTGCTCAGTACATATAAATTGTTGTTGTAGTGCACTCACTCTTCCTTGTCACTTCCAAATTACTGCAGAGCGCCTCTTCCCCAACCAATTCCGGACTTGGCTGACATGCGGGAGAATGACTGTATACGCTGCTACCGCTTCCCCCAACCATTGATTGAGGAGTTGACGGCAAGGCTGGCACCACACCTGCAACTGCTGCACAGGTATCCTACCAAAATAATACAAACGGTTCTGTCGGGTAAACAGTATTATTTCTAGAAAAAACTTTCATTTGTTTGTTTATATGAACACACATAGAGACCATAAATACTTTTCAAAAAGGCTTTATGAATTGCATCATTCATAGATAACTGATTGCAAGGGCTGTCAAATGTGAAACATATTAGTGACAAGGTGACATAGTGCTCAGTGCTGTGGTGAAAAGTGCATAATATGTACAGTGTGACTTATGGAGGTACTGATAATTTACAGAGGCCAGTTAAGCGAGTATTTGGAACAGTCTGCAGATGGATTTAATGAGTCTTTTATGCAGAGTATTTCCAACTGATCCTTGAACAAGTGTCGACGTTTCAACCCAAGGTAGCGTTATTCGCTAGTCAAAACGGGTCTTCATCAGGACAGGGAGTGACAGCCAGAAGTAGGCCCAATGTAACTTGTGGGGCAGTATGTGAAGGTAGGCAAACAGGAGCAGTTGTATCCTGTACAACCTGGCTAGGGATTTGGTAGGTAAAATCAAATCCTTTGATAGAGTCAGGTGGAGCCACATAAGGGATTAATCTGAAGCGGCAGGTATGTAGGGATAGACAAAAGTTCTATCGTCAGAAGGAACGAATCACATCAATGTCAGCTCGGCCTTGAGTAAAATCAAATCCATTGATGGATGAGTCAAGTAGAGCCACATAAGGGATTAGTCCGAAGCGGCAGGTATGAGGGGATAGACAAAAGTTCTATCATCCGAAGGACCGAGTCACATCAATATCAGCTCGGCTTGAAGTAATTAATTCATCCTTGGTAGCGCGCAGGCAAGCGTCCTGTCTCTCGCTGAATTCCTCCAAGTCCTGAAACGTCGACACTTGTTCAAGGATCAGTTGGAAATACTCTGCATAAAAGACTCATTAAATCCATCTGCAGACTGTTCCAAATACTCGCTTAACTGGCCTCTGTAAATTATCAGTACCTCCATAAGTCACACTGTACATATTATGCACTTTTCACCACAGCACTGAGCACTATGTCACCTTGTCACTAATATGTTTCACATTTGACAGCCCTTGCAATCAGTTATCTATGAATGATGCAATTCATAAAGCCTTTTTGAAAAGTATTTATGGTCTCTATGTGTGTTCATATAAACAAACAAATGAAAGTTTTTTCTAGAAATAATACTGTTTACCCGACAGAACCGTTTGTATTATTTTGATAAACTGCCCAGGTTCTGAGGGATACTGGGTTACCCCATTTTGATATTATTAAGCACAGGTATCCTACAGCACTGACACCCAAGCTGAAGGTAATGGCAGCCCTACATTTTCTTGCCACGGGTACCTTTCAATATACCATAGCTCATGTTGGTGGCATGTCCCAGAGCATGTACAGCCGTGTGCTGCATGATTTTTTAGAGGCCATGTTGCTTCACCTGGATGAGTTCATCCATTTCCCAACTCCTGAACAGTTGACTGGTGTCAAGCGTGGATTCTATGCCCTGGGAGGGATGCCCCATGTCATTGGGTCCATAGATGGGACACATGTGGCTTTGGTACCACCACAGGCACAGGGGGTAGCGTACAGGAATCGCAAGCACTACCACTCCATCAATGCCCTTGTGGTGTGTCTGTCCAACATGGAGATTTCACATGTCTGTGCTCGTTTTCCAGGATCAGCACACGATGCCTACATCATGAGGCGTAGCAGGGTGCCTGAAATGATGATGCAGCTGCGCAACGAACGAGCATGTGTTGTTGGTGGGTACACTCTGTCTGTCCTGTATTTTGCGTAGACTTCCAGCCCGACCGCTTCTCCTGTCCTACTTATGTCCATGTGGTTTCCATGTAGGGGACGCTGGCTATCCCAACATGCCATGGCTGATCACACCTCTCCGCAACCCCAGCACGCCGGCCCAGCTCCGCTACGACACCGCCCATGGCCGGACAAGGCGAGTGATAGAGAGGACATTTGGCCTCCTGAAGAGCCGATTCAGTTGCCTACACAAGACCGGCGGCGCCCTCCCATATGCCCCGGCGAAGGTCTGCAAAATCTTCATGGTCTGCTGCATGCTGCACAACATGGCAGTTGAGAAAGCTGTGCCACTCATCCTGGATCAAGATGACGAGGACCATCCACCCGTGGAGGACGAAGGGCTTGGCAATGGGGCTAGTGATGTGGAGGATGTGGGTCCGCAAGAGGACATCCGGAGTCGGCTCATACGCGACTTCTTTGCTTAGTGGTGAGTACCAGTGTCTGAGTGTGCACGCATTGGTCCCCGTGTGGCATGTGTTGCGATGTGTGTGTCCATCTGCATGTATGCCATGTGAGTCAGAGGTGTGTGTGGATGTGTCACTCGAGTGATGGTGCCAGTGATGAGTGTATTTCCACAGTCATAATTGTGACCTGGCATGTTGTCATCCTTACATGTGTCGAGTACATGCACATGCAAGTGGATGTGCTTTTTGTGGCTGACTTCTTGTGTGTCTCTCATCCCCAGGTACTTGCGCATGCCGTCTGCTGGTTGCATTGTTGTGGCACTGCTATTCCTCATGGACACGTCATCGTGTGCTGACTCAGCGTTACACGCACGGACAAGTTTGGAAGTCTCCTTAGGGTAAGGGATGCATCAGGGGTGTATTGGGTGTGGCAGTTGTTTACGATGTGTGCACACTGCCCCTGTCGATGTTTGGTTCCTCTGCAGACATGTCGCATCACCATGGGACACATGACATGTAGCTGGATACACCTGAATAGATGGTCAGACTTGTTGACAGTCATCTGTAATGGGATAGTGGATTGTGATGATGGCATCAATGTGTGTAACACTGCCCTCGGACACATACGGTTTGCATTGGCTTGACATGGTGTGGGACTTCCACATCAGAGGATCAATGGTGTATGGCAGCCTCTCCGTGAGCAGCAGGGGGTGTTTAGCTGTTACCCGACACTTGTGTGCCAGTTCCATGGATATCAAGCATTTGTGGTGCAGAAGGGGGGTGCCAGTGTTGGACCCACATGGTACTCCACATGACCTGTGTATGTGTACTCCGAGTTGCCTCTGCATTCCGGAATACATGACTAATAAAGGTGTCCCTATGCCTCCAAGGTGCCTCTTCTCAGTCAATGCTGGTGTGTTGCCACGGTGCATACGGCATGTCTGGCATAGTTCTCAGTGATAGTGGCTATGTGTCTGTGTGTAGAGTAGCAAGATGCAAGCTGTTTGTCTGGGATTAGACACTGTATTGTGCATGATGTCCATGACTGTGTGGGTATTGTGACATGTGCCATCCCCATGCATCCAACGTTGGCCAGCAGTGTTCCCAATAGGCTGCGCTGCTGCGCGCCCGCGCACTCCAACCTCCCGGAGCGCGCAATAACTATTATGAAGCGCTCACACTTCACACATCATTGTGAGAGAAACCACACACTTCGCACCTGCAAGAGAAACCATTTGCAGCTGCTGCTTTTAAAAGCGAGCAGCGCAAAAATGTTCACTTACAGTAAGCGAGGTGGAAGAGCAGCAGTTTAACTTTCCTCTTTCACGGCATTGTATGGGGCTGCCGAGGGGCAGAACTGGAGTAGCAAGTGGTTTCCGCACATACCATTCGCTGCGTTAGATTTGGAGTCGGCGGCGGTACACCTTTGAAGAACCATGTTTTATTGCCTAGCACTAAATGTCCATTGTTCGGCACCCTAGTGATGTTTTATTTAAAGTCTGTGCTCTGGGCATTGGCACCTGATGCTCCTGCAGATAGGGTGTCTGCTGTTTTTTGGCCACCCGTTGCACTTGTGGAGGTGATAATAACAAGTATTTGCAATACAATATGTCTCGCATTTGCGAGAGTTTGAGCTATTGGCATTGTAAATCACAATGCCTTTTATATGTGTTGCTTTTTAAAACACAAATAAAAGGCATTGTCATTTACAATTCCAATAGCTTAAGCTCTCGCAAATGCGAGACATATTGTATTACAAATGTTTGTTTACATTCTAGTGATTAGTTGAAAAAGGACTACACATACCAGAACGCAAAAGAGAAACCTGAACTGGATGAGCACATTTGACTAATGCTCCTAGAAACACCAAATATTTGTTGCTTCTGCTTTATTTTGGCAAGTCCCATATTTAACTTAATTTAGACAAAATGTTGTAGAAACGTATCAATATTCTAGGCTTCTGTTTTAACATTTCAAAAACAGCTTACTATTCTGTGGACTCTTTATGGAGAAACGCTAGAGAAGTTTCACTTAATGCACTCCAGTCAGCCTACCCGTCGCTACCTGACTCGAACGGCATATTCAGTGGAATGACAATATTCAAATCGCCCTTGTACCTCATATGCAACCATGCAGGGCCAGCGCTAGGCATGGGCAGTGTGGGCAGCTGCCCAGGGCACCGCACCAATGAGACACAGCCAGGTTATGGCATTAAAGATGCGAGCTTGCAAGTGCGCCGCCGCCACCTTAAAGGCCCCCCTCCCCTGGCCTGGTTGCTGTGGTGTAGGGAAGCAAATCTGAGGGGGCTGAAAGGTGGGGGGCAGTCCCAGTTGCAGGAAAACACATTCCTCCGGCAATTAGGTCTCCACCCCCACCCACGTAGAGGCCCAGCGTGATGGCTATTGTCCCTCTGTTTACCTCCCTTGCAGACTCTGCAGATAAGCAACCCTCACACCTCCAGCCCTTTATGAGCTGTTAAGAGGCCCTTAAGGAGAGGGAGGGGTGCAGCTTCAGGAGCAGGGGCATCTATTGAGATGCAGGCAGCCCTGAATGTGTCACGTCTATGGAAATTAGAGGGGCCTCACAAATTTCCTTCCTGCCCAAAGCCCCGAGAATCCTAGAACCGGCCCTGCAACCACGAGTAAGTCGGTGGTCGCCGTTTCTAAGAAAGTAATGCTGACGAAAGCTGCGGAATATTTCAGACAAAGCCCTCAAGAACTTTCCTGCGCTTCGAGCGAGTGGAAGAATCAGAAAATGCAGAGAGCCTACTTTGTACACACATGTAATGTACACACATGAACAGAAGAATCACGCCCCTTTTGATGCGTAGAGAACTCTCCCTGAGAAATCCTGCTTAAACACTACTATTTTCACAGCACTAAGAGTTCAGTGTGTCCCTGCTGCTCCATCACCACCCCCCTGGCAATTCTGGGAGAAGGAGGCTCACAGTTTGGGATCGCTACAGATTTATTTGTCCAGAGCTGAAGTTGCGTCCTAAAGTATCCCGCTTTGTAGATGTAGTTTCTTTTTGGAATTAGAGGTATAGAAACAGGCTAGTCCATGAAGCAACGTTTTCACATTTTGAATCCAATAGGTCTCGAAATCGCGAGATTTTAAGCTATTGGCATTGTAAGTGATAATGATAATGCCTTTGATGAATGTGTTTTTCAAAGCAACGCACATAAAAGGCATTGTCATTTCTAATGCTAATAGCTCAAACTATCGCCACTTTAATGGTTGGCAGTTTTCCGGGCTGAGCGCTGAAATGCAAACCATGTACGTCATGCAACGCACATCACCTGAATATGATAAAGTCTCTTTAAATTCAAAAAAGCTCTTTTCCCCTAACATGCAGAGTCTTTGATGTTAATACATGAAATGATATCGCTGCACCTAGAGGCAGAACATAAAAATGAGTTTTTTAAGCATGAACTTAGAACCATTCCCGCACTGGTCATGGCAAAAATGTTTGTGATCTAAGAGGCAAGTAAATTGTCATATGCACACTGTATGTGGCCCACATTCTTATAGTGAGAGCAACATTGGGGAGAGAATTTGGCCTAACAGCTTGGGAAGTCGACCTTGAAGCTGGAGAACCGGGTTCAAGTCTCAGCAGGAACACTCAACATCCTGTGATTTTGGTCAAATCACTTAATCTCCCCGTGCCTAACAAAAATGAATGTGTCCATCTCAAACGCAACTGGTGCTCATGTAAAGTGCTCTTATACCTTCGAGTCTGTTTCGCGTTATATAAAACAAAAAAAACATAGAACAATGAATGAAACCCAATACGTGTGTATGCCTCATATTCTAAACTCACATATGTGAAGATACTTTCATAGGCAATAATTTAGGAAATGGAAAATTGCTGAAAATTTTTTTTTGCCTAAAGTCACCTAGTTTAGATAAGAGAAGAAGCTGGGATTAGTCTCAAGTTTTCTGGTTTTACTTTGTGCAATGAGCTACTAAATGGATATCTATTGGTCTTCGCTGTTGAACCGCAAATGTCGGTGCTTTCTGTTTAGCTCTGTCTGCATAATTTCCACATTCCTTAAGAAGTACAGGAGAGACAGGCGTACCATCTCCTTCCCTCAAGCCAACTCGTTTTTCCCCAGTCTGTATTGAGAGGCAACAGTTACATTTCTCAGATGGTTAGCATTATTGTTAATTTTGTTGCTATCATTATCTTAAAAAGCCAGTGGAGTTTACACTGATGCACAGCACCAGTGACATAGCCAGTATGGCTTGGGCACTCGTGCAAGGAAGAAAATGGGCCCCTTGGCCTCTGTTTGAATGGTTAAAAACAGAAATAATCAGCTCTCAGTGGCCCCTCAGGCCTCTCGGCTCTGGTGCCACTGCACCTGCTACTTTATCTTCTCATATTGGATCTTCTAAAGGATTGTATCTGGCGCATTCCTCCCCAGGAATTTTGTAGCCCACCCAGTTCCACACCTCATGCAGTATGAATGCCAGGGAAAAGCTGAATCACAAAAGGCGTAACTCACAATGGTTTATAAACCCATTTAACTTAATTAATGCTAATAAATAAACACATGAGCAAATTCCTGTTTGGCCTAAACTGGAACCCTATGTAACTATTGCATGCATGGTCGTTTTTTTGACGCACATAGTCTTGGCTGCAGTGCACAGAGACCTTACACTTCTGCACACAGAGGAACAAAATTAGGGGGAACATTGTTGGCCAGGCCACCATTCTCTGCATCCACCTGACTCAAGCTTGCAGGACATGGCTCTGCCACCTGTCTACACATACCTTGGTGCCCCCCAGGACACTCCACATGATCCCTGACCTCTGCGCATGACTGTTGCTGTACTCAATATGTCTGTCGGCACGGTTGTGCGGCCACCCCCTCAGCTGGTTGGGCCCATCACGGGTGTGTATGGTGCTCCATGTCTGCCTTGCCTAATACATTGTGACCCATGTGTGTCCTGTGCCAGACTCAGGCCCCAGGGTATGGATGGTTGAAGTCATATGAGAACTCAGGCATGGTTAGACTTTACAAGACACATGTAAGGTAATAATGCAAAATGTAGGCATCATCTCTTGATCATGTAAGTTTTTATTTGTGTTGGGGTACGTGTTGGGGGGGGGTATGACAAGAGGGGTTTTCCGGGTGTGTGGAATCCAAAGTTCACTGGGGGAGTTGGTGTCCTTGCCATTGGAAATCATCAGATTCCATGCCACAGTCTTTGTCAACATTGGTCAGACAGTGACCAGCAAGTCCATGTGGCAGAGAATGTCATTTGCTGATGTGCTGCTGTTGGGCCAGTGGGCCAGGTGCCAGGCCAGGTGTCCTGGGAGATGGTGCTGTTGCGCTGACCCTCACGGTCTTTTCCGTGGACGACCCGCCCTCCTGCGGGAACCCTCAGAAGCAGGCCGTGACGATGTTTGGGATGCTCGGTCGGATGTATCCTCCTCCTCCTGATCCCTCCCTGTGGGTGGTGATGTTCTTCGCCTGGTGGCACAGGGAGGGTTGCCCATGTTGTCGGCTATCCGACGGAGTGAACGGTTAATTCCCGTGAGCACCGTCACGAGCTCAGCCTGTCTGTCCTCCATCCGTCCTTGGTGTCGCAGTTGACAGGCATGTTGCTCCGCATGTTGCTGGGTCTGCTGGGTCTTGATCTCCTCGAGGGTCCCCTTCATCTCGTTGAGGGTGGACACAACCTGGCTCATGCCCGTGGTGTCCTGCCGGTATGAGTCCAGGATGTTTCTTACATGGGAATATACCGGTTCCGCAGCCAACTGGTCAGGCTCGCGCCTCCGCCGTCCTCCACTCCCACCACCCCTGCCCACTTGCACCTGGCCTGCCCTTGTGGGCACATCGGGTCTCCGGGACCCCTGAGGGGTGGCATTTGCGTTGTCGCCTGCCTCCTCCTGGGTGCCCGGTACACTGTGTTCCTCCTGGTCAGCCTGGCTGCGTTGTGGTGGTGGGGCAGGGATCCTGGGTGTCTCCTGGGATGTGGCAGGAGTGGGGGTGGTGGTTGGCCCAGTTGTACCTGACGCAGGTGCTGCAGGTGGTTGGACACCAGAGGGGCCAGGTCGGTCGGGGTCGTCCACAGAGTGGTGAGAGTCGTCGCTGCCGGTGGGATCGTCATCCCGCAGAGCCAGGTCCTGTGAGTCTTCCCCCCCAGTGTTGGGGGGTGATCCACGACATTGACCTGTGTGTGAGAGAGACAATGTTATTTTTGTTCCATGCAACATCCATGTTTCATTCGTTTCAAAGTTGGCACATTTCCTCTGGGTATTTGGATGTGTCTTGCATTCCACTCACAGTGCACTTGTGCATGGGTATGTCCCTTGGCCACAGCTTTTGAGACTTTACCTATGTGTGACACAGTCTTACTTGCTGCGTCAATTGTGACTGCAGTCAGCAGTGGAGTGAGCAGGTGTGGCGAGCCATGCATTGGCGCCTTCCGTGTTGTACTGTACGTGGGCACATGGAGTTGTTCCACACACTTATATAATGCAGGTAGCTGGCGTTGTGCTCGTGCACAGGTTGAGACATGGCCCAGTGTTTTGCCATGGAGAAGAGAGGGGGATTCAGGCACTGGCCACACTTGTCTACATGCACGCAGTCCACCTGCTGACGAGTAGACATTCCCACACCACCCAAGGCTGAATTGGTCTCCCTGTGTATCCCTTTCTCACTCCCTCTCTGTCCCCCTCTCCCTCCCTCCCTGTGTCAGCCTCCTCCCTCTGTCCGTCTCCCTGTGTCTCCCTCCCTCTCTCTCCCCCTCTCCCTCCCTCTATGTGTCACCCTCTGTCACCTCAGCCCAGCTTCCTAGGCACACACTTTTTGCAGATCTTTGAATGGCCCTTGGCTTGTTCATGTGAGTTTGTTTCTGATCTCCAGGCACCCATTGGGTGTAGTGTCTGTGTCTGCGCTGCTGCTGTGGTGGTGTGTGCTGCCACTCTTTCACAGTGTTGGCTGTTCATTGGCTGCTGTCATGTGCAAAAAGTGCCTTCACCCCCGTGTCTTCATGCAAGGCGTCCGCCATTTGCAGGCAAGTCTTTCCTGTGTGGGGACACACTGTTTGTCTGGCTGTGACCTAGGCCATATGGGCAGAGGGTATTGTTGTCTGCTTCTGAGTTGCACTATGTGATTTTTGAGGCCCACACTCCCGCCATCCGGGTTACCGTGTCTTGTGTTGGTGTTTTCTGTGGCCTGTGACTTGGCATTGTCCAGCTGGGTGCATGGGGCATGGTGGCGCTAGTGGCATGTGCGTGTTTATGGAGTGTGGTTGAGTCATGCGATAGCTTTGGGGTGGTTGCGTGCATGATTGTGTGTTTGGTTGTGGATGACGTTCCCCCTATGTGAGGTGAGTTGTTTGTGTACTCACCAGGCTCTCGGAGTCCTTCTACTCCCTCCACTGCCACCACCGGCAGTATGGCCATCACCTTCTCCTCCCAGGGTTGGTATTGTACGCGTCTGCGGGCCGGCCCTCCTCCAGTGATGTTGGCCTGGTTGTGGTCGTCGGTCATTTTGCGGCGGACCGCCCTCCGCAGATCGTACCACCTGGCTTGGCATTCATGCCTGGTCCTTCTGGTGGACGCAACAGCATTCACAGCATCGACAATCGTCTGCCACATGGCTGTTTTTTCGGAAATGCTGGTCTGTCTGACCAATGTTCCAAAGAGGTGTGGCTCGACTCTGAGGATTTCGTCGACAAGGACCTCCAACTCTTGGCTAGTGAACTTTGGATTCTTGTTAGTGGGCATGGTGAGGGGTGTGGGTGTGGATGGTTGTGGGGGGTGTGGGTGTGGATGGTTGTGGGGTGTGTGGGTGTGGTTGTGCAGGTGTGTGAATGTGATGAGGGGGTATTTGTGAAGGTGGTTGTGTGAAGGTGTGCAGGTGTAAGGTGTAGTGGAGGTTGTAGTATGGTGCAGTTGTTTCTCTGTGTGGTCTGGCAGCAGTGGGTCTGTTGCAAAGGATCATGGCTTGTGTGTGTTGGGCCTTTTTATTGGTCCATTGGTGGGTGTGGCTGTGTTTGAACTTTGGGTGGGTGCGTTATAAGGAGTGGTTGTGTTTTGGGCCTCTGTTTGGGAGTTTGGCAGTTGCAGGTCAGTGAATAGGTTGTATTTGTGCTTGTTGGACATGTTTTGTGGCTTTGTGCGATTCGAATGGAGTCTTCTTGTGTTGTTTTGCTTTGTCCTGGTTGTGTATGTGTGTTTTTAGCGTCTGTACGGTGCGTACATCGGCCATTTTGTTGTACAGTGCTGTCCTTGTCTCTGGCTTGGTATGACTCGTACATGCGCGATGTTGGGTGAGGGTGCTGGTGTTGGGGCCTGGAGTGCGCTCCGTACTTAGACTGGTGGGGTGTGTTTTCGCTCCGTACATACGCGGGTGAGGGTACGGTCCGAACATACACTGTTGGGGTGGGGGTACGCTCCATACATACGCGGGTGTGGGTACGGGCCGTACATACACGGTTGGGGTGGGGGTATGCTCCATACATACGAGGGTGTGGGTACGGGCCGTACATACACTGTTGGGGTGGGGGTACGCTCCATAAATACGCAGGTGTGGGTACGGTCCATACATACACTGTTGGGGTGGGGGTACGCACCATACATACGCGGGTGTGGGTACGGTCCGTACATACACTGTTGGGGTGGGGGTACGCTCCATACATACGCGGGTGTGGGTACGAGCCGTACATACACTGTTGGGGTGGGGGTACGCTCCATACATACGCGGGTGTGGGTACGGTCCGTACATACACTGTTGGGGTGGGGGTATGCTCCATACATACGCGGGTGTGGGTACGGGCCGTACATACACTGTTGGGGTGGGGGTACGCTCCATACATACGCGGGTGTTGGTACGGGCCGTACATACACTGTTGGGGTGGGGGTACGCTCCATACATACGCGGGTGTGGGTACGGGCCATACATACACTGTCGGGGTGGGGGTACACTCCATACATACGCGGGTGTGGGTACGGGCCGTACATACACTGTTGGGGTGGGGGTACGCTCCATACATACGCGGGTGTGGGTACGGTCTGTACATACACTGTTGGGGTGGGGGTACGCTCCATACATACGCGGGTGAGGGTACGGTCCGTACATACACTGTTTGGGTGGGGGTACGCTCCATACATACGCGGGTGTGGGTACGGTCCATACATACACTGTTGGGGTGGGGGTACGCTCCATACATACGCGGGTGAGGGTACGGTCCGTACATACACTGTTGGGGTGGGGGTACGCTCCATACATACGTGGGTGTGGCTACGGGCCGTACATACACTGTTGGGGTGGGGGTACGCTCCATACATACGCGGGTGTGGGTACGGTCCGTACATACACTGTTGGGGTGGGGGTACGCTCCATACATACGCAGGTGTGGGTACGGTCCGTACATACACTGTTGGGGTGGGGGTACGCTCCATACATAAGCGGGTTTGGGTACGGTCCGTACATACACTATTGGGGTGGGGGTACGCTCCATACATACGCGGGTGAGGGTACGGGCCGTACATACACTGTTGGGGTGGGGGTACGCTCCATACATACGCGGGTGTGGGTACGGGTGGTACGTACACGGGTGTATATACACGGGTGGGTGTACGGTCCGTATGTACGGGGGTGTACATGCACGGGTGGGGGTTCGGCGCGTACATACGAGGGCTGGGGGGGTGGTTGGGCACGTACATACGGGTGCTGGGGGGGTGTTGGGCGCGTATGCAGGCACATGTCTCCATGGTTGCTATAGGAGTTCGGTGCGGACGGTGTTTTTTCCATCCGGTTGTAACATCGGACGCACGGGATGGATCGTACTTGCGCGGTCGGACTTCACTTTTCACATTTGTACGGTAAATCGTCCGGGGACGTGTCGGACACATTCCCAATGCGATTTGTATGGACTTTTTCCCATGCGAATCGTACTTGGCAGTTTGTACGGCACTTGTACGATTCGTACGGTAAAAAGACCGGATACGAGTCGTACGGGGAATTTTTTTCCAGGATCCTAATCGGCACCTTATTGTGCTTTCGGCTGGTCAAGTTTCTACGTAAGAGGCTTTATCTGATGATGAGTTTCACAAGGCCAAAAACCTTTTTGCAGCTTGCCTGCTGAAATGGATTTGCTGCTATGGAGAAGCTCCACGTGGGAGAGACCTGTTTCTACAGCTCAGCTAAGTCTCATCTTGACTGGATTGGCTCGCATGGTTGGTCCAACTCGTCTGGCACCTGGAATTCAAAATTTTGGAAAGTTCCACAGCTTTTCGGAGATTGTAAGAGAGGTCCAGTTAGACACTGTAAGTAATGACAGGACCTCAGGGGCAGCATTTAGGGGTAAAGACTCACTCGAGACGAGAGGCCGCCAGCAGGCTCCAGTCCTGGTCCAGGTAGGCACCTCAGGTAAAAGGCCTCTTGCAGTTTGTTCTGTCTCTTTAGCCAAACAGGAGGTCATCCAACGCACCCATAGAGTCCTCTGCTGTGTCCTAGTTACAAGTTGGAGCAGGTCCAGCCCCTCAGGTCTAATCACAGGTTTCAAACAGCAGATGCAGTCCTTCTTGTGCTCTTCCATAGGTCCAGAAAATATTCTACGTAAGGTGCCTTCAGTTGCCCCATTTATGGTAAGCTCCAGCTAGTGAGTGGGGGTGACTCCTGGCTCCTCCCTAACCAATGGCCACTTTTGCAGCAGTTCACATCTGACTTACTCCAGCCAATCCCATATTACACCTTACTCCTAAAATCCAGGAGGGGTAAATAATGTCTCCCTTGTGCCCACCCAAAGGTCTTCCCAGAGCAATAAATAGACATCTCTTTTGTGGTCAGCCAAAATGGATCGGGGTTGGGTGAACAAAGGTTTGCCTTTCCCACGTCTCACCTTATATTTACTAGTGAAAAGGGAGGATGCTTTACAAGTTAATGAAGTTCCTGGGCCCACTCTAACTGGTCTTCCTACTGGGGGAAGGAAATCGCCTCACATGCCCATGCCATTGTTTCTGCTCCTACAAAGGGGCAGGCACTGTCTGGGCAGCTGCCAGCAGGCTGCTGCAAGTTGATGCAAGTTACATTTCCTAGATATTTATTAAAAATCTAACTTCACTGACTTGGAAATTTTATATATATTAAAAGTATTAAAAGAAGTGGTTGAACTGTTTTTCTAACCTATACCAATATCTCAGAATTAATATTTTAATTTGTATTCTAGTATTCCTCCTAGGACAGCCAGAGCTTTTAGGGACCTTGTCATTGTAGGACAATGGTAACATTACAATTTCACATGTCACACTTGTGAGCTACAAGGTTTATCTATTTGTGAATTTTAATATAGAAAAGAGAGGCTTTTCCTTCTCAAAAAGCTTTATTTTGTCAAGTCATATTTTACCTTTAAACTGCACCATATATGTTTCCATCATACCAGCGGCTGGCACAATAAGTTCCTTGGTTCACAGGAGACAATTAACTTGTCGTGCCATGGGTGTACTTCTAGACCCTGTACCATGGCAATACAGGTGAGGTAAACATGGCATTCAAAGATCAGCCATTTTGTACATGTTTTAGGGGTCAGAACACATACACTGCGTACTGGACATCAGTATCCCGCAGTACAAGAACCAGAACTAAAATTCAGCATTAAATGGGGATGACCACACAAAAAGGGCAATTTTCCCACAGATTTCAGCAGAAGGCAGTCTAATGCACCCCAATTCCCACTCAATCTATAGTGCAAAGTAAATACTCCTGTGGTCTGACCCAAAATGTGAATGACACATTCTATAAGCAACGATTGACCCAAAGCAACCAATGGCTGAAAGGGACTGACCCAAAGCCTTTCTTTATATTTATTTGTCTCCAATGTTCATGACAAAAGCTCCTTTTGGATGGGAAGCAGGAGAAGTTGCACTTCACAGAGAGGAGAGGAACAGGCTTTTACCAAAGGAAGAACCAGCATCAGACCTATTAGATAAAGTCCTGTGTGGAGGTATCTGGCAGAGCAGGAGTCATATGGGAGTACTGATGTTTTTCAGTCCAGCTGGCCAGGGTTTGCAGAAACCCAAAAGCAACTAAGAAGGTGAGAAATGTCAGCAATGCTTTCCACCTTTGGAATTGGTGGGTCTACACCATCACCAACCTGACGGGTACGTAAGTGTACCCTGTATCTGCTACGGGCCAATGGAAATTGTTGCACTTTCTTCCACATCTTGTCATAGTCCTATCCCACATCATGTTATAATGTCCATCCCGCATCGTGTTATAGTGCCCTATTGCATACAGCTGAAGCACCTGAATACTCTCATCACTATGAAAGCACACATGACTAAACTGGTGGCAAGCTTCTGCCTATAAACTCTAGTTTCCATTTCCAGTTGGTACAGCAACTCTACCAATCATATTGATTATCTATATTAATAAACACAATGCAACTCTAGTAGCATTGTTCAAACAACAGCACGAGAATACTGAAGCATATATATCAGCAAATGCTTGGATAGTCTATGGTGAATGAGAATGGAAGGGAGAGGGAAAAATAGTTTTATATTATAATTTTCATAAAATGTTTGCACAACTAAAAAATAATATACAATGTCATATTTAATTACACAAAATGATTACCCAAATGATTACGTTAGCAAATTCTATTCTCAGAAACAGAGAATTTAACTACAGTCATGGGGGTTTATGATCTCCTTTTAACCATTTCCTGGAGAGTAAACTAGATTTGGCGATAAAATCTGTGACAGTTGACCATATAATTTTACTTTTGATGAACAAAGACAATGTATTAATGCAAGCAGTATCCAGTGTATGGTTAAAACAAACTGAGAACAACCATGCTTTGAAGGAGATATTTGAAGAATTCTTCCAGTTGCTTGTTGTTAGTCTTGGCATCTTTTGGCGTGTTTCCCCCGTCTTTTTGCTTTCTGACCTTCCAGTTTTGACTCTGTTTTTGCTGGTTTAGGGCCCGATTCACAGAACTAACTTAAGACAAAATCCTAAACTTACTACCATTTTGGTATTTACAGAAGGCATTTACTCATTTCGGTGTTCACAGAAGTTAGGAGTCCTAACTTTAGGACTCCTAAATGCCTTCTGTGAATACCGAAAGTCTTAAAGTTAGGATTTTTCTCAGTTTAGGAGTCCTAAAGTTAGGACTCCTAACTTTACTGCTACTAAACTGAGAAAAATCCTAATTTTAAGGCTTTCGGTATTCACAGAAGGAATTTAGGAGTCCTAAAGTTAGGACTCCTAACTTTACTGCTACTAAACTGAGAAAAATACTAATTTTAAGACTTTCGGTATTCACAGAAGGAATTTAGGAGTCCTAAAGTTAGGAGACCTAACTTTACTACTACTAAATTGAGAAAAATCCTAATTTTAAGACTTTCGGTATTCACAGAAGGCATTTAGGAGTCCTAAAGCTAGGAGTCCTAACTGTACTACTACTAAACTGAGAAAAATCCTAATTTTAAGGCTTTTGGTATCCACAGAAGGCATTTAGGAGTCCTAAAGTTAGGACTCCTAACTTCTGTGAATACCGTAATGAGTAAGTTCGTTCTGTGAATACCAAAATGGTAGTAAGTTTAGGATTTTGTCTTAAGTTAGTTCTGTGAATCGGGCCCAGTGTGTCTCTGCGCACTTTCTCACTGCTGTTCAGTGTTAAACTGCAAGTGCTCCTGTTGTAAATTATGTTATGGATTGGTGTTTCCATAATTGGCATATTTGATTTACTGGTGAGGCCCTAGTAAAGTGCACTGGGAGTGCATGGGCTGGTACATGAAATGCTACTAGTGGGTTGGCAGCACTGGATGGGCCACCCACAGAAGTAGCCCTGAAAAGGTAACTCAGATCTACCACTGCAGGGTATGTGCGCAGTTTGTAACTGAGGGCATCGCACACCACTGTCGCACTTCGCACCGCAGCACCTGCTGCCTGCCGACGCCAGCGCTCATGACTTCAACCGCGAGGAGTTCAATTGGAATTGGAATTGGAATTGGAATTGGAAGTACATTTGTCGAGCGCGAATTGCTGCCCGGAGGCGTCCAAGCGGTAAGAATACCAGTAATCCGCCCAGTGGGCCCAGGAGTGGAGAGAAAAGGGGAAATTAGACTGAATGAAATAAAAAGGTTTTCAGCTGTTTGCGGAAGGCCGTTAGATTGGAGTTGGCTCTGAGATGCAACGGGAGGGCGTTCCAGGCCCTGGCCGCATTATGGGACAATGTTCTACCTCCGGATCTAGCTCTTTTAATTCTGGGGGCCATTGCAAGGAAAGTCTGACTAGATCGTAGGCTTCTTCTGGGCATGTAGTGGGTAATTAGGTCCCGAGTAATCCTGGGGCCAGTGTTCCAGAAGGCCTGGTGAGCTATGCACATAGCTTTAAACATAACTCTCTGGCGCACCGGTAGCCAGTGAAGGGATACCAATCCAGACCTCACTGACTGTCTGCGGGGAAGGTCGAGTAAAATGCGTGCTGCACAGTTCTGGACTGTCTAAAGCCTTCTCAAAGTGGCTTCAGGAGCACCAAGATATAGTGCGTTATTAAAATCAAGGCATGACTGAATAAGACCTTGTACGGCTACTTGTTTGGCTTCCAGGGGGAGGAGAGGGAGAATTTTCTTTAACATCCTCATGATGCCAAAACAAGTAGCTGAGAGTTTTATGGATTGTACATTAAAGGACAGAGATCTATCCAGCCAGACTACGAGACTCTTGATATTGTTTTTGGGAGTTGGAGGAGATCCCAGACTAGGCGGCCACAGGGAGGCGGGGAGACTAAGATCCAAGGGGCCTAGGAGCATGAGCTCAGTTTTGTTCCCATTCAGTTTTAAACAAGACCAGGACATCCAGGTCTTTACTTCCTCCAGGCACTCTCTGAGCCCGCCCCGAGCAGATGGATTGGCTGCCTGCGTCATGGAGACCACCAGCTGCGTGTCGTCCGCATAGGAGATGATCTTAATTCCAAATGGGCGGACGACATCAGCCAGCGGCCTCATGTACAGATTAAAGAGTGCAGGGCTCAGAGAAGAGCCCTGGGGGACTCCGCAATTCAAAGGTCGACTGGTGCAGTGGTGTCACTAGGGGGGTGCGGGGGGTGCGGACTGCACCGGGTGACACCCTCACAGGGGGTGACACCAAAGGGCCAGTCCGGTCGCCGTCGGTGATGTGTCACTGTCTGTGGTGTGGTGCGTGCACTGCAACCGTGGGTGCACAATGCAATGTTATTGAATGTAAACCTTAACCACCAGCAGTCCAAACGCAACGACGACGCGGCGCGCCAGTGCAACCTAACCTTGTTGCTTGTAGCTTGTTCTTCGTTCTATTCGCTCACAGGAGGTGCCTGTGCGCAGCGCACACTGTCTCCTCCTCCGCCTTGTCTGCGCGCCTCGGCAGTGACGTCACGTCGTCACTAGAGGGGTTCCCGCGTGACTTGGCATCACGACGAGGAGGTGAGGAGGTCTCAGGTCGCCCGCCGTTGGCCCGTCGCCAGCCAGCTCACACTGCCACTATCAAGGAAGGCCGACCGAGGTAGTCCATCCCCCTGTCTGCAACTCAGCAGGTGAGTGGCCAGGCCCAGGCCTACTATTGCCTATTCGCGATTCCTTCCATGATTATCGTCGGTAAGGAGTGGACGGTGTCAGCTGACAACACACACAACAGTGAACCGAGACGCAGACGAGGGTGAAAGTGAAACTGAAAGCAGTGAGGTTCCTCTGGCGAGCAGCAGGGCAGGGCACAGTGCCAGTGGCCGCCATTCACCAGCACCGGCCTGCACTCAGACTCACTGGATCCGGAGCAGACGGGAGAGAGGGGAAAAGTTATTGTTTCAGAATGAGCTCCACACACAGTTACGGAGGGGCACATGCTTTACTCCAATATACTAATACGCAGAATATTTGGAATTTTGCATTGGACTAACACGAGCCAAATATTCCTATTCTAGCAGTAAACGTTTGTGATGTGTTTTTGTTACATACACTGATGCCCTGCAGAGCACTGGTGTCTCAGATTTGATTACCTTCAACCATTCAGCATTTATATAGCGCATACCACACAATTAACTGTTTCTCGGCGCTTAAGGTGAACCCAGTGGTGGAATCCTATTCGTCGTCCATGCGGTAAGTCGTGAGGGGGTGACACCATGAGTTACCCGCACCGGGTGACACCAACCTTAGTGACGCCACTGGACTGGTGGACACAGATTCGCCTTCGAACTCGCGAAAAGACCTATTCTCTAAGAAGGACTGGAACCACGACCAGGCTTTATCCTTAATCCCGGCTTGGGATAAGCGGTGCAGCAGAGTGTCATGGCTGACCGTATCAAAGGCTGCGCTGAGATCAAGGAGGATCACTGCCACTGATCCTCCTTGATCCAGGATTTTTCTGGCTTCCTCTGTAACCATGAGGAGGGCGGTCTCGGTCCCATGTTTTGGTCTAAAGCCCGTTTGGGTGGGGTCCAATAGGTGGTGATCTTCCAAGAAGTTTATTAGTTGTAGATTTGTATATTTCTCCAGGATCTTGCCTGCCCATGGGAGCAGGGAAATAGGGCGGTAATTGCTCAGTTTGGTAGAGTCCAAGGTAGGCTTTTTCAATAAGGCTCTAACCATCGCCTGTTTCCATACGGTTGGGACCGTGCCGGAAGAGATGGAGGCATTTAAGACCTCCCTAATAATGGGTAGGGTGACCTGCGAGGCTGCCATTATTATGTCTGGTGGAGCTGGGTCTTCGGGGGATCCGGATTGTACTTTCCGTGCTAAGGAATCAAGAGTGACGAGATCCAGAGGAAGGAAGTGAGTCAGCAAGGATGGCTGATGACTGGATGGGGGGGTCGCGGGATAGAGAGAGGGGGTTGAGGGGTTAGGGTTTCTCGGGGGAAAGGCGGAGTAGATAGAGCTTATTTTCTGGTGAAAAAATTCAGCAATATTGTCGCAGTGGGTAGTGGACTTATCCGCCTGCAGGCAAGGGGGATGTTTAGTGAGTTTATTAATGATTTGGAAGATTTCCTTGGGTTTAGATTTGGCAAGCAAAATTTTCGCGGAGAAGTATGAGGTTTGTGCTGCTTTTATCATCGTTTTATATTCACTGATGGCTTCTCGATAAAGGGTTTTGTTGTCTATGGAGTAATCAGAACGCCAACGTCTTTCCGATTTCCTGCAGAGTCGTTTCTTGTCTCTAAGAGTCTCCGTATACCACGGGGCAGATTTGTGGGAACGTTTGAGCGTGATTTTCTTTTTAGGCAGAACAGCGTCAAGAGATTGAGTGATCCAGTTGACATAGGCCTGGTGAGCTAGGCCGGGGTTGTCATTAGTCATAGGTGGATTCTCAGCAAGTTTGCTGGTCCACTTGTCAACTGCTAGGTGGGACCAAGCTCTCGTGAGTCTCGTGGTAGGTGTTGTCTCAGGGGTTTTAAACACAGTCCAGTTAATGGGGATCAGGAAATGATCCGTCCAGGGCAGGGGAATAGATGGACTGGTTAAAAGGCCAGGGCAATTGCTGAAAACCGGATCCAGCAGATGGCCCTTCACGTGGGTGGCAGAGGAGACCCGTTGAGAGAGTTGCAGAGCTGCTAGATCCTCTGCTAAAGTCAGTGCTATGTAGTCTGAGGATGACTCAAAATGAAAGTTAAAGTCACCTAGCAGGATATAGTTGGAAGTAGTATTAAGACGTTCAGCCACGCTAAGTGGTAGACTAACATGAAACTGCTTCGGGGGGCCGGGAGGGCGGTAGATAAGAGTGCCGGAAAGGCAACTATTGGGTGTTAATTCGATGTTGAAGGTAAGACTCTCACAGTCCGTAATGATTTCCGAAACCACTCGGCAGTGAAGTTGTTCTTTGTGGATTATCGCCACGCCTCCTCCTCTCCCTTTGGGTCGGTCTTGGCGGGAGATTAGGAAGCCAGGTGGGATGGCTGCTATGACCGCAGGAAAGGCCTCGGGGGATAGCCAGGTTTCTGTGAGGAACAGTATGTCTGGTGAGTGTTCCTCTATTAGCAGCGCAATTTCAGTCGTATGTTTGGGGAGAGAACGACAGTTCAGTAAGAACATACGGAAGTCGTGTAGCAGTTCCATGTTACATTTGGGTTTGAAGGAGTAGTGGCATTCAGGGCAGGTGGGCGGCAGGGTAACAGCTTGATAGCTGTGTCGACTGCAGTTGCTGTTAGGTGTCCTGAGACTGTGGAGGGTATCAGCACTGTAGTTAATGGGTTCTGAGGACTGGGAGGCAGAGGGACTAGCCCTAGGCCCTGACTCGGCACGGACGAGCGCAGACGAGCTTGCCTTATGCGCGCCTTCGGCGCGCATTCGTCCGCTGCGCTTCCGATGCATACACATTATTATAGGGCAGGGAGGGGGAGTGGCTTTGAGGGGGGCGTGTCCCTCACTACAGCGTGGCCGATGGCGCCTGCCAAGACTCCCGTGAGCTCTCCCTCTCAGCGCTAGGTCCGCTGCTGGGGGTGCTATCAGGCAGGGGGACAGGAAGCAGATACAAGACAGATAAAACAACAATTCCAGGTAATTTAAAAAAAATATTTAAGTGTGGAAATACGCAAGGCTATCTCCCGGCTGTGCCTCAGGAGGGGTAAAGGTATTCTAACGCGCTCGCAATTCAGCGGTCAGTTATACACAGCAAGGGGGCGTGGCCTCGAGGGGGGCGTGTCCCTCGCTACAGCGTGGCCGATGGCGCCTGCCAAGACTCCCGTGAGCTCTCCCTCTCAGCGCTAGGTCCGCTGCTGGGGGTGCTATCAGGCAGGGGGACAGGAGGCAGATACAAGACAGATAAAACAACAACAATTCCTGGTAATTTAAAAAAAAATATATAAGTGTGCAAATACGCAAGGCTATCTCCCGGCTGTGCCTCAGGAGGGGTAAAGGTATTCTAACGCGCTCGCAATTCAGCGGTCAGTTATACACAGCAAGGGGGCGTGGCCTCGAGGGGGGCGTGTCCCTCACTACAGCGTGGCCGATGGCGCCTGCCAAGACTCCCGCGAGCTCTCCCTCTCAGCGCTAGGTCCGCTGCTGGGGGTGCTATCAGGCAGGGGGACAGGAGGCAGATACAAGACAGATAAAACAACAACAATTCCAGGTAATTTAAAAAAAATATATAAGTGTGCAAATACGCAAGGCTATCTCCCGGCTGTGCCTCAGGAGGGGTAAAGGTATTCTAACGCGCTCGCAATTCAGCGGTCAGTTATACACAGCAAGGGGGCGTGGCCTCGAGGGGGGCGTGTCCCTCGCTACAGCGTGGCCAATGGCACCTGCCAAGACTCCCGCGAGCTCTCCCTCTCAGCGCTAGGTCCGCTGCTGGGGGTGCTATCAGGTAGGGGGACAGGAGGCAGATACAAGACAGATAAAACAACAACAATTCCTGGTAATTTAAAAAAATATATATAAGTGTGCAAATACGCAAGGCTATCTCCCGGCTGTGCCTCAGGAGGGGTAAAGGTATTCTAACGCGCTCGCAATTCAGCGGTCAGTTATACACAGCAAGGGGCGTGGCCTCGAGGGGGGCGTGTCCCTCGCTACAGCGTGGCAGATGGCGCCTGCCAAGACTCCCGCGAGCTCTCCCTCTCAGCGCTAGGTCCGCTGCTGGGGGTGCTATCAGGCAGGGGGACAGGAGGCAGATACAAGACAGATAAAACAACAACAATTCCAGGTAATTTTAAAAAAATATATAAGTGTGCAAATACGCAAGGCTATCTCCCGGCTGTGCCTCAGGAGGGGTAAAGGTATTCTAACGCGCTCGCAATTCAGCGGTCAGTTATACACAGCAAGGGGGCGTGGCCTCGAGGGGGGCGTGTCCCTCGCTACAGCGTGGCCGATGGCGCCTGCCAAGACTCCCGCGAGCTCTCCCTCTCAGCGCTAGGTCCGCTGCTGGGCGTGCTATCAGGCAGGGGGACAGGAGGCAGATACAAGACAGATAAAACAACAACAATTCCAGGTAATTTAAAAAAAAAATATAAGTGTGCAAATACGCAAGGCTATCTCCTGGCTGTGCCTCAGGAGGGGTAAAGGTATTCTAACTCGCTCGCAATTCAGCGGTCAGTTATACACAGCAAGGGGGCGTGGCCTCGAGGGGGGCGTGTCCCTCGCTACAGCATGGCCGATGGCGCCTGCCAAGACTCCCGCGAGCTCTCCCTCTCAGCGCTAGGTCCGCTGCTGGGGGTGCTATCAAGCAGGGGGACAGGAGGCAGATACAAGACAGATAAAACAACAACAATTCCAGGTAATTTGCAATGCGTGTGAATTCAAGGGCCCGACGACTTCTGCACTGACCTCCGGAACTAACGCCTGTGGACGCCGTGCTTCCAGGGCTCAACGAGAGGTCACCAACATCCTGCATTTGTAAAGGTTTTGTTTTGTGTGTCTTCCAGACACCGTAGCTGGCCAGCGACGTCACGGTCAGGAGGAACTGTTTGAATTTGTTGCTCAGGATGCTGTGATAGCCCCAGACGGAGCTATCGACTTCAAGGAACTTTATTTTAAGTTCATTTTGATAACTGAAGATTTCTAAGTACTGTATTGTGGATTTTTATTGTTTTTGGCCTTGTCTTAAGTACATAAATATATTGGATATTTTTCTAAACTGGTGGGGTGTCCTGTTGGTTATGTGCAAATACTTTACACACTTCCTCTAAGATAAGCCTGGCTGTTAAATTATACACTGGATTCAATTTGTAGTAAAATCCTTTATTCCCAAGGAGTAACAGACAACACCTCCAGAAGCACCTGTGCCCATCTCAACAGCTGATTCCCAACCTTCCCCAAATTGAGTCCAAACATTCCAGGAATGCTTGCTAACCAAGCATTCCTGGTAACTAAGCAACCACAACACATTCCCCTTCTGTAATAAGAACCAAAATAACTAAAACAAACAAAATAAAAAAGTAACAGGTAGTATTCCAACAGAATATTATATGAATCCCAGCAACAAGGAAAAATTACATAAAAAGATTAAATGGCAAATAGGAAAATATATGAGTTACATCACAATGGAAAGAAAACAAGAACATGAAATGCACTGTGCACAGAACACATTTATCATGAGTTGTTTACAACAAAATCTTTCAACCACGCAGGAGCATTCCTTTCCCCAACAATTTTTTGTGGAGACTCCTGATTAGAGTGATGATCGGAAGAGGAAACAACCTCCTCACTAATACTTGTTGCAATCAAAGAATCTTCTTGTCTGATAAGAAAATTACAGGTAGAGGGGAAATCCCCATCATTACAACAGGTAGACTCAATGACTCCGTCCTCATCCATACAATCAAAATTATTGCTGCCAACCTCATCTAGCTTCACCTTCCCACATTTAGCCATTCTCCTCAAATTCCAAACATTTCCATTCCTATGCCTAACTGCAACTTTACAAGACCTCCACCACCTCTTCTGCATCAAAGAAGGAACTGTCACTCTTACATACAAATCCTGTTTTTTAACATGTACCCAGTTACCAATGGCAATTTGTGGTAATTTAACACCATGTTTCCAGTCAAAATACTTTTTACTTCTGTCATGTGAATTCATCATTCTGTTCTTTACTTCTTCTGTAGACCATTGTTCCACACCAGGTGTGCATAACCACTCAGGTTTGAACTTGGATCTAGGTTTCCGTCCTCTCATAATTAAGAAGGGTGGTAAACCTGTAGCTTCAGAATTAGTGACACCATAAGCCCAAACCATATTTTTTCAATCTGAGTGACCCAATCCTCACCAGCCCTCACAGCCAACTGAATAGTACATTTTAGCACATGGTTAAACCATTCCACCATACAATTCCGCTGGGATTGTATAGGGATGTGGTCTTATGTTTGATACCTAACTTCTCAAAATAGGCCTTCGCTTTTTTAGACAGAAATTGAACACCGTTATCGCTCAACAAACATGCAGGAATCCCCTCAGAAACAAAGATATCATCAAGGAACTTTAATACCGCATCAGGGTCCATACTATCCACCACCTTCACAACAGGCCAACGAGAAAATAGATCCATCAACATACTTGTTAGAACTTTGGGAAGGATCCAAAATAGGACCCATGATATCAATGCCAACAGTTTCCCATGGTTCCATAGGAAACGGTTTATCACACATGAGGGGGCGAAGGGTTTGCAACGATTTGTCAGCCTTGCAACAAGCAATGTATTCTCTGACTACTTTCTCTACTGCTTTGTCCAGACCTGGCTACCAAAATAAACTTTTCAAAAGAGGCTTAGTCCTGAATGCCCCTTGTGACACAGATACACAATTGCCATGCATAGACTCTCAGGAGGAAAACATTTCTCACCTCGCAACAGGACCCCATTGTAAAAGGAAAGTTCCGGACGAATTTCCCAAAATCGTCTTGCCATCTCACTGAGTACCTCCTTGCGAGGCCAACCATTCATCACATATGGTATTATTTCTTGAAAAACAATGTCTTTTTTGAACTCCAACTCCCATTCATTTTTATTAAAGGCAGAATTGCCGTAGTCATGAATGAAGGCTACCAGAAAGTTGTTGCATTTATAGTCCTTGCTCTCTTCCAGAATGACTGGCATTCTGGATAAAAAACTCTGCCATAACGTTGATTTTACCTGGAGCGTATACAATTTTATGTGTGAAGTTTTGCATGCACATATATATTCTTGCAAATCTGGAAGAGATATTGGTAGAACACTCTGTGGTCAGAATTTTAATGAGTGCTTTGTGATCGCATCATAAAGTGCATACTTGTCCCCAAATAAAGGATTTAAAATGGTCTAAGGCCCAAGTACAAGATAGAGCCTCTTTCTCGATAATGGGGTATTTTTCTTCACATGGGGACAAGGATCTGGATGCATATGCGATAATGTATTCCTTACCTTTGTTATCAATTTGAGACAACACAGCCCCAAGACGCTTTGTTACTGGCATCAGTGGTGACAATACTATCGGTCATGTGATCAAAGCTGCATAGTGCAGTAGCTTTCGCAATTGCAGTTTTAATGCATTTGAAATCCTTTTCACACTCAGGAGACCATATAAATTCACAATCTTTTTTAAGCAATTGGCAAATATTGTAACACTTGTCGGCAAAATTTGGCACATATTTGGCACAAAACTCAGCCATACCCAAAAACGATCTCACATCATCCTTAAATAATGGTGAGGAGGCGTTTTCAATTGCAGATACAAGTGTGGGTTTGGGTCTAACCCCATACTGATCAATTACATGGTCTAAATATGTAACACTCTTGCTATCAAAATTACATTTTAAATGTCCAACCGTAAGACCCTTTTCTTGCAAGATTCTTAAAACTGTAAGTAGTCTGGATTTGTGTTCTTCTTTGTCTGAACCAAACACAAAGATATCATCTTGAAAAAAACAATTGAAACATAAGTTGTTGAAAAACAGCTGCGGCTGACGCCAACCCGAAGGGAATCCGCTTATATTGATAACAGCCAAAAGGTGTTATAAAGGATGTATATTTTCTAGACTCAGGAGACATTGAAATTTGGTGGTATGCTGACGAGAGATCGATGGTCGAGAACCACTTCACCCCTTTCAAGCAAGTAAACATTTAGTTAATTTTAGGCAATGGGAACCTGTCAACTATGTTATTGTTTAAATGACGCAAGTCTACACAAAGCCTAAGTTTTCCATTACTTTGTCTAGCTATAACCACCGGAGAAATCCAGTCTGAAGCTTCAATGGTTTCAATTACATAAGAAGCCACTAATTTGCTAAGCTCTTGTTCCACTTCACTCCTTATTAATGAAGGAACATTACTACATTAATGAACTTTAGGAATAGCATCATCCTTAAGGCGAATTAAATGCTCAAAGCCTAAAATATTACCCAACTTGCTATTGAAAACACTTGGAAATTGTTTCTGCATTCCTTCACCCAAAACGCTACTTCCATCCACTATTAGTACCTGTTCCGCACTATTGGGATCCAGTATAATGTGTAGTTCCTTTTGGTCAAGCCAGCCCAAAACAGGTGGACCTGTTTTTGCGACATATAACTTTCCACGATTCTGCCTGTTCTTGAATATGAAAGTGAACCATCTATATCCTAAAAGGTCTATCTTTTCTCCACTGCATCCTTCTGGGTGTATATCTGGTTCATTCAAATGATGACCAACTTTTGAAATGAATGAGGATTTCCACAAATCCTCATTAATGATTGTATAAGGAGATCCAGAATCTGCATACATTTTTAGTTTTACACCCTCTATTTTCATCCAACATTCAGGTTTGTTGCCACTTAATGTATCATTAATGTTGAGTACTAGATTGTTTCTTACATTCATAACCAGATTATCAACTGGACTATAATCCTCATAACTGTCTTGTAAAAAGGAATCTTCATAAGATTCACCTACAAATTTAACTTTTGTATTCCTATGTTTGCAAACTTAAGCATACTGACCAGATACGCCACATTTACACTATTTTTGTTTCATTGCAGGACAATTTTTGCTGTGTGCGAGATGATCTAAAGTACCACACCTGCAGCATCTTGTTTGTTCCATGGATCTAGCTCTCCCACGACAAATTTTAGGAGGACCTTGTCTATCAAATCTTGGTGAACTGAATTTCCCTAGACTATCACTTCTAATATTTATTTTGCTAATTACAGCATCTTATGCATCATCTTTTAACACTAGAGCACTCCAACTAGACAGCTCAGCCTTGTGAACTAAGGCTAAAATTTCCTCTAAAGGATCATCACCATTGACCCAAAGTCTTTCTTGGATAGATGAATTGCATGTATGCATGACAGCTTGATCTTTTATGAAATCATCATGCAGTGTACCATAATTACAGACTAAGGCTAATCTTTTAAGTTCCGAAACATAGTTATCCACAGTTTCTGTTTTACTCTGTTTCCTTTGAAACTAATATCTAGTGATGCCTATACAGACTTTTAGTGAAAAATAGTTATCCAAATGTTATAACTCAAGATCAAAAACATTGGTATTGGGTTTAGTCATGTTGTCATAAAACAGCTGGGCCTATGGAATGTTGAAGTAATCTTTTCTTTTTAACTGCAGCCATCTTTCCAGCTTCATCCACAGCATCAATGTAGTTCTTAAAGTATGCTTTCCTCACACACCATTTCATGGGTGGTTCAGATCCACACACCCAGAAAGGTTGAGGAGCACTGCTATTGTAATTATGTGTGGCCATCATGTATGGACTAGTTCAGTGTCTTATCCACTGACTTTCCTTCACTACACACCAGAGCAGAGGATACCAGCTTATCCCCAATAAAAGTGTGGATAAACCACTTGTAAGGATCAGTGAATGAAAAGAGAAAAAATAATAACAAAACATGTAATAACCCAAACGTAAATACCATGAAAATTGTAGCAAAGCGATCCGGTTTGTGTCCATCGACGAGGAAATGAGATAAATCATTTTTATAAAACAACTCTTGATGCCAGAGTATCTTGTCGATCTTGCCGGCAATTCACAGGAATTGCAGTAAGTTAGAGGACTTTCGTGAACAGTCTAGTGATTTGACTCAGAAACTGCGAAATAGAGGTGACCCGGAGAGAATTTTTAAAAATAGCTGTAAGAGAGCTAGTAACCAACCGAGAGAGGTACTCTTGGAAGATGCACATAAACAAGTTGCAGAGATTCCGCTCACTTGCGTTACCACTTATAGTGTTGCATCTAATGCAAATTCAAATTCCATCAGGAAACACTGGCGTATTCTTGAAAGAAATAACATCAAATGGGAAAACCCCTTGTTCTCGTTCATAAAGGCAAGAAGTATCAAAGATGCCCTGGTACATACAAGCCCTAGGAATGCCAATGCCATGAAGACGCTTCTGTCTTAAATGCTTGGGGTCTACCCCCTATCACAGGGCATTTCCCATGTGGTTCATGTAGTGTGTGTCACATAACTACTTCTACCAAGACACTGGACCTAGAGGCAGGTAAGACATGGATACAACGTTCACATACCAATTGCAATACGATGAATGTGGTTTATTTAATCACTTGCCCTTGTGATTTAAGGTATGTGGGAATGACCACCCGCAAGATCAAACAGCGAGTCTGTGAGCATAGGAGTAATATCCGTTGTAAGAAAAATACTGCCAAGCTGACTGACCATTTCTTACGGCATAATCACACTCCCAATGATTTACAGTGGACCATTATTGAGCAAATAAAACCTGGGAATAAATCATCAAGCTTGCTGTTTGAGAAAGAACAGCGATGGATTTATCGATTGTCCACGCATACCACTGGGTTAAACAAGAATATCCCTTGGGGAACAGTGATGAGGCGTAACAACTAGAGGTAGCTTGTCCTATTCTGACTACTACTAGGTATACCTGTTTTCAAATTACCAGTATTTCCAATATGGGCATGATGCAAACTGTGAAATATGTTAATTCTGGTCTTCCCACAGAGCGATTTCTTTTCATAGAAATTCCCTACGGGTCCTTAGACTTTGGAGCTTGGATCATGCCTCAAGTATTAGATTAATACTATTAGAACTCTCACACTAAGCGATCCATTTAACTTTAGATCATGCTTCAAGTATTAGACTAATACCATTAAGACTTTTATATGAAGCGAACAATTGGACATCTATCGGCTATATATTAAGGAAGCCTACGAATGTGCAGCATTCTTTAATAGACCGTAATCATTATGAGGTTTTGATTTTTGGTTCTTGCTTTTTAGCAGGAAATGATTATGCTAACATACATTTACTCAGATGCCAGGGGTTATAGGGACCTACTCATATAAATGGGAACCTGTTTCTTTTTGGCATATCTATATATACGACCTACACTGACATGTAGAATTTTGACAACTTGTAAACATCTAGATGCCAGGGGTTATATGTACATACTGAGATACAGCTTACATACTTTTTATTTGGCACCATTGATTCTAATATGCCATATTCTAATTACTTGGAAGTGTGTCGAGTAGTTTTAGGGAACCTGTTTCCAGGATGTAATTAGTAGGGAATAAAACACAAGGTTGGTCAATAAGTGTCTGCGCTGTTGTAAGGCGATAATGATTCCTAATAAACTTTTTTTCATACCATTCACATGTGTGGTTAGCAGTCTAGCCTTTTTGACTTTATCACCACACTTCCGTCACAGACGAGATTCACGTGAACATGGCTGGTCATGTGACACTATGACGCGTCGGGACGCCGAAATCGCCATTCCCCGCCAAAACCACTCACTATATATCGGCCGGCTTTGGAGCCACTGACATCTCCAGGTCTGTTGGGACGGACTAGGTATCCAGCTGGCGGTTCATTCTTGCTGAGTGAGTACTCATTTTTCCTCGTACCAGCTAACAATTGAAAATGAGTCGGACTGAAATGTAGACTTGTTAAGCAAACGTCCTTTTTGATTTCTGCTTTAGATTTGGATTTAGAGTCCTGCCACCCAGCAGGACCTAAGGAGCAGTGTGTCTCTTTTTTGCACGTAAGCCCTGTGTTCCTTATGATATGTATGGGTTTACGTTTTATGTTGTTCTGCCGCATCAACCAGCATTTATGAAGTTGGCTGATTAGTCATGTTCAATGAATTGGTTTTTTTGCCAGCACGATGTAAGCTGGGATGACGGGTTAAAATACTCAAGACTGAAAACAACAAGAGAGAGAGGGTTAAGCCACACTCTTAGTCCCCCTGTATCAGCGAAATAACAACAAAAGAGTGTGATGAAGAGAAAAACAGAACCACACGAACAGCGATTCTCCTAGAAAAGGGAAAAAGTGCCAAAGAACAAAGTCAATCAGATATAAAAATAGAACCCTCACTCACCAACATAGTTGGTGACATGCTTCATCATAGGGTTCCACCAGGGGTGCCTTCTGCACCTCCGGTGTGCTTCAACGCTTTATTAAAGCGGAGCGTAAAAATCAGACTAAAGGACTTCAAGTGACTAGTAAGTGAAAAAAAGGGGATGGAAGAATTTAAAAGGTCATGATTCGCCCACAAATAAATTTAATAGTGACGAAACTTGAACAAGTTAAAAACAGTGAAGGATGATTAATGCTGACATTAAATTGGTCAGATGCATGCTAAAATGGTCAAATGGTCGACATGTTTCAGCTTATTGTCGTTTTTTACAAAGCTTTCTTCAGGACCTAATGAAAAACAAAAATGACACCTTGGCGGTATAAGCTCACTAAGGCTTACCCTAACCTCAGGTGCAAAAAACCGATACACTCACAGTTTCGATGAAGGCCTTCCACAGTTCCGAAAGGGCCTCAGGGTATCTGTAAAGAAATACACATGTTGCATCAACGTACATATTAATCCATAGATTATTCTATCCAAATACAGATTGAATGCAATGCATGGCACAAAAATGGTTTGATAATGTGGTCCCTACACTTGCATGACCATCAGTAGTGTTCAGCAACTCCCCGCTTTTGTGGAGAGCAGCGAGTGACATTTACTCTGTTTAGTAGTTTGATTCCAATCATGCCAATATATATACACTCAATTGAGCCATTAGATCAATGAGCAGGCATGGGATAGTATTACGAAATAAGTGTGAATCACGTTAAAGCTTGGCACTTTGAATAAAATCATTTGAGAAATGTTTAAAAAGGGCAAAAATGCCCATACTGGAAAAACAACAGGAGCTTACGTATACGTAGAGAAGAGCAGGCTCCTTGGGCAAGTAGGTGAGTGGCGGGACTACAGAACAACTGTAGTGGAGAAAGAAGAGAAAAACGGGAAGCTTACACTATGTTAATAGCCCGTTATCCCGTTATCCACAGTGTACTGCGCAACAGAAGTGAACGTAGATGTAACTATCGGGCGGTACTTACATCATCCAAGTCCTCTGCCAGGTTATTCAACCTAAATGGACCACCGAGCCCGGAGTCAACAAAGCGTGGAGCGTTCACGTTTAAATAGAACCAACCTACGCACTGGCGGGAAGTCTCATGCAATCCCTGCAAGCCGAGCCTCGCAACGCGTCATCGGCATCGACAGGGAGGAAGGACCAGACCGCTAAATGTCAGGAAAGGCTAGAACGCAAACCTCTCCTTCCGTAAAATAAAACTTTATTCAAAGGTTTACTCTCTCTTGTTGTTTTCAGTCTTATCCAGGCAGCGTGCAGCTGTGAGAGTTCTTTATTGATTTAAGTGGTTCTTTGATCACGTTTTGATTTCCATTCACTGGCACTACAATGGAAAACACAGGGCTTTCGTATACTGATACAGAGGTGGATGCACTTTTATCTGACTCCTCCCTCTTCGCTGACTCCTCGATAGCGCAGACAATCTCACAGATGAGTGAATGGGACAAATTAACTGAACAGAAACGAAGTCGCATCCGTACCATCTTACATGGGACTATATTAACCGAGTACTTACGTAACAATGTGGATCCTAAGGGTTTATTGGTCACCAATGCACCTCGCATTTTTCTTGAAGATCCTGTTTTTAGAAGGGACTGGGCCAAAATCGCGTGGCATTGCACACGCGACTGGCTTGTCCTAATTATAAAAACAGTTCTGAGACTTTCAGAGGCGCTTATGGTAGAAATCCAATTGACAGAAACGCATTTCCGGACAACCTTGACTGGTTATAAGAAGAAATTGGATGAGCTAAATAAAGAAATTAATGAATACAAAGATACTCTGACGCAGTCAAAAGCTCAAAAATTTCAGAAAGATTTGAAGCGTTTCTCGTTTACTAAAGTTTACCCATATGCTAACCCAGACTATATTCCTCCAACAAACAGTAATGACCAAGCTGACACAACAGATGATAACGATTCTTTTTCAAGTGGTTCAAGCAATGAGAGTATGAAATCTAGACAGCGGGGTAGAGGCAGAAATAGACCTTACCAATATCAACCAAATTGGCAATCCCTCCCCAATCAAGGGGGTTCAGGTCACCATAACCATTTCCAACCTCCTCAGTTCCCAATGATGGGCTGGAATCCTGGTTTTGTCCAGTTACCTCCTTTTCCACAGAATTCTTTCCGCCCTCCTTTTTTAGACAAAGGCCGACGTGGACGAGGGAGAAGAAGAGGAAACAACCAGGTCCACTGGGAACAGGAGGAAGGGATAGGGAACCATACACGCAGCAAGGCTGGAACCAGCAACCAAAGAGTCTAGTTACGAATCTGTCTTCAGTAGCTCTGACTCAGACTGAAAGTGAAGTACTTGAAAGGGGATTAGGTTTTGTTCCCACTGCACGGCTGGATCATTTCCGACTGCACTGTGAACTTTCTGAATTTTTCAGAAAATTGAAATTAAAGTCCTTTTTTGAGAGAAACAAATCCGATGCCCTTGTAGATCATCCTAGTGACACTGGTTTACGTTTAAAATCTACATTTACACCCCCCCGCTCAGTTGATTCCAGCAGAAATAACTGCGTTCGAACAAGCAGTTTTTAATGATGTCGAGTCTTTCCAGGACCAAGGAACTTACAAAAACATGAGTTCTTCAGATTTTCAGGCTCTTCAATCATTACAATCCAATTCCTCTATTGTGATTAAACCAGCAGACAAGGGGGGAGGGATTGTGATCCAGAATGTCAATGATTATGATCTCGAATGTAGACGTCTTTTGAATAACCCTAAGAACTACATTCCTCTAACTACTGACCCTTCTCCACTTCTGAAGGCTACCATATGCAATCTTGTTGAACATGCTGAGATAAGTGGGTATATTACCAAACATGAAGCAGACTTTTTGACCAAGGGAAAAGGCATAATTCCATACTTCTATACCCTGCCAAAAACTCACAAAAACAAGTCACCCCCTCCGGGTCGCCCAATAGTGTCGGGTATAGGCTCTCTTTTAGAGCCCCTTTCCATCTATTGTGATTTCTTTCTGAAGCCTATAATCCAAAATACCCCTACCTATCTTAAGGATACTAAAAGTTTTTTGGCGTCCCTACAAGACTTAAGGGTAGATAATGACAATACCATTCTCGTATCGCTGGATATTGAGAGTCTCTATACCAGCATTCCCCAGGACGATACCATCAAGGTCATTGGGGAAGCTTTGGACTCTATAAATTGGACGTTTCAAACACCGAAACGATTTATCATCGAGTGCGCTACCTTGGCACTTAAGAATTTCGTTTTTGAATATCAGGGCACACTGTACCTCCAGTCCACAGGCACTTCGATGGGCAGCACTTTTGCGCGGAGTGTGGCAGGATTGTATGTTTATGATTTTGAACGTAAACATATTTTGAGCCATCTCAACCCCTTTTCCTCTTACCTTTCTTTTTGGAAGTGGTATATCGATGATATTGTTATCATCTGGCAGGGTCCTCAAAGCATCCTACTTGAATTTTTGTCTTGGATCAATACCTGTGATCCTAATCTGCTATTTACCCACACTTTCAATAAAGATGAGATGATTTTCTTGGATGTGGTTGTTGCCAAAACAGATGGGGTACTACTGACACAAAATACTATAAACCCACTGCTAAAAATAACCTTTTGACCTTCTCCAGCTTTCACCCACGACCGTTATGGGAAAATCTACCCTATGGTCAATATTTACGCATTAGACGTAATTGTAGCAGGGTGGATGATTTTCGCACACAGTCCAAGGAACTAACACAGAAATTGAAACAGAGGGGCTATCCTGAAAGAATTTTGACAAAGAGTTGCAAGAGGGTTAGAAATCCGCCTAGAGAGATTCTTTTGCAAGATTTTCCAAAACAGGTTACAGACATTCCACTCACGTGTGTGACCACCTATAATGTCGCCTCCAACGCCATTTCGAAATCTATCAAAAAACATTGACGGATACTGGAGAGCAACAACATCAAATGGGATAAACCACTATTCTCGTACAAGAAAGCTATGAGTTTGAAAGACTCACTGGTTCACACTAGACCAAGGAATTTTAAGAAGCCCACTGAAACCTCTGTCCTTAATGCGTGGGGCCTACCACCTATTCTAGGCCATTATCCATGTGGGTCATGTAGTGTCTGCCATCTAACTTCCACCACTAAGACTTTGGTTTTGGAAACTGGAAAAATTTGGACCAAACGGAGCCACACGAATTGTAACACAACTGACGTGGTCTATTTGATCACATGTCCATGTGACTTGAAATATGTGGGGATGACCACACGAAGGGTTAAACTACGCATTGGAGAACATCGGAGTAATATCCGTTGCAAAAAAAGCATGATCAAACTGACTGAACATTTTTTACGTTTTAACCACACTGCGGATGATCTACGTTGGACTATCATTAAACAAGTCAATCCAACTTTACTGTTTGAAAAGGAACAACGTTGGGTTTATCGTTTATCAACACATCTGGTGGGTCTTACCGATAATATCCCTTGGGGATCAGTCTTGAGGCGTAATACCTAATGTTATCGGCTAATTCTGTTAATTTACTTTCTTATTTGTATTATTTTGAATTAAGTCTGATAAATACCCCCTGAACTTTATCTGTCTAGTTCCATTTTGACATTAATTAGGGTGTTTATATACCTCGATGGATCTAATTAGGATGTTTATATACCTCGACGGATCTAAATCTGGGTTCATAATTGTACACCCATTTGGTTCCAAATAGAATCTATAACTCCTTTTTTCTCCCTAGCCATTCACATTTTGTACTGTGAGGTTTATTAGTACTCAGGTTCTGGCTGCATTGCCATTTCACGTGGCTTTGTGTTCCAGACGTCCCTGTCTGTTGTGATTTGTCTGCGCTCGAATAAACCTTTGAATAAAGTTTTATTTTACGGAAGGAGAGGTTTGCGTTCTAGCCTTTCCTGACATTTAGCGGTCGGGTCCTTCCTCCCTGTCGATGCCGATGACGCGTTGCGAGGATCGGCTTGCAGGGATTGCATGAGACTTCCCGCCAGTGCGTAGGTTGGTTCTATTTAAACGTGAACGCTCCACGCTTTGTTGACTCCGGGTTCGGTGGTCCATTTAGGTTGAATAACCTGGCAGAGGACTTGGATGATGTAAGTACCGCCCGATAGTTACATCTACGTTCATTTCTGTTGAGCGGTACACTGTGGATAACGGGATAACGGGCTATTAACATAGTGTAAGCTTCCCGTTTTTCTCTTCTTTCTCCACTACAGTTGTTCTGTAGTCCCGCCACCCACCTACTTGCCCAAGGAGCCTGCTCTTCTCTACGTATACGTAAGGTCCTGTTGTTTTTCCAGTATGGGCATTTTTGCCCTTTTTAAACATTTCTCAAATGATTTTATTCAAAGTGCCAAGCTTTAACATGATTCACACTTATTTCGTAATACTATCCCATGCCTGCTCGTTGATCTAATGGCTCAATTGAGTGTATATATATTGGCATGATTGGAATCAAACTACTAAACAGAGTAAATGTCACTCGCTGCTCTCCACAAAAGCGGGGAGTTGCTGAACACTACTGATGGTCATGCAAGTGTAGGGACCACATTATCAAACCATTTTTGTGCCATGCATTGCATTCAATCTGTATTTGGATAGAATAATCTATGGATTAATATGTACGTTGATGCAACATATGTATTTCTTTACAGATACCCTGAGGCCCTTTCGGAACTGTGGAAGGCCTTTATCGAAACCGTGAGTGTATCGTTTTTTTGCACCTGAGGTTAGGGTAAGCCTTAGTGAGCTTATACCGCCAAGGTGCCATTTTTGTTTTTCATTAGGTCCTGAAGAAAGCTTTGTAAAAAACGATAATAAGCTGAAACATGTCGACCATTTGACCATTTTAGGATGCATCTGACCAATTTAATGTCAGCATTAATCATCCTTCACTGTTTTTAACTTGTTCAAGTTTCGTCACTATTAAATTTATTTGTGGGCGAATCATCACCTTTTAGATTCTTCCATCCCCTTTTTTTCACTTTCTAGTCACTTGAAGTCCTTTAGTTTGATTTTTACGCTCCGCTTTAACAAAGCGTTGAAGCACACCGGAGGTGCAGAAGGCACCCCTGGTGGAACCCTATGATGAAGCATGTCACCAACTATGTTGGTGAGTGAGGGTTCTATTTTTATATCTGATTGACTTTGTTCTTTGGCACTTTTTCCCTTTTCTAGGAGAATCGCTGTTCGTGTGGTTCTGTTTTTCTCTTCATCACACTCTTTTGTTGTTATTTCGGGTTAAAATACTCGTCTTCTGATACCAACTAGTGAGTGTTTTGATCAACAGATGCCTTTTTTTCAAGTTGGTTATTAACAAATAAAAATCAGATGTCAATGGACATTTTTGTCATATTATTTGTGCTCTGTGTGAATGGAACACTGACCTTGGATTAATCACTATAAGTAGTTTAAGATTTATGGATGTATACATACAAGTATAATAGATGTTGTGCAAAACATACATCTTTTTCTTGTTTTTACAGACATTCATGGCTTTTGGAAAACACTTGAAGGCTGCCACAAAACCGTCAGCTATTTCGGTTTATCGCACCACAGGTCAGGGTAAGCCTTAGCGTGCTTATACCGCCGTGGTGTAGTTGGTCCTGAAGAAAGCTACAAGTAATACGTTCAGAAGCTGAAACATGTTGACCTTTATTGATTAGGATGTATCTGGTCAATTTAAACCAGTGAGGGTCATCTAATTCACTTGTTTTCATCCAGTGCTGAGTTAAAAATTGTTTTGGTTAATACCTTTTGCACTTTTTAACTTCACCTTTTTGAACTCATCACACTTTTTGATAGGCGCATAAGAAACACCCTGCTCCGCTGTAATCAGGCATTGTAGCACACCAGAGATGCAGTCGGCATCTCTGGTGGAACCCTATGATGAAGCATGTCACCAACCAGGTTGGTGAGTGAGGGTTCTTTTATCAAATTAGAGTGATTTTTTCCACATTTTCCTTTGGATACACTCTTTTGTTGTTTAACAACCAATGTTAAAAGCACCATTAATTTTTCCATAAAACTAAGGATGGTTGACACACGTAATACTCAGGTGCCAATTACGATCCGGTAAAAAAAATTCCCGTACGACTCGTATCCGGTCTTTTTACCGTACGAATCGTACAAGTGCCGTACAAACTGGCAATCACGATTCGCATGGTAAAAAGCCCATACGAGTCGCATTGGGAATAATTCCCCACACGTCCTCGGGTCGGAAAAAGTGTCCGACACGTCCTCGGACGACTTACCGTACAAACGTGAAAAGTGAAGTCCGACCGGGGAATCACGATCCGTCCCGGGCGTCCGAATGTACAACCGTATGGTGAAAAGACCGTCCGCACCGAACTCCTATAACAACCATGGAGACGTCCAAACAGGTGCCCGGTACGCGCCGTACCCCCACCCAGCCCCCACATGTACGCGCCATACCCCCCCAGCCCCCGCATGTATGCGCCGTACCCCCCCCAGCCCCCGCATGTACGCGCCGTACCCCCCCAGCCCCCGCATGTACGCGTCGACCCCCCCGTGAATGTACACCCGAGTACGTGTCGAACTGTACGTGTCAAACCCCCCGTGTATGTACACCCGAGTACGTGTCGAACTGTACGTGTCGAACCCCCCCGTGTATGTACACCCGAGTACGTGTCGAACTGTACGTGTCGATCCCCCCGTGTATGTACACCCGAGTATGTGTCGAACTGTACGTGTCGAAACCCCCCGTGTATGTACACCCGAGTACGTTCGAGTCGTACCCCCACCCGTGTATGTACAGTGCGTACCCCCAGCGCGTAGCGTAGTACATACACGGGTGGGGGTACGACTCGAACGTACTCGGGTGTACATACACGGGGGGTTCGACACGTACAGTTCGACACGTACTCGGGTGTACATACACGGGGGGGTTCGACACGTACAGTTTGACACGTACTCGGGTGTACATACACGGGGGGTTCGACACGTACAGTTCGACACGTACTCGGGTGTTGTACATACACGGGGGGTTCGACACGTACAGTTCGACACGTACTCGGGTGTACATACACGGGGGGGTTCGACACGTACAGTTCGACACGTACTCAGGTGTACATACACGGGGGGGTTCGACACGTACAGTTCGACACGTACTCGGGTGTACATACACGGGGGGTTCGACATGTACTCGGGTGTACATACACGGGGGGGTTTGACGCGTACATGCGGGGGCTGGGGGGGTTCGATGCGTACATGCGGGGGCTGGGGGGGTACGGCGCATACATGCGGGGGCTGGGGGGGTACGGCGCTTACCGGGCCACCTACTATGGTCGTTTCGCGGCGTACTTCGCTTTTCCGGCACTTTTTGGGTGCCGTAAAAATATTGCCGTCCGGACTGCTGTCGGTTCGAATCGTACTTCCTGGGTCGTGAAACGCTGCCTGGAAGCGTCCCGACGTCACGTCGCAGCATTCCCGGATCACATTCGTATGCATATTTTCGTCGGTCGGTGTTTTTTACGATTCGTACGGAAATGGTGTTTCCGTGCGAATCCTAATTCCATGTTTGTAATGTTTTACAACCGAGTACGAGTCGGACGGAGAATACGCTCCGACCGACGGTTCGTACCCGGCTTTTACCGGATCGTAATCGGCACCTCAGTGCGCAATCCTCAGCATCGACACCTCTAATACCAATCCAATTAGATCCTTAAAGAGGGAGCTCATTCCGTAGAAAAAAAATAAAAGCTGAAGGTTCCTTTAACTTGCACGCGTAGGCTCTCACGCTCCTTGTCACTCGTCTTCAGTGTTAAATTATACACTGGATGCAATTTGTAGTAAAATCCTTTATTGCCAAGGAGCAACAGAAAACTCCTCCAGAAGCACCGTTGTCCTTCTCAACAGCTGATTCCCAACCTTCTCCAAATTGAATCCAAACATTCCAGGAATGCTTGCTAACCAAGCATTCCTGGTAACTAAGCAACCACAACAGTGACTACTCGTGCCAAGCTACCAAGGGGGTGAGCAGGGGTATTTTAGGAGTGTAACTCCCTTTTCCTGGCTAGAATTAAGGGTCTGTACTTGGACAAAGGTGCAAATCCTTGCCAACTAGAGATCCCCATTTCTAACACTTGTAATTTGTTGAAATGCAATAGCTATCAGCAGGTCAATTACATTATTTCCAGGGATATTGCTCTACTAAAGGAAAGCTAATCCACTAAGAAATAGATAAATGACCTTAAATGAGTGATTAACCTGAAAGATATTATTAATTTGTTTCCAAACCTTTATCCAAAACAGCTACATGATTGGACAGAAAAACAACATATGTATTATCGCAATATATTCTATTACAAGATCAACATTTAGAGTTATTAGTTTCATAAAATGTTAAAAATTGAAATTGGAGTAACAAGGAAATAATTATAAATAAAATACAGTGTTTGAATAATGTTTCCTGCTCATGAGGTCTTCAGGATCTTAATCCAAATTTTACCCCAAAATATATCAGACAAACATACATTAAAATCCTACTCCCAAAGTAATTTGATCTCATACTTAAGTCTAGAGGAGTTTAAGGATGACAGGCATTGGTACATAACTGAGACTTAAGGATTGGGACTCTGTATGGGTATACAAGCTTTGTTTTATAACAACAATGGTGATTGAGAATTTGGCGGCATAAAATTTGCCAGAATTATCTTTTAAATAAATTAAAATTGACCTCTCCTAAAAGGGGGTTATTTAAACCTTGATTGAAAATCGGAAACTCTGAGGGGAATTGTGTCTGAAAAAAGTTATAAATCCATGGTATATCTTTACTTCTCTAGAAACTCCCCAAAATAGTTGTTTTATTAGTTGTACTGTTTTTATTTTATTCTCTCAAACTGAGGACTGAATAGATATTTCTCTTAAAGGTCTACCATATTTTGAATAAGGATCAAGGTGTTTACAAGCAAATATAAAAACTGTAGTAGAAAATCTTACAGGATGAGAAGTGAATAAAAGAAATCCTTTAAAGGAGAAAGGATAAATATAATTTTTTCCTACATCCACACATAATGGACAAAATGGCATAGTATTGTTACACAGCTAACATCACTCTAGTCTTAAAATAAAATCTTTATGATATAAGGGAAAAACAGGAAATTTAGCAACACTATACGGTTAATCTTTATTAAGTTCAATTAAAGCTAACCTTGATTTTTTATTATTCCATAAACATTTGGAAAAAACAAGTACATTCTCTTAAAATGGGGCAAGGAATATTGATTGGCATCATGTAAAGTATACAAACAATAAGGGGTACTAAAATAATTTTAATTGCATTCAATATTCCCCACCTAGATAAATATAAAGGTGCCGATCACGATCCGGTAAAAAATGTCCCCGTACGACTCGTATCGGGTCTTTTTACCGTACGAATCGTACAAGTGCCGTACGAATTGGCAATCACGATTCGCATGGTAAAAAGTCCATACGAACCGCACTGGGAATCATTCCCCACACGTCCTCGGGTCGGAAAATGTGTCCGACACGTCCTCGGACGATTTACCTTACAAACGTGAAAAGCCAAGTTCGACCGAGGAATCACGATCCATCCCGTGCGTCCGAGCTTACAACCGTATGGAAAAAACACCGTCCGCACAGAACTCCTATAGCAACCATTGAGACATGTGCCCGCATACGCGCCCAACACTCCCCCCAGCCCCCGTATGTCCGACACGTACCCCCCGTGTATGTATACCCCCACCAGTCTAGGTACACCCCAGTACGTTCCAGTCGTACCCCCACCCCAGTACGTGTCGTACCACCGTGTACCTACACCCCAGTACGTTCGAGCCCCACCCCCACCCCAGTACGTGTCATACCCCCGTGTACCTACACCCCAGTACGTTCGAGCCCCACCCCCACCCCAGTACGTGTCGTACCACCGTCTATGTACACCCCAGTACGTTCGAGCCCCACCCCCACCCCAGTACGTGTCATACCCCCGTGTAACTACACCCCAGTACGTTCGAGCCCCACCCCCACCCCAGAACGTGTCATACCCCCGTGTACCTACACCCCAGTACGTTCCAGTCGTACCCCCACCCCAGTACGTGTCATACCCCCGTGTACCTACACCCCAGTACGTTCCAGTCGTACCCCCACCCCAGTACGTGTCGTACCACCGTGTACCTACACCCCAGTACGTTCCAGTCGTACCCCCACCCCAGTACGTGTCGTACCACCGTCTATGTACACCCCAGTACGTTCGAGCCCCACCCCCACCCCAGTACGTGTCATACCCCCCGTGTACCTACACCCCAGTACGTTCCAGTCGTACCCCCACCCCAGTACGTGTCATACCCCCGTGTACCTACACCCCAGTACGTTCCAGTCGTACCCCCACCCCAGTACGTGTCGTACCACCGTCTATGTACACCCCAGTACGTTCGAGCCCCACCCCCACCCCAGTACGTGTCATACCCCCCGTGTACCTACACCCCAGTACGTTCCAGTCGTACCCCCACCCCAGTACGTGTCATACCCCCCGTGTACCTACACCCCAGTACGTTCCAGTCGTACCCCCACCCCAGTACGTGTCATACCCCCGTGTACCTACACCCCAGTACGTTCCAGTCGTACCCCCACCCCAGTACGTGTCATACCCCCTGTGTACCTACACCCCAGTACGTTCCAGTCATACCCCCACCCCAGTACGTGTCATACCCCCGTGTACCTACACCCCAGTACGTTCCAGTCGTACCCCCACCCCAGTACGTGTCGTACCACCGTGTACCTACACCCCAGTACGTTCCAGTCATACCCCCACCCCAGTACGTGTCATACCCCCGTGTACCTACACCCCAGTACGTTCCAGTCGTACCCCCACCCCAGTACGTGTCGTACCACCGTCTATGTACACCCCAGTACGTTCGAGCCCCACCCCCACCCCAGTACGTGTCATACCCCCCGTGTACCTACACCCCAGTACGTTCCAGTCGTACCCCCACCCCAGTACGTGTCATACCCCGTGTACCTACACCCCAGTACGTTCCAGTCGTACGCCCACCCCAGTACGTGTCGTACCACCGTCTATGTACACCCCAGTACGTTCGAGCCCCACCCCCACCCCAGTACGTGTCATACCCCCGTGTACCTACACCCCAGTACGTTCCAGTCGTACCCCCACCCCAGTACGTGTCATACCCCCGTGTACCTACACCCCAGTACGTTCCAGTCGTACCCCCACCCCAGTACGTGTCGTACCACCGTCTATGTACACCCCAGTACGTTCGAGCCCCACCCCAGTACGTGTCATACCCCCGTGTACCTACACCCCAGTACGTTCCAGTCGTACCCCCACCCCAGTACGTGTCATACCCCCCGTGTACCTACACCCCAGTACGTTCCAGTCGTACCCCCACCCCAGTACGTGTCATACCCCCGTGTACCTACACCCCAGTACGTTCCAGTCGTACCCCCACCCCAGTACGTGTCGTACCACCGTGTACCTACACCCCAGTACGTTCCAGTCGTACCCCCACCCCAGTACGTGTCATACCCCCGTGTACCTACACCCCAGTATGTTCCAGTCGTACCCCCACCCCAGTACGTGTCGTACCACCGTCTATGTACACCCAGTACGTTCGAGCCCCACCCCCACCCCAGTACGTGTCATACCCCCGTGTACCTACACCCCAGTACGTTCGAGCCCCACCCCCACCCCAGTACGTGTCATACCCCCCGTGTACCTACACCCCAGTACGTTCCAGTCGTACCCCCACCCCAGTACGTGTCATACCCCCGTGTACCTACATCCCAGTACGTACCAGTCGTACCCCCACCCCAGTACGTGTCGTACCACCGTCTATGTACACCCCAGTACGTTAGAGCCCCACCCCCACCCCAGTACGTGTCATACCCCCGTGTACCTACACCCCAGTACGTTCGAGCCCCACCCCCACCCCAGTACGTGTCATACCCCCCGTGTACCTACACCCCAGTACGTTCCAGTCGTACCCCCACCCCAGTACGTGTCATACCCCGTGTACCTACACCCCAGTACGTTCCAGTCGTACCCCCACCCCAGTACGTGTCGTACCACCATCTATGTACACCCCAGTACGTTCGAGCCCCACCCCCACCCCAGTACGTGTCATACCCCCCGTGTACCTACACCCCAGTACGTTCCAGTCATACCCCCACCCCAGTACGTGTCATACCCCCCGTGTACCTACACCCCAGTATGTTCCAGTCGTACCCCCACCACAGTACGTGTCATACCCCCGTGTACCTACACCCCAGTACGTTCCAGTCGTACCCCCACCCCAGTACGTGTCATACCCCCGTGTACCTACACCCCAGTACGTTCCAGTCGTACCCCCACCCCAGTACGTGTCATACCTCCGTGTACCTACACCCCAGTACGTTCCAGTCGTACCCCCACCCCAGTACGTGTCGTACCACCGTCTATGTACACCCCAGTACGTTCGAGCCCCACCCCCACCCCAGTACGTGTCATACCCCCTGTGTACCTACACCCCAGTACGTTCCAGTCGTACCCCCACCCCAGTACGTGTCATACCCCCGTGTACCTACACCCCAGTACGTTCCAGTCGTACCCCCACCCCAGTACGTGTCGTACCACCGTCTATGTACACCCCAGTACGTTCGAGCCCCACCCCCACCCCAGTACGTGTCATACCCCCCGTGTACCTACACCCCAGTACGTTCCAGTCGTACCCCCACCCCAGTACATGTCATACCCCCCGTGTACCTACACCCCAGTATGTTCCAGTCGTACCCCCACCCCAGTACGTGTCATACCCCCGTGTACCTACACCCCAGTACGTTCCAGTCGTACCCCCACCCCAGTACGTGTCGTACCACCGTGTACCTACACCCCAGTACGTTCCAGACGTACACCCACCCCAGTACGTGTCATACCCCCGTGTACCTACACCCCAGTACGTTCCAGTCGTACCCCCACCCCAGTACGTGTCGTACCACCGTCTATGTATACCCCATTACGTTTGAGCCCCACCCCAGTACGTGTCATACCCCCGTGTACCTACACCCCAGTACGTTCGAGCCCCACCCCCACCCCAGTACGTGTCATACCCCCGTGTACATACACCCCAGTACGTTCCAGTCGTACCCCCACCCCAGTACATGTCATACCCCCGTGTACCTACACCCCAGTACGTACCAGTCGTACCCCCACCCCAGTACGTGTCGTACCACCGTCTATGTACACCCCAGTACGTTAGAGCCCCACCCCCACCCCAGTACGTGTCATACCCCCGTGTACCTACACCCCAGTACGTTCGAGCCCCACCCCCACCCCAGTACGTGTCATACCCCCGTGTACCTACACCCCAGTACGTTCCAGTCGTACCCCCACCCCAGTACGTGTCATACCCCCGTGTACCTACACCCCAGTACGTTCCAGTCGTAACCCCACCCCAGTACGTGTCATACCCCCGTGTACCTACACCCCAGTACGTTCGAGCCCCACCCCCACCCCAGTACGTGTCATACCCCCCGTGTACCTACACCCCAGTACGTTCCAGTCGTACCCCCACCCCAGTACGTGTCATACCCCCGTGTACCTACACCCCAGTACGTTCCAGTCGTACCCCCACCCCAGTACGTGTCGTACCACCGTCTATGTACACCCCAGTACGTTCGAGCCCCACCCCCACCCCAGTACGTGTCATACCCCCCGTGTACCTACACCCCAGTACGTTCCAGTCGTACCCCCACCCCAGTACGTGTCATACCCCCATGTACCTACACCCCAGTACGTTCCAGTCGTACCCCCACCCCAGAACGTGTCATACCCCCGTGTACCTACACCCCGGTACGTTCCAGTCGTACCCCCACCCCAGTACGTGTCGTACCACCGTGTAGCTACACCCCAGTACGTTCCAGTCGTACCCCCACCCCAGTACGTGTCATACCCCCGTGTACCTACACCCCAGTACGTTCCAGTCGTACCCCCACCCCAGTACGTGTCGTACCACCGTCTATGTACACCCCAGTACGTTCGAGCCCCACCCCCACCCCAGTACGTGTCATACCCCGTGTACCTACACCCCAGTACGTTCGAGCCCCACCCCCACCCCAGTACGTGTCATACCCCCGTGTACCTACACCCCAGTACGTTCCAGTCGTACCCCCACCCCAGTACGTGTCATACCCCCGTGTACCTACACCCCAGTACGTACCAGTCGTACCCCCACCCCAGTACGTGTCGTACCACCGTCTATGTACACCCCAGTACGTTAGAGCCCCACCCCCACCCCAGTACGTGTCATACCCCCGTGTACCTACACCCCAGTACGTTCGAGCCCCACCCCCACCCCAGTACGTGTCATACCCCCGTGTACCTACACCCCAGTACGTTCCAGTCGTACCCCCACCCCAGTTCGTGTCATACCCCCGTGTACCTACACCCCAGTACGTTCCAGTCGTAACCCCACCCCAGTACGTGTCATACCCCCGTGTACCTACACCCCAGTACGTTCGAGCCCCACCCCCACCCCAGTACGTGTCATACCCCCCGTGTACCTACACCCCAGTACGTTCCAGTCGTACCCCCACCCCAGTACGTGTCATACCCCCGTGTACCTACACCCCAGTACGTTCCAGTCGTACCCCCACCCCAGTACGTGTCGTACCACCGTCTATGTACACCCCAGTACGTTCGAGCCCCACCCCCACCCCAGTACGTGTCATACCCCCCGTGTACCTACACCCCAGTACGTTCCAGTCGTACCCCCACCCCAGTACGTGTCATACCCCCATGTACCTACACCCCAGTACGTTCCAGTCGTACCCCCACCCCAGAACGTGTCATACCCCCGTGTACCTACACCCCGGTACGTTCCAGTCGTACCCCCACCCCAGTACGTGTCGTACCACCGTGTAGCTACACCCCAGTACGTTCCAGTCATACCCCCACCCCAGTACGTGTCATACCCCCGTGTACCTACACCCCAGTACATTCCAGTCGTACCCCCACCCCAGTACGTGTCGTACCACCGTCTATGTACACCCCAGTACGTTCGAGCCCCACCCCCACCCCAGTACGTGTCATACCCCGTGTACCTACACCCCAGTACGTTCGAGCCCCACCCCCACCCCAGTACGTGTCATACCCCCCGTGTACCTACACCCCAGTACGTTCCAGTCGTACCCCCACCCCAGTACGTGTCATACCCCCGTGTACCTACACCCCAGTACGTACCAGTCATACCCCCACCCCAGTACGTGTCGTACCACTGTCTATGTACACCCCAGTACGTTAGAGCCCCACCCCCACCCCAGTACGTGTCATACCCCCGTGTACCTACACCCCAGTACGTTCGAGCCCCACCCCCACCCCAGTACGTGTCATACCCCCCGTGTACCTACACCCCAGTACGTTCCAGTCGTACCCCCACCCCAGTACGTGTCATACCCCCGTGTACCTACACCCCAGTACGTGTCATACCCCCGTGTACCTACACCCCAGTACGTTCGAGCTCCACCCCCACCCCAGTACGTGTCATACCCCCCGTGTACCTACACCCCAGTACGTTCCAGTCGTACCCCCACCCCAGTACGTGTCATACCCCCGTGTACCTACACCCCAGTACGTTCCAGTCATACCCCCACCCCAGTACGTGTCGTACCACCGTCTATGTACACCCCAGTACGTTCGAGTCCTACCCCCACCCCTGTACGTGTCGCACCACCGTGCACCCAGTACGTTCCAGTCGTACCCCCACCCCTGTACGTGTCATACCCCCGTGTACCTACACCCCAGTACGTTCCAGTCGTACCCCCACCCCAGTACGTGTCATACCCCCGTGTACCTACACCCCAGTACGTACCAGTCGTACCCCCACCCCAGTGCGTGTCATACCACCGTCTATGTACACCCCAGTACGTTCGAGCCCCACCCCAGTACGTGTCATACCCCCGTGTACCTACACCCCAGTATGTTCCAGTCGTACCCCCACCCCAGTACGTGTCATACCCCCGTGTACCTACACCCCAGTACGTTCCAGTCGTACCCCCACCCCAGTACGTGTCATACCCCCGTGTACCTACACCCCAGTACGTTCCAGTCGTACCCCCACCCCAGTACGTGTTGTAACACCGTGTACCTACACCCCAGTACGTTCCAGTCGTACCCCCACCCCAGTACGTGTCATACCCCCGTGTACCTACACCCCAGTACGTACCAGTCGTACCCCCACCCCAGTACGTGTCGTACCACCGTCTATGTACACCCCAGTACGTTCGAGCCCCACCCCCACCCCAGTACGTGTCATACCCCCGTGTACCTACACCCCAGTACGTTCCAGTCGTACCCCCACCCCAGTACGTGTCATACCCCCGTGTACCTACACCCCAGTACGTTCCAGTCGTACCCCCACCCCAGTACGTGTCATACCCCCTGTTAGAATGGGGAACCTCTGGTTGGCACAGGTAGGTACTTGTGACAAGCAGCGGTCCCTTCTTCTATTCAGGGCGAGGGAATTACCCCTTCAGAACAACCCCTGCTCACCCTATAGGTAGTGTGGCGCGAGCAGTCAGGGCTAAACTTCAGGGCGCTAGTCAGTTAAGCATTTATGATCACACACAGTAAACCACAATGATCCCCCACAAACGGACACCAGGCGTAAGTTGTATCAAAAATACGGATGCTTTATATAAAAGATTCTTTGTTACGCAGGCATGTACAAGACCATCAATAACGGTTGCGAAATGGAGGCCACAAGATGATAATTAGGCACTGTTCTTGTCTTTGGTAACTTATTCGATTACGAGCGCTTCACAGGGCTCGGGTGAGTCGGTCCAGTCACGATGACGCGCAGTGCACCCAGGGTACAGTGATACGGGGAAATCAGAACGTTGCGGACCCCGAGTCCGATAGAGAGTTCACTGTACCTGGGAACGTGCGATGTGCTTGGACGAGTCTTCAGGAGAGATGCAGGTTCTGCACCTCGTGGATCTTCCGGATCAAGAATTCAGCGGGCGGCTCTCGGTAGACAGGTGCGGCCCAGGGCCTCCGACACGGACTGTGCGGGAGGTCACTGCGGAGGGCGGCACGGTCAGACTCCGGCTGGGAGGTGAAGCGGGGCGGCCGGATACGTTACGACGTACGGGCGGCTGTCCGAGGCTGGATTTCACTTCCCCACTAGAAATCCGGCGGGAGGGCGAAAGGGCACCAAGCGCGCTCCAGTAGCAGGCAGGTGACAGGGAAGCGGGACGGCCAGACTCGATGGGTCCAGAGCGACTCAGGTAGAGCGGGGCTCTCGGCGAGTGGAGGCGGCCAGGCTTCTGGGTGTCACGGCCCTAGGAGGGATGCGAAGGTGCGCAGGGCAATCCGGCGGGAGAAAGCACACGGCTCGAATTCTCAGACGAGCGGAGACACGGTGAACCCACTGGTCCTGGGGTTCAGTTCAGGGGGCAAGCTCTTCTTCCAAGCCCTTGGAGATAGTTGAAGAACAAAGTGCAAAAGTCTCTTTCAGTCTTTTTCCTCTCCTTCCTTAGCAAGGCACCTACTGCAGGCCAGTCCCTCAGGTCAGGGAAAGTTACTCCTCCTTCAGCTTCTTCCAGGTCCTTCTAGTCGGGCAGAGTTCCTTCGTGGTTCAATCTGGATCTGATTTCTTAGGAGCCAGGCTCCTACTTTTATACAGGGATTCTTTTGTTCTTTAGCGCCAGGGGGCCTGGGCCTGGCTCAGTCCAGTTTTGGAGCACTCTGTTGTGGTGACTTGGCTTGTTCCTTTCAGCAGCAGGGCAGAGACATCAGCCGCTCCACAGGGGGCGGCGCCGGCTTTGTGGTGGCAGAGCACAGGTCTATTCAAGAGTCAGGGTGCACTCCTCCCACCCATCCTGGGGTAATCTCCCTACCCACCACCTGGCAGCCCAACTGTCTCCTGGAATCCCCCAGCCCTGCTCCTGTACTGTTGCTAGGCAGAACACACACACACAGCAGAGGCAGACTGAGATGGTTAGGCACGCAAAGGCTAACTTTCTAAAAGTAGCATTTGCAAACCCAGGATATTAAAATAACCTTTACTAAAAGACGTATTTTATTATCCTGAGTTCAGGCATACTAAACATGACGTTCTACCATGCTCTCTGAGTCCACTGGGGTCACAGCGTGTAGCGATCCCAGCAGCCCATTCTGGCCTATGGAGAGCAGGTAGCCTTCAATAGTGAAAAACGAAAATGGCTGTAATTCACTACTAAGACATGCCACACACATCAGGGCATGTCCTACCTTATACCTACAAGGCACCCTGCGCTTAGGCCTACCAGAGGGGTGACTAACATGTAGTTAAGGGAAGGTTTAGGGACTGGTAAGTGGGGACACTTGCTCAGTCAGCGCGACGGTACCAGACCGCGCGCAGGTTCTGCAGTGGCAGACCCTAGACACATTTTACCCCGCCGCTTCGGTGGGTGGCACAACCAGTGCTGCAAGCCCACTAGCAGCATTTGGATATACGAGCCCTTGGCACCCCTGGTGCACTCTACTAGGGACTGATAGTAAACCAAATAAACCAAACGTGGAAGTCAATTCACATAATACATTTTACCATAGGGAGCACTTGCACTGTGGCACTGGATGGCAGTGGCACAGTGCCCTGAGCAGCTAACATCAACACAAAAACACATTGAGGCACAGACAAAAATGGAAGGGTGACCCACGCCAATGGTGCCAGGTCTAACACGTGTCCCCTCCAGCTGAAAAGTGGGGAGAACTACCCTACCCCAGGGAGTTCTGCATCACTAAGGCGGAAAAACCTGGACAGACCGTCAGCATTGGCGTGATCTGTGCCAGGGCGATGCTCCACCGTAAAGTCCATACCCTGTAGGGAGATGGACCACCTCAACAGTTTTGGGTTCTCACCCCTCATTTGCATCAACCATCTGAGGGGCCTGTGGTCGGTCTGAACCCAGAAGTGAGACCCAAACAAGTAGGGTCTTAGCTTCTTCAGCGCCCAGACCACAGCAAATGCTTCTCGTTCTATCGCACTCCACCTTTGTTCCCGGGGAAGTAGCCTCCTGCTAATAAAGGCTACGGGTTGGTCAAAGCCCTCCTCAGTGATCTGTGAGAGAACAGCCCCTACACCATGCGCTGATGCATCCGTCTGCACCAGGAACTCTTTGGAGAAGTCAGGAGCCAAGAGCACGGGCGCCGTGCACATGGCAGTTTTCAGGGTGTCGAAGGCTTTCTGACAGGTGTCAGTCCATATCACTTTTCTGGGCTGCTTCTTCGAAGTCAGCTCTGTCAAGGGGGCAACGATGCTGCCATACCCCTTGACAAACCTCCTGTAGTACCCGGTGAGTCCTAAAAAGGCCCTCACCTCCGTCTGGGTCTTTGGGGGGTCCCAAGCCAGGATGGTTTCAACTTTGGGTTGGAGGGGCGCCACCTGGCCGCTCCCCACTTGGTGTCCCAAGTACACCACTGAACCCTGCCCGATCTGACACTTGCTTGCCTTGATCGTGAGGCCTGCCTTGCGCAGCGCCATCAACACTTCCCAGAGATGTTGCAGGTGTTCTTCCCATGTGCCGCTGAACACTGCGATGTCATCCAGGTAGGCGGCGCTGAACTCGGTCAGCCCAGCCAACACCTGGTTGACCAACCTCTGGAAGGTGGCAGGGGCATTCTTCATCCCAAAGGGCATCACCCGGAACTGGTAATGCCCATCTGGCGTAGAGAATGCGGACCTCTCTTTGGCCCCATCAGTCAAGGCGATCTGCCAGTACCCAGACGTTAAGTCAAACGTGCTGAGGTACCGTGCAGCCCCTAACCGATCGATGAGCTCATCAGCTCTGGGGATGGGGTGCGCGTCAGTCTTCGTGACTGAGTTGAGTCCTCGGTAGTCCACACAGAACCGGAGTTCGGGCGTGGCACCCGGCGCTGCAGCCTTTGGGACCAAGACCACTGGGCTGGCCCAAGGACTGCTGGAGGACTCAACCACCCCTAGGGCAAGCATCTTCGAGACCTCCTCTTTGATGCAGGCCCTGACCCTGTCAGTTACCCGGTAGGCCTTGTGCTTCACAGGTAAGCTGTCTCCCGTATCCACGTCATGGACGCACCACTTTGTGATACCGGGAACCAGGGAGAACAGGTCAGGAAACTGCCCCAGCAGCTGGCGGCAGTCACCCTGTTGTTCAGGGGTCAGGGTGGGTGAGAGGTTTACTCCATCCACTGACCCGTCTCGCTCTGAGGCTACCAAGAGGTCAGGAAGAGGCTCGGACTCCTCTTCCGTCCCATCATCGGTGGCCAAGAGCATGCCCACTTCGGACCTCTCCAAGTGGGGCTTCAGTCGATTGACATGTAGGACCCTTAAGGGGTTCCTAGGAGACCGCAAGTCCACCAAGTAGGTGACAGAACTCTTGCGCTCCACAATCTCAAAGGGTCCTGTCCACTTGTCCTGGAGTGCACAAGGCTCCACAGGGGCCAGGACCCACACTTTTTGACCAGGTTGAAGCTCAACCAGAGTGGCATTCTGGTCGTACCACCGCTTCATTTCCTCCTGGCTGGCTTCCAGGTTTGCCTCAGCAAGTTGCCTGAAACACCTAGTCTGGTTCCGGAAAGCCAGCATGTAACTGTATACATTCTGGGGAGGTTTCCTGGGAGATTGCTCCCAGCCTTCCTTGACCAGGCTAAGAGGTCCTCGTACTGGGTGGCCGTACAAAAGCTCAAAGGGACTGAACCCTAGAGACTTTTGTGGCACCTCGCGGTACGCAAAGAGAAGGCATGGTAAGAGGACATCCCACTTACGCCTCATGGGTTCCTCGAGACCCATAATCATGCCCTTCAGGGTTCGGTTGAAGCGCTCAACCAACCCGTTTCCTTGGGGATGGTAAGGTGTGGTGAACTTGTAGGTTACACCACACTCTTGCCAAAGGGACTTCATATATTTCGATATGAAGTTGGTCCCCCTGTCAGACACCACCTCTAGAGGGAATCCTACTCGTGAGAAAATTCCCATCAGTGCCCGTCCCACCACGGGGGCCGTCACTGTCCTCAGAGGGATGGCTTCAGGGTACCGGGTGGCATGGTCCACCAAGACCAGGATAAACCTGTTGCCCATGGCTGTCTTGGGGTCCAGTGGCCCCACAATGTCAATCCCCACCCGCTGGAATGGGGTACTGACCACAGGGAAAGGTTGGAGTGGAGCTCTCAGCTTCCTTCCACTCTTGCCACTTGCCTGGCAAGTCTGGCATGTCCGGCAGTGAGTGTCAGAACTCCTGCGCATTTGGGGCCAATAAAAGTGGGTGACAAGCCTTTCAAAGGTCTTGTCCTGCCCCAAATGTCCTGCTAACGGTACGTCGTGAGCCAGCCCCAGTAGGAAGGCTCTGAACTTCTGGGGTACCACCAGCGCACGGGCTGACCCAGGTTCAGCAACCTTAGGCTCGGAGTATAGGAGGTCGTTCTCCCAGTAGATCAAGTGAGTTCCGGACTGATCACCATTGGCCTGGGCTGCAGCCTGCTGCCGCATACCCTCTAGAGAGGGGCACTCTTTCTGCTCCCTGCAGAAGTCCTCCCTGGTGGGGCCTCCTTCTTGCTGCCAATGGGTCAGCTCAGGCAGGTCCCCCAGTTCGGCTATCTGTTCCCCGGTAGGCTCCAGGGCATCCCCCTCAAGGTCTGCTTCCTCCTGGGCCGTGGGAACTTTAGGAGCCGGATTCCCGTGCCTCCCTCGCCCTCTCTCTAAGGCCGGTTCCTGGGCCTCTCCCTCAGGCTCCAGGGTTCCTTCAACACCCCTACTGGCTGCCATCGACCGGGTGGTCACGCACGCCCAATCAGGCAAGCCCACCATCCGCAGGTGAGTTGTCTTCTCCACCTTTTCCCAAGGGGAGCTCTCCAAATCGTTTCCTAGGAGACAATCAACAGGCATGGCCTCTCTCACAGCCACTTGCAGAGTACCAGAGACCCCCCCCCACTCAAAGGGAACCTGAGCCATTGGACACTGACTCTCTGTGTTGTCAGCGTTGACAACACGGCAGAATGCGTGCGGGACAACCTGCTCTTGAGACACCAGGTGTTGCTTGACAGCAGTCACACTGGCTCCTGTATCTCTAAGAGCCCCCACCCTCTTGCCATTTATGGTCACCCACTGCCCATACTTTTGAGTATTGGGGGGCAGCTGGGCCTCAGCGACCATCTCACTGTCTCCTAATGAGACTAGGGTCATCTGTACGGGATCCCCCGCCCCTTGGACGTCTATCTCCCTCCCCACGGCTACACTATTCACCTGCTTGGGGGGTGGAGCACCAGAGGGTGCGGGTTTACCATACAGGGGGCACTTGGGATCCACGGAAATGTGCCCCAGGTTGTTACACTTGTAACATCTGAGGGGCCCTCTTTGAACAGGGTTACCTGTCGGGGCCCCGGTCTGCTTCGGGGGTGGGGGTGGCTGAGAACCTTTCCCTTGGTTCCCTTGGGAATTACTTTGGGGCCCTTTGTAGAACTCCCTCTGTTTACCCTTGTCCCCCCCACTCTTCTGCTGGGGACCCTGAACACCTTTGGCGGGGCCTCCCACGGGACCCTTGTGGACCCTGGTGCTGATCCAGCGGTCCGCCTCCTCAGCAAGCTTCCTCGGGTTGGACAGCTTGCTATCGATCAGGTGTTGGCGTAGCTCAGGAAAACAATTATCCGACAAGTGCTCCCATGCGATTAAATCAAACAGCCCTTGGTAATCATTCACCTCGCTACCCTTCACCCAACCATCCAGCGCTCTGCAAAAAAAGGTCACATATTCTACATAAGTGGTCCCAGGTTTCTTGGTGCAATCCCTAAATCTCTGTCTGTACAATTCAGGAGTCAACCCATACCTTGTCATAAGAGCCTCCTTCATGTGTGGATAGGATGTGTGGACATCAGAGGGGAGGTCGAGCAGTGTGTCCCGCCCCTCACTCAGGAACCTTCCCCACAACCCCACTCCCCAATCCTTCTCAGGGACCCGGTGGGAGGACATGGCTACTTCATAGGCCCTAAACCACTGCCCAATATCATCCTGCTTATAATATTCTTTGACTACATCTTTAGGAATGTGCACCCTTGACTCTGTTGAATTGCTGCCACCAGAGGGTGAGTTGTCTAAACTCCTGGCCTTGAGATCCAACTCCCTCATTTTTACCTCATGCTCCATGGCCAGTTTCTGCCTTTCTCTCTCCATTTGCAGTTTTGCCATCTCCACCTCGTGTGCTCGGGCGGCACTCCTGTCGGCCAACTCCTCTGGCGACAGGCCTCTGCTAGGCTCGAACACACCTTCGGGGGGTATCACCTCCCGGGCATTCTCTGGGAACTTTGATTCGTGCCAGGCTCTCAGTGCTGTCACGTACTGATCCTTGTTGCTTAGTCCACTTTGCTTGATTCTGTACTTGGAGAGATATCCCTTCAGGACATCATTTGTGCACTTCCTCAGTGCCTCGGGCTCCCAATCGATGTCATCCACTCCAGAGAATACAGAGGGCGCTCCGCCTCCGTTGACTGAGCTAGGCATGGTTTCTTAAGGTGGAGATTTTTCTTTAGCAACAACTGTCACTCAATCTGTGGCTGCGTTATAGGTCTGCTCTACGTGGTGATCAATAATTCACTGTATGTAAATCATAAATGCAAATTCGAAATCCCGCCGCTGCCACCAATGTTAGAATGGGGAACCTCTGGTTGGCACAGGTAGGTACTTGTGACAAGCAGCGGTCCCTTCTTCTATTCAGGGCGAGGGAATTACCCCTTCAGAACAACCCCTGCTCACCCTATAGGTAGTGTGGCGCGAGCAGTCAGGGCTAAACTTCAGGGCGCTAGTCAGTTAAGCATTTATGATCACACACAGTAAACCACAATGATCCCCCACAAACGGACACCAGGCGTAAGTTGTATCAAAAATACGGATGCTTTATATAAAAGATTCTTTGTTACGCAGGCATGTACAAGACCATCAATAACGGTTGCGAAATGGAGGCCACAAGATGATAATTAGGCACTGTTCTTGTCTTTGGTAACTTATTCGATTACGAGCGCTTCACAGGGCTCGGGTGAGTCGGTCCAGTCACGATGACGCGCAGTGCACCCAGGGTACAGTGATACGGGGAAATCAGAACGTTGCGGACCCCGAGTCCGATAGAGAGTTCACTGTACCTGGGAACGTGCGATGTGCTTGGACGAGTCTTCAGGAGAGATGCAGGTTCTGCACCTCGTGGGTCTTCCGGATCAAGAATTCAGCGGGCGGCTCTCGGTAGACAGGTGCGGCCCAGGGCCTCCGACACGGACTGTGCGGGAGGTCACTGCGGAGGGCGGCACGGTCAGACTCCGGCTGGGAGGTGAAGCGGGGCGGCCGGATACGTTACGACGTACGGGCGGCTGTCCGAGGCTGGATTTCACTTCCCCACTAGAAATCCGGCGGGAGGGCGAAAGGGCACCAAGCGCGCTCCAGTAGCAGGCAGGTGACAGGGAAGCGGGACGGCCAGACTCGATGGGTCCAGAGCGACTCAGGTAGAGCGGGGCTCTCGGCGAGTGGAGGCGGCCAGGCTTCTGGGTGTCACGGCCCTAGGAGGGATGCGAAGGTGCGCAGGGCACTCCGGCGGGAGAAAGCACACGGCTCGAATTCTCAGACGAGCGGAGACACGGTGAACCCACTGGTCCTGGGGTTCAGTTCAGGGGGCAAGCTCTTCTTCCAAGCCCTTGGAGATAGTTGAAGAACAAAGTGCAAAAGTCTCTTTCAGTCTTTTTCCTCTCCTTCCTTAGCAAGGCACCTACTGCAGGCCAGTCCCTCAGGTCAGGGAAAGTTACTCCTCCTTCAGCTTCTTCCAGGTCCTTCTAGTCGGGCAGAGTTCCTTCGTGGTTCAATCTGGATCTGATTTCTTAGGAGCCAGGCTCCTACTTTTATACAGGGATTCTTTTGTTCTTTAGCGCCAGGGGGCCTGGGCCTGGCTCAGTCCAGTTTTGGAGCACTCTGTTGTGGTGACTTGGCTTGTTCCTTTCAGCAGCAGGGCAGAGACATCAGCCGCTCCACAGGGGGCGGCGCCGGCTTTGTGGTGGCAGAGCACAGGTCTATTCAAGAGTCAGGGTGCACTCCTCCCACCCATCCTGGGGTAATCTCCCTACCCACCACCTGGCAGCCCAACTGTCTCCTGGAATCCCCCAGCCCTGCTCCTGTACTGTTGCTAGGCAGAACACACACACACAGCAGAGGCAGACTGAGATGGTTAGGCACGCAAAGGCTAACTTTCTAAAAGTAGCATTTGCAAACCCAGGATATTAAAATAACCTTTACTAAAAGACGTATTTTATTATCCTGAGTTCAGGCATACTAAACATGACGTTCTACCATGCTCTCTGAGTCCACTGGGGTCACAGCGTGTAGCGATCCCAGCAGCCCATTCTGGCCTATGGAGAGCAGGTAGCCTTCAATAGTGAAAAACGAAAATGGCTGTAATTCACTACTAAGACATGCCACACACATCAGGGCATGTCCTACCTTATACCTACAAGGCACCCTGCGCTTAGGCCTACCAGAGGGGTGACTAACATGTAGTTAAGGGAAGGTTTAGGGACTGGTAAGTGGGGACACTTGCTCAGTCAGCGCGACGGTACCAGACCGCGCGCAGGTTCTGCAGTGGCAGACCCTAGACACATTTTACCCCGCCGCTTCGGTGGGTGGCACAACCAGTGCTGCAAGCCCACTAGCAGCATTTGGATATACGAGCCCTTGGCACCCCTGGTGCACTCTACTAGGGACTGATAGTAAACCAAATAAACCAAACGTGGAAGTCAATTCACATAATACATTTTACCATAGGGAGCACTTGCACTGTGGCACTGGATGGCAGTGGCACAGTGCCCTGAGCAGCTAACATCAACACAAAAACACATTGAGGCACAGACAAAAATGGAAGGGTGACCCACGCCAATGGTGCCAGGTCTAACACCCCCGTGTACCTACACCCCAGTACGTTCCAGTCGTACCCCCACCCCAGTACGTGTCGTAACACCGTGTACCTACACCCCAGTACGTTCCAGTCGTACCCCCACCCCAGTACGTGTCGTACCACCGTCTATGTACACCCCAGTACGTTCCGGTCCTACCCCCAACACAACCTCCTAAGTACGGAGCGCACCCCAGGCCCCAACATCACAACCGCATGTACGAGTCGTACCAACCCACACACAAGGACAGCACCGTAAAACCAAATGGCCCATCTACACACCGTACACACGCTCAAAACGCACGTACACAACCAGGACAAAACAAAACAACACAAGAAGACACTATTCGAATGGCACAAAGCCACTAAACATGGCCAACAAACACTACAAATACACCTTCACTGACCTGCAACTGCCGAAGACAAACAGAGGGCCAAAACACCACCACTACTTATAACACACCCACCCAAATTTCAAACACTGCCACAACCACCCATGGACCAATAAAAAGGGCCCACACACACAAACCATGAGCCTTTGCAACAGACTCACTGCTGCCAGACACCACAGAACCATACAACAAGCTACACCACACCTTACACTTGCACACCTTCACACAACCACCCTCACAAACACCCCCTCATCACATTCACACCCACACACACACACACAACCATCCACACCCCCCCCAACATCCACACCCCCCCCCCACCATCCCCACCCACACCCCTCACCATGCCCACTACCAAGAATCCAAAGTTCAGTAACCGAGAGTTGGAGGTCCTTGTTGATCAAATCCTCAGAGTCGAGCCACAGATCTTTGGAACATTGGTCAGAAACACCAGCCTGGCAGCAAAAACAGCCATGTGGCAGACCATCGTCGATGCTGTGAATGCTGTTGCGGACACCAGGAGGACCAGGCAGGAATGCCAGAACAGGTGGTACGATCTGCGGAGGAGGGTCAGAGCCAAGAGGCAGGAGGAACACGACCAGGCCAACGCCACCGGAGGAGGGCCCTCCCGCAGACCCGTACAGTACCATCCCTGGGAGGAGAGGGTGATGGCCATACTGCCGGTGGAGGCAGTCGAAGGATTAGAAGGACTCCGAGACCCGGGTGAGTACACAAACAACGCACCTCACATGGGGGGAACGGCATCCACAACCAAAATCACTAACAGGCACGCAACCACCACAAGTCATCGCATTACTCAACCACACTCCATGAGCACGCACATGCCACTGCTGCCACCATGCCCCATGCACCCAGCTGGACAATGGCAAGTCACAGAAGACAACAACACATGACACGGTAACCCGGATGGCGGGAGGCTGGACCCCAAAAATCACATAGTGCGACTCCGAAGCAGACAACTATGCACTCTGCCCATATGGCCTAGGTCACAGCCAGACAAACAGTGTGTCCCAACACAGGAATGACTTGCCAGCAAATGGCGGACGCCTTGCATCAACACATGGGGGTGAAGGCACTGTTTTGCACATGACAGCAGCTAATGAACAGCCAACATTGTGAAAGAGTGGCAGCACACACCACCACAGCAGCAGAGCACAGACACACATCACACCCAATGGGTGCCTGGAGATCAGAAACAAACTCACATCAACAAGCCAAGGGCCACTCAAAGATCTGCTAACAGTGTGTGCCCAGGAAGCTGGGCTGAGGTGACAGAGGGTGACACACAGAGGGAGGGAGAGGGGGAGAGAGAGGGAGGGAGAGGGGGACAGAGAGGGAGGGAGAGGGGGCTAGAGAGGGAGGGAGACACAGGGAGACGGACAGAGGGAGGAGGCTGACACACAGAGGGAGGGAGAGGGTGACAGGGAGGGAGGGAGAGGGGGACAGAGAGGGAGGGAGAGGGGGACAGAGAGGGAGCGAGACACAGGGAGAGCAAATCAGCCGTGTGGTGTGTGGGAATGTCTGCTCGTCAGCAGGTAGACTGCGTGCATGTAGCCAAGGGTGGCCCGTGCCAGAACCCCCCCCTCTTCACCATGGCAAAACACAGGGCCATGTCACAACCTGTGCACGAGCACAATGACAGCTACCTGCATCACATAAGTGTGTGGAACAAATCCATGTGCACATGTACAGTGCTACACGGAAGGCGCCAATGCATGGCTCGCAACACCGGCCCACTCCACTGCTGACTGCAGTCACACTTGACGCAGCAAGTAAGACTGTGCCACACATAGTTAAAGGTGCCAAAGTGGTGCCCAAGGGACACACCCATGCACAAGTGCACTGTGAGTGGAATGCAAGACAGATCCTAATTCCAAGAGGAAATGTGCCAACTTATGAAATGATGAAACATGGATGTTGCATGGACCAAAATTAACATTGTCTCTCTTACACACAGGTCAACGTCGTGGTGCACCCCCCAACACTGGGGGGGAACACTCACAGGACCCGGATCTGCAGGAGCCCGATCCCACCGGCAGCGACCACTCTCACCACTCTGTGGACGACCCCGACCGACCTGGCCCCTCTGGTGTCCAACCGCCTGCAGCACCTGCGTCAGGTACAACTGTGCCAACCACCACCCCCACTCCTGCCACATCCCAGGAGACACCCAGGATCCCTGCCCCAACACCACAATGCAGCCAGGCTGGCCAGGAGGGACACGGTGTCCCGGGCACCCAGGAGGAGGCAGGCGACAACGCCAATGCCACCCCTCAGGGGTCCCGGAGACCCGATGTGCCCGCAAGGGCAGGCCAGGCGCAAGTGGGCAGGGGTGGTGGGAGTGGAGGACGGCGGAGGCACGAGCCTGACCAGTTGGCTGGGGATACGGTATTTTCCCATGTCCGTAACATCCTGGACTCATACTGGCAGGACACCACGGGCATGGCCCAGGTTGTGTCCGTCCTCGAGGGGATCAAGGCCCAGCAGGCCCAGCAACATGCGGAGCTACATGCCTGTCTACTGGTACACCAACGGAGGATGGAGGACAGACAGGCTGAGCAAGTGACGGCATTCCAGGGGATTCACGCTACACTCCGTCGGATGGCCGACAACATGGCCGACCCTCCCTGTGCCAGAAGGCGGAGAACATCACCACCCACAGGGAGGGATCAGGAGGAGGAGGAGGAAACATCCGACGGAGCATCCCAGATGTCGTCACGGCCTGCTGGTGAGGTTCCCCGCAGGAGGCCGGGTCGTCCACGGAAAGGACCGTGAGGGTCGGCGCTACATCACCATCTCCCAGGACACCTGGCCTGGCACCTGGCCCACTGGAGCAACAGCATCACAGCATCAAGAGACATTCTCTGCCACATGGCCCTGCTGGTCACTGGCTGACCAATGTTGACAAAGACTGTGGCATGGACTCTGAGGACATCCAATGGCAAGGATACCAACTCCCCTACTGAACTTTGGATTCAAACTACCCGGAAAGACACTCACTTTGTTCCCCCCCCCCCCCCCAATAATAAATCACACTATGAAGAGTAGATGCCTGCTGGTAGCATTATTACCTAACATGTGTCTTGTAAAGTCAAAACATGCCTGAGTCATCTTTTGTCTTCAACCACCCACACCCTGGGGACTGAGTCTGGCACAGGACACATGGGTCACAGTGTATTAGGCAAGACAGACATGGAGCACCATACACACCCGTGATGGGCCCAACCAGCTGAGGGGGTTACCGAACAACCGTGCTGACGGACACATTGAGTACAGCAACAGTCATGCGCCGAGGTCAGGGATCCAGTCCCGTGTCCTGGGGGGCACCCAGGTATGTGTAGACAGGTGGCAGAAACATGTCCTGCAAGCTTGAGTCCGGTGGATGCAGAAAATGGGGGCCTGGCCAACGTTGGATGCATGGGGATGGCACATGTCACAATACCCACACAGTCATGGACATCATGCCCAATACACAGTCTCAGCCCACACACACAGCTTGCATCTTGCCACTCGACACATTGACACATTGCCACAATCAGGGAATACCATGCCAGACAAGCAGGATGCACCATGGCAACACACCAGCATTGACTGAGAAGAGGCACCTTGGAGGCATAGGGACACCTTTATTAGTCATGTATTCGGGATTGCAGAGGCAACTCGAAGTACACATGAACACATCATGTGGAGTAACATGTGGGTCCAACACTGGCACCCCCCTTCAGCAGCACACATGCGTGTTCGCCATGGAACTGGCACACAAGCGTCGGCTAACAGCTAAATACCCACAGCTGCACACGGAGAGCCTGCCATACACCATAGATCCGCGGATGTCGAAGTCCCACACCATGTCAAGCCAATGCTAACCGAATGTGTCCGAGGGCAGTGTCACACACATTGATGCCATCATCACAATCCCCTATCCCATCACTGATGACTGTCAACCAGGCAGACCATCTATTCAGGTGTACACAGCTGCATGTCGTGTCCCATGGGGATGCGACATGGCTGCAGAGGAACCAAACACCGACAGGGGCAGTGTGCACACATCGTGAACAACTGCCACACCCAATACACCCCAGATGCATCCCTTACCCCATGGAGACTTCCAAACATGTCCGTGCCTGTAACGCTGAGTCAGCCCACGATGTCATGTCCATGAGGAATAGCAGTGCCACAACAATGCAACCAGCAGACGGCATGCGCAGGTACCTGGGGAAGAGAAACACACAAGAAGTCAGCCACAAAAAGCACAGCCACTTGCATGTGCATTTACTCGACACATGTATGGATGACAACATGCTAGGTCACAATTATGACTGCGGAAGTACAACCATCACTGGCACCATCACTCCAGTGACACACCCACACACACACCTCTGACTCACGTGCCATACATGCAGGTGGAGACACACATCACAACGCATGCCACACGGGGACCAATGCGTGCACACTCAGACACTGGTACTCACCACTATGCAAAGAAGTCGCGTATGAGCCGAGTCCGGATGTCCTCTTGTGGCTCCACATCCTCCACATCACTAGCCCCATTGCCAAGCCCTTCGTCCTCCACGGGTGGATGGTCCTCGTCATGTTGATTCAGGATGAGTGGCACAGCTCTTTCAACTGCCATGTTGTGCAGCATGCAGCAGACCATGAAGATCTTGCAGACCTTTGCCGGGGCATATGGGAGTGCGCCGCCGGTCTTGTGGAGGCACCTGAATCGGCTCTTCAGCATGCCAAACGTCCTCTCTATCACTCGCCTTGTCCGGCCATGGGCGGTGTTGTAGCGGAGCTGGGCCGGCGTGATGGGGTTGCGGAGAGGTGTGAGCAGCCAAGGCATGTTGGGATAGCCAGCGTCCCCTACATGGAAAGCACATGGTCATCGTTAGAAGTGGTGAAGTGGTCGTGCTGGTAGGCTATACTGAATACAGGACAGACAGACTGTACCCACCAACAACACATGCCCGTTCGTTGCGCAGCTGCATCATCATATCAGGCATCCCGCTACGCCTCATGATGTAGGCATCGTGTGCTGATCCTGGAAAACGAGCACAGACATGTGAAATCACCATGTTGGACAGACACACCACAAGGGCATTGATGGAGTGGTAGTGCTTCCGATTGCGGTACGCCACCTCCCGTGCATGTGGTGGTACCAAAGCTACATGTGTCCCATCAATGGACCCAATGACATGGGGCATCCCTCCCAGGGCATAGAATCCACGCTTGACCTCAGTCATCTGTTCAGGGGTTGGGAACTTGATGAAGTCATCCAGGTGAATCAACATGGCCTCTAAGAAATCATGCAGCACACCACTGAACGTGCTCTGGGACATGCCACCAACATGAGCTATGGTATTTTGAAAGGTACCCGTGGCAAGAAAATGTAGGGCAGCCATTACCTTCAGCTGGGGTGTCAGTGCCGTGGGATACCTGTGCTGCGGTTGCAGGTGTGGTGCCAGTCTCGCCGTCAACTCCAGAATCAATGGTTGGGTGAAGCGGTAGAGCCGGATGCTGTCATTATCCTGCATGGCAGCCAAGTCTGGAATTCTTCGGGCAAGAGGCGGCGCTCTGCAGTAATTTTGAAGTGACAAGGAAGAGTGAGTGCACTACGACAACAACTCATGTGTACTGAGCACATGTTAATCTGGCAATACACACATGCTACATAGGGAGTCAGGTATGTGCTACATGGCCAGGACACGTATGGATGCAAGGTGACACTCCTTCAAAGACCCAGCAACACACGGAGATTGAGAACCTCCCCATGCCACGCCATGGGAATAGCTGTGTCCCAGTGCAAGTGAACAGCCAGACGCAACACAGGAGTGACATACGCCCACACATCAGCAGCAGTAGGATGCCGATTGCAGAGATTGGTAGCGGAACACTGGAGCCACAGGTCACATGACATTACACTAGGCCAGCCCACACCCCTTGCCATGAAGGTGCACATGTCATGACTCACCACACATACCTTGTGAGGATGCTGACATGTCCTTGTCACGCTACTCCGTGTCCCATGCATACATGTGCACCTCACATCCGATACCACATGTGGCATGGTGTGCGGAACAGTGTGCAATGACAATCTACACACACACACATGTTTGTTGCTGCAACGGCTGCAGCTTTTGAGGGTGCTCCCACATCAACCTGATGTGAAGCCCCCACACATACATGACATAGTCACATTGTGCACCGTGGGTAGTGACAAGTCAGGTGTCATAACCCCTGTACCGGGCATCAGGGGACACTTCCGTGTGTTGGTGTCTGTGCCATGCCAGTGACGCTCACCCCAAGTGCGCAGTATGACATGCACACATGTCAAAGGAGTCAAGGGCATGCCTGGCACACATCGCACCATCACACACTACATCTGTACACATCTCATCATACATCAGGTGCCTTCTCGACTCAGGAGTAATGTTCCACATCACAGGCCTTTCACACCTGTGCCCCACACATGTAGTGATGCACAGACGATGCCTCAATGTCAATTAATGGACAAGTATGTCCATCCATGGACAAGTATGTCCGCCCTATCCCTACCTGTGTGCCGCCTGTCACCACTGTGATGTGTGAATCCCGCTGTACTGCTGCAAAGAGGGCCTGTGTACGTTCCCATATCACTATGGGAGTGCAGCCGTATGTGTACCCATCGTGATGGCGAGCGTACAGGCATGTGTACGGCCCGTACCACTACGAGTACGCATACGCAAGGCCACACATACTGATAGGGAGCGTACAGGCGTGTGTACGCTCCCTATCAGTACGTGTGGCCTCGCGTATGCGTACTCGTAGTGGTACGGGCCGTACACACGCCTGTACGCTCCCTATCAGTATGTGTGGCCTCGCGTATGCGTACTCGTAGTGATACGGGCCGTACACACGCCTGTACGCTCCCCATCAGTATGTGTGGCCTCGCGTATGCGTACTCGTAGTGATAGGGAGCGTACAGGCGTGTGTACGGCCCGTACCACTACGAGTACGCATACGCGAACCACACATACTGATAGGGAGCGTACACACGCCTGTACGCTCCCTATCACTACGAGTACGCATACGCAAGGCCACACATACTGATGGGGAGCGTACAGGCGTGTGTACGGCCCGTACCACTACGAGTACGCATACGCGAACCACACATACTGATAGGGAGCGTACACACGCCTGTACGCTCCCTATCAGTATGTGTGGCCTCGCGTATGCGTACTCGTAGTGATAGGGAGCGTACAGGCGTGTGTACGGCCCGTACCACTACGAGTACGCATACGCGAGGCCACACATACTGATAGTGAACGTAGTCACGCGTGTACGGGCCGTTGCAATGCATTTGGGGTGCCCTAGGGCCCTGGAACGCACCGTACCTGTGTGTGGAGCTCAGAATTACATAGGGGACACATGAGGGACAAGTATTAAGGCCTACATGCATGCTGGTTGTCATGGAGACCAAGTTCAAAATTTGATTTTCTTCTGGAAGGTGAACAGCAGAAGTCAGTTGGAATAAAAATACTTTGTTGCAATGTGTTTGTGGAGCTGACATCATGCAGGAGAATGAAACCGATAGAGTACACACAGACTGCTAGGTTTGAAGGGATTGGTGGAAACATAGGATGCAAATGTGAGTGACCAATCACTCTGTACTCCTGTGCATGAGACAGGGCAGAAAGGCACATATAAGGCAGCCAGGTCCCATGAGGGAGTACTTGCCTGCACATCTTTGAATTCGTCGACCCAGCTGCTGCTACTGATTCCCTGGAACCATGTCAAGGGCTGTGGAGAGGTCACAGCCATTCACCCTGGAGGAGAACATGGCATTGCTGGATGTGATCCTCCCACAGTACCCCATGCTGTAGGGGCGACCAGGGTATCAGGTGAGTGCATAGGCCACTGGCACAGACTGTCCCTATGTTGTGACTGTGACTTCTGCCATTGTGTCCTGGTGTGACACACATGCCATGTACTGTTGGGGGGGTCCCAGGGGGGGGGGATGCCTGATGTCTCCCAGCAGTGCCCTGAGACAGGAGGGGTGTGTGCCTATCACTAACAGCAGTGCCCTGAGACAGGAGGGGTGTGTGCCTATCACTAACAGCAGTGCCCTGAGACAGGAGGGGTGGGTGCAGAGTCCTCCCAGCAGTGCCCTGAGACAGGAGGGGTGGGTGCCTAACACTCCCAGCAGTGCCCTGAGACAGGAGGGGTGGGTGCAGAGTCCTCCCAGCAGTGCCCTGAGACAGGAGGGGTGGGTGCCTAACACTCCCAGCAGTGCCCTGAGACAGGAGGGGTGGGTGCCTAACACTCCCAGCAGTGCCCTGAGACAGGAGGGGTGGGTGCCTAACACTCCCAGCAGTGCCCTGAGACAGGAGGGGTGGGTACAGAGTGCTCCCAGCAGTGCCCTGAGACAGGAGGGGTGTGTGCCTATCACTAACAGCAGTGCCCTGAGACAGGAGGGGTGGGTGCTGAGTCCTCCCAGCAGTGCCCTGAGACAGGAGGGGTGGGTGCCTAACACTCCCAGCAGTGCCCTGAGACAGGAGGGGTGGGTGCCTAACACTCCCAGCAGTGCCCTGAGACAGGAGGGGTGGGTGCAGAGTCCTCCCAGCAGTGCCCTGAGACAGGAGGGGTGGGTGCAGAGTCCTCCCAGCAGTGCCCTGAGACAGGAGGGGTGGGTACAGAGTGCTCCCAGCAGTGCCCTGAGACAGGAGGGGTGGGTGCCTAACACTCCCAGCAGTGCCCTGAGACTGGAGGGGTGGGTGCAGAGTCCTCCCAGCAGTGCCCTGAGACAGGAGGGGTGGGTGCCTAACACTCCCAGCAGTGCCCTGAGACAGGAGGGGTGGGTACAGAGTGCTCCCAGCAGTGCCCTGAGACAGGAGGGGTGTGTGCCTATCACTAACAGCAGTGCCCTGAGACAGGAGGGGTGGGTGCTGAGTCCTCCCAGCAGTGCCCTGAGACAGGAGGGGTGGGTGCCTAACACTCCCAGCAGTGCCCTGAGACAGGAGGGGTGGGTGCCTAACACTCCCAGCAGTGCCCTGAGACAGGAGGGGTGGGTACAGAGTGCTCCCAGCAGTGCCCTGAGACAGGAGGGGTGTGTGCCTATCACTAACAGCAGTGCCCTGAGACAGGAGGGGTGGGTGCTGAGTCCTCCCAGCAGTGCCCTGAGACAGGAGGGGTGGGTGCCTAACACTCCCAGCAGTGCCCTGAGACAGGAGGGGTGGGTGCCTAACACTCCCAGCAGTGCCCTGAGACAGGAGGGGTGGGTGCAGAGTCCTCCCAGCAGTGCCCTGAGACAGGAGGGGTGGGTGCAGAGTCCTCCCAGCAGTGCCCTGAGACAGGAGGGGTGGGTACAGAGTGCTCCCAGCAGTGCCCTGAGACAGGAGGGGTGGGTGCCTAACACTCCCAGCAGTGCCCTGAGACAGGAGGGGTGGGTGCAGAGTCCTCCCAGCAGTGCCCTGAGACAGGAGGGGTGGGTGCCTAACACTCCCAGCAGTGCCCTGAGACAGGAGGGGTGGGTACAGAGTGCTCCCAGCAGTGCCCTGAGACAGGAGGGGTGTGTGCCTATCACTAACAGCAGTGCCCTGAGACAGGAGGGGTGGGTGCTGAGTCCTCCCAGCAGTGCCCTGAGACAGGAGGGGTGGGTGCCTAACACTCCCAGCAGTGCCCTGAGACAGGAGGGGTGGGTGCCTAACACTCCCAGCAGTGCCCTGAGACAGGAGGGGTGGGTGCAGAGTCCTCCCAGCAGTGCCCTGAGACAGGAGGGGTGTGTGCCTATCACTAACAGCAGTGCCCTGAGACAGGAGGGGTGTGTGCCTATCACGAACAGCAGTGCCCTGAGACAGGAGGGGTGGGTGTGATGCACAGTGTGAGCCTTGATCATTGATTGTGACATTGCCATCATTCCACCTGTGTACCCACTATGGCACGTACTGCTTTTTCCCTCACCAGAGGATCATGTCCCTATGACAAAGGTGCAATGCGTTGGCTGCATGACATGCCTTGTTGTTACCAGCTAATTTGTTATCAAATGTCTCTCTGTGACATGTGGCTGGTGTATTGATGTGGTGTCACTTGTACTTCCTCACAGGTAGGTGCCACTGCCAAGGAGCAGATCTGGCTGACCGCCGTCAGTGCCGTAAGGGGTGTGGATGGTCGGAGGCGGAGCATCTCCCAGGTGAGGAAACGCTGGCAGGATATCCGGTGCTGAACGCGGAGGATTGCAAGGGTCCTGCTGGGGGACTCACCTGAGAGCCACAAGAACCGCGGGCGCCGCCGTCTGAGCCACCTCCACAGGCGTGTGCTGCCGGTGGTCTTTCCAGACTTGGATCGGCGCTTACAGGCGAAGCAGCAGCTGGAAGGGGGTAGGTACATGTGTGTGTTGTGTGTCACCGGCATTTGTAAGGGCACAGTAGCATGAATTCACTGCCAGGGTTTAAAGGTGCTGTGCAGATCCATTTTGCCCCAGTATAGCGCTGCGCCCCTGCCACCCTTCCCCTCCTTGTAATGTGTTCCCTGGTCTGTGTGTAGCCACTCCTTCACAAGGTAATGTAGGCTGGCGCTTTGTCCACGAGAACTATGCCTGTAGCATCATGTGTGGGGGTGGTGGGTAACAGGTTTTGGGACCTTGGCTGTGCCCTGTCAAGTTCACTGCATGTGGGTTCCATGTCAGTTGGCACTGATGCTGACTCCAGACATGGGAGTTGGTCTCTCATGTGTCATGCCTTACAGTGCGCATGTCCTATGTAGTGGCCTGTGACATGATGTGCATGAGTGTGCGATACGCATAGTGCAGGGATGGTGGCGTGTGTTGCAGTCATTACCATTCAGGAGCATGGAGTTGCGTGGCCACTACTGTCCCCTGGGGCACCTTTTCATCGGTGTTGTATGTGTCATCATAAACGTGGACACTCTCAGTGTCTACAGCGTAGGTTGTGCTCTGTGCCATTGACTACTGGCACCATGTATATAGACGTGCTATTTTGTACAGGTGTCCACTGTGCAGCCTGACCTGAATGTCCTTCTTCATACTCACAGTTGCTAGTGCCTGTGTGTCTTGTTATACTCATCTGAGGATGGGCACTGGTGCCTCATTATTTGTACAGGCGCACCTTGGCTGTTTGGCGTCCAATCTTGCATTTTGCCTGCCCCTGTGTTTATCACCCTGACTATGAGATGTTGGTGCCACCTGTGTCTCAACTATTTGCCTCGTGTAGGGGGTGGTTGGGGCGGGCAAAGCCTATATGTCAAATCCAGATTTCTACTTGCTGGGTCTGGGCAGTGTGTGATGTTTGTCTGGACACACACGCAAGGTGCAGTGACCGAGTCATGTTGTGCATGTTTTCTGCATTACCTATGCAGCATGTGTCTCAAGTTCATGGATATGGTCCCTGGTCATCGGTATTTTCGCCAACGCTGTGTGGTGCAGATGCAGTGCTGGATTGTCCCCAGGGCCTGGGTGCTATGTCAGACTCCGTTTCCTGTCTTTAGCTATTGTCTCATGCTCTCCATGGTATTTCAGTGGCATGGTGGCTCAACCAACTGTGTGTTTCATGCCCTACATCGGTACCTTGTTTAGTAGATGTTAGGGATCTTCCTTTTCAGGCTATGCAATGTTACCTATGTAGATTGGACTCATGTGACAGATGTGTACAGGTGTATGATTAATTTATGTCTCTCCACCCTGCCCACAGCATCGTCGGGGGACACAGAGGGAGACATGGACACAGACCAGGCGGAGGGACCGAGCACCAGTGCCAGCCGTGACATCAGGGCTGGCACATCGAGTGGGACAGAGGCGGAGGAGAGTGTGGCCGAGGACCTGTCGACTGGCACATCAGAATACGAAGCTGACCGGTCCGAGGAGGATGTCTCCGAGTGGGCGGAGGCTGCACCAGCAGCTGACAGTATAACAACACCTCGCACCGCCCCCTCAGTTCCCATCAGCCGCCTCCCACTTGCTCGTGTCCCTTCCCAGCGTGCCCGGTCACCGCATGTCTCCTTCATGCCAGGCACCGCACCCCCTGCCCCTGTCTCCACTGCTGCCGCCAATGCTGAGTCTGTGGACATCCAGCGGCAACTGCAGGTTGGTCAGGCTGCGATCCTTAATGTCCTCCATGCCCACGGGCAGACACTCAACAACATCGAGGCATACTTGGAGGGCATTCATTCATCGCAGGCTGACCAACGCAACTTGCTGAGGTCCATAGACTCAACACTGACTGCAGCAGTGGGTCTCCTGCAGCGCGACCTCCCCCCACCTACCCCTGCCCCATCCACACTTCCCACTCCCATGCCTGTCCCACGTACACCCAGACGTCGGCATGCACCCACATCAACAGACACAGGCACCACACCAGCAGGGAAGGTCCACCGCACTCCTCCTGACACGCACACACAGGGTGAGGTAGGCACACCCACTGGGTCGGGGGCAAACGTGTGACACGCAGCCATAGTGGGAGTCCGCATTCCACCCAGTCCACTCCCTCCAAATCCCCTCCCCTCAGCTCTCCTGGCCACATCTCCCCCAAGGACTCCTTCATGGCCGCTCTGTCCCTGAGCCCCACAGTGACACCACCCCGCAAGCGGTCAAGGAAGTCCTCGGTCACGGTGGTTGATTCTCCCCCCCTGTCTACGCCCTCCCCCGGTGGCGCTGCGACCCATCCCTCTGACCCCCCCCCCCCCCTCCTTGGGGCCTGTGGATCCTTCGGGTGCAGGGGACTCCCTGGAGGACCTTGCAAAGGTGTGTAGTGCCATCCTGGCCTCCGCCTTTGGCCCTGCCCCACCCCCTGTGGTGGAGTCCTCCATCCCTGCACCCACAACGCCTCCCCTTTGCCCTGATGTCCCTGCGGTGCCTGGTGCTTCCCCCCCCCTGATGGCCTCACCCCTGTGGAAGACGACGGCATGTAACTGTGCAGGCAAGCAAGGGGACACGCATCCCACTGTGTCCCCCATCCAGCTGAGACTTATTGACTGCCCTATGGGCTTTGTGAATATTTAACTGCCTGCAATCCACGGACACTGTGATCATGCTGAATAAAGCTTTATTTTTTTTCCATTCTGACACTACTGCTATGCTGGTATTGGTGTTGGTGGGGCTGCTACATGGTTTTGGGTGGTGTTTATGTGTTGGGTGTGTGGGAAATGTAGTAGTGGGCTGCTCATTGGGGGGACCCTGGGATCTGTGTGCCATCACAAGGTGTTAGCTAACTTTCTTTGTTCATGTCAGCAGTTACTGCATGGTGCAATTGTCCCAGGGTGTATTCCTCCCTCTGTGTACCCTGATATCTTCCCTGCAGGGTGTTCCCAATGTTTAGCGCAGAGCTGTGTCTACATGAGCTGTGTGTGTGACGGAGCCCTTCTACTTTGGCCAAGGGCCATGTCTCCACCTGCAACATTCGTGGCATCCTTGGTGATCACTGTACTTGTGTGTGGAGTCTGTTGACATGAGTTCATGGGGACATGTTCCCTTGTAGGCAGTATGCATGTGGGTACTTCCAGCCTCACACACATGTGTTGCACACCTCCTGTCTCAGGGCACTGCTGGGAGGACTCAGCACCCACCCCTCCTGTCTCAGGGCACTGCTGGGAGCACTCTGTACCCACCCCTCCTGTCTCAGGGCACTGCTGTTCGTGATAGGCACACACCCCTCCTGTCTCAGGGCACTGCTGGGAGGACTCTGCACCCACCCCTCCTGTCTCAGGGCACTGCTGGGAGTGTTAGGCACCCACCCCTCCTGTCTCAGGGCACTGCTGGGAGGACTCTGCACCCACCCCTCCTGTCTCAGGGCACTGCTGGGAGTGTTAGGCACCCACCCCTCCTGTCTCAGGGCACTGCTGGGAGGACTCTGCACCCACCCCTCCTGTCTCAGGGCACTGCTGGGAGTGTTAGGCACCCACCCCTCCTGTCTCAGGGCACTGCTGGGAGGACTCTGCACCCACCCCTCCTGTCTCAGGGCACTGCTGGGAGGACACAGCACCCACCCCTCCTGTCTCAGGGCACTGCTGGGAGGACTCTGCACCCACCCCTCCTGTCTCAGGGCACTGCTGGGAGTGTTAGGCACCCACCCCTCCTGTCTCAGGGCACTGCTGGGAGGACTCTGCACCCACCCCTTCTGTCTCAGGGCACTGCTGGGAGGACTCAGCACCCACCCCTCCTGTCTCAGGGCACTGCTGGGAGGACTCAGCACCCACCCCTCCTGTCTCAGGGCACTGCTGGGAGTGTTAGGCACCCACCCCTCCTGTCTCAGGGCACTGCTGGGAGGACTCTGCACCCACCCCTCCTGTCTCAGGGCACTGCTGGGAGGACTCAGCACCCACCCCTCCTGTCTCAGGGCACTGCTGGGAGGACTCAGCACCCACCCCTCCTGTCTCAGGGAGTGTTAGGCACCCACCCCTCCTGTCTCAGGGCACTGCTGGGAGGACTCTGCACCCACCCCTCCTGTCTCAGGGCACTGCTGGGAGGACTATGCACCCACCCCTCCTGTCTCAGGGCACTGCTGGGAGTGTTAGGCACCCACTCCTCCTGTCTCAGGGCACTGCTGGGAGTGTTAGGCCCCCACCCCTCCTGTCTCAGGGCACTGCTGGGAGTGTTAGGCACCCACCCCTCCTGTCTCAGGGCACTGCTGGGAGTGTTAGGCCCCCACCCCTCCTGTCTCAGGGCACTGCTGGGAGTGTTAGGCACACACCCCTCCTGTCTCAGGGCACTGCTGGGAGTGTTAGGCACCCACCCCTCCTGTCTCAGGGCACTGCTGGGAGGACTCTGCACCCACCCCTCCTGTCTCAGGGCACTGCTGGGAGGACTCTGCACACACACCTCCTATTTCTGGATATGTACGCTTGGAACATACACGGTGGGGGTACGCTCCATGCATACGCGGGTGAGGGTACGGGTCGTACTTACACTGTTGGGGTGGGGGTACGTTCCATGCATACACGGGTGAGGGTACGGGTCATACTTACACTGTTGGGGTGGGGGTACGCTCCATGCATACGAGGGTGAGGGTACGGGTCGTACTTACACTGTTGGGGAGGGGGTACGCTCCATGCATACGAGGGTGAGGGTACGGGTCGTACTTACACTGTTGGGGTGGGGGTACGCTCCATGCATACGAGGGTGAGGGTACGGGTCGTACTTACACTGTTGGGGTGGGGGTACGGTACGTACATACGCGGTTGGGGTGGGGGTACGCTCCATGCATACGCGGGTGAGGGTACGGTACGTACATACGCGGTTGGGGTGGGGGTACGCTCCATGCATACGCGGGTGAGGGTACGGGTCGTACTTACACTGTTGGGGTGGGGGTACGGTACGTACATACGCGGTTGGGGTGGGGGTACGCTCCATGCATACGCGGGTGAGGGTACGGGTCGTACTTACACTGTTGGGGTGTGGGTACGTTCCATGCATACGCGGGTGAGGGTACGGGTCGTACTTACACTGTTGGGGTGGGGGTACGCTCCATGCATACGAGGGTGAGGGTACGGGTTGTACTTACACTGTTGGGGTGGGGGTACGGTACGTACATACGCGGTTGGGGTGGGGGTACGCTCCATGCATACGCGGGTGAGGGTACGGGTCGTACTTACACTGTTGGGGTGGGGGTACGTTCCATGCATACGCGGGTGAGGGTACGGGTCGTACTTACACTGTTGGGGTGGGGGTACGCTCCATGCATACGAGGGTGAGGGTACGGGTCGTACTTACACTGTTGGGGTGGGGGTACGTACGTACATACGCGGTTGGGGTGGGGGTACGCTCCATGCATACGCGGGTGAGGGTACGGGTCGTACTTACACTGTTGGGGTGGGGGTACGGTACGTACATACGCGGTTGGGGTGGGGGTACGCTCCATGCATACGTGGGTGAGGGTACGGGTCGTACTTACACTGTTGGGGTGGGGGTACGTTCCATGCATACGCGGGTGAGGGTACGGGTCGTACTTACACTGTTGGGGTGGGGGTACGCTCCATGCATACGAGGGTGAGGGTACGGGTCGTACTTAAACTGTTGGGGTGGGGGTACGGTACGTACATACGCGGTTGGGGTGGGGGTACGCTCCATGCATACGCGGGTGAGGGTACGGGTCGTACTTACACTGTTGGGGTGGGGGTACGTTCCATGCATAGGGGGGGTGGGGGTAGGGTCCGTACATCTCTATCCCCACGCTATGTGATGCTTGTGCGGGCCGTACCCAGGCCTTTGCCACGTGGGTACGATCCGTCCCGCCATTGTTGGGGTGACGTGGGTGTGGGCGTGGTACGTCTCGTACCCACGCTCTTGAGGCGTGGGTACGGGACGTACCGGTCTGGTTGTGTTGCCGGTTCGCGTGGTGACGGACTTCCGTTGTGGCGGTCGCTGGCTTAGCTGGACACGCCCCCACCCCCTCGTAGTGACCAGGGCATGGGTGTCAGGTATGTCCTGGGCATGTGTGGTGTGTGACTTTGGTGGGGGTTTTGTGGCCTGCCCTGGTCCTGCCACCCCCACCCCCCCCCTTTCCCCCCTCCCTTAGTTGTTCTGACCTTCTGCGGTGTCTGCGTCGTAACCTGTAGAGGAGGTGGACTGCTATGAGGGCCGGGATGACCCGTAGGTTCGGGTCCATGTCTGTCCGTCGCGTACGGGTCCTCCTTGTTCACGTCGTCCTGTTTGTCCGTCGCGTACTGGTGGTCCTTGTTCGCGTCGTCCTGATTTCCCGGCAGTTTTTGGCAGCCGGAAAATATTCACCGTGCGGGATGACGTCGGTGCGAATCGTGATTCCTGGTTCGTGAATGGCAGGCTGCGAGCGTCCCGACGTCAGGTCGGCCCTTTCCCGGATCGCATTGGTAGGTTTATTTTGTTCGGTCGGGCTTTTTTACGAATCGTACGGAAATGGTGTTCCGTGCGAATCGGAATTCCTTGTTTGTACATTTTGACGACCGGGTACGCGTCGGACGGAGAATATGCTCCGTCCGACGGTTCGTACCCGGTTTTTACCGGATTGTGATCGGCACCAAAGTGTTACATTTGGAAATTTAAGATTCCAGATTCTTATTGAAAGTAATAGTGCTTGTCTTCCTAATGGGGTTAGTAAATAAATACCTAAATATTTTATTCTTGAAAGAGCCAAGCAAAAAACAGTAGAGGCAAACATTTGTTTAGTGCACAATTCATTTAAAGGGAATACTTCCATCTTATCAGCATTACTTTTTTATCCTGAAACCTCTGTAAAGAAATCGATCTCCTGTAAGAGACTGTGTAAAGAACATTTACTTCATCAGCATAAGCAGCCAATTTTAACTGATTAGTACTGTATTTAAAACCTGAAATATTCGGACTCTCTAATTTTTTTAACAGGATTGTTTAATGCCAAAATAAGTAGCCTTGATGACAGAGGTGCTAGAGATGGTGAACTCCTCTATTGAAAGAGAAATATTTTAACGTTAAACCAGTAATACAAATACAAACCTAAGGGGAACTATAAAGAATAGAAATCATCAGTATTACCCAAACCATACCTTTTCAGTGTCTCAAAACAAAATCCCAAACCACTTTATCAAAAGTATTTTCTGCATCAAGTGACAGAAGCTTAATGAAGAGTAGAATGGATGTCTTTCCTCAAAATATCAAGAATAAATCTTGTGTTGTCAGAAGACAATGGTGCCGATCACGATCCTGCAAAAACCGGGTACGAACCGTCGGACGGAGCACAATCTCCGCCCGACGCGTACCCGGTCGTCAATTTTCACAAACAAGGAATTACGATTCGCACGGGTACACCATTACCGTACGAATCGTAAAAAAGCCCGACCGAACAAAAAAACACCTACCAATGCGATCCGGGAAAGCGCCGACCTGACGTCGGGACGCTCGCAGCCAGCCATTCACGACCCAGGAATCACGATTCGCACCGACGTCACCCCGCACGGTGAATATTTTGCGGAAGCCAAAAACTGCCGGGAAATCAGGACGACGCGAACAAGGACCACCAGTACGCGACGGACAGACGACGACGCGAACAAGGAGGACCAGTACGTGACGGACACACAGGACGACGCCACCAAGGAGGACCCGTACGCGACAGGACGACGCGATCAAGGAGGACCCGTACGCGACAGGACGACGCGAGCAAGGAGTACCAGTACGCGACGGACAGACATGGACCCGAACCTACGAGTCATCCCTGCCCTCATAGCAGTACACCTCCTCTACAGGTTACGACGCAGACGCCGCAGAAGGTCAGAATAACTAAGGGAGGGGGGAAAGTGGGGTGGGGTGGGGGTGGCACGACCAGGGCAGGCCACAAAACAACCACATAAGTCACACACCACACATGGCCTGGACATACCTGACTCCCATGCCCTGGTCACCACGAGGGGGTGGGGGCGTGTCCTGATAAGCCAGCGACCGCCACAACGGAAGTCCGTCACCACGCGAACCGGCAACACAACCAGACAGGTACGTCCCGTACCCACGCCTGAAGAGCGTGGGTACGAGTCGGACCACGCCCACACACGTCACCCCAACAATGGCGGCACGGATCGCACCCACGTGGCAAAGGCCTGGGTACGGGCCGCACAAACATCACATAGCGTGGGGACGGATATGTACGGACCCTACCCCCACCCCGTATGCAAGGAGCGTACCCCCCAGCCCAACAGTGCAAGTACGACCCGTACCCCCACCCGCGTATGCATGGAGCGTACCCCCCATGCCAACAGTGCAAGTACGACGCGAACCCTCACCCGCGTATGCAAGGAGCGCACCCCCCAGCCCAACAGTGTAAGTACGACCCGTACCCCCACCCGCGTATGCAAGGAGCGTACCCCCCATGCCAACAGTGTTAGTACGACCCGTACCCCCACCCGCGGACGTACGGAGCGTACCCCCACCCCAACAGTGTAAGTTCGACCCGTACCCCCACCCGCGAATGCAAGGAGCGTACCCCCCAGCCCAACAGTGCAAGTACGACCCGTACCCCCACCCGCGTATGCATGGAGCGTACCCCCATGCCAACAGTGCAAGTACGACGCGAACCCTCACCCGCGTACGACACGTACAGGGGTGGGGGGGTGTACATGGACGGTGGTACGACACGTACTGGGGTGGGGGGGTGTACATTTACGGTGGTACGACACGTACTGGGGTGGGGGTACGACTGGAACGTACTGGGGTGTACATGGACGGTGGTACGACACGTACAGGGGTGGGGGGGTGTACATGGACGGTGGTACGACACGTACAGGGGTGGGGGGGTGTACATTGACGGTGGTACGACACGTACTGGGGTGGGGGTACGACTGGAACGTACTGGGGTGTGGGTAGACGGGGCTATGACACGTACTGGGTGGGGGTGTGGCTCGCACGTCCTGGGGTGTAGGTACACGGGGGGTACGACACGTACTGGGGTGGGGGTACGACTGGAACGTACTGGGGTGTGGGTAGACGGGGCTATGACACGTACTGGGGTGGGGGTGTGGCTCGCACGTACTGGGGTGTAGGTACACGGGGGGTACGACACGTACTGGGGTGGGGGTATGACTGGAACGTACTGGGGTGTGGGTGGACGGGGCTATGACACGTACTGGGGTGGGGGTGTGGCTCGCACGTACTGGGGTGTAGGTACACGGGGGTACGACACGTACTGGGGTGGGGGTACGACTGGAACGTACTGGGGTGTAGGTAGACGGGGCTATGACACGTACTGGGGTGGGGGTTCGACTGGAACGTACTGGGGTGTACCTAGACGGGTGGGGGTATACATATACGGGGGGTACGTGTCAGACGTACGGGGGCTGGGGGGAGTGTTGGGCGCATATGCGGGCACATGTCTCCATGGTTGCTGTAGGAGTTCGGTGCGGACGGTGTTTTTTCCATACGGTTGTAACCTCGGACGCACGGGATGGATCGTGATTCCTCGGTCGGACTTGGTTTTTCACGTTTGTAAGGTAAATCGTCCGAGGACGTGTCGGACACATTTTCCGACCCGAGGACGTGTGGGGAATGATTCCCAGTGCGGTTCGTATGGACTTTTTACCATGCGAATCGTGATTGCCAGTTCGTACGGCACTTGTACGATTCGTACGGTAAAAAGACCCGATACGAGTCGCACGGGGGAATTTTTTACCGGATCGTGATCGGCACCCACATCTCTTTGGTGACACCTGATTGTTCTCTATCAATCAAATGGCAAATGAAGGGTTGAAGACAAAGATACAGAACTGTTGTGTACATTTTATAATCAATAATAACAAATGAAATGGGTCTTTAATTTTTACATACCATCTTTTGCAATGAGGCTAATAATGTCTTCCTGAATGATCCACTGGTGGCACCAATAGGAATTAAGCAACTAAACAGTTCTAACAATTTAGGAAATAAACATTTTGAAAAGTGGGAGTAAAATCTTATAGAAAACCCATCTGGGCCAGGGGTATTGCCTCATTTTAACACTGAAGAGGCCTTTATTACATCATCCAAATAGACATTTTGTGATAAAGATGAAAAATACATACATTTTTCAACAGATTGTTGCATTGAATTTAAATATTTTCTGACCTTAGAAACCTTACTAGAAGACTCTGAACAATACAGTTTTTCATAGAATCTCACAAATGTATCTGCAATCTATATATCTTTTTAAAAGAGAATACACGGGAGATCACTGAATTGTCTCCCGTGTCTTACCTTATTCCTCCTGAGGCTCAGCCGGGAGTTAGCCTTGCGTCCTTTGCACATGTATATTTTAAAAAATTACCTGCAATTGTTGTTGTTGTTTTAACTGTCCTGCATCTGCCTCCTGCTCCCTGCCTGATAGCGCCCCCAGCAGCGGACCTAACGCTGAGAGGGAGAGCTCGCGGGAGTCTTGGCAGGCGCCATCGGCCACGCCGTAACGAGGGACACGCCCCCCTCAAGGCCACGCCCCCTTTGCTGGGTATAACTGACCGCTGATTTGCGAGCGCGTTAGATTACCTTATTCCTCCTGAGGCTCAGCCGGGAGTTAGCCTTGCGCCCTTTGCACATGTATATTTTAAAAAATTACCTGCAATTGTTGTTGTTTTACCTGTCCTGCATCTGCCTCCTGCTCCCTGCCTGATAGCGCCCCCAGCAGCGGACCTAACGCTGAGAGGGAGAGCTCGCGGCAGTCTTGGCAGGCGCCATCGGCCACGCCGTAGCGAGGGACACGCCCCCCTCGAGGCCACACCCCCTCCCCGCCCTATAATAATGTGTATGCACCGGAAGCGCAGCGGACGAGCGCAGCGGGCGCGACGATTGCGCGCCAAAGGCGCGCATAAGGCAAGCTCGTCTGCGCTCGTCCGCGCCGAGTCCGGGCCTAGGGCCAGTCCCTCTACCTCTCAGTCGCCAGGACCCATCACCTACAGTGCTGACACTCTCCACAGTCTCAGGACACCCAACATGAACTGCAGTCGAAACAGCTATCAAGCTGACACCTTGCCGCCCACATGCCCTGACTGCCACTACTCCTTCAAACCCAAATGTAACATGGAACCGCTACACGACTTCCGTATGTTCTTACTGAACTGTCGTTCTCTCCCTAAACATACGACTGAAATGGCGCTGCTAATAGAGGAACACTCACCAGACATACTCTCCCCCGAGGCCTTTCCTGCGGTCATAGCAGCCATCCCACCAGGCTTTCGAATCTCCTGCCAAGACTGCCCCAAAGGGAGAGGAGGAGGTGTGGCGATAATCTACAAAGAACAACTTCACTGCCGAGTAGTTCCGGAAATCATTACGGACTGTGAGAGTCTTACCTTCAACATCTAATTAACACCCAATAGTTGCATTTCCGGCACTCTTATCTATCGTCCTCCCGGCCCCCCGAAGCAGTTCCATGTCAGCCTACCATCTAGCGTGGCTGAACGTCTTAATACCACCTCTAATTATATCCTGTTGGGTGACTTTAACTTTCATTTTGAGTCATCCTCAGACCACGTAGCACTGACTTTAGCAGAGGACCTAGCAGCTCTGCAACTCTCCCAACGGGTCCCCTCTGCCACCCACGTGAAGGGCCACCTGCTGGATACGGTCTTCAGTAACTGCCCTGGCCTTTTAACCAGTCCACCAATCCCCCTGCCTTGGACGGATCATTTCTTGATCCCAATTAACTGGACTGTGTTTAAAAACCCTGAGCCAACACCTACCACGAGATTCACGAGAGCGTGGTCCCGCCTAGCGGCTGACAAGTGGTCCAGCAAACTTGCTGAGAATCCACCTAGGACTTATGCCAACCCCGACCTTGCTCACCAGGCCTACGTCAACTGGATCATTCAATCCCTTGACGTTGTTCTACCTAAAAAGAAAATCACGCTCAAACGCTCCCACAAATCCGCCCCGTGGTATTCGGAGACTCTTAGAGAAAAGAAACGACTCTGCAGGCAATCGGAGAGACGTTGGCGTTCTGACTACTCCACAGACAATAAAACTCTTTATCGAGAAACCATTAGCGAATATAAAACGATGATAAAAGCAGCACAAGCCTCATACTTCTCCGCGAAAATTTTACTTGCCAAATCTAAGCCCAAGGAAATATTCCAGATCATCAACACCCTCACTAAACAGTCCCCTTGCCTGCAGGCGGATAAGTCCACTACCCACTGCGACGATATTGCAGAGTTTTTCCACTAGAAAATAAGCTCTATCTACTCCGCCTTTCCCTCGAGAAACCCTAACCCCTCTACCCCCTTTCCCGATACCCCCTCATCCACTTATCAGTTAACTTTGCTTTCTCACTTCCCCCCTCTGGATCTCGCCACTCTTGATTCCCTGGCACGGAAAGTACAATCCGGATCCCCAGAAGACCCAGCTCCACCAGACATAATAATGGCAGCCTCGCAGGTCACCCTACCCATTATTAGGGAGGTCTTAAATGCCTCCATTTCTTCCGGTAAGGTTCCCACCGTATGGAAACAGGCGATGGTTAGAGCCTTATTGAAAAAGCCTACCTTGGACTCCACCAATCTGAGCAACTACCGTCCCATCTCCCTGCTCCCATGGGCAGGTAAGATCCTGGAGAAATATATTAACTCACAATTAATAAACTTCCTGGAAGATAACCACCTACTGGACCCCACCCAGACGGGCTTCAGACCAAAACATGGGACCGAGACCGCCCTCCTCATGGTTACAGAGGAAGCCAGAAAAATCCTTGATCAAGGAGGATCAGTGGCAGTGATCCTCCTTGATCTTAGCGCGGCCTTTGATACGGTCAGCCATGTCACTCTGCTGGAACGCTTATCCCAAGCCGGGATTAAGGACAAAGCCTGGTCGTGGTTCCAGTCCTTCCTAGAGAATAGGTCTTTTTGCGTGTTTGAAGGCGAATCGGTGTCGACCAGGAGACCTTTGAATTGCGGAGTCCCCCAGGGCTCTTCTCTGAGTCCTGCTCTCTTTAATCTGTACATGAGGCCACTGGCTGATGTCATCTGCCCATTTGGAATAAAGATCATTTCCTATGCGGACGACACGCAGCTGGTGGTCTCCATGACGCAGGCTGCCAATCCATCTGCTCGTGGCGGGCTCAGAGAGTGCCTGGAGGCAGTAAAGACCTGGATGTCCCTGTCTTGCTTAAAACTGAATGGGGACAAAACCGAGCTCATGCTCCTAGGTTCCTTAGATCTCAGCCTCCCCACCTCCCTGTGGCCGCCTAGTTTGGGTTCCCTTCCAACTCCCAAAAATAGTATCAAGAGTCTTGGAGTCTGGCTGGATAGATCTCTGTCTTTTAATATACAATCCACAAAACTTTGAGCTACTTGTTTTGGCATCATGAGGATGTTAAAGAAAATTCTCCCTCTCCTCCCTCTGGAAGCCAAACAAGTAGCCGTACAAGGTCTTATCCAGGCACGCCTTGATTTTAATAACGTACTATATCTTGGTGCTCCTGAAGCCACTCTGAGAAGGCTGCAGACAGTCCAGAACTGTGCAGCACGCATTCTACTCGACCTTCCCCGCAGACAGTCAGCGAGGTCTGGACTGGTATCCCTCCACTGGCTACCGGTGCGCCAGAGAGTAATGTTTAAAGCGGTGAGCAGTCTATATATCGACTTTTTAATATCGAGGGACATAAATATCGAGTCAAAAATATCGAATGTACAAAATATCGAAATAGATAATATCGATGTGAAAAATATCGTTTTTTTTTTTTACTTATATGTCGATGTAAGTAATATCGTTAGTAATAATATCGACATGTGAAAATATCGTCATTGTGTGTTTAGTACATATTTTGAAGTTGTTTGTATAAATAGTTAAAATGTATATGATATGAGAAATATTTATATTGTTTTAGGGGCGGGATGTTGGGTTATAGGGGATAAGGGTGGGGAGTGTTTTAAAAAAGTTAATTAATTTTTTTAATATATTGTAAAATTTAATTAGTAAATTTTATTTAAAATGTGAAATGTATATTTAATTTTAGGAGCGGGATGTTGATTTATAGGGGATAAGGGTGGGAAGTGTTTTAAAAATGTATATATATTGTTTAATTTAAAAAAAAAAAAATTTAGAAATTGTAAATTAAATTTAGAATTTTACAAATAATTTTAGGAGCGGGATGTTGGTTTATAGGGGATAAGGGTGGGAAGTGTTTTAAAAATGTTTATATATTTGTTAATTTAAAAAAAAAAAATTTAGAAATTGTAAATTAAATTTAGAATTGTACAAAAATTGTTAGGAGCGGGATGTTGGTTTATACGGGATAACGGTGGGAAGTGTTTTAAAAATGTTTATATATTGTTAAAAATTTTTAACAATTTATTTAGAAATTGTAAATGAAATTTAGAATTTTACAAATAATTTTAGGAGCGGGATGTTGGTTTATAGGGGATAAGGGTGGGAAGTGTTTAAAAAATGTTTATATATTTGTTAATTTTGTATTAAAATTATTTGGAAATTGTAAATTAAATTTCGAATTTTACAAATATTTTTAGGAGCGGGATGTTGGTTTATAGGGGATAAGGGTGGGAAGTGTTTTAAAAATGTTTATATATTGTTTAATTTTTGTAAAAATTTATTTAGAAATTGTAAATTAAATTTCGAAATTTACAAATAATTTTAGGAGCGGGATGTTGGTTGATAGGGAATAAGGGTGGGAAGTGTTTTAAAAATGTTTATATATTTGTTAATTTTTTATAAAAATTATTTAGAAATTGTAAATTAAATTTAGAATTTTACAAATAATTTTAGGAGCGGAATGTTGGGTTATAGGGGATAAGGGTGGGAAGTTAATTTAAAATGTTTATATATTTTTTAATTTAAAAAAATAATTATTTAGAAAATTTAAATATAATTTAGAATTTTACAAATCCCATAATTAAATATAGATTTCAGTCAGAATAGTAAATTAATTAAGTTCAGTGTCCAGCACTTATCTTAATTAAATATAGACTGGAGTGGGAATAGTAAATTAATTAAGTTCATTGTCCAGCACCTACTGTAATTTAATATAGTTTGGAGTGAGAATAGTAAATTAATTAAGTTCAGTGTCCAGCACTTATCTTAATAAAATATAGATTGGAGTGGGAATAGTAAATTAATTCAGTTCAGTGTCCAGCACATACTATAATTAAATATAGGTTGGAGTGAGAATAGGAAATTAATTAAGTTCAGTGTCCAGCACTTATTTTAATTTGATATAGACTGGAGTGGGAATAGTAAATTAATTTAGTTCAGTGTCCAGCACCTACCCTAATTTAATATAGGTTGGAGTGAGAATAGTAAATTAATTAAGTTCAGTGTCCAGCAGTTATCTTAATTAAATATAGAGTGGAGTGGGAATAGTAAATTAATTAAGTTCAGTGTCCAGCACCTACTCTAATTTAATATAGGTTGGAGTGAGAATAGTAAATTAATTATGTTCAGTGTCCAGCAGTTATCTTAATTAAATATAGAGTGGAGTGGGAATAGTAAATTAATTAAGTTCAGTGTCCAGCACCTACTCTAATTTAATATAGATTGGAGTGAGAATAGTAAATTATTTAAGTTCAGTGTCCAGCACTTATCTTAATTAAATATAGATTGGAGTGGGAATAGTAAATTAATTAAGTTCTGTGTCCAGCACATACTCTAATATAATATAGGTTGGAGTGAGAATAGTAAATTAATTAAGTTCAGTGTCCAGCACTTATCTTAATTAAATATAGACTGGAGTGGGAATAGTTAATTAATTAAGTTCAGTGTCCAGCACCTACTCTAATGTAATATAGGTTGGAGTGAGAATAGTAAATTAATTAAGTTCAGTGTCCAGCACTTATCTTAATTAAATATAGACTGGAGTGGAAATAGTAAATTAATTCAGTTCAGTGTCCAGCACATACTCTAATTAAATATAGGTTGGAGTGAGAATAGTAAATTTATTAAGTTCAGTGTCCAGCACTTATCTTAATTTAATATAGACTGGAGTGGGAATAGTAAATTATTTTAGTTCAGTGTCCAGCACCTACCCTAATTTAATATAGGTTGGAGTGAGAATAGTACATTAATTAAGTTCAGTGTCCAGCAGTTATCTTAATTAAATATAGACTGGAGTGGGAATAGTAAATTAATTAAGTTCAGTGTCCAGCACCTACTCTAATTTAATATAGGTTGCAGTGAGAATAGTACATTAATTATGTTCAGTGTCCAGCACTTATCTTAATTAAATATAGACTAGAGTGGGAATAGTAAATTAATTAAGTTCAGTGTCCAGCATCTACCCTAATTAAATATAGATTGGAGTGAGAATAGTAAATTAATTAAGTTCAGTGTCCAGCAGTTATCTTAATTAAATATAGAGTGGAGTGGGAATAGTAAATTAATTAAGTTCAGTGTCCAGCATCTACCCTAATTAAATATAGATTGGAGTGAGAGTAGTAAATTAATTAAGTTCAGTGTCCAGCAGTTATCTTAATTAAATATAGAGTGGAGTGGGAATAGTAAATTAATTAAGTTCAGTGTCCAGCACCTACTCTAATTTAATATAGGTTGGAGTGAGAATAGTAAATTAATTATGTTCAGTGTCCAGCACTTATCTTAATTAAATATAGACTAGAGTGGGAATAGTAAATTAATTAAGTTCAGTGTCCAGCATCTACCCTAATTAAATATAGATTGGAGTGAGAATAGTAAATTAATTAAGTTCAGTGTCCAGCACTTATCTTAATTAAATATAGAGTGGAGTGGGAATAGTAAATTAATTAAGTTCTGTGTCCAGCATCTACCCTAATTAAATATAGATTGGAGTGAGAATAGTAAATTAATTAAGTTCAGTGTCCAGCAGTTATCTTAATTAAATATAGAGTGGAGTGGGAATAGTAAATTAATTAAGTTCAGTGTCCAGCACCTACTCTAATTTAATATAGGTTGGAGTGAGAATAGTAAATTAATTAAGTTCAGTGTCCAGCACTTATCTTAATTAAATATAGACTAGAGTGGGAATAGTAAATTAATTAAGTTCAGTGTCCAGCATCTACCCTAATTAAATATAGATTGGATGAGAATAGTAAATTAATTAAGTTCAGTGTCCAGCACTTATCTTAATTAAATATAGATTGGAGTGGGAATAGTAAATTAATTAAGTTCTGTGTCCAGCACATACTCTAATAAAATATAGGTTGGAGTGAGAATAGTAAATTAATTAAGTTCAGTGTCCATCACTTATCTTAATTAAATATAGACTGGAGTGGGAATAGTTAATTAATTAAGTTCAGTGTCCAGCACCTACTCTAATGTAATATAGGTTGGAGTGAGAATAGTAAATTAATTAAGTTCAGTGTCCAGCACTTATCTTAATTAAATATAGACTGGAGTGGGAATAGTAAATTAATTAAGTTCAGTGTCCAGCACATACTCTAATTAAATATAGGTTGGAGTGAGAATAGTAAATTTATTAAGTTCAGTGTCCAGCACTTATCGTAATTTAATATAGACTGGAGTGGGAATAGTAAATTATTTTAGTTCAGTGTCCAGCACCTACCCTAATTTAATATAGGTTGGAGTGAGAATAGTAAATTAATTAAGTTCAGTGTCCAGCAGTTATCTTAATTAAATATAGACTGTAGTGGGAATAGTAAATTAATTAAGTTCAGTGTCCAGCACCTACTCTAATTTAATATAGGTTGGAGTGAGAATAGTACATTAATTATGTTCAGTGTCCAGCACTTATCTTAATTAAATATAGACTAGAGTGGGAATACTAAATTAATTAAGTTCAGTGTCCAGCATCTACCCTAATTAAATATAGATTGGAGTGAGAATAGTAAATTAATTAAGTTCAGTGTCCAGCACTTATCTTAATTAAATATAGATTGGAGTGGGAATAGTAAATTAATTAAGTTCTGTGTCCAGCACATACTCTAATTAAATATAGGTTGGAGTGAGAATAGTAAATTAATTATGTTCAGTGTCCAGCACTTATCTTAATTAAATATAGACTAGAGTGGGAATAGTAAATTAATTAAGTTCAGTGTCCAGCATCTACCCTAATTAAATATAGATTGGAGTGAGAATAGTAAATTAATTAAATTCATTGTCCAGCACTTATCTTAATTAAATATAGATTGGAGTGGGAATAGTAAATTAATTAAGTTCTGTGTCCAGCACATACTCTAATTAAATATAGGTTGGAGTGAGAATAGTTCATTAATTATGTTCAGTGTCCAGCACTTATCTTAATTAAATATAGACTGGAGTGGGAATAGTAAATTAATTTAGTTCAGTGTCCAGCACCTACTATAATTTAATATAGGTTGGAGTGAGAATAGTAAATTAATTAAGTTCAGTCTGTAGTGGGAGTAGTATGTTAATTAAGTTTGGTAAATAGCAAATATTAGAATTAAATAGAGAGTTGAATAGGAACAGTTAAATTAATTTGTTTTAATTTACAAAAAATCTGTAAATTTTAGTTTTGGTTGGATAAAAGATAGAAGTTATATCAGAATGCAAATTCCAATTTTTTTTATTAAATAGTAGAAAGGAAAATAAGATTAGTTTTATAGTTGTTGGAATGTATATTCATTAGAGAGAAAATATTGTTTATTATTACGCATATTCTAATAATTAAATTATTGAAATAAACATGTAATAAAATAATTAATATTTAACATTTGTATTATAGTCATAATTTTTTTATAATGGATATATATTTGTTTAATGTATATTTTGGACATGAATATATGAACACACAAAATAATTAAAAATAAAAAAATCTGATTTTTATAGCTGTTTAATATTTATAAATTTATATTGTGTACTCTCAAAATTTTTAGACTTTAGTTGAATTGATAAGAAATTGTATGTTTTGAAATATATGATTAATATATTTTAATTATGAATATTTATATTACATAATTAATATTGAAATTGTTTACATTTTAGAATATGTATTTTTTTTGGTATGTTGTAGATACAATATATTAATTATATCATGTTCATCTATTTATTTTGGTAATATATACAGTTTTATTGATATATTAATAAAAATATTTTATTTATTATATTTATTTTAATACGTTAAATAATTTTCACATAGATAAAAAAAATAGGTATTCTTTTTGAGTATTTAATTCTAATGTTTTACTAATTTTTAAAGTAATGTGTAATGTTAAATAAATAGTTAGGGCATTTATTGGTATTTTTTTAGTTGTTATGTTTGTTTGGGTCTTTTATTTTGTAACCGCTCGCTGTTGTTTTGGGTTATTTTGGTCGAATCCAGGTCGCGGTCGGGAGCTGTTTCGCGTTTGAGAAGGTAAGAGTTATTTTCTTTATTATTAAATAGTTTTAAGTGTTTTGTGGAAGTAGTAATGTTGTAATAAGTGTGTATGGATTGATGTTTTAGAAGTTAGGGTGTTAGTAATAGTTTGTATACGGTTTTATAATTTACGTTGTGTTCCGTGTTTGTGGCTTTGTTAGTGTTTTGTTATTTCGGTGTGTTAAAGTTTTATAGTGTTTGAATAACGTTTGTAGTGATGTTGTTAGGTGCCTCATGTGTGTTTGTGTGTGGGTGGGAATGTTTGTTTCTCTTTTGTAGGTTTTACGGAGAAGATATTTTCGTCGGTATGAAACACCTTATTTTTTTTAAAGGAAGTGTGTATTAGTTGTGTTTACTAATCTTTATTTTACACTTCCTTTATTGTTCGGGTTTCCAGGAGCGGTTATTTACCTTTTTAATATTTATCGGGATTTTTATGGTTAATGGATAGTCGTTTTTTTGTGTAGACGTTGTTTTCGATAAAAAGTTGTATTTTTACATTTTATTTGGATTTTTTGTTGATACCTATGGATTTTATACTACCTGGATTTATTTGGAAGGAATGTTATTATCCCATTGGAGCAACTACACAGGTAAGTTCATTTAAATATTTTAATTGTTGGTGGCCAAACCTTATATATTTAATATTGTTGTTGTGTACTTGGTTTGTTTAATTATGTTGTCTAAATATATGTCCATATAATTGATTTATATATTTTAGACCACATAATTAAATATGTGATATAATAAAGTGGTTTATTTATGTTGTGATAGTTGTTTTAGTAGAATTGTGGGTTTATATTTAGGAAAGGGTTTAGAAGAGAGTTTGAGCTCTTATATTTAAGTACTCAAGTCCTCTTGTGGATGGGTATAGCTGTACCTGTTGTTGTAGGTAATTATACATTTGAGTAGTTTGTCTAGATTGTTTTGGTTTTAATTGTAGGACAGATTGTTGCATTCTTAATTCTTGGAAACTTTGTTCCTTTTGTATGGCAATTAGTAGTTTTTGTAGTGTTGGAGTTGTTCTCCCAGTAGAAGTTAGGAATGCATTATGCCAGCCCTCGACGGCGTTGTTAGTTTTGGCTTGTTGGTTGAGTGTACTTACATATACATTCCACCAAGGTATTTGGAACTTGGGCTGACGTCTATGGCCTGATCTGTGTAGTCTCCCCACCCAGGTATCCTCACAATAATCTAAGAGGGGAGATAACTCTACTTCATTTTGTTTGTAGAATAGACTTTCTAATAAAAGATTGTAATGTTCTGCAACATCTGTGGTTGGTACATAAGCTAGGGCTGTTAGAAGTTTTATTTGATGTGCAAAACTTATGTTAGTGGCATATTCTACACTTAGTGAAGATTTTTGTAAATGTCTCCATATACATTGGTTTAGATGGAAGTAACATCCTTGGATAGCTGTATGGGGGTACAGTTTTAGAATGCAATTTATCATGGCTTGCTCAAAGTCTATGATAATTCTTTGAGGGTAAAAATCATTTGATTCTTGTTTTAGTTTTCCTAGCATTTCATTATATGTTGTGTTTTGTTTGTTAGGTAATAGGGCATAAATTAAAGGTATGGAAGTGTTGTGATATTGACTGTGTATTGTGTAAAGCTGGTAGAATGGTTTTGGGCATATTGTAAAGGTGCCATCCATCATCCATGTTTGGCATTGTTGCAGTTTAGTTATATTGTTTGCAGTAGCAAACATTATGATTCTTTTTTCTGTGCTTTTCTTATCAAAAAAAATAAAAGGTTCATTATTGTGGGTGATAGTTAATTCTGGTGGAATGATGATCTCTTGAAAAGTTTTAGGGGATGGTATAGTTGTTGTGGTTGCTGTTTTGGTCCTAGCAATAGTTCTTTTTATAGAAGCAATTGATGGTAATTGGCCTCTTGCTTCTTTGGGCACTCTAGGTAATAGTTCTTTTAGGATTACACTTGTAGCAGTTTGTGAACCAGTGCTTAATTCTTTGATATTTTCAAGGGTTGATCTGACTTCTATTTCAGAGAGATTGGGTGGATGGTTATGCTCTCTTGTATATAGTACAGTTGTTTCTCTTGTTGTTGCTAGTCCGTAGCATTTGTTAGAATGATATTTAGAACACTTCCAGTTCACTTTTCGGTCCGTCTGCTTTTCTTGGGTGTATGTGTAACCCATGTAACACAATAGGAATTTTCCTTTCTGCGAAGTTATAAATTGGGCTTCTTCTGTCATCGTGATGTGTTAGAAATCTGGAAAAAATGTATATGAAAATATATGTAATAGTACTTTATATATTTAAATGAAAATAGCAAAAAAGCATTTTTTTTATATATACTTACCAAGTGTTTTTGGTTGTATTTGAATGAAGATGTTGTTTGTAGACAAAATGCTGTTTAGTTGATGTAGTCTCTGAAAGTTAAAGAACATATATTGTTTTGGTTGGTTTCGTTTTTGAAGTGGGGTGGTATTGCTGTTTGGTATAGACAAAGGTGGCGATCACGATCCGGTAAAAACCGGGTACGAACCGTCGGACGGAGCATATTCTCCGTCCGACGCGTACCCGGTCGTCAAAATGTACAAACAAGGAATTACGATTCGCACGGGTACACCATCACCGTACGATTCGTAAAAAAGCCCGACCGAACAAAAAAACCCTACCAATGCCATCCGGGAAAGCGCCGACCTGATGTCGGGACGCTCGCAGCCAGCCATTCACGACCCAGGAATTACGATTCGCACCGACGTCATCCCGCACGGTGAATATTTTCCGGCACCCAAAAACTGCCGGGAAATCAGGACGACGCGAACAAGGACCACCAGTACGCGACGGACAGACAGGACGACGCGAACAAGGAGGACCAGTACGCGACGGACACACAGGACGACGCGACCAAGGAGGACCCGTACGCGACAGGACGACGCGATCAAGGAGGACCCGTACGCGACAGGACGACGCGATCAAGGAGTACCAGTACGCGACGGACAGACATGGACCCGAACCTACGAGTCATCCCTGCCCTCATAGCAGTCCACCTCCTCTACAGGTTATGACGCAGACGCCGCAGAAGGTCAGAATAACAAAGGGAGGGGGGAAAGTGGGGTGGGGTGGGGGTGGCAGGACCAGGGCAGGCCACAAAACAACCACATAAGTCACACACCACACATGGCCTGGACATACCTGACTCCCATGCCCTGGTCACCACGAGGGGGTGGGGGCGTGTCCTGATAAGCCAGCGACCGCCACAACGGAAGTCCATCACCACGCGAACCGACAACACAACCAGACAGGTACGTCCCGTACCCACGCCTGAAGAGCGTGGGTACGAGTCGTACCACGCCCACACACGTCACCTCAACAATGGCGGGACGGATCGCACCCACGTGGCAAAGGCCTGGGTATGGGCCGCACAAGCATCACATAGCGTGGGGACGTATATGTACGGACCCTACCCCCACCCCGTATGCAAGGAGCGTACCCCCCACCCCAACAGTGAAAGTACGACCCGTACCCCCACCCGTGTATGCATGGAGCGTACCCCCACCCCAACAGTGTAAGTACGACCCGTACCCTCACCCGCGTATGCAAGGAGCGTACCCCCCACCCCAACAGTGTAAGTACGACCCGTACCCCCACCCGCGTATGCATGGAGCGTACCCCCCATGCCAACAGTGTAAGTACGACCCATACCCCCACCCGCGTATGCATGGAGCGTACCCCCCATGCCAACAGTGTAAGTACGACTCGAACCCTCACCCGCGGACGTACGGACCGTAGCCCCACCCCCACCAGTGTAAGTACGACTCCTACCCCCACCCGCGGACTCACGGACCGTACCCCCACCCCAACAGTGTAAGTACGACCCGTACCCTCACCCGCGTATGCAAGGAGCGTACCCCCCACCCCAACAGTGTAAGTACGACCCGTACCCTCACCCGCGTATGCAAGGAGCGTACCCCACACCCCAACAGTGTAAGTACGACCCGTACCCTCACCCGCGTATGCATGGAGCGTACCCCCCATGCCAACAGTGTAAGTACGACCCGTACCCCCACCCGCGTATGCATGGAGCGTACCCCCCATGCCAACAGTGTAAGTACGACCCGTACCCCCACCCGCGTATGCATGGAGCGTACCCCCCATGCCAACAGCGTAAGTACGACTCGAACCCTCACCCGCGGACGTACGGACCGTACCCCCACCCCCACCAGTGTAAGAACGACTCCTACCCCCATCCGCGGACTCACGGACCGTACCCCCACCCCAACAGTGTAAGTACGACCCGTACCCTCACCCGCGTATGCAAGGAGCGTACCCCCCACCCCAACAGTGTAAGTACGACCCATACCCTCACCCGCGTATGCAAGGAGCGTACCCCACACCCCAACAGTGTAAGTACGACCCGTACCCTCACCCGCGTATGCATGGAGCGTACCCCCACCACACCAGTGTAAGTAGACTCGTACCCTCACCTCGAATGCATTGAGCGTACCCCCACCGTGTATGTTCCAAGCGTACATATCCTGAAATCGGAGGTGTGTGTGCAGAGTCCACCCAGCAGTGCCCTGAGACAGGAGGGGTGGGTGTGGAGTCCTCCCAGCAGTGCCCTGAGACTGGAGGGGTGGGTGCCTATCACTAACAGCAGTGCCCTGAGACAGGAGGGGTGGGTGCCTATCACTCCCAGCAGTGCCCTGAGACAGGAGGGGTGGGTGCCTATCACTCCCAGCAGTGCCCTGAGACAGGAGGGGTGGGTGCAGAGTCCTCCCAGCAGTGCCCTGAGACAGGAAGGGTGGGTGCCTATCACTCCCAGCAGTGCCCTGAGCCAGGAGGGGTGGGTGCCTATCACTAACAGCAGTGCCCAGAGATAGGAGGGGTGGGTGCCTATCACTCCCAGCAGTGCCCTGAGACAGGAGGGGTGGGTGTTGAGTCCTCCCAGCAGTGCCCTGAGACAGGAGGGGTGTGTGCAGAGTCCTCCCAGCAGTGCCCAGAGACAGGAGGGTTGGGTGCCTATCACTCCCAGCAGTGCCCTGAGACAGGAGGGGTGGGTGTGGAGTCCTCCCAGCAGTGCCCTGAGACAGGAGGGGTGGGTGCCTATCACTAACAGCAGTGCCCTGAGACAGGAGGGGTGGGTGCCTATCACTCCCAGCAGTGCCCTGAGACAGGAGGGGTGGGTGCAGAGTCCACCCAGCGGTGCCCTGAGACAGGAGGGGTGGGTGCCTATCACTCCCAGCAGTGCCCTGAGACAGGAGGGGTGGGTGTGGAGTCCTCCCAGCAGTGCCCTGAGACAGGAGGGGTGGGTGCCTATCACTCCCAGCAGTGCCCTGAGACAGGAGGGGTGGGTGTGGAGTCCTCCCAGCAGTGCCCTGAGACAGGAGGGGTGGGTGCCTATCACTCCCAGCAGTGCCCTGAGACAGGAGGGGTGTGTGCAGAGTCCTCCCAGCAGTGCCCAGAGACAGGAGGGGTGGGTGCCTATCACTCCCAGCAGTGCCCTGAGACAGGAGGGGTGTGTGCAGAGTCCTCCCAGCAGTGCCCAGAGACAGGAGGGGTGGGTGCCTATCACTAACAGCAGTGCCCTGAGACAGGAGGGGTGGGTGCCTATCACTCCCAGCAGTGCCCTGAGACAGGAGGGGTGGGTGCCTATCACTCCCAGCAGTGCCCTGAGACAGGAGGGGTGGGTGCAGAGTCCTCCCAGCAGTGCCCTGAGACAGGAGGGGTGGGTGCCTATCACTCCCAGCAGTGCCCTGAGACAGGAGGGGTGGGTGCCTATCACTCCCAGCAGTGCCCTGAGACAGGAGGGGTGGGTGCAGAGTCCTCCCAGCAGTGCCCTGAGACAGGAGGGGTGGGTGCCTATCACTCCCAGCAGTTCCCTGAGCCAGGAGGGGTGGGTGCCTATCACTAACAGCAGTGCCCAGAGACAGGAGGGGTGGGTGCCTATCACTCCCAGCAGTGCCCAGAGACAGGAGGGGTGGGTGCCTATCACTCCCAGCAGTGCCCTGAGACAGGAGGGGTGTGTGCAGAGTCCTCCCAGCAGTGCCCAGAGACAGGAGGGGTGGGTGCCTATCACTAACAGCAGTGCCCTGAGACAGGAGGGGTGGGTGCCTATCACTCCCAGCAGTGCCCTGAGACAGGAGGGGTGGGTGCCTATCACTCCCAGCAGTGCCCTGAGACAGGAGGGGTGTGTGCAGAGTCCTCCCAGCAGTGCCCAGAGACAGGAGGGGTGGGTGCCTATCACTAACAGCAGTGCCCTGAGACAGGAGGGGTGGGTGCCTATCACTCCCAGCAGTGCCCTGAGACAGGAGGGGTGGGTGCCTATCACTCCCAGCAGTGCCCTGAGACAGGAGAGGTGGGTGCAGAGTCCTCCCAGCAGTGCCCTGAGACAGGAGGGGTGGGTGCCTATCACTCCCAGCAGTGCCCTGAGCCAGGAGGGGTGGGTGCCTATCACTAACAGCAGTGCCCAGAGACAGGAGGGGTGGGTGCCTATCACTCCCAGCAGTGCCCTGAGACAGGAGGGGTGGGTGTTGAGTCCTCCCAGCAGTGCCCTGAGACAGGAGGGGTGTGTGCAGAGTCCTCCCAGCAGTGCCCAGAGACAGGAGGGGTGGGTGCCTATCACTCCCAGCAGTGCCCTGAGACAGGAGGGGTGTAACACATGTGTGTGAGGCCAGAATTATCCACATGCATACTGCCTACAAGGGAACATGTCCCCATGAACTCATGTCAACAGACTCCACACACAAGTACAGTGATCACCAAGGATGCCACGATTGTTGCAGGTGGAGACATGGCCCTGCATGCATGGCCAAAGTAGAAGGGCTCCGTCACACACACAGCTCATGTAGACACAGCTCTGCGCTAAACATTGGGAACACCCTGCAGGGAAGAAAGCTGGGTACACAGAGGAAGGAATACACCCTGGGACAAGTGCACCATGCAGTAACTGCTTACATGAACAAAGAAAGTTAGCCAACACCTTGTGATGGCACACAGATCCCAGGGTCCCACCAATGAGCAGCACACTACTACATATCCCACACACCCAAACCCTTAAACACCACCCAATACCATGTAGCAGCCCCACCAACACCAATACCAGCATAGCAGTAGTGTGATAATGAAAACAAAATTAAGCTTTATTCAGCATGAGCACAATGTCCGTGGATCGCAGGCAGTTCAATATTCACAAAGCCCATAGGGCAGTCAATGATTCTCAGCTGGATGGGGGACACAGTGGGATGCGTGTCCCCTACCTTGCCTGCACAGTCAAATGGCATCGTCTTCCACACTGGTGAGGGCATCAGGGGGGGGGAGAAGCAACAGGCACCGCAGGGACATCAGGGCAAAGGGGCGGCGTTGTGGGTGCAGGGATGGAGGACTCCACCACAGGGGGTGGGTCAGTGCCAAAGGCGGAGGCCAGGATGGCACTACACACCTTTGCAAGGTCCTCCAGGGAGTCCCCTGCACCCGAAGGGACCTCAGGCCCCAAGGAGGGGGGGGGTCAGAGGGATGGGTCGCAGCGCCACCGGGGGAGGGTGGAGACAGGGGGGGAGACTCAACCACCCTGACCGGGGACCTCCTTGACCGCTTGCGTGGTGGTGTAACTGTGGGGCTCAGGGACAGAGCGGCCATGAAGGAGTCCTTGGGGGAGATGTGGCCAGGAGAGCTGAGGGGAGGGGATTTGGAGGGAGTGGACTGGGTGGAATGCAGACTCCCACTATGGCTGCGTGTCACACGTTTGCCCCCCGACCCAGTGGGTGTGCCTACCTCACCCTGTGTGTGCGTGTCAGGAGGAGTGCGGTGGACCTTCCCTGCTGGTGTGGTGCCCGTGTCTGTTGATGTGGGTGCATGCCGACGTCTGGGTGTACGTGGGACAGGCATGGGAGTGGGAAGTGTGGATGGGGCAGGGGTAGGTGGGGGGAGGTCGCGCTGCAGGAGACCCACTGCTGCAGTCAGTGTGGAGTCTATGGACCTCAGCAAGTTGCGTTGGTCAGCCTGCGATGAATGAATGCCCTCCAAGAATGCCTCGATGTTGGTGAGGGTTTTGCCGTGGGCATGGAGGACATTAAGGATCGCAGCCTGACCAACCTGCAGTTGCCGCTGGATGTCCACAGACTCTGCATTGGCGGCAGCAGTGGAGACAGGGGCAGGGGGTGCGGTGCCTGGCAGGAAGGAGACATGCTGTGACCGGGCACGCTGGGAAGGGACACGAGCAAGTGGGAGGCGGCTGATGGGAACTGAGGGGGCAGTGCGAGGTGTTGTTCCGCTGTCAGCTGCTGGTGCAGCCACCGCCCACTCGGAGACATCCTCCTCGGACCTGTCAGCTTCGTATTCTGACGTGCTAGTCGACAGGTCCTCGGCCGCACTATCCTCCACCTCTGTCCCACTCGATGTGCCAGCCCCGATGTCACGGCTGGCACTGGTGCTCGGTCCCTCCGCCTTGCCTGTGTCCATGTCTCCCTCTGTGTCCCCCGATGATGCTGTGGGCAGGGTGGAGAGACAGAAATTAATCAGACAGCTGTACACATCAGTCACATGAGTCCAATCTACATAGGTAACATTGCATAGCCTGAAAAGGAAGATCCCTGACATCTACTAAACAAGGTACCGATGTAGGGCATGAAACACACAGTTGGTTGAGCCACCATGCCACTGCAACACCATGGAGAGCATGAGACAATAGCTCAAGACAGGAAACGTAGTCTGACATAGCACCCAGGCCCTGGGGACAATCCAGCACTGCATCTGCACCACACAGCGTGGGTGAAAATACCGATGACCAGGGACCATATGCACGAACTTGAGACACATGCTGCATAGGTAATGCTGGAAACATGCCCAACATGACTCGGTCACTGCACCTTGCGTGTGTGTCCAGACAAACATCACACACTGCCCAGACCCAGCAAGTAGAAATCAGGATTTTACATATAGGCATTGCCCGCCCCAACCAACCCCTACACGAGGCAAATTGTTGAGACACAGGTGGCACCAACATCTCATAGTCTGGGTGATAAACACAGGGGCAGGCAAAATGCAAGATTGGACGCCAAACAGCCAAGGTGCACCTGTACAAATAATGAGGTACCAGTGCCCATCCTCAGATGAGTATAACAAGACACACAGGCATTGCCAACTGTGAGTATGAAGAAGGACAATCAGGTCAGGCTGCACAGTGGACACCTGTACAAAATAGCACGTCTATATACATGGTGCCAGGGGACAATGGCACAGAGCACAACCTACGCTGTAGACACTGAGAGTGTCCACGTTTATGATGACACACACCACTGAGGAAAAGGTGCCCCAGGGGACAGTAGTGGCCACGCAACCACATGCTACTGAATGGTAATGACTGCAACACACGCCACCATCCCTGCACTATGCGTATCGCACACTCATGCACATCATGTCACAGGCCACTACATAGGACATGCGCGCTGTAAGGCATGACACATGAGAGACCAACTCCCATGTCTGGAGTCAGCATCAGTGCCAACTGACATGGAACCCACATGCAGTGCACTTGACAGGGCACAGCCAAGGTCCAAAAAGCTGTTACACACCACCCCCACACATGATGCTACAGGCATTGTTCTCGTGGACAAAGCACCAGCCTACATTACCTTGTGAAGGAGTGACCACACACAGACCAGGGAACACATTGCAAGGAGGGGAAGGGTGGCAGGGGCGCAGCGCTATACTGGGGCAAACAGGATCTGCACAGCACCTTTAAACCCTGCCAGTGAAGTAATGCTACCGTGCCCTTACAAATGCCGGTGACACACAACAAACGCACATGTACCTACCCCCTTCCGGCTGCTGCATCGCCTGTAAGCGCCTCTCCAGGTCTGGAAAGACCACCGGCAGCACACGCCTGTGGAGGTGGCTCAGACGGCGGCGGCCGCGGTTCTTGTGGCTCTCAGGTGAGTCCCCCAGCAGGAGCCGTGCAATCCTCCGCGTCCAGCACCGGATATCCTGCCAGCGTTTCCTCACCTGGGGCAGGCTCCGCCTCCGACCATCCACACCCCTCACGGCACTGACGGCGGTCAGCCAGATCTGCTCCTTGGCAGTGGCGCCTACCTGTGAGGAAGAACAAGTGACACCACATCAATACACCAGCCACATGTCACAGAGAGACATATGAGAACAAATTAGCTGTTTACAACAAGGCATGTCATGCAGCCAACGCATTGCACCTTTGTCATAGGGACATCATTCCCTGGTGAGGGAAAAAGCTGTACGTGCCATAGTGGGTACACAGGTGGAATGATGGCAATGTCACAATCAGTGATCAAGGCTCACACTGTGCATCACACCCACCCCTCCTGTCTCAGGGCACTGCTGGGAGTGATAGGCACCCACCCCTCCTGTCTCAGGGCACTGCTGGGAGGACTCCACACCCACCCCTCCTGTCTCAGGGCACTGCTGGGAGACATCAGGCTTCCCCCCCCTGGGACCCCCCCTACAGTACATGGCATGTGTGTCACACCAGGACACAATGCCAGAAGTCACAGTCACAACATAGGGACAGTCTGTGCCAGTGGCCTATGCACTCACCTGATACCCTGGTCGCCCATACAGCATGGAGTACTGTGGGAGGATCACATCCAGCAGAGCCATGTTCTCCTCCAGGGTGAATGGCTGTGTCCTCTCCACAGCCCTTGACATGGTTCCAGGCAATCAGTAGCAGCAGCTGGGTCGACGAATGCAAAGATGTGCAGGCAAGTACTCCCTCATGGGACCTGGCTGCCTTTTATCTGCCTTTCTGCCCTGTCTCATGCACAGGAGTACAGAGTGATTGGTCACTCACATTTGCATCCTATGTTTCCACCAATCCCTTCAAACCTAGAAGTCTGTGGGTTCTCTATCGGTTTCATTCTCCTGCATGATGTCAGACCCACAAACACATTGCAACAATGTAGAAGAATTCCAACTGACTTCTGCTGTGCACCTTCCAGAACAATTTCGGATTTTGAACTTGGTCTCCATGACAACCAGCATGCATGTAGGCCTCAATACTTGTCCCCTATGTAATTTGGAGCATCACACACAGGTACGGTGCGTTTCGGGGCCCTAGGGCACCCCAAATGCGTTGCAACGGCCCGTACACGCATGCCTACGTTCACTATCAGTATGGGTGTCCTCGCGTATGCGTATTCGTAGTGGTACGGCCCGTACACACGCATCTACGCTCACTATCACTATGGGTCTGCACGCGTATGCGTACTCGTAGTGGTACGGACCGTACACACGCATCTACGCTCACTATCACTATGGGTCTGCACGCGTATGCGTACTCGTAGTGGTACGGCCCGTACACACGCATGTCCGCTCACTATCACTACGAGTACGCATACGCGTGCAGACCCATAGTGATAGTGAGCGTAGATGCGTGTGTACGGGCCGTACCACTACGAGTACGCATACGCGTGCAGACCCATAGTGATAGTGAGCGTAGATGCGTGTGTACGGTCCGTACCACTACGAGTACGCATACGCGTGCAGACCCATAGTGACAGTGAGCGTAGATGCGTGTGTACGGCCCGTACCACTACGAGTACGCATACGCGAGGACACACATTGTGACAGGGCCGTACACACGCATCTACGCTCACTATCACTATGGGTCTGCACGCGTATGCGTACTCGTAGTGGTACGGACCGTACAAATGCCTGTACGCTCGCCATCACGATGGGTACACATACGGCAGCACTCCCACAGTGATTTGGGAACGTACACAGCCCCTCTTAGCAGCAGTACGGCGGTTTTTACACATCACAGTGGTGATAGGCGACACACAGGTAGGAATAGGGCGGACATACTTGTCCATGGATGGACATACTTGTCCATGGATGGACATACTTGTCCAGGAATGGACATCAAGGCATCGTCTGTGCATTACTACATGTGTGGGGCACAGGTGTGACAGGCTGTGATGTGGAACATGACTCCTGAGTGGAGAAGGCACCAGATGTATGATGAGATGTGTATAGGTGTACTGTGTGACGGTGCAATGTGTGCCAGCCATGCACTTGACTCCTTTGACATGTGTGCATGTCGGACTGCACACTTGGGGTAAGCGTCACTGGCATGGCACGGACACCAACACACGGAAGTGTCCCATGATGCCCGGTACAGGGGTTATGACACCTGACTTGTCACTACCCACAGTGCACAATGTGACTATGTCATTTATGTGTGGGGGATTTACATCAGGTTGATGTTGTAGCACCCTCATAAGCTGCAGCCGTAGCAGCAACCAACATGTGTCTGTGTGTAGATTGTCATTGCACACTGTTCCGCACACCATGCCACATGTGGTATCGGATGTGAGGTGCACATGTATGCATGGGACACGGAGTAGCGTGACAAGGCCATGTCTGCATCCTCACAAGGAATGTGTGGTGAGTCATGACATGTGCACCTTCATGGCAAGGGGTGTGGGCTGTCCTAGTGTAATGTCATGTGACCTGTGGCTCCAGTGTTCCGCGACCAGTCTCTGCAATCGGCATCCTACTTCTGCTGATGTGTGGGTGTATGTCACTCCTGTCTTGCGTCTGGCTGTTCACTTGCACTGGGACACAGCTATTCCCATGGCGTGGCATGGGGAGGTTCTCAATCTCCGTGTGTAGCTGGGTCTTGGAAGGAGTGCCACCTTGCATCCATACGTGTGCTGGCCATGTAGCACATACCTGACTCCCTATGTAGCATGTGTGTATTGCCAGATTAACATGTGCTCAGTAGACATGAGTTGTTGTCGTGGTGCACTCACTCTTCCTTGTCACTTCCAAATTACTGCAGAGCGCCGCCTCTTGCCCGAATAATTCCAGACTTGGCTGCCATGCAGGAGAATGACAGCACCCCGCTCTACCGCTTCACCCAACCGTTGATTCTGGAGTTGACGGCGAGACTGGCACCACACCTGCAACCGCTGCACAGGTATCCTACGGCACTGACACCCCAGCTGAAGGTAATGGCTGCCCTACATTTTCTTGCCACGGGTACCTTTCAAAATACCATAGCTCATGTTGGTGGCATGTCCCAGAGCATGTTCAGCGGTGTGCTGCATGATTTCTTGGAGGCCATGTTGATTCACCTGGATGACTTCATCAAGTTCCCAACCCCTGAACAGATGACTGAGGTCAAGCGTGGATTCTATGCCCTGGGAGGGATGCCCCATGTCATAGGGTCCATAGATGGGACACATGTAGCTTTGGTACCACCACACGCACGGGAGGTGGCGTACCGCAATCGGAAGCACTACCACTCCATCAATGCCCTTGTGGTGTGTCTCTCCAACATGGTGATTTCACATGTCTGTGCTCGTTTTCCAGGATCAGCACACGATGCCTACATCATGAGGCGTAGAGGGATGCCTGATATGATGATGCAGCTGCGCAACGAACGGGCATGTGTTGTAGGTGGGTACAGTCTGTCTGTCTTCTATTCTGTATCGCCTACCAGCACAACCGCTTCACCACTTCTAACGATGACCATGTGCTTCCCATGTAGGGGACGCTGGCTATCCCAACATGCCATGGCTGATCACACCTCTCCGCAACCCCATCACGCCGGCACAGCTCCGCTACAACACCGCCCATGGCCGGACAAGGCGAGTGATAGAGAGGACGTTTGGCATGCTGAAGAGCCGATTCGGGTGCCTCCACAAGACCGGCGGTGCACTCCCTTATGCCCCGGCAAAGGTCTGCAAGATCTTCATGGTCTGCTGCATGCTGCACAACATGGCAGTTGAAAGAGCTGTGCCACTCATCCTGAATCAACATGACGAGGACCATCCACCCGTGGAGGACGAAGGGCTTGGCAATGGGGCTAGTGATGTGGAGGATGTGGAGCCGCAAGAGGACATCCGGACTCGGCTCATACGCGACTTCTTTGCTTAGTGGTGAGTACCAGTGTCTGAGTGTGCACGCATTGGTCCCCGTGTGGCATGCGTTGTGATGTGTGTCTCCACCTGCATGTATGGCACGTGACTCAGAGGTGTGTGTGGGTGTGTCACTGGAGTGATGGTGCCAGTGATGGTAGTATTTCCCAAGTCATTATAATGACCTAGCATGTTGTCATCCATACATGTGTCGAGTAAATGCACATGCAAGTGGCTGTGCATTTTTGTGGCTGACTTCTTGTGTGTTTCTCTTCCCCAGGTACCTGCGCATGCCGTCTGCTGGTTGCATTGTTGTGGCACTGCTATTCCTCATGGACATGACATCGTGGGCTGACTCAGCGTTACAGGCACGGACACGTTTGGAAGTCTCCATGGGGTAAGGGATGCATCTGGGGTGTATTGGGTGTGGCAGTTGTTCACGATGTGTGCACACTGCCCCTGTCGGTGTTTGGTTCCTCTGCAGCCATGTCGCATCCCCATGGGACACGACATGCAGCTGTGTACACCTGAATAGATGGTCTGCCTGGTTGACAGTCATCAGTGATGGGATAGGGGATTGTGATGATGGCATCAATGTGTGTGACACTGCCCTTGGCCACATACGGTTAGCATTGGCTGGACATGGTGTGGGACTTCGACATCAGCGGATCTATGGTGTATGGCAGGCTCTCCGTGTGCAGCTGTGGGTATTTCGCTGTTAGCCGACGCTTGTGTGCCACTTCCATGGCAAACACGCATGTGTGCTGCAGAAGGGGGGTGCCAGTGTTGGACCCACATGTTACTCCACATGATGTGTTCATGTGTACTTCGAGTGGCCTCTGCAATCCCGAATACATGTCTAATAAAGGTGTCCCTATGCCTCCAAGGTGCCTCTTCTCAGTCAATGCTGGTGTGTTGCCACGGTGCATCCTGCATGTCTGGCATGGTATTCCCTGATTGTTGCTATGTGTCAATGTGTCGAGTTGCAAGATGCAAGCTGTGTGTGTGGGCTGAGACTGTGTATTGGGCATGATGTTCATGACTGTGTTGGTATTGTGACATGTGCCATCCCCATGCATCCAACGTTGGCCACGCCCCCATTCTCGGCATCCACCGGACTCCGGCTTGTAGGACATGGTTCTGCCACCTGTGTACACATGCCTGGGTGCCCCCCAGGACACTGGACTGGATCCCTGACCACTGCGCATGACAGTTGCTGTACTCAATGTGTGTGTCAGCACGGTTGTTCGGCAACCCCCTCAGCTGGTTGGGCCCATCACGGGTGTGTATGGTGCTCCATGTCTGTCTTGCCTAATACACTGTGACCCATGTGTCCTGTGCCAGACTCAGGCCCCAGGGTGTGGATGGTTGAAGACAAAAGATGACTCAGGCATGTTTTGACTTTACAAGACACATATTAGTTAATAATGCTACCAGCAGGCATCTACTCATCATAGTGTGATTTATTAGTGGGGGGGGGGGCAAAGTAAGGGTCTTTCCGGGATGTTTGAATCCAAAGTTCAGTAGGGGAGTTGGGGTCCTTGCCATTGGAAATCCTCAGAGTCCATGCCACAGTCTTTGTCAACATTGGTCAGCCAGTGACCAGCAGGGCCATGTGGCAGAGAATGTCTCTTGATGCTGTGATGCTGTTGCTCCAGTGGGCCAGGTGCCAGGCCAGGTGTCCTGGGAGATGGTGATGTAGCAGCCACCCTCACGGTCCTTTCCGTGGACGACCCGGCCTCCTGCGGGGAACCTCACCAGCAGGCCGTGACGACGTCTGGGATGCTCCGTCGGATGTTTCCTCCTCCTCCTCCTGATCCCTCGCTGTGGGTGGTGATGTTCTCCGCCTTCTGGCACAGGGAGGGTCGGCCATGGTGTCGGCCATCCGACGGAGTGTAGCGTGAATCCCGTGGAATGCCGTCACTTGCTCAGCCTGTCTGTCCTCCATCCTCCGTTGGTGTACCAGTAGACAGGCAATTAGCTCCGCATGTTTCTGGGCCTGCTGGGCCTTGATCCCCTCGAGGACGGACACAACCTGGGCCATGCCCGTGGTGTCCTGCCGGTATGAGTCCAGGATGTTACGGACATGGGAAAATACCGGATCCCCAGCCAACTGGTCAGGCTCGCGCCTCCGCCGTCCTCCACTCCCACCACCCCTGCCCACTTGCACCTGGCCTGCACTTGTGGGCACATGGGGTCTCCGGGACCCCTGAGGGGTGGCATTGGCGTTGTCGCCTGCCTCCTCCTGGGTGCCCGGGACACCGTGTCCCTCCTGGCGAGCCTGGCTGCATTGTGGTGTTGGGGCAGGGATCCTGGGTGTCTCCTGGGATGTGGCAGGAGTGGGGGTGGTGGTTGGCACAGTTGTACCTGACGCAGGTGCTGCAGGTGGTTGGACACCAGAGGGGCCAGGTTGGTCGGGGTCGTCCGCAGAGTGGTGAGAGTGGTCGCTGCCGGTGGGATCGGGCTCCTGCAGATCCAGGTCCTGTGAGTGTTCCCCCCCAGTGTTGGGGGGTGCACCACGACGTTGACCTGTGTGTGAGAGAGACAATGTTAATTTTTGTCCATGCAACATCCATGTTTCATCATTTTCACAGTTGGCACATTTCCTCTTGGAATTAGGATTTGTCTTGCATTCCACTCACAGTGCACTTGTGCATGGGTGTGTCCCTTGGGCACCACTTTGGCCCCTTTAACTATGTGTGGCACAGTCTTACTTGCTGCGTCAAGTGTGACTGCAGTCAGCAGTGGAGTGGGCAGGTGTGGCGAGCCATGCACTGTACATGTGCACATGGAGTGGATCCACACACTTATATGATCCAGGTAGCTGTCCTTGTGCTCGTGAACAGGTTGTGACATGGCCATGTGTTTTGCCATGGTGAAGAGGGGGGCTTCTGGCACTGGCCACCCTTGTCTACATGCACGCAGTCTACCTGCTGACGAGCAGACATTCACACACGCAACACGGCTGATTGGCTCTCCCTGTGTCTCGCTCCCTCTGTGTCCCCCTCTCCCTCCCTCTCAGTCCCCCTCTCCCTCCCTCCGTGTGTCAGCCTCCTCCCTCTGTCCGTCTACCTCCCTCTCTGTCCCCCTCTCCCTCCCTCTCTGTCCCCCTCTCCCTCCATCTCTGTCCCCCTCTCCCTCCATCTCTGTCCCCCTCTCCCTCCATCTCTGTCCCCCTCTCCCTCCATCTCTGTCCCCCTCTCCCTCCCTCTCTGTCCCCCTCTCCCTCCCTCTCAGTCCCCCTCTCCCTCCCTCTCAGTCCCCCTCTCCCTCCCTCCGTGTGTCAGCCTCCTCCCTCTGTCCGTCTCCCTCCCTCTCTGTCCCCCTCTCCCTCCCTCCGTGTGTCACCCTCTGTCACCTCTGCCCAGCTTCCTGGGCACACACTGTTAGCAGATCTTTGAGTGGCCCTTGGATTGTTGATGTGAGTTTGTTTCTGATCTCCAGGCACCCATTGGGTGTAGTGTCTGTGTCTGTGCGCTGCTGCTGTGGTGGTGTGTGCTGCCACTCGTTCACAATGTTGGCTGTTCATTAGCTGCTGTCATGTGCAAAACAGTGCCTTCACCCCCATGTGTTGATGCAAGGCGTCCGCCATTTGCTGGCAAGTCATTCCTGTGTTGGGACACACTTTTTGTCTGGCTGTGACCTAGGCCATATGGGTAGAGTGAATTGTTGTCTGCTTCTGAGTTGCACTATGTGCTTTTTTGGGCCCAGCCTGCCGCCATCCGGGTTACCGTGTCATGTGTTGTTGTCTTCTGTGGCCTGTGACTTGACATTGTCCAGCTGGGTGCATGGGGCATGGTGGCAGCAGTGGCATGTGCGTGCTCATGGAGTGTGGTTGAGTCATGCGATGGCTTGTGGTGGTTGCGTGCCTGTTGGTGATTTTGGTTGTGGATGCCGTTCCCCCCTTGTGAGGTGCGTTGTTTGTGTACTCACCCGGGTCTCGGAGTCCTTCTAATCCTTCGACTGCCTCCACCGGCAGTATGGCCATCACCCTCTCCTCCCAGGGATGGTAGTGTACGGGTCTGCGGGAGGGCCCTCCTCCGGTGGCGTTGGCCTGGTCGTGTTCATCCTGCCTCTTGGCTCGGACCCTCCTCCGCAGATCGTACCACCTGTTCTGGCATTCCTGCTTGGTCCGTCTGGTGTCCGCAACAGCATTCACAGCATCGACGATGGTCTGCCACATGGCAGTTTTTGCTGCCAGGCTGGTGCTTCTGACCAATGTTCCAAAGATCTGTGGCTCGACTCTGAGGATTTGATCAACAAGGACCTCCAATTCTCGGTTACTGAACTTTGGATTCTTGGTGGTGGGCATGGTGAGGGGTGTGGGTGGGGATGGTGGGGGGGGTGTGTGGATGTTGGGGGGTGTGTGGATGGTTGTGTGTGTGTGTGTGTGAATGTGATGAGGGGGTGTTTGTGAGGGTGGTTGTGTGAAGGTGTGCAAGTGTAAGATGTGGTGTAGCTTGTAGTGTGGTTCTGTGGTGTCTGGCAGCAGTGAGTCTGTTGCAAAGGCTCATGGTTTGTGTGTGTGGGCCCTTTTTATTGGTCCATTGGTGGGTGTGGCTGTGTTTGAATCTTGGGTGGGTTGGTTATAAGGAGTGGTGGTGTATTTGGCCTCTGTTTGTTTTTGGCAGTTGCAGGTCAGTGAATGTGTTGTTTTAGTGGTTGTTGGACATGTTTAGTGGCTTTGTGCCATTCGAATGGTGTATTCTTGTGTTGTTTTGTTTTGTCCTGGTTGTGTACGTGCGTTTTGAGCGTGTGTACGGTGTGTACATGGGCCATTTGGTTGTACGGTGCTGTCCTTGTGTGTGGGTTGGTACGACTCGTACATGCGGTGGTGATGTTGGGGCCTGGGGTGCGCTCCGTACTTAGGAGGTTGTGTTGGGGGTAGGACCGGAACGTACTGGGGTGGGGGTACGACTGGAACGTACTGGGGTGTACATAGACGGTGGTACGACACGTACTGGGGTGGGGGTAGGACTCGAACGTACTGGGGTGTCCATAGACGGTGGTACGACACGTACTGGGGTGGGGGTAGGACTGGAACGTACTGGGGTGTCCATAGACGGTGGTACGACACGTACTGGGGTGGGGGTAGGACTGGAACGTACTGGGGTGTCCATAGACGGTGGTACGACACGTACTGGGGTGGGGGTGGGGCTCGAACGTACTGGGGTGTACATAGACAGTGGTACGACACGTACTGGGGTGGGGGTACGACTGGAACGTACTGGGGTGTAGGTACATGGGGGGTATGACACGTACTGGGGTGGGGGTGGGGCTCGAACGTACTGGGGTGTACATTGACGATGGTACGACACGTACTGGGGTGGGGGCAGGACTGGAACGTACTGGGGTGTAGGTACACGGGGGTATGACACGTACTGGGGTGGGGGTGGGGCTCGAACGTACTGGGGTGTACATTGACGATGGTACGACACGTACTGGGGTGGGGGTAGGACTGGAACGTACTGGGGTGTCCATAGACGGTGGTACGACACGTACTGGGGTGGGGGTACGACTGGAACGTACTGGGGTGCACATAGACGGTGGTACGACACGTACTGGGGTGGGGGTAGGACTGGAACGTACTGGGGTGTCCATAGACGGTGGTACGACACGTACTGGGGTGGGGGTAGGACTGGAACGTACTGGGGTGTCCATAGACGGTGGTACGACACGTACTGGGGTGGGGGTGGGGCTCGAACGTACTGGGGTGTACATAGACGGTGGTACGACACGTACTGGAGTGGGGGTACGACTGGAACGTACTGGGGTGTAGGTACACGGGGGGTATGACACGTACTGGGGTGGGGGTGGGGCTCGAACGTACTGGGGTGTACATTGACGATGGTACGACACGTACTGGGGTGGGGGTAGGACTGGAACGTACTGGGGTGTCCATAGACGGTGGTATGACACGTACTGGGGTGGGGGTAGGACTGGAACGTACTGGTGTGTCCATAGACGGTGGTACGACACGTACTGGGGTGGGGGTGGGGCTCGAACGTACTGGGGTGTACATAGATGGTGGTACGACACGTACTGGGGTGGGGGTATGACTGGAACGTACTGGGGTGTAGGTACACGGGGGGTATGACACGTACTGGGGTGGGGGTGGGGCTCGAACGTACTGGGGTGTACATTGACGATGGTACGACACGTACTGGGGTGGGGGTAGGACTGGAACGTACTGGGGTGTCCATAGACGGTGGTACGACACGTACTGGGGTGGGGGTACGACTAGAACGTACTGGGGTGTAGGTACACGGGGGTATGACACGTACTGGGGTGGGGGTACGACTGGAACGTACTGGGGTGTCCATAGACGGTGGTACGACACGTACTGGGGTGGGGGTACGACTGGAACGTACTGGGGTGTAGGTACACGGGGGTATGACACGTACTGGGGTGGGGGTACGACTGGAACGTACTGGGGTGTAGGTACACGGGGGGTATGACACGTACTGGGGTGGGGGTACGACTGGAACGTACTGGGGTGTAGGTACACGGGGGGTATGACACGTACTGGGGTGGGGGTGGGGCTCAAACGTACTGGGGTGTACATAGACGGTGGTACGACACGTACTGGGGTGGGGGTATGACTGGAACGTACTGGGGTGTAGGTACAGGGGGGGTATGACACGTACTGGGGTGGGGGTGGGGCTCGAACGTACTGGGGTGTACATTGACGATGGTACGACACGTACTGGGGTGGGGGTAGGACTGGAACGTACTGGGGTGTACATAGACGGTGGTACGACACGTACTGGGGTGGGGGTACGACTGGAACGTACTGGGGTGTACATTGACGGTGGTACGACACGTACTGGGGTGGGGGTACACGGGGGTACGACACGTACTGGGGTGGGGGTACGACTGGAACGTACTGGGGTGTACATAGACGTTGGTACGACACGTACTGTGGTGGGGGTAGGACTGGAACATACTGGGGTGTACATTGACGTTGGTACGACACATACTGGGGTGGGGGTAGGACTGGAACGTACTGGGGTGTCCATAGACGGTGGTACGACACGTACTGGGGTGGGGGTACGACTGGAACGTACTGGGGTGTAGGTACACGGGGGTATGACACGTACTGGGGTGGGGGTACGACTGGAACGTACTGGGGTGTCCATAGACGGTGGTACGACACGTACTGGGGTGGGGGTACGACTGGAATGTACTGGGGTGTAGGTACACGGGGGTATGACACGTACTGGGGTGGGGGTACGACTGGAACGTACTGGGGTGTAGGTACACGGGGGGTATGACACGTACTGGGGTGGGGGTACGACTGGAACGTACTGGGGTGTAGGTATACGGGGGGTATGACACGTACTGGGGTGGGGGTGGGGCTCGAACGTACTGGGGTGTACATAGACGGTGGTACGACACGTACTGGGGTGGGGGTACGACTGGAACGTACTGGGGTGTAGGTACAGGGGGGGTATGACACTTACTGGGGTGGGGGTGGGGCTCGAACGTACTGGGGTGTACATTGATGATGGTACGACACGTACTGGGGTGGGGGTAGGACTGGAACGTACTGGGGTGTACATAGACGGTGGTACGACACGTACTGGGGTGGGGGTACGACTGGAACGTACTGGGGTGTACATTGACGGTGGTACGACACGTACTGGGGTGGGGGTACACGGGGGTACGACATGTACTGGGGTGGGGGTACGACTGGAACGTACTGGGGTGTACATAGACGTTGGTACGACACGTACTGTGGTGGGGGTAGGACTGGAACGTACTGGGGTGTACATTGACGTTGGTATGACACGTACTGGGGTGGGGGTAGGACTGGAACGTACTGGGATGTACATAGACGGTGGTACGACACGTACTGGGGTGGGGGTAGGACTGGAATGTACTGGGGTGTACATTGACGGTGGTACGACACGTACTGGGGTGGGGGTACGACTGGAACGTACTGGGGTGTACATAGACGGTGGTACGACACGTACTGGGGTGGGGGTACACGGGGGTATGACACGTGCTGGGGTGGGGGTACGACTGGAACGTACTGGGGTGTCCATAGACGGTGGTACGACACGTACTGGGGTGGGGGTACGACTGGAATGTACTGGGGTGTAGGTACACGGGGGTATGACACGTACTGGGGTGGGGGTACGACTGGAACGTACTGGGGTGTAGGTACACGGGGGGTATGACACGTACTGGGGTGGGGGTATGACTGGAACGTACTGGGGTGTAGGTATACGGGGGGTATGACACGTACTGGGGTGGGGGTGGGGCTCGAACGTACTGGGGTGTACATAGACGGTGGTACGACACGTACTGGGGTGGGGGTACGACTGGAACGTACTGGGGTGTAGGTACAGGGGGGGTATGACACTTACTGGGGTGGGGGTGGGGCTCGAACGTACTGGGGTGTACATTGATGATGGTACGACACGTACTGGGGTGGGGGTAGGACTGGAACGTACTGGGGTGTACATAGACGGTGGTACGACACGTACTGGGGTGGGGGTACGACTGGAACGTACTGGGGTGTACATTGACGGTGGTACGACACGTACTGGGGTGGGGGTACACGGGGGTACGACACGTACTGGGGTGGGGGTACGACTGGAACGTACTGGGGTGTACATAGACGTTGGTACGACACGTACTGTGGTGGGGGTAGGACTGGAACGTACTGGGGTGTACATTGACGTTGGTATGACACGTACTGGGGTGGGGGTAGGACTGGAACGTACTGGGATGTACATAGACGGTGGTACGACACGTACTGGGGTGGGGGTAGGACTGGAACGTACTGGGGTGTACATTGACGGTGGTACGACACGTACTGGGGTGGGGGTACGACTGGAACGTACTGGGGTGTACATAGACGGTGGTACGACACGTACTGGGGTGGGGGTACACGGGGGTATGACACGTACTGGGGTGGGGGTACGACTGGAACGTACTGGGGTGTACATAGACGGTGGGACGACATGTACTGGGGTGTGGGTACACGGGGGTATGACACGTACAGGTGTGGGGGTAGGACTCGGACGTACTGGGGTGTACCTAGACGGGTGGGGGTGTACATACACGGGGGTACGTGTCGGACGTACGGGGGCTGGGGGGAGTGTTGGGCGCGTATGCGGGCACATGTCTCCATGGTTGCTGTAGGAGTTCGGTGCGGACGGTGTTTTTTCCATACGGTTGTGAGTTCGGACGCACGGGATGGATCGTGATTCCTCGGTCGGACTTGACTTTTCACGTTTGTACGGTAAATCGTCCGAGGACGTATCGGACACATTTTCCGACCCGAGGACGTGTGGGGAAATGTTCCCAATGCGGTTCGTATGGACTTTTTACCATGCGAATCGTGATTGCCAGTTCGTACGGCACTTGTACAATTCGTAGGGTAAAAAGACCGGATACGAGTCGCACGGGGGAATTTTTTACCGGATCGTGATCGGCACCTATATTTTTTTGTTGAAACGTATTTTATTGTTTTACAAATCAACAACTCAAAAAACATTCCCCCGCCTTCACCTGTCCCGGAAGTACCACACATTTATCATCAAGACCAATTATTCAGGAGAAGGAACAACCTTCCCACCCAGTTCTCTACCCCCCCCCCTCCCCCACCACATGTCAATGTACCCCCGTCCCCTACCCCTCTTACTATGTGCCCCTCCTCCCTAATAAATAAGATGCAGTAGCCCAACCTCTCCCTAAGCAAACAGAGCCTTCCCTCATGCCCTTTGGTATAGACTATAGGTGTTAATTTCTACAGGTTTTTTAAAACTTACAAAAGAGAACATGGATTTGTTTAGGGGTTTATGATGTTTTGGGGTTGGAGTAGGATTTAATTATTATTTTATAAAGTATTTTGATAGTATACTTACTTTTTAGTGAGTCTTTCCTGGCAATCTTCAATATTTTCTTTAGCTGTTTGGAGTAATATCTGTAGTGGAAACATAAAGAGATGGAATATATAAGTTAGTTATTTATTTGAGTAAAGATAAATTAGTGTTTTAGTTTAATTTGGCAGTTTAGTTAGAAAAGAATATTTACTTACGTTTTTAGAATAGTAGTAGGATGTAGGTTTCTTCTGTTTAGCAGAGTTTCTTCTTCGTTCAATGCTTTGGTTTAAGGCACAGTAGAAGACTTGTTTTAATTGGTTTATATAGTGGTTTTAAATTGTTTCTTGAATGTTATTGGTTGTTTTCTGTATGTGGCCTTTCTATTGGATGGTTTGAATTTTTTTTAGTTAATTGGTTTCCTTTTATGGAAAATGATAAGTAAGAGTATATTTAGTTTTAAAGGAGGAGAGTTTTAAATCATTATATATAAAAAGATTGTTTATAATGTGTAGTAATTTTTTTTAAATGTGTTCGAAATGCCAATGTGATAATTATTTCAGTGTTTTTTTATTATGTTGTTAAATATTGAGATCGCTATAAATGTTATGTTTATGTTTAAGTAGAATCTCATTTGAAAATGTATGTTTTGGGAAAATATTGTGTTTATGTTGTTTAAAGTATTGGTTTTATTAGTATTAGAATTGTCGATATATTTAAAAAAAACGATATTATTGATGTCTATATTTTGGTTATCGATATTTGTGACATGTGTCATATTTATTTACTCATGTCGATATTTAGTATTGCGATATTTATGTGTGCGATTTTTGTGTGATCGATATAATTGTATTACGATATTGTAGTGTCGATATTAGTGTTGTTTTTTAAATAAGTATACAATGTCGATATTTTTGATGTCGATATATTTGATGCGATATTTGTGTAGTTCGATAATGTGTCTGTCGATAATATGTCAGAGATCCGTTTAAAGCTATGTGTATAGCTCATCAGGCCTTCTGGAACGCCGGCCCCAGGATCACTCGGGACCTAATCACCCACTACATGCCCAGAAGAAGCTTACGTTCTAGTCAGACCTTCCTTGCAATGGCCCCCAGAATTAAAAGAACCAGATCCGGAGGCAGAACATTCTCCTACAACGCGGCAAGGGCCTGGAACGCCCTGCCGCTGTATCTCAGAGCCAACCCCAACCTAACGGCCTTCCGCAAACAGCTGAAAACCTTTTTATTTCACTCAGTCTAACTTTCTCTTCCCTCCCACTTCTGGGCCCACTGGTCGGATTACTGGTACTCCTAGCACTTGGACGCCTCCGGGCAGCAATTTGCGCGCTACAAATGCACTTCCAATTCCAATACCACTACTGTTTACTACTGCCTCTACTTTATCTTGTTCTTTCTTATTCTTAAGAAAACTTGCCGATTATTTGATACTTCTGTTGTGACCCCCATAAAATCTTGAACTAATTTTTAGAAGAAAGGTAGATGCGTTATCTGTGGATATCTTATTAAAATCTAGCTTTGCTTAATCTAAATCCTGAAGAATCTTTTACGAATTTGATATATAGATTTGATGTTCTAAATCATTTATCCTATCTTATAGGAAGCTGGCTTTTTATGTAGTGTACAAATGTAGGGGTACACCATGCAAAAAGTACTGATGGCCCTAATTAATTTACAGAGCTTACTTCAATAATCCCAAGTGCTGTATTTGTGGTAGTGTGGTCAAGCAGCTTTGACTTATCAGACGGGAGTGTTGAGCATTAGTTGCCAACAGAATCAATCAATCATAGTTTATAGTATGTGATTACCTAAAATCGTTACAATTTACAATATATAAAAATATCTAGATGTACACAAATGGTAAAAACCTTCAACTAAGAACCACCCAATTACAAAGGAATATGCAATTTTTAAAATTTGAACGACATTGATGCTACGCATAAATTGTTAACTAGAGTGCAAGTGCTGAGCCACCTGCATGTGATGTTATAATTTACATAATAGTTACGTTTCCTAGATTGATCTTCCCAGTGGCAAAATAGCGTAATATGGAATCAAAGCAGAAACCTTCTGCGTTCACTGTTTTAAAAAAACTAAAGTGACAGAGTTTGTCGAAAGATGTTAAATTAACCAGCCCTGTAGAAGTAAGATGTGCCTGGAAAAAGTACAAAGCTTTACATTAAAATTTAAAACAATCTTCAAAACTTCTTGTCCCATGAAAGGTTAGGCATTTAGTCCGCTTCTTACATGGGCTTGTGAGGTGCTGCAGTGATTGAACTAAACCCTTGCCGGCATTGTTCATACTTTTTTATTTTCGTCTAGATCGGCTTCCCATAAAAGTTTCTTTACTTTTGCCAAATATTTTCCACCCCGCCAGGACAAGATTATGGAGGACCCTTCCAACCAGCATATCACGGCTTGCCTGCAAGAGCAAATGTTGAGTTCTTTAAAAATGGGTTTTAAAAGCAGTCTCCTCAAATCCTTGACTGCAGGACATGCACATAGCAGGTGAGTTAATGTTTCATTAAAAAAGACACATAGACGACAGTGCACTGCTTGTCGGTTGCTTTTCCAAGATGGCTGTGGGTCTTTCAAATCGTGCATGACCAAACTGTAATCTATAAATCTCTTTTTTAACTCCACGCTGAAATGGGTTACTAAGTAAGCTTGAGGCTTTATTGATGTGTAAGAGTTAATCACAGTCCACCCTTGCCGACGTTTGGAAATTGCTTTTTTATCTTCCAAAAAAGATTTCTTCTTTGCTGCATCATTAACAGATTTACCGAAGTTTTCCTTGTCTGCCGTGCTGTCCCCTGCTATTTGTATTTCTAGCTCAGCCAATGATTTTCTCAGGTGTGCTTCCCATGAATTTGGTTTTATTTGATCCATCTGGTTTTTAATTCCTTCCCAGCATAGACTATTCAATGAGCCAAGCTTGAATGAGTAAAACTTATGACATAGCTTCACGCAGCCATTCATGCCCCGTAATTTCTGATTCTGGAGGCCGAATTCCAACTGAACCTGAGCATGGGATGCAGACTTTGGTAGGTTGAAAATGGCCTTGTAAACCTTCGTCTGGAGTTTGTTTAACAGTTCAGCCTCTTTGTCGCACCAGATGACTAGGCCATATGACAATGTGGGAGGAATTTGGGCTGCCATCACTTTTAAGAGGTGGATATGGTTCGGGCAGCCTCATTTTTTATACAGTAATCTATATGCGAAGTTTAACTATTGCGCTTTTGCTTTTAGGCCCGTTTTGTGTTTCTTGTATGTTGAACCCCGCCCCAATTTTAAGCCGAGGTATTTATAGGACGCTTGCTCTTCTATGGTTGCCCCTTTTACGAGCCATTTGAACTTTGTGTTTTTAGGGTCCACTAGGCACACAACCTTGGTTTTCTCTTTGTTTAGTTCCAGGTTTTCCTGGTCCAAATAAGTTGCTAAGTTGTTTATCGCTCTTTGTAATCCAATGAGGCTTTGGCTCAACACCACAATGTCATCTGCGTACTGTAAAAAGGGAAGTGGCTATTTGGACAAGTTTGGTGGATGGCAATCGGCTGCGTGCATGTATTTGATGATGTCTGCGAGGAACAAGTTAAATAGGCTCGGAGCCAGGACACAGCCTTGTTTTAGGCCTTGCTGCGTGTGAATACTGGCAGTAGCACTACACCCATCACTTAATGTCACTCTTGCCCAGGTTTCATTGTATAGGGCGATTAATGCGTCCAATAATTTGCCGCTTTTTCAGTTAAAAGTGCCAAGATAGCCAGATTTGTTGTGGTGCCCATCCCAGGCCTGAAACCCATTTGAAACTTAGGGATTATGTTCTTTTCATCCAACCTTGAAGATGAAGTAGGAGGCATGACCTCTATGTCGATCAAGGATATCAATCTATAGTTTCCAGACTTACTATGATCTCCTTGTTTGAATATTGGATGAATTATATTCCCTTTCCAGGATTTGGGGACGTTGTTCTGTCTGTAAATCTGATTAAAAAGCAGCGTAAGATAGTCTACCCAGAAATCTGGAGCATTGGGAAGCCCGTTTGGACCTGCTGCCCCCTCTGTTTTTAATCGTTTTATTATTCCTCTTAATTGTTTGGTGTCAATCAGGTTATTTGAATCGTTGCTGTTTGTCTCTTGTCCTAGATCTTTACCTTCTGGCTGGGGCTGTGTGGTAATTTTTTCTACATCGAGTCATTGATCTTGCGATGATTCTAAGGCCGTTGTCACAGTAGCTTGCTTTTCGTGCTTTGTGCAGCTGTACGTGTTTTGCACATGGTGAATCCAGATTTCTTCTCCAATTCCTGCTTTTTGTTGCAGTTTTGAACCCTTTGTCAGATTATTTATGATGCTCCAGAATTCCCTGCTATTTGGCAATTTACTTGCCCACAGTAGTTTTGTCCAGATTGTTTCTTTATACCCTGTTTTCGCTTCCCTCAGCATCTTCTTGTAATTGTTCCATATTTCCTTCAGTTTACCATTATCTATTTTCCTACCCATTCTTGTGGCTTCGGCTTGGAATCGCACCTCTCTTGCGATCCTTCTCTTTTGATCTCGCAAATCGATATTGAACCATGGCTCCCTCCTGGTGTTTGTACTTTTTTGACTTCCATTGATGGCTGGAAATTTTCGGATGAGAACGAGGCCCAAATGTTCCCAGCTTTTTACTCGATCCTCTTCTGTCTGGGGCCCAATTTGACTCATGTGTTCCTTAAGTGTGTCCAGTATGGTCTTCATGTCCAATCCTCGCAATTTTAATTTACGCAGGTTAAACTTTTCTATGTGTTGTACAAGAGAGGGTTTTTTTTGGACCTGAGCGAGGGGGGGAACAACCTTTACAACGCAACTTTTACAACGCACTACACTTACAACGCATTTTTTACAACGCACAATCCATTACAACGCATGACTTTACAACGCATGACATTACAACGCATTTTTAAAAACTACCTTTACAACGCATTCCATTACAACGCATACTACCATTACAACGCATAACATTACAACGCATAATATTACACTACACTATCCAACACTTACCCTACTGTTGCACCCCCTGGGGTTAGAATAGTAATTTTTACCCCTATACTATCCAACACTTTCCCTACTGTTGCACCCCCTGGGGTTAGAATAGTAATTTTTACCCCTATACTATCCAACACTTTCCCTACTGTTGCACCCCCTGGAGTTAGAATAGTAATTTTTACCCCTATACTATCCAACACTTTCCCTACTGTTGCACCCCCTGGAGTTAGAATAGTAATTTTTACCCCTATACTATCCAACACTTTCCCTACTGTTGCACCCCCTGGAGTTAGAATAGTAATTTTTACCCCTATACTATTCAACACTTTCCCTACTGTTGCACCCCCTGGAGTTAGAATAGTAGTTTTTACCCCTATACTATCCAACACTTTCCCTACTGTTGCACCCCCTGGAGTTAGAATAGTAATTTTTACCCCTATACTATCCAACACTTTCCCTACTGTTGCACCCCCTGGAGTTAGAATAGTAATTTTTACCCCTATACTATCCAACACTTTCCCTACTGTTGCACCCCCTGGAGTTAGAATAGTAATTTTTACCCCTATACTATCCAACACTTACCCTACTGTTGCACCCCCTGGAGTTAGAATAGTAATTTTTACCCCTATACTATCCAACACTTACCCTACTGTTGCACCCCCTGGAGTTAGAATAGTAATTTTAACCCCTATACTATCCAACACTTACCCTACTGTTGCACCCCCTGGAGTTAGAATAGTAATTATTACCCCTATACTATCCAACACTTACCCTACTGTTGTACCCCCTGGAGTTAGAATAGTAATTTTTACCCCTATACTATCCAACACTTACCCTACTGTTGCACCCCCTGGAGTTAGAAAAGTAATTTTTACCCCTATACTATCTAATACTTACCTTAAATGCAATTTAATATTATGCGTTGTAATGGTATGCGTTGTAATGGTAGTATGCGTTGTAATGGAATGCGTTGTAAAGGTAGTTTTTAAAAATGCGTTGTAATGTCATGCGTTGTAAAGTCATGCGTTGTAATGGATTGTGCGTTGTAAAAAATGCGTTGTAAGTGCATGCGTTGTAAAAGTGTGCGTTGTAACGACATACATCCGAGCGAGGGTAATGTTGATATTTGTAATATGCGGGAAGTGATCGCTTTCTATGCGTGGACAGACTTGAAATGAGTCTATTCTTGGGACAAGATTACTGCTGGTAATGGTGAAGTCTATAGTTGATTGACATTTTTCACTAAAATGTGTTATGGCTGCTGGTATATCTCCAGTTATGTTACTGTTCAGGATAGTCAGAGAGTGGCTTTCCAACTCACGCGTTATTGTTTGGAATCCCCAGTCCTCCTGCCTCTTTCTTTTGTTCAGTTTGTTATTTATAAGGTTACTATTAAAACCTCCTGAGATGATCAAAGGGCATAGTTCATGTGATCTTTGCAGCACATTGATCAGGTTCATTAATATTGTAAATTTTTCCTTATTAGTTGCCAGCTTAACTTGTTAAAATGAAGCTTACCGGTAAGTTTTATAACTTGCAACCGGTTTACCCCAGCATCTAGTTCTTCTGTTAGCCAACCATGTTTTTATGATGTGTATATTAATCAACCTCCTCTCGGAAGAGCAAAGTTTGAAAATATTTCTGCAAGGGTATGATGTTCTATATAACCCGCTATTGAACCTGGGTTAATGTTCCACGTTTCTTGGAGCAGGATTAGGTCTTGTTGCTGAAAAAAAGACAGAATTTCATGGTCATGACTAGGCCTGGGCGAAGCACTACGCTACGCTCGCGTAGTTTGCGAAGTTCGCGCTACTTCGCACTACGCGAACTGCACGTAGCACAGTGCGAACACGCGTAGCGTAGTGTTGCGTAGTGCTGCGGTCATTTTTTGCTTGCTCGCGGTCCTCAACGTCAAGTTGGCGACCGCGAGCAAGCAAAATGACATCCTGGCGAGACTTTTTCCTTGTTCGCGATCGCGAGCATGGAAAATAAACCTCCCGGCGAGATTCACAACGCGAGAAGGTCAGGTTTCTCATTGCGAGGGGTCGCGTATGCTCGCGACCGCTCGCGATGAGAAACTACCAGTTCGCGTTGAGAAAGCTGCAGCTCGAGGAAAAATCTACTCGAGCAGCAGAAAACTACAGCTCGCACTGTGCAAGATGCCATTTTCAATGATTGCACAGTGCCGGTTGCTTGTCCGCACTGTGCAATCATTGAAAACAACATCTTGCACAGTGCGAACATGTTACTTCGCAGTTCGCGAAGTGCTACGCGTAGCTCGCGTAGTGCGAACTTCACTTTGCGTAGCTTCGCGAAGTGCTACTTCGCGAACTACGCCCACCCTTAGTCATGACACGTGTCTTTAAAGCCGTGGACATTCCATGAACAGATCTTGATCATGTCCTGGCTCACATCTCTAAAGACGCGGTCATGCCTTGGGCCTTCCTTTAATTCCTGCCCGTTGGTCTGGTCTAACTGCCCCCCACCTTTTGTCTTCCAAACTTAACCTTGGCTGTTTGTTAGGTACGCTTGTTACTTAGTGCCTTTGGCACCCAAGACCAGTCCATGCTGTCACATGTTTGGAGTTCGAAGTTGAATGGACTCACTGATACATTGACCTCAATTGAATTAGTTGGCCTTGGTGGCGTGGTGATTCGGGCACTGCGTAGACATGATTTTTTGTGGTTTATTAGGAGGGGGTAAGTGTTCCTTGGACGTTTATGGGACCTCAGCGTATTTCCCCAAGCTTCAAACGTTGATCTTGTTGCATATATCCTGTCCACTAATTCCTTTGAGGACCAAGTTGTCAAGGACTCTTCAATCTCTGGGGTGTATGTTATATGGTGGAATTCCATGGCTAATTGATCTTGTGAGGATATTCCCTTTAGTTCTGGAATTTCTTTGAACAGCCTTAGCAGGTTCCCTCGATTCAATATGTCTTGGCTTCCTTTGGTGGAATATTCTGGCACAAATGTCAGTTTTGATGTGATCTCCATGGTGTTATTTTGAGCGATAGTGGCAATTTTTAAAATGTTGTTTTTTTCTGCTGGAGAATTTCGGGTGGATGAAGTTTCATGGCCAGCATAGGTTTCTTGACGACTTAGTTCTTCTATGACCTTTTCCAGTGATGTGGCCGAAATACTTACTTCCTTTATATTGTGCTCTGATTTTTCAGATTTTTTAAGTATTGATGGCCATGTTGACTTAGTTTGTGGTTCGGTGAGGGAAAGCCTGCAGGTTCTACCCTTTCTGTTTATTGTGACTTTTATCGGATTTTGAATACTTTGTACTTTGTTATTTATTTTATCGTGCACCTTATTGCCTGGTGTTTCGTCCATGCTTCCTGGTATGTTCCGTATTTGCCCTCCTCTTTCCTACTTTTTTTTACTGGGTATTTGCACCCCTTTATCTGGACTTATACCTCTGTAGCGATGGGGTGTGTTTCTTAATTGGACCTGTGTTGTTTTTTCTGCCCTTTCTCCATTCTCAATTGATTGAATTTGTTCTAATCGCCTCTTTTCAGGTCTAGGGATTTGTGCAGCTTCGTTTGCCGACCGGTGCTTAGTTGTTATGTGGAGAACCTGATTTTTCTTCTCTTGGTTAATGGGGACAAGAGGGGTCAAGGCTTCTTGCTTTGTGTTAAATCCATTTGAGTCTATTGTATGATTTGACTGGTCTGAAACTGTTATTGAAACATCAGATGTGACTTCTTTAATAATTCTTTTTTTTTCCTTTGCATAGTTTGATTTGTGAAAATTGAGAAGATGTACTTAGAACCTAAGGTTGGTTGATTGTTATATTTAAACCTGCCCTTCCTGGCGCGTTTTCTTTGCCTTTTTGTGGGTTTAGCGAAGTATTGTTGGTGCTCTGTGTTACTTCGATTTGACTGTCCCTTATGTCAGGCCGTTCCTCTGTTTCCTCTTGCTCTGCTTCCCCCTTATCATTGCTGCTAGTCTCTTTTATTGTTTTTTTGCCTTTAGATGACTCCTTTTTCTCAGCATCCTTTTGGGTTCCCATTGTTAGTTTGGTCTTGCTTGTTGATTGAACTGCCCCTAAGATATCCATTAATATTTCGGGCAGATTTGCCAATTTATCAATTATTTTGCCACAGCCACAGTTGAGCTGCTGTTGGAAATTGCTTGTTTTCTGGCTCCAAGTTTCCCCTGCATGTTAGAAGTGATGTGATTAGGTCCAGCTTGGTGTTTATACCTGAGATATGACCGGCAATTAAGTTTATGAGGTCTATCAGGACCTCCATTTTAACCGATTGAAAGTTCAGTGCCCTGATTGCTTGTTCCAATGTGCCTAATAAAGTTTTACTCCATTGTGCGATAGGAAAATCTTTCCTGAAGCCCCTGACCCATGATCAATCCTACTAACAGATGAAATTGTTATTGGAGATGACAGGCTTAATTGATTGATCTTTGTTGAAAAACGTCCTTCTTCTGGTGCTTTCTCCTGTTGGTCGTTTCTGTGGGTCGGGTTTGATGGGGTGGATACCACCATTCCCACTCCGCCCTGGTCTCTTCCCATACGGGTGACAGGTGACGAGATTTTCCCTTGAGTTACTTCTTTCGGTGTCACCTGTTTTTGTGTGATGATTTCCAAAGTTTGTAGTAGGTTGGCGTCATTGGATAAGGAAAATGAGCTTGACCAGGCATCATCCAGAAGGGCTACCTGTTCAACTGAGTTATTTGTTTAATCTTCAATGCGCTCATTTTTATTGCCTTCATTTGCGCCTCTTCCGATTGCTTTATTTTGGTTTATTGAGGTACGGATCTGATGAACCTGGGCTGTTACAGTTACCAACCTACTTTCTGGGATTTCTAGAATTGATTTCTGTAGGGCTGGATTCACTTTTAGTGCTTTATTTATATTTGACTGTGACTGTGTAGAAGGGGAACTTGTTTTAACGGAAATAGAAGTGCACTTTTCTTGATGATCAGACGTTCCTGAATTGAAATGTCTCTTATTAACCCTTGTGTCTGGCATTATTGGGCTCGGCAGCGGAGCTGTCTCTACTGTTGGTGCGTAGATAGCGGCCATTGGGTCCTTTAAAAAGAAAAAATTCTGGATCCCAGTGTTGCTACCTGGACTGAGGGATGTTGATTCTGGCATTGGAGCTGAAACTGGCCTCTCTCTCTCAGTCTAGGGACCTTTCTTTTTTGGCTTGATGAAGGACCTTGTTCTATACGTTTTTTATTATTGTGTTTATTTTTGCCTGTAGCCGCCTGACGAACTTTCCCCGATCTCATGTTCCTTGTTGGGTTGTTTCCCCTTGGGGGCACCGAGAGCAGGGCACACTGGTGAGCCGCTAGCTGTGTCCAACCTAGTTGGACCGCTTCCATGAACTCGCCGGGCCTCACTTAGCGGCAGCAGATAATTGGCTGCTGCGCTCTATAGCCAGTGCTTACTCTCTGCTGTTGCTGTTACTGCTGTCCTCTGCTGTCCTATGAAAGTCCACAGTCTAGCACTAGCACTAGCTCCTACCACTCCCACTGCCAGAGCCACTGTGCTGTGATAAGCTCTGTTGGGACTTGCTGGGACTTGCTGGGGACTTGCTGGGGTTGCTGAGGGGATTAAGTTGTGTATTTCATGTATATTTCCTGTACTTTGAGTACTGTGAGGCAATGCGAGGCAATCCGGAGCAAGGCGGGGCGGTGCCAGGGCCAGGGGAGCAGGTAACGTTGGGAATGCAGGCGGTAATGCAGGCGGTGTTTAGCTGTGTTAAGCCGCGGGTCTGATCATGTCTGATCGTGTCTGAATGCGTCACGCATCTCATCTTGGCTCCCGCGGCTCACCTCAGCTCGCGGCTCTCACGGCTCTCCAGTCTCACTCCCCAAAGCCGAGACCGGGCCTCTAGGTCACCGTGCCACCGCCGTACTGTGTTTTGAGCCACTGCAACCTTCCAAGCCACCAAGCCGTCCTCCTCTCTTCCTGCCGCTGCTGCCGAGAATCGCTGTGAACCGGAACTCCTCTCCGTCAATCCTCCAAAAGGCATCGTCATACAGAATCAGTAAATAAAACCCACACTCAATAAAAAATCTGGCACCAATTTAGAAAAATTACAGATTTTAATTTAATTTTAGACACCAAGATCATTGGAATCAGTAAGTACTTTCAGAGATATAGATTTTACAAATAAACAGTAAAATGCTCAAATAACGTATTTAGACCAATGAGCCTCAAATGCGATAATGTTATCCTATGGGATAAACATGCACTGCATGTATATATATATTCACTGAAAAAAAAATAGGTTTCAGGCACGCTATAGTTAGGAATTAGCATTTAAAAACCTTAGAAATTCTCTGAAAAAACCATAGGTTTCAGGGGCGTTATGGTTAGCTGGACTTTTCACTCATACCAAACCATTGAAATTCACCCGTTATAGTTAGTTCAGCTAAATATAACTCGCGTGCCCACAATGCACTGCTGATGACGTCACATATTACATCACTCATGACATGGTCAGTGACATCACTGATGACATCTCAAATGACATCACTGATGACATCACTGATGACATCATCCTTGTGATAGAGTGGCAGACCTCTTCTGATCCTAATTTAACCTTTGATACACACATTCAAAAATAGAAACTACAATTTTCAAAACAATGGACATACCAATACCAGTTACAACAACCTATTGAGTAATTCTAAGATCCACATACACATCCACTCATTCACCAACAGTCCTATACAGTCACTCATTCATGTATTCACTCATCATATGAACTCATACACATCCTGTTATACAATGTCACTCATCCATAGAGTTGCTCACACACATAGTCACTCATGCTAATAAAGAATCAAACATCCATTTACTTGCATATACAGTTATACACACACCACCACACTTACTTCTACAGAAACTTACACATACTTAGTCTTTTAAACAATCACTTATAGAAACACATACTTATTCATACAGGAACTCTTCCAATCTCTCACTCTCACATATACTCACCTATATACACCAATAGTCACATATACTAGTTTAAAACATATGTAGTTACTCATAAAGACACTATTGAGACAGTCATTCACTCACTAACACACCCATGCACACACTCATTCATCCATACAGACCTGCACACATGCTGTCTTCATCACATATAAACAGTGAGTCACTCATTCATGCACCTATGCACTATGTAATACCCCCCACCGAACTATACAGACACTCAGACACTCATACTGATACTCAAAAAAAACAACTAATAACCTATATAAACACTCATGTAGCGACCCACCAACCTATGCAGCCACTTATACACAAAGTGATAGACTGATACAGATATTTACATATTTAAACATTACTCACTAAGCCATGTATTCACTAAGATACACTTAATCAGTCAGTTATACAATCAATTTTTCAAAAACTAATCATCCATTTAGACACAAATATATACCCATTTATTATTCCATCGACCTTGAGATATACAGATATAAAACATATTTAATATTCAGAAAAACACACATTCACTGGATTATGTCATCAGTGATGTCATTTGAGATGTCATCAGTGATGTCACTGACCATGTCATGAGTGATGTAATATGTGACTTCATCAGCAGTACATTGCAGGCACGCAAGTTATAGTTAGCCGAACTAACTATAACGGGGGAATTTCAATCGTTTTGTAGGAGTGAAAAGTCCAGCTAACTATAACGCCCCTGAAACCTATGGTTTTTTTCAGTGAATATATTTATACATATTACATACTGGCAGTCGCCAGTAGGTAGTTATAGTTAGATCCTTGTTTCTATTCAAAAAGTGTTTTATGTTTTCTGAATAACTTTAGCGCGATATTTTCAAAACGTTGGTCCAGCTTCGGTCACTTCCTATCCTGAAAGTTTCAGGGTGATTCGCCAAGCCGAGGAAAAAGGGCGGGTCCCAAAACTCGTTTTCTCCATGTTATTTCCCATAGACAGTTATATATCCACTCAATCTTCAACCTTCAGGGTGTAGGGCAGTGCAGTGGTGTTCAGGCAGCGTGGGGGATCGTGCTGGGGCTGGTGTTTCCGGGTTTAGGGCAGTGCAGTGGTGTTCGGGCAGGATGGGTGGCCATGCTGGGGCTGGTGTTTCAGGGTTTAAGGCAGTGCAGTGTTGTTCAGGCAGTGTAGGGGGACGTGCTGGGGTGGTGTTTCAGGGTTTAGGGCAGAGCAGTGGTGTGCGGGCAGTGTAGGGGCTGTGGTGGGGGTGGTGTTTCAGGGTTTAGGGGAGAGCAGTGGTGTTTGGGCAGAGTAGGGGGTCATGCAGGGGGTGATGTTTAGGGTGTAGGGTAGTGCAGTGGTGTTCGGGTAGTGTAAGGGGTCGTGCTGGGGGTGGTGTTTCAGGGTTTAGGGCAGTGCAGTGTTGTTTCAGCTGTGTAGGGGTCGTGCATGGGGTGGTGTTTCAGGGTTTAGTTCAGTGCAGTGGTGTTCGGGCAGTGTAGGGGGTCGTGCAGGGTGTAGTGTTTCAGGGTTTAGGGCAGTGCAGTGGAGTTCAGGCAGTGTAGTGGGCGTGCTGGGGCTGGTATTTCAGGGTTCAGGGCAGTGCAGTGGTGTTCAGGCATTGTAGGGGGTTGTGCTGGTGGTAGTGTTTTAGGGTTTAGGGTAGTGCAGTGATATGTGTGTAGTGTAGGGGGTTAAGCTTGGGGTAGGTTTAGATTTAAGGTAGTGCAGTGGTGTTTGGGTAGTGTAGGGTGTCATGTTGGGAGTAGTATGTTGGGTTTTAGGGTAGTGTAGTGGTGTTTGGGTAGTGTGGGTGGTCGAGCTGGGGTAGTTTTTTAGGGTTTAGGATAGTGCAGTGCTGTTGGTGTAGTGTAGGGGGCCGTGCAGGGTGTGGTGTTTCAGGGTTTAGGGCAGTGCAGTGGTGTTCAGGAAGTGTAGGGGGTGTGCTGGGGCTGGTGTTTCAGGGTTCAGGGCAGTGCATTAGTGTTCGGGCAGTGTAGGGGGTCGTGCTGGGGCTGGTGTTTCAGGGTTTAGGGTAGTGCAGTGGTGTTTGTGTAGTTTAGGGATTCGTGATGCTGGTAGTGTTTTAGGGTTTAGGGTAGTGCAGTGGTGTTTGGATAGTGTAGGGGGTCGTGCTGAGGGTAGATTTAGTGTTTAGGGTAGTGCAGTGGTGTTTGGGTAATGTAGGGGGTCATGCTGGGGCTAGATTTAGGGTTTAGGGTAGTGCAGTGGAGTTTGGGTGGTGTAGGGGGTCATGCTGGCGGAGTTTTTTAGGGTTTAGGGTAGTGCCGTGGTGTTTGGGTTGTGTAGGGGGAAGTGCTGGGGGTAGTGTTTTAGAGTTTAGGGTAGTGCAGTGGTGATATGGTAGTGTAGGGGGTACTGCTGGGGTAGTGTTTTAGGGTTTAGGGTAGTGCAATGGTGTTTGTGTAGTATAGGGGGTCGTTCTGGATGTAGTCTGTTAGGGTTTAGGGTAGTGCAGCAGTGTTTGTGAAGTTTAGGAGGTCGTATTTTAGGGATAGGGTAGTGATGGTGGTCTTTGGGTAGTGTAGGGGGTCATGCGGGGGTAGTGTTTTAGGGTTTGGGGTAGTGCAGTGGTCTTTGGGTAGTGTAGGGGGTCGTGCTGGGGGTGGTGTATTAGGGTTTAGGGCAGTGCTGTGATGTTTGGGCAGTGTGGGTGGTCGTGCCGGGGGTGGTGTTTCAGGGTTTAGGACAGTGCAGTGGTGGTTTTGTAGGAGTGAAAAGTCCAGCTAACTATAACGCCCCTGAAACCTATGGTTTTTTTCAGTGAATATATATATACATATTACATACTGGCAGTCGCCAGTAGGTAGTTATAGTTAGAACCTTGTTTCTATTCAAAAAGTGCTTTATGTTTTCTGAATAACTTTAGCGCGATATTTTCAAAACGTTGGTCCAGCTTCGGTCACTTGCTAGCCTGAAAGTTTCAGGGTGATTCGCCAAGCCGAGGAAAAAGGGCGGGTCCCAAAACTCGTTTTCTCCATGTTATTTCCCATAGACAGTTATATATCCACTCAATCTTCAACCTTCAGGGTGTAGGGCAGTGCAGTGGTGTTCAGGCAGCGTGGGAGGTCATGCTGGGGCTGGTGTTTCTGGGTTTAGGGCAGTGCAGTGGTGTTCGGGCAGGATGGGTGGCCGTGCTGGGGCTGGTGTTTCAGGGTTTAAGGCAGTGCAGTGTTGTTCAGGCAGTGTAGGGGGACGTGCTGGGGTGGTGTTTCAGGGTTTAGGGCAGAGCAGTGGTGTGCGGGCAGTGTAGGGGCTGTGGTGGGGGTGGTGTTTCAGGGTTTAGGGGAGAGCAGTGGTGTTTGGGCAGAGTAGGGGGTCATGCAGGGGGTGATGTTTAGGGTGTGGGGTAGTGCAGTGGTGTTCGGGCAGTGTAAGGGGTCGTGCTGGGGGTGGTGTTTCAGGGTTTAGGGCAGTGCAGTGTTGTTTCAGCTGTGTAGGGGTCGTGCATGGGGTGGTGTTTCAGGGTTTAGTTCAGTGCAGTGGTGTTCGGGCAGTGTACGGGGTCGTGCAGGGTGTAGTGTTTCAGGGTTTAGGGCAGTGCAGTGGTGTTCGGGCAGTGTAGTGGGCGTGCTGGGGCTGGTATTTCAGGGTTCAGGGCAGTGCAGTGGTGTTCAGGCATTGTAAGGGGTTGTGCTGGTGGTAGTGTTTTAGGGTTTAGGCATAGGTGGTCGTGCCAGGGGTGGTGTTTTAGGGTTTAGGGCAGTGCAGTGGTGTTCAGTCAGTGTAGGAGGTCATGCTGGGGCTGGTGTTTCAGGGTTTAGGGCAGTTCAGTAGTTTTCGGGCAGTGTAGGGGAACGTGCTGGGTGTGGTGTTTCAGGATTTAGAGGAAAGCAGTGGTGTTCGGGCAGAGTAGGAGGTCGAGCAGGGGTTGGTGTTTAGGGTTAAGAACAGTGCAGTGGTGTTCGGGCAGTGTAGGAGGGCGTGCTGCTGCTGGTGTTTCAGGGTTTAGAGCAGTGCAGTGGTGTTTGGGCAGTGTCGGGGTTCATGGTGGTGGTAGTGTTTTAGGGTTCAGGGTAGTGGAGTGATGTTTGTGTAGTGTAGGGGGTCGTGCTTGGGGTATGTTTAGGGTTTAGGGTAGTGCAGTGGTGTTAGGGTAGTGTAGGGGGTCATGCTGGGGATAGTATTTTGGGGGTTAGGGTAGTGTAGTGGTGTTTGGTTAGTGTGGGTGGTTGAGCTGGGGTTGTTTTTTAGGGTTTAGGATAGTGCAGTGCTGTTGGTGTAGTGTAGGGGGTTGTGCTGGGGGTAGTATTTCAGGGTTTAGGGTAGTGCAGTGGTGTTTGGGTAGTGTAGGGGGTCGTGCTGAGGGTAGATTTAGGGTTTAGGGTAGTGCAGTGGTGTTTGGGTGATGTAGGTGGTTGTGTTGAGGGAAGAATTAGGGTTTAGGGTTGTGCAGTGGTGTTTGGGTAGTGTAGGGGGTCATGCTGGAGGGAGTGTTTTAGGGTTTAGAATAGTGCAGTGGTGTTTGGGTAGTATAGGGGTTACTGCTAGAGGTATTGTTTTAGGGTATAGAGTAGTGCAGTGGTGTTTGTGTAGTGTAGGGGATCGTGCTGGGGGTAGTGTTTTAGGGTTTAGGGTAGTGCAGCTGTGTTTGTATAGTGTAGGGGGTCGTGTTAAAGGGTTTAGGGTAGTGCAGTGGTCTGTGGGTAGTGTAGGGGGTCATGTGGGGGTAGTGTTGTAGGGCTAAGGGTTGTGCAGTGGTCTTAGAGTAGTGTATGGGTCATGCTGGGGTAGTGTTTTAGGGTTTAGGGTGGTGCAGTTGTGTTTGGGTAGTGTAGGGGTCAGGCTGGGGGAAGTGTTTAGGGCAGTGCAGTGGTGTTCAGGTAGTGTAGGGGGTTGTGCTGGGCGTAGTGTTTTAGGGTTTAGGGCAGTGCAGTGATGGTCGGGCAGTGTAGGGGGTCGTGTGGGGGCTGGCGTTTCAGGGTTCAGCGTTACAACAAACAAATGATGGACGGAATGCTGACAATGCAGACATTCTCCCCCAGTCAAGAGATCTGGGTTAAATCCATCGTTCTTTTGCCCACTACACCACCCCAGTTTAGACATGGCCATATGCAAATCAGTCTTGACCCTGTGCCTCATGGGAACAGTTCAGCCCAAACTGCCAAGCCATGTCTTCCCTGGACCGGAATCAAGCATCCTAGGACCGGTTTCTGGCTATCAGCCGTCATCAGCCAGGATAGCTTGACTCCAGTGGCGTAGTGAGCACGGGTCCCACGTCTGGGAATACCCATCCCACTTAGGGCGAAAAGCGTTACAACAAACAAATGATGGACGGAATGCTGACAATGCAGACATTCTCCCCCAGTCAAGAGATCTGGGTTAAATCAATCGTTCTTTTGCCCACTACACCACCCCAGTTTAGACATGGCCATATGCAAATCAGTCTTGACCCTGTGCCTCATGGGAACAGTCCAGCCCGAACTGCCAAGCCATGTCTTCCCTGGACCGGAATCAAGCATCCTAGGACCGGTTTCTGGCTATCAGCCGTCATCAGCCAGAATAGCTTGACTCCAGTGGCGTAGTGAGCACGGGTCCCACGTCTGGGAATACCCATCCCACTTAGGGCGAAAAGCGTTACAACAAACAAATGATGGACGGAATGCTGACAATGCAGACATTCTCCCCAAGTCAAGAGATCTGGGTTAAATCCATCGTTCTTTTGCCCACTACACCACCCCAGTTTAGACATGGCCATATGCAAATCAGTCTTGACCCTGTGCCTCATGGGAACAGTCCAGCCCGAACTGCCAAGCCATGTCTTCCCTGGACCGGAATCAAGCATCCTAGGACCGGTTTCTGGCTATCAGCCGTCATCAGCCAGGATAGCTTGACTCCAGTGGCGTAGTGAGCACGGGTCCCACGTCTGGGAATACCCATCCCACTTAGGGCGAAAAGCGTTACAACAAACAAATGATGGACGGAATGCTGACAATGCAGACATTCTCCCCCAGTCAAGAGATCTGGGTTAAATCCATCATTCTTTTGCCCACTACACCACCCCAGTTTAGACATGGCCATATGCAAATCAGTCTTGACCCAGTGCCTCATGGGAACAGTCCAGCCCGAACTGCCAAGCCATGTCTTCCCTGGACCGGAATCAAGCATCCTAGGACCGGTTTCTGGCTATCAGCCGTCATCAGCCAGGATAGCTTGACTCCAGTGGCGTAGTGAGCACGGGTCCCACGTCTGGGAATACCCATCCCACTTAGGGCAAAAAGCGTTACAACAAACAAATGATGGACGGAATGCTGACAATGCAGACATTCTCCCCCAGTCAAGAGATCTGGGTTAAATCCATCGTTCTTTTGCCCACTACACCACCCCAGTTTAGACATGGCCATATGCAAATCAGTCTTGACCCTGTGCCTCATGGGAACAGTCCAGCCCAAACTGCCAAGCCATGTCTTCCCTGGACCGGAATCAAGCATCCTAGGACCGGTTTCTGGCTATCAGCCGTCATCAGCCAGGATAGCTTGACTCCAGTGGCGTAGTGAGCACGGGTCCCACGTCTGGGAATACCCATCCCACTTAGGGCGAAAAGCGTTACAACAAACAAATGATGGACGGAATGCTGACAATGCAGACATTCTCCCCCAGTCAAGAGATCTGGGTTAAATCCATCGTTCTTTTGCCCACTACACCACCCCAGTTTAGACATGGCCATATGCAAATCAGTCTTGACCCTGTGCCTCATGGGAACAGTCCAGCCCAAACTGCCAAGCCATGTCTTCCCTGGACCAGAATCAAGCATCCTAGGACCGGTTTCTGGCTATCAGCCGTCATCAGCCAGGATAGCTTGACTCCAGTGGCGTAGTGAGCACGGGTCCCACGTCTGGGAATACCCATCCCACTTAGGGCGAAAAGCGTTACAACAAACAAATGATGGACGGAATGCTGACAATGCAGACATTCTCCCCCAGTCAAGAGATCTGGGTTAAATCCATCGTTCTTTTGCCCACTACACCACCCCAGTTTAGACATGGCCATATGCAAATCAGTCTTGACCCTGTGCCTCATGGGAACAGTCCAGCCCGAACTGCCAAGCCATGTCTTCCCTGGACCGGAATCAAGCATCCTAGGACCAGTTTCTGGCTATCAGCCGTCATCAGCCAGGATAGCTTGACTCCAGTGGCGTAGTGAGCACGGGTCCCACGTCTGGGAATATCCATCCCACTTAGGGCGAAAAGCGTTACAACAAACAAATGATGGACGGAATGCTGACAATGCAGACATTCTCCCCCAGTCAAGAGATCTGGGTTAAATCCATCGTTCTTTTGCCCACTACACCACCCCAGTTTAGACATGGCCATATGCAAATCAGTCTTGACCCTGTGCCTCATGGGAACAGTCCAGCCCGAACTGCCAAGCCATGTCTTCCCTGGACCGGAATCAAGCATCCTAGGACCGGTTTCTGGCTATCAGCCGTCATCAGCCAGGATAGCTTGACTCCAGTGGCGTAGTGAGCACGGGTCCCACGTCTGGGAATACCCATCCCACTTAGGGCAAAAAGCGTTACAACAAACAAATGATGGACGGAATGCTGACAATGCAGACATTCTCCCCCAGTCAAGAGATCTGGGTTAAATCCATCGTTCTTTTGCCCACTACACCACCCCAGTTTAGATATGGCCATATGCAAATCAGTCTTGACCCTGTGCCTCATGGGAACAGTCCAGCCCAAACTGCCAAGCCATGTCTTCCCTGGACCGGAATCAAGCATCCTAGGACCGGTTTCTGGCTATCAGCCGTCATCAGCCAGGATAGCTTGACTCCAGTGGCGTAGTGAGCACGGGTGCAACGTCTGGGAATAACCATCCCACTTAGGGCGAAAAGCGTTACAACAAACAAATGATGGACGGAATGCTGACAATGCAGACATTCTCCCCCAGTCAAGAGATCTGGGTTAAATCCATTGTTCTTTTGCCCACTACACCACCCCAGTTTAGACATGGCCATATGCAAATCAGTCTTGACCCTGTGCCTCATGGGAACAGTCCAGCCCGAACTGCCAAGCCATGTCTTCCCTGGACCGGAATCAAGCATCCTAGGACCGGTTTCTGGCTATCAGCCGTCATCAGCCAGGATAGCTTGACTCCAGTGGCGTAGTGAGCACGGGTCCCACGTCTGGGAATACCCATCCCACTTAGGGCGAAAAGCGTTACAACAAACAAATGATGGACGGAATGCTGACAATGCAGACATTCTCCCCCAGTCAAGAGATCTGGGTTAAATCCATCGTTCTTTTGCCCACTACACCACCCCAGTTTAGACATGGCCATATGCAAATCAGTCTTGACCCTGTGCCTCATGGGAACAGTCCAGCCCGAACTGCCAAGCCATGTCTTCCCTGGACCGGAATCAAGCATCCTAGGACCGGTTTCTGGCTATCAGCCGTCATCAGCCAGGATAGCTTGACTCCAGTGGCGTAGTGAGCACGGGTCCCACGTCTGGGAATACCCATCCCACTTAGGGCGAAAAGCGTTACAACAAACAAATGATGGACGGAATGCTGACAATGCAGACATTCTCCCCCAGTCAAGAGATCTGGGTTAAATCCATCGTTCTTTTGCCCACGACACCACCCCAGTTTAGACATTGCCATATGCAAATCAGTCTTGACCCTGTGCCTCATGGGAACAGTCCAGCCCGAACTGCCAAGCCATGTCTTCCCTGGACCGGAATCAAGCATCCTAGGACCGGTTTCTGGCTATCAGCCGTCATCAGCCAGGATAGTTTGACTCCAGTGGCGTAGTGAGCACGGGTCCCACGTCTGGGAATACCCATCCCACTTAGGGCGAAAAGCGTTACAACAAACAAATGATGGACGGAATGCTGACAATGCAGACATTCTCCCCCAGTCAAGAGATCTGGGTTAAATCCATCGTTCTTTTGCCCACTACACCACCCCAGTTTAGACATGGCCATATGCAAATCAGTCTTGACCCTGTGCCTCATGGGAACAGTCCAGCCCGAACTGCCAAGCCATGTCTTCCCTGGACCGGAATCAAGCATCCTAGGACCGGTTTCTGGCTATCAGCCGTCATCAGCCAGGATAGCTTGACTCCAGTGGCGTAGTGAGCACGGGTCCCACGTCTGGGAATACCCATTCCACTTAGGGCGAAAAGCGTTACAACAAACAAATGATGGACGGAATGCTGACAATGCAGACATTCTCCCCCAGTCAAGAGATCTAGGTTAAATCCATCGTTCTTTTGCCCACTACACCACCCCAGTTTAGACATGGCCATATGCAAATCAGTCTTGACCCTGTGCCTCATGGGAACAGTCCAGCCCGAACTGCCAAGCCATGTCGTCCCTGGACCGGAATCAAGCATCCTAGGACCGGTTTCTGGCTATCAGCCTTCTTCAGCCAGGATAGCTTGACTCCAGTGGCGTAGTGAGCACGGGTCCCACGTCTGGGAATACCCATCCCACTTAGGGCGAAAAGCGTTACAACAAACAAATGATGGACGGAATGCTGACAATGCAGACATTCTCCCCCAGTCAAGAGATCTGGGTTAAATCCATCGTTCTTTTGCCCACTACACCACCCCAGTTTAGACATGGCCATATGCAAATCAGTCTTGACCCTGTGCCTCATGGGAACAGTCCAGCCCGAACTGCCAAGCCATGTCTTCCCTGGACCGGAATCAAGCATCCTAGGACCGGTTTCTGGCTATCAGCCGTCATCAGCCAGGATAGCTTGACTCCAGTGGCGTAGTGAGCACGGGTCCCACGTCTGGGAATACCCATCCCACTTAGGGCGAAAAGCGTTACAACAAACAAATGATGGACGGAATGCTGACAATGCAGACATTCTCCCCCAGTCAAGAGATCTGGGTTAAATCCATCGTTCTTTTGCCCACTACACCACCCCAGTTTAGACATTGCCATATGCAAATCAGTCTTGACCCTGTGCCTCATGGGAACAGTCCAGCCCGAACTGCCAAGCCATGTCTTCCCTGGACCGGAATCAAGCATCCTAGGACCGGTTTCTGGCTATCAGCCGTCATCAGCCAGGATAGCTTGACTCCAGTGGCGTAGTGAGCACGGGTCCCACGTCTGGGAATACCCATCCCACTTAGGGCGAAAAGCGTTACAACAAACAAATGATGGACGGAATGCTGACAATGCAGACATTCTCCCCCAGTCAAGAGATCTGGGTTAAATCCATCGTTCTTTTGCCCACTACACCACCCCAGTTTAGACAAGGCCATATGCAAATCAGTCTTGACCCTGTGCCTCATGGGAACAGTCCAGCCCGAACTGCCAAGCCATGTCTTCCCTGGACCGGAATCAAGCATCCTAGGACCGGTTTCTGGCTATCAGCCGTCATCAGCCAGGATAGCTTGACTCCAGTGGCGTAGTGAGCACGGGTCCCACGTCTGGGAATACCCATCCCACTTAGGGCGAAAAGCGTTACAACAAACAAATGATGGACGGAATGCTGACAATGCAGACATTCTCCCCCAGTCAAGAGATCTGGGTTAAATCCATCGTTCTTTTGCCCACTACACCACCCCAGTTTAGACATGGCCATATGCAAATCAGTCTTGACCCTGTGCCTCATGGGAACAGTCCAGCCCGAACTGCCAAGCCATGTCGTCCCTGGACCGGAATCAAGCATCCTAGGACCGGTTTCTGGCTATCAGCCTTCTTCAGCCAGGATAGCTTGACTCCAGTGGCGTAGTGAGCACGGGTCCCACGTCTGGGAATACCCATCCCACTTAGGGCGAAAAGCGTTACAACAAACAAATGATGGACGGAATGCTGACAATGCAGACATTCTCCCCCAGTCAAGAGATCTGGGTTAAATCCATTGTTCTTTTGCCCACTACACCACCCCAGTTTAGACATGGCCATATGCAAATCAGTCTTGACCCTGTGCCTCATGGGAACAGTCCAGCCCGAACTGCCAAGCCATGTCTTCCCTGGACCGGAATCAAGCATCCTAGGACCGGTTTCTGGCTATCAGCCGTCATCAGCCAGGATAGCTTGACTCCAGTGGCGTAGTGAGCACGGGTCCCACGTCTGGGAATACCCATCCCACTTAGGGCGAAAAGCGTTACAACAAACAAATGATGGACGGAATGCTGACAATGCAGACATTCTCCCCCAGTCAAGAGATCTGGGTTAAATCCATCGTTCTTTTGCCCACTACACCACCCCAGTTTAGACATGGCCATATGCAAATCAGTCTTGACCCTGTGCCTCATGGGAACAGTCCAGCCCGAACTGCCAAGCCATGACTTCCCTGGACCGGAATCAAGCATCCTAGGACCGGTTTCTGGCTATCAGCCGTCATCAGCCAGGATAGCTTGACTCCAGTGGCGTAGTGAGCACGGGTCCCACGTCTGGGAATACCCATCCCACTTAGGGCGAAAAGCGTTACAACAAACAAATGATGGACGGAATGCTGACAATGCAGACATTCTCCCCCAGTCAAGAGATCTGGGTTAAATCCATCGTTCTTTTGCCCACTACACCACCCCAGTTTAGACATGGCCATATGCAAATCAGTCTTGACCCTGTGCCTCATGGGAACAGTCCAGCCCGAACTGCCAAGCCATGTCTTCCCTGGACCAGAATCAAGCATCCTAGGACCGGTTTCTGGCTATCAGCCGTCATCAGCCAGGATAGCTTGACTCCAGTGGCGTAGTGAGCACGGGTCCCACGTCTGGGAATACCCATCCCACTTAGGGCGAAAAGCGTTACAACAAACAAATGATGGACGGAATGCTGACAATGCAGACATTCTCCCCCAGTCAAGAGATCTGGGTTAAATCCATCGTTCTTTTGCCCACTACACCACCCCAGTTTAGACATGGCCATATGCAAATCAGTCTTGACCCTGTGCCTCATGGGAACAGTCCAGCCCGAACTGCCAAGCCATGTCTTCCCTGGACCGGAATCAAGCATCCTAGGACCGGTTTCTGGCTATCAGCCGTCATCAGCCAGGATAGCTTGACTCCAGTGGCGTAGTGAGCACTGGTCCCACGTCTGGGAATACCCATCCCACTTAGGGCGAAAAGCGTTACAACAAACAAATGATGGACGGAATGCTGACAATGCAGACATTCTCCCCCAGTCAAGAGATCTGGGTTAAATCCATCGTTCTTTTGCCCACTACACCACCCCAGTTTAGACATGGCCATATGCAAATCAGTCTTGACCCTGTGCCTCATGGGAACAGTCCAGCCCGAACTGCCAAGCCATGTCTTCCCTGGACCGGAATCAAGCATCCTAGGACCGGTTTCTGGCTATCAGCCGTCATCAGCCAGTATAGCTTGAATCCAGTGGCGTAGTGAGCACGGGTCCCACGTCTGGGAATACCCATCCCACTTAGGGCGAAAAGCGTTACAACAAACAAATGATGGACGGAATGCTGACAATGCAGACATTCTTCCCCAGTCAAGAGATCTGGGTTAAATCCATCGTTCTTTTGCCCACTACACCACCCCAGTTTAGACATGGCCATATGCAAATCAGTCTTGACCCTGTGCCTCATGGGAACAGTCCAGCCCGAACTGCCAAGCCATGTCGTCCCTGGACCGGAATCAAGCATCCTAGGACCGGTTTCTGGCTATCAGCCTTCTTCAGCCAGGATAGCTTGACTCCAGTGGCGTAGTGAGCACGGGTCCCACGTCTGGGAATACCCATCCCACTTAGGGCGAAAAGCGTTACAACAAACAAATGATGGACGGAATGCTGACAATGCAGACATTCTCCCCCAGTCAAGAGATCTGGGTTAAATCCATCGTTCTTTTGCCCACTACACCACCCCAGTTTAGACATGGCCATATGCAAATCAGTCTTGACCCTGTGCCTCATGGGAACAGTCCAGCCCGAACTGCCAAGCCATGTCTTCCCTGGACCGGAATCAAGCATCCTAGGACCGGTTTCTGGCTATCAGCCGTCATCAGCCAGGATAGCTTGACTCCAGTGGCGTAGTGAGCACGGGTCCCACGTCTGGGAATACCCATCCCACTTAGGGCGAAAAGCGTTACAACAAACAAATGATGGACGGAATGCTGACAATGCAGACATTCTCCCCCAGTCAAGAGATCTGGGTTAAATCCATCGTTCTTTTGCCCACTACACCACCCCAGTTTAGACATGGCCATATGCAAATCAGTCTTGACCCTGTGCCTCATGGGAACAGTCCAGCCCGAACTGCCAAGCCATGACTTCCCTGGACCGGAATCAAGCATCCTAGGACCGGTTTCTGGCTATCAGCCGTCATCAGCCAGGATAGCTTGACTCCAGTGGCGTAGTGAGCACGGGTCCCACGTCTGGGAATACCCATCCCACTTAGGGCGAAAAGCGTTACAACAAACAAATGATGGACGGAATGCTGACAATGCAGACATTCTCCCCGAGTCAAGAGATCTGGGTTAAATCCATCGTTCTTTTGCCCACTACACCACCCCAGTTTAGACATGGCCATATGCAAATCAGTCTTGACCCTGTGCCTCATGGGAACAGTCCAGCCCGAACTGCCAAGCCATGTCTTCCCTGGACCGGAATCAAGCATCCTAGGACCGGTTTCTGGCTATCAGCCGTCATCAGCCAGGATAGCTTGACTCCAGTGGCGTAGTGAGCACGGGTCCCACGTCTGGGAATACCCATCCCACTTAGGGCGAAAAGCGTTACAACAAACAAATGATGGACGGAATGCTGACAATGCAGACATTCTCCCCCAGTCAAGAGATCTGGGTTAAATCCATCGTTCTTTTGCCCACTACACCACCCCAGTTTAGACATTGCCATATGCAAATCAGTCTTGACCCTGTGCCTCATGGGAACAGTCCAGCCCGAACTGCCAAGCCATGTCTTCCCTGGACCGGAATCAAGCATCCTAGGACCGGTTTCTGGCTATCAGCCGTCATCAGCCAGGATAGCTTGACTCCAGTGGCGTAGTGAGCACGGGTCCCACGTCTGGGAATACCCATCCCACTTAGGGCGAAAAGCGTTACAACAAACAAATGATGGACGGAATGCTGACAATGCAGACATTCTCCCCCAGTCAAGAGATCTGGGTTAAATCCATCGTTCTTTTGCCCACTACACCACCCCAGTTTAGACATGGCCATATGCAAATCAGTCTTGACCCTGTGCCTCATGGGAACAGTCCAGCCCGAACTGCCAAGCCATGTCTTCCCTGGACCGGAATCAAGCATCCTAGGACCGGTTTCTGGCTATCAGCCGTCATCAGCCAGGATAGCTTGACTCCAGTGGCGTAGTGAGCACGGGTCCCACGTCTGGGAATACCCATCCCACTTAGGGCGAAAAGCGTTACAACAAACAAATGATGGACGGAATGCTGACAATGCAGACATTCTCCCCCAGTCAAGAGATCTGGGTTAAATCCATCGTTCTTTTGCCCACTACACCACCCCAGTTTAGACATGGCCATATGCAAATCAGTCTTGACCCTGTGCCTCATGGGAACAGTCCAGCCCGAACTGCCAAGCCATGTCGTCCCTGGACCGGAATCAAGCATCCTAGGACCGGTTTCTGGCTATCAGCCTTCTTCAGCCAGGATAGCTTGACTCCAGTGGCGTAGTGAGCACGGGTCCCACGTCTGGGAATACCCATCCCACTTAGGGCGAAAAGCGTTACAACAAACAAATGATGGACGGAATGCTGACAATGCAGACATTCTCCCCCAGTCAAGAGATCTGGGTTAAATCCATCGTTCTTTTGCCCACTACACCACCCCAATTTAGACATGGCCATATGCAAATCAGTCTTGACCCTGTGCCTCATGGGAACAGTCCAGCCCGAACTGCCAAGCCATGTCTTCCCTGGACCGGAATCAAGCATCCTAGGACCGGTTTCTGGCTATCAGCCGTCATCAGCCAGGATAGCTTGACTCCAGTGGCGTAGTGAGCACGGGTCCCACGTCTGGGAATACCCATCCCACTTAGGGCGAAAAGCGTTACAACAAACAAATGATGGACGGAATGCTGACAATGCAGACATTCTCCCCCAGTCAAGAGATCTGGGTTAAATCCATCGTTCTTTTGCCCACTACACCACCCCAGTTTAGACATGGCCATATGCAAATCAGTCTTGACCCTGTGCCTCATGGGAACAGTCCAGCCCGAACTGCCAAGCCATGTCTTCCCTGGACCGGAATCAAGCATCCTAGGACCGGTTTCTGGCTATCAGCCGTCATCAGCCAGGATAGCTTGACTCCAGTGGCGTAGTGAGCACTGGTCCCACGTCTGGGAATACCCATCCCACTTAGGGCGAAAAGCGTTACAACAAACAAATGATGGACGGAATGCTGACAATGCAGACATTCTCCCCCAGTCAAGAGATCTGGGTTAAATCCATCGTTCTTTTGCCCACTACACCACCCCAGTTTAGACATGGCCATATGCAAATCAGTCTTGACCCTGTGCCTCATGGGAACAGTCCAGCCCGAACTGCCAAGCCATGTCTTCCCTGGACCGGAATCAAGCATCCTAGGACCGGTTTCTGGCTATCAGCCGTCATCAGCCAGTATAGCTTGACTCCAGTGGCGTAGTGAGCACGGGTCCCACGTCTGGGAATACCCATCCCACTTAGGGCGAAAAGCGTTACAACAAACAAATGATGGACGGAATGCTGACAATGCAGACATTCTTCCCCAGTCAAGAGATCTGGGTTAAATCCATCGTTCTTTTGCCCACTACACCACCCCAGTTTAGACATGGCCATATGCAAATCAGTCTTGACCCTGTGCCTCATGGGAACAGTCCAGCCCGAACTGCCAAGCCATGTCGTCCCTGGACCGGAATCAAGCATCCTAGGACCGGTTTCTGGCTATCAGCCTTCTTCAGCCAGGATAGCTTGACTCCAGTGGCGTAGTGAGCACGGGTCCCACGTCTGGGAATACCCATCCCACTTAGGGCAAAAAGCGTTACAACAAACAAATGATGGACGGAATGCTGACAATGCAGACATTCTCCCCCAGTCAAGAGATCTGGGTTAAATCCATCGTTCTTTTGCCCACTACACCACCCCAGTTTAGACATGGCCATATGCAAATCAGTCTTGACCCTGTGCCTCATGGGAACAGTCCAGCCCGAACTGCCAAGCCATGTCTTCCCTGGACCGGAATCAAGCATCCTAGGACCGGTTTCTGGCTATCAGCCGTCATCAGCCAGGATAGCTTGACTCCAGTGGCGTAGTGAGCACGGGTCCCACGTCTGGGAATACCCATCCCACTTAGGGCGAAAAGCGTTACAACAAACAAATGATGGACGGAATGCTGACAATGCAGACATTCTCCCCCAGTCAAGAGATCTGGGTTAAATCCATCGTTCTTTTGCCCACTACACCACCCCAGTTTAGACATGGCCATATGCAAATCAGTCTTGACCCTGTGCCTCATGGGAACAGTCCAGCCCGAACTGCCAAGCCATGACTTCCCTGGACCGGAATCAAGCATCCTAGGACCGGTTTCTGGCTATCAGCCGTCATCAGCCAGGATAGCTTGACTCCAGTGGCGTACTGAGCACGGGTCCCACGTCTGGGAATACCCATCCCACTTAGGGCGAAAAGCGTTACAACAAACAAATGATGGACGGAATGCTGACAATGCAGACATTCTCCCCCAGTCAAGAGATCTGGGTTAAATCCATCGTTCTTTTGCCCACTACACCACCCCAGTTTAGACATGGCCATATGCAAATCAGTCTTGACCCTGTGCCTCATGGGAACAGTCCAGCCCGAACTGCCAAGCCATGTCTTCCCTGGACCGGAATCAAGCATCCTAGGACCGGTTTCTGGCTATCAGCCGTCATCAGCCAGGATAGCTTGACTCCAGTGGCGTAGTGAGCACGGGTCCCACGTCTGGGAATACCCATCCCACTTAGGGCGAAAAGCGTTACAACAAACAAATGATGGACGGAATGCTGACAATGCAGACATTCTCCCCCAGTCAAGAGATCTGGGTTAAATCCATCGTTCTTTTGCCCACTACACCACCCCAGTTTAGACATTGCCATATGCAAATCAGTCTTGACCCTGTGCCTCATGGGAACAGTCCAGCCCGAACTGCCAAGCCATGTCTTCCCTGGACCGGAATCAAGCATCCTAGGACCGGTTTCTGGCTATCAGCCGTCATCAGCCAGGATAGCTTGACTCCAGTGGCGTAGTGAGCACGGGTCCCACGTCTGGGAATACCCATCCCACTTAGGGCGAAAAGCGTTACAACAAACAAATGATGGACGGAATGCTGACAATGCAGACATTCTCCCCCAGTCAAGAGATCTGGGTTAAATCCATCGTTCTTTTGCCCACTACACCACCCCAGTTTAGACATGGCCATATGCAAATCAGTCTTGACCCTGTGCCTCATGGGAACAGTCCAGCCCGAACTGCCAAGCCATGTCTTCCCTGGACCGGAATCAAGCATCCTAGGACCGGTTTCTGGCTATCAGCCGTCATCAGCCAGGATAGCTTGACTCCAGTGGCGTAGTGAGCACGGGTCCCACGTCTGGGAATACCCATCCCACTTAGGGCGAAAAGCGTTACAACAAACAAATGATGGACGGAATGCTGACAATGCAGACATTCTCCCCCAGTCAAGAGATCTGGGTTAAATCCATCGTTCTTTTGCCCACTACACCACCCCAGTTTAGACATGGCCATATGCAAATCAGTCTTGACCCTGTGCCTCATGGGAACAGTCCAGCCCGAACTGCCAAGCCATGTCGTCCCTGGACCGGAATCAAGCATCCTAGGACCGGTTTCTGGCTATCAGCCTTCTTCAGCCAGGATAGCTTGACTCCAGTGGCGTAGTGAGCACGGGTCCCACGTCTGGGAATACCCATCCCACTTAGGGCGAAAAGCGTTACAACAAACAAATGATGGACGGAATGCTGACAATGCAGACATTCTCCCCCAGTCAAGAGATCTGGGTTAAATCCATCGTTCTTTTGCCCACTACACCACCCCAGTTTAGACATGGCCATATGCAAATCAGTCTTGACCCTGTGCCTCATGGGAACAGTCCAGCCCGAACTGCCAAGCCATGTCTTCCCTGGACCGGAATCAAGCATCCTAGGACCGGTTTCTGGCTATCAGCCGTCATCAGCCAGGATAGCTTGACTCCAGTGGCGTAGTGAGCACGGGTCCCACGTCTGGGAATACCCATCCCACTTAGGGCGAAAAGCGTTACAACAAACAAATGATGGACGGAATGCTGACAATGCAGACATTCTCCCCCAGTCAAGAGATCTGGGTTAAATCCATCGTTCTTTTGCCCACTACACCACCCCAGTTTAGACATGGCCATATGCAAATCAGTCTTGACCCTGTGCCTCATGGGAACAGTCCAGCCCGAACTGCCAAGCCATGACTTCCCTGGACCGGAATCAAGCATCCTAGGACCGGTTTCTGGCTATCAGCCGTCATCAGCCAGGATAGCTTGACTCCAGTGGCGTAGTGAGCACGGGTCCCACGTCTGGGAATACCCATCCCACTTAGGGCGAAAAGCGTTACAACAAACAAATGATGGACGGAATGCTGACAATGCAGACATTCTCCCCCAGTCAAGAGATCTGGGTTAAATCCATCGTTCTTTTGCCCACTACACCACCCCAGTTTAGACATGGCCATATGCAAATCAGTCTTGACCCTGTGCCTCATGGGAACAGTCCAGCCCGAACTGCCAAGCCATGTCTTCCCTGGACCGGAATCAAGCATCCTAGGACCGGTTTCTGGCTATCAGCCGTCATCAGCCAGGATAGCTTGACTCCAGTGGCGTAGTGAGCACGGGTCCCACGTCTGGGAATACCCATCCCACTTAGGGCGAAAAGCGTTACAACAAACAAATGATGGACGGAATGCTGACAATGCAGACATTCTCCCCCAGTCAAGAGATCTGGGTTAAATCCATCGTTCTTTTGCCCACTACACCACCCCAGTTTAGACATGGCCATATGCAAATCAGTCTTGACCCTGTGCCTCATGGGAACAGTCCAGCCCGAACTGCCAAGCCATGTCTTCCCTGGACCGGAATCAAGCATCCTAGGACCGGTTTCTGGCTATCAGCCGTCATCAGCCAGGATAGCTTGACTCCAGTGGCGTAGTGAGCACTGGTCCCACGTCTGGGAATACCCATCCCACTTAGGGCGAAAAGCGTTACAACAAACAAATGATGGACGGAATGCTGACAATGCAGACATTCTCCCCCAGTCAAGAGATCTGGGTTAAATCCATCGTTCTTTTGCCCACTACACCACCCCAGTTTAGACATGGCCATATGCAAATCAGTCTTGACCCTGTGCCTCATGGGAACAGTCCAGCCCGAACTGCCAAGCCATGTCTTCCCTGGACCGGAATCAAGCATCCTAGGACCGGTTTCTGGCTATCAGCCGTCATCAGCCAGTATAGCTTGACTCCAGTGGCGTAGTGAGCACGGGTCCCACGTCTGGGAATACCCATCCCACTTAGGGCGAAAAGCGTTACAACAAACAAATGATGGACGGAATGCTGACAATGCAGACATTCTTCCCCAGTCAAGAGATCTGGGTTAAATCCATCGTTCTTTTGCCCACTACACCACCCCAGTTTAGACATGGCCATATGCAAATCAGTCTTGACCCTGTGCCTCATGGGAACAGTCCAGCCCGAACTGCCAAGCCATGTCTTCCCTGGACCGGAATCAAGCATCCTAGGACCGGTTTCTGGCTATCAGCCGTCATCAGCCAGGATAGCTTGACTCCAGTGGCGTAGTGAGCACGGGTCCCACGTCTGGGAATACCCATCCCACTTAGGGCGAAAAGCGTTACAACAAACAAATGATGGACGGAATGCTGACAATGCAGACATTCTCCCCCAGTCAAGAGATCTGGGTTAAATCCATCGTTCTTTTGCCCACTACACCACCCCAGTTTAGACATGGCCATATGCAAATCAGTCTTGACCCTGTGCCTCATGGGAACAGTCCAGCCCGAACTGCCAAGCCATGTCTTCCCTGGACCGGAATCAAGCATCCTAGGACCGGTTTCTGGCTATCAGCCGTCATCAGCCAGGATAGCTTGACTCCAGTGGCGTAGTGAGCACGGGTCCCACGTCTGGGAATACCCATCCCACTTAGGGCGAAAAGCCAGAAACCGGTCCTAGGATGCTTGATTCCGGTCCAGGGAAGACATGGCTTGGCAGTTCGGGCTGGACTGTTCCCATGAGGCACAGGGTCAAGACTGATTTGCATATGGCCATGTCTAAACTGGGGTGGTGTAGTGGGCAAAAGAACGATGGATTTAACCCAGATCTCTTGACTGGGGGAGAATGTCTGCATTGTCAGCATTCCGTCCATCATTTGTTTGTTGTAACGCTTTTCGCCCTAAGTGGGATGGGTATTCCCAGACGTGGGACCCGTGCTCACTACGCCACTGGAGTCAAGCTATCCTGGCTGATGACGGCTGATAGCCAGAAACCGGTCCTAGGATGCTTGATTCCGGTCCAGGGAAGACATGGCTTGGCAGTTCGGGCTGGACTGTTCCCATGAGGCACAGGGTCAAGACTGATTTGCATATGGCCATGTCTAAACTGGGGTGGTGTAGTGGGCAAAAGAACGATGGATTTATCCAGATCTCTTGACTGGGGGAGAATGTCTGCATTGTCAGCATTCCGTCCATCATTTGTTTGTTGTAACGCTTTTCGCCCTAAGTGGGATGGGTATTCCCAGACGTGGGACCCGTGCTCACTACGCCACTGGAGTCAAGCTATCCTGGCTGATGACGGCTGATAGCCAGAAACCGGTCCTAGGATGCTTGATTCCGGTCCTGGGAAGACATGGCTTGGCAGTTCGGGCTGGACTGTTCCCATGAGGCACAGGGTCAAGACTGATTTGCATATGGCCATGTCTAAACTGGGGTGGTGTAGTGGGCAAAAGAACGATGGATTTAACCCAGATCTCTTGACTGGGGGAGAATGTCTGCATTGTCAGCATTCCGTCCATCATTTGTTTGTTGTAACGCTTTTCGCCCTAAGTGGGATGGGTATTCCCAGACGTGGGACCCGTGCTCACTACGCCACTGGAGTTAAGCTATCCTGGCTGATGACAGCTGATAGCCAGAAACCGGTCCTAGGATGCTTGATTCCGGTCCAGGGAAGACATGGCTTGGCAGTTCGGGCTGGACTGTTCCCATGAGGCACAGGGTCAAGACTGATTTGCATATGGCCATGTCTAAACTGGGGTGGCGTAGTGGGCAAAAGAACGATGGATTTAACCCAGATCTCTTGACTGGGGGAGAATGTCTGCATTGTCAGCATTCCGTCCATCATTTGTTTGTTGTAACGCGTTTCAGGGTTCAGGGCATTGCAGTGGTGTTCGGGCAGTGCAGTGGGTCATGCTGGGGCTGGTGTTTTAGGGTTTAGGGTTGTGCAGTGGTCCTTGAGTAGTGTAGGGGTCATGCTGGGGTAGTGTTTTAGGGTTTAGGGTGGTGCAGTTGTGTTTGGGTAGTGTAGGGGTCATGCTGGGGGAAGTGTTTAGGGTTTAGGGCAGTGCAGTGGTGTTTAGGTAGTGTAGGGGGTTGTGCTGGGCGTAGTGTTTTAGGGTTTAGGGCAGTGCAGTGATGGTCGGGCAGTGTAGGGGGTCGTGTGGGGGCTGGCGTTTCAGGGTTCAGGGCATTGCAGTGGTGTTCGGGCAGTGTAGGGGGTCATGCTGGTGGTAATGTTTTAGGGTTTGGGGTAGTGCAGTCATGTTTGTATAGTGTAGGGGGTCGTGCTTGGGTGAGATTTATGGTTTAGAGTAGTGCAGTGGTGTTTGGGTAGAGTATGGGGACATGCTAGGGGTAGTGTTTTAGGTTTTAGGATAGTGTAGTGCTGTTGGTGTAGTGTAGGGGTCATGCCGGGGGTAGTGTTTTAGGGTTTAGGATAGTGTAGTGGTGTTTGGGTAGTGTAGGGGGTTGTGCTGAGGGTAGATTTAGGGTTTAGGGTAGTGTAGTAGTGTTTGGGTGGTGTAGGGGGTCATGCTGGGTTAGATGTAGGGTTTAGGGTAGAGCAGAGGTGTTTGGGTAGTCTAGGGGGTCATGCTGGGGCAGTGCTTTAGGGTTTAGGGTAGTGCAGTCGTGTTTGGGTGGTATAGGGGTTCGTGCTGGGGTAGTGTTTTAGAGTTTTGGGTAGTGCAGTGGTATTTGGGTAGTGTAGGGGGTACTGCTCGGAGTAGTGTTTTAGGGTTTACGGTAGTGCAATGATACTTAGGTCATGTAGCGGGTACTGCTGGGGGTACTGTTTTAGGGTTTAGGTTACTGCAGTGCTGTTTGGGTACTGTAGGGGGTACTGCTGGGGGTAGTGTTTTAGGGTTTATGGTAGTGCAGTGGTGTTTGGGTTGTATAGGGGGTCGTGCTGGGGGTAGTATTTTAGGGTTTAGGGTAGTGCAGTGGTATTTGTGTAGTTTAAGGGGTAGTGTTTTAGGGTTTATGGTAGTGCAGTGGCGTTTGTGTAGTGTAGGGGGTCATGCTGGGGGTAGTGTTTTAGGATTTAGGGTAGTGCAGCGGTGCTTGTTTGTGTAGGGGGTCTTGTTTTAGGGTTTAGGGTAGTGCAGTGGTCTTTGGATAGTGTAGGGGCAATGCTGGGATAGTGTTTTAGGGTTTAGGGTAGAGCAGTGGTGTTTGGGTAGTGTAGGGGTCATGCTGGAGGTAGTATTTTAGGGTTTAGGGAAGTGCAGTGGTGTTTGGGTAGTGTAGGGGGTTGTGCTGGGGTGGTGTTTTAGGGTTTAGGGCAGTGCAGTGGTGTTCGGGTAGTGTAGGGGGTCATGCTGGGGGTGGTGTTTTAGGGTTTAGGGCAGTGCAGTGGTGTTCGGTCAGTGCAGGGGGTCGTGCTGGAGATGGTGGTATAGGGTTTAGTGCAGGGCAGTGGTGTTCGGGCAATGTAGCGGGTCGTGCTGGGGGTGGTGTTTTAGGGTTTATGGCAGTGGAGTGTTGTTTGGGCAGTGTAGGGGATCGTGCTGGGGTGGTGTTTCAGGGTTTAGGGCAGTGTTTTTTGGGCAGTGTAGGGGGTCTTGCTAGGGGTGATGTTTCAGGGTTTAGGTCAGTGTAGTGGTGTTTGGGCAGTGTAGGGTGTCTTGCTGGGGATAGTGTTTCAGGGTTTAGGGCAGTGCAGTGGTGTTCGGGCAGTGTCGGGGTCGTGCTGGGGGTAGTGTTTCAGGGTTTATGGCAGAGCAGTGGTGTTCGGGCAGTGTATGGGGTCTTGCTGGGGAAGTGTTTCAGGGTTTGGGGCAGTGCAGTGGTGTTGCGGCAGTGTAGGGGGTCTTGCTGGGGGTGGTGTTTCAGGGTTTAGGGCAGTGCAGTAGTGTTCGGGCAGTGTAGGGGGTCGTGCTGGGGGTAGTTTTTCAGGGTTCAGGGCAGAGCAGTGGTGTTCGGGCAGTGTAGGGGTCATGCTGTGGTAGTGTTTTAGGGTTTAGGGCAGTGCAGTGGTGTTCGTGCAGTGGGCAGCGCATGTGCTGCATTGCTTGTTGAGACCTAAAAAGCATTGCACCGAGATGGCTGCCAACACTTCCTGGATTGAAGTGTTGGCAGCCAATTAGAGCCAAGCTTGTGCTTGTGTAGTTAGTTCCCGCCCAGATATATAACGAGTTTTGTCCTTTAATATCTCGAAAACTACTAAACGGATTTAAACCATTTAAAAAAAAGGTCGCTTTATGAACCAAGCACTACCTTTTTGCCAAATGTGGTGTAATTCCGTTCAGCAGTTTCAGCTGTAACTGTGTCTAAAGTTTCCTATTGGAAATTGATTTTTTTACCTCTATTTTTTTAATTTCTCAGGAACTACTGAACGGATTTACACCATTTTAAAAAAAAAGGTCTCTTTATGAACAAAGGTCTACCTTTTTCCAAATTTGGTGCAAGTCTGTTCAGCAGTTATCGAATCAACCCGAAACTTCAGGTTAGGAGCTGACCGGAGCGGGCCACAAGTTTTGAAAATTTTGCAAATATTTGTCAACCAGCGCCAAAGTTATTGGGAAAAGAAAAACATTTTTCCTATGGAAACTAGGTCCTAACTATAACTATCTACTGGCGACCGCCAGTAAATGATATATATGTCATTTGAGATGTCATCAGTGATGTCATGGGAGATTTCACTGACCATGTCATGAGTGATGTAATATGTGACGTCATCAGCAGTGCATTGCGGGCGCGCGAGTTATAGTTGGCTGAGCTAACTATAACGGGGGAATTTCAATGGTTTTGTACAAGTGAAAGTCAAGCTAACTATAACGCCCCTGAAACCTATGGTTTGGTCAGTGTATTTCTAAGGTTTTTTAAATGCTAATTCCTAACTATAACGTGCCTGAAACCTATGGTTTTTTCAGTGAATTTCAAAGGTTTTTTAAATACTAATTTCTAACTATGCCTACAGAGATAGGATATGTGAAGAAAGAAGAAAAATGCACAGAAAGAAAAAAAAGAAATGCAGAAAGAAGCAACAGAAGTCCTCAAAGACGAAGAAAAGTGCAGGAAGAAGGATAACGTGCAGAAAGAACAAACAGAAGAGCAGAAAGAAGCCTTGTTGCAAAATCATCCTGTACCCTCAACTTTTTCAGACGGATACTGGTGGTAACTGAGTCTGACTAACCAGTCCTAGAGCTAGTGCTATGTTAAAAGACACTTAGAATACAGTGAAAACACTTACATACACTAGGGAACACTATGCATTGGGGTCCCCCTGTAATTAGCATGACCTCCTCTGTAAGCCCCTAGTATATAATAGGGCAGGGGGATTAAAACTACCTCTTTGCACACGTCACCTCAGACCCCGTCCCCTCCCTTCCCCACTGTGTAAACACGCCCTGTGGCTGTTTTAATTTGGAAGATTAAGTCCCCTTGAATCCTGAGGGTCCCTAGGGTCCAACTAGACCACTAGGTACCTCCAGTAAGCGCCAAAGAGCTGCGTTGCAGAGAGATGTAAAAAGGGGCACGGTCTAGACCACTTCTCTGCAACGCAGTGCAGTGGAACTTACTGGAAGCACCTGGTGGGCTAGTTAGCCCCCAGGGGCCCTCAGAATTGAAGGGGAATTATATCCCCAACTTAAAACATGCCATAGGGCATGTTTGCACGCGTCACCTCAGGCCCCGTCCCCTCCCTTCCCCACTGTGTAAACACGCCCTGTGGCTGTTTTAAGTTGGGAGATTAAGTCCCCTTGAATCCTGAGGGTCCCTAGGGGCAAAATAGCCCACTAGGTACGTCCAGTAAGCGCCATTGCAGAGAGATGTAAAAGTGGCACGGCCTGCACCACCACTCTGCAACGCAGCACAGTGGTGCTTACTGGAAGCACCTGGTGGGCTAGTTGGCCCCCAGGGTCCATCAGGATTGCCCACTAGGTACCTCCAGTAAGCGCCACAGAGCTGCGTTGCAGAGAGGTGTAAAAAGGGGCGTAGCCTCAGAACACCTGTCTGCAACGCAGCTCCCTGGCGCATACTGGAGATACCTGTTTGGCTAGTTGGCCCTCAGGGACCCTCAGTATTATTTCCCCAACTTACAACTGGCCAGGGGGTGTGGCCTCCGGCTCGAATCCGGCCTTTTATTTATTTTATTTTTTTAAGAAGGGGGACTGTGTGCCCCCCTTCTTTTGTAATGTATTGGCCCTGGGGACCCCATCCCCAGGGCCTGCCTCCTAAGTTTTTTTTTTCGAAAAAAAAACCAATTTGCACGGGGGCCGCGTGGCCCTCCTCCCAAGGCCTTAATCGGCCCCAGGGACCCCAAGCCCCGGGCATGGCCTTTTTTTTTTATATTCTTTAGGAGGGGGGCTGTGTTGCCCCCTCCTCAGGCCACTTATGGCCCCGGGGACCTCATCCCCCGGGGCTGACCATTGTTTTTTATTACTTTTTTTAAATATATTTATAGAAACAGCTAGGACATGCTGGACAAACCGTAGGTACCTATCATCATGATGATTTGCAAGATATTCATTAAAAGGCGACTATGCATACAATGAATCCACGTGGAATGTATTTACACCGCTAGTGAAGCTCTGATATGTCTGATGCCCTACCGTGCCTAATCCTGGCGCCCCCGCCGGTGGGTACTCTCCAAGTAGATACCCTTGTCGTTTATTTATACAAACATGGGTAGCTATTGACGGGCACATTTAATACATACGCACACCAAGCCATTCAAAGGGGATTTGACAAAAAATTCGACCAAAACTATGCAAGAAACCCCCCTCACGGTTAATAAAACACACATCCACCGCCGCATATGTAATACTTTTAATTTTACTCTCTGGAAAGGAGACAAACCTCACTTGAGAGTCACAGTGCGCTCCTGGCTGAGCCCAATGCTGTGTTACACCCACCAGTGCCCGCCGAGTGCCACACACCTCAGTGTTGAATTACATCAGCTAGTGCGTATGTTATGATACTTTCTAGCCCCTGTGCACTGTAACACCACCCCGTGAATATGTCATGCCACAATTGCCTTCGCATGGGTTATATTGCCCCATCTAACGTGCCTTCCTCGATGCCTATGTTATAACGCACAGCGCTATGGCATACATATTACAATCTGGGATCCATATCTTTGTCACAGTGCATATGCAATGTTACACTCCCCAGCACATATTTTTTATTACAACTTTAGAGACTAGTTAGGTTACACAACACTGCCCTGTGCATATTACACTCCAAGGCGTATATCGCATAGCACGCGCTAGTGCCTGTGCTATCTCGTGCTCTCCAATGAATCTGTCACTGCGCACAATGTATTGCATATTATATTTCACGCCCGGTTCATCTTATATCACACTTTTTGGTACATAGTTTATTCCATTCACTGTATCTAGTTTTCATTTTCAATCGTGCTCTCAGGACTATGTTCTATATAACACTGCGTTCACCTACCCTTTTCACAGGCATTACATTTTGCGATGGGGGTGGAGGGTCAGGGGGTGTTTCTGCCAAGTGAGCCCGGAGTCACAGTCACAAACGTCCTCTTCTTCCTGACTAAAAGTGAGATTATGCTGCATACTTGTTCATATTTTAAGTAGTTCGCACAGACACACATTTTAAAAACAATAAAGTTCCTAATACCCACCTTCTCTGAACAGTTAGCTGGCTGCCCCATCCCCATCCTCCCCATCCTCGGTTGTCTGAATCCATGGACTAGCCTCTCTCCTCCTGCCATGCATGGTCTGATGTGCTGCCACTGCCCTCGATTTAGCATGACGTACCAGTCCCCTCCTCCTGCCCTCCATTGCCCAATTCTATGCCCCACCATTGACCTCCTGCTTCACCTCTGTGCTTAGCTTACTGCCCCTATTCTCCTTCCCCCTGCCCTCGGATGTCTTTGTACATGCCCCTGCTCCATCCTTTTTGCCCACAATGTTCCATGGACCTGCCACTCATATCTACTCTGAGTGTTCTGTTGAGCTGCCACTCCCCTCCCACTTGCCTAGCATAGTCAGGTGACTGTAACCTGTCCCTGCCACCTACACCTTGCCTGTCCACATGCCATGCCCCTATCCCCTTCCTCCTGTCCTCCGTGGTCCATTTTACTGCCATACCCTTCTGCCCTCCCTGGTCTGTTGTGCTGCAACTTCTCCTCCTGCCTGCCCTATGTGGTCTGTTGTGAGGCCCCTTCCCTGAACTCTCTTGTCTGTGCCCAGGTCCTCACCCTCCCTTCTATCCTCCATGGTCCTTTGTGCATGCCCCTGCACCCTCCTTCTTGCCCATCATAGCCATTGTGCTGTCACTAACCCTCCCGCTTGCCATGCATGGTCTTCTGTGCTGCCACAGCCCCTCCCACCTTCCCTGGGTGGTCAGCTAGCTGCCCCAGACCCCCTCCCTCCTTCCCTCCATGGTCTGTGTGTATGCCATCATAGTCTCACTGTTGCTCTCCATGGTGTGTCTTCCTTCTAGTGCCCATCCTGCCTGACCTCCATGGTCATCATGCTGCTCCTGCCCTGCCCCCTTACCCCCAGCCCTCTGTTTCCATGTGCAGACCCCTTTTCCCTCCCTCCTGGCTTGTCTGTTCCATTGTAATGCCCCTGATCCGTCCCTCCTGCCCTTTATGGTCTGTTATGCTGCAGCTTTCTCTCCTGTCTGTCCATTATGGTCAGCTAGCTACCATTGCCTCTTTCCCCTCTGATCTCTGTTGTCCATGTGCATGGTCCTGTCCCCTCCCTATTGCTTTCTATGGATTGTTGTGCTGCACTCCCGTTCCACATGCCCTGTGTGGTGTATTGTGCTGCTGCAAACCCTGATGCCTGCCCTGCAGGGTCAGTTTGGTGCACCTCTCCATGTCCCTCATGTCCTCTGTTATCCAAGTCCATGTCCCTACCCCAATTCCTCCTGCCTTCCATGATCCAATGTACCATACTTGCAAACATTTTGAATTTGTTAAGAGGGAGAGTTTGAAAAACAACTTGAAATGTATATATGTATTATATGTATACCAATCTGTATTGAAGATTGAGTGGATATATAACTGTCTGGATGGAGGATTTAGTAGCTGTCTGACTGTCTGTTTAAGTGAGTAATTAAAAGTGTCTCACTTAATACATGGATTAGTAACTAAACTATGTGAATGTGTGCATCACTGTCTCTGTTGTTGTATAACATGCTGCATCAGTTGGTCACTAACTACATGAGTGTGTATATTAGTTATTGATTAGTTGGGTGAGTATTTGTATGGGACACTGAGTTTGTGTGTGGTTGGATGGGGTGTGTGTAACTGTATGCATAGATGTGTTGTGTGAATGGTTGATTGACTAGGTGTATAGGTTTAAGAGTGCATTTGGAAACAGTTGTTTGGGTGACTGAGTGTATTTATTTGTGTGTTGGCGAGCAAATATATGTTTTAGTTGTACATCTTCAACAAAGTAAAAAAATAAAAGGCATTGTATGTGAGAGTTGGTGTATATAAATAAGTATGTGTAAGAGTCAGTGATTGTGAGAGTAACTATATGAATGAGTGTATAATTGTAATGGTGATTTTTTAACCTATTAACTATGAGTTACTATGTGTTTGAATAAATGAGGTGTTGTTGGATAATTGTGTAAGTGAGTAAATGTAAGTGTGATAAATGTTTTTCATGAGTGAGTAGGATGACTGCATAACCGACTAAGATGACTGCTGATGTGTCAATGTATATATATGTGTATAAGTGCATTTGATAATGTTCTATTAATTAGTGACTGCATGTATAAATGATTCTGTTGTTGAATGGGGAGTTGTGTGTGTAGACTTAGGAATCAGTGAGTGGGTATGTAGTAACTGGTATTGGGGTGTCAATGGTTTCAAATATGGTAATCTGTATCTTACAGTGAGTGATGAAAGGTTAAACTAGTGTATGATGAGGTGTATCAGATTTTCACGTGGATGATGTCATCAGTGATGTCATCAGTGATGTCACTGACCATGTCATGAATGATGCAATATGTGACATCATCAGCAGCGCATTGCAGGCGCGCGAGTTATAGTTAGCAGAACTAACTATAACGGAGTAATTTCTATGGTTTTGTTACCTGTCTCCTTTCCTCCCCAGATTACAGACAGATGTCAATTTGGTGTTTTGGAACAGCACAAAGAGATGACAGCACATTGATCCATGCCTGGACTCGGGCCCACGAAGAAAACCCCGACAAGGCTGGACCATATTTTTGTGTAAAAAGAGGGCTTCTATACAGAACTAATGGGGTACCTGACCGCCGGGTCGAACAACTTCTGGTGCCAGTAGCTTTTCAGGACCAGGCCCTGCACATAGCTCACAGTCAGTTTTGGGGCGGCCACTATGGGCAAGAACATATTCTCAAGTATCTGTTAGAGAAGTTCTATTGGCCCGGGATATATGAGGAAGTTGCCAGGTTCTGCGTGTCTTGTCCCAAGTGCCAGTTGGTAAACCCTCCCACAGAGCGCAGAGTGCCTTTATGGCCTTTACCTATAATTGATGTCCCCTTCAAACTAGTAGGGATGGTTTTGGTAGGACCGCTTTTTCCCTCAACCCGAGGACATCACTATATCTTGGTGTTAGTAGATTATGCCACTCGCTATCCCTAGGCTGTACCACTAACAAGTATGACAACTCTTTTTGGTGGCCCAAGCAATTATATCTTTTTTTTCGAGAGTGGGGTTCCCTATTGAGATACTAACAGACCAGGGGACTTCCTTTATATACATACTAATGAAGGAGATCTGCACCCTCCTTGGTGTTCGGCAGATCCAGATGGCGGTTTATCATCCACAAACGGATGGATTGGTGGAGAGGTACAACCGGACCATAAAAATGATCTTAAGGAAGTGTAACAATGACTCAGGAAAAGACAGGGACCACAAACTACCTCTGGTGTTGTTTGCAATCAGGACTCATGAACAAAGGTCTACTGGGTTCAGCCCTTTTGAGTTACTATTTGGGTGACGACCACGTACACTGTTGGACATGACAGCAGAGCAGTGGACTGAGGAAGAGGACGAAGGAAGACCGTTGTGTGGATACACAGCGTCCCTAAATAACACCCTGTCTCGCCTGTGGGAGGAAGTTCATCAGAACATGAAAAGGGCACAACAAAAACACAAAGCCTATTATGACAAAGGTACGAGTTGAGGGAATTGACAGACAGTGAAAAGTTATTAATTCTTCTACCCTCCTCAGATAAGAAGCTCTTAGAGACCTGGCAAGGCCCTTACATGGTGGTGGAAAAAGTCACACCTGTTACCGATAGAGTAGCAGTTCCTCGAACCGGGCCTAGGGGCCAGGTGTATAATATCAACCTCCTGAAGAAATGGGAACATCCCACCCCACAGAGAGGAAATCCACTGGTGTCCGTCAACCACTTCACTCTTAACAAGCATATGGAGATCCCAATCCAAACCTTTAGAGAAACACTGGGGATGACCCAATATTGGGAAGGCACTCACTCCTGACCAGAAACATCAGTTTTATGACATACTAGACTGTTTCCCAGGCCTGAGCTCTAGTAAACCAGGGCGAACCTCGTTGGTTGTCCATGACATCAAGACAGAGGCAGGGAAGATGATGAAGTTAGACGCGATCGCATTCCGGCAGCAAGAAGGCAGGCCGTAGAGCAGGAAGTAGAGACAATGTTACAAGCTGGTATCATTGAGCCGTTCCATAGCAACTGGTGCCCACCGGTATTGTTGGTGCCCAAAAGATTCTGCATTAACTACCGCAAATTGAATGCTCATTCCAAGTTTAACAATTATCCTAAGTCATGAGTTGACGAACTAATAGAAAGACTGGGAGGAGCGGAGGTGATGTCCACTATTGACCTCACAAAAGGGTATTGGCAGATCACTTTCAACCCTGCCGCTAGGAGGAAAATGGCATTCTCCACACCATCTGGTTTGTATCATTTTAGGGTTATGCCCTTCGGCCTACATGGTGCCACGGCAACCTTTCACAGGTTAATGGACCTGTTGTTCGGAGCTCATCAGCGATATGCAGTGGCATATCTTGACGATATTTTTGTGTAAACCCAGATTAGGAAACGCACAAACAACACTTGCAGAGTCTCTTCTCCTCGCTTCACCAGGATGGCCTGACCCTGAACATCAAAAAAATGACCCTAGGCACTGATCATATAGAGTACTTAGGCTACTCCATACAGACAGGAACATTAGAGCCACAGCATAACAAGCTAGAGTCTATTCAGGAGATACAGCGGCCCACCACTAAAAAGTACATACAAGCATGTCTGGGTCAAGTAGGCTACTAGAGGCGATTAATAACCCAATTTTCTGACATAGAATGTCCTCTCACAGATTTGCTGACAAACCGACAACCCAACCACAGAATAGGACTTCTGCTCAAGAGGATAGTTTGCGGATGCTGAAGTCACTGTTGTGTCAGGCCCATATCCTAATGTGTCCTGACTTTGATAAACCTTTTGTATTGCAAACGGACGCATCTGATCTTCGACCCATCCTTTACCTTAGCCAAAATGTATTCCCACAGGAGGTGCACTACGCAACCATGGAAAAAGAATGTTTGGCCATTAAGTGGGCCATGGAAGTCTTGCAGTACTATGTTAGCACATACTTTCTTCCTGATAACAGACCATGCCCCTTTGACCTGTCTTGCCACCCATAAGGACACGAATCCAGAGGTACTTTGCTGGTTCCCATCTCTACAGCCTTTCTCTTTTCAGGCCCGCCACGCCCCAGGAATGTCCCAAGGGAACGTGGACTTTTTGTCCCTATGTTCAGTATCGGTATGACACAATCGTCCATACTTGGAGGAAAGGCAGTGTAATCCTGTGCCGTTCCCCGGTGGAATTTCCGACATGGCGGTGGAGCTGCGGCGTCACGCGAGTGAATGCGGTGCTGTAGCTATTTCAGGAGACGTGACGCGGATGTGTCACAAAGGGGGCAGGACACTGGAGGAGGGATCGCGGAAGTCGGAGGAGAAAGAAGAGGATTCCATGGACCAAGAGGAACAGAAATCAAGGTTGGGTCAAGAGGAGAGACGCCAACACTGCAGGAGAGTAATAGAGGCCCCAGGGAGCAGACAGGAAGTGAGGAAGAAGAAGGAACTGCAGAGCCCATAGAGTTGATGCCAAGAGGCACTGCCCACCAGTCAGGCCATCCCAGCGGAGAGAAAGGCAGTGTGACTCCCTCGGCCATGACCCCGGAGGGCCGTCGATCAAGGCAAGTACTCTTCCTAAACTTCTTTACTTCGGGTAGGTGGAGGAATGAGCACAAATAGGGCTTTACCACTCACTGGGGTACTGAGTATGCCGCACTGACAAAAAAGCACGAGAACACCCTGGGTGAGGGTGAAGGGTTAAATTGTGATTTGGAGTAAGATACAGACGCCTGACTTTGTCTTGTATTTGCTTGCTTTGAGGTATATATGTCAACCCCCTTCTTCTGTTGGGACACGAGGAAGTGGAAGACGACTGACCAGGACCTCATGAGAAAAGGAACCATCCTGGTGTACAGTGAGGAAACTGACACCGCTAAGTGGATGAAGACCAGCCGCCTGAAACTGAACTCTGAAAAGACAGAGGTCCTCATCCTCGGCTCCACCCCCTCCACATGGGACAACTCCTGGTGGCCGGCCTCGCTGGGGACTGCCCCTACACCCACCAACCACGCTCGCAACCTGGGGTTCATCCTGGATTCAACGCTCTCTATGACCCAGCAAGTCAACGCTGTCTCCTCCTCCTGCTTCAACACCCTCCGCATGCTCCGCAAGATCTTCAGATGGTTCACAACCGAAACCAGAAGGACGTTCAACCAAGCCCTCATCAGCAGCAGGCTGGACAACGGTAATGCCCTCTACGCAGGAACCACGGCCAAACTCCAGAAAAGACTTCAACGCATACAAAACGCCTCCGCACGTCTCATCCTCGGAATCCCCCGCCACAGCCACATCACCGCCCACCTGAGAGACCTGCACTGGCTTCCAGTGAACAAGAGGATCACCTTCATGCTCCTCACCCACGCGCACAAAGCACTCCACAACACCGGACCAGCATACCTCAACAAACAACTCACCTTCTACACCCCGAACCGCCAGCTTCACTCTGCTGACCTCACCCTCGCCACCGTTCTACGCATCTGCCGAACGACCACCGGTGGCAGATCATTCTCCCACCTCGCCGCCAAGACATGGAACACCCTCCCCACCCACCTGCGACAGACCCAGGACCTGCTAACCTTCAGGAGACTTCTCAAGACATGGTTGTTCGATCAGTAGCTGCCTCCTCTTCTCCCCTATGCATGAAACCTTGGCATCATCCTGAACTCCTCACTCTCAATAAATCGCCAAATCACCACCATTTTGTCTTATTGCTTCCACATAATCTGGCTCCTTCGTAAGATCTTCAATTGGATCCCTGCTGAGTCCAGGAAAATGGTCACCCATGCGCTCGTCAACAGCAGACTCGACTATGGCGACGCACTCCACGCCAGCACCACCGAAAAACTTCAAAAAAAACTGCAGCCCATCCAGAACGCCTCGGCCTCCTGTGATACCTTCACTAGCTACAGTCGCACAACGCCCATAGGACTCAAAGGGCTTCAGCCCCAACCCCCATCGTGTGTGTCAGTCTGTGCTGAGAAAGCTTACCGGGCACACACACTGACAGTTTTTTAGCTGCTGTGGCTGGCTGGATGGTCTGGCGTCCGTCTTATTGTAGCCGCACCTGAGTACTTAACAGGTCTTTAAAAGCCCACCCCAAAATTTGGCTCTAGTTGTGCCTCTGACTAGCTACCTGTCAACAAAAGAATCACCTTCAAGCTCTGCACTCACGCCTACAAAGCCCTCAACAACGCCAGGCCTGTATACCTCAAACATCACCTCTCTTTCTACATTCCCACCAGACGTCTCCGCTCCACCCAACTGGCCCTGGCCACCATCCAACGGATCTGCAAGACCACGGCTGGAGGAAGATCTTTCTCTTCCCTCACTGTGAAGACTTAGAACTCCCTGCCTCTGCACCTCAGGCAATCACCATTGCTGGCGCAATCAGGAAAGACCTCAAGACCTGGCTCTTCGACTGAATCGCAGACCTCCCCACTCAGCACCTAGAGACCCTTACGGGTGAGTAGTTGCACTTTATAAGATCACTGACTGATTGATTGATTGATTGATTGATTGATTGATTGATTGATTGATTGAAGAGAGCAGCACAGGAATTGGTCTGAGCAGGCTTGTTTAATGCTCGGGAATCTGTGCTATTTTTTCTACCGGCCTATGCAATCCAGCTGGGTTGGAGAAACCTAACTGCGCATGTCTGTTTGGCTGGCCTGAGATGGCTGGCCAAACCGACAGGTGCACTTAGCAGTACACGTCACTCCACCACATCTGCTGTGGCCCATCCCGCCCTCCCTACACATGCTGGCTCAGCCAGCAGCTGAAAAATTAAAGAGTAATAAAATATTGCTTTCTTTTTCCGCTACTGGCTCTGAGCCAGTGAGGCGACGCTCCTCCGCCACTGCGGAAGAGCCGCCGCTGCTTGCCCCCATAAACTCTTTCTAGCCCTGGCATCTTGCAATGAGGGGTTGGTTCAAACATTGTTTGCCAGGGTGGCGTTTTTTTCTGTCTGGCCCGCACATTTCATCCAAAAAATAAATTTTTCTGACTGCTAACAGTGATTCCACTGTTAAACCTTGCCTCTCTCCAGCATACTGTGAAAATGTGTGAGTCACTAGGGGTGAGACAGGCTCCAGGCCCCTCCCTCCCCACGTGCTGCACTCCTACTCCTCCCCCAGGACTCAGGCCTGGTTACAAGTGCCAATGACAAGTGCTTGTTTTTTTTTGGAGGGGGGGTTCTTATTTATATAGCGCGAACTCGACCCAAAGGTATTGGAGCGCTTTACACGAGCACCGTATTTACATTATGCATTCAGGCACGGGGAGATCAGGGGGCATATTAGCAAGACCGGCGATAAAATTATCGCCGTTTTGGCAGCAGGAAACTGCCGCTAAAACTGCGATAATAGGCTTGCTAATATGCATTATAGACGCAGGACATCTAACCTGGGCTTCTATTGGAATTCTATAACGCATATTAGCAAGCCCATTATCGCCATTTTAGCGGCAGTTTCCTGCCGCTAAAACGACGATAATTTTATCGCCGGTCTTGCTAATATGCCCCTAAGAGATTTGCCCAGAATCACAGGATATGGACGCGACCCCGAGGCCCGAACCCTGGTTTCCAGCACCAAAGTCGGCAGTAATGGTTATTACCATATGCGATGAAGAGGGAATCCTTCCTTACATGTTAGCAGGCCATGCCAGCAGCCTTAACAATGGAAAATTATGGCACCTGATAAATTTTGAACCCCCGGTGTCGTAGTTTTATCGGATGCAATAATCATCACATCCGACAGGAGGTGCTCCCAACCAGGGGCTTCAGTGGAAGCACTACAGACAGGGCACAAGTCCTAAAAAAAGAAGTGGGGGGACGCTCCAAGTTAGGTGGTGTCACCGGAAGTGACGTCACGATAGGAAGTGTCGTCACGAAAGGTGAAGGGGGCAAGCTGCCACCAGCAAACCTCGGCGTTGTCATCACACTTCCTTCCTATTCCAAACCCGGCCCCCTTGTGAGCGCGCGCCGTTTCCTCTCGTGCTGGGATTATATTTTCCTCGTGAAGCCCTCAATGCGGCCAGCTTTTGCGCAGGGGGGACGGCGTCCACCCGGTAAAATAAGTGGGGGGACGCCGTCCACCCGCGTGGTACCCCGACTCGAGCCCTGACTACAGAGGTACCTTGTTTGCACCTGGAAGTCAGGGGCATAACACAGGCCCTCGCATCTCCCGCAGTGCGGGGGGCCCCCAACTCCAGGGGGGCCCCCTTAGCACTGCACTTCGGCTGGGGAGCTCCTGATAGAGTCCAGAGGGGGCCCCTCCACGTACCTTGCAGGGGGGCCCCCTCAATTATCATTACGCCACTGATGGAAGTAGAGGGCTGTAGTAAAAATGTCCAGCTTTTCAAGGATCGCTGTTGAACTTTGTCGCACACGAGGCTCACACAGTGACCGCTGCCCAGTGACTGCTTCCAATTCTGCTTTATTCTGTGAAATGGCTGTTGTCTCCTCATCCCCATCTGCTTGGATTTACTATAAAATTACCATATGTGAGAAATGTTTCTTCTTTTATCTTCACTCTTTAAAACTATATACTTCACTGTTTTCACCAGGCAGTAACAAACTTTTTAAACTGTTTGACATGTTGGAAATATGTACACCAGGATGGCCGAGTGGTTAAGGCGTTGGACTTAAGTTCCAATGGACATGTGTCCGCGTGGGTTCGAACCCCACTTCTGGTAGAAATTTTATCGTTTCCAAGTATAAGTGTTACTCTTTGTCCGCTGACCTGCGAAACTGTACAAGGTTTACTTCTTTTCTCTGAAATAATCACTTTTTGGTTATTTATGTTTTTTTGTTAGTGCGGCATCAAAGCGCAGCGCCCTCTGGTGTCTGTGGTCGACGAACGCCTTTAAGATTAGGTTTCTTTTTTAGAACTTATTTATATATATATTGGTGACGCTGAAAAGAGCCGCTTCCCTGTGCTTCCGGTTCCAGTTCGAGCTCGTGAGGTAAAATGCACAGAGCATGGAGCACACAGGAAGCTTATATGGGGTGTCACATGCCTGACCCCAAGAGATTGCAGTCATGTTTTGTGACTTAACTCATTTTCTCAACAGGACGTTTACATTTCTAAAGCATGGTTTGACAGCCATTAAATGTTGTCACCAATTGGAAATACCGCATTAAATTATAAAAGCACTCTGTCAAACATTCTATGAAAAAGAATCATGAGTGAAAAAAAAATATGAGGTCACGGACGAAAGAATTTGGAGTCACATGAAGGGAGAATGAACTTTAAAAGCGCAAGAAATGTAAGAACAAAGTCCTTGCTAAATATTTTAATTGTGCACGTCATTAAAAGTATCTACATTTATTTAGAGCACATTTATTTAAGTATTTTAAACCATAAACATTCCCTAAACATGAAGCGCAGCAGCTTCAGAGCAGCTCTTACGGGTTCTTACAAGTATTTGATGCCAGTGTGTTCACTAAAGCGTAAAACATACCAAAATAAAGTTTCATGGTCATATGTCAACCCCCTTTCTCTGATTCTTGTTTAGAAATATAATCAAAAACTAAAAATAGGTTTTGAGGCAACAAAAACCACATGCGCCAGCCGGGAATCGAACCCGGGTCGCAAGAATGGGAATCTTGCATGATACCACTACACTACTGGCGCAGACATGAACTTTCTGCTGCAGTTTCTTATGGGATATCTTTTAGGAGAACATGTACCTACCTCTACTCCTTTCTCTATGAAGGGTTTTTTATGTGCTACATTCTTGAAAGGAATTGCTTCATCTTACTTTTTTTCAAGTCAAACAGAGAGCAGTGCGTTTGGTGGAACGTGGTTCTTGGTGAAATGTACTTTGGAAATATAAGAAGCATAAGGTGCAGGGGCCACTCTGTGCTCACATTAGTATGTGTAATTTGTCATCATACCCTTTGCAGTTAACACGTGGACCCTCATTATCAGCAGCCCAGTTAATTACTATTTTCACTGGAACATGCGGATATTAGCGATGTAACCACATAAACCAACCGGCTCTTCACAAAAACCGCGTAACTGTGTGGTAATTATGTTAATGTTAATAAGAGTTATTGAGCGCATGAATAAGCGGGGGTGTCTTGGCGCTATTGGCTGCCACAATTCATCCTAGTTACTCAGTTCTGGAAAAGCTATGGGGCATATTATCAAGCCAGGCGATAAAATTATCGCCGCTTTAGCGCCAGAAAACTGCCGCTAAAACGGCGATAATGGGCATGATAATATGCTCAATGGAATTCCAATTGAAGCCCATGTTAGACGTCCTTCACATTTAACATGGGCTTTAATTGGAATTCCATAGAGCATATTATCAAACCCATTATCGTCGTTTTAGCGGCAGTTTTCTGCCGCTAAAGCGGCGATAATTTTATCGCCTGGCTTGATAATATGCCCCCAAGTTTTTAGCTTTTTTCTAAAAATGGTGAGGGAAGCTGCTCCTCTCAGCTCGGCTGTTAGTGTGTTCCACAGCTTTGTGGTACCATAAGCAAGACTCCTACCGCCCCAAGTTGTGGTGCGTATTCTGGGAACTATCATCAGTCTTGTGCCTGAGGACCGCAACTCTCTGGCCAGATGGTACAAGGCAAATAGCCTTTTAAGTGATCGCGGACCTGTATTATTCAAAGCCTTAAATGCTAAACAGAAAGCTTTAAATTTGATTCGTTTGGCCACTGGGAGCCAGTGGAGTTGGCGAATTTCCTTGGAGATGGAATCATATTTACGGATGTTAACCAGCATTCGCGCGGCTGTATTTTGATCAGCAGACTGGAGTTTTTTAAGAAAATGCTTGCGCGTGCCCAGGTAGAGGCTATTGCAGTAGTCCAATTTGGCTTGAACTAGTGCAGGAATTACCAAGTTTCTCGAGTCTGTGGAAATATAAGGCAGGGTTTTCTTGAGTCTTTTTAGCATAAAAAGGGAGGCGGTGGCAGTCATATTAGTCTGATGTGATAGTGCTAGCTTGTTGTCGATCCACACGCCTAGATGTTTTGCCTTCAGCACGGGTTTAGGTGCTTCGCCCAGCTCAGCTGACCACCGAAGATTGTCCCATCTAGGTTTTAACTCACCAAAAATAATAATCTCAGTCTTTTTGGAGTTAAGCTTCAGGCAGTGCAGTCCCATCCATCTATCAACTTCTCTCATACAGTTCTGGAACTGTAGAAAGGGGGCAGTTTGTTTATTATATGCTGCCATGACTATCTGAGTGTTGATCGCGTAGGACGTCAAATTGAACTCAAACTTCCGAATTAGTGGTGTGAGTTCTGCAACATATATATTGAAAGAGTTGGACTTAAGGATGACCCCTGGGGGACTCCACAGGGCAGAACTTAAGGTTTCGATCACACCTCATAAACTGCGCCTCAGCAGAGTAGGATTTTATCAGCTAAATGTCTGCATTGTAAGGGTATAGATTTAGTTTCGAAGTTGGCAAAACAGTGATGCCAAGATCAGTTGTAACTTTGTAAGCTTCTCTCTATCACATCAAATCTATTGTTTCCCCGCATTGAACATCTGTGGTTTGGGGCCCTGTTTAGTCCTAGTGAAATGAGGGGGTACAGAGACGTATACCGTTGTATGAAAGAGGACACATGGCCCGTATTACTCATAGGGAGCTCTGTCCTTTGCACCACACCACGCCTTTAAGCAGATGCGCCGAGTGCAAATATGAACAATGCACCATGTTATGATGAATGCGCTGCCCTCACGTCAGCCGTGGACATTCAGTATGATACAGAGCGGCTGCTTCAAAGCTGCTACGTATTTCAGAAGGAACCCACCTGCAATTTAAAGAGGGGTTACAGCTCCCCCTGCAGCTGGGTTCAGCAAGTGACTGCAATTGCCTGCAGGGGGATGTCTGGTGGGTCCACAAGACCCTCTTCCCTCCTTCCAGAAGGCTGCCCTCAGAGGGTGCAATGTAGAGGTGCGCGACCCAAGAGATTTACAGGAAGAGCTGAGCCAGAGCCAAGCCAAGGGTCCAGCTCGGATCTTAGAGCCCGTGCACAAGTCGAGCCCTCAAAATGTTTGCTATGTAGATCACACAACAAACATTGCATAAAATCTGACAATGCAGCTTCAAAATTCAAAAAGGTGTATTTCATATGAAGCTTTGCTATAAAAATAAATCACACTATATCATTGCACCCAGAATCACTTATTAAAAGTGAGTTTTTAAACGTGAATAGTTAGTGCCCTAAAAGGCAAGACAATTGTCACGTAAACACTGTATGTGACCCACATTACTATAGAGCAACATTAGAATTTAACAAAATCAAGCATAATAGGTTTTGCACAATTGGTATTCTGAGCTCACATATTTGAAAGTGCTTTCATACACGATAATGAAGAAAAAGACATTTTGGTGAAATAAAATATTTGCCTAAGATCAAACAATTTAAGCAGGCAAGCAGTGATTTATCCAGCTTTTCTGCTTTTACTTTGCACAAATCAACCAGGAATAGGGTATCTATTTGTCTTTCCTTTTGTTAAGGTTTTGTTTTTACCTCCTTGTACATGTTTCTGCAGTTTTTTTATAGCACTAAATCGACCTGAAGGTATTCCAGTGCTTTATATGGGCGTTTTTATAGTCAGGGGAGACTAAGGGGCAGATTTACGTTCCCTGGCGCATCCCTGCAAATCAGCAGGGATGCGCCAGGGAAGATGCGTTACGCAAGTTTGCCCTTGCGCCACCGCAGATGCGCCGCATCTACAATGCAGTGCATCGTGGCGCAAGGACAAGCAGATGCGTGACGCATCTGCCGGTGTAAGGTTAGCACAGTGGAGAAGTTGTGTCGCAAGCGCGACGCAACTCCAGCACTGTTCCAACCTGCCCTATCCCTAACATGGTGTGTCACGCCTTACGCCTGCTTGAAGCAGGCGTAAGGATTTGACGCACTAGCTTCGGAAAAGTGACTGCGTGAAATCTTGTAGATTTCACTGCGTCACTTTTACGAGGCTTTTTCCGACGTAACGCCCACCCTGCATACATTAAACCTGACGCGGGCTTAATGTGGCGCAGGGCTTTACAACGTGACGCATCTCCCTGGATGCGTCACGTTGTAAATCTGTTGCGGCATGGCGCTACCTTTGCGCCGCCGCTGCGTCACAAAAGTGACGCAAAAAATGGCGCACAGGGCTTGTAAATCTGCCCCTAAGTGATTTTCTAAGAAACACAGGATGTTGAGCCAAAGCCAAGACCCAAACCAAGTCGGCAGTTCTGGCCGTAACGCTACATCCTGGGTAGAGGGAGGAAGGCAGGCAGAAGCCACATGAACGTTTGGCTCATTATGGGCTCGTGGTTCCAACAGGACCTCAAGCTGAGCCAGAGCCATGCTTCTGGGTCGAGCCTGGCTCCAGCTTTCAGTGGCTCGTCCACCCCTCGTGCAATGAGAGTGCACCTCATTTTTGTGATGAACTGTCAGTGTTTCTCTTAAGAGCATCTTTGCCTCTGCGCCCACTTCCATAATATGGCTCAGGCGCAAAGTCAAAGTGATTCTCTGTGACCCCATGCAAATGAGCAAAAACACTTGAAGATAGCGCGGGCACTAGACCAGCGCTATCAGTAAATACAGAAGGGGCCGCTCAAGCATCTACAGTCCCTTCTGTAATCCCATAGTGCCCCGCGGGCAGATAAGCAAGTGCAAATGCCTATTGCACCCCCGGGGTGCTATCTGTAATACAGCCCATGGTGTATGACTTTAGTAACTGGTAAAATGACTTGAATGGTTTCAAGATTAATACGTGATATTCAGGGCCACTGGAATCATGTAGTAGAGGAGGATGAAATTATGAGGCATGGTTAAATAAATTACATGGCAAGAAAAGGATTTTGCAGCATTATGTGCCACATTTTGTGGTAGTACTACTTCATTATTTAGTCATTTTTAAACGTGTTAACACTGTCTGGGCATTAGTTGTTCCTCATTAGTACCAGTCTAGCTCCGAAATATAGCAATAAGCTACAGAAACGTGACGAGTCAACCTTTGCAAAGGTGCTTCCACAGCGGGGCAGAACGTGTCATTGCGTTTTAATTAACTTTTTAACTGTTTGAACTAGAAACACATTTTTTAGTTAAAATCTGCAATTACGCAGCAGATGATGGATTATGTGGCAAATGTGGCAAATCTAATATGCAAAAATTGCTGTGGCTGCTCAATTGCATTTTTCCAGTTGCCAAATGCCTTTTTGAGTCACACTCGATGTCCAATGCGCTATCCATCGCGACACAAAGCCATGTGCTGTAAACCTCTTGACGATTTCTCACATAAGTGACAAACGTAAGCAATTATCTTTGATGTATTTCTAGTTATGAGAAGTATAAAACTTAGTCACTGTTCAACAGCTTTGTCTCTTGGGGCAGCTAGCGGAGATATCACTCACTTATATTTCCGCTCCCACTCGAAGACTCTTTAATAGGGTCTGGCAGTTTGTGCATTATGTGTTATTAACGGGGCTTTAAGTGGGATGAGAAAACTGAGGCGTCTCTCTACGGGGCGTGGCCAATGTAATTAAGAGCTTGGCTCAAAAACATGCAAGCTAAAAATCTGTGCTTGGCTAAGTGTGCACCCAGATATAAAATACAACAAGTAACATTACACCTAAACCAGAACTATTGACTATTCCAATCCTTGTTAGTTGCATATGCTAAATAAGCAACAACTATGGCTTCTTTATATATACAATTTAAAATGCTTCAGTTGTTAAATTATGAGACAGTAAAAGAACTATAGCGAGTCTCTTTGACCTTAAATCAAAAGCAGTGAATGGTGGTACTGCTGCATAGTTTAACAAAATCCACCTTGAGGAGGAGGGCAAAAATGAAGAGCCCCATAGGGACCCATCTCCGCACCTGCTTTTCAGAACTGCCGGTGCTCAGCACTGTCAGGACCCGGCCCACTTAAAGCCCTGGTTATTAAACCCACCCTCGGCTGCTCTCTCTCTCTTTCAGCTCTCACTCTCTATCTCTCTCTCTCTTTCAGCTCTCACTCTCTATCTCTCTCTCTCTTTCAGCTCTCACTCTCTATCTCTATGCTGCGCTCTCTCTATCTGCGCTCTCTCTCTCGCTCCCTCTCTTTCTCTCTCTCTTTTTTCTCTCTCTGCTGCTCTTCCTCTCTCTCTTTCAGCTGCTGTCTCCCTGCTGCTCTCTCTCTCTTTCAGCTGCTGTCTCCCTGCTGCTCTCTCTCTCTTTCAGCTCCTGTCTCTCTGCTGCTCTCTCCCTTTCTGCTCTCCCTCTCTGCTGCTCTCGCTCTCTTTCTCACTTCTCTCTCTACTGCTCTCCCTCTCTCTCTCTTTCAGCTCTCACTCTCTATTTGTCTGGTGCTCTCTCTGTCTCTGCTGCTTCCACTCTTTCTCTTTCAGCTCTCATTCTTTCTTTTGCTCTCTCTTCTCTCTGCTGCTCTCCCTCTCTCTCTCGCTCTCTCTCTTCTCTCTGCTGCTCTCTCAGCTCTTACTCTCTCTTTCTCTCTGCTGCGCTCTCTCTTTCAGCTCTCACTTTCTCTCTCTTTTTTTCTCTCTGCTGCTCTCTCTTTCTCTTTCAGCGCTCACTCTCTATTTCTCTGCTGCTCTTTCTGCTGCTCTCTCTGCTGTTCTCTCTCTGCTGCTCTCTTTGTTTCTCTCTGCGCTTTCTCTCTTTTCTCTCTGCTGCTTTCCATCTCTGCTGCTGCTCCCTCTCTGTCTCTGCTGCTCTCTTTCTTTCAGCTCTCACTAGCTCTTTCTCTTTTCTGCTCTCTGCTGGTCTCTCTTTCAGCTGCTGTCTCTCTGCTCCTCTCTCTTTTTCTGCACGCCCTCTCTGCTGCTCTCTCTCTCTCATACAGTTTGGTTAGAAAAACAGGAATAGGGCAACTGCTTAAACTAACCATAGTTACTGGGTCAGAGAGAGAGATCCATCGAATACTGATTGACTGTTGGGCAAAATGAGTGTGTCCTTATTAAGCACAATGAAAAAGGGTTTAGCAGAGAGGCAAAGGAGTAGTCAAAGCAGCTGTTAAATTATCCCACCTTACAATACCGACACTAACATTATATATCACATTACCCACGGCTTTAAGTGGGATGAAAAAACTGGAGGGTCTCTCACAGGGGCGTGGCCGTTGTAATTAAGGGCGTGACTTCAAAACACGGTTACACTAAAAATCTGTGCTTAGCATAGTGTGCGGGCCCAACTTGTATTTTGCTGTGTCTGTCATTGCATCCAGATATATCATACAACAAGTAATATCATACCTACAAAAAGTCGGCACTATTAGCTATGTCAGTGGTTGTTACTGGCATAAGATAAATAAGCAGCAACTCTGGCTTGTTATATAAAATATTGAAAAAGCTTCCACTTAAAGCCCTGGTGACACCACGGCAATGTTGCTGCTCCTGAGTTTCAAAAGAGAAGGAAAATCCAGAGAGAAAATAAATGACTCTTTAAAGGATTTCGCTTCTCCTACAACGCTCACCTGGCATGATGTCATGCCGTAACTTCTCCACTAGTGAGAAGTGAGCAGTGAGAGCAGGGCACATCCATGTGCCTGCTGTCACTGCAGTCCGGAAAGAAACGGACAGTAGCGGTCCGTGGAAGGAGTTCCGTGAGGCGGGGCTGGGGAGGGGCAGGGTGGGGAAATGTAAACACCGGAATATGGATGAACGGAGGTAAGTACACATTTAAATAAATAAAACGAATTTTGTTGCGCGCACTGCATCGCATTTTGCGATGCAGCGCGCGCAAAGGAATTTGTTTTATTTATTTAAATGTGTACTTACCTCCGTTCATCCATATTCCGGTGTTTACATTTCCCCACCCTGCACCTCCCCCTCCCCGCCTCACGAAACTCCCTCCACGACCGCTACTGGAAAACGGAACGCCTGTGCCAGAGCAAAAACAGAGCCTGGTAGAGACACATTTGGAGGCCCCCTTTAAAAAACTGCCAGTGCTTGGCACCAGTGAGACCCGGTCCACTTAAAGCCCTGACATTATCTATAATGAGGTGTTCTGCACAGTGCAGCAGTGAGGAAACGTGCCGAAATAGCTCAGTTGGGAGAGCGTTAGACTGAAGATCTAAAGGTCCCTGGTTCGATCCCGGGTTTCGGCAGATATTTTGTTTTGTCCTTCTTTGATGTTTACAATTTCCTTCGCCACCGCACAGTCTTTTCTCGGTGCTGTTCGTCTTCCCTCCTGTGCTCCTCCATCTCCGCTTTCAAACCATCATTCTCTCTTCCTCATTCCCACCTGCGCTCTTTTCCTCACATCTGGGCACTGCAATTAATGTTTAATGCTCAGAACACTGCCTCATCTTCTTTGTAACCTGCTCGTTCGCTCATTTAAGGTTTTATTGTATGTTTACGGATTGGAACAGGCGCGGCAGTTGCTGAGGAAACACACACAGTCTAAACATCTCACGCTTCAAGTGTAAGAGAGAAACTGTTCCCTTCCGCATCACTTCCAACACCACTCACTATTAATGTGCACCAGTGTGCAGGCGAGCTGTGCAGACGTCTGTCGCATCAGAGCGAGGAATGTGGCAGGGTGGACATCTCCACGGAGCCCATCGCTCAGCAGCCCGCGCCCCTGACTGCAGCGGTTCCGTTTATAGTCCTTTTGTTCATTTTGAATGCCACGGGTCCTGTGTTTATAACGCCCTATGTCCTTACCTAACCTAACATAAACATCATTTTGGAATAGACAGAGAGCAGAAAACAAAGGAGCACTGCTGTGGAGGAGCAGCCCTGGAAACACTTTGTATTTTCAAGTTTGTAAATGAGAGTATGGCGATGTATTAGTGAAAGTTAAAAAAAAAAAAAAATCTTGGCAGCGGTGGGATTCGAACCCACGCCTCCGGAGAGACTGGAGCCTTAATCCAGCGCCTTAGACCGCTCGGCCACGCTACCGTGCAGTAGTTTGTCTATATCGATATATATAGCATAGACCGACACAGAGCTCTTTAAGGGTGGTATGGCTTGTAGCTATATTTCTCCTCTCTTCCTGCGGTGTCCCACATCAGCGACTTAAAGCCCTACAATGGCCACACTAGCACACCTTGGGCATTATGGGAACAACCAGAGCTGCTCCTATATTGCCCACTCAGCCTCTATTCCCCCACACACCGTGAGGGATACCAGCTATGCAAAGAAGGAACCGGCTACCAGGGACTGGCCATCAGGTTCTGTGTGTGCCCAGGAAAGAAAGAAGTACAGGGGGGTCTGAGATGGCATTGGTTGTCCACCCTAGTCCAGACCAGGCCTTCCTCTTCAACCAGACCAGACAAGGCGTGCCCGTGCCCCTCCCCTTTCACTAGTTGCTCCGTGGTGGTGTGGCGGCACCTTATAGTCTACAACCGACTATATGATAAACCCGCAGTGTGAAAGTGACATTCGATCACTCAAGCTTTCCTCACCGCCTTCATGAGCTTGCTCGCCACAAACTCAGAAGGATGAGTAAAACAAGCATTTGCAATGCAATAGACCTCGCATTGCTGATAATTTGAGTTATTGGCATCACAAATAATAATGCAAAGCAAATAGCTCATACTTTCAGTAATGTGAGACCTAGTACATTGCAAATGCTTGTGAAGTGAGCCAGGAACTAGCATTGTATGCCAAAGTGCAGTACCGCAAGCTACTCCTAGAGGTCCCTAATGAGCACGGCACCAGCATTGTATGTCTCTGTGCAGTACCGCAAGTTGCTCCTAGAGGCCCCCAGTGAGCAAGGCACCAGCAATGCAGACCTCTTTTGGTCACATATGATGCTGCACCCTGCAGAAGATATGGTAAATCCCTAATGCATTGCATACAAGACACAACTACGATTACATTCACATAGCTATGTCCATGTATACAATTAATAGCTTTGTAATGTGACAAAATAATTATTACATTAATTTCGGATTAGGTTGTAATCTGTGTAGAGATGATGAAGGGAAAATTATAGATGGTCTCATGTAAATGTGAGATGTTCTAGTGAGTGAAGTAACAACTGCCAGCTTAGCTTAGGACCAAGTGCGTGACTTGCCTGAAGCCTTCTGAGAAAATAGTGCCTTGAGGCTGTAATTAAAACCTAGGGAGTAACAATATAAGTAACAGGGGGTGTCCTCATGGTAGGTTACAAAAAGAGACAAGGTGGTACTAAGGAGGTACTACTAAGCCTATTGACCAATAAAAAGCCACAATTTACAAAGGACAGGGAAAGGAGCCAATTAAAAAGATGGGCGGAAAGTGGCCGGAGCTTTATGCCCATATCCTGAATACAGCATTTCTCGAAGAGACAGCGCCAGCGTTGCTTAGGAGAGACCTAAAAAGTGGCTCCCATCTTTCCAGGACACCTTTGAGGAGAGCTCTGACGGGAGCCCAGATAGAGGGATTAACAGCTAACATAAAATTGGACAGCCGGTCAACACGACAAAATATTTGCACCCGTATCAGGCACAATTTATACACTCAAATCACTACCCAACCAGAGAAAATTAAGGCAGCGTCTATCAGCCCCCTAAGGAAGCTCAAAGCCAGCAGGGCCACTAGGGTGTGTGCCCTTTTAGCCTCTGGAATCTCTCCTCATGACTTTTCCTCTATAAGGGGCCTTTTGGACTGCCCAGTTACAATTCTTGCATCAACACAGGCCGGAATGAGTAGCGCTAGGAGCAGCGTCGAGTTAAGTCAGCTGAACCTTGGAGCAGTCCAAGCCACAACAGAGCTAAGGGCAGGGGGATAATGGTCTACTTCAAGAAAATGAACAGGGACTCACACCCTGTGGGGAGCACTCAGCAGCGGGGCTCTTAAAACCGCTATCAATACCCATAGAGATGGCAGTGAGGCCTTGAGAGGAGAGCAGTCACTCCAGGGGAAGAAAAAGACCCAGCTCCTGTCCAAAGTTTGGGGGTCCCAATGGGACAATCTCAATACCCGAATTATCTTCAGCTACAACTGATTCCCACCCATCGCCGCAGCCGAGAAGGATGGAGCCAGTGCACTTCCGGGTCATTCAGAGCTCCCATTTCACTCTCCAGTGTGGTGCAGGGAGCTAACCACGGCACAAGTCCATCCCCTGCCCTCGGATCACACAGGCGAGGGCAGAAATAAGGGGCATATTATCAAGACAAGCGATACAATTATCGCCGCTTTAGATGTCCTTCACATCTAACATGGGCTTCAATTGGAATTCCATAGAGCATATTATCAAGCCCATTATCGCCGTTTTAGCAGCAGTTTTCTGCCACTAAAGCGGCGATAATTTTATCGCCTGTCTTGATAATATACCCCTAAGTTGGCAGCATACTCAGAAACCATGGTTAACCCAGAAATTGAGTCAAGAGGAGCCACACGATTAGGGAGCCCTCCCCAAAAGGGGGCTTTAGCTGGACTTCAACGCCACGCAGTCACAATTAAACCATTCTTTACAGACATTTCCAGTCCTTCTGCCTTTTGAACTTTCCGATGTGCAGGGTGATCTGCTTAGGTCCATCAACGCTTCTGTGACAGCGGCTACACAAGCCCTCACGTGGCAATCACCAAAAATAGGAATTCAGAAGGAAATTCTTCAAGTAATGGCCCTGTCGGATATTGCAAGGAAGGTTGAAGCACTTTACGAAACAAAAAAAAGTGTTAAGCCGCCCACAGTCTGTTCATGTCCCGACATTGTGGATAAGTTAGGTCTACTTCCATAGGTTCTAATTTAGGGGCATATTATCAAGACAGGCGATAAAATTATCACCGCTTTAGCGGCAGAAATCTGCCGCTAAAGCGGCGATAATGGGCTTGATAATATGCTCTATGGAATTCCAATTGAAGCCCATGTTAGATGTGAAGGACGTCTAACATTGGCTTCAATTGGAATTCCATAGAGCATATTATCAAGCCCATTATCGCTGCTTTAGCGACAGTTTTCTGCCGCTAAAGCGGCGATAATTTTAACGCCGCCCATGATAATATGCCCCTTAGTCACTGAACTAAAAGCCGCAAACAACAGGAGATCTTGCCACACAGCACAGGGGTTAACCTGGGTGGCACCCACAAGGCCAACAAGGGAGGCGTGTCACTGGATCCCATCCTAAAAGTTCATTCATTTACACAAACGGGCAGTCAGGAGCCAGTGCAAAATCAACCACGCCAGCCCCCTTCGGCAGGCAATCCAACAACTGTGGCTCTCTACGATAATCGAACTGCAGCTGACAGCGACGGAGTCATCAACAGAGACAGCACAGCTGGGAGCTATGAGGAGGCGTAGGCCTCACCGGCTGCAAAGAACCCTCTCACCAGGAGAGCAAAGAAGCACCTGAGGAAACACCAGAAGCAGGGAAATAAGCAGACGGTGAGAAAGGTCACACTAACAACTAGCGAGGGGTCACACTCATAACACGCAGACAGAAGCGGAACCACTGAACATCTCCGGGCGACTCCAAGACTGCACCCAATATTTAAAAAAGAAGCCCAATGTTGCCCCCCCTCCCCCCGCCCCCAACAGAAGGTAACACAGCTGACAAAATAGCCGCCTGCACAACCAATTCAAGGGACCGCCGAGGAACAGAATGGCACCCGCCTACAAAGGTCTAAAGCACCATCTCCAAACATATGCATCAACCGACTCAAGTCCAGGCTGCGCAGTGCCCCCCTCCAGCCCAGTGACCCCCGATGACTAACGGTGACCCTCACTGACCCCTAGGGCACTCAGACTAGGTGGCGGACAGGGTTCCAGACCTCAGACCCCCCTAGGAAGCAGAGCCAACCCCAGCTGTTAATTCACTGCAAGTTAAGGGCAACGGAACCAGGACAGTTCCAGATAGCCATCCGGGTACGTCCTCGGGCCCATCTTTGAATAGCGTAGGCCTGGTGACTTCTGAGCATAAGGAGATCACGGGACAAACAAACTCCTCAATCCCAAAAGTCAACAGTGTAGACCACACAGGGTGGCTTGATGAACAAGGGACTAGCCCTGCTGGAGGTGGAGCAGGCTTGGGGAACAGGCGTTCTCCCAAGACAAGGAACACAGCCCAAGGAATGCCCGAGCATTTTTCCCATCACAGAACTGGGACACAATGGATCCCCTTTCAGGGAACCACCAAGGGCATCCGCGTCTTGTGCGATAACAACAAGTGGCGTCGCAAGTGAAGCTGCCTTCAGAAAACAATCCTTACTCTACAGTATACATCTAGAGGCAATGTGGACATTCTCAATAGAACAAGCACTCTAGTTCTGCTACAGCACATTCCATCCTTGGCCTCAATCACCACCCATGACATGCCTCGGGTGCAATTCGCTAGAACTGCTGTGGAGCCAAGAAGAGCATCTACCATTAAAACCAGGCGAGAGGCCACCTCATCTGCCGTGGAGCCAAGAAGAGCATCTGCCATTGAAACCAGGCGAGAGGCCATCTCATCTGCCGTGGAGCCAAGAAGAGCATCTGCCATTGAAACCAGGCGAGAGGCCACCTCATCTGCGGTGGAGCCAAGAAGAGCATCTGTCATTGAAACCAGGCGAGAGGCCACCTCATCTGCCGTGGAGCCAAGAAGCGCATCTGCCATTGAAACCAGGCGAGAGGCTACCTCACCTGCCGTGGAGCCAAGAAGCGCATCTGCAATTTGTTAGACCTGGCACCTTGGTGTGAGTCTTCCTTCCACTTTTTGTCGCTGTGCCTCATGTGTTTTTATGGTGTTGGCCGCTCAGAGCACTGTGCCACTGCCAACCAGTGCCACAGTGCCAGTGCTCCCTATGTAAAAATGTATATGTTGGTTGGATTCCATGATTGGCTTATTTGGTTTACTATCAGACCCCAGTAAAGTGCACCAGGAGTGCCGGGGCGTGTAAATACAAATGCTGCTGGTGGGCTTGCAGCACTTGTTGTGCCACCCACAGAAGCGGCCTGGTAAAATATGTCTAAGGTCTGCCATTGCAGAACCTGCGTGCAGTCTGGTACTGTCATGCTGACTGCGCAAGTGCACACACTTGCCAGTCCCTAAACCTTCCCTTACCTTCATATTAGTCACCCCTATGGTAGGCCCAAGGGCAGGGTGCATTGTAAGCATAAGGTAGGACAAGCCCTGTGTGTGTGGCATGTCCTAATAGTGAATTACAGCCATTTTCGTTTTTCACTGTTGTAAGGCTACCCTGTTCTCATAGGCCAGAATGGGCTGTTAAGATTGTTACATCCTATGATCCTAACAGACCCAAGGAACATGGTAGAAAATCGAGTTTAGTATGCCTGAACTCAGAATAATAAGGTACATCTTTTCATAAGGTTTATTTTAATATTCTGTGTTTGCAAATGCCACTTTTAGAAAGTTGGCCTTTGCTTGCCTAACCATTTCAGCCCGCCTCTGTGTGATGTGTATCTGCTGTCTGGCTTGTGTGAGTAACAGGGCTGGGGAAACCCAGATGGGCAGGGCTAGGTAGCCTGGTGGTGAATGGGAAGATTGACAGATAGATGGGTGGGAGGAGTACACCTGGACTCTGAATAGGGCTGTGCTCTGCCACCACAATGCTGGCTCTGCCCCCTGTGGAGCGTCTGATGGCTCTGCCCTGCACCCTGAAAGAAGCAGCCTGCATCGCGTAAACAAAGTGCTCAGAAACCGGACTGGACCAGGCAAGGGCCCCCCTGGCCTGGCAGAAGAAAAGAATTGCTGTATAAATGTAGGAGCCCTGCTCCCAATGAATTAGATCCTGTCCTGCCAAGATGAAACCTCTGTCCGACCGGAAGGAACTGGAAAAGCTGCAAGGAGGAGTACTGTCCCTGACCTGGGGGATTGGCCTGCAGTGGTTGCCTTGCTGCTGAAGAAGAGGAAGAAAAGACTCAAGGAACTTTTATCTAACTCGTGCTGAAGATCTCCAAGGGCTTGTGAGTGAGCTTGCCCCCTGAACGAAGTCCCAGGACCAGTGGACTTCACCGCCGTGGAATCACCTTGGAAAACGGACCGTTTTCCTCGCATCTTCACTTCAAACTGCTGTGTACGTCTCGCTGATCGCAGCGTACTCCCCGTAAGCTGATTCCCCGCTGTCCGGCACGAACAACGCGTCTGTGGCCCCTCTACGAGCCGTACCTCGCACCGCAAAGGAAGGTACTGCCAGACTGAGCAACGCGATTTATCGCCCCTAAGAGCCGTAGCTCGCACCGTAACTAAAGGACATCGCCGTACCAGCTTGCACCCCCCTACGGACCGTACTATCAGCGTACGTGCCTCTCCCCTGCTTTGGGAAAGGCCGTGGTACGTGTGGTGGTCGTGTACGTCTCCTGTCCAGAGCGTACTGTTCGCCTGTCTCAGCAGCCAAAGTGAAGCCCAGTGATCCCGGTACGTCGCATACCCGAACGTCTGGCAGTACGAGCCTTACTCTCGCCCCGTCCCCTGAGCCGCGCACGCCCAAGGTCTCCCGTACCGTAGTACGCGCCGCCCGGAGGACTTCGCACCGTACTGTGCGCCTGCTGCCAAGGAAGTGTCCGTGACGAACTCACCAAGAATCCAGGTACTGTGCCCGTTAGCACCGAAGGGTGTACGCTTCATCTGAAGCACATGCAGTGCGTGTACGACCAGTCCCAAAGCCTGTGTCTACCGCGTACGACCTGTACGAAGAGGGACGACGCGCATGGAACTGCAAAATTACGCTGAAACCAAGAACTCTTGCCAATAAGTATTGTGGGCCATTTAAAACGTTATTTTGGTCTTGTACTAAGCCTGATAAACCTATATAAAGTATATTTTTTTATATACCCAGAGTGGAGTCCATCTGTGGAGGGTTACTGTATTACTGTGGGGGTATTCACAAATGCTTAGCCTAAACGCCCTGAGATAACGCCTTGTCTGCTCGCGCCAAGCTACCTAGAGGGTGAGCAGGGGTTATTATTAGAGTGTATCCCCCTACCCTGACTAGAAGAAGGACCCTCTGCCTGTCCCAGGTACCTACCTGTGCCAATCAGAGGATCCGGATTCTAACACCATTGAAACCAGACGAGAGGCCACCTCACCTGCCGTGGAGCCAAGAAGAGCATCTGCCATTGAAACCAGGCGTGAGGGCACCTCACCTGCCGTGGAGCCAACCGTGGAGCCAAGAAGAGCATCTGCCATTGAAACCAGGCAAGAGGCCACCTCACCTGCCGTGGAGCCAAGAAGAGCATCTGCCATTGAAACCAGGCGAGAGGCCACCTCACCTGCCGTGGAGCCAAGAAGAGTATCTGCCATTGAAACCAGACGAGAGGCCACCTCACCTGCCGTGGAGCCAAGAAGAGCATCTGCCATTGAAACCAGGCGAGAGGCCACCTCATCTACCGTGGAGCCAAGAAGAGCATCCCCCGCACAGATGAGGCTTGAATTCGTGCTCCAAAGAGAAGAGCTGGCACAAAAAGGAACATACAGAAAAAGCTGGCACAAAATAAGTAGGGGAGAACCGTGGAAGGAACTTCAAGCCAAAGAGACTTGCCCTGCAAGGCTATACCTGGAGGCAGCTATCAACCAGCTGGGGCTACGACAACTGTGGGAACTCCCAGGGAGCCCGGCAGGCTTCAAAAAAGCAGTAAACAAGATAGTCAGGAAATATAGTACACTTTATTAATATTTGTAGTGAAGAACCAGAACCTTTTGGACCTGGCGGCGCAGGGTACGCCTTAATCTCCTGGGTTCTCCTGCTTAGCTACACAGAGACACGGGGACACTCTGTCGGCGTAAAAGATTAGATTTATTAGCTGCAGCTAGTACAGTTGTCCTAGAAGTACACACGGTATGTTCTCAGGAGACTGGCACTTCACTCCGTGGCGCAAAATCTTATATAGTATATATGGGATATATACATTAACTAAGAACACACCTAAAACATATAAAAGGAGCCAATAAGAAAAGTTGGAAAACAGAACAGAACCAATAGGAAAGGTTTGAAAATAAAGTATCGAGTTACCCGGAGAAACCTCTCCTCTAACTGTGTTTGTTACCCCACCCCACGGGCTAATTCATTAACTGACTTGTAGCTATCTTGCAGGTGACGAGATACGTTTGTGTGTTTTGGAGGATAGTTGTGAAACAAGAGAATACGAGCAGAGGACAGCGAAGGCCAGACAATAAGATAAATCCGAAGAGAATATTGTGAACCAACAGATAGTTGAGACAGGGATTAGGAAAGCCAGACAGGGATTAGTGTACTCGGCCAGTCTCCGACACCAGCTTTTGTAAACAGAGGCACAAGGTTATTTTGACACACTATTGCAGGAAAAGCAGAAAAAGACTTCGATCGTCGTGCTGCCTGAGTGAGGGCAACACAAAATGGCGGCGGAGCACAAAATGGCGGGTCGATACGATCATGATCGAAAATCAAAGTTCCTCAGACCCTCCTTTTGCCAGAACTCAGGCAAGATACACAGACTTACATTAATCTGAGTCAATGTCGATGGCCATGAGGTCATCGAGCTGTTGCTGTAGCATCATTCTGATATTCTCTGCTCTTTGTGACTTGGGTTTAGGGATGCACATAGTAGCACAAAGGTCGCAGATGGCGGGGCCACAGTGCATACAAAGGCAACAAGAGAATACGATGGCTAAAACTACTCCAAGGAACGTCAATCTCTTCCAACCCCATTTGGACAGTATTCCCCAAAACCACTCCAATAATGACCAATCTCCTTCGTCCTGATGAATCGACTCAGAGATTATATGTAACTTAGAGATAGCTTGGTATACTGTCGGAGCGTCATTAGGTATGAAAATACAGCAACTTGACCCGATCAATTTGCACACTCCACCACGGTCTGCAAGAACAAAGTCTAAGGCAACTCGGTTTTGTAAAGTCATAAGACGATCTGCCTGTAGTTCTGCCGTGATATTACTTAAGGCTCCTACAGTGATGTCTATAGTGGTTTCTCCGACACAAACCAGTTGCCTTATATTTCTGCTGTTGGCCATTGGACCCCAAAAAGGAAGAAATCCTTTGAGGAAATCTCCTCCCACTTGTCCTGCTGTGTCCTTGGAATTAATAATCCCTCTGCCATATCTGTTTCGATGATGATTTGCAGAAGCGGTGTATGTAGGGGGAAGAAGGAAAGCTATATAGCAGGTACCAGAAAAACCAGTTGGCAACCACGTGTAAGCCCTATTATAACAGATGAAATATGTGGGGAACAACCTTTACAACGCAACTTTTACAACGCACTACCATTACAACTAAACTGTTACAATGCGAGTGCATTGACAACGCAGGACATTACAACGCAAGTCTTTACATCGACTTGCACTAGATGGCGTGCTAACATTAAAAATAGTGTAGTTTACTATCCCAACACCTTCCCTACTGTTACGTGGACTGGAGTTGGAATAGTGAATTACACTGTTTTAATGTTAGCACGCCATCTAGTGCAAGTCGATGTAAAGACTTGCGTTGTAATGTCCTGCGTTGTCAATGCACTCGCGTTGTAAAACTTTCGTTGTAACAGCATGCGTTGTAACAGCATGCGTTGTAACGTCATGCATCCGAAATATGTACCCTGAGATGGTACTAGAGGCGGTGAATTCTGAGAGGAGTAAACGTATGTGTGGGAACAGCTATTTCTTTGTACGGTGTCAGCAGACTGACCATTTATCTGTAGACAGTAATTGCCCTGATGTGGTATAGTCCAAATCGGTGAAGATTTTCCTTGTTTAACTTTATCACTAAGGCTAGTGACATAATGGGTGACGTTCCAGTTAGTGTACGCTTTTCTTTCGTCAACGGAGATCTTACTATTTTCCATGATTTTAGCCATAGCTATCATTCCCTTTATCAATGAACTATGACTAAAATCTGGATCACCAATATGTGAACTAACGGATCGTCTGAATTTGCTTTGATAGGCATTGGAGAAAATAACAAAATAAGCCCAAGCAGAACCTTCATAGGAGAACGGAAGAACTAAATACGGCATTGCTTTTTCTACGGTATGTGGCATAAGTCCACACACCCAACAGTTTGTTGTATTTATCACTAATTGATGTTGATGTAATAACTGGACAAATGAATTGTTGTAATATTCGGTTCTTCTAATGAGTTCATGTTGAGGAAGTTTATGAAATAGATGTGGAGAGACAGTAGAAGAAGATGAAGAGGTAGAAGGAGAGACAACTTTTTGCTGCAGAGCAATAACAATCCAATTTATACATGCCAAAAGAATACACAATAATATAATAATACATAAAGCAATACCACAACAACTATACATTGATTTGTGATGCTTTTCCTTCATCTTATCCTTTCTCTCTTTTTCGCCTAATGTAGTCTCCATCTTTCTAAGTGGATGCTCACGGCAATCTTCCTCAATCACTTAATCACGATTGTCTGCTGTCCTATGACACTGCAAGTCCTGCAGGCCTATTGCCACTACTCAGGTTGCAACCAAGACTCCTACCGTGACCCTGCAACCGGGACAGAATACTACATGGGAGAGAGAAATCTTAAGTCTTCTTTAGTCTAGGCCTTAGGTTATAGTGTTCTTTATCAGGTAAAGTTTGGTCTCGGAACAATGTTCGCGAATTGGTCGTATTCAAGTGACAATGTGGTGGTATTGCTTCCTGAAGAATGTCGTCGTCCTCTTTCTCAGACAATGTTCCACTCAGGTGTGCATCACTGAAAGGCACAAATCGTGGAACCTTTTCGCTCTCAGAGTCTCTAATGCCCTTAAGTACCCACTGATCGAACGGAAGAGGCAAAGGTACTTTCTTGCAATGCACACCGTGAATCCAATTTTTCTTTCCTTCGACTTTTACTGCTGTTCTCGTAGTGAGCAAAACCATTCGGGGCTCTCTCCACCTGGGTTCCAAATTTTTCGTCCTTTGGAAGTTCTTTGTGCAGACCCAGTCACCTGGCCGAATGGAATGACCTGGGTCTGTGGAAACCTCCGGCAAATCACTCTGAACTTGTTGATGGAGAACACGCAATTTAGTCGTAAGGTCATGCAAGTAGTCAATTAATAATGGATATGGTAAGTCTGAGTATTTCATAGGGCGAGGGACTCCCCATACATTAGCTGGGCGTCCAAAAACCACTTCGTAAGGGCTAGGTCTCAAACGAGACTGTACTGCAGTTCTGGTGGACATAAGAGCCAATGGTAAAGCATCAGGCAAACTAAGTCCTGTACTAGCCTGAGCTTTCGCTAGTTTTAGCTTTAAAGTTCCATTGTAACATTCTACTAAACCCGCTGACTGTGGATGATTTGCCGCATGGAACTTTTGCTTGATACCAAGACCCGCACAAACTTTTTGCATGACTTGGCCCACAAATTCGCTCCCATTGTCACTCCAGACAATGCGCGGCAAACCAAACCTGGGGAAAAATTCTTTTAGTAGAACTTTAGCTGTGGATAAGGCTGTGTTGTCTTTTAGAGGGTATGCTTCTATCCATCTAGAAAAGGCGCATACTATCACCAGAACATATTTGAGGTTGTTGCATCGCTCCATATGAATATAATCGATCTGCAACACCTCAAATGGATATGTCGGAGGAGCAAAGTGACCTGCCGGAGTTGGGGTTCCCTTTCCCGGATTGTACATCAAACAAACAATACAATGTTTCACCACATTGTCTGCACACTTTGGGATTCCTTCATTCTGCCACACTGGAGCCAGAAGTTTGCATATACCTTTCGCACTTAAGTGGGCTGAACCATGCACCATAGTGACTACTGGTAGCACATAAGCGTCTGGTAACAGCCAACGTTGGTGCTCAGACAATTCCACCCAACATCCCATCTCATCCAACATTCCTGTACTTTCTTTCCACTTGCTCAATTCTTTCTCTGAAGCCTCTTTCTGAATCGACCTTACACTTTCCACTGTATCCTCATACATTCCTCTCTCTCTAACCCAATTCGCAGGACCCACAACATACATTCGACTTGTAGCATCTCTCGCTGTCTTTTGCGCTACTTCATCTGCAAATGCATTTCCTCGACCAACATCGTCAGTAATCTTCTTGTGCGCACTACACTTCACAATTGCTATTTGAGCAGGTAAAGAAAGTGACTCAAGGAGATCAGTCACCAATTGACCATGTTGTATTTTAGTGCCATGTGAAGTAAGGAATCCCCTTTCTTTCCAAAGACGCCCAAAATTGAACGCCACACCAAAGGCGTATTGACTGTCAGTGTACACATTCACTCTTTTTCCTTTTGACAACACACATGCTCTCGTCTGCTGCTTGAGCTGAATTGTGTCTAATACGTGCTGTTTCCACAACTGTATGTAAAGTAGTAACAGCATAGGCTGAAACTGTATCTCCATTAGGAAGCTTGAAACAAGAACCATCCACCCATAGAATTCCATCCGGATTTTCTAGCGGTGTATCTTTCAAGTCAGCTCTTCCTTTTGTCTCTTCCTCAGTACGGAGGAAACAATCATGTTGTTCTTGGTCATCTTTGTCTACTGGAAGAGGCAACAAAGTAGCTGGATTTAAAGTGTTACATCGTTTGATGTGCACGTGACTAGCCAAAAGTGTCAACTCATATCCAGACAAAAGAGCACTCGTAAGATGTTGTGTTTTTGTTCGGTTTAATAAGCTATCCACTGCATGCGGCACCATAACAATAAGTGTGTTATCTAGCACTACTCCAGCAGACTGTCGAATAGAAATTTCTGCTGCTGCTGTTTCTTTAAGACAACTAGGTAATGCTTTAGCTACCGGGTCTAACGTAGCCGAAAAATATGCACATGGACGCTGTTTATCTCCAAAACGCTGCGTTAAAACTGACAACGCACAACCTTCTCTTTCATAAACGTAGAGCGTGAAAGGCTTACTGTAATCGGGAGTACCCAATACAGGAGCAGAACACAGAGCAGTACGCAAATCAGTGAAACTCTTCAGACATTCGTCAGTCCATGGAAGAGGCTGAGGTGTATCTTTCAAAGTGAGTGCCAACAGAGGTTTAGCCAACAGAGAAAAGCTCGGGATCCACTGCCTACAATAAGAAGTAATACCCAGAAAGGCACGTACCTCCCTTTGTGTGGATGGCACAGACATTTGCGCAATCGGCTGAATTCGTTCTGGGGTTAATCGTCGTCCCTCCTTTGATAGGAGATGACCCAAGTAGGTAACCTCTCGACGAACATATTGTAGTTTTGATGGTGAAACCTTATGATTCAGATTAAACAGATGGCGTAACAATGCAACAGTCACATCTTTGCAAATATCTTCTGAATCAGCAGCTATCAACAAGTCGTCCATGTATTGAATAAGAGCAGCACCAGACGGCAAATGAAAAGCTTCAAGATGACATTTTAAAGCTTGACTGTAAATAGAGGGACTTTCACAATAGCCCTGAGGTGCGCGCTTAAACCGGAAGCTTCGGCCTCCAAGAGAGAAGCCAAAAATATCCCTACTCTCTTCTGCAATGGGAATACTAAAGAAGGCATTCTTTAGATCGATAACAGAAAACCAAGACGCTGTGGAAGGTATCATCGTCAACAAAGCAGTGATATCTGGGACTACAGGAAATTGTGGTACAACAATTTTGTTTACCTCCCGAAGATCAATTACGAAACGATATTTAGGAGGCTGAGAAGGATCAGTGCGTTTAAGAACAGGAAGAATAGGACTGTTGCATATGTTACCTCTCGTTTCCTCAACCACACCCTTCTGAATCAAATCATGAATGATTTCCAAAAGCGCTTTTTCACCTTCAGTGGAAATTCTATACTGTGGAATACGTGGCAATTCAACATTAGGCTTAAGAGTGACAACATAAGGTGGAATCTCCAGACAACCCACATCATTCGGACCCGTGGCCCAAAGCGTTGCCGGAAGAGAAAGCAATTCAGGTGGAAACTGATCTTTGGACAAATACATTGGAGAAATCAGTTTCTGTCCTAAAGTAAGATGTACACCAAAAGGAGAACAATATATCGTAGCATGCATTCTTTTTAATAAGTCCAAACCCAATAGATTTTCACCGCAACCATTCGTCAAAAGAAGCGGAGCTTCCAAATCATAAGGGCCAACTGAAATAGGCAAAGGGCAAGAAACCGGATTACGAACAGGGGCGCCAGAAAATCCTACAGAAACATTCGTTCAGCCAGACAAAGGTGCCCCAGGGAGTTTGGAATGAATGATAGAACTTCTCATCGCACCAGTATCTAGGAGAAATGGCTCTGAAACACCCATTGTAGTGACATTAACATAGGGTCCATTCTGATCTACTGGAATCGACACAACTCCCTTACTTCTTCCATGGCTGTCCTAGTTAGCATGAAGACTTTCATTCTCGCCTTCAACATAACAATCATCATTGTAATACTGTGTAGACCTAACATTTTGCTGATCAAAATAATTCACGTAATTAGGAGGAGGAAGGGAATGCTGTTCTTGAGTCGACATACCTCGACCTCTACCTCTGTTTGCTGACTGGAGGCCACCACGACCTCGTGGAGCAGATAGTGCTCCATTGCGCTGCAATAAAACCGGACAACTACTCTTAAAATGACCTTCTTCTCTACAATAGGCACATTGATTAGGTCCTAACAAAGGTCGCGGAATATATGATTCAGGTTTTTGATACAACCTCTGAAACTGCGGAGGCTGTTGAAACTGAGGCTGAACATAGCGAGGAGGATAAGCTTGTTGCAAGAGAACCTTTGTTTTAAATTCTTTTGTCTTTTTCTCTTGCTTTTCTCTTTCTTCTTTATCTCTATTTTCATAATATTGTGCAGTAGCCAATATCTGGGCAGAAGAAGAAACAGCCCATGAACTTTCAGAATCTTTCAATTTGTGTGACAACTCAGGAAGCATATTAAATACAAATTTGTCCACAAATAATCGCTGACCACCCTCTGTAGCCATATCTTGACCACTGTGATCAATAAATGTCTCCTCGAAACGAGTAAAGAAATCAGAGACACTCTCATCTTTCTTTTGTTTGCATGCTGCTAATTTATCCCAGTTAACTCTCAAGGCAGGCATCATTGTTTTCATTAATGTAATAATCCTACCAGGGAGTTCTGAAACCAAAACATCAGGCTTAGCACCACCCACTTGAGCTGCATCTGCGGCAAATATAGCAGCCCAATTACCACCTAAAGCTTGAGCATGATCTTCTCTACGAATCTTAGCCCATAAAGATTGTGGAACTATATTCCCCATTAACATATCGATATCAGCTAGATTCATGATGCAAGCATCAACCGTCTGTGATAATTCTTTATAATAACCCGCAGGATTCTTACGAGGATCCGGTAGAGTCTGTTTAAGTGCTAAAACTTCAGATCGTTTTCAAGGGACATGTACCCATATACGTTGGAAATGAGCAGGAATAGCTGGATTATTACCTTGAGCCGCAACTTCCTCCTTCCAAACTGGAGGAACCTCTCTCATAGGATAATTTGTCAGTGTCAGTCTAACCAATGGATCGGAATCAGAGAAAGTCTGAGAGGACAACAAGGATCTAAAGGAAATAAGTGTCCTTACAGCTTTCTCAACCTTAGAACCCACAACAAGTCCTTTGTCGAAATCAGTCTGAACATCTAACAGACCCTGTGGAATCGAACTCGAATTCACATCCTCCCCTTCTTTAATGAGAGTATCACACATTACATTAAAAACATATCTTTGCGTAGGCGCATTCCATTGTGAGAAGGTAGACATAATATCGTGCACGCTATACTGGGGACCCCTCTTGATCCATTTACGTGCGAGAGAGTCCAACCTTTCTCGTTCTTCAGAATCTGGGAACTGACTATGAGACTGTCTTCGAGCAAAAGCCGGAGACACATTTAAAGCTTCAAAGAAAGGAGATAGAATACCAGTGACGGTGTCTTTGAGACGCTTACGCACAGACGGAGAATTGGACATAAGAATAGGGGACAAGGTATTAGGCGAACTAGCGGAAGGAGAATCAGTAATTGCAGAAGGGGCAGAAGGCAAAGGAGATTGAAGATCAGGAGATGAGGACAAAGAAGTTGAAGTTAAAGGCAAAACTGGTAGAGGCGGAGATACTAAAAGGGGCAAAGGCGGAAGAGCCGGAACAAGCGGAGGTACTTCTGGCAGCTGAACAGGCTGTAACAACTGGGGTGCATTAGTACCTTGTGCATAGGGCGGAGGCAACTTCAATAAATGGGACATTAGAGGATCTTCTTCCAAATCTTTCCTGTTATCGGAAGGGTAAACAGGCAACACCGGATAACATTTATCTTTCGCCATACTATGCTGTCTTTCTGAGATTTCCATTGCATTATTAATTTCATCCTCTTTGAATTGTTGGGCAGCCTGTATAATTGTCATACCCTGTGCTTTCCTATCTCGTTTTGCTTGTTTAATTTCTCTCTGTTTGGCTTCCTTACGCCAAAGGCGGAAAGAGTCAAACATTGCCGGCCGGGCTTTTCTTTTGAATAGAACTGCTTCCAAATTATCTAGCACATCAGAATCGAAACTACCATTTTCTGGCAATTTTAAAACACCATCTTTCTTCGTGCATCGGGTCAATGCCTCGTTAAAGGCAATGGGGCCAACACCATGTTTAGAATAGAGCTCATATGTGGGAGTTCCAACCGAAGAAATCGGACAAGAGTCCTCAAGCCGGGAATCCCTATTACAACCAAAGCAACAAAGTTTTCCAAACTTAGTCAGACCAGGCATCTCATGATTTCACCTGACTGTTCACAAACTTCAAGGGGGTAAAATTCAGTTTACGCAGCACAAATGCACTTACCCTCGGCTTCGGCTATTGCAATAGTCAAATCTAAGGACCAAAGAAACTAAGGAACTAAGAACCAAAATTGTGGGCGCGACACACTAAATACTTAAATAAGGACGTCTTCTTATGCCAACAGAGGCCCGTCTATCGTCTCGCCTTACCATACATCACCAAAGGAAGTGTCAAAGCAGGGCGGCAGTCAGGGCAGCAGTCGTTAGTAGCCGGCAGGAAGGAGTAACTGCGCTGAAAAAGACCTTCGGACCACTTTCGACATACAGGGGTCGCTTGACGTGGCTCGCGATTCCTCCAGTATTTTCTTGCGGGCTCCTCACGACCTTCAGGCAGAACCGGTACCACTGAAGCCGCCCCACGTTGGGCGCCATTTGAAGAACCAGAACCTCCTGAGACCGCTTTTTCACAAAAACCGTATACGGTCCTGCAGGCAACCGGTGCTGGCATGCTTCTTTAGCGACGATGTCCAACTGAGCTGCTGGATGGTAAAATTCCTTGCAGCCGCCGAAGCTCACTTTAACAAACTGAAAGAATGCCTAAAAGACAACAGCGGTCCGTATGCAGAGCGGAACACAACACCATAATTCCCACTGAGAAGGTTCCAGCTCGCACCAGTGAAGAAACAGGAAGTACAGCGTCGCCATTCGGTGCACTTCCTGCACTCTAAGTGGTCAAAGCAATCTGGTGGGAACAGGGGCCGAGCTGGAAAATTGGTCCACACTGATTATCATTGTTCCAAACTTTTAAAACCTGAAGAGGCAACGGCACCGTGGTCCAACGTCGACGACGAGACACGCAAGGTCATAATCTCCATCCACTCAGGATCTCCGTCAGACCCGTGCCCCCACCACGTATTCAACAAAGCAGACACAGCCATCGCACCCCAACTACGGAAGGTCATCAACATCTCCTTCGAAACAGCGACATTCCAGGAAAGCTGGAAGCACGCCGAAATCAACGCCCTCCTCAAGAAGCCCAAAGCGGACCCCAAGGACCTCAAGAACGTCCGGCCCATCTCCCTGCTCCCGTTCCCGGCAAAGGTAATCGAGTAAATCATCAACATGCAATTGGTCCGGCACCTGGACGACAACAACATCTTGGACCCATCCCAGTCCGGATTCAGACGTAACCACAGCACCGAGACAGCCCTCATCACCGCCACAGATGACATTAGGTGCCAACTAGACAAGGCGAAACATCAGCCCTCATCCTCCTGGACCTGTCAGCCGCCTTTGACATGGTCTGCCATCGCGCTATAGAGACACGCCTCCTAGAAGCCGGAATCCAAGAGAAGGCCTTTAACTGGACCACGTCCTTCCTCTCCAGCAGAACCCAGAGCGTCCGACTCCCACCCTTCTGATCCGAAGCCACCGACATCATCTGCGGCGTCCCGCAGGGCTCAGCCTGATGCTGTTCAACATCTACATGGCCCCCCTCGCACAAGTGGCCCGCCATCACGACCTCAACATCATCTCCTACACCGACGACACCCAGTTCATCCTTTCCCTCACCAAGGACCCACACACCGCCAAAACCAACCTCCATGAGGGAATGAAAGCCATTGCCGACTGGATGAGGAGCAGCCATCTGAAGCTGAACTCGGACAAGACGGAGGTCCTCATCCTCGGACCCACCCCCTCAGCCTGGGACGACTCCTGAAGGCCAACCACACTGGGAACAGCACCAACACCCACCGACCATGCACGCAACCTAGGATTCATCCTCGACTCCTCCCTCTCCATGTCTAAACAGGTCAACGCCATCTCCTCCTCCTGCTACAACACCCTCCGCATGCTCCGCAGGATCTACAAGTGGATCCCGACCGAAACAAGAAGAACGGTGACACAGGCCCTCGTCAGTAGCAGACTAGACTACGGCAACGCACTCTACGCAGGAATCCCAGACAAACACCTACGACGACTACAACACATCCAAAACGCCTCCGCCCGACTGATCGTCAACGTCCCCCGCCGCAGCCACATCACCCCCCACCTGAGAGACCTACACTGCCTCCCCGTCGACAAGAGGATCACCTTCAAGCTCCTCACCCACGCACACAAAGCACTCCACAACGCCGGACCAGCCTACCTGAACCGCAGACTCAGCTTCCACACCCCCACCCGCCAGCTCCGATCCGCAAGCCTCGCCCTCGCCGCCATCCCCCGCATCCGCCGAACGACCTCCGGCGGCAGATCCTTCTCCTACCTCGCCGCCAAGACCTGGAACACCCTCCCTACCCACATACAGCAGACCCAAGACCGACTCACCTTCAGAAGACTCCTCAAGACCTGGCTCTTCGAACAGTAGCAGCATCCCCCCTCCGCTCAGCACCTTGAGACCCTCACGGGTAAGTAGCGTGCTTTACAAGTACTCTAATTGATTGATTGATAAATCTCAAAAACTAATTCAGCAAGGCCCAGATGCTTCTTCGAAACTCCCGCACTCTGAGCAACTGACTCTGTGCATCTTTTAAAGGCACTGTTAGGAATTCTTCTGTTTTAATGTATGTTTCTCTGTATCACATGTTTTAATCATAAGCTGGACTGAAACGAAGTAAGTTTAAGATCAGGCGGAGGGCTATCCCACTCCGCCCCTTTGTACTACAGGTTTAGTAACTAGCAAAATAGAAAAGGAGAACAAGCCAGTTCAACCCAAGCGGTGGGACAACCCATGATGCCCCGCACTCACTTTTGATGCCATTTTTGCACTAAGCACTTTCTCAGCACAAAGCTACAGATCACTCTTATTGCTGCCATGGCTCCAAGCACTTTCACCGGTTTACGCTTACACTGTTACCGGCGGTCTGAACAAGACCAAGGACAAGCATATGATTAAGAGGCTGATCGGCCCGGCCATGTTCCTAATTACACACCTGTAACAGCTGCCAGACAGGTCCCTCAACCCTTGCCAGGCCTAAATTGCCACGAATCTTAGCTTTTAGCAATATTAGCACATGAAGCACACTGCGCACTTTATGGCAATTCCCAAACACGAATTTTAACTATGCCCTGGCTCTTTTGAACACATTCTTCAAGGCAATCCTGCGTATACAGACTTGGGTTATCTGATCCAAAGACCAGTATAACACCACTTGCGCCCTGAGTAACAAAACTGTTTGCCTCTGCTCCCAGGTCATCTGGCCTTGGCCTGTCGTACTTTAGAATTTGGGACCGTGTAGGAGGCAGGGCCCTACCCCTGTCTATCCCGGTATTAGTGAACCGCGAATGGTTAGTGCGGTATGTACAAGTGCTTTTTGTAACGTTTTAGCTATGAATGCACTGTGTATACGCTATTATACATCACTACGTGGGTTCCATTTTAGAAGCGGAGGCCATCTTATGGTTGCCCTCACATAGGCTACATAGCATGAAGCAAATACGGGCCTTTTAAAGCACATGTGCCTTTCTTTGACTTTTCTGTGACCTGGGCAGCTTGGCTCCGCTGCCCCAGGTCAAACTGGTCTCACGAGTTCCCCGTCCTCTGGCCACCTGTGATTAGCATCAGGGCTTGACACACCATAAAGTCTTTTCATCATACACGAGCCTCCAGCTAATCTCTTTCTCACCTGACTGTTCCTGCTTTATGGCTTGTTTTCCAAACAGGAGATGCTCATGTTTATTGGGGCCTATCGATATCTGATGTGGGATCTGAGCCTTCCTGGGTAAATAATTACAGGCTGGCTTAACTGGAATGTGGGATGGTCATCATGACTCTGCCTTTTCGTTTGTAATGTATACATGTAATGGCCATATCGTAAACCAAGGAATGTATGCCTGAAGCAGGATATTCTGTATTTAAGAAGAAGCCCGTTTCTGTGATTTTCAGCAGTCTCCTGAGAACATACACGCTGTTGTACTTCTAGGATACCTGTAATTGGTCTGCAGCCAATAAACTGATCTTTGACTTCACCCAGAAGACTCTGTGTTTCTGTAGGTCTGAAACAGGAAGAACCCGAAGTCATAGGGTGTGTTCCCCTGCACCGCTGGGCTTAAAATACCCAGTACTTCAGTTGGCGCCCAACATGGGGCGATTTCAGCGGTACCGGTCCAAGCCAGAGGTTCGTGAGGAGCTTCGTGTGGAAATTCTGGAGGAAGGCCGCCACTTCATCGACCCCTGCATGTCGACGTGGTCCAAAAGTCTTTTCCGCGAGGTTCTCCGCGTCCCGACGGCTACGAAGGACTGCTGCCCTGATTAATCGCCCTGTTTTGGACCCTTGACGAGTTTTTGGTAGAGCGAAACAATCGAGAGAGTCTTCTGGTGACGCCATCGATCATCAATATTCAGTTAAGTATAAGTGGAGCGTCTCCTAGTTTGAATTTGGTATCCTTCGGGATCATTTTGATTTGGTGCTTGCAAGTCCCAAAGCCAGAGGACTCGTGTATTCACGAGACTATCGTATTCGATAATCCTTTGACGTTTGAAACTAGACTAGTGAGCGAAGATGCCTGGTTCTAGTGTATTTTGTAGATTGTTTTGTTTGGGTTGTGGAAGGGATTTCCAGTTGGAGGATTCATGTCCGGTTCCTCCAATTGGAACTCCAACTTATGAGCTTTATGTAAAACATGGCGTGGGCCCCATTGCATATAATGAAATATGGATCCGATACACCAGAAAGGATGGTGTTTTAAAATGGCCCCAAAATGGTAGTTTCGATACAGATATCTTAGATAATTTGGAAGTTAAATTGTTTAAAAAGAAAGCCCGGCCGGCGATGTTTGATTCTTTCCGCCTATGGCGAAAGGAAGCCAAACAGAAGGAAATTAAGCTAGCGAAAAGAAATAAGAGAGAGAGAGGTATGTCAGTGATGCAAGCAGCTGTGCAATTTAAAGATAATGAGGAGGAACAAATGAAGGAACAGTTACATAGACAGCACAAACTAGGGATTGATAAATGTTACCCTGTTTTGTCACCCCTTGTGCAAGATGAGACAAAAGAGAAAGAGAAAGATTCCCTAATGTCCCATTTGTTAAGTTCGCCACCCCCATATGCGCAAAATGCCACGGCACCTCCACAGCTTGTAAATGCGCAGCCTCCAGTAAATATGCCGCAAGCCTTCCCGCAGCTGCCAGCTCCTCTTCAGCTGGCTCCTATCCCTGCAGTGCAGCCCTCTCAAGGGCCGCCAGTTTTGCTACCTGTTACCCCCGCGCTTCCTGCGACTTTGCCTAGCACGCCAGCGGCCTCCTCTGGCGCTCCTTCTTACACTACCCAGGTACCTGTATCTGAATCTGTTTTTCTTCCCTCTGTCTATCCCCCCGTTTTCGCCTCAACTTCTCCTTCAGCACGACAACGACTAGCTAATGTAGTTACTAGTTTAATGTCGCCTCTCTTTGGGTCATCGAGTGCGACTCCTGCCTTACAGCGTAAGCAATTGCGCAGTCAGCTGCCTGGTCCTGACGAGAAAGAGGTGTTAGATCATCTGGCGCGTAGGTGGATTGGTTTCCCTTCATTCTATGATGTGGAATCAGTTGTTACCGTTTTTCACCAATGGGATGCCCCAACACAGAGGTATGTCTTTGACAAAATGTGTGAATTCCTCTGTGAGGAATTGGAGGATAATGGTGCAAACCCAAACCCACAGGAATTGTGTCGAGTGCGATTTGATTTTGAAAGAGGTACAATTGTGGGTCCCAATGTAGATAAAGCAGTTGCAACTTTACTGTCCTTCAGAAATGGCGATTGTCAGCAATCATTGTTCGAACAGGAACTCCCTGTGGGGAAAAAGGTAAAAGCGCGCCAATATCCGATGCGTGAGGTTCCTCCAGTGTGGAGACCTGCTGATTTAAATGCTAATCCAGCTGTCCCAGCTCATTTTCAGCGTGTTTGGGTACATGTTCCATGGAAGCGATCTGAGGTGTTAGCACTTAAGCAGACATTGCCTGACCCCCATAAAAACCCTACAGGTTATTATAAGGAGTTATCACAAACTGCAGAATCATGTGTAATGAATTTGGCTGACATAGATATGTTGTTTGGGAATGTTGTTCCACAGCCTTTGTGGGGATCCATACGTAATGTAGATCACGCGGCAGAATTGGGTAACACATGGGCTAATATCATTGCTGCAGATGCTGGCCAAGTTGGTGGCGCAAAACCTGATCCTTTGGTAGCAGAACTCCCTGGTCGAATTATTACCTACATGAAAACTATAATGCCTGCGATGCGCGTAAATTGGGATAAACTATCCGCATGTAAGCAGAAGAAAGATGAGACAGTCTCTGATTTCTTTACCAGGTTTGAAGAAACGTTTATCGACCACAGCGGTCAAGACATGAGCACTGAAGGTGGCCAACGGTTATTTGTTGATAAATTTGTGCAGAATCTACTTCCCGAGTTGTGTAAGAAATTAAAAGACTCAGAAAGTTCTTGGGCTGTTTCCTCTTCAGCGCAAATACTGGCTACTGCACAGTATTATGAGAATAGAGACAAAGATGAGAAGGATAGAACAGATAAGAAAACGAAAGAACTTAAAACAAAGGTCCTCTTGCAGCAGGCCTATCCGTCACGTGGAGGACAGAGTAATTATAGGCAAACACAAGGTATCTATCAGCAACCCCAACAATTTCAGAATAATCAGCAAATGAATGGGTATTATCAACCACGAATCCCTGTAGGTCCCAACCAATGTTCATATTGCAAAGAGGAAGGTCATTTTAAATATAGTTGCCCTAAATTAATGCAGCGTAACAGTAATGCGTATGGCGCAAGAGGTAGAGGTGGTCACCAGGCTCCTAGGGGTAGAGGGCGTGGAAATGCTCCCCAGAACGCGCGTCCTCTTCCGCCTCAAAATACCATAAATAGCTTTGATCAGCAAGCCAACGCGACTGGTAATACAGCTCAGTACTACAATAATGATTATTATGCAGAAGACGACAATGTAGAAGATAATGATTACTAGGACAGCCGTAGACAGAGAGAGGGGGTTGTTTCAGTGCCAGTGGATCAGAGCGGACCTTATGTTAAAGTAACTACAGCAAATGTAACGGAGCCCTTTCTGCTAGACACTGGTGCTGCAAAGAGTTCAATTATGCATTCAAAACTCCCTGGCGCGCCTTTGTCTGGCGAAAGGAATGTCTCAGTAGGTTTTTCTGGCGCCCCAGTTAGGAACCCGATTTCTAGTCCTATGTTACTTTCTGTTGGACCTTACGAGCTAAAAGCACCTCTCATCCTAACAACAGGTTGTGGTGAGAATTTGCTAGGATTAGATTTGCTAAAAAGATTGCATGCAACGCTATATTGTTCTCCCTCAGGAGTACAACTTACATTAGGTAAGAAAGTGATTTCCCCGATGTATTTGTCTAAAAATGCAATGCCACCTGAATTGTCATCCCTTCCGGATGTCCTTTGGGCTACTGGTCCCAATGATGTGGGTCTTTTGGAAATACCGCCATATGTGGTAACTTTAAAAGCCAATGTCAGATTGCCACGTATTCCCCAGTACAAGATCTCCAATGAGGGTCAGAAAGCATTGTTAGCAATTGTCAGTGATTTGATTAAAAAGGGTGTAATTGAAGAGACAAGAGGCAACGTTTGCAATAGTCCTGTTTTACCTGTCTTAAAACGAACGGACCCTTCACAGCCACCTGTTTACAGATTTGTGATTGATCTTAGAGAGGTTAATAAGATTGTTGTACCACAGTTTCCAGTTGTCCCTGTTAACCATGATTCCAGCCTTGGCTGCATGGTTCTCAGTGATCGATCTGAAGAATGCTTTCTTTAGCATCCCAATTGCAGAGGAGAGCAGAGACATTTTTGGTTTTAGTTTAGGAGGTCGCAGTTTCCGCTTTAAACGCGCTCCCCAGGGCTACTGTGAAAGTCCATCAATATACAGTCAGGCTTTAAAAGCGCAGCTTGATGCACTGGTTTTACCCAGTGGCGCTATCCTCATTCAGTACGTTGACGATTTACTAATTGCCGCGGATACTGAAAAGATTTGCAAAGAAGCTACCTTGTCATTGTTGCGTCATTTGTCTGCCTTTCATCACAAAGTGTCTCTCTCAAAGCTGCAATATTGTCGACAAGAAGTGACCTACTTAGGTCATCTCTTATCAAAGGAGGGAAGGAAACTGACCCCAGAAAGAATTCAAGCCATTGCACAGTTGAGTGTGCCAAGAACACAGAGAGAAGTGCGTGCTTTCTTGGGCATTATCTCATACTGTAGGCATTGGATTCCTAATTTTTCCTTGTTGGCAAAACCTTTGTTAGCATTAACATGCAAAGACACACCGAATCCTATTCCATGGTCTGAAGAGTGTCAGAAAAGTGTTTTGGAATTGCGTAATGCATTGTGTTCAGCTCCTGTGTTGGGTACCCCTGACTACAGCAAGCCTTTTACATTGTATGTTCATGAGAAAGATGGTTGCGCATTATCAGTGTTAACACAGCCTTTTGGCGACAGACCGCGTCCATGTGCATATTTTTCGTCAACCTTGGACCCGGTAGCGAGGGCATTGCCAAGTTGTCTGAGAGCTACAGCTGCCGCAGCTATGTCTATTCGACAGTCTGCTGGCCTAGTAATGGATAACACATTGATTGTTATGGTTCCACATGCTGTGGATACATTGTTAAACAGGACCAAGACACAACACTTAACTAGTGCGCGATTATCTGGTTATGAGCTGACACTGCTAGCAAATCATATACACATAAAGAGATGCAACACGTTGAATCCAGCTACACTATTACCAATTCCAGCAGACCTAGATGAGATTGAGCAACATGATTGTCTGTTCAGAACAGAAGAAGAGACGAAAGGGAGAGTAGATCTTAAAGATACTCCCCTGACTGAGTGTGATGGTACTTTATGGGTGGATGGTTCGTGTTTCAAGCTTCCAAATGGTGATACGACTGCTGCATATGCTATCACGACTTTGCACACGATTGTTGAAACTGCACGTGTGCCACAAAATTTGGCTCAAGCAGCAGAATTGATTGCCCTTACGAGAGCATGCGTGTTGTCTGAAGGAATGAAAGTGAACATATATACGGCTAGCCAGTACGCCTTTGGCGTGGCTCATAGTTTTGGGCGATTGTGGAAAGAACGTGGGTTCCTGACTTCGCATGGAGCTAAGATTCAGAATGGCAAGTTGGTGAATGATCTCCTTGAGTCGCTGACCCTACCATCACAAGTTGCGATTATGAAATGCAGTGCGCATAAGAAAATCACTGATGATGGTCGTGGTAACGCGTTTGCTGATGAGGTCGCGAAAGAAACAGCAAAAGATGTAAAGACTCGAATGTATGTTGCAGGCCCTGCCAGATGGGTTGGTGATGTTGGAATGTGTGAAAACACAATAGAGAGTGTAAAGTCCCTTCAAGCTGAAGCCACAGAGAAAGAATTGAGCAAGTGGAGAGAAAGTATGGGTAAGTTGGATGAGAATGGTTGTTGGATTGATTTGTCAGAACATAGGCGATGGTTGTTACCTGATGCATATGTGCTTCCAGTGGTTACTATGGCACATGGAATGGCACATATCAGTACGAAAGGAATCTGTAAGTTGTTGGCTCCAGTATGGCAGAATGCTGGAATTCCTAAGTGTGCAGAGAATGTGGTCAAGAATTGTATGGTATGCTTGAAGTACAACCCTGGTAGGGGAACCCCAACTCCAGCTGGTCATTTTGCGCCTCCATCATATCCATTTGAAGTTTTGCAGTTGGATTTTATCCACATGGAAAGATGCAACAACCTGAAATATGTATTGGTGGTTGTTTGCGCTTTCTCAAAATGGATAGAGGCCTATCCCCTAAAAGATAACACTGCTCTATCCACAGCCAAAGCCCTTGTGAAGGAATTTTTCCCTATGTTTGGAATGCCAAGAATGGTGTGGAGTGATAATGGGAGTGAGTTTGTGGGCCAAGTGATGAAGAATGTGTGTGAGGGACTAGGTATAAAGCAGAAATTTCACGCTGCAAATCACCCCCAATCAGCTGGATTAGTAGAGCGCTACAATGGCGCTCTAAAACTCAAACTGGCCAAAATCCAAGCGAGCTCAGGTCTTAAATGGCCTGACGCTCTGCCTCTAGCACTCCTGTCCACCAGAATGACTGTGCAGTCACGAGTGGGAGTTAGTCCCTACGAGGTTGTTTTTGGCCGCCCGGCCAATGTATGGGGTGTGCCAAGACCGACAAAATTCAGTGAAATCGAACACCCAGTACTGCTTGATTACTTGTATGATTTGACGGTTAAACTGCGTGTTTTACACCAACAGGTGCATGATACTCTCCCCCAGGCCTCTGAGGCTCCAGGACACCCTATCGACCCTGGCACGTGGGTCTTGGTGAAAAATGTTCAGCGCAAGAGCAACGACGAGCCTCGTTGGATTGGCCCTCATCTCGTGCTCTTATCTACAAGATCAGCTGTTCGAGTAAAGGGGAAAAAGAACTGGATCCACGGCGCCCACGTGAAGAGGATACCTTTGCCTCTGCCGTATGACCAGTGGGTCCAGGAGGGTATCGCAGACTCTGAAACAGACACTGTACCTCGTTTTGTGCCGTTCAGTGATGCACGCATAAAAGGCACAACTTCAGCACAGGAAAGTGACGATATTTTGCAAGAAGCCGTGCCACCGTCAATTCGATTGGACACTACAGAGCCTGAACTTTTGTTTCAAGATCAAACAGTGCCTGGCCGTTTTCATTACAATCTAAGATCAAGGCCTAGGGACAAATAAATATTCTTTTTCTTTTACCCCTTTTTTTTTTTTGATAACCAGAGCTCTCCCATCTGAAGGACTTTTCTTGATTTTTGTTTTGCGAACCACCATCCGGGTTCAGCCGCAGGGTCGCGGTGCCAAGACTTTGGGGTACAGGCCGAAGACGTTAGGTCGACGGTTCTGGTTGGTCTAGGGCGTTCCCTGGACTGACAGGCGTACTCCTTAGCACGGCACGATTAGAGGATGGAGTTTTTTAAGATGGAGAGACTCACTGAGGAAATGAACTTTAAAGCAAGAATGTGTAAAATAATGAAGAGCAAACGTTTTGTATTTTTATGCCTGTTTGTATTATGTAGTATGGTAGTGTTTACTGTAGGATTTGTATTCTTCTCCTCTCAAGAGCCCATTGCACCCTATACCTCCTCCTACTGTCTCCTCACACTCTTTTCACCCTCTGCCTGAACATGAACAAGCTAGATGGTCCGAATTTGTAAACAACTCATGTATCCAGCTCCTGCACCAGCACCAACTAGTTATGAATACAACCAATTGTTGGGTGTGTGGTTTAATGCCACATACCATTAATAAGAGTATTCCCTATCTAGTGCTGCCGTATAGTTACAATGGATCGTCATGGGCATTCCAGACTATGTTTCTCTATGCACTAGATGCATACTCCCCGCGACAACCGCGTTCCATCAGACCTAGCACCAATAACAAAGCTTTAATGAAAGGAGTTGCCGATATGAGCAGAGATATCGATGCATACTCGTCTATTCCCAAAGAAGAGTTGAGAGCTTATGTAGGGTGGAACGCGACGGGGTATAGTATTAGTCTGGGTGAAAGACAGCGAAAAATCTCATCCCCAATCTGGGTCGTACCCCACATAGGTCGGTTCTGTTTACAAGGTAATGGTCAGAATCCTAGAGCTCAACTGGGAAGAAGTGACTGTACTGAAACGTACACTTTTCCGTCACAGTTTTCCCCTGCGTTTTTGGCTGCCAAGGGTACATATTTTATCTGCAATGACCGAGCATATACATGGTTGCCCCCTGACTTCTCAGGCACATGTTATATTGCAAATCTGCTACCGCCAACATTTACTGCCGCCTCTGACTATCACAAGACCAGAGTTGTGAGAGGCGTGATTAGTAAGGAGGATACTGCCGGTCAGGAAGCGGGAGATTTCTTTTTGGGTTTTCTGCCGTTTTGGGGACCTATGGTCAATAGTAGGAACTTGAGACAACTGACTCGTGTGGTTGAATCCACTGTTAATGTTACGGCTGGTGCCCTTGGTAATTTGACAGCTGAGCTCCAAGCGGATCGCCTCATGACTTTGCAGAACCGCATGGTTCTAGACGTCATACTTGCAGATCGCGGTGGGGTATGTAAGGTTATCCAATCTAGTTGTTGCATTTTCATACCAGACAACGCTCCAACAGTTTATCAAGCCATCTCCAAACTACATAAAATATCTGAGTCCATACATGTGGATAAAGGAGATTGGTCACTGGTGGGGTGGTTCTGGGAACTGATATCTGCCTGGGGTTGGAAAGTTCTGATGGTCATTGGAATGATCTTAGCCATCCTTTTCCTGTTCTGTCTGTGCATACAGTGTGCTCCTGCGATATGTGGCCTCTGTGCTACATTATGTGTAAGGAAACCTGTATCGAGGGACGAGCTAAGTAATAGGATGATGCTACAGCAACATCTCCATGACTTCGTGAATATTGACCTAGACTCGGATTGAAATGAGTATAGTTATTGCCTATGTAAGGGCAAAAGGAGGGTCTGTCGTACTTTAGAATTTGGGACCGCGGTATTAGTGAACCGCGAATGGTTAGTGCGGTATGTACAAGTGCTTTTTGTAACGTTTTAGCTATGAATGCACTGTGTATACGCTATTATACATCACTACGTGGGTTCCATTTTAGAAGCGGTGGCCATCTTATGGTTGCCCTCACATAGGCTACATAGCATGAAGCAAATACGGGCCTTTTAAAGCACATGTGCCTTTCTTTGACTTTTCTGTGACCTGGGCAGCTTGGCTCCGTTGCCCCAGGTCAAACTGGTCTCACAAGTTCCCCGTCCTCTGGCCACCTGTGATTAGCATCAGGGCTTGACACACCATAAAGTCTTTTCATCCTACACGAGCCTCCAGCTAATCTCTTTCTCACCTGACTGTTCCTGCTTTATGGCTTGTTTTCCAAACAGGAGATGCTCATGTTTATTGGGGCCTATCGATATCTGATGTGGGATCTGAGCCTTGCTGGGTAAATAATTACAGGCTGGCTTAACTGGAATGTGGGATGGTCATCATGACTCTGCCTTTTCGTTTGTAATGTATACATGTAATGGCCATATCGTAAACCAAGGAATGTATGCCTGAAGCAGGATATTCTGTATTTAAGAAGAAGCCCGTTTCTGTGATTTTCAGCAGTCTCCTGAGAACATACACGCTGTTGTACTTCTAGGATACCTGTAATTGGTCTGCAGCCAATAAACTGATCTTTGACTTCACCCAGAAGACTCTGTGTTTCTGTAGGTCTGAAACAGGAAGAACCCGAAGTCATAGGGTGTGTTCCCCTGCACCGCTGGGCTTAAAATACCCAGTACTTCAGGCCTGTAGTCACTAGTGCACTTGGCACTTTACCCCCTTCCTAACACACTCCGCCGCAAAGACAGCACAGGATTGGGCCAGTTTTTAGGCTACTCTTATGTTTATAACCTACTAATCATGGGCCATATCAGCAACGGCCAGCGATAATTATCGCTGGCCGTGCTTAGCGATAATTTTCTTATCGCTGGCAATCTCTGCTTTTTATCGCCCTGGTAGCGCGTTATCATCAACGCGCTGCTCCAGGGCGATAAAAATTCCAGAGATGGCGATGTTATCGCCGTTTTGCAGGGAACATCGCTGGTTTTCCAGCAATGTTCCCTTCAAAAGAGCGATAAGCTTGCTGATAACGACCCTGTGGCCGTATCAGCATAATCCACCCCCAATGTTAGGGGTGACCAAGGGGCATATCAACAACAACCGGCGATAATTATCGCTGAGCGCACTTAGCGCTCAGATAATTATCGTCGGGTAGCGCCGATTTTTATCGCTGAGATAGCGTGCTATTAGCAACGCTTCTCTCATCAGCGATAAATATCCTAGCGCTAACTGGCTAACGCGAGATTATCGCTGGAAACCCAGCGATAATCTCACGTTAGCTAGTTGATAGGGACTCACAAACTTAGCCATGATATCCACCTTCCATAGGATATCATGGCTAAGTCAGTCCTGAAGCAGGCGTAAGGAAAGTAGCGATAACAGGGGTTATCGCTACTTTTCTTGCCGCTATGCTTCATAGCGTTAGGCTTGCTGATAGGAGAAATGTCGCTTAGCGACATTTCTCCGGTCATGCCAGGTCAGGAACGACCACTTTGCATCTCATTAGAGATGCAAAGCTGGGCGTTAGGAATCCCGACGCTAAAGCAAGGTTTCACGCGTTAGCGTGGCCTTGCTGATTAGGCGATAAAATTATCGCCGCTTTTCGACCGAAAACGGCCGCAAAAGCGGCGATAATTTTTTATCGCCTGCTTGTTGATATGACCCTTAGTCAGGATTTTAGCAGACGTTAGTTTTTGGTGTTGTCTTGCACCTGGTTATTACCATTCTTTACATGTTGGCAGGCCAAGCCTGCAGCCTTTAAGAAGGGAAGAGGGCTCATAATGATGGCTTCCGACACATTCTGAGCCCCCGGTGTCGGAGTTTTATCGGATGCAATAATCATCACAGCCGAGAGGGGGTGCTCACAACCTGGCGCTTCGAAGGGGCGGGCTTCAGTGGAAGCACTAGAGAGGGGACTTTATTTGCACCTGGAAGTAGAGCGCTGTAGTAAAAATGTCCAACTTTTCAAGGATCGCTGTTGGACTTCCTCAAGCACATGTGCCTCTCCCAGTGACCGTTGCCCACTGCTTCCAGTTCTACTTTGTTTTGTGAAATGGCTGTTGTCTCATCATCCCCTTCTGCATGGATTTACTATAAAGTTGCCATATGTGAGAAATGTTTCTTCTGTACTCTTCACTCATTAAAACTATAGAATTCAATGTATTCACCCTGCAGTTTAAAGTTGTAAGACAGACTAATGAGCCTACATTCAGGCACCAGGATGGCCGAGTGGTTAAGGCGTTGGACTTAAGATCCAATGGACATGTGTCCGCGTGGGTTCGAACCCCACTTCTGGTAGACATTTTATCATCTCTAAGTGTAACTTAATTTCCACCTATTGTTCTTTGTCTGCTGGACCTGCGAAACCATACAAGGTTTACTTCTTTTCTCTGAAATTATCACATTTTGGTTATTTACGTGTATTTTTTGTTAGTACGGAATCAAAGCGCAGCGCCCTCTGGTGTCTGTGGGCAACGAACGCCGATCAGGTTTTTTTTCCTAGAACTTAAAACAGGTTATATCTATATATATTGGTGATGCTGAAAAGTGACTCTGCTCTCTGCTTCCAGTTCGAGCTCCGTGAGGTAAAAGGCACAGAGCATGGGGCACACCGGAAGCTTGTATGGGGGTGTTACGAGCCTGACCCAAAGAGACTGCAGTCACGTTTTGTGACAAAACTCATTTTATCGACAGGGACTTTTACTTTACTAAAGCATTCTTTGACAGCCTGAGCCCAGCGTCATGCAAACGTTCGCTATGTGGCGGTTAAAAGATCAAATATTAACAACGTCGTAGTGTATGCTTTAAAGGTTGTTACACATTGGAAACACCCCGCTAAATCAAAATAGCACGCTATCGAACATTCTATAAAAAACTATCAAGAGTTTCTAACAAACATTGTTAAAGGGTAAAAAGTTTTAAACCATATATCCGGAGAAAGACTTTAAGAGTAAAAGAACTTAGCGACAAGTCCTCGATAAATCTGCCAAGTGGTTACGTCAGCAACAGCTATCCACACCATATATATTTAGAGCACATTTCCTTAGAGCTGAGGGGCTTATTTACACGACCCTTGTGGCCCCGGTGCGCCACTTTTAATATGGGAAAAAGTGACGTACCCGTGGCGCAATAGGCTTGTAAATAATTAGAAACATTACTATTCCCCAAACTCGATGCACATCGACTTTATGGTCTCTTATTATAATTTTTTAATTTGTCACTGCGCACAGGTAAGTAGAAAATATCCTATAATGCTCAGAAATAACAAATAGATGAATGCACATGTGCACGTTAAAAATCAATTTTGTAAGAAAAAACCATGCGCCAGCCGGGAATCGAACCCGGGTCGCAAGAATGGGAATCTTGCATGATACCACTACACTACTGGCGCAGCTGGCGATTTGAGTATCGGTGTTGGTGTTGTATATGAGACGTACAGGAAGGGCAGGTGTGGACTGTTTTCCTTTCATAGTGATAAACAAGAGCACTGTGCAATCCTTGAAGATGTGTTTCTCAACTTACAAAGTAAAACATTTCTCTGAGTTCAACGGTTTTGTCTCCTGGGGCGGCAGCAGGTATTACACTCGCTTGTTTTTGTGCTCACATCCGTGTTTATTTTATGTGATATCCTCACATTCCCATCTGAGGAGAAGTCACGGGGTCCTTCCCTCATCCACCACGCTGTGACTTCGACACACATTCCCGTTATTTATTTATTTTATGCGTTCTTATATAGCGCGGACTTTACCCGAAGGTGTCAGAGCCTTCACAATAGGAACAGTAATGATACATGGGGCGAACATTACAAGTGAGCATGTTACAAAAGCAAACATTGCGTTACATGAGGCAATGGTGGCAATTGTGCAAGTATGAAGAGCAAACAAAAGACAAGAGGTAGCAAACGGTACCTTACAAAAGGAAAAAGTGACGTGTGCAGGTTACAAAAGAGTACAAAGTACAAGTAGAGGTATAATATGGCACTAAATGGCAGACACTCAAAACACAAGAACACACTGGGAAGGCACTTCTATAGGCATGGAGAACAGAATTTCCTATAATGGAAGGACTTCCTTCCGTTACTAAGAAAGGAAGGGATAGCGAGGGGATGAAATGCGTCCCCAGTAGCGCAGTCGGGATCACTGACCCACAGTTGAGAGCTTTGTCACTAAACCGCCCCTCTGACTAAGAGACGGGCTGTTTCTAAAACAAAACAAAAAACACACTTGGCATTCTTACAGCGCATTCGTGAATCTATCATATACAGGGACTGAACAAACGCAAAAGCTGCCTCTAAAGTACCTGTGGAGAGATAACAAGCTGTGTGAGTTTGTTTTCCTCTGTGGCATTTACATTTAAGTGTGAAGTTTCAGGCTGCCTCCAGTCAGGATATTAAAACAAAAGGAGGCCTGATGGCCCCTTAACTTCGGCCCAGCTGGAGGTGCAAAAAAAACCCTCCCTCGCTGCCCACTCGTTGCTGAAAATTACACGGGGCTCATTCATCATATTTCTGTGGGGCCCGACTTCTTGGCAGAGGGGACGGCGTCCACCCTGTGAAAAGAGTGGGTGGACGCCATGTACCTGCGTGTACCCCCGACTCGTACCCTGATACCACACCACATGTCCTTCAAGGAGGTGGAGCCCAGATGCTGGTTCCACGGCAGCCTCCTCATGCACAGTGGTGGGCGGTGGCTGCCCTCTCCAAGGGTACACTGTGGTGTCTGCTACCAGGCCACACTTCAGCCACTATTAAAAGATGCACATTTATTTATTTATTCTTTCATTCATTTATTTACACGATGTTACATTGTGCATACATTACCAGAGGTTTCAGAGCGCTTTGCATTAGAGCGAGGAATGTTATATGAGAAGGTTTTGAGTAGCACGACAGTAGGGGACCATACTTATGGCTACTACAGTTAGTCAGGGTAAGTACCGTATTTACAATATTGCATATTACAAGTAACAAGATTAGTAGGTTACACAGATAAATATTGTATAGCTTCAGAGATAAATGCAAGTTGTTGTACGGCATAGTTTATAAACTTAGATATCAGAAACCTTATGCACCGTTAGGTTACAAAGTAATGTTTCATTGAAGAGTTGTGTAACAGTCAGGGTCATGCCGTTAAGGCAGGGGCGCAGGCCTGGTGGGGAGCTTGGAGAGGAGTATTATTGTGGAAAAACTCTTTTCCCAACGGACCACAGTGACACTACAGCAGCCCCCCAGGTCATCCATGGACTATGAGGACACTACAGCAGCCCCCCAGGTCATCCATGGACTATGTGGACACTACAGCATCCCACCCAGGTCTCCCACGGACCACAGTGACACTACAGCAGCCCCCCAGGTCATTCATGTACTATGAGGACACTACAGCAGCCCCTTCAGGGCATCCATGGACCATGAGGACACTACAGCAGCCCCCCAGGTCACCGATGGACCACGAGGACACTACAGCATCCCACCCAGGTCACCCATGGACCATGAGGACACTACAGCAGCCCCCCCCAGGTCATCCGTGGACCACGAGAACACTACAGCAGCCCCCCCAGGGTAATCCGTGGACCACAAGGACACTACAGCAGCCTTCAGGTCATCCATGGACCACGAGGACACTACAGCAGCCCCAGGCCATCCATGGACCACAAGGACACTACAGCAGCCCCTCAGGGTAATCCATGGACCACAAGGACACTACACCAGCCTCCAGGTTATCCATGGACCACGAGGACACTACAGCAGCCCCTCAGGGTCATCCGTGGACCACGAGGACACTACAGCAGCCCCAGGTCATCCATGGACCACGAGGACACTACAGCAGCCCCTCAGGGTCATCCATGGACCACAAGGACACTACTGCAGCCTCCAGGTCATCCATGGACCACGAGGACACTACAGCAGCCCCAGGTAATCCATGAACCACGAGGACACTACAGCAGCCCCTCAGGGTAATCCATGGACCACGAGGACACTACAACAGCCTCCAGGTTATACATGGACCACAAGGACACTACAGCAGCCCCTCAGGGTCAGCCATGGACCACAAGGCCACTACAGCAGCCCCCAGGTCATCCATGGACCACGAGGACACTACAGCAGCCCCAGGTCATCCATGGACCATGAGGACACTACAGCAGCCTCTCAGGGTCATCCGTGGACCACAAGGACACTGCAGCAGCCTCCAGGTCATCCATGGACCACGAGGACACTACAGCAGCCCCAGGTCATCCATGGACCACAAGGACACTACAGCAGCCCCTCAGGGTAATCCATGGACCACGAGGACACTACAACAGCCTCCAGGTTATACATGGACCACAAGGACACTACAGCAGCCCCTCAGGGTCATCCATGGACCACAAGGCCACTACAGCAGCCCCCAGGTCATTCATGGACCACGAGGACACTACAGCAGCCCCAGGTCATCCATGGACCACGAGGACACTACAGCAGCCCCTCAGAGTCATCCGTGGACCACAAGGACACTACAGCAGCCTCCAGGTCATCCATGGACCACGAGGACACTACAGCAGCCCCAGGTCATCCATGGACCACAAGGACACTACAGCAGCCCCTCAGGTTCATCCATGGACCACGAGGACACTACAACAGCCTCCAGGTTATCCATGGACCACGAGGACACTACAGCAGCCCCTCAGGGTCATCCGTGGACCACAAGGACACTACAGCAGCCTCCAGGTCATCCATGGACCACGAGGACACTACAGCAGCCCCAGGTCATCCATGGACCACGAGGACACTACAGCAGCCCCTCAGGGTAATCCATGGACCACGAGGACACTACAACAGCCTCCAGGTTATCCATGGACCACGAGGACACTACAGCAGCCCCTCAGGGTCATCCATGGACCACGAGGACACTACAGCAGCCTCCAGGTCATCCATGGACCACGAGGACACTACAGCAGCCCCAGGTCATCCATGGACCATGAGGACACAACAGCAGCCCCTCAGGGTCATCCGTGGACCACAAGGACACTACAGTAGCCTCCAGGTCATCCATGGACCACGAGGACACTACAGAAGCCCCAGGTCATCCATGGACCACGAGGACACTACAACAGCCTCCAGGTTATCCATGAACCACGAGGACACTACAGCAGCCCCTCAGGGTCATCCGTGGACCACAAGGACACTACAGCAGCCTCCAGGTCATCCATGGACCACGAGGACACTACAGCAGCCCCAGGTCATCCATGGACCATGAGGACACAACAGCAGCCCCTCAGGTTCATCCGTGGACCACAAGGACACTACAGTAGCCTCCAGGTCATCCATGGACCACGAGGACACTACAGAAGCCCCAGGTCATCCATGGACCACGAGGACACTACAACAGCCTCCAGGTTATCCATGAACCACGAGGACACTACAGCAGCCCCTCAGGGTCATCCGTGGACCACAAGGACACTACAGCAGCCTCCAGGTCATCCATGGACCACGAGGACACTACAGCAACCCCAGGTCATCCATGGACCACGAGGACACTACAGTAGCCCCTCAGGGTCATCCTTGGACCACAAGTACACTACAGCAGCCCCAGGTCATCCATGGACCACAAGGACACTACAGCAGCCCCTCAGGGTAATCCATGGACCACGAGGACCCTACAGCAGCCCCTCAGGGTCATCCATGGACCACGAGGACACTACAGCAGCCTCCAGGTCATCCATGGACCACGAGGACACTACAGAAGCCCCAGGTCATCCATGGACTACGAGGACACTACAGCAGCCTCCAGGTCATCCATGGACCACGAGGACACTAGAGCAGCCCCAGGTCATCCATGGACCACGAGGACACTACAACAGCCTCCAGGTTATCCATGGACCACGAGGACACTACAGCAGCCCCTCAGGGTCATCCATGGACCACGAGGACACTACAGCAGCCTCCAGGTTATCCATGGACCACGAGGACACTACAGCAGCCCCTCAGGGTCATCCATGGACCATGAGGACACTACAGCAGCCTCCAGGTCATCCATGGACCACGAGGACACTACAGCAGCCCCAGGTAATCCATGAACCACAAGGACACTACAGCAGCCCCTCAGGGTAATCCATGGACCACGAGGACACTACAACAGCCTCCAGGTTATACATGGACCACAAGGACACTACAGCAGCCCCTCAGGGTCATCCATGGACCACAAGGCCACTACAGCAGCCCCCAGGTCATCCATGGACCACGAGGACACTACAGCAGCCCCAGGTCATCCATGGACCATGAGGACACTACAGCAGCCTCTCAGGGTCATCCGTGGACCACAAGGACACTGCAGCAGCCTCCAGGTCATCCATGGACCACGAGGACACTACAGCAGCCCCAGGTCATCCATGGACCACAAGGACACTACAGCAGCCCCTCAGGGTAATCCATGGACCACGAGGACACTACAACAGCCTCCAGGTTATACATGGACCACAAGGACACTACAGCAGCCCCTCAGGGTCATCCATGGACCACAAGGCCACTACAGCAGCCCCCAGGTCATCCATGGACCACGAGGACACTACAGCAGCCCCAGGTCATCCATGGACCACAAGGACACTACAGCAGCCCCTCAGAGTCATCCGTGGACCACAAGGACACTACAGCAGCCTCCAGGTCATCCATGGACCACGAGGACACTACAGCAGCCCCAGGTCATCCATGGACCACAAGGACACTACAGCAGCCCCTCAGGTTCATCCATGGACCACGAGGACACTACAACAGCCTCCAGGTTATCCATGGACCACGAGGACACTACAGCAGCCCCTCAGGGTCATCCGTGGACCACAAGGACACTACAGCAGCCTCCAGGTCATCCATGGACCACGAGGACACTACAGCAGCCCCAGGTCATCCATGGACCACGAGGACACTACAGCAGCCCCTCAGGGTAATCCATGGACCACGAGGACACTACAACAGCCTCCAGGTTATCCATGGACCACGAGGACACTACAGCAGCCCCTCAGGGTCATCCATGGACCACGAGGACACTACAGCAGCCTCCAGGTCATCCATGGACCACGAGGACACTACAGCAGCCCCAGGTCATCCATGGACCATGAGGACACAACAGCAGCCCCTCAGGGTCATCCGTTGACCACAAGGACACTACAGTAGCCTCCAGGTCATCCATGGACCACGAGGACACTACAGCAGGCCCTCAGGGTCATCCATGGACCACGAGGACACTACAGCAGCCCCAGGTCATCCGTGGACCACGAGGACACTACAGCAGGCCCTCAGGGTCATCCATGGAGCACGAGGACACTACAGCAGCCCCAGGTCATCCATGGACCACGAGGACACTACAGCAGGCCCTCAGGGTCATCCATGGAGCATGAGGACACTACAGCAGCCCCAGGTCATCCATGGACCACGAGGACACTACAGCAGGCCCTCAGGGTCATCCATGGACCACGAGGACACTACAGCAGCCCCAGGTCATCCGTGGACCACAAGGACACTACAGCAGCCTCCAGGTCATCCATGGAGCACGAGGACACTACAGCAGCCTCCAGGTTATCCATGGACCACGAGGACACTGCAGCAGCCCCCTCAGGGCACCCTGTCCATATCTTCATAGGACATTTCATGTGTGAGGCAAGAGCACGTCCTGGCATCATGGACCCTCCTAATCTACTGCCAGGTGCTACCTCATGCAAACACTGCCACGCACATGGGCCTCACAGCATTTTCAGAGGACCCAACACATTTGTGTAAACTCTACCCTCCTTCCTCACCTCTTGCTCTTAACATTCCCAGCACCGGTCTGCCCTCTTCATCTGTGCACTGCAAGAAATGTTTAATATTCAGAAACGTGCTCCACTGTACGTGCATTGTCCCGCTCAACCACTGACATGCGCAGGGCCCGCATAGCAGCACCATTCCCTTCTGCCTCTTCCACACTCATGTCTTTGTCATTAATACACAGCCAAACCATGTGTAACCCTGCCTGGTTAAGAGTCTGGAGCACATTCTAGTCTCAGCCAGGTTCAAACATGGTCCAGATTCACTCCATGAGTGATCCAGAGATTTCTCATTGACTGACAGACGATGCGCACTGCGCTGTGGAAAAAGATGCCTGGGCGCCAGGGCTAGATCTTGCAGCGGGCTCGCTTGTCAGGTTAGGAACAGGCCCACAGCCCCTCAACAGTCCTGCCAGATATGCCCCAAGGGCTGGATATGGACACAGTCTCCCAGGACTGCTGTTCCCTCCAGTCCACCAGTGTTCATGTTGTGTGGCTCAAAGGATGGTGACTGTAGATGTGGTGGGTGGGTGTGCTTTTCGCTAAGGCTACTTGGTGAGAGCCCCCACCGCTCCCAGACAGAATCAAGCTTCGGGGATCAGGTGTGATGGTGCATTAAGGGAGGCTGCTTTATCCCCTGAAGGATGTGGTAGCTACCGGAGACGCAGACTACTGCCACTGCGGTGCCCGGTGTAGTCACAATTGAGGCGCAAACAGGAATGTTTGTTAAAGCCGTCCTGGATTCTCTGTCCATCTGAAGAATAGGTAACAAATCCAGAACCTGTCTGGACCCCACTCTGTTTCACCCCTGACCAGGCCCAGAGCACCCCCCACAGATAACCTATTGTGGTTCTCTGGTGAAACCGCCCAGGGTAAAAAGACTACAGACCAGGGCTTTAAGTGGGCCGGGTCTCACCGGGTCTGAGCACCGGCAGTTTTTTAAGGCGGGCCTCGAAACAGGTCTCTATCGGGCTCTGTTTTGTGCCCTGGCACAGGCAGCCCGTTTTCTTCGAGCTTTATAGGGGAAGGGAAATCCTTTAAGGAGAGTCATTTTCTCTCTGGATTTCCCTTCTCTTTTTAAAACTCAGGAGCAGCAAAATGGTCGTGGTGTCACCAGGGCTTTAAGTGGAAGCTTTTTCAATATTAATACAAGCCATAGTTGCTGCTCATTTATCTTATGCAACTAACAACCATTGACAAAGCCAATAGCCCTGTCTCGTTGTAGGGATGATGTTACTTGTATCTTATATCTGGATGCAATGACAGAAACAGCAAAATACCAGTCGGGCGCTACATTATGCTAAGCACACATTTTCAGCGTATGTGTTTTTAAGCCACGCCCTTAATTACATTGGCCACACCCCCTTGAGAGACCCCCAAGTTTTTTCATCCCACTTAAATCCCTGCTACAGATTTAGGGGCAGATTTACAAGCCCCTTGCGCGTCACTTTTCCCATGTTAAAAGTGACGCAAAAGTGGCGCAAAGGGATTGTAAATCTGCCCCCCTATGTGCACAAAGTGCAAAGATTCCCTCACACATGTACAGTGCACTGTACACACTCAGCCCGCTTAAGTGTCCTGCATGTGAGAAGGAGTCACTGCTCACACGTGATTCTAATAGGTGGGCTACAGAAGGCTCGCAGGAGCAGGGACTGCACAGAGACAGAAACCTCGCTCTCCCCCCCCCCCCCCCCCCGCGCCGGACTGAGAATCCAAAAGCAGCTCTAGCCAAAAATGCACGCACCAATCCTGCCCCTTGTGCTTTTTCACAAAATGTATGAATTAACTTATCTATCAGACCTGGAGTGCTCCGTATCAAAACGACTCTGGTGGGACTCGAACCCACAACCTTTGAATGCCTTCTCAGCCAACCTAGAAGTCCAACGCGCTATCCATTGCGCCACAGAGCCACCTGTAGATTACCGTCTCCCAAGCATTACTGTTGGATTTAAGAAATAGTGATGCACCTGTTTGATCTCTTTCTCTGGAGTGACAAAAGTGAATAGTTCGTGCAAATGCATATCTAGAGGTGAGACGGACCAGGACTGGGCTCGCTCCACTTACAGGGCCTCAGGGGTGTGTGAGGTATTTCGGGCGGGTTATTTTTACCTCCCGCTGGAAGCTTTTCATTGCTGGGCGATTATGGTGTGAAGGTGATATGAACGCACGCTACATATATCATGATGTTGACCCCGCCCTTAAAACCCATGTACATCCGGAATCCCCGGGGCCCATACAGGGCCCCGCTGCTGCTCCCTGCTTGAGGGGAGCCCACGAGGCGTGTGGTAAAGTCACCCCGGAAGCCTCCTCCTGCGCCCTCTTCTGGGTTTAAGTACTGATAGTGAAACATTAAATCACATCATGAATTCACGACACTGACCCGTATTATACCAGGGTCACGTGACACATCTTCCTGCTAGATTTACATGAGCTCTGATTGGATAAACCAGAACAGTTTGGTCACTTTCAACTTCGTCTTCTTGAAACCCATGAAAAGAAAGCCTCATAAAGGTTCTGTCCTGAGACGGCGATGAACCAGGCTCGTTCCTTAAAGGTGGAACCGGACGGGCAAATGCACACTCACTGAAGTGCACAATAACACACGCTTTAGGGCCGTGTGGCTGGTGCGGCTGCACTGGGCGCCGACCTGGAGGGGGGCGGGGGTCTGTGTTTAGCAATAATGTATGATTTAAAAACACCTGCTGCCGAGTTCCTTGTGCGCTCAACTTCCAGGAAGCAATACAAATGTCATGATAACTCTGGTGGTTAATGTTCCTGCAAGAGAGAGAGATCGGAGTTTTTGTCTAGTATCAGTGTTAACTCACCATAAAGTAGCACAGAGGGCAAATAGGGAGGGTTACTTAGGCCCTGTTATACCCGCATACGCTAATTACAAACGTGCAGATACTTTGGTGGTGTTATGGGCCGGAAGTCCAGAGCAACCTCCGCCTGTTTATTTAAGTTCTCTGGCCACGCCTTACAATGTGTGTGTGCAGGGCTGGACTGGCTGTAGTGGGCACCGGGCTTTTCCCCAGTGGGCCGCCAGGGTGGGGGGCGGTTTTCGGCCTCTGGGGGGGTTGTTTTTGTTACCGGGGGTCGGCAATATCGGCTCCCTGTAACAAAACTGCCACTAGACAAAACCGATCTCTCTCCAGCAGGTACATTAATGACCAGAGTTATCATGACACTTTTATTATGACCTGGAATCTACTGGATATACAAGGATCTCTGCAGTGCTTTTAAAATTGCTTCAGAGCTACAAAGATGGCCCGCAGTAACAAAAGCAGCCCCCACCCTTCCAGCCTCCGGGGGAAATGCCCGATACCTGGAATGGTCAGTCAAGCCTTACATCCGTACATTCTTATTTCACCCGTCTTCTTTCCCTCTCAGCCAAGCCTAGTTTTTCTTCCCTTTAAAATGCCCCCTAATCACTATCTCCCTCTTCCATTTCCCTCTCCCTCTCCTACTCTCACTTCCTCTCACTCTCCATCTTCCTCTCCCTCTCTCTCACTTCCCCCCACTCTCGACCTCCCTTTCCCCCTCTCCATCCCCCTCTCCCTCTCTCTTCCTTTCCACCTCTCCCTCCCGTTCTCCCTCTCCCTTTTCCCTTTCCATTTTCTTTTCCCCTTCCCTTTCCCCTTCCCTTTCCCTTTTCTTTCTTTTTCCCTATCGCTTTGTCTTTCCTTTCAGAGGGACCCCATTCAGCCCAAAGTCTATGAATAGATGTGAGATGCAGGAGACCAAGAGGCCCCCCCTCGATATTCTGGGAGCCTCCCATCATAATCTGCAGGGGGATCGTTTTCGCTCATTTCCGGATTACCAAATAGGCAAAGTAGGCGCCCGCCTATGGGCCCCACTCCTTTTAGAGGCCCTGAGACAACAGATCAAAATAATATTGATTTGGCCTTTAAAGAAAATTACACAGAAGCTTTCATAAATTGTTTACAAAAGATAGAAAATAATAAATCAAATTAAAGACACAAAAACTTTACATTAAAAACTCTATAGAGAATTTCTGTATTAATGTGATGTATCAATTGAATATTCAAAGATTAGTTTGTTTATTAACATTACAAAATTAGAATTTTTATTTAATAACATTAATAATTGTTAATGTATAATATTGTGTAATAAAATGTGTTTATTAAAATTGTTGGTTGGTAAAAGAGATAATTTGTGAGGAGTACCCAAAATTTCGACTGCCTAGGGGCCTCAACAGGGTTTTATCCAACACTGTTTTGGCTTAGGCCACTGTGGGATGGCTGTCCATCAATCAATCAATCAGATTTCTTATAAAGCGCGACTACTCACCTGTGAGGATCTGAATGGTGCCAGTGAGTAGTTCTAAAATGGCTGATGTCATATTTTGTTGTGTGTGGGGGGGGATGATCGAGACATTATTGACTTTTACAATACAATACATTTGTAAAGCCCACAGCTAACTCAAAAGGTGCACCAACCAGGTGTTCCAGCCCTAGTGAAAATAATTTCAACCTTGTCCAGGCATAAGCAAGCTTAAGAAGGGGTTATTGCAGAGTCAAATATCAATGTTTAAAGCTTTTTTTCTGAAAACTATTTCAGATGGACAACGTCTCAAGGCCACAAGTAAGAAATTCCACAATCTGGCTGTCAGGTAGGCAAAGGAACAGCCCCCTCTTATGGATTTAACCATTCAAAGGGTTTGAAACAATTTAAGGTTGTTGGAACGAATTTAGGGTGGATAGGCGTTTGTGCACTGCCTCCAAGATTCCCATGCCTGGTGCTGTGACACCAGGGCAACCTCATGCACCCATGGCAGCCTACTAAGGGCCCATGGACCCGCCAGGGGCCTTTGAATCTTGTCAGAAGCTAGATCCTTTGGTGCCTGTGATCCACCCACAATGCACATGACCGAAGGTCACACACATTTGGGGTCAGACACCTGCAGACGTTGGGGCACAGGCTCAGGCTGAAAACCAGAGAACAGGCCTGGCACCTCCACGCCTCCGCTGTGCATGGCTGACGGCTGTGTGAAGACCTGAGAAGGGTAGGGTACAAGACCCATCATCTAGCGACCCATCATCTAGCCATGCCCTTCCTCCCATTATATATAAACGAAGGGCCACCCGAGACTTACTACTAGGTTCAGGAGAGGGCTAATGAAACAAAAAAACATGGGGAAAAACCTGCAGCTCAACCTGGATTCCTTCTAAAGAGCAAGCCATCTGAAAGGATCTATGGCACGTGCATCAAACCTTAACACGAATATCAGTTTTATTTTTCATACAAAAATTCTCTTAGTTCATTTACACAACCTAGTAAGTATAATCGCGCTGCACACAGTCAAAGGTTGTGTGTAGCGGGGTTCGAATACCTGCAGAGGGTGGAGTGCAGGTTGTGGCATCCTTACAAGTCTTGTTCCTCATCCCCACTGCTCACAACCAAAGGCCTTGAGCCACAAGTCGGAAGTACATAGAGCGTGGGGCTCAGGACCAGGCTAAGGCAAGTCCAGCACTCTCTCCCTGCTGGGCACAGCCATGCTCAGCGAAGGAACTGACGCCTTCATCCAAAGTAAATCTGCCCTCCCCCACGACGAATACTTTCAGAAATGTGGTTACGCTTAGAGTGGGAGTAGTACATGTGAACCCTCCCAAGTCCAACATTTCCTTTAAACCAGTAAAGTTTGTATTGGGAATAGTGAATCTGCCCCCTCAAAGTTCAACCCTTTCCCCATGTAGTTACATTTAGAGTGGGAATAGTAAATGTCATCCCACCAAAGTCCAAATCTTTCCCTAGCATGGTTGGTTGGAGTCTAAATAGTAAATCTGAACCCCCCTTGAAGTCCAACACTTTCCCTAATGTAGTTCGGTGTGGGAATCGAACCCAACCCTCTCAAAATCCTTCACTTTCCCCAAAGTGGTTCCGATTGGATCTGGGAATGGTAAATCAGATACTTAGGTTTCCTCCACTTTCGGCAATGAGGTTATGTTTGGAGTGGGAATAGTACATTAGACCTTCCACAAAGTACAACACTTTCTCCAATGTTGCTAAGTTTTTAGAAAGAATACTAATTGTGACTTCCATAAAGTGTTGACATTTGTTTGTATTTCGTCTTATGTATCTTAAAAATAATAGGAATTTATAACATAAATTGTAGGTTTCTTCATTAATATATTTTTGCAAAGTGTACTTTTTGTATTGTTTGTTATATGCTCAATCAATATTTATTAAAGATTTGGAACTCCTAGGAGATCCACATAGTCAAGTCAAGTCAAAGATCTTTATTCGGATATAAAAAACATCCATAAAAGTACATGTACGTCACAACAATTCATCCTAATTAAAACAATAAAACAATCATTTAAAAAAAAAATTTAAGAAAATATCACAGTTAATTTTATAAAGTAAACTTCCTGTGAGATACAGGCATCTTAACAATAACATTATTTTACAGTACTACGTGCATTATGTTTTGGCCTGGCATATGCTACAATTGAAACAATACACAACTGATGAGCTATGACATGTGCAAAAGAGCAACCACTAATGCAAATGTACAAAGGGCAGACTGAGTAATCAGACCATGTTCATTGATGCTCGAGAACGAGTAGCAGATTGAAGAAAACAACTAACTCTGAAGATTACATCGTCAGAGCCTCGCATCAATAAATCTTTTAGGGCCACATGACATTATATAGGATTTGTTAAAATTGGTACATAGGCCAAGATCAGCCATATATAAAACAAAACCTGTCATTAGAGTACATAATGCATTGGGTGTGCGCCATAAGGACCGCATCATCCGCGTAAAGAAGTGCGGGAAGTAATTTTCCATTAATGTTCAGGACATCACTAGTCAATTTGCACAAAGAGTTACTTAACTCATTTATATACAAGATAAAAAGCAGGGGTGCCAAGACACAGCCTTGTCTGACCCCCCTGCCAATCATAATGTCCCCCGAGACTTCACCATCATTATTTATTCGGACACGGGCTTTCAAGTCACTATGTAGGTGGGCCAAAAAATAAACGAGTGACTCATCTAACCCATAATTTAACAAAACTGACCATAAGCGGGAGCGATTAACAAAATCAAAAGCGGAACTTAAGTCCATAAACCCCAAATACAATGGGGATTTTTTGGCAATGGTGTATTTGGCCAATATTAAGTTCAGGTTTAAGCATTGCTCAACAGTCCCCACGTTGCCTCTAAAGCCTAGCTGGCATGGGTGTAAAATTATATTTTCCTCTGCCCAGGTCCTGATCTTGTTGAAAATGACCCTTCCCAAGATCTTCAAGGTATTATCTATTAAAGATATGGGCCGATAACAGCCAGGATCTAGTCTGTCGCCTTTCTTAAAGATTGGCACGATAATGCTATTTGACCAAGTTGCTGGGGCTGGGGTGTTAGAAAAATTATTAAAAATATTGCACAATAACGGTGACCAAAAGTCAGGCTCTGATTTAATTTGGTCGATGGATAATCCATCGGGACCAGGTGCTTTATTACTCGCGCTTTGAGAAATAGCATCTTCCACCTCCGTTATTGAGATATTAAGGGCCATAGAGGGGTAGGAGGTTTCCATTAATAGGTGCGGCGCAGCATAAATGCTTGAGAAATGCTTCACCCACAAATCCCCTGATATATTGCAGTTTATGGGGGTAATGTTGGATCCAATTGATCTTAAATTCTTAACCTCGCCCCAGAAACCGGCAACATCTCTCAGTGCCGCCGTGCGTGCAAGGGATTCCCAATGATCTTTTAATATCTCCTCTGTTCTTATTTTTACAGTGTGCTTATAGCTTGACCTCAGTCTCCTCACCAAGGACTGATCCCGTGGTTCAGCTATAAGGGCTGCCCGTAATTCACGGTTTGCTTTGGAGCACGAAGTGTCGAACCACCTGGGGTTTTAATTATTATTATTGGCCGAGGCGGGTTTGGAAATCTCCTTTTTGATGGCCATACACAACCCTGTAAAGGCCTCGATAATGTCATGTCCAGAATTATCACTAGATAAACAGACAGACACTAACGAAGGGTACATTTTAATTGTGCGAGCTATGGCCCCCTTGTTGTCTATCCCCTTCCAAACTACCCTAAGTTTGTCCGTTGACGCCACCAGGTTTTTTGCCCCAATTTCTCTATGTTTCCCTGGTTTTTTGATGGATTTAAAACTGCACAGAATAGGGTTGTGGTCACTATATATAGTGCTGACAACCTCAGCCTCTAGTAGACAGTCCCCAAGCAGGGAAGATATAAATACATAATCTATTGTAGTTGAACTCCCACGCCCAACATACGTGGCCACAGGTCCTTTATTAGCAGTAGTATTTACCTTCTCCATGATATTAGCGAAGTCTCGTGTGGCTAAATGATCAAGCAATTCTTCCCCTCTTTTACAGGGAGGGGTTCGGGGATAAATGTGTGCGTTAAAATCACCTCCTACACAAATGCCATCAAGTTTATCATGCTTTTGTCCATCGACAATTCCATCAATAAAATCAAACAATCTTATAAAATTTGTGTTTGGATGTGTTGTGAAGTCATTATTATAAAAATTAATTAGGCATAATTTTAACCTGTTAGTGTAAATTAAGGCCTGAAAATTCATATCATTGGTCTTCAAGGATTCAATTTTAGCTCCTGCAGTAATCTTAACCCAGATAGATAAACCCCCACTAGGTCGTCCCGAAGCCGGAACGGGTACAATTTGGTTGTAACAGCTATACCCCTCATGAAGCAGAGAACTAGTACACCAAGTTTCTTGGAACATTAAGATATCAAAGTTAGTAACCCAATCTATCCAGTCCCTAAATTTCATTTTCGCATTTAAACCAGCAATGTTCCAACTCAAAATTGTTAATTTGTCAGATGATATAGGGGTGGCGGTGGCATGAGCAGTTATTTTAGAATCAAGTGGCATAATTACCTCAATTTCACCGTTAGACACCTCTATAGGGGGGCCAGTTATCAATTCTTCCACGGAGTCAGTTGCATTCAAGTAATCACTGTCTGCTGTAGCTGGAGGGATAGCTGGTGGTCAGTCCTGGGTCTCAAGCTCAGATAATACACTGTATCTATTATACAGTGGAAAAAATGGTGGAGCTGGGCTAAATAATCTCAGGGGGGGCCTGTAGAAGTAGCTCAACGGTAGTAGAGTTACAACAGTAGAGGGACTGGGGTGGATATAATTGCTATTGAGTATAAAATTTGCTGTTGAGGGGTGCCTGAAATTAATTATGATGCAGTCTCCATTAATGTTCTTAAATAAGGGACCAACCCAACTCACTCGGCGGACTGACAGGATTTCCCTCGAAATATTTGGCCCAACCCCTTTATGTTTAGTCAACCAGTCAATACACTTATTGTTCAACTGGACCCCCTTAAGCGATGGTACACCTGCTAAGATCAAGACATAAGGGCAGGCATCAGGGGGCAAGTGAAGGGCTGGTCCTGGATGTTTTGTGGGCCTAGTGTCAACGGATTACCCTTGTCTGAACCCATATTAGTTTGTTTCCCCGACTTTATGGTGGCTGAGCTAGGTCCGCCCTTTGATGTACCGGCAGCCGCACTAGCGGGGCACGGCGGTCCAACTGCTACACCTGGAGTATGCTGCAATAGTGTTGCGGGTCGGCTTTTTCCTGCAAAGGCATCCCTAGGTGCAGTGTCATTTACTGGTGTACTACTGTTAATGATTGGCCCGTCTCCCAAGATGACCTTACTAGCGGCCTCCATATCTTTCAGTAGTCGTTCTCCCCTCAGCAGATCTAGGCTAATCACCCCTTTTCTTTTTACATCTTCCTTTTTTACCAGGTTTTCCAATCTATCTAGTCTTTTAAAAATTGTATTAAACTGTTTGATCATTTGACTTTCCATTTGTTTAAAAATTGTGTCGACTATAGTCTCAATACAATTTCCATTTAACTTTTTTTGAGTGACGCTTTCAATTATGGGCTCAGTCTGTGTACAAGCAGAGTCATGTCCTTCTTTACGGGGGATCATAACTGTATTCCCCTCAACCAGTTGCAAGGACTCATTGCTATCCATGCCATCCATACCGCCCCCTGATAATTGTTTCCCTCTGGTCCACATACTCTGAGGTGTGGGTTGACTCTTGTTACGTAGGGGTTGTTTCCTTTTATTTATTGTTTGTTTCGAGGGACCCCTTTTCCTCTTCTCTCCGACAGTCTTATTACTCGGGGTCGGGGGAGGGTTAACGGTTAGAATGACAGGATCTTGTTGTGAGTCAATGATAATAGTTGAACTGCTGCCCCCAATTTGAGCTACCAATGGGTTGGCCGGTGGGTTGGCCGGCAAGGTAGGTTTCGTGATTGTGACCACAGGGGAAAGCGGCACAGCATTATTTGGGCAGTCTTGCTGGAGCTCTAGATGTGAAGTCATAAGACCCAATGACATCCTCCTCTCGGTATTGGCAATTTCAGTGCTAACCAAATTGAAGGCATTTTCCAGCATACTCTCAAAGGAGGGTGGACAGAAGGGCCCTCAGGGGCCTGTGTGATGGTACTGATATTTCGTTTCCCTATAATGCTTATTTGGGCTCACCTTAACAGCAGCTTATAGGGGTGGCCCGCCCTTTATCACGGCTTTAGCCCGGCTGGTCCCGCGCGCGTCACGGGAGAAGCGCCGGTGCCTTTCGGCGATGTCGACGGTGGGCGGGACTTACGGGGGATTGTGGAGGATTGTGGGGGCTGTGGTCCCCCCACACTGCGGCCGCGGCTCGAAACGCGGCGGCGGGGGGACCTAGCAACCAAGCAGCAGCACTCCCCAAAGAAAAAACTGCCGACAAGCTCCTGCCGGTCAACGCTCCAACGTGGCAAAGCAGAGTGAAGAGAGGCTTCTGACGCAGGCCAAGAAGTGAGTGAGTGAATAGCAAAGTTCCCGCAGAGCAGGACCTCTTCGTAGCAAGGAAAGGCTCCGCAGACCGCTCTGGGGTGCTCTGGGGTGCTCCGCTGGGTCAGGCGCCTCTCATCTCCGAACTCCTCCGGACTCAGCTCGTCTCCACATAAAAGTAGATACATATTATTACAAATAATAAAACATAACAGAGCTCATTCCACGAACCATCCTAAAATTATCAGGGGACTGGGATGGCAAGGCTGGAATTCCTTGAGGTAAGAGCAGTTAATATTAGCAGTTATCCCAGTACGTATAATACTTAAGGTTCTGAACATTAACATTGTATACAGTATAAAATCCAAAGTGCAGTCTCAAATAGAAGATCGATTTAGAATTAGCACCAAGGAGGAGGACATAACAAGCATCTCCTAAAATGTGCAAAGGGCAGTAAGTATCAACCATTTCATAAGCAGCACAAAGTCCAAAGTTCAACTTCAACCAAAATATTCAATTTCCAATTAGCAGCATAAAAAGGAATGACTAAACATATCCAAACCTGTGCAAATAGCAATTCAGTAGCAGCCAGTTTAAGTGCAAAGCACATCCAAATCCCACTTCAGTTAAGTTTTGCAGTTAACAACAAAAATATAGAGGGAAAAGAACGCAGCATATCCCTATTGTGCGAAATAGCAGTAAATGACAACCAATCAGTGTGTAAAATACAAATAGATAAAAAACAAAATACTAATACTTCGCAAGAGGAAGACAAACAAGGGAATTAATTTAAAATATATACATAAACTCCTTAAAATAATTAAAAAGTTTTACACACACTGCTTTGTTTTTTGGACAAAAGAGATAGTCCCGGGCTGATGCTACAGTTTTAACACAATTTTGTAAAAACATCGGCCGAAGCCAATGCTAGCGACTTGATGCCAATACTGGACAAACAAACAAAACAAGATCCAGGGTCCGAATGCTCAGCTTACACAAATGACACATTTTTCCATTATTCAAATTCTGGGACCAGTTTGCTGTTAAATCATTTAGAGATTCATATGACATAAAATAAGCAAACGTCGAATTCCGTGTTCTAAATTCTAAAATAAGTATTTTTGTGCAATTCTCAGTGAGTTTGTCCTGGTTCTTAGTTTTAATCTTTCTTTAGAATTGCAGAATTTAGTGTCTCTATTAAAACTAATTTTTCCACTCTAGGTTTTTAGGAGAGATTTAAATCCTAATGGTGGGAGTGTAAGCACTGATTATTCCTGTATACCAAAAGATTTTAGTGCCAAGGAGAAATCACGGTAAAAAAAGTTATTATCTACCTTAACATCAAAGATTTCATGACGCATGAAACCTCTTAATGAATCTGGCTCGCTATTTTTTAGCTGATATCCCCAGTGTATAACCTTGGATAAACCTTGGATATAGGAGCTTATCAAACCAAATTCCATTCTAATTGCTGCCGTTGGGACTAACGTGTTAAAATTAAATTTTTTACTTAGTATCTGAACTTCAATCCTATCCAAAAAACTCCAGTCCTTAATAGGGATTGATTTGATTGCATAGAGCAGGGTTGGTGGAATTTTTGCCTTAAAAACCATCAATAGATGTAAAAAGTGTCTCCTGCCCATAGCACTGTAAAAAATACGCAAACCATTGGTGTGAGATGTAGCTTTACAAGTGCTGTGTTCAATATGAGGTTTGTTCTTTGAACTGCCTGTTTGTTATATGCATTTTCCAAACATCTCCTTTAATACATACAGTTTCACTGCACATTGCTTTTCAATTGCAAGTTTTCTGTAATATTTTTTAACAAAAAAAGATTTACCTTCGAAATAATTACAATTATGTAAATTGATATAGTTGTAGTGTGCCCACATTTTCCTTTGCAGATATCTACTGGAGTATGGTAATTTTCATCAGCAACATTTTTTTCAAATTGTTTATGTGTTTAAACATTAACATATATTTAAAAATACAATAACAAATATATATATCAGTATTTTTTAACATATTACGAGAGGGAGCAAGGGAGAAAGAAAGAATGGGAGGAAGGAAGTGATGAAGGATGGCGAGAAAGGAAGGCAGGAAGATAGGAAGCCAAGACAGAGGTGCCAATTTAAAAGGAGAGAATAGACAGGCGTGGTCATTGTGATGGTAGAGCAGACAGAGCCATTGAAGGCCGTTTTTTAAAATATCATGGTCGCTGGTGCCTCTGTAATAATCTTGTCCTCCCCACCCGCTAGGGTTTAATGCAGCAGGTACAGCTAGGGTTGCCACCTTGGCTGCTTTTATGTAGCCCCCAGCCTATATTTCAAAGTTTAGGCCAGTAACTAAATGAAAAAAGCAGTGAAATATAAACTTAAAACAGCATAAAGTTATAAAAATCAAGTAAAAAGGTGTTTGAGAACTGTCTACTTTTTTTCTGAATGATCATTATAACAAATAGAGAGATATGTGCATGTTAGAAAAGACCCTGACACTTTTGTAAGCTTAAAAATGCTTTATAACAAAATATTAATGAAATGAAACTAAATGAATAGCAGTATTGTATTTGAAGACATGAGGAAAAAAGATGTTAAAAATTATCAATATAAAAGCAGAAAGCAGTAATCATTTCAGCCATATACAGAAGGGTTCGTGCTCAAATAACTTTACATATAAAGAAAGAAAAAGAAACCAATAGCATTTTATATATTTTTAAAGAGGTGCAAAGAGGAAGAAAGTAGAAAGAAAAGTAGAGAATAGCAGAACTATATTATGTGGCTTATGAGCTTAGAGAACAAGAAGTAAATGCAAAACATCTAATAAATCACTCAACCTGTATTTAGGAAATGATGAAACTCAAGGAGGTTTAAATGATACAATTGCATCTTTAGGTTTTGAGTGTAGGTTAGATAGAAAATTAGGAAATGGCAACTAGAACAGACCTCTTTTAATGAGTTGTTTAGTGGAGTGTACATTTGCGCTATCTTAACGATGCACATGACATAACATATTCCACAAACTAAAAAAGGTAATGTTGCTAGCGTCTTTCCAACTAGCCAAAATATTATGCAATCCAATAGTAATCAACAAATACACAAATTGACCAATTATGATATTGGTATGCCTAATTTCTGATGCACCTCCTAAAAATATGTGTCTTATCAAATGGAAATGTGATGGAACAGATATCCACAACCTTGTTCTAAATCTGCTGACAATGAAAAAACATGTGAAAGAGGTCACTGTTCTCAACATCACAGGACCAATATTTAGTATCAGTTAAAACTTTAGATTTGAAAGGTAAAGTGGGTGTAAGGAACAATCTATTATAAAAGAGATATACAGTTTGAGTGGTACTTGCAGAGGAAGATGTGGAGTGCTGTTTTGACCATATCTTATTCCAAGTATATGTTATATGTTATGTTATAAAGGGTTTTATAGCGCGCTCAAATACTCAAGAGTGTCCTGGCGCGTGAAATATAGAGGAAAATATATGTTGCAAGTCAGTGTCCCACTGTAACTCAACTTTTGTTTTTAATCAGTCAACATGCCATGATTCCAGGAACTTATATATATAGGAAGCTTTCACTTCAGTGGAGAAAGTAAGAGAAGAAGTAATATCTTGATGCAGTTGACCGAGAGATTGGGGAGAAGACATAGATAGTGTTATTATATCATCATGTTGCCTATATTGGATCTTAGAGTCAGGGGATAATTGAAAATTCGACTGGAATTCAGAAAAGGAAATGAACCAGTTATCTGAGAAGAACTGATTGATTGTAATAATAAACATTTATATTCATTCTTTCCAGAAAGGTATCCAATTTTTCAATCTAGTGTTTTTGTTGTACCAAATGGGAGAAATTCTAAATGACTGAATTGGGATGAGTAATTTAGTAAGTAGAGGTTTGGCCAGAGAAACTGAAAATAAAAAAGAAGGGTGCGAACAATATTTAGGCAGACCCGGCAGGAATGATCTACTTCTGATAGAGAAGGGGTTATACTGGTATGCTCTAATTTGTTCCATACAGTGTCTGAAGATATACAGTCAGCAGACAAGGAAGTCAAAACCTGTTTAAGGGTAAAGGCAGAGTGGATTTTAGGTTGTTGAAGTATATGCGTGCTGTCTTTTTCTTTCATAAGAACCATATTAACGTACTATTGATTGATTTAAAACATTTCTTAGGAAGTTTCTCTGTCAGCATAGAGAGATGAAAGTTGATAATTGGCAGCATCATCGTTTTACTGGTGTCCAGCCTAACCCACCATGAAAAAAATAAAGGAAACCATTTTCAGTCAAACTAAGTATGTTTCCATGTTAATACAAATTGTCACATATTAGGTTTAAATATCTTATACCTAAGCATTTTATGTCAGCAAAAAGAAGGGTGGCAGGGTATCAAATGCACTGAGTTGTGTAAAGTCACAGTAACAAATCAGGATGTTCAAAGCCAGCCACCGTCACAAATCGCGTAGACAAAGATCCAAATGTATAGCAAAGACATGGTGAATATCCTGCGCAGTTAATGTCTACAATTATTGAGAACAGTCCATAATCGCAGTCATCATGAAAGTCTTCTTAAGTTCTTTATTTTCTTTTAATGTTATTCTTCAAAGGTGACGTTTCTAGCCATTCTAGCCCGCACGTGTTTTGTCTATTTGGGGTAAACCATAGACTTCTTCAGGGCAAATTCGAAAGGCCGTACGTTTAAGTCCAAAAATAGTAAGAACCAGAATTCAATATCAGCATGAGTGGCTCCAGATATAATTGGAAAATACAGAAAAACCGTGGCTGCTTCTAAAAGGGTAGGAAGGTATCATATGTTAACTCTCAGTAACAAGCCACTGGCAAACAGCATAGAATCTGGTCTGAATATCCATCCACGTGGACAGTAAACCACGAGAATGACGGCGTCATGGTGATAAAGAACATCCTTATCGAGAATCTCTGTGTAGAGGAAAATATGAAGATTGCTGAAAATTGATAAAAATAGAGGTGGTGAGAGAGGATTAAAGCAAACGAATATATTTTAGAATTTGAGGACTAAAATCATGCCCCTGTTGAGCTCAAAACATAGAATCACAATGAACATGGTAAAAAGCCTTCTCAGCATCTTAGGTAATTGCTGCAGTGTTGCTTAGGTATGAACTTACCTCGAAAAAATTAAAAGACAAGAGGTGTTTGCCAAATCAGGAAAAAGTTGGTTTAATTAAATGCAGTGGCTGGGAGAGCCTCGATAGAGTAACGTCCATCTAGCTTTGTGGTATTTTGGGAACATGAGCTTTTGGCCAAAAGTGTTTTATTGGGGTGAATTTTCTCGGACTTATTTGTGGTGTATCTTACTATTTGTGGAATCGATCAGGGTTTTTCCTGGTTGCGCTTTTGTCTTCAGGTTGAATATAACCCCAACTGTGATATATCACACTGCAGGCCTAGGTTTGGGTCGCAGGTCCTGTCTAACCACATATCTCTGAATCGGGGCAGATGGGGAGGTCATCCTGGGTGAATTCAACAGCAATGGTATGAGCTTGATGCTGCATGTGCATAAAACACGGCGGTCACTGATAGCATATTTAAGAACATTCTCATTACTATGCATGCAGATGTCATAGTGTACATCAACAACCCTTTTACATTTTTTAAGTTGCAATGCATATTTAGTTTATGGCGTACATTAACATTGCACATTGCATGGTGTACATTGACATCGTATTCACTAATATTAGCCTTCCACCCTATAGCTGACTTTTCAACTACATCGTTTTCCTCATAAGTCATGACAGTCACATTATTCGATACAGTGTGTGTCGCTGTAGTGCCTGCAATTCTTTTTCTAGGTATTTGCATACTACCTTATTTAAGGACTGGGTTTTTACAGCAGGAATCCCCCACTTGTAGGAGACCACACAACAGGAGTACAATAATGAGATCTGGAAGTACTGACGTGAATAGTTTGGACAGCCATAAGGGAATCCAAGAGGAAATACTATGAAACCAGTCCTGCTCAGGGTCATCTCCCTCCTTCTTCATGTCAGCTTGTAAACAAGGCTGTTCTTGGATAGCAAAAGTGAGAGTTCCATTTTTGATATAATTTCCAGGAATAAAAGTACAACAGGAAGCACAAATCTTGGCACAGACTCATCCTCCATCACGGTCATCGTCAGTCCAACACATACCGATGTTGCATCACCATAAGGCATATGGCTCTCAGTTCTTCCTTGATAGTGTTTTGGCTGAGCTCAGTGTCGTTGATCATTTTCAGCATTTTCCACCTGGTTATTTGCAACCAGCATGAGTTTGCCTTCATTTGCAAGGTGAAGAAGGTTATCAACCCCCCTGCATTTAGTTGAGTTTCAGAAAACAGTCTAAATTCTTCCAGAATGTCCTTCCAAAATAATAAGCAGTTTTTCTTCTTCAAGCCTGGTGCAACAGAGTAGTTTTGTTCTGTAACGGATGTTGGCACAACTCACCAGGGATGACCAGTGCTGGGGTGTTTATCGTGACCAGGGAATAGACCCTAATCCTACATAGGTACAGGTGGCTGAGACATTTTGCTTGTTCAGGGGCTATCTCTTGTGATAAGTAAAGCCTATCTGCGGCTACGAAATGGTGTTTGAGTGAACATATGTACCATATGGACCTGTCCGTGTTTTGAGTGCCCACGGCAGTCATGTGCTAATACCAGGTGTTGTGTAGGAGTGCACTGTGGAGTTCATGAGCAATGCTAGAGTTTGGTTCTAGCTGGAAGCACTACGGTTGGTGAGACTTACATAGCTTGCCCCAGGCTGGACTTGGGCTGCTGGACCTGGGTTCTGATTTTATACCCTGCTCCTTTGTCAGGCTGCCCTCCACCGGGGTGTGGCCAGCCCACCCTTAGCCCCACCGGGGACGAGCATCAGAGTGGGGTTGCTAGATCATGTTGGGGGTTTGGACTTACTGTGTATTTGGAATGGGTGACTGCATAAAGGGATTACCTCCTCAGACAGATACCACTCCCTGCCTTGGCCCCAGTGCTTGTTGAGACAGGTTCCCTGACTGCTATGGTTGCCATGTGTTCAGCAAACCATCGAGCTCCTGCTGCAGCAGAGTGGCTGTAGCCTGATTTCCTTAAGGCTAATTGTACGATGCGTTTGTGTTGCTCTGGGATTGGTTTCTAAGATACATATTCTGTAGGGGCTGTCTAGGTTTTATTCTTTTCTGTTCATGATATGTTTTTAGGCGGTATCAGCTGGCTATGTGGCCCATTTTGTGACAACAGTGGCACTCGAAGAGGCCGAGCAGTAGCCCACTTCGCTGACCTTAGCTGCAAGGTCTGGGTGGATATCCTCTGGGATACTGAGGCGGAGCTCCCTTAAAAACTTGTGCTACCTGCACAATTGCGTCCAACCTGACCCACTTGAGGACAGTCTTTTTCAACATCTGTTAGACTAATTTGGCAGTCTTTTTCTGAGCATACTCCTGCTTTTCCCTGTCCTTCTCTTGTCTTTTCCACTAGTAATGTAATGTGTGGGTCTGTATTTCCCACCAAGATTTGGTGTCCAGTCCTACTACTCTGTCTAGTCTGGTCTGCATTTCAGGCAGCGCCTTTTTGAGGATGTTGTAGAAGAATGCAACCTGGAGACCTTTGTCGACCCAGGACTGCCCTGTCTCTTGTCCCCATCATTCCTACTATCTAGGAAGACAGTCATGGTCTCTCCAGCCTTAAATGCTTTTTTTATCAATCCTCCTAAGTCTGAGCAGTCGGGGAATAACTCTCTCAGGGCAGTCCATATCTGGTGTCTTAATGAGTTGAATGCAGCCCGTCTTGCTCGGTGTTGATCAGTGTGACTGCGGGGATGCGAGTTTGAGAAATAAAACGTGTCAGTCTACTCTCTGATGAGGCTGCTGAGCAGACATTTGACGTCACCTATAGCTAAGTTGATGTCCACTGTGTTCTTCTCAAAACATGAGATCAGTTTTCCTGCCCCACCCATCAATGGGGCCAGTTTGTTCCTGAGCCCTTCTTCGTTCATCTGCGTCCCTGACACCCCCTTCTGTAGCAGCGGGCATATTTTGGCATGGAGCGACTCTGTCGGTTTCTCTTTGCTATTACCAGGTGAACACAGAGAATGGCCTACCCATTGTTTCTTTAGTGAAGCGATATCTTTTTCTATCAGATGTGGTTCTTGCAAGAGAGCAATTTGGCAGTTTAGTCTAGACAGGTGTGTGAGAACGGTTTTTTTTTTTTATAGGATTGCAGAGTTCTTTAATATTCTGTGAAACCAGGCGAATATTACTTAGAAGATATAATCATAAATAACTGTAAACACTTGTACTCATTTGAATATAAACTCTAAAATGTTGAACAACATAGAAATTATTTAAGCAATATACAAATAAGGCTAAGGGAAAATCTACTGGACATGGAGAGGAGGGAAAGAAGGGGAATGACAGGTGAGAAAAACAAAGAATAAAGCAGGGGACCCTGGGAAACTCCCCATAATAATTGTCAAGGAGATGGCAGAGGCCCAAAGGCTATAGCCAATAATGTCAGAAAGTGGGATTGAGAATTACGGAACCTGGAGAGGGTGAAGCGAAAACAGAAGACAGCCAGCCATAGGACAGTCCACCGTAAAAAGGGAGAGATGATGGATATGTGTTCAAAGGATAGATTTGCGGAAATAAAGTAGATATCTAACTCTAAAAATATGCCTACACACAATGTAGGAAAGAATATAGAACCATATACCAAACAAATGAGGTCAACAAGGCAATGATGGTGGGAAGACATGAAGACACAGCAACACAGAACAGCTCAGTCCAAACACCACAAACAAAAACAGTATCTGCAAAATAAGGTGGTGAAATAGTAAATTCTAAAATGAGAAAATATCAGTAATTGCTTTCTATGAAAGGAAATATGACTATGACCTAGTAAACATTAAAAACCAAGTCTTTCAAATTTCCATTTTTTCCCCCTTATGTAGGAAAATACATTTCTTTAACTGTTCAGGATTATCAAAGTTTGTTGTTTTATCATTAAAAGTAACCTTGAACAGACAGATGAATCTAACCAAAACAAGCATTCATAGATCTTAAATCTGGACAGAGCTCCAGAAATTCCTTTCATCTGCTTGCCGTTGCTTTAGCCACGTCTTGAGTGAAAAAAGGGTTTTGAGCAGACCATAACATTTGTTTTCATTGCTTGGCAGCACATACAACTTTTAATAGATCAGAGTATAGCGGAAAATAAGTGTAGGAAACCGCCTCACTGTACAGAGTACTAAAATTAAGTACACTATGTACAGTGTGCAAGAAATCTGCAAAGAGGCAGGTAGAGGTAAAAGTTGATAGTACCAACTCCCTTTTTGTGGTAGTGTGGGCGAGCAGTTCTGTTTATCAGAGGGTAGTGTTAATCATTTGTTGTAATCACAGAGGCAATAAATGAGACACACACTCAAGAATAAATCTGAAAGCAATACGTAAAAATATCAGGAAGTGGGTCTCTGGTGTCTCGACATCCCTTGATGGGTGCTTGGTTTCGGTGTTTCGGTAATTCGGAGCGGTCTCTGCTTCTTGGTATTTGATGTTGGGGTTCCGCTACTCTGAGTATTGGTACGCCATGGCTCCGATAAGTCCTGTTGTCTGCAAACTTGGTGGAGAGGCAGATCTCGCCCTCCGGATCGGTTATTCTTATTCTTGCTTTGGTGCCGGATCGAGGTCGTCAGCGAGCAGCAAGTGGACAATCTGGAAGTCACAGGATTTGTGCCTGCCATGTGCAGGCGAGGAATACCTTGATTCCAAGTGAGATTCAAGGCAATTTCTTAAAGGCTGGAGGTGCTCTGGGGTTCTTGGAGTTCTTTTAGGTTTAAGAAAGACACAGCAACAGTGATTATTGAGTCCTGGATGAAGGAGGCAAGGTTTGGTGCCTTTTTCTCATCCAGCAGGGCTCAGTTCGAGAGCAGTGGGTCTTTTGTTCCTGGTCTTCTCTTGTCCATTGAATATGGTGTTCAGGCCACCTAAATACTGAATTGTAGGGGTGTTACAAGGGGAATCATTTAGTGCCAATGGGCTAATTACCTTTAGAGTGCCTACACCCTCTAGTGACCAATTCTTGTGGGAAGAAGCATTACCCTAGTTATGGTACGAGGTTTTCTCACCATCCCAAGATGGTGTGATTTCAAGAGAGTGGTTCACCATGCCTGCCACCCTACCCCATGGGTGGTGTAGGTAAGTGGAGACCCTCCTCCTTATCTAACTAATTTTCTCACCATTCCACCAACCAAAAATGGATCATGAAAGGTGGCCTAGCCTTCCCCACTATCTGAAGGTTCCTGGGTTGGATTTCAAAGGCGGAATTGCCTTTGAACCTTCCCGCTCAGGAAGGCCATCCTGTCTTGGAGGAGGTATGAAACACCTCCATGACAGCAGGCTTTGTCTCTTTCCTCTGATTGCGTTGGCTTTCACCTCATGAGGTCAGAAACATGTCTGGTCGTGGCAGGCTGGCGAAATCAAAACAGGAACCACACCAGTGTTCAGTAGGTTTTATGGGGACCCTCAAAAAGGATCTCCTGTGTGAATGTATTAATAAATACATCACTGGCATCAGTGAGGATTTATCAAGACAAGCTGTTTGCCACCAAACACCTTAGAAATCAGTGAAGGCATCATGGTGCTAGGAAACTCTAGTAGACAAGTATACAGCCAATGTACATTTTATGGCTTCCCAGTTGACTTACAAGATCACAGAATGGACTGGACATTGTAGGGGCATATCTGCTCATGCTGATATGCCCTCACATAGGATATAGTGCACCATGCCTTAGGGCTAAAAGCCTGTGTTAGGGCTGACTTACCTATATCCTATGCAGTCTATGAGAGGTATGACACACAGGGATGTGTGCTATGTTGACACTACGGATTTTTGCATTGGCAGAGTACATAGCTTTGGTAATGGTTGCCTGGGGTGTCACAACCAGTGCTGCTGCCCTAGAAGACCCTCTTAGGACCCATGCCATGGGTACCAGAGGTACCATTTATTAGGGACTTACAGGGGTAATTGAAGTAGTGCCAATCATGGTACAGTTTTTTGGAAAGATATCTGGCACTGGGAACCTGGTTAGCTGAGACCCAGCACACTTACAGTTCGAAATTACATTAGATATCAGGCAAAAAGTAGGTACTAACCATGTCAAAAGAGGCACTTTCCTACAATAAGCAAAATTCCCTCCTGGCTTAGCTGAAGGAGATTTCATCAAGGGTTGTGGGCCAACTTATTGAGCTTGTTCTATGTCGGGAGATAAACCATCTTTAATACCAACAATCTTAGGAATATTTATCTGAAGAAAAGTGCTCATATCAGAGCGCTCCGAGCCTTCAGAAACTCTGTAGATTCGTAGATTGTTGCGTCTGTTATGATTTTCCAAGTCCTCAGTATGTTTCTGAAAGTGTATCATTTCCTGGACATTGTAACTACTTTGGCTGCTATATCAGGAGCATCACTTATTCTCGTCTCCACTTCAAAGACCCTGGACTCCAAACTAGATTACTTCTCATCCATTTTCTGAAGAGTGGCATTCGTTTCCACCATAAATGGTTTTAGAGTTTTAATTTAGAAATACCTATTTGTCAAGCATGATCATATCACCACCTAAGCTTTCAAGGTGCTGGGGGCTGTGAGGGAGATTCAGTAAGTGAGTCTCACGTTCCAGAGTTAGTTGCTCTGGCTACTGCGCCACACCTCCCCCTTTCCGTAATTTCATTCATGATGTCCTCTAAAGTTAGGGGCAATGGGGATTTGATGTACAAGTGGGATCCTTCTTTACCATTTTGTTGGTATTGCCCTTAAGTCATTGCGTGGTGTGGACGAGTAAGGAGGAGAGGAGATGGGTTTAGACAAGGACGGCATATCCATTTATGAGGAATATACTGACAATGAAATCATTTAGGGGCACATGCATCAACAATGCCATTTGCGATTCCTTATTAGCGAAAAATAAGGAATCGCTAATAAGGAATAGCAAAAGGCTATGCATGTAGGAATCGCTATTCAAATAGCGATTCCTTAACTTTCCTTAATTGCTACTAGCAAATTGCGAGTAGCAATTAAGGAATGCCATCCCAATCATTCCTATGGGCCTTCAGGCCCATAGGAATGTATTGGAGATTGCATGAGCAAATAGCGAGTACCAGTAGGTTCTCGCAAATTGCTCATGCAATTTCAAGGGTGCAAGGGAGTCAAAATGACACCCTATTGCACCCCTGAAATTGATATGTGCACATATGTTGCACACACACATGCTCTAAGGGCATGTGTGTGCGCAACATGACACTTTGAAAAATGCACAAAAGTGCATTTTTCAAACTTTTAGCAAATTACCATGCAGTTCATCTTCATGGTAATTTGCTCCCCCTATTAGCGAATTCGCAAATTTTTTAACTTTCATGCATTGCATTTAAGGAATCCCAAATTGAGATTCCTTAAATTAAGGAATCTCAATTTGGGATTCCTTAAATGCTATCGCTATTTAAGGAATCGCTATTTAAGGATTCCTTAAATAGCGATTTTTGCTTTTGGGTTGATGCATTGGGATTGGGTATTTTTAACTCAATACCGGGAGCTATTAGCGAATCGGTATTTTACCGACTGGATTTTGCCTTGATGCATGAGGCTGTTAGAGAAGTATGGAATATGCAATATTTGGTAATTATAATAATGAAAAGAAGAGGTATGTGTCAGAAGGTCAGCTGACTAGAAAAAAGAAAGTACTATCAGTTGCTTTCAGCAGAAATTAATTCAATTATAAATGGAGCTGGAGAAGACCATGTAACTCACATGAATACAGGATACCTGCAGCCTCTCATTACATGTTTTCAATGATGCTGAAATCTCTAATCACAAAAGCCTGATTGCATGTGTTATTATGGCTCACGAGATTAACACAGAATAAAAATAAAATGATGAAATGTTGGCGATTAGGCAGTGCAAGATCCAGTGTATTCAATAATTTACCGTCAATGCTCAAGGAGCAGAAGTGATGTAGAAATCTCTTCATGGGTCCTGATTTTTTGGGGAAATGTCAGAGTTCATAAGATGGTGGCCGCGGCGGGCCCGGGAGGGCAATGGCAAAGCTGGTTAAGTGGCTTGCACTGACCTAAAAGGTCTGAGAACTTGCCTCACTGTTCCCCTCATGTTCCGACATCACCGCAACCTGTCCTTCGCAGACAGGGAGCCATAATAAAAACAGCAAATCCTTGAAGGAAGACTGGGCAGGCGGGAGGACTGAACTACAGTGGCAAACTTGTTGCGTTCTGACCATGCGCTTGAATCCTGACACTTTTGAAATCATTATTTTTCCCCTAACAGCTCTAGGCTGTTCCAGAATAGCAAAGCATACATAAATGTCCAGTATGTTTTTTCTAAGAAAGGTGGTAACCCTAGGCACAGCAGGGTCATAAACACATACCTGACAACTAAAACATGGATTTAACTGTGTGAGGTGGGTACAGGGCCTTGGAGAGGTGGAGCCTTGTGCCGAGAAGTACCTAGAGGTATTTTTGCTCCCACTCTGGCCTCAAACTCCCTCTTCCGAAAAGAAGAAAACAAGCTTGCTAAGGCTTGTGGCAATGTCCTGGGATGTTTTCAAACTCCCTAAATGGACATCAGCACTTTAAATCCTCTGAGGGCCACTCTTTACAGTGGTTTTCAGCGCATTTTCCCTGACACTGTGTGATACTGGCTCCTCACCATGTGAAGGTGGCTGATATTGTGTGTCACACGGAGGCACCCTGTGAGTTCACAGGTCTGTAAGCAGAGATAGAGAGAAGAGGAAAAGAGAAATAAATATGAAGGCAGCAGAAGGAGAGTGAGCGGGAGGACAGAGAGAGCTGAGAGAGGGGGGTAGAATAGAGCAGAGAGAAGGTCAGAGGTGAGGATAGATGTATAAGAGGGACGGGAGGAAGGGAGCTGGTTGGTTTGAACATTTTTGCCAGAGTTGGATTTGGTTCCTGGCACAGAGGATGGAGAGAGTAAAGAGAGTGGGGGAGAAGAGGGGTGCATGAAGAAAGAACAGAGGAAGTTAATATAAAGTAGATGGAATTATAAATTAAAACTGAACCTAGCTAAGCCTAGTTTTAGACTGATTACAAAGCTCTTTCAGTGGATGAACTGGTTCTACCACATCTAAACAAATCAAAAGCCCTGGAGGAGGTATTGATGCACCAAATTGGACTCTTCCGAGAAAAAGGGAGTGGTGACCTAATAAGGGGGCGGTGTTTGGGAAGCAGAGGGCTTGAAAATTCCGATGTTTGGTGTTATAGGTGTTGGGGGGCGCCTTCTTAGTGCCCACGCCCACGCCTTCGACATAGAATTCACACTGTTAGCCCTAATAACTGACACAACACTCAGGGATGCTGTTATGAGAATGAGACCATGAGAGGTCTAACCCTTTTTATTTTAAATCCTCCAGCCATGCCTGGCTGGAGGATGTGGTGGGTGTACATCCTGGTGCGCTCCCATAAACAGGACCACTAACTTGATACGTCCCTTCCCAACTCGGTCTAGAAAGTCAAATGTTCATTTGAGGTGACACGCAAAGTCTTTGAGCCTCTGGTTGGGCTGAGGGTTAGGTCAGAGGTTGCATCGCGGGTGTTGAGTTCGACTGGGTGGGTCACCAGTTGGAGATCGGACCTGTGCATTATCGACTGACATCCTGTCTGTGTCCGACTCCTTCTGTTCCGGGTCTCTGCTCTCCTCATTGTTATCTTCAAACTCCGGCCAGCCAGATTCTCACTCACCATCAGCTAGGCTCAAGTGTTGGGACGAAACTTCAATCTTTTTGAACCACGAGATGTTTCTGACTACCGCCTCTTCCCCTTTTCTCATGTTCACCATGGTTCCATCACTTCTGAGAACTATCTAGATCCCATGCTCAACAATGTCCTAAACTTCCACTCGAGCATGCGATCCTTGATGAGAACTTGGTATCCAGGTAGGAGAGATCTCACCTTTGCTGGTGATAGCATTGAGCGGCTTGCGGTGTGCTTTTGTTTCCTGGATGTCATGAGGTGGCGGTGTCCATCTTGAGCAACTGGGAATGGTGTCTCGGCTAGGCCCATTGAACATCAGGGTCTACAGAGCTTGCAGAGTCATGCAGTCATGCAGTGAGGCATTCCAAGATACTCTCTGAGAAACGACTGAATGTTACGCTCGGGTTAGATTGTTCCATTATGACGAAGCAGAGAGATTTATTTATGGTGCATATAAACCTTTCTATCTCGCGATTGGCTTGTAGCCATTGGAGAATAATGCGGCAGTGATGTACCCCATAATGCCTGAGGAATTCTTCAAATTCTGTGCCTTGGAACATCGGTTCGATGGCACTCTTGATCTCCATGGTTGGGCCAAAATGGGCGAACGTCTTCTCAAGGAAGCGGGCCACGTGGGCAAATGCGGTTGAGCCTACTACCTCTACGATGGGGTACCTGAAGTAGTTATCCATCAGGGAAAGTCACAAAATCAAGACTTCTCTGGGACCATGGTCTCATGTATGACTCTTCAGTGATTTGCGGTGATGACTTCACAAGTGCGCTTGTCAGTTGGCATATTGGAAATCTGCGGACAACCTCTTCGACCATGCCCTCTAGCCCAGGAAACCACAACTTCTCTCTCATTCGTGACTTTATCTTCGTGTTGCCTTGGTATCCTCTGTGAGCCAGCTGCGTCATATGGTGTCTCAGGGCAGTCGGATCAACAATGCGAGGCCCTCGCAACAGGATTCCATCCTGAATTGTGTTGAATTCATCTCACACTCCACATTTTTCACAGACTTTCATTGTCCTCTCCTGGCCAATCCTTGGCATCTTGAAGAAAGTTCTGCCAGGTGCACTCTGGACTGCCACTTTCACCGGGCTGATGAAAGGGTCTGCCTCTGCAGCTTCTTTGATGTGTTCTAGGCTCAGCGCTTGGGGGTAGGCGGCAATTGAGATCAAGTTGACATAGTCCTCTACGTCCGCTGCTGCCTTGAGCACTCGGGGATGTAGGGTGGCGCGAGAGGAAATCGGATTGGTTTTTGGACCCGGGTCTGCTGAGCACTTCCATTTAGTAAAGCTGCAATTGCCCATTACTCTTTCCTTGGTGGAGGGTGTTGAGCTGACCCTCGAAACAGTGGGACGAGCGGCGGGTGGTCGGTGATAACTTTAAACGGTTGACCACTTAAGTACAGGTGGAAATGTCCACAAGTGCACTTGATTGCTAGGGCCTCTCATTTCATTTGAGTGTAGCATGCATCGGTTGGCGCTATCGACTTGCTGGTGAATGCCAATGCTGCCCACTGGCCTGGATCTTGGGCTTGAGAGAAGACGGCCCCTAGACCTACGGGACTAGCATCTACCAGCAATTCAGTGTTTTTATCAGGGTCAAGGTATACCAAAGTGACGTTGTTGCGGAGTGCATCTATGACTCCTTGGAGCGCTTCTTCTTCTTGACAGCCCCAGGTCCACTTGGCATCGGCCTTCATGAGAGCTCTCAGGTGCTCCGCAAGGGTGGTGAGATCAGGGACAAACATCCCAAAGTATGTGGCCATCCCTAAGAATGTTTGTACTTCCGAGACTGTGGTTGGCTCTGGAGCCTGCTTTATTGCTTGAGACTTGCAGGGGCCACTTGAATGCCACCTTGATTGAATACATATCCAAAGAATTCAATGGATGACTGGAAAAATAGACACTTCTCTGTAGTGTGACACTGTGTTCCCGCAGACGCTTGAGGGTTGCTCGCAGGTGCTTGAGATGCTCAACGGCTGTGGCGGAGTTGATAAGGATATCGTAACTGACGTTCGGGACTCCTGGTAGTTGCATGCCATTCTGGAATGCTTCCGTGGCTGACCATATGCTGAAGTTCAAGGATTTGTACCAGCATAGCCCCAGGTGTCTGCTAAAGGTGGTAATGTATTGGCTTTCTTCTGCTAGCAGCAGCTGGTAGTATCCAGTGTTTATATTCAGCTTCGAGAACCATCAGGAGTCGCTGACATTGGCTATGATGTTGTTCTTAGTGGGTGTAAGGTGGCGCTTCCGTTTGACTTCCACATTACAAGATCTTGGTACATGACGGTACTAGTTGAGGTTTTGGACGAAGGCAGTTGTCTCCCATCACATTGACTGACGCTCCGGTGTCAATGATGGCCTTTTCTTCAGATCCAGCAATACAGACAACATACTTGGGTTGCGCTCTCTAGTGATGTTTCAATTCCCTTGTGAACAAGATTAGGAACATCTCTTACTCATCTTTGTCAGGGACGGCCTTCCAGGCGGCACTTTTGTCTTGACAAAGGTGTGGTAAGCCATGTTAGCCTGCTTTTGGGATTTAATGGGTGGTCAGCAGATACGTCTTTTATAAATGGGGTGTTGGAGGGTTCTCCCTTCACTTGGTTGGTGGCATGTTCCAGGCTGTGTCCTGCTTCAGAGCTATTGTGATGCTGTTTTAGGCTCTGGTTTAGTTGTACAGTTTTTAGGTCTCGCTGAGACAGCGAAAGCTGTCTCTTTGAGACATTTTGTAAGTGGGCTTTCAAAAGTGCTACCCACATGGTTTTGCTGGCCTAGGGCTTGAGTGCATGATGGCGTGCACGTGCACAGCTGCTCCTCTGCTCCTTGCATTCCCCCCTCCCTTCTCACCCAGCCCTTTGATGCTCTGATCGATTACTTTCACTTTAGCCGCTTTGACCCTTGCATTCCCCCCTCCCTTCTCACCCAGCCCTTTGATGCTCTGCTCGATTACTTTCACTTTCGCTGCTTTGATGTTTGTTCGCAAACGCGATCACTTCCGCTTGGCATAGCCTGTACTTGTTCTCTTTGTCCTCACATATGCTCTTCCCTCTATGTTTTTCTCTCTGGTCTCACATGTGCTATTCCCTCTGTATTTTACCTCTGCCCTCACATGTGCTTTTCCCTCTCCATTTTTCTCTCTTTCCTCACACATGCTAATCCCTCTGTATTTGTCTCTCTTCCCTCACATGTACTCTTCCCTCTGCATTTTTTCTCTATGCTCTCACATGTGCTCTTCGCTCTGTATTTTTTTCTCTGCCCTCGTATGTGTTCTTCTCTCTATATTTTTCTCTCTGCTCTCACATGCTCTCTTCCCTCTATGTTTTTATCTCCGGTCTAACATGCGTCCTACCCTCTGTATTTTTCGCTTTGCTCTCACATGAGCTCTTCCCTCTCGATTTTTGTCTCCTCCCTCACATGGACTCTTCCCTCTGTATTTTTCTCTCTGCCCTCACGTGCTTTTCCCTCTGTATTTTTCTCTCTGCCCTCACATACTCTTCCCTGTATGTTTTCCTCTTTGCCCTCAAGTGCACTCTTCCCTCTGATCACATGCATACACAACTATGCACACATACAAACACACACATGCATTTACACACACATATGAACATATACAAACACACACAGACATGCATAAACATATGCATATACATGCACACCAACACACCAACCCCACATACACATATAAACAAGCACGCACACCAACATACTCAAACACATATACATACACACAAACATGCATACACAGACATAGGTATACACACAAACATATGTGTACACATCCATGAAGACAAATGAACACAATGACACACCCATACTTGCACACCAACACACACCACATGCATACACAAACATATACACATACAAACACATACACATGCATACACACACAGATATATACATATAGACACACAAACTATGCACACACATGCATCTCCCGTACTGTCTCAGGGGAAGAGTCGGTGTCAGCTGTCTCCTAGAGGGAGATCTCGCATGAGACAGTAAGACTCAGAGACATGTGGCGGTGGGGAGAGACAGACATGCCTCCCTTTAATTGTGTTGTTGCAAGATGGTGACTATCTTCTGCCACTGGTGCATTCAGATAAGCGGCAGGAAGTTCGTCGGACACATGCACTGGTTTCAATTTCGAGAAAGTGGGGTGAACGTTTCACAGATCGGGAGTGTGTGTCAACACGTGTTTCTCCTTCACGGCAAGGCCAATCAGTACGTTTTGTTTAACCGTGTGGTCATGAATCCTTTAATTGCATAAGTGAGCGGGTATGGATGTAAACAAAAATGTAACACTAATACCACATTTTCTGTCACTCTTGTGAACAGGTTTGCTGTGAATGTATGAATGAGAATGGCGTTTTAGAATACGTTGCATGGAAAAGGGTCAACATGGTGTATACGTGTTTTTGGGTGTTTTTTTATTTTTTTTAAATTTATTTTTTATTGCATGGTTAACGTCATGATATACCGGATTCGGATGCTTCATTGCAGATCAGTTGTTTGGCCCGTGGTTATTTACGAGTTTGGAAAATACTTTTGTATTGTTTCGATTCTTTTTGTCTCTGCCCTATCTCTTGGCTGCGTCCTTACTCTCTCCCATCTTCTCTCTCCACCTCTTTGCTACATGTTCTCTCGTAATGTTTTCATTTTCCCCAACTCTCCTCTTTACTCTCTCTAATTCTTTTTTTGCTCCTTTTCTGTCTCTGCCCCTTCTCTCCTCTTTCTCTCCCCACCTGTCCCTTCTCTAACCCCACTCCTCTTCCTCTGCCCGCCCCCCCATCCATCTCTCTCGCAGTACTGCAGCATAGACAGCACCAGGTCTCTGATGCCTTCTCAGTCTTGGCCCTGGGGGTGGAGGAGGTAAGTCAGCCCCCCAAGTGAATCCCATTATCAACAGATAGTGAACCTCTATTTACCAACAAGTACGGAGCGGTCTCGGGTGACGGCTGATGCGAACAGTGATCTGCTCTCGGCCCCGGCAGGGCCTGTGGGGTGGGGGCGTTACCTTACACTAGGAGAGGAAGTAAAAGTGATATCCTCCCCTCCCCCCCACTCCACCACTGTCTCTCCTCACCCTTCACCTCTCTCTCTCCTCCACTTCTGATTCCCTTCCAACTCGGTCTCTCCTTACCCTCTACCTCGGTCTCTCCTTACCCTCTACCTCGGTCTCTCCTTACCCTCCACCTCGGTCTCTCCTTACCCTCCACCTCGGTCTCTCCTCACCCTCCGTCTCTCCTCACTCTCCACCTCGGTCTCTCCTCACCCTCCACCTCCATCTCTCCTCACCCTCCACCTCCGTCTCTCCTCACCCTCCACCTCGGTTTCTCCTCACCCTCCACCTCCGTCTCTCCTCACCCTCCACCTCCGTCTCTCCTCACCCTCCAACTCTGTTTCTCCTCACCCTCCACCTCACCCTCCACATGTCTCTCCTCACCCTCCACCTCACCCTCCTCACCCTCCACGTGTCTCTCCTCACCCTCCACGTCTCTCCTCACCCTCCACGTGTCTCTCCTCACCCTCCACACGTGTCTCTCCTCACCCTCCACGTGTCTCTCCTCACCCTCCACGTGTCTCTCCTCACCCTCCACACGTCTCTCCTCACCCTCCACACGTGTCTCTCCTCACCCTCCGTGTCTCTCCTCACCCTCCACGTGTCTCTCCTCACCCTCCACGTGTCTCTCCTCACCCTCCACGTGTCTCTCCTCACCCTCCATGTGTCTCTCCTCACCTTCCATGTCTCTCCTCACCCTCCACACATCTCTCCTCACCCTCCATACGTGTCTCTCCTCACCCTCCACACGTGTCTCTCCTCACCCTCCACACGTGTCTCTCCTCACTCTCCACGTCTCTCCTCACCCTCCACACATGTCTCTCCTCACCCTTCACACGTGTCTCTCCTCACCCTCCACACGTGTCTCCTCACCCTCCGCCTCACCCTCCACATGTGTCTCCTCCTCACCCTCCACAAGTGTCTCCTCCTCACCCTCCACAGGTGTCTCCTCCTCACGCTCCACATGTGTCTCTCCTCACACTCCACATGTGTCTCTCCTCACCCTCCACACGTGTCTCTCCTCACCCTACACGTGTCTCTCCTCACCCTCCACGTGTCTCTCCTCACCCTCCACGTGTCTCTGCTGCACGCCTCACACTGCTGCATGCCACACACTGCTGCACGCCTCACACTGCTGCACGCCACACACTGCTGCACGCCTCACACTGCTGCATGCCTCACACTGCTGCACGCCACACACTGCTGCATGCCGCTGCACGCCTCACACTGCTGCACGCCTCACACTGCTGCACGCCACACACTGCCACACACTGCTGCACGCCGCACACTGCTGCACACCGCACACTGCTGCACGCCGCACACTGCTGCACGCCACACACTGCTGCACGAAACATTGCTGCACGCCACACACTGCTGCACGGCACACACTGATGCAACCGGCACACTGCTGCACGCCACACACTGCTGCACACTGCTGCATTACTCACTGCTGCATGCTGCACAACACTGCTGCACGCAGCACACTGCTGTACGCAGCGCACTGCTGCACGCAGCACACTGCTGCACGCCGCACACTGCTGCATGCCACAGTGCTGCATGCCTCACACTGCTACACGAAACACTGCTGCACGCCGCACACTGCTGCACGCAGCACACTGCTGCATGCCGCACACTGCTGCACGCCGCTGCACGTCACAGTGCTGCATGCCTGACACTGCTACACGAAACACTGCTGCACGCCGCACACTGCTGCACGCCGCACACTGCTGCACGCCGCACACTGCTGCACATCGCACACTGCTGCATGCCTCACACTGCTGCACGCCGCACACTGCTGCACGCCGCACACTGCTGCACGCCGCACACTGCTTTTATGCGAGTTTATGCTACTGACATTGTAAATGACAATGCCTTATATTTGTTTTAAAACCAAAACATAAATAAAAGGCATTGTAATTTTACAATGCCAATAGCTCAAACTCTTATAAATGCGAGACCTATTGCATTGCAAATGCTTGTTTCTTTTCCTTTTGTGTGCATGGGCCAATGCGTGTTTGTTGGAAAAGCTGCTTGCAAGAGCCAATGCTTGTTGATTGGCTTACTGTTCTTCCTCCTGGTGTGAGGTGGATTCACGCAGGTGAGCCGGGGTCATTCTTTTATACGCAAGCCTCCGCGTAGCCTCAAGCCAACTGGGGAGCACGTGTTCTGCTGAGTAGCAGGTGGGCTTTAATCTAGCCCTTACTCACTCCGGATGCGCCTGGCAGGGGCAGGACCTCTCTGGCATGATCCTCTTGGACAGTCCACTGCTTCCGCACCTGCGGATGGCACTGACACCTCCATGCTTTCTGCTTGCTGGATAGGGGAACGTAGATGTGTGCTGATGACCGGAGTGGCCCTCTGGACCTCTGCGCTGGTTCTGGGCATGGCCTACCTATCGCGGCTCTTCGCGCAGGCAGGGCGAGATCTACAGGATCATAGGCGTGAGTCATTCACCGCTGTCAGACATTGCTAGGGTCTTCTGTCTGTGGTGTGGCGGTCTCCAGTGTGCTCAGGGGCGCCCCCCACCCTCGTCGCCAGTAATGTGGGGCACCATCATAGTGCCCAAAAACCATTAGCCCCAATAACTGACACAACACTCAGGTATGCAGTTACGAGAATAAGAACACAAGCGGTCTACTCCCTTTTATTTAAACCCCTCCAGCCACGCCTGGTTGGAAGATGTGGTGGGTGTACATTTGGGTGCGCTCCCGTAAACAGGATCCCTAACTTGTTACAATAAAGTCCTAACTGGGAGTAATCAACGGAAAATGGAAATGGTTAGCAGCATACACACACCCAGGCTGAAATCAAAAATGCTCAGGCATGCTATTTTGAAGAAAAAATTAATTCAGCAGCTAATGCCCCCAAAGAAATCTCTCGTATTGCTAAGACACTCCTGGACTGTCCTCCCCCTGATACCTCTATTGGTATAACTGTCGATCGATGCAATGAACTTGCAGGATATATCCAGGCAAAAATTCAAACCATATACCACACATTCCCAGACTCTCCATGGCCTAGTGATCTTCTTATCCCTATGACTAATGACCTTATTAACACAAACAGGCAAGGGGATCTTACTAAGTATACTCTGTGGGAAGTTCTACTTTTGGACCTGGACACCCTATCTGATATCTTCATGCAAATAAAATCAGGTTCACCCACGGATCCAGCCCCGCCTCCCTTTTTGCGGAAAGTAAAAGAGGTGGTCTTACCAGCCATACAGGATGTACTAAATCTCTCCATCACCACTGGACTTGTTCCACCAGCTTGGAAACATGCCATGGTAAAAGCTTTATTGAAAAAGCCTGGTCTAAATCCGGAAGTCCTGATTAACTATTGCCCCACCTCCCTGCTGCCCATGCTTTGTAAGATCCTGGAAAAGCACATTAACTCCTCTCTGTCAACCTTTTTAGAAACCCATGAGCTCCAACACCTTTCCCAGACTGGCTTCCGCCCTCAACATGGAACAGAATCAGCACTTCTTGCCGTGGTTGAAGAAGCTACAAAGCTAATCGATCTGGGAGGAACAGCGGCCATCCCTAGTCAAAAATGCCAAGTGGTTCTCATCTATTAATCTATCTGCCGCCTATCACCAGATTTCTTTGGCTAAAGAGAGTAAGCAGTTTACAGCATTCATTACTCCTTTTGGATGCTTTCAGTACAAAAGACTTCCATTTGATTTAGCCTCAGCTGCTGCTATTTTTCAAAGGCTTATGTACCAATTGTTTGGTAAATATAAGAATGTGATGTGTTTCCAAGATGATAGGCTCATTTTTGGAAAAGATAGGCAGGAACATAACAAGATTTTGGAAGAAGTTCTAGGTGTTTGGAAGCAAAAGGTTTGAACGTCGAACATTCAAAATATAAGTTCACTGGAAAATCCATTACATATTTGGGCCATGTTCTTAGTGGTGAAGGTGTTTCACCCAAACCTTCCTTGATTGATGCTATCCGTGATGCTCCCAGTCCAAAGACCAGGGAGGAGGTTAGATCCTTCCATGGGCTTGTGTAATTCTATTCCAAATTTTTCAAGTACTTTTTTAGTAAAGTGTTTTGCATTAGGCAATTACTTAAAGGCAGAGTAAACTTTTTGTCGGAATAGAAATGTCAACTCGAATTTGAAAATATCAAGAATGCTATTGTTAAGGCTCCTGCACTCAAGGGGCCCGATACACAGAACTAACTTAAAACAAAATCCTAAACTTACTACCATTTTCGTATTCACAGAAGGCACTTACTCATTTTGGTATTCACAGAAGACACTTACTCACTTCGGTATTCACAGAAGTTAGGAGTCCTCACTTTAGGACTCCTAAATGCCTTATGTGAATACCGAAAGTCTTAAAATTAGTATTTTTCTCAGTTTAGGAGTCCTAAAGTTAGGAGTCCTAACTATACTACTACTACTAAACTGAGAAAAATCCAAATTTTGAGGCTTTCGGTATTCACAGAAGGCATTTAGGAGTCCTAAAGTTAGGAGTCCTAACTATACTAGTACTAAACTGAGAAAAATCCTAATTTTAAGACTTTCGGTATTCACAGAAGGCATTTAGGAGTCCTAAAGTTAGGACTCCTAACTTCTGTGAATACCGAAATGAGTAAGTCCCTTCTGTGAATACCAAAATGTGTAAGTGCCTTCTGTGAATACCAAAATGGTAGTAAGTTTAGGATTTTGTCTTAAGTTAGTTCTGTGAATCGGGCCCAAGGGGTTGGCTCCTGCACTCAAGGAGTTTGACACTGAGCTGGAAAATGTGGTTACTGTTGACAGTAATATGGTGGCGTTTTATCACAAATAAGTGCTGATGGTAAGGAAAACATTGTAGCATACGCCTCTCGAGCCTTATCTCCTACCGAGGAGAAATTCTCAGTTATTGAAAAGGAAGCCCTTGCATGCGTATGGGCCATGGAGCATTTCCACTCTTTTGTTTAGGGGAAACCGTGTGAAGTGCGCAGTGATCACAAATCTTTAGTCAAACCTTTGACCACAGAAGGGCTTTTCACTGCCTCTGCCAGAAGAGCGAGATTGTCAATGCGTCTGCAGGATTTTATTTACAAGTTTGTCTATGTCCCTGGTAAGAAGATCTTATTACTGGCTTCTTATCCAGGCTACCTGTCGATATGCAAGAGAGTGAAAGTTTTGATTTGAATTGTGAGCAAATTGCTTTAAATCATGACCAAGGGTTACTTATTGTGAATGAGAAAGAATGGTTACAAATTTACAGTTTTGACAAGGATTTACAAAGCTTGTCCGGGTTTGTTGATCCTGGTTGGCCGAGGATGACTGGTGTGGCAGAAGTTTTGAAACTTTTTGGGGAAATTAGTAATGAACGTTCTGCGGTAATGACATGATCGAGAGATTTAACAGGGTACTAAAGAATGCTAATCAAACGGCTGTACAGAATGGTTGTGATTGGTAGGTTCAAGTTTTCAAGACCTTGTGGATCTATAGAAGCCTTTCATGACGCCTTGGAGGTATCCCCTTTCGAAGTTATGAGAGGATGTGGAGCCAGAATGGATGTTGGAAGCTGCAACCAGTACCGTGTCAGTGGATGTAGTGAGATCTAGAATTGTGAAGAAGCACAAAAGGTACGAAGAGGTGTATGATCTAAATTTCAAAAGGTGTTACCATCAAGGTGGGTTGTTGGGTCAAAATAAAAAATACCTTGGAAGGTGAGGAAGGGTGAAAGTCAATTCTGTGAACCTTTGAGAGTTACTAAGGTTTTAAGAAATGCTGTGCAACTAAGTGATGGTAAAGTCTGGAATCCGAGACATGTGGGTGTTTTTCGCCATGGTACTAATTCCACGAGGAGGTCTGCGGTGTCTCCTAACACTCGTTCAGAATGGGATGTAAGAGTCGCATATGCTTGGGGGAGTAACACAGTCAGTGATAATAATAAGGATTCCACTGTTGGTACCAAGAGTATTGAAAGTGCTGACAGTGGTGATGCCCTGGTGGAGAGTAGCATGGAGGTTGTTTCTGACGATAGGGTTGGTAATGAAGGCGGTTGTTCTGTGCGCACAAAACCCAAATGGATGTCAGATTCTGTTTTGTGATAAAGTATGTAAATAACATTTTCTATTTTTAATGCCTACTGTAGACCTATTCTATTTCTAATGTTGCATGCAATTGTAATAGGTGCCTATGGTATATGTAATTTATTTTTATCTTTTTAATATTTTAAGGCGGAAGATGTGTTGTGTTTACCTCCTTTTATTATTGTTGGTTATTACGTGTATATATTCCATGCCACGCTTTGGGTCAAAAGGTTATGATGCAAAATTGTCTTAAATTGTGATCACGCTTTTTAAACAAAGTATTTCATCGACTTTTATGCAAAATTGTTTTAAATTGTGATAGCGCTTTTTAAACAAAGTATTTTATTGACTTTTTAAAACACTGTCTATTGCTTACTTAGCACACTCTACTTTTCTGCTCCCGCCTCGGTCCTCGCAGCTGATTGCTGTTTGTGTGGAGGGCGTGGTCACTAATCACAAGCGCGCGCATAGCATTCCCGGTCAAAGAGGGGGCGGAGCCTTCCCTCCGCCTGCCCCTCTACTTGAACTGATGTGCCAGCATGCGCTCAAAGGATCGCGGTGAGTAGGCGGCTGTCTGAGCTCACTAAGATACCGCTTGGGTCAAAAGATTATGATGCAAAAATGTCTTAAATTGTGATCGCGCTTTTAAACAAAGTATTTCATCGACTTTTTATACAAAATTGTTTTAAATTGTGATAGCGCTTTTTAAACAAAGTATTTTATCGACTTTTTAAAACACTGTCTATTGCTTACTTTGCACACTCTACTTCTCTGGTCCAGCGTCGGTCCCTGCAGCTGATTGCTGTTTGTGTGGAGGGCGTGGACACTAATCACATGCATGTGCAGGGCATTCCCGGTCAAAGAGGGGGCGGAGATGTCCCTCCGCCTGCCCCTCTACTTAAACCGATGTGCCAGCGTGCGTGCAGCGGTCGCGCGCAGCGGGTGCGCCGCTGGCGTGCCGAAGGTGCGCCTAAGGCAAATCTGTCTGTGCCCGTCCACGCCCGATCGGGAAGAGGGGCCAGGACCCCTGCTCCTTGCAACACAGACCTCAAGAATACTCTCACCTATTCCAGAAACGCTCTCAAAGCGCTGAACAGGCATGCCCCAAGCATCTACGCAAGATGCATCAAAGTATCCCCTGAATACACCGAAGGGCCATACACATGCTTAAATTGCAAATGGTGCAGCCTAGCACAGGTAGAACGGCCACCTAAAACAATAGGAAATGAATTAAGATCTAATTGCCTATTCTTCAATGCCAGATCAATACCTAAACACTCCTTTGAGATCTGGGACACTATCAATGAACTGGACCCCGACTTACTTTTTTATAACCGAAACCTGGCTAGACAAGAACAACTGCCCTGATATAGCCTACGCACTACCCCCCGAAATATTCAATTTTACGACAAGATAGGCAAGGGAGAAGAGGAGGGGGGATTGCCATAATATTTAAAGACAACCTCAACTGCCTTCCCATCGCAGCAGCCCAGCTTGGTGAGCACGAACTACTATTATTCCAAGTGTCCAAAGGAAATCACATTTTACTAGGGAGAGCGGTGCTCTACAACCCCCCTGGCACCATGCCGAAATCAGCGACAAGCTGCTCACAAAACTATTCCCCGCCTGCCTCAAATACAAAAACTTCATGGTGGTTTGAGACTTTAATATATACTTTGAAAAATTAGATAACCCAGTGGCCACACATCTAAACAACGACATGCAAATCCTACAACTTAAACAATGGATCCAAGGCCCCACACACAACGCAGGCCATACACTGGACCTACTGTTCTCCAATATCGAAACCACTATGATTGAGGAGATTAAACCTGTGTTATGGACGGATCACTCCCTAATCTCCTTCTCATTCCCCCAACCTGCGATACCCACCAGACCTACCATACCCACACCCGAATTCTACAGAGCTTGGAAACTTGTCACTCCTGAAAGATTTCAACTTCACTGGCCAACAGATAACCTGGACATTTAGGAACTCCCCAACAAAGGCACAGTGAACCTCGAAACAGAGATCATCCACACATTGAATCTATGTGCCCCCAAAATCAAATCTAAATCCATAAAAAGAACGACCTCGGAAAAATGGTATACACCAGAAATCAAGACAATAAAAAAGAAGTGTAAAATTCAGGAACATAACTGGAGAATGTCCAGATCAGATACCAATTAATTATGTGGAGAAGTGTGGCTCAATGGTTAGAGCAGCAGACCCTGATGCAGGGTTCAATTCCCGCCTCGGCGGGTCTTGGGCTCAATTTCCCCGGAGCCGATAATTCTCGCCTCGGTGCCTATTCTAATCATGGGTCCCACTCTGCAACTCTGGGCAATAGCTTGCTTAATCTCCAGAACGGCCCCAAAAGCGCTAAGATGCCTGGCTTCACCTTGGGGGTGCCCAGGAGTGGGCACTTCACAGGGAAAGGCCAGGAAGGGTTCCACAGCGGTATGTGCACAGCGCCTGAGAGACCCTTTGGGGGGTGTGCGGAGCGCTATATAAATGCACTACATTTACATTTACATCCTACAAAACCGATCTCAAGATTTATAATCATGCCATAAAAAAAGAAAAAATGACATACTTTGCACAAAGAATAAACGAAAATGGCAACTCAGCAAAAGAGTTATGCAAAATTATAAGAGAACTATGCAAACCAACCTGCATGTCCCAAACGCTACACCGTTCAGCAGAGAGCTGTGAAATGATTAGTAACTTTTTCACAGACAAAATAGATCAAATCTACTCAACATTTAACATAAACACCCCAGTGCCTCCTACTAATTGGAGAAAAACAGACCCCCATTCCAACAACCACGCAAAACTGGACAGTTTCGCCCCGATCACTGAAGCAGAAGTTGTCACGACTATGAAAGAAGTCAAATCAGGATCAACCCTTGACCCCTGCCCACATTTTATCTTCAGGCAGATCATACCCACCCTCACCCCATTTATCACGCAGCTATTCAATAATTCCCTAGAAACAGCAAACTTTCCAGAGGCATGGAAACAAGCCATAGTAACCCCACTATTAAAAAAGGCAGGCGCAGATGTGACTAACCCGGTCAACTACAGACCTATTTCTCAACTCCCGTACCTCTCCAAAGTACTGGAGAAGTTGGTCAACAGACAGTTTCCAACTACCTAGAAGACAACGACCTACTGGACTCCTCACAAATGAAATTCAGGGCCACCAACAGCACAGAAGCTACTCTTCTGGCCGTCACAGACAACATAAGAACATTACTGGACCAGGGCAAGGCTGTGGCCCTGATCTTGTTGGACCTGTCGGCAGCGTTCGACACTGTCTCCCACCACCTCCTACTAGAAAACCTACATGAGAAAGGAATACACGGAAAGGCCCTCCAATGGCTTAGCTCGTTTCTGAGCAATTGAACTCATACTGTACAACTAGGTGCCTTCTCATCAACACCAAAAAAACTGAACTGTGGTGTCCCAAAGGGGGCATCCCTCAGCCCCACGTTGTTCAATGCCTATGTCTTACCCCTGGCACAAATTGGAACAAAGTGGGGTTTTGGTGTGTGCTCCTACGTGGATGACACGCAACTAACAATCGCTATTGGAGAGGGGCCTGACGACACCAAAATGAAACTTAACAGCTGCCCCACCGAAATGGCAAACTGGATGTCAGATCACTGCCTAAAGTTAAATGCACATAAATCCGAGATACTGCTCCTCGGAGAAGCCAAACATATCTGGGACTCATGCTGGTGGCCTTCCCCACTTGGAGACGCCCCAGCACCCAAGCAATGTGCCAAAAACTTGGGCCTAACAAACGACGACAAACTATCCATGCAGGTCCATGTACGAACATTATGTGGAAAAAGCTTCGCCACCCTGAAACTTCTAAAAAGGCTATTTCCATGGATCCCCTTGGAAAGCAGGAAGACAGTCGACAGGTCCTGCTGGTCAGCAGACTGAACTATGGCAATGCTCTTTTTGTAGGCATGACAGACTACCTCTTCAAACGACTACAGGTAGTGCAAAATGCGGCAGACAAACTAGTGTGCAACAAAGACAAATACAGCTCAGCGAAAGACTGCCTTAAACAACTTCACTGGCTGCCCATGCGTCAAAGAGCATGCTTCAAGCTCCGTGGACATGCCCATAAAACACTCCATGACACAGGCCCCAAGATCCTCCAGAATAAAATACGCTTCTACACTCCCTCCAGATCACTAAGATCACAACACCATGCACTCGCCGAAACGAAAAGGATAAAAAAGTCCAGAACGGGAGGCCGCACCTTTTCGTATCTCGCAGCACGGCACTGAAACGAGCTTACAGTCAATCTAAGGCTGACTAAAGAATATCACATCTTCAGGAGAAAACTTAAAACACACCTATTCCCCAAAGACTGACTTCTGATCCACTAATCTCGCAGACCCTACACATCACCACAGTCCTTAGCGCCGTGATATCTCAAGGGATGAATGTTGCGCTCTATAAATATAAATAAATAAATATAAATATGCCTCGTTCCATGCCTCGCGCCCAGCTCCTGGTCCACGTCAGCTGTGAGATTCTAGATTGCTGGCACGGGATGTTGGAGCTGGACGATGGGTGGAGGGTCTTTCTTTTCCTGCTGTACCATTGTTTCTTTATTGGAATAAAGCTAATATTTCCATTGCTCGTGTCCGGCTCTACTTTACACCACAATGTTTAAAACAACAACACTGGCAAACTGAGCACATTTATATATTTATTTGAGTAGAACACAATACTGAAAGGCAGGCATTTTGGGAAGCAGCATCCTGTTCAATGACTGCAGCATCTTGGTGTGTAACAGCAGTTATTCTGATGTTATTTTATTTCTGGCACAGAAGTTAAGATGACAATTTATTACTGAACAGGCACTGGGATGAGCCCACTATATGTGTGCTGTTGCTCCCAAAACACTGCAATATGTCTGCTGTCCATCAATGCTTCTGCCACAGACTGCACATTTTTTTGATAGGCAGACGATTCTTTTGTTGTTGGTCAGCTTCTAGGAAATCAGGCACTTTGGTATGGTGGCTTACCTGAAGTACTGGAATACAGGACCAGTTCCCCTCAGAACTGCCTGGAAGCGACACATGGATGTTTGACCCTCAATAAATCTATACATTCTGACTGTAAAAAGCACGGGCCGATTCATGAAAACAAATAAACAATATATAGATGGAGATTAACATGTCCAGCTGAAATTCTTTTACTTTTTTTCAATTCACAATCATTCCCAGAAGTATATGGGGAAATCTGACCCGGAAGCAGATTTCCAGGAATGTCCAGTTTTATTTCCTTTGGACCCTATTCTGCCTGTGTAGAAATCTTCATAGGGTAGATTGCAGCACATGAGGAATGTAATCAGCTGAGCAAATTAGTCATTATCTACAACTCTTTCTTATCCTCCATGAAGAAAAGTTTCTCCTTGGCAAAACCCCTTTCCCGGCCCCACCACCCAATGGGGATATTCTCAAGAACTGCCGATAATCATCGCCAGCCTAGGCGAACGCAATTTTACAAAACACTGTCCATCGCGGGAAACTAATGCCGTGTTAACGGTGTATTCTCAACATGCCGGCAACAGGCGATAGCTCCCCGATAATGCGTCAAATGTCCGCGTTAAAATTACCGGGACGCCAATAAAAAAGGAAGCCCGAATGTGAAAAAAGTTCCGATTGGGCCCAACAGCGATAAAAATATCACCGAGAATCAGCGCCAGGCTTGTTATTCCCACATCAGGCAGGTAAAATCACCATAAAAGCTGAAAAACCCAAACAACTGAGAAGCACCATGGAGGAAGCTGGAGCAACTACAGAGGCCAACCAGAACCCCACAAACTCTGTGTGCACATGTGATCTATACATGGCACATATGTCCAGGGGACACCTTGGTGTGTTCCACACAAGGTATTCCTGCTGGCTTCTTGGCTGGTGTGCATCTCCCATGTTGCTGAGGTGTTAACTGTGCCCCCATCCCCCTTACGTCTATGTTGCACATGTTGTGGGACTTGAGTCACAGGGTGCATCTCTGCGTCAGGGTGATTCATATTTGACCCCAAATGACACCCTTTTGTCTTTTTGTGAACACCAATGACAGCCTTCATGTCATGTTTTTGTAATCATTTGATACGCTGATGAGTGAGATAACATACTACATTTGACACCCTGAATGGTATTTCGAATATGTGACACCCTAAACAGCCTCTCTGTACAGAGGTGACATACCCACCATCTATTTGCTATTTGTGAGATTGTTAGCACTTAATGTTGCACTTACACTTGTCAGAGTGATAAGCTAATGCAGGGGATTGACATGCACACAGGGAATATGTGTTGCAATGAATTTATTTGCACATGCTGTTCATGTGGTCATTTTGTACTGTTCCATGATTGCTAAGAACAGTCACATTGTGACGTGCTCATGCGAAGAAATTGTTAATAATTTTGTTCCTTTGGGCTACATCTGCTGCAGCTGCAGTGGGGTGTGGTCTACCTGCCTCATCTTCCTCATTATCGTCCAGTGCATCTGGCACTTGGATCCATGGGGCATTGGTGCGTACACATATGTTGTGTAATACAAAACATGCAATGATCATCTTGCACACTATTCCTTTGCTGTACAGGAGTCTTCCACCTCTGATGTCCAGGCACCTGAAACGTGACATTAACACGCCAATTGTGCACTCAACAGTGCCCCTGGTGCGTTTGTGGGCCACATTGTACTGCCTCTGGGTCGGGGTGTTAGTGGCTCGGAGGGGTGTCATCGTCCACGGGCAGAGTGCATAGAATTGATCACCTGTGAGAGGTAAGTGAGAGTAGTATAAATTGGTGGTTCTGCGTGCTGTGTTGGCAGAATTATAAGTTTAGTGGTGTGTGATTTGGGCGACTTTGGGATTCATGTTTGCCATGTATTGCTTCTGGCAAATGTGCGGGATCAATGTGTATTACGTAGCCTCACAGCTGCTCCTCCCTCCCCCAAGCCTATTTACTTGAGTGTGCTGCGCGGTTGCATCACTTGCACTCCTATGGCACACCATTGTCATGCCTGTCTGCGCATGTCCGCAAGCCTGACAACAACACTGTAATGTTGCCCATTGATGGTGGAAGGCCACGTGGGTGTAGGCCTATGGTAAGGATAGGGCGGACACAGATGTAGAGTACAGGCCTGGCTGAACACATGCAGCGATTGAGGCTAGCCTTTGGCTTATGCTGCGGCAATGAAGAAACATATGCATGTATGAGCCAAGACCCCGAGCGGTCTTGAGCTCCTTTATTTATGCATTCAGGCGAGCCCGTCCTCTGGGTGCATGCTACATTGCAACATTGTTGATTAAGGGCCGGGTGGTGCGGACACTACAACAGAGACACACGCCATAGATACTTTTGTGGCAACCCTGAACTGAACCACACCCAGAGCCCGAAACTGGACCATGCCCAGAGTCCAGAACTGAACCATGCCCAGAGCCCCGGGCCATTTCTTCACACTCCTCACAAGCTTACGCGTGGGCCGCCGATATGGTGATGGGATGTCGTGCGCTTCGGAGTACGTCTCCAGACGTTCCACCCAGGCTTTCCTGCGGCCTGCCTGGGACGGAGGTGGCCCCATGACTGTGAATGGCTCCAGTGGCGTTACCGAGAACAGGCTGTTGGCTGCTAAAGGCAGACTTGTGGGGTAGCCCCACGGGACGATGGCTGGTGGTGCACAGAGGTAGCGGCACCTGAGGCACTGCGTCCGGCACAGGCCTACCGCCACATGGCGATGACTTGCTGATGATGGCATCCAAGACAGGTGTGAGGAACTCTGATAGGGCTGGCTGTGAGACTCCTCTGACTCTGGCAGTTGTTGGTTGGAAGGTACCAGAGGCCAACAAGCGCAGCACAGCCAGCAGCTTTGTTTGTGGAGGGATGCTGGTTATCTGCTGTGTTGGTACCGTCAGCCTGTGGGCAATGTGTGTCAGGATGCGGAGGATGGTTGTCTTTTTGAGTTTGTAGTGGACAATGACATCCTCTGGCTTTAAGTCTCTGAGGCTTGTGCGTTTTCGGAAGGTCTCCTGTCTTGATCTGCGCTGCCTTGGTGGTAGTCCGGGGGGGGTGGTCCTGGGGGTGGTGGCGGTGGGTGTTGTGGCCCTCTTGGGTCTCCAAACTGCATGATTAGTAGCTCCATTGAATCTGTTAGTCCTCAGATGTAGCTCTGGGCTGGGCTCCCTTTCTCCTGCAGGTATTCATCTTACTTAAGACCAGAAAAAATTAGGTCTTAAGTCCCTGCTGCTAACGTGCTTTATTGCCTGCTTTTGGCCCGCATCGCTGATCTGGCTGGTCGTGGAGAATATCGCAAAGTGGTGTTATCATGAGTTTTTGGAGGGGAACGCCTACTCTGCATATGATTAGCGTTACTTGTCGCTGTCAGCCATGGCAATTTTTTTAGCGGCAGCTGTCGCAGGTAAACTGACGATGTCGGCTGTTAGCGCAGGCTTGTGAATGGGGCAATAAATCTATCGCAAGTTTCGTGGCGGTAAAGTGCCGCTAACTCGGCGATTAGTCCTTGAGAATATGCCCCAATGTGTTATTATCCATTTCTGGATTCTCGGTCCCACCCTAGAATGAGGGATTAGTCCAGCTCCTGGCTGGTGTAACTCTCCAACCAGTTCTGGGTGTGATGGGGTTGGTCCGGAGTTTATGAATGCCCTTAAGCATGGATTTATGGTTGCTGATTTACAGAGCAAAGCACATCTTATAACAACCACTTTGCTTTCCTTGTGGGAAATTTACCACTGTGGATTATTTTGCACTTGTTGTAGGAAAATTTGCCGTAGTAAGACCATTTATGACTGCTAGGAATCTTTTGTGGATTTATGACAGGGGTGGACTGGGTATTTTTGGCCATAATCATACATTTACAGTTGAAAATACCTTTGTGAATAGGGAAAAGTTTGGCACAACATTTAAAATATTGTCTTGGTTAGCGAACCCCCACCAATCCGGCAGGGAGGCTTAGCTCATAACAACACAGGGATGGTGTTAGTGGTATTACTCCTCATTCCTCTCAAATTCAGCAGTCACACCTGGTTTCAGTCCATATCTTGATTCACTTTTCAAGACTGTATACACCTACAATGAGATTAAGGTAGGTTTTTAGGAAGAAGCGCTTATTTTGTGCCAGTTGTTGCACGTGGACATATATTTCATCGTCACACTTTGAATCAGAACACGAGAAAGAATTGCAGAAAAAGGAGAAAGTGGAAGAAGATAACAATAGAAACAACAGTGGCAAAGAAGGTAGGAAAAACAACCTAAAAGAGTAGCTATAGCAAGCAGAAGTAGAGGGTGGCAGAAGAAAGGAGTTTGAGCTGGTATGGAGACTGGACAGCCTTGGTACTTGGTAACTCCAGCATGTGAAGTACTGGCGTGGAGACTGGACAGCCTTGGTACTTGGTAACTCCAGCATGTGAAGTGCTGGTGTGGAGACTGGACAGCTTGGTACTTGGTAACTCCAGCATGTGAAGTGCTGGTGCGGAGACTAGACAGCTTGGTACTTGGTAACTCCAGCATGTGAAGTGCTGGTGTGGGGACTGGACAGCCTTGGTAATTGGTAACTCCAGCATGTGAAGTGCTGGTGTGGCAGGCTCCTAAGAACAATATGTGCACTGATCAGGGAGCAAAAAGCAGGACTAGGAAAGCCTTACAATGTGCTCCAAATGTACGGTCTAGGTTTGGAACATTAGAGTTGGACCAGACTAAAGCCAAAGGTATGCCTTGGCCCTTCGCCCACATGGGTGGTTTCCAAGACACACCCAGGGTGAGCATCCCAGCTGTAGGAGAGTAGGATATGCTTCACATGGGTACCCCCACTTTTTGCTGGTGTTTCACTGTTTTTCGACCTTAGTCTGGCTATGGCCCTGCTAATCAGGACCACAGTCTAGCTGCTTCCTCTCTAAAATGGTTTCCATGTACATTAGGTACATATCTAATTGGATTCTGGAGTGCCTTATAAGCCCCTAATATATGGTATACTATGTACCGAGGGCATAGGTACCTCAGAGGCCTACCAGGGGTTGAAGCATGTATTATGCCACCCCTGGGAAGCACTCCAAAATGGCAACACAGGTCTGCTACTGCACCCTGGGTAAGGGTGTGCTTGCACCCTTTACCGTGGTATAGGCTACCTATATCCACATATATATACAGACACATATAAACCTATAAGTCACTCCTATGGCAGGCCTTGACAATCCTGACGGCAGAGTGCTTGGTTTTATGTGAGAGGGTGCCCATGCATGAGCTGAGACCCTCTGCAGCTTTCGGAAATCCTTCTTTATGGCTGTTCTGTGATACAGCCATGCCATATACTCTTAAGTGCATTATAACCTCGCGGTAAATGCTAACTTTGGAATGGCTGCATCAAAGCATGTCGTGTTTGGTGTCAAATGCTTTGGAATACTACCCCCAGAACTGGCGGGGGTAGCATTCCACCCTTCTAGAGGGAGAGACATGTTCCCACTGGTCAAACCAGGTAGGACTTTCCTGAGCCCTGGCATCACAAAATGGATGCCTCTGCCACAGACACGGGTCTGGCCTCCTGCTGCTGACCGAAACTCCTGCCGGGGAGGCCTGGACAATAGGTTTCCTGTCGAAGGGAGGTGTAACCACCTCCCCAGACAGGCTGATGTGTATTGGGGCTGGGCGGGAGCACTCTCTGGTGCTTTGAAGTCCTGCACTGGGGGCACACTTGGTGTCCCTGTGCATAGTACACAAACCTAAATTAGGATAGATCCCTAGTTAGGTTGGGGGCAGAGAGGAACACAATGAGGGAGTACACCCTCCTGTGGTTAAACACTAAATCACTATAAGTACTCCCACAATGGACCAGTCGGCAGTGGAGACCTCTGCTACCAGATCAGGTGTTGGTATGCCCCATTTGAAGTGAATTGGAAAGAGGGAAAATACACTTGGGATAAATATAGTCTAGAATCGAAGCTATATTATATTATGGGATGTCCAGCCGGACAACCCTATTTATTTCTAGAATGTAAAAATAACAAATACAATAACATACTAATTGTGGGACACAATCCTGTATCCTTTGGGGAAAAAAAGAAGACAATACATGTAAAACAATTACATACAAGGGGGCAGTTCAGGCAAGACGTAATGAGCTTTTTTACAAATTCAATGTTAGAAGCTTTTTGAATAACAACAATTGCACTTTTTTAACACACTGGCTTAATGTGCAAGTTGTTAACTTGGGTCGACGACGTTTCGATCCTGTCTACAATACTAGGATCATCATCAGGACAAGAATAATTGGCTGGCCTGAGCATAAGAAATTGCCTGTGAAGATAAAAGGAAAAGGGTAGATATGAAGAAAGAAGAGAGTTTGAATTTAGATAAAAGTAGGCATGCCGAACAGTAAGCATGCGACTGGTGATGGAAGGCACCAAGAGGGGAGTGTTATGGGAGAATATATCGTTGGTCTGTGATATGATTCCGTAAAATTAGATGGAATACCATGCAGGCGATGGAGTGCGGGTGTGGAACAACGCACTTTAGAGGGACGTGAAGTGACCAAAATTGAGCTAAAGGCATGCTTGAAGGGCTAACAAGCATGCCTTTAGCTCAATTTTGGTCACTTCACGTCCCTCTAAAGTGCGTTGTTGCACACCCGCACTCCATCGCCTGCATGGTATTCCATCTAATTTTCATATCTACCCTTTTCCTTTTATCTTCACAGGCAATTTCTTATGCTCAGGCCAGCCAATTATTCTTGTCCTGATGATGATCCTAGTATTGTAGACAGGATCGAAACGTCGTCGACCCAAGTTAACAACTTGCACATTAAGCCAGTGTGTTAAAAAAGTGCAATTGTTGTTACTCAAAAAGCTTCTAACATTGAATTTGTAAAAAAGCTCATTACGTCTTGCCTGAAATGCCCCCTTGTATGTAATTGTTTTACATGTATTGTCTTCTTTTTTTCCCCAAAGGATACAGGATTGTGTCCCACAATTAGTATGTTATTGTATTTGTTATTTTTACATTCTAGAAATAAATAGGGTTGTCCGGCTGGACATCCCATAATATAATATAGCTTCGATTCTAGACTATATTTATCCCAAATGTATTTTCCCTCTTTCCAAGGACCACTGTTTCCTTTAAAACATAATTACCCAAGGTCCTTGTTTACCTTTTGGGTCCCCTTGTGTCTTTTCAACTATTTGAAGTGAATAACACCACCTAGGCGTGGGGAAGGAGGCAAGTCCTTTTGTTAATATTTTCCCTCACACACCCTAGTGGTGTCATGCTTCATCATTGGGACACCCTGACGCCTAGAGGTCAGGGTGGGCTCAACCAATATTCCAGGGAGCTCTTGATGAGATGATTTTTTGGCCAGGGGGTATAAAGATTAAAAATCAGTGTCAAACCCCAGTTTCCCTTTATTCTTGGGCTTGGCACTGATATTAAGATATAACGAGAAGGGTTACTAGGGGTATTATGGTCCTAGGACCCTATTGCCAACATGTTTCTGTCCTTAATGCCCCATAAAGGGTGCACAGACAGTGGGAACCCAGACCGAATAGGTGCTGACACGGGGCAGGACCCTTGGTGGCTGTGTGACTACAGGGCTACCCTACGTGTAGCGGTCCCACTAGAAGCGTTTCCTCTCCTAAATTGGGATGCAGTGATTTCAAATACGGAACAACATTTTAATAAGGAGCAGCTATCTGCCCTTACTGCACAATAGTATAGGGAACTTCTCTTTCTTCCTTCCCTACACGCAGGGGGCACCAGCCCTGACGAATGTCCGTGCACCCTTTATGGGGCATTAAGGACAGAAACATGTTGGCAATAGGGTCCTAGGGACCATGTGTGAGGGAAAATATTAACAAAAGGACTTGCCTCCTTCCCCACGCCTAGGTGGTGTTATTCACTTCAAATAGGGCATACCAACACCTGATCTGGTAGCAGAGGTCTCCACTGCCGACTGGTCCATTGTGGGAGTACTTATAGTGATTTAGTCCCTGTGCATAGTCCAGTTCAAACCAGTTGCAGGGGCTACTTGGGCGTCCGCGCATGCGCATTTGTCACAAGAAGTTGGAAACGAGGAAGAGGGAGCCCCGGAGACGCGGCGCTGCAGGTAAGTCTTTACATTTACTTATTTTATCATGCATTATATTATTTTAAAAGGAGGGTGGGCGGGAGGCGGGCGGCGCGTAGTGGGGCTAGACGGAGCGCCCGAGTGTGCGTAGATTTGGGCACACTACGCGCTGCTCCACGTAGCCCCACTACGCCCACTACGCCCAGGCCTGGACAGCATATATTACGCCACCTTCTCACATTGGTGTGCAGCGTGTGGGATTCCAGCTTGCTATTGTTTTACCAGATAATCTCAATTGAATTGAGCAACTGAAAACCACTAAAGGTACCTAAGGTACATATAATATCAAGTTTAGCTACAGTAAGTTCTACTGAACTTAGAGTTGTGTGTTAAGTGATAGCACACCCTTTCTACAACTCAAGAGAGTTTAGTAGGCCACACTAGTGTAGGTAGTGCAATACACCACACCACATTAGTAATGTCTAACCAGCCAGGAACCAGTGGGTCCCTACCAGGAACCAGTGAGCTCCTTCCCTATAAATATGATGATCTCTCCTTTGCTCAGCTTAGGGCCTTATGTTCCATTAGGAAGCTGAAGACAGGCAAAAGTCCATCCACCCAGCATCTCATAAAGATACTTAAGCTGGATGATATCTCAGGTAGGCCTGGGCTAAATTTCCGTTCCGCTCGCGGAAATTGCTATAATTTGACATTTTCGCGTTCCGCGGAGAGCGCGAAAATGTCAAAATTTCCGCATTCCGCAGCTTAGCGATAATTTGTTTCTTGCTCGCGCTGTAAAATAATACATTCTCAAGCGCGCGCGATCGCCTTACCTGAATCCCCGCGTTCGCCGACAAGTTTTCCTGATCCGGTCGCGTTGTCCTCGAGATGTTGGATTGTTGGTAGCCATTTGCGCTGTCTCGCGACAGTTCGCACCCGCAGTAATGTCATTGGTCGCGCGATCACATCTTTCTTCTCGCGATCATGCACCGCGAGAAGAGTGAAAACAAGATGGCCGCGCCCGCGAGCAACCGCATGGGTAAGTTGGCGAGCCGCGACCACGCAGAAAATACCGCGAACGGGCGGGAAAAAAACTTCCGCATCTTCGCGATATTTCCGCGTGTTTGCGGAGATTTTTAACATTTTCGCGATAATTTACGAAAGTCACTTTCGCAAATTCCGCCCACCCCTGATCTCAGGGCCTAGTGGATCTGATGGGGTAGGCAGTGTGGGTGGGGCAACACCTGAGGGTGGGCCTAGGGGTGGAAACTCCACTGACCCCACCTCTGATGCTGACCAGACTGGTGACAATGACCAGACTCTGGTGAACCCAGATCTCCTGGATGAGGATGAGGAGGATGACAATAATGCTCCTGTCTATATTCCTCCAGGTAGACCTGACAACAGGGCTAGAAGGGATAGATCTCTGTAAAGGGGATCTGTCCAGTCTAACTCCTCTATAGGGACCTTTGTCTCTTCTCACAGAGGGAGAGAAACCTCCCAGGAGAGGGGGGAGAGACTGCTGAAGAATGAGCAAGACAAGTTCAACCTCAGAATGCAGCAGATGGCCTTAGATAGGGAAGCCCTAGAGCTCTACAGAGCTAGTAAAAAGGAGGGACTAGAGTCCCTTGGTTGCAGCAATTTCCCTAGAGATAGGGAGAGGTCTTATGACCATAGAAACCTAAGTAAGATTGTCCCTCCCTACCAGAGTGGGGATGACATCCACAAATGGATAACTACCTTGGAGAGGTCCTGTAAAGTACAGAAGGTCCCTCAAGGTCAGTGGGCAGCAATCTTATGGCTCTCCTTTGCAGACAAAGGTAGAGACAAGCTCCTCACTGTAAGAGAAGAGGATGCTGATGATTACCAGGTCTTGAAAAGTGCACTAATAGATGGGTTTGGCCTAACCACTGAACAATACAGGTTACGGTTCAGAGACACCCAAAAAGCACAAAATCAAGACTGGGTTGACTTTGTTGACTGTGCTGCTAAGGCTCTGGAAGGTTGGTTATTAGGCAGTAAAGTGTGTGACTTCATAGGATTGTACAATCTGATAATGAGGGAGCAGGTTCTTAATAACTGTCAAAATCAGCTGTTTCACCCGTACCTGGTGGACTCTGATCTGACCGCTCCCCAAGAGTTGGGAAAGAAGGCAGACAAATGGGTCAGAACCAGGGTGAGGCAGAAGGTACAGAACAAAGGTGGTAACCCAAAGAAGCAAGATTCTAAAAACTCTGACAAGGGTGGGGACAAGGGTAAAGACCAGAAGCCTTCTCAAGGGCCCCAAAAATCTTCTTCAGGTGGGGATTCACAGTCAGGAAAGGGTAAAGGCCAAAAGAAACCTTTGTGCAAAATCTGTAAACAGAAAACTCACTGGACTAGTGATTGCACCAAAGCCAAAGAAAATACTCCAGCCCCCACCACTGCCCCTAAGGCACCTGCTCCCCCTAGTGCAGTTACAATTGGTGGTGGGAATACACAGAATAACGGTGTAGTAGGGTTGACCCTGGGTTCTGAGATGGACTCTGGCCTAGTCAGAGTACCAACTCAGGCTGTGCTCGTCAGTGATGGGGGCATGGATATGTCCCCCTTTGTGAGTCCCAGTAAAATGGGCAAATACAGACAGCAGCCTTTGATAAATGGAGTAGAGGCTTTGGCATTCAGGGACACAGGAGCAAGTGTCACAATGGTGACAAAAGATCTTGTGGATCCTGGGCAGATTATACTTGGTGAAATGTACCAAGTGACCAATGCTAGCAATGTCAGAACAGACCATTCTCTGGCAGTTGTTAACTTCTCCTGGGAAGGGGTAACTGGCCTTAAGAAGGTTGTGGTGAGTGCAGACCTACCAGTACAGTGCTTGCTTGGCAATGATCTAGAGACTTCAGCTTGGGCTGAAGTAGAGCTCAGGACACATGCAGAAATGTTAGGGATCCCTGCACATGTCTTTGCTGTGACCAGATAACAGGCTAAAATGTCTAAAACTGGACAGGCCCTGGATTCTGGAATAATGGACCAGGTGCCTCACAAGAGGAAGAGCAGTAGGGTTAAGGCAGAGCCTTCCCCCCGGGCTCAGAAGGCTGATCAGTCTCCTCAGGGAGATGATCTTTAGCCTGAAGAAGGAACTGTCCCAGATGAGCTTGAACCTGACCAGGTTGAGTTTGTGGGGACAGGGGGGCCTTCCAGGTCTGATCTGAGCCAGGAGCAGAAAACCTGCCCCTCTCTTGAACCCCTCAGACAGCAAGCTGCTGATGAGGCTGCTGGGAATGCTAGTGGCACCCATAAAATTTATTGGGATGATGGGCTCCTATACTCAGAGAGTAGAGACCCCAAGCCTGGTGCATCCAGGAGGTTGGTTATACCTCTGAAGTTTAGGGGTTTCCTATTGACACTAGCCCATGATATTCCCCTAGCAGGACACCTGGGACAGAACAAGACTTGGGACAGAATTGCCAGTGGCAAAGCTGGTGGCACGTCAAAGGCCCCCCTCATACCACTACCTGTGGTGGGGATGACCTTTGAAAGGGTAGGGATTGACATTGTTGGTCCCATGGATCCCCAAACAGCATCTGGGCACGGATTTATACTGGTGGTAGTGGATCATGCCACAGGGTATCCAGAAGCAATTCCCCTACGGACCACTACAGCACCTGTGGTGGCAAGAGCTCTCTTGAGTGTGTTCTCAAGAGTATGCTTTCCTGAGGAGGTAGTATCTGACAGGGATGCAAACTTCATATCTAGTTACTTGACTGCTATGTGGAAGGAGTGTGGAGTGAACTACAAGTTCACCACACCCTATCACCCACAATGCAATGGTTTAGTTGAGAGATTCCACAAAACCTTAAAGGGCATGATTAAAGGACTCCCAGAGAAGCTTAGGCGAAAATGGGACCTACTCTTGCCCTGCCTTTTATTTGCATACAGGGAGGTGCCTGAAAAGGGGGTTGGTTACAGCCCATTTGAACTTTTGTTTGGTCACTCTGTCAGGGGTCCATTGTGTTTGGTGAAGGAAGGATGGGAGTTATGTCTCAAGCCCCCAAAGCAAGACATAGTGGACTATGTACTTGGTCTCCACTCCAGGATTGCTGAGTACATGAAAAAGGCAAACAAAAACCTTGAGGCTAGCCAGGAACTGAAAAAAGCCTGGCATGACCAAAAGGCTGTACTGACTGTTTACCAGCCAGGACAGAAAGTGTGGGTGTTGGAGCCTGTGGCCCCAGCAGCCCTCCAGGACAGATGGAGTGGACCCCATACAATTGTTAAGCAAAAACGGGAGGTTACCTACTTGGTAGACCTTGGATCCCCTAGGAGTCCCCATAGGGTACTTCATGTCAACAGACTTAAACCATATGTTGACAGGGCAGACATGGGCTTGCTCATGGCTACTGATGAAGGACAGGAGAAAGAGAGTGACTCACTCCCCGACCTGCTTTCTCAGAACCCTGATGATGGGTCAATTGATGGAGTAGCCTTGGCAGGCACCCTCACTGCCCAGCAGCAAACTGACTGCAGAAACCTTCTCAGCCAGTTTAGACATATGTTTTCTCTGACTCCAAGTCAGACCACCTGGTGCACTCATGAAGTGGACACTGGGGACAGTCTACCTGTGAAGAATAAGATCTACAGGCAACCTGACCATGTCAGGGACTGTCTAAGAACAGAAGTCCAAAAGATGTTGGATCTGGGTGTGATTGAACCCTCAGATAGCCCTTGGGCTTGCCCAGTAGTTCTGGTACCTAAACCTCACACCAGTGGTGGGAAAAGAGAGATGAGGTTTTGTGTAGACTACAGGGGTCTCAATGCAGTCACTAGGACTGATGCCCATCCCATCCCCAGGGCAGATGAGCTGATAGATACTTTGGCCTCAGCCAAGTTTATAAGCACATTTGACCTGACAGCTGACAGCTGGCTACTGGCAGATCAGACTAGCTGATGATGCAAAGCCAAAGACAACATTTTCTACCCCTAGTGGGCACTATCAATTTGTGGTAATGTCCTTTGGTTTGAAGAATGCACCTGACACTTTCCAAAGGTTGGTGAATCAAGTCCTTACAGGCCTGGAAGACTTTAGTGCAGCATATCTAGATGATATTGCTGTCTTAAGCTCCACTTGGGAGGATCACCTGGTCCACCTGAGGAATGTTTTGGAGGCCCTGCAAAGGGCAGGCCTCACTATCAAGGCTACTAAGTGCCAGATAGGGCAGAGTCAGGTTGATTACCTGGGCTACATTGTAGGTGGAGGCCAGGTTCAACCACTGCAGAGCAAAATCCAGACCATAATGGAATGGGTTGCTCCAACTACCCAGACTCAGGTGAGAGCCTTCTTAGGTCTGACTGGGTACTATAGGAGATTTCTCAAAGGGTATGGATCAATAGTGACACCCTTGAATGACTTAACTTCTAAAAAGATGCCCAAAAAGGTTCAGTGGACAGCTAGCTGTCAAAACGCATTTGACGACCTGAAGCCGGCCATGTGCACTGCTCCCATTCTGCAGAGTCCTGACTACTCCAAGAGGTTCATTGTTCAAACAGATGCATCTGAATTGGGGGAACGGGCTGTATTGTCACAATTGAATGATGAAGGTCAGGATCAGCCAGTAGCTATCATAAGCAGAAGGCTGACCCCTAGAGAGAAACGTTGGTCAGCCATTGAGAGGAAGGCCTTTGCTGTGGTTTGTGCTTTGAAGAAGTTGAGGCCATACTTGTTTGGTACTCACTTCCTTGTTCAGACAGACCATAAGCTTCTTTTATGGCTAAAACAAATGAAGGGTGAAAACCCCAAACTGCTTAGGTGGTCCATTTTCCTACAGGGGATGGGCTTTACAGTGGAACATAGACCTGGGAGTAACAATGCCAATGCAGATAGACTCTCTAGGTATTTGCACCAAAAACATGAAGACTCAACTGGTCAAGGTTAGTTTAATGTCCCTGCGTTTAGTGGGGGTTGTGTAAGAGAGTAGTATCTGCTTCACATGAGTACCCCCACTTTTTGCTGGTGTTTCACTGTTTTTCGACCTTAGTCTAGCTGTGGCCCTGCTAATCAGGACCACAGCCTAGCTGCTTCCTCTCTAAAATGGTTTCCATGTACATTAGGTTCATATCTAATTGGATTCTGGAGTACCTTATAAGCCCCTAGTATATGGTATACTATGTACCCAGGTCATAGGTACCTCAGAGGTCTACCAGGGGTTGAAACATCTATTATGCCACCCCTGGGAAGCACTCCAAAATGGCACCACAGGTCTGCTCCTGCAGCCTGGGTAAGGGTGTGCTTGCACTCCTTACCGTGGTATAGGCTACCTATATCCACATATATATACAGACACATATAAACCTATAAGTCACTCCTATGGCAGGCCTTGACAATCCTGAAGGCAGAGTGCTTGGTTTTGTGTGAGAGGGTGCCCAAGCATGAGCTGAACCCCTCTGCAGCTTTCGGAAATCCTTCCTTATGGCTGTTCTGTGATACAGCCATACCATATACTCTTAAGTGCATTATAACCTCGCGGTAAATGCTAACTTTGGAATTGCTGCATCAAAACATGTTGTGTTTGGTGTCAAACGCTTTGGAATACTACCCCCCCTCCCGCCAGTTCTGGCATCGGGGGTAGCATTCCACCCTTCTAGAGGGAGAGACATGTTCACACTGGTCAAACCCGGTAGGACTTTCCTGAGCCCTGGCATCACAAAATGGATGCCTCTGCCACAGACACGGGTCTGGCTTGCTGTTGCTGACCGAAACTCCGGCCGGGGAGGCCTGGACAATAGGTTTCCTGTCGAAGGGAGGTGTAACCACCTCCCCAGACAGACTGATGTGTATTGGGGCTGGGCGGGAGCACTCTCTGGTGCTTTGAAGTCCTGCACTGGGGGCACACTTGATGTCCCTGTGCATAGTCCAGTTCAAACCAGTTGCAGGGGCTACTTGGGCGTCCGCGCATGCGCATTTGTCACAAGAAGTTGGAAACGAGGAAGAGGGAGCCCCGGAGACGCCGCGCTGCAGGTAAGTCTTTACATTTACTTATTTTATCATGCATTATATTATTTTAAAAGGAGGGTGGGCGGGAGGCGGGAGGCGGGCGGCGCGTAGTGGGGCTACGCGGAGCGCGCGAGTGTGCGTAGATTTGGGCACACTAAGCGCTGCTCCACGTAGCCCCACTACGCCCAGGCCTGGACAGCATATATTACGCCACCTTCTCACATTGGTGTGCAGCGTGTGGGATTCCAGCTTGCTATTGTTTTACCAGATAATCTCAATTGAATTGAGCAACTGAAAACCACTAAAGGTACCTAAGGTACATATAATATCAAGTTTAGCTACTGTAAGTTCTACTGAACTTAGAGTTGTGTGTTAAGTGATAGCACACCCTTTCTACAACTCAAGAGAGTTTAGTAGGCCACACTAGTGTAGGTAGTGATATACACCACACCACATTAGTAATGTCCAACCAGCCAGGAACCAGTGGGTCCCTACCAGGAACCAGTGAGCTCCTTCCCTATAAATATGATGATCTCTCCTTTGCTCAGCTTAGGGCCTTATGTTCCATTAGGAAGCTGAAGACAGGCAAAAGTCCATCCACCCAGCATCTCATAAAGATACTTAAGCTGGATGATATCTCAGGTAGGCCTGGGCTAAATTTCCGTTCCGCTCGCGGAAATTGCGATAATTTGACATTTTCGCGTTCTGCGGAGAGCGTGAAAATGTCAAAATTTCCGCATTCCGCAGCTTAGCGATAATTTGTTTCTTGCTCGCGCTGTAAAATAATACATTCTCACGCGCGCGCGATCGCCTTACCTGAATCCCCGCGTTCGCCGACAAGTTTTCCTGATCCGGTCCCGTTCTCCTCGAGATGTTGGATTGTTGGTAGCCATTTGCGCTGTCTCGCGACAGTTCGCACCCGCAGTAATGTCATTGGTCGCGCGATCACATCTTTCTTCTCGCGATCATGCACCGCGAGAAGAGTGAAAACAAGATGGCCGCGCCCGCGAGCAACCGCATGGGTAAGTTGGCGAGCCGCGACCACGCAGAAAATACCGCGAACGGGCGGGAAAAAAACTTCCGCATCTTCACGATATTTCCGCGTGTTTGCGGAGATTTTTAACATTTTCGCGATAATTTACGAAAGTCACTTTCGCAAATTCCGCCCACCCCTGATCTCAGGGCCTAGTGGATCTGATGGGGTAGGCAGTGTGGGTGGGGCAACACCTGAGGGTGGGCCTAGGGGTGGAAACTCCACTGACCCCACCTCTGATGCTGACCAGACTGGTGACAATGACCAGACTCTGGTGAACCCAGATCTCCTGGATGAGGATGAGGAGGATGACAATAATGCTCCTGTCTATATTCCTCCAGGTAGACCTGACAACAGGGCTAGAAGGGATAGATCTCTGTAAAGGGGATCTGTCCAGTCTAACTCCTCTATAGGGACCTTTGTCTCTTCTCACAGAGGGAGAGAAACCTCCCAGGAGAGGGGGTGAGACTGCTGAAGAATGAGCAAGACAAGTTCAACCTCAGAATGCAGCAGATGGCCTTAGATAGGGAAGCCCTACAGCTCTACAGAGCTAGTAAAAAGGAGGGACTAGAGTCCCTTGGTTGCAGCAATTTCCCTAGAGATAGGGAGAGGTCTTATGACCATAGAAACCTAAGTAAGATTGTCCCTCCCTACCAGAGTGGGGATGACATCCACAAATGGATAACTACCTTGGAGAGGTCCTGTAAAGTACAGAAGGTCCCTCAAGGTCAGTGGGCAGCAATCTTATGGCTCTCCTTTGCAGACAAAGGTAGAGACAAGCTCCTCACTGTAAGAGAAGAGGATGCTGATGATTACCAGGTCTTGAAAAGTGCACTAATAGATGGGTTTGGCCTAACCACTGAACAATACAGGTTAAGGTTCAGAGACACCCAAAAAGCACAAAATCAAGACTGGGTTGACTTTGTTGACTGTGCTGCTAAGGCTCTGGAAGGTTGGTTATTAGGCAGTAAAGTGTGTGACTTCATAGAATTGTACAATCTGATAATGAGGGAGCAGGTTCTTAATAACTGTCAAAATCAGCTGTTTCACCCGTACCTGGTAGACTCTGATCTGACCGCTCCCCAAGAGTTGGGAAAGAAGGCAGACAAATGGGTCAGAACCAGGGTGAGGCAGAAGGTACAGAACAAAGGTGGTAACCCAAAGAAGCAAGATTCTAAAAACTCTGACAAGGGTGGGGACAAGGGTAAAGACCAGAAGCCTTCTCAAGGGCCCCAAAAATCTTCTTCAGGTGGGGATTCACAGTCAGGAAAGGGTAAAGGCCAAAAGAAACCTTTGTGCAAAATCTGTAAACAGAAAACTCACTGGACTAGTGATTGCACCAAAGCCAAAGAAAATACTCCAGCCCCCACCACTGCCCCTAAGGCACCTGCTCCCCCTAGTGCAGTTACAATTGGTGGTGGGAATACACAGAATAACGGTGTAGTAGGGTTGACCCTGGGTTCTGAGATGGACTCTGGCCTAGTCAGAGTACCAACTCAGGCTGTGCTCGTCAGTGATGGGGGCATGGATATGTCCCCCTTTGTGAGTCCCAGTAAAATGGGCAAATACAGACAGCAGCCTTTGATAAATGGAGTACAGGCTTTGGCATTCAGGGACACAGGAGCAAGTGTCACAATGGTGACAAAAGATCTTGTGGATCCTGGGCAGATTATACTTGGTGAAATGTACCAAGTGACCAATGCTAGCAATGTCAGAACAGACCATTCTCTGGCAGTTGTTAACTTCTCCTGGGAAGGGGTAACTGGCCTTAAGAAGGTTGTGGTGAGTGCAGACCTACCAGTACAGTGCTTGCTTAGCAATGATCTAGAGACTTCAGCTTGGGCTGAAGTAGAGCTCAGGACACATGCAGAAATGTTAGGGATCCCTGCACATGTCTTTGCTGTGACCAGATAACAGGCTAAAATGTCTAAAACTGGACAGGCCCTGGATTCTGGAATAATGGACCAGGTGCCTCACAAGAGGAAGAGCAGTAGGGTTAAGGCAGAGCCTTCCCCCCGGGCTCAGAAGGCTGATCAGTCTCCTCAGGGAGATGATCTTGAGCCTGAAGAAGGAACTGTCCCAGATGAGCTTGAACCTGACCAGGTTGAGTTCGTGGGGACAGGGGGGCCTTCCAGGTCTGATCTGAGCCAGGAGCAGAAAACCTGCCCCTCTCTTGAACCCCTCAGACAGCAAGCTGCTGATGAGGCTGCTGGGAATGCTAGTGGCACCCATAAAGTTTATTGGGATGATGGGCTCCTATACTCAGAGAGTAGAGACCCAAAGCCTGGTGCATCCAGGAGGTTGGTTATACCTCTGAAGTTTAGGGGTTTCCTATTGACACTAGCCCATGATATTCCCCTAGCAGGACACCTGGGACAGAACAAGACTTAGGACAGAATTGCCAGTGGCAAAGCAGGTGGCACATCAAAGGCCCCCCTCATACCACTACCTGTGGTGGGGATGACCTTTGAAAGGGTAGGGATTGACATTGTTGGTCCCATGGATCCCCAAACAGCATCTGGGCACGGATTTATACTGGTGGTAGTGGATCATGCCACAGGGTATCCAGAAGCAATTCCCCTACGGACCACTACAGCACCTGTGGTGGCAAGAGCTCTCTTGAGTGTGTTCTCAAGAGTATGCTTTCCTGAGGAGGTAGTATCTGACAGGGATGCAAACTTCATATCTAGTTACTTGACTGCTATGTGGAAGGAGTGTGGAGTGAACTACAAGTTCACCACACCCTATCACCCACAATGCAATGGTTTAGTTGAGAGATTCCACAAAACCTTAAAGGGCATGATTAAAGGACTCCCAGAGAAGCTTAGGCGAAAATGGGACCTACTCTTGCCCTGCCTTTTATTTGCATACAGGGAGGTGCCTGAAAAGGGGGTTGGTTACAGCCCATTTGAACTTTTGTTTGGTCACTCTGTCAGGGGTCCATTGTGTTTGGTGAAGGAAGGATGGGAGTTATGTCTCAAGCCCCCAAAGCAAGACATAGTGGACTATGTACTTGGTCTCCACTCCAGGATTGCTGAGTACATGAAAAAGGCAAACAAAAACCTTGAGGCTAGCCAGGAACTGAAAAAAGCCTGGCATGACCAAAAGGCTGTACTGACTGTTTACCAGCCAGGACAGAAAGTGTGGGTGTTGGAGCCTGTGGCCCCAGCAGCCCTCCAGGACAGATGGAGTGGACCCCATACAATTGTTAAGCAAAAACGGGAGGTTACCTACTTGGTAGACCTTGGATCCCCTAGGAGTCCCCATAGGGTACTTCATGTCAACAGACTTAAACCATATGTTGACAGGGCAGACATGGGCTTGCTCATGGCTACTGATGAAGGACAGGAGGAAGAGAGTGACTCACTCCCCGACCTGCTTTCTCAGAACCCTGATGATGGGTCAATTGATGGAGTAGCCTTGGCAGGCACCCTCACTGCCCAGCAGCAAACTGACTGCAGAAACCTTCTCAGCCAGTTTAGACATATGTTTTCTCTGACTCCAAGTCAGACCACCTGGTGCACTCATGAAGTGGACACTGGGGACAGTCTACCTGTGAAGAATAAGATCTACAGGCAACCTGACCATGTCAGGGACTGTCTAAGAACAGAAGTCCAAAAGATGTTGGATCTGGGTGTGATTGAACCCTCAGTTAGCCCTTGGGCTTGCCCAGTAGTCCTGGTACCTAAACCTCACACCAGTGGTGGGAAAAGAGAGATGAGGTTTTGTGTAGACTACAGGGGTCTCAATGCAGTCACTAGGACTGATGCCCATCCCATCCCCAGGGCAGATGAGCTGATAGATACTTTGGCCTCAGCCAAGTTTATAAGCACATTTGACCTGACAGCTGACAGCTGGCTACTGGCAGATCAGACTAGCTGATGATGCAAAGCCAAAGACAACATTTTCTACCCCTAGTGGGCACTATCAATTTGTGGTAATGTCCTTTGGTTTGAAGAATGCACCTGACACTTTCCAAAGGTTGGTGAATCAAGTCCTTACAGGCCTGGAAGACTTTAGTGCAGCATATCTAGATGATATTGCTGTCTTAAGCTCCACTTGGGAGGATCACCTGGTCCACCTGAGGAATGTTTTGGAGGCCCTGCAAAGGGCAGGCCTCACTATCAAGGGTACTAAGTGCCAGATAGGGCAGAGTCAGGTTGATTACCTGGGCTACCTTGTAGGTGGAGGCCAGGTTCAACCACTGCAGAGCAAAATCCAGACCATAATGGAATGGGTTGCTCCAACTACCCAGACTCAGGTGAGAGCCTTCTTAGGTCTGACTGGGTACTATAGGAGATTTCTCAAAGGGTATGGATCAATAGTGACACCCTTGAATGACTTAACTTCTAAAAAGATGCCCAAAAAGGTTCAGTGGACAGCTAGCTGTCAAAACGCATTTGACGACCTGAAGCCGGCCATGTGCACTGCTCCCATTCTGCAGAGTCCTGACTACTCCAAGAGGTTCATTGTTCAAACAGATGCATCTGAATTGGGGGAACGGGCTGTATTGTCACAATTGAATGATGAAGGTCAGGATCAGCCAGTAGCTATCATAAGCAGAAGGCTGACCCCTAGAGAGAAACGTTGGTCAGCCATTGAGAGGAAGGCCTTTGCTGTGGTTTGTGCTCTGAAGAAGTTGAGGCCATACTTGTTTGGTACTCACTTCCTTGTTCAGACAGACCATAAGCCTCTTTTATGGCTAAAACAAATGAAGGGTGAAAACCCCAAACTGCTTAGGTGGTCCATTTTCCTACAGGGGATGGGCTTTACAGTGGAACATAGACCTGGGAGTAACAATGCCAATGCAGATAGACTCTCTAGGTATTTGCACTAAAAACATGAAGACTCAACTGGTCAAGGTTAGTTTAATGTCCCTGCGTTTAGTGGGGGTTGTGTAGGAGAGTAGTATCTGCTTCACATGAGTACCCCCACTTTTTGCTGGTGTTTCACTGTTTTTCGACCTTAGTCTAGCTGTGGCCCTGCTAATCAGGACCACAGCCTAGCTGCTTCCTCTCTAAAATGGTTTCCATGTACATTAGGTTCATATCTAATTGGATTCTGGAGTACCTTATAAGCCCCTAGTATATGGTATACTATGTACCCAGGTCATAGGTACCTCAGAGGTCTACCAGGGGTTGAAACATCTATTATGCCACCCCTGGGAAGCACTCCAAAATGGCACCACAGGTCTGCTCCTGCAGCCTGGGTAAGGGTGTGCTTGCACTCCTTACCGTGGTATAGGCTACCTATATCCACATATATATACAGACACATATAAACCTATAAGTCACTCCTATGGCAGGCCTTGACAATCCTGAAGGCAGAGTGCTTGGTTTTGTGTGAGAGGGTGCCCAAGCATGAGCTGAACCCCTCTGCAGCGTTCGGAAATCCTTCCTTATGGCTGTTCTGTGATACAGCCATACCATATACTCTTAAGTGCATTATAACCTCGCGGTAAATGCTAACTTTGGAATTGCTGCATCAAAACATGTTGTGTTTGGTGTCAAACGCTTTGGAATACTACCCCCCCTCCCGCCAGTTCTGGCAGCGGGGGTAGCATTCCACCCTTCTAGAGGGAGAGACATGTTCACACTGGTCAAACCCGGTAGGACTTTCCTGAGCCCTGGCATCACAAAATGGATGCCTCTGCCACAGACACGGGTCTGGCTTGCTGTTGCTGAACGAAACTCTGGTAGGGGAGGCCTGGACAATAGGTTTCCTGTCAAAGGGAGGTGTAACCACTTCCCCAGACAGGCAGATGTTTATTGGGGCTGGGCGGGAGCACTCTCTGGTGCTTTGAAGTCCTGCACTGGGGGCACACTTGGTGCCCCTGTGCATAGTCCAGTTCAAACCAGTTTCAGGGGCTACCTACCCCTGCTCTGGCATGAAACTGGACAAAGGAAATGGGTGTAACCACCCCTCTTTCCAAGCCCACCTATAGGTGGGGCCTTAGAGTTAGTCCATCCCCTAAACTTAGTCTAAGTATAGGAATCCAGTCCTTAGCTCTTTAGATTACCCTGGATGAAACTCTGCAACATGTATCCTGGACCTTCGATGTTCTATCCTGACTAGAAGACTGAAGAAATCTCCCTTGGGGTCAAGGAGTGACTCCCCTGCTTGGCAGGCACCAAAGAAGCAACTAACTGGTCTGCATCACCGAAGCTCCCGCTGGACGCCGAAGTCTTTGCATCACCAGAGGTTGATTTCCAGACTTCCCCAAGGCTGCCCTGAGTCCACAGCAAACCTGAAGCCTGTGGCTATCGTGGGTGATGTGGAACCATGACCCCCTGGACACCATGAACTTTTGCAGCAACACTATGTTCCTGGTCTTCCTTGAAATTGTGCTTTGGGCTCCCAGTAGCCCCTGCCTTGAGCACCTCCTGCACCGAAGATTGCTGGCCTCCACTCCACGACCACGAGTGACCCGTGGGCCAGTTTCAAGTGCGACTGCTCAAGGCTCTTTCGTGATCGCTAGCGCGTTGACTAGTAGGTCCCCACGAAGGCAACTCCTCTTCTAAGTGGGTTTTCCTGATTGCTCCAGACAAACCCTGACTTACCCTCACTGGGTGAGTCCCTCAGATCTTGCTGGTCTGCACCGCAGTCCTTTCTCTGAATTTGTGTGACTTGCCGTTGCCAAGGCTTGTTGGGTCCAATCTGGTCGCCGACACCGCAGCACTCGACAAACTTTGTGGCACAGCTCAAATCCGGCTTGTGGACTTCGTTGACGTCTCCGGGACCTCGTGGCTGAAGAGTCAAGACACCCATCCACTCACCTGAAGCACCCGACATCTGTGGGCATTGGTCCATCCTGCCCTCGGTCACGGGCTAGTGACCCAGACTCTGTCCCCTCTGCTTTTAGGTTCCTTACATCCTAGATAAAGGCTTGGATCTCTTCGGACACTTCTCCTCTTCATGGCAGCAGCAGTTCTTTGCAGGCTTCCATTGCAATCGACGACGCGACCCGACACCAAAAGACACCTATGCACCCAGCTTCCCTGGGTGAGGTAACTCGAGTACTCCGGTGCTCCCATGGGTGCTAGCCCTAGAACTTCTTAAGTCCAAAAGGGTTTGGTCCTGACTCGATTAGAAGTGTCCCTAATCTTTAAATTTGAAACTGCGACATTGCCCATAGAAGATAACGGGAATGCTATCTTTGGAATGGCTGCATCAAAGCATGTCGTGTTTGGTGTCAAATGCTTTGGAATACTACCAAGCATTCCACCCTTCTAGAGGGAGAGACATGTTCACACTGGTCAAACCAGGTAGGACTTTCCTGAGCCCTGGCATCACAAAATGGATGCCTCTGCCACAGACACGGGTCTGGCCTCCTGCTGCTGACCGAAACTCCGGCCGGGGAGGCCTGGACAATAGGTTTCCTGTCGAAGGGAGGTGTAACCACCTCCCCAGACAGACTGATGTGTATTGGGGCTGGGCGGGAGCACTCTCTGGTGCTTTGAAGTCCTGCACTGGGGGCACACTTGGTGTCCCTGTGCATAGTCCAGTTCAAACCAGTTGCAGGGGCTACTTGGGCGTCCGCGCATGCGCATTTGTCACAAGAAGTTGGAAACGAGGAAGAGGGAGCCCCGGAGACACCGCGCTGCAGGTAAGTCTTTACATTTACTTATTTTATCATGCATTATATTATTTTAAAAGGAGGGTGGGCGGGAGGCGGGAGGCGGGCGGCGCGTAGTGGGGCTACGCGGAGTGCGCGAGTGTGCGTAGATTTGGGCACACTACGCGCTGCTCCACGTAGCCCCACTACGCCCAGGCCTGGACAGCATATATTACGCCACCTTCTCACATTGGTGTGCAGCGTGTGGGATTCCAGCTTGCTATTGTTTTACCAGATAATCTCAATTGAATTGAGCAACTGAAAACCACTAAAGGTACCTAAGGTACATATAATATCAAGTTTAGCTACAGTAAGTTCTACTGAACTTAGAGTTGTGTGTTAAGTGATAGCACACCCTTTCTACAACTCAAGAGAGTTTAGTAGGCCACACTAGTGTAGGTAGTGCAATACACCACACCACATTAGTAATGTCTAACCAGCCAGGAACCAGTGGGTCCCTACCAGGAACCAGTGAGCTCCTTCCCTATAAATATGATGATCTCTCCTTTGCTCAGCTTAGGGCCTTATGTTCCATTAGGAAGCTGAAGACAGGCAAAAGTCCATCCACCCAGCATCTCATAAAGATACTTAAGCTGGATGATATCTCAGGTAGGCCTGGGCTAAATTTCCGTTCCGCTCGCGGAAATTGCGATAATTTGACATTTTCGCGTTCCGCGGAGAGCGCGAAAATGTCAAAATTTCCGCATTCCGCAGCTTAGCGATAATTTGTTTCTTGCTCGCGCTGTAAAATAATACATTCTCACGCGCGCGCGATCGCCTTACCTGAATCCCCGCGTTCGCCGACAAGTTTTCCTGATCCGGTCGCGTTCTCCTCGAGATGTTGGATTGTTGGTAGCCATTTGCGCTGTCTCGCGACAGTTCGCACCCGCAGTAATGTCATTGGTCGCGCGATCACATCTTTCTTCTCGCGATCATGCACCGCGAGAAGAGTGAAAACAAGATGGCCGCGCCCGCGAGCAACCGCATGGGTAAGTTGGCGAGCCGCGACCACGCAGAAAATACCGCGAACGGTCGGGAAAAAACTTCCGCATCTTCGCGATATTTCCGCGTGTTTGCGGAGATTTTTAACATTTTCGCGATAATTTACGAAAGTCACTTTCGCAAATTCCGCCCACCCCTGATCTCAGGGCCTAGTGGATCTGATGGGGTAGGCAGTGTGGGTGGGGCAACACCTGAGGGTGGGCCTAGGGGTGGAAACTCCACTGACCCCACCTCTGATGCTGACCAGACTGGTGACAATGACCAGACTCTGGTGAACCCAGATCTCCTGGATGAGGATGAGGAGGATGACAATAATGCTCCTGTCTATATTCCTCCAGGTAGACCTGACAACAGGGCTAGAAGGGATAGATCTCTGTAAAGGGGATCTGTCCAGTCTAAATCCTCTATAGGGACCTTTGTCTCTTCTCACAGAGGGAGAGAAACCTCCCAGGAGAGGGGGGAGAGACTGCTGAAGAATGAGCAAGACAAGTTCAACCTCAGAATGCAGCAGATGGCCTTAGATAGGGAAGCCCTACAGCTCTACAGAGCTAGTAAAAAGGAGGGACTAGAGTCCCTTGGTTGCAGCAATTTCCCTAGAGATAGGGAGAGGTCTTATGACCATAGAAACCTAAGTAAGATTGTCCCTCCCTTCCAGAGTGGGGATGACATCCACAAATGGATAACTACCTTGGAGAGGTCCTGTAAAGTACAGAAGGTCCCTCAAGGTCAGTGGGCAGCAATCGTATGGCTCTCCTTTGCAGACAAAGGTAGAGACAAGCTCCTCACTGTAAGAGAAGAGGATGCTGATGATTACCAGGTCTTGAAAAGTGCACTAATAGATGGGTTTGGCCTAACCACTGAACAATACAGGTTAAGGTTCAGAGACACCCAAAAAGCACAAAATCAAGACTGGGTTGACTTTGTTGACTGTGCTGCTAAGGCTCTGGAAGGTTGGTTATTAGGCAGTAAAGTGTGTGACTTCATAGGATTGTACACTCTGATAATGAGGGAGCAGGTTCTTAATAACTGTCAAAATCAGCTGTTTCACCCGTACCTGGTAGACTCTGTTCTGACCTCTCCCCAAGAGTTGGGAAAGAAGGCAGACAAATGGGTCAGAACCAGGGTGAGGCAGAAGGTACAGAACCAAGGTGGTAACCCAAAGAAGCAAGATTCTAAAAACTCTGACAAGGGTGGGGACAAGGGTAAAGACCAGAAGCCTTCTCAAGGGCCCCAAAAATCTTCTTCAGGTGGGGATTCACAGTCAGGAAAGGGTAAAGGTCAAAAGAAACCTTTGTGCAAAATCTGTAAACAGAAAACTCACTGGACTAGTGATTGCACCAAAGCCAAAGAAAATACTCCAGCCCCCACCACTGCCCCTAAGGCACCTGCTCCCCCTAGTGCAGTTACAATTGGTGGTGGGAATACACAGAATAACGGTGTAGTAGGGTTGACCCTGGGTTCTGAGATGGACTCTGGCCTAGTCAGAGTACCAACTCAGGCTGTGCTCGTCAGTGATGGGGGCATGGATATGTCCCCCTTTGTGAGTCCCAGTAAAATGGGCAAATACAGACAGCACCCTTTGATAAATGGAGTAGAGGCTTTGGCATTCAGGGACACAGGAGCAAGTGTCACAATGGTGACAAAAGATCTTGTGGATCCTAGGCAGATTATACTTGGTGAAATGCACCAAGTGACCAATGCTAGCAATGTCAGAACAGACCATTCTCTGGCAGTTGTTAACTTCTCCTGGGGAGGGGTAACTGGCCTTAAGAAGGTTGTGGTGAGTGCAGACCTACCAGTACAGTGCTTGCTTGGCAATGATCTAGAAACTTCAGCTTGGGCTGAAGTAGAGCTCAGGACACATGCAGAAATGTTAGGGATCCCTGCACATGTCTTTGCTGTGACCAGATAACAGGCTAAAATGTCTAAAACTGGACAGGCCCTGGATTCTGGAATAATGGACCAGGTGCCTCACAAGAGGAGGAGCAGTAGGGTTAAGGCAGAGCCTTCCCCCCGGGCTCAGAATGCTGATCAGTCTCCTCAGGGAGATGATCTTGACCCTGAAGAAGGAACTGTCCCAGATGAGCCTGAACCTGACCAGGTTGAGTTCGTGGGGACAGGGGGCCCTTCCAGGTCTGATCTGAGCCAGGAGCAGAAAACCTGCCCCTCTCTTGATCCCCTCAGATAGCAAGCTGCTGATGAGGCTGCTGGGAATGCTAGTGGCACCCATAAAGTTTATTGGGATGATGGGCTCCTATACTCAGAGAGTAGAGACCCAAAGCCTGGTGCATCCAGGAGGTTGGTTATACCTCTGAAGTTTAGGGGTTTCCTATTGACACTAGCCCATGATATTCCCCTAGCAGGACACCTGGGACAGAACAAGACTTAGGACAGAATTGCCAGTGGCAAAGCAGGTGGCACATCAAAGGCCCCCCTCATACCACTACCTGTGGTGGGGATGACCTTTGAAAGGGTAGGGATTGACATTGTTGGTCCCATGGATCCCCAAACAGCATCTGGGCACGGATTTATACTGGTGGTAGTGGATCATGCCACAAGGTATCCAGAAGCAATTCCCCTACGGACCACTACAGCACCTGTGGTGGCAAGAGCTCTCTTGAGTGTGTTCTCAAGAGTATGCTTTCCTGAGGAGGTAGTATCTGACAGGGATGCAAACTTCATATCTAGTTACTTGACTGCTATGTGGAAGGAGTGTAGAGTGAACTACAAGTTCACCACACACTATCACCCACAATGCAATGGTTTAGTTGAGAGATTCCACAAAACCTTAAAGGGCATGATTAAAGGACTCCCAGAGAAGCTTAGGCGAAAATGGGACCTACTCTTGCCCTGCCTTTTATTTGCATACAGGGAGGTGCCTGAAAAGGGGGTTGGTTACAGCCCATTTGAACTTTTGTTTGGTCACTCTTTCAGGGGTCCATTGTGTTTGGTGAAGGAAGGATGGGAGTTATGTCTCAAGCCCCCAAAGCAAGACATAGTGGACTATGTACTTGGTCTCCACTCCAGGATGGCTGAGTACATGAAAAAGGCAAACAAAAACCTTGAGGCTAGGCAGGAACTGTAAAAAGCCTGGCATGACCAAAAGGCTGTACTGACTGTTTACCAGCCAGGACAGAAAGTGTGGATGTGGAAGCCTGTGGCCCCAGCAGCCCTCCAGGACAGATAGAGTGGACCCCATACAATTGTTAAGCAAAAAGGGGAGGTTACCTACTTGGTAGACCTTGGATCCCCTAGGAGTCCCCATAGGGTACTTCATGTCAACAGACTTAAACCATATGTTGACAGGGCAGACATGGGCTTGCTCATGGCTACTGATGAAGGACAGGAGGAAGAGAGTGACTCACTCCCTGGCCTGCTTTCTCAGAACCCTGATGATGGGTCAATTGATGGAGTAGCCTTGGCAGGCACCCTCACTGCCCAGCAGCAAACTGACTGCAGAAACCTTCTCAGCCAGTTTAGACATATGTTTTCTCTGACTCCAAGTCAGACCACCTGGTGCACTCATGAAGTGGACACTGGGGACAGTCTACCTGTGAAGAATAAGATCTACAGGCAACCTGACCATGTCAGAGACTGTCTAAGGACAGAAGTCCAAAAGATGTTGGATCTGGGTGTGATTGAACCCTCAGTTAGCCCTTGGGCTTGCCCAGTAGTCCTGGTACCTAAACCTCACACCAGTGGTGGGAAAAGAGAGATGAGGTTTTGTGTAGACTACAGGGGTCTCAATGCAGTCACTAGGACTGATGCCCATCCCATCCCCAGGGCAGATGAGCTGATAGATACTTTGGCCTCAGCCAAGTTTATAAGCACATTTGACCTGACAGCTGGCTACTGGCAGATCAGACTAGCTGATGATGCAAAGCCAAAGACAACATTTTCTACCCCTAGTGGGCACTATCAATTTGTGGTAATGTCCTTTGGTTTGAAGAATGCACCTGACACTTTCCAAAGGTTGGTGAATCAAGTCCTTACAGGCCTGGAAGACTTTAGTGCAGCATATCTAGATGATATTGCTGTCTTAAGCTCCACCTGGGAGGATCACCTGGTCCACCTGAGGAATGTTTTGGAGGCCCTGCAAAGGGCAGGCCTCACTATCAAGGCTACTAAGTGCCAGATATGGCAGAGTCAGGTTGATTACCTGGGCCACCTTGTAGGTGGAGGCCAGGTTCAACCACTGCAGAGCAAAATCCAGACCATAATGGAATGGGTTGCTCCAACTACCCAGACTCAGGTGAGAGCCTTCTTAGGTCTGACTGGGTACTATAGGAGATTTCTCAAAGGGTATGGATCAATAGTGACACCCTTGAATGACTTAACTTCTAAAAAGATGCCCAAAAAGGTTCAGTGGACAGCTAGCTGTCAAAACGCATTTGACGACCTGAAGCCGGCCATGTGCACTGCTCCCATTCTGCAGAGTCCTGACTACTCCAAGAGGTTCATTGTTCAAACAGATGCATCTGCATTGGGGGAACGGGCTGTATTGTCACAATTGAATGATGAAGGTCAGGATCAGCCAGTAGCTATCATAAGCAGAAGGCTGACCCCTAGAGAGAAACGTTGGTCAGCCATTGAGAGGAAGGCCTTTGCTGTGGTTTGTGCTCTGAAGAAGTTGAGGCCATACTTGTTTGGTACTCACTTCCTTGTTCAGACAGACCATAAGCCTCTTTTATGGCTAAAACAAATGAAGGGTGAAAACCCCAAACTGCTTAGGTGGTCCATTTTCCTACAGGGGATGGGCTTTACAGTGGAACATAGACCTGGGAGTAACAATGCCAATGCAGATAGACTCTCTAGGTATTTGCACTTAAAACATGAAGACTCAACTGGTCAAGGTTAGTTTAATGTCCCTGCGTTTAGTGGGGGTTGTGTAGGAGAGTAGTATCTGCTTCACATGAGTACCCCCACTTTTTGCTGGTGTTTCACTGTTTTTCGACCTTAGTCTAGCTGTGGCCCTGCTAATCAGGACCACAGCCTAGCTGCTTCCTCTCTAAAATGGTTTCCATGTACATTAGGTTCATATCTAATTGGATTCTGGAGTACCTTATAAGCCCCTAGTATATGGTATACTATGTACCCAGGTCATAGGTACCTCAGAGGTCTACCAGGGGTTGAAACATCTATTATGCCACCCCTGGGAAGCACTCCAAAATGGCACCACAGGTCTGCTCCTGCAGCCTGGGTAAGGGTGTGCTTGCACTCCTTACCGTGGTATAGGCTACCTATATCCACATATATATACAGACACATATAAACCTATAAGTCACTCCTATGGCAGGCCTTGACAATCCTGAAGGCAGAGTGCTTGGTTTTGTGTGAGAGGGTGCCCAAGCATGAGCTGAACCCCTCTGCAGCTTTCGGAAATCCTTCCTTATGGCTGTTCTGTGATACAGCCATACCATATACTCTTAAGTGCATTATAACCTCGCGGTAAATGCTAACTTTGGAATTGCTGCATCAAAACATGTTGTGTTTGGTGTCAAATGCTTTGGAATACTACCCCCCCTCCCGCCAGTTCTGGCATCGGGGGTAGCATTCCACCCTTCTAGAGGGAGAGACATGTTCACACTGGTCAAACCCGGTAGGACTTTCCTGAGCCCTGGCATCACAAAATGGATGCCTCTGCCACAGACACGGGTCTGGCTTGCTGTTGCTGACCGAAACTCCGGCCGGGGAGGCCTGGACAATAGGTTTCCTGTCGAAGGGAGGTGTAACCACCTCCCCAGACAGACTGATGTGTATTGGGGCTGGGCGGGAGCACTCTCTGGTGCTTTGAAGTCCTGCACTGGGGGCACACTTGGTGTCCCTGTGCATAGTCCAGTTCAAACCAGTTGCAGGGGCTACTTGGGCGTCCGCGCATGCGCATTTGTCACAAGAAGTTGGAAACGAGGAAGAGGGAGCCCCGGAGACGCCGCGCTGCAGGTAAGTCTTTACATTTACTTATTTTATCATGCATTATATTATTTTAAAAGGAGGGTGGGCGGGAGGCGGGAGGCGGGCGGCGCGTAGTGGGGCTACGCGGAGCGCGCGAGTGTGCGTAGATTTGGGCACACTAAGCGCTGCTCCACGTAGCCCCACTACGCCCAGGCCTGGACAGCATATATTACGCCACCTTCTCACATTGGTGTGCAGCGTGTGGGATTCCAGCTTGCTATTGTTTTACCAGATAATCTCAATTGAATTGAGCAACTGAAAACCACTAAAGGTACCTAAGGTACATATAATATCAAGTTTAGCTACTGTAAGTTCTACTGAACTTAGAGTTGTGTGTTAAGTGATAGCACACCCTTTCTACAACTCAAGAGAGTTTAGTAGGCCACACTAGTGTAGGTAGTGATATACACCACACCACATTAGTAATGTCCAACCAGCCAGGAACCAGTGGGTCCCTACCAGGAACCAGTGAGCTCCTTCCCTATAAATATGATGATCTCTCCTTTGCTCAGCTTAGGGCCTTATGTTCCATTAGGAAGCTGAAGACAGGCAAAAGTCCATCCACCCAGCATCTCATAAAGATACTTAAGCTGGATGATATCTCAGGTAGGCCTGGGCTAAATTTCCGTTCCGCTCGCGGAAATTGCGATAATTTGACATTTTCGCGTTCTGCGGAGAGCGTGAAAATGTCAAAATTTCCGCATTCCGCAGCTTAGCGATAATTTGTTTCTTGCTCGCGCTGTAAAATAATACATTCTCACGCGCGCGCGATCGCCTTACCTGAATCCCCGCGTTCGCCGACAAGTTTTCCTGATCCGGTCCCGTTCTCCTCGAGATGTTGGATTGTTGGTAGCCATTTGCGCTGTCTCGCGACAGTTCGCACCCGCAGTAATGTCATTGGTCGCGCGATCACATCTTTCTTCTCGCGATCATGCACCGCGAGAAGAGTGAAAACAAGATGGCCGCGCCCGCGAGCAACCGCATGGGTAAGTTGGCGAGCCGCGACCACGCAGAAAATACCGCGAACGGGCGGGAAAAAAACTTCCGCATCTTCGCGATATTTCCGCGTGTTTGCGGAGATTTTTAACATTTTCGCGATAATTTACGAAAGTCACTTTCGCAAATTCCGCCCACCCCTGATCTCAGGGCCTAGTGGATCTGATGGGGTAGGCAGTGTGGGTGGGGCAACACCTGAGGGTGGGCCTAGGGGTGGAAACTCCACTGACCCCACCTCTGATGCTGACCAGACTGGTGACAATGACCAGACTCTGGTGAACCCAGATCTCCTGGATGAGGATGAGGAGGATGACAATAATGCTCCTGTCTATATTCCTCCAGGTAGACCTGACAACAGGGCTAGAAGGGATAGATCTCTGTAAAGGGGATCTGTCCAGTCTAACTCCTCTATAGGGACCTTTGTCTCTTCTCACAGAGGGAGAGAAACCTCCCAGGAGAGGGGGTGAGACTGCTGAAGAATGAGCAAGACAAGTTCAACCTCAGAATGCAGCAGATGGCCTTAGATAGGGAAGCCCTACAGCTCTACAGAGCTAGTAAAAAGGAGGGACTAGAGTCCCTTGGTTGCAGCAATTTCCCTAGAGATAGGGAGAGGTCTTATGACCATAGAAACCTAAGTAAGATTGTCCCTCCCTACCAGAGTGGGGATGACATCCACAAATGGATAACTACCTTGGAGAGGTCCTGTAAAGTACAGAAGGTCCCTCAAGGTCAGTGGGCAGCAATCTTATGGCTCTCCTTTGCAGACAAAGGTAGAGACAAGCTCCTCACTGTAAGAGAAGAGGATGCTGATGATTACCAGGTCTTGAAAAGTGCACTAATAGATGGGTTTGGCCTAACCACTGAACAATACAGGTTAAGGTTCAGAGACACCCAAAAAGCACAAAATCAAGACTGGGTTGACTTTGTTGACTGTGCTGCTAAGGCTCTGGAAGGTTGGTTATTAGGCAGTAAAGTGTGTGACTTCATAGAATTGTACAATCTGATAATGAGGGAGCAGGTTCTTAATAACTGTCAAAATCAGCTGTTTCACCCGTACCTGGTAGACTCTGATCTGACCGCTCCCCAAGAGTTGGGAAAGAAGGCAGACAAATGGGTCAGAACCAGGGTGAGGCAGAAGGTACAGAACAAAGGTGGTAACCCAAAGAAGCAAGATTCTAAAAACTCTGACAAGGGTGGGGACAAGGGTAAAGACCAGAAGCCTTCTCAAGGGCCCCAAAAATCTTCTTCAGGTGGGGATTCACAGTCAGGAAAGGGTAAAGGCCAAAAGAAACCTTTGTGCAAAATCTGTAAACAGAAAACTCACTGGACTAGTGATTGCACCAAAGCCAAAGAAAATACTCCAGCCCCCACCACTGCCCCTAAGGCACCTGCTCCCCCTAGTGCAGTTACAATTGGTGGTGGGAATACACAGAATAACGGTGTAGTAGGGTTGACCCTGGGTTCTGAGATGGACTCTGGCCTAGTCAGAGTACCAACTCAGGCTGTGCTCGTCAGTGATGGGGGCATGGATATGTCCCCCTTTGTGAGTCCCAGTAAAATGGGCAAATACAGACAGCAGCCTTTGATAAATGGAGTACAGGCTTTGGCATTCAGGGACACAGGAGCAAGTGTCACAATGGTGACAAAAGATCTTGTGGATCCTGGGCAGATTATACTTGGTGAAATGTACCAAGTGACCAATGCTAGCAATGTCAGAACAGACCATTCTCTGGCAGTTGTTAACTTCTCCTGGGAAGGGGTAACTGGCCTTAAGAAGGTTGTGGTGAGTGCAGACCTACCAGTACAGTGCTTGCTTAGCAATGATCTAGAGACTTCAGCTTGGGCTGAAGTAGAGCTCAGGACACATGCAGAAATGTTAGGGATCCCTGCACATGTCTTTGCTGTGACCAGATCACAGGCTAAAATGTCTAAAACTGGACAGGCCCTGGATTCTGGAATAATGGACCAGGTGCCTCACAAGAGGAAGAGCAGTAGGGTTAAGGCAGAGCCTTCCCCCCGGGCTCAGAAGGCTGATCAGTCTCCTCAGGGAGATGATCTTGAGCCTGAAGAAGGAACTGTCCCAGATGAGCTTGAACCTGACCAGGTTGAGTTCGTGGGGACAGGGGGGCCTTCCAGGTCTGATCTGAGCCAGGAGCAGAAAACCTGCCCCTCTCTTGAACCCCTCAGACAGCAAGCTGCTGATGAGGCTGCTGGGAATGCTAGTGGCACCCATAAAATTTATTGGGATGATAGGCTCCTATACTCAGAGAGTAGAGACCCCAAGCCTGGTGCATCCAGGAGGTTGGTTATACCTCTGAAGTTTAGGGGTTTCCTATTGACACTAGCCCATGATATTCCCCTAGCAGGACACCTGGGACAGAACAAGACTTGGGACAGAATTGCCAGTGGCAAAGCAGGTGGCATGTCAAAGGCCCCCCTCATACCACTACCTGTGGTGGGGATGACCTTTGAAAGGGTAGGGATTGACATTGTTGGTCCCATGGATCCCCAAACAGCATCTGGGCACGGATTTATACTGGTGGTAGTGGATCATGCCACAGGGTATCCAGAAGCAATTCCCCTACGGACCACTACAGCACCTGTGGTGGCAAGAGCTCTCTTGAGTGTGTTCTCAAGAGTATGCTTTCCTGAGGAGGTAGTATCTGACAGGGATGCAAACTTCATATCTAGTTACTTGACTGCTATGTGGAAGGAGTGTGGAGTGAACTACAAGTTCACCACACCCTATCACCCACAATGCAATGGTTTAGTTGAGAGATTCCACAAAACCTTAAAGGGCATGATTAAAGGACTCCCAGAGAAGCTTAGGCGAAAATGGGACCTACTCTTGCCCTGCCTTTTATTTGCATACAGGGAGGTGCCTGAAAAGGGGGTTGGTTACAGCCCATTTGAACTTTTGTTTGGTCACTCTGTCAGGGGTCCATTGTGTTTGGTGAAGGAAGGATGGGAGTTATGTCTCAAGCCCCCAAAGCAAGACATAGTGGACTATGTACTTGGTCTCCACTCCAGGATTGCTGAGTACATGAAAAAGGCAAACAAAAACCTTGAGGCTAGCCAGGAACTGAAAAAAGCCTGGCATGACCAAAAGGCTGTACTGACTGTTTACCAGCCAGGACAGAAAGTGTGGGTGTTGGAGCCTGTGGCCCCAGCAGCCCTCCAGGACAGATGGAGTGGACCCCATACAATTGTTAAGCAAAAACGGGAGGTTACCTACTTGGTAGACCTTGGATCCCCTAGGAGTCCCCATAGGGTACTTCATGTCAACAGACTTAAACCATATGTTGACAGGGCAGACATGGGCTTGCTCATGGCTACTGATGAAGGACAGGAGGAAGAGAGTGACTCACTCCCCGACCTGCTTTCTCAGAACCCTGATGATGGGTCAATTGATGGAGTAGCCTTGGCAGGCACCCTCACTGCCCAGCAGCAAACTGACTGCAGAAACCTTCTCAGCCAGTTTAGACATATGTTTTCTCTGACTCCAAGTCAGACCACCTGGTGCACTCATGAAGTGGACACTGGGGACAGTCTACCTGTGAAGAATAAGATCTACAGGCAACCTGACCATGTCAGGGACTGTCTAAGAACAGAAGTCCAAAAGATGTTGGATCTGGGTGTGATTGAACCCTCAGTTAGCCCTTGGGCTTGCCCAGTAGTCCTGGTACCTAAACCTCACACCAGTGGTGGGAAAAGAGAGATGAGGTTTTGTGTAGACTACAGGGGTCTCAATGCAGTCACTAGGACTGATGCCCATCCCATCCCCAGGGCAGATGAGCTGATAGATACTTTGGCCTCAGCCAAGTTTATAAGCACATTTGACCTGACAGCTGACAGCTGGCTACTGGCAGATCAGACTAGCTGATGATGCAAAGCCAAAGACAACATTTTCTACCCCTAGTGGGCACTATCAATTTGTGGTAATGTCCTTTGGTTTGAAGAATGCACCTGACACTTTCCAAAGGTTGGTGAATCAAGTCCTTACAGGCCTGGAAGACTTTAGTGCAGCATATCTAGATGATATTGCAGTCTTAAGCTCCACCTGGGAGGATCACCTGGTCCACCTGAGGAATGTTTTGGAGGCCCTGCAAAGGGCAGGCCTCACTATCAAGGCTACTAAGTGCCAGATATGGCAGAGTCAGGTTGATTACCTGGGCCACCTTGTAGGTGGAGGCCAGGTTCAACCACTGCAGAGCAAAATCCAGACCATAATGGAATGGGTTGCTCCAACTACCCAGACTCAGGTGAGAGCCTTCTTAGGTCTGACTGGGTACTATAGGAGATTTCTCAAAGGGTATGGATCAATAGTGACACCCTTGAATGACTTAACTTCTAAAAAGATGCCCAAAAAGGTTCAGTGGACAGCTAGCTGTCAAAACGCATTTGACGACCTGAAGCCGGCCATGTGCACTGCTCCCATTCTGCAGAGTCCTGACTACTCCAAGAGGTTCATTGTTCAAACAGATGCATCTGAATTGGGGGAACGGGCTGTATTGTCACAATTGAATGATGAAGGTCAGGATCAGCCAGTAGCTATCATAAGCAGAAGGCTGACCCCTAGAGAGAAACGTTGGTCAGCCATTGACAGGAAGGCCTTTGCTGTGGTTTGTGCTTTGAAGAAGTTGAGGCCATACTTGTTTGGTACTCACTTCCTTGTTCAGACAGACCATAAGCCTCTTTTATGGCTAAAACAAATGAAGGGTGAAAACCCCAAGCTGCTTAGGTGGTCCATTTTCCTACAGGGGATGGGCTTTACAGTGGAACATAGACCTGGGAGTAACAATGCCAATGCAGATAGACTCTCTAGGTATTTGCACTTAAAACATGAAGACTCAACTGGTCAAGGTTAGTTTAATGTCCCTGCGTTTAGTGGGGGTTGTGTAGGAGAGTAGTATCTGCTTCACATGAGTACCCCCACTTTTTGCTGGTGTTTCACTGTTTTTCGACCTTAGTCTAGCTGTGGCCCTGCTAATCAGGACCACAGCCTAGCTGCTTCCTCTCTAAAATGGTTTCCATGTACATTAGGTTCATATCTAATTGGATTCTGGAGTACCTTATAAGCCCCTAGTATATGGTATACTATGTACCCAGGTCATAGGTACCTCAGAGGTCTACCAGGGGTTGAAACATCTATTATGCCACCCCTGGGAAGCACTCCAAAATGGCACCACAGGTCTGCTCCTGCAGCCTGGGTAAGGGTGTGCTTGCACTCCTTACCGTGGTATAGGCTACCTATATCCACATATATATACAGACACATATAAACCTATAAGTCACTCCTATGGCAGGCCTTGACAATCCTGAAGGCAGAGTGCTTGGTTTTGTGTGAGAGGGTGCCCAAGCATGAGCTGAACCCCTCTGCAGCGTTCGGAAATCCTTCCTTATGGCTGTTCTGTGATACAGCCATACCATATACTCTTAAGTGCATTATAACCTCGCGGTAAATGCTAACTTTGGAATTGCTGCATCAAAACATGTTGTGTTTGGTGTCAAACGCTTTGGAATACTACCCCCCCTCCCGCCAGTTCTGGCAGCGGGGGTAGCATTCCACCCTTCTAGAGGGAGAGACATGTTCACACTGGTCAAACCCGGTAGGACTTTCCTGAGCCCTGGCATCACAAAATGGATGCCTCTGCCACAGACACGGGTCTGGCTTGCTGTTGCTGAACGAAACTCTGGTAGGGGAGGCCTGGACAATAGGTTTCCTGTCAAAGGGAGGTGTAACCACTTCCCCAGACAGGCAGATGTTTATTGGGGCTGGGCGGGAGCACTCTCTGGTGCTTTGAAGTCCTGCACTGGGGGCACACTTGGTGCCCCTGTGCATAGTCCAGTTCAAACCAGTTTCAGGGGCTACCTACCCCTGCTCTGGCATGAAACTGGACAAAGGAAATGGGTGTAACCACCCCTCTTTCCAAGCCCACCTATAGGTGGGGCCTTAGAGTTAGTCCATCCCCTAAACTTAGTCTAAGTATAGGAATCCAGTCCTTAGCTCTTTAGATTACCCTGGATGAAACTCTGCAACATGTATCCTGGACCTTCGATGTTCTATCCTGACTAGAAGACTGAAGAAATCTCCCTTGGGGTCAAGGAGTGACTCCCCTGCTTGGCAGGCACCAAAGAAGCAACTAACTGGTCTGCATCACCGAAGCTCCCGCTGGACGCCGAAGTCTTTGCATCACCAGAGGTTGATTTCCAGACTTCCCCAAGGCTGCCCTGAGTCCACAGCAAACCTGAAGCCTGTGGCTATCGTGGGTGATGTGGAACCATGACCCCCTGGACACCATGAACTTTTGCAGCAACACTATGTTCCTGGTCTTCCTTGAAATTGTGCTTTGGGCTCCCAGTAGCCCCTGCCTTGAGCACCTCCTGCACCGAAGATTGCTGGCCTCCACTCCACGACCACGAGTGACCCGTGGGCCAGTTTCAAGTGCGACTGCTCAAGGCTCTTTCGTGATCGCTAGCGCGTTGACTAGTAGGTCCCCACGAAGGCAACTCCTCTTCTAAGTGGGTTTTCCTGATTGCTCCAGACAAACCCTGACTTACCCTCACTGGGTGAGTCCCTCAGATCTTGCTGGTCTGCACCGCAGTCCTTTCTCTGAATTTGTGTGACTTGCCGTTGCCAAGGCTTGTTGGGTCCAATCTGGTCGCCGACACCGCAGCACTCGACAAACTTTGTGGCACAGCTCAAATCCGGCTTGTGGACTTCGTTGACGTCTCCGGGACCTCGTGGCTGAAGAGTCAAGACACCCATCCACTCACCTGAAGCACCCGACATCTGTGGGCATTGGTCCATCCTGCCCTCGGTCACGGGCTAGTGACCCAGACTCTGTCCCCTCTGCTTTTAGGTTCGTTACATCCTAGATAAAGGCTTGGATCTCTTCGGACACTTCTCCTCTTCATGGCAGCAGCAGTTCTTTGCAGGCTTCCATTGCAATCGACGACGCGACCCGACACCAAAAGACACCTATGCACCCAGCTTCCCTGGGTGAGGTAACTCGAGTACTCCGGTGCTCCCATGGGTGCTAGCCCTAGAACTTCTTAAGTCCAAAAGGGTTTGGTCCTGACTCGATTAGAAGTGTCCCTAATCTTTAAATTTGAAACTGCGACATTGCCCATAGAAGATAACGGGAACCTGCGGTTGTGTTTACACACTGCATACAGTCCCCGTGGGTCCCCTGTGACACTACCTTGGGTGGTTCCTTAGGGTCCCAGCGATTCTACAGGCTCTAGGCCTTGTGTCTATTCCAGTCGTGGTTCTTATACCATTTTTTTGGTATATGGTTTAGTACGCCCCTAGGGCGAAAACGTGTATTTGTGCTATTACTGATAATTGCTAACTTGTAAACAAAGTACTTCGAACTCCAGTCTCATAAAGAGACTAGAGGGGTGTGTTTTAACCTAAATACATATATTTTGAATATATACCCAGTGTGGTTGTCTTTTCATTTGATCATTCAAGAGATTATAGACTGGTAAAACAAGCTGCTTTACATTCCTTCAAGACTGAGCCTGAAGGCTGCTCTCCACTAGGATAGCTTTCAATAAAGGTTGTCTTTAACAAATGCACCATAAGGTGTTGTTTGGACTGATACAAGGTGCCCACTAGAACTAGTGGACAGCATATATCAGGCCACCTTCTCACACCAGGCTCTGCCCCAATCTCTCTCTAATGCTCTTTTTGAAACCAAAGACTGGTAAACAGGACATGAAATCTGCTTTTCTGTATGAACTAAAAGGAGAACAAATAAAGCTACATTTCAAACGTGTCTCATGTAATTCTCTGTCTTAGAATCCAACACCCCCCTCGGAAATCACGGCTATTTTGTTCTGCTAATCTAACTAGCGCAAATAAACCCCCCTGACTCCTAAAATCTCTAAAATCAGTCTGCTTTTGTAAGATCAGGGGACCCGCAATATTAATGTAAAATAAGGTGCCCTGTCTTCCGAGCTGCTTGACTTTGCACTTTTTTCGTGAAATTCTTCTTTACCGACATAGTGGTTTCATGTGCTGCCTATTGTAGCGTCGCGCTACTAATGAAACCACAGACACTTAGGATATTTATCTCTATTCAATGGAGCTTTATTCTCACGTCTTACACCAGCGCTGTCCCTATCCTAACTGCCCTCTCCTCGCGTAACTCCTCCTCTTCCCCTGACCCCCTGGTTCCGCCCTCCCCAGCTACTAGACTGCTGGCTATCTTACACCTCCCCTTTTCTTCATAAAATAACAGAGCAACAGTGCTCTAGTCCATCTCTTCGATGAGTCTCTGGGGTGGCCGGATCTCCCGACGTGGCCGCAGTGACATGTTCCCGGTGGACGCACTCGCCACTGGCTCACTTTGCTGACCTCGGTCCCCAGCATCGATAAGGTCATGTTCTTCACCTGCCGGTGAGAGGGTCATGTCTTTCCCTGATCCATTCGTGTCCTGCAGACACTTCTTGAAATGGGAAACATTTCTGGTTATTCTGCGCTGCTCAGATTCCGCGGTCAACATGGTGCCCTTCTGGCGGGTAACTACCAGTGGCTCATCACGGAAACGGGAATCAGTTTTTTTCCGCTGCCCCTGTTTGACGAGAACGAGATCACCTTCATGCAAGGACGGAGACCTCGCTCTTCTTTTTGCGTCAGCATACGATTTCATTTTGTCTTTGTGGTGCTTGTCCGTCACTACCATTTCCTGATGGAGGAGGCTTGGTGATACAGCTTGCAAATCGCCCTCCCATGTTGGGATGCGGTTCCTCATTGGTCGCCCTAGCATGAGGGTGGCAGGGCATTGTCCAGTAGTCGAGTGTGGTGTTGTCCGGTATGCTCTGAGAACTTCCGTCAGAGCGACCTGGAGTTCTTTCTTCTCGGCGGACGCCTGCTGAAATGTCCTTTTAATCGTGGCCATGAACCTCTCAACGGTGCCATTTGCTTGGGGCCAGAGTGGCGTGACTTTCCGATGTTTGAAGTCCATGTGCTTTGCAAAGGCACTGAATTCCTGTCCATTGAATGGGGGCCATTATCTGTTTTGACCTCTCTGGGGACACCCCATGTTGCAAATACATCGTCTAGTACTTTGAGAGTACAAGAGGCGCTAGTAGATGAAATGATTTGAGCTATGGGAAAGCGCGAGTATTCATCGATTATGGCGATCACATATTGGCCAGACTGCAGTGGCCCATAAAAGTCCATGGCGATTTCTTGCCATACTCCACTGGGTAAAGTGGTCATCTGCAGCGGTGCCGGTGGATTGCATTGGCTGGTTAGCTGACAGAGATGACAGTCCTTTAGCGTGGATTCCACCATCTGATCCAGGAAAGGGAACCAGACACGTTCCCGTAGAGCTCTCTTCGTGGACACCACCCCTCTATGGCCTTCATGAGCCAAGTCGATGACTCCCTGTCGCAGCTGACTGGGGATGACGAGTCGGTGGCTTCTTAGGATGATTCCATCCGTGGTGACCAAGAGTTCCTCACATACATGCCGGAATGCCTGGATCTCTTTCCGGATGGTCGCATCGGCGTCTTCTTCTGGTGTCGTATATCTCCATTTATTCATGCGGATCCGGTGTACCACTAATTGCAGGATGGCGTCCTGAGCGGTGGCCTCCCGAATGGCTTCCATGGGGATGGCCGGTGGCAGTGCTCGATCAATCACGAAGTGAATATATTCCTCGGCAATCGATGGACTCGATTCCACAGATGGTTGAGGGTGACGAGACATATAGTCAGCCGGGTTCTCCGCCTTCCCTGGTTTATGAATAATTGTGAACGTGTACTCCTGAAGTCGGAGACCCCATCTCTCAATTCTCGGAGGCATCTTGGACTTGGGGTTGCCGTATATGGTGAGAAGCGCCTGATGATCCGTAATCAGGGTGAAGTGCTTGCCATAAATGAAAACGTGGAAATGTTCGCACGCCCACACTACAGCAAGACTTTCCTTCTCCGGCTGTGAGTACTTCTTCTCAGGATCCGACAGGCTGCGGCTGGCATATGCAACGATCCGCCTCTGGTCAGAGTCATCATCATATTGGGCCAGAATGGCACCTAGACCAACGGGGCTGGCATCGACAGTGATCTCTGTTTTCCGTCGTGGGTTGAAATAGGACAGGCTGTCGGCCGACTCCACCGCCCGTTTTATCTCCTTGAACGCCCTCTCACACTCAGGTGTCCAGTCAAACGGCTGACCGAGCTTGGTCAGGACTCGAAGTGGGTGACTGATGGTCGCGTAGTCCCGGATGTAGCGGGCACAATAGCTGGCCATCCCTAGAAAGGATCTCAAATCATTGACGTCCTGCGGGCTGTTGGTGTTATTCAATGTCGCAATCTTATCCGGGTCAGGCTTCATGCCCTCATCAGAGAAGATATGACCGAAGAACTTCAGAGTGGCCTTGTGAAATTCACACTTATCTTTGTTCAGCGTCAGATTTGCACCCAGCAAAGCATGGCAAACGCGATCAAGAGCGATGTCATGCTCGGTCACGTCCGCTCCATAGACCAGGATGTCATCGCTGTAGTTCAGCGTGTTCGGAATGTGTTGGATGACCTGGCGGATAGCTTCCTGAAAAATCTCCGCAGCGGACGAGACACCAAAGCTCAGCCGTTTGTACCGGAACAGTCCTAGGTGCGTAGCGAACGTGGTGATGTAGCGAGACTTGACATTCAGTTCCAACTGGTGATAACCTTTATTCAGGTCAGTGGCGTAGCTAGAGCTTGTGGCGCCCGGGGCTATCCCTCAGATTGCCGCCCCGGTGGGGGGGGGGGGGGGGGGAAAGAAAGGACAGCACGCACTTGAAAGAGGTCCGAGAGACACGTAGTATCGCCGCTAATAGTTACCTCGATCATGCAAGTTACATGCACATACATGACACGGTCCAAGGCTACACAGTTGAATGCACCAGTGACCGGCAGTACAAAGGAGGACACACAGACTGCATGATCTATCTGGGGACTCAGAAAAACCACATGCGACATCTATCAGAAAGCTGCGTGAACGATTACCTGGTAATCACCTCAGCACAATGTAAACATGCACATACATGACACTGTTCGGGGATCCGTCATTTACAGCTGACAATAAATGTCCAAACATCATGGTCCCCCCCATTAAAGCAGTGGGGACGTGCACAAACGTTATTTGCTCTGAGGACCCAGAGCCAACTTAACAGTGTCGAAGCCTGTAATTCTTTATCTTTCAAAAACAGCAAATTAATTATTCACAGGGAATGACTCACTGTGTGCCCTTAGAACTAAACTCAGCACAAAGGGGTCAGTCAGCTCCACAACCTTGCCAACACAGACCAGATACAAAGCCCGCTCTGGTGGCCCAATGGCAACAACCAGGGATCACGCCCTGTCATTACTTCTAAGCAGCAGCAACCAACTCCCTGGGACCCAAAGCCAGCTTGTAATAGTGCATCTCTCCTTCAGAGCAGCCTCAGCACACACATGGTGCACAGCCTACCCAGGGGGCCCAAAGCTAAAATACAGGGAGTGGAGACACATTGTCATCACAATCCTTAAACACAGCTGTAGGGGCCATGGGAATATGTTCAACCCTATCCAGGGACTCCGTGAATAATCAGAAGAAACAAGAAACATTACATTTTTCTGCAATTTTGTTTTCACATTACTTTCATGGTAACCAAGTGTTAAAAGTCCGCAAAAACAGTAGAATCATAATAACGTGTCTAGTATGGAACACCAAGGCTGTGTAACACACGTCCCTGTAACACACGTCTTCAGCTGCCTCCCAGACCCGAATGTAGGCATGGCAGAACCAAGGTCTGGAGAAAAATAACCGCTTAAAAGAAGTCCGGATATGAAGTAAGCTATGTGTGCTTTTACGCATGTGTGTTTCAAAATGTCCACGGCTCAATCATTGGACAGTGGTAGCTTGCTACTACTGGTATCGCTCTACTCACAGACATCCGGGAATAAAGCCCTTCATCAGATCCCTTACGCATTTCAAAAGGTTCATAACCTTAGTGGACACAGACCTGGATGCGCCTAGACAACTGCTGACTAACTGGAGCAATCACACTGGCAACCTGCAATCACAACTGGAGCTCTCGTAACCTAGGCCCTGGTGCCCTGGGATCAGAGAATACCAGGTTCTTCTCTTGTATCTTGTATCTCAATCTTTTGTGTTCCTTTCCTCTCACAAGCCAAAATGCTTAAGGTAAATAGCTCACACAACATTCAACTCTCTCTAGAACTCTAGGCTCTACAGATGAATGCATTATTTAGGAAGAGAGAGATGAAAGGCTTGCCTGTGCTCGCAGGTAAATGTATCAATGAGAGAATGGAAGCAGAGAGGTCAGTTTATCCCTGCTGTTTCCTGAGGAGAATTACAAGAAGACATCAACATAAGGGCAGGGTACAGACTGACATTTACCCAGAGACAGGTGCAATAGCCCACATGTCTAACTGGCGCTAACAGCACAGCCACCACTTGCTCAGATGAAGACTTATTCCACACTCAGCGCTTATAGTACAAGTATCACTCATATGTCACAGATAGCAAAAGTACTACTTACGTGCCACAGTGACCACAGCTATCATCACATGTCAAAGGCAGCTGATTAGTACCATTCATCTGATCATTGCCTTGCTCTTCTGGTTAATTTCTTACTCAGTACAAACAGCAAATCTATCCTTTAAGGTTTTTGTCAGCAGAGCTACTCTCACCAGACAACAGAGCATTCCCAAACAAGTTACAGGGAGCAAAGCTATGCCTTAATAGCAGCTGAGCTATCCTTGGATAGGTGATTGTCCTTCTGACAATCTGTCCGCACGGTGTCTAAGCAACTAGGGAACAGGGAACCAGTGAACAAGAGGGGTTCAGGAACTAATGCTTTCAGGATGGCGTTTGGAGAAAGAGAGACTCTCATACTTTAGTGGGACAGGTAAAACAAAGGAACCGGGAGACGCAATACTTGGAGACAGACAGACCTCAATATTGAGCGGCTTTAGGCTGGGAAACATCAGGCAGAGTAGAAATGGAAGGCTAGAACAAGACAACAGAGACAATGAAAGCAAGAGACAGGCCAGTTCCAACTACAAGGATACAGGCAAATAAGAACATAGGGTGGAATGTTTGAATTTGAACCTAGATGAGGAACAATGCATACCAAAGGAGAAACATAAAATCCACAAATATTGCACTAGAATGACTCTTACATCAACCACCTGTGTCATTTAGAAGGGCACATGGCATTACGTTCAAACAACACTACCATAGCTGACACTAATTAGGGGGAAGGATTCAAGGCCCTAACCTCCACTGTGAACCACCATGCAGAACCCCCAAACACACTCAACATTAACACAGGTTAGGCTGGAAAGTGTCAAGAGTCTCTCCTCCCCCCCAACTCCATTTATAGAACAGCTCTATGAGGATAACCAATGTCTTCCAAGCCAGCCACTCACATTAATGTGATTCAGTTCCTCTACTGGAAAACCTCTGACGGATGAATCACAAACGCAGACTGATGTCTGCATAAAGTGCCGAGGCCAAGTAATTGGCTAACTCTGAACCATATCTGGCAGGTCAACATAACAGAACTGCTGCTACACATGCTAAACCTCTTCTCTATGTGTTTGGAAACGTTGCATACCAGCTGTCCATACTGTCCCTATGCTGTGTGTGAATTAGCGAAGCTTTAAGAGACCGTTCCACTTAAAAAAAAAAAAAGAAATCAAAATGACTGTCCTTGTCAATTTTGTTTTATATTTAGCTGCTTACAATTGTGTTTCCATTATTTTTTTAATAACATTTCCCAAATTAAGCTTGAATATTGACGTTCAAACAGTTTGAATCAAACTTCTATGTAGGTACACCAGGAATACACTGTTGTATGTATCAAGTCTGCATCATCTAGGGCTGTAAGGGCACAGCCTGTCACCATTTCACATAATTATATTAAAAAGTAACGAAGAAAGCCTTTGTGTGCAAGGATAAACGTTTCCTGTCTCTGTCCCCATTTCTCTCACAAGAGGAACCTAATAGACAAGAACTGCGCCGGGGCTTACCTGTTTGAATGAAGCTCCCCTCACGCTACATTCCACAAACAGTGCTCCAGGTTTAAATGTCCCATCCTCACAAGCACCAGGAGACCCCAAGCCAAGGCACCCCAAGCTCCGCTGCACAGCGCCGTCCACAGGAAGCGCAAGCACTATTTTGTGTCCCGACCCGGACCAGACCCCAGGCGGCGCGCACAATGAACCCGGACGCCTCCGCCCAGCGTGCAGTCAACCTTGCAGAAGCTCGTGCGACGTCACGGGCCTATGCTAGGTGGTGGTGGCGGCGTGCGTACGCTGCAGGCAGCAGTTGCAAGCAACAGGTGGCGGTGCGCATGCGCTCGTACTTCAAACATGGCCGCGCGAGTGGCACTGGTGGCCCATTGCAGTGGCCTTTATAATTTATTTGGGGACACTGACACTACTGTAACAGTAGTGTCAGAACGCACATATTAGCCCCACCTTCAGGGGCTGGAGCCTACTTCTGCTGCTAAATTAGCTGGGGTAAGGCTGGTTTTGGATATTCGCGCTGAAGAGGAGAGAAAGAGTTGCTTTGCTGCAGAAGGCGCAGGGCCTGCGCCACTAAAACATTTTAGCAATGCAGTGATCCAACCTCACGAGTGGGCGGTGGGGAGCGCAAAAGTTTAAGCATTATCAAAATTTCACAGGCACTTTTGTAAAATGCGAGGCATTTTTACAAAAGTGTTGATATTGTGATTTTTTTGCAATCATGACATCCTGAAGGGTTTGATTTACACCTTAAACAATAAGCATGCTAAATCTATTCATCGGTTTCTATGAAATGGTAAATGCAATTCATCCCGAAAGTTTCCAACAGTCAGTTTATGTGGCATTTAACCGTTTTCCTATGAAATCACATACAACCCTGTGGAGCAGGTAGGCACAGACTATGGCTGGTGCTTTGAAGAGACAGCCATTGTCACTTGGTGCTGTGTATCTGTGAAAGCATGCAGAACTTCCACAGATCTGACCCAGTGATGGCTCTCTGTGATCTCACTTCCAAGCAATCACCTGCTCGCACACAATCACCAGGCCTCGGGTCATCTACTGCATGCATTAGCTAGGCTGTGAAACAGTGGCGGTCTGTAGCCAATCAGTTCATGGATTGTCCAGTGCATCACACGTGAAAAACTATTTCAAGATGTTATGCACCTACCACATGTTTACTGCAGAATGTGTAACGTCATGCATATGGTTGCTAGATATCACAGCTCAACACTGACACACAGGTTCACCATAAACCCATGGCAAGTTTAATTCAAGAAACTAAAGAAGCTATAAACATATCACAAACACACCCTCCTTCACCCCCACTCAGTGGAGTGTGAACACGGAAGCACATTGGAGCAACTGTGCTTATAGCAGAACTCACAAAACGTATTTTTTTTTTTTGGGCATTTTTATATAGCGCAAACTCGACCCGAAGGTATTAGAGCCAGGGCCGGCTTATGTGCTGGTGGCGCCCTGTGCGACAATGTTTGTTGGCGCCGCCCCAATGACCACCTCCACCACCATAGGTATCTCTCGCTAGCACCCTTTAACAGTGACCAAGTCTCCATAACCACACTCTCTCAGATGCACTGAATTAGTTATAGCGCCACTCATACCAGTGAAGGGTGTCCGAGCACTTTGCATCACACACACATTACACAGAGACAATCAATCATACGCGTGTAAATCAGTGTAGGAAATGTTACATAAGCCAAAGGACTAAAAGTGTAGGAGTCACATGTCATCCATACTGATAGGCAGTATAGTTTAAGAGTGCTTGGTGTGGAGAAGCACAAACTCCGAGGCGAAAATGAAACCGCATAGTTGGGAGTTTTCTTTAATAATAAGAATCGATTTCAAGCCAAATTAACCCTTTTTGCAACATTAATTAATGTTCTAATAATGTATACTTTGCAGTCTGTATGCAGTTCCAGGATGAAAGTTAATATCTCACTGTTCTATATTAGGACTTTAAGTTATAAATTGCAAGTAACAAAAGGATGTCTCTTTTGAAAGCAGTAACCTGCTGATCTGTTTACATCATACCCACTCTGTAATCTACTTGGTACACGTTCTTTGCAGCAGGCATATTAACCCTCTGCACTAACTAAATCAAAACCTCAACTATACAAAATGCTGATCTCTCGCCAGGAAGGTAATTAATCACACGAGTTATCTTGACATTTATGTGAGGCCTGGTAATGGGGGGGGGGGGGAGAAAGAAAAACGCTGCAGCAGGTGCTTCAAAAGCAATAAACTTTCAAACACGGCGCCCCCAGGAAGCCTGCACCTGGTGTGGTGACCTCGAGGCTCGAACTCTAGTTTCCAGCACCAAAGGCGGCAGTTTAGTCCGGCCGACGGACCACATCCTCTCCCCTTCATCTAACATCACTTACTTGCGCCCGGTGTTCTCAGAAAGTGCCGTGGAGGGTCCTCTGGTCTCTGCCCTGCCTGTAGTCCACGTCCCGTCGTCCCCGAACAATTAACTGCTTCGAGCCTAGGGCGGTACATCGCTTTACCTAGACTCGCAGATTTGTATTGTATCTCCATTCTCCCCTCTCTGCCTGCAGGCTGCAGCTCCGTCGCCGTCGGCCTGCCACCACCTCCGCCCGGATCGTGTCAACCTAGCAGAAGCGCTCGTGTCCTTCGACGTCACGGGCCTATGCTAGGTGGTGGCGGTGCGCATGCGCTTCAGCGCTTGTATTTCAAAGAGGGCCCCGCGCGCGGCACTGGTGGCCCGTTGCGGCGGCATTTATAATTTATTTGGGGACACTGACTGACGCTACTGTAACAGTAGTGTCAGTGTCCCCAAATAAATTATAAAGGCCACCGCAACGGGCCACCAGTGCCGCGCGTCTGCCGCCCCAAAAATAGTGCCGCCTGGGGCGGACCGCCCCCACCGCCCCCCCCTAGCTACGCGCCTGATTCAGGTCCAGCTTTGAAAACACCCTTGCGCCATTTAGAGCAGCGATCATATCGCTCAGGTGTGGTCCGGGGTGTCGCTCGCGTTCAATTGCGGTATTGGGCAAACGCATGTCGACGCACAATCTCACTTTGTTGGGGGTCCCCTTTTTCGGCACGATGACCACTGGGGATACCCATGGCGTCGGTCCATCAGTGCGCTCGATGATGTCCGCTGCAAGCAGTTCTTGAAGTTCCTCTTCAACCGCCTGTTGTAGATGGTAGGGAACCCGTCGCGGGTGCTGCGCAACAGGCTCGACCTGTTCATTGATGTGCAGCCGAACTTGGCAACCTCTCAGCTTGCCCAGACCATGAAAGAGTTCAGGAAACTTGGTGACATAGTCCTGTGTGTTGTTGATTTTGAAAAGAATCTCCACCAGACGAAGCCGTTCGGCCGTGGGGAGGCTGAGGAGGCAGTCGGCCTCAGGCCCTTCGATGACGTGTATGACCGCCTGTATGGTGATGGTGCCGTGCGTGAGCGTCGTGTGAAATTTGCCCAGGCAGGGAAGTGGTTTGTCAGACATCCACGTGAACACGCGGACCGGTGCAAACGTCAGTGGAGGCTTCGGAATCATTTTGTCGTGCTCTGTAACTGGAATGTAGTTCAGCGACGCACCGCTATCCATGACAAATTTAGTGTTGTGATTCCCCACTTTAATGTCTAGTCGCGGATATTTCTTCAGCTGATCGGGGTCTGCAATCATGTTCAGATACTCCACTGTGTATGCGGAGTCTCGGGAGGATGATGAGCTCGAGTCCCGGGATGGGGATCGTCGTTCCCAACATGACCGGCGTGATTCCCGGCTAGAGTGAGATGAGCCTGGGGACCGCACAGTTTCTCCTTGAACAGCCCGTATGTGATGTTTCCGGGTGTCTGATGGGGACGACCTTGTCTGTTCGCTCCGCTTGTTTCGGTGGTAGTCCCCACACATTGCTTCAAAGTGATTGGACCGCCCACATTTCCTGCACCGTTGGCCCATGGCCGGACAGGTGCCCACATGGGGATAGTCACGTCCACACCGGTAGCATCGCTTAATCCTTTCTGTCTTCCTCTCTCTTCGCCGGGTATCCCTTCTTCCATATTCCGGACGCCGTTGGTGAGACGATGTGCTAGACCTCCAGTTGTTCTCCGGTGAGTATTTTCTTCTGCCACTCGGGCGTTCCTGAACACGATGCGCTTGCTCATGGCTGACGTTGTGACCTGTTTCAATGGTGGCAGCGTGTTCCTCCGCCTGATCGTAAATGCGGGTCATCTCTTCAATCTCTTCTAAGTCATGAGGTTTCCTCAATAACCGTCGCCGAAGTGTCTCTGAGTGGCAACCTGTTATAATTTGCGATTTGATGGCCGCCTCCGGCGAGAACCTTTCGAACTCGCAGTACCTCGACAGCCGTCGCAACCTAGTGATGAACGCACACATCGCCTCCTCCTTTCCTTGGCGTGCTTGATGGAATGCATGGCGCTCATAATCGACATTTCTTTTGTGAAGGAATTTTTTGTTCAGTGCGTCCCGCACCTCGTCATACGTCCCTGTTTCAGCAGGCGGAAGATCCTTTATTATTCTGCTTATTTCTCGGCCTGCGAGATTACGAAGGGCAATTAACTTCTCTTCGTCTTCCGTCACCTTGGATCCCTCAATATAGTCCTCGAAATCCTCTAACCACTCCTGCCACTTGGGGCCCATGCTCCCTCCTGTGGTCACGGTCAGATATTCCGGGGCTCGCAGGTGCGATCCTCCCACAGCCAGGGGCTTCCGTTGTGGTGATGTTGCCATTTCCTCGTTGTCTTCTTTCCACTTCCTTGATAAGTCTAGTTCCGTGATGTGTTCTCGCCAATGCTTGTTTGTTTATTCGTGCCAATGCTTGTTTATTCCTTCTTGTCACTGTTTGCTTGTTTGTACGTGCCACTGCTAGCTTGCTCTTGTCAATGCTTGTTTATTTCCTCTTGCCAGTGCCTGTTTATTTCGTTTTATCAGTGCTTGTTTGTTTGTATTTGCCAGTGCTTACTTGCTCTCGTCAATGCTTGTTTGTCTTCCACTTGCTCGTGCTTGTTTATTTCGTCTTGCCAATGCTTGTTTTGTGCCTCTTTGCACCAATGCTTGTTTATTTGATCTTGCCAGTGCTTGCTTCTGCTATGGCGTGCCTGACTTCAAAATGGCCGCTCCCAAGCGTTTAAGGGGTCTGTCTCGAAAGCCTGCCTGACTCCAAGATGGCCGCCGTCCCTGCATACACGAGGCTTTCTCTCAATGCTCCCATTCAGCCCTCTTCATTCCGGACTCACCAGCGGTCATCCTTGGCTGGTGGCACACCTCCAGTCCTGCTCTGCATTCACAGCGACAGCTCAGGTGAGATCGGGGTGGGCTCCCGCCTTTTCTTGCAGTTTCCCGCGGTCTTCCTCACACCGGCGGGCCGAAACTCACGCATCAAGCGTGAGGTTTGCCGGCATCGAGCTTTCCCAGCTCGCACTTCAACGCGCTCGACAGCGCTCGCTGACAGTCCCCCTGGGACAGCGTCTCAGGTGCTGGGGCACTCCTCTCTCTGCGCTTGGGTGCACGACAGGGTGGGCTCCCGACTTTTGCACTCACCAGCGTCTTCCCAGTCACACGCGTCCCGCGTGAAACGCGCTCCAACGCGATCGGCTCTGCTCGCTTCTTACAGTCTTGTGGTCAGTGGGGTTGGGTGATCCCACCCTCGTCGCCAGCTGTAGCGTCGCGCTACTAATGAAACCACAGACACTTAGGATATTTATCTCTATTCAATGGAGCTTTATTCTCACGTCTTACACCAGCGCTGTCCCTATCCTAACTGCCCTCTCCTCGCGTAACTCCTCCTCTTCCCCTGACCCCCTGGTTCCACCCTCCCCAGCTACTAGACTGCTGGCTATCTTACACCTATATTCATTGGACAGTTTACCCAATTAGCTTGAGAAAGAGGTGGATATGTTCATGCTATATGGGAGACTGCCTGAGAGACCTATCCAGAGGTTTAAATAAAAATGTGTAACCACAAAAGGTGGGTTCAGATCCCCTTCGCCGCACTTGGCCAACCTCGGCGATCTTCGTGCAAACCTTTCGCAGCGCCGCACTTTGCTAAAGAGTCCAAGTGGAGAGACCTGCGAAATGTATATGAAGCTGCCACTGCTTCCGCGTTTGTGCTTTGTAAAAATAAAAGGCAACATCAAAAAGTGGGCATCTGCACCCCAGACGGGACTCGAACCCACAATCCCTGGCTGCAACTTCACTGCAACAAACCAGGGACATCAACAACTCTGCAGCCTGTAGTCATGATGCCACTTATGATTATTGGAATAAGTTTTACAATACGATCAGAGACCTCAAGCTCTGTATAAACCCCATCTCTAATGTCCTTATATCAGTCGAATAGTGAAGTATCCAGTTACTTGTAATAACCATAGGATGCAGGTGCTAAGCTCTAGTAACTACAGTTGTGTTGTGACTTCCTAATGCCTCCTGCTGGAGCCAGCTGCAAAGATGAAGCAGGTCAAGGAGCAGAACTGCAGCTGCGGTTCAAACAACATAACTGAGAACTGGCTTGTTCTTCTTCTGATAGGTTTGTCTAAAATGATCAGTGCTTACCAGAAAGGAGATACTAATTGCAACCGATTTCGGGGCATATTATCAAGAAACGGCATTAAAATTATCGCCGCTTTAGCGGCAGAAAACTGCCGCTAGAGCGGCGATAATGGGCTTGATAATATGCCCTTGAGAATTCCCATAGAAGCCCATGTTCTGGTGTCAACATGGGCTTCTATTGGAATTCTGTGTGGCATATTATCAAGCCCATTATCGCTGCTTTAGTGACAGTTTTCTGCCGCTAAAGCGGCGATAATTTTAACGCCGTGCTTGATAATATGCCCCTTAGTTTTTGCATGCTGTAGATCGTTACTAGAAAGATAGACTCTATCTGCCTGTATATATAGCATTTTTTTAAATAAAACGGATAACTTTTTTGCAACAAATTATTAAACGGTTTGTGGGCAGGGCCGGACTGGCCCTACCGAGCACCAGGCGTCTCCCCGGTGGACCACCAGGGTGGGGGACGATTTTTGATGTGAGGGGTGATAGCATACAAATGTATAATAAGAAATAAAAAAACATCTGTTGTACATTATAAGGGCACTGCAAGTCACCTCTGAGTTCCATGACCTTATAAAGGAACTGTACGTTCGGCCTTATTCAGTGAAACTCAAAGTACGCTCAGGGGCCGCATGCGGCACTCCTGGCCTTTAGATGCGGCCCCCAGCTCAACAGCAGCACTGGGGTACTGTTAACTCGAATCAGTCTTAACATTGAAAAGGTGTGAAATAAACAGGCAAGCATTTGTTTTCAGGTTAATTGAAGTTATAGAAAGGAAGTGACTACATTTCCTGCACCGCTTAATTTGAGGAACACTTTCATTTTAAAGACCTATTTCATCAAACCAATCAATCAATCAATCAATCAATCAATCAAAGCATTTATATAGCGCACTACTCACCCAGAGGGTCTCAAGGCGCTGGGGGAGGGGGGTCCGCTACTGCTCGAACAGCTAGGTCTTGAGTTGCTTCCTGAAGGCGAGGTGGTCCTGGGTCAGGCGGAGGTGGGTCGGGAGGGAGTTCCATATCTTGGCGGCGAGGTAGGAGAAGGACCGTCCCCCTCTGGTGGCTCTTCGGATGCGGGGGACGGCGGCGAGGGCGTGGCCGGTCGATCGAAGCTGGCGTTTGGGAGCGTAGAAGTTGAGGCGGCTGTTGAGGTATCCTGGGCCTTGGTTGTGTAGGGCTTTGTGTGCGTGGGTGAGGAGTCGGAAGATGATTCTCTTGTTGACCGGGAGCCAGTGCAGGTCTCTCAGGTGTCCGGAGATGTGGCTGCGACGGGCGATGTCCAGGATGAGTCGTGCTGAGGCGTTCTGGATCCGCTGGAGTCTCTTCTGGAGTTTGGCGGTGGTTACGGCGTAGAGGGAGTTGCCGTAGTCCAGACGGCTGGTGACGAGGGCCTGGGTGACCGTCTTCCTGGTCTCGGTGGGGATCCACCAGAAGATCTTTCGTAGCATGCGCAGGATGTTGAAGCACGACGAGGAGACGGCGTTGACTTGTCTGGTCATGGAGAGGGAGGAGTCCAGGATGAAGCCCAGGTTGCGTGCGTGGTCTGTTGGTTTGGGTGCGCTGCCTAGGGCGGGGGGCCACCAGGAGTCGTCCCAGGCGGAGGGTGAGGATCCCAGGATGAGGACTTCCGTCTTGTCCGAGTTCAGTTTCAGGCGGCTATGGAAATATGATAAAGTTGCTTCAAAATTCTAAAAGTGTATTTCATTAACATGCAGAACCGTTTCACCTTCATACATCAGATTACTTCAGTGCATAGAGAAGTTATTTTTTTAAGTGATATTTTTGTAACATCTTCCACCCACACTGACAACAATCGCAATAGTAAACTAAGTGGCAAGTCCTTTGTTATACGTGCTCTTTGGGGGGCCTAGGTTGCAATTAGGTAAGGACAGCATTATAGTTTATAAAATCATAGGCAGTAGTTGGTTTCGTACAGGGCACATCTTGAACTCATGTATTTCATGGTAATTGTATATGTGATCATGAAGAAAAAGGAGGGAAAGTGAAATAAAACAATTGCTGAGAATCACACAATTTGTCCAAGTGGGGAAGCCGGGATTGATCATGTTTTCTGGCATCATATTGGGCAATTGGGCAACTAGATGTACGTTTGACTTCCCCCTACGCCCACCTTAAAGTGGTAATGTTGAGAGTGAAGATTCTGACAAAACTGGATAAACAACAAAAACACATGTATCCACCCCAGATGGGACTCGAACCCACAATCCCTGGCTTAGGAGGCCAGTGCCTTATCCATTAGGCCACTGGGGCTTCTGTATATTGCACGAACCAATGCGCAACAATATCTTTCTCCATGAACGACATGTGACGACCCACTCCACACTCCTACTAAGGTATAAAACACGCATATACAATCTTTAAAAACACCCCTGCTCTGGTGCTCAACATTTTAAATGGCAGCGTTTACGTCAACCGGTTTCGCCATCACGTTTCAACCCTAATGTGCTTCAGAGTGAAGACCCCAGCAACATTGAATACACAACCGTAAAATAGCTATTTCTTTCACCCCCAGATGAGCCCCGAACCTTCAATGTCTGGTGTAGAGGAAGGACTCTATTCTCCATCGGCCACTGGTGCGATTGTAAAATGCGCGCAGTGTAGTAAGGATTTCTGCTTGGACGACTGAATAAATTATATCTGATCTTACATACATATTTTCACGCTCTTGTCTTTAATTGTTATTGAAGCCAAGCATCAGACTCACCCACTCCTGTGATGACTAAAGTTTGAGTCCGTGGAGTTTACTGGAATCGGTAACTCATCCATTCCGCTGCAGCGCGCGAGCCTGAAAACTGACACAATAAACAGAAGCCTTTGCAAAGCAACAGGACTCGCATGGACCTGAGTCTATTGCATTGCTAACGTTTTTTTTTTTTTTTAAAGCGCCTCATGCTTCTCTTTCAGGTTAATGGAGGCTGCCCCTTTTCTTTAGACCAGCCGAGTCTAAGGAAAGGGGCGGGGCGCCATTAAAGTGAAAGCACCCTATGGGTCGCTTTTACAAAAGTAAGCATTTGCTTTCCAAGACACTTGCTGATTATTTTCAACACTCAGCTAGTCAGCTAAAGTGCAACTTATTGATGAACAAATAAAAATCTTAGGTCCCACCGAGATTTGAACTCGGATCGCTGGATTCAGAGTCCAGAGTGCTAACCATTACACCATGGAACCAGCTGGAGGCTCCACCCCCGTGCACAGGTTTTCCTGCTGGGGGAGGGGGTGTTGGTAAGCGGTACTTTCTGGTTCTTATTTTCGTCACTTAAAACCCGCTCTCAAGGCTGCCAGTCACTGCCTGCTTCAAAATTAATATGGTAAGTTCAGGGTCGCGGCCCTTATCATTGGAAGAGAAATCATTTCCCGTCCAGCCAGCGGGAGGCAGCTCTCGCCAGCAGTCGGTTGTTATATCACTGATGCAAAAATGGCTTTAACAGTTCACAAACCAACTTGTTTTTTCAAATGTGGCTACAAAATTACCATCAACAAACTGATTTACAAGTTAAAGAAAACATGCTATCAGGGGGTAAAAAATAAAAAACAATTCGGAGCAATCTCCTGTGGAGAAAGGTGCAATGAGTGAGGAACCCAAGAAGCGCTATTTCTTTCAGTAAACATGTGTAAAGTAACATGTCTTCAGCACAGACCCGGACTGCGTAGCTCACAGAAACCGGCTTCAAGTCGGTGGCTTCTGTTTGTTCAGGAAATATACATTAACGAGAACGGCGTATGATTCCCGTGGCCAAACTAGTGAGGATCACCCCCCCCCCCCCTAACTTGAAGGTGCGACGACCCCTTCCCCCCTCTAAAACTAGAGAGGACGGGGCTCAGAGAGGCCCCCCTGTCTGTGAGTCTGGCCGCTCATGGTGTGCTTTCCTCGCGTTGCATCAGACTGCCCGCTGCTGTGTTTGCTGGACTCTCACCCTGTCCCTCTCTGAGTTTTCAGAAACCCAGAAGCAGGAAGAGAGCAGAGAATAACCCCGCCCCACCCCCTCTTCTGCAGGATTACCTGCGCGCCTCCAACTCTTTCACTCCTCGTCTCCAAAGTCTTCCTTTGTGGAAGCAGAAGAACGGTGGTCTCCCGACTCTGAGCCCCTGAGGGAGGTTTGTTTTAGCAGTTCTCACCAAGAAAACGTAGGCCCAATTGATGCATTTTACAGCCCCGTTTTTAATGGATATAGGATGACTCTCGCGACTCGTAATGAACTATTCCAATACTATTGTGGAGAGCCAGGTGAGCCCCACGTCCCCCCGGGGTACTGCAATCAGCCTCTCCAAGAGAACTTTAAAAACTATGCTGGCCTGGTAGCACTTTTTGGATCCCTCTCCTTAAGTCTCGCCAGACCAGCGCATGCGCTGGGTCAGGCGAGACCTAAACAGGGTCATTTCCCATACCGGTTGTATATTTTATAGGCAGTTAAGGAAATCTCTTTATGCAATGTCGCACGGGCTGTTTTTGTTTCAAAATGTGTACATCATTATTCTTCATTGAATTTTTCCATCCTGACTCTCCAGCGTATGTTTTTATATCTTATAATTGATTTTCTAATTGGAAAGGACAGAGTGGAAAATAAAATGTAATATAAAAACCCAGAATAAAAGGCCAAAGACATCACAGTAACATAAATCCCACAGGCTCGTACATCAGTGCTATTGCTCAACTACAAAGATCTTACAGGTCTACACAAGTGATGCCAAACCTATGCCCTCAGGCCTCCGAGAGCAGTGGTGAGAGTGCTTTAGGAAGCATTATCAATATAGATGATGACATTCCTACACACAAGTCATGAAATAACCAAAGCAGTAAGTGCCCTCTGGCTCCAAGCAACTAAACCAGAAGTAAGCTCGCTAACTCACCTTCAGGTCTCACTGAAACAACAACCTTACAGTGCACTTCACAAATTCAAACATTTTGCTAAATCAGCCGCTTGCCATTTTCTGACTATATTTATTTATTTATTTATATAAAGTTTTATATAGCGCGAACAAGATCCCAAGGGATATCAGAGCGCTTAACAATAACAATAACACTGGAAGGCAAATAAAGTGACAATCACAAATAAAATACACAAAAGGATCATAAAGTGCACGCAAAATAACATAGATGATATGATAAGCACAGTACAGTGTAACGCCAAGGAAGAAAGAATAATGTCAAAGGGCCCCGGGGTTAGCCCAATTACTGAAGGAGTTTATTCAACAGGAATCTTTTGACTTCCAGCTTGAACACCGTTGTTCTGGTGATTCTGCGTATTTCTGGAGGAAGAGAGTTCCATATCCTAGGAGCCGCGCCAGAGAAGGCTCTGTTAGAGGTTCTTTTTTTGTTAAGGATGGGTGGTTTCAAAAGTAAGGTAGTAGCGCTTCTAGAGTCTCTTACACCACAAGATAGTTCAAGTTTTTGCGCCAGATACCTGGGCGTCTTGAAGTGGATAGCTTTGTGTGTCATCATGGCAATTTTTAGCTGGATTCGTGATTTGTAGGGGAGCCAATTTAGAGATTTTAGGACTGGCGAGATGCGCTCATTGCATTTGGTGCCTGTAACCAATCTCGCAGCAGCATTCAGTGAGGCCCTTAGCGGGGCCAGGGTGTATTTGGGCAGGCCACAGAGGGTAGCACTGCCGTAATCTAGCCTCGGTAGGACAAGCGCTTGGACCACCTGTTTGAACTCTTTAAGTGGAAGGAAAGGTTTGATGTTTCTTAGTGTCCTTATCAAGTGGTTTGCTCCTTTACATGTGTTGCTGATATGATTTTTCATATTCAGGTTCTTGTCTAAGGTGACTCCTAGAGATTTGGCAGAATTTACGATAAGCGGAGTGCAGTTGAACGCAGTAAGGTGACTCATCCAGAGGTCAAGGTTGAGGGTGTAGTTCGGAAGGGAGACGAGCAAGAATTCCGTTTTTGAGGTGTTGAGCAGGAGATGGTTCTCGGTTAGCCAGATTTGAGTAAACGTTAGGATGGAGTTAAGTGATATTAGGTTTTCAGGGGATGAGATTTTCAAGTAGAGTTGTGTGTCATCGGCATACATGTGGAAATGAATATCCATGGAGTTCAGTGCGTTAGCTAATGGTTCCAAGAAAAGGTTGAAGAGGATAGGGGATAAAGCGGATCCTTGGGGGACCCCCATGAGAACAGGCGAGGGCTTGGAGAGAGAGTGATTTGCCTTGACTCTTTGCGATCTGTGATGGAGGAAGGACGAGAACCACTGTAACACCTGATTGCCAAAACCCATCCTGTTTTGCAGGATGGTTAAGAGGTTGTCATGGTTTACCGTGTCGAAGGCAGAGGAGAGGTCGAGGAGGATCAGGAGGCAGGATTCATTTTGATCGAGAATCTTTAGAATGTCATCAATCACAAGAATGAGTGCCGATTCAGTGCTATGCCCCTTCCGAAAGCCAGATTGATGTTGGTCCAAGAGCTGGTAGTTCTCAATGTGAGCACAGAGTTGGAATTGAACGCATTTTTCAAGGAGTTTCGCAAGTGTGGGTATGTTGGAGATAGGTCGGAAATTATTGAGGTCTGTCCTATCCGCATTAGGTTTTTTTAGTATGGGGGATACTTGGGCGGCTTTTAAGCACTCGGGGATTGTGCCTTGTGACAGAGACGCGTTTACAATCCTTGTCCAGGTGGGAATGAGTGCGTTCTTGATTTCCTTGAAAATGGATGGGGGTAACGGGTCACTGAAGTCATTGGAAGGGTTGATATTCAGGAGAATCTTTTTGATGTCTTGTTCACTGAGCGGGGTAAAGATGTCCCAGGCCGCGTTGTTCTTAGGGATCAGGGGGGTAGAGTTGAGCTTTTCAAAGAGGACAGGAGACGAGGCTGCCATGGAGGAAAGGAGACCAGTATTCTTAGCAGCGAGGTCGGATGATATGCGTTTAGATTTCTCAATGAAGAAAGAGGCGAGATCGTCGCATGAGGGTGGACTGCTTCCATGTTCCGATAGGTTAGGACCTGCAATTGATTGTTGTTTGATCAATTCGAAGAGTTTCTTAGGGCGGTTTGCAGCTTGGTCTAATTGGTGTCTGAAATAGTTAGACTTGGCGTTCCTAATTTGTTTATGGTAAACGGTCCTAGCATCTCTTAGGAGTTTAAGTTGGTGCGTGGAGGGATTCGATCTCCAGGCACGTTCAGATGCCCTAAGATTGCGACGTTCCGTGTTTAGGTTTTCATTAAACCAAGGTTTGGATATTTTGGAGGAGGCATTTTTGTGTTTGAGTGGAGCAATGTCGTTCATGATGTTGGAGATGGTCACATTATAGGAGTCAGTGAGTAATTGCACCTCCGTCAAGTCCGCATGAGCGTCAAGGGTCGATGTACAGAGGGCTGCTAGCTCAACAGGATTTACTCGTCTGAGGTCCCTTTTCCATATCTTTGATTTTGTTGGTTGGGCCCTCCACAACTGTACCTCCTTGTTAATAAAAAAAAGGATGTAGTGGTGGTCAGACCAGTCACATGGGGTAATGGAATCCAATGAGACGGTTTGCCCCTTCGAAATAATGAGGTCAATAATTTTCCCTTTATTATGGGTTGGTTGGTCACAGTGCTGGGTCAGATCCTGATCATTTAGAAAGGCTTTAAGGCTTGAAACTACAGGGTCTATGGAGTTTGCCCAGTGAAGATTAAAGTCACCGAGGAAGATTTGGGGCACGGCTGAGTCTACATTGCTAGAAATGATTTCAAATAATTCCTCAATGAAGGGGAGATTGTCTCCAGGGGGGTGGTAGAAGGTGTGGAGTTTGCAGACTGGTAGGTTCTTACTTGATACGTTGAGACAGAGATATTCACAGGAGGAGGGCGCAGAAGACTCAACGGGAGAGATCGAAAGTGAGTTTCTATGAATACAGGCTAAGCCCCCACCCAGTTTCCCAACTCTATCTAACCTAATAATCTCATGAGTGGGAGGTACTAGGATGTCGAGAATCGGAGTGGAAGCGGGGTTTAACCAGGTTTCAGTAAGGATGATAAGATCTAAGTCCAAGTGTTGTATGAGATCAAAGATGTCAGTGGCGTGTTTACTGGCTGATCTGCAATTTAGAAGTACACATTTAATTCGTAGTGGCTTTGTGGAAGGAGGAGTCTGGGTGATATTCACGTGAGTGAGGTTGATCTTATTACTGCCTCTGGGATTGACAGGCGGACCTCTATTTGGGTTAGAAAGAATGGACTGTTTTTGTCTCGGCGGGCTCCTGTTAGGGTTAGACCAGGTAGGGTAAGAGTTGAGCAGGTCTTGTAACTCAGCGGCCGCAAGGTAGGTATCATATCTTCTAGGGCGGGAGGAGTCATTAGGTAGGGGAATGGATCTCAAGATGGAGGAAGGTAATGGTTTGGCCAATGAGTGTCTATCGCCAGCTGGGGCATTGGACCGGTTGGCAACCGTGAGGAAAGATCTTAGCATGGGAAAAAGGTCATCTGAGAGGGCTTTCAAGTCATGTAGCTCAGACGTTAGCAGGTGTAACTGAAGATAAATCTCATCTAGGTGAACCGCCAACTCAGTGTGTTGAGCGAGACGAGGAGAGTGTGAAAGGGAGTCTATCAGTGGGGGGAGGTCTCTGTGACTATCGGCAAGGTCCGAGGTGGTGGGCAGGAGATCCTGTGGAGGACGATGGTCCACTGAGTCTGAGTGAGATCCAAGCGCTTTTAAAATAGAGGAAGGTGTCTTGGTGAGGGGGGAGTGATCATTAGTCTGAGGGTTAGGACAAGGACTCAAAAGATTGCTTGACGTTGACTGGTCATGTTCGGTGGAGGGCATTAGCTTGGATTTTAGCCTCTTAATGGACAACGAGGGGGGACTGGGGGAAGATGCCTCAATACTTGGTGGCCCGGCCAGATGCGTAACAAGGGTGCTCGTTAGTCCGGGAACCAATAGGCACGGACTGGCTGGATGTGCGTCGGGACTCGATAGTTGGGGTGCAGCCATCTGAGATGAGCTCTCAATGATTGGAGGCAAGGCAGGATGAATATCATGGGTACCCTCTGCTCTGGTGACCGCTAGGCTCGTCCTGGTTAGCTGAGCCTCTGGACTCAATAGTTGGGGTGCAGCAACCTGGGGAGCGCCCCCTCTGTGATGAACAGGTGGAGAGGCATGATTTAGAGGGAGGTGTGGAAAAAGACTTCCTAACGTATCAGGGCGTGGACTTGCCGGGACTTGAGAGATATTAGGGTGTGTCTGGGTGACATTGGGTTTCGAGGAAGCCGCGGTTTTGAGTAACGGGAAGATGTTGGTTATCTTAAATAGATTGACATTAGACGCTTGGATTAGGATGATACCATTGTGATAGAGGGTTATGGTGGAATTAGCGTTGAGAGAGGACGAAGGGGCTGTTGTGAGCTTGATACCATGCGGTGTTTTTCTGTCGCTGGTTATTCGGAGCAAAGAGTAGAAGACTTTTCGCCAGCAAGCTCTTTTCCTGGTGTAGAAAATAAGGTCATTGACTTTTGTGCCGCTGATAGTGGAGAAGTAGACATCAGATATTAGGGTTTCAGGCCAGGCCTTGAGAAGGTGATGCTTATATTTCTTGGCTGCATTTTTCGATAAGTTGGGTGGATAGTTGATGATAGAAGCGTTGGAACCAGATGGATCCGGAATCAGAACCATTGTGAGGTAAGTGATTATGGACCCAAGGATATGAGTTGATGGTAGGTTGGTGGAAACAGTGGTCCAAAGGTGTGGTCAGGGATAAGTTCTAATTTAAAAATTACTAATGGAAAAGTCGTTCCAAGATGGCTGCCTGTTTGGATCCGGTGTGAAGTCCTATCACTCTTTCTGTGTAATTTTCTCTCAAGGTGAAGTCCTCTGTTTCTTTCTATTGGCTGCAGTTGATAGTCCTCTCTCTCTCTCATTTAGTATTGGGTAGAGCGCGGTGGTCCTATGTCTATGTTCATGACTTGATTACGACATAAACTATATCTAGTAAATAAGCCTGCCATTTTGAGGGGAGGAATGCAGCTGTTTAAAGCTAGATCACCAAATGGTGGATTTGCTGAGTGAGATGGGAGGAAAAGGATTAACATATACCGCAAAATAGGGGAGGGCGCCCTAGTTAATCAATAAAACCAACAAAGTCCATATAGCCTGTATCTTGGAGTAGTAAGCAATTTAATCAGGTGAATGTTGCATCTTGCCCGTATTGCAAAAACGCTGCATGAATCGTATGTAGTATTAGCGGTGGTAATAATAGCTGTGTGTATCGTCATGTGAAAGGGGGTGCTGAAAGTACCTTCAAGTCGTTAATCCTGTCCCTGCTGCGATGAACGTCCGGGGTCAAAAATTGCTTCTAACCTCTCAGCCGATACGGTGGAGGAAGCGATCAGAGCCGCTGCAGGGAGAAAGACGTAGTGGGGGAGGAATCGGAGAGCCCAGTACAACACTGAAAGCGCGTTCCGAAGTGTGTGCCTTCTCCGGTACATCCGCTTTCCTCCGACGTTGTAGCCGCTCCTCCGTTCGTCTCCTCAGTCGCGCGGACCCGGCGACTCAGGCTCAATGCCCTCTGCCGATCTGGTACCAGCCTCGACGCCGTCTCGAGGCGGCCACACTCCGATCCCGATGTCCTGATGGTCAATCTGCAGGGCAGCATCCAGACACAGCGACATCCGATAGGCATTTCTTCATGAAATACAGTTTATTCATTCTGCTAAATACCTTCAATTTCTACAAAGAGAAAATAGTTATTTGTTGGTATTTTGTATCACATTACTATCGCCAATCGGTGGTGGCTTGAGGTTGTGGCTTAACCTTTTGTTATGGATGCACCAGCCACGTAATCGCCTTGCTCTGCCACGTTAGAGTCCGATGCCGTGGCTCTTAAAGTCATTTTAAGGAAGCAGAAGAGTGTGTTTGAACACTGGCGCCTGTGGAAGGAGAGGGATGCAGGAGTGGGGAATGGAAAGAAGCAGGCCCTTCCATGGACAGCTTGGCAGCCATGCTCGTAAAGAGACTGCAGAGATCCAGGGCAGCAGGAGCTCCGTCACAGAAAGGAATGCTGGCAACAAGCCAGCCGGCAGAATGAAATGAACGAGCAGGGTGGGGCACGGCATGAGAAGAAACAACAGGACTGTTTGGAGGGAAGGGGGGATCTACTTTTCACTGACAAAGCCCCTGCTAAGGTCCGTATTGCTATGATTACTTCCCGGTAATCCCCATTACTCTTAGTCCTACTCGTCCTCGACCCAGTCATGCTTCCCACCCACCCTCCTGTTCAGGCCTTTGTTGCTTGGTATGTCAGGAAGTGCTTTCTATTGGCTATCTACTTATAACCTCTGGCAGGAGGGTGGGTGGAGTCTAAAAGCGTTTCCTGTTTTGTTTCCTATCAGGTGGAATACCTCATTAGTAATGACTGGGTCGAGGACGAGGGACATAGAGGTAATGTTACGTCCAAAACCTGCTCACCATGGGTGTCCACTCCTTTTGATCCACGGCTGAGAATATCATTTGAGATCTTGCTACAAAAAAAATGTCAGGAGCTCATACCGTTTGAAGTCCCTCATTACCCTCCTCCGTGCTGGTATAAACAATAAACATTGCTAATGATAAAAAAAATCACTCGTTTTACTTTCCCTAGTGTAGAAAAGACTAGTTTGCCTCCTTTAAGAACCCGGAGTACCGACAACCACTGAGAACGCGCAGCGACACCCAAGGGAAGAAGAACATTCGACAGGATGAAACCAAATCGCGGGTGGAACTACAGGGTTTAGCGTTTCCGGGGAAAAATAAAGAGCACTTCTTCATGTTTGCAAACGTACTAGCGCTAAGGAACGATTTCTTTTTAACCCCTTCCCCGCTCATGACGGAACCACTCCGTCATGAGCCACAGTTGCGCTGTGCTCATGACGGAGTGGTTCCGTCATGCTGTGGCCATTGGCGGCTGCTCCGCCCACGCGGCGCTAATTCCCCGCCTGTGCGGGCGATTAGCGCAGTGGGCGGAGACGTGACGGAACCACTCCGTCATGAGCACAGCTCAACCGTGGCTCGTGACGGAGTGGTTCCGTCACGAGCACAGCGCCACCGCAACTGCCCCCAAACCCCCCCAGCGCCGCGGCGGAATTCCTGCCGCGGCGAAGGGGTTAAAGAGCTTTATAGCAATTCTAGTGTATTTTTGTTTTTTTAAATAGTATTTTTGTCCCGAGATGCCAGACTCTCATTTTTTAGTAAAAGCATGTTTTGCCCCAAACAGCATCTTGTCATTCTTGTAAACACTCACTGGACAGATACTGCCATTTATGCCAGTTTATCATCATCATCAAATACCAGTGCTGCCGCTGATATGGAATGGATTTTCATCAATATTGTGGAAGGAATAACCGAAATTATGGCAAAAATGGCCACAATAGGTGAAAGATGGGCACTGTTGCGTGATGTCACCACCATGAAACTGACAAACACAAGCATGTCCACAAGGACCACAATATGCAAAGAGGTGGCCAAAAAGTCACAGAAAATGTGACATCTTAAGCCAAGAGTGATTGCCATCAATGCCCACAGTGTGCCAGGAATGGGCCCTTGCCATGTTTTGGGACAGCAAAATACTGCCCCAAAAGGACTACAGCATGTCTTGTATTAGTACTATTCAAGGAATAACCTGATTGTCACTAAAAATGCCTTCAACATATCATGGAGTGGCCACTATTATGCACCCAAAATCCAGAATATGGACAAAAATGCTAACTCTGTGTAATGGAGTGGCATCTATCATGTCTATAAACACCATAATTTCACCATTATCATTCCAGAGACTGTCATACCGTCACCTAAAATATTCTACATGGCTCCAGAAGGGTCAGTGTTAGCCACAATATCACCAAAAAGTCTGCACTTTATTTTTGGAGAGGCTCCTTTTTTCCAGAGAAGCTACATTTAAATACAAAATGGGCAGAATATATGATGGAGTTGCCACTAATGTGCCAGGGAAATCTAGTTTGTTGACAAAAAATTTCCAAAGCATGTCATGGCGAGGCTCCCATTACTGGTAGGTGTAGTTAGAGCTTAACTAAAAATGCCCAATTTATGTCAAGAAAGGGACACTATGATTTTTCCTATACCACAATCCCCCCTAGGCAAAAACACACAAACATCCCCTGCCTTGTATACCATACCTCCACCCTCGCCCACTAGTCGTAGGATTTTGTTGAGAGCACATATCGCCTGGGGGACTCAAAGCGCTTGCCTAAACCCAGAAGAACATGAAGGGAAGGAGAGGATAAAGAGTGCCAGTAAAGGGAGAGAAAAAATAAGAACAGCCATGTTTTTAGAGCTTTGCGACATAGTCTGTGATTAGTTTCCATGCGTAACGGTAGTGGAAGTGAGTTCCACAGAAAGGGGGCAAGATATGAAAAAGATCTGCAGCCGGTCCTGGAGGTATGGATCTTACAAGGGTTGAGAAGATATGGCTGAGGACCTTAGGGTTTTGGCAGGTTGGTACCAGATGAGTTTTTTAGCAATGTAACATGGTCTGTTCCCATGGATTGTCTTGTGGATCATGCAAATTATCTTAAAATGGATGCGTATCCTGATGGGCAACAAATGGAGAGCTCTCAAACTTGGTGCCGATGGAGTCCATGAAGGTAGGTTTAGTACAAGCCTAGCGGCTGTATTTTGTAGCACATGGAGTTTGGTGAGCAGCTCTGCATTGATAGAGGCCATCAGGGTGTTTCCATAATCAAGCCGACTGATGAGGAGTCCCTGAACCAGCAGCATCCTGGATACAACTGGGATCCACTGGAAGATCTTGCAAAGACTACGCATCAGTCCATAGCAGACACCTGTCACATGATAAACATGGTCTGCCGGGGAGAAGTTGTTATCAATCAGCTCCTCTTGGTTACAGACTACTGATTTGGGAGATGGACAAGGGCCGGGATTGGGGGGCCATCAATCATTGGAGCACAGAGTTTGGGCTTTCCCAAAAAGGCCAATCTCCATTATATTGGCATTAAGTTGCATGTGATTATTTTGCATCCAGATGGTAATATCAGTCATGCAATTCGTAAAGCGGAGTTTGGTGTCCGTAAAATCATAGGTGCTAAGCCAATTCAAGGCCATGTACTTGACTACCATCCCCCACAGCTGATTCACAAGCGTTCCGTGGGAGATGGTGTCAAAGGCAGCCGATAGGTCGAGTAGGACCAGCATGGCTGACTGGAGAGCCTGATTTGATCTTAGCGAAGGCGGTACTTACATCCTCTTGTGTAAATTCAATGAATTTAGTTAAAAACATTGAAGAGGATGCATGATCAGATCTGTTTTCTCAGTTTGTGACTAGGGAGTGTTATCTGGCCAAAAGGGAACTAGAGATTCTTTTTTCCTTTAGCCGGTCTAGGATTCTATGTTAGCTAGGTTGGCAAGCTCAACAGCTAAGAGTATTCCGGTGAAGGGCCAGTTTGCAACACATTCTCATGCCTTTCTTCAGTCTGGTTGCAGATACCAATCAATCAAGGACTTTATTTCGATTTCCGCGGATCATAAAAGTACACCATTAAATAAGACAATTACAAACACACAATACAAATGAGACATTTCAATATAAATAAACAGTGTGCTACGTCATGAGAGTTACACCCTTAAAACTTTCAGAGGAATACTTGGTACGCCTGATCCATGCAGCCATTAAAAACTTTGCTATACAAAATACAATCATACGCATTGTGTTTGTCTTCATTGTTCTATATGCCTCCTTGTGTCTCCTTATTCCCAGATTTCTACAGAGGGGGGCAATCCATTTAAGTCGGGATCTGGAGTATAGGGGGCAGAAAAATAGAACATGTTCAGGTGACTCAGTGATCCCTTGACAACAGGGGCAACATTCTTCAAAACTCTCCCCTACTTTACTCCAATTTCTTGTGAAGTGATTAAGGGGTAGACAACCATACCTAAACTGTAGGTACAGTTGCCTCGCTAGAGGAGGTTCGATTTCATCCAGTGTGGGCTTAAATAGCACAGCCTGTTTAAAATTCATAAAATCAATCGAAAGTTATCCCTTGCAATTAATTATCAGGTCAGTTTCCATAAAACCCCTATGCACAGCTTTAAGACTAGATTTATTTGTCTGACTCAAGGTTTCTGGGTCACTCCAATGGGCAGCCAGTCCTAACTTACCCAACACATTCTTGACTGTGAGCATCCAGGGGATCCTGTCCACACAGGATACTGGTATTAGCTTCCGAAGCCCCACCCTATAAGGGCAAGAGCTTCAGTGGTCCACAACCGGTGCCAGAACATAAGTATCCGCAGACCAATTTTGTGTGACACCCTCTTCTGGCCAAGATCTAGATAGAGAGGACTCATCGGAGTAGACACTGGAAGGATCACTAAAGATCCAAAAAACCTATGTTCAGGGATTAGAAAGTTATTGCAGAGCTCTGCACCATATAGGGTCACGCCTAGGGCTTTAGCGTTGTAAATTTCTAATGCTGGAGCCAGCTTTCTAGATAGAGTTCTCTTTTGCGTTTTCAAAATGCTTGCCATTTGATATGTCTGGGTTAACTGTGCTTTAGCCAATTGTGGGGTCCAGCTCATATTCTGAGTGAGTTTGATACCCAGGTAGTCAAACTCTTTCATTAATTCGAGTGATTCACCCCCCACATACAATTGTTTCTTACATTTGGTCTTCAGTTGGATGAAAAGAGCATACATTTTGTTTTGGAGCTATTTAGCTCCAGCCCCCGTCCCGAACAGAATTCCTGGAAATCACCCAGCAGCTACTGGAGCCCCTGCGGTGTCTTGGATATGAGCATGGTATCCTCCGCGAATAGGAGAGCAGGTGCCCATTGCCCGCCTATTTTTGGAGCATCACAACCATCCCTGCTCAAACATCCAATGACATCGTTGATAAAGAGGATAAACAGGGTGGGTGCCAATACACATCCCTGCCTGACTCCCCTGTCAATGTGAATCACTTCTGTTAGGGCCCCATTTTCATCCCACCTTACTTGTGCCTGAGTGTTAGCATGAAGTCTTATAAGAATGTTAAGGAGAGGGGCTAGCACTCCCATATTTCCTAACACTTTCCACAGTTTTGCTCTTGGTACCGTATCAAAAGCGGCACGCAAATCCACAAATGCAACATATAGTTTGCCCTTGCAGATGGTGACTTCTCTCCAGAAAATGTACATAAAACGAGAAATTTGGTCCAGGCTGATTACATGTTCCCTAAAGACAGCCTGCCACTCTGAAATATTATTCCCCTCTCTAATCCACTCCTGAAGGCGGGCAAGGACCTGTTCACAGAAAGCTTTTTGTAATGAATTGATAAGGCTAATAGGCCTATAGTTCCCTGGTAGGGCACGATCCCCCTTCTTAAAAATAGTCACGATTTCTGCCAACTTCAACGAATGAGGTATATCCATGCCTGAGAGAATACTATTGGAGAGTAGGTTGATGTATGGTCCCCATACTTTAAGATCTTCTTTGTATAGGTCACTAGGTATCCTATCAGGTCCTGGGGCGCGGCCAGAAATACTGGAGCTAATTGCTGCTTCTGTCTCACTGAGTGTAAATTGAAGATCATTAGACTCAAATTGTTCCTCCCTCACAACTGCAGTGACCTATCATTAAGCATCCTGGAATTATCTGTGTATAGGTGGCTGAAGTGTGCAACCCTCTCCTCTGGCTGAATACAAAAGTCGAATACAGGTTTCTTGCCCCTTGACATAATTACTACACTTTTCCAAAAGTCCCTAATGTCCCTATTTACCAAAGTGTCATGCAAATCTGACCATAATGATTCTTCCCACTCCTTTTTTGCATTTTTGAGTACCGCCCTATGGCGAGCCCTGGATTTCGTAATCTGCACCTGTGATTTAGATTTAATTGCGTCCAGAAGCTCGCCTTTTGCTACTCTACAGGCATTATTATACCATGATTTAGATTTGGGGCAGAGATTCTTCTTGTGTCTATTTTTACCCAGGACATCTCTAGTTATCTCCCCTATCTTCTCATGTGTATGTGACATTTTTTCATTTCTCATTGCGGTGGGGACCATAGATAAGAGGTCAAAATCAGCCTTAGCAAATCCTTTAATAATGGTCAATAGCGCTGGAGTTTTAACTACCCAATCCCATTTGAGGGTTCTCTGGTTGTTTGCAGGCTGAAGTTCACCAATATCACTATATCCCCTATTCTCAATTTATGATGTTTCCTTGATCCTAAGTAATAGACTGAGAACATTGTGATCACTATCTAAGCAGTCGATCACCTCCGTGTCCACGACAGCAGGCCATAGCTCAACTTGGACTAAAAAGTAGTCAATTCTGCTGCAATGACCCGGTCTGTTAAAGGTAGACTTGCCCTGGCGGTCTGAGGTGCACCTGTCATTAGTGGCTCTAAGATCATACTCAAGGGTGAGTGCCAAAAGCTGGCCTGCTTTAGGTGTCCATCTTACGTTGGACAAATCTAAATTAGGTATACCCCATTGGTTGTCCATGTCAGTGATTAAATCATGGGGGGCAGCCGCTATTGGCTCGAAAGTTGTGTGAAAATCTCCCGCCATCAATAATAAATCTATTGGACTGAAGTTGGTAAATAGTTTGTGTTCCATTATTCCTGCCCTCTACCCTATTATAAACATTAATTAGTTTTATCGACAAACCTGAGGGAAACAAATGTCTAAGGGCGAGGATATCCTTTGACCTACGCGGCAGAGTGCTAATAGCACATCACAACGAAGTCTTCACCCAGATACCCAATCCTCCTGAGGGTCTTCCTTTTGTGCTCTTACTCGCATTAACACAAAAAGATGTATACCCACCTCTGTAAAATGGTGCAAGATACCAAGCCTCTTGAAATAGGCATACATCATAGATGTCTATAAATTCTCCCCATTGGGCATCAGGCAAAGGTTTGGCCAGTCCTGCAACATTGCAGGAAGCTATCCTCGCCACAGAATCCTGGGCTGGTTCTAGCTCACCTGGAATGGGAGTCGTTTTTGGGTTACTGTCATTCAGCACAGTATCAGTTTCTAACCTCATTGACCCTTCTTGCCCAAATTTGCAGATGCTGTACTGCCCAAGAACAGTCTCTATGTTCCTGGGGAAATCCCCTTCTTTCATGGGACGCAACAATGAATTCACAACCCAACACTTCCACATACACCCACAGTGCGAGAGATACTGTGATCCATTCGAACTGGTCTCACTCTGGTGACAGCGGTCAGGGTATCCTGAGTCTCACACTCCGCTTGGGTTTTTAGGTCATAGGTGTAGTCAGTCACATGCTTCAAGGTCGGTCAGAGGGGCAAATCTGTTCTCCCGCCTTAGGCCGAGGGCCCCCGGGTTTCCCCATGAATTCCTCCATGCCTGGAAATCCCTCTGCTGGAATCTACCTCCTGTAGCCAGTGTAGCAGACGGTCTGTAGAAATGATTCAATGGTTGGACAATAATCTGGGAGTTCTTAAACGGAACTTTACCTAAATACTGTAATAAAAATCTCACAACTTTAGCCATTAATTGATCGGTGGATTCTATTTGGCCCTCCCTCAATGGGGGTACATTCCCCAACACCAATACCAAAGGGGCGGCATCCACCATGCGGGAGCGCGCAGCGGCGCGCCACAAGCACGAGTACAGCGCTTGAAAAGTGAAGACTCTCCCAAGCGTGCGCGCGCTCACCACTCATGGGCTCTCCTCCTGCTTCCCCTCGCTCTCACAACAATTAACTTTCGTGGCCGCGGGTCCGCGCTTGTGTTTCAGCGCTTGTGTTTTAATTTGTTTATTCCCATTTTGAGATTGTGATTTTTGCTTCTGCGTTATTGCTCTCACTACTGAATCCTTTTCTCAGCATCTTTAGATATTCTTGCTCCAGCCCTGAATCCTGCCTCCTGCTGGGCCCCTGTGGACACTACACCCGGTGACCCAGGGTGGGCCTGTGCCCACCGCTGCTTCCTGTTCAGACACAGCACAGAGCTGTGCTATGAGGAGGGGCTGCGGCCGGGTCTCCAGGGAGCAGCTGCAGCTTGGCAGTAACGTCACAAGTGTGAGAAGATGATTACAGTTTTTAATTAATAGGGTATTCTAGGTGTTGATGAGCCTGGCGTGGCCTACATATACCCGGTGCTGCCTGGGGGTGGGTCAGGGAGCTGGGCAGACACCCAGTCACGGGACCCGGAGTCTGCCTGACTCCCGGGGAGAACCCCGGCCTTGCTGCAGGATTCTCACTCCATCCTCACTGTCTCTTTCATACCCCCCTACCTCGTTGAAGAAAGTGACACTTCCTCTTTGCTGCGATGATAGTGCAGTAGGTTAATGCATCCACTGCAGTGATCTCAGGCACGTGGGAGCTTATCTTGTAATGGCAATTTATTTTCATACCTTTTATAAGGCCTAAAGCACTCGAGGAAATGAAACCTTGGTGAAAAATCTGGTTCGTTGAAACCACCACTGTCGAATTTTAAATCTGACATAAATACATAAATTCAAATAGAAGAAACATATTTTAACTTGACAAATTCAGCATCGGTGAGTTAAAATAACTTGATATTAAGGACTGCTACATGGTGGGAACCCATTTACCCCCCTATACCTACCCCCTTCCCCAAGCATGCTTTAATCGCAGTAGTAGACATGAAAAACCCTCACACATCAAAACCTACCACCACTTCCAAACTTGTGAAAAGCAGCACAGCGCTTAGAAACTAAGGGGCAGATTTACAAGCCCTGTGCGTCACTTTTGCGCCGCCGTTGCGTCACTTTTGTGACGCAGCGGCGGCGCAAAGCTAGTGCCATGCTGTGATAGATTTACAACGTGATGCATCTAGGGAGATGTGTCATGCTGTAAAGCCCTGCGCCTCATTAAACCCGCGTCAGGTTTAATGTATGCAGGGTGGGCGTTACATCGGAAAAAGCCTCGGAAAAGTGACGCAGTGAAATCTACAAGATTTCACACAGTCACTTTTCCGACGCTGGTGCGTCAAATCTTTACGCCTGCTTCAAGCAGGCGTAAAGCGTGACGCATCATGTTAGGGATAGGCCAGGTTGGAACAGTGCTGGAGTTGCGTCACGCTTGCGACACAACTTCACCACTGTGCCAACCTTACGCCGGCAGATGCGTCACGCATCTGCTTCTCCTTGCGCCACGATGCACCGCATTGCAAATGCGGCGCATCTGCGGTGGCGCAAAGGCAAACTTGCGTGACTCATCTTCCCTGGCGCATCCCTGCTGATTTGCAGGGATGCGCCAGGGAACGTAAATCTGCCCCATAATGGGCAATTGTGCCACTAGATGTACGTTAGACTTCCCCTACGCCCACCTTACAGTGCTAATGTTGAGAGTGAAGATTCTGATAAAACTGGATAAACAACAAAATACATCTGTCCCCACCCCAGATGGGACTCGAACCCACAATCCCTGGCTTAGTTGGCCAGTGCCTTATCCATTAGGCCACTGGGGCTTCTACACGCTGCCGTGAACCATGGCGCAACAATACCTGTCTCCATGAACGACATGCGACAACCCACTCGACGCTCCTACTAAGGTATAAAACACGCATATACAATCTTTAAAAACACCCCTGCTCTGGTGCTCAACATTTTAAATGGCAGCGTTTACGTCAACCGGTTTCGCCATCACGTTTCAACCCTAATGTGCTTCAGAGTGAAGACCCCAGCAACATTGAATACACAACCGTAAAATAGCTATTTCTTTCACCCCCAGATAAGTCCCGCACCTTCAATCTCTGGTGTAGAGGAAGGACTCTATCCATCGGCCACTGGTGCGATTGTAACGCGCGCGCAGTGAAGTCAGGATTTCTGCTTGGACGACTGAATAAATTATATATTTTCACGCTCTTGTCTTTAATTGTTATTGACGCCAAGCATCAGACTCACCCACTCCTGTGATGACTGGAATCGGTAACTCATCCATTCCGCTGCAGCGCATGAGCCTGAAAACTGACACAATTAACGGAAGCCTTTGCAAAGCAACAGGACTCGCATGGACCTGAGTCTATTGCATGGCTGAAGTATTTTTTTAAAGCGCCTCATGCTTCTCTTTCAGGTTAATGGAGGCTGCCCCTTTTCTTTAGACCAGCCGAGCCTAAGGAAAGGGGCGGGGCGCCATTAAAGTGAAAGCACCCTATGGGTCGCTTTTACAAAAGTAAGCATTTTTTTTCCGAGACACCTGCTGATTATTTTCAACACTCAGCTAGTCAGCTAAAGTGCAACTTATTGATAAACAAATAAAAATTACAGGTCCCACCGAGATTTGAACTCGGATCGCTGGATTCAGAGTCCAGAGTGCTAACCATTACACCATGGAACCAGCTGGAAGAACCTCCCCATGTACAGGATTTTTTGCTGGAGTAGGGAGGGGGGGGGGGGGGGGGGAGGTGAAATCTGGAGAATGGGGCCTTGAATCGGGATACTGTCATGTATGGGCCTTGGAAGTGTGCTGCTGCAGGATCGGACATTTGAAATGCAAATGCCCGTGTTTTTCTTACCTTTCAGAAGCATGGAGCGCAATGGCAGGCAGAGAGAGTGTGATGCAAGTGTTATGCACTGGCCTGGCAGGTTGCGGGCAGTGCATACCCCCCCCCTGTGTGGCAGCCCGGGCTGAAACAGCTTCCCGGGCACCCACACAGCTGCCCCTGAGTATTTCACAGGTCTTTTAAGGACCATGCTTTTGTTAATGAGGCTTTGTCGGTTTGTCACACCTTCTAGAGCCCCTGCATCACCACTGTGACTGTTGCTGGAAGAATTAGCACGTTACACAATACCAAGCCCTGTCAGATGAAACCACGAGGAATCGGGTTTCGAGATGCTTGAATCGGGAGGCGGGAGACTAGCCTTGAAATCGGTAGTCTCCCGCCGGAATCGGGAGGGTTGACATGTCTGGTAAAGTAACTTGTCTTCAGCACAGAAACAGACTGCGTGGCTCACAGAAACCGGCTTCAAGTCGGTGGCTTCTGTTTGTTCACGAAATAGACATTAACGAGAGCAGCGTATGATTCCCATGGCCAAACTAGTGAGGATCACCTCCCCCCCTAATTTGAAAGTGCGACGACCCCTTCCCGCTCTAAAACTAGAGAGGACGGGGCTCAGAGAGGCCCCCTTGTCTGTGAGTCTGGCCGCTCAAGGTTTTTTAGGTCTCGCCTGAGCCAGCGCTTTAGTGCTGCTCTGGCGAGAGCTATAGAAAACGGGGATTTGGAAGTGCAAACGAGTGCTTTTCAGGCCCCCAACTACAGTCCATGTGCGCCGGGCGCGCGCACCATTTGGCAGCCTGTGTGTACATTTCGGGGGCGCTTTGATGTTCTCAGTGAGCCGCGCGGCCACTGCGAACATCAAAGCGCCCGCGAAATGATTACTTTCACTTTAGCGGCCGCACAAGTGAAACATACCCTCTAATTCTTCTTTGGGCCACACCTAACCAACCCTTTCATCCTTACAATCTAACGTTCGCACCTACTTGGCAGACTGGTTCTCTGTTGCTCTTTCCTCCTCTGCTCTCTCTCCTCAGACTCCGTCCCTCCCCCCGTTGCAGCAGCTGGCATTACACGGGGGAGGGTGGCTCTTCGTGCCTACCAAAAAATGAATGTGTACGTGTATAACGTAACTGGTGATCATGTAAAGCGCTCCAATACAGAGTTTGCGCTATATAAATTTGCAATAAATAAATATAATGTGGAGCATGGAGCTTTTCGCTTTCAACGTGCCTGCCTGTTCGTCTGATTTGACCTGCCAGAGTGATTGACCATGTCTGAGATCGCTCCCACACTCTGCTAAAAAAAACTCTTGATTCCTTCCAGCTCGCATCACCCCTCACCCACACACACTTATCCCTCGGAGGTGCACGAGATTATCTCTGTGCCCCCTTTTCTCTAACCCCTCTGTGGATGTGCAGTCAAGAGAAAGAACCCCCCCTACGAAGAATCCCAGGCCCCGTGACCTTTAACCCCCCCCAGCACCAGCCTGGCTATCATTTACCCCCCTCACCCACCTCGCAAAGGGATGTCATTACTCACTACAGAGCATCAATTACAGAGGTGAGCCCTCATCACCCATCATCCCATTCGGCGCAGGAGCGCTGAATGGAACAAGCATTGGCATAGCCAATAGGTCTCGCTTTTGGGACCTTATAAGTATTTAGTTATGCAACTGTTGCATGGCTAAACACTTATAAGGTCCCAAAAGCGAGACCTATTGGCTATGCCAATGCTTGTTTTCCTCGTGTTGCATCTGACTGCCTGCTGCTGTGTTTGCTGGACAGTCTCACCCTGTCCCTCTCTGAGTTTTCAGAAAACCAGCAGCAGGAAGAGTGCAGAGAATAACTCCGCCCCACCCCCTCTTCTGCAGGGTTACCTTCACGTCTCCAACTCTTTCACCCCTCGTCTTCAAAGTCTTCCATTGTGGAAGTAGAAGATCGGTGGTCTCCTGACTCTGAGCCTCTGAGGGAGGTTTGTTTTAGGAGTTCTCACCAAGAAAACGTAGGAAAAACAGGCCCAATTGATGCATTTTACAGCCCCGTTTTTAATGGATATAGGATGACTCTCGCGACTCGTAATGAACTATTTCAATACTATTGTGGAGAGCCAGGTAACCCTCACGTCCCCCCGGGGTACTGCTATCAGCCTCTCCAAGAGAACTTTAACAAGCATTTACAATGCAATGGTCTCGGCATTGTTAAAGTTAGAGCTATTGGCATTGCTCCTGACATTATTTTTGTTTATGTTTTTGTTTTTAAAACATTTAAAGAAACTGCATTGTTATTTACAATGTCAATAGCTTAATCTCTCTCAAATGCGAGACCTATTGCATTTGCACCCACACACAGAGCCACACACACAAAGCCACCCACACACACAGAGCCACCCACACAGAGCCACCTACACAGAGCTATTCACATAGAGCAACCCACACACAAATAGAGCCACCTACACACACAGAGTTACCCACACACAGACAGAGCCACCCACGCATAGAGCCACCTAAAAAAAAAAGCCACCCACACAGAGCCACACACACAGAGGCACACACATACACACACACACACACACACACACACACACACACACACACACACACACACACACAGAGCCTCCCACACACACACAGAGCCACTCGCACTTACACAGAGCCACACACACTTACACAGAGCCACACACACTTACACAGAGCCACACAGACATGCTGCTGACTTTAAACATTGCATTCTATTTATGTTCTTACTGTCTCTTCTGTAATTCTCTGCTGGGAGCACTGTCATTCTGTGTACTCAGGTGAGGTAAAATTGTAGTCCTTCTGCTATTTTTTAAAAGGAAAAGTGCTTGCAGGTTCCTGAGGCGGGGGGGACGAAAAGATGCACTATGTAGAGCGATTACATAAAGCATGTTTGGATGTGAGGGCGATCTGGCTGGGGTTGATTGGGAGGGGGGAAAGAGGTGATGGAGGATAGAGGGAGTGAACATGAATCCACGAGCACTCTGTGGAATTCTAAAAGCAAGAAGATTAACAGTGACTTTCCACTGTAAATGAATAAATAACAAGATAAGCAGGATGGCTTTGAAGAAAAACAAGTTTTGAAGGGCTTGTCTCCGTGCACCCTGCTGCTACATACTGTTCAATGTGGAGCTGCTATAAAAGAGCATCCCACAACTCAAGGCGGGTGAGGACAGAAACACTGCTGCTTGTCACTGATAAGTAATTCTAGACGATCACAGATGCACCATAAATTACATTGCTAGAATGTGTCAGAACACCACCATCCTTCGTTCTGAAAACCAGAGAGCTGCTTACCATATGCCATAGCTATAAGAAACAACTCACTCCAAAACTACAATAAATGTGTAAGAGAACAAAATACTCAACATCTAACAGCACAACCCACTCACACATATATACTGCAAAGTATCCAAATGTACTGGCTATCAGTTTGTGGATGGACAACATTCAGCTTCCCTTGTTTGCTTATGATGCAATACACACTTCAGAAATATATATATTTTTGAATGAATGAATGAATGAATGAATGAATGAAAGGTGAGTTTATATAGCGCATCTGTCACTCCGGATGGAGCCTCCTGGCGCTGCAGATAGCCGGACAGACTGTTACAATGCGATCTAAATAAGGGCAAGAGAGTAGGCATCAGAGAGACCAAATATCCAGGTCTTAAGGGCACGTTTAAATGGATCTTGCTGTTGTATTGCCCTCATGTCCCTAGGTAATTGATTCCATGCTTTAGCTCCCAGTATCGAGGCTGATTTTCCTCCCCTAGTTGACAGTTTGAACCTGCCCACTGCCAAGAGATTAGCCGAGCTAGATCGTAACGTTCTGGCAGTAGTGTACGGTTTGAACCTGGCAGAGAGATAGGCGGGGCCGACTCCTCGAACTGCTCTAAAGGTCGTCAAGAGGAGTTTAAAGAGGATTCTTTTAGGAATTGATAGCCAATGTAGAGTCTTCAAAGCAGCTGAGGCCGATGATTTACGGGGAAGACCCAGAGCCAGTCTAGCAGCTGCATGTTGGACCACCTGAAGCCGTCTTAGGGACGATTTATTAGTCCCAACGAGAAGGCTGTTGCAGTAGTCCAACCGTGACAGAATCAGAGCTACTGTTACTGTTTTTCTTGCTGCTGATGGAATGACATTGAAGAACTTTTTCAATGTACGAATGTGGCTAAAACAGATCCCCGTTAGTTTTGCTACATGAGGTTTAAATGAAAGTGAGGTGTCAAACAAAACTCCCAGATTTCTAGCAACCTCAACAATAGATGGAGGGGCTGCCGTGTCCTCTGGCCACCAATCCTTGGGTTGGAACGTGTTGTTTTTGCCAATGGGAAGGATCTCTGTTTTATCGGTGTTACAACAGAGATGGTTGTTAGTCATCCATTTAATGATCGCTGAGAAACAGGTTTTAAAATTCTCCTCTGCTGATGTTGTTTTATCCTCCAGAGACAGAATGAGTTGGGTGTCGTCAGCGTAAGATGTGGTCTCAATTCCAAAGGAAGAGATCAATGAGATCAGTGGGGCCATGTATATGTTAAACAGCAGGGGACTGATGGAGGCCCCCTGGGGGACACCCGTAGAGACAGTGTGTTCAGATGACATGCAAGATCCCAAGGAGATGACTTGTTTCCTGTTAGACAGGAATGATGATATCCATGCCAGGGCCAAGTTTGTGATGCCGCATGATCTTAATCTGGCTAACAGGATGTCATGGGAAATGGTATCAAACGCGGCAGACAAGTCCAAGAGAATCAAGACTGCCTTCCTGCCACTGTCCAAGATGAATTTTAGGGTGTCGGTGATCTCAAGTAACGCTGACTCCGTCGAGTGTTTAGGGCGAAAACCCGACTGTCGAGGGTGAAGGATAGATGCAGATTCAGAAAAACTGGCCAGTTGTTGACATACTATTTTCTCAGTGATCTTACCCAAGATGGGGAGAAGCGAAATAGGCCTATAATTGGATAATATTGAGGACTCTACGTTCTGTTTCTTTTTTAAAGGTTTGACAATCGCGAATTTCCAATCTGTGGGAACATTACCCAAGGCGAGAGAAGAGTTCACTATGCCATTGATGACTGGATTAACCACATCAATAATATGATGTAAAAACGTCGGAGGACAGACGTCCAGTGGTGAACCAGATTTGCAAGCTAATATAGCCTCTTTTGTTTGGGCTAAAGTAGCAGCTTGAAATGATGCCAAAACTGGAAGATTGGAACTGAGATCTGATTCACTTGCATCGTTAAAATCTTCCAGTTTCCAAGTCCTAAAATTCCTTTGAATGTTTTTAACTTTGTCCTCAAAAAAACATGCAATTTCATTGCAGAGTGCCACAGATGGCGGTATGGTGGTGTGCAGGGCCTTAGGATCAGTAAAAGATTTTACAATTTTAAATATTTCTTTTGTATTATTCTTAGCTATAGTGATTTTATTGCAAAAGTATTCCCTTTTTGCAGTATTGATGGCCGACTTATATTTCTTCCTAAAGGCTTTGAAGATAAGCAGACTGGATACATCGTATCCCCTCCTCCATTTACGTTCCAGCTGCTTGCTATGTAAATGGAGATCCGCTAGGTCCCTGGAGAACCAAGGGTCGTTGTGGATCTTCCTTTTAGATATTCTAGTGGCTCTTCTAGGGGGTTCCAATTTATTCCCGATGGAAGTGATCCAATTATTCAGTCTGACTGAGTCCTCTTCAGGTTCCCCAATGAGTTCCGGTACAGTATTTGAGGCCGTAGCTGTCAAGAGGGGATTAGAGGCCAACAGGTGCCACTTCCGCTTACTAGTATAAGTGTGGTCACTGTCGTTTATACCTGTACTAACTTTTTGGGGAATAGGAAAGTCAAAAGGAATAAGACTGTGGTCAGACCAGACCTGTGGCAATGGTTTGTCAGTCTGTAGGGACTCTAGGTTAGAGCAGACGGTATCCAGTGTATGTCCTCCACAGTGAGATGGACCTTGGACCAACTGTTTAAGTCCCAGCATAGAGATAGTTTCTAGGAAGGATGACACTCCCGTGCTACTCTCGCATTCTAAATGAAGATTAATATCCCCAAGAAGAGTAAAATTCGCGTATCTGAGCACTGCCTCGCTGAGGGCATCTCCCAGGGAGTCTAAAAAAGTATTGCTGTTGCCTGGTGGCCGATATAACAGTACTCCAGAAAAGGAAAAGGAATTATCCATAGTACAACAAAAGCCCATGTTTTCTGCTCCCTTAAGGCCTTGGAGGGAAAAAGTCTTCACCTGCATAGATTCCCTATGTATAATGGCTACTCCCCCTCCCCTGCCATCCTCTCTGTCCAACCTACACATGGTAAATTCTGGTGGCAGAGCGGTTACTATATCTGGGTTGCAGTCCTCCCTCAACCACGTTTCGGTGACAAATAGGAAGACTAGTTTATTCTCCACAATCAGCTCCTTAATATCCAGGGCATGCTTTCTTAAAGAGCGAGCATTTATTAAGCCTCCGAGGATGGATACTGAATGGGAGTGAATGGTGTCCGAGTCAGACGTTATATGCTGGTTAATTACATTAATTTGGGTCTGGCATAGTAGACAACTTATCGGACCCATAATACCCTTAACCTCTAACGAATGACCACATTGATTACCTATATTTAGTTCCTCCAAATGCCGAGTGGTCATGGTCTGGGGGGCAACAGGCAGCATGGCTGGCGCTGGGCGCGTAATGGTCGCAGACGGGCGCAGACGGGCTTGCCTTGGGCTTGCCTTGGGCGCGCCATCGGCGCGCCCGCTGCGCGCGTCCGCTGCGCGTCAGCGCCATAGCCTGTTTAAGTACTGTGTGCGAGGGAATGGGTCCGAGGACTAGACCGTGACCCTTTCAAGATGGCGGATATCAAGTGTCCCACAGGAAGTGAGGAAAACGATTGTAGCGTAGGACTCCCTCCACACAACCAGCACCAGCTGTGGTGGACCGGGGAGCAAACGCAGAAGTCAAGATTGCACACTCAAGAAATCACGAGGTAAACATTTTTTTTAAAATAATCACAAAGCGTTCCCAGCAGCGTGAAATGAGGCACATATGTGTCAGATAAATTTACTAAATCAAGACGCCTCAAAATAAGGTAATAAAAACAGAGTTTTTTTAAAAGATAATATTTAAGCACCAAAAGCGAGCCTTAGTTACAGCATCTCACAGCCTACCCAGTTATCAAAGTTATTAAAGAGATAGCTTTTACAATTTAGTCCACAGAAACTGGAATAACCAAATAGAAGGGTTAAATAAAAAAGCTTCCTGAAACAAGGCCCACTTCCTACTGATCTGGCCAGGAGAACATGAGTTACTGATTTTAAAGGGCACAAGTCCCAACTTTGAGGACAAATAACGTATGCACTTAACAATGACGAGGGCAAAAGAACAAAGTAGGGTAAAAAAAGTAAAAGGACCTTCCTGCTGGAATACTGCATGTGGGTCCTTGTCATCGGGACACAACTCGGTTCAGCGCCAACCTTTATATTTCCAAATAAGAAAAACGTGTGCTACCCCAACTGTCCCAACGGAAGCGAAACAATACTAGTTTGCAACCCACATAATACAGAGATGTGTTACAGGTCAGCTCAAGAAAGAAAACACGATGTAATATGGGCACCCATGCTCTTTGGGACTGCGTCAGAATTCAAGAAAAAGTTTACCAGCTACATACATAGCAAAAATGCAATGGTCTCGGCCCTCTGACATCATTTGTCGCACTCTGCATTCCTGTCCTCACTCCGGCTCTTTGTAACTTTCTCTGCTTGAAGTCGCATCACTTTCCAGGGCGAGAGCACAGCCTGGGCTTCTGCGGGGTGATAGAGGGACTTTAAGCACGAGAAGCCGCGCAGCCTTTCAGGCACCCCTCCCCAGCCCCCTCCAGAGTAGTACGGTCTGGGAAGGGGGTGTCTCCCGTCGCAGCTGCCTCCAGCTATCCTCCAGCCAGCTGATTCTGGCAGTCCGGCTGGATGTTCCCAGGGCATGAGAAAAGGGCGCGCCCTCTGGCAGTCTGGGCATGAGCTGACCTGGAAGTGAGGAAGGGATGCTGACTGCTGAGGTTGCCTGTGCCGGGGCGTGCGTATGGGACGGAAGGTGCTGAGTGTGGCAGCCCCATGTGTGTCGCTTTTGGGAAATGAGGGAGGTGACTGATGTTGGAGTTATGTGGAGAGGGTGCTGCGAGGAAGAGATGCTGGTTGCGCCAGTCACCGTGGTGATGTGGGATTGCGTGTTGTAGAAATAGCCCCATGTTGAGATGCAGTTCTGAGGGAATGAGAAACTTGGCGCTTAATGTAACAGTATTCTGTGGAGCTGCAATCATGTGGCGGTGAGAAATTGGCGCAGATTTGGGCAGTGCACAGTGTGGTTGCAGTTGCGTGTGGGGAATTGGTGCTGATTGCAGAAGTTCATTGCACCCTCTAGTGCATAGGTGGGGGGGCTTCTGATTGTGGTAGTCACCTGTGAGAGTGAGACAGATCCTATCGCCAGTGCAGTGGGCCAAGTGGACGTGGTCTGCTGTCCGTGGAGCCGCAGGGAAGGAAGAGCCGGAGGTGGAAGACGATGACCAACAGGCGGAGGACAAATCATTGAGGTCAGTACAGCGAGATCTGCCGGAGGTCACAAGTTTCGAGTCAACACAGCTGAGCAGAGAGGAAAACTTGGAGGGTTCGGTTCTCATAGCAGACATGCCAACCCTCCCGATTGAGGCAGGAATCGTCCTGGACACCACCGCCTTTCTCAGAGGTCAAGCAGAAATGCCTCGGAGAAAGGCAGCGGCACTTTCAGATTCGGGGGCGTGTTTTTCTTTCTCTTCTCTTGCCATTGGCTGGAATGTTTACATTCCAGAGGAGAGAAAGAATCGAAAAAACACGCCCCCGAATCCGAAAAAGACGGGGCTTGTTTGGAGAGACAATGCTCTTCTCCAATGGCTGACCAGTATTTCAGAGGCCAGCCAATGGAGAAGAGGTGAAAAAAAGGGGCGGGTTAAAGCCCCACTCCTAACATTAAATCTTGGAGCGAGACTGCGCAAGCGCAGCCTTCGAGCCGAGTCCTAAAAACAGGGTCATTTCCCAAAGTGGTTGTATATTTTATAGGCAGTTAAGGAAATCTCTTTATGCAATGTCGTACAGGCTGTTTTTTTTTTCAAAATGTGTACATCATTATTCTTCATTGAATTTTTCCATCCTGACTCTCCATTGTATGTTTTTATATCTTATAGTTGATTTTCTAATTGGAAAGGACAGAGTGGAAAATAAAATGTAATATAAAAACCCAGAATAAAAGGCCAAAGACATCACAGTAACAGAAATCCCCCAGGCTCGTACCTCAGTGCTATTGCTCAACTACAAAAATCTTACAGGTTTACGCAAGTGATGCCAAACCTATGCCCTCAGGCCTCCGAGAGCAGTGGTGAGAGGGCTTTAGGAAGCATTATCAATATAGATGATGACATTCCTACACACAAGTCATGAAATAACCAAAGCAGTAAGTGCCCTCTGGCTCCAAGCAACTAAACCAGAAGTAAGCTCGCTAACTCACCTTCAGGTCTCACTGAAACAACAACCTTACAGTGCACTTCACAAATACTATCATTTTGCTAAATCAGCCGCTTGCCATTTTCTGACTATATAGGCATTTCATCATGAAATACAGTTTATTCATTCTGCATAAATACCTTCAATTTCCACAAAAAGAAAATAGTTATTTGTTGGTATTTTGTATCACATTACTATCGCTTTGTAGCAATTCTAGTGTATTTTTGTTTTTTTAAATAGTATTTTTGTCCCGAGATGCCAGACTCTCATTTTTTAGTAAAAGCATGTTTTGCCCCAAACAGCATCTTGTCATTCTTGTAAACACTCACTGGACAGATACTGCCATTTATGCCAGTTTATCATCATCATCAAATACCAGTGCTGCTGCTGATGGATTGTCATCAATATTTGGAAGGAATAACCAACATTATGGCAAAAATGGCCGCAATAGGTCAAAGATGGGCACTGTCACCACCATGAAACTGACAGACACAAGCATGACCACAATATGCAAAGAGGTGGCCAAAAAGTCACCGAAAATGTGACATCTTAAGCCAAGAGTGATTGCCATCTATGCCCACAGTGTGCCATGAATGGGCCCTTGCCATGTTTTGGGACAGCAAAATACTGCCCCAAAAGGACTACAGCATGTCTTGTATTAGTACTATTCTAGGAATAACCTGATTGTCACTAAAGATGCCTTCAACATATCATGTAGTGGCCACTATTATGCACCCAAAATCCAGAATATGGACAAAAATGCTAACTCTGTGTAATGGAGTGGCATCTATCATGTCTATAAACACCATAATGTCACCATTATGTCCATAGGAGGGAGGAGTTGCACCTGGGACCTGAATAGGGCTGTGCCTTCCCTCCACAATGCTGGCTCCGCCCTCTGTAGTGCGTCTGATCCCTCAAAGCGGAAGCGAAAGTCAGGCAACATTGTGCCTGGCAGCGGGCGGGACTTCCCGTTGTTCGGAGGAAGTCCTGCGCACGCCCCTGCAGCCTGAGAAGACACCCGGGTGAAGAAGATGGCGCCTGCCGTTGTGGGGCTCCCATGGCTGAGGGAGAGCCCCGCGGGTGCCAGCAAGTGAAGATTGAAGGCGGAGGGGGCTCGAGGCACATTGATGGTGCCTGCCCCCACCGCATGTGGAGAGGAGACCGGACCGGAGTCTCGAGGGCTTCCTGTGTGCAGTCTACAGCGGGAAGCAGAGACCGGAGCCGACGGAAGAGAAGTCCCCCTGCACACGAGCCCGGTGAATGAGGGCTGGGCAGGGGATATGGCGGCATCATTTCCAGAGCGGCCCCCGCCTGATAGGGGTGCGCACCAACGATGGGGCTAATTTGCTTTAGAAAGCCCGTGTGGTGCCAGTGAGGGCACCGTGTCTGTTTCCAGAGAGGATCCGCCGTTGCAGGTCGCTCCAACGTGGGCAAGCTTCTTTTTGTTTTAGAGCCTGTGCGTGGCTCCAATAATTATTTTGAAACAGCCCTGAGGGGCCCAGGCTGTTTCCCTGTTGTGTGGCCACTCTTCCCAGCTGCCCCGCTTGACAGAGGGCAGCTGCACCATTCTTGGGGGCAAGTTCTGTTTTGCGCATGATTTTTCTACAGAGCCCCGTGTGGCTCCAACGTTTGGCGCCATTATTTTCAGAGCCCCGTGTGGCTCCCACATGGGGTATAATTTGTTTTAAGGGCCACTGCGAGCCCAAGCCTCATTGGACCATTTCCAGCTGCCCAGCAAGTAGTGGGCAGCTGCACCGTTTAGGTCTTTCTTTGTTTTAGGGGCAGGTCTGAGGTCAGGAGTGAGACGCACTCCTTCGCCCCATCTATTCCCAGCTGTGCAGCACTTAGTGCCAGCGGCAACGTTTAGGTTTGCGCAAGTGTGCACCCTTGACTTTCGCTGCATAGGCAGCGCGCTCTGACTTTTGGACACAGGGCATTTGAGCCCCCCTGTTTAGATGGCCAGTTGGCCAGGGGGACGGGGAGGTTTGTAGGGCACCAGGCCCTAATGTAATGTATGCCTCTGCTATGGTCTTTTTAGGAGACCCTGTGCTAATGTGATTATGTGGTGCTAGGAAATGTAATGTATGTAGTGTGATTACGCACCCTGTTTTATACCTCTGAATGTGGTTTTTATGATTATGAGGTTTTGCCTACTATGTTATGTTTTAGTCTTTATTCTCTACTGTGGTTTAGGTATGAGTAATTCCCTACTGCGGTTTATGTTAGTAAGTTTTTTTCCTAATGCGAGTTATATTTAGGAGGTTATGGTCTAATACGTTTAGGCTTATGAGGTAGGCGCAGAATATATTTCTCGCCTAATGTGGTACTGTACATGATATGATTTATGTTACAGTATGATGCTGAGTATAGTGTTTGCCAGTAATTACTGGTTGTAGGCTACATTTATATGTTCTTACTTTTACTATTTTTACCAAGTAAGGATTCTGACAGTGGCCCACGTCATGTGTAAATAATCCCCTGTAAATATTGCCCAGTGCCAGTTGGCACAGTGTATATTGAGTGATTACCATCTAATGTGTTTTATGATAATACAAAGGCTATTTTTATATATAACCTTGTGTGGAGTTCCTTTTGTGGTGTGCCTAGTATGTTGTTGCTGTGTGTGTTGCGCAAATGCTTTACACATTGCCACTGGGATAAGTCTGGCTTTGGCGCAAACCTTAGCCAACCAGAGATCCCATTTCTAACACCTTGCAATTAATTATAAGGTCATTTTTGATATAACCCCAATACACAGCTTTAAGACTAGATTTATTTGTCTGACTCAAGGTTTATGGTTCACTCCAATGGGCAGCCAGTCCTAACTTACCCAACAAATTATTGACTGTGAGCATCCAGGATACTGTTATTAGCTTCCGAAGCCCCACCCTATAAGGGGCAAGAGCTTCAGTAGTCCACAACCGGTGCCAGAACATAAGTATCCGCAGACCAATTTTGTGTGACACCCTCTTCTGGCCAAGATATAGATAGAGAGGACTCATCGGAGTAGACACTGGAAGGTTCACTAAAGATCTAAAAAACCTATGATCAGTGATTAGAAAGTTATTGCAGAGCTCTGCACCATATAGGGTTACGTCTAGGGCTTTAGTGTTGTACATTTCTAATGCTGGAGCCAGCTTTCTAGATATAGTTCTCTTTTGATTTCTCAAAATGCTTGCCATTTGATATGTCTGAGTTAACTGTACTTTAGCCAATTGTGGGGCCCAACCAGTGCTTAATTTGTAAAATATTAAGTGCCAGGGCTTTGACCAGGAGGCCACTGGAGCTTGCAGCACCCACCGCCCCTGCCATTGCTGCCAAAACAACTACTACCCATCTCTCTTGCAGGTAAATGCGACAGTGCAAATTATTCCAGGTCCCCAAAGCTAAAGGAATGGCTGGGGAGGCAGGTATTAGTAATTTTTTAATGTATATTGTTTTCCTAAACAGCTGTTATACTGCTCATCTCTAAATTACATGAGCAGCGCCACCTTGTGGCTGACTGCCCTAAGTGTGTTGTTGACAATTTGGTGCCGGTGCCGAGCACCGGTAACCAATTAAGTGCCGGTGCTCAGCACCCGAAAGCTCCGGCTCAAATTAGGCACTGGGCCCAACTCATATTCTGAGTGAGTTTGATACCCAGGTAGTCAAACTCTTTCACTAATTCTAGTGATTCACCCCCCACATACAATTGTTTCTTACATTTTGTCTTCAGGTTAGATGAAAAGAGCATACATTTTGTTTTGGAGCTATTTAGCTCCAGCCCCCGTCCCAAACAGAATTCCTTGAATTCATCCAGCAGCAGCTGGAGCCCCTGTGGTGTCTTGGATATGAGCAGGGTATCATCCGCGAATAGGAGAGCAGGGGCCCATTGCCCTCCTATTTTTGGAGCATCGCAACCATCCCTGCTCAAACATCCAATGACATCGTTGATAAAGAGGATAAACAGGGTGGGTGCCAATACATACCCCTGCCTAACTCCCCTGTCAATGTAAATCACTTCTGTTAGGGCCCCATTTTCATCCCACCTTACTTGTGCCTGAGTGTTAGCATGAAGTCTTATAAGAATGTTAAGGAGAGGGGCTAGCACGCCCATATTTTCTGAGATTTTCCACAGTTTTGCTCTTGGTACCGAATCAAAAGCGGTGCGTAAATCCACAAAGGCAACATATAGTTTGCCCTTGCAGATGGTGACTTCCCTCCAGAAAATGTACATAAAACGAGAAATTTGGTCCAGGGTGATTGCATGTTCCCTAAAGCCAGCCTGCCACTCTGAAATATTATTCCCCTCTCTAATCCACTCCTGAAGGCGGGCAGGGACCTGTTCACAGAAAGCTTTTTGTAATGAGTTGATAAGGCTAATAGGCCTATAGTTCCCTGCTGGGCACGATCCGCCTTCTTAAAAATAGTCACGATTTCTGCCAACTTCAACGAATGAGGTATATCCATGCCTGAGAGAATACTATTGGAGAGTAGGTTGATGAATGGTCCCCATACTTTAAGATCTTCTTTGTATAGGTCACTAGGTATCCTATCAGGTCCTGGGGCGCGGCCAGAAATACTGGAGCTAATTGCTGTTTCTGTCTCACTGAGTGTAAATTGATGATCATTAGACTCAAATTGTCCCCCCCTCACAACTGCAGTGTCTCTATCATTAAGCATCCTGGAATTATCTGTGTATAGGTGGCTGAAGTGTGCAACCCTCTCCTCTGGCTGAATACAAAAGTCAAATACAGGTTTCTTGCCCCTTGACATAATTACTACACTTTTCCAAAATTCCCTAGTGTCCCTATTTACCAAAGTGTCATGCAAATCTGACCATAATGATTCTTCCCACTCCTTTTTTGCATTTTTGAGCACCGCCCTATGGCGAGCCCTGGATTTCGTAATCTGCACCTGTGATTTAGATTTAATTGCGTCCAGAAGCTCGCCTTTTGCTACTCTACAGGCATTATTATACCATGATTTAGATTTGGGGCAGAGATTCTTCTTGTGTCTATTTTTACCCAGGACATCTCTAGTTATCTCCCCTATCTTCTCATGTGTATGTGACATTTTTTCATTTCTCATTGCGGTGGGGACCATAGATAAGAGGTCAAAATCAGCCTTAGCAAATCCTTTAATAATGGTCAATAGCGCTGGAGTTTTAACTACCCAATCCCATTTGAGGGTTCTCTGGTTGTTTGCAGGCTGAAGTTCACCAATATCACTATATCCCCTATTCTCAAGATATGATGTTTCCTTGATCCTAAGTAATAGACTGAGAACATTGTGATCACTATCTAAGCGGTCGATCACCTCCATGTCCAAGACAGCAGGCCATAGCTCAACTTGGACTAAAAAGTAGTCAATTCTGCTGCAATGACCCGGTCTGTTAAAGGTAGACTTGCCCTGGCGGTCTGAGGTGCACCTGTCATTAGTGGCTCTAAGATCATACACAAGGGTGAGTGCCAAAAGCTGGCCTGCTTTAGGTGTCCATCTTACGTTGGACAAATCTAAATTAGGTATACCCCATTGGTTGTCCATGTCAGTGATTAAATCATGGGGGGCAGCCGCTATTGGCTCGAAATTTGTGTGAAAATCTCCCACCATCAATATTAAATCTCTTGGACTGAAGTTGGTAAATAGTTTGTGTTCCATTATTCCTGCCCTCTACCCTATTATAAACATTAATTAGTTTTATCGACAAACCTGAGGGAAACAAATGTCTAAGGGCGAGGATATCCTTTGACCTACGCGGCAGAGTGCTAATAGCACATCACAACGAAGTCTTCACCCAGATACCCAATCCTCCTGAGGGTCTTCCTTTTGCGCTCTTACTCGCATTAACACAAAAAGATGTATACCCACCTCTGTAAAATGGTGCAAGACACCAAGTCTCTCAAAATTGGCATACATCATAGATGTCTATAAATTCTCCCCATTGGGCATCAGGCAAAGGTTTGGCCAGTCCTGCAACATTCCAGGAAGCTATCCTCACCACAGAATCCTGGGCTGGTTCTAGCTCACCTGGAATGGGAGTCGTTTTTGGGTTACTGTCATTCAGCACAGTATCAGTTTCTAACCTCATTGACCCTTCTTGCCCAAATTTGCAGATGCTGTACTGCCCAAGAACAGTCTCTATGTTCCTGGGGAAATCCCCTTCTTTCATGGGACGCAACAATGAATTCACAACCCAACACTTCCACATACACCCACAGTGCGAGAGATACTGTGATCCATTCGAACTGGTCTCACTCTGGTGACAGCGGTCAGGGTATCCTGAGTCTCACACTCCGCTTGGGTTTTTAGGTCATAGGTGTAGTCAGACACATGTTTCAAGGTCGGTCAGAGGGGCAAATCTGTTCTCCAGCCTTAGGCCGAGTGCCCCCGGGTTTCCCCATGAATTCCTCCATGCCTGGAAATCCCTCTACTGGAATCTACCTCCTGTAGCCAGTGTACCAGACGGTCTGTAGAAATGATCCAATTGTAGGACAATAATCTGGGAGTTCTTAAATGGAACTTTACCTAAATACTGTAATAAAAATCTCACAACAAATTTATTATTAAAATCAGGGACCACACAGTCTCCCAAAAAGTCCTTCCTTACAGACCCACCCAGGCTAACCTTCTGGCCATGATCATTTGATTTTGAAGGCACCTGCCTCTGCCCCCCACTTCATTGAGTTGTTGCGTCATCCAATGAAGGGCTTTAGCCATTAATTGATCTGTGGATTCTATTTGGCCCTCCCTCAATGGGGGTACATTCCCCAACACCAATACCAAAGGGGCGGCATCCACCATGCGGGAGCGTGCAGCGGCACGCCACAAGCACGAGTACAGTGCTTGAAAAGTGAAGACTCTCCCAAGCGTGCGCGCGCTCACCACTCATGGGCTCTCCTCCTGCTCCCCCTCTCTCTCACAGCAATTAACTTTAGCGGCCGCGGGTCCGCGCTTGTGTTTCAGCGCTTGTGTTTTAATTTGTTTATTCCCATTTTGAGATTGTGATTTTTGCTTCTGCGTTATTGCTCTCACTACTGAATCCTTTTCTCAGCATCTTTAGATATTCTTGCTCCAGCCCTGAATCCTGCCTCCTGCTGGGCCCCTGTGGACACTACACCCGGTGACCCAGGGTGGGCCTGTGCCCACCACTGCTTCCTGTTCAGACACAGCACAGAGCTGTGCTATGAGGAGGGGCTGCGGCCGGGTCTCCAGGGAGCAGCTGCTGCTTGGCAGTAACGTCACAAGTGTGAGAAGAGGATTACAGTTTTTTAGGTCTCACCTGAGCCAGCGCTTAAGCACTGCACTCGCGAGAGCTTTTGTAAACGGTGGTTTTGGAAGTGCAAACTAGTGCTTTCAGGCCGCCAACTAAAGTGCATGTGCGCCTGGCGCGCGAACCATTTGGCAGCCTGCATGTACACTTCGCGGCCGCTTTGATGTTCTCAGTGGCCGCGATTACTTTCACTTTAGCGGCAACTTCCAACATACAAAAGAAGCGGCATGACAGGAGGGGCCATCGTGTAGCTAAAACATTTCTTACAAATCACACACCGTGCTTTATCTTTAACAGGCGCATGCTTTTGAAAAAAATGTTTTTACCCAGATGGCATACAGCATTTTATCTTCAACACAGGCACACACTTTTAACAATTGTGCCTGTGGCTCACAGCCCATCACTCCCATCCCGCCCCCCCCAGGCGCCGTGTTTAATGTTTCAGCACAGCTCTCGCTCATACATTCTCAATGGCAGCGCGCCTTTTTTGTTTTTTTTCTTACCATACCGCCTGCTTCACGGGCTGTCACGCATACGTTTTATGGAGATGGGCGCCATGCTTTGTTTCACCATGGCGATCGCGTATTCCGGTGGATGCAGATATTCACCTTTCAATGCATGCATGACACATGTTTGTTTATGCATGGCACACTTTCACTTTATTATGGCTGCCCCCCACTTTTGTTTCCTTCTCCATGGCGCACGGGCGGCTATGCATGTGAAATGTTACTGGAGGCTGGTCCGACCTGGTCTATTGCCCCTCACAGCGTCCGCTCCAACGCCCAAGACCAAGGACTCAGCAGTTTCATGTTTGCAACTTGAAGAATAGCGAGGGTATATGTTTTAAGTTTCTTGCTGTTTCTTCTCTCAAGCAAGTTGCTTTTTTAGGAAACTGTATAACAGTTTAACAAACAGCTCTTCAGCACTGCTAGATGTGGATCGGTCATAGACAAAAGCGCGTTACACTTTCGCTATACTTAAAAAGCTAATTTTCCCCTAAAAAGGAATGCTGGGAAAAGTGCATCACTATTTTAGAGCATTTGAGCTTTACAACTGCGAATAGTAGTGCCCTGCTGCTTTCAAACATCTTACCAACAACCCATTCTCCTTTCTAAATGGGCTTCACAATAACTGCCATGCATAAGTTTTATAACAAGCATTTGCAATGCAATAGGTCTTGCATTTGCGAGATTTTTAGCTATTGGCATAGTAAATTACAATGCCTTTTATTTATGTGCTTAAAACCTGAAATAATAAAAGGCATAGGCCCACATGCATCAAAGCAAAAACCGGTCGCAAACGGGCAGATTCTCAGAATCTGCCCCTTTGCGACCGGTATTTTTGCATTTGGGATGCATCATCCCAAATGCAAAAATCGCAATTTAAGTAATCTCTAAATTACGATTACTTAAATTGCGATTGCATTTAAGGAATCTCAAATTGAGATTCCTTAAATGCAATGCATTAAAGTAAAAATATTAGCGATTTCCCTAATAGGGGGAGCAAATTACCATGAAGTTGAACTTCATGGTAATTTGCAAAAACGTTGAAAAATGCACTAAAGTGCACTTTTCAATGTTCCATTTTACACACACACATGCCCTTGGGGCATGTGTGTGTGCAAGATGTACTCATATGCAGATTTCAGGGGTGCAACAGGGTGTCCTTTTGACACCCTGGCACCCTTGAAATTGCATGAGCAATTTGCGATTTTCTAATTGAGAATCGCAAATTGAGAAAGTCTTCCCATTCATTCCTATGGGCCTCTAGGCCCATAGGAATAAATGGGGAGGTATTCCTTAATTGCGAGTCGCAATTTGCGAGTCGCAATTAAGGAATGTTTAGAAATCGGTATTTTGTAAGCGATTTCTACATGCATAGCCTTTTGCTATTCCTTATTAGCGAATCCTTATTTTTCGCAAAAAAGTAATCGCAAATGGCATTGTTGATGCATGTGCCAGATAGTCATTTACAATACCAGTAGGTCAAAGTTTTAAAAATGCAAGACCTATTGCATTGAAAATGCTTGTAATTAATAGGGTATTCTAGGTGTTGATGAGCCTGGCGTGGCCTACATATACCCGGTGCTGCCTGGGGGTGGGTCAGGGAGCTGTGCAGACATCGAGTCACGGGACCCGGAGTCTGCCTAACTCCCATCCTCACTGTCTCTTTCATACCCCCCTACCTCGTTGAAGAAAGTGACACTTCCTCCTTGCTGCGATGATAGTGCAGTAGGTTAATGCGTCCACTGCAGAGATCTCAGGCACGTGGGAACTTATCTTGTAATGGCAATTTATGTTCATACCTTTTGCAAGGCCTAAACCTTGGTGAAAAATCTGGTTGGTGAAACCACCACTGCCGAATTTTAAATCTGACATAAATACATAAATTCAAATAGAAGAAACATATTTTAACTTGACAAATTCAGCATCGGTTTGTTAAAATAACTTGATATTATCGACTGCTACATGGTGGGAACCCATTTACCTCCCTATACATACCCCCTTCCCCAAGCATGCTTTAATCGCAGTAGTAGACATGAAAAAACCTCACACATCAAAACCTACCACCACTTCCAAACTTGTGAAAAGCAGCACAGCGCTTAGAAACATAGGGGCATATTTACAATAACTGGCACATCCCTGCATATCAGCAGGGATGCGCCAATTATTGTGCGCCACAGCTCCGCCACCATGGATGCGCCGCATTTACAATGCGGCGCACCATGGGGCAAAAACGGCACAGATACGTGACGCATCTGTGCTGTAAAAGTGGCGCATTGCTGGAGTTGCGTCGCAAGCGCGACGCAGCTCCAGCAATGCTCTGGGGGGCCCTATCTTGTGAATGCTGCATCAATCCTCACGCCTGCTTCAGGCAGGCGCAGGGTTTTGACGCAGCATGGGCATAAAATTGACTGAGTGAAATCTTGTAGATTTCACTCAGCCACTTTTAGGAGGCGTTCCTGCAACGGAACGCCCCCCCCTGCGCAGGAACGCCTACTTGTGGCGCAGGGCTTTACAACGTGACGCATCTCCCAGATGCGTCACGTTGTAAGTACCCCGCACCTTGGCGCAGGATTTGCGCCGCCGCTGCGTCACAAAAGTGATGCAACGGCGGCGTAAATGAGGCGCAAGGGGCTTGTAAATCTGCCCCATAATGGGCAATTGGGCAACTAGATGTACGTTCGACTTCCCCCTACGCCCACCTTACAGTGCTAATGTTGAGAGTGAAGATTCTGACAAAAATGGATAAACAACAAAAACATACATATCCACCCCAGATGGGACTCGAACCCACAATCCCTGGCTTAGGAGGCCAGTGCCTTATCCATTAGGCCACTGGGGCTTTTGTATATTGCGTGGACAATGGAGCAATAATATCTTTCTCCATGAACGACATGTGACGACCCACTCCACGCTCCTACTAAGGTATAAAACACGCATATACAATCTTTAAAAACACCCCTGCTCTGGTGCTTACCATTTTAAATGGCAGCGATTACGTCAACCGGTTTCGCCATCACGTTTCAACCCTAATGTGCTTCAGAGTGAAGACCCCAGCAACATTGAATACACAACCGTAAAATAGCTATTTCTTTCACCCCCAGATGAGCCCCGAACCTTCAATGTCTGGTGTAGAGGAAGGACTCTATTCTCCATCGGCCACTGGTGCGATTGAAAAATGCGCGCAGTGAAGTCAGGATTTCTGCTTGGACGACTGAATAAATTATATCTGATCTTACATACATATTTTCACGCTCTTGTCTTTAATTGTTATTGAAGCCAAGCATCAGACTCACCCACTCCTGTGATGACTAAAGTTTGAGTCCGTGGAGTTTACTGGAATCGGTAACTCATCCACTCCGCTGCAGCGCATGAGCCTGAAAACTGACACAATAAACAGAAGCCTTTGCAAAGCAACAGGACTCGCATGGACCTGAGTCTATTGCATTGCTAACGTTTTTTTTTTCTAAAGCGCCTCATGCTTCTCTTTCAGGTTAATGGAGGCTGCCCCTTTTCTTTAGACCAGCCGAGTCTAAGGAAAGGGGCGGGGCGCCATTAAAGTGAAAGCACCCTATGGGTCGCTTTTACAAAAGTAAGCATTTGTTTTCCAAGATACTTGCTGATTATTTTCAACACTCAGCTAGTCAGCTAAAGTGCAACTTATTAATGAACAAATTAAAATCTCAGGTCCCACCGAGATTTGAACTCGGATCGCTGGATTCAGAGTCCAGAGTGCTAACCATTACACCATGGAACCAGTTGGAAGCTCCACCCCCATGCACAGGTTTTCCTGCTGGGCGAGGGGGGGGGGGGGGGGGGGGGTGGGGGTGGGGGTGTACAGCACTGATGCTAACATGGCTTTAACAGTTCAGAAACCAACTTGTTTTTTTCAAATGTGGCTACAAAATTACCATTAACGAACTTATTTAAAAGTTAAAGAAAACATGCTATCAATGGGTAAAAATAAAAAACAATTCGGAGCAATCTCCTGTGGAGAAAGGTGCAGTGAGTGCGGAACCCAAGAAGCGCTATTTCTTTCAGTAAACATGTGTAAAGTAACATGTCTTCAGCACAGAAACAGACTGCGTGGCTCACAGAAACCGGCTTCAAGTCGGTGGCTTCTGTTTGTTCAGGAAATAGACATTAACGAGAGCAGCGTATGATTCCCGTGGCCAAACTAGTGAGGATCACCCCCCCCCCCTAACTTGAAGGTGTGACGACCCCTTCCTGATCTAAAACTAGAGAGGACGGGGCTCAGAGAGCCCCTTGTCTGTGAGTCTGGCCGCTCGTAGTTTTCTTTCCTCGTGTTGCATCAGACTGCCAGCTGCCATGGGCGCCGCAGAAATTTTTCCAGGGGGGTGCTAACCTGGCAAATGAAGGGGCATGGCTAATGTTAATCATTAGGGGCGGGGCTCAAATGGCAGACAATCAGGATCGGGTAATGCTCAGGCCAAGCTGAGAAAAACAAGCATTGGCATAGCCAATAGGTCACGCCTTTGGGACCTTATAAGTATTTAGTTCTGCAGCAGGTCCCAAAGACGAGACCTATTGGCTATGCCAATGCTTGTTGTTATATCTGGGCATGTTGACAGACTAGGGGACTGGGTCTCGATGTCGGGTTGGGAGCACAGCAATGACTTTGAATTGAATTTGAATGCGTAGGTAATACAACCGGAGGCGTGAAATGAAAGGTTCACTACCAGGAATAACAGGAAGGTAGAAAGTTAGGCTGGTTAGAAAGGTAAGGAGGGGTAGAGGCAGGCATGGTGGTGAGGGGAGAAACAGATGCATGCTAGGAGAGCACTGTGAGGGAGGGAGGCGAAATGGGAAGAGGCACTGAAAGGTGGGTCAGGTAAAGACCGTAGACACACAGAAGGATAGCAAGGGGTGAAGGGTAGACAAAGAAGTCTTCAGTCCTCAGTCTAAAGCGCCAAGATGCCCGTAGGGTGATAGTTGCGCTCTACAAGTACATCATCAATCAATCAATCAAGTGAGGTGTAGAAGAAAAAGATTCAGGAGCAGAGACAGGTAAATCAAAGTTGGAGAGGGGAGAATAACGCAGTCGTAGAACATGAGAGGGCCAGGTAGAGAGAGGGAGAGGTGTGTCAGAGACAGGTAGAGACAGCTGAGGAAGAGGGAATTATAAAGACTGAGGTAAAGGGGTGCGTTGATATCAAGGAATTTCAGAGATGTGTCAGAGAGCGGTTACTGAAGAGGAAAAGAAGTAGAGGTATTGAGAAAGGAGTTAGGTACTAAAAGAATTAAGGGGGTGAACAGAGGTAGAATGAGAGGAAGGGGAGAGAACACGTAGAAGATGAATGGCAGGGTAAAGTGAGCGATCAGGCAGTGAGTTTGAGGAGTGGGATACAGAGGGATATGTGGCAGTGAGCACGAGGTGTGGGGTACAGAGGGATATGTTGTGGCAGTGAGCGTGAGGTGTGGGGTACAGAGGGATATAAGGCAGTGAGCGCGGGGAGTGGGGTACGGAGAATATGAGGCATTGAAACACAGGGTTGGGATGTCCTGCCAGACATGATAGGGCGCATACTGGCAGATAGATATGTTATTGACACGAGTCTGTGTACGTTTTAGTGGGATCTGAAATCCGGGCTATGCTGCAACCTCAATTTTTGGATTGGGAGGATAATGCATCGACTCCCCCCCAGAACTTCATTCAGAAGACCCCTTGCTCTCAGGCTACACAGTGTTAAAAGGAGGTCTTGGTGTCCAGACGTACCCACTCGTGCTTGTGGCCGCAGCTCAAACTGGCCCTTGTCATTCTGTTTGCGATCATCAGCCACAGACAGAATGACAATGGGCGGGAGGGGCTGCGAGGGGGAGTGCGAGGCGCCCCATCAGGGAGTTGAGGCCTCTGGCAGGGAACACCTCTGCTCCCTGCAGGGTCTGGAATTATGGACAAAAGGCGTCCGTAAAAGCAGGGGCGGCCGCAGGGGGGGCAAGGAGGGGTGCTCCAGGGGGGACAAGTGCCCCTCCTTGCCCCCCCCCTGCGGACGCCCATGCCTGCTGCTGGACGACGCAGCAGGTTATTACTCAATGCTTGGGGCGCAGCTGGCCTGAATTCCCGACGTGTCCCTTTTCTTCCTTTTTTTTTTTCTTTTTTTGCTGGGGCCCCCTCGCTCTACCATCACTTTACAGGCTCCAGTGCAGTGCATTGATCTCCTCTCGTTTTCAGCGGGTGTGTTACCGCTGACCAGCCACTAAGTGGCTCTGCATGCGATCACAGTGAGGCCAGGCAGCTCTTCCCGACAGTTGCGGGTCTCGCTTGTCTTGGTCGGGCAGTAAGGCACGGACCCTGGGATGAGTCAAGTCACTGCACATGAGTCAGCCAGGTAAGTGAGATGGGGCCTCTCTCTCGCTGCAGGGCTGACCAGGGTTGCTCCGGCATGATTATCGGCTGGTTTGGCCGCTGCGGGATGATCGGTGCCTTTGTGCTCCTGCGCGGACTGCAGGCGCAGGGTGCCACTTCGGGTCAGTACAGTCGGGAGGTTCATGGGCGGTCGCCGGTGTCTCGCAGATGGAGGGGGCACAGGGACACTCACTACCCTCCCTAAAGTGCCAGCCTCCCTCCATTATCACGGGCTGTGCTGGTGCATGCTGTGGAGCAACTACAGGCAGGGGCTGGAGGTCTGCTGAGCGCTGGGCCAGCAGCTGAGCAGTGCCAGGCTTAGGGGTGGAAGGGCCGCTCCTGGGCACTGCCAGTGATGAGCGCCGGGCACTTTACTTGCAGCGTTGAGTGCCAACGGGTGGCGGTGGTCGCGCCGCGTGCAGGGTGGGGAGACTCACGCATCTCAGGGCATTCCGACAGCGGCTGCGGGGTCGCTCGTCCACTCCTCCATGGTCCGGGGCCGCAGTGAGTAGGAAACAGGCAGTCTCCGTGCCTCCCTTCCAAAAGGCAGATGGCCGCGTGCTGAGCTTCACCCACTCGACGGGCACGGGCGGCGGTCACTTTTCTCCTCATGAGGTACAAGGAAGGATTGTGCTGCGGGGACGCGGGATTAGCATCCCGCCTCATCGCCAAATGTTGTATTCTCTAGGCCCACATGCTGGCAAAGGACTGACGCAGACACCGCTAGTAAAGGTATTGAACTGGCCACGAGCACGTGCACTCGGGCCCCTTTATTAGCCGGGTCATGTCACTCGTGACGCCGGTGATGGATGGGTGTGGAGTGTGTGTGTGTGCCCACTCCCATAGGGGAGTGGCTACTAAAACAGTGCCTGTCGAGACACTAGAATGTGTCTCGCAGGACACAACAGTCTCACCCTGTCCCTCTCTGAGCTTTCAGAAAACCAGCAGCAGGAAGAGTGCAGAGAATAACCCCGCCCCATCCCCTCTTCTGCAGGGAGGGTTACCTGCACGCCTCCAACTCTTTCACTCCTCGTCTCCAAAGTCTTCCTTTGTGGAAGCAGAAGAACGGAGGTCTCCTGACTCTGAGCCCCTGAGGGAGGTTTGTTTTAGGAGTTCTCACCAAGAAAACGTAGGAAAAATAGGCCCAATTGATGCATTTTACAGCCCAGTTTTTAATGGATATAGGATGACTCTCGCGACTCGTAATGAACTATTCCAATGCTTATGTGCAGAGCCAGGTGAGCCCCACGTCCCCCCGGGGTACTGCTATCAGCCTCTCCAAGAGAACTTTAAAACAAGCATTTTCAATGCAATAGGTCTCGCATTTATAAGAGTTTGAGCTATTGGCATTGTAAAATTACAATGCCTTTTATTTATGTTTTGGTTTTAAAACAAATAAAAGGCATTGTCATTTACAATGTCAGTAGCATAAACTCGCATAAAAGCAGTGTGCGGCGTGCAGCAGTGTGCGGCGTGCAGCAGTGTGCGGCATGCAGCAGTGTGCGGCATGCAGCAGTGTGTGGCGTGCAGCAGTGTGTGGCGTGCAGCAGTGTGTGGCGTGCAGCAGTGTGCGGCGTGCAGCAGTGTGCGGTGTGCAGCAGTGTGCGGCGTGCAGCACGCAGCGTCCTGCGTGCAGCAGTGTCGTGCAGCATGCAGCAGTGAGTAGTGCAGCAGTGTGTGGCGTGCAGCAGTGTGTGGCGTGCAGCAGTGTGTGGCGTGCAGCAGTGTGCGGTGTGCAGCAGTGTGCGGCGTGCAGCACGCAGCGTCCTGCGTGCAGCAGTGTCGTGCAGCATGCAGCAGTGAGTAGTGCAGCAGTGAGTAGTGCAGCAGTGTGTGGCATGCAGCAGTGTGCGGCGTGCAGCAGTGTGCGGCGTGCAGCAGTGTACAGTGAGTGAATATAATTGCAGCGTGAAGCACAAGGAAGGGGAATGAGGAGAAGAGCAGCGTGAGGCCCAAGGAAGGAAAGTGAGGATAATCGCAGCGCGAGGCAGAAGGAAGGAGAGTAAGGAGAAGAGCAGCACGTGGAAGAAGGACGGAGAGTGAGGAGAAGAGCAGCTCAAGGGCGGAGAGAGATTACAAGAGCAGTGTGAGGCACAAGGATGGGGAGTGAGGAGAAGAGCAGTGTGAGGCACAAGGAAGGAGAGTGAGAAGAGCAGCGTGAGGTAGAAGGACGGAGAGTGAGGAGAAGAGCATTGTGAGGCACAAGGATGGAGCGTGTGGAGGAGAAGAGCAACATGAGGCACAAGGGCGGAGAGTGATGAGAAGAGCAGCGTGAGGCAGAAGGAAGGAGAGTGAGGGGAAAAGCAAGGCAGTGTATATATACTCCAGCAAAGGACCTCAGGTAAAAGAAGCTTCACATTGAAATGCATACAAATACAAAATAGCATAAAATGTATAAGTAAGTAAAGCAACTATCTCCAGACATATACAATAAAGAAAAAACTCCATATTTGTTCTCTTTAAAAAAGTAAGAAAAAGAAAATATTCAACAGTCATTGAAGAAGGCAGCCCTTCACGTTTCCCTGTTTGTTTGTTTTCTAGTTAAATTACGACCCCCCTCTTTCTTTAAAAGACAAAGGTAGGACCGGAAAACGACTTTGTAACTGAAACTTTTAACAGCAGCATAAGAAGCAAGTACCAGACAGCTTTGAGTATTTCTGTTCAGTGTTCCGGCAGATCTGAAAGGAATGCTGTCAAATAGAAATCACGTTATCTCTTCAGTTACGGAAGCAATAAAGATGCTAACATCGAGCCAAAATGACAGCTCTGCTTGAGCTTGCAAAAAAAGAGTTTTACATTATGCCAGCAGTATAAGGTACTTGCAACATAAGGATGTCCATACAAAATGCACATGCACAGGATGGCTCCTCTCGGCATCTGAATGGCGATCACTCAACTCGCAAAAGCCATATCTGACAGTTATTGAGTGGGACACTTGACAATTATGGAGTGGTTCACTTCTTGAAAACGCATTTATTGATACTAGTTGTACAGATTACAGTTGTACAGATTTAGTTGTACAGTGGGTTTTTTGTTTTAAATGATGTTGTGTCCTTTATTTACAGTCTGGTCTTTGCATTCGAGGGATACTAACATACCACACAGCACTGCGTTGAAGAAAAAAAAACAAGCAGGAAATGTGGGTAGCCCGTCCCCCAGTAAATGCGAGACCTATTGCATTGCAAATGCTTTTTTTTCTTTACTGATCCGACGTGATTAGGTGGAGGGAAGAAACCAGTTGTGGAAAGCAAAAGAGGGGTGGAATCTGAGAGAGCGGGTAAGCAACACAAAGGGCAGGCAGAAAGAAGCACCACTCGGGTGTGCAGGGGGAAGCAGCCTGGAAGGCACAGGTGGCGGACACAAACTGACAGAGCAACATGGGGAGCTGGAAGTGAACGAACAAGAGTGCAACGTGGAGAGTAAGGGCACATTATAGAGGCTTAAAGTGCAAACCTCCATCAAAGTGACCGCTTAAGACAAAGTGGTGGAAAATATTTTGTTTATAATTCTAGGGAGCGAAATGTGCTGTGAGAAGTGGGAAAACGCAAAGCATGGGCGAAACACATGCACTCTCATTGAGGGCTTTTAGAAAAAGAAGAAAGTCCCCGAAAATCCGACACTTGCAGAATATTTAAATGAGTCGGAGAGATAACTAGGCTAAGAGCAAGGACAGGCTAACACAAATAAAAACCATCGAAGATGGGGCCAAAAATAAGAGTGTCAAACAAAAAGCTAGTGGAAAGCAATGTGTTGCTATCGGCAAGGCGGGAGGGGGAGGGGAGGAGACAGGCAGGACAGAGAGCTAGAGGGTTACGGGCAGGCGGGTTTGGGTGGACAGGGAGGGCGAAGGAACGGGGCGGGCAGGGCTGGGGCAGGCAGGGATGAAAGCACAGCTGAAGGCAGGGCCGGGGACTATCAGGTCTAAAAGGACAGGCAGAGATGAAAGCACAGAACTGGGTGAAGGCAGAGGCAGGATGGCGAGGCACGCGGGGCAGGCAGGGCTGGGGCCAAGCAGGTCGACTTAGACAGGCGGGACTGTTTGTACGGACAGGGATGTAGGCGCGGCCGAACCCGGCGATGAAGGACTGGCTCTGAAATGGTTTTGCAGTGAGGGGTCTCTGCGGGTTAATGAGCTGACATCATGATTAAAGCTGACCATTTGTAATGTGTCTGGACCCCTGTGCACAGCCCGGAAAAGGTTAATGTGCTAAAGACGACTGCCACTGACTCCCACCCCTGCACCTGCCCTCTCACGGGAGAAGGGAGAGCGAGGGAAGAGGGTGGAGAGGGAGAGACCGAGGGTGGAGAGGGAGCGGGCGAGGGGAGAATGAAGGGGCGAGAAATGACTGGGAAGAAGCAACGAGCAGAAGGAAGGGGAGGGAAAGGTTCGACAGAAAGGGAGCGAAGTGGCGACGGCAGAAGAGTGCAGGAGGGCAAAGCGTGGTGGAGCGGGGAAGGAAAGAAAACGACAAAACGAAAACAGAGGCGGATGGGAGGGGAGACGCCGGTGAGGCAGAGACCACAACGGAGAGTAAGATCGAGACAGGGAGAGTAAGAGGCAGAAGGTGTACAGACAGGAAGAGTAAAGAGATCGGATGACAGAGAGAATGGTAAAGAAAGAGGGGGCGAGAGGCTGTTAGACGGAGGGGTGCGTAAGGACGGCGTGAGGGGGCAGAGGTTGATAAAATCACGACCCTCCGTCATTAAACTGGACACCATAATTAAAACCGAGATTAGTGCGTGGAGAGTCATGAAACTGTAGATAAAATCGGAACTGACTGATGATGAAACCAAACAAAGTTACGAGCTGTTCTTACAGAATCATGAATTGCAGAGCTCAAGAGGTTGCCTTGGTATCGGTCTGGCCTCGACTGCATAGAACCTCCCTGGTGGGATGTTAATTGTTTACTCGAAGATCGTTCACGCTGTAAGAAATCCCTGAATGTGGCCTTAATACATACACAAGCTTTGGCAATGACGCGGCAGCGAAAGTGAAAGTGATCGAGATTACGGAGGAAAGACACATGGCGCTGCGCGCGTGCACGTTCACGTGCACTGTAGCTTTAGGCCACGGCAGCACTTTGAAAAAGCCCAGATATAAAATGTCTCTTCGAGCCTTTGGCTCGCGAGACCTAAACAGGGCCATTTCCCAAAGCGGTTGTATATTTTATAGGCAGTTAAGGAAATCTCTTTATGCAATGTCGTACAGGCTTTTTTTTGTTTCAAAATGTGTACATCATTATTCTTCATTGAATTTTTCCACCCTGACTCTCCAGTGTATGTTTTTACATCTTATAATTGATTTTCTACTTGGAAAGGACAGAGTGAAAAATAAAATGTAATGTAAAAACCCAGAATAAAAGGCCAAAGACATCACAGCAAGAGAAAGCTCGTAGAAAGCCTGTAACACGGAGGTAGGCGCATAAGTTCCTGGACGGGTTTCCTCGCAGTCGTTACACGCATCATGTACTGCATTTTACCGTAAGTCATTCTGACATCTGTACACTTGTTTCCCTGACTGTATACATAATTTTTCAGGCGCTCTGACTGCGCCTCTTACTATTTTAATGGGGTTTCTTTACTTTAATCCTGTTTTTTTTCAGAAGATATGGATGGAGTGCTTTCCAGAGGGCACCAATTCAAGCATTCATCCCCCCTACCTTTATTTGAGTTTCATTTGTTTTATGCGGGATTGCTGTAAAGCGCTACTGACCACTCCACGGTGGTCTCAGGGTACATTTATCTCTTAGTTTCATCTCTCTCTCTGTTTCTATCCTCTTTGGCTCCTGCCTCGGAGATCTCTTAACCGTCCACCTTACATCCTCCCCCCTCCATTATTCTCGTGAGCACACTTTAAATACTTTCCCCCCTTTTTTATCTGTCTGTTACATCTTTTAATTTACTACGTTATTTATGTATGTATGATTTTGTAACACCTACGTGGATTTGGACATTATATAATTGGGACTGAGTAGGGCTTCCACCCCTTAGTCCGAAGGCCTAATATTAAAGAATGTTTGTGGTGTGATACCAGCTTGTGTGATAGGAGTAGCCAATAGGTCTCGCTTTTGGGACCTTATAAGTATTTAGTTATGCAGAACAATATCCTTGGTGCAACAACATCGACCGTTGGATGGTTAAACACTTATAAGGTCCCAAAGGCGAAACCTATTGGCTATGCAAAGGTGGAGCAAGCCCCCCACTAACTCCCAAACAAACTGAGAGCCCTTTGATGAACGAGGACATGTGGCAGAGATTTGTAACCTTAGTGTCAAACATGCTGAACCCCATCTCACTTAGACTAAGCAAGATCGAAGAGAAGCTAGCTGGCTTAGAATCTCAGGCCGCACACAACTTTCATGCCTTAGAGGCATTGCACATTAGGACCCTTCCCTGCCCTGGCCCAGAAATGCAAATACAACCCTCATCATGTAGAACAGAGTTGACCGTGGATTTCCAAAAAACGGTCCTGCAGTCACTGTCTTGGTTAATCCCTCACATCTTAACCCTGAGACCCACATCGGCATAACCCCCTACACTCAGGCTTCCCACCAACATCTCAACGCCTCTCAGGTGGGCCTAACGGGGGAAGTTACATCAAACCGCCAGAGCCATCATTTCAATACAGCCACGGTAGACCAGGGAACAACCTCGCCAGGGAGGAGTGGACAAGCTGACCAACAGAGGGATGAAACACCTAATACTGGAACTATGGCCCCTGGACGACAGACTTTAAATCTCCCCTGGCAGCATCCCCCAATTAGCAAACCCAGTGGTCACTGGTGGGAACTGTACTTTGCATAACACATTATGCGTCAACTTGATCAGCAGTGTAGCCTACTAAACACTTGCAGCAGGGCGCATTTCATAATCACCGCCTGCCCCACTTAGGCGTGTGGAGGTCCCCATGATGGTGCATACAATTGTCTTCACACATGGACTAAGGTGCATCTTCTACACCATCTCGTCGCCCTCTCCCTGGTAATAATTTTCACCGCGTGGAGCACAGAAGCCTATGGGCCTCTTATACGGGATTGCAGTAATTCACGCTCCCGACCAGCATGAAGGTGATGAAGGCAAGGGGGTTCTCTTTGCTCCCCGAATGACCTCCTGTTTGTCATCGGCAATGGGTGCTATCAATAGTGCGGTGGCGCTGGCTAAGGACCGCATTGACTCATTGCAAAACTAATTAAAGCCCCAATAAATCATCCAACAACTTTAGTATTTCCCCCTTCGTCTAAGCAATTGTGTGCTGAAACTGTTAGTGGCTTGAAGGACACGTTGCCAGTTTGAACGTAAAATACTTTGCGCGTTACGGCTACTATTAACAACCTTGCATTTCTACCAAACAAACCCTTGCCATTTCAGCAAGCCCGATGCTTATCAGCCCAGAGAGTACCAGCCGCACCCTCAAAAAGCGGTAAAAGAGTGGATGGGAAACCTGCAGGAGCCACCTTGCAGACTGAATGATAAACGTCTTTATGAACATTGGCGATACTTACAGAGGAGTAAATGAACCTCTGTAAACTCCTCTTCAGCCCGCAGGCCAGCGACAGTACCCCTCGCCCTATAGCGCCAGCTCCTGTGCCCCTCGCTCTAAACCAGAGTGGCACAGTTCAGTCCCCAGGTTGAGTGCAGTCGCGGTGTGCGGAGTGGAAACTGACTCCACCACTGCCATGTATCCTCCACAGGCCAAAGGCACTACTTGTCGCTCTACTGCGCCGAATATGACATGTTATTTCGCAGGCCATTACTACGCGATTATTACTTAGCAATATCCGGTACTACGCAAGTTTTTAGTTCGCATACCATTACATTGAAAGTGTTAATGTATACGAAGTAAAAACTTGCCTAGTAATAAAAATGGTAAGCGGAATAACGTGTCATATAAAAAAAAGACATTTAACCCCTTTTTAAAATGTTTAAAACACAACACTACTTTAAATAATAAATAGAAATATACCACCCAACACATCTAAAAATGGAAAACACTACCAAAACACTCAAACACTACACTACCCTACACTAGTGAAACACCACTACACTACCCTTAACCCTAAATCACTATCCCCTGCACGAACATACACATTCCCCCACTTCGGTCCCTACACTCATTCACTACCCATCACAACCCCCCGACACTACACTAAACACTAAAACAGTAACCTACACTATACTAACACAACAACACTACCCTAAACCCTAAAATACTACCCCAGCACGACACTACCCCGAGCCCCAGTCCTGTCCCTACTCCCAAACACTACCCTACATGACATCCCGACACTACCCTAAACACTAAAACAGTACCCTACACTACACAAGCTCCACACTACTCTAAACCCTAAAACTGTACCCCCAGCACGACACTGCCCCTACCCCCAGTCCAGTCCCTACACTACCCTACACTACACAAAACACTACCCTTAACGACCCCCTACACTACTGTAAACACAAATACACTACATTACACTACACAAAGAAAACTACACTTCCCTAAAACAACGCCCCGGCTTACCTTTCCTGACAGCCTCCTCGTAGGTTTTGAACACTCCCTCCATGACGGCTGGTCCCGCTCTCACAATCCTTAATCCGCCGCTCCTTGTCACCACTCCCCCTGCCTGGCACATCACGTGATAACAGTGGAAACAAAGGTAGGAAATTACTTCACCGCAGTTATTGCGATACGTACAACGCATGCGTTGTAATAACACGCGTAGTAATGGCTACACGTTGTTACAACGCATGCATTGTAATGCTTGCATAGTAACGGTACCCATTGCCACACAAATACTGGAAATTATTTCAGGCGGAGCTCTTTCCCCCGCTACATGCCATCTGCTGCCAGTCCCTTGTCACGGCACGAGTCCCGGAGAGTTGGAAACTCGCGGTAGTCTCCCCATTATTGAAGAAAGAAACTTTGGACCCCACCTGCCCAGCGAATTATAGACCTATATCGCTGCTCCCCTTCCCCATAAAGATTCTGGAGAAACTGGTCACTAAACATCTGTCCGGTTTTTTGGAGACTAATGCCTGTCTGGTCGTGACTCAGTTCGGCTTTAGACCAGCTCATGGTACTGAGTCCGCCCTGGTGACCGTTTTGGATGATCTTCGTTTGCGAGTCGACATTGGACGAGCAGCCTTTTTAGTACTGCTCGACATGTCGACCGCGTTCGACACGGTCAACCACGGCATCCTGGTCAGAAGACTTGAAGAAACTGGGGTGATAGGTATGGCCCGTGATTGGCTGGTCTCCTATCTGGGAGACAGACGCCAGGTAGTAGCCTTGCCACCGTTTCAATCTGGCATTAAGATGGTGGGGCAGAGTGTCCCTCAAGGGTCTGCCATCAGCCCTATTTTGTTCAATTTATATCTCCGGCCTCTGGTAACCCTGATTAAGTCATTTGGCATTGCGGTCATCAATTATGCTGATGACATGCAGCTTATTTTCTCTATCGAGGGTAAGGATGCAGTGCCTCTGGAGATTTTCCATCAGTGCATGGCAGCAACCGCAGATTGGCTGAGGCAAAACTCTTTGCAATTTAACAGCTCCAAAACAGAGGTAATGCATTGCTCGATGGACCGTGTCTTTCGGCCACTGCCACTTGATTTTTGGCCTACCTCATTCCAGGAGGCTTCTTCGGCAGCAACCTCCGTCCGGAATTTGGGGGTGATGTTCGGGCCCAATCTTCAATTAGAGGTTTTTGTAAATAAGACCGTGGCTACCTGCATGGCGTTGCTCCGTATGTTATGGAAGATCCTTCCGCTGCTACCGGCTCATGCTCGGCCTGAGGTGGTGCGTGGCATCATATTAAGTAGGTTGGATTATTGCAACGCACTGTTGCTAGGGGCACCTGCTAATTTGGTGGGCAAACTGCAACGAGTGCAGAACATGGCTGCTAAGTTAGCCCTTTCTCGGCGCCGCTCAGACTCTTCCATCACGGCGCTGGCAGACCTTCACTGGCTGCCTATCTCACAGCGGGTTGTTTTCAAAGCACTGTGTTTGGTGTTTAAAGGGCTTCATGGGCAAGGGCCCGTACCGTTGCAGGAAATGTTTGCGTGGTACGTGCCCACACGTTCCCTTCGATCAATGTCAGCACACTTGGTGTTGGTTCCAAGGGTCTTGAGGGCACGGATGGGTGGACGGTCTTTCAGATTTGTGGCAGCCAAATGTTGGAATTCCCTACCTCTAGTGCTGAGAAGTAAGGGGGATCTGTCCTCTTTTAGGAAAGGACTAAAAACGTATCTTTTTCCTAGGTTAGATTAATTTCTGGGTCATTGTATTTTCGCGTACTATTGGTAGAATGTTAAAGCGCCAGGATACCCTTCGGGTGACAGTTTTGCGCTATACAAATACGCGATACATACATACATACGGTATGCGCACTAACAGCCGGGAAGTAATGGCTGTTCACCTACTGCGCCAGCTCCTATCCTCCGTACAGCTAGGAGACCACAGCACCCAGCATAAGGTGGGTCCCAGGGGCCAGTAGAAGCGACAATGTGTGTGGGGGGGCAAAATCATTACCACTATGTGACTTTGCATTGAGAGTGGAAGCGCCAAGGCCAGCCTGGGACACCCACACCCCCCGCATGGGCCTTGGTGCCGCTCACCGACCCGATGCCGCTCGGCACAGCACAGTGCACAACATGTGCAGAAGCTCCCCCGACACTACTTGTTATGCGAGGGCTTCGCCTGGCGCCTCATGCCCCGAATCATGCACAGGAATTCACCTGAACCTGAAACCCGGCTACACTGCTGCACAGCCAACAGCTCTGGCCACAAGACGCACTTCTACAACTCAAGCTGCCCACCCCAATGGCAACGAGCCATACTTGTGCCACCTGTTTCTTTGCTCTAGAGAGAAACCTCTGGGTGCCCCTTTTGTTGACAGAACTCTGTCTTGTCCTGCTGGCATGCCTGACCCAACCCCTTGCCGCTAGTATACCAAGCACACTGTCCACCAGGCCATGGGCAGGGCAACCACCCACATTGCAAAAAGAGGGGGGACTCCAGCACAGACCCATACCCTAGCTCTACGGGTCTATAAGAGTTGGAAGGGTCTATAATAATATATGCACACCTATAAATCATAACTTCCTGAAATATAACCTAAACCCTTGTGCGATGCGTTCTACGCGCCTCAAAGGTAGTGTTTCACTTGATTACTCGCCAAGGTTGAGCCTCTGTCTTGAGTTTCGCATAGTTTTCAGCTAAGGAGATTCTGCCGCTGATCATGCAGCTGCTGCCCGCCCACACATGGTGCCCAGAGGAAAGGATCCTGCTGAGGGCCCTTGATGCTGGGGCGGCGCGCAGACCAGCGTTCGTGTCTGACACCAGGCACCAATTGTAGCTGAAAGCCCCCCCAGACTTGCAGTTGTGCTGGGGCGGTACGCAGCCCCTTGTATGCCAACAATAAGGGGAGGGCGCATCCGACCAGCGGTCGGGTGTCAAAACACGCATCCGAATGCTTGAACATTGCAGCTCATCCTTGACCTGGGTAGCTGGGGCGTACGCTGCAGGGACTTGGACCCGGTGGGAGGCCCCGACTGAACCCAAGGCTCGGAAACTGACCGGGGCCTGGGCACACTTAGCAGTATGGTGCTCCTGATGCAGCGTGGAATACAAAATCCCTCCCTCCGTCACAGACCAAAGATCTCACAAACACACTCAATCAATACATTCGCTGGTGGGGCCCATAACACCAACATTCACTCATCATCGGCCTGCTTTTCACAGGAGACGATTGTTCCATCCGCTGATATGAAAGGAAATACCTCTCGACCCTTATGCGCAATAAATCTACATAACCTTCTATAACTCATTAGGTGCTAAATTCCAACTTCGGTACTCCTCTCATATGTTGGAGATGGATCAGCTAGTTGCTGGTTTAGGTGAATTTTCTAACTCTCTACTCACTTTGAATTTATACATTTTCATAAACAACAACCCAACTCATTCTGTAATAAATCAAATCAATCTTTATCTAATTAATGCAAATTAAATTGTTGGTTATTCAAGCAGTCGACCATCATATTTACCTATTCTGGCTAATTGTCATCCTCTAAGTCAAATTCAGTCGTTCTGTCACTCTATGCCCTTTTTATTCAAGAGTTCAGTTCATCAGGAAGTTGGGCATCAGTTCAGTTTGTCAAAAGATTCAGGGAAACAGCTGTCCTGCAGTGTCACTGTCCTCTCAGTCAGCATAACGTCAGGAAAACTAAAAAGCTTCATTCCGTCAACCTCACTATTCTATCATAATTTATAGGGAAAATCGACAGGATATTGTATCAAATATTGGTTTTCGCTTCTCCTGATCGGTTAGTCCAAGATCGCATGACAGGGTTCCCACAAAATAATGTCTCTTAGGTCATCGGTCCTGATTGTTCCGGTTTTTAGAAGGCGTCTTATTGTTCCTCTGGAAAACTGGCTTGTTTCCCAGGGTGTCCTTGGTGGGCACAGTCTGGTTAGGGTCATGCCGAGGCCACTGTTGCTAAAGTTAGCGCAGGCGCACTTCACCCAGAACCGCATGGCGCGGCTTAGGTCGTGTCGAGTACAGGAGGCGGCCATTTTAAGATAGGCCCAAATAGTCAACTTAAGCAAAGAAACACAAAAACATAATTAATACATAGAAATGACTAATAACATGTTATTCCCTCGCTAATACCCATATGTGTGTGTATTAATCTAGCAGAATGCAACACTCAATGCGGATTATACTCACTTTAAAAGCACAAATCACCAATACATCACAAAAGCAACATATATCATGCAATATTCAAAATGTCTATTATTAGTATGCGTACAGGTTTTAGTTTACATATTAATTAGGCCATTCAAAAGCAGACCCCACTTGTAATTCATATATTAGTAAGGTTAGTAAGTATTCACGGCAAATCAGTCAATAAGATTACTATTAGTTAATTAATCATATTAATATAAACATGCACTATGAAGAGGGTATACAAAATTTTTTAGAATTACCCGCTCCAGCAATCCCCCCTTTGGTGATTTTATCACCACAACATCACAAAAAGTTTTTGTTCTCTTTTATAGGATTTTCCAAAATGTGTTCTTGCCCTTATTCATAATTCAGTTTCCCCTATTCTTTGCTTTTTGTTGTTTTATACATACTCTCCTTCCACTCTTCTAATTCAATCTCTTCAAATTCTCTCTCCTGTTCCTTGTCTTTTCTTTTTAAATTTTCTCTTTTGACTCTTTTCTTAGTTTTCTTATTTTTACAACAAATACAACCTAATCTTATCACTAATATTATGAAAAGCACACATGTTAGTGGAAACAATATTTTACCAATAAAGGTACTACCTAACTTAACTAATAAATTTTTAATAGCTGATATCTTCTTTCCAATCTTTTCCCAAACACCTTCAACCTCCAGTGGTGTAATGCCGTCATGCAATTCTGTAATGTTTTTAATGTAAATTTTCTTATCTTTGCTTTCGTCAGGAATGTAAGTACAACAATGTTGAACTTTCAGCATTCCACAGACCCCACCCTCTTTTGCCAATAGTATATCAAGGGCAAGTCGATTTTGCATTACCATAGCACGCATGGCAACCATTTCAGTATTTACCAATAAAAATCCTCCAGCGGTGCTTGTTGACAAGCGACCCACTACTGTTGATAATCTTCTAATTTTGTTTGCATTCAGAGATATTCCCACTGCTGGTATCAATGCTCCAAAAATGTCTCCCAACATTTCTGCCCAAGATTCTCCGTACTAAATGATTACCTAAGCTATGTACACCATCTTCTCCTCTATCCATGTGAAAGATTTTTGGAAAAACCAGGCCTACGTAACATGTGCCATACCAGTGGTCTGGCAAACGATAATATGCCCAGTTGCCACAAATGAAATACAGTCCTGGAAAGACTGGATCTCTTCCACCTTTAAATCCCCATCCTCCCATGATTCGATATGTATCATGGCACTCACTGTTACCTAAAAAGTAATTATCATATACAGTTTGATTTCTTCTAATACACAATTTTCTTTTCTGGGGCCAATCTAAAGCCAGAGTTGGATTAGTTTCACCCTTCAAATGTTTCTCCATCTCTACATCCCAGACTGTTTTCTCCACCTTTCCTTCAGATGCCTTTCTTTGCATTTTCATTCTCCTTTCCTCAACCATGTCTAAGAATGTCTTTTCCTCTTTCTTCAAACTGCAAGTCAAATTGTTTTTAAATATATATTCTAATGTTAGTTCTTTAGTTTCTAAGAAAAATTCACCTAATACCTTAGCAGGTTTTACCTTGTTTAGTTTGTTATTAGCAGGCACTTGCGCAAAAATGTTATCTACATCTGAAAAATAATATTCTAATTTTCCCATCTGATAAAATAAACTAGCTATTACACTACATGTTATTCCATACGTTGCTGGAAGGTGATGATAAGTCACTCCCTCTGACACAGATGCAGGTAACTGCATGCATACGTAGCAGTCCCTTACGTCCATGGTCTTTACATATTCATACAATAACTTTGAAAACACATTATTTGAAAAATCATTAATAGACCTATCTTTATGTAAATAATTATTATCTATTCTAGTCGGAACTACCTTTTGAATCTTCCCTATGTTAGTAATGTTTTCAGTGTGTCCTTCTAGTGTGTCTATAGTAACCGTAAAAGAAATTAGAAGAGCAAGTATGCTCCATAGAAGCATTAATAATCCTGTACAACAACAACACATTTTACACCATATGTTCATGAATGTACATCTACCTTTGCTACTATCTATGTTAGCCATCTTTGTTAAAATAGACCGTGTCTTTTGACTTAGCCTCTTCCACTTCACAACTAGTTTTCTAACCTAAGGCTCTAACCACCTATTTGGTTCTACCAGTATCTATCTTTTTGCCTCAATTCCTTATCTTCTTCATCAACAGCTTTCTTGATCTATTCAGTTTGGCATCTCATCATTCTTTGCCTCCTTCTCGTAATCTGGATACAGAATTTCCTGAACTTCCGCTTCTTCTTCTCCAATGTCGGACAAGAGAACTCTCAGGATTTCTGAATCATCTTCTTCTTTGACCACTCTCAGTACAGTCTCCTCTGGATTTCCTTGACTATCTGCCTCTTCTCCCTTTTCAGGCAGAGCCACATACGTCCATTCTGGTGACTTATACTTCTGGTTAGGCTTTCTGGTTCTTTTACTTTCTTTATTCAGAATCGTTTCTTCTTCTTTCGATTTTTCTTGACTGGTCACTTCATTCATCTGTTCAGCCCTTGGTGAATTCATTCGGGTCAGACGATATCTCAATTTCTTTATTTTATTTGGCCATACATCGTCCTTTGCAATTCTTTTCAGTTTACCCCCTTTGTTGTTCTTTTCCTTTCTCCATGCTCTCTTTCTTAGAACCCAACCTTCAGGTATTTCATTTTCGCTTTCTTCAAACTCTGTCTCAACTTGCTTTTTCTATTCAACAACTTCTTTTTCCACCACTTGTTTTGTTTTCCCTACTTCTGACCCTCCTCGGGTCTCCGACACGCAATCTTCCTGCTGACTACTTGTCCCTTCACCTAACTGGATGTTGCAGTTCCCTACACCTCCTCGGGGGTATTCTGCAGCAATCTGTCCATCTCTCTCTGTACCTGTCCTTTGCTCACTTAAATCTGTTATTTCAGGTGGAATTTCTCTCAGTCTTTCATCTGGAACTTCCTTTTCCCGAATTTCTTTTACTGCTTCTTCATTATCTTTTCCTTTCTTCTTTCTATGTTCTTTTCTAGGGCCTTGTGTCCCTTGTTCGTTTTCAGAATCTGAGCTGGTATCAGAAATCTGCAATCTTCTTCTCAGAGAGCTACTTCTGGGGACCAATGCTAGACTTGGTTCTGTTTCCCCCCTTACAGAGTTTTCTTGTGTTTTTGATTCTTCATCATCTGACTCAGTACTTGACTCTGATTCGTCATAATATTCTTTTTCTGTACTGTCCAATGGATTTGGTATCCTCAAAGTATGGCTGGCATGGATCCAGTTTTTCAGTCCAGCACACTTCACAGCTGTTGTCGTGGTCAGAATGACTTGTCTTGGTTTTCCCCACCTTGGAACCAAACAGTTTCTTCTTCTGTGGACTTTTATCCTTACCCAGTCTCCTGGGCTCAGATCATGGGCTGGCTTCTTTTCAAGGGTGGTGGCATCCGCTCCAACCTCATGAAACACAGAATGAACTGCGTCAGCCAGGTTTTTACAGTGCTCCAATACCATGTCATCAGTTATAGTCACCAGCTTGTTGACTGGTATAAAAACGTGTCTCATGGCGCGTCCCATGATTATTTCATGAGGACTCAATCCTGTAGTTCTGTCTGGTATTGATCTAATAGTCATGAGTACTAGAGGCAAGACATCAGGCCATTTCATACCTGTGGCTAAACACATTTTCCCAATTCTATTTTTGATAGTACCATTCATCTGTTCAACCACACCAGAAGCCTCTGGTCGGTAGGCACAATGTTGTTTTTGTTGTACATTCAATGCTTCACAAATCAATTTTACAATCTCATTATGGAAATGTCCCCCTCTGTCTGATTCAATGGTCACTGGAAACCCAAACCTGGGGATGAATTCTCTCAAAAGTAGCTTTGCCACTGTCATCCCATCATTTCTTCTGGTTGGAAATGCTTCCACCCATCTAGATAACAGGCAGACCATAACCAGGACATACCTCAATCTGTTACAGGGAGGCATTTCAATGAAGTCCACTTGCATTCTGGTAAAAGGCCCTCCTTCTTGGCCTATTGTTCCTAGACTCACTACTGTCTTTCTCCCAGGATTGAATTGCTGACATATTAGACATCTCTGACATAGACTTTCTGCGACAAGTCTAAAGTTTGGATTGTACCAGGTCTGCTTAAATGACCTGATCATAGCATCTCTCCCTATGTGTCCCTGGCCATGATACATTTGTGCCATGGTAGACATCATGCTATCAGGCATAACTGGTCTTCCATCTCGATAAACCCACACATGATCCTTTTCTCTTGGGGCACATCCTGTTTTTACCCACTGTTTCATTTCCTCATCTCCTGTTTCTTCCTGCAATTGTCTTACTTCTTCCCAAGTTCCCACAATGTTAGTAAACATCAAGGAACAAGAAAACATTTCCCTTTCCTTAGCCCGATTGACAGAAGTTTGATTGCGTGCGCAATATTGTGCCATGTCATTGGCGTATCTATTTCCCGTGGTGATGTAATCACCACCTAGACTATGAGCAGCACATTTCACCACAGCCAATTGTCTAGGCAGCTGATTCGCCTCAAGCAATTTTCCAACCACTTCAGCATTCTTAATAGGGGTTCCACTTGAGGTTAGGAAACCTCTTTGTAGCCATAGTTGGCCAAAATCATGGACAACCCCGAAGCCATACTGGCTGTCAGTTATCACAGTCACTCTCACACTTTTCCCGATCTTACATGCTCTTGATAGGGCCACTAATTCCGCTACTTGTGCTGATTTTACTCCCTTCAGTTAGGATGCTTCCAACACTGCTGCGACTGTGCATACTGCATATGCTGCACTTAGTACTCCTTCATCTGTTCTCAAACATGACCCATCAACAAACATCACAAAGTCACTTTCTGCCAAAGGTACATCTTTTATATCTGGTCGTAGTTTTGTGCAATAATCTAGCACATCCAGGCAATCATGATCGACCTCATCTCTTACCTCCACATTCTCAGCATCAGGTAATAATGTTGCAGGATTCACATTCAAACACCTCGCAAGGATTACATTGGTTGTACCCAATATGACTTTTTCATACATTGTCAGCCGACTGTGTGTCATATACTGAGTACGACTCCTTGTTAAGTTAAGAGGATCGCCACATCATGAGGTACAAACACTTTCAATGGATATCCCATCACAATTCCTTCACTCTGCTCCAAACTTCGGCATGTTGCAGCTACTGCTTTCAAACACCCAGGTAAAGCTGCAGCTACTGGGTCGAGCATTGAAGAAAAATATGCAATTGGTCTCCTCATCTTTTCATGCTTCTGTATCAACACAGAGAGTGCACATCCATTTCTCTCACTGCAATACAACTCAAACTCTTTCTCATAATCAGGCATACCTAATGCAGGGGCTTCACACAAACCATCTTTCAATCGTTTGAATGCTGCTAATTCTTCCTTGTTCAACTCAATGGGATCTTTCACATCACTTCTTGTCAGTCGTACCAAAGGTTTAGCAATCAGGGAGAAGTTGCTGATCCACTGACGGCAGCACCCTACCATTCCCAGAAACATTCTCACCTCTCTTTGGGTCATGGGGGCTCTCATTCCTTTTATGATTCTGATTCTGTCTATTGTTATTTTTCTCAGTCCTTTCTCAATTTTATGTCCTAAATACTGTACTTCCTTTTTACAAAACTGCAATTTTGATGGTGACACCTTCAGTCCTCCATCTGCCAAATCATTCAACAATGCTATAGTGTCTACTTCACAAGCCTCACGTGTTTTCGACGCCACCAGGAGGTTGTCGATGTACTGGACTAGTACAGAACTTTCGGGCATTTCTAGACTCTACAAAGACTTCTTCAATAGCTGATTAAATATTGAGGGGCTTTCCGTATACCCCTGTGGGATTCGGCACCATGCCAAAATACGCTCACCAAAACGAAATGCAAAAATTTGCTGACTGTCATGGTGCAATGGAATAGAAAAGAAAGCATGCCATAAATCAATTACTGTATACCATTCTGCATCATGGGGAATCTGATATAAAATCACTGATGGATTTGGTACAATGGGACAACATGACACAACAATTTTGTTTACTTTTCTCAAATCCTGTACTATCCTGAATTTCCCATTAGGCTTTTTCAGTCCCATTATGGGTGAATTACATGGACTACTCAGTATTTCTCTCAAAATTCCTTGCTTGATCATTTTCTCTATTATTGGAGTTACTCCTTCAATTATCTCAGTTGTCAATTTATATTGAGGGACATTTGGATAGGTTACTCCTTCCTTTACAGTTATTTTTATTGGGTCTACATTTCTTATCAGTCCTACACCTTCTCCAGTAAAATGCTAAACTTCTGCTTTTACAGACTGCTTTAATTCTTTAGGTAGTTCATCAGGATTGAATCCAGCATATGTTTCAGTAACCTCACTTTCTCGATTAGCTATTGTCATTTTATACAATACATCTTCATCTGGTGTTTCAAACGCTATTCCATCCGGAGTACAAAATATAGTGCAATTCATTTTGCACAACAGGTCCCTACCTACCAAATTCACAGGACTGGTGTCGCACACAACAAAGCGGTGCATTTCTGAAAATTTCCCTATACTAACTTTCACTGGTTCTGTAAGGTATGTTTTTATTTGTCTGTTGGATACACCAACTACTTGGATTGTTTCATCCGAGAGAGGAAGATTCTTAACATCAGCTGATCTAACAGTTGATCGAGTAGTGCCAGTATCCACTAGGAAAGTAATATTTTCATCATTAACATTCCCATCTACAAATGGTCCTGTCTGGTCTACTTCTAGAGTTGCGCCAAGTACGCACTCCTCTTCCTCCCTTCGGCACCGTCAGTAGCTTTCTTCTGAGTCACTTTCATCGCGTTGCAGCCAATACTGCGAAACAGCGTGAGCGCGTGGCAGCTTATTTACCTGTTCTTCATTGTAGAATACCGATTCATTACTATACTTCTGAGAGTTTCTGCTCTGCGGAAAAGGCGGTTTTGGCACCTGATTCTGTGTCCTCCTTCTGAGGCATCATCACACTTTCTATACAACCTGCTTCTCCATTTATCCACATCTCCCCATTTTCTCAATAAAATGATTATGTCCTTAATCTGACCTATCCGTCCTGTGGTGTTCAAATTTTCAATATCTTTTTCAGTGAAATCAATTCGATAGGGCTTTTGCAAAGCTTTTACCTTCTCAATGTCTGTTCCCATTTCATTTGCTACTTCCTCTAACCTTTCATGTAGTTTTTTCGCTCTCCATGTTACACTTTTACACAAAAATTGTAATTCCTCATCCTGGTAAGTTTTCAATTTCTCAGTAGGGATAGTTCCTATTATTAACTCTTCTAATACCAATCGTAATTTGGCCACATCAATTGACTGGGATTCCTTATCTTTTCTCTGCAAACTTCTTAGCCATTCACTTAGTTCTTCTGTAGATGGTCCTACTGGTTGATCTATGCTACCTTGTTCTGAATTCCTTTGTGGTTCTAATAGTGATTCTACCGTCATTCTATTCTTTTCAGCATAATTCTGACTTATGAATGGATTATTGGAGACACTTGGTTCGATCATACTTATTGTCTGTCTCCATGGATTCTCATTTTGCCTCAGTTGTGGCTGTTCAACCTGTTTATGGCTCGTATAAGGAACTGTTAAGCAATGTTCGCTATCTTTTTGTTTATTAAAAATGGGCATTACTGGACCTATGGTCACTGGAACTGTTACAGCTTCTAGATTTTTGGTCAACTCTCTTATTTTGTCTGTTAATTCTAAAGTAGTTTTTGCCAATTCTGCTGAATTTTCACCATTTATTCTACTTTCTGACTTCTTTTCTACCTCTCTAACGGAGTTACTCTTTTCTAAATCTGGTGACATAGTCTCGGTCTTGATAATTCGTAACGTTTCTTTCATTGGACGCTTGGTGTCAACATTTCTGGTTCTGGTCGATACGGAGGTAGATTTTTATAAAACACATCATCAAGAACATCATCTTCTGATTCATTCCCTCCATACCCTCTCGATTCAACATTATGCCTTTTTTCTGCACACTTTCTTCCCTCATTCTCTCCGACATTTCTTATGGGAAACACACTCTCAGTCATACTCACATTTCGCCACCTTTTCATTCGATCTTCATGCGTCTCATGTCCATTTGACCTGCCAAACAGATACCTATATCCTCTACCATTTCTTTGTCTCTCTCGTTCATGCATTTCGTCTTCCCACTCCGTCAATGCTTCAAATTGGGGTGGTCTAGGTCTTGGTTCTAAATACATCATTTTCGATATCAATTTTCTCAAGACAGCCAAATTAACCATGTTCTGGGAAAGCCAGGACTCCATCGTCCTTTGTATATTTTACCCAATTATCTAACCAGATACAAGTATGATATCCATATTTCACAATCATAATAGATGCGGGGGGTTTCAGTGGAGGAAGTAACTGTCCTTCCCTAGTTTTGACCGGTTTATGCTTCTTAAATCACTTCTTAATTTTCTCTAACCATGACTTTTTCTCTTTTTCTGGTGGATCGTAATACATTTTCTTGTTTTCCATGTATCGCTAGTCTCTCTTTACAACTGTACCGCTATTCTGTCCAATCGCAGTGCGTCTCACACTAACGCACCAATCAGGGGCGTCTACGTCACTGTCACAGTCCTCAAATCCCAGCGCGACTTCACACTAACGCACCAATAGGGAGCGTTTACGTCACCCTGTATTTCTCCACTCCTAGCGCGGCGTACACTAACGCACCAATCCGGAGCGTTTTACGTTTCCGACCGACTGTCCAATCCCAGCGCAGTCGTTCTGACGTCAGCAGCCACTGCGGCTGCTCCTGCTCCTGTCTACCCCTCCTTTACAAATTCGCTCAGTAAGTTTTGTTTCAATTTCTACAATTCTGTTAGTAATAACATAAAAACGTCTCCATTGTCCGCTTCGCTAACCAAAGAATAGAAAAAGACCTTTCTCACGAGAATTCCATCTTTCCCGAGAGCAGCGCTTACCTCTGCCCTACTACGGAATCATTACTTCTGTTGATAAAGTAGCACATCCCTCTACCTTACCCTTCTAACAAGCATCAATCAACCGCTTCTCAAGACTTAAGACACCTAGGGGCCGATTCCGATCCTGGAAAAACCGGGTACGAACCGTCGGTCGGAGCGTTTTCTCCGTCCGACTCACACCCGGTAAAAACACCATACAAACTTGCAAGTACAATTCGTACGGAAACATCATTTCCGTACGAGTCGGAAAAAACACCGACCGACAGCAAAATACATACGAATGTGATCCGGGACACCGCGGACGTGACGTCCGGACGGAGTTAGGCATGTTTTTACGTCCCAGCAAGTACGATTCGTACCGACAGCAGTCCGGACGGCAATATTTTTACGGCACTCAAAAAGTGCCGGAAAAGCGAAGTACGCCGCGATGCGAGCGGAATAGGGGGCCCGGTACGTGCCGTCCCCCCCCCCCCCAGCCCCCCGTATGTACGCGCCATCCCCCCCCAGCCCCGTGGATGTACGCGCCGTCCCCCCCAGCCCCCCGTATGTAAGCGCCACCTCCCCACCCCGCAGATGTATGCGCCGTCCCCCCCAGCCCCAGGGATGTACGCGCCGTCCCCCCCCAGCTCCCCGTATGTACGCGCCATCCCCCCCAGCCTCGCGGATGTATGCGCCGTCCCCCCCAGCCCCGTGGATGTACGCGCCGTACCCCCAGCCCCCCGCGGATGTACGCGCCGTACCCCCAGTCCCCCACGGATGGACGCGCCATACCCCCACCCCCCGTGGATGGACGCGCCGTACCCCCACCTCGGTGTGTACGGTGCGGACCCCCACCCCCGTAGGTACGGCGCGGACCCCCACCCATGTATGTACGGCACGGACCCCCACCCCCATAGGTACGGTGCGGACCCCCACCCGTGTATGTACGGCGCGGACCCCACCCCCTGTAGGTACGGCGCGGACCCCCACCCCCGTAGGTACAGTGCGGACCCCCACCCGTGTATGTACGGCGCGGACCCCCACCCCCGTAGGTATGGTGCAGACCCCCAGCACGTAGCGCTGGGGGTCCACACCGTACCTATGGGGGTGGGGGTCTGCGCCGTACATACACGGGTGGGGGTCCGCGCCGTACATACACGGGTGGGGGTCCGCGCCATACATACACGGGTGGGGGTCCGCACCGTACCTACGGGGGTGGGGGTCCGCGCCGTACATACACGGGTGGGGGTCCGCACCGTACATACACGGGTGGGGGTCCACGCCGTACATACACGGGTGGGGGTCCGTGCCGTACATACACGGGTTGGGGTCCGCGTCGTACATACACGGGTGGGGACCCGCACCATACATACACGGGTGGGGATCCGCGCCGTACATACACGGGTGGGAGTCCGCGCCGTACATACACGGGTGGGGGTCCGCGCCGGACATACACGGGTGGGGGTCCGCACCGTACCTATGGGGATGGGGGTCCACACTGTAAACACCGGGGTGGGGGTACGGCGTGTCCATCCGTGGGGGGGGTGGGGGTACGGTGCGTCCATCCGCGGGCGGGCTGGGGGTACGGCGCGTACATCCTCGGGGGGGCTGGGGGTATGGTGCGTCCATCCGCGGGGGGGCTGGGGGTACGGCGTGTACATCCGCGGGGCTGGGGGGGACAGCGCGTACATCCGCGGGGCTGGGGGGGACGGCGCGTACATCCGCAGGGCTGGGGGGGACGGCGCGTACATCCGCGGGGCTGGGGGGGGTATGGCGCGTACATCCGCGGGGCTTGGGGGGACGGCGCGTACATACGGGGGGCTGGGGGGGGGTGTTCGGCGCGTACCGGGCACCTGTTTGGACATCGCCATGGTTGCTATAGGAGTTCGCTCCGGACGGTCTTTTTACCATACGGTTGTACAATCGGACGGACGGTACGAATCGTACTTGCACGCTCGGACTTCAGTTTTCAGATTAGCACGTAAAAATGTCCGGGGACGTGTCGGACACCTTTTCCGACCCGAGGACGTGTCGGGGAATTTACCCAATGCGATTCGTATGGACTTTTTCACATACGAATCGTACTTGCCAGTTTGTACGGGACATGTACGATTCGTACGGTAAAAAATCCAGATACGATTCGTACAGGGAATATTTTTCCAGGATCGGAATCGGCCCCCTAGTTGGAGACCCAATGCTCCTGAGAAATAAAACTAGAGTTTCGCAATTAATCGGAATGCCTTTTCATACACACACTGTCATACAGAAATTGCAGTACATTCACACAGAATTCTGTCTTTCTCGAGAACAGCGCTTACCTCTGCCCTACTACAGAATTATAACATTCGCTAACAAAACAGCGCTTCCCTCTACTTTGTCCTTCTAGCAAGCTCAGAGAACACCTGCTACCTTTTCAGTGATAAGCGTTATCGGAATGCCATTTGGATTCCTGCTACCTAAGACCAAAATTTCACAGGTAACCCTTTGCTATCATACACTCTTCTCTCATACAAGAAATGTCTCTAATGACAACACACGACGATGCTACCGAACCCAGACAATGCGCCATGCAACTTCAATCGTTACATGCTTCTCCCATGTACCTACGGGCAATAACAATTCCGTCTTTCCCGAGAGCAGCGCTTACCTCTGCTTTACTACGGAACCGTTATAAACTTCCGACTTCCTACATCCCAGAAGCCGTGCCAACAACACAAAACTCAACGTGACTCAACATCGCGTTTTAGTACATAAACCAATACCAATCAATAATCAATAAGCAATATACAAGCAATAATCACCAAACCAAAACAATAACTAATCATAACTCTGCTACCAGAAAAACTGATGCAGCGTGGAATACAAAATCCCTCCCTCCGTCACAGACCAAAGATCTCACAAACACACTCAATCAATACATTAGCTGGTGGGGCCAATAACACCAACATTCACTCATCATTGCCCTGCTTTTCTCGGGAGACGATTGTTCCATCCGCTGATATGAAAGGAAATACCTCTTGACCCTTATGAGCAATAAATCTACATAACCATCTATAACTCATTAGGTGCTAAATTCCAACTTCGGTACTCCTCTCATAGGTTGGAGATGGATCAGCTAGTTGCTGGTTTAGGTGAATTTTCTAACTCTCTACTCACTTTGAATTAATACATTTTCATAAATAACAACCCAACTCATTCTGTAATAAATCAAATCAATCTTTATCTAATTGATGCAAATTAAATCATTGGTTATTCAAGCAGTCGACCATCATATTTACCTATTCTGGCTAATTGTCGTCCTCTATGTCAAATTCAGTCGTTCTGTCACTCTATGCCCTTTTTATTCAAGAGTTCAGTTCATCAGGAAGTTGGGCATCAGTTCAGTTCGTCAAAAGATTCAGGGAAACAGCTGTCCTGCAGTGTCACCGTCCTCTCCGTCAGCATAACGTCAGGAAAACGAAAAAGCTTCATTCCATCAACCTCACTATTCTATCATAATTTCTAGGGAAAATCGACATAATATTGTATCAAATATTGGTTTTCGCTTCTCCTGATCGGTTAGTCCAAGATCGCATGACAGGGTTCCCACAAAATAATGTCTCTTAGGTCATCGGTCCTGATTGTTCCGGTTTTTAGAAGGCGTCTTATTGTTCCTCTGGAAAACTGGCTTGTTTCCCAGGGTGTCCTTGGTGGGCACAGTCTGGTTAGGGTCATACCGAGGCCACTGTTGCTGATGTTAGCGCAGGCGCACTTCACCCAGAACCTCATGGCGCGGCTTAGGTCGTGTCGAGTACAGGAGGCGGCCATTTTAAGATAGGCCCAAATGGTCAACTTAAGCAAAGAAACACAAAAACTTAATTAATACATTGAAATGACTAATAAAATGTTATTCCCTCGCTAATACCCATATGTGTGTGTATTTATCTAGCAGAATGCAACACACAATGATGATTATACTCACTTTATAAGCACAAATCACCAATACATCACAAAAGCAACATATATCATGCAATATTCTAATGGTCTATTATTAGTATGCGTACAGGTTTTAGTTTACATATTAATTAGGCCATGCAAAAGCAAACCCCACGTGTAATTCATATATTAGTAAGGTTGGTAAGTATTCACGGCAAATCAGTCAATAAGATTACTATTAGTTAATTAATCATATTAATATAAACATGCACTATGAAGAGGGTATACAAAATGTTTTAGAATTACCCGCTCCAGCACTCCCCTCCAGTCCTACTCAGGTGAGGGATCCGATTGGTAGCGTGGGCTCTCCTCCCTTTCCCAAGGCGCTGCCCTAACCCGCCTAAGCCTAAACCTGGCACGGCAACTGGGGCGGAGGGAGGGGGGGGTTGAGTCCTGCACTGGTAGGAGCAGGCCGGAGGCACCGAGCCCTAGTCCGCCTGCTCAGCGCTACTAACAGCTGCTCCTGCAGAGAGGGACACGCACTTCAAATGGATCGCAGAATCAAACCAGGAGTCCGTCTTCACTCATCAGAGTCAGTTCCCCTTGGCTACAGCAGAACACCATGAACAATGTGGCCCGGCTGGGCGGCCAACACCTCCCCGACCTCTTCTTACGTGGTCCAACCAGTGGGCCTCAGCACACAGGCGATGTTCCTGTGCACCCACCCAACTCACTGGCGATGGCGCCGGGCAGGGCAACCGGCAGACCTAGCCCCAGAACGCTGATGGAGGCGAGCCAGGCAGCAGAGGCCGGTAAACAGCTACACAGACCACTGCAAGCTGCTGGGCCTGGCTGCGCTATCTTGTCCTGTCTGCTCAAGCTGTGCCGCCAGGGACTACCACACCACCGGGGCCTCCACTTAAGGTAGCAGTCACGAACCGATGGTAGTGGAGCTAGTCGCTCTTTTAATAGGGCTGCTGGGTATTTTTTGTGGTCGCCTGATGCGACAAGAGGCCGCGGTGAATGAATCCCTTGTACCCTGTGCCCGTCCCAAACCCCTGCCACACCACCCCCTGCAAGGATGGGCACCGCATCGGCAGGCCTCCTGTGGGGGCCGGAGCAGGGAATATGCATCTCGGATAGGGTCCCACACAGGTGTAGTCACGAGATGGGACCGGTGCGAGGGGGGGTTTGTGTACACTCACCAACTTTCAACGCGGCCGATCGCCCACAACCAACGCATACTACCAAACACACCACCACACGCTGCGGCACTTCCTTGTAAATCTGCCCCACTGTTTTTCTGTGCAGGAGGTTTTTTTTACACCCGTCTTTGTGTCAGGGGAGCGTTCATGTTTGTGCCTTGAGTGCATCTGGAATTCAATCTGAAAGGCCATCTTCCGCCCCCCCCCTTGACTTTTAAACCTTTGATTACACTCCCTCCCCGCTCAGGACCTTTAAAGTACTACCAGAGTAGGCCTCTTCGTGCATTCTTGGGCACCAAGTGCAGCCCATGAGTTACAGTTGGATGGGGAGAGGAAATAAAGGTGGAAATTCACAAACTTTAGTTTGTTTAGATTTTATACTACTGCCAAGTATCTCAAAGTCACTTGATGGTCCATTGGCCATTCCTGACTTCTCAGCCAATAGCATATTGCATCATTGGGGAGTTAGTGCAGCTTTTAACGCAGCAGTTATCATCAAAAACACATCTCTGACTGAAGGTGCCACACGTGACATAGAGGCCCCAGGCAGTTATGTTTTAGAATTTTACACAAGGCAGGATGATAGCAGCTGAAGGCGTTTTCCGCACTCACTGAGGGTGTCCACTCAATAAGATCCCCTCTGACAGAACAGATCATGTAAAACAGCAGCAGTGTAATCTTCCATTCACCACTCCATTTCAAAGCTCCTCAAACTCCCCACACATACATTAAAGGCACTACACAACTTAAGCCCCACCCTACCTGAACAGTTGCCTCTCCTTCGATCCCCCGTTTGGACATCTTGACTTTAGAGGACTCCTATTCACCCAGGCATAAACAGACCCAGATTAGGAGGACGCGTGTTCTCTTACATCACTCCTAAAGCGTGGAGTGACCTTCCACTTCATGTCAGAGTCTCTTCTTGAATTACATGAGAAGCTGAGACCTGTCTTTTCAATTACACAACCTACCATAGGCAGGGGCGAGATTCACACCCCAACTCAGCGCCAGGATATTTGTTTTCTTTTAGGAGTTTTATATAGCGCAAACTAGACCCAAAGGTATTAGAGCATTTTACATGAGCACCAGTTGTGTTACCCACGGACACATTCATTTTTTATTTTTTTTGTTAGGCATGGGGAGATTAAGTATTTTGCTCAGAATCACAGGATATTGAGCATCTCTGCTGATACTCAAACCCGGGTTCCCCAGCATCGAGATTGACTAACTACCGTAGCTGTTAGGCCACATCCTCTCCCATGAGGATGCCCCTGTGGGTGAAGGTGCTTTTTACAAAAGCCCATAACATAAACAGAGTGGAGTGGAGTATGCATGGAGTGGTAGCGCAGTGCCGTTACAGACAGCACGTTTTCATTTCAAATGAAAGTTACATTTATACTAATAAAACTATACAATGCACAAATGAAAATGTGTGGAATTGGCATCACCTATTGCAGTGTTTCCCAAACTGTGGTCCGGGGACCCCCAGGGGTCCCTGACACTTTCCCAGGGGGTCCGCAGGCAGCAGTTTAAAAAGCACTGCACTTGTATAATTAGCAGTTTTCCAGCAACAATAAAAGTGTCAAGATAACACAGTGATTAATGTACCTGCTGGAGAGAGATTAGAGTTTTGTCCTGTGGAAGCTTTGAGTTATCTAATGTAGCACAGAGGGTTAATATGCCTATTGCAAAGAACGTGTACCATGCATTTTAAATAACAGTATTTTATGTGCATAGGTAAATTGTAAATTGATACTTGTATAGCACACTACTCACCCGCAAGGTTCTCAAGGCGCTTGTATGAATACCGCTGTGGAACCCATCCTGGCTTTCCCTGTGAGGCGTCCACTCCTGGGCACCCCCAAGGTGGAGGCCAGGCATCCTTAGCGTTGTGGGGGCCGTTGTGGAGATTAAGCAAGCTATTGCCCAGAGTTGCAGAGTGGGACTTCATGATTGGAATGGCACCGAGGCGAGAATTATCAGGTCCGTGGAATTTTCAAGCCCAAGACCCGCCAAGGCGGGGAATTGAACCCTGGTCCCGGGCTAGATCTCTGCATCAGGGTCTGCCGCTCTAATCATTGAGCCACACTTCTCCACTCCACTCACTAGGTGAGTGGGTTACTGCTTTTGTCACAAAGATTATTTTGTTACTGTGCAGTACATAAGTGACAACCGTAATCTAGCACAGTGGTGAGCAGCCAAAATATCGAAACTAAAATATCTACCTACACTAATATCGAGTTTTAAATATCGAAGGGACAGAATATCGATGTCAATAATATCTATGGACAGAATATCGATCCTAAGGTAAGTATTTTAATATCGATGTTAGTAATATCGAAGTTAGTAATATCGACATCAAATATATCGATTTTACTAATATTGATGTTACTTATATCGATATTTATATTATTGTTATGTATTTTATTATGTATTTAATATGTATGTGTTATATGTTTTTAGTTAAGTGTTCTACTGGTTTTAACATATATGTATACAATTTTTATATGTTAACAATGGTTTTTTAAGTCAATTTTGTGTTTTAGTACCGTAGCGGGTTGTGGGTTTATAGGGGAATAGGGTGGGAAGTAATTTAATTATATGGAATTAATTATACATTTTTAGGAATTATAAATTGATTTTAATACATTTTTGCGTTTAAGTTCTGTAGCGGGTTGTGGGTTTCTAGGGGAATAGGGTGGGAAGTAATTTAATTGTAATTAATTAATAATTTATTTTCATTTATTGGTATTGATAATTATATTATTGTTAATTAAGTATTAATTGGTAATTAATTTTTATTAATTGGCAATTAGTTTTAATTAGTTGATTAATTGATAATTATGTTAAGTGTATTATTTTATTAGTGGAGTGTGTCATGCGTTTATAGGGGAATAGTGTTGGAAGTAATTGAAATCTAATTAAGTAATTATTAAATTAGTTGTTGGGTATTGATAATTAATTAATTGGACAATAATTATTAATTGGTAAATATTTTAAATTATAATATTTTGGTTATGATAAATAATTAATTGTTGATTAATCATTAATTGTGAATTAAATATAATTAAATATTATGCATTGATATTTATAATTAATATATTAATAAGTAATTATTAATTGGTAATTAATGTGTAATATTTATTATTTTGGCGTATGAAAAATATTTAATAGTTCAATATGTTTTAATTGGTAATTAATGTTTCATAATTATTATTTTGCGGTATATATTTGTTTAAATTGTTAAATATATTTTAATTGGTATTTACTTTTTAATAATTCATATGTTTTTGGTTATGAAAAATATTTTATCTTTTAATATTTATTATTTGGTAATTAATATTTATTAATTATTATTTATTGGTATTTATTATTAATGTATTGTTAATTAATTATTCTTTGGTAGTTATGTTTGTAATAATTATTGATTGGTATTTGTAAATAATTTTGAGTTATTTAATAATTAAATCACTAATTATTTTAAATAATTATTTTATTTATAACTATGTTATTTTTAACTTCTATGCTATCCAACACTCTCCCTACTGTTGCACCCTCTGGAGTTGGAATAGTAAATTTTATCCCTACGCTTTCCAACACTTTCCGTACTGTTGCATTCTCTGGAGTTGGAATAGTAATTTTTACCCCTACGCTATCCAACACTTTCCCTACTGTTGCACTCTCTGGAGTGGGAATAGTAATTTTTACCCCTACGCTATCCAACACTTTCCCTTCTGTTGCACTCTTTGGAGTTGGAATAGTAATTTTTACCCCTTCGCTATCCAACACTTTCCCTACTGTTGCACTCTGTGGAGTTGGAATAGTAATTTTTACCACTACACTATCCAACACTTTCCCTACTGTTGCACTCTCTGGAGTGGGAATAGTAATTTTTACCCCTACGCTATCCAACACTTTCCCTACTGTTGCACTCTCTGGAGTTGGAATAGTAATTTTTACCCCTACGCTTTCCAACACTTTCCCTACTGTTGCACTCTCTGGAGTTGGAAGAGTAATTTTTACCCCTACGCTATCCAACACTTTCCCTACTGTTGCACTCTCTGGAGTTGGAATAGTAATTTTTACCCTTACGCTATCCAACACTTTCCCTACTGTTGCACGCTCTGGAGTTGGAATAGTAATTTGTACCCCTACGCTATCCAACACTTTCCCTACTGTTGCACTCTCTGGAGTGGGAATAGTAATTTTTTCCCCTTCGCTATCCAACATTTTCCCTACTGTTGCACTCTCTGGAGTTGGAATAGTAATTTTTACCCCTACACTATCCAACACTTTCCCTACTGTTGCACTCTCTGGAGTGGGAATAGTAATTTTTACCCCTACGCTATCCAACACTTTCCCTACTGTTGCACTCTGTGGAGTTGGAATAGTAATTTTTACCCCTACGCTATCCAACACTTTCCCTACTGTTGCACTCTCTGGAGTGGGAATAGTAATTTTTACCCCTACGCTATCCAACACTTTCCCTACTGTTGCACTCTCTGGAGTGGGAATAGTAATTTTTACCCCTACGCTATCCAACACTTTCCCTACTGTTGCACTCTGTGGAGTTGGAATAGTAATTTTTACCCCTACGCTATCCAACAATTTCCCTACTGTTGCACTCTCTGGAGTGGGAATAGTAATTTTTACCCCTATGCTATCCAACACTTTCCCTTGTTGCACTCTCTGGAGTGGGAATAGTAATTTTTACCCCTACGCTATCCAACACTTTCCCTACTGTTGCACTCTGTGGAGTTGGAATAGTAATTTTTACCCCTACGCTATCCAACACTTTCCCTACTGTTGCACTCTCTGGAGTGGGAATAGTAATTTTTACCCCTATGCTATCCAACACTTTCCCTTGTTGCACTCTCTGGAGTGGGAATAGTAATTTTTACCCCTACGCTATCCAACACTTTCCCTACTGTTGCACTCTTTGGAGTTGGAATAGCCATTTTGACCCCTACGCTATCCAACAGTTTCCTTACTGTTGCACTCCCTGCAGTGGGTATAGTAATTTATACCTGTACGTTATCCAACACTTTCCCTATTGTTACACTCCCTGGAGTGGAAATAGTAATTTTTAGCTCTACGCTATCCAACATTTTCTTTACTGTTTTTTTTTGGAGCTGTAGTAGTAGTTTTATTGTCGGTGCTATTTAATATTTTTTGTATTATTTTAGCTAATGTAATATATAATTAATTTTAACAATATTCAAATTAAATGTAATTTTTTAAATGTGTTATATATAATTATTTAATTTTTATTCATGCTATTGTTTTATGTGTATGATGTATTTGTAATTTATAATAATTTTTAACAAGTTATAAGTTATTAAAACAATTATTAAAATGTATTATTAAGTAAGTATATATATCATATATTATATGTATATGTTTAATTAATGTTTTATTACATTATATATATTAATTATTAATTTTAAACATTATAAAATATATTTAATTATGTTTATTTTATTTAAAAGTATTATTTGTTTATTTTACATTTTTTTTTTTTAAACTAAAAAATACTTTATATTTTTAATAACGATATTTTTGACATTCTATATTTTATTTTCGATATTTTTGTACTTACCATGTTGTAGATAGGATCTCGATATTCTTGTCATCGATATTTTTGTGTCGATATTTTTGTAGGTCGATTTTCTGTCCGTCGATATTCTGTCAGACATTCAGCACAGTGACGTATAAACTGTCATCAAAGAACTGCTTGCAAACTGCATGGTACAAGTTAGTAACTTATGTTTTTTTCCGGTCTTTCACTATCCCGATGCTGCTAAAAAGGTTTATCAGGGTGGAAAAACATTTTTATTGTTAAAGTCAATGCTAACCACTGTCTTATGTTCTGAATCCCGAGTTTTTTGTGCTTCTCCAGACCAAGCACTCTTTAAAAATGCCTACCAGTATAAATGACATGTGAATCCTACACCTTGTAGTCCCCTTTGCCTTATGTAACATTTTCTATACACTGATTTACACTTATGATTAATTGTCTCTATATGTGTGTGATGTAAAGTGATAAACGTGTTGTAGACTGCACCATTGTTTTCTAAATTTCTTTGGGGGGAGAGCCTCCCAAAGCCCCCTTTGTAGTGGTCATTCACACTCAATGCACTTGGTGTGCACCGTATGGGGACTGGTCTGAAAACATTTGCCAGGGCTACTTTGGGTTTCCAGTCTGGCCCTGGCAGGAGTAGGAGCCTCGTACTGTGAAATAAAACCAACCATTTCAAAGTTAGTCATAGAGATGCAGCACCAACCTTCCCATTAAAATTTTAGATTTTTGCAAATTCTTTCAATATAAAATACTAAGGGGGATATTTACAAAAGTAGTGGTGGAGCGTGTTGTTAGCCTCTGTGGCTTAACGACATGCGCCGCCACTTCAGAAATGCAGGGCAGCACCATATTTACAAGAATTTAGTGCAGCCCTACTGTGCTGGTGCTACACTTACACAGTGCAAGGGTGTATGCGTGCAGGGGAAGATTGTTTATGTAAAGGAAGGTCCCCCCTTCCTGCACATAAACAATCTTGAAATGGGGTTTGTCACTTGTATGTGTGTAGCTTAATGCAGCACACATGGAAGTTACAAAATGCCATTTTATTAATGATTATTTATGTGCAGGAAGGGTCACCTTCCTGAACATAAACAATGCAAGGCGTTTTGCTTTTTCCAAGGCAGCACACATGGAAAAAGCAAAAATGAGGAGAAATAAAGCCTTTCTCCTTGTTTCGCCAAGTTAAGACCTGGTTTTCCCTGGTGTTAATTTTGGTGCTGCCTTCTATTTATGCTTCCCCTGTGAATAGGGGGCAGCATCAAAATCAATGGGTTTTGCGGTGGAACATCCACTGCACAACCCACTACCCACCCCTTTCACCCTAAGCATTGCGCGAAAGGGGGCCTTAATTAAAAGGCAGCGTTAAGCCATGTTAAGTGGCTTACCGCTGCCTTGTAAATAAGGCGAAGCCCCTATCGACACGCGAACGTTGCAAAAAGTGATGTTTCCATGGTGGTAGGGGTTTGTAAATATGCCTCTAAAATCCTTAGTAATTCGAGTATTTGTTTTGTGTGCACACGTGTTTATTTTTTTCGAATTACAGTTTTAACGTTTGAAATTTAAATCATACAAATTGCTTGGGGGTCCCTGACTTCCAGTGGTGACTCATTGGGGTCCTCAGGAGTCAAAAGTTTGGGAACCACTGACCTATTGTATTGATTTGTTTTGATCAAATTAAAGTATTTCTTTCCAACACACTTCAGAATTAACAAAGAATGCACTTTATTTGTGCTTTGCTAATTCTGTTATATTCCGAAATACTTGCACAGTTCATTTAAATGTTGCGTGTGTGTGAGAAAGTGCCCTCTTTCTGCATGGTTGCCCCCCCTTTTTGCTGAACTGCTGATGTACTTCGACTGAGTGCGCCCTGGGCTCCTGCCAGTTAGGTACCCAGGACCTATGTTCTTTCCCTAAAACTGCATTGAAGATCAGAGGACCCAGCCAATTGGAGTGAGTCATATGCCCCCTCCCACTGGAGGGTGGCATAATCAGGGGTGTACCCACCCCAGGGAAGGGACCCATTGGTCCCAACCTTTTACTTACCTGTAACACCCCAAAATATTGTATTTAGAGGCACCCCTGAACTTTGCCTCGTCAGACAAGAAACTACTTAAAGAAGAAGAAGGACTGAACAGCCGTGCCGAAGCTAAGAAGAGGAGGACTCCTACTGACTTGGCCCTAGCCCTACCGGCCTGTCCCCACCTCGAACCTGCAGAAGTGAAACTCAGGTGTGTCCTGCAGCCAGCAACCTCAAGAACCCCGAGGACATGCCCTGCCTTTCAAGGAAATTACTCTGTCTCCCATAAACACAGGATTTGTTTACCAACAGGCAAAATCCGCGAGTCTGCACCACTCTGCACCCGTCACCCACGGTTCGAGTTCGAGTGGTCCAACACCACGAGGTCTTCCCAGTGACCTGAGAACCAGTGATCCCTGACCTGGCTCAAGCCTCCAGCCGACGCCTGCAGCCTAAATCTGGAGGGTCCCCCCCCAACTGCGAGCAGAAGCTGGTAAGAAGATCTGACCCTCAGAGACACCCCTGCACCCGACGACCCACGGCCTTGGGTGGCCCAACCAAGGGTGTCTAGCCAACCTCCAGCATCCCAATTTACCTCTAAAGGTGGTGGTCACTCCCAAGAAGACCTTTGTACCGAGCCTGCAGTGTGTTTGCAAACCGGAGAAGTCTCATTGAAAGTAAAGGGGCACCCGGCACCAAAACAGCACCCTTCCCCCGGCTGCCGTAGTGCCGCTGAGGGTGTACCTTTGGTGCTAACGTGAACCCCCATTTGCCCTGCTACCACCACCTTGTGGCCTGCTCTTGAGCAGCCACCATCCGAAGTCCCCCATCCCCCCCTTGGATAACATTGGGCCTCAGCACTCTGCATCCGGCCACCCTAGTGCAGTTGAGGGTGCTTTGAGAGTGCATCCTCGACCCTAAGAGACCCCTGAGTCTAACCCCAGAAAACCAACTCCCACAACAAAGTAAATACCTGTTGCCTGATTACTCTATTTCCTCCCATAGGAGTTGGAAAATCTATAAAAGTCTATACAACTGTGTACAAATAATCAAAACACATTTACTTACCTTTTACAGGAAATGTCCCAGTGCAGTGTCCAGGTATATCACACTGTGTAAGAAAAGTAATCTGCAAAGTAATATACTTGACCTACTATTGAAAAGTCATTATAAAGTATCTGTGCAATAGTTTAAGGTATTGCATTTCCAGTAATTCTACTGCAACCAAACCAACAGTATACATAGAACTACAATTCAAACTGTATTGTTACTGCAAAGTATAAATCACTTACCTGTGCCAGGCTTGCTTGGTTATAAGAAATACATATGTCGAAATAATATTTTTATACAAAGCAAATTGGTCTGAGTTCAGTCGTTGAGTATGTGCAATCATTTGCTGATTGAGTGTGTACAACAAATGCTTAAAACTACCCTCTGATAAAGCCTGACTGCTCTCCCACACTACCACAAAAAGAAAGTAAGGTGCTATCTACTTATACCTCTGCCTACCATTGGGGTTCCACTGGACTCGGTGGACATTATACCTCATTTTGGTATAGTATACACAGAGCCAGGTTCCTATAGTGTGTAGTTAAGGCAGCAGTAACTTGCAGGTTTCACATAGATGCCTCTGCGAGGTACATGGTGGTAAGTGTATCAATGATTTAGTGGATGTGTAAGTGATGCTAGTACTTTCATGCAGGTGCCATACTGTGTCTTTAAACTGATGTCATCCTCATTCCTGTTTCCACTAGTGATGTTGCTCATAGAGATGCTTCAACCATATCCTGAAAGCTCCGTTGAGGTCACCGTCTGTCCTGCTACCACAGCAGTAACTCCTTTGGTTGTCACTTCCTACGCTCTTGCTATTGTCACTGAGTCCCGATGCCAGTGCTCCTACAGCAAACATATCCTCATAGCATCCGCCCATGTTACATCACCTGTCCTCCTGTCTCCCAACCTCTCTTCTTACCATCGAACAGTCTCAAACAAAAACTCCATCTTTTCTCATTCTCTGTTCTCAATAATATTGTTTCCTCTCAAGTGTCATTTTCTGCTCTCCTCTCTCACAGGCCTTTTTGTCACTCAAACCCTGCCTTCTCTGTTTCACAAAACCACCTTTTTTGGTTTCTCCTGCACATCGCTTGCACTGTACTTGTAAAATCTAATGTATTAAATAAATCTTAAAAGGGACTTATATCCCGCCTTCCTATCTTATTGGTTGGTGTGCTTGTCACTTTACTTTTCCTCCTTTTCATTAGTTTTGGGCATTCTTTTTCCTGTTGTTCCACGTGTCTTTCTCTTATCAGTCTCCTGTGGCCCAAGTACTCATTCTCATCCACCGCTTGTCGCTTTGATGGGAGGAACTACTTTAATTTACTACTTGCACATACAGCCTTTATTGTTTACCTTACTTAATCTTTCACAGGCAGCACCATTTAAAGGTTGCTATCAAACAGCATTTTATTTGCTTTATTAGATGACTGCATGCATTTAAAGTGTGCTTTCTCACAGCATTTTGTTGCCTTTCTACGATGACTGCATGCATTTAAAGCGTGCTTTCAGACAGCTGTTTCTAGGCTTTCTCAGACAGCTTTAAAAATGACCAAATTTTTGTCTTTCAGCCGACCCCTTTAAACTAATGTTTACCTGCTTTCTTCTGAAAATGACTGCTTTTAATTTACATGTGCATTGCTGCACACATTTAAAGCGTGCTGCATTACACCTCAAACTGTTATCAGTTAGAACACCACTAGGACACAAAAGGAATAGATTCCAACTCATTTCCCGTCCTGCCTATAACCGAAAACATCCAGAATTTCAGAACTTCCTGCATGCCTTCCTTCTGGCTTGAATCGCACGGGTGTGTGTGGCTGCTGCATTGAAACATATAGAGAACAATTTACTTTAAAATATTTTTCCTAGTGCCTTGTGACCAGCTTTTAAACCATGTTGGTGAACTCATTAATTGGAGGAAAGCCTTGGTAATCCAACTCTATTTCACTGTAACTGAATACTGAAGGGCGGACGGTGGGAACGTACATGTGCCAAACTTTCACTCTGTCTTTTCCACACTCAGCCGTCCCATGTAAGGCAGCATTGATCATTCAGGGATCAAAGAAGCAAATCTCTATCACAAAAATGTTTTGTACAATGGTTGGCCAACACTTCCCGAAGACGGGCATCATTTTATCAACAGGGCTGCGGATCTGTGTGGGCTTTAGCCCTTTTGGTGCTCATGATGGAATAGTTCCGTCATGAGCACCAGTGCTCCTGTGCTCATTTCGGAACCATTACTTCATGAGTACATCTGCAATAAATCCCTCTGCTGCAGTCAGCAGAGGGATTTCCTTTTTTTTCTTTTGGCCTTAGGAGGTTGGAGAAGAGCTTCCCTAACCTCCGGAGGCCATTTTGCATTTCCAATGCAATGACGCTCGTGCGCATGTCTCACTGACATCATTGCATTGAAAATGAAAATGAAACTTAGTTTCAGTTTCATTGTTTCGGTGCTCGCGGGGCTATCACAGCCCTTTGAGCACCAAAACACTTAGGAGAGCTATCGTTGGAAAGGGTTGAGTCTCCCCTTTCCAATGGCACCCTTCACTAGTGGATCCCTGCTTGGGGATCCGCCCAGGAGGATTATCTCCAAGCAGGGATCCACCCAGTAGCCACCAGGGAGGGGGGAGCGTCCCCTTGGGCAAGGTCCTTTGCTCCCACCATAAATGTTTGCCACAGACAGTCTTTCTGCCCCCCGGGGGGAAGATTGTAATAGTAGCCACCAACCTGCCCCCTTGGGAGGGCAGAAAGCACCCTAGATACCAGAGATAATTGTTTTATAGGCCAGGGTTGGGGGCTAATCAGAATGGGCATCCCAATGCCCCCACCCTACCCCCCAAAGAAGGCAAACCATTTTCTGCCCCCCCAGGTAGCAGATGGGGGCAATAGCCCCTGATATTCCCCCGGGGGCAGAAAGCCAAGTAGGCACCGGGGATTTATTTATTTTTAGTACACAGGGGTGGGGGCTGTCCACAATGGGCATGCCAATGCCCCACCCAAAAAAAGAAAAGGCTACAGTCTTTCTGCCCCCCATGAGACAGATGGGGGCACAAGCCCCTGATCTGCCGCCCAAAGGGGGGTGGAGAAAACCCACAAGGCACCTGGCATTTTTTTTTACACCTAGGGGTGGGGGCTGCCCAGAATGGGGATGCGAATGCCCCCAACCCCCAAAAATTGCCACAGTTGGTCTGCCCTCTGGGAGGAAAATGGGGCAATAGCCCCTTATCTGCCCCATCGGGGCGGAAAACCCACTAGGCACAGGGTGTAAGTAAAAAAAAAAAAATCAGTGGTGGGGGTTCCCCAGAATGGGTATGCCAATGGCCCCACACCCTCTAAAAATGCCACAGTCTTTCTGCCACCCCCCTCAATGGCAGATGGGGGCCGTACCCTTGATCTGCCCCTGGAGTGGGGCGGAGAGACCAGTAGGCGCCAGCGATTATGCTGGCTTTTATACGTAGGGGTGGGGGCTGCCCAGAATGGGCATCCCAATGACCCCACCCCCCAAAAAAACATCAGCCACAGTCTTGTTGCCCCTGATTCCTCCCTCCCCAGGGTGGCAGAAAGCCCACTAGGCACTGACTTTTTTTCAGAATGTGCCTAGCTGTAGATTTTGAACCCTAGCTCTGCCAGCACCTAGGGAAACCTAGCAAACCTATAAAGTTTTAAAACTAGACACCCAGGGTAATCCAGGATGGGGTGACTTGTGTGGCTCTCACCAGGTTCTGTTACCCAGAATCCCCTGCAATCCTCAAACGTTATAAAAAAAAACACATTTTCCCACATTTCTGTGATGGAAAGTTCTGGAATCTGTGTGGGTCCACAAACTTCCACCCACCCCACATTTCCCAAAGTCTTTCAATAACAATAATACTTAGTCCCCGTGACAGGAAAGGACCCTTAACGCAACTTGGGCACACCACATTTTACAGTGAAAACTGACCCTTTCTTGGCAAAGTGCCTAGCTGTAGACTTTGAACCCAGCTCTACCGGCACCTAGGGAAACCTAGCAAACCTATATATTTTTGAAGACTAGATACCCTGGGGAATCTAGGATTGGGTGACTTGTGTGGCTTTCACCAGGTTCTGTTACCCAAAATCCCTTGCAAATCTCAAACATTGTAAAAAAAGACACATGTTCCTAATATTTCTGTGATAGACAGTTCTGCAATCTGAGTAGATCCAGAAATTCTACACACCCCGCATTCCCCAAAGTCTTCTGACAAAAATGGTACCTCATTTGTGTGGGTAGGCCTAGTGCCCGCGACAGACACATCACATATTTACAGTGAAAACTGCCCCCTTTTTGCAAAGTGCCTAACTGTAGATTGTGAACCGTAGCTCTGCAGGCACCTAGGGGAACCTAGCCAACCTATAGATTTTTTAAAACTAGACACCCAGGAGAATCCAGAATGGGGCAACTTGTGCGCCATTCACAAGGTTCGGTTACCCAGAAACCCTTGTAAATCTCAAACTTTGTAAACAGAAACACATTTTCCTCACATTTCTGTGATGGAAAGTTCTAGAATCTGCGTGGATCCACAAATTTCCACCCACCCCACATTCCCCAAAGTCTTTCAATAAAAATTATACCTCACTTGTGTGGGTAAGCCAAGTGCCCATCACAGGAAACAGCCCAAAATGCAACGTGGACACACCACATTTTCTCATTGAAAACTGCCCCTTTCTTGGCAAAGTGCCTAGTTTTAGACTTTGAGCCCTAGGTCTGCTGGCACCTAGGGAAACATAGAAAACCTATATATGTTTTTAATCTAGATATCCAGGGGAATCCAGGATGGGGTGACTTGTGTGGCTCTCACCAGGTTCTGTTACCCAGAATCCCTTGCCAACCTCAAACTTTGTCCAAAACTAATTTTCCCTACATTTCTGTGAAGGAAACTTCAGGATTCTGAGTTGTTCCACAAACTTCCACCCACCCTGCCATTTTCCAAAGTCTCTTGATAAAAATGGTACCTCACTTGTGTGGGTGGGTAAAGTACCCACGACAGGCAAGGTCCCAAAATGTATTGTGGAGACATCAAAATTACCTATCACAAAATTACCTGGTTTTACAAGGGGGGGGCATGGGTTTTTGGCCCGGGCTCAGCAGCCATCTAGGGAAACGTACCAAACCCACACATTTCTGAAAACTAGACACCCTGAGGAGTACAGTGAGGTATGACTTGCATGGATCCCCTAACGTTTCCCCACAGAGAATCCAATGGAAACCTTAAATGTAGCTGAAAAAAATAAAATTGTCCTCACTTTTCTGTGTGGGAAAATTGTGGGATCACCGGGCTGACACAAATTTCCTACTACCTAGCATTCCCCCAGGTCTCTCACTTGTGTGGGTAGGCATAGTGGCTGCAACAGGAAATTGGCCCAAATCGTACTGTGGTGACTTCAAAATTACTTATCATAAAACGACCTGATTTTGCAGGGCGGGGCACCTGGGTTTTTTGCCCTGGGCTCGTGGCCATCCAGGAAAACCTACCAAACCCACATATTTCCAAAAGCTAGACACCCTGGGGAGTCAAGTGAGCTATGGCTTGAGTGGAACTCCGAACGTTTCCCTACCCAGAATCCCATGCAAACCTCAAATTTAGCTGAAAATAATGACTTATTCCACAAATTTTTGTGTAGGATCACTGTGCCACCACAAATGTCCTACCACCCAGCATTGCCCTTGGTCGCCTGAGTAAAATGATACCTCACTTGTGTGGCTGTCCAATTCAGAATAAGCTAAAAACGCATTTCTTAAAAAATGTAGCGCTTAGAATTTGCGGTGCTATACCCTTAATCCTTAGGTTTTTGACCCTTCCCAGTCACAGGCCTTTGGGCCACCCACAGAAGTGAGGTATCATTTTACTCTGGAGAACAAGGGGAACGCTGGGTGGTAGGACCTTTGTGCTGGTATGGTGATTCCACACATACATTTGTGGGAAAAGTGATTTCATCAGCTAAATTTGAGGTTTGCAGGGGGTTCTGGGTAGGGAAACGTTGGGGGATCCACGCAAGCCATACCCCTCTGGACTCCCCAGGGTGTCAAGTTTTCAGAAATGCATGGGTTTGGTAGGTTTCCCAAGATTGTCCGCGAGCCCGGGGCAAAAAACCCAGGTGCCCCTCTGCAAAACCAGGTCGTTTTATGATAGGTAATTTGAAGTCACCACAGTACTATTTGGGCCATTTCCTGTTCCAGCCACTATGTTGCCTTACTAGTGCGGGCGGTAAAGCAGCACTTGTGCTTTTACATCTCTCAGCTGCATTTGACACCGTGCCACACCAACAACTTTTGGCACGGTTGTCTCAGATTGGCATTTCTGGGCAGGTATGGAAATGGATCGAGTCGTTTCTTGACAATCGATCACAACAAATGTGGCTTCCACCTTTTTCTTCAACCCCGCGCTCTTTGGATACAGGGGTCCCGTAGGGCTCCACACTTAGCCCTCTGCTTTTTAATATTTTTATGACTCCTTTGGTTTATTTAGCGGAGGAGCTGGGTGCGAAAGCTATAGTCTACGCAGATGATACTAAGCTCCTCTTTACTTGGAGTAAAACGGATTTCTCCCGCTCGACTGCCAGGACATGCCTTGCGGAGGTTTTTAGATGGCTAGCCAGGGCCCAATTAAAGTGTAACGAGGAGAAATCTGAAGTGCTTCTCTATGGGACCTTTCCTCCCAATTTTAGGGAGGAGATTTGGCCTACTGGCTTTCCTCTTCCGAATGCCTCTGGCTGTCCTGCTAAAAATCTCGGGATCTGGTTTGGCCAGGATCTGAGATTTAATACGCAGATCAGCAAGCTTGCAGGGGCATGTTTCGGGATGCTCAAAAAACTTAAGAAGTTTCTGCCATTGCTCCCTAAGGAGGCCAAAGAAATGGTTACACGGGCACTTATTCTGTCTAGGCTGGATTATGCCAATGCACTGTGTTTTGGACTTCCGACCTACCAATTGAAAAAATTGCAGATCGTTCAGAACGCGACAGCTAGAACCTTACTCGGCTTGTCAGGTAGATCTAGTGCTAGCCAGAACCTTCGGACACTCCATTGGCTTCCTGTTGAACAGCGAGTTCAGTTTAAGGCCTTGGTGCTGGTTCATGGGGCTCTTTATCAGACTGGGCCTTTCTATCTCAGAAGGCGCTTTATGTTCTATGAACCTCCTCGGCAGCTTCGCTCGAAGGGTCAATGCCTCGCAGCGGTCCCAAGGTTCTGCCTGGTGAGGCTAGGCGGCTGCTCTCTCTCAGTGAAAGCAGCTAGAGATTGGAACACCCTGCCCTTTGAGCTACGAAGCTTGAATAACTCTAGGTTATTTAAAAAACAATTAAAAACCTTATTCTTTTGTTAAACCATTGAGTAGGATCTTTCGGAGGTTCCTCAAGCATTCCTTCCTCTCTTGCTATTAGGCATTCGCGCCGGGACACTTTTTTAGTATCTGTGCGCGTTACAAAATGAGGCTAACATAACATAACATAACTAGTAAAGTCCTTAGTGATGTGCACTGTGTGTGCCAGGGCTAGTAATGCAAAGGTGCGTGGAGAAGGGAGTTCAGGCCTGCAGTGTAGGGCCTGAGTGCAGTTTGCTAAGTTAGCATGTTGTCCTGAGAAGTGTAACCATTTGTCAGGCCTTACTTTCCCTTTTGTGTACACAGTGGGCACCCCTGTGGTAGTTCCCTGGTAATCCCTGGGCAGGGTGCAGTGTAGGTAAAAGGCAGGACATATACTAAGGTGTGTGTTATACCCTGACAGTGAAACACTCCATTTAGTTTTTCACTGGTGAAAGGTCATACTGCCCATAGGACAGAATGGGGGAGGTAGGGTTTTGGGTTTGTTAGCCTAGTTTCTCATAGGATTAAAATGGAAAGGTGAAGTTTAGTATGTATGAACTCACAGTGTCATAACACATCTTTCTATGAAAGTGGTTTTGTCACTGTGTGTTCAGAAACTACTCTTTTAGAAAGTGGGTTAGTTTTGTGCTTTAAGCATTTCTGTGTCTGCTGTATGTCGATTGACTGTCTGGATCTCAGAGGGTAGGTGTGAGATGGCACCAGGCTGACCTGCATCTGGAGAGGGGGCATAGGAGAAACCCTGGGAGGTTAAGAGGCCTGGGCTGCAGCTATAAAATAATTGACCCATCTCCAGCTAAGTCATTAAGGATCCAGACCCCCAGTATTAAAGGGAGAAAGGTGACACTGGGAGGGAGACACCCAGAACTGATTTAGGCACGGGTCAGGGACCCCTGAGCACAACGAACTTCAAAGACATTTAGGGGTATAACTATGAGAGCTGAAACCCCTGAACGGTGGAATTGGAATAGAAATGGATTGAGACTGAAAAGGCTTAGACCCATTTTGTGGTCAAAAGGTACCTCTGCTGAGGAAGGAACAACTGAATAGACTGCTGGGAAGGACCAATCCTTGCTTCGTGATCTGGGACTGGTCTGCAGTTTGCTGTTTTAACCAAGGAAGAGGCAGTTGGGACTGTGCTTCGTGCAACAGGGTCCCCCTGCTTGAAGAAGACTGTGCTTTGTGCTGTGTCTTGCATCCCCAAGGGCCTGAGGTGAGCTGGCTCCCTGTTTGGAAACACAGGAACATAAAAGTTTCCGGAGAGTTCAAGCGACGCGGTGGGCGCTTGTTTTGGCAGCTTGAGACCCTCAGAAGGTGTGCCCTGTGATCTTGGACACACGAAGGTGAAGGGAGACTCGGACGCGCTGGGTGCGTGTTGTGGTGCACAGGAGGCGTTAGTGAAGAGCGCCTGGTCAACTTGTGCACCGAAGGTGAAATGAGACTCAGATGCACAGGGTGCGTGTCGTGGTGTACCGCAGGCATTGGTGAAGAGCACCTCGTCAGCGTGTGCGGTGGTGGTTACGTGAGACTCGTATGCTCAGAGTGCGTGTCGTAATGCATCATCTGGGCTGGTGAAGAGCGCCGTGTTAGCGGGTGCATCAGAGGCGAAGTGAGTCTCGGACGCGCAGGGTGCATGTCATGGTGCACAGGTGGCATTGGTGAGGAGCGCCTGGTCAACGTGTGCATCGGAAGCGGAGTGAGTCTCGACGTGCAGGGTGCGTGTCGGGGTGCACTGGAGGCGCTGATGAAGAGCGTCTGGTCATCGGGTGCACCAGAGGAAAAGTGAGGCTTGGACATGGCAAGCGTGTCGTGGTGCGGCCGGAGGCGTTGGTGAAAAGCACCTGGATATCGAGGCACCAGGAGTTGGGGTAGGTCTCAGTAAAGCAGCGTGCGTGCTTTGGAGGTACCTGGGACTGTGGAGGTGATCGGCTGATCTTCCTGTGCACCGGAAGAAAGTGAGTCTCTGCAGCTCGGTGTGCGTGTCTTGGTGCAAATTGACCCCGCAGGATGGAGTGCCTGGTGAGCGTGCACTAGAAGTCAAAGCGATGAACAATCAGCATTGTGTGTGTGGCCTCGTGCCCGAGGAGACCCGGAGGGTGCTGTGGTGAATGTGCACCCGGAGTCAGGCAATCTCAGAGGCGCAGGGTACATGTGCCCTGCGGCCACTAGAGACCTTCCTAACAGTCGTGGCCCGGACCGGCAGCCCCGGAGGAGCTGAGCTGCCAGGCAGAGCCGCTGAGGCCCGTTGAGAAAGTTTTACACCGAAGGCCCAATTTACGGATGGAAGAGAGGAGAGTGGGGACGCGCCCTCAGGTAACGTGGAGCATTGCCTGGGTGGGGTGCGGGCTCAGAGGGACACTCTCTCGGCCTCTCAGTCCTTCTGATGATGTGAGCCTTTGCTTCGGCTCAGATTGGGGCCTGTACTGACCAAAGGAGTGGCAGTACCAGGTTCCGAGTGAGAAGCAGTGCTGTATGTCATCTAAGATCCATGTGGGGGGCAGCTGTTATCGAAGAGGCTGACTGTCGTAATACACATTGCCAATATTGCTGCTATTGAACTGCTGAACTGTCTTATGACGACTGACATTATTTCTGCATAACGAAGTGCACAATTGTGGCGCTACGCATTGCATTATTTCTCCCATGCAAAGTACAGGATTGTAGCGGCCCGCATTGCATTATTTCTACATTGCAAAGTACATGATTGTAGCTACGCATGGCATTATTCCTTCATTGCAAAATACATGATTGTAGCGGCGCGCATTGCATTATTTCTTCATTGCAAAGTATGTGATTGGGGTGTGACGCATTGCATTATTCCTTCATTGCGCAGTACATGATTGTAGCAGTACGCATTGCATTATTTCTCCCCTTGCAAGGTACTGGGCTGTATCGCTCCGCATTGCATTATTTCTCCTTTGTCCAGCACAGGAGTGTATCGTTACGCAGAGCACTATTGTTTATTCATTGCAACATGTGTGATTCTAGCATTACGACCGGCATAGCATTGTGAAAGCGGCGTTTGGGGGTTGAACCTACCAACCAGCCGGAACAAATACTACCCATTATTATATGTTGGCTTTTGTATCATGTGGTCTGATCGTATATCTTTTTATATAAAAGTTATACTCGTTTTATCAAACTTGTGCGGAATCCATTTGTAGTGTCATCAGTGGGTCGGTGTCGGCGTGGTTGCACATACTGTACACACGTGCCTGGGAGATAGGCCTGGCTGCTCATGCCAAGCTACTAAGAGGTAAGCAGGGCTATCTCAAACGGTGTCCTTACTTTGCCTAACGTTGAGTTGGGAGTCCTAGGTCGCGCATTTTTTACAGTGGGACGCGACTGGGACTCCGGCTTCCAACAGGGGGAATATGCAAGCCATACCTCCCTAGACTCCCCGGGTCTCTAGCTTTCAGAAATATGTGGGGTTGGTAGGTATCCCCAGATGGCCGTCAAGCTCGAGACCAAAAACTCATGTGACCCCCCTTGCAAACCCAGATCATTTTGTGATAGGTAATTTTGATGTCTCCACTATACATTTTGGACCCTTACCTTCCGTGTGTTATTGGCCTACCCACACGAGTGAGGTAAGTTTTTTATCGGGAGACTTAGGGGCAAGCAAGGTAAAAGAAAATTTGTGTCAGCCCGGTGATCCCACTACTTTTCCACACAGAAATTTAGGAAAGATTTGATTTTTTTCCAGCAAAGTTTGAGGTTTACAGAGGATTCTGGGTAGGAAGACTTTGGGGGGTACCCGCAAGTCACACCTCCCTGGACTCCCTCAAGTGTCTAGTTTTCAGAAATGTATGGGTTTTTTAGGTTTCCCTAGGTGGCTGCGACCCCGGAACCAAAGACACAGATGCCCCCTATCTATCAGAAAACATCCTAGTTTTGCAATGGGGGCATCTGCGTTTTTGGTCCCGCGCTCAGCGGCCATCTGGGGAAACCTACCTAACCCAGACATTTCTGAAAACTTGACACCCGGGGAGTTCAGGGAGGTATGGCTTGCATGGATACCCAAATGTTTTCCTACCTAGAATCCCCTGCAAACCTTAAATGTAGCTAAAGAAATCACATTTTCCTCACATTTCTTGCTGGGATCACCGCACCGGCACAAATGTCCTACTACTCAGCATTCCCCTCAGGCTCCCTAGTAAAATGATACCTCACTTGTGTGGTGGGCCAAGTGCCTGCAACTTGGAGAAGCCAAAAACATAGGGATTGAGGGTATAGCACCGCAAACTCTAAGCGCTTTATTTTTTTATTAAAAATATGTTTTTATACGATTCTGCATTAGACACCCACACAAGCGAGGTATAATTTTTATTGGGAGACCTAGGGGAACGCTGGGTGGTAGGATATTTTTGCCGGTGCGATGATCCCACACAAAAATATAAGGGAAATCTGATTTCTTTAGCTAAATTTGAGGTTTGCAGGGGATTCTGGATAGGAAAACATTTGGGGATCCATGCAAGCCATACCTCACTGTACTCCCCTGGGTGTCTAGTTTTCAGAAACGTCTGGGTTTGATAGGATTTCCCTGATGGCCGCCGAGTGTGGGACCAAAAACACAGATGCCCGCCTTGCAAAACCAAGACGTTTTCTGATAGATAGGGGGCATCTGCGTTTTTGGTCCTGGGGTTGGTAGCCATCTAGGGAAACCTACCAAACCCACACATTTATTAAAACTAAACACTTGGGGGAGTCCAGGGAGGTGTGACTTGCGTGAACGCCCTAAAGTTTTCCTACCCAGAAACCCCTGCAAATCTGAGATTTTGCTGAAAAACAAAAATAATTTCTCAACTTTCTGTGTGGAAAAGTTGTGGGATCACCGGGCTGAAACAAATTTCCTTCCACCTTGTATTCCCCCAGCTCTCCCGATAAAAATGGTACCTCACTTGTGAGGGTAGGCATAGTGGCTGCAACAGGAAATGTCCCAAATCGTACTGTGGTGACTTCAAAATTACCTATCATAAAACTAACTTGTTTTGTGGGGGCACCTGTTTTTTTGGCCCCGGGTTTAAGGCCATCTAGGAAAACCTACCAAACACACACATTTCTGAAAACTAGACACTCTGTGGAGTCCAGGGAGGTATGGCTTGCATGGATCCCCCAACGTTTTTCTACCCAGAATCCCCTGTAAACCTCAAATTTAGCTAAAATAAAATGATTTTTTCCACACATTTTTGTGTAGGATCACTGTGCCGGCACAAATGTCCTACCACCCTGTGTTCCCCTTGGTCTCCCTAGTAAAATGATAGGCCTACCCACACAAGTGAGGTACCATTTGTATTGAAAGATTTTGGGGAATGCGGGATGGGCTGAATAATGTGGATCCACGCATATTCCAGAGCTTTCTATCACAGAAATGTGAGGAATATGTGTTTTATTTTTTACAAAGTTTGAGGTTTACAAGGGATGATAGGTAACAGAACCTGGTGAGGGCCACACAAGTCACTCCATCCTGGATTCCCCTTGATGTCTAGTGTTTAAAAATGTATAGGTTTGCTAGCTTTCCCTAGGTGCTGGCAGAGCTAGGGTTCAAAAGCTACAACTCAGCACTTTGCAAAAAGGGGTTCGTTTTCACTGAAAAAATGTGGTGTGTCCATATTGCGTTTTGGGCCGTTTCCTGCTGCGGGCACTAGGCCTACCTACACAAATGAAGTACTGTTTTTACCGGAAGACTTTGGGGAATGTGGGTGGCTGAAATTTTGTGGATCCACGCAGATTCCAGAACTTTCCATCACAGAAATGTGAGGAAAATGTTTTTTTTTTTACAAAGTTTGAGGTTTGGAAGGGATTCTGGGTAACCTGGTGAGAGCCACACAAGTCAGCCCTCCCTGGATTCACTTGGGTGTCTAGTTATCAAATATGTATATGTTTGCTAGGTTTTCCTAGGTGCCGGCAGAGCTAGGGTTCAAAATCTACAGATAAGCACTTTGCAAAAAAAGGGCCAGATTATACTGTAAAAATGTTGTGTATCCACGTTGCGTTTTGGGTCGTTTCCTGTCGCAGGCACTAGGCCTACCCACACAAGTGAGGTACCATTTGTTTTGGAAGACTTTGGGGAATGCGGGGTGGGTGGAAGTTTGTGGATCCACGCAGACTCCAGAACTTTCTGTCACAGAAATGTGAAGAAAATGTGTATTTGTTTTACAAAGTTTGAGGTTTGCAAGGGATTCTGGGTAACAGAACCTGTTGAGAGCTACTCTAGTCACCCCATCCTAGATTCCTCTGGGTGTCTAATCTTCAAAAATGTATAGGTTTGCTAGGTTTCTGTAGGTGCCGGCTGAGCTTGGGTTCAAAATCCACAGATAGACACTTTGTAAAAAAAGCATCTGTTTTCACTGTAAAAATGTGGAGTGTCCACATTGCGTTTTGAGCCATAGCCTGTCACGGGCTCTAGGCCTACCCACACAAGTGAGGTTCCATTTTTATCGGGCGACTTAGTGGAACACAGAATTGTAGAGCAACTGTTATTACCTATTGACTTTTGATGCATTCTGCCTTCCAAATATCAGACAATGTGTAAAAAAAGAAGTCAATATTAAAAGTGTCCTATAATTCACATGCTTGTACAGGTACCCACAATTTTGGAGATGTGCAAATAGCTACTGTTTCTAAACTCTATATTTTGTTGCCATTTTTGAAATACATGGGTGTCTTTTAATACAATGTTTCACATTTTTTATTTTCCCAAATGAATTGCTTTACATCCGGTACACAATAAACCATTGCAGGACACTGCTCAGTTATTGGCTCTGGGTTCCTCGGATTGTTGGTGAACCTACAAGTCCTATATATCCTTGCAACCAGAATGGTCTAGTGGATGTAACGGTATATTGCTTTCAAATATCTGTCATACTTGGAAGAAGTTATAGGTTAAAACGTTGGCACAAATGGCTGTTTTTTTCAACTGATTTTCAATTTTTACAATTTCCAGCTGTTAGTCTGTATTAAAACCTCGAGGGATCTACACAAATGACCCCTTGCTGCATTCAGAATTTGTCTACTTTTCCGAAATGTATAGCTTTCCAGGATCCATTATTGCTTTCATACCCTTTTCTGCCATTAACTGGAAGGAGGTTGAAAGCACAAAAAATAGCAACAATTGGCCATGTCCCAATAAAATGCCAAAACTGTGTAAAAAATGTTGGTTTTCTGACAAAAGTCTGTCAGTTCCTGAAAGCTGGGAAGATGGTGATTTCAGCACCACAAACCCTTTGTTGATACCATTTGCAGGGGGGAAAAAACACTTTCCTCTGCAGCACTTTTTTCCCAACCCCACACCCCCAAAACAAAATTTAGCTGTATTTTGGCTACTATCTGGGTCTCCTTTCGGGGCAATCAACAATCCCTAGGTACATTTAAAATCCCCATGATGTTGGAAAAAAAGGAACCCAAATTTGGCATAGATACCTTTTTTGGTCAAAAAGTTACAGGGTCTAAGCGCAAACTACCCCAAATAACCAAAAAAAAGGCTTAGCACGGGGAGGCCTACCAGTGAAAGGGTTAGACAAGTCTCTCCCCCGGGGAGTTCCTTGCCCTGTGATGTTACCGGCCCTCGCTCTGAGCGGAGTTCTATCTCTGTGCTCGCGACTTACCTTCTCTTATCAGGTTGTTGTCTGCAGCTGACCGTGAAATAATGAGCGCTGGTTCACATCTCCTCCTGAGAACTAACATAAAGGTTTACTTTTCCCTACATCTTCTTGAGACACTCCAAAGTGTGCAGGTCAAAGAACATCCTTTCTTACCCTACAGTTGTTTGATGTGTCTAAACGGTCCGTATGGAAACTGAAACCTGTTATTGGCAAAGCCAATACGTTTCCAAAAAGAAACTAGTTTTTTGATAAAGCGAGGTCTGCATTTCATAGCAAGCTATGTGTACGTAGGCACACAGCTTTTTATTAGCCAATTGTCCAACATAAGTAACACAATGCCAATGCTAATACACCTGAAAATATTTATAATATGCTCATTATTATTTGCGAGTTTATGATCATATTTAAGTTATTTCCCACAAAAAATCTTTAACACTTTTTTGCAGTGCAAAATATACTGTAATAAAAAACAATATATATATGTTGACATTCTCAATAAAAACATAAACATCTTTCAGTGTGTTTCTTTCACTATATTACACAACTGATCCAATGCTCATTCAAACAATCTTATCTTATCAGTGGACAGTAACCAAAGAACACCTTTTCATGTGCCTTTCTTCATATAGTTTTTTTTGGATTTACAAAAACAGCACTTACACTGACCTTGTTTGGTTTTTCTTCCACCTTTTAATTATTCTCCACATAGCTGCACCTATTACAAGCCAGCATATGAAGTATGTGTATTTTTATCATAGTACTACCACATTAACCTTACCTTCCCACTTTACAATAACACCAGTAATAACACAATATATTGCCTTTCTTGAAAAACAAGTCATAACACTTGAACAGACTTTCAGTACCTTATATTGCACAACTATTCACAAAGTTACAACTTACAACAAAAAACAACTTATTATGAATCACATTGGCAAAACCTAATTTATTTACCAATGCTTGTTTTCATCTCCTGTTTTTCACATGTACATTTTCTTTCTACTTTCCGTGGAACTCCTACAGACACACACATGGCAAGGATGTCTGTGTTACTTATTCTGACACTAGTGATAATGTTGATGGAAGTGGATGCATCTCAACATAGGCCTATACACATGGTAAGATAGATGCATCCTGCCTCAGGCCGAGGTGCAGATGTAGAAAGACTTTTGCCGTTCTTGCTGGAAACTTCAGAGAAAGGTCAGAAGTATCTCTGCAGCATGGGTCACTTCTGGCTGCACTCCCTCAGACAGGCCTGCTTTCTCTTGGTGTTCCTCAGGGTAAGAGCATGCTGGGCGTCTCCTCCTAGACTACTTCTCCTCCTGCAGGATAGACAGACTTATTAATCTCTCAGTAGACAAGCACAAAAAGTGCAGACATAAAGTGATGCCCCTCACCTCTGGGAGGCTGTAAGTCAGGCAGACACCAGCCCTGTTACTCTGCAGACAGTCAGTGCTTTTTCTTTGAAAAAGGAAAAGTATATTTATTACCCACACACTACTAAATACTGCACATTAATTTACAAATATATATATATATATATCAGGTAGATGGAAATACCTTTGGTGACACCCTCATATCACATTTCACCTCTGATGGGTGCTGTACCCAATAATCACAAATACCCAAGCAATACCAGATGAGGTTACACATGCAATAAGTGGCTGTCATTATTATAAGACAGGCTTACTGGTCTTGTTCACAGAATGACCACATCTATATATATGAGGGAGGCTTATTGGCATTTTCAAGAGATCATCGCATCAATAGACACAAGGCAAGCCTACTGGCTTTGCCAGGATGTCACTATATTAATAATCAGCCACATGTCACTATTCACTATTAAAACCAATTGGGAGAATAACAAGATTCATATTTACTTGTTGTAAGCATAGGCATTGCTGTGTTCATCATTAAGATTGCCAATAAAGCATTGTAATTCAGAGCACTCATTAACACGTCAGTCTTTATTCACTACCTATAAGCCAAATAATGTAGCCATTAGACCAACTCCCATGTATCCCCAAACTCCAGAGATCAAGAGCAAAAGTTCAAGCTCTTGGAATGCTTAAAATCAATGGTGAACACCTCCTCTCCGTTATTTTGGGGGCCCGGTCCGTTGGACCCCCTAAGCCCCTGTGACCCTGCCGGCTCCCTGCTCGCAGGTCCTGTGATGTATGAGAATGAGCAACTGTTTTCTGGCTCCCTTTGCAGCTGGAGCAAATCTTCTCACTGCTCCCACGGCTGGAGCATTTGTCTTGTGGGGGGACTCCCACACTCCTCCCGAGTCTCTGGCACGGGGAATAGGGGGCATTGCCGAAGCATCTTTTAATCATTGTCCCGGGAGATGTGATCTCAGCAACATCACTGCATTTGCCCCCGGGGGTTTGGAGTCCCCTGACCTAAAAGTTAACTCAGGAAGGGGGCGTTCCTCATGCCCCCCAAACATTTAAATAAACAAAGATGTGCTGACCGCCAGTCCCTGGCCCACACAGGGGGCTTTTAGAGAGAAATACCGCAGAGCTCTATGTGTCTATTTTTGTATTTCTGTGGGCTTAAAGGTCATATCTTTAAAGGTAAGTATCTCCCCTTGTTGGATCAATATTCTCCACCATGGGTTCAGTGTGCTCCTGCGGGAGAGCGTTAGCCAGCAGGTGCATTTCAACAGGCTTCTAGGCTTCTAAATGGCTGAATTCTGCGGAAATATGGATATGCTTGCCCCCTGCACCAGCCGTCTCCTTTGCCTGGCTCCTGGTGTGTCTCACCTGCTGGTGGGGGCATCTTGTACAAACCCTCTTCTACCAATCAGCAGAACACCCTCCTGTCCCAACACTCAGGGTCACATGGCCTACTGGCTATCTTCACAAGCACCTGGGGGCCGTGAAGTCCAGATCTGCACCAACTGGTCCTCAGTAGACATAAAGGGGCCAGCACCATTAACCCTGGAGAGACATAGCCTAGTCCTGGAGGTCAGCTGGTGATACAGTCCTTGGTCCATCTTGCCAGAGCATCAGGTGGCTTCTTCTAGCTGGGCATTCTTCTGCTGTTGTCATCTCCCAGGTCCTAAGTCTTCTCCACTGTCTCTCCCTTCTGCAGTGGTTGTTAAGTGGAATGGGAAGTTCTAGAAGCCACACAACCCTGGTCAGTCCTAGGTTGCCACATTATTCCTCCAACCCTGCTCCAATCCTCCTGCACAGCATTCTGAGACAATCCAACACAGCAAAGTCAAGGTTTTTATGGAAGGGGCTCCTCTGAGGACCTCTTCCTCTTTTAGCTCCAGACAGCTAGATTCCCTCCTTTGTCCAGATGGGCCTGAGCTGCCCTAGTCCAAGTGCAGTGTGACAAGGAGATGCAAATTTCCCCACCTCCCATACCTCTTCCTTTTCCAGGAAGAGTCGAGTCAATCACTGATAATCGTTCGTCTTTGGCTAGTGAGGTCCTTATTTCCTCTGCTGGGGTGAAGAGTAAATACCTTAGCACAGTAGAAGGGGACACACATTTGGAGTCTTATTATGAGCTGAGCAAGAGAAATATGACAAATCCTGAATACCCATAAGATGTGAATTTAGTGTTTTGGGAACTTCAAAATCAAACTTGGCATGCACGTTTTACCCCAGTTTGACACCTTGCTGGACTTTGTAGGCCCAAGTGGAGCAAAACTGCACTTTAGAGCAGATTACACCTATATGTACAATAGAATGAAAACACAACAGATTTTCCAATAAACTCGACAGATATATCAATTTAATGCCCACTAATAATGTGAGGTCTACCTCAGGTCAGCACCAATCCTTATAAAATCTCTTCTGTGTCAGGCTACCTGTGCATAATTACCAAGCTGCACATGACGGGAGTTTCACATGTGAACGTGTGCACATATGTTCACATGTAAACTAATGGTGTGTGGTAAACTCCGCGCCCCCGGCGGAGTGGGCAGAGTTTTCCAAATCCACGCTTCGAGCACAAAGTTTTTTGGCAAACTCCTCTTTCTGTTGCTGAGCGGTGTCTACCCGGTGCCGCAGTCAGTAAATTATTAAATAAGAATCCTGGCCATTTCTCTGCCCCAACTGTGCCAAATGATGCTCCTCTCACGTTTAAGTGCTGTTTTGCTAACCTACTTCACAGGGTTGGCAGTGGCACGCACTCTGGTAATCAGGAAATGGGGAGTAAAATTCATGCACATGCAGGAGGAACAGAATGATGCTTTTTTGTTGCTTTAAAGAGGGATGCTGGAGTATTCCATTGATTTTGGAATGAGGTATCTAGTGACTAATGATCCGTGAATTATGAACTTCAGGCAGACCATGCCACTATGCACAGGTTTCCATCCCCCTCCTTAGTGCCTGGAAGGGGCTGAGCCAGATTTGAGGCTTTCTGTAGGGGTCACACAAGGCACCCACTTGTTTGCTGCACAACCAAGCGCACATCAGGAGGGAAAGGGAAATAGTATTTACATGAAATGAATCAGCGTCCCACAGTGCTTCCTGTTTGTATATTTTATTTGATAGCACATAGGCTGATGAGTTTGAGTGCGTGCTTTCGACAGCCTGATTTTGTGTTTTTACTGATATGGGGGCAAGGGTGTGTGCAGCTGGGTGTCTGACCATGGCACCAATAAATGCGACTCTCACTCGATTAAAATCGCAATACTTACTACAGTATCTCCTAACTGGAACACCTGAAATTAACTGAGTTACTAATGAGCTGAGGTACTAATTAGCTTTGCTTCTTCTTACTAATTGTACCTCGCATTCAACACATCTCTGTTTACTCTGCCCTTTTGCGGAACTCCACGGAATTTTGCAGAGTTTTTCTGTAACTCAGCTGAATTCCGCAGAGTGAAACTCTTGAGCTACGCTAGGCCTCCGCCTCTTACCCTAACTGTACCACAACAGCCATATTTTAAAAGGCAGATAGTGGCGGTAAATAGGTTCACGTCCAATTACTGTGAATTTACTGTAAGTAGGACTTCAGTAGCGAGACTCACCCAAAATAAAGTCCAAAAAAGCAAGAATAGATTCCACTGGCTTCAGTATTCAGATGCACACAACCACAGCTCTATTACTACCCTGGACATCCCCCGCATGGAGCTGGGGGCTGCACAAAGGATAAGGTGATGTGATGGAGTAAGAATCTGAGTTGGGGGCCATGGGGTGAGTATTAGGGGGTTGGAAGTGAGGCATGGGGGGCACTGTGAGATAATCAAGACAGAGGATGAGAAGTGCTGTGGGGGGGCATGGAGGGAACACAGACATTGTGGGGTCTGAGGAGACACAGGGGCGCCGTAGGATGTACTTTGTATCTCAGACTCATCCATAGTTTGACCATACTTGTGCTCTTCCATGCCGTACATACGTGCATATCAATCAATCAGGGAATTTTAAGTGCACTACTCACCTGTGAGGGTCTCAAGGTGCTGGGGGGGACCAGCGGTCAGTCGAAGAGCCATGTCTTGAGGGTCTTCCCGAAGATGTGCAGGGTGGGGGTGCGTCTGTTGTCGATTGCAGCTCGTTCCAGGTCTTGGCCGTGATGTAGGAGAAGGATCTTCGATTCGTTTTTGCTCTGCGGATGCGCGGGGGTTTGGCGAGGTCAGCGGATCAGAGGTTCCTCTTGGGTACGTTGAAGGAGATTCTATCATTGAGATATTGGGGTCCAGTGGAGGCATTTGTAGGCGGGTGTGAGTATCTTGAAAGTTACTCTCTTCTCGACGGGGAGCCAGTGGAGGTTTTGCAGCTGTTTGTTGATGTGTTGGTGATGAGGGATGCTGAGGACTAGTCTGGCTGCGGTGTTCTGCATGATCTATAGTTTGTGGAGTAGAGACTTGTTGCTCCCGGCATAGAGGGCGTTTCTGTAGTCCAGTCTGCTGGTAATGAGTGCGTGGGTGACAGTCTTCCTTAATTCAGGGGGATCCATTTGAAGGTCTTCCAGAGGATACGGAGGTTTTGAAGCAGGTGGAGGTGATGGCGTTGACCTGTCGGATCATGGAGAGGGAGGAATAAAGTACAATGCGGAGGTTTGGTGAGTGGTCCGTGGGGGGGAAGGGCTGCCGAGGGCAGTGGGCCATCAGGTATTGTTCCATTCATAGGGGGAGGGTCCAAGGACGAGGACCTCTGTCTTCTCCGAGTTGAGCTTCATGCAGCTACTGCTCATCCAGGATTCGACGTCCTTCATTCTTTCCTGGAAGTTGAGTCTGGTGATGGGGTCCTTGGTGATGGAAAGGATGAGCTGGGTTTCGTCGGCGTAGGATACTATACTGAGCCCTTGCTGTCTGACGATGGTGGCAAGGGTTCTGTGGGTTTGGAGAGGAAGGGTGGAGGTCTGATTCTTTGGGTTCTGGTGGTGAGGAAGGAGCGGAGCCAGTCGAGGGCAGTTCCCTGTGTGGCGGTGTGTGCAGTGGGAGACGGTGTCCAAGGCTGCAGAAAGGTCGAGGAGGATCAGGGCTGCGGTGTGTCCTCGGTCGAGGAGGGTGCGGATGTCATCTGTGGCGGCGAGTAGAGCAGTCTCAGTGCTGTGGTTACTGCGGAATCCGGATAAGGAGGGTAAAAGGATGGAGTTTTCTTCAGTGCATTTTGTTAGTTGGGTGTTGACGGCCTTCTCAGTGACTTTGGTCGCGAAGGGGAGGAGGGAGATGGGTTGGTAGTTCTTGAGGTCCGTAGGATCGGCTGAGGACTTCATGAGTTGGGGTCTGACTTCTGCGTGTTTCCAGTCTTCGGGAAAGGTGTCGGTTTCGAAGGTGGCATTGATGGTGTGTCGTAGTTCTGGTGCAGTGGTGGCTCTGTGGAAGATGTGTGGGGGACAGGGGTCCGTGGTGGCTCCTGAGTGGATGCCTTTCATGGTCGATGCCGTGTCCTACGTGATGACTGGGGTTCAGGAGGAGATGGTGGTCTGGCTGGCGTTGGTGGCGAAGGCAGTGGTTTCTGAGTCATGTATCTGGTTGTTGAAGTTGTAATAGAGGCCCTTGATTTTCAGATGGAAGTTGGAGCCAAGCTTGTCACAGATGCCCTGGGAGGAGGTGATTTCTCTGGTTTTGCTGGGGGGTTTGGTGAGTACCTTGATGATGTTGAAGAGTTCTTTAGAGTTGCTGGGGTTAGCGAGGATCTTGTTCTGGATGAAGGCCCTTTTGGTGGATCTGATGCGTTGGTGGTATTCTGTCATGGCGTTCTTGTAGATGGTGCGGTCTTCTGGTGATTCGCTGTTTCTCCAGTTCTTCTCGAGACGTCTGCAGGTGCGTCTGGATTATTGGACATCGGCGGTGAACCAGGTGACCTTTCTGGGGCGCTGTCTGTCAGGATTACGTAGGGCTGCAAGTACGTCCACACGGTTGGTGATCCATCTGCAGAGGTTGGTGTCGGTCGAGGTGGAGGGGGAGGGGGATTGTGGTTGAGGGCGGAGTTGAGCTGCTCCTTCCTTCATGGAGGGCAGGGTGTAGGTTTCAATCAATCAATCAATCAATCAATCAATCAAATCATTTGTAAAGCGCACTACATACCCGTGAGGGTTTCAAGGCGCTGAGGGGGGGAGGCCGGGGGGGGGTGCTGCTACTACTGGTCGAAGAGCCAGGTCTTGAGTCGTCTCCTGAAGGTCAGCAGGTCTTCGGTTTGTCGTAGTTTTAGGGGGAGGGTGTTCCAGGTCATGGCAGTGCGGTGGGAGAAGGACCTGCCTCCGGAAGTGGTTCTACAAATGCGCAGGACCGTGGCCAGGGCGTGGTCAGCGGAGCGGAGTTTCCTGTTGGGTACGTAGAAGGAGAGTTGACTGTTGAGATAGGCTGGGCCGGTTTTGTGGAGTGCCTTGTGTGCGTGGACCAGGAGCTTGAATGGGATTCTTCTGTCGACGGGGAGCCAGTGCAGGTTCCTCAGGTGGGGGGTGGGGGGTGATGTGGTTGCGGCGCGGGATGTCGAGGATTAGGCGTACAGAGGCGTTCTGGATTCTATGCAGTCTGTTGATGAGCTTGGACGAGGCTCCGGCGTAGAGGGCGTTTCCGTAGTCGAGTCTGCTGCTGACTAGGGCCTGGGTGACTGTTTTCCTCGTGTTTGTCAGGATCCATCTGTAGATCTTGCGGAGCATGCGGAGGGTGCTGAAGCAGGTGCAGGAGTGTGATGGGACTGTACATGCAGATCAGGGTGTGGAAGGAAGTACGGACTGGTGGACACCGATATCGCGTTATCCTAATGTTGTCCCGTTTCAACAGGACGAATGGGCGTCAGAAACCGAAGGAAGGCTCCAAGATACAATAGCTGGAGTGGTGCCCTTTAACTGGGAAGACCTGGGGAACCAAACCCCGCCCCTAGAGGACGTCACGACGCTCAGAGCATCAAAAGAGGACGGAACCAGGAAGAGGAGGAACGGAGATCCCCGGAGATGAGAAGGAGATGAGCGGCGTAGTGAAGCAGACGAGGAAGAGAAAGAAGTACGGGAGAAAGCGCACGGAGAGAAAGGAGGTCCGAGAGCGGAGAGGCCAGGAGGCTCCAGATCCGGCGAAGCACCCTGCCACGTTCCCAGGGGAGGAGCGTGGCTTGGACAGGTACGGGACCGGGTAGTGGGTTGGGTAGGACGGCGGGAGTACCCGTGTTAAAAGAACCATCCCGCGTTTGGGTCAGTCCCCTTCGTTTTGTAGTTGCGACCCCTCACCGTTATTTGAAGCACACGAATATACTGTTTTGCACACTGAAGGTGATTCCTCACTCCCGGGCCCTGGTAGTAGGACAGTAATACCTAGTGGGTGAGGCTAATAGCATCCCTTGTCTTTCTTTGCCTTTTGGGGAGATACCGGGAGCCGACATCGTGACCAGAGGGGAGGCTGACCTACCAGATCCACGCAGCCTACTGGAACAGTAGCAACACGGATCCCGCCGCCTTTGCTAGGGAAAGACTGACAAGCCGGACTAAAAGGAAACCCATTGCAATAATAGCTAAGATACCCAGATCTCGTCTAGCGTCCGTCCTTGACAGCCCGTTACAAGGAGACTGCGTTGACTTGTTTGGTCATGGTGAGTTTTGAGTCGAGGATGACTCCCAGGTTGCGTGCGTGGTTGGTTGGGGCCGGGGGTGTCCCCAGTGATGCGGGCCACCAGGAGTCGTCCCATGCTGAGGAGTTGGGCCCGAGGATGAGGATCTCCGTCTTGTCTGAGTTCAGCTTAAGCCGGCTTTTCTACATCCAGTCGGCGACAGCCTTCATTCCCTGGTGGAGGTTGGATTTGGCGGTGAGAGGGTCCTTGGTGAGGGAGAGGATCAGCTGCATGTCGTGGGCGTAGGAGATTATGTTGAGGTCGTGCTGTCAGGTGATGCGTGCTAGTGGAGCCATGTAGACGTTGAACAGCGTTGGGCTGAGGGAGGATCCCAGTGGGACGCCGCAGATGATCTCGGAGGCTTTGGATAGGAACGGGGGGAGGCGGACTCTCTGAGTTCTGCCGGTGAGGAAGGAGGTGGTCCAGTCCAAGACCTTCTCTTGGATCCCTGCGTCGTGGAGGCGCGTGCGTAGTGTGCGGTGGCAGACGGTGTCGAAGGCGGCAGAGAGATCCAGGAGGATGAGGGCCGCCGTCTCGCCGTTGTCTAGCAGGATCCTGATGTTGTGTGTGGCGGTGATGAGGGCGGTCTCGGTGCTGTGGTTGCTGCGGAATCCTGATTGGGAGGGGTCCAGGATGTTGTTGTCTTCGAGGTGACGGGTGAGCTGGATGTTAACTATCTTCTCGATGACCTTTGCTGGGAATGGGAGCAGGGAGATGGGCCAGAAGTTCTTGAGGTCGCTCGGATCCGCCTTGGGTTTTTTCAGTAGGGCGTTGATCTCTGCGTGCTTCCAGTTCTCAGGGAAGGTAGCGGTCTCGAAGGAGAGGTTGATGATGTAGCGCAGGTGGGGTGCGATGGAACTGCTGGCTTTGTTGAAGATGTGGTGTGGGAGAGGGTCGGACGGGGATCCGGAGTGGATTGTGCCCATGGTCTTGATTGTGTCCTCGATGCTCACGTTGGCCCAGGTTGTCAGGGGGTCGTGGTCGGTGGGGTGCGGTGGGTCCGGCGTGTCGAGGCCTGTAGGGGTTGTCCGGGGGTTGAAACTGTCATGGATGTCGGTGATTTTTCAGTGAAAGAAGGTGGCGAGGGAGTCACACAGGGCTTGCTATGGCGGGATGTCGTTGGCGCTGGAGTTAGGGTTGGAGAGTTCCTTCACGATGTTGAAGAGCTCCTTGCTGTTGTGTGTGTTTTTGTCAAGGCGGTCTGTGAAGGAGGTCCTTTTGGCGGTCCTGATGAAGTGATGGTGGTTGCGGAAGGCGTCTTTGTGGGCAGCGCGGCTGTCTGGCGTCTTGTCGCTGTGCCATATGTTCTCCAATTTCCGGCAGGTGCGCTTTGAAGCGAGGAGTTCCGGGGTGAACCAGCTGGCTCTTTTGCTGGTGTCTATGTTGGTGGGCTTTTTCAGCTGGGCTAAGGTGTTGGCGCAGTCGTCCATCCAGTGTCCAAGGGTGAGTGCACCATCGTCGGGGTTGGTGGGGTTGGCCGGTGGGTTGAGTGCGAGGCTTGTCTGTAGTTGTTCTTCAGTGACTTTGCCCCAGCAGCAGCGGGGGATCTGTAGGGTGCGGTGGTGTGTGAGGGGTTTTCGGAGGGAGAAGTGGATGCAGTGGTGGTCTGTCCAGGTGAGTTCGGAGGCGTGGCTGAAGGTGATGTGGGGGCTTGAGGAGAAGATGGCATCAAGCGTGTGACCGGCGATGTGGGTCGGCGTCGTGACGAGCTGTTTTAGTCCGAGGTTGGCGAGGTTGTCGATTAGGGTGGAGGAGTTGTTGTTGCTATTCTCCAGATGATAGTTCAGGTCTCTGAGGAGGATGTAGTCGGTGGAGGTCAGCGCATGCGTGCTGATGAGTTCGGCGATGGAGTCGTAGAATTGAGGACGGGGTCCTGGTGGTCTGTAGACGAGGGTACCTCTTAGGCTGGTCTTGGGGTCCATGTGGATCTGGAAGTTCATGTGTTCGGCGGTGCTGAGAGTGTCATTGGTGTTTGTTGAGACCCTGATGGTGGTGGTGTTTGTCGACACACTGGTGGTCCATCCAGGGGGGTTGCGTGGTGTGGCTGAAGGGGATGTTGTTACCTCCTGCGAAGATGGGGTCGAGGGTGTGTCCTGCCTTGTGTGTCAGGGTGGTGACAAGCTGTTTCATTACAAGGTTGGCGAGGTTGTCCAGGAGGGTGGCAGAGTTGGGGTCGCTGAGGTTGTCGAGGTGGAAGCTGAAGTCTCCAATGAGCATGTAGTCCATGGAGGTGATGGCATGGGGCACGATGAGTTTGGCAATGGTAGTGGTGAATGCGGTTAGAGGTCCGGTAGGTCTGTAGGAGAGGGTGTCTCGTAGGGTCATTGTGGGGCTGGTCTGGATCTGAAAATGAAGGTGTTCAGCGGTGGGCGGGCTGTCGCACGAGCTGGATGTGGTGAGTCGGAGGGAGCTCTTGTGTTCGATGGCAAGTCCTCCTCCTGGGCGGTTGGGGTGGTCCTTCCTCTAGAATTTGTATCCGTTAGGGATGACGGTGGTGATGTCGGGGGCGAGGTGGAGTTATGCAAGTTTCTGTGAAGAAGGCGACATCTGCCGAGAGGATGTCGAGGAGGACCCAGATCTCAACAGTGTCTGTGCAGGGAGAGCACATTAAGGAGGATGGACCTCAGGGCTTCTGTGGTGTTGGGGTCCGGTGTGTGGGGGTGGCTGTGGGGGAGCGCTGGGTGGTGAAGGTTTAGCTGCAGTGTCAGCAGGAGAACTGGCCATGGGTGGTTTTCGTTATGGACAGCTGGCAGTTGTTGTTCCTTCCGGGGTTGAGTGAGGGGAGGGCAGCTGAGTCGTAGAGGTGGGTGGTCGGTGATCCAGTGTCCCAGGCCATGGTGGGGTCGAAGACGGGCTTGCCTTTGGCATGCCAGTGGCGCAGCCTAACAACAGCTGCCATTTAATAGGGAAGGGGGAGGGAAGTGCAATTGGGAGGCAGGAGCGGGAACCGACAGGGAGGGAGGGGCCACAGGGGCAGCAGCGGTGGGAAAGCGCTGTAAAAGCGGGCACAACATAGTACAAACAGTAGAAAATCAGTAAAAAAACAGGAAATAATACAACAGAATAATAAAAGAAAATTTACAGGCACAAAAACAAAAGGCAGACAACAGACAGAAAAACGTGCACAAACACAGGACAGACAGAACAAAGTAAACAAAAGGCGGTGCACCAAAGAAAATTAATCTAGTCTGTTATGATTTCTCCAAATATTTTCTTTATTCCAAAATGCATATTCATTCATAAAAACAGCCATCTCATTTTATTCCCAAAGTGAAACTTATGCGACTTCATCAGGGCTTTTTAGGTCTCGCCTAGCGTTGCACCTGGAGTGCACTGACATCGCTTTGGGAGGCATACAGTATGTACTGTAGGGTTGGAGCTTCATGGAAGCTCCGCCCACTCTATGCCCATTGACTTTTGTCTTAAATGCTGCCTTTCGATTGGTTTGAGGCTTGTTAGTCCCTCCTCATTGTGAGAAGGTGGCCTGATATATGCTGTCCGCTAGTTCTACTGGGCACATTGTATCAGTCCAAACAACCCCTTATGGTGATAGGTTAAAGACCACCTTTTTTGAAAGCTATCCTAGTGGTAGCTATGGAGAGCAGCCTTCAGGCTAAGTCTTGAAGGAATGTAAAGACGCTTGTTTTACCAGTCTGTAATCTCTTGAATGATCAAATAAAAGGACAACCACACCAGGTATATATTTAAAATATATGTATTTAGGTTAACACACACCCCTCTAGTCTCATAATGAGACTGGAGTTCGAAGTACTTAAGTTACAAGATAGCAATCATCAGTAATAGCACAAATACACGTTTGGGCCTAGGGGCGTACCAAACCATATACCAAAAAAGTGGTATAAGAACCACGACTGGAATAGACACTAGGCCTATAACCTGTAGAATCGCTTGGACCCCAAGGAACCACCCAAGGTAGTGACACAGGAGACCCACGGGGACTGTACGCAGTGTGTAAACACAACCGCGGGTTCCCGTTATCTTCTATGGGCAATGTCGCGGTTGGAAATTTAAAGAATAAGGACACTTCTAATCGAGTCAGGACCAAACCCTTTTGAACTTAAGTAGTTCTAGGGCTAGCACCCACGGGAGTACTGGAGTACTCGAGTTACCTCACCCAGGGAAGCCGGGTGCATAGGTGTCTTTTGGTGTCGGGTCGCGTCGTCGATTGCAATGGAAGTCTGCAAAGAACTGCTGCTGCCGTGAAGAGGAGAAGTGTCCGAAGAGATCTAAGCCTGGATCTAGGATGGAAGGAACCTGAAAGCAGAGGGGACAGAGTCTGGGTCACTAGCCAGTGACCGAGGGCAGGATGGACCAATGTCCACAGATGTCGGGTGCTTCAGGTGAGTTGATGGGTGTCTTGACTCTTCAGCCACGAGGTCCAGGAGGTGTCGATGAAGTCCACGGGCTGAATTCGAGGTGTCCCACAAAGTCTGTCGAGTGCTGCAGTGTCGGCGACCAGATTGGACCCAACAAGCCTTGGCAACGACAAGTCACTGGAATTCAGAGAAAGGACTGAGATGCAGACCAGCAAGGTCTGAGGGACTCACCCAGCGAAAGTAAGTAAGGGCACATCTAGAGCAACTAGGAAAGTCCAAGCAGGAAAGGAGTTGCCTTCGTGGGGACCTGCTAGCCAACGGGCTAGTGACTGCGAAGGAGCCTTGAGCGGTCGCACTTGAAACTGGCACACGGGTCACTCGTGGAGTGGAGGCCAGCAATATTTGGTGCAGGAGTTGCTCAAGGCCGGAGCTACTTAGAGCCCAAAGCACAACTTCGAGGATGACCAGGAAGATGCTGTTGCTGCAAAAGATCATGGTGTCCAGGGGTCAAGGTTCCACGTCACCCACGATAGCCACGGGCCTCAGCTGTGCTGTGGACTCAGGGTAGCCTCGGGGAAGTCTGGAAATCTATCTCTGGTGATGCAAAGATTTCGGCATCCAGCGGGAGCGTCAGTGATGCAGACTGGTCAGTTGCTTCTTTGGTGCCTGCCAAGCAGGGGAGTCACTCCTTGACCCCAAGGGAGATTTCTTCAGTCTTCCAGTCAGGATAGAACATCAAAGGTCCAGGATATATGTTGCAGAGTTTCGTCCAGGGTAATCTAAAGTCCTAGGGACTAGATTCCTATTCTTATAGTAAGTTTAGGGGATGGACTAACTCTAAGGCCCCACCTATGGGTGGGCTTGGAAAGAGGGGTGGTTACACGCATTTCCTTTGTCCAGTTTCGTGCCAGAGCAGGGGCAGGTAGCCCCTGCAACCGGTTTGAACTGGACTATGCACAGGGACACCAAGTGTGCCCCCAGTGAAGGACTTCAAAGCACCAGAGCGGGCTCCCGCCCAGCCCCAATACACATCTGCCTGTCTGGGGAGGTGATTACACCTCCCCTCGGCAGGAAACCTATTGTCCAGGCCTCCCCTGCCTGAGTTTCAGTCAGCAGCAGGAGGCCAGACCCGTGTCTGTGGCAGAGGCATCCAATTTGTGATGCCAGGGCTCAGGGAAGTCCTACTGGGTTTAGCCAGTGTGAACATGTCTCTCCCTCTAGAAGGGTGGAATGCTACCCCCACCACCAGAATTGGCGGGGGCGGGGTAGTATTCCAAAGCGTTTGACACCAAACACGACATGTTTTGATGCAGCCATTCCAAAGTTAGCATTTACCGCGAGGTTATAATGCACTTAAGAGTATATGATATGGCTGTATCACAGAACAGCCATAAGGAAGTATATACGAAAGCTGCAGAGGGGTTCAGCTCATGCTTGGGCACCCTCTCACACAAAACCAAGCACTCTACCTTCAGGATTGTCAAGGCCTGCCATAGGAGTAGTGGCTTATAGGTTATATGTGTCTGTATAATGGTAGTGATACAGGTAGCCTATACCACTGTAAGGGGTGCAAGCACACCCTTACCCAGGGTGCAGTAGCAGACCTGTGGTGTCATTTTGGAGTGCTTCCCAGGGGTGGCATAATACATGCTGCAGCCCCTGGTAGGCCTCTGAGGTACCTATGCCCTAGGTACATAGTATACCATATACTAGGGGCTTATAAGGCACTCCAGAATCCAATTAGATATGTACCTAATGTACATGCAAACCATTTTACAGAGAAAGAAGATAGACTGGGGCCCTGAATAGCAGAATCCCAGTCCAAGTAAGTCATAAACTAGCAAAACACCACGCAAAAAGTGGGAGCAACCATATAGTCAGATTCCCCCTTCCTACACTCATTCATCATTTGTATCCTTCCATGGCTATTGGCCCCTTTACTGCTAACACTATTTTCTTGTAGGTCTCGCCTAGCGTTGCTGCGCGTATGCGCTGTCATTGCTTTGCGAGTCATGCAGTATATACTGTCGTGTGGAAGCTTCGCGGAAGTTCCGCCTACTCTCTGCCCATTGGCTTTTGTCTTAAATGCTGCCTTTCGATTGGTTTAAGGCTTGTTAGTGCCTCCTCATTCATCATTTGTATCCTTCCACGGCTATTGGCCCCTTTACTCCTAACACTATTTTCTTCCCTGTCTCCTTCAGTATGTGACTTCTCACCCTCCCCTGACCCCCCCACTCTTGTTTGTGTTTTCTTGCCTGCCGGCACTTCCGTTTTCATCTTTATTATTGCCATCTTGAAATATGCGAGTTCAAGATGCATGCTGTACAAAATCTTCTCGTGTTAAATGAAATAGATTTTAACGTTACTCTGAATATAATAAGACTCTAGGCAACATTTGGGGTATGCATGACAACTGACGCAAATGGCATTGTTGTCAGGCGAGAGGAGTGGTAGTGTTTTAACTCATGCTTAAAACGAGCACTTTTAATAACTTCCTCTCAATTCAAGCTATAATCTTGTGTACTGAGGTGACGCGCTAAAGAAATGCACTGTTTTGAATTCTGAAGAGACATTATCGCACATTTACATCATGTTTACTGTATGATTAACATGCCAATAATTTTCACAGCTCGCCCACTGGCTCGTATACGCTTGGCTCGTCTCCGTCTGGCTCTACCTGCTAATTAATATATTGGCTCATGCACCTCTAACAAAGAGAGATGAATGGATACATGACAGTGAGCCCGGAAGATGGTAGAGAAATAGACTAGTGCAGGCAAACAGACAAAGTCAGTCTCCATTGCCTCACGTCAGAATCATCACTTTCAATAACCTGGAAATCTGCAGGCAACTCCCGCATGCCCCAACCTCAATCCCCTCACCTATTCATAGCAGAAGCGGCAGCTTCTGAGCTGTGCTCTGCTGGTGCAGTGGAGCATGGCAGAGTCTGTAGAAGCACTGGGATTTCTAGCCTCTCCGGACGGGCACCTAAGCCTTCCGGGTGCCTTCACACTCATGATAAATTAATACATTTTGTTCTGTGCTTTGGTCGCCCCTCTGTGAGCACTGTCTGGTAGATGGAGCTCTGTGTTAATAAACACATTCATGGAGGTGGTTGTGTACAAACAAAAAACAGCCACAATACCATATGTTTTGAACGTGTACTTAAAAACCTGCTCCTCGAGTACCTCATTGGCTGATCATTCCATGGCACTACCAAAATTACATTTGGACACATTTGCTCAACTGTAAAACACTCCCTTCTATGGGTCATTCAACAACTCGGGGCTTTGGGGTTAGGTAACCTACTTTGGATGCTGTGTAAAAGAGTATATACAAAAATTAATGCAATGAAACTAAGCAACCAGTACTGTCTAAAACACTTTGAAAACTGACACGCATTCTGGCATTTTGTTTAGTTAATGTCGACTTTCTCATCGATGCGAGTAAAGTACTCTTAATATCCTAATGAAATTGTCACACTTTTAACTAATAGCACCGGGCGACGTTTGACAACTAGGCAATTAATACATTTTTATGTACCCCTGAAGCCCCCCTGCCCACTGCCCCCTTGGCAAGCTTCATTGCCTCCCAGTGTTTGGGGGATAACCAAGACGCAGGAGAGTGAGTCAAATAGTCTAGAAAATGAAAGAGAAGCCGGGATTCGGATTCACAAGCTCCGATCCCGATCGCGTTGGTTAGTCTGTAAGCACTACTTCTCTTAATGAGTTTTGCATTAGTAAAGCACCACAGTGTGCATGTGTGGTGACACTTCACCCATGAGGTATGTGCCAAGCAGTTGCATTCCACACTTTGCGTCTTTTTCAATATATTTATGACGAAGTACAGTACCTTTCCAAGGGATTTTGCACACTACATACATTCACTCCAAAAATAAAACTTGTAGGTAAAAAACATTGCCATTTACAACGTCAATAGCTCTAACTCACAAATGCGAGACCTATTTGCATTGCAAATGCTTGTCTGAAGAGTAACAACAGGTGGCTCTGTGGGGCAATGGATAGCGCATTGGACTTCTATGCTGGGTGTGAAGCCATTCACAGGTTGCAGGGTCGAATCCCACTCGAGTTATTTTTTAATCGAAGTTAATTTGGTAGTCTTGAATTCATGCAGGTCATTTTACCAGTCAGTAAACTTGTGCAACAATTTTCCGTTTCCATACCTCAATATGTATCTCTTTACCCTTTGTTTTTTATTGAAACTAGCACAGCACGACAAACCACGGACATGCTTGGTGTGTGAAAAAGGCACATTAATGTTAGGTCAATGTCTACAGCTCCTGTTCCAATCCCTGGCTGTTGTCTCATAAATCTACGCCCATTTTATGGATTAATTGAAGTGTCTCCTCCCATCTAGATCCCGCCTGCCTTTTTGGCTCACTCAACCCCAACCCCAGCCCTCACCTCTACTTTCCTTTTGATCACATCAATATCATGAAACCTCAATTGGCCCTACAGACCTTGTCCTCCTCCAGACATTAGATTAGAAGTAAATCCCACCTCATGACAGGAAAAGAAGCAAGAGTGAAAGTGATTACCAGGGCCACTGGCATTATGCACCAGGGGAGGACCAAGTTATGCATCAGGGTCGAATAAATTATGTAGCAAGAAAAGGCAAATTATTAGGCTTAATACGGTACATTATAATATAGAATATATTCATTATTATGGCCTTTTCATACTTGCTAACACTGTCTGGGAAAAGAGTTTACCTTATTAGTACCAATTTAACACCCAAATACAGCAATAAATAACAGTAAAATGACCAGTCACCTTTGCGAAGTCAGAGTTATCATGCTTTTATTAACTTTTGATCTATTTGAGCTAGAAACAAATTTTCTTTTGTTTAAATTTGCGGATTTTATGCAGGAAATGATGGATTGTGTGACAAATGCAACAAATCCATAATCATGTGAAAATTGCAGCAGAATTGTATAACTCCAGTGGCCCTGGTGATAACGCAGCCTGTCACTCTGGGCGCTGCAAAGGCATGACAAAGATGGTAAATTGGGATCTGTGAGAAACTGGATTGTTTTTGGGGTGGTGTGAGTCGCAGGGTTGGGTGTCCGCTACGGTTCACAAAGGAGGCAGGGGCGGCCTTAGGCATGTGCAAGCTGTGCACCTGCAAAGGGCCGCCAAACCCCAGGGGCCGCCATGAGGAATCAGATACAATACATATTCGTGGCGGCCCCTGGCAGGGATTTGGCGCATGAACGACTGAGGCATGCTAAATCCAATGTGATGCACGCTGAATGGTTGTTCTTATACTCTTTTCCTTTCTAACCCAGTCTCGTCTTTGTGTGGGGTCGGCCTTGTTTCGAGCTCTTCTGGTAGGTCTTGTGCTTGTTTAGAACTTTTTTTCCAGGAGAATCAAGCTTGTTTTAATAGTCCAGATCTGGCACCTCCAGAGGCTCGCATGCGCGCGCATGCGCAGTGCCCGCAAGTCCTGCAGCGAAGGGGTTACAGAAGCACCACGGATCACCGGCGGCAGGAGGGGTGGCAGCACCCGTGCCCGGCATGCAGCGAGCAGCACCCAGACCGGCCGAGGCCATGCACCGGCGCGCCTAGAGACCCTGGGCAAGAAAGGTTGCCTTGCAGAGGATAGCATGCCAGTGTGCAACCTTTGGTGCCAGCTGCGAGGTGAGCAGCCCGAGGGTCAGGGCATGGGGAGGGGGAGTGAGGAGGTCAGCGTGTGCCACTGCAGATTGAACCCGAGGGAAGGTGAGCCATTGGACGAGGGTGTGGGGAGCCCTGGGGAGGAGGGCAGATCAGGCGTAGGAATGTATCCCAGCCCGTGGGGTGAGGAGCCGGGGGGGTGGGGAAGGTTGGGTGAGGATGTTATTGTAGATGGTGTGTGCTTTGGGTCTGGGTGGAGGTAAGCCGTGTGAGGTGGCGAGCTGGAGGTATTCTGGGGGTCAGGGGAAGGGAGGGCATGATGAATCGTGAGAGAGAGCCTCTCTCTCACGATTCATCTCTGAGAGGGCGCGGGTAGGAGAGGTGGTCACCGTGCGCAAGGGGTAGGGAGTGGTACAGATCGGCGCTGTATGTGGAGGGAAGAGTGAGTTAGGAGTGCAGGGGCGGTGTTTACTTGTGGCTGAGGGTAGGCATGGTGACCTTTGGAGGTGTAACTTGGGAGGCACGGTCGTATTGGGGGGAAGAGGAGAGCAGGGTACGAGGTGTTAGACGAAATGTTAAGGATTCATTAAAATGATTACAATTACTTATCAACAATCATGAAAACAGAGTATGAAGCTGATACTTGTGATCTAATGAGTGGATCTGCCTGCACAAATCTTTTAAAACTTCGAGTGTTTGAATGTACTTGGCATTTGGTTATGTCTATTTATATGGTGTTGAGGCAGACATGAAATGCAAGCACCTATGGATGGACGCCTGGAATAGGATGGCAGTGCCTACCCATGTTAACTCAATCTAATGCCCTTTTGTAGAGACCTTGGTAGGAGACTGGCTTCTTGATCATTTCTTTAATTACATTCCAGTGCTTGTCATGTGACTAGCAGAGAAAACTAGTTTAACTAGTCCTCAGTTTGCAATTGGTGAAGCAGCCTTCTCTGTCCATACTAGGGGCATAGTTACCATCGGTTCAGCAAGTACAGTGGTACGGAGACCCAAAACCCTCAGGGACCCATTGAACTCTGATAATTGCTATATTTTACTTCCTGAGCAGCAGCCAAAGGGGCCATTTGCCTTGCTTACGCCACGGCCCATGGGGTCGTTGGTACGCTGTGCTAGTGGTTCGTACGTCTGCTTTAAAGTTGTCTCCTGACTGGATGTTCCTTGCAGATTAATTTTGCTTCAGTCAACCTCTAGTGCCTTTTCATAGCCTTAGGAATCACTGTAATTAATCCTTGTTTAATAGGTGCTCTGAAAGCGAGCAGAACTGGTTGCTGGAATATGGCACTATATAAGAAACCTTAATGAAATATATTGTATTTTGTCTTTTGACAATGTGGTAAAGTGGACAAGTCTTTGGTTACCTGTAGTCTGTCTTCAGGATCAGTTAGTGACGTACTGAGACAGGTCTCTGTGTGCCATGATTTCAAGGTAGCTTACTCTCTTCCTGCTAAGGTCACTTCCCAAATAGATCATGAACTATTCTCCAGGCTCGACTGTTCTCAGTGGACAGAGAAAACAGACCTTGTATGCCAAGTCACATGATCTACCCTATAGTTTTATAACACTCTTCAAATAAACCTTCCATATGTGGCTAGTCCTCACAATGTGTCATACATGTAGTGGGAAGGGTAATTACTATCAATCAGTCAGGGTTTGTAAAGCTCAGCTGCTTCACACATAAGGGTCTCAAAGCGGTGTGGGATTCATGCTGCTGGAACATGCTGCTTGTTGGTTGAACATCGAGGTCTTGTGGTCCTTCCTGAACTGCTGGAGCGATGGTGAGGCTCTGAGGTGCAGGGGGAGGGTTTTCCGGTCTTCACTGCCAGGTGGGAGAAGTAGCGGCCTCCACTGTTTTATCGGCGGCTGCATTGGGTGGCTGCTAGGGAGATGGTTCTGGAACATATTTTCCTGGTAGGTTGGTGGAAATTCACTCGTTCATTAAGGTATGCTGGTCCTTCATTGTGTAGTCCAGGGAAGACATGGCTTGGCAGTTTGGGCTGGACTGTTCCCTTGAGGCACAGGGTCAGACAGATTTGCATATTGCCATGTCTGAACTGGGGTGGCAGAGTGGGCTAAAGAACGGTGATGGATTAAACCCAGATCAGTTGACTGGGGGTGAGTGCTTGCAATGTTCAACACTCCGTCCATCATTTCCTTTGGTTTTTGCATTCCATTCACCCCCACATCTACTTGGGTCAATAATATATTGTGTAGTCCAGGGAAGACATGGCTTGGCAGTTTGGGCTGGACTGTTCCCATGAGGCACAGAGTCAAGGCTGATTGGCATATGGCCATGTCTGAACTGGGGTGGTGTGTGGTGAGCAAAAAACCGGTGAATTTGGGCCCAGATCTCTGTACTGGGGTGAATGTATGACATTGTTCTGCATTCTGTCCATCAACTGTTGTTTTTGCAAGAAAATAAAAATGACACATCAAAATCTTTCAGCAGCCGCCACTGTTGATTGTCTTCTTTTTTTCCCTTCCCACTGCTAGCCTCGCCCGCAGCATTGCAAGCAAAATGAAGAGAATTCGAGTACACAAATCTGGTTATTCGAAACGAAAGAGAAAGGTGGCTCAGCAGGCTTTTGTAGCGTCACAGGAAGGAGCAATCCTGAACTTTATCACCCAAGGGAAACCTAAAGATAGAGAATCCTCTGGCCAGAGTACTGCTGATGCACTAGGTAAAACAGGCGCTGACGACCATAAAGAAGAACAAAAAAATTATGATATCCATGAGCCGAATGATACTCATGAGCAGACCAATGAAAATGAACAAGGTGACTCTGAAATTAATACAAACATGCAGCAATTACCAACTCAGGATGAGGATTATTAGAAAAGACCCTCATACAGAGAAACTGAAACATCATTCATCGGTCCATCAACATCTGGCATTCTGAAGGAGGTTCAGAGTTTACAGACGGATGATACTGGTATTGAAAAGGAAGCCAAAGAGCAAAACCATGTTACAGGCCCGTGTTCTGAATATGATTTATGTGATTGGAGGGATCCTGCTTTGTGGCCGAACTCTATAACGGACACGCAATGTGTTTTTCTTGTTGAAAGGAGTCCCTCCAGAGACCCAGATTCTAAAACAAAGTATCCAAGTGATGAACACTCAAAAAGTAAACGTTGTTTTTCTGTTACCATGTTCTCATGGAAATTAAGGAATGGTGAAATTATAGATAGGCGCTGGCTTGTCTTTTCAAAAAACAATAATGCAGTATTCTGTTTTTGCTGTAAATTGTTTTCTGACGCAGGGATACAATTTACTAATGATGGAAATGACGACTGGGCACACATGCACAGTTGTCTGTTTGATCATGAATCCTCTTCAAAACACATGCGCGCCGTCAGTGCCTGGGTTGAATTAGAAAGAAGGTTAAAACAAGGACAGACAATAGATAAAGAACAGCAGAAGTTACTGCAAGTGGAAAGTGATCGTTGGGGCAAGGTCTTGGAAAGGATCATGTCCATTGTTCATTTTCTAGCAGAACGAAGTTTGGCTTTTCGTGGTAAAACTTTGTTCAAATACAACAATGGCAATTTTCTAGGTCTGGTTGAGCTGCTAGCCAAGTATGACCCATATATGCATGAGCATGTGCGTAGAATTAAATGCGCTGAAATCTATGACCATTACTTGGGCAAGAATATTCAAAATGAAATAATTAATCTTATGGGAGCTTCAGTTTTGGACAACATTATTGCAAAAATACAAAAGAGTAAATATTTTTCTGTCATTTTGAATTGCACACCTGATGCAAGTCATTAGGAGCAAATGACGATGGTCCTTCGAATTGTGAACATGGAAACGATGCCAGTCGAAATAAGTGAATTTTTCGTTGGATACTTGCCTGTTGAAAGCAGCACAGGTACTGGTCTCACAGAAGCATGTTTGCAAAAACTGCAGGCATTGCAATTGCCATTTCAAAATTGCAGAGGCCAAGGGAATGATAATGGGGCAAATATGAGAGGCTGCAAGAGTGGTGTTCAGAAACGTTTACTTGACATGAATCCAAGAGCGTTCTATGTTCCATGCGGTTGCCATAGCTTGAATTTAGTACTTAGTGATATGGCGAAATCATCCACTCACGCTGTAACTCTTTTTGGAATCTTGCATCAAATTTACATACTGTTTTCTGCCTCAACACAGAGATGGCAAATACTCATTGAGCACGTTAAAGATCTGACAGTAAAGCCCATATCCGAAACTCAATGGGAATGCCGTATTGATAGCGTCAAGGCTGTCCGTTTCCAAGTGGCCGACGTTTAGGACGCCGTGGTTAAAGTATCAGAGGAAGCGATTGACCCAAAGGCCAGAACTGAGGCAGCCGGGTTGGCTAAGCAATTAAGGAGTTATGCATTTCTAGTATCGCTGGTGATTTGGTATGATCTTTTGCAGCAAATAAATCTCGTTAGCAAAATCATGCAAAGTAAGGATATGCAACTTGACATTGCATTGAAATGCCTTGAAAAGACTGTCCAGTTTCTGGAAACGTATAAGGAGAGTGGTTTCAAATCTGCACAAGTTTCAGCTAAGGAGTTGGCGGAAGAACTGGAGATGAGCTCAGATGAGATAAGTTTTCCTGCATCTACAAGTTTGCGAAGAAGAACGATTAGGAGACAATTTCAATACGAGAGTCGTGATGAGGGAATCTTAGAACCAAAAGAGAAATATCGCATTGAGTTCTTCAACGTCTTGATGGATCAAGCAATTATGTCCATGACTGAAAGGTTCACTCAGATGAAACATCACTATGATTTCTTCGGATTCCTTCACGACTGGGGGAAAATTGCTAGCATGAACGATAATGAATTGATGAAAAGCTGTGCAGATTTAAACATCGTGTTAACCGACAGTTCTGACTCAGATGTTGATCCCGGAGATTTACATACCGAGCTGCGAATGTTCTCCTCCTTGGTGCCAAATAATGCAACAGCTTTGGAAACATTACAATTCATTTATGAAAACAAACTGAACACTGCAGTTCCACATCTTGCAGTGGCTTTACGCATTGCGTTGACAATCCCAGTTACAGTGGCTTCAGGAGAAAGAATTTTTTCAAAACTGAAATTGATTAAAAATTATTTGAGGACATCAATGACTCAAGAGAGGCTGAATCATTTGGCCCTGTTATCAATTGAACATGACATTGCTAGATCTCTGGATTACGGACAGCTTATCAGGGAATTTGCAGCACAGAAGGTTCGCAAAATTGACTTCCTCTCATAAAGAAGTACACAAGATGTTTTCCATGGTTTTAATCAGACTCGCTATGTTGCTACTCACTAAGTATGCAGAAATGAAAAAACCAGGTGGTAAGATAACAAAAGAAGGAAAATGGAAAAGTGCAAACAATATAGAAGAGATAGCAAACAGTAAAACACAAAAAGGTCAAAGAAAAAGTTAAAAACATAACACAAAAAACAAACAAATAAAAAAAAAGCTGGGTATTGCTGCTACCTCCACGTGGTGCCTGGTGGAAACAGCGAAAGCTGGCAAAACGCAGCGGCAAATTTTGGCAAAAGTTAAACGCATGTGTCACGAGGCGGCAGTGTCTGCAACGGACATGGCCATGCGTAAGACACCATATTCGATATGGTATCTATATTACTGTTTCCGGGCAAAGAGCCACAGATTCTTTCTCTGTGGGGGGGGGGGGCTGTGGGTCCGGGCCCCCCTGTCATGGCCCTGCAGCCGTCTGTGCCAGTCCCTCACGTCGTGTGTCACAATGCCCTCCTCCTCCTAAATGTTATCGTTCTGAGACGAATTTGGAAGGGTAGGAGCAGCCGCAGGTACTGGTCATCTAACGCCTTTTCTGGATGTTTTATTAAAACACCTTCCTGAGCTCCGCCCCGCCCGGACCCCCTCTTCCGGGGCCCCCTACCTACGCTCCCTGCACAGGGCCACCATGAGCCTAGAGCCGCCCCTGGGTGGATCATCCGTATAGTGATGTTAATGAGCACAAGTTAACTGTAGAAAAATGCCTTAAATGTCAGTTTATTCACATTCCGTCACTTTGAATGTATGCACTCACTTATTGAACTGTGGGCTTCTGAAAAATCCTCTGATACGCTTCTGCAAAAAAGGTGGTCTGTGTTTTAAAGAAGTTGCCTTTCTCCATTCACACTGTGGGCTCTGGGGTTTGTCTTCCAGTGTTTGGCTTTTAGTAGGTACTCTCATAAATTATTTTTTAAAGCAAGGGAACAATTATTTTGCTGCTATAACCTATTTTATAGTCCCATTTTGTGAATTATTATTCCTAGTGGTTAGCGCTGGAAATGTAAATGGGAGAAATACATGTATTTTATAACTTTATGTGTTAACCATCGGTGGGGTCAGTGTGACAAATTATGACTGTGACCTTAAGTCCACTGCTCCCCAGTGATTGAACACCCTCTTCAGGTTCTATTTTCCGCCATCAGCTTTGCAGCAGTGAGCCCTTAGAGATTGATTCGATTTTTTTTAATGAGCTGTAAAACTCACCTGTTAATTCTTTACTCTACACCGGGATTGGGGGGGGAGGCGTGTCTGAAGGTGAAACATAGTAAGCAGTGCTTTAAATGGAAATAGAATTGCAGGTGCTCACTATTTAGAACACCTGTTTGCTCCTGAGAAGTGCAGCTGCTCTCCCTTTAGATGCATTGCAGAAGTGCTGAGAAGTGCAGCTACTCTCCCATTAGATGCATTGCAGAAGTGCTGAGAAGTGCAGCTACTCTCCCATTAGATGTATTGCAGAAGTGCTGAGAAGTGCAGCTACTCTCCCATTAGATTCATTTCAGAAGTGCTGAGAAGTGCAGATGCTCTCCCATTAGATGCATTGCAGAAGTGCTGAGAAGTGCAGATGCTCTCCCTTTTAAATTGAACAAGTGCAGGTACTCAGACTCTGCAGCACCTGCCCTTTTAAAACACAAATACTAAGGAATGTCTTTTAAAAATCTTCAGTGTTGTCAACATCCTGGTCCTGGCGGGCTTGGGTCATTCCTACTCAAAAGGGGGGCAGACCCACCCACCAGTCATGTGCAAATGAGTGATGTCATCAGCCCGCGCGCCATATCATGATCCCTTTGTCTGCGCTGCGCTGGCTCAGAAGGGGTCTGAGCATTTCTTTTTGGCTCCTATACATACCGTAACTAGAAATCTCTCTGAGGCAGTGTATGTTTTGTTTACAGTAAAAGTATGCTTATGTGATTGGAAGCATCAAGTTCTAGTCCTGGGCTTTACATTTTACCAATAATTGTTTGTAGATGTGTTAGGGCACAGCTGAAATAAAAAAGATGTAAAACTTCCAAACTGCATACTAGCCCAGGATTGGAAAATGGTGTCTCTGATGGAATCATCTAGTGACTTTACATCACCCCGCATGCCCATATGGACAAGTGATAAAAAGGCTCTGTGGCTCCTTCCACCACCTGAGGGGACAGAGCGCAATTTACTTTCGCAACTCCAACCTGCCTCCTCTGTCAATACCAAACTCTCACAGTGCTTACTGAGGGCATTGTATTGTATTGGTTATTGATGTAGCGCTTAGCATACCGTTTGCGAGGCCTATAGCGCTTAGGGTATGTGTCATTGTTTTTCTATAGCAAATAAATTGCAGCATCAGTCACATAATCTTCTAAAAAAGTAAGGGGCATATTATCAAGCCAGGCGATACAATTATCGCCGCTTTAGAGGCAGAAAACTGCCGCTAAAACGACGATAATGGGCTTGATGATATGTTATATGGAATTCCAATTGAAGCCCATGTTAGATGTGAAAGACGTCTAACATGGGCTTCAATTGGAATTCCATATAGCATATTATCAAGCCCATTATCGCCGTTTTAGCGGCAGTTTTCTGCCACTAAAGCGGTGATAATTTTATCGCCTGGCTTGATAATATGCCCCTAAATGTTGTGCATCAGCTTTTCTTACTAGGAACTGGGGCGGCTCCTGTCGGGCAGCCCTTGTGTTTCGCTCCACTGTGCGCGACATGGCCTTAACTTATTTCCTCCCCAGAATGAGACTAAAAGAGCTCAAGATATTCAGGGATAGATGTCCAAGGTGACGCCGTGACTCAGCGGCCTTCTTCGGGAGACGACTGATATGCCAAGGCCACGAAAAGGCTGTCTCGCTTGGGAGGGCGATGACCTGGCGCCTCAAGGCAGGGATGACTTGAACCCCCATAGGCGGCTCGGGCAGGAGTGACTCCAACCCTCATCGCTTGGTGCAGTGGCCACGAGACAGAGCTCGGGGCTTCCAGCTGGCAAATCCGGGGCAAGCACATTCGCCACCCTTCCTGTCTTTGCGACAAAAGGGCCCGATTAATAAAAAAGCAGTTCCCTAGTTGCCTTAAGCTATGATGCAAGCAACTTTGTTTGGACAATTAACTAATATGCTTAATATTCTAAAATCGTCAATCAATAAAAGAAAGCCAAACTAACAAACAGTTCATTTGCAGATGTGTGTCTGTGCTTCAGGACTGGCTGCTTCTCGTGTTGATGAGAGATAGCTGTCTTATCCGTGGGGCGGAAGGGGCACCCCGCTTTGAAGTCTCTGGGACTGGAGGATGCACACGGGGTCAGGGTCAGCACGCGAGGTCACCTCTTCTGAAGTTATCCAAGGAGTCATTGGTGCTTGGGAAGCTTCTGGACAAACTTCCATCCGAACCCCGCCCTTTGACCCTCTCCCTGTGACCCTCTCCCTGTGACCTATGAACAGAATGTCTTTTTGATTAGCTGAAATGTTTGCACGAGTCTCCCATCGTGAGGCCTGATCCTAAAAAAAACAGCAGAAGTTCGCGCAGCAGCAGGGGGAGAGAAGAGGGGGTCTGCGCGATTCACTTGCGGGAGCGAGCGGCTGGCCCCGCGATAATTGATAACATATGGCGCCAGCCGCTCGCTCCCGCAAGTGAATCGCCACACGTGCACGCGTTGCCATTGAAGGCAATGGAACGCATGCACGTTTTTGGCCGCAAAGCTGTGCCGATGACTAAAGGTCTCTCCTATGGAGCGCATGCACGCTGCGTAGGCGAGACCTAAAAAGGGGGTAATCATGCAAAAAGTAGTATTTTCCTACAGGATCCCTGCTGGATATCGCATCAATTGCACACTTTGTACCAGGCATGTGGAGGACTGCGCGCATTTTGAAGTTATGAAGGGAACATTGACATGAACAGAGGACCATATATACTCCGCTTTCAGGGGTGGATAAACATTTGAATAATATGGCCATGAAGGGCCATAAGGATATCAATGAGAGGGGTGGTCTACCTGCTGAGTTAGAAAAGTGGCATTCTCTATGTTTGACCGCAGGCTGCAGTGACATTCCCTTTGGTCCAATTAGGTTTATGAATCACATATGTGTATAGAACAGAGACTAGTTCGCTCATGCACACGTGTGGCATTTCAGTTTTTGTGCCAATGCCAGCAAACCTTTTTTCCTATTTATGTAGAGCATGCTGGAGAGGTAAGTTTGTTTGTAAACTCAAAGTGAATTATAACACAGCAGTATCAGCAAGCATGCCAAAAAGAGATGTCACTTTGAGGAATATTCCTCCTCACGATATTGATCCCCATTTCCTTCTAAAAAGTAAGCAAGGAGAGCAAGGGAGATGAAACTGAAAGCTTTGAGGACAATATAGGAAGTATTTTATGGGACACTATGTCCGCAAAAGTAGCATCCTCTGCTCCATTTCAGACACCTGTAGACCAAACAGAAGAACATAGAAGAAGAATGTGATGCTCTTGCTTGAGACTAAAGAGGAAAATATATTGATAGAGAAATGTTCCCAGAATTTGGGTTTTTCTATTGATGAGTTTTCCAGCAGATCATCAGAGGAAGTTCTGAGGTAGTTTCTGCGTGTGCCTGCTTTGGGTCTTCAATAACAGCAACACATGCTAGATACCATCCTACATAAATGGAAGGATCTGAACAGGATCACTGTTCCCAGAGGAATGCCCAGGCAAAAATCAATTGAATAGATGGACAAGAATATTCCAGATTCAGGGTCTATGGATTCCTTGGTAGACAACTGTGTGGGGAGAACATCAGTGGCAGAGGAGAGTATTTTAAATGATCCAGTGGTGTAACACAAAATGATGTGAACTCCGGCCGAATGTGCTGAAGGGCCTCTGAGTCTCTCATCCACAAGTAATATAGTCAATAACTTGTTAGGTCAAGTCAATTGTTTCAGTAATTTAAATCTAGACTGAAAGTAGCAAAGTCAATGATCAGACAGGTGTAACCTAGAGAAAATGTGTAAAGTATATAGAAGTACCAACACTGTTAAAAAGTCACAAACACAGCACAAAACAAATCCCCCTTTAATAAAGTGGAGGAGAGTCTAACCTCCTCAGGTCGTTATCAAAGGTCAAAGATGCAAAGTGCAGAATGTTTAGTCTACCTGGTATCCTTCTGCAAGTCCGGAGTTGGCTGGGTGAGAGACCAGATTTATACCAGCCTGTGGGTGGGGGACACCCTAAGAAACTATTAGTTCCTCTCTGACCAATGGAGTAAATGTGCCCAGGCCCTGACTACCTATGTTCGCAGTAGTTCTTGCTTGTTTTACTGCAAAAAAGGCACACCATTCAATATGTAAGGGCGAATCCAAGATGGTGAATATTTTGGCCACACTAAACTTGGACCCTGAGGCTTGGGGTGTGAGTGGGGAGTGTACTATGGTAATCCTAGTGTCATCCCACACATACTACTAAAATCAATATTGAAACAAGCACTGTACTAGGGGTGGGCGGAACTCATGTAGTTTCACTCTGCATATGAACTGCAACATGCGACGCACCAGAGAGCGCTGCTTCTTTCTGTAGCTCAAGTAAATATTTTACTCGAGTGGCAGTTTTCTCAACATGAGCGGCAGCCTCGACTTCTTGTGTTGAGAAATCTCTAGCATTTGGTTTTCTCACTTGCATTTGCCAACACAGGGGCAGATTTACAAGCCCCTTGCAACACATTTACGCCGCCGTTGCGTCACTTCTGTGACGCAGCGGCGACGTAAACCATGCGCCATGTTGCGCCTTATTTACAACGTGACGTACTAGGGAGATGCTATTTTACAGAACAAGGGAACCCAAAGGAATTAAGACAGGGACCTTGGGCAATTTCATGTTATAGAGAACAGTGGTCCCTATTCAGGAGGAATACAGTGTGATAGATAACCATACACTTAGAATAGAATGTATGTCTTTTGTCCAGCCGGACAAGAATTTATTTTCATAGTATTTTTCAAAAGTAGTATCAAATAAAACATTCAAATGACAAGTGGGCACAGCCGTGACCAACAGAACACAAGACAGAACAATGAACACAGAATTGGCCAAAAGGCAAGCCAAAATGGGTCTGTACAGTTGTTCTCAGTATAGACAGACACAAATTAATCATTTAACACCGTTGCACAATGTGTTATAGCTTGAGTCTAGTGCATAGGGTGTTTGGGTGTCGACGACGTTTCGATGCCACATTAAATATAGGGCATCATCTTCAGGACAAACAAATAATGCACTGCTGTCTTGATAATATATCACAACTTTTTTACAATTCTTTACATACAAAAAAGGAACAAGGGGAGAAAAAGGGGGATAAAAAATGGAAAGGAAGAATTTTAACCACATTTGACACAATACTAGGCATGTTTTCAGCATAACGTTTGTGACTTAGGTGCTTGGAGTTGCGTGAACAATGTGGATTGAATTTCATGCAGAGGTGGTGACATTTCTCTACTCTATGCTGAGTGAGGATTGAAATTCGTGTCGCAGTGACGACGTTAAAAAGGAGTTGGTTGAATTGATGCTGATTTATGGTGCCTAGTACAGCTTCGTCATGAAATGGTGAATTATTGCAGTGTTTCAACGGAGAAGAGACAAGTGAGTATGATAAAAACCAGTCTGCATATTAAAGGACGACGAACCGGCGCAGTGCCTGATCATGAGCAAGGTGTTTCCAGTGATTCAGGAGGAACAAAAAAACGGCGCGGTGCGAAGGTGAATGAAATATTTTCATGGGTGAACCCAGAAGGCAGTGGGGACTTTACCTAAGGTGGCAGAGAGTCAACGGTTCATTATAAGCGCAGGAGCGCTCAACATCTGGGCTTTGGGGGTTGCTGACACCAGCGGGATCTAAATGAACAAAAGGCAGAGGTGGAGGTGTCTAAGTTTAAGAAGGGGTGGAGTTGACACGGAAATTGAGTGTAAAACAGAATAATTTAATTACCAATTCTGTTTGCTTTATGGCAGAAAGTCCTGTTGGGTGCTGTCTGCCAGCTGTTGGAGAATGCACGATCGCATTACCTGGAAGCAGAGAGGGGTAAGAATGGGTTAGGCGTGAACCCGCCATGTTAAAGAGGTGGTGTCCAAGGGATCTAGCCGTGCTACTTACTTCAGTGAGCGTGGGCAGTATCGCCGCATCTGCTTCGGAGTTTCAATGGAGACTGCCGGTTTGCCGAGGCAGAGCTAGTTATGGCATACTATCGGCAGAAAGTGAGGAAGGACTGGTTAAAGCACACTATCGGCCGAAAGCGAAGAAGGACTAAAATGATGGAAAGGAGGCGGACATTTTAAGGTGGTGTGGGAAGGACTGGTTAAGGCACACAATCGGCAGAAAGAGAAGAAGGACTAAAATGATGAAAAGGAGGCGGCCATTTTAAGGTGGTGTGGGTTGCCCAGGAAAGGTGCAGAGTAAGTGACTCATAGTGTGATTACACGAGCACGTGCATACAGAGTGGCAGTGTTTGTGACTTGAATACACGTTGAAAGAGACATCTTTTTAGAAAAACGGGGACATCTTTATAAAAGGGAGGTCCAGTCTTCAAGGCGATTGAGGCCACTGTGGATGCTATTGGTTCTCAGAATCCAATGGAGCTCTTCCTTGTTGAGTATTTGAGAAATGTCTGCCCCTCTTGGGGGTGGTTTGATCACTGTGATAATTGTCCATTTGAGATCATTCTCAGTATGTCCATTGAACAAACTGAACTTCTAAGGTTTTTTAGAAAAGTTCGCCTGCATAGCTTCTTTATTTTAAACCCATCTCAACCAAAACACTGTAACACCCCCTTTAAACCACCATCTAAATTTTCCCCTACCGCAAGTATGATACCCTCGGAGATCCCTACATTTGAAAAACTTGTTCTGAAAGACCTTGCAGACCTTGAAACTAAACGATCTTTTGTACCTTACAACATTACCATTCAAGAAAAAAATGCCTTATCCACTCTAAAAAATAACCAGTCCCTCGTGATAAAACCGGCAGACAAAGGTGGAGGGATTGTCATTCAAGAAATAGACTCTTACAAAAAAGAAATCTTGCGGCAACTCAATCATACTGAACACTATTGCAAATTACCTCGCAACCCTACCAATGAGATCCAGAAATTAATCTCTCAAGTCACCTCAGAAGCCTTAGAAACAGGCTTTCTATCAAAAAAAGAACAATAATTCCTCCACACAAAGTCCCCACGCATACCAGTGTTCTATTGTCTTCCTAAGATTCATAAGAACGCAGAGTCCCCACCCGGCCGTCCCATCGTCTCGGGCTGTGGTTCCATTTTGGAACCCCTTGGACATTATATAGATTACTTCATAAAACAGTTTGTCCCGGGTACTATCTGTTACATAAAAGACAGTATGGACATGATTAATCTCATTGAGGAGCTACCATTTGACCCCACATCCAGCACCATGTGTACGCTGGATGTGGAATCGCTGTATACTAATATTCCCCAGTATGAGTCCCTTCATGTCATTGAAAAAGTGCTCGAAACACGTCCACGCCCACACAATGTTCCTACAGTGTTTATTCTTCAGCTGCTCGAGATTTGCTTAACCAAAAACTTTTTTGTCTTTGAAGGACAGTTCTACGGCCAAGTACGTGGCACATCTATGGGAGCAATTTTCGCCCCTAACCTGGCCATACTCTATATGGACCACCTTGAGACATCATGTATCCTAGACACGTCTAACCCCTTCCACACAGGAATCACCTTGTGGAAACGGTACATAGACGACATTTTTTTACTGTGGAGTGACTCCCTAGAGAGCCTTACACAATTCCATCATTGGCTAAATAATAACAGCGGAGGCCTGAACTACACACTCAGTACTAGTAAAGAATCACTTCCCTTCTTGGACTTAGTGATAAAAAACACAGAGGGCCGCTTGACCACGAGTCTCCATCGCAAACCCACTGAGCGGAACACCTTATTGAACTACAGCAGCCATCACCCTCGTGCACTCAAAGATTCACTCCCTTTTTCCCAGTTCCTGCGCTTAAGGCGGAATTGCTATTTTAAGGAAGACTATTTCAGTGAGGCCAAGACACTAAGCCATAAGCTTAGAGCCAGAGGTTACCCACGGAAATTAGTGCGCCATTCCCTCAAACGCGCCTGGTATTGCCCTAGGGAAACCCTCCTAGAACCTAAACCTAAGAAAATGCAGGAACGCTTAATTTGTGTCACCACTTTTTCACCAGCATCACATGTAATCAAAAAGAGTATAGTCAAGCATTGGCCCGTGTTAAATACCGGCCAACTAAACCTGGAACGCCCACTGTTCGCCTTTAAACGGGCAAAAAACATTAAAGATCATCTAGTCCGGGCAGCCCTGCCAAAACCCCCCCAAAAAACAACTATCAACGATGCATGGGGGTTACCGACTCTTACCGGTCATGTGAAATGTGGGAGCTGCATATGTTGTGATTACACTGTTGAAGGCAAAATCTTTGAGCACGGAGCAATCAAATATGAGAGAAAATATTTTTCTAACTGTAATTCAACAAATGTTGTGTATGCAATTTTCTGTCCCTGCAAAATGATCTACGTGGGCCAGACAAGCCAGAAAATCAAGCTCAGGATCGGACAGCATCGCAGTAGAATCCGGTGTAAAACGGCTAATGCACCCCTAGTGGAGCACTTTACGGACAATGGACATACTGAGAATGATCTCAAATGGACAATTATCACAGTGATCAAACCACCCCCAAGAGGGGCAGACATTTCTCAAATACTCAACAAGGAAGAGCTCCATTGGATTCTGAGAACCAATAGCATCCACAGTGGCCTCAATCGCCTTGAAGACTGGACCTCCCTTTTATAAAGATGTCCCCGTTTTTCTAAAAAGATGTCTCTTTCAACGTGTAGTCAAGTCACAAACACTGCCACTCTGTATGCACGTGCTCGTGTAATCACACTATGAGTCACTTACTCTGCACCTTTCCTGGGCAACCCACACCACCTTAAAATGGCCGCCTCCTTTTCATCATTTTAGTCCTTCTTCTCTTTCTGCCGATTGTGTGCCTTAACCAGTCCTTCCCACACCACCTTAAAATGTCCGCCTCCTTTCCATCATTTTAGTCCTTCTTCGCTTTCGGCCGATAGTGTGCTTTAACCAGTCCTTCCTCACTTTCTGCCGATAGTATGCCATAACTAGCTCTGCCTCGGCAAACCGGCAGTCTCCATTGAAACTCCGAAGCAGATGCGGCGATACTGCCCACGCTCACTGAAGTAAGTAGCACGGCTAGATCCCTTGGACACCACCTCTTTAACATGGCGGGTTCACGCCTAACCCATTCTTACCCCTCTCTGCTTCCAGGTAATGCGATCGTGCATTCTCCAACAGCTGGCAGACAGCACCCAACAGGACTTTCTGCCATAAAGCAAACAGAATTGGTAATTAAATTATTCTGTTTTACACTCAATTTCCGTGTCAACTCCACCCCTTCTTAAACTTAGACACCTCCACCTCTGCCTTTTGTTCATTTAGATCCCGCTGGTGTCAGCAACCCCCAAAGCCCACATGTTGAGCGCTCCTGCGCTTATAATGAACCGTTGACTCTCTGCCACCTTAGGTAAAGTCCCCACTGCCTTCTGGGTTCACCCATGAAAATATTTCATTCACCTTCGCACCGCGCCGTTTTTTTGTTCCTCCTGAATCACTGGAAACACCTTGCTCATGATCAGGCACTGCGCCGGTTCGTCGTCCTTTAATATGCAGACTGGTTTTTATCATACTCACTTGTCTCTTCTCCGTTGAAACACTGCAATAATTCACCATTTCATGACGAAGCTGTACTAGGCACCATAAATCAGCATCAATTCAACCAACTCCTTTTTAACGTCCTCACTGCGACATGAATTTCAATCCTCACTCAGCATAGAGTAGAGAAATGTCACCACCTCTGCATGAAATTCAATCCACATTGTTCACGCAACTCCAAGCACCTAAGTCACAAACGTTATGCTGAAAACATGCCTAGTATTGTGTCAAATGTGGTTAAAATTCTTCCTTTCCATTTTTTATCCCCTTTTTTCTCCCCTTGTTCCTTTTTTGTATGTAAAGAATTGTAAAAAAGTTGTGATATATTATCAAGACAGCAGTGCATTATTTGTTTGTCCTGAAGATGATGCCCTATATTTAATGTGGCATCGAAACGTCGTCGACACCCAAACACCCTATGCACTAGACTCAAGCTATAACACATTGTGCAACGGTGTTAAATGATTAATTTGTGTCTGTCTATACTGAGAACAACTGTACAGACCCATTTTGGCTTGCCTTTTGGCCAATTCTGTGTTCATTGTTCTGTCTTGTGTTCTGTTGGTCACGGCTGTGCTCACTTGTCATTTGAATGTTTTATTTGATACTACTTTTGAAAAATACTATGAAAATAAATTCTTGTCCGGCTGGACAAAAGACATACATTCTATTCTAAGTGTATGGTTATCTATCACACTGTATCTAGGGAGATGCGTCACGTTGTAAAGCCCTGCGCTACATTAAACCTGCGTCAGGTTTAATGTATGCAGGGTGGGCGTTCCGTCGGAAAAAGCCTCGGAAAAGTGAGGCAGTGAAATCTACAAGATTTCACTGAGTCACTTTTCCCACGCTGCTGTGTCAAAACCCTGCGCCTGCCTGAAGCAGGCGTAAGGCGTGACGCAGCATGTTAGGTATGGGAAGTCCCTGAGTATTGCTGGAGTTGCGTCGCGCTTGCGACACGACTCCAGCAATGCACCGCCCACATGCCATCAGATGCGTCACGCATCTGCTTGTCCTTGCGCCAAGATGCGCCCCATTATAAATGCGGCGCATCTGCGGTGGCGCAAGGGCAAACTTGCGTGATGCATCTTCCCTGGCGCATCCCTGCTGATTTGCAGGGATGCGCCAGGGAACATAAATCTGCCCCTTAATGTTGGCAAGCAACGCATGAGAAGAAATTCTGCAACACGGTGGTTGGCGGAGTTTTTCGGAAACTCTGCACTCCAATGGGAGCACATAGTGGGAAAAACACTGTGAATTCTGGAGCAGTGGCGTTTACCACCCACCCCTAAACTGTATCCACAAGAAACCTCGAGACAGATATCTGGAAAGACAAAAGCTGGAATGTTAGAAATTGGGTCTCTAGTTGTCTGAGGTAGGTACTTTAGACCAAATAGGGACCCTTGCTTCTAGTCAGGGTGAGAGAGATACATGCTTGTCGATAACCCCTGCTCACCCCCTTGGTAGCTTGGCTCGAGCAGACAGGCTTATCTTCAAAGGCAATGCGTAAAGTATTTGTACCAACACTCACAGTAATATAGCAATAACACCACAAACGGACTCTACACCGGTTTAGAAAAATAACGTATTTTTACTAAACATTAACATGACCAAGACGACAAAAAGGTTCCGCATATATAAGATTACTCGTTGAAAATGTTCTTTAGATAGATCGTTGCGTTGTAACAAGAATACATTGCAGAAATCAGGTAGCACTCACGGGGCTACCTCGGCGTCAAGACACAAAGTCCAAAGTTCAACACTGCCTGCGAGGCTCGCGGCGGCAGGTGCGGAGTCACACGGACTCTCAAGCAACAGTACCTCGGACAAACATGGTGATGACGGTGCACGGCGTCAATGGAAAACGATGTTGTCTCCAGCGAAGTTGCGATGTCGGTGATTCTTGTGGATTAGAATTCCGATTCTGCTCCTCTTGTGCTCGCCCAGCTCCCTCGATAACAGAAAGACCTTACTCTCAGCTTCAGGTCCTCCTCACGACTGGAACTCCCAGTAAGGAGGTTCAGGTAAGCAAAATGTAGAGCAAAAATGGTTTTCAAAAAATAAAATTAAACACAGGTTGGGCCGAAAGAGAACAATTATTGAGATATTGGGAAACTTCACTCTACTTTGGCCCACAATCACAAGGATTTGTCTAATTACAAAGTGTAACAAAGCACTCTATTTCGAGAACAAGGTTGAATTCTTCAAAAACCTCTGGAACAACTTCAAACCCCAAACCAAGTGACATTAGGACACAGGGAATGGAAAGTGACAGCCATTCGAGCACGAAAGACAATAAAAACCAACCTGTAACACTCTGTTAAAACTGCACGACATTTTGAAGTTCCTCCAGTTCTCCCAGAAGCAACCCCTTAAAATGCAGGCAGAGAAATGTCACACCAACTCCGAATGAAAACAAATGGCAAAAAAAAAAATAAGGCAAAAGAAAAAAGTAAAATTGTCAAGGAGGTGGAGCAGAGGACAGGATGAAGCTATGTTTTTGCAGAGATTCTGGAGAGGAGAAAACAAAGCATGCTGTCTTTGATGGAGAAAGCATTCGGGCCTCTCAGCTCCGGCCAGCTCCTGCATACAGCTGTTTCTGTATGCTCTCACCAGGCAGAAGTAGGAGCGGGACGTAGTCTGGAAAGGCTTGCCATTGTTATTACAACAGTGCCATCTATTGGCCAGTCACTAGGTCGTTTTTTACGTGGTTTAGGACAGTCGTTCATGTAAGTCGTATTTAAGGATGTTGTGATTAGCAGATTGGTCGTTGTTTGGGATTCATTGTTCAGGTCAGTCGTTTTTTAAACTTTGTTATTAAGGCAGTTTCCCAAGTAAACAGCCAGTCTCAATGTGCTGCTTCACAGGCAGCTAATTATATACACAGTTGAACTATGCTAGTTTCAAAAGTTCAAACAATGAATTACTAGGCAGTTACACATTATGAAAAGCATGAGGCCACCAGTGAACCTAGACATTAACTTAATTCTCTACACATTCTTTATTGCAGTTCTAACAATGCTTAACAAACTAAGCGACCGATTACTATGTCGGTCAAAAAGCCTCCGACCGACAGTCGGATTCTCCAAGACCGTGTTGGAACCCATCCACCTGACTCAGTTGGAAACAATTCCGACCGACCAATTACGATGTTCGCGATCGGAAGGGGAACTGTTCGGTCATTCCGAATCAGTCCTGACTGGCACTTGGAGAATCCGAGTTGGTCAGAGACTATTCGTACAGCTCTAAAGACAGCGTTTCCGACCGACCAATTACGATGTCGGATTCTGACAGCCTTTCAGACTTGGTCTGTTTGACACAAAAAGGCTGTCGGAAACTGACTTTGGGGGCCCCTAGCAGTCCCCCCTTCATCCTGAGGCCTTCGGTTGGGGGCCATAAAACCATAGTCTGTGTAGCAGGTACCATGGAGTGCCCATGACGGGGTGAAAGGTTTTCTGCAGACACCCATTTTCCCCATAGGAGCCTGTGTTGTCGATCCGAACACAGGCTCCCATTGAAGCCAATCGTAATTGGTCGGGAGGAACCGCTGACTGCGAGTCAGTCGGTCCCGATTCCGAGTCGTTGTCAGGAGGAGGAAACTCCGACTGACATTGGATTCGTAATCAGCCCCTAAGTATTCTTCTACTTTTGAATGCATGTGCATTTGGGTTGAATGCATATTTATTTGTCTGTGTGCTCTATCATTGTGCTCCTAAGACCCCTGATTAGATTCTATTTGTTCTTGGCTAATTCATTCTCCTGCTCCCATTGTTTAATCATGTTTCAGTCTACTGAAAACACAGAATGTGTGCTGGTGTGCCAGTGTGCTAAGGCCATAAATTCCTTCAAGGTTGTCAAACACAGGTTTTCTTTCATTATGACCTTTCAGATCATGCACTCTGTTCTCAAATTAACTTTGACTCTTTTTCATCAGCACAGGTTTTTGGCCTGCACTGCTCTTTCACCATGTATAGTTGTGTGGCGCTCTCTGCTGTTGTCTGCTGTTGTGTTGTGTTTTAATTTCTTCAATAACATTCCCCCTGTAGTTGGTATTTCAACTACAGGATCTAAACCTTGATATACACTTGGCACTGGATGATATTTGTTGCCCTGAGCATCTATTACTCAAGTTGGTGTCCTAAATGGAAACATTCCTCCCGCCTTGGTACTAATCCTTTTAAAACATGTTAAGACTAATTGGATAGCACAGTACACAACTAGTAGGACAACAATAGTTGGCAACAAGGCTCCCAACAGTCCTGACATCCAGGATAGCAGAAAAGAAAAACATCTGGTAAACCATTTATCTGGGGCACCTCCTTCAGCTACCATTTTCTTTTGTAGATTGTGCCAAGTTTGTATAGCCTCTGACAAAGTTCATTGTCTGTATCATTTGTTGGTATAAAAGTAGAGCAAGCAGTTCCCATCTTAGCACATACCCCTAGGTGCATGGCCATCATAAGGTCAAGTACATGACAGCGCTGTATTATAATCATTCTCTTAGCACTCAGCTTTTCCTTTATGTCATTGAATCCATCTTTTGTAGTGTTGATGCACTTGAGGAGCTCCCACTGAGTTATCTGCAGTTAAACTGTTGCCTTAACCTGTAGATATGGCAGAATGGTCCCAAAGAACAGTGGTGCATCATAAAACAACCAATACTCTTGAGGAATATTGTTCCACATAGTAGTGCCATAATACTCTGCAGTTCTCGTCCTTCGATGATGATGTAATAAAGTCATTGGACAGCTCATGGTGCTTTCATGTAGAGTTGATATATATTGATTCCAGGAATTTCCAAGACAGGGGCGTGCAAAGTGATCAATTTGCAGAGGCCACCCCAGTTTGGTGGTAACTGGGTGTACAGTAGTTCTCCACATTGCCAATAATAGGCAATGAGCTGGAGGTGTCCCATGCATGTCCACGTTATCTACTGTGTCTTTACAGTTGGTATTGCGTCCTACATTAACAGTGCCCTTTGTTCTGAAACACAAAGAAACAGATGTTATTCTCATGACTGTCTGAGGACTCACTGTACTATCAATTCAAGTGTAATATGGAGCATGGTTGATCCACATTTGCGTACACTTTTTTACTGCATTCTGACTAAGTACTATTCCATAAAGACACGACCCTGCAGGGAAGTTCAATATTAGAATGCCATTGATCATGGACAAAAACAGATACAGTAACTAATTCCTGGCCTAAAAACACTATCCGAGGGTAAAGGATTTACTAAGTAACTATTACTGTCGGGTCTCACCTTTGTTTCCGAAGGAACGCCATGGACATGAAGAGGGATCCACAACTTCCCCAAATCACCTATTGCACCCAACAAGGGTCAAAGTGACAATGGTAACCCGGGGAAGAAGGGAAACAAAACACAGAGAGATAAGGGTCTCACGTCGAACCCCAGGCTGCAACAGAACTAGGCAAGGACAAGGCACAACAACTGTAGGCAAGAGAGAAGAACAGAAAACATCTCTCTAATGGGTTATTTCATACCTTAAGTTTTCTCTTCTTCTAGAGGTTCAAATAGCTCGGGTCATCAAAACACATGTTTGGTTCTGGTGGGAAAAATAGGGAACTATTAGCTAGAGGGAAATTAAATAAAAGGAATGAAAGGAAATACAAAAAAAACCTAGGCTAGGACCCATCTTTGTTGCAAGACTTTAGTATGTGTAATATTCTTCAAAAAATAAACAGTGTCATAATAGCCAAATTAAAGTAGCCTTATTTTCAGGTACTACACCTAATATCCTTTTTTTCTTCTTTGTACAGATTACTAAACCCCAGAGAGAGAAGGAACGGAAGCCCGCAGCGTCAGGAACGCCGGATCAGGTAAGTATATGCAGGGGCGAGGATCAAAGAAAGAAGTGGCAGCACAAGCACTGTTACCGTCATATGCCAGTAATGCAGCCTTCTGTCCTTGTTTTCTTTTCTTTCAGGACAGCGGGTGATCAGAGAGGACAGATATCATGAGGCGGAGGCGGCGCACCAAAACAGGAACACCGAGAGAAGAGGTCTGGGAAGAAGAACAAGACCACAACGAAGCTGGACGCCGAGGAGACTCCCGACGCCGCGGAAGTTCTGGAAAGACCCGGAAGGTAAGCTCCAAACTTCATAAACCGGAACGCGAAGCATTACCGCTCAGGGGTGGCTGTGCAATGAACTCTCAGGCTTGGCACCGCGCATGCGTGCCTCCCGTGCATCACCATTTTGTTAGTTCGTATGCCCCCAGTTCGGCAATCGCGACAATTACATTCAGTGGGTGGGCGAGTTACTTCTAAATACCGTAAATCTAAAACCATCTGGATCCAATCTACAGTAGTGGGATGACCTGTCTTCTTCATGAGGGATATCTCATCCTTAATGTCCTGTTTATCTATAAAAATATATAAGATTTCTGCTGGTGTAATATTTTGTAGAATTGACTAGAAAATGTGCTACTTTAACTGCATATGGGACTTATTTCTACACAAGTAGAGATGCAATAGACATAGAGCTGTGCTTGGGGGTACTTCTTTATTTGAGTGTAGCCTATATGACTCTCTAGCATGAAGAATTAGAGAACAAACAAAACATGATTCATTGTTACTTTCTGAACCTGTGTCTGACATATGCTGTTATCACATTTTATCTTCTAATCTGATATAAAATTATGGGACACATTTGCATGAATAAAAAGTGCTATGAAAGAGCAACAATAGAAAAAATTGTATTAAGGAACAAAAAGAAAAAGGTAAACAAAAATACATAACGTTTGTGTCATTAATCCCAACAATTGTCCGAAGGCAGAGGTGGAGGAGGTATTGTTTACGATGGAAACCTTCTTATACTCTCTTGTTCCATTTACATTGTCTATGATGCTTGGCATGATGTTAGATTCAGACGAATATCAGTGAGCTGGAAGCAAGGCTTCCTGCCATCTACCTTGAGGGCAGTGAGGTCACCATGGTCACTGTGGATGGTCTGTTGAATCTAAGCTCTTTCCATTTAAGGACAAAACTTCATGCAAAAACCTTGTTGCCTATGTGCACAACTGGGAGGTCGACCTCAGCGGTGGTACGCTTCACCTTCCCATTGGTTATCTGTTTAGAAATGCACTTTGCAACCTTGATTAATTCATAAAGGTAAACATGCATTTCATCATTTAGGGTTTCCACTGAACTTTCTCCCTGTACATTACTTCTAGGGGCAGGTACCTGCACATTCATAGGTCTCCCTTTCACTATCTGATGGCGTGTCAGATGATGATCAGAACCAGACATGTTTCTAAGGGACAAGAGTGCCAGTGATAGACATACACAAGCTCTTCTTATGCAACGTGGCACATAGTTTGCCTATCTTATTCTTTTTCAGGCCATTTAGGTGCTCAATGATGCCATTGCTTTGCAGATGGTAAACAGAGGATAGTTTTATCCCTAACATTGTCGAATGATGTGGGAAGATTGCATTAACAAAGTGTGTGCCATTGTCAAATCTTATCCCTTCTGGAATTCCCTAGCATAGAATCATCTCAGAAATCAGAAAGGTAGCAGCTGGTCCTGCTTCAATACATTAGGAAAAAGGACAAACTGCAACTATATGGTACCAATAGTTGTTGCACCTATTTAGCATGTCTATGAAGTCAATATGGAGGGCTTTAAAGGGACCTTTTAATTGGGACTGAACCAGTCTTGTTGTATTTGCTTAGACAAATGATCTCTTGAGATGTGAAGTGGTAAATGCAACTGATCAAGAGCTATCAGAAGTAAAGCCTGAGGCATCATTGGCTTACCTATGGATATTTGCGTATATATTGGGCCATCTCTTGACTGGAAGCATCCTCTAGCCTCCCATAATGTTCGCATGGGGTGGAGCAGCCTCCTGCAATGCAACCATGCTATCCCAGCAGAATGAGGCATGACATTGTCTGTGGAAGGATTAGATTCAGATTCAGGCAGCAAGGCAGTCGGAGCCACAAGAACAGGTACATCTTGTGTCCCTGAATGCACACGCAGTGGCGTGTGCCTAGCTGCATCTTTAGCAGCCCAATGTGCTAGTGCATTGCCCTGTGACACACAATCCTGTTCATTTCTATGTGCTGTGCTTTGTACAATTACCGCTGCCTGTGGTAACATGAGTGCCTCTATTAGAGTCTCTAGGAGATTCCTATGCATAACAGGACTTCTGTCTGATTTGCGAAAGCCTCTCCTACCCTAATGTTGGAATGTACAGTGGTAGTCACATAAGCTGAATCTAAATAAATCACAATGACTTTTCCTGCTACTTGCTTAAGAGCCACTATCAAAGCTATCAGTTCTGCTGCTTGTGCAGAATAATGTGCTGGTAGTGTTAACTTCTCTACTTTGTGGAGTGTGTCAGAAGAGTCATGCTGTTGTGCTCTGACTACTGCTGAACCAGTGTGTCTTACTCCTGTATCCTGTTGAATAGTAGAAGAACCATAAACAGAATACACAATGCTAACTGGTATAGGGTGATGCTTGACTAGATTTAGTAGGAATGTAAATTGCACGGTCATGCACATCATCCTAAGAATCTAATATAGGATGAGCAAAGAATGTTGCAGGATTCACTGTAGGACGCTTCACAACATTCAAAGACGGTAGTGACAGTATCGCCTCATATCCTGACACTCTCTTGATAGTTATAGTAGTCTTAGCCTTCTGCAAAGAGTGTGTCAGAACACAGACTGGATAACCACTAGCCTTAGAAGCCGGATACAGCGGGAGAGATGAAAGATGCTAGGTAACCCTATCCCCTCGATGATGTTACCTGTGAGTATGTGACAACCACTCAACAGGAAAAAACACAATAGGGGAAAGGTCAGAAAAGGGACAAAAGAAACAATAACGATGCGGCTGCGAAAAGACTCAATGGGGAATGTACCTGGAGTTGTAGACTTCACTCCTGCTCTCTAGCCCTGTGTTCCCTGTATTGAGACACAAGCACAACACACATGTAATAACCACCATAAGCAAACAGAACAAAGCACTGTAGAATTATGTGAAGGCACTTACAGTTAATCATGCCGCACTCATCCTCATGTAAAAAAAGGCAAAAAAACCAAAAATAAAGCAAAGAAATGAATAAGCACTCCAGTAACTGTTTCCAAGGCGCCTGTACACTAGTCATAAGAGGCACTGCACACATTAACAACAAGAAAAGAAAAAAAACGTAATTGTACTTAGCTTGGAAAATGCAATCCAAAGTAAATGTGAAGATTTCCACCAAGACTGAAGGGATAGAAGGCCCTGGAAACAATAGGAACCTTCAGGAGTTAACACGCTGTTCTTGTGTGTTCCTTAGGCAACCCAAAACAAGTGAAAGCACCACAAAATAGTTCGAGCCTCTCACCGGCTCCTTGGTGGGTTGAAACGCGACCAGCAGATTAAGAGGGAGGCAAAGGATGAACTGCCAAAGCCCCAGGCCGGCTCGCAAAAAGTGCTCCAGCGATAAGCAAGGGTTTCCTGGATCGGACACAGGGGAAGAAATGCTCCAAGTTCACCACAGCTCGTAATTGCGCTCCAGCGCGATTAACACGGAAATGGCTCAAGTATGCAGAGAATCCCTCTCACGCTCCAGCACGTCAGAAGGAACCTACACAATGCCGGCAGAAGCAGAAGGGGAAGAAGGCAAGGAGGAGACGCGGGGCCTGAAGTCTCCTGACCCCAGCTTGCAGCAGCACAAGGTTGGAAATGGGATTTCCAGGGGAAAAAACAGTAGGCGGTGCTTGAGTAGTTTCCAGAGGTTGGACCTGTGATCCACTCCCCTGGAATTATGGGAGTTGTAGTCCTACTTCATGCACACTCCATTCTCCCTGTTCCACACACTCTTGTGTTTAGACTGTGTGTCTCCCACGCTATCTACGCCTAAACATGAAGGAACCCCCTCTCAACGACTGACGTCCCGACGGTCCACCAGGCCTAGTGGGAAACCGTGAGTGAAAAAGTCTAAGAAGCACAGGGCAGAGAAGTTTGGTACCCGGCTCCTATGAGCGATCCTCGGGACCATACCCCTTCCACTGAATGAGGCAATGCACCCGTCCTCTGATATATTTGGAATCAAGAATACTCTTGACCTCGTACTCTTCTTCCCCCTTAATTTCCAGCAGCCGTTGTCTTACAAGCAGTCTGGTTTGAGGGAGACAGGGCCGTAAGAGGGAAACATGAAACACAGGATGGATGTGCCAATAAGAGGGGAGTGTCAATCTCATCACTACAGGATTGACTATTCTGTCAATTGGATAGTGTCCCACAAACTTAGGTTTTACCCAGATGTTACCGTTGAATTTCAGATGTTTTGTATCGAGCCACACCCTATCTCCCACATTATAGGAAGACCCTGGGGATCTTTTACTATCTGCATACTGTTTGTCATGTGCTTGTGCTAATTCTAACTGTGTTTTGGCATTCTGTAATACCCTTCTGAGATGTGTATGATGTTCCTGAATCGTAGCATGTCTGGTTTGCACAGGCCATTCGAAGGGTAAGATATTAGGATGGTATCCGGTCAGGCAAAAGCAAGGGGAACAGCCCAGAGAGGAATGGTCCGTGATATTGTATGCAAACTCTGCCATCCACAGAAGTGTGCTCCATTCGTCCTCTTGTTTCAGAGTAAAACATCTGAGGTACTGTTCTAGCGTTTGGTTTAGTCTCTCGGTTTTGCCGTCTGTCTGCGGATGGTAGCTAGTAGAGAGACGGGCATCGACTTTCATAACATCACACAGCGCCTTCCAGAACATAAAAGTAAATTGGGTTCCTGTTATAAAGACGCCTGGAACAGGTAGGTGAAGTTCAAATCACTCTTTATTACGGCCTTCACTCAGGAACCTTTAACAAGTCTCGCTGCAGGGCCAGCGACTGCCAACTCTGCCAGTCAGGCTGCCTTGTCAACATTCTAAGGCAGCCTCTGGCTCAACTGTAGGAACATTCCAAAGGGGTGGAAAGGGAGGGGGTGGAAGGGAGAGAGGGAGAGATCACAGAAGGGAAGTGGCATATAATAAAGCAGGCCAAGAAAAGTAAGGGAATTATAATATATCTTCCCCCCATAAAACAATGTATGAGAGAGGTATAACGTTATTGTATAATAAAGTCTTTATGCCATTTGGGTGAAACAGTAGGTCTTCTGGTACTGCTCCTGGGAGGCGTGACAGGGTCTTCAGAGCCCCCCAGTGACAGTGAGTTTTCATGAGTGGTGTCCTCTGGGTTCGGGCATTTAGCCAACCGGTTCAAGCTCCAGTTTCAAGGACCACAGTGTTGTATTTGATGTCCACTATTCTTCTGGGTTCAAAACATTTAGATTCATGATCCCCCGCGAATGTGGGTTTTTTCACAGCCACCCAATCTCCTACCGACCATTCTCGATTCTTTGTTCCATGCTTTTGAAATTATCGGCCTTTGTAGTTGGCTTGATGGGAAGCTATTTTGGGTTTGGCCTTGTCATAAGAGTGTGCCGTTAACTCTCCACTCCGATCCAGTTGGGGAAGAACTTTGTACTGGGTTTTCTTCTCCTGAGCGATGAGAATGGGGATATGCCAGTGACCAGGTTGAGGGTGGTGTGATATGTCCAGAGCATATCTTGAATAGAGCGTTCGACCGGTAGGTTGTTGATGCAAGCAAGCTGTATGTTCTCTTTTACCATTCTGTTTACTCTTTCGACTAAGCTGTTGGCTCAAGGGCAGTACAGAGTAGTTTTCAGGTGGGTTATGGCTAAGCTGGTCAGGAAGTTGGACATGGCGGATGAGGTGAATTGGACACCATTGTCTGTGACCAGGGTGGCCGGAATGACTTCAGTGACGAAGGTATCTCGTAGGAAGTTGATCAGGGATTCGGTAGTTATTTGGTGTACCATTTTAATGACTACCCTGTGAGAGTGAAAATCCGTCAGGACAAACACAAATCTCTTAGTGACACCTCTCTTATTGATCGGGCCGATGATATCCAGAGGTAATTTTTCCCATTGTTTGTCCGGAATGGGAACAGGGGAAAGAGGTGCCATCTGGGTGCATTTAGTTTTGTCACTATTAGCGCATATGGTGCAGTTCTTGACTTTGGTTTCGACCATGGAGTCCATGTTGGGGAACCAGTAATGCTCTCTGCGTCTATTTTTCATAAGGCTTCTCCCTAGGTGACCCTCATGGACCAAGTCTATTATTTTGTTCTTCAATCCTTCTGGAGGGATGATTTTGTTGTTTCTCCATATGTGATCATTGTTCAAGTTGATCTCATGTCTTATTTCCCAGAATTTGTCTAAGTCTTGGTTTACGCTTTTACGTGAAGCTGGCCATCCTTCAAGGGTGTACTCTTTAAGACAGGAAAGTGTGGCATCTTGGGTCATGCTCTCGATCCATTAATCTTGCTTTATTGTGGAGGAGTGGACCTGTAAGATGGGAAATTCAGATGTTTCAAAGCATTCAGATAGTTCTAATGCTGCCCTCGAAAGGAAGTCAGCTGCAGTGTTGAGTTCGCCTGTGACATATTCAAGTTTAAAAACGAAGCTTTCTAGGCCTAGTACCCATCTAGCTACTCTGGGTGTACTGTTAACTGATCCTTTACAACTGAACATGTAGATGAGGGGCTTGTGATCTGTGCGAACAGTAAACTTTATCCCCCACAAGTAGAACTTGAAATGTTTAATCGCCCAAAAGCAGGCTAGGGCTTCCCTCTCTACGACAGAATCGTTTCTTTCTGAGCTGTTGAGGGTGCGGGAAGAGAAAGCGACAATGCGTTCTCTCCCACCGATAACTTGAGACAGGGTTGCTCCTAGGCCTTTGTTGCTGGCGTCTGTGGTTAGAATGGTCTTCCTGAAAGGGTCAAAATTGCATAAGTGAGGGGCATTTAAAATGCTTATTTTAATGTTGTAAAAGGCTGCCTGGTTCACCTCTAGCCATTTGAAGGGAGTATGGTTTTTAGTGAGTTCCCTAAGGTCATTGGAAATATCTGAAAAGTTCTTGACATATTTGGCCATGTATTCTGTAAGACCCAAGAGGGATAGTAGTTCTTGTTTGGTAGTGGGTGCCTAACTTGGGTTTAAATCCGTCCCTTGATATGGTGTGCCCAAGGTAGTCAACGGTTCCCACCCCTATTTGGCATTTTTCTTCTTTAAGGTAAGACCCGCCTCTTTGAAATCTCTCAAGGACAGCCCTGAGAGAGGAATCATGTTCATCCAGTGTTGCTCCATAGCTCAAGACATCGTCTTGGAAGCACATAGTTTTGGGAACCCCTTCAAGTATGTGCTGCATTATCTTTTGAAATACAGCTGCCGCCGAAGCGAGTCCAAACGGCATTCTGAGGAACATGTATGACACCAGAGGAGTGGTAAAAGCAGTTAACTCTCTGGAGTCGGGGTGGAACTCTACTTGATGGTAGGCATTGGAAAGGTCAAGTACACTAAAACAAGTGGCTTCCCCCATGGTGCTTAAAACCTCTTGGATGCGGGGAACTGGGTGTCTTTCAAGGATGATGTTCTCGTTTAGGTCTCTAAGGTCGATGCACAATCTAATGTCATTCCCCTGGGCCTTCTTAGCGATAACCACAGGTGCTACCCATGCGGTGCAGTCCACAGGTAGAGGTTTTTTCTTCAGAGGCCAGGGCAGCGGACTTCAGAGCACAGGGTTCATGGTTTGATCCTTGGCTCTGGTGGCGGCAGCTCAGCACCATGTGATTCTGGGCAATAGCTCACTTAATTTCCACGACGGCTCCCAGCGCCTTGAGACCCGTAAGGGTGAGCAGTTCGTGCTTTACAAATACAGATTTTATATTTTTTAAAGGTAGTATTACACCTAGGGACTGTAGTCTGGCCAGTTCAGTTTTAAGGGGTTCCCACATAAGGTGAGGTATGGGCCTCCTTTTGTGTGCAACGGGTTTGGCTTGGGGTTTCAATTTTATTTTGTGTTGTAAGTTCTTGAGCAGCCCTAAATTGGAAGTGAAAACGTCAGGAAACTCTCTGATGAAGATTTTACCCTGGGTAGGCTAAATCAATGGTAAGAACTTGCTCTGGGTTATTGGGGTCCAGTTTTATGCCCAACTCTTTTTGATGTTGCCAACCAAGGAGATTGGACCCCTCCTCCACTATATAGACTTTCCCAAGGGTGACGCGGTCTTTGAAAGAAATGTGAGTTTTAACCATGCCCTTCAAAGGAATAGATTCTCTGGTGTAGCTGCTGGGAGAAATGTTAGGCTTTATTATGTCACTTTCTTTGCAGAAGTTCATGTTATTAAAATCAGAAATGTTTACAAAAGTGAATGTGGAACAGGAATCCGCAAACATGTTAATTTTCTTGCCACCCAACTCAATAACGCATTGTGGGTAGTTTATTTGATTGACAGTGCTGGAGTCCTCGAGACAACAACTTCCTTAATAACTAAATACTCCAACTTCACAATTCTGGGAGATCTTAATCTTCATTTCGACCAGCTAAATGACCCCACGATCAAAACGCTCCTTGCAGATCTCTCTGCACTGCAACTCAACTCCTTCATCTCCACTCCAACCCACTCAGCCGGCCACATCTTAGACCCAGTTTTCTCAAACCTAGAGAAACTTACTTCAGAGCCACCCTTACCAATGGGATGGACAGACCACTTCCTCATCAAAGTGGCCACTCCGGTTAGGAAAAACAGACACAACACGGCCTCGACTCGCCGATTAAAAAGGCCATGGCATAAACTATCTCCTAACGACCTGCATACGACCTTAGGGGACTTCCACCTGGATACCCATTCCGATATCAATGTTAACTACAGCGCATTTAAAGAATGGATCACGGGCGGACTAGACAGTCTCATTCCAGTTAAATGGGCCAAAGGCCGCAATTCTCCATCTAATCCCTGGTACAACGATATCCTTAAAAATCTACGCAAAGAATGCAAAAAAGCAGAACGCCTTTGGCGCAGAGACTACAACTTAGAAGACAAAGCAAAATATCTAGGTTTACAGAAAACGTATCACAAAGCCATCCGTGCGGCACGTTCCGCCTTCTACGCCGACAAGATCGACTCTAGCCCCATCCCTGCTAAAGAAATCTTCAAACTAGTACAAGAACTGCAGAGCAGCAAAGCCCCCCTCCCTACTATCTCCTCCGAGCAGCAGTGCGAAGACCTCGCCAGTTTTTTCGTCGACAAAATACGGAAGATTTACACCTCTTTCCCTCAGCCCGTCCCTAGCACTACCAGCACTTCCTCCTCCCCCAATTACTCTAACATGACGCACATCCCAGAAATCACCAATGATATCCTCCTCAGATTATGCAAAAAGGTCAAATCTGGTTCCCCTGCAGACCCTATGCGCCCGGCCCAATTCCTGGAGTCACTCAACTTCTTTCTACCAACACTTACCGCCATATTGAACCTCTCCTTCACTTCAGCGTGCGTACCTTCAGCCTGGAAGCAAGCCTGGGTCTCGCCCATCATCAAGAAACCCACTCTAGACCCATCTAAACCGGAGAACTTTCGTCCTATCTCCCTGCTCCCATGGCTGTCTAAACTCGCTGAAGCTCATGTCAACAGCTCCCTGTCCCAGCACTTGGTCAAAAACAACATCCTGGACCCAACGCAAAACGGGTTTAGACCAGGTCATAGCACTGAATCAGCTCTCTTAACCACCACAGAGCACCTCCGAACGATCTTAGATGCCGGTCAAAGTGCTGCGCTGATCCTTCTGGATCTTAGCGCGGCCTTTGACACGGTATCCCATACCATCCTTCTCAATCGTTTGGAGGCCTCGGGAATAACTGATCATGCCTTGAACTGGTTCAGATCTTTCCTCGAAAACAGATCCTTTCGAGTCTCCGCCCCTCCCTTCCTATCCAAACCCCACCCCATTACACAGGGAGTCCCGCAGGGCTCTACACTGAGCCCATCCCTTTTTAATCTCTACGTCCAGCCTTTGGCGGCAGTGGCCAAAGAATGGGGATTGACAATAGTATCATACGCCGATGATACACAGCTGGCCATCGCTCTCTCAGAAGGTACTTCCAACCTTTCCTCTAACTTCAAAAACGGACTTTCTGCAGTTGCCCAGTGGATGACAATGAACTGTCTCCAGCTTAACGGCGGAAAGACAGAGGTTCTTCTCCTGGGAAATAACACCAACCTTTGGAATGAACACTGGTGGCCGTCTTCCCTGGGCACCATCCCCCCCCAAAAAAAACTAGTGAAAAACCTGGGCGTCTGGATGGACGACTCACTCAACTTCCGGTCCCACACCAAGAAAGTGGCCGGCACCTGCATTGGCCTACTAAGAAGCCTCAGCCACATTCTAGGCTTTTTCAACGCCAAAACCCGACAACTAATTATTCAAGCTACCATCCTCTCGCGACTAGATTACGCCAATGTACTCCTTCTTGGTGCCAACAAATGTGAGATAGCACGTCTCCAACGTGTGCAGAACTCCGCGGCTAGAACTCTGGTCGGCCTCCCCCGCAGATGCTCAGCCAGAGCGACCATCAAAAGATTACACTGGCTACCCGTTGATTCTAGAATCAAATTCAAGACCCTTGTTATGTCCTTCAAAATTCTCAGACTCAACACCCCTCCCTTGCTTCAACCCCTCCTCACTCCCTACGTCCCGGCACGGACCCTCAGATCCTCCAACCGAAATCTTCTTTGCGTTCCTCGAATAAAACTCAGCCGCATGGGCGGCCGCTCCTTTAGGTTCCTCGGAGCCAAGCTGTGGAATGACCTGCCACAACATATCCGTTCTATAGACAGCCTACCAGCTTTCCGGAAAGCTGTGAAAACGTTTCTATTCCCTTGCCTGTAACCCCCCTAGTCCTACTCTCCTCTCAGACTTGGATCTAGGTTTCTAGCGCCGGGACGCCTCATTGCTGGGGCAGCTGTTGCGCTCTACCAAAACAATAGAATAGAATAGTCTCGAACTTGGAAGATAATTTTCTTAACTGATTGAATTTTGGACTCAGAAGTAACCTCCGCACTGTTCTGTTTACTGGGACAAACTCTAGCAAGGTTGCCTTTCTTATTGCACTTCTTGCAAATAGCCGTTATGGCTTGGCACTTAGGGATTGTTGGCAAGGTGGTTGCTACTACCGCAACGGTAGCATTTGAGTTTGTTAGGGTTGTTGTCATGAGGCAAGTTGGAAGTTTTGGCATTATTCATTTTGCAAATAGTGTTTTCATTGCTAGTATCAATGGGTTCTGATTCCACAATTTCTGACACCTGGCTTTGAACTGAATGGGAGTGTTCAGGTATAACAGGATTAGGTCTAATCTCTTTCAAGCAGAGGGCAGTATGTTCAATAGATTTAGCCAATTCAATTGCCTCTTGGAGATTAAGTTGGTTTTGCAGTAATTTTTCTTGGATTTTACCATTATTGGTGCACCTCACCATTTGGTCCCTAATGAGAGAGTCGTTGAGATCTCCGAATTGGCATAGCTCACTTAGAACTCTCAGCACAGCTACGTAGTTTGCAATGCTTTCTTGTTTTCCTTGGACCCTACAAAAGAACTTGTAGCGTTCCAGCACTATGTTGATTTTGTCCCCAAAGTGTATTTCCAATTTTATTAAAGATGTTTCGTAAGAGTCTCCATCTTCTTCTAGGTCTGGTTCTGGTAGAGTATCAAAAACGTTCCTCCCATGGGTACCCAGGTTGTGAAGAAGAATGTGCTGTTTCCTTAAAGCACTGAATTTTTCCCCCCAATGGCAATCAGGTATGACTCAAAGATCCTGACCTATTCTTTCCAAGGAAGGTTGGGTTCCCCACATTCATTTAGAAAAGGTGGGGACTAGGTCATGCTTGCAGCCGCCATGTTGGGAAACCAAACTCTGAGAGGAAATGAAGTAGATACCAAAAATAGGTCTGTGTGTCACCGCAGATGGTTGTAAAAGAAGAGGTGGAGAGATGACACGCCAAATAATATGAAGTGTGCGTATCACTGCAGAGGTTTAGCACAAGGGAAGAACAAGTAGTGTGTGCATCACTGTAGAAGAAGTGGCACACATGTGAAAAGGCGTGTCACCGACGTAGGTAATATGGAGAATTAAAGTGAGCGTGTCACTGAAGAACATGAGACACGCAAAATGGTGTGCGCGTCACCAGTGGTATGAATAACTGGATGGGCAGCTGAGCAAAGTAAACGTAAAGAGGCAAGAAGTGAGCTGTGCCAGTCAGCGGTGAGCGCACCGGCAGAGAAACCCAGGTAACATAGATCCAGTGCTTGAAGAACCAATATGGTGAAAACACTTAGTGGAAGCTGCTGGGCCTGTCAGTGTGGACAAGGCTGGGTAATAACATTCAGCACCGGAAAACACTATGTGAAAGCTGTGCCTGTCAGCGTGGACTAGGCGGCAGGCAAGTTTTTATGTAGAAGGTTCGAATTGCAGCCCTTTGAAAAAGCAAAAGAACTTAAAGAAAGCAGGAAGGCTGTAATGGCAGAAGCATCACCGCGCTTGAATAAATGGAATGAAATGGTTGAAATGCTTGTGCAGGGCAGATTCCACACACCGCTGCCAAGTTTATTAACAACGCATGACTGAACTTTTCCTTCAAACAGCTAAGAGGTTGAGGCACGAAAAGTGTAATGCACCTTCCCACCAGCTGGGGGAGCTTTTACGTAAAGAATTTCTTTCACAGCCAAGGACACTGTCAGTCGGGAACCACACTGAAGGGTTGATAGGGTGAGGCGGGAGAATCGTTAATGCTTCACCCGCCAGCTGAGGGAGTGTTTACGTAATGAATTCCTCTCACAGCTGAGGAAACTGACTGTGCGAACCACGCTGAAGGGCTGAGAGGCAGAGGCAGGCAAAGTATCAAAGCCTTCTAGCCAGCTGAGGGAGTCTTTAACCCATTCCCTGCTCATGACGGAGCCGCTCCGTCATGAGCCACGGTTGCCGTGTGCTCATGACGGAACGGTTCCGTCATGTTACGGCCGTTGGCGGCCGCTCCGCCTACGCGGCGCTGTTTTCCCGCCTGTGCGGGGGGACAACGCAAATGGGCGGAGTCATGACGGAACCGTTCCGTCATGAGCACAGCTCAACCGTGTCTCATGACGGAGCGGCTCCGTCATGAGCACAGCGCCACCGCGCTGCCCCCCCGCACCCCCCAGCACCGCGGCGTAATTCCCGCCGCGGTGAAAGGGTTAAGTAATGAATTCCTCTCTCAGCTGAGGAAACAGTCAGAGTGGCACCGCACTAAAAGGATTCCTCTTAGCAGATGAACCAAGCTGAAGGGCTGAGATGCAGAGGCAGGCAAAGTGTCGACGCGCCTTCTCACCAGCAGAGGGAGTCTTTGATTAATGAATTCCTCTCTCAGCTGAGGAAACAGACAGAGTGGCGCTGCACTAGAAGGATTCCTCTTGACAGACTAATAAAGCGGCGTCATTAAAGTGCAGTTCCCAGCAAATAAAGACGTGGCAGAAAGCAATCAGGCACACAGCAGGGGAACGAACATCGGATTAATTATGGAAGCGGTGATGCCAATTGAGAGTGCCTGTCAAGGCATGGGTCAGCTGGCAGTCTACGCATTAAATAACCCCACTCAGCAGGAAGCAAAGAAAACAAAGTTCAGTGAGGTTTTCACTCGTGATGAAATCTGATCGTTGAGTGAGGTAACTTCTACAGCATAATGTCCGAGTGAGAAGAGCTGATCACAAGATGGTAACGCAAGCAACAGCAGCAGTACCTTCACCTTGTGGGCCACAAGGTAGTAATTACAGTGACGTAGAGGATGAAGGCAGAAGTGAGGGAGCGTCGTCCTGCTCCCTTATGCAGACCAGTCATCGCCAGTGTTATAAAGACACCTGGAACAGGTAGGTGAAGTTCAAATCACTCTTTATTACGGCTTCCACTCAGGAACCTCTAACACATCGCGCTGCAGGGCCAGCGACTACCAACCCTACCAGTCAGGCTGCCTTGTCAACATTCTAAGGCAGCCTCTGGCTCAACTGTAAGAACTTTCCAAAGGGGTGGAAAAGGGAGGGGGTGTTAGGGAGAGAGGGAGAGACCACAGAAGGGAAGTGGCGTATAATAAAGCAGGCCAAGAAAAGTAAGGGAATTATAACAGTTCCCGTGTCTGTAATGATGACCGCTGGTTTCCCATGAGAGCGCACAATGTGTTGCAAAAATGATTTGGCCAATTCCACTGATGTAGGCAATTTCTTCATTGCAATGAAATTATCCATCTTGGTCAAGTGATCAATGACAATCGGTATGGTGTTATTGCCAGAGCTGGAAGGCATCTCCACAGTAAAGTCCATGAAGTGTGTGTCAGGGGGCTGTAGGTATTGGTATGGGTTGGAGCAATCCACTTTGCAGTTTGTGCTGTGCCTTTCCCTGGGCACAGATGGCACATTCAGAGACGTATTTAGCAGTGTCCGCCTGTAATGTTACCCACCAAAAGTATCTTTTCAAGACCTGCACTATTTTCTAAATTCCCAAGTGTCCACCCAGTGTAGAGTCATGGATCCAGCGTAGGGCTTGCTGTTGTAAAGGTCATTCATAAAGGTCATATATACAGCCGTTTGTCATTAGACAGCAACTTGTTCAGGGGAGAAACATTGCTGGGGCTCTTCTGTAACCCATGCATGTTCATCTATTCCCTCTATTTGTTTCCTCACGCTTTCCAAAACGTTATGTGTAGTTGTAAAGGCCAGTATCTCCGCAGGAAAGGAAGCTTTCTGTAGTATAACAGTGGGTTCTTCTGCTGGTACTTGACTGAGTTCAGGATTAAGAGCGGGTCTTGACAGTGCATCTGCTTTGCCGTTTTGCGGTCCTGGCCAGTACCGAATCACAAAGTCAAAATCAGAGAAAAACAGTGACCAGCGGAGCTGCCTAGGGTTTAACTATTGCAGTCTTCAGAAATAGCAGGTTCCGGTGAAACGTGTATATCTGAACTGTGCATTTATCCCCCAACAGGTGGGTTCTCTGTTCTTCACAAGCTCTCTTTGTGGCCAGGAGTTTCTTATCTGTGATACTGTAGTTGACCTCAAAAGACGACAGTTTCTTGAAAAAGAAGGCAATGGGATGGAGTTGGCCTGTTTCGGGATGTCTTTGGGATAGGATCCCTCCGATAACATAATATGATGCATCCACAAACGGACGTGTGGCATCGGGATGTCTTAACACTGGTGCACTTGTAAAGCAGTTCTTTAGCATTTGAAAGACCTTTTCTGCTGAGTCAATCCAGAGAAAAGCTGCTCCTTTCCGTAATAGGTGTGTCTGCAAGGCCTTCACGCTGGATGGTGATTCCCATTGAATAATGGCTTGTATCTCTTTGTCGTCCATACATAGACTGTGTGGTCCTATGACATACCCCAGAAACTCCACTTCAGTGGCGTGGAAAAGACACTTCTCCAACTTGCCATAGAGAGCGAACCACTGCAAACATTCCAGTACCGCTGAGACATGAGGAATGTGTTCCTCTAGGGATGCAGAGTAAATCAGGATGTCATCAATATACATGATGCAAGATACATCCAACAGGCCCCTCAATACTTCATCCATAAAAAACTGGAATGCGACGGATGCGTTGCAGAGTCCGAAGGACATCACATGATATTCATACAACCCAAACTTCATCCGAAAGGCCACTTTTCCCCATTTGTCCCCTCGCCGCGCCCGCACTAAATGGTAAGCTCCCCGAAGGTCTAGTTTAGTAAACACCTTGGCTCCTTTCAACTGGTCCAACAGAACGGGTATTAAGGGCAGAGGATACCTGCTCTTTATGGTCACCCTGTTAATGGCCCTATAGTCTATGGGGGCCAGTAAGCCCCCTTCTTCCTTCAGGATGAAGAATAATGGCGAGGAAGCAGGAGAGGAAGAACAACGTATGAAGCTGGAAGACAGCAAGATGTATTGCTGCAGATAAGTAGTTCCAGCCTCGGTAAGAGCATATATACAACTACATGGAATACTGGCTCCAGGCTCCAAGTGAATCACACAATCATAATCCCTGTGAGGGGGCAGCTTTCCTGCCTCTTGTTCACTGAATACGGCATGGAACTGCTTGTATTCTTCTGGTAACGTGGTGGTACAGCACAAGATCCATTTGTTACAACCGCTTGCGAGCAGGCCTGCTGGATTCTCCACAACGTCTGTTTTTTTAACCTTGTCTCTTGTGCAGTGTTCTTTACAGAATGAGGAGTTCATGGTGACGGTGAGTGTAGCCCATTGCACTAAGGGATCACGCTGTGTTAGCCAAGGCATCACCAAGATGAGTTTGAAGTGGGGGGCATCTATTAGGTCGAACTGTATATATTCAAAATAGTTTGCCCCGACTTGCATTAGAATCAACTGTGTGTGAAAATGCACCGGGCCTGACGTCAATGTCGTACCATCTACCGCCTTAACTGGTTCCGGTGTCTTTTTTCTTATGCAGGGTACACCGAGTTCCTGTGTGTACTGCTGGTCGACAAAGTTACCGGTAGCCCCAGAATCCAGCAGTGCATGCACTACTACGGGCTCCCCACCAGGTAATTCCAACGTAACACGTTCATATGGGCCACTGATGTTTGAACTGTGTTGGCCACTGCCGAAGAGACTTCTTCTTCCCTAGGCCTCAAACAAGGGGTCTCCATCTTGTTTGAGCGCATTTGTTTCCCGGGTTCTCTGGGGTGTTCTCTACCACGGGCAAGTTCCTGGCTCCTTGACTTCCCTTGTTCACCAGCTTGGATCTGGTCTTGCAGTCTTTGATGCAGTGCCCGGGCTTCCCACAGTACATGCACAATCTCTGTCTTCTTTTTTCCCTTTCGCCTGGGCTTATGGGCCCTCTTATTCCACTGATTTGCATCGGCTCTGTCCCATCGGTGGCCTGTGGGTGTTCTTCCAGTATTATGGACCTAGGGCATGATAGAAATTGTCTTGTTTCTGTTCGATGCTTATCACCTTTCCTTTCCTGGAGCAGATGATCCAGTTGAACAGTGAGGTCTATGAGTTAATCGCAGTTAGGAGGCATATGTACTACTTGAGCAAATACATCCTTGAATTCCCCTCTGAACCCTTGATAGAACAGCGATGTTATTTTTTCCATCGGCCTATTGGTTTACACTAAGAGTCTGTTGAAGGTGGTAATGTATGTGAGTAGGTCTTGCATGCTCTGTTTAAGTGCAATGAGTTCCCTGTCTAGAGATTGCTGGTGTGCCTTTCTATCAAACAACTTGCGCATCTCTATACAGAAATCTGAAAAATTGTGCAAAACGGGTTTGTCCTCTCTATTAGGAGAAAGGACCAACTGGCAGCATTACCACCAAGGTAGGACATAAAAAAGGCCGTCTTTGACTGGGCGTTAGGAAACACGGCAGGTTTGCACATAAAGTGCAATCTACATTGACCCAAAAATATCCCAAACTTCTTGGGATACCCAGAGAATCTCTCAGGAGGGGCAAGGGGCAACTGTACGGGCTGTATCACTTGTATGGATAAAGGGCCTGTCTGAGAAGGATTAGAGAAAGAGGTTGGAAAAGGCCCAGCACCCCCTCCCTGGGCTTGGGCCACATGCCCCATGTCGGAGCCTTGAGATGGGAGTGGAGGTGGTAAGTTCCAGTCCTTTATGTAAGAACCCCCCCATGACCTCGTAGGGCTTGTACGAGATAGCCCGCTACGCCTCGCCTTATCCTGCCCATCTCATTTCTTAATTCTAGGTTTTCCCCCTCAGAAGGCATCCACTTCCATCCGCAATGCGGTTAAAATATCCAACACTGACGTGAGAACAGTGTTAGTATCCATCGCTCAGGCCGTAGGTAACCATGGGCTTGACAATCTGTCAGAACACAGACCGGGTAACCACTAACCTTAGAAGCCGGATACAGCGGGAGCGATGAAAGATGCTAGGTAACCCTATCCCCTCGATGGAATTACCTGCGAGTATGTGACAAACACTCAACAGTAAACACCACAATAGGGGAAAGGGAAAAATGGGACAAAAAGAAACAATAACGATGCAGCTGCGAAAACACTCAATGGGGAATGGACCTAGAGTTGAAGACTTCACTCCTACTGTCTAGCCCCGTGTTCCCTGTATTGAGAGACCAGCACAACACACATGTAATAACCACCATAAGCAAACAGAATAAAAGCACTGTAGAATTATGTGTGGGCACTTACAGTTAATCATGCCACACTCATCCTTATGTAAAAAAAGGCACAAAATCCAAAAATAATGCAAAGAAATGAATAAGCACTCCAGTAACTGTTTCCAAGGCACCTGTAAACTAGTCATCAGAGGCACTGCACCCATAAACAACAAGAAAAAACCCCATAATTGTACTTAGCTTGGAAAAAGCAATCCGCAACCGGACAGCAAGAAGGCACCAGTGTCTCTCCTACTCTTTCTGCTAACTTAAGACTCTCCGTTACCACGGCGTACCCGCCTTCTCTACCCTGGACACTGGGCGGCTCCCACATCTACCATTGACAGCTACCCACATTCCAGTTGTGCCCTACTGATACGTCCTTTATACGCATCCCCTGTGACGTTCCCACATTAGGTCTTCATTCCTCAGAGACCACACCGCCCGCTTTACATCCTTCTCAGACCCTTCGAGATCACCCAGCCGGGTTGGAATTATCACCGGCCCTACGAATCTTCCACTCGCTTCTCAGCTCAATACAGCCCTGAAGAAGTCACGGGATAACTCCCTCAAGTAACGAAACACGTGTTGGCTGGTTGTCTTTCGTTTTTGCATTATTAAAAACATGTAATCATCATACTGATGTGGACCACAGATACTGTTAGAATATGAGACTTTTTGAGCCAGAAGTTTAACCAAATTACGTGTGCCCGGGCCAGTGTTTCTCATTATTGTTGCGGGTTTCTGGACTCGCATATTCACGGGGTTTTCAGGGTTTTTCCCCCGACCTGGCAGCACCGTGCATACACTGCATACACTGAACATCGCAAACATACGAACACTAACTTGAGCGCCAATCTTCCTGTCGTTACTAGAAACCTCACACCAATTTAGGACCTTCAGGAGTTAACACGCTGTTCCTGCATGTTCTTTAGGCAACCCAAAACAAGTGGAAGCACTGCAAAATACTCTGAGACTCTCACCGGCTCCTTGACGGGTTGAAACTCAACCAGCAGATTACGAGGGAGACAAAGGACGAACTGCCATAGCCCCAGGCTGGCTCGCAAAAAGCACTCCAGCGCTAGGCGAGGGTTTCCTGGAGCGGACACAGGGGAAGAGATGCTCTGAGCTCACAGCAGCTCGTAATCGCACTCCAGCGCAAATAATACGGAAATGGCTCAAGTCCAAGGGAATCTCTCTCGCACTCCAGCGCGTCAGAAGGAACCTGCACAATGCCGGCAGAAGCAGAAGGGGAAGACGGCAAGGAGTAGACGTAGGACCTGAAGTCTCCTAACCTCAGCTTGCAGCAGCTCAAGGTTTGAAACGGGCTATCCAGTTGAAAAAACAGATCACGATTGACAAGCATTAGGCTGCCAGTAGGTGGTGCTTAAGTAGTTTCCGGAGGTAGGACCTGTGATCCATTCCCCTGGAATTATGGGAGATGTAGTCCTACTTCATGCACACTCCAATCTCCCTGTTACAAACATTCTTGTGTTTAGAGTGTGTGTCTCCCATGCTATCTATGCCTAAACGTGACAGAGCCTCAAAAGTGCCCCCATGTCAATGGGGGTGCTCTTCTGCACTGCAAAGGCTGAGCTTGCTTGCAAGGATAATGTTGTTTCATCACTGAATCCAACTGTTTATTAAAGTACGCAATGGGTTTGTGTCCTAATGGATATTTCTGCATAAAGGCAGATGTCAAAACTTGACCAGTGCAATAGCAAAATAGATAAAATTCCTGGGTGGTATTAGGACACAATATCGGAAAAAGATATTGCAATACAAAAACATCTTGTCCAACATATCATGATATGGAAATATTGTCAGCAAGAATATCATTGTCAAAGATATTGATTTTAAGGTGAGTAATATTGATTTTTAAAATATATCGAAGTCAATAATATCGTTTGCAAAAATATAGTTTTACATATTTTTTTTTAATTATTGTTATGCATTTTAGTATATATTTTAAACTTATATGATGTACATTTTGTGCACGATTATTGTTTATGTTTTGTAATATGTATGTTACATTTTTAGTAGTTATTAAATTTAATGTAATTAATATTTGGAACTTTTAGTGCTATAGTAGGTTGTGGGTTTATAGAGGTATAGGGTGGGAAGTAGTTTACCTACGATACAAATAATGATTATTTTGTATTTAATATTATTTATTTGATTGATATTTAATTATGTTAATTGTGCTAATATTTATTTTTATGTAAATAATCATGTGGGTTTTATAGAGTTAAGGATGGGAAGTAATTTATTTTTAATTAATAATAATTAGTATTTAATTATTATTAAATAATGAATTGATAATTAATTGTTAGTAGTTTAATTTCTTTTGTTAGGTGTGGTTTGTGGCATTAAGGGGGGTAAATGGTGGGAAGTAATTTATTTTAATTAATTAATAATTAGTTGTTAATTAATATTAATGAACTGATAATTAATTATGCTAATGGTGTTATATATATATATTTGTTAGGTGGGGTTTGTGGGGTTTACAGGGGTAAAAGGTGGGGTGTAAATTAATTTAAAGCAATTAATAATTAGTTGATCAAAACTATTAATTATTGAATTGACAATTAATTGTTTTACTTGTGTAATTATTTTTCTTTCAAATTTAATTTTAGGAGTGGGTTGTGGGGTTTATAGGGATAAAGAGTAGGACGTTGATTACTGTTAATGAACTATTATTTAATTATTAATATTGGTTTAATTTATAATTAATTATGTTAATTGACCTTGTTGGGTAGGTCGCTCCCCCTCTGTACAGCACCGCCTGTGCGTCCTGTCCCTGCCCCAGCTGCCGCTGCTGAGTTAAGTTCTGTGCCCCCTGATCTGTGCCCCATTTTTCCTCTGTGTGCCCCCTGATCTGTGCCCCATTTTTCTTGTGTTCCCCCTGACCTGTGCCCCGTTTTTCTTGTGTTCACAATGATCTGTTCCTCGTTTTTCCTTCGTGTTCCCCCTGATCTGTGCCCTGTTTTTCTTGTGTTCCCCCTGATCTGTGCCCTGTTTTTCTTGTGTTCCCCCTCATCTGTGCCCCGTTTTTCCTTCGTGTTCCCCTTGATCTGTGCTCTTTTTTTCTTCGTGTTCCCCATGATCTTTGCCCCGTTTTTCTTGTATTCCCCCTGATCTGTGCCCTGTTTTTATTGTGTTCCCCCTGATCTGTGCCCTGTTTTTCTTGTGTGCCCTGCGATTCTGTGCCCTTGGCCCCGTGCCGTCCTCCGCTCCCGTTCCCGCCGCTGCATCCCCTGTGGCCCCGCCCCCCTGGCTGCCCATTCGCTGCCCCTTCCTCCCGACTCCTGCCTCCTGAAGTACTGGGTTTTTCAGAACCCAGCGGTGCCAGGGAACACACCCTAAGACTTCGAGTCCTTCCTGTTTGAGACTACAGAAACACAGAGTCTTCTTGGTGAAGTCAAAGATCGTATTTATTGGCTGCAGCCTGTAACAGGTATCCTAGAAGTACAACACGGTGTATATTCTCAGGAGACTGCTCAACCTTACAAAGCCAGTCTTCTCTTTTTATGCAAAATATTATGCTTTAGGCAAACATTCCTTATTTTACAGTTGACCATTCACATATTTTCACTACAAAGAAAAAGCAGAGTCATGATGACAAGCCCATATTTCAGTTTGTCCAGCCTTCAATCAATTACCCGGCAAGGCTTGGTACTTTCATCAGATATCGACGGACCCCCCAATAAAAACGGGCACCTCCTCCTCGTAAAGCAAGTCATAAAGAAAGAAACAGGGACAGGTGTGTGTAAGATTAGGCATGGTTTGTGTGTGATGAAAGGTTTTATGATATGTTGTGCCTTGATACTAATCTCTTCCGGCCACTGGGAAAGGAACTGGCCGAACAGGTTTTGGCTTCAGGCAGTGGAGTCAGCTTGCCCAGGCCACAGAGGAGTCAGCAAAGGTGCATGTGTCCTTCAGACTCGCTTTTGGCCTTAGTCATTGGCCTATGTGAGGGCAATCACAAAATGGCTGCTGTTCAAATGGAACCCAAGGGTTCAGGATGGAAACTCGGATTTCAGGGTGATTTCGTCACCCGAATATGACGAAAATACTTGTGCATAGTATTCTAATCATTCTTGGTCTGCTGATACCAAAATCGTCATGATGCGACGATGTTTATAACACGGGTCCAGAATTTTCAGTACCACAGACCCTCCTTTTGCCCTTACATAGGCAATAACCTATACTCACGCTAATCTGAGTCCAGGTCTATATTCATAAAGTTGTTGAGATGTTGCTGTAGCATCATCCTATTACTTAGCTCGTCTCTTGATACAGGTTTCCTTACACACGATGTAGCACAGAGGCCACATATTGCAGGAGCACACTGTACACACAGACAGGACAGGAAAAGAATGGCTAAGATCATCCCAATGACTATCAGAATCTTCCATCCCCAGGCGGATATCAGTTCCCAGAACCACCCCATCAATGACCAATCTCCTTTATCCACGTGAATAGATTCGGAGATCTTATGCAGTTTGGAAATGGCCTGGTAAACTGTCGGAGCGTTATCTGGAATGAAAACACAGCAACTTAATTGGATCACTTTACATACCCCACCTCGGTCTGCAAGTATGACGAATAATGCGACCCTGTTCTGAAGAGTCATAAGGCGATCCGACTGGAGCTCAGCAGTCAAATTACCAAGGGCACCGGCGATTTCATCTACCGTGGACTCAACCACCCTTGTCAATTGCCTTATGTTCCTGCTGTTAACCATAGGCCCCCAAAACGGCAGAAAACCCTTTACGAAATCTCCAAGTTCTTGTCCTGTAGTGTCTTCTTTACTGATGACACCTCTAACTATCCTTGTCTTATGGTAATCTGCCGCGGCCGTGTAGGTGGGAGGCAACAGGAACGAAACAAAACATGTGCCTTAGAAGTCAGGGGGAAACCATGTATAGGCTCTATAATGGCAGATGAAATAGGTACCCTTAGCTGCTAAGAACGAAGGGGAAGTACAGATACTTCTCCCTAACTGAGCTCTGGGATTCTTGACATTACCTTGCAGACATAGGTGACCCTGATGGGGTACAATCCAAATCGGGGAGGATCTCTTTGCTCGCTGGTTCTCACTCAGAGTAACTCCATATCCTGTTATGTTCCATCCAATATATGCTAGTGTCTCATCTCTCGGGATAGTCTCATAGGAAATATCTTCCCTAATCATATCTACTATACCCTTAACTAGAGCACTATTCTTAGGATTATCTTTCACAGAACGTAGGGGGTTGGCTTCATGAGCGTATATGAATACCGTTCTATATGCCCACACAGATCCATTATGGCTGAAAGGCAGGACCAGATAGGGGATACCTTTATCAGTAGTATGAGGCATAAGACCACACACCCAACAGTTAGTTGTGTTAACTACTAATTGGTGTTGGTGTAGAAGCTGAATGAATGAATTATTGACAAATTCTAATCTTCTAGCAGACTCGTGTTCAGGCAGAGGGTGAAAAGAATGCGAGGAAACAGTAGAAGGAGGTATAGGCGGTGTAGTGGGTGCAAATGTCACTTGAAAAGAGAATAAAACGTATCCTATTAAAAACGTCATTACACTAAGCAACATGAAAATACATAATATCAAAAATCGTTTCTTTGTCATCATTATACACATTCTGGCTTTAAAGTTCATCTGTTTGGCAGGTCTCTCATTCTCGAAAAACTCCATCCTCTCTAATTGCTGCTCGTGGTGGTAGGGTGTTCTATGCTAAGGAATGCTTCTGTCAGTCCAGGGCAACTCCCTTAGACCGACCAGAACTGTCGACCAAACGTCTTCAGCTGCACTCCAAAGACTTGGGCAACCACGACCCTACAGCTGAACCCGGATGGCGGTTCGAAAAACAAAAATAAGAAAGTTTCTCAGATGAGAGAGCTGCACTTTCAAAAATAGCAAAGAAAAAGAATTTTTATTTGTCCATAGTTCTCGGCCTCAAATTATAACGGCTTTTTCCAGGTACTGTCTGGTTTTGGAACAAGAGTTCAGGCTCTGTAGTGTTCAATCGAATTGACGGTGGCACAGCTTCTTGCAAAATATTGTCACTTTCTTGTTCAGAAATTGTTCCTTTTACACGTGCATTGCTAAAAGGCAGAAAACGAGGCACAGTCTCAGTTTCAGAGTCAGCGATCCCCTCCTGGACCCACCGGTCGTTCGGTAGAGGCAAAGGGACCCTCTTGCAGTGTACGCCGTGAATCCAGTTCTTTTTCCCTTCCACTCAAACAGCTGATCTTGTTGAGAGAAGGACGAGGTGGGGGCCGGTCCAACGGGGCTGATCATTCTTCGTCCGCTGGAAGTTCTTGACCAGCACCCATGATCCAGGATCGATAAGATGTCCTGGAGTTTCAGAGACCTGAGGCAGAGTATCGTGAACCTGTTGGTGTAATACACGCAATTTAGCCGTCAATTCATACAAATAATCAAGCAGTACAGGGTGTTCGATCTCACTGAATTTTGTCGGTCTTGGCACTCCCCATATGTTGGCCGGGCGGCCGAACACAATTTCATAGGGACTAAGTCCCACTCGCGAATGCACAGTCATTCTTGTTGATAGGAGTGCTAAAGGCAGAGCATCAGGCCATTTAAGACCAGAGCTCGCTTGTATCTTGGCCAACTTCAATTTTAGCGTGCCATTATAGCACTCTACTAGTCCAGCTGATTGGGGGTGATTTGCAGCGTGAAATTTTTGCTGGATACCTAGCCCTTCACATACTTTTTTCATCACTCGACCCACAAATTCACTCCCATTATCACTCCAGACCGCTCTCGGCATTCCAAACCTAGGGAAGAATTCTTTGGCAAGGGCTTTAGCTGTGGATAAGGCAGTGTTGTCTTTTAAGGGATATGCTTCTACCCATCTTGAAAAGGCACAAACAACAACGAGTACGTATTTCAAATTGTTGCACCTTTCCATGTGGATGAAATCTAGCTGCAAAACCTCAAACGGATACGTTGGAGGCGCAAAATGACCAGCTGGAGTTGGGGTTCCCCTACCAGGATTGTATTTCAGACACACCATGCAATTCTTGACCACGTTCTCTGCACATTTAGGAATTCCAGCATTTTGCCATACTGGAGCCAACAACTTACAAATCCCTTTCACACTGATATGGGCCATTCCATGAGCCATTGTCACCACTGCAAGCACATACGCATCGGGTAACAACCATCGCTGATGTTCTGACAAGTCAACCCAACAACCATTTTCATCCAATTTACCCGTACTTTCTCTCCACACACTCAACTCTTTATCTGAAGCTTCAGCTTGAAGAGACTTCACACTCTCTATCGTATCTTCACACATTCCAACGTCACCAACCCATCTTGCAGGGCCTGCAACATACATTCGATTCATCACATCTTTTGCTGTTTCTTTTGCGATTTCGTCAGCAAATGCATTGCCACGACCAACATCATCAGTAACCTTCTTGTGTGCACTGCATTTCACAATCGCAACTTGTAATGGTAAGGTCAGTGACTCAAGAAGCTCATTCACCAACTGACCATGCTGAATTTTAGCTCCATGCGAAGTCAGGAACCCACGTTCCTTCCACAATCGTCCAAAACTATGAGCCACACCAAACGCATACTGGCTGTCGGTATATATGGTCACCTTCATTCCTTTCGATAACACACACGCTCTCGTAAGTGCAATCAACTCTGCTGCTTGAGCTGAATTATGTGGTATACGTGCAGTTTCAACAATCGTATGCAAAGTCGTGACAGCATATGCTGCAGTCATATCACCATTCGGAAGCTTGATGCATGAACCATCCACCCATAAGGTACCATCACACTTCACAAGAAGAGTATCTTTAAGATCTACTCTCCCTTTCGTTTCTTCTTCTGTCCTGAGAAAACAATCATGCTGTTCAACATCATCTGTCTCTATTGAAATTGGCAATAACGTGGCTGGATTCATCGTATTGCACCTCTTTATGTGCACATGACTCGCTAACAGTGTCAACTCGTAACCTGACAATCGAGCACTAGTTAAGTGCTGTGTCTTGGTCCTGTTTAACAACGTGTCCACTGCATGTGGAACCATCACAATCAACATATTATTCATCACTAACCCAGCAGACTGTCGAATAGAAACAGCTGCTGCCGCTGTGGCTCTTAAGCAACTTGGCAATGCTTTAGCTACCGGATCCAAAGTCGACGAAATATACGCGCATGGACGCTGCTTGTCTCCAAAAGACTGTGTCAGCACTGACAATGCACAACCCTCTTTCTCATGGACATACAGTGTAAAGGGCTTACTGTAGTCGGGGGTACCCAACACAAGAGCCGAACACAATGCATTACGCAATTCGGAAAAACTTTTCTGACAATCTTCAGACCACGGAACGGGATTCGGTGTATCTTTACAGGTCAATGCTACCAAAGGTTTGGCCAGCAAAGAAAAATTCGGTATCCACTGTCTGCAGTATGATGTAATGCCCAAGAAAGCACGTACTTCTATCTGTGTCTGCGGAAACTTCGGCCTCCTAAACTGAAGCCAAAAATATCCCTGCTCTCCTCGGCAATCGGGATGCTGAAGAAAGCATTCTTCAAGTCAATCACCGAGAACCAGGTGGCGGATGCTGGAATCATAGTCAATAGGGCAGTGATATCAGGAACAACTGGAAACTGTGGTACAACTATTTTATTGACCTCTCTAAGATCAATCACGAACCTGTAAACAGGTGGCTGAGAAGGGTCAGTACGTTTCAAAACAGGCAGAACAGGACTATTACAAACGTTGCCTCTTGTTTCTTCAATTACATCTTTTTCAATCAAATCATAAATGATCGCTAGTAACGCTTCCTCACCTTCACTAGATATTGTGTGTTGGGGAATTCGTGGCAATTTAACATTGGCTTTCAATGTTACAACATAAGGCGGTATTTCCAAAAGACCCACATCATTAGGACCAGTTGCCCAAAGGATATCAGGAAGAAACGACAATTCTGTCGGAAGTTTATCCTTCGACAAATACATTGGAGAGATCACTTCCCTACCCAGTGTAAGTTGTACTCCCGAGGGAGAACAATATAATGTTGCATACAATCTTTTCAACAAATCCAATCCCAACAAGTTTTCACCACAACCTGTCGTCAGAATAAGGGGTGCTTCCAATTCGCAAGGTCCAACAGAAAGGGACATAGGACTAGAAATCGGATTCCTAACCGGGGCACCAGAAAAACCTACTGAAACATTCATCTCGCCAGACAAAGGTGCGCCAGGGAGTTTTGAGTGCATAATAGAACTCTTTGTAGCAATAGTAACCAACAGAAAAGGCTCTGACACACCTGATGTAATCACCTTAACATATCGTCCACTCTGATCTACTGGAACTGAAACAACTCCCTCTCTTTGTCTATGGCTGTCCTAGCAATCATTACCTTCCATATTCTCATCTTCTGCATAGTAGTCATCAGCATAGTACTGAGCCGTCCTGCCAGACGTGTTATTTTGCTGGTCAAAACTATTCATTGAATTCTGAGGCGGAAGGGAACGTGCGTTCTGGGGTAAACTTCCACGTCCTCTACCTCTAGGAGCTTGTCGAACACCTCGACCTCTTGCGCCAGAAGCACCATTCGTACACTGTAACAAAATAGGACAACTATACTTGAAATTACCCTCTTCTTTACAATATGAACACTGATTGGGACCTACAGGAACACGTGGTTGAGAAAACTCAAACCTTTGCGAGTTTCTCTGAAACTGTTGAGGTTGCTGATAGTTACTGTGACCACCACGTGGCGGATACGCCTGTTGTAAAAGAACCTTCGTCTTCAATTCTTTAGTTTTCTTTTCTGCTCTATCCTTCTCATCTTTATCCCTATTTTCGTAATACTGTGCAGTAGCCAATATTTGTGCTGAAGAGGAAACGGCCCAAGAACTCTCTGAATCTTTCAATTTCTTGCACAGCTCGGGAAGCAAATTGTGCACAAACTTGTCAACGAACAACCGTTGACCACCTTCTGTACTCATATCTTGACCACTGTGGTCGATAAACGTTTCCTCAAACCTGGTGAAGAAATCAGACACTGTTTCATCTTTCTTCTGCTTAAACGCAGACAATTTATCCCAATTCACACGCATCGCAGGCATTAAAGTCTTCATGTAAGTAATGATCCTAGCAGGAAGTTCTGCTACCAAAGGCTCAGGCTTGGCACCACCAACTTGTCTATCATTTGCAGTACTAATATTAGTCCATGAGTCACCTAACTCTTGCGCATGATCTGTATGGCGAATCAATCCCCACAAAGGCTGTGGAACAACATTCCCAAATAACATGTCTATGTCGGCTAAATTCATAATGCATTAGTCTGCAGTCTGTGATAATTCCTTATAATACCCTGCAGGGTTTTTACGGGGGTCAGGCAAAGTCTGCTTGAGGCCTAAAACTTCAGCTCGCTTCCAGGGAACATGTACCCAAACACGCTGAAAATGAGCTGGTGCAGCCTCAATTTGATTAGCGGCATCAGCCGCAACGGCGTCCTTCCATACTGGAGGGACTTCTCTCATTGGGTACTGTCGCACTTTTTTCCTAACAGAGGAGTCATGTTCAAACAGCGACTGGGAAGGATCCTCATTCCTAAAGGACAACAACGTTGCAACTGCTTTCTCAACATCGGAACCCACAATCGTGCCCTTTGAAAACTCAAACCGTACACGGCATAATTCAGGCGGATTTGTTTCCAAATCATTTTCCTCCAATTCCTCACAAAGGAAAGCACACATTTTCTCAAAAACGTATCTTTGTTTCGGTGCTTCCCATTGACGGAAGACATCCATAACAGACTCCACATCATATCTTAAAGGGTAAATAACCCATTTACGCGCGATATGGTCAAATGCTTCTCTCTCTCGAGAATCAGGCAGTTGACTACGCGACTGCTTACGCTCCGAATCAGGGGTCATACCAGATGACCCAAAGAGAGGAAATATAAGGCTAGCAATTGTATCAGTCATTCTCTGTCGGGCAGAAGGGGAAGTTAACAAAAGAACAGGAGGAAAAACAGAGGGAGGCAAGGCAGACGCAGATGCAGACGCAGAGGCAGTATCAGGAAGAACACCAGAAGAGGTAGTCGATGTAGTAGACAAAGTCGTAGGAAGTACAAATGGAGCAGGTAGCGAAGTTGGCGGCCCTTGAGGGGGCTGCGCCAGAGGAGTAGGAGCCAACTGAAGAGGAGCTGGCGGCTGTGGAAGAACCTGAGGAACAATAACTGGGGGTTGCCCAACTAAAGGTTGCAGTGGTGCTGTAGCACTCTGCGCATAAGGGGGTGGCGAACTCAACAAGTGTGACATTAAAGGATCTTTCTCAAGTTCTTTTGCTGCATCTTGCTGAAGAAGCGGCAAAACTGGATAACATTTATCGATCACCATTTTACGTTGCCTGTGCAACTGCTCACTCATTTGTTCTTCTTCATTATCTTTAAACTGCATACCAGCTTGCATTATCGACATACCCTTTTCTCTCTTATTTCTCTTTGCTAATTTAATTTCCTTCTGTTTGGCTTCCTTACGCCATACTCGGAAAGAGTCAAACATCGCCGGCCGGGCTTTCTTCTTAAAAAGTTTAACCTCTAGATTATTCAGAATCTCTGTGTCAAAACTACCATATTGGGGCCATTTTAAAACACCATCTTTCCTGGTGTATCGGATCCATACTTCATTATATGTGATGGGGCCTACGCCATGTTTCACATATTGTTCATAGGTTGGAGTTCCAATCGGAGGAACTGGACACGAGTCCTCCAATCGGGAATACCTATTATAACCAAGACAAAACAAATTTCCAAGTCTGCTAAGACCAGGCATCTTCGCTCTCTAGTCTAGCTTCAAACTTCAAAGGATTATCGAATACGATAGTCTCGTGAATACACGAGTCCCTCGGCTTTGGTACTTGCAAGTTCCAAATCAAAGATCCCAAGGGGATACCAAACTAAGAACCAAACTAAGAACTAGGAGACGCTCCACTTATACTTAACTGAGGTATCGATGACGTCACCAGAAGACTTGTCTATCGTTTCGCTCTACCAATCATCAAGGGTCCAAAACAGGGCGATAGTCAGGGCAGCAGTCCTTCGTAGCCGTCGGGAAGCAGGGAACCTCGCAGCAAAGACTTTCGGACCACGTCGACATACAGGGGTCAATGAAGTGGCGGCCTTCCTCCAGAATTTTCCCACGAAGCTCCTCACGAACCTCTGGCTTGGACCGGTACCGCTGAAATCGCTCCACGTTGGGCACCAACTGAAGTACTGGGTTTTTCAGAACCCAGCGGTGCCAGGGAACACACCCTAAGACTTCGAGTCCTTCCAGTTTGAGACTACAGAAACACAGAGTCTTCTTGGTGAAGTCAAAGATCGTATTTATTCGCTTCAGCCAGTAACAGGTATCCTAGAAGTACAACACGCTGTATATTTTCAGGAGACTGCTCAACATTACAAAGCCAGTCTTCTCTTTTTATACAAAATATTATGCTTTAGGCAAACATTCCTTATTTTACAGTTGACCATTCACATATTTTACCTACAAAGAAAAAGCAGAGTCATGATGACAAGCCCATATTTCAGTTTGTCCAGCCTTCAATCAATTACCCGGCAAGGCTCGGTACTTTCATCAGATATCGACGGACCCCCCAATAAAAACGGGCACCTCCTCCTCGTAAAGCAAGTCATAAAGAAAGAAACAGGGACAGGTGTGTGTAAGATTAGGCATGGTTTGTGTGTGATGAAAGGTTTTATGATATGTTGTGCCTTGATACTAATCTCTTCCGGCCACTGGGAAAGGAACTGGCCGAACAGGTTTTGGCTTCAGGCAGTGGAGTCAGCTTGCCCAGGTCACAGAGGAGTCAGCAAAGGTGTATGTGTCCTTCAGACTCGCTTTTGGCCTTAGTCATTGGCCTATGTGAGGGCAATCACAAAATGGCTGCCGTTCAAATGGAACCCGAGGGTTCAGGACGAAAACTCGGATTTCAGGGTGATTTCGTCACCCGAATATGACGAAAATACTTGTGCATAGTATTCTAATCATTCTCGGTCTGCTGATACCAAAATCGTCATGATGCGACGATGTTTATAACACTGGTCCAGAATTTTCAGTACCACACTCCCAGCTGCTCTTCCCTCCCTCCTCCCCATATACGGCAGCCGCTGCGCAGCCACGCGCAGCGGGTGCACCGCTGGCACGCCTAAGGCAAGCCCATCTGTGCCCGTCCGCGCCTGGACCGCGCCCAGCACCAGGACCCCTGGCCCCCACGAAAGTCATGACGCCCGTCTCCGCTACGACCCCAGCACCCTCCACGCACTCATCGCCGGACGATCACGCACCTGCTGCCTGGCCGCCCTGAAGCGCACCCAAGGACCCTTCTCCTGCCGGAATTGCAGCTTCACCAGCATCCGGCTTGCCATCCCACCTACCAAAGAACCCACCCACCTCAGATGCATCCTTCTCAACACCTGCTCCGCACGCAAACACGCCTTGGAACGCTGGGACCTACTGGACTCAAACACCCCAGACGTCGCCTTCCTGACAGAGACCTGGCTGAACCCCTCCTCGGCACCCGACATCGCCATAGCCATCTCGGAAGGCTATAAGATCACCCGCAGGGACCGCATCAATGGAGTAGGAGGAGGAATCGCCATCGTCCACAGGAACTCTCTCAAAGTCTCAACCAACACTGACGACACCCTCCACACCGCCGAACACCTGCACTTCCAGATCCATACCGATCCCAACACCACCCTCAGAGGAACCCTCATCTACAGACCCCCTGGACCACGTGCACAGTTCAGCGACTCCATCACCGACCTCGTCAGCACACAGGCCCTCGCCTCCACAGACTACATACTCCTCGGGGACCTGAACTTCCTCCTCGAGAACAACAACAGCACCAACTCCTCCACCCTGATCGACAACCTCGCCAACCTCGGACTCAGACAACTTGTTACTACACCCACCCACTCCGCAGGCCACAAGCCTGACCCCATCTTCTCCGCAAGCTCCCACGTCTCCTTCAACCACACCACCAAGCTCCACTGGACCGATCACCGCTGCATCCACTTCACCTTCCGGAAACCCACCACGCACCACTGCACCCAACAGATGCCGTGCCGCTGCTGGAGCAAAGTCTCCGAAGACCACCTTTCCACCTCCCTCACTCGGAACCCACCCGCAGACCCAACCGACCCCGACTCTGCCGCCCACAACCTCAAACAGTGGATCAATGACTGCGCCAACACCCTCGCCCCCCTCAAGAACCACTCCAACCCCCACACTAGCAAGAAAGCCAGCTGGTTCACGAAGACCTCCAGGCCTCCAAGCTAAATTGCCCAAAAATCAAGAAAACCTGGACCCGTGAACGAACACCGGAAACCTACAGCGCCCACAAGAGCACCACCCGCAGACACCACCACCTCATCAGATCCGCCAAAAGGACCTCCTTCAAAGACCGCCTAGACAACAACGCACACAACAGCAAAGAGCTCTTCAACACGACCCAGCACGACCTCCTACACTGCGCGAACACCACTGCACTGCCCCAAAACCCTGAAACACCAGCCCCAGCACAACCCCCTACACTGCCCGAACAACACTACACTGCCCTAAACCCTGAAACACCAGCCCCAGCACGACCCCCTACGCTGCCCGAACACCACTGCACTGCCCTAAACCCTGAAACACCAGCCCCAACACAACCCCCTACACTGCCCGAACACCACTGCACTGCCTTAAACCCTGAAACACCAGCCCCAGCACGACCCCCTACACTGCATGAACACCACTGTACTGCCATAAACCCTGAAACACCAGCCCCAGCATGACCCCCTACACTGCCCGAACACCACTGCACTGCCCTAAACCCTGAAACACTACCCCCAGCACAACCCCCTACACTGCCCGTACACCACTGCTCTGCCCTAAACCCTGAAACACCACCCCCAGCACAACCCCCTACATTGCCTGAACAACATTGCCCTAAACCCTGAAACACCACCCCCAGCAAGACCCCCTACACTGCCCGAACACCACTGCCCTAAACCCTGAGACACCACCCCCAGCAATAAACCCTACACTGCCCGAACACCATTGCACCACAGCTCTAAACCCAGAAACATCACCACCACCAAGACCCCTTACACTACCCGAACACCACTGCCCTAAACGATCAAACACCACCCCCTGCAAGACACCCTACACTGGCCGAAGACCACTGCACTACCCTAAACCATAAAACACCAGCCCCAGCATGACACCCTACACTGCCCGAACACCACAGCACTGCCCTAAACCCTAAAACCCAGCCCCAGCACTACCACCTACACTGCCCGAACACCACTGCACTGCCCTAAACCCTGAAACACCACACACAGCACGACTTCCTACACTGCCTGAACACCACTGCACTGCCCTAAACCCTGAAATACCACCCCCAGCAAGACCCCCTACACTGCCCGAACACCACTGCCCTAAAACCTGAAACACCAACCCCAGCAAGACCCCCTACACTGCCCGAACACCACTGCACTGTTTTAAACCCTGAAACACCAGCCCCAGCAAGACCCCCTACACTGACCAAACACCACTTCCCTAAACCCTGAAACACCATCCCAGCAAGACCCCCTACACTGACCGAAAACCACTGCACTGCCCTAAACCCTGAAAATCCAACCCCAGCAGAACCCTCTACACTACTCGAACACCACTGCTCTGCCCTAAACCCTGTAACACCACCACCAGCACGAACCCCTACACACCCGAACACCACTCCTCTGCCCTAACCCCTAAAACACGACCCCCAGTATGTCACCCTACACTGCCCAAACACCACTGCTCTGCCCTAAACCCTGAAACACCAGCATCAGCACGACCCCGTACAGTGCCCGAACACCACTGCTCTGCCCTAAACCTTGAAACACCACCCCAGCACGACCTCCTACACTGCGCGAACACCACTGCACTGCCCCAAAACCCTGAAACACCAGCCCCAGCACAACCCCCTACACTGCCCGAACAACACTACACTGCCCTAAACCCTGAAACACCAGCCCCAGCACGACCCCCTACGCTGCCCAAACACCACTGCCCTAAACCCTGAAACACCAGCCCCAACACAACCCCCTACACTGCCCGAACACCACTGCACTGCCTTAAACCCTGAAACACCAGCCCCAGCACGACCCCCTACACTGCATGAACACCACTGTACTGCCATAAACCCTGAAACACCAGCCCCAGCATGACCCCCTACACTGCCCGAACACCACTGCACTGCCCTAAACACTGAAACACCAGCTCCAACACTACCCCCTACACTGTCCGAACACCACTGCACTGCCAAAACCCTGAAACACTAGCCCCAGAACGAACCCCTACCACTGCCTGTACACTACTGCACTGCCCCAAATCCAGAAACACTAACCCCAGCACGAATCCTACACTGCCCGAACAACACTGCACTGCCCTAAACCCTGAAACACCAGCACCCGCATGACCCCCTATACTGCATGAACACCACTACACTGCCCTAAACCCTGAAACACCAGCCCCCGCATGACCCCCTACACTGCCCGAACACCACTGCACTGCCCTGAGCCCTGAAACACCAGCCCCCGCATGACCCCCTACACTGCCCGAACACCACTGCACTCCCCTAAACCCTGAAACACCAGCCCCAGCATGACCCCCTACACTGCCCAAACACCACTTCACTCCCCAAAACCCTGAAACACCACCCCCAGCACGACCCCCTATACTGCCCGAACACCACTGCACTGCCCTAAACCCTGAGACACCACCCCCTGCATGACCCCGTACACTGCCCGAATACCACTGCACTGCCCTGCCCTAAACCTTGAAACACCACCCCCAGCAAGACCTCCTACACTGCCCGAACACCACTGCACTGCCCAAAACCTAGAAACATCACCTCCAGCAAAACCCCCTACACTGCCCGAACACCACTGCACTAAACCCTGAAACACCACCCCCAGCAATACCCCTACACAGCCCGAACACCACTGCACTGCCTTAAACCCTGAAACAGCACCAACAGCATGAACCACTACACTGCCCGAACACCACTGCTCTGTCCAAAACCCTGAAACACCAGCCCCCGCACTACAACCTACACTGCCCCAACACCACTGCCCTAAACCATGAAACACCACCCCCAGCCAGACCCACTACACTGCCTGAATACCACTGCCCTAAACCCTGAAACACCACCCCCTGCAAGACCCCATACAGTGCCTGAACATCACTGCACTGCCCTAAACCCTGAAACACCACCCCCTGCATGACCCCCTACGCTGCCCTAACACCACTGCACTGCCCTAAACCCTGACAAACTACCCCCAGCATGACCCCCTACACTGCCCGAACACCACTGCAATGCCCTTAACCATAAAACACCACCCCAGCACGACCCCTACACTGCCAGAAGACCACTTCACTGCCCTAAACCCTAAAACACGACCCCCAGCACGACCCGCTACACGGCCCGAACACCACTGCACTGCCCTAAACCCTGAAACACCAGCCCCAGAACGACCCCCTACACTGCCCGAACACCACTGCACTGCCCTAAGCCCTATAAAACTAGCCCTGCATGACCCCCTACAATGCCTGAACACCACTGCACTGCCTTAAACCCTAAAACACCAGCCCCAGCACAACCACTCAAACTGCCCAAACACCACTGCACTGCCCTAAACCCTGAAACACCACCCCTAGCACGACCCCCTACACTGGCCAAACACCACTGCACTGTACTAAACCGTGAAACACCACCCCGCTGTACGACCCCCTACACTGCCCGAATACCACTGCACTGCCCTAAGCCCTGAAACACCACCCCCAGCAACACCCCCTACACTGCCCGAACACCACTGCCCTAAACCCTGATACAACACCCCAAGCAAGACCCCCTACACTGCCTGAACACCACTGCACTGCCCTAAACCCTGAAACACCACCCCCAGCAAGACCCCCTACACTGCCCGAACACCACTGTCCTAAACCTTGAAACACCACCCCCAGCAAGACCCCTACCCTGCCCGAAAACCACTGCACTGCCCTAAACCCTGAAACACCACCCCCTAAACAACCCCTCACACTGCCCGAACACCACTGCACTGCCCTAAACTGTGAAACACCACCCCCTGCATGACCCTCTCCACTGCTCGAACACCACTGCACTGCTCTAAACCCTAAAACATCAAACCCATCACGACCCCCTACACTTCCCAAAAACCACTGCACTGCCCTAAACCCTGAAACACCATCCCCAGCACGACACCCTACACTGCCCGAACACCACTGCAGTGCCCTAAACCCTGAAACACCAGCCCCAGCACAATCCCTACACTCTACAAACACCACTGCATTGCCCTAAACCCTGAAACACCAGCCCCAGCATGACCCCCTACACTGCCCGAATACCACTGCACTGCCGTAAACCCTGAAACACTACCCCCAGCACGACCCCCCACACTGCTCGAACACCACTGCACTGCCCTAAACCCTGAAACACCACCTCCCTGCACGAACCACTACACTGCCCGAACACCACTGCACTGCCCTAAACCCTGAAACACCACCCCAGCAAGACCCCCTACACTGCCTGATCAACCCTGCACTGCCCTAAACCCTGAAATACCACCCACAGAAAGACCCCCTACACTGCCCTAACACCACTGCCATAAACCCTGAAACACCACCCCCAGCACGACCCCTACACTGCCCGAACACCACTGCTCTGCCCTAAACCCTGAAACACCAGCCCCAGCACGACCGCCTACACTGCCCAAACACGACTGCACTGCCCTAAACCCTGAAACTCCACCCCAGCACGACCCTCTACACTGCCCAAACACGACTGCTCTGCCCTAAACCCTGAAACATCAGCCCCAGCACGACCCCTACATTGCCCGAACACCACTTCACTGAACTAAACCATAAAACACCACCCCCAGCACGACCCCCTACACGGCCCGAACACGACTGCACTGCCCTAAACCCTGAAATACCAGCCCCAGCACAACCCCTACACTGCCCGAACACCACTGCACTGCCCAAAGCCCTAAAAAACCAGCCCCAGCACAACCACTCAAACTGCCCGAACACCACTGCACTGCCCTAAACCCTGAAACACCACCCCTAGCACAACCCCCTACACTACCCAAACACCATTGCACTGCCCTAAACCCTGAAACACCACCCCCCTGCACGACCCCCTACACTGCCCGAATATCACTGCCCTAAACCCTGAAAAAACACCCCAAGCAAGACCCCCTACACTGCCCGAACACCACTGTACTGCCCTAAACCCTGAAACACCACCCCCAGCATGACCCCCTACACTGCCCGAATACCACTGCACTGCCGTAAACCCTGAAACACTACCCCCAGCACGACCCCCCACACTGCTCGAACACCACTGCACTGCCCTAAACCCTGAAACACCACCTCCCTGCACGAACCACTACACTGCCCGAACACCACTGCACTGCCCTAAACCCTGAAACACCACTCCAGCAAGACCCCCTACTCTGCCTGATCAACCCTGCACTGCCCTAAACCCTGAAATACCACCCACAGAAAGACCCCCTACACTGCCCTAACACCACTGCCCTAAACCCTGAAACACCACCCCCAGCATGACCCCTACACTGCCCGAACACCACTGGTCTGCCCTAAACCCTGAAACACCAGCCCCAGCACGACCGCCTACACTGCCCAAACACGACTGCACTGCCCTAAACCCTGAAACTCCACCCCAGCACGACCCTCTACACTGCCCAAACACGACTGCTCTGCCCTAAACCCTGAAACATCAGCCCCAGCACGACCCCTACATTGCCCGAACCCCACTTCACTGAACTAAACCATAAAACACCACCCCCAGCACGACCCCCTACACGGCCCGAACACGACTGCACTGCCCTAAACCCTGAAATACCAGCCCCAGCACAACCCCCAACACTGCCCGAACACCACTGCACTGCCCAAAGCCCTAAAAAACCAGCCCCAGCACAACCACTCAAACTGCCCGAACACCACTGCACTGCCCTAAACCCTGAAACACCACCCCTAGCACAACCCCCTACACTACCCAAACACCATTGCACTGCCCTAAACCCTGAAACACCACCCCCCTGCACGACCCCCTACACTGCCCGAATATCACTGCCCTAAACCCTGAAAAAACACCCCAAGCAAGACCCCCTACACTGCCCGAACACCACTGCACTGCCCTAAACCATGAAACACCACCCCCCGCCAGACCCACTACACTGCCTGAATACCACTGCCCTAAACCCTGAAACACCACCCCCTGCAAGACGCCATACAGTGCCCGAACATCACTGCACTGCCCTAAACCCTGAAACACCACCCCCTGCATGACCCCCTACGCTGCCCTAACACCACTGCACTGCCCTAAACCCTGACAAACTACCCCCAGCATGACCCCCTACACTGCCCGAACACCACTGCAATGCCCTTAACCATAAAACACCACCCCAGCACGACCCCTACACTGCCAGAAGACCACTTCACTGCCCTAAACCCTAAAACACGACCCCCAGCACGACCCGCTACACGGCCCGAACACCACTGCACTGCCCTAAACCCTGAAACACCAGCCCCAGAACGACCCCCTACACTGCCCGAACACCACTGCACTGCCCTAAGCCCTATAAAACTAGCCCTGCATGACCCCCTACAATGCCTGAACACCACTGCACTGCCTTAAACCCTAAAACACCAGCCCCAGCACAACCACTCAAACTGCCCAAACACCACTGCACTGCCCTAAACCCTGAAACACCACCCCTAGCACGACCCCCTACACTGGCCAAACACAACTGCACTGTACTAAACCGTGAAACACCACCCCGCTGCACGGCCCCCTACACTGCCCGAATACCACTGCACTGCCCTAAGCCCTGAAACACCACCCCCAGCAACACCCCCTACACTGCCCGAACACCACTGCCCTAAACCCTGATACAACACCCCAAGCAAGACCCCCTACACTGCCTGAACACCACTGCACTGCCCTAAACCCTGAAACACCACCCCCAGCAAGACCCCCTACACTGCCCGAACACCACTGTCCTAAACCTTGAAACACCACCCCCATCAAGACCCCTACCCTGCCCGAAAACCACTGCACTGCCCTAAACCCTGAAACACCACCCCCTAAACAACCCCTCACACTGCCCGAACACCACTGCACTGCCCTAAACTGTGAAACACCAACCCCTGCATGACCCTCTCCACTGCCCGAACACCACTGCACTGCTCTAAACCCTAAAACATCAAACCCATCACGACCCCCTACACTTCCCAAAAACCACTGCACTGCCCTAAACCCTGAAACACCAGCCCCAGCACGACACCCTACACTGCCCGAACACCACTGCAGTGCCCTAAACCCTGAAACACCAGCCCCAGCACAATCCCTACACTCTACAAACACCACTGCATTGCCCTAAACCCTGAAACACCAGCGCCAGCATGACCCCCTACACTGCCCGAATACCACTGCACTGCCGTAAACCCTGAAACACTACCCCCAGCACGACCCCCCACACTGCTCGAACACCACTGCACTGCCCTAAACCCTGAAACACCACCTCCCTGCACGAACCACTACACTGCCCGAACACCACTGCACTGCCCTAAACCCTGAAACACCACCCCAGCAAGACCCCCTACACTGCCTGATCAACCCTGCACTGCCCTAAACCCTGAAATACCACCCACAGAAAGACCCCCTACACTGCCCTAACACCACTGCCCTAAACCCTGAAACACCACCCCCAGCACGACCCCTACACTGCCCGAACACCACTGCTCTGCCCTAAACCCTGAAACACCAGCCCCAGCACGACCGCCTACACTGCCCAAACACGACTGCACTGCCCTAAACCCTGAAACTCCACCCCAGCACGACCCTCTACACTGCCCAAACACGACTGCTCTGCCCTAAACCCTGAAACATCAGCCCCAGCACGACCCCTACATTGCCCGAACACCACTTCACTGAACTAAACCATAAAACACCACCCCCAGCACGACCCCCTACACGGCCCGAACACGACTGCACTGCCCTAAACCCTGAAATACCAGCCCCAGCACAACCCCTACACTGCCCGAACACCACTGCACTGCCCAAAGCCCTAAAAAACCAGCCCCAGCACAACCACTCAAACTGCCCGAACACCACTGCACTGCCCTAAACCCTGAAACACCACCCCTAGCACAACCCCCTACACTACCCAAACACCATTGCACTGCCCTAAACCCCGAAACACCACCCCCCTGCACGACCCCCTACACTGCCCAAATATCACTGCCCTAAACCCTGAAAAAACACCCCAAGCAAGACCCCCTACACTGCCCGAACACCACTGTACTGCCCTAAACCCTGAAACACCACCCCCAGCATGACCCCCTACACTGCCCGAATACCACCGCACTGCCGTAAACCCTGAAACACTACCCCCAGCACGACCCCCCACACTGCTCGAACACCACTGCACTGCCCTAAACCCTGAAACACCACCTCCCTGCACGAACCACTACACTGCCCGAACACCACTGCACTGCCCTAAACCCTGAAACACCACCCCAGCAAGACCCCCTACACTGCCTGATCAACCCTGCACTGCCCTAAACCCTGAAATACCACCCACAGAAAGACCCCCTACACTGCCCTAACACCACTGCCCTAAACCCTGAAACACCACCCCCAGCATGTCCCCTACACTGCCCGAACACCACTGCTCTGCCCTAAACCCTGAAACACCAGCCCCAGCACGACCGCCTACACTGCCCAAACACGACTGCACTGCCCTAAACCCTGAAACTCCACCCCAGCACGACCCTCTACACTGCCCAAACACGACTGCTCTGCCCTAAACCCTGAAACATCAGCCCCAGCACGACCCCTACATTGCCCGAACACCACTTCACTGAACTAAACCATAAAACACCACCCCCAGCACGACCCCCTACACGGCCCGAACACGACTGCACTGCCCTAAACCCTGAAACACCACCCCCAGCAAGACCCCCTACACTGCCCGAACACCACTGTCCTAAACCTTGAAACACCACCCCCATCAAGACCCCTACCCTGCCCGAAAACCACTGCACTGCCCTAAACCCTGAAACACCACCCCTAAACAACCCCTCACACTGCCCGAACACCACTGCACTGCCCTAAACTGTGAAACACCAACCCCTGCATGACCCTCTCCCCTGCCCGAACACCACTGCACTGCTCTAAACCCTAAAACATCAAACCCATCACGACCCCCTACACTTCCCAAAAACCACTGCACTGCCCTAAACCCTGAAACACCAGCCCCAGCACGACACCCTACACTGCCCGAACACCACTGCAGTGCCCTAAACCCTGAAACACCATCCCCAGCACAATCCCTACACTCTACAAACACCACTGCATTGCCCTAAACCCTGAAACACCAGCGCCAGCATGACCCCCTACACTGCCCGAATACCACTGCACTGCCGTAAACCCTGAAACACTACCCCCAGCACGACCCCCCACACTGCTCGAACACCACTGCACTGCCCTAAACCCTGAAACACCACCTCCCTGCACGAACCACTACACTGCCCGAACACCACTGCACTGCCCTAAACCCTGAAACACCACCCCAGCAAGACCCCCTACACTGCCTGATCAACCCTGCACTGCCCTAAACCCTGAAATACCACCCACAGAAAGACCCCCTACACTGCCCTAACACCACTGCCCTAAACCCTGAAACACCACCCCCAGCACGACCCCTACACTGCCCGAACACCACTGCTCTGCCCTAAACCCTGAAACACCAGCCCCAGCACGACCGCCTACACTGCCCAAACACGACTGCACTGCCCTAAACCCTGAAACTCCACCCCAGCACGACCCTCTACACTGCCCAAACACGACTGCTCTGCCCTAAACCCTGAAACATCAGCCCCAGCACGACCCCTACATTGCCCGAACACCACTTCACTGAACTAAACCATAAAACACCACCCCCAGCACGACCCCCTACATGGCCCGAACACGACTGCACTGCCCTAAACCCTGAAATACCAGCCCCAGCACAACCCCTACACTGCCCGAACACAACTGCACTGCCCAAAGCCCTAAAAAACCAGCCCCAGCACAACCACTCAAACTGCCCGAACACCACTGCACTGCCCTAAACCCTGAAACACCACCCCTAGCACAACCCCCTACACTACCCAAACACCATTGCACTGCCCTAAACCCCGAAACACCACCCCCCTGCACGACCCCCTACACTGCCCAAATATCACTGCCCTAAACCCTGAAAAAACACCCCAAGCAAGACCCCCTACACTGCCCGAACACCACTGTACTGCCCTAAACCCTGAAACACCACCCCCAGCATGACCCCCTACACTGCCCGAATACCACCGCACTGCCGTAAACCCTGAAACACTACCCCCAGCACGACCCCCCACACTGCTCGAACACCACTGCACTGCCCTAAACCCTGAAACACCACCTCCCTGCACGAACCACTACACTGCCCGAACACCACTGCACTGCCCTAAACCCTGAAACACCACCCCAGCAAGACCCCCTACACTGCCTGATCAACCCTGCACTGCCCTAAACCCTGAAATACCACCCACAGAAAGACCCCCTACACTGCCCTAACACCACTGCCCTAAACCCTGAAACACCACCCCCAGCATGTCCCCTACACTGCCCGAACACCACTGCTCTGCCCTAAACCCTGAAACACCAGCCCCAGCACGACCGCCTACACTGCCCAAACACGACTGCACTGCCCTAAACCCTGAAACTCCACCCCAGCACGACCCTCTACACTGCCCAAACACGACTGCTCTGCCCTAAACCCTGAAACATCAGCCCCAGCACGACCCCTACATTGCCCGAACACCACTTCACTGAACTAAACCATAAAACACCACCCCCAGCACGACCCCCTACACGGCCCGAACACGACTGCACTGCCCTAAACCCTGAAATACCAGCCCCAGCACAACCCCCTACACTGCCCGAACACCACTGCACTGCCCAAAGCCCTAAAACACCAGCCCCAGCACAACCACTCAAACTGCCCGAACACCACTGCACTGCCCTAAACCATGAAACACCACCCCTAGCACAACCCCCTACACTACCCAAACACCATTGCACTGCCCTAAACCCTGAAACACCACCCCCCTTCACGACCCCTACACTGCCCGAATATCACTGCCCTAAACCCTGAAAAAACACCCCAAGCAAGACCCCCTACACTGCCCGAACACCACTGCACTGCCCTAAACCCTGAAACACCACCCCAGCAAGACCCCCTACACTGCCTGATCAACCCTGCACTGCCCTAAACCCTGAAATACCACCCACAGAAAGACCCCCTACACTGCCCTAACACCACTGCCCTAAACCCTGAAACACCACCCCCAGCACGACCCCTACACTGCCCGAACACCACTGCTCTGCCCTAAACCCTGAAATACCAGCCCCAGCACGACCGCCTACACTGCCCAAACACGACTGCACTGCCCTAAACCCTGAAACTCCACCCCAGCACGACCCTCTACACTGCCCAAACACGACTGCTCTGCCCTAAACCCTGAAACATCAGCCCCAGCACGACCCCTACATTGCCCGAACACCACTTCACTGAACTAAACCATAAAACACCACCCCCAGCACGACCCCCTACACGGCCCGAACACGACTGCACTGCCCTAAACCCTGAAATACCAGCCCCAGCACAACCCCCTACACTGCCCGAACACCACTGCACTGCCCAAAGCCCTAAAAAACCAGCCCCAGCACAACCACTCAAACTGCCCGAACACCACTGCACTGCCCTAAACCCTGAAACACCACCCCTAGCACAACCCCCTACACTACCCAAACACCATTGCACTGCCCTAAACCCTGAAACACCACCCCCCTGCACGACCCCCTACACTGCCCGAATATCACTGCCCTAAACCCTGAAAAAACACCCCAAGCAAGACCCCCTACACTGCCCGAACACCACTGTACTGCCCTAAACCCTGAAACACCACCCCCAGCAAGACACCCTACACTGCCCGAATACCACTGTCCTAAACCCTGAAACACCACCCCCAGCAGGACCCCCTACACTGCCCGAAAACCACTGCACTGCTCTAAACCCTGAAACACCACACCATAAACGACCCCTCACACTGCCCGAACACCACTGCACTGCCCTAAACTGTAAACACCACCCCCTGCTCGACCCTCTACACTGCCCGAACACCACTGCACTGCCCTAAACCCTAAAACAACACCCCCAGCATGACCTCCTACACTGCCTGAACTCCACTGCACTGCCCTAAACCCTGAAACACCACCCCCAGCATGACCCCGTACACTGCCCGCACACCACTGCACTACCCTAAACCCTGACACACGAGCCCCAGCACGCCCCCTAAACTGCCTAAACACCACTGCACTGCCCTAAACCCTGAAACACCAGCCCCAGCATGACCCCCTACACTACCCGAAAACCACTGCACTGCTCTAAACCCTGAAACACCAGCCCCAGCACTATACCCTACACTTTCTGAACACCACTGCAGTGCCCTAAACCCTGAAACACCAGCCCCAGCACAACCCCCTACACTCCACGAACACCACTGCATTGCCCTAAACCCTGAAACACCAGCCCCAGCACGACCCCCTACACTGCCCGAACACCACTGCACTGCCCTAAACCCTGAAACACCACCCCAGCAAGACCCCCTACACTGCCCGAACACCACTGCACTGCCCTAAACCCTGAAATACCACCCACAGCAAGAGTCCCTACACTGCCCGAACACCACTGCCCTAAACCCTGAAACCCCACCCCCAGCACGGCCCCTACACTGCCCGAGAATCACTGCATTGCCCTAAACCCTGAAACATCAGCCCCAGCACGACCCCAACACTGCCCGAACACCACTGCACTGCCCTAAACCCTGAAACTCCAGCCCCAGCATGACCGCCTACACTGCCCGAACATGACTGCACTGCCCTAAACCCTGAAACTCCACCCCCAGCACGACCCCCTACACTGCCCGAACACGACTGCTCTGTCCTAAACCCTGAAACATCAGCCCCAGCATGACCCCTATACTGCCAGAACACTTCTAGACTGGCCTAAACCCTGACACACCACCCCCAGCACGGTCCCCTACAATTCCTGAACACTACTGCAATTCCCTAAACCCTTTAAGACCACCCCCAGCACGACCCCCTACATTGACTGAATACCACTGCACTTGCCTAAACCCTGAAACACAAGCCCCAGCACGACCCCCTACAATGCCCGAACACCACTGCACTGCCCTAAACCCTGAAACATCAGCCCCAGCACGACCCCTACACTGCCCGAACACCACTGCACTGGCCTAAACCCTGACACACCACCCCCAGCATGATCCCCTACAATTCCAGAACACTACTGGAATTCCCTACACCCTGAAAGACCACCCCCAGCAGTACCCCTACATTGACAGAACACCACTGCACTTGCCTAAACCCTGAAACACCAGCCCCAGCACAACCCCCTACACTTCCCGAACACCACTGCAGTGCCCTAAACCCTGAAACACCAGCCCCAGCATGACCCCCTGCACTCCCTGAACAACACTGCAGTTCCCTAAACCCTGAAACACCAGCCCCAGCACGACCCCCTACACTGCCCGAACACCACTGCACTGCCCTAAACCCTGAAACACCAGCCCCAGCACGATCCCTACACTGCCTGAGCACCACTGCACTGCCCTAAACCCTGAAACATCACCCCCAGCATGACCCCCCACACTGCCTGAACACCACTGCACAGTCCTAAACCCTGAAAAACCATCTCCCTGCATGACCCCCTACACTGCCCGAACACCACTGCACTGCCCTGAACCCTGAAACACCACCCCAGCAAGACCCCCTACACTGCCCGAACAACACTGCCCTAAACCCTGAAACACCACCCCAGTAAGACCCCCAACACTTCCCGAACACCGCTGCACTGCCCTAAACCCTGAAACACCACTCCCTGCATGACCCCTTACACTGCCCGAACACCGCTACACTGCCCTATACCATGAAGCACCACCCCCGGCACTACCCCTACACTGCACGAACATTGCTGCTTTTCCCTAAACCCTAAAAAACCACCCCCAGCATTACCTCCTACACTGCCTGAACACCACTGAACTGCCCTAAACCCTGAAACACCACCCCCAGCACGACCCCCTACACTGCCCGCACACCACTGCACTGCCCTAAACCCTGACACACCACCCCCACCACGACCCGCTACACTGCCTAAACACCACTGCATTGCCCTAAACCCTGAAACACCATCCCCAGCACGACACCCTACACTCCCCCAACACCACTGCACTGCCCTAAACCCTGAAACACCAGCCCCAGCACGACCCCCTACACTGCCCGAAAACCACTGCACTAAACCCTGAAACACCAGCCCCAGCACTACACCCTACACTGCCCGAACACCACTGCAGTGCCCTAAACCCTGAAACACCAGCCCCAGCACAACCCCCTACACTCCACGAACACCACTGCATTGCCCTAAACCCTGAAACACCAGCCCCAGCATGACCCCCTACATTGCCCGAACACCACTGCACTGCCCTAAACCCTAAAACCCTCCCCCCAGCACGACCCCCCACACTGCCCAAACACCACTGCACTGCCCTAAACCCTGAAACACCACCTCCCTGCACGAACCCCTACACTGCCTGTACACCACTGCACTGCCCTAAACCCTGAAACACCACCCTAGCAAGACCCCCTACACTGCCCGAACACCACTGCACTGCCCTCAACCCTGAAATACCACCCACAGCAAGACTCCCTACACTGCCCGAACACCACTGCCCTAAACCATGAAACACCACCCCCAGCACAGCCCCTACACTGCCCGAAAATCACTGCTCTGGCCTAAACCCTGAAACACCGACCCTAGCACTACCCACTACACTGCCTGAACACCCCTGCACTGCCCTAAACCCTGAAAGACCAGCCCCAGCACTACCCCCTACACTGCCTGAACACCACTAGACTGGCCTAAACCCTGACACACCACCCCCAGCACGATCCCCTACAATTCCTGAACACTACTGTAATTCCCTAAACCCTGAAAGACCACCCCCAGCACGACCCCCTACATTGACCGAACACCACTGCACTTGCCTAAACCCTGAAACACCAGCCCCAGCACGACCCCCTACACTTCCCGAACACCACTGCAGTGCCCTAAACCCTAAAACACCAGCCCCAGCACGACCCCTTGCACTCCCTGAACACCACTGCACAGTCCTAAACCCTGAAAAACCATCTCCCTGCACGACCCCCTACACTGACTGAACACCACTGCACTGCCCTGAACCCTGAAACACCACCTCAGCAAGACCCCCTACACTGCCCGAACACCACTGCCCTAAACCCTGAAACACCACCCCAGTAAGACCCCCAACACTGCCCGAACACCGCTGCACTGCCCTAAACCCTGAAACACCACTCCCTGCATGACCCCTTACACTGCCCGAACACTGCTACACTGCCCTATACCATGAAACACCACCCCCAGCACTACCGCCTACACTGCACGAACATTGCTGCTTTGCCCTAAACCCAAAAACACTACCCCAGCACGACCACCTTCACGGCTCAAACACCACTGCTCTGCCCTAAATCCTAAAACACCACCCCCGCACATCCCCCTACACTGCCCGAACACCACTGCTCTGCCCTAAGCCCTGAAACACCAGCCCCAGCACGATCCCCTACACTGCCCGAACACCACTGCACTGCCCTAAACCCTAAAATACCAGCCCCAGTACGACCCCCTACACTGCCCCAGCACAACTGCAGTTCCCTAAACCCTGAAACACCAGCCCCAGCATGACCCCCTACACTGCCCGAACACCACTGCACTGCCCTAAACCCTGAAACACCAGCCCCAGCACGACCCCTACACTGCCTGAGCTCCACTGCACTGCCCTAAACCCTGAAACACCACCCCCAGCATGACCCCCACACTGCCTGAACACCACTGCACAGTCCTAAACCCTGAAAAACCATCTCCCTGCACGACCCCCTACACTGCCTGAACACCACTGCACTGCACTGAACCCTGAAACACCACCTCAGCAAGACCCCCTACATTGCCCGAACACCACTGCCCTAAACCCTGAAACACCACCCCAGTAAGACCCCCAACACTGCCCGAACACCGCTGCACTGCCCTAAACCCTGAAACACCACTCCCTGCATGACCCCTTACATTGCCCGAACACCGCTACACTGCCCTATACCATGAAACACCACCCCCAGCACTACCGCCTACACTGCACGAACATTGCTGCTTTGCCCTAAACCCAAAAACACTACCCCAGCATGACCACCTTCACGGCTCAAACACCACTGCTCTGCCCTAAATCCTAAAACACCACCCCCGCACATCCACCTACACTGCCCGAACACCACTGCTCTGCCCTAAACCCTAAAACACCAGCCCCAGCACAATCCCCTACACTGCCCGAACACCACTGCACTGCCCTAAACCCTAAAACACCAGTCCCAGCACGACCCCCTACACTACCCCAACACCACTGCACTGCCCTAAACCCTGAAACACCAGCCCCAGCACGACCCCCTACACTGTCCGAACACCATTGCACTGCCCTAAACCCTGAAACTGCAGCCCCAGCACGACCCCCTACACTGCCCGAACACCACTGCACTTCCCTAAACCCTGAAACTCCAGCCCCAGCAAGACCCCCACACTGCCTGCACACCACTGCTCTGCCCTAAATCCTGAAACACTAGCACCAGCATGACCCCTACACTGCCCGAACACCACTGCTCTGCCTTAAACCCTAAAACACCACCCCCCACACGACCCCCCACACTGCCCGACCACCACTGCACTGCCCTAAACCCTGCAACACCACCCCGCTGACCCTCTACTCTGCCCGAACACCACTGCACTGCCCTAAACCCTGAAACACCTCCCCCAGCAGGACCCCCTACACTGCACGAACACCACTGCCCTAAACCCTAAAACACCACCCCCAGCACAACCCCCTACACTACCCGAACACCACTGCACTACCCTATACCATAAAATACCACCCCCAGCACGACCCCCTACACTTCCCGAACACCACTGCACTGCCCTAAACCCTAAAATATCACCCCCAGCACGACCCTGTACACTACCCAAACACCACGGCACTACCCTAAATCTACCCCAGCATGACCCCCTACACTACCCAAAGACCACTTCACTACCCTAAACCCTAACAACCTACCCCCAGCATGACCCCTACACTACACCAACACCACTGCACTACCCTAAACCCTAAAACACTACCCCAGTATGACCCCCACACTACCCAAACACCACTGCACTACCCTAAACCCTAAAACACTACCCCAGCATGACCCCCTACACTATCCAAACACCACTGCTCTGCCCTAAACCCTAAAACACTACCCCCAGCATGACACCATATACTACACAAACACCACTGTACTGCCTTAAACCCTAAAACACTACCCCGAGCACAACCCCCTACACTACACAAACACCACTGCACGTCCCTAAACCCTAAATCTACCCCAAGCATGACCCCCTACACTACACAAACATCACTGCACTACCCAAAACCCTAAAACACTACCACCAGCATGACCCCCTACACTACACATAAACCACTGCACTACCCTAAACACTAAAACACTACCCCCAGCGCGACCCCCTACACGACACAAACACCACTGCACTACCCTAAACCCTAAAACACTACCCTCAGCATGACACCCTACACTACCCAAACACCACTGTTCTGCCCTAAACCCTAAAATACTACCCCCAGCATGACATCATATACTACACAAACACCACTGCACTACCCTAAACCCTAAAAAAGTAACCACCACCCCATGCCCAATCCCCCTTACCCCTCACTCCTCGTGGTTCCTCTCTCCTCATGGTTCCTGCTTCATGGCGTCTCTGAGGGGCGCTGCACGTCGTTGTGAGGAAATGGAACAGCCTGTTTCCTTACAACGTCGTGGATCGTCTACATTTTTTTAGAACTCATGGTCATTTACATACATACCTTTACAACAAAATTTGTTGTTAAGGCATGCGTGGTAATGACCATGCATTCTAAAAAAATGCGTATTAATGACTTTGCGATGTACAACGCATGCATGGTAATGCATGCATTGTAATGGTATCGCAAAGTAAAAAATTTGTTGTAACAGCTTTTTACCTATCAAAGCTGGCCCCTGTTCTTCAGTGAGTTGATTTTTTTTATAAATTAGGAGGAAGGAATGTGTTTTTTTTACCGAAAAGTGCATTCCCGGCTGTTGTATTGTGAAAGTGTCCGCTTGGCTTGTTACACTTCCGGTGAGAGAGTGGAAGAGTCTGTTTGGATCTAAAGGGGTTCAGCTGGTGGACGGGGCCAGCGTGACACATCATCAGAAAACACAGCTAATGGAAAGCGTTGTCCCCAAGTGTGGAGCAGTGCCATGAGAGGTCAACGATTGTGCGTCCCACCGCAGTATGACCTTACCGCGTGACCCATATGCCGCCTCCAGTGTACGGAAGACAGAAGCGGCATCCATCGCAGGTCCTCTTGAAGACCATTGTAGCACTAATTCTACATTTTGGAACTAGGGCATTGTAACCTTGTTATTCCTGCCAGATACAAAGAGAAGATCATGTGTTATTCAGTACCCTCATTACCTTTTCTGTGGGTAGTGGTGCTTTTCACTTTGCTGCCCCGCCACTGCACATGACTGGACTCCCCACCTCGTGTGCCATCTGCAGGGCCTCTGCCCTCGGATCACTGGTTTCGGTTTCTGGAGTGGTAACATAAACAGTTGCTCCCAAAGGCCTAGCCTGAACACTTAGGTGAATATCCCCTGCACCAGCATTACGCGGAAAGTCTTTCCTAGCTCTCCCACGTCGACAACGATGTCATAAAAGCACGGGTCAGCTCGCGACACCGTATGACGTCATAGGAGCCATAAGAAGACCTCGTCGGCGTGATGACGTCAGTTACACCCATTTTTGCCGTGCCACCGAGGTAAACAGGTGGACGAACACATTTTCACATGTATGCATAGTATACTAAATATATATATACATACATATATATATATATCACTGGAGAGCTTAATTTGTGCAATATTGGTGTTCAGAATGGTGGAATCCATCCGAGGATTTTAATCACAGTGTGGTGAAAACTACGAGTCCCAGAAACTCTTCTTACTGATCACGCCCACTAGGGGGCTGTACCTACTAAAGGACTGTTAATGGAGGGCTCATTTCCCATGCCAATCTGCCTTTGAACATTGCTGGGAGCCCGTGAGCAAGGAGCAGGAGCTCCGAAACGCGTAGGGCCATGTATTTAAATGAGCACCTGTGATGTCCGGTTTTCAAAGAATAAAGGAATGCTGCTTGAAGATGCAGAATCCGCTGGTTCTTTCAAGGTCGTCCTCAAAGGTGGGATACCTTTTGTTGGATATATATATATATATATATATTCACTGAAAAAACCATAGGTTTTACACATGTTATAGTTAGCTGGACATTTTACTGATAAAAAACCATTGAAATTCCCCCATTATAGTTAGTGCAGGCAACTATAACTCACGCGACCGCAATCCTCTGCTGATGCTAATACTGTATTTAGACACTTATTTGCCCATGTCTTCTTCCATTAAATTTTAGCTATACATATATTGCAAATATTTTTTTTTCATAAAGACACATATGTCATCAGCAGAGGATTGCGGTCGCGTGAGTTATAGTTGCCTGCACTAACTATAACGGGGGAATTTCAATGGTTTTTATCAGTAAAATGTCCAGCTAACTATAACATGTGTAAAACCTATGGTTTTTTCAGTGAATTTGCAAGGTTTTTTAAATGCTAATTCCTAACTATAACGTGTGTGAAACCTATGGTTTTTTCAGTGAATTTGTACGATTTTTTAAATGCTAAGTTACTTTACGCCATTCGTGGCGTGCGCGCCCACTTAACGCAGTTCGTTCCGTGCGCGCACGGTGCGCTTCGCGCACCGTGCACCCACTTTACGCAGTTAGTGCCGTGCACGCACGGTGGGCACGCGGTGGGCTACGCGCACTGCGTGCCCACGTTACGCTGGAGGGGCCATGTACGCAAGATGCGCTTCGCGCACTGTGCGCACATGGAGGACATATTATGCGCTTCGTTGTGAAAGGTTATCTTTTACTTTTGAATTTGTATACCATATGCCATGCACAAATGGTGGCCTTCGTGCACCATTTGCACACGGGGTGTGGAGAGTGTGGATATTTTTTTTTTTTCTAATTATTTCTACCGTACGCATACGGTAAGCGTAATCGGCGATTTTTCGAAAAAAAATAAAATTGAATTTTTGGCCTTGGGGGTTCTTTGGGGACACCTTCATCAAGGCTAGGTGGTTAGGAGCTGTCTAAACAGCCCCTTTACATGTTTTTTGCCTTTGTTTTTCCTCCCCCCCCTCAGAGTGCGAGATAGAAAATGGCGGCCGCCGCTTCCTGGTTTCGACCGATTCGAATGTTTACTAAGATATAACAGCCAACTCTAAATTTTGAGTTGGTGTATCAAAGGTTATATTAGGGTGTGAGAAGATGTGGTAATTTTTCTTATGGATGACGTCATCAGTGATGTCATTTGAGATGTCATCAGTGATGTCATGAGTGATGTCACTGACCATGTCATGAGTGATGTAATGTGTGACGTCATCAGCAGTGGATTGCGGGCGCGTGAGTTATAGTTAGCTGAACTAACTATAACGGGGACATTTCATTGGTTTTGTACGAGTGAAATGTCCAGCTAACTATAACATGTGTGAAACCTATGGTTTTTTCAGTGAATTTGCAAGGTTTTTTAAATGCTAATTCCTAACTATAACGTCTGTGAAACCTATGGTTTTTTCAGTGAATTTGCAAGGTTTTTTAAATGCTAATTTTTGTATTTTTTAATTTTATTTTTAAAATCTTTCTTTTTTAAAAAACTTCCTATGTATTCATTTATATATTATCTGTATCCTTTAATTTGGTTTGGCTCATTTTTTTTTTTAACTTTCAATTAGGATAAAGTTGAACAGCATAGTTAATATTTTCTATTAAGTTATGTCCACTTTTATTTTTATTTTTTTATATAAATTCTTAGGGTGCGCGCTGAGAGCGCGCACCTAGTACGTTTGCGTAAGTTTTTTATGAATTCCGTTGTACGTTATTTACGTACGCATACATACGTTTTAGTGCGCGCTAGGACTGCGCACCTAGTACGTATGCGTACGTACGCATGCGTGCGTGCGTCGTACGTGCTCCACGCGGTACACTTCCGTATATGCGTAGAGTACGCGCGCTGACGTTCGCGTATACGCGCGTCCCGCGTATGCGCGTTATGTACGCGAATAGTACGTAAGCGCATGTGCGCATACGCGTTCGCGCATGCGTAATTGCAACGTGCGCGCTGGGAGCTTGCTCAGTGCGTGCACCTCGGGGTATGTGATGAATAAAACAACACTTCTAATTGGTTTTCATTACTTTCAGTTTCTGATTGTTTCAACACCACACCCAATCCCCTCATGGCAAGTCATGTGATCAAGAATCATCACTTTTGAATGGTTTGAAGTACTTCAGTTCCAGATTCTTCCAACACCACTCCCACTTTCCTCATTATTAGTTCTGATTCCCTTGGAGAAGGAGCTAATCTGTTGTTGAGAGACAATGGCTGAGCAGCAACCATCTTCAGAGAGTGAACAGGACACTCTTGAGAGACAGAGGAACAGGAAGCAGAAAGACAGCTTTATATGGCAGTTTTTTACTTTCCCTGAGGGACAAAAAAAGGTGAATGCACCGAAAGTTACTTGTGTACTGTGTCAAAAAGTCTTATCACGTGGGAATGCTAACAAGAAGTACTCTTTTAGCATACACACAATGATGAGGCATGTTGAGGCAATGCATCCAGTGACTTTTCGTCGAGCTTCTGGAGCAAACCCTCCACCTGCTCAGCCGACGACATCTGCAGCAGCTCAGCCGAGCACATCTTCGGCAGCTCAGGCGAGCACTTCTTCTGCGATGGTGTCTTCACCTTTTTCTACACCTCTTGTTGGTCCACCTTGTTTGGCGAGGTTGTCTACACGGTGCACTGTTTGCGGTAGTCTTATTTCTGTGGGGGAGACCAGTCTTGATCTCCTTCAGAGAAAATTTGATGCGCATGAGTGCACTGGGCCATGGATGTTTTTTCTTTTTTTCGTTTTTCTCTTCCTGTTTCCCTACATTAACTCAAGGGCTCTTTTTAGAGCCACCTAAAAACTAAACCCAAAAATATTTTTGGGGGATTTATTTTATTTTTATTTTTTTTTGGGGTGCGCGCACTCTGCGCGCACCCCAGGATGTTTTTTAAATTTTTATTTTTTTTAATTTTAATGAACAAAGAGAGGTGAAGAAAAGGAAGCATGAAAAGGAAGGATTGAGAAATACAAATATTTTTAACTTATCTTATTTTTAAAATAACTTATTTTGAAAAAAAACATTTTTACTAATTTTCAAGGAAACAGAATTTAATTTTTTAATTTTTCTTTCTAGTTCTGAAAAAAAAGAAAAAAAGTATTAATATTCAATCATACATTTTAAAAAGCAGTACAAGTTTTTACATAGTTTATAAAGCATTTTTTTGCCCTTTTTTTGCTGTTTTCAGAATTTTTTAATTTTCACTTAAAATAGTGAAAACAATTGTATTCATCATTTAACAGCGGGCAAAAAAAAAACAATCAGAAAGATTGTTTAAAAAAGCCCCAAAACTATCCACACTAAAATATACCTTGATAGAAATATTACATATATATTACAAATACCTTTCTAGATGAATAAAAATTTTGTAGATATTCCGTCTTTAAACCTTGTTGCAAAAGCACATATGCCAAAATAATATCTGTCAAAGAAGTCCACAATTGTTTTTATTACTTTTCCTTTAGGCCAAATAGTAATTTCAAAATCCTTTTTAAGTGATATCTTCAATTATAATCCTTTAAAATTACAAAAAATGCTTTCTTCAGATGCAGTTTTTAGTTTTTAAAATTTAGGTTTCAGAAAAATTAAGTAAGAATTGGGTAAATCATAAGGCAAACGTTGCTTGAAAATCAATTGGGAATCATTACACAGTGTCCAGCCTTTTTCACATTTAAGATAAACTGTGTAATGTCCAGAAGTTACAGTAGGTCCTTCATGAAAAATTATTGCAACTGTAACAAAAGTTTTTCCAGAAATTGATAATTGTTGTCCTATAAACTTCTTTATTAAAGTATCCAATTTTGAATCATCAGCTCTACAACGTTGCATCATTAAAATTACATACTGACCGTATTTCTGTAAAAATAACGTGGAAAACATGTCAGATTTACATTCAGAACATTCCATGTTGTGATTGGCATCTTTAACTAATTTACTAAAAGTCACTGATTTACTTTGTGGTAATGGTAAATATATGAACCTTTCAGAATCAACTTACTACTGCATGTGTTCATACAGTTTTCACAGCAATGTTCCCATTTATAAGAGACACCAAATAAGTTTTCTACTTCTACTCCTTCATCTTCATGTACACTCAGCATATATATTAAGAATTCCTGTGCATCTTGCTGGACATTTTCTTTAAACTGTGTAGATCCAGAACATACATCTAAAAGATTTCTAACATCAGAAGCACTTTCTATTTTAGTTTTATCATTACTTAGCTTCTCATAAAGGAGACTCAGCAGAGAACAGAATGTTTTTTCATGATTTTCTATTATCTGTTCTTGCAACTTTTCAAGATAAAATACAACATTCAGCACTACATTTGCATAGCAGTTGACACCAGAGCTATTTTCAAAATGACAACCAACAACCTCTTCAACACTGTCCTTTTTCTTTTTCCTTTCTATCACGTCACTGTCCTTTTGTTTTCTGTTCTGTTCATCCACATTACAGATATTTTCAATTCTCCTTTTCCGAGAAACAACATGTTTTTCAATCACAGGATACTGACCTAAATGAGGAGCATAGGTTCTTCTTAATCTATTATACTCCTTTACACAGTTTGCATCAGCACTAACTTTTGAGTCATCAAAGTCTATCATAAATAAACCAGATAATGTTTTCACTTGTGACAAAGCAACATATGCCATACCTTCTTTGAATACAGTAGAACCAATGTTTACAAAAGCACTATCTACAGTCAATCCTTGAGACTTGTGAATAGTTACAGCATATGCTAGAGAAAATGGAAACTGCTTCCTACGTACATACAAGTCTTTCACTAGCAAAAAACGAACTGAACAACGACTAATGTCTTTAACCTCTTCAATCTGGTCAAATTTTATTTTTAAAAATTCAATTCCATCTTTTTTCTGGTACTTCTCATAACCCACAACTTTACCCATAGCTCCATTTACTAAACCTTTTTCTACATCCAAATTTCTCCTTAAAATCACTCGACAATTCATGCAAACATATAGATTTTTTTCTAATCCAGCTGTTTTTGAAATGTTCTTCTCTAGTGAATCCAATTTATTTTTCAGTTTGCCTGTTAATGTAATAGTAATTCCTTCATGCTGAATTTTGTCCACTGCTTCCATTTTCTTAATCTCTTCATTTTCCAATTTCAAAAGTTCTTCATTGAATATCGAGCACTCACGTAGTGTTGGCATTAAGCAGATTACAGTATTTTTTTCAGCAATGTTCTGGTATATTTTCTCTGCAACTATTTCTTCATTTGGAAATAAATTATGTAGCAACCGACTCTGTAATGCTTCTCTGCCAACTTCTGTGAGTAGTCCAATTCTGATATCTTTCAGAATACTTGCATAATCTTCATCGTTTGCTTGCCTCATATTGGTAGTGAGTTCTTTGTACTCAAAGAACGACCAAATATTCGCATTACCAATGCTTCCTAATGACTTCTTCGTGCCTTCATGTGTCACAGTATTAAACACGGGTTGTCCTTTAACTGGAGTGAGCTGTAAAAGATCCCCAAAACCATGACGTGTTTTCCGCCAAATAACACGTCATAGTCTCTCTTTAGAATTTGTTGCATTCTTAAATGCACAAAGGCAAGCATTAAGTTTGATACCATGCTCACCTCATCAATAATGAGAACTTGCATCTTCTTCAACACTCTTGAAACTTCGAAGCATGCTTCTCCTGTTAGCTTGTGATATTCTATTTTGTTCTCATGCTCCACTGGTAACATTAGCAAGCGATGTAAGGTAATTCCTTTTATGTTATAGGTTGCTAACCCAGTTGGAGCAGTTACAACACAAGACAAAGTTGAAGCTGTTTTTTGCTGTAGGTAGCTTCTGATGACTTTTATTAAGAAACTTTTTCCAGTTCCAGCTTGTCCACTCACATACATCCTGATTGGTTCAAATGATGTGCATGAGCACTCTTTATTTTCATGTAGTAATCCATGATCAATTTGTTTGGTGACTTCTTCATAAATTTGTTTTTGTTCTTAATTCAGTTGTTGTTCCAGATTTAGTAAGTCTATTGAATCTTCCTGTGCTTGATTCATAGCCGTTTCTACTTCAGTCATGGCTATTGCAGCTTCATTTTCTACAATAGGTTGTCCTAGGGGATCTTGACTGAGTGTTCCAGAACTTTGGCTGTCTTGACAACTGTCTCTAGCTACTTCAGCTGCAATTGTACTTTCCTGTTCAATTTCTTCATTTAGCATTTGCACGTAATTTGTGAAAGTACTGCATTGAATTGTTTCTTTATACGCATTAAATGAATCTTCATAGCTGTGAAATTCTCCCAGTAGTTCGTCCTCTGAACGCCATGGTTTAAACAGCTGTAAAAGTGCCAAGTAGTAAAATTCCTTTTTCTCAGTTGTATCACAACTCAGCTTCCTGTGATTAATCAAACTTCCTTTTGTTTGCTTCACCAAACATCCTTCCTCACCAATAACTTTATATTTTCCATTATTGATGTCTTCTGTGGCTTTCCGTGAAAAAATGAAGTTCTGCAGCACTTCATAGAGACACATGTTCTCAAGATGACGACTTCTTTTTGGGTAATACGTGTCCAACATGTTTGATTTCAAAATATCTGTACTTTCCGGGTTGTACAAGGCCAAATATTCAATTTCTCCAACAGATTTCAGTACCCGATTTCGCATTGCTGCAAGGCCTAAACTTACCCAAATTATTCTTCTGGATTTCGAGTAAAGACTTGCAGATGATAACCTATCTGAGCATTCGTAGGATCCAATTTCTCGATGCGATAACATCTTTAAACTGAAACTGTATAGCTTCTTAATGACAGTCTTCTCATGAGAAATCTCTTCCCACATTTCCTTCAATTCTGTTTTCTCAGATTTAGTGATGTATGATGTGACATACCGAGCAACAGCAATAGAATTGTCTGCCACATACTGAATATCCATGTTAGCATTCCACATGGATAAAATGACTGGTTTGTAGTCATTTATGTATTTCGACTCTTCTTTTCTTCTTAGGTTATAGGTATTTTTTGGCGATTTTCTTGTAATAGTATGTCGCACAGCTGACATAAAACTGTTTACCCTTCCTTTTGAAAGGACAGGTCTTGGAAATCCAAATCGACATTTTGTGTAGAATTTTTCTTTGCTCTTGTACTTTCGCCGACAGTATTTTCCACACCGACGATTTTGAAAACGTAGAACTTGCTCTTTTAACTTTTTCTCTTGTGTGCTTTTAGGTATAGCACATGTTGCATATTCTTCAATAAAACTTAAAACTGCTTCATCTGCATCTGTTACAAATTTTGGGGCATCCATGATCCACAACAGCATATGAATATGAGGAGCACCTCTTGCTTGGTACTCTTTTCTCCAAAAGAAATCCACAACTTCTCCAAGAGGTGGATTTTTTTTATTGCAGATGAAGGACATCATAGCCTCAAATCTATGATTAAAATATCTGCAAACATTAACCGGATCCAATGAGCACAATTCTCCTGCTGTCTTGTATTCGATGTTTTTAATGTTAGAATTTGCCTCTCGAAGAAAATCCAGTAAATCATCCCATTCGTACTCGGCACAGCTTAGGGTAAGGAACCACATTGGATTTCCTAAATTCCGTAACATGCATTTTAATTCTCCATGGCGTCGGTACCAATATTCATTCGTCCCACGCTGACAAGCCATCAGATTGATCAATTGTGTTTCCAAATGATCATCCCGGTGCTGCACTTTGTCCATAAAATCCTTAGCAGACACATTATGTAGATGTACTCCACTTTTTAAAATGTGATTTACTGCATAAGATAGTGCAGACAAGTCGCTTTCAAATAAAAGATGAAACAAATAAGGAATACTTTGACGAAATCTTGAATCTTCTGCATATAATCTTGTAGTCCGATACTCAGAAGCTGGAATCTGTTCTGGGCGTTCATCGTATCGTCCACCTTTTCCTGTAGGAAACAGCTGGGGAAAACATCGAGCTTCCAAGCTCTTCTCCCATACACTAACGGGAGTTCCTTTTGCTTTCTTCATCTGAAACAGATCAATAGTGTCTCCCATAACTTCTTTTGAATGAAGAGGATGTATGCTAAAATGTTCATAAATTTCTTCTTCTTTTGACTTGTCCACTTTTTCAATTTGCCCAGTTGGTGTTTCTGTGTCTTCTTGTAAATCTTCTTCATCTTCATCTATATAAATTGATTCATACCATTTATTATTCCTTTTCAAATATAAATTTGCTCTTTGTACTTTCCGTACATCTACCAGCTCCTGCCAAATCTTCTTATTCTTTGTAGGTACACCATTAACCAGAATAACTAATGGTTCAGTTTCCAAAGTATCTGCATCAATAGTTTCCATATTTTTTTTCAAATCCAATGGCAAATACACCACTCTTCCTTTTAAACCTCTCAGTAAATCTGAAGGAGGTAATTTACCAGTTTTGGGCTCCATACGTAATATGGTCTGGAACGGATGAACACATTGAATGAGTATAGACTCATATGTATTTAAATCAGAAAGTTCGGCAGGAATAGCATCCAATTCTAAATTATTATGTACAGCTCTGGTCGGCATTCTATTTTCATCTAACTTATTATAACAGTATTTACAAATACGCTGATCTTCACCCAATTCAAAACGATTTTCCAGAAATATATATGTTGCAAAATCCTTCCACTTATAATTATCTTCATTTTCACTTTTTTTATACAGATCAACATTCCTTGTTTGAATTTTATAATGGCTTCTGCGGCAACAAATACAAGTAATATTTGGGTGCCGATTACGATCCGGCAAAAAAAATCCTCGTACGACTCGTATCCGGTCTTTTTACCGTACGAATCGTACAAGTGCCGTACAAACTGCCAAGTACGATTCGCATGGGAAAAAGTCCATACGAATCGCATTGGGAATAATTCCCCACACGTCCTCGGGTCGGAAAATGTGTCCGACACGTCCTCGGACGAATTACCGTACAAATGTGAAAAGTGAAGTCCGACCGCGGAATCACGATCCATCCCGTGCGTCCGATGTTACAACCGTGTGGAAAAAACACCGTCCGCACCGAACTCCCATAGCAACCATGGAGACATGTGCCCGCATACACGCCCAACACCCCCCCAGCCCTCCTATGTACGAGTCGAATCCCCACCCGTGTATGTACGACCCGTACCCACACCCACGTACGTATGGAGCGTACCCCCACCCCAACCGTATATGTACGACCCGGACCCTCACCCCAACCGTGTTTGTACGACCCGTACCCTCACCCCAACCGTGTATGTACGACGCGTACCTCCACCCGCGTATGTATGGAGCGTACCCCCACCCCAACAGTGTACGTACGGACCGTACCACCCCCCGTATGTATGGAGCGTACCCCCCACCCCAACAGTGTACGTACGGACCGTACCCTCACCCCAACCGTGTATGTACGACCCCTACCCTCACCCCAACCGTGCATGTATGACCCGTACCCCCACCCGCGGACGTATGGAGCGTACCCCCACCCCAACCGTGTATGTACGACCCGTACCCTCACCCGCGTATGCATGGAGCGTACCCCCACCCCAACCGTGTATGTACGACGCGTACCCCCACCCCAACCATGTATGTACAACGTGTACCCCCACCCCAAATGTGTATGTACGACCCGGACCCTCACCCGCGTACGTATGGAGCGTACCCCCACCCCAACCGTGTATGTACGACGCGTACCCCCACCCGCGTATGCATGGAGCGTACCCCCACCCCAACCGTATATGTACGACCTGGACCCCCACCCCAACCGTGTATGTACGACCCGGACCCTCACCTCAACCGTGTATGTACGACGCGTACCCCCACCCCAACCGTGTATGTACGACGCGTACCCCCACCCCAACCGTGTATGTACGACACGTACCCCCACCCGCGTATGCATGGAGCGTACCCCCACCCCAACTGTGTATGTATGACCCGGACCCTCACCCGCGTACGTATGGAGCGTACCCCCACCCCAACCGTGTATGTACGACCCGTACCCTCACCCGCGTATGCATGGAGCGCACCCCCACCCCAACCGTGTATGTACGACCCGGACCCCCACCCCAACCGTGTATGTACGACGCGTACCCCCACCCCAACCGTGTATGTACGACGCGTACCCCCACCCGCGTATGCATGGAGCGTACCCCCACCCCAACCGTATATGTACGACCCGGACCCTCACCCCAACCGTGTATGTACGACGCGTACCCCCACCCCAACCATGTATGTACGACGCGTACCCCCACCCCAACCGTGTATGTACAACGCGTACCCCCACCCGCGTATGCATGGAGCGTACCCCCACCCCAACATTCTAAGTACGGAGCGCACCTCAGGCCCCAACACCAGCACCTTCACACAACATCGCGCATGTACGAGTCGTACCAAGCCAGACACATGGACAGCACTGTACAACAAAATGCCCGGAGTACACACCGTACACACGTTAAAAATGCACGTACACAACCAGGACTAAGCAAAACAACACAAGAATACACCATTCGAATGGCAACAAGCCACTAAACATGTCCAACAAGCCCAAAAACAACACATTCACTGACCTGCAACTTGCAAAATCCAAAACAGAGGCCCAAAACACAACCACTCCTTATAACACACCCACCCAAAGTTCAAACACAGCCACACCCACCAAAGGACCAATAAAAAGGGCCCACACACACAAACCATGAGCCTTTGCAACAGACTCACTGCTGCCAGACCCCACAGACGACCAACAGCACCAGACTTGAACCTTTACTACACCTTACACTTGCACACCTTCACACACACACCTTCACAAACACCCCCTCATCACATTCACACACACACACAAACCACACCCACACACCCACAACCATCCACACCCACACCCCCACAACCATCCACACCCACACACCTCACCATGCCCACTAACAAGAATCCAAAGTTCACTAGCCGAGAGTTGGAGGTCCTTGTCGATGAAATCCTCAGAGTCGAGCCACACCTCTTTGGAACATTGGTCAGACAGACCAGCATCTCCGACAAAACAGCCATGTGGCGGAGGATCGTCGATGCTGTGAATGCTGTTGCGTCCACCAGAAGGACCAGGCAGGAATGCCAAGCCAGGTGGTACGATCTGCGGAGGAGGGTCCGAGCCAAGATGACCGACGACCACAACAACGCCAACATCACTGGAGGAGGGCCGCCCCGCAGACCGGTACACTACCAGCCCTGGGAGGAGAGGGTGATGGCCATACTGCCGGTGGTGGCAGTCGACGGAGTAGAAGGACTCCGAGAGCCTGGTGAGTACACAAACAACTCACCTCACATGGGGGGAACGTCATCCACAACAAAACTCACAATCATGCACACAACCACTCCAAGCTATCGCATGACTCAACCACACTCCATAAACACGCACATGCCACTAGTGCCACCATGCCACATGCACCCAGCTGGACAATCCCAAGTCACAGGCCACAGAAAACACCAACACAAGACACGGGAACCCGGATGGCGGGAGTGTGGGCCTCAAAAATCACATAGTGCAACTCAGAAGCAGACAACTATGCCCTCTGCCCATATGGACTAGGTCACAGCCAGACAAACAGTGTGTCCCCACACAGGAAAGACTTGCCTGCAAATGGCGCACACCTTGCATGAAGACATGGGGGTGAAGGCACCTTCTTGCACATGACAGCAGCCAATGAACAGCCAACAATGTGAAAGAGTGGCAGCACACACCACCACAGCAGCAGCGCAGACACAGACACAACACCCAATGGGTGCCTGGAGATCACAAACTAACTCACATGAACAAGCCAAGGGCCATTCAAAGATCTGCAAAAAGTGTGTGCCTAGGAAGCTGGGCTGAGGTGACAGAGGGTGACACACAGAGGGAGGGAGAGGGGGAGAGAGAGGGAGGGAGACACAGGGAGACGGACAAAGGGAGGAGGCTGACACAGGGAGGGAGGGAGAGGGGGACACAGAGGGAGGGAGACACAGGGAGACGGACAGAGGGAGGAGCCTGACACAGGGAGGGAGGGAGAGGGGGACAGAGAGGGAGTGAGAAAGGGAAACACAGGGAGAACAATCCAGCCCTGGGTGGTGTGGGAATGTCTGTTCGTCAGCAGGTGGACTGCGTGCATGTAGACAAGGGTGGCCAGTGCATGAATCCCCCTCCCTTCTCCATGGCAAAACACTGGGCCATGTCTCAACCCATGCACGAGCACAACGACAGCTACCTGCATTACATAAGTGTGTGGAACAACTCCATGTGCCCACGTACAGTGCAACACGGAAGGCGCCAATGCATGGCTTGCCACACCTGCCCACTCCACTGCTGACTGCAGTCACAATTGACGCAGCCAGTAAGACTGTGTCATACATAGGTAAAGTCTCAAAAGCTGTGGACAAGGGACATACTCATGCACAAGTGCACTGTGAGTGGAATGCAAGACATATCCAAATACCCAGAGGAAATGTGCAAACTTTGAAACTAATGAAACATGGATGTTGCATGGAACAATAATAACATTGTCTCTCACACACACAGGTCAACGTGGTGGATCACCCCCCAACACTGGGGGGGAAGACTCACAGGACCCGGCTCTGCGGGATGACGACCCCACCGGCAGCGACGACTCTCACCACTCTGTGGACGACCCCGACCAACCTTGCCCCGCTGGTGTCCAACCACCTGCAGCACCTGCGTCAGGTACAACTGGGCCAACCACCACCCCCACTCCTGCCACATCCCAGGAGACACCCAGGATCCCTGCCCCACCACCACAACGCAGCCAGGCCGACCAGGAGGGACACGGTGTACCGGGCACCCAGGAGAAGGCAGGCGACAACGCAAATGCCACCCCTCAGGGGTCCCGGAGACCCGATGTGCCCACAAGGGCAGGCCAGGCGCAAGTGGGCAGGGGTGGTGGGAGTGGAGGACGGCGGAGGCGCGAGCCTGACCAGTTGGCTGCGGAACCGGTATATGCCCATGTCAGAAGCATCATGGACACATACCGGCAGGACACCACGGGCATGGCCCAGGTTGTGTCCATCCTCGAGGAGCTCAAGACACAGCAGGCCCAGCAACATGCGGAGCAACATGCCTGTCTACTGCGACACCAAGGGCGGATGGAGGACAGACAGGCTGAGCTCGTGACGGTGTTCACGGGAATTCACAGTACACTCCGTCGGATAGCCGACAACATGGGCAACCCTCCCTGTGCCATCAGGCGTAGAACATCACCACCCACAGGGAGGGATCAGGAGGAGGAGGAGGAAACATCCGACGGAGCTTCCCAAGCATCGTCACGGTCTGCTTCCGAGGGTTCCCGCAGGAGGGCGGGTCGTCCACAGAAAAGACCGTGAGGGTCGGCGCTACAGCACCATCTCCCAGGACACCTGGCCTGGCACCTGGCCCACTGGAGCAACAGCAGCACAGCAGCAAAAGACATTCTCTGCCACATGGACTTGCTGGTCACTGTCTGACCAATGTTGACAAAGACTGTGGCATGGACTCTGAGGATTTCAAATGGCAAGGACACCAACTCCCCTAGTGAACTTTGGATTCCACACACCCGGAAAGCACCTCATGTCAAACCCCCCCCCCCCTACCCCAACCAAAATAAAAAGTAACACCATAAAGAGAAGATGCCTACTGATTGCATTATTACCTTACATGTGTCTTGTAAAGTGTAACCATGCCTGAGTTCTCATTTGACTTCAACCATCCACACCCTGGGGCCTGAGTCTGGCACAGGAAAAACACATGGGTCACATTGTATTAGGCAAGACAGACATGGAGCACCATACACACCCGTGATGGGCCCAACCAGCTGAGGGGGTGGCCGCACAACCGTGCAGACAGACATATTGAGTACAGCGACAGCCATGCGCAGAGGTCAGGGATCATGTGGAGTGGCCTGGGGGGCACACAGGAATGTGTGGACAGGTGGCAGAACCATGTCCTGCAAGCTTGAGTCAGGTGGATGCAGAGAATGGTGGGCTGGCCAACGTTGGATGCATGGGGATGGCACATGTCACAATACCCACACAGTCATGGACATCATGCACAATACACATTCTAATCCCACACAAACAGCTTGCATCTTGCTACTCGACACATAGACACATAGCCACTATCACGGAAAACCATGCCAGACATGCCGGATGCACCGTGGCAACACACCAGCATTGACTGAGAAGAGGCACCTTGGAGGCATAGGGACACCTTTATTAGTCATGTATTCGGGATTGCAGAGGCAACTCGGAGTACACATGAACGGGTCATGTGGAGTAACATGTGGGTCCAACACTGGCACCCCCCTTCTGCAGCACAAATGCGTGATAGCCATGGAACTGGCACACAAGTGTCGGGTAACAGCTAAACAACCCCTGCTGCTCACGGAGAGACTGCCATACACCATTGATCCGCTGATGTGGAAGTCCCACACCATGTCAAGCCAATGCAAACCGTATGTGTCCGAGGGCAGTGTAACACACATTGATGCCATCATTACATTCCACAATCCCATCACTGATGACTGTCAACAAGTCTGACCATCTATTCAGGTGTACCCAGCTGCATGTCATGTGTACCATGGTGATGCGACATGTCTGCAGAGGAAACAAACATCGACAGGGGCATTGTGCACACATCGTGAGCAACTGCCACACCCAATACACCCCTGATGCATCCCTTACCCTAAGGAGACTTCCAAACTTGTCCGTGCGTGTAACGCTGAGTCAGCACACGATGACGTGTCCATGAGGAATAGCAGTGCCACAACAATGCAACCAGCAGACGGCATGCGCAAGTACCTGGGGAAGAGAGACACACAAGAAGTCAGCCACAAAAAGCACAGCCACCTGCATGTGCATGTACTCGACACATGTAAGGATGACAACATGCTAGGTCACTATTATGACTGGGGAAATACACACATCACTGGCACCATCACTCCAGTGACACATCCACACACACCTCTGACTCACGTGCCATACATGCAGATGGACACACACATCGCAACACATGCCACACGGGGACTTATGCGTGCACACTCAGACACTGGTACTCACCACTAAGCAAAGAAGTTGCGTATGAGCCGAGTCCGGATGTCCTCTTGCGGCTCCACATCCTCCACATCACTAGCCCCATTGCCAAGACCTTCGTCCTCCACGGGTGGATGGTCCTGATCATCTTGATCCAGGATGAGTGGCACAGCCTTCTCAACTGCCATGTTGTGCAGCATGCAGCACACCATGAAGATTTTGCAGACCTTCGCCGGGGCATATGGGAGGGCGCCGCCGGTCTTGTGGAGGCATCGGAATCGGCTCTTCAGGAGGCCAAATGTCCTCTCTATCACTCGCCTTGTCCGGCCATGGGCGGTGTTGTAGCGGAGCTGGGCCGGCGTGATGGGGTTGCGGAGAGGTGTGATCAGCCATGGCATGTTGGGATAGCCAGCGTCCCCTACATGGAAACAACATGGACATAAGTAGGACAGGGGAAGCGGTCGGCCTGGAAGTCTACGCAAAATACAGGACAGCCAGAGTGTACCCACCAACAACACATGCTCGTTCGTTGCGCAGCTGCGTCATCATTTCAGGCACCCTGCTACGCCTCATGATGTAGGCATCGTGTGCTGATCCTGGAAAACGAGCACAGACATGTGAAATCACCATGTTGGACAGACACACCACAAGGGCATTGATGGAGTGGTAGTGTTTGCGATTCCTGTACGCTACCTCCTGTGCCAGTGGTGGTACCAAAGCCACATGTGTCCCATCTATGGACCCAATTACATGGGGCATCCCTCCCAGGGCATAGAAGCCACGCTTGACAACACACAACAGTCAACATTTCAGGGGTTGGGAAATGGATGAACTCATCCAGGTGAAGCAACATGGCCTCTAAGAAATCATGCAGCACACGGCAGAACATGCTCTGGGACATGCCACCAACATGAGCAATGGTATTTTGAAAGGTACCCGTGGCAAGAAAATGTAGGGCTGCCATTACCTTCAGCTTGGGTGTCAGTGCCGTAGGATACCTGTGCAGCGGTTGCAGGTGTGGTGCCAGCCTCGCCGTCAACTCCAGAATCAACCGTTGGGGGAAGCGGTAGCACCGGATACAGTCATTCTCCCGCATGTCAGCCAAGTCCGGAATTGCTCTGGGAAGAGGTGGCGCTCTGCAGTAATTTGGAAGTGACAAGGAAGAGTGAGTGCACTACAACAACAATTTGTTTGTGCTGAGCACATGTTAATCTGTCAATACACATATGCGACATACGGAGTCAGGTATGTGCCACATGCCCTGGACACGTATGGCTGCCAGGTGACACTCCTACCAAGACCCAGCTACACACGGAGATTATGAACCTCCACATGCCATGGCATGGGATTAGCTGTGTCCCAGTGTAAGTGAACAGCCAGACGCAACACAGGAGTGACATACATCCACACATCAGCAGAAGTAGGATGTTGATTGCAGAGACAGGTAGCGGAACACCAGAGCCACAGGTCACATGACATTACACTAGGACAGCCCACACACCTTGCCATGAAGGTGTACATGTAATGACTCACCACACATTCATAGAGAGGATGCAGACATGTCCTTGTTACGCTACTCCTTGTCCCATGCATACATACGCACCTCACATCCGATACCACATGTGGCCTGGTGTGCGTAACAGTGTGCCATGTCCATCTACACACAGACACATGTTGGTAGCTGCAACAGCTGATGCTTTTGAGGGAGCTCCAACATCAAGCTAATGGGAACCCCCGACACATACATGACATAGTCACATCGTGCACCGTGGGTAGTGACAGGTCTGGTGTGGTAATCCCTGTAGTGGGCATCAGGGGACACTTGCGTGTGTTGTTGACCGTGCCATGCCAGTGACGCTCATCCCAAGTGTGCAGTATGACATGCACACATGTCAAAGGAGTCAAGGGCATGCCTTACACACATTGCACCGTCACACATTACATCTGTACACATCTCATCATACATCTGGTGCCTTCTCGACTCAGGATTAATGTGCCACATCACAGCCTTTCACACCTGTGCCCCACACATGTACTACTGGCCAGACAATGCCTTGATGTCCATCCATGGACAAGTATGTCAGCCCTATTCCTTCCTGTGTGCTGCCTGTCACCACTGTGATGTGTGAAAGGCACCGTACTGTCGCTAAGAGTGCCTGTGTACGTTCCCTATCACTATGGGAGTGCTGCCGTATGCGTACTCATAGTGATAGTGAGCGTACAGGCGTGTGTACGGTCCGTACCACTATGGGTACGCATACGCGAGAACACCCATTGTGATAGTGAGCGTACGCGCGTGTGTACGGTCCGTACCACTATGGGTACGCATACGCGAGAACACCCATTGTGATAGTGAGCGTACGCGCGTGTGTACGGTCCGTACCACTATGGGTACGCATACGCGAGAACACCCATTGTGATAGTGAGCGTACACGCGTGTGTACGGTCCGTACCACTATGGCTGTTCTCGCGTATGCGTACTCATAGTGATAGTGAGCGTACGCGCGTGTGTACGGTCCGTACCACTATGGGTACGCATACGCGAGAACACCCATTGTGATAGTGAGCGTACACGCGTGTGTACGGTCCCTACCACTATGGCTGTTCTCGTGTATGCGTACTCATAGTGGTACGGACCATACACACGAGCATACGCTCACTATCACTATGAGTACGCATACGCAAGAACAGCCATAGTGGTAGGGACCGTACACACGCGTGTACGCTCACTATCACAATGGGTGTTCTCGCGTATGCGTACCCATAGTGGTACGGACCGTACACACGCCTGTACGGGCCGTTGATATGCATTTGGGGTGCCCTAGGGCCCCGGGACGCACCGTAGCTGTGTGTGAAGCTCAAAATTACATAGGGGACACATGAGGGACAAGTACAAAGGCCTACATGCATGCTGGTTGTCATGGAGACCAAGTTTAAAGTTTGAATTTTTTTAAACAGGTGCACACCAGAAGTCAGTTTGAATGAATCTACTTTGTTGCAATGTGGTTCTGGAGTTGACATCATACTCAAGAAAAAAACACATTAAGAACCCACTGACTGTGCTAGGTTTGAACGGATTGGAGGAAACATAGGATGCAAATGTGAGTGACTGTTGGACAGGCCACACGAAGGGCTTGCTCCCTCCCCGCATGACAGGGCCCAAGCCCCGGCCCGCCAGGCGTGACCCACGAAAATCACCCGTACCCCGTCTCCCGACGGGACTCCTACCCTCGGACCTCCATGTATCACGGACCCCAGCCACCACCGGCTCCCCCGGCCGGGTCAAGCCGCCATCTTGGGCCCTGCGCCACGAGGCCGCGTGGCCTTCACCCGACCCTAACCCTGGGCCTGGCCGGCCCCGACATCCCGGCACCACCATCCACCCAGGAGGTGAGCGGACCACTTGGCAGGTCAATGGGGGAACGAAGCGTCAAGGGCTCTCCCCCGCCGGGTGCCGATCGCCTCCAGCTCCCCCAGGCGCTGGCTCCACCCCCTGCTGGGTGTCTGGACACCTTCATCCCGGACCCCCCGACCTCCAAGTGCGAGGGTCCGGACATCAAAGGGCGCCTGCCCTATAACTGGGGCACCTCCGGAGCAGGAAGGCAGTTGTATCCTGGAGTCGAGAGACACCGAGAGAACTCAGCCTTGACGGACTACTGGCGCTGCCGTAGCACTATCTTGCGAACTATCGTCCTGCCTGCTGGCGCTGCCGCGGCCTTCTGCAACCTCCATCCTCGTCGGGACCTGCTGGCGCTGCCGCGGCCCGTTGCTACGACCAACTTCCCGGGACCTGCTGGCGCTGCCGCGGCCCGTTGCTACGACCATCTTCACCGGGACCTGCTGGCGCTGCCGCGGACCGTACATCGACCATCTTCGTCGGGACCTGCTGGCGCTGCCGCGGCCCGTTGCTACGACCATCTTCACCAGGACCTGCTGGCGCTGCCGCGGACCGTGTATCGACCATCTCTACCGGGACCTGCTGGCGCTGCCGCGGCCCGTACCGACTAAATCCACCAAGCTCGAGGATTGTGAGCTACCCCCCAGACCATCTCAATTACCAGACTGGTAACCAGACTGTCCCGCTACCCCCTTTTCCTACTTTGAGAGACTCGAATAGAGGGGACCCCTGAGTCCAGACCTCCTTGTACCATTTCATCGTACCTTAAGAAGTGCTTATAAAGAACGCTAAACCTTATCCTTGTGTGGTATCTGTCTGTGGGGGGGAAGTTATTTGTCTGTACGATCGCTGGAGACGGCTCTCCCCGGAGACCTCTCCCCCTGTCCTCGGCCGACCCTCCCGGTCCGTCTAACATTGGTGGCCAGCGGCGCGATCCGAATCAACGCGTAATCGTACAGAGAGTAGCTCACCCCACGACAAAACTACGATGTCAGCCAAAGATAGCAGCTCCGCTGAAAAATTCCAAATGGATAAGTTGGAAGAATATAGCCACCGCGAACTTAAACAATTCTGCATGGAACTAGGCATTGCTACCACCGGCCTAAGTACCAAAGACGATTTAAAGATCGCCCTTGAGTCATGGACAGAAAAAGGGGTTACCGGACCCCCCGCCCAAAACAGTGTCGCACCAGAGGGGAACGCCACAGCTCCCGAGGAGCGGGGAACGGGCCTCTCGCAGGAGGAGATCCAAGAAAGAGAAAGAACCCGATTACACGAGTTGGAAATGGCACGACTCAAGATGGACGGTGAACTCAAGTTAGCCGAGCAGAAACTAAATCTAGAGCATCTGCGGCTCCGAGAAGAACGAGAAGAAAAGCAGAGACAGAGAGAGCTTGAGGAAAAAAGAATCACACTCGAACACGAGCGCAAACTGGCGGAAATAGAACTTCGGAAACAGAATAAAGAACCGGGGGCGCCTGAGCGACCGCACACCCCGGGGCCAACCGAGAAAAAAGTCCACATCCCCAAGGATGTTGTCCGAGAGTATGGCCGAGAAGACGACATCCAACAGTGGTTCAAAGCCTACGAGATCGCCATGACCTCCCACCGGATCGACCGGAGTGATTGGGGAGCCGGACTATGGGGGAGGTTCGTCAACGAAGGTCGCGATGCCCTGTTGCAGCTCCCCGATCACCAAATGTCGTCCTACGACCACATGAAGGCTGCCCTCCTCACCCGTTACGGCCTCACACCTGAGATGTACCGCCAGAGGTTCAGAGACTGCACCCGGATCCCGGGTACAACTTGGGTGGAGTACGTTAACTACTTCAGCCGAGCCTTCGAGGGTTGGATCAAGGGGAGCCATGTCACGACCTACGAACAACTCTTTAACCTTATGGTATGGGAACACCTGTCGAACAACTGTTTCGTCGAGCTCAGGCAGCACCTCCTCGACAGTAAGCTGACTGACCCCCGGCAACTCGCTGCTGAAGCTGACCGATGGGAAAGCACCCGAGTGGGCCGGAGAGGGCCACACGAGCAAAACCGAAGCAACCAAGGCCAGCACCGTCCTCGGGGAGGAGGAGGAGGCCAGGGGCGAGGGAGAGACACCCTACCGGCAACACCCGTGGCCAGCACCCCACCTCCGGCCGGCCGGGGCAACCCCCCAATGCGTCCTGGGTACCGAGCCAACGTCAAGTGCCACCGATGCCAGCGAGTAGGCCACTACGCCAATGACCCGAGCTGCCCGCAGAACCAAACGCCCAAGCCCCGCCAGGTAGCTGCCGCCGCCCTGGGGGAAGCGCAACTATCAGAGGAACAGGAAGAGTATGAGCCGGCCCAGCAAGAGTGGGAACCGGCCGCCATGGTTCTGGCATGCCTAGGGGGAAAAGACATGGTCCCGCGGGCTCCCCTACCCGCTAACACCAGGAAATACGGTCAGTGGGTGACCATTAATGGACATCGGGCCGAGGCCTTGCGTGACACAGGCGCCAGTGTGACAGCCGTCCGCTGTCACCTGGTGAAGCCCGAGCAGATCCTGCCGAACATTCTCTGCCCCGTCCGCTCAGCCGACAATTCTGAAAGTCTGTGTCAAATGGCCTGCGTCCCATTCGAATGGGGAGGGGTCTCCGGCCTGTTGAAAGTGACGGTCTGGGATGATGCCCCCGTGGACTGCCTCCTGGGGAATGACCTCGAGAGTTCCCCATGGGCCACCGTAGAGAGAAGAGAGCACCTGGGGATGCTGGGCCTCCCGGACTGGGCCTGCATCACCACCCGGTCCATGGCCGCCCGGGCCGTCCCCCGATCAGAAGAACCGGAAGGGCCAGCACCTCCGCCCCCGGTCGCCCCAGTAGGAGACAGCGACGAGGCCGACCCCACGGAACCGACGACCGAAGGGGATGCGCCACCCCCGGACTTTCCCGGCCTGGCCCAGTGGCGTCAAGAAGGGGGGCCCACCCAAGAACAGTTCCGCCAGGAACAAAAGACCTGCCCCTCCCTCGAGGGACTCCGCCAATAAGCCAGCGCCCAGAGCGCCGGAGACTCCACCGGCTCTCACTGGGTCTACTGGGATAACGACCTGCTATACAGCGAACAAAGAATCGCGGAGCTAGGGGCCGGTCGAGTGCTGGTGGTACCTCTCCGCTTCAGAGACTTCCTGCTCAACCTGGCCCACGATGTCCCCCTGGCTGGACACCTGGGCCAGGACAAAACTTACAGTCGCCTAGTGACCCACTTTTTCTGGCCGAAGATGAGGAACGACGTCCTGAACCACTGCCGGTCCTGCCCCACGTGCCAAGCCAGCGGGAAGAGTGGCCGTAAGCTGAAAGCCCCTCTGCAACCCTTCCCAGTGGTCACCACCCCGTTCGAGAGGGTCGGAATAGACATTGTGGGGCCCCTGGACCCCCGCACGGCACAAGGACACAGGTTCATCCTGGTACTGGTGGACCACGCCACCCGCTACCCCGAGGCGGTGCCCCTACGAACTGTGACAGCTCCGGTGGTTGGCCGGGCCCTGATGGGGATCTTCTCCCGGGTGGGCTTCCCCCGAGAAGTCGTCAGCGACCGAGGCACGAACTTCATCTCCAAATACATGAAGTCCCTCTGGCAACAATGTGGGGTCACCTACAGATTCACAACCCCCTATCACCCCCAAGGGAACGGGCTAGTGGAGCGCTTCAACCGCACTCTCAAGGGGATGATTGGGGGATTGGAAGAGCCCCTCCGTCGCCAGTGGGATGTACTCCTCCCGTGCCTCCTCTTCGCCTACCGAGAAGTTCCCCAGAAGTCCCTCGGTTTTAGCCCTTTCGAGCTCCTGTACGGGCACCCTGTGCGAGGGCCCCTCAGCCTAGTCAAAGAGGGTTGGGAGATGGCCCCCCTAAAGACCCCTCCAGACGTCTTCAAGTACCTCCTGGCCCTACGCAATCAGACCCGGCGCTTCCGGGAGATGGCCAAGGCGAACCTCGAGGCCAGCCAGGAGGACATGAAGAGATGGTATGATCATAATGCCTCCTCCGTCGAGTTCGAGCCTGGTCAGCAAGTATGGGTGATGTCCCCCACCGAACCATGTGCCTTGCAAGATAAGTGGACAGGGCCCTTCAAAGTGGTCGAGCGCAAAAGCCCCGTCACTTACCTCATCGACATGGGGACCCCCCGGAACCCCCTTCGGGTCCTCCACACCAACAGGCTCAAACCACACTTTGTGCGCTCAGAACTCAGCCTCCTGATGGCTACGGACAGCGGGGCCGAGGAAGACTCCGAACCCCTCCCGGATCTCCTGAAGACTCAGGAGAAGGACGGTTCCGTGGACGGGGTCCGGCTCTCTAATGCCCTCACCCCGGAGCAACGCCAGGGCTGCCGGGACCTCCTGCTGCGGTTCGCCACACTGTTCTCCCTCACCCCCGGGGTCACCCCTTGGTGTTTGCACGACGTGGACACCGGGGACAGTCCCCCTATCCGACACCGGGCCTACCGCGTACCAGATCGGGTACGGGCCTGCATACAAGAGGAAGTGGCCAGAATGCTCACGATCGGGGTCATCGAGCCCTCGGACAGTCCCTGGGCCAGCCCGGTTGTATTAGTCCCCAAAGCCGCTGCCCCCGGCACCACACCTGAACTGAGATTCTGCGTCGACTACCGGGGCTTGAACGCTGTCACCCGGACCGACGCTCACCCTATCCCACGAGCGGACGAATTGATCGACCGGCTGGGGGCCGCCCGCTACCTCAGTATCTTTGACCTAACAGCGGGCTACTGGCAGATCGGTCTCACACCCCGGGCTCAGGAACGGTCAGCCTTCTCTACCCCCGATGGCCACTACCAATTCAAGGTCATGCCCTTCGGCATGAAGAACGCCCCCGCCACGTTTCAACGCCTTGTGAACCAGGTCTTGGCGGGGCTCGAAGAATTCAGCGCTGCCTACCTGGACGATATCGCTGTATACAGCCGCCACTGGTCCGACCACCTCCTCCACCTCCAAGAGGTCCTACAGGCCCTCCAGCGGGCCGGCCTCACGATCAAGGCCGGCAAATGCCAGATTGGTCAAGGGTCCGTGACCTACCTTGGGCACCAAGTGGGAAGCGGGCTAGTGGCCCCGCTGCAACTTAAGATTGCTGCCATCCAGTCCTGGCAGCCCCCCGTCACCCAGACCGAGGTCCGAGCCTTCTTGGGGCTCACCGGCTACTACCGGCGGTTCGTAAAGGACTACGGCAGCATCGTGGGGCCCCTCACGGGTCTCACGTCCAAAAACCAACCAAAGCGGATTAACTGGACCCCCGATTGTCAAGCGGCCTTCGAGAAGCTGAAGGCCGCCCTGTGCACCGCCCCTGTGCTCCAGGCCCCCGATTACAGTCGGGAATTCGTGGTACAGACAGACGCCTCCGACCACGGCATCGGAGCGGTTCTTTCCCAATTGAACCCCGAAGGTCATGACCAACCGGTGGCCTTCATCAGCCGACGTCTCCTGGCCCGAGAACAGCGCTGGAGCACAATTGAGAGGGAGGCCTTCGCAGTGGTGTGGGCCCTCAAAAAGCTCCGGCCCTATCTCTTCGGTACCCACTTCCGGGTACAAACCGACAATCGACCCCTGCAATGGCTGATGCAGATGCGGGGGGAGAACCCAAAACTATTGCGCTGGTCCATCTCCCTGCAGGGAATGGACTTCACCGTGGAGCACCGACCGGGCCAAGACCACGCCAACGCAGATGGCCTGTCACGCTTTTTCCGCCTCGACGAGGAGAGTCCCCAAGAAGATGGGTGACTCTCCCCGCCTTCAGCTGGGGGGGACGCATGTTGGACAGGCCACACGAAGGGTTTGCTCCCTCCCCGCATGACAGGGCCCAAGCCCCGGCCCGCCAGGCGTGACCCACGAAAATCACCCATACCCCGTCTCCCGACGGGACTCCTACCCTCGGACCTCCATGTATCACGGACCCCAGCCACCACCGGCTCCCCCGGCCGGGTCAAGCCGCCATCTTGGGCCCTGCGCCACGAGGCCGCGTGGCCTTCACCCGACCCTAACCCTGGGCCTGGCCGGCCCCGACATCCCGGCACCACCATCCACCCAGGAGGTGAGCGGACCACTTGGCAGGTCAATGGGGGAACGAAGCGTCAAGGGCTCTCCCCCGCCGGGTGCCGATCGCCTCCAGCTCCCCCAGGCGCTGGCTCCACCCCCTGCTGGGTGTCTGGACACCTTCATCCCGGACCCCCCGACCTCCAAGTGCGAGGGTCCGGACATCAAAGGGCGCCTGCCCTATAACTGGGGCACCTCCGGAGCAGGAAGGCAGTTGTATCCTGGAGTCGAGAGACACCGAGAGAACTCAGCCTTGACGGACTACTGGCGCTGCCGTAGCACTATCTTGCGAACTATCGTCCTGCCTGCTGGCGCTGCCGCGGCCTTCTGCAACCTCCATCCTCGTCGGGACCTGCTGGCGCTGCCGCGGCCCGTTGCTACGACCAACTTCCCGGGACCTGCTGGCGCTGCCGCGGCCCGTTGCTACGACCATCTTCACCGGGACCTGCTGGCGCTGCCGCGGACCGTACATCGACCATCTTCGTCGGGACCTGCTGGCGCTGCCGCGGCCCGTTGCTACGACCATCTTCACCAGGACCTGCTGGCGCTGCCGCGGACCGTGTATCGACCATCTCTACCGGGACCTGCTGGCGCTGCCGCGGCCCGTACCGACTAAATCCACCAAGCTCGAGGATTGTGAGCTACCCCCCAGACCATCTCAATTACCAGACTGGTAACCAGACTGTCCCGCTACCCCCTTTTCCTACTTTGAGAGACTCGAATAGAGGGGACCCCTGAGTCCAGACCTCCTTGTACCATTTCATCGTACCTTAAGAAGTGCTTATAAAGAACGCTAAACCTTATCCTTGTGTGGTATCTGTCTGTGGGGGGGAAGTTATTTGTCTGTACGATCGCTGGAGACGGCTCTCCCCGGAGACCTCTCCCCCTGTCCTCGGCCGACCCTCCCGGTCCGTCTAACAGTGACCAATCACTCTGTACTCCTGTGCATGAAACAGGCCAGCAAGGCAGATATAAGGCAGCCAGGTCCCATGAGGGAGCACTTGCCTGCACATCTTTGTAGTCGATGACCCAGCTGCTGCTACTGATTCCCTGGAACCATGTCAAGGTCTGTGGAGAGGTCACAGCCATTCACCCTGGAGGAGAACCTGGCATTGCTGGATGTGATCCTCCCACAGTACCCCCTGCTGTATGGGCGACCAGGGTATCAGGTGAGTGCAGAGGCTACTAGCACAGACTGTGTCCCTTTTTTGTGACTGTGACTTCTGCCATTGTGTCCAGGTGTGACACACATGCTATGTACTGTAGGGGGGGGTCCCGGGGGGGAATGCCTGATGTCTCCCAGCCAGAGCATGCTGTGGTGCATGTCTGCCGTCCTCACTTGCATTGTGTTTACTGTGACAATCACTGCATGGTGCATGCCACTTTCTGCCTGTCTAATCCTCCTGGGAATGTTGCTTCTACAGTCCTCCTGTGATTCTGTGGTCCCCCCAGTGTGACAGGTGACTGTACCCACTGAGGTGTGTTTGTTCAGTGTACCTGTGCTGAGAGTGTCCACATGATGTGTTCGTACCCTGGACATCGGTGTGTGTGTAAGTCCCCTGTCATGTGGGTGGGTGCATATGTGGAGTGTGCCACCCCAGCTGCATGAGGGATGGATGTACCCTGCCCATCTGATGTGAGCAGGGAGCAGTGCTGTGTGTCTGACGTGCAGAGCCAGCCCCACACCTGTGAGCCCCCCCAGTCTAGTGGCACATGTGCAGAGTGAGGTTTGTAGCTGCATTTGGCAATGGCAGGTGAATGTCCTGTGCCTGTGTGTGTCTGTGTACTCTGCTGAGGTGGCGTCAGTGGCCTGTGGCATGTGACTGCTTTGTGGTGCTGCCCAGACACAGGAGGGGTGTGTGCAGAGTCCTCCCAGCAGTGCCCAGACATGAGAGGGGTGGGTGCAGAGTCCTCCCAGCAGTGCCCAGACACAGGAGGGGTGGGTGCCTATCACTACCAGCAGTGCCCAGACATGAGAGGGGTGGGTGCAGAGTCCTCCCAGCAGTGCCCAGACATGAGAGGGGTGGGTGCAGAGTCCTCCCAGCAGTGCCCAGACACAGGAGGGGTGGGTGCCTATCACTACCAGCAGTGCCCAGACATGAGAGGGGTGAGTGCAGAGTCCTCCCAGCAGTGCCCAGACATGAGAGGGGTGGGTGCAGAGTCCTCCCAGCAGTGCCCAGACACAGGAGGGGTGGGTGCCTATCACTCCCAGCAGTGCCCAGACGCAGGAGGGGTGTGTGCAGAGTCCTCCCAGCAGTGCCCAGACGCAGGAGGGGTGGTTGTGATGCACAGTGTGAGCCTTGATCATTGATTGTGTCATTGCCCTCATTCCACCTGTGTACTGTCAATGGCACGTACTGCTTTTTCCCTTCCCCAGAGGATCATGTCCCTATGACAAAGGTTCAATGCGTTGGATGCATACTATGCCTTGTTGTGAGCAGCAAATGTGTTCTAATATGTCTCTCTGTGACATGTGCCTGGTGTATTAATGTAGTGTCACTTGTTCATCCTCACAGGTAGGCGCCTCTGCCAAGGCGCAGATATGGCTGACCGCCGTCAGATGGTCGGAAGCGGATGGTCGGAAGCGGCGCCTGTCCCAGGTGAGGAAATGCTGGCAGGATATCCGGTGCTGGACGCGGAGGATCGCATGGGTCCTGCTGGGGGACTCACCTGAGAGCCATAAGAACCGTGGGCGCCGCCGTCTGACCCACATCCACAAGCGTGTGCTGGCGGTGGTATTTCCAGACTTGTAGAGGCGCTTACAGGAGATGCAGCAGCAGGAAGGGGGTAGGTACATGTGTGTTTGTTGTGTTTCACCAGCATTTGTAAGTGCACAGTTGCATGGATACACTGCCAGGGTTTAAAGGTGCTGTGCAGATCCTGTTACCCACAGTATAGCGGTCCTCTCCTGCCTCCCTTCCCCTCCTTGCAATGTGTTCCCTGGTCTGTGTGTAGTCACTCCTTCACAAGGTTTTGTAGGCTGACACTTTCTCCACGTGTACAATGCCTGCTGCATCATGTGTGGGGGTGGTGTGTAACAGGTTTTGGGACCTTGCCTGTGCCCTGTCCAGTTCTGGACTTGTGGGTTCCATGTCAGTTGGCACTGATGCTGAGTCCAGACATGGGAGTTAGTCTCTCAAGTGTAATGCCTTACAGCACGCATGTCCTATGTGGTGGCCTGTGACATGATGTGCATGAGTGTGCGGTACGCATAGTGCAGGGATGGTAGCGTGTGTTGCAGTCATTCCCATTCAGGAGCATGGAGTAGTGTGGCCACTACTGTCCCCAGGGGCATATTTTCCTAGATATCATGTGTGTAATCCAAAAATGTCGACAATCTCTGTGTCTACAGCATAGGTTGTGCTCTGTGCCTTTGTACCCTGGCACAATGTATATTGATGTGAAATGTAGTACAAGTGTCCACTGTACAGCCTGACCTGATTTTCCTTGTTCATACTCACGGTGGCCAGTGCCTGTGTGTCCTGTTACAATCATCTGATGATGCCACTTTGTACATGATTATTTGGACAGGCGCACCTTGGGTATTTTGTGTGCAATCTTGGTTTTTTGCCTCCCATGTGTATTTCACCCAGACTAAGAGATGTAAGTGCTTCCTGTGTCTCCACAGAATTGTCTCATGTAGGGGGTGGTTGGTGCGGGCATGGCCTACATGTCAAAACCTGAAATCTCCTTGCTAGGACTGGCCAGTGTGTGATGTTTGTCTGGACATACACTCAAGGTGCAGTGGGCCAGTCAGGGTGGGCATGTTTTCAGTATAACCTATGCTGCATGTGCCTCTAGTTCATGGATATGGTCCCTGCTCATCCCTATTTCCTGCCACGCTGTGTGGTGCAGATGCAGTGCTGGATTGTCCCCAGGGCCTGGCTCCTCAGTCAAAATTCCATTTCATGTCATTTGCTATTGTGTCATGCTCTCCATAGTTTTACAGTGGCATGGTGGGTCAAACAACTGTGTCTTGCATGCCCTACATATGTACCTTGTTTTGTAGATGTAACTCTTCTTTTTTTTCAGGCTATGCACTGTAACCTATGTAGATTGGACTCATGTGACATATGTATACAGGTGTATGATTAATTTCTGTCTCTTCACCCTGCCCACAGCATCGTCGGGGGACACGGAGGGAGACATGGGCACAGACGGAGCAGAGGGACCGAGCACCAGTGCCAGCGGTGACATCGTGGCTGGCACATCGAGTGGGACTGAGGCGGAGGAGAGTGAAGCCGAGGACCTGTCGACTGGCACGACTGAGTATGAAGCTGACGGGTCCGAGGATGATCTCTCCGAGTGGGCAGAGGCTGCACCAGCAGCTGACAGCGGCACAACATCTCGCCCCGCCCCCTCCATTGCCATCAGCCGCCTCCCACTTGCTCGTGTCCCTTCCCAGCGTGCCCAGTCACCGCATGTCTCCTTCATGCCAGGCACCGCACCCCCTGCCCCTGTCTCCACTGCTGCCGCCAATGCCGAGTCTGTGGACATCCAGCGGCAGTTGCAGATTGGTCAGGCTGCGATCCTTAATGTCCTCCATGGCCACAGCCAGGTCCTCAACAACATGGAGACATACTTGGAGGGCATTCACTCATTGCAGGCTGACCAATGCAGCTTGCTGAGGTCGATAGACTCGACACTGACTGCAGCAGTGGGTCTCCTGCAGCGCTTCATCCAACCCCCTACCCCTGCCCCATCCACACTTCCCACTCCCATGCCTGTCCCACATACACCCAGACGTCAGCATGCACCCACCACGACGGACACAGGCACCACACCAGCAGGGAAGGCCACCCGCACACCTCCTGGCACGCACACACAGGGTGAAGTAGGCACACCCACTGGGTCGGGGGGCAAACGTAAGACACGCAGCCAGAGTGGGAGTCCGCATTCCACCAAATCAACTCCCTCCAAATCCCCTCACCTCAGCTCTCCTGGCCACATATCCCACAAAGACTCCTTCATGGCCGCTCTGTCCCTGAGCCCCACAGTGACACCACCCCGCAAGCGGTCAAGGGAGTCCCCGGTCAGGGTGGGTGAGTCCCCCCCTGTCTACACCCTCCCCCTGTGGCGCTGCGACCCATCCCTCTGACCCCCCCCCCCTCCTTGGGGCCTGTGGTTTCTTCGGGTGCAGGGGATTCCCTGGAGGACCTTGCGAAGGTGTGCAGTGACATCCTGGCCTCCGCCTTTGGCCCCGCCCCACCCCCTGTGGTGGAGTCCTTCATCCCTGCACCCACGACGCCTACCTGTCTCCCTCATGTCCCTGCGGTGCCTGGTCCTTCCCCCCCACATGATGCCCTCACCCCTGTGGAAGACTACGGAATATAACTGTGCAGGCAAGCTAGGGGACACGCATCCGACTGTGTCCCCCATCCAGCTGTGACTTCTGGACTGCCCTATGGGCTTTGTAAATATTGAACTTCCTACAAACAAGATTTTTTGGATCATGCTGAATAAAGCAATTTATTTTTTGACCTTGGAACACTACTGCTTTGCTGGTATTGCTGTTGGTGGGGCTGCTACATGTGTTGGGTGTGTGGGAAATGTAGTAGTGTGCTGCTCATAGGGGGGACCCTGGGATCTGTGTGCCATCACAAGGTGTTAGCTAACTTTCTTTGTTCATGTAAGCAGTTACTGCATGGTGAAATTGTCCCAAGGTGTATTCCTTCCTCTGTGTACCCTGATATCTTCCCTGCAGGGTGTTCCCAATATTTAGCGCAGAGCTGTGTCTACATTGGCTGGGTGTGTGACGGACCCCTTCAACTTTGGCCATGCATGCAGGGCGATGTCTCCACCTGCATCATTCGTGACATCCTTGTTGATCACTGTACTTGTGTATGTAGTCCCTTGACATGACTTCATGTGGACATGTTTCCTTTTCGGCTGTATGCATGTGTGTACTCCCAGCCTCGCACACATGTGTTACATGTACTGCAGGGTCTTTGTGCACCTGACTGACAATTGTGGCATTTGGATCTGTGGGTACTCCAGCCTTTTTCTGTCCATGGGCACTGCTGGGAGGACTCTGCACCCACCCCTCCTGGCTCTGGGCACTGCTGGGAGGACTCTGCACCCACCCCTCTCATGTCTGGGCACTGCTGGGAGGACTCTGCACACACCCCTCCTGTCTCTGGGCACTGCTGGGAGGACTCTGCACACACCCCTCCTGTCTCTGGGCACTGCTGGGAGTGTTAGGCACCCACCCCTCCTATCTCTGGGCACTGCTGGGAGTGTTAGGCACCCACCCTCCTGTCTCTGGGCACTGCTGGGAGTGTTAGGCACCCACCCCTCCTCTCTCTGGGCACTGCTGGGAGGACTCTGCACCCACCCCTCCTGTCTCTGGGCACTGCTGGGAGGACTCTGCACCCACCCCTCCTGTCTCTGGGCACTGCTGGGAGGACTCTGCACCCATTCCTCTCATGTCTGGGCACTGCTGGGAGGACTCTGCACACACCCCTCCTGTCTCTGGGCACTGCTGGGAGGACTCTGCATCCACCCCTCTCATGTCTGGGCACTGCTGGGGGGACTCTGCACACACCCCTCCTGTCTCTGGGCACTGCTGGGAGGACTCTGCACACACCCCTCCTGTCTCTGGGCACTGCTGGGAGGACTCTGCACCACCCCTCCTGTCTCTGGGCACTGCTGGGAGGACTCTGCACCCACCCCTCCCATGTCTGGGAACTGCTGGGAGGACTCTGCACACACCCCTCCTGTCTCTGGGCACTGCTGGGAGGACTCTACACCCACCCCTCTCATGTCTGGGCACTGCTGGGAGGACTCTGCACACACCCCTCCTGTCTCTGGGCACTGCTGGGAGGACTCTGCACACACCCCTCCTGTCTCTGGGCACTGCTGGGAGTGTTAGGCACCCACCCCTCCTGTCTCTGGGCACTGCTGGGAGTGTTAGACACCCACCCCTCCTGTCTCTGGGCACTGCTGGGAGTGTTAGGCACCCACCCCTCCTGTCTCTGGGCACTGCTGGGAGGACTCTGCACCCACCCCTCCTGTCTCTGGGCACTGCTGGGAGGACTCTGCACCCACCCCTCTCATGTCTGGGCACTGCTGGGAGGACTCTGCACACACCCCTCCTGTCTCTGGGCACTGCTGGGAGGACTCTGCACCCACCCCTCTCATGTCTGGGCACTGCTGGGAGGACTCTGCACACACCCCTCCTGTCTCTGGGCACTGCTGGGAGGACTCTGCACACACCCCTCCTGTCTCTGGGCACTGCTGGGAGGACTCTGCACCCACCCCTCATGTCTCTGGGCACTGCAGGGAGGACTCTGCACCCACCCCTCTCATGTCTGGGCACTGCTGGGAGGACTCTGCACACGCCCCTCCTGTCTCTGGGCACTGCTGGGAGGACTCTGCACACACCCCTCCTGTCTCTGGGCACTGCTGGGAGGACTCTACACACAGCCCTCCTATTTCAGGATATGTACGCTTAGAACATACATGGGTGGGGGTACGCTCCATGCGTCCGCGGGTGAGGGTACGGGTCGTACTTACACTGTTGGGCTGGGGGTACGCTCCATATGTCCGCGGGTGAGGGTACGAGTCGTACTTACACTGTTGGGGTGGGGGTACGCTCCATACGTCCACGGGTGAGGGTACGAGTCGTACTTACACTGTTGGGGTGGGGGTACGCTCCGTACGTCCGCGGGTGAGGGTACGAGTCGTACTTACACTGTTGGGGTGGGTGTACGCTCCATACGTCCGTGGGTGAGGGTACGAGTCGTACTTACACTGTTGGGGTGGGGGTACGCTCCATACGTCCGCGGGTGAGGGTACGAGTCGTACTTACACTATTGGGGTGGGGGTACGCTCCATACGTCCGCGGGTGAGGGTACGAGTCGTACTTACACTGTTGGGGTGGGGGTACGCTCCATACGTCCGCGGATGGGGGTACGAGTCGTACTTGCACTGTTGGGGTGGGGGTACGGTCCGTACATATGCGTCCCCATGCTATGTGATGCTTGTGCGGGCCGTACCCAGGCCTTTGCCATGTGGGTACGGACGTCCCGCCATTGTTAGGATGACGTGGGTGTGGGCGGGGTACGACTCGTATCCACGCTCTTAAGGTGTGGGTACGGGACGTACCTGTATGGTTGTGTTGCCGGTTCGCGTCGTCAGGCACTTCCGCTGTGGCGTCCGCTGGCGTTGCTGGACACGCCCCCACCCCCTCGTAGTGACCAGGGCCTGGGGGTCAGGTATGTCCAGGGCATGTGTGCTGTGTGACTTGGGTGGGGGTTTTGTGGCCTGCCCCTGCTCCTTCCCCCCCCCCCTTCCCCCCCTCCCTTTGTTGTTCTGACCTTCTGCGGCGTCTGAGTCGTAACCTGTAGAGGAGGTCGATTGCTATGAGGGCCGGGAGGACACGTAGGTTCGGGTCCATGTCTGTCCGTCGCGTACAGGTACTCCTTGTTCGCGTCGTCCTGATTTCCCGGCAGTTTTTGGCAGTCGGAAAATATTCACCGTGCGGGATGACGTCGGTGCGAATCGTGATTCCTGGTTCGTGAATGGCAGGCTGCGTGCGTCCCGACGTCGCGTCGGCGCTTTCCCGGATCACATGTGTATGTTTATTTTAATCGGTCGGGCTTTTGTACGATTCGTACGGAACTGTTGTGTCCGTGCGAATCGTAATTCCATGTTTGTATTTTGGTGCGACCGGGTACGCGTCGGACGTAGAATATGCTCCGTCCGACGGTTCGTACCCGGTTTTTACCGAATCGTGATCGGCACCTTGGTCTTTCATTTGAGATGATAGTAAATTTTGTCATTTCATCTTCAAAATTTTTAGTAATAATGAGTTCTACATTCTGTTCCACATCTTCCTCATTAACTGTGTCGTTTTCTGCACTTTCTTGTTCTGGACCGAAGTAACAAAACTGAATCTCATCGGTAACCTTCACTACATCTGATACAGATCCACGGAACAGAGCATTATTTAACTCATTTAACTTTACTGCTGGACTTTTAGCAAAATACAATGTTCTCACAAACTTTCTCATTTCAGTATGATGTACTGCCAGCATCCTAAAATGGTGAAAAACACTTTGACAAACTTTCCTAGAAAAACAAGCCAGAGAATGTCCTTGCAAACCAGTATTCTCTCTCACTCTGCATGAATCTAGTCTTTGAAGCACCTTAATCTTCTGTTTTACACTCTTTTTACTATATTCTCTTAGAAAGTCACGTAATTTATGAATAGATTCCTGACGCACAGTACAAATACTACTACAATTCCAAGTGTACACTGGGGCTTTTGGACGTCTCCCCATAGCCTCAGCAGCCATCACTTCTTCCTCATTTCTTGGAACCATTTTCTCCTTTTCCATCACACAACCATCTCTAACTTCATATGCTCTACCATTGGTGTCAACTGCATGCAACAAACTATTACTTTGAAGATAACTCTCTTCGTTAAAAAATGGTTCAGTACTTGAACTGTGCTTCCATTCTCCCAAGAACACTTTACAAAAGTTACTTTTTTTCACTTTTCTTTTCCTTTTGCTTTGTGACTTCATTGCATTGACTAATTTATCTAATCTACGCATCCTGTTCAAAATTAAAATAAAAAGTTTTCTTTTTATTTCCAAAGCCTTACTTACAATATTTTCTATAAAAAATTTTTTCTTCATAAATTTTGTTTTTTTCTTATATTTTTTCACATCCTTTAGCAAATTTAACATCACTCTTCTCTGAAACATTTTTCGACGAATGTTTTTAAAATCTAATTTTCGTGTTAAATCACTTTTACTTACTTCTGATTGTACATTAGCTTTTGGTTTTTGCTGTTGACTCTGTTGTTGCTTTGTACATAAAACACTGTTTGTTTTACATTTATTTTTTCCATTTTTTGTTTTTTTGAAGATATTTTTAAGAAATCTTTACTTTGCTTACCAGTAGACTTTTTCTTTTTGCCATCACAAGCTTTTCCTCCTAATTTTTTTTTCCAGTTTTGTCCAGATATAGTTGTTGTTGCTTTTCTTTCCTCTTTCTTGTCCTTAAAGGCATTTTTTTATTTTTTCACTGTTGCTCAGCAATACCTGCAAGAAACTTAAAAAAAAATACCTTTTTGTAGTTATAATTCATTAAAAAAAAATTTAAGCTTTTCAATAATTTCAAATGTTTTAGCATTTGCCTCTCATTTGTGATTTACTGATTTGTGCAGAGTGCTAACCACCACAGTTGAAAAAAACAAGCTGTCCCTTTCCTGCAAGTGCAAGTTTTACAGAACAACTGCAACACAAATTACATCTCTGGCCACAATTCCTGTGCGCACACAGCCTCATGGTGTGATTCTAGGCAAAAAACAGAATTTGATTGGCAATTTCAAAGCACATTTACTACTGTGGTAGAGCAAGTGATAATTACTGTTACAGCCTGACACATTTTCCTTATAGTTTACTGAGGCAGAAAAGAGTACATTTCCTAACAGCTACTTCATACCATGAGCATGTGCAACCTGGGTGAGTGACTACACTAGAGCAAAGGAAATGAACCTTGGTGACGTTGAATGTGTTTGCGTTACACACTGCTATCTGAAACACCACACAGAGCTGAGTACTACGCATGGGAGTGTTGGAGAAGCTGCTGCGTGTGTGCCAAGAGTGTGTTTCTGGAGACTGTGTATTGTCTGGTGCAAGACAGATGAGCAAGGAGACTTCCAGAACTGCATGAAGACTGCAGGGATGTATGTAACAGTGCATGTGTGGTAAGGGTTAATTTGAGTTTAGAAAACAGGCTGCCCCTTTCCTGGGACTGCAATTCTTACAGAACAACAACTTCACAAATTAAATCTCAGACAACAATTCCTGTATGCACACAGACTCATTTCCCTTGTAGATTACAGAGGCAGAACAGAATATATTTTCTAACAGCTACTTCATACCATGAGCATGTACAACCTGAGTGAGTGACTACACTAGAGCAAAGTGTGTTTGCGTTACACACTGCTATCTGAAACACCCCACAGAGCTGAGTACTACGCATGGGAGTGTTGGAGAAGCTGCTGCGTGTGTGCCAAGAGTGTGTTTCTGGAGACTGTGTATTGTCTGGTGCAAGAGAGATGAGCAAGGAGACTTCCAGAACTGCATGAAGACTGCAGGGATGTATGTAACAGTGCATGTGTGGTAAGGGTTAATTTGAGTTTACAAAACAGGCTGTCCCTTTCCTGGGACTGAAATTCTTACAGAACAACAACTTCACAAATTAAATCTAAGACAACAATTCCTGTATGCACACAGACTCATGCTGTGATTTTAGGCACAAAACACAGGCTGCCCCTTTCCTGGGATTGCAATTCTTACAGAACAACAACTTCACAAATTAAATCTCTGCCCACAATTCCTGTGCGCACACAGCCTCATGGTGTGATTCTAAGCAGAAAACAGAATTTGTTTGGCAATTTTAAAGCACATTTACTACTGTGGTAGAGCAAGTGATAATTACTGTTACAGCCTGACACATTTTCCTTATAGTTTACAGAGGCAGAAAAGAGTACATTTCCTAACAGCTACTTCATACCATGAGCATGTGCAACCTGAGTGAGTGACTACACTAGAGCAAAGGAAATGACCATTGGTGACGTTGAATGTGTTTGTGTTACACACTGCTATCTGAAACACCACACAGAGCTGAGTACTACGCATGGGAGTGTTGGAGAAGCTGCTGCGTGTGTGCCAAGAGTGTGTTTCTGGAGACTGTGTATTGTCTGGTGCAAGAGAGATGAGCAAAGAGACTTCCACAACTACATGAAGACTGCTGGGATGTATGTAACAGTGCATGTGTGGTAAGGGTTAATTTGAGTTTTGAACATGTGGCAACTACCTGTGCATTTGCAAGTTTGAAAGGAAAATCTACCCTGTTGGTTTCAAATGTTTTAGCATTTGCCTCTCATTTGTGATTTAGTGTTTTCTGCTGAGTGCTAACCACCACATTTGATGAAAAAAAGCTGTCCCTTTCCTGCAAGTGCATGTTTTAGGGAACAACTGCAACACAAATTACATCTCTGCCCACAATTCCTGTGCGCACACAGCCTCATGGTGTGATTCTAAGCAGAAAACAGAATTTGTTTTGCAATTTTAAAGCACATTTACTACTGTGGTAGAACAAGTGATAATTACTGTTACAGCCTGACACATTTTCCTTGTAGTTTACAGAGGCAGAAAAGAGCACATTTCCTAACAGCTACTTCATACCATGAGCATGTGCAACCTGAGTGAGTGACTACACTAGAGCAAAGGAAATGAACCTTGGTGACGTTCAATGTGTTTGCGTTACACACTGCTATCTGAAACACCCCACAGAGCTGAGTACTACGCATGGGAGTGTTGGAGAAGCTGCTGCGTGTGTGCCAAGAGTGTGTTTCTGGAGACTGTGTATTGTCTGGTGCAAGAGAAATGAGCAAGGAGACTTCCAGAACTGCATGAAGACTGCAGGGATGTATGTAACAGTGCATGTGTGGTAAGGGTTAATTTGAGTTTAGAAAACAGGCTGCCCCTTTCCTGGGACTGCAATTCTTACAGAACAACAACTTCACAAATTAAATCTCAAACAACAATTCCTGTATGCACACAGACTCATTTTCCTTGTAGATTACAGAGGCAGAAAAGAATACATTTCCTAACAGCTACTTCATACCATGAGCATGTGCAACCTGGGTGAGTGACTACACTAGAGCAAAGGAAATGAGCCTTGGTGACGTTGAATGTGTTTGCGTTACACACTGCTATCTGAAACACCACACAGAGCTGAGTACTACGCATGGGAGTGTTGGAGAAGCTGCTGCGTGTGTGCCAAGAGTGCGTTTCTGGAGACTGTGTATTGTCTGGTGCAAGAGAGATGAGCAAGGAGACTTCCAGAACTGCATGAAGACTGCAGGGATGTATGTAACAGTGCATGTGTGGTAAGGGTTAATTTGAGTTTACAAAACAGGCTGCCCCTTTCCTGGGACTGCAATTCTTACAGAACAACAACTTCACAAATTAAATCTCAGACAACAATTCCTGTATGCACACAGACTCATTTTCCTTGTAGATTACAGAGGCAGAAAAGAATACATTTCCTAACAGCTACTTCATACCATGAGCATGTGCAACCTGGGTGAGTGACTACACTAGAGCAAAGGAAATGAGCCTTGGTGACGTTGAATGTGTTTGCGTTACACACTGCTATCTGAAACACCATACAGAGCTGAGTACTACGCATGGGAGTGTTGGAGAAGCTGCTGCGTGTGTGCCAAGAGTGTTTTTCTGGAGACTGTGTATTGTCTGGTGCAAGAGAGATGAGCAAGGAGACTTCCAGAACTGCATGAAGACTGCAGGGATGTATGTAACAGTGCATGTGTGGTAAGGGTTAATTTGAGTTTACAAAACAGGCTGCCCCTTTCCTGGGACTGCAATTCTTACAGAACAACAACTTCACAAATTAAATCTCAGACAACAATTCCTGTATGCACACAGACTCATTTTCCTTGTAGATTACAGAGGCAGAAAAGAATACATTTCCTAACAGCTACTTCATACCATGAGCACGTGCAACCTGGGTGAGTGACTACACTAGAGCAAAGGAAATGAGCCTTGGTGACGTTGAATGTGTTTGCGTTACACACTGCTATCTGAAACACCACACAGAGCTGAGTACTACGCATGGGAGTGTTGGAGAAGCTGCTGCGTGTGTGCCAAGAGTGTGTTTCTGGAGACTGTGTATTGTCTGGTGCAAGAGAGATGAGCAAGGAGACTTCCAGAACTGCATGAAGACTGCAGGGATGTATGTAACAGTGCATGTGTGGTAAGGGTTAATTTGAGTTTACAAAACAGGCTGCCCCTTTCCTGGGACTGCAATTCTTACAGAACAACAACTTCACAAATTAAATCTCAGACAACAATTCCTGTATGCACACAGACTCATGCTGTGATTTTAGGCACAAAACAGTGTTCCTGGATAGTACCAGCACACCTGAAATTATGGGGAAGACATACTCCAAAATATCTTACATGTTCAAGACAGATACATATCTTCCACAACATAAAATGTAATTCTCAACTTTTAAAGTAGAACGAAAATCTACCATGATAATTTCAAATGTGTTGGCATTTGCCTCTCATTTCTTTCAAAGTGATTTCTGCTAAATCCTAACCATCACAGTTAAAAAGAAGCTGTCCTTTTCTTTCAACTGCAAGTCTTACTTTTCAACAGCAACACAAATTAAATCTCTGTCAACAATTCCTCTCTGCACACAGACTCATGGTTTGATGGTAGGCACAAAACAGTATTCCTCATTGTTACCAGTACACCTTAACTTATGGTGAAAACATACTCCATAATATTTTACATATTCAAGACAGTTAAATATCTCCCAAAACACAAAATGTAAAACACAACTTTAAACGAAGAATCACAATTCTATTATTTATATCTAAATTGACCACATACACCCCCTCTCAAACTCATAACTCACCTTTCAAATTAATTAGTTGAGAAAGAAATGTGGCACTCAAACAGCAGATTTTTAGAGCCAGAATCTCAGAGCTGTACACCTCTCTCCTCTCTCCACAACCAGTAAATGGCAATTTTTCCCTCTCTTTTTTCCCACATATACATGTTAATGTAAAATCACAGTCCTTCCCACATTTTTTCAAATGGAATCACACATTTCTATTGGTTGCAACTTTCAACCCCTTTGCAAATCATCCCTTCCCCCAACATGACTTCTGCCTGCTACCATAGCAACAGCTCATGGAACACAGGTGTGAGCAGAGAGGTAAGAAGTTCAGCAGTCAATGTTTCAAATCCAAAGAGCAAGACTGCTTGACTTTTCAAACCTAACAGCAAATCCAAAGTACTGTTCAGTGTGAACACATTTTTCTGTACCAATACAAAACATGCTTTTAAAAATGTAAACATACAGCCTAGTTTTAACTGTAAAATGGTTTGAATCAGCCAATGAGTTCTTTTTATTAAAAAAAGTATGTATGCCTCCATTTTTCAACTGTCTTTCTTTTCATACTGCCATTCTGCTGAAAGACACCTCCTGAGTGCATCCAGATCTCCTTTGAAGATGTTCACAGTGTGGATTGTAGGTCACATCTATGTCTTCTGGAGTGAAAAGTATGCAGTAAAAAGAGGTATGGTGAGAGACCTTGCTTTGCCTAATGTAGACATTAAATGGATTGGTCAGAGAGGGTTAAAGTGGCACCAATGAATGCCTTTGGTGAAAACCTTTCTACATCTCCCACAGCCTGACCTTATAATTGTGCACTGTGGTGGAAATGACCTAGGCACTTTAACTGGGGTAGGTCTGGAAATGCTTGTTAAGGACACCTTTGTGCAATTGATGGCGCTTTTTCCACAAACTGCCTTTGTATATTCTAATATATGCCAAAGGCAAAAGCGGAACTGGTCCAACCAATTTTGTCCACAGATTGACAAAGCAAGGAAGCACGTCAACAAATCTATTTCTGCTTTCCTCAGAGACTATGGTATGGGTTCTATATACCACAACAACTTGCGTTACAACATGCAAGGCATTTATAGAGAAGATGGTGTACATTTCACAGATGAAGGCAACAGAGTCTTCCTCTTGAACTTAAGACTCTGCATCGGTACTTACTTGTAGGTACCAAAAAACACTCAATGAACACAAGGGCTCTTTTTAGAGCCACCTAATATCTAAACACTTAAATGCGATTTTTAAAACTTTTTTTTTTTTTTTTAAATTTCGGGTGCGCGCTAAGTGCGCGCACTCTGCGATATTTTTTTTAAAAATATAAATCTTTTTTTTTGCCCTACAAGGTCCTACTGTGACCCCCTGACAATGCCTAGTGGGTCAATATCTCCCCACTCTGCCTTCTTTACACATTCTCCCCCTTTGTTTTTCACCCCCTCAAAATGCGAGAGACAAAATGGCGGCCGCCGCTTCCTGATTTCCACCGATTCGAATGTTTACTTACATCTAACAACCAATCAGAAGTGCGCTCGCGCACGGCTGAGTGCGCGCACCCAGCGCGCACGCTGCGCGCGTACAGATATATATATTGATTTGAATGCTATTTTCTCTGGAAATACTGAACAGATTTACACCAAACCTGAAAAAGGCACTTCATGGACCTTATGGCTACCTCTCTGCCAAATTTCACATAATTCTGTTCAGCCGTTCGGGCTGTAGCTGCGACTAAAGTCCCTATGGAAAAATCCATGGGGAAAACGTGTTTTGGGACCCCCTTTTTCTCTGCCCCCGCTTGACGAATCACCCCGAGACTTTCAGGGTAGGAGCTGAACGGAGCGCCCCATTAGTTTTGAAAATTTCGCGAGGATTCGCCAATCGGCGCCAAAGTTATTCAAAATAGAATTTTGAGATTTCCTATGGAAACTCGGTCCTAACTATAACTATCTACTGGCGACCGCCAGTAGATAATATATATATATATATATCCTGCTCCAGAGTCCCTCTCTCCCATCCGGGAAAAAAGCAGCGGCACTCGCGGGTTTAGTTGGTTAGCCAGTTTATTACTTAGCGCTTCACAGACGCGTTTCGGGTTCTCCCTTCGTCAGTGTGTCAACAATATGCATAGCGCGGCGCCATTTTTTATATAAAATATCACATTTCCGGGAATTACGAGCGAGGAAGGACCATCCCGCCTCTAAGATTTTTGGGCGCCATCTTGGAGTGTATAAGAGCCGTGTTGAACAAATACGTGATAATTGCAATTGTATTCAATATACATCAATAAGCATCTCATTATCACAATCGATCTCCAATAACAAATATTGTATTATACCAATGTTCAACCTTATTTATACACTCTTGTCCCTCACTTTTTACAAATCTTGCCGTGGATCGGCTGGTGGCGGTTCCGCTGAACCGCCCTGTCCTTCGTCATGCTCGTCATTATGGCCGTGTATCGGCTAATTAAAACCCATCTATGTTTTATCAATTTAAGAGGTTTCAGAAATTTACAATGTCATATTTCTTATTGGGAGTTACATCTTGTCGTTAACCTAGGTCCCCAGGTGTACTGTTAACTCCTCACCACTGTTCATGCCTTTCGGGGTTTTCGTTTGCAGATCGATTATGAACCTTGACCCCAATCTTCTCAACTTGAGCACTCTATCCCCCCCTCTAACGTGGAGTGGTACATGATCTAACCCAAAGTATTGGAGTAGGTTCCTGTTGCTATTATGTTTTATATCAAAGTGCCTCGCCACTGGATAACTCATATCCCTGTTAGTAATTGCACGCATGTGCTCTAAGACCCTTATCTTTACACTGTGTATAGTACTGCAGATGTATCTTAACTTGCAAGGACACATCAGGCAGTAAACCACATGTGTAGTTTGACAAGTCATGAATTTATTTATGATTTTGCGTTTCTTCATTCCTTTGATTTCATAGCTCAATACTTTTTTGCTATATGCACAGGCCTTACATTTACCGCAAGGATAAAAGCCCTTCAACTCACTCAATGTGCCTTGCTTTGTTGTAAGGTTGTCTAGATGACTATGGACCAGTTTGTCTCTAAGAGACCTAGCTTTCTTAAAAGTCATTAATGGGACCGGTGGAATGTCCTTCCCAATGATTATATCCGATTTCAAGACGTGCCAGTTCTTACGGAAGATGTTCCTTAGGGAATCAGCATCCTCAGAGTAAGTTGTAATTAAACAAAATTTACCTTCCTCTTTCTTTCTTTCGTTTTTATTATCCCCTAAGAGTTTTTCTCTGGGTATCTTACTCACTCTTTTCAATGTATTCTGTAGTAAGATTGGATCGTATCCTCGGGCTACAAATCTCTCAAGACTCTCTCTGGCTGCGATTACAAAATCGCATTCCCTGGAACAGTTGCGTTTCAGACGCAAAAGTTCCCCATACGGTATACTGTTTTTCAGTTTCACTGGGTGACTGCTTGTAGCGTGCAATGTACTATTGCCTGCAGTCGGCTTCCGGTATAGGGCAGTTGTCATCTTCTCATCTTGTATCTTTACTTCAAGATCGAGATAGTTCACTGCCACTGAACTGATCTCGCCTGTGAAGTATAGGTTGAAATTATTCTTGTTCAGATGTTTAATATAGTCTTTTGCATTGTTAACCGACCCCTTCCAAACTAGGAAGAGGTCATCAATATACCTGTGCCAGGTTACTATGTTTGCTGTCCATGCGGCACTGGAAGGGGACCATGCCGCCTGCTCCTCCCACCAGCCCACGAATAAATTTGCGTAGCTGGGGGCGAAGCAGGTGCCCATCGCAGTCCCCGAAACCTGCCTATAGAGGTCTCCCTGAAACAAAAATATATTTTTGTGTAGGCAAAATTCTATGAGCTCAATCAGCATGTTGTTGTGTTCTACCAATTTTAATGCCCTTTTGTTAAAAAAATATTCCACCGCCCTCAGTCCATATTCGTGATCTATGCATGTATATAGACTTGTGATATCAAGTACTATAAAAACAAAGGATGACTCCCATTGTAAGTTCTCAATGCGGGCAATGAAGTCCTTAGTGTCTCTGATATAAGAAGATAACTGTAGTACTGATTGAAATAAAAAATTATCTACAAAGACAGATAGATTTTCAGTCAGGCTCCCCAAAGATGATACTATGGGTCTGCCGGGTGGATTTGTTTTGTCCTTGTGTATCTTCGGTAGATGGTAGTAAGTAGGAATAATCGGGTTAGTAGTTCTTAAAAAAATATATTCTTCCATGGATTTATCATGCCATTTCTTGATTAGCAGATGATATTCGTTCACACTGTCATCGTATCTATTTCTTGTTGTTAGTTCATAGTGTCGGTTATCAGTCAATTGATGTAGGGCTTCCCCCACATATTGTTCTCTTGACATCAGGACAATATTTCCCCCTTTATCTGAGGGTTTATAGACCACAGTAGGGTCCTTCTGCAATTCTCTTAAGGCTTCCTCCTGGGCTTTTGATAGATTTTGTCTTATTGTCCCTCAGCTGCCCTTCTCACGCAGTTGCACCAGATCCTTAATTACCGCTTCTGAGAAGACATCGATTGCATCTTGGGGCATCTGTGGCAAAAATTGTGAAGTTGGCTTAAAATTGCTACATGGTGCCTCCTGATCAATCCCTAAGTTCCTGGTCCTTTGTATTATTGAGTCTTCACTGTCGTCTTGAATCAACTCTTGTCCTTGTCGCAATTCTTCTAATAACTCCAGTGTTGTGAGGTCATCTACTGTCAATAGGTCTGTTTCTTTGGCTTTGCCCTTGATTTGTCTGGCTTCTTTGATTGTTGGTTTCATTTTGAAGTACTTGTGCAGCTTGAGCTTCCTTATGAATTTGAAAAGATCGATCCTGATTTGTGTAAATTCAAAACCCATTTGTGGGCAAAAGGATAGTCCCAGTTTCAGTACGGATTCTTCCGTCTTGGTTAGTTGTTTTGATGTTAAATTTACAATGGTAAGATTATCTTCTCTGTTTACCATCTTGCTCCTCTCTTGCTCCGGGTAATTCTTACCCCAATGCCCCTTCCTCTTCCCCTTCCAGCCGCCCCTTCTGGTCTGTCTGTGTCCACTTCCGGGGGCTTGCTCTTCCCCCCCCTTAACCACGACTGTCGGATCAGATTGAACTCTTCGTAAAAAGGGGTTCTCTTTTGATCTCCCGAGGGGCCTGCTGTATCATCTCCGGACTGCTCGTTTTCGATCAGATCAGATTCAGAGGTTTCAATTCTTTCTGGTGCCAGTATTGGTGTCTGCTTTTTCTTAGACATCTCCTTCCTTGGCCCATCGAATTTCTTTGCGAATGTTAGTACTCTCCCCATTGAGTAGTCCCTTTCGTCGCGATCAAACTTCTCTTGTTTTCTCTGACGTATTTTCATTTCATATTGCTGCAGTCGTTTCTTCATTTTTTTCCTTAATTCCTCCTGTTTATTTTTATCCGAGTCCTTTGCAATCTCCTCTTCCACCAGCTGTATTTCTGCTAGAGCCTTTGATCTATCGCTCCTAGAAAATTTTACTAAGATCTCCAGACTTCCCTTACAGGATAGAGCCGGGTGTGCGGCCCACTCCTCTAACAGGTGTGGGTCTGGATTCTCGTATGCGGGCACTGTGTAGATGCGTTAACCTCGTGGGACTCTCTCAAACTCGATGTAATTTTGGAGGGAGGTCGCCTCCCACCATTTACGCATCTCACGTTCATACAGTCTCTCCAACTTGATGAATTGTATTTGCATGGTATTAAGTGTAATCGAGTTCTCAGCGGCGACTGTGCGCATTGTGTCCGTCTTTTTCCTCTTAAACATGTCAGCTGCCGCCTCTCTCCGTGCTGACTCACTGAACATTCTAGTTTTTGGATAGGAGCTCCGGACGTCATCAGCAGTGCATTGCGGGGGCGCGAGTTATAGTTAGCTGAACTAACTATAACTCTGGAATTTCTATGGTTTTGTACGAGTGAAATGTCCAACTAACTATAACGTTCCTGAAACCTATTGTTATTTCAGTTAATTTCTATTGTTGTTTAAATGCTAATTTCTAACTATAATGTGCCTGAAACCTATGTTTTTTCAGTGAATATATATATATATATATATACATATATATATATATATCAACGCTCCAATCCTCGTCTTTCAGAGAAATAAGATTTGTTTTTTGAGAAAATATGAGAACAACAGATGGGGCCAATTCATGGCGTGTTATTTGGTGGCTAACGACAACATGAGCATTACTCATGGAATGTTATTCGCATATTTAGATGCTTATAAAAATTGATAAGACTTGTGATCAAGTTTAACATTATCGTTAAGCGTTCTCGGCATTTTTCTCAAAATTTGCAGTGCAATTTTGTACAAAGTGGATTTAAAATAGCTATAATTGCACATTTATAAATGGCGCATTCTGTGAGGATGTTTTGCAGAGTCCCTTTTCCATGTCTACATATTGATGTTATGCCTGTACAAATAATGGCGGCCTCTCGGAAAGCTCACAAACACCGAGGAAGGCAGTTCGCCGAAACGCGTTTGTTTGTATCGGAATAAAGATCTCCTCCGAGCGTCTCCTGTGAGTGCTTATTTCTCTGAAAGACGAGGATTGGAGCGTTGATATTTTGTGGAGTGTACCGCCACAGCAAGAGCACCCGCCCGCGAGTGAATTCCCTGAAAGGTACAACTTGAGCATATATATATATATATATATATATATATATATATATATATGAACACCAACGCCAGTTACCATCCAGTTCCCTGGCACCAACACAGGGACTCCCGTTGTAAATAAAAAGAGATTCTCTTTATTTTAGGTCTTTGGAAACGCGTTTCGCCTGTATCCACAGGCTTGCTCACACCAACAATGCTGTTGCCATTTCCTCATTTTAAAATCACAGACTCCGGATCACAAGGGTTACTTTCTCCATAGCCATGGAAGACAGACTACATCCCCCATTGTTTTCAATACAAATTCAGAGAGCATTTGCCGTGTATAACCATTAAAAACATTTCACATTCATGTTTTCATATTTAGAGATGTAAACCTGAAGTTTATCAAAAATGTACGCATTTGCATGACAGTAATATTCGCATAAGTTCTTGCATAGTTTCTATTTCATTTGATCAGAACGGATTTTAGACAAGTGTCTACTTTATCCTATGTCATATCAACATTCTTCAAAAATAGTTAAGAAAATATGTAAGGTTCTGCATAAATAATCATATATCATATACATTTTTGTACAAAACACCGTATTTGAATTCATAGGTATTTTAAAATATTTACACTATTAAAAACCTCTAAAAAATCAGTTATTTTAAAGAGATTTCATTTGTGTTTCAGCAGCATATTCAATTAGGATAAGATCATAGTATATCATGCACTCGATATCCACAATTCCCTTGATTCCACCAGGTCAGTTTATAACAGTAATACATCTAATCATTAGCCATATGAGTGAATAGTTAAATACTCAAATACTCAATTGGACAATACACTCTGAAGTGCTAGTGCACTGTGCAAAGTACAAAGTGCAAATATGCAATGTGCAAAATGCATATGCAAATATAAGCAACAGTACATTTGATAATACAATTGTTTCTCTTTTCATCTTGACAACAGCAAATTTATTTATCCAAAATTTGATTCTGTATTCACGGGACTCAATTAAAATGAACCATTTTATTTGGATACTTTTAATGGCTGAGGTGCACCAGACGGAATTCTAGTGTCAAAAAACAGTATTTATTTTGTCGCAGTTTTCTTTCTCTGGTTCCACCCCTTCTCATTTTAGGAACTTGGTCTATTGCAAAGTAAGATAAATCTTCAAATTTGCCTTTGTGAGTCTCATTAATGTGACGTGCCACAGGATCCGTTTTATCGTTATTTTTTACTGCATGCATATGTTGTAAAATACGAACATGGACCATGTGGATAGTGCTTCCCACATATAACTTAGGGCAGGAGCATGTAAACCACATGGTCACTTCGACAATTTAAGAAGCATCTGATTTTCCAAGGGCTCACCATTAACGGGGACAGAACTTGTTTAGTATACTCGGTGATTGTGCAGGCTTTGCACATTTGGCATTTATTAAAGCCCGGATTTGCCTTTAGCCAGTTTCCAGATTGGGTTAATTCTGGACTTCTGTTCACCAGCTCTTGCATCATGGACTTTGCTCTTTTAAAAGTTACCTGGGGCCTCCGTTTTACTGCTGCTCCCAACATTGGATCACTTCTTATTAGATGCCAGTGCCTACTCACACAATCTCTCACTTTTGTGTGATTAGTCTTATTTCCGCCTCTTCTTGTTTTTCAAGCTCCTCTTTCCCTTCTTTAGGTTTTAACAAGACCTCTCTTTTGATGCCTCTGACTTTGTGTAATGTTTGGCTTAGGACCTGCTCCTTATAACCCCTTTCTCTGAATCTTTTTGGTAAACTTTTCTGGGCCTCCTCTAATGCTGGCTTCTCGCTACAATTTCTCTTCATCCTGAGATGCTCGGCATAGGGGATGCTCATTTTTAGTTTAGTGGGGTAGAAACTGTTCACATGCAGGATGGAGTTTCCTGCTGTTATTTTTCTATATGTACATGTATGCAGTGAGTTGTCTTTTATATAGATCTCAAGGTTTAAAAATGTTAGTGACATCTTGTCTATTGTGTCTGTGAATTTTAGATTAAGTGTGTTGTTATTCAATTGCATAACAAAATCTTTTGCAGACTCTATTGAGCCTTACCAGACCACAAGAGATCGTCTATAAAACTTTTCCACATAACCACATGTTCATCCCATTCCTTCGAATGGTCGACTCTGAGCACCTGCTTCTCCCACCAGCCCATATGCAAATTAGCATAACTGGGGGAGAAGCAGGCGTCCCGCGAACCTGTTTATACATTTCATTCCCAAATAAGAAACAGTTATTTTCTAGACACATTCTTCCCACCTCAATCAGATGATATGAGATGTGCCGAGTGACCAATAGCATTTAGTCCCGCCTCGTGTTCGATACTTGTGTACAACGAGGTAACGTCAAGCTTGATCAACAAATAAGTGTCTTTCCATATCAGTGCTTCAATTTTACTCAAGAAATCACAAGTGTCTTGTATATAAGCTGGGAGTTTTGTCACAAATTCCTGCAAAAAGTGGTCTAAATACATTGAGGTTGTTTCAAATAGACTTCCAATCGCAAAAATTGTGGGTCTACCTGGTGGCTTTTGTTTATTTTTGTGGACTTTGGGGATCATGTATAGGACTGGTGTTACAGGTTTTTAATTTTTTTAAGTATTGCTATTCTGCTTGTGATAATAGTCCTAGTCCTCTCCAGCGTACCGGTTCTTTGTGCAACCTGTTCTTTATTTCCATCAAGTTGTTATGTGGGACCTTTATATAGCAACTTCTGTCACTGAGTTGTGATTTTGCCTCCTGGTTGTACATTGATAGTGGCCAGAGGAACACATTTTCCCCTTTGTCCGATTCACAAACTACTATATCTTTGTTCTTTTTTATTTTATCTATGACTTTATTATATCTTCTGTCCTGAAAACTATTTTCTTTTTTAAAGTTCTTATTTGATAATAAAGCCCAGTTTTTCAAATCTTTAACTACTGCTTCAGAAAAAAAATCAATTAAATCTCTGGGAACATTCGGAATAAATGTAGATGTTGGTTTAAAGGTTGTTTTTACTCCTTTGTAGATGTCTAATCCCAAAGTTTCAACTGTGTCTCTTGGAGTTCATTGTAGCTGTCAAGCCTCACATTCCATTTCCAGTTCACGAAGATCTTGTAGTGTTTGTAGGTCTCCAACCTCTAAATTTAGATTATCTTCTACCATACCTTGTTGATTTTCAGGTGGATTTCCTTGGGAAAAGAAATTTCGATTTTACTTTGAAGGGGGTATCCGGTTTCGCACAAACCTCTAATCCAGATGGTCCCCAACTTGAAGGTCCACTGTCGTTTGCTTCCTGAATTAGATCTTCATCTGGGGCACTACCATCCTGCTCCAATTCATGCAAGTCCTTCAATAGACCATGATCCGCTGCTGTTAAATTTGAGGTGCCTGAACTGTCATTTGCGGATATCCTGCTCCCCACTTGCCTCGGCTGGGACTGAAGTTGATGGAACTTCTTTAATTTCATTTTTCTTATAAATTTATAAATGTCAGCCCGGGTCTGTGTGCAATCAAAATTTGACTCTGGGCAATACGAAAGTCCCAAAAAGAGCAGTTGCTGTTCTGCCACGGTTAAATCAGCTTGCACCTGATTCAAAATGGTGTTTTCATTGGTATGCGCCATGGGGATCTGTGTTCGTGATGTTCCCACTACTTGTTCTTCCAGGTCCCCCGCTCCCGTCCACGAGCAGGTCCCCTGTTGCTGGCGCTTTCTGGCTGCTTGTCTCCTTTGCCTTCTGATCTGGGTTCGTAATTTTTTGCCGGTTGATTTCTAGGGCGTAATGTCTCCCTTCTACTGATTCTCAAGTAGTCCAGCTCCTGACCCAAAGTGGCTTTGATGGCAATCTGTTTGGCACGGTCTCTTTGACCCTCCGAATCCGACTCGCTTTCAACCGCAGAGCTAAGATCTGATATTGACGGGACCTCTTCTTGTGGTGGATTTCTATCAGACTTATTTTGCCCCTGCATTCGTTTGTTTGCTGTTGTATTTCTGTATGTATCAAATTTGCGGCCAAAAGGTAAAGATTTGCCCATTGGCATAATCCTCCTTGTCCCTTCTGAATTTGTAAGTCTTTCTCTGTTTTATCTTATCCTCCTCCTTTGTTAATCTAGTCATCATCACATCATGGAGTTTCGCTTTCTGTTGGGAATCACCTAGTGTCTTTCTTTCTTCATTAAGAGCATGTATTTTAATCTGCAGGTCACCCCGATCACTTTCCGCATACTTGACTAGTATCTGGACTCGTCTCCGTGAGGAATCCAAGTTCACTTCTGCCCACTCAGCCATCATCTGGGGGTTTGGTGTGTCGTAGCTGGGGGCAATCATTATTCTTAAATCCCTGGGTATTCTACCCACATCAAGGTATCTCTGTAATGATTTGGATTCCCACTATTTAGCTTGCTCTTGACGCATACGTTTTTCTAAGATTCAGAATTTTTCTTTTAAACTTTGTGTCCCTCCACTTTCCTCCTCACTGGCACCTTTACTGTCATCATGCTGCTCCAAAGGAGAGTCAGAGAACATCTCCTCCGCAGCTGACTCGCTATCCCGCAACGCTGCGGCGGACATTTTTGTTGTAAGGAATTCAAAGTGCTATCTCTCGCTGTAAGCCCACCAGGTTTGACTAGTGCTTTTAGGTGGACTCCACAGGTGCACACCTTCCCACCTGCTGTAAAAGCTCACAATGTCCCATACCTTGTCTCTCGGTGGTCATTGCGATGCAGCCACCGCGCGCAGCTCAACTCCTCCGAGCACACACCACTTGACGAGCTCAGCACCACTCCAGCCGCCTTTCCTCAGGCACGTACTATGAAGCAGCAGGGGGCTCTGTGTTTCTGTTGCCAGAACATTTCCAAATCGCTTATATATATATATATATATATATATTACCTACTGGCGGTCGCCAGTAGGTAGTTAAAGTTAGGACCCTGTTTCCATAGGAAATCCGCAACATTCTATTTTGAATAACTTTGGCGCCGGTCGACGAATCCTCGCGAATTTCTCAAAATAGGTGGGGCGCTACGCTACGCTCCTACCCTGAAAGTCTCGGGGGGATTCGTCAAGCGGGGGCTGAGATAAAAGGGGGGTCCCAAAACGCGTTTTTCCCATGCATTTTTCCATAGGACCTTTAGACAGGGCTACAGCCCGAACGGCTGAACAGAATTACTAGAAATTTGGCAGAGAGGTAGTCTTCAGGTCAAGGAAGTGCCTTTTGTAGGTTTGGTGTAAATCTGTTCAGTAGATTCTGAGAAAATAGCCTTTAAATCAATATATATATCTGAGCCAGCTTACGGTGCGCTTACGGTACGCTTACCGTACGCGTACGGTGGCGTGCGCGAGCGCGATTCTGATTGGCTCTTAGATCCTAGTAAACATTCGAATCGGCCGAAACCAGGAAGCGGCGGCCGCCATTTTCTCTCTCGCACTGAGAGTGATGTGTAAAATATAAAGCCCAAAAACAAGTAAAGGGGCTGTTTAGACAGCCCCCACACACATAGGCAAGTTGAGGTAGTCCCCAAAGATCCCCCAAGGCCAAAAACGGAATTTTTATTTTTTCGCTAATTTCGCCGATTACGCTTACCGTACGCTTACGGTAAAAAATTATAAAAAAAAAAAACTTATCCACACTCTCCCCACCCCGAGTGCAATTGGAGGCCGAAGGCCACCAATTGTGCATGGCTTATTGCAGCTGAGAAGAACTTTAATATTTCAAAAAAAAATAATCAAAAAAAAAATTATCCACACTCTCTCCTCCCCATGTGCAAATGGTGCCCGAAGGGCACCATTTGTGCATGGCTTATAAAAATTACGAAAAATTAAAATATTACCTTTCAAAACAAAGTGCATCATATGTCCTCCATGTGCGCACGGTGCGCGAAGCGCATCGTGCGTACATGGCCCATCTAGCGTAACGTGGGCACGTGGTGCGCGTAGCGCACCGCGTGCCCACCGTGCGTGCACGGCACTAACTGCGTAAAGTGGGCGCGCGGTGCGCGAAGCGCACCGCGTGCTTACTGTGCGCGCACGGTGCGCGAAGCGCACCGTGCGCGCACGGAACCAACTGCGTTAAGTGGGCGCGCACGCCACAAATGGCGTAAAGTAACTTAGCATTTAAAAAACCGTACAAATTCACTGAAAAAACCATAGGTTTCACACACGTTATAGTTAGGAATTAGCATTTAAAAAACCTTGCTAATTCACTGAAAAAACCATAGGTTTCACACATGTTATAGTTAGCTGGACATTTTACTGATAAAAAACCAATGAAATTCCCCCGTTATAGTTACTGTAGGCAACTATAACTCACGCGACCGTAATCCTCTGCTGATGACATATGTGTCTTTATGAAAAAAAAATATTTGTAATATATGTATAGCTAAAATTTAATGGAAGAAGTCTAAATACAGTATTAGCATCAGCAGAGGATTGCGGTCGCGTGAGTTATAGTTGCCTACAGTAACTATAACGGGGGAATTTCATTGGTTTTTTATCAGTAAAATGTCCAGCTAACTATAACATGTGTGAAACCTATGGTTTTTTCAGTGAATATATATATATATATATATATATATATATATATATATATATATATATATTCCAAATGTAACGAGTGAAAATGAAACAACTCCACGAGGCGTTTCAACCACGTCCGTGGTCTCCCATCCTGGGTCGGACCCAATTTAAATACTAGCATTGTGATTATAAGCATCATGTGACACAGTGATAAACATAGAAAAAATATTTCAGAAGTAAATAACAAAGTATACATCATGTTGGTAAATTGTATTCTGCTTTTCGAGTGGATACTCTTGTACAATATTACAGTAAGCGTTTGCGTGGTACACCTCATTGTGTGGTGGAAGGTGTGAACTAATCATAAGGACATAATCTAAATCAAAGTTGGTGCCCAAGGTGACCTAATAGTAGTGTATGTCGTGAAGAGTGCCATCAGTAGTGTTTTGGCGCTCATGTCATACTTAGTGAAAGAATACATGGTGATGGTTTAGTACCTAATGCGTGTCAACTGTTAGACATCCGTCTAATGGTTGGGATGTAATAAGACCTGCTGTGAGGCTACAGTGTACTACTGTGTGTGTTGGAATACAATGGAGAAATCGCGGTATAGTACCTTACATGTGCATGGCTGTATTGTCCAATGTCTGGATCAAAAATAGAAATTCAAACAGACTACGGTGTCTAAGAGATAGGAGGATAGCTGAAGACGTCCTTCCCCTCAAGGTGCACATAACTTTATCGGAGGTGAGTGAATCCGGTTTTAAACCACAGCAGTATAGCTGTAATAGAAGTGTAAAAAAAACAGTTAATGAATTCAAATAATTTTAGATAAGGTCTATAATATGGGTATACTCTTCTTCGCATCAATGTCTGGGAAGTCAATCTGGTATCATTGTCACACTTTTCCTATGGTCACAACAGTTTATGTCAAAGCTCCATATATACACAAACACATTACTTCAACATGAGTCCAAATGAGTATACTAAGATGTGCAGAAGCGTGTTGAAAGGAAAGAAAAGGGGGCTTGGGAGGAGGTATTTCGGAAGGGGGGTTTGGAGCATGAGGACAGCAGTTAGTAAGATTGTTGTTGGGGCTATGCTATAAGTGAGAGTGCATCTCCTCATGTAAGTTCTGCCCACCAGGAAACTTAGTGCCGGCTTGCAATATGAAGCATGATTCTAATCTGCGCTGAGCTGCTAGTTGGTTGCCGCCTCTGGGGTTAAGATTCACAGAGTCCAAGCCAAAATATTTGGCCTGTGTCCAATCACCATCATGCTTGTCAGTGAAGTGCCTCGCTGTGTTATAGCGATGGTCCTTATTATTTATGGCCCTCCAGTGTTCTAAGATCCTTTTCTACACCGGGAATGTTGTAGAGCCAATTACCACAGGCCACATGGGCACATGATGGTGTAGACCACAAAGTCAGTATCACATGTTATTAACCTAGTACTCTTCCATGTGGTCTTGACTCTCTCAAGGGTAGTTTCTGTGACATTGCTGCTGTGTCTGCAGGCTTTGCAGTTCCCGCATTTGCGGAAACCCTTCGTTTGTTTCAGCCAGTTAGTCTCTTTTGTTTGTAAATGACTGTACAAGAATATCCCCGAATGAGGTGCTTCTCCTATAGGTCATCGATGGATTTGGTCCTATTTTGTTTCGGTCCTGTCTGAGGATTCCCCATCTAGATTTCAGAATCCTACGCAGTTGTTCTGCAGGACTACTGTATCTCGTGATGAACCTGACGGGTTCAGTTTGGTCTCTGTTAGGTGTCATAGTTGGGCTGTGTTCTAATATCTCATCCCTAGAAATATATTTTACTCGAACTTCAGCTTGCTTGAGTGCTCGAGTTGAATAGCCTCTCTCCCTGAACCTTGCTTTCATAGTCTGCTTGGTTTGTTCATAAGCAGAGGCAGCGCTACAGTTTCTCTTGCCTCTTAAAAATTCACAGTAGGGTGTTCCCCATCTGAAGCTCGGTGGGTGTTTACTTGAGGCGTGTAAGAAGGAGTTCCCAGCAGTTTTCTTCCTACAGAGATTGGTGCTGATGGTGCCCCCTTCAATGGTAAGCTTAAGGTCAAGGAAATCGATAGTTTCTTGCTGTAGTGTATAGTGAATCTGAGGTTAACATCATTCTCATTTAAAAGGTCAATGAACATATTCAATTCCACTTCATTGCCCTCCCAGATATAGAACACATCATCGATATATCTTAGCCATTTTTTAACATTGTAGATCCATTTCCCTGTGTTATCATTCCGGAGCACCTGCTTCTCCCACCAGCCTACCATGAGTTTGGCGTAGCTGGGGGCAAAGCAGGTGCCCATGGAAGTCCCTTGAAGCTGTTTGTACATATTTGTTCCAAACATAAACATTATCCTGTAAGCAAGTCTCAATCATCCCAAGGAGCATGTGTGTGTGCTCCAGAAATTGAATGTCACAAGTCTTAAGAAAAAATGTACATGCTTTGAGTCCGTCATGTTGTCCGATGCTCGTATATAGAGACTCAACGTCTAAGCTCACTAGCCAGTGATTATCATTTAGGCCAGTGTTACTTATCTTCTTCCAGAAATCAGTGGTGTCTTTAAAGTATGAGTTGAGTTCTTTAACATATGGATACAAGTAATGGTCGACATAGGTCGAAGTATTCTCCAAAATATTATTTTTGGAGGAAACAATGGGTCTACCAGGTGGCTCCTGTGCATTTTTATGAACTTTGGGTAACCGATTTAAGGTGGGAGTAGTGGGTGTCTCATTTCTGAGAAACTGCCTTTCGTTCCATGTCAGTAGTACTCTCTCATGCCAATCCTGTATCCTGCTCAGATATCTATTTTGTAAGTCTACTAGGTATCTTCTGTCCACTTTGCAGTAGCAATTAGTGTAATTGAGTTTCTGATAGGCTTCCCTGGTGTACACAGTCCTGGTCATAACGACTTTGTTACCCCCTTTGTCTGAGGATTTAATGATAAGATCTTGATCACTTTGTAAATCCAGATGGCCTCCCACTGGGTTTTGGTTATGTTTCTGTTGCATGGTGTCCAGTGTGTATGTTTCTCAAGGTCTTGTGCCACCAAGTTACTAAAGATGTCAATGTTGTCCTTTGCTGTCATGGGTACAAATCTAGATCTTGCTTTAAAACCGTTTGATAAAGTTGCTCGTGTCTCTATGCCATGTTTGTGTGTTAGGACCTCTATGTGTGTGGGGTCAAATGGATCAATACGTTCACCAGTTCTATATAGATCAATGTCTTTGCCTAGGTCAGTTATCACCTGTAGCATGGGAATGTCCTTTATTGCCAATCTAGTATCAGAATTGGATAGGGCAGGTCGTCTCACCTCCATCATCACCGTCTTTTTGTTAACATAATGCAATTTGTACAATTTTAGTTTCCGTTCAAATTTATAGAGGTATTTATTTGTTATATTTTTATATTAGTTAAAAACATTGACATTATAATATAAATCAAAATTATTAGTTAACAATTGTTAACCATGTATTGGACATGTTTGGGCACTGGCCCGGTATATTTTGGGCTATCATGTTGTTTGGGCATTGGCCCGGTATGTCTCGTATACTCGTGATCCATTACAACACGATGTTGCACGAGGTCAGACCCAGTCTCATGGGAACACTGGTTCTGGACTCCTTTTGGTGGAGGTGACTATGGATGCAATTTCCTTATAACAACAACATGGGGGGTGCAATGTATGCTCAATGTGAACTTACATCGGCAATTTAGTCCTTTCCTGTCCCCCTTCTCCACCACAGGCAATGCAAACTGTCACAGGCATAGTTTTGTGCCTCATTTCCATAGCAGTCTGTGGTTGGACACGTGCTCGACTTGGACTCATTAGATTTCCTTATGTCCATGACGATGCATCAGTACTCTTGCAAGGCCATGATATCATAGGTTAAGAGTCATATATCATTATCTCTACATGGGTGGTATTTCACTTGCACTAGTCTAGAGACCACTTTCTTTCTAGAACACGCTGGCAGCCCATGGGATATTTTCTAGTGAGTCATGCGAGGATTTCCTATTTCATCATTGCAATTTTTCCACATACCCCAGACTTGACTGTTCACTACAAGATGGCCGCGACACTAGAGGCCCCATCTGCTCAGCACACGCATGCGTGAAAAGTACATGCAGAAATTCACTTTATTTCAATTTGCTTTCCAGATTATTTTCAGACCCATCTCTGATTTATGCAACACGTATGTATTGTCATTTTCCTCAACCATTTATTGTTATAGGCGAGTTCTGTTAATGTATTTTACCTGGTTTACTGGGGATATATGTATATTGCAAGCACTCACAACATGGCCGCTGCCATCTGTACTCAGTGTATATGGTACACTAGTCCGTTATCTATTGGTACACTTTACGTTGTGGTCAATGTGTGTATAAGTTACTGAACCTTTACTTCTTACGTGTGAGCAAGGTGTAACTGCGGAAACGCGTAGTGTGGAAGCTAAAATAAACTTATTGAACTGGTGATTCACATTTCGGTAGTGAGAGTGCATTATTCTCGACACAAAATTTTCCTTGGACATTAATCGTTATCTATGTGTGTTTAACTCTTTTTTAATTACGTTTATTTGTTATATTTGTTAAATGTATATTACATCTATTTTAAATTATTGTTACTTTTTAATATATTTAATATTTATTATATTAATTCATATATATTTAAAACATAAAATGGTATTTAATACAATGATATTTATTACAAAAATATTTTTGTACTTACCATTCTAAGTATAGGATGACGATATTTTTTACATCAATGTTTCGGTCACGATATTTTGGTATGGGGATATTTTGAGGGTCGATATTTTGTCAGGGAGCCCTCCTGGGTATAATCAGGAGTTCCCAAAACCTGGGGTATTTATTATCTGAGTATATAATTTCTGAGAAGTCTCCTTCATTTGTGGTGTCCACATTATCTTGTCATTTATGTCTTTTTCTTGTTTGTTAGAAGCTAGCAAAGGCACTATTAAAGTGTTGTAATTAAAAACCCATTGTCTCACATAAATACAGAAACCTATAAACCTCTGCATTCCTTAAACAGATTGTGGCTCAGACATTTGACGAATAGATGCTGCTCTTTCAGGGGTTACACGTTGCCCAGAAGCTGACAGTAATTGCCCTAAATAATTGACTTCCTCCTGGCAGTACTGGATTTTGTGTATCTTTACCTGGTAAACTCTCTGCGTAGGAGGAACCAGAACATTACATTATCTTTCATACCCTGCTGTTCTGTAGGACTGAAAACTAGTATGCAATCAACATACTGCAACAATGTATTGTCAAACTAAAAGTATGACAGATCATTTTTTACCACTCTGTTCAAAATGCTAGAGGACTCACATACCCTTGTGGTAAATGAGAGTACAAATACTGAATCCCGTGATAGGAGAATGCTATCAAATAATGGCTGGATGGAGAGGTATGCTGAAAAAGGCATTCTTCAGATCTATAGCAGAGAAATATTTTGCATCCTGAGTTACAGTTCCTAGAATGATGGAGGGGTCAGGAACAATTGTAAATTCTGGTATCACTACATCATTCAGGGGGCGCAAGTCTTGAACAATACGCCAACTTTTTCAAAAACCAGCTAGATCAAGCCAAGAACCGACCCAAAAGACTATTTGAACTAGTCAAATCTCAATCCAGCGGCTTAGCTCACCCTCCTCAAGTTGGTCAAGGCTCGCCACCCAGCTCTGAAGAATTTTCCTCCTTCTTCACGAAAAAAACCGAACTCCTGAAAACAGATCTCCTTAAGGCCTCCTTGGCTCAATCTACCACTCCGAAGGATTTGTCATCCCATATTCTAGCAACCCCACTCATTGGCTCATCTAAGCTCGTCCTCAAAAATAACGCATCCTGGGCCACCTTCACAACCTAGAAGCTATTCTAAATACACTCACGTCCTTGAAACCCTCCAACCACTTCCCAGACCCTCTTCCTGCAAACTACCTAAAAGATCTCATACCGGCGCTACTGCCACTTTGGACAAAGATTATCAATGCCTCCTTAGTCCAAGGAACCATTCCTGAAATTCTCAAAGCAGGACAAGTCTCCCCCATCCTAAAAAAACCGACAGCTGACCCAAAGGACTGAAATAACTATCAACCAATTTCCAACATCCCAACTCTGGCTAAACTCCTAGAAAAATGTGTTCTCAGCCAGTTAGATAACCACATCACTAACTTCCACCTGCTCAATAAATTCCAATCTGGCTTCCGGGCAGGACATAGTACTGAGTCAGCTATGACCCACATAGTAGATGACGCACTAAGAATCCTAGACCAGAACAAAACCTGCCTACTTATCCTGCTTGACTTATCCTCGGCCTTCGACACTGTCAAACATGAAAATCTTCTAGCTCGCCTGCAATACAGAATGGGCTTATCGGGGTCAGTACTAAATTGGTTTACCTATTTCCTCCTGAATAGATCCCAAACGTTCAAGGTCAACCAATCTCTGTCCACGACCATCCCAGTCACATTAGGAGTTCCGCAGGGATCCTCCCTCTCACCTACACTGTTTAATCTATTCATGGAGCCACTCACTGAGATTCTCGGCTCATCAAATATCCACTTTCACATGTACGCAGATGACCAGGCCTGGCCGTAGTGGGCATAGTGAGGCTACGTGGAGCAGCACGTAGTGTGGAAAAATCTATGCACACTAGCGCGCTCCGCGTTGCCCCACTACGCGCCGCCCGCCCTAATTTTAAAATAATTTAAAGAAGGTTAAAAAAAGTAAATAAACCTCCTTACCTTCAGCGTGACGTCCCGGGGCTCCCTCTTCTTGCTGACGGTAACTTCTTCACGCAAATGCGCATGCGCAGGGGCATTTCTCACGAGAAATGCGCATGCGCTGGGGCGTCCGCGCATGCGCATTTGCGTGAAGAAATTACCGTCAGCAAGAAGAGGGAGCCCCGGGACGCCGCGCTGAAGGTAAGGTGGTTTATTTACCTTTAACCTTCTTTAAAATATTTTAAAATTAGGGCAGGCGGGAGGCGGGAGGCGGGTGGCGGGCAGCTCTACTTCGCTATGGTGTGTGCGTAGCGCTGCCTGCTACGCCTACTTCGTAAACGGCGAAGCAGGCAGCGCTACGTGCACTCCGTGGGCGAAGCGGAGCACGACGCCCAGGGTTACAGACGACACCCAACTATACTTAAAGATAAATTCTCCAGATGACATCAAATCTCTCAATCTAACTTTACAAAATACTCAGTCATGGTTGACTGAAAACCACCTCAAACTAAACGCCCTGAAAACTGAATTCTTACTAATCCGCCCACCTAATCAACCATCCAACATACACGAATGGCTTAAACAACTTACATCATTCAACTGCCAACCTCTTATAATTGACTCAGCAAAGTCTCTGGGAGTAACTCTGGATGGTAACTTAAACATGCAAAAACACATCAGTGCCGCAGCAAAAGGAGCAAACTTTCAGATGAGCACTCTGAGAAAATGAAAACCCTTCCTCCCAGTAAACGACTTCAAGATGGCAGTCCAAGCACTAGTAATTCCCAGACTAGAATATGGTAGTGCAACTCTCTGTGGACTACCTAGATCTACAACTGCCCCCCTAAGAACATCACTCAACTCAGCGGCCAGGCTCATCACAGGCTCTAAAACTAATAGCCACATCTCCCCTGACTTCAAAGCGCTCAATTGGCTACCCTTCGAAGAAAAAATTCAACTAAAAATCGCCTGCATGACGCATAAGGCCATCCATCACAACATACCGAGTTATCTGACCCAGAAACTGGAGCTTTCGTGTGAAAACAGATCATCCAGGAGCACCAGTAACCTCCTTCTGAAGCCTCAAAGGTTTGCCAAGAAGAAAACATATAACCGCGCTTTCTCTGGTATCGCTCCAAGGATCTGGAATGCACTACCCCCAAAAATCAGACTCAACCCCCTCAACTGTCTATTTCAAAAAAGAAGTCAAATCTCTTCTCATGTCGAAATTTAATTAAATATTGATGGAGACTCTTAGAACAACCAGCTGGAACATAAGACTTTATTCCGAAACAATATGTTACCCTTGTATATTTAGCCTTTGTTAACTACTTCTCTTGTAAAGCGCTCTGATACCCGCAAGGGTCATGTTCGCGCTATATAAAACCTTCAAATAAATAAATAAATAAAGTATTACCCTTGAAATTCTTAACTGGGTAAATCAGGGTTTTACAAGTAAATACTCCAGGGTAAATAACTCCTTGCTCTTGCAGTACCTGTATAGTAGGGGCAATGCGTTCATCTGCTTTTTTGGAAAAAGGATACTGCCTCACTCTAGGTAAGATAGCACCTTCCTCAAATGTATTTCTGAAGGGTGTAGCAGTACGAATAAGGCCTACATCATGTGGACCCTTACTCCATAAGGTGGCTGGTACTAAAGCTCTATCTGGTGTGGGGGCCCTTAGTTCTAGTACTGTCCGCAATGGTATGTCATCCTGAAAATCTGTTTTTACTGAATTGTCATCAAACAGTTGATCATCCAATATTTCCCTAACCAATTTACTTGGCTCAATCACTATAACACATGCCCATAAACCATGGATATGGTCACTGGCTATCAGAGCCATATCACCTCTATGGCCTCTATTTACGATATTAATTTAGTCACCAGAAAGTAAGTCTTTAGTTATCTGGACCTCCTTTTCCAGTAGCTCTGATGTCTCTACTATGTATACACTGCTGTGGTAAATGCTTCCACCTAAGCAGGTCATGTTCTGATTATATCCCCAGAAGAAGAAGCTACTGTTACTGCCATAATCCTGGGAGGTGAAATTGCAGGCTTAAAACAGATCATGGCACCATCAGTCTCAAAAGGAATGGCTCTTACTTAATTTGGCCATAAGATCTCTCCCTAACAGAATAGCTTGGGCAGTTGAGAAAACAGAAAACAACCATCAATGTACCTCCTACTACTTCTAAATCTACTGATTTAGTAAATGGAACCATCATTACTTCCCCAGAGAATCCTTGTGTGTCTATTGATCTTTTAGAGATTGAAAAGATTCCCTCTCTAATGTAGGGTCGAGTTTGCTCCTATACCTATGAGGACTGCATACCTCTTGATATTGATATCTACCATCACAGTGGGTTACTCATCTAGTCTGTGCATCATTGACAATACTAGATACATGGAAATACTCTGTGTGTACCCTCATTGTGTATATCCTCCCCCATAATGTGTCTAGAAAGTTTTTCCTCCTCTCACAATTACACCTCCCAGTCCACTTTGATGTGAAGTTACCATTGGGGGTGCTTGGTAACTTTGCTGTGGCAGCACTTGTTGTGCTTGAGGGGTTACTCATTGATGCAAATTTTTGGGTGGAATCTGAGGTACATATATAATTTGTGGGTTTGACTAACTGTACTGCTGTATTTCCTGGCTGGTTGTAAACTCCTTTCCTTCCATTGTGTTCATCCCATCTCTTTGTTCTGCAATCTCTGATAAAATGTCCTTATCTGTGAGAGTAATGACATACTTGGCTCATCCTTTGGGGACCTATACTGCCTCTTCCTATTCCTTCTCATTCTCATCTACTACTTCCTTGTGCCCCTACATTATCCTGCTGTTGTGGATACTATTGTTGGGTGGTCCCTGGGACCGATCCCACAGACATTGCAGTCATCTGAGTGGTGGCTGCTACTACAGCGCCTTCCACTGCTACTTTCTTTGCCAGCCTTTGCTGTACTGACTTTGCTGATGCTTTCTCTGTCATTTCCTGCTTGTTTCTCTCTTTCTCCTCCTTTTTCTTAAACAAATGAATGATATGTGCCTTTATCTCTGTCCAAGGCTTAGTTTCCAGTGCCACTATGTTATCAAGATAATCCTGTTCATCAAGGGTAACCCTTTTTTCAAATTAAGTTGTAAAACAACACAGCATTTCCTTCTGATACAGTATTAGTATTTTAAATTGTACTCTTATTTACTACATCATAGTGCCACAGTGAAAATAGCTTTTAGGGCTGTGTCTTTGTAGGGACATGGTAACATTACATTTCTACATGTCCCACCTTTAACTACTATGTAGCCTACCTTGTTGGCTACAAGTTCTTACGCAGGGGTGACTTACTTATATTTACAAGGGAGATTTATACTTGTTAAAAAGGGTTATTTTAGAAGTGCTCTGCATGTTTTACATTGCAGCAGTGAGGCTGCAAAGGTAAACCTGAAGCATTGTTTTCCTTTGTCACATTTGTGGATGGCAAAATAGGTGCTGCGGTCCATAGGTGACATTTAAATTTCGATACCATGGAATATCTACTAAACCATATACTATGGCTTTATAGGAGAGTTGAAAATGCCAACCAGAAATTAGCCAAATCCTACATGTTTTAGGGGTCATTGCACAAATTCAAAATGCCAATTCAGAAAGTATTAGAAAAAACAAATGCAGTGTATTTCTGATATATTGTTTGATGTGTTACTATGGCAGAAGGTGCAATGACTGCAGCCAAAAAACCTTTATACCTAAGAGATTGGAATACAGACACAGCAAAGAATCACTAACATTGGTGTGTATGCCATTTTAAGACGTCAAACTGGTTGGAATTCGGGGTGGGCGGAACTCGCAGAATTTCACTCTACTGAATTCCACAGAGTTACATAAAAACTCTGCTTAATTCCACAGAGTTCCATGAGTGGGTGGAATTCAGCAAGTTACTCTGCCCCTGCTGGCTTTTAGTGCTGGGAGCTTGTTCCACACTGTAAAATTAGCACAAATTGCACCATGCGGCATGCCAGAGGGTGCTGTGTCTTTCTGTCGCTCAAGTAGATTTTTTACCCAAGCCGCAGCTTTCTCAGTACAACCTGCTTTGACTGCCAGCTCAGAGAATATCTCACCTCGTAGTGTTCTAGTTCCTGCAAATCGCTCTAGGGGAGGCATATTCTCACACAGGCTCATCGACATAGCATTTGCAGGCCGAGCACAAGAAAAATCTCCACCACGCAGTGGTTGGCGAAGTTTTGCCGGAACTCCACATTGCAATTATAATGCGGAATGAGCAAAACTTTGAGAACTCCGCCGGCAGAGTGGAGTTTATTTTCTACCTCTATTTGGAACCAATTATGAGGAGGTTGGAACCAAGTTGGAGGAGAAGCTCAACTGAATACTTAAGGGAGAGAATCATTCATCTTCCATTTAATACACCTCAAAAAGACCAGCATGTCCAGTTGGCTTTGCAAAAAGTAAGCCTTCTTCAGCAAGAACCCTAGCATTCCTGACAATGCCAAAAACGAGTAATCAAAAAAGCGGGACGTGTGACAGTATATTTAACGAGGTCCTACACCCAAGTTCCTCAAGAATACGAGATTCAAAACACAAGAAGGGGTGGTTTCTCTGGAGGGACAGACTAGAGCCTAGGAGGCAGAGTCAACCTTGTCTAACCTAGTCGATCAGGGTGATCTGAGTGGCCAGATTGTGATGCCCTCACACACCTGCTATGGTGTCCTGCTTCATCATAGGACACTCCTTATCAAGCCGGCTCTGCAATGCCTGACAGGCTCTTTGTCGGAGATTTTTTGATCCGTTAACGCTGTAAGGTGAGTGCACATGAGGGGTTAGAGATAGGGTGGTAATAGGGGTGACATAATAAGAGTCTAAAGGAACCCAGAAAAGTTTTAATCCTGTTGGGGTCACTTGACACAGTAAATTCCAGTAATGCTATCTAGGGGTAATAATGTACCCTAACAGCTATCATGTGAAACGAATAAATCTAGTGAGTTTGACATGTTTGAAGCCTTATTTGCTAGGAGGGTAAATTGGCATTTCTTCAGGACCGAGACATTACCTACCCTATGTAGTAATCTAAGGGGGTCAGTATAGTGTATCCTGTACCCTCAAAAAGTGTAGGATACTGCACCTGTTTTGATGCAGTTGGGATGATTCCACCCAGGGTTCTGGGAAGAAGTACCCTTTAGGTGAGGCACAGGACCATGGCTCAGTTATGGAAAGAGTGATCCTTGCGGGAGCAGTGCCTTTGACCTACCCTCCTCTGCCAGCCTGTAGGTGAAAAAATGCCCAAGAGTTTCAAGCTGGAGTCCAAATAAGCCACTGTATGTGAACACTGATACCTGTGTCCTGAAGTTTTTTAAATAGTGCTAACAGATCAAGTTTTCTTCTGGACCACAAGAAATTTTGATCATTCTTATGTCCTGCCCTCCAATCCAACCAAGAAGGAATAGGATAGGGATTGGGGGAGGGGGCAGAACAAGACCACTTTTTAGAGGCCTTAATACACCAGAGGACAGGCACATGGCTACTGATATGCCTCATATAGCTAATGAATATCATGCTCTACGACCTGTCCCTGCCATTACCTCATTAGAGCATATACTTCTAGATCTCTGAACGGAAGCCCAGAAGAGGTTTGACATATCTTAATCTAATGAAAAGGAAATACAAGGGATGTGCCAAGATTAAAAATCAAAACTAGATGACATCTCACAGAGAACTGCTATATTGGAATCGAAATGGAAAAATGTGAGCATAAAATTGAGAATAACACTGCAGAAATAACAGTGCTAAAGTCACAGTACCAAACCCTGAAAAACTACTCCTGTTGTGATAATTTGAGAGTTTTGAGTGTCCCAGTAGGCCTTGAGGGTGATGATCTTAGGGGCTTCATGGTAAATCGTCTATGTGAAGGAGTCCTCGAGGATAACCCCAGCGTCTAGTTGGGGTGAGACATATAGAGAATCAATCCATAGAGATCCCTTTAAACACAAGGAAAATTGTAAAAAGTCCAGAAAATTTTAATACATTTTTTAACATATAATAAAAAGGAGCATAACCTGGTTTAGAATTAAAAGCTAAAACCTTAATGGGTAAGGATTTCACCTACAACATTACATTGGACATTTTTAGGGTCAAAGACCAGCAACAGTGGGAGCTTGGCCAGAGATGATAGAGATGCAGAAGCTAGGAGCTAAGGTTCAGTTACAGTTTCTGACTTTGATGAGAATTATGTGCAGGAACGAGATGCACTGATATCAGGAAGGTGGAGCAGACAGATATCCTCATAAAGATCATGCGTAGTTCATTTTATGAAGTGGGGGAAGGATTTTTCACCTTTTTTCATTTCTAATCCACCTCCTATCCATCTGTAAGGGTCAGTGCATATGGGCTGATATAATAAGTAGGGAATCGGAGATGGTGGAAGACGTTTAGATATTATCATAATTACATGTTATTTTCACAGGATTAAAATAATCGCCCTAAAGTGCAGATCCAAATAAGCATAAAGTACATTTAGCTGACCTCTAGGCAGGTTCCTTTGGGAGGGTTACTGGATGTGGAGCTGTTAGAACTGCGGTTCCTGTTGGCTGAGGTATGCACCCAGGCCAGACAGGAACCATCACTCCAGTTAGAGTAAGTAGGATACACACTAAAAGTTTACTTGTGCTCACCCACTGGTTTCTTGGCACAGAGCAATAAGGCTTAGCTAAGAGGCAAAGTGTAATGTATATGTGTAATACACACACACACAGTAACACAAGGAATGCACAACAAAAAGACTCGACACAGATTTATAAAAATAGATTATTATATTATAAACAAAGCAAGACCAAAACAAACAAAATTCCAATTTATGAAAGTTGAGATACTGAATGTCAAAAGAATAAATGCAGTAAAGCTCTTACAAGCAAGTAGCACTAAAAAGGTTACTTTAGGTCGAGCTGGACCAGGGCAAAGTCAAAGTTCGAACCATCCGCGATAGATTGAAGGCCAGCTGGAGGACCCACACATGTCCTGATGAACAAAGTACCTTTCCTGGTTGCAAATAACGAGATAAGGAATCTTCTTATGAAGGCGATATATCAAATCCGAAGATGAGTGTCCCGGATTCTGCCATGCAGTTGAGGGGATGCGTTACTCTCATCAAGCAGCAGTGATGGTGATACGTTGTCCAATGCATTGATATCTGGAGGCAGAGCACTGGTTTGATTGCACCAATTTCTCTCCCTCAATGGGTCGATGCGTTGGTTCTGTTACACACAGACAGGAAACACATCAGAATCCTATTGCAAGTATCTAAGCCACTTCCAGTGAACCAGACACAGGAGCAGTGGTAGAGACTTTGATTTCCCTGAGTCTCAAGCAACAGGAGACAAGCCTACTAGCCCTTGGAGATCACTTGCAGTGACGGCAGCTCTCCTTGAGTAGAGTCAGAGAGCAGCGGGCAGTAGGGCAACACTAGAGAAAAGCAGGCCTTCCAAGTCTGCATTCCAAAGATGATTTCTTTATGCAGCACAGCAGTCCTTCTGACAGAGGTTCAGTTCAAGAATCAGAAGTGTCTAATTTTAGGGGGTGAGAGACCTAGTACTTATACCGAAAAGTGCCTTTAATGTGGGGGTGACTTCTTAACAACTCTCTGAAGTGCACAAAGATTCCTTTTCACTCAGTCCTATCTGCCAGGCTAACTGTGGGGGATAATCAGTCTTTTGTGTGTGGACAAGACACAGCCTATTCAAGTAAAGTGTTTGCCCCTTCCTTCCATCCTGACCAAGATGGGCACTCAGACACACCTATCCTTCCTTTGTTGTGGTTGTCTAGAGGGAATGTACAAAGTGCAGCTGTCACCCACCCCAGACGTATATTGGAGACATGCTGTCAGGTACACAGAGCAGTAAGTGAGGAGAAATGTCCACTTTCTAAAAGTGGCATTTTTTAAATAGTAACGCTAAATCCAACTTCAACAGTAATTAGGATTTATCAATACCTTCCAAACATATTAAACATGAAAAAGCGACTCCTCTCTGATAAGGAATTACAGCTTAAAAGTGTATTAATGACTTCCCAAAGCTAACCTATCAGAGGAGTACGCCTCACAGTAGTGAAAAATGAAATATGCTGTTTGTCATTATCAGGACATACAAAACATAAAAGCACAAGTCTTACCTTTTACTTATATAGCACTTTGCCCTTAGAGCTACCAAGGGCCTACATTTAGGGTAACTTATATTTAGTACAAGGGGAGTTTAAGGCTCGGCAATTATTTTTAAATGGCAAGTCGAGGTGGCAGTAATGTTCGCCGGATAGGTTTGAAAGGCTACTTCTGTGGGTGGAACAATCAGTTCTGCAGCCCCCTAGTAGCATTTAACTTACATGCCCTGGTTATATGGTATAGAACATTACAAGAGACTATTAAGTACATGAAATATGTCAATCAGGTATAGACCAATTACACACATGTTTAGGGAAGAAGTACATAAATTCTGGCACTGATTAGCAGTGGGTCTCATGCTATCCATGCCACTGGAGGCAAGCTAGCCTGGCTGATGAGGGGTGTTTCTGGTCCAGGGAGGACCTGGTCTGGAAGTTCAGCTGGGCTGTTCCTATGAGGAGCAGGGTATAGACTGATTTGCATATGACTGGGTTTAAACTGGAATGGCATGGGGAGCACGATGGATTTAGGCCCAGATCTCTGTACTGGGGTGAATGTTTGCCATTGTTCACCATTCTGTCCATCAATTGTTCATTTTGCATTTGTCAGCCCTAGTGGGGTGGGTATGCCCAGACGTGGGTCCCGTGCTCTCCATGCCACCGTAGTCAAGCTAGCTTGGCTGATGAGGGGTGATACCCCGAAACCAGCCCCAGGATGCTTGTTTTTTGGTCCAGGGACGACCTGGCTTGGCAGTTCGATCTGGACTGCTCCCCTGTGGAGCACGGTCAAGACTGATTTGCATACGACTTGATTTAAACTGGAATGGCATGGAGAGCAAAGAAACTATGGATTTAGGTCCAGATCTCTGTCCTGAGGTGAATGTTTGACATTGTTTAGCATTCTGTCCATCAACTGTTCTTTTTATATTTGTCACCCCGAGTGGGAAGGGTATGCCCAGATGTGGGTCCTGTGCTCACCATGCCAGTGGAGTCAAGCTAGCTGGGCTGATGATGGGTGAAACCCCAAAACTGGTCCCAGGATGCGTGTTTCTGGTCCAAGGAGGCCCTTGCCTGGCAGTTCGGCCTTGGGGAGCAGGGTCAAGACTGATTTGCATATGTCTGGGTTTAAACTGGAATGGGGTGGGGAGCAAAAAAACAATGGATTTAGACCCAAATATCTGTACTGGGGTGAATGTTTGACATTGTTCAACATTCTGTCTATCAATTGTTGTTTTTGGATTTGTCACACCGAGTGTTCGATGGGTATGCCCAGACATGGGTCCCGTACTCACCATGACACTGGAGTCAAGCTAGTCTGGCTGGTGAGGGCTGATACCCCAAAACTGGTCCCATAATGCATGTTTCTGGTCCAGGGAGGACCTGGCCTGGCAGTTGGGGCTGGACTGTTCCAATGGGGAGCAGGGTCAAGACTGATTTTCATATGGCTGGGGTTGAACAGGAATGGAATTGGGAGCAAAAAAACAATGGATGTATGCCCAGCTCTCTGTACTAGGGTGAATGTTTGACATTGTTCAGCATTCTGTCAATCAATTGATATTTTTGCAGTTTTAGAAAGTTTGCATTTTCTTACTTTAGCCATTTTGTGTCTGCTGCATGTATTCGATGCATGTCTGTAGAGCCTCCTATCCCCACACAAAGGGCTGCATACCCCCCTGTAGTGAGTCTGGAGCAGGGACAGGACGGGAGGGCCTTGTCTTAGAAGTCTCCCGCAATTCAACAGCACATAAGCAGTGGACCTCTGACACCACCTCTTCAGTATACTTCTGGACCTGTGAAGGAAGAAGGACTGCTGTGCTGCTGAATGATTCCTGCTCTGCTGGGCTTCTGTTTTGCTAGACTCCTTCCTTGCTGTGCTTCCCTGCTGCCTACTCTTGTCTCTTGCCTGGGTGGGAAGGACTGGAGCTGCATCACTTGAACCCAGAGTGAGTCCAACGGCTTACTGGCTTGTCCCTATTCTGAAGTCTCAAGGACAAAAAAGACTTCCAACCGTTCTGTTGCTGCAATTGGACTCTGCCATCTGTGAGTGTGTCGTGCCAAGTTGGGCCACCCCAGTCTTGGACCCTTGGAAGTGAGGCCTAAGGTGCTTGATTCAGTGAAACCCACATATCTTCTTTCAAACCTGCACATCGGCACAGTTGCATGGATTAGAACTGGTGCATCTGCCTTTGTTGCAGGGACCAGAACAGACACATCAATGCCTTTGCATTGCTTGGAGACTCTGCTCTGCCTTTGGTACCAGCACTGCGCAACGCTCTTGTCTTTGCATCTCTGTAGATAGAGGCTTAGACGACGATGCCAAGAACTCTGCATCACAGCCCCTGTGTTCATCGGAGGTGATGCATCGTTGCTGTTGTATTGATCAGTACAGCGAATGGCACCCATTGTAAGGATTTACTTAGACTGCATTCCTCATCTTCTTTTGTTCAGCGGACTGCACTGGGTCCCTGTATCTCGCCCGTGCTCTATTGCAATCAGCCTGAACTTTTAACATTGTCCCGGTCCGTCACAACCAGAAATCCCAATAAGCACTTATTACTTCTAAGTGCTGTTTTACCGTTCATTCTTAAAAATGTATATCTCAAGTTCTACTTGTTGGATTTTTGTCTTGTTTTTTTATACCATTAGGCTCTATTTTACTAGTCAGTTTGTGGGATTTTTGTGTATTGTGTTTTTACTGTTTTACTATTTGAAGTGTTGCACAAAACTTTATTCATTGCCTCTTGTTAAGCCTGACTGCTCTGTGCCAAGCTACCAGAGGGTGAGCACAGGGTAATTTAGGGTTTACCTGCTTCTTACCCTGACAAGGATTGTGGTTGCTGCTTCACTAGGGCTTGTACCCCAGTCAACCAACAATACCATTCCAATGACACTTCAACTAAGCAATGGCAGCATGTGACTGACCCAAATCCTCTTTTTGTAGTTGTTCAATCTTTGTAACAAAAGATCTGTCTCATGCATGGCCATGGCTCTCGCGCTGCCTTAGCCTAACAACTCCCTCCAACTTTACCCCCACAAACTGCCCCTTTTCCTGTTCCTTGCTCCTTTCATCTATTTATACACTCCTTCACTCTGCCCCTCCCCCATACTCTCACTCAGCAATCTATTTCTGCACTTTCCAATGCATTCACTCTTTCACTCACTTATTCATCTATCCATTAATTTGCCCATCCACTGACAGATCTTCACATATATCCACTCACATAATAACAAAGCAAGCAATCAGCCAATGCTGATTAGTTATCAGCTAAGACAGCACATGCGTTGTTCTTTGTGAGACATATTGTTGACCTTATGTGGCGTTTGAGCCTGCCTATTGGTTGGCTTCATTGTCCCTCTCATTTGCTTGCTTTATATTCATCAGCATGTGTGGACTTTACTTCCTCTTCTTGTGTCTGTACCTACCCTGGAGCAAGGACACATTACGATGTCCTTGCTTTGCTTGATTTTTCAGATGCTGCTGTATTCTTTTCGTTTAAGCACTCTACGAGAGGGCATGTGTTTTTGAACTTCTGCTTGTGTGCTTCTACCCCCTCCACTGCACTGTGTACCTCTCTGTTGCGAATGTATGATGTTACAATGCATACTTTTACAACGCATGCCTTTACAACGCAGTTTTTACATTGCAAAATCCTTTACAACGCATACATTTCTATTGCATACCACTACAACGAATTTTTTAAAACTACACTTACAACGCATTCCATTACATCGCATTATATCTTTACAACACATGCCATTGCAACACATACCATTACATTGCATTTAAGGTAAGGCAAGGCAAACAAAAACAATTTAAAAGATTAGCGATGTGCTATAAAAACAGCCCGGGTGTTTTCGCCGCGCGTGTGATCTCATTGTTAGACACAATCGACCCTGATGCGTATTCATGCGTTGATGACATTTATCTCACGGACGACGAGTTATGGCCGCATCTTTGTCCCGTGGACCGCATCATAGTATTGTTTGCGGACTACGGATACAAATTTAACTTTGCAAAATCACACGTTGCAGTGTTGTTCTTGGGCTACGAGCTCAATAATGAAGGAAGAGGTTTAGCACCTTACTTCCTGGAGAAGTGCGCATGTTTGCTTCCTCCTACAACCCTGAAAAAATTACAATCCTTGCTGGTTTTTTAAACTTTGGTAGAACCTACATACCAGAGTATGCCCAGCGTATCAAGCCCCTGTATGCTTTGTTACAACCAACCTTTGCGCAAGCATGCTGGCTTCCAGAACATATGAATATACTCCAGTTTTTGCAGTCTGATCTACTTGAATCTAAATACTTGTTAACCCGTGATAACCATACTAACCTGGTGATAAGAATCGTCACTGGCGCCGTTGGTTTCACATACTTGACTTTTAATGAAGGTGACACGGTACCCATTGCTTATAAGTCGCATTTGTACACTTCCGCCGAATTGCGATTCTCTACTGTCGAAAAAGTTTTGACAGCTGTCCAAATGGCGATCCTAAAAGAACTCGCCCTGGCACAAGGAGAACGCATTTTGGTCATGACGCCATATCCTGCTCTAGAAGCAGTGACAAAAGCGAGTGTTCCTAATTCCAAAACTTTACATCCTCGGTGGATACAATGGGCAAATTCTTTGACTTCCCCGGATGTCACATTTATCTTTGATTCCTCGTTACAGACTCAGGAGTCCTTACAATATGAATTTGTTCATCCAGCTCCTCTGTCAATGCGTCCACTCGAGGATTACCATTGTATCATTTACACTGACGGTTCGGCGCATCCGGGGATTGGATCTAAACATTCTTATTCGGGCGGCCTGTGCGATTGTGGCTGGTTCTATGGTAAATGACAAATTTAAGTTGTGTGTAATACCCACACAGGTGCTCGGCGACTGTACAGCCCAATTGGCAGAGCTGTGTGCTTTGGTATTCGCAATGGAATTTGCAGACCCGAATGTGACTGTGTACAGTCTTTTAACGACAACTTATTCTTTTGGTCTCAGAATGACTACCGCGATTCCAAAGGCAAGAAAATTAAGCATAAAATGCTATGGGTTAGAGTGGCAGAGCTTAAAGACCGCCTGCCGCTCACACATATAATTCATACTCTTGGCCACCAACGTGTAGGAGTACATGTGGTTGGTAACAACTTGGCTGATAAAGCAGCTAAGTCAGCAGTAGCCACATGCTTAGTAGCAGCAGTTACAAGATCCATGAGTAAGATTAATGGTGACATTTTGGCCGCTATAGCTGCTACAGAGAAGGGAGGTAATTATCCACAAGGATTCCCTTCCAAATACTCTTATCATTTAAGTCCCGATAACATTCCTTATGTGAAAATTAACAACGTTGGTGAGAGGTTGATTCAAACGCGGACCGCAGGCTTACACTGATAATCGCGGCACACGAGGCATGGCCTCGGCACATGCTGGTGTGTCTGCCACAGTCTGTATCTTTCAGCAACGTTACTGGTAGTGCGGTTTATATAAACAAACACGTACTTATGTGCTTTCTTGTGGCATTTGTCAGCAAATTAAGCCATCTACTGTGACCCGCCCACCACAAACACCACTATGCATATCCAATAGACCGTTGGCTTGTGTTTATTTGGATCACTGCGGTCCATTTCCCTCAGATACTGCCTTTAAATTCATCTTAGTTGCAGTTGATTCGTGCACACGTTTTCTAATGGGTTTGGCCATAACGCAGCGCTGTAGCACGCACTATAATCAGGGATTTGCGTGTCTTTGTGGGAATTTTTGCAGTTGGCATCTTCCATTCCGACCAGGGTCTGGCATTCGCCTCTAGGGCGTACAAAGAATCCATGAGGTCGGTGGGGGTGCAAGCCAAATTTTTGTCTCCATACAGGCCTGAGGGCAATTCAGTTGTGGAGCGAATGAACCATGACTTAAAGCAATCGTTAACAGCTAAAGTCCTAGGTACTGGCAGGAACTGGTTAGCCCATTTGTATAGCATTCAACGTGAACTTAATAATCTCCCTAGAAGACCTCTGGGTGGGCGGACGCCTTACAAATTGCTCTTTGGCATGAAAATGTTTGTGCCGGACCTTGATGGTCTAGACTTGGCGTCTCAATCCGTCCCTTTTGCCATAGATAAACAATCTGTTGTATTACAGAATCTACAAGAGACAAGACGCACTCTTGCAAAAGAACATTTGCCCCCAGCCTCTGATGCACTGCAGATTCCATTAGTCACCTGACTACCTAAAGTCGGAGAACTGGTCAGAGAGAAGGTGGAGAACAAAAAAGAATTTGGTCCATCCTATCGAGCCCCGGTTCCGGTGCTAGGCATGCAGGGAACTCGTACCTTCATTTTACCACCACTTCCTGGTCGCAAAGACAACAGATACGTCTCAATTGACAGTGTCAAGCTACATCATCTGGCCGATTCTGAGTAGTTTGCCTCCTGCATTATCCTATGTATCTATTCCTGGTGATCCTGTGTTGTGCTCCTTGGACTACACTCAGCCTGACACTGCCATATAGTTGGACACTGTTGCTAATGCTTTGCTAGTCCCACAGTCCTTGACTGCCAATGAGGAAACAGAATGTGCTTACCCTGCAAATGATTTGTTGCCTAGTTTAAATGCAACTACCAGGTACTTGTCACGTTTTTCCTTTGACTCACGTTCCACATCATCTTTGCCCCCTTCAAAATTTGCAAGTTTTATCTCCTGGTTTAAACGCACTTATTTGGATCCCCCTTGGACATATACTTGGCTAGTGCTCATCTTACTATTTTTATTCATGTCCATTGGATTTGTGACTGTGTTTTTTCTTTTGACCAATGGTCACTACCTTACAGAACACTCAGGTGTTGAACTGGTGGATGGGACTTTGGCTCCGCACTCTTCATCACACACCATGAAAAGGGACCAGACTTTTGTCAACATTACTGCCTGGCCAGTTGCGGATGGCATTGTTTGGGATGCAGTCCCGTTTCAAACGTATGGTCCCACCGAGATTTTTAATGTTCCGAATGTACTTCGTTTTTCAATGGGTGATGTGGTTAAATATAACATACGTTCTGATGACTGGGATGTGCGGGCCGTACAATCTTTATTTTCGGATTTGAAATACTATACATTTTTACTTATCACGCTTGCACATGAATTCAAATGTAGGTAGGTTGACTGCCCAGTTTCTTCAGATCAAACCGAACTACGGGAGGGAGTTATTTTTGGATTTGATTTTCCCCCCTGTTGCCAGGAAGTTATATGTTCAATTTAGAATGGGCACCCTACCAATTAGGTCTTTTACTTCTAGATGGGACACTAATAAAAACACTTCATGTCCAGCATGTGGTTACAAACTGGAGGATGAAAACCATGTGTTCTTTTTTTGCCCAACGTACCTTACTCATAGGAAACGCTGGGTAAAGCCTATCTGCAGAAATCTTGGATTTAGAGACTGTGTTAACGCCCTGCGAGTTTTAAAATACGACACCCATTCCCCAATTGTCTTTGCAGTTTCACGTTTTCTAAATGCTGTATGGCTGCAGCGTAGGAAATTTTCCACCAATTGTTAATTACTGGAATATTTTAATTTGACTATTCTATTCTGTTTTGGTGGTTAAAATGTGTTTTGCTCTTAGACATGATATTGTTGTAATGTATTGCCGCTTTTATGGCCTTCGTGGTCGAAATAAAGTTTATGAATGAATGAAATACTATGCTGTATTCGATGCTGAAGACTTGTATTTAAATTCTGCTAATTATGCTTACTTATTTTGCTACCAGCATTATGGCCACCACTATTTACATATAGCTAGTACATTTAGAGCTGTTTTTAATTATAAACAATGGGAACATTTCCCTGCCCCATCAATGGGAAGTTCAATAACCCTGTTGAATAAATGTACATATTTTACGAGTTTTGATAAATCAAACCCTAAATCTTTCTTCTTTAAATTAAATTCTAAATCGAATTCGGAAGTTATGCTTACTCACACTATGATGGTATATACTCTGATTCCTTCATCCTTAAATTGGCGGTGGGTGAATATGGTCATTGGAAAAATACAGTTGATTTAAAATCCGTATGGTGTTCCAAATCCTGGAAGGTGCAGGGCACAGAAGCTTTGTATTGTGCCTGCCTTACACCCTCACAAATATTATTTTTAAATGATTCAGTCTATCAAACTACATATTTGGGCTTAGCCACAACTAAACAGCTGAATGCTCCTGTCATTCCATCACTTGCTGAATATCAATACTGGAATATTAGTACCAATTACACCATTGAGGAGTTGCAGTCTTTGTTTACAAATGTGACATTCAATATCTCGAGTCTTGACTCTCTGAGATGGTTGGTTTGGCAGGCAGAGTGAATTAATGGCTACAAGAAATAAGGTTGATTTTAAAGAGGAACGGGTTGTTATTCAAAGAAGTGGACGTAAATTTAGCTTGAAGAGTGGTGATATGGGGGAAATATCGAATAGCAATTGACAGCATTACATTTGCAAAGAAAAATTTATGGTGATGTAATGTATGGCCAAGACAAGATAAGTGCATTATTAAAGCAATGTTACCATTATCTCTATACATAATCATAGGGCACAGGACCAGTGGCAGTCACCCGTTGGGCACGCAATCAGCTGATGCGTGCGCCATTCAGAGATGGTTGCCGGTATGAGGGATCCATGCAACCATTTGGTAATGAAGCATTTAAATAATTTTTGAGTAAATACATGGCATTGATTGCTCGAGGTCGTTTTGTGGTTTTTACAAGTGGCATGTTCTTTCTCTGTTTTAATGTCATATCATCATAGGTTTGATGTGAAATCTCACAAGAAGCTTATATTGGAACCCCAAGAGCCCTGAAGAAGTTGCGCGAGTTTATTGCAACGAAACATGTTGGCTTAGAACTTGATCATGGTTAGACAGAAACCATTTTTAATTGGGATGGCTTACAGCACTAAATAAAGTTACGTCAAGCTAGTAAGTTTTACCCATTTTTTAACTGTGAGAATTGTTGGTTTGAGTCTCACATGGGGTCCAGCGGGAACTAATACTGACACTATGCACTAACAGTCTATTTATATTTTAGTTTTACTGTTTTTCTTCCCTTTATTTCATTGGGCTGGAGATTTTCACGATAGAATACACATTTTTTCTCTAGTAGGGGAGAAAGTAACCTATGATGATAAGTGGGTGTGCGGGTGAGTACCAGCCAGCAACCCCCTTGGTGTTACGACCGTGAGGTGCTTTGTCTCCTATCTCACACTTTTTAGTTATAGGTGGTGAGATTGATGGTATTTTGACGTTTTTGATTACAAATTGACGCACCACAACATTTTGACTACCAATATGTGCATACGTACATATGTGAGAGGGTTGAAAAGCATGGGAAACTCCTCCAGTGTCAATGGTGAAGAGTAAGGTGTGCTTTTGGTCAGGCCATTTTTTGATGTCTACACACAGGATAGGCCTGATCCACGTTTTTCGAATACACATTCCGTTACAACGTATTCTGTTGGTAAACTATGTCAAAATTGGTTACAACACTCTACCATAGATTCTGTTAAACATTTGTCACTGTTATCAAATGATGTGGATATTTCAGATTTTATAAAAGGCCCGATTGGCCCTAGGCCTAAACAATTTAAAAAGGGCTCTAGACCAAGCTAATCTTGAAAAGGTACTTGCTGTGGTGGATAAAAGTATTAATACCCTTTCTTCCAGGATATACACATTGGACAATATTGTTTCGTCTGTGGTTGATATTGTACAAGATGATGTATCTTTGTTATATAATGGTCAGAACCAATTGCGCTCTATTATGCAGTTAGCATGGACTTGCTGACGCTTAAAATGGGTCGCGTTCCATGGGACTATGTGATCTCGTCCTCATTGTTTTTACCATTTAATTTAACTGAAAGACAACAATCTATGTCCATGAAAGATGCCACTTACACCCTTTTACAAATCGAGAAATTAGACCCTTTGCCTTTCTCAGTGGCGGAAACAAACTGTGCTTTGTGGCTCATTCATGGTGTAATAACACTGCCGTTCTCATTATTTAAATCTACATCATGCATGAAACATTTTCCCCTAGGCCGCTATGAACCATTAGGAAATTCTTTCCTTCATGAAGTTTGGTCACTACCTTTCACATTTAGACGTTTGCGAGATGACACAGAGGTGTATTTGACTGGTGAATCTTGTGATTCCTCCATTGGACACTCCCTCGTGTGCAAGAACATACACTGACCTCCCACAACATTTTGGTGAGCTAATTCTTTGCATAAAACAGGGCTGGCTCATTTTTTTAAAGTTGTGGGCTCCGGCCTTGTGACCTCTTTTCAAACTATTTTTGGTGTTGATCCCAGCCTTTATTCATTCTATTTTTTCCAGAGTCTTCGGTGGGTTGCCATTAATTCTCACCTTAGCTGCCAGGGTTTTCCTGTTGGTTTGCCTGCTCAGAAATGGCTGCTCCTCTTGTGGTCGTTCACAGCCCTGACAAGGATTTTGCCTTACTGATGAGCCCTTTAGAGACTCATGAGCAGGAATGTTCCAGTATTGGATTGATGGCCTGTGCAGTTGCGCTAGGTGTGCTAGCTCAGTTGGATATCTGTGCGGCTGCACATGATTCCCTGCAACAGAGTTACATCGAAGACCACGCAAGTTACCCAACGATGGTGCTGGAAGCACCCATAATTAATGAGCATGTCTGCTCCTTTGAGTTGCTGAACTGGATGGCGTCTACTTTTTCAGATGATAACAATGATTTCCTGTTGGAGGCTGTTGCTACTTACTGTGCTTACACACTGATGGATTGATTTGGCCGTGCCACATTTTTTTTTTGCCACCATGCTATATTTTTTACTTTCCTCTTTTTCACCCTGTTGACATTCTTCGCATAAAGGTAATTCCTATACTAGATATATGCTCTTGTTGCTCAGACTTTTTGGACTCTTTGTTCTACTCCGGTCACTGTGTGTAGGACTGCCCAAGGGGCGGGTGTCGTGAGGGTTTAGGGGTGCCAGCTGACTTGCTAAGTTAGCATTAGTTTGTGCTTTGCATCATTGCCATTTTGCCGCTTTTGCACATGACACTACATGCCTTAGTTCTCGAAAACACTTTGCTTGTGCTGCTTCACATGGGAACTGTCTGCCTTTCACTAATTCTGCTGTGCTCTGAGTTCTCGCCAGTACATCATATTCAAGGCCACAAAACAATACCACTGGTTAATCGGCTTTTGCCCGTCCCACGCACATATAGACATAACATGGAACACAGCTGCGCTTCTGAATTTTCAAGTACTTTTAATATTGCACGGAGTGCATTTTAAACAGACTTGGAGAAAACCTTTCCAGGAGGAAGAGCTGTGCTTGTCCGGAGATGTAAATCCTATCATCTAAGACTTGAGGTAGGGGGTTCTGCTGTGCAAGCCCAGAAGTCTTCCACTTATATAATAAACATTGCTCTTAGCACGGGGAGGGTGGTAAGGCGCTATATTGCTTCATCCACTGACATTATAATATGCTCTCCCCGTTCATATTATATGGAATTGTAACTATGCTGATTATACTGTTTTCATGCATTTCTCTGCTAGCATTAGCACGTGTACTGCATTACAGAGAACGTTAGTTGAAATAAACATTTTAAACTGTACAGTGTCTCTAGTTAATCACATTGTGGACAGGTATGAGTGTTTAAGTGAAAGAGTGTCTTGTTCCCACGAATTCTGAGAAGACCTGAGTTGCAAGTTCTAGGATATCTAATCATTGGTAGCTCCGCTGTAGTACGGCGAACGAAGGAGATACTACAGCTAGCCGGATTGGGGTTCTGGGCACTGAGGCGTGTTTTTTGGTACACCACAATACACCAAGGTCCTGGTTGCCTGAGCATAGTTCTGCGTATGTGCAGAATCCCTGCAACAGTGTGATACTGTGCCGCATGGATAAAACTATTGACTAATGTCCAAAGGTGAGCCCTTTTGGCTTTGCCAATGCTTGTTATGTCTTGCCTGAGGCAGCACATGATCTGTCGCTTGCAAGACATTTTGTTAGCTTACAGCGGGCTTGGACCCCTCTCATTGCTTACCAGTGGTTGACTACATCAACACTTTCATTTGCTTGGTTCTCTTTAATTAGCATGTGTCGGCTTCACTGCCTCTTCTTGTATTGTATTGTAACATTTCTATAGCGCTTATTTCCCCAATGTGAGGCGCTGAAACACTTGCCTACATGCATGGCATGCTACACTGTGTAGGACGTGTGGCTGAACGTGTGTTGCCTTTGCTTTGATCTTGTGTGGGAAGTGCTTCCATGTCATGCGTTATGACCATGGAGGCGCAGTTATTGTGCTATGCGATGCAGCGCTTAGCAGTGTGATGGAGGAAGAAGTGTAAGAGACAGGCATGCAGTTTACAGTTTTCAGTAAGCTGGCAGTTTTGAGCAGCTCTGCATGTACCTTTGAGTGATTTCTTATGTGCATGGGCTGTGTTGTAACGTGGATATAGCATGGTTAATGCTGGCCTTGTCAATGCCCTTTTTAAAAAACATTTCAGATATTCAGCCACCCCCCCAGTCTGTGTTGTTCGATCCCACGCACCAAAAAAAATAAAACACAATGACGCAGACACCGCTGGCCACATCACACTGCTTTTTACCCACTCCTTTCGTTGCTTGCCCTCATTCCCTCCCTCTGTGATGCCTCCTACCAACAATAAAACAAAAAAAGCATAATGACGAGGCCAGCTCTGTCTCCATCACAGCTCTTTTTTTTTTACTTTCAGTCATACTGCGAATGTAAAACTTGACCAAGCCAATGGCAAGCGAGATCGATTGGTTTTGCCAGTGCTTATTTTTCCCTGTATTTCTTCAGGAGCAGGGTTCGTAAAGACCAATTCTATATTAGCAGAGCATAGGTGGATTGCCATTGACTCTGCACTGCACCCAGCAGCCCTTTCGGATACCACAGTCTCTTTCCCTATTTGTGGTTCCTCCGGTACTTTATTTCCAGTTCCTGTAATCACTGCATCTGACCAACTTCCAACAGCAGAGAAAATAAAATTTGCCTACAAAAATCTGTGCAGGAGATGGTACATTTATCTATCAAGATCTGTGCAATCAGTTCATGTTCACATGTGTTTCCGTAGTGTAGTGGTTATCACGTTTGCCTCACACGCTCAGGTTCGGAACAGGGCAGAAACACCTTTTAAAGCAATAATATTTTATATTTTCAGCGGAAAAATGATTGCCAATATTGCATCAATTTACATAATCATGAATGCTATTATTATCACTTTAGTTTACATTTTATTTTTATATACGTACTGTATGAATGAAAAGTACGGACGCGCACAGAGTTCGAAATTTTTAGATCTTTTAGTTTCCATGCCATCTACCACCCGCCCGGTTACTGCTCTTCCTTTGTGGAGGAACTCATTAACTTCATCAGTGACCAATTTTCTCAAAGTGACAGCCAGATCTTCCTGGGTGACTTTAATCTCCATTGGGGCTCTTTGGAAGACTCTGCTGCCAACAAGCTTGCCACCTTTCTCTCAGCCAACGATCTCTTCCAACATTGCTCTGAAACCACTCATTCCAAGGGCTCAATTCTGGATCTTGTTATATCCAAAGCAGACCTGCTGACTACTGCTCCCCCCATCCATGTAGACTGGTCTGACCACTTCCTCGTTCCCTTCCGTTTTCATCTTTCGCACGTTATAACTTTCGGCCAACCTAAAAGAGCTACTACCTGGTTTCGCAACACTAAAAACATTGATTTTGACACTTTTTGTGACTCTGCTATGTGGTCACTTCCTAGACCTGACCCTAACGTGGATGTCAATGCTCTCACCACTCAGTGCCTCTCAGTCCTAGCAGTTGAAATCGACAATGTCGCTCCACTGCAAAGCAAAAGGAAAAGACACACCCCCTCAGCACCTTGGTTCAATAAAGCTCCCTACAATGAAAGGAAAAACCTTAGAATCCTGGAGAAACATTGGAGAAAATCTCCTTCTACCTTCAATCTCTTTCTGCTACGTTCAGAAAGATCCAAATACCACAACCACATCTTCCATGAAAAAGCATCCCATTTCAGATCCCTCCTTGACTCAGCCAAAAACAGACCCAAAAAAGTCTTTGACCTCATCAAAAACCAAAACTGTTCTCCCCTAGCTACTAAGCCAGAGGACTCCACAAAGAAAGCAGCCGACTTCACCATTTTCTTTGATGAAAAGGTCAAAGCACTGGTGGATCAAGTCGCCCATCCCCACCCCCTTTGAGGAGCGGAAATCCTTAGTCACCTGGCAATACTTTGACGTCATCTCGGAAGATGACCTCCTCAAATGCATCCTTGAAACCAAACCATCCAACCACTCCTCTGACCCCATCCCTAGCATTATCGCCATCGATTTCTACACCCATACTCTCTCTTACTGGACCAGGCTAGTTAATCTCTTCCTCAGTCAAGGCTCCCTCCCTGTTGTCCTTAAATCAGGACAGGTTACCCCTCTTCTAAAACCTCCGCTGATGCAACCGACCTCAACAACTTCTGCCCTATCACCAACCTCCCTTTTCTTTCGAAAATCACTGAAAAATGTGTTGCGAAACAATTTTTCCTACATATTATGGACAATAATCTCCTCGATGTTTTCCAATCTGGCTTCATCCAAAATTGCAGCACTGAAACAGCCCTGCTGCAAGTGATTGATGATGCGTTGCATATACTCGACTCCGGGTAATCCTGTCTTCTGATTCTTATTGACCTCTCTGCAGCCTTTGACACTGTTAATCACAGCACCCTCCTCAACACTCTTCAACAGAGAATGGGATTGGATGGCACAGTGCTTAAATGGTTTGCCTCTTTCCTCTCAGACAGATCCCAAATGATTAAGATAGTGAACAGTCTTTCATCTCCATTGGCTGTAGGTCAAGGTGTCCCTCAAAGCTCTATCCTGGCCCCCACTCTGTTTAATCTCTACATGGAACCATTAGGGAACCTCCTAAGCAAATCTGGGATCCATTACCATCTTTATGCGGATGACACTCAAATCTACCTCAAGGTGTCTTCCGCACACGATCTCTCTTTACTCGACTCTACTCTCAACTCCATCCACAACTGGATGTTAGCTCACCAACTCATTCTCAATCCCGCCAAAACTGAATTCCTCCTCCTTTCGACCTCTCTCTCACCTCCTCCTGTTCAATCGTGGATGGATCAGCTGAACCTGCTCAACAACAAACCCATCATTGTCGACAGCGCTAAATCTCTAGGTGTCATTCTTGACAAAAGACTCAACTTAATCTCCCACATCAACTCTATTGCCAAGAACGCACGGTACCAGTTGTGCCTTCTATGGGGGATCCGCAGGTTCTTCCCGGAGAATGACTTAAAAACCTTGGTACAATCGCTGGTTCTCTCAAGACTGGATTATTGCAATTCTCTTCTGACGGGCCTACCCAAATCCCACCTCTCCCCTCTCAAATCCATCCTCCATTCAGCAGCTCGCTTCATTTCAGGGTCTAAACGAAGCGACCACATCACTCCTATACTGTCCTCTCTTCGATGGCTTCCGATTGAGGCAACATCTATTTACAAAACTGCCTGCATCACACACAAAGCCTTGCACACGTCCTCCCCTCGTTACCTGGCAAAAAATTGAAACTGTCCGGAGGCTCTCGACCCTCTCGTAATGCGGAAAAGCTTCTGCTTGAGCCCCCCGTCTTCAAAAGGGAAAGATCGATGGCGCAATCCTTCTCAGGCAATGCGGTGAGAATATGGAACTCACTTGCCCCATTGCTCCGTGCCACCTCCTCTACCCGGATCTTCAAAGCTGAACTCAAAACTTTTCTCTTCCAAAGACACTTTCAGAACTAATACTTTCATACTCCGGCTCCTCCTGGAAGTTTGCTCTTCATTGTAAATTTGTACTTTTTTCCTGTACATTCCTCACCCCTGCGTGCTGTGTTGGACTTTGTGTTTCTGTACCCTTCATTTTTAGTCTGTGTAATGTTCTATTCTGTACCACTTTTCTCTTGTAACATAACAAGCTCTATTGTACAGCGCACTGACACCTTTGGGTAATGTCCGCGCTTTATAAAAATGCACTAAATAAAATAAAATACAATTTAGTAACCTGGGGTGTCTCCCAGTGATCACATGGCGTGATTGTGCTGACAGTCAGTAGATCACATGAAGTCCGGTTGGAAAAGTTCAGAAGATCTCGACGTTAAGAGTGATGGAGGACTGGATCGATTATAAATGTAAAGCTTCTGCAGGCATGAAGTATTGTATCAAAAAATCACCTTATAGATTATGAAATTCACAATGCCGCAAACAGAGTCCAGTGAAGTTGGTATTAAACTTTGCTAATAAAGTTGTGTTCAAGTACACAGACTTCAAATCTTGAAAATGATGGTGACAGATCTAAGATGGGTATTAACTACATCAATCACACTTTTAAAGTAAAATGAGGTCACAGCGCTCCAACTTGAAAGCTTGAAGAGGCGCTATAAATCTGTTAGTCTAAAGCTTGAGACGTGGTACTTGTCAGGACTGGGTCAGAATGACCATCAAAGCTGTGGCCTCATTGTCCTGCCTCGGATAGCTGCACTTTTTTTCATGAAACATGAACGAGAATTTTGGAAAAATGTAATGATATTCCGAATTGAGGAAGAATAGGGCAATAATACGTGGATAAATGGTCATAAGATAGTTAAAAAGTACACGCATAATCATATTTTATTGAAATTAAGACGTTATTGAGTTTTTTGGCAAATAAAAATGCAGAAATCATTGAAGCACATGAATAAATGTTTACAGTCGTTCAGAATTCAAATTTGTACTGGAACAGATAACAGGGTGAGACAGCAAACGTTGCCAAAACTTACTTTAAACTAAAAAACAGCCAGGCTACGCTGAGATTTGAACCCCGATCGCCGGCCTTAAAGTCTAGAGCGCTAACCGTTAAACCGTGGAGCCTCTAAATTCTGCAACCTGAAAGTGCACTATATGGTTCTGGTTGTGCAATGCCTCTATATTTTTGTGGTACTAACATATGTTCAAGCCATCTTCCTGTTTTAACTCTTTGCTGTATATTTCTTTCTTTGCACCTGTTCAATAGCTGCAGATGCTGTACATTTTCTGTCTCAACGGAAATGCAATGTGTGGAGGATGTAGATGGTGCTGCGGCTAGGGTGACCAACTGGCATTGGTGCAAATTCAGGACGGTGAGTGTAAAAATTCAGGACAAAGGGTCAAAATTTAGGACACAAATTCAGGACAGGAGGTCAAAATTCAGGACAAAACTTCAGGACAATAGGTAAGTTTTACAGACACATCAGAGGAGGCCGTGCAATAGTATATACGTAAGCCCAGCCATATCCAAACATATTCAACCATTTGCAAACCTATTCATCATGTATCCTTCCATCTATCATTTCACTCATCCATCCCTTCATCCATCCTTTCACTCATCCATCCATTATCCATCCATCCACCCTTTCACCCTATCCATCTGTACACTCATCCATCCACTCTTCTACCCATCCATCCAGCCATTTACCCTTTCACCCATCCAGCCATCCTTTAACTTACTCATCCATCCACCCAGTCACTCATCCTTCCACCCATCCACCCTTTCAGTCATCCATCCATCCTCCCATCCTCCCTTTCTCTCCATCGACCCTTTCACTTAGCCATCCTTCCTTCCATCCATCCACCCACCCATCTACTCATCCACTCATGAATCCATCAATTGACCCTATCACTCATCCATCCTTTCTCTCAAACTTTCACTCCTTCACTCATCTATTCATCCTTTTGTCACCTACCCTCCCTTTCACTCACTCATCCATCCTTACATCCACCCTTTCACTCATCCGTCCATCCATTCACCCTTGCACTTATCAATTCATCAATCCATCCATCATTTCACTCATCCATCCATCCATCCTTTTACCCATCCAGCTACCCTTCGACCCATCGACCCATACATCCAGCTATTTACCTTTTCTCTCATCCATCCTTCCATCCTCTCTCATTATCCATCTATTCAATCTTTCATTCATCCATTCACCCTTTCACTAATTCATCCAGCCATCCACCCATCCCTTCACTTACTCACTCGCTCACCTTTTCATATTAATTTTGAACTGAGCCTTTTTGAGAAGAGGCCCATCAAGAACTTCACCCTCGCTGCAGGAGCCATTCCAGGACTGGGACAGAAACCACCCACGACAGAAACAGAATCCACCACAGGGGGGGGAAAGGAGCCATCACAGGCGGAGGGGGGAGGACAGTAGCCACCACATGGGGGGACAGGAGCCATCACTGGGGGGAGGGGGCAGGAACCATCACAGGAGGGGGAACAGGATCCACAAGGGTGGGCACAGGGGTGGGCATGCAGTATTCTAGTATCATCTTGGCCCCTCTAGGGTGGGGTAGGGCTCCTCACCCCCTCCTGGACAAGACAACGAGAAGACAGGCTCTCTTTCCAAAATGTTAGTTTTGCCATCCCCCACTGTGATGTTCAGTACTTAAAGGAGATACTCCAAGAGAACTGATTTAACCGATTGTCCTCCATACGTTGTTAATCAGTGTGGGTGCGATTGTGCCATTTCTTTATTTTATTCCATTTTAGACTGCATGTTTGAAGAACCGAGGTTTGCTTACAATTTAGTAACAGTAATTAAACTCTGTGAAGAGAACCACGTGCTGCCAAGGTGTAATCAGGGCCGTTTCTACGATTTTTGGGGCCCTGGGCAGAAAGGCAATGTGTGAGGCCCCTCTGAATTGCAGAGACATGACACATTCAGGGCTGTTTGCATCTGAATAGATGCCCCTGCTCCTGAAGCTGCAGCCCCTCCCTCTCAGTCACCTTCAAACACCTCTTAACAGCTCATCAAGGGCGGAAGGTGTGAGGGTGGCCATCCCGCTGTGTCTTTCCAATGCTGCTGGATATCTGAGCTTTGGTACTGCATCGGAGTCTGTTACACCCGACCTCAACAGTATCGGAGTCAAGAAGGGAGGAGGTGGGTGGAAGCTGTGCCGGCTTTAGGGTGGTGCGACCGGTGCCCGGTTAAAATTACAGACAAATGGCGTCCATTGAAGAATCCTTCACAGACAACGGACAGACGGCCAAAATTACGGACTGTCCGTGAAATTTACGGACGGTTGGTCACCCTAGCTGCGGCCAATGTTGTCACCTAGCAGTAAGAGTGAAGAGTAATCATGAAACTCCAAGGCATCCATCCAGAAGTCATCCCAGGGCCACCCGGAAGTGATTAGAGCTCAAAATAGCAGATCCGATTCAGCCGGGAGGTCCCCGATTTTAGAAGCAAAAAATGTCTTGATTTTTATTTTTTTGCTGTCTCTCGCCCGAAATGGCTTCTACTTCACTAGTAATGTTCCAAGAGAAAACGCAAACTCTTAAAGTAGTGAGGCCTATCTTTTTTGCCAATACATGTTATGAAATCTAATTACAGTGAAACTATTCTTTTCTCTTATATTAGCTCTGCTTTCCACGCACCTGTCTCATTCCTGTGCTGCTAGTCCCCTCTGCCGCTGTTCTTTGCACCTCTCTCTCCAAGGCAACCTGTGGATTGTACTCATAGGTCTGGACATCACCCAGTGCAAGGCGTCCAGTGACCACCATCCTTCTTCCTGCTCCACCCCCTCACCTGCAGGTCTTCACAGACCTCATCTAGTCTTACAGCACTGTGCCTTCCTGCCTCTGATTGTGGCTACTGTGGCTCTTATGTAGGGTATCAAGTCAAGTTAAGAAATGCGTTGCGTTTATATATCAAAGCTCAGTCACACCCTACGCCTTTGTTTTGATGTCACATCACACTTCTCATACACTCGATAGCAACAAGGTTCAACACTACACCTATTTATAAGAAGAATTATTCTCTATTATTTTCTTATTCATTTATCCCATTTAATCGAATAGCCAATAATTCAATTATAAAGTCAAACATTACAATAACAAACTCATATTATACATTAAAACATTAAACTCCCGAGGGCGTGGTCTCGCGCCACGAGAAGATGGCGGCGGACTTCTGAGCTCCGCTCGACCGCGGAGGAATTTTACTAATTACAGCCTCTTTCTCCGCACATGGACACCTTCCGAGGCTGGCTTGTGGGCGATGAAGGGTCGGTGCGGTGATTTCGCCCGTTCCGACCCTGAAATCTTCTTTTACGGACCCGGTGGCTGTGGCGGTGTTATCTCCTCAGCTCTGAGAGTGTAGCGGCCACCATTTTGGGATGGCACCTTGCAGATTTGATGGACAATGTGAGGGAATCCGGCGCTTCATAAATTGAGCGCGCGGCAACGTTTTTTCATCTTTTTTCTTTGTCTGCACTCTGTATTTTTTTTTTGGCCACACTGCCTTATGAACTGCTTTTCAGTTTGCTACCATGTTCTGCTGTGGACAAGTTCTATACTCCTCTCTTAATCACTACGGGCCACACACGGAGCATATTATTTCTAGTATAAATTTTTTAATTGCCTTGGGAGGCGCTGCCAGTTGTACTCATCTCCTCGCTGTCACATTTCCTAGCCTCCTGGTGACTTATCTGTCTTAATTGCGAGACTATTTTGCCCATAACTGTTAATTACCTCTAGAGTGCTGACGGAAGGTGACCTCTTCTTCTTGGTGTATCTTTCTGACGGATGGGCAGGCAGAAGTCTTTATTGAAGACCACCTCTCGTCCGCCTTACTGTCTCATGATGGCCAGTGAGGCTTCTACTTCGGCTAGAGCAGTTTCTTCGGGTACCAAGCCCATAGAGCCAAAAATGACCCTCCATCTCCCATTCTTTCTTCTCAACATCCTGTCCTGGATACTATTTTAGATGAGGTGAGGGGTCTTAAATCTTTTATGGCCACTACTAATGAGAAGCTACAATTAATTGAGGACAGGTGGATTTCTATGGAAGCTAAGGTGTTCGATATGGAGCAACGTATTAGTGATCTGCAAGACATTTCTACTAAAATTCCAAGTTTGGAACAAGAAATCCAACATCTTAAGCTTCACACAAAGGACCTTGAAAATCGTAATCGGCGTAACAACCTACGCCTTTATGGCTTACCAGAAGATTTGGAAGGTCCTGATTTACTTCTCTTCCTGAGGAAATTTCTGACTGAACTTTTAAATATTTCCCCGGAACCTGCTTTGAATATTCAACGTGCACACAGACTTGGTCGTTTTCAATCTAAGGCTTCTAAGCCTAGAGGCATCATCATGCTGTTTTTGGAATTCACTGACCTAATGCGTGTTCTCTCAGCTGCCAGATTGAAGCGTCACCTCACTTGGTCCGGTCATAACATCTTTATTTCACAAGACGTATCTAATGCTACCAATGCGAGAAGGAAGGAATTTCTGGCACTTCGTCCTCTCATGAGACAATTGAATATTCGCTATGGCATTCTTCATCCTTGTCTGTGTAAAATTACTCATGATGGCTCCACTCGATCTTTCGATGACCCTCTTAAACTGAAGTCTTTTCTTCAAAACCTGTCTTCATGTTCTGCATCTGGCTCCTCATCTTCTACTTAATGCCTTTGTGTCCTCTTGTTCTAACTTTTAATGCGGCTGTTTCTTGGTGTTCTATTCTTATATTTTTCTCTGTCGCTCCGTCTCTTGTTGGTGCTGTTATGCCCCATGCATCTGTCTTTATCGTTGTTTTTCTTTAGATCTGGATATCTTTCCTTGATCTATCTTCCTATTCTTCTTTTTCTATCCCCTATTTTTTTCTTTGCTTTTCTACTCTTTTCATCAGTATGTCCTATTATTATGTTGACAATGTTTTGTTTATTGCGTATGTTTTTTGGAATTGTGTACTGTTCTATTGTATATTTTTGTTCCCATTCTTATTTTGTTCAATTTTGGTGTCTCTTTTTTTTTAGATGTCTCCCTGAAGTGTATCATCTCATTCCGTATTGTTCCCATCCGACCCCTCACTATGTGTAATTTTGTTACTTGGAATGTTCGTGGTCTGGGCAACCCCGTCAAAAGACAAAAGGTACTTTCCCATTTATCCAAATTAAATTCTCAGATATCTTTCTTTCAAGAAACACATTGTAATGAAGCGGAATCACTTAAGCTAAAACGACAATGGGTAGGTCAAGTTGTGTATTCCCCTGCTTCCAGTAAAAAAGGGGGTGTTGCTATACTGTTTCATAAATCTTTATCTGGGCAAATTGTTTCTACGCAAAATGACGCTGAGGGACGATGGGTAATGGCCAGGGCGGTTATACAAGGCAAGGATTTGATTTTATTGAATATTTATGGCCCGGTCAAGCCTGACCCCAAATTCTGGCATGACATCAAGGTTCTACTCTCCTCCCTTGATTGCCCCAATATTGTTATTGCTGGTGATTTTAACCAATGGTTAGACCCATTTTCAGATAGACAATCTCAATCTAAGTTTCATCCTGACAGAACCCATAAAGCCTTTCTATCGGCCATTACCTCTCGTCCTCTATTTGATGTTTGGAAGACATGTAACCCAGATTCTCTTGAATTTACGTTTTTTTTGCAATGTTCACCATACACGTTCTAGGATTGATTATATTCTGGTCAGTAAATCCATGCTCCCATCTATTCAATCTGCGGAGATTGGATCAATTTTTATTTCAGAACATGCACAAGTCCTTTCTGTTTTAGATCTGTCATTAACCTCCCAAAAATATTGTCGTTGGAAACTTAATAATGTTTTATTATCGGATTCTAATTTCATAAAAGAAGCTAATTCCTTTGCTAGTGAATTCTTTATGTTTAATGACCCCCTAGCAACCTCTGTTTCCAATAATTGGGATGCTTTTAAGGCCTCATTTCGGGCATTTACTGTTGCTTATGTTTCCAGGAAAAAGAAAATCGCTCGTAATAAATACTTAGCTTTACTACATCAGCCTTAGATACTGGAGCATAACTACTTCACCTCTAAATCGCCCTTGGTACTTCATGACCTTATTAAGGCCAAGTCTGAGCTTAATAAACTTGCGACAGTTGAAGCCTGTAATATTCTCCTCAAAATTAAATCCAAATACCATGGCGTCCAAAATAAAGCTGGTAAGATGTTAGCTACTTATTTAAAAATCAAATCTGAACGTAAAAATATTGGCCCTATTTTAAATGAATCCACTAAACGCCTAATGTCCTCAGACGATGATATTGCTAATATATTTCATAACTATTATGAGGCCCTTTACTCTGATGATACGAATCCCTCCAATCAAAATTTTGATATCTTTTTTTTGGGCCTTCCTTCTCCCCCATCCTTGCCATATGAATTCGAAGCCTTGGAAGGTGCAATTACCGCCCAAGAAATTAATAGTGCCATTAATTCCCTAAAAAAATCAAAGGCTCCAGGACCGGATGGCTTTTCAGTCGAATTTTATTCCGCCTTTGCATCGATTTGTGTCCCTAAACTTCTGACACTGTTTAATTCCTTTATTTGTGAGGCTAAGGCTTCTGGATCCTTTATGGATGCTTTAATAATCATTATCCCTAAACCTGACAAGGATCATTCACTGTGTAAAAATTACCGCCCTATTTCATTGATTAATTATGACTGTAAGATATTCGCAAAGATTCTTGCTACCCGTCTTGAGAGTCTTCTCCCACTATTGGTTAAGACTGATCAAGTTGGTTTTATTAAGGGTAGATTAGCAGCAGATAATGCTCGAATGTTTGCAAATATTATTTCGCATGCACAGAAATTTAAAACTCCTCTTGCAGCGTTATCTCTAGACGCCGAAAAGGCCTTTGACCGTATTAATTGGCAATTTATGTTTAGAACCCTTAAGTGGTTTGGTTTTGGTCCAACTTTAATTTCTTATATTAAATTATTATACTCCTGTCCCCAGGCCAGTATTTTTGTAAATAACCACTTTTCTAAGTCCTTTTCCGTATCTCGTGGGACTCGTCAAGGCTGTCCTCTCTCCCCTTTGTTATTTGTTCTTTGCCTTGAACCCTTCCTTGAGCGTATTCGAGTTAATGCTCACATTTCTGGTTTTACACACAACTCGGTAGAAATTAAATTATCAGCTTATGCTGATGATATATTGATCTATATGTCCAATCCTCTCATATCCCTTCCTCCCTTCATGGATGAGGTTCGACTATACTCCAGCATTTCTGGGTATAAGCTAAACCTCTCTAAAACAGAAGTTCTACCCCTGAACTCGTTATGCTCTCATTATATGTTTCATGATACTAATTTTACTTGGTGCCCAACAAAAATTAAATACCTTGGTATTTGGTTCTCTGCGTCCATACCTGCCACAATAAAGTTTAAATTTACAGCATTAATTACTAAAATTCAGTCGCTGTTCATGGGCATCCGCAGAAATTTTTCCGGGGGGGGGGGGGGCAAAATGTGAACGTCATCACTATCCTCCGACATGATGTGTGCCAGGTGGGGCACAAGAAACACTGGGGCGCAGAAGGAGCCATGGGGGACAGGAAACAGGCTGCATATGATCTCATACATCATAGGGTTGTTGTGACACAGCCATCTCTTTCTTTTGTGGACTTTGGAAGATATAATTCACATCTTCTAGCAGTTGGCAAAGAAAAAAGCAGAGCTCAGCTGCCGACCGGAGCAGCTCTTGGCCAAAAGTGAAAAAGCACAGGCATGCAAAGGATTTAGAAACCTGATGCAAAATATTAATGGAAGGATCAAGCTGTCTTACTATCCTGGAAGCCAGTTGTGACACCAACTTCCAGTTAGTGAATGTCCCTAAAATAAAAAAGTATTATTTGCTTTAAAAAAATGCTTTAATGTGAAAGGACAGTAACTGGATATTCAAGGGATCTTTGAAACGAATACCTTGCCTTATAGCAATATGAGAAAGATGGCCACCGTTTCCATTCAAACACTTTAAAGTCAAAATCAGCATTGTGCTTAGCTATGTTATCACGATTACCTAGTGAGATTACAGGTACTTCTTTTGTTCCCACTCTGGAAGTAAAAAGGGCAAACAGTCTTTCTGCTTTATGCTACAGTAACAAAGATTTTCATGCTAGACTATTTTCTTGAGTTGACCTTGTCCAATGCAATGTATTCATGAACATGTTCTGCCTCCCACAGTTGTCTGTTCAAGCATACATTAGACTAGGGTTTGGACTGATAAAGCAACAATGAGCCACGAAAGCTTCAATATTACGGTGTTGCTACAGGAATAAGCAAGCTCAATGTGGTTCATTAAAAGCTATTTTATAGGATTAGCTAAATGCCCAACAATGTAAATCATAACAGGTCCGTCGAACCCTGAAAAATGCTTTAGATAATTTATGTAATACTTAATGGGGTATAGTTGTGTTTCTTGGAAACCTGGGCTTTTAACAGTACAACTCATTAGTGGGTCTATCGGAATAAATTGTTCGTCATTTTCTTAGTTCATAGGGGGTTATCCAATCTCTCCTCATATACAGTCAATGTAAATAGATTTATAAGAAACACACAAGCTTAAGAAAAATAGAATATGCATTACTGTGGAAGCAATTTCGAAATAGGTCACCAACCAAACCATTTAGGCTAGGTGCTCTGCGCACTGGTGAGACAAAAAAGTGCTCGTGCTGAGTGAAAAGTGTGTGTGATAATGTTTAAGAAAATAATGATGGCATTTCTTTGTCTGTACAATCGTTTGGCAGGCCCAGCTGTACAATCCCTCAATGTCAATCTGAAGGTTAAGACAAACAAATTCTTCTCCTTAAATTTCCACTCAGTCCTACAGTGAGGCCACATGTATATTCTATGTTTTGACCCGTTGTGAGCATCTATGCCTTCTTCAGGACAAAGGAATGAAAGCACCCTACTCAAGAAAGAGACAGAAAAATCAACCCTTGTGTGTTTCCCTACTAAGGTGAAATGACTCACCTAATCACCTTGAGCTCTATTCTGAATTAAGGAATCCTTTAGTAGTGCCCTTCTAATCTCCAAGGATTCCAACGATAGCCTATTGGCTCAATACGTCACGTGCAGACAGATACATTTGTGTATACACCACACATTTCAAAGTTGTATGTGCCTGCTGACAGTTAAAACTTAAACACAAGCTGTACAGCAATAAGTTGATTATCTCCTATACAATACAGCTGGGAACCAACACTCACCCTGTCGCTTATCCTGAAATGTTGCCTAAACAATTTTGTGATGCCTTCAGAGGAATGACTGTCCACGTAGTCATAGTATGTCCACAGTGTATGGTGAGTTGCAAATAACCTCTAACAAAAAAGAAACACAAAACTCCATTCACCATTCATACCGATTCAAATACAAGACTGAGTATTAAGTCCCTATACTTAAAAATGTCCCCAGTAACCATGTCAGCCATAATGATGAGAAACCATACTTACCAGCTTGACCCATCAACCAGTGCTTTCTGAAGTCATCCGAGGCACCACTAGTCACGCGCACATAAAATGCTGATCTCTCTCGGACGATAATTAATCACAGGAGTTATTGTGACATTTATGTGAGCCTGGTAATTGCCGGGGGAAAGAAACGCTGCAGCAGGTGCTTCAAAAGCGTAATAAACGTGCAAGCACGGCGCCCCCAGGAAGGTGGCACCGGTCGCACCGCCCTAAAGCCGGCCCTGGCGCTCCATGCTTCTTTAAGTTATAAATTGCAAGTAACAAAAGGAGGTTTCTTTTGAAAGCAGTAACCTGCTGATCTGTACATACGCACTCTGTAATCACTTGGTACACGTTCTTTGCAGAAGGCATATTAACCCTCTGCACTAACTTCACATAAGTCAAAACCTCAACTATGCAAAATGCTGATCTCTCTCGGACAATAATTAATCACAGGAGTTATTGTGACTTTTATGTGAGCCTGGTAATTGCCGGGGGAAAGAAACGCTGCAGCAGGTGCTTCAAAAGCGTAATAAACGTTCAAGCACGGCGCCCGCAGGAAGGTGGCACCGGTCGCACCGCCCTAAAGCCGGCCCTGGCGCTCCATGCTTCTTTAAGTTATAAATTGCAAGTAACAAAAGGAGGTTTCTTTTGAAAGCAGTAACCTGCTGATCTGTACATACGCACTCTGTAATCACTTGGTACACGTTATTTGCAGCAGGCATATTAACCCTCTGCACTAACTTCACATAAGTCAAAACCTCAACTATGCAAAATGCTGATCTCTCTCGGACGATAATCACAGGAGTTATTGTGACATTTATGTGAGCCTGCTAATTGCCGGGGGAAAGAAACGCTGCAGCAGGTGGCAGCTTCAAAAGCGCAATAAACGTTCAAGCACGGTGCCCCCAGGAAGGTGGCACCGGTCGCACCGCCCTAAAGCCGGCCCTGGCGCTCCATGCTTCTAACAGGTAAGAAAAACATGTGCATTTGCGTTTTAAATGTCCGATCCTGCAGCAACACACTTCCAAGGCCCATACATGACAGTAACCCGATTCAAGGCCCCATTCTCCCGATTTTTTTTACAGAATCTCCCACTTTGCTCTCCTGAAATGTGGGCATGTATGGGTAAGTACACCCGGCCTCAATAAACACGGCGTCTGAATTCCCCTGGCCTTGCCCTTGCCCACTAGCTGTAAATTTAATTAAAAAATAAACACTCACGTGCTCCTCGGTGGTCCGAGATGCCGAAATGCTAGTGTTCTTCTTAGCCGAAAGCGGAGACAGGGCGTTGGTTGGGCGTCAAAATGCTCCTGGGCTGGCCGCAAACGCGAGGGAAGACGCACTGCTGTGCGAACGTGCGCGAGCGTGCGCGCCTATAAAAGAATAAGCCAATCACCCTTCAGCTTCCACCCCAAAGCTGAAATGGTGATTGGCCCGATTTGTTTTGGTCCTGCCGCCCCTGCGCTGTCATTCAGTGCTTGTAGCCGTAGTAGCGCATGGGCGCTTCAATATAATACGATCCAGTTCGCGGACCCCCTGGGAATGTGTCACGGACCCCTGGGGGTCCGCGGCCCAGCGCTCTAGGGGGGGGGGGCAAGTGCCCCTCCTTGCCCCCCCCTGCGGACGCCCATGTCGCTGTTACTTACATGTTCCCCGTTGTTTCTTTCTTGGTGGGGCAGGTTAGATACTATAAAAATGATGATTGTCCCTCATGTCCTCTATATATTGTCTATGTTGCCCATTCTCATTCCTCTTAGGTATTTTTCGCAAGTAAATTCTATTTGTGTAAAATTTTTATGGAATGAGAAACACCCACGTATTGCCCTTACAAAACTCCAACGCCCGAAATCTGAAGGTGGAGTACGTTTCCCTGATTTTAAGGCTTACCACTCAGCCTTTCTCATCAAACAATCCTTCGCTTTATCCTTTGATTTTGCGAATACTCCTATTCCGAGTTGGATTGCTTTTGAACGATCCTCTCTAAAGGATTTTTCCTTTCAAAATGTGATTTACATGTCCAATTGTACTTTTATTTCTAACAACCCGATTATAAAATATTCTCAAAATTTACTATATAATACGTTTACTAAAGGTTTAACTCCATTTCAATGTTTTCTTTCTTCCACGATTTGGTATAATAAATTTCTTCGATACAAGGGCAAATCATTCTATTACAAACATTGGAAGGAGAAGGGTATTATTTTCGTACACCAATTAATCCTTCAGCATTCTATTATTCCCTTCCCTGATTTGCAAACGCGATTTCAATTACCTGACACATACCGTCCTGAATATCTTTTAATTTCAGCCGCTTTACACTCACAATTATCTGTCTTTGACGTACCTGTATCAATACCTTCCCTTACACCTCCCACACCTCTATATAGTATATTTTCTTCACATATACCTAAAGCAGCCCTTGTCTATAAACTGTTGTTATCACATTCAACCAAGAGACCTAAATCTCCCAATGAACTTTCTTGGGAATTAGACTTATCCCTTTCATTTACTATCGATGTATGGGACAAAATATGGTCTAAGTTATTTAAAGTTTCTGCTGCTGCTCGTATAACTCAATCCCTGTACATTATTTACAATAGAGCAGTTATTACTCCTGTTTGCATATCCAAGTTTTTTCCCACCTCGTCTCCACTATGCTGGTCTTGTTCTAATTATACTGGCACTTTGAGACATCTTCTTTATGATTGTTCCAATGTTATGAAGTTTTGGGAGTCGGTTTGGGCAAAATGCATGAGCATCTTTAATTGTAATCTGAGTTTATCATTTCATAATGTTTTGCTTGGTTCCTCATCACCTGAATTGGATGATTCCACTCCTATTTCTTTATTGTTTGATCTTTTTATTCCATTGGCATTCAAAGTTATTTTATCTTCATGGAAAGATAATTCGAAAATTTCGTTATTAATGTGGTGGAATTTTATATGTGATGAACATCGAATTGCCTCTGTCTCCTCTTCTCTCCTCTCACAAAAAATCAAATCTGATCACCTCTGGTTACCATTTACATCTTATCTTTCTTCATGCGCACCTCTTCTCTAACTTCGATCTTTCTTCTTCTATCTGGTTGCATACTTAGTCTTAGGACATTTCTATTCTTTTCTATTCCTTAATTTCGCTCTTCATTTCTTTCCTCCTTCCCTTTTTCTCTTTTTCTTTTCTTGTCTTTTCTTTTTTCTTTCTTTACTGTTTGAACTTTTGCTTTTATTACTTGATTTTTATACTATGTAGGTATAATTTTGATTTCCTGATTGATTGTATTATTATGTATTTTTGTGTTTTGTTTCTTTCTGAAAACTTAATAAAAATTCTTAAACAAAAAAAAAACATTAAACTCCCATCATTATACATTTGTTTCTAGAGGACGAGAATACAAAATATCACATTACATAAACATAGTCAGTGAAAATACAATAGACAGTCACATATGTCTTTTATAGTCACCAATCATTCTAAATCATTGTTCATGTGACAGAGTATCATGAACCATGAATCTCTATTGTGTTCTTCATTGTCTTCCAGATTTGGTCTTAACTTTGCATCAACAAGTTTCGGTGGGTACCCTGTATTCAAGGCCAACTTCTTCAGGATACATTTTGTTTTCCTAAAGTCTAAGTAAAAACTGATTCACTTCTACAAAGAAATATAAAAACAAGAATGTATAAAAAAACCTATTATGTTCCTCTATTTACGGACACAAGATTTATTTTCAACCAACAACCATTTAGATCCTACATATATAAATAATAAAACATTCTATAAGATATCTAATTTTTTCTGTTTCATCCTAATTTCCCACTCTGTTTCAGTTGGGATATGCACTTTGATGTATAGGGCTTTACACATTCAAGACTGCACTCATTCATTCCTAATGTTTATACTTATATCCACTCACAAATTCCCTCCTACAGGAAATATATATATTGGACATAAAATGGTGGTCTGTAAAAATTTCTGGACCAACTGAAACCAGAACAATCTCATGTCTTAGCTCAAGAATCTTTTTTTTAAATGAGTTAACTGATAATAATCTTGAAGCACTCACATTTTTAACTAAATGTTACACGTGTAGTCTGGTCACACGCTTTTCTATTTGTGTGTGGTCCTAACCGAATGATGCACCCAGCGGGATATCTGGAATTGAGGGAGATTCGGGCTCGTTCATTTATATACTCTTAATTTGTCCATCACATGTCCCCTTCACCCATTCCCATACCTTTCAAATATCCGCAATGTAGAGACAGAGACAATTCTTCCTACAGACTGCGAACAAAGTGAACTCTAGTTTGTATATTCGGATCCTGTGTTTTCTTAATTTATCTGGAGAAAAGTTCTTTCTTATATCAATTATAAAACCTTAAGAGAACAAAGGGAGGAGCTGCATTTAATCCTTTGTTAATGTTATAAATAATTTAAATGTATGTTATTATTCATCCTAATTTTAAAAAACTGTACTTCATTCGTGTTCGTACCTTATATTCCACGAACACAGCAAGTGTTTTCCTTTTCTCGTTCATATCTGTATTATACCTAAATAACACAGAGAAGGTGTTTATTAATAATAATTATTTTAAATGAACCTCAAAGGAGAGAAGATGGGGATTGGAAAAAGTTTATTTCTCTCCCTCCTCCCTTTGAGTAGCTACCTAGTTTAAAACCCCTTAGTTTATATTCCTACCCTCCAGTTTACGGACGCGTCTATCACCATCAATACCATTTTGTGTTCAAATCGTCGCCGTCATTGAGTCCGACTTTAAATACTTTTCTGTGCCGGGGCAAAGGTTGTAGACACATATCCGGTTTATTTTGTTGCCGGTATCACCATCTTGGGGTGGTTCATATATTAAAATTGAAAACATCCACAGTATCAATGTTTTCTATTACTATTGTCAAGGCCGCCTTTGCAAAGTGATTTATTGTATAAAAGAAACCCCCTATATATCTTCAACATTTTACATCTTTACTCAGGGGTTCTAAGTATATCCTTGATTATATTTCCATTTATTTGGGCATATATGATAATTATAGAAACTCCTAATTCTGAAATTTCTCTACATATAATATGTTATCAATTGATTTATCACATTATAATTGCGATGTGTATAAAAGTATGCATATAACATTCTGATTGGGATATATACATAAATATACATTTCGTCTTCTTCAAAATAATCTTGAACACATATGCACTTCTGTGTACCATACTAGGTATAAGACCCATGAATTGGGTTTCTCTTAGGGAATACTATTCTACCCAGGTGTCCATCACCTAATTGAATAGGCAGCCTGCTCCAAGGCCACACTGAGAGGTGTTGAGAGAGCTACATGTGGATGTCCTAGTGCTGTTGCTGGAGCGGGTAATTTAAAAAATGTTGTATACCCTTTCCATTTTGCATGTTTATATTAATTGATTAATTAACTAATAGTAATCTTATTAATTGATTTGCTGTGGATACTTACCAACCTTACTAATATATGAATTACACGTGGGATTTGCATTTGCATGGCCTAATTAATACGTTAATTAAAATATGTACGCATACTAATGATAGACAATTAGAATATTGCATGATATATGTTGCTTTTGTGGTGTATTTGTGATTTGTGCTATATAAAGTGAGTATAACCCGCATTGAGTGTTGCTTTTTGCTAGATAAATACACACACATATGGGTATTAGCAAGGGAATAACATTTTATTAGTCATTTCTATGTATTAATTATGTTTTTGTGTTTCTTTGCTTAAGTTGACCATTCGGGCCTATCGTAAAATGGCCGCCCTCTGTATTCGATGTGACATGAGCCGCTCCATGAGGTTCTGAGTGAAGTGCGCCTGCGCTAATGCCAGCAACAGTGGCTTCCTCATGACCCTAACCAGAATGTACCCACCAAGGTCGTCCCGGGAAACAAGCCAGTTTTCCAAAGAACAAGAAGATGCCTCTTAAATCCGGAACAAGCAAGACTAATGACCTAAGACATTATTTTGTGAGAACCCTGTCATACGATCTTGGACTGCCCAATCAGGAGAGGCGAAAACCAATATTTCTTACAATACGATGTCGATTTTCCCTATAAAAATCAGTAGAATAGAGAGGAGAGAGAGAGAGAGTGGCTTTTTCGTTTTCCTGACGTTATGCTGACGGAGAGGACGGTGACACTGCAGGACAGCTGTTTCCCTGAATCTTTGATGGACTGATTTGATGCCCAATTTCCTGATGAACTGAACTCTTGAATTAAATGGGCATAGAGTGACAGAACGACTGAATTTGACTTAGAGGACGACAATTAGCCAGAATAGGTAAATATGATGATCGACTGCTTGAATAGCCAATGATTTAACTTGCGTTCATTAGATAAAGATTGATTTGATTCATTACAGAAATAAGTTGGGTTGTTTATTTATAGAAAATGTATTAATGCAAAGTGATTAGAGAATTAGAAAGTCAACCTAAACCAGCAACTAGCTGATCCATGGCCAACCTATGAGAGGAATACCAAAGGTAGAAATTAAGGACCAAATGAGTTAGAAGAGTTTAGGTGAATTATTACTCATTAGGGTCAAGAGGTATTTCCTTTCATATCAGCGTATGGAACAACCACCTCCCTAGATAACAGACCGATGAAGAATGAATGTTGGTTTTATGAGCCCCACCAGTGAATGTATTGTGTGTGTGTGTTTGTGAAATCTTTGGTCTGTGACGGAGGGAGGGATTTAGAATTCCACGCTGCATCAGTTTTTCTGGTAGTAGTATGATGGTTAGTTATTGTTTTGGTTTAGTGATTATTGCTTGTACATTGCTTATTGATCATTGATTGGTATTGGTTTATGTACTAACACTTTATGTTGAGTCGTGTTGAGTTTTATGTTGTTTGCACGGCTTCTGGGATGTAGGAAGTCGGAAGTTTGTAACGGTTCCGTAGTTGAGCAGAGGTAAGTGCTGCTCTCGGGAAAGACGGAATTGTTCTTACCCTGTAGGCACACAGGGAAAAACGTGTAACGATTGAAGTTGCATGGCGCATTGTCTGGGTTCGGTCCGGTAGCATCGTTGTGTGTTGCCATTAGTGACGTTTCCTGTATAAGAGAGAGTGTATGATAGCAAAGGTTACCTGTGAAATTTTGGTCTTAGGTACCAGGAATCCAAATGGCATTCCGATAACGCTTATCACTGAGAAGGTAGCAGGTGTTCTCTGAGCTTGCTAGAAAGACAAAGTAGAGGGAAGCGCTGCTTTGTTAACGAGTGTTATAATTCTGTAGTAGGGCAGAGGTAAGCGCTGCTCTCGAGAAAGACAGAAGTCTGTGTGAATGTTCTACATTTTTCTGTATGACAGTGTGTGTATGAAAAGGCATTCCGATTAATTGCGAAACTCTAGTTTTATTTCTCAGGAGCATTGAGTCTCCAACCAGGTGTCTTAATTCTAGAGAAGTGGTTAGTTGATGCTTGGTAGAAGGGTAAGGTAGAGGCATGTGCTACTTTATCAGCGGAAGTAATGATTCCCTAGTAGGGCAGAGGTAAGCGCTGCTCTCGGGAAAGACGGAATTCTCGTGAGAAAGGTCTATTGCTGTTCTTTGGTTAGCGAAGTAGACAATGGAGATGTTTTTATGTTGTTACTAACAGAATTGTAGAAATTGAAACAAAACTTACTGAGCAGATGTTGTAAAGGAGGGGTCAGCAGGAGCAGAAGCTGCCGCAGCGGCTGCTGACATCAGAACGACCGCGCTGGGATTGGACAATTGGTCAGAGACGTAAAATGCTCCGGATTGGTGCGTTAGTGTGAAGCCGCGCTAGGAGTGGAGAAATACAGGGTGACGTAAACGCTCCCTATTGGTGCATTAGTGTAAGTCGCGCTGGGATTTGAGGACTGTGACAGTGCTGTAGACGCCCCTGATTGGTGCGTTAGTGCGAAGTCGCGCTGCAATTGGACAGAATAGCGGTACAGTTGTAAAGAGAGACTGGTGATAGAGGGAAAACAGGAAAATGTATTACGATCCACCAGAAAAAGAGAAAAAGACATGGTTTGGTAGGATTAAGAAGTGGTTTAAGAAGGACAAACCGGTCAAAACTAGGGAAGGACAGTTACTTCCTCCACCTAAAACCCCCGCATCCTTTATGATTGCAAAATATGGATATCATACTTGTATTTGGTTAGACAATTGGGTAAAATATACCAAGGACGATGGAATCCTGGCATTTCCAGAACATGGTTCCTTTAATTTGGCTGTCTTGAGAAATTTGAGAGAGAAAATGATGTATTTAGAACCAAGACCTAGACCGACACAATTTGAGGCATTGACGGAGTGGGAAGACGAAATGCATGAATGAGAGAGACAAAGAAATGGTAGAGGATATAGGTACCTGTTTGGCAGATCATACGGACATGAGACACATGATGATCGAATGAGAAGGTGGCGGAATGCGAGTATGACTGAGGGTGTGTTTCCCGTAAGAACTGTAGGAGAGAATGAAGGAAGAAAGTGTGTAGAAAAAAGGCATAACGTGGAATCGAGTGGGTACGGAGTGAATGAATAGGATGATGATGTTCTTGATGACGTGTTTTATAAAAATCCACCACCGTATCGACCAGAACCAGAAATGTTGACACCAAGCGCCCCAATGAAAGAAACGTTACGAATTATCAAGACTGAGACTATGTCACCAGATTTGGAAAAAAGTAACTCCATTAGACAGGTAGAAAAGAAGTCGGAAAATAGAGTAAATGGTGAAAGTTCAGCAGAATTGGCCAACACCACTCTAGAATTAACAGAGAAAATAAGAGAGTTGACCAAAAATCTAGAAGCTGTAACAGTTCCCGTGACCATAGGTCCAGTGATGCCCATTTTCGATAAACAAAAAGATAGAGAACATCGCTTAACAGTTCCTTATACGAGCCATAAACAGGTTGAACAGCTACAACTAGGTCAAAATGAGAACCCATGGAGACAGACAATAAGTATGATTGAACCGAGCGTCTCAAATAATCCATTCATAAGTCAGAATTATACTGAAAAGAGTAGAATAACAGTAGAGTCATTATTGGAACCACAAAGGAATTCAGAACAAGGTAGCATAGAGAAACCAGTAGGACCATCTACAGAAGAACTAAGTGAATGGTTAAGAAGTTTGCAGAGAAAAGATAAGGAATCCCAATCAATTGATGTGGCCAAATCACGATTGGTAATAGAAGAATTAATAGAAGGAACTATCCCTACGGAGAAATTGAAAACTTATCAGGATGAGGAATTATTGTTTTTGTGTAAATGTGTGACATGGAGAGCGAAAAACCTACATGAAAGATTAGAAGAAGTAGCCAATGAAATGGGAATAGATATTGAAAAGGTAAAAGCTTTACGAAAGCCCCATCGAATTGATTTAACTGAAAAAGATATTGAAAATTTGAACACCACAGGACGAATAGGTCAGATTAAGGACATAATCGTTTTATTAAGAAAACGAGGAGACGTGGATAAATGGAGAAGAAGGTGGTATAGAAAGCATGATGATGCCTCAGAAAAGACATTTTCAGCATTCCCAGTAAGAGAAAAAGAAAGGGTAGTGACGGAATGCCCCATGAGAGAAATTCCGGGACGAGGATACGTACATGTCCCATGGACAAGACAGGACATTTTGTCTTTTACAAATGATTTCCCTCGACTGCGCGAAAAGCCCGTCGAGTGGTACCGGCAGGTAGACAGATTTGTAAAATTGTCCAAAGTATTATGGATTGATCTGAATAGTCTATTTGACATAATAGTGCCAGCAGATTTATGGACAGAGTGCAAGTTAATGATTAACTGGCCAACTCAAGAATACCCTAGGGAGCACCAGACCCTGAGGTAATGAAGAAATATGAACAAGTTATGGCATTTTTGAAAATAATGTTCCTCCTAAAGAGACAGACTGCGTAAAAATTGACCGAACACATCAAGAAAGTAAGGAGTCTGTACATGCATACTATGAAAGGCTTATTCTGGCTTTTAAACAGTTCAGTGGAGACGAGAACCTGAGTGAGAAGGTTTTGAGCCATTTCATATATAGATTTGTGTATGGTTTACATCCAGAAATTGGTGAAATGATAAAACAACATACTGTTGATTGGCAAAATAAGAAAACAGATGAAGTATTGAGACATGCTAAATATTTCAGCGATGAGATTGAGTCAAAACAGCGAAAATTGAAAGAAAAGGCTATGTGGGCACAGGTAAAGGTAGCGGAAAGGCAGGAAGCTCAATTAGTACAACAAGCAAATAACACAGGAACTAAACCGAGATTTGGTCCTGGAAAAGGGAAAGGTAACATAGAAGAAGCTAAAAAGAAATTCCCGTGCCATAATTGCGGTAGGATAGGGCATTGGAAATCCGAGTGTAAATTTCCCCCGAGTGGGTAAAAGCAGGATGTGCACCAAGAGAAAAAGAACATGTGTGGGTCTATCGAGATGGAAGACCAGTTATGCCTGATAGCATGATGTCTACCATGGCACGAATGTATCATGGCCAGGGACACATAGGGAGAGATGCCATGATCAGGTCATTTAAGCAGACCTGGTACAATGCAAAATTCAGACTTGTAGCAGAAAGTCTATGTCAGAGATGCCTAATATGTCAGCAATACAATCCTGGCAGGAAGACAGTAGTGAGTCTAGGAACAATAGGCTGAGAAGGAGGGCCTTTTACCAGAATGCAGGTGGATTTCATTGAGATGCCTCCCTGTAACAGATTGAGGTATGTTTTGGTTATGGTCTGCCTGTTCTCTAGGTTGGTAGAAGCATTTCCAACAAGAAGAAATGATAGGATGACAGTGGCAAAGCTACTTTTCAGAGAATTCATCCCCAGGTTCGGGTTCCCAGTGACCATTGAATTAAACAGAGGAGGATATTTTCATAACAAAATTGTAAAATTAATTTGTGAAGCATTGAATGTACAACAAAAACTACATTGTGCCTACCGACCAGAGGCTTCTGGTGTGGTCGAACAGATGAATGGTACTATCAAAAATAGAATTGGGAAAATGTGTTTAGCCACAGGTATGAAATGGCCTGATGTCTTGCCTCTAGTACTCATGACTATTAGATCAATTCCAGACAGAACTACAGGGTTAAGTCCTCATGAAATAATCATGGGACGCGCCATGAGACATGTTTTTATACCAGTCAACAAGCTGATGACTATAACTGATGACATGGTATTGGAATACTGTAAAAAACTGGCTGACGCAGTCCATTCTGTGTTTCATCAGGTTGGAGCGGATGCCACCACCCTTAAAAAGAAGCCAGCCCATGATCTGAGCCCAGGAGACTGGGTAAGGATAAAAGTCCACAGAAGAAGAAACTGTTTGGTTCCAAGGGGGGGAAAACCAAGACAAGTCATTCTGACCACAACAACAGCTGTGAAGTGTGCTGGACTGAAAAACTGGATCCATGCCAGTCATACTTTGAGGATACCAAATCCAGTGGACAGCACAGAAAAGGAATATTATGATGAATCAGAGTCAATTATTGAGTAAGATGAAGAAGAGTCAAAAACACAGGAAAACTCTGAAAGGGGGGAAACAGTACCAAGTCTAAAATTGGTCCCCAGAAGTAGCTCTCTGAGAAGAAGATTGCAGATTTCTGATACCAGTTCAGATTCTGAAAACTAACAAGGGACACAAGGCCCCAGAAAGGAACATAGAAAGAACAAAGGAAAAGATAATGAAGAAGCAGTGAAAGAAATTCAGGAAAAAGAAGTTCCAGACTGAGAGAAATTCCACCTGAAATAACAGATTTAAGTGAACAAGGGACAGGTACAGAGAGAGAGGGACAAATTATTGCGGAAGACCCCCGAGGAGGTGTAGGGAACTGCAACACCCAGTTAGGTGAAGGGACAAGTAGTCAGTAGGAAGATTGCGTGTCGGAGACCCGAGGAGGGACAGAAGTAGGGAAAACAAAACAAGTAGTGGAAAAAGAAATCGTTGAAAAGGAAAAGCAAGTTGAGACAGAGTCCGATGAAAGTGAAAACGAAATACCTGAAGGTCGAGTTCTAAGAAAGAGAGTTTGGAGAGATGAAAAGAACAACAAAGGAGGTAAACTGAAAAGAGTTGCAAAGGATGATGTGTGGCCAAATAAAATAAAGAAATTAAGATATCGGCTGACACAAGTGAATTCACCAAGGGCTGAACAGGTGAATGAAGTGACCAGTCAAGGAAAATCAAAAGAAGAAGAAACGATTCTGAGTAAAGAAGGTAAAAGAACAAGGAGACCTAACCAGAAGTATAAGTCACCAGAATAGACGTATGTGGCTCTGCCTGAAAAGGGAGAAGAGGCAGATAGTTAAGGAAATCCAGAGGAGACTGTACTGAAAGTGGTTGAAGAAGAGGAAGAACCAGAAATGCTGAGAGTTCTCTTGTCTGACATTGGAGAAGAAGAAGCGGAAGTTCAGGAAATTCTGTATCTGGATTACGAGAAGAAGGCAAAAGATGATGAGATGCCAAACTGAATAGATCAAAGAAGCTGTTGACGCAGAAACAATAAACTAAGTAAAAAGTAGAAACTAGTAGAACCACGTAGGTACTTAGAAGCCTTGGGCTAGAAACTAGTTGTGAAGTAGAAGAGGCTAAGTCAAAAGACACAGTCCGTTTTAGCAAAGATGGCTAATATAGATAGTAGCAAAGGTAGATGTACATTCACGAAAAGATGGTGTAAAATGTGTTGTTGTTGTACAGGATTACTAATGCTTCTATGGAGCATACTTGCTCTTCTAATTTCTTTTAAGGTTACTATTGACACACTAGAAGGACATAGTGAAAACATCACTAATATAGGGAAGATTCAAAAGGTAGTTCCGACTAGAATAGATAATAATTATTTACATAAAGACAGGTCTATAAATGATTTTTCTAATAATGTGTTTTCAAAATTATTGTATGAATATATAAAGACAATGGACGTAAGGGACTGCTACGTTTGCATGCAGTTGCCTGCATCTGTGTCAGAAGGAGTGACTTATCATCACCTTCCGGCAACATATGGAATAACATGTAGTGTAATAGCTAGTTTATTTTATCAGATGGGAACATTAGAATATTATTTTTCAGATGTAGATAACATTTTTGCGCAAATACCTGCTAATAACATACTAAACAAGGTAAAACCTGCTAAGGTATTGGGTGAATTTTTCTTAAAAACTAAAGAATTAACATTAGAGTATATATTCAAAAATAATTTGACTTGCAGTTTGAAAAAAGAAGAAAAGACATTCTTAGACATGGTCGAGGAAAGGAGACTGAAAGTGCAAAGAAAGGCTTCTGAAGGAAAAGCAGAGAAAACTGTCTGGGATGTAGAAATGGAGAAACATTTGAAGGGTGAAACTAATCCAACTTTGGCTTTAGATTGGCCATAGAAAGGGAAATTGTGTATTAGAAGAAATCAAACTGCATATGATAATTATTTTCTAGGTAATAGCGAGTGCCATGATACATACCGAATCATGGGAGGATGGGAATTTAAAGGTGGAAGAGATCCAGTTTTCCCTGGACTATATTTTATCTGTGGGAGCAGGGCATATTATCGTTTGCCAGACCATTGGTATGGCACATGTTACGTAGGCCTGGTTTTTCCAAAAATCTTTCACATGGATAGAGGAGAAGATGGGGTACATAGCTTAGGTAATTATGTAGCACGTAGAAAGAGAGAGTCTTGGACAGAAATTGTGGGTGACATTTTTGGAGTATTGATACCAGCAGTGGGAATATCTCTGAATGCAAACAAAATTAGAAAGTTATCAACAGTAGTGGATCGCTTGTCAACAAGCACCGCTGGAGGATTCTTATTGGTAAATACTGAAATGGTTGCCATGTGTGCTATGGTGATGCAAAATCGACTTGCCCTTGATATATGATTGGCAAAAGAGGGTGGAGTCTGTGGAATGCTGAAAGTTCAACATTGTTGTACTTACATTCCTGATGAAAGTAAAGATCTGAAAGTTTACTTTAAAAATATTACAGAATTGCATGATGAAATTACACCACTGGAGGTTGAAGGTGTTAGGGAAAAAGTTGGAAAGAAGATATCAGCTATTAAAAATGTCTTAGTTAAGTTAGGTAGTACTTTTATAGGTAAAATATTGTTTCCACTAACATGTGTGATCTTCGTAATATTAGTGTTAAGATTAGGTTGTATGTGTTGTAAAAACAAGAAAACTAAAAATAGAATAAAAAGTGAAAAATTAAAAAGAAAAGACAAGGATCAGGAAAGAGATTTGTAAGAGATAGAATTGGAAGAGAGGAAGGAGAGTATGTATAAAACAGCAAAAAGAGAAGAATTAGGGGAAACCGAATTATGAATAAAAGCAAGAACACATTTCGAAATTTTCCATAAAAGAGAACAAAAATTTTGTGTTGTTGTGGTGATAAAATCACCAAAGGGGGGATTGCTGGAGCGGGTAATTTAAAATTGTTTTTTATACCCTCTCCATTTTGCATGTTTATATTAATTGATTAATCAACTAATAGTAATCTTATTAATTGATTTGCTGTGGATACTTACCAACCTTACTAATATATGAATTACACGTGGGATTTGCATTTGCATGGCCTAATTAATACGTTAATTAAAATATGTACGCATACTAATGATAGACAATTAGAATATTGCATGATATATGTTGCTTTTGTGGTGTATTTGTGATTTGTGCTATATAAAATGAGTATAACCCGTATTGAGTGTTGCTTTTTGCTAGCTAAATACACACACATATGGGTATTAGCGAGGGAATAACATTTTATTAGTCATTTCTATGTATTAATTACGTTTTTGTGTTTCTTTGCTTAAGTTGACCATTCGGGCCTATCGTAAAATGGCCGCCCTCTGTATTCGATGTGACATGAGCCGCTCCATGAGGTTCTGAGTGAAGTGCACCTGCGCTAACGCCAGCAACAGTGGCCTCCTCATGACCCTAACCAGACTGTACCCAGCAAGGTCGTCCCGGGAAACAAGCCAGTTTTCCAAAGAACAATAAGATGCCTCTTAAATCCGGAACAAGCAAGACTAATGACCTAAGAGACATTATTTTGTGAGAACCCTGTCATACGATCTTGGACTGCCCAATCAGGAGAGGCGAAAACCAATATTTGTTACAATACGATGTCGATTTTCCCTATAAAAATCAGTAGAATAGAGAGGAGAGAGAGAGTGGCTTTTTCGTTTTCCTGACGTTATGCTGACGGAGAGGACGGTGACACTGCAGGACAGCTGTTTCCCTGAATCTTTGATGGACTGATTTGATGCTCAATTTCCTGATGAACTGAACTCTTGAATTAAATGGGCATAGAGTGACAGAACGACTGAATTTGACTTAGAGGACGACAATTAGCCAGAATAGGTAAATATGATGATCAACTGCTTGAATAACCAATGATTTAACTTGCATTCATTAGATAAAGATTGATTTGATTCATTACAGAAATTAGTTGGGTTGTTTATTTATAGAAAATGTATTAATGCAAAGTGATTAGAGAATTAGAAAATCAACCTAAACCAGGAACTAGCTGATCCATGGCCAACCTATGAGAGGAATACCAAAGGTAGAAATTAAGGGCCAAATGAGTTAGAAGAGTTTAGGTGAATTATTACTCATTAGGGTCAAGAGGTATTTCCTTTCATATCATTGTATGGAACAACCACCTCCCTAGATAACAGACCGATGAAGAATGAATGTTGGTGTTATGGGCCCCACCAGTGAATGTATTGAGTGTGTGTGTTTGTGAAATCTTTGGTCTGTGACGGAGGGAGGGATTTTGTATTCCACGCTGAATCACTGTCACGTCTGTGGTCACTGGCTACAGGAGCAATGGTCACTGGCAAAGTGGTTTTGTTTTGCAATGTCAGCAGTGGAGGAAAATAGAATGTGTTATGGAGATCCTCAATGCATTGTGCACAGAATGCATGTTCGGGAGTCACATTTTGGGGGAGAAGCCCATGGAGTCCTAAACCCATGTCAAGAATTGCAACTTGGCAGGAGTGGTGGACATTGCCTTTGTGTATGCAACAGAGTAGTAAAGTAAAAAAGAAGAGAAATGAGAGATGCTGCTTGTTGCCCCCATCTAACCAGAACATGTGGTTTCCAAGCAGCTTGTGGTCATGAACAGACGCAGGTCTCTGGTTTACCCTGGCAATATAACATCTCATCTGACTAAAGTACTGCTTCTTAAGCTGACTGAATTAACGTGTCTTGTTTACTTTTGAGCCCTGGGAAAGAGATTTAGCCTGCAGGCTGCATTTCCCATGTCTTCAGCTATTGAACACCTAAACTCTGGAACCTTTTGCCACTCACCATAAAAACTGCCCCCAATTTGATAAGCTTTCGTAGGCTCTTAAAGACATGGCTGTTCAATCAGTAATCCTGCGGCTTGGTCTCTCGTTTTTGTCACATGCGCCGAGACACCTTCGGGTATTTGTTTGCGCAATAAAAATCTCGAAATAAATAAATAAATAAATAAATAAATGAACGAGCACAGAGATATACAGCAAAAAGTTACAACAGGAATTTGCCCTGGAACATATATTACTACCACAAAACAAAATAGACGCAATGCACAACTAGAACCATATGGTGCACTTTTAACTAAAGCAGTTTAGAGGTTCCATGGCATAATATTTAACACTCTGGACATTCTTAAAAATACATTAATTTAAAGAAAATGAAGAAACCCTGGCATTTTCCAAATGCAATTGAGAATACTAGACACTGGGCATACAATACAACTAAATATGCTGCTCCTTCTGGCTGTGAGTTTGGGTAGCATGGTTTGTGTAGTTTGATGTTTAGTTATTGCAACTGCATAGGAACAGGAGGTAGCTAGCTCACTCCAAGACCATATTAGCACCATTAGGGAAGTGTTGGGCGGCGTGTGATGGAGGAATCCCATTTCAAAAAACAAAAATTAGAATGCGTTTTAGAAGCAGTCAATTTATACCTAATTGATAAAGGAGATCATTACACGTACACAAAACCAACAAGCAGTGGAAATGCAATTGGTGTTTCATTTGTTTGAATTAGAGCTATTGACATTGTAAATGCCAACATCTTTTACCTACGTGTAATGGAATGTATGTATGTGGTGTGTAGTGGAATTATGTGGCATGCAGTGCTGTTCTAAATATGTGGATAGTAATTATGTGGTATTGAGTGTAGTGGAATTATGTGGAGTGGGATTGTGTGTTATGGAGTGTTACTATGTGGAATGCTATTTTGTGTTGTGGAGTGGTATGCAGTGGAGTTTTGTTATGAGTTGTGCTGCTGAATTTTGTAGCACGATGTAGAATTGTGTGGTGTGGATTGGATGAGTGTGGTGTGCTGTGTAATTGTGTTGTATTATGTGATTTGGTGTCAAAATTATGTGGTGTGGATTGGAAATGTGCATAGTTGAATTGTGCGGCGTGGAACTTAGTGGATAGCTCGCGTTTTGGTAACAAAACCGAACTAATATGTAGGAGCTAAACTCCAGATATGCATGTTTATGTGCTAAAAAAGAATGAGAGTTAGAGCTATTGTTATGTGTTATGAATTGGAGTGGATGTATATGGTGTGTGGTGAAATTATGTTGGTTGGATTGGAATTGTTAGTTATGGCATTGTGTGGTGTTGAGTGGATATGTGTAGTGGAATTATGTGTATAGTAATTATGTGTTTTGGAGTTTTTTGGAATTAGGTAGAGTGGGAGTGTGTGTAATGGGGTGTGTATAATGGGGTGTATTTATGTGAAATTGTATGTTGTGTTGAGGAGTGTTATGTAGTGAAGTTTGATGATGTGGTGTGCTGTTGAATATTGTTTTATGATGTTGAATTATGTCTTGTAAATTGTATATATCTGGTGTGTAGTGGAATTGTGTTGTGGGGCAGAATAAAGTGGATTGGTGTTGAATTATGTGGCGTGGAATGGATTTGTGTGGAGTTCGATGGTGTGGCATGGAGCAGAGTGTTGAGTGAAATTATGTTGATTGGAATATTGTGGTACAGTGTGGAGTGTATTTATGTTGATTGTTGTTATGTTGCATAGAGTGGATTTATGTGGGGTGTATTTTTGTGTTATTATTGTGAAAAAACAGATCAAACATACATATTTAGCAATGTAACATTATTGCAAGTAGTTTAGATCAGTTTAATTATCTGGCACATTTATGCTGTAAAAAAACATTCAAATCCTATAGCAGTTTAGGCAAAAGTCACAGAACTATGTCATACACGTATAGTTAACAGGGCATATGTGTTAGTAAGAACAAAGCTTTTTGAATTAATGTTACAATATGGCTCTGATTACACCAACTGCTGCCGGCAATGATATTATGGTGTGAGTTGTGCAGGTAGGTTTTAAAATAAGGACAGGGAGAGGAACGAGAGCTAGAGCTATTGGCATTATAAATGCAAATGTCTTTTACCTATGTGTTTCAGAGTGTTGTGGAGATTTATATATTTTTTGGAGGTTATATAGTGTTTACTAGACCCAAATGTATCAGAGCGCTTTACATGAGCACCAACTGCATTTCAGACATACAATTTTTTTGAGGCACGCTAGAATCACAGGATGTTGAGCATCCCTACCAAGACTCGAACCCGGTTCCCCAGCTTCGAGGTCGACCTCCCTAGCCATTAGGCCACATCCTCTCTCTCTCTCCATTATGTGGTGTGTAGTGGAGTTATGTTGTTTCTGTTGGAATTGTTAGTTGTGGAATTGTGTGGTGTGGAATTGTGTGGTGTGGAGTGGATTTGTGTAGTGGTATTATGCAGTATGGTGTACAGTATGATATATTCAAATGTATTGGAGGTATGCTTAGTGGGATTGTGTGTTACGGGGTGTAATATGTGGAATGCTATTTTGTGTTGGGGAGGTTTATGTAGTGGAGATTGAATACATGGTGTTTTGTAATTTTGTGGTATGATATGTGATTATGCAGTGTGTATTTGATATATGTAGTGTGTTATGTAATTGTGTTGTTGTTTAGAATTATGTGGTTTGTTGTCGTATTATGTGGTGTGGAATGGGAATGTGTTGAGTTGAATTGTGTGGTGTGGAACTGTGTGGTGTGGAGTGAAAATAGGTTGATGAAATTATGTGGTATGGTGCGGAATATATTTATGTGGGTTGTTGCTGTGTGATATAGTTTGCTTTTATGTGGTGTGTAATATTGTGGTAGTGAGTTGAGTGTTATTATGTGGAGTTGAATTATATAGTAGTGGGTGGTATTGTGTGGAGTGTAAATATGCTGGGTGGTATTGATCTGTGTGTTGTGAATTGTGTGGTATTGTATTGTGTGGCATTGCATGTTAAGCTAAACATCCAGGTATGCCATATGGTATGTGGAGTAAAAAATAAATAAACTAGTGCCCCTTTTAAATTCACGAAGTGTAATTTTATCCTAAATTGTTAAGCAGTTGAGTAAAACACTATTTAAAACAATAATATTCTCTCACTCACACACATACTCCTTAATGCAACAGCAAATGTGGGGAGGCACACACAGAGCAAACATATACCAGCAGTATTTAAATTTGCTTTGTCAACAGCCATAAAGATTAGATGGCAAGAATGCAGACAAAGTAAAGAAGGCAATGGGATGGCTGCGAAGGATGTGGGCTCGAGTAATAGTCTTTAATAAACACAATCACTAGTTACAATCCTAAAATAAACAATAGCAAAGCAACATAAGCCCTGACACCCATTCAATAAATGGTCTCACACCAGTGTATCAAAGCCATTGGCAATAAAACATAAATGTGACAGTTAGAAATATGATACAGATGCTTGGTTTATAAACTGCTCACAGCAGCATGCACACCGTCAACGCAGAACTTAGGGCTGATGAGTCAGGCCTCAACCATCTGCCTGTGAACATACATCAAAGAAAACTAAAAGTGAAATACTATCATTATCTTCCTTTTGCTCTTCCTTTTTGACTAATCAGTAGCTTTTATATATAAAAATAAGTGGGGGGAAATTAAAGTTGCAGCCAAACACACTGATGCCCATGCCCAGCAGGAGAGAGGCTGTGGCGTAACTTCCAGAGCTGCCGACTTTTGACCTAAGGAACCGTTTTTGGCGTCTCTAAAATTGTGCGTTTTATAAAATATATTTTTTTGTATCATGCTTTTCCATTTACATATGTGGTATAGTGTCAATCCTACTTTAAAATACATCATAGAGCTTACAAAGAGCGTTTTTGTTGAAACAGGAATATCACAAGTATGGTGTATTCCACACCGAACCCTTTCTATTTGTGTTGGGGTTTACATCGTATAAATGAATCTGAGCTCTGAGGCTGATGGGGAAGGGGTGTAGTAATTCTAACCTCATTGTACAAGTCCACATATTTAAAGTTTTGAGCGACAGCATCAGGCAGTACTCCCAGTATTTTGCGATTTCATTAGTGAGATGCTTAAGTCGGGATTATAAGCAATCTTTGTAGGCTTTTGGGTACAAATTGTCTTGTGAAAGATATTTATGATCACTACCAAACATACTGATATAAATGGACCACAGCCACCCTTGTGTCACAGCTCACAAATGTCTACTATAATCACAATTTTAACACATTGAATAAGTGTACAAAATTGGTTCATGTGCTGTGTGATCTAGGTATTGTCGGAAATATAGAACTGCAGGTTTAAAGTGAGAGTGCACATGCAAGAAGCATACACATTTCCTGATAATCTAGGCTTGTGCAGTCCTTCTTATGTAATTATTCATGCTAACAGTGAGTGATTGGTGAGAAATGTAAAGCCATTATCCTCAGTAAGAACATTATTAGAGATCAATGTCATGGATTACTCGATAACCAAGTTAATTTTGTTTCTCAGGAACAGATGTTTTGTCTGATGAATAGCACCACACAGAACACACTCCTAACCCCGTGAAGTTGGTGCCGTGCTGATAAAAGGTGCACGGCTGCATATGCACCCACATAAGTGCCCCATTTAAATAAAAATAAATACATACAGATAAAGAGCAGTGGCTTGGCGTGCAGCGCTAGAAGTGCTCCTTGTTAATGTAAAAGAAGCAGGGGGGAGAAGGAGGCAGCTGCAGCCAAGGAGAGGGAGCGAATGGGGAGGAGGTGAAGGCAGCTGAGACCTGAGTAGAGGAAATACGTGGGCACAAGAAAGTTAAAAAAAAAAGAGTGCTCAGAAATAAATAAATACTATGACGAAGCACATGTAACACATGCAGTCCTCATTGGAGGTTGCAAACGTAGAAAAGGAGGGACTACTGAGAATAATAACTAATGAAAAACAGCAATTTACGAAGGACAGTATAAGGAGCTAATTCGAAAGGTGGGTGGTGCTTAAGCCTATATTCACAAAAAATTTACATTTAGATTTATTGATACTTAGGATACTCTACTGTAGCATCATAAATGTATTTTTATAAAGATATATTAAGTTTCAGCAAAGAAAAAAATCTCAAGACAGCCTGGTTTATTTCTTCCTTTTGTTTATATAACCTTTTGCATGAATTTTCAGTGTACAGATGTTTCTTCAAGTACATTGGTGACAGATGTCTTCGTATAATGACACTTCCTCCTAGTCAGCAATGTACAAAACCCATTTCTACAACAGGTAAAAAACTGGCCTATACATACTGACTAGATTTCATCCAGTTCTTGGACAAAAATTGAACAGCAAATGGGTTGATGCTTCAACGTTTCGGGCTTTCTTGTCGTGAATATATAAAGCCATCTTCAGGGTAAAACAATCTTTTGAAGATTAATGACCCATCTGTAAAGAATATATTTACAATTAATTCATCAGCTGATAACTGATCATATAAGGTTAAGAAGGATATCCACCTGGAAAAGGATGAGGAAACCTTCAAGACGTTTTGTGGACAGACTCTTAAGTATCAGTTCCACCATATTAAATATAAGAGAAAGAGTGAACAGATGCTAAAACAGAATAAAAAGCACCTTCAACTCAATAAAAATTGTGGGGAAAATCTTAAAAATCTTACTTGTGAGCAGATCAGTATGACCACATTTGATCAGTTATCAGCTGACTAATTAATTGTAAATATATCCATAAACACCCACTACAACACCAATTGCACACCCCTTTCACTCTAAGTGAAGCGTGAAAAGGGGACTTAATGCTGCTTTATATTGTTCTGGTGGCGATATCCCCTTGTAAATATGCCCACCGTTTCTAAAAAAGGGAAAGTTTGCATTATATTGAAAGAAAAAGCTGACTGGCAGTGGTAGGATTCAAATGGACACCCCCGAATACAGTGGAGCCTTAAACCAGTGCCTTAGAATGCTCGCCCACGCTACCACATTGAATGCGCGGCCCCAAACAACCACTACAGCTATAACTATATAAATGAGCCAGTGTTTAGTTATGTCTGTCAGCAGGGAACGGGAAGAACAGGAATTCTTGTAGGGATTCTGAGGAGTCACAGAACTGCTTGTGATCATAGGACCATATTAGGCAGGAACTGAGTCATCCTACCAACTGAGTATCTATGAACCCAGTACCGAATACCTATAGTGTCTCACTTGCGCTCCTACTCACTCACAGAGGAACAAGTGATTAGACTCCCAACCCTCTCAGGAATCACGGTAAAAAAACACATTCTTTCGCCATCACACACACTCGTACTAGTCCAAAATAGGTTCTGACAGAGACACGAGGAAAGTTTAAAATGTTTTTTTTTACTATTATGTTCTAGTATGCAGTATACGTGCCACAACAAGTATGAAAATGCCTAACATAAATACGGTTAGCATAGCAAGTAGAACGTAAATCATAAATGGAGCTGTCATTATATACGGCAGTGTAGCCTAACCTCCCTACCCTTCTACAGAAGCAATATATATATATATATATATACACATATTTTCACTGAAAAAAACATAGGTTTCAGGGACGTTATAGTTCCAAATTAGCATTTAAAAAACCTTTGAAATTCACTGAAAAAACCATAGGTTTCAGGGACGTTATAGTTAGTTGGACATTTCACTCATATAAAACCATAGAAATTCCGCTTTTATAGTTAGTTGAGCTAACTATAACTCACGCCCACGCAATGCACTGCTGATGACGTCACATATTACATCATTCATGACTGGTCAGTGACATCACTGATGACATCTCAAATAACATCACTGATGACATCATCCAGTGACTGTGTGTTTGTATAAAGTTTAAATAAGTTTTATATATATGCCAAGGTGTATTGAAGAATGACTGGGTGTATGAGTGTGTGTATGGTGACTGATTAAGTGTATCTTACTGAATGCATGGGTTAGTGAGAAAACTGTGTAAATGTCTGTATCAGTTTCTTAGTTGGTGTGTAAGCGGCCACATGGGTTGGTGAGTAACTACATGAGTGTCTATATGGGTTATTGTTTGGTTGTCTGAGTATCCGTATAGGTTCCTGAGTGTCTGTGTGGGTGTGTGGGGGGTGTGACTCTATGCATAGATGAGTGAGTGGGTGATTCACTGGGTTTATATAGGTGCAAGAGTGCATCAGTGAAGGGCTGTATAGGTGGGTGAGTGTGTGTATAGCTGTGTTGGTGAGTTAATGGATATCTTAGTTGTACATCTGTGAGTAACTACATATGTGAAAGGCAATATATTTCAGTGTTGGAGTATATAAATGATTATATGTGAGAGTGAGTGAATGTGAAAGTATCTGTATGGATGAGTGTGCTTGTATCAGTGATTGTAGAAGAGAGTAAGTATGTGTTAGTATCTCTATGAATAAGGAAGTGGTGTGTGTATAACTGTATAGGTGAGTAGATGTAAGTGTTATTGATTATTTGCATGAGTGACTAGGTGTGTGAGTAACTCTGTGGGTGAGTGGTGGTGTGTGAGTGTCTGTATAGCTGTATGAGAGCATATGATAGAGCTCTATTGATGAGTGACTGCATGTATGAGTAACTGTATAGTTGAATGAGTGGACTTGTGTATAGCCATAGGAATCAGTAAGTGGGTATATAGTAACTGGTATTGGTGTGTCTATGGTTTCGAAGATGGTAGTCTGCATTTTTAACTGGGTGTATCAAAGATTATATAAGGGTGTGAGGAGGTGCATCAGATTTTCACATGGACGATGTCATCAGTGATGTGATCAGTGATGTCATTTGAGATGTCATCAGTGATGTCATCAGTAATGTCACTGACCATGTCATGAATGATGTAATATGTGATGTCATCAGCAGTGCATTGCAGGGGCGTTACAGTTAGCTCAACTAACTATAACGGCGGAATTTCTATGGTTTTGAATGAGTGAAATCTCCAACTAACTATAACGTCCCTGAAACCTATGTTTTTTCAGTGAATTTCAAAGGTTTTTTAAATGCTAATTTCTAACTATACCTTTAGTGAAAAAAAAAATATATATATATATATTTATGTCATGAATGATGTAATATGTGACGTCATCAGCAGTGCATTGCGGGGGCGCTGAACTAACTATAACGCTGGCATTTCTATGGTTTTGTACGAGTGAAATGTCCAACTAACTATAACGTTCCTGAAACCTATGATTTTTTCAGTTAATTTCTATGCTTTTTTAAATGCTAATTTCTAACTATAACGTGCCTGAAACCTATGGTTTTTTCAGTGAATTTCTATGGTTTTTTAAATGCTAATTTCTAACTATAACGTGCCTGAAACCTATGATTTTTCCAGTGAATTTCAAAGGTTTTTTAAATGAAAATGTGTAAGTCTAATGTACCTCAATCCTATGTTTTTTTAAATTTTATATATATATATATATATATATATATATATATATACATATATATATATACATATATATATATATATATATATATATATATATATTACTGAATACTCCTTTTCTTTATTCTCCAAAGAAAAACGGAACGGACACCACTTCCTCTGTGCCTCAGTATTTTATTTGTGCATTGGCCGCCATGATGCGTTTCGGGCTTCAACGAGCCCTTGATCACATGACGTGCGGAGTGGTTTCTCCCAGTTTTAAAGTGACATAATGCTTCATAAGTGCAATAAACATAGAAAACATACTATCAGCTTAATGCTGGATCATATCTTAGTACTGCGTTGCATATGTAAATAGTGGTTTGATTTTTGTGGTCAAATGCTAGGCATAGCAATATATCCGTAAAATACGATGTATTTACAATGTGCAGGCATACATAGATACAACTGTTGCTCAATTTACCACACTTATGGTTATCAGCCATATAAATAGTGCTTTGTTGTTTGGCAGTCATAACATTAATGTACCTCATTTGTACATGGTTGATGTTGGCGGAGTTATTGTATAAATAACAATTAAAAATAACTACTAATTGCGCACATAATAAAATCATTATTTATATATGAATATAAATATGACTCCTTATTCCCAATATGAACCGTATCTTAAAACATTGTGTCCTACTTGTCTATGCTAGCATCATGTTTGAAACTCAGATCCTTGCTGTCATAAATATATACCATTTTTGCAACCCCCTATACAGTACAATGATAAAGTGCAAATTGGTGCAATAAAGTGCCGAAGTGTTGTGTGCTGATACGCACAATAGTTAAAACGTATAATAAAATATCACTGTGCGTGTAAAATGATGTCAAAGTGTCATGAGCCCATGAACACTAATGATCAAGAAACCTTTGTGGGAGGGAGGATTTAAAAATAAAAAATAATGTATTGTTTTCATATTTATGTGGTCACTACCTGTGATTACAGCCATGTGTACAGATCTTCTGTGGTATTTAACCCATGTGGGTGTTTACTGTCTAATTCCAATATCAGTTTTGTTTCTAGTCGTCTCAGTGTTGCATCTCTGTTCCCACCTCTGCGAAGAGGGGGAACAGTATCTATTACATAGTATTTCAACTCTGACAGATTTTTGTTATGGGTCTCGTTGAAATGACGAGCCACCGGATATGAACTATCATTATTTGTTATGGCCCTTAGATGTTGTAATTCTCTCTTGTGCACTGGGAGGCGGGTACTTCCCATGTATTTTAATCCATAGATACACTCTAATACGAATACGGCAAACTCAGATTTGCATGTTAGAAACTTGTTGATTGTAGTTGTTTTGTCACTAAAGCCTGTATTGTAGGATGTTTTATTCTCCCCATATTTACAGGCCTTACAAGTTGTACATCTGACAAAACCTTTGCGTTTGCTACTTCGGCGTAATTTGTAAAGTATGAAATATCTTTAAATTAATTATAAATAAAAGTTTTCCTTTAAGTTTATGTCTAAATGTATTAATAAAAGTATTTTTAAAGTATTATTTTCAATATCATTTCGACTAAAAATATTTGATTATTATCGGATTCGGAGGTTAGGAGGGATGGCCATTTTGCTCGATCTGTTTTGCAAGATTTTTTGGTCTAGTCAGGTGGACACCCTCCTCCGGGTGAGGTATGGCTTGAGGATTCTAGTCAAAAGGTGAGGAATCAACAGGCAGTAGTATCCATCAGAAGAGCAAGGTACTTAACTTCGGTAACGCTTTTTCTGGTGGATACAGTATCTGCCTGTGGATTCCTCACTGTCCCACCCGCCTCCCCATTGTCCATCTGTTTCTGCCAAAAAGATGCTTTTACTGTTTGGCATAAATGTTTTTAATATTTCTAATTCATACTTATGTTTTAATAGTGCAAACTGCTTGATCTGTTGCTATTTCTTTATGCCTTTATTGGTTATGCATTTGTACATATATATATATATATGAGCAAGGGCGGATGCCCGAAACGCGTCAGATTGGTGAAACTCGGCTCTAAATAAAATAAAATAACTGTGCCTTACTTTGGATTTTCGTGGCTTCCATTCTTCGTGGATACGGATTTCTGTGGAGCTACAATTGTGGAATATATATATATATATATATATATATATATATATATATATATATATATATATATATATATATATATATATATATATCACTGAAAAAACCATAGGTTTCAGGGGTGTTATAGTTAGCTGGACTTTTCACTTGTACAAAACCATTGAAATTCCCCCGTTATAGTTAGTTCAGCTAACTATAACTCGCGCGCCCGCAATGCACTGCTGATGACGTCACATATTACATCACTCATGACATGGTCAGTGACATCACTCATGACATCTCAAATGACATCACTGATGACATCACTGATGACATCATCCAGTGAATGTATGTTTTTCTGAAAATTAAATATGTTTTATATATGTATATCTCAAGGTCGATGGAAGAATAAATTGGTATATAAATGTCTAAATGGATGATTTGTTTTTGAAAAATTGATTGTGTAACTGACTGATTAAGTGTATCATAGTGAATACATGGCTTAGTGAGTAATGTTTAAATATGTAAATATCTGTATCAGTCTCTCACTTTGTGTATAAGTGGCTGCATGGGTTGGTGAGTAGCTACATGGGTGTCTATATAGGTTATTAGTTGGTTTTTTGAGTATCAGTCTGAGTGTCTGCATGGTTCGGTGGGGGGTATTACGTAGTGCATAGGTGCATGAATGAGTGACTCACTGTTTGTATGTGTTGAACACAGCATGTGTGCAGGACTGTATGGGTGGATGAGTGTGTGTATGGGTGTGTTAGTGAGTGAATGACTATCTCAATAGTGTCTTTATGAGTAACTACATATGTTTTAAACTAGTATATGTGACTATTGGTGTATATATGTGAGTATATGTGAGCGTGAGAGATTGAAAGAGTTCCTGTATGAATAAGTATGTGTTTCTATAAGTGATTGTTTAAAAGACTAAGTATGTGTAAGTTTCCGTAGAAGTAAGTGTGGTGGTGTGTGTATAACTGTATATGCAAGTAAATGTATGTTTGATTCTTTATTAGCATGAGTGACTATGTGTGTGAGTAACTCTATGGATGAGTGTCATTGTGTATCAGGATGTATAGGTGTATGAGTACATATGATGAGTGAGTACATGTATGAGTGACTGTATAGGACTGTTGGTGAATGAGTGGATGTGCATGTGGATCTTAGAATTACTGAAGAGGTTGTTGTAACTGGTATTGGTATGTCCATTGTTTTGAAAATTGTAGTCTCTATTTTTGAATGTGTGTATCAAAGGTTATTTTAGGGTGAGAGGAGGTCTGCCACTCTATCACAAGGATGATGTCATCAGTGATGTCATCAGTGATGTCATTTGAGATGTCATCAGTGATGTCATGAGTGATGTCACTGACCATGTCATGAGTGATGTAATATGTGACGTCATCAGCAGTGCATTGCGGGCGCGCGAGTTATAGTTAGCTGAACTAACTATAACGGGGGAATTTCAATGGTTTTGTACAAGTGAAAAGTCCAGCTAACTATAACACCCCTGAAACCTATGGTTTTTTCAGTGAATTTCTGAGGTTTTTTAAATGCTAATTCCTAACTATACCGTGCCTGAAACCTATGGTTTTTTCTGTGAATTTCAAAGGTTTTTTAAATGCTAATTTCTAACTATGCCTACAGAGATAGGATATGTGAAGAAAGAAGAAAAAATGCACAGAATGAAACAAAAGAAGTGCAGAAAGAAGCAACAGAAGTCCTCCAAGACGAAGAAAAGTGCAGGAAGAAGGATAACGTGCAGAAAGAACAAAAAGAAGAGCAGAAAGAAGCCTTGTTGCAAAATCATCCTGTACCCTCAACTTTTTCAGACGGATACTGGTGATAACTGAGTCTGACTAACCAGTCCTAGAGCCAGTGCTATATTAAAAGGCACTTAGAATACAGTGAAAACACCTACATACACTAGGGAACATTATGCGTTGGGGTCCCCCTGTGATTAGCATGACCTCCTCTGTAAGTCCCTAGTATATAATAGGGCATGGGGATTAAAACTACCTCTTAAAACAGGCCACAGGGTGTTTTTGCACACGTTAACTCAGACCCCGTCCCCTCCCTTCACCACTGTGTAAACACGCCCTGTGTCCGTTTTTAGTTGGGAGATTAAGTTCATTTGAATCCTGAGGGTCCCTAGGGTCCAACTAGCCCACTAGGTACCTCCAGTAAGTGCCACAGAGCTGCGTTGCAGAGAGGTGTAAAAAGTGGCACGGCCTGGACCACCTCTCTGCAATGCAGCTCAGTGGCGCTTACTGGACGCACTTGGTGGGCTAGTTAGCCCCCAGGGGCCCTCAGTATTGAAGGGAAATTATTTCCCCAATTTAAAACGTGCCATAGTGCGTGTTTGCACACGTCACCTCAGGTCCCGTCCCCTCCCTTCACCACTGTGTAAACGCACCCTGTGGCTGTTCTAAGTTGAGAGATTAAGTCCCCTTGAATCCTAAGGGTCCCTAGGGTCAAACTAGACCACTAGGTACCTCCAGTAAGCGCCACAGAGCTGCGTTGCAGAGAGGTGTAAAAAGGGGCTTGGCCACAGAACACCTGTCTGCAGCGCAGCTCCCTGGCGCATACTGGAGATGACTGTTGGGGGCGCGTTTGCAGAGTGCTGCACGGAGGGGGCATGGCCTCCAGCACGATGCCAGTCTTTTATTTATTTTAATTTTTTAAGAAGGGGGTCTGTGTGGTTCCCCTTCTTATTCTAATTTATTGGCCCCCAGGGCCTGTCTCCTAATTATATTTTTTTGACCCCAATCCCCAGGGCCGGCCACTGTTTTTTATTATTTTAAAAAATATATATTTATAGACACACCTAGGACATGCTGGACAAACCGTACGTACCTATCACCATGACGATTTGCGTGATATTCATTAAAAGGCGACTATGCATACAATGAATCCACGTGGAATGTATTTACACCACTAGTGAAGCTCTGACATGTCTGATGCCCTACCGTGCCTAATCCCGGTAGACACCCTTGTCGTTTATTTATACAAACATGGGTAGCTATTGACGGGCACATTTAATACACATGCACACCAAGCCATTCAAAGGGGATTCGACAAAAATTCGACCAAAACTATGCAAGAAACCCCCCTCACGGTTAATAAAACACACATCCACTGCCGGATGTGTAATACTTTTTATTTTACTCTCTTGAAAGGGGACGAACATCACTTGAGAGTCACAGCGCGCTCCTGAAAGAGCCCAATGCTGTGTTACACCCACCATTGCCTACCGAGTGCCACACACCTCTGTGTTGTATTCCACTAGCTAGTGCATATGCTATGACACTCTCTAGCCCATGTGCACTGTAACACCACCCCGTGAATATGTCATGCCACACTTGTCTTCGCACGGGTTATATTGCCCCATCTAACGTGCCTTCCTCGATGCCTATGTTATAACGCACAGTGCTATGCCATACATATTACAATCTGGGATCCATATCTTTGTCACAGTGCATATGCAACGTTACACTCCCCAGCACATATTTTATATTAAAACTTTAGAGACTAGTTAGGTTACACAACACTGCCCTGTGCATATTACACTCCAAGGCGCATATCGCATAGCACGCGCTAGTGCCTGTGCTATCTCGCGCTCTCCAATGAATCTGTCATTGCGCACAATGTATTGCATATTATATTTCACGCCCGGTTCATCTTATATCACACTTTTTGGTGCATAGTTTATACCATACACTATACCTAGTTTTCATTTTCAATCGTGCTCTCAGGACTATGTTCTATATAACACTGTGTTCACCTACCCTTTTCACGGGCATTACATTTTGCGATAGGGGGTGGAGGGTCAGGGGGTGTTTCTGCCAAGTGAGCCCGGAGTCACAGTCACAAACGTCCTCTTCTTCCTGAATAAAAGTGAGATTATGCTGCATACTTGTTCATATTTTAAGTAGTTCGCACAGACACAATGTTTTAAAAACAATAAAGTTCCTAATACCCGCCTTCTCTGAACAGTTAGCTTGCTGCCCCATCCCCCTCCTCCCTATCCTCTGTTGTGTGAATCCATGGACTAGCCTCCTCCCTCCTGCCATGCATGGTCTGATGTGCTGCCACTGCCCTCAATTTAGTATGATGTACCAGTCCACTCCTCCTGCCCTCCATTGCCCAATTCTATGCCCCATCATTGACCTCCTGCTTAAACTCTGTGCTTAGCTTGCTGCCCCTATTCTCCTTCCCCCTGCCCTCCGATGTCTTTGTGCATGCCCCTGCTCCATCCTTTTTGCCCACCATGTTCCATGGACCTGCCACTCCTATCTACTCTGAGTGTTCTGTTGAGCTGCCACTCCCCTCCCACCTGCCTAGCATTGTCAGATGACTGTAACCTGTCCCTGCCACCTCCACCCTGCCTGTCCACATGCCATGCCCCTATCCTCTTCCTCCTGTCCTACATGGTCCATTGTACTGCCACACCCTTCTGCCCTCCCTGGTCTGTTGTGCTGCAACTGCTCCTCCTGCCTGCCCCGTGTGGTCTGTTGTGAGGCCCCTTCCCCTGAACTTTCTTGTCTGTGCACAGGTCCTGACCCTCCCTTCTATCCTCCATCGTCCTTTGTGCATGCCCCTGCACCCTCCTTCTTGCCCTTCATAGCCATTGTGCTGCCACTAACCCTCCCACTTGCCATGCATGGTCTTCTGTGCTGCCATGGCCCTTCCCACCTTCCCTGTGTGGTCAGTTAGCTGCCCCTGACCCCCTCCCCCCATCCCTCCATGGTCTGTGTGTATGCCATCACAGTCTCACTGTTGCTCTTCATGGTGTGTCTTGCTTCTAGTGCCCATCCTGCCTGACCTCCATGGCTATCTTGCTGCTCCTGCCCTGCCCCCTTGCCCCCAGCCCTCTGTTTACATGTGCAGACCCCTACTCCCTCCCTCCTGGCTTGTCTGTTCCATTGTAATGCCCCTGATCCGTCCCTCCTGCCCTTTATGGTCTGTTATGCTGCAGCTTTCTCTCCTGTCTGTCCATTATGGTCAGCTAGCTACCATTGCCTCTTGCCCCTCTGTTCTCTGTTGTCCATGTGCATGGTCCTGTCCCCTCCCTCTTGCTTTCTATGTATTTTTGCGCTGCACTCCCGTCCTGCATGCCCTGTGTGGTGTATTGTGCTGCTGCAAACCCTGATGCCTGCCCTGCAGGGTCAGTTTGGTGCACCTCTCCATGTCCCTCCTGTCCTCTGTTATCCAAGTCCATGTCCCTACCCCATTTCCTTCCATGATCCAATGTACCATACTTGCGAACATTTTGAACTTGGTAAGAGGGAGATTTTGAAAAAAAACTGGGGTATTGATTTTCCCCTTTGAGTTACATTGAAAAAGAGGAGATTGTAGACAGGAGACAGATCAAATAAAGCCCATTTGAGCTTAAAAACATTGGACGTTTCCTGGCTGAATCGGGTCTGTTGGCATGTATGGTTGTACTACCATTGCCTCTTCCTTCTGCCCACAATGGTCTATTACATTGCCACAGCCTCTCTTACAAGTCCTGTATTGTTGGTTTGTTGCCCCTGCCCCCCTTTCCACTGCCCTCCATAGTCTGTTGTGCTTCCACAGCCCTTCCTGCCTGCTCAGTGTGGTTAAATTGTTGCCTTTGCACCCTCCTACCTGCCTTCAATTTTCAGAGTCCGTGCCCCTGGCCTCTGCCTCTCAACAGTATCCTAATGAACAACTAGATTGCTAACATTCTATATTTATTACAAAAGTGTGGAACGCCTGACATCATCTTGATGTAATCAAAACTGTAATACCTAGAGCATTTCCTTTAGAAATTACATATATGAGAGGGTCTTATTGGCATCAAAATTATGGTTAGTGCTCTAAAAGACTAAAATAAGGACATATTTTCTGAGTTTTCAAATAGTGACAAAGCACTTTTAAATTATTTGTTATCTTTATGTTTTTTTATCCAGTTGACCACTTGATTAAATGTTGCACTTAGGGGAGAGGATGTGGTGTTACTTCCAGAACTGCAGACTTTGTAACTGGGGAACCAGGTTGAAGTTTCTGCTTCAGCTCGACATTCTGTGATTCTGGTCAAATCACTTAGTCTCCCCATGTCTACAACCAAAATGAATTTGTTCTTGTGTGATGTGACCAATGCTCATGTAAAGCACTCCAATACCTGACAAGTCTGCACTATATAACACTGCAAAAACACAAAATAATAAGTGTTTTGCACACTTCTGTCATTGGGCTATATTTGGGCTACATCTGGGTGAGTTTGGGCTACATTTGGGCTCTTTTGTCTCCGGTGGCCATCTTGGGAGATTTATTTGTTATGAAGTTTCCTAATTTCCTCATGTACTGCAGTCTCCTCAGTAGGAAATGCTTTCAGTTTTTTACTTTGATTCCATCAAGAAGGCATTCAGATGTGTCACACATTTGCCATAAATTCAGAATGTTAGCACTCTTTTTGCTCATTAGGTCACTGTAGTAAAGCTACTGCTCACCAGGGAAAACTGCTGCTGGTATTGAAAGTGCATGTTTCAGTCTGCATGTCAGAATTGTTTAATGAAATAGAAGAGGATTTGAGAAGTCACTCAAAATGTGCCCTAATTTTTCTTTCTGCAGCACTAATCATACTTTTTATGGAAAAATGAACCCCCTCATTTTGTTCCTTTTTAAATTAAATGTTTTAAGAGTTATCAATTTAATCCAAGCAAGATGGCTTCAGGTGTGCCATACGTTTATCATAAGTAGGACTGTTAGCGCTCTAGTAGTTCTTTGGAACACTCTGGGAAGCTGCAGTAGAACACAAAGGAATCAACTGACAGTCTCTGCCCTTGTTGGATGTACATGTTTTACTGAGAATGTCAGACTTCATTCTCACATGACTGAGAAAGATAATGTGAATTTACAGAAAATAAGCTCTCAGTTTAGCTTATAGATCACCTTCCAAACCTCTGTGGTAAAAGCATGAGAAAATATTTTTCTCTCAATCATGATATCCCAGCAGAAGGCTTTTTCACATGGTGAAATCACCTTAGAACATACCACAATTCCTAAAATGAGTATGGTACCATCAACAAATGATTTATAATGTAACTAAAGTCTTAAAACCTTCTATTAACTGCAATGCTTTTTAATGAGGTGCTATCATGTATATTGGTCCCAAGATGGCTGCCAACACTTCTTGGATGAAGTGCAGACAGCCAATCAGATCTCAGGATGAGATGTGTGGTTAGGCTCCGCCCACATATATATATGCTTTTAAATGCTATTTTCTCAGGAAATACTGAACAGATTTACACCAGACCTGCAAAAGGCACTTCCTTGACCTTATGGCTACCTCTCTGCCAAATTTCACGTAATTCTGTTCAGCTGTTCGGGCTGTAGCTGCGACTAAAGGTCCTATGGAAAAATGCATGGGGAAAACGTGTTTTAGGACCCCCCCTTTTTCTCGGCCCCCGCTTGACGAATCACCCCGAAACTTTCAGGGTAGGAGCTGAATGGAGCGCCCCATTAGTTTTGAAAATTTCGCGAGGATTCGTCAACAGGCGCCAAAGTTATTCAAAATAGAATTTTGAGATTTCCTATGGAAACTAGGTTGTAACTATAACTATCTACTGGCGACCGCCAGTAGATAATATATATATATATATTTAGTATACTATGTATACATGTGAAAATGTGTCGGTCCACCTGTTTAAATCGATGGCATGGAAAAAATGGGTGGAACGGACATCAGCGCGCTGACGAGGTCCTCTTATGGCTCCTATGACATCATGCGGTGTCGCGAGCGGAGCCGTGCTATTATGACATCGTCATCGACGTGGGAGAGCTAGGAAAGAATTTCTGCGGAATGCTGGCACAGGGGATATTAACCTAGGTGTTCAGGCTAGTCTTTTGGGAGCAACTGTTTATGTTGCCACTCCAGAAACCGAAATCAGTGATCCAAGGGCAGAGGCCCTGCAGATGGCACACGAGGTGGGGAGCCCAGTCATGTGCAACGGCGGGGCAGCGAAATGACAAGCACCACTACCCACAGAAAAGGTAACGAGGGCACTGAATAACACAGGATCTTCTCTTTGTATCTGGCAGGAACAACAAGGTTAAAATGCCCTAGTTCCAAAATGTAGAATTAGTGCTTCAATGGTCTTCAAGAGGACCTGCGATGGATGCCGCTTCTACCTTCCGTACACTGGAGGCGACACATGGGTCACGCGGTACGGTCATACTGCGGTGGGACGCACACTCGTTGACCTATCATGGCACTGCTCCACACTTCGGGGACAACATTTGCCATTAGCTGTGTTTTCTGATGACATGCCGCACCGGCCCCGTCCAACAGCAGAACCCCTTTAGATCCAAACAGACTCTTCCACTCTCTAACCGGAAGTGAAACCAGGCCGCGCAAACACTTTCACAATACAACAGCCGGGAGTGCACTTTTCGGTAAAAAAAAGACATTCCTTCCTCCTAATTTATCAAATAAATGACTCACTGAAGAACAGGGGCCAGCTTTGATCGGTAAAAAGCCGTTAGAAAGACAATGCATGCATTACCACGCATGCGTTGTACATCGCGAAGTCATTACTATGGATTTTTTTTGAACGCATAGTCATTTACCACACATGCCTTTACAAAAATTTTGATGTAAAGGTATGTATGGTAAATGACCATGAGTTCTGAAAAAAGGAGACGATCCACGTCGATGTAAGGAAACAGAGGCTGTTCCGTTTCCTCACAATGACGTGCACTGCCCCTCAGAGACGAAATGAAGCAGGAACCACGAGGAGAGAGGAACCACGAGCAATGATTTAGGGTAGTGCAGTGGTGTTTGTGTAGTGTAGGTGTCGTGCTGGGGTAGTGTTTTAGGGTTTAGGGTAGTGCAGTGGTGTTTGTGCAGTGTAGGGGGTCATGCTGGTGGTAGTGTTTTAGGGTTTAGGGTAGTGCACTGATGTTTGAGAAGTATAGGGGGTCATGCTTGGGGTAGATTAAGGGTTTAGGGTAGTGCAGTGGTGTTTGTGAAGTGTAGGGGGTCATGCTGGAGGTAGCATTTTAGGTTTTAGGGCAGTGCTGTGGTCTTTGTACAGTGTAGGGGGTTGTGCTGGGGGGTAGTGTTTTAGGGTTTAGGGTAGTGCAGTGGTGTTTGGGTAGTTTAGGGTAGTTTAGGGTGTTGTACTGGGGGTAGTGTTTTAGGGTTTAGGGTAGTGCAGTGGTGTTTGGGTAGTGTAGGGGGTCATGCTGAGGTAGTGTATTAGGGTTTAGGGTACTGCAGTGGTGTTAGTGTAGTGTAGGCGGCTGTGCAGGGGGTAGTGTTTTAGGGTTTAGGGTAGTGCAGTGGTGTTTGGATAGTGTAGGGGGTTGTGCTGGGGGTAGTGTTGAACTATGCTTAAAATGGCCACTGAGACTCCATTTCGTGTTGCCATGTTCTCGGCAACCTGGTGAAGGATTGCTTTCTATGTCCCTGTTAGAACTTGCTTAACCCTCCTCGCTCCTTGTGGTTGAGACTTAGCCACATCCTGTCCACTGTTGGTAACTCAGCCTCTTACACCAACAGCTGTGCTCCATGACCACGCCAGCTGGGCACTGAAGCAAGAGGCTGTGTACATTGTGCAATCAGAGACAGACGGTCTCTGGCCACGATTAGATTACGCCACTTGAGACTGATGAGGAACTTGTTGGATGTGTAAAGGGTGTGGCTAGTGCTATAATTATGTGTGTGCTGCGGAGTGAAGCAGCAGTCTCCGTAGAATTGTCTTTGTACCATTTTGGGACCCTTTCCTTAGGTCGAGCTAATAAAGTAATTTACTTTCCTCCACAGCTAAGTTGTCCTGGTCTCTTTTGGTAATACACGAGTAATCAAGGTGAACCCGTAGATTCTAGGTGTGCCCTGCTCCGCTGGCTTTGACCCTCCAGTCGGGAGGGGTCTCCAAAAGCCGGTTCTACAATTGGTGCCCAAACGTTGGGGCGTCTTCGGTGGTCATCATCGAGCCTGGTGGATGTGAGGGGTCCGTGATCGAATTCCAAGGGAGGCGCGCCACTAAATCGGCTGAAAATTGTCCTTGTGGGCCCGAGGTCTCCGATTGAGTGATTCCTCCCTCCTAGGGGCTATCCGACTGCTGCCCCGACTGACGCCCCAGTTCCGGTTCCTAATTTTTGGAGATCGAGACCTTTGTGACACTTGCCGTGCGAGGAAAGATTAACAGTCCGGTAAGAGTGGGAGTGACCCACTTCTTTAGTGAATTGTATTTGGTTTTGGGTATTGTTCGGCTTTTGCAAAAGCTGAAGCCAAGGGGTACGTACAGTCATATGCTGTAACTGTTCGATTGTACCCTTTGATGTTTGGAACCAGGATACGCATCTAGAGATGCCTGGATTTAGTAAATTTCGGAAATGGTGTTGTTGTTGTTGTGCACAGGACTCCGCATTGGAGGAATCTTGTCCGATTCCTCCCTTGGGGACCCCTAATCATGAAGTCTATGTTAAACATGGTATTGGCCCGATTGTGTTTTCCTCACTCTGGCACAAGTATACAAAGGGTAATGCTGAGTTACAATGGCCAATGCATGGTAGTTTTCAACATCCTGTATTAGACAATCTGGAGGAGAAATTGTTTCAAAGAAAAGTTAAACCTGCGATGTTTGATTCCTTTCGGGTTTGGCGCAAGGAGTTCAAGCAGAAGGAAATCAAACTCAAAAAGAGCGAAGCTAAACCAATGCGTATGAGTGTGATTCAGAAGGCCCAGAATCATGATGATCAGAAAATAGAAGAGGGTATACTGATACATGATAGATTACATCGAATGCAGACAGACGGATGTTAAGTTACCAAGAAGGTCCCCGAAAAGGCCCGGGACAAGGAGGATGACCCTCTCATGTCCTCCGTGTTGGACACCCCTCCACCTTATGCTCCCACCATGTATCTGGCCCTTGATCCCGCACAATTGGCCCTCGCTGCCGCTCCAGTTGTTGCCCCTGCCCATGCCCTGGTTCCTCCTATTCCTCAGCCACTCGTTCCCAATGCCCCGACTGTTCAGGCCACTGTACCAGTGCAGGTCCACCCTTCCCCTTCCCATGTTGCTCCTTCCACTGGTCCCGTGCCTGTCCAACCCAATGTGCCTTTAACTCCCATTACAACTAATCCGTTTCTTGTTGACAGTCATCCGACACCTTCCCCAGTATAGGGCTAATAGCAAATGCTTGGTCAGTGGTCTGTGATTATATCCCTTATGTAACTCTGCATAGCCCACCCACTCCCAGACGACGTACTTTGCGCAGACAGATAGGTAATACACAGGAACAACTCGCTATGAGTCAACAGTCTCACATGTGGATGGGGAATGGCACTATGTACACCGCTCAGGATATATGGATGACCATGGATCAGTGGACGCACATCCAACAGATTGACACTTTTTGTGATAAATGTGACATACTGACCCGAATGTGGGAAGATTTTGTAGAATCAAGTCCACCCCTGCGTCTGTCTGACCTCTGCAATAAGGCTGCGAAAGGGGACATTCAGGGACCCGCACTATTCTGCAATCTGGTCACGTTATAGTCCCTTAGGGACTCTTTACCTGATGTCATGCTGAATAAGGGTTTTCCAATGAGGGAGATACAGCCTGTTTGGAGGGACTGCGTTGCTGGCGTGGGTTACCAACCTGACATACCGGCGGGTTTTAGGCAAATGTGGGTCCATGTCCCTTGGAAAAGGTCTGATGTCCTCCAGCTTAAAAGCCAATTGCCTGACCCACATAAAAATCCAGTGGGTTATTACAAGGAATTGACTCAGACCCTCCAGTCTTGCGTAACGACTTTAGCAGATATTGATATGTTAATGGGACAGGTAGTACAGACTGAAGTATGGTCTAAAATACGTCATAATGACCAGGCAGAATTTGGCCACACTTGGCAAACAACTTGGAGAGGCCAACAGAGCTCGAACTGGCGGTGAGAAACCTGATGATCTTGGCCCTTCCGGCCCAGATACTCACCGCCATGAAAAAGATGTTGACACCTCACCGTATTAATTGGGATAAATTAGCTGCTTGCAGGCAAAAGAAAGATGAAAGTGTCTCAGACTTTTTCACACGATTTGAAAGCACGTTCACCAACTATAGTGGACAGGATATGACTTCAGAGGGGGGACAGCGACTGTTTGTAGATAAATTTGTGTCCAATTTGTTACCAGAACTTGGGACTAAGCTCAAAATGTCGGAAAGTGCCTGGCCCATTTCCACCCCATCTGGCATTTTGACAATGACCCAGTATTATGAGAATAGGGAGAATGAAGAGCGAGACAAAACAGATAAGAAGACTAAAGATCTAAAAACAAAGGTATTACTCCAACAGGCATACCCGACCCAGACCCAAAACAGGGGTGCCCTGAAGTTTCAACAAGTTGCTCAGAAACCTGCCCCCGTGACTCCTCGCCCACTGCTGGGGTCCAATCAGTGCGCTTATTGTCGCCAGGAGGGTCATTTGCGCGATGAGTGTCCCTTGTTGGTCTGGAACCACTCTGCTCCTGCTGACCGCTTCACAGGGCAACGGCCCCAGAGAGGACGAGGCGGACTTAGAACACAGTCACAGGACAGGTGCCCCCTCATGCACGAGAATAGATTTGATGCGGCAATTATGAAAATCACAATTATTTTACTGAGGATTATGAGCCCGAAGATGGGACGGGGTTTCTGTCCCACTAGGATTGCCAAGGATAAGGAAAGGGACCCGTGTCTATTCCTGTTGACCAGAAGGGACCGTATGTTCATGTTACAACACTGGGTTCTACGAAACCATTCTTGGTCGACACTGGTGCAACCAAAAGTTCTATTGCTAGGTCTAAAGTCCCTGGGGCCCCCTTGTCTGGTGCAAATAACGTTTCTGTGGGGTTTTCTGGTACCCCAGTGTTTAGCCCCGTGTCACAACCACTGGAACTAACGATAGGACCCTACACGGTTGATTCCCCTTTGGTTTTGACTTCCACATGTGGAGAAAATGTGTTGGGTTTAGATCTTTTGAAAAGATTACATGCCACCCTATACTGTTCTCCTGATGGTGTTTACATCACTATGGGACCCCTACCACACACCCAGTATATTTAGCCTCCTCAGATCCCCTTCCCCAGGAACTTCAAAATGTCCCTCCCACCCTTTGGGCCCAAGATGATACTGATGCAGGCCTTTTGTCCATACCCCCCTTTTCTGTTACCCTAAAGGAAAATACTCGCCTTCCCCGACTTCCCCAATACAAAATACCCAAAGAAGGGGAGAGGGCATTACTCCAGATCATTTCTGAACTTGTTGACAAGGGCTTGGTTGAAGAGACAAGAGGCAATGTGTGTAACAGCCCAATTTTGCCTGTCCTCAAACGCACTGACCCTTCCAAGCCCCCTGTTTATCGTTTTGTCATTGATTTACGCAAAATAAATAAAATAGTAGTTCCCCAGTTTCCTGTGGTCCCAGATATCACTGCCTTACTCACTATGATCCCCCCATCGTCATGTTTCTTTTCTGTCATTGATTTGAAGAATGCCTTATTTAGTTTACCCGTTGATGAACAGAGTAGGGATCTTTTCGGATTCTCATTGGCAGGTCGTAGTTTCCGGTTCTGTAGAGCTCCACAAGGATATACAGAGAGCCCTTCCATTTATAGTCAGGCCCTCAAAGGCCAACTTGATTCCCTGTCCCTACCTCAAGGTACCGCATTACTCCAGTACGTTGATGATTTGCTCATAGCAGCAGACACCGAGGCATTATGTCAATCAATCAATCAATCAATCAATCAATCAATCAATCAGTGCATTTGTAAAGCACACTACTTACCCGTGAGGTTCTCAAGGCGCTGAGGAGGGGGGTGCCGCTACTGTTCGAAGAGCCAGGTCTTGAGGAGTTTTCTGAAGGCGAGTAGGTCTTGGGTTTGCCTTAGGTGGGTAGGGAGGGTGTTCCAGGTTTTTGCGGCAAGGTAGGAGAAGGATCTGCCGCCGGAGGTTGTTTGTTGGACGTGGGGGACATCGGCGAGGGCGAGGCTGGTGGAGCGGAGCCGGCGGGTGGGGGTGTAGAAGCTGAGTCTGGTGTTCAGGTAGGCTGGTCCGGCATTGTGCAGTGCTTTGTGTGCGTGGGTGAGGAGCTTGAAGGTGATCCTGTTGTTGACGGGTAGCCAGTGTAGGTCTCTCAGGTGGGGCGTGATGTGGCTGCGGCAGGGGACATTGACGATTAGTCGGGCTGAGGCGTTTTGGATGTGTTGTAGTCGTCATATGTGTTTGGCTGGGATTCCTGCGTAGAGTGCTTTGCCGTAGTCCAGTCTGCTGCTGACGAGGGCCTGTGTCACCGTTCTTCTTGTTTCGGCTGGGATCCACTTGTAGATCCTGCGGAGCATGCGGAGTGTGTTGTAGCAGGATGAGGAAACGGCGTTGATCTGCTTAGGCATGGAGAGGGAGGAGTCGAGGATGAATCCTAGGTTGCGTGCATGGTCGGTGGGTGTTGGTGCTGTTCCCATTGTGGTCGGCCACCAAGAGTTGTCCCAGGCTGAGGGGGTGGGTCCGAGGATGAGGACCTCCGTCTTGTCCGAGTTCAGCTTAAGGCGGCTGCTCCTCATCCTTTCGGTGACGGCCTTCATTCTCTCGTGGAGGTTGGTTTTGGCGGTGTGTGGGTCCTTGGTGAGGGAGAGGATGAGCTGGGTGTTGTCGGCGTAGGAGATGATGTTGACGTCGTAATAGCGGGCCACTTGTGCGAGGGGGACCATGTAGACGTTGAACTGTGTTGGGCTGAGGGATGATCCCTGGGGGACGCCGCAGATGATGTCGGTGGCTTCGGATTGGAAGGGTCAATCAATCAATCATATTCATTTGTATAGCGCACTGCTCACCCGGAGGGTCTCAAGGCGCTGGGGGGGGAACGCTACTGCTCGAACAGCCAGGTCTTGAGTTGCTTCCTGAAGGCGAGATGGTCTTGCGTTGTCCGGAGGTGGATCGGGAGGGAGCTCCATGTCTTGGCTGCCAGGTAGGAGAAGGATCTGCCTCCGGCGGTGGCTCTGCGGATGCGGGGGACGGTGGCGAGAGCGAGGCTGGCGGAGCGGAGCTGGCGGGTGGGCTTGTGGAAGGTCAGGCGGCTGTTGAGGAACTTGGGGCCCAGGTCGTGGAGGGCCTTGTGTGCGTGGGTGAGGAGTCGGAACGTGATTCTTTTGTTGACGGGGAGCCAGTGCAGGTCTCTCAGGTGTCCGGAGATGTGGCTGTGTCGGGGGATGTCCAGGATGAGTCGTGCTGAGGCGTTCTGGATCCGTTGGAGTTTCTTCTGGAGTTTGGCAGCGGTGCCGGCGTAGAGGGCATTCCCGTAGTCCAGCCGCGACTGGTGACGAGGGCCTGGGTGACCGTCTTCCTGGTCTCGGTGGGGATCCACCGGAAGATCTTTCGAAGCATGCGCAGGGTGTTGAAGCATGAAGACGAGACGGCGTTGACTTGTCTGGTCATCGAGAGGGAGGAGTCCAGGATGAAGCCTAGGTTGTGTGCGTGGTCCGTTGGCTTGGGGTGGCTCCCAGGGCGGGGGGCCACCAGGAGTCATCCCAGGCGGAGGGTGATGATCCCAGGATGAGGACCTCCGTCTTGTCTGAGTTCAGTTTCAGGAGGCTGTTCTTCATCCATTCGGTGACGTCTTTCATCCCTTCGTGTAGGCTGGCTCTGGGGGCGTCCGGGTCGCTGGTGAGGAAGAGGATCAGCTGGGTGTCGTCGGCGTAGGTGATGATCTTTAGGTTGTGTTGACGTGCGATGGTTGCGAGGGGGCTCATGTAGACGTTGAAGAGGGTGGGGCTGAGCGATGACCCTTGTGGAACGCCGCAGATGACTTCGGTGGCCGCTGACCGGAACGGGGGGAGGCGGACTCTCTGGGTTCTTCCGGCGAGGAATGAGGTGATCCACTCCAGGGCCTTCTCCTGGATGCCGGTGTTGTTCAGGCGCTGTACCAGGGTGCGGTGGCAGACAGTGTCGAACGCTGCGGAGAGGTCCAGGAGGATGAGGGCCGCAGTTTCCCCGTTGTCCATTAGGGATCTGATGTCGTCTGTGGCTGCGATGAGGGCGGTCTCCATGCTGTGGTTGGCTTGGAAGCCGGATTGCGAGTGGTCGAGGGATCCGTTGGTCTCGAGGAAGGCGGCTAGCTGTCTGTTGACGGTCTTCTCGATGACTTTGGCAGGAAACGGGAGGAGCGAGATGGGGCGGTTGTTCTTGAGGTCGGAGGGGTCTGCAGTTGGTTTCTTCAGCAGGGCACTGATCTCGGCGTGTTTCCAGCACTCTGGGAAAGTGGCGGTGTTGAAGGAGGCGTTAATGATGTCGCGGAGGTGGGGTGCGATGATGTGGTCGGCCGTGTTGAAGATGTGGTGTGGGCAGGGGTCCGTAGGGGATCCGGAGTGGATGGTGTTCATTGTGCGTGTTGTGTCTTCGGTGCTGACTGGGGTCCAGGTGCGGAGGGTGGCGGTGGGGGGCATCGGTTTGGTGGTGGGGTTCGTGGTTGGTGGGCCGAAGCTGTTGTGAATGTTGGCGATCTTGTCGTGGAAGAAGGCTGCGAGGGAGTCGCAGAAGTCTTGCGAGGGAGTGATGTCATTGTTTCCGGCGTCGGGGTTGGAGAGCTCTTTGACGATGCTGAAGAGTTCCTTGCTGTTGTGGGTGTTGTTGTCCAGTCGTTCCTTGAAGGCTGTCTTCTTTGTGGCGCGGATCAGTTGGTGGCTTGTTTGAGGGCCGTCATGTTGTCTGTGGTCTGGTTGGTGTGCCAGGTGTTCTCCAGGGAGCGGCAGTTCTTCTTGGAGGTGATGAGCTCGTCGGTGAACCAGGAGGCTTTCTTGCTGCCGCGTCTGCTGGGGGGGTTCTTCTTCAGTGGTGCGAGGGCGTCTGCGCAGTTGGTGATCCACTGTGTGAGGTTGTTGGCGGCTTCGTTGGGGTCCGTTGAGCTGGTGGGGGGGTTCTGGCTGAGGAAGGTGGTGAGCTGGTCGCCGGTGATCTTGTTCCAGCTCCTGCGGGGGGCTTGTTGAGGGTGGTGGTGGGTCGTCGTTTTACTGAAGCTGAAGTGGACGCAGCTGTGGTCAGTCCACTGGAGATTGGTGGAGTGGCTGAAGGTGACATATTTGCTGGATGAGAAGACTGGGTCAAGCGTGTGGCCGGCGTAGTGGGTGGGGGTGGTTACCAGTTGCTTGAGTCCGAGGTTGGCCAGGTTGTCCAGCAGAGCAGTGGTGTTGCGGTCCTTGTTGTCCTCCAGGTGGAAGTTGAGGTCCCCCAGGAGGATGTAGTCGGTGGAATTGATGGCGTGCGGGCTGACGAAGTCTGTGATGTCTTCGCTGAACTGTGTGCGTGGCCCCGGTGGTCTGTAGACGAGGGTGCCTCTGAGCGTGGTCTTGGGGTCGGTGTGTATCTGGAAGTGGAGGTGTTCGGCGGAGGTGAAGGTGTCATCGGAGTTGGTCGTGATGCGGATGGTGTTCTTGTGGATGATGGCGATGCCTCCTCCTGTCTGGTTGACGCGGTCCTTCCTGGTGATTTTGTAGCCTTCCGGGACGGCGATGGTGACATCGGGCGCTGAGGAGGCGTTCATCCAGGTTTCTGTCAGGAAGGCGATGTCTGGTGCTGTCGAGTCGAGGAGGTTCCAGAGTTCGACGGCATGCCTGTGAACAGAGCGGGTGTTGAGCAGGATGCACATCAGGTGTTTGTTGCTGGGGCTCGGTTTAGCAGGTGCGGTGTTGGGTCGGAGGCCGGTGAAGCGGCAGGTCAGGCAGGTGAAGGGTCCGTGGGTGCGTCTCGGGGTGGCTCGGTAGCAGGCGGTGTTTCGGCCGGCGTTGAGTGCGTGGAGGGTTTTGGCGTTGTAGATGTGCAGGGTGTGCTGGCGAGGGCGAGGACCAGGGGGTCTGGCGCTGGGCGCGGTCCAGGCGCGGACGGGCGCAGACGGGCTTACCTTTGACGCACCTTCGGCGCTCAATCGGCGCTCCCGCTGCGCGGTCGCTCTGGGGGCGTCATAAGTAAGGAGCCGGGAGGGAGGAGCAGCTGGGTGGCGGGAGCGGGGCGGCGAAAGGAATCACAGGGGGGCGGGGCCGCAGGGAGGCAGCGGCGGGAAATTCCAAGAAGCAGCGGGCAGCGGGAAATTCCCAGGAGCAGCGGGAAATTCCCAGGAGCAGCGGGCAGCGAGCGAAGGAATCTGCAGGCAGGAGGCGGCAAAGGCAGGCAGGAGCGGCAGCAGTGAGTGGGGCGACCAAGCCCTGTGGAGGGCTGAGCGGTCACCAAGGGTGGGAGGCGGACGCTTACGGTTCCTCCAGAGAGGAAGGACGTGGTCCAGTCAAGGGCCTTCTCTTGGATTCCGGCTTCTAGGAGTAGTGTCTTGAGAGTGCGATGGCAGACCGCGTCGAAGGAGGCTGACAGGTCTAGGAGGATGAGGGCTGATGTTTTGCCTTTGTCTAGTTGGCGCCTGATGTCGTCTGTGGCGGCGATGAGGGCTGTCTCGGTGCTGTGGTTTCATCTGAATCCGGATTGAGACGGGTCCAAGATGTTGTTATCTTCCAGGTGGCGGGCCAGTTGCATGTTGACGATTTTCTCGATGACCTTCGCCGGGAACGGGAGTAGGGAGATGAGCCGGAAGTTCTTGAGGTCCTTGGGGTTCGCCTTGGGCTTCTTGAGGAGGGTGTTGATTTCGGCGTGCTTCCAGCTTTCCGGGAATGTCGCTGTTTCGAAGGAGATGTTGATGACCTTCTGTAGTTGGGGTGCGATAGCTGCGTCTGCTTTGTTGAAAATGTGGTGTGGGCACAGGTCTGACGGAGATCCTGAGTGTATGGAGTTCATGACCTTGCGTGTCTCGTCATCATTGACGTTGGACCAGGAGGTCAGGCGGTTGGCGCTGGTGGTGTTCGCAGGGGAGGTGGAGTCTGGTGTAGTCGGGGCGGTCGTGGTATTGAAGCTGTCGTGGATGTCAGCGATCTTGCGGTGGAAGAAGATGGCGAGTGAGTCGCACAGTTCTTGTGAGGGCGGGATGTCGTTGGTGTTGGCACTGGGGTTGGAGAGTTCCTTTACGATGCTGAAGAGCTCTTTGCTGTCGTGTGCGTTGTTGTCTATGCGGTCTTTGAAGGAGGATCTCTTGGCTAGTCTGATGAGGTGGTGATGTCTGCGTGTGGCGTTCTTGTGGGCAGCGCGGTTGTCCGGTGTGCGTTCATGGAGCCATATCTGCTCCAGTTTCCGGCATGCGCGTTTGGAGGTCTGGAGTTCGTTGATGAACCAGGTGGCTCTCTTGTTGGCGTGGTTGTTGGAGGGTTTCTTGAGCGGGGCAAGGGTGTTGGCGCAGTCGTCGATCCACTGTCTGAGGTTGCGGGCTGCGGCGTCTGGGTTGATGGGGTCAGTGGGTGGGTTCTGGGTGAGGGTGGCGGTCAGCTGGTCTTCGGTGACTTTGCTCCAGCAGCGGCGAGCCAGCTATTGGGCGCGGTGGTGCGTGGTTGGTTTTTTGAAGGTGAAATGGATGCAGCGGTGGTCGGTCCGTGGAGTTCGGTGGTGTGGTCGAAGGTGACGTGGGTGCTTGTGGAGAAGACGGGGTCCAGCGTGTGGCCGGCAGCATGGGTGGGTGCGGTGACGAGTTGTCTGAGGCCGAGGTTGTCGAGGTTGTCGATCAGGGTGGCGGAGTTGGCGTCGTTGTTGTTCTCGAGGTGGAAGTTCAGGTCCCCGAGGAGGATGTAGTCCGTGGAGGCAAGTGCGTGGGAGTTGGCGAGGTCGGCAATAGCGTCGCTGAACTCAGCCCAGTGTCCGGGGGGTCTGTAGATGAGTGTTCCTCTGAGGGTGGTGTTGGGGTCGATGTGGATCCGGAAGTGCAGGTGTTCGGCGGTGTTGAGGGTGTCGTCTGCGTGGGTGGCGACCTTGAGGGTGGACTTGTGGATGATAGCTATTCCTCCTCCGATTCCGTTGGCACGATCCCTGCGGGTGATTTTGTAGCTGTCCGGGATGGCCATGGCGATATCTGACGCTGAGGAGTCGTTCCACCAGGTCTCGGTCAGGAAGACCACTTCTGGGGCAGAGGTGTCGAGCAGATCCCAGAGCTCGATGGCGTGTTTGTGTGCGCAACGGATGTTGAGAAGTATGCAGCGGAGGTGGTTGTGTCCAGTCCTTGGAGGTTTGGTGGCTCTGTCGCAGGTGGCGGCCTGGAAGCAGGTGTGGTTTCGGCCGGCGTTGAGTGCGTGGAGGGTGCTGGCGTCGTAGTGGAGTCTGGTGTTGTGATGTTCGTGGGGTCCAGGGGTTCTGGCGCTGGGCGCCCTCCAGACGCGGACGGGTGCAGACGGGCTTGCCTTAGGCGCTCCTTTGGCGCGCCAGCGGCACGGCCGCGCTGCATCCGGCATATTTGGGGCGGCAGGAGGGAGGAGCAGCTCGGAGGCGGGAGGCAGGAGCAGTGAGTGGGCAGGGGGCGGGGCCGCGGGTGTGCAGCGGCGGGGAAACAGTGGTACAGAAGGCAAAGTGGGCACAACAACCAGGGCGGAAAACGTGTGTTACAGCAGGAAGCGGGGCACAGAAGTAAAAAGGGGTACAAAAAGGGGGGAGAGACGAGTGGCACAGAGCAGAAGCGGGGCCCAGTGGCACAGAAGCAAATGGACGGCACCTACCAGCGGTAGCGGCAGCAGGGGCACACAGTCGGTGCTGCGTGGAGGGGGAGCGACCTACCAGGAGGGTCAGGGGTCAATCCCCTCACCGCGCAGCGTTCGGCATATATGGGGAGGTGGGAGGGAGGAGCAGCTGGGAGGCAGGAGGCGGGAGCAGCGAGTGGGCAGGGGGCGGGGCGGCGGGGGTGCAGCGGCAGGGAAACAGTGGTACAGAAGGCAAAGTGGGCACAACAACAAGGGGGAAAACGAGTGTTACAGCAGGAAGCGGGGCACAGAAGTAAAAAGGGGCACAAAAAGGGGGGAGAGACGAGTGGCACAGAGCAGAAGCGGGGCCCAGTGGCACAGAAGCAAATGGACGGCACATACCAGCAGTAGCGGCAGCAGGGGCACACAGTCGGCACTGCGTGGAGGGGGAGCGACCTACCAGGAGGGTCAGGGGTCGCTCCCCCTCCTCATTATGTAAAGAAGCTACAGTGAAATTGCTCCTGCATTTGGCACAGTTTCATCACAAAGTTTCCCTCTCCAAGCTCCAATATTGTCGACATGAGGTTATCTACTTAGGTCATCTCCTTTCGAAGGAGGGACGCCACCTCATCCCTGAATGAATACAGACTATCAGTAAAATGCCCCCACCAAAAAGGCAGAAAGAGGTCCGTGCTTTCATTGGTATCACCTCCTACTGCCACCAATGGATACCCAATTTTTTTCTACTCATTAAACCTTTGTTGGCCCTCACACTTAAAGATGTTCCCCACCCGCTTCCTTGGACAAATGAGTGCCAGCGTGCATTTGAAGAACTGAAAACTGCCTTGTGTTCGGCCCCGGTGCTAGGCACCCCTAGTTATCAGAAGCCCTTCACTTTTTTCATACATGAGCATGATGGTTGCGCATTGTCAGTGTTAACACAGCGTGTCTGTGACAGACAATGCCCCTATGCATATTTTTCTGCAGTTCTAGTTCCAGTGGCACGCGCGTTGCCCAGTTGCTTGAGAGCAGCAGCCGCAGCTGCCATATCCATTCGCCAATCTGCTGGTCTGGCTCTTGATACTGCGCTTACAGTTATGGTTCCACACGCAGATGATACTTTATTAAATAGGACAAAAACTCAACACCTTACTGGTGCACATTTGTCCGGATATGAGTTCACTCTCTTAGCCAGTCATATCACCATCCACCGCTGCACTACACTGAATCCAGCCACATTGTTACCCTTTGTTGATGGTAACACTAGTTCTGATCCACATGATTGTGTCCTCCGGATGGAGCAAGAGACTAAAAGCCATGTAGACTTGACTGACACACCCCTCACTGATCCTGATGGTACCCTGTATATGGATGGTTCTTGTTTCAAACTTCCTGATGGAAGCACAACTGCCGCCTATGCTATCACCACATTACAGAAAATGGTGGAGAGTGAGAGGATACCTTACCAATCAGCACAGGCCGTTGAGTTAGTGGTGCTGATAAGAGCGTGTGAATTGAGTGCGGGGATGGCCGTTAACATCTACACTGACAGCCAGTATGCTTTCGGAGTGGCCCATAATTTTGGTCTGTAGATGAGTGTTCCTCTGAGGGTGGTGTTGGGATCGATGTGGATCCGGAAGTGCAGGTGTTCGGCAGTGTTGAGGGTGTCGTCTGCGTGGGTGGCGACCTTGAGGGTAGACTTGTGGACGATGGCTATTCCTCCTCCGATTCCGTTGGCACGATCCCTGCGGGTGATTTTGTAGCCGTCCGGGATGGCTATGGCGATATCTGACGCTGAGGAGTCGTTCCACCAGGTCTCGGTCAGGAAGGCCACGTCTGGGGCAGAGGTGTCGAGCAGATCCCAGAGCTCGATGGCGTGTTTGTGTGCGCAACGGATGTTGAGAAGTATGCAGCGGAGGTGGTTGTGTCTAGTCCTTGGAGGTTTGGTGGCTCTGTCGCAGGTGGCGGCCTGGAAGCAGGTGTGGTTTCGGCCGGCGTTGAGTGCGTGGAGGGTGCTGGCGTCGTAGTGGAGTCTGGTGTTGTGATGTTCGTGGGGTCCAGGGGTTCTGGCGCTGGGCGCCCTCCAGACGCGGACGGGTGCAGACGGGCTTGCCTTAGGCGCTCCTTTGGCGCGCCAGCGGCGCGGCCGCGCTGCGTACGGCATATTTGGGGCGGCAGGAGGGAGGAGCAGCTCGGAGGCGGGAGGCGGGAACAGTGAGTGGGCAGGGGGCGGGGCCGCGGGTGTGCAGCGGCGGGGAAACAGTGATACAGAAGGCAAAGTGGGCACAACAACAAGGGCGGAAAACGTGTGTTACAGCAGGAAGCGGGGCACAGAAGTAAAAAGGGGTATAAAAAGGGGGGAGAGATGAGTGGCACAGAGCAGAAGCGGGGCCCAGTGGCACAGAAGCAAATGGACGGCACCTACCAGCGGTAGCAGCAGCAGGGGCACACAGTCGGTGCTGCGTGGAGGGGGAGCGACCTACCAGGAGGGTCAGGGGTCAATCCCCTCACCGCGCAGCGTTCGGCATATATGGGGAGGTGGGAGGGAGGAGCAGCTGGGAGGCAGGAGCAGCGAGTGGGCAGGGAGTGGGGCGGCGGGGGTGCAGCGGCAGGGAAACAGTGGTACAGAAGGCAAAGTGGGCACAACAACAAGGGGGAAAACGAGTGTTACAGCAGGAAGCGGGGCACAGAAGTAAAAATGGGCACAAAAAGGGGGGAGAGACGAGTGGCACAGAGCAGAAGCGGGGCCCAGTGGCACAGAACTAAATGGACGGCACCTACCAGCGGTAGCGGCAGCAGGAGCACACAGTCGGCGCTGCGTGGAGGGGGAGCGACCTACCAGGAGGGTCAGGGGTTGCTCACCTCACCGCGCAGTGTCCGGCATATATGAGGAGGCGGGAGGGAGGAGCACCTGGGAGGCGGAAGGCAGGAGCAGCGAGTGGGCAGGGGGTGGGGCCGCGGGGGTGCAGCGGCGGTGAAACAGTGGTACAGTGTCAGGATCCCTAATGTGAGTTCCAAAACAAAGCGCAAGGAATTAAGTTCAATGGGCGCTTCAGTCTTGAATGGGTTTCAATGGTCAAGTTTGTGGCATGCCCGCATTTCCAAGATGGCCGCGCAGACGCTGGGGTCGGCGGTCTAGTTGCTAACAGATCCAGAGAGAGACGATGTGACGCGCGAGCGCCTGAGGTAGTGCGCACTTCACTAAGACTTTTCCTCAGAGAAGACGTGTTCGAGTGTGTTCCCAGTTCTGAAGAGAATATCTAGTGTAAGAAGTTTTCCAGAGTAACGCAAGAGAGTAGTGTCGAGTTAGGTAACCGATACTCACCGAAGAGGACAGAAAAGGCAGTAGAGTCCGTAGAGGCAACTTACTGAGAGTCGAGTTCGGAGTTTTCCTCGTCGCTCCAGGAAACGAGATACGACTTCAGCAGCACCTGAAAAAGAAGACAGAAGAAAGCTAAGTGAATTACCGATAGATTTTTAAGGTCACATTAAAATGATAAGTAGTGTTGGGTGACGCAATAAGTAAAGACTTACCAGGGTCAGCTGAGATCAGCATACCGAGTCCTGTAAAAGAAAAGAAGTACATTGTAGAATATACTGAAGAGGTTACTAAGGGAAAAAATAAAAAGACAATATGAACAGTTAACTAGGAAAGTAAGGAGAAAGACTTGCCTGAGTTATAACAGTTCGCAGTAACCTAAGGAGAGGAAGCAACTGGAGAAGTTAAAGCACAAAAGAATCATCTAGAAGACAACAGTTATTAGTATAGCTAGAAGCAAGAAAAGAAAGAAGAGAAACCACGAGAAGAAAGAGAAGGCAACTATCGAAAAATTGATGCTAGGTTAAAAGAGAAAGAGTTAGAAGATATAAAAACAACAAGGATAAATAGGTATAATAAAACGAATATATGTTTTACAGATAATTAGTGACATCAATAACAAGAAAGAAGAAAAGGCAGAGTTGAACAGGAAGAGAGGCACAGAGTTCAGGATACTGGGTAGGTAGAAAAACCATTAGAGAAGAGAAGAAAAGAGACAGAATAGAGTAGAGGAGGAATAATAATTTGTTGTGTGCTTAGTTACCCTCAGGAGTCTTCAGTAGCAGAGTGATAGCTGAAGAAGAATTCCAGATAGGAAAATCAGAAGGTCCAGAACCAGTCTCTTCTATCGTTTATTATTTTATCCAATTTCCCCCTTCCCCCTTGCTGATCAGTTAGAGCCAAAGACATTTCTTGGGGCTGAGTGATTAGTAGTGGGAGTCGGGTAGCTAGCAGCTTCTGTTCCTGTGCAAGACAACGGTAACCAGCGAGAAGCTGAAGGTGAGCTCTGACAGAGTGAAGTGTCCACGTATTAATCTTGCACCCGAACAGAAAAGAAATGGTTGAGGGAATAAATTTACAGACCTTAGGGTCAGTCCTAGAGGCAATACAAAAGGAATTGGTAGGAGTTAAGGAAGAGAATCAAAGTCTAAGGCAGGAGGTCATGAATTCTAGGAAAGAGACGGCAGAATTAGCACAAAGGATAAGACATCCGTATTCAACTGGAAGGGAAGGTCCCACCACATCAATGGGAGACACAAATAAGCTAACAACGCAAGTAATACATTCCTTATCGCCAGTAATACCGTTGGCAGCGCCAGAGAGATTTAGTGGGGACCCACAAAAGGCGCAGGTGTTTATTACACAATGTTCACTTCATTTCTTGTGTCGCCCTTCTATCTTTCCTGATGCACAATCTAAGGTAGCCTTCATTTTGTCATATTTAAGTGGAGATGCAGCAGCATGGTCGATGCCGATAGTCTCACGAGATGATCCATTATTGCAGAATTTTGATGAGTTCAAGAAAGAATTTCTGAGAATCTTTGACCGAAGACGGATCTCTCAAGCAGTAGATAACGAACTCTTGGAATTGAAGCAGGGAAATAGAGACTTAGTGGCTTATCTAGCTCAATTCAACAAACTTGTAATGGAGACTGATTGGCCAGAGAACAAGAGGACAGCAATATTTTATCGAGGCCTGCGAGATGAACTAAAAGATGGTTTGGCTCAAATACCGAATCGTCCAACTGAAATTTCCGCCCTGATAGACCTAGTGCTAGAACTGGATTTCCGGCAGGGAGAGAGAAGGGGAGAGAGAAGACGAGAGTACAGAAGTACGGTTCCGCGATTCGACCGAGCTAAGGCTGAAACAGGAAGAAGTACAGAAGGAACCTCAGGATGTGAACCTATGCAAATAGGAACGATTCGGGGACCGCTCACAAAAGAGGAGAAGGAAAAAAGACGAGCCAACAACTTATGTATGTATTGTGGATCTAGTGGACATTTTGTGCGAAATTGTCCAAGAAAGCCAAAGGGTTCATTTAAGCCGAAGGAAAACTCGCAGCACCACCTGTAGAAGGAGTTGTGCAGGTGGATGCGAATCAGAAATCAACTCCTCAGGAACATCGGCTGGCGAATACATTACAGTCGTCTTCGCCTCATTTGATTTTATCTTTGACAATCCGTTTTTGTGAAAAAATAATGAAAGGAGTGACTGTGATGGTGGACTCAGGAGCCACAGGTAATTTCTGCGATCTGAAATTCGCGACTAAGATTGGGCTGCAAGCAATTGCCAAGGCTAAAAGTGAACCAGTTCGAGCAATCGATGGTACCAATCTATCCTCAGGGCCAATCACGAGTCACACAGAGTTGGTAGAGCTGATTCAAGAAGATGGGCATAGAGAAGCTATACACTTTAATTTAATTGATGCCCCCCAATTTCAACTTATATTGGGGCTTCCTTGGCTCACAGAGCACAATCCTTCAATCAATTGGAACAACAGAACAATTGAAATGAACTCAGCATATTGTAGAGAGAACTGTTTTGGGGCTTACAAGGCAACGAGTAAACAGAACCCGGCTCATGCCTTATGTTCAGCGGGAGTCTCCGTGTGCGTAATAAATACGCAAACAATTCCACAAGAATATCAAGATTTCGAGGACGTTTTCAACGAACAGGAAGCTGAGCAACTGCCGCCCCATCGTGTTTACGACTGCAAAATAGACTTGGAGCCAGGGGCGAATTTGCCTTGCAGTCGAGTGTACGCCTTGACGGAACAAGAGAATCATCACCTAAGGGAGTATATCGACAAGTACCTGGCCAATGGATTTATACGTCCTTCCCAATCGCCGGTGTCCTCGCCACTATTTTTTGTGCCTAAGAAGGAGCAGGGCGAGTTGAGAACGTGCATTGATTATAGAGCCATAAATCGAATAACAAAGAAGAACAGGTATCCTCTTCCCCTTATCTCCGTCTTGTTGGACCAGATCAAAGGAGCACAGATGTTCACGAAGTTGGATTTAAGGGAAGCTTATCACCTTATTCGAGTTAGAGAGGGAGACGAGTGGAAGACGGCCTTCAGAACACGCTTGGGGCTATTTGAATACCAGGTGATGCCCTATGGGTTGTGTAATGCGCCTGCAGCGTTTCAACACTTCATAAATGATGTGCTCAGTGAATTCATTGATCAATGTGAAATTGTGTATATTGACGATATACTAATCTACTCAAAGGATACGCAGGAGCATCAAACACAGGTTCAAGGAGTTTTGCAGAAACTGCGAGAGAACAAACTATTTGTCGAGTTGGAGAAATGTGCTTTTGGAGTTTCACAGGTAGAGTTCTTGGGCTTTGTAATCTCGCCAGCAGGAATTCATATGGACAAACGAAAGATTCAAGCCGTACAAGAATGGAAGTCACCCACTTGTGTGAAAGAAGTCCAAGCGTTTATTGGGTTCGCAAATTTCTATCGGAGATTTATTGGAGAATTTTCCCGACGAATACTACCCTTGACGCGACTACTGAAGAAAGGGACACGATTCGAATGGTCGGAGGAAGCAGAGCAAGCCTTTAAAGATTTGAAGATAGAGTTCACCACTGCGCCTATCCTTCTTCATGCCGATCCGATGGAGCCCTTTTATGTCGAGACAGATGCCTCGAACCTTGCGATTGGTGGAGTTCTTTCTCAAAGGAATAAGGTAACGGGCCAGTTACACCCGGTGGCTTATCGGTCCAGGAAGTTGACACCAGCAGAAATCAATTATACGATTACGGAAAAAGAGTTGCTGGCGATAAAAGATGCCTTCAAGGAGTGGAGACATTATCTAATGGGGGCCCACCACGTGGTAACAGTCTACACGGACCATCGAAACTTAAAATTCCTGAAGTCAGCCAGAACCTTGACACCTCGCCAACTCCGTTGGTCACTGTACTTTGCCGATTACGATTTCGTGATAACTTATCGGCCGGGTGCACAGAATGGAAAGGCGGATGCTTTGTCTAGGTTGGGAACCGGAGAAGAAAGAAGTCCACTAAGCGCTCAAGTGATCATACCTGATACCAAGATTATAGGCGCCACTGATATATTGAACTTTAAGGAAAAAGTAATCCAAGCTCTAATCCCAGAAGAAATGCAGAAATGGGCGCAACTAGAATCTGGAAGAGAAATTCGAGATGAATTACCATTTAAAGAAGGTGCATTGTATTTGCCGACTACAGCATTGCAGAAGCAAGCCTTGCAGGAATGCCATGATCATCAGTTGGCTGGCCACAAGGGAGAGTTCAAGACAGCAGATCTAATTAAAAGAAAATATTGGTGGCCACAGATGAGTAAAGACATAGAACAATATGTAAAGACTTGTGAGATATGCGCTTAGGGAAAATCAGAAAGGCACGCTCCACAAGGGCTGTTGCAACCCCTTCCCAATTCTCCTCATCCTTGGCATACAATCACCCTAGACTTAATTACAGACTTACCATCCTGTCAAGGGACAAATACAATACTAGTAATAGTAGATGCATACACGAAAATGACACACTTCTTGGCCTTAAAGGGAATCCCTACAGCAAAACAGTTAGCAAGACACTTTAGTACCCAGATTGTCAGATTACATGGAATACCCAAGTTCGTAATATCAGACCGGGGAACCCAATTTGTTTCACATTTCTGGAAGGCTTTTATGAAAGGGTTAGGAGTAGAAACTCGTTTTTCCACCAGTTTCCATCCGGAGACGGATGGACAAACGGAAAGGGTGAACCAGGAATTGGAGCAATATTTACGGTTGTTCTTGATGAAACAGGAGGGAGAATGGCCGGACTACTTGTGGACAGCAGAATTCGCTCATAATAACGCGAAGAATGTGTCCACTGGATATTCCCCGTTCTACTTAAACTATGGTAGACATCCAAATTCAGCAGTACAAGATGTGGAGCTCACAGTACCAGCAGTCAAGGATTTGGTAGCTCATTTAAATTCAGTACATGAAAAAGCATCAAAGAATCTAGTACAGGCTAAGGAAAAGTATAAGAAGTACGCAGATAAGAAAAGAAAGAAACCTCCTCCACTAGGAATTGGAGATAAAGTCTGGTTGAATACAAAAAATTTAAGGCTAAAAGGGAACCGAAAATTTCAGCCACGATTTATCGGCCCTTACCCAATTGCAGAGCAGATCGGTCCAGTGACCTATACATTGGCCTTACCCTCCCAATTCAAAATTCACCCAGTATTTCATGTTTCCCTTTTGAAGAAGGCAGTTTCTAATTTGAGAAAAGAACCAATTCCAAAACCAATTCAGCTAGATACAGGAGTAGAGTTTGAGGTGAAAGAAATTCTGGACTCAAAATTAGTCAGAGGTAAACTGTACAATTTGGTAGATTGGAAAGGCTACGGTCCAGAGGAGCGGTCTTGGGAATCAGATTCAGATGTTCATGCTCCTAGGCTAATAAAACTTTTTTATCAGCGCAATCCAACCAAGCCCAGAGTGGAAGGACCATCCTTGGTGGGGGGTACTGTCAGGATCCCTAATGTGAGTTCCAAAACGAAGCGCAAGGAATTAAGTTCAATGGGCGCTTCAGTCTTGAATGGGTTTCAATGGTCAAGTTTGTGGCATGCCCGCATTTCCAAGATGGCCGCGCAGACGCTGGGCTCGGCGGTCTAGTTGCTAACAGATCCAGAGAGAGACGATGTGACGCGCGCGCGCCTGAGGTAGTGCGCACTTCACTAAGACTTTTCCTCAGAGAAGACGTGTTCGAGTGTGTTCCCAGTTCTGAAGAGAATATCTAGTGTAAGAAGTTTTCCAGAGTAACGCAAGAGAGTAGTGTCGAGTTAGGTAACCGATACTCACCGAAGAGGACAGAAAAGGCCGTAGAGACCGTAGAGGCAACTTATTGAGAGTCGAGTTCGGAGTTTTCCTCGTCGCTCCAGCAAACGAGATACGACTTCAGCAGCACCTGAAAAAGAAGACAGAAGAAAGCTAAGTGAATTACCGATAGATTTTTAAGGTCACATTAAAATGATAAGTAGTGTTGGGTGACGCAATAAGTAAAGACTTACCAGGGTCAGCTGAGATCATCATACCGAGTCCTGTAAAAGAAAAGAAGTACATTGTAGAATATACTGAAGAGGTTACTAAGGGAAAAAATAAAAAGACAATATGAACAGTTAACTAGGAAAGTAAGGGGAAAGACTTGCCTGAGTTATAACAGTTCGCAGTAACCTAAGGAGAGGAAGCAACTGGAGAAGTGAAAGCACAAAAGAATCATCTAGAAGACAACAGTTATTAGTATAGCTAGAAGCAAGAAAAGAAAGAAGAGAAACCACAAGAAGAAAGATAAGGCAACTATCGAAAAATTGATGGTAGGTTAAAAGAGAAAGAGTTAGAAGATATAAAAACAACAAGGATAAATAGGTATAATAAAACGAATATATGTTTTACAGATAATTAGTGACATCAATAACAAGAAAGAAGAAAAGGCAGAGTTGAACAGGAAGAGAGGCACAGAGTTCAGGATACTGGGTAGGTAGAAAAACCATTAGAGAAGAGAAGAAAAGAGACAGAATAGAGTAGAGGAGGAATAATAATTTGTTGTGTGCTTAGTTACCCTCAGGAGTCTTCAGTAGCAGAGTGATAGCTGAAGAAGAATTCCAGATAGGAAAATCAGAAGGTCCAGAACCAGTCTCTTCTATCGTCTATTATTTTATCCAATTTCCCCCTTCCCCCTTGCTGATCAGTTAGAGCCAAAGACATTTCTTGGGGCTGAGTGATTAGTAGTGGGAGTCGGGAAGCTAGCAGCTTCTGTTCCTGTGCAAGACAACGGTAACCAGCGAGAAGCTGAAGGTGAGCTCTGACATACAGAAGGCAAAGTGGGTACAACAAAAAGGGGGGGAAACGAGTGTTACAGCAGAAAGTGGGGCACAGAAGTGAAAAGGGGCCCAAAAAGGGGGGAGAGACGAGTGGCACAGAGCAGAAGCGGGGCCCAGTGGCACAGAAGCAAATGGACGGCACATACCAGCAGTAGCGGCAGCAGGGGCACACAGTCGGCACTGCGTGGAGGGGGAGCGACCTATCAGGAGTGTCAGGGGTCGCTCCCCCTCCTCATTATGTAAAGAAGCCACATTGAAATTGCTCCTGCATTTGGCACAGTTTCATCACAAAGTTTCCCTCTCCAAGCTCCAATATTGTCGACATGAGGTTATCTACTTAGGTCATCTCCTGTCGAAGGAGGGACACCACCTCATCCCTGAATGAATACAGACTATCAGTAAAATGCCCCCACCAAAAAGGCAGAAAGAGGTCCGTGCTTTCATTGGTATCACCTCCTACTGCCACCAATGGATACCCAATTTTTCTCTACTCATTAAACCTTTGTTGGCCCTCACACTTAAAGATGTTCCCCACCCGCTTCCTTGGACAAATGAGTGCCAGCGTGCATTTGAAGAACTGAAAACTGCCTTGTGTTCGGCCCTGGTGCTAGGCACCCCTAGTTATCAGAAGCCCTTCACTTTTTTCATACATGAGCATGATGGTTGCGCATTGTGAGTGTTAACACAGCGTTTCTGTGACAGACAACGCCCCTATGCATATTTTTCTGCAGTTCTAGATCCAGTGGCACGCGCGTTGCCCAGTTGCTTGAGAGCAGCAGCCGCAGCTGCCATATCCATTCGCCAATCTGCTGGTCTGGCTCTTGATACTGCGCTTACAGTTATGGTTCCACACGCAGATGATACTTTATTAAATAGGACAAAAACTCAACACCTTACTGGTGCACGTTTGTCCGGATATGAGTTCACTCTCTTAGCCAGTCATATCACCATCCACAGCTGCACTACACTGAATCCAGCCACATTGTTACCCTTTGTTGATGGTAACACTAGTTCTGATCCACATGATTGTGTCCTCCGGATGGAGGAAGAGACTAAAAGCCATGTAGACTTGACTGACACACCCCTCACTGATCCTGATGGTACCCTGTATATGGATGGTTCTTGTTTCAAACTTCCTGATGGAAGCACAACTGCCGCCTATGCTATCACCACATTACAGACAATGGTGGAGAGTGAGAGGATACCTTACCAATCAGCACAGGCCGTTGAGTTAGTGGCGCTGATAAGAGCGTGTGAATTGAGTGCGGGGATGGCCGTTAACATCTACACTGACAGCCAGTATGCTTTCGGAGTGGCCCATAATTTTGGCCGACTGTGGGCTGAGAGGGGATTTTTAACTTCTCACGGTACTAAGATACAACATGGTCAACTGGTCAGCAGACTGTTAGAAGCATTGTCCCTTCCTTCCAAGATAGCTGTGGTTAAATGTAGCGCCCACAAGAAAGTAACAGATGACATAGGAAGTGGTAATGCATTTGCTGACCAGACTGCAAAGGAAACATCAAAAAATGTCTCTACCCGTATGTATTTAGCTGGCCCCTCAAATTGGGTACCGGAGGGAGGGATGCATGAGGACACTCTTGCAAATGTGAAGGAAATACAGGCAGAGGCAACTAGCGTGGAACAGGCTCTCTGGGAAGAGCAAACGGGCCTATTAGATGAGAATGGGTGTTGGACTTATCTGTCTGAACAACAGCGGAGGTTGTTACCCATTGCCTATGTTTTGCCAGTGGTCACTATGGCTCATGGCTCAGCTCACATTAGTGCAAAAGGTATTTGCAAATTGCTAGCTCCGGTATGGCAAAATAAGCACATCCCAAAATATGCTGAGAGGCTAGTCAGGAATTGCATGATTTGTTTGATGCATAACCCAGGTAAGGGCACACCAACACCTGCTGGGAATTTTGCGCCCCCATCTTGCCCCTTCGAGGTGCTCCAAATTGATAATATTCAGTTGGAAAGATGCAACAACCTCCGATATGTCCTGGTGGTTGTGTGTGCCTTTAGTAAGTGGATTGAGGCATACCCCCTTAAGGACAACACTACTATCAGCACTGCTAAGATCCTGTTGAAGGAATTCTTTCACTGATTCGGAATGCCCAGAATTATCTGGAGCGACAACGGAAATCACTTTACAGGAGAAATAATGAAGAAAGTGTGTGTAGGGATGGGGATCAAACAGAAGTTCCATGCCGCCAATCACCCCCAGTCAGCGGGTCTGGTTGAACGCCACAATGGGACATTGAAATTGAAATTGGCTCAAATACAGGCTGACACAGGACTGTCTTGGCCGGATGCCCTGCCCCTTGCCCTTTTATCCACTAGAGCCATGGCACATTCCCGAACCGGACTATCTCCTTATGAAATAGTGTTTGGTCGACCAACAAATGTTTGGGGAGTGGCCCGCCCACAGAAATATTCTGATATCGAATACCCATTGTTGATTGATTATTTACATGAATTGACCACTAACCTGCGTCTTATTCATCATCAGGTACAGGACATCCTGCCACCCAAACCTGAGGGCCCTGGCCACACCATCCAGCCAGGTGATTGGGTCTGCATCCACAACTCTCAGAGGACCAAGAACCTGGAGCCGAGGTGGAAAGCGCCCCAGCAAGTGTTGTTGGCAGTGAAAGTGGCAGGAAGAAAGAATTGGGTACACGCGACGCACTGCAAACGAGTGCCTCTGCCACTGCCATACGACCAGTGGTTAAGGAGGGCCTGGGAGATGACGAATGTGAACAAGTCCCACGCTTTGTACCCTTCAGTAATGCTAACGTTGCCTGGGCTTCATCTGAGCGAGAGGACAACGACATCCTGCAAGCTGCTGTTCCTCCGCGTTTGAGGCTGCGGGACACTCAACAGCCGGAACCGTTGTTTCATGATCAAACAACGCCCGTATCCACCAGGTACAACCTTCGACCCAGAGAAAAGGACTAAAGAGACAAAGGTCTCTGCCCTCTACCTCACCTTGCCTGACGCTCGCTGCAGGGCTGTGATATTTGCCGGCAGATATATCCGACCGGTACCAGTGCAGCGGACCAGAGTGTGTCAATAGGACAGCTGGAATCACTATCCGGTGAAGCAACCAACAATCAAAGGCAGCAACTAGGGAAGACCGGGTGAGGCATGATGGTGACAAAAATGAACGCTGAAAGCTTAAAGGACAGGAAAATGAAGAAGAGAAAGTACATAAAGATAATACATGGCCGGTTCACGATCTCTCTACTTGTACTCATAATTATTTTACTTGTACTGGCCTGCCTCGGGTGGATAACACACGCTGCCCTTGCAGCACCTGAGTCTAATACCTCTACAGAATCGCCTCATCAGCATGTGTCATTGCCCCCCCAAGTGCAAACAAGAAGGGCAGAATTTTATAACAATACTTTCATTCAGATGTTACACCAGCACCAGTCTGTGGTGAATACAACAAGCTGTTGGGTATTTGGGTTGCTGCCCCATACTGCGGGCACAGGGATGCCCCTGATTCCCGCTCCCTTTTCCCGAGCTGGTTCAGCCTACGGATGGTTTACGGTATTCTTTGATGCCTTCTATTCAGGTAAACCATCTACGCGATCCCCAGTGAAAAATAGTAGCAAGCAAGCATTCACCCACATTTTGACTACGGAGTGGCCAAATATGAATGGGACTTCACCCGAAAAGGATGAATATGAGAACAACCATAGGTCTTTCTATCCGCTGAGCGTCACCGGCAGTGGAGGGAGACGACGGCTGCCACCCCTCAGGGACCTCACTGTCTACCCACATTCTGGGCGATACTGCATCGAGAGCAGTGGAACAGTATGGGTGGAGGAGAGTGACTGCACTTACACGCTCCAGCTTAATGGCTCGACTCGCACAGCTATGGTGGCTTTGCTCAATACCCATTTTGTGTGTGGGAGCAAGGCCTACACCTGGCTGCCCAAGTCATGGGCTGGCACCTGTTATATCGCTTGGTTGCTTCCCCCAACATACACAGCCGATGCAACACACCACATTCAGAAGAGAGGTGTAATTGACGCTGAAGACACAGCTGGCCAAGAATTTGGAGACTTTGCTAAAGGGTTCCTCCCCTTTTGGGGCCCTATGGTCAATAGTAGCAATATTCGACACATTACAAAAGTGGTAGAGGCCACCATCAACGTGACTGCCGGTGCTCTCAGTAACATCACTGCTGAACTTCAAGCGGACCGCCTCATGACATAATCCTAGCGGAACAAGGAGGAGTCTGTAAATTGATCTGAACCAGCTGCTGTGTATATATACCTGATAATGCACCGACAGTTTATCAAGAAATCCAGAAGCTCCACAAGATTGTTTCCGACATCCATCGGGATGAGGGTTCATGGTCCCTAACCAGTTAGTTTTGGGGCCTGGTCTCTCAGTGGGGATGGAAGATATTGATTTTCGTTGCCATCATTGCAGCCGCATTCTTTTCTTGCTGCCTCTGTGTTCAATGTATGCCCGCGCTATGTGGCCTCTGTGCCACCTCTTTAACACCCAAGCCAGTAAATTCAAACCACCAGAATGCCATGATGATGCTTGAGAAGGGGGTCCAGAATATGATGGACATTGACCTAGGTGATGACTGAAAGTTGCCTCTTCATGGCAAAAGGAGGGACTGTTGAACTACGCTTAAAATGGCCACTGAGACTCCATTTCGTGTTGCCATGTTCTCGGCAACCTGGTGAAGGATTGCTTTCTATGTCCCTGTTAGAACTTGCTTAACCCTCCTCGCTCCTTGCGGTTGAGCCGATTCCAGAAGCTGCTTGTGGACCTCGCCCCCCCCCCGTTGTGCCAGAGACTTAGCCACATCCTGTCCACTGTTGGTAACTCAGCCTCTTACACCATCAGCTGTGCTCCGTGACCACGCCATCCGGGCACTGAAGCAAGAGGCTGTGTACATTGTGCAATCAGAGACAGGCGCTCTCTGGCCACGATTACGACACTTGAGACTGATGAGGAACTTGTTGGATGTGTAAAGGGTGTGGCTATTGCTATAATTATGTGTGCGCTGTGGAGTGAAGCAGCAGTCTCCATAGAATTGTCTTTGTACCATTCTGGGACCCTGTCCTTAGCTCGAGCTAATAAAGTAATTTACTTTCCTCCACAGCTAAGTTGTCCTGTTTTTTTTTTTGGTAATACACGAGTAATCAAGGTGAACCCGTAGATTTTAGGTGTCCCCTGCACCGCTGGCTTTGACCCTTCAGTCGGGAGGGGTCTCAAAAAGCCGGTTTTACAGTAGTTTTAGGTTTTAGGGCAGTGCTGTGGTCTTTGTGTAGTGCAGGGGGTTGTGCTGGGGGTAGTGTTTTAGGGTTTAGGGTAGTGCAGTGGTGTTTGGGTAGTGTAGGGGGTCGTGCTGGGGGTAGTGTTTTAGGGTTTAGCATAGTGCAGTGGTGTTTGGGTAGTGTAGGGGGTCATGCTGGTGGTAGTGTTTTAGGGTTTAGGGTAGTGCACTGATGTTTGTGTAGTGTAGGGGGTCATGCTTGGGGTAGATTAAGGGTTTAGGGTAGTGCAGTGGTGTTTGTGTAGTGCAGGGGGTCATGCTGGGGGTGATGTTTTAGGTTTTAGGGCAGTGCTGTGGTCTTTGTGCAGTGTAGGGGGTTGTGCTGGGGGTAGTGTTTTAGGGTTTTGGGTAGTGCAGTGCTGTTTGGGTAGTGTAGGGGGTCGTGCTGGGGGTAGTGTTTTAGGGTTTAGGGTAGTGCAGTGGTGTTTGGGTAGTGTATGGGAACGTGCTGAGGTAGTGTATTACGGTTTAGGGTAGTGCAGTGGTGTTTGGGTAGTGTAGGGGGTCATGCTGGGGGTACATTTAGGGTTTAGTTTAGTGCAGTGGTGATTGGGTAGTGTAGGGAATCATGTTGTGGGAGTGTTTTAGGGTTTAGGGTAGTGCAGTGGTGTTTGGGTAGTGTAGAGGGTTGTGCTGGGGTAGTGGTTTAGGGTTTAGGTTAGTGCAGTGGTGTTTGGGTAGTGTAGGCGTACTGCTGGGGGTAGAGTTTTAGGGTTTAGGGTAGTGCAATGGTGTTGCGTAGTATAGGGGGTACTGCTGGGGGTATTGTTTTAGGGTTTGGGGTAGTGCAGTGGTGTTTGGGTAGTGTAGGGGGTACTGCTGGGGGTAGTGTTTTAGGGTTTAGGGTAGTGCAGTGGTGTTTGGGTTGTGTAGGGGGTCGTGCTGGGGGTAGTGTTTTAGGGTTTAGGGTAGTGCAGTGGTGTTTGTGTAGTGTAGGGGGTTGTGCTGGGGGTAGTGTTTTAGGGTATAGGGTTGTGGAGCAGTGTTTGTGTAGTGTAGGGGGTCGTGTTTAGGGTTTATGGTAGTGCAGTGGTCTTTGGATAGTGTAGGGTTCGTGCAGGGGGAGTGTTTTAGGGTTTAGGGTAGTACAGTGGTGTTTGGGTACTGTAGGGGGCCGTGCAGGGGTGGTGTTTTAGGGTTTATGGTAGTGCTGTGGTCTTTGGGTAGTGTAGGGGGTCGTGCGGGGGGAGTGTTTTAGGGTTTAGGGTAGTGCAGTGGTGTTTGGGTAGTGTAGGGGGTCGTGCAGGGGGTGGTGTTTTAGGGTTTAGGGTAGTGCAGTGGTGTTTAGGTAGTGTAGGGGGTCATGCTGGGGGTAGTGTTTTAGGGTTTAGGGTAGTGCAGTGGTGTTTGTGCAATGTAGGGGGTAGTGTTTTAGGGTTTAGAGTAGTGCAGTGGTGTTTGTGTTGTGTAGGGGGTTGTGCTGGGGTTAGTGTTTTAGGGTTTAGGGTAGTGCAGCGGTGTTTGTGTAGTGTAGGGGGTCGTGTTTAGGGTTTATGGTAGTGCAGTGGTCTTTGGATAGTGTAGGGGTCGTGCAGGGGGAGTGTTTTAAGGTTTAGGGTAGTGCAGTGATGATTGGGTAGTGTAGGGGGTCGTGCAGGTGTGGTGTTTTAGGGTTTATGGTAGTGCTGTTGTCTTTGGGTAGTGTAGGGGATCGTGCGGGGGGAGTGTTTTAGGGTTTAGGGTAGTGCAGTGGTGTTTGGGTAGTGTAGGGGGTCGTGCAGGGGGTGGTGTTTTAGGGTTTAGGGTAGTGCAGTGGTGTTTAGGTAGTGTAGGGGTCGTGCTGGGGGTAGTGTTTTAGGGTTTAGGGTAGTGCAGTGGTGTTTGTGCAATGTAGGGGGTAGTGTTTTAGGGTTTAGGGTAGTGCAGTGGTGTTTGTGTTGTGTAGGGGGTCGTGTTTAGGGTTTATGGTTTTGCAGTGGTCTTTGGGTAGTGTAGGGGGTCGTGCGGGGGGAGTGTTTTAGGGTTTGGGTAGTGCAGTGGTGTTCGGGCAGTGTAGGGGGTCGTGCAGGGGGTGGTGTTTTAGGGTTTAGGGTAGTGCAGTGGTGTTTAGGTAGTGTAGGGGTTCGTGCTGAGGGTGGTGTTTTAGGGTTTAGGGCAGTGCAGTGGTCTTCGGGCAGTGTCGAGAGTCGTGCTGGGTGTGGTGTTTTAGGGATTAGGGCAGTGCAGTGGTCTTTGGGCAGTGTAGGGGGTCATGCTGGGGGTGGTGTTTTAGGGTTTACGGTACTGCAGTGGTGTTTGGGTAGTGTAGGGGGTACTGCTGGGGATAGTGTTTTAGGGTTTAGGGTAGTGCAGTGGTGTTTGGGTAGTGTTTATGGAGTCGTGCTGGGGGTAGTGTTTTAGGGTTTAGAGTAGTGCAGTGGTGTTTGTGCAGTGTATGGGGTAGTGTTTTAGGGTTTAGGGAAGTGCAGTGGTGTTTGTGAAGTGTAGGGGGTCATGCTGGGGGTAGTGTTTTAGGGTTTAGGGTAGTGCAGCGGTGTTTGTGTAGTATAGGGGGTCGTGGTTTAGAGTTTAGGGTAGTGCAGTGGTGTTTGGGTATTGTAGGGGGTCGTGTGGGGTGAGTATTTTAGGGTTTAGGGTAGTGCAGTGGTGTTTGGGTAGTGTACGGGGTCGAGCGGGGGGGGTTTAGGGTTTAGGGTAGTGCAGTGGTGTTTAGGTAGTGTAGGGGGTCGTGCTGGGGGTGGTGTTTTAGGGTTTAGGGTAGTGCAGTGATGTTTTGGTAGTGTAGGGAGTCGTGCTGGGGTAGTGTTTTTGGGTTAAGGGTAGTACCAGTGGTCTTCGGGTAGTGAAGGGGATCATGCTGGGGGTGGTGTTTTAGGGTTTAGGGCAGTGCAGTGGTGTTCGGGCAGTGTAGGGGTTGTGCTGGGGTGGTGGTTTAGGGTTTCGGGCAGTGCAGTGGTCTTCGGGCAGTGTTGAGGGTCATGTTGGTGGTGGTGTTTTATGGTTTAGGGCAGTGCAGTAGTCTTCAGGCAGTGTAGAGGGTCGTGCTGAGGGTGGTATTTTAGGGTTTAGGGCAGTGCAGTGGTTTTCGGGCAGTGTCGGGAGTCGTGCTGGGGTAGTGTTTTAGGGTTTAGGGCAGTGCATTGGTGTTCGGGCAGTGTAGGGGGTTGTACGGGGGTAAATTAAGGGTTTAGGGTAGTGTAGTTGTGTTTGTGTAGTGTAGGGGGTCATGCTGGGGGTAGTGTTTTAGGTTTTAGGGCAGTGCTATGGACATTTGTGCAGTGTAGGAGGTTGTGCTGGGGGAAGTGTTTTAGGGTTTAGGGTAGTGCAGTGGTGTTTGGGTAGTGTAGGGGGTCGTGCTGGGGGTAGTGTTCTAGGGTTTAGCGTAGTGCATTGGTGTTTGGGTAGTGTTGGGGGTCGTGCTGGTTGTAGTGTGTTAGGGTTTAGGGTAGTGCACTGATGTTTGTGTAGTGTAAGGGGTCATGCTTGGGGTAGATTAAGGGTTTAGGGTAGAGCAGTGGTGTTTGTGTAGCGTAGGGGGTCATGATCGGGGTAGTGTTTTAGAGTTTATGTAGTGAAGTGTTGTTTGGGTAGTGCAGGGGAACGTGCTGAAGTTGTGTATTACGGTTTAGGGTAGTGCAGTGGTGTTGGTGTAGTGTAGGGGGTAGTGATTTAGGGTTTAGGGTAGTGTGTGTGGTGTTTGGGTAGTGTAGGGGGTCATGCTGGGGGTAGATTTAGGGTTTAGGGTAGTGAAGTGGTGATTGGGTAGTGTAGGGAGTCGTGCTGGGGGGAGTGTTTTAGGGTTTAGGGTGGTGCAGTGGTGTTTGGGTAGTGTAGAGGGTCGTGCTGGGGGTAGTGTTTTAGGGTTTAGGGTAGTGCAGTGGTGTTTGTGCAGTGTAGGGGGTTGTGATGGGGGTAGTGTTTTAGGGTTTAGGGTGCTGCAGCGGTGTTTGTGTAGTGAAGGGGTCGTGTTTAGGGTTTATGGTAGTGCAGTGGTCTTTGGGTAGTGTTGGGGGTCGTGCGGGGGGAGTGTTTTAGGGTTTAGGAGAGTGCAGTGGTGTTTGGGTAGTGTATGGGGTCATGCAGGGGGTGGTGTTTTAGGGTTTAGGGTACTGCAGTAGTGTTTAGGTAGTGTAGGGGTCGTCCTGGGGGTAGTGTTTTAGGTTTTAGGATAGTGCAGTGGTGTTTCAGTAGTGTAGGGGGTCGTGCTGGGGTCGTGTTTTAGGGTTTAGGGTAGAGCAGTGGTCTTCGGGTAGTGAAGGGGGTCATGCTGGGGGTGGTGTTTTAGGGTTTAGGGCAGTGCAGTGGTGTTCGGGCAGTGTAGGGGGTCGTGCTGGGGGTGGTGTTTTAGGGTTTAGGGCAGTGCAGAGGTCTTCGGGCAGTGTAGGGGTTCGTGCTGGAGGTGGTGTTTTAGGGTTTAGGGCAGTGCAAAGGTCTTCGGGCAGTGTCGAGGGTCGTGCTGGGTGTGGTTTTTTAGGGTTTAGCGCAGTGCAGTGATCTTCGGGCAGTGTAGGGGGTCATGCTGGGGGTGGTGTTTTAGGGTTTAGGGTAGTGCAGTGGTGTTTGGGTAGTGTAGGGGGTACTGCTGCGGATGGTGTTTTAGGGTTTAGGGTAGTGCAGTGGTGTTTGGGCAGTGTTTATGGGGTCGTGCTGGGGGTAGTGTTTTAGTTTATAGAGTAGTGCAGTGGTGTTTGTGCAGTGTATGGGGTAGTGTTTTAGGGTTTAGGGTAGTGCAGTGGTGTTTGTGTAGTGTAGGGGGTCGTGCTGGGGGTGGTGTTTTAGGGTTTAGGGTAGTGCAGTGATGTTTTTTTAGTGTAGGGAGTCGTGCTGGGGTAGGATTTTCGGGTTTAGGGCAGTGGTGTTTCTGGCAGTGTAGGGGGTTGTATTGGGGTGGTGTTTTAGGGTTTAGGGCAGTGCAGTGGTCTTCGGGCAGTGTTGAGGGTCGTGTTGGGGGTGGTGTTTTATGGTTTAGGGCAGTGCAGTGGTCTTCGGGCAGTGTAGAGGGTCGTGCTGGGGTGGTGTTTTAGGGCTTAGGGCAGTGCAGTGGTTTTCAGGCAGTGTCGGGGGTCGTGCTGGGGGTAGTGTTTTAGGGTTTAGGGCAGTGTATTGGTGTTCGGGCAGTGTAGGGGGTCGTGCGGGGGTGGTGTTTTAGGGTTTAGGGTAGTGCATTTGTGTTTAGGTAGTATAGGGGGTCGTGCTGGGGGTGGTGTCTTAGGGTTTAGGGTAGTGCAGTGGTGCTTCAGTAGTGTAGGGGATCATGCTGGGGTAGTGTTTTAGGGTTTTGGGTAGTGCAGTGGTCTTCGGGTAGTGAAGGGGGTTGTCCTGGGGGTGGTGTTTTAGGGTTTAGGGCAGTGCAGTGGTGTTCGGGCAGTGTAGGGGTTTGTGCTGGGGTGGTGTTTTAGGGTTTAGGGCAGTGCAGTGGTCTTCGGGCAGAGTAGAGGTTCGTACTGGGGGTTGTGTTTTATAGTTTAGGGCAGTGTAGTGGTCTTTGGGCAGTGTCGAGGGACATGCTGGGGTGGTGTTTTAGGGTTTAGGGCAGTGCAGTGGTCTTCAGGCAGTGTAGGGAGTTGTGCGGGGGTAGATTAAGGGTTTAGGGTAGTGTAGTTGTGTTTGTGTAGTGTAGGGGGTCATGCTGAGGGTAGTGTTTTAGGGTTTAGCGTAGTGCAGTGGTGTTTGGGTAGTGTAGGGGGTCGTGCTGGTGGTAGTGTTTTAGGGTTTAGGGTAGTGCACTGATGTTTGTGTAGTGTAGGGGGTCATGCTTGGTGTAGATTAAGGGTTTAGGGTAGAGCAGTGGTGTTTGTGTAGTGTAGGGGGTCATGCTGGGGGTAGTGGTTTAGGTTTTAGGACAGTGCTGTGGTCTTTGTGCAGTGTAGGGGGTTGTGCTTGGGGTAGTGTTTTAGGGTTTAGGGTTGTGCAGTGGTGTTTGGGTAGTGTAGGGGGTCGTGCTGGGGGTAGTGTTTTAGGGTTTAGGGTAGTGAAGTGGTGTTTGGGTAGTGTAGGGGAACGTGCTGAGGTAGTGTATTATGGTTTAGGGTAGTGCAGTGGTGTTGGTGTAGTGTAGGGGGTAGTGTTTTAGGATTTAGGGTAGTGCTGTGGTGATTGGGTAGTGTAGGGAGTCGTGCTGGGGGTAGATGTAGGGTTTAGGGTAGTGAAGTGGTGATTGGGTAGTGTAGGGAGTCGTGCTGGGGGGAGTGTTTTAGGGTTTAGGGTAACGCAGGGGTGTTTGGGTAGTGTAGAGGGTCGTGCTGGGGGTAATGTTTTAGGGTTTAGGGTAGTGCAGTGGTGTTTGTGCAGTGTAGGGGGTTGTGATGGGGTAGTGTTTTAGGGTTTAGGGTAGTGCAGCAGTGTTAGTGTAGTGTAGGGGGTCGTGTTCAGGGTTTATGGTAGTGCAGTGGTCTTTGGGTAGTGTAGGGGGTCGTGCGGGGGGAGTGTTTTAGGGTTTAGGGTAGTGCAGTAGTGTTTAGGTAGTGTAGGGGGTTGTGCTGGGGGTAGTGTTTTAGGGTTTAGGGTAGTGCAGTGGTGTTTCAGTAGTGTAGGGGGTCGTGCTGGGGTTGTGTTTTAGGGTTTAGGGTAGAGCAGTGGTCTTCGGGTAGTGAAGGGGGTCATGCTGGGGTTGGTGTTTTAGGGTTTAGGGCAGTGCAGTGGTGTTCGGGCAGTGTAGGTTGTCGTGCTGGGGGTGGTGTTTTAGGGTTTAAGGCAGTGCAGAGGTCTTCGGGCAGTGTAGGGGTTCGTACTGGGGGTAGTGTTTTAGGGTTTAGGGCAGTGCAGTGGTCTTCGGCCAGTGTAGGGGTTCATGCTGGGGGTGGTGTTTTAGGGTTTAGGGCAGTGAAAAGGTCTTCGGGCAGTGTTGAGTGTCGTGCTGGGTGTGGTGTTTTAGGGTTTAGCGCAGTGTAGTGATCTTAGGCAGTGTAGGGGGTCATGCTGGGGGTGGTGTTTTAGGGTTTAGGGTAGTGCAGCGGTGTTTGGGTAGTGTAGGGGGTACTGCTGCAGATAGTGTTTTAGGGTTTAGGGTAGTGCAGTGGTGTTTGGGCAGTGTTTATGGGGTCGTGCTGGGGTAGTGTTTTAGGGTTTAGAGTAGTGCAGTGGTGTTTGTGCAGTGTAGGGGTAGTGTTTTAGGGTTTAGGGTAGTGCAGTGGTGTTTGTGTAGTGTAGGGGGTCGTGCTGGGTGTGGTGTTTTAGGGTTTAGGGTAGTGCAGTGATGTTTTGGTAGTGTAGAGTGTCGTGCTGGGGTAGTGTTTTCAGGTTAAGGGTAGTGCAGTGGTCTTCGAAGAGTGAAGGGGGTCATGCTGGGGGTGGTGTTTTAGGGTTTAGGGCAGTGCAGTGGTGTTTCTGGCAGTGTAGGGGGTTGTACTGGGGTGGTGTTTTAGGGTTTAGGGCAGTGCAGTGGTCTTCGGGCAGTGTTGAGGGTCGTGTTGGGGGTGGTGTTTTACGGTTTAGGGCTTTGCAGTGGTCTTCGGGCAGTGTAGAGGGTCGTGCTGGGGGTGGTGTTTTAGGGTTTAGGGCAGTGCAGTGGTTTTCGGGCAGTGTCGGGGGTCTTGCTGGGGGTAGTGTTTTAGGGTTTAGGGCAGTGCATTGGTGTTCGGGCAGTGTAGGGGGTCGTGCGGGGGTGGTGTTTTAGGGTTTAGGGTAGTGCAGTGGTGTTTAGGTAGTATAGGGGGTCGTGCTGGGGGTGGTGTTTTAGGGTTTAGGGTAGTGCAGTGGTGCTTCAGTAGTGTAGGAGATCATGCTGGGGTAGTGTTTTAGGGTTTTGGGTAGTGCAGTGGTCTTCGGGTAGTGAAGGGGGTTGTGCTGGGCGTGGTGTTTTGGGGTTTAGGGCAGTGCAGTGGTGTTCGGGCAGTGTAGGGGGTCATGCTGGGGGTGGTGTTTTAGGGTTTAGGGCAGTGCAGTCGTCTACGGGCAGTGTAGGGGTTTGTGCTGAGGGTGGTGTTTTAGGGTTTAGGGCAGTACAGTGGTCTACGGGCAGAGTAGGGGTTCGTACTGGGGGTTGTGTTTTAGAGTTTAGGGCAGTGCAGTGGTCTTCTGGCAGTGTTGAGGGACATGCTGGGGGTGGTGTTTTAGGGTGTAGGGCAGTGCAGTGGTCTTCGGGCAGTGTAGGGGGTCGTGCTGGGGGTGATTTTTTAGGGTTTAGTGTAGTGCAGTGGTGTTTGGGTAGTGTAGGGAGTACTGCTGGGGATAGTGTTTTAGGGTTTAGGGTAGTGCAGTGGTGTTTGGGTAGTGTAGGGTGTACTGCTGCAGATAGTGTTTTAGGGTTTAGGGTAGTGCAGTGGTGTTTGGGCAGTGTTTATGGGGTCGTGCTGGGGTAGTGTTTTAGGGTTTAGAGTAGTGCAGTGGTGTTTGTGCAGTGTAGGGGTAGTGTTTTAGGGTTTAGGGTAGTGCAGTGGTGTTTGTGTAGTGTAGGGGGTCGTGCTGGGGGTGGTGTTTTAGGGTTGAGGGTAGTGCAGTGATGTTTTGGTAGTGTAGGGTGTCGTGCTGGGGTAGTGTTTTCAGGTTAAGGGTAGTGCAGTGGTCTTCGAAGAGTGAAGGGGGTCATGCTGGGGGTGGTGTTTTAGGGTTTAGGGCAGTGCAGTGGTGTTTGGGTAGTGTAGGGGGTCATGCCGGGGGTAGTGTTTTAGGGTTTAGAGTAATGGAGTGGTGTTTGTGCAGTGTAGGGGGATAGTGTTTTAGGGTTTAGGGTAGTGTAGTAGTGTTTGTGTAGTGTAGGGGGTCGTGCTGGGGGTATTGTTTTAGGGTTTAGGGAAGTGCAGCGGTGTTTGTGTAGTGCAGGGGGTCATGGTTTAGGGTTTAGGGTAGTGCTGTTGTCTTTGAGTAGTGTAGGGGGTCGTGCAGGGTGAGTGTTTTAGGGTTTAGCGTAGTGCAGTGGTGTTTAGGTAGTGTAGGGGGTCATGCTGGGGGTGGTGTTTTAGGGTTTATGGTAGTGCAGTGGTATTTTGGTAGTGTAGGGGGTTGTGCTGAGGATGGTGTTTCAGGGTTTAGGGCAGTGCAGTGGTGCTCGGGCAGTTTAGGGGGTAGTGCAGGGGGTGGTGTTTCATGGTTTAGGGCAGTTCAGTGGTGCTCGTGCAGTGTAGGGAGTCATGCAGGGGGTGGTGTTTCAGGTTTTAGGGCAGTGCAGTGGTGTTCGGTCAGTGGAGGCGGTCTTGCTATGGGTGGTGTTTTAGGGTTTAGGGCAGTGGTGTTCGGGCAGTATAGGGGGTCTTGCTGGGGGTGGTGTTTCAGGGTTTAGGGCAGTGGTGTTCGGGCAGTGTAGGCGATCTTGCTGGGGGTGGTGTTTCAGGGATTAGGGCAGTGCAGTGCTGTTCGGGCAGTGTAGGGGGTCTTGCTGGGGCTGGTGTTTCAGGGTTTAGGGCAGTGCAGTGGTGTTCGGGCAGTGTAGGGGGTCGTGCTGGGGCTGGTGTATCCGGTTTTAGGGCAGTGCAAAGGTGTTCGGCCAGTGTAGGGGGTCGTGCTGGGGCTGGAGTTTCAGGGTTTAGGGTACTGCAGTGGTGTTTGTGTAGTGTAGGGGGTCGTGCTGAAGTTAGTGTTTTAGGGTTGAGGGTAAAACAGTGATGTTTGTGTAGTGTAGGGGGTTGTGCTTGGGGTAGATTTAGGGTTTAGGGTAGTGCAGTTGTGTTTGGGTAGTGTAGGGAGTCATGTTGGGTGAAGTGTTTTAGGGTTTAGGGTAGTGCAGTGGTGTTTAGGTAGTGTAGGGGTTCGTGCTGGGGTAGTGTTTTAGGGTTTGGTGTAGAGCAGTCGTGTTGGTGTAGTGTAGGGGATGGTGCTGGGGGTAGTGTTTTAGGGTTTAGGGTAATGCAGTGGTGTTTGGGTAGTAAAGGCGGTCGTGCTGGGGGTATTGTTTAAGGGTTTAAAGGTAGTGCAGTGGGGTTTGGGTAGTGTAGGGGGTCGTGCTGGGGTAGTGTTTTAGGGTTTAGGGTATTGCAGTGGAGTTGGTGTACTGTAGGGGGTCGTGCTGGGGATAGGGTTTTAGGGTTTAGGGTAGTGCAGTGGTGTTTGGGTAGTATAGGGGGTTGTGCTGAGGGTAGATTAAGGGTTTAGGGTAGTACAGAGGTTTTTGGGTAGTGTAGAGGGTTTTGCCGGGGGTAGATTTAGGGTTTAGGGTAGTGCAGTGGTGTTTGGGTAGTGTAGGGAGTCGTGCAGGGGAGAGTTTTAGGGTTTAAGGTTGTGCAGTGGTGTTTGGGTAATGTAGGGGGTCGTGCTGGGTGTAGTGTTTTAGGGTTTAGGGTAGTGCAGTGGTGTTTGGGTAGTGTAGGGGGTCATGCTGGGGGTAGTGTTTTATGGTTTAGGGCAGTGCAGTGGTGTTTGGGTAGTGTAGGGGGTACTGCTGGGGATAGTGTTTTAGGGTTAAGGATAGTGGAGTATTGTTTGGATAGTGTAGGGGGTCATGCTGGGGTTAGTGTTTTAGGGTTTAGGGTAGTGCAGTGGTGTTTGTGCAGTGTAAGGGGTAGTGTTTTAGGGTTTAGGGTAGTGCAGCGGTGTTTGTGTAGTGTAGGGAGTTGTGTTTTAGGGATTAGGGTAGTTCAGTGGTCTTTGGGTAGTGTAGGGCGTCGTGCAGGGGGTCGTGTTTTAGGGTTTAGTGTAGTGCAGTGGTGTTTCGGTAGTGTAGGAGTTTGTGCTGGGGTAATGTTTTAGGGTCAAGGGTAGTGCAGTGGTCTTTGGGTAATCAAGGGGGTCATGCTGGGGGTGGTGTTTTAGGGTTTAGGGCAGTGCATTGGTGTTCGGGCAGTGTAGGGGGTCGTGCGGGGGTGGTGTTTTAGGGTTTAGGGTAGTGCAGTGGTGTTTAGGTAGTATAGGGGGTCGTGCTGGGGGTGGTGTTTTAGGGTTTAGGGTAGTGCATTGGTGCTTCAGTAGTGTAGGGGATCATGCTGGGGTAGTGTTTTAGGGTTTTGGGTAGTGCAGTGGTCTTCGGGTAGTGAAGGGGGTTGTGCTGGGCGTGGTGTTTTGGGGTTTAGGGCAGTGCAGTGGTGTTCGGGCAGTGTAGGGGGTCATGCTGGGGGTGGTGTTTTAGGGTTTAGGGCAGTGCAGTCGTCTACGGGCAGTGTAGGGGTTTGTGCTGAGGGTGGTGTTTTAGGGTTTAGGGCAGTACAGTGGTCTACGGGCAGAGTAGGGGTTCGTACTGGGGGTTGTGTTTTAGAGTTTAGGGCAGTGCAGTGGTCTTCTGGCAGTGTCGAGGGACATGCTGGGGGTGGTGTTTTAGGGTGTAGGGCAGTGCAGTGGTCTTCGGGCAGTGTAGGGGGTCGTGCTGGGGGTGATTTTTTAGGGTTTAGTGTAGTGCAGTGGTGTTTGGGTAGTGTAGGGAGTACTGCTGGGGATAGTGTTTTAGGGTTTAGGGTAGTGCAGTGGTGTTTGGGTAGTGTAGGGGGTACTGCTGCAGATAGTGTTTTAGGGTTTAGGGTAGTGCAGTGGTGTTTGGGCAGTGTTTATGGGGTCGTGCTGGGGTAGTGTTTTAGGGTTTAGAGTAGTGCAGTGGTGTTTGTGCAGTGTAGGGGTAGTGTTTTAGGGTTTAGGGTAGTGCAGTGGTGTTTGTGTAGTGTAGGGGGTCGTGCTGGGGGTGGTGTTTTAGGGTTTAGGGTAGTGCAGTGATGTTTTGGTAGTGTAGGGTGTCGTGCTGGGGTAGTGTTTTCAGGTTAAGGGTAGTGCAGTGGTCTTCGAAGAGTGAAGGGGGTCATGCTGGGGGTGGTGTTTTAGGGTTTAGGGCAGTGCAGTGGTGTTTGGGTAGTGTAGGGGGTCATGCCGGGGGTAGTGTTTTAGGGTTTAGAGTAATGGAGTGGTGTTTGTGCAGTGTAGGGGGATAGTGTTTTAGGGTTTAGGGTAGTGTAGTAGTGTTTGTGTAGTGTAGGGGGTCGTGCTGGGGGTATTGTTTTAGGGTTTAGGGAAGTGCAGCGGTGTTTGTGTAGTGCAGGGGGTCATGGTTTAGGGTTTAGGGTAGTGCTGTTGTCTTTGAGTAGTGTAGGGGGTCGTGCAGGGTGAGTGTTTTAGGGTTTAGCGTAGTGCAGTGGTGTTTAGGTAGTGTAGGGTGTCATGCTGGGGGTGGTGTTTTAGGGTTTATGGTAGTGCAGTGGTATTTTGGTAGTGTAGGGGGTTGTGCTGAGGATGGTGTTTCAGGGTTTAGGGCAGTGCAGTGGTGCTCGGGCAGTTTAGGGGGTAGTGCACGGGGTGGTGTTTCATGGTTTAGGGCAGTTCAGTGGTGCTCGTGCAGTGTAGGGAGTCGTGCAGGGGGTGGTGTTTCAGGTTTTAGGGCAGTGCAGTGGTGTTCGGTCAGTGGAGGCGGTCTTGCTATGGGTGGTGTTTTAGGGTTTAGGGCAGTGGTGTTCGGGCAGTATAGGGGGTCTTGCTGGGGGTGGTGTTTCAGGGTTTAGGGCAGTGGTGTTCAGGCAGTGTAGGCGATCTTGCTGGGGGTGGTGTTTCAGGGATTAGGGCAGTGCAGTGCTGTTCGGGCAGTGTAGGGGGTCTTGCTGGGGCTGGTGTTTCAGGGTTTAGGGCAGTGCAGTGGTGTTCGGGCAGTGTAGGGGGTCGTGCTGGGGCTGGTGTATCCGGTTTTAGGGCAGTGCAAAGGTGTTCGGCCAGTGTAGGGGGTCGTGCTGGGGCTGGAGTTTCAGGGTTTAGGGTACTGCAGTGGTGTTTGTGTAGTGTAGGGGGTCGTGCTGAAGTTAGTGTTTTAGGGTTGAGGGTAAAACAGTGATGTTTGTGTAGTGTAGGGGGTTGTGCTTGGGGTAGATTTAGGGTTTAGGGTAGTGCAGTTGTGTTTGGGTAGTGTAGGGAGTCATGTTGGGTGAAGTGTTTTAGGGTTTAGGGTAGTGCAGTGGTGTTTAGGTAGTGTAGGGGTTCGTGCTGGGGTAGTGTTTTAGGGTTTGGTGTAGAGCAGTGGTGTTGGTGTAGTGTAGGGGATGGTGCTGGGGGTAGTGTTTTAGGGTTTAGGGTAATGCAGTGGTGTTTGGGTAGTAAAGGCGGTCGTGCTGGGGGTATTGTTTAAGGGTTTAAAGGTAGTGCAGTGGGGTTTGGGTAGTGTAGGGGTCGTGCTGGGGTAGTGTTTTAGGGTTTAGGGTATTGCAGTGGAGTTGGTGTACTGTAGGGGGTCGTGCTGGGGATAGGGTTTTAGGGTTTAGGGTAGTGCAGTGGTGTTTGGGTAGTATAGGGGGTTGTGCTGAGGGTAGATTAAGGGTTTAGGGTAGTACAGAGGTTTTTGGGTAGTGTAAAGGGTTTTGCCGGGGGTAGATTTAGGGTTTAGGGTAGTGCAGTGGTGTTTGGGTAGTGTAGGGAGTCGTGCAGGGGAGAGTTTTAGGGTTTAAGGTTGTGCAGTGGTGTTTGGGTAATGTAGGGGGTCGTGCTGGGTGTAGTGTTTTAGGGTTTAGGGTAGTGCAGTGGTGTTTGGGTAGTGTAGGGGGTCATGCTGGGGGTAGTGTTTTAGGGTTTAGGGCAGTGCAGTGGTGTTTGGGTAGTGTAGGGGGTACTGCTGGGGATAGTGTTTTAGGGTTAAGGATAGTGGAGTATTGTTTGGATAGTGTAGGGGGTCATGCTGGGGTTAGTGTTTTAGGGTTTAGGGTAGTGCAGTGGTGTTTGTGCAGTGTAAGGGGTAGTGTTTTAGGGTTTAGGGTAGTGCAGCGGTGTTTGTGTAGTGTAGGGAGTTGTGTTTCAGGGATTAGGGTAGTTCAGTGGTCTTTGGGTAGTGTAGGGCGTCGTGCAGGGGGTCGTGTTTTAGGGTTTAGTGTAGTGCAGTGGTTTTTCGGTAGTGTAGGAGTTTGTGCTGGGGTAATGTTTTAGGGTCAAGGGTAGTGCAGTGGTCTTTGGGTAATCAAGGGGGTCATGCTGGGGGTGGTGTTTTAGGGTTTAGGGCAGTGCAGTGGCCTTCGGGCAGTGTTGGGGTTCGTGCTGGGGTGGTGTTTTATGGTTTAGGGCAGAGCAGTGGTCTTTGGGCAGTGTAGGGGTTCGTGCTGGGGTGGTGTTTTAGGGTTTAGGGCAGTGCAGTGGTCTTCGGGCAGTGTTGAGGCTCGTGCTGGGGTGATGTTTTAGGGTTTAGGGTAGTGGAGTGGTGTTTGGGTAGTGTAGGGTTCATGTGGGGGTAGTGTTTTAGGGTTTAGGGTAGTGCAGTGGTCTTCTGGTAGTGAATGGGGTCGTGCTGGGAGTGCTGTTTTAGGGTTTAGGTCAGTGCAGTGGTGTTCGGGCAGTGTAGGGGGTCATGCTGGGGGTAGTGTTTTAGGGTTTAGGGCAGTGCAGTGGTGTTTGGGTAGTGTAGGGGGTACTGCTGGGTATAGTGTTTTAGGGTTAAGGATAGTGGAGTATTGTTTGGATAGTGTAGGGGGTCATGCTGGGGTTAGTGTTTTAGGGTTTAGGGTAGAGCAGTGGTGTTTGTGCAGTGTAAGGGGTAGTGTTTTAGGGTTTAGGGTAGTGCAGCGGTGTTAGAAATGGGGGTCTCTAGTTGGCACAGGTATGCACTTGCGACAAGCAGGGACTCTCAATTCTAAGTCAGGATAAGGGGATCACCCTTTCAAATAACCCCTGCTCACCCTTTAGGTAGTGTGGCGCAAGCAGTCAAGACTATTCTCAGGGCATCATAGGTTAAGCATTTGTGAACACATACAATAATGCAATGACACACCACAAATGGACACCAGTTAAGGTTATATCAAAAATAGTTCTCTTTATATAAGGCTTAGCACAAGACCAGAATAACGTTTAGAAATGACCACAGTATTATTTTAAAGTTCAATGTTCTTGCAAAAAGGCTTAAAATGCAAAAATAGGCTTCTTTTACTCAATTCTGCTTCTTTTCAGGCTTTGTACGGTTCGAACCTGGGTGTACGACTCGTCCGCATTAAAAACAACAAAAGTACGAGTCAAACAATCGGTGCGGACTCCGGGGTCCGGGACGTGCACACTGCGGTGCGAACAAAACAAGGTACCTTAAGTTCGTGGGGTCCGCGACGGACAGTGCGGGTTAAGTTGATGGGTCCGGGTTGTAGTTCGGCAGCGTATTCGGTCTGGTCCGGTCGCGGCATCGGGATGCGGCGTTGGTACGGGGCCTTCAGGGATACGTGCGGATGATCCGGATCAGCTTGCAGAGTCCGTGGCGTCGGCGTTCGGGCCGTACCTTCGGTGCGGATCGGCGGCGACACTTCTCGGTGCCGTACAGCGTACGGGGAGGATCAGCGTACTGCGGCTTCTCGGCTCTGAGTATGGCACGGTTCAGTACGTTAGCAGCGTACGGACCGTACCTGCAGGACGATGGAGCTTGGGTCCGGCGTACAGGGTCCGGCAGCCATGGGTGTACGTCTCGAATCGGCGGGGAAGGTTAGGTGCAATGCAGCCGGGAGGGATACGGTGCGTACTAACGCTTTTGGGTCAGCGTAGACGCACGGTGCCGGGCGGCAAAGACACGGCTTCGCGGCGGATGTAGTACGAGGCGTACTGGGGCCAACTCCAGCGGGAAACAAGCACAGATCGTCCAGGCATCTCAATTTTAGAAGGCAGATGAGTCCAATGGTCCTGGGACTCAGTTCAGGGGGCAAGCTCTTCTTCCAAGCCCTTGGAGATAGTTGAAAAACAAAGTACAAAGTCTCTTTCAGTCTTTTCCTCTCCTTTCTCAGCAAGGCACCAACTGCAGGCCAATCCCCCAGGTCAGGGAAAGTTACTCCTCCTTCAGCTTCTTCCAGGTCCTTCTAGTCAGGCAGAGTTCCTTCGTGGTTCAATCAGGATCTGATTTCTTAGGAGCAGGGCTTCTTCTTTTATAGCACAATTCTTTTGTTCTTTGTCGCCAGGGGGCCTGGGCCTGGCTCAGTCCAGTTTTGGAGCACTTTGTTGAGGTGACTCTGCTCTTTCCTTTCAGCAGCAGGGCAGAGACATCAGCCGCTCCACAGGGGGCGGAGCCGGCATTGTGGTGGCAGAGCACAGGTCTATTCAGAGTCAAAGGTGTACTCCTCCCACCCATCCTGGTGTAATCTCTCTACCCACCACCTGGCAGCCAGCCTGTCTCCTGGAATTCCTCAGCCCTGATCCTTTACTGTTACTAGGCAGAACACACACACACAGCAGAGGCGGACTGAAATAGCCAGGTCAGTAAAGACTAACTTTCTAAAAGTAGTATTTACAAACACAGGATATTAAAATAAACTTTACTAAAAGAAGTATTTTATTATTCTGAGTTCAGGCATACTAAACATGAATTTCTACCATGCTTCCTGAGCCTGCTAGGATTATAGAGTGTTATAATCTAGCAGCCCATTCTGGCCTATGGAGAGCAGGTAGCCTTACAATAGTGAAAAACGAAAATGGCTGTAATTCACTATTAGGACATGCCACACACCTCAGGGCATGTCCTACCTTATCCTTACAATGCACCCTGCCCTAGGGCCTACCATAGGGGTGACTAACATGAAGGTAAGGGAAGGTTTAGGGACTGGCAAGTGGGGACACTTGCCGAGTCAGCATGACAGTACCAGACTGCATGCAGGTTCTGCAATGGCAGACCTTAGACACATTTTACCAGGCTGCTTCTGTGGGTGGCACAACCAGTGCTGAAAGCCCACTAGCAGTATTTGGATATACAAGCCCTTAGCACCCCTGGTGCTCTCTACTAGGGACTGATAGTAAACCAAATAGCCAAACATGGAAGTCAATTCACATAATACATTTTACCATAGGGAGAGCATATGCACCTTAGCACTGGTTAGCAGTGGTAAGGTGCCCAGAGTCATAAAACAGCCAACACCAGGTCAGAAAAAATACTGAAGGAAGGCAAAAAAGTTTAGGGATGACCCTGCAAGAAGGGCCAAGTCCAACACAACCCCCTTCCAGCCAAAACGCAGGGTAGACCAATCACCACCGTGATGGTCTTCCCTGCTTGGGGCGATAGAACAAGGACCTGGCCCGCAACTGCAGGGGCAGACTCCCGTTCTACGCCAATCTGAACCTATTGGACTCCCTCTGGCCATACTCTCCGGGCCCACCAAGCCAATCCATGGGGACCCCTTCTCCTCACCTGTGGACACCACCTGTGCAACACCTAACCTTAACTGGCCCACAGGTGTGTCCCAACAGACAGACAGCAAAATGCTACCGTGGCCACTGACAGTAGTCAGGGATGAGACCCAGGCCCTATGCCTCTTAGGGCTCTCAAACCTCTGTGGTGCCAGGGAGCGGGGGGCAGTAGCCCCAGGTGCTTGGCACCCTTTGTCCATTCTCCCCCTTGTCAGGTCAGGTATGACATCCTGGCACTGACCCACCAGCCCCAGGACTGTACCCGGCGGCTGGAATAAAGACTGGGGTGGCCTCTCCCACACCCAGTCCTCCCTCTTGGGGCTCTGTACCCTCCCACCTGGAGTGGTACCCCCTTCCAGAATTGCCAGGGCACCTGGGGCAGGTGTCCTGTGCAATTCGCCCACCAGTTCAGGGGTTCTATCCTGCAACTGGGCGTCCAGATCAGGGGGGACACCCTGAACCTGGCCCTCCAACCTAGGGTCTAAACCCTTCAGTTGAGCCGGGGTCAGAGGCGAGGACTCCCTCCCTCTGCACCCCCTTCCAGAGTACTGCCCACTCCTAACTGGCATAGTACCCCTAGAAGCAACATGGGTCAGGACACTGCTTACAGTGGTCCCACCCTCCAGGTCAGACACTCCCCCTGAACCTGGCTTCCCAACCCTGGGTCCAACCCATGCGGTTGAACGCTCGCCTGGCGCACCAGGACTTCCCGGGGAGCACACATGCCCCCCTGAGGGTGACACATAACTCATGTGTCGTGTGACAGTCTGCCTGGCGCTGATCTCCCGACCCCTGTCCATCTGACAGTGTCTGAAGATCCCCCAGGACAGAAGTGGTGTCACCATGGTCATTCACTGGTCACGCAGCCCTTCTGGCTGGCCCCTGACCCACTGGTTCTTCCACTGGGGACTCTTTCCCCCTCTCAACCCTCACTCTGGACTTTTGCACCCTCCCAACTGGAGCGGTACTGCCAGACACCAGAACCGAGGGAGGCCTGCTTACAGACACTCCCCGTCCACTAGACTCTAGGGGATCCCCCTCAACGGGCGGACCATCAGGACAGCCTAGGCTCCCCGCCTGGTGATCCCTTAACCCTTTCGCCGCGGCGGGAATTCCGCCGCGGTGCTGGGGGGTGCGGGGGGGCAGCGCGGTGGCGCTGTGCTCATGATGGAGCCGCACCGTCATGAGCCACGGTTGAGCTGTGCTCATGACGGAACGGTTCCGTCATGACTCCGCCCATTTGCGTTGTCCCCCCGCACAGGCGGGGAAACAGCGCCGCGTAGGTGGAGCGGCCGCCAACGGCCGTAACATGACGGAACCGTTCCGTCATGAGCACACGGCAACCGTGGCTCATGGCGGAGCGGCTCCGTCATGAGCGGGGAAGGGGTTAAAGAACCATCCAGGCTCTGAGACTGGGTTTCGGGCACCTGGGGGCACGCAGCCCCACACTCACTCCTTCTCCACTGAGACAGGACGTGAGCCCCTACACCCCTCCCACTACCAGGGGACCTAGCTGGGCTACTCTGCACCACTTCCACCACTCTGGGTTGGAAGATACCCGAGCCACTCCCCACGGGGTCACTCCCCAATGCCTCTCCAGACCCTCTGGAATCCACCAAAAGGTCTGCCTCCAATGTGGGCTCTCTGCGGTCAGAGAACTCACCCTCACACAGGTGTTGGCACAGCTCTGGAAAACAGGGACTTACAATATGCTCTCCCACAATTGGATCACACAGCCCCCTAGCAGGGTTAACCAAACTATCCTTCACCTTACCATCCAGTGCCTCACACACGTACTCCACACCACTCTCCTGAGACTGGCTAGACAGTATCTGACTGTCTCTGTCACACAACCCACACTCTTCTGGGCGGTCTTCACACTCACCCACCAGGACTTCAATTTGGGGGAACCCCTCTCCCTGTACCTCTCAGCTAGAGTCAGTAGAGTGTCCCTCCCTCCACTAGGACTATGAACCCCTGCACCAGTTACCCTATTCCCTTCAGGGATACTGCACACTATTGGAGCTACCTCATGCCCTTGAACCTCCTGGTGTATGTTAACCCCCTCCTTCAAGTCAGGCGCCACATCTCTGGGTGTGCGTACTACTCTCTCAGCACTATAAAATTCAATATTGCTGCCACCAGAGGGAAAGTTGTCTAAACTCTTGGCCTCGAGATCCAACTCCCTCATTATTACTTCATGCTCCATGGCCAGCCTTTGTCTTTCCAGTTCGCAGTTTTGCCATCTCCACTTCATGTGCTCTTCCAGCCCTCCTGTCGGCCATCTCCTCTGGCGACAGGCCACTGCCAGGCTTAGAAGCACCTTCTGGGGGTGTCACCTCCAGCACATTCTCTGGGAACTTGGATTCGTACCAGGCCCTCAGCGTCTTTGTGTACTGTTCCTTGTGTTTCAATCCAGTTTGGTTGATTCTGTACTTGGAGAGGTATCCTTTCAAGACTTCATTTGTGCACTTCCTCGGTGCCTCCTGTTCCCAATCTATGTCATCAACTCCAGAGATTATAGAGGACGCTCCGCCCCCATCGACTGAGCTAGGCATGGTTTCTTAAAGTGGAGATTCTTCAGCAAAACAAAAATCAATACTGTGTGTCTGCGTTATCGGTCTGAACTCACTACGTGGCGTTCACTCAATCACTGTACATGAATCACAAATGCAAATTCAAATCCTCACCGCTGACCACCAATGTTAGAAATGGGGGTCTCTAGTTGGCACAGGTATGCACTTGCGACAAGCAGGGACTCTCAATTCTAAGTCAGGATAAGGGGATCACCCTTTCAAATAACCCCTGCTCACCCTTTAGGTAGTGTGGCGCAAGCAGTCAAGACTATTCTCAGGGCGTCATAGGTTAAGCATTTGTGAACACATACAGTAATGCAATGACACACCACAAATGGACACCAGTCAAGGTTATATCAAAAATAGTTCTCTTTATATAAGGCTTAGCACAAGACCAGAATAACGTTTAGAAATGACCACAGTATTATTTTAAAGTTCAATGTTCTTGCAAAAAGGCTTAAAATGCAAATATAGGCTTCTTTTACTCAATTCTGCTTCTTTTCAGGCTTTGTAAGGTTCGTACCTGGGTGTACGACTCGCCCGCATTAAAAACAACAAAGTACGAGTCAAACAATCGGTGAGGACTCCGGGGTCTGGGACGTGCACACTGCGGTGCGAACAGAACAAGGTACCTTAAGTTCGTGGGGTCCGCGACGGACAGTGCGGGACAAGTTGATGGGTCCGGGTCGTAGTTCGGCAGCGTATTCTGTCTGGTCCGGTCGCGGCATCGGGACGCGGCGTTGGTACGGGGCCTTCAGGGATACGTGCGGATGATCCGGATCAGCTTGCAGAGTCCGTGGCGTCGGCGTTCGGGCCGTACCTTCGGTGCGGATCGGCGGCGACACTTCTCGGCGCCGTGCAGCGTACGGGGAGAATCAGCGTACTGCGGCTTCTCGGCTCTGAGTACGGCACGGTTCAGTACGTTAGCAGCGTACGGACCGTACCTGCGGGACGATGGAGCTTGGGTCCGGTGTACAGGGTTCGGCAGCCATGGGTGTACGTCTCGAATCGGTGGGGAAGGTTAGGTGCAATGCAGCCGGGAGGGATACGGTGCGTACTAACGCTTTTGGGTCAGCGTAGACGCACGGTGCCGGGCGGCAAAGACACAGCTTCACGGCGGATGTAGTACAAGGCGTACTGGGGCCAAATCCAGCGGGAAACAAGCACAGATCGTCCAGGCAACTCAATTTTAGAAGGCAGATGAGTCCAATGGTCCTGGGACTCAGTTCAGGGGGGCAAGCTCTTCTTCCAAGCCCTTGGAGATAGTTGAAAAACAAAGTACAAAGTCTCTTTCAGTCTTTTCCTCTCCTTTCTCAGCAAGGCACCAACTGCAGGCCAATCCCCCAGGTCAGGGAAAGTTACTCCTCCTTCAGCTTCTTCCAGGTCCTTCTAGTCAGGCAGAGTTCCTTCGTGGTTCAATCACGATCTGATTTCTTAGGAGCAGGGCTCCTTCTTTTATAGCACAATTCTTTTGTTCTTTGTCGCCAGGGGGCCTGGGCCTGGCTCAGTCCAGTTTTGGAGCACTTTGTTGTGGTGACTCTGCTCTTTCCTTTCAGCAGCAGGGCAGAGACATCAGCCGCTCCACAGGGGGCGGAGCCGGCATTGTGGTGGCAGAGCACAGGTCTATTCAGAGTCAAAGGTGTACTCCTCCCACCCATCCTGGTGTAATCTCTCTACCCACCACCTGGCAGCCAGCCTGTCTCCTGGAATTCCCCAGCCCTGATCCTTTACTGTTACTAGGCAGAACACACACACACAGCAGAGGCGGACTGAAATGGCCAGGTCAGTAAAGACTAACTTTCTACAAGTAGTATTTACAAACACAGGATATAAAAATAAACTTTACTAAAAGAGGGATTTTATTATTCTGAGTTCAGGCATACTAAACATGAATTTCTACCATGTTTCCTGAGCCTGCTAGGATTATAGAGTGTTATAATCTAGCAGCCCATTCTGGCCTATGGAGAGCAGGCAGCCTTACAATAGTGAAAAACGAAAATGGCTGTAATTCACTATTAGGACATGCCACACACCTCAGGGCATGTCCTACCTTATCCTTACAATGCACCCTGCCCTAGGGCCTACCATAGGGGTGACTAACATGAAGGTAATGGAAGGTTTAGGGACTGGCAAGTGGGGACACTTGCCCAGTCAGCATGACAGTACCAGACTGCATGCAGGTTCTGCAATGGCAGACCTTAGACACATTTTACCAGGCTGCTTCTGTGGGTGGCGCAACCAGTGCTGCAAGCCCACTAGCAGCATTTGGATATACAAGCCCTTGGCACCCCTGGTGCTCTCTACTAGGGACTGATAGTAAACCAAATAGCCAAACATGGAAGTCAATTCACATAATACATTTTACCATAGGGAGAGCATATGCACCTTAGCACTGGTTAGCAGTGGTACGGTGCCCAGAGTCATAAAACAGCCAACACCAGGTCAGAAAAAATACAGGAGGAAGGAAAAAAAGTTTAGGGATGACCCTGCAAGAAGGGCCAAGCCCAACAAGCGGTGTTTGTGTAGTGTAGGGAGCTGTGTTTTAGGGATTAGGGTAGTTCAGTGGTCTTTGGGTAGTGTAGGGCGTCGTGGAGGGGGTGGTGTTTTAGGGTTTAGTGTACTGCAGTGGTGTTTCGGTAGTGTAGGAGTTTGTGCTGGGGTAATGTTTTAGGGTGAAGGGTAGTGCAGTGGTCTTTCGGTAATCAAGGGGGTCATGCTGGGGGTGGTGTTTTAGGGTTTAGGGCAGTGCATTGGTCTTCGGGCAGTGTTGGGGTTCGTGCTGGGGGTGGTTTTTTATGTTTTAGGGCAGAGCAGTGGTCTTTGGGCAGTGTAGGGGTTCGTGCTGGGCTGGTGTTTTATGGTTTAGGGCAGAGCAGTGGTCTTTGGGCAGTGTAGGGGTTCGTGCTGGGGTGGTGTTTTAGGGTTTAGGGCAGTGCAGTGGTCTTCGGGCAGTGTTGAGGCTCGTGCTGGGGTGATGTTTTAGGGTTTAGGGTAGTGGAGTGGAGTGGTGTTTGGGTAGTGTAGGGTTCATGTGGGGGTGTTGTTTTAGGGATTAGGGTAGTGCAGTGGTGTTTCGGTAGTGTAGGGGTTCATGCTGGGGTAGTGTTTTAGGGTTTAGGTCAGTGCAGTGGTGTTCGGGCAGTGTAGGGGGTCGTGCTGGTGGTGGTGTTTTAGGGTTTAGGGCAGTGCAGTGATCTTCAGGCAGTGTACGGGTTCGTGCTGGGGGTGGTGTTTTAGGGTTTAAGGTAGAGCAGTGGTCTTTGGGTAGTGTAGGGGTTTGTGCTGGGCGTGGTGTTTTAGGGTTTAGGGCAGTGCAGTGGTGTTAGAAATGGGGGTCTCTAGTTGGCACAGGTATGCACTTGCGACAAGCAGGGACTCTCAATTCTAAGTCAGGATAAGGGGATCACCCTTTCAAATAACCCCTGCTCACCCTTTAGGTAGTGTGGCGCAAGCAGTCAAGACTATTCTCAGGGCATCATAGGTTAAGCATTTGTGAACACATACAATAATGCAATGACACACCACAAATGGACACCAGTTAAGGTTATATCAAAAATAGTTCTCTTTATATAAGGCTTAGCACAAGACCAGAATAACGTTTAGAAATGACCACAGTATTATTTTAAAGTTCAATGCTCTTGCAAAAAGGCTTAAAATGCAAAAATAGGCTTCTTTTACTCAATTCTGCTTCTTTTCAGGCTTTGTACGGTTCGAACCTGGGTGTACGACTCGTCCGCATTAAAAACAACAAAAGTACGAGTCAAACAATCGGTGCGGACTCCGGGGTCCGGGACGTGCACACTGCGGTGCGAACAAAACAAGGTACCTTAAGTTCGTGGGGTCCGCGACGGACAGTGCGGGACAAGTTGATGGGTCCGGGTTGTAGTTCGGCAGCGTATTCGGTCTGGTCCGGCCGCGGCATCAGGATGCGGCGTTGGTACGGGGCCTTCAGGGATACGTGCGGATGATCCGGATCAGCTTGCAGAGTCCGTGGCGTCGACGTTCGGGCCGTACCTTCGGTGCGGATCGGCGGCGACACTTCTCGATGCCGTACAGCGTACGGGGAGGATCAGCGTACTGCGGCTTCTCGGCTCTGAGTATGGCACGGTTCAGTACGTTAGCAGCGTACGGACCGTACCTGCGGGACGATGGAGCTTGGGTCCGGCGTACAGGGTCCGGCAGCCATGGGTGTACGTCTCGAATCGGCGGGGAAGGTTAGGTGCAATGCAGCCGGGAGGGATACGGTGCGTACTAACGCTTTTGGGTCAGCGTAGACGCACGGTGCCGGGCGGCAAAGACACGGCTTCACGGCGGATGTAGTACGAGGCGTACTGGGGCCAACTCCAGCGGGAAACAAGCACAGATCGTCCAGGCAACTCAATTTTAGAAGGCAGATGAGTCCAATGGTCCTGGGACTCAGTTCAGGGGGCAAGCTCTTCTTCCAAGCCCTTGGAGATAGTTGAAAAACAAAGTACAAAGTCTCTTTCAGTCTTTTCCTCTCCTTTCTCAGCAAGGCACCAACTGCAGGCCAATCCCCCAGGTCAGGGAAAGTTACTCCTCCTTCAGCTTCTTCCAGGTCCTTCTAGTCAGGCAGAGTTCCTTCGTGGTTCAATCAGGATCTGATTTCTTAGGAGCAGGGCTTCTTCTTTTATAGCACAATTCTTTTGTTCTTTGTCGCCAGGGGGCCTGGGCCTGGCTCAGTCCAGTTTTGGAGCACTTTGTTGAGGTGACTCTGCTCTTTCCTTTCAGCAGCAGGGCAGAGACATCAGCCGCTCCACAGGGGGCGGAGCCGGCATTGTGGTGGCAGAGCACAGGTCTATTCAGAGTCAAAGGTGTACTCCTCCCACCCATCCTGGTGTAATCTCTCTACCCACCACCTGGCAGCCAGCCTGTCTCCTGGAATTCCTCAGCCCTGATCCTTTACTGTTACTAGGCAGAACACACACACACAGCAGAGGCGGACTGAAATGGCCAGGTCAGTAAAGACTAACTTTCTAAAAGTAGTATTTACAAACACAGGATATTAAAATAAACTTTACTAAAAGAAGTATTTTATTATTCTGAGTTCAGGCATACTAAACATGAATTTCTACCATGCTTCCTGAGCCTGCTAGGATTATAGAGTGTTATAATCTAGCAGCCCATTCTGGCCTATGGAGAGCAGGTAGCCTTACAATAGTGAAAAACGAAAATGGCTGTAATTCACTATTAGGACATGCCACACACCTCAGGGCATGTCCTACCTTATCCTTACAATGCACCCTGCCCTAGGGCCTACCATAGGGGTGACTAACATGAAGGTAAGGGAAGGTTTAGGGACTGGCAAGTGGGGACACTTGCCGAGTCAGCATGACAGTACCAGACTGCATGCAGGGTCTGCAATGGCAGACCTTAGACACATTTTACCAGGCTGCTTCTGTGGGTGGCACAACCAGTGCTGAAAGCCCACTAGCAGCATTTGGATATACAAGCCCTTAGCACCCCTGGTGCTCTCTACTAAGGACTGATAGTAAACCAAATAGCCAAACATGGAAGTCAATTCACATAATACATTTTACCATAGGGAGAGCATATGCACCTTAGCACTGGTTAGCAGTGGTAAGGTGCCCAGAGTCATAAAACAGCCAACACCAGGTCAGAAAAAATACTGAAGGAAGGCAAAAAAGTTTAGGGATGACCCTGCAAGAAGGGCCAAGTCCAACACAACCCCCTTCCAGCCAAAACGCAGGGTAGACCAATCACCACCGTGATGGTCTTCCCTGCTTGGGGCGATAGAACAAGGACCTGGCCCGCAACTGCAGGGGCAGACTCCCGTTCTACGCCAATCTGAACCTATTGGACTCCCTCTGGCCATACTCCCCGGGCCCACCAAGCCAATCCATGGGGACCCCTTCTCCTCACCTGTGGACACCACCTGTGCAACACCTAACCTTAACTGGCCCACAGGTGTGTCCCAACAGACAGACAGCAAAATGCTACCGTGGCCACTGACAGTAGTCAGGGATGAGACCCAGGCCGTATGCCTCTTAGGGCTCTCAAACCTCTGTGGTGCCAGGGAGCGGGGGGCAGTAGCCCCAGGTGCTTGGCACCCTTTGTCCATTCTCCCCCTTGTCAGGTCAGGTATGACATCCTGGCACTGACCCACCAGCCCCAGGACTGTACCCGGCGGCTGGAATAAAGACTGGGGTGGCCTCTCCCACACCCGGTCCTCCCTCTTGGGGCTCTGTACCCTCCCACCTGGAGTGGTACCCCCTTCCAGAATTGCCAGGGCACCTGGGGCAGGTGTCCTGTGCATTTCGCCCACCAGTTCAGGGGTTCTATCCTGCAACTGGGCGTCCAGATCAGGGGGGACACCCTGAACCTGGCCCTCCAACCTAGGGTCTAAACCCTTCAGTTGAGCCGGGGTCAGAGGCGAGGACTCCCTCCCTCTGCACCCCCTTCCAGAGTACTGCCCACTCCTAACTGGCATAGTACCCCTAGAAGCAACATGGGTCAGGACACTGCTTACAGTGGTCCCACCCTCCAGGTCAGACAACACCTGAACCTAGCTTCCCAACCCTGGGTCTAACCCATGCGGTTGAACGCTCGCCTGGCGCACCAGGACTTCCCGGGGAGCACACATGCCCCCCTGAGGGTGACACATAACTCATGTGTCGTGTGACAGTCTGCCTGGCGCTGATCTCCCGACCCCTGTCCATCTGACAGTGTCTGAAGATCCCCCAGGACAGAAGTGGTGTCACCATGGTCATTCACTGGTCACGCAGCCCTTCTGGCTGGCCCCTGACCCACTGGTTCTTCCACTGGGGACTCTTTCCCCCTCTCAACCCTCACTCTGGACTTCTGCACCCTCCCAACTGGAGCGGTACTGCCAGACACCAGAACCGAGGGAGGCCTGCTTACAGACACTCCCCGTCCACTAGACTCTAGGGGATCCCCCTCAACGGGCGGACCATCAGGACAGCCTAGGCTCCCCGCCTGGTGATCCCTTAAAGAACCATCGAGGCTCTGAGACTGGGTTTCGGGCACCTGGGGGCACGCAGCCCCACACTCACTCCTTCTCCACTGAGACAGGACGTGAGCCCCTACACCCCTCCCACTACCAGGGGACCTAGCTGGGCTACTCTGCACCACTTCCACCACTCTGGGTTGGAAGATACCCGAGCCACTCCCCACGGGGTCACTCCCCAATGCCTCTCCAGACCCTCTGGAATCCACCAAAAGGTCTGCCTCCAATGTGGGCTCTCTGCGGTCAGAGAACTCACCCTCACACAGGTGTTGGCATAGCTCTGGAAAACAGGGACTTACAATATGCTCTCCCACAATTGGATCACACAGCCCCCTAGCAGGGTTAACCAAACTATCCTTCACCTTACCATCCAGTGCCTCACACACGTACTCCACACCACTCTCCTGAGACTGGCTAGACAGTATCTGACTGTCTCTGTCACACAACCCACACTCTTCTGGGCGGTCTTCACACTCACCCACCAGGACTTCAATTTGGGGGAACCCCTCTCCCTGTACCTCTCAGCTAGAGTCAGTAGAGTGTCCCTCCCTCCACTAGGACTATGAACCCCTGCACCAGTTACCCTATTCCCTTCAGGGATACTGCACACTATTGGAGCTACCTCATGCCCTTGAACCTCCTGGTGTATGTTAACCCCCCCCTTCAAGTCAGGCGCCACATCTCTGGGTGTGCGTACTACTCTCTCAGCACTATAAAATTCAATATTGCTGCCACCAGAGGGAAAGTTGTCTAAACTCTTGGCCTCGAGATCCAACTCCCTCATTATTACTTCATGCTCCATGGCCAGCCTTTGTCTTTCCAGTTCGCAGTTTTGCCATCTCCACTTCATGTGCTCTTCCAGCCCTCCTGTCGGCCATCTCCTCTGGCGACAGGCCACTGCCAGGCTTAGAAGCACCTTCTGGGGGTGTCACCTCCAGCACATTCTCTGGGAACTTGGATTCGTACCAGGCCCTCAGCGCCTTTGTGTACTGTTCCTTGTTTTTCAATCCATTTTGGTTGATTCTGTACTTGGAGAGGTATCCTTTCAAGACTTCATTTGTGCACTTCCTCAGTGCCTCCTGTTCCCAATCTATGTCATCAACTCCAGAGAATATAGAGGACGCTCCGCCCCCATCGACTGAGCTAGGCATGGTTTCTTAAAGTGGAGATTCTTCAGCAAAACAAAAATCAATACTGTGTGTCTGCGTTATCGGTCTGAACTCACTACGTGGCGTTCACTCAATCACTGTACATGAATCACAAATGCAAATTCAAATCCTCACCGCTGACCACCAATGTTAGAAATGGGGGTCTCTAGTTGGCACAGGTATGCACTTGCGACAAGCAGGGACTCTCAATTCTAAGTCAGGATAAGGGGATCACCCTTTCAAATAACCCCTGCTCACCCTTTAGGTAGTGTGGCGCAAGCAGTCAAGACTATTCTCAGGGCGTCATAGGTTAAGCATTTGTGAACACATACAGTAATGCAATGACACACCACAAATGGACACCAGTCAAGGTTATATCAAAAATAGTTCTCTTTATATAAGGCTTAGCACAAGACCAGAATAACGTTTAGAAATGACCACAGTATTATTTTAAAGTTCAATGTTCTTGCAAAAAGGCTTAAAATGCAAATATAGGCTTCTTTTACTCAATTCTGCTTCTTTTCAGGCTTTGTACGGTTCGTACCTGAGTGTACGACTCGTCCGCATTAAAAACAACGAAAGTACGAGTCAAACAATCGGTGCGGACTCCGGGGTCCGGGACGTGCACACTGCGGTGCGAACAGAACAAGGTACCTTAAGTTTGTGGGGTCCGCGACGGACAGTGCGGGACAAGTTGATGGGTCCGGGTCGTAGTTCGGCAGCGTATTCGGTCTGGTCCGGTCGCGGCGTCGGGACGCGGCGTTGGTACGGGGCCTTCAGGGATACGTGCGGATGATCCGGATCAGCTTGCAGAGTCCGTGGCGTCGGCGTTCGGGCCGTACCTTCGGTGCGGATCGGCGGCGACACTTCTCGGCGCCGTACAGCGTACAGGGAGGATCAGCGTACTGCGGCTTCTCGGCTCTGAGTACGGCACGGTTCAGTACGTTAGCAGCGTACGGACCGTACCTGTGGGACGATGGAGCTTGGGTCCGGTGTACAGGGTTCGGCAGCCATGGGTGTACGTCTCGAATCGGCGGGGAAGGTTAGGTGCAATGCAGCCGGGAGGGATACGGTGCGTACTAACGCTTTTGGGTCAGCGTAGACGCACGGTGCCGGGCGGCAAAGACACAGCTTCACGGCGGATGTAGTACGAGGTGTACTGGGGCCAAATCCAGCGGGAAACAAGCACAGATCGTACAGGCAACTCAATTTTAGAAGGCAGATGAGTCCAATGGTCCTGGGACTCAGTTCAGGGGGGCAAGCTCTTCTTCCAAGCCCTTGGAGATAGTTGAAAAACAAAGTACAAAGTCTCTTTCAGTCTTTTCCTCTCCTTTCTCAGCAAGGCACCAACTGCAGGCCAATCCCCCAGGTCAGGGAAAGTTACTCCTCCTTCAGCTTCTTCCAGGTCCTTCTAGTCAGGCAGAGTTCCTTCGTGGTTCAATCACGATCTGATTTCTTAGGAGCAGGGCTCCTTCTTTTATAGCACAATTCTTTTGTTCTTTGTCGCCAGGGGGCCTGGGCCTGGCTCAGTCCAGTTTTGGAGCACTTTGTTGTGGTGACTCTGCTCTTTCCTTTCAGCAGCAGGGCAGAGACATCAGCCGCTCCACAGGGGGCGGAGCCGGCATTGTGGTGGCAGAGCACAGGTCTATTCAGAGTCAAAGGTGTACTCCTCCCACCCATCCTGGTGTAATCTCTCTACCCACCACCTGGCAGCCAGCCTGTCTCCTGGAATTCCCCAGCCCTGATCCTTTACTGTTACTAGGCAGAACACACACACACAGCAGAGGCGGACTGAAATGGCCAGGTCAGTAAAGACTAACTTTCTAAAAGTAGTATTTACAAACACAGGATATAAAATTAAACTTTACTAAAAGAGGGATTTTATTATTCTGAGTTCAGGCATACTAAAGATGAATTTCTACCATGCTTCCTGAGCCTGCTAGGATTATAGAGTGTTATAATCTAGCAGCCCATTCTGGCCTATGGAGAGCAGGCAGCCTTACAATAGTGAAAAACGAAAATGGCTGTAATTCACTATTAGGACATGCCACACACCTCAGGGCATGTCCTACCTTATCCTTACAATGCACCCTGCCCTAGGGCCTACCATAGGGGTGACTAACATGAAGGTAAGGGAAGATTTAGGGACTGGCAAGTGGGGACACTTGCCCAGTCAGCATGACAGTACCAGACTGCATGCAGGTTCTGCAATGGCAGACCTTAGACACATTTTACCAGGCTGCTTCTGTGGGTGGCACAACCAGTGCTGCAAGCCCACTAGCAGCATTTGGATATACAAGCCCTTGGCACCCCTGGTGCTCTCTACTAGGGACTGATAGTAAACCAAATAGCCAAACATGGAAGTCAATTCACATAATACATTTTACCATAGGGAGAGCATATGCACCTTAGCACTGGTTAGCAGTGGTACGGTGCCCAGAGTCATAAAACAGCCAACACCAGGTCAGAAAAAATACAGGAGGAAGGAAAAAAAGTTTAGGGATGACCCTGCAAGAAGGGCCAAGCCCAACAAGCGGTGTTTGTGTAGTGTAGGGAGCTGTGTTTTAGGGATTAGGGTAGTTCAGTGGTCTTTGGGTAGTGTAGGGCGTCGTGCAGGGGGTGGTGTTTTAGGGTTTAGTGTACTGCAGTGGTGTTTCGGTAGTGTAGGAGTTTGTGCTGGGGTAATGTTTTAGGGTGAAGGGTAGTGCAGTGGCCTTTGGGTAATCAAGGGGGTCATGCTGGGGGGGTGTTTTAGGGTTTAGGGCAGTGCAGTAGTCTTCGGGCAGTGTTGGGGTTTGTGCTGGGGTGGTTTTTTATGGTTTAGGGCAGAGCAGTGGTCTTTGGGCAGTGTAGGGGTTCGTGCTGGGCTGGTGTTTTATGGTTTAGGGCAGAGCAGTGGTCTTTGGGCAGTGTAGGGGTTCGTGCTGGGGTGGTGTTTTAGGGTTTAGGGCAGTGCAGTGGTCTTCGGGCAGTGTTGAGGCTCGTGCTGGGGTGATGTTTTAGGGTTTAGGGTAGTGGAGTGGTGTTTGGGTAGCGTAGGGTTCATGTGGGGGTGGTGTTTTAGGGATTAGGGTAGTGCAGTGGTGTTTCGGTAGTGTAGGGGTTCATGCTGGGGTAGTGTTTTAGGGCTTAGGTCAGTGCAGTGGTGTTCGGGCAGTGTAGGGGGTCGTGCTGGTGGTGGTGTTTTAGGGTTTAGGGCAGTGCAGTGATCTTCAGGCAGTGTACGGGTTCGTGCTGGGGGTGGTGTTTTAGGGTTTAGGGTAGAGCAGTGGTCTTTGGGTAGTGTAGGGGTTTGTGCTGGGCGTGGTGTTTTAGGGTTTAGGGCAGTGCAGTGGTCTTCGGGCAGCGTTGAGGGTCATGCAGGGGTGGTGTTTTAGGGTTTAGGGCAGTGCAGTGGTCTGCGGACAGTATAGGGGGTCATGCTTGGGGTGGTGTTTTAGGGTTTAGGGCAGTGCAGTGGTCTTCGGGCAGTGTCGGGGGTCGTGTTGGGGGTAGTGTTTTAGGGTGTAGGGCAGTGCATTGGTGTTCGGGCAGTGTCGAGGGTCGTACTGGGGATAGTGTTTTAGGGTTTAGGGCAGGGGCAGTGGTGTTTGGGTAGTGTCGGGGGTCGTGCTGGGGGTGGTGTTTTAGGGTTTAGAGCAGTGCAGTGGTGTTCAGGCAGTGTAGGGGGTCGTGCAGTGATGGTGTTTCAGGGTTTAGGGTAGTGCAGTGGTGTTCGGGCAGTGTAGGGGGTCGTGCGGGGTGGTGTTTCAGGGTTTAGGGCAGTGTAGTGGTGTTAGGGCAGTGCAGGGGGTCGTGCGGGGGCTGGTGTGTCAGGGTTTAGGGCAGTGCAGTGGTGTTCAGGCATTGGAGGGGGTCATGCGGGGGCTGGTGTTTCAGGGATTAGGGCAGTGCAGTGGTGTTCGGGCAGTGTAGGAGGCCGTGCTGGGGGTGGTACTTTAGGGTTTAGGGCAGAGCAGTGGTATTCAAGCTTTGTAGGGGTAGTGTTTCAGGGTTTAGGGCAGAGCAGTGGTGTTCGGGCAGAGTAGGGGGTCGTGCTGGGGTGGTGTTTAGAGTTTAGGGCAGTGCAGTGGTGTTCGGGCAGTGTAGGGGGTCGTGCTGGGGGTGGTGTTTCAGGGTTTAGGGCAGTGCAGTGGTGCTCAAGCAGTGTAGGGGGTCATGCAGGGGGTGATGTTTCAGAGTTTAGGGCAGTGCAGTGGTGTTTGGTCAGTGTAGGCGGTCTTGCTGCGGGTGGTGTTTCAGGGTTTAGGGTAGTGCAGTGCTGTTTGTGTAGTGTAGGGGGTCATGCTGGTGTTAGTCTTTTACGGTTTAGGGTAGTGCAGTGATGTTTGCGTAGTGTAGGGGTTCGTGCTTGGGATAGATTTAGGATTTAGGGTAGTGCAGTGGTGTTTGAAAAGTGTAGGGGGTCATGTTGGGGGTAGTGTTTTAAGGTTTAGGGTAGTGCATTGGTGTTTAGGTAGTGTAGGGGGTCGTGCTGGATTGTGTATTAGCGTTTAGTGTAGTGCAGTGGTATTGGTGTAGTGTAGGGGGTCTTGCTGGGGTAGTGTTTTAGGGTTTAGGGTAGTGCCGTGGTCTTCGGGTAGTGAAGGGGGTCGTGCTGGGGGTGGTGTTTTAGCGTTTAGGGCAGTGCAGTGGTGTTCGGGCGGTGTAGGGGGCCGTGCTAGGGATAGTGTTTTAGGGTCTAGGGCAGTGCAGTGGTCTTTGGCCAGTGTAGGGGTTCGTGCTGGGGTGGTGTTTTTGGGTTTAGGACAGTGCATTGGTCTTCGGACAGTGTAAGGATTTGTGCTGGGGGTGGTGTTTTAGGGTTTAGGACAGTGCAGTGGTGTTCGGGCAGTGTTGAGGGTCGTGATGGGTTGGTGTTTTAGGGTTTAGGGCAGTGCAGTGGTGTTCGGGCAGTGTAGGCGGTCATGCTGGGGGTGGTGTTTTAGGGTTTAGGGCAGTGCAATGGTCTTCGGGCAGATTTGGGGGTCGTGCTGGGGGGAGTGTTTTAGGGTTTAGGGCAGTGCAGTGGTATTCGGGCAGCTTAGGTGGTCGTACTGGGGGTGGTGTTTTAGGGTTTAGGGCAGAGCAGTGGTGTTCAAGCAGTGTAGGGGGTCGTGCTGGGCGTGTTGTTTCAGGGTTTAGGGCAGAGCAGTGGTGTTCGGTCAGTGTATGGGGTCGTGCTGGGGCTGGTGTTTCAGGGATTAGGGCAATGCAGTGGTGTTCAGGCAGTGTAGGGGGTTGTGCTGGGGCTGGTGTTTCAGGTTTTTGGGCAGAGCAGTGGTGTTCAGGCAGTGTAGGGGGTTGTGCTGGGGCTGGTGTTTCAGGTTTTTGGGCAGAGCAGTGATGTTCAGGCAGTGTAGGGGGTCGTGCTGGGGGTGGTGTTTCAGGGTTTAGGGCAGCGCAGTGGTGTTTGGGTAGTGTCGGGGGTCTTGCTGGGGTTGGTTTTTCAGGGTTTAGGGCAATGGTGTTCGGTCAGTGTAGGGGGTCTTGCTGGGGTTGTGTTTCAGGGTTGAGGGCAGTGGTGTTCAGGCAGTGTAGGGGGTCATGCTGGGGGTGGTGTTTCAGGGTTCAGGGCAGTGCAATGGTGTTTGGGCAGTGTAGGGGGTCATGCTGGGGGTGGTGTTTCAGGGTTTAGGGCAGTGCAGTGGTGCTCGGGCAGTGTAGGGGTTTGTGCAGGGGGTGGTGTTTCAAGGTTTAGGGCAGTGCAGTGGTGTTCGGGGAGTGTAGGGGGTCCTGCTGGGGATAGTGTTTCAGGGCCCGATTCACAGAACTAACTTAAGACAAAATCCTAAACTTACTACCATTTTGGTATTCACAGAAGGCACTTACTCATTTCGGTATTCACAGAAGTTAGGAGTCCTAACTTTAGGACTCCTAAATACCTTCTGTGAATACCGAAAGCCTTACAATTAGGATTTTTCTCAATTTAGTAGTAGTAAAGTTAGGACTCCTAACTTTAGGACTCCTAAATGCCTTCTGTGAATACCGAAAGCCTTAAAATTAGGATTTTTCTCAGTTTAGTAGTAGTATAGTTAGGACTCCTAACTTTAGGACTCCTAAATGCCTTCTGTGAATACCGAAAGCCTTAAAATTAGGATTTTTCTCAATTTAGTAGTAGTAAAGTTAGGACTGCTAACTTCAGGACTCCTAAATGCCTTCTGTGAATACCGAAAGCCTTAAAATTAGGATTTTTCTCAGTTTAGTAGTAGTAAAGTTAGGAGTCCTAACTTTAGGACTCCTAAACTGAGAAAAATCCTAATTTTAAGACTTTCGGTATTCACAGAAGGCATTTAGGAGTCCTAAAGTTAGGACTACTAACTTCTGTGAATACCGAAATGAGTAAGTGTCTTCTGTGAATACCAAAATGAGTAATTGCCTTCTGTGAATACGAAAATGGTAGTAAGTTTAGGATTTTGTCTTAAGTTAGTTCTGTGAATCGGGCCCCATGGGTTTAGGGCAGTGCAGTGGTGTTCGGGCAGTATAGTGGGTCGTGCTGGCGTTGGTTTTCCAGGATTTAGGGTAGTGCAGTGGTGTTCGGGCAGTGTAGGGGGTCGTGCCGGGGTAGTGTTTCAGGGTTTAGGGCAGTGCAGTGGTGTTCGGGCAGTATAGGGGGTCGTGCTGGGGTAGTGTTTTAGGGTTTAGGGCAGTGCAGTGGTGTTTGTGTAGTGTGCAGCGCATGCGCTGTGTCGCTAGCAGAGACCTAAAAAGCATTGCACCAAGATGGCTGCCAACACTTCCTGGATTGAAGTGTTGGCAGCCAATTAGAGCCAAGCTCGTTCTTGTTTAGTTAGGTCCCGCTAAGATATACTACTGAACAGATTTAGAACATTTAAAAATAAGTTCTCTTTCTGAACCAAGGGCTACCTTTGTGCCAAATTTGGTGTAATTCCGTTAAGCAGTTTGGGCTGTAGTCGTGTCTAAAATTTCCTATGGGAAATAACATGGAGAAAACACGTTTTGGGACCCCCTTTTTTCTTAGCCCCCACTTGGGAAATCACCCCGAAACTTTCAGGATAGGAGCTGACCGGAGCGGGTCACAAGTTTTTCAAGTTTCGCGAAGATTCGCAAACCGGCGCCAAAGTTATTGGGAAAAGGAAAAACGCTTTTCCTATGGAAACTAGGTCCTAACTATAACTATCTACTGGCGACCGCCAGTAGATAAAAAAAATATATATATATATATTATATATATATATATATATATATCAGTACCAATGCTGATCCCTCTACCCTCACGATCTCCTACACTACACAAACACCACTGCACAACCCTAACCCATAAAACGCAATCCGCAGCACGAACCCGTACACTACCCAAACACCACTGCACCATCCTGAACCCTAAAACAGTAACAACAGGACAATCCCCTACACTACAGAAACACCACTGCACTGCTCTAAACCCTAAATCTACCCCCAGCTCGACCCCCTACACTACCCGAAGAGCACTGCACTACCTTAAACCATAAAACACTAGCAGTCTGTCGGCTCACGGCATTGCGTTTGGGAGCCGACGGCCTGTAGCTCCCTGTGTGCGAGCCGAGCCCACGGTCCCCAGGTGTCCCTCTGCGAGGCTGCTCGATGGCCCGCAGGACGCCCTGTGGTAGCCGGATCGCAGTTGTCACTCTGCGAACGGATATTGGGAATGTAAGGCGGCTCTAAAAAGAGCCTTTGTGTTTATTAGTTGGAGCTACATATGTGCGGATGCACAGCCTCAGGTTATTCAGAATAACATGATTTCCCTGATCTGTGAAGGTTACTCTATCACTTCTGTCGAAATCAGCCATATGAAAACGTATGTTGTTGTTGTTAGTGTTTAGGGTAGTGCAGTGGTTTTGCTGTAGTGTAGGGGATCATCCTGTGGTTACTGTTTTAGGGTTTAGGATGGTGCAGTGGTGTGTCGACAGTGTAGGGGATTGTCCTGTGGTTACTGTTTTATGGCTTAGGATGGTGCAGTGGTGTTTGGGTAGTGAACAGGGTCGTTCTGGGGATAGCGTTTTACGGTTTAGGGTAGTGCAGTGGTGTTTCTGTAGTGTAGGGGATCGTCCTGTGGGTACTGTTTTAGGGTTTAGGATGGTGCAGTGGTGTTTGGGTAGTGAACAGGGTCGTACTGGGGATAGCGTTTTATGGTTTAGGGTAGTGCAGTGGTGTTTGTGTAGTGTAGGAGATCGTGCTGGGGTAGTGTTTTAGAGTTTACGGCAGTGCAGAGGTGTTTGGATAGTGTAGGTCATGCTGGAAGTAGTGTTTTAGGATAGTGCAGTGGTATACGAGGTCGTGCTGGGAGTACTTTTAGTGTTTAGGGTAGTGCAGTTTGGGTAATGTAGGGGGTATTGCCAACAGACTGACTCACAGAGCTCCGAGTCGACGGACTGGCTTCAAAAGGCATAGCCGCGACATAGTGATGTCGGTAGAGGTAGCGTGAAAGGGGTATCTTACACAGACACAGATGCCAGTGTTGCCTCACAGAGGTAAAACTACAGACCCAATGGCTTCTACACGGAGAGATATGAGCTGCTGGACTAAGTCACAAAATGCTTGCCAACACTTCCTAGTTTCAACCATTCACAGCCAATGAGCAGCAAGCTCGTGCTCGTAACCCCTCAGTCAATCAGATGTCAGAATTCTCAAATATCGATATCTGTAAAATTAGTTATTTCTCAAAAACTATTGAACAGATTTACACAATTTGAACAAAAGTGCGCTTTCTGGACCACGACCTTTCTCCCTGCCAAATTTGGCGTAATTCCGTTCAGCAGTTTGACCTGTAGCCTTGTCTAAAGTTTCCTATGGAAAATGCATAGAGAAAACATGTTTTGACACCCCCCTTTTTTCTCAGCCCCCCTTGACCAATCACTCCCAAACTTTCAAGATAGGAGCTGATTGAAAAACAGAAACTTTTTGGAAAATGTCATAAAGATTCGTCAAATGATGCCAAAGTTATAAGTACATGGAGGGCTCCAGGAGAGGGGCCGCGCAACTCCCCTTCCAACATGAGTGAAGCCCCGAGACTGCAGGGACCCAGCGGGCCCCCACAGCCCCAGCGAGCCCCCGCTATTATTTTTTAAGAAATGCCCCCGGGACCAAGCCCACCCCAGGGTCTCATTAAAATAAAACACGGGAATCCGCGACCCCAGCGCGAAGTGCGCCAATTTTTTTTTGGGGGGGGGATTTTGGGCCCTGGGGGCCTTCTGGGACCCCCTGAGCAGGCCTAGGAGTCAAGGTGTTTCTACCCTGACCCCTTCTCTTCTTTTCTACCTTTGTTTCTCTGTTTTCTAGCGACTTCCTACCGACTTTCTACCGAGCCACAAGATGGCTGCCAACACTTCCTGGTTTGGAGCGTTGACAGCCAATCACAGTGAAGCTCGTGCACGGGACTTAGGCTCCGCCCAGATTACTGAACGGATTTACACCATTTTAAAAAAAATGTCGCTTCCTGACCCACGCACTACCTTTGTGCCAAATTTGGGATAATTCCATTGAGTAGTTTCAGCTGTAGCCTTGCACAAAGTTTCCTATGGGAAATTGATTTTTTGACTCTTATTTTTTGAATTTCTCAAAAACTACTGAACGGATTTACACCATTTAAAAAAAAGGTCGCTTTCTGAACCAAGCTCCACCTTTCTGCCAAATTTGGGGTAATTCCATTCAGCAGTTCGGCTGTAGCACGTTAATAGCAATTAACATGGGGAAAACGTGTTTTGGGACCCCCCTTTTTTCTTAGCCCCCGCTTGTTGAATCACCCCCAAACTTTCAAAGTTGGAGCTAACCTAAAAAGTGCAACTTTTTGGAAAATTTCATAAAGATTTGTCAAACGACGCCAAAGTTATTAGCAAAACAAAAAATGCTTTTTCTATGGAAACTAGGTTGTAAATATAACTACCTATATATATGTATGTAAATATTATCTACTGGCGGTCGCCAGTAGATAGTTATAGTTAGGACTGTGTTTCCATAGGAAATCCGCAACATTCTATTTGGAATAACTTTGGCGCCGGTTGACAAATCCTCGCGAAACTTTCAAAATAGGTGGGGCGCTCCGCTCCGCTCCTACCCTGAAAGTCTCGGGGGGATTCGTCAAGCGGGGGCTGAGAAAAAAGGGGGGTCCCAAAACACGTTTTCCCCATGCAATTTTCCATAGGGACCTTTAGTCCAAGGTACAGCCTAAACGGCTGAACAGAATTACTTGAAATTTGGCAGAGAGGTAGTCCTCAGCTCAGGGATGTGCCTTTTGCATATATGGAGTCAATCTGTTCAGTAGTTCCTGAGAAAATCAAAAGTAAAATCATATATATATGTGGGCGGAGCCTAACCACACATCTCATCCTGAGATCTGATTGGCTGTCAGCACTTCATCCAAGAAGTGTTGGCAGCCATCTTGGGACCAATATACATGATAGCACCTCATTAAAAAGCATTGCAGTTAATAGAAGGTTTTAAGACTTTAGTTACATTATAAATCATTTGTTGATGGTACCATACTCATTTTAGGAATTGTGGTATGTTCTAAGGTGATTTCACCATGTGAAAAAGCCTTCTGCTGGGATATCATGATTGAGAGAAAAATATTTTCTCATGCTTTTCCCACAGAGGTTTGGAAGGGGATCTATAAGCTAAACTGAGAGCTTATTTTCTGTAAATTCACATTATCTTTCTCAGTCATGTGAGAATGAAGTCTGACATTCTCAGTAAAACATGTACATCCAACAAGGGCAGAGACTGTCAGTTGATTCCTTTGTGTTCTACTGCAGCTTCCCAGAGTGTTCCAAAGAACAACTAGAGCGCTAACAGTCCTACTTATGATAAACGTATGGCACACCTGAAGCCATCTTGCTTGGATTAAAGTGGTAACTCTTAAAACATTTAATTTAAAAAGGAACAAAATGAGGGGGTTCATTTTTCCATAAAAAGTATGATTAGTGCTGCAGAAAGAAAAATTAGGGCACATTTTGAGTGACTTCTCAAATCCTCTTCTATTTCATTAAAAAATTCTGACATGCAGACTGAAACATGCACTTTCAATACCAGCAGCAGTTTTCCCTGGTGAGCAGTAGCTTTACTACAGTGATCTAATGAGCAAAAAGAGTGATAAATTCTGAATTTATGGCAAATGTGTGACACATCTGAATGCCTTCTTGATGGAATCAAAGTAAAAAACTGAAAGTATTTCCTACTGAGGAGACTGCAGTAAATGAGGAAATTAGGAAACTTCATAACAAATAAGTCTCCCAAGATGGCCACCAGAGACAAAAGAGCCCAAATGTAGCCCAAATATCACCCAGATGTAGCCCAAGTATAGCCCAATGACAGAATGTCCCAGAGTGTTCTTAAAAACAACTAGAGCGCTTACTGTCTTCATTATGACAAAAGTATGGCACACCTGAAGCCATCTTGATTGGAATAAACTGGTAACACTTAAAACATTTAATTTAAAAAGGAACACAATGAGGGGGTTCATTTTGCCATAGAAATTATGATTAATGCTGAAGAAAGAAAATGAGGGCACATTTTGAGTGACTTCTCAAATCCTCTTCTATTTCATTAAAAAATTCTGACATGCAGACTGAAACATGCACTTTTAATACCAGGAGCAGACTTCCATGGTGAACAGTAGTTTTACTACAGTGATCTAATGAGCATCTAGAGTGCTAACATTCAGAATTTATGGCAAATGTGTGACATATCTGAATACCTTCATGATGGAATCAAAGTAAAAAACTGAAAGCATTTCCTACTGAGGAGACTGCAGTACATGAGGAAATTAGGAAACTTCATAACAAATAAATCTCCCAAGATGGCCACCGGAGACGAAAGAGCCCAAATGTAGCCCAAAATCACCCAGATGTAGCCCAAATATAGCCCAATGACAGAAGTGTGCAAAACACTTATTATTTTGTGTTTTTGCAGTGTTATATAGTGCAGACTTGTCAGGTATTGGAGTGCTTTACATGAGCATTGGTTACATCACACAAGAACAAATTAATTTTGGTTGTAGACATGGGGAGACTAAGTGATTTGACCAGAATCACAGAATGTCGAGCTGAAGCAGAAACTCCAACCTGGTTCCCCAGTTGCAAAGTCTGCAGTTCTGGAAGTAACACCACACCCTCTCCCCTAAGTGCAACATTTAATCAAGTGGTCAACTGGATAAAAAAACATAAAGGTAACAAATGATTTAAAAGTGCTTTGTCGCTATTTGAAAACTCAGAAAATATGTCCTTATTTTAGTCTTTTAGAGCACTAACCATAATTTTGATGCCAATAAGACCCTCTCATATATGTAATTTCTAAAGGAAATGCTCTAGGTATTACAGTTTTGATTACATCAAGATGACGTCAGGCGTTCCACACTTTTGTAATAAATATAGAATGTTAGCAATCTAGTTGTTCATTAGGATACTGTTGAGAGGCAGAGGCCAGGGGCACGGACTCTGAAAATTGAAGGCAGGTAGGAAGGTGTAAAGGAAACAATTTAACCACACTGAGCAGGCAGGAAGGGCCGTGGCAGCACAACAGACTATGGAGGACAGTGGAAAGGGGGGCAGGGGCAACAAACCAACAATACAGGACTTGCAAGAGAGGCTGTGGCAATGTAATAGACCATTGTGGGCAGAAGGAAGAGGCAATGGTAGTACAACCATACATGCCAACAGACCCGATTCAGTCAGGAAACGTCCAATGTTTTTAGCTGAAATGGGCTTTATTTGATCTGTCTCCTGTCTACAATCTCCTCTTTTTCAATGTAACTCAAAGGGGAAAATCAATACCCCAGTTTTTTTTCAAAATCTCCCTCTTACCAAGTTCAAAATGTTCGCAAGTATGGTACATTGGATCATGGAAGGAAATGGGGTAGGGACATGAACTTGGATAACAAAGGACAGGAGGGACATGGAGAGGTGCACCAAACTGACCCTGCAGGGCAGGCATCAGGGTTTGCAGCAGCACAATACACCACACAGGGCATGCGGGACGGGAGTGCAGCACATCAATCCATAGAAAGCAAGAGGGAGGGGACAGGACCATGCACATGGACAACAGAGAACAGAGGGGCAAGAGGCAATGGTAGCTAGCTGACCATAATGGACAGACAGGAGAGAAAGCTGCAGTATAACAGACCATAAAGGGCAGGAGGGACGGATCAGGGGCATTACAATAGAACAGACAAGCCAGGAGGGAGGGAGTAGGGGTCTGCACATGTAAACAGAGGGCTAGGGGCAAGGGGGCAGGGCAGGAGCAGCAAGATAGCCATGGAGGTCAGCCAGGATGGGCACTAGAAGCAAGACACACCATGAAGAGCAACAGTGAGACTGTGATGGCATACACACAGACCATGGAGGGAAGGTGGGAGGGGGTCAGGGGCAGCTAACTGACCACACAGGGAAGGTGGGAGGGGCCATGGCAGCACAGAAGACCAGGCATGGCAAGTGGGAGGGTTAGTGGCAGCACAATGGCTATGATGGGCAAGAAGGAGGGTGCAGGGGCATGCACAAAGGACGATGGAGGATAGAATGGAGGGTCAGGACCTGTGCACAGACAAGAAAGTTCAGGGGAAGGGGCCTCACAACAGACCGCACGGGGCAGGCAGGAGGAGCAGTTGCAGCACAACAGACCAGGGAGGGCAGAAGGGTGTGGCAGTACAATGGACCATGTAGGACAGGAGGAAGAGGATAGGGGCATGGCATGTGGACAGGCAGGGTGGAGGTGGCAGGGACAGGTTACAGTCATCTGACAATGCTAGGCAGGTGGGAGGGGAGTGGCAGCTCAACAGAACACTCAGAGTAGATAGGAGTGGCAGGTCCATGGAACATGGTGGGCAAAAAGGATGGAGCAGGGACATGCACAAAGACATCGGAGGGCAGGGGGAAGGAGAATAGGGGCAGCAAGCTAAGCACAGAGTTTAAGCAGGAGGTCAATGATGGGGCATAGAATTGGGCAATGGAGGGCAGGAGGAGTGGACTGGTACATCATACTAAATTGAGGGCAGTGGCAGCACATCAGACCATGCATGGCAGGAGGGAGGAGGCTAGTCCATGGATTCACACAACAGAGGATAGGGAGGAGGGGGATGGGGCAGCAAGCTAACTGTTCAGAGAAGGCGGGTATTAGGAACTTTATTGTTTTTAAAACGTGTGTCTGTGCAAACTACTTAAAATATGAACAAGTATGCAGCATAATCTCACTTTTATTCAGGAAGAAGAGGACGTTTGTGACTGTGACTCCGGGCTCACTTGGCAGAAACACCCCCTGACCCTCCACCCCCTATCGCAAAATGTAATGCCCGTGAAAAGGGTAGGTGAACACAGTGTTATATAGAACATAGTCCTGAGAGCACGATTGAAAATGAAAACTAGATATAGTGTATGGTATAAACTATGCACCAAAAAGTGTGATATAAGATGAACCGGGCGTGAAATATAATATGCAATACATTGTGCGCAATGACAGATTCATTGGAGAGCGCGAGATAGCACAGGCACTAGCGCGTGCTATGCGATATGCGCCTTGGAGTGTAATATGCACAGGGCAGTGTTGTGTAACCTAACTAGTCTCTAAAGTTGTAATATAAAATATGTGCTGGGGAGTGTAACGTTGCATATGCACTGTGACAAAGATATGGATCCCAGATTGTAATATGTATGGCATAGCACTGTGCGTTATAACATAGGCATCGAGGAAGGCACGTTAGATGGGGCAATATAACCCGTGCGAAGACAAGTGTGGCATGACATATTCACGGGGTGGTGTTACAGTGCACATGGGCTAGAGAGTGTCATAGCATATGCACTAGCTAGTGGAATACAACACAGAGGTGTGTGGCACTCAGCAGGCAATGGTGGGTGTAACACAGCATTGGGCTCTGCCAGGAGCGCGCTGTGACTCTCAAGTGATGTTCGTCCCCTTTCCAGAGAGTAAAAAAAAAGTATTACACATCCGGCAGTGGATGTGTGTTTTATTAACCGTGAGGGGGGTTTCTTGCATAGTTTTGGTCGAATTTTTGTTGAATCCCCTTTGAATGGCTTGGTGTGCATGTGTATTAAATGTGCCCGTCAATAGCTACCCATGTTTGTATAAATAAACGACAAGGGTGTCTACCGGGATTAGGCACGGTAGGGCATCAGACATGTCAGAGCTTCACTAGTGGTGTAAATCATTCCACGTGGATTCATTGTATGCATATTCGCCTTTTAATGAATATCACGCAAATCGTCATGGTGATAGGTACGTACGGTTTGTCCAGCATGTCCTAGGTGTGTCTATAAATATATTTTTTTTTAAAATAATAAAAAACAGTGGCAGGCCCTGGGGATTGGGGTCAAAAATATATAATTAGGAGACAGGCCCTGGGGGATGGGGTCATCAGGGCCAATAAATTAGAATAAGAAGGGGAACCACAGAGCCCCCCTTCTTAAAAAATTAAAATAAATAAAAGACTGGCATCGCGCCGGAGGCCACGCCCCCTCCTTGCAGCACTCTGCAAACGCGCCCCCTGGAGAGTTGTAAGTTGGGGAATTAATTCCTCTTCAATACTGAGGGTCCCTGAGGGCCAACTAGCCCAACAGGCATCTCCAGTATGCGCCAGGGAGCTGCGCTGCAGACAGGTGTTCTGAGGCCAAGCCCCTTTTTACACCTCTCTGCAACGCAGTTCTGTGGCGCTTACTGGAGGTACCTAGTGGTCTAGTTTGACCCTAGGGACCCTTAGGATTCAAGGGGACTTAATCTCTCAACTTAGAACAGCCACAGGGCGCGTTTACACAGTGGTGAAGGGAGGGGACGGGGCCTGAGGTGACGTGTGCAAACACGCACTATGGCACGTTTTAAATTGGGGATATAATTTCCCTTCAATACTGAGGGCCCCTGGGGGCTAACTAGCCCACCAAGTGCTTCCAGTAAGCGCCACTGAGCTGCATTGCAGAGAGGTGGTCCAGGCCGTGCCGCTTTTTACACCTCTCTGCAACGCAGCTCTGTGGCACTTACTGGAGGTACCTAGTGGGCTAGTTGGACCCTAGGGACCCTCAGGATTCAAATGAACTTAATCTCCCAACTAAAAACGGACACAGGGCGTGTTTACACAGTGGTTAAGGGAGGGGACGGGGCCTGAGTTAACGTGTGCAAAAACGCCCTGTGGCCTGTTTTAAGAGGTAGTTTTAATCCCCCTGCCCTATTATATACTAAGGGCTTACAGAGGAGGTCATGCTAATCACAGGGGGACCCCAATGCATAATGTTCCCTAGTGTATGTAGGTGTTTTCACTGTATTCTAAGTGTCTTTTAACATATCACTGGCTCTAGGACTGGTTAGTCAGACTCAGTTACCACCAGTATCCGTCTGAAAAAGTTGAGGGTAGAGGATGATTTTGCAACAAGGCTTCTTTCTGCTCTTCTTTTTGTTCTTTCTGCATGTTATCCTTCTTCCTGCACTTTTCTTCGTCTTTGAGGACTTCTGTTGCTTCTTTCTGCACTTCTCTTTTTTTCTTTCTGTGCATTTTTTCTTCTTTCTTCACATGTCCTATCTCTGTAGGCATAGTTAGAAATTAGCATTTACAAAACCTTTGAAATTCACAGAAAAAAACATAGGTTTCAGGCACGTTATAGTTAGGAATTAGCATTTAAAAAACCTCAGAAATTCACTGAAAAAACCATAGGTTTCAGGGGTGTTATAGTTAGCTGAACTTTTCACTTGTACAAAACCATTGAAATTCCCCCGTTATAGTTAGTTCAGCTAACTATAACTCGCGCGCCCGCAATGCACTGCTGATGACGTCACATATTACATCACTCATGACATGGTCAGTGACATCACTCATGACATCACTGATGACATCTCAAATGAGATCACTGATGACATCATCCTTGTGATAGAGTGGCAGACCTCCTCTCACCCTAATATAACCTTTGATACACACATTCAAAAATAGAGACTAAAATTTTCAAAACAATGGACATACCAATACCAGTTACAACAACCTCTTCAGTAATTCTAAGATCCACATACACATCCACTCATTCACCAACAGTCCTATACAGTCACTCATACATGTACTCACTCATCATATGTACTCATACACCTATACATCCTGTTACACAATGCCACTCATCCATAGAGTTACTGACACACATAGTCACTCATGCTAATAAAGAATCAAACATACATTTACTTGCATATACAGTTATACACACACCACCACACTTACTTCTACGGAAACTTACACATACTTAGGTGCCGATCACGATCCTGCAAAAACCGGGTACGAACCGTCGGACGGAGCATAATCTCCGTCCGACGCGTACCCGGTCATCAATTTTTACAAACAAGGAATTACGATTCGCACGGGTACACCATTTCCGTACGAATCGTAAAAAAGCCCGACCGAACAAAAAAAACCTACCAATGCGATCCGGGAAAGCGCCGACCTGACGTCGGGACGCTCGCAGCCAGCCATTCACGACCCAGGAATTACGATTCGCACCGACGTCATCCCGCACGGTGAATATTTTCCGGCTGCCAAAAACTGCCGGGAAATCAGGACGACGCGAACAAGGACCACCAGTACGCGACGGACAGACAGGACGACGCGACCAAGGAGGACCCGTACGCGACAGGACGACGCGACCAAGGAGGACCCGTACGCGACAGGACGACGCGATCAAGGAGTACCAGTACGCGACGGACAGACAGGACGACGCGATCAAGGAGGACCAGTACGCGACGGACAGACATGGACCCGAACCTACGAGTCATCCCTGCCCTCATAGCAGTCCACCTCCTCTACAGGTTACGACGCAGACGCCGCAGAAGGTCAGAATAACTAAGGGAGGGGGGAAAGTGGGGTGGGGTGGGGGTGGCAGGACCAGGGCAGGCCACAAAACCCCCACCAAAGTCACACAGCACACATGGCCTGGACATACCTGACTCCCATGCCCTGGTCACTACGAGGGGGTGGGGGCGTGTCCTGATAAGCCAGCGACCGCCACAACGGAAGTCCGTCACGACGCGAACCGGCAACACAACCAGACAGGTACGTCCCGTACCCACGCCTGAAAAGCGTGGGTACGAGTCGTACCACGCCCACACACACGTCACCCCAACAATGGCGGGACGGATCGTACCCACGTGGCAAAGGCCTGGGTACGGCCCGCACAAGCATCACATAGCGTGGGGATGGATATGTACGGACCCTACCCCCACCCCGTATGCAAGGAGCGTACCCCCCACCCCAACAGTGTATGTACGACCCGTACCCCCACCCGCGTATGCATGGAGCGTACCCCCCATGCCAACAGTGTAAGTACGACCCGTACCCTCACCCGCGGACGTACGGACCGTACCCCCACCCCCACCAGTGTAAGTACGACTCCTACCCCCACCCCCGTATGCATGGAGCCTACCCCCACCCCAACAGTGTAAGTACGACCCGTATCCTCACCCGCGTATGCAAGGAGCGTACCCCCCACCCCAACAGTGTAAGTACGACACGTACCCCCACCCGCGTATGCAAGGAGCGTACCCCCCACCCCAACAGTGTAAGTACGACCCGTACCCTCACCCGCGTATGCAAGGAGCGTACCCCCACCCCAACAGTGTAAGTACGACCCGTACCCTCACCCGCGTATGCATGGAGCGTACCCCCCATGCCAACAGTGTAAGTACGACCCGTACCCTCACCCGCGGACGTACGGACCGTACCCCCACCCCCACCAGTGTAAGTACGACCCGTACCCTCACCCGCGTATGCAAGGAGCGTACCCCCCACCCCAACAGTGTAAGTACGACACGTACCCCCACCCGCGTATGCATGGAGCGTACCCCCCACCCCCACCAGTGTAAGTACGACTCGTACCCTCACCCGCGGATGTACGGACCGTACCCCCACCCCAACAGTGTAAGTACGACCCGTACCCTCACCCGCGTATGCAAGGAGCGTACCCCCCACCCCGACAGTGTAAGTACGACACGTACCCCCACCCGCGTATGCAAGGAGCGTACACCCCACCCCAACAGTGTAAGTACGACCCGTACCCTCACCCGCGTATGCAAGGAGCGTACCCCCCACCCCAACAGTGTAAGTACGACCCGTACCCTCACCCGCGTATGCATGGAGCGTACCCCCATGCCAACAGTGTAAGTACGACCCGTACCCTCACCCGCGGACGTACGGACCGTACCCCCACCCCCACCAGTGTAAGTACGACCCGTACCCTCACCCGCGTATGCAAGGAGCGTACCCCCCACCCCAACAGTGTAAGTACGACACGTACCCCCACCCGCGTATGCATGGAGCGTACCCCCCACCCCCACCAGTGTAAGTACGACTCGTACCCTCACCCGCGGACGTATGGACCGTACCCCCACCCCAACAGTGTAAGTACGACCCGTACCCTCACCCGCGTATGCAAGGAGCGTACCCCCCACCCCAACAGTGTAAGTACGACTCCTACCCCCACCCGCGGAATCACGGACCGTACCCCCACCACACCAGTGTAAGTACGACTCGTACCCTCACCCGCGGACGTACGGACCGTTCCCCCACCACACCAGTGTAACTAGACTCGTACCCTCACCTCGAATGCATGGAGCGTACCCCCACCGTGTATGTTCCAAGCGTACATATCCAGAAATAGGAGGTGTGTGTGCAGAGTCCACCCAGCAGTGCCCTGAGACAGGAGGGGTGTGTGCCTGTCACTACCAGCAGTGCCCTGAGACAGGAGGGGTGGGTGTGGAGTCCTCCCAGCAGTGCCCTGAGACAGGAGGGGTGTGTGCCTATCACAACCAGCAGTGCCCTGAGACAGGAGGGGTGGGTGTGGAGTCCTCCCAGCAGTGCCCTGAGACAGGAGGGGTGTGTGCCTATCACAACCAGCAGTGCCCTGAGACAGGAGGGGTGGGTGTGGAGTCCTCCCAGCAGTGCCCTGAGACAGGAGGGGTGGGTGCCTATCACAACCAGCAGTGCCCTGAGACAGGAGGGGTGTGTGCCCATCACTCCCAGCAGTGCCCTGAGACAGGAGGGGTGTAACACATGTGTGTGAGGCTGGAAGTACCCACATGCATACTGCCTACAAGGGAACATGTGCCCATGAACTCATGTCAACAGACTCCACACACAAGTACAGTGATCACCAAGGATGCCACGATTGTTGCAGGTGGAGACATGGCCCTGCATGCATGGCCAAAGTAGAAGGGCTCTGTCACACACACAGCTCATGTAGACACAGCTCTGCGCTAAACATTGGGAACACCCTGCAGGGAAGAAATCAGGGTACACAGAGGAAGGAATACACCCTGGGACAATTGCACCATGCAGTAACTGCTTACATGAACAAAGAAAGTTAGCTAACACCTTGTGATGGCACACAGATCCCAGGGTCCCCCCAATGAGCAGCACACTACTACATATCCCACACACCCAAACCCTTAAACACCACCCAAAACCATGTAGCAGCCCCACCAACACCAATACCAGCATAGCAGTAGTGTGATAATGAAAACAAAATTAAGCTTTATTCAGCATGAGCACAATGTCCGTGGATCGCAGGCAGTTCAATATTCACAAAGCCCATAGGGCAGTCAATGATTCTCAGCTGGATGGGGGACACAGTGGGATGCGTGTCCCCTACCTTGCCTGCACAGTCACATGGCATCGTCTTCCACACTGGTGAGGGCATCAGGGGGGGGGGAAGCACCAGGCACCGCAGGGACATCAGGGCAAAGGGGAGGCGTTGTGGGTGCAGGGATGGAGGACTCCACCACAGGGGGTGGGTCAGGGCCAAAGGCGGAGGCCAGGATGGCACTACACACCTTAGCAAGGTCCTCCAGGGAGTCCCCTGCACCCGAAGGAACCTCAGGCCCCAAGGAGGGGGGGGGGGTCAGAGGGATGGGTCGCAGCGCCACCGGGGGAGGGTGGAGACAGGGGTGGAGAATCAACCACCCTGACCGAGGACTTCCTTGACCGCTTGCGTGGTGGTGTAACTGTGGGGCTCAGGGACAGAGCGGCCATGAAGGAGTACTTGGGGGAGATGGGGCCAGGAGAGCTGAGGGGAGGGGATTTGGAGGGAGTGGACTGGGTGGAATGCGGACTCCCACTATGGCTGCGTGTCACACGTTTGCCCCCCGACCCAGTGGGTGTGCCTACCTCACCCTGTGTGTGCGTGTCAGGAGGAGTGCGGTGGACCTTCCCTGCTGGTGTGGTGCCTGTGTCTGTTGATGTGGGTGCATGCCGACGTCTGGGTGTACGTGGGACAGGCATGGGAGTGGGAAATGTGGATGTGGCAGGGGTAGGTGGGGGGAGGTCGCGCTGCAGGAGACCCACTGCTGCAGTCAGTGTGGAGTCTATGGACCTCAGCAAGTTGCGTTGGTCAGCCTGCGATGAATGAATGCCCTCCAAGTATGCCTCGATGTTGGTGAGGGTTTTGCCGTGGGCATGGAGGACATTAAGGATCGCAGCCTGACCAACCTGCAGCTGCCGCTGGATGTCCACAGACTCGGCATTGGCGGCAGCAGTGGAGACAGGGGCAGGGGGTGCGGTGCCTGGCATGAAGGAGACATGCGGTGACCGGGCACGCTGGGAAGGGACACGAGCAAGTGGGAGCCGGCTGATGGGAACTGAGGGGGCGGTGCGAGGTGTTGTTCCGCTGTCAGCTGCTGGTGCAGCCACCGCCCACTCGGAGACATCCTCCTCGGACCTGTCAGCTTCGTATTCTGACGTGCCAGTCGACAGGTCCTCGGCCGCACTATCCTCCACCTCTGTCCCACTCGATGTGCCAGCCCCGATGTCACGGCTGGCACTGGTGCTCGGTCCCTCCGCCTTGCCTGTGTCCATGTCTCCCTCTGTGTCCCCCGACGATGCTGTGGGCAGGGTGGAGAGACAGAAATTAATCAGACAGCTGTACACATCAGTCACATGAGTCCAATCTACATAGGCAACATTGCATAGCCTGAAAAGGAAGATCCCTAACATCTACTAAACAAGGTACCGATGTAGGGCATTAAACACACAGTTGGTTGAGCCACCATGCCACTGAAATACCATGAAGAGCATGAGACAATTGCTAAAGACAGGAAACGGAGTCTGACATAGCACCCAGGCCCTGGGGACAATCCAGCACTGCATCTGCACCACACAGCGTTGGTGAAAATACCGATGACCAGGGACCATATCCATGAACTTGAGACACATGCTGCATAGGTAATGCTGAAAACATGCCCAACATGACTCGGTCACTGCACCTTGCGTGTGTGTCCAGACAAACATCACACACTGCCCAGACCCAGCAAGTAGAAATCTGGATTTGACATATAGGCATTGCCCGCCCCAACAGCCCCCTACACGAGGCAAATTGTTGAGACACAGGTGGCACCAACATCTCATAGTCTGGGTGATAAACACAGGGGCCGGCAAAAAGCAAGATTGGACGCCAAACAGCCAAGGTGCGCCTGTACAAATAATGAGGTACCAGTGCCCATCCTCAGATGAGTATAACAAGACACACAGGCACTGGCAACTGTGAGTATGAAGAAGGACAATCAGGTCAGGCTGCACAGTGGACACCTGTACAAAATAGCACGTCTATACACATGGTGCCAGGGGACAATGGCACAGAGCACAACCTACGCTGTAGACACTGAGAGTGCCCACGTTTATGATGACACAACACTGAGGAAAAGGTGCCCCAGGGGACAGTAGTGGCCACGCAACTCCATGCTACTGAATGGTAATGACTGCAACACACGCCACCATCCCTGCACTATGCGTTTCGCACACTCATGCACATCATGTCACAGGCCACTACATAGGACATGCGCGCTGTAAGGCATGACACATGAGAGACCAACTCCCATGTCTGGAGCCAGCATCAGTGCCAACTGACATGGAACCCACATGCAGTGAACTTGACAGGGCACAGCCAAGGTCCCAAAACCTGTTACACACCACCCCCACACATGATGCTACAGGCATTGTTCTCGTGGACAAAGCGCCAGGCCTACATTACCTTGTGAAGGAGTGACTACACACAGACCAGGGAACACATTGCAAGGAGGGGAAGGGTGGCAGGGGCGCAGCGCTATACTGGGGCAAACTGGATCTGCACAGCACCTTTAAACCCTGCCAGTGAATTCATGCCACTGTGCCCTTACAAATGCCGGTGACACACAACAAACGCACATGTACCTACCCCCTTCCGGCTGCTGCATCGCCTGTAAGCGCCTCTCCAGGTCTGGAAAGACCACCGGCAGCACACGCCTGTGGAGGTGGCTCAGACGGTGGCGGCCGCGGTTCTTGTGGCTCTCAGGTGAGTCCCCCAGCAGGAGCCGTGCAATCCTCCGCGTCCAGCACCGGATATCCTGCCAGCGTTTCCTCACCTGGGACAGGCTCCGCCTCCGACCATCCACACCCCTCACGGCACTGACGGCGGTCAGCCAGATCTGCTCCTTGGCAGTGGCGCCTACCTGTGAGGAAGAACAAGTGACACCACATCAATACACCAGCCACATGTCACAGAGAGACATATGAGAACAAATTAGCTGGTTACAACAAGGCATGTCATGCAGCCAACGCATCGCACCTTTGTCATAGGGACATCATCCTCTGGTGAGGGAAAAAGCAGTACGTGCCATAGTGGGTACACAGGTGGAATGATGGCAATGTCACAATCAATGATCAAGGCTCACACTGTGCATCACACCCACCCCTCCTGTCTCAGGGCACTGCTGTTAGTGATAGGCACCCACCCCTCCTGTCTCAGGGCACTGCTGTTAGTGATAGGCACCCACCCCTCCTGTCTCAGGGCACTGCTGTTAGTGATAGGCACCCACCCCTCCTGTCTCAGGGCACTGCTGTTAGTGATAGGCACCCACCCCTCCTGTCTCAGGGCACTGCTGTGAGGACTCCACACCCACCCCTCCAGTCTCAGGGCACTGCTGGGAGGACTCCACACCCACCCCTCCAGTCTCAGGGCACTGCTGGGAGACATCAGGCATCCCCCCCCTGGGACCCCCCCTACAGTACATGGCATGTGTGTCACACCAGGACACAATGCCAGAAGTCACAGTCACAACATAGGGACAGTCTGTGCCAGTGGCCTATGCACTCACCTGATACCCTGGTCGCCCATACAGCATGGAGTACTGTGGGAGGATCACATCCAGCAGAGCCATGTTCTCCTCCAGGGTGAATGGCTGTGTCCTCTCCACAGCCCTTGACATGGTTCCAGGGAATCAGTAGCAGCAGCTGGGTCGACGAATGCAAAGATGTGCAGGCAAGTACTCCCTCATGGGACCTGGCTGCCTTATATGTGCCTTTCTGCCCAGTATCATGCACAGGAGTACAGAGTGATTGGTCACTCACATTTGCATCCTATGTTTCCACCAATCCCTTCAAACCTAGCAGTCTGTGTGTTCTCTATCGGTTTCATTCTCCTGCATGATGTCAGCTCCACAAACACATTGCAACAAAGTAGAAGAATTCCAACTGACTTCTGCTGTTCACCTTCCAGAAGAAAATCGAATTTTGAACTTGGTCTCCATGACAACCAGCATGCATGTAGGCCTTAATACTTGTCCCTCACGTGTCCCCTATGTAAATTGGTGCTTCACACACAGGTACGGTGCGTTCCGGGGCCCTAGGGCACCCCAAATGCATTGCAACGGCCCGTACACGTGTGACTACGTTCACTATCACTATGGCTGGCCTCGCGTATGCGTATTCGTAGTGGTACGGGCCGTACACATGCCTGTACGCTCCCTATCACTAGGAGTACGCATACGCGCGGACACCCATAGTGGTACGGGCCGTACACACGCCAGTACGCTCCCTATCACTATGGGTGTCCTCACGTATGCGTACTCGTTGTGGTACGGGCCGTACACACGCCAGTACGCTCCCTATCACTAGGAGTACGCATACGCGCGGACACCCATAGTGGTACGGGCCGTACACACGCCAGTACGCTCCCTATCACTATGGGTGTCCTCACGTATGCGTACTCATCGTGGTACGGGCCGTACACACGCCAGTACGCTCCCTATCACTAGGAGTACGCATACGCGCGGACACCCATAGTGGTACGGGCCGTACACACGCCAGTACGCTCCCTATCACTATGGGTGTCCTCACGTATGCGTACTCGTCGTGGTACGGGCCGTACACACGCCAGTACGCTCGCCATCACGATGGGTACACATACGGCAGCACTCCCATAGTGATATGGGAACGTACACAGGCCATCTTCGCAGCAGTACAGCGGTTTTCACACATCACAGTGGTGACAGGCGGCACACAGGTAGGGATAGGGTGGACATAATTGTCCATGGATGGACATAGTTGTCCATTCATTGACATCGAGGCATCGTCTGTGCATCACTACATGTGTGGGGCACAGATGTGACGGCCTGTGATGTGGAACATCACTCCTGAGTTGAGAAGGCACCAGATGTATGATGAGATGTCTACAGATGTACTGTGTGATGGTGCGATGTGTGCCAGCCATGGCCTTGACTCCTTTGACATGTGTGCATGTCGTACTGCGCACTTGGGGTGAGCGTCACTGGCATGGCACGGACACCAACACACGGAATTGTCCCCTGATGCCCGGTACAGGGGTTATGACACGTGACTTGTCACTACCCACAGTGCACAATGTGACTATGTCATTTATGTGTGGGGGATTCCCATCAGGTTGATGTTGGAGCACCCTCAAAAGCTGCAGCCGTTGCAGCAACCAACATGTGTCTGTGTGTAGATTGTCATTGCACACTGTTCCGCACACCATGCCACATGTGGTATCGGATGTGAGGTGCACATGTATGCATGGGACACGGAGTAGCGTGACAAGGACATGTCAGCATCCTCACAAGGAATGTGTGGTGAGTCATTACATGTGCACCTTCATGGCAAGGTGTGTGGGCTGTCCTAGTGTAATGTCATGTGACCTGTGGCTCCAGTGTTCCGCTACCAGTCTCTGCAATCGGCATCCTACTGCTGCTGATGTGTGGGCGTATGTCACTCCTGTCTTGCGTCTGGCTGTTCACTTGCACTGGGACACAGCTATTCCCATGGCGTGGCATGGGGAGGTTCTCAATCTCCGTGTGTAGCTGGGTCTTGGAAGGAGTGCCACCTTGCATCCATACGTGTCCTGGGCATGTAGCACATACCTGACTCCCTATGTAGCATGTGTGTATTGCCAGATTAACATGTGCTCAGTACACATGAGTTGTTGTCGTAGTGCACTCACTCTTCCTTGTCACTTCCAAATTACTGCAGAGCGCCGCCTCTTGCCCGGATAATTCCAGACTTGGCTGCCATGCAGGAGAATGACAGCATCCGGCTCTACCGCTTCACCCAACCGTTGATTCTGGAGTTGACGGCGAGACTGGCACCACACCTGCAACCGCTGCACAGGTATCCCACGGCACTGACACCCCAGCTGAAGGTAATGGCTGCCCTACATTTTCTTGCCACGGGTACCTTTCAATATACCATAGCTCATGTTGGTGGCATGTCCCAGAGCATGTTCAGCGGTGTGCTGCATGATTTCTTAGAGGCCATGTTGATTCACCTGGATGACTTCATCAAGTTCCCAACCCCTGAACAGATGACAGAGGTCAAGCGTGGATTCTATGCCCTGGGAGGGATGCCCCATGTCATTGGGTCCATAGATGGGACACATGTAGCTTTGGTACCACCACACGCACGGGAGGTGGCGTACCGCAATCGGAAGCACTACCACTCCATCAATGCCCTTGTGGTGTGTCTGTCCAACATGGTGATTTCACATGTCTGTGCTCGTTTTCCAGGATCAGCACACGATGCCTACATCATGAGGCGTAGCGGGATGCCTGATATGATGATGCAGCTGCGCAACGAACGGGCATGTGTTGTTGGTGGGTACAGTCTGTCTGTCCTGTATTTTGCATAGCCTACCAGCACGACCGCTTCACCACTTCTAACGATGACCATGTGCTTCCCATGTAGGGGACGCTGGCTATCCCAACATGCCTTGGCTGCTGACACCTCTCCGCAACCCCATCACGCCGGCCCAGCTCCGCTACAACACCGCCCATGGCCGGACAAGGCGAGTGATAGAGAGGACGTTTGGCATGCTGAAGAGCCGATTCCGGTGCCTCCACAAGACCGGCGGTGCACTCCCTTATGCCCCGGCGAAGGTCTGCAAGATCTTCATGGTCTGCTGCATGCTGCACAACATGGCAGTTGAAAGAGCTGTGCCACTCATCCTGGATCAACATGACGAGGACCATCCACCCGTGGAGGACGAAGGGCTTGGCAATGGGGCTAGTGATGTGGAGGATGTGGAGCCGCAAGAGGACATCCGGACTCGGCTCATACGCGACTTCTTTGCTTAGTGGTGAGTACCAGTGTCTGAGTGTGCACGCATTGGTCCCCGTGTGGCATGCGTTTTGATGTGTGTCTCCACCTGCATGTATGGCACGTGAGTCAGAGGTGTGTGTGGGTGTGTCACTGGAGTGATGGTGGCAGTGATGGTAGTATTTCCCCAGTCATAACTATGACCTAGCATGTTGTCATCCATACATGTGTCGAGTAAATGCACATGCAAGTGGCTGTGCTTTTTGTGGCTGACTTCTTGTGTGTCTCTCTTCCCCAGGTACCTGCGCATGCCGTCTGCTGCTTGCATTGTTGTGGCACTGCTATTCCTCATGGACATGACATCGTGGGCTGACTCAGCGTTACAGGCACGGACACGTTTGGAAGTCTCCATGGGGTAAGGGATGCATCTGGGGTGTATTGGGTGTGGCAGTTGTTCACGATGTATGCACACTGCCCCTGTCGATGTGTTGTTCCTCTGCAGCCATGTTGCATCCCCATGGGACACGACATGCAGCTGTGTACACCTGAATAGATGGTCTGCCTGGTTGACAGGCATCAGTGATGGGATAGGGGATTGTGATGATGGCATCAATGTGTGTGACACTGCCCTCGGCCACATACGGTTAGCATTGGCTTGACATGGTGTGGGACTTCAACATCAGCGGATCTATGGTGTATGGCAGGCTCTCCGTGTGGAGCTGTGGGTATTTAGCTGTTAGCCGACGCTTGTGTGCCAGTTCCATGGCAAACACGCATGTGTGCTGCAGAAGGGGGGTGCCAGTGTTGGACACACATGTTACTCCACATGATGTGTTCATGTGTACTTCGAGTAGCCTCTGCAATCCCGAATACATGACTAATAAAGGTGTCCCTATGCCTCCAAGGTGCCTCTTCTCAGTCAATGCTGGTGTGTTGCCACGGTGCATCCTGCATGTCTGGCATGGTATTCCCTGATTGTGGCTATGTGTCAATGTGTCGAGTTGCAAGATGCAAGCTGTGTGTGTGGGCTGAGGCTGTGTATTGGGCATGATGTCCATGACTGTGTTGGTATTGTGACATGTGCCATCCCCATGCATCCAACGTTGGCCAGGCCCCCATTCTCTGCATCCACCGGACTCCGGCTTGCAGGACATGGTTCTGCCACCTGTCTACACATACCTGGGTGCCCCCCAGGACACTGGACTGGATCCCTGACCACTGCGCATGACTGTTGCTGTACTCAATGTGTGTGTCAGCACGGTTGTTCGGCAACCCCCTCAGCTGGTCGGGCCCATCACGGGTGTGTATGGTGCTCCATGTCTGTCTTGCCTAATACACTGTGACCCATGTGTCCTGTGCCAGACTCAGGCCCCAGGGTGTGGATGGTTGAAGACAAAAGATGACTCAGGCATGTTTAGACTTTACAAGACACATGTTAGTTAATAATGCTACCAGCAGGCATCTACTCTTCATAGTGTGATTTATTAGTGGGGGGGGGGGGGCAAGGTGAGGGTCTTTCCGGGATGTTTGAATCCAAAGTTCAGTAGGGGAGTTGGGGTCCTTGCCATTGGAAATCCTCAGAGTCCATGCCACAGTCTTTGTCAACATTGGTCAGCCAGTGACCAGCAGGGCCATGTGGCAGAGAATGTCTCTTGATGCTGTGATGCTGTTGCTCCAGTGGGCCAGGTGCCAGGCCAGGTGTCCTGGGAGATGGTGATGTAGCAGCCACCCTCACAGTCCTTTCCGTGGACGACCCGGCCTCCTGCGGGGAACCTCAGCAGCAGGCCGTGACGACGTCTGGGATGCTCCGTCGGATGTTTCCTCCTCCTCCTCCCGATCCCTCCCTGTGGGTGGTGATGTTCTCCGCCTTCTGGCACAGGGAGGGTCGGCCATGTTGTCGGCCATCCGACGGAGTGTAGCGTGAATCCCCTGGAATGCCGTCACTTGCTCAGCCTGTCTGTCCTCCATCCTCCGTTGGTGTACCAGTAGACAGGCATGTAGCTCAGCATGTTGCTGGGCCTGCTGGGCCTTGATCCCCTCGAGGACGGACACAACCTGGGCCATGCCCGTGGTGTCCTGCCGGTATGAGTCCAGGATGTTACGGACATGGGACAATGCCGGATCCCCAGCCAACTGGTCAGGCTCGCGCCTCCGCCGTCCTCCACTCCCACCACCCCTGCCCACTTGCGCCTGGCCTGCCCTTGTGGGCACATGGGGTCTCCGGGACCCCTGAGGGGTGGCATTGGCGTTGTCGCCTGCCTCCTCCTGGGTGCCCGGGACACCGTGTCCCTCCTGGCCAGCCTGGCTGCATTGTGGTGTTGGGGCAGGGATCCTGGGTGTCTCCTGGGATGTGGCAGGAGTGGGGGTGGTGGTTGGCACAGTTGTACCTGACGCAGGTGCTGCAGGTGGTTGGACACCAGAGGGGCCAGGTTGGTCGGGGTCGTCCACAGAGTGGTGAGAGTGGTCGCTGCCGGTGGGATCGGGCTCCTGCAGATCCAGGTCCTGTGAGTGTTCCCCCCCAGTGTTGGGGGGTGCACCACGACGTTGACCTGTGTGTGAGAGAGACAATGTTAATTTTGGTCCATGCAACATCCATGTTTCATCAGTTTCAACGTTGGCACATTTCCTCTTGGAATTAGGATCTGTCTTGCATTCCACTCACAGTGCACTTGTGCATGGGTGTGTCCCTTGGGCACCACTTTGGCCCCTTTAACTATGTGTGGCACAGTCTTACTTGCTGCGTCAAGTGTGACTGCAGTCAGCAGTGGAGTGGGCAGGTGTGGCGAGTCATGCATTGGCGCCTTCCGTGTAGCACTGTACATGTTCACATGGAGTGGATCCACACACTTATATGATCCAGGTAGCTGTCCTTGTGCTCGTGAACAGGTTGTGACATGGCCCTGTGTTTTGCCATGGTGAAGAGGGGGGGTTCTGGCACTGGCCACCCTTGTCTACATGCACGCAGTCTACCTGCTGACGAGCAGGCATTCACACACGCAACACGGCTGATTAGCTCTCCCTGTGTCTCGCTCTCTCTGTGTCCCCCTCTCCCTCCCTCCGTGTGTCAGCCTCCTCCCTCTGTCCGTCTCCCTCCCTCTCTGTCCCCCTCTCCCTCCCTCTCTGTCCCCCTCTCCCTCCCTCTGTGTCCCCCTCTCCCTCCCTCCGTGTGTCAGCCTCCTCCCTCTGTCCGTCTCACTCCCTCTCTGTCCCCCTCTCCCTCCCTCTCTGTCCCCCTCTCCCTCCCTCTCTGTCCCCCTCTCCCTCCCTCTCTGTCCCCCTTTCCCTCCCTCTGTGTCCCCCTCTCCCTCCCTCCGTGTGTCACCCTCTGTCACCTCGGCCCAGCTTCCTGGGCACACACTGTTAGCAGATCTTTGAGTGGCCCTTGGCTTGTTGATGTGAGTTTGTTTCTGATCTCCAGGCACCCATTGGGTGTGATGTGTGTCTGTGCGCTGCTGCTGTGGTGGTGTGTGCTGCCACTCTTTCACAATGTTGGCTGTTCATTAGCTGCTGTCATGTGCAAAACAGTGCCTTCACCCCCATGTGTTGATGCAAGGCGTCCGCCATTTGCTGGCAAGTCATTCCTGTGTTGGGACACACTGTTTGTCTGGCTGTGACCTAGGCCATATGGGTAGAGTGAATTGTTGTCTGCTTCTGAGTTGCACTATGTGCTTTTTGGGGCCCAGCCTCCCGCCATCCGGGTTACCGTGTCATGTGTTGGTGTCTTCTGTGGCCTGTGACTTGACATTGTCCAGCTGGGTGCATGGGGCATGGTGGCAGCAGTGGCATGTGCGTGCTCATGGAGTGTGGTTGAGTCATGCGATGGCTTGTGGTGGTTGCGTGCCTGTTAGTGATTTTGGTTGTGGATGCCGTTCCCCCCATGTGAGGTGCGTTGTTTGTGTACTCACCCGGGTCTTGGAGTCCTTCTAATCCTTCGACTGCCTCCACCGGCAGTATGGCCATCACCCTCTCCTCCCAGGGATGGTAGTGTACGGGTCTGTGGGAGGGCCCTCCTCCGGTGGCGTTGGCCTGGTCGTGTTCCTCCTGCCTCTTGGCTCGGACCCTCCTCCGCAGATCGTACCACCTGTTCTGGCATTCCTGCCTGGTCCGTCTGGTGTCCGCAACAGCATTCACAGCATCGACGATGGTCTGCCACATGGCTGTTTTTGCTGCCAGGCTGGTGTTTCTGACCAATGTTCCAAAGATCTGTGGCTCGACTCTGAGGATTTGATCAACAAGAACCTCCAACTCTCGGTTACTGAACTTTGGATTCTTGGTAGTGGGCATGGTGAGGGGTGTGGATGGTGGGGGGGGTGTGGATGGTGGGGGGGGGTGTGGATGGTTGTGGGTGTGTGGGTGTGGGTGTACAGGTGTGTGTGTGTGTGAATGTGATGAGGGTGTGTTTGTGAAGGTGGTTGTGTGGAGATGTGCAAGTGTAAGGTGTGGTGAAGCTTGTAGTAAGGTGCTTTAAGTTGTCTGTGGTGTCTAGCAGCAGTGAGTCTGTTGCAAAGGCTCATGGTTTGTGTGTGTGGGCCCTTTTTATTGGTCCATTGGTGGGTGTGGCTGTGTTTGAAGTTTGGGTGGGTGTGTTATAAGGAGTGGTGGTGTTTTGGGCCTCTGTTTGTTTTTGGCAGTTGCAGGTCAGTGAAGGTGTGTTTTTTAGTGTTTGTTGGCCATGTTTAGTGGCTTTGTGCCATTCGAATAGTGTATTCTTGTGTTTGTTTGGTTTTTCCTGGTTGTGTACGTGCGTTTTGAGCGTGTGTACGGTGTGTACATGGGCCATTTGGTTGTACGGTGCTGTCCTTGTGTGTGGCTTGGTACGACTCGTACATGCGGTTGTGATGTTGGGGCCTGGGGTGCGCTCCGTACTTAGGAGGTTGTGTTGGGGGTAGGACCGGAACGTACTGGGGTGTACATGGACGGTGGTACGACACGTACAGGGGTGGGGGGTAGGACTCGAACGTACTGGGGTGTAGGTACACGGGGGTATGACACGTACAGGGGTGGGGGTAGCACTCGAACGGACTGGGGTGTACATGGACGGGGGTACGACACGTACAGGGGTGGGGGTACGACTGGAACGTACTGGGGTGTACATGGACGGTGGTACGACACGTACAGGGGTGGGGGGTAGGACTCGAACGTACTGGGGTGTAGGTACACGGGGGTATGACACGTACAGGGGTGGGGGTAGCACTCGAACGGACTGGGGTGTACATGGACGGGGGTACGACACGTACAGGGGTGGGGGTAGGACTCGAACGTACTGGGGTGTACATGGACGGTGGTACGACACGTACAGGGGTGGGGGTACGACTGGAACGTACTGGGGTGTACATGGACGGTGGTACGACACATACAGGGGTGGGGGTACGACTCGAACGTACTGTGGTGTACATGGACGGTGGTACGACACGTACAGGGGTGGGGGTACGACTCGAACGTACTGGGGTGTACATGGACGGTGGTACGACACGTACAGGGGTGGGGGTACGACTCGAACGTACTGGGGTGTACATGGACGGTGGTACGACACGTACAGGGGTGGGGGGTAGGACTCGAACGTACTGGGGTGTAGGTACACGGGGGTATGACACGTACAGGGGTGGGGGTAGCACTCGAACGGACTGGGGTGTACATGGACGGGGGTACGACACGTACAGGGGTGGGGGTAGGACTCGAACGTACTGGGGTGTACATGGACGGTGGTACGACACGTACAGGGGTGGGGGGTAGGACTCGAACGTACTGGGGTGTAGGTACACGGGGGTATGACACGTACAGGGGTGGGGGTACGACTCGAACGTACTGGGGTGTAGGTACACGGGGGTATGACACGTACAGGGGTGGGGGTAGCACTCGAACGTACTGGGGTGTACATGGACGGGGGTACGACACGTACAGGGGTGGGGGTACGACTCGAATGTACTGGGGTGTAGGTACACGGGGGTATGACACGTACAGGGGTGGGGGTAGCACTCGAACGTACTGGGGTGTACATGGACGGTGGTACGACACGTACAGGGGTGGGGGTAGGACTCGAACGTACTGGGGTGTACATGGACGGTGGTACGACACATACAGGGGTGGGGGTAGGACTCGAACGTACTGGGGTGTACATGGACGGTGGTACGACACGTACAGGGGTGGGGGGTAGGACTCGAACGTACTGGGGTGTAGGTACACGGGGGTATGACACGTACAGGGGTGGGGGTAGGACTCGAACGTACTGTGGTGTAGGTACACGGGGGTATGACACGTACAGGGGTGGGGGTAGCACTCGAACGTACTGGGGTGTACATGGACGGTGGTACGACACGTACAGGGGTGGGGGTAGGACTCGAACGTACTGGGGTGTACATGGACGGTGGTACGACACGTACAGGGGTGGGGGTACGACTCGAACGTACTGGGGTGTAGGTACACGGGGTATGACACGTACAGGGGTGGGGGTAGCACTCGAACGTACTGGGGTGTACATGGACGGTGGTACGACACGTACAGGGGTGGGGGTAGGACTCGAACGTACTGGGGTGTACATGGACGGTGGTACGACACGTACAGGGGTGGGGGTACGACTCGAACGTACTGTGGTGTACATGGACGGTGGTACGACACGTACAGGGGTGGGGGTACGACTCGAACGTACTGGGGTGTACATGGACGGTGGTACGACACGTACAGTGGTGGGGGTAGGACTCGAACGTACTGGGGTGTAGGTACACGGGGGTATGACACGTACAGGGGTGGGGGTAGCACTCGAACGTACTGGGGTGTACATGGACGGTGGTACGACACGTACAGGGGTGGGGGTAGGACTCGAACGTACTGGGGTGTACCTAGACGGGTGGGGGTGTACATACACGGGGGGTACGTGTCGGACGTACGGGGGCTGGGGGGAGTGTTGGGCGCGTATGCGGGCACATGTCTCCATGGTTGCTATAGGAGTTCGGTGCGGACGGTGTTTTCTCCATACGGTTGTTGCCTCGGACGCACGGGATGGATCGTGATTCCTCGGTCGGACTTCACCTTTCACGTTTGTACGGTAAATCGTCCGAGGACGTGTCGGACACATTTTCCGACCCGAGGACGTGTGGGGAATGATTCCCAATGCGGTTCGTATGGACTTTTTACCATGCGAATCATGATTGCCAGTTCGTACGGCACTTGTACGATTCGTACGGTAAAAAGACCGGATACGAGTCGCACGGGGGAATTTTTTACCGGATCGTGATCGGCACCTTAGTCTTTTAAACAATCACTTATAGAAACACATACTTATTCATACAGGAACTCTTTCAATCTCTCACTCTCACATATACTCACTTATATACACCAATAGTCACATATACTAGTTTAAAACATATGTAGTTACTCATAAAGACACTATTGAGACAGTCATTCACTCACTAACACACCCTTACACACACTCATCCACCCATACAGTCCTGCACACATGCTGTCTTCAACACATACAAACAGTGAGTCACTCATTCATGCACCTATGCACTACGTAATACCCCCCACCGAACCATGCAGACACTCAGACTGATACTCAAAAAACCAACTAATAACCTATATAGACACCCATGTAGCCACTCACCAACCCATGCAGCCACTTATACACAAAGTGAGAGACTGATACAGATATTTACATATTTAAACATTACTAACTAAGCCATGTATTCACTATGATACACTTAATCAGTCAGTTACACAATCAATTTTTCAAAAACAAATCATCCATTTAGACACTTATATACCCATTTATTCTTCCATCGACCTTGAGATATACATATATAAAACATATTTAATTTTCAGAAACACACACATTCACTGGATGATGTCATCAGTGATGTCATTTGAGATGTCATCAGTGATGTCATGAGTGATGTCACTGACCATGTCATGAGTGATGTAATATGTGACGTCATCAGCAGTGCATTGCGGGCGCGCGAGTTATAGTTAGCTGAACTAACTATAACGGGGGAATTTCAATGGTTTTGTACAAGTGAAAAGTCCAGCTAACTATAACACCCCCGAAACCTATGGTTTTTTCTGTGAATTTCTGAGGTTTTTTAAATGCTAATTCCTAAGTATAACGTGCCTGAAACCTATGTTTTTTTCTGTGAATATATATATATATATATATATATATATATATATATGTGTGTGTGTGTGTGTGTGTGTGTATATATATATATGTTTATATATATATATATATATATATATATATATATCCAACAAAGAGTTGTGCCCCAATGGGGATGGCCTCCCGGAGTATTGCTTCCTCAGTATAGGGGCTGCACAGGGATCAATGGTCAAATTCACACCAAGTATCAGCTCTGTCGGCTCAATGCGCTTCAGCCTCCGGCCCTTGATCATGAGCCTGCAAAAAAGAACATCAGTGTCCTAGTAAGTTAAACATCTGCGCAATTATAAACAGTCCTGCCCCAATGGGTGTCTCTTAACTCAAATAATGAATCCATGCATTCTGGTGGCGCTGGTGTATTTTGTAATGAAAAATTAAAACCACATTGGGTTGGTGATAATGAGAACACAGAGTCCGTGGCAATACTATCGCTTCTTTCATGGAGCACTTTGTTCCTTTTGCATGGGTATTGAAACCTTCAAACACCCAGGATCTATATTTTTCAGTGGGCCACAACCCACGGCTGGACAAAGCTGCTATAAATCCAACGAAGAGTTTTGCCCCAATGGGGATGGCCTCCCGGAGTGTTGCTTCCTCAGTAATAGGGGCTGCACAGGGATCAATGGTCAAATTCACACCAAGTATCAGCTCTGTCCGCTCAACGTGTTTAAGGCTCCCGCCCTTGTTCACGAGCCTGCAAAAAGAACATCATTGCTCTAGTAATGCATGGAGGCATTATTTGAATAAAGAGACGCCCATTGTGGCAGGACTGTTTAAAATTGTGCAGGTGTTTAACTTACTAGGACACTGATGTTCAAATCTAATCCACATGAACAAAAGTACCATAGAAAACAAAATCCAGATACACGTCCAAGGTGGAACCAAATATGTGTGTCTTAACCAAGAGATGAACTCTGAAATCCTTGCTGCTGGTGGGGATAAAACTGAGGACAAGGAAGAATTGTCCATAGAAAAATTATCCTGGTCGATATAGTAACCAGAAGAACTCAGCTGAAATAATGGAAGCTGGGATTCTGGATTTGAACTTGAGGCTTGCACTCCTGTAGGGGACTCAATGTGTGGATCAGAATAAACGATTTCCATTGTGGAGGGTATAGAAGGTAAAACAGATATCTGGTCCACTGAGACTTGACATCCCCCTCCAGCAGCCGGGAGAATCAGAGAGAACGGAGCTCACAGTCTAGGTATGCTCTTCAGTATTGGCCATACGGTATAACTTGACATGTTCAATTGAAACAAAGCGGATAAAAATAATTTGAGCAGGTATCAGACAATCATGGAATAAAGATTAAATACCTTGCACTTGCCAAGACTTAGTACCCCATACAGATTTCAACTCGATTTTGTCCTTACAATCATCGTATCTTTTCAGGGCTAAGTTGTCAATAAAATGAGATGTATAATTTAACTTGGTCTGAGTCAGCATGTATTTCTTACAAGATTGGAAGCCAATTTAAAATAATATGATACCAGATCTGAAACGTTATAACCGGTAAGATAAGTGTACTTCATCTTTTGTGTGTTGAACTACCCTGAGATGGAGTTGGGCAATGTTTCCATTGAGTATAGTTAAAGTGGGGATGCTGTGCATTTGCTCTGTGTAGAAACTATTGCCATTATGTTGAAAACAGAACAAATCAGCATATGTTGCAGAATTCAAATACAAATCTTCAGTATCAAAAACAGTGTAATATTGCAATTCGGAAAACATAAAATTCACGGAATTGACATTCTAATCATGTGATTGCAACCCAGGCATTCTCACATCACCCACAAAAACACAGACTATATATGGTATCTGTATGGCCTCCAAATGACCGAATACTTGGAATGGTGTTGACTGGGACAGCTGAAATGTTAACAAGGGACTGGTCTCTTTTCATTTTATGCTAGTATGAATGCGGGCCTAACACCCCTCGGCAAATTCTGCATCAGAACGTTCTGGGAGGTAGTGGTCATTAATCAAAAGGAAAAAAAAAGTCACAAATTCAATCCATATGAATAAAAATACCAAGGAAAACACAATCCAGACATATGTCCAAGGTGGAACCAGATATGTGCGTCTTAACCAAGAGATGAACTCACAAATCCTTCCTGGTGGTGGGGAGAAAACTAAAAGACAACAAAGAAACAGTAGCCGCTACACAAGCGTGAGCAGAAGCCATGCCTTCATGTGCAGCCACTATTATAGATTGTCTACAGTCGAGGTTGAGAATCAAGCGATCGCCAACAGTAGGAATAGAAACAAAAGGAATTTTGTCAGTAGTCAACTGATAAGTATGGCGAGAAGGGAAACCGTGTGGAAAAGGGGTATATTCCCTAGTCGCGGCAATAGCCTCCAAAATGTCATCGTCAATTTTAGCCATAGAAAGAGTAACAGTGGCTTCTTTAAATGTGGCTACTGCAGATTTGCTGCTTAATCAGCCAATGAATTACCAACAGCCTATTTCCCAAAAATAAATTGGATCACTGACATAATATCGTCAGTTAAAATATCTAGGTACCAGAATATTGTGTCTAAAATATCGATGGACAAAATATCGACTTCCTATCTCCATAAAGGTAAGTACCAAAATATCAATACCAAAATATCGTTGTTAAAAATACAGTTTTATTAAAAAACAATTTTTTAATGTCTTAAAAATAATATAAAATTAATTAAATTATAAATATAATTAAATAAAACATAGTCCGATTTTTTAATTAATAAATAATAAATGTAATGTATTTTTTTTTTAAACATGCATAATTATTTTTTATATATACATTAACTTAATAATATTAATACATAATTATTAAATTAATTATAAAATTTCAAAAACAATGTAAATTATAATTACATATATATATAAATAAACCTGTAATATAATATACAAATTAATTTTATATATAATAAATTAAATTATTATTTAAAATAATATATATATATTTCACACTACATTAATTATAACAGTAGGAAAAACATTCCATAGCGCAGGGGATAAAATTGCTATTCCCACTCCAACAAGTGTAACAGTAGGGAAAGTGTTGCATAGTGGGAGGTTAAAAATTACTATTCCTACTCCAGTAAGTGCAACAGTAGGGAAAGTGTTGGATAGCGGGTGGGTAAAAATTACTATTCCCACTCCAGAGAGTGCAACAGTAGGGAAATTGTTGGATAGCGAGTGGGAATAATTTACTATTTCCACACCACCAAGTGTAACAGTAGGGAAAGTGTTGGATAGCGGGAGTGTAAAAATTACTATTCCCACTCCAGTGAGTGCAACAGTAGGGAAAGTGTTGGATAGCGGGTGGGTAAATATTACTATTCCCACTCCAGCAAGTGCAACAGTAGGGAAAGTGTTGGATAGCGTATGGGAATAATTTACTATTCCCACTCCACTAAGGAGTCGATTCCGATTTCGGACGGAAAACGTTATACCCAACACGGACCCGTCAGTTTTTCCAACCGCACCGTACACACGCCTTACAAATAGCTAAGTATGATGCAATGCTTGAAATTTACTACCGACTCGGCCGGAAATAATATTATACGTCCGATTCAGCCTGAAAGGAGCCTGACGCGATAGACTCGTATGCACAAGATTCGAGATAGCCAAGCATCAACCCGACGCAACAGACATGTACGCAAACAACTCCATGTAGCCAAACATCATCCTGACCCGACAGACTTGGACGCGAATGATGCCACATAACCAAGCATTTACACAACGCGACAGACTCGGACGTGAACGATGCCACATAGCCAAGCATCAACCTGATCCGACAGACTCGGACGCCAACGATGCCACATAGCCAAGCATTAACACGACCCAACAGACTCTGACGCCAACAATACAACATAGCCAAGCAATAACATAGCCAACCATTAACACGACCCGACAGACTCGGACGCGAATGATGCAACAAAGCCTAATATGAATGGAACAGACTTGGCCAAAACAAATTACACAAGAACAAGCATAGGTGCCGTCAAAACCACTTACAAAATTAGACAAAGAATACTATAGAAACAGAAAAAAGACTACCAAAAAAAGCATTGTCATCCCAATTAAATAATAAATGTAATGTAAAATTTTTTTAAACATGCATAATTATTTTTTATATACATTAACTTAATAATATTAATACATAATTATTAAATTAATTATAAAATTTCAAAAACAACGTAAATTATAATTACATATATATCTAAATAAACCTGTAATATAATATAAAAATTAATTTTATATATAATTAATTAAATTATTATTTTAAAAAATATATATATATTTCACACTACATTAATTATAACAGTAGGGAAAACATTCCATAGCACAGGGGATAAAATTGCTATTCCCACTCCAACAAGTGTAACAGTAGGGAAAGTGTTGCATAGTGGGAGGTTAAAAATTACTATTCCTACTCCAGTAAGTGCAACAGTAGGGAAAGTGTTGGATAGCGGGTGGGTAAAAATTACTATTCCCACTCCAGAGAGTGCAACAGTAGGGAAATTGTTGGATAGCGAGTGGGAATAATTTACTATTTCCACACCACCAAGTGTAACAGTAGGGAAAGTGTTGGATAGCGGGAGTGTAAAAATTACTATTCCCACTCCAGTGAGAGCAACAGTAGGGAAAGTGTTGGATAGAGGGTGGGTAAATATTACTATTCCCACTCCAGCAAGTGCAACAGTAGGGAAAGTGTTGGATAGCGTATGGGAATAATTTACTATTCCCACTCCACCAAGGAGTCGATTCCGATTTCGGACGGAAAACGTTGTACCCGACACGGACCCGTCAGTTTTTCCGACCACACCGTACACACGCCTTACAAATAGCTAAGTATGATGCAATGCTTGAAATTTACTACCGACTCGGCCGGAAATAATATTATACGTCCGAGTCAGCCTGAAAGGAGCCTGACGCGATAGACTCGTATGCGCAAGATTCGAGATAGCCAAGCATCAACCCGACGCAACAGACATGTACGCAAACAACTCCATGTAGCCAAACATCATCCTGACCCGACAGACTTGGACACGAATGATGCCACATAACCAAGCATTTACCCAATGCGACAGACTCGGACGTGAACGATGCCACATAGCCAAGCATCAACCTGATCCGACAGACTCGGACGCCAACGATGCCACATAGCCAAGCATTAACACGACCCAACAGACTCTGACGCCAACAATACAACATAGCCAAGCAATAACATAGCCAACCATTAACACGACCCGACAGACTCGGACGCGAATGATGCAACATAGCCTAATATGAATGGAACAGACTTGGCCAAAACAAATTACACAAGAACAAGCATAGGTGCCGTCAAAACCACTTACAAAATTAGACAAAGAATACTATAGAAACAGAAAAAAGACTACCAAAAAAAGCATTGTCATCCCAATTAAATAATAAATTTAAATATCAAGACACACCCACAAATCAACCTATATAAAGAGAGCAAAAATTTACCTACAGCATTTGCGATTTCAACACACATGCAAGCAGATCACACTACTACACACATAACTCATCCTCCACACAACTAGCACCACTAAAACACACCTCCACTCACTCACTCTCACCTTCACACACACATACATCTCCACCCCCAACCCCCTGTGGGGTGGACAATACTGGGAGTGATAGGCATCCTCCCCGTGTGGGGTGAACAGTACTGGGAGTGATAGGCATCCACCCCCCTATGTGGTGGACAATCCTGGGAGTGATAGACATCCACCCCCCTATGGGGTGGACAATACTGGGAGTGATAGGCATCCACCCCCCTATGGTGATGTTTCCTTTCATGTACTCATGACATTTTGGTGTGTGGTAGGTGTCTGACTTACCTTCTGTGTCGTGCACGTTGGTAACGATGGGTGTACAGTATAGGGAAGACATGCACGATTGGCTACATGGCTGCTATGTCTCGTACCCGTTGATCGTGTTCTGGCACGACTCGGAGCTTTCATACGCATCGTCCGGATGCTGTGACGTGCTGGAGGCGGCGTCCTGTACAACACGTATTGCAAACGCATCATACTTGCGTATCCGGAAATTGGTTAGGATGAGCCTCCGTACGACTCGATTTCCGTGTTTCCTGAGCCTGTCCGCTAATGACATAGCGCACGAATGGTAGCGAACAATTCGGTCAGAAATTTGCCTGTTATATGCATCGTACTTGCTCTTTTGTAGAAAAAAGCTCCGGATACAAGTCGGACGTCAGGTAAGCCCACAAATGGTATTGGGAAGGCATTTTTAGCGACATCGGAATCGACCCCCAAGTGTAACAGTACGGAAAGTGTAGGATAGCGGGAGGGTAAAAATTACTATTTCCACTCCAGTGAATGCAACACTAGGGAAAGTATTGAATAGTGGGAGGGTAAAAAATACTATTCCCACTCCAACGAATGTAACAGTAGGGAAAGTGTTGGATAATGGGTGGGCAAAAATTACTATTCCCACTCCAACGAGTGTAACAGTAGGGAAACTGTTGGATAGCGGGTGTGTAAAAATTACTTTTCACGCTCCACCAAGTGCAGCAGTAGGGAAAGTGTTGGATAGCGGGTGGGTAAAAACTACTATTCCCACTCCCGCAAGTGCAACAGTAGGGAAAGTGTTGGATAGCGGGTGGGAATAATTTACTATTCCCACTCCACCAACTATAACTGTAGGAAAAGTGTTGGATAGCGTAGGGGATTATTTAGATTTCCCACTCAGTGCAGATTTTTTTTTTAACAATCTCATTGATTGCATTTTCCCCCCCGCTGTTATATGATGATCTACATTGAAATTACTGTGTATGGTGAAATTCAGTAGGATCTGAGGACAGCAAAAAAGGGAAACTGAATATGTTATGTAATTCTAAAATGATGTTGTGCTGCTAAAAGTATAATATTATATGCAATAACAGTTTTCTTCTTTTTTTCACAGCAAGTAATACTAAAGTTTGAAAAGATTTTAAATTCAGTTTACAACAAAACTACTGTAAAATAGTTTCACTGAGTTTTGTATCATCTTTAATAAAAAAGCTAAGATGAAGTAATGTAATAAGCATGATAATATGAACTAATGTTTACAGTCGCTTTTACTGCACTCATCTATTTTTTCAAACACTACCCATGCATTCATCTATACAGTTAGGCACTATTCCCACACTCCTACCATCACCAATGCACTATCCATGCACTTCTCCAATAACCTAGCCAGTTATAATATCAGCCAGACACTACCTATGTACTCCTCCAATCATCCAGGCACTATTTGTACACTCATGCAATCAGCCAGACATTACCCGTACACTCTTCAAATCACCCAGGTAGTATCTATGCACTTCTCTAATTCTCTAAACATTACAGCTGTACTCAAGCAATCACCCAGACACTATCCTTCCACTCTTTCAATCATCCAGGCAGCATTTATATTTAATACTCTATTCATAAGTACACATGCACTTATAAAATCACCCAGACACTATCTATGCACTCCTCCAATCACCCAGGTACTACTCCTGTTCCTCATCAATCACCCAGCCAGAACCCTTCAAGTTATAAAATCACCCAGGCACTACCTATGTACTCCTCCAATCACCCTGACACTACACTTACACTCATGCAATCAGCAAGACATAACCTCTACACTCATGTACTTACCCAGGCATTATGTATGCATTCCTCTAATCCTCCGACAATACGCTTGGAGTCATGCAATCCCTCAGACATTATCCCTGCACTAATGCAATCCCTTAGGCATTGCTCATGCACTCCTTCAATTACCTACACATTACCCCTGCACCCATGCAATCACTTAGGCGTTACCCATGCACTCCTCCAATGACCCAGACATTACCCCTGCACTCATTCAATTATCTAGCTGATACCCATGCTGTCCTTCAATCACTCAGGCTGTACCCATGCACTTATAAAATCATCCAGGCACCACCTCTGCACTCATGAGTTACCCCAGACATGATTGATGCACTCCTCAATGCACCTAGGCATTACCCATGCACTCCTCTAATCAGCCATGCAGTATCCCTGTACTCCTTCAATCACCCAGGCACTACTCTTGCACTCCTCCAATAATTCAGGCACTACTGCTTTACTCAAATAATTAGCCAGGCAATACCTATGTACCTATAAAATCAGCTAGGCGTTACCTCTACAGTCATGCAATTAGCTAGACATTACCCCTTTACTCATGCAATTACCCAGGCATTACCTATGGATTCCTCTAATCTCATCGACATTACCCCTGCACTCATGGAATCCCCAATTCATTACCTATTTATTGCTACAATCACCTAGGCACTACTTATGTACTCCTGCAATCACAAAGGGAAGTTACGCTATACTCATGCAACCACACAGACATTGCTCTTGCACTCATGCAATTACACAAGCACTAGCTATGTACTCATAGAATAACCCAGGCAGTACACTTGCACTGCTGCAATCATCCAAGCACTAGCCATGCACTCCTCCAATTAACCAGACATCACCCCTGTAGTCATGCAATCACACAGGCATTACCCATGCACTCCTTCAATCAGCCAGACATTACCGCTGCACTCATACAATCACCCAGGCATTACCCATGTAATTTTTCAATCACTTACAGTGCCTATGTACTCCTTAAATCACCCAGACATTACTCCTGCACTTATACAATATCCCACGCATTGCTCATGCCCTCATTCAATCACTCAGGCAGTACTTATAAAATCATCCAGACACTACCTATGGACTCATGGAATCACAGAGGTAGTACTGATGCACTGCTGCAATCATCCAGGAATTACCACTACACTCATACAACGACCCAGACATTACTCTTGCACTCATGCAATCACCCAGGCACGAGCTATGTGCTGATAAAATACCCCGGGCACAACTCTTGCACTGCTGTAATCATCCAGGCACTATCCATGCTTTCCTCCAATCATCCAGCCAGTACCCCTGCACTTAAAAAATCACCATGGCACTATTTATGGACTTTTCCAATCATACAGGCACTACCACTACACTCATAGAATGACTCAGACATTACTCTTGCACTCTTGCAATCAGCCACACATTACTCATGCACTCCTCCAATTACCTACACATTACCTACACATTACCCCTGGACTCATGCAATCACTTAGGTGTATCCCATGCACTCCTGCAATGACCCAGACATTACCCCTGCACTCATGCAATCACCTAATTATTACCCATGCAGTCCTTTGATCATTGAGGCTGTACTCATGCACTTATAAAATCATCCAGGCACTACCTATGCACTTATGCATTAAGCCAGGCATGATTGATGCACTCCTCGATGCACCTAGGCATTACCCATGCACTCCTCTAATCAGCCATGAACTATCTATGTACTCCTTCAATTACCCAGGCACTACTCTTTGACTCATCCAATACATCAAGCACTACTGCTGTACCTATATAATTACCCAGGCAATATCCGTACACTGCAGACACTACCTATGCACTCATGCAATCACCCAGAAACTACCTATGCACTCATGCAATAACCCAAGCACTACCCATGTACTCCTCCAATCACCCAGGCACTACTCATGCACTCTCCCATGCAACCAGGCATTACCTATGCACTCCTCCAACCACCCACATATTACCCCTGCACTCATATAATCACCCTGAAATTACCCATGCACCCAGGCATTAACCATGCACTACTTCAATCACCAATACATTAGCCCTGCACTCATGCAATCAAACAGGCATTACCCATGCACTCCTTTAATCACTTAGGCAGTACCCCTGTAGTCATGTAATCACCAAAGCACTACCTTTGCACTCATGGAATAACCCACGCACTACCCTTGTACTCCTTCAATCACCCAGGCAGTATCCATGCACTCCTCAAATCACTCAACCACTATCCATGCACTTATAAATGTATCAAGGCACTACTTATGCACTCCTCTAATCAAGCAGACACTATCTCTGCACTCCTCCAATCACCCAGGCATTACCCTTGCATTCATGCAATCACCCAGGCATTACCCATGCACTCCTTCAATCATTGAGGCAGTTCCCATGCACTCCTCTAATCATGCCGACATAACCCCTACACTTATGCAATCACCCAGGGATTACACATGTACTCCTTTAATCACTCAGGCAGTACCAATGCACTTCTCCATATATTCAACTTTGCACAATTCATTCAACACTTACAAATTTGTCAATTTTTAACCAAATTGGTGGCTCTGAAAAGAACAATTTTTTTTTTCTTTTTTTTTTTTTTTTAACTCTTTTTTAATTTTTTGGGTGCTTTTTGTAATAAATGAAACAATAAACAGAACCAACAACAAAAACATTGACAAAATTATGCAATTAAAATTCATTGCATAAACAAAATCAAAAAAACAATTAACACAGTTCTTAATGGCAACCAGGATAGCATTCACTGATTGCTCACCAACACCAACACATAATGTCTTCTTACATTTTAAACAATGCTGCTCCACTCTAGCTAAGTAAGTGAAGATGTTGGTTGCAGCAGTTTTTGTGCCAGCAGATGAGGTGCTGGGTCCAGCGGTGTTGTCATCAGTTGACTGTTTTTGTTGTTCACGACGTAGTTGTTCTCGTGCGAGACGCCAAGGGTGCATTGTCTGTAAATGCTTCAGCATAGATGATGTCCCTCAAGAATATTTTTTTTCTGACCCTCGTGAGAGGGCCTTTTTACAAATGATGCATGTCACCTCATGGGCATTCAACTTTTTCTCCCCTGGTGGTATGGAGAAAAATGTCCACATGATGCTCTCATACCGGATGTTGACGGGTAACTCCAAATCGTTTTTCCTCTTCAGGTGGAAGCTGCTGTGGTGGCTTTCCAGCTGCCATTTTTTTGATGGAGCAAAAAAAGCCTCCACATAGATAGAAAGAAGAGAAGCAAAAGACAAAAGGTGTGTCTTCTGAGATGCTCTTGAAAGAATGAAAAAAATGGGTGGGGTCCTTCAAGTTCTAGAATTAAAAGCTTCTAAACCAGTTAAATTGTTTCTTTTGATGTCACATGTGATTCGCGCACCCGGCGCGCAACCAGTGCGGACCCGATGCGATTCCCCAAAAATATATTTAACAATAATATGTCTTTATTACACTTACAAATATAGGATATTTACGAATAGATTAAATAATCTCTTGGTATAATATACATATTAGAGTTATATACAGAGACTTTTAAAACGTAAACATTTGAGGTGGATTTGAGCACCTGACGTGACCCCCAGAAGTATGTATGTGACGTTACGCGGGGTCCAAGAACCACACACCCTTCATATACCGACTGCGCATCGTACACAACTTAACCAATATGGCAGCAAAATTCTTGGATTCGTGTACCCACCGAGACTAGTACAAAATCAGTACTCCAGTCCACATTAAAAAAAAATGTACATTTATATTTAGAAAAGAGAAAACATCAAATTATTTTTATAAAAATTATAAAATTAAGAAAAAGTCTTTTTGGGACATTATTCTTAGAAATTAGTATTTAAAAAACCTTTGAAATTCACTGAAAAAGTCATAGATTTCAGGGACGTTATAGTTAGAAATTAGCATTTAAAAAAAAAACTTTGAAATTCACTGAAAAAACCATAGGTTTCAGGGACGTCATAGTTAGAAATTACCATTTAAAAAACCTTTGAAATTCACTGAAAAGAACATAGGTTTCAGAGATGTTATAGTTGGTAATTAGCATTTAAAAAACCTTATCAATTCACTGAAAAAACCATAGGTTTCAGGGACGTTATAGTTAGAAATTAGCTTAAAAAAATTAAAATTCACTGAAAAAAACACAGGTTTCTGTGACGTTATAGTTAGTTGGACTTTCCCTCATACAAAACCAGAGAAATTCAGCCGTTATAGTTAATTGAGCTTACTATAACTCGCGCCCCTGCAATGCACTTCTAATGACGTCACATATTACATCACTCATGACATGGTCAGTGATATCACTGATGACATCTCAAATGACATGGTGTAAATCCATTTAGTAGTTCCTGAGAAATTAAAAAAATAAAAATATTGATCTCTGAGAGTCCCTGCCTCCCCCCACGCTGCCCTGGGGACCACCACCTTCCCGGGCATTGTTATTTAAGGTGGGATGGCCTCTCATGCCCCCCCCCCAAGTCCGAGGACCACCACCTCCCCGGGGCTATTTTAAAAAACTTTGGGGTCTTTTAGGATGGCGGGTGGTGGCACCACCACGGTGCCTACAGTGGTGGAAAATGCCTTTTTCCGCATGTCTGCAGCAGGCCTCACGTCTGCCATATTAGTATGGCCAAACAGAGCCCATTTCCCGTTTGTCGCAGTGTGACGTGCACCGATATCAAAGTGCACCTGCCACCGCGGCGGTGGAAGCCAATGGAGACTCACCGCCGTGCGGAATGATGTCCCGTCCGCTGTACAAATCAGGATGCCCCAAAAAGCCTGTCGCACCGCAGCGGAGAAACCGCCCAACTAGAGACGGCGGAAGCTCGACAGCGGAGCGCGAAACCTGATTTCCGGTCCTGACCGCAATGGATCCAGCTCTTCACGTCTTTCCGGTGCTTTACCTGATACATCACCAGTAACTCATGGACCGTCTCGGACACCGCCTCAGGTACGCAACAACACAATCCTGCACACAACCGCAACACATAACTCATGGGATAATACAGGGTCCTTGGCCACACCAGATACCCTGGTGGGAACAGGAACATATTCACAAATGTACCCACACGTCCTACCTGCCACCAAGTCACCCCTCTGCAACCAGGTCACAAATCACCGCGATCTCCAAGTAATGTCCGGTGATGTCACTCCAGCGGTGAAGACAAGGGAAAACATGCCCACAATGCAGAAGGCAGGGCCTGTGCCAGGCATGGGCAGGGCATAAAGTGCACAGGGCCACACCTCCCCACTCCACACACTGGCCCCCCATGAAGGGACATGCCATGTGCACCCCCTGTGCACCCCATGCCCAACACCAAGCTTGGTGAATCCCCACCCTGTACCACACAACACACAACCAGGGAGACAGCCACAGCAGAAGTGGCTGCAGCGGAACACAAAGCACAGAAGCACAGGCCCAGGGCAACCCACACACCACAATAGCACCACACCCATGGCAAGAAAGCTGAGTACAAGCACAAAATGAGCACACACATATACAATGACCAAACATCCTACTGGACAAACAGCCTGCCAAGTCACACAGACATACCCCACACTGACACACAGCCACATACACAGACCACATGCCACCATCAATGGAGCACAACATATAGGAAAGCCAAAGTGAGGTGCACACAAATGGAAGCCACAGAGACAACCAACAAGCATGTGTACATTGCATGCAAGACAAGGAACAGAGAAAAACACCCTCACCCTATCAAAGTACATATGGCTGGCACAGTGAGTGAACTCAAACCACAGTCACCTCAGTGTAACAACTCAGGGAGACAACAAGGCAACCCATGCATAGGCACAGGGATGAAAGGAAGGCCCTGACGTAAAACTGTGAACAGCCACAAATATGCACACAACTACTTCACAGGAGTATGTCAGCAGCACAACACACAGGGCACGTTGACACACTCCGTGACTGTCAAACACAAGTAGGAATCTTCACACATATTCCCCTCACACCTGCAGCATACAACCCCAGTGTCAGACACACAGAAGGGTGCCAATAATGTCCAGTCAATACACAGACAAACAATCACATTCCCTGGGGGTATCTACAAACATCACACACACACAGGGATGCCAGAACCAATGTCTGCACAAAAACAGCAGCCAAACACATAACTCAACAGAAATACACACAGAACCACAACAAGACACTCAAGACCTGTGCAGCAAAACTGTGGGAAGGCAAAGGGAGCACAAACACTACAGGAGTGCACAACCTCATCAGTCAGGAACAATGCACATACAACATTCCACAACACAGACAAGAAGTGCGCCACCACAGAACAACAGAGCCACATTAAACACACACCAGATGCACATGACAATAAATCACATAGGAAACACAGCAGGACATCAGAGGTTGAACACCAGGCCAGGACAAGGCAACATACACCCACAACACTGCATGCACACCAAGCAGTGTGTGCACACAAAACATAACAGTCCCACACAGCCATGAGTGACACACCATGAACACCCACAACAGCAAGCAAAACAGCACACTGACAACATCACACTCAGGACGTCAAGCAGTACCCAGCATACACACATAAACCTAACTTAACACACACAGATGCACAAGTCTGGGACACAAAAGTGAAAACAATTTGACCAGAGGACTGGCCAGCAAAGACAGTTGAACGGCACATGAGCAACCATGACTGCTGAACAGTACTACAACAATACAGATAACTAATTGGGGAAATGCCATGAGTGGCACAGTGCTCCTGGACAAAGATCTGCACCACAAAGCACTGTAGTGTAGTTCCTATATCCCTGATAGGCTCTGAGCATTGGAATAATATACACTATAGTTTTGACATAGGACTGAGATCAGTATGTCTCTATCGAGTACATTAAACCTACTTGTGTGTGGCAGCTAACTCAGAGGTCAATAGAAACTTCTCGAATATACAAGAAGGGATTAGTTTCTGACAACCGCATAAATATGACAACTTTGGTTCCCTTAGAGTTGGAACAATCTCAGAACCTTGGAAACAATAGATAACAGTTTCACTCAGTCAATCGTGCATGCTTCGTTTCTACATAGTTGCACAGAAATAGAGAGACGGGCGTTTCAATAAAAAGTGGGTTTATTGAACAGTCGTATTTCTCATGCAAGAGATATGAACTGCTACAATCGTAAGACAGGATGCGAATTACAATACGTACAGGGTTAGCAGTAAGATAAAATAATACTGCAATAGCATGGTTTGTAGCTATGACATATATTCATAAAAATGCATACATAAATAACACAGGCTAAAATGTGAATACTCATCTGATGCTTCAAAATAGTTCTACCCAAGTGTACCTAACCTAAGTGTAGTACGAGGTAAGAAGTAGGTGTTGTTTACTAAAGTATAGCTAGCTATAGTTTTAGTTTTGCCAAGAGTTGCCAAAAGTTTCTCTAAGTTCTAGTCTGCTCCACTTCCTTAGAATGTGTGAGGTTGGAATCTCTTTCCGGGACTCGATATCTAACACCCCGCAAGGGGAGTCAGAAACACTGGAGCTGGATTCTCTGCGAGGAGGATGACAGCGTCTGGTCAGTGCATCAGGCGGGAACTCTATCTCCTTCCGAACTTGTCGTGGCGAGCCGCAAGTAGGCAGTAGAACCGGACTGTACCGGAACCGTGGTTTGCCAGGGCAAGTGCATGTATATTTATACCTTGAAGGTGTTTAGGAATGCCTGTATTGACGTAAAAGTCAGGCATCGGAACGTCATGAATGAACCCCTAAGGAATAGATGTTCATGCATAATAAATGAGTTCTTGGAGAAATCAATATCCAAGCAAGAGAAATTCCTTAAAGGCTTAAGAGTCTGGTTTTCCAAGTACTCGTTGTGACGTGGATAGACGGATCTAGGAGCCCATGCCTGTATTTGGTTAGCATGGACAATGCCTAAATAAGGGCTGGATTTTCTATGCCTAAATAAGGGCAATATGAATTGTACCTATATAAGGGCATAAATCGGAAAACCTATATACGGAATCTAAATCTACACACAACACCCACTCCAGTTTCGTATGAACGACATTACTAAATCCCAAACATACTAAACATATGTAAAAGAGAGTATCGCATGTTTAGCTAAAACATGCTAAAACATATCTAAAAACATATGGCCTAAAAATGCAATACAAAACCATTGCTATGCATAAGGTGTTGTACATATGAAAAGCAAAATTTCATTCTAAGCATATGTGTGCATTGGAAATGCTAAAAAGAATTAACCAGAAATATATACACATGATGAAATGGCTCGTTAATACAGAAGAAAAGGGTCCGAAACCATTTTATATCAGGTTAACACAAATCAATTGTTGATGTGTCAAGGTGGCATAATGTCCCTGGAAGATTTCCAAAGAATTCTGTTCTCTATCAATAGTTCAACTATAAGCAGATTACTGTGCCAAAAAATGAAAAGAAATACACATTTTGAAAAAAAAATTAATCATAAAAAAAAGTTCCAAAGTTAGTCCCTTGTCTGAAAAGAATGAAGGCCAAATTCAGAGACTCTTCGGAACACTGTGTGCCTGAATCAAAAGTCAGTGTGTAGGCCTGGAGAAAACATGAAATCTTCTAATCCGGTAGACAAAAAGTCGTGTACTATTGTAGGTGAAAGTTGGAATACCTCATTTAGAAGATTAACTGCACATAGATGTGAACTATTGCCTTCAGCTTTGGTTGCATCAGCAATGTTCGAATCAAATGTTACCTGCATGCCTGATGTTTCTTCTCGTACCTCAGCAGTAGCAATTTGCGTCTGTGAGATCTCAATGAATGCCGTCATCAGGATTGGTAGCCGCTGGGGACAGCACAGAGCATGGGCTGTTACCAGGTACAGCAGAGTATCGATATCGGTAGGCATGACTGATGGGAGCGTTAGACAGATGTCTAGCATGCATTCTACACTGCAGAGCAGGCAGCGTAGAACAGGTAAGATGCAATCTTTCCAGATTGGTCTGAATGACAGAAACCATGTGGTGTTTAATTCTCGTAGACGAGGTAAACCCAAAATGTGGACGATGCGCTCACGACACTTCATCTCCAATAGAGCTCTCTCCATGGTGAATTGGGTGTCGCTGGTGATTTGGCTTGCCATATCATAGCAGTAGGAGCAAAAATAGGATCCCTACAACGAGTGCTAAAAGAAGCGGCAGTCTGCCAAACACAGAGTGCACGAAGTTTGGAAATATGCAGAGGACTGCTTGAAAAGGTGCTAACAGTCCTGCACATACGTTCTTAAATACATGTATAATACCACTCGTATCAGACATGTTTAAGATACGACCTAACATTTCTGAGAAATGTACAGGGCAGTTTGTATACAAAAGGGTATGTATCTCGGCAGAAGTCCTTGCGACTTGTAGATCATAGGTTTCTTTGGCTGAGGTAGGTGGCACAATTTGTTGTAAAAGAATGGCTTTCATTCTGCTTAGAGTATCAATTCGTATAGAAGAGATGTTCAGTGAAGGCCATAAAGGCGACTCCCTGACTGTGTCTATTTGTGGAAACAAGACTTGCATACAGCAAGTGGCCCTGGATGTAACCGTAACTAGATATGGAATACCTGACAACATGCCACAGCAGCTGTGATTATTCAACATAATGTAACTCCCATCAGGAAGTTGGCCAAAAATTGGATTAATCACTGCAGCCGGTGAAACTTGCAGGTGACAGGATAAGTTTGTAGTGGAACCATCACAAGCCCCATGTAAGTTAATACCCTGACAAAGGAGAGAACCGCTTAGTGCGTTTTCACAGTTTGTACCGCTAGGAAACACTTCACGCCCCCCACTCCAACATCTATGTGTGCAAGGTAAATCCCAAGATGTCTTTATGTATTCTTTACCCAACCTTTCATATTTGCCTACTGGTATATGTTTTAGGCAATACTGAAAATGGAAAGCTGTAACAGGCAGTGTAATTTTACCATGTATGAGCCATTCAGCAGCTGGCTTTTCTGCCACTGTGAATGGTAACTTTTCCAGTTTTTCAATGCTCATCACAATGTAGTCTGCTCCCCTTTGTGCCAGTTTGATCTGTTTATCAGTGAGATTGAATTTTGAAAACAGTGACGTGGTGTTGATTAAACGCCAAGGCACATTGCCTGCAAGCAAGTTTTGTAGCGTCCAGCCCAATAGCATGATAGAACGTAGCTGAGACTGACCATATTGCAACATGACCAAGTCTTGTTCCATGATGTCTATGACAGAAGACACAATGCTGTCCAATGAATATATTCTGGACAACAGAGTTGTTAACCCATTGTCTACTACAGAGAGAGATTTCTCTAAATTAATACGATCAATTTCTCGTATTCGTTCTGCAGTCTCTGCTTGGGTAACCTTCCATGCTTCATTATAAGCAGCGTAGATACCGGAATATATGAAACGTTTTTGACACGGTTTTCTTGGTCCTAGCAAGAATTTCCTAAGATCTGCGCCTTCTTGAAGTAAAGTTAAGTGTTGTTTTACTTCCTTCAGTGTAGCTGTCTGTAGCCAATCAAGGCAAAGTTTCCCTACACTGTATGTTGTTACTACCCCTGGATGCTGTCTTTTAACATAGCGTGGGTCTGGCCTATTGATAGTGAAACCCTTTGTTTTGTTCTGGAATTGATCTTGACAGTTATTTGTGTCTTTTGCTCAGAGCAACCATTTTTTCCATTCTGGATCTGATCTGTTGTGATGCAAAAAATTATGTACGTCGACCTCCCCCCGTGTGGTGCTATTACTTGCATGTATAGGTATGGTCAGTGTGTTCATGTCTTTGATCTTGGCTAACCCAAGGCAAGACGTTTGCTGGACAGTGTCATTCAAAAACATAATTTGCTCAGGGATGATACAGGCTCTAAACAAAGCTTCTATCCCCTGTACTTGCCAATCTTTTGTACCCCAGACAGATTGTGTCTCAATGTTGTCTTTCCAAAAGTCGAATCCCTGTCTAGACAGTTGGGCAATAAAGGCTGCAGAATAAATCTGTTTCGTATTAGCTAACATATTTTTTGTTCCTGTCTTGTTCACATTTTTAAAGTAAAACGTTTCTGCATTAGACACATTGTAGCCTAAAAAATATGGAAATTTCATTGCAAAAGTTTTTGAACTACCCTTTGGAGGTTTAGGACAATGTTCCCATTGGTTATGCATAAATACATTTCTAGGTGATGCAGTTTTATGCAAGAAATGATGACCATAGTGGTTATAACAATACATTTGTTCATTGTCTGATGAACCCTCTAAATATTCATGATTTGTGAATACTGTAGACATCTCTAGATCAGACATCATGTTATTAACAGTCTCGAAGTCCCAATCATCAGAAAAGGTACTAGAGGTAAAGTCACTTAATGAAATCTTAAATAAATGTGGAATCTTCAAAATCTCCGACGGGCCAAAGATGTTATATTCAGTTTGGTCCCAAACTATACCAGCATGTATAGGAACTGCTGTGATGTTCACTGCTGACAAGTCTCTTCCTTCACAATGGGATGATTTGTGTGGCTGGAGAAGTAAGTTCACTCTTTTACTTGTTGTATCCATTTGAATATATCTTCCACTTATCAGCATACCCAGAGTTATTACCAGAGCTAACCATAGTAGAAAGAAGAATATTCCCAAAACAATCCATCGTTCAATCCATGGTGAAACCAGATAAGTCTTTTTCAGGAGATGGAAAAAGTCTGTTGCTTGTTCTTTGAAAGTTCTTTGTGCTGGCGTCGTTTCAGGTTTGCTGGGATCCTCAGAAAACGCACTAAAGTTCATGAAATAGCCAGAGGCAGTTCTGTCAATGGTTGGAATTGCATCAGGATTTGTTGAAATCGCTGGAACCAGTTGATCACTTGTTACTTCATTGTAGACAGGTGTATTAGGACGAACTGTTATTTGGGTCTCAAGAGGGACGAGTTCCATAGCTTTGTTGCTTAGTCCTTTATTTCTCACTGCAGAATCTTCAACGGTGATGAGTCTTTCAGTTTGAACCTCTTGGATTGTAGCCAGCGAAGTGCGTTTGCTACATTGTCGGACTCCACTTGGCCTACTGCTTAGTATCGGCCACATAGTGTGGTTTGATCGGGTCGATGGACACAAATCTTTTCTCCTTTTTACCAGCAAGGGGCGGCAAAAGTACTGTTCTTGATCCGTGGATTGCTAGAACAGGTGCTGGTAGTTTGTAAAAAGGCGCAAATTCCTTCTTATCCGCGATCTTTTCTCTGATTAGATCGCCAAGATTTGGGATCCAGACAGGCCTTGCTGGGACGGCCGGTTTTTCCCCAGAGATGATTGGCTTCCGGAGCACGTTGCTTTTTTTCGTTCTTAGTTCATTTAAGTCCTGTAAAACAGCGAAACGATCTTTGATATCAAATTTCTTATTTTCCATCACTGTGCCTTGCATATCAAGGTCCGGTACCAACATTCTAGTTCCAACTAGAGCTTCATATGGAGTGACATCCCCTAGAGAACTTCTTGGCAAGTTGTTAAGTGCTCGCTGGACCCCATAAAGGTGTTTGAATCACCCATCACCCGAACCTAATACCCTAGCTGTTATAGCCTGCTTTATGTCCCGGTTTTTTCTTTCCACAGCAGAACTTCCATCAGGATGGAATGGAGAAGAATACTGCAATGCTACGCCCAGACTGGCCATGGCTTCTTTGTAAGCTCGAGAGCTAAACGCAGGACCCTGGTCAGAATGTAGTGTGCCAATTGTGTATGTGGCAATAAAGACTCGCAAATCTTTTATAACAGTTTGAGCGTCAGCCGAGCGCGGAGGCCACATCCATAGGAACTTAGAACACAAATCCACTGCGACCATGATATATTTATAGTTACCATCCCTTTGTAAGAGACCGCAGTGGTCCAGGTAAACACACGCTAATGGTTTATCTGAAATTAACAGGGGCGTCTGCGCAGGACGTTTCAAAGTAGAGACTTTCATCTTCTGGCATATTTCACATTCCAAAACATAATTCCTGGTCTGTTTCCTAATGCCTGGCCACCAGTATCTCTGTTTTAATAACGATACTGTGGTGGAAACACCTGCATGTGCAGATGCGATCCCTTCATGTGCTGCTAGGATTAGTCGGTGATTCTAATTTTAGTTTTTCTTTCAGTTTGTCCCACATATATCTTACTACATGGACATTTGATGACATATATCAAATTTTTTGTGTCACAAGTACTTGAATGTAACAACGGTATTTTAGTTCCTTTAGTAGGGTGGGTGAACTCATTCCCTTGAATGACATTATTGCAATGCGTGCAATGCTCACATCTTTGTATCCCTTTAAATGCTTGATTTTTCTTTTTTTGTTTTTTTGACAAATATTCTTTGAGATTCTTTGATCTTTTGAATGCAAAAGTGATTTCTTCATCAAACAGTGATTTAAAATCCGGTTCTTGTTGTATAAGCGCCCAATGTTTTTTCATGATCTTTTTAATTTTAGGCGCTTGTGTAGCATATTTTAATACACAAACTGTTGTTTTGGTTTTTTTTGGAATGTATTTTAGTGGTGAGTAATGTTTCTCTGTTTAGGTGTGACACTTTCATAGCTGATTCTTCTAAGATGTTCATTGGATACCCTCTCTTGCGGTATTTCATGATCTGATTATTGATGGTGGCTGACACATCTTCAGGATTAGAAGTAATAAGTTTCAAACGAATGAATTGTGACAAAGGTAAATGTTTTTTGAGAGATTCTTGATGGAAGCTTTTGAAATGTAAACAATTATTGCAATCTGTCTCCTTAACGTAGACATTGGTTTTGACGATATTGTTTTCAATGGTTACCAACACATCCAAAAAAGCTATTTGGGATTTTTCAATGTTATAAGTGAATTTATTGCGTTCATGGGTGATATTGTTGAATAATGCGATCTTGTCTCCCTTCCATATTATGAAAATATCATCGATATATCTCTTGAATAAAATCAGTCCCTTTGTCCAGTCTGGGTTCTGAAGGATATGGTCAAATTCAAATTCCCCCGCAAATCCCATTGATGTTCCAAAACATTGCTGAAAAAACATATCTTTCCATTGAAAATAGCTGTGATATAAAGCAAAATGTAAAAGCTCTAACAAAAAATCTTTATTGGTGTCATCCATTTCACTTCTAAGTAAACTCCATTCGATGCTTCCAAACCTTCACTGTGGGGGATTGATGTGTACAGCGCAGTGACGTTCACTGTACATAACCATAATTCATTGATTTGCTCAATATCCACTGTGTTTAACATGTTTAGGAATGCTGTCTTGTCTTTAATATGGGTTTCCCATTTTTGAACTAGAGGTTGTAAGAACCAGTCCAGATATTTTCCAATCAGTTCGGATATCGAGCCGCATGCTGAGACAATTGGTCTGAAGGGTGGTAACTTGGCCTTTTTATGCATTTTTGGGAGCATGTAAAATTGGGGTCGTCGAGGATATTTCATATCAAGATATTTATATGTTTTCTCTGTTATCCATTGCATTTGAAGAGCATGATCTAAAATTTCTTTGAGTGTTGTTTGAAAAATGTTGGTGGGATGTAGTTTCAGTCTTCTGTATGTCTCTCCATCTTGTAAATGATTCATCACACTGGTTTCATAAAACTTTGTATCCATAACTACTAGGGTGCCACCCTTATCAGCCTTCTGAAAAGTGAGATCGGTGTTGTCTGTCAAGCTTTGTAATGTACTCCATTCTTTTTTGGAAAAATTACAGTGAGATCTGCTAGAAAAGTTGATTTTGCTGATTTCATTATGAATCACTCTTTCAAATGCGTCAATTGTTTTGTGTGACACTGGAGCACAGTAAGTACTTTTGACTCTGAATTCTTTGGTATCACTTGGTGTTTCAATGACTGTCGTTGGTTGAATGACTTTAAAAAAATGTCTCAGTCTTAACGTGCGTTGAAACTTAAAAATGGCTATTTCTGTTTCTTGTAGATTCGTGTGATGTACTGGTACGAATGAGGTACCTTTGTTTAGCACTTTTTCTTGTGCCTTCGTGAGTTGGTAACTTGAAATGTTCATCACTAGGTTGTCTTGGTCTTGCTCCTCATAATGCGTGTCTCTCTTTCTTCTTCTGTTTCCTTGCCCCCTCCTTGTTTTTCCAATTCTGGGGCATTGTTGGCCGTGGGACTTATGGATAAAAAAGCCGTTTTCTTGGTTTTATCAGCAGTCGTAGACTTTGTTTGTAGAGGAGAAGTACTAGCTAATGGTGTTCTATTACATCTGAATCCGAAGCTACACTTTCTTGCGATGAGCAGTTGTTACCCTTAGGTTGTTACAATTTTCTTTGATTATAGACGTCTGCCCACATGTAGACTTCTTCTAATTTATAGTCAATGGTGTCACAACGATATTTCTTAACCTTTCTTTCATTTGTCTCTTTAGCGTATCTTTCCAATTTTTCATTAATGTCATCCAATGTCGTTTTCAGATCATCATGTTTTTCCAATTTTTTTTTTTATTCCTGATAATTCTTCCTCCAAAGTTTTTAAGATACTTGAAAGTTCTTCCACAATCAATAAAATCAGATCAAGTGAGCATTTATTGAGAATTTGGTACCACTTCTCTAGAAAAGCTTTGCTGTTTCTGCATAACATTGGTTTTAACGCAATTCGTAATCCCCTTGGAATGCGTTTATTTTTATGATAATGAATAAGTGTTGTAGTATGCAGCCTTTGATTAATTTCTCTTTTGCTGACATATTCTAGTTGTTTCAACAATTGAGTCACTGTACTCATCTGTGGACTGAAAGCTCTGGTTTCCTGTATTAATCCATATATTTCTTCTGCTTCCTCCGTTGTATATGCTAGTGTTTCAGCCTTGTTGGTTGTGATTTGTGCTATTTCTTCAAACAACATGATTGCGTTGGTGCACCGCAAAACAGGGTTAAACAAAAATTGTATAATAACGAATATGTGTTTTCTGTGCACTCAAATTTCTTAGTGAATCAAAAGTCTACCAAATTTGTGATGTGCTACTACATCCGTTGCACTGTGTCTAGCAGTGCCAAACATTGAAGATATCAACTGTGTGGGTCAGACTAATCAGTGCCTTGGATGTGTGCAATTTTCCTTGGAAATAAAAGTTCCTTGACTGAATTCCACGTATTTCACAAACATCAACTCAAAACTTCATAAATGATTTATTGTTCATGAATTTATTCATTCATTTTCATGCAAATTCCACTGAATTTCATTTGTTTCATGATTGAATCTTAATTGCATAAAAGCATTGTTTTAAGAAACCCAATGCATTTTGGGTCGATTACAGACCCTTCATCAGGGGTCTAAGGATAAATACAAAAGAAACCAAATAAGCTTTATATAACACAATCAGTGAACACTTTTCACATATTTCAAGTTTATACTAACACAGCATTCGAAAATATGTCAAATGAATTAATCGCGCCGCATACACTTTTGTCAGATATCGGCTGAGGTCCTTCCCAATGCAAATATTCTACTTAACAAACAAGTATTATGCTCATACTTAACACAGCTGCAAGAAAAGATCTAGCTAATTTAAAACCATCTAATGTGCCATAGATTATCGCTGAACCCGCTCAGTGGGCACGGAAATTGTCTGCTTGTCTTTGCAAGACGCTTTTGGGACAGGAGAGTAATTGGCTGGGGATGCCTCTGAGCCATGTGACACTGAGGTCTGCTTCTTTGCTTTCTGGCCCCTGGTGTCGCATGACGGGCTTTTTTCTTCACGCTCTGGGGTGGCTTTGGTTTTCTGTGGGGATGGTGTCTGTGGCCTGAACCGCTTGGGCTGCTGCTGTGTGCTACGTGTGCTGTATCGTGACCTTGAGGTCCATGGAGCGTGGTCACTATCGTTAGAAGTGGCCACTGGGATGGGGGTGGACAAAGGGACTGGAGCTGGACCCCAAGATTGCGCCAGTTGAAGGGCTGCCGTCACTGCGGAGGACAAAGACTGGACAGTCCGGTGCAGCCCACCCACGTCTGAATGTATGCCCTCCATGAAAGCAACCACCTGAGCCAATTTTTTTCATGGTCTATGAATGCATTGGGGAGAGCTGTCTGGCCCACACACAGCTGGCACAAAAGGTCCACAGACTCCGCACCGATGGCAGCAGGGGGGACAGGGGCAGGTGCTGCGGTGCCTGGGGTGAAGGAGACTCTTCCCTCTGGTACGAACACGGGCAACACCAGAGGAAGTGGCTGGGAGGGTGGGCACTGTACACTGTGTGGTGGAAGATGATGCAGAGTCTCCGTTCCCTGTGCCCGCAAACATGGCTGCATCACTGCTGGCATCAGATGACGTTGAACTTTGTGTCTCACGCAGTTATTCCTACAGCAGACTCCTGTCCTCCTCCGAGGCGCTGGTCACATCTGTGTCACTGGGCTCCTGTGCAGCTGTTGTGCTTGTTTCCCCACCACTGGTGTTCGTCCCCTGTTCCTCCGTGACCATAGGAGATGCTGCATGAGAGAGAGAAATCTAAGGTCAGTTCAGTGGCAGCAACAGAACAAACATATGCATGCAAAGCAACCAGGAAGATGATTAAATCTACATGTTGCACTCCACCCTGTGCATTAAGATTGTGCAAACACACTTTTGTTACTCAAACAGTGCATGTAAACAAGAAAACAAGGCATAAGTGAGCCATGTGATTACCACACAGCACAACATTCTGCATGTGACTCCATTCAAACAGTAACACAAATAGCTCAGACCTGAAGCCCACCACCCAGAATGCTATTAAAATGCCCAGTACTCGAATTCCCTTAGGAAGCACAGGTAGGACAAATGCATGACAGCTGCACCCAGCACAAAGGCCACTTACAAGCCACTGCAGCACACAACCAACATCACATAGCCCAGCACTGGCACAGGCTGTGTACACATGCAGCCACACACAGCCAAAGTCTCCCTTCCCAGAATACTCACCCCTAATTTGCTGCTGATGCTCCTTCAATCGTGCATCCAGCTCAGGGTGTGTCACGGCCAAGATGCGGCACATTAGTGGTGTCATGCTGCGCCATGCCAACCTGCCAGTGTGAGGGAGCAGCCCCAGTGTCATCTCCTCAACATTCTTTGCCAGCCATGAGATGTCGTCCCACCTCTTGTGGCAATGGGTGCGCCATAGGTTTGAGACACCCAGAGCCCGCACCTTGCTCACAATGGCTCTCCCCACGGCCTTACGCTGGTGTACTTTGAGCTGCAGGCATGGGAGACAAGAGGGGGAAAACATCAGTGACACAGTGTCATGTAACAAGATCACTCAGGACACTAACCTGAAACTGACTCATCCCAAATCCACAGATATGTCTTGCAGAGACCGGAATGCATCTCACATGGTACATCTGCATGTGAGAAGCACACGTAAATGTATGCAGGTGTGAGGGGAGACATAGTACCTGCACATCTCATATACAAGCAGGATGCCAGCAAATAAAGCCATGTGTACTCTGCCCACATCTACTGTTCATTTCTAGGTTGAGCAAGACATACATCACATATCAACATGTGTTTGGGGGAGACTCACTGTGTCCAACACTGCGCAGGCCACAACGACCTTGCCCTGTGAATAGATCACTGTGTCATGTATGTCACATTGAGGGACATGATCTCACAAACCCACACCCTTCTCACAGGGCCAGTCATGTGCAGTTTACAGGGCTGAGATGGCTCATTGATGGAGAGTCCTGCAAAAAACACATATGTGACACAGTGATGGGTCCTTGTCAGATTGGGCGGTGACTGCGCAGGCCAGGTGGGCTCACACTGAAATGGACAACAGGGACCCACACAGCCATTCACACAAGCAATCACTGACATGACCCCTGCATTGCCAACTTGCTGCAGCACTGTATGGCTGACAAGACAACACATGTCCCTCCAATCTTGATGTGCAGGCAGGGAAACGTGTGGAGTAGGGTAAACCCCCTTCACCCTAGGAAACAGCATGTTAGACAGTGCATGACACAACCCCACACTCTCAGGCACATACTGCATCAGACCGACTACATGTGTGCCCCCCCACACTCTCACCCCCACTGTTGAAGACTTACCACAACATTTGTGGCACCATATAGCCTTGGGTACTGTGTGAGCACCTCGTCCACCAGGACCTCCAGCTCCTCGCTTGTGAAGGGACTGACAAGGATCTTCTCCGTCCTTGCCACCACTGTGGACATTAAACAACAGCAGCAGCTGTGGGTGGTAAGTTGTCTCAGGCAGCAGTCCCTGGAGGCAGCAGCAGGTGAGGGGTCTCAGGCAGCAGTCCCTGGAGGCAGCAGCAGGTGAGGGGTCTAAGGCAGCAGGCTCTGGGAGCAGTGGAAATGTGGGGCTCTCTCCCACACATATATAGCTCACTGGTGTTGTTTCAGTGGTTCTAAGCTGCGGCAATTGGAGTTCCAGGCCACCCTTTTTCAAATGCATCCAATGACCGGCTCCGCGGTGGCGGATCACGCCTACCGCGATTTCTAAAATTGCATCATGCTACCGCGATAACGGATCCCATTGGCTGTAAGGGCATGGTACATGGCGGTGACACACCTCAGGGGCCAGGCGGTCGCTACCGCGGTGGTGCATCTTTCAATTGCATCCAATGACCGGCTCCTCGGTGACAGAGCACACCTACCGCGATTTTCAAAATTGCATCTGGCCACCACGATAGTGATTCCCATTGGCTATAAGGGCATGGTACATGGCGGTGACACACTGCAGGGGCCAGGCGGTAGCTACGGTGAGTTGGGTGCCATACAGTGACATGGGTGTCCGGGATTTGGGTGGCAAGCATGCCAACCACCAGTTCACAATGTGCATATGCCTATCACTACCGCAATTGTGTCCCAGGCATTGGTGGTGACAAATGCAGGGGCCAGGTGGTAGCTACCGTGAGTTGGGTGCCATACAGTGACATAGGTGTCCGGAATTTGGGTGCGGGTGACTGTAACAGCACCAATGGACACATCATGCTGTGCCAATGGGCATCTGGCAGTCATCCACAGTGCACAGTGGCCACATGGTTGATGGCACATCATAGTGCACACACTGCCAATGTGCCATGTACGCCACTGCTGACTACACATGCCAGGTTTGTGTTTGTGCTTTCTTAGATTGGCGTGTACTCCTTCACATGTCATTTGTGATATTGATTAGCATGTACACAGGACTGTGTTGTTATGGACTTCCCAATGCGTACACATGTCAAGGTGTAAAAGTGCAGGGAAAATCACTGCAATGTTTTTCAGGATGAAGGTTGTCCATATGTTATATTCACAAAAAATACTCCAATAGACCACACAGTGGTTGGTGGTGCTATTAAACTAGTTGTACCCGAAGATGGGGGCCAAAGAAAATGAGGGGAAAAGGAAGAAGATGGGGACTCTCTAGTGAAAGGTTGTACCTAACCCATCCATGAATGTGGGGAAAAAAATCTATTTTTCTTTTAATTACCCTGACACACCCTAGTGGTGTCATGCTTCATCATCGGGTCACCCCGACCCCTAAAAGTCAGGGTGGGCTCAACCACAGTGTTGGGAGCTCTTTTGATACACAGGAGACAAGGGGGTTTTAAATAAAATACCTCAGGCAGATCCCCGGTTTCCCTTTATTCTTGGATCTGTCTGGGTAATTAAAATATTTAAAATTGGGTATTTGTTGGAGTGTTATGATGGTCCCAATACCCTAGTGCCGACATGTTTCAGTCCGTAGTGGCTATAAAGGTCCTGGACTTTCTTCAGGGCAAGATAGACCCCCCTATGTGACTGAGATTACCAGGATGGGAAGTCCCTATCCTGTCAGTAAATTGGGGGCAGAGTAGCTGCTCCTCGTGGAATGTTTGAAGAAAAGTGTGTGTCAACTGCCAGATTCCATCTGAAAAGAGAAACACGGACAAACACCATGTAAAATATCACAGGCAGAATTGCTGCCATGCATCCTGCCCTGGTGGGGTGTAGTGGAATCCGCAAGGTGAGCATGCCTGAATTAATGTGCATGCTTCTGCTTAGAGGACTATCCCCTCAATGTGCCGCTCAGATCCAAATCACTGTAACATATTGGTTTGTATGTGACAGGCATTCTGTGATAGTGGCGACTTTAATCGCATCCTAGCGTTATCAGCGTGAATGTCTGATCTCTTGTCCATATGTGCCTGTTCGCTTAGGTTTGACCATGCACACACTCATCATGCACGCTCAGCCTGTGGTCATTTTGTTGTTGATGTGTGCGAGGATCGACTAACGCCTGAAGGTGTGTCAGGTGCTGCAGCTAGTTGTGAGACAGTGGTGTTGTATTTTTAGACTAATGCTGGATGATATACTCCCATGCGTGCCTACGGTGAACGTGGCCATATCCATATGTGCATTCTCATATGGTGAGAAGGCTTTGGAGATGCTTGGTGTGTAGCTGAAGGAGTCCCTACATATCAGCTGATCTGTAACACAATTTTGATGACAGTCATTGTTGGCGTTGTTTCCGCCAAAACGTGAGATGCTGTGTCCATCTCATGATGTATTGCATTGACATGTGTCCACTTTAATCTCAACTAGGAGGAGACCAAATGTGCATCGTCCCTTCACAGCGCTGGCAGACATGGAGAATGAGGAGATCATGTGGAAATTCCGTCTGGATAGAGCCACTCTACTGACCCTTTGTGCTCAGTTGGAGCCCCACCTGCAGCCTCGCCGAACATATCCTACAGCTTTCACCCCCACGTCTAAGGTGATGGCGGCCCTGCATTTTTTGCCACTGTATCATTCCAGCACACTGTGTCCAGCGCTGGTGGGATGTCACAACCTATGTTCATCATGGTGCTGCGTGATGTTCTGTCCGCCATGATGAACTACAAGGACACAGATATCCATTTCCCCAGGGGGCATGAATTGGCTGCTGTGAAGGGAGATTTGTATCCCCTTGGACACATCCCCCATGTTGTTGGTGCCATTGATTGCACCCATGTTGGGCTTGTACCACCACAGGCACATGAGCACATCTACAGGAATCGGAAACATTTCCACTTCATAAATGTGCAGGTGGTGTGCCAGGCAGATATGATCATCTTGCACGTGTGTGCCAAATTTCCAGGCTCTGCTCATGACTCCTACATCCTGTGGAACAGCATTGTACCACAGCTGATGGCTAATCTGCTTCCAGAGCGTGCATGGATTGTGGGTGAGTATGCCTGGTCAAATAGCATGCTGTGTGTGTGACATGCTGTCCTCTGACACAGCAACATTGCAATGTGTATCTGTGTTTGTCACACATAGGTGACTCTGCATATCCCAACCGTCCTTGGTTGCTGAGCCCACTGCAGAATCCCAGGACACCAGCTGATGTCCGCTACAATGATGCCCATGGGAGGACACATGTGGTGGTGTGCACCTTTGGTCTGCTGAAGTCACGTTTCCGCTGCCAGGACAAGACCGGAGGTGCCTTGATGTACTCGCCCGGGAAGGTGTGTCAGATTGTAGTGGCATGCTGCATGCTCCACAACCTAGCCATTCACAAGGAGATCCCCCTGCTCCTGGATGCTGATGAGCAGTAAAGGCCCCAGCCTGCAAACCAACCCGTGTCCAGTGATAAGGACAGTGGAGAGGAGGAAGGTGTTGACCTGCGTCGACAGCTCATCACCCGCTACTTCAGTTGAAAGTGAGTGACAATGTACAATGGATCCATTGTCTGATGATGTTGATGGTGTATTTGGGCTTTGTGACTGCAGCCGGTTGTTGACTCAGTGGTGGTTGACAATGTTTCTGGAACAGGTTAGTTTTGAACATCAACAGGATGTGTATGTTGGCACTTGTTGCTCATTGGGATGTGTGCATGTTGGATTAGCTTGATGGTAGGTGTTGTGTGATGTCTGTGATGCCACACCCAGACTAGTGAATGTTGTTCTGTTGTGTTTTCCTAGGTGCCTTCAACCTCTCCTTGATTACATACATTCCATACTCCTGGTACATTGTAATCATGTTGAAGACTGTACATCTTAGAATAAAGACGGAGCAGACACAACAACATGTGTGTAAGGATTTATTATTTACAATGGTGACATGTGAGGGGGTGAACATTTACATTGAGGTGATTAGTGGAGCAGTGAGTTGACAGTTGTGGTAAATGAGATAATCGAGTAGTCACAACATTGATGTGGTGACCCAGTCCAACAGACAGATGCCATTCACAAGGCAGTGTGCGGAACGACAGTCCATAAAGTCAATGCAGTGGTGAAGAGGGTTGCCATCATGGCTGGCTCTGTGACTGGCATTTGGCAGGTGCTTTGCCTCCTGTTACTCCCAAGGTTTTCTTTGGATGGCCCCTTCATCGCTTGGCAGGGGGGCCCTGCTGTAGGGCCAGTAGGGTCTGAGGACTCACCCCTCTCTGTGGCCGTAGGGGAGGATGGTGAACTGCCATTCTGCAGACCACCAGAGGGGGGTGGAGATGTTGGTTGTGGCACAGGCTGTCCCTCAGTACCGCCACTTGCTGTCCCAAGAGGGCCACAATTTGTCCCATACGGGTGTCGATGGACCTCATCAGCAGGATGAGCTTGGGGTACACATCTTCCGACTGGCCCGTTCGTCCCTGGGCACATTCATATGCCCCAAGAACTCTGTCAATGTGGTACAGGGATTGGGTCCCAGCCTCTTGGTGTCTGTGGGTGACCCTGCCCCTCCCACCTTCCCTGCTGCCACAGACCTGTTGCCTCACCACTGTAGGCACCCGTATCCTCTGCCTGCCCTCCTCAGTCAGTGGGGTGGGGTGGTCATCCTCTGGGACAGGGGGAGTGTTGCAGGCAGCACTGGTGGTGGTTGTGGAGGCCACACAGGCCGTGACATCAGGCGTCTGCAGAGACGTTGGTATTGCAGCAGATGTGGTGGGGGGACGATGGGTCCTGGGACCTGTTGCGCCCTGGCACACCAGATGGGCCGGCTTCGAGCTCATCATCTAGAGAATCCCGGGAGTCAACATCTGAGAGTCCATGTACCGGGGGGAGACTGGCTCTGCAGGTTGCTGGTGTTGTCCTCTGCAGTGAGTTATTGGTCAGCTGTGGGTCAGATGGGAGATGGTCATTGTAGTGCACCCCATGAGCTTTCTGTTACCTGTATATCATTCACTGTTTGTACACCACACAGTTGACTAATCATCAAATTTTTTTCTATGTGCACTACAGTGCCTCCTGACATGATGCTGTGGTACATGCATTACTTGTCCATGGTGTGAGTTGTCAATACCTACCACGCGCAACATGCATAATTTGTGAGTACTGGGACATGTTGCCATCTAGGGACTGCCACAACTGAAAATATCGGTGAGGACTATTTTTGGCTTACTCTGCCCTGTCAGACGTTACATCTGGGCATGATCTGGCCATTGTCATTTCCTGCATACCTTGGTCTTGTCATGTGCATATCTGGATTTGTACCACCAACCATGCTTTCTTGTTTCTCATTTGGTCCGTGCTGCTCTGGCCCCATGGCACTTACACATGGAATTCAGTGCTGTGCATGATTGTGCCCAGACTTTCTTCTACATGTGCATTGGTGTGTCACACTTTGGTTGCTGTAACAGTTTCATTTGCTTGGCTGTGTGCACACTGTGAGTGGCAATAGGATCTGTGTGTATGTGTGTGCAATGAGAGGGCTGGTGTTGTCATGTGGCACCATGCTTTTTGAGGAGAATGGCTGTGTGCACATACTGGCTACTTACCTGTTATGTTTTCCCATTTGGCTTTGAATTGACACGTACGTGTGTGTGTGTGTGTGTGTGTGTGTGTGTGTGTGTGTGTGTGCGTGCAAGCAACAATAACACACTTACAAATAAGCAAATGCAACTGTTAAATGCAATAAAATACATGAAATAAAATGCAAGCAGATGATGACACTGGGTGTCCACTGCAAGAAGCAAACACTGTTAAATGCAAATAATCATACACAAGGAATAAATCCTGTCAAAGGAAAGATACAACAGCTATACAATAAATACATCAGATGATTTTAACCGCTGGAGACTTGAATGTGCACACAGATACACTCACACATCACAATGCCAGTAATCTAAGGAAATACATCACCAGACGCAAAAACTGCATTTTAGTCCACGCCAGACTTTGGGACTCACAGCCCGGGTTAAAAGACTCAGCAAGCCTGGAACTGCTACACTGAGTTAGATGCATCCGGCGTTCATTCAGGTTCCAAAATCCCGCTTACCAAGTCAACAAACCACCGTTTTACAATCACAAAGCACTAGAAGGTTCAAAGAGGACCTCCTCTGCACAAAGGAAACTTACTGGAGTTGGCCACTCTCCATGCAAGCATTCCAAAGACAAAGTAATTCTCATGTGTTCTGCACTCCCACCTGTTCTAGCCCCTTTTCTTAGGGAAGTTTGCGAATGTCTCCAAAAGTACAGAAAACAATCTTGAATGTGGATAGACTAAACAACTTGAGTGATCTGAGGGCCCTGCTTGTGTGTGCAAAGCTCAAGCTAGACAGCATCAGAATTCAAGATGGCATGTCAAAGCCAATGCTAAAAACTTCATAAAACTTCCCATTGTAAAACACAATGCATATTTATACACCACTGCATATAACACTACACTCTGAGACAGAGAAGAACATTCCACGCCTTTCTCTCTCTCATGCTTTCAAACTCACATCCCACACATTCTGTTCCTGGCAAGGCTGTAAAAAGCAAACACTCCCTCTTTGAAGCTACAAGAAAAAATGATGTCGTACATTCAGGCTACGGTAAAGAAAAACACCAAAAGTCAAATAAAACAATGGTAGTCAAAGGTCATCATGTGGTACCAACATATGGTAGTGCCTCTGCCACTGCAAGGAGGCAACGTTGGGAGAAGGTGTAGGCACAGATGCCTAGGCTATTTGAAATCAGCCAGACGGTCATACAGCTGAAACATCACTGGGGGAATGCAGCTGGCAGGGAGTCAGTACTGCTAGACTCTTTTGACATCTGAGTTGGTGGCGAAGTTGGTAAGTACTCATTATTTACAAGCCCCTTGCGCCATGGGGATGTCACTTTTTTCCATATTAACAGTGATGCACAAAGAGTGCCCACAAATCCAGGCCTTGATGTGCTCTTGTCCAGGCCCTGTAATGCACCCTACTGCAAACAGAAAATGGTAGCATTAAAAAACTTTCTCTACCATGTCAAACCCCATCTCATGTATCATTTGTAGCAGTCAGACTTCCACCTCTCCACCCTCTAAATGTCATGCCCTGGCCAACCATGCATCTTTGCCCCTGTCGCTGTGACTATTCTAAGGTAATGTGTACCAAACTCTTTCCCGGCAACCCCATTACTTTCAAAGCCTTCCGCAACACTCCTAGAAACTGAGGCTGTAACACTCTGCTCCCTGTCGCATTCCAAAAAATGTTAGAGCTCCATTTCCTGCGAACATCTGTCTCCAATGCAGCTGGCAACCCCTTTCAACTGGGTAATGCATTAGGCTGATACACTTTCTCTTCCCTGTTAGATCCGGTCTTGGGTTGTGGCAGCCACACCCTCACTTCCTCCTGCATCACTCATACATTCTCTCCCTCTGTGCCAACCTTCTTCCTGGAACCAATTAACTTTCCTACGCAGAGTTGCAGTTCATTGGGGTGCACATTCAAAGCCCTTGTATGGACAATGGCTGTTAGACATGATTTTTTTTTGTAGAGACACTCGGGCGACATATGTGGAAGAATTGCCATTCACACAACGGCCAAAAGATATACGGGCTCCATTAACAGCTCACCTTTTGGAATAATCTGAAACCATAGAAACATTGGCAGTGGACTGATGTTAAAAAGTGCTGTTAATATATGTGTGTTGTAGAAAAGGGATATGATAATATTGTGCAATGTACTTATGGTGTGGACTAGATTTGTGAAACTGGGTAGCAAGAGCTGATTGTTTTGTTAAAGATCAGAAACAACTCTCTCTCTGGTCCAACCTTCTAAAATTATTTCCTCAACTCACCTGCTGATGCCTTGTTAGATCTGGCATCCTTGGTGTGGTTTCCCCTGACTTTTTGCCTCTACCTCCTGTATTTTTGACACTGTGCTGGAATTTGTTTTTGCTGGTTTAGATACTTTGGGCACTTTGCCACTGCTGAGCAGTGCCAAAGTGCAAGTGCTCCCTGGTTAAATTGTTATTGTGATCGGTTATCCATGATTTGCGTATTTGTTTTATCAGTAGGTCCCTAGTAAAGTGCACTGAGTCTGCCAGGCTGGTAATTCAAATGGTACTAGTGGTCTTGCAGCACTGATTGTGCCACCCACAGGAGTAGCCCTAAAATGGTGTCTCAGGCATGCCACTGCAGTGCCTGTGTGCAGTTTTTTAAACTGCCATGTTGACCTGGCCAGTGTACACACCTGCCAGGCCTGACCCTTCTCTTTTTCTTACACATAGGACACCCCTATGTTAGGCCCAAGGTACTACCCTGGGCAGGGTGCAGTGTATGTGAAAGGTAGGACATGTACTAGTGTGGGTAACATGTCCTGATAGTGAAATACTGCCAATTTCGTTTTTCACTATTGAAAGTATATCTTGCCCATAGGACAGAATGGGGAATGCTGTGTAACATGTTTACCTGCATATCTTTCCATAGGAGCAAGATAGAAAATTGAAGTATGGTATCCCTGAACTCAGAATTTAATAACACATCTTTTAGGAGGGATGATTTGTAAATTCTGTGTTTAAAAATAGCACTTTTAGAAAGTGGCTATTTTCTTGTTCAACCGTTCTGTGTGCCTCTGCCTGTTTGTGGATTGACTGTCTGGTTTGAGAGTGACAGGGGCTGGGGTGGCTCAAGGAGTCTGGGTAGGTCAGCACTAGGCTGAATAGGCCAATTTACATTTGGAGTGGTGGGAGGAGTAGGAATAGGGCTGCAACTGCCTTCCGCAATGCTGGCTCCACCTCCTGCGGTGTGTCTGAAGACCCTGGCCCAGACTGACAAAGGAAGAAGTTTTGCACTAGCAGAGTGCCTCCAGAACTGGTTTGGACTGGATCCAGGACCCCTCACACATAGAGAACAAAGACTTTTGGGGTATAAATATCAGAGCTGAAACCCCTGAATTTTAGACTACTTCATGATCGAGAGGAATCCCTGCCAAAGACGATCAGCTCAAGAGACTGAGGAGAAGTACTGCCCTTACTGTGTGTCTGGGTTTGGCCTGCAGTTTGCTGTTTCTACTAAGGACTTTGCTGTGTGCTGTGTCCCCTGCTTGAAGAAGGACTTTGCTGTGTGCTGTGTCCCTCTGAAGAAAAGTCTCCAAGGGCCTGAGTAGAGCTGGCCTCCTGTTTCTGAAGTCACAGGCATAAAAGGACTTCACCCAAGCTTCCCTGAACTTCCTTACTGGGAGTTCTGACCTGCCAGGAGGTGCCTGTAACTGTGTGTGAGGCTCTGGAGGTTGTAACTGCTGTTGGGAGCAGAAAGAAACTAAAAAGAAGCAAGAAAATATATTTCCGACGCCGTCGCGACCTGCATCGAGGCCCGGGGAGCCGCTTGTGAAGTGATGACACAGTGCCCGGCCTGTTCCGCAGCTCCGAAACTCTACGACGCCCGCCGACGCTGGCAGTGATCGGCCGTGACCGACACCAGAGCCTCGCATCGACCCCGTGTCTTCGCAAAGTGGCAGTATCCTGTTATCGCGGCGCCGATAACCGCCGAGGGCAGAAACTCGCCGACGTTGCATCATCACCGGAGACAACATCGTTCTTCCTCGACGCCGTGCCTCGTCACCGACATCATTTTTCAAGGTACTGTTGTTCGGGAGTCTGTGTGACTCTGTGACCGAAGCCGCAATCCTCGCGGGCGGCGCCGTACTTTGGATTTTGCCGTGTCCTGGCGTGGTGATAGCCCCAGTTGGTGCTATTTGATTTCTACCAGCTTATTGTTGCATCAACTTTTTTAAAGACATTTTATTGAGTATCTGTATGTTGGATTTTTGTTGTTTCAGTCTTGTTTAGTTTAGATGAAGACATTTTATTTTTCTAAACTGGTGAGATGTCCCTTTGTGTTACTGGGAGTGTTGGTACAAATACTTTACACATTGCCTTTGGGATAAGCCTGTCTGCTCGTGCCAAGCTACCAAGGGGGTGAGCAGGGGTTATCTAAAGTGTGTATCCCCCTTACCCTGACTAGAAGAAAGGGTTCCTATTTGGACAAAGGTACCTACCTCTGCCAACTAGAGACCCCCAGATCTAAAATGCCTCATAACCCCAGTACAACTTGCTGAAAAAAGCCGAACCCACCAGCTATCCCGCAATTGTCACCGTTGACAGATCTTGTTCAATCAATAGCATAATAAATTTTACCACATGTGCCCAGAACACCCCCTTTCCATCATCTACTGTCCGCCTCTTAGCACCAGATGCTATGAACTCTATCCACACCTGACTGTAAGCTTATGACCTGGAGTTGGACAAAGAACTTTTGACTAGGTGCATCATGCACTTTCTCCAAAGGTCCACAGGTGCCCTGGCATAGGTGTCCTTCTCTCATCAACCCAGTGTGCTAGCCCACGGAATCTCTGCCACTGGGAATGGAAAAGAGCATCTGCTATGCTGTTATCCACTTTTGCAATATACCCTGATCTAAAAATGACATTCAGGAGCAGACATTCCAAAACAAAAAAACTAAACAACTTCAAAGCCTGCACGTCTCTGGTTGACAATGTGACCAACGCCATGTTATTTACATGAAGAATAACTTTTTTTTTAAGAAATTGCATCCCACAGTCAAACCACCATCACTAGTGGTAAAAATCCCCAAAACGCAATGCTGCGGCTCCCTACTTTCCATTGCTTCGGCCAGGATTCCGCACATCAATGTCTTAGTCAGAAAACCCCAAAAGCTGAGCCGACAGCTGCATCTGAGAAGATCTCCAAAGACCACTCCCCCATCCCTGCCGTTGGGACCCAGTTGATCTCATTCAAAAGGTTCTGCCAAATCCTCAAGTCTGCTATCATTCCACTGAATTCTATGATGAGGAAGAGATGCCCCAGACAGGAACAAGCCCAATCTCCTACAAAATGTACAGCCTGCACTGACAACTCCGCAAGCAAATTGTAGATACCCAAGCAAAACATGAATCTCCTTGGCCTGTGTCTTGTCTTTAGCTAGTATCTTAATTAGCAAGGCCATCACCTTTTCTTTTATCTCTGAGGGCAGCCACACCTCCATTCTCACGGAATCCTGATCCACACCTAGAAAGGTCCACAGGGTCCCCCAAGTCTTGTATCAACTCCTGAAACTTGGTCAGCAAGTCTGCACACTCAGTAGGGCGAACACACATTGAAAAAAAATCATATAAGTAATGTTTCATAGTGTCTGATCAAGAAACCATTTGAAACAAGTACTGCAAACATCTACTAAAGACTTCAAACAATGAACAAGAAATGGAACAGCCCGTTGTCAATGCTTTTTCAACAACTATACAACCTACAAACCGGATTTTAAAAAACTAAAAATCATCTGGGTGATTGGACAACAAACTAAAAGCCGAATTGACATCACATTTTGCTATCATGGCACCCAGCTCAAATCTTTTGATCAATGGAATAGCTGAGTCCTCCAAGGTGTAAGGCAATATGATCATCCCTTCAGGAATAAAATAATTTATGGATTGACTCTCTGGCCAAGGAAAGATTCTGTATCAGTCTAAATTCCCCTGGCTTCTTTTTAGAGACAACCCCAACAGGGTATATGATTACGGGAAAGCTACAAAAAGGCCTGTCATCCTACCTTCTCCAACTTCCTTTATCAGCTTATGCCAAACCAGCTTCTTATGCCCTTAGATGGAACGCAAATTCTAAGCTCAGCAGCACTCTCACAGACCTTCATAGCCCAACTTAAAGCCATTTTCAAAATCTTCAAACAATAATACTGCGTCTCCTGGAGTAGCACTCTGGGAGAACCAATATCGCAAATGGTTGAACATCTTCATGTACTTCCCTTTCCAGATACGTTCTTTAGTAGATGCCATGAGATGGGCCCCAAGCAGTTTTGTAATCCTCATGTTTTTTATGTTTAATTTTCTTACTTTCTTTGGCCCCTACTTCATCCTTCACTAGATTCACTGGGACGGCCCAATCCCAATCCTTCCATTTTCTGCTTTCTCCCCCTGGTTGTCAGTAGCCTCTTAACCTGTACCATGATCCTGAACGTGCTAACCCTTAACTAGTCTCACCCGTATGCTAGATCCCGCTGCTTACCCTGATTACTCCACCTATTTGTCACCAGCTTCTGCACGTGTCCCCTGGCCCTGCACAAACTTACACTTCACTAGGCGCACCTCCGTGCCATCCGTGCCTACTCTAGTGCCTACTACCACTGTCTGACAAATTTTTTTATGTCAAATAACACCTCCTTTACCTTGCTTCAAGGTTGTGACCCGTTCAGAAGCTTGCAGTCCCAATGGTAGTCTACCCAACTGCAGGCACACCTTTGTTTTTCTCTTCATGCTTTCGCTTCACATGCAAAACACCAACTCCTACTCTGACATTAAATACCATGCGCCCATGATGTAAATCATGAGGCAACTTCCACCATCATTCCATCTCCTTACTCTCTGAGTTCCATAATTTGCCCTCTTTCAAGTCCTCATCATCGTAAACCAACACAGGCTATTCCATTCCGAATTCAAATTTGTCACACCCATATGCTTCATGCTCGCCAATGCTCCATCGCCCACACCTCCATTGCCAAACTGCTCGTCATAAATCTGTTCATAGAAATCCACCTGCTGTGGAGAAGCCATGTAAAGTCTTTCACCACCATGTCCGCTCATGTCTCTCGCAGCCCGTGCAGGTAAGAGCGGTGAGCCAGGTGGAGGAGGGATTTTGACAGATGACGAGATACAATTAATTATTTATTTAATTTTCCCTCGTGGTCATCTGTTGAAAACCCCCCTAACCGAGCCCCACCGCTCTTACCTGCACTGGCCGCTCCTGGCCCCTCGCTGTCCCAGAATTTAAAGCACTGGAATGAGTTCTGTCTTCGGAGTGGGGTTTCTGACTTGTACCAAACTCTCCCTGCTAGAAATGCACTACACCACCATCCCTGCCAAATTCCCCTGCCTGTCTCGACTGGACAGCTGCCCTCACTACCTCAGTACCCCATATGCCTCCACCCTCATCCCCTGCAACCCACATCCACAGTCTACCATGTCTTGCGTTGCCTACCACATTGCCCTTGATTCAAAACACAGGTGCAGAGCATGCACTGAGGCTCTTGCCAACCCAAGAAACACCAGGTACAACCCAATGGTCTTTCCCAGGACCCACCAAACTGCCTCCTCCCCAGATACATAATGCCTCCCACACCTGCCTGAACTAGTCAAACTCTGACTGTTCCCAACATCTGGCATTCCCTAACCCAAGCCCACTGAGCTGCAAATCCCTCGCTACTTCCAAACATGAGGGAACACCGCCCTCATTGCCTTTAATGCTGGAAAAATTGAGCGTCAGGCCTGCATCACCGTTGGCCCACCAACTTCTTCCGGCTGCACCACCTCACTCCGATGTAGACTCACCACATTGGCACCCATGGCCTTAGCCCCGCCACACCTCTGCTGAGTGTGTCACCTTTCATCAGCTCAAATTCACAGCACGGGCCCGCGCAGTCTTAGGCTGCTTGCCAGCTTGTGGTACCCCCAACATCTCTCCTTCTGCCACAGATTGAATGCCCAGCAACACGGCCCTTGCGTGGACCTCCTCAACTGCCACAGATGAGTTCACTTCATTGTGGTTCTTAGGGGCCCTGCTCGGCCCCAGCGCAACCGCTGCCTGTCTTCCTCAAACCTCTCCCCTCCTGTCCTGCTCCTCCTTCCTTTTCTCCTATTATTTTTAGGACTGTTGCACAGTGAAGCTTTACAACCCTGAAGGGCCGACCCACCTGCAGTGCTTCAACCTCCTCAGCCTCTCATCCTGCACTGGGCCCTTCTTACTTCACCTTAGCTATGGAGAGGCCCAGGTGCATTGCGCCATAGAATGGCTATGTGGGGAAGCAGTAAACCAGAATATTAAAGCTCCCTCCCTAGTGGAGGTACTCTTGGGCCTGAAAAAATAGCATTGCAGAACCTATATGTGTTGCCTATGGCCAGGGCAATTCTTGAAACCTGGGATAGCCTATTATGCTATTAAAAACTATCCACCTAACCCTCCCCTCAAGCCCCCAAACAGAAGCCAGCATAGGCACTAGAAATCTAAGGGTCTGTTTTAGGTTGTGAACTTTTTTTCAAAGGAGGGGTGTGGCTTAGCCGGCTGCAAGATGGCCGCACTTTAAGTTGGCTCTGCTGGCCAAGCCGAAAATCCTTTCAAAATCCTGCGGACCTTTTTGGTGCTAATCCTCAGCACCGTGCTCTAAAGACCCACCTTGCTGTGAGGTATCGTCTGCTGTCTTTCTGGTCCCATTGGTTCTGGCACGCCGCTGGGGTCTGTTGCGGCGCTTGGGCTTTCCTGCCGGCATGTTGCTGGCACTCAGTCTGGGCTGTGGTGGCGCCATCGACTCCCCATTTCGCCGTGGAGGACTCCAGCAGTTTGAGCCATCCTTCCGGACCAGCTCTGTCGTCCGGCTGCCTTCGCCTTCGCTCCGGTGATTCTTTCCCCTTGTGGGTGCCTTGTGGCAGGGGTGGGGGCGCACGGGTCGTGCCGCTGGGCCCCGGCCTTTGCTCCACGTGGGCGCTTTCTTCCACTCCTGGCACCTGCTGCTCCGGCCGTTCTGCCCTGGGCCCTGCGAGGTGGGCAGTGGCCATGATTTCCCCGCTGCTTTGAGCCCCTGCGGACTCCCGGCTGCCCCTCCTTGCTGCTGATCACTGGAGCTGGGTTTCTGTCGAGGTCGCCTGCTGGAGTGCCTTCGCCCCCCCGCACCTTGGGTGCCCCTGTTGCTGCCTGCATGGCCCAGCACAGCCTGGACTCCTTGTCCCCACACCATTCATCTGCTTCCCTACCATCCATGGTGGTGAACCATGTGCCGCTCAGGTGCTCAATGATAGGGCGGATGGACCTCAAGCAACCTGAGCTGGCATTCGACCAGCGCAAGTCATCACAACAGGAGGGAGTGGGCACTGACGTTTCTGAGTCCGCTATTCAGTCTGAAACCCGCCAACCCACGAGGATGAAGTCCATCATGCTTGGCGTGAAATCCACGGTGACCGGCATCGTGGTCCACCTTGATGAGCTCTCTGCTTGGCTGGACACCGTCAAGGCTTGTGTGGACTCCCATGATGCAAGGATAACCCAGGTCAAGACGAGGATGTCTGATGCGGAGGATGCCGCACCCCGGGATCACCATGCACTTCTACAAATGGACAAAGTATTGGAAATCATTAAAAACAAAAATGAGGATTTGGAGTTGCGCTGTCGCAGAAGCAATCTCTGCATCACTGGTGTGCCCGAATCCTCCAAAATAAACAAAATGGAAGACTTCATCGAGCAGCTGCTCTGCGACTTATTTGGGGAGCTCCTCTCGCCGATGTTTATCGTCGAGCGGGCCCATCGCTCCTTGGGTCCTCGTCCTGCCCCTGGCCTCCCTGCTCAGCCCATCATTGTCAAACATTTGAACTGCAGAGTCAGCGATGCAGACCTCTGAGCTGCCAGGGAAAAAGGGGAAATTTGTCATTTTCTATCATTCTACCCGGATTCTACCATGGCGGTGCAGGCGGCCCATCGTGAATTTCTCCCGGCTAAACTTTTGCTGCAAAAACATGACATTTCCTACTCTCTGGCGTGTCCGGCCAAGCTATGTGTCGGGGACGGCTCGCAGGTCCACACCTTTCTGGAACCAAAGGCTGCACTGGCCTACGCCAGAAACTGGACAAATCTCAGCGCTCTGCCCCTTTCAGCTCCCAGATGGCTGCTGCTGGTGATCTCAGTGACAATGACTGAGGGCAACATTTGCTCACGTTCCCCGACCTCATGCTTAGTATGACATTACTTTGCCCTTTCTGGTCCTAGTTCCTATTGTTCGTCCATGGCTCTTGTGACGGCCTGTACTGGCTGTTTTTTCAATCCCCTCCGTTCATGGGGTCTGCGGAAATGTTCTGTTGCTTTGACATTCCTACGCTCATCCTTGGGTTCCCCACCCCTTCCTTGCCTACACAGCAATGTTTTCTGCCCAATACCCGCACCACGAGTAACTTGTGGGCCCCAAGACACTGGGTGCTCTTTTGGGTCTCTCTCTCCTTTATTTACTGTCCGCATTCACCCACGGCTTGGCCACCCTGTCCTTGCGGCAGGGGTGTATGCTGACCTGAGCCACATTTCTGTGGGATGATTCCATCTACGTTTTTATTTTCCCCTTCCCTGTTGGGGATTCCCCTATCTCACAACTTGATTGGGGGTTGGTGTGGGTAGAGGGGGGTGGGATTTCTGGGTTGTGTTGCCTCTCCTCTGAGGCTTGTTGTTGGTTTTTGTTCTAAGATCTTTTATGTACTGTGCTGTTTGCAACACCGCTCTTCGCGCTGCACTCCCTACCCCATGCACTTCTGACTTCCACTTCACATCCGCCACCATCCAGCATTTATTTCCTTGGCCTAGCCCTATGACTGCCACTGCACTCTGGACATGGAATGTTCGTGGTCTTAACGACCATCGGAAGGCCTGCTTGGTACATGCACACCTCATACGCCAAAAGGTTGACATCTGCTTCCTCCAGGAAACTCACCTGATTCCTGCTACCGCCTCTAGGCTATACTCTCAGCATTGGGACGAAATTCATTCCTCCTTCTACTCTTCCTACTCCTGTGGAGTGTCTATCCTTCTATGCAAAGGACTCCCCTTGCGCACCACTAAAGCTATTGTCGATCCCGAGGGGCGCTTCAACATACTGCTTGGCACTCTCCTGACCCAGCCTCTCATTCTCGCTTTAATTCACGGCCCGAACACTGATGACCCTGACTTCTTCGTGCAGGTGTGGCAACACATATAATCCCTGGGCCATGCGGCTCTGCTTTGGGGGGGCGATTTTAACATCACACTCTCTGCCACTCTGGATTGCACTGGGCCTGCGCCCTGCATCCACACTTCACTTCCCTCCTGCGTTCTCTCCTAACTGACAATTCCCTGTTGGATGCATGGCACCACACTCATCCGGACGTGCATGAGGGCACCTGCGTTACTGGCTCCTCTGGCTGCTGGTCCAGCTTGGATCTCTGGCTCACCACTTACGATGCTTTCGCATTGGTCACAGTTGAACACAAGGCGCGCACTCTTTCTGATCATGCCCCCGTTAACCTCAATCTGCTCCTCCCGCATTCCCCTAAGCATATGTTTGCCTGGCGCCTGCCCCCAACGCTCTCCGTGATTCTGTGTTCTGCGCTGAGCTTCAGACGGCAATGGAAAACTATTTTGAATTTAATGTGGGTTCCGTGGACTCCCCTTCCACTCTATGGGAAGGCTTAAAGGTGGTGGTCCGTGGTGAATGATCTCTAAGCAGTCTGGTGTTCTCCACTCTATACGCGGCACTCTAGAGCGTTTGGAAAGAGAAATTAAGGCTCTCAACTCCCTACAATCTCTCAGCCCCAACCCTGACACTCTTGCACAGACCTGAGGGAAACTATCTGAATTTGAGCGGAAAGCAGAGAGGGAGCTCTCCTTTTTAGGTAGGGAGGCCAGGGCTCTCCGTTATGGCGAAGGTGACCGCTCGGGTAAAACTCTAGCCAATCTTCTGTGGTGGCCTCACGCTGCCTCATATATTAGAGCTCTGCGGGATGGGGGTCCAGAACGCACTACCTCTCCCACTGAAGTGATCTCACGGGTCACTACTTTTTACAGGCAACTTTACACCGCCGGGATCACCCCCTCGCGCAACATCCTGGACCAGTTCTTTGACACCCTGGAGCTCCTCTGGCTCAGTAACGGTCATCGGGAATACCTTGATGAACCTTTCTCCAAGGGGGAGATTTTTAGCGGCCATCAACAGCCTGCCCGGGGACAAGGTGCCTGGCTCCAATGGCCTGCCTGCATCCTTTTATAAGACCTTCGTGCCCATTCTCGTCCCGCATCTCGTCGCCATGTATAATGATTCCTTCGAGGCGGGCCATTTTCCTCCATCACTTCGTGAGGCCCTGTTAACATTGTTCCTAAAGCCAGACAAGTCCCCCAAACTACTGAACTCCTATCGCCCCCTATCCCTCATTAATACTGATAGCAAGATTTTTGCTAAGCTTCTTGCCACCTGCCTGTCACCTCTCATGCCTATGATCGCTCGCCCAGGCCAGTCCGGTTTTATTCCAGGGCGCGCAACGTCGCATGACCTCCGCACGATATTTGCTGTGCTTCACCAGATCAACCCAGCTCTACTGGCTGTGGCGGCTCTCTTTGACCCCACCAAGGCTTTTGACACTCTCGAGTGGCCCGTCTTATTTTATCTCCTTCCTGTCTTGGCTTTAGCCTGGTTTTTCTACACAAAGTCCTCCTCCTCTACACCCTCCCTGTTGCCCGCCTCTGTGTCAATGGCCAGATTTCGGAGCCCATTCCTGTTTCTAGGGGCACTAGGCAGGGGTGCCCTCTATCACCTTTGCCTTTCACTGTTGCAATGGAGCCTCTCGCCGCCAGACTCCGGCAACACCATAATCAGAGAGGCCCCATGGTCCGCGAGGTGGTGCGATTGGAGGGCTGTCCCACATCCAAGTTAATTGGAGTAAGTCTGTTCTTTTCCCTCTGACGGACACCACTGTCCCCTTCATCCTGGACTATCCTTTTGTATGGGCATCGGGGCCCACCAGGTATTTGGGCATTTGGCTCAGTAGGAACATTGATGTACTCTGGAAGGCCAAATTCAGCCAGGCGGTCCTCTGGCTGGAGATCAAGATACCCCTCTGGCGGCGCTTACCCCTATCTCTGGCGGGGCGTATTGCCATCGCAAGGATGGTAGTGCTCCCAAAGTTTTTATATATTGTTCTTAAACGTCCCCATTCCTTTTACGGCTCATTTCTTTTGCACGCTACGCTTCCTCATCATCTCCCTTGTCTGGGCGGGTCGTCAACCCAGGGTGGCATAGGATATCCTCACGCTCCCCCTCTTGTGTGGCAGGATGGGTGCCCCGGACTTCAAATTATACGCTCTTAGTGCCCAAGCCAACTTCCTCCACTACTGGCTGCACCCAATGCCGTTCCAGCCCAATGTATCGGTGGAGGCTGACCTAGCTGCTCCATTACCCCTACAGACCACTATCTTTGTTCCTGCAAAACCGCCGTGCGAGGAGATTGACACGGTGGCAACTGCGCTGGGCCTGGCACTGTCTTAGAAAATATTTGGGTTCCAGTCTGCTCTCTGCCGGTGCCATGCCTGTCGCATACGACCCGGCTTTTCCCTCGCTGCATACGGCAGGGATGGCCAAACGTGCGGCCGGCTTGGGCCTGGCCACTCTGTCGGGCCTCTAACCCCAACAGCGATTTCTTTTTGCTTTCATCCGGGTCTGGTCCCATGGACACACTGATCTATTATCAACTTAGGGCGACCTGTTGGGAGTTACACTCCACGTTCCCACAGCCCCCCCGTCGTTGTCCACCCTCGATTTGGTATACACGTCCACATCCCCTCGCAAACTGGTGTCTAGCCTCTATGCCACCACTCTTGTGGCGTCTTCGCTCTCTGCTGATCATGCCCGTATTGCCTGGAGCTAGGACCTGGGTATCGATCTTTCCCAGGAGGACTGGTCGTATTGTTGTAAGCAGACCAAACGTCTATCTCCTAATTATCGCCTACGCCTTTTACATTTAAAATACTTGCATAGGCTGTACCGCTCCCCTGCCCAGCTGTAGAGAATGGGCCTCACCCCAAGTGACAGATGTCTCCGGTGTTTGTCCCCTGCAGTGGGCTGCTCTCATCTCGCCTGGCTATGTCCCTCGGTTTCGGCATATTGGCGCGACGTGTGTGCCGTCACCACTGAGCTTACTTCCTCGCCTGTCTTGCCAGACCCATTGACCTGCCTACTTGGTTTGGTTAAGCACTGTCCTGACTCCTCCTGTCGGCTCATGGCTATGTTGCTTGTTCTCGCGTGTCGCAGAGTTGCCATACACTGGGGCCGGAGGCCTGCACCCAAGGTAGGTGCCTGGCTCTAGGACGCTTCACGTTGTCAGACGCTTCTGGCAGAATTTTGGGAACTAACGCCTGTTACGGGTCGGCCACATGATATCTGGGGCCCTTTTGTTTCATATCTCCTTTCTCGGAATGCCTCTCCCTCTGCGACCTCTCCCGCGTTCCCTGCCAGCACTCTGCCCGCGGCGGGCGCCGGTGCTGGTTCGTTTGACCCTACCCTCCTTTCCCTGCTCTCTGCCGCTTCCTTGCGACCTCTCTGCTGGTGCCCGCTTCATCCGATGCCCCACTCTACCCCCCATGCTCTGTCTCCTGCCACTCCTCTTTATGACTAATGGTGTGCTGCTATTGTATAACAGTTTCTCTGTGATTGATAACTGATGTGGCTTGTCTGTTCCTTCTTGTTATTTGCGTAAGTGTTGCTTGAATTCCCTATAACTTGCTGTGCATAATTTTCAATAAAGGTTTTTAAAAATTAAAAACACAACTTTTTTTACAAAGGGGAACCCTGCTTATTTGAACGTAGCAAGATAACTTACGGCATTCCAGAAGGAGAATGATTCCATGGTCTTCAAATAAGACCGATGTAAGAGAAAGATAAACAAGATCGCTCACAGTTTTTGAGAAATTCCTTCAAACCCTCACGTCCACAAGACACTTAGGGGGCACATTAACTATTATTTCATGCAACGCAGCACAGAAAGGGAACCTATTGTGCCACATTGTGTAAAAGGGTGAGAACTGAAATGCTCCATATTTTCAAAGAAATTGAGCATTTTTGCTCTCTCCTTGCGCTGGCGCTCTGTGTGCAGTCCAGTGTCAACGCAGGCACCCATGTTCCATACTGCAAAAGTGCATGCATTATGAGTACTACTTAGAAACATATTCCTCTTTCTGTGTGTGCTGGAGAATGCAGCACACTGAAAAGAGGAATTAACAAGGAGAAATTAAGATACGTCTACTGGTTACGCCTCCGTCGGGTAAGCACACTGGGCCAGAAGCACGACCCTTCCAATTTGCGAGTCACAAATTGTGTTGTTTTGTGACTTGCAATCTGCGACTCACAAATTGGAATTTACAACAGTGTCTCAGACACTATTTGCAATTCCTAACGGGGTCATATATTGCATGACTCATTAATATTCATGAAGCAAGGGCAATTTGCGAACCCATTAGGAATGGCTAGCACTCCCAGGAATGCTGGCCTGCTGGGGTCAGCAGACCATGTCTGTGACTGCTTTTTAAATAAAGCAATATATTTTTTTTAAATGCTGCCCGCTGTCCTGTAAGGAAAATGGGCTGCATTTAAAAAAGAAAAATGAAACTTTTCTGTTTCATTTTTTAAGGGCGAGCAGTGGTCCCAGGGACCAGTGCCTACTCTTAAAAAATATTTTCACATCCATTCACAAACTCCGTTTGCGAGTCGCTTACCACCAATTTGAAGTAGTCGCAAAACAATGGTACATTCAATTGTGACCCACTATAAGGAAGGGACGCCCCTTCCTAAAAGAGAGTTGCGAACACTGTTTTGCGAGTCACCGCAAAATAGCGCTTGTAGATGCCAGGACCCTTTTTTGCGGTCGCAAACGGGTCGATTTCCCATTTGCGATCGCAAAAAACATTCATACAACTGGCCCACCATTTTGTGCAATCTCAGAATTACAAGTCTTTGTAAATCTGGCTTTGTGTCAAAATCTATGGTTGGAGGCATGGGAACGCCCATGCTTCACACATTTAACAGCTACCCGATGTAAAGTACTGCAAGGCAGCACTATGCACTGTGTTGTGTTACTTTGTATTTACTTAACAATGCAAAGCCATGCAAAGTGTCTTTAGGAGGCAAAGTACATGCCCAATACGAGGGTTATAGTTCAGTATGTGATGGAGTGTATTCGTTAGTGAATCAGTGAGTGAGCGAGTGAGCTTGGAAGTGAGTATGGGAATGAGAAAGTGAGTGAGGGAGGGAGCGGACAAGCTAATAAGTATGTGAATGAGTTAGGGACAGTGTGCCAGTGTGTTAGGGAGTGAGCCACAAAGGGATTGCCTGGTTGATTTAGCACACTTTATTTGACTAGTTTGTAATACCATAGTCAAAGCAGGGCTGGACTGTTAAGGGCACTCCAGGATCACACTGAAGTGCTTTGTCAGAGCAGTATGTAGCACCTCTAGAGCTATGTTAATAATCAAAGAGAACTAGCTCTCTGTTTAAATTGTTTGTATGTCTGCGGGTGGGGGAAAAAAACCATTAGGTTTTTATGAAGGCCCTCACCCACCAACCTGGTTGGTGGCATGCTTCATCATTGGGCCCCACCCGAGGTACCGAGTGTACCTCAGTTGTGCTTCAACGCCAGATTACTGCGGAGCGGGTTTTTTTTGTTCTTGAGGGTGCTGTGGGTGTGCTCTGAGTGAGGTTTAAAATACTGTCCTGGGAGTCCCAAAGACTGTTTTAATGGTGGGCCCCAGGCAGTCAATAAAAACAAAGGCTATCGGACGTGCACGGTAGGCTTATGGCCTCCGACGTCCTGTGCGGTCAACTAGTTTCAGCCAGGCCTTTTCTTCTACTGGCTTTCGTCAGGACCTTATATGTGTGGGGTGTTACAGGGATTGTTATGAGTTTGTCAGTGCCCTGTGTGTAAAGCACACGCTACGGTGCTTATATGTGCAAGAGGTGTTTCCGCTCGGGTTGTACACCTGATTATAGCGAACAACTCAGCATGGAGCTCAGCCGTGGGCCAGGACCATATGCACTTGCGCAAAGTCGCTGGACCCTCAATGAACCTGTTGTCCGGACAGAGCTGTCACACTTCAAGCAAGGCCTGCAAGGTAGGATTCAAACATTTAGAAAAGTATTTTCCATGGAGTATATATCAAAGCACCTAATACAAAGCATAGACATTATATTCAAACAAAACATCATTTAACAAAGTAGAGAAAATCCAAAGCATGTAAAATTATTTGGTTAAGTTTAGGTGTAGGGTTTCAGTTTAGGTGTATGCTAGAGTATATGTTTTGGTTTAGGTTGTTTTGTTCTCCTTTGTAATTTAGCTGGAATACTTCAACAGTTACTCTGTCAGCGCTGAATTAGGTCAGTTGCTGTAGAATCGTTCCTACGTTTAGCACTGGAAGAAAAATGAGCCTGGCATGACCCTATGGTGGTGATAGCTGTTAAGACGCATACCTATTTCACTGAGCCAGATATGCACATCACAGAAGCGATGGAAGAACACATGTTCAAACACATGATAGGGAAACACAAATAGAAGAGGAATGATGATGCATTCAAGCGTCTTTCTAGCGTCCCCACCTGATCAGCTGGGTACTCTGAGATGCCAATGGGCGTGTAATTGAAAATGTGTGTCTTGTTTATTTGTCACAGGCCCTCATCATCAGTTACTGTCTTATATAAACCAGGGCCCCTGGCACAGTGAGAACTGCAGAGAGAGCCCAGGACAGTAGACGACAACCACAAGACACCCACAGGTGAGTGTTAACAGTGGGACTCTGGCAGCAAGACAGTGTGACTAGGAACAGTGTCCCTTGAGGTAAGCAGAATGCAGTCATTTAGCCTGTTTTCCCTCCTGAGTAGAATTGTGGCTGATCCGCTGCTCCATGGGCAGGAATTATCCCAAACGCGCAGTTGTATTTTGAAGTACTGTGAGGGGCCTGGCAATGTATCAAACTTAATACTAACTGCCATAAGTTACATACATTGCCTGGACTCCAAACAGTCTACTTCAAAGCAAAGCAACTGTCACACAAGAGCTCCCCTGCTGGGATAGTTCCTTTGAAGATCACTGTCAGGTGCAACCCACTGTAGTTACCATAATGTAATTACTATTGAAGCAATTATAATAGCCGGCCCCTGACAGGGAAGGGAGGCATACGAATCTCTCCTTCCTTGCATCCCTCAATGCCTGAGAAGAGGAATTCATGTTTAGAAGGACATTTTGCCTCCATTCCTCCTTTTGTGTAATCCAGGGTTGGCAGATGTGGATACAGATGAAGGGCATGTTTACAATATTTCGGAGTAGGGCAGCACCGCAATCGTTCTAGCTGCACCACCCCACGGCAAATAAAAATGTCAGGGATCCACCATATCTAGAAGATACAGCACATTCCTGTCCTTTCTGCCTGCACCGGTGCACAAACTGCAACCGAGCGCTAATGCAGGCACTCTTGCACCATGGTGAAAGGGTGCCTGTGTTGTTGGCATAATTGTTTTTGTGCAGGAAGGCAAACCTTCTTGCACAAAAACAATCAAGGGAGGCATTTTCCTTTGTTCTATGTGTGCTTCAGAATGCAGGAAATGTGAAAAGAGTTAGAAATTAGGAAAAATGTAAACATTTCTCCTTGTTACACCTGCTTTGAGAAGGTACTAGTTTTGGCACTGCCCCAGATTTACGCTGGGTTGTAAATCTGGGGCAGTGTCAAAAACCAAGGGTATTGCGTGGGGACACTCACAGCAACACCCATGGAACGCCCCTTCCACGCCGAGGGTGGCTTTGCGTGGCCTTGTAAATATGGGCCAGGAAACTGCGCCTCCAGAGAGTCATGAAAGTGACACTCCGGTGGCATCACATGTGCCACAGGGACATTTTAATTATCCCCCTAGGCTTGAACTCCACTATCCCATGCATTTATTTTCAGCTACCTTCTCTGGTGCCCTCGTAAATGCCTTCCCTTCATACATCCTTCCCCAGCCCTCTGTTACCCACGGTCCAGACATGCCTTTCATGGAGCCTGCGGGAATCAACTGCAGGTCACCGAAACATACATAGCTCCACCTACATTTGGCATCCATGGGCCAGACCTGCCAAATAAGAAAAAAGTAATTGTGTGAGAAGGCTGCGGGACCTTAGAGGATGCGAAGAATTACCGATGTGCTCCCCATCTCCACTAAACCCCCCTCTTGTAAAAAAAAAACTTGCTGAGGCTGGTGCCTATTCAAAGCCTTAAAAGATGAGCTGGAAATCTTCTCTTTGCAGTGGTTTCCAGCTCATCCTCCCTGTCACAGTGTGATATCGGCTCCTCACTGTGAGACCGTGTGAAGGGAGCTGATATTGTGTGACTCATTGTGGCATTGTGTGAGTTGGCTGGTCTGCATTAACATCTGGCCACCTGTCATCCTCACACTTTCATGCACCTGCCCCCACGGTCACTAGGCAATACCCTAAACTTCCTCTAATGTCACTGGTCTTGCTCCACAGTAGCGAACATGCCAGAATAGCTGCCACCATCCCATCATTAGAGGGCCTCAGCTGCTTATCCCAGCCACATATCCATACCTCTGGCAGGATCCCCATCTCAAAGCTTTACCTGCGCAGAAGCAGGCTCTATGAAGACCAGGTTTCTAATGGACTGCTTTCACACAATTTGCGTAGTATCAGTCCTTAACTTGTGCTGGTGCCCAAAGCTAAGCTCAGAAGCCCATGGCTGTTGCAATTAAATCAGTGCTCTGAATATCAAAGTACCTCAGGCCTCTTTAATCCACTAGCGGAAATTCTTTCCCTCTGTACCTCACTCTTACAGCTTCCTGCTTTCTCCCTTTGTGATGTTTTTACCGTCTTTCTCGTCTTCTATCTTTCTGCTTTGATTTTTTCCCTCTCTTGCTATGGTGCATGTCTGATGCCGGAAAATAATTACTGGTCCCCAAAAATAAACTCAAGTGGCCCCCACTGGCATCCACTGGCTCAAGGGAGATTCAGGGACCCTCAACGGATTCTGTAGGAGGTGGGGGGTTATTCTTGCACTACTGCTGGAAGCCAGTAATCGTGTTAATGCCTTGTCAGGATTCTAATTGGTACATTCCAGATGGATGGTGTCTGGCAGCAGGGGCTCAGATTACTGAGCTACATGCCTACATTATGATAAATACACCACCATTCTATGAAATATCTGGTACAGAATACTATCTTCTCTAAATTTCACACTTGTGTCTAGCATTACAACGATTCTCCGTGAAACAGGGACTTATATTAATTCCATGATGACAATTGTTTATTTATTATTTATTTATATAGCGCTAGTTAGACCGAATGGGATCAGAGCGCTTTACATGATCATGAAAGAATACAGTAAATCAAGAACGCAATAACATATGAAGTGAGACTCAATAGATTCTAGTACACATCAGAGAAAAGAAAAAAACAGTTCAAGAGTATCTAATGGACAGCATAAGCAAACAAACATCCGACTATGACGGAGGGTCTAGTCCTGTTCAAGAGATAATTAACCAAGTTCAGTAAGCTAAGAGTTAAAGCATTGGCTGAGGAGGAGGAGTTTCAGGTCTCTTTTGAAGCAAGGGGTGCATCAAAGATCGCTGGGTAGAGAGTCCCATATGCTGGGTGCATTTCCAGAAAAAGAGCGAGCCTTGGTTGATGTTTTTTTAGATTGGGAGGTAGGAGCAAAAGTGCGTTGCAGCTTCTCAAAGATCTAGCAATCCCTGCTTTTGTAAGCTTGTTTTCGAGGTAGTTGGGTGTATGTGAGTGAAGGGCTTTGTGGATGATACAGGCAGTCTTGTAAGCACATCTTCCTTCGATGGAAAGCCAGTTGAGGCTCTTGAGGGCAGGAGTGATGTGTTTGATCCATTTAACATCTGAAATGAGTCGGGCTGCCATGTTTAGAACTGATCTAAGATGAATGTATGACGATACATCACATACAAATACATTGCATGCCATTACAACGCAGTTGTTACAACGCAAGTGTTGTTAAAATGCTTTGCCATTACAAGGCAAACCTTTACCACGCATATACCTTTGACACACATGCATGCGTAGTAAAGGCATATACTTCGTAAAAGTTGTTACGGTAAGTAAATGTAAAAGTTGTTAAAGTAAGTAAATGTAAACCCTTAAATTTCACTTACCACCGCAATACCCAAACCCTCCTGAGATTCTAAAATTACCCTTACTACCCCAGTACCCATACTCCCTAAACCCTAAAATTACCCCTGACACCCCAAAACCCATACCCCCCTGGACCCCATTACCCTAGCACCCCAAAACTCAAACACACCCTGAACCCTAAAATTACCTCTGACATCCCAAAACCCAAACCCACCCTGAACAGTAAAATTACCCCTTGTACATCAACACCCAAACACAGGCTAAACCCTAAAATTACCCCTTGCATGCTAAAATCCAAACTCACCTTGAACCCTAAAATTACCCCATATATCCCAAAACCCATACCCAACCTGAACTCTAAAATTACCCCCCAGTCACCCCAAAACCCGAACACACCCTGAACCCTAAAATTACCCCTGGCACACCAAAACCCATACCCACCCTGAACCCTAAAATTATTACTCTTAGCACCCCAAAACCCAAACCCTAAATTTACCCTTGCTTCCATAAAACACATAGCCACCATAAAACTTAAAATTACCCTTGGTACCCCAAAACCAAAATCCCCCCTGAACCCTAACATTAACCTTGGCACCTCAAAATCTATACCCCTAGACCCCAATACCCAAACCCACCCTAAATGCTATACTTACCTTATACTTACATGTAAAACACATATGCCTGTACCATTTATGCCTTTACAATGAAATTCATTGTAAAGGCGTGCGTGGTAAAAGCATATACATTGTAATGCCATGCGTTGTAATGGCATAGCGATGTTATGGTAGTTGCGTTGTAACAACCCCATTGTCATTGCAACATGTTGCAACAACCGCATTGGGCAAAGTGAGTTGATGGCGCCCCTGTGAGAATGGCATTACCATATTCCAGTTTGAAGAGGACCAGATATTGCACCACAATCTTGAAATCATTGCAGGGAATGAATAGTTTAATTTTCTTAAGGTGTTTTAGTGCGTTAAGTTTCTAAGATGCCTTCCCTATATGGCCCTGCTTTAAAACTGTCTTTCATAAAATAGTTGAAAATCAATTTACTTTGTTTGGCCTGGTGTCGAATCATAGCTCGAAGATTCCCTACATCATCAGTGACATCCCCCATTCCTGACTTTTTTTGTTTTGCAATTGCCCTTTCTGTTCTGGCGCAAGTTGTTTTGTGGTTTTCAATAAAGGCTTTTCAGTCCCAAAGGAGCTAACTGAGCCAGCTGAGTCACAAAAGGTAAACCTGCAAGCAGGGGACACACATCCAGCTCATAAAAACATGAAACTATTCATTCAATTTCCTGGATGAAAATCTCCAACCTTTCTTCCAAATGGAAGTCGCCGAAAGACTTTATAAAATATAGCAAATGTGGATAATTTTATCGCCTAATTAGCAAGGCCTTGTTTTAGTGTCAGGATTCCTAACGCCCAGCTTTGCATCTCTAATGAGATGCAAAGTGGGCGTTCCTGACCTGGCATGACAGAAGAAATGTTGCTAAGCGACATTTCTCCTATCAGCAAGTCTAACGCTATAAAGCATAGCGTCATGAAAAGGAGCGATAACCCCTGTTATCGCTACTTTCCTTACGCCTGCTTCAGGACTGACTTAGCCATGATATCCTATGGAACGTGGATATCATGGCTAAGTTTCTGAGTCCCTATCAACTAGCTAACGTGAGATTATCGCTGGGTTTCCAGCGATAATCTCACGTTAGCCAGTTAGCGCTAGGATTTTTATCGCTGATGAGATAAGTGTTGCTAATAGCACGCTAACTCAGCGATAAAAATCGGCGCTAGCCGGCGATAATTATCCGAGCGCTGAGTGCGCTTAGCGATAATTATCGCCGGTTGTTGTTGATATGCCCCATAGTGTGCTATTCGAGCGGTATTTTGGTTCCTGTCTCATCTTTCTGTTACTGCATTCAAATATGGGGAGTGGGGATTTGGAGACTGGGAAGGAGGCGTGGCCTAATGAATCGAAACTTCAGACTTTGGAACTGGTTATCCAGGTTTAAGTCCTGGCATCAGCTCAACATCCTGTGATTCTGGGCAAATTACTGAACCTTCCTGCGCCTAAAAGGAACAAAAATGAATCTGACCTGGTGTAAAGTAATCTGGTGCTCGTGTAGAGCGCTCCAATGCCTTTGGGAGAGGTTTGTGTTATTTAAAACAGCAAAACCAAGATGTATAAAGAAAAAAATTGACATACACCTGACACCAGCCAGGACTGTTGTCTTTGTCAGTGGTAATGAGCTGTTTAAGACAAATGAGAATCATCAATGGTTTTGTGGTATATATTATTGCAAATGTTTCATTTCTGAAATCATGAGATTGAGAATCATTACTAAGGCCTGTGGAAGGATTAGTGGTTTTCAGTGTGTCTCAATCACTCCTGTTATATTCACTCTATGTTATACATGGACGCTCTTTTTCTCCCCATCTGCATATCTTAAACCTCATTAGGGATGTGTGAAATGTAGGTGTTTGGTTTTCACATGATTACGTAAAATTTCAGCAAAATTACGCGAAATGCAAATCAGTCATTCAATCAACCAATCAATCATTTGTAGAGCGCACTAATCACCCGTGAGGGTCTCAAGGCGCTGGGGGGGGGCAGCTACTGCTCAAACAGTCATATGACTGTATATTTGAGTGCACAATGAGTCCTTGTCTCAATTTTTGACTTAAGGTGCAGTAAAAAAAAGCACTGTGAGTAACAGGCGCTGCTTTTCCATGCGTTCACAGTAAAATGGAATGGGTCTCATAAACAGCGTGTAATCACGATAAGTGGAGGAATGGCGTCATTTCAGGGTGACAAGTAGCGCTCTACAAATCTACTGATTTTTGATTGATTGACTGATTGCAACAAGTGTGACATGAAATAAGCTGGGATGATCTAAATTTCACCAGGAGCCTAAAGCTCGTCCCTTTGCTTTTCTTTTTCTCTCTCTCCTGAAGGCACATCCTCTCATATCATTTTTTTTACTTTCACCTTTTAAATATTTTGACAATAATTATGTACCTCCTTCACACACATTTGCACAGAATCATCTTTGCAACTGGAATAAATTATCATTGCTCTGCACGCTCTGCAGGGAGGCCAATGATTGGATGACCATGAATTCCTATCCCCTCTCTGACCCACTGACAGGCACTGTCAGAAGCTGGCACTGCCTTCAGCCTCAGCTCAGGTGCTGTCAGTCATGGCCCATCATAAACACCTGTAGGAGACTCAGTTCAAAGTAGGAGCTATACAAGAGCAACATGCTACACAGAAAAAATAAATAAACAAATGAATGAAAACATCCTGGGGATAGCTAACACTCCCTTGGAATGCAAGATCAAGTAAAACATGACAGATAATCAGGGCATTGATTATCTTAACATTTTTTACATTAAATTGTTCAGAAATCGATCAGTGTTTTGCCATTTAAGGTGGGGACAAGATTAGAAGGGCCGGTTCAATGTCTGTTTTTATTAACACTGTGCTGAGGGTGGTAGGGGCCCGGGGCCCACCCACTGTGCTGAGGGTGGTAGGGGCCCGGGGCCCACCCACTGTGCTGAGGGTGGTAGGGACCCGGGGCCCACCCACTGTGCTGAGGGTGGTAGGGGCCCGGGGCCCACCCACTGTGCTGAGGGTGGTAGGGGCCCGGGGCCCACCCACTATTCTGAGGGTGGTAGGGGCCCGGGGCCCACCCACTGTGCTGAGGGTGGTAGGGGCCCGGGGCCCACCCACTGTGCTGAGGGTGGTAGGGGCCCGGGGCCCACCCACTGTGCTGAGGGTGGTAGGGGCCCGGGGCCCACCCACTGTGCTGAGGGTGGTAGGGGCCCGGGGCCCACCCACTGTGCTGAGGGTGGTAGGGGCCCGGGGCCCACCCACTATTCTGAGGGTGGTAGGGGCCCGGGGCCCACCCACTGTGCTGAGGGTGGTAGGGGCCCGGGGCCCACCCACTGTGCTGAGAGTGGTAGGGGCCCGGGGCCCACCCACTGTGCTGAGGGTGGTAGGGGCCCGGGGCCCACCCACTGTGCTGAGGGTGGTAGCGGCCCGGGGCCCACCCACTGTGCTGAGGGTGGTAGGGGCCTGGGGCCCACCCACCCAAAGCCCTGGTTTCATTTACAAAGTTTCCTGAGGAGCTTGTTGTCTCCTCCGGGCATGGGTCGCTCTTCTAGCCTGCTTAGAGAACACTGAGAGAAACAAATCAGTTTGGTCTTGTGCGCCAAATACCAGGCATGTGAGTCAGACAACTGAAGGAAAACCAAAACAACACACACTGTTCTGTGAGGCGTCCAACCTTCAGGTGTAATTCACACCCAGCTGTGTAAGGAGAGGGCCACCCTGCAAAGCACACAGAGGGTGAGGGCTGCAACTAAGCCCATTTATTTACTGGAATGACCTCTAATAAAATTATGTGGTAGTTTCTGAAACTGCATCTCACCCGAGGGTGTCTCATAGGAATGAGTAATTATAGTGAGTGCATTGTTGTTACCCTCTTTGTGACAGCAGACCTTTGTAGGCCCAAAACCGTCAGGGCCCTCGTTGCGCATGCGTTTCCAATCGACTCCATGCGCCAAGTATGAGTTCTCAAAACGTGTCCCTCCACACTAAGACAACAAGTCCTCACTTTAGATCTATGCTTGTTGCAAGTTAAGATTAATCTGTTATTGGGGAGTGAATGGGAGCAGGAGTGACAGATGGAAAGTATCTTAAACAAATACTGTCTTTTAGCTTCTAAATGGGGAAACTTGAAAAGGGGAAGTTTGGGTCTTCAATGCCACCTTTACAATGTCTGGGCTTCTGGTCTACTGCCCGCCGGGGCCCTCTAAAGAGTTCAGGGATGCACTGATCGATACAGCAAGTACTTTGGCTATTAGATCTGCCAACTTCAGTATTATTAGTGACCTGAACCTGCACTTGGATAACAAACACGACTGTGTAATTGGTAGCTTTCTAGCAGACCTTGACACCCTTCAGTTGACACAATTTGTCCCAGGTTGCATCCATTCTGCTGGTCACCTGCTAGACCCTGTCTTTTCTAATCTTTCCACCCTCATAGTCGATTCACCTATCCTGATGAGTTGGTCCGAACACTATTTGTACCTATGATACTCTTGGGGGGGTAGTGCCCTCCCAGAAGGTGATCCGGAAGCCAGTCTTAAAACGTCCTGGCACAAACTTGACATCGAGCAATTACATGCCCTCCTCCGTACGGACACCCCTAGCATGCAGGTTGACCCTGATGCGGACGACAAAGCTTTATCTGACTGGATTTGGCAGCCTCTTGATACACTCATTCCTGTCAAGTGGTCACAGAGTCGTAACAGCAAATCCAGCCCACGGTACAACAGTAAATTAGCCACTATTTGGAAAGCATGCTAAAGGCTGAAACAGGCATGGAGGCGGGACTATGACCCTGTTCTGAAGAGGCATTACCAGGTAGTCACCAAAAATTACCATAGAGCCATTCCAAAGGAAAGGGCGTCCTACTTTGCCAACGAAATCAGAAATAGCAGTAATCCTGCTAAAAGCGTTTTTTCAATACTTAAAGATCTTAAATCCACAGAGCCACCTAAAGCGCCTCTGATTTCGTCTGACCAGCAATGTGAGGAGCTGGCCGCCTTCTTCATTATGAAGATTGAGAACATCTACAGGACCTTCCCTCACGCCGCGATCAGATCAGGCCCTGTCCACAGGCCCTATGCCACTCCGACACTCTCCGTCTTCCCACCGATCTCTCAAGATGATATGCTTACAATATGCAGGAAAGTTAAATCAGCTTCCCTTGCAAATCCTCTTAAACCTGAGCAATTCCTTAAATCTCTGCCTCTGCTCCTCGCGCCTTTTTGACAGCTGATTAATATGTCCCTGTCCATGGTGGTTGTCCCCAGGGCTTGGAAATGGGCCATGTTGGTCCCCCTTGTAAATAAACCCACATTGGACACCTCTAAACCGGAGAACTTTCACTCTATCTCTCTTCTGCCGTGGGTGTTCACAATCACCGAGGCATACATTAACTCCATTCTGACAAAATTCCTAGAAAATAACAACACGCTTGACTCTTCTCAGAATGGTTTCCGCCCGGGTCACAGCACAGACACTGCCCTCCTAGCTGTAACCGAACACCTGAGGGTGGCCTTAGATGCTGGGCGAACATCGGAGCTGATACTCTTAGATCTCAGGGCTGCATTCAACACAGTATCCCATCGGACTCTGTTGCAACGTCTGGAGGAGGCTGGCATTGAGGGTCCGGCCCTAGGCTGGTTCGCCTCTTTTTCATCCGAAAGAACCTTCCAGGTGTTGACACCCCCTTTTACCTCTCTGACACACACTATTAAACAAGGGGTTCCTCAGGGCTCAGCGCTGAGCCCAACACTATTCAAGCTCTATGTCCAACCTCTAGCAGCGGTATCGAGGAGTAGAGGACTAATAGTGGTATCATATGATGACGATACCCAGCTGGTAGTGGCACTCTCTGACAACTCCACGCAGGATGCATTTAAGTTCAGGATCAATCTAACAGCAATTGTAGAGTGGATGACTGCCAACTGCCTCCAGCTCAATGCGAGCAAATCAGAGATTTTGCTAGTGGGGAGAGACAGTGAGCTGTGGAGTGAGAGCTGGTGGCCTTTGACGCTGGGTTGCGCACCCGCCCCTCGACAAGTGGTCAAAAACCTGGGAGTTTGGGTTGATTCTGCCCTTAACTTCCAGGCTCAAACCAAAAAAGTAGCAGGGATGTGTATTGGACTCCTGCGCAGGCTCAAACCTCTGCTGGGTTTCTTTGACCCCGCAGTTTGCAAAGTCATCATCCAGGCCTCTATCAAGGCTGGATTATGCCAATTCACTTTATCTGGGGGCTAATAAGACTGAAATCCTACGTCTGCAAAGGGCTCAAAATGCAGCTGCCAGAACCCTACTTGGCCTCCCGAGAACCTGCCCCACGACCAGCGCCATCCGCAGACTTCATTGGCTGCCGGTGGCGAAACGCATTGAATTTAAGTCTCTTTGCATTGCTCACAAAATCATGAATCTCTCTTCCCCAGATATCCTGGCGAACCTGCTGTCACCCTACATACCCACTGGCCAACTATGGCGGTTGTTCCTTGGGTGAGGAAAGAGCAAGCAGGAGATTGCTCTTTCCGCGTCCAGGCTGCGGAACTCTGGAACTCGCTCCCTGTTCACATCCGTAGCATCAATAACCACACTGCATTTCATAAAGTCATTAAAACTCATCTTTTCCCTATGTCACAGGCCTTTCTGCTCTCTTTCAGTTCCCTCCTAACATCTGCTACAATCTGCGCTGGGACGCCCCTTTGCTGGAGCAGCTGTGGGCTTTACAAAACTCATAACATAACATAACAAAGTTGTCTCAGAAATATGAATATGCAACCTTATTAAAATACACAAAACAGACCTAGATGTGACATACTATTGCTATATGAATAGACAAGACACTGTTAACCGATGTATATGCAGTATTTAAATGCAATCCAGACTAAGTGTAACGTTTGCCCATTGGAGAGAATAGCAATTAAGAAGACACTCATGGATCTAGGGATATTATCACAATCAAAGCGTTCACTGTGATGAGGTACATGAACAAGAGACAGCTCTATGTTCCTACATTTTGGGCATTTCAAAACAGTGAATATGTATTATAAAATAACACACAGAGCTTAGTTCCTAATTTGTGCTTCCATGAAACTCTTGTAGGATGGAGAATATCTGTAGGATTCTTCACACAAGGTTTGTTGCTTTGAATCTTTTCTCTCAGGATGACAGTAGGTAGTGGCTCTGGATGGTCTCAGCTCACCCCCTTTTCCCAGCCTTGTGGAGTGCCAGAGGGCTAGGCCCTACCTTGTTTAACCTTTATGTGACTCCACTGGTGACTTTGATCAAATCATATGGTCCTATACAGATGACACCCACATTGTGGTGCTGGTGGCTAGCAACCCAGAAGTCACAGCCACCAGATGTTATAACTGCATTCTATACATAGGGAGATGGTTGAGCAAAAACTGCTTAAAACTAAGCTTCTCTAAAACTGAAATCATGATATTTGGTAGGAACTCCTCCTTTTGGTCCCCAAAATTGTAGCCCCACAAACTCGGCACCCACCGACCCCAGTGGCAAAAGATAAAAAGCTAGGGGTTTTTCTGGACATCAAATTGTCATTTGAAGGTCAGATTGATCACATCACATCTGCTTCTTTTTCCATGTTGAAATTGCTTAGGAAAGTTCTCCCTTTTGTCCCGGCGGAACTACAGAAAACAGTTGTGCCTGCTCTCATTGTACCAAAGCTAGACTATTGCTATGCCCTCTTTATGAACACTCAGAAACAATTTCTGAAAAAGTCACAGGCCATTCAGAATGCAGGTGCCAGGCTACTGCTCGGTAATCCCAAATATAATTCAGTATCGCAATCTCTAAAACAGCTGCACTGGCTTCCGATCAAAAAGCATTGACTTTAAGGCACTATACATTGCATTTAAGTCCTTACATGATATTGGCCACAGATATGTCAAACAAAGATTTATTTCCTCTATCCCATCTAGACCTTTGTGAGTTGCACCCTCTCATAACCTTGTGATTCCCAGGTTTAAGAGATTCTCCTGGGGTGTGGGAAGCTTTATAGCCAGACTGTGGAACTCCCTGCCCATCAACCTAAAATTACCACTGATCTTTTGACATTTTAGAAGGCACTAAAAACTTGACTTTTTAACCAATAGAAAACCTGGTCTTCACCTGTAATCCACTATTGAGTAGTTTTGCACTCCTCCATTTTGGTCCAGCGCCTAGACACACTAGTGTAGTAGTGCGTTTGAAAAATCCTTTTATCGTTTAATTTCATCAAAGACAGGGTTCTATGCTATGACGAGCTGGAATGAAATATGTTTTTATTCTTTGTTATTCTTGAAAATTCACATTGCTCATCGACATTGCTGTGCAGCAATGTGAAGAAGAGTATGGCTACTATTGAAAGAAGGAAGAACATGTTCCTCTGAGTGTCAAGCACAGTGTATTCACTCTCTATGGAATGGCAAAGTACATCCATCCTGTTTGACACAATCTCACCAGTAACACAGTTTATTTTGATTGCAGCCCTTTCTCTTTTTAGATATGTACTCAAAATTGGTTACTAGGAATTGTGCATATTCTTGTTCTTAGCTCCTAAAACATGGAAGAGTGTAGCATGCTTGAGCATCAGATCGCATCATGGGAGGCCTTTCAAAACATCATTTACCCCATTCTGGTGAATCCCTAATTTCAACCATTTTCCTCAACTTCCCAAGCACAAGAATAAGAGACTGTCATTCTTCTGATGTGAGATCAGGTACACTGGCACTGGGAGACCACAAATATGATTATACGTCATCAACAGGGATGCTCTAATCAGTAGTACAACAATAAGCCTGATCACTGAGTCATAGAGGAGGTGAGTGAGTAGACTTCAGCTTTAATGTTCATAAAACACTGAACAAGTCTAATTAATCAGGCTCTGCTAGCTTTCTTGCTATCAGGTGTTACCAAATAATATGCATATAGAGCATCAAAATGTTTGTTACTTTGTTTTCAGGGTTAAAGTTGTGAAGAACCTGAATACCCATCCACAACACAACACAACAATGAAGCCTGCAATTCTTCTTCTGTTCCTTGGAGTCTATGTGTGCTCATGTAAGTTTGATGCAAAACTATTGTGTTTTCAGGTAGAGTTTTTATCTATCAAGCGTAAAATGTATGTCTCTGATAGGGTTTGGGTAATTCCAGCTCTGAGAATTAAATGGGTCATTTGGAATTGATACTGGTTTGTTGGATTGCATTTGAAAATACTTGGCAAGTCAATAGAACTTCGAAAGTCCAAACAAGGATAATTCAAAGCCTATTTTCTATGTTTTGGGTGTTGTTTTCCATTTGTATGTTTAGACATCATTGCATAAACATATGTGCAATAGTATTTTGGATACAAGGAGTTCAAAGGATAGGGGTGAATAAGGTGTGGGAGTGAGTTGGTCAGTGATACTGTATGAGTAGCAAGGGGGATTGATGATATGAGTTATAGCTCATCAATGCACAATATCATTATCAATAGAGCTGCACATAAGCATGGTCCATTGCAGTATTAGGAACTTGAACCACTTTATTTTTTATATGTGCATACATTTTTAAACATATTTAAGAAAACAGTGTACGGGAGGATTTCTGGCAAGTATGCTAATAATGTCCACATAGGAATCTGTCAAAGAATCAAATGGAAACCACTTTCCATTCCTCCAGAGAGATTCTTAACAGCATTTAAATACAAGGACCACCTTCCTCTTGTAACCCATTTAATGTTGAGGACAGATGCCCATCAGTATCTCCAATCTGTGGTGAATACACGAAAAGAGATAGTTACATCCCCTATCTATCAACATAAAAAGATAATGGACGAAATGCTGAACATTGTCAAGCATTCACCCCAGTCACAGATCTAGGGTTTAATCCATTGTTCTTTTGCTTGCCCCAGTTTAGACCCCACCATCTGGAAATCATTTTTGTCCTTGCGTACCATGGGAACAGTCCAGTCCTGCACGAACTGCCAGGTCAGGCCCTCCCTGTAATGAAAAACAAGCATCCTAGGTGACTGCCCCAGGTTTCTTTTTTTCTGGTCTGGGGAAGACCTGGCTTGGCAGTTCAGGCTGGACTGTTCCCATGGAGTAGGGTCAAAACTGACTTGCACATGGCTGGGTCCAAATTGGGGTATCATAGCAAGCAAAACAAATGGCAGATTTTTACCCAGATCTGTAGCTGGGGTGAATGTTTGACAATGTTCAGCATTCCTTCCATCATCTTTTTGTGATGCTATAGTCCCCTAAGTGGGAAGGGTGTACCCAGGCGTGGGCCCCGAGCTCACTATGCCACCGGATTCAAGCTAGTCTGACTGATGAGGGGTTATACCGCAAAACCGGTCCAAAGATGCTTCTTTTCAGGCTTGTGGAGGACCTGGCCTGGCAGTTCAGGTCAGCCTTGACTCTGTTGCATGAGGATCAGGGTCAAGACTGATTTGCATATGACTGGGTCCATACTGGGGTAACATTGTGACCAAAAACTATGCTATGGAATTAACTCAGATCTGTGAATGGGGGTAAATGTTTGACAATGTTCAGAATTCCATCCATCATTTTTTTGTGTTGGTATAGTCGCCCTAATTTGGAAGGGAATGCCCAGATGTTGTCCCCATGCTCACTAAACCACTAGATCCAACTAACCTGGCTGATGAGCAGTGATACCCCGCAATTGGTCCCAGGATGCTTGTTTTCTGGTCCAGGAAGAACCTGGCCTGGCAGTTCACGCTGGACTGTTCCCATGGGCCATATCAGGGTCAGGACTGATTTTCATAAAGCTGTGTTGTAACTGGGGCGGCATGGTGAGCAAAACAACAATGGATTTAACCTAGATACGTGACTGTGGATGAATGTGTGACCATCTCCAGCATTCCGTCCATCATCTTTTTGTGATGCTAGGAGTAATAGGGGCTGGGCATGTGTATTCTCTTCAGACAGGTGTGTCCTGCCTTTCCAGGATGAGTCAGGGGTGGGCTGAATAGACCTGGGCTTTATTTAGAGTAGTGGGAGAAGATTTCTTTGATGCTGAATGGGCCTGGTCTGTTGTAGACAATGCTGTCTCCACCTCCTGCTGGTAATCTCGGCCATAGAGGACCAAACAGGTTTGGACTAAGCACATACACTCTCTGCCTGAGAGAACAAAGGAATTTTGAGTGTAAGTATTGGGGCCCAGATTCCAGAATTTTAGAAATCTTTTGGAACCAAGAAGACTGCCATGAAGAAGAGCTGGAGAAGCTGTGAGGAGGGACTACCACTTTGCTGTGTGCCTTTCTGTGTTGGCCTGCAGTGGCTGCTTCTGTCTTGGGCAGTGAAAGGACTAGACTGAACTTTCTGCAACTTCCTTTTGTGAGTTTCTTCAAGGGTTTGAGGTAGAGCTTGCTTGCTGTTCAAGAAGTCTCAGGAACAGCAAAGACATCAAGTTCATCTGTTACCAGCACTGAGGACTGTGTGTTTTGTGCTGCAACAGAAGAAAAAGAAGCCGGACACCATCAACAGCACCACTGCCAACTCCATGTCCTGAAGGCACCGCAGAGGGCACCACCGCACTTTGCACCGCAACCCTGGTCTCACTGACAATGCCACCCGATGCCGCCACTGAGTGGCTCCTAGCAACGCTACCTGTGGGCACCTCACTCCAGACCCCCTCACTTCACACAACCGCCCTGGTATCACCGACGATGCCTCTCCACTCCGACATCGACACCACTGCTTGCACCATGGTTCAAGGCACCACTCAAAAGTGACACCATGCACCGCCCTCATCCCGCACTGCAGCCTTGGCCTTTTGACGCCGGCCCAATAAACTCCAGTTCGTCAGCCACTGACAAAGCTTCAGCGACAATGACGACGCTACTTGTATCATGACCTGCCATTACCGCAACAAGCACTGCATCACTTCGCACTGTAACTCTAGTCTTACCGATGCTGCTGAAAGACCGTCACCGATCCGCTGCCTGCATTGTGACTTGAGGGCACAGCACGCAGCACTGCTTCACTTCACACCGCAGCCCTGACACCTACAATGCCGGCACTCCTGACTTCAACCACAAGGAGTTCGATCCGAAATGTGTGTGACTTGAAAGGCCCAACGTCTACTGCACCGACCTCTGGAACCGACGACTGCAGACGATGGCTCTTCAGACTCATCAAGAGGTCGCTGACGCCCTGCCTTCCTAAAAGGTACTTTTCTTGCAGGTCTTACCAACACCGTAGCTGGCCCGCGATGTCACGTCAGCCAGAACTGTTTGGATTTGTTGTTTGCGACGTCGTGATAGCCCCAGATGAAGCTATCGACTTCAAGGAACTGCATTTTAAATCTATTTTGATTATTGAAGAGTTCTGAGAACTGTATGGTGGATATTTATCGTTTTTGGTCTTGTTTTGGATTATATACAAATATTGGATATTTTTCTAAGCTGGTGTGGTGTCCTTTTGTAGTGCCTTACTGTTGGTTATGTACAAATGCTTTGCACACTGCTCCTGAGATAAGCCGGACTGCTCGTGCCACGCTACAAAAAAAGGGGTGAGTAGTGGTTATTTTAGGAGTGTAACTTATCCTGATTAGCAATAAGGGTCCCTACTTTGACAAAGGTACCTACCTCTGCCAACTAGAGACACTCATTTCTAACACAGTACATGCACAAAGGTATTTTTCTATGCAACCTGCCACTCTCTGATGCTGCAGCTACAGCTTGCAGAGCAGGTGTAAGAAGCCACCCCTCGATCTGACTGAAGATAGCCACAAATTAAACAGATCCCATGCCACAGAATACTCCTGTGATCTGATACAAACTATGATGGAACTTGCCAAACATGCAATGGCTGAAAAAAGAAGCAGGCAAACTTTATTCTAAAAATTTGCAAATAACTTGCAATAAAAAATATATCCATAATTACAAACGATTATGGTCGCAGCTCCAGTGATCATATCATGTACACAATGAAACCATACTGTAACAGAACGATTTACCATAAACAAATATTCATAATTGTGTTTGCAAATTGTATGTGAATAGAAGCAAATCTAAATAATTTTACAATATAGCCATTAAAAGTACTTGATTGACCAGTCAAAGAGAGCAACATGACTTCTCATATTGTTCTACAAGCACCTTCCCAAAAGAGTAGTTGCAAAAATGTTATTTTTTGATCTTGCAGCTCCACTACATGCTCCCCTATTTCACCTGCCTTAAAATAGGGACAATAAAATCTCTAAGTTTTCTCCAGCTTAATTCAAGCTCCTTTAAATTGTACCATTGGGATGGAAAACAGCCCCGGGCATCATTTAAGGTTTGGCAAGCGGACCACTGAGTATCAGGATGGTGGTGGTCAGTAGTACCCCTGTCACACTGGTCAGACTCCTGCCCACCATATCTCAAAGCATAGTTTGTTTCTGAAAAACAAAAAATGAATGGCCCACTCACTGGATGAGCTTCAGGACTATGTGTACTTTACCTCTACTGACCAATGCCAAAGTGCTTGTGCTCTCTCCTCTAAACATGGTAACATTGGTTTAATCACAATTTGTTCATTTAATGTACTTAAAGCCCCTAGTAAAGTGTGCTAAATGCTACTAGTGGGTCCGGAGCACTGATTGTGCCACCCACTTAATTAGCCCCCTAACCGTGACTCAGGCCTTCCATTACAGAACCTGAATGTGCAGTTTTGCACTGCTAATTCTACCTGACAAGATAAACCACTTTCCAGATCTAAACCTTTGCTTTTTATAAATATACGTCACCCCTAAGGTTGGCCCTGTATGACCCACAGGGCAGGCTGCAATGTATTGAAAAGTCAGGACATGTACTTTTTTACATGTTCTGCTAGTTAAAAACTCCCACTGTCTTTTTTCACTACTGCAAGTACTATCTCTTCCATAGGAAAACATTGAAGTTACCTTATTGCATCTTTTAATTTCAATTTCTAACTGTCGAGAGATACATTTTTTAGGTTTGGTGCCTCTGGGCTTATTTAAAGTCACAACTGATGGTGAAATTTGATTTTAAGTTGCAGGTCTGAAAATGGCATTTTTAGAAAGATAGTGTTTTCTCACTTTGGCCCGTATTTGCCTGCTGCTTGTCTCGGACTAAACGTCTGGGACGGGTGACAGTTTGGCTTTGTGTATTACCTCTAGACGGTCACACACAAATGGAGTTTAGATGTGACTGTTGAGCCATCTACCTGGACATTCTGGAGAGGATGGGAGGGATGGGAGGGAGGGGCTGACACACCTGAAAAGACCTGAAAAGACTGTGTCCTGGCCTTACACAAAGGGCTACATATCCCCTGTAGTGAGTCTGGAGCCAGTGCAGGAAGGGAGGCCCTCTGTGCACTTTAAAGCTTTCTTTGAATCCTCTCCCACTTCAAAGGCACAACTTGATATAAGTACAGGACCTCTGACACCAAGTCTTCAGTACACTTCTGAACTTGTGACCACTCTGGCAGGAAGAATAACTGCTGTGCTGCTCGAAGAAATGCCATTTTGCTGGACTGCTGCTGGCTGTGCCCTGTCCTTTCTGAGCTGCCCTGCCACCTCCCATTCTCCTGGCTGGGTGAGAAGAAGTGGAGCTGCATCACTTGAACCTAGATTGACTCTAAGGGCTTGCTGGCTTGCCTCTTTTTCTAAGTCTTAGGGATATCAAAGATGTCAACTACCTCCATCTGCATCTGGACTCTACAAGCTGTGAGTCTGTCCTGCTAAGTGGTGCCACCCCAACCCTGGATCCTTGGAATTGAAGCCTACTCATCCTCATTGGAACCGCCACATTTTTGCCTTTGTGTGGGTCGGAACCAGCGTATCCTCATCAAAGCTTGAAATGGAACCTGCACATCGCAATCGGAACCAAACCATTTGGAGTTGACGTTTCGCATGCTGCAGAAACCGGCACCTCGCAGGTGGAACCAACGCATCGCCCCCATTGCGTGGAGAACCTCAACTCATCTCACCCATTGCGTGGCTCAACACCGACTCATCCCTTTGGCTGCACCTTGCATCTTCTTTGATGTCGACACAAGTCTGGATCAAGGTACTGTTGTTCAGCGGGCATCCCGTGTGGTCGGCTTGAACTTTCGACTTTGCCCCGGTCGGTACAACCAGATATCCCATTTTTTCGCTTATTGTTCTAAGTGCTACTTTACACGTATTCATTAAAAATTCACATCACAACTTTTACTTGTTGGATTTTTGTCGTCTTAGTCTTGATTTAGTTATAAAATTAAGCTTTGTTTGTTTAAACCGGACTACTACCAGAAAGAGAGCACAGGATAGTTTAGGGTGTGTTGTGACTCACTCTGACTAGGATTGTGGTTCCCGCTTGGAAAGGGTGCATACCTCTGCCAAACAGAAACTCAATTGTCAGCATAATCACTTAAATTTCAACTTTACCATTAAAGAGGATTTTTAATTACAATTCAAAATGAGTGGAAGACACATTTCTCAATCTGATCCCAAATTGCTTGGGAGCAGATAGAGACATCTGCTTCCACAGCTATCACTCATTAAGTGTAATGGCAACCCGGTGTAATCTCTGGGAGATCTTGCCTTGCTACAGTGAAAAATGACCTTGGGAGTTTTTCACTGTCATGACATCTAAAACTAAAGTGTGCATGCCCTACTTTTTAAATACTATACACCCTGCCCTGTTAGCTACTAGGGCCTACCTCGTGGGTGGCTCATAAGTATTAGAAAGGAAGGTTTAGGCATGGCATGAAATATATCATGTCAGGTCGAAATGGCAGTTATATAACTGCACCACAGGCTGTAGTGACAGGCATGAGACATGTTCTGCAGTACTACTTCAGTGGGTGTCAAAATGAGTGCTGTAACCCACTTGCAGCATTTCATTTGCAGGTTCTCAGTTTATGTAGTACTATTTGCTAGGGACATATAAGTAAATGAATTGTGCCATTGGGTGTATACCAAACTTACTATGTTTGGAAGGGACAGAACACATACTTTACCTCTGCAGTGCAGGAGTAAACTGACTAGAATCCTAATGCCAACAAAACAAGTTCATCAAAAAACATAAGTTAGTGAAGGTGAGAATCCGAAGAAATACCATGCAAAATGTGGGCATTTCTGACAATGTCCCATTTTTGCATCCCTATATTGGCAAACCACGTGCTTCCAGAATCCAAGAATGCCAGTCAATTGCAGATTTTGGGATCAGACAATGAAATTTTATTTGCACATAGGTTGTTAAAGTGAGCCATTCCAGGATGACGCATTTATCCCAGTTCTAAACATTTTTGTTTACAATAAGCACAATGTTCAACTTCATGCATGAAAAGATGCTTTTAGGACAGATACAGGAATACCATTAGGGCCAGGGGCTTATGAGGGAAAGGAGCTTTTAATTAATGCAAAAACATTGTCAATGGAAATTCTAATAACGATGGGCTCAAAACGTAACAATTTAAATGATGGACTATAACTATAACTTTATAAGATGTATGGTAATTTCCTGAGTTTTAATAATTGTTAGTTACAAGTCCAACCAGATTCCAGAATCTGTGGGTATCCTTAGATGTTTTGGAATCAATTAGATCACACCACATTTGATCTTGTTTGTTTCAAATTAAAATAAGGTTTTTACATTGTACTTCTTGTAAATTAGTGGCTTGTAGTTTTTTAAATGTTGGAAGTAATCTTCTAGCCAAACTTTTCTTTTTAAGAATCATGAAATTAAATGTATTGTGAAGTTTAATTCTACAATGGTGAGATATCAGATAACTGTGGGGCATATTATCAAGCCAGGCGATAAAATTATAGCCCTTTAGCGGCAGTTTTCTGTCGCTTAAGCGGCGATAATTTTATCGCCTGGCTTGATAATATGCCCCTTAATACTGACATAAAGTGCTCCCAAAGTTGTAGCAAGATATCATGCATGTTACTAAAATATCACATAATGTTGTCTTATGCAACCTTTTGAGAACACAGATAATCAAATTGTTTTAACAAATAAGTATTCTAACATACATTTATCTTTAATTACTATAATTGTGTCAAGCATGGAAAAAAAAAACATATTCTGAAGTAATTTGGGTTCCCTAGTTGTTTTGATATTTTGAGAGCAATATTTTATTGCAGCTTGTGGTATTGGTTCACAATATTCACATAAACAAACATCAGTAATGTTTAAGTTATAAGTGCACTACTGTACTTGAAGTGTATCTTGCACTCAATGGTCAGATTTTAATTCAATTATCACAAACCCAAATCATATAAAAACACGCAGTACAGTTATCAAAAGCATTTTTACTTTCAAGACAGACAGGTGGAACCTAATAGTATTCATCTGGTGAATCACAATAAGCTCACATATCTGGTTCATAAAGCACGTATCCATTAAGGTTGCCAGTAATCAACACAAATGTTCTAGGAAACTTCACTGCTAGAGTACCAATCTAATTTGAAAGTGAATTCAGCATCATGCTGCACTTAAAAATAAATGGTGGCATGTACAGATTGGGATCTGTTCACAAGCTGCATTTGTAGTATGTTTAGGATGACTACAGGAGTACTACTCACGTAATACAAAATGCCGTTTCCTAACCTATGTACGGAGGTCTCCGCCTCTCTTATCTTTTCTGTGCAGCGATTAAAGCCCCAACTAGAGAGATCTCAGCACAAATACACTAACGTTTTAGAAGTAAATGTGTGACGGAGAAGGAGGAAACTGGAAAATCTAAAATGCTTGCTACTAAATACAAGGACTTAGGAAAGGAGTGGGCATGGGTTAAGAGACATGTAAGAAGGGTTTTTGGGAGGGGCATGCCCTTTTAATGAAACTCAAAATAATATTTTATGTTGAACGTTTTAATTTAAAAATAAATGTACTTGTATTTTTGCAAACAATATTAAAAAGACAGAAGATTTAGTAATTTCAAATACATAATGAATAAATATAAAACATATAATTTAGGTGTGTTGTTTTAAAATAACTTTTTAGAAATATTTTTAAGGTCATTTACATCAATGAAACATGTAATTCAAAATGAAGTTAATTGTGCTGTGACATTATTTTGTTCTTCATTTAAAATGAATATATCAAATTAATTTATGTTAATATTCAACTTTTTTTTTTTACGTTTAGTAAACTATTTTTAAATTCCTCTCTCTTTACCATATTGAGATCTCTCTCATGGCAGCCGAGACCTCACCTACATGTGAACATTTACCAATAGTAGCTTTGCATTCAGAAATTAGGCTGAACCTTCCTCAGTTCAGGGTGTGGAAACATGGAAATCTACACTTTCTAGTGCAGTGATTCTTATCCTGTTGTCCGGGGACTCCTGGGGGTCACTGAAGTCTGCTCAGGGGGTCTGCGACTGCTTAAGACAATTATTAATATTAACAGATTAATAAAGTGTATCTAAATAAAGAAGCTTAACGTAAAATTGAAAATGTTAAATTGAGCTGTAAATGTTAAGTCGTTTGAAAATGGAGGCTAAAAATTAGGTCAGTGTCCTCAGATATATTCATGGGAGCTGTGCACGTGCATCGAACAGAATATATCACGGACGATGAGTGTCCTCAATTATATTAGAAAAGCTCCAATCCTCCTAATAAATTTAGAAATTTGATTTTTTAAAATATTTTTTGTGAATTTAATAAAATATTTAATAATATGTATGTTTGTTTGAGGAAAGCTTCTTTCTGTATCATTTGTGAATAATGTATGGGTCAGTCCAGATACACCCGTAGACGGCTCGATAAGAGATGGAAGAACAACAAAACCCTAGAACCCCACGCCGCCTTTAAAGGCTGCTGTCACCGCACACCACCTCTTCCTCAAAACTACGACGAAAATGGCCCTTCAAAACAGAATCAATGCCAATGCATACAACAGCAAAGAACTCTTTAACATCATCAAGGACTTTGGGAAACCCAACAGCAAGACCCAGTCACTCCCACCACACCTGCAACCACTGCACCCAACGACGACGCCCTACTGAACTGGACCCCACTCCTGCTAAGCTGGACCCAGCTCACCACGGATTACACCTTCAAAACCATGAAGATCATTCACTCAGAGACTCCCTCTGACCACTGCCAGCACAACATCTTCCACAGAGCTGCCACCTCCACCATTCCCAAACTACCCACACCATCAACTGCTCCATTGAGACTGCCACCTTCCCTGACAACTGGAAACACACCGAGATCAACACCCTGCTGAAGAGGCTCTTTGCCGACAGACCTCAAGAACTTAAGACCCATCTGCCGCTCCCCTTCTAAGCCAAGGTCATCAAAAAGGCCATCAACGCCAAACTCTCTGAGTTCATCTAAGCCAACCACAGCACCAAGACCACCCTCCTTGTCGCCACTGACGACATCCGCTCCCTCCTCGACTTGGGAAAAACAGCAACACTCATCCTCCTGGTCCTCTCCACTACCTTCGACACCATCTCCCACCGCAACCGAAGCATGTGACTCCACAATGCCAGCATGCATGGCAAAGTCCTGGACTGGATCCTCCTCTTCCTCATCTGTTGAACACAGCGTAGTCACACTATCACCATTCCTCTGAGAACCCACAGAGATCAGCTGCAAAGTGCTCCAGGGCTCCTCTTGAGCCCCGCCTTCTTCAACATCTACATGGCCACAGTCACAGCCTTCGTCAGGAACCATGGACTTAACACCTGCACCTATGCTGATGACACCCATCTGAATCTCTCCCTCACCAATGGACCGACATCTGCCAGAAACAACTTCCACAACAGGATGAAGGCTGTTGCCACTTGGATGAGAGTTGCCTCAATCTTAACTCAGACAAGACCAAAGTCCTCATCCTTGGACCCACCCCCTCCACTTTGGATGACTCCTGGTGGCCAGCAACACTAGGAACACACCCCACTCCCACAGACCACACACAAAACCTCTGCATCATAAGGGCTCCTCACTCACAATGAATCGTCAGATCAACACCGTCTCCTCATCATGCTTCCACACACTTTGCCTGTTTCAAAAGACCTTCAGATGGATCCCCACCGAACCCAGAAAGTCGTCCACGGGCTCATCAGCAGCAGGTTCGACTACGGCAACACACTCTATGCTGGCATCACCCAGAAACTACTCAGGACACTATAGAACGTTCAGACTACCGCAGCCAAAATTGTCCTCAACATCCCCCACCGCAGTTATGTAACCGAGTTCCTGTGAGAACTCCACTGGCTCCCGGTCAACAAAAGAGTCACTTTCAAGCTCCTCCAACACGCCTACAAAGCCCACCAGGATCAGCATATCTGAACCTCTGCCTCTCATTCCACGTACCCACCAGACACCTCTACTCCACCCAAGTTGCCTTGGCCACGGACCCATGGATCAGCAAGACCAGGACAGAAAGAAGATTCTTCTCCTACCACGCCACCAAGCCTAGAAAACCCTGCCTCTCCTCCTTAATGAAGCCCCAACACTGACCAAATGCAGGAAGGATCTCAAGACCTGACTCTTCCACTGAACCCCAGCACCCAGAGAGATCAGCAGCCACCCCCTCTCAGCGCATTGAGACTCTCACGGGTGAGCAGTCTCGCTATATAAACCAAGAAGGATTGATTGATTGAAATGGTCGAAAATGCTTAGGTGGGGGTCCCTGCCTTCCAGTAGTGACTCAGTGTGGGTCCGCAGATCCCAACAATGATTCGGTGGAGATCCATGGTTTTCAATAAGGATTCAGTGAGAATCCATAGAATGTTAAAAGGTTAAGAATCACTGTTGTAGTGTTTTTAGACTTGGAAATGGTGCATAGCTGAAAAAAGTAAAGTTAATACAAGGTTTAAGAGTAAATTTATACATGAAGATTTACTCAAGTGTTAAACTCCCTTTGTGAAGAGGCCAAATTGATTATAAGCTACAATTGTGAAAAATCAATATGCTTAGTAAAACAGAAGTTAAACCATAAGCAAATATTTGAAATTCATCTATACACTTACCCAAAAAAGTAAACTACAACTTGGTTCCCCTCTTAAACCATTTGAACAGAATTTCTCAAACCAAGCAAATTTATTTAGATGGATTTAGTCACTGTCCTAGATATCTACATACAATTAATATTGAAATAATTAGAAAATCCAGTAAACCATCCTCTTAGCTGTTTTTCAATACCATGAGGATTGAGCATTGGTCTCAGGAGCCAGGAACCTGTTTTAGTGTTAAAAATGTATTACCCAGTCACCTCAAAGCCAAAGTTGGTCACAGTCAAAGCAAGTTGATTCTTGCACTTCTTCTGTGCCACTTGATTTGACTTACCTTATTTAATATCCTCCACGTTTAACTGTAAGTCTTATATTATCAACCACATTTGTAGGATGGGTCCCTGAAACTTCTTAAAACACACTTTCAAATGTTTGTATTGAATTGTGACATTTATGATGCTGATTATTTTTCGTGGCTGTTTTGATCTTAGAATGCAGGATAGTTTTGTCTTGCCTTGGAATATAGGTTAATTTGATTTTAGTACACAGGGGTATGGCTGAGGATGCCAAGATGGCAGACGCAAGCTGAATGAGCTCTGCTCCGCATTCCCGTCATTCTGACCAATACGCATCATCGGGTGGCCATCTGGACCCCCCAACTTCCTACCAATACTGAGGGCACTGGCAGGAACCCATCTCAGCTGTTTTTAAGGAGCTACTGGGCTCCAGGGGCTGTACTTTCAGTGACACCCTATGCTGGTCCACGCGGTGCTCATGCTAAGCTTGCCGCTACCACTGAGTGGAGTCTTTGGACCCCGGTGAGCCTGCCTTCAACAATTGGAGGTGTCTGTGACACCTCTCAACTGACCTTCATACTCAACTGGGCCCCTGGAGATTCCTTTTATTGTTTGATTGCTTTAGCCACTATGCTACAGAAAACTGGACCATGAGGCCCTGATCACTGTCTTTCAATGTGTGATCCTTGAGACCTCTGGCCTTCCATCATCTCTGGGGTCTCTGCTGGGAGCCGTCTCAGTTGGTTCTGGACACTGCCGGGACCTGGGAGACTTCCTCCATCAATGCCTCGCTCTAGGTGCTGGGCTTCATGGTGCATGAGCCAGACTTGTCGCTGCATGGAGCCCTCGGTCCCACTGTGATTGACCCTGACGGGCGGCGGTAAGCTGGTGGGGCTGCCCACCGGACCGCAGTACACTACTGGGCCCCGGAGGGATGCCTATCATTAGCGGCCCGCACTCATTTCGACTATGGTGTTGTTTCAGAGCAGGCAAGTATGCTCATATGAGTCTATGAGAACATGTTGGGCCACAGACTGGTGGAACAATTCGATCTGCCTATATGAATTGTTGAGCCCTGGGCGGCGTTGCAACACATACAGCCTGCTTCCCAACTGCAAATCGGCGTGGTTCAGAGAAGACCAAGCAATCCCTCTGAACTGACCTTTTGACTCCCTTTCGTGCCTCAGTTACCTCCTGCTAGTTGCTGACTGTGGCACTCTCATTGGTGATGTGTGCCACCTGTGACTTTAATTTGGGGACCCCTGCACAGTGGGCTGGACTAGGGCCACAAAGCAGTGTTGCCGCACTTTTCTTTGATTCTCCCTTGGCTGCCAGCATTGATATTCTCATCCATGAGACTTACCACACCTAGCACTCTCCTTATGTGACTTAACCTGTTGTGCCTTTCGGGATATATGGCACCACTCGGGCATAGGTTGACTTTCTCTGTGCTTGTCCCCATATCCTGCTGTTTGTCCTCAATACTGGGCTGCTCGTGCTTTAAACTGTTGTGGTTTGTTTTGGAGCTCACAAGTGGGCTCATAATTGCAACATTCTGACGCCTTTGTTGCACTCCCCCTAAAAGGGAAACATCACGATGGTGCACCCTAGAACTGATGCTTCTGTCACATGCTCATGCCCATCCACGCCACTGCTGGGCTCTCACTGAGCCACTGACCCTCTAGGCCACTAGGTCAGTTACTGGTGGATGGGATACTTTCTGCCATTGAACTGTCTCGCATAACTCTGGAGTTGACGAGAGATGCCATCACCACAGACCTCATCCTACCTCAAGATGACCATCAGAAAGTGAATGGTCTGCAGGAGCAAGTAGGAGCAACTCTTCAACAGTAAAATTCAGACTTGCAATTCCATCCTGCCACTTTAGAGGAGAAGGTCCACATCCTGGATGAATGAGCTAAGGATGTCAAGGGCAGGTCTGGGCATAAGATTTTTAGAGTGGTGAGCTGTCTTGAGGTAGTTGAAAGCACTGATGTGGAGACATATATAGATAACTGGATATGCTTTTTAGTTATTGTGGAAGTATTGTCGCTCTTCTTTTTGGTGGAACGTGCTCATGGGATCCCATATGAAGACTCTCTCCTGACGCCCCAGTCCATCCGTTGGTAGCATGCCTTATGCATTACAGAGACAGACATTGCCTTTCAGAGAGGGATGGACAATCAGAACACAAATCAGAAGAGCGAGTCAAGCAAAAAAGGGAGACACATCACACTTCAAACTACATTATAAAAGAACAAGATAAACCCAAAACTGCACCTCAATTTAAAAAGAAGAAGGTGACTGGCCTTAAAATAAGAAATGCACAGGCTACTGAGCACTCTGCTTCTGAACGGGCATGGGCTATGGCGATGTTAGACAGTGCAGCAGAAGTAACAATAGCTCTCCGGAACCTGATGGAATGTCTGGTGACAGCAGCGTTGAATGTACATATCACGGTACAGACACTGATACAAGGGTAAGTGTCTAACATCGTTTATACAAAATAACACTCCAAATGGAGAGGGACATACCCAGGAAAGAGAAAGGTCTCTTTTGAGAGAACCTAATATATGGGTACGACATCCCTTTGGCTGAAAGAGATTGGCCGCCTACGTTTGTAATGGGTTGCCACAAGGAGGAAGATGTCATTTTCCAGCTTTCTCCTACCTTGTTCCAGAGTCACTTAAACATTCATACATGCAGGAGTGGGTGTTAGCGCTAGCTCCTGCACTTTGCCACAATCATGTAGAGTGGGATGCTGAGTCACCTACTATGAAATCTCACTAAAATCTACTCCTACTCCACAAAGGCAATACCCAATAAAACATGATGCAAAGAAACAAATCAGGGAGATCCTAGACCAACTTGAGTAACAAGGTGTGATTGAAAACTGCATCTCTTTCACAAATAATCCTTTGATTCCGGTAATGAAACCTGACAATTCATACCGTCTAGTTTTAGACTACAGGCATTTGAACACATGCAAATGAACATTTGCAGTACAACATGCACAAAGTGCTGCATTAATGAATAACATTGTGTGGAAAAAATATAAAACAACACTAGTTATCTCCAATGGATTCTACTGCCAAATTATAGCACCCAGAAGCAGATATTTGACAGCATTCTCGGCTCTAGGCACTTACCATCAACTCTGTAGACTGCCCGAAGGGCCAAAGAATAGCCCCAGGTTTTTCTCAGCAAGAGTACCAGAGTCACTTCAAAATTGTGATGAGGAGACATTGTCCTAATAGATGATCTTTATCTGATGAGTTATTGGAACGCTTTAACAGGATGAATAACATTATTCGGTGGTTCGCCAATTTGGACTGTAAACTTAATTAAAAAAAATCAAAAACTGCTCTTGTCAATGTCCTATTTTTGGGATATGAGCTATCAAGTGAAGTGAAAATCCCGGCAGCTAATTGTTTAGAAAAATGTACATTGCTCCAACCTCCAATGACTCTTAAAGGTTTACAATTTTGGATTATGGAGAGAGAGTTAAACCTTTCTACGAACTAATCAGACCTGATTTTTCGGTCCAACATTGGACAAAGGAACACAAACAAATTCTCTGTTCCATACAAGCTGACATGATTGCTTCCAAACACTTACACACACGTGTAAATACCACCAATTTGGTGATCCATGTAGTCGCGGATCAATCAGGGTACACTAACATCACTTTCAATTAAGGCGAAATGGTATCCATTGCATGTAAATCGCATTTGTACACAAACGCTGAAATGCATTTTAAATCCACTGAAAAATACTCTGTACTGCTGTAGTGAGAGAAAGAGCACCAGCACAGGGGAAACTTATAATTGTCATGACTCCAGTACCAACCTTGAAGGCTGCTATGAAAGCAAGCATCCCAAATGCGAAAGCAATGCATCCACGATGGATACAATGGGCTAATCATCTCACTGCAACAGATGTAGATTACAGATATGACCCTGAAAACACAAGCATTTCTGCCTTACAAAGAAGAAAAATTCCAGGAGTGGGGTACAGAGTAATACCAAACATGAATTGCAGATTAGGATTAATTCTAGCTGCACAAGAGGGTCTGGGTTCAGCACACGCAGGTATCATTGTGACTGTTTCACTACTACAGCGTTATTGGTGGTCAAGTTTTGCAAAACAGACCAAGGGTTTTGTCCTCAAACCCAATATCTGTCAGTAGATAAAAGGTTCCACCGTAGCACGTCCACCACAAACACAGCTACTGCTATCAGACAGACCTGTCGCATGTGTCTATTTGGACCGCTGCAGCCCCTTACAATCTGAAGGGGCTTAACAATTACATCTTAGTGGCGATGGATTCATGCTCTAGATTCCTGTGGGTTGGGCCTCAGTGCTTGGCTGACGCCGAAACTGTTATAAAGGATTTGTGAGTCTTCATAAGGACATACGCAATTGGCACATTACATTTCAACCGTAGCCCTGTGTTTAGCTCACAGGCTTACGAAGAAGCCATTGGAAGTTTGGGTGTGGCTTTGCGGTACTCCTCCCTGTATCGTCCTGAGGGAAATTTGATCATGGAGAGGATGAACCGGGACATAAAGAAATCCTTAACAGCTAGAGTATTACCCTCGGGTGCAGTTGGGTCAATCACCTATATGGGGTCCAGGGGGCACTTAACAACATGCAAAGAAAATACCTGGGGGCCCAAACTCCATACAAAGTCCTGTTTAGGATAAGAATGTGGGTACCTGACCTCAATTGTGGCAGCACAGTGGTAGATGTAAATCCATTTGACATCAATGATCGTTTGGCTGTTTTACAGGAGCTCAATGAATTCCGGGCATTAAAAAGCAACATCCATGTAAAATGCATCACCACTGGAGAAGCGAAAGCTGTTCCGGTAAGGCCTGCCTGGGTCCCAAAAGTCGGGCACCTGGTCAGAGAAAGGATTGTGGATAAAAAAGAATTTGGGCCATCTTGCAGAGCACCCGTACCTGTCCTGGCTTTCAAAGGAAAAAAAGAACAGCACTTCTTCCGCCCCTTTCCGGATGCACAGACAAGCGAATTTCTCAATTGATCTGATCAAACCACACTATGTGGCCAATACTCAACAGTAAGCCACATGAGCTCATGGGTAGCCACCGATCTCCTCTCGGTACCATTACAGGAAGTTCAGATGGAAAGACTAATAACTTTTGAATTCTCCACTCTCCGAAGTGAAGGAGTTACTAACGAAGGAATGCAACATGTACCTGTTGAAATTGAGCAACATCAAATTACAAATAACACACAGATTTCAATTCTGCCAAATATCAACGTCTATGTAATATATGTCTTGAAACGAGTCATCTACCAGTTCCACAAAACTGGCTGAGCCACAGAAGATAGATCGGACGGTGTCTGGGTATTTCATCAACGTTGACGACTTATCATTGGATCGAAGTGAACCCGAGTTACTGTCACCGCCTGTTCCTCACAAACAATGAATTTGTAATTTCTACCTTTGGCAGAAAATACTTACTTTGTTTTTTCCTGGCTCCAGCTCTGGATTGCATTTTTACAATTTGTCTACTGTTCCTAGTCCTTTGGATTAGTATAGTGTCTGTCTTTTTCTTGCTCCTGAATGGACATCATCTCCCAGAACGCTCTGCAGTACAACATGTAAACTTGGTCCTGAAATCGCATACATCTTCATAGCGTGAACAAAGGGACCTTAGAGAACATTATAGCAGTTCCAGTTCCTGAAAGAATAGTTTGGGACAGAGTGTCTTGTGATGTGTATGATCCAACTAAACTTAAAAAACATAATTCCACATTTCTTCAAAATTTCTCTTAATGATTTCATCACCTGTAGTGCACTTCCTGATGATTGGGACATTGAAACTGTGTATACTGTGATGTCTGATTTAGAACAAGCTGCCACATTTTCAAATGATGAATTGTATGATGATACATCTAATTTTGACACCATGTTTTGTTACCAACCCTATGGTCACTATTTTTGACATAAAGCAAGTATTCTATTTAATTTCTTTACTTACCATCAATAGGAATATTGCCCAGCACCACCAAAAGGTTGTTCAACAATGTTTGCACAGACGTTTGCTTTTTTTTCTAGATTTAACACTTCAGACCCGGCCTCTTATCACTATAGGCTTGCACAAACACCTGCAAAGAAAAATATGCCTACTAACACTACGCTGATATACTCTGCTTCTTTTATTTCCCAGCTGTTTTTACAGGGTTGTGACTTTTGGAGGGACACTATACACACAAACTCTGTCTGGGGGACTGAATATTGTCAGGTTCAGGGAACTGAGGCCCTATTTAGAGCATGCCTCATACTACATAAGATAATCTTCCTGAATAAGGCTGTGCAACAGACTTCCTGTCTTGGATTAGCCAAGATTAAAGACCTGAACACACCTCCGATTCCCTTGCTTACACACTTTGAGCGTTGGCACAATGATACACTACGCAGTGAGAATACATTAGATGCCATGCGGCACAATGGTTCTTTGGCCTATCGACACCAATAGGTGTCAGTCAAGATTCAGGGGTACCACAGAACAGTTTAGTGTCCATAGGCCACGCTATGTACAGTCAGAACTCTCGGGTGGTGATATCTTACAGTGATGGAATGTTATGCCTAGAGTGGCTAAAAAGTAAAGCGTTACAACAAAAAATTACAGGTCCAGGGAAGACATGGCTTGGCAGTTCGGGCTGGACTGTTCCCATGAGGCACAGGGTCAAGACTGATTTGCATATGGCCATGTCTGAACTGGGGTGGCGTAGTGGGCAAAAGAACAATGGATTTAACCCAGATCTCTTGACTGGGGGAGAATGTCTGCATTGTCAGCATTCCGTCCATCATTTGTTTGTTGTAACGCTTTTCGCCCTAAGTGGGATGGGTATTCCCAGACGTGGGACCCGTGCTCACTACGCCACTGGAGTCAAGCTATCCTGGCTGATGACGGCGGATAGCCAGAAACCGGTCCTAGGATGCTTGATTCCGGTCCAGGGAAGACATGGCTTGGCAGTTCGGGCTGGACTGTTCCCATGAGGCACAGGGTCAAGACTGATTTGCATATGGCCATGTCTGAACTGGGGTGGCGTAGTGGGCAAAAGAACAATGGATTTAACCCAGATCTCTTGACTGGGGGAGAATGTCTGCATTGTCAGCATTCCGTCCATCATTTGTTTGTTGTGGCTAAAAAGTAAAACCTCAACAATGTCTCAGGTGAAGCAACCCTTGTCCCTTCTCTCAGATGATAACGGAAAGTGCATCTTGTATGTTATTTACAATGAGATACGGAAAATCTCCCAACAGAAGGCTGCAGAGAGATTGCCTGAAATAGATAGGGTAAACCTAGAAAAGGCTTTGGCTGTGGTCGACAATGGCATGACCACATTATCGTCCAGGATTTATTCGCTCAGCAACATTGTGTCTTCTGCAATAGATATAATGGAACATGATTTGTCAATTTTACAAGATGTACAATTGTAATTGCGGTCCATTATATTGCTGTGCTGGCGGCTACAATCCTTGCATTCTGGCCACGTGCCCTGGCGTTACTTCAACAGTAAGATTCTGTTTTCTGCATGCAATCTGATGGAAAGACAGATGGTAATGGCACGAAAAGATGCAAAGTACACCATGTTGCACATTGAAAAATTTAACAAATTACCTTTTATCATGACTGAGACACCTTCCACGGAATGGTTAATTCATGGCTATATTACACTGCCAGTCACAACTTATCAACTTCAGTACTGTCTCAAATACCATCAAGTAGGTAGGTGTGAAGTGCTGGGAGAAGGGTACATACACGAGTACTGGAAATTAACTTACACATTTAGATGCAGGAATAGGGACACTGAAGTTTTTCTCAGCGGTTCAAACTGTGAAAGTGCTTTAGGTGGGTTCTTAGAGTGCAGGGAAATTTTGTTTCACAGAGCCTGTAATGCTTTGGTTGTAAACTTGTCCTGTTATTTGAAGAGTTCCCCAGCTACCATGATTAATCCGGTAAAATGTGAGTTATTTGATGCTAAATGACGGTCTTAAGAATTATTCCATCATTTATACACTCCGTATAGGGACACGTTTTTGGAGGCCACTACTGGTCCTACTACTTGTAGTGGACATCCTGATTTTAATTTTTCTGGTTCGCAATGGACATCCAGTCTAGGATGATGTGTTACTTGTAATATGGCAAGTCATGGAGTTTGCGAATTTACTTAATCTGATTTTGAGGAAAGGTCGGCCATGAACAAATTAAACAGTTCAACAATATCATTAAATTAATATTGATTTAAGATTTCATGGGGGCCTTCTGACAAATACACAGATACCTTTTCAAGCTGGGTGTATTCAGGTTCAGTTAAGTGCTGTTCAGGAACAAACAATCTGTGTTCTGGATTTATTGTTGTACTTCTAAGATTACCAAGTATGGTATCAGAGCCCCCAAGTTTCACATTTGCCTTATTATTTGAAGGAGGCTTAGATCTAAATGCATATTCCACATTGAGTGTTTACAAAGCAACTCAGAGCTGTTTAACTAGTTGTAAAAGTGCTGTAACCTCGCTGACAAAACTATCCAGTGTGCTTGGCAATAGTTTATCACAGTTGCCGTCCATACAAGTACCTGCTGAATACTGTTCTGGGACAGCCTCCACAACATGAACAATGCTGACCCGAACAAGGCACTGCTGATGGGTGCTGACCCAAAGCCCATTTTCAGTGTTGCTGACATGAGGCCTGACTAATGGATGAAGCTGTCTATAGCCAGACCTCATGAGTGCCATGTAAAGCTGAATCCTCCATCCTTTTTCCTTCTGAAAATAATATGGATGGGGCAGGAGGAGGTAAATCCTTGCACTAGGATCCCTTTACAAAATCTTAAAGAAATACCTTTCTATTCTAGATGCTATACATAGTTATATGGATCCCACTTTTTACTTCCGAATCGAGCAAGGCTTCAGAGGGAAAGCTCCAGAATCTGCCCTTACAGCCTATGAAGCAGATTACCATATATACAATGAATGGAGAGTGATAAGGGGCAATACTAGGCACATAAGTGATTGCCGGAAGACATGGTATCAACTGTTTAGGCAGAAGCCAACATTCTATACAGAACATGAATAAAAGTGGACTTGGCTCACAGATGACCAAACGAAATCACCATGTACATTATCACAAAGTGTCACACACTCACCCAACAGCCGGTGAATGTGATTAATGACAAAACAAAGCATGGTACATTCAGTGTATAGATTACGGACGATTCTCAAAGGTGTCATGGAACACAGTGCAGCAGTCAAAAATGCTGCGCTCTGTTGCATAACAGGGAGAGCGCAGGACAGCACCATAATTACCATGTATGGCACTCTCCTCCTCTCTCCCTAGCACCGGCGCTGATTTCAGCTGCCGTGCACCAGGCACGCACCTACGTGCCATAGTGCTAGGGTGTGTGCATGAGTCTACCATAGGTGTTCCTTTTAAGGCCTGCTCTTCAGTGGCTTTACTTTTGGGGCTAAATTCTGTCTAAGAATTGATAGGGTTTAGAATAAAAAGCATCTGTGGTTGCTTGGGAATGCCCATGTACCATTCATGTTAGTCTCTCTTGGTCCAAAGTAATGCAAATCAACGTTTTGGGCAGTTGTGCAATAGCTTTGGGTACTTTCCAGTGTAAAACAAGTTTTCAACTGGAAAAGGAATCAGTAAAAAAACATTTTGCACTGGTTAGTAATATGATTATGATGCTAACCCAGCGCAAAATGTTTGAACATCTCCCCCTACATATGGTTCTTGAGACAATCAGGCAATTAGCTGGTTAAGGTCAAACTTTTTATGACAATACCATTACTACAGTGGCACTCAGACTGCACATACATGACAGGACTCTTGCTCCAAGTGAACATATGGTGACTGAAATGTCTTATAAAATATTCCTTTTGCAGCTTGCCCACTTTTGTACAGCATATGGGGGCAGATTTATGAGCCCCTTGCGCATCATTTACGCCGCCGTTGCGTCACTTTTGTGACGCAGCGGCGGCGCAAATCCTGCGCCATGCTGCGGGGTATTTACAACGTGAGGCATCTGGCAGATGCGTCACGTTGTAAAGCCCTGCGCCACATGTAGGCGTTCTGGAGCAGGGAGGGCGTCCCGGCGCAGGAAATCTACAAGATCTCACTCAGTCACTTTTAAGGCCATGCTGCATCAAAACCCTGCGCCTGCTTGAAGCAGGCGTAAGGATTGACGTAGCATGTAAGGGTTAGGGCACCCCCGAGCCTTGCTGGAGCAACTCCAGCAATGCACCACCTTTCCGACAGGAGATGCGTCACGCATCTGCCCATCCGAGTGCCACGGTGCGCCGCATTGTAAATGCGGCGCATCAATGGTGGCGCACAGGTGGGCAGATGCGTCCAACTCTTCTGGCGCGTCTCTGCTAATTAGCAGAGATGCACCAGACGTCATAAATCTGCCCCCGATATATTTCTCTGAGATCATCTTCGTCATTGCAAATCCAATATTAACAATCTGAAGCATTCCTCTGCCGATAAGAGTAGCCTTACGGTTGTGTGAAAATGTGCATATTGGTTTTCAAAATTGTAAATCATTTTTTGTGAAATTATGCCTTCAGAGAAAAGTGTCTCACTGGACTTTTTTCATGCATTGTTAAAACCTGCTTAAAAAGGTTTTGCCATATAATGGCAGCAGAATAGTTGAGTCTCTTGCCAAGACCTTTTCTGCACAAATCACTCTCCTGTGTGTGAAAATATTTGAAATTGCATAATACAAAAACTTTAAAACTTTGGAGAATCTCTGAAAATTTCGCCAATTTAGACAGAGTAATTTACATTCTACCCAGGCCTATATTCCATGTTTCTGCAAATGGATCCATCAGAAATCATTTTAATGTATCCTCTAGTGAGCCTGTGGTTATCAGCAGTGCAGACTCACACATCTGTGAACGATGAGTGATTTCAGTGCCTCTGTGGGGCGGTTAGCTCTTCTGTGGGGCTGTGGAGGTGTGTGACGGGGTTAACCCCTAAGAGCCGCCAGCATCTGCAAGTACTAGTATACAACCCCCTTCCTCTGTTGCAATGCCACAGAAATGGATGGTCACAGTGGCAAATCAATTACAATTAGACATGAAAAACAGCAGAATGAAACATACTTTGAGGAAAAACAATGAGGCATCACCCTAACAAAAGGCTCGAGTGCAAATGTGATTTTATTTCATCACATAAAGGATATCACAGTAATAAATCAAACTAAAAAGGCAATCCATGTCCTAACTTTACATAGTATTGGTGCTCAGGAGGGGAAAGGTAAGTGTTTGGGAAAGATGAAGTGATGGTGTGGAAGAAAGGGAAGGTAATGTGCATTATATGCATTCAAGAAGTTTGAACCTATCCAGCCAAATGTTTGGTAAAAAAACATATATGACAGATCATAACACAATGCTGCAGGCACAGATACACATTTTCTGCTGCAGTTGGCAGGTTACACATCAACCCATGCTGTGATTACTCACGCGACCAGCCCCCCCCCCCTTTCCACGTCCAATTATGGATTGTGCAGAAATTTGTTTCGCACACAAAGCTTACGGGCCCATCTTGTTTATCCTACAGCCAGGTTCGTCCTGCTTTTCCTTTTTGGTGCTTGTCCTTCTCACAAGTCCCCCCCTTGGTACTGATGAAAAAAAACCCCAATAAGGCGAAAATTACCTTTATGCTTACAGGGGTCAAAATGTCGACATTTGAGTTTTTAGGTCTCGCCTGACCCAGCGCATGCGCTGGTCTGGCGAGACTTTTTGTGAGGGCTCAAAAAAGTGCTACCACTGTAGGCTAGAGCTACAGTGCATTTGCGCGGACGCGCGCCCCTCATTTTCGTGGCCGCTTTGATGTTTGATTGAGATTGCGATCACTATCCCTTTCGCGGCCGCACGGGAGACAATTACTGCTATTCCCAAAAGGTCCATTTGTTGGTTAAAGTTGATACAAAATGCAGTGCCGGAAATGTCTAAGGTTTGACCAGATGAGCTCATAGCTCTCCTGCTCTCTTGAGTTTATCTGTTAAACAGCGTAACTTGTTTAAATCATTGTGCCTAATAAACAAGACTATTTACAATTTTCGAGTCACACTCCTTTGTCTAACCATTTGCAACATAATCACCTCCATAATAGTTGGCATTTGAGCAGATGCTAAGGTTAAAACTGGCTAGGATTATCGGCAAAGCGTTCACGGTGGCAGCAGTCAAACATTAGAATCCCTTGTTAAGTCAACTTTGCTTGAATTCAGGAAAACTCTGCAAATTTGGCTTTTTGGATCACAGGAGTCTTAGACTCTGATGGCCTTAGTGGCTAGATACTACAGTGCCATGGTTTCGTTTTGGTAAAAGTTGTGCATAAATTATATATACTGCAGGTCTAAGTCGTTAAATAACACAATGATGTTGACTTGCCTGAATAAACAAGCATTGGCATAGCCAAAAGGTCTCGCCTTTGGGACCTTATAAGTGTTTAATTATCCAGCACAATATCCTTGGTGCAACAACATCAACTGTTGCATGGCTAAACACTTATAAGGTCCCAAAGGCGAGACCTATTGGCTATGCCAATGCTTGTTTTATTTGTCAGAGTTCAGAGCATGGCAAGGCAAAGGTTTAATTAAGCCCTTGTTTGCTGGTGGAAAAGGACCTGAAAAAGAAAAACATCAATTCCTGCATAACAAAGGAATTGTTACTATAACGAAAATATGAGCAGACAGGAAGACTCACTGTGAGCCCGTTGACAGGTCAAGATGGCGGACACAAAATAAACAGTAAATAATGAAATTTGCAGTTCTTTGTCCATCACAACATCACTCCTGTCCAATGGAATAGGACAGGGATGTTTGAAATGCGTAGTGAATATTATAAACTAAAGGCACTGACGAAGGCGGATTTGCCGAAACGCGCTTGCCACAATTATCAATAAAGATACAAACCATGAGTGCTCTGGCATTTCCATGTGGAATTTGATGTTTTAATATTGCGTGATAACCACAGTCACGAAGGAAGCATCCGCCCAGAAAGATGTTCGGCATTTTTAGTGGCAATTGGCGGTAGAACTTCTATACTTTAGTATATACTTATATGTGTATGTACTTTGTGGGCTCAGGAGATCAGCCCTAGGACTGGTCTGCTTCCACTTAGGGACTTTTTTTATGTTCAACTGCCTCTATTTAACTGTCTTGATTAAAACGGACCAGCAGAGGTCAGTAAAATACCAGAATTGCTTTCTTCTGAGGGACTTTCCTTTTTAGGTCTCGCATAGGGCAGCACAGTAATTAGTATGTTGAGTGAAACTCATGGTAATTTCTACTGCTGCTTGCCATTGGTTTAACTCTGGCATTGATCTTCTTATGGTGCTTTTCATTGGCTGCTGTTCTGATACTCACTTCCGTTTATTCCAGAAGTAGCACTGCCTAACTACAGTTTTCGTCCGCTTTTGTGTGTTCATCTGTAGTTGGTGAGCACTATCTTCTTTTACGGTCTCCTCGTCTTCCTCCTCCGGCTTCACCATGGACTTGCCTGCCGCCCCCACGGAAGCCTGTAGGGAGCAGCTTGCCATGCCTGCGCGCTTTAGCTTTAAACAGTTTAAGCGAAAACGCGGTTGACGAGATTACTCCAAAAGCAAAGAAATATAAGTATTTTCTTTACTTTTAGGCAATCGCGGCACCCGTGCTTTAGCTTATAATGTCAATGGCTTCTGCGCGAGTGCGGCGATTGTAGCAAAAGTCAACAAATAGAAAAAAAGTTGTGGCAAAAATTTTTTTTATTTGCTTACTTTTGTTACAATCACCGCACTCGCGCTTTAGCTATTAACATTATAAGCTAAAGCGCGGCTGCCGCGATTGCCTAAAAGTAAAGAAAATACTTCCATTTCTTTGCTTTTGAAGTAAGCAGTCTGTTTTTAAGTGCGGGTGAAAAGGAGAGACATTGGTCTTAAAGTGCTGAGTACAGAGAAACCGAACTGCTGCAGTGCCAGGAGAGGCAGCGGATGCTGTTGTCTCTAGCAGGGAGCCCCTAGCCCCTGTTCCAGGTCCCATCTGCGAGTAGGGCCCTTCCACACTTCCTGTACTCTTCCCGGTGTCTTTACTTAATGTTCGACCCTCACAATCTGAGAAGCCACTGTCTGCCGAGTCCCCGTGACTAGGTGTTCCGGTAACGCGCAGCTTCAATGATGTCTTCGGTAAGGCAGGGTGGTACTTCAGAATTCACCTTCTTCGCTGAGGTGAAGTTTCCTAAGTACGACCACACTCAACGACATAGGTAAAAGCACTACGCACTGCACACGTTAACACTACTCACAAAAGCAGCAAGACGTCACCAGGCAAGATTGTGCTGGAAGAAGAGAAAAGTGCCTACACAGAGGGAAGTAGTTATTCCGTGGTTCCTGGAGGACACGATTCAGACACCTGAACTGAGTGACAGAACACAGCATGCAAATAAAAAACCAAAGTAAAAAACCTTGTCAGTTTCAAAGCCAAGAGCCAACGCCAAGAGCTCTAACCTTAACAAATGCGAGACCTATTGCATTGCAAATGCTTGTGTTTCCTTGCGCCTTATTTGTTAGCATATACATCATTTCCGGTTTTTCGCGAGAAGCACCGGCCAATTACAGTCCCCTTACACTAGTAATTGTTATTTGGGGGCTTCTTGTTTATTTAATTTAATGCTGGTGTGTGGCACGGCACATTATAATTTTACGAAAGCTAACTGCTGCCCGCTTTTATTTGTTTATGCACAGCTGTGCATGGCGAACAGGGTTGCTGACTGATTTGGGCAACAGTGTGTTTTGGCTGCGACATTAATAGCATGCAGAATGTTTTTTTTTTTGTGTGTTTTTTTTAGAAATGCCCAATGCCGGCGCAGTATATTTTCTAAGGTTACGCATTCCTAATTAAATTAAAATGATGGTCTTTTGCCTCGCTTACAACTGGCTATGTTCACTTGCTTGAAAGCAGAGTCTTTTTTACAGTGTTAGAAGGTGATCGGGCAGGAAACTGCTTTAGACATGTTTAATAGTATTATTGTTCGTACTTGCCCATTCCTTGTTTATTTGCTGCACACTTTTCTATTCAGTACTTTGCAATCTACTTATGTCAGAAATATGTGAAACTATTGCTGCCACATATTTAATTTCGGTTTTTTAAGAGGCTGATTACGTTCGGCGTTTATGGCCGTAGCACAGAAAAGAATTGGGAGACGTTAAACCAGGCTGTGCGGTGGGTCACTGAACCTATTGAAAACCAGAACATTCCAATTTAAAACATAGCAATGCTTACTGAAAAGCAAGAGCCGCTGCAACCTCATAGTATGACTTGCCTGCAATGTGAGAGTTAACGAGTCTTACACTCCTGGCGTGGTTCAGGCATGCGTTTGAAAGAATAATTGCAGAGCGATTAATTAGAAAAAGTCCCTCTTTATACAAGCGAGGTGCACTGCTTGAGAGCTATGTTCGCCACCATAGATCACGTGCTGCATTAATACGTTACAGCGGTGGTTCCCAATGTGTGCGCCGTGGTGCCCTGGTGCGCCATGAAAACTAGCCAGGGGCGCCACGAACAGATGCGCACACAGTTTGGGAATCACTAATAAATAGACGGTTACAGGATCTGCCTTAACAACTCTGAATGTACAATGGGTTTGGTAAATGTCGTGGCAGCAACTGTACAGAGATTCCTGCCACCGTGTTTGTGTTGCTGTCTTCGTTGCATGACTGCCGGTGTCTTCTCCTATAGACCTTCCGCCATGAAGACAACAGCTGGGGGTCCGCACAGTACCTACGGGGGTGGGGTCCGCACCGTACCTACGGGGGTGGGTGTCCGCACCGTACCTACGGGGGTGGGGGTCTGCACCGTACCTATGGGGGTGGGGGTACGCACCATACCTACGGGGGTGGGGGTCCGCACCGTACCTACGGGGGTGGGGGTCCGCGCCATACATACACGGGGGCAGGCTGGGTGTACGGCGCGTCCATCCGTGGGGGGGCAGGGGGTACGGCGCGTACATCCACGGGGGCTGGGGGTACGGCACATCCATCCGCGGGGGGGTTGGGGGTACGGCACATCCATCCGCGGGGGGGCTGGGGGTACGGCGTGTCCATCCGCGGGGCTGGAGGTACGGTGCGACCAACCGTGGGGGGCAGGGCGTACGGCGCGTACATCCACGGGGGGCTGGGGGTACGGCACATCCATCCGCGGGGGGGTTGGGGGTACGGCGCATCCATCCGCGGGGGGGCTGGGGGTACGGCGCGTCCATCCGCGGGGTTGGGGGGGACGGCGCGTACATTCGGGGGGCTGGGGGTACGGCGCGTCCATCCGCGGGGCTGGAGGTACGGTGCGACCAACCGCGGGGGGCAGGGGGTACGGCGCGTACATCCACGGGGGGCTGGGGGTACGGCACATCCATCCGCGGGGGGGTTGGGGGTACGGCGCGTCCATCCGTGGGGTTGGGGGGGGACGGCGCGTACATTCGGGGGGCTGGGGGGGACGGCGCGTACATACGGGGGGCTGGGGGGACGGCGTGTACATACGGGGGGCTGGGGGGGGGGGGGGCGCGCGTACCGGGCCCCCTATTCTGCTCGCATCGCGGCGTACTTCGCTTTTACGGCACTTTTTGGGTGCCGTAAAAATATTGCCGTCCGGACTGCTGTCGGTACGAATCGTACTTGTTGGGACGTAAAAACATGCCTAACTCCGTCCGGAGGTCACGTCCGCGGTGTCCCGGATCACATTCGTATGTATTTTGCTGTCGGTCGGTGTTTTTTCCGACTCGTACGGAAATGGTGTTTCCGTACGAATCGTACTTGCAAGTTTGTATGGTGTTGTTACCGGGTACGAGTCGGACGGAGAAAACGCTCCGACCGACGGTTCGTACCCGGTTTTTCCAGGATCGGAATCGGCCCCTTTGTGTCTACAAAAAGGGGGCAAAGGAAATCCCTCGTACTATTCGCCAAAAAAATACAGCCTTCAACAAGTCTTCGCTCTTCAGGTCCTTAATTAAATTGGAGGATTGATTTTTGCAAAACAGCATATTGTCACCTTCTAAAGCAGACTTTAGGGCAAATATATGGATGGTTGATCAGGTCTTCCATTTTATATCATTCTTATAAAAGTGTACTAAACTAACTAATTATCATTTATTCATTAACCTCATTGACCTGAGAGCATCTCTCCTATGGGAAACACTTTAGTCCATGGGAGTTCCACCTTCCCTACTCAACGTCATAGTGAGGCTTCAAGTAAAAATTACACCCAGGTCAGATATGGCAGCAATGGGGATCTTGAGGAATACATCCCTTTTAGGAGGGGGGTGAGACAAGGGTGTGTTCAGGCCCCCACTCTTTTTTCATTATATATAGATGAAGTCATTCTCTATCTTAATGGCTGTGTAATTGATTTACCGCAGTTAAATGGGCTAACTGTTCCATCGTTATTGTTCACCGACGATACTATCATGATCGCCCTGACCTGGAAAATGTTTTAGCCTCTTTTCAATCCCGTTCTATAATTAAGAGTTTGGAAATAAACATCTCTAAGTAAAAGATAATGATCTTCAATCCACATTTGAGCTACAAGGGGAAAATGAGACTGGGAGATAAGATGCTAGAAAGAGCTGCTACTTCCGAGTATCTGGGAATAAAGCTTGGTTACAGGCTTTCTTGGTGACCACACCTAGAGAAGAGCAAGGCCACACACACATAAGTCAGCTGTGTTTTGAAATGTTTAAAGGCAGCCCCATCTAGTGCAATTTTATTGGCAGTTGAGGTCTATCAGGCCAAAGGCCAATCAGCAGCACTTTGTGGGATCGGAATCTGGGGGTACTCATCTGTAACCCATCTAGCTGTTCAAGAATATAATTTTATACGGTCATTAAATAATCTTCCCCAGAGAACCCTTGGCTATGTCCCTGCTTATGACGTTTAGTTTTGGGGTCCTTAAAATCCACATGCATACAGCCGAGTGGAAAAACGGCTCCGATAATGGGGCCTTATGGGAACTGTGCACAAATTATGCTGTTGAAAATATCAAACGTCTCATGTATGTGAAACCTAGATTATTATAGATTGGACCTCAATCAGCACTTAGATTTTTTTTAACCAATACTTCATGTTATATTGTTTTTGGCATGAGCAGATGTTTGCAGATTGTATGCTTGATAAGAAAGATGAAAAGTAAATATTTGGAAATTTTTGCCATATGCTGGGTGTTAGATTTGGCATCTTTTGGCGTGTTTCCACTGAGTTTTTGCTTTCTGACCCCCTGGTTTTGACTCTGTTTGTGTTGGCTTAGTGTTTATGCGCACCTTTCTCACTGCTGATCAGTGGTAAAGTGCAAGTGTTCCTGTGGTAAAATGTGTTATGGAATGTGGTTTCCATGATTGGCTTTTTTGATTTATGTGTCAGTCCCTAGTAAAGTGCACTGAGTTTGCAAGGGCCTGTAAATCAAATGCTGTGAGTGGGCTGCAGCACTGGTTTGTGCACCCACTTGCCAAGCACTAACCCTCCCTTTTCCACTTTTAGAAAATAGGTATTTTCCTGCTCAGCCATCCAGCAGGCCTCTGCTGGGTTTGTGGATTGACTGTCTGGGTTTTGGATGGCAGTGGCTAGGGAGCAGCAGAGGCTCTGGATAGTCTAGGTGGGTCAGGAAAGAGCTGAATAGACCTGGGCTACATTAGAGAAGGGGGAGGAGATTTCCTTGCACCTGAATGGGCCTGGTCTGCCTCTGACAATGCTGTCTCCACCTCCTGCCAGGCAGTCACACCAGAGAGGGCAGAGTTGGTTCTGGCTGGACACAGACACTCTCTGCCTGAGAGAACAAAGGATTTTGGGCTAGAAGAAGGGGATCCCAAACCCCTGAACTTTAGAACTCTTTTGGACCAAGAAAACTGCCAAGAAAAAGAGCTGGAGAAGTTGTGAGGAGGAACTATCACGTTGCTGTGTGCTTTGCTGTGTTGGCCTGCAGTGGCTGCTTCTGTCTTGGGAAGTAAAAGGACTGGACTGAACTTTCTGCAATCTACTTTTGTGAGTTTCTCCAAAGGCTTGAAGTAGAGCTTGCCCCCTGTTCAAGAATTCTAGTAACAGGAAAGACTTCAAGCTCTTCTGCTCTCAGCACTGAGAACTGTGTGTTTTGTGCCGCAACAGAAGAAACTATAAACAACAAAATGTATAGGTGTGTACTGTGAATAGGCAACTATTAAACAAAAACCACCTTGACCACTAAAGCGGTTTTGTGTATTTATTTACACTATTTTGAATTGATTACTTGAGCATGAAACATTAAATATTTTAAACCAAACCAAGTAGAACAACGATTTAGCACAGTACAAACAACATGGGTACAAAGTGGAAAAACAAAGGAAATTACAGACAAAATATACAATATTACAACTAAATGGAAATAACCAGTCCTTAGATTGTACAAGGAATGTGGCGGCAAAAACAACTAACAATTTTAAGGGCTAAAGCCTGCCAACAACAGCTATTTGTCTAAACCAATAGCAACAGGCATATTGCCCTGTTTACATACTATATAGTAGAATGGCTAGAGTTTAGGGTTATGACGAGCTGGACTGTGGTCAACGCGTTTCAGAACTCGGAATTTCTTTGGGGGTTCTTCCTCAGGACCGGGACTGGGTCGAACACTGTGAAAGACAATTACAAAAAACCGGGGGGTGATTAAACACTGGTCCCTAATTTTATCCTAATATTCGCAAAAAAATGATTACAGGTATCTCCTTACCCTTGAGGTAGTGGTTTGGACACCGAAATGTAGAACCAGCGGGTTACTTGTGTCCTCTGTTTTTTTGGTGTTTCTAAAAAATGGTAGAAAGCAGAATTTTCAATTTAATAGTGTGGTAAAAAAGACCACTACTAATATAGGTGCACTACATTGAGGTTGCGCATTTGTTCTGAAAACACTGACTGAGCGCATTGTGTGAAAGACAGCTGTTGATGTAAACTCCTTTTATACTGCGCATTTATTGTACAGTGCTAATGACTGCGCGCGGTGAGCTGTACCTTAGAAAAGGCTGACAGTTTTTTTGGAGGGAAATGCTCACATGCGAGTCTTCCTAGTGTACTGTAAGTTTTTCAGAGACACAAAATGAAATTGAAAAATACTTAAATTTGCCTCCTAGTTCAAGGTTTGCTGTTTTTATCAGAATAATGGCAGGAGAAGCTTTCACACCGTGGTGTCCCTGTGGAAAGCAAACATTCAAAATTCTAGTCTGCACAATAGATTGGGAAATTTTCAAAAATGTTGCTGAGCTGCCGTAATCCAGGTGAGCGGTAACAAAGTTGCACTTACTGCTTATCTGGAGGCATCGATGAAGGGCGCATGGCGATTCATGACTTGAACAATTTTGTCAATATCCTAGAAAATAGAAACTTTGTATCAACGCGTGTGTGTGCTTTTTGAATGCGCTCTCACTAGCGTGGCCAAGCAGGCTCTCTTAACTTGCCTGGAAATGGAAGGTTCAGCTGCTGCAGTCTCTCTCCAATGTGTCCGAGTCGGGCCCCCTTCTCAGGAAGTGGGACACAGATCACATGAGACCAAACTTGTAGATTCAGATCGCATGGATGGCGCATTGCATGATGGTACTTGTGGTCTGGAAATGGAGCAAAATGTTTAGGAGCTGTGTTTCTGGAGTTTACAGTCTGTTTATTTCCGACATTTCATTGAGGCCCGAGGAGGCAGTGTTGATTTCATAATTAAATATGCCTCTCTCTGGAGAAAAATTCTTTTGAGGTCGCCACCCTGATGAGTAGGTTTAATGACACTTAGTACTGTCCAGCAAAAATCTTTGTCTGAATGGCCTAGATTTTGAAAATGAGTGATGTGAGGAGCATTTGGTACTTTGTTCTTTAGTCTGGAACGATGTTGGGTTATGCGCTGTCTAATTTCTTGTGTCGTTTTACCGATATACACTAACTCGCACTGGCACACTATTGCGTACACCACGTTCTTAGTGTTACAGGTGGAGAGTACAGAATGTTTCCATCATTGAGTCTCATTAGTGAATTCAGACCCCTCTAACATTGAGCTGCAGGCCTGACAGTTGCCGCACTTGTGATGTCCCGAAACTGGTTGAAGATTAAAAAAGGAGTGTATTGATTCAACTTTTTTCTGAGGCTCAATCGATGCCCGTATGATACGTTGACCAATGCTGGAATTCTTTTTTAGGGCAAAAAGGGGTATTTGAAGGTCTTTATCCACGTCTATTATCAGGTGCCAGGTTTGGCGGCCAATTTTTTTGAAAGTTTGAAAGAGTTCGCGAGGGAGCCAAATGTAGACACACATACTAAACGGGTCATTGTTTTTTTGACATTCCTCTTAAGCAAGACTTCTCGTGGTGTGAACCACATGCGCTTACGAGAATGTTTGAGCAGTTTTGATGGATATCTTTAGGCCTTTAGTTTTTCAGTCAAAGCTTGAGAATGGATCTCATAATCCTCTCTGCGCGAACAATTCCGTCGCACCCGCAAGAATTGACCATACGGTAAATTTCAGACATTTGGGGTGGAAACTATCGAAGCACAATGCAGTGTTCCTATCTGTAGGCTTGGTGTACAGTGTGGTTATTAGTCCTGCTTCCGTAGGTCGGATCTCTACATCCAAGAATGTAAGGCTGGTTGTACTGTGTGCCAAACTGAATTGAATATCCGGATTCATATTGTTGATCCATATATGGAACTTAAGGAGATCATCTTCTGTGCCTGCTCAAATACACCACACATCATCTATGTATCGATACCATTGTATCACATGATCTTTGTATGGATTGTTGTTGTAAATGTACCGCTTCTCATACCGTGCCATGTAGAGTACCACCATCTCATTTTCAAACTTGAAATAATTATTTTTCAATACCAATGATGCCAGATCTAAGATGAATTGGGAGTGTACCCGATGGGGGCGCTCTCTGCCCTCTAGATAGGATTCCTACACTTCGAGGGCCTCCTCCTGAGGTATCTGTGTGTATAGAGACACAACATCCAATGTGGCCATTCTGTGCTGAGCAGGGTTGAATTCGAAACCCTCAATTTTGTTTATAAAGTCTGTCGTATCCCTCAAATATGATAAAAACCTCTTTCAGAAATTCTTCGAGGAATAGATCGACATATCCTGCAATATGCTCTAAGGCTGAATCACATCCCGACACTATTGGGCGCCCTGGAGGAACGGTGGCACTCTTATGTGTCTTTGGAAGAATGTAAATTACAGGGGTCCTGGGATGTTTTTTAAGGAGATATTCATGTTCCTTAGGGCCCAGAATGCCATTCTGTAAGCCTTCATCCACGATGACTTTGATCGCACTTTAGATTTGCTTGACCGGGTCAGAGGGGATCCTCCTGTACCATGTTTGGTTGAAGACATGTTTGTGTCCCTCTGCTAGATAAGCCTCTCTAGACCATACCACCATCGCTCCACCTTTATTGGCGGGTTTGATTATTATGTCTTTGTCCTCTTTCAATTCCTTGATTGCCAATCTTTGCGACATCGTCATGTTGTTTTTTACAAAGGTTCTGTGATGATTCAGTTGATTGAGGGATGATAGAACCGTTTGTTCGAACGCAAATATGTTCTTCGGAATGGTGTGGGGAAGAGGACAGAAGGTACATTTGTTATGGAGACCAGAGACTTTTCCAATAGATGCCTGTTCTTTATCTTAAAAAAATGTAAGGAGCCTGATTTTTCTAAACAGTTCCATTTCTTCCATTTTGAGGTGAGTTAAGTCTTGCTGTTGGCTGGGAATGAATTTAAGACTGAGTTCTAAAACAGCTTCTTGATCACGTGTCAGTGTTTTTGTTGATAAATTGATGATGGTTGATGTATTCATGATTTGTAATATTGGCACCTCGTGTGCATTTCCCATGGTTGGGGCTTGAATCGTTCTCTCTTCTGTTCTTGGCCTTCTCCTAAAAAAGTATTATTGTTTCTTTTTTTCTGGTTGGAATTTGAGGGTCCTGCAGTTTCGTCTGATTCTCCTGTGGACTCAGATGACGTTTCAGAAAAAGTTAGAAACTTGCATTTGGGTCTGCTCCGGAATTCTGGCAGGAACCTACGGGATTCCGCTCTTGTATAGAAATCTACCCTCAAGTAGGGGTAAACTGTCTCTAGGTTGAATGATTTCTTATCACGCTCGAATTTTGAGTTTTTGAAATGTATATTATTGTCTTTAAACGTGGCGAACTCTTTTTCTCTTTCCTCTAAGAGAGTCTTGGCTAGGTCTGGGCGAATTTGCGGAATTTTGGCATTTCCGCGATCTGCGGAGAATGCGGAATTGCCAAAAATTCCGCAGCATAACGGAATTTTTTCCTTGTTTGCGCTTTCAAAATGCGTGTTCGCACGTGTGATAGCGACTTACCGGGATCCCTGTGTTCGCCGATGGGTTTTCCTATCCGTTCGCGTGTGCCTCGAGATTTTGGTAGCCGACCGCGCGATCTCGCGGGAATGTGTGAACACGAACACGTCATTTGGACGTTCCATCGGACATCTGCGTTCGCGAACAGGAAACACGCATTGCAAGTGGGTGGTACGAGTGAAACAAGATGGCCGCGCCAATTGGCGAACGCGTGGGCAAGTTCACGAGATAGCTCCCCCCGAGCATGCAAACAGCAGCCCCGAACAGGATAAACGCATCGCGAACGGGCGTAACAAGCAATTCCGCGTGCTCGTGGAATTCTGCATGGCTCGCGGAGATTTTTTACCGTTTCGCTGAACTTTGTGTAACGCAACTACGCAAATTCCGCCCCCCCCTAGTCTTGGCCTCTGAGACTGTGTGATTGTCTTTGATTGATTGTATCAGTTGTTCTATTTCATCCGCTTGTGTGCGGCAGAGCCTTTGAGCAGTCTCAATGGAGTGTACCATTAAATCTCTACTGCATTTAGTGCTAATACAACTAAAGCCCTTCTTGTATTCTGGGTATTCAGTGAAAATGACTGGGACGTTCTTTACCTGGAGGCCCCACGGGATAGTGCCCACTTTCATTCAGTTCTAATCATTTTTTCTGGAGTCTCATGAGTTTTTCAGACTCATTTTTTGTCTTAGCGGTTGTACTCAAGTAAATAATAGGAAAAATGGATGGTGCAGAAATAAGTTTCTGAATGTGATCTTCAGAGACAGACAAAGTTTCCTTCTCGGACATGACAATTATTTGGAGTAAGCCTGGTGTGGCAAACTCGTGAGCCTGGATCAATACCCTTTTTAATCAATATTTTGTGGAAGACCCACATGGACTGTTGTCCGCTCAAAACCTTTTAACAAAAAAAGGGGGGTTGGGCCTTAAATGTATAGGTGTGTACTTTGAATAAGCAACCATTAAGCAAAAAGAAATAAAAGTATCTAGCCGCCATCTACGATGCTGCTGCCGACTCCGTGTCCTGAAGGCACCGCAGAGGGCACCGCTGCAATGTCGCACCGCGACCCTGGACTCACCGATGCCGCCTGCTGATGCCACCACCGAGCTGCAGCTCGCACCACGACCTGTGGACACCGCACTCCGCACCCTCGCTTCACGACGACGCCTTGGTATAACGGTCAATGCCGCTCTAAGCCGAAATTGACGCGGCTGCTTGCACCGTGGTTTGAGGGCACTGCTCATAAGGTTACTCAACGCACCGCCCTCATCCTGCACTGCAACCTTGGCCTACCAACTCCTGCGCCATTGACTCCAGTATGTCAGCCGACGACAGCACTTCAGGAACAACAATGCCGCTGATTGCACCGTGACCTCCCAGCACCGCAATGAGCACCGCATTCCCTTTGCATTGTGACCCTGGTCTCACTGATGACACCATCTGATGACATCACCGAGCCGTTGCTCGCACCACGACCTGAGGGCATCACACGCCACACCGCTGCACTTCGCACTGCAGCACCCTACGCCTGCCGACACCAGCGCTCCTGACTTCAACTGCGAGGAGTTTGATCTGCAACGGGTGTGACTTTAAGGGCCTGACGACTCCTGCACCGACCTCCGGAACCGACGCCTGCGGACGCCATACTTTCGGAAGCTCAACGAGAGGTCACCAACGCCCAGTATTTCTAAAGGTACTGTTTTGCGGGTCTTCCCGACACCGTAGCTGGCCCGCGACATCGCGGTCAGCCAGAACTGTTTGGATTTGTTGTTCACGACACCGTGATAGCTCCGGATGGAGCTATTGACATCAAGGCACTGTTTTTCAAGTTTATTTGGATAACTGAAGATTGCTGAATACTGTATTGTGGATTTTTATCGTTTTTGATCTTCTCTTAAGTATATAAAAATATTGGATTTTTTTCTAAACTGATGTGGTGTCCTTTTGTAGTGCTTGCACTACATTACTGTTGGTTATGTGCAAATGCTTTACACACTGCCTCTAAGATAAGCCTGACTGCTCGTGCCAAGCTAACAAGGGGGTGAGCAGGGGTGATTTTAGAAGTGTAACTCCCTTATCCTGACTAGGAAGAAGGGTCCCTGTTTGGACAAAGGTACTTACCTCTGTCAATTAGAGACCCCCATTTCTAACATTGGTTGTCAGCGGTGAGGATTAGGACTTGTGTTTGCACTTGACTTACCATATCGCTGACCATAATGTGCCACATACTGTGTTTTTTGGTCTATTTTTGTGATCCTACCTTTTGGGGCCATTGAACTGGTGTTTTATTTAATGTATTTATATTATTTTTTGTTATGTACATATTAGTTTAAACTATGAATGCACTGTCTGATGTTCCCTATTGTATTTTATTAGTGCTGTGTGCAGCTTGATGCATCATTACTGATTGGCTATCATACACTTATGTTTTTGCACAAGGGTGGTGCCCTCTATGTCACTAGATCTACAGGTTCTATCAGTAGATTTTTAAAAACAGTCAGATGACAAGTGGACTGATTGTTAGGTTTTTGTCAATGGACTGTGCTCTGATCCAGTTTTATGTGGAGTTTCTCTTCTTCTGATCTAAGTGTTATGATGCACTTTGTTAAGACTACAACAACAAATTGTGCGATATTATATGTTTTATTTATATCCAACTTTTTAAGGTTTATAACCAAAATATTTATTTTGTAGATGACGATGATTGCAGCTACTTTAGAAGTGTGTTTCATTTGTTAATCACCCAAACCATCTCCCAACATAGTTTATCCTGGCTTATAAGTCAAAGGAAAGTGGAGGGATGAAGAGTATGGTAAAGGAGGGGATACACATTCTGGATGAAAATTGTATTTGAATGCCTTCTGCACATGTTATTTTCCCTGTCTCTATTTATCTCACTTTCAAAAATGTTCTTGATGTATTTCATCCATTCCTTCTCCTTATACATTAGAATACCCTTATCTGTCACACTTCCTTTATTTGTTCCGATTTCTCACATTCATTTAGAGTCTGACATATATCTAATTTTGGTCTCTTTCTCTCTCCTACTGCCTTCCCTCATTTCCTCACCCCTGTGTCCCTCTTTTCCGCGTGTGCATTTTCATTCAACTTGCTGCTTTCTGATGGACAACTTATCTTTTCTTTCTCTCTCTTCTATTCTACCACTTCCCCCTTGTTCCTGCATAATTTTCACATAATCTCATCCATGTTCCTTCTTCATTCTTTGCCTTCCCTCCACTCCTTTCCTCTCGCCTCTCCGGTCCGCTCCTCCTCTCTCCTCTCCTCTTCTTCCGTAATTCCTATCTCCTCCCACTCACCACCCCTGTAGGTGGAGCCCTCAAATGTTACTTTTCCAACGGACCTGATGAGGGGATCAAAGATTGTCGTCCTGATGAGAATATGTGTTTACACTTCCGTCAGGATGTATGTGAGTATTTATGTATTTAATTTATTTGAAAAGTTTATAGAGCACAAATAGCAACTGAAGTGCCTCTTGGCACTGATCGGGACAAGCTAAGGCAGCTGACAATGTTGCAAAGATTAAAATTCGGCAAACACTCAAATGCCAGGATTATGTTTAAATAACCCCATTCTTATGTATCCTATGTATATTATGGTTGCTTTGGGACCCAACCAGCAATCGGAGTTGGTTCCAGACTTTAGCTGTGTGATCAGAATGAGCTTCACAACACACTCTTCCTTAAGAAATAAGCATATTAAGTGCACCTTGACATGGACTTCCTCAGTATCAGAACATGGGCGCCAGTACAAAACAAAGTTGGAAGTGACATCCTTCTCCATTTGCAGTACAAACCACATGTCACTCCCACAGCTGCACCACATACTCCAATTTATTGCTAGGAGGGCAAGGACTTGAACCTCTTCCATTACTCCAAGCTAGAGTTATCAATGACAGTGACATGGATGTGAATGGTAGGGTGAAAGGTAGAAGTTGCTTCTATGGACTACCCCTAATTGGCATCTGTGTATCTAAAAATGACATTAAGGTTCATATTGGAACCTAGAATTTTTGGGAGGTTTATTCCCAGACTTTGTACTTTTTGCCCTCCTGTTTTTGACAAAGTCTTTGCTGGTTTTTGGACATTGGGCACTTAAGCACTTCTATTTAGTGCTAAAATGCCTATGTTCTCCATGTAAATTGGGTTATTGATTGGTATATCCGTGATTGGCATATTTGATTTGCCAATAAGTCCTCAGTAAAGTGCACATGTGCCCAGGGCCTATATATCAAATGCTACTAGTTGGTCTGTAGCACTGATTATGCCACCCACACACATAGCCTCTCAAAGGTGTCTCAGACCTGCCACTGCTGTGTCTGTGCCCATGTGTTTGACTGCCATGTCGACCTGGCAAGTGTGTCCACTTGTAAGAACCTAACTTTCTCTTTTTCCATTGGCAGGGTGCAGTGTAAGTGAAAGGTAGGACATGTAGTGATGTGTTTCAATTGTCCTGATATTGAAATACTGTGCATTTAGTTTTTCACTATTGAAAGGCGATTTCTCCCATAGGTTATCTTTGAAGTGGCCTTGCACATATTGCAAGAGTAACTTTCAATTGGGAAGAGAAAGGAATTTGGAGTTTAGGTTACCCTGTGTGTGAAAATGCCACCATTAGAAAGTGGCATTTTTTTGCTTAACCATTCTGTGCCTGCCTGTGGAATCCATGTTTGTATAGTTGACAGCTGGGATCTCCTGCATACACTCTAGACAGCCACACAAAGGGAGCTTAAGTGTGCCTCGCATATTGTGATGGCCCATCACCAGGCTGATGGGTCTTCCTGGGCTAAGAGTAGTGGGAGGAGTTGTCACTGACACAGGCATAGAGCTGGATCTGTTCTGCACAAAGAAGTCTCGACCTCATGGACCGTGTGTGGGACAGGGAAGGAACAAGATCTTGTGAGCAAGAATGACAGCATTTGAAGTATGCCTACTTCAAAGGCCAGAACTAGTTTGTGTTAGGGCCCTGACCCCAGAACTTCACACCTCTTTTGGACTTAGGACCCTACCAAGAAGAAGATCTGGAAGAGCTGTGATCCAGGGCGACACCTAATCAGGGATCAATACATGATAACACACATTGGCCCATACACATTCACCCAAATCCCTGATGTGCTGGGGGGCACGTTTTAATGACGTAAAGTTTATTTTCTTCACAAGTTCATGTTTAGCTTTTCTAAATACACAACTAAACCTCATATCAACTCTCTTTTCTCTCGGTCGATGGACCAATTAGTTGAGAAGTTGATGGTAATGGTAGCACTATCTAACTAACTATCTAGATAGCTAAATAATCACAGACTCTCGATAAGATTAATAAAGCTTTATCTCAAATTGTAGTAAAATATTAATGCTCATTGCATACCATTACAAATCCAAACAATGAAATTCACAAAGAGAGAGAAAAACAATCAGCAAATGCAAACAGTGTCATTCTCATCACAATTAACGATATGCACAGTGAAAGAGTGGATAGATTAGGAGACATCAGTTTCAGCAAAAATAAGGCGAAAATAAAATACATGTGACAGAGTAGATAGATAAAGAGACATAACTTTCAGAGACAAAAATACATTTGCAAATATTTATGCAAAGTATGAGTCAGAATAATACAATCCCAAAGGATCTGTGGAATACCACCCCCTTGGCCGAGGAGATGGTGCGGGTCCCGTGAAATAGAATCAGGGAACAAAGATTCCGGACCCAGGAGAGGGACAGGGACAGGAACAGCTAGGCCTCTCTGCAAACCTACGGAGAGCAACGCATCACCCCTCTCGAACAGCTAACGGAAAAGGCGTAAAACACACCCCTAAAGGCACCCCAGTTATACCCTAAAACCTACATGTCAAACCCACATCCGTTGAAACAATTTATGAAATACATCAGCTCATTGGTGGATTCACGAGGTGGTCCGTAACAACACCAGGTTTCTATTCACAATTTGGATAACCCATTGTTTATTTGGTGTTCACATGATGTAATTTCTAACTCGTTTATTCAATTTCAAAACATGATATATTTCTACACTTTCACACATAATTCTCAGTCACGTCCCCTGGAGATGTCTTGGGTCCCACGGCTAGTTTCATCTCTTGGCAGGCGAACAATGCACTCTGTGCAGAGCATCCTTGAACTTCTGTCCTTTCTTTGCAGTACTCAGCGCTTCTGTTTGCCTGTTCATGTGTTCACTCTCGCTCAACTTCCAGCCCCTCATCTATCCAGTTAACTTAAGAAATATGGAGGCCCATTCACATTCAGCTTACTATGGTGAATAAAAACATATACATTAATTAATTACATGGTAATGCACGTTTCACTGTTTACCACCCACCTTTGTGCTATTCCCAGTTAACATTTTTCCTAGCAAAAGATTTTAGGCAAAAGCGGCTTTATTTGTTATCATTTAAAGCAAGATGCATAACTGTGATATGTAGCCTTGGCCTGCACTAAATTTACTTTCTTTTGAAACGCCATATTAATATGCAGCCTAGTTCTCTCATGCATTAGTTCATGTTAGTGCACACATGCGCCAAAGCAGTTTCCCTTGTGTTAATGAGCTTTGTATGTTTAGCTTGTCACTGCACACTATTAGTACGTATCATGGGGTGTTAATCCGAGCAATCTGAAATCTTGCTCCATCAACCCCCTTCTGATGGCTTACTGGAGCGATCATAAGATATCTACCATACCAAGTGCCATCTTCATCTAACTAAATATCAGGTCTTTTCTCTCTTTTCATCAATTGCTCATCTAAATCCTTTGGTCATAGTAGCCTCTCTTGGTATCTTCTAGTTCTATCTCATCTCTTTTTCTCTTTCTTGCTCTTCGTTTGTTATTGGATTCTGTCATATCTTTTCTTCCGCAATCACACTTACAATACTTATATGTTGTTGTTATTTTTACTAAGGCTATTACAGCTACTGAAATGATTGGCATTATTATTTTTCCTAATAAGCTACTTCCAAAGGGAGAAAATTATTTGCCTACAGAAGAGAAACCCTTACCAGTTTCTCCCAAACACCATCGGCCTCCAGTTGGGGCAAATCTTCATGTAATTTCGTAATATTCTTTATATATCCCTCAATACCTTTATTTTTGTCAGGGATATATGTACAGAAGTGTTGAATTTTCAACATGCCACAGACTCCACCCTCTTAGGCCAATAAGATATCAAGAGCAAGTCGATTCTGCAAAACCATAGATCTGATTACAACCATTTTTGTGTAAATCATTAAGAATTCACCAGCAGTGTCTGTTGATAAACGATCAACTATCGTGGACAATTTTCGAATTTTAAGTAAATTCAGAACGACTCCAACTGAGGGTATCAATGCACCAAAAATATCCCCTACTTTTTCTGAGAAACTGTTCTCTTATCACGTGTTAGTCCTTGTCTTACTTCGGTAATTCTGTTTGTTGTTTTTATCTACATGGTAGACTTTAGGAAAAACAATTGCAAAATAACAGTTACCATACCAATGTGTAGGCAACCTGTTATAGGCTTTCTTACCGCACACATAATAAACTCCTGGGAAAACGGGATAAATTCCTCCCTTCAATCCTCAACCTTTGGTAATTTGAAAAGTATGCTCACATTCACTAGAACCAATGAAATAATTATTATAGTTAGTTTTTGTTCTAAGCAAACATATTTTACCTTTCTGATACCAGTCCATGGACATTGCAGCGCACGTCTTCCCTCTCTGAAAGCCCACAGTGGTACCTGTGACTTCTGTTCAGCCGCTTTTCTTTGGAAACTTTCTCATCTATATTCTACCATTTCTATAAACAGCTTTTCTTCAACCCGCAAACTAGATTATTGTTATACGCATATTATTTATCTAATGTCTTGGTAATATGGAAGAATTCTCCCATATGCCGTGCATTTGTACTACATAAAACCTTATCCAGCTCCTTTATAATAGGTAATTCTGAAAATACTAAGTCTATATTTGAATAATGATACTCCAACTTCCCCTTCACATAAAAGAGGCTGGTTAAGACACTACAGGACACACCATATGTTAAAGGAAGGTGATGATATGTCACCCCCTCTGAGACAGATGAAGGTAATTGCATGCACACATAACAATCACCCACATTCATGGTATTCACATATTCATACAACAATTTAGTAAAAATATTTAACGAGAAATCATTAATTGATTTATCATGGTGGAGAAGGCTTCCATCTAATTGTTCTATGTTAGTCCTTGGTGTTTCTTATTGAATCATTAGTATTGTTTTGGTTATTAGTTACCATTAAATAAGTACAATGACAGTTAATAATGTCTACATAAATGTTAATAAAAAGACACTACATAAGTTAGCTTTAATACATCTACGTTTCAGGCTAGATTTTGAATGTTCAGTCACTTTTTCTCTGGCCATTTTGTATTCTACTAAAAAATGGAAAATCTATACCGATATAAAAACAAAAATCTTACTCAAACATCTCTGAAAATTAGTGTCATCCTACACTTCAAGGCTTTTCTTCTTTACCCCTTTCTTTTATTTTGCTTTTCTTTTAGTTCTTCTGAGTCATTCAGTTCATTCTTCATCTGGCAAGATTTCACCTTAATTTGCCACAGTTCTTTTAAGGTGGTCTCAACTTACTTTCGTCCACTTGCTGAGTGTCAGCACTGTCTCTTTCTTCACTTGGATCTGAGCTCTCAATCTCTTCCAAGATAACATAGGTCCATTCTTGTACTCTGTATTTTCTGCTTGGAATTCTTACTCTTCTTGTTTTTCATACTAATTCTTCTCGTTATTCTTCTTGTTCTGCTTGACATGAGACCTCATTAATTTACTCTGGTCTTCTCTTTGACTTTCTTCTCACAAGAGTGTATTTCAGCCTTTTCACTCCACCTGGCCAATTGTCACCTTTCCTTGGTCTTTTAACTTGAACTACTTTTTTGCCTTCTTCATCTGGTTCACAGGTTCTTTTATTTGACCTTTCTAGGACCTGTTCTTCTTCTTGACTTTCAGTAACTTTTCATTCTTCTGGTTCAACAATAATCTCTTTCTCTTCTGGTTCAACAGCAGACTCACGAAACCCAGTGGCTGGTGCCCACTCTACTTGACTTGTGCTTAGCTGTTCATCATCAGTTTGTTCTTCAGAATTTGTCACTCTAGATTCTTCAGCTTCACACACTTCAGCTGCGGGATTTTGACTTTGATCTACCAGTTGCTGCTCTTCTTGTCTTTCAAGTGGACTTGGGAATCGTCTGGTATGGCTGGCATGTATCCAATTTGGCAAGCCACCGCACTTCACTGCTGTCGTCGTCACCAGAATTATTTGGTAAGGCCAGTTCCACCTGGGATCTAAACACAATTTCCTCATGTTATCTAGAAAAATTGGCTCGAACAGCACTCCCATAAGTAGAGAGCTAGGTCATTCACACTAACTCCATATCACAGACCAGTAGCAGTATGATAACTATTGTCTCCAGAGTTCTTATGCAATTTGCAGGATATCCGAAAGGTTCAAAATGATGAAATGAGGATCCAACAGATCAATAAAAGGGGTAAAGCATCAGACCATTTCAGTGTTGTGGACACATCTTTCCTAACCTAGATTTTATTGTGCCATTGATCTGCTCAACCCCTCCAGATGCTTCGGGTCGATAGGCACAATGCAGCTTCTGTTCAATTTGTAATGCTTCACAAATCATCTGAATTATTTCGTTATTGAAATGGGTTCCTCTATCTGTTTCTAAAGTGACTGGAAATCCAAATCTAGGGATCAGTTATCTTAGCAGCAGCTGGGCGACAGTTAAACTGTCGTCCTTGTTCTTGGATAGGCTTCCACCCAGCGAGAGAACAAACAGACAACAACCAACACATATTTCATCCCATTGCACGGGGGAGCTCTATAAAGTCCAACTGGAGTCGGGTGAATGGACCTAGTGCTCTTCCATTTCGTCACCAACTAACAACTGTCTTTCTGCCTGAATTCTGCTGCTGACATGTGGTGCACCTCTGACAAAGGCTCTCTGCAATGACCCTGAACTTTGGGTTATACCATGACTGCTTGAAGAGTCTGATCATTACATCTCTTCCAACATGTGCAATTCCATTGTATACTCTGGCCATATGGGTTAGTAAACTATCCAGCATAACTGGTCTTTCGACTATATAGACCCACACTTAATCCTCTGCTCTTTTTCTGAAGCCTGAATTCTTTTAGATTTCCTTTTCCTCCTCACTTGCTTCCTCCTGCAACTGCCTAACTTCATCCTAAGTTTTAAATGAAGAAGAAAACATAAGATTGCAATTGGTATTTCCTCTCTCCATCCCTCTGTTTAGCGCTAATAAATTTCATGCACAGAAACGTGCTACTGAATCGGCGTATCTGTTGCTCCTCGTCACATTGTCGTCTCCTGACTTATGTGCAGAACATTTGACCACTGCAATTCTTTTAGGGAATTGCAAAGCATCCATAACATCTTCTACAGTTTTGCTGTTTCTTATAGAGGAACCTGAAGAAGTCAGAAATCACCTTTGCATCCATAGCTGTCCAAAATCATGGACAACCCCAAAACCATATTGACTATCAGTAAATATGGTTACCCTCAGGCTTTTGGCAATTTTGCACTCTCTAATCAGAGCTATCAATTCAGCAATTTGGGCAGAGTTTACCCCTTTTAGACAGAATGCTTCTAGAACTCCCACTGGGTGCAAACAGCATAGGAAGTGCACAGTTCACCTTTCTCATTCCTCAAACATGATCCATTCACAAACATCTTGCAGTCTGATTCATCTAGAGGATCATCCCCTATGTCAGGCCTTGGTTGTGTGCACAGTTCGGTCACATCCAAACAATCGTGATCCGCTTCCTCTCTCACTTCCTCACAATATGAATTTGGCAACAGAGTTGCCAGATTCACAGTTGTGCACCTCACCACACTCATGTTTTCAGCACTCAAGATCACTCTTTCATACTTAGTCAGCCGACTAGAGGTCATGTATTGTGTCCTGGTACGAGTAAGGGTGGGCGTAGTTCGCGAAGTAGCACTTCGCGAAGCTACGCAAAGTGAAGTTCGCACTACGCGAGCTACGCGTAGCACTTCACGAACTGCGTAGTAACATGTTCGCACTGTGCAAGATGTTGTTTTCAATGATTGCACAGTGCGGACAAGCAACCGGCACTGTGCAATCATTGAAAATGGCATCTTGCACAGTGCGAGCTGTAGTTTTCTGCTGCTCGAGTAGATTTTTACTCGAGCGGCAGCTTTCTCAACGCGAACTGGTAGTTTCTCATCGCGAGCGGTCGCGAGCATACGCGACCCCTCGCAATGAGAAACCTGACCTCCTCGCGTTGGGAATCTCGCCAGCAGGTTTATTTTCCATGCTCGCGATCGCCAACTTGATTTTACTGATCACGAACAAGGAAAAAGTCTCGCCGGGATGTCATTTTGCTTGCTCGCGGTCACCAACTTGACGTTGAGGACCGCGAGCAAGCAAAAAATGACCGCAGCACTACGCAACACTACGCTACGCGTGTTCGCACTGTGCTACGTGCAGTTCGCGTAGTGCGAAGTAGCGCGAACTTCGCAAACTACGCGAGCGTAGCGTAGTGCTTCGCCCAGGCCTAGGTACGAGTAAGAAGGGTCTCAATGGAATGTGGCACATACACTTTGACTGGATGCCCCATCACAATCGCTTCACTCTGTTCCAGACTCACGTAAGTAGCAGCTACTGCTTTCAAACAACCTGGCAACGCTGCAGCTACAGAATCCAAAGTAGCTGAAAAGTATGCTACTGGACTTCGTGCCATTCCATGTTTTTGAGTTAAAACTGATAGTGCGCACCCATCTCTTTCATAGCAGTACAATGCAAAATCCTTTTCATAATCTGGTATTCCTAACGCAAGTGCTCGACAGAGACTGTTTTGCAGTTCTGTAAAAGCTTCCATACTTTCATCATCCAACACAATCGGATCTTTCACATCTTTTCGTGTCAACCTCTGTAGAGGTTTTGCAATCAGTGAGAAACCACTGATCCACTGCCTACAGTATACAACCATTCCCAAAAACATTCAGACCTGCCTACCACTCTGAGTGGTAGGCAGGTTCATTTGCTTAATTACACTAATTCTTTCTGGTGTCACCTTTCTGACACCTTTTTCTATTTTGTGTCCTAGGTACTGGACTCCCTGTTTACAAAATTGCAGTTTGACTGGTGGCACTTTGTGTCCTCCTTTTGCCAAATGGTTCAGTAAGGCAATGGTATCTGTTACGCATGCCTCTTGTGTGTTTGATGCCACTAGTAGGTCATCAATGTAATGAACCAAAACTGAATTTCCTGGCATGACCAATGTCGCCAGACATTTCTTCAAAATCTGATTAAAGATTGAAGGACTCTCTGTGTACCCTTGAGGAACTCGGCACCATGCCAAAACACTGTCTCCGAACCGGAATGCAAAAAGATATTGGCTCTCCAGATGCAAAGGAATCGAGAAAAATGCTTGGCACAAATCAATTACTGTGTACCTTTCAGCATCACAGGGAATTCGATATAGGATCAGTGCTGGATTTGGTACTACTGGACAGCAGGGTCCTACAATTTTATTTATTTTTCGCAAATCCTGCACTATTCTTTATTTTCTGTTAGGCTTCTTAATTCTTATAATAGGCGAATTACAAGGAATGCTCAGTATTTCTTTTTGTATTCCCTGTTCAATCATTTGGTCGGTATCTGTCCGCACTTCTGAATTCTTGGGGACCCCGCAACAGCACGAGTGAAGGCGATAGCGTTTTTTTGTCAGAGGTTCATCATCCTCTGAATAGAGTGCCCTCTTTCGAAAATGGTTATCCAGCTTGATGCTTCATGGTAAAACATATATTTCTCAGTTATCAGAGGACCTGCTCACGCAAAGATTGTTACGAGCTATTTCTCGCTTCTGTTCTTAAGACAGCATCATCTGGTATCCCCTTTATACTACACCTAGGACCTCTCGTCCTCTAGGTTTTGCTTTACTTGGAGGACAGTTCATCCTATTCCGTGCGACCAGCACCTTCTAAGAAACAACACAGGAAGTGGCTTTCCTGACAAAGGCATTTCTCTGCCGAAACGCGCGTAGATGAATATTGCCACAACCTTGATTGAAGCAAACTTTGTTTGGATTTAAAAACTAACACAATCATGTCATCATATTGATATTATATAATGATTTGTTTACAAGCATTGCATATCAGATGTACAGACCATGTAAAAATAAGCTCAATATGTATGTAATTTGCATGACTGGATAAATGGATGAATGTGGAATGTTTGCAGATTGATTTATTGTTGTTTTTCTCTGTCCAAAATATCATAAAATCATTGATGAAAATATTTAAATAAACTACAACTTTGTGCTTTTCTAATATTGAGAGATGGTCTCTTCCCCCTGATTGTAATATTGTGATGTATTTTTAAACATGTATTGAAGTTGCCCTAAGAACTTTACAGTAAGCAATCATTTTGTCAATCACAGGAATGACTCCTGCAATTACTTCCAGACTCATTTTGTACTGAGGGGTATTTGGATATACAGCACCCTCTTTCGTTGGAACCTGAATCAGGTCTACATTTGTCATTAGAATCAATCTCTGTTCCTGTAAAATCCCATACATCAGACCGTATTGCACTCTTTAATTCTTCAGGCAAATGTTCTTTAGTTAGAAGTGAAAATAACTCCTCTACTTCTGTCTCTTGATTCGCTAGCATCATCTTGAATTCGACATCCTCATCAGGTGTCTGAGATGCAACACCATCTGGCGTACAGAAGATGGTGGAGTTCATTTTACACAATAAATCCCTTCTCAGGAGATGTACTGGACTTGAGTTGCATACGACAAAATGATGCATGCCTCTGAAACTTCCAATATGCACTTCTATTGGATTTGTGACTGGGGTTCTAATATTATTATTCGAGATTCCTACTACTGGGATAGTTTCTCCCGAGAGGGGTGGGTCTGGAATTTCTGCTGCTCTCACAGTAGAAAGGGTAGTACCAGTGTCCTCTAGGAATGTAATATCATTACCTTCCACTTTTCCGTCAACAATTGGACCTCACTGATCTACTGCTAAGTATGCGCCAAGTTTGCACTCTCTCTCCGCACTCAGGCACCGTCATTGAAATGAGTCTGAATCACTCTCAATGCAGTGCAACCAGTATTGCGGAAACATTTGCACATTTGAATTCTTACCAACCTGATCACCTTCGTAAAATCCAGTGTTTGCACTGTACCTCTGCACTTGAGCATTCACATTATTTGGTGTAGGAGCTTGTGGCACCTGTAACTGTGGAGCAACTACCTGCTGCTGTTGATTCACACCCACCTCATTCTACATCTGTGGATTTAAATTTTGATTTACCCATTATTCTTTTGAGGGGAGCTACACTTGTTCTTTCAATGTCCATACTTTCCGCACACATGACAAGGACATTTCGTTCTAGCCTCTTCTTTGCTCATTTTCCCTTTTCCTCTACCTCCATTTTGATTTATACCATTCATCTGATAACCTGTTTGAGTATTATTATTTACCTCCTGCTGTTCTGCTAGTTTAACTTGTGCCCACATCATTTTCTCTTTCAGCTTTATATGTCTCGAATCAATATCATCACTACAATACTTTGCATATCTCAGAATTTCATCGATAGTTTTGCTTCGCCGACAAATCAAATGCTGTTGAATCATATTACCAATTTCCGGTTTCAAACCAAACACACATTGATGTATAAAATGTCCCATATCCTTGTCTCCAATATTCTCAAACCCACTGTACTATTTAAATACCTGCAATAAAATTTCATAGTGGGCATGTACTGATTTTTTTGGTTCTTGGGTTGTCCTGTCAATCTTAACCCAATCTGTTTCCTTCGGGGAAATGTTCCTTTTCAAAAATGTGATTACCTGATTATACTTTGTCATTGCCTCCTCTGATTGTGCACCTGTTTTTAGGTCTCTAGGATATTCTTCTTTTGGCCAATCAACCGTGATTTTACACTCAGTCCAAGCATCTGCTGGAAGAACAATCTCAAACAAACCATCCAAGTCCTTCAACAGGACCTTTGAAACCTACTCAAACCTTTCTACCTGTTTGTACCACTCAACTGCTTTCTCACTTAACCAGGGAAAATCATTTGTAAAAGATAATATATTGTGTCTTGACCATGGAACATGATCATATTCCCCACCTGGCACCTCCCTCATCTGACACATCCTTTCAACTTGTTCTGTCTCTTTCAATGGAAACATAGATGCTCCTTTACTAGCTGCTTCTTCCTTCTTTTTCATCCATCTACCTTTCCATCGTTCTACATCTCCCCATTTCTTTAAACTGTTCGTCAACTCCTTTATCTCCAACCTTTTCCCAGACGCATTCAAACTTTCCAAAGCCTTATCAGTAAAAGCCAATCTGTATGATTTCTGTAACACTTTTGACTTTTCTATGTTTACTCCATACTCACTAGCAGTCTCTGATATTTTCTCATGTAGATTCCTCACTCTCCACGTAATACTTTTACACAAAAACAACAATTCTTCATCTCGGTAAGTTCCTAATCTGTCTGGACTTATTGCACCAATAATCATCTCTTCCAAATCTGCTTTCACCTGGCATACATTTATACTCTGTGGTTGAGGTTTTGGCTTTACCATTTCCTTTATCCAATTATTTAATTCGTCTGGTGAAGGACCTGCTGAACTCCCTGCCATTGGTGTGACATTAGACCCTATTCTCCTTTGGTCTATTTGTATACTTCTCTTAGGCGTTGCTGTTATCATCTCACAAACCGGAAGATCTAACAAAGTAGTATTCCTATCAGCCTGTCCATCCTCATCCGCTACCGTCACCATTCCACTCCTGACGCTACTCCTTGGAACTGATAACGTATGTATGTTTGATACGTTCTGTTTTTCTCCATACAATGGGGCAACAGGACCACTTGTTACCGGTACGGTTAATGCTTCTACATTCAAACTTAACTGGCTTAATTTCTGAACCTGCTCTACTCTTGCCTCATTCATCAAATTCATTTCATTTTCTTGTACTACCCTAGCTATTTCCATAAATTGTGGAGTTAATGGGATTCCCAAATGTGGCACACTTGGAGTCACCTCACTCGGACTTTCTTGGTATGGCGGAGGTCTTTTGGTCATATTGTCCTCAACTCATCATCAGAATCGTTTGGATCATCTCTTAGAATTGAAGTCTCTATATTTTTCTTTTTCTCCTTACATTTGCCTCCTGTCTGATTCTCAACTACTAAAACTAGGTGCAGACCTTCAGTTATCACAGCCCTCCTCCATCTTCTCATTTTATCTTCTCTCCTCTCAAAAGGGAATCTATTCATCAAGTTTCTATATCTCCTACCAGTTCAATATTTCTCTCTTTCAAATGCTTCTACTTTCCATTCCTCTAACTCTTCGTACATTGTAGGTCTGGGATTTGGCTCCAGTGAACTCATTTGACTTCTCAAATTCTGCAAAATCCTTATATTAAACGAACCATGCTGTGGGAAAGCTACACCACCATCATCCTTTGTGTATTACAACCAATTCTCTAACCAAGTACATGTATGTTATCCTCTTTCCAACATCATATAAGCAGCTGGCGTTCCTGTAGGTGGAATAAGAATTCCCTCTCTAGTCACTATTTATTTGTTTTTTTTAAAGAAATTCTTTATTTTCTTAAGCAACTTTATTTTCTAACTCTTTACCCTAATGTATCACAGCAAAAACAAACAAGGAAATCTTTCGGTAATTCTACTTATTCTATTTGTCAGTTCTCGTCCAATACCAGCGCGGCTCACACCAACATTCCAATCACGGCTCACTACATATTTGCTATCTCAACCAATACCAGAGCAGCTCACACCAACTGGCCTATCAGAGCTTACTTCCCGCTCGCTACCTGATAATTGCCAGTGCAGCTTATTCTGACGTCAGTATTACTCCTGCTACTGACCCTCCTTTTACAAAAGAATACGGCAATATTTTCGAAAGTTTGCTCCGGCAAAATTCTGTTAGTAACAACACATAACAATGCTACCTTGTCTGTTCCGCTAAATAAAGAGATAGTCTTTACTTCAAAACAAGAATTTCTTTTACTTCAAGTAAGACAACGGCCAGCGTTATTTTACCTTTTTAACAAGCTACAGGTGGACTCAGTACTCTTCTAGGGATAAAGCCAAAGTTTTGCAAGATGACTTTTTATTGTAAACTAAGTCTTGGTACTCCCCTGGGGATAAGGCTAGAGTTTCGGAAGTGGACCGTTCGCTATTTCAATCATTCTACTCTTATACGAAATAGTCCCTAATAAAACACCTACAGCCCTGCATAGCTTTGGTATTATTTCAACAGACAAAGTACTTCTGCAGTGTAATTTCATTATCCACACTCTTCTACTGTCTACACATTCACCCAAAACCCTGATGCGCTGGGAGTCAAGTTTTAATCAATAATTAAACAGTCCTCTGATACCAGAAAATTGATCCAGCACAACACCTTATCTGGAATCAATACACGATAACACACATTGGTCCATACACATTCACCGAAATCCCTGATGCGCTGGGAGTCAAGTTTTAATGACAAAACGTTTATTTTCTTCACCGGTTCATGTTTAGCCTTTCTAAATACAGAACTAAACCTTATATCAACTCTCTTTCCTCTCGGTCGACGGACCAATTAGTTGAGAAGTTGATGGTAATAATAGCACTATCTATCGAACCCAGATTTTAGCCTACACAAAACTATTGCACTCCAACCCAACGTCCCAGATCCGCCTAGGCTGTCTTGTCTCGGCTTCCTTCCTGGTGGGTCAAGGGACGAGGCGGGATGCCCACTCTCCCCCCCTGTTATTTGAACTGACAATGGAGCCTCAGGCTGTGCGGATGTGTGAGGGAGGCTGGAAGTGAGGCATTCTATTGGCAAGTAGGACACAAGCGGTGTCCTTGTATGAGGGAGATCTACTCATATACCTGTGGGAAATAACAACCGACTTAATGTCCCTCCAAGATACTCTAGTGACCTACGCCACCACAGCTAGACTTCGAGTTAACTGGGCAAAGTAGACTATATACCTGCTCATCTCTGGTCAACTACCTCAGGATATATAGCTTGGCGGCAACTACCTCAATTGGCACGCACAGGCGACGCAATACTTGGGGGTCTACCTCCACCACACTCCTCTGGACCTTAATGAGGGGAACATCTGCAAGGCCTTGACGGGTATCCGGTACAATGTGCACTACTGGCGTTCTCTTCCTCTGGCACCTATCTGAAAAATTGCCCTGGCGAAGATGGTTATTCTGCCCTATACACTCAAATAGGAATCTGGACATCTGTGCATTGCCCTGCCCAATTTGTAATCCATACACTCTCAGTGGGCCACTCTGCTCACAGATTTCTGCCAGGTAGTGGGAAGCAATGACTTGCCTTCTGAACCCATCAGCTTTTTTCCACTAATGCTCAGTCCGCTACCCAAACCAGAGCCACAAGCCATGATGTCTGCCCATCATATACCCCAGTCCAGCTCTAACTGTGAGTGACATGTTGGGCACCTCCCCACACCATCCCCCTGTGTGGAATCACCTATAATACACTAACCATTACAGCTGATCCTGCCTGTCTTCCACTGTTCACTTCCAGTTACATTAGAGTGGCACCAATTACGGCAGGCTTTGTGCTCTAAACACCCTACACGCAACAGACCTCCATTCCCAGGAGTACCCCAAGCAATGATTTTATCTACTGTGTTCATTTTTTTAATTTTTAATTTATAAAGTTTTATACAGCGCAAACAAGATCCCTAGGGATAACAGAGCGCTTTAGAATATGATGGGAGGAAGGACAAAAGCAATATATATAACAATATCCATAAGAAGACGGGAGAGGAAGAAAATACAGTGCAAAATACAATTAGGAGGGTAATACAATAAACAGGCGGGCAGCAAGGGTGAGACACAGTGTACACTAAGGGGGAGTTGTATCAAAATGTAAGAACAAAGGCAGCAGGAGCAATGTCAACGTGCCCGTGAGTCTAACCCTATTAGGGTACGAATTTCTTCATTAGAAATCTTTTGGCTTCCACTTTGAACGCAGTCAATGAGGAGATTCTGCGAACTTACGGTGAAAGAAAGTTCCAAATCTTAGGGGCAGCTCCGGAGAAGGCTCGGAGACAACTTCTCTTTTTATTAAGGATAAGCTGTTTCAATGCCATGCCTCTATGTAATTAATCTTTTTCTTTCTTGCAATATGCTATAAAATGCTGTATGTTGCTGCTGTTTAAAATACTAAAGCCAATAAAAAGGTTTAGAAAAGAAAAAGAATGGAACTACACAATCCTCAAAAATCCCACGGTAAGAATGTCGGCAGACTAGAGAACCCAGTTCACCTAGTTGCCTACCTGATGTAATGGAGATACGGAAGAAGGTCTTAAGAATTAGAAACATTTTAGATGAAGACTCCCAGGGTTCAAGTGGTGTCCTTTAAAGAAAAGAAAAGACCAAGGGAAGATATTCCGGTAGCAATGGATTACAAATTCTTGTCTGAAGAGATCAAAGGGCCCGATTCACAGAATTAACTTAAGACAAAATCCTAAACTTACTACCATTTTCGTATTCACAGAAGGCACTTACTCGCTTCGGTATTCACAGAAGTTAGGAGTCCTAACTTTAGGACTCATAAATGCCTTCTGTGAATACCGAAAGTCTTAAAATTAGGATTTTTCTCAGTTTAGGAGTCCTAAAGTTAGGACTCCTAACTTTACTACTACTAAACTGAGAAAAATCCTAAATTTAGGGATTTCAGTATTCAGAGAAGGCTTTTAGGAGTCCTAAAGTTAGGAGTCCTAACTTTACTACTACAAAATTGAGAAAAATCCTAATTTTAAGACTTTCGGTATTCACAGAAGGCATTTAGGAGTCTTAAAGTTAGGAGTCCTAACTATTCTACTACTAAACTGAGAAAAATCCTAATTTTAAGGCTTTCGGTATTACCAGAAGGCATTTAGGAGTCCTAAAGTTAGGAGTCCTAACTTTACTACTACTAAAGTGAGAAAAATCCTAATTTTAAGACTTTCGGTATTCACAGAAGGCATTTAGGAGTCCTAAATTTAGGAGTCCTAACTATACTACTACTAAACTGAGAAAAATCCTAATTTTAAGACTTTCGGTATTCACAGAAGGCATTTAGGAGTCCTAAAGTTAGGACTCTTAACTTCTGTGAATACCGAAATGAGTAAGTGCCTTCTGTGAATACCAAAATGAGTAAGTGCCTTCTGTGAATACCAAAATAGTAGTACGTTTAGGATTTTGTCTTAAGTTAGATCTGTGAATCGGGCCCAAAGTCTTTAAGGGGCCTAGATACTAAGGGGCCGATTCACAGAACTAATCTGAGACAAAATCCTAAACTTACTACTTTTGGTATTCACAGAAGGCATTTAGTAGTAGTAAAGTTAGGATTTTTTCTTACATTTTACTGAAGACAGACTTAAGACAGACTTAAGACAAACGTAGGACACACTTAAGACAGACTTAAGACAAAATCCTAACTTTACTACTACTAAGTCTGTCTTAAATCTGTCTTAAGTCTGTCCTAAATTTGTCTTAAGTCTGTCTTAAGTCAAACTTAAGACATAATCCTAACTCTACTACTACTAAATGCCTTCTGTGAATACCAAAAGTAGTAAGTTTAGGATTTTGTCTCAGGTTACTTCTGAGAATCGGCCCCTAAAAGGTTCAGCTTCTAAAAACTTATTCCAAGGGCATCTGAATAACTTTATTGCAGATCATTGCAATCAGAGTGTGAACACAGATAGTCCCTTATCAAAGCACTCCTATAGGAACTGGAGGATATCATGAGCTGAAGCCTGAACTGGAGAGACAAATATCTATCTCTGCATGAAGAATCAAAAGAACATCTGTGAAAACTATAAACCTTATGAGTGAATTATCTCCTGGAAGCTTGTAATGATCTGGAAGCAAAAAATGAGAGGCCCTTATTCAAGAACCCCCCCTCTCATCCTCCAGACCAACAGTGTTAGACTGGCCAAAGAATTCATGGGTAGTAGTGGCTGTAATAGGGGAGAAGGGCACAATGGCAGAATCTATTACTACCCCATTGCCAACCTCCTCAAGAGTGGAAACAACTGCCTACTTGTTGAAAATGGCAGAACGAACATTATTCCCTCTTGAGTCTTGCTAGAAAACTTGGGAACAATGGAATGGATGGAAAGGTGTTAAGAAGCCCTGCCCAGGGCATCTATTGCCAAAGCTGGAGGATCCTGAAACATTGACAGAAGATTTGGGAGTTGAAAATTATGATGAGTTGCGAATAGGTGTCATATAGGACCCCCTTACATTTTCAAATCTGCTGGAAGGTTAAGGTGCTGAATAGAAAGTCCTGGGAGCTTGGAAATATTTGGCTCAGGTAATCACCTGTAAATGGCTCTGAGATCAAGTAGATAGTGCTCCTCCCATGTGCAAATCTATTGCACCACCTGATTCACAAAGATAAATTGCAAACCAAATTGACGGTTTAAGTAGGACATTACCACTGTACTGACAGTAAGAACCGTCTGAGTTTTCCCTCCAGAAGATATGCAAAGCACTGAACTGCTCTCCAGACAACTGTTAACTCCGTCCACTTGTAGCATCTTTCTAGTTCTGAACCCTACCATGGACCCTGGGTTTTCCAGTCTGTATCACTGTCCCCCTATTGCCCCCAACCCCTGCTGCAGCTATCCCTTGTGTGATGATCTAGGTGTAATATATGATATGGCTGTGAGGTCTTATTGTGGACTACCCTCACAGATACTATCCTAGGTCCAATAGGTATTGTTTACTTAAACCTTAGATCAACCCTGGGTAGCTATGGCTGCCAGCAGTAAGGCTTGGCAAAGGAATTTACTGTAAAGCATGTAACAGCACTAAACAATTGAATAATAAAATGACACACCAATAAATGAACATGACAACAATTTATAAAAATAGAAAGTAGTTTAATGAATTTTTAGAGACCTTGATCACTAAATTCCACCAAAGATTTCCAAGGATACAGATTTCAGAGCGTTTTACCACTTTTAAATGCAACCACAAACAAGCATTGGTAAACACAAAATGTGAAACGTTTTGAAAAGTTTGAAAGCATTGGTGCAAGTATTCAGACCAGGCTTGGGCGAGCAAATCCTGCAGGGAAAAGGTCTGGGGGGCCAGAGTGGTTACTTTGAACAGTTATGTGGCCAACAGAGCATTTTTGAAGCAAGTTCCAAAAGTGGTCATGAGGAGCAGGGAAGCCCTACCTAGGGATGTCTTTACGAGAAGGCTACAAGCCCAAGGCAAAAACCAGTTTGAGAACAGCTTTCCCATCATTGGCTCTGTCTCCGGATTTTCTATAGGAACAGAAGGCATCCTGTTCAGGGATGTTGTTGCCAGTGGTCCTTCAAAGGCGGCTTCCTCTTGTGGGCTAACACCCTGAGTGGCCATAGTGGGAGAGAAGTTAACACCTGTCTCTGTGGCAACTGCCTTCGTTCCCAGGCCTGGGAGTCATTCACACGTCTCTCCAGGTGGTCAGAGATCAGTCTCTGTAAGGCCACTTGACTAGCTGGAGTACAGAGAGGCAACTTTCTAAAAGTTGCTTAACTTTAATAGTGACTTTAAATCTGGCCTTGGAATCAGGTCGGATTTAATGCCACAATTAATTTGATACCTTACTTGAACCTATTAGGTAGTCCCATTCAGGAGATAGACGGGTTGGGGTGATATGGCCTCCGTGTCGTGCCATAAAATTGAGAAGTGTTGTTGTTAAGACATTTTAAAAATCATATGTCTTACTTAAGTATATATGGCTCCCTGCCATTAGGCTTCATAAGTCTTCCTTATGGGAGATACACATGTATATCCTTAAGGGCAGTGGTGGCTTTGCCATTATGGCAAAGTCTAACTGGCAGTGTAAATACTGCCCTGTCAGTCTGCAGTTGTGGGCTGGGGTCCATTTTGTCTCTGTCACATACAGAGTGGTAAAGACAGTGCTGTAGCCCTGGGTGAACAATCTGCCGTTTATGCCTGTAGTATCCCGGGTACTGGCACTGAGGTCGGGTTAGCAGGCCTCAGTGCAGTCTCAAATTTGAAAAAACAGCTGCTCATAGTCCAAATGGGGGCAAAAAGTGGGGGGAACCTGCAGAAAGGGTGTTTTCTTACACCTTTTTAGAACAACTGGATTGGAGAATACAACAAGAGATCCCCTGTTCAAAGCTGCGGACATTATCCACCGAGCAACACCCTCACAGACAGCGGGAGTTACTGGAAATAGGTCCTAGTAATTTCCCTTGAGAGGCAACCAATTATTGAGAATATGAAGCACCACCGACCCTAGTGGAGTTGAGCCTATGGAACAACACATAGAGTTAGAAAAGAAAGAAATACATATCTCTCCTTACCTGAAAATTGCAGAAATGAAAAATATCTAGGAAATAATTATAGTTTTCTATATTTCCCTGGACTTGAAGCCACTCTCTCGCCGAGGCTGTTTGTCTATTTGACAACATCTATAGCAAGCTCCTGTGTCTGAGCTTCTGGGACTTCTAAAGAAATATCATGCCCTGGATCATGTTGAATGACATCCCTATATACTACAAACTCTGAGATGGCTTGGGGAACATCTTCTGCCAGTTCACTAGGAACCCAAAGTTTCCAGAGTCTGGACTTGTAACTCTGTTTCCTTTTTTGACTGGCTCTGAGCAGGAGATTAGATCAGAAGACCATCAAGATATGGGTGGGCTGCCACCCGTGGGCATGGGAAACATATATGGCAAAATCCAAAACATTGCTACAAACTCTGGAGTAGGTCATCAGCCCAAAAAGTAATACTGGAAAAACAGCCACTGATGGCTCCTGACAGCAACCCTGAGGAATCTTATTTTGGGCAGAGCTGTTGGGATGTGCAGGTAGGCATCTTGTATGTCGAAATTTATAAGAAAATTCCCCCTTGATGTGAGAGTACTGACCTGTTTCAGAGTGTTCATCTTGAAATTCATAGCGAGATATACTGATTCAGCAATGTCAAGTTTATAATCATTCTGATATCCCCTGAAGCCTTCTGAACAAGGAAAACCCTATAGAAGCATCCCAGGGCCTTCTCCGCTAAAGAGACAGGGTGACTAGCTTCCTTGATCTGAAGAAGGGATATACTGTCCCAGAGGGCTTTCATCTTTGTCTTATTCCTGGGCCAAAAGGTCTGAACAAAATGCGGGTCTTGAAAATCCAGAAGTAATTCTATTACATATCATTAAGGAACAAGCTGCTGAATACATATGTATGACACTGAGGGGCATATTATCAAGAGGGGGCGATAAAATTATCACCGCTTTAGCGTCCGTTTTCGGACGTAAAACAGCAATAATTTTATCGCATTATTATCAAGGACACGCTAGCGCGTGTTTCCATGTTTTAGCACCTGTTTTACTCACGCCTCGCATCGCATAGTTAATGAGATGCAAAGTAGGCGTGCCTCACAAAACTTCACAGGAAAATATCACAAACGCAGCTTTGCAATATTTACAACGAGGCCCCGACCATCGTAGCAATAAAAATAATCGCGCTAACTCACTATTAACGCAGGAATCTAACTTCTGCTAAATTCCTGACTAAGGAATACTTAACATGGGAGGTGGATAATAAGGTTAAGGCCACATGGTCTTATCATCAAGCTTTTCACCGTTTTGCACTGATTTTCGCTGTTTTTTTTAGTGATGTTGGCCCCTTTCCCTGCTATCGCTGGATTTTATATCGCCAATGCGCTAAGCGTTGTTAATACAGTGCTACCATGGTGATATAATCCAGCAATATCCGGCGATTGAAAAAACCGCGCTAAGCGCGTTCAGAGATAATTATCGCTGCATCATGATAATATGCCCCTAAATCTCTAGATGTTTGATTACAAAACTGCAGATGACCTCCCACTGGCCTCATAGAGTTTCTGGCATAATCAGGACCTCAGTGTCTTATCGCCCCTCCTGGCTGCCTGGCGAGAAGAAGACCTGATTGATTTCCCTTAGGATGAAAACAGCTCTTATTCTGGTAGAAGTCAGTCTTTTTCCTCTTTTAATGCACATTCTTCTTCGTGCCTCTTTTTTGAGACTCCATTTTGGAACAAAAAGGCTTTAGATGCTTTTGACTCTTAAAGGATTTAAGATGAAGTTCCTAGCACTTACCATCAGAGTTTGATACCCAAGAAGGGCATTCTCAACAGGCAGTTCTTTTGGGCTGCTTCTAGCTCCTAAGGTGCAAATCATGCCTAGCAGCAACTGAGCTTGCTAAAGCCATGGCTGAGGCTCGTAGGTTCTCAAGCATAATTTCAGAAATGAAATGGGCCTGGTCCTCCATTTTTCCAAATAGCTGTGAGAAATCCTTACCAGATTTAATGCAGTATGAGAGAAAGAAATTGAAAACCCTGACTCTGGACTGAGAGCCATATGGGCATCAGATCCCCACACTCAAAGCAAGACTGAGACCTGTATGAAGTCTCTTCCCGGTGCCCTCAACCTTCATGTCTGCAGGGCTTGAAAGGACAAAACCCTCAGTAAGAAGGGATGGTTTATTCACTAAATACTCTAGAAGGAGGTCCACCACCTGCCATTGAGGCAGTACAGTCGCTCCTTTAACCAAAGGATCAAGTTTCCCTGTGAATATAGGAACTGAGAGTCTGGCAGGGTTCTTCCATTCCCTCTTCAAGTGATTTTAAATACCAGTAATCTGAGGCACCCTGGGAGAAGTGGGCCTTTGGAACTGATAAAACTGCTCCCCACTTTTGCTTCACTAATCCTCCTCCACAGGCAGCTGAATATTGTGAGAGAGTTAGGAGACCACCGACTTCAGCTGCTCTGTCAAAGTGTACCTCCGTCTAGGAGCAGAAAGACCATTCAGAAAATTGGCCACCTACCTCTTCATCATACTCTGGAGTAGCCCAGGAGGAGTAGGAGCACAGAGATAGAAGCAGGGTCTGCCTGGAGACAGGAGAATCCAGAGGCAATGAATTCTTCTTCCTATGGAGATTATGGCCCATAGTATCAAGAACGGAGTAATCATTATCGCTGCTTTAGCAGCAGGAAACTGCCTCTAAAGCGGCGATGAGGGGCTTGATAATATGCCCTAGAGAATTACAATAGAAGCCCAGGTTTGATGTACTTGCCACGAGAACCTGGACTTCTAGCAGCCACATTTTGGAGATGCTTTAACTTTTGTAAGTACTGCGTTTGGATACTCATTTAAAGACCATTACCATGATCCAGTCTGGACAGAACTAATGCTCAGAAGTGTTTTTAGAGTGTCAGGCGGTATGAAAGGACAAGTTTTTCTGATTATCTTTAACATGAAAAAGATTGTAGAGGTAAGAGTACTGATCTAAATGTTGATGGTCAAATTGTCATAAAAAAATAAACCCTAAGTTTTACACCTTTGTCACTGGGACTGGAAGTTCTCCTAGACTAGAAGGCCACCATCTTGGTGTCCAGATGGAGGTATCTGTACCCAACAGGAGAACCTCCGTCTTTCCACCGTTCAATTTTAAGCAAATGCAACTCATCCACTGATTTACCTGGGTCATACATCTACTGAATCATTCTGCAGTCTCTTTCACGTTACTGGAGACTGACACTGCTAACTGAGTATCATCAGTGAGAGACGACAGAAAAGCCAAACTCCCTAATAATTTTAGCCAGGGGGGGCAACATAGAGATTGAACAGTGTAGCCCTGTGGCATCCCACATGAAGTATAAATTGCTCAGATAAAAAAGCTCCCATCTCAACTGATTGGACCCTATTAGATAGAAATGATTTAACCAGTTTATGGGCAGTGCCCTAAATCTGCTAACCTGTTGGCAGCATTTGATGATTCAGTGTGTCGAAGGCCGCCGATGGATCCAACAGGTTCAGGGCAGCCTTACCACCAGCATCCAGAATTGATCTTAACTCTTCGGCAGCCATGACCAAGGCAGTCTCGGTGTTATGCCCCTCCCGGAATCCATATTGAGATGGATCTAAAAGTTCCTTGGAACAGATGAACGACTTGTGTTAAAAATGCAACACTTTTTCCAAAACGCTTGCCGGGAAGGGTAGTCTAGAGATTGGTCTATAGCTGCTGGGATCGGCTGGATCTAAATTGGATTTTTTCAAAAGTGGGAGAATTGAGGCTATTTTCCAAACATCAGGGAAAATACCTGAACAAATAATCTCTCTAAATACAGCCTCCAGTTGTTCACTGATACATTTGGGAGCAAGGCGTGGTATTTTTAGGAGGCATGCATCAGACGGAGCCCCCGATTTAGATGTCCATACCACCTGAGTGATCCGTTCTGTGAGGGGTGGAGAAAAGGACACAAACAGATTAGATAGGGAGGGAGGGAGGGAGATGTGGCTGCTGGAAAATTTCAGTTTGCAGTTAGGTAATTGTCCCTAAAGGACTTATCCAGTGATGCAGGCACTACCCTTGTATTCATCCAGTCCCCCAAGCACTACTCATGCACTCATCCAATCACCCAAGAACTACCCATGCGCTCATCTAATCACTCAAGCACTATCCTTGCACTCAACAATTCACTGCCTCCACTTTGTCCTTGAAACACTGAGTTAGTGAATTTCAAAATTCAACACTACTGTCAATACTGGGGGCTCTGTTAGTTCAGCTAGTCTTTTAACTATCACGAAGAGCTCTTTAATGGAATTCTTTGCCTGCAGAATTTTTGCTGATAAATACTTGTTTTTCTCTTCGATTATTAGTTTCTTATAGTCAGAGAGTGATTGTGCATATTTTATTTTCTCTGCTAGGTCATAATTATCTCTCCACTACCTTCTGCAGATTTGTTTCTGGGCTCTCAATTTATCAGAGAACCAGGGTTCTGAGTGATTTTTCTGCCTAGTGGAAAAGGTATTTTCAGGAGCTAGAGGATCAATATCAGCTTTAATCCAGGAAGAGGACCTATGAGCTGCAGTATTTGCATCTGTAATCAGGTCAGGCTTTGAACTGGTTAGGGACACTTTTAGTGCAAGGGGGTCAGTTGTCCTCCAGTTGCGACCTTTAGATACTATCCGGGGATAATGATGTCTCGGGGAGAGCTGAGAAGTACTCACTGTATACATTAGGGTTTTATGGTCTTAACATAGGATAAGCAGCACTACTGAGACCTTCATAGACAGATTTGATGTAAATATGCAATCTAAGATGTGTCCTGCAGAGTGGGTAGAGTGCTCGACTATCTTTCGCAAGGAAAAACTGGCCATAGTATCAACTAGCGAGGCTGTATCACGGTCCTCCAGTTTTTCCAAATGATAATTGAAATTCCTCAACACTGAAAAATCAGCTGCGTCAATACTGGATTCAATAAAAGAACTAAAAGAATTCACAAAAGTATTTCTTGAAGCATTCCTCTAATGGCTATCCATTGGAGTAAGTCACAACTTGCTACCTAATCTAAAAGTAATGGGGTAAGTTGGATTGTGCCTCACTTCAAATTCTTATTGTGTGAACCGACCCATTAATACATAGGTCGGTTCACCAAAGAATTTAACTGCCATAAAAATATATTTTGCAAATTACAGGTACACCTGGCCCTAAATTTCTGTTATGAATTTCTAATAATAATTTCATAGTAAATGTCTTTTGTAGAGGGTTATACAAATGACAGATTTCTATTATTAATACTCTTCTGTTTTTTATTGGTTCAAAGTGATAGGGAAACTGTTCCTTCCCCCCTTAGATCTTAATGCAACATAAGAAAGAACATGCACAGGGTATTTTACAATGTTCTCTGTTGTTCTTTGGGGGTTCTCTGTTCTTGGGGATAAAAGTAGAATATTTCCAGCTGCAGAAAACAAATAGGCCTGATGCAATGTCCTAATGTCTGCAGCTCAGTGAGGAGACGGTCAGGACTACCAACAGGCCCCATAATGTGGGGTTGACTTCATTCAGTTGTGTCTTTTTACACAACACCTTTTTGGTATTATGGGAATAGCAGACTCGTTTTTCCAAACAATGTATGAGTTGCATATTGTAAAGTGTTCTTGGCTATAAGGTGGTGTGGCTCAAGATGTCAAAAGTGACAGTTGACATGTATTTGTGATGAAGTGTGAAATAGATATACTATCTTACTTCAATTAGACAATATCTTTCCATGTGATGAACTAATTTCATAGTGCCCTAGAGCTTTACTTTTGACTTGTGCACTCTTGATGTTAAATGTGAGGGGTCTTAGGTACCCCACCCATGTACGGAAAAGTCAGAAAGTGTGAAGGTATCCATTTGTTGCGATTGTGCAACTATAGTACTTTAAGATTTAAAAGAAAGTTTCCTCATCTGCTTTGTGTTGTTTTTCCTACCATGTGTCTAACATTCTGTTCAAATTATTGGGCTATGTTCATACCCTGCAGCCTCTTGCATCCTCCCTGCCTTAAGCTACTTTAACCTCAATGGCTGGTCGCTTAGGGCCATATGTAGGTAGCATACAAGTTACCACTTCTTAAATACCGAACTTTACCGATTCGGTATTTAAGAAGTGGTAACTCGTATGTAGGTAATCATTCGGTACATATTACCGAATCTGAGAAATTACATTCAAGGGTGGCAGGGTGTCACATTGACACCCTGTTGCACCCCTCATTCCTGCCTGTGTGCACATGTGGCGCACATACATGCCCTAAGGGCATGTATGTCTGCCACATGGCACTGTTAGTCCAGCAAAATATTGCTTTTTGCAATGAATTCGGTATTTAGCACCAACATATATTTGGTGCTAAATACCGGATTATTTTCCCTACACATCACTCATTTGAGTGTCACCTACATCTCATTTCAGGATTCGGTATTTACCGAAACCGTAAAATTACCGATTAGGTAATTTTACCGATTCGGTAAATTACCGAATCCTGAAATGTTCCCCTTACATAGCAAAAGCCTAAATACCGGTCGGTAACGGAATATTTACCGAAAATCGGCCGTTACTGACCGGTATTAGTCTACCTACATATGGCCCTTTATGTTAAGTCTGTCTAAAAGCATCAGGGAGAAACAGAAGATGCAGGAGAAAAAGTGGAGTAATCCATTGGAATGATTGTTAAAGTACAAAGGAGTCTATCCATGTGTGACTTAGAATCGACCGGCAAAACAGTAGTTTATGGAGTTCACCCAGGGTGGAGTAGGTAGGTGCTCGGAGAATAAACGAACAGAGATGGAAAGGAACCCAACTCTGGATTAAGTCTAACAGGTACAAACAGGGAGCACACCACAGACAGACATTTGTATCCTTCTTCCTTTTAGTTACATGCCCGCGATGGACATGTTGGTGGCAAGAGCTAAGATAAGTGAGCAACATTTACCAGGGGGAGGAAGGAGGTGCTGGTGTGCAGCAGTCTCAACTATTGCACCTGCGGGTCAATAAAAACATTAAGGGTCATATGTAGGTAGCCTAATACCGGTCGGTAACGGCCGATTTTCGGTAAATATACCGTTACCGACCGGTATTTAGGCTTTTGCTATGTAGGGGGAACATTTCAGGATTCGGTAATTTACCGAATCGGTAAAATTACCAAATCGGTAATTTTACCGATTCGGTAAATACCGAATCCTGAAATGAGATGTAGGTGACACTCAAATGAGTGATGTGTAGGGAAAATAATCCGGTATTTAGCACCAAATATATGTTGGTGCTAAATACCGAATTCATTGCAAAAAGCAATATTTTGCTGGACTAACAGTGCCATGTGGCAGACATACATGCCCTTAGGGCATGTATGTGCGCCACATGTGCAAACATGCAGGAATCAGGGGTGCAACAGGGTGTCAATGTGACACCCTGCCACCCTTGAATGTGCTCCCCCCATTACCGAATCGGTAAATACCGATTCGGTAATTACCGAATTTCTCCGATTCGGTAATATTTACCGAATGATTACCTACATATGAGTTACCAATTCTTAAATACCGAATCGGTAAAGTTCGGTATTTAAGAAGTGGTAACTTGTATGCTACCTACATATGGCCCTAAATGTTGAAACCTCCAATTTCTGTGTAAAGGCCCATGAACAATTTCTTTATAATCGTTTTGTTGGGGCGAATCTAGTCATCTATAGTAATGAAACAACATAGCTGCTCAACCATAAAGGGAGTGCTGGGAAAAACTGGAGGATTTATGGGTAAATCCCTATTCCAGGGATAGAAAGAGAAAACAGCTGTAGGATGTGTGAGCAGCACTGGAGAATGCCCACATTCACTCATTAAGGGCCTCATGTAGGTAGCGTACCAGTTACCACTTCTAAAATACCGAACGTTACCGAATCGGTATTTAAGAAGTGGTAACTCGTATGTAGGTAATGAGTCGGTATTTTTTACCGATTCGTTACAATTCGGTAATTACCGAATCGGTATTTACCGATTCGGTAATGAGGCATACCTTCCCATTGAGGGGAAGGTATGCCTCATTACCGAATCGGTAAATACCGATTCGGTAATGGTGGAGAACATGCAAGGGTGGCAGGGTGTCACATTGACACCCTGTTGCACCCCTGATTCGGCCATGTGTGCACATGTGGCACACATACATGCCCTAAGGGCATGTATGTATGCCACATTGCACACTGCTACGCGCTTCAAAATGCATACACACATACATTAATTATGTACCACCAACTATAAGTTGGTGGTAAATACCGACTCCTAAACACACCCACACACTCCCCCTACATATCATTTCTGGAATCGGAATTTACCGATTCGGTAAAATTACCGAATCGGTAAAATTACCACATCGGTAACGTTACCGATTCGGTAATTTTACCGATTCGGTAGTTTTACCGAATCGGTAAATTCCGATTCCAGAAATTGACCCCCTACATACCAATAGCCAAAATACCGGTCGGTAACGGTATAATTACCGAAAATCGGCCGTTACCGACCGGTATTTGGCTACCTACATGAGGCCCTAAGGGAGCAATGGGACAAGGAAGGAGAAGGAGTAAATGTCATATTTCATTACCAATTCATGTCTTTTTCTTGTAGAATCAAATGAACACTGAACAAAACTAATGAGGTTGTTGTTTTCTGCAGGGCAAGCCAAACATTGCTCAACGACGTCAGAGTGCAAAGGCCTACAAGGCTGGGCCGAACTGAATCCTGACCGCATCCTTCACTGCTGCTCCACTGACTTGTGCAACAATTAATCGTTGAAACCCTGAAAAAGTCCCTACATACAGGCATCGCAGATTCCGAGCAAACAATGACACTTCAACAAGTTGGTCTCCGACTTTAACCCAAACGTGCAATTTATTTCTGCCCTCCTGTCAACAATACAATCTCTAGGTTTTTTTGGTCAAAGAAATTACAGTATTGATTAAGTTTCATGATATCAAGAGTTCTCTGGCGTCATTGTTCTGCAATTCTTATTATTCCTGCCATTTCCTTTTCTGTGGGATGGAAAGAGTTATTTTGCTGATAATGGTTTATCTTGTTGTCAACAATATATCTAGCATGTTTCTCCAAAGACCCCCCTTCGTGTTTTCTTGAAATGTGCCTGTTCCAATGCTATCACTCTGAATGACAGTTATTCCCCTACTCTTCTTTTCTGCTTCTTCTCTCTAACACTTTTAACTCTTGAAAGTTCTTTCTGACCGTGCAACTGCGTAGACAATGTAGGACTTGTATTTTTCACCAAAGCATCTAAAAATGATGTGTGATTAAAATCTCATTGTTAACGTGCAAAGGGAATCATGGTCTTGATTCAGAGTCTCTGTGCATGATAGCGCGGTTGGATGAATGGATGAATGAGGAATGCAAGAATGTGTCAATGTATGGATGGATAATTATCTAACTATGAGCCCGGTGAGTGAGTGCATGAATGAATTAATGGATGAATTCTCGAAGAAGTGACTGCATGAATGCATGGGGGATGAAAGTGGTGACTATAAATTGATGAATGGATTAGTGAGTAAATGGATAGCCTCTGACAGCAGTGTGTAATACAAATATTACAAATTTCCAATATTATGTTATTTCAATATTTATAGCAGGGCAGGGCACCAAGGTGTCAAGAATGCCCACAAAATATTAAGAATGACTACCATGGTGCATAGGCAAGCATAGGTTACAGGGGAGCACCACTGTCAAGAATGCCTACTGTTTGCCAAGAATTATCCTCACTACATGTCCCGATTTGTCCTATCTTTCAGGAATCCTTCATGTATGGTCAGGCTTGCTCCATCACTCATTATTCATTACAAAATTCTTAGATTCCCCCATTACTCAGTAATCATTATGGCATGTTTATGTTTGCTTAAATGAGAGAAGGTAAAAACCTTCTGTCTGTTAGAGAGTTCTCAGAGAAGTAAAAAGAGAAATTATTTCTTTTTTATGAAACCCCTCACTCACCAACCTAGTTCATCATCGGGGTCCACCCGAGCAGCCGAATACTACAGCGGAGCAGGTTTGTTATTATGTCAGCACGTGTAAGTGACGTGTGTGAGTGAGTGAAATAAAGTTAAAAGTAATCCTACTGTACTCCCTAATAAATTTAATATGGAGCAGCAGGGTCACGGTTAAAAAAGTGGTGAGGTGTAATACTAATGTAGGTTTGATTTGACCTAAAGTATTATGCAAATATTGATGGTCTACATGTTTCAACCTTTGAGTGTAGTCACAGGTTTTCGTCAGGACCTATCGACACATGGGTACCTGACATCACCCTTCTGCCCAAAGTGATGTAGGAGAGTTGTCTTCTGGTCACAGGAATCAAAGCTTTGCACTAATTATATTGTCATGACTTGTGATGCAGCTTCCCGTATCTTACCTTTCCAATTGGTAACTTACTAAAGGACTCCATTTCATACCTTGGAATCAAGCATATCATGTACTTTATCTTAATTTCTACTGCTTGTTAAGGACTCATTGTAGACTGCATCCTGTGTTTATATGAATAGGTTTTAATACAGCTAAATGATAGACAGTCACAGGATGAAACATTCAAGTGTTCAGTAGGGACTGCTACTTGATTGATTATCTCAACGTAATCGGGTCTCCTGAAGCAAGGATGTAACTCTCAATTTTCTCTTCAACTTACTTTTTTGGTTAATAACCTGACCTTGTCTCTGATGTAACACCAGGGACATTAGAGGCCTGATTTAGAGTCTGTGGATGTGGTCGGGCCGTCAAAAAAACAACTGTTCAACCATCCCCTGCATTTGAGGTTCGCACACCCGATTTAGAGTTTGGCAAATCTTGCACCAGTCTGTCACCTTACCTCGGTTCTCTTCATCTGTTGACTGGGATATATGAAATGGTAGGTGTTCTCACGGAAAGCCAATAAAAAGTCAGGCATATTTACACTATCATTTATGTTGATTAAAACATGACAGTTTAACCTCTACACTTGAGCAGGAGGAAGAAAAGGACAAAATAACCAAGTCCTGCCCACAACCCTGATACTACCTACTTTACATAAAAAAGTGGCATACCTGCGGTAACAAACTTTTTGGTGGATATTCTATCTACCTTTAGATTCCTCACCTGTAGAACATTCCCAGTTGTTAGAATGGAATCAGAGAACTTCATAGTCCTCACATCACTGGTAGGGGATGCTGGCTTCGTCATGGGGAGAGGAGTTGGCCTAACGGCTAGGGCGGTCAACCTTGAATCTGGGGAACTGGGTTCGAGTCTTAGCAATGACGCTGAACATCCTGTGATTCTGGGCAAATCACTTAATTTCCCAGTGCCGAACAAAAATGAATGTGACCTCATGTAATGCAACTGGTGCTATGGAAAGTGCTCTGATACCCGATACCGGGTCAAGTGTGCACTATATAAAACTCTCTTAAAAAAAAATGAAGCCATATGTGGTATCAGGTGGCATCGCCATATCTATATCATGCCTACCCCAGCAGAACAACATAAGATTTCCTTCATTTTTTCTCTGTCTTCGAGGGAACAGGTGGAATGATATGGATAGAGTAGTACACCACCAAAACATAAACTAGGATCTTAGTCACTTTACCTATAACTCATCAAACAGAGAGTGGGCACATTGGTCAGGAATCTGCAGGTAGAAAAAGGATCTACCAGAATCATTATTACTGCGGGTATGCAACTCTTTCACCTGATGGATACTTCTATCTGCAGAATCCTCACCTGAAAAGTGGATTTCAGAGCAATACCTTGCTCCTGATGGAGGGCTGATGGATGGCTAAACAAGGAAATCCTTTATAGGCTCACCCATATCGCTGCCTTACAGACCTCTTGCATAGAAACACCTCTTTCGCCAGAGCAACAGTGCTGGGTTTGGCCCTTTTAGAATGCTCACTGATCCCTTCTAGAACAAAGCATAGCATGTCTTAATGTAGAGAATAATCCATCCCCAAAGGGTTCTTTTCTGCACTGCTTTACCTTTTTTGGCACCACAGTACCCAGCAAAGAGCTGGTCATCCATATGTATGTCCTTGGTGTCTTCCAGATAGTAGTTGACACCCGTCCTGGACCAAATCTATGCAGCAGCTTCTCACAAAAAAATTCTCACACATCAATTAATTACAATATCATATATACTTTAAAGATAAAAGAAATACAACCATATGGAAAGTGCTAAGTGCTTCTAAACTGTGCTACAGTACATTATTCTGAACATGCAACCCTGCAGATCACAAGCAGCAACTTAATCATGTGTATTGAGTGTCGAGAACATACAGCCCCCTGCAAAGGCAGACATACATGAAAGCATGTTTCTTCAATCTGAAGTTGTTTTAGAAAAAGCAGTGACTGCGTGCAATCCATCAATTTTCTGGAATTAATAAAAGGCATTAAACATGTTTTAGAATATTTCTGATAAAAATGACAGTAAAAAGTTAAATGTAACATTAATTTTTAAAAGTATTTTTACACAGGCATACAAGTGATTCTAAGTTTTATTGAAAGCCTAGCAGGAAGCAGAGTAGGTATTTGTTTGTGTCTGCCTGAATGCGTAACATTGAAGAATATTCCCATCTTCCTCTGCCTTCTCATAAATGATTTCTAAGGGCACTTTTATGGTTCACAGACAATACGTCAAGATGGAAGCTATTTCAGGACTTAACCTTTTTTCCTGGCCGCAAGCTAGCAGTAATGGTTGAACTTGCTTTCTGCCCATTATAGCGCAGGTGTCCGTGCTATTAAAAACCTGAGGAAGGCCGATGGCTTCGAAAGATTATTTTTATAGTCACTAGCCATTGAATAATTATGACTTTATCTCAAGCTAATCAATCTTGTATGATGCTTTGTGTTAGTGATGCCTCCTCATTTTTCCAAATCCAGAGCCACAACAACGGGGGTGGGGTGGGGGGGGGGGCGAATTAGAACCCGGTCGGCTCAGGAGCCTAGTCCCGGCTTATTGTGGTTGATGAAGTGTGAGGTGCAAATAAGGACAGACAGAAGCTTAAGACAAAAGTGATTTTCCTCTATTTGAATTGCCGAATGGTCCCTAATACCCCAAATTCCCACCCCATAAGTGGCAACCAGTACGCATTGCGTGGAATAAATTTGTAACATAGGAGCGAACACACGAACCCAAGGAGGGGACGGCAAACTGAAAAGTCAACCAACCACCCTAGACAGCTTGGTTCTCCACTCTACTATGTTGGGTCTCCAAGAACCAGTTGAATTGAGAACCATCCCCAAATAAGAGAATACGTTGGTGTTGCAGAGGTGGTTTGTTTCTACTGAGAAATTTGGTAATGAGCTACTCTTGGGGTCCCAAGCCATGACAAAAGATTTGGAAAAATATTCAACATGTCAACTGTCCCCATACATTTCACCAAAAAGTGGACAGAAAAACACAAAGTTCTGGGTGTGCATTCTGATAACACCACATCGTCTGCATATAACAAAACTGGGCATGGCGTGCCGAACACTTATAGAACATTTAGGTGCCGATTCCAATCCTGTAAAAAAAATTCCTGTACGACTCGTATCCGTATTTTTGTACGTACAAATCGTACAAGTACCGTCCCACCGGTGAAGTACGATTCGTACGTGAAAAATACATACGAATCGTATCGGGGAAAGGTCTACGAGACGTACCCGGACAGTTTTACGTACAAATCGTAAAACTGAAGTCTAAGCGCACAAGTATACGATCCGTACCGCCCCTCCCAATACACAAGCGTATGTAAAAAGTCCCGTACGTAGCGAACTCCGTACCACTCGTATCCCGGGTAAACTTGTGCCCGGGATACGAGTCGTACAGCTCCCCCCGCCCCGTGTATGTCTGCACGTACCCCCGTATGTCAGCACCATACCCCCCATGTCAGCACCATACCCCCCCATGTCCGCACCGTACCCCAGCCCCATACCTGGACGCACCGTACCCCAGCACCGTACTTGTGCGTACCGTACCCCAGCCCCGTACTTGGACGCACCATACCCCAGCACCGTACTTGTACGCACCGTACCCCAGCACCGTACCCCAGCCCCGTACTTGTACGTACCGTACCCCAGCACCATACACCAGCCCCATACTTGGATGCACCATACCCCAGCCCCGTACTTGTACGCACCGTACCCCAGCACCGTACCCCAGCCCCGTACTTGGACGCACCGTACCCCAGCCCCGTACTTGTACGCACTGTACCCCAGTCCTGTACTTGGACGCACCGTACCCCAGCCCCGTACTCGTACGCACCGTACCCCAGCCCCGTACTTGTACGCACCGTACCCCTGCACCGTACCCCAGCACCGTACACCAGCCCCGTACTTGTACGCACCGTACCCCAGCCCCGTACTTGTACGCACCGTACCCCAGCACCGTACACCAGCCCCGTACTTGTATGCACCATACCCCAGCCCCGTACCCCAGCCCCATACTTGGACACACCGTACCCCAGCCCCGTACTTGTATGCACCGTACCCCAGCCCCATACTTGGACACACCATACCCCAGCCCCGTACTCGTACGCACCGTACCCCAGCCCCGTACTTGTACGCACCGTACCCCTGCACCGTACACCAGCCCCGTACTTGTACGCACTGTACCCCAGCACAATGCCCCTGGCCCGTACTTGTACGCACCGTACCCAAGCCCCGTCCCCCAGCATCGCGTATGTACAGACCTTACAACAACATTGCGTATGCGAGCACGGTACAACAACATTGCGTATGTATGCACCTTACATACGCGAAAACGACTCGTACTGAACCAGGACACTGTAAAACAGCACAGGGAGGGTCAATTCGAATCGCACAATGCCACAAAACATGTCTACAGTTGGAAAAACATCAACATGACTGACCTGGAACATCCAAACAGGCAAACAGAGGCCCAAACTCACAACCACCTCTTATAACACACCCACCAAAATTTCAAACTCAGGCACACCCACAAATGGACCAATAAAAAGGGCCCTCACACACAAACCATGAGCCTTTGCAACAGACTCATTGATGCTACAGACCACACACCAACTACTGCACCCATACACCTTAACATATACACCTTCACACACACTCCTTCACACATACCCCCTTCACATTCTGACCCACACCTTCACATTCACATCCACACACTCACAACCATCCACACTCTCACCCCACACCATGCCCACTGACAAGAATCCAAAGTTCACAAGGGAGGAGCTGGACATCCTTGTCAAAGAAGTCATCAGAGTCGAGCCACAGCTCTTTGGGACATTGGTCAGACAGACCAGCATAGCCGAAAGAACACGCCTGTGGCAGAGGCTCGTCCATAGGGTGAATGCTGTTGCGCCCATCAGAAGGACCAGGAATGAATGCCAAGCTAGGTGGTACGATCGGCGGAGGGCAGTCAAGCGCAAAATGAACGAGGACTACGCCCAGAGCAACATCACTGGAGGTGGGCTGCCCCGCAGACCGGTACATTACCATCCCTGGGAGGAGAAGGTGATGGCCCTGCTTCCGCCGGTGAGAGTACATGGAATCGAAGGAGTTGCCGAGCCTGGTGAGTACACAAACAACTTACATATCATGGGGGTAATGGCATCCACACCCCAACTACACCAAATGCACGCAACTACCCCCAAGCCCTCACCGGACACAACCACACTCAAAAACAATGCTCATGCCACCAACATGTGTATGCCCCATTCACAAAGCAAGGCCATGCCATGTCCCAGGCTACACAAACTGTGGTAAATAATTTAATTACCGGGACTTAATTTGATACAGAATCTTAATAAAATAGCTCAGTAAAATAAGAGGCAGAATCCGTGGTATAAGAGGTTCGGAATGGGCTTTATTCCAATGGACAATTCGAATTGTTGACCTCAAGTTCCATCACCACGGGGGTTCAGGAAGTGAAGTACAATACTTTATTGACAAGTAATCATTTTTATAGAACAGACATTACAATGAAACAAATGCAGGAGGCGTAACAATTGATAAGGAAGATAACATCATACATGCGTAATGAAAATGGGCGTAATTGGGCGTAACAAAGGAACGTCATTGGTTGTGAGATCACAGATGGGTGGATCTATGAAATAATTTCGCAATGTCAGCAGAAATACTTGGCAGAGATGCACGCGCAGCAGCATGACGTGTGATTGACGTGCAACTAGGGGGTGAAGGGGACTTGACATTTAGCTCTACATGTGGAGACAAGAAGTCTGGGGGGTCAAGTCAACCTAATCCCAAATCATATCTAACATCCTATGTTTAAAGAACTATGTTATCCACAAAGGAAGGACTCTTGGACAAAATCTATTCTATACTGACTGTGTGTGCGTGCACAAGCGTCTAAGTGTCTATATGAGATGCAAGGGGCCGAAATCTTCCATGGCAATAGGGCTATGAATTACTTGCATGAAGACAGAGAAGACGGGCCCTTTGCTCAGTAGCTGAAGGAAATGTTTACTTAAACTACTAGACAGGAATGCATCGGCTGAGGAGCGAAGCAGATAACTTGAAGGTGAAATACAGTTTTTGGCAGGCAGGCAGACCGGCCGAGTCAGGCACCGTTAGCCGCACAGGGAGTAGGACAAAGTTCATGGATACAGATGCGAGCTCAGACTGGAGCTGTCAGAGGTAGAAAGCAGGGAAAAGCTTGATGGCAGAATCAGGGCCTACTCGCCTGAACTGCAAAATGGAGTAACTGAGCCATATAATGTCGGTGGCCTTTCGTACTTAGGAATCGAATATCCAGCCCATTCATGACGGATCTGAAAGAGGACATGTTGGCGGTGGACGCACATGTGTTTGCGTCTTCATAACTGGAACTGGAGGGAACATACATGTACTTGTAACATGCACATAGAACCGTTGGGGTCCAAGATAGGGGACATAACTGATCATAAAAATCCATATTTCCACATTCCCTCCTTGTCCCCTACTTGCCCTTCAAGAGATATCAATCTTCATTAATCCATTGATCTGTTCATATAGCATCATTTGTTCTTCTTTCTTCTTTCGGGATCTTGAATGAAAACCTTGATGTGGAATACACGATGTGGCACACAGACCACAAATCGCTGGTACACATTGCAGGCATAAGCAGCAACTGAATAGTATAAGAAGGCCAATACCTAGGAAGGATAGAACTCTCCATCCCCAGACTGATAACACGCTCCAAAACCACCCGGACCAAGTCCAAGTGCCTGGATTCTGGTGTATCTGGCTCACAATCTTATGAAGGCGGGTTATAGCCTTATATACAGATGGCGAATTTTCTGGTATGAATACGCAGCAGCTTGATCCGATGACCCTACAAGCTCCGCCCCTATCGGCCAGGATGACGTCAAGGACAAGACGATTTTGAAGAACAACAATCCTCATCGCAGACTGCTCCTCTGTCAAGTTGCCTAGGGCGGAAATAGTTTCATTCACTACGGCTTCAAGAGTCCTAGTTAATCTACGTATTAGCTTACTATTGGTAACTGTACCTATATAGGGAAAGAGGCCTTTATTAAAATCTACATACTTTTCCCATGCCGTTTCAGTGTAATCGACAATTGGGAGATCTCTCCGTTCTCTATTGTGTACTAAATGAATATTTCTGTGGTAATCAGGAGGAGCTAGGAAAACAGGTGGCAAAAGGAATGCAATGTAACAGGTACCATCCCAATCTAGAGGCAGACGCATATATGCAGTCTGACCACATATAAAGTAGGAATGGCGAGAAGCTCTAAATGAAGATTTGCCTTGATCACTGAATTCTATTACAGTAGTGCATCTACTATGGCCCATATGTATGGAACCATTCTTTCTTACACACAATTCACCCTTAGCTGGGAACACCGACATGGCAGGCAAAATTGGTGCAACTTCGGATTCGACATTCAGAATCATGAGATTAAGTGTAAAATTACCTAATCCATATACTTCATTTTCAGCAGTAGCAGACTTTGAGTAAAACTAAGTTCAGATTTCCCCATACCCAATTGTCTTGATAAACTGCTGTGTTTGAATCTAAGGAATTGATTAAACTAAACCATGCTCCACAGGAGCCATTGTGTGTAAACGGATACGGAAAGAGGGGCAGAACTCCCTTATAATTCTGATAGGGAGGGAGTCGGCCACATATCCAACAATTGGTAGCATTACTAGTCTGATGGGAATGATGTAACATACTAATGAAAGTGTTATTGCGCAGCGCAAATCTATAGGACAATTCATGCGGGGGTAGGTCACTAAAAGAATGTTCAGCAGTAACATTATAGACATATTTAGAAATAGGATGATATATGTGCAACAATATACTCGCAGTGATTATTATAAGGCTCAAGAAAAACAAAATTAATAACGTCACTATACAATGACTACGCATTGATTTACAGTACGCATGTCGTTTCAACATTTTTCGGGTTTTTTCTCTATTCAGGTCTAAGGGATACATGTCAGAGACAAATTCAACCGCTTCACCTTGGAGAGGACTTAAACAATCAAATTGTCTGACTTATTAGATCTCAGTTTTAATTTATATAGTTCCTGGTTACTGTGTTCAACCAAAGGGAGCTTTGAGTCAATGGGTGAAGACACACGAGGTGTGGTATTTACATCCGATGGTAGTCCATGAAATTTCTTGATATGACTTGAATGCACCCAGCCTTTTCTGCCCTCGATCTTCACGGCTGTCCTTGTGGTGAGCAGGACCAATTGCGGCGACTTCCACCTAGGATCCAGCTGAGTCTTCCGATCAAAGTTCCTCACTAAAACTAGATCCCCCGGAACTACGTCATGGGGTTTCACCTCAGTGTTGTCAGGAAAGGCTGCAGCTACCTGTGAACGACAAGATTGTAGTGCAGACATCAAGGAAGCCAGGTAATCTGTCAGCATATTACAGTCAACATCAGTTATTTTACGGGGTATAGGCGTCCCCCACATATTCGGTGGTCTTCCAAAGATCACCTCATAAGGGGATAGCCCTGTTCGAGAGTGTGCTACCATTCTCATGTAAAAGAGTGCAACTGGTAAGGCTACTACCCAATCGACACCTTTCTCTCTACATATTTTGGACAATCTGATTTTCAGAGTTTGATTGTGTCGTTCCACGAGACCTGCTGCCTCGGGGTGTCGGACACAATGAAACTTCCACTGATATCCTAGCAAAAGTGAAACATGTTTCATCAGTTCGGATGAGAACGGCTGGCCGTTATCTGAATAGACAACACGTGGTAAACCGTACCGTGGGAAGAATTCTCGAACTAGCTGCTTAGCAGTAGTCGGGGCAGTGTAATCTGAGACTGGGTACGCTTCGGTCCAACGGGAAAGAGCACAAACAACTACGAGAACATATTTGAATCCTCGACATCGTTCCATCTGGATATAATCCATCTGGAGGACTTCAAAAGGGTGATCAGGAGGCTGAAATCCACCCTGCTCTACGGGGATGCTTTTACCTGGGTTAAACTGACAACATATCATACAGGTACGGACTTTTTGCTTAGCTGCTGCTCGTAAATGTTTGTTGAACCAAATGTGTTGAATGCTGTCTAGCATAGCTTTCTCTCCTAGATGCGCTGGACTGTGTATCGTATTTATGATAGCTTGGACCATAGAGTCAGGAAGAAACCATACAGATTTCTCCTTCGTCATCCATCCCTGGTCCGTTTGGATCCCTCCTAATTCAGTCCATTTCTTTATTTCGTCTGGTGTAGCATGTGTCTGTATGTCAATTACGTCAAGAGCGGGATCCTTAATCGTCATACAATGTGTTGGTGTCTGGACTATTGTCTTTGTCATGTCGGATGTGTGAGTTTGAGCAGTCTGTTTAGCTGTTCTGTCAGCTAAATCATTGCCTTGAGAAATGATATCAGTAACTTTCGTATGAGCTTTGCATTTCATAATCGATATTGCAGTGGGTAAATGGATTGCGTCTAACAGAGCATGAATGAGGGATCCGTGCTGAATGTGGGCACCGTGAGAAGTTAAATAACCTCTCTCTCGCCACAGCACGCCGAAGTCATGTACAACTCCGAATGCATAGCGTGAGTCAGTGTATATGTTGACTTTCTTATTTGTGGCTTGGATACAGGCTTGTGTCAGAGCAATAAGCTCTGCTGCTTGAGCTGACAAGGTATTTATACAGTTTGTTTCAATGACTTCAGTATCTGTTGTGACTGCATATGCGGCCACTAAATCTCCTGTACTTGTTCTCATACATGAACCGTCTACATACAACGTCAGGTCTGGATCTAACAATGGGACATCTGTCAAGTCTTGTCTGGGTTTCGTCGTTATTGTAATAACTTCAATACAATCATGAGCTAGTGGGTCTGTTCCGATTACAGGTAAAAGTGTGGCAGGATTCAATGTATTACAGCGTCTGATTTCTATATGTGGCTGAAACAATGTTAATTCGTACCCTGTAAGTCTTGCTATGGTCAAGTGTTGTGTTTGCGTTCGGTTCACAAGAACCTCTACTGCATGCGGTACTTGTACTGTCAACGGATGTCCTAACACTATGGCATCGCTTTGTCTGATTGCTAAAGCTGTTGCTGCCACTGATTTCAGGCACGCAGGCAAAGCCTGAGCTACGGGATCTAATGTACTAGAGAAATAGGCACATGGTTTGCGTGATCCTGCTTGTTCCTGAGTGAGTACTGACAAGGCAGTACCTTCTCGTTCTGTAACAAAGAGTGTAAAATGTTTCCTGTAACATGGTGTCGCTAACACAGGTGCTTGACATAGAGCTTTCTTTAAGCTTTCAAAAGCTAGTGTGTGTTCCTGAGTCCAAGGGAGGACGGTCGAGGTGGCCGCCTCCTGTGTTGTCAACTGAATGAGTGGTTTTGCTAAAAATGCATATTGAGGGATCCACTGCCTACAATATGAAGTGAGGCCTATGAAAGCCCGTACCTCCTTTTGTGTCTTGGGTATTGGCATGTTAGCAATTAACTGAATGCGGTCGGGTGTAAGCTGCCTTCCCTCCTTGGACAGCGAGTGTCCAAGATAAACAACTCGCTGGACACAGAATTGCAGCTTAGAAGGGGACACCTTGTGCCCCTTTTCGGCTAGAAATTGTAAAACTATCAGAGATGCTTTTTCACATTCAGGTTCGCTTCGGGCGGTGATCAGCAGATCATCGACATATTGAAGTAGTGCAGTGTTAACTGGCATGTGTATACTGTCAAGTTCTCGTTTCAGTGCTTGGCTATAGATGCTGGGGCTTTCTGTAAATCCTTGAGGTGCGCGTGTGAATTTAAAACTTCGTCCGTTTAAACTAAATCCGAACAAGTATTGGCTCTCCGGATCTATTGGGACGCTGAAAAAGGCATTCTTGAGATCAATTACAGTAAAGAATGTTGCGTTTGAATCAATGGCTGTCAGTAATGACGAGATATCGGGGACCACAGGGAATTGTGGCACAATGCATTTGTTTAATTCGCGCAGATCAATAACCAATCGATATACTGGCGGGGCCTTTGGATCAGTTCGTTTAAGAATCGGAATTATCGGGGAATTACATACATTGGAGTCGGTTTCCACAACCACTCCTTGGACAATAAGCTCGTCAATGATTTGCAGTAAAGCCACTACAGCATCTGGTGGTAACTTGTATTGTCGCATTCGTGGTAGTACCACTCCTGCTTTTAGTGTAACTCGATATGGTGTAATATTCATGCAACCAACATCTGTAGGGCCTTGTGCCCATAAATGTGTGGGTAAAGTCTGCAGTCGGTGATCCATGTCTCGGGATACATAGTGACCTTTGAAATCTCGTAAAAACAACCTTACTCCTTCCGGAGAACAACATATTATCGCTCCTAGAGCTTTCAATGTTTTTATACCTAACAAGTTTTCTGGACATGATTTAGTAAGCAATAAATCTGTAGTTCGTGTCAAGGGTCCAATCGTAAGTGGAAGAGGCTGTGATACTTCATTAACAATAGGTTTTCCTGAAAAACCAAGGGAAATATTCTGTGAGCCTGAGAGGGGTGCCCCTGGAACTTCACTACGTTTTATTGTTGTTCGACTTGCCCCTGTATCAAGTAAAAATTTTCTATCTTGACCCAATAATTCACTGTGCACATAAGGTCCTTCTTGATCTACAGGGACCTCGATAAGGGGTAAGTCAACTTCCCTCTCTAGGCTGGTTCATGCGTATCGTTGATACTCAGGATATTCATACTGTGCGGTCTGATACATTTGTCGTGTCGTGGTTTGTGTGGCAGCAACAGGCAGCGCTGGTGCAGCTGGCACAAACTGTATAGACTGTTGTGGAGCTGGCATGGACTGCTGCGGAGCTGGCATGGACTGTGCATGCTGCGGAGCTCCTTGTTCATTCTGATCCTGTCTGAGTGGCCGTGGTCTTTCCTTTGCAATACCTACGGCGATATTACGTTTCAGGACTGGACAATCGTGTACGTAATGACCTGGCTGTTTACAATAATTGCATGTCCCTTTTACAGGAACTGCTGAATCTCCGGAATGTGTCACACCCTTTTTGTGACCGTCAGTTGGAACTGTCTGGGAAACTAGCATTTTCATTTTCGTGTCTTTCATACGTCTTTGTTCATGTTCTTGTTCCTCTCTAATTCTATTGTGATGATACTGTAACATTTGTAACATTTGTGATGGGGTGTTACCTTGCCAGGTACTCTCGAATTTCAATACTCTATTCTTCACTTGGGGCAAGGAATTTTCAACTAATTTTGTCACAAACAGATGTGGATATGACTCACTACTTGCTTTTATGCCACTATTTATACCAAAACATTTCTCGAATCGGGCATAGAAATCACTGGTGTCTTCATCTTGTTTTTGTTTACAGGCTGAGATTGCACCCCAATCTTCCTTTTTTGTAGTTAATAAACGTGGCAGTACCTGTACTAGTAAACCTGGTAGTGCTTTAGTTTTATCCCCAAGTCCTGCTCCTGCAGTTCGGGCCTTTTCTTCTGCTTCTAATGCTGTCCAGTCTATCTTTTGGTCTCCCACTTCCCACTCTTTTTCCTTAAGTTTTTCATAAATGCCAGCAGGCATTAATACCTTTAATATTGTCATAATGTTGGGATAAGTATACTCTCCCATGAGTAACATGTCTTTAATTTCTCGGTGAAAACCCGCTGGGTCTTTGTCATGACTTGGTACCACTTTCTTCATTTCTAACAATTCTATTTTAGATATGGGCGTATATACAAATACGCGTTTAAACTGATTGTCCTCGCCTTTTATCGGGTGCACTTCTCGTAAGGGATTCTGTCTATCTATGTAATACGGCGTTCTTTCCTTGATGGGCAGTGAGACATGTTCTGGGCATACAAAAAGAATGTACTGCTTTCTGGATTCTAGTATTTCTCTAATTAACTTAGTACCTGAACCTCTCCATCTATTCGTGAGTAATTCAGTCAATATATCAGGTAAGGGACCAGGATCGGAATGTTGGTTCTTATATAATATAAGAAGTTGTTGAATCATATAAATCCCAGCTAAACGCTGTTCATCTGGGCTGAGGTTCAAAAACGTGTGTGCTACTGTATCATCACCATATTTTCCGGGACTGTCAATCCAGTGAACGGCTGACCTGGCTAATTCTTGTTCATCCATAGAATCGAGTAGGTGATAACCCCTTCGTTCTCGGAGTAATTTGTCAGCGGCTTGGAACGAATGTTCGGGAGACCTTATATTTATTATAGGCGTTGGATAAGTCCTGTTATTATCTGGACATATCGGACGTATCGGATCAGTAAAACATCTAGTATTATTACAAGATCTTCCTCTACCTACATAGGCTATAGTTTCTGACTGTCTTGCGGGAAATTCTAATTCTCCCTCTTCGTTTTGTTCAAACTGGTCTACCGCCAATCTCTCTTCATGTATTCGTTCTATTTCTTTACGGATCTTTCGGCACATGGCTACTATACATGTTTGCTTATCATGTTTCCCGTCTGATATATTCTGGCTCCATCTCGTAAGAATTTGCATTACTTCCGGGTTTACCCCCGGTCGGTCTTGATTTCTGATCACACAATTTATGAGGAAACGTAACAATTCCCCCTGTATCTCCACTTTCTGGTATTCCATAGCTCTGTTAATACATTCAGAATCTCGCCCTGTTTGGACAAAATGATATATATTATCTAGATGCATAGTCATTCCTGGTAGCTTCCCTAAATACATCGCAGCTCGTCTGATACGTAATGATGCCAGGACCATTTCGTCCTCTTTGCCGGGCACAGGGTCATATCTACAATCTACTAGAAGTTCCTTAAGCGTGCGGGTATTTATAAGTTTGGGCGTACGTGGATGTGCTGATTCTTGAAAGGTAAGCTTATTTATTCTGGGTGGCGTAGAAAAATCGTTGATAGCACCTCCTGTAGCCCCATCTGGGGTACTGGGCGCGAAAGGATTCGTTGATCGTGATACAGAAACTATAGGTGTGGGCGCAGCTGTAGAAACGGCTGTGGGAACAGATGTAGAAACAGATGCGCTTGCCGGAACTTGTGTCGGAGTTTGTTGTTGCAAAGGTACAGACACATGGTCTTGACGTTGAACCCCCCCAGCAGACGGTCTATGTGGTGCGGGGTTAGCATACTCGGGAGCTGCGTCATCTAAATATGAGGAAAGAAAAACATCTTCTGCGGTTCTGGGATGCCCCTTTGGATGTGCTTTTATCGGAAACAATGGGGGTGGCAAGTCTTTTGGTATCTCCGGAGTAGCCTTAGGTAATCCTTCGGCCAGAAGGGGATACATACCATTCATAAGGGCATTTCTTTGTCTATCTACTTGTTCTGATTTTACCCGTGTACCTTCTTCAATTAATAGTTTTTCTCGAACTTTATTTGAATTTTCCTTACTTTTTTCTTCCTGTCTTAGTGCTTTTTCTGTACGTCTATGGGATTCTTTACGCCATAACTCAACGGCGTCTTTCTGTGACTGTCTAGCTTTCCTTTTCCATAATTCTTCCTCTACTTTCATGATGCACTCTGCATCCCAGGTCCCAGCTGCGGGCCACCTCTGACTTTCTGGTAATTCCTTGGTGTAGTCCACCCATAAATCAAGAAATAATATGGCGTCTAAGCCATGTTTGTGATACATGAAGTGCCCTGGAGTGTCCCTAGGAGGAATAGGAACAGCTTCTTCGAGTACCCCTTTTCTAGTTGTGATCTGTCTTAATTTCGAAAAGAGCGGCATATTGACAACTGATCTGATACTTAACCTTGAACACACTTAATACAAAAGCACAATAATGAACAGTCATTCATACCACAATACGCAGGACGTACTGACACATTTAACGTTTAGCATTGAAATGAACAACAATGATGATAGTCTAAGAAACTAGTCACTAAGCATAATTCTCGGCAATAACTAGATGCTTCTGAATACTTGATATACTACTAAACAGTACAGATACACTGCTGAAACAGTGCAGACCGGATTTGTGTACCCAAACCCGTCTTGACCGGCACAACCTATGTGCACGTCAGAACGCCTCCCCAGCAATGGTACTCACCGGGTAGCTCGGAACGGAAGGCCTCGGAACGGAACTGAACTGAACTGGACCGGACTGGACTCGACTCGACTCGAAAACTTCGGAACTTCGGAGCATCGGAAACCTCGGAACTTCGGAACTTCGGAACTTGGTGGGCCTCTGTATACCTCGGATCTTGCTCTCTCAGCTAGGCTCTGGTCGGGATACTTCGCACTTCTCACCGCCTCGTCTGGGTGTTGATCGCAGCCTCAGTCGCCCCCGCTTGACCGGAGGGAGATACAGGAAATCCTGCTGGTACGCGTTGTTGTCCGTCCAGCTGTGGCAGGAGACCGGGCCTGCAACGCACCACCGGCGCGTGAGATGAGAAAGTGTCCCTGTTCAGGCGCCAATCATGTGGTAAATAATTTAATTACCGGGACTTAATTTGATACAGAATCTTAATAAAATAGCTCAGTAAAATAAGAGGCAGAATCCGTGGTATAAGAGGTTCGGAATGGGCTTTATTCCAATGGACAATTCGAATTGTTGACCTCAAGTTCCATCACCACGGGGGTTCAGGAAGTGAAGTACAATACTTTATTGACAAGTAATCATTTTTATAGAACAGACATTACAATGAAACAAATGCAGGAGGCGTAACAATTGATAAGGAAGATAACATCATACATGCGTAATGAAAATGGGCGTAATTGGGCGTAACAAAGGAACGTCATTGGTTGTGAGATCACAGATGGGTGGATCTATGAAATAATTTCGCAATGTCAGCAGAAATACTTGGCAGAGATGCGCGCGCAGCAGCATGACGTGTGATTGACGTGCAACTAGGGGGTGAAGGGGACTTGACATTTAGCTCTACATGTGGAGACAAGAAGTCTGGGGGGTCAAGTCAACCTAATCCCAAATCATATCTAACATCCTATGTTTAAAGAACTATGTTATCCACAAAGGAAGGACTCTTGGACAAAATCTATTCTATACTGACTGTGTGTGCGTGCACAAGCGTCTAAGTGTCTATATGAGATGCAAGGGGCCGAAATCTTCCATGGCAATAGGGCTATGAATTACTTGCATGAAGACAGAGAAGCCGGGCCCTTTGCTCAGTAGCTGAAGGAAATGTTTACTTAAACTACTAGACAGGAATGCATCGGCTGAGGAGCGAAGCAGATAACTTGAAGGTGAAATACAGTTTTTGGCAGGCAGGCAGACCGGCCGAGTCAGGCACCGTTAGCCGCACAGGGAGTAGGACAAAGTTCATGGATACAGATGCGAGCTCAGACTGGAGCTGTCAGAGGTAGAAAGCAGGGAAAAGCTTGTTGGCAGAATCAGGGCCTACTCGCCTGAACTGCAAAATGGAGTAACTGAGCCATATAATGTCGGTGGCCTTTCGTACTTAGGAATCGAATATCCAGCCCATTCATGACGGATCTGAAAGAGGACATGTTGGCGGTGGACGCACATGTGTTTGTGTCTTCATAACTGGAACTGGAGGGAACATACATGTACTTGTAACATGCACATAGAACCGTTGGGGTCGAAGATAGGGGACATAACTGATCATAAAAATCCATATTTCCACAAAACCACAAACACAAGACTGGATGTCCGGGATTCTGGGGGGGGCACACAAAACGCATTGTTCAACTCAGAATCAGACACCTTTGCTCTCAGCCCATATGGCCCAGGTACATACCCATGCACCATGCTCAATGCACAGGGACTGGCTAAGTACTGACAAGGTAGCTGACACTTGGCCCTGCTGTAGGCCGCACAAGGCCCTCTTGTGACCCCTGTAAACACAAACACCAACACCACAAGCTCAGATATCTAGGACAGGAACTCACACTCACTGTCATGGCAGCATGCTCCATGAGGGGACAGATACATCACCTGGGAGACCCACTGCCAAATCACACTACACACACCAGAAGGCCCTGTCACACACACCCCTTACACAAGCACACACCCCCAGGGCAGCCAATGGATTTACCCACTCTCACAATGGACATGTGACACAACAAGATCAATCCATAGCCAAAGAAGCATCCAAGCCAAAAATCGACATGTCAAACACTCTGGAGAACATATCAGTCTGTCCCCTGCAACATACTGTTATGGCTGTCTTTCTGCCAGCCCTCTGGAGAAGGAGAATGATGGAGAGTGACTCCAGCCTATCACCCCATAGCATAGGGGTTAGGCCGATAAACAGGGACAGATATAAGGGCATTTTCGTGCCATTTCTCTTAGAGTAAGGCTTATGAATTTAAGTGAGGGGTTAGATATATAAGTATTAGTCATGATTTACTTATTTGCTAACATGCCGATCTGTTTCTCATGGAGCTATGCATAATATGGGCTCCGTAGGCCTTAAGCGAGACAGACTCCATTTTGCTTTCTGCCTGGTAGCTCGAGAAGGCTTTCTAGGTTAAAAGTGATGTTTTAGTCTTAAGCTGTTGTTCGCTTGGAGAGAACCGGTTCAGGCTGACCCTTATCGAAGGAATGTATTTTTCTCCACTCCGAAGACACAACTTCAGGCTGGCCAGCTGGGAAAGTGTCCTTGGTACGGGGAGGTACAAGAATTTGGTGGGCGGCAGGTTACTGGCCGTGAATTTCCATGAAGGAACGGGCTTTGGATATTAGCAAAGGTGTTAGTCTTTCAGTCAGTCAGTCCGTAGGCGGCATCTAGCCGTTAGCATCTCTGCCATTATTCATTTTCATGGTGGACAAGTCGCCATCTTTGAAGTCGGAGAAAGATTTAAGACCGAAACTCTCTGAAGATAGACTGAACGAGAAGTGGCGCGGAGCGCACTAACCCAGAGAGAGAGAGACGGTAGCTAATTAACAGCAAGGTTCCGAGGTCCTGAGGGAGAGCAGACGAGTTTGAGCCTATCAGTGCAGACGTGTACTTGTGACGGCTGAGGGTGACTGCAAGGCGAGCCAGGACCCAGAGACGAGACAGGAGCCTAGATGACTGCCGAGTCCCGATTTCCCATTAACCAGGTGAAGTCCGACCGATTCTTATAGTGCGTGCACCCTAATCTTTCTCTTTTATTTCTTGTGTAAATGTAATGCTGCATAGTAATGTGATTTATGTTTATGGTTAATAAATGCCCTAATTCATATAGAATTATCGTGTACCTGGTTCTTGTGTTCAATCTTGGTAAATGATGCTCCTAGTTGAGCACTGTTTAGACGAACGGATGAGAAATCCCGATCAGACGAATAGTTATCAAATAAAGAGGGAGTGAGTGGACCTTTGATGTCGTAAGCACGGAGTACACTATACAATCTGAATCCATATCCAAAGTTATTATTTTAGTTTTATCCTAAGTAGATTGCTGAGATATCATCCTAATCATGTTTCATAGGAATGTGGTCGTCGTTGATATGCGGCGTTAATGAGAGCGCTGGGGAGGATTACCAGCGTGTAGGACTGCCGGATTGCAGCCCGTGTGTAAGTGAGAGCGGCGGGAGGGATACCGCCGTGTAAGTTTCGCAGGATCGCGAACGATTTGGGAGAAGGGAGCATTGGGTTCTGCAGGCCCGTGTGTAGACACGCCGGATTGCGTGTCAGATCTGCCCTAGGGTAGAACGGTCTGGGTCAGGGCGACCGCGAGGCCAACTGATGTGAATAAGATATTGTAGAAAATCCATATATGTATATTGTCATTCCCCATTCTTAGGTACGACCTGTATATTCATCTTTATATCTACCCATTGTAAATATGATCTAAGAAGGGAAGGTGAGTACGTTTTGGCTGGGTCACAGGGGCCCCTGGGGGCTGATCCCATCTAAACAGAAAATCCAGCCATTACATCTGGCGTCACGAACTGTTTACGAAGCCTGTGTGCATTGTTTTGTTTTGATCTCGTTAGTTTGCGCTCGGCTTGTACGTATAAAATTTTGTTTATAATTGTGTATATACTTTTTTGTTGTTGTTTTTGCGTGTTAATATGTTTCCTAAAAAATCTCCGTCGGTTTTTAAATTACCGATTCAGATTCCCGGCTGGGAGTCTACGCCTTATGAGGCTTTAGCCCGTGAGTGGGCTGATTCTACTGGTTTGAGTGAAAATTGGTCTTCATGCTTGGAGCAGGCGGAGCCTGCCGATGTGATTTCATGCCTACAGAAAGCGCCAATAGTGAAAGGCGATGAGCTTCCTATTTTAGGACGCAGAGGATGGATTATTCTTAATGCATACAGAATTTTACATGAGAAGTTTGTTCGACTACAGAAACAATTTAAAGATACGGAAGTACGGTGTGTTGAGTTGCAAAATGCGCATACTCTTTTACGTTGTCAAAATAAACTGCTTGCCGACAAACTTGAAACATATCAGACCATTGCCGAAAGAGCTGCGGTCCGTATTGCACGATATAAATATAAACATCGTCGTGGGCGCGTGTCGTCCCGCAAAGTGCGTATGCTTGTAGCGAAAGCTGGAATGGATTGGAACCCCGATGAGTGGGACGGTAATATCTGGGATTCTCATACTTCTGACTCCTCGGCGGAGGAGGGTGACAAGCGCGAGTCTTCTCGCTCCGGACGTGATTGTAAATCTGCTTCATGCATTGATTTGACTCCCGATTTTGACCGTGCTCGTTCTTCCCGTGCGGATAACGTAGCTTGCCCTGATTGTTCTGTTAAATCTAAGATGCGGGCTTCCTCGGAAGCTCTTCCCGCAGTTTCTGCTCATCCGATCTTTCGACGGAAATTACAACAAGCCCCTGGTACTCCGGGTGGTATCCCTCTTGACTGTCTTGAAGATTTTACTCAGCAGGAGATTAGTGATATCCTGCAACGATTTAAACAACGGCCTGGTGAGGCCTTGCTTGCCTGGATGGTGCGTCTTTATGAGCTTGGCGCTTCCGGTATTATGCTCGATGCTGTTGATTGCTTACGATTTTGCTCTTTGAGTTCTGATTCTACTATTCAGGACCATTTTCGGAATTTTAATGGTAATGTCCAAACTTCTTTGCTCCAGCTTGCGTCTGATGGCTGTAATCATAAATATCCGACAGAGTCTGATTGGCCCTCTGACGAAAAGCCGTGGTACACTCTGCGCGATGCGTCGCAACGTTTAAAGGAAGAAGTCATGAAAACGTGTATCTTCCTTAGTACTGCTGACAGGTTATTGGATGGTTTGTTAACATCTTCCGTGCGTAACCGCATTATACGTACTTCTCCTGTTGCTTACAAACAGGTCATGATGACATTGTTGATTAATCAAACTGGCAATCCTTTGTCTGCTGTGCTTGAGTCTGTTCGTCAGCTTGGTGAGCTGGGTGAATGGTTTAAACCTGAAAGACAATCCCGACCTGAGGGTCGTACTGGAGGGGACTATAAGTTCTCTAGACGTGACATGTTTCTTGCTCTCATTGCTGATGGTGTCAAACGGGTAGAGATCGATGGTGAACCTAATAATATCCTATGGGATATGTTTCGTAAGCGTGGTTTGGATCGGAAGGAAGGTGCCCGTCGTGTGCGAAAGAATGATTATGATCGTGGTTCGGATGACAGTGGTGATGAGAGACGACGTGTGAATTCTGATCGCCGTGATGACCGGCGCCAAGAACGTGGTGGTTCCCCCCGTCGTAGTGATGGGAGGGGAAGAGAGGATGATCGTGACAGGGGAAGGGATGATCGTGGTTCTGGCAGACATAGAGATGCAAGGAGTTATTCCCCTGATATACGAAGGAGGGAGGATCGTAATAGACTCTCTGACCGTAATTCACAACTTTTTGAACATGATACTAATCCGTTTCGTACTGGAGACGGATATGAACAAGAAATCCTAATACCGAAGAAAACTGAAAACATCTACCCTGATCTGTCTTGGTTGACGGAACGCGGGAAAAATGACTAGGAAATAGGTCGAGCTCCAGTACGCAGGTGGGCCCACAGAGATTACAGACCATATGTAGATATTGAGATTTTTTGGAAACATCGTAATATCCAAAGGGCCCGAGCGTTAGTTGATACTGGGGCGGAGGCCACTTTAATTCATGGTAAGTCAAAGAAATTTCATGGACAGTCTTTCACAATTACCGGCCTGGGTGGCAAAGAAACACCCGCAGTTCAAACTGCACTTGAGATTAAAATTGGTAGGATTCCTCGTAGAGAATACTCTGTGTTGGTTGTGCCACTTTTGGAATATATTATTGGAATTGACATTTTGAAAGGTATGACTTTGCATTTGGATGATGGTTACTATCAGTTTGGTACTAGACAGTACATTTCGACCAGACCCGTACGGGTTGGCCGTTTACGCATGCCACCTATTAAGATCCCTTTAGCGACGAAAGTGATTTCTCAAAAACAATATCGCATCCCAGGTGGTCATGAAGAAATTACAGCTACGATTCAGGATTTGGTTGACGCAGGAGTCATTACTCCGGTCACATCCGCTTGGAATAATCCTGTTTGGCCCGTGCGCAAAAGTGATAACTCTTGGCGCATGACTGTTGATTATCGAGAATTGAACAAACATACACCTAAATTGACTGTGGCAGTGCCTGACATTGTTACATTGATTGAGAGAATTCAAAAGCATCCAGGTACATGGTATGCTTCTATCGATATTGCTAATGCATTCTTTTCGATTCCAATTGCCCCCGAATGCCAGGAACAATTCAGTTTTACATGGAATGGACGTCAAATGACATTCCGGAGTCTTCCTCAAGGCTATGTACATAGTCCTACGATCTGTCACCGGCTGGTGGCGGAACATTTGTCTGAAGTGCCCACAAATACACAAGTTCAGATTTGTCATTATATTGACGACGTTTTGATTCAAGGTGATACACAAGATCAGGTACAGTCTCATTTGGATCAGATTATTGATTGTTTGCGGGCTAAGGGTTGGGAAATCAATCCTGACAAATTACAAACTCCATCTCAAGCTGTAAAATTTTTAGGAATCAATTGGCATGAGGGTCACAGAGAGGTGATCCCACAAGTTAAACGTAAAATACTTGATTTTGCTGTTCCCAGAAATAGGAAAGAGGCGCAATCCTTCATTGGGTTGTTTGGATTCTGGCGCCAACATATTCCCCATTTGAGTCAAATCTTGGCTCCACTGTACCGAGTCACTCGTAAAAAGAATGCGTTTGAGTGGGGTGAACCTCAACAGACTGCTTTTATTTTGGCTAAAGAAGCTATTCAGTATGCTTTGGATTTGTGGCCTGTGAGTGACGGTGATGTTGATTTGAATGTGTCTGTGGAAGGTCTGTATGCCAATTGGAGTTTATGGTAAAAGCAGGGCAGACAAAAAGTGCCATTAGGTTTTTGGACCAAAAAATTGCCAGAGGCTGGTGAGCGTTACTCACCTTTTGAAAAACAGTTGCTTGCTTGTTACTGGGCTCTGGTGGATACCGAGCAATTGACTTTAGGCCATGCTGTGATTTTGAGGCCTGAAATTCCCATCATGCAATGGGTTTTGAGTTCGCCGAAGTCCCATCGAATTGGACATGCTCAGGAGGCTAGTGTGATTAAATGGAAATGGTACATTCAGGACAGGGCACGTGTGGGTCCGAAAGGTGTGGCGGTTTTACATGAGCGAGTGGCGCAGGCGCCCTCCAATGAGGCTGAAAGTGAGTGTTCGGTTCCCGTAGTGCAGGAGTCCCCCGTGAAGTGGGGTAAATCATTTGATGTTCTGTCCGTGGAGGATAGAAAACATGTGTGGTTTACAGATGGTTCTGCGAAATTCATTGGTGACAAGAGGCATTGGAAAGCAGTATCCTACAATCCGATTACACAAAAATTATTGAGCACAACTGGAGACGGTAAGAGTAGTCAGTATGCCGAGCTCTATGCGGTTTACCAAGTTTTGAAACAGGAGTTACCAGGTACGTGTCATATTTTCACTGATTCTTGGTCCACTGCTAATGGACTAGCGGTGTGGTTGCCTACATGGCACTCGCACAATTGGGAATTGCACTCCAAGGAATTGTGGGGTAAAGAATTGTGGCAAGACATTTGGGAACTGCTTCCGCACAGTACTGTAACAATCTTTCACGTAGATGCTCATACTCCAATCGATTCCCTTGACAAATTTTTCCATAACATTGCAGATGAACAGTCTAAAATTTCTGAGGCAGTGGTTGACATGCAAGATTCTGATTTGGCGGGATTGGCGAAATGGGCCCATCAGAAGGCAGGACATTTTGGAGAGAAAGCCACTAACAGGTGGGCTGCTGATAGAGGAATTCATATTCCCTTTTCTTTAATTAAAGATGCCATTCTACATTGTCCCATTTGCCAACACTCTAGAAAGAAAGAGGTGCCTCAAATTGTTCGAGGTCACTTATATCGAGGTAAATTGCCCGCCCAAATTTGGCAGATTGATTATATTGGTCCGCTCCCCATGAGCAGAAATTGTCAATACATTTGTACAGTAGTTGATACTTATAGTGGCCTTTTGGTCGCTTTTCCTTGCAAGAATGCTACCCAAGTAAATACCATTAAAACACTGGAGCTGATTATTTTATATTATGGTGTCCCTTTCCAAATTCAATCAGACAATGCATCCCACTTTCGTGGAAGATTGGTGCAGGAATACTGTATGGAAAACAATATCGACTGGGTATTTCATGTTCCATATTATCCACAAGCTTCAGGACTGATTGAGAGAATGAATGGCTTGTTGAAAGAACAGTTGCGTAAGTTGACTGATGACCGTTACAGCCAGTGGAGAGATGTCCTACTTCAAGCTTTATTGATTCTGAATAATCGTCCTTTGTTGCATGCTGAATCTCCTTTGATGCGTTTGTTTCCTCCACGTGTTGATGCGAAACCTAATTCTGTTGCTACCACTGTCACATATTGGGAAATTACCCCCGGTGCTTTGGCTCCTTGTAGAGCAACCCCAGGTTCCGCAGGCCTCGACCTGCATGCTTTAAATGATGTACACTTCCCAGGAAAAGATCGAATAATTGTTGAAACTGGCATAGGTGTCTCTATACCTGCCGGTAGTTTTGGATTAATTGCCCCTAGATCTGGCCTGGCCCTGAAAGGTGTTCAAGTCCTTGGTGGTGTGATCGACAGTGATTATCAGGGTGAGATTAAGATTCTCTTGCTTAATAGCAGTGAGATGGATTTGTTTATCAAAAAGTCTGACCGTGTTGCTCAGCTATTGATTATGCCTGTCTTCAGTGGTGAGATCAAAAAAGGCTCTGCCCCAACGTTGCTAACTGTGCGTGGACAACACGGCTTCGGATCATCTGATCTTCCTGGAGCTAAAATATGGGTGCAATCGCCTAAGAGTCCTCCTGAACAGGCTGATATTATTGCGACCGGTCATGACAACACCGTTCTGGTGATGAAGCCAGGGAAAGATGGCTGGGAAACTGTCCCAGCTGACAAATGTTATTTACGAGAATAATTAAGGCCTGTGTTTATATTCTTTCAGATCATTCTTTGGACTGCTGCTGCAGGATGTGTCGTCGTTGGACTCCTTTTGGCTTGCTACGCCGGGAGAGGAGAGCATCTACCGACGCCGAATGATGGGATAACAAGAGCTACGCGATCCGCGTGGCAGAAGTCCTCCAATTTTTGGATCACACTCGCGAAGCGAGTGACGAACTCTCCGCATTTTTGCCTTACCCCCATGAAATCCGTTACTGACATCTTATCGACCTGTTTGGTTGCTGTCCCTGCATCTACTGAAACCCTTCATCATGTATTTAATGTGTCCAATGCCCGACCTAATGTCATTTTGGGCGACTTCTTGGCCCATGAATTTTGTCCCTCATGTACTCTTCTTCCAGACCAGGATGTCCTTATTAATTCCAGAATTACTACTTTTAATATTACCCCTGGTGACCTTTGCTTTATGATGACCTGCAATCCTAAGGCCATCTCTGAATGTCTGCGGTTGAAACTCCAAGCCGCTACTACTTTTTCATTTCATCAACGTTTGCTCTGTACAAAAAGACTTCCTAATTCATGTTTTTCAGTGAAGAACAATATGACTTGCAAAAGTTTAGTTGTAGCCACTAGCCATTATCGTTCAATGTTGTTACCAGCTGGATGGCTCTTTTCATGCGGGAATTCCTCTTGGCCCTATATTCCTGCGAATATTTCTGGTGGCCCGTGTGCCATCACTAGATTAAGTTTGCTAATGTTTTCTTCACATCCTCCTTCACATTCCCGTATTGTTCGTGACTCGATGTCCTTACATGAAGATTGTGATTCCTCTGTTCATCTTTTTTCCAGTTCAGAATATCTTGGTTTAGCTTTTTCTATTATTGGTGTTCCTGCATTGGCCGTTTATAATGCTAAAACAATAGGCAAGATGGCCTGCTGGATGGTCAAGTCGATCAACCAAACTTCTACTGTTTTATCAGACTTATTGTTGGATTCCCAAGGTGAACGTAGAGCTATTTTGCAAAACCGTGCAGCCATCGATTATTTGCTGTTAAAACACGGGCATGACTGCTCTGAATTTGAAGGTCTATGCTGTTTTAATTTGTCTCACCATTCTAAAGATATCCAGTCCCATATTAATAAACTCCACGACTTGACTGCAGAAATTAAGGAACATATAGATCAGGGTTTCTTTGACTGGCTTTTTAACTGGCTCCCTGACATGCATTTTTTACGACAAATTTTGGGAGGGGTTATTATTATTGTTTGCATCCTTATAGCGATTTGCTGCTTTATCCAGTGTGTCCCCTCCCTGCTACAATTTTTTAAACTTACGAAAAATCGTAGATCAGTTAGTTTTGTTTCATATTATTCATCTACTGACGTTAGCTCCGTTTAGTTACTGGTTAATAGACTGGAGTCAAGGGGTGTAATGTTATGGCTGTCTTTCTGCCAGCCCTCTGGAGAAGGAGAATGATGGAGAGTGACTCCAGCCTATCACCCCATAGCATAGGGGTTAGGCCGATAAACAGGGACAGATATAAGGGCATTTTCGTGCCATTTCTCTTAGAGTAAGGCTTATGAATTTAAGTGAGGGGTTAGATATATAAGTATTAGTCATGATTTACTTATTTGCTAACATGCCGATCTGTTTCTCATGGAGCTATGCATATTATGGGCTCCGTAGGCCTTAAGCGAGACAGACTCCATTTTGCTTTCTGCCTGGTAGCTCGAGAAGGCTTTCTAGGTTAAAAGTGATGTTTTAGTCTTAAGCTGTTGTTCGCTTGGAGAGAACCGGTTCAGGCTGACCCTTATCGAAGGAATGTATTTTTCTCCACTCCGAAGACACAACTTCAGGCTGGCCAGCTGGGAAAGTGTCCTTGGTACGGGGAGGTACAAGAATTTGGTGGGCGGCAGGTTACTGGCCGTGAATTTCCATGAAGGAACGGGCTTTGGATATTAGCAAAGGTGTTAGTCTTTCAGTCAGTCAGTCCGTAGGCGGCATCTAGCCGTTAGCATCTCTGCCATTATTCATTTTCATGGTGGACAAGTCGCCATCTTTGAAGTCGGAGAAAGATTTAAGACCGAAACTCTCTGAAGATAGACTGAACGAGAAGTGGCGCGGAGCGCACTAACCCAGAGAGAGAGAGACGGTAGCTAATTAACAGCAAGGTTCCGAGGTCCTGAGGGAGAGCAGACGAGTTTGAGCCTATCAGTGCAGACGTGTACTTGTGACGGCTGAGGGTGACTGCAAGGCGAGCCAGGACCCAGAGACGAGACAGGAGCCTAGATGACTGCCGAGTCCCGATTTCCCATTAACCAGGTGAAGTCCGACCGATTCTTATAGTGCGTGCACCCTAATCTTTCTCTTTTATTTCTTGTGTAAATGTAATGCTGCATAGTAATGTGATTTATGTTTATGGTTAATAAATGCCCTAATTCATATAGAATTATCGTGTACCTGGTTCTTGTGTTCAATCTTGGTAAATGATGCTCCTAGTTGAGCACTGTTTAGACGAACGGATGAGAAATCCCGATCAGACGAATAGTTATCAAATAAAGAGGGAGTGAGTGGACCTTTGATGTCGTAAGCACGGAGTACACTATACAATCTGAATCCATATCCAAAGTTATTATTTTAGTTTTATCCTAAGTAGATTGCTGAGATATCATCCTAATCATGTTTCATAGGAATGTGGTCGTCGTTGATATGCGGCGTTAATGAGAGCGCTGGGGAGGATTACCAGCGTGTAGGACTGCCGGATTGCAGCCCGTGTGTAAGTGAGAGCGGCGGGAGGGATACCGCCGTGTAAGTTTCGCAGGATCGCGAACGATTTGGGAGAAGGGAGCATTGGGTTCTGCAGGCCCGTGTGTAGACACGCCGGATTGCGTGTCAGATCTGCCCTAGGGTAGAACGGTCTGGGTCAGGGCGACCGCGAGGCCAACTGATGTGAATAAGATATTGTAGAAAATCCATATATGTATATTGTCATTCCCCATTCTTAGGTGCGACCTGTATATTCATCTTTATATCTACCCATTGTAAATATGATCTAAGAAGGGAAGGTGAGTACGTTTTGGCTGGGTCACAGGGGCCCCTGGGGGCTGATCCCATCTAAACAGAAAATCCAGCCATTACACATACCCATCCACAAGTGAACATTAAGGGGAATGCTAGGCACATACAACTACCTGGAGGAACTGTGCCAACTTGAATAGGTATGAAACATGTATGTCGCATGAAACAGCATTAACATTGTCTCTCTCTCACACACAGGGCAACGTCATGGTTCTCCCCTCAACAATGGGTGGGAAGAATCACAGTCCCAGGCTTGGGAGGAACCTGATCCCACCGGCAGCGACTCCTCTCAACACTCCGCAGATGGCCCCAACCCACCTGGACCCTCTGGTGTCCAAGCCCCTGCAGCACCTGCTTCATGTACATCTGTGCCAACCACCACCCCATTCCTGCCACATCCCAGGAGACACCCAGGAGCCCTGCCCGCACTGAACAACTGAGCCAGTCTGACTTGGAGGGACAAGGTTCGCCGGGCACCCAGGAGGAGGCAGACAACCCCGCAACTGCCATCCCTCAGGGGTCCCGTAGACCCGATGTCCCCATGACGGCAGGCCAGGCTCGTGTGGGCAGGGGTGGTGGGAGTGCAGGCAGGCGGAGGCGAGAACCTGACCAGCCATCTGAAGGGACCGGTATGTCACACGTGTGCAACATCAAGGACGCATACCGGCGTGACACCAGGGCCATCAGTCGGATCACCGACAACATGGGCAACCCTCCCTGTGCCACCAGGTGAAGACCACCACCAGCCACAGGGAGGGAGGAGGAGGAGGATTCGTCCGACGGAGCATCCCAAACATCTTCAAGGCCTGCATATGAGGGTCCCGCGAGGAAGGGGGGTCGTCCACGGAAAAGACCGTGAGAGGCAGCGGACCATCCACATCTCCCACGTCACTTGGCCTGGCACCTGGCTTTCATGGACAACAGCAGCACCTCATTCACTGACATTCTCTGCCACATGGACTTGCTGGTCACAGTCTGACCAATGATGACCAACACTGTGGTCTGGACTCTGATGACTTCAAATGCCAAGGATCCCATCTCCCCCTGTGAACTTTGGATTCTAGGCACATGGTATAGCACCTACACGCACCCCACCGAGAATAAAACTACATTTCTTTAATTAGATGTTGCAGTCATTTTGCATGAGTCCACAACATATGTGTGGGGAAATGTCAAACTATGCCTGAGTGTTGAACTAACTCCAGCCATCCATACCCTGGGATCTGAGTCCGGTACAGGACACACATGGGTCACAATGTATCATCCAATACAGACTGGGAGCACAATACTCACCCGTGATGGCCTCAAGCTGCTGAGGGGGGGCTTGCAATACTGTGCGGACAGACCAATTAGGAAGAGGATCATTAAGGCGTAGAGGTCATTGCTCATGTGGAGGTTCCCGGGGAGGGAGTCCCAGGTATGTTTGGCCAGGTGGGAGAACCATCTCCTTCATGCTGGAGTTTGGTGGATGTGAAGAATGTTGGCCAGGGCAAGTTTGGATGCATAGAGTTGGCCCAAAGGGGTCTTGGATGACAGACGTCCAAGGTTGTTTTGGGGTCTGTGGATGTGGACTGCCTCCTGAGTGTGGGTGAGGAGTGTGAAGGTCATCCTGCAGCACACAGTGATCCCTTGTAGCTATCTGTACTGCTCGATTTCCCCGGCCTTTCCGTGTTAAAAGGGGCCTAATGTGACTTCAGTCTCTTTCCATTCAAGTCTAAGGGTTAGAGTAGTGTATAGAGCCTATTTATTAGGCACTTCAACATGATCCTGTGTTCTTCCCCATAGATCAGGGTTTGCATACATATCCTAGGGGATAGATTCGTTAGCATTAGGGGTAATCTGTTCTGTAGTGAGGGTATTTCATGGAGCTGTGCTGAATTCAGGCCTGGTAGGCCTTAAACGGGAGAGACTCCATCTTTCCTCCTGCTCTGGCAGCTTGGGAAGCTTCTAGGTCATAGGCAGTGTTTTAGTTAGGAGGTGTTATTCGCTTGGAGAGAACCGGTTCAGGCCGGCCCTTATCGAAGGATTGTATTCTCCTTCATGCCGAAGACACTACATCAGGCCGGCCGGCTGGGAACGTGTCCTTGGCACGGGGAGGTACAGGAATTTGGTGGGCGGCAGGTTACGTGCTGGAATCTTCCATGAGAAAATGCACAGCTATATTAGTGAAAGTCTGAGGCAGACACTGGCACTTGCTTCTAGTCCGTAGGCGGCACCTGGCCGTTAGCAGAAAAGCTACTACTTGTTTCAGGGAAGACAGATGACGAATTTGAAGGAGAAGAAAACCTAAGAATCTAAAGAGGAGAGAGTAGCCGATGAGGAAGAGATCCCAGTGACTCGGAGAAAAGAGAATGGAGTAGATCTGTGACTGCAGAGGTGTGACTTCCAGGCGAAGCCGAGGCGCAGACGGGAAGGGAACCTAGATGACCATTGAGTGCAGGCTACATACGACCAAGGTGATGTCAACCCCTTAATATTAGAGTGTACAACTTAATCTTCCACTTTGCTTTGCAGGTTATGTGATATGTATTATGTTCTATGAGCGTGTATATAGTAATTAGATGAAGTATTCAGTTTGTAGCTTTGCAGGTTATGTGATATGTATTATGTTCTGTGAGTGTGCATGGAGCAACTAAATAAAGTATTTAGCTTGTTGTGAGTCCACATGTGTTGTGTATCCTTGTATAGGAGGATAGCCTATTCTTCTAGTCAGATTCAACTTGACATGAACAGATGTTAATCCTGATCAGGTAAGTGGTAACTGAATGAGGGAGAAAGGAGCCCCTCGAACTAAAGAACAGGTTGTGCTCAACTAATAGTCTTTGTGTGATCTGATACATAGTAACCCCGATTCCCCTGTCGTGTACTACGGTAATAATAGGATGAGCTCGTGCTAAGGCTGCCGTCTGGGTAGGAAGTACTGGGTCTGTCTGAGACCGCGAGGCTGTGAGGTCTGAGACTGCGAGACTGTGGCTGCCGTCTGGGTAGGAAGTTCTGGGTCTGTCTGAGACCGCGAGACTGTGGCTGCCGTCTGGGTAGGAAGTTCTGGGTCTGTCTGAGACCGCGAGACTGTGGCTGCCGTCTGGGTAGGAAATTCTGGGTCTGTCTGAGACCGCGAGACTGTGGCTGCCGTCTGGGTAGGAAGTTCTGGGTCTGTCTGAGACCGCGAGACTGTGGCTGCCGTCTGGGTAGGAAGTTCTGGGTCTGTCTGAGACCGCGAGGCTGTGAGGTCTGAGACTGCGAGACTGTGGCTGCCGTCTGGGTAGGAAGTTCTGGGTCTGTCTGAGACCGCGAGACTGTGGCTGCCGTCTGGGTAGGAAGTTCTGGGTCTGTCTGAGACCGCGAGGCTGTGAGGTCTGAGACTGCGAGACTGTGGCTGCTGTCTGGGTAGGAAGTTCTGGGTCTGTCTGAGACCGCGAGACTGTGGCTGCCGTCTGGGCAGGAAGTTCTGGGTCTGTCTGAGACCGCGAGGCTGTGAGATCTTGATATATATATATATATATAATAGGAATTCCCTGTCCTTAGGTGGTACATATATATGTGGTTATTTAGGTGTAAAAAGGCCCTAGGGAGGGGGTAACGTTCTGGTTTGGGTTAGAAAGGCTCTGTGGAGCGGGTTCTATCTGGAGGGAAAACCAAAGCAGAACATTTGGCGTCGTGAACCGTTTACGTATTCTGTGTGCGTTGTGTTGTCTCGTGTTTGCTGCAGGCGTGTGCGTGGTTTTGTTTGTATATTCTTTGTGATATACTGGTGTGTCTAGCCTTTCTTCTTCTTTCTTTTCTTTTTCTTCTTCTCTCTTTTTCACGATGTGTTCTAGACAATGTAAATCTACTTTTAAGTTGCCCGTTGATATTCCCGGCTGGGATTCAACGTCTTGTGAAGCCTTAGCCCGTGAGTGGGCTGAGAAATTGACAGCAGACTGTTAGATATCACTTGATTTATTTGCATGGGGGCAGACCGTCTGATGTGCTGGCTCGTGCAGTGAGCTAATTGTGCTGATTTTGAATTGGTATGTGTGTGTGTTTCAGCGTGTCTTGTAAAAAGTGCTTGTGAATAGCTTATTACGTGAGGCAGACATGGCTGGATCCCTTTCAAGTGTTGGTTAATATGCATTATACATGTGGGCATTTGCAATAAGAACGTAGTGAGTTGAAAACAGAGCTAGTTGATGCCCAGTTTGCTAATATACCTTTGAAGACAAAATTAAACGTGTACCAGGCTGTGCAGTTGTTTACTTTACCATGCCAGAATGTTTCAGATGTGATAAATGTAACAGAGAATGCAGTCTGGCTACGAGCTACACAGACGGTTTTAATTAATTCCTCTGAGGAGCTTTCTCAGCCTGAATGGAATGTGCATGAAAGTAAACAGACTGATGTTTTAGGCTTCACGATCACCGGTTGCGGACATAAATTAGACATGACAGTGAATGATATATTTTGCTTTGATGGAGAATTGCAACAATGCGATTTTGATTGTGAACAGCGGATTGCGTACAATAAGTCTGATATGTGGCCACTTCATTAACATGAACATTTATTTAGTGAGTTACTTCTAGAGCAATGTGCCCTTTTTAGTTACAGGAAAGTGCAGGGAAATAATAGGTCGCTTTTAAATTCAGATGCTGGACACGTGTTGTGCTTTTGCGCACCAACAAATACTGGACAGAACAGAGTTAGAGGCAATGTGGTTTGCCTATGGGAGAGTGCACTGGTTATTATGTGGCATGTACAGACAGAAATATAGTTTGCACAGGATTTGATCGACAGTCCTGAAGTGGAGTTTGAAACACAAGATTTCCCAGTGAAGGTGCCCTATGTTACAAAGGACATTAATTTGGAACAGTACAGAATGCCTGATGGGCGTAAAGGGATCAGTGAGATTATGCAGGGCTTGACAGACTGAAGTGGTGACCCTAATTGTGTAGCCTGTGTGCAAATATACCTTCTTTGACTGATGCTGTCCCAGATATCGTTACAGAAGTAGCATGGGACTTGATATGTGACTTTTGATATTGCCAATGTTTTTTTTTTTGTTTCTCTTTCTTTTCTTGTTTTTTTTTTTGATATGTCAGGAGCAGTTTAGTTTTTTCTCATGAGGTGATAGCCTAATGTCAGTTAAGAATTTGCTGGAATTAGTTGGACAGAATGGGAGAGCATTTTCAGATTAAGGAATGTGCAGTCTTGCTGGAGGTGAGGAGTGGTTACAGCTATTTTTCCTCTCAGACCTGTAAAGAGTTGTTCTGGAAGTGGGTCATTTGAAAGCGTCTTTCAGATTGATGTTTGGGAGGCCTGCAGTGAGATCATCCAGCAACGCTGGGCAGGGCTCGGGCTTTCTGTGAAGTCCGAGAAGGAATTCCTACGGGAGGGGTCATCTCATCTCAGCTCCTCTCCTCCGTAGGCAGGGACAGCTTCCTGGAGATAGATGTCTGGGAGGCTTGCACAGGCGCAGGCCCCCCCCCCCATGAGGAGAGTCGCAGATAGTCCAAGAAAGTTGGCAGGCGTGCAGTTCACTCCGACCTTGAAGGAGATAAGGTGTGAGCTACAGACAGCCGGAGAAGCCTCTGCTTGTTATGTTTGGCAAGGGGCCATTTAGTGTCCGCGGAGATTTGTGAAAGGGGGCAGCACCTGTGAGGGGTGCAGTGAGAGAAGTGAGAGAAGGAGACTGCCCCAGCCCTTCTTGCTGTGTATAGAAAAAGAGGGATTTTATCAAGACTTCAGAGGCTAAAGCGTTAGTAGTATTCTTACACGATTCCCCAGAGCTGGAGGAGACCTATATAGACAGAAATTAAAATATTGTATTTTTGGAAATGCAAGACGAAAGTAGTGTACTTTTGAAAATGTTCTTTGCAAGAAAAGTGATGCTTGTTTCTTTTTCAGATTCGCCCAGTTCTCCGCGTGTGAGTGGGACTCCCTTCTCCCGTGTGAGTGGGGCCCTCCCTCTCCCCCCCCTCCCCCCTTCCCTTCCCTTCCCCCCCCCAAGCCTGGAGTGATCACCAGACGAGACGGTGGCGGCTGATGCCGGTGGCTATCCAGACTGGATGGGGTCCTCCCTTATCAAGAAGATACAGCTGCTGATGTGTACCGGAGAGCATGATCGCCTGTTTCTTTCCAAGCGAAATGGGATCAGCAACGTGTGGAACTGTTTCCTTCACGTGAGGCCAACTTTATATGCATGAAGGCTGTGTGCCTTTCACACCAGGTGACTGCTTGTGTGACGGTGAAAACAAACAACAAAAGAGGGAATTACAGGATGTGCTTTGCCAGAACTGTTTTCTCAACGTGGAATTCGGATGCCATGGAAGGCGGCTGTGTGTTTTTTCATACTGAAGGACTTTTTTTTTTTTTTAGGGATGGAGATCAATAGAGACGCTTTGCAGCGCTCAGAGTAGATATTTTCTAAGTTAGTGAACAGTAATAACTTGTAGCTGTTGCTACTATATCTGAGTTTGACAGTGGAGTCTCCACTTTAACCATTAGCAGCATTAGGAGCGTTCCAAAGCTTGATTGATTTATTTTCTGTATCCATTCAACATGTATCCGGATGTCTATGAGCTATTTCTAGATGCACCTGAGTTGTGGCTACTACATGTGTTTGGAGAATGCAGACTTTATTTGCTCTAAAGTGATTATCACATACCTTTGATGAGTTTTTTTTGCTTTTTAGTCATGATTTGTTTTGAATTATGTATTTTTGTGTAGCCACTTCACAATATGAGTTGCTGTTTCAACATGTGCTTTTTAGTAGTTGTGACTTTTAATTTAGACATGTGGTTTTCAATGGTTTTTGCTTTCAATTGCGATATGCAGTACTTTAATGATAGTTTTGCTTTTCAGTTATGTAATACAGTTGCTATTTGCTAGATTTTGTTTTTGACATATGTGAATGGTGATGATCAAGGGTCATGGGGTGCAATGTAGTGAATCAGCCACTTGTGGTCTGACACCCTATGGTGACCCTCAACCACCACCATTCTGTACTGACTTAAGTGTGTTCTGCCTTTTAGTGGAATAGTCTTTCCAAGAATAGAAGGTATGGTATGTTGAGGTGCAGTCTTGTGGGTGGTGGTGCACACATGTGCTCAATGTTGTATACTGAGGGATTTAGCGTATAATGTTATTTGGGTTAGATGAATTATGATTTTGACCTATTGGCTTTGACGTGGTCTAATGTGATTCTGCCTTTTGACTCTACCTTGCTTCAAACTTCTCTGTGTGCACAGGGGTGCTTGTAAGTTGTGTGGATGAGAATTATTGGTGTTCCTGCTTTGGCAGTCTATAATGCCAGATCTATTGAGAAAATGGCCTGCTGGATGGTGAAATCCATTAATAATACTTCTACAGTCCTGTCTGACATGCTATTGGACGCCCAGGGTGAACGTAGGACCATTTTGCAAAATCGAGCGGCCATTGATTATCTTTTGCTTAAACATGGACACGATTGTTAGGTATTCTGATTATTATCGGCATTTTGATTTCTATCTGTTGCTTTATTCAAGTGTATTCCTTCAATGCTTCAATTCTGCACACTTGGTACTAGACATAGATCAGTTCGTTTTGTTTCATATTAGGTATAATAGACTGAAGTCAAGGGTGGAATGTACTGCTCGATCTTTCCGGCCTTATTGTGTTGTAGAGCGATTGATGTGACTTCAGTCTCTTTCCATTCAAGTCTAGGGGTTAGAGTAGTGTATAGAGCCTAGTTATTAGGCACTTCGACATGATCCTGTGTTCTGTATAATAGACTGAAGTCAAGGGTGAAATGTACTGCTATTGATGTGACTTCAGTCTCTTTCCATTCAAGTCTAGGGGTTAGAGTAGTGTATAGAGCCTAGTTATTAGGCACTTCGACATGATCCTGTGTTCTGTATAATAGACTGAAGTCAAGGGTGAAATGTACTGTTATTGATGTGACTTCAGTCTCTTTCCATTCAAGTCTAGGGGTTAGAGTAGTGTATAGAGCCTAGTTATTAGGCACTTCGACATGATCCTGTGTTCTGTATAATAGACTGAAGTCAAGGGTGAAATGTACTGCTATTGATGTGACTTCAGTCTCTTTCCATTCAAGTCTAGGGGTTAGAGTAGTGTATAGAGCCTAGTTATTAGGCACTTCGACATGATCCTGTGTTCTTCCCCATAGATCAGGGTTTGCATACATATCCTAGGGGATAGATTCGCTAGGATTAGGGGTAATCTGTTCTGTAGTAAGGGTATTTCATGGAGCTGAATTCAGGCCTGGTAGGCCTTAAACGGGAGAGATATTATTCTTCCACCGATGTTAGTCCTGTTTAATGAATGTATAATAGACTGAAGTCAAGGGTGAAATGTACTGCTCGATTTCCCCGGCCTTTCCGTGTTAAAAGGGGCCTAATGTGACTTCAGTCTCTTTCCATTCAAGTCTAAGGGTTAGAGTAGTGTATAGAGCCTATTTATTAGGCACTTCAACATGATCCTGTGTTCTTCCCCATAGATCAGGGTTTGCATACATATCCTAGGGGATAGATTCGTTAGCATTAGGGGTAATCTGTTCTGTAGTGAGGGTATTTCATGGAGCTGTGCTGAATTCAGGCCTGGTAGGCCTTAAACGGGAGAGACTCCATCTTTCCTCCTGCTCTGGCAGCTTGGGAAGCTTCTAGGTCATAGGCAGTGTTTTAGTTAGGAGGTGTTATTCGCTTGGAGAGAACCGGTTCAGGCCGGCCCTTATCGAAGGATTGTATTCTCCTTCATGCCGAAGACACTACATCAGGCCGGCCGGCTGGGAACGTGTCCTTGGCACGGGGAGGTACAGGAATTTGGTGGGCGGCAGGTTACGTGCTGGAATCTTCCATGAGAAAATGCACAGCTATATTAGTGAAAGTCTGAGGCAGACACTGGCACTTGCTTCTAGTCCGTAGGCGGCACCTGGCCGTTAGCAGAAAAGCTACTACTTGTTTCAGGGAAGACAGATGACGAATTTGAAGGAGAAGAAAACCTAAGAATCTAAAGAGGAGAGAGTAGCCGATGAGGAAGAGATCCCAGTGACTCGGAGAAAAGAGAAGGGAGTAGATCTGTGACTGCAGAGGTGTGACTTCCAGGCGAAGCCGAGGCACAGACGGGAAGGGAACCTAGATGACCATTGAGTGCAGGCTACATACGACCAAGGTGATGTCAACCCCTTACTATTAGAGTGTACAACTTAATCTTCCACTTTGCTTTGCAGGTTATGTGATATGTATTATGTTCTGTGAGCGTGTATATAGTAATTAGATGAAGTATTCAGTTTGTAGCTTTGCAGGTTATGTGATATGTATTATGTTCTGTGAGTGTGCATGGAGCAACTAAATAAAGTATTTAGCTTGTTGTGAGTCCACATGTGTTGTGTATCCTTGTATAGGAGGATAGCCTATTCTTCTAGTCAGATTCAACTTGACATGAACAGATGTTAATCCTGATCAGGTAAGTGGTAACTGAATGAGGGAGAAAGGAGCCCCTCGAACTAAAGAACAGGTTGTGCTCAACTAATAGTCTTTGTGTGATCTGATACATAGTAACCCCGATTCCCCTGTCGTGTACTACGGTAATAATAGGATGAGCTCGTGCTAAGGCTGCCGTCTGGGTAGGAAGTACTGGGTCTGTCTGAGACCGCGAGGCTGTGAGGTCTGAGACTGCGAGACTGTGGCTGCCGTCTGGGTAGGAAGTTCTGGGTCTGTCTGAGACCGCGAGACTGTGGCTGCCGTCTGGGTAGGAAGTTCTGGGTCTGTCTGAGACCGCGAGACTGTGGCTGCCGTCTGGGTAGGAAGTTCTGGGTCTGTCTGAGACCGCGAGACTGTGGCTGCCGTCTGGGTAGGAAGTTCTGGGTCTGTCTGAGACCGCGAGACTGTGGCTGCCGTCTGGGTAGGAAGTTCTGGGTCTGTCTGAGACCGCGAGGCTGTGAGGTCTGAGACTGCGAGACTGTGGCTGCCGTCTGGGTAGGAAGTTCTGGGTCTGTCTGAGACCGCGAGACTGTGGCTGCCGTCTGGGTAGGAAGTTCTGGGTCTGTCTGAGACCGCGAGGCTGTGAGGTCTGAGACTGCGAGACTGTGGCTGCCGTCTGGGTAGGAAGTTCTGGGTCTGTCTGAGACCGCGAGACTGTGGCTGCCGTCTGGGCAGGAAGTTCTGGGTCTGTCTGAGACCGCGAGGCTGTGAGATCTTGATATATATATATATATATAATAGGAATTCCCTGTCCTTAGGTGGTACATATATATGTGGTTATTTAGGTGTAAAAAGGCCCTAGGGAGGGGGTAACGTTCTGGTTTGGGTTAGAAAGGCTCTGTGGAGCGGGTTCCATCTGGAGGGAAAACCAAAGCAGAACACTATCTCAGGTGGACGGTGATTTGGCTGGTGCACGGGATGTTGAAGCTGAGGTGTGCTGATGCACCCTGGATGTTGACAAGTTTGCCGGGAGTTTGTCTGTACTTGCTCTGTAGGGTGCGGGGCTGTAGTTGACACAGCTGGTGTAGTAGACCTGGGGGATGGTCTGTCTTGCCTTGGATCTATCTGTGGATCATGTGCATCATGCAGAGGGTGTTGCAGCATGAGGTACAGATGCTGGTGAGTTGCATGGCAATTGTGAGTGACGAGTCCAGGATGCACACCATCTTGTGTGTGTGGCCACTGGGTGCTGGTGCAGTGCCCTGGCGGGTGGGACACAAGGAGTTGACCCAGCTGTAAGGGGACAAACCTCAGATGATTACCTCAGTCCTGGCCAAGTCCAGCCTCATGTGACTGATGCTCACCCATTCATCAACGGACATCATGACTTCTTGAAGGTTGGAACCAGCAATGGCTGTGTCTTTGGTGAGGGTGAGGAGCAGCTGGCTGTCAATGGCATACAAGATGATGATGAGGTTGTGTGCGCATGTGATGGTGGAGAGGGGGGTCATGGACACATTGAAGATTGACACGCTGAGAGATGATCCCTTGGCCATGTGCCAGATGACGCCATTGTACTACATGCTTAAGGCTTAAGTCCCACTCCCATGGCCTTGTTGGTGAGCCAGTAGGTGATTTTATCCTGGTCCATACCCGGGATACCAGTGTTGGAGATGTGTGAGCTGACAGTGTGTGAGCACATCGTGTATAATGCTGTGGAGAGGTCAAGGGGGGATGGCCTGACCATTGTTGAGCAGGGCAAAGTTGTCGTTGTTGGTGGTAATGATGACGTTTGCAGTGGGGTGATTACTGTGGAAGATGGCCTTGTGCAGGTTGCCTGGAGCTTTTTGTGTGGAGGAAGTCTGTCAGTCGCTCGTCACCTGTCTTCCTGATGACCTTTGCTGGCTAGGGAAGCACGGTGATGTTCCTTGAGAGCCTGCGTTCCTGCCGTCCGTTGTCTAAGAAGGGCCTGGGTCACTGCATGCCTCTATCTACCATGGAATGTGTCTAACTCCAATGATACATACATGACGTGCTGGACGGGGGCTACAAGGATGGGGAATGATGTGGTTGAGATGTTGTGTGGGAAGGGGCCTGATGGAGATCCCCAGTGGATGTTGCACATGAGCCGGGTGTTGTATCTCTTGATGATGGAAGGGCTAAACCTGAGGGGGCTTGCTCCCGTGTATAACAGTGCGTTCTGCCTCTGTGTGCCAAGGCTTGCGTGTATGTCCATGAGCTTGCAGTGGTAGAAAGTTGCAAGGGATTGGCTCAGCCTTGCAAGGGTGGGCTGTCTTTTGGATGGAGAGCTGATGTCAGTGCACTCACAATGCTGAAGAGCTCCTTGATATTGTGCACTGTGTTTTCCTCGGCACCTTCTGAAGGATCTCCAATAGTCCTTGCTGATGACTTGATGACGGCTGTGTGTGCCGTTTTCCAGTCTTGTAAGGCCACTGATGGTTATTTGTGTTGCAAGCTGTGCACAATAGTCCTGCTAGACGTGTATGAGTCCACTAGCTGTGCCTCGTCCCAGGTGGCGTAATTGTTGATGTGCATCACAGAAAAGTCCGTCAACGTGGCTAGATTGTTGGATCAGTTGCTGATCCAGTGTGTGAGGTTGCAGGGTGTGGCAGTGGTGTTGGTTTCAGTGTCCCACACAGCATGTCTGTGTTGAATTACATCAAGCATCTTTTGTGGTTTGCTAGCGGGGTGTGTGTCAGTGTGTTGCTTGTCAGAAACGTGGATGCTAATGTGGATGGACCAATGATGGATGCTGGTGTGGTTCTCATCCAGCCATAAGTTCTAGGCCCACAGCCACATGTATCCTGTGGATGTGAGTGCGTGCGTGAAGATGGACGTGTTGATGGCTTTGTGGAATTGTGGATGTAGGCCTGGAGATCTGTAGATGAGTGTTACCCTGAGGGTTTGCAGGGGGTTTGTGCCAAACCGTATTAGTGACCCGGAGTGCGTACTTGGGAATAGATATCAATTCATCCCCTGGGATTGTTAGTGCCGTCGCTGCGGGTGCTCTTGTATCCGTCTGAGATGGCAATGAAGAAGTTGTGTGCTGCGGAGGCTTTTATCCACGTCACTGTCATGAAGGTGATGTGTTGAGGAGGTAACAGAGTCCAATGGTGTGCTGTTGGACGGAGCCGGTGTGGAGTAGGAGGGATATGACCAGGTTGGTGTGACAGGGCCTGGAATGCGGGGCAGCGCTGTGTAGGCAGTTGGAGTTGCACACTCAGCATGCGAAGGTGTTGTGTGTGCGCTTAGGGTATGCCTGAGAGCATGCGGTTGATTTTCGGTTGGACATTGCTTGGAGGGTGGCTGCAACATGATACTGTTGTGTGATGTGGGTCATGCAAGGACATGAGGGTCGTACAATGTGCACGTTGCATGCGCTGATGGTCCTGTCTTTGGCACCGCGTGGCGGCAACAGTGGCACAGACAAGATGATGACAGCCTAATGAAAGGGTGGAGGGAGGAAGGGAGGAGCATCTTGGAGGCGTGTGGGTTGCAGAATCCAGGAACTTGGTGGGCCCTTGCCGTAGGGGCCGCAACAGCAGGCGGCATGTATTGGAAACTAGGCTGAAAGTAGCACACAAAGACAAGGAGGTCAGAAAGGACAACTGCAACAGCAGTACGTAAAGGAAGGAGTGTCAAGTTAGTCATGGCTCACCCAGAGAAAATGGATGAACAATCACCAAAGATGACTGACACAGGATCAGGAAACAGAAGGCCGAGCTGCGCACAGGAGACACACCCTCAGCATGCGTGGACGGCCCGTTGGGGGGAGAAACCTGCCCAAAAACATACACACCCATGGACCTCATGCACAATAGAGATCATTATCCATGAAGAACTGCATGCATGTTGACGAACTACACATACACTCCTATGCACAATCTTAGACAACTATGCCAGAGCTGACACATGCAAAGTGGCAAGAGACCTGCATTGACAGAGATGAGGCACTTGTGAGGGTGAGGAACACCTTTATTACTCAAACTCACACTAAGGGAAATGCATCAATGTGAACAGACTCACAGGTCAATTGACTGAACATGTGGGACCTACGCTGGACACCCCCTTCACAACACGGATGTTGTAAATCCAAATGAACTGGCAACCAAGTTAAGGGGATGAGCAAAACACCTCCTGCTGCACACGGAGAGGCTGCAATTCCCCATTGAGACTGTTATGGGGATGTCCCACACTATGTCCACCCGTAGCATCCCGTATGTTTCAGAGGGAAGTTTTACACACATTGATGCCTTCACTTGAATCCCAAACCCATTACAGATGACTGTCACGAAGGGTGACTATCAATTCATGTGAGTCATGCTACATGTTATGTGCCCCATGGTGAGTCCACATGTATGCATGGTAACACAACATGCACAGGAGCAGTCCCCACACATTCCAAACATGTACCACCCCCAAAAAACCTTGCTGCAATCCTTACCCAAAATGACATTTCCCCATGTCCGTGCATGGAACGCTGATTCACCACACGTTTCAATACTCATGAGGGATAGCAGGAGGACAACGATGACATGAGCAGACAACATGCGCAAGTACCTGGGAATGACAGACCCACAAGAAGTCAGCGCCAAGATTTTTCTACGCATACATGGTCATTTACTAAACATGAACAATGTTGTCCCTATGCTAATTTAAAAGAAGGTGTCTCTGCAAAAAAGTGTGGAATGACATCCTCACTCGAGTGACACATCGGAACACACATCTAAGTCATTTAGCATACAGTCAGCTGGACACACATTGCAACACATGCCACCCAAGGATACAAGCGTGCACACTCAGACCCAGTGACTCACCATTATGAGAAGAAGTTGCGTATGAGCTGACTCCGGATATCCTCCTCCTCCTCCTCGTCACTTACCTCCTGACCAAGCCCTTCATCCTCCATGGGTGGATGTTCCTGCTCATCCGGATCCAGGATGAGTGGCACAGCCTTCTCCACTGCCATGTTGTGCAGCATGTAGCACACGAGGAAGAATTTGCAGACCTTCACCGGTGCATATGGGAGGGACCCGCCTGTCTTGTGAAGGCACCAGAATCGGCTCTTCAGGAGGCCAAACGTCCTCTCAATCACTCGCCTGGTCTGTCCGTGTGCATTGTTGTAACGGTGATCTGCAGCTGATCTTGGGTTGCGGAGAGGTGTCATCAGCCATGGCATGTTGGGATATCCAGAGTCCCCTACATGGAAACATCATGTAAATAAGTGGGTCAGGAGATGCCATAAGAGCCAAAGATACCGCAACACACAGGACAATCAGAGTATACCCACCAACAAGACATGCGCATTCGTTGAGCAGCCACAGCATCATTTGTGGCACCCTGCTACGCCTCATGATGTAGGCATCGTGTGCTGACCCTGGAAAACGTGCACAGACATGGGAAATCAGCATGTTAGCAAGACACACCTCAAGGGCATTAATAGAGTGGTAATGTTTACGGTTGCGATAGGCTACCTCCTGTGCCTGTGGTGGTACCAAAGCTACATGTGTCCCATCAATGGACCCAATGACATGGGGCATCCCTCCCAGGGCATAGAAATCACCCTTGACATCTGTCAACTCCTCAGGAGTGTGGAAATGGATGAATTCATCAAGGTGGTCCAACATGGCTGCCAAAACATCACGCAGGACACGGCTGAACATTGTCTGGGACATGCCACCAACATCAGCTATGGTGAATTGAAACGTACCGGCGGCAAAAAAATGTAGGGCTGCCATCACCTTCATCTTGGGGGTCAGCGCAGTAGGATACCTGTGTCGCGGTTGGAGGTGTGGTGCCAGCTTGGCGGTCAGGTCCTCAATCAACTGGGGAGTGAATCTGTAACGTCGGATGCAGTCACGTTCCCTCATGGTACCCAAGTCTGGCATTGGTCGGGGGACAGGCGGTGCCCTGCAGAAAATGGTATTGAATAACAACGATTTAGAGCATGACATTATCAATGTCAATGAACAGAGCACATGCTAAACTGCTACTACACATCAGATGAATACAGAGTCTGGTCTGTGCAATGCATCCAGGACACGTATGCCAGCTTGGTGATACTCCTACAAAAAGCAAGATACATCCGTTGATTGGCAAGTCTACATGACATGCCCTGAAACAACCTGGGGCCCAGTCTGAGTGAACAGCCACAGACATCACAGGAGTGACATACATCCACATAGCTGCATTTAAAGGATGTCATCTCATACAGACAGCTGACGGCAAGCTAGACGCACAGGTCACATGGAATTTCAAATGTACAGATCAAACACATTGCAATGAAGGGGTACATGTGAAAACAGAAAACACAGACATTGAGACGATGCAGATATGTCCTCATGTGAAAATGTCATGTCCGATGCATACAGACCCTGCTTACGTGGCAATCCACATGTGGCATGGTGTGCGCAGATGTGTGCCATGCCCATCTGCACACAGACACATGTTGGATGCAGCAATAGCATATGTAGTTGAAGGAACACTAACAGCAAGCTCATGGGAACACATGACATAGTCACATCGGGGCACGCTGATCGTTAAATGTCAGTTGTTTGTGTCCCTGTCCCTGGCATCAGGGGACTGTTGCGGGTGTTGGTGACTGTGCCATGCCAGTGATGCTGTGCTTGACACGATTGGACTACAGGCACACATGTGCGAAGTGGAAGTGTGCCACATAGTGCCCCATCACACATGACAAGTGTACACAGGTCATCACACATCAATTGTGCAACTACATGGGGAGACGTGCAATATCACTGCCTGACACACCTAGGCCCTGCACATGAAAGTCTGCAATGACAATGACTTGATGTACAGCCTTGTGCGAGTCTGAGACCTCCATTCCTTTCGTGTGCGCCTCCTATCACCAGTGTAAGCATGTGAAACGTACCGTACACACGCTCTGAGAACGCTCTGAGTACGCGTGTGTGTACGCTCCATACACACACGCGTACTCCTACGGCACCACTACTATAGTTATACAGACCGTACACACGCTCTGAGAGCGTGTGTACGGTAAGTATCACTATTGTAGTGGTGCCGTAGGAGTACGCGTGGTACGGACCGTACATACGTCGTGTGTATGGTCCGTATCACTATAGTAGTGGTGCCGTAGGAGTACGTGTGTGTCTATGCTTCGTACACACACACACGTACTCCTACGGCACCACAACTATAGTGATACGGAACGTACACACGCTCTGAGAGCGTGTGTACGGTCCGTATTACTATTGTAGTCAAACGGTGCTCTTATTCATCCCTTCCCCTCCTTGACATGTGTCCCCTGGTCTGTGTGTAATCACTATTGCACATGGTCATCTAGGCTGCCAGTTAATCCAAGTGCACATTGCTTTCTGCATCATGTGTGAGGGTGGTCTGTGACATGTGTTGGTATCTTGCCTGTGCCCTGTCCTCTTCACTCAGTTGGGGGTCCATATTTGTTGGCACTGATGATGAGTCTCACCATAGGAGTGTGAGGTTTCAAATGAACACACTTGCAGCATGCATGACCGATGTTGTGGCCTCAGATATGATGTGCATGAGTGGGAGATATGCATAGTGCCAGGACGGTTGCTCATGTTACAGTCAGATCTTTCCAGGAACAAGGAGCAGTGTGCCCACTACAGTCCCCTGAGATACCCTTGCCTCGTAATCATGTGTGTCATCCAACACTGTGCCCATTCTCTTTGTGTTCAGCATTGGTTTGCCTCTGTGGCATTGTTCCCTGGCCTCATTTGTATTTATCCAAAGTGTGCTACATGTGTCCACTGGACAGGGAGACCCAATTTGGCTTGTGCATACTCACACTGGGCAGTGCCTGTGTGTCTATTCACAACTATCTGTTGATGGTTGTTTGTCACATATATGTGTTGGCAGCCTCACAAGGTGATGTGGAGTACATTTGGGAAATACTGCAGCACATTTTTGAAAACCCTGATTAAGAGGTGTCACTTCTTGATCTGTCTCAATCACATTGTCTCAGGTATGTGGGGTTTGTGCGGGCGAGGCCTACATGGCCAAACCTTATGTCTCCTTGCCAGGTCTGACCTGTGTGCAATAATTGGCTTGACAGAGACTCAACGTGCAGTGACCCAGTCATGTTGTGCAGGCTTTAATGTTTGTGTGTTGCAGCATGTGTCAATAGTTTAAATACATGATTCCTGCTCATACATTTTTGGTACCAGTGTGTGGTCCAGATGCTACGTATTTTTGTCTTTGTGTACTGACATCTGTGTGGACATTCTGGCTTGCCATGAAGGTGTCTCCTCAGTGTAGGTGTGCCTTTTTACGACACAATTGCAGGCCCCTCAGCTTATGCATTGTCCTGTGTTTGGACATGTGTGCCACTCCACATGACAGGCAGTGGGTCAGATGTGTTGCCAACTGTGTCATCAGGGAACGGATGGCCATGTGACAACTGGCATAATTAAAGTTCTTAGTCAAAAGAGTCTTGTACCTTGGCACTCACTACACTTGTCAACATGTCTTCCTGTTTTAAATGCTTTAGTTTGATGTTTTTGTGTGAAGAACAATAATGTGCCTGCATGACAGATGTCTCCCAAGGAAGTGCACAACAAACCACCTTTACACTTTCATGGAACACACTGGCACTTTTTAAAAGAAGCCACTGTTCTTATAAGACTGTTTTGCAGAATATACATATACATGTTCCCAGAGTGTTGTGGAATTTGGGTAAGTGCTTGGTTGTTGGTGATACCAACGTACGAGTGTCAAGTCATCAAGACCTCCGTGGGCCCATGTATATGTAATTTCTGCGACACCATTTCTTTAGGACAGTGGGTCCTGTAGATAAGCTGCCAGCTTCTTCAATGACTGGGTAAATGTAGTTTTGTGTGCACCTCCTTTGGAGACATCTTTTATACAGGCACATGTGTGTTCTGTTTACAAAATGGCACATTCCCAGATTCTAAACATGTCGATTGTGTGAAGTATTGTTATTCCCAAGGGACTAAAGTTTTTGGGGTTACTGTTCCAAAGTACTTACAAGGCTCTGAGTGTGGGGACACCTTTAGTATTGAGGTGTGTTAGTTTGCCTTGGGTGCACCACTCCTGTTTCTTTCAGGGTAAACAAGAGGTGGCATGACCTCATTGTATTGCTGTGCTCACCTGTTCCCAATCACTAGCTTCTCAGTATATTTCTCAGTCTATTTTTGGACTGGTGTGTCCTATTTTTTCTTGTGTCCAAGTGGCATGGGGGGTCTACCAACTGGGGAGTACAGGGCTTACATATGTGCGGAGTAATCTAGCTGTTACTCATGAAGCATTGCCTGATATGCACTGTGACCTATTGTTTTGGTACTCATGTGTTAGATGTATACAGGTGACTGATGTTTTTCTGTATCTTCACCTAGCCCACAGCATCATCATCAGAAACTGAGGGAGACACATGCACGGACCTTGAGGAGGGACCCAGCACCAGTGCCACCAGTGCTGGTGAGTCAGCGGAAGCCAGTGGCACGGAGGGCGAGGGAAGTCAGTCGGAGGACCTGTCTGGTGGCGACACCAACTACGACGCAGACGGGTCCGAGGCTGACCTCATCGAGGGGGCGGAAGCTGCTACAACACCTTGCAGTAGTCCAACATCTGGCCCCGCCTCCTCCATTCCCATCACCGCCCTCCCAGTTGCTCCGGTCCCTTCTGTCCATGCAGACCACCAACATGTCTCCTTCGGTCCAGGCACCGCTCCCCCTACCCGTCACCCCTGCTGCCCTCAGTGCTGAGTCTGTGGACATACAGCAGCAGTTGCAGGTTGGGCAGGCATTGATGCTGCATGTCCTCCATGGCCACACCACACTACTGACACAGATGGTGTCGTTCATGGAGGGCATGTCAGCAACGATGTCTGACCAACACCGGTTTCTGCAGTCCATGGACTCTTCACTGATGGAAGCAGTGTCTCTCCTGCAGAGCTTCGTCCCTTCCCCTTACCCAGCCCCATCCACACTTCTCTCTCCCATACCTGTCCCATGCACACACAGACCTTCCCACGCACGCACCACACCAGACACAGCCAGCACACCACCAACTAAGGGCAAGCGCACACATCCTGGCACGCACACTCAGGGGGATATAGGCACACCCACTTGGTCCGGGGCACAAAGCCATACACGCAGCCACAGTCTGAATACGCATGCCTCACAACCTAGTCCCTCGACCAGCACTCCCCTTGGCTCCCCTGCCCCCACTGTGACACCACCCCGCAAGCGGTCAAGGAAGTCCATGGGCAGGGTAGTTGAGTCCACCCCCATGTACACCCCCTCCCCCAGGAGCGCTGCACCCCATCCCTCCGCCCTCCCCTCCGTTGTCCCTGGGGTTTCTTCCGGTGCAGGGGTTACTCTGGACGCCCTTGCAGAAGTGTGCAGCGCCGAGCTAACCACCACCTTTGGCGCTGCCCCACCCCCTGTGGTGGACACGTCCACCCCTGCACCCACCCCACCTATCCTTCCCCCTCCTGTCCCAGCGGTGCCTGGTCCTTCCCCACATGATGCCCCCCAGGTCGACGAACCTGAGGGTTCCAGTGTGCAGGCAAGCTAGGGGAGACGTGTGCCCATGTGTCCCCCCAAGGACTTCTATAATGGACTGGCCATTGGCCTTTGTATATAGTGTTATTTCTTCTTTTTGTTTAATGCTGAATAAAGCATTTTATTTTTCATTTGAACACTATTGCATTTCAGGTATTGATGTTGGTGCTGAGGCTCCAGGAGTTGGTGTTGTCGTAATGTGTTATTGTTCTGAGAAATGTTAGAGTCTGATGGTGATGAGGTTGACCATGGTATCTGCGTGCCATCACAATGTCTCTGCCAAGAATCATTGGTCGTGTGGGTTATTATGGTTTTGAGACATTGTCCCAAGGAGTGTTCCTTCCTCTGTTGCACCTGACATCTTCCCTGCAAAGAGTTGCACAATTGTTGTGCTGACCTGTGTCTACATTTCCTTTGTTGGTGACGGATCCCTTCAACTATGGCCATGCCTGCTCAGCAATGTCTCCGGCTGCATCATCTGTGCCATCCTTGCTAGTCACTGTACTTGTGTATTGAGTATGTTGAAATTCTTTCAAGGAGAAATTCTCCCTTTTCAGCACTATGCATGCTTGTAATCCAGGTCTAGCACACATATGGTACTTGTTCTGCAGGGGATTTGGGCAACTGACTCACAATTGTGGGCATTGTATCTGTGGGAACTCCACCCTAATCCTTCCAGGAGAGACGATATCTTAGTGGCTGGCCCAGCACCTGTACATTCCTATCATTCCTGGGATGTGCGTGACAATATGTGTTCCCTTTGGCTCTCCTACTTTAGTAGGCAGTGACATGACTATACAGTCTTGTGGCATGATCTCAGTGTGTGTATTGTGCTGCATCCACCAGGGGTGGGTATGCATGTGTCATTTGTCCTCACACCCACATGTGGTGTGTCATGCAGTGGGGAAAAGACAGCCATCCTCCTGGGAGTGGGACACTGCTGTCAGTGATGTGTTGTTATGGCACTATCATCATAGTCAAAACTCAGGGATGCGTACATACACCCATTGTTAGACCTGGCACCTTGGCGTGAGTCTCCCTTCCTCTTTTTGTCGCTGTGCCTCATGTGATTTTATGGTGTTGGCCGCTCAGCGCGCTGTGCCACTGCCAACCGGTGTCACGGTGCGAGTGCTCCCTTTGTAAATTGTATGTGTTGGTTGGATTCCATGATTGGATTGTTTGATTTACTATCAGACCCCAGTAAAGTGCGCCAGGAGCGCCAGGGCATGTAAATGCAAACACCGCTGGTGGGCTTGCAGCACGGGTTGTGCCACCCACAGAAGCGGCCGGTAAAAGATGCCTGAGGTCTGCCACAGCAGAACCTGCGTGCAGTCTGGTACTGACACGCCGACCGACAAGTGCCCACACTTGCCGGTCCCCAAAACCTTCCCTTAGCTGCATGTTAGTCACCCCACTGGTAGGCCCACGGGCAGGGTGCGTTGTGAGCCTGAGGTAGGACAAGCCTAGATGCGTGGCATGTCCTGGTAGTGACCGACCGCCATTTTTTGTTGTTCTCTACTGTAAGGCTACCCTGTTCTCATAGGCCAGTATGGGCGGCCTGGATTATTACACCCTATGATCCTAACCGACCCAGGGAACATGGTAGGAGATCGAGTTTAGTATGCCTGAACTCGGAATGCTAAGGTACATCTTTTCGCAAGGTTTATTTTAATATTCCGGGTTTGCAAATGTCACTTTTAGAAAGTTGGCCTTTGCTTGCCTAACCATTTCAGCCGCCTCTGCGTGATGTGTATCTGATGTCTGGCTGGTGTGAGTGACAGGGCTGGGGGAACCCAGATGGGCAGGGCTAGGTAGCCTGGTATGAATAGGACGATCGACAGGTAGATGGGTGGGAGGAGTGCTCCTAGGTTCTGAATAGGCCAGTGCTCCGCTACCTCGAGGCTGGCTCCACCCCCTGTGGAGCGTCTGATGACTCTGCCCTGCACTCTGAAAGAAGAAGCCTGCATCACGTAAACAAAGTGCTCAGAAACCGGACTGAACTAGGCAAGGGCCCCCCTGGCCGGGGAGAACAAAAGATTTGTGGTATAAATGGAGGAGCCCTGCTCCTAAGAAACTAGATCCGCTTTTGACCAAGAAGAATCTCTGCCTGAGGAGGAGGCACCGGGAAAGCTGTAGGAGGAAGACTGTCCCTATCCTGGGGGATTGGCCTGCAGTGGTGACCTCGCTGCCAAAGGGGAGAAGAGAAACTGTTGCTGAAGACTTTGCTTTATTCTACTTTCAAGACTTGTGCTTTTCCAAAACGATCTCCAAGGGCTTGGAACTGAGCTTGCCCCCTGAACTGAGCCCCAGGACCATTGGGCTCTACCTGATCTTCACTCGCCTGCTGCTGGACTGTGGTGTCCTTTCCCTCGCCGGAGCTGTGACCCTCGTGCCGCAGTCCCTCCCTGAGCCGTGACCAGGACTGCTTAGCCGCCCCCGCCTTGGGAAGAGCCTCGCTCGATCGGAGCCGCTCCCCCTACGCTGTGTTGGGCTGCCCTGTCACCTCGCTCGCTGGAGGCTCGCTGCGCACCTTCACCCTCCCGCCGGAACCGGCGTTTGTGAGCATCTCCAAGCCTCGGACGGCCCGGACGCATCGGTGCGCCCGGCTGCCCCGCTTTGTTCACCCGCCACCTGCAACACCCGCTCTGGTCGTGAGCCTGAAGATCAGACACCCATCGTGAAGTGTGGGAGCCCCGGACGCCGCCTCGCTCTTCTGCCGAAGAGCCGCTGAAATCCCGCACCCACCTTTGCGTCAAGAGACAAGGTACTGTACTTACAACTCCGACCCAGAACTCACATCGGATCCAGGGTCCGCAACGTTCTGATTTCCCGGTCATCTGCCGTGGGCTTCCCGGTCGCCGCTTCAGCCGGAGTGTGCTGAGGCCTACAGTCACCTTGTGCCCGCCTAAGGAACTTTCCGTACAAAGAGAACTTTATCGTATTCCTAAGAATTGTGGCCCCATCAGTTCAACGTTACTGGGCCTTGTATTTAACTCTGCTGAAACTACATAAAAGCTTATTTTTATATACTACCGGATTGGTGTCCATTTGTGGTGCATGCAGGGGGTTTACTGTATGGGTAATTGCATTTGCTTAACCGTGTACGCCTGAGACTTAGCCTAGACTGCTCGCGCCACGCACCTAGAGGGTGAGCAGGGGTTATTCTGGGGAGTCATCCTTCGCCCTGACAAGAAGTAAAGGGTCCCTGCTTGTTGTGGGTTTACACCTGCGTCAACCAGAGCCCCCTCATTTCTAACATTGGTGGCAGCGGTGAGGATTTACGGATTTGCATTTGTGGTTTGCGTATAGTGAATCACTGATCGCCACGTAGTAAGAGCAGACCAGTAACACAGCCACAAGGCTAGCATTTGTTTTTGTTTTGCCAAGTATCTCCGTTGTTAAAGCCATGCCTGGTTCACACTCCGCCGGAAGGGCGGCTTCCATAATCTCTGGATTTGAAGACGTAGATTGGGAAGAAGGCGCACTTCTGGATCGTACCAATGAAGACTTGAAAGGTTTGTGCTCCAAGTTCAGGATCGCCCAAACTGGATTAAAAAACAAGGCTCAATTTGTGAAGGCGCTGAGGGCCTGGTATGAGTCAAAGGCACCAGAGAATCAGGTGGAAGTGGTTCCACCAGAAAGTGTCCATGAGTTCGGCAGATGCCTGTCGCCAGAGGAGTTGGCGGACAGGGCAGCAACCCGGGCACACGAGGTGGAAATGGCGAAACTTCATGGGCAGATGGATATGGAAAAACAAAGATTAGCCATGGAAGAAAAGAAACTACAATTAGAGCATGACATGAAGCTGAGGGAGCTGGAGCTGAAAGCCAAAAGTTTGGAGCTTAATCCCTCTGGTGGCAGCACACCGCCAGGATCGGCGGAACCAAGAGTTTATATTCCTAAGGATGTAGTGAAGGAGTTCTTCAGGAATGACGACATCGGGCAGTGGTTCAGAGCCTACGAGGTAGCCATGTCTTCCCACCGGGTCCCTGAGAAAGATTGGGGAGCGGGGTTGTGGGGAAGGTTCCTGAGTGAGGGGCGGGACACACTGCTAGACTTACCTGTTGATGTTCGTAATTCTTATCCCCATATGAAGGAAGCATTGATGACTAGGTATGGGTTGACCCCTGAGTTATATAGACAGAGGTTCAGGGGTTGCACTAAGATTCCCAATAGTACGTATGTGGAGTATGTGACTTTCTTTTGCAGAGCGCTGGATGGTTGGGTGAAGGGTAGTAAGGTGAATGATTAACAAGGGCTTCTTGATCTAATGGCATGGGAGCACTTGTCCAGTAATTGTTTTCCTGAGCTACGCCAGCACCTGATCGATAGTAAGCTGACTAACCCGAGGAAGCTTGCTGAGGAGGCGGACCGCTGGGTCAGTACCAGGGTCCACAAGGGTACCGTGGGAGATTCCGCCAAAGGTGGGCAGGGTCCCCAGCAGAAGAGTGGGGGGGACAGGGGTAAACAGAAGCAGTTCCAAAAAGGGCCCCAAAATAATCCCCAAGGGAACCAAGGGAAGGGTTCTCAGCCTCCCCCGCCCCAGAAACCGACCGGGGCCCCGACAGGTCCTCCTGTTCAGAAGGGGCCCGTAAGATGTTACAGGTGTAACAATTTTGGGCATTTTGCCTCTGATGTTAAGTGTCCGATGTTTGGTAAACCAGCACCCACTGGTGCTCCACCCCGGCAGGTGACTAGTGTAGCCTTGGGGGAGGAGAGGGATGTCCAAGGTGGGTGGGGTCCCGCAGAGATGTCCCTGGTCTCGCTAGGAGACCGTGAAGTGGTCCCTCCAACCCAGCTGCCTGAGAACACTAAGAAGTACAGGCAGTGGGTGACCATAAATGGCCATAGGGTGGAAGCTCTTAGAGATACAGGAGCCAGTGTGACAGCTGTCAGGTGTCACCTGGTGTCTCAGGAGCAGGTGGTCCCCAATGCATTCTATCCCGTTGTTGCCGCTGACAACACAGAGAGGCACTGCAAGGTGGCTCAGGTTACCTTCGAGTGGGGGGGGGTCTCTGGTACTCTTCAGGTAGCTGTGAGGCCCGCCATGCCTGTAGACTGTTTGTTAGGGAACGATTTGGAGAGCTCACCTTGGGCTCAGGTGGAGCGGAGTGCTCACCTGGAGATGTTGGGTATGCCGGATTGGGCGTGTGTGACCACACGGTCCATGGCAGCCAGTAAAGGTACTCGAGAGGTCCTGGAGCCTGAGAGGGAGGCCCAGGAGCTGGCCTCAGAGAGAAGGGGCAAGGGGCGTGGGAAGCCGGCCCCTGAAGTTCCCACGGTCCAGGAGGAAGCAGACCTTGAGGGGGATGCCCTGGAGCCTACAGGGGAGCAAATAGCTGAACTGGGAGACCTGCCGGAGCTGAACCATTGGCAGCAGGAAGGGGGTCCCACCAGGGAGGACTATTGTAAGGCACAGAAGGAGTGCCCTTCTCTCGTAGGTATGCGGCAGCAGGCTGCAGCCCAGGCCGCAGGTGATCAGTCAGGATCGCATTTCATTTACTGGGAGAACGACCTCCTGTATACAGAGCCTAAGGTTGCTGAGCCTGGGTCAGCCCGTGCGCTGGTGGTACCCCAGGACTTCAGAGCCTTCCTACTGGGGCTGGCTCACGATGTGCCATTGGCAGGGCATTTGGGGCAGGACAAGACCTTTGAAAGGCTTGTCACCCACTTTTATTGGCCTCAAATGCGCAGGAGTTCGGATACTCACTGCAGGACATGCCAGACTTGCCAGGCAAGTGGAAAGAGTGGAAGGAAGCAGAAGGCTCCACTCCAGCCATTCCCTGTGGTCGGTACTCCATTCCAGCAAGTGGGGATTGACATTGTAGGGCCACTGGACCCCAAGACAGCGATGGGCAATAGGTTCATCCTGGTCCTGGTGGACCATGCCACCCGGTACCCGGAAGCCATTCCTCTGAGGACAGTGACGGCCCCCGTGGTGGGACGTGCACTGATGGGAATTTTCTCCCGAGTGGGATTCCCTCTAGAGGTGGTGTCTGACCGAGGTACCAATTTCATGTCCAAGTACATGAAATCTCTTTGGCAAGAGTGTGGTGTAACCTACAAGTTCACCACACCTTACCACCCCCAAGGAAACGGGTTGGTTGAGAGATTCAACCGAACCCTCAAAGGCATGATAATGGGCCTAGAAGGACCCATGAGGCGCAAGTGGGACGTCCTCTTACCATGCCTTCTCTTCGCTTACCGTGAGGTGCCACAGAAGTCTCTGGGATTCAGTCCCTTTGAGCTTCTGTATGGTCACCCCGTCAGAGGACCTCTAAGTCTGGTCAAGGAAGGCTGGGAGCAATCTCCCAGGAAACCTCCCCAGAATGTATATAGCTACATGCTGGCCTTCAGGAATCAGACTAGGCGTTTCAGGCAACTTGCTGAGGCAAATCTGGAAGCCAGCCAGGAGGAGATGAAGCGGTGGTACGACCAGAATGCCACTCTGGTAGAGCTTCAGCCTGGGCAGAAAGTATGGGTCTTGGCCCCCGTGGAGCCGTGTGCGCTCCAGGATAAGTGGACCGGTCCCTTTGAGGTGGTGGAGCGAAAGAGTCCTGTTACCTACGTGGTGGACCTGAAGACTCCCAGGAACCCCTTACGGGTCCTACATGTCAACCGCCTCAAGCCCCACTTGGAGAGGTCCCAAGTGGGCATGCTCTTGGCAACAGATGCGGGGATGGAAGAGGAGACAGAACCTCTTCCGGACCTCCTGTCAGCCAAGGAGCAAGATGGGTCAGTGGATGGTGTCATCCTCTCTTCCACCCTGACCCCTGAGCAACAGAATGATTGTCGCCAGTTGCTGGGACAATTTTCTGACCTGTTTTCCCTGGTCCCTGGTATCACTGATTGGTGCGTCCATGATGTGGACACTGGGGATAGCCCTCCTGTACGGCACAAGGCCTACAGGGTGACTGACAGGGTGAGGACATGCATCAAGGAGGAGGTCTCCAAGATGTTTGCACTCGGGGTCATTGAGTCTTCTAGCAGTCCTTGGGCCAGCCCCGTGGTCTTGGTCCCAAAGGCTGCCGCGCCGGGAGCCACACCCGAACTCCGGTTCTGTGTGGACTACAGAGGACTCAATTCAGTCACTAGGACTGACGCACACCCCATCCCCAGAGCTGATGAGCTCATCGATCGGCTAGGGGCTGCCAACTACCTCAGCACGTTTGATCTAACGTCTGGGTATTGGCAGATCGCCTTGACCGAGGGGGCCAAAGAGAGGTCAGCATTTTCCACCCCAGATGGGCACTACCAGTTCCGGGTTATGCCATTTGGGATGAAGAATGCCCCTGCCACCTTCCAGAGATTGGTCAACCAGGTGTTGGCTGGGCTGGATTCGTTCAGTGCAGCCTACCTGGATGACATCGCCGTGTTCAGCTCCACGTGGGAGGAACACTTGCGACACCTCTGGGAAGTGTTGATGGCGCTGCGGAAGGCAGGCCTCACGATCAAGGCGAGTAAGTGCCAGATCGGGCAGGGTTCCGTGGTGTACTTGGGACACCAAGTTGGGAGTGGCCAGGTGGCACCCCTTCAGCCCAAGATAGAAACCATCCTGAATTGGGAGGCGCCCAAAACCCAGACGGAGGTGAGAGCCTTCCTAGGTCTCACCGGGTACTACAGGAGGTTTGTCAAGGGGTATGGCAACATGGTTGCCCCCTTGACAGCGCTGACTTCGAAGAAGCAGCCCAGGAAGGTGATCTGGACTGACACCTGTCAGAGAGCTTTTGAGGCCTTGAAAACTGCTATGTGCACGGCGCCCGTGCTCTTGGCTCCCAACTTCTCCAAAGAGTTTATCGTTCAGACAGACGCTTCAGAGCATGGTGTGGGGGCTGTTCTTTCACAGATTAATGAGGAGGGCCTAGATCAACCCGTAGCCTTTATTAGCAGGAGGTTACTTCCACGGGAACAGAGATGGAGTGCTATTGAGCGTGAGGCATTTGCTGTGGTCTGGGCGCTGAAGAAGCTAAGACCCTACTTGTTTGGGTCTCACTTCCGGGTTCAGACGGACCACAGGCCCCTCAGATGGTTGATGCATATGAGGGGTGAGAATCCAAAGCTCTTGAGGTGGTCCATTTCCCTACAGGGGATGGATTTCACGGTGGAACATCGCCCTGGTACAGATCACGCCAATGCTGACGGTCTGTCCAGATTTTTCCGCCTTAGTGGTGAGGAACTCCCTGGGGTAGGGTAGTTCTCCCCACCTTTCAGCTGGAGGGGACACGTGTTAGACCTGGCACCTTGGCGTGAGTCTCCCTTCCTCTTTTTGTCGCTGTGCCTCATGTGATTTTATGGTGTTGGCCGCTCAGCGCGCTGTGCCACTGCCAACCGGTGTCACGGTGCGAGTGCTCCCTTTGTAAATTGTATGTGTTGGTTGGATTCCATGATTGGATTGTTTGATTTACTATCAGACCCCAGTAAAGTGCGCCAGGAGCGCCAGGGCATGTAAATGCAAACACCGCTGGTGGGCTTGCAGCACGGGTTGTGCCACCCACAGAAGCGGCCGGTAAAAGATGCCTGAGGTCTGCCACAGCAGAACCTGCGTGCAGTCTGGTACTGACACGCCGACCGACAAGTGCCCACACTTGCCGGTCCCCAAACCCTTCCCTTAGCTGCATGTTAGTCACCCCTCTGGTAGGCCCACGGGCAGGGTGCGTTGTGAGCCTGAGGTAGGACAAGCCTAGATGCGTGGCATGTCCTGGTAGTGACCGACCGCCATTTTTTGTTGTTCTCTACTGTAAGGCTACCCTGTTCTCATAGGCCAGTATGGGCGGCCTGGATTATTACACCCTATGATCCTAACCGACCCAGGGAACATGGTAGGAGATCGAGTTTAGTATGCCTGAACTCGGAATGCTAAGGTACATCTTTTCGCAAGGTTTATTTTAATATTCCGGGTTTGCAAATGTCACTTTTAGAAAGTTGGCCTTTGCTTGCCTAACCATTTCAGCCGCCTCTGCGTGATGTGTATCTGATGTCTGGCTGGTGTGAGTGACAGGGCTGGGGGAACCCAGATGGGCAGGGCTAGGTAGCCTGGTATGAATAGGACGATCGACAGGTAGATGGGTGGGAGGAGTGCTCCTAGGTTCTGAATAGGCCAGTGCTCCGCTACCTCGAGGCTGGCTCCACCCCCTGTGGAGCGTCTGATGACTCTGCCCTGCACTCTGAAAGAAGAAGCCTGCATCACGTAAACAAAGTGCTCAGAAACCGGACTGAACTAGGCAAGGGCCCCCCTGGCCGGGGAGAACAAAAGATTTGTGGTATAAATGGAGGAGCCCTGCTCCTAAGAAACTAGATCCGCTTTTGACCAAGAAGAATCTCTGCCTGAGGAGGAGGCACCGGGAAAGCTGTAGGAGGAAGACTGTCCCTATCCTGGGGGATTGGCCTGCAGTGGTGACCTCGCTGCCAAAGGGGAGAAGAGAAACTGTTGCTGAAGACTTTGCTTTATTCTACTTTCAAGACTTGTGCTTTTCCAAAACGATCTCCAAGGGCTTGGAACTGAGCTTGCCCCCTGAACTGAGCCCCAGGACCATTGGGCTCTACCTGATCTTCACTCGCCTGCTGCTGGACTGTGGTGTCCTTTCCCTCGCCGGAGCTGTGACCCTCGTGCCGCAGTCCCTCCCTGAGCCGTGACCAGGACTGCTTAGCCGCCCCCGACTTGGGAAGAGCCTCGCTCGATCGGAGCCGCTCCCCCTACGCTGTGTTGGGCTGCCCTGTCACCTCGCTCGCTGGAGGCTCGCTGCGCACCTTCACCCTCCCGCCGGAACCGGCGTTTGTGAGCATCTCCAAGCCTCGGACGGCCCGGACGCATCGGTGCGCCCGGCTGCCCCGCTTTGTTCACCCGCCACCTGCAACACCCGCTCTGGTCGTGAGCCTGAAGATCAGACACCCATCGTGAAGTGTGGGAGCCCCGGACGCCGCCTCGCTCTTCTGCCGAAGAGCCGCTGAAATCCCGCACCCACCTTTGCGTCAAGAGACAAGGTACTGTACTTACAACTCCGACCCAGAACTCACATCGGATCCAGGGTCCGCAACGTTCTGATTTCCCGGTCATCTGCCGTGGGCTTCCCGGTCGCCGCTTCAGCCGGAGTGTGCTGAGGCCTACAGTCACCTTGTGCCCGCCTAAGGAACTTTCCGTACAAAGAGAACTTTATCGTATTCCTAAGAATTGTGGCCCCATCAGTTCAACGTTACTGGGCCTTGTATTTAACTCTGCTGAAACTACATAAAAGCTTATTTTTATATACTACCGGATTGGTGTCCATTTGTGGTGCATGCAGGGGGTTTACTGTATGGGTAATTGCATTTGCTTAACCGTGTACGCCTGAGACTTAGCCTAGACTGCTCGCGCCACGCACCTAGAGGGTGAGCAGGGGTTATTCTGGGGAGTCATCCTTCGCCCTGACAAGAAGTAAAGGGTCCCTGCTTGTTGTGGGTTCACACCTGCGTCAACCAGAGCCCCCTCATTTCTAACACCCATGGAGTCGTGGGCATCTGATAATGATGTACACACCCCCATGTCTATGACCACTGCTGGGAGTCCTCTGCACCCACCCGCATCTGTCTGTCCACTGCTGGGAGTCCTCTGCACCCACCCCTCATATTGCAGTCCACTGCTGGGAGTCCTCTGCACCCACCCCTCATATTGCAGTCCACTACTGGGAGTCCTCTGCACCCACCCCCATATGTCTGTCCACTGCTGGGAGTCCTCTGCACCCACCCCATCTGTCTGTCCACTGCTGGGAGTCCTCTGCACCCACCCCTCATATTGCAGTCCATTGCTGGTAGTCCTCTGCACCCACCCCTCATATGTCTGTCCACTGCTGGTAGTCCCCTGCCCCCACCCCTCATTTTGCAGTCCACTGTTGGGAGTCCTCTGCACCCACCCCTCATATTGCAGTCCACCGCTGGTAGTCCTCTTCACCCACCCCTCATATTGCAGTCCACTGCTGGAAGTCCTCTGCACCCACCCACATATGTCTGTCCACTGCTGGTAGTCCTCTGCACCCACCCCTCATTTTGCAGTCCACTGCTGGGAGTCCTCTGCGCCGACCCACATATGTCTGTCCACTGCTGGGAGTCCTTTGCACCCACCCCTCATATGTCTGTCCACTGCTGGTAGTCCTCTGCACCCACCCCTCATATTGCAGTCAACTGCTGGGAGTCCTCTGCACCCACCCCTCATATTGCAGTCCACTGCTGGGAGTCCTCTGCACCCACCCACAAATATCTGTCCACTCTGCTTGTAGTCCTCTGCACCCACCCCTCATATTGCAGTCCACTGCTGGGAGTCCTATGCACCGACCCCCATATGTCTGTCCACTGCAGGGAGTCCTCTGCACCCACCCCTCAAATTGCAGTCCACTGCTGGGAGTCCTCTGCACCCACCCCTATATGTCTGTCCACTGCTGGGAGTCCTCTGCACCCACCCCCATATGTCTGTCCACTGCTGGCAGTCCTCTGCACCCACCCCTCATAATGCAGTCCACTGCTGGGAGTCCTCTGCACCCACCCCTCATATTGCAGTCCACTGCTGGAAGTCCTCTGCACCCACCCCCATATGTCTGTCCACTGCTGTGAGTCCTCTGCACCCACCCCCATATGTCTGTCCACTCCTGGGAGTCCTCTGCACCCACCCATATATGTCTGTCCACTGCTGGTATTGATGTGCACCCACCCCCATGTCTCTGTCCACTGCTCGGAATCCTATGCAGCCACACACCCACACACCCACCCCCTTGGTGCTGTACACTGCTCTCCTTGGCCTCCACACACACCAATATAATGGTGATATGCTGCACCAGGCCATTCAACAACATTCGTGGAGTGTGCACGTCTTGTATCACAAGTGTACTGGTGCCGTAGGGGTACATGTGTGTCAGGAATCCCCTCCCGTACATGGATTCCCTCCCACGATGCCACTTCCGTGAACCTGGTGCGCTTGGAGGAGAGCGGACTACAACTCCCAGAATGCCCTCCGGCAACAATTGCCTTATGCAACTCAAGAGTTCTGGTTACATAACACCAAGGGTAACGCCTAGTTTTCATGTTATGCAACTCAAGAGTTCTGGTTGCATAACACCAAGGGTAACGCCTAGTTTTCATGTTATGCAACTCAAGAGTTCTGGTTACATAACACCAAGGGTAACGCTTAGATTTCATGTTATGCAACTCAAGAGTCATGGTTATACAACGCCGAGAGTACTACTTAAGGAGAAGATCACTGGGATTCGGCGTCGGATATTCTGATCTTTGCCGGAGTACCTGGTTGAGGTACACGGACCCGTTGGAGAGTGGAGCGGCGGACGGAACATTCTAAGGAGCGGAGGAGAGGTGCTGGCGTGTGCTTCCTGCCCGTGTCCTGTCCCGTTCTGAGAGCCGTATTCAACGTCATTGGGCACAAGTACCGTTGGTAGAGCCGAAGCTCCCAACGGCCTGACAATTTGGAGAAATCGAGGTTGGTGCGAGCCGAAGCTCCCAACCCTCGTTACTTGGGTAAACACACGCTTAGAGCTAAGATGCTATCCAGGAGGTGTTTCCGCGTCTTAGCCATCGACACTCGTAGGAGAACTGGGATAGGTAGAGCGGCTGCTCCCATCCATTCTCTGCACCACCTTGGGTATCATCACTTAAACCCGGATACAAGAGACGCACACTAGGAGGTGTTTCCAGCCCCCCCCCATAGATTCCACAACCTTGGAACTACCCTTCACAGCGGTCGAGTGGCATTGTCGGCCACTGCTTAGCACTGTGCCCTCTGTTGGAGCATACCGGAACCGGTGTGCATGCGGAGGACGGTTAGAAGAGCTGTGAATGGGTATCGTACTTTAACTGGTGATTCCAGTACCGGTATTCTTTGTTGTCTGTAGTTGTTTATCTGTTTATTAAATCATCCTTAACCTCCCTTTCTCTGCTCCGTTGTCTGTTTGTCCCAACCCCGAGAAAGCCGGGACGTTACATAATATCCGACCTCTTCCATAACTATCTCCTGGTTGGGCGAACGACATGGCCACGATTGAGGATGTGTTGGCCGTCTTAGCCACGATGCAAATCGAGCTCACCGCTTCCAGAAAGGAAACAGCAGACGTTAAGGCTAGACTGGACGCTCTGCAGAACGATCCGCTACAGGCGGGTGCCTCTCACACGGCCACGGCTCCTGCGGTTGTGGTAGAGATGCCCGTAGCCATTCCTTTGGCGACACCAGAGAGGAACAGCAGAGACCCCAACACAGTGCAGGTATTCCTCACTCAAGTAGCACTGCATCTGTCCTGCAAACCAAAGGCCTTTCCGACCAGCCAAGCCAGAGTGGCCTTTCTGATCTTGTATCTTGCTGGGAACGCGGCGCAATGGGCAATCCCACTGGTGAGCAGGGACGACCCTATCCTGTGTGATTGGGGAGCCTTCCGCGAGGAATTCTTGAAGGTGTTTGATCGAAGGGCGGACTCGTATACTGCCGATCGAGAGATGTTGGAGCTGAGGCAAGGCAACAATGATCTGGTGCAGTACCTTAATGCTTTTCGACGGTTAGTGGCCGAAACCAAGTGGCCCATAGCCAAACAAACCGCGCTGTTTCACCAGGGCTTGAGCGAAGAGCTCAAAAATGTGGTAGCACAAATCGACCCCCAACCCAAGACATGTGAGGGCTTGATCAACCTGGTGCTACGGCTGGATCATAGATTGAATGAAAGAAAGGGCGATCACAAGAGGAAAGGGAAAGCGCTGCCATCGTATGTTTCGATGGGTGGCCCTGAGACCAACTTCTCTACCAGGACAGAACCCATAGACATAGGAGCTATAAGGGCGAGCCTTACAGCCACTGAAAAAGAATCACGCCGCAAACAAGGCCTTTGCCTTTACTGCGGAAAAAAGGGGCACTATGTACGCGAGTGTCCAGCCAAGCCAAAGACCTCACGATACCGAGTGAACGAAACGGTGACAGCAGTGGTGGACGCACCGGCGGAAAACTGAGGGACTCCGGGTCTAGTGAAGGGGCATCTTGGAGTCACACCCACATCCCTTCCATGTTGAGCCCGAATCAAGAAGGGCGAAGACATTTGTTTATTACCTTACACGTAGGAGTGCAGGACCAGTGGATACCTGTGGTAGCCATGATTGATTCAGGAGCCACGGGCATGTTCATGGACTACAATGAAGCACGGAGACTGGGTCTCACTCTCCTTCCCAAACAGATACCAGAGGAGGTGTATGCAGTGGATGGGAGAAGTCTGGTGACCGGACCTATCGGACAGCACACAGGAGAAGTACCGGTGAGGTTCGGAAAACTGCATAACGAACGTATTGATTTTAGCATAATCAGAGCCCCGCAGTACGGGGTCATATTGGGTCTACCCTGGCTCCAAAAACATAACCCAACGGTGGATTGGCCTACGCATCACATTGAGAAGGCTTCCCCGTTTTGTGAACAATGGTGCGACATGCTGCAGGACCGCCATGTAGGTGAGGTAGGCGAAGGGCACACGGTCGCCACGGCAGCAGAAAAGGCCGTAAAGCTGCCCAGAGTGTATCACAGTTTTGGGGACGTCTTCGATGAAATCCGAGCAGAGGTGCTCCCTCCACATAGACCGTTCGACTGCCAAATCGACCTGGTTCTGGGGGCTAGCGTTCCCAGCGGCGGACTGTATGCGCTCACAGAACCCGAAAATGTACATCTACGGGGATATTTGGATAAGTTACTAGGGCTGGGGTTCATCAGGCCGTCGAAATCCCTTGCCGCATCGCCTCTCTTTTTCATCTCGAAAGCGAATGGCGAATTGAGGGCCTGCGTGGACTTTAGGGCCTTGAACGCGATAACCATAAAAAACCGGTACCCCCTGCCTCTCATAAGCGTTCTCCTGGAACAGGTAAAAAAGGCCCAAATATACACAAAGCTTGATCTCAAGGGGGCATACCATCTAGTGCGCATGAGGGACGGCGAGGAATGGAAAACCGCCTTTAAGACCAGGTTCGGGCTCTTTGAGTACCTCGTCATGCCGTTCGGACTATGCAATGCCCCTGCCGCCTTCCAATACTTCCTCAATGAGGTGTTCCGGGAGGTATTGGATATCTACGTGGTCGTTTATATAGACGACATACTCATCTACTCCAACTCAGAGGAAGAACACGTACAGCACGTATCCGCGGTTCTCAAAAAACTGAGGGAAAACATGCTATACTGCAAACTCAGCAAATGTGACTTCCACGTCACATCAGTGGAATTCCTTGGGTTGATGCTGAGCCCCAACGGACAGGAGATGGCGGAACGCAAGATCAGAGCGGTGGAGGAGTGGCCGGTGCCCCGAGGAGTAAAGGAAGTCCAGAGCTTCATAGGCTTCGCCAACTTTTATAGGCGTTTTATTGAGGGGTTTTCTGGCTACTAAGGAAGTCTCAGGAGTTCGTGTGGGGACCGGAAGCACAAAAAGCATTTGTGGCCCTCAAGAAGGCCTTCAGCACTGCCCCGGTGCTAGCTCACTCGAATCCGGAATTACCCTATGTGGTAGAAGCGGACGTCTCTGATGTGGCGCTGGGTGCCATTCTATCTCAGAGGAATGAGGTGTCGGGTTTGCTCCATTCTGTGGCGTACATGTCTCGTAAATTGAACGACGCGGAACGCAATTACCATATTGCGGAGAAGGAACTACTCGCAATAAAGGACGCATTTGCTGAGTGGAGGCATTTGTTAATGGGGGCCAGACACGTGGTTACAGTGTATACGGACCACAGAAACCTCCAGTTTCTGACAGCGGCGCGGCATTTATCTCCCCGTCAAATGACTGGATGATCTTTTTCTCCGGGTTCAATTTCCACATCACATACCGACCCGGTACGGAGAACAGGAAAGCGGACGCGCTTTCGAGGCTATCGAATGCCAGGGATCCGCAGCCGGTTGCCGAACATTCCATCATCCCTCCAGGAGTTGTGATAGGGGTGATTCAACCACAGACGTTCCTCAGGGGGGTCCAGAAGGGGACCCATACCTTCATGTGGCGGAGGTGGCTTCACAGTCACAAGGAGTGGCAGATGAAGGATGGGATTCCGGTGAAAGGACGATGTATGTTGTTACCCACCCCTAGGCTTCGAAAACAGGCCTTCACCTGGTGCCACGTGTCTCCCTGTGCCGGCCATCTGGGTGTCAAAAAGACGGTAGCGAGCCTAGGATGGCAGTTCTGGTGGCCTGCCATGAGAACAGACGTCCGGAATTGGTGTTCATCATGTACCGTTTGCGCATCCATGAAATCGGACCACAGAAGATCGCAAGGACTCCTCCAACCCTTTCCTACACCGACCAAACCCTGGGAAAACATATCCTTAGACTTCATTGTTGGGCTACCAAAGGATCAAGGAAAGACGGCCATACTGGTGGTGGTGGACTATCTCACGAAGATGGGGCACTTCCTCGCTTGCAAACAGGTACCTTCGGCAGAAGAGATGGCGTCGTTGTTATTGAAGAATGTAGTGAGACTACATGGCCTACCCAACGTGATCGTGTCGGACAGGGGGTCTCAGTTCACGTCGCACTTCTGGAAAACTTGGTGTTCGGCATTACACGTCAAGTCTGCCATGTCCACGAGTTATCACCCGCAGACGGACGGCCAGACGGAGCGCCTGAACCAGTCACTCAAACAATATCTACGTTGTTTTGTAGAGCAAGGGAAGGATGAGTGGGTGGACCTACTTTGGATCGCGGAAATCGCATACAACAACGCCACACATTGTTCCACCAAGGCCTCCCCTTTTTATAGTAACTACGGCCATCATCCCCGGTTCTTGCCGTTTCTGCACCCGGTCAGGGAAGACAGATTGCCGACAACAGCCAAGAGGGTGGCCCGCATCAAGGAGGCCTTGATGAGTTCTCGAGTTGCCCTGGAGGGGGCTAAAGCCACGTATAAAGCCTTTTCTGATAGGAGGAGAAGGCCTGGACCGGTCTACAAACCTGGAGATTACGTCTGGGTCTCTACACGGCACATGAGATTCAAGAAAAGTAGCGTGTTCCATCCCCGCTTCATGGGCCCATATAGGATCCTTCGATGCATCAGCCCGGTGAACGTGAAAGTGTGCATGACCCAGTCCCTGTGGATCCATCCCGTGTTCCACGTTTCCCTCTTGAAACCCGCGAACGCGGTGAGGCCTCGTAAGCCGGTGTCGGTGACTGTGGATTCGGAGGTGGAGTACGAGGTGGCTGGTATCTTGGATTCCAAGTGGCGCAGGGGCAAACTATGGTATCTGGTGGCATGGAAGGGGTACGGACCCGAGGAGCAGTCATGGGAACCTGCGGCGGGGGTTCACGCTCCTCGTCTGGTATCGTCGTTCCTTTGTCGATATCCTTCCTGTGCTGGTCCTGATGGGGGGCGCTGATAGGAGGGGGATGTACTGTCAGGAATCCCCTCCCGCACATGGATTCCCTCCCACGATGCCACTTCCGTGAACCTGGTGCGCTTGGAGGAGAGCGGACTACAACTCCCAGAATGCCCTCCGGCAACAATTGCCTTATGCAACTCAAGAGTTCTGGTTACATAACACCAAGGGTAACGCCTAGTTGTCATGCTATGCAACTCAAGAGTTCTGGTTGCATAACACCAAGAGTAACGCCTAGTTTTCATGTTATGCAACTCAAGAGTTCTGGTTACATAACACCAAGGGTAACGCCTAGTTTTCATGTTATGCAACTCAAGAGTCATGGTTATACAACGCCGAGAGTACTACTTAAGGAGAAGATCACTGGAACTCGGCGTCGGATATTCTGATCTTTGCCGGAGTACCTGGTTGAGGTACACGGACCCGTTGGAGAGTGGAGCGGCGGAAGGAACATTCTAAGGAGCGGAGGAGAGGTGCTGGCGTGTGCTTCCTGCCCGTGTCCTGTCCCGTTCTGAGAGCCGTATTCAACGTCATTGGGCACAAGTACCGTTGGTAGAGCCGAAGCTCCCAACGGCCTGACAATTTGGAGAAATCGAGGTTGGTGCGAGCCGAAGCTCCCAACCCTCGTTACTTGGGTAAACACACGCTTAGAGCTAAGACGCTATCCAGGAGGTGTTTCCGCATCTTAGCCATCGACACAAGTAGGAGAACTGGGATAGGTAGAGCGGCTGCTCCCATCCATTCTCTGCACCACCTTGGGTATCATCACTTAAACCCGGATACAAGAGACGCACACTAGGAGGTGTTCCCAGCGTCTTTGTGTTGTGGCAGTACTCTGGGGGAAACTGGTAGAGCGGCTGTTCCCAGGTGGTAGAGAGCCCGGCCGGGTGACTCCCACGTGCCCCCCCGTAGATTCCACAACCTTGGAACTACCCTTCACAGCGGTCGAGTGGCATTGTCGGCCACTGCTTAGCACTGTGCCCTCTGTTGGAGCATACCGGGACCGGTGTGCATGCGGAGGACGGTTAGAAGAGCTGTGAATGGGTATCGTACTTTAACTGGTGATTCCAGTACTGGTATTCTTTGTTGTCTGTAGTTGTTTATCTGTTTATTAAATCATCCTTAACCTCCCTTTCTCTGGTCCGTTGTCTGTTTGTCCCAACCCCGAGAAAGCCAGGACGTTACAGTGTGATACGGACCATACCCCCGAATTCAGAGGGTGTGTACGGCCCGTACCATTCGTACCCTTACGGCCCCAATCCAATAGTGATACGGACCGTACACACGCTCTGAGAGTGTGTGTACGGTCCGTACCATGCATACTCCTACGTCACCACTACAATAGTGATACGGACCGTACCCGTGCTATGGATGTGTGGGTATGGTGCGTATCACTATTGTACTGGTGCCGTAGGGGTATGCGTGATACGGACCGTACACCTGCTCTGAGAGCGTGTGTACGGTCCGTACCACGCGTACTCCTACGGCACCACTACTATAGTGGTACGGACCGTAAACATGCTCTGAGAGTGTGTGTACGGTCCGTACCACACATACTCCAACGGCCCCACTACAATAGTGATACGGACCGTACCCACGCTATGAATGTGTGAGTATGGTGCGTATCAATAATCTAGTGTTGCCGTAGGGGTACGCGTCCACGTCCACTTCCGTTGTTGCGGGACACAGGGATTGTTGGACACGCCCCCCGAAGTGACCAGACCCTGGAGGTAATGTATGTCCTGAATATTGTAGGTTTTAATTTGGGTAGGGGTTATGTTTCCTGCCCCTCGCCTCCCCTTTCCCCTGGGTGTTGTTCTGACCTTCTGTGGCGTGCGCGGCGGTTTTGGTGCACCAGGTCGTAGGCGGGATGACAAGTAGGATGGGGTCCATGGCTGTCCGTCGCGTACCGGGGCTCCGTATTCGCGTTGGACTCAATTTCCCGGGAATGTTTGGCTGCCGTAAAAAAGAAGCCGTGCGGAGTGACGGAGGGACGAATCGTACTTACTGGTCCGTAAAACACTGCCTGACTCCGTACGGACGTCGCGTACGTGCTTTCCCGGATCAGAATCGTTGTTATTTTTTAGCCGTACTGTGTTTGTACGATTCGTACGGAAATGGTATTTCTGTACGAATCGTACTTGCTGGATTGTACGGTGGATTTCCCAGGTACAAGTCGTACAGAGAATACGCTCTGTACGACGATTCGTACCCGGGTTTTACAGGATTGGAATCGTCACCAAAATGCACATGCTTTTAAATGGGTTCCAAGCTTATTTATGTATAGAATGAACAGTCAAGGACCCAGCACGCACCATGTTGCACCCCTCACCCAATAAGAATCTCCCTTGTAAGCTCTCCACTCTTTCCAAACATCACTGTAGCTTTTGAATTTGTATGCATGGATGCAAAAAGGTGTACAAGTGGCTCCTCCATCCCCATCTCCAATAAAATTTGCAATAGCTTTTACCGATTTACGCAGTCAAATGCCAGGGTGAGGTTCATGAAGCGTGAATACATAGGGGTATGTTTTGTCATTGGAATATTTACCCAGAATTAAGCTTAGATTCATGCACTGCTCTTGTGTTCCAGTGTGTTTTCAAAATATGTATTGGCATGGATCCAAGATTTTATTGTCTTGCAGCCACTCAATAATCTTATTATATAGGACCCTTCGGAATATTTTGGCTGGTATGTCTATGGGGGGAATTGTGTGATAGCAACTGAGTGAAGATCGATCACCCTTCTTGAATATTGGTACTATTGTTGATGAGGCACATGAGTCTGGTAAGGATGCACAATTTAAATGATTGTAAACATTAGTCAATGGGAGCGGCCCCATAAACTGGTGTCACACTTTATTAGGTCGATGGGTAACCATCTGGACCAGGTGTCTTTCCCCCTTCGCTTTGCTGCATTGCAATTAAACCTTCATGTAGGCCCACATCCAGCAGGATTTGCCTCTGCTGTCTTGCTTGGCCATGTGGCAGATTCCCTGTGGGATGACTTTGGGAAAAATGTGCCTCTCATGCCTCACTGCTGATGTGGCAGTTATCCGGCGTCCACGTTCTGTTGACTGATGTCAAAGCTGAGACGGAATCCCAAAAAGATTTGCTATTCTTGGTAGCTGCTGTGTTCCGCAAGCTAATCCACCTCTTGGTAATCACCTCCACCTTCCTCCTATTAGTTACTATCTTATACCTTTAAAATAGAGTGTTCACCGCAGTGGGATCCCTGGGGCAGGCAGTCAGGGCCTTCCGAAGAGCTTGGGTAGAAATTAAACACTCATGATCAAACCATCTTGGAATTGGGAAAGCATCCTTTGATGGCTTTATCAGCTTATAGAGATACATTTTGATACCTGAAGAGAGAGAGCTGTAAATGAACATACTATGCTCTCCTACCTGTTGTGACCATCGTCAGATAGCCAACCTAAAATTGAATGCAGATTCTTCTGACTAATTTCAGCCAACCTTTGTGTGGGGTTTAGAAATCTCCAACTGACTTTCAAATCGTCTGTGGATACCTTCAAATTATGCAGTTCTGGTTGGCTTTTAGGGCCCACTCTTGGTGTCATAATCAAATCAATTTCAAAAGGGTAATGATCACCAAATTAAATTCCTAGATTAGTCCCTGAAACCACCTTCTCAGATAAATTGGCAGATACAAAATATAATCTATCATAGAGTGACAGTTCCTTCCCCTGAAAGTAGGCAAACCGGCTTCACCGTCACCTGCCACCTCGAGAGCTTCCTGCAGGTCAAGGGATGGTAGAAAGGCTCTAATTCTTTGGCCCTCTGGTCCAGCCCCTCAGCAGGCAACTTCCGGTTGCTTCGATCCAGGCAAAATAGTTTGGAATTGAAGTCACCTGCCAAGCACAAATAGAGTAGTTGCCCCTCACCTGTTACTGACTCCACAATTGAATCAATAAAGCTAAACAGTTCTGGGAACCTGCGGTTTGGGCAGTTTAAGTAATTATTGTTGTAAAAATTGACAAAATACAACAGAGGATTCCCTCCATAACGCACAGCCTGGAAGTTATTACCTGTAGTGTTTAAGGCTTCAGCGTTGCCTCCTACTAAAAGATTTATCAAAGTGGTTAAAGACCGTGAGGCACAGCTCTTACAGGATGGAATCGCTGGTGTATAAAAGCAGGAGTACCCGTCGAGCATTATGGTGCCAATGGCCCAGGATTCCGATGGCATCATTATTAGGGGTGGGTGATGAATTATGCTTGACGAGCGGAGTGTGCAGAGCTTTGTCCTCTCTTTGAGGACTTCAGAAAAACTCTCCGAAGCTGCATGGAGTGGAGTTTTTCCTGTCTCATGGCTCGCCAATGTAAAGTTGGTGAGCCTGAGCTAGAGAAATCCTATTCTACAGCAGCTCCCGGTGAGACTCCTGAATGCAGGCAGAGGCGGCAGGTCGATACAGCTTCTGTTGAGAAATCTGCTGCTCGCGTTCAGGGAATAGAATATCTACTCGGGCAGCAAAGAGAAGCAGTGCCCTCTCGCACCGCGCGTTGTGTTAATTACACTGATTTTACAGCACAGGAACGACTCCCAGCGCAGACAAATTAGCTCGAACAGCGTGACTTACTGCACTCTGTTGCTCGCTGCAGAATTGTTCAGCAGAACTCTGCAAACTCCGTCCAGACCTAATAACTATAATGCAGCCACTTATCAAGGACTGTGAGAAGTATTTAAGATTGTAGACCTGCGGTATTCCAGCTCAATACTTTCATTGAAAGCCTCCTGTCTCTACTCATTGGGTTCAAAGAATAAGTACACTGAGGGGCAGGCAAGATCATGGGGTCTCTCTGTGGGGCACATTTGCTCTATACCCAGGGGGGTGCTGGTTTTACATCTAAACAGGAGGTAGCTTCTGAGACAGTGAGTCAATCGCATTATTCAGTGTCGCTCAGGGGGACGAACCTGTTTCCCAAAGTCAATAATGACAACAGGGCCAGGCTGAGACGGCCACTACTGGTTCGTCTGCCTCATTCGGGAGTCCACAGGAGCTGGCACAAAATCTCTGGCCCATAAAAATAGCCCACAGGGTATGCCTGGATACCAGTTAATCTGGCTGGATTGGGTGGACCCAGAGATGTCAGGACACATGCTACTGTAGTAGGGATGTTTAAGGTAACTATTACACAGTCTCCCAACCACCGCTTGGTACCTGGGCCAAGCCAATCAACCCTCCTAACCATGATGATTGAAGTATACCTTTCTGTGCCATTACTGGTGTTCAACTTAAACCAGTGAACCGCCTTGTTCCCTAGTTCCTCAGATGTTTCTAGTGCAGGTTTATGATGTGGTGGTGCATTCCCAAGGACTATCACGTATGGGGTTGACCCTGGGGGGGGGAGTCGATCACCTTGCTTGGCCGGGTGATCAAAGGCTGGAACGCTGTAGGGGGGTGTTTGACGCATGAATCATCCAAATGCGCTGGGTTGATAGAGTAGCATGCAGGGCAGCTATGGGGCTCCTAACTGAATGTGTGGATGGAGGGACTGTCTTAGGTAGATTGCTGGTGCACTCTGGGGTTGAGGTCAATTCACCTTACTATTTCTATTGACACTGCTGTTGGTGCTAGTAATTCCCACCCCAACTATATGATTTTTGCCCTTGTGCAAGATTACTAATCGTTTTACCAGCACCAATAACTGTGCCACACGTTCTTCAATCTTTAAACGCGAAATGATGGAATCATAATTAGAGTTCACGTCACCATTTGCTCCCTGAAAGGAGGTTAACACTGGGTACTCAAATGAGGGCTCTGCCTATACCCCCACAGACACTAAACACCCCTTTCTCTTTGGGGCGACCATGCGTCGCCTCTGCTTGCTACTGGGGCTAGAAATGGGGCTTGGCTGAATATTGGCCACCCGGTAGCCTCCCTCATGGGTGTCCTCCCTCCGTAACTGGGGAGAAACCCCCTGCTCCTCGTCACGAGCAACATCACCCATGCTCACAATTGGTGAGGATCACATGGCTGAAACTAAAGTGAAGTGCGTTGGACTAAGGGCATGTGACTCAGATGAGGGAATGTACTCCTTTGATAGGAAAAGCCTTCTTTCGGCCAACTCAATCTCTTTCGATACTACAGAGACTACACGGGAGTGAACCCCTCGATACTGATACATTTTACAGTACTCTGGGGTGACGTGTTTTGCAGCACTCGCCTTTCTCTTCCACATGCTTTGGACAAAGTTGTGCCACTAAAATTGAATAGGTTTCGACGTGAATTAAAGAGGGACCGCACGCTATACTATATTGCAAAACACAGAATGCAAGGTTCTAGTTGCCCAACCCAGTATGGACGGTAATAGATTTTACAGGTGCTGAATGGGTGAGCGTAACAAAAAAAGAGGGCCAAAAGCTGTTTAACACAGTTTAATGAAACTTAGGCAGGGGTTATTTATCAAGTCAGGCCACAAGGCCTGTAATTAGAAAAATCACCAACTTTACCCACCTACTCACAATATAAAAGAATAAACATGCCCACAAGAGCCCTGAGAACAAAGACAACTTGACAAAGAATATCCCTGTAGGAAACTAGGATCTGCTCTTACCTGCTGTTATTCTGTTTCTGAGTAATCAGACTAGGATCCTGCTGATAATGACCCCTGTCTCTATGCTTTCTTCCCTAAATTGGCATGGTAAGTACTTATGTACACCCCAGATTGGCTACTGGTGTAACCTTATAAGTCCCTAGTATATGGTACCAAGGAATCCAGGGCATAGGTACACCAGGGGTCTCCCATGGGCTGAAGCATGTACTATGCCAACCAAGGTAGACCACTCAATCTGTGTCTGTAGGCCTGCCATTTCAGAATGTGTAAGCTCGTGCTAGCCCAACTTACAATAGATATACGTTTGCTTATATCTGTGGTCATTGCACCTAAAACCTATAAGTCACCCCTAAAGCAGGCCTTTTAATCCTGAAGGCAGGGTTCTCGGTTCTAAGTATTATGGTGTCCCTGCATGAGTAAGACACTCCTACAACCTTCAGAGTCCATTCTCCTGGGTTGTAAGGGCATCAGCCATTACGACATATAGAGTGGCCATTCGTCATTACGCGATGACCATCTCTAAACTGGCTGTAACAAACCCTGTTGTATTGGGTATTAAACATGTTGGAATCAAAACCCCACACCACAAGCGGTGTGGGAGGTATGACTCCATGCAATGTAGAGCTTCTCCTGGATGCCCTCAGTGCTCCCAGTACCAGTCTTCCAGAACCGGACAGCAAGCTAGGGCTGCTGCAGACCAGAGACATGTTTCTGTCCTCCTGCTGCTGAGCCAAGCTCATGCAGGAGAAGGGGAAACACTAGACATCTTGGCACAGGAGGTGGGACCATCCCAAATAGGGTTTATTGTATTGGGGCAGGGTGGGGGCGCTTGTCAGCACCACTGAGACTGCTGGAAGGGCACATTTGGTGCCCTCTTTGCATACTCCAGTTCAAACAGGTTCAGGGAACCATTGGCTCCCGATCTGGTGCCAAACTGGACAAAGGACATCGGAGTATCAGCCTCATTGTCCGACCCCTTGTCTGGCAGGGATCCCTGAATCACCCCAACCTTTTTCATAGGGTACTTAAGGGCTTACCTGTGGGTGAATCCCAAGATTTTTCGTGGGACAATATTCAGATCAGACACCACTTCATCTTCGACTGTCTGGGCACTCTGGACTTTTCTGGGCTCTGGGCACCAAGACTGCAACTGGGAAGACTCCTGCTGCTAGGCTACTTCAACGTCTGTGCCTGTGCTTCAAACAGGAACCTTCTAAGGCCTGTGGACATCCAAGACACCTGAACAAATACACCTTGATGTGAAGGAGTCACTTCCATGCATCTGCAGGCACCGCAAAGCTGACCGGTCTGCTGGTCCTGGGCCCCCAAGGACTCCGAACGGCGCAGCAACACAGGTGGTGGATCTGAAACTCCCTCAAGACCTGCACTGTCTTCACTGTCTTCTAACCAAGTTTGAGGCCAGTATCCCTTGTCTGAACAGAACCCTTGTGCATCGTGTCGACTTGCTGTTGCCAAGGCTTGTTGGCTTTCTTCCTCAGAGATCTTCGTGCTCCAGGAAGCTCCAACCATCACAGCGCATTCAGGGGCAGAGTCAGGATGCAGTTGTGAGCAATCACAGGGTCCACCTCCTGGGGCCCTGTGCAGAATGGTTGCTGCAGTCCCCGCCTTTACACAGATGGCATTCTTCATGCGCTGCGGGGATGAAGCACTGTGCTTTATTTATTTATTTATTTATTTTATTTAGAAAGTCTTATAGAGCGCGAACAAGATCCTCGCGGATATCAGAGCGCTTTACATAACAAACAACTGTAAGTTTAGACAAACAATAATGTGCAGGTCACCATCATAATAACAACATTTCGTGCAAGAGATCATAGGAGGAATAATCATGGTAATGTGTTATATAACAGGCTCTAAAGAACTCGGGCCTGACTAGATGGTACTCATGTAAATTTTACCATGAGCAACGGGTTAACTTCTTTTTTGAACGAAGCGGCAGAGGCATTCAGTCTGGTTTCAGGGGGAAGAGAGTTCCAGATTTTGGGCGCCATCCCTGAGAAGGACCGTTTATGAGTTTTCTTCTTGTTGAACCTTTGTGGTTTCAGTAGAAGTTTTTCAGCATTCCTAGAGGACCTTAGACCACCAGAGATTGTCAGTTTCTGCACTAAGTAGGTGGGAGTGTTATGATGTAGGGCTTTATGAGTCATGCACGCAACTTTTAGATGGATTCTAGCTTCAAATGGTAGCCAATTCAGGGATTTTAGGTCAGGGGAGATGTGAGAATTTCTTTTCGAGCCAGTGATGAGTCTAGCTGCCGCGTTGATAGTCGCTCTTAGTGGGGCTGTAGCAGCTTTTGGGTGGCCACATAAGGAAACACTTCCGTACTCCACATGAGGAATAACTAGGGCTTGTACTGCCACTTTGAAGTCCTCGCATGGCAGGAAGGGTTTCAGCTTCCTCAATGTAATTAGCTCCCTTTGTAGCGTTACTGATGTGTTTTTGCATCATAAGGGTGCTGTCAAGGGTAATTCCCAAGGATTTTGCTGAGTCCACGATGGAACGTTGAAAGCGGTAATCTGTTTGATCAGGTCGTGCATTAAAGGGACTTTAACCGGTGGTGCTATGAGGAGGAATTCTGTTTTTAGCGCGTTCAGTTTGAGATGATTTTCTGATAACCAAGATTGGGTGTTTCTGAGTGTGGAGTTAAGCATATTAATGTCTTCTAGGGAGTTGATCTTGAGATATAGTTGTGTATCGTCCGCGTACATATGGAATTGTATGTTAGATGCCTGCAGAATTTCAGTGAGAGGCTCCATGAACAAGTTAAATAGGGTCGGCGAAAGTGAGGACCCTTGCGGAACCCCTAGTGTTACAGGTGAGGAATTGGAGAACGTGTTGTTGACCTTTAATTTTTGTGGACGTTTATGGAGGAAGGAGGTAAACCAGTTTAACACCGTGCCTGACAGACCCATTCTATGCTCCAGGAGATCAATTAGTTTCTGGTGTTTGACCGTATCAAAGGCTGAGGAAAGGTCTAGCAGGATGAGTAGGCACGAGCCGTTCTGGTCAAGGATTTGTAACGCATCATCAATAATGTGTGTCATGGCTGATTCTGTGCTGTGACCTGCTCTGAAACCTGATTGGTGTTTATTTAGGAGTTCAAAGTGCTTTATAGTGCTTTCAGGCCAGCTGTGAGGGTGCAGGTGTGAGTAATCACAAGGTCATCTCATGAGGCCCTGTCCAGGATGCATGTTGTAGTCACCCACCTTTACACAGATGACAGCCTTCCTGCAGCCTCGACTCATCACTAATGTGTCTGGGTAAAATGAGGTAAAAGCAGGAAGGGAGCTGTTAGAAATTGGGTCTCTAGTTGGCAATGGTGTGCACATTTGTCCAAATAGGCACCCTTCCTTTTACTCAGGGTAATGGGTTTGCGTTTCTAAAATAACCTCTGCTCACCCCCTTGATAGCTTGGCACGAGCAGTCAGGCTTAGTGAGAGGCAATATGTAAAGCATTTGCACATAACAGACATTAATACAGTGAAAGCACTACAAAAGGACACCACACCAGTTTTAGAAAAATAGCCCAAGGGCTATACGAAAGATCAATGACCCCCGTTCCAGCAGTTTTGGACGTCTGTCCTGATGCAATCGCTGACATGGTCAGGTTGTTTAAAATTCCGCTCTTCACAGGCAGGCTGTTAGCTATGTCCATTTCATGGGTACACCAGGTGGTTTGACTGGGAATTAGAGAAAAGAGGCTAGAAAACCTATTTAGAACATGTATACAATCAGCTTACTGTTGACTAGTGAAAGTGTCTGCCAAGACTATTCCTTCTACTCATCTATCAACAGGGTCTGGTGAGAAGAGATCAGAGAGAGAGGGTCACTCTCTTCCTCCTGTCTCTGACCGGTGGAAATGAGCAAGCTCATGTCAGCACTGCCCACAAAAGGTTTTAGGTGGTTCACATGTGTGACCTCACCTTTCTTCTCCAGTGTAATGTGGGGGCCACTTAATCATGCAATAAGCAGGGCCCACTTCATAGTAGTACGGACATTCGGCGTACTGAAATCCTGCTTCAGGAGTCTGGATATGTCTAGGGGCCGATTGATCACCACCAATGGTAAAAAAAATCACGCTAATTTCCTCAATTTTACACAGTATTTGTGTGCGGACAAATAATGAGCTGATGCCAATGAGAAGCAGAAACTGCCGAACAATGAGGATGAGGAAGATGAGGCGCCAAATCAAAGTAATAGGCAACTTGGCAAAGGGACCACATCTTTCTCAATCTATTCACTGATGCTTTAGTGACTTACATCATGTTACAAAATGATTACTACATGTAACTGTGTACATATTTATGCAAATAAATATATGAGCTCTGATTTCATATTAACAGTAAACATCAAAACATTCACATCATACCTGCTACACACAGCAAATGCACATAGCTATGTGTGTGTAACAAACAGCATAGGACAACTTCTGGTTCAAACAAAATGGTGTGCATTGCAACTACCAGTAGCAAATAGTCCTCCATTTTCAATCATAATTAACATGGTATGGTAAAGTAGATATTGTGCTATGGCTCTGTGTGTGTGTCTCCTACAGCTAGTAATTTGTACTACCTCATATTTGTGGATGATAGTAGAGGTAAGTCATAGTATGATGATTGTGAAGTCATCCACATAGTATCTGCATGTGAAAACAGGCCCAAACCTACAGTCTACATATGCCACATCAAAAACGGCATCCACATATGAAATCCATTAGGTTACCTCATATCACACATTCAAATGCTACATACTATACTTGGCCAGTGCAACAGTGTCTACCTAGTGAAAATGTAGCCACACTTGCCCCACTAGGCTAAGATGCTAATGGGAGAAGCAGTGATGTAGTCCACCATGTTGGTATATCATACTCAGATACAAATGATGGCTTAACTCTTATCAGTACAGTCTGAGTGTGAATGTAAAAATACAACACCCATTTTCAGAATACAGAACAATTGAGTACGAGAAATCACACAAAGCAATATCGATACAGACAAGGTACCATGCACCAATGCATCCCAATATACGGTGTTCCAATGTGGCTAGAAAATGGTGGATGAACTTCATGTCTGGAAAATGCGACCAGAAAACTTAAAGTAACCACACAACCTAAATACATATTGTGATGAGTCCCAATGGCAAACATTTTCATGATTGTACTACACCTGACTAGTTGTGGCTAGACAAGCTGGCCTTGTGATCCGCATGATGGTAAAGAGTATGTGCAATTGGAATGTGCATGGCCCACACAAGCCAACACTGCCAATATTTGTGTACCACAAAATGATATAGTGGGCTCTCTGAACACTTCCCTGCACATAAACCATTCTTGGAATAGTTCTACATGACCAATGAGAGAAACAGCATGCAGGACACATGAAAACAGATGCGCCAAGGTTACATCAATTGATAGATCCTTGTTCTGGCTCTACTGGGGATGTCTGTCAAGTTTTGGAGTGTGCCAGGTCCATGTGAATCTCATTACCTGTCTCAGTGTCAAACTGCATGAGTGTTGCATGTGAAAACCCACTACTATACACAAGGAACTCTGGCTTGGGGCAGTGGGTACTTATGGTGTGCTTTACGCAGACTTACTCTCAGCATTATGTAGGAGGTCACGCCAAGGCTTGCATGGTGTTCTACCATAGCACCATCAGCATGAGTGAGAATCATGTGACCCACAAATGATGACTGTTACTTTCCTGCGGGGTATGACCCTTGAATATGAATGACCTAAACTCAACCACTCATATGGTGCCATCCATAGCTCCCCATGCAATGCTGCAGCCACCTCCTTTCCATTTCTCCAGCCAGGATTGTGCACACCAATGCTCTAGTCAGAAAGCCCCAAATCCCAAATGTCCAAAGGCGACTACCCCCATCCTTGCCATCTGGACCCAGTTGAACTCATTCAAAAAGGTCTGCCAAATCCTCATGTCCGCTTTCACTCCTACTTTCAACTGAAGAGACGTCCCAATCCCAATCTCCTAAAAAATATACAGCCTACACTGACAGCTCTGCAAGCAAGATTTAGATGCCCAAGTAAAACCTAAATCTCCTTGACCTGCATCTTACCCTCAAGCAAGCATCTTAATTACCAAGTCCATCACCTTCTCTTTTTTCTCTGAGGGCAGCCACAATTCCATTCTCATGGAATCCAGCTCCACACCTAGAAAGGTAAAAACTTTCACTGATCCAACTGTCTTCTCTGGAGCCATAGGGACCGCCAAGTCTTGCATCAAATCCCGAAACGTTGTCAGTAAGTCTGCACACTCCATGTACTCTGGGGAACTCACATTGAAAAATCATATAAGAAATGTTTCATAGTGTCTGAACTAGTAACCGTTTGAAGTTCTGTAAAAATGTACTAAATGCTTCAAACAACGAACAAGAAACGGAACAGCTCATTGGCAATGCTTTGTCAACTAATATACAACAGGCAAAGTGGATTCCAAGCAACTCAAAATCATCCGGCTGAACAGACAGCAAACTGATAGCTGAATTAATATTGCATTTTGCCATCAGGGCACTTAGCCCAAATCTTTTGATCAGTGCAATAGCCAAATCCCACCGAGGCATAAGCCATTATGCTAATCTTTTCAGGGATAAAATAATTTTTGGATTGACTCTTTGGCCAAGGAAAGATCCTGTATCTGTCTAAATTCCCCTGGCATCTATTTAGAGACAACCTCCATTAGGGGATATGATCACGTTAGGCAACGAGCAATCTACAAAAGGCCCTGGCATCTTACCTTCTACAACTTCTTTCAATAGGTTATGGCAAACCAGCTTCTTATGCCCATGGATGGAACGCAAAGTCTAAGCTCAGCAGTGCTCTTGTGGACTTTCATAGCCCAACTTGAAACCATTTTCTAAACATTCCAACAATAATGCCGCGTCTCCCAGAGTAGCACTCCTGGACAACCAATATTGCAAACAGTTAATCTTAACTGGTGTACAAGCCTTTTCCCAAGTTGTTCTATCTTGCCTGCCCTCTGCACCTCTCACTGTTGTGTTTCTACTGACATTTGTGTCCTCTCAGTGCTTCTGATCCCAGTGATGGCGTGCATTGGAAGACTGGATGCCTCCCTTTGCATTTTGAGCATTCATTCCTAAAACGGCAGTACTCCCTATTACACATGCCTTTGTTGTAGACCCAATATGCTCCTGTGTTTGTCGCTTGCCCTCAACCGTGAACCTCCAACCCTCATCTAGTGGGATGGCCATGAAAGGGCTTATAAATCACCAGCCACCTACTTGCTGTATAAGTCACTGAGACGGCGGTGTGGGGGTCTAGGTTTGGAAAAACAGCTAATTGTCTAACTGTTCCCAAACTCCACCCGGTTCCTAAATTCTTTATCGTACCTCACCCAAGCACAGCCTTTGTTATCTGGGTCTTCCACACTATACCCAGGGATTTAAACAAAGCTACATATCACTCAGGGAACTTTTTGCAATATACGCTAAACTGCTGTCCAATTTTCTATGTTAACCAGCACTCATGGTGGCTTGGACAGCTCATACTGCTCCTCTTTTGACCCTTACTTAGCCCTGACCTCACTATGTACCAGCTTGAACATCACCATATACTCCGCTTTCCAGATACGTTCCTTATCACATGCCATGAGATGCGCCCCATGCGGTTTTGTAATCCCCCTGTTATTTACGTTTAATTTTCTTACTTTTTCAACGCCTTGTTCGTCCTTCACTAGATCCACAAGCATGGCCCAATCCCAATCCTTCTGTTTTCTGCTTTCTCCCCTGGTTGTCACTAGCCTTTGAATCTATACCATGATCCTGAACGTACTAACCCTTCACTAGTCGCACCCATATGCATGATCCCACTGCTTTCCCTGATTTCTTCCTCTGTTTGTCACCAGCTTCTGCACTTGTCCCCCGGTGCTGCACATACTTACTCTTCACGAGGCGCACCTCGTGCCATCCGTGCCTACTCCGGTACCTAGCACCACTGACTGACAAACCTTTTAATGTAGAAGCACACCTTCTTTACATTGCTTAGGTTGTGGCCTGTCCCAAAGCCTGCTGTCCGATCTGCAGGAACATCTCTGTTTGCTCTTCAAGCTTTGCTTCACCTTCAAACACTAACTCCTACTCCAACATTAAATACCGTGCACCCATGACGCAACTCATGAGGCACCTACCACAAATCCGTCTCCTTACTCTCTGAGTCCCATAATTTGACCTCTTCCAGGTCCTCATCATCGTAATCCAAAAGAGGCTATTCCATTCCGAATTCAAAATTATCACGCCCATATGCACTAGTCCTTGCAACTGCTCCATTGCCCACACCTCCATCACCAAACTGCGCTCCATAAAGCTGTTCACAGAAAGTCACATAGGAGGGGTGGGTGCAGAGTCCCCCCAACAGTGCCCAGACATAGGAGGGATGGGTGCCTATCACTCCCAGCAGTGCCCAGACATAGGAGGGGTGGGTGCAGAGTCCCCCAGCAGTGCCAAGCCAAGTAAAGCTTTCCACCGCCATACTCGCTCAGGTCCCTCGCTGCCTAGAATTGACAGCACTTCCAAACATGAGGGAACACCCCCTTCATGCCCTTTAATACTAGAAAAATTGAGCAACAGGCCTGCATCACCCCTTTCTTCAGACTATGCCATCTCTCTCCAAAGTGGACTCACCACACTGCCCCGCGGCCTTAGCCCCAGCACCCCTCTGCTGAGTGCGACAGCTTTCATTGGCTCGGATTCATTGCACTGGCACACAGCTTGTGGACTCCCAACATCTCTCCTTCTACCACAGATCAAATGCCCAGCAACATGGCCCGCATGCTGCTGGAGGCTTTGCAGGGAGGAGGGCACAATACCTCATATTCTTTGTGCTTTCCCTACAGTTCAAGAATTTTGGGGTGATATACGATGTCTCATATTGAAAATTCAGGAAAATGTTGACCAATATTCCAACAACAATAATCTTAGGCACCCCTGCAGACCCGCATATTCACTGTGCTCTACCAAAGGGAAGCATATTTCCCACTTGTTTCTAGCAGTCAAAGAAATGATAATGAGCCTACGGGTCACCAGCACCATCTGGTACTTACTTGCATGTGAGAAATTATCATACAAGCTCAAAGGGAAGGCACGCAACTTGAACAAAATATGGAGCCCAGTGATGTAAAACCTGAATGAGAACAACAGAGGCCTCTATTGCCCCATTAGACCACATATTTGAGGATAGCTGGACTTTGCCAAATACACCAGCTTAGCAATAAGCACATCCAAACACAGAGATGAAAAAGGTGACCCCTCTGGACTCACATATTATAATTGGTCACTGCGTTATTCAACCAACCTACGACTTATTATTATTATTATTATTATTATTATTATTATTATTATTTATTTTATAAAGCGCATAGTCACCCGGAGGTATCCCAGCGCTAACAACCCTGATTCAACAAATCTGAGGACCGGGAGCTAAGAGCAAAAGAGAGGAAGGGTGGGAAATCAAAACAGGGGGGGGGCATGGAAGCTAGGGAAAGAGATGTGTTTTTAGCAGCTTCCTGAAGCGCAGATATTGTGGTTCAAGACGTAAGTCATGGGGGAGTGAATTCCAAAGACGGGCAGCTTGTACCGAGAAGCGTCTTCCTCCTGATCGGGCTTTCCTGAATCTCGGGGTATTGATGAGGTTTTCTGCGTTAGAACGGAGGGATCTAGTGGTAATGTAAGGGGTGACAAAATTGCTGAGGATTGGGGGGCCTTGGTTATGCAACGTTTTGTGGACCAGACACAGGGCCTTAAATTTGACTCTCTCCCTTATGGGGAGCCAATGGAGGAGTTTAGCAGATGATCTGGCCGGGGTGTTTGTGATGATCCGGGCAGCAGTGTTCTGAATTCTCTGCAATTTATTAAGGGTCGCTTCGGGAGCGCCCAGATAAATCACGTTACTGTAATCTAGTCTCGATATTATGAGACCTTGGATTACCAGTTTTTGGGATTTAGGGGGAAGAAGGGGCAGGACTTTCCTCAAAGATTTTAGAAGACCGAAGCAGGTCCCTGCTACCTTCTTTGCTTGCGGAATAAATTAGAGATCGGAGTCGATCCATACTCCCAAGCTTTTCACCTCTGTTTTTGGATCAGGGAGAGGACCTAGACAGGCTGGCCAACTATCCAGGGGGAGTGAGGTTCCTTTCGGGCCAAGTATAAGGACCTCCGTTTTTGTCCCGTTAAGTTTTAAGGCTGATCTATTCATCCAACGATGAACCTGCGTAAGGCAGTTAAAGAGATCAGCTTTCTGTTGTTTGGGATGGGACAAAGACACCACTAATTGTGTGTCGTCAGCATAGCTGACGACGCTCACTCCGAATGGGATGATAACCTCCTCCAATGTGGACATATAGATATTAAATAATGTGGGGCTCAGGGAAGAGCCCTGAGGCACACCACATTGGAGGGGCATTTCGGAGGAGCGGGCGTTCTTCTCCCAAATCTGATAGGACCGTTGGGCCAGGAAAGATGACAGCCAGGATAGGGCTGTACCTTCCACTCCAACTCTTGCCAATCTTTCGATAAGGAGTTGATGGTCAACGGTATCGAACGCCGCGCTAAGGTCGAGGAGGATCACTGCCACTGATCCTCCCCCATCCAGTAGCGCTCTGGCCTCCTCTACCGCTGCCAGGAGGGCGATGTCCGTGCCCTGCCCTGGTCGGAAGCCCGTCTGGGAACTTTTTAGTTTGTTATTGGCCTCTAGAAACTGCGAGAGTTTCCTGTTGACTAATTTTTCCGCGATCTTGCTGACTCCTGGGAGTAGGGAAATGGGCCTGTAGTTCGCCAGGTTCTCAGGATCGAGAGAAGGTTTCTTCAGTAGGGCTTTTACCACAGCTTTCTTCCAGCTCGAGGGTACGACTCCTTGTTGGAGTGAGGTATTAATCAAATGAGTAAGGGAGGGGATGATAGTGGGGGCTACCTCCTTAAGGATCCGAAGAGGAGCAGGGTCCCTAGGGGAGCCGCTCTTCATGGAGTTGAACGTATTTCTCACTTCGTCTATTGTGACCTGGCCCCATGTGGACAGACAAGTGGACGATGTCGTGTATTGGAAAACAATTTCTTCCCCTGGGCTCGAGGGAGGAATTGAGTCCAAAATAAGTCGGATTTTGTCATGGAAGAAATTAGCCAATTTTTGGCATTTCTCCTGGTCTGCTTTAGGGTCGGAAGGAGGTCCCAGTCCTTGTTCTGGGGGTTTTGAGAGCTCTTTAAGGATGGCGTATGCTTCCTTACTGGAGCATCCCGCTTTTTCTATTCTCTCCTGATAAAACGCGCTTTTGGTTTTGCGAATAGCGATTTTGTAGCTTAGAAGAGAGATAGAGTAGGTGTTTTTATTGGTTCCTGATTTTTCACGTCTCCAAGCGCGTTCGGTTTTTTTGCACTCTTGGCGCAGAGCTTTAAGCTCTGGAGTATACCATAGAGCGGGGGAAATTCTCTTGGGCTGTTTAAGGGTGGTGGTTTTCGGAAGCATCGTATCAAGGGACGAAGTGATCCAATCACAAAATTGTTTGTCAGCCGTGTTGGGGTCAAAGGAGAGCTCGGGAATGGAGTCTGCAAGAGAAGCAGCCCATTTCTCCGGTGACAATTTGCGCCATTGTCGGTCGGTAACCTGGGTTTTAGGGGTTAGGAGAGTAGGTTTGGGGATTTCCCAGGAAAAAGGGACCAGAAAATGGTCCGTCCATGGTAGGGTCACAGGTAGGTTGGTGGTCACCGCTGCTATATTGGTGAGGATAGGGTCCAATAGATGGCCCTTCTCATGGGTAGGCTCGTTATTCACTAGATGTATCTTTAAAGATGTTAAGTCGTGTCTAATGCCCGAGGCTACTCGATCCATGGGGTCTAGGAAGTGGAAATTCAGGTCACCTAGTATATGGAAGTTGGAGGTGGAGGAAGCTAATTGTGATACAGAGTCGAATATGGAATTGATAAAATTGCCTGGGGCTCTGGGGGGCGATAGATCAATAGCCCTGCCAGGGAAAGGGATGAGGAGATTTGGATGGAGAATTGGCCGCTCTCACAGTCCTCGATACCAGCGTTAGCCATCCTACAGGTAAATTGTTCCCTGTGAATTATAGCTACCCCGCCTCCTCTCCCTTTAGGTCTATTTAAGGCTTGGCAGAAGTATCCAGTGGGTAGGGCCACGACGACGTCAGGGTCGGTGTTATCTGATAGCCATGTTTCCGTTAAGAACAGTAGGTCAAGATCCTGATTCTGAATCAAAAGGTTTACTTCGGTAGCATGTTTGGGGAGGGAACGGCAGTTAAGAAGTCCCAATTTCAAAGGGAGTGTGGTAGATTTCAGGGGGGGAGTCGGATTGCATCGAGGACAGAACGAGAAAGCATTACCTGCGGTGAGCGTGTGGTAGCAGGTAAGGATGTTCTTAGGTCGAAGGGAGCGCAATGTATCTGCTGTATACGTCACTCGGTCCTGAGGGCCACCCGGCAGAGTAACGGGGCCTAGGGCCGTCTGGGGCCGGACGGGCCCAGACGGGCTTGCCTTAGGCGCGCCTTCGGCGCGCTGACGGCGCGCCCGCTGCGCCCGTCCGCTGCGCGTCCGGTGATTGCACATCCTTATAGGTAAAAAAAGGGGCGGGTGGGTGTGGCCTCAGGTGGGCGTGGCCTCGCTTCCTCGCCGGGAATGGCGGCGAAGAGTGATTTCCTGGCTATCTTCGTTGCAGCGAAGGGGTCGCTGTTTGTGCGTGACTCTAGCCCGCTGCTGGGATGCTTGCCGGGTGAGTGCGCTTTAAAAATGCAGTTTTACGTGGTGACACAGAGTAAACAAAGTGACAATTTTTAAAATAATCGGCGGTCTCCCGGCTTCCGCCTCAGGAGATTGAAAGGGTTCTGGTAGCTTAGCGCTGACAGCAGCGTATTTATGCTGTGGGAGTGGGCGTGGCCTCAGGTGGGCGTGGCCTCGCTTCCTCGCCGGGAATGGCGGCGAAGAGTGATTTCCTGGCTATCTTCGTTGCAGCGAAGGGGTCGCTGTTTGTGCGTGACTCTAGCCCGCTGCTGGGATGCTTGCCGGGTGAGTGCGCTTTAAAAATGCAGTTTTACATGGTGACACAGAGTAAACAAAGTGACAATTTTTAAAATAATCGGCGGTCTCCCGGCTTCCGCCTCAGGAGATTGAAAGGGTTCTGGTAGCTTAGCGCTGACAGCAGCGTATTTATGCTGTGGGAGTGGGCGTGGCCTCAGGTGGGCGTGGCCTCGCTTCCTCGCCGGGAATGGCGGCGAAGAGTGATTTCCTGGCTATCTTCGTTGCAGCGAAGGGGTCGCTGTTTGTGCGTGACTCTAGCCCGCTGCTGGGATGCTTGCCGGGTGAGTGCGCTTTAAAAATGCAGTTTTACGTGGTGACACAGAGTAAACAAAGTGACAATTTTTAAAATAATCGGCGGTCTCCCGGCTTCCGCCTCAGGAGATTGAAAGGGTTCTGGTAGCTTAGCGCTGACAGCAGCGTATTTATGCTGTGGGAGTGGGCGTGGCCTCAGGTGGGCGTGGCCTCGCTTCCTCGCCGGGAATGGCGGCGAAGAGTGATTTCCTGGCTATCTTCGTTGCAGCGAAGGGGTCGCTGTTTGTGCGTGACTCTAGCCCGCTGCTGGGATGCTTGCCGGGTGAGTGCGCTTTAAAAATGCAGTTTTACGTGGTGAACAGAGTAAACAAAGTGACAATTTTTAAAATAATCGGCGGTCTCCCGGCTTCCGCCTCAGGAGATTGAAATAACACTTTACAAAGGATCTATTACAGCCTGAGAGTGTTTGGAGAATGGGTCTGGTGAGCTGCTCCCTTTGTGTTAGGTGCCCGGAGTCAGTGGACACCTTCTACTGCAGAATTTGGGAATGTCCCCTTATTCAGAGATACTGAGGGGAGAGACACAAAGTATTTTAGGATAAATTAGACAGACCAATTCAACTAGACCCCATTGAGGTCCTGCTGGGAATCATGGAAGGATGGGTTGGGAGCAGGGCTCAGAGGACTCTGTCAGGAGCCGGGTTTATGATGCCAAAAGAAGCATTGCTTGAAACATTTAAAAATGACCCAAAACAGTTGTAAATATACTTCAGTTTTGAACTTCAGTAAGTCCAGCGCCCACATGCCCACCCACTGATACATGAATAGAAAAGCGTAATGGTGACAGGGTTAAACAAGCATTTGCAATGCAATAGGTCTCGCATTTATAAGAGTTTGAGCTATTGGCATTATAAAATTAAAATGCCTTTTATATATGTTTTGGTTTTAAAACAAAAAAAGCCATTGTCATTTACAATGTCAGTAGCATAAACTCGCATAAAAGCAGTGTGTGGAGTGCAGCAGTGTGTGGCGTGCAGCAGTGTGCGGCATGCAGCAGTGTGCGGCGTGCAGCAGTGTGCGGCGTGCAGCAGTGTGCGGCGTGCAGCAGTGTGCGGCGTGCAGCAGTGTGTGGCGTGCAGCAGTGTGCGGCGTGCAGCAGTGTGTGGCGTGCAGCAGTGTTTCGTGTAGCAGTGTGAGGCATGCAGCACTGTGTGGCGTGCAGCGGCGTGCAGCAGTGTGCAGCAGTGTGTGGCATGCAGCAGTGTCGTGCTGCAGTGTGTAATGCAGCAATGTGCAGCAGTGTGTGGCATGCAGCAGTGTGCGGTGTGCAGCAGTGTGTGGCGTGCAGCAGTGTAATGCGTGCAGCAGTGTTTTGTGTAGCATTGTGCGGCGTGCAGCAGTGTGTGGCGTGCAGCAGTGTGTGGCGTGCAGCAGTGTGGCATGCAGCAGTGTTTCGTGTAGCAGTGTGCGGCGTGCAGCAGTGTGCGGCGTGCAGCACTGTGTGGCGTGCAGCACTGTGTGGCGTGCAGCGGCGTGCAGCAGTGTGCAGCGTGCAGCAGTGTGTGGTGTGCAGCAGTGTTGTGCAGCATGCAGCAGTGTGTAATGCAGCAGTGTGCAGCAGTGTGTGGCATGCAGCAGTGTGCGGTGTGCAGCAGTGTGTGGCGTGCAGCAGTGTAATGCATGCAGCAGTGTTTTGTGTAGCATTGTGCGGCGTGCAGCAGTGTGTGGCGTGCAGCAGTGTGTGGCGTGCAGCAGTGTGGCATGCAGCAGTGTTTCGTGTAGCAGTGTGCGGCGTGCAGCAGTGTGCGGCGTGCAGCAGTGAGCGGAGTGCAGCAGTGAGCGGAGTGCAGCAGTGTGTGGCGTGCAGCAGTGTGTGGCGTGCAGCAGTGTGTGGCGTGCAGCAGTGTGTGGCGTGCAGCAGTATGGCGTGCAGCAGTGTGTGGCGTGCAGCAGTGTGTGGCGAGCAGCAGTGTGTGGCGTGCAGCAGTGTGTGGCGTGCAGCAGTGTTTCGTGTAGCAGTGTTTCGTGTAGCAGTGTGAGGCATGCAGCGCTGTGTGGCGTGCAGCAGTGTGCGGCATGCAGCAGTGTGCTGCGTGCAGCAGTGTGCTGCGTGCAGCAGTGTGCTGCATGCAGCAGTGTCGTGCAGCATGCAGCAGTGAGTAATGCAGCAGTGTGCAACAGTGTGTGGCGTGCAGCAGTGTGCGGCGTGCAGCAGTGTGTGGCGTGCAGCAGTGTTTCATGTAGCATTGTGCGGCATGCAGCAGTGTGCGGCGTGCAGCAGTGTGTGGCGTGCAGCAGTGTGTGGCGTGCAGCAGTGTGCGGCGTGCAGCAGTGTGCGGCGTGCAGCAGTGTGTGGCGTGCAGCGGCATGCAGCAGTGTGTGCGTGCAGCAGTGTGTGGCATGCAGCAGTGTGTGGCGTGTAGCAGTGTGCAGCGTGCAGCAGCGTGCAGCAGTGTGTGGCATGCAGCAGTGTGCGGCGTGCAGCAGTGTGTGGCGTGCAGCAGTGTTTCGTGTAGCAGTGTGAGGCATGCAGAACTGTGTGGCGTGCAGCGGCGTGCAGCGGCGTGCAGCAGTGTGCAGCGTGCAGCAGTGTGTGGCGGGCAGCAGTGTCGTGCAGCATGCAGCAGTGTGTGGCGTGCAGCAGTGTCGTGCAGCATGCAGCAGTGTGTAATGCAGCAGTGTGCAGCAGTGTGTGGCGTGCAGCAGTGTGCGGCGTGCAGCAGTGTGTGGCGTGCAGCAGTGTTTTGTGTAGCATTGTGCGGCGTGCAGCAGTGTGTGGCGTGCAGCAGTGTGTGGCGTGCAGCAGTGTGGCGTGCAGCAGTGTTTCGTGTAGCAGTGTGCGGCGTGCAGCAGTGTGCGGAGTGCAGCAGTGTGCGGCGTGCAGCAGTGTGTGGCGTGCAGCAGTGTGTGGCGTGCAGAAGTGTGTGGCGTGCAGCAGTATGGCATGCAGCAGTGTGTGGCGTGCAGCAGTGTGTGGAAATGTGGATTTTCCTGATCAGTTATGTCCCCTATCTTGGACCCCAACGGTTCTATATGCATGTTACAAACACATGTATGTTCCCTCCAGTTCCAGTTTCGAAGACGCAAACACATGTGCGTCCACCATCAACATGTTCTCTGTCAGATCCGCCATTAATGGGCTGGATATTCGATTCCTAAGTATGAAAGGCCACCGACTTTATATGGCTCAGTTACTCCATTTTTACAGTTCAGGCGAAGTAGGCCCGATTCTGTCCTCAAAGCCTTTCCCTGCTCTCTGTCTCTGACAAGCTTCAGCTTGAGCTCGCATCTGTATCCATGAACTTTGTCCTATTTCCTGTGCAGCTAACGGTGCCTGCCTCGGCCAGTTTCGCCTGCCTGCCAAGAAGCTGTATTTCACCTTCGAATTATCTACTTTGCTCTTCAGCCGATGCATTCCTGTCTAGTGATTTAGGTAAACATTTCCTTTAGCTCTCGAGCAAAGGGCTTTGCCTCCCTGTCCTCATGCAAGTAATTCATAGCCCAGTTGCCATGGAAAGTTTTCTGCCTCTCACATCTCATATAGACACTTAGGCGTTTGTGCACGCACACAGTCAGTATAGAATAGATTCTGTCCGAGAGTCCTTCCTTGTGGATAACATAGTTCTTTAAACATAGGATGTTAGATATGATTTGGGATTAGGTTGACTTGACCCCCCAGACTTTTCGTCTCCACATGTAGAGTTAAATGTCAAGTCCCCTTCACCCCCTAGTTGCACGTCAATTACACGTCATGCTGCTGCGCGCGCATCTATGCCAAGTATTATCTTATAGATCCACCTATGTATGATAATCCTAACCAATCATGTTTCTTTTTATGCCTTATTACGCCCAGTTTCGATTACGTATTTACTATGTCGTTTCTCTTATCAATTGTTACGCCTTCTACATTCGTTTCATTGTAATGTATGTTCTATAAAAGCAATTTCCTGTCAATAAAATATCTTACTTCACTTCCTGAACCTTCTTGGTGACGGAACCTGAAGGCCGCCACTCGAGTCGGCCATTTTGGAATAAAGCCCATTCAGAAACCTCTTATACCACGGATTCTGCCTCTTATTATTCTGAGCTATTTTGTTTAAAGATCCAGTATGAAATTCAGTCCGGTAAAGAATTTATTTACCACATAATGGCGCCCGAACAGGGACACTTTCTCATCTCACGCGCCGGCGGTGCGTTGCAGGCCCGGTCTCCTGCCACAGCTGGACGGACCATAACGCGTACCAGCAGGATTTCCTGTAGCTCCCTCCGGTCAAGCGGGGGCGACTGAGGCTGCGATCAACCCAGACGAGGCGGTGAGAAGCGCGAAGTATCCCGACCAGAGCCTAGCTGAGAGAGCAAGATCCGAGGTATACAGAGGCCCACCAGGTTTTCGAAGTCCCGATGTCCAGAGGGTCCGATGTCCGAAATCGAGTCCAGTCCATTCTCCGAGGCCTTTTCGTTGTGAGCTACTCGGTGAGTACCATCGCCGGGGAGGCGTGTTGACGCGCACATAGGTTGTGCCGGTCAAGACGGATTTGGGTACACAAATCCGGTCTGCACTGTTTAGCAGTGTATATGTACGGTTTAGCCGTATATCAAGTATTCCGAAGTATCTAGTTATTGTCAAGAATTCTGCTTGGTGATTAGTTATGCAGACTATCATCATTGTTGGTCAATTTTAAGGGGCAAAATGTTTAGTGTTTAATTTCTAACGTGTTAAAAATGTCCTGCATATTGTGGTATGAATGATTGTCCATTGTGCATTGTTCATTATTGTGTTTTTTGTACTAAGTGTGTTCAAGATTAAGTATCAGATCAGTTGTGTTCAAGAGTAAGTACCAGATTAGTTGTCAATATGCCGCTCTTTTCGAAGTTAAGACAGATCACTACTAGAAAAGGGGTGCTTGAAGAGGCAGTTCCTATTCCTCCTAGGGACACTCCAGGGCACTTCATGTATCACAAGCATGGCTTAGACGCCATATTATTCCTAGATCTATGGGTGGACTACACCAAAGAGTTACCAGAAAATCAGAGATGGCCCGTAGCTGGGACCTGGGACGCAGAATGTATCATGAAAGTAGAAGAAGAGTTGTGGAAGAGGAAAGCTAGACAGTCACAGAAAGACGCTGTTGAATTATGGCGTAAAGAATCGCATAGGCGCACCGAAAAAGCGCTAAGACAGGAAGAGAGAAGTAAAGAAAGTGCAAATAAGGTTCGAGAGAGTCAGTTGATTGAAGAAGGTACACGAGTACAAGCAGAACAAACAGAGAGACAAAGAAATGCCCTTATAAAAGGGATGTATCCCCTTCTGGCCGAAGGATTGCCTAAAGCCACTGCGGCCATGCCAAAAGACTTGCCACCCCCATTGTTTCCAATAAAGGTACATCCTAAAGGACATCCTAGAACCGCAGAAGATATTTTTCTTTCCTCATATTTAGATGATGCAGTTCCCGAATATGCTAACCCCGCACCGCATAGACCGTCTGCTGGGGGGGTTCAACGTCAAGATCAAGTTTCTGTCACTGTGCCACAGCAAGCTCCGACACAAGTCACGACACAAGCTTCGGCAAGCACATCTGCTTCCGCGTCTGTCCCCGCAACTGATTCTACAGCCGTGTCTACACCTGTAGTGGCTGTAGCACGTTCAACGAATCCTTTCACGTCTGACACCTCAGAGGGGGCTACTGGAGGTGCTACTAGCCTTCATTTCACGCCACCCAGAGTGAGTAAATTTTCTTTCCAAGAATCAGTACATGCACGTACGCCCAAACTTATAAATACCCGTACGCTTAGGGATCTTATGATAGATTGTAGATATGATCCAGTGCCCGGTAAAGAGGACGAAATGGTCCTGGCATCGTTACGTGTTAGACGAGCTGCAACGTTCTTAGGGAGGCTACCAGGAATGGCTATGCATTTAGATAGCATATATCATTTTGTCCAAACAGGAAAAGATCCTGAATGTATTAACAGAGCTATGGAATATCAGAAAGTAGAGATACAGGGAGAATTGTTACGTTTTTTTGTAAATTGTGTGATCAGAAATCAAGACCGACCGGGGGTAGACCCGGAAATAATGCAAACTCTTACTAAATGGAGTCAGAATATATCCGATGGAAAACATGATAAACAAGGAAGTATAGTAGCCATGTGCCGAAAAATTAGGAAAGAAGTAGAACACATACATGCAGAGAGATTGGAAACGGACGAGTTCGAGCAAGATGAAGTGTCAGAATCAGGAGATTCAGTGAGACAGTCAGACACCATAGCTTATGTAGGCAGAGGAAGGTCCTGTAATAATGCCAGATGTTTTTCTGATCCGATACATTCTGTATGTCCAAACAATAGCAGAACCTATCCGACACCTATAATAAATATGAAGTCTCCCGAACGTTTGTTTCAAGCCGCAGATAAAATACTCCGGGAACGAAGGGGTTACCACCTCCTCGATTCTATGGACGAACAAGAATTAGCAAGGTCAGCTGTTCATTGGATGGACAGCCCCGGTAAATATGGTGATGTGACAGTCGCACACACGTTTTTGAACCTCAGTCCAGATGAACAACGTTTAGCTGGGATCTATATGATTCAGCAACTTCTTATATTATATAAGAGCCAACATGCTGATCCTGGTCCCTTACCTGATATATTAACTGAACTACTTGCGGATAGATGGAGAGGTTCTAGTAACAAGTTAATTAAAGAAATACTAATGTCACGTAAACAGTACGTTCTTTTTGTAAGTCCAGATCCTTTCTCGATCCCCAACAAAGAAGGAACACCGTACTACATGGATAGACAGAATCCCTTGCGAGAAGTGCACCCAATAAAGGGTGAAGACAATAATTTTCATCGTGTATTTGTATACACACCCATAACAAAAATCGAATTGTTAGAAATGAAGAAAGTAGTACCGAGTCATGACAAAGACCCAGCGGGTTTCCACCGAGAAATTAAAGACATGTTACTAATGGGAGAATACACCTATCCTGATATTATGACGATATTAAAGGTGCTAATGCCTGCTGGCATTTATGAAAAACTGAAAGAAAAAGAGTGGGAAGTGGGAGACCAAAAGATAGATTGGACAGCATTAGAAACAGAAGAGAAAGCCCGAACTGCAGGTTCAGGACTCGGGGATAAAGTTAAAGCATTACCAGGTTTACTAGTACAGGTACTGCCACGTTTATTAACTACGAAAAAGGAAGATTGGGGTGCAATCACAGCCTGCAAACAAAAGCAAGATGAAGACACAAGTGATTATTATGCCTGATTTGAAAAATGTTTTGGTATAAACAGTGGTATAAAAGCAAGTAGTGACTCATATCCACATTTATTTGTGACAAAATTGGTGGAAAATGCATTGCCTCCAGTGAAGAATAGAATATTGAAATTCGAGAGTACCTGGCAAAGTAACACTCCGTCACAAATGCTACAAATGTTACAGTATCATCACAATAGAATTAGGGATGAACAAGAACACGAGCATAGACGCATGAAGGATACTAAAATGAAAATGCTAGTTTCTCAGACAGTACCAGCGGATGGTCACAAAAAGGGTGTGACACATTCTGGAGATTCTGCAGTTCCTGTAAAAGGAACCTGCAATTACTGTAAACAACTAGGCCATTATGTACACGATTGTCAAGTCCTGAAACGTAATATAGCCACAGGTATTGCAAAAGAGAGACCACGATTAGTTAGACAGGATCAGAATGAACAAGGAGCTATGCAGCATGGACAGTCCATGCCAGTTCAGCAACAGTCCATGCCAGCTCAGCAACAGTCTATGCCAGCCTCACAGCAGCCCATACAGTTTGTGCCAGCTGCACCACCGTTGCCTACTGCTGCCACACAAATAACTTCACGACAATTGTACCAGACCGCACAGTATGAATACCCTGAGTACCAACGTTATGCATGAACCAGCCTAGAGAGGGAAGTTGACTTACCCCTTATTGAGATTCCAGTAGATCAAGAAGGACCTTATGTACATAGTGAATTATTAGGTCAAGACAGAAAATTTTTACTCGATACAGGGGCAAGTCGAACAACCATAAAACGTAGTGAAGTTCCAGGGGCACCCCTCTCAGGCTCTCAAAATGTTTCCCTTGGTTTCTCAGGAAAGCCTATTGTTAATGAAGTATCACAGCCACTTCCGCTTACGATTGGTCCCTTGACACGAACTACTGATTTATTGCTTACCAAATCATGTCCAGAAAACTTGTTAGGAATAAAGACATTGAAAGCCCTAGGGGCTATTATCTGTTGTTCTCCGGAAGGAGTAAGATTGTTTTTACGTGATTTTAAAGGTCATTATGTATCCAGAGACATGGATTCCCGACTACAGACTTTACCAGCGCATCTATGGGCACAAGGCCCTACTGATGTTGGTTGCATGAACATTACACCATATCGAGTCACATTAAAGGCAGGAGTGGTATTGCCACGAATGCGACAATACAAGTTACCACAAGATGCTGTAGCGGCTTTACTGAAAATCATTGACGAACTTGTTGCCCAAGGAGTGGTTGTGGAAACAGACTCCAATGTATGTAATTCACCGATAATTCCGATTCTTAAACGAACTGATCCTATGGCCCCACCAGTATATCGATTAGTTATTGATTTGCGCGAATTAAACAAGTGCATTGTGCCACAATTTCCTGTGGTCCCCGATATCTCGTCATTACTGACAGCTATTGATTCTCAAGCTACATTCTTTACTGTAATTGATCTCAAGAATGCTTTTTTCAGCGTTCCAATAGATCCGGAAAGCCAATATCTATTCGGATTTAGTTTGAATGGACGAAGCTTTAAATTCACACGCGCTCCTCAAGGATTTACAGAAAGTCCCAGCATCTATAGCCAAGCACTGAAACGAGAACTTGACAGCATCCACATGCCAGTTAACACGGCACTGCTTCAATACGTCGATGATCTGCTGATCACCGCACGAAGCGAACCCGAATGTGAAAAAGCATCACTGACAGTTTTACATTTTCTAGCCGACAAGGGGCACAAGGTGTCTCCTTCTAAGCTGCAATTCTGTGTCCAGCGAGTTATCTATCTTGGTCACTCGTTGTCCAAGGAGGGAAGGCAGCTTACACCTGACCGCATTCAGTTAATTGCAAACATGCCAATACCCAAGACACAAAAGGAAGTACGGGCTTTCATAGGCCTCACTTCATACTGTAGGCAGTGGATCCCTCAATATGCATTTCTAGCGAAACCACTCATTCAGTTGACAACACAGGAGGCAGCCACGTCGACTGTCCTCCCTTGGACTCAGGAACACACACTAGCTTTTGAGAGCTTAAAGAAAGCTCTATGTCAAGCACCTGTTCTAGCGACACCATGTTACAGCAAACATTTTACACTCTTTGTTACAGAACGTGCAGGTACTGCCTTGTCAGTACTCACTCAGGAACAAGCAGGATCATGTAAGCCATGTGCTTATTTCTCCAGTACATTAGATCCCGTAGCTCAGGCTTTGCCTGCGTGTCTGAAATCAGTAGCAGCAACAGCTTTAGCAATCAGACAAAGCGATGCCATAGTATTAGGACATCCATTGACAGTACAAGTACCACATGCAGTAGAGGTTCTTGTGAATCGAACGCAAACACAACACTTGACCATAGCAAGACTTACTGGTTATGAACTGACATTGTTTCAGCCACACATAGAAATCAGACGTTGTAATACATTGAATCCTGCTACACTTTTACCCGTAATTGGAACAGACCCACTAGCTCATGATTGTGTTGAAGTTATTGAGATAAAGACTAAACCCAGACAAGACTTAACAGACGTTCCATTGTTAGATCCAGACCTGACATTGTATGTAGACGGTTCATGCATGAGAACAAGTACAGGAAATTTAGTTGCCGCGTACGCAGTCACAACAGACACTGAAGTTATTGAAACAAACTGTATAGATACTTTGTCAGCCCAAGCAGCAGAGCTTATTGCTCTAACACAAGCCTGTATTCAAGCCACAGACAAGAAAGTCAACATATATACTGATTCACGTTATGCATTCGGAGTCGTACATGACTTCGGGGTGCTTTGGCGAGAGAGGGGTTATTTAACTTCTCATGGAACCCATATTCAGCACGGGTCCCTCATTCATGCTTTGTTAGACGCAATTCATTTACCGACTGCAATATCGATTATGAAATGTAAAGCACACACGAAGGTTACTGATATCATTTCTCAAGGCAATGATTTAGCTGACAGAACAGCTAAACAGACTGCTCAGACTCGTACATCTGACATGACAAAGCCAATAGTTCAGACACCAACACAGTGTATGACGATTAAGGATCCCACACTTGACGTAATTGACATACAGACACATGCCACAGCAGAAGAAATAAAGAAATGGACTGAACTAGGAGGGATCCAGACAGATCAAGGATGGATGACGAAGGAGAAATCTGTGTGGTTTCTTCCTGATTCCATGGTCCAAGCAGTTATAGCTACAATTCACAGTCCAGCACATTTAGGAGAGAAAGCTATGTTAGACAGCATTCAGCACATTTGGTTCAACAAACATTTACGAGCAGCAGCTAAACAAAAAGTTTGTACCTGTATGATATGTTGTCAGTTTAATCCAGGAAAGAGTGTTCCCGTAGAGCAGGGTGGATTTCAGCCTCCTGACCATCCTTTTGAAGTCCTCCAGATGGATTATATTCAGATGGAACGATGTCGAGGATTCAAATATGTTCTCGTAGTTGTCTGTGCTCTCTCCCGTTGGACAGAGGCGTACCCCGTATCAGATTACACTGCCCCGACTACTGCCAAGCAGCTAGTTCGAGAATTCTTCCCACGGTACGGTTTACCACGTGTTGTATATTCAGATAACGGTCAGCCTTTCTCATCCGAATTAATGAAACATGTTTCACTCTTGCTAGGATATCAGTGGAAATTCCATTGTGTCCGACACCCCGAGGCAGCAGGTCTCGTGGAACGACATAATCAACTTTTGAAAATCAGATTGTCTGAAATATGTCAGGAAAAAGGTGTGGACTGGATAGTAGCCTTACCAGTTGCGCTATTTTACATAAGAATGGTAGCACACTCTCGAACAGGGCTATCCCCTTATGAGGTGATCTTTGGTAGACCACCGAATATGTGGGGGACGCCTATACCCCGTAAAATAACTGATGTTGACTGTAATATGCTGACAGATTACCTGGCTTCCTTGATGTCTGCACTACAATCTTGTCGTTCACAGGTAGTCGCAGCTTTTCCCGACAACACTGAGGTGAAACCCCATGACGTAATTCCCGGCGATTTCGTTCTCGTCAGGAATTTTGATCGGAAGACTCAACTGGAGCCCAGGTGGAAAATTCCTAAGTTGGTCCTGCTGACAACCAGAACAGCCGTGAAGATCGAAGGGAGAAAAGGCTGGGTTCATTCCAGCCATATCAAGAAACTTCATGGACTTCCTCCTGACATAAACAGTCCTCCCCGTGTGTCTTCCCCCATTGACTCAAAGCTACCTTTGGCTGAGGCCAGTAGCACCGAACTCTATAAACTGAAACTCAGGTCCAGACCCAAACCGTCGGACGATTTGATTGTTTAAGTCCTCTCCAAGGTGAAGCGGTTGAATCTGTCCCGACATGTATCCCTTAGGTCTGAATCATGTACAGTCCAGAACCATATTGAAACGACATGCATACTGTAAATTACTGCGTAGCCACTGTATTGTGACTTTATTAATTTTGTTTTTCTTGAGTTTTATAATAGTTACTGCAAGTATATTGTTGCATATGTATTATCCTGTTTCTAAACGTGCTTTCAATATAACTGATGAACATTCTTTTAGTGATCTACCCCCACATGAGTTGTCCTATAGACTTGCGCTGCGTAATAACACTTTCATTAGTATGTTACATCATTCTCATCAGACTAGTAATGCCACTAATTGTTGGGTGTGTGGTCGACTCCCTCCCTATCAGAACAACAAAGGAGTTCTGCCTTTCTTTCCACATCCGTTCACATATAATGGCACCTGTGGAGCATGGTTTAGTTTATTGAATTCCATAGATTCAGACACAGCAGTTTATCAACACCATTGGATATGGGGAAATCTGAATATAGTGTTATACAAAGTCTGTCACCCTGACAAGGAGGGTCACCCTAGTAGAACAGGAACAGATCTAGAAAACGAAGTATACAGATTAGGTAATTTTACACCTAATCTCATGATTCTGAATGTCGAATCCGAAGTTGAGCTAATTTTACCCACCATGTCAGTATTTCCAGTTAAAGGTGAATTATGTATACGAAAAGTTGGTTCCATACATATGGGCCATAGCAAATGCACCATTACAGTAGAATTTAGTGATGAAGGCAAATCTTCATTTAGAGCTTCACGCCACTCCTACTTCATATGTGGTCAGACTGCCTATATGGGTCTACCACCAGACTGGGATGGTACCTGTTACATAGCATTCCTTCTGCCACCTGTTTTCCTAGCTCCTCCTGATTATTATCGAAATGCTCATTTAGTACACAATAGAGAGCGAAGAGATCTCCCAGTTGTCGATTATACTGAGACGGCATGGGACAAGTATGTAGATTTTAATAAAGGTATTTTTCCATATATAGGTACAATTTCCAATAGTAAGCTGATACGTAGACTAACTAAGACTCTTGAAGCCGTAGTGAATGAGACTATAGCCGCCCTAGGCAATCTGACAGAGGAACAATCAGTGATGAGAATTGTTGTTCTTCAAAATCGACTTGTCCTTGACGTCATCTTGGCCGATAGGGGCGGAGCTTGTAGGGTCATCGGATCCAGCTGCTGCGTATTCATACCAGAAAATTCGCCATCTGTATATAAAGCTATAACCCGCCTTCATAAGATTGTGAGCCAGATACACGAGAATCCAGGCACTTGGACTTGGTCCGGGTGGTTTTGGAGTGTGATATCAGCCTGGGGATGGAGAGTTCTATCCTTCCTAGGTATTGGACTTCTTATACTATTCAGTTGCTGCTTATGCCTGCAATGTGGACCAGCGATTTGTGGTTTGTGTGCCACATCGTGTATTCCACATCAAGGTTTTCGTTCAAAATCCCGGAAGAAGAAAGAAGAAGAAATGATGCTCCATGAGCAAATCGATGGATTAATGAAGATTGATGTTTCTTGACGGGCAAGTAGGGGACAAGGAGGGAATGTGGAAATGTGGATTTTCCTGATCAGTTATGTCCCCTATCTTGGACCCCAACGGTTCTATATGCATGTTACAAACACATGTATGTTCCCTCCAGTTCCAGTTTCGAAGACGCAAACACATGTGCGTCCACCATCAACATGTTCTCTGTCAGATCCGCCATTAATGGGCTGGATATTCGATTCCTAAGTATGAAAGGCCACCGACTTTATATGGCTCAGTTACTCCATTTTTACAGTTCAGGCGAAGTAGGCCCGATTCTGTCCTCAAAGCCTTTCCCTGCTCTCTGTCTCTGACAAGCTTCAGCTTGAGCTCGCATCTGTATCCATGAACTTTGTCCTATTTCCTGTGCAGCTAACGGTGCCTGCCTCGGCCAGTTTCGCCTGCCTGCCAAGAAGCTGTATTTCACCTTCGAATTATCTACTTTGCTCTTCAGCCGATGCATTCCTGTCTAGTGATTTAGGTAAACATTTCCTTTAGCTCTCGAGCAAAGGGCTTTGCCTCCCTGTCCTCATGCAAGTAATTCATAGCCCAGTTGCCATGGAAAGTTTTCTGCCTCTCACATCTCATATAGACACTTAGGCGTTTGTGCACGCACACAGTCAGTATAGAATAGATTCTGTCCGAGAGTCCTTCCTTGTGGATAACATAGTTCTTTAAACATAGGATGTTAGATATGATTTGGGATTAGGTTGACTTGACCCCCCAGACTTTTCGTCTCCACATGTAGAGTTAAATGTCAAGTCCCCTTCACCCCCTAGTTGCACGTCAATTACACGTCATGCTGCTGCGCGCGCATCTATGCCAAGTATTATCTTATAGATCCACCTATGTATGATAATCCTAACCAATCATGTTTCTTTTTATGCCTTATTACGCCCAGTTTCGATTACGTATTTACTATGTCGTTTCTCTTATCAATTGTTACGCCTTCTACATTCGTTTCATTGTAATGTATGTTCTATAAAAGCAATTTCCTGTCAATAAAATATCGTACTTCACTTCCTGAACCTTCTTGGTGACGGAACCTGAAGGCCGCCACTCGAGTCGGCCATTTTGGAATAAAGCCCATTCAGAAACCTCTTATACCACGGATTCTGCCTCTTATTATTCTGAGCTATTTTGTTTAAAGATCCAGTATGAAATTCAGTCCGGTAAAGAATTTATTTACCACATAATGGCGCCCGAACAGGGACACTTTCTCATCTCACGCGCCGGCGGTGCGTTGCAGGCCCGGTCTCCTGCCACAGCTGGACGGACCATAACGCGTACCAGCAGGATTTCCTGTAGCTCCCTCCGGTCAAGCGGGGGCGACTGAGGCTGCGATCAACCCAGACGAGGCGGTGAGAAGCGCGAAGTATCCCGACCAGAGCCTAGCTGAGAGAGCAAGATCCGAGGTATACAGAGGCCCACCAGGTTTTCGAAGTCCCGATGTCCAGAGGGTCCGATGTCCGAAATCGAGTCCAGTCCATTCTCCGAGGCCTTTTCGTTGTGAGCTACTCGGTGAGTACCATCGCCGGGGAGGCGTGTTGACGCGCACATAGGTTGTGCCGGTCAAGACGGATTTGGGTACACAAATCCGGTCTGCACTGTTTAGCAGTGTATATGTACGGTTTAGCCGTATATAAAGTATTCCGAAGTATCTAGTTATTGTCAAGAATTCTGCTTGGTGATTAGTTATGCAGACTATCATCATTGTTGGTCAATTTTAAGGGGCAAAATGTTTAGTGTTTAATTTCTAACGTGTTAAAAATGTCCTGCATATTGTGGTATGAATGATTGTCCATTGTGCATTGTTCATTATTGTGTTTTTTGTACTAAGTGTGTTCAAGATTAAGTATCAGATCAGTTGTGTTCAAGAGTAAGTACCAGATTAGTTGTCAATATGCCGCTCTTTTCGAAGTTAAGACAGATCACTACTAGAAAAGGGGTGCTTGAAGAGGCAGTTCCTATTCCTCCTAGGGACACTCCAGGGCACTTCATGTATCACAAGCATGGCTTAGACGCCATATTATTCCTAGATCTATGGGTGGACTACACCAAAGAGTTACCAGAAAATCAGAGATGGCCCGTAGCTGGGACCTGGGACGCAGAATGTATCATGAAAGTAGAAGAAGAGTTGTGGAAGAGGAAAGCTAGACAGTCACAGAAAGACGCTGTTGAATTATGGCGTAAAGAATCGCATAGGCGCACCGAAAAAGCGCTAAGACAGGAAGAGAGAAGTAAAGAAAGTGCAAATAAGGTTCGAGAGAGTCAGTTGATTGAAGAAGGTACACGAGTACAAGCAGAACAAACAGAGAGACAAAGAAATGCCCTTATAAAAGGGATGTATCCCCTTCTGGCCGAAGGATTGCCTAAAGCCACTGCGGCCATGCCAAAAGACTTGCCACCCCCATTGTTTCCAATAAAGGTACATCCTAAAGGACATCCTAGAACCGCAGAAGATATTTTTCTTTCCTCATATTTAGATGATGCAGTTCCCGAATATGCTAACCCCGCACCGCATAGACCGTCTGCTGGGGGGGTTCAACGTCAAGATCAAGTTTCTGTCACTGTGCCACAGCAAGCTCCGACACAAGTCACGACACAAGCTTCGGCAAGCACATCTGCTTCCGCGTCTGTCCCCGCAACTGATTCTACAGCCGTGTCTACACCTGTAGTGGCTGTAGCACGTTCAACGAATCCTTTCACGTCTGACACCTCAGAGGGGGCTACTGGAGGTGCTACTAGCCTTCATTTCACGCCACCCAGAGTGAGTAAATTTTCTTTCCAAGAATCAGTACATGCACGTACGCCCAAACTTATAAATACCCGTACGCTTAGGGATCTTATGATAGATTGTAGATATGATCCAGTGCCCGGTAAAGAGGACGAAATGGTCCTGGCATCGTTACGTGTTAGACGAGCTGCAACGTTCTTAGGGAGGCTACCAGGAATGGCTATGCATTTAGATAGCATATATCATTTTGTCCAAACAGGAAAAGATCCTGAATGTATTAACAGAGCTATGGAATATCAGAAAGTAGAGATACAGGGAGAATTGTTACGTTTTTTTGTAAATTGTGTGATCAGAAATCAAGACCGACCGGGGGTAGACCCGGAAATAATGCAAACTCTTACTAAATGGAGTCAGAATATATCCGATGGAAAACATGATAAACAAGGAAGTATAGTAGCCATGTGCCGAAAAATTAGGAAAGAAGTAGAACACATACATGCAGAGAGATTGGAAACGGACGAGTTCGAGCAAGATGAAGTGTCAGAATCAGGAGATTCAGTGAGACAGTCAGACACCATAGCTTATGTAGGCAGAGGAAGGTCCTGTAATAATGCCAGATGTTTTTCTGATCCGATACATTCTGTATGTCCAAACAATAGCAGAACCTATCCGACACCTATAATAAATATGAAGTCTCCCGAACGTTTGTTTCAAGCCGCAGATAAAATACTCCGGGAACGAAGGGGTTACCACCTCCTCGATTCTATGGACGAACAAGAATTAGCAAGGTCAGCTGTTCATTGGATGGACAGCCCCGGTAAATATGGTGATGTGACAGTCGCACACACGTTTTTGAACCTCAGTCCAGATGAACAACGTTTAGCTGGGATCTATATGATTCAGCAACTTCTTATATTATATAAGAGCCAACATGCTGATCCTGGTCCCTTACCTGATATATTAACTGAACTACTTGCGGATAGATGGAGAGGTTCTAGTAACAAGTTAATTAAAGAAATACTAATGTCACGTAAACAGTACGTTCTTTTTGTAAGTCCAGATCCTTTCTCGATCCCCAACAAAGAAGGAACACCGTACTACATGGATAGACAGAATCCCTTGCGAGAAGTGCACCCAATAAAGGGTGAAGACAATAATTTTCATCGTGTATTTGTATACACACCCATAACAAAAATCGAATTGTTAGAAATGAAGAAAGTAGTACCGAGTCATGACAAAGACCCAGCGGGTTTCCACCGAGAAATTAAAGACATGTTACTAATGGGAGAATACACCTATCCTGATATTATGACGATATTAAAGGTGCTAATGCCTGCTGGCATTTATGAAAAACTGAAAGAAAAAGAGTGGGAAGTGGGAGACCAAAAGATAGATTGGACAGCATTAGAAACAGAAGAGAAAGCCCGAACTGCAGGTTCAGGACTCGGGGATAAAGTTAAAGCATTACCAGGTTTACTAGTACAGGTACTGCCACGTTTATTAACTACGAAAAAGGAAGATTGGGGTGCAATCACAGCCTGCAAACAAAAGCAAGATGAAGACACAAGTGATTATTATGCCCGATTTGAAAAATGTTTTGGTATAAACAGTGGTATAAAAGCAAGTAGTGACTCATATCCACATTTATTTGTGACAAAATTGGTGGAAAATGCATTGCCTCCAGTGAAGAATAGAATATTGATATTCGAGAGTACCTGGCAAAGTAACACTCCGTCACAAATGCTACAAATGTTACAGTATCATCACAATAGAATTAGGGATGAACAAGAACACGAGCATAGACGCATGAAGGATACTAAAATGAAAATGCTAGTTTCTCAGACAGTACCAGCGGATGGTCACAAAAAGGGTGTGACACATTCTGGAGATTCTGCAGTTCCTGTAAAAGGAACCTGCAATTACTGTAAACAACTAGGCCATTATGTACACGATTGTCAAGTCCTGAAACGTAATATAGCCACAGGTATTGCAAAAGAGAGACCACGATTAGTTAGACAGGATCAGAATGAACAAGGAGCTATGCAGCATGGACAGTCCATGCCAGTTCAGCAACAGTCCATGCCAGCTCAGCAACAGTCTATGCCAGCCTCACAGCAGCCCATACAGTTTGTGCCAGCTGCACCACCGTTGCCTACTGCTGCCACACAAATAACTTCACGACAATTGTACTAGACCGCACAGTATGAATACCCTGAGTACCACCGTTATGCATGAACCAGCCTAGAGAGGGAAGTTGACTTACCCCTTATTGAGATTCCAGTAGATCAAGAAGGACCTTATGTACATAGTGAATTATTAGGTCAAGACAGAAAATTTTTACTCGATACAGGGGCAAGTCGAACAACCATAAAACGTAGTGAAGTTCCAGGGGCACCCCTCTCAGGCTCTCAAAATGTTTCCCTTGGTTTCTCAGGAAAGCCTATTGTTAATGAAGTATCACAGCCACTTCCGCTTACGATTGGTCCCTTGACACGAACTACTGATTTATTGCTTACCAAATCATGTCCAGAAAACTTGTTAGGAATAAAGACATTGAAAGCCCTAGGGGCTATTATCTGTTGTTCTCCGGAAGGAGTAAGATTGTTTTTACGTGATTTTAAAGGTCATTATGTATCCAGAGACATGGATTCCCGACTACAGACTTTACCAGCGCATCTATGGGCACAAGGCCCTACTGATGTTGGTTGCATGAACATTACACCATATCGAGTCACATTAAAGGCAGGAGTGGTATTGCCACGAATGCGACAATACAAGTTACCACAAGATGCTGTAGCGGCTTTACTGAAAATCATTGACGAACTTGTTGCCCAAGGAGTGGTTGTGGAAACAGACTCCAATGTATGTAATTCACCGATAATTCCGATTCTTAAACGAACTGATCCTATGGCCCCACCAGTATATCGATTAGTTATTGATTTGCGCGAATTAAACAAGTGCATTGTGCCACAATTTCCTGTGGTCCCCGATATCTCGTCATTACTGACAGCTATTGATTCTCAAGCTACATTCTTTACTGTAATTGATCTCAAGAATGCTTTTTTCAGCGTTCCAATAGATCCGGAAAGCCAATATCTATTCGGATTTAGTTTGAATGGACGAAGCTTTAAATTCACACGCGCTCCTCAAGGATTTACAGAAAGTCCCAGCATCTATAGCCAAGCACTGAAACGAGAACTTGACAGCATCCACATGCCAGTTAACACGGCACTGCTTCAATACGTCGATGATCTGCTGATCACCGCACGAAGCGAACCCGAATGTGAAAAAGCATCACTGACAGTTTTACATTTTCTAGCCGACAAGGGGCACAAGGTGTCTCCTTCTAAGCTGCAATTCTGTGTCCAGCGAGTTATCTATCTTGGTCACTCGTTGTCCAAGGAGGGAAGGCAGCTTACACCTGACCGCATTCAGTTAATTGCAAACATGCCAATACCCAAGACACAAAAGGAAGTACGGGCTTTCATAGGCCTCACTTCATACTGTAGGCAGTGGATCCCTCAATATGCATTTCTAGCGAAACCACTCATTCAGTTGACAACACAGGAGGCAGCCACGTCGACTGTCCTCCCTTGGACTCAGGAACACACACTAGCTTTTGAGAGCTTAAAGAAAGCTCTATGTCAAGCACCTGTTCTAGCGACACCATGTTACAGCAAACATTTTACACTCTTTGTTACAGAACGTGCAGGTACTGCCTTGTCAGTACTCACTCAGGAACAAGCAGGATCATGTAAGCCATGTGCTTATTTCTCCAGTACATTAGATCCCGTAGCTCAGGCTTTGCCTGCGTGTCTGAAATCAGTAGCAGCAACAGCTTTAGCAATCAGACAAAGCGATGCCATAGTATTAGGACATCCATTGACAGTACAAGTACCACATGCAGTAGAGGTTCTTGTGAATCGAACGCAAACACAACACTTGACCATAGCAAGACTTACTGGTTATGAACTGACATTGTTTCAGCCACACATAGAAATCAGACGTTGTAATACATTGAATCCTGCTACACTTTTACCCGTAATTGGAACAGACCCACTAGCTCATGATTGTGTTGAAGTTATTGAGATAAAGACTAAACCCAGACAAGACTTAACAGACGTTCCATTGTTAGATCCAGACCTGACATTGTATGTAGACGGTTCATGCATGAGAACAAGTACAGGAAATTTAGTTGCCGCGTACGCAGTCACAACAGACACTGAAGTTATTGAAACAAACTGTATAGATACTTTGTCAGCCCAAGCAGCAGAGCTTATTGCTCTAACACAAGCCTGTATTCAAGCCACAGACAAGAAAGTCAACATATATACTGATTCACGTTATGCATTCGGAGTCGTACATGACTTCGGGGTGCTTTGGCGAGAGAGGGGTTATTTAACTTCTCATGGAACCCATATTCAGCACGGGTCCCTCATTCATGCTTTGTTAGACGCAATTCATTTACCGACTGCAATATCGATTATGAAATGTAAAGCACACACGAAGGTTACTGATATCATTTCTCAAGGCAATGATTTAGCTGACAGAACAGCTAAACAGACTGCTCAGACTCGTACATCTGACATGACAAAGCCAATAGTTCAGACACCAACACAGTGTATGACGATTAAGGATCCCACACTTGACGTAATTGACATACAGACACATGCCACAGCAGAAGAAATAAAGAAATGGACTGAACTAGGAGGGATCCAGACAGATCAAGGATGGATGACGAAGGAGAAATCTGTGTGGTTTCTTCCTGATTCCATGGTCCAAGCAGTTATAGCTACAATTCACAGTCCAGCACATTTAGGAGAGAAAGCTATGTTAGACAGCATTCAGCACATTTGGTTCAACAAACATTTACGAGCAGCAGCTAAACAAAAAGTTTGTACCTGTATGATATGTTGTCAGTTTAATCCAGGAAAGAGTGTTCCCGTAGAGCAGGGTGGATTTCAGCCTCCTGACCATCCTTTTGAAGTCCTCCAGATGGATTATATTCAGATGGAACGATGTCGAGGATTCAAATATGTTCTCGTAGTTGTCTGTGCTCTCTCCCGTTGGACAGAGGCGTACCCCGTATCAGATTACACTGCCCCGACTACTGCCAAGCAGCTAGTTCGAGAATTCTTCCCACGGTACGGTTTACCACGTGTTGTATATTCAGATAACGGTCAGCCTTTCTCATCCGAATTAATGAAACATGTTTCACTCTTGCTAGGATATCAGTGGAAATTCCATTGTGTCCGACACCCCGAGGCAGCAGGTCTCGTGGAACGACATAATCAACTTTTGAAAATCAGATTGTCTAAAATATGTCAGGAAAAAGGTGTGGACTGGATAGTAGCCTTACCAGTTGCGCTATTTTACATAAGAATGGTAGCACACTCTCGAACAGGGCTATCCCCTTATGAGGTGATCTTTGGTAGACCACCGAATATGTGGGGGACGCCTATACCCCGTAAAATAACTGATGTTGACTGTAATATGCTGACAGATTACCTGGCTTCCTTGATGTCTGCACTACAATCTTGTCGTTCACAGGTAGTCGCAGCTTTTCCCGACAACACTGAGGTGAAACCCCATGACGTAATTCCCGGCGATTTCGTTCTCGTCAGGAATTTTGATCGGAAGACTCAACTGGAGCCCAGGTGGAAAATTCCTAAGTTGGTCCTGCTGACAACCAGAACAGCCGTGAAGATCGAAGGGAGAAAAGGCTGGGTTCATTCCAGCCATATCAAGAAACTTCATGGACTTCCTCCTGACATAAACAGTCCTCCCCGTGTGTCTTCCCCCATTGACTCAAAGCTACCTTTGGCTGAGGCCAGTAGCACCGAACTCTATAAACTGAAACTCAGGTCCAGACCCAAACCGTCGGACGATTTGATTGTTTAAGTCCTCTCCAAGGTGAAGCGGTTGAATCTGTCCCGACATGTATCCCTTAGGTCTGAATCATGTACAGTCCAGAACCATATTGAAACGACATGCATACTGTAAATTACTGCGTAGCCACTGTATTGTGACTTTATTAATTTTGTTTTTCTTGAGTTTTATAATAGTTACTGCAAGTATATTGTTGCATATGTATTATCCTGTTTCTAAACGTGCTTTCAATATAACTGATGAACATTCTTTTAGTGATCTACCCCCACATGAGTTGTCCTATAGACTTGCGCTGCGTAATAACACTTTCATTAGTATGTTACATCATTCTCATCAGACTAGTAATGCCACTAATTGTTGGGTGTGTGGTCGACTCCCTCCCTATCAGAACAACAAAGGAGTTCTGCCTTTCTTTCCACATCCGTTCACATATAATGGCACCTGTGGAGCATGGTTTAGTTTATTGAATTCCATAGATTCAGACACAGCAGTTTATCAACACCATTGGATATGGGGAAATCTGAATATAGTGTTATACAAAGTCTGTCACCCTGACAAGGAGGGTCACCCTAGTAGAACAGGAACAGATCTAGAAAACGAAGTATACAGATTAGGTAATTTTACACCTAATCTCATGATTCTGAATGTCGAATCCGAAGTTGAGCTAATTTTACCCACCATGTCAGTATTTCCAGTTAAAGGTGAATTATGTATACGAAAAGTTGGTTCCATACATATGGGCCATAGCAAATGCACCATTACAGTAGAATTTAGTGATGAAGGCAAATCTTCATTTAGAGCTTCACGCCACTCCTACTTCATATGTGGTCAGACTGCCTATATGGGTCTACCACCAGACTGGGATGGTACCTGTTACATAGCATTCCTTCTGCCACCTGTTTTCCTAGCTCCTCCTGATTATTATCGAAATGCTCATTTAGTACACAATAGAGAGCGAAGAGATCTCCCAGTTGTCGATTATACTGAGACGGCATGGGACAAGTATGTAGATTTTAATAAAGGTATTTTTCCATATATAGGTACAATTTCCAATAGTAAGCTGATACGTAGACTAACTAAGACTCTTGAAGCCGTAGTGAATGAGACTATAGCCGCCCTAGGCAATCTGACAGAGGAACAATCAGTGATGAGAATTGTTGTTCTTCAAAATCGACTTGTCCTTGACGTCATCTTGGCCGATAGGGGCGGAGCTTGTAGGGTCATCGGATCCAGCTGCTGCGTATTCATACCAGAAAATTCGCCATCTGTATATAAAGCTATAACCCGCCTTCATAAGATTGTGAGCCAGATACACGAGAATCCAGGCACTTGGACTTGGTCCGGGTGGTTTTGGAGTGTGATATCAGCCTGGGGATGGAGAGTTCTATCCTTCCTAGGTATTGGACTTCTTATACTATTCAGTTGCTGCTTATGCCTGCAATGTGGACCAGCGATTTGTGGTTTGTGTGCCACATCGTGTATTCCACATCAAGGTTTTCGTTCAAAATCCCGGAAGAAGAAAGAAGAAGAAATGATGCTCCATGAGCAAATCGATGGATTAATGAAGATTGATGTTTCTTGACGGGCAAGTAGGGGACAAGGAGGGAATGTGGAAATGTGGATTTTCCTGATCAGTTATGTCCCCTATCTTGGACCCCAACGGTTCTATATGCATGTTACAAACACATGTATGTTCCCTCCAGTTCCAGTTTCGAAGACGCAAACACATGTGCGTCCACCATCAACATGTTCTCTGTCAGATCCGCCATTAATGGGCTGGATATTCGATTCCTAAGTATGAAAGGCCACCGACTTTATATGGCTCAGTTACTCCATTTTTACAGTTCAGGCGAAGTAGGCCCGATTCTGTCCTCAAAGCCTTTCCCTGCTCTCTGTCTCTGACAAGCTTCAGCTTGAGCTCGCATCTGTATCCATGAACTTTGTCCTATTTCCTGTGCAGCTAACGGTGCCTGCCTCGGCCAGTTTTGCCTGCCTGCCAAGAAGCTGTATTTCACCTTCGAATTATCTACTTTGCTCTTCAGCCGATGCATTCCTGTCTAGTGATTTAGGTAAACATTTCCTTTAGCTCTCGAGCAAAGGGCTTTGCCTCCCTGTCCTCATGCAAGTAATTCATAGCCCAGTTGCCATGGAAAGTTTTCTGCCTCTCACATCTCATATAGACACTTAGGCGTTTGTGCACGCACACAGTCAGTATAGAATAGATTCTGTCCGAGAGTCCTTCCTTGTGGATAACATAGTTCTTTAAACATAGGATGTTAGATATGATTTGGGATTAGGTTGACTTGACCCCCCAGACTTTTCGTCTCCACATGTAGAGTTAAATGTCAAGTCCCCTTCACCCCCTAGTTGCACGTCAATTACACGTCATGCTGCTGCGCGCGCATCTATGCCAAGTATTATCTTATAGATCCACCTATGTATGATAATCCTAACCAATCATGTTTCTTTTTATGCCTTATTACGCCCAGTTTCGATTACGTATTTACTATGTCGTTTCTCTTATCAATTGTTACGCCTTCTACATTCGTTTCATTGTAATGTATGTTCTATAAAAGCAATTTCCTGTCAATAAAATATCGTACTTCACTTCCTGAACCTTCTTGGTGACGGAACCTGAAGGCCGCCACTCGAGTCGGCCATTTTGGAATAAAGCCCATTCAGAAACCTCTTATACCACGGATTCTGCCTCTTATTATTCTGAGCTATTTTGTTTAAAGATCCAGTATGAAATTCAGTCCGGTAAAGAATTTATTTACCACATAATGGCGCCCGAACAGGGACACTTTCTCATCTCACGCGCCGGCGGTGCGTTGCAGGCCCGGTCTCCTGCCACAGCTGGACGGACCATAACGCGTACCAGCAGGATTTCCTGTAGCTCCCTCCGGTCAAGCGGGGGCGACTGAGGCTGCGATCAACCCAGACGAGGCGGTGAGAAGCGCGAAGTATCCCGACCAGAGCCTAGCTGAGAGAGCAAGATCCGAGGTATACAGAGGCCCACCAGGTTTTCGAAGTCCCGATGTCCAGAGGGTCCGATGTCCGAAATCGAGTCCAGTCCATTCTCCGAGGCCTTTTCGTTGTGAGCTACTCGGTGAGTACCATCGCCGGGGAGGCGTGTTGACGCGCACATAGGTTGTGCCGGTCAAGACGGATTTGGGTACACAAATCCGGTCTGCACTGTTTAGCAGTGTATATGTACGGTTTAGCCGTATATCAAGTATTCCGAAGTATCTAGTTATTGTCAAGAATTCTGCTTGGTGATTAGTTATGCAGACTATCATCATTGTTGGTCAATTTTAAGGGGCAAAATGTTTAGTGTTTAATTTCTAACGTGTTAAAAATGTCCTGCATATTGTGGTATGAATGATTGTCCATTGTGCATTGTTCATTATTGTGTTTTTTGTACTAAGTGTGTTCAAGATTAAGTATCAGATCAGTTGTGTTCAAGAGTAAGTACCAGATTAGTTGTCAATATGCCGCTCTTTTCGAAGTTAAGACAGATCACTACTAGAAAAGGGGTGCTTGAAGAGGCAGTTCCTATTCCTCCTAGGGACACTCCAGGGCACTTCATGTATCACAAGCATGGCTTAGACGCCATATTATTCCTAGATCTATGGGTGGACTACACCAAAGAGTTACCAGAAAATCAGAGATGGCCCGTAGCTGGGACCTGGGACGCAGAATGTATCATGAAAGTAGAAGAAGAGTTGTGGAAGAGGAAAGCTAGACAGTCACAGAAAGACGCTGTTGAATTATGGCGTAAAGAATCGCATAGGCGCACCGAAAAAGCGCTAAGACAGGAAGAGAGAAGTAAAGAAAGTGCAAATAAGGTTCGAGAGAGTCAGTTGATTGAAGAAGGTACACGAGTACAAGCAGAACAAACAGAGAGACAAAGAAATGCCCTTATAAAAGGGATGTATCCCCTTCTGGCCGAAGGATTGCCTAAAGCCACTGCGGCCATGCCAAAAGACTTGCCACCCCCATTGTTTCCAATAAAGGTACATCCTAAAGGACATCCTAGAACCACAGAAGATATTTTTCTTTCCTCATATTTAGATGATGCAGTTCCCGAATATGCTAACCCCGCACCGCATAGACCGTCTGCTGGGGGGGTTCAACGTCAAGATCAAGTTTCTGTCACTGTGCCACAGCAAGCTCCGACACAAGTCACGACACAAGCTTCGGCAAGCACATCTGCTTCCGCGTCTGTCCCCGCAACTGATTCTACAGCCGTGTCTACACCTGTAGTGGCTGTAGCACGTTCAACGAATCCTTTCACGTCTGACACCTCAGAGGGGGCTACTGGAGGTGCTACTAGCCTTCATTTCACGCCACCCAGAGTGAGTAAATTTTCTTTCCAAGAATCAGTACATGCACGTACGCCCAAACTTATAAATACCCGTACGCTTAGGGATCTTATGATAGATTGTAGATATGATCCAGTGCCCGGTAAAGAGGACGAAATGGTCCTGGCATCGTTACGTGTTAGACGAGCTGCAACGTTCTTAGGGAGGCTACCAGGAATGGCTATGCATTTAGATAGCATATATCATTTTGTCCAAACAGGAAAAGATCCTGAATGTATTAACAGAGCTATGGAATATCAGAAAGTAGAGATACAGGGAGAATTGTTACGTTTTTTTGTAAATTGTGTGATCAGAAATCAAGACCGACCGGGGGTAGACCCGGAAATAATGCAAACTCTTACTAAATGGAGTCAGAATATATCCGATGGAAAACATGATAAACAAGGAAGTATAGTAGCCATGTGCCGAAAAATTAGGAAAGAAGTAGAACACATACATGCAGAGAGATTGGAAACGGACGAGTTCGAGCAAGATGAAGTGTCAGAATCAGGAGATTCAGTGAGACAGTCAGACACCATAGCTTATGTAGGCAGAGGAAGGTCCTGTAATAATGCCAGATGTTTTTCTGATCCGATACATTCTGTATGTCCAAACAATAGCAGAACCTATCCGACACCTATAATAAATATGAAGTCTCCCGAACGTTTGTTTCAAGCCGCAGATAAAATACTCCGGGAACGAAGGGGTTACCACCTCCTCGATTCTATGGACGAACAAGAATTAGCAAGGTCAGCTGTTCATTGGATGGACAGCCCCGGTAAATATGGTGATGTGACAGTCGCACACACGTTTTTGAACCTCAGTCCAGATGAACAACGTTTAGCTGGGATCTATATGATTCAGCAACTTCTTATATTATATAAGAGCCAACATGCTGATCCTGGTCCCTTACCTGATATATTAACTGAACTACTTGCGGATAGATGGAGAGGTTCTAGTAACAAGTTAATTAAAGAAATACTAATGTCACGTAAACAGTACGTTCTTTTTGTAAGTCCAGATCCTTTCTCGATCCCCAACAAAGAAGGAACACCGTACTACATGGATAGACAGAATCCCTTGCGAGAAGTGCACCCAATAAAGGGTGAAGACAATAATTTTCATCGTGTATTTGTATACACACCCATAACAAAAATCGAATTGTTAGAAATGAAGAAAGTAGTACCGAGTCATGACAAAGACCCAGCGGGTTTCCACCGAGAAATTAAAGACATGTTACTAATGGGAGAATACACCTATCCTGATATTATGACGATATTAAAGGTGCTAATGCCTGCTGGCATTTATGAAAAACTGAAAGAAAAAGAGTGGGAAGTGGGAGACCAAAAGATAGATTGGACAGCATTAGAAACAGAAGAGAAAGCCCGAACTGCAGGTTCAGGACTCGGGGATAAAGTTAAAGCATTACCAGGTTTACTAGTACAGGTACTGCCACGTTTATTAACTACGAAAAAGGAAGATTGGGGTGCAATCACAGCCTGCAAACAAAAGCAAGATGAAGACACAAGTGATTATTATGCCCGATTTGAAAAATGTTTTGGTATAAACAGTGGTATAAAAGCAAGTAGTGACTCATATCCACATTTATTTGTGACAAAATTGGTGGAAAATGCATTGCCTCCAGTGAAGAATAGAATATTGAAATTCGAGAGTACCTGGCAAAGTAACACTCCGTCACAAATGCTACAAATGTTACAGTATCATCACAATAGAATTAGGGATGAACAAGAACACGAGCATAGACGCATGAAGGATACTAAAATGAAAATGCTAGTTTCTCAGACAGTACCAGCGGATGGTCACAAAAAGGGTGTGACACATTCTGGAGATTCTGCAGTTCCTGTAAAAGGAACCTGCAATTACTGTAAACAACTAGGCCATTATGTACACGATTGTCAAGTCCTGAAACGTAATATAGCCACAGGTATTGCAAAAGAGAGACCACGATTAGTTAGACAGGATCAGAATGAACAAGGAGCTATGCAGCATGGACAGTCCATGCCAGTTCAGCAACAGTCCATGCCAGCTCAGCAACAGTCTATGCCAGCCTCACAGCAGCCCATACAGTTTGTGCCAGCTGCACCACCGTTGCCTACTGCTGCCACACAAATAACTTCACGACAATTGTACTAGACCGCACAGTATGAATACCCTGAGTACCACCGTTATGCATGAACCAGCCTAGAGAGGGAAGTTGACTTACCCCTTATTGAGATTCCAGTAGATCAAGAAGGACCTTATGTACATAGTGAATTATTAGGTCAAGACAGAAAATTTTTACTCGATACAGGGGCAAGTCGAACAACCATAAAACGTAGTGAAGTTCCAGGGGCACCCCTCTCAGGCTCTCAAAATGTTTCCCTTGGTTTCTCAGGAAAGCCTATTGTTAATGAAGTATCACAGCCACTTCCGCTTACGATTGGTCCCTTGACACGAACTACTGATTTATTGCTTACCAAATCATGTCCAGAAAACTTGTTAGGAATAAAGACATTGAAAGCCCTAGGGGCTATTATCTGTTGTTCTCCGGAAGGAGTAAGATTGTTTTTACGTGATTTTAAAGGTCATTATGTATCCAGAGACATGGATTCCCGACTACAGACTTTACCAGCGCATCTATGGGCACAAGGCCCTACTGATGTTGGTTGCATGAACATTACACCATATCGAGTCACATTAAAGGCAGGAGTGGTATTGCCACGAATGCGACAATACAAGTTACCACAAGATGCTGTAGCGGCTTTACTGAAAATCATTGACGAACTTGTTGCCCAAGGAGTGGTTGTGGAAACAGACTCCAATGTATGTAATTCACCGATAATTCCGATTCTTAAACGAACTGATCCTATGGCCCCACCAGTATATCGATTAGTTATTGATTTGCGCGAATTAAACAAGTGCATTGTGCCACAATTTCCTGTGGTCCCCGATATCTCGTCATTACTGACAGCTATTGATTCTCAAGCTACATTCTTTACTGTAATTGATCTCAAGAATGCTTTTTTCAGCGTTCCAATAGATCCGGAAAGCCAATATCTATTCGGATTTAGTTTGAATGGACGAAGCTTTAAATTCACACGCGCTCCTCAAGGATTTACAGAAAGTCCCAGCATCTATAGCCAAGCACTGAAACGAGAACTTGACAGCATCCACATGCCAGTTAACACGGCACTGCTTCAATACGTCGATGATCTGCTGATCACCGCACGAAGCGAACCCGAATGTGAAAAAGCATCACTGACAGTTTTACATTTTCTAGCCGACAAGGGGCACAAGGTGTCTCCTTCTAAGCTGCAATTCTGTGTCCAGCGAGTTATCTATCTTGGTCACTCGTTGTCCAAGGAGGGAAGGCAGCTTACACCTGACCGCATTCAGTTAATTGCAAACATGCCAATACCCAAGACACAAAAGGAAGTACGGGCTTTCATAGGCCTCACTTCATACTGTAGGCAGTGGATCCCTCAATATGCATTTCTAGCGAAACCACTCATTCAGTTGACAACACAGGAGGCAGCCACGTCGACTGTCCTCCCTTGGACTCAGGAACACACACTAGCTTTTGAGAGCTTAAAGAAAGCTCTATGTCAAGCACCTGTTCTAGCGACACCATGTTACAGCAAACATTTTACACTCTTTGTTACAGAACGTGCAGGTACTGCCTTGTCAGTACTCACTCAGGAACAAGCAGGATCATGTAAGCCATGTGCTTATTTCTCCAGTACATTAGATCCCGTAGCTCAGGCTTTGCCTGCGTGTCTGAAATCAGTAGCAGCAACAGCTTTAGCAATCAGACAAAGCGATGCCATAGTATTAGGACATCCATTGACAGTACAAGTACCACATGCAGTAGAGGTTCTTGTGAATCGAACGCAAACACAACACTTGACCATAGCAAGACTTACTGGTTATGAACTGACATTGTTTCAGCCACACATAGAAATCAGACGTTGTAATACATTGAATCCTGCTACACTTTTACCCGTAATTGGAACAGACCCACTAGCTCATGATTGTGTTGAAGTTATTGAGATAAAGACTAAACCCAGACAAGACTTAACAGACGTTCCATTGTTAGATCCAGACCTGACATTGTATGTAGACGGTTCATGCATGAGAACAAGTACAGGAAATTTAGTTGCCGCGTACGCAGTCACAACAGACACTGAAGTTATTGAAACAAACTGTATAGATACTTTGTCAGCCCAAGCAGCAGAGCTTATTGCTCTAACACAAGCCTGTATTCAAGCCACAGACAAGAAAGTCAACATATATACTGATTCACGTTATGCATTCGGAGTCGTACATGACTTCGGGGTGCTTTGGCGAGAGAGGGGTTATTTAACTTCTCATGGAACCCATATTCAGCACGGGTCCCTCATTCATGCTTTGTTAGACGCAATTCATTTACCGACTGCAATATCGATTATGAAATGTAAAGCACACACGAAGGTTACTGATATCATTTCTCAAGGCAATGATTTAGCTGACAGAACAGCTAAACAGACTGCTCAGACTCGTACATCTGACATGACAAAGCCAATAGTTCAGACACCAACACAGTGTATGACGATTAAGGATCCCACACTTGACGTAATTGACATACAGACACATGCCACAGCAGAAGAAATAAAGAAATGGACTGAACTAGGAGGGATCCAGACAGATCAAGGATGGATGACGAAGGAGAAATCTGTGTGGTTTCTTCCTGATTCCATGGTCCAAGCAGTTATAGCTACAATTCACAGTCCAGCACATTTAGGAGAGAAAGCTATGTTAGACAGCATTCAGCACATTTGGTTCAACAAACATTTACGAGCAGCAGCTAAACAAAAAGTTTGTACCTGTATGATATGTTGTCAGTTTAATCCAGGAAAGAGTGTTCCCGTAGAGCAGGGTGGATTTCAGCCTCCTGACCATCCTTTTGAAGTCCTCCAGATGGATTATATTCAGATGGAACGATGTCGAGGATTCAAATATGTTCTCGTAGTTGTCTGTGCTCTCTCCCGTTGGACAGAGGCGTACCCCGTATCAGATTACACTGCCCCGACTACTGCCAAGCAGCTAGTTCGAGAATTCTTCCCACGGTACGGTTTACCACGTGTTGTATATTCAGATAACGGTCAGCCTTTCTCATCCGAATTAATGAAACATGTTTCACTCTTGCTAGGATATCAGTGGAAATTCCATTGTGTCCGACACCCCGAGGCAGCAGGTCTCGTGGAACGACATAATCAACTTTTGAAAATCAGATTGTCTAAAATATGTCAGGAAAAAGGTGTGGACTGGATAGTAGCCTTACCAGTTGCGCTATTTTACATAAGAATGGTAGCACACTCTCGAACAGGGCTATCCCCTTATGAGGTGATCTTTGGTAGACCACCGAATATGTGGGGGACGCCTATACCCCGTAAAATAACTGATGTTGACTGTAATATGCTGACAGATTACCTGGCTTCCTTGATGTCTGCACTACAATCTTGTCGTTCACAGGTAGTCGCAGCTTTTCCCGACAACACTGAGGTGAAACCCCATGACGTAATTCCCGGCGATTTCGTTCTCGTCAGGAATTTTGATCGGAAGACTCAACTGGAGCCCAGGTGGAAAATTCCTAAGTTGGTCCTGCTGACAACCAGAACAGCCGTGAAGATCGAAGGGAGAAAAGGCTGGGTTCATTCCAGCCATATCAAGAAACTTCATGGACTTCCTCCTGACATAAACAGTCCTCCCCGTGTGTCTTCCCCCATTGACTCAAAGCTACCTTTGGCTGAGGCCAGTAGCACCGAACTCTATAAACTGAAACTCAGGTCCAGACCCAAACCGTCGGACGATTTGATTGTTTAAGTCCTCTCCAAGGTGAAGCGGTTGAATCTGTCCCGACATGTATCCCTTAGGTCTGAATCATGTACAGTCCAGAACCATATTGAAACGACATGCATACTGTAAATTACTGCGTAGCCACTGTATTGTGACTTTATTAATTTTGTTTTTCTTGAGTTTTATAATAGTTACTGCAAGTATATTGTTGCATATGTATTATCCTGTTTCTAAACGTGCTTTCAATATAACTGATGAACATTCTTTTAGTGATCTACCCCCACATGAGTTGTCCTATAGACTTGCGCTGCGTAATAACACTTTCATTAGTATGTTACATCATTCTCATCAGACTAGTAATGCCACTAATTGTTGGGTGTGTGGTCGACTCCCTCCCTATCAGAACAACAAAGGAGTTCTGCCTTTCTTTCCACATCCGTTCACATATAATGGCACCTGTGGAGCATGGTTTAGTTTATTGAATTCCATAGATTCAGACACAGCAGTTTATCAACACCATTGGATATGGGGAAATCTGAATATAGTGTTATACAAAGTCTGTCACCCTGACAAGGAGGGTCACCCTAGTAGAACAGGAACAGATCTAGAAAACGAAGTATACAGATTAGGTAATTTTACACCTAATCTCATGATTCTGAATGTCGAATCCGAAGTTGAGCTAATTTTACCCACCATGTCAGTATTTCCAGTTAAAGGTGAATTATGTATACGAAAAGTTGGTTCCATACATATGGGCCATAGCAAATGCACCATTACAGTAGAATTTAGTGATGAAGGCAAATCTTCATTTAGAGCTTCACGCCACTCCTACTTCATATGTGGTCAGACTGCCTATATGGGTCTACCACCAGACTGGGATGGTACCTGTTACATAGCATTCCTTCTGCCACCTGTTTTCCTAGCTCCTCCTGATTATTATCGAAATGCTCATTTAGTACACAATAGAGAGCGAAGAGATCTCCCAGTTGTCGATTATACTGAGACGGCATGGGACAAGTATGTAGATTTTAATAAAGGTATTTTTCCATATATAGGTACAATTTCCAATAGTAAGCTGATACGTAGACTAACTAAGACTCTTGAAGCCGTAGTGAATGAGACTATAGCCGCCCTAGGCAATCTGACAGAGGAACAATCAGTGATGAGAATTGTTGTTCTTCAAAATCGACTTGTCCTTGACGTCATCTTGGCCGATAGGGGCGGAGCTTGTAGGGTCATCGGATCCAGCTGCTGCGTATTCATACCAGAAAATTCGCCATCTGTATATAAAGCTATAACCCGCCTTCATAAGATTGTGAGCCAGATACACGAGAATCCAGGCACTTGGACTTGGTCCGGGTGGTTTTGGAGTGTGATATCAGCCTGGGGATGGAGAGTTCTATCCTTCCTAGGTATTGGACTTCTTATACTATTCAGTTGCTGCTTATGCCTGCAATGTGGACCAGCGATTTGTGGTTTGTGTGCCACATCGTGTATTCCACATCAAGGTTTTCGTTCAAAATCCCGGAAGAAGAAAGAAGAAGAAATGATGCTCCATGAGCAAATCGATGGATTAATGAAGATTGATGTTTCTTGACGGGCAAGTAGGGGACAAGGAGGGAATGTGGAAATGTGGATTTTCCTGATCAGTTATGTCCCCTATCTTGGACCCCAACGGTTCTATATGCATGTTACAAACACATGTATGTTCCCTCCAGTTCCAGTTTCGAAGACGCAAACACATGTGCGTCCACCATCAACATGTTCTCTGTCAGATCCGCCATTAATGGGCTGGATATTCGATTCCTAAGTATGAAAGGCCACCGACTTTATATGGCTCAGTTACTCCATTTTTACAGTTCAGGCGAAGTAGGCCCGATTCTGTCCTCAAAGCCTTTCCCTGCTCTCTGTCTCTGACAAGCTTCAGCTTGAGCTCGCATCTGTATCCATGAACTTTGTCCTATTTCCTGTGCAGCTAACGGTGCCTGCCTCGGCCAGTTTTGCCTGCCTGCCAAGAAGCTGTATTTCACCTTCGAATTATCTACTTTGCTCTTCAGCCGATGCATTCCTGTCTAGTGATTTAGGTAAACATTTCCTTTAGCTCTCGAGCAAAGGGCTTTGCCTCCCTGTCCTCATGCAAGTAATTCATAGCCCAGTTGCCATGGAAAGTTTTCTGCCTCTCACATCTCATATAGACACTTAGGCGTTTGTGCACGCACACAGTCAGTATAGAATAGATTCTGTCCGAGAGTCCTTCCTTGTGGATAACATAGTTCTTTAAACATAGGATGTTAGATATGATTTGGGATTAGGTTGACTTGACCCCCCAGACTTTTCGTCTCCACATGTAGAGTTAAATGTCAAGTCCCCTTCACCCCCTAGTTGCACGTCAATTACACGTCATACTGCTGCGCGCGCATCTATGCCAAGTATTATCTTATAGATCCACCTATGTATGATAATCCTAACCAATCATGTTTCTTTTTATGCCTTATTACGCCCAGTTTCGATTACGTATTTACTATGTCGTTTCTCTTATCAATTGTTACGCCTTCTACATTCGTTTCATTGTAATGTATGTTCTATAAAAGCAATTTCCTGTCAATAAAATATCGTACTTCACTTCCTGAACCTTCTTGGTGACGGAACCTGAAGGCCGCCACTCGAGTCGGCCATTTTGGAATAAAGCCCATTCAGAAACCTCTTATACCACGGATTCTGCCTCTTATTATTCTGAGCTATTTTGTTTAAAGATCCAGTATGAAATTCAGTCCGGTAAAGAATTTATTTACCACAAGTGTGTGGCGTGCAGCAGTGTGTGGCGTGCAGCAGTGTGTGGAGTGCAGCAGTGTGTGGAGTGCAGCAGTGTTTCGTGTAGCAGTGTGAGGCATGCAGCACTGTGTGGCGAGCAGCGGTATGCAGCAGTGTGCGGCATGCAGCAGTGTGCTGCGTGCAGCAGTGTGCTGTGTGCAGCAGTGTGCTGTGTGCAGCAGTGTTGTGCAGCATGCAGCAGTGAGTAATGCAGCAGTGCGCAGCAGTGTGTGGCGTGCAGCAGTGTGCGGCATGCAGCAGTGTGTGCCGTGCAGCAGTGTGTGGCGTGCAGCAGTGTTTCGTGTAGCAGTGTGCGGCGTGCAGCAGTGTGCGGCGTGCAGCAGTGTGCGGCGTGCAGCAGTGTGCGGCGTGCAGCGGCATGCAGCAGTGTGTGGCGTGCAGCAGTGTGTGGCATGCAGCAGTGTGTGGCATGCAGCAGTGTGCAGCGTGCAGCAGTGTGCAGCGTGTAGCAGCGTGCGGCGTGCAGCAGTGTGCGGCGTGCCGCAGTGTGCGGCGTGCAGCAGTGTGCGGCGTGCAGCAGTGTGCGGAGTGCAGCAGTGTGCGGCGTGCAGCAGTGTGAGGCATGCAGCAGTGTGCGGCGTGCAGATTGGACTGAAAGGTGTAGAAATAAAATCAACTGAAGGCACCTGAATCACCTTTATTCCAAGGTTGCCTTTGTTGACGATTAAAAAGCGTGTGCACGCATGGGGTAATAATGGTCCTGGAGTTCTACAAATGGTTAAGTGCTAAACCCTTGTGCTTGTTACCCATTTAGTTTTATTTCGTAACATTTTTTGAGCTTAAAATAAAAAAAAACAGGATGTTAAAATGCCTACACTGCATAGCGAGAGTGCAGTGTCTGACAAGTGTGGTAAATCGATAATTATGCAGGCAGTGACTCATTGTCTATGTGGCCCTGGGTATTACCATACTAGATGCAGAGACTTGAATTCGGGTGGGAGCGGGAAGCCACCTGTGTCTCTCTTGAGCGCCCTGCGGGAGACAGGCAGGCATGGGCCAGACCAGTGATGACGATGTCACTTGTACTCCAGCTGAGACATGTCGCTGTTTCCTCTGGAGAAAGTGCTTTAGACAGGTCACCACGTGGCCCGGGGCAGAGGCACGCCTGGGCCCTGTGACCTCTCCGGAAGAGCACCGGATGCCATTCCTGGATTCTCCCCTCTTTGATGATGAGGTGACATTTGCATCTGAATGGGGCTGGCGCTGCGGGGCCGGTGTTTGATGTCCCAGAGAGGGGGGGGGGGTCGCAAGGGACCCTGGCGGACCAGCTAGATAGCAAGGTGTCGGCGCGCACGCTCCTGCGCCCCCAGGAGGGCGGCTCCGGACTCCTCATTATCAGATGGCCCAAGGGGGGGGTCCCTTTATCCGAAGGCCGCTTTGATCTCCCCAGGAGGACTGCTGGGTTTACAAAGTGAACAATTAAGGAGACCTACTATCATCACAGAAGCCTCTGGTTTGTAAAACAAACCTCCTTGCCCCCCCCCCCCCCCCCCCTGAGGTGAAATGTCCGGATGAAGAAAGCACAGGTCGGCCTGGAAGGAAATTGGAGGGGGCGTCGCTTTTATTGTCTTAGCTGCTTACGTCCTGAACATTTACTCAAGGCCCCTACAAACACTGCAGGGAAAGGAAACTTGTCTAAACAAGCATAATAATGTAAGTTATTCCCTGGAGATATCCTGTGCCAGTTAAGGGCCTTCCTTGATAGTCAATCATGCGAGAAGCAGTGTAGGCTTAACTGTGAAGCGGTTCTTGCTGGCAGGTTTCGAGGCGTTGTTTGTCTGCTGGCATCCTTTGAATGCAGGTGGGGGTTTCCAGCAGCGTTCCCTCACGTTCATATAGGGAAGTTTCAGTCCGCTGCCGGTGCACAAATGTGATATATTACAGCTGACTTTCCCAGTGGTGCCACAGAAAATGTGCAGAAAGCAAATACGACACAGGACTCTAAAACTGAAAATGTAGTGACTGTGACTTTCTTTGCACTGGACACATGTTTTATCAAACCCAAATTATCAAACGTTAATGGTAAATTACTAATGCACACGTGTAAGTGTGTTCGGTGACGAGCTGTGTTTTTGTTCATATTAAGAACCAAGTGGCGCACATCTTAATGAAAAAATAAAAACCAGGCAAGCATAGTGTCAGGGAGCAGAGGCTGCTAAAAGAGAAGACAAGCACGCACTGAAGTTGACGAGGAGGGAGTGGGAGGGGGGAGTGGGGGCGGGCACAGTGGTGGGGCCGCAGTTGTAAAAGGCAGGGAGAGGGTGAGATTGAGAAAGGGAAAGATAGGGATCAAAGGAAACAATAACAAGCAGGAAGGGGGTGGCAAATGGTGTGCACTTTGATGTCCTCAGTGGTGGCATGGCTCACTGAGGACATCAAAGGGGCCGAGAAGTGATCAGGCAGTGCTTTTCAGGCTGCCAAATGGTGCGCGCGCCCAGCGCACATGCACTGTATTTGGAGGCCTGAAAAGCACTGTTTGCACTTCCAGATCCCCCTTTTACAAAAGCTCTCGCGAGAGCAGCGCTAAAGCGCTGTCTCAGGCGAGACCTAAAAATAAAACTGCATAGGAAATATTGTGAGGGACTACCACTCCTGCTTTAGCTGAAATGACTTTGAACTCGTAACTTTAGCTCCACCTCCTGTTTTACTAGGTAGAGACATTTAAATCTACACTTTTTTACAATTGTAAATGATGAATAGTCAAAAGTTGTAAGGTTGCTTGAAACTGTAAGAGCTTTAAGAGTAGATTTACTGGTGTAAGCTTAACTTTGTGAATAGGCCACTAACACTTTATTAAACTTGTATTTATTTAATGTAGAACAATGTAATTAATAACAGCATTGTAAATCTAATTTTAAAATAAAAAAATAGTATTTTGAATATATTCATTTAAAAGACCAATATTTTTTTGATGTTGAAATTTAATAGAGCTACCCATCTCTAATATACAAATATATATATATTTCTTGATAACATATTAATAATTGTTAGATGAATATATAGACTTAATTGAAATAAATGTAGTTATATACATTTTTAATTTGAAAAAGGTTATCTAAATATTTTAAAATAACATTATCATTATGTTTTATTTATAGACAATTTGTTAACCTTATATAACATGCATTTATTTTTTTAAATATTTCAAATATTTTAGTATATTTGAACATAAGTTCCTGCGGGGTCCCTAATTTTGCTACTGGAGGGTGTTAGAAAAGGTAGACGGACCGGGAGGGTCGGCCGGGGTCAGGAGGAGAGGTCTCCGGGGAGAGCCGTCTCCAGCGATCGTACAGACAAGTAACTTCCCCCCCACAGACAGATATCACACACGGATAAGGTTCAGTGTTCTTTATAAGCACTTATTTAAGGTACGGTTGAATGGTACAAGGAGGTCTGGACTCAGGGGTTCCCTCGATTAGAGTCTCGCAAGGTAGGGAAGGGGGTAGCGGGACAGTCTATTTACCAATCAGGTAGTTCGGATGAGATGATGATGAGCTCACAATCCTCGAGCTTGGGTGGTTAGGTGGTACGGTCCGCGGCAGCGCCAGCAGGTCCCGGTGAGGATGGTCGATACAACGGGCCGCGGCAGCGCCAGCAGGTCCCCGGAAGATGCACGGTCCGCGGCAGCGCCAGCAGGTCCCGGTGAGGATGGTCGTTACAACGGGCCGCGGCAGCGCCAGCAGGTCCCAGGAAGGTGTACGGTCCGCGGCAGCGCCAGCAGGTCCCGGTGAGGATGGTCGTTACAACGGGCCGCGGCAGCGCCAGCAGGTCCCAGGAAGATGGTCGATGTTCGGTCCGCGGCAGCGCCAGCAGGTCCCGGTGAGGATGGTCGTTACAACGGGCCGCGGCAGCGCCAGCAGGTCCCAGGTGAGGATGAAGGTTGCAGAGGGTCGCGGCAGCGCCAGCAGGGAGGACGATGGTTCACAAGAGCGGCTACGGCAGCGCCAGTAGACCGTCAAGGTTGAGTTCACTCGGTGTCTCTCGACTCCAGGATACAACTGCCTTCCTGCTCTGGAGCTGCCTCAGTTATAGGGCTGGTGCCCTTTGATGTCCGGACCCTCGCACTTGGAGGTCGGAGGGTCCGGGATGAAGGTGTCCAGACACCCAGCAGGGGGTGGAGCCAGTGCTTGGGGGAGCTGGGGCGATCGGCACCTGGCGGGGGAGAGCCCTTGACACTTCGTTCTCCCATTGACCTGCCAAGTGGTCCGCTCACCTCCTGGGTGGATGGTGGTGCCGGGATGTCGGGGCCGGCCAGGCCCGGGGTTAGGGTCGAGGTGAGGCCACGCGGCCGCGTGGTGCAGGGCCCAAGATGGCGGCTTGACCCGGCCGGGGAAGCCGGTGGGGCTGGACCCCGTGATGAGGAGGGGTCCGAGGGCAGAAGATCCGTCGGGAGACGGGGTACAGGTGCTTTTCGCGGGGATATGCCAGGTGGGCCGGAGCTCGGGCCCTGTCGTGCGGGGAGGGAGCAAACCGTCTGTGAGGCCTGTCCAACATGCGTCCCCCCCAGCTGAAGGCGGGGAGAGTCACCCATCTCCTTGGGGACTCTCTTCGTCGAGGCGGAAAAAGCGGGACAGGCCATCCGCGTTGGCGTGGTCTTGGCCTGGTCGGTGCTCCACGGTGAAGTCCATTCCCTGCAGGGAAATGGACCAGCGCAAGAGTTTTGGGTTCTCCCCCCGCCTCTGCATCAGCCATTGCAGGGGTCGATGGTCGGTTTGTACCCGGAAGTGGGTACCGAAGAGATAGGGTCGGAGCTTTTTGAGGGCCCACACTACTGCAAATGCCTCCCTCTCGATGGTGCTCCAACGCTGTTCTCGGGCCAGGAGACGTCGACTGATGAAGGCCACCGGCTGGTCGTGACCTTCGGGGTTCAACTGAGAGAGGACGGCTCCGATGCCGTGGTCGGAGGCGTCGGTCTGCACCACAAATTCCCGACTGTAATCGGGGGCCTGGAGCACAGGGGCGGTGCACAGGGCGAACTTCAGCTTCTCGAAGGCCGCTTGACAATCAGGAGTCCAGTTGACCCGCTTCGGTTGGTTCTTGGATGTGAGACCCGTGAGGGGCCCCACGATGCTGCCGTAGTCCTTCACGAACCGCCGGTAGTAGCCGGTGAGCCCCAAGAAGGCTCGGACCTCGGTCTGGGTGACGGGGGGCTGCCAGGACTGGATGGCAGCAATCTTAAGTTGTAGTGGGGCCACCAGCCCGCTTCCCACTTGGTGTCCAAGGTAGGTCACAGACCCTTGGCCAATTTGACACTTGCCGGCCTTAATGGTGAGGCCGGCCCGCTGGAGGGCTTGTAGGACCTCTTGGAGGTGACGGAGGTGGTCGGACCAGTGGCGGCTGTACACAGCGATATCGTCCAGGTAGGCAGCGCTGAACTCTTCGAGCCCCGCCAAGACCTGGTTCACAAGGCGTTGGAACGTGGCGGGGGCATTCTTCATGCCAAAGGGCATGACCTTGAATTGATAGTGGCCATCGGGGGTAGAGGAGGCTGATCGCTCCTGAGCCCTGGGTGTGAGGCCGATCTGCCAGTAGCCCGCCGTTAGGTCGAAGATACTAAGGTAGCGGGCGGCCCCCAGCCGGTCGATCAGTTCGTCTGCTCGGGGGATGGGATGAGCGTCGGTCCGGGTGACAGCGTTCAAGCCCCGGTAGTCGACGCAGAATCTCAGTTCAGGTGCGGTGCCGGGGGCAGCGGCCTTGGGAACTAATACAACCGGACTGGCCCAGGGACTGTCCGAGGGCTCGATGACTCCGATCGTAAGCATCTTGGCCACTTCCTCCTGTATGCAGGCCCGTACCCGATCTGGTACGCGGTAGGCCCGGTGCCGGACAGGGGGACTGTCCCCGGTGTCTACGTCGTGCAAACACCAAGGGGTGACCCCGGGGGTGAGGGAGAACAGGGCAGCGAACTGCAGCAGGAGGTCCCGGCAGTCCTGGCGTTGCTCCGAAGTGAGGGCGTCAGAGAGCCGGACCCCGTCCACGGAGCCGTCCTTCTCCTGAGTCTTCAGGAGATCCGGGAGGGGCTCGGAGTCTTCTTCTGCACCACTGTCTGTAGCCATCAAGAGGCTTAGTTCTGAGCGCACAAAGTGTGGTTTGAGCCGGTTGGTGTGGAGGACCCGAAGGGGATTCCGGGAGGACCCCATGTCGATGAGGTAAGTGACGGGGCTTTTGCGCTCGACCACCTTGAAGGGCCCCGTCCACTTATCCTGCAGGGCACATGGTTCGGTGGGGGACATCACCCATACTTGCTGCCCAGGCTCGAATTCAATGGAGGAGGCATTGTGATCATACCACCTCTTCATGTCCTCCTGGCTGGCCTCGAGGTTCGCCTTGGCCATCTCCCTGAAGCGCCGGGTCTGGTTTCGTAAGGCCAGGATGTATTTGAAGACGTCTGGAGGGGTCGTTAGGGGGGCCATCTCCCAACCTTCCTTGACTAGGCTGAGGGGCCCTCGCACAGGGTGCCCGTACAGGAGTTCGAAGGGGCTAAACCCGAGGGACTTTTGGGGAACTTCCCGGTAGGCGAAGAGGAGGCACGGGAGCAGTACATCCCACTGGCGACGGAGGGGCTCTTCCAATCCCCCAATCATCCCCTTGAGAGTGCGGTTAAACCGCTCCACTAGTCCGTTCCCTTGGGGGTGATAGGGGGTCGTGAATCTGTAGGTGACCCCGCATTGTTGCCAGAGGGACTTCATGTATTTGGATATGAAATTCGTACCTCGGTCGCTGACGACTTCTCGGGGGAAGCCTACCCGGGAGAAGATCCCCATCAGGGCCCGGCCAACCACCGGAGCTGTCACTGTCCGTAGGGGCACCGCCTCAGGGTAGCGGGTGGCATGGTCCACTAGTACCAAGATGAACCTGTGTCCTTGTGCCGTGCGGGGGTCCAGAGGCCCCACAATGTCTATCCCCACCCTCTCGAACGGGGTGGTGACCACAGGGAAGGGTTGCAGAGGGGCCTTCAGCTTCCGACCACTCTTCCCGCTGGCTTGGCATGTGGGGCAAGATCGGCAGTGGTTCTGGACGTCATTCCTCATTTTCGGCCAGAAAAAGTGGGTCACCAGGCGACTGTACGTTTTGTCCTGGCCCAGGTGTCCAGCCAGGGGGACATCGTGGGCCAGGTTGAGCAGAAAGTCTCGGAAGCGGAGCGGTACCACCAGAACTCGACCGGCCCCCAGCTCGGCGATTCTTTGCTCGCTGTAGAGCAGGTCGTTATCCCAGTAGACCCAGTGAGTTCCGGTGGTGTCCCCGGCGTTTTGGGTGCTGGCTTGTTGGCGGAGTCCCTCGAGGGAGGGACAGGTCTTTTGTTCCTGGCGGAACTGTTCTTGGGTGGGCCCCCCTTCTTGACGCCACTGAGCCAGATCCGGAAGGTCCTGGTGTTGCGCGTCCTCTTCGGTAGTCGGGTCCGGGAGGTCGGACTCGCCATTGTCCTCTACGGGGGCAACCGGGGGCGGAGGTGCTGGCCATTCGGTTTCTTCTGATCGGGGGGCGGCACGGGCGGCCATGGATCGGGTGGTTATGCAGGCCCAGTCCGGGAGGCCCAGCATCCCCAGGTGCTCTCTCCTCTCGACGGTGGCCCACGGGGAACTCTCGAGGTCATTCCCCAGGAGGCAGTCCACTGGGGAATCGTCCCGGACCGTCACCTTCAGTAGGCCGGAGACCCCTCCCCATTCAAACGGGACGCAGGCCATCTTACACATACTCTCAGAGTTATCTGCCGAGCGGACGGGGCAGAGAATGTTCGGCAGGATCTGCTCGGGCTTCACCAGGTGACAGCGGACGGCCGTCACGCTGGCGCTGGTGTCACGCAAGGCCTCGGCTCTCTGTCCATTAATGGTCACCCACTGACCGTATTTTCTGTTGTTGGCGGGTAGGGGAGCCCGCGGGATCATGTCTCTTCCCCCTAAGCATGCCAGGACCATGGCGGCCGGTTCCCACCCTTGCTGGGCCGGCTCATACTCTTCGGGCCCCTCCGATGATGGCTCTTCCCCTAGGGCAGCGGCAGCTACCTGGCGGGGCTTGGGTGTTTGGTTTAGCGGGCAGCTCGGGTCATTGGCGTAGTGGCCTAGTCGCTGGCACCGGTGGCACGTGACGTTGGCTCGGTACCCAGGCCGCAACGGGGGGTTGCCCCGGCCGGCCGGGGGCGGGGTGCTGGCCACGGGTGTTGCTGGCAAGGCGTCTCTCCCTCGCCCCTGGCCCCCTCCTCCTCCCCGAGGACGGTGCTGGCCTTGGTTGCTTCTGTTCTGGTCGTGTGGCCCTTTCCGGCCCACTCGGGTGCTTTCCCACCGGTCAGCTTCGGTGGCGAGCTGCCGGGGGTCAGTCAGCTTACTGTCGAGTAGGTGCTGCCTGAGCTCGACGAAACAGTTGTTTGACAGGTGCTCCCATACCATAAGGTTGAAGAGTTGTTCGTAGGTGGTGACCTGACTTCCCTTGATCCAACCCTCGAAGGCCCGGCTGAAATAGTTCACGTATTCTACCCAAGTTGTACCTGGGATCCGGGTGCAATCTCTGAACCTCTGGCGGTACATCTCGGGCGTGAGGCCGTAGCGGGTGAGGAGGGCAGCCTTCATGTGGTCGTAGGACGACATTTGGTGATCGGGGAGCTGCAGCAGGGCATCGCGACCCTCGTTGATAAATCTCCCCCAAAGTCCGGCTCCCCAATCACTCCGGTCGATCCGGTGGGAGGTCATTGCGATCTCATAGGCTTTAAACCACTGTTGTATGTCGTCTTCTCGGACATACTCGCGGACAACATCCTTGGGGATATGAACTTTTTTCTCAATTGGCCCCGGGGTGTGTGGTCGCTCAGGCACCCCCAGTTCCTTATTCTGTTTGCGCAGTTCTATTTCCGCTAGTCGGCGCTCGTGCTCGAGCGTTATTTTTTTCTCTTCCAGCTCTCTCTGTCTCTGCTTCTCTTCTCGTTCCTCTCGAAGCCGCATGTGCTCGAGGTTGAGTTTCTGTTCAGCTAACTTGAGTTCCCCATCCATCTTGAGTCGTGCCATCTCCAACTCGTGTAATCTGACTCTGTCTCTTTCTCGGATCTCCTCCTGCGAGAGGCCCGTTCCCCGCTCCTTGGGAGCCGTGGCGTTCCCCTCTGGTGTGATGCTGTTTTGGTCTGGTATGACGGTGCTTTGGTCGGAGGGTCCTGCGACCCCAGTTTCTGTCCATGACTCAAGAGCGCGCTTTAGGTCATCCTTGGTACTCAGGCCGGTGGTAGCAATGCCAAGTTCTATGCAAAATTGTCTCAGTTCGCGGTGGTTGTATTCTTCTAATTTCTCCATTTGGAACTTCTCGGTGGAGCTGCTATCTTTGGTCGACATCGTGCTTATGTCGTGGGGTGGGCTACTCTCTGTACGATTACGCGTTGATTCGGATCGCGCCGCTGGCCACCAATGTTAGAAAAGGTAGACGGACCGGGAGGGTCCGCCGGGGTCAGGAGGAGAGGTCTCCGGGGAGAGCCGTCTCCAGCGATCGTACAGACAAGTAACTTCCCCCCCACAGACAGATATCACACACGGATAAGGTTCAGTGTTCTTTATAAGCACTTATTTAAGGTACGGTTGAATGGTACAAGGAGGTCTGGACTCAGGGGTCCCCTCGATTAGAGTCTCGCAAGGTAGGGAAGGGGGTAGCGGGACAGTCTATTTACCAATCAGGTAGTTCGGATGAGATGATGATGAGCTCACAATCCTCGAGCTTGGGTGGTTAGGTGGTACGGTCCGCGGCAGCGCCAGCAGGTCCCGGTGAGGATGGTCGATACAACGGGCCGCGGCAGCGTCAGCAGGTCCCCGGAAGATGCACGGTCCGCGGCAGCGCCAGCAGGTCCCGGTGAGGATGGTCGTTACAACGGGCTGCGGCAGCGCCAGCAGGTCCCAGGAAGGTGTACGGTCCGCGGCAGCGCCAGCAGGTCCCGGTGAGGATGGTCGTTACAACGGGCCGCGGCAGCGCCAGCAGGTCCCAGGAAGATGGTCGATGTTCGGTCCGCGGCAGCGCCAGCAGGTCCCGGTGAGGATGGTCGTTACAACGGGCCGCGGCAGCGCCAGCAGGTCCCAGGTGAGGATGAAGGTTGCAGAGGGCCGCGGCAGCGCCAGCAGGCAGGACGATGGTTCACAAGAGCGGCTACGGCAGCGCCAGTAGACCGTCAAGGTTGAGTTCACTCGGTGTCTCTCGACTCCAGGATACAACTGCCTTCCTGCTCTGGAGCTGCCTCAGTTATAGGGCTGGTGCCCTTTGATGTCCGGACCCTCGCACTTGGAGGTCGGAGGGTCCGGGATGAAGGTGTCCAGACACCCAGCAGGGGGTGGAGCCAGTGCTTGGGGGAGCTGGGGCGATCGGCACCTGGCGGGGGAGAGCCCTTGACACTTCGTTCTCCCATTGACCTGCCAAGTGGTCCGCTCACCTCCTGGGTGGATGGTGGTGCCGGGATGTTGGGGCCGGCCAGGCCCGGGGTTAGGGTCGAGGTGAGGCCACACGGCCGCGTGGTGCAGGGCCCAAGATGGCGGCTTGACCCGGCCGGGGAAGCCGGTGGGGCTGGACCCCGTGATGAGGAGGGGTCCGAGGGCAGAAGATCCGTCGGGAGACGGGGTACAGGTGCTTTTCGCGGGGATATGCCAGGTGGACCGGAGCTCGGGCCCTGTCGTGCGGGGAGGGAGCAAACCGTCTGTGAGGCCTGTCCAACAGAGGGTATTGAAGTGCCAGTGATTGGCCATGTCAAGTGCTGGATTTCCTCCAGCCCTGAGCTGGAGTATATTTATGAAACATTTTCTCCTTTTTAACTGTAGTAAATATAGAAGAGCAGTTTGCGAATATTTAAGGAGGTACTCATTTGAGTGTGGTTGTTTGTTCCATCCTAAACTCCTCCCTAACCCTTCCTAAACACCTCCTTATTCCTCCCTAAATCCTTTCTACTTAGTCATAAGTATTCCCCATTTTACAGCAACTTCCCTCTGTCACTCCCAATTACTACAAAAATGTATAGTTACATGTGCGGAGATGTCCGGATTCAGAATGGAGATCCCAGCAAAATATGAAAAAGGACAGAGGATGACCATACCACTTCACTGCAAAGGTTCTAATAGTATAAAAAATAAGAGGCAAAAGAAGGATCCTACCTCTCCGATGAAGACACTCTTACCTCTAACACTAGAAAACTTAATGGAGAAAATGAAGCATTTAAAGCTGTTTGTTATTGAAACAAACTTACATTTCAGCGGATTGAAGAAAAATGGTCAAGCCTGGATCCTATGGCGCCTGAGGTAGAAAAATGAATTAGTGACATCCAAGATATGACTGATAAGGTCGAGATGATGTCCAAGGAAATTTCTCCTCTTAACCAAAATACTGAAGACTTGGAAAACCTTAATAGACGCAAACATCTACACATCTCCTGAATTTCAAAGGGCGCAGAAGGTTCTGATATGATTTCTTTTCTCAAGGTTTACATTTCAAAAATTGGTAGCCTGAAGGATGTAGCCAATCTCAATCTTCAAATAGCACATCATGTTGGCCCTAAACCTTCAACATTATCTTCATCGTACTGTCCAAACACTTTGGTGCCGATTCCGATCCTGGAGAAAGCGGGTACGAACCCTATTTCCGTACGAATCGTACGGAAAACACCGACCGACGAAAAAATACATACAAATGTGATCCGGGAAAGCGCCGACGTGACGTCGGAACGCATGCAGGCTGCGTTTCACGAACCAGGAAGTACGATCCGTACCGACGTCACCCCGCACGGATTATATTTTCCGGCAGCCAAAAACTGCCGGGAAATCAGGACGACGCGCACAAGGAGCACCTGTACGCGACTGAAAGCCATGGACCCTGTTAGACGGCGACCTCAGAGGAGCCCGGAAGGGGGTCCTGACTACCCTGAGACCCACCCTCGTAGTATCGTAGCCGGGCACTGGCGGGAGATTCCCCAGGAGGAGGAATCTCGCGGCTAGGATCGTACTTCTGGCACCACACGACACAGAGTAACCACACTGGGTATTCTCAGAAAACAATCTTTATCAAGTAGGTTATCACGGCAAAATATGTACAATGTGAGCGCGGGCTCAAGAGTCTCGGAAAGGTAGGGGGTAGCGGGACAGTCTTTGGCAAAAGTTCCAGCAGGGACGTATCCGGCGCACAGCTCACAATCCTCGAGCTGGGGGATACGTGGTCGTAGTCGGGGTCCGGCGGGACCGTGAGAGTCTGGGGGAGCCGCGAGTCACTCAGCGGGCTCAGGTGCCAGTTCGGAGGTGTGCGATCTTCAAGGAGCCGCGAGTCACTCAGCGGGCTCAGGTACAAGTTCGGAGGTGTGACGATCTTCCAGGAGCCGCGAGTCACTCAGCAGGCTTAGGCACAAGTTCGGAGATGTTACGATCTTCCAGGAGCCGCGAGTCACTCAGCAGGCTTAGGCACAAGTTCGGAGGTGTTACGATCTTCCAGGAGCCGCGAGTCACTCAGCAGGCTTAGGCACAAGTTCGGAGGTGTTACGATCTTCCAGAAGCCGCGAGTCACTCAGCAGGCTTAGGCACAAGTTCGGAGGTGTTACGATCTTCCAGGAGCCGCGAGTCACTCAGCAGGCTTTCGTTGTTCCAGCGTCGAATCTGCCGGACAGTCTCAGAGCACCCCTTGTTATAGGTCGACCCCTCTTTGATGTCCGGAGTCTGTGCAGGCAGGGGTCTTGTCACCTGGGGGCCGCTTGTCGGGGTTTCCTGCTATTGTCTTTTGATCTCTTTCAGGGCCGGGTCGGGAGGAGTCCCAGACACCCAGCAGGCACGGAGCCAGCCCGCAGGGCGGCCGGAGGGCCGATCGAAACCCATCGTCCCAGGGGAGTTCAGAGGTGCGATAGAAACTGCTCCTCCCTCTCTCATCCCCTGGAAGTGCGGTGTCCTCCAGCCGGAGTGGCGCCTCCAGGTCAGGGTCGCGCTGGGGCCGGGCGGCCATCTTGACGCATGAAGTGGGCATGCGGGCCCGGGGTGGCCGAAAGGAGAGAGGCCATGGACGAGGATGTCCGGGCCGGGTGCGGGTGTTCTGGTAGGAAGGACCGGCTGGGCCGGTTGTTCGGGCTACAGGTACCAGGTTTCGGTGGTGCGGGTGCACGGAGGGCCATTCTATGAGGCCGGGTCCAACACGCGTCCCCCCCAGCTGAAAGCCGGAGAGAACTGCCCATCAACTTGGGGGGTTCTCTTCGCTGAGGCGGAAGAACCGGGAGAGGCCGTCAGCGTTGGCGTGGTCCGTACCAGGGCGGTGTTCTACGGTGAAATCCATCCCCTGTAGGGAGATTGACCACCGCAGTAGCTTGGGGTTTTCTCCTCGCATCTGCATGAGCCATCGCAAGGGCCGATGGTCAGTTTGGACTCTGAAATGCGTGCCGAACAGGTAGGGTCATAGCTTTTTGAGTGCCCAGACCACGGCAAAGGCTTCGCGCTCTATGGTGCTCCACCTCTGCTCTCGGGGCAGCAGCCGCCGACTGAGGAAGGCGACGGGCTGGTCTAGGCCTTGGTCATTCACTTGGGACAGGACGGCCCCAATGCCATGTTCGGAGGCATCGGTCTGGACTATGAACTCCTTGGCATAGTCGGGAGCCTGGAGGACGGGAGCAGTGCACATGGCCTTTTTTAGAGCATCGAAAGCCTCCTGGCAGGCAGCCGTCCACTGCACCTTCTTTGGCTGTTTTTTAGATGTGAGTTCGGTGAGAGGGCCGACAAGGCTGCCATACCCCCGGATGAATCGTCGGTAGTAGCCTGTGAGTCCCAGGAAGGCTCGGACCTCCGTCTGGGTGACGGGTGGTTCCCAGGCCAGGATGGCGTCGATCTTTGGCTGTAGAGGGGCGACTTGGCCGCTCCCGACCTGGTGCCCCAGGTAGACCACGGAGCCTTGCCCGATCTGGCACTTGCTGGCTTTTACTGTGAGGCCTGCCTGGCGCAGGGCGGTTAGCACCCTCCGGAGGTGCTGGAGGTGCTCACTCCACTCTGAACTGAAGACGGCGATATCGTCGAGATATGCCGCGCTGAACTGTTCCAACCCGGCCAGGACTCTATTCACTAGTCGCTGGAAAGTGGCCGGGGCATTTTTCATCCCGAAGGGCATTACGCGGAAGCGGTAGTGCCCGTCGGGGGTGGAGAAAGCGGACCGCTCCTTGGCCCCTTCGGTGAGCGCAATCTGCCAGTATCCGCAGGTGAGGTCGAAGGTGCTGAGGAACCGGGCTGCCCCTAGTCGGTCAATGAGTTCGTCGGCTCGTGGAATGGGTGGGCATCGGCTCGGGTAACGTCATTGAGCCCCCGGTAATCCACGCAGAATCGGAGCTCGGGGGCGACACCGGGGGCCGCTGCCTTCGGGACCAGGACCACGGGGCTGGCCTAGGGGCTGTCAGAGGGTTCAATCACCCCCAGGGTCAGCATCTTCGAGACTTCATCTTGAATGCAGGACCGGACCCGGTCAGGAACCCGGTAGGCTCGGTGTCTCACCGGCGGGCTGTCCCCGGTGTCCACGTCATGAACACACCAGTTGGTGACCCGGGGGGTCAGAGAGAAGAGGTCGGCAAATTGTCTGAGGAGCTGGCGGCAGTCCGCTTGTTGCTGGGCAGTGAGGGCTGGGGAGAGGTTCACTCCCTCCACGGAGCCATCCTGCTCCTTGACACACAGGAGGTCCGGGAGGGGATCCGACTCATCTTCGGCCCCGTCATCGGTGGCCAGCAGGAGGCTTAGTTCTGTCCGCACGAAGTGAGGCTTGAGGCGGTTCACGTGCAGGACCCGGAGGGGATCCCGAGGCGACTGGACGTCCACCAAGTATGTAACTGGACTCTTCCGCTCAACCACCTTGTAAGGCCCAGTCCATCGGTCCTGGAGGGCGCCAGGCTTCACGGGGGCCATGACCCACACTTGCTGGCCCGGCTGGAACTCGACCAGAGTGGCATTCTGGTCGTACCAGCGTTTCATCTCTTCTTGACTCGCCTCCAGGTTGGCCTCGGCCAGTTCTCGGAACTTCCTGGTCTGGTTCCGGAGGGCCAGGACGTATTGGAACACATCTCGGGGGGTGGTCTGGGGTGCTGTCTCCCACTCTTCTTTAACCAAACTGAGGGGACCTCGGACGGGGTGCCCATAGAGTAACTCAAACGGGCTGAATCCTAGGGACTTCTGGGGGACCTCTCGATATGCGAACAATAGGCAAGGGAGCAGGACGTCCCACTTACGCCGGAGGGGTTCTTCTAGGCCAGCGATCATCCCTTTCAAAGTCCTATTAAACCTTTCTACTAAGCCGTTTCCTTGGGGGTGATACGGGGTGGTGAACTTATAGGACACCCCACATTGTTGCCACAGGGACGTCATATACCTTGAGATGAAATTAGTGCCGCGATCGCTCACGACCTCGCGGGGAAACCCCACCCTGGAAAAGATCCCCATCAGGGCCCGGCCCACCACAGGGGCCGTAATGGTGCGCAGGGGGATAGCCTCCGGATAGCGGGTGGCGTGGTCCACTAGGACCAAGATAAAACGGTGGCCTTGGGAGGTGGGGGGGTCCAGTGGCCCCACGATGTCGATCCCGACTCGTTCGAAGGGGGTACTGACGACCGGGAATGGTTGGAGGGGAGCCTTGAGTTTCCCTCCACTCTTTCCACTAGCCTGGCACGTGGGGCAGGACTTGCAATGGGCCTCTACCGCTGCTCTCATCTTAGGCCAATAAAAATGGGTCACAAGACGGTTGTACGTCTTGTCCTGTCCCAGGTGGCCGGCGAGGGGGACGTCGTGGGCTAAACCCAGGAGGAAATCTCGGAAGCGGAGGGGTACCACCAGTACCCGTCCGGATCCCAGCTCCACCGACTTCTGCTCACTGTACAGGATGCTATTCTCCCAATAAATTCGGTGCGTCCCGGTCTGGTCACCTGCGGCTTGGCTCTCGGCTTGGCGCCGCAGCCCGACCAGGGAAGGACAAGTGGCTTGCTCCCTGCAAAACTCTTCCCGGGTGGGTCCGCCCTCGTGGCGCCATTGGGCCAACTCGGGTAGATCCCCTAACTCAGGGACCGGGGCGGGGTCGGATGGTGCGGGTTCATCGCTAGCGACGGACCCTTCTGATGGGGGGACGGAAGGACCCTCGGCGGGGACTGTTCTGGTCTCTTCGATCGGGGTGCTCTCGACTTCCCTCTGGGGAGTGAGTCGGGCGGACATAGATCGGGTGGTGGCGCACACCCACTCGGGGAGTCCCATCATTCCCAGGTGGGCCTTACGCTCTACGTGCTTCCATGGGGAACTCTCTAGGTCGTTCCCTAAAAGGCAGTCGACCGGCTGGGAGGTTCTTACGGCCACCTTGAGTTTGCCTATCACCCCTCCCCACTCAAATGGCACCAGGGCTACCTGGCACATACTCTCTCTATTGTCTGCGGATATTACAGGGCAAAAGACGTTGGGGAGGATCTGCTCTTCGGGGACTAGGTGCTTGAGGACACCGGTGATACTGGCCCCGGTGTCTCGCAGGGCCTCTACCTGGTGGCCATTGATTTTGACAAGCTGCCCATACTTCTGGGTGTTGGAGGGGAGGAGGCTACCAGGGATCATCTCCCTATCTCCCAGGGATACTAGGGCCATCGCTGCGGGTTCCCACTCTTCGGCTTCCTCCATCCCCTCACCCAGGGCTACGTTGGCTATCTGTCTCGTCGGGGGGGCTTGGGTGGCCATGGGGCACTCTGGGTCATTGGCGTAGTGCCCGGGTTTCTGGCAGCGGAAACATGTGACGGTCACCCGGTGTCCCCGTTTCCCAGGGGGTCCGGTCACTGGTGGAGGGGGTGCCGGGAAAGGTGGAGGTGGTGTCTTCGGGGGGCTAGGCTGGGACTCTCTCGGCCCTCCCTGGTTCCCTCCTCCTCTCTGGCGGGGTGGTCCCTGACTGGTTCGGGGGTACTCTCCTACCATGCCCCGGGAGACCCGGGTGTTGGTCCAGCGATCGGCCTCCACAGCCAGCTTCCGGGGATCTGTGAGCTTGCTGTCCAGCAGATGCTGACGTAGTTCTATGAAGCAGTTCGCAGCTAGATGTTCCCACAACATGAGATCAGTGAGTTCGGCGAGGCTGGTGACTTTGCTGCCCTTGATCCACCCATCGAAGGCCCGACTGAAAAAGTTTACATATTCCACCCATGTGGTGCCCGGGATCTTCCTGCAGTCCCGGAACCGTTGACGGTAAATTTCTGGGGTGAGGCCGTATCTTGTGAGTAGAGCCTCTTTCATGTGGCTGTAGGAGGTCTGCAGGGAGAGGGGTAGGTCGAGCAGGGTGTCCCTTCCTTCGCTCAGAAACCGCCCCCACAACCCCGCCCCCCAGTCCTTCTCCGGGATCCGATGGGAGGTCATGGCGACCTCGTAGGCCCGAAACCATTGCTGAATGTCATCGTTTTTATAATATTCCTTGACCACATCCTTCGGGATGTGGACCTTCTGTTCCGCTGGGGAGGCCGTCTCTCGGTTTCCTGGGGGCCTCCCTTCCTCGTTTCGGGCCTTGAGCTCGAGTTCCTTTAAGCTGCGTTCGTGCTCCAGTTGGAGCTTCCTTCCTTCGTGCTCCCGTTGGAGCTTTTTCTCCTCCAGTTCGCCTTGTACACGCATTTGTTCTACTGCTAGCTTTTTTTCCGCTAACTTCAATTCGCCCTCAATTTTGAGTTTGGCCAGCTCTAGTTCATGATTGCGGCTTCTCTCTCTGTCCGCGAGTTCTTCTGGGGATAAGCCCCCGTCTGGTATGCCGCCTCGCACATGATTGCTGCCGCTTTCACTTTGGGGAGGCTCGGTTTCGTCGGGGCGCTCCCCCGTGCCTTCCAGGCGGGAGGCCCCGGTCTCCACCCAAGTTTTCAGTGCTTTCTGCAAGTCTTCCTTCGTGTTGAGACCAGTGGTAGCGATTTTAAGTTCTTTGCAAAATTGCTTCAGCTCCTTGTGTGTATATTCTTCTAGATGCTCCACCTGGAACACCCTGTTGGTGTTGGTTTCTGCGGGGCTCATGGCGCTTCCTTCTGCCATCCTTGTCGGTAGTGCGTCCGTTGTTCACGGTACGATCTCTAGGTGATGGGCCCGAATCCCGTCGCTTGCCACCAATGTTAGACGGCGACCTCAGAGGAGCCCGGAAGGGGGTCCTGACTACCCTGAGACCCACCCTCGTAGTATCGTAGCCGGGCACTGGCGGGAGATTCCCCAGGAGGAGGAATCTCGCGGCTAGGATCGTACTTCTGGCACCACACGACACAGAGTAACCACACTGGGTATTCTCAGAAAACAATCTTTATCAAGTAGGTTATCACGGCAAAATATGTACAATGTGAGCGCGGGCTCAAGAGTCTCGGAAAGGTAGGGGGTAGCGGGACAGTCTTTGGCAAAAGTTCCAGCAGGGACGTATCCGGCGCACAGCTCACAATCCTCGAGCTGGGGGATACGTGGTCGTAGTCGGGGTCCGGCGGGACCGTGAGAGTCTGGGGGAGCCGCGAGTCACTCAGCGGGCTCAGGTGCCAGTTCGGAGGTGTGCGATCTTCAAGGAGCCGCGAGTCACTCAGCGGGCTCAGGTACAAGTTCGGAGGTGTGACGATCTTCCAGGAGCCGCGAGTCACTCAGCAGGCTTAGGCACAAGTTCGGAGATGTTACGATCTTCCAGGAGCCGCGAGTCACTCAGCAGGCTTAGGCACAAGTTCGGAGGTGTTACGATCTTCCAGGAGCCGCGAGTCACTCAGCAGGCTTAGGCACAAGTTCGGAGGTGTTACGATCTTCCAGAAGCCGCGAGTCACTCAGCAGGCTTAGGCACAAGTTCGGAGGTGTTACGATCTTCCAGGAGCCGCGAGTCACTCAGCAGGCTTTCGTTGTTCCAGCGTCGAATCTGCCGGACAGTCTCAGAGCACCCCTTGTTATAGGTCGACCCCTCTTTGATGTCCGGAGTCTGTGCAGGCAGGGGTCTTGTCACCTGGGGGCCGCTTGTCGGGGTTTCCTGCTATTGTCTTTTGATCTCTTTCAGGGCCGGGTCGGGAGGAGTCCCAGACACCCAGCAGGCACGGAGCCAGCCCGCAGGGCGGCCGGAGGGCCGATCGAAACCCATCGTCCCAGGGGAGTTCAGAGGTGCGATAGAAACTGCTCCTCCCTCTCTCATCCCCTGGAAGTGCGGTGTCCTCCAGCCGGAGTGGCGCCTCCAGGTCAGGGTCGCGCTGGGGCCGGGCGGCCATCTTGACGCATGAAGTGGGCATGCGGGCCCGGGGTGGCCGAAAGGAGAGAGGCCATGGACGAGGATGTCCGGGCCGGGTGCGGGTGTTCTGGTAGGAAGGACCGGCTGGGCCGGTTGTTCGGGCTACAGGTACCAGGTTTCGGTGGTGCGGGTGCACGGAGGGCCATTCTATGAGGCCGGGTCCAACAGACCCGAACCTACGTGTCATCCCGGCCCTCATAGCAGTCCACCTGCTCTACAGGAACCGACGCAGACGCCGCAGAAGGTCAGAACAACACCCAGGGTCAAAGGGGGGGGCAGGGGCAGGACACAGAACCCCCACCCAAGTCACAAATCATACATGCCCTGAACATACCTGACACCCAGGGCCTGGTCACTACGAGGGGGTGGGGGCGTGTCCAGCAAGGCCTGCGTCCGCCACAACGGAAGTGGGTGATGACGCGAACCGGCAACACAACAATTCTGGTACGTACCGTACCCACGCCTTAAGAGCGTGGGTACGGGTCGTACCATGCCCACCCCTACGTCACCCCAATAATGGCGGTACGGCCCGTACCCACGTTCTAAAGGCCTGGGTACGGGCCGTACCAGCATTGTTGGGGTGATGTAGGGGTACGCGTGGTACGGCTCGTACCCACGCTCTGAAGGCCTGGGTACGGTACGTACCCCTACATCACCCCAACAATGCTGGTACGGCCAGTACCCACGTTCCAAAGGCATGGGTATGGGCCGTACCCACGCCTGCAGAGCGTGGGTACGGGTATGTACGAAGCGTACCCCCACCCGTGTATGTATGTAGCGTACCCACACCCCACCAGTGTATGTTCGGACCATACCCCCACCCGTGTATGTATGGAGCGTACCCACACCCCACCAGTGTATGTTCAGAGAGTACCCCCACCCGTGTATGTATGGAGCGTACCCACACCCCACCACTGTATGTTCGGAGCGTACCCCCACCCGTGTATGCATGGAGCGTACCCACACCCCACCAGTGTATGTTCGGAGCGTACCCCCACCCGTGTATGTATGGAGCATACCCACACCCCAACAGTGTATGTTCGGAGCGTACCCCCACCCGTGTATGTATGGAGCGTACCCACACCCCACCAGTGTATGTTCGGAGCGTACCCCCACCCGTGTATGTATGGAGCGTACCCACACCCCACCAGTGTATGTTCGGAGCGTACCCCCACCCGTGTATGTATGGAGCGTACATGGCCAGACATGGGAGGGGTGGGTGCCTATCACTCCCAGCTGTGCCAAGACATAGGAGGGGTGGGTGCCTATCACTCCCAGCAGTGCCCAGACATATGAGGGGTGGGTGCAGAGTTCTCCCAGCAGTACCCAGACATAGGAGGGGTGGGTGCAGAGTTCTCCCAGCAGTGCCCAGACATAGGAAGGGTGGGTGCAGAGTCCCCCCAGCAGTGCCCAGACATAGGAGGGGTGGGTGCAGAGTTCTCCCAGCAGTGCCCAGACATAGGAGGGGTGGGTGCAGAGTTCTGGAGAAAGCGGGTACGAACCCTATTTCTGTACGAATCGTACAAAACACCGACCGACGAAAAAATACATACAAATGTGATCCGGGAAAGCGCCGACGTGACGTCGGAACGCATGCAGGCTGCGTTTCGCGAACCAGGAAGTACGATCCGTACCGACGTCACCCCGCACGGATTATATTTTCCGGCAGCCAAAAACTGCTGGGAAATCAGGACGACGCGCACAAGGAGCACCTGTACGCGACTGAAAGCCATGGACCCGAACCTACGTGTCATCCCGGCCCTCATAGCAGTCCACCTGCTCTACAGGAACCGACGCAGACGCCGCAGAAGGTCAGAACAACACCCAGGGGCAAAGGGGGGGGGCAGGGGCAGGACACATAACCCCCACCCAAGTCACAAATCATACATGCCCTGGATATACCTGACACCCAGGGCCTGGTCACTTCGAGGGGGTGGGGGCGTGTCCAGCAACGCCTGCGTCCGCCACAACGGAAGTGGGTGATGACGCGAACCGGCAACACAACAATTCTGGTACGTACTGTACCCACGCCTTAAGAGCGTGGGTACGGGTCGTACCACACCCACCCCTATGTCACCCCAACAATGGTGGTACGGCCGTACCCACGTTCTAAAGCCCTGGGTACGGGCCGTACCAGCATTGTTGGGGTGATGTAGGGGTACGCGTGGTACGGCTCGTACCCACGCTCTGAAGGCCTGGGTACGGTACGTACCCCTACATCACCCCAACAATGCTGGTACGGCCAGTACCCACGTTCCAAAGGCATGGGTACGGGCCGTACCCACGCCTGCAGAGCGTGGGTATGGGTATGTACGAAGCGTACCCCCACCCGTGTGTGTATGTAGCGTACCCACACCCCACCAGTGTATGTTCGGAGCATACCCCCACCTGTGTATGTATGGAGCGTACCCACACCCCACCAGTGTATGTTCGGAGCGTACCCCCACCTGTGTATGTATGGAGCGTACCCACACCCCACCAGTGTATGTTCGGAGCGTACCCCCACCCGTGTATGTATGGAGCGTACCCACACCCCACCAGTGTATGTTCGGAGCGTACCCCCACCTGTGTATGTATGGAGCGTACCCACACCCTACCAGTGTATGTTCGGAGCGTACCCCCACCCGTGTATGTATGGAGCGTACCCACACCCCACCAGTGTATGTTCGGAGCATACCCCCACCCGTGTATGTATGGAGCATAACCACACCCCACCAGTGTATGTTCGGAGCGTACCCCCACCCGTGTATGTATGGAGCGTACATGGCCAGACATGGGAGGGGTGGGTGCCTATCACTCCCAGCTGTGCCCAGACATAGGAGGGGTGGGTGCCTATCACTCCCAGCAGTGCCCAGACATATGAGGGGTGGGTGCAGAGTCCCCCCAGCAGTGCCCAGACATAGGAGGGGTGGGTGCCTATCACTCCCAGCAGTGCCCAGACATAGGAGGGGTGGGTGCAGAGTACCCCCAGTAGTGCCCAGACATAGGAGGGGTGGGTGCAGAGTCCACCCAGCAGTGCCCAGACACAGAAGGGGTGGGTGCCTATCACTCCCAGCAGTGCCCAGACATAGGAGGGGTGGGTGCCTATCACTCCCAGCAGTGCCCAGACATAGGAGGGGTGGGTGCAGAGTTCTCCCAGCAGTGCCCAGACATAGGAGGGGTGGGTGCAGAGTTCTCCCAGCAGTGCCCAGACATAGGAGGGGTGGGTGCCTATCACTCCCAGCAGTGCCCAGACATAGGAGGGGTGGGTGCAGAGTCCCTCCAGCAGTGCCCAGACATAGGAGGGGTGGGTGCCTATCCCTCCCAGCAGTTCCCAGACATAGGAGGGGTGGGTGCAGAGTCCCCCCAGCAGTGCCCAGACATAGGAGGGGTGAGTGCCGATCACTCATAGCAGTGCCCAGACATAGGAGGGGTGGGTGCAGAGTCCCCCCAGCAGTGCCCAGACATAGGAGTGGTGGGTGCAGAGTTCTCCCAGCAGTGCCCAGACATAGGAGGGGTGGGTGCAGAGTCCCCCCAGCAGTGCCCAGACATAGGAGGGGTGGGTGCAGAGTTCTCCCAGCAGTGCCCAGACATAGGAGGGGTGGGTGCAGAGTCCCCCCAGCAGTGCCCAGACATAGGAGGGGTGGGTGCAGAGTCCCCCCAGCAGTGCCCAGACATAGGAGGGGTGGGTGCAGAGTCCCCTCAGCAGTTCCCAGACATAGGAGGGGTGGGTGCAGAGTTGTCCCAGCAGTGCCCAGACATAGGAGGGGTGGTTGCAGAGTCCCCCCAGCAGTGCCCAGACATAGGAGGGATGGGTGCAGAGTCCCCCCAGCAGTGCCCAGACATAGGAGGGGTGGGTGCCTATCACTCCCAGCAGTGCCCAGACATAGGAGGGGTGGGTGCAGAGTCACCCCTGCAGTGCCCAGACAGGATGGGTGGGTGCCTATCACTCCCAGCAGTGCCAAGACATAGGAGGGGTGGGTGCAGAGTCCCCCAGCAGTGCCCAGACATAGGAGGGGTGGGTGCCTATCACTCCCAGCAGTGCCCAGACATAGGAGGGGTGGGTGCAGAGTCCCCCCAGCAGTGCCCAGACATAGGAGGGGTGGATGCAGAGTCCCCCCAGCAGTGCCGAGACACAGGAGGGGTGGGTGCCTATCACTCCCAGCAGTGCCCAGACATACGAGGGGTGGGTGCCTATCACTCCCAGCAGTGCCCAGACATATGATTGGTGGGTGCCTATCTCTCCCAGCAGTGCCCAGACATAGGAGGGGTGGTTGCAGAGTTCTCCCAGCAGTGCCCAGACATAGGAGGGGTGGGTGCAGAGTCCCCCCAGCAGTGCCCAGACATAGGAGTGGTGGGTGAAGAGTTCTCCCAGCAGTGCACAGACATAGGAGGGGTGGGTGCAGAGTCCCCCCAGCAGTGCCCAGACATAGGAGGGGTGGGTGCAGAGTCCCCCCATCAGTGCCCAGACATTGGAGGGGTGGGTGCCTATCACTCCCAGCAGTACCCAGACATAGGAGGAGTGGGTGCAGAGTCCCCCCAGCAGTGCCCAGACATAGGAGGGGTGGGTGCAGAGTCCCCTCAGCAGTTCCCAGACATAGGAGGGGTGGGTGCAGAGTTGTCCCAGCAGTGCCCAGACATAGGAGGGGTGGTTGCAGAGTCCCCCCAGCAGTGCCCAGACATAGGAGGGATGGGTGCAGAGTCTCCCCAGCAGTGCCCAGACATAGGAGGGGTGGGTGCCTATCACTCCCAGCAGTGCCCAGACATAGGAGGGGTGGGTGCAGAGTCCCCCCTGCAGTGCCCAGACAGGATGGGTGGGTGCCTATCACTCCCAGCAGTGCCAAGACATAGGAGGGGTGGGTGCAGAGTCCCCCAGCAGTGCCCAGACATAGGAGGGGTGGGTGCCTATCACTCCCAGCAGTGCCCAGACATAGGAGGGGTGGGTGCAGAGTCCCCCCAGCAGTGCCCAGACATAGGAGGGGTGGATGCAGAGTCCCCCCAGCAGTGCCGAGACACAGGAGGGGTGGGTGCCTATCACTCCCAGCAGTGCCCAGACATACGAGGGGTGGGTGCCTATCACTCCCAGCAGTGCCCAGACATATGTTTGGTGGGTGCCTATCTCTCCCAGCAGTGCCCAGACATAGGAGGGGTGGGTGCAGAGTCCCCCCAGCAGTGCCCAGACATAGGAGTGGTGGGTGAAGAGTTCTCCCAGCAGTGCCCAGACATAGGAGGGGTGGGTGCAGAGTCCCCCCAGCAGTGCCCAGACATAGGAGGGGTGGGTGCAGAGTCCCCCCATCAGTGCCCAGACATAGGAGGGGTGGGTGCCTATAACTCCCAGCAGTGCCCAGACATAGGAGGGGTGGGTGCAGAGTCCCCCCAGCAGTGCCCAGACATAGGAGGGGTGGGTGCCTATCACTCCCAGCAGTGCCCAGACATAGGAGGGGTGGGTGCAGAGTCCCCCCAGCAGTGCCCAGACATAGGAGGGGTGGGTGCCTATCACTCCCAGCAGTGCCCAGACATAGGAGGGGTGGAAGCAGAGTCCCCTCAGCAGTTCCCAGACATAGGAGGGGTGGGTGCGGAGTTGTCCCAGCAGTGCCCAGACATAGGAGGGGTGGGTGCAGAGTCCCCCCAGCAGTGCCCAGACATAGGAGGGGTGGGTGCAGAGTCCCCCAGCAGTGCCCATACATAGGAGGGGTGGGCGCCTATCACTCCCAGAAGTGCCCAGACATAGGAGGGGTGGGTGCAGAGTACCCCCAGCAGTGCCCAGACATAGGATGGGTGGGTGCCTATCACTCCTAGCAGTGCCCAGACATAGGATGGGTGGGTGCAGAGTCCCCCCAACAGTGCCCAGACATAGGAGGGGTGGGTGCATATCACCCCCAGCAGTGCCCAGACATAGGAGGGGTGGGTGCAGAGTCCCACCAGCAGTGCCCAAACATAGGAGGGGTGGGTGCCTATCACTCCCAGCAGTGCCCAGACATAGGAGGGGTGGGTGCCTATCACTCCCAGCAGTGCCCAGACATATGAGGGGTGGGTGCCTATCTCTCCCAGCAGTGCCCAGACATAGGAGGGGTGGTTGCAGAGTTCTCCCAGCAGTGCCCAGACATAGGAGGGGTGGGTGCAGAGTCCCCCCAGCAGTGCCCAGACATAGGAGTGGTGGGTGAAGAGTTCTCCCAGCAGTACCCAGACATAGGAGGGGTGGGTGCAGAGTCCCCCCAGCAGTGCCCAGACATAGGAGGGGTGGGTGCAGAGTCCCCCCATCAGTGCCCAGACATAGGAGGGGTGAGTGCCTATCACTCCCAGCAGTGCCCAGACATAGGAGGGGTGGGTGCAGAGTCCCCCCAGCAGTGCCCAGACATAGGAGGGGTGGGTGCCTATCACTCCCAGCAGTGCCCAGACATAGGAGGGGTGGGTGCAGAGTCCCCCCAGCAGTGCCCAGACATAGGAGGGGTGGGTGCCTATCACTCCCAGCAGTGCCCAGACATAGGAGGGGTGGGTGCAGAGTCCCCTCAGCAGTTCCCAGACATAGGAGGGGTGGGTGCAGAGTTGTCCCAGCAGTGCCCAGACATAGGAGGGGTGGGTGCAGTGTCCCCCCAGCAGTGCCCAGACATAGGAGGGGTGGGTGCAGAGTCCCCCAGCAGTGCCCATTCATAGGAGGGGTGGGTACCTATCACTCCCAGCAGTGCCCAGACATAGGAGGGGTGGGTGCAGAGTCCCTCCAGCATTGCCCAGACATAGGAGGGGTGGGTGCCTATCACTCCCAGCAGTGCCCAGACATAGGAGGGGTGGGTGCCTATCACTCCCAGCAGTGCCCAGACATATGAGGGGTGGGTGCCTATCTCTCCCAGCAGTGCCCAGACATAGGAGGGGTGGTTGCAGAGTTCTCCCAGCAGTGCCCAGACATAGGAGGGGTGGGTGCAGAGTCCCCCCAGCAGTGCCCAGACATAGGAGTGGTGGGTGAAGAGTTCTCCCAGCAGTACCCAGACATAGGAGGGGTGGGTGCAGAGTCCCCCCAGCAGTGCCCAGACATAGGAGGGGTGGGTGCAGAGTCCCCCCATCAGTGCCCAGACATAGGAGGGGTGAGTGCCTATCACTCCCAGCAGTGCCCAGACATAGGAGGGGTGGGTGCAGAGTCCCCCCAGCAGTGCCCAGACATAGGAGGGGTGGGTGCCTATCACTCCCAGCAGTGCCCAGACATAGGAGGGGTGGGTGCAGAGTCCCCCCAGCAGTGCCCAGACATAGGAGGGGTGGGTGCCTATCACTCCCAGCAGTGCCCAGACATAGGAGGGGTGGGTGCAGAGTCCCCTCAGCAGTTCCCAGACATAGGAGGGGTGGGTGCAGAGTTGTCCCAGCAGTGCCCAGACATAGGAGGGGTGGGTGCAGTGTCCCCCCAGCAGTGCCCAGACATAGGAGGGGTGGGTGCAGAGTCCCCCAGCAGTGCCCATTCATAGGAGGGGTGGGTGCCTATCACTCCGGGCAGTGCCCAGACATAGGAGGGGTGGGTGCAGAGTCCCCCCAGCAGTGCCCAGACATAGGATGGGTGGGTGCCTATCACTCCCAGCAGTGCCCAGACATAGGATGGGTGGGTGCAGAGTCCCCCCAGCAGTGCCCAGACATAGGAGGGGCGGGTGCCTATCACTCCCAGCAGTGCCCAGACATAGGAGGGGTGGGTGCAGAGTCCCCCCAGCAGTGCCCAGACATATGAGGGGTGGGTGCAGAGTTCCCCCAGCAGTGCCCAGACATAGGAGCGGTGGGTGAAGAGTTCTCCCAGCAGTGCCCAGACATAGAAGGGGTGGGTGCAGAGTCCCCCCAGCAGTGCCCAGACATAGGAGGGGTGGGTGCAGAGTCCCACCAGCAGTGCCCAGACATAGGAGGGGTGGGTGCCTATCACTCCCAGCAGTGCCCAGACATAGAAGGGGTGGGTGCAGAGTCCCTCCAGCAGTGCCCAGACATAGGAGGGGTGGGTGCCTATCACTCCCAGCAGTTCCCAGACATAGGAGGGGTGGGTGCAGAGTCCCCCCAGCAGTGCCCAGACATAGGAGGGGTGGGTGCCTATCACTCCCAGCAGTGCCCAGACATAGGAGGGGTGCGTGCAGAGTCCCCCCAGCAGTGCCCAGACATAGGAGGGGTGGGTGCCTATCACTCCCAGCAGTGCCCAGACATAGGATTGGTGGGTGCAGAGTCCCCTCAGCAGTTCCCAGACATAGGAGGGGTGGGTGCGGAGTTGTCCCAGCAGTGCCCAGACATAGGAGGGGTGGGTGCAGAGTCCCCCCAGCAGTGCCCAGACATAGGAGGGGTGGGTGCAGAGTCCCCCAGCAGTGCCCATACATAGGAGGGGTGGGTGCCTATCACTCCCAGCAGTGCCCAGACATAGGAGGGGTGGGTGCAGAGTACCCCCAGCAGTGCCCAGACATAGCATGGGTGGGTGCCTATCACTCCCAGCAGTGCCCAGACATAGGATGGGTGGGTGCAGAGTCCCCCCAACAGTGCCCAGACATAGGAGGGGTGGGTGCCTATCACCCCCAGCAGTGCCCAGACATAGGAGGGGTGGGTGCAGAGTCCCCCCAGCAGTGCCCAAACATAGGAGGGGTGGGTGCCTATCACTCCCAGCAGTGCCCAGACATAGGAGGGGTGGGTGCCTATCACTCCCAGCAGTGCCCAGACATATGAAGGGTGGGTGCCTATCTCTCCCAGCAGTGCCCAGACATAGGAGGGGTGGTTGCAGAGTTCTCCCAGCAGTGCCCAGACATAGGAGGGGTGGGTGCAGAGTCCCCCCAGCAGTGCCCAGACATAGGAGTGGTGGGTGAAGAGTTCTCCCAGCAGTGCCCAGACATAGGAGGGGTGGGTGCAGAGTCCCCCCAGCAGTGCCCAGACATAGGAGGGGTGGGTGCAGAGTCCCCCCATCAGTGCCCAGACATAGGAGGGGTGGGTGCCTATCACTCCCAGCAGTGCCCAGACATAGGAGGGGTGGGTGCAGAGTACGCCCAGCAGTGCCCAGACATAGGAGGGGTGGGTGCCTATCACTCCCAGCAGTGCCCAGACATAGGAGGGGTGGGTGCAGAGTCCCCCCAGCAGTGCCCAGACATAGGAGGGGTGGGTGCCTATCACTCCCAGCAGTGCCCAGACATAGGAGGGGTGGGTGCAGAGTCCCCTCAGCAGTTCCCAGACATAGGAGGGGTGGGTGCAGAGTTGTCCCAGCAGTGCCCAGACATAGGAGGGGTGGGTGCAGTGTCCCCCCAGCAGTGCCCAGACATAGGAGGGGTGGGTGCAGAGTCCCCCAGCAGTGCCCATACATAGGAGGGGTGGGTGCCTATCACTCCCGGCAGTGCCCAGACATAGGAGGGGTGGGTGCAGAGTACCCCCAGCAGTGCCCAGACATAGGATGGGTGGGTGCCTATCACTCCCAGCAGTGCCCAGACATAGGATGGGTGGGTGCAGAGTCCCCCCAACAGTGCCCAGACATAGGAGGGGTGGGTGCCTATCACTCCCAGCAGTGCCCGGACATAGGAGGGGTGGGTGCAGAGTCCCCCCAGCAGTGCCCAGACATAGGAGGGGTGGGTGCCTATCACTCCCAGCAGTGCTCAGACATAGGAGGGGTGGGTGCAGAGTCCCCCCAGCAGTGCCCAGACATATGAGGGGTGGGTGCAGAGTTCCCCCAGCAGTGCCCAGACATAGGAGGGGTGGTGTTAGAAAAGGTAGACGGACCGGGAGGGTCGGCCGGGGTCAAGAGGAGAGGTCTCCGGGGAGAGCCGTCTCTAGCGATCGTACAGACAGGTAACTTCCCCCCCACAGACAGATATCACACACGGATAAGGTTCAAGGTTATTTATAAGCACTCAGTTAAGGTACGGTGGAATGGTACAAGGAGGTCTGGACTCAGGGGTCCCCTCGATTAGAGTCTCGCAAGGTAGGGAAGGGGGTAGCGGGACAGTCTATTTACCAATCAGGTAGTTCGGATGAGATGATGATGAGCTCACAATCCTCGAGCTTGGTGGTTAGGTGGTACGGGCCGCGGCAGCGCCAGCAGGTCCCGGTGTGGATGGTCGATACAACGGGCCGCGGCAGCGCCAGCAGGTCCCCGGAAGATGAAGGTCGTTACAACGGGCCGCGGCAGCACCAGCAGGTCCCCGGAAGATGATGGTCGTTACAACGGGCCGCGGCAGCGCCAGCAGGTCCCCGGAAGATGATGGTCGTTACAACGGGCCGCGGCAGCGCCAGCAGGTCCCCGGAAGATGATGGTCGTTACAACGGGCCGCGGCAGCGCCAGCAGGTCCCCGGAAGATGATGGTCGTTACAACGGGCCGCGGCAGCGCCAGCAGGTCCCTGGAAGATGATGGGTGCAGAAGGCCGCGGCAGCGCCAGCAGGCAGGGCGATGGTTCACAAGAGCGGGCTACGGCAGCGCCAGTAGACCGTCAAGGCTGAGTTCACTCGGTGTCTCTCGACTCCAGGATACAACTGCCTTCCTGCTCCGGGGCTGCCTCAGTTATAGGGCTGGTGCCCTTTGATGTCCGGACCCTCGCACTTGGAGGTCAGAGGGTCCGGGATGAAGGTGTCCAGACACCCAGCAGGGGGTGGAGCCAGGGCCTGGGGGAGCTGGGGGTGGTCGGCACCTGGCGGGGGAGAGGCCTTGACACTTCGTTCTCCCATTGATCTGCCAAGTGGTCCGCTCACCTCCTGGGTGGATGGTGGTGCCGGGATGTCGGGGCCGGCCAGGTCCGGGGTTAGGGTCGAGGGAAGGCCATGCGGCCGCGTGGTGCAGGGCCCAAGATGGCGGCTTGACCCGGCCGGGGGAGCCAGTGGGGCTGGACCCCGTGATGAGTAGAGGTCCGAGGGCAGAGGGTCCGTCGGAAGACGGCGTACAGGTGCTGGTCGCGGGGGTATGCCCGGTGGGCCGGAGCTCGGGCCCTGTCGTGCGGGGAGGGGGCACGCCCTCTGTGTGGCCTGTCCAACATGCGTCCCCCCCAGCTGAAGGCGGGGAGAGTCACCCATCTCCTTGGGGACTCTCTTCGTCGAGGCGGAAAAAGCGGGACAGGCCATCCGCGTTGGCGTGGTCTGGGCCTGGGCGGTGCTCCACAGTGAAGTCCATTCCCTGCAGGGAAATGGACCAGCGCAAGAGTTTTGGGTTCTCCCCCCGCATCTGCATCAACCATTGCAGGGGTCGATGGTCGGTTTGTACCCGGAAGTGGGTACCGAAGAGATAGGGTCGGAGCTTTTTGAGGGCCCACACTACTGCAAAGGCCTCCCTCTCGATGGTGCTCCAACGCTGTTCTCGGGCCAGGAGACGTCGACTGATGAAGGCCACCGGCTGGTCATGACCTTCGGGGTTCAACTGAGAGAGGACGGCTCCGATGCCGTGGTCAGAGGCGTCGGTCTGCACCACAAATTCTCGACTGTAATCGGGGGCCTGGAGTACTGGGGCGGTGCACAGGGCGGCCTTCAGCTCCTCGAAGGCCGCTTGGCAATCAGGAGTCCAATTGACCCGCTTCGGTTGATTCTTGGATGTGAGACCCGTGAGGGGCCCCACGATGCTGCCGTAGTCCTTCACAAACCGCCGGTAGTAGCCGGTGAGCCCCATGAAGGCTCGGACCTCGGTCTGGGTGACGGGGGGCTGCCAGGACTGGATGGCAGCAATCTTAAGTTGTAGTGGGGCCACCAGCCCGCTCCCCACTTGGTGCCCAAGGTAGGTCACAGACCCTTGGCCAATTTGGCACTTGCCGGCCTTAATGGTGAGGCCGGCCCGCTGGAGGGCTTGTAGGACCTCTTGAAGGTGTCGGAGGTGGTCGGACCAGTGGCGGCTGTATACAGCGATATCGTCCAGGTAGGCAGCGCTGAATTCCTCAAGCCCCGCAAGACCTGGTTCACAAGGCGTTGGAACGTGGCGGGGGCATTCTTCATGCCAAAGGGCATGACCTTAAACTGATAGTGGCCATCGGGGGTGGAGAAGGCTGACCGTTCCCGAGCCCTGGGTGTGAGGCCGATCTGCCAGTAGCCCGCCGTTAGGTCGAAGATACTAAGGTAGCGGGCGGCCCCCAGCCGGTCGATCAGCTCGTCTGCCCGGGGAATGGGATGAGCGTCGGTCCGGGTGACAGCGTTCAAGCCCCGGTAGTCGACGCAGAATCTCAGTTCAGGGGCGGCGCCGGGGGCAGCGGCCTTGGGAACTAGTACGACCGGGCTGGCCCAGGGACTGTCTGAGGGCTCGATGACCCCGATCGTGAGCATTTTGGCCACTTCCTCCTGTATGCAGGCCCGTACCCGATCTGGTACGCGGTAGGCCCGGTGCCGGACAGGGGGACTGTCCCCGGTGTCTACGTCGTGCAAACACCAGGGGGTGACCCCGGGGGTGAGGGAGAACAGGGCAGCGAACTGCAGAAGGAGGTCCCGGCAGTCCTGGCGTTGCTCCGAAGTGAGGGCGTCAGAGAGCCGGACCCCGTCCACGGAGCCGTCCTTCTCCTGAGTCTTTAGGAGATCCGGGAGGGGCTCGGAGTCTTCTTCTGTGCCACTGTCTGTAGCCATCAAGAGGCTTAGTTCGGAACGCACAAAGTGTGGTTTGAGCCGGTTGGTGTGGAGGACCCGAAGGGGGTTCCGGGAAGACCCCATGTCGATGAGGTAAGTGACGGGGCTTTTGCGCTCGACCACCTTGAAGGGCCCTGTCCACTTATCTTGCAGGGCACATGGTTCGGTGGGGGACATCACCCATACTTGCTGCCCAGGCTCGAATTCAACGGAGGAGGCATTGTGGTCATACCACCTCTTCATGTCCTCCTGGCTGGCCTCGAGGTTCGCCTTGGCCATCTCCCTGAAACGCCGGGTCTGGTTTCGCAGGGCCAGGATGTATTTGAAGACGTCTGGAGGGGTCGTTAGGGGGGCCATCTCCCAACCTTCCTTGACTAGGCTGAGGGGCCCTCGCACAGGGTGCCCATATAGGAGTTCGAAGGGGCTAAAACCGAGGGACTTCTGGGGAACTTCCCGGTAGGCGAAGAGGAGGCACGGGAGCAGTACATCCCACTGGCGACGGAGAGGCTCTTCCAATCCCCCAATCATCCCTTTGAGGGTGCGGTTAAAACGCTCCACTAGTCCGTTCCCTTGGGGGTGATAGGGGGTCGTGAATCTGTAGGTGACCCCGCATTGCTGCCAGAGGGACTTCATGTATTTAGATATGAAATTTGTGCCTCGGTCGCTGACGACTTCTCGGGGGAAGCCTACCCGGGAGAAGATCCCCATCAGGGCCCGGCCAACCACCGGAGCGGTCACTGTCCGTAGGGGCACCGCCTCGGGGTAGCGGGTGGCATGGTCCACTAGTACCAAGATGAACCTGTGTCCTTGTGCCGTGCGGGGGTCCAGGGGTCCCACAATGTCTATCCCCACCCTCTCGAACGGGGTGGTGACCACCGGGAAGGGCTGTAGAGGGGCCTTCAGCTTCCGGCCACTCTTCCCGCTGGCTTGGCATGTGGGGCAAGATCGGCAGTGGTTCAGGACGTCATTCCTCATTTTCGGCCAGAAAAAGTGGGTCACCAGGCGACTGTACGTTTTGTCCTGGCCCAGGTGTCCAGCCAGGGGGACATCGTGGGCCAGGTTGAGCAGAAATTCTCGGAAGCGGAGTGGTACCACCAGAACTCGACCGGCCCCCAGCTCGGCGATTCTTTGCTCGCTGTAGAGTAGGTCGTTGTCCCAGTAGACCCAGTGGGTTCCGGTGGTGTCCCCGGCGTTTTGGGTGCTGGCTTGTTGGCGGAGTCCCTCGAGGGAGGGACAGGTCTTTTGTTCCTGGCGGAACTGTTCTTGTGTGGGCCCCCCTTCTTGCCGCCACTGAGCCAGCTCCGGCAGGTCCTGGTGTTGCGGGTCTCCTTCGGTAGTCGGGTCCGGGAGGTCGGATTCGCCGTTGTCCTCTACGGGGGCAACCGGGGGCGGAGGTGCTGGCCATTCGGTTTCTTCTGATCGGGGGGAGGCACGGGCGGCCATGGATCGGGTGGTTATGCAGGCCCAGTCTGGGAGGCCCAGCATCCCCAAGTGCTCTCTTCTCTCGACGGTGGCCCACGGGGAACTCTCGAGGTCATTCCCCAGGAGGCAGTCCACGGGGGCATCGTCCCGGACCGTCACCTTCAGTAGGCCGGAGACCCCTCCCCATTCAAACGGGACGCAGGCCATCTTACACATGCTCTCCGAGTTGTCTGCCGAGCGGACGGGGCAGAGAATGTTCGGTAGGATCTGCTCGGGCTTCACCAGGTGACAGCGGACGGCCGTCACGCTGGCGCCGGTGTCGCGCAAGGCCTCGGCTCTCTGTCCATTAATGGTCACCCACTGACCGTATTTTCTGGTGTTGGCGGGTAGGGGAGCCCGCGGAACCATGTCCCTTCCCCCTAAGCATGCCAGGACCATGGCGGCCGGTTCCCACCCTTGCTGGGCCGGCTCATACTCCTCGGGTCCCTCTGATGATGGCTCTTCCCCTAGGGCAGCGGCAGCTACCTGGCGGGGCTTGGTCGTTTGGTTTAGCGGGCAGTTCGGATCATTGGCGTAGTGGCCTAGTCGCTGGCACCGGTGGCACGTGACGTTGGCTCGGTACCCAGGCCGCAACAGGGGGTTGCCCCGGCCGGCCGGGGGCGGGGTGCTGGTCAGGGGTGTTGCTGGTAAGGCGTCTCTCCCTCGCCCCTGGCCCCCCCCTCCTCCCCGAGGACGGTGCTGGCCTTGGTTGCTCCTGTGCTGGTCGTGTGGCCCTTTCCGGCCCACTCGGGTGCTTTCCCACCTGTCAGCTTCGGCGGCGAGCTGCCGGGGGTCAGTCAGCTTACTGTCGAGTAGGTGCTGCCTGAGCTCGACGAAACAGTTGTTTGACAGGTGCTCCCATACCATCAGGTTGAAGAGTTGTTCGTAGGTGGTGACCTGACTTCCCTTGATCCAACCCTCGAAGGCCCGGCTGAAATAGTTCACGTATTCCACCCAAGTTGTACCTGGGATCCGGGTGCAATCTCGGAACCTCTGGCGGTACATCTCGGGCGTGAGGCCGTAGCGGGTGAGGAGGGCAGCCTTCATGTGGTCGTAGGACGACATTTGGTGATCGGGGAGCTGCAACAGGGCATCGCGACCCTCGTTGATAAATCTCCCCCAAAGCCCGGCTCCCCAATCACTCCGGTCGATCCGGTGGGAGGTCATTGCGATCTCATAGGCTTTAAACCACTGTTGTATGTCGTCTTCTCGGACATACTCGCGGACCACATCTTTGGGGATGTGAACTTTTTTCTCAATCGGCCCCGGGGTGTGTGGTCATTCAGGCACCCCCAGTTCCTTATTCTGTTTGCGCAGTTCTATTTCCGCCAGTCGGCGCTCGTGCTCAAGCGTTATTTTTTTCTCTTCCAGCTCTCTCTGTCTCTGCTTTTCTTCTCGTTCCTCTCGAAGTCGCATATGCTCGAGGTTGAGTTTCTGTTCGGCTAACTTGAGTTCCCCATCCATCTTGAGTCGTGCCATCTCTAATTCGTGTAATCTGACTCTGTCTCTTTCTCGTATCTCCTCCTGCGAGAGGCCCGTTCCCCGCTCCTCGGGAGCCGTGGTGTTCCCCTCTGGTGTGATGCCGTTTTGGTCTGGTGTGACGCTGCTTTGGTCGGAGGGTCCTGCGACCCCAGTTTCTGTCCATGACTCAAGAGCGCGTTTTAGATCATCCTTGGTACTCAGGCCGGTGGTAGCAATGCCAAGTTCTATGCAAAATTGTCTCAGTTCGCGGTGGTTGTATTCTTCTAATTTCTCCATTTGGAACTTCTCGGTGGAGCTGCTATCTTTGGTCGACATCGTGCTTTGTCGTGGGGTGAGCTACTTTCTGTACGATTACGCGTTGATTCGGATCGCGCCGCTGGCCACCAATGTTAGAAAAGGTAGACGGACCGGGAGGGTCGGCCGGGGTCAAGAGGAGAGGTCTCCGGGGAGAGCCGTCTCTAGCGATCGTACAGACAGGTAACTTCCCCCCCACAGACAGATATCACACACGGATAAGGTTCAAGGTTATTTATAAGCACTCAGTTAAGGTACGGTGGAATGGTACAAGGAGGTCTGGACTCAGGGGTCCCCTCGATTAGAGTCTCGCAAGGTAGGGAAGGGGGTAGCGGGACAGTCTATTTACCAATCAGGTAGTTCGGATGAGATGATGATGAGCTCACAATCCTCGAGCTTGGTGGTTAGGTGATACGGGCCGCGGCAGCGCCAGCAGGTCCCGGTGTGGATGGTCGATACAACGGGCCGCGGCAGCGCCAGCAGGTCCCCGGAAGATGAAGGTCGTTACAACGGGCCGCGGCAGCGCCAGCAGGTCCCCGGAAGATGATGGTCGTTACAACGGGCCGCGGCAGCGCCAGCAGGTCCCCGGAAGATGATGGTCGTTACAACGGGCCGCGGCAGCGCCAGCAGGTCCCCGGAAGATGATGGTCGTTACAACGGGCCGCGGCAGCGCCAGCAGGTCCCCGGAAGATGATGGGTGCAGAAGGCCGCGGCAGCGCCAGCAGGCAGGGCGATGGTTCACAAGAGCGGGCTACGGCAGCGCCAGTAGACCGTCAAGGCTGAGTTCACTCGGTGTCTCTCGACTCCAGGATACAACTGCCTTCCTGCTCCGGGGCTGCCTCAGTTATAGGGCTGGTGCCCTTTGATGTCCGGACCCTCGCACTTGGAGGTCGGAGGGTCCGGGATGAAGGTGTCCAGACACCCAGCAGGGGGTGGAGCCAGGGCCTGGGGGAGCTGGGGGTGGTCGGCACCTGGCGGGGGAGAGGCCTTGACACTTCGTTCTCCCATTGATCTGCCAAGTGGTCCGCTCACCTCCTGGGTGGATGGTGGTGCCGGGATGTCGGGGCCGGCCAGGTCCGGGGTTAGGGTCGAGGGAAGGCCATGCGGCCGCGTGGTGCAGGGCCCAAGATGGCGGCTTGACCCGGCCGGGGGAGCCAGTGGGGCTGGACCCCGTGATGAGTAGAGGTCCGAGGGCAGAGGGTCCGTCGGAAGACGGCGTACAGGTGCTGGTCGCGGGGGTATGCCCGGTGGGCCGGAGCTCGGGCCCTGTCGTGCGGGGAGGGGGCACGCCCTCTGTGTGGCCTGTCCAACAGGTGGGTGAAGAGTTCTCCCAGCAGTGCCCAGACATAGGAGGGGTGGGTGCAGAGTCCCCCCAGCAGTGCCCAGACATAGGAGGGGTGGGTGCAGAGTCCCCCCAGCAGTGCCCAGACATAGGAGGGGTGGGTGCCTATCACTCCCAGCAGTGCCCAGACATAGGAGGGGTGGGTGCAGAGTCCCTCCAGCAGTGCCCAGACATAGGAGGGGTGGGTGCCTATCACTCCCAGCAATTCCCAGACATAGGAGGGGTGGGTGCAGAGTCCCCCCAGCAGTGCCCAGACATAGGAGGGGTGGGTGCCTATCACTCCCAGCAGTGCCCAGACATAGGAGGGGTGGGTGCAGAGTCCCCCCAGCAGTGCCCATACATAGGAGGGGTGGGTGCAGAGTCACCCCAGCAGTGCCCAGACACAGGAGGGGTGGGTGCCTATCACTCCCAGCAGTGCCCAGACATAGGAGGGGTGGGTGCCTATAACTCCCAGCAGTGCCCAGACATATGAGGGGTGGATGCAGAGTTCTCCCAGCAGTGCCCAGACATAGGAGGGGTTGGTACAGAGTCCCCCCAGCAGTGCCCAGACATAGGAGGGGTGGGTGCATATCACTCCCAGCAGTGCCCAGACATAGGAGGGGTGGGTGCAGAGTCCCCCCAGCAGTGCCCAGACATAGGAGGGGTGGGTGCAGAGTCCCACCAGCAGTGCCCAGACACAGGAGGGGTGGATGACTATCACTCCCAGCAGTGCCCAGACATAGGAGGGGTGGGTGCATATAACTCCCAGCAGTGCCCAGACATATGAGGGGTGGATGCAGAGTTCTCCCAGCAGTGCCCAGACATAGGAGGGGTGGGTACAGAGTCCCCCCAGCAGTGCCCAGACATAGGAGGGGTGGGTGCCTATCACTCCCAGCAGTGCCCAGACATAGGAGGGGTGGGTGCAGAGTCCCCCCAGCAGTGCCCAGACATAGGAGGGGTGGGTGCCTATCACTCCCAGCAGTGCCCAGACATATGAGGGGTGGGTGCAGTCGTCTCCCAGCAGTGCCCAGACATAGGAGGGGTGGGTGCAGAGTCCCCCCAGCAGTGCCCAGACATAGGAGGGGTGGGTGCCTATCACTCCCAGCAGTGCCCAGACATCGGAGGGGTGGGTGCAGAGTCCCCCCAGCAGTGCCCAGACATAGAAGGGGTGGGTGCCTATCACTCCCAGCAGTGCCCAGACATAGGAGGGGTGGGTGCAGAGTCCCCCCAGCAGTGCCCAGACATAGGAGGGGTGGGTGAAGAGTTCTCCCAGCAGTGCCCAGACATAGAAGGGGTGGGTGCAGAGTCCCCACAGCAGTGCCCAGACATAGGAGGGGTGGGTGCAGAGTCCCCCCAGCAGTGCCCAGGCATAGGAGGGGTGGGTACCTATCACTCCCAGCAGTGCCCAGACATAGGAGGGGTGGGTGCAGAGTCCCTCCAGCATTGCCCAGACATAGGAGGGGTGGGTGCCTATCACTCCCAGCAGTTCCCAGACATAGGAGGGGTGGGTGCAGAGTCCCCCCAGCAGTGCCCAGACATAGGAGGGGTGGGTGCCTATCACTCCCAGCAGTGCCCAGACATAGGAGGGGTGGGTGCAGAGTCCCCCCAGCAGTGCCCAGACATAGGAGGGGTGGGTGCAGAGTCCCCCCAGCAGTGCCCAGACACAGGAGGGGTGGGTGCCTATCACTCTTAGCAGTGCCCAGACATAGGAGGGGTGGGTGCCTATCACTCCCAGCAGTGCCCAGACATATGAGGGGTGGATGCAGAGTTCTCCCCGCAGTGCCCAGACATAGGAGGGGGGGTACAGAGTCCCCCCAGCAGTGCCCAGACATAGGAGGGGTGGGTGCCTATCACTCCCAGCAGTGCCCAGACATAGGAGGGGTGGGTGCAGAGTCCCCCCAGCAGTGCCCAGACATAGGAGGGGTGGGTGCCTATCACTCCCAGCAGTGCCCAGACATATGAGGGGTGGGTGCAGAGTTCTCCCAGCAGTGCCCAGACATAGGAGGGGTGGGTGCAGAGTCCCCCCAGCAGTGCCCAGACATAGGAGGGGTGGGTGTCTATCACTCCCAGCAGTGCCCAGACATAGGAGGGGTGGGTGCAGAGTCCCCCCGGCAGTGCCCAGACATAGAAGGGGTGGGTGCCTATCACTCCCAGCAGTGCCCAGACATAGGAGGGGTGGGTGCAGAGTCCCCCTAGCAGTGCCCAGACATAGGAGGGTGGGTGCCTATCACCCCCAGCAGTGCCCAGACATAGGAGGGGTGGGTGCAGAGTCCCCCCAGCAGTGCCCAGACACAGGAGGGGTGGGTGCCTATCACTCCCAGCAGTGTCCAGACATAGGAGGGGTGGGTGCCTATAACTCCCAGCAGTGCCCAGACATATGAGGGGTGGATGCAGAGTTCTCCCAGCAGTGCCCAGACATAGGAGGGGTGGGTACAGAGTCCCCCCAGCAGTGCCCAGACATAGGAGGGGTGGGTGCCTATCACTCCCAGCAGTGCCCAGACATAGGAGGGGTGGGTGCAGAGTCTCCCCAGCAGTGCCCAGACATAGGAGGGGTGGGTGCAGAGTCCCCCCAGCAGTGCCCAGACACAGGAGGGGTGGGTGTCTATCACTCCCAGCAGTGCCCAGACATAGGAGGGGTGGGTGCCTATAACTCCCAGCAGTGCCCAGACATATGAGGGGTGGATGCAGAGTTCTCCCAGCAGTGCCCAGACATAGGAGGGGTGGGTACAGAGTCCCCCCAGCAGTGCCCAGACATAGGAGGGGTGGGTGCCTATCACTCCCAGCAGTGCCCAGACATAGGAGGGGTGGGTGCAGAATCCCCTCAGCAGTTCCCAGACATAGGAGGGGTGGGTGCAGAGTTGTCCCAGCAGTGCCCAGACATAGGAGGGGTGGGTGCAGTGTCCCCCCAGCAGTGCCCAGACATAGGAGGGGTGGGTGCAGAGTCCCCCAGCAGTGCCCATACATAGGAGGGTGTTGGACAGGCCTCACAGACGGCTCGCGCCCTCCCCGCTCGACAAGGCCCGGACTCCGGGCCACCTGGCATAACCCCGCAACAAGCACCTGGACCCCGTCCCCCGACGGACCCTCTGCCCTCGGACCCCTACTCATCACGGGGTCCAGCCCCACCGGCTTTCCCAGCCGAGTCAAGCCGCCATCTTGGACCCTGTACCACGCGGCCGCCTGGCCTCCCCTCGACCCTAACCCCGGGCCTGGCCGGTCCCGACATCCCGGCACCACGATCCACCCAGGAGGTGAGCGGACCACTTGACAGGTCAATGGGAGACCGAAGTGTCAAGGGCTCTCCCCCGCCAGGTGCCGATCGCGCCCAGCTCCCCCCGGGCACTGGCTCCACCCCCTGCTGGGTGTCTGGACACCTTCATCCCGGACCCTCCGACCTCCAAGTGCGAGGGTCCGGACATCAAAGGGCACCAGCCCTATAATTGGGGCAGCTCCGGAGCAGGAAGGCAGTTGTATCCTGGAGTCGAGAGACACCGAGTGAACTCAACCCTGACGGACTACTGGCGCTGCCGTAGCCCGCTCTTGTGAACCATCGTCCTGCCTGCTGGCGCTGCCGCGGCCTTCTGCAACAGTCATCTTCCTGGGACCTGCTGGCGCTGCCGCGGCCCGTTGTACCGACCATCCTCACTGGGACCTGCTGGCGCTGCCGCGGCCCTCTGCAACCTGCATCTTCCTGGGACCTGCTGGCGCTGCCGCGGCCCGTTGTAACGACCATCCTCACCGGGACCTGCTGGCGCTGCCGCGGACCGTTCATCTTCCTGGGACCTGCTGGCGCTGCCGCGGCCCGTTGTATCGACCATCCGCACCGGGACCTGCTGGCGCTGCCGCGGCCCATACCACCTAACCACCAAAGCTCGAGGATTGTGAGCTCATCACCATCTCATCCGGATTACCTGATTGGTAAATAGACTGTCCCGCTACCCCCTTCCCTACCTTGCGAGACTCTAATCGAGGGGACCCCTGAGTCCAGACCTCCTTGTACCATTTGACCGTACCTTACATAAGTGCCTATAAAGATCATTGAACCTTATCCGTGTGTGGTATTTGTCTGTGGGGGGGGAAGTTACTTGTCTGTACGATCGCTGGAGACGGCTCTCCCCGGAGACCTCTCCCCCTGACCCCGGCCGACCCTCCCGGTCCGTCTACCTTTTCTAACATTGGTGGCCAGCGGCGCGATCCGAATCAACGCGTAATCGTACAGAGAGTAGCTCACCCCACGACAAAGCACGATGTCGACCAAAGATAGCAGCTCCACCGAGAAGTTCCAAATGGAGAAACTAGAAGAATACAACCACCGCGAACTGAGACAATTTTGCATAGAACTTGGCATTGCTACCACTGGCCTGAGTACCAAGGATGATCTAAAGCGCGCCCTTGAGTCGTGGACAGAAACGGGGGTCACAAGACCCTCCGACCAAAACAGCGTTACACCAGAGAGGGACGCCACGACTCCCGAGGAGCGGGGAACGGGCCTCTCACCGGAGGAGATACGAGAGAGAGACAGAGTCAGACTGCACGAATTAGAGATGGCACGACTCAAGATGGATGGGGAGCTCAAGTTAGCTGAACAGAAACTCAACCTCGAGCATATGCGGATTCGAGAGGAACGAGAAGAAAAACAGAGGCAGAGAGAGCTGGAAGAGAAAAAGATAACGCTCGAGCACGAGCGCCAATTGGCAGAAATAGAACTGCGCAAACAGCATAAGGACTTGGGGGTGCCTGAAAGACCACACACCCCGGGACCAACTGAAAAAAAGGTTCACATCCCCAAGGATGTGGTCCGCGAGTATGTCCGAGAAGACGACATACAACAGTGGTTTAAGGCCTATGAGATCGCAATGACCTCCCACCGGATCGACCGGAGTGATTGGGGAGCCGGACTTTGGGGGAGATTTATCAACGAGGGTCGCGATGCCCTGCTGCAGCTCCCCGATCACCAAATGTCGTCCTACGACCACATGAAGGCTGCCCTCCTCACCCGCTACGGCCTCACACCCGAGATGTACCGCCAGAGGTTCAGGGATTGCACCCGGATCCCGGGTACAACTTGGGTGGAATACGTGAACTATTTCAGCCGGGCCTTCGAGGGTTGGATCAAGGGAAGTCAGGTCACCACATACGAACAACTCTTCAACCTCATGGTATGGGAACACCTGTCAAACAACTGTTTCGTCGAGCTCCGGCAGCACCTACTCGACAGTAAGCTGACTGACCCCCGGCAGCTCGCCGCCGAAGCTGACCGGTGGGAAAGCACCCGAGTGGGCCGAAAAGGGCCACACGACCAGAACAGAAGCAACCAAGGCCAGCACCGTCCTCGGGGAGGAGGAGGAGGCCAGGGGCGTGGGAGAGATGCCTTACCAGCAACCACCGTGGCCAGCACCCCGCCGCCGGCCGGCCGGGGCAACCCCCCGTTGCGGCCTGGGTACCGAGCCAACGTCACGTGCCACCGGTGCCAGCGACTAGGCCACTACGCCAACGATCCGAACTGCCCGCTGAACCAAACGCCCAAGGCCCGCCAGGTAGCTGCCGCTGCCCTGGGGGAGGAGCAGTCGTCGGAAGGACCCGAGGAGTGTGAGCCGGACCAGCAAGGGTGGGAACCGGCCGCCATGGTCCTGGCATGCTTAGGGGGAAGAGACATGGTTCCGCGGGCTCCCCTACCCGCCAACACCAGAAAATACGGTCAGTGGGTGACCATTAATGGACAGAGAGCTGAGGCCTTGCGCGACACCGGCGCCAGCGTGACGGCCGTCCGCTGTCACCTGGTGAAGCCCGAGCAGATCCTGCCGAACATTCTCTGCCCCGTCCGCTCGGCAGATAATTCTGAAAGCATGTGTAAGATGGCCTGCGTCCCGTTTGAATGGGGAGGGGTCTCCGGCCTACTGAAAGTGACGGTCCGGGACGATGCCCCCGTGGACTGCCTCCTGGGGAATGACCTCGAGAGTTCCCCGTGGGCCACCGTCGAGAGAAGAGAGCACTTGGGGATGCTGGGCCTCCCGGACTGGGCCTGCATAACCACCCGATCCATGGCCGGCCGTGCCGCCCCCCGATCAGAAGAAACCGAATGGCCGGCACCTCCGCCCCCGGTTGCCCCCGTAGAGGACAACGGCGAGCCCGACCTCCCAGACCAGACCACCGAAGAAAACGCGCAACCCCAGGACCTTCCGGATCTGGCTCAGTGGCGGCAAGAAGGGGGGCCCACCCAGGAACAGTTCCGCCAGGAGCAAAAGACCTGTCCCTCCCTCGAGGGACTCCGCCAACAAGCCAGCACCCAAGCCGCCGGGGACACCACCGGAACCCACTGGGTCTACTGGGATAACGACCTGCTCTACAGCGAGCAAAGAATCGCCGAGCTGGGGGCCAGTCGAGTTCTGGTGGTACCGCTCCGCTTCCGAGACTTTCTGCTCAACCTAGCCCACGATGTCCCCCTGGCTGGGCACCTGGGCCAAGATAAAACGTACAGTCGACTGGTGACCCACTTTTTCTGGCCAAAAATGAGGAATGACGTCCTGAACCACTGCCGATCGTGCCCCACATGCCAAGCCAGCGGGAAGAGTGGCCGGAAGCTTAAGGCCCCTCTACAACCCTTCCCGGTGGTCACCACCCCGTTCGAGAGGGTGGGGATAGACATTGTGGGACCGCTGGACCCCCGCACGGCACAAGGACACAGGTTCATCTTGGTACTAGTGGACCATGCCACCCGCTATCCTGAGGCGGTGCCCCTACGGACCGTGACCGCTCCAGTGGTTGGCCGGGCCCTGATGGGGATCTTCTCCCGGGTAGGCTTCCCCCGAGAAGTCGTCAGCGACCGAGGTACGAACTTCATATCGAAATACATGAAGTCCCTCTGGCAACAATGCGGTGTCACCTACAGATTCACGACCCCCTATCACCCCCAAGGGAACGGACTAGTGGAGCGGTTCAACCGCACTCTCAAAGGGATGATTGGGGGATTGGAAGAACCTCTCCGTCGCCAGTGGGATGTACTGCTCCCGTGCCTCCTCTTCGCCTACCGGGAAGTACCCCAGAAGTCCCTCGGCTTTAGCCCCTTTGAACTCCTGTACGGACACCCTGTGCGAGGGCCCCTCAGCCTAGTGAAGGAGGGCTGGGAGTTGGCCCCCCTAACGACCCCTCCAGACGTCTTCAAATACATCCTGGCCTTACGAAACCAAACCCGGCGCTTCAGGGAGATGGCCAAGGCGAACCTCGAGGCCAGCCAGGAGGACATGAAGAGGTGGTATGACCACAATGCCTCCTCCGTGGAATTCGAGCCGGGGCAGCAAGTATGGGTGATGTCCCCCACCGAACCGTGTGCCCTGCAAGATAAGTGGACAGGGCCCTTCAAAGTGGTAGAGCGCAAAAGCCCCGTCACTTACCTCATCGACATGGGGACCTCCCGGAACCCCCTTCGGGTCCTCCACACCAACCGGCTCAAACCGCACTTTGTGCGCTCCGAACTAAGCCTCCTGATGGCTACGGACAGTGGCACAGAAGAAGACTCCGAGCCCCTCCCGGATCTCCTGAAGACCCAAGAGAAGGACGGCTCCGTGGACGGGGTCCGGCTCTCTGACGCCCTCACTACGGAGCAACGACAGGACTGCCGGGACCTCCTGCTGCAGTTCGCTGCCCTGTTCTCCCTCACCCCCGGGGTCACCCCCTGGTGTTTGCACGACGTAGACACCGGGGACAGTCCCCCTGTCCGGCACCGGGCTTACCGCGTACCAGATCGGGTACGGGCCTGCATACAGGAGGAGGTGGCCAAGATGCTCACGATCGGGGTCATCGAGCCCTCGGACAGTCCCTGGGCCAGTCCGGTCGTACTGGTTCCCAAAGCCGCTGCCCCCGGCACCGCACCTGAACTGAGATTCTGCGTCGACTACCGGGGCTTGAACGCTGTCACCCGGACTGACGCTCATCCCATCCCCCGAGCAGACGAGCTGATCGACCGGCTGGGGGCCGCCCGCTACCTTAGTATCTTCGACCTAACGGCGGGCTACTGGCAAATCGGCCTCACACCCAGGGCTCAGGAACGGTCAGCCTTCTCCACCCCCGATGGCCACTATCAATTTAAGGTCATGCCCTTTGGCATGAAGAATGCCCCCGCCACGTTCCAACGCCTTGTGAACCAGGTCTTGGCGGGGCTTGAAGAATTCAGCGCTGCCTACCTGGACGATATCGCTGTGTACAGCCGCCACTGGGCCGACCACCTCCGACACCTCCAAGAGGTCCTACAAGCCCTCCAGCGGGCCGGCCTCACCATTAAGGCCGGCAAGTGCCAGATTGGCCAAGGGTCTGTGACCTACCTTGGGCACCAAGTGGGGAGCGGGCTGGTGGCCCCACTACAACTTAAGATTGCTGCCATCCAGTCCTGGCAGCCCCCCGTCACCCAGACCGAGGTCCGAGCCTTCTTGGGGCTCACCGGCTACTACCGGCGGTTCGTGAAGGACTACGGCAGCATCGTGGGGCCCCTCACGGGTCTCACCTCCAAGAACCAGCCAAAGCGGATCAATTGGACTCCTGACTGTCAAGCGGCCTTCGAGGAGCTGAAGGCCGCCCTGTGCACCGCCCCGGTGCTCCAGGCCCCCGATTACAGTCGGGAGTTTGTGGTGCAGACCGACGCCTCCGACCACGGCAGCGGAGCCGTCCTCTCTCAGTTGAACCCCGAAGGTCATGACCAGCCAGTGGCCTTCATCAGTCGACGTCTCCTGGCCCGAGAACAGCGTTGGAGCACCATCGAGAGGGAAGCATTTGCAGTAGTGTGGGCCCTGAAAAAGCTCCGGCCCTATCTCTTCGGTACCCACTTCCGGGTACAGACCGACCATCGACCCCTGCAATGGCTGATGCAGATGCGGGGGGAGAACCCAAAACTCTTGCGCTGGTCCATTTCCCTGCAGGGAATGGACTTCACCGTGGAGCACCGACCGGGCCAAGACCACGCCAACGCGGATGGCCTGTCCCGCTTTTTCCGCCTCGACGAAGAGAGTCCCCAAGGAGATGGGTGACTCTCCCCGCCTTCAGCTGGGGGGGACGCATGTTGGACAGGCCTCACAGACGGCTCGCGCCCTCCCCGCTCGACAAGGCCCGGACTCCGGGCCACCTGGCATAACCCCGCAACAAGCACCTGGACCCCGTCCCCCGACGGACCCTCTGCCCTCGGACCCCTACTCATCACGGGGTCCAGCCCCACCGGCTTTCCCGGCCGAGTCAAGCCGCCATCTTGGACCCTGTACCACGCGGCCGCCTGGCCTCCCCTCGACCCTAACCCCGGGCCTGGCCGGTCCCGACATCCCGGCACCACGATCCACCCAGGAGGTGAGCGGACCACTTGACAGGTCAATGGGAGACCGAAGTGTCAAGGGCTCTCCCCCGCCAGGTGCCGATCGCGCCCAGCTCCCCCCGGGCACTGGCTCCACCCCCTGCTGGGTGTCTGGACACCTTCATCCCGGACCCTCCGACCTCCAAGTGCGAGGGTCCGGACATCAAAGGGCACCAGCCCTATAATTGGGGCAGCTCCGGAGCAGGAAGGCAGTTGTATCCTGGAGTCGAGAGACACCGAGTGAACTCAACCCTGACGGACTACTGGCGCTGCCGTAGCCCGCTCTTGTGAACCATCGTCCTGCCTGCTGGCGCTGCCGCGGCCTTCTGCAACAGTCATCTTCCTGGGACCTGCTGGCGCTGCCGCGGCCCGTTGTACCGACCATCCTCACTGGGACCTGCTGGCGCTGCCGCGGCCCTCTGCAACCTGCATCTTCCTGGGACCTGCTGGCGCTGCCGCGGCCCGTTGTAACGACCATCCTCACCGGGACCTGCTGGCGCTGCCGCGGACCGTTCATCTTCCTGGGACCTGCTGGCGCTGCCGCGGCCCGTTGTATCGACCATCCGCACCGGGACCTGCTGGCGCTGCCGCGGCCCATACCACCTAACCACCAAAGCTCGAGGATTGTGAGCTCATCACCATCTCATCCGGATTACCTGATTGGTAAATAGACTGTCCCGCTACCCCCTTCCCTACCTTGCGAGACTCTAATCGAGGGGACCCCTGAGTCCAGACCTCCTTGTACCATTTGACCGTACCTTACATAAGTGCCTATAAAGATCATTGAACCTTATCCGTGTGTGGTATTTGTCTGTGGGGGGGGAAGTTACTTGTCTGTACGATCGCTGGAGACGGCTCTCCCCGGAGACCTCTCCCCCTGACCCCGGCCGACCCTCCCGGTCCGTCTACCTTTTCTAACAGAGGGGTGGGTGCCTATCACTCCCGGCAGTGCCCAGACATAGGAGGGGTGGGTGCAGAGTACCCCCAGCAGTGCCCAGACATAGGATGGGTGGGTGCCTATCACTCCCAGCAGTGCCCAGACATAGGATGGGTGGGTGCAGAGTCCCCCCAACAGTGCCCAGACATAGGAGGGGTGGGTGCCTATCACTCCCAGCAGTGCCCGGACATAGGAGGGGTGGGTGCAGAGTCCCCCCAGCAGTGCCCAGACATAGGAGGGGTGGGTGACTATCACTCCCAGCAGTGCTCAGACATAGGAGGGGTGGGTGCAGAGTCCCCCCAGCAGTGCCCAGACATATGAGGGGTGGGTGCAGAGTTCCCCCAGCAGTGCCCAGACATAGGAGGGGTGGGTGAAGAGTTCTCCCAGCAGTGCCCAGACATAGGAGGGGTGGGTGCAGAGTCCCCCCAGCAGTGCCCAGACATAGGAGGGGTGGGTGCAGAGTCCCCCCAGCAGTGCCCAGACATAGGAGGGGTGGGTGCCTATCACTCCCAGCAGTGCCCAGACATAGGAGGGGTGGGTGCAGAGTCCCTCCAGCAGTGCCCAGACATAGGAGGGGTGGGTGCCTATCACTCCCAGCAATTCCCAGACATAGGAGGGGTGGGTGCAGAGTCCCCCCAGCAGTGCCCAGACATAGGAGGGGTGGGTGCCTATCACTCCCAGCAGTGCCCAGACATAGGAGGGGTGGGTGCAGAGTCCCCCCAGCAGTGCCCATACATAGGAGGGGTGGGTGCAGAGTCACCCCAGCAGTGCCCAGACACAGGAGGGGTGGGTGCCTATCACTCCCAGCAGTGTCCAGACATAGGAGGGGTGGGTGCCTATAACTCCCAGCAGTGCCCAGACATATGAGGGGTGGATGCAGAGTTCTCCCAGCAGTGCCCAGACATAGGAGGGGTGGGTACAGAGTCCCCCCAGCAGTGCCCAGACATAGGAGGGGTGGGTGCCTATCACTCCCAGCAGTGCCCAGACATAGGAGGGGTGGGTGCAGAGTCCCCCCAGCAGTGCCCAGACATAGGAAGGGTGGGTGCCTATCACTCCCAGCAGTGCCCAGACATATGAGGGGTGGGTGCAGTCGTCTCCCAGCAGTGCCCAGACATAGGAGGGGTGGGTGCAGAGTCCCCCCAGCAGTGCCCAGACATAGGAGGGGTGGGTGCCTATCACTCCCAGCAGTGCCCAGACATCGGAGGGGTGGGTGCAGAGTCCCCCCAGCAGTGCCCAGACATAGAAGGGGTGGGTGCCTATCACTCCCAGCAGTGCCCAGACATAGGAGGGGTGGGTGCAGAGTCCCCCCAGCAGTGCCCAGACATAGGAGGGGTGGGTGAAGAGTTCTCCCAGCAGTGCCCAGACATAGAAGGGGTGGGTGCAGAGTCCCCACAGCAGTGCCCAGACATAGGAGGGGTGGGTGCAGAGTCCCCCCAGCAGTGCCCATGCATAGGAGGGGTGGGTACCTATCACTCCCAGCAGTGCCCAGACATAGGAGGGGTGGGTGCAGAGTCCCTCCAGCATTGCCCAGACATAGGAGGGGTGGGTGCCTATCACTCCCAGCAGTTCCCAGACATAGGAGGGGTGGGTGCAGAGTCCCCTCAGCAGTGCCCAGACATAGGAGGGGTGGGTGCCTATCACTCCCAGCAGTGCCCAGACATAGGAGGGGTGGGTGCAGAGTCCCCCCAGCAGTGCCCAGACATAGGAGGGGTGGGTGCAGAGTCCCCCCAGCAGTGCCCAGACACAGGAGGGGTGGGTGCCTATCACTCTTAGCAGTGCCCAGACATAGGAGGGGTGGGTGCCTATCACTCCCAGCAGTGCCCAGACATATGAGGGGTGGATGCAGAGTTCTCCCAGCAGTGCCCAGACATAGGAGGGGGGGTACAGAGTCCCCCCAGCAGTGCCCAGACATAGGAGGGGTGGGTGCCTATCACTCCCAGCAGTGCCCAGACATAGGAGGGGTGGGTGCAGAGTCCCCCCAGCAGTGCCCAGACATAGGAGGGGTGGGTGCCTATCACTCCCAGCAGTGCCCAGACATATGAGGGGTGGGTGCAGAGTTCTCCCAGCAGTGCCCAGACATAGGAGGGGTGGGTGCAGAGTCCCCCCAGCAGTGCCCAGACATAGGAGGGGTGGGTGTCTATCACTCCCAGCAGTGCCCAGACATAGGAGGGGTGGGTGCAGAGTCCCCCCGGCAGTGCCCAGACATAGAAGGGGTGGGTGCCTATCACTCCCAGCAGTGCCCAGACATAGGAGGGGTGGGTGCAGAGTCCCCCTAGCAGTGCCCAGACATAGGAGGGGTGGGTGCCTATCACCCCCAGCAGTGCCCAGACATAGGAGGGGTGGGTGCAGAGTCCCCCCAGCAGTGCCCAGACACAGGAGGGGTGGGTGCCTATCACTCCCAGCAGTGTCCAGACATAGGAGGGGTGGGTGCCTATAACTCCCAGCAGTGCCCAGACATATGAGGGGTGGATGCAGAGTTCTCCCAGCAGTGCCCAGACATAGGAGGGGTGGGTACAGAGTCCCCCCATCAGTGCCCAGACATAGGAGGGGTGGGTGCCTATCACTCCCAGCAGTGCCCAGACATAGGAGGGGTGGGTGCAGAGTCTCCCCAGCAGTGCCCAGACATAGGAGGGGTGGGTGCAGAGTCCCCCCAGCAGTGCCCAGACACAGGAGGGGTGGGTGTCTATCACTCCCAGCAGTGCCCAGACATAGGAGGGGTGGGTGCCTATAACTCCCAGCAGTGCCCAGACATATGAGGGGTGGATGCAGAGTTCTCCCAGCAGTGCCCAGACATAGGAGGGGTGGGTACAGAGTCCCCCCAGCAGTGCCCAGACATAGGAGGGGTGGGTGCCTATCACTCCCAGCAGTGCCCAGACATAGGAGGGGTGGGTGCAGAGTCCCCTCAGCAGTTCCCAGACATAGGAGGGGTGGGTGCAGAGTTGTCCCAGCAGTGCCCAGACATAGGAGGGGTGGGTGCAGTGTCCCCCCAGCAGTGCCCAGACATAGGAGGGGTGGGTGCAGAGTCCCCCAGCAGTGCCCATTCATAGGAGGGGTGGGTGCCTATCACTCCGGGCAGTGCCCAGACATAGGAGGGGTGGGTGCAGAGTCCCCCCAGCAGTGCCCAGACATAGGATGGGTGGGTGCCTATCACTCCCAGCAGTGCCCAGACATAGGATGGGTGGGTGCAGAGTCCCCCCAACAGTGCCCAGACATAGGAGGGGTGGGTGCCTATCACTCCCAGCAGTGCCCAGACATAGGAGGGGTGGGTGCAGAGTCCCCCCAGCAGTGCCCAGACATAGGAGGGGCGGGTGCCTATCACTCCCAGCAGTGCCCAGACATAGGAGGGGTGGGTGCAGAGTCCCCCCAGCAGTGCCCAGACATATGAGGGGTGGGTGCAGAGTTCCCCCAGCAGTGCCCAGACATAGGAGCGGTGGGTGAAGAGTTCTCCCAGCAGTGCCCAGACATAGAAGGGGTGGGTGCAGAGTCCCCCCAGCAGTGCCCAGACATAGGAGGGGTGGGTGCAGAGTCCCACCAGCAGTGCCCAGACATAGGAGGGGTGGGTGCCTATCACTCCCAGCAGTGCCCAGACATAGAAGGGGTGGGTGCAGAGTCCCTCCAGCAGTGCCCAGACATAGGAGGGGTGGGTGCCTATCACTCCCAGCAGTTCCCAGACATAGGAGGGGTGGGTGCAGAGTCCCCCCAGCAGTGCCCAGACATAGGAGGGGTGGGTGCCTATCACTCCCAGCAGTGCCCAGACATAGGAGGGGTGCGTGCAGAGTCCCCCCAGCAGTGCCCAGACATAGGAGGGGTGGGTGCCTATCACTCCCAGCAGTGCCCAGACATAGGAGGGGTGGGTGCAGAGTCCCCTCAGCAGTTCCCAGACATAGGAGGGGTGGGTGCGGAGTTGTCCCAGCAGTGCCCAGACATAGGAGGGGTGGGTGCAGAGTCCCCCCAGCAGTGCCCAGACATAGGAGGGGTGGGTGCAGAGTCCCCCAGCAGTGCCCATACATAGGAGGGGTGGGTGCCTATCACTCCCAGCAGTGCCCAGACATAGGAGGGGTGGGTGCAGAGTACCCCCAGCAGTGCCCAGACATAGCATGGGTGGGTGCCTATCACTCCCAGCAGTGCCCAGACATAGGATGGGTGGGTGCAGAGTCCCCCCAACAGTGCCCAGACATAGGAGGGGTGGGTGCCTATCACCCCCAGCAGTGCCCAGACATAGGAGGGGTGGGTGCAGAGTCCCCCCAGCAGTGCCCAAACATAGGAGGGGTGGGTGCCTATCACTCCCAGCAGTGCCCAGACATAGGAGGGGTGGGTGCCTATCACTCCCAGCAGTGCCCAGACATATGAGGGGTGGGTGCCTATCTCTCCCAGCAGTGCCCAGACATAGGAGGGGTGGTTGCAGAGTTCTCCCAGCAGTGCCCAGACATAGGAGGGGTGGGTGCAGAGTCCCCCCAGCAGTGCCCAGACATAGGAGTGGTGGGTGAAGAGTTCTCCCAGCAGTGCCCAGACATAGGAGGGGTGGGTGCAGAGTCCCCCCAGCAGTGCCCAGACATAGGAGGGGTGGGTGCAGAGTCCCCCCATCAGTGCCCAGACATAGGAGGGGTGGGTGCCTATCACTCCCAGCAGTGCCCAGACATAGGAGGGGTGGGTGCAGAGTACGCCCAGCAGTGCCCAGACATAGGAGGGGTGGGTGCCTATCACTCCCAGCAGTGCCCAGACATAGGAGGGGTGGGTGCAGAGTCCCCCCAGCAGTGCCCAGACATAGGAGGGGTGGGTGCCTATCACTCCCAGCAGTGCCCAGACATAGGAGGGGTGGGTGCAGAGTCCCCTCAGCAGTTCCCAGACATAGGAGGGGTGGGTGCAGAGTTGTCCCAGCAGTGCCCAGACATAGGAGGGGTGGGTGCAGTGTCCCCCCAGCAGTGCCCAGACATAGGAGGGGTGGGTGCAGAGTCCCCCAGCAGTGCCCATACATAGGAGGGGTGGGTGCCTATCACTCCCGGCAGTGCCCAGACATAGGAGGGGTGGGTGCAGAGTACCCCCAGCAGTGCCCAGACATAGGATGGGTGGGTGCCTATCACTCCCAGCAGTGCCCAGACATAGGATGGGTGGGTGCAGAGTCCCCCCAACAGTGCCCAGACATAGGAGGGGTGGGTGCCTATCACTCCCAGCAGTGCCCGGACATAGGAGGGGTGGGTGCAGAGTCCCCCCAGCAGTGCCCAGACATAGGAGGGGTGGGTGCCTATCACTCCCAGCAGTGCTCAGACATAGGAGGGGTGGGTGCAGAGTCCCCCCAGCAGTGCCCAGACATATGAGGGGTGGGTGCAGAGTTCCCCCAGCAGTGCCCAGACATAGGAGGGGTGGGTGAAGAGTTCTCCCAGCAGTGCCCAGACATAGGAGGGGTGGGTGCAGAGTCCCCCCAGCAGTGCCCAGACATAGGAGGGGTGGGTGCAGAGTCCCCCCAGCAGTGCCCAGACATAGGAGGGGTGGGTGCCTATCACTCCCAGCAGTGCCCAGACATAGGAGGGGTGGGTGCAGAGTCCCTCCAGCAGTGCCCAGACATAGGAGGGGTGGGTGCCTATCACTCCCAGCAATTCCCAGACATAGGAGGGGTGGGTGCAGAGTCCCCCCAGCAGTGCCCAGACATAGGAGGGGTGGGTGCCTATCACTCCCAGCAGTGCCCAGACATAGGAGGGGTGGGTGCAGAGTCCCCCCAGCAGTGCCCATACATAGGAGGGGTGGGTGCAGAGTCACCCCAGCAGTGCCCAGACACAGGAGGGGTGGGTGCCTATCACTCCCAGCAGTGCCCAGACATAGGAGGGGTGGGTGCCTATAACTCCCAGCAGTGCCCAGACATATGAGGGGTGGATGCAGAGTTCTCCCAGCAGTGCCCAGACATAGGAGGGGTTGGTACAGAGTCCCCCCAGCAGTGCCCAGACATAGGAGGGGTGGGTGCATATCACTCCCAGCAGTGCCCAGACATAGGAGGGGTGGGTGCAGAGTCCCCCCAGCAGTGCCCAGACATAGGAGGGGTGGGTGCAGAGTCCCACCAGCAGTGCCCAGACACAGGAGGGGTGGATGACTATCACTCCCAGCAGTGCCCAGACATAGGAGGGGTGGGTGCATATAACTCTCAGCAGTGCCCAGACATATGAGGGGTGGATGCAGAGTTCTCCCAGCAGTGCCCAGACATAGGAGGGGTGGGTACAGAGTCCCCCCAGCAGTGCCCAGACATAGGAGGGGTGGGTGCCTATCACTCCCAGCAGTGCCCAGACATAGGAGGGGTGGGTGCAGAGTCCCCCCAGCAGTGCCCAGACATAGGAGGGGTGGGTGCCTATCACTCCCAGCAGTGCCCAGACATATGAGGGGTGGGTGCAGTCGTCTCCCAGCAGTGCCCAGACATAGGAGGGGTGGGTGCAGAGTCCCCCCAGCAGTGCCCAGACATAGGAGGGGTGGGTGCCTATCACTCCCAGCAGTGCCCAGACATCGGAGGGGTGGGTGCAGAGTCCCCCCAGCAGTGCCCAGACATAGAAGGGGTGGGTGCCTATCACTCCCAGCAGTGCCCAGACATAGGAGGGGTGGGTGCAGATTCCCCCCAGCAGTGCCCAGACATAGGACGGGTGGGTGAAGAGTTCTCCCAGCAGTGCCCAGACATAGAAGGGGTGGGTGCAGAGTCCCCACAGCAGTGCCCAGACATAGGAGGGGTGGGTCCAGAGTCCCCCCAGCAGTGCCCAGGCATAGGAGGGGTGGGTACCTATCACTCCCAGCAGTGCCCAGACATAGGAGGGGTGGGTGCAGAGTCCCTCCAGCATTGCCCAGACATAGGAGGGGTGGGTGCCTATCACTCCCAGCAGTTCCCAGACATAGGAGGGGTGGGTGCAGAGTCCCCCCAGCAGTGCCCAGACATAGGAGGGGTGGGTGCCTATCACTCCCAGCAGTGCCCAGACATAGGAGGGGTGGGTGCAGAGTCCCCCCAGCAGTGCCCAGACATAGGAGGGGTGGGTGCAGAGTCCCCCCAGCAGTGCCCAGACACAGGAGGGGTGGGTGCCTATCACTCTTAGCAGTGCCCAGACATAGAAGGGGTGGGTGCCTATCACTCCCAGCAGTGCCCAGACATATGAGGGGTGGATGCAGAGTTCTCCCAGCAGTGCCCAGACATAGGAGGGGGGGTACAGAGCCCCCCCAGCAGTGCCCAGACATAGGAGGGGTGGGTGCCTATCACTCCCAGCAGTGCCCAGACATAGGAGGGGTGGGTGCAGAGTCCCCCCAGCAGTGCCCAGACATAGGAGGGGTGGGTGCCTATCACTCCCAGCAGTGCCCAGACATATGAGGGGTGGGTGCAGAGTTCTCCCAGCAGTGCCCAGACATAGGAGGGGTGGGTGCAGAGTCCCCCCAGCAGTGCCCAGACATAGGAGGGGTGGGTGTCTATCACTCCCAGCAGTGCCCAGACATAGGAGGGGTGGGTGCAGAGTCCCCCCGGCAGTGCCCAGACATAGAAGGGGTGGGTGCCTATCACTCCCAGCAGTGCCCAGACATAGGAGGGGTGGGTGCAGAGTCCCCCTAGCAGTGCCCAGACATAGGAGGGGTGGGTGCCTATCACCCCCAGCAGTGCCCAGACATAGGAGGGGTGGGTGCAGAGTCCCCCCAGCAGTGCCCAGACACAGGAGGGGTGGGTGCCTATCACTCCCAGCAGTGTCCAGACATAGGAGGGGTGGGTGCCTATAACTCCCAGCAGTGCCCAGACATATGAGGGGTGGATGCAGAGTTCTCCCAGCAGTGCCCAGACATAGGAGGGGTGGGTACAGAGTCCCCCCAGCAGTGCCCAGACATAGGAGGGGTGGGTGCCTATCACTCCCAGCAGTGCCCAGACATAGGAGGGGTGGGTGCAGAGTCTCCCCAGCAGTGCCCAGACATAGGAGGGGTGGGTGCAGAGTCCCCCCAACAGTGCCCATACACAGGAGGGGTGGGTGTCTATCACTCCCAGCAGTGCCCAGACATAGGAGGGGTGGGTGCCTATAACTCCCAGCAGTGCCCAGACATATGAGGGGTGGATGCAGAGTTCTCCCAGCAGTGCCCAGACATAGGAGGGGTGGGTACAGAGTCCCCCCAGCAGTGCACAGACATAGGAGGGGTGGGTGCCTATCACTCCCAGCAGTGCCCAGACATAGGAGGGGTGGGTGCAGAGTCCCCTCAGCAGTTCCCAGACATAGGAGGGGTGGGTGCAGAGTTGTCCCAGCAGTGCCCAGACATAGGAGGGGTGGGTGCAGTGTCCCCCCAGCAGTGCCCAGACATAGGAGGGGTGGGTGCAGAGTCCCCCAGCAGTGCCCATACATAGGAGGGGTGGGTGCCTATCACTCCCGGCAGTGCCCAGACATAGGAGGGGTGGGTGCAGAGTACCCCCAGCAGTGCCCAGACATAGGATGGGTGGGTGCCTATCACTCCCAGCAGTGCCCAGACATAGGATGGGTGGGTGCAGAGTCCCCCCAACAGTGCCCAGACATAGGAGGGGTGGGTGCCTATCACTCCCAGCAGTGCCCGGACATAGGAGGGGTGGGTGCAGAGTCCCCCCAGCAGTGCCCAGACATAGGAGGGGTGGGTGCCTATCACTCCCAGCAGTGCTCAGACATAGGAGGGGTGGGTGCAGAGTCCCCCCAGCAGTGCCCAGACATATGAGGGGTGGGTGCAGAGTTCCCCCAGCAGTGCCCAGACATAGGAGGGGTGGGTGAAGAATTCTCCCAGCAGTGCCCAGACATAGGAGGGGTGGGTGCAGAGTCCCCCCAGCAGTGCCCAGACATAGGAGGGGTGGGTGCAGAGTCCCCCCAGCAGTGCCCAGACATAGGAGGGGTGGGTGCCTATCACTCCCAGCAGTGCCCAGACATAGGAGGGGTGGGTGCAGAGTCCCTCCAGCAGTGCCCAGACATAGGAGGGGTGGGTGCCTATCACTCCCAGCAATTCCCAGACATAGGAGGGGTGGGTGCAGAGTCCCACCAGCAGTGCCCAGACATAGGAGGGGTGGGTGCCTATCACTCCCAGCAGTGCCCAGACATAGGAGGGGTGGGTGCAGAGTCCCCCCAGCAGAGCCCATACATAGGAGGGGTGGGTGCAGAGTCACCCCAGCAGTGCCCAGACACAGGAGGGGTGGGTGCCTATCACTCCCAGCAGTGCCCAGACATAGGAGGGGTGGGTGCCTATAACTCCCAGCAGTGCCCAGACATATGAGGGGTGGATGCAGAGTTCTCCCAGCAGTGCCCAGACATAGGAGGGGTGGGTACAGAGTCCCCCCAGCAGTGCCCAGACATAGGAGGGGTGGGTGCCTATCACTCCCAGCAGTGCCCAGACATAGGAGGGGTGGGTGCAGAGTCCCCCCAGCAGTGCCCAGACATAGGAGGGGTGGGTGCCTATCACTCCCAGCAGTGCCCAGACATATGAGGGGTGGGTGCAGTCGTCTCCCAGCAGTGCCCAGACATAGGAGGGGTGGGTGCAGAGTCCCCCCAGCAGTGCCCAGACATAGGAGGGGTGGGTGCCTATCACTCCCAGCAGTGCCCAGACATCGGAGGGGTGGGTGCAGAGTCCCCCCAGCAGTGCCCAGACATAGAAGGGGTGGGTGCCTATCACTCCCAGCAGTGCCCAGACATAGGAGGGGTGGGTGCAGAGTCCCCCCAGCAGTGCCCAGACATAGGAGGGGTGGGTGAAGAGTTCTCCCAGCAGTGCCCAGACATAGAAGGGGTGGGTGCAGAGTCCCCACAGCAGTGCCCAGACATAGGAGGGGTGGGTGCAGAGTCCCCCCAGCAGTGCCCAGGCATAGGAGGGGTGGGTACCTATCACTCCCAGCAGTGCCCAGACATAGGAGGGGTGGGTGCAGAGTCCCTCCAGCATTGCCCAGACATAGGAGGGGTGGGTGCCTATCACTCCCAGCAGTTCCCAGACATAGGAGGGGTGGGTGCAGAGTCCCCTCAGCAGTGCCCAGACATAGGAGGGGTGGGTGCCTATCACTCCCAGCAGTGCCCAGACATAGGAGGGGTGGGTGCAGAGTCCCCCCAGCAGTGCCCAGACATAGGAGGGGTGGGTGCAGAGTCCCCCCAGCAGTGCCCAGACACAGGAGGGGTGGGTGCCTATCACTCTTAGCAGTGCCCAGACATAGGAGGGGTGGGTGCCTATCACTCCCAGCAGTGCCCAGACATATGAGGGGTGGATGCAGAGTTCTCCCAGCAGTGCCCAGACATAGGAGGGGGGGTACAGAGTCCCCCCAGCAGTGCCCAGACATAGGAGGGGTGGGTGCCTATCACTCCCAGCAGTGCCCAGACATAGGAGGGGTGGGTGCAGAGTCCCCCCAGCAGTGCCCAGACATAGGAGGGGTGGGTGCCTATCACTCCCAGCAGTGCCCAGACATATGAGGGGTGGGTGCAGAGTTCTCCCAGCAGTGCCCATACATAGGAGGGGTGGGTGCAGAGTCCCCCCAGCAGTGCCCAGACATAGGAGGGGTGGGTGTCTATCACTCCCAGCAGTGCCCAGACATAGGAGGGGTGGGTGCAGAGTCCCCCCGGCAGTGCCCAGACATAGAAGGGGTGGGTGCCTATCACTCCCAGCAGTGCCCAGACATAGGAGGGGTGGGTGCAGAGTCCCCCTAGCAGTGCCCAGACATAGGAGGGGTGGGTGCCTATCACCCCCAGCAGTGCCCAGACATAGGAGGGGTGGGTGCAGAGTCCCCCCAGCAGTGCCCAGACACAGGAGGGGTGGGTGCCTATCACTCCCAGCAGTGTCCAGACATAGGAGGGGTGGGTGCCTATAACTCCCAGCAGTGCCCAGACATATGAGGGGTGGATGCAGAGTTCTCCCAGCAGTGCCCAGACATAGGAGGGGTGGGTACAGAGTCCCCCCAGCAGTGCCCAGACATAGGAGGGGTGGGTGCCTATCACTCCCAGCAGTGCCCAGACATAGGAGGGGTGGGTGCAGAGTCTCCCCAGCAGTGCCCAGACATAGGAGGGGTGGGTGCAGAGTCCCCCCAGCAGTGCCCAGACACAGGAGGGGTGGGTGTCTATCACTCCCAGCAGTGCCCAGACATAGGAGGGGTGGGTGCCTATAACTCCCAGCAGTGCCCAGACATATGAGGGGTGGATGCAGAGTTCTCCCAGCAGTGCCCAGACATAGGAGGGGTGGGTACAGAGTCCCCCCAGCAGTGCCCAGACATAGGAGGGGTGGGTGCCTATCACTCCCAGCAGTGCCCAGACATAGGAGGGGTGGGTGCAGAGTCCCCCCAGCAGTGCCCAGACATAGGAGGGGTGGGTGCCTATCACTCCCAGCAGTGCCCAGACATATGAGGGGTGGGTGCAGTCGTCTCCCAGCAGTACCCAGACATAGGAGGGGTGGGTGCAGAGTCCCCCCAGCAGTGCCCAGACATAGGAGGGGTGGGTGCCTATCACTCCCAGCAGTGCCCAGACATAGGAGGGGTGGGTGCAGAGTCGCCCCAGCAGTGCCCAGACATAGAAGGGGTGGGTGCCTATCACTCCCAGAAGTGCCCAGACATAGGAGGGTTGGGTGCAGAGTCCCCCCAGCAGTTCCCAGACATAGGAGGGGTGGGTGAAGAGTTCTCCCAGCAGTGCCCAGACATAGGAGGGGTGGGTGCAGAGTCCCCCCAGCAGTGCCCAGACATAGGAGGGGTGGGTGCAGAGTCCCCCCAGCAGTGCCCAGACATAGGAGGGGTGGGTGCCTATCACTCCCAGCAGTGCCCAGACATAGGAGGGGTGGGTGCAGAGTCCCTCCAGCAGTGCCCAGACATAGGAGGGGTGGGTGCCTATCACTCCCAGCAGTTCCCAGACATAGGAGGGGTGGGTGCAGAGTCCCCTCAGCAGTGCCCAGACATAGGAGGGGTGGGTGCAGAGTCCCCCCAGCAGTGCCCAGACACAGGAGAGGTGGGTGCCTATCACTCTTAGCAGTGCCCAGACATAGGAGGGGTGGGTGCCTATCACTCCCAGCAGTGCCCAGACATATGAGGGGTGGATGCAGAGTTCTCCCAGCAGTGCCCAGACATAGGAGGGGTGGGTACAGAGTCCCCCCAGCAGTGCCCAGACATAGGAGGGGTGGGTGCCTATCACTCCCAGCAGTGCCCAGACATAGGAGGGGTGGGTGCAGAGTCCCCCCAGCAGTGCCCAGACATAGGAGGGGTGGGTGCCTATCACTCCCAGCAGTGCCCAGACATATGAGGGGTTGGTGCAGAGTTCTCCCAGCAGTGCCCAGACATTGGAGGGGTGGGTGCAGAGTCCCCCCAGCAGTGCCCAGACATAGGAGGGGTGGGTGCCTATCACTCCCAGCAGTGCCCAGACATAGGAGGGGTGGATGCAGAGTCCCCCCAGCAGTGCCCAGACATAGAAGGGGTGGGTGCCTATCACTCCCAGCAGTGCCCAGACATAGGAGGGGTGGGTGCAGAGTCCCCCCAGCAGTGCCCAGACATAGGAGGGGTGGGTGCCTATCACCCCCAGCAGTGCCCAGACATATGAGGGGTGGGTTCAGAGTCCCCCCAGCAGTGCCCAAACATAGGAGGGGTGGGTGCCTATCTCTCCCAGCAGTGCCCAGACATAGGAGGGGTGGGTGCAGAGTCCCCCCAGCAGTGCCCAGACATAGGAGGGGTGGGTGCAGAGTCCCTCCAGCAGTGCCCAGACACAGGAGGGGTGGGTGCCTATCACTCCCAGCAGTTCCCAGACATAGGAGGGGTGGGTGCCTATCACTCCCAGCAGTGCCCAGACATATGAGGGGTGGGTGCAGAGTTCTCCCAGCAGTGCCCAGACATAGGAGGGGTGGGTGCAGAGTCCCCCCAGCAGTGCCCAGACATAGGAGGGGTGGGTGCCTATCACTCCCAGCAGTGCCCAGACATAGGAGGGGTGGGTGCAGAGTCCCCCCAGCAGTGCCCAGACATAGGAGGGGTGGGTGCAGAGTTCACCCAGCAGTGCCCAGACATAGGAGGGGTGGGTGCAGAGTCCCCCCAGCAGTGCCCAGACATAGGAGGGGTGGGTGCAGAGTCCCCCCAGCAGTGCCCAGACACAGGAGGGGTGGGTGCCTATCACTCCCAGCAGTGCCCAGACATAGGAGGGGTGGGTTCAGAGTCCCTCCAGCAGTGCCCAGACATAGGAGGGGTGGGTGCCTATCACTCCCAGCAGTGCACAGAAATAGGAGGGGTGGGTGCAGAGCCCCCCCAGCAGTGCCCAGACATAGGAGGGGTGGGTGCAGAGTCCCCCCAGCAGTGCCCAGACATAGGAGGGGTGGGTGCAGCGTCCCCCCAGCAGTGCCCAGACACAGGAGGGGTGGGTGCCTATCACTCCCAGCAGTGCCCAGACATAGGAGGGGTGGGTGCCTATCACTCCCAGCAGTGCCCAGACATAGGAGGGGTGGGTGCAGAGTCCCCCCAGCAGTGCACAGACATAGGAGGGGTGGGTGCCTATCACTCCCAGCAGTGCCCAGACATAGGAGGGGTCGGTGCAGAGTCCCCCCAGCAGTGCCCAGACATAGGAGGGGTGGGTGCCTATCACTCCCAGCAGTGTCCAGATATATGAGGGGTGGGTGCAGAGTTCTCCCAGCAGTGCCCAGACATTGGAGGGGTGGGTGCAGAGTCCCCCCAGCAGTGCCCAGACATAGGAGGGGTGGGTGCCTATCACTCCCAGCAGTGCCCAGACATAGGAGGGGTGGGTGCAGAGTACCCCCAGCAGTGCCCAGACATAGGAGGGGTGGGTGCCTATCACTCCCAGCAGTGCCCAGACATATGAGGGGTGGGTTCAGAGTCCCCCCAGCAGTGCCCAGACATAGGAGGGGTGGGTGCCTATCACTCCCAGCAGTGCCCAGACATATGAGGGGTGGGTTCAGAGTTCTCCCGGCAGTGCCCAGACATAGGAGGGGTGGGTGTAGAGTCCCCCCAGCAGTACCCAGACATAGGAGGGGTGGGCGCAGAGTCCCCCCAGCAGTGCCCAGACATAGGAGGGGTGGGTGCCTATCACTCCCAGCAGTGCCCATGGAAAGAAAAGGGTGGAGTACCCACAGATACAATGCCCACAATTGTCAGTCAGGTGCTCAAAGACCCTGCAGAACACGTAACACATGTGTGCGAGGCTGGGAGTTGTTGGACAGGCCCCACGAAGGGCTTGCTCCCTCCCCGCATGACAGGGCCCAAGCCCCGGCCCGCCAGGCGTGACCCACGAAAAGCACCCGCACCCCATCTCCCGACGGAACTCCTGCCCTCGGACCTCCATGTATCACGGGCCCCAGCCCCCACCGGCTCCCCCGGCCGGGTCAAGCCGCCATCTTGGGCCCTGCACCACGAGGCCGCGTGGCCTCCACCCGACCCTAACCCTGGGCCTGGCCGGCCCCGACATCCCGGCACCACCATCCACCCAGGAGGTGAGCGGACCACTTGGCAGGTCAATGGGAGAACGAAGCGTCAAGGGCTCTCCCCCGCCAGGTGCCGATCGCCTCCAGCTCCCCCAGGCGCTGGCTCCACCCCCTGCTGGGTGTCTGAACACCTTCATCCCGGGCCCTCCGACCTCCAAGTGCGAGGGTCCGGACATCAAAGGGCGCCTGCCCTATAACTGGGGCAGCTCCGGAGCAGGAAGGCAGTTGTATCCTGGAGTCGAGAGACACCGAGAGAACTCAGCCTTGACGGACTACTGGCGCTGCCGTAGCCCTATCTTGCGAACTATCGTCCTGCCTGCTGGCGCTGCCGCGGCCTTCTGCAACATCCATCCTCGTCGGGACCTGCTGGCGCTGCCGCGGCCCGTTGTAACGACCATCCTCACCGGGACCTGCTGGCGCTGCCGCGGACCGTACATCGACCATCTTCACCGGGACCTGCTGGCGCTGCCGCGGACCGTGTACCGACCATCTCTACCGGGACCTGCTGGCGCTGCCGCGGCCCCTACCAGCTAAACCACCAAGCTCGAGGATTGTGAGCTAATCATCATATCATCCGAACTACCAGACTGGTAAACAGACTGTCCCGCTACCCCTTTCCCTATCCTGAGAGACTTAAATCGAGGGGACCCCTGAGTCCAGACCTCCTTGTACCATTTCATCGTACCTTAAGAAGTGCATATAAAGAACGCTAAATCTTATCCTTGTGTGGCATCTGTCTGTGGGGGGGAAGTTATTTGTCTGTACGATCGCTGGAGACGGCTCTCCCCGGAGACCTCTCCCCCTGACCTCGGCCGACCCTCCCGGTCCGTCTAACAGGAGTACACACATGCATAGTGCGGAAAAGGGAACATGTACACATGAAGTCATGTCAATATACTCTATACACAAGTACAGTGACCACCAAGGATGCCACAAATGATGCAGGTGGAGACATTGCTGAGCATGCATGGCCAAAGTTGAAGGGATCCATCACACACCCAGCAAATGTAGACACAGCTCAGCACAACATTTTGAAAACACCCTGCAGGGAAGATGTCAGGGTCCACAGAGGAAGAAACACACCTTGGGACAATGGCACCATGCAATAACAGCTTACACAAACAAAGATTGTTAGCAAATACCTTGTGAAGGCACACAGATACCAGGGTCCACCCCATGACCAGCACACTACTACATTTCCCAGACACCTAACACATGATCACCACCCCAAATTATGGAGCAGCACCACCAGCAGCAATACCAGAAAAGCAGTAGTGTTCTAAGGAAAAAAACATTGCTTTATTCAGCATTAAAAAATATTTTTTTCTTTTCAAAGTTCAATATGTACCAGGCCCATAGGGCAGTCCATAGTACAAATCCAGGTGGGAGACACATTGGGACGCGTGTCCCCTAGCTCCGGGTCTAACACTTGTCTTCCACAGGGGAGGGGGGCATCATGTGGGGGGGAGGACCAGGCACCGCAGGGACAGGAGGGGCAAGGGTAGGCATTGTGGGTGCAGGGACGGAGGACTCCACCACAGGGGGTGGGGCAGCGCCAAAGGTGGTGGTGAGAATGGCGCTGCACACGGTTGCAAGGTCCCCCAGCATCTCCCCTGCACCCGAAGGAACCACAGGCCCCAAGGAGGGGGGGGGCGGAGGGATGGGTCGCAGCGCTACTGGGGGAGGGTGTGGACAGGAGGTGGGACTCAACTACCCTGACCGGGGACTCCTTTGACCGCTTGCAGGGTGGTGTCACACTGGGGCTCAGGGACAGACCGGCCATGAAGGAATCCTTGTTTGAATCTTGGCCAGGAGAGCTGAGGGGAGTGGATTTGGAGGGTGTGGGTTGTGAGGAATGTGGACTCCCACTCTGGCTGCGTGTCTTCCGTTTGCCCCCCGACCCAGTGGGTGTGCCTACTTCACCCTGTGTTTGCGTGCCAGGAGGTGTGCGCTTGGCCTTCCCTGGTGGTGTGGTGCCTGTGTCTGGTGGGGTGCGTGCATGGGGACGTCTGGGTGTGCTTGGGACAGGCATGGGAGTGGGAAGTGTGGATGGTGCAGGGGTAGGGGGGGACGCAGCGCTGCAGGAGACCCACTACTGCAGTCAGTGTCGAGTCTATGGACCTCAGCAAGTTGTGTTGGTCAGACTGCGCAGCTGAAATGCCCTCCATGTATGCCTCCATCTGGGTGAGCACTCGGGTGTGGCCATGGAGGACATTAAGCATCGCCGTCTGACCAACCTGCAACTGCCGCAGGATGTCCACAGACTCGGCATTCACGGCAGCAGTGGAGACAGGGGCAGGGGGTGCGGTGCCTGGCAAGAAGGAGACACGTGGTGACCTAGCACGGCAGGAAGGGACACGAGCAAGTGGGAGGCCGGTGATGGGAATGGAGGGGGCGGGTAGAGTTGGAGTGCTGCTTTCAGCTTTGGGACCAGCCTCCGCCCCCTCGGAGAGCTCAGCCTCGGACCCGTCAGCTTCATAGTCGGTCGTGGGACTGGACAGGTCCTCCGCCTCACTCCCCTCGGCCTCCGTGCCACTCGATGTGCCAGACGAGACAGCACTGCTGGCACTGGTGCTCGCTCCCTCCTCACGGTCCGTGCCAGTGTCTCCCTCGGAATCCCCTGACGATGCTGTGGGCAAGGAGAAGAGACAGGAAATAATCAGACACCTGTATACATATGTCACATGAGTCAAATCCACATAGGTCACTGTGCATAGCCTGAAAAGCAACATGAGTAACATCTACAATACAAGGTACATATGTAGGCCCTGCAACACACAGTTGGTTGACCCACCATGCCACTGAGAAACTATGGAGAGCATGACACAACAGCAAATAACTTGATATCAAATTGGACAGAGGAGCCAGGCTCTGGGGACAATCGAGCACAGCATCTGCACCACACAGCATTGCCAAAAAGGGATGAGCAGGAACCATGTCTATTAACTTTTGGCACATGCTGCAAAGGTAATACTTTAAACCATGCCCAACATGACTGGGTCACTGCACCTTGAGTGTATGTCCAGACAAACATCACACACTGGCCAGACCTAGCAAGGAGACTTCAGGTTTTGACATGTAGGCATTGCCCGCACCAACCACCCCCTACCTGAGAAAATGTGATTGAGACAGAGGAAGTACTTACACCTCTTACTCTGGGATAAAAACACATGGCCTGCAATAAATCCTGATTGTACACAAAATACCCCTGGTGCACCTGTCCACATATATCATTGACAAACAACCATCATCAGATAGTCGTACCAACACACACAGGCACTGGCCACTGTGAGTATGCACAATCAAAATTGGGTCACCCTGTACAGTGGACACATGTAGCACAGTTTACGTAAATACAAATGAGGCCAGGGTACAATGCCACAGAGCACAACCTATGCTGAAGACACAGAGAATGTCCACATTGTTGGATGACACACATGGGGGCAGATCTATATTGGAGATGCGCCACTTTTAAGCCGCCGTTGCGTCACTTTTGTGACGCAGCGGCGGTGTAAACCCTGCGCCACGTTGCGCCATATTTACATCGTGACGCATCTATGGAGATGCGTCACGATGTAAAGCCCTGCGCCACGTAAAACCTGTGTCAGGTTTCACGTGGGCGTGTCAACAGAGGGGGGGGCGTTGAAAAGTGACTCAGTCAAATCTATAAGATTTGGCTGAGTCACTTTCCCAACGCTGATGCGCCAAAACCCTGCGCCTGCTTGAAGCAGGCGTAAGGCTTGACGCACCATGTTAGGGATAGGGTAGGTTGGAACAGTGCTGGAGTTGCGTCGCGCTTGCGACGCAACTGAAGCACTGCGCCAACCTTACGCCATCGTATGCGTCACGCATCTGTTTATTCCTGCGCCATGATGCGCCGCATTGTAAATGCGGCGCATCATGTGTGGCGCAAGGGTAAACTTGCGTGACGCATCATCCCTGCAAATCAGCAAGGATGCGCCAGGAAACATAAATCTGCCCCATGATACCTAGGAAAAGGTGCCCCAGGGGACTGTAGTGGCCACACTACTCCATGGTCCTGTATGGATATAACTGGAACACAAGCCACCATCCCTGCACTATGCATATCTCACACTCAAGCACATCATGTCAGAGGGCACAACATTGGACATGCATGCAGTAAGGCAGTACACTTTAAACACACACTCCTATGTCGGGACTCAGCATCAGTGGCAACTAACATGGACCCCACAATGACTGAACTGTCCAGGGCACAGGCAAGGTCCCAAAACCTGTTACACACCACCCCCACACATGATGCTGCAAGCATTGGCCACTTGGATAAACTGGCAGCCTAGATAACCTTGTGCAAGAGTGACTACACACAGACCAGGGAACACATGGCAAGGAGGGGAAGGGAGGAAGAACAGCACCGCTTTACTTTGGGGAACAGGATCTGCACTGCACATTTAAACCCTGGCAGTGTATCCATGCAACTGTGCACTTCCAAAAGCTGGTGACACACAACAAACACACATGTACCTACCCCCTTCCTGCTGCTGCTTCTCCAGTACGCGCCTGTCCAAGTCAGGGTAGACCACCGCCAGCACACGCTTCTGGATGTGGGTCAGACGCCGGCGCCCACGGTTCTTATGGCTCTCAGGTGAGTCCCCCAACAGGACCCGTGCGATCCTCCTCGTCCAGCACCGGATATCCTGCCAGCGTTTCCTCACCTGGGCTAGGTGCCGCTTCCGACCCTCCGTCCTCCTCACGGCACTGACGGCTTGCTTCCAGATCTCCCCCTTGGCACAGACGCCTACCTGTGAGGATGCAAAAGTGACAATACTTTAATCCACCTTATCAAGGTCTTAGAGACACACATATTACAAATTAGGCATGTTTGAACAGGCCATAGTATGCAGCCAACTCATTGCACCTTTCTCATAGTGACATTATCCTCCTGGGAAAGGGCAAATGCACTAGGTGGCATTGAAAGTACACAGGTGGCATGAGGGGTGCGACACAATCAATGATGCAGGCTCACACTGTGCATCACAAGCTACACCAGGATTCTGTACAGTACCTCTAACCAGTCACATGCCCCAGCCCACTGACGCAACCTCAGCAGAGTACACAGACACACACAGGCACAGAACATTCACCTGCCATTGGCAACTGTGGCTACAAACCTCACTCTGCACATGTGCCACTAGACTGGGGGTGTCACAGGTGTGGGGCTGGCTCATCACGGCAGACACACAGCACTGCTCCCTGCTCACATCAGATGGGCAGGGTATATCCATCCCTCATGCAGCTGGGGTGCAACACTCCACATATGCACTCACCCACATGACAGGGGACTTACACACACACACCAATGTCCAGGGGACGACCACATCATTTGGACACTCTCACCACAGGTACACTAAACAAACACATCTGTGGGTACTGCCACCTGTCACACTGGGGGGACCACAGAATCACACCAGGACTGTAGAAACAACATTCCCAGGAGGATTAGGCAGGCTGAATGTGGCATGCACCATGCAGTGATCGTCACAGTAAGCACTATGCAAGTGAGGAGTGCACACAGGAACTACAGCATGCTCTGCATGGGAGACATGAGCCCTTCCCCCCCCTGGGACCCACTATTAAGAACATTGCATGTCTGTCACACCTGGACACAATGCCAGAAGTCACAGTCACTAAAAAGGGGCACAGTGTAAGCTAGTGGACTCAGCACTCACCTGCTCCCCTGGTCGACCATACAGCATGGTGTACTGTGGGAGGATGACGTCCAGCAACGCCTCATTCTCCTCTTGGGTGAAAGGCTGGGCACTCTCCACAGACCTGGACATGGTGCCAGAGGAATCACGAGCAGCAGCAGTGTTGTGGAATGAAAGGATGTGCAGGCAAGTGCTCTCTCATGGGACCTGGCTGCCTTATATCTGCCTCGCTGCCCTGTTTCATTTACAGGAGTACAGAGTGATTGGTCAGTCACATTTGCATCCTACGTGTCCTCCAATCCCTTTAAACCTACCCCAGTGAGTGGCTTTGCATGGTTTAAAAATTGAGCATGATGTCAAGTCAACAGCCACTTTGCAACAAAGTATATTGTCTCCAACCGACTTTTGCTGGCCACATGATGCAAAAATTCAAACTTGAAACTCGGTCTCCATGACAACCAGCATGCATTTAGGCCCTTATACTTGTCCCTCATGTGTCCCCTATGTTTTTTAATGTTTAAACACAGGTACTGTGCGTTCCACGGCCCTAGGGCACCCCATATGCATTGAAACGGACCGTACACGCGTGTGTACGGTCCCAATCACTATGGGAGTGCTCGCGTGTGCGTACGCCTTAGTGATACGGACCGTACACGCGTGTGTACGGTCTTAATCACTATGGTAGTGCTTGCGTATGCGTACGCCTTAGTGATACGGACCGTACACGCGTGTGTACGGTCCTAATCACTATGGGAGTGCTCGCGTATGCGTACGCCTTAGTGATACGGACCGTACACGCGTGTGTACGGTCCCAATCACTATGGGAGTGCTCGCGTATGCGTACGCCATAGTGATACATACGCGAGCACTCCCATAGTGATTGGGACCATACACACGCGTGTACGGTCCGTATCACTATGGCGTACACATACGCGAGTACTCCCATAGTGATTGGGACCGTACACACGCGTGTACAGTCCGTATCACTAAGGCGTACGCATACGCGAGCACTCCCATAGTGATTGGGACCGTACACACGCGTGTACGGTCCGTATCACTATGGCGTACGCATACGCGAGCACTCCCATAGTGATTGGGACCGTACACACGCGTGTACGGTCCGTATCACTAAGGCGTACGCATACGTGAGCACTCCCATAGTGATTGGGACCGTACACACGCGTGTACGGTCCGTATTACTAAGGCGTACGCCTACGGAAGCACTCCCATAGTGATAGGGAACGTACACACGCCCTCAGAGCGTATGTACGGTGCGTTTCACACCTGACAGTGGTGACAGGCGGCACACAGACAGGAATGGAGCTGTCATACTTGGCCAAGGCTGGACATCAAGGCATTGTCTGTACAGTACTACATGTGTTGGGCACAGGTGTGTCAGGCTGTGATCTGGCACTTAAATCCTGAGGTGTGAAGCCAATAGATGTGTGATGAGCTGTGTACACATATCATGTGTGATGTTGCACCAAGTGCCACTCATCCCCTTCACTCCTTTGACATGTGTGCATGTAGTACAGACTTGTTGAGCGATGCACCACTGGCATGCCACAGTCACCGACACCCACAACTGTCCCCTGATGCCAGGTACACGGATTATTACAGCTGACATGTGACTACCCGCGTTGCACAATGTGACTATGTCATGTGTGTGTCATGTGTTCCCATAAGCTTGCTGTTGGTGTTCCCTCACATGCATCTTCAGTTGCTGCAACCAACATGTGTCTGTGTGTAGATGTGCATGGCACACTGTTACGCACACCATCCCACATGTGTAATCCGACGTAAGGTGTGTATGTATGCATTGAACACGGACTTGCAAGACTAGGACATAACTGCGTACTCTCAATGTATGTGTGATCAGTCTTGACATGTACTCCTTCATGGCAAGGTGTGTGGTCTGTCCTTATTCAATGTCATGTGACCTGTGCCTCTAGTGTTCCGCAACCTGTCTGTGCGATCGACATCCTTCTTCTGCACATATGTGTATGTCTGTCACTCCTGTAATGAGTCTGCCTGTTCACTTAAACTGGCCCACAGCTAGTTTAATGGCATGGGATGTGGAGTTTCACAATCCACTTTTGTAGCTTGTTCTTGGTAGGAGTGTTACCTGCCTGGCATACGTGTCCAGGGCTCATTGCACAGACCTGACTCTGTATGTAGCATATGTGTATTGCCTGTTGAACATGTGCTCAGTACATTGACATTGTTGTTGTACTGAACTCACTCTTCGTTGTCCCTTCCAAATTACTGCAGGGCCCCGCCTCTCCCCCGACCAATTCCGGACTTGGCTGACCTGAGGGAGAATGACTGTATACGCCGCTACCGCTTCCCCCGACCGTTGATTGAGGAGTTGACGGCAAGGCTGGCACCACACCTCCAACCACTACACAGGTATCCTACGGCACTGACGCCCAAGATGAAGGTAATGGCAGCCCTACATTTCTTTGCCACGGGTACCTTTCAATATACCATTGCTCATGTTGGCGGCATGTCACAGACAATGTTCAGCCGTGTTCTGCATGATTTTTTAGAGGCCATGTTGGATCACCTGGATGAGTTCATTAAATTCCCAACTCCTGAGCAGTTGACAGGTGTCAAGCGTGAGTTCTATGCCCTGGGAGGGATGCCCCATGTCATTGGGTCCATAGATGGAACACATGTGGCTTTGGTACCACCACAGGCACAGGAGGTAGCGTACAGGAACCGCAAGCATTACCACTCCATTAATGCCCTTGTGGTGTGTCTTGCCAACATGGTGATTTCCCATGTCTGTGCTCGTTTTCCAGGATCAGCACACGATGCCTACATCATGAGGCGTAGCAGGGTGCCTGAAATGATGCTGCAGCTGCGCAACGAACGAGCATGTATTGTTGGTGGGTATACTCTGTCAGTCCTTTAATTAACATCATCTTCCTGTCTTACTGCTTCTCCTGACCCACCTTTGTCCATGATGTTTCCATGTAGGGGACGCTGGCTATCCCAACATGCCATGGCTGATAACGCCTCTCCGCAACCCCAGCACGGCTGCCCAGCACCGCTACAACAATGCCCATGGGCGGACCAGGCGAGTGATAGAGAGGAGGTTTGGCCTCCTGAAGAGCCGATTCCGTTGCCTCCACAAGACCGGCGGCGCCCTCCCATATGCACTGGTGAAGGTCTGCAAAATCTTCCTCGTGTGCTGCATGCTGCACAACATGGCAGTGGAGAAAGCTGTTCCACTCATCCAGGATCCAGATGATCAGGACCATCAACCCGTGGAGGATGAAGGGCTTTGTGACGAGGCAAGTGATGTGGAGGAGGAGGAGTCAGAACAGGACATCCGGAGTCGGCTCATACGCAACTTCTTTGCTTAGTGGTGAGTTCCAGTGTCTGAGTGTGCACGCATTGGGCCGTGTGTGGCATGTGTTGCAATGTGTGTGTCCATCTGCATGTCTGCCACGTGAGTCAGAGGTGTGTTTGGATGTGTCACTCGAGTGATGGTGCAATAGATGAATATGTTTCCAGAGTCATCATTGTCACCTAGCATGTTGACATCCTTATATGTGTCGAGTACATGCGCATGCATGCGGATGTGCTTCTTTTGGCTGACTTCTTGTGTGTCTCTCATCCCCAGGTACTTGCGCATGCTGTCTGCTGGTGGCATTGTTGTGGTCCTGCTATTCCTCATGAACACAGCAACATGTGCTGACTCAGCGTTACGTGCACGGACACGTTTGAAAATCTCCTTAGGGTAAGGGATGCAGCACGGCTTTTTGGGTGTGGTATTTGTTTTGAATGTGTGTGCACTGCTCCTGTTCATGTTTGGTTACTTTGCATACATGTAGAATCACCATGGAGCACAAGACATGGAGCTGGATTCACCTGAATTGATAGTCACACTTGGTGACAGTCATCTGTAATGGGATAGTGGATTGTGATGAAGCCATCAATGTGTGTAACACTGCCCTCGGAAACATACGGGTTCCTCCGGGTTGACATGGTGTGGGACTTCCCCATTAGAGGCGCAATGGTGTATTGCAGCCTCTCCGTGAGCAGCAGGAGGTGTTTAGCTGTAACCCGTCACTTGTGTGCCAGTTCTATGGATTTCCAGCATCTGTGGGGCAAAGGGGGGTGCCAGTGTCGGTCCCACATGTTCATCCACATGACCTGTGTATGTGTTCACAGAGTTGCATTTGCATTCCGACACACATGACTAATAAAGGTGTCCCTCTGCCTCCAAGGTGCTTCATCTCTTTCAATGGTGGTCTCTTGCCACTGTGCATGCGGTATGTCTGGCATACTTATCAGGGATAGTGCCTATGGGTCTATGGGTAGAGTATCAAGATGCAAGCTGTTTGTCAGGGATTATGATCTGTATTGTGCATGATGTCCTTGGCTGTGTAGGTATTGTGGCATGTCAGTCTCCACGACGGCCACTGTGCTGCATGTGCATCCATTGTGTCTGTGTGCCATGTTGAAACAGACATTCCTTCCTTGACATACACCTTTTGCATGGTTCCTTCCTGTGATCCTTGTCTTTGTGTGCAACTTGTGGCATTGTTTTCTTGACATGGGGCATGCTGCTACAGGCCCTGCAGCAAGGGCACCCAGTGTACACGCACACGAGCTGGTGTTCATCATGGATTGCTTGCTCACATGTGCTATGCTGCTCAGCAGCATCTGTGTCTCATGCTGCAGCACACTCTGCATTATGCAGAAGATCCCCAGTTGCATCCACCTCAAGGCAAGTGAGACCATCCCCCAGGTCAAATACAACATCCGTGTCTAATCCTACCCTGCACTCTACGGACATGTGCGTTACAACTCCCATGATACTTTTCCATATCCAGGGTGCATCTGCACAGCTCAGCTTCTACATCCGGCGACCAAGCCACATCAACGTCCAACAGAGATGGGGGGAATGGATCACTGGCAGCTGCAGGATGACCTTCTCAATCCACGCACACACTCAGGATGCAGCACACAACCCCAACACAACCTTGGGGCACTGTGATCCAAGACCACATTGTGCCATCTCTATGCATTCTACCTTGGCCGGACCACCATTCTCCACATCCACCTGACTCAAGCCTGCAGGACATGGTTCTGCCACCTGTCTACACATACCTGTGAGTTGCACTCCAGGACACTCCACATGATCCCTGACCTCTGCGCATGACTGTTGCTCGTCTTAATAGGTCTGTAGGCACTGTTGTGCGGGCACCCCCTGAGCTGGTTGGGCCCATCACGGGTGAGTAGGGTGCTCCATGTCTGTATTGGATGATACATTGTGACCCATGTGTGTCCTGTGCCAGACTCAGAGCCCAGGGTATGGATGGTTGGAGTTATTTACAAACTCAGGCATGTTTTGACTTTACAACACACACATGTAATGGAATAATTTAAATGACGGCATCATCTCTTGATTGTGATGAATTTTATTTGTGTTGGGGTACGTGTTGGGGGGGGTGACAAGAGGTGCTTTTCGGGTGTGTAGAATCCAAAGTTCACTGGTATTGTTGAGTAACATAGGGGTTTAATAACACATGATGATTTTGAGCTTAATGTGGTTGTTTCTTTTCAATGTTATGGGTTTTGAGCAAATAGCGGAATTAATTGTGCACAAGAAATGGGGGATTAATCATCGGAGAGTGTTTTTTAATTGTATTCATTAGAAAAATTGGTTTTTAGATTTTGTGAAACTGTTCATGATACGATGTTTTTTCTTTACTCTAGAGTTACCCCTGACGAAGGCCGAAAGGCCGAAATGCATTGGGTCAAATATTATAATGAAATGTGCGAATCCGACATGCTGTATTAAAGGCTGTGGCATTATACACGCATTTGTACATCGGAAGAACCATGTTTCACCTATTCATTCAAACGGATAATAAACCTCATAAGGAAATTTATTAAAACGGACTAAAATTGATGAAATTTTTTGGCTTACGATGTTTTTTCATCTAACAAGTGGTGGTTTGCATCCTGGGACTGATATGCAAATATCAGCAATCTTACGTACTTTCACAGTGCTTTAGGACATAGCACTTGCCAGGATAGCACCCCGAAATGACTAGACTCGATGAACTTTGAAGAAACAGGTGTGCGGGACGTATTCAGAATGGATTTGGTATCCTTGCCATTGGAAATCATCAGAGTCCATGCCACAGTCTTTGTCAACATTGTTCAGACAGTGACCAGCAAGTCCATGTGGCAGAGAATGTCATTTGCTGCTGTGCTGCTGTTGGGCCAGAGGGCCAGGTGCCAGGCCAGGTGACCTGGGGGATGGTGATGTTCCGCTGACTCTCATGGTCTTTTCCGTGGATGACCCACCTTCCTGCGGGGACCCTCAGAAGCAGGCCGTGACGATGCTTGTGATGCTCCATCGGATGATTCCTCCTCCTCCTGATCCCTCCCTGTGGCTGGTGATGATGTTCGCCTGGTGGCACAGGGAGGGTTGCCCATGTTGTCGGCAATCCGATGGAGTGAACGGTTCATTTCCGTGAGCACCGTCAGGAGCTCAGCCAGTCTTGTCTCCATCCGTCCTTGGTGTCGCTGTTGACTGGCATATTGCTCGGCCTGCATGTTCTTAAGCTCGTTGAGGGCCTCCATTACCTGGCTGATGCCCCTGGAGTCACGCCGGTATGTGTCGAGGATGTTGCTGACGTGTGACATTTCCGGTTCCTGAGCCAACTGGTCAGGCTCGTGCCTCCGCCGTCCTCCACTCCCACCACCCCTGCCCACTTGCGCCTGGCCTGCCATTGTGGGCACATCGGGTCTCCGGGACCCCTGAGGGATGGCATTTGCGGTGTCGCCTGCCTCCTCCTGGGTGCCCGGAGAACCTTGTCCCTCCTGGTCAGACTGGCTGTGTTGTGGTGTGCGGGCAGGGCTCCTGCGTGTCTCCTGGGATGTGGCAGGAATGGGGGTGGTGGTTGGCACAGTTGTACCTGACGCAGGTGCTGCAGGTGGTTGGACACCAGAGGGGCCAGGTTGGTCGGGGTCATCCACGGAGTGGTGAGAGTCGTCGCTGCCGGTGGGATCCTCTTGAGGCGGAGAACGAAAACGTTGACCTGTGTGTGAGAGAGACAATGTTAATTGTGTTCCATGCGACATCCATGTGTCATTCATACTTAAGTTGGCACAGTTCCTCTGGGTAGTTGGATATGTCTAGCATTCCTCTCACAGTGCACTTGTGCATGGGTATGTCCCTTGGCCACAGCTTTCAAAACTTGACCTATGTGTGATACACTCTTAGTTGATGCATCATTTTTTAACACAGTCAGCAGTGTAGTGAGCGGGCGTAGCGAGCCATGCAGATGCGCCTTACGTGTTGGACTGTACGTGGGCAAATGGTGTATTTTCCATGCTATTTGAGGATGTAGGTAGGTAACTTAAGCATTTGTGACTGTGTTCTAACAAACACAGTGAGTGCGTATACTGGGTGTAAGGTTAGGTTTGTGGCTGCAGCAGGGATGTACTTGTGCACAGATCGACACATGGCCCAGTGTTTAGCAAAGGGAAAAGGGGGGGGGGGTTAACGCACTGCCAAACCTTGTCTACATGCACACAGTCCACCTGCTGACGAGCGGACATGTCCACACCACCCAAGGGTGATTTGTTCTCCCTGTGTCTCCCTTTCTCCCTCCCTCTGTCAGCCTCCTCCCTGTGTCCGTCTCCCTGTGTGTCCCTTTCTCCCTCCCTCTGTCAGCCTCCTCCCTGTGTCCATCTCCCTGTGTCTCCCTTTCTCCCTCCCTCTGTCAGCCTCCTCCCTGTGTCCGTCTCCCGGTGTCTCCCTTTCTCCCTCCCTCTGTCACCCTCCTCCCTCTGTCTGCCTCCCTGTGTCCCCGTCTGTCTCCCTCCCTCTCTCTCCCCCTCTCCCTCCCTCTGTCTGTCACCTCAGCCCAGCTTCCTGGGCACACACATTTTGCAGGTCTTTCAAAGGCCATTGGCTTGTTCATGTGGGTTTGTTTCTAATCTCCAGACACCCACTGGGCGGAGTGTCTGAGCCTGCGCTGCTGCTGTGGCGGTGTGTGCTGACACTCTTTTGAAGTGATGCCTGTTCATTAGCTGCTGTTGTGTGCAAATTGTGCCTTCATACCCATGTAATCGTGCAACGCGGCCACCATTTGCAGGCAACACAGTACTGTGTGGGGACACACTGATTGTATGGCTGTGCCCTAGGCCATATGGGCTGAGGGCATTGTTGTCTGCTTCTGAGTTGCTCAATGTTAATTTTGAGGGCCACCCTCCCGGCATTGGGGACATCCTGACTTGTGTTGGTGTTTTGTGTGGCGTGTGACTTGGCATGGCCTTGTTTGGTGCATGGGGCATGGAGCTGCTAGTGGCATGTGTGTGTGTTTGGAGTGTGGTTGTGTCCGGTGATGGCTTTTGGGTGGTTGCGTGCATTATTGGGATTTGGGTTGTGGATGGCGTTCCCCCCATGTGAGGTGAGTTGTTTGTGTACTCACCAGGCTCTCGGACTCCTTCTACTCCGTGCACTCCCACCGGCGGCAGCGTGGCCATCACCTTCTCCTCCCAGGGATGGTAGTGTACCGGTCTGCGGGGCGGCCCTCCTCCAGTGATGTTGGCCTGGTTGTGCTCGTCCGTCATTTTGCGGCGGACCGTCCTCCGCAGATCGTACCACCTGGCTTGGCATTCATGCCTGGTCCTTCTGGTGGCCCCAACAGCATTCACAGCATCAACGATCCTCTGCCACATGGCAGATTTTTCGGATATGCTGGTCTGTCTGACCAATGTTCCAAAGAGCTGTGGCTCGACTCTGATGATTTCGTCGACAAGGATCTCCAACTCTTGCGTAGTGAACTTTGGATTCTTGTTAGTGTGCATGGTGTGGGGTGTGAGTGTGGATGGTTGTGGGTGTGTGAGTGTGGTTGTGAAGGTGTGTGTGTGAATGTGATGAGGGGGTGTTTGTGATGGTGGTTGTGTGAAGGAGTGCAAGTGTAAGGTGTAGTGAAGGTTGAAGTATGGTGCAGTTGTTAGTATGTGTGGTCTGGCAGCAGTGGGTCTGTTGCAAAGGATCATGGTTTGTGTGTGGGCCCTTTTTATTGGTCCATTTGTGGGTGTGGCTGTGTTTGAACTTTGCGTGGGTGTGTTATAAGGATTGGTTGTGTTTTGGACCTCTGTTTAGCAGTTTGGCAGTTGCAGGTCAGTGTATAGGATGTATTTGGGCTTGTTGGACATGTTTTGTGGTGTTGTGCAATTCGAATTGACTCTCCTTGTGTTGTTTTGCTTTGTCCTGTTTCAGTACGAGTGTTTTTAGCGTCTGTACGGTGCGTACATGGGCCATGTTGTTGTACAGTGCTGACCTTTGCTATGGCTTAGTACGACTCGTACATGCGCGATGTTGGGTGTGGGTGCTGGTGTAGGGGCCTGAGGTAGGGTGCGTACAGACACGGGCAGGGTGTTGGTCCGCACCGTCCATAGGTGCTGGTGTTTCGCACCGTACATACACGGGTGGGGTGTGTGTACGCACCGTACATACACGGGTGGGGTGGGGGTACGCTCCATACGTACAGGGGTGGGGGTTCGCGCCGTACATACACGGGTGGGGGTTCGCGCCGTACATACACGGGTGGGGGTTCGCGCCGTACATACATGGGTGGGAGTTTGCACCGTACATACACGGGTGGGGGTTCGTGCCGTACATACACGGGTGGGGTGGGGTACGCTCCATACATACACGGGTGGGGGTTCACGCCGTACATACACGGGTGGGGGTTCGCGCCGTACATACACGGGTGGGGGTTCGCACCGTACATACACGGGTGGGGGTTCGCACCGTACATACACGGGTGGGGGTTCGCGCCATACATACACGGGTGGGGGTTCGCGCCGTGCATACACGGGTGGGGGTTCGCGCCGTACATACACAGGTGGGGGTTGGGCGCGTACATACGGGGGCTGGGGGGTACGACGCGTACATACGGGGGCTGGGGGGTTACGACGTGTACATATGGGGGCTGGGGGGGTACGGCGCGTACATACGGGGGCTGGGGGGGTTCGGCGCGTACCTACGGGGGCTGGGGGGGGTTCGGCGTGTATGCAGGCACATGTCTCCATGGTTGCTATGGGAGTTCGGTCCGTACGGTTTTTTTCCATACGGTTGTAACATCGGACGCCCGGTACGGATCGTACTTGCGCGCTTGGACTTCGGTTTTCACATTTTGTACGTAAAATCGTCCGGGGACGTGTCGGACACGTTTTCCGACCCGAGGACGTGTGGGGGAATTTTCCCAATGCGATTCGTATGGACTTTTTCCCATATGAATCGTACTTGGCAGTTTGTACGGTACTTGTACGATTCGTACGGAAAAAAATCCGGATACGATTCGTACGGGGAAATTATTTCCAGGATCGGAATCCGCCCCTTTATAGTTATTTTTCTTCAGTACTGTGATCTGATGAGCCTCCTCTCGGCGCCTCAAAAAACAGAAAGCAAATGCTGTTGTCTGGCGCCAAGATCTTTTTTTCACAGGTTGTGGCCAGAGCGACCGCTACTCGATGGAAGGAATTTCTTTCCCTGCTCTACGTTCCATGAATGCTAGATATGGCCTGGTGCATTCTTGCCTATTGAGAGTTACTAATAAGGACAAAACTTTGTCTTTTGAATCTCGGGAGGACTTGAGAAAATTCATCTGTCTTCATAATGGAGATGAAATGGGCTTTGGGAAACCATTATTCATTGTTACTCATGTTCTGCTTTATCTTTTTCTGGTAATAGGTATGGGAAACACCCTTTACCCCGCAGTCACAACGACATGTCTTTACATCGCAGTCACTACCCGACTGAGATATTACCATGTGTTACTTTCCACACAAATCTTTACGACAGGTTGCTGTAGAGGGTGCATTGTTGGACTGGTCTTAGATTTTTAAGCCCAACACCTTCCCTACTGTTGCGTAGAGTGGAATTGGAATATAAATGTATACTATTCCAAAGTCTAGAGCTTCCTAAAGCAAGTCGTTGTTATGACTTGCGTAATAAAGTAACACGTGGTAATGTCTCAGTTGGGGTAGTGACTGCTTTGCAAAGGCAGGCAGGGCACATGCATGGGGGGTTTTGTCATACAACCAGATGAAAGGGGTCAGATATGTTGTCCAATGCGAGGTTTGCAGTTCAGTATACAATGGAGTGTATACGTCAGTGAATCAGTGTGTGAGCGAGTGAGCTTGGGAGTGAGTATGGGAATAGGGAAGTGAGTGAGGAGACAGTGGGTGGGTTAATAAGTAAGTGAGTGAGTTAGGGACAGAGTGTGCTAGTGTGTTAGGGAGTGTGCCACAGAGGAACTACCTGGTTGATTTAGCACACTGTATTTGACAAGTTTGTAATACCATAGTCATAGCAGGGCTGGAATGTTGAGGGTACTGCAGGATCACACTGAGGTGTTTTGTCAGAGCTGTATGCGGCACCTGTACTGCTGACATTCAGCTTAGGTGTAGGGTTTCAATGTAGGTGTTTGGTAAAGTATAGGTTTTGGTTTAGGTTGTTTGGTTCGCATTTGTAACTCAGCTGGAAAAACTTTACAAATAGTTATTTTGTAAGCATTTAATTAGGTCAATTGCTCTGGTTAGCACTGAGAGGAAAATTAGTCTTTTCTACTTTCCAGAAGACGCAGCAACATGAACCTATGGTGGTGATAGCTGTTAAGACACATGTCCTTTCCACTGAGGCAGATATGCACATCACAGAAGCGAAGAAAGAACACATGCTCAAACACATGATAGGGAAGCACAAATAGAAGAGGAATCATGATGCCTTCTAGCATTCCCACATGATCAGCTAGGTAGTCTGAGAGGCCAGTGTGCGTATTATTGAAAAGTTGTGCCTTGTTTATTTATCACTGGCCTTCATCATCAGTTACAGTGTTATATAGGCCATGGCCCCTGGCAAACTGAGTGCCGCAGGGAGAGCCCAGGACAGTAGACGACACCCACAAGACTCCGACAGGTGAGCTCTAACAGGGCGGCTCTGGCAGCAAGACAGTGTGACTAGAGGTGTGTGAAATTCCCTTACGGTAAGCAGAACACAGTCATTTCGCCTGTTTTTTTCTCATCCAAGCAGAATTTTGGCTTATCCGCTGCTCCATGGGCAGAGAAACCCCCCAAAAAACACAGTTGCCGTTTGGAGAACTGTGAGGGGCCTGGCAATGTGTCAAACTTAATACTAACTGCACTAAGTTACATACATTGCCCAGACTCCAAACAGTAATCTTCAAAGAAAAGCAACTGTTACACACAAGCTCCACTGCTGCGATACTTCCTTTGAAGAGCACTGCCAGGGGTACCCCACTGTAATTACCATAATGTAATTACCATTAAAGCAATTATGCAATGGCCTGCCCCTGACAGTGAAGGGCGGAATAGGAATGTTTCATTCCATGCATGCCTCAAAGCCTGGAATGAGGAATTCATGTTTAGAACATTTTTCCTCCATTCCTCCTTTTTTCCAATCCAGGGTTCGTAGATGTGGATACGGACAAAGGGGCATTTTTACAATATTTTGGCATAGGGCAGTGCTACATGCCTTCTAGCCACACTGACTTACATCAATAGAAAAGGGCAGGAATGCACAGTATCTACAAGATATGGCACATTCTTGTTCTTCTGTTGTCGCGCAAACTACTACCAAGCACTAATGCAGGCACCCTAGCACCATGGTGCAATGGTGTCTGTGTTGTTGGCATACTTGTTTTTGTGCAGGAAGGGACACAATCCTGCACAAAAACAATCAAAGGAGGTGTTTTCCTTGTTCTACGTGTGCTACAGAATGCAGCACATAGGGAAAGAGTTACAAATGAGGAGAAATGTAAACATTTCTCCTTGTTACTTCTGTTTAGGGGGGTGGGTGTTAGGTTTGGCGCTGCCCAAGATTTACACTGTGTTGTAAATCTGGGGCAATGCCAAAAGCCATGGGTGTTGCGTGGGAACACCTCCTGCAACACCCATTGAATGACCCTTCCATGCAGAGTAAGGCATTGCCCTACTCCATATTTACAAGACCATGAAAAGCCACACAGGGTGGCTTTGCGTGGCCTTGTAAATATAGGCCGGCAAACTGCGCCTCTGGAGCATCACAAAAGTGACACTCCGGCAGCATCACAAGTGGCGTTGGGGCATTGTAAATATGCCCCAATGCTTGAACTCCACTACCCTATGTATTTAATTTTAGCTATCCTCTCTGGTGCCCTGGTAAATGTCTTCCCACCATGTATCCATCCGAAACCCTCTGTTACCCATGGTCCAGACATGCCTTTGATGGAGCCTGCCGGGAATCAACCACTTGTCATGGAAATACACATAGCTCCACCTGCGTTTGGCATCCATGGCCCAGACCTGTCAACTAAGAAAAAAGTCACTCTGTCTGGTCCCGAAAAGCACAAATGTGCTCCCCTTTCCCCCAAAACCCCTCCTGTAAAAAAACAAAAGCTTGCTGAGGCTGGTGCCTGTTCAAAGCCTTGAAAGATGAGCTAGAAATCTACTCTTTGCAGTGGTTTCCAGCACATCTTCCCTCTCACACTGTGATATCAGCTCCTCACCGTGAGACTGTCCGAAGGGATCTGATATTGTATGACACATTATGGCACTATGTGAGCTGGCTGGTCTGCATCAACCTCTGGACACCTGTCATCCTCACACTTTCGTACACCTGCCCCCACAGTCGCTAGGCAATGCCTTCATCACTAAACTTTCTCTACTTTCACTGGTCCCGCTCTACAGTAGTAAACATGCCAGAATATCTGGCACCATTCCGTCATTGGAGGGCCTCAGCTGCATATCCCACCGTTTATCCATTCCTCTTGCGGGACCCCCATCTCAAAGCTTTACCTGCTCATAAGCAGAGTCTATGAAGACCAGGTTCCTAATGGACTGCTTCCACATAAGTTGTGTAGTATCAGTGCTTAACTTGTAAATGAATGAATGCTGGTTCCCAAAGCTAAGCTCATAAGCCCATGGTCATTGCAAGTAAATGCTAGTGCTTCGAATACCAAAGCACCTCAGGCCTCCTTGATCCACTAGCAGACACTTCCTCCCTCTTTACCTCACTCTTGCAGCTACCTTCTTTCTCCCTTTCTGACGTTTATTCAGTTTTGCTCTTCTTCCATCTTTTCGCTTTGAATTTTTGCTGTGGTACACTTCTTTTTTTTTAGTTGAATAATTTTTTTATTTAAGCGAAAGAACACAGAAATACAAATACAGTAATGCGCTCAGAAGAGAAGTATAGACAAATATTGTACATCAAAACAGTCTATAAAAAGTCAGTGATATATATATGGAAACAACAGATTGCATAAAATTGTATTAAAATTCCTACTACTACTCAAATAAGAAAACATAATAATTATAAAACTTTGTACTAAAATACTGTGTTCTGGTATAACTTAGGGGAGAGTATAATATATTAATGAATTTTATTTATAAAAGAAAGGATGGGAAAAGTATAAAAGAAGAAGGGATAGCAAAGAGAAAGATACGGAAAAGAGAAAAAGAAAGAGAAAGAGAAAAAGGAAAATATGAAGTAAAAGAGGATACTATAGGAAAGATGATTGTGATGACAAAAAAAGTAGTGAATGGAAGCCATAATAAATTAGACTTAATCTTTAGATGGATAGATGCATGGGATACAGAAGCAATTCTATGTTCATCACAGATTAAATTCCACCAAAATAAAAAAGATAATTTAGAATTGTCTTTCCAGCATGTTAATATAACTTTAAAAGCAACAGCAATCAACAAATAAAATAAAATAGATTTAGTAGTAAGTTGGTCAAATTCAGGAGATAGAGTACCTAAAAATGCATTGTGAATATTAAATTGAACTTCATAATAAAAAATCGAAAGACATTTTGACCAAACAGTTGTCCAAAAAGCATGAACCTTATGACAATAGTAAAGTAAGTGTTACAAGGATCCTTCAGCATCGAGGCATGACCAACAAAGTGGTGAAACAGATTGATTGATTTTATGAAGAAAAAGGGGAGTAATAAAAACTCCATTACAAATAAAATATAAGGATTGTGTGATATTGGCGGCTTTGGAAGTTTTGAAAAGATTTTGCACAATCGGATGAGGAAAGGACAATGTTTGGGATAGATCCTGTTCTCAAGCTAACTCAATATTAGATTTATTCTGTGTGCTGGTAAGTACGGATAGGGATTTGTATATCAAGGAAGCACTTGGAATTGTGTCAGAAGAAATTTGGTACAGGGGTGTATCAGGTGTGAATGAAACTGGAACTGGGTTAGATATGAAGTTTTGTAAACAATTCTGGAGAGCCGGAACTAAAATGTGATATTGTTGGAGGCATGAATCAGGAAGATTAAATTTCTCTTGCAATTGATGGAAGGGCAAAATCAAATTGTTAACTATCAATTGATTAACATAAAAAATGCCTTTTTCTCTCCAGTGTTTGTAGTAAAAAGATTTGTGACAAAATCTGATGTATTTATTAAACCATAGTGAGGAGGCTAGAAAAGATCGATAGCTATCAAAATCTTTGAAAAAAAGTGTATGTAAAAGGTATTGAGAGTATTTCAAAATTGGGTACTTAGAGATAAAAGTACAATTGGTCATAAATATAACATCCTGTAAAGAGAAATCATTTAACAGTGAACATTCAATAGTAACCCAAGAAGGTCTAGGTAAATCTTGATAATCTTTAGACATAGCATAAAATTGACGTATTAAAAATTCATTATAATATACTCTAAAATCAGGAAATCGAACACCGCCCTCAGTTTTAGGACGAATAAACTTAGCTAAGGCAATCTGTGCACGTTTATTGTTCCATAAACGTTTGGTACATATAGAGTTAATCTGAGTAAAATAATAATTGGGGACTTAGAATGGTAACATTAAAAGTGTGAATAATACCTGAGGAACAATCATCATTTTAATTGTATCAAGTCTGCCCCACCAGGACAAAAATAAAGGAGACCAAGAGGCCAACAAATTACTAATTTTAAGTGTCAGGGAGGTAAAATTGTGGGATAGGGTGTCAGGAATGCTAGAGGAAAACCATGCTCCTAAATATAAAATTTTTGGGGGGCACCAAGTAAAGTTAGTTGAATCAAACATATGACGATAACATAGTGAATTTAAAGGTAAAATCTCAGTCTTGGAAAAATTTAGTTTGTAACATGAGACTTTACAGAATGATGAAATCTCTTGTAAAAAGGGGGGAAGTGATGAAACAGGAGTGGACATATAAATAAGGATATCATTTGCATATGCAGAAAGTTTAATTTGATGTGATTTCAATGTAAAACCAGCAATAAGGGGGTTATTTCTAATACGTTCAAGGAAGGGTTCTAAGCAAAGAAGAAAAAGTAATGGGGAAAGGGGACATCCCTGTCGTGTACCTCTGTGCCGATGGAAATATGGGGAGAAGAGACCGTTAACAAAAACACATGCTTTTGGAGCAGTATACAGTAGTTTGACATATGAAATAAACTTTGGACCAAACCCAAACCATTGTAAAGTGTATATCATGAAGTCCCAATTTATTCGATCAAAAGCTTTCTCAGCATCAAGAGAGAGGGCTGCTAAGGGAGAGGGATATTTTCCTCCAAGGGTGAGAATATTTGAAAACATTTTGGCATTGTCAGAAGCCAATCGTCCTTTGACAAAACCAGCCTGGTCTGGATTAATAAGAAGAGGAATAACTTTCTCCAAACGGGATGCCAAAATCTTTACAATACAATCGTAGTTGATTAGGGCTATAGGACGAAAATTTTTGCAAAAAGAGGAATCTTTATCAGGTTTGGGTATAACAATAATAAGAGCTTCTAAAAAAGAGCCACAGGCTTTAGAACTAGATAGGAAGAATTAAAAAAGCTCTAATAATTTAGGGGCAAAATTTGAGGAAAAGGCTAAAAATAATTCAACTGAAAAGCCATCAGGACCCGGTGCCTTGGATTTTTTCAAGGATTTAAAGACATCGGATATTTCTTGAAGAGAGATATCCTCCTCTAATTGTAAAAAGATAACGGGGAGAGCTTTAGGTCTGGGAATATCTTGGAAGAACAATATAAAATCTCTTTCAGAGGGGTTAGTATTTTCTGTATATAAGAGATTGTAATAAGACTGAAATGTGTATATAATGTCAGAGTCAGATGTAAGGAGTTTGTTGGTTTTTACTGAGTGGATAGGTCCGATATTCTTATGGTCTGATTTAATTTTTAAATAATTTGCTAACATTTTTCCCACTTTGTTTTGGCCTCCGTGAAATTTAGATTTAATCTTAAGAAGGATGGTACAGGCATCTACAGTGGCAATTTTGTTCAGGGTAGATTTAGCTTTAATTAACTCTTGTAATGATGAAGAGGATTTGGACGAAAAATAGTTATGTTCCAAAGTTTTAATTTGTAGCAGGGTTTCTTTATATTTAGCATTTAATAGCTTTTTTTTCTTGGAAGTGTGGGCAATGGTGAAGGCTCTAAAAGATGCTTTAAAGGCATCCCAATTATTGTGAATTGAGGTATCTAAAGAATTGTTTAGGACAAAAAATTCATTAATGAAAGAGGTCGCTTCTGATATAACGGTTCGATCTGACAAAAGGTGATTGTTAAATCGCCAGCGACCTTGTTTGCACTTAATGAGGGACAAATCAATAGAGGTAGAAACAGGAGCATGGTCTGAAATAAAAATAGAACCAATTTCAGATGATTGGAGACAGGGGAGTATTGATTTAGAGATTAAAATATAATCGATACGAGATTTTGTGTGGTGAACAGGGGAAAAAAGTGAATTCTGAAGCATCTGGATTGCATGTTTTCCATACATCAAATAAAGGGCGAGATGGCATGGCAGACTGAAAAAATGTGTGGGTCTTATCTGGTTTAAATTTACATTTAGATTTCCTGTCAGAAAAAGGGTCCAACCAGTTATTAAAATCACCACCAACCACGATATTAGGATTGGATATAGAGGATAACTTCAATTTTATAGAATGCTGAAATTCAGGGTCTGGTTTAACAGGTCCATAGGTATTAAGAAAGGTAATTTGCATTTTGTTTATGAGAGCGTCCACCAGTACCCAACGGCCATTAGAATCACATTCTGATGATAATATTTGGGCATTAATAGATTTGTTAAACAATATAGCAATCCCACCATGACAGTCAGTAGCAGAAGAAAAAACAATTTGATTGACCCATTGGCGTTTAAGTTTAAGGGATTCTGCATCATTGCAATGAAATTCCTGTAAAAAAGCAACTTGGGCGTTGAGTTTACATAAATGAGACAATACCTTTTGACGTTTAACAGGATGACCTAGGCCACGTACATTCCACAAGACAACGTTAATCATATTGTTGGATTAGGGGGAACATGTGGAAACAGGAACACAAAACTGCAAGAGCAAGAACAACAACAAAAAAAGAAAAGAAAGACACCAATTATTACGTGATGAAGAAAAAACAGTAAATAATTGCTTTTGCTGTATAGCAATCAAGTGTGACACACTAAGGAAGAATCAATCCATAAGCGGGACGAGCATTGCAGATCCTTTTGCAGTCTGAGTGGTTATTACTTGTATACGAAGCTCAGATGCACATTTCCTCAAGGGTCTTGTACAAAAAACGGGCAGAAAAAGGAGAACGCGAGCGCTGCGGTACAAAATGGCGGGCGCCCGCGTCTCGCTGTGGTAAAATCACCACCACGGCGTATGGGCTCAAAATGGATGTAAGGTGCTCAAAAAGCTGTACAGAGACTCACCGCACCCTCATGGAGCCATGACCGCTCCCTGAAGTCGGGATATCGGTCAAACGAGGCTCTTTTACAGTAACGAAGTCCCACATCGATGCGGAGGTTACACCAGTTCTGCCATGATGCTTCGGCGCGCAAGCCACGCCCCCCCTGTGGTACACTTCTGATGCAAGAAAATAAGAGCTAGTCCCCAAAAATAAATTCAGGTGGCCCCCACCAGCAACACCTGACTCATGGGAGATTTATTTTGCACTACTGCCGAGGAGCCAGAAATCGTGTTAATGCCTTGTCAGGATTCTAAACTGTGCATTCCCGATGGCTGGTGTCTGCCAGCAGGGGCTCAGATTACTGAGCTACATGCCTACATTATGATAAATGCACCACCATACTATGAAATCTCTGCTACAGAATACCATCTTCTCTAAATTTCACACTTGTGTCTAGCATGACAACGATTTTCTGTGAAACAGGGAATTATATATTGAATCCATGATGAAAACTGCCTAAGATGCCTTCCCTATATGGCCCTGCTTTAAAACTGTCTTTAATAAAATAGTTGAAAATCAATTCACTTTGTTTGGCCTGGTATTGAATCATAGCTTGAAGATACCCTATATCATCTGTGACATCCCCCATTCCTGACTTTTTTTGTTTTGCAATTCGCCTTTGAGTTCTGATACAAGTTGTTTTATGTTTTTATTAAAGGCATTTCAGTCCCAAAAGGAGCTAACTGAGTCAGCTGAATGTCAGTTAAACCTGCAATTGGATGTCACACATCCAGCTCATAAAAAAATGAAACTATTCTTCCAATTTCCTGGCTGAAAATGTCCAGCTTTTCTTCCAAACGAAAGTTGCAGACTTTATAAAATATAGCAAATGCGGATAATTCCTATTTTACCTTTTTATACAGCAGTGTAATATGCTGCTCAGCCAGGATGTGTGTGTATGTTGGAATGTTGGAGTTAGAATGTTGGAATGGTTTGAGTCAGTTGGTCTATGGGCTGAGCAGCGTACAGGCTGCTCCTGGTGGGGTTCGTTATTTATATACTTTAATACCTGTAACTTTCAATCTTCAATAAACATATTTGAAGTTACCAACCAGAACGGACATTTCATCATTCATATTTCTACTTATTACAATTGGTACCAGGAGTGGGGTATTTTCTATTCCCTTCAATTGACGACGATTGGAAACCCTCAAGAAACTTCAAGATAACGAAATTCAAGAAAAAGGAAATCCTCGAAAAGCAACTTAAACTTACTTGCACTGAGAGCCCCACCAGTGACCTCCCACCGGTCGCCCACAACGCGAGAGTGCAAGTCCCTGCTTGGTGTTCCTTTCTACTGGCAGCCATTCCTCCGACATCGTTGGCCCAGTTTAAAAGTGACAGTTATTTCCTGCCCACAGACCCTGCGTTGCTGCTTTCATTCAGCCTTCAGAGAGCTGTGTGACACGATTTATTTGGTGTTTCAGAGGCACATTAGCCCAGCGGATTTGTCAAGGAGAGAAATGTAAACGGAGAAGTGACTTTATTGTCTGCATCTGCGGGAGAGAATGGTTTTTGAGGCCTGTTTACGTTTAATTTAATTGCCTGCATTTTCAATTGAAAAACGTCTTGTGACAGCTCATTTTCAGCGTGGACAAGTTGAGAACACTGGCTCTGCTGCTTCGTGTTCCTGGGTGAGGCACTTTTTATATATTATTTATTAAGGCAAATATCAGCAAGAGCTGCGTTTAGTGTGCGCATGCTGTGGTGACAGTTCAACCGTTTGTTGCTGTTTAAATGAGAGCGCGCTTCCTTTCACAGCGCGCGCAGCTTACCTTTGGTCTTACTCCTGCGATGCCTCTTCATTCTCACCTGTGACGTTCTTCTCTCCGTCACCGCAACTACTCATGAATCTTTGGAGTACTCTTCCGCCGTGAGCCATCCCGCTTTACGTCATGCTACGTGACTCCATCTTGATTGGCACCACCGGAGCACTTTTAGATCGAGCTGATGTACTGTTTACTTTTTGCTGCCACTTTTACTCCTACGTGCAGCTCCATCTGGATCGTTGTGGTTCTATGTCCCACTTGCCTTTTGTTCTTGGCCAGCAGCTGCGTTTTCTGATGTACTGTTTTGAAATAATTTGTCTCGTCCTGTATTTCGGTTCGGAGTAAGGAGTCATGCTACAGTGCCATCTAGTGGCTGTTCGGCGCCACTGCTCCTTAACAATAAATAGAAAGACTCTCTCGTTGGTGTCTTTGTGAAGTTTGCCTGTCCTGTTGAGTTCTGCCCGTGATGGGCATGACACCAAGTTGGCTCCAAGGGGAAGGAAAGATAAACGGGGCGAGTGAGATGTTTTTCAAAATCATCAAGAAAGGCCTGAAGTCGATACAATTAAAAGCTGCTGTGAAGAGACTTTTGGATTGGACCTTTGATTCGAAAAGAATAGATGAGTTATTTATTTAAAAAAATGCTGCAATATGTTTTTCCATTCCGTTACCATTTAATATTAGTACCTCACAATGCCTTTACTCTCATTTTCTGAAATAAGTACTTCATGATTTCTATACGCTAATTTTTTAACATAGTCAAATTTAAAATAAGTACTTCATGATATCTGACAGTCTTATTTAAAGTAAGGATTTCGATATATATTTTGTTGTTTATGTGGTACCACCACATCTCGTGCACATTTGTTTTCATATTGCATTTACTTTGTTGTATGTGGTACTACCACATCTCGTGCACATTTGTTTTCATATTGCATTTACTTTGTTGTATGTGGTACTACCACATCTTGTGCACATTCTTATAAATTGTTTTTGCCTTATTTCGAGTGGTACTACCACATCTAGTGAACATTTTTACAAATTGTATTTACCCTGTTTATGTGGTACTACCACATCTAGTTCACGTTTTTACAAATTGCCTTGTTGCATCTCGTGCACATATTTAAAAATGTTTTGTCTTGTTTCATGTGGTACTACCACATTTTGTGCACATTTTTAGAGATTGCAGTTACCTTACTTAACATGTTCTACTGTTTATGTGGTGCGTTCCCACATCTATTTAATGTGGTACATCCACATCTTATGCACTTGTTCTACTGTTTATGTGGTGCGTTCCCACATCTATTTTATGTGGTGTTTCCCCATATCTATTTAATGTGGTTCATCCACATCTTGTGCACACGTTATATTGTTTATGTGGCGTGTCCCCACATCGTTTTATTGTGGTCATCCCACATCTGTACTCGCAAATTGTTTTATTGCGTCACGTTGTGCGTTTTGCTTTACTTGTTTTCTTCTTCACGCTCTTGATTGTACTCTTGTACTTCCTTCGTGTCGGCCTGGCCAGCTTTCATGATCTTTGTACTTGAGTCACTTATTGTTTGGTTGTGGGTGTGTATCGTTTGTTTCCAAGGGAAATGGGTGGTTGAGTCGTCTTTTGTGCCTCTTGTGATCCTCATTGTTCCCTCCCACTCACTATTTTCTCATTGTTTTGGTTGTGGGTGTGTATCGGTTGTTTTCATGGTAGAAAGGGAGATGGGTGGTTGAGTCGTCTTTCGTGCCTCCTGTTATCCTTATTGTTTCTTCCAACTTACTATTTTCTCTTGGCGTTTTCTTTCAATTTTCATATCTTGCCATGTTCTCGCCTAAGTCTTTTACTGTGACTTTTTGTTATACCTTTTTAGAGTTTCTCCCTTTTCATTGTTAAGAAGGGAGATGTTGTAATATGCTGCTCAGCCAGGATGTGTGTGTATGTTGGAATGTTGGAGTTAGAATGTTGGAATGGTTTGAGTCAGTTGGTCTATGGGCTGAGCAGCGTACAGGCTGCTCCTGGTGGGGTTCGTTATTTATATACTTTAATACCTGTAACTTTCAATCTTCAATAAACATATTTGAAGTTACCAACCAGAACGGACATTTCATCATTCATATTTCTACTTATTACAAGCAGGAAGACTTTTTTTCTGGGTCAGTATCTTAGAATAGTATAATTTAGTGCTTCATGTGTAAAATATACAAAGGTGGGGGGTGCCACAAGGGGGCGTATTCTATGCACTTAGTCGCATGGCTTAAACAGATAAGCTACATTTTTGTGGTTTCCATAGTGTGCCACCCGAGCGGTATTTTGGTTCCTCTCTAAGCTTTCTGTTACTGCATCCAGATATGGGGACTGGGGATTTGGAGACTGGGAAGGAGATGTGGCCTAATGATCTGAACTGCAGACTCTGTAACTGGGTCACCAGGTTCAAGTCCTGGCATCAGCTCAACATCCTGTGATTCTGGGCAAATCACTGAACCTTCCTGCGCCTAAAAGGAAGAAAAATGAATCTGACCTGGTGTAAAGTAATCTGGTGCTCGTGTAAAGCGCTCCAATGCCTTTGGGAGAGGTTTGTGCTCTATATAAAAGTGCAAACATAAGATACATAAAGCAACAATTGACTTACACCTCACACCAGCTAGGACTATTTGGCTGTGTCAGTGGTTATGAGCTGTTTAAGACAAATGAGTAACATCAATGATTTCGTGGTAAATATTATTGCAAATATTTCATTTCTGACATCATAAGATTGTGAATCACTACTGAGGTCTGTAGAAGGATTAGTGGTTTGCAGTGTGTACCAATCACTCCTGTTATGTTCACTCTGTGTTAGACATGGAGGACCTTTTTCGCTCCACATCTCATCCTTCTGCATATCTTAAACCTCATTAGGGATGTGCGAAATGTATGTATTTTGTTTTCATGTTATGTGAAATTTCAGCAAAATTATGTGAAAGGCAAATGAGGCATTTGTCTGCATATTTGAGCTCAAAATAAGTCCTCATTTAAAGCACTGTGAATAAGAGGCACTGGGGTTGTGCTTTTCCATGCGTTTGATGGCTCCTATAAATGGCGCGTAGTCACGATAAGTGGAGGAATGGTGTCATTTCAGGTTGACTAGTAGCGCTCTACAAATCTACTGATTGATTGATTATTTGTAACAAGCGTTAAGTCAAATAAGCTAGTATGATTTAAATTTCACCCAGGCCTAAACCTCATCTCTTTGCTCTTCAGGACCCTCTTTTTTCCCTCTCTCTTGATTCACATCCTTACATCTCTTTTCCAGCCCCAGCCCCAAACACACAACACACTCACTCATATGTAAAAACTGCATTTTGTTTTACTTTCACCTTGTAAATATTTGACAATTGTGTCTTTCCTCACACATTTACACAGAATTATAATTGCAACTGAAATAAATTATCATTGTTCTGTAGGCTCAGCGAAGAGGCCAAAGATTGGATGATCATGAATTCTGAACACCTTTCGGACCCATTGACAGGCACTGTGAGAAGCTGCCACTGCCTTAAGTCACAGCCCCCGTGCTGTCAATCATGGCCCATTATAAACACCTGAAGGAGACTCAGTTCAAAGTAGGAAATATACAAGACCAACATGCTACACAGAAAACATAAACAAATGAATAAAATCATCCTGGGGATAGCTAACACTCCCTTGGAATGCAAGATCAAGTAAAACGTGACACATAAACAGGGCATTGAATATCTTATCATGTTTTGCATTCAATTGTTCAGAAATAGATCAGTGTTTTTGCCATTGAAGGTAAGGGCGGGAACAGAAGGGCCGGTTCAATGTCTGTTTTAATTACCACTGGGTCTGAGAGGGGTAGGGGCCCATCCACTCAAAGCCCTGGTTTTATTTACAAAGTTTCCTGAGGAGCGTGGAGTCTCCTCCGGGCATGGGTCGCTCTTCTAGCCTACTTAGGGAACACTGAGAGAAACAAATCAGTTTGGTCTCGTGCGCCAAATACCAGGCATGTGTGTCACTTTTTGTGACGCACCAGCGGCGTAAAAAATGCACCATATTGCATCATAGTTACAAAGTGACCCATCTAGGTAGATGCGTCACTTTGTAAACCCTTGCGCCACATTATACCTGGGCCAGTTATAATGTATGCAGGGTGGGTGTTCCGACGCAAGTAAACCTCATAGAAGTGACGCAGTGAAATGTATGAGATTTCACTGCGCCACTTCTAGGACAGAAATGCGTCAGTATCTTATGCCTGCCTCACAGCAGGAGTAAGACTGACGTAGGCACATTTGAAATGGGACTTCCCCATGTGGAATGACCCATTGCTGAAGTTGCAACACTTTTGTGACACACTCCAGCAATGTGTCATTTTTGCGCCTACAGATACGTCAGAAATACTGACGTATCTGTAACTACTTGCGATATGATGCGTCATACGGTAAATAAGACACATCCAGCATGTCGCAAGGAGGGCGCAATGAAAAGTAATGCATTGCTGTTTTCACGCAGCGATTTGTCACTTTTCAAAAATGAGGCCCAAACAGTTCTGCAAGGCATCCAACCTTCAGGTGTATTGCTCATTGTTAGACCTGGTACCATTGACTTGAGTCTCCCTTCTATTTTTCACTGATTGCCTCCTCTGTTTGTGATATGTTTCGCTGGTTTAGATGCTTTCGGCACTGTGTCACTGCTATTCAGTGCCACAGTGCAAGTGCTCCCTATGTTAAATTGATGTACTGACTTAGTGACACCATGATTGGCTTATTTGATTTATGTCAGACCCTAGTACAGTGCACCATGTGTGCGCAGGGCCAGTAAATCAAATGCTGCTGGTGAGGAAATATGAATTTTATGATCAGTTATGTCCCCTATCTTAGACCCCAACGGCTCCATGTACATGTTACAAGTACATGTATGTTCCCTCCAGTTCCAGCTATGAAGACGCAAATACATGTGCGTCCAACGTTAACATGTCCTCTTTCAGATCCGCCATGAATGGGTCGGATATTCCATTCCTAAGTATGATTGGCCACCGACTTTATATGGTTCACTTTCCACGTTTTACAGTTCAGGCGAGTAGGCCCTGAATTCTGCCATCAAGCCTTTTCCTGCCTTCTGCCTCTGAAAGCTCCAGCCTGAGCTCGCATCTGTATCCATGAACTTTGTCCTACTCCCTGCGCGGCTAACGGTGCCTGACTCGGCCTGTTGCCTGCCAAAAAACTGTATTTCACCTTCAAGTTATCTGCTCCGCTCCTCATCCAATGCATTCCTGTCTAGTAGTTTAGGTAAACATTCTTCCAGCTACCGAGCAAAGGGCCCGGCCTCACGGTCTTCATGCAAGTAATTCATAGCCCCTGTTACCATGGAAGATTCCTGCCCCCTCGCATCCCATGTAGACACTTAGACGCTTGTACACGCACTAACAGTCAGTATAGAATAGATTCCGTCCGAGAGACCTTTCCTTTTGGATAATACAGTTCTTTAAACATAAGATATTAGATATGATTTGGGATTAGGTTGACCTGACCCCCCAGACTTCTGTCTCCACATGTAGAGCCAAATGTCAAGTCCCCTTCACCCTCTAGTTGCACGTCAATCACACGTCATGCGGCTGCGCGCGCATCTCTGCCAAGTATTTCTGCTGACATTGCAGGATTCTTTTATGGATCCACCCACTTGTGACATCATGTTCAATGACGTTTCTAGTATACGCCTATTAATTACGCCTCTTTTCATTACGTATGTGTATTCTTATCTGTATTATCAGCTGTTACGCCTCTTGCATCTGTCTTAATGTAATGCTTTTCATATAAATATCTTTACTTGTCAATAATGTATTGCCTATCCCTTCCTGAACCTTCGTGGTGATGGAATTTGATTGCCTGGTTCGAACCATAATTCCTTTGTAAGGAATAAAGCCTTTTAGAACCTCTAATACCACGGATTCTGCCTCTTATTTCTACTGAGTTATTCTTACTAGACTTTACCGCATAAAAATAGTACAGGTAATTAAAATATTTACCACATAAATTGGCGCCCGAACAGGGACACTTTCTCATCTCACGCGCCGGAGGTGCGTTGCAGGCCCGGTCGCCTGCCACAGCTGGACGGACAACAACGCGTACCAACAGGATTTCCTGTATCTCCCTCCGGCCAAGCGGGGGGGACTGAGGCTGCGATCAACACCCAGACGAGGCGGTGAGAAGTGCGAAGTATCCCGACCAGAGCCTAGCTGAGAGAGCAAGATCCGAGGTATACAGAGGCCCACCAGGTTCCGAAGTGTCGAGTCGAGTCCAGTCCGGTCCAGTCCAGTTCAGTTCCGAGGCCTTCCGTTCCGTGCTACCCGGTGAGTACCGTTGCCGGGGAGGCATTTAGACGTGCACATTAGGTTGTGCCGGTCAAGACGGGTTTGGGTACACAAATCCGGTCTGCACTGTTTCAGCAGTGTATCTGTACTGTTTAGCAGTATATCTAGTATGTCTTGTATATAATCCAGTATTATCCAGTATTAGTATTATGTCAGTAACTAGTTTTCTTCTAATTATCATTGTTCGATAAATGTTAAATGTTAAATGTTAAATGTTTTAATATGTTTTAAAAATTGTGGTGTGAATGAGTGTTCATTATTGTGTTTATTGTATTAATTGTGTTCAAAATTAAGTAACAAGGTTTAAAGATGCCGCTCTTTTCAAAATTAAGACAGATCAAAACTAGAAAAGGGGTTCTCGAAGAAGCTGTTCCCATTCCACCTAGGGACACTCCAGGGTACTTTATGTACCATAAGCATGGCCTAGATGCCGTATTATTTCTTGATTTATGGGTGGACTACACCAAGGATTTACCAGAAAGTCAGAGGTGGCCCACAGCTGGGACATGGGATGCAGATTGCATCATGAGAGTAGAAGAAGAATTATGGAAAAAGAAAGCCAGACAGTCACAGAAAGATGCCATTGAATTATGGCGTAAAGAATCACATAGACGTACAGAAAAAGCGCTCAGACAGGAAGAGAAAAGTAGGGAGAATTCAAATAAAGCCCGAGAAAATATATTAATTGTGGAAGGTACCAGAGTAAAAGCAGAACAAGTAGACAGACAACGAAACACTCTTATGAATGGTATGTATCCTCTTCTGGCCGAGGGTTTACCTAAGGCCACCCCGGAAATACCGAAAGATCTGCCACCTCCATTACTCCCGACAAAGGCACATCCCAAGACCGCTAAAGATATTTTCCTTTCTTCCTATTTAGACGATGTAGCTCCCGAATATGTTAATGCTCCGCCACACGCACCGCCTGTCGATGGTGCTCAATGCCAAGATCATCTGCCCCCACCGCTGCAACAACAAACTTCTCCGCACATTCCAATAGGTCCATCTGTTTCTACCGCTTTTCCTACATCTACAGTTTCTATCTTACATCCAACAAATCCTTTCGTGCCTAGTACCTAAGACGGCGCAACAGGAGGTACGACAGAAATTTTTGCCACGCCGCCGCGAGGAAATAAATTATCTCTTAGAGATTTAGCATACCAACGTACACCCCAACTAGCAACTTCCGACATGTTTAAGGAACATCTAGTGGATTGTAGATATGATCCAGTGCCCGGTAGACAGGACAGAATGCTGCTGTCATCACTACGTATACGACGAGCTTCAAGGTATTTAACGACGCTACCAGGAATGATGGCACATTTAGACAATATATATCACTTTGTCCAATCGGGGCGAGGCCCTGAAAGTATTGACGAAGCCATGGAATACCAGAAAGTGGATGTACAGAGACAACTGTTACGCTTCTTCATAAACTGCGTGATCAGAAACCAAGACAGGCCTGAGGTAGAGCAGGAGGAAATGCAAGTACTTACCAGATGGGGTCAGAATATATCAGAAGGGAAACATGATAGACAGACATGTATAGTAGTTATGTGCCGAAAGATCCGCAAAGAAGTAGAGCGAATACATAAAGAAAGATTAAAGGCAGACAAAACTGAATCAGAAGGAGAGGAGGAGGAAGAATCAGAAATGCCCGCAGGACAATTAGAAACAATGGCTTATGTAGGTAAAGGAAGATCTTGTAATAATACCAGATGCTTTAATGATCCAATACGTCCGATACGTCCAGAATGTAACCGAAATTTTCAAGCCCCTATGTTAAATACAAGGTCTCCTGAACACCTATTCCAAGCTGCTGATAAATTACTCCGAGACCGAAGGGGGTATCATATGCTCGATTCCATGGATGAACAAGAATTAGCCAGGTCAGCAGTGCAATGGGCTGACAGTCCCGGAAAATACAGTGATGATGCGCTAGCACACACGTTTTTGAATCTTAACCCAGACGAACAACGATTAGCTGGTATATACATGATTCAACACCTCCTTATATTATATAAAAGCCAACACTCCGATCCTGGTCCCCTACCTGATATACTGATAGAATTACTCACGAATAAATGGAGAGGTTCAGGTACTGATTTAATTAAAGAAATTCTAGAATATCGAAACGAGTACATTGTCTTCGTATGCCCAGAACATGTTCCAGTTCCCACTATGGGAAGAAAAATGTATCACATAGATAGACAGAATCCCTTGCGCGAAGTGCACCCAATTAAAGGTGACGACAATAATTTTAAACGCGTGTTTGTGTACACGCCCATAACTAAAATTGAATTATTAGAAATGAAGAAAGTAGTACCCAGCCATGACAAAGATCCAGCAGGTTTCCACCGTGAGATAAAAGACATGTTACTCATGGGAGAGTATACCTACCCTGACATTATGAAAATATTAAAAGTATTAATGCCTGCTGGTATTTACGAGAAACTCAAAGAAAAGGAATGGGAGGTGGGAGACCAAAAGATAGATTGGACAGCATTAGAAAACGAAGAAAAGGCCCGAGCTGCAGGTTCAGGGCTTGGGGAAAAGACTACAGCACTACCAGGATTACTAGTGCAGGTATTGCCACGCTTATTAACTACGAAAAAGGAAGACTGGGGTGCAATTTCAGCCTGTAAACAAAAACAAGATGAAGACACTAGTGACTTCTATTCCCGATTTGAAAAATGTTTTGGTATTAATAGTGGCATAAAAGCAAATAGCGAGTCGTATCCACATCTGTTTGTGACAAAATTAGTTGAAAATTCCCTGCCCCAAGTTAAGAATAGAGTATTGAAATTCGAGAGTACATGGCAAGGTAACACTCCGTCACAGATGTTACAAATGTTACAATATCACCACAATAGAATTAGAGAAGAACAAGAACATGAACAAAGACGTATGAAAGACACGAAAATTAAAATGCTTGTTGCTCAGTCAGTTCCAGCTGACGGTCACAGAAAGGGTACGACACAGTCTAGTGATTCAGCAGGTCCTGTAAAAGGGACATGCAACTATTGCAAACAGCCAGGTCATTATATACACGATTGTGCAGTTCTGAAACATAATATCTCTACGGGTAAAACAAAGGAGAGACCACGTCCACCTAGACAGGATCAGATCCAACAACAAGTACCTCAGCATGTGCAACCTATGCCAGTTCCACAGCAAAAGACCGTAGCAACATCACAGCCGCAGCCTATTGCTGCCACACAAGCAACGACACAACAGATGTACCAGTATGCACAAGCTGATTATCCAGATTATCAGCGATACACATGAAATAGCCTAGAGAGGGAAGTTGGCTTACCCCTTATCGAGGTTCCTGTAGATCAAGAGGGACCCTATGTACATAGTCAAATATTAGGGAAAGACAGAAAATTTCAAGTTGATACAGGGGCAAGCAGAACAACTATAAGTCACAGCGAAGTTCCAGGGGCACCCCTCTCAGGCTCACAGAATATTTCCCTTGGATTCTCAGGACAGCCTATTATTAATGAAGTATCACTACCTCTTCCACTTACGGTTGGTCCATTGACACGAACTACAGATTTATTGCTTACTAAATCATGTCCAGAAAACTTGTTAGGCATAAAAACACTGAAAGCTCTAGGAGCCATTATATGTTGTTCTCCGGAAGGAGTACGATTATTTTTGCGTGACTTTAAAGGTCACTATGTGTCCAGAGACATGGATAACCGGTTACAGGATTTACCTACACATTTATGGGCACAAGGCCCTACTGATGTTGGTTGCATGCACATTACACCATATCGAGTCACACTCAAAACAGGAGTGGTACTACCACGAATGCGACAATACAAGTTACCCCCAGATGCTGTAGTGGCTTTGCTGCAAATCATTGACGAGCTTATTGCCCAAGGAGTGGTCGTGGAAACCGACTCCAATGTATGTAATTCCCCGATAATTCCGATTCTTAAAAGAACGGATCCAAAAGCACCGCCAGTATATCGATTAGTTATTGATCTGCGCGAATTGAATAAATGCATTGTGCCACAATACCCCGTGGTCCCAGATATCTCTTCATTACTAACAGCTATTGATTCAGAAGCAACGTTCTTTACTGTAATTGATCTCAAGAATGCCTTCTTTAGCGTCCCAATCGATCCGGAAAGTCAATACTTGTTCGGATTCAGTTTAAATGGACGCAGTTTTAAATTCACACGCGCACCTCAAGGATTCACAGAAAGCCCCAGCATCTATAGCCAAGCACTGAAACGAGAACTTGACAGTATCAACATGCCAGCTAACACTGCCTTGCTTCAGTATGCCGATGATCTGCTGATCTCCGCCCGAAGCGAACCTGAATGTGAAAAAACATCACTGACGGTTTTACAATTTCTAGCCGACAAGGGGCACAAGGTGTCCCCTTCTAAGCTGCAATTCTGTGTCCAGCGAGTTGTTTACCTTGGGCACTTGCTGTCCAAGGAGGGAAGACAGCTTACACCCGACCGCATCCAGTTAATTGTTAACATGCCACCACCCAAGACACAAAAGGAGGTGCGGGCTTTTATAGGCCTCACTTCGTACTGTAGGCAGTGGATCCCTCAATATGCATTTCTAGCAAAACCACTCATTCAGTTGACAACACAGGAGGCAGCCACATCGACTGTCCTCCCTTGGACTCAAGAACATACACAAGCTTTTGAAAGCTTAAAGAAAGCTTTATGTCAAGCACCTGTTTTAGCAACACCATGTTACAGTAAGCCTTTTACACTTTTTGTTACAGAACGCGAAGGTACTGCCTTGTCAGTACTCACTCAGGAACAAGCAGGATCACACAAACCATGTGCTTATTTTTCTAGTACATTAGATCCCGTAGCTCAGGCTCTTCCTGCGTGCCTGAAATCAGTAGCAGCAACAGCTTTAGCAATCAGACAAAGCGATGCCATAGTATTAGGACATCAATTGACAGTACAAGTACCACATGCAGTAGAGGTTCTCTTGAACCGAACACAAACACAACACTTGACTATAGCAAGACTGACGGGTTATGAATTGACATTGTTTCAGCCACACATAGAAATCAGACGTTGTAGTACATTAAATCCTGCCACACTTTTGCCAGTAAATGGAACAGACCCATTGGCACATGATTGTATTGAAGTCATTACAATCACGACAAAACCCAGACAAGACTTGACAGATATTCCACTACCAGATCCAGACCTGACATTGTATGTAGATGGTTCATGCATGAGAACAAGTACAGGAGAGTTAGTGGCCGCCTATGCAGTCACAACAGACACTGAAGTCATTGAAACAAATTGTATTAACACCTTGTCAGCTCAAGCAGCAGAGCTCATCGCTCTGACACAAGCCTGTATTCAAGCCAGAAATAAGGAAGTCAACATATACACAGATTCACGTTACGCATTCGGAGTCGTCCATGACTTCGGCGTGCTGTGGCGAGAGAGAGGTTATTTAACTTCTCACGGTACCCACATCCAACACGGACCCCTCATTCAAGCTCTATTAGATGCAATTAATCTACCTACTGCAATATCGATTATGAAGTGCAAGGCCCATACAAAAGTTACCGATATCATTTCTCAGGGTAACGACCTAGCTGACAGAACAGCTAAACAGACTGCTCAGAATCAGACTCATACAACTGACACGACAAAGACAATAGTTCCGACACCAACGCATTGCATGACAGTTAAGGATCCCGCCCTTGATGTAATTGACATACAGACACATGCTACACCAGAAGAAATAAAGAAATGGACTGAATTAGGAGGGATCCAAACGGATCAAGGATGGATGACGAAGGGAAAATCTATATGGTTTCTTCCCGACTCCATGGTTCAAGTCATCATTAACACAATACATAGTCCAGCGCACCTAGGAGAAAAAGCTATGCTAGATAGCATTCAACACATTTGGTTCAACAAACATTTGCGAGCAGCAGCTAAACAGAAAGTACGTACCTGCATGATTTGTTGTCAGTTCAATCCCGGTAAAAGCATTCCCGTAGAGCAAGGTGGATTTCAACCTCCCGATCACCCTTTCGAAGTCCTCCAGATGGATTATATCCAGATGGAACGATGTCGAGGATTCAAATATGTTCTCGTAGTTGTATGTGCTCTTTCCCGTTGGACAGAGGCTTATCCCGTCTCAGATTACACTGCCCCGACTACTGCCAAACAGTTAGTTCGAGAATTCTTCCCACGGTATGGTTTGCCCCGTGTCGTGTACTCAGATAACGGCCAGCCATTCTCATCCGAGCTAATGAAACACGTTTCACTTCTGTTAGGCTATCAATGGAAATTCCACTGTGTTCGACATCCCGAGGCAGCAGGTCTCGTGGAACGCCATAATCAAACTCTGAAAATTAGATTGTCCAAAGTATGTAGAGAAAAAGGTGTCGATTGGATAGTAGCCTTACCAGTTGCGCTCTTTTACATGAGAATGGTAGCACATTCTCGAACAGGGCTATCCCCGTATGAGGTGATCTTTGGTAGACCACCAAATATGTGGGGGACGCCTATACCTCGTAAAATCACTGATGTTGATTGTAATATGCTGACAGATTACCTGGCTTCCTTGATGTCTGCACTACAATCTTGTCGTTCACAGGTAGCTGCAGCCTTTCCCGATAACACTGAGGTGAAGCCCCATGACGTGGTTCCAGGGGACCTCGTGCTTGTGAGGAACTTTGACAGGAGGAGCCAGCTGGAGCCTCGGTGGCAGTCGCCGAAACTCGTCCTATTGACCACAAGGACAGCCGTGAAGATTGAGGGACGTAAAGGGTGGTTGCACTCGAGCCATATAAAAAATTTTTATGGACTACCGTCAGACGTGAATCCTCAGCCCTGCATTCCCTCACAGACTGATTCAAAACTCCCCTTGGTTGAAAAGACAGAGAGTGAAATTTATAAACTGAAACTAAGGTCTAGCAAGTCAGACAATTTGATTGTTTAAGTCCTCTCCAAGGTGAATCGGTTGAATTTGTCTCTGACATGTATCCTCTAGACCGAAATAGAGAGAGAAATAGACAGAAGCAGCTCAAGAAACATGCGTATTGTAAATCACTTCGTAGTCATTGCATAGTGACATTATTAATTATGTTTTTCCTAAGTCTTCTGATTATTATTACCAGTATATTGCTACATATGTATTACCCTATTTCCAAACGTGTTTTCAATGCTACTGCTGAACATTCTTTTAGCGAATTACCCCAGCATGAGTTGTCCTATAGATTTGCGCTGCGCAACAACACTTTCATTAGTATGTTACATCATTCCCATCAGACCAGCAATGCTACAAATTGTTGGATATGTGGCCGACTCCCTCCCTATCAGAACTACAAGGGAGTTCTGCCTCTCTTTCCGTATCCATTCACACACAATGGCTCCTGTGGAGCATGGTTTAGTTTGATTAATTCCCTAGATTCAAATTCAATAGTTTATCAAGACAACTGGGTATGGGGAAACCTGAACCTAGTCTTACTTAAAGTCTGCTACCCTAACAAGGAGGGACTTCCCAAAAGAACAGGAACTGATCTAGAAAATGAAGTATATGGATTAGGTAATTTTACACTTAACCTCATGATTCTGAATGTTGAATCCGAAACTGTACCAATTTTGCCCGCTATGTCAGTATTTCCAGTTAAAGGTGAATTATGTGTAAGAAAGAATGGTTCAATACACATGGGCCATAGTAAATGTACCACTGTAATAGAGTTCAGTGATCAAGGCAAATCTACATTTAGAGCTTCTCGTCATTCCTACTTCATATGTGGCCAGACCGCATATATACGTTTACCTCCAGATTGGGAGGGTACCTGTTACATTGCATTCCTTCTGCCACCTGTTTTCCTAGCCCCTCCTGATTATCACAGAAATACCCATTTAGTACACAATAGACAACAGAGATCTCCCGATTGTCGATTACACTGAAACGGCATGGGAGCAATACACAGATTTCAATAAAGGTTTTTTTCCCTATATAGGTACAGTCACTAATAGTAAGCTGATACGTAGATTAACTAGAACCCTTGAAGCAGTAGTGAATGAAACTACTTCCGCCTTAGGCAACTTAACAGAGGAGCAGTCTGCGATGCGGATTGTTGTTCTTCAAAATCGTCTTGTCCTTGATGTCATCCTGGCCGATAGGGGCGGAGCTTGTAGGGTCATCGGATCAAGTTGCTGTGTTTTCATACCAGAAAACGCGCCGTCAGTATATAAAGCCATAACTCGCCTTCACAAGATTGTAAGCCAGATACACCAGAATACAGGCACCTGGACTTGGTCCGGTTGGTTCTGGAGCGTGTTGTCAGCCTGGGGATGGAGGATCCTATCCTTCCTAGGTATTGGCTTTCTCATACTATTCAGTTGCTGCTTATGTCTACAATGTGGGCCAGCGATTTGTGGTCTGTGTGCCACATCGTGTATTCCACATCCAAGTTTTCATTCAAGATCCCGGAAAAAGAAAGAAGAACAAATGATGCTATATGAACAGATTGATGGATTGATGAAGATCGATATTTCATGAAGGGTCCGTAGGGGACAAGGAGGGAATGAGGAAATATGAAGTTTATGATCAGTTATGTCCCCTATATTAGACCCCAACGGCTCCATGTACATGTTACAAGTACATGTATGTTCCCTCCAGTTCCAGCTATGAAGACGCAAATACATGTGCGTCCAACGTTAACATGTCCTCTTTCAGATCCACCATGAATGGGTCGGATATTCCATTCCTAAGTATGATTGGCCACCGACTTTATATGGTTCACTTTCCACGTTTTACAGTTCAGGCGAGTAGGCCCTGAATTCTGCCATCAAGCCTTTTCCTGCCTTCTGCCTCTGAAAGCTCCAGCCTGAGCTCGCATCTGTATCCATGAACTTTGTCCTACTCCCTGCGCGGCTAACGGTGCCTGACTTGGCCTGTTGCCTGCCAAAAAACTGTATTTCACCTTCAAGTTATCTGCTCCGCTCCTCATCCAATGCATTCCTGTCTAGTAGTTTAGGTAAACATTCTTCCAGCTACCGAGCAAAGGGCCCGGCCTCACGGTCTTCATGCAAGTAATTCATAGCCCCTGTTACCATGGAAGATTCCTGCCCCCTCGCATCCCATGTAGACACTTAGACGCTTGTACACGCACTAACAGTCAGTATAGAATAGATTCCGTCCGAGAGACCTTTCCTTTTGGATAATACAGTTCTTTAAACATAAGATATTAGATATGATTTGGGATTAGGTTGACCTGACCCCCCAGACTTCTGTCTCCACATGTAGAGCCAAATGTCAAGTCCCCTTCACCCTCTAGTTGCACGTCAATCACACGTCATGCGGCTGCGCGCGCATCTCTGCCAAGTATTTCTGCTGACATTGCAGGATTCTTTTATGGATCCACCCACTTGTGACATCATGTTCAATGACGTTTCTAGTATACGCCTATTAATTACGCCTCTTTTCATTACGTATGTGTATTCTTATCTGTATTATCAGCTGTTACGCCTCTTGCATCTGTCTTAATGTAATGCTTTTCATATAAATATCTTTACTTGCCAATAATGTATTGCCTATCCCTTCCTGAACCTTCGTGGTGATGGAATTTGATTGCCTGGTTCGAACCATAATTCCTTTGTAAGGAATAAAGCCTTTTAGAACCTCTAATACCACGGATTCTGCCTCTTATTTCTACTGAGTTATTCTTACTAGACTTTACCGCATAAAAATAGTACAGGTAATTAAAATATTTACCACACTGGTGGGCTTTCAGCACTGTTTGTGCCACCCACAGAAGCAGCTTGTAAAGTGTGCCTCAGGTCTGCCATTGCAGAGCCTGTGCTGCCATGTTGATTTGGTAAGTGCACCCACTTGCCAGTCCCTAAACCTTCCCTTTTCGACATATAAGACACCCCTAAGGTAGGTCCGAGGGCAGGGTGCATTGTATGTAAAAGGTAGGATATGCCCTGATGTGTGTGGCATGACCTGTTAGTGAATTATAGCCTATTTCGTTTTTCACTATTGCAAGGCTACCTGTCCCCATAGGCCATAATAGGCAGTTTGATTATAACATATTATAACCCTAACTGACCCAGGGAACATGGTAGAAATTCGAGTTTAGTATGTCTGAACTCAGAATGATAAAACACATATTTTAGTGAAGTTGGTTTTAACATTCTGTGTTTGAATATACCACTTTTAGAAAGTAGGTATTTTCTTACCTAACGATCCAGCCTGCCTCTGCTAGCTTGTGTATTGCATGTCTGGTTTGTGAGTGACAGGGGCTGGGGAGGCTCCAGGAGACAGGGGGAGTCAGCACAGGGCTGAATAGACCTATCTGCATTGGGAGTGGTGGGAGAAGTAGCACCTGGGCCTCAATAGGGCTGTGCCTGCCTTACACAATGCTGGCTCCACCTCCTGTGGTGCTTCTGAGGATCCTGGCCTACACTGACTAAGGAAGAAGTTGTGCACTGGCAGAATGCACCCAGAACTGGTTTGAACTAGGTACAGGTTCCTCTGCCCTCAGAGGCAAAGGATTTGCTAGTATAAATATTGGGGCCCGGACCCCCATATTTTAGATTACTTCTGGGAGCACACGACAAACCTTTGCCGAGGAGAAGAACCAAGGAAGCTGCAGGAGTTTGGACTGCCCCTCTGCCAGTGTGCTGTTTTCTGGGTTGGCCTGCAGTGGTTTCTTCACTGCCAAGAAAAGGAGAAGGAACGTTTAAAGAACTTTCATCATCTTGCAGAATATTTCTCCAAGGGCTTGAATTTGAGCTTGCCTCCTGTCTGAAGTCTCAGGGATACAGAAGACTTCACCCCTTCTGTTTGCCTGCATCTGGAACTTGCTGTTCTAGTTGCTACAGAAGGAATCTGCAACACCAACGCTGGCGGGCGATGCCGTAATCTGCATTGAAGCCGTGAGCGCTGCTCCGACTTGCAAAGTAGCCTAGGCAGCGCATGCGCAGTCTCTTCGAGACTATTGTTAGCCTTTGGTGGGCATAGAGCCCACCCATTACTTACCATTGTCAGGCATCATTATCACTCTCATTTATTTGCTTCTTATTGGTTAGCTGCTGTAAGCATCCTTCCTCTTTGTGAGTTCATCCAAGTCCCCAGGGAGCATAGATGCATTACTCATGTCCCTCTACTCCATTTTAGGCGCTACTTTTTTCTTGGTGTGAAAGCACTCAATCAGAGTGCCCGTTCTTCAGCAGTCTCCCTTGTGGACTTCCTCACTTCTTCACCTCCATGTTCCTACCACCCGCCGTCCTTCTGCTGCCTGTGGTGTTGCCACCTCCCAAGCACCCACCCTCCTTCCCTTCGGATGTCCACAGTGTTGCCCTTGATGACCCAACTACCCGCCTTCCCTTTGTCCATGGTGTTGCCCGCTTCTACACACCCACCCTCCTTCTCTTCCATTGTCTGTGGTACCACCCGCACATCTCTCGCCACTGATCTCTTTTGAGATTTCTTGAAGAAAAGCAATTTGTCCAGAACAGGAAAGTAGCAATTAGCCGCTTTCGCAGCCAGCAGTGTTAAAAGTACCATAGCTCGGGAGCTACCAGTGTAAATCCGTATTTGTAAAGCACAAACTACTCACCCTTACAGGTCTCAAGGCACTGGGGGCCATCGTGGAAATTAAGTGAGCTATTGCCCAGAGTCACATAGTGCTGAGCTAAGCTGCCGCTGGAGCCGAGGATCAAACCATGAACCCTCTACTCTGAAGTCATCTGCCCTGGCTGCTGCACCACATCTCTCCCCACTCTCCCCACCAGTGGGAGCAGCAAGTAATTGGAATATCTCAGTGTAAGCACTGTTGGCACCAAAGCAGAGAACAGTCGTAAGGGGGAGGGCCCGCCTACCCACAGTGTCACCCAAAGAGTGGTATTTATTGAAGAGGTTTTCCCATATTCATAAGTCTCAGCCCTAACAAACATCAGGTGTGTGAGATTGGTGTGAACCTATAAATTCACAGTGTGGCTCATACATCGCAGGCATCCACTCCTGACTTTCCAGTTCATTCTCAAATCCAGGTGGTGACTTGCTGTGCCTCGGGGCAAAGTCCAGAATTTAATTAATACTACCATTCACTGTAGTGTTGAAAATTGAAATAACGATGTGAGTAAGCATTCACTGAAAGACATGAATTCTCCTTTAAGACCGAGTTTCTTCCGTTATGTTGACTAAAGTCTGGACTCCATTTTGTATTGTCATGCCTCCACGTGCGTAGCACGAGAAGAGTCCTATCTTCGTGTTAGTTGCTCTTGTAATCTGCCTAGTAACAGTCTATAAATAGCTCCTTTGTCCGTCCGGCGCATGCCCAGACTTGACCACATCTGTTATCAGTTAGTCCTTGCTTGACCATGTTTTCGCGGGCTCAAGGAGTGTGTTAGCTCCGCCCATATATTGATTCTGTATCGAAAACGACCATAAAAGGTAATACTCTTTGCCTCATGTTGTACCCACCCACTTATGAACCCCTCTGTTGTGTATAAAAGGGGACCGTGTATGCAAGTTCTGTGTGCTACTCTATGCAATACTGAAGAGTGTTGTATGGATTGTAGAACCACCCTTAAGGGTTAATAAACTTTGTCTTTGTACTTTGCAGTTTCCGTGACAACTTCCTTGTAGATTCCATTTGCAGGAGAGCGAACCCTTGTGACCTGCGGGCCTAGCTGGGGCCTGTATTCATCAGTAGGCTATAGGGTAGTGCTCCAAACTCCCCTCTCTTCCTCATTCTGTCCCTAGATCACAACATGACAACTGCTGATCCTGGTGCTGCCACCACTGCAAGGCTTAATTTGAGCTGGTGGTTTCCGGTGCCCGTCACCGGCACTTAATTGTCAACTCCAGCACTTATGACAGTCTGCCAAAAGGAGGTGCTATTTATCTAATTTAGATATGAAAGCAACACCAGTTGTTTATTAACACAACATTCGTTAAAAAGTACTAATACCTGCCGCCCAAGCCATTCTTATAACTTGGGGGGCCTGGAATAGTCTGAAGTCAAACTTGCAGGAGTGCGAAGGTCAGTAGTTGTGTTGGTAGTGGTGCTGTCATTGGCATCACTAGGAGGGGCAATTGGTGGTACACTCTTCAATGGCATCCTGGTAGAGAGATCCCAGCCGTGCCTCCACTCTAGGCACTGCAGAGAGATCCCAGCCGTGCCTCTACTCTAGGCACTGCAGAGAGATCCCTGCAGTGCCTCCACTCTAGGCACTGCAGAGAGATCCCAGCTGTCCCTCTACTCTAGGCACTGCAGAGAGATCCCCGCAGTGCCTCCACTCTAGGCACTGCAGAGAGATCGCAGCCATGCCTCCACTCTAGGCAGTGCAGAGAGATCCCAGAAGTGCCTCCACTCTAGGCACTGCAGAGAGATCCCAGCAAGGCCTCCACTCTAAGCACTGCAGAGAGATTCCAGCAGTGCCTCCACTCTAGGCACTGCAGAGAGATCCCAGCCGTGCCTCCACTATAAGCAATGCAGACATATCCAGTAGTGCCTCCTATGTAATCGCTGCACATCCCAACTGTCCCTTAAATGTAACCCTGCAGATAAAAATCATGCTTTCACTGTGAAAAAGGTAGATCCCAAAGCGCCTCTAGTGTTAGCACTGCAGAGCCCAGCCATGCCTCAACGCAAAGCTCTGGAGGCAGATCCCAGTAGTGCTTTAACTCTAAGCACTGGAGGCAGATCCCAGAGTGCCACTACTGTGAGCACTGCAGATCCCAACAGTGCATCCACACTATGCACCGCAGGTCACAGCAGTGCATCCACTATAGGCACTGCAGACAAACCCCAGCACAGCCACCGCTTTAAGCACTGCCAATGCTTCTCCTGTAAGCACTGCAGACAGATCTAGCGGCATCTCCACAGTATGCAGGGCACATCCCATCAGTGTCCTATCTGTAAGCACTGCTGATCTGAGTGACACCTCCACTGCAAGCACTGCAGACATCCCAGTGGTGCCTTTACTGCAATCACTGTATATTCCATTACTACCTTTACTGTACTCACTGCTGTTCCAAGCAGTGCCTTTTCTGAAAGCAATGTAGGTCCCAGCAGTGCCTCCACTGTAAGCACTGCAAACAGGGTCAGACCGGCCTAAAGGGCAATCAGCCTGGCAGTGCCAGAGGGCTCGTCTGACCGGTCCATGTGGGCTGTATTTGTAGATGTGTGTGGGCCTATTCTATGGTCTGGTGGGCCGGTTTTTACTGCTATTTTCCCTGATATTCCCAGAAACACTGCATGCAGCAAGCACAATTGTATGCAGTCTCCCATATGTCCCTCGTGTACTTCCCCACCTCCTCCTTCCTCCCATCTACCCTCCATCTGTTGTCTGCACTGGTGTCACCTTCCACACACACCTTCCCTTTGCTTGACTGTTGTGTTGTTCTTCATCATCCAACCAACCTCCTTCCCTCCCATTGTCCAGACCTGTCAGCTTGTGATTTTTTTCTTTTGCAGAGTGAGAAGGGGGCGTGCCCATAAAGGGGCAGGGCTTGGAGCCAGCATGCACCACAGACACTTCCAAATGCACAGCCCCCTCCCACGACAAGCCTCCACCTCCCCCGCTGTCCAAAACCAAAAGTAAAGCTTTTCAGGCTGCTGCCCATGTCCTCCGGAGGTTTCACACCTCGTAATGGACATCACCTGAGCTAAAACTCTAATTAGCTGGAAACCTGCTCTCTGCATGGGTTTTCCCCCTAATTGTGTGCCTCTATGTGATATCGGCTCCTCATTGGGTGACAGTGTGAAAGGAGTCTATATCGTGTGACACACGGTGGCACCATGTGAGTTGGCAGGTCTGATTGTCCATGGTGTTTGTCTCTCCCACTCTGCTTGCCCTCCATTATCTTTCTTCTCTCTCTGTTAACTGTAGGCACAGTCCTCCCTCGATGCCAGCATACTACTCTTCCAAGGCTGTCGGCTGCGCCTTTTATTCCACAACCTTTGACAAATGAGTGATCCTGAGCAAGCGTTGTACTTCATGTGCCTCAGGCCTCTGATCTTCAAAAGGTGGCATTTCTTAGCACTCATACGAAAGCTGTGTTGGTCACTACACAAAGCTGGAAATTTGTACATTTAGATATAGGCAGATGGCTCAGATGTCAGTATGGCTGGGACAGAATCAGTCAGATGCCAGGTGTTGTAGTGTAGTTCCTATTTCCCTTATAGGCTCTGCACATTGGAATAACATACACAATAGATTTGACATAGGACTAAGGTCAGTATGTCTCTATCGAGTATATTAAACTTAATTACTTGTGTGCGCCAGCTAACTCAGAGGTCACTAGAAACTTCTTGAATATACAAGAAGGGATTAGTCTCTGACAACCGCATAAACATGACAACTTTGTTTCCTTTTAGAATCGGAACAGTCTCTGAATCGTGGAAACACTAGATAACAGTTTCACTCAGTCAATCGTGCATGCTTCGTTTCTACAGAGTTGCACAAAAATAGAGAGACAGGCGTTTCAATAAAAGGGTTTATTGAACAGTCTTATTTCTCATGCAAGAGATATGAATTGCTACAATCGTAGGACAGACTGCGAAGTACAATATGTACGCGGTTAGCAGTAAGATAAAATAATACTGCAATAGCATGGTTTGTAGCTATGACATATATTAATCAAAATACATACATAAATAACATAAATAACATAATGATAAAAATGTCATACTCATCTGATGCTTCTAAATTGTTCTACCCCAGTGTAACTAACCTAAGTGCAGTCGAAGGTTTGAAGTAGGTGCTATTTCTAAAGTATAGCTAGCTATATTTTAGTTTAGCCAAGAGTTGACAAAATTTTCTCTAAGTTCTAGGCAGCTCCATACCTGAGAATGAGAGAGGTTGGAATCTCTTTTCTGGACTCGATAGTCTAACCCCCTGCAAGGGAAGTCAGAGAGCACTGGAGCTGGATTCACTGCAAGGAGGATGGCAGCATCAGGTCAGTGCATCAGGCTGGAGCTCGATCTCCTTCCGAACTTGCCGTGTCTGGGTTGGATCGAATCCTCCGGGAACCGCAATTTGCCAGGGCAAGTGCTGGTATATATTATACCTTGAAGGTGTCTAGGAATGCCAGTATTGACATTAACGTCGGGCAGAGGAACGTCATGAATGAACCTCTAAGGAATAGATGTTCATGCATACTTAATGAGTAAAAATTGCTAAAGGCTTAAGGGTCTGGTTTTCGAAGAACTCGTTGTGACGTGGATGGACGGATGTAGGTGGCCATGCCTGTATTTTTTTGTTTTATCTGTTTATTCAAGTCAGCAAATCCATGACATTACAGTTGTGGATATACAGAGCCACAGCAAAAGCAGGCAAATTCTGAACCAATCTGTCACTGTAAATCTGCATGCAAACAAGTATCAGTTTTCATTTACCCCCAAATCACTTTTCGTAACCAGAACAAAAACAACCAATGGTACAGATGGAAAGCAGCCGTAACCAAACATAGCACTCTAGCAATTAAGGAGCGAGCCCTGCTAAGGGAGCAACCCGTATGAAATAGTACACAGCAGTAGCAATCATGTTGGTATATCGGACCCCAACACAGCGTGATGTAAGCGGGCTTCCGCCCTGTTGTATACGGACACAAGGACTAACCATACACGGCATGCCACCCCGCCCGCTACGAGGCCCCTCCTCCATACCGCCACCCACAGCCGGCTGCCATCAAGTGCAAAATCATCTAGAGTTCAGCACCACAGGCGAGCACCTCCACACCCCCAGCAACATCAGCCCATATCATCAGATACCTTTCCAGACAATGCACATGTAGGGCTGGGGGAGCCGGCTCTCTCCCGGGTCCACTGCAAAAAGGGCTCCCAGATGTCCCTGGGTCGGGAAGTGACCGGCATCGTTTCCCAATAGCATGTAAGTTGTGTGTTAGCATATGTCACATCTTTCACCCATTCCGTAAATTCAGGTAAGGATCTGCGGCCCCAGCGCACCGCCACCTGTGGCTTAGCATATAGGAGCAGTAGCGCATGTAATTTCCTAGTCTTTGGTGGGGTATTTTTAACATAGCCCAGTAGCCCTAAGAGTGGGGTTGGCGCATCGGCTCGAAGGAGGATTTGATTAATAGCAGTGAAGATGTTCAACCAGTATTCCTCCAGCCGCGGGCAGCTCCACGCCACATGCATAAAAGTAGCATTGTCTGCCCCACACTTCCAGCAGGTATCATCCTCTCTGAGACCCATACGATGCAGCGATCTTGGTGTACGATAGTATCTGTGTAAGAACTTAAAATGCACGAGGCGCAATCTATAATTGGGCGATAGTTCCTTCAGTTGCCCACAGCAAAAGGTCCACTGTTCTTCTGACAGAGGGGCCTCCAACTCCACGTTCCACGCCTGCAGCGAGGAAGGCACAACGACAGGGGACTGCTCCTGCATACAGTTGTATAACCGGGACACAAGTTTTTGGGGAGATGCTTTCGAAAGCAAGTTTTGTAGTGCCTGGAGTTGCGGGGGCTCGTCCGGGAACTGAGGCCACAGCGTTTTACAGGATTCCTTAAGCTTATGAAGAGTAAAAAGGTCAGCGAAGGTGTCCGGTACGGCCGTCTCACCCGCAGTGGGAACCCCGAAGGTACCACCAGAGTAAATGTCAGCGAACGTGCGCAGGGTTTTCCCTCTAATCACGACTTCCTCCCCTCTATCCTGCAGGCAGGGGAACAGCCGGCGCATACAGGAGAGGGAGGTGGGCCCTCCTCTGCAACTCCCGCCATGTCCAGCGGAGCAAGGCCACCGTGTCTACATCTTTGGAGGGGCGGGGCGACTTCCCGTATAACGCCACACTGAGGGGCAAGGGAGCCGCAACCGCCATCTCCACCGCAACATGTGGCTGATAGGGAGTGGGGAAAACCCAGAAGTGCAGGAATTGTGCTTGTGCACATAGCGAGTATAATGCCATATCTGGGGCTCCCAGGCCACCCTGCCGTAACGGGAGGGTGAGCAGCGCCCAGGATGATCTCGCCTGGCTCCCAGCCCAAACCAGCGTCAACAGCAGTGATCGTACCCGAGCATGGAAATGCGCAGTCAGGGGCAATGGTAGATTTACGAAGAGGTATAGAAATTTCGGAAGGACCACCATTTTTGCTAGGGCGATCCTTGCAACCAAAGACAAGGGGAGCTTGTTCCAAATTTCGATTTTCCCTTCCAGCCAGTCCACCGCTCTACCATAATTCAGCGTCCACAAGTCGCTCAGATTACGGCTGATCCAGACCCCCAGGTATTTGACCGAGTCAGTTTCCCAGCGCAAGGGGTAATCCGAGGACACCTCCGAGGTGGCATCCGTCAAAGGGAACGCCACAGACTTAGACCAATTAATAGCTACTCCTGCCAGTCCCTCGAACCGGACGAACTCCGTCAGTAGTGGGTTCAGGTTCTCGGCGGGGTTAGTGACATACAGCGTTACATCGTCTGCATACAGGGAGATCAGCAAGCTACGAGCGCTGAATCCGATGCCCCGGGCCGTGTGATGCTGGCGGACCCGAGCCGCGAGGGGCTCCATGGCAATGGCGAATAGCAACGGGGACAGAGGGCACCCCTGCCTGGTCCCGCGAGAGATGCCAAATGGCCGGGAGATCAGCCCGTTCACCCGCACTCGTGCCCTGGGAGCGGCGTAGAGGGGCCGTATCAAGTTTATAAAAAGGGGACTAAATCCCATCCTGCCAAGAATCCGAAACAGGTAGGGCCATTCCAGCGAATCAAACGCTTTCGTGGCGTCCAAAAAAATGACTGCCGCCTGTATGGAGGGGTGTAAATAGTGCAATACTGAAAATATCGTTCGCAAGTTGTGCGACGTGGCTCGGCTGGGGATAAACCCCGATTGGTCGGGTAGCGCCACCATCGGCAATAGGGGCTGGAGCCGGTCTGCTATCAGTTTGGCGTAGATTTTAACGTCTACGTTAATGAGGGAGAGTGGCCGGTACGAGTCCAATAGCTGGCAATCTTTGTCCGGCTTTAGCAGTGTAATTATTAGTGCCTCACACATCGAGTCCGGCAGGGAGCCAGTCTCCTGGGCCTCAGCAAAGACCGAGAGGAGCTTAGGGGCCAGTTCGTCAACAAAGGTCTTATAAAAAGTAGTGGTCAGCCCATCTGGGCCGGGGGCCTTGTGCGCGGGCATGCTTTTTATCACCTGTGCGACATCCCGAGCAGTGAACGGGACATCCATGTATCGACGGTGGTGGTCATTAAACCAGACAATGGCGATGGAATCCAGGAAAGCGTCCAGGGATTCCGGAGCTGCACTCTGTCTGGAAGTATAGAGGGTCGAGTAGAATTGAGCGAAAGCAGCAAGCACTGCATCGGGCCCTAATCAGAGCTCTCCCTCCCCATCTCTGATGGAAGTTATACAATTGGACTGTGTGCATGGAGCAATAAGCCGCGCCAGGGTTCTACTAGGCCTGTCCCCTTCTCCGTAGCGACGGGCCTCCGCCTGTTTGCCCAGGAACTTCACCTCGCGCTGCGCCTCAACGCCAAACTCCAGCAGCTTAGCCTTCATTTGAACCGACAGGTCGGGTGACGGGTCATTGCAGAATCTCACGTCCAACTCCCTTAACTCCCCCTCCAGCCGGCCTAGAGAGGCCATGCCTGTATTTGGTTTGTACGGACAATATCTAAATAAGGGCCGGATTTCTATGTCCAAATAAGGGCAATGTGAATTGTACCTAAATAAGGGCAATAATCGGGAAACCTATATACGGAATCTAAATCTGCACACAACACCCACTCCAGTTTCGTATGAACGACGTAACTAAATACTAAACGTTCTAAACATATCTTAAAACAGAGTATCGCATGGGTTTGCTAAAACAAGCTAAAAATATATCTAAAACATATGTTCTAAAAATACATTACAAAACCATTGCTATGCATAAAGTGTTGTACATATTAAAGGCAATGTTCCATTCTAAGCATAGGATCACATAGGGATGCTAAATGAATGAACCAAAATATATACATGTGATGAAATGGCTCGTAAATACAGAAGAAAAAAGGGCTGAAACCATTTCATATCAGGCCACATAAGTCAAATTGTTATTCATGACAAGGTGGCATACTGTCCCTGGAAGTGTTATCAAAGAATTCTGTTCTTTATGAATAGTTCTACTATAAGCAGATTACTGTGCCCAAAAATGAAAAATACAATTTTGGGACGGGAAGAGAAAAAAAATATCTAATCATAGAAAAGTTCCAAAGTCAGTATTACGTTTGAAAGAAAATGAAGGCCAAAATCAGAGTCTCTCCGGAACACTGTGTGCTTGAATCAAAAGTCAGTGTGTGGGGATGGAGAAAACATTAAGTTTCTAATCCTGTAGTCAACAAGTCGTCTACCGTTGTGGGTGAGAGTTGGAATACCTTGTGTAGAAGATCAACAGCACAAAGATGCGAACTATCGCCTTCAGCATGGGAAGCATCAGCAATGTCCGAATTGGATTTTACCTGCGCGCCTGGTGTTTCCTCTCGTACCTCAGCAGTAGAATGTTGCGTCTGTGAGATCTCAATGAATGCTGCCCTCAGGATTGGTAGCCGCTGGGGAAAACACATAGCATGAGCTGTTATCGGGTCCAGCAGTGTATCAATATCCGTAGTCATGACTGTTTGGAGTGTCAGACAAATGTCCAGCACGCATTCTTCACCGCATAGCAGGCAGCATAGAACAGGTAAGATGCAATCTTGTCAAATTGGTCTGAATGACAGAAACCAAGTAGTGTTTAATTCTCGTAGACGAGGTAAACCCAGAATTTGGACGATGCTCACAACACCTCATCTCCAACAGAGTTCTTTCCAAGGTGAACTGGGTGTCGCTGGTGATTTGGCTTGCCATATCGTAGCAGTAGGAGCAAAAATAGTATCCCTGCAATGAGTGCTAAAAGGAGCTGCAGTCCGCCAAACACAGAGTGCACGAAGTTTGGAAAAATTCTAAGGACTGCTTGAAAAGGTGCTAACAGTCCTGCACACATGTTCTTAAATACATGGTCAATACCGCTCGTATCAGACATGTTTAAGATATGACCTAACATTTCTGAGAAATGCAGAGGGCAGTTTGTATACAAAAGAGTATGTATCTCCGCAGAAGTCCTTCCGACTTGGAGATCATAGGTTTCTTCGGCAGAGATCAAAGGCATAGTTTTTTGTAAAAGAATGGCTTTCATTCTGCCTAGATTATCAATTCGTATAGAAGAGATATTCAGTGAAGGCCATAAAGGCGACTCCCTGACTATGTCTATTTGAGGAAACAAGACTTGCATACAGCAAGTGACCCTGGATGTAAACGTTGCTAGATATGGGATACCTGGCAGCATGCCACAGCAGCTGTGATCATTCAACATAATGTAACTCCCATTTGAAAGTTGACCAAAGATTGGATTAATAACTGCTGCCGGTGAACCATGCAGGTGGCAGGATAAGTTTGTAGTGGAACCGTCACAGGCCCCGTTTAAGTTAATACCCTGACAAAGGAGAGAACCGCTTAGTGCGTTTTCACAGTTTTCACTGCTAAGAAACACTTGAAGTCCCCCACTCCAACATCTGTGTGTGTAAGGTAAATCCCAGGATGTCTTGATGTATTCTTTACCGAACCTTTCATATTTGCCTGTTGGTATATTTTTTAGGCAATACTGAAAATGGAAAGTCGTAACAGGCAGAGTAATCTTACCATGTATGATCCACTCAGTAGCTGGTTTTTCTGCCACTGTGAACGGTAATTTCTCCAGTTTTTCAATGCTCAGCACCGTATAGTCTGCTCCCCTCCGTGCCATTTTGATCTGTCTATCAGTGAGATTGAAATCTACAAACAGTGACGTAGTTTTGATTAAATCCCAAGACACATAGCCAGAATGCAGGTTTTGCAGCATCCAGCCTAATAGCATGATAGAACGTAGCTGTGACTGACCATGATGCAACATGACCAAGTCTTGTTCCATGATGTCTATGACAGAGGATACAATGCTGTCCAACGAATAAATCCTGGACGACAGAGTCGTTAACCCATTGTCTACTACAGAGAGAGTTGTCTCTAAATAAATACGATCAATTTCTCGTATTCGTTCTGCAGTCTCTGCTTGGGTGACCTTCTATGCTTCATTATAAGCGTTACAACAAACAAATGATGGACTGAATGCTGACAATGCAGACATTCTCCCCCAGTCAAGAGATCTGGGTTAAATCCATCGTTCTTTTGCCCACTACGCCACCCCAGTTCAGACATGGCCATATGCAAATCAGTCTAGACACTGTGCCTCATGGGAACAGTCCAGCCCGAACTGCCAAGCCATGTCTTCCCTGGACCGGAATCAAGCATCCTAGGACCGGTTTCTGGCTATCAGCCGTCATCAGCCAGGATAGCTTGACTCCAGTGGCGTAGTGAGCACGGGACCCACGTCTGGGCATACCCATCCCACTTAGGGCGAAAAGCGTTACAACAAACAAATGATGGACGGAATGCTGACAATGCAGACATTCTCCCCCAGTCAAGAGATCTGGGTTAAATCCATCGTTCTTTTGCCCACTACGCCACCCCAGTTCAGACATGGCCATATGCAAATCAGTCTTGACCCTGTGCCTCATGGGAACAGTCCAGCCCGAACTGCCAAGCCATGTCTTCCCTGGACCGGAATCAAGCATCCTAGGACCGGTTTCTGGCTATCAGCCGTCATCAGCCAGGATAGCTTGACTCCAGTGGCGTTGTGAGCACGGGTCCCACGTCTGGGAATACCCATCCCACTTAGGGCGACAAGCGTTACAACAAACAAATGATGGCCGGAATGCTGACAATGCAGACATTCTCCCCCAGTCAAGAGATCTGGGTTAAATCCATCGTTCTTTTGCCCACTACGCCACCCCAGTTCAGACATGGCCATATGCAAATCAGTCTTGACCCTGTGCCTCATGGGAACAGTCCAGCCTGAACTGCCAAGCCATGTCTTCCCTGGACCGGAATCAAGCATCCTAGGACCGGTTTCTGTCTATCAGCCGTCATCAGCCAGGATAGCTTGACTCCAGTGGCGTAGTGAGCACGGGTCCCACGTCTGGGAATACCCATCTGTAATGGCTGGATTTTCTGTTTAGATGGGATCAGCCCCCAGGGGCCCCTGTGACCCAGCCAAAACGTACTCACCTTCCGTCCTCAGGACTCCTCTATATCCAGGCACCTGGTACCTACCTGAGGATAGGGAACTCGCAATATACAAGCTCATATTATTAAGAACACCACTAAATCTATAGGGATACTAAGAATACTCACTGATTACTAGGGATATCCATACCCTAGACCACACTTATTCACATCAGTTGGTCTCGCGGCCACCCTGACCCAGACCGTTCTACCCTAGGGCAGATCTGCTACACACGGGCCTGCAGAACCCAATGCTCCCTTTTTCAAATCGTTCGCGATCCTGCGAAACCTACACGGCGGTATCCCTCCCGCCGCTCTCACTTATACACGGGCTGCAATCCGGCAGTCCTACACGCTGGTAATCCTCCCCAGCGCTCTCATTAACGCCGCATATCAACGACGACCACATTCCTATGAACACCTATACATATATATATATATTGGGATATTATCTCAGCTGTCTACTCGGGATGAAACTACAATAATAACTTTGAATGTGGGTCCAGATTATTGTGTATTACCTGCTCTTGGCATCAAAGGTCCACTCACTCCCTATTTATGTGATCACCACTTACCTGATTGGGATTACTCATCCATTCACGCGCCTAGTGCTCACCTAGGAGCTTCATTTACCTTCAGTGAACAAGAATAGGGGCTACACACCAGTTTGTTATAAACTGGGGGTCATTTATTACAGTAATATAAACATTAATACAAATCTAACAAAGGCTATAGGTAGAACACACTACTTAAAAGAGAAGGATTACACATAACAGGAACACTCCGCTGAAAGGGAAAAGATTAAGTGTAGCTAATGTGATGAAAGCGATATCACCTGATTAGTGTGAAGTCTTGTTCTAGCTGTCATCTGGGTTCCTCTCTCGTCTGTGCCTTGGCTCATCTCATGCTCTCTCTCTCTCCTGCACTCTTGGGTACACCTCTGCGCTGATCGCTCTGCCTCTGGACTCCTCTCCCCCACACGAACTGTCTCTCCACCTTGCGTCTTCACTCTTAATGGTTCCTGCCGCTCTGATCACCGTTCATTCTACTATCTTATTCGCTTTGTCTCTGCGCCAATGTCCAATTCCATCTGCTCCCATAGGTTAATCCACAAGCTCTCCTCTATCTCTTCTAAAAGGCATTACTTCAGACTCCAGCTATTCACACCTCCTCCTGATAAGCAACTGCTTCTGACTGCTTCCTTCAGTTCCAGCTCGCTATTCAACTCAGCTCTTCTCCAGATTGAACTCTCTCTCTCTCTCTCTCTCTGCCAACTCCACTCCACTGCTCTCCTCTCTGCTGGACTCTCTCCTCGACTGCCCTCTGACTGACTCACTGACTCCGCCTCTGCACTTCACTGATATAGAATGCTGTTTCCTCATGGAAAGTTCCAGCCATCAGCCCGCCGCCCACCGGGTCTCTGCATCACCTCGCATCAAGGACACTTTCCCAGCTGGCCAGCCTTTTGTTGTGTCTTCTACACAGAGAATAATACAGCCTACCGATAAGGGCTGGCCCAGACCGGTTCTCTCCAAGTGAAAAACAGCCTTAACTATAAACTTTGCCTTTGCCCTGAAAAGCCTCTCAGCTTCATCAAGATGGAGTCCCTCTAGCTCTAGGCCTGTAGGCCTGAAAGGGGTGAAATGCTCCTTAGCTCTGTCAGAATACCTACATGAACCATACCAATATGTCTAATATGTCAAAGCCAATAGGCAATAGACAGGTTAAAGTCAAGAATAAAGGCATATTAAGCAGCTATCCTCTTCTAGGTCTGGAAAAAGGGCTTAAAAGGGCCAACACAGGCTAAGAATGCCTATACTAGATGCGAGCAAGAATAATGATCTATTATCACTGCTAAATAAAGCCAAAAACCCTGCCATTACATTGCACCCTAGATCCTTATCTTGCGAGCATCTTATAAACAACAACAACCATCTAAACAAACATCAACATAATCTATCCAACATAGGCTAAAAATACCTATCCTAGATGTGAGCAAGACTAAGATCTATATCACTGCTAAATATCTCTGCCATCCACCCTTAGATCCTTATCTTGCGAACATCTGACAAACAATAACATCTAAATAAACAAACATCAACAAAATCTATCAACAAATCAAAACCTAAAAAAAAAACTCCCTAAAAACAATGACAACTCAAGAAAATTCCACCTGAAACTCAATTGTAGGGAATAGAAACCTAAAAACAAATCAAAGCACCCTTGACTCGAATGCTGAAAATATCTGAGATTGGATCTGATAACGAAAGAAACTAACCAAAGCATCCTCAAACTAAATGTTCCTCAACTTCTAATGATAACTGGTGAAATCTAGTGATGTAGGGACTTATGTGTTGAATGAAAACAGCAAGGGGCCTAAATGGGCCTACTTCGGACAACTTAAGGCTAAATGAGACCTACCTACCATTGTCAACTTAAGAACTAAATGTGTTTCAACTCCTAATGAGAAAACAACAAAGGGCCTAAATGAGCCCTACCTACTATAGGCAACTTAAGCTAATGATGACTCATGAAACTATTGGTGTAGGTGCTAATATGTGAGATGAAAATAACAATAGGCCTAAATGAGGCCTACCTGCTGACATATGTCAATTTAAAGTGAAATCCGAGAAATACAATAGCAAGGTCTGGGCAAACATTAATACATAATCATACTAAAAGACAATCTACCCAGAACAATCCAAATTTAAGGTAACCACCCAGTAATCAATCAAGGTGAAAATATAAGAACAGTAACAAAAAACATTTCAAATCACACGGTGAAACACATGTGCGCACCATCAGTAAAAAAAAAAAAGTCCTTCATTTGGAAAAACTATAATAGGTGACAAAATTTTTTTAAAAGTGGGGCCTGCTTGTAGTGATGTCAAAATTGCAGGCCAGGGAATTAAATAACTTAGTAATAGGTGACACGTTTTTTTTTTTTCGCTTTAAAAGTGGGGCCTGATTGTTCAAGCGATTATTTAATGTTCAAATTCTTCAGTGTAGGCCACCACCCTGCATCCTCGGTACTTCCTCCAATGCGGCCATCCATCACCCGGTCTGGTCTGGTCTGGTCTGGTCTCGTTCCATCATCCAAAACAATAAACTAAAATAATAACATGAAAATAAAAAGCTAAAACAAATAAAGGGAGTGGGCAGACGCACGCACGCACCCCAACTGCAGCAATCCTAGAAACAAGAGAAGAAGTATCATTATTCTTGTAAAATAAAATTTTCCATTTAAAAAGCACCCCGGGTGCCTTTCATTATCGAAAAGAAAATATCCTAATTAATTAAAAACATTCAAAATTTAATTTTTAAGTTCATTCAGTGGGGCCTAACATCACTGCCAAATGATGATCTCACAGCAGGAGCAGGGCACTGCAAGCCTATCAGAGAAGCCCGCCCAGGCCCACTGCAACTAACTAACTCCAAGGGAAGAGCAAGGCCACCCCGCCCTTATATAAACAAGCCGTCCGCGGAAGAAAATTGGATTATAGCCAATCATAACGAAACAGGGACGTGATCGGAGCCTGCAGCGGAAGAAAAAAAAAACTCGTCTGCACAAACCAGCTGGTCTGCCAAGGTCGACAAACAAATTCCTTGTAAGTTTTGTTCCCAGGCCTGATTGTGCTAACTAACGAAAGGTAGCATTTTAAAAAAAAAAAAAACAATTCTATTACAATGTACTGCTACTTAAAAGCTCCAGTTTCTAAAAAGACTTGTGTCTAACTAATTCAGCTAAAGGCAAGACATTTAAAATATGGGCACTTATTTAGAAAGGGGCAACTAACTTATGCACACAAGATTATACATTCTGCATTTGGGAAAAAAAACGAATTAACATGGTCCATTGTCAGCTGCTGAAAGAGAAATAATTTGTAAAACAACATAAAATGCAGATACATTTCAACATTGTATTTAATTTAAGGTTTTGCTGACACATTTATAAAAGAATACATTTTAATTTACATTTGGGAAAATAATAATGTTACATTTTATAGTTTTTCAAAGGCACACGGTTGCCTTTCACTAATTAAAAGCACATGTTACCATGCACTGTCGGGCAAGATTGATTATTATTAAACTAACACATTCCTGTCTAGATGGAAACCCCTCACAGAAATAATTAATGAAAACAGCTCCGTAGCGTGCACTCTAACAGGGCCATCTTTTTAACATTTCACTCATTTTAAAAGAACACAGCTCTCTCCGTAATCCAACTGGTTGATTTATAACCACATCAGTTCCAAGGCAAACCCACACAAATTCGTAGACGCATTTCAAAAGGAATGTGAAATGAACAGAACCCTTCTCAAAACACAAGATGTTACCTTTCCGTCAAGAAACTGACAAAGCACGTAGGCTGACCAAGGAACCAAAAAAAAAAAGTCAAAATCAAACCATCAAAAATCCTTAAAATAATTCACTGACTTTTATAGTCAGGTCAGATAACCATGCATGTTGACAGCATGTAAAAAATAAAGGCTGCCATCTCAACTCAAGATATTAACCCTTTGGCAGCTCAAATAGAAACATTTCCCAACGTCCATTTATACATGGGAAAATCATTAGCACATTTCTTCACGTTTACAAATGACACACACATATTTTCAAAAACGTTATTCCCAAGCACCCGAGAAAGATCCAGCTCTCTCCTGCCAAACGTAATGATAACATGCCCTGTCCAAGCCATGACCACATGGCGCTATTCACAAGCCATATTTACAAGACAAGCCTTTCACAAACAACATTTCCAAGGCGCAATGCACAAGGAACACAACAGATCAACATGAGAACATGCACCTCACAAATCACAATAATATGGCGCTATTCACAAGTCATATTTACAAGACAATCTTTTCACAAACAATGTATCCAAGGCGCAATGCACAAGGAACACAATAAATCAACATGAGAACCTGCACCTCACAAGTCACATTAATATGGCGCTATTCACAAGTCATATTTACAAGGAGCTATATTCACAGAACTCCACAGATCATAGAACAATGAACACATTTCACATTGCACAGCATAAGCAGATGCAGCAAGCAATTTAATGGGCAATTTAAAAGCACTTTTAACACACATTTATACAATTGGACCATCACATAGATGTAACTGGCTTCCTCATGTAATGTCATCCTTCAACTCTGACAGTTTAAACACCAAGATGAAAACCATTCCTTCCACCCTGAATAAACCAAATGCCATGATGTAATACAATCTCCTCACGCTGCAACTGTTCAAGCCAATAGGTCTAACAGGCTACATAAACTGCAACATTACGCCAGATGGAACTAGCGTTCAGGGCACTCCCTCAGAACACATGGAAAACTCTCTAAGCACATGGCCAGGCACACAGAGTTCGTAAACTGTCCGACTACGCCAAAATGTAATGGCGTTCATGGCACTCACTCACAACACATGGGAAACAATCTAAGCACATGGAGGTCACACAGGATTCGTAAACTGTCCGACTACGCCAAAATGTAATGGCTGGATTTTCTGTTTAGATGGGATCAGCCCCCAGGGGCCCCTGTGACCCAGCCAAAACGTACTCACCTTCCGTCCTCAGGACTCCTCTATATCCAGGCACCTGGTACCTACCTGAGGATAGGGAACTCGCAATATACAAGCTCATATTATTAAGAACACCACTAAATCTATAGGGATACTAAGAATACTCACTGATTACTAGGGATATCCATACCCTAGACCACACTTATTCACATCAGTTGGTCTCGCGGCCACCCTGACCCAGACCGTTCTACCCTAGGGCAGATCTGCTACACACGGGCCTGCAGAACCCAATGCTCCCTTTTTCAAATCGTTCGCGATCCTGCGAAACCTACACGGCGGTATCCCTCCCGCCGCTCTCACTTATACACGGGCTGCAATCCGGCAGTCCTACACGCTGGTAATCCTCCCCAGCGCTCTCATTAACGCCGCATATCAACGACGACCACATTCCTATGAACACCTATACATATATATATATATTGGGATATTATCTCAGCTGTCTACTCGGGATGAAACTACAATAATAACTTTGAATGTGGGTCCAGATTATTGTGTATTACCTGCTCTTGGCATCAAAGGTCCACTCACTCCCTATTTATGTGATCACCACTTACCTGATTGGGATTACTCATCCATTCACGCGCCTAGTGCTCACCTAGGAGCTTCATTTACCTTCAGTGAACAAGAATAGGGGCTACACACCAGTTTGTTATAAACTGGGGGTCATTTATTACAGTAATATAAACATTAATACAAATCTAACAAAGGCTATAGGTAGAACACACTACTTAAAAGAGAAGGATTACACATAACAGGAACACTCCGCTGAAAGGGAAAAGATTAAGTGTAGCTAATGTGATGAAAGCGATATCACCTGATTAGTGTGAAGTCTTGTTCTAGCTGTCATCTGGGTTCCTCTCTCGTCTGTGCCTTGGCTCATCTCATGCTCTCTCTCTCTCCTGCACTCTTGGGTACACCTCTGCGCTGATCGCTCTGCCTCTGGACTCCTCTCCCCCACACGAACTGTCTCTCCACCTTGCGTCTTCACTCTTAATGGTTCCTGCCGCTCTGATCACCGTTCATTCTACTATCTTATTCGCTTTGTCTCTGCGCCAATGTCCAATTCCATCTGCTCCCATAGGTTAATCCACAAGCTCTCCTCTATCTCTTCTAAAAGGCATTACTTCAGACTCCAGCTATTCACACCTCCTCCTGATAAGCAACTGCTTCTGACTGCTTCCTTCAGTTCCAGCTCGCTATTCAACTCAGCTCTTCTCCAGATTGAACTCTCTCTCTCTCTCTCTCTCTGCCAACTCCACTCCACTGCTCTCCTCTCTGCTGGACTCTCTCCTCGACTGCCCTCTGACTGACTCACTGACTCCGCCTCTGCACTTCACTGATATAGAATGCTGTTTCCTCATGGAAAGTTCCAGCCATCAGCCCGCCGCCCACCGGGTCTCTGCATCACCTCGCATCAAGGACACTTTCCCAGCTGGCCAGCCTTTTGTTGTGTCTTCTACACAGAGAATAATACAGCCTACCGATAAGGGCTGGCCCAGACCGGTTCTCTCCAAGTGAAAAACAGCCTTAACTATAAACTTTGCCTTTGCCCTGAAAAGCCTCTCAGCTTCATCAAGATGGAGTCCCTCTAGCTCTAGGCCTGTAGGCCTGAAAGGGGTGAAATGCTCCTTAGCTCTGTCAGAATACCTACATGAACCATACCAATATGTCTAATATGTCAAAGCCAATAGGCAATAGACAGGTTAAAGTCAAGAATAAAGGCATATTAAGCAGCTATCCTCTTCTAGGTCTGGGAAAAGGGCTTAAAAGGGCCAACACAGGCTAAGAATGCCTATACTAGATGCGAGCAAGAATAATGATCTATTATCACTGCTAAATAAAGCCAAAAACCCTGCCATTACACCATCCCACTTAGGGCGAAAAGCGTTACAACAAACAAATGATGGACGGAATGCTGACAATGCAGACATTCTCCCCCAGTCAAGAGATCTGGGTTAAATCCATTGTTCTTTTGCCCACTACGCCACCCCAGTTCAGACATGGCCATATGCAAATCAGTCTTGACCCTGTGCCTCATGGGAACAGTCCAGCCCGAACTGCCAAGCCATGTCTTCCCTGGACCGGAATCAAGCATCCTAGGACCGGTTTCTGGCTATCAGCCGTCATCAGCCAGGATAGCTTGACTCCAGTGTCGTAGTGAGCACGGGTCCCACGTCTGGGAATACCCATCCCACTTAAGGCGAAAAGCGTTACAACAAACAAATGATGGACGGAATGCTGACAATGCAGACATTCTCCCTCAGTCAGGAGATCTGGGTTAAATCCATCGTTCTTTTGCCCACTATGCCACCCCAGTTCAGACATGGCCATATGCAAATCAGTCTTGACCCTGTGCCTCATGGGAATACTCCAGCCCGAACTGCCAAGCCATGTCTTCCCTGGACCGGAATCAAGCATCCTAGGACCGGTTTCTGGCTATCAGCCGTCATCAGCCAGGATAGCTTGACTCCAGTGGCGTAGTGAGCACGGGTCCCACGTCTGGGAATACCCATCCCACTTAGGGCGAAAAGCGTTACAACAAACAAATGATGGACGGAATGCTGACAATGCAGACATTCTCCCCCAGTCAAGAGATCTGGGTTAAATCCATCGTTCTTTTGCCCACTAAGCCACCCCAGTTCAGACATGGCCATATGCAAATCAGTCTTGACCCTGTGCCTCATGGGAACAGTCCAGCCCGAACTGCCAAGCCATGTCTTCCCTGGACCGGAATCAAGCATCCTAGGACCGGTTTCTGGCTATCAGCCGTCATCAGCCAGGATAGCTTGACTCCAGAGGCGTAGTGAGCACGGGTCCCACGTCTGGGAATACCCATCCCACTTAGGGCGAAAAGCGTTACAACAAACAAATGATGGACGGAATGCTGACAATGCAGACATTCTCCCCCAGTCAAGAGATCTGGGTTAAATCCATCGTTCTTTTGCCCACTACGCCACCCCAGTTCAGACATGGCCATATGCAAATCAGTCTTGACCCTGTGCCTCATGGGAACAGTCCAGCCCGAACTGCCAAGCCATGTCTTCCCTGGACCGGAATCAAGCATCCTAGGACCGGTTTCTGGCTATCAGCCGTCATCAGCCAGGATAGCTTGACTCCAGTGGCGTAGTGAGCACGGGTCCCACGTCTGTGAATACCCATCCCACTTAGGGCGAAAAGCGTTACAACAAACAAATGATGGACGGAATGCTGACAATGCAGACATTCTCCCCCAGTCAAGAGATCTGGGTTAAATCCATCGTTCTTTTGCCCACTACGCCACCCCAGTTCAGACATGGCCATATGCAAATCGGTCTTGACCCTGTGCCTCATGGGAACAGTCCAGCCCGAACTGCCAAGCCATGTCTTCCCTGGACCGGAATCAAGCATCCTAGGACCGGTTTATGGCTATCAGCCGTCATCAGCCAGGATAGCTTGACTCCAGTGGCGTAGTGAGCACGGGTCCCACGTCTGGGAATACCCATCCCACTTAGGGCGAAAAGCGTTACAACAAACAAATGATGGACGGAATGCTGACAATGCAGACATTCTCCCTCAGTCAGGAGATCTGGGTTAAATCCATCGTTCTTTTGCCCACTACGCCACCCCAGTTCAGACATGGCCATATGCAAATCAGTCTTGACCCTGTGCCTCATGGGAATACTCCAGCCCGAACTGCCAAGCCATGTCTTCCCTGGACCGGAATCAAGCATCCTAGGACCGGTTTCTGGCTATCAGCCGTCATCAGCCAGGATAGCTTGACTCCAGTGGCGTAGTGAGCACGGGTCCCACGTCTGGGAATACCCATCCCACTTAGGGCGAAAAGCGTTACAACAAACAAATGATGGACGGAATGCTGACAATGCAGACATTCTCCCCCAGTCAAGAGATCTGGGTTAAATCCATCGTTCTTTTGCCCACTAAGCCACCCCAGTTCAGACATGGCCATATGCAAATCAGTCTTGACCCTGTGCCTCATGGGAACAGTCCAGCCCGAACTGCCAAGCCATGTCTTCCCTGGACCGGAATCAAGCAACCTAGGACCGGTTTCTGGCTATCAGCCGTCATCAGCCAGGATAGCTTGACTCCAGTGGCGTAGTGAGCACGGGTCCCACGTCTGGGAATACCCATCCCACTTAGGGCGAAAAGCGTTACAACAAACAAATGATGGACGGAATGCTGACAATGCAGACATTCTCCCCCAGTCAAGAGATCTGGGTTAAATCCATCGTTCTTTTGCCCACTACGCCACCCCAGTTCAGACATGGCCATATGCAAATCAGTCTTGACCCTGTGCCTCATGGGAACAGTCCAGCCCGAACTGCCAAGCCATGTCTTCCCTGGACCGGAATCAAGCATCCTAGGACCGGTTTCTGGCTATCAGCCGTCATCAGCCAGGATAGCTTGACTCCAGTGGCGTAGTGAGCACGGGTCCCACGTCTGGGAATACCCATCCCACTTAGGGCGAAAAGCGTTACAACAAACAAATGATGGACGGAATGCTGACAATGCAGACATTCTCCCCCAGTCAAGAGATCTGGGTTAAATCCATCGTTCTTTTGCCTACTACGCCACCCCAGTTCAGACATGGCCATATGCAAATCAGTCTTGACCCTGTGCCTCATGGGAACAGCGTAGATACCGGCATATATGAAACATTTTTGAGGCGGTTTTCTTGGACCTAGCAAGAATTCCCTAAGGTCTGCGCCTTCTTGAAGTAAAGTTAAGTGTTGTTTTACATCCCCTAGTGTAGCTTTCTGGAGCCAATCAAGGCAAAGTTTCCCTACACTGTAAGTTGTTACTACACACGGATGCTGTCTTTGGACATAACGTGGGTCTGGCCTATGAAAGGTAAAACCTTGTGTCTTGTTGAGGAATATATCTTGACAGTTTTTTGTGTCTAAGGGCCAGAGCAACCATTTTTTCCATTCAGTATCTGATCTGTTATTTTTCAAAATAGTATGTACGTCGACCTCCCCCAGTGTAGTGCTTTCACTTGTAGGTGCAGGTATAGACGGAGTGTTCATATCTTTTATCTTGGCTTTTCCAAGGCATGATGTTTGTTGGACAGTGTCGTTCAAAAACATAATTTGCTCAGGGATGATACAGGCTTTAAACAAAGCTTCTATTCCCTGTACTTGCCGATCTTTAGTACCTAAGCCAGTTTTTGTCTCAATGTTGTCTCTCCAAAAGTCGTAAACCTGTCTAGACAGTTGGGCAATAAAGGCTGCAGAATAAATCTGTTTGGTATTCGTTAACATAGTTTTCATTCCTGTCTTATTGACATTCTTAAAGTAAAATGTCTCTGCATTCGAGATATTAAACCCTGAAAAATATGGAAATTTCATTGCAAATGTTTTTGAGCTACCCTTTGGTGGCATAGGACAATGTTCCCTTTGGTTATAGATAAAAACATTTCTAGGTGTTGCAGATTTATTCAAGAAATGATGACCATAGTGGTTATAACAATACAGTTGTTCATAGTCTGATGAACCATGTAAATATTCATTATTAGTAAATGCAGTTGACATCTCTAGATCAGACATCATATTCTGAACAGTCTCTAAGTCCCAATCATCAGAAAAGGTACTGGAGGTAATAAAATCACTTAATGAAATTTTAAATAAATGTGGAATCTTCAAAAGCTCCGACGGGCCAAAAATGCCATATTTGGTTTTGTCCCAAACTATACCATCTGGTATAGGAATCGCTGTGATGTTCACTGCTGACAAGTTCTTGCTTCACAATGGGATGATTTGTGTGGCTGGAGAAGTGAGTTCACTCTTTTACTTGCTGTGTCCATTTGAATATATCTTCCATTAATCAGCCTACCCAGAATTATTACCAGAGCTATCCAAAGTAGAAAGAAGAATATTCCCAAAACAATCCATAGTTCAATCCATGGTGAAACTAGATAAGGCTTTTTCAGTAGAAGAAAAAAGTCTGTTGCTTTTTCTTTGAAAGTTCTTTGTACTGGCGTTGTTTCAGGCTCGCTGGGATCCTCAGAAAACGTATCAAAGTGGCTAAAATCTTTCTTATCAGGCCGTTCCTTCCAGGTTTGGGAGAACGACAGCCACTCACCTATCATCCCCCTCCGCTGTGGAGTGCCGCAGGGCTCATCTTTGAGCCCTACGTTATTCAACGTGTACATGGCCCCACTGGAGAAGAGAGTTAGTTCGTTCGGCGTTTCAATTATCAACTACGCCGACGACACCCAGTTGGTGGTAACTCTCTCACATCCCCATCACGCCCCCTCTGATCTCCACAGCTGCCTCTCCGAAGTCCAACGATGGATGAATCTCTCATCGTTAAAGCTGAACGGGTCAAAGACCGAGATACTCATGCTGGGTCATAAGGGGCCTTCCCTGCCACCTCACCTCTGGCCCAATTGCTTGGGTGACCCTCCCGCTCCCAAGGACGAGGTCAAAAGCCTAGGCGTGTGGATGGAGAAGGACCTGAGCTTCAAAACCCAGGCAAAAAAGACGGCAGGGACATGCTTCGGTCTCCTCAGAGCCTGTAGGAAGATCTTCCCCTTGCTCCCCGCTAACGCAAGGAAGCTCCTCATTCAGGGCCTCATCCTGGCGAGATTGGACTACTGCAACGCTATCTATCTGGGAGCTCCTGAAGCCACCCTTAACACGTTGCAGAAAGTCCAAAACGCCGCTGCCCGCCTACTTACGGGCACACCGGCTAGATCCTCTGCCAAGCCAGCTCTCAAATCTCTACACTGGCTTCCAGTCAGAGAAAGGGTCGCCTTCAAAGCCCTCTGTCTGGCCCACAAAACCCTCAACAATAACGGCCCCCCGCTTCTCAAGGAACTCCTAATCCCCTACAAGGTGGAAAGGGATCTCCGGTCCAGCGGAGAAAATTTCATCTCAGTCCCCAGAGTCAAAAAAGCCAAGACCGGTGGCCATCGTTTCTCGGTCCACACGGCCAAATACTGGAATCACCTCCCACGAAGACTGAGGACAGAATCGAATCACCTCCAGTTCAGGAGATCATTAAAGACTCTCCTCTTCCCTCAAACATAATTCTTTAGACGGCTGAAACCCTTGGAGATGCAGGTTAGCGCTGGGATGCTCATTGGGTTACTACGCGCTTAACAAAACCTTTAAATAAATAAATAAATAAATAAATAAAGTTCATGAAATAGCCAGAAGCAGTTCTGTCAATGGTTGAAATTGCATCCGTATTTGATGAAATTGTTGGAACCAGTTGATCATTTGTTACTTTGTTGTAAATAGGTGTATCTGGCCGAACTGTTATTTGGGTCTCAAGAGGTACAAGGTCCATAGCATTGTTGGGTAGTCCTCTATTTCTTACTGTCGAATCTTCAAAGGTGATGAGTCTCTCAGTTTGGACCTCTTGGACTGTAGCTAGAGGAGTGCGTCTGCTACATTGGCCGAGTCCACTTGGCCTACTGTTCAGTATCAGCCACATAGTGTGGTTTGATTAGGGGTGGGCGGAATTTGCGAAATTCACTTCCGCAAATTATCGCGAAAATGTCACAAATCTCCGCAAACACGCGGAAATATCGCGAAGATGCGGAAGTTTTTTTCCCACCCGTTCGCGATATTTTCTGCATGGTTGCGGGTCACTAACTTACCCCTGCGGTTGCTCGCGGGCGCGGCCATCTTGTTTTCAGTTGTCTCGCGGTGCATGATCGCGAGAAGAAAGACGTGATCGCGCGACACATGACGTCACTGCGGACGCGAACTGTCGCGAGACAGCGCAAATGGCTAAAACAATACAACATCTCATGGAGAACGCGAACGGATTGGGAAAACTTGTCGGCAAACGCGGGGATTCAGGTAAGGCAATCGCGCGCGTGCGAGAATGTATTATTTTACAGCGCAAGCAAGAAACAAATTATCGCAAAGCTGCGGAATGCGGAAATTTTGACATTTCCGCGCTCTCCGCGGAACGCGAAAATGCCAAATTATCGCAAATTCCGCGAACGGAACGGAGATTTTGCCCAGGCCTAGGTTTGATCAGGTCGATGGACACAAATATTTTCTCCTTTTTACCAGCAACGGGCGGCAAAAGTACTGTTCTTGATCCATGGATTGCTAAGACAGGTATGGGTTGGCAGTGAGAAGGCCCAAATTCCTTCTTGTCCACGATCTTTTCTCTGACTAGATCCCCAAGCTTTGGGTTTCAGACAGGCGTTGCTGGGACGGCCGGATTTTTCTCAGTGGTGGTTGGCTTCAGGATCACGTTGCTTTGTTGCTTTCTAAGTTCATTTAAGTCCTGTAAAACAGCCAAACGATCTTTGATATCAAATTGTTTGTTTTCCACCACTGTGCCTTTCATATCTAAGTCCGGAACCAACATTCTAGTCCCAAACAGGACCTCATATGGAGTGACATCCCTTAGAGAACTTCTTGTCAAGTTGTTAAGTGCGTGCTGGACCCCATATAAATGTTTGACCTACCCATCACCCGAACCTAATACCCTAACTGTTATAGACTGCTTTTTTTTCTTTCCACAACAGAATTTCACTCAGGATGGAATGGAGAAGAATACCGCAATGCTACGCCAAGACTGGCCATGGCTTCTTTCTAAGCCCTAGAGCTAAACGCAGGACCCTGGTCAGAATGTAGTGTGCCTATTGCGTATGTGCCGATAAAGACTCGCAAATCTTTTATAACAGTTCGAGTGTCAGCCGAGCGCTGAGGCCACATCCATAGCAACCTAGAGCACGAATCCACTGCGACCATGATATATTTATATATATTGTGGTCCAAGTAAACACAAGCTAATGGTTTATCTGAAATTAACAGGGGCGTCTGCTCAGGACGTTTCAGAGTAAAGACTTTCATCTTCTGGAATATCTCACAGTCCAAAACATAATTTCTAGTCTGTTTTCTAATGCCGGGCCTCCAGTACCTTTGTTTTAATAATGCTACTGTGGCGGACACACCTGCATGGGCAGTGGCAAGCCCTTCATGTGCTGCTAGGATTAGCACTAGTCTGTGTTCCACGTTTGGAATTACTCTATCCCCCACTCCAGGGATTCAAGCAAACGGAACATTGTTCGCATCAATTATATATGAGAATTTGAGTGGAAACTTTTTAGGTAATGCCGCACCGCTGCCTTTGCTTGATGCATTGACAGCCAGCATTATTTCGCTGTCTATTTTCGTTTTTGAACGAGTGATTGCAGCTAAGGAAGCCGTTTGCACAGCCCTCTTCGTGGCCTCATCAGCCAATGAATTCCCTTCAACGTGAACGCCATCACGTTGATGACTCAGCGTGTGTATCACGTGAGTGTTCTGTAGTCCGTTTCGCAATTGAACTACTTGTTCCCAAAGAAATTTGTGCTTGATTGTGCCACCATTTGCATCTTTGAAACTATTTTAAATCCAATTCTGTAAATATTCATTGTAAGATTGAACACAGTAAAAAGAATTGCATACTATGATTGTGGGTAATTCGCGATCCGTGTTTTCAAGTGCCATATTAAATGCTTGTAGTTCAGCTCGCTGAGCTGTACAATCTCCTAGAGATTGGGTTTTTGTGACCATTGGTCTGAATTTTCATCTCGCATGCGACCTTTAACGATATCACACGCTGCACTGTGAGCTTGTTTACTCTCCGTAGCGGGCTGTGCAGATCAGTCAGTATAAAGCATAAATTCGTACTGGTCAAGAGGGAGAATTTCAGTAGGCAGAGAACATTCGTGTTCATATTGCAGGAATGCTTGTGTTTTTAAATATGGATCAAAAATGTATTTAACATCAGTTGCAGCAAGAGAATTAACCCATTGTATCCATCTCAGATGTAAAGCTTTTGAATTTGGAATGCTAGCCTTTGTAACTGGCTCTAGGGCTGGGCCAGGAGTCACATCCATAATGCGTTTCCCCTGTGCTAGGGCTCTTTCTTTTACTACAGCGGTTTGAACTGCTGTCAGATTTTTTTCTGTAGAAGTAAATTTCATTTCTGCTTGTGTATACAAGTGGGATTTGTATACAATTGGTACTTTTTCACCTTCGTTAAAAGTTGAGTAGGTGAATCCGCATTGACCCGAAATTATTCGGATGACTAAGTTGCGTATGTTTACGCGTGTTTGCTAGTGTTTCGTTGCTAACATGTCTGTTTGTAGTGAACACAAAAATGTTGGTGTTTTTGTATCCAATGTGTGATTTTAAAATCAGGTTTGATTTATTTGTAGAGAGGTTTAACCCTTTCAGCGTAATTTAAAATGTAAGTTCTTCCAAAATTCAGGAAACCTAGAATTGACTGTAAATTTTTCAGCGTTTTTGGAGGTTGGAGCAGCGCACATTTTTCTAAAAAGATGTCTGCCAGGCTTTTGCCTTGACTTGATAGTTCATATCCTAGTAAAAGGATGTTGAGGTGGGCAATTCTTCACTTTTTAAAGTTGAATTTGTAACCCTCTGTGGCGAAACCCAATATTATGGTGCTCACGCTGTTCAAGTGCCTATCCAGGTCATCGTCTGTCAGATATATATCATCGACATATGACAATGCCTCATCATCAAAAGTTTGTAGTAACTCTGTTACCCTTGCAGAGAATAACCACGGGCTGTTTTTGAATCACTGGGGCAGTCGACAAAATTGACGCTGGGTCCCCATTATTGAGAAAGCGGTCAAATATCTGCTTTCTGGTGCAATATTTTGACAAAAGAAACCATTAGAAATGTCTAATGTGGTTTTATATTTTTTATGCACAATGTTATTAATTAATGCTGTACTGTGTGCATTTTGCACTGCAATATTTTGCAACAAGAATTTAAGTGTCTGTAATCCAAAAGTAGATGATATGTATTGTCTGGTTTGGAGACAGGAAACAAAGGATTGTTCATTGATGAGGTGCATGTTTCAATCACTCCCTGATATTCATGTTGATCTAAAATCTCCCTGACCTGTTTTTTAGCTTCTTTCTTAACTGGGTACTGCCTTTGTGCAGTCGGTTGATTTTTTAACTGGATTTTATGGTGAGGTGAGTCCTCATCTCATTCCATCCTACATGATTTTTATACAGTGCTGGGGTTTGGGCTACTGCCCATTTCCTGGCTAATGTATATTTTAAATGAACTGTAATATGGTTGGAGAAGGCAGGCATAATGATGGCCTCGCCATGTGGGCACTCCCTGACAAACTCTGGTGGCCAGTCCTGTTCTGCTAGAAGTATATCATAACCCTTTGAAAGATGCTCCCAAAAGAGTCCTTTCACTTTTCTTGGCATGTCTCCCTCCATTCGGAGTGTTATTTCATATAACCTATGTGGAGAACTAACCCTGGTGTCTACAGTCTCAACTTGAATGTCTTCATTCAAGTCCACCGTCTCCAGAAGTCCCTTCAGGTTCTGGTGAGCTATTGTAACTTCTGCTGCACTGTCCAGCAGGGTCCGGACCCATTCTCCGTTCCTGAGTTGGGTTCTCAGTATTCTCGGCATGTCTGATCTTCAGACCAGCTACCTTTTTCTTGATGAATTGAAGTTTTTCTTTATTTTTCTGAACGTGTTGATCGTCTTTGGACTTCACGCATTCCTCCTTGTTTTCTGACCGTCCTCTTCTTTTGGATGTCTGTGACGATATCTGAAAGGTACGAGAGGAACGTGTATCATTATCTTGATATCTGTCAGGTTTTCTCGAATTATCCCTATTCCTGAGGTTGTACCTCCTTTCAGAGGGCATTTTCTGTGGAGGAGACCTGCCTCGGGAATGAGAACGCTTCTCTTTGGAATTCTGTTTGCTATTTTCCCACTTCTTTTTAGAAGAGGTAGGAGTGTTTTTAGGAAAGACCTTATCAGGACTTTCAGACAATTGTGGTTTTACTGGTTTCCCTACCAGACTGTCTCTGCCTAATTCCTCATAGGATTTTTCAATTATTCTGGCTAGTTCTTGAGGTTGTTCTGTTACATCAAATTTTTGGCGGATCGCCACTGATGCTGCTTCTCCTTTAATATTAGATAATATTATTGTTGAGACCTGGTCGAAATTTTTCAGTAACTTCATACCTAAATTCAGAGCAGGCTCTGCCCCATATTCATTTTGAATTTGTTTTAGGACATCAGGTTTTACCGCCATTGACGGAACACCATGTGTTTTTGTGTAGATTACAGCAAAGACTGTGCCCCAAGAGGTGCAGTCTTCCAGATGTGGTGTGATCCCCATTGATAAAAAGATTGTTAGAATTCTGTGTTTCTCATAAAGGCTGGTATCAGGAAATACCGCTTTGATTTGAGTAATTTTTTGAGCTATCCAGAATGGAATTTGTTCACGTTTTGTGGGCATTTTACCCATGACTTCGTGTAAAGTCTGTGGAGTAATTTTTAGTGTATTCCCTTGATGAGGGGTTGGATTTTGAATGGTTAATGGTGGTTGGACTGTGAAAGTCTGCATAACATATTGAACCAATTGTCTATAAATTTTGATTAGCTCCTTGAGTTGAGCTAGTAGATCCACATCTGACATTTCTTCAATGACAGGATAAGGTGTGTAGCCGGCTAAAATTGGCCATGTTGCTCCTGGTCTACCTAGTGGTCCGAGCCTGGTAATGTGATTGTAATGTTTTAGGGCGCCTTTAAACCAGAGCTCATGCTCCTGGTATGTGAGTGGAATTTCAATATCCTCGAAAGGAATATATTCCTCTGGTTGTTCATCTTCTTTGTAGAAGTGAAACAAGTGTGTTACTGGATTTGATTCTGGGAATACTATCCATGAATAGAATACCTCTGTCTGGTGAGATTCATGTGCCTCCATCATGAAAACTGCTCTACCACCTCTTGGTGTTAGACCATGTTTTATAAGTTTTAGAGTGATGGCTCTCCTTAAATTTGGATGGATGATTATAGCATCCTCGTCGGTTTCTTGAAAACCTGTTTGATTAAAAGCTGCTGCGACTTGGTCAGCCGCAGCTTCACCAGTATCGGTGTTTGTGCCGTTTTCGGACATGTTGAAATGAATAATGTAGAGCAAGTTTCAAGGGAACAAAGAAAAGGTGCACAATATTTTGGAACACTGCATCCTTCAATGTTGAACAAAACCAAACAGCTAATACATAGGACTTTCGTCCTACTCAGCTATGGCGGATATTATCCCTACCCACTCCAGACGTCTTATGGAGTTTTATGAGTAGAGGGTCTCTGAGAAAAGCACAACTGAGTTACTTCAGTATCTAGCGTTAAATTAGTGCCTTACCAAACCGTTGGGCGCCATGTAGTGTAGTTCCTATATCCCTGATAGGCTCTGCGCATTGGAATAACATGCACTATAGATTTGACATTGGACTAAGGTCAGTAGGTCTCTATCGAGTATATTAAACTTAATTAATTGTGTGTGCCACCTAACTCAGAGTTCACTAGAAACTTCTTGAATATACAAGAAGAGATTAGTCTCTGACAACCGCATAAACATGACAACTTTGTTTCCTTTTAGAATAGGAACAGTCTCAGAATCATGGAAACAATAGATAACAGTTTCACTCAGTCAATCGTGCATGCTTCCTTTCTACAGAGTTGCACAGAAATAAAGAGACGGGCGTTTCAATAAAAGGGTTTATTGAACAGTCTTATTTCTCATGCAAGGGATATGAAATGCTACAATCGTAAGACAGAGTGTGAAGTACAATATGTACGAGGTTAGCAGTAAGATAACATAATACTGCAACAGCATGGTTTGTAACTATGACATATATTAATCAAAATACATACATAATTAGCATAATGCTAAAAATGTGATACGCATCTGATGCTTCTAAATTGTTCTACCCCAGTGTACCTAACCTAAGTGCAGTACGAGGTTTGAAGTAGGTGCTATTTCTAAAGTATAGCCAGCTATATTTTAGTTTAGCCAAGAGTTTCCAAAAGTTTTTCGAAGTTCTAGTCAGCTCCATACCTGAGAATGAGAGAGGTTGGAATCTCTTTTCTGGACTCGATAGTCTAACCCCCCCGCAAGGGAAGTCAGAGAGCACTGGAGCTGGATTCTCTGCAAGGAGGATGGCAGCGTCAGGTCAGTGCATCAAGCTGGAACTCGATCTGATTTCGAACTTGCTGTGGCAAACCGCGTAGTCTGGGTTGGATCGAATCCTCCGGGAACCACAATTTACCAGGGCAAGTGCTGGTATATTTATACCTTGAAGGTGTCTAGGAATGCAAGTATTGACGTAAAAGTCGGGCAGAGGAACGTAATGAATGAACCCCTAAGGAATAGATGTTCATGCATACTTAATGAGTTCTTGGAGAAATCAATATTCAAGGTGAGGGAAATTCCTAAAGGCTTAAGGGTCTGGTTTTCCAAGAATTTGTTGTGACGTGGATGGATGGATGTAGGTGGCCATGCCTGTATTTGGTTTGTATGGACAATGTCTAAATAAGGGCCAGATTTCTATGTCCAAATAAGGGCATTGTGAATTGCACCTATATAAGGGCATAAATCGGGAAACCTATATACGGAATCTAAATCTGCACAAAACAGTGTAACTGCATGCACTGTCTTACTGAGAGTAGAACCTTTGACCTGCAGTTTGCTAGATCGGCTGTGGGTATGTTAAATCTATGAGCTATCAGAGAGTATGTGACCTGCAAGTTCAGCTTCTTTACAAACATACTTTACAACCTGCTGCCAATGGAGGGTGTGACAGCCGGATGTTACTATCTGGCAGGTCCAGTTCAGCCTCATATATGGCTACTGAGGTGGGTTTACGCCTTTGGATTGACGCTTTTCTTCTTTCATTCCTTCAATGTTAGACCAGGACCATATAGCCTCCTCCACTCTTAGTAAGGCGCCCTATGTCATGGAAGTCATTCAGAAACAGAAATAACATTAAATGTACTCGTGAACACTACCTTAGATTTACAACCCCACTTCTCTTGCTGAGCCTAAATATAGTACTGACCAAGGTGTGGGACCTGAACACTGCTTCATACTTGTTTTTGCTGGGAATCCTATAATATGTTTTTCACCCTTGTCACCTACTACTTTCAGTTCAGCCTGCACCTCGTTGATAGGGATTAAGACACAGTGGTTCTGATCCCAGCTGTCAACACCACTCTATTTCAGCCCTTGGGTCACCATAATAAAGGCTGGGCACCCTCCGCTTACTATCCCACGAGTGTGGGGATATCAAGCTACCCCTCTTCTGTCGCTTCAGCTTTCCATGCTCTTAGAATGCAGACAGCATGTCTCCTTTTATGCAGGAGCTGATATTAATCTTTGGCGATGTGCTCTACCATGCCTACCGCCTCTCATCCTGTGGCCACTGTGCCTACTGACAATCTCACAGCTCTGTGGTAGTGTGACAGTAAGGCTGTCTCCCTCTCTCACTGGCAAGAGAATCTTACATCTTCCACTATACCATGTCTATCCTTCTCACAGGCAGTGGGGTCCAACACTACATCTTTTAATATATTGCTGTGCATCTCCTGCATTTAGCATTTAGCATTTAGTATTTGAGTTCCAGTGGAGCATTAAGCATTTTATTAATAATTTGAAACTGAAAGACTGCATTTGTTAAAGGTTAGAGCCTGATTGTAGCTCTCTGCAGAATGCATCTGCTGATGTCAAGTACCCTAGCAGTTTCTGCCCTAGTGCATTCAACTGATTGATATACATATTTCACAGGAATGTGCTCTCATCTTCAGAACACCACAGAACTGTGAGGGAACCTCTGAAAAAGGAGACCACTGAAACCACAATATTTACCTTGCCTTAACTGTGACATTTTCAGATAGCCTATGTGTGACATTTCCATGGATTCAGTGTATAAATATTTTCTTTCAGGATGACAGCAGGTGGTGGCTCCAGATGGTCTCAGCTCACCTACTTTTTCCCCACCTTGTGGAGTCCCAGAAGGCTCTGCTTTGAGCCCTACGTTGTTTACCCTTTATGTGACTCCACTGGTGACTCTGATCAAATCATATGGCTTCAAGTTTGAGTCCTATGCAGATGACACCCAAATTGTGGTATCGGTGGATATGTACTCAAAATTGGTGACTTGGAATTGTGGATATTCTTGTTCTAAGCTCCTAAAATAATTGAAGACTGTAGCATGCTTCAGCATGTGTTCAAGAAATTGGAGGTCTTTCAAAGCATAATTTACCCTTTCCTGGTGAATCCCCAATGTCAACCATTTTCCTCAACTTCACAAGAATAAGGGTCTGTCATTCTTCTGATGTGAGATCAGGTACACTGGCACTGGGAGATCTCAAAAATGATTGTACGACATCAACATGGAATTCTCTACTCCATATTACAACAATAAGCATGATCATGGAGTCCTGGAGGAGGTGAATGACTGGATCTTCTCTTTTCAGCAGGTGATAAAAATTAAGAAACGCAGATAACAGAGTCAGAAAGAATAGACAGAAGACTTCAGACTTATTGTTCTTGAATTACTGAAAAATTCTAATGAATCTGGCCCTGCTAGCTTTCTTACTATCAGTTGTTGCCAAGAAGTATGCACATAGAGCAGCAAAATGTCTGTTACTCTGTTTTCAGGGTTTCAGTTGTGAAGAACCTGAATAACCACCCACAACACAGCAATGAAGCCTGCTATTCTACTTCTGTTCCTTGGAGTCTTTGTGTGCTCAAGTGAGTAGAGTTTTTATCTATCAATCATAAAACATGTGGTTCCAATAGGGATTGGATAATTCCAGCTGTTGGAATCCAATGGATCATTTGGAATTGGTACTGGTTTGTTGGTTTGCATTTGAGAATATTTGGCTAGCCATTAGAATTTTGAAAGTCCAAGCACAGATTAATTCAATGCCTATTTTGTATGTTTTGAGAGTTGTTTGCAATTTTTTGTCTTAGATATCATTGCATAAACATATGTACAATAGTATTTTGCACACAAGGAGGTCAAATGATAGGGGTGAAGAAGGTGTGGGAGTGAGTTGGTTAATAATCCTGTTTGAGTAGCAAGGGGGATTGCTGATATGAATTATAGCTCATCACTGCACAAAGCCATTTCCAATAGAGCTTTACATAACAAGGGCTCATTATAGTATGAGGAACTTGAAAGACTGTCTCTGTCATATGTCCAAGACAGTTTAAACACATTTAAGAAAACAGTGTACAGGAGGCTTTCTGGTAGATATAGAGTATGCTATTAATGTCCACAAAGGAATCTACCAAAGAATCAAATGAAAACCACTTTCCATTCCTCCAGGGACATTCTTAATAGCATTTAAATACAAGGGAATCCTTCATCTTTTATCCCATTTAATGTGGAGGACATGTGCCCAACAATATCTCCAAGCTGTGGTGAATGCACAAGATGAGATGGATACATCACGTATCTAGCAACATAAAAAGATGATGGACGGAATGCTGAACATTGTCAATCATTCACCCTAAGTCACAGATATGGGTTTAATCCACAATATATTTGCTCACCACCCCAGTTTGGACCCAGCCATATGCAAATCATTCATGACCCTGCTTACCATGGGAACAGTCCAGTCCAGCCCAAACTGGTAGGCCAGTTCCTCCCTTGACTGAAAAACAAGCGTCCTGGGACCGGTTTCGGCTTATCACCCCTCATCGCCCAGGGTACATTGAATCCAGAAGCAAGTTTACAAGGACTATGGGGCATAGTAGCAACAGACGGCGATAAATATCGCAAAGCGCGCTTAGAGTTTTCATATTGATCACCATCTATCGCTGTTATTTATCGCCTGGTTATCGCGTTATTTACAACGTGTATAACCTAGGTGATGAATATTCCAGCGTTAGCGCAAAAATGGGCCAACATCGCTGAACCAGCGATGCTGCACCCAAAACGGAGATGGCCTTGGTGATACGACCCTGTGGTCGTATCACCATAATCCACCTCCCATGTTAGCTATGCCTTAGTCAGGAATTTAACAGACGTTAAATTCCTGCGTTAAAGCATAGTTAACGGGATTTAAAATATCGCTACCCCTCGTTGATGATATCACAAAGTTGGGGTAGCGATATTTTCCCACGGTGTTTTGTCAGGCACGCCTCCTTTGCATCTCATTAGGGATGCAAAGCAAGACGTGAACAAAACGGGAGCTGAAAAGAGGAAACACGCGCTTGCGTGTCCTTGCAAATAATGCGATTTAATTATCGCTGCTTCTCGCCCAACAACGGACGCTAAAGCGGCGATAACTATGTCACCAGCCCTTGATGGTATGCCCCTATGATGTATCCACAAGTCTCTTGCCTTATCTAGAGCTCGACCTTAGTGGCTATGCCTGAAAAGTGCTGCAGGACACCTTCATCTCTAACATCCTCCATCTACTAGTCAGCACTCAGAAGGCCACCTTCATCTCTACGTCCTCTATCTACTAGTCAGCGCCCAGCAGGCCACCTTCATATCTATTGTCCTCCATCTACATGTCAGCACCCAGCAGGCCACCTCTATCTCTATCATCCTCTATCTACTAGTCAGCACCCAGAAGCCCACCTTCATCTCTACTGTCCGTCATCTACTAGTCAGCACCATCATCTCTATTGTCCTTCATTTCAATCATCCAACATCTACTAATCAACACCCAACAGGCCACCTTAATCTCTGTTGTGCTCCAACTACTACTCTGCACCCAGCAGGCCACCTGTGAGTTGGCCTGGTATATGCTGTCCACTAGTTATAGTGGGCACCCTGTACCAGTCCAAACAACCCCTTATTGGTTATAGGTTAAAGACAACCTTTATTGAAAGCTATCCTAGTGGTAGCTACGGAGAGCAGCCTTCAGGCTAAGTCTTGAAGGAATGTAAAGCAGCTTGTTTTACCAGCCTATAATCTCTTGAGTGCCTAAATGAAAGACAATCACACCTGGTATATATATATAAAATATATGTATTTATTTCTAAACACACCCTCCTAGACTCTTTATGAGACTAGAGGTCAAAACACATAAGTTACACTTCAAGTATGACAGTAATAAGCACAAATACACGTCAGGCCCTAGGGGCGAGCCAAACCATATACTAAAATAGTGGTATAAGAACCACGACTTAACTAGACACAAGGCCTAGAGCGTGTAGAATCGCCGGGACCCCAAGGAACCACCCAAGGTAGGGACCCGCGGGGGCTGTGTGCAGTGTGAGAACACAGCGACAAGCTCCCATTAGCTTCTATGGGGAAAGTCGCGGTTAGATTTTTAAAGATTAGGGACACTTAGAATCGAACTAGGGCCAAACCCTTTTAGACTTAGGAGGTTCTAGGGCCAACACCCATGGGAGCACCAGAGTACGCATGTTACCTCACCCAGGTAAGCCGGGTGGATAGGTGTTAAATGGAGTCGGGTTGCGCCGTCGATTTCAATGTGAGCTAACAAAGAAGTGCTGCTGCCGGGAAGATGAGAAGTGTCCAAAGGGATCCAAGCCTGGATCGAAGATGATAAGAACCTGAAAGCAGAGGGGACAGAGTCTGGGTCACTTGCCAGTGACCAGGAAGGTGATAGGCGGATGCCCACCGATGTCAGGTGATTTCAGGTGAGGAAGGTGAAGCTTGACTCTTCAGCCACGAGGACCAGGAGGGGTCGAGGACAACCAGGAGCTGGATTCGGGCTGTCCCACAAAGGATGTCGAGTGCTGCAGCATCAGTGCCTGGTTTGGACACAACAAGCCTTGGTAACAGCAACCCACGCAGAAAGGAGAAAGATGCTTCAGTGCGGACCAGCAAGGTCTGAGAGACTCACCACTAAGTTGGGCGTCAGGGTACATCTGGAGCAACCATGGAAGCCAAAGGAAAATCAAAGTTAGCCCCTCAGGGACCCACCAGTTGACGGACCAGGGATTGCGAAGGGACCTCAAGAGGAAACACAAAATGGCAGCCCACGGGTCACTCGGGGTGACTAGGCCAACAATCTTCAGTGGATCTTCTGCTCGAGGTAACCCCGACCACAACTTCAAGAGACGTCGAGAAGTCAAAGCACTTGCACAAGTGCACGGTGACCAGGAGATCTGGTTCCATGCTACTCACAAGGGCTGCTGGTCTTAGCTTTGCTGGGCACTTGGGTCGGCCTCTGAGATGTCTGGAAATCCTCTTCCTGGGCTGTAAATACTTTAGAGTCCGGCGGGAACTTCAGAAATGCAGACCGGCAAAATGCTTCGTTGGTGCCTGCCAAGCAGGGGAGTCACTCCTTGTCCCCAAGGGATATTTCTTCAGTCCTCTAGTCTTTAGTAGAGCGTCGAAGGTCCAGGATTCAGCTTCAGAGCTTCGTCCAGGGATATCTAAAGCTCTGTTTACAGAGGTTCCTTACTTACACCTAAGGAAGGGGTTGGACTAGCTCTGGGGACCCACCTATCGGAGGGTTTGGAAAGAGGGGTGGCTACACCCATTTCCTTTGTCCAGTTTCGTGCCAGAGCAGGGGCTGGAAGCCCCTGAACCGGGTTGAGCTGGACAATGCACAGGGACACCAAATGTGCCCCCAGTGCAGGACTTCAAAGCACTCTGAGAGTGCTCCCACCCAGCCCCAATACACATCATCCTGTCTGGGAGGTGGTTACACATCCCTGTGGCAGGAAACCTAGTGTCCAGGACTCCCTTGCCGGAGTTTCGGTCAGCAGCAGGAGGCCAGACCCATGTCTGTGGCTGCAGCATCCATTTTGTTATGCCAGGGCTCTCTTAAGTTTCTACCGGGTATACCAGTACTGCCATGTCTCTCCCTCTAGAAGGGTGGGATCATACTCTCACACCAGTTACTAGTGTGGGGGTATGATTCCAAGGTGTTTGACACCAGAAACGATATGTTTCCGTGAAGCCAGTGAAAAAGTTAGCATTAACCGTTTAAAATATAATGCACTTAAGAGTAAATGGTCAGGCTGCACCACTGACAACCCAGAGAAGAGATTCTGAAGGCTGCAGAGGGGCTCAGCTCATGCCTGGGCACCCTCTCACATATAACCAAGCACTCTGCCTTCAGGATTGTTAAGGCTTGCCATAGGAGTGACTGATAGGTTTGTATGTGCAGTGATAGGTGAGGTATAGTGAACCTATACCTCAGTAAGGGGTGCATGCACCACCTTACCCAGGCTGCAGTAGCAAACCTGTGGTGTCATTTTGGGTGGCTTTCCAGGGGTGGCATAATACATGCTTCAGCCCCTGGTAAGCATCTGGGGTACCTATGCCCTGGTTACATGAAATGAAATGAAATGAAATGAAAAGTAAATTTATATAGCGCGGTTGCTGCCCAGAGGCGTCCAAGTGCTAGAGGCCAGAGTGAGTTGCTTGCCAGAGAAAGAAATAGCAGGAAGTTAATGAGGGGCATTAAACAAAAAAGTCTTCAGCTGTTTTCGAAAAGAGGAGAGGTTGGAGTTGGACCTAAGATGAAGAGGAAGAGAATTCCATGTCTTGGTGGCATTGTAGGCGATCGTCCTGTCGCCTGGTCTTACCTTTTTTATTCTGGGGAGTATGGCCATACATGCCTGGCTAGAGCGGAGATTTATGCTGGGTTGGTACTGTTTTACTAAGTCCTGGACAATCATCGGTCCTGTGTCCCAAAAGGCCTGGTGAGAAATACACATGGCCTTAAAGGGGATTCTTTGTCGCACTGGAAGCCAATGCAGCCTACTCAGTCCAGATTTGGCTGACTGTCTGCGCGGCAGCTGGAGCAGTGTGCGAGCCGCACAATTCTGAACTATCTGTAGTTTGCGCAAGGTGTATTCCGGGGCACCGAGATAAAGGACATTGTTGAAGTCTAAACGGGACTGAATCAGGCCTTGAATGGCCACCTGCTTTTCCTCCACCGGTAGAAGAGGAAGGACTTTCTTCAACATCCTAAGAAGTCCAAAGCAGGTAGCCGAGAGTTTAGTAGCCTGGGTGTTAAATGAGAGGGTTTTATCAAGCCACACCCCAAGGCTCTTAATATTATCCTTGGGTATAGGGGGAGCACCTAAACAAGGGGGCCACAAGGAGTTGAAAAAGGAGGTATTTGTGGGACCCAAGAGCATCAGCTCAGTTTTGTCCCCATTGAGCTTTAGGGAAGAGGAAGTCATCCATCCCTTTACCTCCTCTAAGCATTTTATTAGCCCACCTGAAGATGGCAGACCAGCCACCTGCGCCAAGGAGACCATTAGCTGGGTATCGTCCGCATAAGAAATTATTTTAACCCCAAACGGACGGACAACCTCAGCCAGTGGTCTCATGTAGATGTTAAAAAGCGCGGGGCTTAAGGAGGAGCCCTGTGGGACTTCACACCTCAAAGGTCTGCTCGTGGATACTGTATCGCCATCAAAAACTTGGAAGGATCTGTCACTCAAAAAGGATTTGAGCGAAAGCCGTGCTCCATCAACTATTCCGACACTCGAGAGGCGGCTCAGCAGGGTGGTCGTGGCTGACCGTATCGAATTCCGCACTTAGATCAAGGAGGATCACTGCCACTGATCCCCCCTGATCTAAGATTTTTCTGGTTTCCTCAGTGACTGCCAGTAGGGCGGTCTCTGTTCCATGTCTGGGTCTGAAACCCGTCTGGGTGGCGTCTAACAGCTGGTTGTTCTCGAGAAAATTCACCAGATGGAAGTTGATGTATCTCTCGAGAATTTTGCTCACCCATGGAAGTAGAGTAATCGGCCGGTAGTTACTGAAGTCAGTGGGGTCCAGATTAGGTTTTTTTAGCAGAGCCCGAACTATGGCCCGCTTCCAGGCAGGAGGAACAGTACCAGAGATGATGGAGGCATTCAGGAGGTCCATGATGGTCGGTAGGATAACCTGAGATGCCAACATCATGACTTCTGGAGGTGCTGGATCACATGGAGACCCAGATTTTACCTTGCGGGCTATAGAATCCAATAATTCAGGGTCTAGTGGAGGAAAGTGATTCAATGTTATCAAGGATTGAGATGGAGTATCCCCCAAATTTGTCTGGCCCTGCGCTATGGGAACCATTGCTATAGAGGGGAAAGATGAATAGATTTTATTAACTTTCTAGTGGAAAAATTCTGCCAAGTCATTGCAGTGGGCTGTTGTTATGTCCTGATGCATGCTAGAAGAGGGAAGTTTAATAAGATTTTTCAATATTTGAAAAATTTCCTTAGGCTTGGACTTGGCTTGTATGATTTTATCAGAAAAGTATACAGATTGGGCAGATTTAACCTCGGTTTTATAGATTTTAATTGCCTCTCTGTATCGGGCTTTTCCCTCCAAAGAGTAGTCTAAACGCCACCGTCTTTCTATTTTCCTGCAGTGGCGTTTCTTTTCCCTAAGCGCCTCAGAATACCAAGGGGTCGTTTTTTGAGAACGTTTCAACGTGATTTTACCCAAGGGGAGAGTGGCTTCAAGGGATTGTGCGATCCAGTCTTCATATTCCTGATTGGCCAAACATGGGTCCTCATTGTAGGAGGGCAGGTCAATCGCTAGTCTACTTGACATCGACAGGTAGCCGCGCCCAAGATCTGGCATTCCTTACAGTGGGTCTAGAGGGGAGTGGCTTGAGTGTGGTCCAGGTAAAAGGCACAAGTAAATGGTCAGTCCAAGGGAGGGAAATAGGCAGCCCGGCCACAAGGTCTGTACAGTTACTGAACACAGGGTCCAGTAAATGGTCCTTAATGTGAGTAGGTGCTTTCACTCGTTGGGCTAATTGTAGTGCAGCTAGATCATCTACAAGTGTCATAGCAGTACGGTCCAGAGTAGTATCAAAATGAAAATTAAGATCCCCTAGCAGTGTATAATTAGAGGCAGTGCTAACCCGTTCAGCCACAATCGACGGAAGAAAATTGTGAAACTGTTTAGGGGGTCCCGGGGGGCGATATATGACCGTACCTGAGAAGCAGTTGTTAGGGGAGAATTCCAGACTGAATGCTAAGCTCTCGCATTCTGGAATTACTTCAGAAATTACTCGACAGTGGTATTTCTCTTTATATATAATGGCTAGGCCTCCTCCTCTCCCTTCGGGACGATCCAACCGAGTAATTTGGAAGCCTGGAGGGAGGGCTGTCACTAAGACAGGATCAGAGTCCGACGCAAGCCACGTTTCAGTGAGAAAAACTGCATCTGGCATGTGTTCCTCTAACAAAAGGGCAATTTCCACCCTATGTTTTGGCAGGGACCTGCAATTCAGCAAAAACATACAGTAATCCTGTTTCACATCCCGAACCTGAGTAGGTTTGAGAATTTGTTTACACCTCGGACAGATCACTGGAAGCTCCGTAGCATGATAGAGGTACGAGCAACAATCAGTTCCCAAAGACCTCATTCTAAGCAGAGCTTCCGCGCTATAATGCCTGACATATTGTGGCTGAGATGTAGGGGGCATGGCCCTTGGCCCTGTCCAGGCGCGGACGGGCGCAGACGGGCTTGCCTTACACCATATACTTGAGAATCACAAGGGTACCTCAGGATCCAATCTATGGTTTACCTAAATTACATATAATCAATTTAGAGAGGAAACAGCTAGGCTGGGGCCCTGAATAGCAGGGTCCCAGCCAGACTAAAGTCGAAAAACAGTGAAACACCAGAAAAAAGTGGGGGTACCCATGTCAAGCAGATCCTACTCTCCTACACCACCTTCATCTCTCTAAGCTCAGGTCACGTTCTTCAGAACTGGAAACAAGCTCTTGTGCTTCCTTTACTGAAAAAGACCGGTCTTGAGATTCTTTCTGCTTGTCAAATTACCACCCGATATCCCTTCTTTCTGTTTTCTCTAAGGTTTTGGTAAGAAATATCAACCCCCAACACTCCTCTCTCGTTTATTTCATCCGTCACAGTCTGGATTCAGACCTCGATACAGCACCGAATTGCCTCTGCTTGGACTCACTGAATATCTCAGGCAGCAGCTTGATTGCGGAGGCACAGCAGCTCTCATTTTACTAGGCTTGAGTGGTGCATTTGATAAGATGTCTCACTCCATCTTGGCAGATCGTCTTGAAGCCTCTGATACTGAGGGTGTGGCCTTGAAGTGGCTGATCTCTTTTATAAAAGATCACGTGTTCCTCGTTTTCTCGCATAGCAAAAAATCATATCCAGTCGCTTTATCTTAAGGAGTGCCACAAGGTTCGATTTTAAGCCCTCTGCTTTTTAACTTTTATGTTTATGTCGCCCTCTGGCGGACATTGCGGTGAAGTCGGTACTGACCATTTTTTCCTATGCAGATGATACCCAGATCATATTTTCTCTTCAAGCTGCTCAGCCTCAGGACCCTTCCCTGCTCCAGCTCGGAGTAAGGTATATCTCTCTGTGGATGTCCAGGAATGCCTTGAAGCTGAACAATACTAAAACCGAGGTCCTTGTTCTGGGAAACAACACCGAACTTTGGGGAATTAACCATTGACTTAATACTTTCGGCCCTTACCTGCTCCGGTCCCTAAAGTTAAAAACCTGGGTTTTAGCTTGATAACAACCTTTCCCTCAAAGCCCAGGTGGCTGGGGTCACTGAGACCCACTTTTCAGTTTCAAGTGGCTTAAAATAATCCTCTGGGTAATTCCACCTGCAGCCCAGAGAACGGTAATCCAGATTAGATTACGGCAATGTTTTGTACCTGGGCTCTGATAAAGCCTCTGTCCATTGCTATATGGTGTGTGCATGGCCTCCAACCTGCGCAGCCAGCAGACATGCATACTTCATTACCTGGAGATGCGTATTTACCACACACCTGAGGACCATCCGGTTTGTGCGGTCTCTGTGTTCCATGCACAGATGTTGTTTTGCAAACCATGCCACTGTGGGTGGCTCTAACGAAAGAGGCTGTTGTATTATTTTGCCAATCTTCCTCTTTTTATACACTGGCCCTTCTTTCGCTCTTTGGAACCAATGATGGGTGATCGTATCTGGCACAATCTGCGTCGCAGTCAGAGAGGCCGCTCAGCCTTTATCCTCCAACAGAGAGTGGGGGGCTCAGTGTTCCCAACCTCGAACATTATTATTAGCCTTCCCTACTCCAGCGGGTGTCACGCTGGTTTGTGTTTCATACGCGCCTCTTTTATTGGTGTGCTGAGCCAGTCATGGGGTGAGATACAGCTGGAACCCCTGCAGCATCTCGTCATTCAATATTTACATGTTTTAGGTGCGAGCGTCCTTCCGACCCGGGGGCTGGCTGGTGCCCTTCACTCATACACAGCCCTTCCTCGCTCTGCATTGCATGGACATTGACAGCGGAGCTTGGCCGCAATCCTCTGCTGATGACATATGTGTCTTTATGAAAAAAAAATATTTGTAATATATGTATAGCTAAAATTTAATGGAAGAAGACATGGGCAAATAAGTGTCTAAATACAGTATTAGCATCAGTAGAGGATTGCGGTCGCGTGAGTTATAGTTGCCTGCACTAACTATAACGGGGGAATTTCAATGGTTTTTTACGAGTGAAATGTCCAGCTAACTGTAACATGTGTGAAACCTATGGTTTTTTCATTGAATTTGCAAGGTTTTTTAAATGCTAATTCCTAACTATAACGTGTGTGATAGTTAGGACCCTGTTTCCATAGGAAATCCGCAACATTCTATTTTGAATAACTTTGGCGCCGGTTGACGAATCCTCGCGAATTTCTCAAAATAGGTGGGGCGCTACGCTCCGCTCCTACCCTGAAAGTCTCGGGGGGATTCGTCAAGCGGGGGCTGAGATAAAAGGGGGGTCCCAAAACGCGTTTTCCCCATGCATTTTTCCATAGGACTTTTAGACAGGGCTACAGCCCGAACGGCTGAACAGAATTATGTGAAATTTGGCAGAGAGGTAGTCCTCAGGTCAAGGAAGTGCCTTTTGTAGGTTTGGTGTAAATCTGTTCAGTAGATTCTGAGAAAATAGCCTTTAAATCAATATATATATCTGAGCCAGCTTACGGTACGCTTACCGTAAGCTTACCGTACGCGTACGGTGGCGTGCGCGAGCGCGATTCTGATTGGCTCTTAGATCTTAGTAAACATTCAAATCGGCCGAAACCAGGAAGCGGCGGCTGCCATTTCGTGTGTTTCACTCAGAAAAAAAAGAGTGATAACAAGAAAAGGGGGCAAGGAGGAGAGTTACAGACCCCCTTACATTTGTGAGGGGGTCAAAGAAGGACAGAAAAGTACAAAGAAAACATTTATTGATTTTAAAAAAAATCACGGGGTACGCGTACGGTAAGCGTACGGTAACAAAAAAAATAAATAAAAGAAATGAAATTCAGATTTAAGTGTTTAATTATTAGGGGGCTCTAAAAAGAGCCGTTGTGTTTATAAAGTTATTTTTTAGTGGTACCTACAAGTAAGTACCGATGCAGAGTCTAAGGTTCAAGAGGAAGACTCTGTTCCCTTCATCATTGAAGTGCACACCATCTCCTCTATAAATGTCTTGCATGTCGTAACGCAAGTTGTTGTGGTAAATGGAACCCATACCATAGTCACGGAGGAAAGCAGAAACAGATTTGTTGACGTGCTTTCTTGCTTTGTCAATCTGCAGACAGAAATGATTGGACCAGTTCCATTTTTGCCTTTGGCATATGTTGGAAAACACAAAGGCAGTTTTAGGGAAAAGTGAAAACATTTGTGCAAAGGTGTCCTTCATAAGCATTTCCAGACCTACCCCAGTCAAAGTGCCTAGGTAATTGCCACCACAGTGCACTATTATGAGGTCAGGGTGTTGGATTTGCATGAAGGATTTCACCAATGGCATCAATTGGTCCACTTTAACCCTCTCTGACCAATCCATTTAATGTCTACATTTGGCAAAGCAAGGTCTCTCACCATACCTGTTTTCTCTGCAAACTTTTCACTCCAGAAGACATAGCTGTGTCCTACAATCCACACTGTGAACATCTTCAAAGGAGATCTGGATGCACTCAGGAGGTGTAATTCAGTAGAATGGTAAAAAGAAATGAAAGACAGTTTGGAAATGGAGGCATACATATTTTTTTATAAAAAAAAAAGAACTGATTGGCTGTTTCATACCATTCTACACTAAAAACTAGGCTGTATGTGTAAATTTATAGAAGCATGTTTTGTATTGGTACAGAAAAATGTGTTACCAAAGAACAGTACTATGGATTTGCTGTTAGGTTTGAAAAGTCAAGCACTCTTGCTCTGTGGAATTGAAACATTGTGTGGCGAACTTCTGACCTAACTCCACACAGCAGTGTTCCATGAGCTGTTGCTATGGTAGCAGGCAGAAGTCAAGTTGGGGGAAGGGTACTAGGCAGAAGTCAAGTTGGGGGAAGGGTACTTTTGGAAAAGGGTTGGTTTTCAACCAATAGAAATGTGTGATTACATTTGAAAAAAAGGGGGAAGCACTGAGATTTGAAACTTACATGTATATGTGTGGAAAAATAGAGGGAAACTTTGCCATTATCTGGTTCTGCTGAGAGGAGAGAGGTGTAGAGAACAGAGATCCTGGCTCTGATAATCTGCTGTTTGAGTGCCACATTTCTTTCACAACTAACTAATTTTAAAGGTGAGTTTAGAGTTTGAGAGGAGATGTATATGGTAAATTAAGAAATGAATAATAGAAATGTAATTCTTTTTGTTGAAGTTGTGTTTATTATTTTCTGTTTTGGGAGAAATTTAAATGTGAGGAACATGTAAAATAATATGGACTATGTTTTCACGATAAATTAAGGTGTATTGGTATAAAAAAAGAATAGTTTAAGGGTTTGAGGTTGGACTCAGTAATGCAAATACATTCAGCATCACTAAGGCTGGTTGCCCTTGGTGGAATGTAGGCAGTCACCCAGGTTACACATGTTGGGAAATATAGGCAGAGATTTATTGTGTACAACTCTGGTAATTTTATATTTGCATTAGTAGGAAAAAGGGGGAGCGATTTTTTGGTGCAGAAGCAGACTCTTAGCACACACCCAGCTCCTTTCCATGTATAATCATGCACAGTATTTACAAGCGAGTGGGGTTTGAGGTTTCAGTCTGTAATGCAAATACATTCAGCATCACTAAGTCTGGTTGCCCTTGCTGGAGTGTAGGCAGTCACCCAGGATACACATGGTGGTGGTCTGAAAAAGCAGTCTGGACATGGGCTTTTTAAAAAATCTGAAAAGTGGATTCATAATGTGTCAGTCTGTAAAAGTGATTATCACTTGCCAAAAAAAAAGAGCAGTAAGTGTGCTTTCAAATTGGCAAAGAAATTTCGTTTTGTGACTAATGTGAAAACATGACTCTGTGTGCAAATAGGAATTACAGGCAGAGATTTATTGCGTTTTGCTCTGGTGATTTCACAGTTGCATTAGTAGGAAAAAGGGGGAGCCATTTTTTGGTGCAGAAGCAGACTCTTAGCATACACCCAGCTGCTTTCCATGTATAATCATGCACAGTATTTACAAGCGAGTGGGGTTTGAGGTTTCAGTCTGTAATGCAAATACATTCAGCATCACTAAGGCTGGTTGCCCTTGCTGGTATGTAGGCAGTCACCCAGGATACACATGGTGGTGGTCTGAAAAAGCAGTCTGGACATGGGCTTTTTAAAAAATCTGAAAATTGGATTCATAATGTGTCAGTCTGTAAAAGTGATTATCACTTGCCAAAAAAAAAGAGCAGTAAGTGTGCTTTCAAATTGGCAAGGAAATTTCGTTTTGTGACTAATGTGAAAACATGACTCTGTGTGCAAAGAGGAATTACAGGCAGAGATTTATTGCGTTTTGCTCTGGTGATTTCACAGTTGCATTAGTAGGAAGAAGGGGGAGCCATTTTTTGGTGCAGAAGCAGACTCTTAGCACACACCCAGCTGCTTTCCATGTATAATCATGCACAGTATTTACAAGCGAGTGGGGTTTGAGGTTTCAGTCTGTAATGCAAATACATTCAGCATCACTAAGGCTGGTTGCCCTTGCTGGTATGTAGGCAGTCACCCAGGATACACATGGTGGTGGTCTGAAAAAGCAGTCTGGACATGGGCTTTTTAAAAAATCTGAAAAGTGGATTCATAATGTGTCAGTCTGTAAAAGTGATTATCACTTGCCAAAAAAAAAGAGCAGTAAGTGTGCTTTCAAATTGGCAAAGAAATTTCGTTTTGTGACTAATGTGAAAACATGACTCTTTGTGCAAATAGGAATTACAGGCAGAGATTTATTGCGTTTTGCTCTGGTGATTTCACAGTTGCATTAGTAGGAAAAAGGGGGAGCCATTTTTTGGTGCAGAAGCAGACTCTTAGCACACACCCAGCTGCTTTCCATGTATAATCATGCACAGTATTTACAAGCGAGTGGGGTTTGAGGTTTCAGTCTGTAATGCAAATATATTCAGCATCACTAAGGCTGGTTGCCCTTGCTGGTATGTAGGCAGTCACCCAGGATACACATGGTGGTGGTCTGAAAAAGCAGTCTGGACATGGGCTTTTTAAAAAATCTGAAAAGTGGATTCATAATGTGTCAGTCTGTAAAAGTGATTATCACTTGCCAAAAAAAAAGAGCAGTAAGTGTGCTTTCAAATTGGCAAAGAAATTTCGTTTTGTGACTAATGTGAAAACATGACTCTGTGTGCAAAGAGGAATTACAGGCAGAGATTTATTGCGTTTTGCTCTGGTGATTTCACAGTTGCATTAGTAGGAAAAAGGGGGAGCCATTTTTGGGTGCAGAAGCAGACTCTTAGCACACACCCAGCTGCTTTCCATGTATAATCATGCACAGTATTTACAAGCGAGTGGGGTTTGAGGTTTCAGTCTGTAATGCAAATACATTCAGCATCACTAAGGCTGGTTGCCCTTGCTGGTATGTAGGCAGTCACCCAGGATACACATGGTGGTGGTCTGAAAAAGCAGTTTGGTCATGTGCTTTTTTAAGAATCTGAAAAGTGGATTCATAATGTGTCAGTCTGTAAAAGTGATTATCACTTGCCAAAAAAAAGAGTAGTAAGTGTGCTTTCAAATTGGCAAAGAAATTTCGTTTTGTGACTAATGTGAAAACATGACTCTGTGTGCAAATAGGAATTACAGGCAGAGATTTATTGCGTATTGCTCTGGTGATTTCACAGTTGCATTAGATGGAAAGGGGGAGCCATTTTTTGGTGCAGAAGCAGACTCTTAGCACACACCCAGCTGCTTACCATGTGGAATCATGCACAGTATTCACAAGCGAGTGGGGTTTGAGGTTTCAGTCTGTAATGCAAATACATTCAGCATCACTAAGGCTGGTTGCCCTTGCTGGTATGTAGGCAGTCACCCAGGATACACAAATTGATTTTTAGTGTTTTTTAAAAAAAAAAAAAAAATTACGCGCACCGTACGCGTACGGTAAAAAAAAAAATTAAAAAAAGTTTTTAAAAACATATATAAAAAAAAGATGAAAGATAAGGTTGGCTCTTAAAAGAGCCGTTGTGTTTATGCAGGGACAGAGGAAAGAAAGATTGGGAAAATTAGTCTCTGCAACAAGTGTGCTGATCTATTTTGTTGTTCACTAGGGAAACACTGGTCTCCCTATGACAAATTAGATCATGACAAGAGGCGCATCGAATATCAACCCTCAGAAATCGAGGGTTAATTTCCAGAGGGCCAGCAAAAGGAGATGCTCCCCCCACAGATGAAGGGCTCACCTGACCTGCAGAAGAAGGACTCGGCACTGCAGATGATGGTCCAGGCTGAGCTGCTGTGGATGTGCTTGGTTGACTTACTGAAGGGTTACCTTCAGTAAGTCGAGCATGTGTCCTTCTGTGTACATCCTTGAGGTGTCTCATCATGGTATGATTCCCAAAGGAATACTTCCTGTCAGGATTACCTCTTGAAAGTACACGCTTACACAGCTTACAAGTTACTAAGGGTGCATTTACCTTTTGCTGGCCTTCAGGAAAAGTAAAATAATCCCATACATAAGAGGTCTTTTGTTTCCTCGCTCTCTGCCTCAAGGTAGTGCTGCTAGTGCTAGCCTCACTCTCAGAAGAGCTCTGCTGTTCTGCCATCGTATCCCAAAGACAACCCAGCTCCTTCTCCTAAGGGATCACAAGCAGAAATGAGGGGAATGGGTGTGGTGTAGGAGAGTTCTAGAACTGAAAGTAGTTTCAACCAATCAAAAGTTGTGTTTCATGATTACATGACCTACCGTACGCTTACGGTACGCTTACGGTACGCTTATGGAAAAAGTGCGCATGCGCGTAAAAAAGACACGCGCTTGCGCGCATGCGCTTAACAGTCACTCCCCGACACTTCCGCGTAACGTGCGCGTGTAGCGTACACGCGTACACGTCCCACGCAGAGTACGCGCGGCTACGCAAATTGCGTAAATATACGCAAACAGCGTAGATAAATTACGGGCGTTGCGTAAACCGTACGCTTACCGTAAGCTTATGGTACGCGTACTAAAAAAAATATAAAAAAAAGGAAAAAATGTATTGCAAGTAAATTTTACATGTTTATTTTATAAAATATATTAAAAAAACATATTATAGAATTTTAAAAATTTAACCATAGTCTTTAAAAAAGGATAGAAAAATAAAAAAAATATATGTTTAAAAAAATAGAAGAAAAAAAAAAAAATTAGCATTTAAAAAACCTTGCAAATTCACTGAAAAAACCATGGGTTTCACACACGTTATAGTTAGGAATTAGCATTTAAAAAACCTTGCAAATTCACTGAAAAAACCATGGGTTTCACACACGTTATAGTTAGGAATTAGCATTTAAAAAACCTTAGAAATTCAATGAAAAAACCAAAGGTTTCACACATGTTATAGTAGTTCAGCTAACTATAACTCGCGCACCCGCAATGCACTGCTGATGATGTCACATATTACATCACTCATGACATGGTCAGTGACATCACTCATGACATCACTGATGACATCTCAAATGACATCACTGATGACATAACTGATGACATCATCCTTGTGATAGAGTGGCAGACCTCCTCTCATCCTAATATAACCTTTGATACACACATTCAAAAATAGGAATTAAAATTTTCAAAACAATGGGCATACCAATACCAGTTACAACAACCTATACAGTATTTCTAAGATCCAAATACACATCCACTCATTCACCAACAGTCCTATACAGTCACTCATACATGTACTCACACATCATATGTACTCATACACCTATACATCCTGTTACACAACGCCACTCATCCATAGAGTTACTCACACACATAGTCACTCATGCTAATAAAGAAACAAACATACATTTATTTGCATATACAGTTATACACACACCACCACACTTACTTCTACGGAAACTTACACATACTTAGTCTTTTAAACAATCATTTATAGAAACACATACTTATTCATACAGGAACTCTTTCAATCTCTCACTCTCACATATACTCGCTTATATACACCAATAGTCACATATACTAGTTTAAAACATATGTAGTTACTCATAAAGACACTATTGAGACAGTCATTCACTCACTAACACAACCATACACTCACTCATCCACCCATAGAGTCCTGCACACATGCTGTCTTCAACACATACAAAGAGTGAGTCATTCATTCATGCACCTATGCACTACGTAATACCCCCACCGAACCATGCAGACACTCAGACTGATACTCATAAAACCAACTAATAACCTATATAGACACCCATGTAGCTACTCACCAACCCATGCAGCCACTTATACACAAAGTGAGAGACTGATACAGATATTTACATATTTAAACATTACTCACTAAGCCATGTATTCACTATGATACACTTAATCAGTCAGTTACACAATCAATTTTTATTAAACAAATCATCCATTTAGACACTTATATACCCATTTATTCTTCCATCGACCTTGAGATATACATATATAAAACATATTTAATTTTCAGAAACACACACATTCACTGGATGATGTCATCAGTGATGTCATCAGTGATGTCATTTGAGATGTCATCAGTGATGTCATGAGTGATGTCACTGACCATGTCATGAGTGATGTAATATGTGACGTCATCAGCAGTGCATTGCGGGCGCGCGAGTCATAGTTAGCTGAACTAACTATAACGGGGGAATTTCAATGGTTTTTTACGAGTGAAATGTCCAGCTAACTATAACATGTGTGAAACCTTTGGTTTTTTCATTGAATTTCTAAGGTTTTTTAAATGCTAATTCCTAACTATAACGGGTGTGAAACCCATGGTTTTTTCAGTGAATTTGCAAGGTTTTTTAAATGCTAATTCCTAACTATAACGTGTGTGAAACCCATGGTTTTTTCAGTGAATATATATATATATATATATATATATATATATATATATATATATATATATATATATATATATATATATATATCACTGAAAAAACCATAGGTTTCACACATGTTATAGTTAGCGGAAATTTTACTGATAAAAAACCAATGAAATTCCCCCGTTATAGTTAGTGCAGGCAACTATAACTCACGTGACCGCAATCCTCTGCTGATGCTAATACTGTATTTAGACACTTATTTGCCCATGTCTTCTTCCATTAAATGTTAGCTATACATATATTGCAAATATTTTTTTTCATAAAGACACATATGTCATCAGCAGAGGATTGCGGTCACGTGAGTTATAGTTGCCTGCACTAACTATAACGGGGGAATTTCATTGGTTTTTTTATCAGTAAAATTTCCGCTAACTATAACATGTGTGAAACCTATGGTTTTTTCAGTGAATTTGCAAGGTTTTTTAAATGCTAATTCCTAACTATAACGTGTGTGAAACCTATGGTTTTTTCAGTGAATTTGTATGGTTTTTTTAATTGCTAAGTTACTTTATGCCATTCGTGGCGTGCGCGCCCACTTAACGCAGTTCGTTCCGTGCGCGCACGGTGCGCGAAGCGCACCGTGCGCGCCCACTTTACGCAGTTAGTGCCGTGCACGCACAGTGGGCACGCGGTGCGCTACGCACACCGCGTGCCCATGTTACGCTAGATGGGCCATGTACGCACGATGCGCTTCGCGCACCGTGCGCACATGGAGGACATATGATGCGCTTCGTTGTGAAAGGTAACAGTTTAATTTTTCAGTATGCTAATAAGCCATGCACAAATGGTGCACTGCGGGCACCATTTGCACATGGGGTGGGGAGAGTTTGGATATTTTAATTTTTTTAAATAATTTTTACCGTACGCGTACGGTAAGCGTAATCGGCGAAATTATCTAAAAAATGAAAATTCCGTTTTTGGCTTTAGGGGAACTTTGGGGACTCCCTCAACATGGCTATGTGCTTAGGAGCTGTCTAAACAGCCCCTTTACATGTTTTTGCCCTTTGTTTTTTAACCCCCTCTCAGAGTGCGAGAGAGAAAATGGCGGCCGCCACTTCCTGGTTTCGACCCATTCGAATGTTTACTAAGATCTAACAGCCAATCAGATTTGCGCACGTCACCGTACGGTAAGCTTACCGTAAGCGCACCGTAAGCTGGCTCAGATATATATATTGATTTAAAGGCTATTTTCTCAGGAACTACTGAACAGATTTACACCAGACCTACAAAAGGCACTTCCTTGACCTGAGGACTACCTCTCTGCCAAATTTCAAGTAACTCTGTTCAGCCGTTCGGGCTGTAGCTGTGTCTAAAGGTCCTATGGAAAAATGCATGGGAAAAACGCGTTTTGGGACCCCCTTTTATCTCAGCCCCCGCTTGACGAATCCCCCCGAGACTTTCAGGGTAGGAGCGGAGCGTAGCGCCCCACCTATTTTGAAAATTTCGTGAGGCTTCGTCGACCGGCGCCAAAGTTATTCCAAATAGAATGTTGCGGTTTTCCTATGGAAACAGGGTCCTAACTATAACTACCTACTGGCGACCGCCAGTAGGTAATATATATATATATATATATATATATATATATATATATATATATATATATATATATATATATATATATATATATAATATTCACCGGAAACAAACATAGGTTTCAGGGGTTTTATAGTTAGCTGGACATTTCACTCGTACAAAACTATTGAAATTCCACCGTCATAGTTAGTTCAGCTAACTATAACTCGCGCGCCCTCGATGCACTGCTGATGACGTCACATATTACATCACTCATGACATCACTCATGACATCACTCATGACATCATCCTTGTGATAGAGTGGCAGACCTCCTCTCACCCTAATATAACCTTTGATACACAGATTCAAAAATAGAAACTAACATTTTCAAAAAATGGACATACCAATACCAGTAACAACAACCTATTCAGTAATTCCAAGATCTACATACACATCCACTCATTCACCAACAGTCCTATATAGCCACTCATACATGTACTCACTCTTCATATGCACTCATACACCTATGCATCCTGTTACACACCGCCACTCATTCATAGAGTTACTCATACACATAGTCACTCATGCTAATAAAGAATCAAACATCCCTTTCCTTGCATATACAGTTATACACACACCACTACACTTACTTCTACAGAAACATACACATACTTACTCTCTTAAACTATCACTTATAGAAACACATAATTATTTATACAGGAACTCTTCCAATCTCTCACTCTCACATATACGCATTTATATACACCAATACTCACATATACTAGTTTAAAACATACGTAGTTACTCATAAAGACACTATTGAGACAGTCATTCACTTACTAACACACCCATACACACATTCATCCACCAAGGCAGTCCTGCACACATGCTGTCTTCAACACATACAAACAGTGAGTCACTCATTCATGCATCTATAGGCTAAGTAATACCCCCACCGAACCATACAGACACTCAGACACTCATACTGATACCCCTAAAAACCAACTGATAACCCATATAGACACTCATGTAGCTACTCACCAACCCATGCAGCCACTTATACACAAAGTGAGAGACTGATGCAGATATTTACATATTAAAACATTACTCGCTAACCCATGTATTCACTAAGATACACTTATACAAACAATTTTACAAAGAAACATCCATTTAGACACTTATTTACCCATTTATTTTTCCATTGACCTTGAGATATACATATATAAAAAATATTTAATTTTCAGAAAGACACACATTCACTGGGTGATGTCATCAGGGATGTCATCAGTGATGTCATTTGAGATGTCATCAGTGATGTCATGAGTGATGTCACTGACCATGTCATGAGTGATGTAATATGTGACTTTATCAGCAATGCAATGCGGGCACACGAGTTATAGTTAGCTGAACTAACTATAACGGTGGAATTTCAATGGTTTTGTACGGGTGAAATGTCTCGCTGACTATAACGCCCCTGAAACCTATGTTTTTTTCTGTGAATATATATGTATAAATATATATATATCACAGCAACTCGCGATATTCACCTGCGTGCGCGCGGAAATCACCAGCGTAGACCAACTTTTTGCAGCATTATTTTTATTTTGTTTCCTCTTGTGTCAGGACGCGTTTCGGCCGTCCAAGCGGCCTTGATCACCTGATCACACGTCACAGAATGGCCCATTTAAAGTGCAAGTGCAACGTCATCATTAATAGACATAGAAAACATACTGTGATTTTATAAGCACATAATATAACATACTTGAGAACATTATTTTTAAACAGACTTTTTTGTTTCACTCATATTAAATTCCCCATATATTAAGGAAATTTAGAGCATAAAATAAAGGCATAAATGCCCTGTATACCTCATATATATGTATATATCTCGGTATTGTGCAGTTTTATAATAGTTTCAACAGTACGTCTGAATTTCTCATAAATTGATTTGTTGCACAGTATACTAATAATATTCAGTGCTCACCAGATACAGTGCTATAGTGTTGTCTTTTCAAAGTATACATAATACTAAGAGACTTGATAGACTAAAATACATGTAAAACCATTAAATACATGCTGTTACATAAATACCAAGGACATAAATTTGAAGAGGACAATAAATTAAAAGATAATAGATCAGAGATGTAATTCATCATTGTAGAGGTAGAGTGTATATAATCCTAAAAATTAAGAATATTAATTTAAAGACAGCAGCCCAGTGACATGTTTAAAACAATTAATAAAAAGACATATAGATAAAACCTACCCATGAAATTCTTAAAACTAATTGTAAAAAACAATGCCCCCAGGACTACAGCCCCCGTGATGGGCGATTATCACTCTATTTTATAGTACCCTGTATTTCCTGATGGTTTTTATAGAAGGGTGTGTAGATCTTCTGTTGTATTCAAACCACCCGGCCACTTGCAGTTAAACTCTAATATATAATTAGTCTCAAGCCTGCGTAGGGTGGCTTCCCTGTCCCCTCCTCTCTTTGTTATGGGGATGGACTCGATGGCGAAATAGTGGAGAAATCGAGGATCACTGTTATGTGTGATTTCAAAGTGCCTGGCGACAGGATAATTCTGGTCTTTGTTGGTTATTGCCCTCAAGTGTTGTAGAATTTGCTTGTGGACTGGCAACTTGGTGCTGCCAACATATTTAAGATGGCAGTCGCATTCAAGGACATACACACAGTATTCAGTTTTGCATGTTAAATGTTGTTTGATTTCTCTGTCAGTAGCAGAGAAAAATGTCCTATAAGTTTTGGTGTTAATACCAAATTGGCACGCCCTACAGCTTAAGCATTTGTAAAATCCTTTCCTAGCCAATAGCCAGCTCTCCTTTTTGCAGAGCTCCTGGCTGTTTTTAGCAAAGGTATTGCCCATACTAGTGGACTTACGGAAAGCTATGGCTGGATTGCAGGGCATTAATCCACCTATCACAGGGTCATCTCTAACAAAGTGCCAGTTGCGTCTAACAATATCTCTCAATTCCTTTTCCTGTCTTGAATAGGTAAAAATGAGGCGAACTGGCTCCACTTTTTCAATTGCCGTCTTACTTTTGTATTGGAGAAGTTCTTCCCTGGGCTTGAGCTGTGACTTGGTTATAGCTGCTTTAACTACTCTGGGGCTGTATCCTCTATCTAAAAACCGAACCTGGCTTTCAGTTTGTCTTGTTTTCATGTCAACTGGATCGCTGCAGATGCGTTTAATGTGGAGCATCTCCCCATATGGAATACTATTTATTAAGTGTTTGGGGTGTGCACTTGTGGCATGCAGCAGTGTGTTTCCAGCGGTTGGTTTTCTAAAAAGGGTAGTTACCAGCATATTATTACACACTAAAACCTTAACATCTAAAAATGTCACCGAGCTTTTACTGATGTTTGAAGTAAAATTTAAATTAAGTTCATTGTGGTTAATACTTTCTACAAAATGTAAAACACTCTCCTCAGTACCTCGCCAAACAATAAACAAGTCATCAATAAAACGCATCCAGGAGACTATATTATTGTTACAAGTTTGCTCATAATCACGTTTGAGGACCAACTCCTCCCACCAGTCCATAAATAAACAGGTATAGCTGGGGGAGAAGCTGGCCCCCATAGCCACACCTTGTACCTGTTGATAGAATTGGTCATTAAAAAGGAAGTAGTTGTTTTCTAGACAGAAAGATAACATACTAAGCAGCATTCGTGTATGTTCCGTATGTTCCATTGGCCTTCTGCTCAAAAAGTACTCCACTGCTCTTAGGCCATCCATATGCCTAATGCATGTATATAGGGAAGTCACATCCAATGTCACTAACAATAGTTCAGAGTTCCATGCTAGATCTTTAATTTTATTCAAAAAGTCACTGGTGTATAATGTATGTAATGTATATATATATACATTGCAGTCGCCAGTAGGTAGTTATAGTTAGGACCTATTTTCCATAGGAAACCCACAACATTCTATTTGGAATAACGTTGGTGCCGATTGACGAATCTTTGCGAAATTTTTCAAACTTTTGGCCAGCTCCGGTCCGCTCTTATCTTGAAAATTTCACGGTGATTCATCAAGCGGGGGCCGAGAAAAAAGGGGGGTCCCAAAACGCGTTTTCCCCATGCATTTTCCCGTAGGACCTGTTGACGCAGCTACAGCCCGAACTGCTGAACGGAATTACACCAAATTTGGCAAAGAGGTGGTCCTCAGCTCAGACTCGTGCCTTTTGCTTAAATGGTGTAAATCCGATCAGTAGATATATCTGGGCGGAGCCTAACCACACATCGTAAGATCTGATTGGCTGTCAGTACTTCATCCAAGAAGTGTTGGCAGCCATCTTGGGACCAATATACATGATAGCACCTCATTAAAAAGCATTGCAGTTAATACAAGGTTTTAAGACTTTAGTTAAATTATAAATCATTTGTTGATGGTACCTTATTCATTTTAGGAATTGTGGTGTGTTCTAAGGTGATTTTACCAGGTGAAAAAGCCTTCTGCTGTGATATCATGAATCATGTTTGAGAGAAAACTATTATCTCATATTTTTCCACAGAAGTTTGGAAGGTGATCTATAAGCTAAACTGAGAGCATATTTTCTGTAAATTCACATTATCTTTCTCAGTCATGTGAGAATGAAGTCTGACATTCTCAGTAAAACATGTACATCCAACAAGGGCAGAGACTGTCAGTTGATTCCTTTGTGTTCTACTGCAGCTTCCCAGAGTGTTCTAAAGAACAACTAGAGCGCTAACAATCCTACTTATGACAAACGTATTGCACACCTGAAGCCATCTTGATTGGAATAAAGTGGTAACTCTTAAAACATTTAATTTAAAAAGGAAAACAATGAGAGGGTTCATTTTGCCACAGAAAGTATGATTAGTTCTGCAGAAAGAAAAATTAGGGCACATTTTGAGTGACTTCTGAAATCCTCTTCTATTTCATTAAAAAATTCGGACATGCAGACTGAAACATGCACTTTCAATACCAGCAGCAGACTTCCCTGGTGAGCAGTAGCTTTACTACAGTGATCTAATGAGCAACTAGAGTGCTAACATTCAGAATTTATGGAAAATGTGTGACACATCTGAATGCCTTCTTGATGGAACCAAAATAAAAAACTGAAAGTATTTCCGACTGAGGAGACTGCAGTAAATGAGTAAATTAGGAAACTTCATAACAAATAAATCTCCCAAGATGGCCACCAGAGACAAAAGAGCCCAAATATCACCCAGATGTAGCCCAAGTATAGCCCAATGACAGAATGTCCTAGAGTGTTCTTAAGGACAACTAGAGCGCTTACTGTCTTACTTATGACAAACGTATGGCACACCTGAAGCCATCTTGATTGGAATAAACTGGTAACCCTTAAAACATTTAATTTAAAAAGGAACACAATGAGGGGGTTCATTTTGCCATAGAAGTTATGATTAGTGCTGAAGAAAGAAAAATTAGGGCACATTTTGAGTGACTTCTCAAATCCTCTTCTATTTCATAAAAAAATTCTGATATGCAGACTGAAACATGCACTTTTAATACCAGCAGCAGACTTCTGTGGTGAGCAGTAGCTTTACTACAGTGATCTAATGAGCAACTAGAGTGCTAATGATGCAGATCAGAGCTTCCAAATCCCCTTCACTTCCACGGACGGAATGATTTCACAGTCAACACCAACACGCATTCTATCAAGCTATCCGTGCCCGTAAAGGGAATAAAAACTCAATCCGAGTCTTCCTAACCAATCTGCATTTCTCTGAAGGAGGAACCACTTTACCCTACCAGTCCCTACCTCAGACTGATCAAATGGATCATCTAGTTGAATGTAGGTTTGATACACAATATAAACACTCTAAATATTCAAAATAAATCATTCACTAAAATAATCACCCGACACATTTATTAAAATAATACTTTCTTTTTATCTAAATTAATTGCAGGTTAAAATAATAGCACAATGCAGCATCATCTTTGTCATATTTACCTATTCTGGCTATTTGTCGTTTTCTAAGTCAGAACTGGTCCTCAAAGCATCAGTCAGCGCTTCTGGCTCTGTCATAGGCGTCACCGTCCTCTCCGTCAGTGTCTGGACCTCGGGTCATAAGTTCGGGAAGGGATTGGCGCTAACCTCTCTAGGCTACTCATATTTATACCAAAAATTACAATTTTAAAGTTACATTTCCAAATTCCCGTGAATTTCATTGGATATTTCAAATTGGACGACCGGATTTCACTGCAACAAGTGCAAATGTTCTCAGGCGCATTCTCACGCAAAGTCTTGATTGTCAATGTAAAAAATGTTTCGACATTTGTTGCAAACAAATGGGACACGACCCGGTAACTTGTAACTTCTTCCCTGCTCAGGTCCGGTTTAACATCTTTAAATGTTCTTTATCTTTGCCATTTATACATGTTCAGGGTCGTCTTGGCATACATCCCGGACAGTCACCATGACATATCTCTCCGGTTCACTTCGAGGGCAGGGTTGCTGTTAGTGCAGAATGCTTCTCTTTACAAAATCGTCTACTCGAATATAGGCTGCGGATGGTGGCCATCTTGTAGCAGGCCACAATGGTAAACTTAATCAAAAAGACGTAAAAATCATAGTTAATTCATGGAAATAATTAAAACAGTGTTATTCCCCAACTAATACCCATATGTGTGTGCATTTATCTAGCCATATGCAACACTTAAAGCCATTAATGCATGTTTATTTTAAGCGCAAATCACAATAACATCACATAAGCAACGCGTATTTTATTCAGTATGCGTACAAACTTAGTTTACCTATTATTTTAGCCATGCAGATGCATTCCCACCTATATTCTTTCTGTTAATAAGGTTGATTTAGTAAAGCGACTTCACATAATTAATTATTATAATTACTAACTAGTAGTTTTAATATAGACATACGAAAATGGAACAGGTATTTCACTTTAGCTTATTTTTCCTGCTCCAGCACTAACATTCAGAATTTATGGCAAATGTGTGACATATCTGAATACCTTCTTGATGGAATCAAAGTAAAAAACTGAAAGCATTTCCTACTGAGGAGACTGCAGTAAATGAGGAAATTGGGAAACTTCATAACAAATAAATCTCCCAAGATGTCCACCAGAGACAAAAGAGCCCAAATGTAGCCCAAATATCACCCAGATGTAGCAAAACAATGTATGGCACACCTGAAGCCATCTTGATTGGAATAAAGTGGTAACACCTAAAACATTTAACTTACAAAGGAACAAAATGAGGGGGTTCATTTTGCCATAGAAATTATGATTAGTGCTGCAGAAAAAAAAAAAAATTAGGGCACATTTTCACTTCTCAAATCCTCTTCTATTTCATAAAAAAATTCTGACATGCAGACTGAAACATGCACTTTGAATACCAGCAGCAGACTTCCCTGGTGAGCAGTAGCTTTACTACAGTGATATAATGAGCAACTAGAGTGCTAACATTCAGAATTTATGGCAAATGTGTGGCACATCTGAATGCCTTCTTGATGGAACCAAAATAAAAAAACTGAAAGCATTTCCTACTGAGGAGACTGCAGTAAATGAGGAAATTTGGAAACCTCATAACAAATAAATCTCCCAAGATGGCCACCAGAGACAAAAGAGCCCAAATGTAGCCCAAATATCACCCAGATGTAGCCCAATTATAGCCCAATGACAGAATGTCCCAGAGTGTTTTAACGAACAACTAGAGCGCTAACAGTCTAACTTATGACAAAAGTATGGCACACCTGAAGCCATCTTGATTGGAATAAAGTGGTAACACCTAAAACATTTAACTTACAAAGGAACAAAATGAGGGGGCTCATTTCGCCATAGAAATTATGATTAGTGCTGCAAAAAAAAAATATTAGGGCACATTTTCACTTCTCAAATCCTCTTCTATTTCATAAAAAAATTCTGACATGCAGACTGAAACATGCACTTTGAATTCCAGCAGCAGACTTCCCTGGTGAGCAGTAGCTTTACTACAGTGATATAATGAGCAACTAGAGTGCTAACATTCAGAATTTATGGCAAATGTGTGACACATCTGAATGCCTTCTTGATGGAACCAAAATAAAAAACTGAAAGCATTTCCTACTGAGGAGACTGCAGTAAATGAGGAAATTTGGAAACTTCATAACAAATAAATCTCCCAAGATGGCCACCGGAGACTGAAGAGTCCAAACGCAGCACAAATATCACCCAGATGTAGCCCATATGTAGCTCAATGACAGAAGTGTGCAAAACACTTATTTTTTGTGTATTTGCAGTTTTATATAGTGCAGACTTGTCAGGTATTCGAGTGCTTTACATGAGCATTGGTTACATCACACAAGATCAAATTCATTTTGGTTGTAGACATGGGGAGATTAAGTGATTTGACCAGAATCACAGAATGTTGAGCTGAAGCAGAAACTTCAACCTGGTTCCCCAGTTGCAAAGTCTGCAGCTCTGGAAGTAACACCACATCCTCTCCCCTAGGTGCAACATTTAATCAAGTGGTCAACTGGATAAAAAAACACAAAGATTACAAATAATTTAAAAGTTCTTTGTCGCTATTTGAAAACTCAGAAAATATGTCCTCATTTTAGTTTTTTAGAGCACTAACCATAATTTTGATGCAAATAAGACCCTCTCATATATGTAATTTCTAAAGGAAATGCTCTAGGTATTGCAGTTTTGATTACATCAAGATGACGTCAGGTGTTCCACACTTTTGTAATAAATATAGAATTTTAGCAATCTAGTTGTTCATTGGGATACTGTTGAGAGGCAGAGGCCAGGGGCACGGACTCTGAAAATTGAAGGCAGGTAGGAGAGTGTAGAGGCAACAATTTGACAACACTGGGCAGGCAGGAAGGGCAGTGGCAGCACAACAGACTATGGAGGCCAGTGAAAAGGGGGGCAGGGGCAACAAACCAACAATACAGGACTGGCAAGAGAGACTGTGGCAATATAATAGACCATTGTGGGCAGAAGGAAGAGGCAGTGGTAGTACTACCATACATGCAAACAGACCCGTTTCAGCCAAGAAACGTCCAATGTTTTTAAGCTCAAATGGGCTTTATTTGATCTGTCTCCTGTCTACAATCTCCTCTTTTTCAATGTAACTCAAAGTGGAAAATCAATATCCCAGTTTTTTTTCAAAATCTCTCTCTTACCAAGTTCAAAATGTTCGCAAATATGGTACATTGGATCATGGTAGGCAGGAGGAATTGGGGTAGGGACATGGACTCGGATAACAGAGGACAGGAGGGACATGGAGAGGTGCACCAAACTGACCCTACAGGGTAGGCATCAGGGTTTGCAGCAGCACAATACACCACACAGGGCATGCGGGACAGGAGTGCAGCACAAGAATCCATAGAAAGCAATAGGGAGGGGACAGGACCATGCACATGGACAACAGAGAACAGAGGGGAAAGAGGCAATGGTAGCTAGCTGACTATAATGGACAGACAGGAGAGAAAGCTGCAGCATAACAGACCATAAAGGGCAGGAGGGACGGATCAGGGGCATTACAATGGAACAGACAAGCCAGGAGGGAAGGAATTGGGGTCTGCACATGGAAACAGAGGGCTGGGGGCAAGGGGGCAGGGCAGGAGCAGCAAGATGACCATGGAGGTCAGGCAGGATGGGCACTAGAAACAAGACACACCATGGAGAGCAACAATGAGACTATGATGGCATAGACAATGATAGAATGGAGAAGCGCACTCCTGGTAAAAATAAGTTGTTCTTGCAAGGTAATTGTGTAGGCGGTGCATTTGGGTGGATCCTCCTGAGAATGAGGATGAATTGTAGGGTAATAGCACTCATAAAGACTTAAAGAATGTCTCCCTTTTGCACTCATAAAAGAATATCCAGTACCGAAGCATCATACGCAGAAAGCAGAGAAATATGCATAGATCAATTCAGAAGAAGGAAATACCCTGAGCAAATTCTCAACAATGCCAAAGAAAAAGCAGACAAAATCTCCAGATCGACACTGTTAACCATCAAACCAAAAAAAACTACAGAACACAGAAGCGTTTTTGTATCAAAATATTCTGTGCAAAGTTACACCTTCAAGAAAATGATCCTTAGATACTGGCCGATGTTGTCAACTGAAGCAGATTTCAAACATACATTTGACACTCCTCCGATATTCGCATACCAAAGATCAAGGAACCTCAAAGAAATATTAACTTCCACAGAAAGCTCGACCGAATCCCAACACAAAGGAACCACCCCATGTTTAAACTGTGGAAATTGTAATTCCATCATCAAGGGCAATACAATTCAACATCCACACAAAGGATATACCATCAAATTAAAAGTATCAGCTACTTGTAACAGCTCAAACGTTATCTACATGTTAAAATGTCCTTGTGGATTGGCATACATCGGAAAAACTGAATGGAAAATACGCATCAGACTCAACGAACATAAAAGCAATATTCGAACAAGAAATGCCAAATCATCCATAGCCCAACATTTTGAAAATCAGAAACACAACATCAGTCAACTGCGTTTCTTAATTCTAGAACAAGTACCTATTCTAAAAGGGCGGAACAACACTCAACACTTGCTACAGCGAGAGATATACTGGATATACAAAATGGACTCTATCAGCCCTAAAGGTCTGAATGAACGATGGGATCTTAGTTGTTTCTTATAAAGAACACCCCTGGTATCAATACTGCACCGCAGATTTAAGTCTCATGACTTCTCAATATGATGTCACCCGAGTGATGAATGTTCACCGTATAGAAACTGTTTAGAGTGATCTCAATTGCCATGATATTGTTTATTGTTTTTTATCATGTAACTTTCGCACCCCCGTGCACGCACCTCACATTTCGTTTTACCAGTAGTAGCAGGGTACAAGTTTTGGACACACTCTGTTGTTTCCTCACAAGTTTCTATTGATCAGCCGGTCAGGACATACTCCATGGTTATGTCCTGTAGTTTTGTTCCTCAATTACGTCACATATACTTACAGACTGAAGTTCTTCAGTCCCATTTCAGTATACACGTGTCACCAGTTTTTACATACTAACTACACAGGATTTTATTTTGTATCATTATCTTTTTACCGCGCACAGATTACGCTTCCACCCGATACTCACTTCAGTTTATATTGTTTCCAACGTCTCGGAATCATATTCTTCTCGCATTAAATTTCCTAAAATCATGAGTCTTTCTTCTCCCCCGACGGTTTTACACGACAGTACAGAACAGATAGCAAACCGAAGCAGCGGTAGACATCGTAGAATTCGGGTTTAGTTTTCTTTTGAGACTACCCGTTTATGTATTACATGATCTAATCCTTTCTTCAAACTTAGGTGTATGTTAAGAACATAGTACGCATAAGACTACGAGTCTGTCTTCTTTGTAGTCCCGTTGTCTATGACTTTTAACCAATTAAGTTGTTGCTATTTTAACCAATGAAGTCCTCGCTATCTAGCTAATCAAGTTTCACTTGGTTTACCTTCCGGTTGTGAATATCCGAACGCGCACGCTACACCAGAGGATTATCTTACTTGGAACCGCGTAGACCACTCGCTACAGTAAGTATATGCTTATTGACGCGTTGATACCTTGAACAATCTCTTAAGGAATCTTCAGGTTCCGAAATTACATGACGCGTTATAATATTTTACAGGAATTACTTCGTGTTCCCTTATACGAAGCATTTACAAGTGACTCGTTTTTTGTAACTGAAACTCTTAAAACTTTACTCACGTGCACGCGGCAAACGCTTACAAAATGATGCACCTCGCTACAAAATCCCGCACCCCACTATAAACTCTCCGTTTTTTCACGAAATTAACATCTGCACAATATGTTTTAGCACGATCATTTAAAATAGTTCCGGTATGCTTCCTAGATAGGGGCATAAATGGGCACAATAGACTCTTGAGCATTCACTACCGTCTTTACGCCATAATCTCACACGTGTTACATTTGGTGATACTTTGTGAACGCCACTGTTATATACATTGTATACAATTGTATTCATGTGTTGACACCCCGTTTTCCTCATTTACAGCATGTCATCCCCTGATGAAGGGCTTACAGGCCCGAAATGCATTGGGCAGTATGAAATGTGAACTATGTGAACGTTAACATATCATTATTCAAACTAATTTAATGGAAAACCATGAAGAATTAATGGATTTATGATTGATTTACACTTATGATTCAATAAAGGATTGAATATATTGAAAGCATATATACAGTCACTACTTTTTCCTTCTAATGCAAAAGGGAGACATTCTTTAAGTCTTAAGGAGTGCTATTACACTATGATGGCATACACACAGACCATGGAGGGAAGGTGGGAGGGGGTCAGGGGCAGCTAGCTGACCACACAGGGAAGGTGGGAGGGGCCATGGCAGCACAGAAGACCATGCATGGCAAGCGGGAGGGTTAGTGGCAGCACAATGGCTATGATGGGCAAGAAGGAGGGTGCAGGGGCATGCACAAATGACCATGGAGGATAGAAGGGAGGGTCAGGACCTGGGCACAGACAAGAGAGTTCAGGGGAAGGGGCCTCACAACAGACCACGCGGGGCAGGCAGGAGGAGCAGTTGCAGCACAACAGACCAGGGAGGGCAGAAGGGTGTGGCAGTATAATTTACCATGGAGGACAGGAGGAAGGGGATAGGGGCATGTCATGTGGACAGGCAGGGTGGAGGTGGCAGGGACAGGTTACAGTCATCTGACAATGCTAGGCAGGTGGGAGGGGAGTGGCAGCTCAACAGAACACTCAGAGTAGATAGGAGTGGCAGGTCCATGGAACATGGTGGGCAAAAAGGATGGAGCAGGGGCATGCACAAAGACATCGGAGGGCAGGGGGAAGGAGAATAGGGGCAGCAAGCTAAGCACAGAGGCTAAACAGGAGGTCAATGATGGGCCATAGAATTGGGCAATGGAGGGCAGGAGGAGTGGACTGGTACATCATGCTAAATGGAGGGCAGTGGCAGCACATCAGACCATGCATGGCAGGAGGGAGGAGGCTAGTCCATGGATTCAGGCAACAGAGGATAGGGAGGAGGTGGATGGGGCAGCAAGCTAACTGTTCAGAGAAGGTGGGTATTAGGAACTTTTTTTTTTTAAATGTGTGTCTGTGCGAACTACTTAAAATATGAACAAGTATGCAGCATAATCTCACTTTTATTCAGGAAGAAGAGTACGTTTGTAGCTGTGACTCAGGGCTCACTTGGCAGAAACACCCCATGACCCTCCACCCCCATCGCAAAATGTAATGCCCGTGAAAAGGGTAGGTGGACACAGTGTTATATAGAACATAGTCCTGAGAGCATGATTGAAAATGAAAACTAGATATAGTATATGGTATAAACTATGCACCAAAAAGTGTGATATAAGATGAACCGGGGCGTGAAATATAATATGCAATACATTGTGCGCAATGACAGATTCATTGGAGAGCGCGAGATAGCACAGGCACTAGCGCGTGCTATGCGATATGTGCCTTGGAGTGTAATATGCACAGGGCAGTGTTGTGTAACCTAACTAGTCTCTAAAGTTGTAATATAAAATATGTGCTGGGAGTGTAACGTTGCATATGCACTGTGGCAAAGATATGGATCCCAGATTGTAATATGTATGGGATAGCACTGTGCGTTATAACATAGGCATCGAGGAAGGCACGTTAGATGGGGCGATATAACCCGTGCGAAGGCAAGTGTGGCATGATATATTCACGGGGTGGTGTTACGGTGCACATGGGCTAGAGAGTGTCATAGCATACGCACTAGCTGGTGGAATACAACACAGAGGTGGGTGGCACTCGGCGGGCACTGGTGGGTGTAACACAGCATTGGTCTCAGCCAGGAGCACGCTGTGACTCTCAAGTGAGGTTCGTTTCCTTGCTAGAGAGTAAAATAAAAAGCATTACACATCCGGCGGTGGATGTGTGTTTTATTAACCGTGAGGGGGGTTTCTTGCATAGTTTGGTCAAATTATTTTCGAATCCCCTTTGAATGGTTTGGTATGCGTGTGTATTAAATGTGCCCGTCAATAGCTACTCATTTTTGTATAAATAAGCGACAAGGGTGTCTACTTGGAGAGTACCCACCAGCGGGGGCACCGGGATTAGGCACGGTAGGGCGTCAGACACGTCAGAGCTTCACTAGCGGTGTAAATACATTCCACGTGGATTCATTGTATGCATAGTCGCCTTTTAATGAAATATCATGCAAATCGTCATGGTGACAGGTACATACAGTTTGTCCAGCATGTCCTAGGTGTTTCTATAAATATATATATTTTTAAAATAATTAAAAACAAAGGCCGACCCCGGGGGATGGGGTCCCCGGGGCCATAAGTGGCCTGAGGAGGGGGACAACGCAGCCCCCCTCCTAAAGAATAAAAAAAAAAGGCCACGACCCGGGGGTTGGGGTCCCCGGGGCTGATTAAGGCCTTGTGAGGGCCAAATTAATTTTTTTCAACAAAAAAAATTAGGGTGCAGGCCCTGGGGGATGGGGTCCCCAGGGCCAATGAATTAGAAAAAGAAGGGGGGCCACACAGCCCTCCTTCTTAAAAAAATAAAATAAATACAAGACCGGCATCGCGCCGGAGGCCACGCCCCCTCCTTGCAGCACTCTGCAAACGCGCCCCCTGGCCAGTTGTAAGTTGGGGAATTAATTCCCCTTCAATACTGAGGGTCCCTGAGGGCCAACTACCCCAACAGGTATCTCCAATATGCACCAGGGAGCTGCGTTGCAGACAGGTGTTCTGAGGCCACGCCCCTTTTTACATCTCTATGCAACGCAGCTCTGTGGCGCTTACTGGAGGTACCTAGTGGGATAGTTTGACCCTAGGGGCCCTTAGGATTCAAGGGGACTTAATCTCCCACTTAAAAAACGGTCACAGGGCGTGTTTACACAGTGGGGAAGGGAGGGGACGGGGCCTGAGGTGACGTGTGCAAACACGCCTTGTGGCGCGTTTTAAGTTGGGAAAATAATTCCCCTTCAATCCTTATGGCCCCTGGGGGCTAACTAGACCACCAGGTGCTTCCAGTAAGCGCCACTGAGCTGCGTTGCAGAGAGGCAGTCCAGGCCGTGCCACTTTTTACACCTCTCTGCAACGCAGCTCTGTGGCACTTACTGGAGGTACCTAGTGGGCTAGTTGGACTCTAGGGACCCTCAGGATTCAAATGAACTTAATCTCCCAACTAAAAACGGCCACAGGGCGTGTTTACACAGTGGTGAAGGGAGGGGACGAGCCTGAGTTAATGTGTGCAAACAAGCCCTGTGGCGCATTTTAAGTTGGAGAAATAATTCCCCTTCAATCCTGAGGGACCCTGGGGGCCAACTAGCCAACCAGGTGTTTCCAGTAAGTTCCACTGCGCTGCGTTGCAGAGAGATGGTCTAGGCCGTGCTCCTTTTTACATCTCTCTGCAATGCAGCACTGTGGTGCTTACTGGAGGTACCTAGTGGTCTAATTGGACCCTAGGGACCCTTAGGATTCAAGGGGACTTAATCTCTCAACTTAAAACGGCCACAGGGCGTGTTTACACAGTGGGGAGGGGACGGGCCTGAGGTGACGTGTGCAATCACGCCCTGTGGCACGATTTAAGAGGTAGTTTTAATCCCCTGCCCTATTATATACTAGGGGCTTACAAAGGAGGTCATGCTAATCACATGCGGACCCCAACGCATAGTGTTCCCTATTGTATGTAGGTGTTTTCACTGTATTCTGAGAGTCTTTTAACATAGCACTGGCTCTAGGACTGGTTAGCCAGACTCAGTTACCACCACCAGTATCCGTCTGAAAAAGTTGAGGGTACAGGATGATTTTGCAACAAGGCTTCTTTCTGCTCTTCTGTTTGTTCTTTCTGCACGTTATCCTTCTTCCTGCACTTTTCTTCCTCTTTGAGGACTTCTGTTGCTTCTTTCTGCATTTCTTTTTTTTCTTTCTGTGCATGTTTTCTTCTTTCTTCACATGTCCTATCTCTGTAGGCATAGTTAGAAATTTCCTTTTAAAAAACCTTTGAAATTCACTGAAAAAACCATAGGTTTCAGGCACGTTATAGTTAGGAATTAGCATTTAAAAAACCTTAGAAATTCACTGAAAAAACCATAGGTTTCAGGGGTGTTATAGTTAGCTGGACTTTTCACTCGTACAAAACCATTGAAATTCCCCCGTTATAGTTAGTTCAGCTAACTATAACTTGCACGCCCGCAATGCACTGCTGATGACGTCACATATTACATCACTCATGACATGGTCAGTGACATCACTCATGACATCTCAAATGATATCACTGATGACATCACTGATGAAATCATCCTTGTGATAGAGTGTCAGACCTCCTCTCCCCCTAATATAACCTTTGATACACACATTCAAAAATAGAAACTAAAATTTTCAAAACAATGGACATACCAATACCAGTTACAACAACCTATTCAGTAGTTCTAAGATCCACATACACATCCACTCATTCACCAACAGTCCTATACAGTCACTCATACATGTACTCACTCATCATATGTATTCATACACCTATACATCCTGTTACACAACGCCACTCATCCATAGAGTTACTCACACAAATAGTCACTGATGCTAATAAAGAATCAAACATCCATTTACTTGCATATACAGTTATACACACACCACCACACTTACTTCTACAGAAACTTACACATACTTAGGGCCTCATGTAGGTAGCTAAATACCGGTCGGTAACGGCCGAAATTCAGTAAATATCCCATTACCGACCGGTATTTAGCTATTTGAGATGTAGGAGGCATAATTTCAGGATTCGGTAATTTACCGAATCGGTAAACTACCGATTAGGTAAATAACGAATACTGAAATCATATGTAGGGAGCACTCTAAAGAGTGAAAATTACTATTAAGAATTTGTTATTTACCACCAAATACAGGTTGGTGATAAATAACGAATACCTTGCAAAAAGTTAAATTTTGCAGATTTAAACGTGCCATGTGGCAGACATACATGCCCTTAGGGCATGTATGTGCGCCACATGTGCACACATGCACAATTCAGGGGTGCAACAGGGTGTCAATGTAACACCCTGCCACCCTTGAATATGCTCCCCCATTACCGAATCGGTATTTACCGAATCGGTAATGGTGAATGGCTTCCCATTGATTCCTATGGGCCTCCAGGCCCATAGGAATCAATGGGAAGGTATGCCTCATTACCGAATCGGTAAATACCGATTCATAATTACCGAATTTTTCCGATTCGGTAAAATTTACCGAATTAATACCTACATACTATTTACCGATTCTTAAATACCGAATCGGTAAAATTCGGTATTTATGAATCGGTAAATGGTATGTTACCTACATGAGGCCCTTAGTCTTTTAAACAATCACTTATAGAAACACATACTTATTCATACAGGAACTCTTTCAATCTCTCACTCTCGCATATACTCACTTATATACACCAATAGTCACATATACTAGTTTAAAACATATGTAGTTACTCATAAAGACACTATTGAGACAGTCATTCACTCACTAACACACCCATGCACACACTCATCCACACATACAGTCCTGCACACATGCTATCTTCAACACATACAAACAGTGAGTCACTCATTCATGCACCTATGCATTACGTAATACCCCCCACCGAACCATACAGACACTCAGACACTCATACTGATACTCAAAAAAACAACTAATAACCTATATAGACACTCATGTAGCTACTCACCAACCCATGCAGCCACTTATACACAAAGTGAGAGACTGATACAGATATTTACATATTTAAACATTACTCACTAAGCCATGTATTCACTAAGATACACTTAATCAGTCAGTTATACAATCAATTTTTCAAAAACAAATCATCCATTTAGACACTTATATACCCATTTTTTCTTCCATCGACCTTGAGATATAAATATATAAAACATATGTAATTTTCAGAAAAACACACATTCACTGGATGATGTCATCAGTGATGTCATCAGTGATGTCATTTGAGATGTCATGAGTGATGTCATGAGTGATGTTTTGAGTGATGTCACTGACCAAGTCTTGAGTGATGTAATATGTGACGTCATCAGCAGTGCATTGCGGGCGCGCGAGTTATAGTTAGCTGAACTAACTATAACGGGGGAATTTCAATGTTTTGTACGAGTGAGTAGTCCAGCGAAGTATAACGCCCCTGAAACCTATGTTTTTTTCAGTGAATATATATATATATATATATATATATATATATATATATATATATATATATATATATATATATATATATATATATATATATATATATATATATATATTCTGAAAAAATCAAAGGTTTAATTAATGTTATAGTTAGTTGAATATGTTAGTGAAACAAAATTAATGTTTTGAACTAAAAAAAACTGAAATTCACTAGTAAAAGTTAGCGGAGCTAACCATAACTTTCACCTCCACCATACACTGCTTATGACCTCATATATTGTTAGAGTCGGGGATCTCTGGTTGGCGCAAGGTTGCCCTTGTGTCAAGCTGGAACCCTCTCCTCCACGTCAGGGCGCAGGATAACCCCTTGCGAATGACCCTTGCTCACCCTCTAGGTGCGTGGCGTGAGCAGCCAAGGCAATTCCTCAGGCGTTGTTGGTTAAGCACTTACAATCACACACACAGTAAATACATCAATCCCCCCAGAAACGGACACCAGACTTGGATATATATAAAAATACGCTTCTTTATGTAAAAATAGGTATATATATCTCGGCAGACTTATCACAAGACCAATAACGTTTTCGCTAGGCCACCAGGTTGTAAAGCAGGCAAATGTTCTTTGTTAGTAGCTTCAAATAGATATCTTGCAGTCTCTTGCAAATGCCACTTGGAATTCCAGTACTCACAGAGATCGGTTCCTGCGAACGGGGAAATAAGGCGTTGCGGGCCCCGAGCCCGATACTGGAACGTCTTTCGTGATGTGGAGAGTCGGCACAGGTCGGTGCGACTCTCAGCTTGGGAAGTGGTCTTGGATCCTCGATCAGCGGGTGTGGGCAGGTAGGCAGGCGCGGCCAGCGACCCTCAGCACGGCGGTGCTGGGGGGGTCTCCACAGCGGGGGCGGCGCGGCCTGAGATGTCCGGGGATAGCGAAGCGGGGTCACAGGGCACAGTCAGTGCAGCTGGATGACCCGGCGTAGATCACAGTCGTCGGACGGCTTCCGGCGGGAGGGGTGATAGCGCGTTCAGCGCGCTCCAGTGGCAGGCGGTGACAGGGGTGCAGGCGGCCTAGCCCGGGGACAGAGAGCGGCTCCGGGCGGAGCGGGGCTCTCACGGGGTTGCGGCAGGCGAGCTCCGGAGTGTCACGGCCCTAGGAGGGGCGATGAGGGGCGCAGTCTCTTTTCCAGCGGGATGCCCACACGGCTCGAATCGGAGGACGAGCAAAAGCACAGAGAACCCACTGGTCCTGGGGTTCAGTTCAGGGGGCAAGCTCAGATCAAGCCCTTGGAGAATGTTTCAAGCACAAAGAAGCAAAGTCTTTTCAGTAGTCTCTTCCTCTCCTTTCTCAGCAAGGCAAGCAGCAGGCCAGCTCCTCCAGCGTCTCCTTCTCCTTCTAGTCGGGCAGAGGTTCTTTGTGGTAAACCAGGATTCTGATTTCTTAGGAGCCAGGCTCCTACTTTTATACCATGATTCTTTTGTTCTTTAGCGCCAGGGGGCCTAGGCCTGGCTCAGTCCAGTTCTGGAGCCCTTTGTTATGGTGACTCTGCTCTTTCCTTTTAGCAGCAGGGCAGAGACATCAGCCGCCCCACAGGGGGCGGCGCCGGCTTTGTGGTGGCAGAGCACAGGTCTATTCAAGAGTCAAGGTGTACTCCTCCCACCCATCCTGGTGTAATCTCTCTACCCACCACCTGGCAGCCAACCTGTCTCTGGGGATCCCCCCACCCTGCTCCTTACTGTTGCTAGGCAGAACACACACTCACACAGCAGAGGCGGACTGAGATGGTCAGGTCAGTAAATACTAACTTTCTAAAAGTAGTATTTACAAACACAGGATATTAAAATAAACTTGACTACAAGAAGTATTTTATTATTCTGAGTTCAGGCATACTAAACTTGACACTCTACCATGCTCTCTGAGTCCACTGGGGTCACAGCGTTGGCGTGATCCCAGCCGCCCATTCTGGCCTATGGAGAGCAGGTAGCCTTCAATAGTGAAAAACGGAAAGGGCTGTAATTCACTACTAAGACATGCCACACACATCAGGGCATGTCCTACCTTATTCCTACAATGCACCCTGCCCTCGGGCCTACCAGAGGGGTGGCTAATATGTAGGTAAGGGAAGGTTTAGGGACTGGCAAGTGGGGGCACTTGCCCAGTCAGCGCGACGGTCCCGGACCGCGCACAGGGTCTGCGGTGGCGGACCCTAGACACATTTTACAAGGCCGCTTTCTGTGGGTGGCGCAACCAGCGCTGCAAGCCCACCAGCAGCATTGGCATTCACAAGCCCTGGCACCCCTGGTGCCTTTTACTGGGGACTGACAGTGAATCCAATAACCCAATCATGAACATCAATTACAGGTACACTTTACCTAGGGAGCACTTGCACTGCGGCACGGATTAGCCGTGGCGCAGTGCCCTGAGCGGACAACACCAGCAAAACAATCGAGCCACACTATCAAAAAGTGGAAGGGAAACTCACGCCAAGGTGCCAGGTCTAACACGTGTCCCCTCCAGCTGAAATGTGGGGAGAACTACCCTTGCCCAGGGGGTTCCTCGTCACTAAGGCGGAAATACCTGGACAGACCGTCAGCGTTGGCGTGATCTGTACCAGGACGGTGTTCCACCGTAAAGTCCATACCCTGTAGGGAGATGGACCACCTCAACAGCTTCGGGTTCTCACCCCTCATTTGCATCAACCATCTGAGGGGCCTGTGGTCCGTCTGAACCCGGAAGTGAGACCCAAACAAGTAGGGTCTTAGCTTCTTCAGCGCCCAGACCACAGCAAATGCTTCTCGCTCAATTGCACTCCACCTACTTTCCCGTGGAAGTAACCTCCTACTGATGAAGGCTACGGGTTGGTCCTAGCCCTCCTCAGTCATCTGTGAGAGAACAGCCCCTACACCATGCTCTGAAGCGTCTGAAGCGTCTGTCTGCACGAGGAATTCCTTGGAGAAGTCAGGGGCCAAGAGCACGGGCGCCGTGCACATGGCAGTCTTCAGGGTGTCGAAAGCTTTCTGACAGGTGTCAGTCCAAATCACGTTCCTGGGCTGCTTCTTGGAAGTCAGCTCTGTCAAGGGGGCAACAATTGTTCCATAGCCCTTGACAAACCTCCTGTAGTACCCAGTGAGCCCCAGGAAGGCCCTCACTGCGGTCTGCGTCTTGGGGGGTTCCCAAGCCAGGATGGTCTCAATTTTGGGTTGCAAGGGTGCCACCTTGCCACTCCCCACTTGGTGTCCCAAGTACACCACGGAACCCTGCCCGATCTGGCACTTGCTTGCCTTGATCGTGAGGCCTGCTCGGCGCAGAGCCATCAACACTTCCCAGAGGTGGCGCAGGTGTTCGGGCCAGGTGGCACTGAACACTGCAATGTCATCCAGGTAGGCGGCACTGAACGCATCCAGCCCAACCAGTACCTGGTTGACCAACCTCTGAAAGGTGGCAGGGGCATTCTTCATTCCAAATGGCATGACTCGGAACTGGAAGTGCCCATCTGGGGTAGAGAATGCTGACCTCTCTTTGGCCCCATCGGTCAAGGTGATCTGCCAGTACCCAGACGTTAAATCAAACGTGCTGAGGAACCGGGCAGCCCCCAGCTGATCAATGAGCTCATCAGCTCTGGGGATGGGGTGCGCGTCAGTCTTCGTCACTGAATTGAGTCCCCTGTAGTCCACACAGAACCGGAGTTCAGGTGTGGCTCCCGGCGCAGCAGCTTTGGGGACCAAGACCACGGGGCTGGACCAAGGACTGCTGGAGGACTCAACCACCCCTAGCGCAAGCATTTTGGAGACCTCCTCCTTGATGCAAGCTCTGACCCTGTCAGTTACCCTGTAAGCCTTGTGCTTCACAGGTAAGCTGTCTCCTGTGTCCACATCATGGACGCACCAATCTGTGACACCAGGAACCAGGGAGAATCTGTCGGAAAACTGCCCCAGCAAGTGGCGGCAATCTTCCTGTTGTTCGGGCGTCAGGGTGGGTGAGAGGTTAACTCCATCCACTGACCCATCTTTCTCAGAGGCCACTAAGAGGTCAGGAAGAGGCTCGGTCTCCTCTTCCATTCCATCATCAGTGGCCAGCAGCATGCCCACTTCGGTCCTCTCTAAGTGGGGCTTAAGGCGGTTAACATGTAGGACCCTCAAAGGGTTCCTGGGAGACTGCATGTCCACCAAGTAGGTGATAGGACTCTTGCGCTCCACAACCTCAAATGGACCTGTCCACTTATCCTGAAGTGCACAAGGCTCCACTGGGGCCAAGACCCACACCTTTTGTCCAGGTTGAAGCTCTATCAGAGTGGCATTCCGGTCGTACCACCGCTTCATCTCCTCCTGGCTGGCTTCCAGATTTGCCTCAGCAAGTTGCCTGAAACGCCGAGTCTGGTTTCGGAAGGCCAGCATGTAACTGTATACATTCTGGGGAGGTTTCCTGGGAGACGGCTCCCAGCCTTCCTTTACCAAACTCAGAGGTCCTCTTACCGGGTGACCATACAGAAGCTCAAAGGGGCTGAATCCTAGAGACTTCTGTGGCACCTCTCGGTAAGCGAAGAGCAGGCATGGCAAGAGGACGTCCCACTTACGCCTCATTGGACCGTCCAGGCCCATGATCATGCCTTTGAGGGTTCGGTTGAATCTCTCAACCAACCCATTTCCTTGGGGGTGGTAAGGAGTGGTGAACTTGTAAGTTACCCCACACTCCTTCCACAGGGATTTCATATACGTGGATATGAAATTGGTCCCCCTGTCGCTCACCACCTCTAGAGGGAATCCCACTCGGGAGAAAATTCCCATCAGTGCCCGTCCCACCACGGGGGCCGTCACTGTCCTCAGAGGGATGGCTTCAGGGTACCGGGTGGCATGGTCCACCAAGACCAGGATGAACCTGTTGCCCAGGGCTGTCTTGGGGTCCAGAGGCCCCACAATATCAATACCCACTCGTTGGAATGGCGTACCGACCACAGGGAAAGGTTGCAGAGGAGCCTTGTGCTTCCCTCCGCTCTTACCACTTGCCTGGCAAGTCTGACAGGTTCTGCAGTAGGAATCTGAATTCTTGTGCATTTGGGGCCAGTAAAAGTGGGTGACAAGCCTGTCATAGGTCTTGTCCATCCCCAAATGTCCTGCTAACGGCACATCATGAGCCAGCCCCAGTAGGAAGGTTCTGAACTTCTGGGGTACCACCAGCACACGGGCTGACCCAGGTTCAGCAGCCTTAGGCTCGGAATACAGGAGGTCACTCTCCCAGTACACGTAGTGTGTTTTGGCCTGAACACCATTGGCCTGGTCTGCAGCCTGTTGCCGCATACCCACGAGAGAAGGGCATTCTTTCTGCTCCCTGCAGAATTCCTCCCTGGAGGGACCTCCTTCTTGCTGCCAATGGGTCAGCTCAGGCAGGTCTCCCAGTTCGGCAATCTGTTCCCCGGTAGGCTCCAGAGCATCCCCCTCAGGGTCTACTTCCTCCTGGGCCGTGGGAGCTTCGGGGGCCGGTTTCCCGCGCCTCCTGCGCCTTCTCCCTAAGGCCGGTTCCTGGACCTTCTCAACACCCCTACTGGCTGCCATGGACCGGGTGGTCACGCACGCCCAGTCGGGTAGACCCGCCATCCTCAGATGCGTGGTCTTCTCCACCTTTTCCCAAGGGGAGCTCTCCAGGTCGTTCCCTAGCAGACAATCTACAGGCATGTCAGTTCTCACAGCGACTTGTAGAGTACCAGAGACCTCCCCCCACTCAAAGGGAATTTGAGCCATTGGACAACGACTCTCTATGTTGTCAGCATTGACAACCCTACAGTAGGCATTGGGTACAATCTGCTCTTGAGACACCAGGTGTTGCCTCACCGAGGTCACGCTGGCTCCTGTATCTCTAAGAGCCTCAACCTTCTTTCCATTGATGGTCACTACTTGCCCATATTTCTTAGTGTTAGAGGGCAGGTAGGTTACAGGGACCATCTCACTGTCTCCTAGCGAGACTAGGGTCATCTGCTCGGGACCCCCACCCTCCTGGACTGCTACCTCCTCCCCAAAGTTAACACTAGCTACTTGCCGGGGTGGAGCACCAGTGGGTGCGGTCTTACCAAACAGGCGACACTTAGGATCAGAGGCAATGTGACCCGGGTCACCACACCTATAACAATTGAAGGGCCCCTTTGGAACAGGTCTACCTGTCGGGGCCCCGTTCTGCTGCGGGGGTGGGGGAGGCTGAGAACCCTTCTGCTGGTTCCCTTGGGAATTACTTTGGGGGCTTTTTTGGAACCCCTTCTGTTTACCCCTGTCCCCCCCACTCTTCTGCTGGGGACCCTGCCCACCTTTGGCGGAGTCTCCCACTTGACCCTTGTGGACCCTGGTGCTGAGCCAGCGGTCCGCCTCCTCAGCAAGCTTCCTCGGGTTGGACAGCTTGCTATCAATCAGGTGCTGGCGTAGCTCAGGAAAACATTGACTGGACAAGTGCTCCCATGCAATTAAATCAAGTAGCCCTTGATAATCATTCACTTTGCTACCCTTCACCCAACCATCCAGTGCTCTTCAGAAAAAGGTCACATACTCCACATACGTACTCTCAGGGATCTTCTTAGTCTACCTGAACCTCTGTCGATATAGCTCAGGAGTTAACCCATACCTGGTCATTAAAGCTTCCTTCTTATGGGGGAATGAGGCTTGGAGATCTAAGGGTAAATCTAACAGTGTGTCACGCCCTTCCGCAAGGAACCTTCCCCACAACCCCGCTCCCCAGTCTTTCTCAGGGACCCGGTGTGAAGACATGGCCACCTCGTAGGCTCTAAACCACTGCCCTATGTCATCCTTTCTAAAATACTCCTTTACTACATCTTTGGGGATGTACACCTTGGACTCTACCTGCACCGGTGGAGTGCTGCCACCAGAAGGAGCGGTGTCCAAACTTTTCGCCTTCAGCTCCAACTCCTTCAATCTTATATCATGATCCATTTGGCGTTGTTGTGCCTCCAGGGCCAACTTCTGCTTTTCCATTTCCATTTGTCCTGCCAACTTTGCCATCTCCATTGCATGCGCCCTGTCCGCTGCCCTGTCTGCCAGCTCCTCTGGCGACCGGACTCTGCTGGGCTCCTCAAGGTTGTCGGGTGGAACGATGTCCCCCGCATTCCGTGGGTCTCGTGACTCCTTCCAGGCTCTCAACGCCTTGGCGTACTGGGTCCTCCTCTTGAATCCAGCATGGGGGACTCGGAATTTTACACTGTAGCCTTTCAATTGCGCCATCGAGTAGCCTTCCAGTCTCTCCCAATCCACCTCATCTACTCCAGAAATCACAGAGAGCGCTCTTCCAGCAGAGAGTGAGCCAGGCATGGTTGCAGTAATGGCAGATGTCTCAACAAAGTTCCAAAAATGAAAACCTGTGGCTGCGTTATTTGGTCTGCTCTCACTATCTGGTGATTAATAATTCACTGTATGCAAATTACAAGTGCAAATCCGAAATCCCAGCCGCTGCCAACAATGTTAGAGTCGGGGATCTCTGGTTGGCGCAAGGTTGCCCTTGTGTCAAGCAGGAACCCTCTCCTCCACGTCAGGGCGCAGGATAACCCCTTGCGAATGACCCTTGCTCACCCTCTAGGTGCGTGGCGTGAGCAGCCAAGGCGATTCCTCAGGCGTTGTTGGTTAAGCACTTACAATCACACACACAGTAAATACATCAATCCCCCCAGAAACGGACACCAGACTTGGATATATATAAAAATACGCTTCTTTATGTAAAAATAGGTATATATATCTCGGCAGACTTATCACAAGACCAATAACGTTTTCGCTAGGCCACCAGGTTGTAAAGCAGGCAAATGTTCTTTGTTAGTAGCGTCAAATAGATATCTTGCAGTCTCTTGCAAATGTCACTTGGAATTCCAGTACTCACAGAGATCGGTTCCTGCGAACGGGGAAATAAGGCGTTGCGGGCCCCGAGCCCGATACTGGAACGTTTTTTGTGATGTGTAGAGTCGGCACAGGTCGGTGCGACTCTCAGCTTGGGAAGTGGTCTTGGATCCTCGATCAGCGGGTGTGGGCAGGTAGGCAGGCGCGGCCAGCGACCCTCAGCACGGCGGTGCTGGGGGGGTCTCCACAGCGGGGGAGGCGCGGCCTGAGATGTCCGGGGATAGCGAAGCGGGGTCACAGGGCACAGTCAGTGCAGCTGGATGACCCGGCGTAGATCACAGTCGTCGGACGGCTTCCGGCGGGAGGGGTGATAGTGCGTTCAGCGCGCTCCAGTGGCAGGCGGTGACAGGGGTGCAGGCGGCCTAGCCCGGGGACAGAGAGTGGCTCCGGGCGGAGCGGGGCTCTCACGGGGTTGCGGCAGGTGAGCTCCGGAGTGTCACGGCCCTAGGAGGGGCGATGAGGGGCGCAGTCGCTTTTCCAGCGGGATGCCCACACGGCGCAAAATCGGAGGACGAGCAAAAGCACAGAGAACCCACTGGTCCTGGGGTTCAGTTCACGGGGCAAGCTCAGATCAAGCCCTTGGAGAATGTTTCAAGCACAAAGCAGCAAAGTCTTTTCAGTAGTCTCTTCCTCTCCTTTCTCAGCAAGGCAAGCAGCAGGCCAGCTCCTCCAGCGTCTCCTTCTCCTTCTAGTCGGGCAGAGGTTCTTTGTGGTAAAACAGGATTCTGATTTCTTAGGAGCCAGGCTCCTACTTTTATACCATGATTCTTTTGTTCTTTAGCGCCAGGGGGCCTAGGCCTGGCTCAGTCCAGTTCTGGAGCACTTTGTTATGGTGACTCTGCTCTTTCCTTTCAGCAGCAGGGCAGAGACATCAGCCGCCCCACAGGGGGCGGCGCCGGCTTTGTGGTGGCAGAGCACAGGTCTATTCAAGAGTCAAGGTGTACTCCTCCCACCCATCCTGGTGTAATCTCTCTACCCACCACCTGGCAGCCAACCTGTCTCTGGGGATCCCCCCACCCTGCTCCTTACTGTTGCTAGGCAGAACACACACTCACACAGCAGAGGCGGACTGAGATGGTCAGGTCAGTAAATACTAACTTTCTAAAAGTAGTATTTACAAACACAGGATATTAAAATAAACTTGACTACAAGAAGTATTTTATTATTCTGAGTTCAGGCATACTAAACTTGACACTCTACCATGCTCTCTGAGTCCACTGGGGTCACAGCGTTGGCGTGATCCCAGCCGCCCATTCTGGCCTATGGAGAGCAGGTAGCCTTCAATAGTGAAAAACGGAAAGGGCTGTAATTCACTACTAAGACATGCCACACACATCAGGGCATGTCCTACCTTATGCCTACAATGCACCCTGCCCTCGGGCCTACCAGAGGGGTGGCTAATATGTAGGTAAGGGAAGGTTTAGGGACTGGCAAGTGGGGGCACTTGCCCAGTCAGCGCGACGGTCCCAGACCGCGCACAGGGTCTGCGGTGGCGGACCCTAGACACATTTTACAAGGCCGCTTTCTGTGGGTGGCGCAACCAGCGCTGCAAGCCCACCAGCAGCATTGGCATTCACAAGCCCTGGCACCCCTGGTGCCTTTTACTGGGGACTGACAGTGAATCCAATAACCCAATCATGAACATCAATTACAGGTACACTTTACCTAGGGAGCACTTGCACTGCGGCACGGATTAGCCGTGGCGCAGTGCCCTGAGCGGACAACACCAGCAAAACAATCGAGGCACACCATCAAAAAGTGGAAGGGAAACTCACGCCAAGGTGCCAGGTCTAACACATATTACATAACTAAGGATATGTTATGTGACATCATTTATGCCATCACTGATGATATCTCAAATGACATCATAGATGACATCACTGATGGCATTAAGCAATGAGTGTTTTATTTTGTTATATCATTTACATAGTGGCGGAAAAGTACCATATTACTTTTCTGCCTAATTTTGTACAGCCAGTGTCCAGCTAATTGGTGTAAGTCTTTACAAAATGCATGTTTTCCTAACGCACCATAGGTATGTAGAGGCATTGAACACATTATAAATCTTATAAATCTTTGTATTCAAGAGTAACTCTGTGTGGAGCTGACAGTTGACGACTTGTGTTCATTATCTTCAAAAAACCTTTTTGGTGATGTAGAAAAAGTTTCCAGCAAGCCAAAGATTCGACATATTAAGTATTGTAAGCAGCCTTGAGATATTAGACAGAGTCATCGCAGCATGATCATTTCTACATAACATAGAAGACTGTGTGCACCAGTTACTAACTTATCTACATGTGGATGTTTTGTTTAAGAACAGAGTCTGGAGGATGCGGGTACAATGATCTTTAGCACCTTCAGACCTTGGTTATTTTAAGTGAATAGTTGCTCTTTTGACACGTTTTGCACCGAGTGTACACTGTTCATAGTAGATGCATTTGAATTCTCTATGGTATATTTCTCATGAGGGTTTTACTTCTGTAAACAGTGTGGGACAGCGTAAACTCTCTCCATAGAGTAAACAATGTTAGCAGTGCCCACTTTTCTACTTATGTCCACTTTACTTTCCAATGTACAATCAGTGGCTGCCAGGGGTTTCATACAGGTAAAGACTGTCCTTAGTAGGTCATTAGTTATGTAACAGGGTTTCAGTATATGGAGAAACTTGGCTTTCCCTGAACAGTTGTATACAGATTGCACCCTGTACAGTGTAGGTTACATTTGTGGTTCCATCTGTGTATTTGCTTCCCCATGGAAGGAGATTCAATAATGCTTCTGCCAAGTGGGAACAAACACTGGCTCCTGGGACATAGCTAGTGATCCGGCCCCTGGGGATGGGGTCCGTAGGGCCATTATTGGCTCATAGAGGAGGATTGTATGCCCCCCTCCCTTTTAAAACGTTTATTCACCTAAGAGGATTGGTTTCCAGAGACCAGTGATGGCTTGGGGATGGGGCCCCCTCCCCTTCTATGCCAATTTCAGCCCAGAGGGTGGTCTTTAATGGCTTGGGGACGAGGGCTATGTGGCTTCCTCCCCTATTGTATACAGCCCCGGGGTAGGCTCCCCAGGGCCTATAATTGATGAAGGTGTAGCCCTGGCCACCATTTATATTTTTTTGTCCTGTGGGATCACAGCAATTTTTGCCTATTTTGTTTTGTTTTTAGCTTTGCTGGTTCCTCTAGCCACCCCCCCATGAGGCCTAGGGGGATAAGGTATTCCTACCCTGTCCCCTTGTTGTTTTTTACAAGTCAACATGAACTCGGCTACCCATGAAGTGTATGGTATAGTGTCAATGTTGCAAATAACACAAGCTTGCTTTAACTATGGAGGTTGCATGTATGGTAGCAGTAATGATACTTCATATTATTCTGAGTTTTTTTTCACTTGCATTCATATGTATTCAAAAGAATCTTGGATGATGTCATCAGTAATATCGTCAGTGATATAATCAATTATGTAATTTGAGAAGTCATCAGTGATGTCATAAACGATGTCATAGAACATGTCATGAGTGATGTAATATGTGAGGTAATATGCAGTGCATGGCAGTGGCCTGAGTTATAGCTTGCTCTGCTAACTATAACTGATGAATTTCTGTGTTTGTTTTTAGTTCAAAACATTAATGTTATCACTGACATATTCACCTAACTATTACTTTATGTTAACCTTTGTGTTTGTTTTTAAAACAGATCTTTTTATCACACTTAACTATAACAGTACTTTAACCTTTGTTTTTTTCAGTAAATGTCTAGTTTTTTTATATTAAGTAATATTGTTTTTGCCATTCTTTAGTGGAGGGGAGCCACACAGCCCCCCTTTCTGACCCTTTAAAAGCCACTGGAAACCCCATCCCCAAGAGCCATGTTTTAATGAAAGGGAGGAGGGGCATGTGGACCTCCTTCCCAAGTCTTTCAAAGGTCCTGAGGGCCCAATCCTCAGGGACACATTTCTTTTAAAAGGGAAGGGGGTGAGTGATCCCCGTACCTGAGACTCATTAGGCCAGGGTGACCCCATTCCCCAGGATCCTATGTATTTTAAAGGGGGAAGGGTCAAGTTGGCCCCCTCCCTAAGGCATATTATTAGGCCCTGCGGACCCCATCACCCAGGGCCATTTTTTTTTTTAAGGGGAGAGGGTCACAGGCTCCTTTGCTCAAGCCATTATAAGCTCACGGGTGCCCACCTCCAGGGGCCTCTATATGAAATAGGAAAGGCGGCTGTGTGGTTCCCGTGCCCGAGCTTTATTAGACCCGTGGGACCCCATCCCCCAGGGCCACCAATTAAATAAATGGGTAGGCAGTTGTCAGCCCTGGGGACCACATATTAAGGGGCCTGCATTACTGAAAGGTGGGGGTGCCCTGATGCCCACCCAGGCCACGCACAACACACTTGTTGGAAGTCATGAGGGAAGCCCCAAGTCTCTCATGCAACCAGCCAGCTCCCTGCCTGAAGGGAGAGCCGGCATTGTTCCTGCTTGCAGGGAGATCTACTTATAATGCTCCCTCCGGGCGAGAGCACTACTTTGATCTGTTTTGCTGCCTCATCAATTCAGGCAGGTAAAAAATCAAACGTCTGCTCCCAGCCTGCAGGAGCATTTTTAAAGCTCCCACCAGCTGGGAAAAGACTTTGTGTTTGCTCCTGCATGGCGGTAGATTCAATAATGCTTCCACTAAGTGGAAACAAACACACTTTTGGGCTCCTGAGACATAGCTAGTGATCTGGCCCCTGGGGATTGGGTCCCAAGGGTCATTAATTAGCTGGACATTTCCCTCGTACAAAACGATTGAAATTCCCCCGTTATAGTTAGTTCAGCTAACTATAACTCACGCCCCCGCAATGCACTGCTGATGACATCACATATTACATCACTCATGACATGGTCAGTGACATCACTGATGACATCACTGATGACATCTCAAATGACATCACTGATGACATCACTGATGACATCATCCAATGACTGTGTGTTGCTGTAAAGTTTAATTTTGTTTTATATATATGCCAAGCTGTATTGAGGAATGAGTGGGTGTATAAGTGTCTGTATGGAGGATTTAGTCGGTGCGTGACTGACTGTATAAGTTAGTGGGTAAAAGTATCTCACTGAATGCATGGGTTAGTGACTAAACTGTGTGAATGTCTGTATGCGTCTGTCTGTTGGTGTGTAAGCGGCTGCATGGGTTTATGAATAGCTACATGAGTGTCTATATGAGTTATTGATTGGTTGTCTGAGTATCTGTATGGGTGCCTGAGTGTTTTGTGTGGGTGGGGTGTGTGTGACTCTGTGCATAGATGTGTGAGTGGGTGATTCACTGGGTGCATGGGTTCAAGACTAGGTCTGTGATGGACTGTATGGGTGGGTGAGTATGTGTATGGTTGTGTTAGTGAGTGAATATATATTTCATTAGTACATGTGTGATTTAGTACATATGTGAATGGCAGTATATATGTGTGTTGGAGTACAGAAATGACTATAAGTGAGAGTGTGTGATCGTGTGAGTCGCTGTATGGATGCGTGTGTGCTTGTATCATTGATTCTATAAGAGTAGAAGAATGTGCTAGTATTTGTATGAGTAATTGAGCTAGTGTGTGTATAACTGTATAGGTGAGTAAATGGCAGTGTGATTAATTATTTGCATGACTGAGTATGTGTGTGAGTGCCTCTATGGATGAGTAGTGGTGTGTGAGTGTCTATATAGGTGTATGAGTGCATATGATAGTCCTGTACTGAGTGACCATAAGTATGATTGACTGTACGGGTGAGTGAGTGGATGGGTGTGTAGACCTAAGACTCTTCGATGGGGTATGTACTTATTGGTGTTGGAGTGTCTATGGTTTTGAGAGTGGCAGTATGTAATTTAGAGTGGGTGTATCAAAGGATATATTAGGTTCTGAGAAGATGCATCAAATGATCACATGGATGACGTCATCAGGGATGTCATTTGATATGTCATCAGTGATGTCATCAGTGATGTCACTGACCATGTCATTAATGATGTAATATGTGACCTCATCAGCAGTGCATTGCGGGGGCGCGAGTTATAGTTAGCTGAACTAACTATAACGGGGGAATTTCAATGGTTTTGTCCAAGGGAAATGTCCAGCTAACTATAACACCCCTGAAACCTATGGTTTTTTCAGTGAATTTCAAAGATTTTTTAAATGCTAATTCCTAACTATAACATACCTGAAACCTATGTTTTTTAAGTGAATTTCAAAGGTTTTTTAAATGCTAATTCCTATCTATAACTTATTTATAGCCTATGATTTTTAATGATTTTCATAGGATCTCTAAATCTTAATTTTTCAGTGCATCAATTCCTTTATTTGTGTTTTTTTATATTGTCTTTCACCATTTTTGTAAGTTTTTTTTACTTATTTCTTTAAAAAATTTAAAAATATTATTTGTTTTAATGACTTTTTTTTTAAATGTTTGTACATTTTTTTAACTCTATTTTTTATAATATATATTTTTTAAACTAAATTTTTAATACTTTGTTATTTTTTTTTCAATTATTTTTGGGATTCGCTCACCCAATGCACACCTTTCTCGATCCCTGCGCGGAACATAGTTGCCATTTTACGATTGTAGTGTAGGATCCGTGTACGGTGTGCGTTGGGTACGTATTTTCGTGCACGATTGCTATGCAACCGGTACGCGACTCCAAGCGCATACGCGACACGTACGAAGTATGTTACATGACGCTCGCGCGCTTCCGCGAAACGTCATGTGCATGGATGACGCGGTGGGTGCGCGAATCCAATGCGTGCACACCAGGGGGGGCACTGAGAGCCACGCTGGATGCGCGACTCATAAAAAATAGCCCCTATCACTAATTTTTATTATCCCCGGGGACACCATCCCCCGGGGCTTATAAAAACATTGGGGACCGTGGGGGAAGCCCCAACGCCTCCACAGTCCCAGCCGGCTCCCCGCATCCTTCGGGAGCCGGAATTTCTTTTCCACGTGTAGAAAAGCAATATGGTTTGGATTTTGAAAGAGAGAGCAGGTTTCACTGCTCTCTCTTTCAAAATCCAAAAAAAGTTTGCTATGGGAGGGCCGGAGACTCCCACTCTCTCATAGCAAACAACAGTGTCCTGGGGGTGGGCACCCCAGGACACTGCAGGAGCCGGCCCTGGCGGGTGGTAGTCCCCAGGGCCCTCAAGGGCTCGAGAAGGGGGGCCACACAGCTCCCCTCAGTCAAAAAATAAAGCCCCTGGGGGTGGTGGTTCCTGGAGCTTGGGGGGGCCATTCAGCCCCCCACCCATTTATTTTCTAGCCCCGGGGGTAGCGGTCCCTGGGGATGGGGGGCCCCTGGACCCCCCAATAAGTGTTACAGTGTTTGCCCTGGGGATTTAGCTCCCCAGGGGCTAATTATTAAGGAACCGCGGGGGGCCGTTCAGCCCCCCCACCCATTTATTTTCTAGCCCCGGGGGTAGCGGTCGCTGGGGGGCCCCTGGGACCCCAATAAGTGTTACAGTGTTTGCCCTGGGGATTTAGCTCCCCGGGGGCTAATTATTAAGGAACCGCGGAAGCCCGCACATCGTTTTTTTTTTTGTACGGCCCGCTCCACGCACCCTGCGTGTATTGTGCAGTTTAAAAAAAAAAAAAAAGAAGGGGTCCTGGGAGTCCTTCTGGGACCCTAAACCGAAAATGGGGCGCTATTACTGTGGGAAACGGCGCCTCTCAGTAAGCATAGAGTACCACCAAAAACTAGAAGCAGTGCAGTAGATGAGGGACTGCACCCTAAGCCCTCGTCTTAGAACCCAAAAGGTCCTAATGATAAACTACGTCTACTTCTACGCACATGCTCTTACAATTATTTATGTATACACTGTACAGTACAGTACAATGTTCACACAATATATATATGAGCTCTTATACAAATGAAATTTGATATCATATAATATTCATTAATTCTTTAATCATCAGTCTTTGCCCAGCCAAGACGTGTTTCGTCACGGCGAGTATTCCCACTTGACTTCTTCAGGGCTACAAAAGAACAATCGAATAGAAGGAATCAGTCATTCCCCTATTAATTATATCATTACTATACGACATACACAAAATCAAATTATTAATATACAAAATGTAATTATCGCATCAAAATCCTCGAATAGAATCAATCATTCCGCTATTAATAACATGATTCCAATATGACTTAAACAAAATTCATCCATTAATACACAAAATGTAATTTTTTAATTTTATCCCATCCAAACCAGGAACAAAGCCAAATATTTCATTAATCAGAGTAGAGGAAACCAAAAAGTGCATGTTAATACCATATGTGTCACCATGTATTGCTGGAGCAGGGTTTTCTATTTAAACTCAAACTTCAGTTTATATTTTTGTATGTCATAACTAAAAAATACTAATGATTAATAATTAAGTATTAAGTTTGTCGAGTGTTTTAACTAATCAACCTTACTAATGAGAGATTACACGTGGGAATGCAATTGCATGGCTAAATTAATTAGTGAACTAAGTTGGTGAGCAGATTAATTAAATAAGTGTGGCTTATGTGTTATTTGTCATGAGTTTGCGCTTTGAAATAATATGCTTTAATGCTTATTTATGTCGCAAATGGCTAGATAATTACATACACATAAGGGTATTAGTGGGAATTAACACTGTATAATCAATATAATGTAGTAACGTTGTTTATGTCTCATTTTAATTAAGTTGTCCATTTTGGCCTATCGAGAAAATGGCCGACATCTACAGCCTGTATTTGAGTAGATGAAATATGAAGAGAGGCCTCGCTAAATATGGTTGAAAATGTGACCTCGGCCTCTGTCTGAAGCCAAAAAAGTTATGAAAGGACAGCAGTTCTGGGCTCATCGCCAGATATCCTTGGAGGAGAATAATTGTCACAATAAACATTTGATAACTTGCGGTGGCTTCACTATAATTCCGGAGAAGAACATCCATGGATGTTGCAAAATTAGTTTGTGCTTCCTATTTCCGTGTTTTTATTTTTGAGATATCCAAGAGCGAAGATGATTTTTCTAAATGTTGCAAGCAAACATCCTTTCCTGCTCAACGGACGTTCAGAGCTTTGCTTGTAACTTTTAGTATGTTAATTTTTAGTATAAATATTTCTAGACTAGAGAGGGTCGTTGCCACTTCGCCACTTCTTCCTGAACTTATGCTCAAGAGGATCGATGCTGACTGACGGCAACGCGAAAGACTTTGATTCATTGCCGGGAGACCTGATCTGACTTAGAGAATATTTAGCCAGACTAGGTAATTATGAGAATAATGATTTTGCAATTGAATGGCTTTCTTATGAACTAATTTTTAGATAAATCATTCTTGTTTGAATTTCAGTGTCGGGTGGTTATTTCTTTGTCATTTATTGAGATCTCAAATGTGTTTTAACTGTTCATATCATGACTCGAGACAATTCAATTTGGTTGCATTGACCTCAAATTAGATGCAGATTGATCAAGGAGAGTTCTCTTTATATTCAGTGTGGATAGAGTAATAGAATGAATGTTGGTGTAATGGGCCCCACCAGCGTATGATGAATGTATGTGTGTGTAACTGTGAAATTACTCTGTCCGTGGAGGTAGGGAGAAGTCAGGAGTTCCGATCTGCAGCAGTTTCCTGGTAGCAGAGGATGGTTTTGATTATTGTCTTGATCTGATAAATTGCTTGTACATAGTCCCAGGGATCCGTAAGGTTTGCCGTTAAAGCTTACTGCTGGAGAAGTAATAGGTATTCTCTGAACTTGTTTGAAGGACTAAGCAGAGGTAAGCGCTGCCTAGTTAATGTGTGTTATAATTCTGTAGCAGGATAGATTGTTCGCTGTTCTCGGGAAAGGCAGGATTCTGTGTAAATGTACTACATATTCTGGTGTGAAAGTGCGTGAATGTATGGGCATTTAGTTAATTGTGAAACTCTTTGGAGCATTCCGGGAGGAAGCAGTTAATGGATGCATGTTAGAAGGGCAGAGTAGAGGGATGTGCTACTGTGTCAACGAAAGTAATAATTCCGTAGTAGAGCAGAGGTAAGGGCTGTTCTAGAGAGAAGCGGGATTCTCGTGGGAAAGATCTTTACTATTCTGTGGTTAGCGGAGCAGAAAATGGAGATGTTTATATGTCGTAACTAATAGATTTTGTAGAATCTGAAACAGAGTCTACTGAGAAGGCTTTGTAAAGGAGGGGTAGACGAGTGACAGGAGACAGGAGTAGCAGCGACTGCAGCGACTGCTGACGTCAGAAAGACCGCGCTGTGATTGGGCAGTGGGTTAAAACAGCGAAAGCGCTGTGATTGGTGCGTTGGTGTGAGCCGCGCAGGGATTGGAAGAAGTACAGGGTGACGTAGACGCTCCGGGATTGGTGCGTTGGTGTGAGTCGCGCAGTTATTGGACAAAAGATCGTACAGTTGCGGAAAGGACTAGAGGGTTGTGGTAAACGTGAAAATGTATTACCAAGCCGAGGAAAAGAAGAAGAAATCCTTGTTCAGTAAAATTAAAAAGTGGTTCGACAAGGATAAGAACATAATAACTAGAGAAGGTGAATTGCTACCTCCGACAAGAACCCCTGCATCCTTCATGGTTACGAAATATGGGTATCATACCTGTATATGGTTAAACAATTGGGCTAAATACACTAAAGAAGATGGTGTTTTAGCATTCCCGGAACATGGTTCATTTAATATGGCCGTGTTGAGAAATTTACGGGAAAAGATGTTGTGTCTAGAGCCAAGACCTAGGCCGACACAGTTTGAAGCATTGGTAGAATGGGAAGATGAGGTACATGAGCGAGAAAAGCAGAGGTCTGGAGAAAATTATAGGTACATGTTCGTGAGAAAATATGATCGTGAGACTCATCATGATCGAATGAGGAGATGGCGAGATGCTAGTATGACCGAGGGACTATATCCTGTGAGAACTGTTGAGGAAACAGAAGGGAGGAAATGTACAGAAAAAGTACATAATGTAGAAACAGGGAGGTATGGAACGAATGATTCTGAGGATGAAGTCCTAGATGACATGATCTATAAAAGACCACCTCCATATAGACGAGAACCAGAAATGGGAACACCAGTAGACACTCCAATAAGAGATACCTTGCGAATTATAAAGACAGAAGTTGCATCACCTGATCTGAAAAGTGGTAGCTCTTTCACGGAAAGGGAAAGAGAGCGAGAGCGAGAGAGAGAGAATGCAATCGGGGATGAAAAAACCAGAGAATTAGCAAGAACAACATCTGAGTTGACTGAGAAAATTAGAGAATTGACAAAGACTCTAGAAGCTGTTACAGTGCCTGTAACCATAGGTCCGGTTATGCCTATTTTTGATAAGCAAAGAATGGGTGAATGTGGTTTAACAGTTCCATATGTAGGAGATGGACTGGTTGGTTCTTCAGGAGAGTCAGGAATGAGGATGGGAGAAAATCAGTTGAGGCATACCATATGTGATGGAGAGTCAGATGTACAGCCTAATTCAGGATTGAATACTGGTTGTTTTGGAGGATCAATATTGGAACCACAGAGGATGGTAGAAAAAGTGAGTACAGTGAAAAAGTCTACAGAAATAACGGCTGAGGATTTGAATGATTGGTTGAAAGTTCTCCAAAAGAAAGATAAAGATTCTCAGGCAATTGATGTAGCCAGGTTGCGCATAGAACTGGAGGAGCTTATTGCGGGAACAATTCCTACAGAAATGTTGAAAAATCATCATGATGGAGAGTTGTTATTCATGTGCAAGAGTATCACCTGGAGGGCTAAGAGTACACATGATAGGTTAAAAGGAATAGCGAGTGAAATGGGAGTTGACATGGATAAAGTAAAAGCTTTACAGAAGCCTTATCGAGTGGACTTTACTGACAAGGACATTGAGAATTTAAATGATGTTGGCAGAACAGGGCAGATTAAGGAAATGATTTCCTTATTGCGAAAATGGGGTGATGTGGAAAAATGGAAGGATAGGTGGTACAAGAAAAGGGAAGATTCAGTGGACAGGACTTATACAGCATTTTCTATGCAAGAAAAAGAAAAGACAGTGGATGCTTATCCTATGAGAGAGATTCCCGGAGGAGGATATGTACATGTTCCATGGACCAGACAGGACATTTTGTCATTTACGAATGATTTCCCTCGACTGAGAGAGAAGCCTGTCGAGTGGTATAGGCAGGTAGACAGGTTTGTGAAATTGTCAAAAGTGCTGTGGATTGACCTGAATAGTCTGTTTGATATAATTGTTCCAGTAGACTTGTGGGCAGAGTGTAAGATAGTCATAGATTGGCCTGCTAAGGAATACCCGAGAGACCCAAACACAGGAGCTCCAGATCCGGAGGTTATGAGAAAATACGAGCAGGTTATTGTGTTCCTGAAAAATAAGGTACCCCCTAAAGAGACAGATTGGGTTAAGATAGATCGAACGCATCAGGAAGCGAAAGAATCAGTTCATGCCTTTTATGAAAGGTTAATACTGGCCTTTAAACAGTTCAGTGGAGATGAACATCTGGGTGACAAGGATTTGAGTCATTTTGTATACAGATTTGTATATGGCCTGAGACCTGAAATTAGTGAAATGATTCGAGAGCACACAGTTGATTGGCAGAGTAGGAAAATTGATGAGATCTTGAGACATGCAAAGTACTTCAGTGATGAAATAGAGGCGAAGCAAAGAAAGCTGAAGGAAAAGGCACTGTGGGCACAGGTGAAGGTTGCAGAAAGACAAGAAGCACAGCTGGTTGAACAAGCAAATAATCAAGGAAATAGGCCTAGATATGGTCCTGGGAAAGGAAAGGGGAATCTTGAAGAGGCGAAGAAAAAGTTCCCGTGCCACAACTGTGGACAATTGGGGCATTGGAGATCCGAGTGTACGAATCCACCATTAGTAAGTAATGAGAATAAATCCTTGAATCAACAGATGCAGAACGAGGGATGTAATCATCAGCAGCAACAGCAGAAGATTGTCAAGCAGCAGAATCAAGAGCCGAAACCGCCCTTACCGCAGAATAGAGGGTCCCAGAAATACAATCAAGACTCGGGATTCTACAATGAGGAACAGGTAAACAAACCGAGACGTACAAATCCAGTACAGCAATACTGGCTAAAGAATGAGGGAAGTGAGTCTGAAGGTGACTTCTGACGGTGCCGAAGAGAGGAGGAAGAGTGCATACTTGGAGCAACTCTAGAAATAGACCAGGCAGGACCATTTGTAGATGGGAAAATAAATGGGGAAAGTGTTACTTTTTTAGTAGACACAGGAGCTACGAGATCAACTGTCAGGTCAGCAGATATAAAAAATCTTCCTCTCTCGGACGAAGCAATCCAAGTGGTTGGTGTGTCTAATACACAGATTAAGACTCGTCTTACTGAACCAGTAAAGGTTAGAATAGGGAAATTTTCAGATATGCACCGATTTGTGGTGTGCGACACTAGTCCAGTGAACTTGCTAGGTAGGGACTTATTGTGTAAAATGAATTGCACAATTTTTTGTACTCCGGATGGAATAGCCTTTGAGACACCAGATGAGGATGTCTTATACAGGATGACTCTGGATAATAGAGAAAGTGAGATTGTTGGAACATATGCTGTCTTTAATCCAGATGATTTGCCTCAAGAGTTGAGAAACACAGTAAAAGCAGTAGTCTGGGATTTTACTGGAGAAGATGTGGGATTGATGAATAATGTAGATCCAGTAAAAATTACAGTGAAAGAGGGAATTACTTACCCTAATATCCCACAATACAGATTGACACCAGAGATAATTGAAGGAATAACACCTATAATTGATAAGATGATTCAGCAAGGTGTTTTGAGAGAGTTACTGAGTAGCCCATGTAATTCACCTATAATGGGTTTGAAGAAACCTAATGGGAAGTTCAGGATAGTGCAAGATTTGAGAAAGGTAAACAAAATTGTGGTATCGTGCTGTCCCATTGTGCCAAATCCATCAGTGATTTTGTATCAGATTCCTCATGATGCTGAATGGTACACAGTAATTAATTTGTGCCATGCTTTCTTTTCATATCCATTGCATCATGACAGTCAGCTGATTTTTGCATTTCGGTTTGGACAGCGTATTTTGGCATGGTGCCGAATCCCACAGGGGTATACAGAGAGTCCTTCAATATTTAATCAGTTGCTGAAGAAGTCTTTGGAAAGTCTGACAATGCCTGAAAGCTCAGTACTAGTACAGTACATTGATGACCTACTTGTGGCATCGAAGACACGTGAAGCTTGTGAAGTAGATACCATAGCTTTATTGAATCATCTGGCTGATGGAGGGTTAAAGGTATCTCCAGCTAAATTGCAATTCTGCAAGAAAGAAGTACATTATCTTGGACACAATATTGAAAAAGGTCTGAGAAAAGTGACCATTGACAGAATCAAAATTATCAGAGGAATGAGAGCCCCAATGACCCAGAGAGAAGTAAGAATGTTTTTGGGAATGGTGGGTTACTGTCGTCAGTGGATAAGTAATTTTTCCCTGATAGCAAAGCCACTGATTAAGTTGACTAAAAGTGAAATAAAAGATCCATTGGAATTGAATGCAGAACAAATGGCAGCATTTGAAGAATTAAAGAGCAGATTATGTGAAGCTCCTGCTCTAGGAATGCCAGACTATGAGAAGGAGTTTGAATTGTACTGCAGTGAGAGGAATGGATGTGCACTTTCAGTGTTAATCCAGAAACATGGACGTCTGAGGAGGCCGATTGCGTACTTCTCATCAATGATTCAAAAGCTGGTCGCACTCTGCTCGTCACACCAGCAAGTTGCCCCAAGGAACTGTGGTAGATGTAGTGGCGACGGCGAGTACGCCTATGCCACAATGTAAATAGGAAAAATATGTGTTGCCTTAGCCATCCCTGGACACGTGTTTCGAGGTAGTTGCCTCTCGTCAGCAGGGAGCAGGTCAGTGTAAGGGGGTGCCGCGTGGACTGCTAAAATGTAGTTAAAACAGGTAAAGTACCTCTCATGGCGCGCAGGTGCAGGTCCAAGGCTCGTCAGCCCGTTGGCTCAAGGGAGCCGTAATAAATGATTCAAAAGCTGGTCGCACTCTGCTCGTCACACCAGCAAGTTGCCCCAAGGAACTGTGGGAGATGTAGTGGCGACGGTGAGTACGCCTATGCTACGATGTAAATAGGAAAAATATGTGTTGCATTAGCCTTACCTGGACACGTGTTTCGAGGTAGTTGCCTCTCGTCAGCAGGGAGCAGGTCAGTGTAAGGGGGTGCCGCGTGGACTGCCAAAATGTAGTTAAAACAGGTAAAGTACCTCTCATGGCGCGCAGGTGCAGGTCCAAGGCTCGTCAGCCCGTTGGCTCAAGGGAGCTGTAATAAATGATTCAAAAGCTGGTCGCACTCTGCTCGTCACACCAGCAAGTTGCCCCAAGGAACTGTGGTAGATGTAGTGGCGACGGCGAGTACGCCTATGCCACGATGTAAATAGGAAAAATATGTGTTGCATTAGCCATCCCTGGACACGTGTTTCGAGGTAGTTGCCTCTCGTCAGCAGGGAGCAGGTCAGTGTAAGGGGGTGCCGCGTGGACTGCCAAAATGTAGTTAAAACACGTAAAGTACCTCTCATGGTGCGCAGGTGCAGGTCCAAGGCTCGTCAGCCCGTTGGCTCAAGGGAGCCGTAATAAATGATTCAAAAGCTGGTCGCACTCTGCTCGTCACACCAGCAAGTTGCCCCAAGGAACTGTGGTAGATGTAGTGGTGACGGCGAGTACGCCTATGCCACGATGTAAATAGGAAAAATATGTGTTGCATTAGCCATCCCCGGACACGTGTTTCGAGGTAGTTGCCTCTCATCAGCAGGGAGCAGGTCAGTGTAAGGGGGTGCCGCGTGGACTGCCAAAATGAAGTTAAAACAGGTAAAGTACCTCTCATGGCGCGCAGGTGCAGGTCCAAGGCTCGTCAGCCCGTTGGCTCAAGGGAGCCGTAATAAATGATTCAAAAGCTGGTCGCACTCTGCTCGTCACACCAGCAAGTTGCCCCAGGGAACTGTGGTAGATGTAGTGGCGACGGCGAGTACGCCTATGCCACGATGTAAATAGGAAAAATATGTGTTGCATTAGCCATCCCTGGACACGTGTTTCGAGGTAGTTGCCTCTCGTCAGCAGGGAGCACGTCAGTGTAAGGGGGTGCCGCGTGGACTGCCAAAATGTAGTTAAAACAGGTAAAGTACCTCTCATGGCGCGCAGGGGCAGGTCCGAGGCTCGTCAGCCCGTTGGCTCAAGGGAGCCGTAATAAATGATTCAAAAGCTGGTCGCACTCTGCTCGTCACACCAGCAAGTTGCCCCAAGGAACTGTGGTAGATGTAGTGGCGACGGCGAGTACGCCTATGCCACGATGTAAATAGGAAAAATATGTGTTGCATTAGCCATCCCTGGACACGTGTTTCGAGGTAGTTGCCTCTCGTCAGCAGGGAGCAGGTCAGTGTAAGGGGGTGCTGCGTGGACTGCCAAAATGTAGTTAAAACAGGTAAAGTACCTCTCATGGCGCGCAGGTGCAGGTCCAAGGCTCGTCAGCCCGTTGGCTCAAGGGAGCCGTAATAAATGATTCAAAAGCTGGTCGCACTCTGCTCGTCACACCAGCAAGTTGCCCCAAGGAACTGTGGTAGATGTAGTGGCGGCGGCGAGTACGCCTATGCCACGATGTAAATAGGAAACATATGTGTTGCATTAGCCATCCCTGGACACGTGTTTCGAGACACACGTGTCCAGGGATGGCTAATGCCACAAATATTTTTCCTATTTACATCGTGGCATAGGCGTACTCGCCGTCGCCACTACATCTACCATGATGCCACGATGTACTTCTCATCAACACTGGACCCAGTAGCTGTGGGTTTACCAGGTTGCCTGAAAGCAGTAGCTGCTACATGCAGAAGCTTGGAACAGAGTGAGGGTATAATAATGGGATATCCTGTAAGGGTGTTCGTACCTCAGATGTGGCAATTCTTTTGACAAGGAGCAGAACTCAATATATGTCACATAGTCGGCTGACTAAATATGAGAAAATCATTCTGGGAACATCAAATGTGACTCTTGAAAGATGCGTAAATGTGAATCCAGCAACACTGTTGCCTGATGCTGAAAATGTGAGTGTGAGAGATGATGTTGATCATGACTGCCTGGATGTGCTTGATTACTGTACAAAACCAAGACTAGACATAAGAGATCTGCCACTACCTGAGAGTGATCATGTGTTGTTTGTGGATGGATCTTGTCTGAGAACAGAAGAAGGTTTGCTAAGTGCTGCATATGCTGTATGTAAGGTTTCAGAAGTCATGGAAGCTTCATCTTTGAAAGGAGTTAAATCTGCTCAAATAGCGGAATTGGTGGCACTGACAAAGGCTTGCAAGATTGGGAAAAATGTGAGAGTGACTGTAATGACTGATAGCCAGTACGGATTTGGAGTGGTTCATGATTTTGGCCAGCTTTGGCTGCAGAGAGGTTTCTTGACCTCGAGTGGAACTCCTATAAAGAATGCTGAAGTGATTGGGAAATTGCTTGAGGCGATACAGCTGCCTAAAGAACTAGCAGTTGTAAAATGTGCTGCTCATGGACAGGGTGATGATTTTGTTACCCTTGGTAACCGTTTTGCAAATGACATAGCACAGTATTGTGCAAAGAACAATCATTCGATTAACAAGGGAAGAGAAAAGGAAATGTCTTTTTGTTCTGTGATGTTTACTAATGTCCTAGAAACGTGGGATGAAGTGAAGCAGTTGCAGGATGAAGCAGGAGATGAGGAAATGAGGGATTGGATCAAAGCAGGTTGTGCACCAAGAGAAAAAGATCATGTGTGGATCTATAGGGATGGAAGACCAGTCATGCCAAATTCCATGTTGTCAACAATGGCAAGAATGTATCATGGCCAGGGACACCTGGGGAGGGATGCTATGATTAGGTCCTTCAAGCAGACTTGGTACAATGCAAAGTTCAGGCTGATTGCAGAGAGCATCTGTCAAAGATGTTTGATTTGTCAGCAATTCAATACCGGAAAGAAAACAGTAGTGAGCCTAGGAACAATAGGCAGAGAAGGAGGTCCTTTTACCAGAATGCAAATAGATTTCATTGAAATGCCCCAAGTGAATAGGTTGAGGTATGTTCTAGTGGTAGTCTGTTTGTTCTCAAGATGGGTGGAAGCATATCCAACTAGGAGAAATGATGGAGTAACAGTGGCCAAGCTACTGTTAAGGGAGTTGATTCCTAGGTACGGGTTTCCAGTAACGATTGAGTCAGATAGAGGTGGACACTTCTACAATGAGCTCATGAGTTTGATTTGCGAAGAATTGAACATACAGCAGAAGTTACATTGTGCATACAGGCCAGAGGCTTCTGGTGTTGTTGAACAGATGAATGGCACAATTAAAAACCGAATACAGTAAGGACATCCTAATGAAATTTAAAGACTTTGATTGGTCAGAGGACTTGATGTTTGTAACTTTAGACGTTGAAAGTCTTTATACCTGTATCAATAAGACCTTTGGTATAAAGGCCATCCAATCTTTTCTGGATATAGATGATGCAAGCTTCTACGACTACAATGAGATGATTGTCTCAATGATCAACATTATCCTAGATAACAACTTCTTTCTCTTCGACGGCCAATGGTTCCAGCAGATACACGGTACAGCGATGGGTTCCAGGTTTGCTCCCTCTTATGCCTGCCTTTTTATGGGTTGGTTCGAGAGGGAGCATGCCTGGAGCAGAGGTGCCTCCCCCTGGACCAACTACATTGTGTACTGGGGGAGGTATATTGATGACGTGATCTGCCTCTGGTCTGGGTCCATTGACCAGCTTGAACAATATGTATCTTTTCTTAATACCAACATGTACAATGTTAAATTTACCATGATGCATCACAAAGAACGCATCAACTTTCTAGACATACAATTTTACATAAAACAAGGACAGATACACAGTACACTATACAGGAAGGAGACTGCATGTAACGCTGTGTTACATGCAACCAGTGCACACCCCCACTCCGTCAAGAACAATATTCCCTTTGGCGAAATGGTAAGGGTTAGGCGGAATTGTAGCGAGGAAGATACGTTCCACACACACATAAGTGATACCAAGAATAGATTCTTTAAAAGGGGTTATGATCATACTACCTTAGATAAAGCTGAACTAAGGATCAACAAGATGTGTAGGAACATGACACTCCAGGAGAAACAAAAAAGGCCTGACATCAATACTAAAGCCAGGTTTATAACTCAATACACCTCTCATAGCAGTACCATTTTTAACATCTTTAGAAAGCATTGACACCTTTTGATGGGAGTCCCAGGCCTGAGAGATGTGATTGATAAGAAACCATCTATTACATATAGAAAGGGTACCTCTCTAAAAAGAACACTATGTCCTAGCTACGTAACTACCCCCCAAAAAACACAATCTTGGTTACCTAATAAGCCTAAAGGATTTTTCACCTGCGGAATGTGCAATGTCTGCCCGTTGGGAAAGAGTAAAACTTTTGCTTTCTGTTTTAACAGTTCGAGACAGTATACCATTGAGAATTTCATAAACTGTAATACGACCTATGTGGTGTACGTTCTGGGATGTAGATGTGACATGATTTATGTCGGCAGTACCATCCGTAGCTTAAAACTCAGAATCCAGGAACACAAAAGGGCAATAAAAACAAATGACACCAGATACCCGATCACCAATCACTATGTCAGGGAACATCCCGAGGACACAAGTTTTTGGTTTCACGCTATCGAACATGTTCCGGTACCCAAAAGAGGTGGCAACAGGGACCTGTTGCTAAGACAGAAAGAATCGAAATGGATCTGTCGTTTAAGAGCAACCAGCCTGGGACACAACACGGATGGGGAAATGCACTACTTTCTATAGGTGATGACACCTGGGGTTTCTTATAATGAATAACACATTAGATTCCCTCCAAGAATATTTAGATTCTTTGTTCTAAAATTTTATTGGGACGTATAATATCCTTGCTAACAATGCATTGAACATCTATGGCATCGCAATATATATTATCTATGTGGTTTTGATGCCATGGTATATTATACGTTGACCAACATAAATTTCTGCACATCCTTCCTCTTCTGTATTATTAGACTTATCTGCCCCCCCCCCCTATTTTTGGCTGTGTTTCGTTCTCCCCCTGTCCCCCTCCCCCCCTCCCCCTTTATCAAGTGATGTCCCCCCACGGACTGTATAAGGAAAATGTATGGAAGCATACACATTCTCTTGCGAACACTGTTTGGTCTGACAGCAATGTTTTTGTACGGTATGTTTCTTTTTAGACAGACGATATATACTATCTTCCTTAGATCTGTTCAAAAATAAAGAATTCCCATATCGAATATATAAGCACTTTCCAGGAAATTGTAGCTCGTAATCCGTGGCCGGTTTATTCGAGGTATGAAATTATACCGACACCATCAATCACCATATGGTGTCTTTTGTTTACAAATGTCACTCATTCATCATGAGAGACATTCATTTTAATAATTATCCAACATGGGCTCCACCCTCAACACAGATATAACGATATGCCTATTTGGTCATTAATAAGGTCTTTCGGTTTTTCATGATTTTATATTTTTCCTAAGTGGCGCTTGTAGACATTTGGGAACCCCTTCTCGCTATTGTAATATCAATTCAAAATATTTCCGAACTGTTCAGAGTACACCCCGTATATTATCTAAGAAGGGATCTCGGTTACCGCAGGGTAATATTAATTTAAAATACTTCCGAATTGTTCAGAGTATATCCCGCATATTATCAAAGAAGGGATCTCGGTTACAGCAGGGATAAAACGACAATCCGTTTTGATTATTAGGGTGTTGCACGGGCTTTACCAACACTTTATTATTATAAAATGGAATACTTATGTTCGGGAAGTACTATATTTAAATTACAATGTTACACCGAATATTTCCGAGGCGCCCATATATATAAAATCTTTTCATATATTTTTATATTTTCTCTTCTGAAATACTTCATTTTATATAAACTTCTACAAACGAATAAATGGGTTACCCCCTCCCTTTATCGATAACTTTTGGTATTATAAAGTTCCATCGGTGTACTAAACTTGTATACCTTTTATAAATGGCACCCATATGTCCGTAAAGTCTGTTGTAACATTGCGAAACAGCATTAATCCCTTCCGGGTTCCCTCACGTGACATGAGGGGATGACGTATTTAAGAGACCCGACCAATGAGACATGGTTTCTCCGCTAACTCGAGGAACGCCCATTTCGAAGGTAAGACGTCGATGAGGAAGCCGGCTTAGAAAATAATTAACCAATGTAATATCTTTGGGACTATGTTAAACGGCTAAGATAGGTGTTTAGTATATATTGCTGGGGTCCCCTTCTTTTACGCGATAAGTACCACCTACATTTATACATCCGTCCTGGTCGTTTTGGCGGGAACTAGGGGACTTCTTGAAAGTTTATATGGGGCGTAATCTCGTATTATGTACCAATGATAATTTTGCCTAAATATAATACTTTTAATAGTAATTTCCGATGACCTTTCCCCGTGTTAAACATAACTTCAGAAAAACCGTGAAAGACAGAAAAATACGAATAGGAGGACATCCATTAATATATCGGTTTCTACCGTGTCGCTAAGAATATTAGGAACATGGTTTTTATATTTGATGGTTGAAATAAACATATATGCCATACAGTATTTTGGTTTTTAAAGCTCAAGATAAAGATTGGGTGGGAAATACAGGTGGATGTAAACAATATCTAGTACCTTACTTCCGTTATATGTTCAGCCGGCCAATAGGAAGTCAGAATACTATGGTCAGTCTTCTGGATTGGGAGTAGTTTCTCGGAAAGTAACAGGAGATTATGAATAGGTGCTCATGATATTCTTCGTTTTTATTTTTCTAGAAAAATGGAGCCTACACAATGGTTCTAAATATGCAACAACATTGTTGATCCAACTTGACTTACGCAATCTATGGACCAAATTAAGAGTCCTTTTTCCAATTGAAAAATCCGGTGATTCACATTGACATACACCGTTCAGCTACCTGTAGAGGTAAGATGAATCTCGTGTGTTAAGAAAGCATCTAGCTATCCGTGCTTTTTCCTTTTAGTACATTTGCTCATGCCATAAAAGAGGCGTTAATAATTTTTACATAAAAAAAAATTCACTTTTACTAGGTTATACAACTTTCCCTGTGGATAAACATATTTTTTGAAAGTCGAACATCATTTGAAATTGCTGAAAGTCGACATCTTTATATCCAAATAAAACAATCTATGGTAAGAGTTGTAATATATAAAAATCTTTTCCAATACGGGTATTAATTATACCAACTGTAGATATCAAGTGTTTTTAAAAAAAAGTTTTCGACTATTATAAATTCTATAGTTCCTTTATAGATGAGGTTCTTTTAATATATTAATCTCATAATAAATTTCCTACCTAGGGTATTCAGTTACCTTTACACTTAGGCAGGACAAACATGTGTTTTTTGATAGTCTTAACTCTTGTTATGTATGTGAATGTGACTAATTAGTCGAAATTTTGAATAATGTGTGTAATGTATTTGTATTATATATGTGATATTTATGTTATTTGTTCTATGTTGCCTTTGTTCAGAAAAATATTTCTTTGTTTATTATGTGTATGAAAACTTATAGTAATGTCAATTTTTGTTTTTGAAATGATGTAGTATGTTGTGTTTTTATGTTGTATATAAGGTGTTTTATACATATATGTGTTTGTATTTATATTTGTTCACAGCCCTGACGAAGTTCGTAAAGAACGAAACGCGTTGGCTGAGTTTGATCTATCTAAGAGTTGAATGAAAATAAAAGAACAACAATTGGAACATTTTGAAAAGACTTATCTTTGGTGCACCGTCCTTTTGTAAAAAAATTGGTAAGATGTGTTTAGCCACTGGAATGAAATGGCCTGATGTCTTGCCTCTAGTGTTAATGACTATTAGATCTACTCCAGATAGAACTACAGGGTTGAGTCCACATGAAATATTGATGGGACGTGCAATGAGACATGCATTCGTGCCTGTCAACAAGCTGATGACAATAACTGATGACATGATTTTGGATTACTGTAAAGGCCTGGCTGACGCAGTTCATTCTGTGTTTCACCAGGTTGGAGAAGACGCCACCACACTTGAAAAGAAGCAAGCCCATGATCTGAGCCCAGGGGACTGGGTAAGAATAAAAGTGCACAGAAGAAGAAATTGCTTGGTTCCAAGGTGGGGAAGGCCAAGACAAGTCATTCTGACTACGACGACTGCTGTGAAGTGTGCTGGAGTGAAGAACTGGGTTCATGCAAGTCATACTCTGAGAGTTCCAAATCCAAAAGAAGGGACTGGGAAGGAGTATTTTGAAGAGTCAGATTCCAGTGATGATGCAGACACTGAAACAGTGAGAAGCAAAAAGAATCCTGAAAGGGGGGAAGGAGAGTTGGAAAGAGAATCAGGTGATTCTTTTTTCTTACCAGAAGAAGCTCCAAGAGTTTCAAGGGGAACATTGAGGACCTCGGAAGAGAGTTCAGATTCTGGAAGAGTGCCTGAAGTTCCAACGAGCAGTGGAAAAGGAAAAGAGAAAGGAAAAGGAGAAAAGAGCAACTCCACAGAGACTACATCTGAGTCAGATGAAGAGATTGAGAATCCACCTGAGATTACTTCTGAAGAAGTAGGGTCAGAAGAAGATAGAGAGGGACAGATTGCGGAAGACCCCCGAGGAGGTGTAGGGAACATTCCTGATAAGCTAGGTGAAGGGACAAGTAGACGGCAAGAAGATTGCGTGTTGGAGACTCGAGGAGGGACAGTAGTAGGGAAATCTCAATCGGTGGAAAAGAAGACTGTGGGAAAAGAGAAAATCGTTGATGAACACGAGGCAAATGAGACAGAATCGGATGAGAGTGAGAATGAGGTACCAGAGGGTCGAGTTCTGAGAAAGAGAACTTGGATTGGAGAAAGAAATAATAGAGAAGTGAAGCAGAAAAGAAGTGTAAAAGGAGATCTTTGGCCTAACAAGATAAAGAGACTGAGATATCGGCTGACACGAGTGAATTCATCAAAAGCTGAACAGGTGAACGAGGTGTCAAGTCAAAATCAGGCGAAAGAAGAAAAACAGAAAGAATCAAAGGAACCAGAAGGGATCAAAAGAATCAGAAAACCCAACCAGAAGTATAGGTCACCGGAATGGACGTATGTGGCACTGTCTGAAGAAGAAGAGGCAGAAAGGCAAGGAAATCCAAAGGGGACCTTACAGAGAGTGGTTGAGGAGGAGAAAACTGTTGGAATCCTGAAAGTTATCTTGACTGATATTGGAGCAGAGACGGATGTTCAGGATATTCAGGATCTGATACAATTTGATGTTGCTGAAGAAGAAGTGAAGAGTGATGAAAATCCAAATTGAGTGAACCAAAGGAGTCACTTGGAGAAGAGTGAAGATAAAGAGTCCTAAAATTTAAAGATTGTGACGATCTGATCTAGTGTCATAGAGATTCAGTAGTGGAGTAGTAGAGGCTAAGTCAAAAGACACAGTCAAAGTAGTAAAATGGCTAACACAGAGAATAATCAAAGTAAATGTGCCTTCTTGAAAAGATGGTGTAGAATGTGCTGCTGCTGTACGGGATTATTAATGCTATTATGGTGTGTGCTTGCTTTATTAGTTACTTTTAGAGTTACAGTAGATACTTTGGGAATACATATGGAGAATATAACTAATATAGAGAAAGGTTCACAGAAAGTAGTACCAACTAGAATTAGTAATATATACATACATAAGGATAGGTCAATTAATGATTTTTCTAGCAATGTTTTTTCAACATTATTGTATGAATATGTGAAGACAATGGAAGTAAGGGATTGCTATGTCTGTATGCAATTGCCTGCCTCTGTTTCAGAGGGAGTTACTTATCATCATTTACCAGCTACGTATGGAATTTCATGTAGTGTGTTGAGTAGTATTTTCTATTTGTTAGGGAAAATAGATTTTGAGATGTCTAATAAGGATAACATTTTTGGGCAATTGCCTGTAAATAAAAAACTGAATCCTGCTAAAGACGCTAACATTTTTGGTGAGATTTTTATTGAAACAGAAGAATTAACATCAGATTACATTTTTAGAAATAATTTAACTTGTAGTTTGAAAGAAGAAGAAAAAGCTTTCTTAGACATGGTAGAGAAGAGGAGAATGGGTATGCATGAAAAGGCAGGAGGATATAAAATGCGTGAGACAATGTGGGACATTGAGATGGGAAAGAAGTTGGAAAATGGAGCCAGACCAACTTTGGCTTTAGATGCACCACAGAAGGGTAAACTATGCATTACCAGAAGGAAATCCCAATATGATAATTATTTTGTTGGGACCAGTGAGTGCCATGATACATACTTTATTGCAACGGGATGGGGATTTAGAGGAGGAGAAGATCCAGTTTTCCCGGGAGTGTATTATATTTGTGGGAATAAGGCTTATTACAGGTTGCCTGACCATTGGTATGGCACATGTTATGTTGGCCTGGTCTTTCCAAAGATTTTCCACATGGATAGAATAGAAGATGCAGAACAAATTAATTTACTAACACGCTTTAAAAGAGAAACTTGGTCAGAAATTGTAGGAGATATTTTTGGAGCTTTGATTCCAGCAGTGGGAATTTCACTAAATGCATATGGAATACGGAAACTGTCAACAGTGGTGGATCGCTTATCGATAAATACCGCTGGAGGCTTTCTATTGGTGAATACAGAGATGGTTGCCTTACGCGCTATGTCTATGCAAAATCGACTTGCCCTTGATATTCTATTGGCCAAGGAGGGTGGAGTCTGTGGAATGCTGAAAGTTCAACATTGTTGCACTTACATTCCTGACGAAAGCAGAGATCTAAAAGTTTATATCAAAAATATTACTGATTTGCATGAAGAATTAGTACCACTGGAAGCTGAAAGTATCTGGACTAAAATGGCTAATAAGATGATTGCTGTTAAGAATTTTATTGCTAAGATAGGTAGTACCATTTTTGGTAAGATATTATTTCCTTTGACATGTGTGATTGTTGCTTTATTAATTCTTAGATTAGGGTGTTTATGTTGCAAATACAGGAGGAGTAAAAAGAAAATAATAAAAGAAAATGTTGAAAAGAGACAAAAGAGGTCAAAAAGAGACCCACAAGAAATAGAATTAGAAGAATTTAGGGAGAGCATGTATCTAGAAACAAAAAGAGACGATGAGAGAGAGACTGGTGTGTAGTATAAATGCAAAAAGACATTTGAACTTTTCCTAAAAGGGGTATTACATTTTTTGGGTTGGATTTTTGTGGTGATAAGATATCACCAAAGGGGGGATTGCTGGAGCAGGGTTTTCTATTTAAACTCAAACTTCAGTTTATATTTTTGTATGTCATAACTAAAAAATACTAATGATTAACAATTAAGTATTAAGTTTGTCGAGTGTTTTAACTAATCAACCTTACTAATGAGAGATTACACGTGGGAATGCAATTGCATGGCTAAATTTATTAGTGAACTAAGTTGGTGAGCAGATTAATTAAATAAGTGTGGCTTATGTGTTATTTGTTATGAGTTTGCGCTTTGAAATAATACGCTTTAATGCTTATTTATGTCGCAAATGGCTAGATAATTACATACACATAAGGGTATTAGTGGGAATTAACACTGTATAATCAATATAATGTAGTAACGTTGTTTATGTCTCTTTTTAATTAAGTTGTCCATTTTGGCCTATCGAGAAAATGGCCGACATCTACAGCCTGCATTTGAGTAGATGAAATATGAAGAGAGGCCTCGCTGAATATGGTTGAAAATGTGACCTCGGCCTCAGTCTGAAGCCAAAAAAGTTATGAAAGGACAGCAGTTCTGGGCTCATCGCCAGATATCCTTGGAGGAGTATAATTGTCACAATAAACATTTGATAACTTGCGGTGGCTTCACTATAATTCCGGAGAAGAACATCCATGGATGTTGCAAAATTAGTTTGTGCTTCCTATTTCCGTGTTTTTATTTTTGAGATATGCAAGAGCGAAGATGATTTTTCTAAATGTTGCAAGCTAACATCCTTTCCTGCTCAACGGACGTTCAGAGCTTTGTTTGTAACTTTTAGTATGTTAATTTTTAGTATAAATATTTCTAGACTAGAGAGGGCCGTTGCCACTTCGCCACTTCTTCCTGAACTGATGCTCAAGAGGATCGATGCTGACTGACGGCAACGCGAAAGACTTTGATTCATTGCCGGAAGACCTGATCTGACTTAGAGAATATTTAGCCAGACTAGGTAATTATGAGAATAATGATTTTGCAATTGAATGGCTTTCTTATGAACTAATTTTTAGATAAATCATTCTTGTTTGAATTTCAGTGTCGGGTGGTTATTTCTTTGTCATTTATTGAGATCTCAAATGTGTTTTAACTGTTCATATCATGACTCGAGACAATTCAATTTGGTTGCATTGACCTCAAATTAGATGCAGATTGATCAAGGAGAGTTCTCTTTATATTCAGTGTGGATAGAGTGATAGAATGAATGTTGGTGTAATGGGCCACACCAGCGTATGATGAATGTATGTGCGTGTAACTGTGAAATTACTCTGTCCGTGGAAGTTGGGAGAATTTAGGAGTTCCTATCTGCAGCATATATCCATTATAACCCAATTCTGGTGATAGTTATGATGATTTTTAGAATCCAGTAAGTCCAGATGACAAACATTAAGTTTAAGAAAGAACACCAAGGTCCAGTGTTACCTGTCTAATAAATCACGAATCTTGTATATTCTGGTGGGAGAAAATGAAATAATAAATTCTCACACCTAACTCAAAACATATTAAAAATGTAATCTCAATCTAAACGACTGGAGAAAGCGGTCTATTAAGTAACACACTAACCTCCTTGTCGAATCACTTCCTGCTTGACTAATGTAGATCTCTTGCTTATCACATATACAATTTAGATCCTTCTCATATTATCTTGAAACTTTGATTAATAGAAAACACTAACTAAATTTTAGTATTGAACCTATTAAGCTAAAATGAAAGCTAAATGAAAAACTTTATAATAGAGAGGCCAATCTTACCTCTACTAGGTATACTGTATTCTAACCCACTCGTTTCTTCCGTTAAAAAGCTCCTCGAACCATGTAATATTCACCCAGAGTAAGGGAGTTGTTATTCGTGTTATAACCAATCCCAAAATGCTGATTTGTAGAATGTTGACATTCTCATACACCATAGGTTACATCATTATCTCAACATAAAAAACCTCAATAATCCCCCGTGAGTACTTACCATAGCGAGTACGCTATGATCCTAATTCGGTCGTCACAAGAGCCGCATTTAACCTGGAAGTGACTAACTATGCTCATCCGGTGTATAAATGCTAATTCCGTTCTAAAAAAAACTAGACCGCCAACCGCCATGTCTGTATGTGATCATTGTTCCCCCGTAAACACTTAGCATAGCGAGTACGCTATAATCTTAATTCGGTGGTTGCAAACGCCTTATTTTACACGGAAGTGACTAACTATGTTCCTGCGATGTAAAATGCTAATTCCGCTCTGAACACTAGACCGCCAACTGCCTTGTTTATACATAATAGGTAACTCCTCAACCCGTTAAAATAAATCAAACACCAACAACTAATACAATTCTCAATATTGAAGTCGATATAGTACAACGTTGGTACATTCATTTTCAAGAGAAAAACCTCTTATTGCACGCGACTGTGGTTCATTCATGTCGTGATTATAAGTTAAATAGACGAGCGATGCACTCCAAGACAATGAGCTGAATTAAACATTACGAGAAAAATTCTGCCCCTTCTCCCTGCTTATTAACCTCTTCTATGCCCATGACGAGATAGTCTCGTCATGGAGCGCGGTTGCGCTGTGCCCATGACGAGACTATCTCGTCATGAACCCCGCCCGCTAATAGAAAGCCCGGCACAGGAGGGGGAAAGGGCGGGGCACTCAAGGGGTTAAATTCATGATCTAAGCATATCATTGAAAAAGAGGGGAGGAGCCTAGCGCGCAACCAAGATGGCCGCGTAGGTGCGAGGCTCCCGAGGACCTCCGCAACCTCCTACGTTTATCCTGACTTCATCCTGCCTCAGTTGAGGGGACTGTGTTGGTGAGCCTGAGCTGAGGTGGTACCCGTTTCCCGTTCTCAAATCGGACCTCGGGTGCCGGAGTGAGCACCGATTGAAGTTTGCGGCCTTCTTCTCGCCAGACCCCGGATTTGCGCTGGGGGGTGACCCAGTGGCAAAGTGAACAACAACGGCGGGCCGGGCCTGGCGAGTCGCGTACCCCGCACTTTCGCTTTCGCTTTCGCACCCCCTTGCCGTCTCTGCAAGTGAGATCGCGGGGCTCTTTGTGTTGGTGTGGCCTCACTGGGAGACCCTGCCTGCCTGCCGGCTGTGACCCACCCCGCCGATCTGGGGCGGCCCCCCCGGAGCTCGTGGCCCTGATTGCCTGCCCTCTACGGCGTTGCTGGTGCGATTGTGAGACCTGTGGCGATGGCCACGAAACAAGATGGAGATCGGTCAAAGACCAAGTCGACCCGGCATGGCACCGTCCATCAGGCCAACATCATGGACCGCTATACCCTCCAGAAGGGATCTCCCGGCGGACCGCACAAGTCCACTGAGGGCCCTCCTGATGCCCCGGACCTGCCCACGGATCTGACTCTGCAAGACGTCATGGGCGCCATTGCCGAGATGAAGGCCTCGGTGGGCCAGCGGTTCGACACCCTGGCACAGAAGATCGATGCAGTCCTTGTGGATGTCGGCCTGGTGAGGGCCGATCTTTCCAAGACCAACGACCGAGTTGATTCTTTGGCCCAAACCGCATCGGGCCTTTCAACTGAGGTGGCGGCACTACAAACGGAGGTGCGCCGGCTTAGTCAGGCGAGTGCACTTATGGATCGGCGCCTTGAGGATTCCGAGAGTCGGGCCCGGAGGAATAACATCCGCATCATCGGGGTACCCGAGGGACGGGAGGAAGCGGCGGCAGATCTATTTGTGGAGGACCTGATCGCTACCCATCTCCAGCCTCGGGGACTGAGTAAATTTTTTGCCGTGGAGAGGGCCCACAGGGTTCCCGGGGGAAGGCCGAAGGTCGGAGCCCCTCCGCGACCTCTCATTGCCCGGATTTTTAACTTTCGGGACAGGGACGCTATCCTGCAAGCCTCCAGACTACATGGGCCAGTTAAGCTGGAAAATATGGAGGTGAACTTTTACCCTGATTTCACCCAAGCGGTCCAGAAGCAGAGACTGAGCTTCCTGGGCGTCAAACGCTGACTTCGGGACCTGAACTTAAAATACGCCATGCTCTTCCCGGCCAAGCTGCGAGTGGAGGTGGATGGTCGCACGCACTTTTTTGATCGTCCCGAAGCGGCCGGGGACTGGCTGGACACTCTGTCTGGGGATCGTGATCGCGATGGCGGGGGGGGGGCGGCGGGAGGAAACGGCCCACTGGATCGGGACTGAGGGGTCAATATTGGGCCTCACTCTGGACGAATACGATGCCACTTTCGATTAAGTGTCTGTCCTTGTACTTTCCCCTCCCATGGAGTTTGTGTGGGGTCTAGAAGGGGTACTCTTTCCTCCTCTTGGGGGTCTAGCTAGTTTCATTATATAGGGGCGACAGGCACACTGCAAGTTGGGGGGGCTGTCCGGGCTCATGCAGGGGTGCAGGGTGGGGGGAGTTTTGTTGGGGTGGGTGGGTTGGGTGGAGTGTTGTTCGTTTACACCGCAAGGCAAACGTATCATTGTGTTATCTCTACAGTGCTCTCTGGGGGACAAGTGATGGCTTCTGTTTATGATGGGGGGTAGAGAACTGAGTCTGTTGTCCTGGAATGTTAATGGACTGGGGGACAGGATAAAACGAGGTGTGGTCCTGCAGTTCTTGAAGCGAATTTCGCCCGATATAGTTTTTCTGCAGGAGACGCACCTCATTGGCAACTCCTTTTGCGCTATGAATCGACGGGGCTACCGCCTTGTGGCCCATTCGGGCTTCACGTCTGGTTCAAGGGGTGTGGGCATTATGGTTAAGAACTCGCTCCCGTTGGAGATTGATGAGGTCCTCCATGACGACAGGGGACGTTACACGGTTTTGGTGGGAAGAATGGAGGGCAGAGTGGTCGTTTTTGTGTCAGTATATGTCCCGCCGGGGCTGCAGACGACCACCTTTGCGGATCTGGGGCGCCTCCTCCTTGGCCTTCCGGAGGGGATTCTAGTGGTGGGGGGGGATTTTAATGCTGTAGTCTCCGGAACTGTGGATCGTCACCCCCCTAGGGATCTCCCCCGGGCCCAAGCGTGGTTATCTGGCCTCTTGGATACCTTGGGGCTGGTGGATTGTTGGCGTTTAAAACATCCCACGCAGCTACAGTACTCCTTCCATTCAGGGGCCCATGGTAGTCTCTCACGGCTAGATTATGTCCTGGTCCCGGCGGATTATGTGGGGAGGTTGGGAGAGGTGCGCCATTTGGCACGGGGTATTTCGGACCACTCCCCGCTCTTGTTGCACTTTGATATTTTTCCGAGGGGAGAGGGTAGGGTGGTCCCGATCAATCCCTGGTACCTGCGTGACCCCACCATTCGCGCAGAGCTGATTAAATCCCTTAAGCGCTATTTTGACGAAAATGTGGGGTCTGTGCCATCGGCGGTCTCACTGTGGGAGGCGTTCAAGACAGTACTCCGAGGAGAGGCCCTGTCCCTTATTTCCCACTCCCGGAGGCGCGGGCGGGAGGAGGTGACCCGTGTTGAAGCTGAGATAACCGAGTTGGAGGGTGATCTAGAATGTGGGGTGACGGATGACAAATTACATGTTCTCCAACTCAAGCAAGCGGCCTATAAGGCCCTCGTCACGGAGGCGGCCAGGGGCCTCAGTAGAGAGCAACAGGGGAGACTGTATGATGTGGGTGATAAGGCTGGTAAATTGATTGCGTGGCTGGACAAAAAGGAGAGAGCGAGTCGAGTTGTCCCGTTGATTGAGAAAAAGAATGGTGTGTGTGTCACTGAACCGGAAGAAATTGTCTCATGCTTCGCGGACTATTTCCGTGGGGTGTATTCCCCGGTGTCCTCCCGCTCTGAAGAGGATTCCCATGCCCTGCTCAGAGATATCACGCTGCCTTCCCTTTCGGAGGAGGACAGAGTGTCGTAGGACGCCGCTCCAACCTCCGAAGAAATTGCCATCGCCATACGTTCGGTCGCTTCCGGCAAGGCCATGGGTCCTAATGGTCTCCCCATCGAGTTGTATAAGCTGCGACCGGATACGCTGGCGCCGCATCTCCGTGCTATGTTCCTTGCGGCCCACTCGGTGGGTTCCCTCCCGCTAGACCAGCATCTGGCTACCATCGTGGTTGTCCACAAGGAGGGGAGGCCACGGGACCGGGTCACATCCTATCGGCCCATTTCGTTATTGAATGCGGAGCTCAAAATTCTCGCCAAGGTGTTGGCCAATCGGCTGGTCGGCGTAGTGTGTGACTTGGTTCACCAGGACCAGTCCGGCTTTATTCCCCATCGCAACACAGCGCTTAACCTGCGGCGTTTGCATGGGGTGCTTGCACGTGTCCCGTTCATACGGGAGCCGGCCATCTTGGCATCCTTGGACGCCACTATGGCGTTTGACACGCTTGAATGGCCATATATTTGGGCGACGCTCGCGAAATTTGGGTTTGGCCCAGGGTTTATCAGTTGGGTTAAATTGTTGTACTCGGGCCCACTGGCGCAGGTGGTAGTGAACGGTAGAGTGTCGGCTCCGTTCGAGTTGGGCTGGGGCACGCGGCAGGGCTGCCCGTTATCGCCGCTCCTTTTTGCGCTTGCCTTGGAGCCCCTGGCGGAGTGGCTGCGGTGGCATCCTTCTATCCGTGGTCTCCGCTCGACCCCCGAGTATGAGGACCGCGTATCTCTATACGCTGATGACATTCTCCTGTACCTGGCTTCCCCACGTAAATCACTGATAGTACTGGTTGATGTTTTGCATTCATTTGGTCTTAACTCCGGCCTTGTCATCAACTGGGCTAAATCGTGCGTGTATGTTCTCTCTGGGGAGGCTCCTATCCTCCCGCGGGGCTGTCCTATCCAGATCGCCCCGCAGGGATTTAGGTACCTGGGTGTCTTCATTACCCTGGACGCGGAGGCCCGGTATGATCGGAACTTGCTTCCCCCCCTCCAGCGCCTGAAGGAGGATGTCGCGCGTTGGCGGCGCTTGCCGCTCTCGCCGCTCGGCCGGGCGGCATTGTTTAAGATGATGTCGCTGCCGCGTTTCCTGTACGCCCTACAGAATACTATGGACCTCGTTCCGGCGCGCTACTTCCGCGAGGTGGAGAGTTTGCAACGCCGCCTGTTCTGGGACGGGAGGCCGCGTATCGCCCTGGCGAAGCTAACGCTCCCGTGGTATGACGGGGGGATTGCCCTCCCGGATATCAAACGGTATTATTGGGCCTCCCAGCTGGCTGCGATTAATCACGGCCTATACGGGCCCGCCCTAAACCCGACCTTTGAAATGGATAAGATGCTACTGCCGGGTGGTGACTATAATCGAGCGCTCTACTCCAGCTCGCTCGACGCACGTTTGACGGGCCCCACGCGTGTCATGGTACGAGTGTGGCACGCGGCTAATGTAGCGATGGGGTGGAAGGATCATTTGACCCGGGCGTCACCACTATACGCATCTGAGCAGTTGGGCTACCTGTGGACCTCGAAGGGCTTCGAGAAGTGGGACATGATAGGCATCAGCAGGGTGGGGGATCTCTGGACGAGGGGGGGATTCAAAACGTTCGAGATGCTGCAGACGGAATTCCAGTTGCAGGACAGGGAGTACTTTCGGTATATGCAGATCCGTCATGCACTATGCTCCATCTTCCCGGACGTTGCCTTCATCCCGGAGTATTCCCCTCTGGAGGATAGAGTGCTGGATGGACATGTACCGGAAAGCACGATCTCACTAATCTATAAAAAACTGATTAATGATCGCTCGGGATTGCTGACTAACCTTCGTGAGGCTTGGGTTGCCGATGGACTGGAGCTGGACGACGAGGACTGGGTCTCTGCGGTGGCCTCCCCGAAAGAGGTGGCCATACCGGCCCGCCTTCGTTTCGTCCAGCTCAAGATACTCCACAGGGTCTACATAACGGGGCCAAGGCTATTGCGTATGGGCTATGCTGTAGACGGGTTGTGTAAGCGTGGGTGTGGTGCTTTGGGGACCTTTCTGCATATCTTGTGGGAATGCCCAGAGGTGGAGCGATTCTGGCGTGGTGTGCATGAGGTCCTGCGGGTGGTTACGCGTGTGTCGCTACTGCCCGAAGCGAGGAGATGCCTGTTGAATGTGTGGGAACCAACCGACTACTCAGCGCCACAGACGTGGTGGGTGACTCTGGGATATATGGTGGCCAAGCGCGATATTGCTCAACTGTGGGGTTCCCAGAGGTCCCCGACTGTTTCGGCCTGGAAGGAAAATATGGACTGGTGCATGTTTCGGGAAAAGGTGGTGTATCTAGCGAGAGGTAAGCCTGGGACATGGGTGAAAGTATGGGGCCCCTGGAACGCCTACCACGGGGGAATCTGTGCCCCGCCGCTATTGCCCGATCCCTCGCTTGCCCCGTCCCCTTAGCCGGTTTATCTCTCCGGTACCGGGCACTGAGTCCACCCAGTCCCTGTCCTGACCTTTTCCCCCCCTTGATACTCCTATGGATTGGTAGGGTCCCCCTTCTAGGGGAGCACATGCTGCTGTTTCCGATTGTGGGTTGCCTTGTGGATTTGTTTTTTGTTGTTATTTATGTTAAAAAGAAACCGTTATGTGGGGTCCGGATGGTGTGGCTATCAACGCTGCTAACTCCTGTGCATCTCCCTTTGCCGCAGCACACGTTCCATTGTGTGTATCATATGCTCCTTTTGTTTGCTAGTGGCCGGCCTGAAGGTTGTAGGCCCATCTTTGTATATTTGTTTAATTTTGTAATAAACGGTTTAAAAAAAAAAAAGAAAAAAAAAGAAAAAGATCATATCAATGGTTCACCAAATGATCATAAATATCATCAGTGGGCTATGCGGGGGAATTTTATGGCAAGACCGGAGGCTCCTATTATGCTTACTTTTCTTGCTTTATTACAATAGCAGCAAGATAAAACTACCACTCCCAGAAGGCTTGGTGAAAGAACTACCAGCCAATGGGAAACCAAGAAACAAATATTGTCCAATCACAACCAATGTAGTAGTATAAGGTCTATCGTGACTGCGAACAGCCCTCTTTTCTTGCTGCTCGCAGTCAAGATAAGTACCTTTCTTTCACTTATACTGTTTTATGGGTAATGTTTATTTAATTGTTTACTGACTATAACGTTATTGGGCTTTTCAGCGAAGCTTCGTTGCTTCTGTCTCCCTCGCGCTCCTACGCGCGTACATACAATTCCCTTTTCGGTTTCCCCCCGTGCTTTGCACGCTTAGTGCGTTCCACGCGCGCCTCTCTCACCGGTCGCTGGCTTCACCCGGTGGTGCAGCGCTTCAAAGTTTCCTCACAGTCTCTTCGACGACTCCGCTTGTGTCTGCCTCACACGCTCCGTTTCTTCAGCCTTGAGGTTTTTCCCGTCCTCCGTTTTTACACGCCCCTAGTGGGAGGGGTTTCCTCTTTTTTACACGCCCATTCTCATTTCTCAATAGTTAACCCTTTCTTGTCTGGTTGTGGCTGGTTTCCCAGTTTAATTTCAACATGCAGGTTTCAGACGAGCATAATGGTAATGAAGGGGAGGAATTTAAAGAGGATTTAAGTTCCTTTATTAATTCCTCAGTAGAAACTGCTGTTGAAGCTTCAATGAAGCGTTTTTCAAAGACTATGGAGAATTCTCTCTTAGGCTTAATGACCAAAGCAATGGCCCATTCTGCGGGGGATAGCAGAAAACTTACAGTGGTACACTCCAAGGTTTCTTCTTTGGCGTCAAAAGTGGTTGGTGAGTCTTCCTCACAGATGACAGAGGACGTGGTTCCTCCCAGGCCTCCTACTAAGGAGGGGTTAAAATGTTCAGCTGGTAAACGTAAGGTCAAATCCAACAACCCGGAGGTATCACAGAAATTGGTCATTTCCACAATTTATGACACCGATGACGATATGGGTGACGCCACTGACCTTGATGATATCTTTGATATTGTAAACCCATCGTCTCCTCCTAAGAAATTGAAATTAGATGCTTTTGCATCGGAGCCGGTGCTTGATCCTGAGGGTACCCCTCTCTTTGACCCTGCTTCTATCAGACACCCTAATTCTACAGAATGGTTCCCCATTGACCACGTGGGAGAGTATATTACCTCAAGACTTCGTCTTCCTTTGGACAAAACTGTCAGGGCTAAACTAAAGTCTGAGTGCCCGAAGCCCTCTCTCCCTTCCCATATCACTTCTACTCCTGCTATTGATCAACCTCTCCTCACTTTCTTTTCCAAATTTGGCAAGGATCCGCGTAAAGGGGTTGATAGGGCATGGTCTTCCTGCCAAGACAAGTTACTTGATTTAGTGGGTCCTCTTGCCCGCATTTTTGATTTGGCAGAGACAGCTCGCCTTGATGGCACGGATCTTAACCCAGAAGATATATCGTTGTGGGTCCAGCGAGCCTTTTGTCTCTTAGGCAACACCAATGCAGCCTTGACTCACGAGCGCCGCAAGGGCCTCTTAATAAAGTTAGATCCCAAACTTGCCAACCTTGCCACTCTTGATCCTGGTGTCAAAGCTGATGGTCTTCTTTTTGGGGATTCGTTGGTGAGAGATTTAAGTAAGTTCGTCACCACCTTTGCCTCCTTGGATAAAGCGCAGCAATCCATCAAAAAGGTCTTCCCTTCTCGGGTTTTTGGCAGGGCCGGAAGAGGCAGGAGCCGCTCTACCGGCCGTGGTTTCCAGTCCCAAGGCTCCCGTGGTTCCTTCAACTCCAACCAACAGGATTTCAAGCCCCAATTTTACCCCCAAAGAGGTCGGGGTTACAGAGGCAGGGGCCAACGTGGTTTCCTCCACAACAACTCTCAACAAGGTGAGTGCAGTTATTCCTGTAGGGAGTCGTTTATCTCTTTTCCTTCACAGATGGCAGACCCTCACTGCTGATCCTTGGGTTCTCAACACCGTCCAAGGTTATCGTATCGAGTTTTACGCTCCACATTTTCAAGAATTTCTTCCTCCGCCTCTGGTGTTCTCCTCAGAAATATCCCTTCTGGTAACCTCAGAAATACAGGCCCTTCTATCCAAAAGAGCTATTCTCGTTTCTCCCTTCGATCCCTCAGGTTTCCTCAGCACCCTTTTTCTTGTTCAAAAGAAGAACAAAAAGATGAGACCGGTGATCAATCTCAGATTTTTCAATCAGTTCGTGGTTTATCGCCACTTCAAAATGGAAACAATTCTACATTTACGAGACACTCTGCGTCAAAACGACTGGATGATTCGCATCGATCTCCAAGACGCTTATCTTTCTATTCCTATTCACGAGTCACACACGAAATTCCTCCAATTTCAATGGCAAGACGTCACTTATCGTTTTCGATCTCTGCCTTTCGGTCTTTCTTCAGCACCCTGGTGCTTCACAAAAGTAATGAGACCCGTTGTAGCTTATCTAAGATCTCTGGGGATCAGGCTCATCATTTATCTCGACGATATCCTCCTCATGAACCTAGACAAACTGGCATTACTGAACGATCTCGACACTACTCGCTCTCTCCTACTCGAATTAGGCTTCCTCCTCAATTTAGAGAAGTCATCTCTTATTCCGACTCAGAGTATGGAGTTTCTGGGATTCCGCGTAGACTCTCCTTTAGCTTCCCTGTTTTTTCCTCAGTCCAAGATCTCCACTATTCAGACGGAGATTTCCCAGGTTCTGCACCGTCCCTTCATTTCTCTCCTAACCCTTGCAAGGATAGTCGGCCTTCTCTCGGCTTCTATTCATGCAATCTTCCCAGGCCCCCTCCATTCTCAGGCTCTTCAGCGCCTAAAGATCAGACGTCTTCGACAAGGTCTCGCGTATTCCGATCAAATAGAGTTAGATCTCGAATCTCGTCTAGAGCTGCAATGGTGGTTGACCCATTTGGAAGCTTGGAACGGTCGAACCATTTTCGCTTCGGCCCAGATCTTGTATTAGAATCCGATGCAAGCCTGACGGGTTGGGGCGCCCGTTGTGGACCAATATCGACTGGCGGTACATAGTCAAAAGAGGAGTCCAAATTGCACATCAACTGTTTAGAGATGCTGGCAGGCTCCTTTGCAATCCAGAGTCTGGCAAAAGACAAAGTAAGTTGTACCATCCTCCTACGCGTGGACAATGTTTCTGCGGTTCGCTATATAAACCATCTCGGTGGCACAAAATCAAAGGCTCTAGCGGAACTGGCAAAAAGTCTTTGGGAATTTTGCCTTTCCAACAAACTCTCGCTCTCTGCGGAATACCTCCCAGGGGATCTCAACGCCGTTGCCGATTGGCATTCTCGCTACCTCCGGGATTCCAGCGATTGGAAGCTTCTTCCCTCCGTGTTTCTCTCCCTCTCTCGGTTGTGGGGTCCTTTCTCAATAGACCTCTTTGCTTCCCGGCTCAATTCGCAGTTACCTCACTTCTTCAGCTGGCGTCCGGATCCTTTGGCTCTGGCGACCGATGCCGTCCTCCAAGATTGGTCCCTTCACCTCAATTATGCCTTTCCTCCTTTCCTGTTGATCAACAGAGTCCTGTCGCAGGTGCGTCGCCAAATGACGTCTCTGGTAATAGTAACTCCCTTCTGGCAGTCCCAGGTTTGGTTCCCATCTCTCCTGGAGTTGGCGGTGGATTTTCCCGTCCTTCTTTCTCCGTCCCCCAATCTTCTCTCGGACCCTCAGGGCAATCCCCATCCTTTAGTTGTTGATCAATCACTGGTGTTGTCCGCCTGGAAAATTTCCAGCCTCCCTCTTCTGATCTCGTCATTTCACAGGAAGCTTCAGTCTTCATTAGTCGGGCATGGGCCCCAGGCACCTCCAAGGCTTACAAGTCCGCCTGGTCTCTTTGGTCAAGCTGGTGTCTGCAGAAATCTGTCGATCCCGTTTCAGCCTCTTTAAATTTTATGGTTAATTTCCTAGCCTCTGAGGCCAGCTCTGGCAAATCCTATCGTACCATCAACCTGTACAGATCCGCCATTTCTCTCAATCATGCCCACATTGACAGAAACCTGCGGGAGCCCATCCCTTAGTATGCAGATTGCTAAGAGGAATTCGTTTTTCAAAACCTCCGTTGGCTAAGTATTCTAGTTTATGGGATGTCAATCTGGTTTTACAGTTGTTTTCTAATTGTCCTGACAATTCTGCTCTTTCTTTGAAAATGATTTCAGCTAAACTTACTATGTTAATATGTTTAATTTCCATTAAACGAGTATCTGATGTGAAAGCCTTAGATGTTTCTTCTCGACAGTTTACTCCTACTGGTGTGATGTTTCATGTTCATAAACGTACAAAGACTAATTTGCATACTGTGTTCTATCCCTATTTTCCCTCCAATCCCAAATTGTGTGTAGGTCAATGCCTAAAAGTTTATGAAAGTAAGACCTCTGATCTCAGGACTTCCTCCAGCTCCCAACTCCTTATTTCCTTTCGTAAACCCTTTCGTCCTGTTTCTGCTGCTACTCTGGCCCGCTGGGTTCGTTGGGTCATGTCCCTGGCCGGTATTGACGTCTCCATTTTTGGAGCTCATTCCACTAGGGGAGCCATGGCTTCTAAAGCCTTTTGGGCTGGCTCCCGTCTGGAGGACATCCTGAAATCAGCAGATTGGTCTAATGATACAGTGTTCCGTACATTTTATTGCAAACCTGTTGTTACTGCTTCTTCTCTGGTGGTGGATATGCTTTAAACAAGCATAATAGGAGCTTCCGGTCTTGCCATAAAATGTAGATTTTCCTAATAATTTATGACGGATAGGCTTAATTTTATTAAAGACACGGAGGCGAGTATTATCCCGCCACAACACTTCTAACTGGTGTTCTCCCTCCCCACAGGCACTCCAGCGCTGCCACCGGCATCATCCTGAGATCATCCTGGATTCTGCCAAGATCGTTCCTTCTGATACATCACTTTCCGTGTTTGGATTGGACCTTCTCTCCGAGTCGCCTCTGGTGGTCTTTGGGAAATAAATTTTCACGTGGACTTTGACTTTATGCATTTTATTATCTGTTTCTCCTTTATTTTTGCATTCTCTGTGATTGCTCGCACAAGAAAAGAGGGCTGTTCGCAGTCACGATAGACCTTATACTACTACATTGGTTGTGATTGGACAATATTTGTTTCTTGGTTTCCCATTGGCTGGTAGTTCTTTCACCAAGCCTTCTGGGAGTGGTGGTTTTATCTTGCTGCTATTGTAATAAAGCAAGAAAAGTAAGCATAATACTCGCCTCCGTGTCTTTAATAAAATTAAGACTTTCCGTCATAAATTATTAGGAAAATCTACATTTTTGTTTCCAATATTTGTAAATTGCAAAATTGAAATAATTCCAATTGAAACAATTAAAAAGAGGTGACATAGAGAATCATCACTTACAATTGTATACTTGAAGTATAGCTACATCTATCAAAATATCGTGAGTCTGTGTAAAGTCAACACAATAATGACAGTCCATTTACAATGGCACATAAATAAAACTAAAGTCTTTGACACCATGTATGTTTGCTCAATCTAATACATCTCCATATTATCGTGTTACATATCATCCATAATATAAACAACCATCAAATATAAGTAGTTGCTGAATATGAATTTGCAAAGCTACAAGTTACAAATGTATTGCTTGTTACCTAACAAGAGCTAAACAGATTTCACGACATATGCTATCACATGAGAACAAATGGATACATGGGTAGATATTGAGTCTAGACAGTACTTATATTAATATCCCAAAAAATATTCCATCTCATGGTCAGAATTAGGACCATTTTCGACCGTTTTAAGACGCATGATCCAAAGTGCTTCTGTATGCCTCAGTCTTAAGTCTATATTGCCCCCTCTAGGATTCTGTTGTACCTGATCAATACCATAAAAGGTAAATTGCTTATAAGAACCCTGTGCTGCGCAAGATGTTACATGTACAGCCATAGGATATCTCTCATCCCCCTGTTTAATTGCCCGAACATGTTCACTTATCCTTTCTCTTAAGGTTCTGATGGTACTACCTACGTACATTTCACCACATTTAAATTCAATGACATATATCACAAATTTAGAACTACAGATCATATTAAACCGTATGATGTAATTATGTCCGTCATGTCCAGTAAAATTATTTTTATTATTAACAGCCCACCTACACACAACGCAACATCCACATTTATGAAAGCCCCACGATTGTTGTGTGAGCCAATTAATGTGAGATTTATTCCGTGGAAAACTAGGGCTAAGAATAGCTTTCAGGGTCCTACCCCTTCTGTAAGTAATTTGTGGCTTGATAGTTATATAATCCTTCAAAATGTCATCTGCCCTTAAAATATTCCAATGTTTATTCAAAACTTTATTCAAAGTTTTGGTCCAACCATTGTAATTTGTAATCAGTCTTACTGGTTGTACCAAACTCGTATCTTTCTTTTTGTCCTTCATGGTGTCACTCCTAGTCACATTCCTGATTCTGTGTTCCGCCTTCTTTATGATCCCAAGATTGTAACCACGATTCCTAAATCTGCTGCTCATCTCACTTAAGCACCATGTGAATTCCGAGTCTTCACTGCAATTTCTGCTTGCTCTACAAAATTCACCATAAGGTATGGTCTTAATTTGGTGAGGTGGGTGCGCACTGGTAGCATGAAGAATTGAATTACAAGCAGTTGGTTTGCGGTGGAACCTGCTGTGTAATGACTCATCCCTAACCTGTTTTGGAGCCCCGAGTGCACTTCTTCGGGGTCCCTTTGGCTCCTACTGCGGGGTCTTTGAATCTCATGTTCTGTACTTCCACTCTGGGGTCCTCCTGTATGTTCCTTTTTCGAGGTCCCACTGCACACCCCTTCAACAGCCTGTGTGTTCTTATTGTAGGTCCTCTGCCTACTACACGTCTTCGGTTCCCAACATATTCTCTTGTGTAATGGTTATCTGTTAGATACCCTTAGGTAGAACACTGGTCGAACCTTCATAATTCCAACACGTTTTTGGGGGGAGGTGCTTCTAGCCTGGATGACAGGGGGAGAGAGTGACAGTAAAATGGAGGGGGTGGCACGTCTGGGCATACCCGTCCCACTCGGGGCGACAAATGCAACAAGCATTTGCAATGCAATAGGTCTCGCATTTACGCGAGTTTGAGCTGTTGGCATTGTAAATGATAATGCCTTTTATTTTTGTTCTAGTTTTAAAAACATAAATAAAAGGCTTTGTCATTTACAATGCCAATAGCTTAAACTCGCGTAAATGCGAGACCTATTGCATTGCAAATGCTTGTTTCAATTCTCGCCTAGGGTGACAAAACACCTAGAAACGGCCCTGCACATGGCATCGCTCTGCTAGCACACACGCTCCAGGTGCATGGCCCAATACTAAGACTGTAGATTTTGTGTATTTATATAGCGCTGCATATCGCCTTTAGGGTATCCAGGTGCTCTGCATTGGCACAAGGAGATTAGGTGATTTTGCGCCGACGTCAACTCGAGCTCAGATCCCCAACTCCCCAGTCGGCAGCTCTGGCTGCTGCGCCACATCTGTTATCAGTGCTACTTGCACAATTATGAGATATATTACACTGCTGAATTACACTGCACAGTGGGAGAACCGTCTATAGTGTTCACACTTGGGGGTCGTATGATGTTGCACGGATGCATGACACTGCTGGGTCACCGCTGATTTCTAATTCACCATGGCCAGTCGAACAGCACTGATGCACAGCCCTCTCACACTGCACTGATCGTAATATTGCACTGCCAAGTCACCTTTCTGTGATACTGCACTGCTCTGTGACATTGCGCTCCCTGGTCACTCTGCATTGATGCATGGCTTGCCTTGTCCAAATACCCGGCACTTGTCTATAAAACTGCACACAGGGTCACCCTACCCTGATGCAGGCATTGCAATTCTAGATCACGCTTAACAGACCTATCAAACTGCACTGATGGAGGGTGCTGCGCTGGCAGAACACACAACACCCGTGCAACACTGATGGAGGTGCTGGGCTGCCAGATCGCACAGCACTGGTGCAGCACTGATGGAGGACGCCACGCTGCCAGATAACACACCACTGGTGCAGCACACTGCGCTGCCAGATCACACAGCACCGGTGTAGCACTGATGGAGGGCACTGCACTCTCAGATCACACAACACTGGTGCAGCACAGACGGAGGGCGCTGTTCTGTCAGATCGCACAACTGTTGTGTACTGCATACTTTGAACTGAGTGATCTGTAGAGGTGGCGAGGGCCTGTATCTGTGCTGGAGAGGTGGTGGGGGCCTGCATCTGTTCTGTAGAGGTGGTGGGGGCCTGCGTCTGTGCTGGAGAGGTGGTGGGGGCCTGGATATGTGCGGGAGAGGGGATGGGGGCCTGTATATGTGCTGGAGAATTGGTGAGGGGCTAGATATGTACAGGAGAGGGGATGGGAGCCTGTGTCTGTGCTGGGGGGTGGGCGTGGTGAGGGCCTGCTTCTGTACTGGAGAGGTGGTGAGGGCCTGTGTCTGTGCTGTAGAGGTGGCGAGGGCCTGTGTGAGGGCCTGTATCTGTGCTTGCTTCTGCGGCTCAGAAAGCGGTGGACGAGGGCAAATTCAAGGATGTTCCTCTTTCCCATGGTAGAAGTAATTCTGTTGCCCTTAATCAAAATCAGTTTTACCAAAGTCTTTCAGTAAATATCAATAAACGATGTGCCCCTGATTCTGAGAAAGAACTTATAGCCAGCTTCAGTGTGCTAGATGCAGGCAACTTGCCTTCTGGTGATGAATGCATTCTTTATGGGGAAACAGATATCCAGAAACTGTGTTCAGAATTTCAGCTGCCAGCAAAAGATACTATACAAGCTTTTAGACTTTTCAAAGATTTTGGTGGAAAGAAAACCCCTGAAGCATTAAAAAAGTTAGTAGTTTGCATGGAAACCCTGCCAGCAAGTAATGCGGATTGCGAGAGAGGTTTCAGCGCAATGAACTTAATTGCTTGCCCAACAAGGGCCTCTCTTCTTGTAGCGACCATTTCTTCATGCCTATGGATAAAACTCAATGGTCCTCCATTTGAAACATTTGACCCAAAGCTCTATGTAAAGAGTTGGGTTGCAAAAGGTAGAAGGTCTGCTGAAGACAATTGTTGTGAGAAACCCCAGCAAAACAAACACACTGAATATCTTCGAGGGTTTTGGGGAATCCTGCAATAGATTTCTAAGTAATATAAATATTCTTTACATGTTTTTTAAAGTGTTTGGTATTTTTATGGGTTATACTTAATAAATATACCTTTTTGCCTATTTTATTATCCTTTTCTGGATGCGACTTCATGATTTTCTTAAGCACACAGTGCTAGTCATTTTGATTTAGACCACGCCCCTACTCGGATAGGCCACGCCCCTTAAATACATTAACCACGCCCCTTTTAGAGCACCCCCAGTTTTTTTTCCCACTTAAAGCACTGTGTAGACATCAGTGTGCTCTTGGACTGCAGTGTCACACCAGTGGAATGCAGTGGGCTCTCGCAGTGCAGCGTCATGCATCGGTGCAGCCCATCAGGCCAGGATAGCAGAACAGCAAAGTGTGCTCTGTCAGTAGAGCATCGGCTCAAACAAGTGCAGTTTAAGATGGCGATGGGGTATCACAGACTGCCCTGCGCCCCTGCAGTGTTACACCAGTGCAGTGGGCTCTTGCAGTGCAGCGTCATGCATCGGTGCAGCCCATAAGGCCAGGGTCGCAGAACAGTGAAGTGTGCTCTGTCAGTGTATCATCGTTACGCACGAGTGTAGTTTAAGCTGGCAGTGGGTATCAAAGACTGCACTGTCCCAGAATTAGAAACACTCATTGACAAAGCCAGTTGGTCTGGCGTTGGCTACCGGACTTTTATCTTTTTAGGTGTTTTTATCAGGTTACATCTCAGTACATAATCATTTGGGCTCCTTGTTTTATGGTATTTTTTGTCACATTTCCTTCTATATTCATCCACATTTATTTAGGGGTTTGTGTGAAAACAAAGCTGGAACTTATATATTTCCACATTTATTAAACTAAGAATATATACTCCTGCTAGAATAGCAGAGAAGTTTGAATGACAGCTACAGATGATAGATCAATACATATATTAAAAGATGCAAAATGTAATATGGACCTTGTGCTTATGTACTGTTGTTTAAGCCTCATTACTAAAATGCCTTTCTTTTTTTTACCATCTCACCTGTCAATCCGCATAGCAATTGGCATAGCAGTTGTGCGAAAGTGCCACTTTTTACATGGATTGTCCCCACTTTTTGCCTGGTTTTGATATGGTTTCAATAGCATTGCACAGGGTCACTGCCAACCAGGTCCCCTGTGTCATTGTTTCTTCTCTAAAACATATTCCCAATTGGTACTTCTGCCCCTGTAAGTCCCTAGTAAATGGCACTCTGTGTACCTAGGGCCTAGGAGCTGAAGAGAGTACCCTGCCCCCTGCCCCCCCCCCCCCCCCCCTAAACTGGACCATGCCACTGCCCTTGCAGCTTGCATGCACTTGTGAAGTAGAAAACAAAAAAGTCGACATGGCACCCTGCCTGGGTGCTATGCCAGCCAGCACTGCCTGAAGGTATAGATAAGTAACCCCTCTAGCAGGCCTTACAGCCCTGAGGAAGGGTGCACTTTACCGCAGGTGAGGGCATATCTGCATGAGCAGGTGTGCCCCTACAATATTAGAGTCAATTCCTTAATGCTGTAAGTGCCAGTGAAGCCATAGAGAGTTCATGGGCTGGAAACTCAACAACTCGAGTTCCATAGCACCATGATGGCTGCACTGAACATGAGAGTGGTTGCCACTGCCTCACTGCATTGTACCCCTGCCATTTCGTGGTCATTGTTGTATTTCTTTTTGTTTAATTCTGGTGTATTATTGTGCATTTACCTTTCTGCCCACCTAGCCCCGCTCCCCGCTTCCCGCCGCCGTTCTCGCGGCCACGCCCCCTTTTCCATGTCCTCCCTGCTCCCGCCTCCCAGCTGCTCCTCCCTCCCACTTGTCCTTAAATGGCGACCGCGCGGACGCGCAGCGGTCACGCCGATTGTGCGCCAAAGGCGTGCCAAAGGCAAGCCCGTCTGCGCCCGTCCACGCCTGGACCGCGCCCAGCGCCAGAACCCCTGGTCCCCGAAGACGCCTGCCCACACGACGGACCTATGACGCCGCCACCCTGAACGCACTCAACGCCGGCCGACCCACCGCCTGCTAACGAGCCACCTTGAAACGCACCCACGGACTCTTCACCTGCCAAGCCTGCAAATTCACCTGCCTCCGGACCTGCACCGCACCCGCCAAGCCGAGCACCCGCAGCAACAACCTAAAGTGCATCCTGCTCAACACCCGCTCCGTCCACAGACACACCGTCGAACTCTGGAACCTGCTCGACACCACATCACCAGACGTCGCCTTCCTCACGGAAACCTGGATGAACGCCTCCTCAGCACCCGACATCGCCATCGCCATCCAATACGGATACAAGATCACCCGGAGGGACCGCGTCAACCAGACTGGAGGAGCCATCGCCATCATACACAAGAACACCATCCGCATCACGACCGACTCCAGCGACACCTTCCCCGCCGCTGAGCACCTCCACTTCCAGATACACACCGACCCAAAGACAACCCTCAGAGGCACCCTCGTCTACAGACGCCCGGGACCACGCGCACAATTCAGACATCACGGACTTCATCAGCCCGCACGCCCTCCCTTCCGCGGACTACATCCTCCTAGGGGACCTCAACTTCCACCTGGAGAACAACAAGGATCGAAACACCGCTGCCCTGCTGGACAGCCTCGCAAACCTCGGACTCAAGCAACTGGTCAACACCCCCACTCACTACGCAGGCCACACGCTTGTCTTCTCATCCAGCAAGCACATCACCTTCAGCCATTCTACCGGACTTCACTGGACCGACCACAGCTGCATCCACTTCAGCTTCAAAAGAACAACGACCCACCACCACCCGCAACAGGTTCCTCACAGGAGCTGGAGCAAGATCACCGCCGAGCAGCTCACCACCTCCCTCAGCCAGAACCCGCCGGCCAGCACAATGGACCCCAACGAAGCAGCCCGCAACTTCACACAGTGGCTGACCGCCTGCGCTGACGACCTCGCGCCACTGAAGAACCTTCCCAGCAGACCCAGAAGCAAGAAAGCCACCTGGTTCACCGACAAACTCAAGGACTCCAAGAAGAACTGCCGCACCCTCGAGAAAGCCTGGCTCCTCGACCAGACCACAGACAACATGACCACCCTCGAACAAGCCACCCGCAAGCACCACCAGCTCATCCGCACTACCAAGAAGAAAACACTGAAGGAACGACTGGACAACAACGCCCACGACAGCAAGGAACTCTTCAGCATCGTCAAGGAGTCCTCCAACCCCAGCACCGGCAACAACGACATCACCCCCTCTCAAGACCTCTGCGACTCTCTCGCCGCGTTCTTCCACCACAAGATCACCGACATCCACAACAGCTTCAGCGCACCATCCGAGCACCCTACCATCGAACCAACGCCCCCACCGCCACCCTCCGCGCCTGGACCACGATGACCACCGAAGACACAGCCCGCACGATGAACACCATCCACTCCGGATCTCCAACCGACCCCTGCCCCCACCACGTCTTCAACAAGGCCGACTCCATCATCGCACCACAACTGCGGGACATCATCAACATCTCCTTCAACACCGCCACCTTCCCGGAGAGCTGGAAGCACGCCGAGCTCAGCGCCCTACTGAAGAAACCAACAGCAGACCCCACCGACCTCATGAACTTTCGCCCCATCTCGCTCCTCCCTTTTCCTGCCAAAGTCATCGAGAAGACCGTCAACAGACAGCTTGCCGCCTTCCTCGAGACGAACGGATCCCTCAACCCCTCGCAGTCCGGTTTCCGAGCCAACCACTGCATCGAGACCGCCCTCATCGCAGCCACCGACAACATCAGAACCCTGCTCGACAACGGGGAAACAGGGGCCCTCATCCTCCTGGACCTCTCCGCAGCGTTCGACACTGTCTGCCACCGCACCCTAGTCCAACGCCTCAGCAACACAGGTGTCCAAGAGAAGGCACTGGAATGGATCATCTCGTTCCTCGCCGGAAGGACACAGAGAGTCCGCCTCCCCCGTTTCGATCCGAGGCCACCGAAGTCATCTGCGGCGTACCGCAAGGATCAACACTCAGCCCCACCCTCTTCAACATCTACATGAGACCCCTTGCAGCCATCGCACGCCAACACAACCTCAACATCATCTCCTATGCCGACGACACCCAACTAATCCTCTCCCTCACCAGTGACCCCGCCACCGCCAGAACTAGCCTACATGAAGGGATGAAAGACGTCGCTGAGTGGATGAAGAACAGCCGCCTGAAACTGAACTCAGACAAGACGGAAGTCCTCATCCTGGGACCATCGCACTCCGCCTGGGACGACTCCTGGTGGCCCCCGGCCACCAGACCACGCACGCAACCTGGGCTTCATCCTGGACTCCTCCCTCTCGATGACCAGACAAGTCAACGCCGTCTCCTCATCATGCTTCAACACCCTACACACGCTCCGTAAGATCTTCCGATGGATCCCGACCGAAACCAGGAAGACGGTCACCCAGGCACTCGTCACAAGCCGACTGGACTACGGAAACACCCTCTACGCTGGAACCACAGCCAAGCTACAGAAAAGACTCCAACGCATCCAGAACGCCTCCGCCCGACTCATCCTGGACATCCCCCGACGCAGCCACATCTCCGGACACCTGATGGACGTGCACTGGCTCCCCGTCAGCAAGAGAATCACGTTCAGACTCCTCACCCACGCACACAAGTCCCTCCACGACCTGGGCCCCAAGTACCTCAATGACCGCTTGACCTTCTACACGCCCACCCGTCAGCTACGTTCGACAAGCCTCGCCCTCGCCGCCGTACCACGCATCCGAAGAGCCACCGCCAGAGGAAGATCCTTCTCCTACCTGGCGGCCAAGACATGGAACTCCCTCCCCACCCACCTCCGGCGGACCCAGGACCATCTCGCCTTCAGGAGACAACTCAAGACCAGGCTGTTCGAGCAATAGCAGACCCCCCTTCCCCCAAGCGCCTTGAGACCCTCCGAGTGAGTAGTGCGCTATACAAATGCTGTGATTGATTGATTGATTGATTGATTGATTGATTGATTGATTGATTACCAAACAACTCCTCTCAATAAAACCACAATGATGCCAGTGTGAGATTTATTGTACCATGTACTGAGGGCCCCTCGGAGGTGCCCCCTGAAAACCCACTAACCCTGTTTTTTTGATTAGATTACTTTTATTGGTTTTTGTAGTTTGACATCAGGTAACATATATGTGCATACAACCATTATAAGCAGACTTGGGGACATGGATGTTACAGCTCAAAAACAAGTAGGCAGACATACGCATTGTCTTCACTAATGTTCTCTGGATGGAGCGTTACCGCAGCTCCTGTGGTCTGGTGACATATTGAAGGACTGGGTTTTATTAAGGCCCAGCGGTGCCAGGGGACAACACCTGAAACCTTCGTGGGTTACCTGTTCTGGCGTACAAAACACAGAGACACGGGACACTTCCAGCGACGTCAGAGGTCAGCGTTTATTTACTGCAGGGATACAGAGGTCACAAGAAGTACACAGCGTGTAGGTTCTCGGAGACTGCTTCAAATTCGTAGAAGTGGGTCGCTCCTTTTATACACATTTTTGCCATAGCACAGTATGGCAAACAAAGGTTTAACTCAGTTCCCACAATAAACATCAAAAGGGTCGCGTTCATGTTTCAGGAGGCCGGAACATAATTACAACAGTCCTTGCCGGTTCCCAAACTGTAAAAACATATTCCCTCCGCAATAAACACATTTCCTCTCAACCATAAACACATTAAGGAAGGACGGAAAACAAAATGTAAGGAAAGGATGAGGATGCACAACAGGTTAGAAAAGAGTGTTAGGGCAATAAAGGAAACTCGATAGAGGGATCAAAGACCTCGTGTCTAATGTATGCGTGACTGAAACAATAGACCGGAGTGGCAAGATGAGCCTCGAGCGGGGCCATCTGCCTTACTCGTGTCATTCCCCTCGTCATAAAGTCACCTCAAAGAAACACGTGTCCTTCGTACTATCTTGGAAGTCCCAGGGTCACGAAGCGGACAAAAGCCCGTTCGCTGGCTACTTGAGGGCAAGAAACAAAATGGACGCTGTATCTAAAATGGAACCCGTGGGTTCGAATGAACAAACACGGAAATGAGACGAACCATACATGGCTGCATTGCGAAACTTCGCACACCCACTGTACTCGTCATTTGCGGTTCATAGATACCACACTCGTCCATATTCGTCACCACTCAAAAAGTGCCGTCCCGTCTCACACGGAACCTCAGACGCTCCTTTTGCCCTCATGTAGGCAAGCACTAGTCTAGATCGGAATCTATATCGATATTCATCAGATCGTTCAGATGCTGCTGGAACATCATTCTATCCATCAGTGTCTCCTTGGTAACAGATGGCCGCCTTATACACGTTGCAGCACATAGGCCACATAAGGCAGGACCACACTGCACACAAAGACAACACGTGAACAGAAACGCTACAACAGCTCCTACAATCATCAGAATACTCCAACCCCAAGTTGACATCAGTCCCCAAAACCATCCTAGGAGCGTCCAATTACCTTCGTCCACGTGTATGGACTCGGAAATCTTATGCAACTTTGAGATGGCTTGATATACAGTTGGAGCATTATCAGGGATGAAAATGCAACAACTAGAATGGATAATTTTACACACACCCCCTCGATCTGCAAGGACCACGTCTAGAACCATACGGTTCTGCAACGTCATGAGTCTATCCGCCTGTAGTTCCGCTGTTAGATTACCAAGGGCAGTTGCAGTAATATTAGCAGTCGACTCTACCACGCGGGTCAACTGTCTTAGGTTCCTACTATTAACCATAGGTCCCCAAAACGGCAGGAAACCCTTAAAGAAGTCTCCTGCTTCTTGACCAGCAGTATCCTCTTTGCTAATTACACCTCTCACAACTCTAGTTTTGTGGTAATCCGAAGCAACTGTGAAAGTCGGAGGTAAGAGATTCGCAATATAACAGGTACCCGAGAAATCGCGGGGTAACCATGTATATGCGCGCTCATAACACACAAAATAGGTGCCCTTGGCAGTTAGGAAAACAGGGGAGGAGAGCATTGGTAGGACGTACGTTTCAGTGCAAGCACTGTTCCCAAGTTGTGCTCTCGGATTTCGACCCAAACCTTGCAAGCAGAAATTTCCAAGGTGCGGTACTATCCATATCGGGGACGAGCTCTTCAACTGTCTGTCTCCCACTGACGTACCATACTCAGCCTCACTCAGATCCTTATAAGCCTGCACTTCTTCGTCTGGAATGAGTGATGCATCGAAAACATCTCTGTCCAGATCTGCTATGGCTATCGCCAGAGGCTTATGGTACGGACCAGGACCGGATTTAACAGACCTGGGCTCTCGACTGGGGTAGGAGTCTAGTGCACTGCGAAACATTGTTTGAAATGCTCGAGCAGAACCCTGGGAGCTGTACGGAAGGACCAAGTACGGAATACCCCTATCCATGGTGTGTGGCATTAACCCACATACCCAACAATTTGTAGTATTCACCACTAACTGATGCTGATGTAGGAGTTGAACAAAGGAATTATTCCTGAATTCCGCGCGTCTAACCTGCTCGTGTTGAGGCAAAGGGTGAAAAGAATGTGGGGAAACAGTGGTGGGGGAACTTAGATTAGGAGAAAAGGTAGGTGAAACAGAAGGCATGAATTGCGATACCCCAAAATACACTCCACCCACCAATAACATCGATACAGTTAGGAATAACAAAAACACCTGAAACAGAAAACATTTTGTTCGCACGACCCTCCATAACTCTGATCTCTGTGCCAATACCCTTTCTTCTTCCACCAGCTTAGAGAAAGCCATCCTCTACAAACCGTCCGTGACGTACTTGACGCACTTCGTTCCGAGTAGCGATTATCAATCCCCAGGAGTTCCCAGGAATCGACAAAAGTAACCAACCTAGCGTCAGAAACCTGCTAAACAGAAAGAAGTACCCGCACGGCCCTACGGTAACCCGGATGGAGAGGTGCAAGTTCGTTACAAGTCTCTTAGCAGCGGAAAGCACAAAAACTCAAACAGAAAGGATGTAATTGTTCATAACATTCATAACGTCGAAACCACTATACTATCAATTTTTATTAGTCCTTGAATTCCTTGGACGAAGAAAGTATCGACTTCTTCCAGGTTGAGTTTGCTCTACGAACAATTGTTCAGGTGGCGCAGCAGTGTTCAATGAAGCAGATGACGAGTCGGACCTTGGGTTCTCTGCTACTGATGACTCCACTTGTGGATCTGGCAACAACGAATCCTCCACAAGTTGAGCGTCGCTGAATGGCACGAAACGCAAAGGAGTCTCAGTCTCTTCTGCCGGAATCCCAGTTCTCACCCAACCATCGGTTGGTAAGGGGATCGGTACCTTCTTTGTGTGACTGGCGTGGACCCAATGCTTCCGGCCCTCCAGTCGAACCGCTGTCCTTGTCGTCAATAAGACTAGATGGGGTCCAACAAATCTTGGCTCCAGATTACGCTTCCGGCCGAAATTGCGGGTGACCACCCAGTCACCTGGCCGGAGCTGATGTCCAGGACCCTCTGTCTGCGCCGGTAGAGCTTCAAGGACCTGTTGATGAATTAATCGTAGTTTAGTGGTCAAATCATACAAATAATCGATCAACATTGGATATTCAAGACTATCAAAAGCCCTAGGTCTCGGGACTCCCCAAATATTCGCAGGGCGACCGAACACAATCTCATATGGGCTGAGCCCCACTCGAGAGTGTACCGTCGCTCTGGTCGATAGGAGAGCCAGAGGCAAGGCATCCGGCCATGACAGACCAGTCGAAGCCTGAATCTTAGCGAGTTTCAGCTTCAGGGTACCATTGTACCCTTCAACCAAACCCGCTGCCTGAGGATGGTTGGCACTGTGGAATTTCTGCTTTATTCCAAGGCCCTTACACACACTCTGCATCACACTTCCCACAAACTCACTTCCATTATCCGACCACACAATCCGCAGCATTCCATACCTAGGGAAGTATTCCTTCAGTAAGATTTTCGCTGTGGACAGGGCAGTGTTATCTTTAAGAGGATAGGCCTCGATCCATCTGGAGAACGCGCAAACCACAACCAAAACATACTTCAGGTTATTGCATCTCTCCATATGGATGAAGTCTAGCTGAATCACCTCAAAGGGACAGGTAGGGGGAGCGAAATGACCAGGTGGAGTGGGGGTGCCTCTTCCAGGATTGTGCATCAAACACACCATACAATTCTTAACCACTCTTTCAGCACACTTAGCAATACCATCATTCCTCCACACGGGAGACAAGAACTTGCATATTCCTTTCGCACTGATATGTGACAAACCATGAGCCATCGTCACAACAGCTAACACATATGCATCTGGAAGCATCCATCTCTGACATTCCGTCAGATCAACCCAACATCCATGCATATCCAATTTCCCTGTACTTTCTTTCCACTTGGTCTTTTCAGCTTCAGTAGCTCCATTCTGAATTTCTTTCACACTCTCGACAGTGTTTTCACACATCCCAGTCTCTTCCGGCCATCTCACTGAACTCGTAACATACATGCGAGTCGCAAGATTCTTAGCCGTTTCTTTAGCAATCTCATCCGCAAATGCATTACCACGGCCAACATCATCCGTCACTTTCCGGTGCGCACTACATTTCACAATCGCCACTTGTTTAGGCAATGTAAGTGCATCTAAAAGATCATTCACTAGTTGCCCATGTTGGATCTTCGTACCATGCGATGTCATAAATCCTCTTTCTCTCCACAATCTTCCGAAGTTGTGCGCAACACCAAATGCATACTGACTATCGGTAAACACATTCACACGCTTTCCTTTCGACAGAACACACGCTCTCGTTAATGCAATTAATTCTGCCGCTTGTGCTGAATTCTGGTTCAATCTCGCAGTCTCCACAACCGTGCTCAATGTCACCACAGCATACGCAGTCGTCACATCACCATTCGGCAATTTGAAACACGAGCCATCCACATACAAGGTACCATCGGGATCTGACAAGGGAGTGTTTTTCAGGTCCACACGACCTTTTGTTTCTTCCTCAGTTCGTAAATAACAATCATGGGGCAGTACATTATCTGATTCCATATTAATCGGCAACAATGTCGCCGGATTCAGTACATTACAGCGCTTAATCTGTATATGACTCGCCAAAAGGGTAAGCTCATACCCAGACAACCGTGCACTCGTTAGATGTTGAGTCTTTGTCCGATTCAAGAGTGTATCAACTGCATGCGGAACCATTACTATGAGCATATTGTCCATGACCAAACCTGCGGACTGCCGAATAGACGCCGCAGCTGCCGCCGTCGCCCTCAAGCAACTTGGCAATGCTCTAGCTACTGGGTCTAAGGTCGAGGAAAAATATGCACACGGACGCTGCTTATCACCAAATTGTTGCGTTAGAACACTCAACGCACAACCGTCCCTCTCATGGACGTATAATGTGAAAGGCTTACTGTAATCAGGAGTACCTAACACAGGAGCCGAACACAGAGCGTCACGTAGTTCAGAAAAACTTTTCTGACATTCCTCCGTCCAAGGCAAAGGAGTCGAAACATCCTTGCACGTGAGAGCTACCAATGGTTTCGCTACCAGTGAAAAGTTCGGGATCCACTGTCTGCAGTACGATGTGATACCTAAAAAGGCACGCACATCTCTCTGAGTTGTCGGCACAGTCATTCGAGCAATTGCTGCAATTCTTTCAGGAGTCAACCTTCTTCCCGCCTTTGACAATAAGTGACCGAGGTAGGTCACTTCTTGACAACAATATTGTAGTTTGGAAGGTGACACTTTATGATGTAAGTCGCAAAGGTGCTGTAACAAAGATACTGTAGCAGTTTGACAAAGCTGTTCAGTATCAGCAGCAATTAACAGATCATCAACGTACTGAATCAAGGCTGCACCAGCCGGTAACACGAATGCATCAAGCTGACTTTTCAGAGCTTGGCTATAGATTGATGGACTCTCACAGTAGCCCTGTGGAGCGCGTTTGAATCTGAAACTACGACCACCTAATGAGAAACCGAACAAGTCTCTGCTTTCCACAGCGATCGGGATACTGAAGAACGCATTCTTCAGATCGATGACCGAGAACCATGATGCAGTAGCTGGAATCAGAGTCAGTAAAGCCGTAATGTCTGGCACCACAGGAAACTGTGGAACAACAACTTTATTTACCTCTCGCAAATCGATAACTAAACGATACACGGGAGGCTTGGAGGGATCCGTTCGTTTCAGAATAGGCAACACGGGACTATTGCACACATTACCTCGTGTCTCCTCAATAACACCTTTGCCGATCAAGTCGTAAATGATCGCTAACAGTGCCCTTTCACCATCAAGGGAGATACGGTACTGAGGTATACGTGGCAAACGCGCACCCACTTTTAGTTGGACAACATAAGGTGGTATATCCAACAGGCCCACATCGTTGGGACCTGTCGCCCACAAGGAATCTGGAAGAGATCTCAATTCCGGGGGAAGTTTGTCGATCGATAAATACATAGGGGAAATCACGCTCTTACCCAACGTAAGCTCCACACCCGTAGGGGAACAGTACAAAGTCGCATGTAACCTTTTCAACAGATCTAAGCCCAAAAGATTCTCACCACAACCAGTAGTCAAAATCAAAGGAGCTTCCAGCTCATGAGACCCAATTGTAAGGGGCAATGGGCTAGAGACCGGATTGCTAACGGGGGCGCCAGAAAATCCAACGGAAACATTCGTTAAGCCAGACAAAGGCGCGCCAGGGAGTTTCGAATGCATGATGGAACTTTTCGCTGCACCAGTGTCCAACAGAAAAGGCTCAACAACGCCCAAAGTGGCTACTGCAACATAAGGCCCTCTCTGATCAACCGGAACTGATACTTCTCCCTTCCTTTGTCTACGGCTGTCCTAGTAGACACCATCCGTGTCAACATCACATTCAACATAATGATCATCCACATGATACTGTGCAGACCGACCAGACGATGGTTCGCGTCGATCGAAACAATTTTGCGAATCCGAAGACGTCGCGAAGCGTTCGGTCTGATTCTGGGTAACTCCGCGACCTCTACCACGAGAAGTCTGTTGAGGACCACCACGTCCTCCCCGAGCCGACACACCATTGGCCCTATCACGGAGAACCGGACAATCGAACTTCAAATGGCCTTCCCCACGACAATATGCGCACTGGTTATATCCCAGCACAAAACGAGGCGCAGGCGAAGCATTGCGCGACTGTGGTCTAGAAAATTGTGGTTGCGATCTATTTGGCTGCTGCGTATCACTAAAATTCGAACGCGGAGGATAAGCTTGCTGCAACAAAACCTTAGTTTTGAGATCCTTCGTTTTCTTTTCTGCACGCTCACTTTCCTCTTTTTCTCTATTCTCATAATATTGGGCCGTAGCCAATATTTGGGCAGTGGTAGAAACAGCCCACGCACTCTCAGAATTTTTCAGTTTGTTGCTCAAGTCGGGCAACAAATTCGATACAAACTTGTCAACGAACAACCGCTGACCACCCTCAGAACCCATGTCCTGACCACTATGATCAAGGAATGCTTCTTCAAACCTAGTAAAGAAGTCAGACACACTTTCATCCTTCTTTTGCCTACATGCTGATAATTTGTCCCAATTGACGCGCATCGCTGGCATAAGCGTTTTCATGAGGGTAATTATCCTCTGGGGCAAAGCCGCAATGATCTGTTCGGGCTTGGCCCCACCGACCTGCCGGGCATCTGCCGCTGTGAGGGCAGCCCAGTCGCCGCCTAACTCGGCTGCATGATTCTCATGACGGATTTTCGTCCAAACCGGCTGAGGCACCACATTACCGAACAGCATGTCAATATCGGCTAGGTTCATAACTGTAGCATCCACCAATTGGGACAGCTCCTTATAATAACCCGCAGGATTCTTACGAGGATCGGGTAGGGATTGCTTCACTTGCAAAACTTCCGATCGCTTCCAAGGGAGGTGTATCCACACTCTCTGGAAATGCGGTGGAACAGGAGGGTTAGCACCAGCATTACCTGGCATCCACACTGGGGGAACTTCTCGCATTGGATATTGACCAGGTTGTGCCATCCATTCCGTGGTTGCGTCCTTAAACAGTGCACGCGGTTGCACTGTACATCGAAAGGATAGCAAGCGCTCCAGGGCCTCTCGAACTTTATCACCTACAATGACACCCGCGGAAAACCGAAGCTGTAGCTCGGAAACCTCAGGTGGTAGATCGTCAGTCATATCATCGTCCCACTCCTCTTTTAATGACTTACACAATTCTTCGAACACAAATCGTTGCATGGGCGCATTGAACTGAGAAAATGTTTCGAACACTACACGTGGGGTGTATCTAACAGGGTTGCGAATCCATCTGCGCGCCGTCTTTACCAACGTCGCACGTTCCCTATCGTCAGGAAGCTGACTGCGTCTTTGAGCAACATCCGAGAGAGTCGAGCCAAGTATCGGCCCAAGGAACGGAGAATAAAGAGAAGCAACAGCAGTCAGGAGACGACTACGAACAGAAGGAGAAGAGGAAGAAGACGAAGGTGTAGCAGCCATAGGGGCAGAAACGGTAGAGGTAGATGCAGCAGCAGGAGTAGCGGGAACAACAGACTGAGGAGGGACTGGGAAAGGCGCAACAGGGAGAGAAGCCGGAACAAGGGGATGTACGATCTGTGGCCCAAGGGGATTCGGGAGTACAGGAGGAACGGCGGGCTGACCAGCAGCCGCCAAAACAGCAGGTTGAGGAAGAGGGGGATTAACGGGACCCATAGCATCAGGAGCATAAGGAGGTGGCGATTTCATTAGATAAGACAAAAGCGAATCTTCCACCGATTCTTCTCCTGTCTTATCGATCGCGGAAGGTAGCGTCGGGTAACATTTGTCCACCGACATATGGTGAAGCCGAGCACTAACTTCTTGCTCCTTCTCGTTCTTATCTAACTGATATTGTTCTGCATTACGCATCACCGTAATGACACCTTCTCGTTTATTTTTCTTATTCTGTTTGATTTCTTTCTGCTTGGCCTCTTTCCGCCATAACCGGAAGGAATCAAACATGGCCGGCCTAGCTTTCTTCTTAAATAATTTCACTTCCAAGTTATCTAAAATGGCAGTCTCAAAACTACCATGAGGTGGCCAACTAAGGACACCATCCTTTTTAGTATAACGGACCCAATATTCATTATATACGATAGGACCCACGCCATGGCGACTATAGAGCTCATAAAGCGGAGTTCCAACCGGAGGTATCGGGCAGGAATCCTCCAGCCGGGAATCCATGCTGCAACACTTGAGAAACCCAAACAAGGTACTACGGCCAGGCATCGTGCACACTAGCCAAGTATACAAACTTCAAGGGCTATCGAATTACGATGTCCTCGCAAAAATGCAAGACCCTTGGTTTTTGGCAATTGCAATCGTCAAATAAAACCCAACAACTAAGAACCAACAACTAAGAACCACCAATGCAATGGAACCATGCAAACAACAAAGCAACACTGGGAGCGACCCACAAATACTTAACTGAGAGAACAATGGCGTCACCAGGAAGGCCCGTCAATCGTCTCGCCGTACAAAGGACTACGCCAGGCGCCGAACAGGTCGACAGTCAGGGCATCGGTCCGTCGCAGCCGTCAGGAGGCGGGGGTCTTCGCGGAAAGGACGTCGGGCCACTTATTTCGACAACTGGATCGATGAAGCGGGGTGCACCTTCCCTCGGAGATTTCACACGAAGTTCCTCACGATCGTCGGGCTTCGGACCGGTACCGTTGATGTCGCCCCACGTTGGGCGCCAACTGAAGGACTGGGTTTTATTAAGGCCCAGCGGTGCCAGGGGACAACACCTGAAACCTTCGTGGGTTACCTGTTCTGGCGTACAAAACACAGAGACACGGGACACTTCCAGCGACGTCAGAGGTCAGCGTTTATTTACTGCAGGGATACAGAGGTCACAAGAAGTACACAGCGTGTAGGTTCTCGGAGACTGCTTCAAATTCGTAGAAGTGGGTCGCTCCTTTTATACACATTTTTGCCATAGCACAGTATGGCAAACAAAGGTTTAACTCAGTTCCCACAATAAACATCAAAAGGGTCGCGTTCATGTTTCAGGAGGCCGGAACATAATTACAACAGTCCTTGCCGGTTCCCAAACTGTAAAAACATATTCCCTCCGCAATAAACACATTTCCTCTCAACCATAAACACATTAAGGAAGGACGGAAAACAAAATGTAAGGAAAGGATGAGGATGCACAACAGGTTAGAAAAGAGTGTTAGGGCAATAAAGGAAACTCGATAGAGGGATCAAAGACCTCGTGTCTAATGTATGCGTGACTGAAACAATAGACCGGAGTGGCAAGATGAGCCTCGAGCGGGGCCATCTGCCTTACTCGTGTCATTCCCCTCGTCATAAAGTCACCTCAAAGAAACACGTGTCCTTCGTACTATCTTGGAAGTCCCAGGGTCACGAAGCGGACAAAAGCCCGTTCGCTGGCTACTTGAGGGCAAGAAACAAAATGGACGCTGTATCTAAAATGGAACCCGTGGGTTTGAATGAACAAACACGGAAATGAGACGAACCATACATGGCTGCATTGCGAAACTTCGCACACCCACTGTACTCGTCATTTGCGGTTCATAGATACCACACTCGTCCATATTCGTCACCACTCAAAAAGTGCCGTCCCGTCTCACACGGAACCTCAATATGACAAATAAGAAGTGGCTGTTGCTGCTGCTATTATCAGCTCCCATGCGTGTGTGTGGCATGCTGGGTGTGGGAGAGGAAGGGCAGGCAAGGAGGGGGAGAGAGTAGTCAGGGCAAAGTCAGGGTATGAGCAGTGCAAACTTTTGCCCGACTGAATTCTCTGCTGCTCTCCATCACTACTATTCTACCCTCAGCTTTAGTCTGTGGTGATATCCACTTTACCTGGCAAATGCTGTGTTTCCTGGGTGTGTGTTGCCCAAGAGTAGAGGGTAGGCCAGCGATCTATCCGCCGAGCCCTGTGAGTGTACCCGCTATGCTTCACAGTATGTCACAACCAGTGTTTCGTCAGAGCCTGCGGTAGGTGTCTGGGGCTCCTCATCCGTTTGCCAGGTGTTGCACAGTCCTGGAGGACTGTATTCCATACAGCCACCATCAGTAGTTCACGGAGCCCCAGGCTATCCTTGCAGTGCAAGGCGAAACTTTCCGCCTGCGCCCAGTTTGTCGACTAGCGGAACCACGCCATCTTCAGGCAGGGGTTGTGAACACTTACAACGTCTGGTAATTAATCGTTTAGCTACAAGTACCTGGACATAACCTTGTGTTTTTTGGACATGTGATAGAGGCCCAGGAGGCACACCTCCCATGTATGCTCCTCTGTATGCCCGGTGCAGCCCGTCAGGTAAGTGACAACAGCCCAACAATATGTAGTGAGAGCAGTACTGTTCCATAACATATGAGTTAGATCCGCATCCACCAGTTTGCACCTAGGGCAGTGGGCATCAGTGTTCTTAAAGTATTTGTTTATTTTGACTGGTGTCATGTATTCTCTGTGTATTATATAGTACTGTATGAGGCGGCATCTGGCATTCTGGGGGATGAATATGGGTACCTCTTTGAAGGTCTCCCATTCACTATCTTTACATGGATGGTGGAGATCGGCATCCAAGTGGCGTCTAAGGGGTGACAGATTTTGCGGCACGTGTGTACGCAGTGAATCAGCAAACCACTTTGAGAGGTGTCTCCCTGTGCCTATCACTTGTATATATTGGATTGTGAGGTATATTGTGGGTTCTTGCGATATTTATATATCTCCTCACATTGCTCATAGTGCCATGATCAGTGAGGTATGAAGCAGGAACTGACCTCATGGTAGCCGATCCTTATCTGCTAGGACATCACAGCGTGCCACCTGTCCGTCACAATAGAGGTCTCCCAATGTCTGCAGCCCTGCCTCCTCCCAGGCCGAGTGGTTTGCTGTGAGCAGATCACCATGTCTGTTTTTGTTTTAAATGCATCCCTTTTGTCTTGAAAGAAACAGTGCTGCATTTAATATTTAGTTTTTTAAAGTTCCACTGGACCACTTACCGCTCCAAACTTTTGTCTTAGATTCACAGCAGGGAAAGTGTGTTAAGATGACCACTTTGCCTATGTGAATGGGTTACAACTACCATTGAGGAGTTGGTAACCTAAGAATAGTATGCGACCCAATAGTCCAGGCAAGTGTTTAAAAGCATTTGTAAATGCATTTTAATAGGGATGCTGTACCAACCCCTCCCAAATTTCGCTTCGGTATACATTTCTAAACCCATTGTGTGATTTGGCGATGGAGTTGTATTTGTGATGGTTAACAAAGATAAGGTCCATGTGTACACTAACCAAACCAAAAACGTTCTGTGTGCACTTTCCACACTGTCCCAAAATGTATACACTTACTCTCACTGCATGTCCTGCTTCCAGCAGTGTTTACAATCTTATCACAATACAAACTATATCAGAGCTGCACCGCTATGAAATTAGCAAGTCCAATCAATGCTCAATGTGGCACAGAGTGAGGAAATTTTCATCTTTATTTTTTCTGTCTTAAAAAGCAACAGCCAGCGCGTTTTGTCCTACAACATAGGACCTCTTCAGGGCAATATCCGTCTGAGACCACCACAAGATATGTAGATAGGGTTGAAGCATTGTAAATAAAACGTTCTGAGTGCAGAAGTAAATCTGATATCTGATCTGTATGCCGGATAATTGATTCAAATAGTGCTTTAATAAAGTCCAAACCCCAATCAAGGTAATTAGGTGAATCAAACAAGTGGTATGATAGCCACATTACAATCTGCACTGTGTTGGTAAATTAAAACCTACACATCTTTAGGGGGGCTCATTGCACTAGCTGCCATACTGTGGGGCCCATTAGGATGGCGGGCGGATTGCCCCCGACGGGCCGGCGGTAGCCACCCCTGGCCCGGTGGGGGCGATCCGCCCGCCAACCTTGCCTGATTGACCCCCCCACCAAATTAGTATGGCTGGGGGGTCCGCGCCGCCGCTTCTCTGCCAGTCAACTCGTCGACCGGGCGGAAAAAGGGCATAATATGGTGGCGGTGTCTGCAAGACACTGCCATCCATATTATGATGATGGCAGAGATGAGCCTTTCGCCGCCATGGATAGGCATGCAGTTTCTGCCTGTGGGGGCCCGTTGTGGTCCCCCTGAGTGTTTGGGGGGTGAGGGGGTGAGGGGGTGCACTTGGGGGTACCTATGGTACCCCCTACATTGGCATGGACAATGTGGCTGGCACTAATGTGAGCTGCAACTGGACTACTTTCTTTCCGAGGCCTATTTTTGCTAAGTTAACAAGTGCACGGTGAAAGGATATGTGCATCTTTCTACAAATAAAATAAAGGCAACTGTTTAAAACATGAATAAATGCAAGGAATTATAAACATCACAGAGTAAATGCATTTCCACATGAATCATTTGAATTACGCCTATAAATGTTAAACACTAGTTAAAAGGTAGCTATTTTTCATGCTGACAATAAATCACTAGGGACCACAATTTCAAACAATGTGTTCTGGCCTATCCACAGCACTTTCGAAATCTTAATAACCTGATTGTATCACTCTACAGGCTTCTCTCTCAGTTTTTAGAAGTCATTTGTAAAAGCTGCAAGATCACCCCTACTTCAAGGTACATGCACGTACCCTCCACTCTGTACTTCTCTTAAAGAAAAAGCTTTGACACCCACTCCTTTTTCTCCTCCAGGAAGAGGTTTTCCTATTAGTCTCTTAGAAGCCGTCCTCTTAGCCCATTTCTCTTCCCATCTATCCAGTGTACTCCAAATTGGAATGCATAATATGAGTTATCGGATTTGTGTTTTTTGTTCTGGTATTCTCGGATTCTCTATATCCTGATCACTAAATGCAAGTCTTTGGTTTTTCTGCAATGCCTTAGTTCATTCCATATCAACATCATATCTATTAGCCAAATCAGATAATTTCTAGTGTGCCTGTCTTGCTCTTCTAGTGACATTTTTACTCATGAACAATAGTTCACCTGGTTGGTTAGAGTCTATTTGATAGAGTTCTAATCTTCCACGTATCACATTCAATTCAGTTTTCAGTTTGGGCACATAAACTAAATCCACTTTTACACCTGATTTAATAGTTTCATGACTAGTTTCAGTAATTTGGCTCCCTATTGATTTTTCATTATGCTCTTTCAACCACTTCTCTAAGTCTTGAACATTAAGGGGTCTATTAGGATGTCGGGCGGGGGCACCACCGCGGTGCTGGCGGTGCGGAAAAATGCATTTTTCCACCCGTGAGCAGCGGTCCTCACATCCGCCATATTAGGATAGCCAAACATAGCCCATTTCTCGTCCCCCGCGGTGCAACACGCACCACCATCAAATTGCACCTGCCACCGCGGTGGTGGGAGCCAATGGAGACTCACCGCCATGCACAACAACAAGCCAGGTGAATCCACATCCTGCAACACACAACAAACAACCAGGGGGACACAGGAACACACAGCACAGTAGCACAGGGCCAGGGAAACACACACACCACAACAACACCACACTCAGGGCAACAAAAATGAGTACATGCACCAAATGAACACATACAAGGAGTAAACATCCAAATGGACACACAACCTGCCAAGTCACACATACATACCACATACTGACACAGAAACATAGACACACCACATGCCAACAGCAATGGAGCACAACAAATAGGAAAGCCAAAGTGGGGTGCTCACAAACGGAAGGCCATGGAGACAAACAACAAGCATGTGTACATCACATGCAAGACAAGGAACAGAGAACAGCACCCTCAGACCATCAAAGCACACTTGGCTGGTACAGTCAGTGAAGTCAAACCACAGACATCACAGTGCAACAACACAGGGAGACAGCAAGACAAACCATGTATAGGCACAAGGATGAAAGGAAGGCCCTGAAGTCAAACTGTGAACAGCCACACATGTATACAACTACTTCACAGGAGTACACCAGCAGCACAACACACAGGGCCCATTGACACACTCCATGACTGACACACACCAGCAGGAATCTACACACATACCCCCCTCACACAAGCAGCACACAACACCAGTGTCAAACATACTGAAGGCTGGCAATACTTGCCAGTCAATACACACACAAACAATCACACACCCTGGGGGTAGCCACAAACATCACACACACACAGAGAAGAACAGATGTCTGCACAAAAACAACAGACAAACACAAAACCCAACAGAAACACACACATAATCACAACAAGAACAGACAAGCCCTGTGCAGCAAAACTGTGGAAAGGCAATGGGAGCACAGAAACAACAGGAGTGCACAACCTCATCACTCAGGACAACATACCACAACACACACAAGAAGTGCACCATCACAGAACAACACAGCCACATCAAACAAACAACAGATGCACAGGCAAAAAAAATCACATAGCAAACACAGCAGGACATCAGGGGATGCACACCAGGCAATGACAAGGCAACATACACTCACATCACTGCAAACACAGCACAACAAGCAGTATGTGTACACCAAGCATTCCAGCCACACACAGACAGTGACAGAACATCAACCCACACAACACCAATCAGCACACCACAAAGACAACAGCACACCCAGGAAGTGAAGCAATACCACAGCCAACACATATACATTCAATAAAACAACAACAGATGCACAAGTCTGGGACACAAAGGTGGAAACAACTTGACCAGAGGACTGGGCAGCACACACAGTTGAACTGCATAGGAGCAACTATGACTGCCAAACAGCACAAGAACATCACATACAACCCATTGGTGAAATGCCCTGAGTGACACATTGATCCTGGCCAAAGAACTGCACCACAAAGCACAGCATGAAGTGACAGGGAGGCACACACACATGTAAACCAAGGGAACAGCTGACATCAAAGTGAAGTGTACTGCATGTCAGTACGGGACATGGCAGGAGTGTACCATACACAAATAGATGGAGTGCAGACCCACAATGGGTAGGCATCTGAAGCACAGATAGGGGATGGTATGATAACACACACAAAATGCCCTACTTGAGGCAAGAAGGCACAATGTGACAGCAATGGATGAGAAAACACAACCAAAATGGCAGTGTGGAGCAGCAGGTCCGCACAGTCACCACAAACAGCAACAAGACACATGGATGATCAACAAAACACAACACTGACTTGCCAGTCACACATTCTCACAAGTGACAAAAACAACAAGTAGGAGTCAGACAGAACTGCAAGGACACACCAACACACTGCACAGTGCACAACATACAGCTCACACATGTGCATACAACCACATCCACAGGGCTGAACAATCAAAACAACAGGCATACAACTCCTGGGTGACACATGTGTGTAGTTGACAATGCAGGGGCATGCACACATCAACACTCCCACCAAACTCACCCCCTTCACACTGCACACCACCTGACCATCCAAGAGCACACATGGAAAGTACGCCATGGGACTAGGATGACTGGCCATCAAAAGATGACCACACACATACACCACTGGGCACACATAAAGGAAGAATACACATACACGATGACCCTGGCCAGCCTGCCTGCAATACTGTGGATAGAATCTCACTCTGTGCTGGCAGTGCCCCCCAACCTGACATGTGTACAATATAGCTAACTGAACAAATTAAGAAAATGACAACTGCTTTCCATTCAAAATTGACATCATTGCCCCCACGAGTATCTGGGTCAGGAAACACTGAAGTCCCTGTCACCCCTGTTAAAAATAGAGCAAGTGAGCCAAAACATTGATTATGTTGCAGTGGCGCACAGACCATGTTGCACAGTAAACCATATACACACAGCACAATAACTTTATTCAGTAAGGGCACTGACAAATAGACAACAGGGGCAACTGTCTTTATTCACATAATGCACAGATAGGCACCATGAGAAGAGAAGAGCAAGGCAAAAAATGCAGAGCATGTCCATGAGAAGCTGCACAGGCAAGGGCAAAACAGCAGTGAACAACAAGGCCAGTGGCCAGGGCTAAGTGCAGAGCATGTCCATGAGAAGCTGCACAGGCAAGGGCAAAACAGCAGTGAACAACAAGTCCAGTAGCCAGGGCTAAGTGCAGAGCATGTCCATGAGAAGCTGCACAAGCAAGGGCAAAACAGCAGTGAACAACAGGGCCAGTGGCCAGGGCTAGATGCAGAGCATGTCCATGAGAAGCTGCACAGGCAAGGGCAAAACAGCAGTGAACAACAAGGCCAATGGCCAGGGCTAAGTGCAGAGCATGTCCATGAGAAGCTGCACAGGCAAAGGCAAAAGAGCAGTGAACAACAAGGCCAGTGGTCACGGCTAAGTGCAGAGTAGGTCCATGAGAAGCTCCACCGGGAATACTTGAACACAGCAAAGAGCAACAAGGCCAGTGGCAAAAACGAAGTGCAGGGTATGTCAATGAGAAGCTGCATGGGTAATGTGTGCGACTGTACCTTTCCATGGTCAGCAACACAGTCAGGGGTAACAATGTGCAGTACAGGCTCACCTGTGTGAGAGACAGGTGTGTGAGGGTGACTAACACTCAGACTTGGCTGCCAGGCGGACTGGGAGCTGGCTGTGTCTCGGGGACTCTCTGGGCATTTAACCGGGGAGAGAGCGGATCAGCTGAGGTAAAGCTATCAGTGGCTTGGCAAGCGGAGGACTCCTTGGACCAGGTGGTGCAGTGGCACGTGGAGGCAGAGTCATGCAGACGGGAGACACAGTGTGACTGGGAGTTGGTGGATGTTTGCCTTTCCACTTCTTGGGGATCCTAAATGGCTTGGCTGACTCTGGATCAATGGGAAGTGGTGTGGACACAACAGGAACACTCACCACCAAAGCTGCATCAGGTGCAGATGCTGGCACCCCCTCTGGTGATGTGCCGGACCCAGCGGAACACCTTGCCTGGCTTTGCCTCTGCCCCCTTCCCCTCTTTACTAGGTGTCACCCCTACAATGCCCTCCTTCCCCTGTTTCACTGGGCTTGGAATGGGAGTCGAGGTGGTGGGTGAATCTGCCTTGGAGCCCTTCCTAGGTGTACCATTGGCATGCACCACCTCCTCGGTGGGCAAATAAACTGTATGCTTCTCTTTGCAAGATGCTTTAGGGACAGGAGAGTTTTTCGATGGGGATGCCTCTGAGGCATGTGTCCCTGAGGTCTGCAGCTTTGCTCTTTGTCCCCTGGTGTTGCCTGACGGGCTTTTCTCTCTGCGCTCTGGGGTGGCTTTGGTCTTCTGTGTGGATGGGGTCTGCGCCCCGACTGCTTGGGTTGCTGCTGATGTCTGCTTCGTGTGCCTTATTGTGACTTTGATGTATGTGGTCTGTGGTCACTATCGTCAGACGTGGCTACTGCCAGGGGGGTGGACAAAGAGACCGGAGCTGGACTGTGAGTATGTGCCTGTTGAAGGGCAGACGTCACCGTGGAGGATAAAGCCTGTACAGTCCGGCACAGCCTACCCACGTCTGAATGTATGCCCTCCATGAAAGCAACCACCTGGGCCAATTTTTTGTCATGGTCAATAAAGGCATTGAGGAGAACTGTCTGTCCTACACACAGCTGGTGTAAAAGGTACACAGACTCAGCACTGATGGCAGCAGGGGGGACAGGGACAGCAGTGCCAGGGGTGAAGGACACTCTTCCCCTCTTACTGAGGCGGACACGGGCAGCACAAGAGGAAGTGGCTGGGAGGGTGGGCACTGGCCACTGTGTGGTGGAAGATGATGCAGAGTACCCGTTCCCTGTGCCTGCCAACATGGATGCATCCCCGCTGGCATCAGATGATGTGGTACTTTGCGTCTCAGGCTGAGATTCCTCCAGCAGACTCCTGTCCCCCTCTGAGGCGCTGGTGACATCTGTGTCCCTGGGCTCCTGTGCAGCTGTTGTGCTAGTTTCACCCCAACTGGTGTCCGTCTCCTATCCCTCCGTGACCACAGGAGATGCTGCATGAGAGAGAGATATGTAGGGTCAGGCCAGTGGCACAAACAGAACAAACATATGCAAGCAATGTATAACAAAAGATGACCAAATCTACATGTTGCACGCCACCCTGTGCAATCACATCGTGCCAACTCACTATATAGACTCAAACAGTGCATGGAAACTGGAAATGCAGGCATGAGTGAGCCATGTGATGACCACACAGCACAACACCCTGCTTGTGGCTCCGTTCAACCAGACACACAACTAGCTCTGAGCACACCTAGGGACATGATAGAGGTACACTACTTGTTGCCACTAAAAGATCTGGATAGAACAGGAGGGGACAACACAGACACAGACTACAACATGATATTCCACAATGGCCATGAGCCTATGCCACCCACCATGTTGTAGTTTGGGGCCCAAAGACTGGTGCACATTGTTGTCAGATTTCTAGGCCTCCCAAATCTGGGTGCATGCAATGGACGCATTGATATGGGCACACTCAGATCGGGCACACTGCCGTTCCCTCCCATGGGATTCCCCAGACTACCCCAATGCAGAAGAAACCTGAAGAGCACAATTCAGAATGCAATGGGAATGCACAGCATTCAAATGACCTTGGTCAGTACAGGTAGGGCAAATGCGTAACACCGGCACCCAGACCAGTATCCACTTACATGCCACTGCATCACACTACCAACATCACATAGGCCAGCGCTGGCACAGGCTCTGTACACATGCAGCCACTCGCAGCCAAGGTCACCCTCCCCAAATGCTCACCCCTGGCTTGCTGCTGATGCTCCTTCAAACGTGCATCCAGCTCAGGCTGTGTCACCACCAAGATGCGGCCCATTAGTGGTGTCATGCTGTGCCATGCCAAACGCCCAGCACGAGGATGCATCCCAAAGGTCATCTCCGTCACGTTCTTTGCCAGCCAGCTGATGTTGTCCCACCTCTTGTGGCAGTGGATGCACCATCGGTTTGAGACCCCCAGAGCTCGCACCTTGGCTGCAATGGCCCTCCACATGGCCTTATGCTAGTGTACCTTGAGCTGCAGGCATGGGAGACAAGAGGTGGAAATGATCAGTGACACAGTATTTTGTACCGACAACTATCAGTATAGCAGCAAGATACAAACTCATCACAAATCCAACAATATGTCTATCAGAGACTAGATTACATGTCACATGGTACATCTGCATGGGAAAATCTGATGTAAATGCATGCAGGTGTGAGGGGGAACACAGTCCCTGCACATCTCACACACATGCATGATGCCAGCACTGAAACCCCTATGTAGCCTGCCCACATCTCCAGTCAATGGTTGGGTTGAGCAATACATACATCATATATCAACCTGTGGCTGGGGGTGGACTCACTGTGTCCAACACTGCACAGTCCTCAATGTCCCTGCCCTGTGAATAGATAACTGTGTCATGGATGTCACATTGAGGGACATGATCTCACAAATCAAAAATCCTTTTCACAAGGCCGGGCGTGTGCAATATACAGTGCTGAGATGGCCTATAGGTGGAGTGCAATGAGAAAAGACTGATGTAATACTCTGTAAGTAAAGTGATGTGTCCTTGTCTTTGTGGGCGGGGACTGTGCTGGCCAGCTGGGCTCACACTGAGATGGACAACAGGGGCCCACACAGCCATTCAGCCATTCAGCCAAGCAATCACTGTCCTGAACACAACACAGGTCACTCGCGCCGGGACACTCCTGGGAGTAGCCGCGCGCTCTACAAGTGCCCAGTAACATAACATACATACATGTGCAGGCAGGGAAACCTGTGGCATTGGGTTCACACACCTTCCCCCTGGAGGCAGCATGTTAGGCAGTGCATGACACATCCCCACATTCTCAGGGACATACTGCATCAGACCAACTACATGGTTTCCCCGCTGCCCTACCCCCCCACTTACCACGACATTTGGGGCACCATATAGCCTTGGGTACTGTGTGAGCACCTCGTCCACCAGGACCTCCAGCTTCTCGCCCGTGAAGAGACTGGCACAGATCTTCTCTGTCCCTGCCATCACTGTGGACATGAGACAACAGTGGTGGAATTGTGTGATGAGGGGTCTCTGGCAGCAGTCCCTGGAGGCAGCAGCAGGTGAGGGGTCTTTGGCAGCAGTCCATGGAGGCAGCAGCAGGTGAGGGGTCTCTGGCAGCAGTCCCTGGAGGCAGCAGCAGGTGGGGGGTCTCTGGCAGCAGTCCCTGGAGGCAGCAACAGTTGAGGGGCCTCTGGCAGCAGGCTCTGGGAGCAGTGGAAATGTGAGGCTCCCTCCCACACATATATAGCCCCCTGGGGTTGTTTCAAATGTGCCAGGCTGCAGCAATTGGTGGTCCAGGTCTGCCTCTTTCAAATGCATCCAATGACCACCTCTGCAGTGGCGGAGCACGCCTACCGCGTTTTTCAAAATTGCATCATGCCACTGCAATCAAGGATCACATTGGCTGTAAGGGCATGCTCCATGGCGGTGACACACCGCTGGGGCCCGGTGTGCGCTACCGCGATGGTGCATCTTTCAAATGCATCCAATGACCGCCTCCGCGGTGGCGGAGCACGCATACCGCGATTTTCAAAATTGCATCACGCCACCGCAATCAAGGTTCCCATTGGCTGTAAGGGCATGCTCCACGAAGGTGACACACCGCAGGGGCCTGGTGTGCGCTACCGCGATTTGGGTGGCGGAGCATGCCCAATGCCATTTGGTCATGTCTCCATGCCTATCACTACCGCACTTGTGTGAATGGGGGGTGCTGGTGACACACCGCTAGGGCCAGGCGGTAGCTACCATGATATGGGTGCCATACATTGACACGAGGCACCGCGATTTGGGTGGCGGAGCATGCCCACTGCCATTTGGGCATGTCTCCATGCCTATCACTACCGCACTTGTGTGAATGGGGGTGCTGGCGACACACCGCTGGGGCCAGACGGTAGCTACCATGATATGGGTGGCAGAGCATGCCCACCACCATTTGGGCATGTCTCCATACCTATCACTACTGCACGTGCGTGAATGGAGGGTGCTGGTGACACACTGCTGGGGCCAGGCGGTAGCTACCGCGATATGGGTGCCAAACATTGACACGAGGCACCACGAGTTGGGTGGCGTAGCATGCCCATCACCATTTGGGCATGTCTCCATGCCTATCACTACCGCACTTGTGTGAATGGGGGTGCTGGTGACACACCGCTGGGGCCAGGTGGTAGCTACCGCGATATGGGTGCCAAACATTGACACAAGGCACTGCGGTTTGGGTGGCGGAGCGTGCCTATCATCATTTGGGCATGTCTCCATGCCTATCACTACCGCACTTGTGTGAATGGGGGGTGCTGGTGACACACCTCTGGGGTTAGGCGGTAGCTACTGCGATATGGGTGGCAGAGCATGCCCACCACCATTTGGGCATGTCTCCATGCCTATCACTACCGCACTTGTGTGAATGGGGGTGCTGGTGACACACCGCTGGGGCCAGGCAGTAGCTACTGCGATATGGGTGCCATACATTGACACGAGGCACCGCGATTTGGGTGGCGGGGCATGCCCACTGCCATTTGGGCACGTCTCTATGCCTATCACTACCACACTTGTGTGAATGGGAGGTGCTGGTGACACACCGTTGGTGCCAGGCGGTAGCTACCGCGATATGGGTGCCACACATTGACACGAGGCACCGCGATTTGGGTGGCGGAGCATGCCCACCGCCATTTGGGCATGTCTCCATGCCTATCACTACCGCACTTGTGTGAATGGGGGCAGCTGGCGACACACTGCTGGGGCCAGGCGATAGCTACCGCGATATATGTGCCATACATTGACACGAGCAATGTAGTACAGGAGTAAACTCCTTAACCCAGTTAAGACCGGGTAAAGTATAATAACAAAGCAACAATGTCTCAACCAGTGATCATTAGGAAGACTATTATAATTAGTGCATAAATCACTGAAGGAGGGAAACAGGAGACCAAGATTGGGGTAAAGGTTGTTATTTAGCAAGTAGTTATAGCAGCACTATATTACAATTGGATTAGAGTAACCAAAAACAACCAATTGTGCACTGAGTGTGCTAGGTGTGAGTGATAAGAGCAGTGACACAAGTGATACACACACAGCGTGAGACAGAGCAGAACAATAAAAACAAACAATAATCAGGGATCAAATGATACAGATCAAATTAATACAAAAATAATTTGTCTTTTATAAATTAAAAAAATGATCCCGTGGTAGCCATAGGTTATGCTGCAATGTCGATGGCGTTTCGACCTTGTGAAGTAAAGGTCATCATCAGGACAATGGTTTCAAATTTTTGGTAGTGCTGGAAGCACGAGGCGAGTTATTCACGTATGATTGTAGTGACATTCTGCATCCTCCACAACCTAACCATTCGCAAGGAGATTCTCCTGCTCCTGGATGATGATGAGGACCCAAGGCCCCCGCCTGCAAACCAACCCGTGTCCAGTGATGAGGACAGTGGAGAGGAGGAAGGTGTCAACAGCTCATCACCCGCTACTTTACTTGAAGGTGTGTGACAATGTACAAAATATCCATTGTACAAAATATCCATTGTCTGATAATGTTGCTGTTGTTGTGAAGGGGTATGTGAGAATTGTAACAGCAGCCAGTTGTAGACTTAGTGGTGGTTGGCAATGTGTCTGAGACAGGTCATTTAGGAACATCTACAGGATGTATATGTTGACACTTGTTGCCCATTGTGACGTGTGCATGTTGGGTTATCTTGATGGTAGGTGTTGTGTGATGTCTGTGATGCCACACCCAGACCATTGAATGTTGTTCTGTTGTGTTTCCCTAGGTGCCTTCAACTTCTCCTTGCCTACATACAGTCCATACTCCTGGTACATTGTGATCATGTTGAAGACTGTACATCCTGCAATAAAGACGGAGCAGGCACAACAACATGTGTGTAAGGATTTTTTATTTACAACGGTGACATGTGAGGGGGTGTACATTTACATTGAGGTGGTGGTGGAGCAGTGAGTTGTCAGTTATGGTAAATGAGATAAATGAGTAGTCACCACATTGATGTGGTGACCCAGTCCAACAGACAGATGCCATTCACAAGGCAATGTGGGGAAGGACAGTCCAAAAATACAATGCAGTGGTGAAGAGGGTTGCCATCAGGGCTGGCTCTGTGATTGGCGTTTGGCAGGTGCTTTGCCTCCAGATACTCCCAGGGTTTTCTTAGGACGGCCCCTTCATCGCTTGGCAGGGGGGGGCTCTGTTGCAGGGCCAGTGGGGTCTGAGGACTCACCCCTCTCTGTGGCTGCAGGGGAGGATGGTGAACTGTCATCCTGCGGCCCACTACAGGGAGGTGGAGGTGTTGTTTGTGGAGCAGGCCTGTCCCTCTGTACCGCCACCTGCTGGCCCAAGAGGTCCACAATTTGTCCCATGTGTGTGTCACTGGACCTCAGCAGCAGGATGAGCTCGTGTAACAGTGCGTCCGACCGGCCCTTTTGTTCCTGGGCCCGTTCATATGCCCCTAGTACTCTGGTGATGTGTTCCAGGGATTGGGTCCCAGCCTCCTGGTGTCTGTGGGTGACCCTGCCCCTCCCACCTACCCTGCTGCCACAGACCTGTTGCCTCACCACTGTGGGCACCCGCATCCTCTCCCTGCCCTCCTCAGTCGCTGTTGTAGGGTGGCCATCCTCTGGGACAGGGAGGGTGTTGTAGGCAGCACTGGTGGTAGTGGTGGTGGTGGTGGTGATGGTGGTGGATGCACAAGCCGTAACAGCAGGGGTCTGCAGTGACGTTGTTATTGCAGCAGATGTGGTGGGGGGGACAATGGGGTCCTGGGACCTGTTGCTCCCTGGCACACCAGATGGGCCGGCTTCGAGCTCATCATCCAGAGAATCCCGGGAGTCAACATCCGAGAGTCCATGTACTGGGGGGAGACTGGCTCTGCTGGTTACTGTTGTTGTCCTCTGCAGTGAGTTCTTGGTCACCTGTGGGTCAGATGGGAAATGGTCATTGTAGTGCACCCCGCAAGCTATGTGTTAGCTGTGTGTCATTCACTGTTTGTACACTACACAATTGACTGCTCATCACATTGTTTCCTCTGTGCACTACTGTGCCTCCTGACATGATGCTGCGGTACATGAACTACTTGTCCATGGTGTGAGGTGTCAATACACACCATGCGCCACATGCATTTTTGATGATTATAGGGACCTGTTGACATCTAGGGACTGGCACAACATGGTATTTCATTGAGGACTCTGTTGATTTGTCTGAACTGGCAGACGTCACATCTGGCCATGTACTGTCCATTGTCGTCTCCGGTATACCTTTCTCCTGTCATGTGCATATCTTGATCTGTACCACCTCACATGCTTTCTTATTTTTCAGATGGTCCTTGTTGCTCTGGACCCATGGCATGGCACATGTCAATAGGTGCTGTGCATGATTGTGCCCAGTCTTTCTTGTACATGTGCATTGGTGTGTAACACTTTTGTAGCTGTGACAGTTTCCTTTGCTTACCTGTGTGCAGACTTTGCATGGCAATGGGGTAGGTGTGCATATTTGTGCAATGAGAGGGCTGGTGTTGTCATATAGCACCATTTCTTTTGTGACGAATGTGTGGGTGCACGTACTGGCTACTTACCTGTTATGTGCTCACATTTGGCTTTGGTATGTGACACATCTGTGTGTGCGTGGTGGAGGCTGTCATCCTGCTCAGTGGTGTCACAAGACAGAATAATATGTCTACCTACCTGTTAGTTTGTTTGAGGTGTGCCATTAGATGCCACATGCATCTTGGTAATATGGAGAGCTCCATCTTGCTGTACTGGGGGACAAGGGTGCATGGTGGGAGTAGTGGTACAGGCCTCCCACCACCAGACACCCTGGCAGGGAAGATGGCTACCTACCTGTAAGTTTGTTTGGTGTACTGCAATGGCTTCCAACTGCCTCTGGGCGGGGGAGTGCTCCATCCTGATCAGGCGTGGGACAGGGGGCATGGTGTGAGTAGTGGTACAGGCCTCCCACCCCCAGACGCCCTCCCAGGGAAGATGACTACCTACCTGTAAGTTTGTTTGGTGTACTGCAATGGCTTCCAACTGCTTCTGGGTGGGGAGCGCTCCATCCTGATCAGGTGTGGGACAGGGGGCATGGTGGGAGTAGTGGTACAGGCCTCCCACCCCCAAACACCCTCCCAGGGAAGATGGCTAAGATGGCTACGTTTGTTTGGTGTACTGCAATGGCTTCCAACTGCTTCTGGGTGGGGGAGTGCTCCATCCTGCTGAGGTGTGGGACAGGGGGCATGGTGGGAGTTGTAGTGCTGGCCTCCCACCCCCAAACACCCTCCCAGGTAAGATGGCTACCTGCTTGTATGTTTGGTGTACTGCAATGTCTTCCACCTGCTTCTGGGTCAGGGGGTGCTCAATCCAGCCTAGGTGTGGGACAGGGGGCATGGTGGGAGTATTAGTGCTGGCCTCCCACCTCCAAACACCCTCCCAGGGAAGATGGCTACCTACCCATAGGTTTGATGTGGGTTATGTAATGGCTGACACATGCTTCTGGGTGGGATGGGAGGAGGGCTTCATCAAGCTCAGGTGTGGGACAGGGGGCATGGTGGGAGTAGTGGTGCAGGCCTCCCACTCCCAAACACCCTCCCAGGGAAGATGGCTACCTACTTGTAAGTTTGGTCTACTGCAATGTCTTCCACCTGCTTCTGGGTCGGGGGGTGCTCAATCCAGCCTACGTATGGGACAGGGGGCATGGTGGGAGTTTTAGTGCTGGCCTCCCACCTCCAAACACCCTCCTAGGGAAGATGGCTACCTACCTGTAAGTTTGATGTGGGTTATGTAATGGCTGACACATGCTTCTGGGTGGGGTGAGGGGAGGGCTCCATCCAGCTGAGGTGTGGGACAGGGGGCATGGTGGGAGTAGTGGTACAGGCCTCCCACCCACAAACACCCTCCCAGGGAAGATGGCTGCCTACCTGTAAGTGTGTTGGGTGTACTGCAATGGCTTCCAACTTCTTCTGGGTGGGGTAGTGCTCCATCCTGATCAGGTGTGGGACAGGGAGCATGGTGGGAGTGGTGCTACAGGCCTACCTCCCCCAAACACACTCCCAGGGAAGATGGCTACCTACCTTTAAGTTTGTTTGGTGTACTGCAATGGCTTCCAACTGCTTCTGGGTGGGGGAGTGCTCCATCCTGCTGAGGTGTGCGACAGGGGGCATGGTGGGAGTTGTAGTGCTGGCCTCCCACCCCCAAACACCCTCCCAGGGAAGATGGCTACCTACCTGTAAGTTTGATGTGGGTTATGTAATGGCTGACATGCTTCTGGGTGGGGTGGAAGGAGGGCTCCATCCAGCTCAGGTGTGGGCCAGGGGGCATGGTGGGAGTAGTGGTACAGGCCTACCACCCCAAACACCCTCCCAGGGAGGATGGCTACCTACCTGTAAGATTGTTTGGTGTACTGCAATGGCTTCCAACTTCTTCTGGGTGGGGGAGTGCTCCATCCTGCTGAGGTGTGGGACAGGGGGCCTGGTGGGAGTTGTAGTACTGGCTGCCTGTGCACATGTTCCCATGGTAATGTTGCTAGCTATGTTTGGGGTGAATGGGAGTGAGTGAATGTTGGATCTGTGAGACATGTTTTTGTGTGTGTGTGGTGCAGATGAATAGAATTTGTCCTAGGTGGTGTAGCTTTGTAGTTGTGCAAGACAGTACATGGCAGTGTGGCGGTAGTCATTTGTTTGTACTTACCAGCATCCACTCCCCCGGGTGCTCCTGTGAGACTCTCTGGATGCAGTATGGCAAGCACTTTCTCCAATGGTGTGAATAGTTTTGGTGGAATGGGAGGGTCACCGCCAGTCCTCTCAGCCAGATCATGGTTCTTGCTTCTCCTCTCTTTGACAACCCTCTTCAGATCATGCCACAGCTTCATGATCTCCTTTTTTGATCATGGGGTGGTCGCTACTGCATTGAGCCTTTCAACTATCCTTGCCCACATTTGTGTCCTTGTGGCTAATCGTGTCTGTTGGACTAAGCTACCAAACAGTTGTGATTCCACTCTGACTATCTCATTTACCATGACTGTCAACTCACTCTCCGTGAATTTGAGCATTTTATGTGTTGCCATGGTGTGTGGTGTGCAAAGTGGTTGTGGGTGCAGGGGTGTGAGTGGTGGGTGTGGTTGTGATGTGTATTTTGTGTGATGTGCAGGGATGTTGGTGGTGCAGGTGTGGTAGTGATGGTGATGGTGGTGGTGATGTGTGTGTGCTGTATTCTTTTGCCTCTCCTCTCTGATCTGGAGTGTTGCAAAAGATTGTGGTCAGGGAAGGGGCTGGTTTTATACTCAGCTATGTGGGTGTGTCCAAATGGGGTATTGCTGTAGGGTGTGTTGTGTGTGTTGTCCTGGGAATTGTATTTCTGTATTTGCCATGTGGTTGTGTCATTGGGGTGTGTTTTGTGTTTTTGGGGGGCATGGCTAGTTTGCTGTGTGCACTTTTTGGCCTTATTGTGGGTTTTTTGCTTCTTCCGCCATAATTTTCACGGATCGTCCGCAGTGGTGGCCATGCTTCAGCTCTTCCGCTGGCTCTCTCATTCATCCCAGTGAGCGACCGCGGCGGTCAGAAACAGTGGAACGTAGCGTGGGACCATCGGGGATATCCTAATTTCCCGTGCTGTGTCTCCGCTATACTTGCGACGGGTAGGTGTTTTTCAGCTGCGGATCTGACAGCCACGTACGGATTTTGGCCATCTCTGCCCGCTACGGGCGTTTTTTCTTGGCCCCGTTCTGCCGCGGTCAGTGTTTTTTGGTGGATGATCCTAGTTTGGCCGCCGGTTTTTCCACGGTACCGGCGGGCAGTTGTTTTCTGCTTCCATGGCGGTTGGGGTGGTTTTCCATTCGCCATCGTAATCGGCCCCTAAGTATGTGTTGACCCTCAGAAGTTCCCTTCTCTGGAGTAGCATTATCTCGAGGCATGCTGTTGCCCACTTTTGGGAGTTTTTTCCATACATGTGAGTCTACTAAACCCGGAAGGACCTTACAGGCCTGCAGCCATTCTGCAGAGCAGAAGGATCTGCACTTGATGTGCCAGGTGTACTTGTGTTCATCAGAACCAATAGTACAAACTGCATTTTCTGACTCTCTACTACCTTTACTTCTGTAGAAGCAGGCATTCCCTGACTTCCATTTCCAGGGGCGCTAGGACTGTATATAGGGACAATAATTACCAGCACAGTGAGAGCATCCGCAAGCTGCAAACCCGAATTAGTATTACCGTTTCCCAAAGCTACAGTTTGGGTTACCCCAGTCGCTATGATCCCAACAACACCAGGAGTAGAAGTAGCCGGTAACGAAGCACTTTCAGAGCTATCAGTAATATTCACATTTCCCTCACTCTCCATTTGCATCTGATTATATGGAGGTGGACGTTCAGCTAACAATCCATCCAAAAAGCTGTAACTTATGTCAGTATCACTCTCTGAATTTACCTCTTTTGTCCTTTCCCTTCTGCTTCTCTCAGCCTCATCTCCCTCGCTTGTTATGGCGTGGTACAACCTGGCTCCCTCAATAATAATAATAAGCAGCTTGTAGAGCACACAGCTACTTCCGACGGAGGTGTCCCGGCGCTAGAAGAGTTGATTGACCTGGGCATAGGGACAAGGAACAGCGAGTTTAGGGAAGAACAAAGAACCATGTTTTTAACACTCTCCTGAACATAGATTCAGATTTGATCTTCCTTAGATGTTCCGGCATAGAGTTCCAAAGTGTGGTAGTTTTAACCGAAAAAGATCGGCCTCCGGTTCTGGCTCTCGCAAATCGCGGAATGACCAGAAGATTCTGGTCATTTGATCTAAGTGCTCTGTTGTTGATATATTTTTGAAGTCTTTGCCTCAGGTAGTGTGGACCGGTGTCATTAATTGCTCTATGGGCCAAAGTGAGAGCTTTGTATTCTATTTTTCTTTTCACTGTTAGCCAATGAAGAATGAGCAGATGGGGGGTTATGTGGTGACGCATTGGCACGTTCCGCACAAGCCTAGCCACTGCCTTCTGGATAATCTGCAGCCTCCTGAGCAGATACTCAAGGAGCCCCAGATAAAGGCTATTCGCATAGTCAAGTTGGGAAGTGACCAGTGCGTGCTCCATTGTCTTCCTACAGACCATAGGAAGATAGTGAAGGAAGCTCCGTAGAGCCTTCATATTCCAAAAACACTGCCCAGAGACATGGGAAATTTGCACTTTGCTAGACAGTTGTGTATCAAACTTGAAGCCAAAATTCCTGGCAGAAGTAGGTGGAAGAGGAGGTGGATTTAACTCAACCGGCCAACAGAGCTCTGGCTGTGGAGTAATAGGTTGGTTAAAAAACAAGACCTCCGTTTTACTTATGTTCAATTTTAAGCAGTTCTCTGTCATCCAAGATGAGATGTTCAAAAGAAACTGCCTAAAATTAGCAAAGGCCGTCTCGCTGTGGTCTCTGAAAGAGAACACCAGTTGTGTATCATCCGCATACGAGACGACCTTCACCCTATATTGTAAATAATTGCCGCCAGAGGGGTGAGATGTACATTAAAAAGCATGGGACTTAAGGCCAAGCCCTGTGAGACCCCACACACAAGGGGGCTGGAGGTGGAAGCATGAGGGTGGAGGGTCACTTGCAGTGTACGTCCGTCTAAGAAAGAGCAAAACCACGCCCAGACCGTTCCTGACACCCCTAGACCCTTAAGTCTATTTAGAATTATGTACTGTGTGACACCGTATCAAATGCTGCAGATAGGTCCAACAGTACCAGCATCGCACAGCTTCCTTGATCTACGGTTTCACAGATAGTCTCTGCCACTTCCAGCAAAGCTGTTTCCATACTGTATCCGGATTTAAAACCAGACTGGGAGTCATGAAGATGATGGTTCGACTCAAGGAAGTCCCTAAGTTGTATCTGGACTTCCTTTTCTAGACGGGAAGGAGAGAGATTGGCCTGAAATTTTTGGGTTCTGTTGGATGTGCATCTTCCTTTTTCAAAATGGGCTGGACAAATGCATTTTTCCAGCTGGAGGGATACACCCCCATCGCCAGCGAGGAGTTCCAGATGGCATTCAATACCAGATGGAGCCAAGGGGCAAGTACCTTAAAAAATCTGCAGGACAAGGGTCCGCCGGGGAGCCTGATTTTATCTTATTAAGTTCCCTCAAAGATGCTTCTAGACCTAAGGAGCGAAAAACTGACCACATACTGGTTGCACGCCGTATATGAGGTGGTAGATATAGTGGTCCCGAGAGTTGAAAGGAGGAGTAGATATCCTGGATTTTTTAAGGTAGCTAACTTTTCACAAAGAGTTTTGGAGGAAGGGATAGTACTTTTCAGTGCCTGAGGTTTAATAAAACCCTGGACAATATTGAAGATTTCTTTCCTGGAATTAGCAGAGGTTTTAATCTGATTGGCAAAAAATCCCTAATGGTCTTGCGCTTTAGGCAATGAAATTTTCTTTGCGCTACTTTATATGCGCATTTAGCTGCAGGCTCATGGTGTTTATGCCAAGCACGCTCCAACCTCTGGCATAGACTTTTCTCCATCCGGAGCTCATCCGTAAACCAAGGAGCTGAAGGTTTGCTCCTGACAAGTTTCATATTTTTCATCGGGCAGTTTTATCCAGGGCTGAAGTGACCCAATGGTTAAAAATAACGCATCCTGACTGGGGTCTCCTGTAGCCTGGAGCCCATTGATTCAGCAGACACCTTTCTCCAATTTGTCCTGACCTCCAAGGTTGGTCTAACCTGATCATTTCAGGAAACGCTGCATACACTAAAAGGGATCAACCAGTGATCGGACCAGGTTAGAGATAACGGGTCCTCTGTCTGTAGAGTGTGATCATTGGTGAAAAGTAAATCCAGCATGTGGCCAGCTACATGTGTAAGTGACGCTACCTTTTGCGTCAGATTAAGCCCTTTCAGGATATCAGCTAGATGGACAGCTAAGGGGCAATTGAGATTGTCCATATGGACATTAAAATCACCAAGTTCTGTAAAGTTAGTGTGTTTCAGTGACAGATAATCAATAGTGTCGTAGAGTGTCAACATCTGGGCAGCTGGGGCATTAGGGGGTCTATAGACCAGTAGTCCGGCCATTGAGGAGGCTTTGGCAAGTTTGATGCAGTAGCCTCAGCAGCCCCAGATTTCCTATTCCCTTATACATGATCTCCCAGTCCTCTCTCATAATAATAGCAAGACCACCTCCCAATCTATTCTCAGCTCGATTCACCTTAGAGATCCTATAACCTGCTGGAATGGCTAATGGTATATGCAGATTGGAGCTACCTCGCATCCAGGTTTCAATTAAAAACATGATGTCCCAGGCATTCATCTTTAAGTTGAGCCAGATGTCATCTGTGTGTTTGGGCAGAGATCTGCAGTTAACAAGCCATGCCTTAATGGAGGGCCTTAATGGATATGTAGGTACTCTGATAGACCCAGCCCCTGAACAATCTTTGTCCTCATCAACTTTCTCAAACCTGAAATAGCAGGCACTGCACTGGAACTCGTGGAGACTCCCCGCTTTTACTTCCTCCGAACAGAGGTCCAGACATTTAGGCCTCTGGCAGTTTACGGCGAAGAAGGCAAATAGCTGCTCCTTGGACCAAACAAGTCTTGATGTTGGCCCCCACGGGCAGCATGGCTGGCTGCGATCCGGATCATGTCTACTCTCGACCTTTTCTGTTGTTCATCCCATCTTTCATCAGCAAAGTCTCTCACTGCTTTCTTTACTTCCCCATACTGTTTACCCCTCTGTTTTATATGGGCTGCACTTTCCCATGCATTAAGCACTTCAAACTATGTGGGTCTAGGTAATTGTTTCATTGCAAATAGTATTCCTCCCAAATGATCAATTATTCTCAAATTGAATGTATCGCAGCGTGGAAATATCAATGCACCTTCTTTCTATGAGATTTTGCACCAATTGTTAAGTCAAACAATAGTGTGGAGCCCTACTTTTGTCGCCATAAAATAGGCTGGCGTATCCTCCGGTGGTGCTTCCTCCCCTATTCTGGTAGGCACACCTACATCTCCTCCTGTTGATCTCCTAGTTCAACAAATTCTGACTCAAATCCAATTTAAACAATTTGAAGTTCCGCAGGGACACAATTTCTAATAACAACTCAGTATCCAAAGGACAGTTTCAACCAATCCCAGCACCGTGTTAAACCAACCGGCCTTACACAGCACAGAACACTCCAACGCCACACTCACTCCTCGCAACAGTTCACCCACATTCACAATCTTTCCCACACTCTCTCTTGTTTGTTTCTGTTTTACTAAAGGCATCACCCAAAGCAGTAATGTTTCCCTTCGGCACAAAAAGTTCCACTACACTAATTACAACTTCTTCTTATATGAAAAAGTTCCCTTTCTCAATTGGGCCATCAACAACATCTCACAACAAACCTCACAAAATCTTAGCAGACAATTACAAGACAGTGTCTTCTGCACCCTTTTTATATGTCCCTGGATCTTAGGTCACTCTGGGCCCGATACCAACTTCGGGCCCGATTACGATGCGGGTAGGAAATCTTCCTGATCTAATCGGTTTGGAAATGGTTTCCCACTGATTCGGATCAAGAAAGCCCAACCGACTGAGTATGATGCATCTGGATTCTTCCAAATACGATTTGGTTGGACTCCCATAGACTTCTATAGGATCCTTTGTTCCTAACCGCATCATAATCTGGCCCTCGGTCGGGAAGACATGTTCCCGATCCAATTCAGAAGGAGCAAATGCCGTTAGGAAGGCTTCCTAACCGCATCGTAATCGTGCCCTAGGTAGGAATGCTTTCCTAACCGCACCATAAGCGGGCCCTTAAACTTCAAAATGTCAACTTAATTTCACATTCACACAACTCTCACATCTCTGCCAGACATCCCACTCTCAATACTGTACCGCAAGCTAAGCATAAATTTCACACAAACACATCCCTACTAATACTTACTATTCCTTTGCCGCCGTCTCAATGTACACCACTGGAACTCCGTCTGTTCTCCATGCCTTGATCCTGTATTCAGAATTAAGGACACTAATGTTGGGATCCAGATCTTCTAGATCAAGTTCTAATTCTGTTCACTTCACTAACCATTCGATAATGCTAACAATTTGTTAAAGTCTGGGCCCATTTACACAATTCTTTTCAAAGAAAATATGTCTTTCTGGAAGAGTGAGCAGTGAAAGGAAACAAATTACTGGTTTACATCACAATACAACGCAACCGATGTGGCTACACATTAATCCGCTTGACTATTGATCTGAATTTAGTAGGTGTATTCATAAGTTCAGAAGTAAATCAATATAGATCAATCTCAGAAAATTGTATAAAAGTATATAAAAATTAGAGTAAGTCCAAATGTCCTTGAGAGATGTACCCTATATTGTACAAAGCAAATGACTAAATCTAAGACAATAACGCAGGCAATCAGGAAAAATAAGTGGATGTTAAATTGCATCAAATTATTCTCTTTAACGAGCATGAGTAATCAATCTTACCCTATACTACCTAGATAAGGGCAACCCTAAACTGAATGCATTTAAGTAAAGATGTAATCATATAAGAAAAGAAGAAAGGTGTCAGTCATCAGAGTGTTCAGTAGAAATACTCAGACGATGGATCAAGTATCTTAAAGCCATGCAAGCAGAAGCATACGTCTGCTCTCTAAGAAACCCGAAGATGGACTCTCTCCCTAACTGAACACAGCACACAATATCATCTGCAGTCGAAATAACACTCTCATGTGACTTCTTCTTGGGAAATGTCCATAGCTCTGGCACAATAGGATACTACCAGCTTCTTTCCCAGCCAGATACCACATTATTTATTTTCCTCCTTGACCATTCCTCTCCAATGAGAACTCATCTCTTCGCTTGTTACCGCGATTCCTCGGCCGACTTCTCCTTCTCATGCTTAGCTATCAACTAAGACAAAACTCCTTTATTCTAAACAATGCGGTTTATCCACAGCTGCAATAGAAACACTCAGCAGCATACATTCCATAATGAATGGCAAGCATGAATTACATTTCGAGTTCTAATGTGAGGTGCAACTGTACTCATTGTTTCTCGAGACCTAGTTTTGCTAAGTTAACAAGTGCACGGGTTACAGAATATGTTCACCTTTCTACACATAAAATGAAGGCAACTGTTTAAGACATGAATAATTGCAAGGAATTATAAGCGTCACAGAGTAAATGCATTTGCACATGATTAATTCAAAATATGCATATAAATGTTAAACATTAGTTGCAAACATCCAAATTTAACTATCTCCCAGTATGACATTTCATGTTATTTTCTCATGTCACGTTAATGCATAAATTGTCAAGATCACACTTCTTCACCAGCCTCTCAACAAAACAGCCTATTGTTGAAGGTGGTTTTAATTGGTCCATTGCCTACGAGTCAGCAACAATGATTTGGGTCAGCTCCTTAAAAGATTAAATTAAATTGTGAATTCAAACTTTTGTTAAAATCCAATGATGTTAACAAAATACCCCAAAAAATCAAAAAAATTAATTAATTTGCCCTTCTTTTTATTGTCCATGCACTGCCACTGGGTCAGCAAAAGGAGAGTGGACAGCAAGAGGTGTTTTCTTTATCTCTTTCCTGCCTTGCAAAGCTTGCGACTCCACGTCAAGCTTCCTGGGGGCTGAACCCAGCTCCAGGAAGCTCAAACGTAAAGCCAGCACAGCCAGGAGACAAAAACTGCCCGAAGACCAAAAACCAGCAATTATGTGACTGTCCAGGCTTTCTTTAGCAGTAATTCTCCTGGCCCCCAGACTCCTCCTCCAGCACCTTAACTCCTGTTGCTTGATTTCCATGATTCAGTCATGTTCTCAACCACTTGTTTCCTTCCCCTTTCACTTGTAGATATCAAATTGAAATCTGTACTATATCTGGCACCACCAGACCATATACCCCTCTTGTATATCAACAGGAAGTCTGCGGGTCTGCTAAAGCAGAACTGAGAGCTAGTGGCAACAAAACAACATATTCAAAGGAAAAGTCCTCTAAAAGAGGACAAAGTCCCATCACCCACCGAGGTGGCATGCTTCATCATTTGGGACCTCCTCTTAACCCCACCTGGTGCAGTTAAGGAGCTACAACTCCTTTGCGAGTGTCAAAGAGGAGGAGCTCACGGATGTTTTGAATATGAAAACAGAGGACTAGATCTCCTAAAGATCGATGAAGCTGCCTGAATTGTGGTGAAACAAAGTGTATGAAAAGTGCAGTGTGTATAAACAGTGTATTAAAATTGACTACCTAAAGAGAAATTTGTTCATTGAGTTTCTTGAGGTGTCAAAGAATAAAACAAAAAAACTTGTTCTCGGTAAATCTCCGAGCACACTAGTAACAAATGCGGTCTACATGTTTCAGCCAACTGTGATCTGACATTATGATCATGGCTTTCTTCAGGACCGAAGGTGATACTACTGCAACAAAAAATAGATTAAGTGCAAAAAATCACATAACAAAAGTTATAAGAAACGATACAACCTACAGGTATACCTGCTTATTCGGAGCTAAGCGGTACTGCAGCGGTACAAAGTGATCACCTGTTTGAAAAGACAGAAACAGGAGAAAGCATAAATATCACATGTTGTGTTGGGACATAGCACTCAGTCACACAAACAGCTGTATAAATAAACAATTGTCATGAAAAGGTCGCCAAATGACCTTCTTACCCGCAATCAGTCGGGGATAAAATCCTACACTCCTGGTAACGACTCAGGGCGTGAGGCAACGCTCTATATAAAACATAAAAAAGAAGAAGGCGCTGAAACCACAGAGAAACCAGGTGTAAAGTGCTTCAATCCTCTCAGTAGCATTACTACAGCTAAACATAAAACACGAAAACCAGGAAATCACTCTACGAGACTGTCAAGGCCAGCGTGCTAGACCTAGGATCAATATGTTGAGCTACCGTCAATAAGGACAAATGAGAAGTATAGCAACCTCTAAAGATCAACATCAAAAATGTTAATCAGCCCTTGGCACAAAGTGTCAATGGACATAGCGGGCAAAAAGCTGAGACCCACCACTTGGGAGCAATGACATCTGCTAATGTAGGTACATACATCTCACAAAAGTCAAACGATCTGAGGCTTAAGATATAACGCCATGATAGAAAGGATTAACCACACGGCAAGCTGACGCTCTAGCAGGCAAAAACTAATCCAGAGATGTTTAACTAGGCTAATGGCGCGCTGGCTGCCTTACCTGTCCGTCGTTACCCCGGACGATCTTCCTGGTCGTTCCGAGTGGTAACTGGACAGGAGCAAACGCGTCTTTTAAAACAATCTTGAAAATGCTGAACACCCAGAAGCCAGCATACGGAGCGTCGGAAGGGACCCCGTCATGTGATTGTGGTATATCTGCATCACATGCTAATACTTATCTGAATAAGTCTCAGGCATGCTGGGAAATGTAGTATTTGATGGCAATACTAGAGTATGGGGTGCTTAAGAATTATTTGAATGTTATTTAGCTGTTAATAGGACGCATCGTTAAAAAGCAACAACCAACCTACACACATAAACGTACTTGGTAACGTAGCTCGAGCTTATCGGCAGCACATGCTCATGTGTCACGAAGCACTGACAAATATGGGCAAAAGTGTAATAACAAATAGTAGTGGAAAAATTCAATGTGTCCCAGAGAAAAGATATTTATAATTATTTCACTGTAGGTAAGAACCATAGTCAAAAAAGTGTACACCAGTCTACACTCACTAGGAGTGTCATGGACCCTCAGAGCAGGCTATATACGCGTACATACTGCTCCCATAAGAGGCTCATAAAAGCGCTGTAGTGGAGGATACAGTTCACAAACCTAAACTCAAACCATGGGTGAGTAGGTGATAAATACCCATATTCCAAAAGAGGAAAATAAGGAGTACAACCAAAAAACACACAACCGCTGGAAGACATTGTACGTATGTACATAATTATATTTGTGTGAACCGTTGGAACTCACAGAGAGGACTGTCCATGCCCACGGTATATAAAGTCAAACCCCTCTGCAAACGGAGTACGGATGAGCCCAATGAAAATATAATGTTCAATGTCAAAACTCCGCCAACAGCTGTTAACGCAATAGTAATTGGAAATCTTATCACCGTGCTGCACACTAGGATCGAACCACCCACACATTGCAAGTGTATTATTTCAGCGCAATGAGGTCCAAGGAATTGCATCATTAAGCCCAACCACATCACTATGTATTTTGAACACCCAACGCTGTTCTTTTTTAAACAAAAAGGTGGATATGTCCGTGACATGTGGGGGAATGAAAGGTTGTTCAAGGATAGTCCAAGAGACTTCATCAGGTTTGTGATTAAGTTCCACAAAATGGTTAGTTAAGCGAGTCGATTGCTATTTGCACCTAATGGTGCTCTTGTGTTCCATAATTCTCAGCTTGACTCATCTAGTCGTCATCCCTACGTATCTCTTGTTGCAAGGGCATGTGATTAAATAAATCACCTTATCACTGTTACAATTTGTGTGTCTTATTTGTCGCCAAGGTTTAACAGTACCAATGTCAATCTCAGTGGTGTGTTGGGTTTGTGGGCACACAGCACAATTGCCACAAGCAAAATACCCTTGTACAGGTGGCATATGCCAAAGGGTATTCAAAAGTGCAACAGCTACACTCCTAGGACGTGTGTGGACTAGTGTGTCACGCAGATTAGTGCTTCTCTTGAAAGAGAACAGTGGAGGTGGAAGTTGGACATGTCCGATGTTTAAAATGCGCCAGTGTTTCCTTATAATCTTTTGGATTTGATTTGATTGAGTGCTGAAGGTGTTAACACAAGTCAGTCTATTTAAAGATGTTTTGGGTACAGAGGGCTCCAGCAAGGCTTCCCGATTGTTATTTGTTTTAGCGGACTTTTCCTTTGAATATGTTGTTTTGTCGCCATTAGCTCTCAGTTCTGCTTTAGTAGACCCGCGGACTTCCTGTTGATATACATTTAGTGAATAGGGGATTTGTCCGCGCTGGTCTCTAAATTTCCTCCAGACCCCTTAACCGACCGGTGTTTTTGACATATACCACTCTTCCCAGCTCACTCTTACTTCTCAGTGCTGGTTTGCTTGTTATGTGTCTGGGCCACAAATGTTATGATGAAAGTCACATTTTTTGCCTGCTACAAAAATACTGCGGGGCAGATTTACGAGTTCTGGTGCATCTCTGCAAATCAGCAGGGATGCGCCAGAAAAGATGCGACACGCAATTCCCTCCCTGCGCCACCACAAATGCATTGCATTTACAATGCGGTGCACCGTGGTGAAAGGATAGGGTGGGTGATGCGTGTCTCATCTGATGGCGTAATGGCGGTGCATTGCTGGAGTCGTGTCGCAAGTGCGACGCAACTCCAGCATGTTCGTTGGCGCCCTATGCATAACATGCTGCACCACTCCTTACGCCTGCTTCAAGGAGGCAAAGGGTTTTGACGCAGCATGGACGGAAAAGTGACTCTGTCAAATCTTGCAGATTTCACTGCATCACTTTTACGGGGCCTCCTTGTGACGGAACACCCACCCTGAATACATTAAACCTGACGCAGGTTTATTGTAGAACAGGGCTTTACAACGTGGCGCATCTTCCTAGATGCGTCACGTTGTAAATAAGTTGCAACGTGGCGCATGGTTTGCGCCGCCGCTGCGTAGTCCTAAAGTTAGGAGTCCTAACTATACTACTACTAAACTGAGAAAAATCCTAATTTTAAGACTTTCTGTATTCACAGAAGGCATTTAGGAGTCCTAAAGTTAGGACTCCTAACTTTACTACTACTAAATTGTGAAAAATCCTAATTTTAAGTCTTTCGGTATTCACAGAAGGCATTTAGGAGTCCTAAAGTTAGGAGTCCTAACTATACTACTACTAAACTGCGAAAAATCCTAATTTTAAGACTTTCGGTATTCACAGAAGGCATTTAGGAGTCCAAAAGTTAGGACTCCTAACTTTTGTGAATACCGAAATGAGTAAGTGCTTTCTGTGAATACCAAAATGAGTAAGTGCCTTCTGTGAATACCAAAATGGTAGTAAGTTTAGGATTTGGTCTTAAGTTAGTTCTGTGAATCGGGCCCTCATTTATCACAGAGGCAATGGTTCTCTGATGGACCTTTCTCCACCATTGGAGTGGTGGCAATTAGGGTGTTCCAAAGTCTCTGCATCAGTCACTGAATGAGGACTATTAACTGGTTATTAAGTTCAGATATACTAGTCTCAGTACCATACAATAAAAGCAAACTATAGCGATAGGAAGACCGTTACTTCTAAAGAAGTTAAGCCTTACCAGAGTAACAAAAACGAGTACTTCTGCTACAGTGACACAGAATAAGAGAAACAGAACTTGATATTCAGAAAAGTCCTTATGATTCTCCCTAAAATGCATCTACAATGAACAAAGTAATAGCACATTTCAATGAAAGGACATTGAGACACAAAAATAGACTCAGAAATTTAAGATTTTTGGTTATTGTATGAATGTACTGAAATCAATCAAACATAGAAATCTCTTTAGCTTAAGAATATTACAACATGGAGTACAAGACCACACTTTTGTTCAGAAATTCAAATTAGCTGGATGATTTCGAGAGCTACAGGCTCCAACTACTCTTAAAAGGCAGAAGAATGATTAGCTTCTTAACCAGCATTCAAAAACTTTCTAAGTGAAAGGGAAACAGGATCAAGTTTAAAGTCCTCTAAGGACGAGTCAACAATAACAATCTAAAAGGGGCAAAATTTCATAATAAAATGGGTCGGCAAAGAAGGATTCCAGTTCTACTGCCTTAGGCAGCAATATCAGCATAAAGGCAGTTCAAGATTTAGAAATCAAGAATGGTCATAAAAGAATTATCAAAGGTGTTCAGTCCTCTCTTGCATCAAAGAAAAATGACAGTGTCGAAGTCTCCTGTATAGGAATAGAAAAATAATGGCATCAAGAGTTGCCCCACCTTTGGGGTTTCTCCTTTGATAGTCTTGGTGACATGTCAGGGAATGTAGTATCCCCCCCTCGATGGTCTGCCCATCACATGATTAGCTTACATATGATTTCTACCAAATACAAATTAGTACTCCTACATACATTCTCATTCTGCTCATGAGAATGTATTAGCTTTCTGGAGCACAGAGGTTTGTCCATAGTAAAAAGTATACAAAGTAAATTCTTGAAAAATCAGGTCAGGGGTCAGTTTCCCATTGAAAGGTTAAATAGTGAACTTCTAATGGAATGTCCTTTAGTTAAAAGTGTTACTCATATATAACAAATAATAAACATTCAAATGAATAATGAAAGAACCATTATATCCGCTAAAAAACATGCAGCTCAGGAAAAGAAACGTTTTAAAACCTCGATACAGAGGCTCGTTTTCAATTAATTAAACTCTCTCAATTAAAATCAAATATAATGTAATACACTTAGCATTTCATACTAAAAGAAATAATAATTGTGTTTCACCATTGTATTATTACATGAACCAGGCTAATACTAGCTATGAATAAACAAGGTGGTTCTACTCAATGTGATATAAAAATATATTTTTTGTGTATTTTATTATTTTAAATAGTGAATAAATAAATAAAGCAGTGCCTTACGTAATGTTAGATAAAGGCACTTGATGTTTTTTTAAAATACCCCTCACACACTATGAATTCCCATAGTGTCATGCTTCATCATGGGGGTCTTCCCGTCCCTCTACGGGGCGGGGCGTGCTTCGACCAATAAATATATGGGAGCACTGTTGTTAGGTGAAGGAAGAAAACTATGTGTAAAGTGGTGGTGAGTGAGATAGGGTTAGTGAGTGAAATATACAAAAAATTAAAAATCCTCTAGCTAGTGGAAAAAACAAACTTTATTAAATTCCCTAGCTGAGAATGTTAAAAATTGGGGTTGCGTAGGGGGTGTATGCCAATTAGATACTCACTACTGGGTCAACATGTTTCGTAAGCAGGCCCCACTGCTTTACTCATCAGGACCAAGAAATATATATGTCCCTACTACACTCAAAATATATGGATAGGGTAGTATGCCTATTCATTAGTTTTAAGTCCTCCCAAATTGGGGAATTCTTAAAGGTACATTGACCTTTCTTGATTGAAATAGCGTTGCTTCGTTATATGTAAATATAAAAAAATGAATGAAAAACAACCCTTGAGTTGTTCATATAAACACATCTTCATACTCTGCATTTTTCTGCTAGCTGAAAAAGAAAATCGTGATATATTTTTCTTTATTTCAACGGTTCTTAGTACACCGGTTATTCTGGCTTTTTATTTAGCCAGCACACGTGTTTACACATTTGCAATCATTCCAATTTCTTTGCCATGAAACGTGATATATTTTTCTATGGATAAATGCTGGGTATTATTTCACCAGCAGATTATCAGAGACCAATTTGCAATGTGCAAGATATACTCGTTCTTTCATTCCCAGAAGATAGCACACACACATTCATACACCTACTTTTATTAAAAAACCTCGTTAAAATGATAGCCATCTGACTCTGTTCTAGAAAAGAGAAGTTACTTTGTAAACTATTAGCTTGTGCGAGCTCGCAACTAAATACGTAATGTCATCCATACTGTATTTCATAAACTCGTCATAGCCTGTTTTACATAACGAAAAAATATATACATACTTCATTGGGGATAATTATCCGATCTCATGAGCTTGCATCGGAGAAAGGGGGGAACTTCTACCAAGCACTGTAGATAAGGTAAACTGTGTTTAGAAGAGTGATTGTCGAAATAATGAGGTAGTTGTTACTATCGCCGGAGCGTGAGAGGGAGTTGATTCAGCGATGCCTTTTTTTTAAAGACTTAGGCTAGTCATACTTACATTTTGGAGAATCTTTCCTCACCTCAGCTTTCTACCGTGCTGCTCCGTTCAGCGCCTTCTTAGTACTGAGGTGTATTTCAACCTAAGCTATTCCCGGAAGAGGCGCGTGAAACAGAAAAATAAGCTAGTGCGCGACCTGCTTTCAAAATGGCCACCCGTATTTGGAATGTTTGTTGTCTACATATATACTCACTTCCTGTTAAGTCTCTGTCGCTCGTGCCAGATTCAAAAGCGATACAGGAGATACAGGCTTGAAACCGAAATCCAGCTTCACACCATTAAACTGCACTCTTCCAATTGAATTACTTGCTTTCGAAAAAGCAGTCATGAAAGATCTGGAAAATCTTGACAACACACCAAACAAAACTTTTCAAAACATAACAAAAGAAGAAAGACATGCAATACAAGAACTAATTAACACCGACGATTTGGTGATAAAACCTGCGGATAAGGGAGGAGCTATTGTTTTACAAACAACGGAACAATATGACAAAGAATGCAGACGACTGCTTCAAGACAGGAGAAATTACGAGGTCTTAAACCAAGACCCTACAGAAAAAATCAAGACCAAAATAAAGAACTTGGTAGAAGAAGCTCTTGCTCACGGATGGATAACGAGAAAAGAGGGGGATTTTTTAGTCCAAGAATCCCCTATAACACCATACTTTTATACCATCCCAAAGATACATAAGAAATTGGAGAATCCCCCAGGTCGTCCAATTGTATCGGGAATAGGATCGATTTTGGAACCTGTCTCGAAATTTGCAGATGCATACTTAAGACCTATGGTGCAAAAAACATCCACCTACTTGAGAGACACTAAAGATGTCCTGGTATTATTGGAAGATCTCTTTTTTAACCCACAACAACAACTACTAATCAGTTGTGATGTAGAAAGTTTATACACGAGCCTCCCCCACACCGAGACTTTGGACATTATCGAAGAAGTTCTCTTTGATGTTGATTGGGAATATCAAACTCCTAGAAATGTTGTCATGGAGTGCTGTAGTCTAGCTCTAAGAGAAAACTTTTTCGAGTATAAGGGTACACTCTACCTCCAGAAGCACGGGACCAGCATGGGGAGCGTTTTTGCTCCCAGCATATCACCAAATCGTCGGTGTTAATTAGTTCTTGTATTGCATGTCTTTCTTCTTTTGTTATGTTTTGAAAAGTTTTGTTTGGTGTGTTGTCAAGATTTTCCAGATCTTTCATGACTGCTTTTTCGAAAGCAAGTAATTCAATTGGAAGAGTGCAGTTTAATGGTGTGAAGCTGGATTTCGGTTTCAAGCCTGTATCTCCTGTATCGCTTTTGAATCTGGCACGAGCGACAGAGACTTAACAGGAAGTGAGTATATATGTAGACAACAAACATTCCAAATACGGGTGGCCATTTTGAAAGCAGGTCGCGCACTAGCTTATTTTTCTGTTTCACGTGCCTCTTCCGGGAATAGCTTAGGTTGAAATACACCTCAGTACTAAGAAGGCGCTGAAAGGAGCAGCACGGTAGAAAGCTGAGGTGAGGAAAGATTCTCCAAAATGTAAGTACGACTAGCCTAAGTCTTTAAAAAAAAGGCATCGCTGAATCAACTCCCTCTCACGCTCCGGCGATAGTAACAACTACCTCATTATTTCGACAATCACTCTTCTAAACACAGTTTACCTTATCTACAGTGCTTGGTAGAAGTTCCCCCCTTTCTCCGATGCAAGCTCATGAGATCGGATAATCATCCCCAATGAAGTATGTATATATTTTTTCGTTATGTAAAACAGGCTATGACGAGTTTATGAAATACAGTATGGATGACATTACGTATTTAGTTGCGAGCTCGCACAAGCTAATAGTTTACAAAGTAACTTCTCTTTTCTAGAACAGAGTCAGATGGCTATCATTTTAACGAGGTTTTTTAATAAAAGTAGGTGTATGAATGTGTGTGTGCTATCTTCTGGGAATGAAAGAACGAGTATATCTTGCACATTGCAAATTGGTCTCTGATAATCTGCTGGTGAAATAATACCCAGCATTTATCCATAGAAAAATATATCACGTTTCATGGCAAAGAAATTGGAATGATTGCAAATGTGTAAACACGTGTGCTGGCTAAATAAAAAGCCAGAATAACCGGTGTACTAAGAACCGTTGAAATAAAGAAAAATATATCACGATTTTCTTTTTCAGCTAGCAGAAAAATGCAGAGTATGAAGATGTGTTTATATGAACAACTCAAGGGTTGTTTTTCATTCATTTTTTTATATTTACAGATAACGAAGCAACGCTATTTCAATCAAGAAAGGTCAATGTACCTTTAAGAATTCCCCAATTTGGGAGGACTTAAAACTAATGAATAGGCATACTACCCTATCCATATATTTTGAGTGTAGTAGGGACATATATATTTCTTGGTCCTGATGAGTAAAGCAGTGGGGCCTGCTTACGAAACATGTTGACCCAGTAGGGAGTATCTAATTGGCATACACCCCCTACGCAACCCCAATTTTTAACATTCTCAGCTAGGGAATTTAATAAAGTTTGTTTTTTCCACTAGCTAGAGGATTTTTAATTTTTTGTATATTTCACTCACTAACCCTATCTCACTCACCACCACTTTACACATAGTTTTCTTCCTTCACCTAACAACAGTGCTCCCATATATTTATTGGTCGAAGCACGCCCCGCCCCGTAGAGGGACGGGAAGACCCCCATGATGAAGCATGACACTATGGGAATTCATAGTGTGTGAGGGGTATTTTAAAAAAACATCAAGTGCCTTTATCTGACATTACGTAAGGCACTGCTTTATTTATTTATTCACTATTTAAAATAATAAAATACACAAAAAATATATTTTTATATCACATTGAGTAGAACCACCTTGTTTATTTGTAGTCTGACATAGGAGGAAGGTTCTACCAGAAATCCTCTTCACTCCCTCTCTTTGTTAAATTTTAATACTAGCTATGGCCTGCTTATACGATTTTCAAACATCCATAGATGTAAATTACTGGTAAGAGCCTTTTTTCTAAAATCATTTTAGGATTTTTATATTCATTAGAGTTTCTAGTATTGCCTGTAAAAATGTCACATCCATTAATGAATTGGACCGTATTCTATTTGTCATGCATTACAATGAAAAGCAATAAGAAATGTTAGGCCACGTTTTCTCAAATTATTCATTTCATTACTAAAATGAATGATAACATTGGGGCTCATTAGGATGGCCGGCGGTGGCACAACCACGGTGCTGGCGGTGGTTAAAAATGTCCTTTTCCGCACTCCAGCATCGGTCCTCGCGCCCGCTGTATTACAATGGGCAAACATAGCCCATTTTCCATCCGCTGCGGAGTTATGTGAACTGCCAGAAATCTGCGCCCGCCACCGCGGCAGAGGCTGCCAATAGAGACCCACCGCCAAGCTGAATGACGTCCCGTCCGCCGTACAAATCAGGACGCTGCAAACAGCCCATCACACTGCAGCGGAGAATTTACCCACCCAGAGACGGCGGAAGCAAGACAGCGGAGCGCGAAACCAGACTCCTGGTCCACTCCACCCGGTCCTGACCACAACGGATCGAGTTTTTCAAGCCTTTCTGCTGCTGTCAACATCCAGCAAATAATGCACCGTCGCCGACACCGCCACAGGTATGCAAATACACATCTCCGCACACAACAACAACACACAACTCCTGTGCTGACATACGGTTCCTGTCCACATCAGACACTCTGGTGGGGACAGGAACATATCCCCAGTGTACCCACACAGGTCCTACCTGTCAGAAACTCACCCATCCGCATCTCGGTCACCCATCAACCGCAAAACACTGCAATGTCCTGGTCACGTCACCACATAGGTGAAGGCACAGTAAAACCTGCGCACAATGTAGAAGGCAGGGCCTGCGCCAGGCATGGCAGTCCGCCAAGATTCACAGGGCTCCACCGTCACCCTTCCCACACTACGCTTCCCACACCCATTTGGGAACATTCTGTGTGCTCCTCCTGTGCCCCCCATGCACAATTAATCTGCCAGGCGTGTTTAGACCTTGCACCTCACACATCAAAGGACAAGGGAGATTGACTGGGAAGGTGGGGGTGAAGAGGAACACCCTGCACAGAAGCTCAGGGACTGGATAACCTTCCTCCTCACACCAACCTTCCACTCATGTGAAGCAAACTGAGTATGATTACAACATGAAGACTCACACTGCATATGAACATCCACTGAACTGTTCACACTGCCTGTCAAGTCACTCACAAACATCCAACACTGACACACAGCCACATACGCATTCCGTAGGTCAGCAGCAATGGAGGACCATGAATTGGCCAGCCAAAAGTGAAGTGGACAGTGCTGGAAAACTATTGAGCAAGCCACATAGCATCTGTACATCACATGCAAGAGAAGGGACATATCACACCACCATTAGGCCATCAAATCAGACATGGGTGGCACAGTGAGTGAAATCAAACCAAAGTGACCTCTGTGCAAGCACTCAGGGAGACATCAAGGCAAGCCCTGCATAGCCACAGGAATGATAGGAAGTATCTGAAGTCATACAGTGACCAGCCACACATCTGTGTCACACATGGCCCATTGTCACACTCTTTGATTGTCAAACACAAGTAAGACCTTCACACATTCCCCTCCTCTACCCACCTCACACCTGCTGCACTCAAAACCTGTGAGAAACACATATAATGGGAAAAATGAAGTCCTGTGAGTTCAATGACAACTAATCACACTCCCTGTGGTGCATCCACAAACACCACACTCAGGGATGCCTGATCCAATGCTGACACAAACACAATAGCCAAACCCATAGCTCACAAACAACATCCACAGAAGTCCAACAAGCCCAGACATGTGCAGCCAAAGAGGCAATGTGATCCTCGACAGAACAGGAGTACACAACATTGTCACTCAGGGCCAATTGATGAATACAGGCCCCAGCTAGGCCCGCAGGACACAAGGGTTCGCTCTCCTGCAATGGAATCTATAAGGAAGTTGGCACGGAAACTGCAAAGTACAAAGACAAAGTTTATTAACCCTTAAGGGTGGTCCTACAATCCATACAACACCCTTCAGTATTGCATAGAGTAGCACAAAGAACTTGCGTACACGGTCCCCTTTTATACACTGCAGAGGGGCTCATAAGTGGGTGGATACAACATAGGCGAAATCCATTACCATTTAAGGACATTTTCGATACAGGATCAATATGTGGGCGGAGTCAACAATTTCCTGGGCCCGCGAAAACATGGTCAAGCGAGGACTAACTGATAACAGATGTGGTCAAGTCTGGGCATGCGCCAGATGGACAAAGGAGCTATTTATAGACTGTTACTAGGCAGATTGCAAGAGCAACTAACACGAAGATAGGACTCTTCTCGTGTTGAGCACGTGGAGACATGACAATACAAAATGGAGTCCAGACTTTAGTCAACATAACGTAAGAGACATGTTCTAAGGAAAGAGAATTCATGTCTTTAGTAAATGCTTAATCACATCGTCGTTGCAATTTACAACAGACGACCCTTTCACCCCGAATAGCTAGGGCAGAGAACTCCTCTAGAGAACTTTTTCACATTCTAAAAGATTTCACAACCTCCACTAGCCCACCTACCATACCTGTGTCTCAAGATTGGGCGGATTCGTTGTCAAATTTCTTTGAAGAAAAAGTTATGAATATCCAAAAGACTTTTCCCCCTATATCCAACGATAGTCAACAAACGGAACGACCCTGTTTTTTATCAAATCCATCGGGCCTTTTAGTTAATTTTATTGAATGCGATCATAAAACTGTTATCTCTGCTATGCAGAGAATAAAATCCGGCTCCCCGGCTGACCCTATCCCTGCAAAATATTTTTCATTAATTGCACCCACTGTCCTTGACAGTCTGATCGCACTTTTTAACCAATCCTTAGCTGACGCGGTGTTCCCTTCTGTTTGGAAGGTAGCTAGTGTCAGACCAATTTTAAAGAAACCAACAGCGGACCCCAAGATACTTTTGAACTACCGTCCTATTTCACTACTCCCATATTTTGGAAAAGCACTGGAATCCATTATAAATCGGCAGCTGGTAGACCATCTGGAAAGGCACGAACTTCTGGACCCCTCTCAGTCCGGTTTTCGGGCAGCACATAGTACAGAAACAGCATTGGTCGAGATCACCGATAACATCAGACTGACACTTGACAAACATCAATCTGCTGTGCTTGTCCTACTTGACCTTTCTGCGGCTTTCGACACCATCTCCCATAAGATTCTTGAGCAAAGATTATGGGAGGTTGGTGTCAGGGGAAATGCTCTGAGGTGGTTCACCAGTTATCTATCCGAGCGCACCACTGCTGTTCAGTTGGGAAACTTTGTCTCCAGTGCGAAGCCAATGAAAATGGGAGTCCCTCAGGGTTCAATTCTGAGCCCGACTCTTTTTAACCTTTATATGACCCCTTTGGCCGAAGTAATTAGATCATACGGGTTTGATGTCATATCCTATGCGGATGACACGCAGATCCTGGTCACTTTCGGTCCCGACCCAAGTGATACAAAAAAGCACTTTAAGCACTGTCTCATCTGCATTGATAATTGGATGAGATCAAACCATCTTCAGCTAAATGGGGCCAAATCAGAGATTGTGCTTTTTGGAAAAGCCAGTAATTATTGGTCACAGGACTGGTGGCCTTCTGAGCTCGGAACCTGTCCTGTTCCAAAGAAAACAGTCCGAAATCTAGGCTTTCAGATGGATGACTGCCTATCTATGCGTAACCATGTTAAGCATGTTATAGGGACCTGCTTTGGCGTCATGCGCAGTCTCAGAAAGGTTTTTAGATCGCTCCCCGTGGAGGCGCGTAAACCCCTGACGCAAGGACTGATTACAAATAGAATAGATTATGGTAATGCCCTATTGTTATCCATAAATAAAGACCTCACGGACAAACTCCAGGTTCTACAGAACACAGCTGCGAGACTGGTCCTGGACCGTCCATACAGATCACCATCGGCGGCCTGTTTAAACACTCTCCATTGGCTCCCGATAAAAAAACGGATCCATTTCAAAGTATTGTGTCTCACACATAAGTCCATTTACGGAATTGGCCCAAAATACTGGCGAAAGAAGTTGAAATGGTATCAGCCGGCTAGAAAGCTGCGTTCTAGTGACACGGCATTACTAACTCCGCTGAGAATAAATACCGCTAGACAAGGAGGCCGTTCATTTTCCTTTCTTGCACCGGCTCTTTGGAATAAACTACCTTTCCATCTACGTACTATAAAAGAACATGGCAGTTTTCATAAACAGCTGAAGACCTGGCTATTTGCTACATAGCCTGGTCTTTTGCCCTCTTGAGCAGTCTGCAGCGCCATGAGACTCTTTTGAGTGATATGTTTGCGCTATATAAATTTCCTTTGATTTGATTTGATTTGATTCAGCATTTACTGAAGACATCCGGTTTGTTAGAATAATCATCGTATATGTCAATTGTCATCATTTCTTCTACTTCTTTAGCTAAATGTTTCTGATAAGTGACATCGGCAATAGCTTTCTTATCGGGAATACAGAATGATACACATAAGGAACAGAGCAAGGGACCACATTGGACACAAATGCAACAAGAAAACAGAACTGCTACAATAATACAGAGACCAGTTAAGACCTTCCACCCCCAAGCAGTGATCAATGCCCAAAACCATCCAGAAAAGGACCAAGTGCCGTTTTCTGTATGGATTTCGGCTGCAATTTTATGCAACCTGTTGATTGCAGTATAGACTGACGGCGTGTGGTCAGGGATAAACACACAACAACTACTTCCGATAATTTTACAAGCTCCACCTCGGTCGGCTAACATAACATCTAGCACCATACGATTCTGTAATGCAACAATTCTAGTAATCTGTAATTCTTCCGTAAGATTCCCAAGAGCAGCAGCAGTTTGGTTTGTCACAGCCTCTACCACTCTTGTTAATCTTCGAACTTTCCTACTATTTAGGGCAGCTCCAACAAAGAAAAACAATCCTAAATTAAAATCAATATACTGTTGCAGACTAGTGTCAGTCTGATCCACATCATCAATTGATAGAGTGCGTTTGTACCTATTTACAGTCACATTATTTAACAACTTCAAATCCTTATGATAAGATGCAGGTGCCAAGAATACAGGGGGCAATAGAAATGCCACATAACATACTCCGGACCAACCGGCTGGCAAACGGTAATAATCCTTTATTTCCACATACGAAGTATGTATTATGGGATGCTAAAAAGGTACTGTTATTCAACCCGTCGATATTTAATATGGTAATGCAATCACTAACACCAACAGGAATAAAACCCACACTCTGGACACACAGGTCCGCTTGAGCTTGTGCCACTTGAATCACAAATCTGTCTTTTCCCACAGTGTCTCTGGTGCTCGTGAAAATATAGGGAATCGATTCATTGTCTGGTCGATACTCTTCCCATTCCCAAATTGTCCAATTCGCTTGCGGATATCCATCTTTATCCTGATGGCATTCTTTATTGAGTCTGAAGAGTAATCGTCCCACTGTGGGTTTCCGGGTGGCAAAAAGCAAAGTGTACCATGCTCTACAAGAGCCATTATGAGAGAAAGGAAGAGGTATGAATGGCGTTCCTCCTTTCTTCTGATGAGCTGGCATCATACCACATATCCAACAGTTCGTAGCATTCGCGGCAACGTGGGTGTGATGCAACATCTGGATGAAAGTGTTATTCAAATAAGACTAACGATGCTTCAACTCCTGGTACGGTAGTGTATAAAAATAGTGCTCCTCAGGCACTGGAGTAGTCAACACAAGTAACTTTCGAGCAGGAGTCACATCCTCCACAAACCATGTGGTTATCCCAACAATAGCTACGGTAAGCATAAAACCTGATGCACAAAGGATTTTCTTTTTCTCCATGTCAGAATAAAGGGTCAATATCTTCCTGAAACTAAAAGGTTTGTCAGAACTCTTCCCCTTGGGCAGCGGTCGATTTCTTCACCAGCGGGCCAAGACGGGTGTCGCTACACTAATGCAGGGCTGATCCCCCCCCCTTGCCTCATTGGCTCTCCGTTTCACCAACCCAACGGTCGTTCTGACAACATGTCCCGGTACTGAAGAATTCACTTCCTTGGCCTGAGATGATATCGCTTTCCTCCAGGAGTCGCGTTGTCCGGAAAGAGCTCCTCAGTATCGTTCGGTTCCCCAGCACGGCCTTTCTCTGCAGTCAGAAGTTCTCGGTGGTCGGTCAATACAGCAGGCTCCACCAATCCGGGCGGTACTTTGCGACAGTGCAGAGAATGGATCCAATTCTTTCTGTTGGAAACTCGCACAGCCGTCCTCGTTGCAAGTAGGACCTGCTCAGGACCAACCCATCTCGGCTCCAAGCTGTTCGTCCTGTCAAAAATCTTCACCATGACATAGTCGCCAGGCCGGAGACTATGTCCTTCACCGGTGGACCGATCAGGGAGTGCCTCCCGGACCTGTTGATGAATAGAAACCAAGTTATCCGTTAACTGCGCCAGATAATCATTCATCATTACACAAGGTACATCATACACAGTCTTAGGTTTTGGTGGACCCCAAATATTCATTGGGCGTCCAAAGACAATCTCGTACGGTGTAAGACCGGTTCGAGAGTGCGGTACCGATCTAATTGACAATAACGCCAGCGGTAAAGCGTCTGGCCAAGTCAAAGACGTCAAAGCTTGGATTTTAGCGATCTTGAGCTTCAGTGTACCATTATACTTCTCGACTAGTCCTGCAGACTGAGGGTGAAACACTGCGTGAAACTTCTGGGTGATGCCCAGACCCTTCAGAACATACTTTATAACATCCGCTATAAAGTGGGGTCCGTTATCACTCCACAGCAGTCTACAAACACCATATCGGGGGAAGAACTCCTTCAATAGCATCTTGGCGGTAGTCATTGCAGTATTGTCTTTCGTAGGGTATGCCTCAACCCATTTACTAAAGGCACATACCACTACTAGAACATACTTCAAATTGTTACAGCGCTCAAGCTGGATGTAATCCATCTGCAAAACCTCAAAGGGTGCAGTAGGTGTCGCAAATCCTCCTGCTGGAGTTCGAGTACCCTTTCCCGGGTTGTACCTCAAGCAAATCATACAGGTCTGCACCACCCTCTTTGCCGTGCTAGCAATCTCTGGATGCTCCCAGACTTGGGTAAGCAATTTTACAATTGCGGAAGCTCCAACATGTGCTAGCCCATGTGCCATCTGAACCATAGGTTGTACAAAAGCTGTGGGTAACTTCCATCTATCCATCTGCTTATTTCTCCAACAACCCTCATCATCCAATTCTCCCTCACTGGACCATTGCTCCCGTTCTTTATCAGAAGCGGTCCTCTGTATTTCCCGCACTTCTCCCTTCGCGTCGTGCCATCTTTCTACCTGCGACTTCACTACATACATGGCAGTAGCACCGGGCTGCATCGCAGTCTCCCGTGCCACCCGGTCTGCTAACGCATTCCCTTCTCCAACTTTATCGACTACTTTCCTATGGGCGCTGCATTTAACGATGGCAATTTTCTTCGGATATGTCAATGCAGTTAAAAGATTGTGAACTAACTCCCCATGCATTATTTGTACTCCATGTGACGTTAAAAACCCTCTCTCCTTCCAGAGCAGGCCGAAATCGTGCGCTACTCCGAAGGCATAACGGCTATCTGTATAAACATTCACACACAATCCTGTACTGAGCTCACATGCTCGTGTTAATGCTATCAGTTCCGCTGCTTGAGCTGATTTCTGTGGTATGCGTGCTGTCTCCACTATTGTTTGCAGTGTGGTAATTGCATACGCTGCTGAAGTCGTACCATCTGGTAGCTTCAGGCATGATCCGTCCACCCACAGTTCTCCATCTACATCTGGAAAGGGCGTATCCTGGAGATCAATACGACCCTTTGTTTGTTCCTCAGTCACAAGAATACAATCATGTGCTTTCCGTGCTTCAGACTGAGTCTCGGGGAACGGCAACAATGTGGCCGGATTTAACGTTACACACCTCTTTAACGTAATATGAGGAGCCAAAAGCGTCAGCTCATATCCCGTTAAACGGGCACTGGTCAAATGCTGCGTCTTTGTCTGATTAAGCAGGGCATCAACAGCATGGGGGACTAATACCAACAACTTATGAGATAACACAATTCCCTCGCTTTGGCGTATTGACACAGCTGTCGCCGCAACCGAGCGAAAACAACCAGGCAATGCTCGGGCAACAGGGTCAAGTACAGCCGAAAAATATGCACACGGGCGCTGCTTGTCGCCGTGCATCTGCACCAAAACTGATAACGCACATCCATCTTTTTCATGCACATACAGCGAAAAAGGTTTTGTATAATCAGGAGTCCCTAACACTGGTGCTGAACAAAGGGCCTGTCGTAATTGCTGGAAAGCAGCGTCACACTCATTTGACCAAGGAAGCGGAATAGGTGTGTCTTTTGTCAAAAGGGCTAACAATGGTTTAGCTATGTGTGAAAACCCTAATATCCATTGCCTACAAAAAGAAACAAGTCCCAAAAATGCAGGCATGTCCTTCTGCGTGGACGGCGTCGGCGTGTCCAGAATTACTTGGATACGATCTGGTGTAAGTGCACGCCCCTCCTTAGACAAAAGGTGACCCAGATAAGTCACCTTTGGTCTACAGAACTGCAATTTCTTCCGAGATACTTTGTGATTGTGGGATGCCAAAAAGGAAAGCAAGGATAACGTACTCTTCTCACACAACTCCGGAGTGTCAGCCGCCAACAAGATGTCATCGACATATTGAATGAGGGCGACACCCTCGGGCAGAACAAAGGAATCCAATTGTCTTTTCAAAGCCTGACTGTAAATGCTAGGGCTTTCTGTGTAGCCCTGAGGAACTCTACAAAATCGATAAGACCTGTTATTCAGAGTGAAACCAAAAAGGTATCGGCTATCGGGATGAATAGGAATCGAAAAGAAGGCATTTTTCAAATCAATAACTGAAAACGTGGTCGCCGTAGGCGGGACCAAAGTAAGCAACGTCGTGATATCAGAAACCACTGGATACTGAGGTATCACGATCATGTTTACTTCTCTCAAATCAATTATAAACCAATAAACTTTGGCATCCGTATCCTTTTTCAAAATGGGTAGAATCGGACTATTACAGACGTTGTAGGGAACTTCCTCCACTACTCCCACTTTAATCAAATCCTGCACAATCTGTATAAGAGCCTCCTCCCCCTCCTGGGAAATACGATACTGTGGGAGGCGCGGTAACACCGCCCCCTCCTGGACACTAATGTGAACAGGCGGAATCACCATCTGTCCCACATCAGTATCCGAAGTGGCCCACAAAGCACGAGGGAGGGTAGCTAACACCGCATCCTCTGCAACCACACACATCCGCTCAGACCGAGGGTAATTGTCATTTAATATCACCCGCACTCTGGCAGGGGAGCAGCGGATCGTAGCTCCGAAGTGCTTTAACATATCAAGGCCCATAATGTTGTCCGGCGTGTTCGGGGCAAGCAAAAACGGACAGGGTGCAGAAAAAGAATCAACCTGAAATGTGAGGGGCCGCAAAAGAGGGCTTCGGGAGAGTGTACCGTCAAACCCTACCGATGTAACCATTAAGCCAGATGGGGGAGCCCTCGGAACCAATTGTTTAGACAGCGCACTACGAGTCGCTCCTGTATCCACTAGGAACTGATCAGTAGAACCCAAAACCTCAGCTGATACGTAAGGACCCTTCTGATCAACCGGCACCTCAACTGATTCTAACCCCCATCCAACGCATTCCTATGCATGCTGAGAATCATGGTACCCAGAGCGGTCAATCCCCGACACTTGATACTGGTTTTGTCGATCGAAAACATTAGGCCTATCTCGTTGCTGCCCGGCAGGGTCAAAACGAGCGTGATCGTTAGAATTCCCTCTAAAATTCGAGAAACCTCCTCTACCTCTCGGGCCACCCTGATTGTGTCCCTGACGCGAAGCATGCAATGCCGGGCAATCTCTGGCCCAGTGTCCCGATTGTTTACAATACGCACACTGATTCCTATTCAAATCAGATCGGCCCGAGGGAGGACCATAAAATCCTCCCCTTCCTCTATTGACACCCCGACGGGGCGGACCATACACTTGGGCTAACATCACCTTCGTTTTTAAATCTTTCGATTTCTTCTCCTCCTGCCCCTTCGCCTCTTGCTCCTGACGCTCATAATACTGAGCTATAGTCAGGAGGGCTGTCGGGGACGCGGTGGACCAAGAACTTTCACTCGCTTTTAGGCGGGCTGCTATTGCCGGTAATAAATTCGCCACATATTTATCAGCAAAGAGGTGTCGACCCGTATCATCCGTAAGTGACTGACCACTAAAATCATGAAACGTCTCCTCAAAGCGCGTAAAGAAATCTGCAACTGATTCATCGACTTTCTGCTTACACGAGGCTAACATGTTCCAGTCAATCTTTTTAGGGGGAATGATTGTTTTCAACTTAGTCAGAATAGCAGCAGGGAGATCTAAGATAATCTGAGGTGGTTTCTGCGCGGGCTTCCTCTCTCTATCCTCATCCTCAAGCTCAGACCACTGAGCCTTAAAAGCGGCAACATCGTCCACCTTCCGCACGGATCGCCACATATCCGGTGGTAAAATAAGCCCAAAGAACAGATCTATATCTGCTAAGGTCATAGTGCAAGAATTCAAGGCCCCCTCGACTTCTTCGTAAAAAGCCGCTGGATTCTTGCGGGGATCAGGCAATGCATTTTTTAATGCCATAACATCAGCCCTATGCCAAGGAGTATAAACCCAATTGTACACAAAATATCCCTTAGCATCAGCGGAGGTAATGTCCGCACTAGTTCCCGCTCCCTTAGGGGGAACATACAAGGGTGCCGCCTCTCGCATTGGTTTAGCATGCACTAGTTCGCTCTTATCTGAGTGGGAGGTGGGTGAGTGGCCATCACCGGTACGCGAATCCGACTGCTTTTCCTCCTCTGCTTTTTGGCGCGCCCTCTCTTTAAGGTCACTCGCCGCGTCCCGTAATGCAAACAGACGTCGAACCGCATCAGGCGCCTTAGAGGGAGAAAAAACACCATTACGCAATGCTTTAGCATCTAATACCACATCATCAGGCTCAAAAACGTTGGAATATTTCCGAAAGACAGTAATCACTTCATCAGAAAAGTGGCCCAAAAAATACAACTTCTCTCTATCCTGCCACGTTTCCCAAGAGTCCAACAATTCAGCGAGGGATAACTTGCCCTTAAGTGCACGATAGGAAACTTGCCGAAGCTCACCCATTCGGTCAACCGATAACATGGACCGCGTGTCTACCTTACCCGATGCCGATCCAGAATCCTGTGGCCTCGGGGCAGACGCGCCAACATAAGGGGGCGGAGAGCGATCTAATAAATAAAAATCATCGTCAGGATTATTAAGGACAGGATAAAGTAGTTGACGAACAGCATATTGACCCGAGACTTGCAACCTGCGCTCTTTCTCTTGCCTCTCCGTCTGTTCTCTTTCCTCCCGACGCTTCGCTTCCTGTGCTCGCACATGATCATTCTTCCGTTGCTCTTTATCAAACAGCGCTTTCTCACGTTTCTCTCGCTCACGCACTTCCTTCACCCATAACCGGACATACTCAAACATATCTTGACGAGCACGCCGTTTACACATACACTGTTCCACATACTCAATCTTACGCATATCAAACGATCCATACAAAGGCCAGCGCAACTCAGGATCCTTCTTGTTGTATTTCCTCCATATTGTGCTGTACATTATAGAGGAAAGACCATGCTTCACATACATATCCCTATTAGGAGTCCCCTCTGGGGGAGCTGGAGCAGATTCCTCGAGGTTTAACCGGTTTCCAAAGCAGCAGCACCACTTACGGAGTGCGCTAAAAGCAGGCATGCTCAAAAATAATGCAAAATATGCAGTATTATCAAAAAATGGCACTTAAACGTTGTGCCGTTCAAAGTTACACAGCTCCGGAGAAATATCTCCACATTACCTGCCTATATGTGTTGCAACGCATATATTCTCACAATAACCAATACAAGATATGACCGGTCATCACAAATCAAACTCAAATAGCCAAACCAGGCTTCAAAAACTCGGAGCAAGTACCGTACAACGGTTCTTACCAATCAAGAGTCCAGATTCCAACTGCCAAGCTCCAAAATTCGCCCAAACGGCTGTCACGGCAGGACCGACAGAAGAGGTCTCAGTCGAGGACCGGCGCCACCCAGATGGTCAGCTCGGAAGGGAAGGAAGAAAACCTCGGGATGCCAGGACTAAAAGTGCCTCTGGCAGTGATCACATCCCCGGCCAAATTCCTCACCTTCGTCACGACCAGTCCTTCGAGCATCCGAGTCGTCGATGAGCCCCACGTGACGGGCGCCAATTGATGAATACAGGCCCCAGCTAGGCCCGCAGGACACAAGGGTTCGCTCTCCTGCAATGGAATCTATAAGGAAGTTGGCACGGAAACTGCAAAATACAAAGACAAAGTTTATTAACCCTTAAGGGTGGTCCTACAATCCATACAACACCCTTCAGTATTGCATAGAGTAGCACAAAGAACTTGCGTACACGGTCCCCTTTTATACACAGCAGAGGGGCTCATAAGTGGGTGGATACAACATAGGCGAAATCCATTACCATTTAAGGACATTTTCGATACAGGATCAATATGTGGGCGGAGTCAACAATTTCCTGGGCCCGCGAAAACATGGTCAAGCGAGGACTAACTGATAACAGATGTGGTCAAGTCTGGGCATGCGCCAGACGGACAAAGGAGCTATTTATAGACTGTTACTAGGCAGATTGCAAGAGCAACTAACACGAAGATAGGACTCTTCTCGTGTTGAGCACGTGGAGACATGACAATACAAAATGGAGTCCAGACTTTAGTCAACATAACGTAAGAGACATGTTCTAAGGAAAGAGAATTCATGTCTTTAGTAAATGCTTAATCACATCGTCGTTTCAATTTACAACACAATGCACAGACACCATAACCCAATACAAACAAGAATTGCATCATCAAAAGTCAATCATAAACACCAACAGGAATCAATGGGACAATCAGCTAACACAGACAGAGACACCACACCACTCATAAAGGTTAAAATGTTTCATAGTGTACCACAAGCATGCACATGCACAATCCTGACAAGTGACTGGTCAAACATAGGAGGACAAACCACCAATGTGCACTCAAAATAAGCTCAGTAACAAGACTCTACCTTGCTGCATGTGACAGACACACAAGTAATGCACACTACACTTGCAACACACATCTGAATGTATCACACAGCAACAACTACTCACACCCAATGTCATGCAAATAGAACATCACACACACATAGCATCTGTCAGTGGAAAGAGCCAACACAGACCAAACACTGCATACACCCACAACAAAAACACAACAGATGCACATACCAATCCATTACATTGCAAACTCAGCTGGACATCAGGGGGATGCACATGAGGCAAGTACAAGGCAACATACACTGACAGCACTGGATGCACACCAAGCAGTGTGTGCACACCAACCAAATCAGTAGCACACACATCTGATTGCCACACCATGAACTCCCACAACACAAATCATCACAGCATACAGAGAACATCACACTCGGGAAAGGTAGTAGTACCTCAGCAAACACACGTAGAGCTTAACCATCACCCACAGATGCACAACTAAGGGAAACCTAGGGGCAAACAACATGACTAGAGGACTGTGCTGCTCAAACATATGCACCGCACATAGGCAACCATGGCAGCAAAACTGTAGAAGAAAATAACACATATTTAATTGAGAAACTGTCCTGAGTGGCATATTGGTCCTGAACACAGTTCAGCCTCACACAGCATAGTGTCACACTATGAAGTGGTGGGGCGACTCACACACTGGCATGCCATGGGGTGGAAGACATGAGATTGAAACGGTGTGTACTTCAGTAGTGGATAGGTGAGGAGTGTACAGTACACAAACACATGGAGGAGTTACTCACAATGTGTAGGCATCAGAAGCACCTATAGGGGATGGCATGACTCCACACACCACATACCATACTGGAGCCAAAAATTGGGTCAAGAGACAGCAATGCCTGACAAAACTCACAAATAATGTCAGTATGGCTGAGCAGGTCTGCACAGTGAGCACAAACAGTAACAAGACACATGGCTGATCAACAAAACACAACAAATACTTGGCAGTCACACACTATGCATAATCACAACTGGCAGTAACAACAAGTAGGTGTCCCCCAGGAGTGCAAGGACACACCTACACATTGCACAGTGTCCAACATACAACTCCTACATGTGCCCACAATCTGAAGCCCATGGCAGACGACTGAAACAAACAAGCACTCATTACCTGGATCACACATGTGTGCAGTTGGAATTGCAGGGGCACACACACACCAACACAACTAAAAAATGCCAGTCCAATCACACTGTATGAACAATCAAGTGCACATATTGAAATGAACCCATGTGCATAGAAAGACAGGCCTACACAAGATGACCACACATCAACACTGCTGTTCACACATCAAGAAAGATCACTCAGATATGATGGACCCTAGTCACCCTGCAAGTAATCCTGTGGATAGAAGTCACCTCTGTTGTGGTATTGCATCATAACATGATGTGTACAATTTAGCAAAAATGACCATGGAATGATTAGGATAACAGTAGATCATCAAAACCAACCATCATTGCACCCTCAAGACTCAGAATCAAAAAGAAAAGAAAAGTGCCTGTCATCTCTGGCAAACTCTGAAAAAGTAAAACAATCAATTGGCAATGTTACAGTGGCAAACAGAGCATGAGTCACATGCAACCACACCCATACAGAAAACATTTTATTCAGCAAGAACACTGACAAAGCAGACAACAGGAGTAATTGTCTTTATTACATATTCCCAGGTAGGCATCACAAGTAGAAAAGAGCAAGGCCATTAGCCAGTCACTATTCAAAGTATGTAAATGTGTACATGACAACCTGCACAGGGAATGGACGTCCAAAGTGACAAACAGCAAGGCCATTGGTCAGTCCATAGTTCAAGTATGTATATGTGTGCATGAGAACCTGCACAGGAAATGGGCATCCACAGTGATAAAGAGCAAAGCCATTGGCCAGTCCATAGTTCAAAGTATGTACATGTGTGAATGAGAACCCGCACAGGGAATGGGCATCCACAGTGGCAAACAGCAAGGCCATTGGCCAATCCATAGTTCGAAGTATGTACATGTGTGCATGAGAACCTGCACAGGGAATGGGTAACACCGTACAATGCCATGGGAATCACCACAGCTTGTGGGATACAAAAGAGCAGTCCAGGCACCGCTGTGGGAGAGATGGGTTTGGGAGGGTGACTTTGCCTCAGACGTGGCTGTCAGTTGAACTGGTATGTGGCTGATTGTCAACCTGGGAGAGAGGAGACCAGTCGAGGTAGAGGCATCAGTGGCTATGGGAGCTGGAGGGCTGCTTGGCCTGGGTGGCATGGTGGCACGTGGAGGCGGAGACATGCTGCTGTGAGACACAGTGTGTGAGGGTGAATGTGGAGGGTTGCCTCTACACTTTTTGGGGATTCGATAGGTAAGAATTGTCTTGGTAGGAGTGGGAGTGTGACGGGCACAACAGCCTCACTCTCCACCAAAGGTGCATCAGGTGCAGGTGACTCTCCCTGTGGGGATTTGCTGGATCTGGTGGTACGCTTGGGCTGGCCTTGCCTTTTCACCTCCATCCCCTGTTGACCAAGTGAACCACCTGCATTGCTCTCCTGTCCCAGCTTCACAGGGGTGTGGGTGGGAGTTAAGGTTGTGGGTGAATCTGCCTCAGAGAGCTGTTTGTGCGGACTCATTGCAGGCACCAGCTTCACAGTAGCCAGGGCAACTGTTGTTTGTCTTTGGTAGCAGGTTTGGAGACGGGAGTGTCCTTGGATGGTGGTGATTCGGATGCATGTGAGCCTGAGGCCTGCTTCATGGCCTGATGGCCCTGAGTGTCACCTGAAGGGCAGTTGCCTTTGCGCTTCTGTGTGCCTGTTTTTTATTTTGAGGATGGTGTCTGCACTCTGGGCTGCTTGGAGTGCTGCTGTTGTGTGCTGCGTTTTGGGTCCTTGGAGCCTGAGGGCTGTGGTGTGTTGTCACTCTCATCAGATGTTGCCTCGGCAGGGTGGTTTCTGAAGGGACTAGAGCTGGACTCTGAGCCTGTGACAGCTGAATGGCTGCCGTCACTGTGGAGGACAAAGACTGGACAGTTCTGTGTACCCCACCCATGTCAGAATGAATGCCCTCCTTGAAGGCAACTACCTGTGCCAACTTATTGTCATGATCCTGGAAGGCATTCAGGAGAGTAGTCTGAACTATACACAGCTGTCGCAAAAGGTCCACCGCCTCAACACTGAGGGCAGCAGGAAAGACAGGGACAGGGGCAGTGGTGCCTGGGGGGAAGGACACTCTACCCTTCTTAGTGCTGCGGGCACGGACAGCACTAGTGGTAGTAGCCGGGAGGGTGGGCACTGGACGATGAGTGGTGGAAGAAGAAGCAGATTTCCCACTCCCAGTGCCCTCCAACATCGAGGAGTCACCGCTGGATTCAGATGATGTTTAGGTTGGTGTTTCTGGGCATGATTCTTCAAGGGCACTCCTGTCCCCCTCCAAGGCGCTGGTCACATCAGTGTGTGTAAGGAGAAAAGAGGGATACCCCTAATTGTTAATCCTAAATCAGGGTAATTGAACTTGGGTGAAAAGAGCAAAGATTTAGGAAACAGTAATTATGTCCTAATTACAGCAAATATAGCCAGTATGACTCTTGAAAGCATGACTAATCATAAAATCTATTTTTCTAACAATTCTTTAATATTTTTAGATCACGAAAAAAGTTCATTTTGTAGTCTTACATATGTACATGAACATAATCACGTTTGTTTCATTGCTACAGGTCACATCAGTGTCAGTGAGCTCATGTGTAGCAGTTGTGCCGATGCCTCACCACTGGTGTCTGTCCCCAGTCCTTCTGTGCCCTCAGTAGATGCTGTAATAGACAGAGACGTAGGTTCAGTATAGTGCCATACTCACAAACATCATAAGCATGCAAAGCACAAAACTAGAATATGATACCCCCATGTTTCACAGCACCCTGTGCAGTCTGCATGTGCAACCTTAATGCACAACTCAGAAGATGCATAGTTGTCAACAATGACCTATGTGACGTTCACACAGCCAAATAGCTTGCCCGTGCCTCCTTGTAACCTGACATACTGATTTCTGTAAGCATACCTACGTGCCTGTAGGTGAGATAGATGTACATCTCAACATGTTGTCACAGTCACATAGAATGTCCTTATACTATGGCCATGAGCTACTGATGTCCACCAAGTTGTACTTTGAAGCAAAACAACCATTGCACGTTGGTGTCAAATGTGTAGTTCTCACAATTTCCAAGTCAAGCCCTGCACACATTGACGAAAGCACACTAAGATGAGGCACACTGCTGTTCACTTCCCGGTGATGTCTATGACACCCATAATGCAGCAGATGTTATAAGGCCACATCTCATCTTGCAATGTCAAGGGCCTTTATATTAAACACATGAGAAAGTACATGTAGCGAAAATGCATGACAGCTGCACTCAACACAGCCACTTACAAGCAATTGCATCACACTAGAAATATCACAGAGCTCCACACTGGCTTGGGGTTGGGATACATGCAGTCACTCACACTGAAAGTCCCCCTCACAGAATACTCACCCCCAACTTGCTGCTGATGGGCCCTTAAAGGTTCATCCGGCTCTGGCTGTATCAATGCCAAGATGTGGGCCATTAGTGGTGTTATGCTCCTGTGTGCCAACCTTCCAGTACCAGGGAGCAGCCTCAGTGTCATCTCTGCCACATTTTTGCTCAGACGGCAGATGTCATCCCACCTCTTGTGACAGTGAGTGTGCCATTGGTTGGAGACACCCAGAGCCAGTAACTTGCGTGCAATGGCCCTCCATAATGCCTTACGCTGGCAGACTTTAAGCTGCAGGCATGGGAGACAAGAAGAGGAAGTTTCAGTGACTGTTTATTACTGGTAATACGAAACCACGAAACACACAAAACTTTCCCATCTCTAAATGACGCTGTGTAAATGAAAATAATTTGTTGGGTATTTAAGAGATGCATAATATACGTGCGATCCAGATTAATAATTACTAGGTTGAATTTTTCTCGTTAGCCTCGTCACTCGCTTTTAAGTTATGAAACTTTAGTGGACAAATGTGGTTGAATCTAAATGTTATGAAACATTCCCATTTCAAAATGGCGCTCTTCCTGGAAGGGATTCTGTTTGGTACCTTAGAGTCATGAAAAAAATATTTTTTGCAATGTATATGAGTAATAACGTGGTTTATCGCCTTACGCGTTAACCTTGCCACTCGCTTTTAATTTTGAAATCCGAGTGGGCATATAGGCTTTGATTTTAATTACAACTCTCATCCCACATACAAAGGGATTTATTTACAAATTGATAATTACATTCTTAGTGACATATCGCAGGATCATACTATTCCGTTGGTTCAAACCAAATACATAACGCTACCTCAGATTCGACTGGATATACTGATATCTAATTGTTCAGATACTTCCACGTTTAGGGAGCTGTGGTATGGGAACACTTCAAGAGGGCGCCCTGAACACTCCCACTATCATGGGTCGCAATTTTAAGTCCGGCGCATTTCGCGGGCTTTGATATGCACGACTATTTAATGAGGCCGGCATGGGAAGCGGACACTTGTACTCGAGGATGCGATGAGGAAAACAGATGCGATAACGCCGCTCTGAATTAAGGTGAGGGAGTTAGAACTCTGTAATGTTATGGATGCATGGAGGAGGGTTGGTTTCGTAATGACCTGATGGGATTGTTTTTATGTATTGATGCCCGGAACCCATCTACTTTCTTGAACGCTAAGGGGCAGATTTACAAGCCCCGTGCGCCACATTTGCGCCGCCGTTGCGTCACTTTTGTGACGCAGAGGCGGCGCAAAACTAGCGCCATGCTGTGACAGATTTACAACGTGACGCATCTAAGGAGATGCGTCACGTTGTAAAGCCCTGCGCCACATTAAACCTGTGTCAGGTTTCATGTATGCAGGGTGGGCGTTCCGTCGGAAAAAGCATCGGAAAATTGATGCAGTGAAATCTACAAGATTTAACTGAGTCACTTTTCCAACGCTGCTGCGTCAAAACCCTGCGCCTGCTTGAATCAGGCGTAAGGCATGACGCAGCATGTTCGGTATGGGCAGCCCCTAAACATTGCTGGAGTTGCGTCGTGCTTGTGACACGACTCCAGCAATGCTCCGCCCTTACGCCATCAGATGCGTCACTTATCTATTTATCCTTGCGCCACGATGCGCTGCATTGTCAATGAGGCGCATCTGTGGTGGCGCAAGGGTAAACTTGCGTGACGCATCTTTCCTGGCGCATCCCTGCTGATTTGCAGGGATGTGCCAGGAAACATAAATCTGCCCCCTAGACTATACAGGCGCTAACATTTTACCACTGTGACTTTGCGGATAGTACTCTCACTAGTTAGTATTAGATTGGACATCCTTTTATTTAAGGGTTTATACTTATTTTACCTATGTTAGATGTGTGATATTATAAATAGCGATCACAAGGAAATCTTCCTCCTTTAACTTACAGGTTACAGACCATTACTCTGGATCTGTTCTCTTTTGGGACGCATCACAACTTTACCCTCACCTGTATATCATGTGGGTTGGAATTATCAACACACTTTAAGTAAGTGTGAATCTGAACGTACTAACCTGTAGTAATTTATTTGAGATTATCTCTGAGTAAAATTAACTGGAATTCCTCTTGCTCCCACTTCTCTTTAGTAACAAATCAACACAGGACTTAGGAGGTCAGTTCATTTGGCACGCATTTTATAACAGGATACAGAATCTTTTCTTTACGGGTTGTTTTTCACATATTAGTTGCACCATGGGTGAGGTCCTAGATATAAGCACTTTGTGCATTGATGGCATGGTATGATATAAGTGATGACCTGCACACACACCGTCCATTTACGGGTGCACAATGTTATCACTCTATTGGTCTTGTCTGGCTTTTTTGAGAAAAGCATTACTTACCCCTTTTTCCTTTTTGGCCTGTTTCTTGTTTTTTCTTGTTTTTGTGTTTTTACAAATTATCTGATTCGTTCTTTGCACTGGTTTTTATTAAGGTTGTATAACCACACCTTTGTATACAACATGATTGGTGATTACATACTTTGTATTTTATTTAGCCTTGAAAAAGTCGCGGGGTTAATCCTCAAGCTGGCGACGAAACACGTGTTGGCTTGTTAACCTGTATATAAAGACTGAGAACAAAAGGATAAAAAAAAGAAGAATAAAAGAACAAAAGAAACGTGTTCTAAACACTTGTTGCACTGTTTTGACTTACTGTAGCTACAGCTGTCATAGCCTTATACGTATTGTGTGCTGGGGCTGTTGTTGTTTTACACTGGGTTATGTACCACTGTCTTTCTGTACAGGAGCATGCACAAACCTTGCACAGCTATACAGATATGTTTAGCAGAGACCATACAGCACAATATGTGGTACATTAGCATCAGATAATTGCATAGAAATGCATGCAGGTATGAGGATGGACACAGTACCTGGCCATCTCATACACATGCAGAATGCCAGCACAGAAAGCATTGTGAAAAAGGCCCTCACCTGTGATGCAGTATGTGAGGGAGCAAGACATACATTACATTGGAAATGATGTGTCGAGGCAGACTCACTGTGACCAACACTACACACCCCTCAGTGTCCTTGGCCTGTGAATGGCTCACTGTGTCATGGAGGTTACATTTAGGGAGATTATCTTACATTGTCACACCCTTCTCACAAGGTCTGTCTTGTGCAATCCACAGGCCTAAGATAGCTCATTGATAAATAGGGTGGCAGACAACACATATGTCTCACTCTGTCCATTTACTGATGGGTCCCTGTCAAATTGGGCAGTACCTGTGCAGGCCAGGGGGACTCACACTGAGGTTACACATGGGCCATCAGAACATTCACATGCATGTACAATATGAGAGGGCAAACAGTGCCTACACATGCGAGTCAGTACACATAATGAAAACAAGGGAAGGAGGATGTTTCAGAAGTACATTAATATGATGTGTCATAGTTGCATTTCCACCAGAGAGGCCGAATGCCTCTCTGGTGTGCTACAACGCCTGAACTACAGCGGAGCTGGTTTTTGATGGAAAGGGGAGTGAAAAATTTAAAAGGTGAGTGGTTTTAACCAATAACCAATTTAATCCTGGCAAACCAAATACCGAACTAAAAACAAGTGGGTTGGACAGAAGCCGGCCAATTAGGTGGGACAAGGCTTATCCAAATGGGGGAAGGTCAACATGTTTCTGCTTAATGAGCCCAGTCGGCTAAGCATTCATCAGGACCATAGGGAACACCACGGCGGTATGCACACGCTAAGGTGCACCCTGACCAGTGGTGTGTTTGAGCGGTAAGACTCACTGTTTTACCGCAAGAGCCATCCTGTAATTAAGGGGCTAGTAACGCTCAGTAAACCAGTATTTGTTGCGTCATGGGTCCGGATCCGGGCCGAGCAGGACTGATCCAGGTACCTTGCGGGAGTGTGCGAGCATGGAAATACTATAGCTCACTACCCCCCTCTCGGACCCATGACGCAACAAATACTGGTTTACTGAGCGTTACTAGCCCCTTAATTACAGGATGGCTCTTGCGGTAAAACAGTGAGTCTTACCGCTCAAACACACCACTGGTCAGGGTGCACCTTAGCGTGTGCATACCGCCGTGGTGTTCCCTATGGTCCTGATGAATGCTTAGCCGACTGGGCTCATTAAGCAGAAACATGTTGACCTTCCCCCATTTGGATAAGCCTTGTCCCACCTAATTGGCCGGCTTCTGTCCAACCCACTTGTTTTTAGTTCGGTATTTGGTTTGCCAGGATTAAATTGGTTATTGGTTAAAACCACTCACCTTTTAAATTTTTCACTCCCCTTTCCATCAAAAACCAGCTCCGCTGTAGTTCAGGCGTTGTAGCACACCAGAGAGGCATTCGGCCTCTCTGGTGGAACCCGATGATGAAGCATGTCACCAACCAGGTTGGTGAGTGAGGGTTCTCTTAAAAACACAATTTTTTGCTCACGCTGTTACTCCTAGTTTGCTCCTTACTTTGTTCACTCTTTTGTTGTTGATGTATCATTAACCATGGGGGATCAAGAGTGACTGTCCCTCACCCTCTCGTTGTTATTGTGATAGTTGCATTTCCACCAAGAGTGTCACCCTCAGGCATTTCAATCTTGTGCATAATGCTTACATATCCATGGTGGCAATATTAAAAATGGACACACGTCCTTCAGTACCCTCTGGACGAAACACATTTGTAATGTCACAAATGAACATGTGAAAACCTCATGGACTCTAACATCCATTAGCACAGGCAATGTTTGTTCTGACTTCCACTTTCCAAACCAGCAGTGTTACTGTATGGCTGCAAAAACAATGCATGTCCCTCCCATCCTGAAATGCAGCCATGGGTCTGTGTAAATTATGCTACAAACCCCATTTACCTGAAGTCAGCATTCTAGGCAGTGTATTGCACAAACTTGCACTCACAGGCACGTACTACAGCAGATCAACTTCATGTGTGCACTCGTTGCACTCCCCAACTTTCACTCTGACACACTTACCAATACATCAGGAGCACCATATATCCTCCCATACTGTGAAAGCACCTCATCCACTAGGACCTCCAGCTCCTCTGTGGTGAAGGGACGGGCCCTGATTTTGTCAGTTCTCGCCATCACTGGGTCCAGGAGACAGGAACAGCAGCAGTTGGTGGTGAAGAGTGTCAGTCAGCAGTGTCTGCATGCAGTGCAAATGTGTGGCTCACTCCCAGACATATATAGCACCCTGGGGTTGTTTCAGTGTTACTCAGCTGATGCAATTGGTGTTCCAGCTCAGCTTTTTTCAAATGTAACCAATGACCGCCACCCCGGTAGCAGAGCACGCCTACCGTGATTTTCGAATGTGTATGTCACTACTGCGATTGCGGTTCCTATTGGCCGAAAGGGCTTGGGCATTGGCGTTGTCATACAGCGAGGCCCATGCTGCGGCTACCGCGAATTGGCATCTTTAAATTGCATTCAATGACCGGACCCATGGTGGTGGTGCACGCCAAGCGCGATTTTCAAAAGTGCATTTCACTACCGCAATTGTGGTTCCCATTGGCTGCAATTGCATGGACATTGGCGGTGTTACACCACAGGGCCCATGCGGTCGCTACCGTGAATAGCCATCTTTCAATTGGTGCCAATGGCCATGATTGCGGTGGCGGTGCACGCCTACTGTGATTTTCAAAAGTGCATTTCTCTACTACAATTGTGGTTCCCATTTGTTGCAATGGCATGTGCATTGGCGGTGTCACACCTTGGGACCCATGCGGTCGCTACCGCAATTTGGCATCTTTCAATTGGTGCCAATGGCTATGATTACGGTGGCGGTGCACGCCTACTACGATTTTCAAAAGTGCATTTCAGTACCGCGATTAAGGTTTCCATTGGCTGCACTGGGATGGGCATTGGCGGTATCACACTGCTGGGCCCATGCGGTCGCAACCGCAAATTGGCATTATTCAATTGTGAGGTTTGCAAGGGATTCTGGGTAACAGGACCTGGTGAAAGCCAGTCAAGACACCCCATCCTGGATTTCCCTGGGTGTCTACTTTTCAAAAATGTATATGTTTGCTAGGTTTCCCTATGTTCCGGCAGAGCTAGGTTTCAAAATCTACAGCTTGGCACTTTGCAAAAAAAAGATCAGTTTTCACTGTAAAAATGAAGTGTGTCCATGTTGTGTTTTGGACCGTTTCCTGTCGCAGGCACTAGGCCTATCCACACAAGTGAGGTACCATTTTTATCAGGAGACTTAAGGTAATACAGAATTGTAGAGCAACTGTTATTACCTATTGACTTTTGATGCATTTCTGCCTTCCAAATGAAAGACAATGTGTAAAAAGAAGTCATTTTGAAAAATGACCTATTAGTCTCATGCTAGTATTGGTACTCACAATTTTGGAAATGTGCAAATATCTATTGTTTCTAAACTCCATATTTTGTTCCCATTTCAGAAATACATAGTTGTTATTTATACAGATTTTTCATTCATACGATTTTTCCATTTATACAATTTTCCAGAATAATTGCTATTGACCCTTGACCTTGCTGGTAGGTCGCTCCCCCACCACACAGCTCCGCCTGTGTGCCCTGCCACTGCTGTTAAAGTTGAGGTCCTCCTCCACCCGCAGGCTACCACCTGCGCCTCATCCCTGGTGGCCAGTGGTAGGCCCTAGGTTTGTATCTTTGTGCCCGTTTTTTGCCTTCTGTCTTTCCCTCGCTGCCCTGATTTGTGCCAGTTTTTTTTGTCTTCTGTCTCGCCCTCGCTGCCCTGGTTTGTGCCTGTTTTTTGCCTTCTGTCTCCCCCTCGCTGCCCTGATTTGTGCCCTTTTGCCTTCTGTCTTCCCCTCGCTGCCCTGATTTGTGCCCTTTTGCCTTCTGTCTCCCCCTTGCTGCCCCTGTTGTGCCTGGTTGCCTTCAGGTGCCCCACCGCTCTCGTTCCTCCCGCTGTGTCCCCTGCGGCCCCGCCCCCTCTCAACCCATTCACTCCCCCTGACTTCCACCTCCCTCCTCCCAGCTGCCCCTCCCTCCCACATCCCTATATATGGTGGCCGCTGCGCGGCCGCACCGCTGGCACGCCTAAGGCACGCCTGTCTGCGCCTGTCCATGCCTGGACCGCACCCAGCGCCAGAACCCCTGGTCCCAGCACCCGCCACGATGACCACCACCGCTACGATGCCAGCACACTCCATGCTCTCAACCCCGGACGGACCCACATCTGATTCGAGGCCGCCCCGAAACGCACACAGGGTCCCTTCACCTGCCTGAACTGCAGCTACACCAGCCTCAGAGCCACTGAACAACCCATGAAGAAAGACCTCAACCAGCTCCGATGCATACTACTGAACACCCGCTCCGCATGCAAACACGCCGTCGAGCTCTGGGACCTGCTCGACACATCATCCCCGGACATCGCCTTCCTAACAGAGACCTGGATGAACGACTCTTCCGCACCCAACATCGCCATAGCCATCCCAGACAGATACAAGATCACCCGCAGAGACCGCACCAACAGAGTCGGAGGAGGAATCGCCATCGTCCACAAAAACAGCATCAGGGTCTCGACCAGCACCGACAACACTCTCAGTACCGCCGAACACATGCATTTCCAGATCCACACAGACCCCAACTCCACCCTCAGAGGCACCTTCGTCTACAGACCCCCTAGACCCCGACCCCAGTTCAGCGACTCCATCAGCGACTTCATCAGCACGCACGCCCTTACCTCCACTGACTTCATCCTCCTCGGAGACCTGAACTTTCACCTGGAGAACAACAACGACAGCAACTCAACAACCCTGATTGATAACCTCGCCAACCTCGGACTGAGGCAACTCGTCACAATGCCTGCCCACTCCGCAGGCCACACGCTTGACCCCATCATCTCCGCAAGCCCCCACGTCACCTTCAGCCACTCCAACGAACTCCTCTGGACTGACCACCGCTGCATCTACTTCTCCTTCCAGAAACCCACCATACACCACCGCACCCAACAAATACCTCGCCGCTGCTAGAGAAAAATCACTGAAGACCAACTACACGCAAACCTTGCTCTCAGCCCACCCACTTAACCCTCCAACACCGACGACGCTGCCCGCAACCTCAGACGCTGGATCAACGACTGCGCCAACAACCTGGCCCTGCTGAAGAAACCCCCCCACAAAGACACCAGCAAGAGGTTCATCCCAGAACTCCTAGCCTCCAAGTGAGCCTGCCGGAAGCTAGAGAAGAAATGGCACAGCGAACAGACTCTGGACAGCCACGCAGCCCACAAGGACGCCACCCGCAACCACCATCACCTCATCAGGACTGCCAAGAGGACTTCCTTCAAAGACCGCCTCAACAACAACGCACACAATAGCAAGGAGCTCTTCAACATCGTGAAGGAACCCTCCAACCACAGCTCCAACACCAACGACATCCCGCCATCGCAAGCCCTGTGCAACTCCCTCACCACTTTCTTCCACAACAAGATAGCAGACATCCACAACAGCTTCAACACCCAGACAGCCCCAACAGACAGCAACACAACAGTCTCTCCGCACACCATCGACCACGGCCTCCTGCTAGCCTGGACCAGCGTGAGCATCGATGACACCATTAAGACCATGAGCACAATCCACTCCGGCTCCCCGTCAGACCCATTCCCGCACCACATCTTCATCAAAGCCAGCAGCTCCATCGCACCCCACCTGCGCAACGTCATTAATCTCTCCCTCAAGACCGCGACCTTCCCAGAGAGCTGGAAACACGCCGAGATCAACGCCCTACTCAAAAAACCCAAGGTAGACCCTAGAGACCTCAGGAACTTCCGGCCCATCTCTCTGTTCCTGCTCCCGGCCAAGGTCATCGAGAAGATCTCCAACATACAGCTCAGGTTTCCGCAGCAACCACAGCACCGAGACCGCCCTCATCGCCGCCACCGACGACATCAGGATACTGCTGGACAACGGTGAGACTGCAGCCCTCATCCTCCTGGACCTCGCCGCTACCTTCGACATCATCTGCCACTGCACACTACGCGCACGCCTCCACGCCATAGGGATCCGAGACAAAGCCCTGGAATGGACCACCTCCTTCCTCTCCAGTAGAACCCAGAGCGTCCGCCTCCCCCATTCCAATCCGAAGCCTCTGAGATCATCTGCGGCGTGCCCCAGGGTTCCTCCCTAAGACCGACACTGTTCAACATTTACATGGCCCCGCTCGCACATGTCGCCCGACAGCACGACCTCAACATAATCTCCTATGCCGACAACACTCAACTGATCCTCTCCTTCACCAAGAACCCCATCACCGCCAAAGCCAACCTCCATGAAGGAATGAAGGCCGTTGCCAACTGGATGAAGACCAGCCAACTGAAGCTGAACTCAGACAAAATGGAGGTCCTCATCCTCGGCTCCAACCCTTCAACCTGGGGTGACTCCCGACACCCACCGACCACGCACGCAACCTGGGAATCATCCTCGACTCAACGCTCTCCATGACCAAGCAAGTCAACGCCATCTCCTCCTCCTGCTTCAACACCCTCCCGCATGCTCCGCAAGATCTACAGGTGGGTCCCGACAGATACAAGAAGAACAGTCACCCAGGCCCTTGTCAGTAGCAGACTCGACTATGAAAACGCCCTCTACGCGGGAGCTCATCAAACGACTGCAACGTATCCAAAACGCCTCGGCACGACTGATCCTCGACGTACCATGCCAGGGCCACATCACCCCCTACCTGAGAAACCTGCACTGACTGCCCGTCAACAAGAGGATCACCTTCAAGCTCCTCATCCACTCATACAAGGCACTCCACAAGACTGGACCAGCCTACCTCAACAAACGACTCTCCTTCTACACCCCCAACCGCCAGCTCCGCTCCGCCGACCTCACACTCGCCACCGTCAGGCGCATCCGAAGAACAACCACCGACGGGAGGTCCTTCTCCCACCTTGCTGCCAAGACCTGGAACACCCTTCCACTGAACCTACGACAGACCCAAGACCTGCAGACCTTCAGGAGGCTACTCAAGACCTGGCTGTTCGATCAGTAGCGCCCCCCCCCAAGCACCTTGAGACCCTCACGGGTATGTAGTGCGCTCTACAAATGTCATTTGATTGATTGATTGATACACAATAAAAAATCATTGCAAGTCGCTGCTCAGTTATGGGCTCTGGGTTCGTCGGGTTCTTAGTGAACCTACAAGTCCTATATATCCCCACAACCAGAAAGGTCCAGCGGATGTAACAGTATATTGCTTTCAAACAGCTATCATAATTAGAAAAAGTTACAGGTGAAAACGTTGACACAAACGGCTGTTTTTTTCAGCTAATTTTGAAATTTTCATATTTTTAACTGTTAGTTTCTATAAAAAAACCTTGAAGGATCTACACAAATGACCCCTTCCTGAATTCAAGACTTTGTCTACTTTTCTAAAAAATGTATAGCTTTCCAGGGCCCATTATTGCTTTCATACCCATTTCTACCATTAACTGGGAGGAGGTTGAAAGCACAAAATGTAGCAAAAATAGGCTCTGTCCCAGAAAAATGCCAAAACTGTGTAAAATGTTTTGGTTTTCTGACAAAAGTCTGCTTGTCCCTGAAAGCTGGGAAGATGGTGATTTCAGCACCACAACCCCTTTTTTGATACCATTTGCAGGGACACTTTCATCTAGAGCCCTTTTTTCCCATTTAAAAAAAAACAACAAGATTTAGCTGTATTTTGGCTAATTTCTGGGTCCCCTCTAGGGGAATCTACAAACCCTGGGCACCTTTAGAATCCCCATGATGTTGGAAAAAAAGGATGCAAATTTGGCGTGGATACGTTATGTGGTCAAAAATATACAGGACCCTAAGCTCAAACTACCCCAAATACCCCACAAAATGCTTAGCATGGGGGGAAAAGGCCTAGCAGCGAAGGGGTTAAGAATATGTTTCCATATGAAAAGGCATTTATTGATTTGCCTATAGCGTTTGCCCTGCATACAGATTTGCACGTACCATGGCACTCTATTTACTCATGCTGCTAATGTTTACCATGCTAAGTTACCTCATTATCCATGCAAGAGGGAGGAAAGTGAAAGGGGGAGTTAAAAAAGAAGTGTTTTCCTGTTTTAGCCTCTGTAGGTCATTTATTCCCAAAAGAGGCTGGAAGGATTTGCTTGGAAATAGAAATTTACCAAGCAAGTTTGCTTATTTTTTTCTGTGATATTGTTCAGTAGTTTCTGAGTTCTAAGTGTTGAAAATTGTTTGCTTGTTGGGTTTGAAAGGGTTAAAAATTTTGTATGTCGCTGTCATTTAGATTTCTGTTGACAAATTTGAATTTTTCCTCAAATTTAATTAACTGTAAAAGAAAGAGTTTTCTTTAGCAGAATCCCCTTCCATTTTGTGAAGAGTCTTGTGTCAGACATTATTGGTGATTCTGCACTCAGGCACACAATGACGGGTTGACTGAGTAATCTGAATAAACTGATGTCATTAATCCTAAACTTTCCTTACTATCCCTAATGCTATTGTTCCATAAACCCTAAAAATACACAAAACCTTTAATGCTTGATTCCCGTAAACACATTAGTTATAACTTCTTACCTCCCCTCATTACTTGCATTCCATGAACCTCAAACTCTTTGCTACCGTTTAACCTACCCTTCTTGGAAGCCTTAAAATCCCATATTATCCCTTAATGCTACTCTTTCCTAAAGCCTAACAAAGTCTTTACTACACCTTATTGCTACCATTCTCTGCAACCTAAGAACTCCTCACTACCGCTGAACGCTAGCCTTCCCTTGACCCTAAAAATTCCTTACTAACCCCAAACAATTTCCTTCTCTGAAACCTAAAAAACCCCATCACCCCATAATGCTATTCTTCTCTGAACATTTAAAACTTCCTGCTACCTTTTAACCATACCCATCACTGAACCCTTGAAACCCCCTCCTACCCAATAACTCTTCCAAGGGGTGGGCGTAAAGGTGCATGATCCCTGTACCCCTACAGTGTCTAAGTCAATTCTTAGACATTGTAAGTGCAGTAATGCCATAAAGACTACATTCTGGGAGTTTGTCATTACAAACTCCTCAGCACCATAATGGCTTTACTGAAAACAGGGAAGTTTGGTATAAAACGTCTCTGCACATTAAACCCACACTGATGCCAGTGTGGGATTTAATGAAAAATGCACTCAGAGGACATCTTAGACAAGTTTCTAGACCCCTGGGTTGAGAGCCTGCCGCTCTCGGAGTCCCGAAACAAAGCACATCTGGGGATAAGGTGCCAAGCGTCCTCCCCCAGGATGGGCAGGGTCCACGAAGGGGAAGATTCAAAGGCTTTGCAACTTTGTGAGCTACCCCAGCCATTTGCTGCTCCCAGCAACTGGTCTCCACTGGTTTTGACCCCCACTATAGGTGAGAGAATCGAAGGGAAAACCAAGTTAGGGGGAAAGGTGTGCCCACCTTTGCCAACCCCACCCTTCAGGAGGGGGAGGCGAAGTGAAGCACAACTCTCAGTCCCTGCCATCTTGCTGGTGGGGAGACCCGGCCATCCAGAGTGAGGCTAATGCCCCCCTCCCACTGGAGGGTAACTTTGTATTCAGGGGCAACTCTGAACCTTGCCTCCTCAGAAAGGAGCCAACAAGATGAAACAAAAAGAAGTACAACTGAACAGCCACGCTGAGAAACAAAGAGGACACCCACTGCCCTACCAGTCTGTTCCAACCACAGACTACTCCAGCAAAACCTCGGTGTGTCCTGCAGCCAACAGCCCTCAATAACCCAGAAGGCCTGCCCTGCCTTCTCAATCCAAAGACTTGCTCAAGATCAACCGACACTGACTGACTCTATGATTCTCCCACCACTCAGCACCCGGTACCCTGAGCCCGTACCCGAGTAGCCCAACACAATAAGGAGGTCCCCCAAGTGATGCTAGCCTGGGTTAATGTGACCCCTAAACCCCCACAAGCTTCTCACCCAAGCCTGTGGCCATTATCTGGGAGGTCACCTCCAACCGCGACCGAAGGCCACACCCAACCGTCTCTATGATGAAGCAGTTCAAGGAGCCCAACCGCGACCGCCCGACCAACTCCGTCGCTGACCACCATTTAGGAATCCCCAATCAAATCTGCCGCTTGGACCGAGACCAAAGGTCTCCACTGAGAAACCCTGGGATTGCTGACAACCACATCCTACACCTGGACACCACTGTTCCACTGGCGGTGTAGTTCTTGTGCTGGCCATTGGACCCCTCAGTGCGAGCCTCGACACCCAGAGCTCTTTGTTCCATCTACCAGGTGGCCTGCTTGTCCGCAGACCCCAAACCAACAACCCTGCTGAGCCCGTTGGCAACGTAGGGTCACTGCACTCTGTACCCAGCTGCTTCTGTGTTACTGGGGGTGCGAACAGAGTGGCCATCTGACCGAGTTCTACTGATGACTGTAACCTCATTTTTGTTCTTTCAGGACTAAGAGTGACTCGTGAGTGACCCTGCAAAACTGTAACTGTACTACAAAACGCATTAACTTCTTGCATATTCGTGATACCGTGGTTTTGAGAGTACGATGCTGCTTATGATTTGGTTCTAGTAATAAAATAACACTAAATAATATTTGGATACAAACAAATTGGTCTGAGTCCAGCCTTTGAGTGTGTGACATCATTTCTTTCCTGAGTGTGTACAATAAATGCTAAGAACTACCCTCTGATAAAGCCTTACTGCTCGCCCACACTTTCACAAATAGAGAGTAAGGTGTTATCTACTTTTACCTCTGCCTACCTTTGGGGATTCACTGGACTCTGTGCACACTATACCTTACTTTGGTATAGTATATACAGAGCCAGCTTACTACAGGCTCACTAATAATGTGCTTACTGCGGACAATGACTTTACATTTCTCACCAATCTTTCACTGCTAGCATGAATAATTACATGAGGGACTGCAAAAAGGCTGGTGCTGGGTCGCACAGCGTACACAAGCCTAGATTAGGATGCTCAAAATCAGGAACGGACACTGTGTGTGCTTCTCATGTGTGCACTCTCTTTCTATGCTCAAGGTTTCAAACTCAACTCCTGCTAGTTTAGCCAACAACCACATCACATTTACAACAGCATTAACAATCTGCCTCTTGCCACTAACATCATTCTATGGCAGACCATCCAAGTCCCTAAAAAGGGTAGGTGTAGCCTTGCCTGCCCACATCTGTTCTCACACCTTTCTTGCAGCAACTCATGCCTACTGAAAGCTTTTCAATCAATGAATCAGGGGCTTGTGAATCGCCCTACTCACCTGTTGAGGTCCCAAGGCTCTGAGGGAGGTGTGTGCAACTCCGTTGGGGTCATCTGAAGAGCCAGGTCTTGAGGTCTTCCCTGAACTGGAGCAGTGTATGGGGTTTGCCAGAGGTGGAGGGGTAGGGTGTTCCATGTCTTGGTTGCGAGGTAGGAGAAGGACTTTCCACCCGCTCTGTTCCTGTAGAAGCATGTGAGGGTGGCCAGGGAGAGGTCGGCTGAACGGAGGTTTCTCTTGATGGCGAGGAAGGGGAGACGGTTGTTGAGGTATTGTGGTCCGATGTTGTGAAGGGCCTTATATGCATGCATGCGCAGCTTGAATGTTATTTTTCTTTCGAGTGAGAGCCAGTGGAGATCGCAGAGGTGTTGGGTGATGTGGTTGTGCTGGGGGATGTCAAGGATTAGTCTTGATGCTGTGCTATGGACGGTCGGGAGCTTGCAGAGGAGTTTTTGTTGAATCTGACATAGCGGAATTGCCGTAGTCCAGTCTGCTGGAGATGAGGGCGTGTGTGACCGTTTTTCTAGATTCAGAGGGGATCCATTTGAGCAGGCTGAGGAGATGGCATTGATCTGGCAGTTCATAGTGAGCGATGAGTACAATATGATGCCAAGGTTGTGTGCATGATGTGTCAGGCGGTTGGGTTTCCGAGGGCAGGGGGCCACCAGGTGTCGTCCTAAGCTGAGGGGGTTGAGCCGAGGATGAGGACTTTTTTTTCCCTCTGGGTTGAGATTCAGGCAGCTGTTCTTCATCCAAGTTGCAACATCTTTTATCCCTTCTTGAAAATTGGGCCTAGTGATGTTGGGTTTCTTGGTAAGGGACAGGATGAGCTGGGTGTCATCGGCATAGGAGATGTTGAAGAGGGTGGGGCTGAGGGAGGATCCCTGGGATACGCTGCATCTGGTCTCTGTCGGTTCTGAAAGGTGGGGCGGGAGTCTGACTTTCTGAGTACTGCCTATGAAGAATGAGCATATCCAGTCTAGGGCCTTTCGGATGCCGGCAGCATGGAGTCTGGTGGCTAGTGTGCAGAGAGAGACGGTGTCAAAGACTGCTGATAGGTCAAGGAGGATGAGGGCAACCACTTGGGTCGGATGTCATCAGTGGTGGCGAGGAGGGTGGTCTCAGTGCTGTGGTTGCTGCTGAATCCTGATCGGGAGATGTCTAGGACCTTGTTGGCTTCGATGAAGTGTGCTTGCTGGGTGTTGATGGCCTTTTTAATGAATTTGGCTGCGAATAGGAGCAGCGAGATGGGCCTGAAGTTCTTGAGGTCTGTCGGGTCTGTGGAGGGTTTCTTCAGTCATCAGGGAATGTGGCAGTCTCGAGGGAGCAGTTGATCATTCGACAATGGCTGTGGCAGCTCTCTGGAAGATGTGGGGTGGACAGGGTTCTGACGGTTCTCAGGAGTGGATGCTCTTTATGGTCTTTAAGGTGTCTTCTGTCTGACTGACCGTCTGTCTGACCATCTATCCTATTCTAGCAGTGATCTACGGATACTTAATCACACTTTAGCTTCAAATACTGGAAATACTGGAAATTGCACATGTTTATTTTCGACAAATTAAACAGGCTGCTGACATGTATCAATTGCTGTTTTCTGTTAAAATGTAGGCCAACTCCACGTAAACAGTATTTTAACAATTGGCACCGCAGGAACTGCAGCTCCAAGCCCAAGCTAATACCGCGAGGTGCACTCATAAATGCACGATCTCTGCCAAAACATAAATTAGACATCGCTGAGTTACTCAATGTCCAGGGCCTAGGTATGCTCTTCAACTGGGCTGACCAGGCATCAGGTCTGGAGTTCTGTACTGCGGTGCCTCCAGGCTACACAGTATTCACACAAGATAGGAAGCACAAAAAGGTGGTGGTCTTGCTATTATCTATCAAGACACTTATTCAGCCTCCTTCAAGACTATTTCCTCCTCAGATTGTGAGGTCTTATCTTTCAGTTTTAAAATAGCCAATCGTATTTCATTCAAGGGACTGTTATACTGCCCACCCCCCTCCTCCAAAGGAAAAAAAAAACGTTCCTTGTTTTCCTCAATACACTACTTGAAACGTGTGCTCTGGAGAACAATTTTGCTATTCTGGGTGATTTCAATTTTCATCTGGGCGCTGTCATGGACTCAAACACTATCTCCTTACTTGATACCATGACACTTGCTGGGCTCAACCAAAGGGTTAAAGGCCCAATACATCAGGCTGGCCATATCTTAGAAGGTATCTTTACAAACTATGACGCACTTGAGATCAAGGAGATTCTACCAATGAGCTGGACCGACCATAGTGCCATTATTTTTTAGCTTGATAACTCAGCCAAGGGCCAACCAAGCCAATCCAATCAGTCAGTTGGATCATACCGTAATTGGAAACAGGTGGATAACAACCAGCTTAACCTCCAGCTCACACGGTTACCAACAAAATCACCACAAGAAGTAGAACATGCCTCTATCTACTTCAATCAATGGCTCACAGCAACTGCTAATATGATAGCCCCCCATTAGAAAATCCTCGAGCAGGTTCTCTGACACCCTTAGACTTAGAAAACAGGAGTGCAGAAGACAGGAGAGATGTTGGAGAATTAGTTATGATGAACATGAACTCGTAAAGTACAAAATCCTACTAGCCGATTATAAAAAACTGATGCTGTCAGAAAAGGGTTACTGTTTCTCTAAGCAAATTAAGGAGGCAGAAAACTCCTCCAAAGAGCTCTTTCGGGTGGTAACTAAATTGTCTACACCCCCGAAAGAAAGGGGAATGATCATTCTCAGGAATTCTGTAACGCACTTGCACAGCACTTTCAAAACGAAGTGGAGCAAATCTTCACCATCTTCGATAATGGGGCAAATTCGGATACTCATAACACCATAAGGTTACAACACCCGAGTGTCCCCACCTTCACAGAATTCAGAACAGTAACTGTTGATGAGATAATTACTCATATTTTAAATATAAATTAGGGCTCTCCCCATGATCCTCTCCCTCCTATGATAATTAAACAAGCACCGGAGATCCTTGGACTAAGTCTAACCTTCATTTTTAACTCAATGTTCACAGAAGGTGTCTTTCCCTCTATTTGGAAGAGGGTGATGGAGCAGGTAGTGCAAAATTTTGTATACCTCCTCTATTTTGCATGAAAATATTAATTAAATAATCTATTAATAATAATATTATTAAACGAGTGCAGCATGTATACTAATCAACATTATAAAAATACAAAATCATACGTGGGAAACTACTATTTGCATGGCTAAATAAATTATGGAATTAAAATATGTACGCATATTAACAATAGTACATGGGATAATAGTATATTGCATGATATGTGGCTTTGTGACGTCTGCATCTTCGTGGAGGATCGAAAAAGGTGAATATAATTGCTTTAATTGTCGCTACACGCTGGATAAATACAAACACATAAAGGGATTAGTACGGGGTTAACATTAGAATGATTATTCCTATGTATTAATTATTCTTTTTAGTTTGTTTCACTTAAGTTGACATCTGGGCCTAATCCAAAATGGCCACTGACATCGCACGCAGAAGTGGCCACTGTCTCGTGAGGCGCAGAGTCAAGTGCGCATGTATGGACAATATCGTGAACTTCTTAGCGATCTTTACTCATCATGTTCCCGGTCAAGGATAAGAATTTGGTGGTTCGCAAGATAGGGGAACAATCAACCTTACAGTAAACCGGAACAAGCCAACATTGGAGCGGACAAGTGACCTCACCCTCGAACTGTACTAAGAATCTGAGAATAAGAATCGGACGATCCCAACCAGCCAATCACCACTGTTCTTGTCCTAAAAATGTATCATGTTAGCATGGTTTTTATTATAAAAGGGTAGTGGGTTAGAAATTAGAGTTCACACGATCGCATTGATGTCTTTTCCTTGATGGTCCAGATGCTGCCCAATTGTTTGATGACTGCAACCTTTCAAAACCCCACAGGCTATGATAGATGCTTGCACGATTTCTGGTCCTTTGATAAATTTGGGACTGTAGCGTGTTGAGCAGAGGACTTTGGACTTTGAGCCTTGGCCTGCTTTAAATGAACAATTTATGACAAAACTCGGCTATGCAGAGCCAATGAATTAGAGGACTCCAGATAGCCAAAATTAGGTAATTATGATGTTCTGCAATTTATTTGAATTGATCTAGAAATTCTAAACTTTGACGAGACAAATGCATATATAAATCATTATGAAAATTTAGATGAACAAATTGATTAACAAGAAAATATGAGTTTGTGGTTTTCCTTTTAGAAAAGTAAGAATTCTGATTCTTAAAATGTGTTTTAGCTGGTTCTAAATCACCATCAACCAATCCAACTAATTGGTCTGCCGACCAAGTGGGTGGAGTGCCTTGATGTTTGAGAATAGGGATCTACAGGCGATGAAAATTAATGTATATAATGTAAATTGACTCTTCTCTCCCTATAGGTTATAAGGTGTTCCCCCACATGTCCAGCGCTTGAAATTACTCATCCCTCTTGTGTGTGTAGACTCGTGAATGGTGACGTGTGTGAATTGGTGTTATGGGCCCCACCAATGAATGCATGTATGAATGAGAGTGCGTGATGACGGGTCAGCAATGCTGGTAGGATATCGGTATATGTTGTTCCCCATTTCCCAGTCTCGCACTAGATCAAGGGCCTCGATTCTACCCCTACTGAAAAGATCCAAACTGAATACACTTGACCCAGACAACTATAGGCCTAGCTTGCGCCTTCCAGTTCCAGCTAAACTGGCAGAAAAGGTTATGAACAACCAGCTCACATCATATCTATATGTGATTAACTATTGGATGAGTCTCAATTTGGTTTTAGGGAAGAGCATAGCTACGAAACAGCACTAATAAAGGCCACCGAGGAAATAAGAGCAGTAATGGACGCAGAGAGCACTGCGGCACTTGTGCTGCTTGACCTGTCGGTGGCCTTTGACACCATGACCATAAAACCCTGCATGCCTGTCTGAATTCTCTTGGCTTTTCTGTAAAGGCATTGGCATTGGTCTCCTCCTTTCTAGCCGATAGGATAGAATCAGTTGCCCTGGGTAATTTATCTTACCCGTCCTTCAAACTCCCATGTGGACTTCCATAGGCTTCCTCTTTGAGTCCTACGCTCTTCAATGTATATGTTTCGGAACTGGCATTGCATTATTAATTAGATATTTTGGGATGGCACTAACATCCTACGCGGATGACACTCAAATTGTGGTATCCATCAGTAAAAATACCCAACCACCAGTAAAAAGATTTAGAGACTGCATGACAGCAGTCAGCTTATGGATGAGTTTGCACTGCCTTAAGCTAAATTCTGGGAAAACCAAGGCAATTCTGTTCGGTAAACATTCCCCCTCCTGGTCTCAGATTCTGGGGCCAGATGACCTGGGAACAGCACCAATTCCAGTCCCCAAACCAAAAAATCTGGGTGTGATGATAGATCAGAGACTGGACTTTGAAGCCCAAGTCAAGACAGTATCATCATCAAGTTTATTCATTCTTAAAGCCACCAAGAAAATATTACCTATTATTCCAACAGAAAGTAGGGAAACTGTAGTTACATCCTTAGTCCTTTCCAAACTGGAATATTGTAACAGGTCATAACTTGGTATAGAGAATCAAAAGGGAAGGGGGGGACCAGGAGCTGGTTGTGGTCCAATGTCCGTGCTCCACCAATGACAATTAAATCAATGAGGACATTGTTCCATGTTGGCGGTGAGACAAAAATGGCGGTGACCTGCTCAGCGAAAAAGGTTGGGAGGTGGGGGGGGGGGAAGAGAGAGAAAGAGTGTAGAGGAGGGAGGGAGGTAGAGGGGAGGTGAAAAGAGGCAGAGAGAAATTTCCCCAGTGTCAAGGATCCAATCCCAAAGGGGAGGACTCAATGTAGCCTCTTGTTTGCCCTCACACACCCCGAAGGATGTCTTGCTTCATCATCGGGCTTGTTATTGCTCCTCGTCGGGCCGGCGCTGCAATGCCCGACGGTCCCCCGAAGGGTCTCTTTATCGGAGGTCTTTTAAAGAGAAAAGCCGTAAGGTGATTGCGGGTGTGTGGGCTTAAAAAATTATGGTAGTGGATCCAGGAGAAAGGTGATTGCGTGCGTGCAGAGTGTGTTAATAAAAATGCCTAGGGGTGGCCAAAAAGATACTATTTTAATGATGTGGGGCCCCTGGCAGAGTAAAAAAGACCAATAGGTCACGGGGTCACTAGAAAGCGCAAGGTGCTAATGTGACTTATAAAAAGGTCGACATGTTTCACGCCTAGATAGCCCAGGAGGGTCAGTGGCGATTCTTCAGGACCTAACTCAGTGGGGTGATGTGCACGGTGAGGACGGGGGTTCCAGTGGTAGACAAGGTAACCTGCGTCCAAGAAAGGTAAAGAGAGGTACGGAACTGCGGGGTACAGTGACCTATTCAGCAGATTTTGAGAAAGCGTACCAATGCTAGTGTTACCTAGAAGGGGAAATAAACGGGGGAGGGGGAGGAAAGGGAACGGGGGAGGGGAGTGACAGACACACGTTGATGTTTATAGACAGATCTGGTACAAATGTAAACACCACTTCATCGAGAGAACACAGCAACAAATTGACCGTGCCCCCGATTACCATCCAAAATGTAAGTGTGCAGTCACATCCATCGTATTGTACAGAGAGACATACACAGGTACCGTGATAGCGGTACAGCATTGTAACATTAGTGCCAGACACACACATCTATATTGCAGGTGGTATAACGCCCAAACGTAGAGGGGCGGTGAAAGAGGTCAAACAATCGCATCAGCTTGATCAATATAAGTGCCAAACAATGAATGACGATGCGGGGGGCAGTCTGTGCACGCAGAGAGAAATGACGATTATCATAATGATTCAGGGGTGAACTTAAGTGTATACATTCCACCAAGTGAAGATAAAGTCCCGCTCTGCTCGTGGGTAGACAGCAGATACAGAGCACACGTGGAAACTTGCTTCATCTCACTGAGTGAGTGAAAATAGAATGAAACAAACTCGGCATTCAAACAATCATACGGGAATCACACACACGTATATATCACACTCCTTACCCTCGTAAATGTACGCGAGGGCTTCCTAGGTGTTGCCGTGGCTGCCTGCGCCCTATTTGCTAGAAAAAACAAAGCATAGGTGGATTGATGCTGGGGCCCCTTAATAAAGGCGAGCTGCGTATTGGGATCGTGGTTCGTGGAACGACTCCCAAGCGGACCCTGCGTATGTAGAGTACTTACGGTTGCGTCGGGGGCCGACTCATTCAGCACCTACCCTCTGCCAGCGGCTGCCTGTAGATAGTCCTGGTACTATTCAGGGTTCCATTTAAAGCCGTTGAAGGAGGCGTGTCCCACTTCCTGTTCTGGAGGAACCGGGTCGCTGTGAGTGAAGGATCTAGCGCATGCGTAGGTGACTGTGTCTTGGCAGGCGCGCATGCTCAAACGGAGCAACAGGTGGTGTGTGCGTGCGTACTGAATAGACCTCGGTGCCCTTCCAGGAGGTGACGTGCATGTTAAAAAATGGAACCAAAGACTGTGTGGGCATGCGTTCTGACTGTGCTCGGTGCCCTTTAAGTAAATTGACTACGCTTATATAAACGATGGCGCTAGTAAATGTGGATGGTGCCTCCTAGTCTGGTATAAAATAACGGAGTGGCGTGCCCGCCCCAACTAAACCAGACGTATCCGTGTATCGTCAGGAAGCCCCTTCATAAAGTGGTCAATGATTCCAGGGGCATCAGAGGGAGCCAAAGGGCCAGAGCAGGGGGATATCCCTTAATCAATAGCCAAAGGGCCAATGTTGAGTCACAAGTGTACAGATATATGTCCAAAGGAGGGATGGTATATGTAGGGGACTAATTAGAGTTCCACCCAGGGTATCTCATCATTAAGACCTCTCGTATCAGTATGAAGACGGAACACCCAGCGTTGTTCTTGGCGTAAGAGCGCCTGGGCATTCGAGAGAGGTCTGGATTCTAGTATGGTCCAAGACAGTTGTTCACAGTTATGCCCAAGTTCAAGGAAATGGTTGGTGAGCTTGGTGGCTGTTCGTCCCCGTCGGATGGTGCTCTTGTGCTCACTTATACGTATTTTGAAGGGACGTGAGGTCATGACGACATACCTGAGGCCACAGGGGCATGTGATAAGGTACACGCAGTTCTTGGTATTACAATTGGAATGTCCACGTTGTTCCCAGATGAAGTTCTCCAGGGTCAGTTGTTTGCTGTGGGTTGTGGTGGAACAGGCGTGGCAGTTCCCACATGGGTAGTGGCCTGTCACAGGGGGTAGGTCCCACAGTGTGGTGTTGGGTGGTTCCGGTTTACATTGTAAAGGTCGCGTGTTGACCAGTCTGTCATGGAGGTTAGAGGTTCTTCTGAATGCGAAACGTGGTTGTTCCAATTCCAGTGTGTCGGTATTCAGAATCTTCCAATTCCGTTTTATGAACCTACCGTATGGTCAATTTTTGTGCATACGACGCAACTGTACAACTAGTCAGGACTATGAGACTGAAGCAAACCACCTTGAAAAAAACCTCTTGGACAGACACTACCCTAAGAGGGTTGTCAGACACGCAAGAAAAAGAGCCCGTAACAACCATAGGGAGACATTACTGGAAACTAGAATCAAGGCACCCAGCTAGTCCATTACATGTGTCACAACTTTCACACCCCGGTCCAACAGGATCAAACAAATCATAAAACGGAATTGGAAGATTCTGAATACCGACACACTGGAATTGGAACAACCACGTTTCGCATTCAGAAGAACCTCTAACCTCCGTGACAGACTGGTCAACACGCGACCTTTACAATGTAAACCGGAACCACCCAACACCACAATGTGGAACCTACCCCCTGTGACAGGCCACTACCCATGTGGGAACTGCCACGCCTGTTCCACCACAACCCACAGCAAACAACTGACCCTGGAGAACTTCATCTGGGAACAACGTGGACATTCCAATTGTAATACCAAGAACTGCGTGTACCTTATCACATGCCCCTGTGGCCTCAGGTATGTCGGCATGACCTCACGTCCCATCAAAATACGTATAAGTGAGCACAAGAGCACCATCCGACGGGGACGAACAGCCACCAAGCTCACCAACCATTTCCTTGAACTTGGGCATAACTGTGAACAACTGTCTTGGACCATACTAGAATCCAGACCTCTCTGGAAGGCCCAGGCGCTCTTACACCAAGAACAACGCTGGGTGTTCCGTCTTCATACTGATACGAGAGGTCTTAATGATGAGATACCCTGGGTGGAACTCTAATTAGTCCCCTACATTTACCATCCCTCCATTGGACATGTATCTGTACACTTGTGACTCAACGTTGGCCCAATGGCTATTGATTAAAGGATATTCCCCTGCTCTGGCCCTTTGGCTCCCCTCTGATGCCCCTGGAATCATTTACCACTTTATGAAGGGGCTTCCTGACGATACACGGATACGTCTGGTTTAGTTGGGGCGGGCACGCCACTCCGTTATTTTATACCAGACTAGGAGGCACCATCCACATTTACTAGCGCCATCGTTTATATAAGCGTAGTCAATTTCATTAAAGGGCACCGAGCACAGTCAGAACGCATGCCCACACAGTCTTTGGTTCCATTTTTTAACATGCACGTCACCTCCTGGAAGGGCACCGAGGTCTATTCAGTACGCACGCGCACACCACCTGTTGCTCCGTTTGAGCATGCGCGCCTGCCAAGACACAGTCACCTACGCATGCGCTAGATCCTTCACTCACAGCGACCCGGTTCCTCCAGAACAGGAAGTGGGACACACCTCCTTCAACGGCTTTAAATGGAACCCTTAATAGTACCAGGACTATCTACAGGCAGCCTCTGGCAGAGGGTAGGTGCTGAATGAGCCGGCCCCCGACGCAACCGTAAGTACTCTACATACGCAGGGTCCGCTTGGGAGTCGTTCCACGACCCACGATCCACGATCCCAATACGCAGCTCGCCTTTATTAAGGGGCCCCAGCATCAATCCACCTATGCTTTGTTTTTTCTAGCAAATAGGGCGCAGGCAGCCACGGCAACACCTAGGAAGCCCTCGCGTACATTTACGAGGGTAAGGAGTGTGATATATACGTGTGTGTGATTCCCGTATGATTGTTTGAATGCCGAGTTTGTTTCATTCTATTTTCACTCACTCAGTGAGATGAACCAAGTTTCCACGTGTGCTCTGTATCTGCTGTCTACCCACGAGCAGAGCGGGACTTTATCTTCACTTGGTGGAATGTATACACTTAAGTTCACCCCTGAATCATTATGATAATCGTCATTTCTCTCTGGGTGCACAGACTGCCCCCCGCATCGTCATTCATTGTTTGGCACTTATATTGATCAAGCTGATGCGATTGTTTGACCTCTTTCACCGCCCCTCTACGTTTGGGCGTTATACCACCTGCAATATAGATGTGTGTGCCTGGCACTAATGTTACAATGCTGTACCGCTATCACGGTACCTGTGTATGTCTCTCTGTACAATACGATGGATGAGACTGCACACTTACAATTTGGATGGTAATCGGGGGCACGGTCAATTTGTTGCTGTGTTCTCTCGATGAAGTGGTGTTTACATTTGTACCAGGTCTGTCTATAAACATCAACGTGTGTCTGTCACTCCCCTCCCCCGTTCCCTTTCCTCCCCCTCCCCCGTTTTTTTCCCCTTCTAGGTAACACTAGCATTGGTACGCTTTCTCAAAATCTGCTGAATAGGTCACTGTACCCCGCAGTTCCGTACCTCTCTTTACCTTTCTTGGACGCAGGTTACCTTGTCTACCACTGGAACCCCCGTCCTCACCGTGCACATCACCCCACTGAGTTAGGTCCTGAACAATCGCCACTGACCCTCCTGGGCTATCTAGGCGTGAAACATGTCGACCTTTTTATAAGTCACATTAGCACCTTGCGCTTTCTAGTGACCCCGTGACCTATTGGTCTTTTTTACTCTGCCAGGGGCCCCACATTATTAAAATAGTATCTTTTTGGCCACCCCTAGGCATTTTTATTAACACACTCTGCACGCACGCAATCACCTTTCTCCTGGATCCACTACCATCATTTTTTAAGCCCACACACCCGCACTCACCTTACGGAAGACCTCCGATAAAGAGACCCTTCGGGGGACCGTCGGGCATTGCAGCGCCGGCCCGACGAGGAGCAATAACAAGCCCGATGATGAAGCAAGACATCCTTCGGGGTGTGTGAGGGCAAACAAGAGGCTACATTGAGTCCTCCCCTTCGGGATTGGATCCTTGACACTGGGGAAATTTCTCTCTGCCTCTTTTCACCTCCCCTCTACCTCCCTCCCTCCTCTACACTCTTTCTCTCTCTCCCCCCCCCCCACCTCCCAACCTTTTTCGTTGAGCAGGTTACAGCCATTTTTGTCTCACCGCCAACATGGAACAATGTCCTCATTGATTTAATCATAACTTGGTATACCCATGAAGCAGTTACGTAGGCTTCAGATGATCCAAAATGCAGCTGCAAGGCTTCTCCTGGGGAGTCTCAGATTTCAGTCCATGGGAAAACACCTCCAGAGTCTGCATTGGCTGCCAATCAAAAGCCGTATTAAGTTAAAAACCCTGTGTATCACATACAAGGAACTACACGGGACCGGTCCTCAGTTCTTGAAATGGTCACTCTACGGTTACTCTACAAACAGATGCCTTAGATCAATAGGGGCAAAAGTGGGGTGGTAGAAGCTTTGTGGTGGGAGCTACAAGGCTCTGGAATTCCCCCCTCTTACCATCACAACTCTTCCCTCCTTGACATTGTTCAGGAAAGCCATTAAGACCTGGCTGTTCGTTGAATAGTGTTCCTGCCCCCTTATACTTGTTCTTCTAGTGCCATGACACTCTTTGGTATTCGTGCGCTGTATAAATTTATAACAAAACATAATATTCTGTCGTGAGTGGGGTCCAAGTGAGTATGTCTGTTGGGTGGCATTTCTGGGGGTTGGAGGTGAGGCAGTGCAGAGGTATTGGCCGTCGAAGTTGTCATAAAGCGTCTTGATCTTGATGTGAAAGAAGGAGCTGAGTGTTTAACAGAAGTATTGGGATGGTGGGTCGTCTGTTGTTACACCGTCAAGTTTGGAAAATGCCTGTATGATGGAGAAGAGGATAGCATTTTGTTTTAGAGGAAGTTCTCCTTTGTGGGTTTGAAGAGTTGGTGGTGTGCTGTGGTGGCTATTTTGTAAGCGGTGTTTGTTTCAGGGGTTTTGCTGCTTCTCCATGTCTTTTCAAGTCGTCGGCAGTAGCGCTTGGATTCTTGGAGTGCCGTGGTGAACCAGGTTGCTTTCTTGTGTCATTCTGTAGCCTTCTAGAGGGGGGGGGGGGGCGAGTGTGTCGGCGTAGTTGGTGAGCCATCAGTGGAGGTTGCTTGTTGTGGTGTTAGCACCTGGCATCGTAGGGGGTGGAGGTGCTGTGAGGGCAGAAGTGAGGTGTTCTTCAGTGATTTTGTTCTAGCTTCTACGCGGGAGGCGGCATGCGTGTTTGTGTGCAGTGGGTTTTCTAAAGGAGAAATGGATGCAGTGGTGGTCCTTCTAGAGAAGTTACATGGTGTGGCTGAAGAAGACGCTGTTTCCTCCTGTGAAGACGGGGTCGAGTGTGTGTCCTGCTGTGTGAGTGGGGGTAGAGACTAGTTGATTCAGTCTTATGTTGGTGAGGTTCTCTAGTAGGGCGGTGGTGTTGTGGTTGTCGTGGTTGTCCAGGTGGAAGTTTAGGTCTTGAGTAGTATGTAGTCTGTAGAGGTGAGGGTGTGGGGTGCAATGAGGTCAGCGATGATGTTGGTGAAACGAGCGTGGGGGCCAGGCGGTCTGAAAACAAATGTTACGCAGAGAGTCATTTTCGGGATGGTCTTGATCTGGAAGTGAAGATGTTCCATGGGGACGAGACATCATCCGGGTCAGTGGTTGTCATGAGGAGGGAGCTTTTGTGGATAATGGGGAAGCCTCCTCCCTGGTGGGTGGGGTGTATCCGTCAGGGATGGTGGTTGCACTGTCGGGTGCAGAGTTGGCGTTGGTCCAGGTCTCTGTGAGGAAGGCAACGCCAGGCGTGTGAGTGTAGAGGAGGTCCTAGAATTCTATGGCATGTCTGTGCAGAAAGCACACATTGAGGAGTATGCAGTTCATAGGGTGGTGTGCACTGGTTTCCGATGGGCTGTGGGCTACTGCTGGGCTACTGCTGGGTTCCAGTGGCAGGAGATCAGGCCTTGTGAGTTGCTCGACGTGGACAGCTGGCAGTTGTTGCTGTGTCCGGGGTTGAGAGCGTGAAGGGTGCAGGGGTCATAATGACGGTGGGTCTGGGGGCCGGGTTCCCTGGTGCTGGTTGCGGTCAGGTCATGGATGGGCGCGGAGGGGCTTGCCTTTGGTGTGCCAGCGGCGTGACCCTGTGTGACTGCACAGCGGCTGATATTGAGTAGGGGTCGAGGAGGGTGGTCAGCTGGAAGGTGGGAGCGACACACTGGGGAGAGGGGCCATGGGGGCAGTAGCATTGGGGAGCATGGGAAAAAGTATCGGAATAGAAAGAAGGGACAAGAGGAAAAAAGGGAGAGCAACAACAGAAAAGCAAAAACAGAAAGGGCAGAATAGAAAGGGCTACACAGAAAGAACAAAACAGAAAGAGCAAATCAGAAAGAGCAAAACAGAAAGAGCAAAAAGAGGAAAATAGGCACAGAGGGCACAGAACAAAGTGGAACAGCAGAAGAGCAGAGTGCTCTTCCACCAGACCACCAGGGAAGAGGCGCAGGCAGGAGCCTGCCGGTGGAGGAGGACATCGAACACCTACCTGACATGGAAGCTCTGGACTCAGAGGGAATTCCCTCAACGGTGGAGCTGCATGAGGGAGAGAAGGGACACTTACCAGGAAGGTCTGTGGTCTTGCACTTCCTGCTGTGCAGTGGCTGCCAATAATTAGGGGTCAGGGGAGGGCGTTCAGCTGAGAGGCTGGAGCGACATGCAGGAGGGGGAGATGGGCCACAGGAGCAGCAGAGGTGGGCAGCACAGAAAAAAGGATCAGAAGACAAAGAGGGGGCAAAAGAGAAAAAAAAAGAAGAGAAAAAACAAAAGCAAAAACAGAAAGAGCAAAATAGAAAGGGCAAAAGGCCAGTTTGTAACGCAATTGATGCTCATGTAAAGCGCTCTGATACCTTTGAGTTGAGTTTGTGCTATTGAAACTCCTAACTTCTAAACTCCATAACACATAGGTAAAAGACATTTGCATTTACAACGCCAATAGATCTTGTTCATCTCCTTTTCCTAATTTTAAAACCTACCCATACACCTCACACCGTAATATCATTGCTGGCAGCAGCTGTTGTAACCTGAGCCATATTGTAACATTAATTCCAAAAGCTTTGTTCTTACTTTAATGTCTAACACATATGCCCTGTTAACTATATTTGTAGCAACTACGTGTATGGCATAGTTCTGTGACTTTTGCCTAGACTGCTGTCAGATTTGAAAGTTCTTTTACAGCATAAATTACCCGGATAATTAATCCTATCTATCCTACGTACAATAATGTTGTGTTACTAAATGTGTATGTTTTATCTGTTTTTACACATTAATAGCACAAAAATACATGCCACATAAATATACTCTATGCCACATAACAACAATCCACATAAATACACTCCACACCAGTGGCGGTCCGTCGCTCATGCAACTCTGACGTACACATTCACGTCAAATATAAACGGATGATAACGGTTGCTGAGAGTAATGCAGCTCTGTGCTCTTGGAGTATACAGTGCTAGTGTTCTACGTGTTCCAAATAGATGGGAGTTCATGTTCAATTTATTCAGCTGCGCATGTGCAAAAAATATCTGAATCAAATATACTTGATTTTTACATGCCCTAAATCGATATTGTCTCAATGAGTTTGTTGCACATGCAAGGTCACCCAAAGCATATTTTCACACTCCTGCTTCAGGGGACGCGATTGAGGATTTTCCTGCTCTTACCGTGGCTCTCCTGCATTAATCTTTGTTTGGCTGGGCTGTGGGCTGACGTGTCTGCCCATTGATGTTTGTTGACTCTCTACCCCCTGACGTCACCGCGACACCCTGGTGGGACTCGGAGTCCCAGGGTGCATCACAGTGCCATCATTGACAGCAGCTGCCGCTGGGGGGGCATGACCATCGCGCTATTAAGCATTGCCTCGACCCCCGCGGCATGAGACGCATGCGGGCCGTGCCTGGGCCAAGGGCGGGCTCGTCTGAGCCTGTCAGAGACAGTAAGAGGCTGGGTCATTTCCCTAAGAGCTTGATTTTGGGACTGTTACCGTGCTTTTCATACCCTTTAAACATATAATACTTTGGGGTAGGCACTGTTTAACATGAGCAAGCGTGAAGATAGAGGTGTTGTAGGGACTTTAGACGCTTTCCTGCTAAGGGCAGAATCAGCCCTCATAAATGAAATAAAACTTACCAAACAGAGGTTGTCCTTAGAGCCTGTTCCTTCACAGAGTAGACTTTCACTGATGCCTGTACTCATGAAACAAGGTATGGCGATTAATAATGAGCTGTCCCCCACACTGACTGGCACTTCAACACAAGCTGTAATTGACCAAGCAATAGATATCGTTTCTCCCCCTCGACCTGACCCTGAATCTGTTCCTGTTGGGTCTAAAGTCACTACTAGAAGGCAAAAGGACAACTGTGGATCAGATCATATTGTAGAACTCCCTTTGAAAAAAAAGAAGGGCAAAAACATTCAAAAACAGAGCAAACCGGCACAGAACATAAACGGGAGAAGACGGAAAACTAATTGATTCGGATGATTCTAATAAGGGCCCATTGATATCTACAAAACAGAATGAGATAGCTAAGTCTATTGACAGTATATTAGATGGGAATTTTTGGGGAAAGCTTGAGTCGATGGTGTCAACTCTTTTGGAACCCATCTTGATGAAGGTAACCAATATTGAAGTTAGATTAGCTAAGGTGGAAGAGCTGGCGAGTAGTCAACACCTAGCTATATTGGCAGATGGTGCAAAACCAAGAGAATGTCCTTCATCCAGCAGGGAAGTAGGTATGGGTTCTGGACCATCTCTGAGCTTCAATCCAATTAAACGACTACAAGGTAGGACTAACAATAATAATCCTAATAAAAACACTCCTAATATAGACAAATACCTAGTGTGTATTGGTCAACATCCCCCTGGAGAGGGTTCCAACGTCATAGCCTCTAATAATCCCCCTGGCATAGCAAGGGCAGTAGATACTAATTGAACGAATGGTGAAAATAGAGTTGTAGAGAAGGGCAAAAATTCCCTGGAATATCAAGACATGCCCCATAATTCACTACAAAACTTAAATCTTCCTCCAGAAGCAACTCCAAATACTGTTATTTTGGCAAACATGTCCCCTTGCTCATATAATGACTTTGAGCACTGGTCGTCTTTGAAGAATAAGTCTCTACATTTTTTAACTACAAGGACTGGTTTGAATAATCCCCTTTTCTCAGACTTCAAAATGGTTTGAAGGATTGGATGGGTGGGTCCTTCGCCCAAATCCCTACATGGAGATTGTGTTGTTTTAACTTTTAGGTCACCTTTATTAGTGCACACAATCTTGGAAAGGGGTAATAACGGACCTGTTAACCCCAATGATATAAACATATTACCCATGGGATATTTTTACCGACCATGTAATCTCTTACAATGACAAGCCTTTATGCCTGAGGGTGACAATTATAGGGGAACAAGGAAGTTCAGATACCCTATCCCAACATTTAACCATTTTGATGCCTTGAACTCCCTGGAAGACATTGATTGACTGGACCCTGGTAATTCTGCACACTATTATCGTGAATTTTACAGATATGAAAACAGGAGTGAATCTAGATTACTATTGATGGATAATGATGATGTCCCCTCTAAACTTATTGTCGAAAATCCCAGAGATGAGGCTCAAGGACCCATGGATTGAAGATGGAGACTCAGGCTGACTCTCAGGGCATTTTAAATGTCTCTCCTTTAAATATAGGTTTAATTAAGCATTTTTTCAAAAGTAAAGGAGATGAGGTACGAGGGCCTTTGGGCACTGAATATGAGGCTCTGACTGACCCTGTCGATATTCACAATGTCTCTTCCTCATCAAGATATTTTAATAAGGAACCAGGGGGTATGCTAACCTATCCCAAAAATTGTATTTTTGATGGTAAATCCCCCCGTTGCAATATAGCTTCATGGAACATCGCTGGGATTAGTTCTAAATTAAGTAATCTACTGTGGTGGGAATTTATTACACAGTTTGAGATTTTGTGTCTCCAGGAAACTTGGACTAAGGAAGCGATCCATTTGAGTGGCAATAGGGCTTACCATACCCCAGCAGTTGAAGGTCAGAGCGGTAGGGCTAAGGGTGGTTTGTGCACCTACATATCGAGCAGTCTGAATATAAAGAAGATAACGATGCTCGCTAATGATGACTATCATCATCTAAATAAAATGGATATAGATACAACATGTTCTATAGCCCTGGTTAATTTTTATAGTAATATTCCGTCAGGAAAAGTTAGAACTGCTATAACAAATATCTCCCAATCGATGTGGAGCCCTAAGAGAAGACAGAGTATGCTCCTCACATTTTAGGCATACTGCCTTGGGGGAGCTGTTTAACGTTCTGATTTTTAGCCTTGATTTGGGATTTGCAAACGAGCTATGTCCATCTCCTGCTCCTTTGTCTTGGACATTTAATGGGAGGGGACTTTGCTCTACGATTGATTATGTACTCATATCAAATAACCATGCACGCAGTGTCTATTCTTTCTATGTCTCTGGAAATCCACTTAGTGATCATTTTCCTCTCTGCTTGACCATTTCATTGCCCTCTAGCAAAATGTTTAGATCTCATAATAATAATGACCAGCTGCTAGAAAATATAGCAATTGGGAGTACTAATGGGTACTCTCTTTGCTGGGCTCTGGCAGATCAAGCAAAGCTGGTTACTTCTGTGCAAATAAATGTAAATCTGATATAGAGCTCTGTCTGAGTGAAGAAGCCGCCCCTGAAAAGATTTTAGCTTCATTTCTGGTTATTACCACTGAAATAAGTGAGTCCCTTATCAGACGGAAAAAGAAAAATGGACCACAACATGGGTGGTTTGATGCAAAATGCACCCAAGCACACTCTCAGCTAAAGAGAGAGCTCCAGAAAACTTCTCGAAATTTGCTTGCCATAAGGTTAGCCAGAGGGGTATACAAACAAGCACTAAGGGATAGAAAGGCCACAATGAAGAAGGAGGCTTGGGAGGCCTTACATTCGGCCTCAGTAGCTAAAGATAGCACAGCATTTGGAAGGCAATCAGGGCCCCTTTTTTATCCAGCGAAGTTGTCTCGTTAATTGAGATAGCCATAACCGAGGACCAGTGGATCAACCACTTTTCCCAAGTATATAAAGGGGAGGGAAACACCCTTATTTCTGATAATTATGCTCAGGAGGTCTCTGGTATAAATTGCCCTTTACAGAATAAGGAACTAAGGTTCACCTAAGAGGAGGTGGAGCGGGCCCTTCATGCAAGTCAGGGTGTCGGGTCTCCACTGGTTCCGCTCCTCAGGATGACGCTGAAGCTTAAAGGGGTCCACCTCCCATCTGCCCCTAGTCCGGCGGATGTGTAATACACTCGGACGAAAGGGGTAGGTGAGCGAGGGAAGGACGGATAGGGAAGGCTGGGCGGGAGATCTGTAGGATAGACAAACACACAATGAGTGATGGCTCTCTTTACCCCTTCCCCTGACTCCCCCTTGTGTGTAGCTCTCTTACCGGCCGTCTCCTTCCGTCTAACTGTGGAGGGATCGAGAAGGGTCCGCTTCTTGAGTGTCCCCACACGGGAACTAGTGTCGCGGGGCGACTGGTCTAGGTGATACCAACGTTTCTTCTCCTCCTTTCCGAACGTACGAAGGTCTCCAGAACCGTTAAGTCACGGAACTGTGTGAATCCCCGCCGTGGCGATCAGTTTCGAGGAAGAGGGGGAGGCTGGTCTTGTCGGGTGTCTGCGCTGCTACTCTAGGCTCATCAGGGTCTCGAGCCGAGGAGCGCGATACTATGGGAAAGATGTGGCCCGGAAATCCGTGGGCGCTGCCTGCGGCGTTTCGCTGCTACTCAATGCTCCAGGAGGAGCCGGGAGCAGAGGAGCGAAACCCCGGGTAAAAAATGCCCGGAAATCCGTGGGCGCTGCCTGTGGTGTTGCACTGCCACTCAATGCTCCAGGAGGAGCCGGGAGCAGAGGAGCGAAACCCCAGGTGGAGATGCCCGGAAATCCGTGGGCGTAGTCCGTCTCTTAGCGCTCTCCCTCGAAGGTCCGAGGTCGCGTCTAAGTCAAAAGGCTAAAGCCGGTCAGTCTCCTGTATAGAATACTCACAGGCTGCCGGGCGAGGAACATGAAGCAGTAGAGGCGTTGTTGGAGTCTCTCGTGGTCCGGAGTTCATGCCGCTGAGAACCATACGCTCGGTTCTTCATGTACGGAAGGCTTCTGAGAATCATCGGCGCTGCTTCCCCGGAATTGGCCGCTTTTCAGCGTTTCCGGCAGCGTGATCTGTCACGTGGGACGGGAACTACCGGGAGTTCTGGGGGTTGTAGTTCTTGCTGTCGCCGAGTTGCTCGGCCGTTGTCCAGGGGTAGAGAAGACGTGTCACTCAGCGCCACCCGAGCGCGGATCGTGACAGCACATCCCCCCTCACCCCTCATGAGGCGCTGAGAACCGGTCCCGGTTTACCAGGACACCGGCGATGGAAAGCCGCCACCAGGCGAGCAGCATGGATGGAGGAAGCGGGCTCCCAGGAGTTCTCCTCCGGGCCGTACCCCTTCCAAGCCAGAAGATACCAGAGTCTACCCCGAACTGTCTTGGAGTCCAGCACGCGTTGCACCACGTACTCGCGTTCATGGTGAACCCATACGGGAGCGGGAATCTTTCGCACGGGGCTGAGCGAGGGCTTGAGCAAGGAGACATGGAAGACTGGGTGAATGCGTAAATGGGTCGGGAGCTTCAGTTGCACTGACACAGGGTTAACGTGTTTCACCACGGGATAGGGACCTATGAATTTCGGATTAAAGACGCTGGGACGTTTGAATTTGATGTTTTTTGTGGACAGCCATACCCTATCCCCTTTATGGTACACAGGATCGGGTCTGCGACGTTTGTCCGCATGAAGTTTGTATCGGGCTTTGGCCAGTCGCAGGGTCTCACGGGCCTTGGTGAGGGTTAAGCGAATCGCCGAAAGTCTGTCCTGTACCTCTGGAACGCTGAGATTCGTGTGAGGGAGTTGGAATGGGGTGAATCGTGGATGGTACCCCGAGGAAAGAAAGAAAGGGGTATTTTGTGTGGATGTATGAACGGAGTCGTTGTAGGCGACCTCGGCAACCCACAACCAGTCCACCCAGGCATTCGATGCCTTGTCCACATAACACCGGAGAAATTGTTTCAGGGTTTGGTTCAGTCTCTCGGTCTGCCCGTCGGTCTGGGGATGGAAACTGGTGGACAAGGATGACTGAATGCCCAGTTCGGCACACCAGACCTTCCAAAACCGCGCCGTAAACTGGGACTCCCTGTCTGAAACAATGCCGCTAGGAAGGCCATGGAGTCGTACCACGTTCACCAACAGGAGCCTTGCCAGTGCCCCTGCCGTAGGTACCTGCTTACACGCTAGAAAGTGTCCCATTTTGGTAAGGTAGTCGATCACCACCACGATAGCGGCACAGTTCTGGTCTTTGGGCAATCCAACGATGAAGTCCACCGAGATTCTTTCCCATGGAGTCTGGGGTGTAGGAAGCGGACGTAGGAGGCCTTGTGGTTTGCGATGGTCTGATTTCATTTGAGAGCAGATGTCACAGCGTTTTACCCATAGCAAAATGTCTGGTCTCACTGATGGCCACCAGAACTGTCTCAATACCTTCTCCAGAGTTTTCGTTCCTCCCGTATGTCCTGCACAGGGTAGTTCATGGCACCAATGGAAAACGAGCTTCTGTAGAGGAAGTGTGGGGATTAGCATTCTGGACCCACACATGGGGACGCCATGTCGTAGGCTCCATTCCTTGTGTCCTTTTAACCAAGATCTCCAAGAGAATGTGGCGATTCCGCGCTTCACTGCCCTCAGAAAGGTGTCCGTTGTCATCCCTCCTACCACTTGACTTGGGGACAGGATAGCCCTCTTTGGTTCCACTGCCGGAATGTTGGTCGTACTTTGCCGGGAGAGGGCATCGGCTTTTTGGTTTTGCGAGCCAGGCTGGAAGGTGACTATAAAGTGGTATTCTGCGAAGAACAACATCCATCTGCGTTGCCGAGGAGAGAGATGTCGAGCTGATCGGAGGAACTGGAGGTTCCTGTGGTCCGTGAAAACAGTGATTTGGTGTTGAGCTCCCATGAGCCAGTGTCGCCATTCCACAAACGCCTCCCGGATCGCAAGAAGTTCTTTTTCGGACACAGAGTAATTGTGTTCGGCGGGGTTCAATTTCCGGGACATGTAGGCCACTGGGTGGAGGTGGCCGGTGTCTGGATGGCGTTGGGATAGGACAGCTCCCACAGCGACGTCGGACGCATCCGCCTCCACTATGAAGGGGAGCTCGGGCCGGGCGTGTCTCAGAATGGGTGCAGATGTGAAGGCCGTCTTGAGCTGTTCGAACGAGCTTTGTGCGTCGGGAGACCAGTGGAACGACACGTTCTTTCGCGTTAGTCTGGTGAGAGGTGATACCAGGTGAGAGAAGTGGTGAATGAACCGGCGGTAAAAATTCGCAAAGCCAAGGAAGCTTTGGACTTCCTTGACTGACTGGGGCTGGGGCCATTGTTCCACCGCCTGCACCTTTCGGACGGACATAACCTGTCCTGTGGGGGTTAGGTGAACTCCGAGGAATTCCACTGTCGTAACATGGAACTCACATTTGGTGAGTTTACAAAAGAGGCGGTTTGTTTTCAATGCTTGTAGCACGAGCCCGACATGAACGACGTGTTCCTCCGGGTTGGTTGAAAATATCAGGATGTCGTCAATGTACACCACGACAAACCTATCCAGAAATTCTCGTAGTACCTCATTGAGGAAAAACTGGGAGGCTGCAGGGGCGTTACACAGTCCAAAGGGCATCACTAAGTACTCGAAGAGTCCAAACCGTGTTTTGAAGGCGGTTTTCCACTCATCGCCTTCTCTCATTCTCACCAGATGATACGCCCCTCGGAGGTCCAGCTTGGTGTAGATGTGTGCTTCGCGGACTTGCTCCAATAGAACCAGAATCAGCGGTAAGGGGTATCTGTTCTTGATCGTCAGCGCGTTAAGGGCGCGGTAGTCTATGCAACATCTCAGCTCACCATTGGTCTTCGGGATGAAGAAGAGCGGGGACGCTGCGGGCGACCGGGAGGGACGTATGAACCCCAACCGGAGGTAGGTGTCCAGATACTCCTTCAAATGGAGTGTTTCTGGCCCGGTGAGGGCGTATATCCTACCACACGGAACAACCGCGCCTGGCACTAGATCGATGCAGCAGTCGTACTCTCGGTGCGGGGGTAGCTCTTCCGCCATCTGCACGTTGAACACCTCTTTATAGGGTAGATACCAGGTAGGGAGCGCCACGTCCTTTTCTGCGGCAGTTGCCACATGTTGAGCAGAGGTTCGGACCGTGTCCGGGTGTGGGTTAGGGCTGACGCACCGTAGTTGGCATGAGGCGGATCGGAACGAGATGATATTGGTGGACCATTCGATAGTAGGTTCATGTTTTCGTAACCACGGCAAACCTAGGATTAGTTTGCATCGGGGAGCTTGTATGATGTTCAACTGCAGCCACTCGCCATGGTCCCCTCCTATGGTTATCCAGAGAAACGGGGTGACGTATCGGATGGGCCCCGACTCCAGTTCCTTCCCGTCGACCGCAAAAACGAGTTCGGGCTGTTCCTTGGGCGTTAATTGAATCCCGAGCCTTTCTGCTTCCTGCTTGTCCAGGAAACATCCGGTAGCCCCGGAGTCTATCATGGCTCTTATGGTTTGTGTTTGCTGGTTTATAACTGCTTCCAGGGAGATGAAGAAGTGATCTGGTTCTCGGAAGTTGTCGGATTCCATGGAAGGGATGGAGTGGTGGCTTGGAGGCTTCCCTTCCGATACCTTCAAGCTCTGAAGTTTCCCGCGGGTCCTTCTTCTGTGGCCATAGCAGTTTGTCCGGGGCGCGGTCTGCTCGTCTTGGGTCTCACCGGACATTCTCGAAGGAAGTGCCCCTTCTTTCCGCAGTATAAACATAGGCCTTGTTTGCGGCGATGATTACGTTCGCTCAGGGTTAGCGAGGCTCTCACAGTTCCGATTTCCATGGGCTCAGACTTGGAGGCCGCCTGTTCCGAGGCTCGGGCATGGTCGTAGGAGGACGGTGTTTTATCTTTCCGTTTCTGGTCCCCTTTTCGTTCTCTGAGCCGATGCTCTAAACGGGCGGCCAATTCCACCATCGCCGAACAAGTTTGGGGTTGGGGGTCAATTTGGGCGATGACGTCTTTTAATTCGTCCGTTAGCCCTCTGTAGAAAATGGCAGACTGTTTGGATTCTGGCCAGTCGGTTTCTGCCACCAACCGACGAAAGTTGTTGAGGTAGCCTAGGAAGTCATTGGGGTGTTGCCGAAGGTTCAGCAGGTCTCGGTCAGCCGAGAAGGTATCAGCTCTGCGGTCAAAGGTTCTTTCGAAGGCGATGCGGAAGGCATCCCAATCGTACAACAGGGCTTCGTCTCGACGGACTATGGGAACCGCCCATTGTGCCGCATCCCCTGCCAAGTAGGAAATTAGAAAGGCTACCCTGGCTTGGTTGGTAAGGAAGAGTTTCGGCTTACAATGGAAATGTAACAGCACTTGAGTCATGAAGACTTGCACCTTCTGTATGTCTCCATGAAAGCGTTCAGGAGGGGCCAACGGGACGTGTGTGGGCATTTCTACCACTACAGGTTGGGTTGGTGACGGGAACGGGGTCCCTGCATCGAAGGGGTTCCTTTGGAGCCGATCTATCCGTGCATGTAGAGCGGCGGTGTCAGAACGAGAAGCAGCTAATTCTGCTTGCACTAGGGCAAGAGCGGCTACCACGTCCTCTAAGGTGGTCATGACCTATGTCAGCGTGATCGGGAGGAGATAATTCGTGGGCCGATGATTCTGTCGGGTCTCCACTGGTTCCGCTCCTCAGGATGACGCTGAATAGGCCTGGGCGAAGCACTACGCTACGCTCGCGTAGTTTGCGAAGTTCGCGCTACTTCGCACTACGCGAACTGCACGTAGCACAGTGCGAACACGCGTAGCGTAGTGTTGCGTAGTGCTGCGGTCATTTTTTGCTTGCTCGCGGTCCTCAACGTCAAGTTGGCGACCGCGAGCAAGCAAAATGACATCCTGGCGAGACTTTTTCCTTGTTCGCGATCGCGAGCATGGAAAATAAACCTCCCGGCGAGATTCCCAACGCGAGAAGGTCAGGTTTCTCATTGCGAGGGGTCGCGTATGCTCGCGACCGCTCGCGATGAGAAACTACCAGTTCGCGTTGAGAAAGCTGCAGCTCGAGGAAAAATCTACTCGAGCAGCAGAAAACTACAGCTCGCACTGTGCAAGATGCCATTTTCAATGATTGCACAGTGCCGGTTGCTTGTCCGCACTGTGCAATCATTGAAAACAACATCTTGCACAGTGCGAACATGTTACTTCGCAGTTCGCGAAGTGCTACGCGTAGCTCGCGTAGTGCGAACTTCACTTTGCGTAGCTTCGCGAAGTGCTACTTCGCGAACTACGCCCACCCTTAACGCTGAAGCTTAAAGGGGTCCACCTCCCATCTGCCCCTAGTCCGGCGGATGTGTAATACACTCGGACGAAAGGGGTAGGTGAGCGAGGGAAGGACGGATAGGGACGGCTGGGCGGGAGATCTGTAAGATAGACAAACACACAATGAGTGATGGCTCTCTTTACCCCTTCCCCTGACTCCCCCTTGTGTGTAGCTCTCTTACCGGTCGTCTCCTTCCGTCTAACTGTGGAGGGATCGAGAAGGGTCCGCTTCTCGAGTGTCCCCACACGGGAACTAGTGTCGCGGGGCGACTGGTCTAGGTGATACCAACGTTTCTTCTCCTCCTTTCCGAACGTACGAAGGTCTCCAGAACCGTTAAGTCACGGAACTGTGTGAAACCCCGCCGTGGCGATCAGTTTCGAGGAAGAGGGGGAGGCTGGTCTTGTCGGGTGTCTGCGCTGCTACTCTAGGCTCATCAGGGTCTCGAGCCGAGGAGCGCGATACTATGGGAAAGATGTGGCCTGGAAATCCGTGGGCGCTGCCTGCGGCGTTTCGCTGCTACTCAATGCTCCAGGAGGAGCCGGGAGCAGAGGAGCGAAACCCCGGGTAAAAAATGCCCGGAAATCCGTGGGCGCTGCCTGTGGTGTTGCGCTGCCAATCAATGCTCCCGGAGGAGCCGGGAGCAGAGGAGCGAAACCCCAGGTGGAGATGCCCGGAAATCCGTGGGCGTAGTCCGTCTCTTAGCGCTCTCCCTCGAAGGTCCGAGGTCGCGTCTAAGTCAAAAGGCTAAAGCCGGTCAGTCTCCTGTATAGAATACTCACAGGCTGCCGGGCGAGGAACATGAAGCAGTAGAGGCGTTGTTGGAGTCTCTCGTGGTCCGGAGTTCATGCCGCTGAGAACCATACGCTCGGTTCTTCATGTACGGAAGGCTTCTGAGAATCATCGGCGCTGCTTCCCCGGAATTGGCCGCTTTTCAGCGTTTCCGGCAGCGTGATCTGTCACGTGGGACGGGAACTACCGGGAGTTCTGGGGGTTGTAGTTCTTGCTGTCGCCGAGTTGCTCGGCCGTTGTCCAGGGGTAGAGAAGACGTGTCACTCAGCGCCACCCGAGCGCGGATCGTGACACAGGGTCGCAAGGCTCTGGGTCCAGATAGGATTCCCCGTAGACATATTTAAATCAAATGTCTCTATGTAGGGGCCCCTGTTGGTACAGGTGCTCAATGCCAGCTGTAGCACCAATTTCTTACCTACCTGGGTAGTAGCCACTATCGTGCCCATCTTTAAAAAGGGCTACAGGCAGGACCCAGGGTGCTACAGACCTATGACCCTGTTGGATGCTATAACGAAGGTAGTAGGCAGAGTTCTACTTGAGCGCTTTCAGGATTGGGCTGAAGAGAACTCTGTCCTGTCAGACCTGCAATATGGCTTTTGGGCCGGTCTGGGGACTATAGGGAAGGGCCTAAATGTTTCTCTTCTGGTGGGGAAGTACACAAGGGCTAAGAAAGGGAACCTGTTTTTAGCATTTGTGGATCTCACAGCCACTTTTGACTGCCTGGTCCACATTAAACTATGGTCAATTTTAGAAGTCATGGGGGTTGAATCAAACTTTATTTATTTTCTTAAACATTTTTATTGTGATGCCAAGGCACGTGTGCGTTATAGTTTGAGGGGTGAGTGCCCAGAAGCCTTTTCGATTAGGAGCGGAGTCAGACAGGGCTGTGTTCTGGCCCCGTTGCTTTTTAACTTATATGTAAACGGATTGGGGGAGGCATTTGTGTTGCATTTTCACCCTAAGTGGGAAGGGTATGCCCAGACATGGGTCCCGTGCTCACTACGCCACTGGAGTCAAGATATCCTGGCTGATGAGGGCTGAAAGCCCGAAACCGGTCCTAGGATGCTTGATTCTTGTCCAGGGAAGACTTGGCCTAGCAGTTCGGTCTGGACTGTTCCCATGAGGCACAGGGTCAAGACTGATTTGCATATGGCCATGTCTGAATTGGGGTGGCGTGGTGCGCCAAATAACGATGGATTAAACCCAGATCTGTGACTGGGGGTGAATGTTTGACAATGCTCAACATTCAGTCCATCATCTTTTTGTGTTGCACCTTCTTAAGGATAACCAGGACTTTCCCTTAGTAGCTGGTCATCCAATTCCAGCCCTCTTGGTGAGCTTCTCCGTCTTTATGAAAGATCTAGGCCTAAGAGTAAACTCATCCAAAACCTTTATTATGCGCTGTGGTAATGGCATCAAGAAGCATAAGGATATGTTTGTGGCAGGGCAAAAGATCGGGGTTGCAAAGAAATTCTCATATTTGGGCATTCTCTTTGCTTATAATGATACCTGGGTACAAGCACTTTCAGTTAAAAATTGGCACTTCTACATACTACTTCTGCCATAACTGCCAGAAAATTGGGAAAAAGACATCCTGTGGAGTTTATAAAAATCTATAAAGCAAAGTGCATTTCAGCGGCAGTCTATGGGAGCGAGGTTTGGGGGTTTGCTGACCTGCTACCAATTCAGAGAGTAGAAATCTCTTTCTTAAGATATCTTTTATCTCTACCGAATGGTTCCTCCGCATGCGTTTGTCATGCAGAATTAGGACTCCCATTTATCTCTGATCTAATTAGGCTTGAACCTGTGCTATTATTGGACAGACTCTGGTTTATAGATGAGGCCAAATTGAACAGAGAAATTCTCTCAGATATCCTGAAACTGGAAGGAGCAATGAGGATACCATGGCTAAGATATGTGTGTAATTGTTTAAAAGATCTTGGCCATCTTGAGTATTTTACTAATCCTAGGACCCTCAGGACAATAACAAGGAAGGAACTAAGAAAAGAGGGTATGCTGCTGGTAGACTCTAACACAATGTCATCTGAGATCTTGAAAACCACAGTTCTACACAATCAGTTGGTTTTAACTACTTTTAATATTCCACCCTACTTGACTTTTGTACAAGGTGCTAATGATAGGTCGTTTGCTTACACGTTTTAGGTTGGGAGTGTTTCATCGACTGGTCACTTTTCCTGTAATGAATGACTGGTATCATAAACTCCAACCCTGCTCTTGTGAAAACTCTTCCCCACAGTCCACGATTCATGTCACCCTCTTTTGTAAAATCTACTCTGCTATAAGGGCCCAGTTTTCATTACCTATCCTCAAACAGTTTGGGCTACTGCAATGTCGACCTGCCTTACTGGCTCTACAATATTTAGACAACGAGCATAGAGCTTTTAGGGTATCTATTTTTCTGAAAGAAGTTTTTTCCCATAGGAAACAATTGTCTATTAATTGATTTATTGTGTTGGGAGCTTCTTTTTTTCTAGTTTAATACTGTTTTAACTTTTTAGGACTGGAGTCCAAGTTAACTCCTGTGTGAACTTTTAACTGCATGAATAATGGCAATGTATTTTTACTGTGCTTTTATAATTGTTTGTTCAAACAATCGAATAAATCTTTCTTTCATTCTTTTTTGTTACTAAGGGCCGATTACGATTCCGGCTGCAAAACGAACTGACCGACACGGACCGGATACCGACCGACACGGACCAGCGCCGTACGACCCGTGCAGTACGATGCAAGGCGTGTGAATTACAAACGACACATACGGAATACAAGCCGTACGACAACAAACACCAGGACTTCACAGTCAGCCGTCTTGCCATTGCTGTCACACCCCCTCACAGGGAAGCAGAGTCAAGAGGAAGGAAGTATGGGCATGCTGGGAAGGGGGTGTAGCCAAGAGTATGATGGGAGTCGCAGTCACAGACAATCTACACCCACCCACATGGACCAGCAAGTTCTAACTGAACCATACTCGCCCCACAGGGAGTGGGAAGGGACTGACAGGATGTCTGACACTGGACTCTGTTTGTGGGAAGCACAAGGCCATGCTGGGAAATGGGCAACGATAATATCAAACTCTGTCCGCCAAGCTGGGAAAAAGCAGTGTACAGGCAGGCATCTGTTCGTAAAGTAGAAAATGTCATGTTTGTGAACCACCGATGCATGTAGAAACATAACTCACATCGTGTGCCTCTTCCAAACACAGGTGGTGTTGGGCACCCAGCACAAAATGAAGAGGATTCCAAGGCCCAGACTCTGGCAGACAATGAGCTCTCTGGTTTGACTCTGTCTCTGTCCTCTTCGGATGACGACGACCAACCTGGCCCCTCCGGTGTGAGTCATCAATCAGCACCAGCAGCATCAACATCTGAACCCCCTGTACCCACGCCTCCAGCATCTGGAAGCTAACAGGGCAGCCCTGCCAACACAGACAGACCAAGGCCACTGACCACCCACAGCACAGGGACACAGGACCCCCCGGAAGCTACAGCAAACACCACCTGTAACACCACCAAGGGGTCCCAGTGTCACCTGTGTGTCCCGCCGCTGGTTCTGCCCGTGTGGATAGGGGTGCTGGTAGGAGTGGGAGGCAGAGGGCACGCCTTGCTGAGGAGTCTGGACTGCATGATGACCCCCACCTGGCACACACCATAGATGCGTACCAGGATAGCACCGGAGGATTTGGCCAGGTAGTGAGGATCCTCAAAGACATGCAACAGGAGCAGGCTGCCCACCATGCCCGCATGGATGCCAAGTGGGATGCCATTACTGCGGTGCATCGGGACATACTCCAATGCCTCCGCCAGATCAACACAAACCTGTCCACACCTCCCTGTGTGGCCACAACATCTGTCGCAACACCATCTGCCAGCACCACAGGGATGGAGGAGGACTCTGGCGGAGAGTCCCCTGCACCGCAAAGCCTGCACCTGAGGATCCCCCCCCCAGGAAGAAGAGGGGTTATCCGAAGTAGGACATGTGAGAGGCAGATGTCCCAGCACATCCCACAGGGCCTCTAAACCTGTTCTGGACAATGTTCTTTGTGCGCAACCTGTTCACCTTGTCCAATCGTACACAACTCGCCCACATGACATGAAGGGATCATGCTGGGCCAATGTAGCAGATCACTCTGGACTTTACTCTGGACGTTTCATCTACCAGCACATCCAACTCTAATGTGAACTTTGGATTCCAAAACCAATGTACAGCACCCACCATCCTGTGCACTTTCCTCACACATGTTTGAAAATAAACTCACCAGTACACCATACTTGCCTCTGTTGTGATTCCAACTTGTCATGTATCATGGAGATGTCGATCTGCTACACAACACAGTGCATGCCAAATTCTGCAACAATGTGACCAAATAAAATGAGTCATGGTGATGTGACACATGTGAGGGAGACACACCACTATGGCACCACAACACATACTCACCATGGCCATGTTACTCATCCCACACAATGATGTTGACCTGAAACACATTGGCATGCACAGACACAACACCATCCCCAGTCAGTGGTAACAAGTCCGCAGGTGAGGTAAGCAGATGTCAGTCAGATGTGGGAAGACAGACAACGAACATAACAAAGCATAGCACAGGTTCATTACACATCAGCAACATGTTTATTCCACAATAGTTGCACGGTAATTCTACGTAACAGTGGACACACTCTCACAAAGTGTTGGAGAATTGAAGTCCAGGGATGTGTGGTACATCAGTTGATGGGAATTGACAACTTCCACACTGGTGTTGGATTCTGGGTGTTGGGGGTCAGTGTTGACCAAACAACAGGCAAAGTACCCTGGGGAGGACAGGCACAAGACACAGTCAAAAGCACAGCAGAACAGGAGAGAAATGCAATACACATGCACAAAACATGTCGCAAAAAACCTGCACAAAAACAAGTTAGCAGTACTACACTATTGTGGAGTACACACCACCTGGATGGACACATCACTGCACACATCCAGTGAAGTGGCTCTCAGTCACACTCAGACAGCAACCGAGCAGCCACAACACATTCCAGGCTACTTCCATACATTGACATAACCCTGGAAACTCACATTCAGGTGAAGAAGTTGTTGATGAGCTGTGAGCGGACGTCACCCTCATCCTCATCATCACTGGAATCTTGGCCCAGGCCGGGATCTTCCACAGGTGCCGGAGGTTGGTCATCGTCATCGTCATCCTGGATGAGAGGCACCTCCTTTCGCACTGCCATGTTGTGTAGCATGCAGCATACAAGGATTATTTTGCACACCTTTGCAGGCTCACATGGGAGGGCCCCTCCGGTCTTGTCCAGGTAGCGAAAGCGTCTTTTCAGGAGGCCGAATGTCTGCTCAATCACCCTCCTGATCCGACCATGTGCCTCATTGTAGCGCATCTCGGCTGGTGTCACAGGGTTCCTGAGGGGTGTCAGCAACCATGGCATGTTGGGGTATCCGGAGTCACCCACCCACACAAAAATGAACAAGTAGCTGAGTTTTGTAGGAGTGCGGAATACAACATTGACAAACACACACAATGAGAAACAGTCAGTACACCCCGACAAGCCAGGCATGCTGAGCTGGCATCTGTGACATCAGCGTTGCAATGCGACTACTCATCATGATGTAGGCATCGTGTGCTGAACCAGGAAACCGTGCAAACACATGTGTGATAGACATGTCAGCAAGACATACCACCAGAGCATTGATGGAGTGGTAGTGCTTCCTGTTATGGTATGCCTGCTCATGTGCCTGTGGTGGTATCAGGGTCACATGTGTCCCATCAATAGATCCAATGACGTTTGGCATCCTCCCCATTGTATAAAAGGCATCCTTTATTTCAGGGAGTTCAGCTGGGCTAGGGAACTTGATGTACAGGTCTAGGAAATGCAATATCCCCTCCAAGACATCGCAGAGCACCCGACTAAACATAGTTTGGAACATACTACCAGCAGTAGCCACAGTATACTGGAAGGTACCAGTAGCAAAGAAGTGCAGGGCTGCCATCACCTTCACCTCTGGGGTCAGTGCTGTAGGGTAAGACCGGCCACGTAGCAGATGTGGGGTCAACTGCTCCGCCAACTCCTCACTTAGTGGCCTAGTGAATCGGTACCGTCTGATGCAGTCGCGTTCCTGCATGGTCGCAAGGTCTGGGAATGGTCTATGGACAGCTGGTACCCTACAGTACAGAGATGCACAAAGGAAGATTGTCAGTTCATCCACCCATGTGGCCATGACCAGGCTCAATATCACATGATAGATACTGACATTACACAATGTACTGAGGTGTGTGCTGCTGGGCATGGACACATCTGTCACCTACATGACCATCACCTCACATCTCAATTCCACATGTCCGAATGAGTCCCATGTAGTCCAATGGCCAATCATCTGGCTGTGTCACCCAACCTATGTACTGCTGTGACATTCCAAACACACACCACAGTGACAAGTGAGGCCTGATGTCTCCCAGGCATCACAGATCTTTGCCATGCAGAACCCAGGGTCCCTGTATTGCCACATCGACACTGGCATGGACATAGAATATCACGTACACACCACAAGGCAAGCATAAGTCCCACAGGTAGTGTCCAGAGTTGTTCCTGCAGGCCCTACATGTACGTCTCTTAGACACACACACACCATCAAGGTTGATGCATATACCACATGGATGTGGAGACTGTCACCCATTGGGCACATTTGATCAGACACATATGAGACACAACATGAACACAGACTATGGGTGCACATCAGTATTGTGGCTACAGGTCTCACAGTGACGTAAATGCCATCACCCCCTAGACTCAGGGTGTATGTCACATGCCTCAAACATATCCAATATGAAACTGTGCCCGTGACTCATGCCCATTACTGTACAATTGCACATCACAGTGGTAATGTGCACGACGCACAAAGGATTCTGCCACCATGTACACATGCACAGCCTGGAAGTGGCTGCACAAAAGTGCCACCCAACAAACCAAATGTGCCCCCCAACACCCAGGGAATGTGTGGCCAATGCTGTAGTGTGGTAGGTGTGCACAGGTGTCCCTGGCTAGTAATTGTGTGTTGAATCCGTAGAATAGTCACACCAATGATGTCCGACGTGGGAGACAATGCGTACGCATTGCACGGTTCAGGACCGAGCCGTGCGTATGCTTTGCCATTGAATGCAATGAGGTCTGACACGGGTGACAATGCGTACGCATTGCACGGTTCAGGACCGAGCCGTGCGTACGCTTTGCCATTGAATGCAATGAGGTCCGACGCGGGTGACAATGCGTACGCATTGCGCGGTTCAGGACCGAGCCGTGCGTACGCTTTGCCATTGAATGCAATGAGGTCCGACGCGGGTGACAATGACTACGCATTGCACGGTTCAGGACTGAGCCGTACGTACGCTTTGCCATTGAATGCAATGAGGTCCGACACGGGTGACAATGCATACGCATTGCATGGTTCAGGACCGAGCCGTGCGTACGCTTTGTCATTCACTGCAATGAGGTCCGACGCGGGTGACTATCATGCATACGCGTCTGGCATGCATGGTCCGAGACAGGCGTACGCCTTGGCCATTGAATCGTATGGAGACGGGTGCATATGTATTTTCAAAATACGCGTTGTACAGTCAGTTGACCGAGCCGGGCGCACCCATTGGCTCTGGACTGTCATGGAGACTTATGCGGATTCAAAAATTTTACGAGTTGTGCACTGGAAATTCGGTTGGATGCCTACAACAATGTTGCAATTTCAATTGTTTAATGAACATGAAGATTTGAACGCTGCGGAAGGCGTGTATGAGTCGTACAATTCCATGTATTGGCCAGATTCATAGAATGCAACTATGTTGGACCTATCACTTGGGACACATGGCACAGATTCTGCCTCTGCAGCACAGATATGAGGCTGGCTGGGCCCCAGGAAGCTCACTTGCCTGCATGACATGCTACTGGACCACATCCCTGCTACCACTGCTGCTGTCTCTGCATCCTCTGGCTCCTGCTATGGCACGTACTCTGGAGAGGGCCCCAGCCTTCACTGAGGAGGAGAACCAGGCCCTGCTGGACGGGCTCCTTCCACAGTACAGCAAGCTCTATTGGAAACCAGGGGAGCAGGTGAGTGTGCAGTCCATTGCCTTACTAATTATGCATGTTGTCTGACTAGCAGGACTAGCAGCGTGTGCACCAGTGGAAAGCATTCTCACTGACTTCTTTCAGCCCCCAAAGTGTGTAGGTACATGTAATGAACAGGTGTCCTGCTGCTAAAGTGCATTAGTGCAAGCTTATACTATCCAGGCATTGTTAACATGTCAGACATGCAGGTGATTTGTCCTTCCCCATGGTTGCCCTGTGTAACTCATTTCCCTTTGTGATGATGACATGTATATCCAAATGTGTGCAGCACAAATCTGGGGCATGTGTATTAATGTACTTTTAACTTTGTCATCCTCACAGGTTGATGCCTACCAGAAGCAGGAGATGTGGCTGACCATCGCCCGGGCTGTTCGTTTTCGGTGGGGGTCTACAAGCGCCAGATCCGCAACTGCCATAAGAGGTGGCAGGACCTTCGGGGCTGGACCCGGAGGATAGCTAGAGTCCAGCTGAAGCTGCCACCTCCACGCAGGAGGGGTGGACACCGGACCCTGACCCCCTACATGCTCCACATACTGGCAGTGGTCTTCCCAGACCTGGATAGGCAGCTGAAGGCCAAACAGCAGCAGGAAGGGGGTAAGTCAATGCCTAATCTGTGTACTATGTCTGACATGCTAATAGCAGTCTTTTGGCCTGGTCACACTTCCACATTACGTAGGTCTTGTAGTCCAATACTCAGGTCCCTCAATTGTGTGATGCACCCTCCTCATCTGTTCCACAGGTGTGGCCCCTACAGTCTGTTGCTTGTGTCACTAGGGCACTGTGTCCCTGCAGTCAGCTATGCTTCATCTACCGGACATCATCTGTTCCCGTGACTCTGTTGTGTGTTTCATGGGTGGGTCAATTGTTTGCCCAATGCCTGAGATCTGACATGTGATCTGTGTGTGCCCATGAGATGTGTTCCAATTGCTGGTCTGACTCACCACATGTGGCTGGGGTATTCCAAATAAACCCATGCAGCAGGGGACTCCAATTTTGGGGCCTCAGGAGTATGTATATCAAGTATGTCACACTTGCTTAGCCACCTGACTACTGTCCAGGGCCAAACACTGTTTCATGGAGACCTGGGCAGTCATGCCTCCTCAAGGGCATTTAGAAACACTCAGTAATCCCACTCCTGTGTATTAAATTACAGGTTGTGCTTAGTGACATGTGCCCTCAGGTGTCTGCCTCTGTGTCATTAGGGTATGGCTTGTGGTTACGTACAACTGGGGTGTCCATGATTCAGAGGGTCAGCAGGACATCGGAGATGTGACTGTGAGAGACAAGACCTGTGTGACATATAGGTGTGTGATCATCTGATAGCGCACTATGTTGTATGCAGCTGTGTCCTTCATGCAGCTGGGTTACATGCATGGCAGACTGTGATGTGTTAATGTACAGGGAGTTGTGTTTGCAGAGACGCATATGTCTGATTTGCATGATGTGGGGTCTTCTGGGTCCTGTATATGTTGTTTACCGGGGATGGGCAAGTGCGCCGGTCATCTGCAGAGTTAGCTGTACCCCTGAGCTAGGATTGTGAGTCAGTAGATATTGTTGTTGTTTGGATGTCCTGCCACTGTGACAGGAGACAGTGTTGACTGACTTTCAGGGCATCCCAGTGACATGGCATTTAACTTGCTATGAGTGATCCTGCATTGTTTTCAAGTGTGCACCATGCACCCCATTGTGGCATTGCCCATCAGGACATGAGAACATCATAGTGTGTGTTGCTGGCATGCATCACAAACATGTGAAATGAGTCTCTGCCCATCCCTTCATCCGGACACCTGTATTGAGTCAGTAGCAAGAGATGTGCTGTGTGTATAAAGACATACTCCTACATGTTCACTTGCATGTCCAACTAATGTGTGGGTGGTGCATGTCAGCACATTGGGGTATTAGCATCCAACATGCAACAGACATATGTGTGCAAGTCAAGGAGGGATATGTGTGCCATGGTTGATGTTGAGAATGACAATTGGCTTATTCTAAACAGTGTTGGCACTTTGAGCTGTGTTCAGCTGATGATGCCAGGGCTTGCCCATGTGATGTGATGTTCTTACTGTGGTGTGTACAGTCAGTGCGGGTGACTGATGTTGTTCTCTTACTTCCTATTCCTATCCAGATACATCCACGGCCACAGGAGGGGACAGCTCCACTGACCAGGAGGAGCCACAGAGCCTGACAGGGACAGAAGGAGAGGAGTCGGGGGGACCCAGTGGCACGGAGGGTGAGTGGAGCCACACAGAAGAGTCATCAGCACCATCCCCCCCAGCTGAGGGTCACAGCAGCTTTGAGGATGATTCCCTTGTGGACGCGGGTGTCAGCAGCCACCAAACCCCAGCTAGTGAGGTTGTCCCCGCCACCGCCACCACCACCACCATCACCACCCTCCCATCGGCTCCCATCCCAGAGGTCCCTGTAGGCTCCCGTGTTCGTGAGCATGTCTCCTTTGGGCCAGGCACCGCACCACCTGCCCCTGTGTCCCCTGCTGCCCTGAGTGAGGAGTCTGTGGACTTACTTAGACAGCTCCATGAAGGGCAGACGTCGATGCTGAAGGTCCTCCATGCACACACAAGTCTGTTGACTTGTGTGTGCATGTCAAGTAATCCATCACTGTTCTTTAGCCCACTGATTTGCATATGGCCATGTCTGAACTGGGTGGCGGAGTGGGCTAAAGAACGGTGGTGGATTAAACCCAGATCAGTTGACTGGGGGTGAGTGCTTGCAATGTTCAACACTCCGTCCATCATTTCCTTTGGTTTTGCTTTGTTCGCCATAAGTTGGCAGGGTATGCTCAGACGTGAGTCCCTTGCTCACTTTGCCACTGTATTCAAGCAAGCTTGGCTGAAGACGGCTGAAATGCCAGAAACCGGTCCTAGGAAGCTTGTTTCCGGTCCAGGGAAGACATGGATTGGCAGTTCGGGCTGGACTGTTCCCATGAGGCACAGGGTCAGACTGATTTGCATATGGCCATGTCTGAACTGGGGTGGCGGAGTGGGCTAAAGAACGGTGGTGGATTAAACCCAGATCAGTTGACCGGGGGTGAGTGCTTGCAATGTTCAACACTCCGTCCATCATTTCCTTTGGTTTTGCTTTGTTCGCCATAAGTTGGCAGGGTATGCTCAGACGTGAGTCCCTTGCTCACTTTGCCACTGGATTCAAGCAAGCCTGGCTGAAGACGGCTGAAATGCCAGAAACCGGTCCCAGGAAGCTTGTTTCCGGTCCAGGGAAGGCATGGCTTGGCAGTTCGGGCTGGACTGTTCCCATGAGGCACAGGGTCAGACTGATTTGCATATGGCCATGTCTGAACTGGGGTGGAGGAGTGGGCTAAAGAACGGTGGTGGATTAAACCCAGATCAGTTGACTGGGGGTGAGTGCTTGCAATGTTCAACACTCCGTCCATCATTTCCTTTGGTTTTGCTTTGTCCTGGGACTGTGGCAGGTATTCTGAAGGTTACGTGAGCTTTGTCGTCATGGCCATGTACCGCATACTGTGCAGTATGTCTGTTATTCCCCAGGGTTGTAGACTGTCCTTGTGTGATGAGTCTGTGCACCTTAGCTCCTCCCAACATTCCTGTGTTTGTCATGGGTGCATGTGCAATGTCACCTGTCCATGTGGGCTTCACAGATGCACATGGTTGCAGTTCAGGGTGTTTGGTGTTAAGGGTGGACTGATATAAATGTTTGCATGGATGGTCCCCTAGCTCCCATTTGCCCATGGATGAGGGGCCATGCTGAGTGATTTGTGTTTGTGTATGTGTGATGTACGTTTGTGGAACAGGACACATGTCTGGGTTTCCCAGTTTGTACGACATCTGCCTTTGTCATCACAGTGGAGGTGTCATGCATGCTTGTGTCACCCCAATGTGAGGTCACTGGGGGTGGTGCTGTTGTGTGTCAGTCTCTTGCTGTATTAGTTGGTGTTCATTCCAGCTTGTGTCACATGTGTCTGTTGTGCTCCCTCTCATCTCACAATGCCTGATTGCCCCCTAAGTGTGTCCCAATTATGGTTTACTTTTGTATGGCACTGTGTCCACATCTGTGTCCCTTTGGTTCAACCCCACTCATGTGTTGTGTAGTTGCCTGGGGATACTGAGACACACACACACATGTTGTGCCAGATGTGCAGTGTGAGGTTGCCTGTTTGTGATTGTGCATCTGCATCAGTGCATTGATATTGCTGTCGTGGGCCATTGTCTGGATGCTGTTTCTGTGATTTTCCGTGCTGTCCCTGTGAGTCATATCACATCATTGTGCACATTCATCCTGGTTGTTAGGTACCATTGCTGGCATGGAATTGGAGGTTGTGAGCTGACACCTACAGTCTACACAGGTTGTTTTAAAAAGTGTGTCTATTTTCGAGATGTGTGTATGCTTTGTGATGGTCACTTCTGCTCTTGTGTCATTGTACACTGTATGCATTGTCAGCCCCCATGTGTGTTGCCTGTCTGCACATGGCCGAGAGTGTGTTATGTTTTCACAGCACTGTTAGCCTCACCACATCTTTGTGGGAATGGGACACAACCACTACTTCGCCCCAGAAGTGTTTAATGTGTTGGGAGCAGGGATCATACATGCTCTTTGTTATTTGCAGCTTTGACCATGATGACACTTACCTTTTGGTCACTGTGATGAGGGGGTGGTTTAGACCCCATCACCACAATGCTCAAGATCTGCTGCAGTTTGGATGCCCACCCTTAACTTTTGTTCTACACAGTGAGGGGGTGTTCTTTTTACATTGACACAGTGCTATGGTGATGCTTGCCTTGTGTAGGGCACACTCATTTATTGGTCACACATCTGCTGTTAGTTACATTGTATGTTTGAAGTCATGATCATTGTTGTGGGCATTTGTCACAGACTACACACTGTTGTTATGATGTTAGGGGGGATGTATTTTGTTGACATACCTAATATTGGAGTATGATGGATGTGTGGCGCATCACCCATCCTATGAGTGGGGGTGGCAGTAATGATGGGCAACAGGTCCCCTATGAGTGGGGGTGGCAGTAGTGATGGGCAACATAAGTCCTATGAGTGGGGTTGGCAGGGGTGATGGGCATCAGGTCCCCTATGGGTGGGGGTGGCAGGGGTGATGTGCAACATAAGCCCTATGAGTGGGGGTGGCAGGGGTGATGGGCACCAGGTCCCCTATGGGTGGGGGTGTCAGTAGTGATGGGCAACAGGTCCCCTATGAGTGGGGGTGGCAGTAGTGATAGGCAAAAGGTCCCCTATGGCTGGGGGTGGCAGGGGTGATGGGCACCAGGTCCTCTATGAGTGGGGGTGGCAGGGGTGATGTGCAATATAAGCCCTATGAGTGGGGGTGGCAGTAGTGATGGGCAACAGGTCCCCAATGAGTGGGGGTGGCAGGGGTGATGTGCAACATATGCCCTATGGCTGGGGGTGGCAGTGGTGATGGGCAACATAAGCCCTATGAGTGGGGGTGGCAGTAGTGATGGGCAACAGGTCCCCTATGAGTGGGGGTGGCAGGGGTGATGGGCAAAAGGTCCCCTATGGCTGTGGGTGGCAGGGGTGCTGGGGAAAATAAGCCCTATGGGTGGGGGTGGATGGTGCTGGCCATGCAACCCCTATGGTGGCCTGTTGTTAGTGGCCAGGATATGGATCCCCTGTGTGTGTGTGTGCCATTTTGCGGGTAAGTGTCATTTGTTTGCGTGATCGGTGTCTGACTTACCGCCTGCGCTGTCGGCGTTGGTTCCTGATCCAGTCATAGATAGGCCTGGGCTAAAATTCCGTTCCGCTCGCGGAAATTGCGATAATTTGACATTTTCGCGTTCCACGGAGAGCGCGAAAATGTCAAAATTTTCGCAATCCGCATTTTACAGGAAATTTTTTGCTTGCTCGCGCTGTAAAATAATACATTCCCGCGTGCGCGCGATCGCCTTACCTGAATTCCCGCGTTCGCCGACAAGTTTCCCTGATCCGGTCGCGTTCTCCACGAGAAATGGATTGTTGGTAGCAATTTGCGCTGTCTCGCGACAGTTCGCGCCCGCAGTAACGTCATGCGTCGCGCGATCACATCTTTCTTCTCGCGATCATGCACCGCGAGACAAGTGAAAACAAGATGGCCGTGCCCGGGAGCAACCGCATGGGTAAGTTGGCGAGCCGCGACCACACAACAAATACTGCGAACGGGCTGGAAAAAAATTCTGCATCTTCGCGATATTTCCTCCTGTTTGCGTAGATTTTTAACATTTTCGCGATAATTTGCGAAAGTGAATTTCGCAAATTCCGCCCACCCCTAGTCATAGATGTAGAGTACTGGTATGACCTGTGCGATGGGATTCATGATGTGTTCGTGTCGCACACGCTGCTTGTTGCTCCGTCTCGTACCCGCTGCAAAGCTGGTCCGTCTCGTAGCCGTGGATTGAGTTGTGGCACGAATCGTAGCTGATATGCTTGTTTTCCGGATGCTGTGACGTGCCGTACGTGGCGAACCGTCTGGCGCGTAGGAGGTACGTATCGTACTTGTCAGTTCGTAAATTGCTATGGATACTGTTTCCGGGCAACTCAGTTCGGCGTTAGGAGTTACGGCTCGGACGGAGAATGAAGCTTGAATAACAGCCTATGTGTTGGTCGTGTTTTTGACAGTTATGCGCATCGTACTCCCTCTACAGGACGGACCGGCTACGGGTACTTGTCAGTCGCACGGTAAGGCTACGGACAGCTCTCGGAGAGCAGTCCGACCCGGTATCGGAATCGACCCCTAAAATGCAAAGCTATTCATGCCACACAATTCAGCTCTGCACATTTCCAATCCACACCACATAATTTGACACCAAACCACACAATACAACACAAACACACTGTTATACAGCACACTGCATGCGTCCAATGCACACCACACAATTCCACATCGTGGCACAAAATTCAACAGCACAACTCACAATAAAACTCCATTATATGCCACTCCAAAACACAAAACACAATTCCACATAACACCCCATAACACACATTCCACAACACATAATTCCAGTACACTCAATCCCATTTAATTACTATCCACATATTTCCACAGCACACCAAGCCACATTATTCCACTAAATAAATCCACTCTACACCACACAATTATAGCAAACAGTTACACAACTAACTGATCCAATTGGAACCACATAGTTCCATTACACAACCCATACATACACTCCATAACACATTGGTAAAATGTGTTGGCATTTACAATGCCAATCGCTCTAATTCAAACAAATGCAACACCAATTGAATTTCCACTGCTTGTTGGTTTTGTTTACGTATAATGATCTCCTTGACCAATTCAGGCATACATTTGACTACACGCTTGCTTTGCAGTGACTGCTTCTAAACCACATTCTAATTTTTGAGAAACGTGATTCCCCCTCACATGCTTCCCAACACTTCCCGCATGGTCCTAATATGCTCTTGGAGTGAGCTAGCTACCTCTTGTTCCTATGAAGTGGCCATATCTAAATATCAAACAATACAAACAATGCTACCTGATCTCTATGTCACAAGCAGAAAGAGCAGCATATTTAGTTGAATTTTGTACTCATACATGTAATCATTATTTGGCTGCCTTTTCCCAGTGCCTTGTATTCTCAATTGTATTTAGAACATTTTAGGGTTTCTTCATTTCCTTTAAATTAACATCTTTTTGGTAATGTACAGAGTGCTGACCATTACACCATGGAACCTCTAAACTGCTCTTGTTAAAAGTACACTATATGGTTCTGGTTTTGCACTGCGCCTAAATTTTAGTGGTAGTAGCATATTTTTCAGGGCAAATTCCTGTTGTAACTTTTTGCTGTATATTTATGTGCTCCTTTCAATAGCTGCAGACATGAGAAATGCAGCCTGCAGATTACATTTCGTTCCAAGGGTGCAAAAGCAAACACGACGCGGTAATGTCAGTCAGCTTAAGAAGCAGTACTTTTAGTCAGATGAGGTGTTTTTATTGCCAGGGTACACCAGAGACCTGCGTCTGTTCCTGATCACAAGCTGCTTGGAAATCACATGTTCTGGTCAGCTGGGGGCAACAAGCAGTGTCTATCATTTCTCTTTTTCTTTACTTTACTACTCTGTTGCATACACAAAGGCAACGGCCACCACTCCTCCAAGAGTTGCAATTCTTGCCAGAGCAGTAAGGTGACATGGGTTTAGGACTCCATGGGCATCTCCCCCAAAATGCACCTCCCCAACATGCATCCTGCGCACAATGCACTGAAGATCTCCATAATACATTCTATTTTCCTCCACTGCTGACATTGCAGAAAAAAAACACTTGGTCAGTGACCATCATTCCTGTAGCCAGTGACCACAGACGTCACAGCATTAGGACACCCACATGCAGCTCTCCCAACACCTCTGCGTCTTGGAGCAGCCTACCTATTTAAATGTGAGATGTATTAACTAAATTATAGAAGAGAACTCTCCCACCAACCATGGGTTTTGCAGAACTTGCTTTAAACTGTTTAGTCCTACAAGGATCAATTAAGGCCCTTCAACCCTAACGCAGTCATTTCTTTAATATTTACCCAGCTCAACAATTAAGATGAAATTTCAACGATTGTTAGTCCACTAAAATAATTCTGACCTGCATGTTGCACATTTTTGGGGACTTTCAGGACAGAGCATTTAATTCCGACCATTCCAGTTGCTTGACATCTCTTAGGAGCCATCCTTTATGCTTTTCTCTTGACAAGTTACATGTGACCCTGGTGCAAAATTGAGATCCTTCATGAAGTAAATGATGCCCTTGTAGGATGAAGATTGTAGGGTTTGAGGCCATTGTGAGGTGGTGAAACTCTACGCAGCCACTTGCGGGGTTAGTATAACTGCCTGAAACCCATTCCTGTGAGAAATTAGTGCTGAAGAGAGGGGTGGCTCGGAACCAGGAAAGGAAAGAGTGGGGAGATTAGCATGCACATGTAACCAGAGACCTACATACAGAGTCTATTTAATAGGTGGGGATTAAAATTTCAGGGCAAATGTTGCTTCATAGTCTGGCAGGCCGCAACCTGGAAATTACACTTTGGGGTACATTCAAAAGATAATGTTTGGAGAAGGCATCTTTTTTCCAATAGGTGAGAAGGTAATGTTTTCGTTCTGGGCATCCAGTGGGAAAACAGAAATAAATCATAACTGTCATAAACTTTCCAGAGGATTTACATTAGGTTCAGGCCAATTTTGCAGGCCACGTAGGATGACAGCTCTCTCTGAAAGCCAGCAGAAAGCCTGGTTACTTACCGGTAAACTTCATTACTCCATGTAGAGGTCTTACTCTTCTCAGTCCTTACTGCATGAGCTTGCCTCTACTCCCACAGATACTGATTACATTAACCAGTCAAAACTACACCCAATATGGCCTACACTATCAAAGTATGTCATATAAAAAGAAGCCCCACCTAACCACATCCTGACAACAAGCCAACAAAAACCAAAATCCAGGTCAGGCCAGAGGGAGCTGAAATTCAGGACTGAGATGAGAAAGACCTCTACACGGAGTAAGGAAGTTTATCGGTAAGTAACGGCATTACCTCGTCGTATATGTCTTCCTCATCCAGTCTTTACTGCATGAGCCAATACCCAAGCAGACACATTTTGGATAAATAAACCACTCACAGTGTACACTGAGCACTAAACTGCAATTCCAAATGTTTAATAAAAAAAAGAATGCAGGAAAGCTCAGATGTCATGTACAACAAATAACAATGATCAGCAAAAGAGGTAGATGGCAAATAAGGCTCCCAGCTTTATCGTATTTATTTTTTTAAACATGTCAGTCTGTATTTAATGAATACTTATTTTCTGTCCATCTTATTGGTATTTATACACATTTATTTTGTGTTTTGTGAACAGATGAGGGTATAACTCGTATATTTCTGCATTTAATGGATAAATGTGCACTCATACTTTGACACCTGTCAGGCTTTAGCACATTAGGCAGCAGAAAATAATAAAATAATAAACTCACATGAAAAAAATTTGCATAAAAGCACAAATACATGATTTGCAGTAATTTAAGAAAAGCAGCTTCAGCTTTATAAGTCCTCATGCTTCCAATAGGTACAGCTACTAGCCTGAAATTCATTAATCTCATTATGGAGAGTCACTCAAAGAATCCAAATTATCTGTATTTTTGCACTATTGAAAATAAATACAGATGTGAGCGCGCACGTGCCAACCAAGATGGCCACCTGACCTGCAAGCTCCATATTGCGGTGGGAAGTGCCGCTGTGAATTTTGCGGTTCTGGCATCTTCCTCGCTGTGAAACGGAGATATTCGCATATCAGAAGACCCACTGCATGGGTCTGTTCTGCTGATATGGTTCCTCTCCACTTCTACTTAGAGGAATGTTACGGAATTGCAGCAGCTACTTTACGGCGGACATTTTGGTTTTTCCTGAGATGGCCTTTTTTTCCTCAGACTCATTACATATGAAGGGACTCTCAACATGGCATTATGCAAAGCTTAATTTTCCTGTATAATTTATTATCTATTCCCTTTTTCTTTTTATTTCTGACCAGTGGTATTTGAAGGCTGCACAACTTCACTGTAGATACTGCTTTTAATATCCTTGGATAGCTTTAATCTGCCCTGCAGCTTTCGTCTTATAAAGAATATTATTGGAGTGATTCTGGGGTCTTTACTGTGTGAACCCTCTTGTTCCTACGAACTTTCTTTTTCCTTAACTTATGTGCAGGAGTAAGAAATTGCTGCTTACTAACAAGAAATTTACTGCTCACGCTCCTGAATCTGACTCCTCACATACTGGTTCTTTTATGCACAACAATAGCTGTATGGCACATTCTAGCTCTTCACGACCGATGACTACGACAACCTCTTCAATCAAATTGCAAACTCTATCTTCTGCTAATAAGCATCTGAAACAGGATCCTCCTTCTCCACCGAAGTCTGCCCCTCCTATATTGTTGGACAAAGTTTTAGAAGAAATACATGCTCTTTGTCCATTTGTAGAGGAAACGAATTCCCGCCTGCAAGTTCTGGATACTAAATGGTTGTCTCTGGAAAATCGTCCATAAGTAGTGGAACCGCATGTTGGCGACTTAAAGAATGTGTCCAAACAAGTTTGGTGTCACCTTAGAGAGGGAGATTCTTCTGCTCCCTCGAAGCCACAGGTGTGTTTCTTTTATTTTTTTAATTTACTGACCTTTCACAAGTCTTAAACGCAGCTAAACTTAAAAAACAGCTTGTTTGGTCTGGTTCTAAACTATTTATATCCCAGGATGTTTCTTCAGCAACAGCCAAACGAAGGAAGGAATTTCTTTTTTATTTTCATTTGTAGTCATATATTTTGTCAGCTGTTGACATGTACTGTTTTCTCTTAACGTCCTATTTATCACCCTTTCATTTCTCCTACTTATCTTCTATATTACCTTTCTTATTACAGCTTTCTCTCCCTTTTTCACTGTTTCATCTCCTTTTGTTTATTACTCTTGATTGTGTAACTTCATATATATCGTTCAATGTTTATACATTCAGAGTTAAATCTTGTTTATTGTTCTTGATCATGCTGTTTTATATATTGTTCAGTTTATCTACATTCAGAGTTGTATCTTGGAATATGAAAGGTTTTATTAACCCCAATAAAAGGCAGAGAATACAATCGCATTTTCTTAAAAGAAACTCATTTGATGGAGCTGGAGGCTTTGAAACTCAAACAGAGTTGGGTTGGCCCAGTCCTTTTTTCTCCTACTTACAAAAATAAAAATGGTGTAATTATCCTATGTCACAAAAAGTTGAATTGTTCTGTTGTTTTTCAAGACATGGATTCAAAGGGGAGATGGCTATTACTTAAGTTGCTTATAAACCATATACCTTTGACTGTATTTAATGTGAAAAGTCTGACTCAACCGGACAACTCTTTTTGGACTAACATTACAGAAAAATGTATTCAATATTCTAGAAGATGATTTCGATCAGATTATAGATCCACTTATTGATCGCCAATCCCAAATTCATGTTATCCCTCATAAAGCTCATTTATAATTTTATAACACAATCTCCCAGACACACCTTGATTATGCTGGGCCTTTATATAACCCATATGTAACAGAAGTTTCTTTGTTCTCTCCCCTCATAGCTCTCTCACACGGTTAGATTACATTTTTTTTTCTAAACCTTTATACCAGAATCTAATTTTCTCTTCAATTGAACCTATTGTAATTTCTGATCAAGCCCCAGATGTTGCTGATTTTGATTTGCTTCACCCACAATCCAGATCTTATAGATGGAGGTTTAATAACTTTCTCTTTTTCCTTCATCTCTTTTGCTGAGGAATCTTTCTTCTTAAATGAATTTCCGAATTCTTCACCTTCATTGATATGGAATACATTTAAAGCTGCTACCCATGGTTTTATTATAAATTTTATCTCCAGGAATACGAAAAAATTACTTAACCGACATAACATTTTTACTAGTCAATATTAAACATCTAGAGCATGAATTTTATTCTTCCTCACCTGACTCTACCTTACAGGAACTTGTTCGTACAAAGCTAGATTTTAACAAATTAACTACGGCTAATGCTATGTCTATTCTCCTACGTAGTAGCGTCCGTTATTATGGAGGACGAAATAAAGTAGGCAAACTTTTGGCTAACTATCTCAAAGCTCAAAAAGAGCATGTGTTAATAGATTCCATTAAAACATCAGAAGGAAAACAGATCTTTAAAGAACAAGATATTTTGGAAGAATTTGTGAAATTTTATAAAACTTTAAATGCACCGGAATCCCCTGCATCCACTTCTCTAATTGATACATATCTTACTCATTCTACCCCCTCTTTACGTTGAAATCTTGATTTTCATGCTCTTGAATCAGATATATCAATTACAGAAATATCTAAATCCCTGAATGTACTCAAAAAAGAGAAAACTCCGGGCCCAGATGGTTTTACAGTAGAATTTTATTCACACTTTTCAAACTTACTACTTCTGAAACTTTTGCACATTTTCCAACACTTTTCTAATGCTGGTAAAGCAGATGGTACTTTTTTAGAAGCCACAATATGCTTAATCTATAATGAAGGTCGTGATCCTACATTTTGTAAGAATTACCTCCCTATATCTCTTGAAAATGTTGATTACAAAATATTTGCTAAATTACTTGCTTTCAGTCTTGAACCTCTTCTACCTACTTTAATCGCCCCAGAGCAATGTGGCTTTGTTAAAGGTGGATTAACTTCTGATAACTGTTGGTTGATTTTTAACGTCCTAAATAAGGCTTCTACTCTTTCTCATTCTCTTACTGCAATCTCAATCGATGCAGAGAAGGCATTTGAGAGAGTTGACTGGACTTATTTATTTAAAGCCCTACATAGGCATGGATTTGGTCCCCAATGTATCTCTCCTATTTCTTTACTTTATATGTCCCCTAGCGCTTCTGTCTTAATTAATGGTCTTATTTCTCAATTCTTTTCACTACTGCGAGGTGTACGTCAAGGATTTCCTCTATCTCCTCTTTTATTTGTTATATCTACAGAACCTTTTCTATCTTGTGCCTGTCAACATGCTTCTATCCCTGCATTTATTGATGGAGATTCTCATTTGAAGTTGTCAGCTTATGCAGATGATATTTTACTTTTCATTTCTAATCCTGAAACCTTTATTCCCTCTTTACTGCAAGAGTTCTTGGATTTTTCTTTGGTTTCTGAGTACAAAATCAATCCCCATAAAACAGAAATTCTCCCCATTACCAAATTATGTTTTAAACAGCATTTTGATTTGACTAGCTTTCGATGTAATAATTCTAAAATTAAATACTTAGGAATCTGGTTCAATAATTCCATATTAGACTCGGTTAAAATTAACATGAAGGTGGGTCTTGATCATATTTCTAAACTTCTGTCCTCCTGGAACCCTCTCTTTCTTTCATGGTGGGATCATTTAGACTCCATTAATATGATGATTACTCCTATTGTGTTATGCATTCTTTCAATGATACCCATTCACATTCCTTCTATGTATTAAAAAATGTGACTCCCTTCTCTCTAAATTTTTATGGCACGAGAAGAAGGCTAGAGTTTCTTTGAAACTTCTCAGGAAACCAAATTCCAGTGGAGGAGTTAAATTTCCTGACTTCCGACTTTGCCATAAGTCTTTTTGCCAAAAGAAAGCATCTAAATGGCTTCTTAAAGACATCTCCCCCTTTACACCTCTATGGCTTAAAGGCAAACAATCTTTACTCGCACCTTTTTCTGTAAAAAAACTTTAGTACAGAGTCCAAAAGTAATGAACAATTAATTCACTTTATGGAAAGGCTCTGTTCGAGACAAATAAATGGACAAAGTCTAGTGAACATATAGGTTATGCAACTGGACTTGGTCCTCCAAGGAAGGATCCAGAAAAAACACAGGAGGTATGATGTCCTCTGAACAATTGCAGGACATAGGCACCTCAGGCAGAAAAGAATAGGCCTGGGCCAAAATTCCGTTCCGTTCGCGGAAATTGCGATAATTTGGCATTTTTGCGTTCCGCGGAAAGCGCGAAAATGTCAAAATTTCCGCATTCCGCAGCTTAGCGATAATTTGTTTCTTGCTCGCGCTGTAAAAAAATACATTCTTGCGTGCGCGCAATCGCCTTACCTGAATCCCCGCGTTCGCTGACAAGTTTTCCTGACCCGGTCGCGTTCTCCACGAGATGTTGGATTGTTGGTAGCCATTTTGCGCTGTCTCGCAGCAGTTCACGGTCGCGTTGTTGCGCGATCACGTCATTTGTCGCGCGATCACGTCATTCTTCTCGCGATCATGCACCGCGCGAGTATGAGAAGATTGAGATCTCGAACACGTCATTCTACATCGCGAGCGAGAGGGTGAGGACGCGGTCACGTCTAATCGAACGCGAACAGGAGAAAGAGACCCCGAACTCGTCATATCCAACGTGACAGGGACAAAGAGAATGGGATCATGTCATTTTCGACACGCCGGCGGAAGTAGTGTGAAGCTCGTGAACTAGAACATGTAAAATTTTCAATTTGGAGAGGAATATCAGCTCTAGCAGCATGAAACCTTCTGCAAATGCTGATTTTGGATGAAAACAACTCCTTACATTGACATTTGGCTGTCCTATTTTGTGCAAGGACTCCTTTTTTTAAAAGGTGGAGAGAGAGTGGAAGTGACACAGAATCTCCAACTTCCTGTTCCTGTCCAGCAGGCTCCTCCCAGTGCTTTGTCCATCTCCTGCTCATTCTGCCTTTGGATTTAGAGCTGGAAAGATCACTCTTTTGTCTGCTGCATCATTGCAATTGGATTTGAGGATTTTTGGAATAGGATATTTTACAAGTAAGTGGTTGTTGTGTCTGTTTGATTGTGGGCATCGCAGTTGTTGTAGCTACAACTTATTTTTGATAATTATTATCATCATTCCTTTTTTTTAAAAAAAATTTGTGGGTAGTAATATTAGGCCCGAGCTAGCCATGGGCATGGCCTCATGGGTGTGTGCATGATGAAGCAACTGTTCCTTTTGTTGTTTTTTGAATGTATTTCATTTTCAAGCACATTTAGGGCATGGATGGCATTGGATTGAGTTGGGGAAGTGTGCTTTTTGGGGGTGGCCTTTCTGATGTTGTTGGGCCTGGCCATGTGGCTGGTGGCCACCTTGAAGCCTAGGCCTGCAAGCTTGCCTGGCCTTGTCCGCCAAAAGGCCTGCTTTTTCATCCACTAGGATCAGAGCAGGTAGCCACAGCTTTACTAATCAAGTGTTTTCTGTGTGGTCTGTTGAATTTAGACATCATTTAGGGCATGGATGGCATTGGATGGAGTTGGGGAAGTGTGTTTTTGGGGGTGGCCTTTGTGATGTTGTTGGGCCTGGCCATGTGGCTGGTGGCCACCTTGAAGCCTAGGCCTGCAAGCTTGCCTGGCCTTGTCCGCCAAAAGGCCTGCTTTTTCATCCACTAGGATCAGAGCAGGTAGCCACAGCTTTATTAATCAAGTGTTTTCTGTGTGGTCTGTTGAATTTAGACTTCATTTAGGGCATGGATGGCATTGGATTGAGTTGGGGAAGTGTGCTTTTTGGGGGTGGCCTTTCTGATGTTGTTGGGCCTGGCCATGTGGCTGGTGGCCATTTTGAAGCCTAGGCCTGCAAGCTTGCCTGGCCTTGTCCACCAACAGGCCTGATTTCATCCACTAGGATCAGAGCAGGTAGCCACAGCTTTATTAATCTACTGTTTTCTGTGTGGTCTGTTGAATTTAGACTTCATTTAGGGCATGGATGGCATTGGATTGAGTTGGGGAAGTGTGCTTTTTGGGGGTGACCTTTGTGATGTTGTTGGCCCTGGCCATGTGGCTGGTGGCCATTTTGAAGCCTAGGCCTGCAAGCTTGCCTGGCCTTGTCTGCCAACAGGCCTGCTTTTTCATCCACTAGGATCAGAGCAGGTAGCCACAGCTTTATTAATCAAGTGTTTTCTGTGTGGTCTGTTGAATTTAGACATCATTTAGGCCATGGATGGCATTGGATTGAGTTGGGGAAGTGTGCTTTTTGGGGGTGGCATTTGTGATGTTGTTGGGCCTGGCCATGTGGCTGGTGGCCATTTTGAAGCCTAGGCCTGCAAGCTTGCCTGGCCTTGTCTGCCAACAGGCCTGCTTTTTCATCCACTAGGATCAGAGCAGGGAGCCACAGCTTTATTAATCTACTGTTTTCTGTGTGGTCTGTTGAATTTAGACTTCATTTAGGGCATGGATGGCATTGGATTGAGTTGGGGAAGTGTGCTTTTTGGGGGTGGCCTTTCTGATGTTGTTGGGCCTGGCCATGTGGCTGGTGGCCATTTTGAAGCCTAGGCCTGCAAGCTTGCCTGGCCTTGTCCGCCAACAGGCCTGCTTTCATCCACTAGGATCATAGCAGGTAGCCACAGCTTTATTAATCTACTGTTTTCTGTGTGGTCTGTTGAATTTAGACTTCATTTAGGGCATGGATGGCATTGGATTGAGTTGGAGAAGTGTGCTTTTTGGGGGTGGCCTTTGTGATGTTGTTGGGCCTGGCCATGTGGCTGGTGGCCATTTTGAAGCCTAGGCCTGCAAGCTTGCCTGGCCTTGTCTGCCAACATGCCTGCTTTTTCATCCACTAGGATCAGAGCAGGTAGCCACAGCTTTATTAATCAAGTGTTTTCTGTGTGGTCTGTTGAATTTAGACATCATTTAGGGCATGGATGGCATTGGATTGAGTTGGGGAAGTGTGCTTTTTGGGGGTGGCCTTTCTGATGTTGTTGGGCCTGGCCATGTGGCTGGTGGCCATTTTGAAGCCTAGGCCTGCAAGCTTGCCTGGCCTTGTCCGCCAACAGGCCTGCTTTCATCCACTAGGATCAGAGCAGGTAGCCACAGCTTTATTAATCTACTGTTTTCTGTGTGGTCTGTTGAATTTAGACTTCATTTAGGCCATGGGTGGCATTGGATTGAGTTGGGAAAGTGTGTTTTTTGGGGGTGGCCTTTCTGAAGTTGTTGGGCCTGGCCATGTGGCTGGTGGCCATTTTGAAGCCTAGGCCTGCAAGCTTGCCTGGCCTTGTCTGCCAACAGGCCTGCTTTTTCATCCACTAGGATCAGAGCAGGTAGCCACAGCTTTGTTAATCTACTGTTTTCTGTGTGGTCTGTTGAATTTAGACTTCATTTAGGGCATGGATGGCATTGGATTGAGTTGGGGAAGTGTGCTTTTTGGGGGTGGCCTTTCTGATGTTGGTTGTCTTAAAGACATGCTTTTTTTGTATGTGTCTGGTCACGGGTGTGTTGGTGTGCAATGCATGCACCCTGCAGAGCTTTTTGGGGCCTGTGAATGTTCGTATTTACATTTTGTTCCATTAAAAAGGCAGAGCAGTGTACTTTAGCAGGCATACTTTACCTGGCTTTTATAGGCCTTTTGTCAGCTCCTGGTGTTTCCCAGGCCCCCGGGTTGTTTGTGATTTGTGAGTGTCCATGTGGGTGGTGGCCTTTTTTGGTGTTTGGACTGTGAGTTATTAGTGTCCTGCTTTTGCCATAGGCCTGCATGGTTTTCCTATTGGCTATTTGGCTTACTGCTTCCATCCATCCACCCCCTTTGCCAGCAGCAGCTCCATGGATGCTGAGATGCTCAAATAATGTAATGGTCCACCCCACTTCCATTAAATGTTTATTTTGGTGGTTATTATTAACTTTCCTATCCTTCCTGAGAGTGTAGTGTGTGGCTGTACACAGTAGTATAACATAGCTCTAGTTAAAAAAAAAGTCATAAATGGCTAAACTATCTTTTGTTTGCACTAGTACAGTACTAAGTAACTGAACCACAACAACAAATGCAACATTTCACTGATGTTTTTCTCCTGTCTTATTTGCTTTTAGGTGCACAAAAGACAGAGTACGAGGTGTCATCAGCATCACCCGGCTACCCGTTGTACTGCCAGCCAGACAGAAGTCCTGCTGCGCATCACGTCCCTGTGTGACCAGAACTTGTTGTGCATCTGCATCCTGCCTGACATCTGAAGAAGATGGCCCCAAAGAAAGGTACCAGGTCCAGTACCAAGAAAGTTGCCGGTGAGAAGAAGGAACAGAAAAAGGAAGTCCCATTAACCACGACTGGTAGTGTGCCGGGCAATGTTTTTTTTGGCACCAAAGCATTGTCCGGGAACCAAGCTGGGAGCAGCACAGCGGTCCAACCCCACCAACCTAGGCCCAAGGGCTTTAGTGTCGCAGAGGTAGCCAGTCTACTAACGAGCAACGATGTTGAAGAAATGTCATTACCGCAAAGTAGTACACAATCAAGTTCGACGCAGGCGCAAACTCAGCAGATCAGTGTGCAGCCACCGCAACAAGAACAGCAGCAGCCGCCGCAACAAGAACAGCAGCAGCCGCCGCAACAAGAACAGCAGCAGCCGCCGCAACAAGAACAGCAGCAGCCGCCGCAACAGCCCACCATAGTAGTTGTTGCTCCTGACGTAGGGGCATTTCAGGAAATCGAGGTTCCTGCAGACAAAGTGGAGCAAAGTCAAACCACTGTTTCAGAAGATCTATTGTCTTCCAGACCACCAGCAAAGAAATGGAGGCTTAGTCCATCATCTTCTTCTTCAAGCCCCGCTTCTGATGATCATGATGACACTTGGGTCCCACCAGCTCGATCTGAGAGTGATATACGCCACAAGACAATGCTTCTGAAAAGGAAGGTCCCAGAAAAACTTAGAGTTATGGAGGTAGATGTAGAAGAGGGGGGTGATGATGTTGATGAAGACGAGCCAGTCATCACGCACATTACTCCCGCCCCAAAGGGATTGGAGACCGACATTCTCACCCTATCCAGAAAGGCTGCTACTGAGCGGGATGTAGCACGGATCTCACCAACACAGGTTACACCACCACGACCTCCAGCTGCCATATTTTCCAAGGCCCGGCAGGGACCTACATCCAGCTCAACCATCTCAGTAGGTAGTGGTAGTAAAAGTCACAGTGTAGGTGCACAGGGTCACATATTTTCAAGCACCCCCTCAAGTTCATCTGGTGTTGAAAGTGGCACATCCAGCAGTGCCAGAAAGTTCTCCTCCCCAGTTTGGGACTTCTTTTCTGTTAGCGCCAAGGAGGAGAACGTTGCTATATGCTCAATTTGTCGGCAAGGTGTTCGACGTGGTAAGCTTGGTACAAACTATGGTACAGTAGGACAAGCAAGTCATCTAAAAATACACCACAGTATCGTGTGGGAGGATCACCTACTTAAGTTAAAAGAAAGTAGAAAAACTCAACCCATTGCAGTTGGTCAGGATGAATCAGGGAGCTATATTATTGTGGTGGCAGGTGAAGAAGAGGGAGGCATTTCTAGCCCTGTCCCCAGTCGTGAAGTGGTAACACCCACATCCTCCTCAGTAACATCAGAGTGGCACCGCAGTAAGAGCCATACTCAGAGTCTGGGTGAGACACCAAGGCGACCGGCGAGTACCTCAATGAGACAATCTGTGTCGTTGAGCCTTAGTGGGTTAATGAAAACACCACCACTAAGGAAAGTAAGCCAGCCTACCATTGAGAGCATGTTTAGGTTGAAGGGGCAGTTCCAACGCAACCACCCAACGGCACGATTGTACATTGCGAAGCTGGCTAAAATGTTAGCGCTGGACCTTCTTTTTCGTTTGTGGAAGAGGTGGGTTTCCTTGAATATGTGTCTGCCATCTGCCCGAAATGGAAAGTTCCCAGCCGGTCCTATTTCGCAAGAATTGCTGTTCCGGCACTTCATCATGATGTACTGGAATTGGTTGGTCAAGGTTTGCAGCAGAGTGCTGTGCACAATATCCACCTGACAACAGACATGTGGAGCAGTTGCCAAGCCACAGATTACATGTGCATCACTGCACACTGGATCTCATTTGTGGGGGTTAGAGATAAACTATCTGCACAAGGTGTTGTTGACACAGCTGCGATTTTTTAAGGTACTCGGAAACATGCAACTGTAGCCATGTTCGCCATGGAGAAATCTCATACGGCTGAAAACATTTTAGAAGAGTTTCGCACCAAGGTTTTGGAATGGCTGCGGCTCAGAGGGCTTGGTATTGGTTTGGTTGCCACAGACAATGGCAGTAATGTACTTAAGGCCATGGAACTTGGTTCCTATTTCAGAGTTCCGTGTTTGGCGCACTGCATAAACATTATAGTTTAAGACTTTCTGAAAAAAGAACCCGTAGTCAGCAATTTACTGGCCATCTGCTGAAGAATATGCACTCATTTCTGCCATTCTTTTAAAGCTCGGAAGCAGCTGAGGATCATCCAACGTGAATTTAGGATGCCAGTCAAGGCACTCATCCAGGAGGTGGCAACATGTTGCAACTCAACGTATTACATGCTTGATCGTCTGTACGAACAGCACAGGTCACTCCATGAATATGTCTGGTACAGAAGCAGGGATGCTAGTGTTAAAGGCATGAACCTTGAGAGGGATCAATGGACCCTAATTAAATGCCTGACTGAGATGCTGTCTCCTTTTGAGGTCTTCACACGTGAAGTCAGCTAGGAGGACTGTACAATGGGCCAAGCTATCCCATTGTTGCAAATGCTAGAGCATGAGCTGAATAATGTGTCTGAATCATACAAAGTTGTAGAGGACAGAAGGCAAGCCCATGACTTGGTGGAGAGCTTATCCCGGCGCTTAACTGAAAATGTAAGGATACAAAATAAAATTTTGTCACAAGAACATTACATTTGTGCCACAATTCTGGATCCACGTGCAAAATGAGGACTAGTGAAGACATTCCTTGCTTTTTCCGATAATGATGTTGCCCGCTACAAAAGTTGTATAGCTGAAGCAGCCATTAAGTTGGAAAACGAAGGGCTACTAATTAAAAGCCCGCAAGATCAACCCACAACAAGTACTGATACTGAAGCAGGCCATGCAGAATCAAGTGCAACTTCGTCGGCTGAGGGCAGTGCGGTTGGCTCAGAGTCACAAACACAACACTCACCATCACTATCGACTACAGAAACAATAACTGGATCATTAGGCCGAGTACAATCATTACAGGATTGGTATGTAAAGATGGGCCTTTGAAAGCACAGTGCTGATGCACAGAAAAAACAGCACAAAAGCTTACCAGCAGCAACCCTGAACATTGAGCGGATGGTCCAGGCCTATCTGGACGACCCAACAGAGGTGTACGTTGATCAAAACCCATTGCAGTATTGGTATAGGAAAAGGTCTGAATGGCCACAGCTCAGCAGGCTGGCGATAAGCTATCTGGCTTGCCCTGTCGCAAGTGTCTCTTCCGAACGTGTTTTCAGTGCTGCTGGTTCCATTGTGACATTGAGAAGGACCAATTTATCTCCAAAAAACATGGAGAGGTTAACAATGATCAAAATGAATCAGCACTTCATACCACCGAATTACACAATACATGAATCAACGGAGGAAGATGAGGACAGCGGCTCAGTTGATGGAATTATTGTGTCAGATGATTACCTACTAATGGATGAACCCCCAGAGTTTGAGGACGAGCTATACTTCCCTGACAATTAGGCTCGCACTTACTGTCTTCCTCCCTTTTTTCCCCCTTTGTTTATGTGTCTGTCGTTCCGGTTATAAACTTGTGAATCGCAACAAACCAATTACCACCATCTTCTACTCTTCTAATTTAATATACAAGTTTCAGGTGTCTGCTATTTGACAGTACAGTCCTCCGAATCCAGCTCCTCCGCTCCATCATACTGAATCTCCTGCTCAATTCCATTTCCCTCATGAATGATGATTGGATGATGGTAACAACAAATTCAAACTTTCCTAGTCCTTCCAAAAGAAGTGGACCATGAATCAGATGACTACTATAGCTATCCTCCTTTCAGAGCCGAGAGAGACTGGCCATTAACTGAAAATAAGATGGAACAGGTAATGATTGATGCCATGCATTGGACGCAGAGTCGCAGACTGAATGATTTAGATTTTGTTGTGTTTGTTGTGCATGAATTTATGCAATTGTGCACTGCCACTAATCAACTTTCTACAGAACACACTAATTTTCCCCTTCTTGCAAATAAGAAATTTGTACTTCTCCTGCAGCTTGGTGATACATTGCTTTTAATTCAATACAGGAAGGGGACTCACTCAATCTGCGCAATGAGTATGATTGACACAACAGCACCGTCCATCATGATGATGGCGAAATAAACGGCCCGTTAACTTAAGATGAGAAGGAACAGGTAATGATTGATGCCATGCATTGGACGCAGAGTCGCAGACTGAATGATTTAGATTTTGTTGTGTTTGTTGTGCATGAATTTATGTAATTGTGCACTGCCAATAATCAACTTTCTACAGAACACACTAAACTTAACTCAAGGTGAATTCAATTTTCCCCTTCTTGCAAATAAGAAATTTGTACTTCTCATGCAGCTTGGTGATACATTGCTTTTAATTCAATACAGGAAGGGGACTCACTCAATCTGCGCAATGAGTATGATTGACACAACAGCACCGTCCATCATGATGATGGCGAAATAGACGGCCCGTTAACTTAAGATGAGAAGGAACAGGTAATGATGACAATTAATGGCATGCATTGGACACCTGACTCTGAGCTATTGGTCTTAGTGTTTGCGTTGTTTGTTCGTTGTGCACAAAGTGATGTCAAAGTGTACTAGTAATCTATCTTTCTGTACACAATAAAGAATGACTCAAGTCAGTAATATTTATATTTCTACTCTTGTTGTGTCATAAAAATTTTACTAATACTGCAGGCCAATCTTCACAGTCAGTCAGTTAAAGTATCAGAGATGATGATGAAGTCAGGAGGACATTTCATGAGTGGCATAGAACGGAAAAGCCTAAAGGTAAACACGTCAACAACAACCACAGCAGACCCGAAGTTGAATAGAGTGTAGCGGTGGGATGACTGCAGTGCATTGATTTTACCAACTTAAACTGAAAAATGCTATGTTTGGAATGGAGAATGTGCTTTGCGTTTGTCCAACTCTTTGTGAGAAAAAAAAAGAATTTTAAGTGTTAACGTAGGATGTGCTAATGCTAAGCACTGTGGGCCTGCTCTCTCCTGTTACTGTTGAAGGTCAATGCTGGAAACAGACTAGAGTAGAGATGATGCATACATGCCACCTCGGAAAGTGTTCTTGTTGCACTACACCATCACTTGCGCATTTGTTTTAACTTTCTTTCTCAATATCCCCTTTGGTTTTCCATCTACAATAACAGGCCGGGCCTTGCCCTAAACTTTGTAAAACATTACAATGCATATTAATTACCTTACCAATCAATCACCTTTTTTTTTCCAGCCGGGCAGTGGCGAGTGGAGAGGCGACACACCCAAGATTGATGGACGAGAGGAGCAAGAGGAATGCCGAGATGCAAATCCAGTCTACATTTTTGACCAGGATAAGACAGTAACAGTATCCACTTTTATCTTCTTTTAAATAATTAGATTAATATCTGGTATACAATCTTTACAACAGTGTGTTCTTGGAGTTGTTATTATCATCATTAGGTTTGCTCTGTGTTTACGATTCTTCCCTACCAATATTTAAAATTTCTAGTTGCTATCTGTAAAAGTATTAAGGCCGGAACAACAGAATAAGAACTAGAAGTGTATGTAATCCGGGTCTCTCATCATCATGCATGCATTGCCTTTTTCTCCCTTAACATATGGATATGGTAGTCTTCAATGATTGTCGTTTGTTTGTCTATGTATGCATATGGTTTTTCTATGTCAAACCTTTCCCAAAAACCGCCTTCCCGTCCATTCAACAAACCCTAACCCTCTTCCCCCGGGCTGTGTGACTTATTGTCGAGGTGTAACTAAATTAAATGTACACCAATACTTAATCACACACTTGCTGGGGCGGATGTGGTGAAAGCAACGCTACTTCAATTTCAAGGCAGAGCGATGATCTTCTTCTGCTTGGCCACCCATGAGTAGGATATTTCAGAGGTAATTTTTTTTAACAAAAGAACATATACCTCAGCATCAATTGCCGGCATTGATTGGATTTGTTTGTTGTCATTCCTCATATACAGCACTAACTGTTAGGCTGTAGGCCTAGTCAAGTGACTCGACACAACTATAGTTTGTAACTCTGTCTAGTAGACTATCCTCCTAACCACCATTCTGTTTTTTTGTCAAATATTTGAGCATATTATTGTTGCTCGGTAAGTTCTGTACTGTACTTCATTCAACTACTCCTCTAACAGTCTCTCAAAGGCGATTGACTGTCTCCTTTTCTTTTTTTGCAAATGCTGCCGCACTTCCAGTGTCTACTACTACTACTACTATGCTACCACCACCACCACCCCAATCATGGCATGTATGAAAAAGGAAACCATCTTCACCATGCAGCCAGTGCTGTGCCACAGTTGGACATAAACATCAAGCACCGGTAAGAGACAAGTTTGGGGGAGGCAGAATTAATAATGGACATGTTGTCAATGATTTCGTTTTCACACACTAGTACAAAGAATGCATAGACTAGAGGACAGACTGAAAGTACTAGAAGGACCAGTCAATGATTGAGGTGTGTCGCATCTATCTGTTTGTGTCTTATACAGTCAGACAATTATTGAAATCAAACACAGGCTATGGGCGGCCATGCACCAGCAAGGAAACAGTGTGATGTAAAACAGATACCCCACCTACAAAACATTAACAACATTGCATGTAACATAGAAAAATATATTTAATTTACCCTAACAAAAATAAACTAAACCCACAAAAGCTGACCCACCCCCCTCCCTAACCCCAAACAATGTCCATAGAAGTCCGTAACACCCAAACAAGTTCCCACCCACCCACCCAAACAAGAATTAAAAAAGGGGCAGAACAGGATGACAGGGACTAAGTGGTGGGGCGGGACTCAAGGAGGACACGCATCTGGCGCATCTCGTCCTCTAAACGGGCGACGCGGCATCTAAGGGTGCGGCAGTTGCAGCCACAGTGGGGGGGGCACCGGAGATGGCACGGTGGCGGAGGGCAGCCGCCAGACGGTGGCGCCGTACCGCTGGACGGCGGTGGCTGGGGCCCAGGCCACGGGAGGAGGCTTCAACAATTGCAGCCGCAGTCTCCTCCTCCTCCTCGGCTAAGATCACCAGCCGCCGGTATTCTCGCTGGATTGCCTCCAGCTTCCGACGCCGTGCCTTGGCGGCCAACTCCTTCCGATTTTGTTTCGGAGTAGCTGTGTATCAAAAAGAAAAAAACAAGTAAATTGTAAAATACACTCTTAGAAAAACAGTAGGACAATGTAATTATTTTTACACATAGTGGCATGGTAGAGTAGCACAATAAAGCACAGTAGTACATAACATTTTAAATGTCGCCCGTCCTTCTTCCTTCCACCCGTCTTTCACTTTTTAGTTGAACAGTGCACCAGGTGCTCTTCTCCATAAAACTTTCAAAGCTGAGTTGAAATCAGATAGATGAGGCCATTGGTTACTCAATACTCCGGCTCCTATGCCAATTAAAGGGAATTCTAGTCTTCTAGTTTACTCTTCAAACGTCCCCAACAACTCATACTTACTTACGACATCGGATAGCGGGCGGACTTTGTCCGCCCGCCATCCTCATGCTAAAAAGGGTGGGGGTCCCATGGGGACAATTAATTAGGATGATGCGCCCGGCACAGTGGTGGGCGCATCCTGTTTTTTTTTACATTCGGGTTGGCTTTGCTGAAAGCAATGCTAAAATGTTGTGCTGCTTTTCCAAGCACAACATGACGGGCCCCACACGGAGCCTGTCACTTTTTGCTTTGAAAGGCGGGGGGGTACCATAGCATAGGTAGGTACCCTCCATGGGGGCACCCAAGCATACTCTGCAATGTCTGCATGCCTTTCCGTGGCGGACGGCAATGCCGCCACGCAAAAGCATTCCAAAATGCAGATTATATGGCTGGCGGTGTGTTCAGAGAGACACCACCGGCATATTGAACCCTTTTCCGCCTGGTCGACATGTGGGGGGTCTGAATATTTTGTACAGGGATGGCGGGAGGTTTGCCCCTGCGGTGTCGGCAGTGAATTCCAGCCGGCCCGGCCGGGGCAATACGCCCACCATCCTAATGGGGCCCTAAGTCACAACTGTACAGTATACATATACATACAGTACACCCTTGCAGTGAGTGTACTGTCAAGTTCAACAATAGTTAAGGATTATGAATCTAACTTACCACCGCCTGCCACTGGTGCTGCCACTCCCCCTACCGCTCCATCATCGGTATCGGCAGCAACTGCCGCATCCTCGCCCTCCGCGTCGCCTTGTTCGCTGGCCCCGGCAATGGTGTTCGGTAGTGCGCCTAGAAAACATTACACATTTATTAGGCGTCATATACACCTCCCCCCTATTGATCAGTAGCAAGGTTGAAAAATGAGTTAATACTAACATACATCACTAGTACAAATCAGGTAGTAGTAGAGTAGACACTAATAGTTATATATGATCATTGTAGCCTTTGCTTAATTAGCCCTAGCCATGCTACCATTTTACCTTTGTGTCTTTTATTTTTGCACATGTGACGTTACCTTTACCTTGCAGCTTCTTAAGACACCTTTGAGCCCACATGACCTGCCTCACACTGCTACTGTCTAGTCTACGCGCTGCGTACAAGCGGTCAACAAACATTAACAAGCCACATTTTTAGGAAGTACTGGTGTACTACTGTTACTGTTAGTCCATATTGCTTATCCATAGATGCTACACTTTTTGGCACGGCTGAGAAATGCTTGCAAGTTGCAATATACTAACGCACACCATTTCTTTTTTCGCATTACAGACGCAAGATTCCCTTCTATGAGCCAGAGCTTCTGAATGATGCAACAACTACCAGTACTAGGTTCTTCTAAGGTGAGGGGTCCCTTCACTCACATCTTCATTTATAAATTTATATAAACTAAATTGCTATGGGATGGTGGTGCTGCCTTCCACCACTGTTCAGTTATCATGATTTAATTCCCAACTGTATAAGTGTAACAATGTATATTGTTTTAATGTTATTGATTTTCCGGTTGGTGCTGCATTTATAAGAAAACAGTGTACAGACCTTCTCAAATTGAAACATTTTGAACTGACATAGACTTGGTGGTATTTGGTGTGGACTAACTTACACGAGTGAGCAAATTAAAGTAAGGGTGTGCATGTGAATTGCTTCCACGACTGAGAGGTTGGGTGTGTTATGTTCCGGGTTGTCTACTTGTTGGGTATCCTGGGGGGGAGGGTTCCGAGACCTAATAGTTATGACAAGACAGTACTATAGTCAAGCAGTGGAATTGTGGTGGGTGCAGAATTTCTGATTGAGGTGTGCAAGGAAGGTCCAACCTACCATCACCAACATCCTTTTTTCTGGTGCAAATGTCTATGTATGTGCAAGATCCCTACAACAGTAGTATGTCTTATAGGGTATCATATCAAAATAGAAATAAATTTGGTAGGGCTGTTGTTGCTGTGAATTTTCAAAGCCTCAAGATCAATTATAAGAGTCAAAGTAGTACAAGACGACGACCCAACGGATTGGACTCAATGGCTCGAGCTACTGGTGAATATGAGTTTTATATTACAACCTTTCACTGGCCAACTGGGCAAGACTAGCTACTACAGTACAGACAGACTGATAGTATGTAGTAGTACTAGTACTCAGAGTCATCATAGCGGAGGCAGGGATACGATTTTTGAAACCGTACAGATCGAAGGATAATTGGTAGTAAAAAAATAGCATTTGGAAACAAACAATAGTTCGTGAAAAATATGGGGCAGTAAAAGTTATGGATTGAGAAATATTATTAAAAACAAGAAGATTTACTGGGGCCAGCAGAGGAGCCCTCAGCGGTGTCCTCCTGGTGGTGTTCTGCATGTCCCGCCGACTGCCCAGTCCCTGTTGGTCTGCCCCTGGGTGCTGATGAACAGGAAAGATATAAGAAAGAGACCAACATTGATGGATGGTGTCAAACAAATGCAATATTTTTCAACAACGGTCAAAAAACACTTATGTAAACAACAATTGCAATAACTCAATTGACCAATCTCATCTGGTCAACAAGTAATATCGGGGGATTCGCAGTTCGACTACTCAAGTTACTATTTATCAACAGTAATCCAGTCTTCCATTCTGATTCCGGAAAACTAAGTTACAACTAAGCCTAAGTACAACGTACCACCCAACCTAGCCCACCTATTCCAGGCATGCCAATTGTACATTAAGTATGCATTTCCACTGTATTCCTCAACAATGCGTATGGTCAAATCATATAGGACACATGAACATGACTACATTTTTTGTATACACCAAATTTTGGTTTGATTGATGCTGATCTGCTACTGCTACGTAACTGTTAAGCCTACCACCACTCATTGAACAAACTAGAAAAGGTTCTAATAAAGACTGCCGTATAAGCAGCACGTCACGTAACTGAGTGAAGGGGCATCACGCATACCACTAACAAATTAGAAGCTCATACAAAGTACCTATACATCAATCCGCCCCTATCTATTAGTGACGGGACAAAGTAAGGAGTGGACTAGAGTCACTGTAGCATTACGTAACTTAATTTCTCTAAAATAAACTCGTAAAGAATCACGCTAAGCAAGCGCAAACGCAAAGCTGCAAACAAGTAAGATTAGTAGTAGCGCAGAAGAGCACCATAATCACAGAAGACTTTTAAACGTTATTAACCTGGAATGTATTGTAAGCAGCAACATTCTAGCTGGTTGGAAGGAAAAAAATATATTCGCAATATATAACACAGAGCAGAAGAACAGACACAAAGTTGTAATAATTATATAGGTACTCACCAAGCCCCGGGACCTCCACTCCTAGCAGGTCCTGCAGGTCCTGCTCACGGTCCAGGATGTCGGACCACCGGTACGTCAGCTGAGCCTGGGTGCGCCGGACCCCAGAGATGCGCGACACTGCCCGGCGCACCTTCCCCCACCGCTGCCGACGCTCCCGGACGCCGTACCCGGGCCCAGGCCTGCCACCTGCTGCCAGGGTTGAGGGGAGGTGGCGCTGCACAAAGAAAATCAGTGCAGCCAACTCCACCTCCCCAAATAAGGCCCGTGCCTGCACCCCTTGTGGGCGCCGCCTTCCGCAAGGAAGGCGGTCGCGGCTCTGGCTGCGCCGGCGAACAGCCCTACCCTTGGACATGGTGCTGGGGACGGGGCGGGAAAGAAAAGGTAAAATAAATAAAGGAGTAAAGGAAATAAATAGCAGGCAATAGAAAGAGAAAAAGTAGCTAAAAAACAAAAAAAAAGTAGACAAAAACCAAAAATATAGAAGCAGGAAAATAGTTAGAGAAATAATAAGTAATAAAGATCCAAAAAAAGTGGCTATAAACAAAGGATTGAAAAGATTTTGGGAGGATTGAAAATCAGGCCCCAGAACCATGCAATAGAGTGAAAAACAAGATGGCCGCGCCCATTGCGACCACGTGCGCAAGTTCGCGCGATATTTTCTCCTCGAGCAAGCAAAAAGCAACGCGATCATGTAAAAGCGGTCGCGAACAGGAAATATCGACCGCGAACGGGCGCGAACATGCATTGCGCGACCCGGAACAGGAAGTAAGCATCGCGAGAGGGCGGGACAAGTGAAAACAAGATGGCCGCGCCTGTGAGCAACCGCATGGGTAAGTTGGCGACCCGCGATCACGCAAAAAATAACGCAAACAGGCGGGAAAAAAACTTCCGCGTCTTCGCGATATTTCCGGCGTGTTTGCGGAGATTTTCAGCATTTTCGCGATAATTTGCGAAAGTTAATTTCGCTAATTCCGCCCACCCCTAGAAAAGAAGGATTCAGTCTCAAAATAACATGATCTAAAAAATGAAAAAAAATAGGAGAAGACAACAATGCAACATGTTCCCCAAACCGTCTACTGAGCAGATGGCAACCAGAAACATCTCATTGGCCAACAAGAACTTCAAATCTGAGGACTCAGAGGCTCAAACAGAGGGCACTGTAGACTATACAACAACATGGAAAGAGCCGAGAGGGAACCGATGAATGTAACACAGGCCGTTTAAGAAAAAAAAAACTCAAAAGATGGGAAGCTAGAAATGAAATGGCCAACACATCAGAACTCCTGATAGCTTGGATTGCAGCCCACAAGTACGAATAGCCAATTCCAGGAATAAAACAATTCTCATGAACTCCAAGACATTGTTGGAAACACAGACATAAGGAGACACAGCCTTAGCCCTGCACCACTTCTCAAAATATCTCCAAAATGCACATAGGTCTTCACTGTAGAGTGGCGCTTAGACTGCTGAATGGTTTCTGCAACCACTGCAGAACAACCTTGTAAAATGACTCATATTCTTTCAAATGCCAGACCCCCAATCTCAGTCTCTTCGTTGACTCCAGAGACAGTGGGGATGATAGCAAGGGGAACTACCACTGGGGAGAGACTGACAACTGAATGATAAGGGGAAACCTAGGAGCCACCAGTAGAACTTCTATGTGGTCTGACTGAATCTTCCTCACTATCCTGGATATTAACTGGAAAGGAGGAAACCAATACAGGAGACCTGCCTGCCACTGCACCAACAGAGCATCCGTTGCCCATGACTTCTGAGAATGAATCAGGGAACAGGAGGAGGGGAGAAGAATATTGACCTCTTTTACTAACAAGTCAAACCTCAATGTTCTGTACCTCAATGTGATCTGATAAAAAGGATGAGGACAAAAGTAGAGGGCTAGCGATGATGGGAGATGACAACTCAAGTTATCCTCAGGCCCGTTCTCCCTCCCTAGAAGATAAGCTGCTGTAAGAGCCTAAGGATTCTGCTCTAGCAAACTGCAAATCCTACCAATAAGGTGATTCAGCCCTCAAGGACCCCATTCCCCCCTGCCTGCTGATATATAACCGAACCACCTGGTTGTTGGTCTGGATACAAATCACCAGAGATGTGATCACTTGTGCAAAACTGAGAAGGGCCATCCAGACTGCTGCCAACTCCCTCCAATTGTAGGAACGGGAGGCCTGAGCTGGCAAACACTTCCCTTGAGCAGGATGATCAGACAAATGGCACCCTAGCCCACCCAGGTTGCATCTGTGGTTAATATGCACATAGCAAAAGGATTCAGAAGAAACTCCCTTAAAAGGTGGGACTCCACTAACCACAATTGAAGATTTCTCATGATTTCCAATGTCATTGAAACTAGGGACTCATATTCCTGTGACATTGGATCCCAGTGCTGCAGGAGGTGGTGAACCTAAGGAAACAAATGCGTACTCCAAAGGATGATGGCCAGAGTCAAAGCCATTTCCTATTGACTCCGTAACCATGTTCTCACTGATACCACCTAGTTGTCCAAGAGAAATACCAAATGAGACATCAACCGGACTCTCTGCTCAAACAAACATACTGAATATATTTTTGTGCCTTAAAGGATTCTTGAGAAGCAATGAGCCAATTGTCCAAATATGGGTAGGCCTGAATTCCTGCCGAATTAATTATACCCACCAGAGGAGCAACCACATTGGTGAAGACCCTGGGGCAGAGGACAGACCAAACAGCAGGAACTTAAATTGATAGTGGACACAATTGACTGCAAATCGTAGGAACTGACTAGAATCTGAATGGATGTGAATGTGTAGGTAGGCATCCTGCATGTCAATTGAACAAAGGTACCCTGGCTTGTTCAAATGCATGATAGACTGAACGGACACCATGTTGAATAATTGTTGGTGAAGGAACCTGTTTATACTGGATGGCACGCCCCAATGGCTTTTGAATCAAAAGCAGGATTGAGTAGTATCCCCAATATTCATTTCCTGGGAGAACTATAGAGATTGTAGCCCTGTCCAGAATCAACTGAACACCCTCCAGCAGACTGATTCTTTTCAGAGGGTTCAGCAGAACCGGAGTTACCCTGTAAAAGGAAAACAAGGGGAAACAAAAGGAATCCTGCAACAAAAAGACACAATCCCCAAGTATGACTGAAGTCCTGGAGCTGACCCCCTACTGGCAGGTCAGAACCCCTGCCTCGAAAGAGCTATTTCGAACACCTGGAAGCAAACGGACCAAAAGCTTTACGATAAACAATTTCATGACCCCTACTAGGAGGCTTAGGCAGGTTGATCAGTTTCATGTTCTCCACTCTTTTTTTCACCAGATCCGCAAGTTCCTGCCCAAGCATCTTGGAACCAGAGAATTGAAATTTCAAAAGTGACACCTTCTGAGAGGCGTCAATCTTCCATGAACGCATCCAAATATTTCTGCATGCCGAAATTGCTGACCCTGATGTCGCTGCATTAGAGCACAAGTTATCGAATAAAAAGACAAACAGATAACGGACCTGTTGTTCCATGGTCCCAAGCAAAGAAAAACAATCCGCCGCCGGCCCGCAGACATCTTCTCAGTCAACACCTGGAAATCCTGCAACAGGGACTAACAGCATGCATAGAATAAGCGTTAGCCCTGACTGAAAGGTTAGAAGCAGAATACAGTCTTTTCACTGCAGTCACGATCTTTTTGTCCATAGTGACAGAGGAAAGGGCATCCTCCAACACTACTGATCCCTGAGTAGAAAGACTTGCCACAAGGTTGTCTACCTTAACTTTAGAGAGAAATTCATCCTAAAACCCCTCCAAAGGACATCGCTTTGGCAGATAACAAGGAAAGGAATGACACTCAAATCCTTCCACCCATTGGTCAACACTTTTCTAACAGAACTGTGCAAAGGGAGGGTTTCAGGTTCTGTGCACTAATAATGCGCTTGAAAAATCTCCTCTGTAGGCATGAGTACAGGAGCAGAAAATACCAAATGCTCCCATATGTGAGCTAATACCTCCATCAGGTATGTACCCTGCACACATCTTCCTATGATATTCTCCTCATCTGTATCAGGCAAAGGATCTAGATCCAGGCAAGGCAACTTGTGAGAGACAGGATCAGTCTCTCTCGCTCTCATTGCAACTTCCACTGCTGCAGTAATTATGTTCTGCAGTATCTCCAGGAAAGGCATGGTAGATGAGGGGCCAGCCTGTTCCTCCATGCTTTCCATAACATTAGCCTCCATTGTGCCGGTAGGAAAAACTTCCTTTCCAACACTTCTTTAAACTGGCATTGTTGCCCAGCAACATGGCCGATTACATTCATACTTCTCGTGTGCTAATGCGAGGCGGCCATTTTTGAAGTGGGCACCGCTTCCCACAATGTGCCCACACTTATGGGATAATAACAATATATTTAAAAATCAAGCATGTGCGGACAGTACAGTTCAGCATGTACCAACATCCGTGAATTAGTCCTGAATGCCCAGTGCTCTGGTAACACTCTCTAAATTCAAATAAAACTGCTAGAGCAAGTTGTATTAAATTAAAAACAAACTTTGGATTGGGAGCAGATAGAGATATGCTGTTTAGATTCAAAGGAGTTTTAATTTGAAATCCTCTCTAATGGTAAAGTCACATTTTATGTCACAATCCCTATAAATAAACTTTCAGAAAGTTGGCATTTTCTTGCCCTAACCAATTGTGCCTTCTGCCATTTTCCTGGGTCATGTGACGGTGAATGGCTCTGCTGTTGGGGTTTGAGTATTTGTTCCACACAGTGAAACAAAGAGGACTAGATTTGGTCAGGATGAGCCATCCTGCCAGATTGGCTGGGAATGGAGTTGTGCCCTGCCCCACTGACAAAGGACCCTGGCACCAGCCTATTGTCACTCCAAGCAGTTTGGAGCCTTGACAGGGGAAGGGAAGAACTTTCAAGAATCATATGTAGTGGCAGGATTGGGTATCCCCCCATATACAATTTCTGACACCATCTTTAAAATATTGGACCTCCAAGACCACTCTTCAGAACATGCTTGACCTGCAAACATTACAAAATGACTGCACTGCTGCTGAGGACAACCTTGATCTCTCAGAAGGAAGACTAGACCTGCTTATCTTCATCAAAGGCTAACCTGAGTTGCTCCAAGGGTCTGTTGGTTGACCTCCTGTTTGAGCTACGGGGACATGACAAGCTCCAGAGGCATCCCCGAAACTGCCCAGCTGACCTACTGCAACTGAACCTGCCTGTTTGTGCAAATCTGGGGGTGCTGGTCTTTGCTTGAGTGAGTTCCTGATCCCAGATGCCTTTCATGTCCTGGATCCTTGGTTGGTATCAGACCAAGCTCTTCCCAAGACAAACGGGTGAAGTCCTAAAGTTTAGGCTTTTCAAGACTGTAAATAGCCCCTTGGTGCTGAGACTTTGCTGCGTATGATGACTGCCAACACAAAGCTCCAATGAAGACCTGCTCTTTGTACTACAGCAACCACAAGCAATGACCAGAAATGCAAGATCTGCACTTTGTACTAAAGTAATGACCGCCCGTGGTGAGCATCAATACAAAGCTCCAGCAGTTACAATCTGCGACATCCGAATTGATCTTTGCGCTACAGCAGAAATCATCAGAAATTCTCTCCCTGATCATCACATCCTCATCCAACGCAAGCAGAGCTCTTCACACCAGACATTGAGAAGGTTACTCTCTCAGGTGGACTAACCTGGTCCCTGTATCTGACTTTCGCTCCATCGTGATAGGCCTGAACTTGTGACTTTCCCCCGGCCTAGCCTGACTAAAATGCTACATGTGGCGTGTTATGATTTTGTGTTATTTTTACTTAAAACTCTAAAATAAAATATTTGCTGTTCTACTGATTGTTTTAGTTGTTCTGGTATCATTTTATTAATCACAATTTACTCTGTTTTCCTAAATTGGTTTGGGATTCTTTCTGTGTTGGGTTTTCACGTTCTTGCTGTTTGTGTGCTGCACAAATATTTTACACATTGCCTCCAAGTAAAGGCTGACTGCTTTGTGCCAAGCTTAAGTACAGGTTCATTTAGTGACTTTTTGTGGTTCATCTAGGTTGTTACCTGAGTTGGGCTTCCACCAACCCTCAACCAATAACCCACTTTTTTACAGGTATCACTCAATGGAGTGGTGAGGAGGATGCATGCACTAGCAGCCCAGCAGGGCAGAAGGAGAAGAGTGGGGTTATTTAGACAAAGGACGGCACATTTTGACCAAACAGAGTAAGAAAATATCAAAAGTGTGTCAGGGCAAACTGAGAAATAAACTTTTCAATCACGGAAAAAATTGTCGATTGATCATATGCAGTGTTTCATATACAGTTTTTGAAGTTAGGACTCTCTCTCAGGAGAGTAGCAAGAGGTGACAGCCAACACGTGTTTCACCCCCTTACATGGCCATCCAGCCTGGGGCTTCCTCAGGGCTGTATATTTACAAGTGAAAAAGTGTGCAGTATTTAAAGTGTAGGACAAAGAAAGTAAAGAAAGAGCAATTTACACAAAGATCGACATAGCTCCCACGACCGCCCAAGACCTGCCTGACGCACGCTCCACCGAAACCCTGACTTGCATCCTTCTCAATGTACGCTCCCTGCACCGACACACCGTAGAAATCTGGGACCTGATCGACGCCCTCTCGCTTGATGTCGCTTTCTTCACGGAAACCTGGACTAACACCACCTCGGGCCCCGACATCGCCACCGCCATCCCCGACGGCTACAAGATCCAGAGAAAGCACCATCCACACTGCCCAGGAGGAGGACTCACAATCGCACACAAGACCCCCTTCTGCCTTTCCACATCCAGCACAAGTGACCCCCACTTCAACAGTGAACACCTCCACTTCCAGATCCAGACAAGCCCCAGGACCACGTTACGTGGCACCCTCATCTACAGACTACCAGGACCTTGCATCCACCATGCACCTACCATCGCCAAACTCGCTGCACCCCGCACCATCACCTCCACGGACTACATCTTACTCAGTGACCTGAACTTCCACCTCGACAACGGCAACGACCCCGACCCCACTACTCTCCTCGACAACCTCTCCAACCTAGGATTAAAGCAGCTTGTCAACACACCCACCCACAGAGAGGGTCACACCCTCGACCGCATTTTCGTGGGTAGAACAAACATACGCTTCTGCCACACCACCCAGCCCCCCTGACTGACCACCACTGCGTCCACTTCACCTTCAACATCACCACCACACCCAAATCCCCCCACGCCCGCCACCACAGAACTGGAGCAAGGTCACAGAGGATTACCTTAACACCATCCTCTGCTAAGCCCCCCCCCATCGCCACGACCGAACCCAATGCAGCAGCCAGGAAATTTCACAGCTGGGTCTCCCGCTGCAACGACAAGCTCGCACACCTCCACCTCCCTGCCATACAACACCTACTAAAAAGCCACCTGGTTCACCACAGAACTTCAAGAAGCCAGACGATCCTGAAAACCACTAAAGCACAGCACAACCACAAGAGCGCGCTGAAGGACTATAACCATCGCATAAGAGACACCAAACAGACCTTCATAAGAGACAAAGTCCAGACCAACGCGACCAAAGCCAAAGAAGTGTTCAACGTCATACAGCAGTTCGCAAAACCCACCTGCAAAGCCACGGACGTCACGCCTGTGAGAAGTTGGCCTGGTCACCTTGCACCAGTCCAAACAACCCCGTATTGATGATAGGTTAAAGACAACCTTTATTGAAAGCTATCCTAGGAGTAGCTATGGAGAGCAGCCTTCAGGCTAAGTCTTGAAATAATGTAAAGCAGCTTGTTTTACCAGTCTATAATCTCTTGAATGGCTAAATGAAAGGAAACCACACCAGGTTTATATATATATATATAAATTCACTGAAAAAACCATAGGTTTCAGAGGCGTTATAGTTAGCTGGACATTTCCCTCATACAAAACCCTAGAAATTCCCCTGTTATAGTTCGTTCAGCTAACTATAACTCGCGCCCCCGCAATGCACTGCTGATGACGTCACATAATACATCACTCATGACATGGTCAGTGACATCACTGATGACATCACTGATGACATCTCAAATGACATCACTGATGACATCACTGATGACGTCATCCATGTGACAAATTAGTGCACTTTCTCACACCCTAATCTATAAATAAATTTACTGAATATTGCAATATGGATAAATGGTTAGATATAGTTAATATATTCTACATACCCTTAAACTTTTTTATTTTTTTACCGTGCGTGTACTGTAAGCTGACGCTACGCGCTCCGTACGTTATGAATACCGTACACGTACGTAATATGTATACTCCGTGTGTGCATGCATACGCGACGTACGTACGCATGTGTACGCGACGTATGTACGCATGCTTACTTCGTCTGCAACGCGTACGCACTGACGTCCTACGCGCATGCGCCTTCCGCGGAACCGACGTACGCGGTTGCGCGAGTGCCTCTAATGCGCATGCGTGCATGCGTTGTTCGTGCGTGCTCCGTCCGCGCATGCGTACGTCTTACGTTCGCGCATGCGTACTTTTACCGTACGCGCTCGCTAAGCTTCCAGTGCGCGTACGGTACGCCATGTGATCCAGAAACAACACTTTTCATTGGTTTAAACTTGTTGCATATCCAGAAACTTCCAACACCACACCCATTTCCCTCATTACTGCTTGTGATCCCCTAGAAGAAGGAGCTGAATTGTCTTTGAGATACAATGGCAGAGCAGCAGTCCTCTTCTGAGAGTGAGCCTGGCAGCAGCATCATCAGACAGAGAAGGAGGAAACAAAAGAATTCTTTTGTTTGGGAGTATTTCACTTTTCCAGAGGGGCAGAAAAAGGTGAATGCTCCATTAGTCACCTGCACACTTTGTGACCGTGTCTTATCTAGAGGGAATCCAAGGAAGAAGTATTCCTTTGGAAATTTCTCTATGTTTAGACACATTAGGGATGTACATCCCAGGACTTTTGCTCGACATACTGAAGCAAACTCTCCAGTAAGTCACCCGAGCACATCCGCAGAAGCTCAGCCGAGTACATCATCGGCAGCTCAGCTGAGCCCTTCCTCTGTGGTGGGAGCATCACCCTCTTCTGCTCCTCTGGACATTAACCCTCGATTTCAGAGGGTTTCAATGAGGTGCACTAGGTGTTATGGTCTAATTGTTTTTGGGGAGACCAGTGTTTCCCTAATAAACAATAAGATAGACCAGCACATCTTGTTAATATTCCCATTCTTTCTTTCCTCTGTCCCTGTATTAACACAACGGCTCTTTTAACCCCTTCCATGCTGCGCAGATTCCGCCGCTGTGCTGGCGGAATCTTGCGCGGGCGGGGTCATGACGGAATGGTTCCGTCATGAGCACAGCTCAACCGTGGGTCATGACGGAACCATTCCGTCATGAGCATGGAAGGGGTTAAGAGCCAACCTTACCTCAGAATTTTTTTTGAATTTTTTTAATCACTCTTTTTTAAAAAAAAAATTCTTGCCGTGCGCGCACGGTACACGTAGTTCGCGGAATCGTTACGCGAAGTACGCGGAATTTTTCCGTTTCCGCCATGCGCGCACGCTACGCGCATTCCGCGATTTTCCGAAAAAATAAATAAATCTTTTTTGGGCCCTTGGGGGTCCTTCTGTGACCCCCTGACCAAGGCTAGGGGGTCAGAAACTGTCCACCCTGCCCCCTTTTCACATTTGCCACCTTCCTTTTCCACTCTCGCACTGACAACAAACAAAATGGCGGCCGACACTTCCTGATTTCGACCAATTCGAACGTTGAGTGAAATGTAACAACCAATCAGAATTACGCTCGCGCACGTTAGGGTGCTCGTACCGTGCGCGCACGGTGGGCGTCTATAGATATATATATATGCTTTAAAATGCTATTTTCCCTGGAAATACTGCACAGATTTACACAAGACCTTCAAAAGGCACATCCCTGACCTGAGGGCTACCTCTCTGCCAATTTTCAACTAATTCTGTTCAGCCGTTCGGGCTGTAGCTTGGACTAAAGGTCCTATGGAAAAATGCATGGGGAAAACGCATTTTGGGATCCCCCCTTTTTCTCAGCCCCCGCTTGACGAATCCCCCCGAGACTTTCAGGGAAGGAGCGGAGCGGAGCGCCCCACCTATTTTGAAAATTTCGCGAGGATTCCTCAACCGGCGCCAAAGTTATTGCAAATAGAATGTTGCGGATTTCCTATGGAAACACGGTCCTAACTATAACTATCTACTGGCAACCGCCAGTAGATAATATATATAGATATATATATATATATATATATATAAATATATATGTATATATATATATATATATATATATATATATATATATATATATATATATATATATATATATATATATATATATATATATATATTTACATATATATCACCAACTGTTGCTTCGTAAGGAGCCCCAGACCTGAGCAGGGCGGCCAGTGTTTCGGAACGAAGCTTCCGATAAAATAAACACCCACACCTTCTCCTTTGTTCTTGGCAAAAAGTACACTGGCGCAGGCTGTGTGTACAAACAGGTTTATTCCATGAAACATGCAGGCAAGAGGCTCACAATCCCTACACGTTTCAGCTCAGCAAGCCTTGGTCACGGGAAAAGTCTCTCTATTTTGAAAATGCCCACGTGGTATTTAAAAGGCAGGCCATATTTCCTGTTGAGAGCACGCATGGGAAAAGTAACTTCAGGTGGGTAGCGTTTTTCAAATATTACTCCAATGTTCTACGCCAAGCAACCATGTCTGTAATCATCTCCCATTGCGCAAAAAATGTTCTGTTGGCCCCATATGCAATTTCAGCTTTGTACATTTCATTTTGAACCTTCGTTTAAACACATCAGCCAGCAAATGGAAAATATTCCTTTCTGCATCCCTTACTTGCCTTCTCACTTTTTTGTAGAAGGAAATCCTTTCTTTATATATATATATATATATATATATATATATATATTCACTGAAAAAACCATAGGTTTCACACACGTTATAGTTAGGAATTAGCATTTAAAAAACCTTGCAAATTCACTTAAAAAACCATAGGTTTCACACATTTTATAGTTAGCTGGACATTTCCCTCGTAAAAAACCAATGAAATTCCCCCGTTATAGTTAGTAAAGGGAACTATAACTCACGCGACCGCAATCCACTGCTGATGACGTCAGATATTACATCACTGATGACATATGTGTCTTTCTGTAAAATAAAGATTTATTAAATATGTATAGCTAAAGGTTAAAGGAAAGAAAAATGGGTAAATAAGTGAATAAATACAGTGATGTAATATCTGACGTCATCAGCAGTGGATTGCGGTCCATTTTGACTTCTCAAATCCTCTTCTATTTCTTAAAAAAATTCTGACACGCAGACTGAAACATGCACTTTGAATACCAGCAGCAGACTTCCCTGGTGAGCAGTAGCGTTACTACAGTGATCTAATGAGCAACTAGAGTGCTAACATTCAGAATTTATGGCAAATGTGTGACACATCTGAATGTCTTCTTGATGGAACCAAAGTAAAAAACTGAAAGTATTTCCTACTGAGGAGACTGCAGTAAATGAGGAAATTAGGAAACTTCATAACAAATAAATCTCCCAAGATGGCCACCAGAGACAAAAGAGCCCAAATGTAGCCCAAATATCACCCAGATGTAGCCCAAGTATAGCCCAATGACAGAATGTCTCAGAGTGTTCTAACGAACAACTAGAGCGCTAACAGTCTTACTTATGACAAAAGTATGGCACACCTAAAGCCATCTTGATTGGAATAAAGTGATAACACTTAAAACATTTAATTTACAAAGGAAAAAAATGAGGGGGTTCATTTTGCCATAGAAATTATGATTAGTGCTGCAGAAAGAAAAACTAGGGCACATTTTGACTTCTCAAATCCACTTCTATTTCATAAAAAAATTCTGACATGCAGACTGAAACATGCACTTTGAATACCAGCAGCAGACTTCCCTGGTGAGCAGTAGCTTTACTACAGTGATCTAATGAGCAACTAGAGTGCTAATGATGCAGATTGGGCTCTTCAAAACCCCTCTACTTCCACGAACAGGATGATCTCACAGTCACACGCACACTCACACATCATACGCTGGTGGGGCCCATAACACCAACATTCATTCTTTCAGGCAATCCGTGCCTGTAAAGGGAATAAACATCTGCTTTCTCTAACCAATCTGCTTTGTCTGATGGAAGAATTACTTTCCCTAGAATCACCCTAACAGTCCCTCCATCAAATAGGTCGATCGAATCAATTTAGTTGTTTTGGTTTAAAGACTTAACACTCTAAATTACGCAATAAAACATTCACTAAAATAATCACCCGACACATTTATTCAAACATAATTTCTCTTTATCTAAATTAAATGCAAGTTAAAATCCTAGCAAAATGCAGCATTATCTTTGTCATATTTACCTATTCTGGCTATTTGTCGTTTTCTAAGTCAGAACTGGTCCTCAGTACATCAGTCAAAGTTTCTGGCTCACTCATATGGCGTCACCGTCCGCTCCGTCAGCGTCGGGACCTCGGATCATTAGTTCAGGAAGAAGATGGCCCTAAACCTCTCTAGACTACCAATATTTATACCAAAATTGACATTTACAAAGTTACATTTCCAAATTTTCATGAATCCTATTGGTTGAATTAAATTGGAAGTCCGGATCTCACGGCAACATTCATGAATTTTCCCACCCGCTAAAAGTTCCATCTGTAATTTTTGAATAGCGAAATTCATAGTAGCAAATTTTGTTGCGACAGGATGTGACCCTGATAAATTGTTTCTTATTTGTCCTGTACAGGTCCAGTTTACCATCTTTTAAAGTTCGATAACAGTTCAAATTCTGCACGTTCAGGGGCATCTGGCAAGCATCCCAGAAAGTCTTCATGGTCATGGCGTCTTTGGTTAATGTAGAGGACAGGGTCGATGTCAGTGCAAAGCGCCTTTTTCATTATTTCATCTACTCGAGAATAGGCTGCAGTCGGTGGCCATTTTATAGCAGGCCACAATGGCCAACTTAAGCAAAGAAACACAAAAATCGTAATTAATACATAGAAATACTTAAAACAGTGTTATTCCCTCACTAATTCCAATATGTGTGTGCATTTATCTAGCCATATGCAACACTTAAAGCCATTAGTGCATGTTTATTTAAGCGCAAATCACAATAACATCACATAAGCAACATATATTTCATCAATATGCGTACAAACTTAGTTTACTTATTATTTCAGCCATGCAAATGCATCCCTACGTATATTCTTTCGGTTAATAATGTTGATTAGTCTTAATACTCCACAATAATTAATTATTATAATTAGTCACTATTAATTTTAGTATAAACATACGAAAATGGAACAGGTGTTTCATTTGAAAGTATTATACCTGCTCCAGCACTAACATTCAGAATTTATGGCAAATGTGTGACACATCTGAATGCCTTCTTGATGGAACCAAAGTAAAAAACTGAAAGTATTTCCTACTGAGGAGACTACAGTAAATAAGGAAATTAGGAAACTTCATAACAAATAAATCTCCCAAGATGGCCACCAGAGACAAAAGAGCCCAAACGTAGCCCAAATATCACCCAGATGTAGCCCAAGTATAGCGCAATGACAGAATGTCCCAGAGTGTTCTTAAGAACAACTAGAGCGCTTACTGTCTTTTTTATGACAAAAGTATGGCACACCTGAATTCATCTTGATTGGAATAAACTGGTAACACTTAAAACATTTAATTTAAAAAGGAACACAATGAGGGGGTTCATTTTGCCATAGAAATTATGAGTAGTGATGAAGAATGAAAAATTAGGGCACATTTTGAGTGACTTCTCAAATCCTCTTCTATTTCATTAAAAAATTCTGATATGCAGACTGAAACATGCCCTTTTAATACCAGCAACAGACTTCCCTGGTGAGCAGTAGCTTTACTGCAGTGATCTAATGAGCAACTAGAGTACTAACATTCAGAATTTATGGCAAATGTGTGACATATCTGAATACCTTCTTGAATGAATCAAAGTAAAAAACTGAAAGTATTTCCTACTGAGGAGACTGCAGTAAATGAGGAAATTAGGAAACTTCATAACAAATAAATCTCAGAAGATGGCCACCAGAGACAAAAGAGCCCAAATTCAGCACAAATATCACCCAGATGTAGCCCACATGTAGCCGAATGACAGAAGTGTGCAAAACACTTATTTTTTGTGTATTTGCAGTTTTATATAGTGCAGACTTGTCAGGTATTGGAGTGTTTTACATGAGCATTGGTTACATCACACAAGATCAAATTCATTTTGGTTGTAGACATGGGGAGATTAAATGATTTGACCAGAATCACAGAATGTTAAGCTGAAGCAGAAACTCCAACCTAGTTCCCCAGTTGCAAAGTCTGCAGCTCTGGAAGTAACACCACATCCTCTCCCCTAAGTGCAACATTTAATCAAGTGGTCAACTGGATAAAAAAACATAAAGATTACAAATAATTTAAAAGTTCTTTGTCGCTATTTGAAAACTCAGAAAACATGTCCTCATTTTAGTTTTTTAGAGCACTAACCATAATTTTGATGCAAATAAGACCCTCTCATATATGTAATTTCTAAAGGAAATGCTCTAGGTATTACAGTTTTGATTACATCAAGAGGACGTCAGGCGTTCCACACTTTTGTAATAAATATAGAATGTTAGCAATCTAGTTGTTCATTAGGATACTGTTGAGAGGCAGAGGCCAGGGGCACTGACTCTGAAAAAAGAAGGCAGGTAGGAGAGTGCAGAGGCAACAATTTGACCACACTGGGCAGGCAGGAAGGGCAGTGGCAGCACAACAGACTATGGAGGGCAGTGGGAAGGGGGGCAGGGGCAACAAACCAACAATACAGGACTGGCAAGAGAGCCTGTGGCAATATAATAGACCTGTGGGCAGAAGGAAGAGGCAGTGGTAGTACAACCATACATGCCAACAGACCCATTTCAGCCAGGAAGCGTCCAATGTTTTTAAGCTCAAATGGGCTTTATTTGATCTGTCTCCTGTCTACAATCTCCTCTTTTTCAATGTAACTCAAAGGGGAAAATCAATACCCCAGTTTTTTTTCAAAATCTCCCTCTTACGAAGTTCAAAATGTTCGCAAGTATGGTACATTGGATCATGGTAGGCAGGAGGAATTGGGTTAGGGACATGGACTCGGTTAACAGAGGACAGGAGGGACATGGAGAGGTGCACCAAACTGACCCTACTGGGCAAGAATCAGGGTTTGCGGCAGCACAATAGACCACACAGGGCATGTGGGACGGGAGTGCAGCACAACAATCCATAGAAAGCAATCGGGAGGGGACAGGACCATGCACATGGACAACAGAGAACAGAGGGGAACGAGGCAATGGTAGCTAGCTGACCATAATGGACGGACAGGAAAGAAAGCTGCAGCATTACAGACCATAAAGGGCAGGAGGGACGGATCAGGGGCATTACAATGGAACAGACAAGTCAGGAGGGAGGGAATAGGGGTCTGCACATGGAAACAGAGGGCTGGGGGCAAGGGGGTAGGGCAGGAGCAACAAGATGACCATGGAGGTCAGGCAGGATGGGCACTGGAAACAAGACACACCATGGAGAGCAACAGTGAGACTATGGTGGCATACACACAGACCATGGAGGGAAGGTGGGAGGGGGTCAGGGGCAGCTAGCTGACCACACAGGGAAGGTGGGAGCGGCCATGGCAGCACAAAAGACCATGCATGGCAAGCGGGAGGGTTAGTGGCAGCACAATGGCTATGATGGGCAAGAAGGAGGGTGCAGGGCATGCACAAAGGACCTTGGAGGATAGAAAGGAGGGTCAGGACCTGGGCACAGACAAGAGAGTTCAGGGAGAGGGGCCTCACAACAGACCACGCGGGGCAGGCAGGAGGAGCAGTTGCAGCACAACAGACCAGGGAGGGTAGAAGGGTGTGGCAGTAAAATGGACCATGGAGGACAGGAGGAAGGGGATAGGGGCATGGCATGTGGACAGGCAGGGTTGAGGTGGCAGGGACAGGTTACAGTCATCTGACAATGCTAGGCAGGTGGGAGGGGGTGGCAGCTCAACAGAACACTCAGAGTGGATAGGAGTGGCAGGTCCATTGAACATGGTGGGCAAAAAGGATGGAGCAGGGGCATGCACAAAGACATCGGAGAGCAGGGGGAAGGAGAATAGGGGCAGCAAGCTAAACACAGATGCTAAGCAGGAGGTCAATGATGGGCCATAGACTTGGGCAATGGAGGGCAGGAGGAGTGGACTGGTACATCATGCTAAATGGAGGGCAGTGGCAGCACATCAGACCATGCATGGCAGGAGGGAGGAGGCTAGTCCATGGAATCAGACAACAGAGGATAGGGAGGAGGTGGATGGGGCAGCAAGCTAACTATTCAGAGAAGGTGAGTATTAGGAACTTTATTGTATTTAAAATGTGTGTCTGTGCGAACTACTTAAAATATGAACAAGTATGCAGCATAATCTTTTATTCAGGAAGAAGAGGGCGTTTGTGACTGTGACTCCGGGCTCACTTGGCAGAAACACCCCCTGACCCTCCACCCCCCATCGCAAAATGTAATGCCCGTGAAAAGGGTAGGTGGACGCAGTGTTATATAGAACATAGTCCTGAGAGCACGATTGAAAATGGAAACTAGATATAGTATATGGTATAAACTATGCACCAAAAAGTGTGATATAAGATGAACCAGGGCGTGAAATATAATATGCAATACATTGTGTGCAATGACAGATTCATTGGAGAGCGCAAGATAACACAGGCACTAGCGCGTGCTATGCGATATGCGCCTTGGAATTTAATATGCACAGGACAGTGTTGTGTAACCTAACTAGTTTCTAAAGTTGTAATATGAAATATGTGCTGGGGAGTGTAACGTTGCATATGCACTGTGACAAAGATATGGATCCCAGATTGTAATATGTATGGCATAGCGTTGTGCGTTATAACATAGGCATCGAGGAAGGCACGTTAGATGGGGCAATATAACGAAGGCAAGTGTGGCATTACATATTCACGGGGTGGTGTTACAGTGCACATGGGCTAGAGAGTGTCATAGCATATGCACTAGCTGGTGGAATACAATACAGAGGTGTGTGGCACTCGGCGGGCACTGGTGGGTGTAACACAGCATTGGGCTCAGCCAGGAGCGCGCTGTGACTCTCAAGTGAGGTTCGTCTCCTTTCCAGAGAGTAAAATAAAAAGTATTACACATCCGGCGGTGGATGTGTGTTTTATTAACCGTGAGGGGGGTTTCTTGCATAGTTTTGGATGCATTTTTGTCGAATCCCCTTTGAATGGCTTGGTGTGCGTATACTAAATGTGCCCGTCAATAGCTACCCATGTTTGTATAAATAAATGACAAGGGTGTCTACTTGGAGAGTACCCACCGGCGGGGGCGCCGGGATTAGGCATGGTAGGGCGTCAGACACGTCAGACTTTCACTAGTGGTGTAAATACATTCCACGTGGATTCATTGTATGCATAGTCGCCTTTTAATGAATATCACACAAATCGTCATGGTGATAGGTACATACAGTTTGTCCAGCATGTCCTAGGTGTTTCTATAAACAATTTTTTTTTTTTAAATAATAAAAAACAAAGGCCGGCCCCAGGGGATGGGGTCCCTGGGGCCATAAGTGGCCTGAGGAGGGGGACAACGCAGCCCCCTCCTAAAGAATTAAAAAGAAAAAAGGCCATGACCTGGGTGTTGGGGTCCCCAGGGACGATTAAGGACTTGAGAGGGGGGTCACGCGGACCCCTTCCAAATTTATTTTTTTCAACCAAAAAAGTTAGGGTGCAGGCCCTGGGGGATGGGGTCCCCCGGGCCTATTAAGGACTTGAGAGGGGGGTCACGCGGCCCCCTTCCAAATTTATTTTTTTCAACCAAAAAAATTAGGGTGCAGGCCCTGGGGGATGGGGTCCCCAGGGCCAATAAATTAGAAAAAGAAGGGGGGCCACACAGCCCTCCTTCTTAAAAAAATAAAATAAATAAAAGACCGGCATCTGCTGCACTCTGCAAACGCGCCCCCTGGCCAATTGTAAGTTAGGGAATTAACTGAGGGCCAACTAGCTCAACACTCATCCACCCATACAGTCCTACACACATGCTGTCTTCAACACATACAAACAGTGAGCCACTCATTCATGCACCTATGCATTACGTAATACCCCCCACCGAACCATACAAACACTCAGACACTCATACTGATACTCAAAAAACCAACTAATAACTTATATAGACACTCATGTAGCTACTCACCAACCCATGTAGCCACAAAGTGAGAGACTGATACATATATTTACATATTTAAATATTACTCACTAAGCCATGTATTCACTAAGATACACTTAATCAGTCAGTTATACAATCAATTTTTCAAAAACAAATCATCCATTTAGACACTTATATACCCATTTATTCTTCCATCGACCTTGAGATATACATATATAAAACATCTAGTCACAGAGTCACACACACCCTACCCACACAAACACTCAGGCACCCATACAGATACTCAGACAACCAATCAATAACCCATATAGACACTCATATAGCTATTCACAAAACCATGCAGCCACATATACACCAAGACACAGACACATACAGACATTCACACAGTTTAGTCACTAGTCTGCAGTAAGATACATTTAATGACTCACTTATAGAGTCAGTTACGCACCTAGAAATTCATCCATTCACACACTTGTACCCCTACTTATTCTTCAACAGGCCTTTCCCTATATATATAAAACATATTAAAACTGTTCAGAAACACATACTCAATGGATGATGTCATCAGTGATGTAATTTGAGATGTCATGAGTGATGTCATCAGTGATGTCACTGACCATGTCATGAGTGATGTAATATGTGACATCATCAGCAGTGCATTGAGGGCGCGTGAGTTATAGTTAGCTGAACTAACTATAACGCGGGAACCACCCAAGGTAGTGACACAGGGGACCCACGGGGCCGTGTGCAGTGTGAGAACACCGCCACGAGCTCCCGTTAGCTTCTATGGGGAAAGTCGCGGTTAGATTTTTAAAGGTAAGGGACACTTAGAGATGGACTAGGACCAAACCCTTTTGGATTTAGACAGTTCTAGGGTCAACACCCACGGGAGCACCGGAGCACTCTAGTTATCTCATCCAGGGAAGCTTGGTGCATAGGTGTCAAATGGTGTCGGGTCGCGTTGTCGTTTTCAATGGAAGATGGCGAAGAATTGCTGCTGCCGGGAAGATGTGAAGTGTCTGAAGAGATCCAAGCCTGGATCGAAGATGTGAAGAACCTGAAAGCAGAGGGGACAGACTCCGGGTCACTTGCCAGTGATCAGGGGCACGATAGATGAATGCCTACCGAAGTCAGGTGTTTCAGGTGAAGCAGGAGAAGCTTGACACTTCAGCTACGGGGACCAGGAGGTGTCGAGAACGACCAGAAGCTGGATTTGAGCTGTCCCACAAAGAATATCGAGTGCTGCAGCGTTGGTGCCTGGATTGGACACAACAAGCATTGGCAACAGCAACCCACGCAGAAAGGAGAAAGCTGCTTCGGGGACCAGCAAGGTCCGAGGGACTCCCCCAGCGAGGAGGAGTCAGGGAACATCTAGAGCAACCAGGGAAGCCCAAAGAAAGTCAGAGGGCCTGATTCACAGAAGTAATCTGAGACAAAATCCTAAACTTACTACTTTTGAAATTCACAGAAGGCATTTAGTAGTAGTAAAGTTAGGATTTTGCCTTAAGTCTTTCTTAAGTCTGCCTTATGTCTGGCCTAAGTTTGTCTTAAGTTTGTCTTAAGTCTGTCTTAAGTCAAACTTAAGACAAAATCCTAACTTGCACTTTCTCCTTCCACGCACCCAAGAGGAACCTCCGCTCCTCTGACCTTGCCCTGGCAGAGGTACCCCCCATCCTCAGAAACAGAACCAGCAGGAGAGCCTTCTCCTACATCACAGCCAAAACCTGGAACCAGCTCGCTGTGAACATCAGACGCTCCCCGACCCTACACACATTGAGGAAGGACCTCAAGACCTGGCTCTTCGACTGACCCAGAGCTGCCCCCTACCCAGAGCCTTGAGACTCTCCTGGGTGAGTAGCGCGCTATATAAACCCCTGATTGATTGATAAGAGCAGCATGTAGAAGGAGCTCCGGAAGAACATTTAGTTATTTTTGAGGAAAGGAGACAGAAGCATGAAAGTAAACAGATTTGTTTCTGGTATTTTACCCATACACCCAAATTTCATTTCATATATAAGTTTTGAAGCTGCACATAAATGAAGATACAATTTGGTGCCAACCAGCTATTTCCATAATAAACATCAAAAGGAACTATTGATGTATTTTAACATGAACATGAAACAAATAATTTAGGCATAGTTCTGATTTTATTTTGTGTTATGCGGTACTAAGAGTTGTACTCTCTATTGTGCACTGAGTTCCACTGCCCTCTCCCTCCCCACTGTAGCTTCCACTTCTCCTTATAGTTCTTGTCTTAACTGTCATAGAAACCCTGCTAACACTAGAGGGCTTTTCACTTCACACTGGTGCTGTGGTGGACCTGTTAACTGCGTTAGCTATCTGCATATCCTCAAGAGTATTTTTCAGTTGTGCAAGACTTCTATCTACATTGTCACTGTGACTAATCTTTTCAGTTTCTATATTTGCTCTTTTTCTTCACATGTTAGTCATTGTTGAAGCCAGTGTTAAAGTCTAGGCCAATTTACACAATTCTTTCCAGAGGGAATAGGTCTTTCTAGAAGAGTGGGTGTTAAAAGGAAACAAATTACTGGCTATCATCACAATACAGTATAACCAATGTGCAGGGCCATAGCCACAGTGGCCCCAGCTGTGCCCAGCACCCCCATCTTTATGCCTGGCCCCTCCAAACGTTCTTGGCAGTGGGCAGATGGTAAGGAACTTTTTAATGAAATGCTCAGTACCACCCAAGGTATTTTTTGCCTAGAAACAAAAACAGATTGAAAGCTAAAGTGTGCTCCAGTTAAGAATAAACATTTCTTAAGAAAAAAGCTTGCCATTCTTTTTATGAATCAGTAATCTTCTTCAGGGCCGGACTGGCCGTAGCGGGCACCGGCAATCCCCCGGTGCGGCGCACAGGTGGGGACCTGTTTTGGGCCCATGGGGGCCATTTTTGTTACAGGGCCGTTTTTGCAGCCGGCCCTAGTAAAGAGCTCGGCCGCACCCCCAAACCCCAGAGGGGGAGGGGGGGGCCGGCTGAGCACTTTGTCAGCATCGGTTTTGGTTCCCAGTCTGGCCCTGATCTTCTTCCATTTAAACACTTCAGACCTTGAAGAATTGTGTTGCAATAAGTGGCTGGGAACCGTACAAAATCACAAGTATAATACATGCAATCTGGACTAGATTAAGATTAAGAAGTTCATGTTGGCACTGTGGTTGGAAACTAAAATGCAGGTATACCTACAAATCACTTTCAGGAATGCATGATATTCAGATTACAATTAATAACACAATGCAGGGCTACAATGAGCATAAATTTACCTAAAAACAAGATAAATGAAAGCATAAAAAAATCAGGGTTTGGGACACAATGTTAAAATTCATAAAATGTACTTTGGACTTTGGAAAACAATTGTGATGAATTGTACTGTTTTTTCACATAGCCAGGAGCCTGTCCCTCGCAAGGCTTAAATCACGTTTCTGAGTGGTCTGGTTTCACTATTTATATATAGCTTCATACCAGTGACAAGAATATTGATGCACACAATGTGTAGCAACTGCTTGGTGCATGGTAGAAAGAGTGGTTGTGTGGTTTGACATTTTTTGGGCTTGTTAGGTGAAGAGAATGAGGTATGATAGGAGAGGATGTGATGCTGATGCAAGTCTTGACATCGGCTCAGCATCCTGTGACTCCAGATAAATCTCTCAGTGCCTAAAATAAATAAATAAATGTGACTTTGTTTAATGCAAATGATGCTGATGCAAGCACTCCACTACCTTCGGGCTCAGTGTACAAGAAATACAACTGCAAAAATGAAAGAATATAAAAAATAAATTAAAATATGATGACATAGAGGGTTCATGTCTTCTGGAGTCTAGCCGCACATAAGTTTTGCAGAGGGTGTGAGAGAGACTCAGCCGCAACTGCATGCACTATAGATGGACTCCAGTGTTGATATGCATCAGAAGGGTCCATTATGGTATACAACACTCACCAACTACCAATCGGAGACCATACATATTTGGAGGCATTATTAAATCCCCAAGTAGTATTATAAATGGGATAAAGTTTCCCCTGCTGTAGATTAAAACGATATTACTATTCACTAAGGAGATAACGGACCATATAGAGGAGCAAAGTCGAAGAATAAGTATAACATCCCCTTCCTGCGAACATCTTAAATCTTGGGGCCCAGACAATCAACATTTTTACAAAATGGAGCACAGCAACCAAAACTGCTGTGCTGTGTCTCATAACATGGAGAGTGGAGAAAAGCTCCATATCTACAGAGATATGGGACCTACCTCCTCTCTCCCTAGTGCCAATGCACAATAAGGCTTCAGAGTGCCATGCACACACATTTGCACCATTCTGCAAGGGTGCAAGGTTGTTGCTAGAAATATACAATTTTATCCCCAAGAAGAGAGACACCCCAAAGAACAACAGTGAGCATTGTAAAATATCCTGCCCATTTTCTTTCTTATAATGTGTTAAAGATCTAAAGGGGGGAGGAATAGTTTCCCTATCTCTTTGAACCAATAACAAAAAGAAGAGTGATAATAATAGAAATCTGTTATTTGTATGACCCTCTGCTAAGGACATTTACTCTGCAATTTTTTTAGGTATTCATAGCAGAAACTTAGGGTCGGATGTACATAATTTGCAAAATATATTTTTGTGACAGCTAAATTATTTGATGATCTGAGCTATGTATTACTAGGTAATTTCACACATTAAGGATTTGAAGTGAGGCACAATCCAATTTACCCCATTACTCGTCATGAATTAGGTAGCAAATTGTGACTTACTCCAAAGGATGGCCTTTGGAAGAATGGTGACCTGCTGTCCGCAGATCACCAGGTCTGTTTTCAATATTGTTTTGTTTTAAATGCAACCCTTTTGTCTTAAAATAAACAGTGCTGTATTTAAAATGTTGTTTTTTAAAGTTCTGCTGATCCACTTCCAACGCCAAACTTTTGTCTTACATTCACAGCAGGGAAAGTGGTAACCTCAGAATGGTTTGCAACTCAAATTACGGTTGCAGGTAAATTGTTACATAACATTTTGAAATGCATTTTAATATCCATGATGCACCCACACATTCCAAATTTCGCTTCGGTATACATTTCTAAACCCATTGTGTGATTTGGCAAGGGAGAGCTTGGAAATCTATTGTTTCCATGGTGGTTCACAAACATAAAGTCTGTGTGTACACTAACCAAACCAAAAACCTTCTGTGAGCCCTTCCCACACTATCTCAAAATGTATACACCTAGTCTCACTGCATGCCCTCCTTTCAGCAGTCTTTATAATATTACCAAAATGAAAACGTTTTTTAAAGAATTCAACAAGAAGGCTTATTGTCCCATCCACTGAACCCCTCTTTTGTTGCGGTCATTGCTCGGGGCCATGCCCTCCAAAATAAATATTCCTTGCTATGGACCTGCCAATGCGGCTCACATTGATTAACACAACTCTTGATCTGAGTTTAGTAGGATTAATGATAAGTTCAAAATAAAATTAATTGATCAATCTCAGCAATATCATATAAAAGTACAGAAAAATCAGAGTAAGCCAAATCTCCTTGAGAGATGTACCCTATATAGTATGAAGCAAATACCTAACTCTAAAACAATGATTCAGGCAATCAGGAAAAAATAATGATGTTAAATTGCATCAGATAATTCTCTTTAACAAGCATGAGTAATCTATCTTTCCCTATAATACCTAGATAAGGGCAACCTTAAACTGATTGCATTTGAGTAAAGATGCAATCAAAGAAGAAAAGAAGAAAGGTGTCTGTCTTCAGGGTCTTCAGTTGAAACCCTCTGACGATTGGTCAAGTCGCTTAAAGCCACTCAAGCAGAAGCATTGGTCTGCTCTATGAGAAATCCCAAGATAGGCTCCCTACCTAACTGAACCCAGAACATAATACCATCTGCAGTCAACGTGACACTCTTATGTGACTTCTCATTGGGAAATTCCCATAGCTCCGGCACAATTGAATACTTTCAGCTTCTTTCCCAGCCAGATACCACATTATCTCTTTTCGCCCTTGGCCATTCCTCTACCATGAGAACTCCTCCCCTCGCTCGGTACCGCGATTCCTCGGCTGACTCCTCCTTCTCATGCTTTGCTCTCTACTAAGACAGAACTCCTTTATTCTAAATAATGAGGCTTATCCACACCTGCAACAGAAACACTCTGAGCAGCATACATTCCACAATAAAGGGTAAGCATGAATCTTCGTGAGGCCTAGTTGTGCTAAGTCAACAAGTAAACATGTGCACATTTCTACACACATGTTTAAGATATGAATAAATGAAAGGAATTATAAATGTCACAGAGTAAAAGCATTTGCACATGATTAATTAAAATTATGCATATAAATGTTAAACATTAGTTGCACACATCCAAATTTAACACTCTCACAATATGACTTTTCATGTTATTTTCTCCTGTCAGGTTAATGCCTAAATTGTCTCGTAACTTTATTAATCACAGTCTAAATGCATACATTTCAAACAAAATGTATTTTAGTATAAAATACTCCACTCTGTTTAGCATATTAGTTACGCCAGAATATATGTGAGTGCTGACTATGTGTGTGTATGATGCACTCCTGCATTATCTTCAAATGGAATCAAGATTACGCTTCTTCACCAGCTTCTCAACAAAACAGCCTATGGTGGTATTAACTGGGCAGTCAGCAACATTGAGTTGGCACAGTTCCTTATTAGGTGAAATTATATTGTGAATTTGAACTTTTGTTAAAATCCAACAATCTTTACAAACCCCCTCCACAAAACCTAAAAAAATTAAATTAGTTTTTATTGTTGATACACTGCCACTGGGTCAGCAAAAGGAGGGTGGGCAGGTAGAGATGTTTCCTTACGCTCTTTCCTGTCTTGCATAACTTGTGACTCCACATCAAGCTTCCTAGAGGTGTAACTCACCTTCAGGAAGCTTAAACACAACGCCAGCCCAGCCAGGTGACAAAGTTGCCTGAAGACCAAACACCAGCGATTATGTGACTGTCCAGGCTTCCTTTAGCAGTCATTCTCCTGGACCCCAGACTCCTCCACCTGCGCCTTGGCACCTGTTGCTTGAGTTTCATGAATCAGTCATGTACGCAACCTCTATTTTCCGTCATTTGTAGATTTCAAATTGAAATCTGTACTATCTCTGGCACCACCAGGCTATTTACCCCTCTGAAATGAAATGAAAATAGGTTTTTGTAGAGCGCATATTTGCCGTGGCGTCTTAGCACTTACTACCATTAAATTAAAACGGAGGGAAACTTAAGATATTTAGGGGATACATGCTAATAGCCAAGTTTTTAGTCCCTTTCTAAACTGTAGTAAATCACTTTGCATTCTAAGATGCAGAGGCATAGTATTCCAAAACTTAGGGGCCAGATATCGGAAACTTCTGCCACCCCACTTCAGCGTCCTTACTCTTGGAACCACAAGCAAGTGGGCTGACGCAGTGCGTAAACTTCTCAGTGGGGTGTACCGCTTTCAGTATTGACCTATCTGCAAAGGTCCCAACCATGCAGACTCTTATGTAGCACACACATTGATTTAAATTGAATCCTAGCGGATATGGGCAACCAATGTAGTTGTTCTCAAGTAATTTGGCTCATGGAACTAAATTTAGGTAGATCCAGTAATAGCTGGGCCGCCGCATTCTGCAGGGTCTGGAGTTTTGGATCACACTTTTTTTTGCTCCAATATAGAGTGAATTGCAATAATCAGTTTTTGACAGAATCAATGCCGTAACAACCATTTTCCTCAAGGGCATAGGAATAAAAGGCAGAATTTTCCTAAGAATTTTAAGAGTATAAAAACTGGAAGAGGTGATACTATTTACCAGGTCAGTTAAGGAAAGATGGTCGTCAATCAGGACTCCAAGGTTTTTTTCCTTCTTTACAGGCTGGGGGCATGGTCCTGCTGTCGCAGGCCACCAATTTAGGTTCCAAAGTGACATGTCCCCTCCAAACATAACTACTTCAGTCTTCCCGGTATTCAATTTTAAACAGTTATTCTGCATCCAGCAAATAATCTGATTCATGCAGAGCTTAAAACGCTCCGCCACAGTCTCTGGATTTGTGGCTAAAGAGATGATAATTTGTGTATCATCTGCGTAACAAATGGCCTTGAAACCGAAGGAGCGAATACGTTTTGCCAGAGGGGAGACGTATATGTTAAATAGGGTGGGTGAGAGTGCCGATCCTTGAGGCACCCCACATGGCATTAAAAAGTGAGAGGATGTATGCTCATCAAGAAGCACAGCTTGCTTCCTGGTATTCAAATAGGAACGAAGAATATCTGCGGCTTTGTCCTTTATCCTATATCCGCTAAACGCTGAAGGAGTATGTGATGATCCACCGTATCAAAAGCGGCGGATAAATCAAGCATTACCAATATAGCCTTTCCACCCTGGTCTACTTGTAAACGTAGACTTTCAGTGGCTGCAATTAATGCAGATTCAGTACTATGCTGTGGCCTAAAGCCATGTTGTGCTATATCTAATTTATTGTTAGGTTCTATGAAGGACCTGAGTTCCTCATTTAGTACCTTTTCGAGTACTTTAGATGGAAATTGTAAACTAGTAACGGGACGATAGTTGGCCGCTTCAAGGGGATCAAGAGTAGGTTTTTCAAAATAGGTTTAATCAAGGAATTTTCCCATTCCACTGGGAAATACCCAGATGTAGGAATGTTGTTCAAAAGGGGTGTCAAGATTTTTGCTATGGTGTGGGAGACCATTTGAAGAACCATAACAGGACATGGATCCAAAGGAGAGCCTGATTTGATTGCCAGGATGGTTGTTTCAACTCTGTCCTGTGTAAGGTAGGAGAAGTACCCAGCTTACTCTTGCTTCTCAGTGCATGGTTGCTTGTTCTGTATCTGGGTGACACTGTTTTGGTGACAGTCACATTTTGTGCCAGCTACAAAAATACTGCAAGTTTTGATTTATTTTGGCTGCTGTTTTATTCTATTGAAGCAGTAAAATTACCAACATTTTGCAAACCAGACGACAATGTCCTGGGGCGTCTAGTAATGGTACTTTGGTTATTATCTGACTGACGTGTTGCATTTAGTACCTGCCCTGTCTGCAAAATGACTGATGTCTGTGCCTGTCTCAATATAATTCTTGTGCAATGAACAGTACTCTTTGTATGTGTTTGTACAGGCCTTGAAGGTATTGATGAAAACATCTGCAGAGATTTCATTGATGGGGGAAAGTGGCATTTACTGTTGTAGCAGTAGTTTTAGAAGTACTTGCTACAAGTAATGTTGTCATCCTGCTCTGATAGTTCTCCCTCAGTTTGGGAATGGTTCTTTACAGAGGTAGCTCAGTTAGGGTACATCAAATGTGTTTTAATCGTTTATGATGATTCATGAGTTTTATTGTAACAATGTATTAATTTAGTGTGTTTACAAAAAATCATATGATCAAATATATAAAAGGTAGCACTTGAATTGACATGCAGTCAGTCAAGCCTGTATTAATGACAGCATTTCATTCAAATAAACTACAATGCTCATGGTCCCTTGTGTTAGATGTGTGGAACATTGAAAATGGATTGTGTAATTTTTTAAAGTGCACCTAATTCTACATAAATCCCTATTTTATAATGCTAAGTATTTGAATACAATACTTTTTAACAAAATTCCTTATTCTCTTGTTAGTGATGTATCTATTGTGGATACTCCAATCATCACCTTTGGGTGTCTTGACCCTGCTTGCAGGTTAGGCCGCTCCCCATGCCGCACAGCTCTGCCTGTGTGTCCCTGCCTTTGAGCCCGCTGCTGCCGTTCCGTGAGTTCGCCGCTCCCCCTTCTCTGTGTGTTTTTCTCGCCTATTATTGTATTCATTTTGTTGCCCTGTGTTAACTGTTTTGAGCCGTTTTTCACTATTTTGGTTACCCCCGCTCCCTCTTTGCCTTCTATATCCCCGTCGTCTTCCCGCTGCTGCCTCCCTGCAGCACCGCCCCCTCACTCACCCATTCGCTGTCCAGCTCCCGCCTCCCAGCTGCTCCTCCCTCCCACCTCCCCTTATATGGCGGCCGCTGCACGGCCGTGCCGCTGGCGCACCAAAGGCGCACCTATGGCAAGACCGTCTGCGCCCATCCGCGCCTGGATCGCACCCAGCACCAGAACCCCTGGCCCCTGCGAATGCCACGGCGCCCGTCTCCGGTAAGACTCCAGCACCCTCCACGTACTCAACACCGGACGAGCAAGCACCTGCTGCCTGGCTGCCCCAAAGCGCACCCAAGGACCCTTATCCTGCCGGAACTGCAGCTTCACCAGCATCCGGCCCACCAACCCACCGAACAGGAAAGAACCCAACTACCTCAGCTGCATCCTTCTCAACACCCACTCCACCTGCAAACACGCCGTTGAACTCTGGGACCTACTCAACTCAACCTCCCCAGACGTCGCCTTCCTGACGGAGACTTGGCTGAACCCCTCCTTGGCACCCGACATCGCCATAGCCATCCCGGAAGGCTACAAGATCACCCGCAGGGACCGCACCAACGGAGTAGGAGGAGGAATCGTCATCGTCCACAGGAACACTCTCAGAGTCTCGACCAACACGGATGACACCCTCAGCACCACCGAACACCTGCACTTCCAGATCCACACCGACCCCAACACCACCCTCAGAGGAATCCTTGTCTGCAGACCCCCAGACCTTGACCACAGTTCAGCAACTCCATCGCCGACCTAGTCAGCACACACGCCCTCGCCTCCACAGACTACATCCTCCTCGGGAACCTGAACTTCCACCACAAGAACAACATCGACACCAACTCCACCGCCCTGATCGGCAACCTAGCCAACCTCGGACTCAGAGAACTCGTCCCAACACCCACCCACTCTGCCGGCCACATGCTCGACCTCATCTTCTCCACAAACCCCCACGTCTCCTTCAACTACATCACCGAACACCACTGGAGCGACCATCGCTGCATCCACTTCACCTTACGGAAACTCATCACGCACCACCGCACCCAACAGATGCCTCGTTGCTGCTGGAGCAAAGTCACCGAAGACTAGTTAACCACCACCCTCGCCCAGAGCACACCCGCCATCCCCACCGACCCCAACACCGCCGTCCGCAACCTAAGACAGTGGATCGACGACTGTGCCAACACCCTCGCCCCGATCAAGAAACCCTCCAACAGTCACACCAGCAAGAAAGTCAGCTGGTTCACTGAAGACCTCCAGGCCTCCAAGCAAACCTGCAGAAAGCTGGAGAAGAACTCGCTCCGTGAACGAACACCGGACAGCCACGCAGCCCACAAGAATGCCACCCCCAGACACCAAAACACACAAGATGATGGACGGAATGTTGCACATTGGCAAAACATTCACCCCCAGTCACAAATCTGGGTTTAATCCATCGTTATTTTGCTCACCACGCAACCCCAGTTCAGACATGGCCATATGCAAACCAGTCTTGACCCTGTGCCTCATGGGAACAGTCCAGCCCGAACTGCCAAGCCATGTCTTTCCTGGACCGGAATCAAGCATCCTAGGACCGGTTTCGGGGTTTCACCCCTCTTCAGCCAGGATAGCTTGACTCCAGTGGCGTAGTGAGCACGGGACCCATGTCTGGGCATACCCTTCCCACATAGGGTGAACAGCAAAGCACACAAGATGATGGACGGAATGTTGCACATTGGCAAAACATTCACCCCCAGTCACAGATCTGGGTTTAATCCATCGTTATTTTGCTCACCACGCCACCCCAGTTCAGACATGGCCATATGCAAATCAGTCTTGACCCTGTGCCTCATGGGAACAGTCCAGCCCGAATTGCCAAGCCATGTCTTCCCTGGACCGGAATCAAGCATCCTAGGACCGGTTTCGGGGTTTCACCCCTCTTCAGCCAGGATAGCTTGACTCCAGTGGCGTAGTGAGCAGACACCATCACCTCATCAGATCCGCCAAAAGGGCCTCCTTCAAAGACCACCTAGACAACAACGCAAACAACAGCAAAGAGCTCTTCAACATCGTGAAGGAACTGTCCAACCCCAGCTCCAACACCAACGACATCCCACCTTCGCAAGACCTGTGCGACTCACTTGCCACCTTCTTCCATCGCAAGATCTCAGACATCCACAACAGCTTCAACGCCACAACCGCCCCGACAACAACCGAGACCTCCGCCCCCACGACCACCATCCGCACCAACCGCCTGCTCTCCTGGACCAACATCAACGATGACGACACAATCAAGATCATGAACACCATCTACTCTGGATCTCCGCCAGACCCTTGCCCACACCACATCTTCAACAAAGCCAGCACCACCATCGCACCCCACCTCCGGGAAGCCATCAACATCTCCTTCAAGACAGCAACCTTCCCGGAGAGCTGGAAGCACGGCGAGATCAACGCCTTACTCAAGAAACCCAAAGCGAACCCTAAGGAGCTCAAGAACTTCTGGCCCATCTCCCTGCTCCCGTTCCCGGTGAAGGTCATCGAGAAGACTGTCAACAAACAACTGACCCGCTACCTCGAGGAGAACAGCATCCTGGACCTGTCCCAGTCCGGGTTCCGCAGCAACTACAGAACCGAAACTGCCCTCATTGCCACCACCAATGACATCAGGACCCTGCTAGACACCGGAGAAACTGCGGCCCTCATATTCCTGGACCTGTCAGCCGCCTTCGACACGGTCTGCCACCGCACACTACGAACACGCCTCCACGACGCCGCGATCCAAGAGAAGACCCTGGACTGGACCACCTCCTTCCTCTCCAGCAGAACACAGAGCGTCCGCCTCCCCCCTTCCGTTCCGAAGCCATCGAGATCATCTGCGTCGTATCACAGGGCTCATCCCTCAGCCCCACGCTGTTCAACATCTTAAATGGCACTGCTCACCCACGTCGCCCGACTGCACGACCTCAACATTACCTCCTACGCCGATGACACCCAGCTGATCCTCTCCCTCACCAAGGACTGCCAAAACCAACCTCCACGAAGGAATGAAGGCCGTCACCGAATGGATGAAGAACAGCCGTCTGAAGCTGAACTCGGACAAGACAGAGGTCATCATCCTCAGATCCACCCCTTCAGCCTGGGACAACTCCTGGTGGCCGACCACACTGGGAACAGCTCCAACACCCACTGACCACGCACACAACGTAGGGGTCATCCTCGACTCCACCCTCTCCATTACCAAGCAGGTCAACACCGTCTCTTCTTCCTGCTTCAACACTCTCCGCATGCTCCGCAAGATCTACAAGTGGAACCCCACCGAAACGAGAAGAACGGTCACCCAGGCCCTCATCAGCAGCAGGTTGGACTATGGAAATGCCCTCTACGGAGGAGCCTCGACCAAACTCCTGAAACGGCTTCAACGCATCCAGAACACCTCTGCATGCCTGATCCTTGACATCCCTTGCCGCAGCCACATCACAACCCACCTGAGAGACCTGCACTGGCTCCCCGTCAACAAGAGGATAACCTTCAAGCTCCTCACCCATGCACAACACTGGACCAGCATACCTCAACAGACGGCTCAAATTAGGAAACTTCATAACAAATAAATCTCCGAAGATTGTCACCAGAGACAAAAGAGCCCAAATGCAGCACAAATATCACCCAGATGTAGCCCACATGTAGCCGAATGACAGAAGTGTGCAAAACACTTATTTTTTATGTATTTGCAGTTTTATATAGTGCAGACTTGTGAGGTATTGGAGTGCTGTACATGAGCATTGGTTACATCACACAAGATCAAATTAATTTTGGTTGTAGACATGGGGAGATTAAATGATTTGACCAGAATCTCAGAATGTTAAGCTGAAGCAGAAACTCCAACCTAGTTCCCCAGTTGCAAAGTCTGCAGCTCTGGAAGTAACACCACATCCTCTCCCCTAAGTGCAACATTTAATCAAGTGGTCAACTGGATAAAAAAACATAAAGATTACAAATAATTTAAAAGTTCTTTGTCGCTATTTAAAAACTCAGAAAACATGTCCTCATTTTAGTTTTTTAGAGCACTAACCATAATTTTGATGCAAATAAGACCCTCTCATATATGTAATTTCGAAAGGAAATGCTCTAGGTATTACAGTTTTGATTACATCAAGATGACATCAGGCATTCCACACTTTTGTAATAAATATAGAATGTTAGCAATCTAGTTGTTCATTAGGATACTGTTGAGAGGCAGAGGCCAGGGGCAAGGACTCTGAAAATTGAAGGCAGGTAGGAGAGTGCAGAGGCAAAAATTTGACCACACTGGGCAGGCAGGAAGGGCAGTGGCAGCACAACAGACTATGGAGGGCAGTGGGAAGGGGGGCAGGTTCAACAAACCAACAATACAGGACTGGCAAGAGAGGCTGTGGCAATATAATAGACCATTGTGGGCAGAAGGAAGAGGCAGTGGTAGTACAACCATACATGTCAACAGACCCATTTCAGCCAGGAAACGTCCAATGTTTTTAAGCTCAAATGGGCTTTATTTGATCTGTCTCCTGTCTACAATCTCCTCTTTTTCAATGTAACTCAAAGGGGAAAATCAATACCCCAGTTTTTTTTAAAAATCTCCCTCTTACCAAGTTCAAAATGTTCGCAAGTATGGTACATTGGATCATGGTAGGCAGGAGGAATTGGGTAGGGACATGGACTCGGATAACAGAGGACAGGAGGGACATGGAGAGGTGCACCAAACGGACCCTACAGGGCAGGCATCAGGGTTTGCAGCAGCACAATACACCACACAGGGCATGTGGGACGGGAGTGCAGCACAACAATCCATAGAAAGCAATAGGGAGGGGACAGGACCATGCACATGGACAACAGAGAACAGACGGGAAAGTGGCAATGGTAGCTAGCTGACCATAATGGACAGACAGGAAAGAAAGCTGCAGCATTACAGACCATAAACGGCAGGAGGGACGGATCAGACGCATTACAATGGAACAGACAAGTCAGGAAGGAGGGAATAGAGGTCTGCACATGGAAACAGAGGGCTGGGGGCAAGGGTGCAGGGCAAGAGCAGCAAGATGACTATGGAGGTCAGGCAGGATGGGCACTGGAAACAAGACACACCATGGAGAGCAACAGTGAGACTATGATGGCATACACACAGACCATGGAGGGAAGGTGGGAGGGCTCAGGGGCAGCTAGCTGACCACACAGGGAAGGTGGGAGGGGCCATGGCAGCACAGAAGACCATGCATGGCAAGCGGGAGGGTTAGTGGCAGCACAATGGCTATGATGGGCAAGAAGGAGGGTACAGGGGCATGCACAAAGGACCATGGAGGATAGAAGGGAGGGTCAGGACCTGGGCACAGACAAGAGAGTTCAGGGGAAGGGGCCTCACAACAGACCGCGCGGGGCAGGCAGGAGGAGCAGTTGCAGCACAACAGACCAGGGAGGGTAGAAGGGTGTGGCAGTAAAATGGACCATGGAGGACAGGAGGAAGGGGATAGGGGCATGGCATGTGGACAGGCAGGGTTGAGGTGGCAGGGACAGGTTACAGTCATCTGACAATGCTGGACAGGTGGGAGGGGAGTGTCAGCTCAACAGAACACTCAGAGTAGATAGGAGTGGCAGGTCCATTGAACATGGTGGGCAAAAAGGATGGAGCAGGGGCATGCACAAAGACATCGGAGAGCAGGGGGAAGGAGAATAGGGGCAGCAAGCTAAGCACAGAGGCTAAGCAGGAGGTCAATGATGGGCCATAGACTTGGGCAATGGAGGGCAGGAGGAGTGGACTGGTACATCATGCTAAATGGAGGGCAGTGGCAGCACATCAGACCATGCATGGCAGGAGGGAGGAGGCTAGCCCATGGTTTCAGACAACAGAGGATAGGGAGGAGGTGGATGGGGCAGCAAGCTAACTGTTCAGAGAAGGTGAGTATTATGAACTTTATTGTTTTTAAAATGTGTGTCTGTGCGTTATAACATAGGCATCGAGGAAGGCACGTTAGATGGGGCAATATAACCCGTGCGAAGGCAAGTGTGGCATTACATATTCACGGGGTGGTGTTACAGTGCACATGGGCTAGAGAGTGTCATAGCATACGCACTAGCTGGTGAAATACAACACAGAGGTGTGTGGCACTCGGCGGGCACTGGTGGGTGTAACACAGCATTGGGCTCAGCCAGGAGCGCGCTGTGACTCTCAAGTGAGGTTCGTCTCCTTTCCAGAGAGTAAAATAAAAAGTATTACACATCCGGCGGTGGATGTGTGTTTTATTAACTATGATGGGGGTTTCTTGCATAGTTTTGGTCGCATTTTTGTAGAATCCCCTTTGAATGGCTTGGTTTGCGTATATTAAATGTGCCCGTCAATAGCTACCCATGTTTGTATAAATAAACGACAAGGGTGTCTACTTGGAGAGTACCCACCGGCGGGGGCGCCGGGATTAGGCACGGTAGGGCGTCAGACACATCAGAGCTTCACTAGCGGTGTAAATACATTCCAAAGTGGATTCATTGTATGCATAGTCACCTTTTAATGAATTTCACGCAAATCTTCATGGTGATAGGTACATACAGTTTGTCCAGCATGTCCTAGGTGTTTCTATAAATATATATTTTTTTAAAATAATAAAAAACAAAGGCCGGCCCCGGGGGATGGGGTCCCTGGGCCCATAAGTAGCCTGAGGAGGGGGGCAACGCAGCCCCCTCCTAAAGAATTAAAAAGAAAAAAGGCCATGACCTGGGGGTTGGGGTCCCCAGGGCCGATTAAGGACTTGAGAGGGGGGTCACGCGGCCCCCTTCCAAATTTATTTTTTTCAACAAAAAAAATTAGAGTGCAGGCCCTGGGGGATGGGGTCCCCAGGCCCAATAAATTAGAAAAAGAAGGGGGGCCACACAGCCCTCCTTCTTAAAAAAATAAAATAAATAAAAGACCGGCATCGCGCCGGAGTCCATGCCCCCTCCTTGCAGCACTCTGCAAACGCACCCCCTGGCCAATTGTAAGTTGGGGAATTAACTGAGGGCCAACTAGCTCAACAGGTATCTCCAGTATGCGCCAGGGAGCTGCGTTGCAGACAGGTGTTCTGAGGCCACGCCCCTTTTTACACCTCTATGTGACGCAGCTCTGTGGCACTTACTGAAGGTACCTAGTGGGCTAGTTTGACCCTAGGGACCCTTAGGATTCAAGGGGACTTAATCTCTCAACTTAGAACGGCCACAGGGCGCGTTTACACAGTGGTGAAGGGAGGGGATGGGGCCTGAGGTGATGTGTGCAAACACGCCCTGTGGTGCGTTTTAAGTTGGGGAAATAATTCCCTTTCAATCCTGAGGGACCCTGGGGGCCAACTAGCCCACCAGGTGCTTCCAGTAAGCACCACTGCTCTGCGTTGCAGAGAGGTGGTGCAGGCCGTGCCCCTTTTTACACCTCTCTGCAATGGCACTTACTGGACGTACCTAGTGGGCTTTTTTGCCCCTAGGGACCCTCAGGATTCAAGGGGACTTAATCTCCCAACTTAAAACGGCCACAGGGTGTGTTTACACAGTGGGGAAGGGAGGGGACGGGGCCTGAGGTGACGTGTGCAAACACGCCCTATGGCGCGTTTTAAGTTGGGGAAATAATTCCCCTTCAATCCTGAGGGCCCCTGGGGGCTAACTAGCCCATCAGGTGCTTCCAGTAAGCGCCACTGAGCTGCGTTGCAGAGAGGTGGTCCAGGCCGTGCCACTTTTTACACCTCTCTGCAACGCAGCTCTGTGGCACTTACTGGAGGTACCTAATGGGCTAGTTGGACCCTAGGGACCCTCAGGATTCAAATGAACTTAATCTCCCAACTAAAAATGGCCACAGGGCGTGTTTAAACAGTGGTGAAGGGAGGGGACGGGCCTGAGTTAACGTGTGCAAACACGCCCTGTGGCGCGTTTTAAGTTGGGGAAATAATTCCCCTTCAATCCTGAGGGACCCTGGGGGCCAACTAGCCCACCAGGTGCTTCCAGTAAGTGCCACTGCGCTGCATTGCAGAGAGGTGGTCTAGGCTGTGCCCATTTTTACATCTCTCTGCAACGCAGCTCTGTGTCGCTTACTGGAGGGAGCTAGTGGTCTAGTTGGACCCTAGGGACCCTCAGGGTTCAAGGGGACTTAATCTCCCAACTTAAAACGGCCACAGGGCATGTTTACACAGTGGGAAAGGGAGGGGACGGGGCCTGAGGTGACGTGTGCAAACACGCCCTGTGGCGTGTTTTAAGAGGTAGTTTTAATCCCCTGCCCTATTATATACTAGGGGCTTACAGAGGAGGTCATGCTAATCACAGGGGGACCCCAACGCATAGTGTTCCCTAGTGTATGTAGGTGTATTCACTGTATTCTGAGTGTCTTTTAACATAGCACTGGCTCTAGGACTGGTTAGTCAGACTCAGTTACCACCACTATCCGTCTGAAAAAGTTGAGGGTACAGGATGATTTTGCAACAAGTCTTCTCTCTGCTCTTCTGTTTGTTCTTTCTGCACGTTTTCCTTCTTCCTGCACTTTTCTTCATCTTTGAGGACTTCTGTTACTTCTTTCTGCATTTCTTTTTTTTCTTTCTGTGCGTTTTTTCTTCTTTCTTCACATGTCCTATCTCTGTAGGCATAGTTAGAAATTAGCATTTAAAAAACCTTTGAAATTCACTGAAAAAACCATAGGTTTCAGGCACGTTATAGTTAGGAATTAGCATTTAAATAACCTTTAAAATTCACTGAAAAAACCATAGTTTCAGGGGTGTTATAGTTAGCTGGACTTTTCACTCATACAAAACCATTGAAATTCCTGCGTTATAGTTAGTTCAGCTAACTATAACTCGTGTGCCCTCAATGCACTGCTGATGACATCACATATTACATCACTCATAACATGGTCAGTGACATCACTCATGACATCTCAAATGACATCACTGATGACATCACTGATGACATCATTCTTGTGATAGAGTGGCAGATCTCCTCTCCCTCTAATAAAACCTTTGATACACACATTCAAAAATAGAAACTAAAATTTTCAAAACAATGGACATACCAATACCAGTTACAACAACCTATTCAGTAATTCTAAGATCCACATACACATCCACTCATTCACCAACAGTCATATACAGTCACTCATACATGTACTCTCATCATATGTACTCATACACCTATACATCCTGTTAAACAATGCCACTCCTCCATAGTTACTCACACACATAGTCACTCATGCTAATAAAGAATCAAACATCCATTTGCTTGCATATACAGTTATACACAAACCACCACACTTACTTCTACAGAAACTTACACATACTTAGTCTTTTAAACAATCACTTATAGAAACACATACTTATTCATACAGGAACTTTTCCAATCTCTCACTCTCACATATACTCACTTATATACACCAATAGTCACATATACTAGTTTAAAACATATGTAGTTACTCATAAAGACACTATTGAGACAGTCATTCACTCACTAACACACCCATGCACACACTCATCCACCCATACAGTCCTACACACTTGCTGTCTTCAACACATACAAACAGTGAGCCACTCATTCATGCACCTATGCACTACGTAATACCCCCCACCGAACCATACAAACACTCAGACACTCATACTGATACTCAAAAAACCAACTAATAACTTATATAGACACTCATGTAGCTACTCACCAACCCATGTAGCCACTTATACACAAAGTGAGAGACTGATACATATATTTACATATTTAAACATTACTCACTAAGCCATGTATTCACTAAGATACACTTAATCAGTCAGTTATACAATCAATTTTTCAAAAACAAATCATCCATTTAGACACGTATATACCCATTTATTCTTCCATCGACCTTGAGATATACATATATAAAACATCTAGTCACAGAGTCACACACACCCTACTCACACAAACACTCAGGCACCCATACAGATTCTCAGACAACCAATCAATAACCCATATAGGCACTCATATAGCTATTCACAAAACCATGCAGCCACTTATATACCAACACAGAGAAACATACAGACATTCACACAGTTTAGTCACTAGTCTGCAGTAAGATACATTTAATGACTCACTTATAGAGTCAGTTACGCACCTAGAAAATCATCCATTCATACACTTGTACACCCACTTATTCTTAAACAGGCCTTTCCCTATATATATAAAACATATTAAAACTGTTCAGAAACACATACTCAATGGATGATGTCATCAGTGATGTCATCAGTGATGTCATTTGAGATGTCATCAGTGATGTCATCAGTGATGTCACTGACCATGTCATGAGTGATGTAATCTGTGACGTCATCAGCAGTGCATTGAGGGCGTGTGAGTTATAGTTAGCTGAACTAACTATAACGCGGGAACCACCCAAGGTAGTGACACAGGGGACCCACGGGGCCGTGTGCAGTGTGAGAACACCGCCACGAGCTCCCGTTAGCTTCTATGGGGAAAGTCGCGGTTAGATTTTTAAAGGTAAGGGACCCTTAACTGTCATAGAAACCCTGCTAACACTAGAGGGCTTTTCACTTCACACTGGTGCTGTGGTGGACCTGTTAACTGCGTTAGCTATCTGCATATCCTCAAGAGTATTTTTCAGTTGTGCAAGACTTCTATCTACATTGTCACTGTGACTAATCTTTTCAGTTTCTATATTTGCTCTTTTTCTTCACATGTTAGTCATTGTTGAAGCCAGTGTTAAAGTCTAGGCCCATTTACACAATTCTTTCCAGAGATAATAGGTCTTTCTAGAAGAGTGAGTGTTAAAAGGAAACAAATTACTGGCTTTCATCACAATACAGTATAACCAATGTTCAGGGCCATAGCCACAGTGGCCCCAGCTGTGCCCGGCACCCCCATCTTTATGCCTGGCCCCTCCAAACGTTCTTGGCAGTGGGCAGATGGTAAGGAACTTTTTAATGAAATGCTCAGTACCACCCAAGGTATTTTTTGCCTAGAAACAAAAACAGATTGAAAGCTAAAGTGTGCTCCAGTTAAGAATAAAAATTTCTTAAGAAAAAAGCTTGCCATTCTTTTTATGAATCAGTAATCTTCTTCAGGGCCGGACTGGCCGTAGCGGGCACCGGCAATCCCCCGGTGCGGCGCACAGGTGGGGACATGTTTTGGGCCCCTGGGGGCCGTTTTTGTTACAGGGACGTTTTTGCAGCGTAGCTGCAAAATCGTCCCTGTAACAAAATCGGCCAAAAACTGGCCCTAGTAAAGAGCTCGGCCGCACCCCCAAACCCCAGAGGGGGAGGGGGGGCCGGCTGAGCACTTTGTCAGCATCGGTTTTGGTTCCCAGTCTGGCCCTGATCTTCTTCCATTTAAACACTTCAGACCTTGAAGAATTGTGTTGCAATAAGTGGCTGGGAACCGTACAAAATCACAAGTATAATACATGCAATCTGGACTAGATTAAGATTAAGAAGTTCATGTTGGCACTGTAGCTGGAAACTAAAATGCAGGTATACCTACAAATCCCTTTCAGGAATGCATGATATTCAGATTTCAATTAATAACACAATGCAGGGCTACAATGAGCATACATGTACCTAAAAGCAAGATAAATGAAAGCATAAAAAAATCAGGGTTTGGGACACAATGTTAAAATTCATAAAATGTACTTTGGACTTTGGAAAACAATTGTGATGAATTGTACTGTTTTTTCACATAGCCAGGAGCCTGTCCCTCGCAAGGCTTAAATCACGTTTCTGAGTGGTCTGGTTTCACTATTTATATATATCAATCAATCAATCAAAGACAATTGTAGAGCGCGCTACATACCCGTAGGGTCTCAAGGCGCTGAGGGAGGGGGGGTGCCGCTACTGCTCGAACAGCCAGGTCTTCAGCTTCTTCCTGAAGGAGAGGTGGTCTTGGGTCAGGCGCAGGTCGGCCGGGAGGGAGTTCCAGGTCTTGGCGGCCAGGTAGGAGAAGGACCTTCCTCCTGTAGTCGCTCTTCGGATGCGGGGGACGGCGGCGAGGGCGTGGTTGGCTGATCGGAGGTGGCGTTTGGGAGCGTAGAAGTTGATGCGGCTGTTGAGGTAGCTCGGGCCTTGGTCGTGTAGGGCTTTGTGTGCGTGGGTGAGGAGGCGGAAGGTGATTCTTTTGTTGACGGGGAGCCAGTGAAGGTCTCTCAGATGTCCGGAGATGTGGCTGGTTCGTGGGATGTCGAGGATGAGTCTGGCTGAGGCGTTCTGGATCCGCTGGAGTCTCTTCTGGAGCTTGGCGGTGGTACCGGCGTAGAGGGCGTTGCCGTAGTCCAGTCGGCTGGTGACGAGGGCCTGGGTGACGGTCTTCCTGGTCTCGGTGGGGATCCACCAGAAGATCTTCCGTAGCATGCGTAGGATGTTGAAGCACGCCGAGGAGACGTTGTTGACTTGCCTGGTCATGGAGAGGGAGGAGTCCAGGATGAAGCCCAGGTTGCGTGCATGGTCTGTCGGTTTGGGTGCGGTGCCCAGGGCGGGAGGCCACCAGGAGTCGTCCCAGGCGGAGGGAGAAGAGCCCAGGATGAGGACCTCCGTCTTGTCAGAGTTCAGTTTCAGGCGGCTGGTCGTCATCCACTCGGCTACCTCTTTCATCCCTTCGTGTAGGTTGGCTCTGGCGGTGGCGGGGTCGTTGGTCAGGGAGAGGATCAGCTGGGTGTCGTCGGCGTAGGAGATTATGCTGAGGTTGTGTTGGCGTGCGATGGCCGCGAGGGGGCTCATGTAGACGTTGAAGAGGGTGGGGCTCAGAGAGGATCCTTGAGGGACGCCGCAGATGACTTCGGAGGCCTCTGACTTGTACGGTGGTAGGTGGACTCTCTGAGTTCTTCCAGCGAGGAAGGAGATGATCCATTCCAGCGCCTTGTCCTGGATTCCGACGTTGCTGAGGCGCTGTACTAGGGTGCGGTGGCAGACAGTGTCGAATGCCGCGGAGAGGTCTAGGAGGATGAGGGCCGCTGTTTCTCCGTTGTCCATCAGGGCTCGGATGTCATCGGTGGCGGCGATGAGGGCGGTCTCGGTGCTGTGATTGGCTCGGAAGCCGGACTGTGAAGGGTCGAGGGATCCATTCGTCTCGAGGAAGGCGGCCATCTGCTTGTTGACGGTCTTCTCGATGACTTTGGCTGGAAACGGGAGGAGCGAGATGGGGCGGTAGTTCTTGAGTTCGGTGGGGTCCGCTGTTGGTTTTTTGAGTAGAGCGCTGAGTTCGGCGTGCTTCCAGCTCTCAGGGAAGGTGGCGGTGTTGAAGGATGTGTTGATGATGTCTCGCAGGTGGGGTGCGATGACAGCGTCGGCCTTGTTGAAGACGTGGTGAGGGCAGGGGTCTGTTGGTGATCCGGAGTGGATGGAGTTCATCGTGCGGATGGTGTCTTCGGTGCTGATCGGGGTCCAGGCGTGGAGGGTGGTGGTGGGGGGTGGTTGTTCGGTCATGGTGTGCGTTGGTTGGTTGTTGAAGCTGTTGTGTATGTCCGCGATCTTGTTGTGGAAGTATGAAGCGAGGGAGTTGCAGAGGTCTTGCGATGGGGTGATGTCGTTGTTTCCTGCGCTGGGGTTGGATAGCTCTTTCACGATGTTGAAGAGTTCCTTGCTGTTGTGTGCGTTGTTGTCCAGCCGGTCCTTGAATGCAGTTTTCTTGGCGGCGCGGATCAGCTGGTGGTGCTTCCGAGTGGCCTGCTTGAGGGTGGTCCTGTTGTCCGGTGTAGGTTCCCTTCTCCAGACTTTCTCGAGGGCTCGGCAGTTCTTCTTGGAGCTCTTGAGTTCGTCGGTGAACCACGGGGCTTTCTTGCTGCCGGGTCTGCTGGGCGGGGTCCTCAGCGGGGCGAGCTCGTCCGCGCAGTTGCTGATCCACTTCGTGAGGTTGTCGGCGGCCTGGCTGGGGTTCGCTGAGCTGGCAGGAGGGTGCTGGCTCAGGGATGTGGCGAGCTGGTCTGCTGAGATCTTGTTCAAGCTTCTGCGGGCGGCCTGTTGCTGGTGGTGGTGGGTCGTCGTTCTCTTGAAGGTGAAGTGGACGCAGCTGTGGTCCGTCCATTGAAGCTCTGTGGCGTGGCTGAAGTTGATGTCTGTGCTGGAGGAGAAGACTGCGTCGAGTGTGTGTCCGGCGAGGTGGGTGGGGGTGGACACCAGCTGCTTGAGTCCAAGATTGGCGAGGTTGTCGAGCAGGGTGCTGGTGTTGCGGTCGTTGTTGTTCTCCAGATGGAAGTTGAGGTCTCCCAGGAGGATGTAGTCGGCGGAGGGGAGGGCATGCGGGCTGACGAAGTCGGCGATGTCCTCGCTGAATGGGGTGCGTGGTCCCGGGGGTCGGTAGATCAGGGTGCCTCTGAGGGTGGTGTTCGGGTTGGTGTGGATCTGGAAGTGCAGGTGTTCTGCGCTGGTCAGGGTGTTGTCGGTGCTGGTCGTGAGACGGATGGTGTTCCTGTGGATGATGGCGATATATAGCTTCATACCAGTGACAAGAATATTGATGCACACAATGTGTAGCTACTGCTTGGTGCGTGGTTGAAAGAGTGGTTGTGTGGTTTGACCTTTTTTGGGCTTGTTAGGTGAAGAGAATGAGGTATGATAGGAGAGGATGTGATGCTGATGCAAGTCTTTACATCGGCTCAGCATCCTGTGACTCCGGGTAAATCACTTAATCTCTCAGTGCCAAAAATAAAATAAATAAATGTGACTTTGTTTAATGCAAATGATGCTGATGCAAGCACTCCACTACCTTCGGGCTCAGTGTACAAGAAATACAACTGCAAAAATGAAAGAATATAAAAAAATAAATTAAAATATGATGACATAGAGGGTTCATGTCTTCTGGAGTCTAGCCGCACATAAGTTTTGCAGAGGGTGTGAGAGAGACTCAGCCGCACCTGCATGCACTATAGATGGACTCCAGTGTTGATATGCATCAGAAGGGTCCATTATGGTATACAACACTCACCAACTACCAATCGGAGACCGTACATATTTGGAGGCATTATTAAATCCCCAAGTAGTATTATAAATGGGATAAAGTTTCCCCTGCTGTAGATTAAAACGATATTACCATTCACTAAGGAGATTACAGACCATATAGAGGAGCAAAGTCGAAGAATAAGTATAACATCCCCTTCCTACGAACATCTTAAATCTTTGGGCCCAGACAATCAACATTTTTACAAAATGGAGCACAGCAATCAAAATTGCTGCGCTGTGTCTCATAACATGGAGAGGGGAGAAAAGCTCCATATCTACAGAGATATGGGACCTACCTCCTTTCTCCCTAGTGCCAATGCACAATCAGGCTGCACAGTACATTTGCACCATTCTGCAAGGGTGCAAGGGTGTTGCTAGAAATATACAATTTTATCCCCAAGAAGAGAGACACCCCAAAGAACAGTGAGCATTGTAAAATATCCTGCCCATTTTCTTTCTTATAATGTGTTAAGATCTAAAGGGGGAAGCAATAGTTTCCCCATCTCTTTGAACCAATAACAAAAAGAAGAGTGATAATCCAATTTACCCCATTACTCTTCATGAATTAGGTAGCAAATTGTGACTTACTCAAAGGATCGCCTTTGGAAGAATGGTGGCCTGCTGTCCGCAGATCAACCAGTCTGTTTTCAATATTGTTTTATTTTAAATGCAATCCTTTTGTCTTAAATGAAACAGTGCTGCATTTAAAATGTTGTTTTTTAAAGTTCTGCTGATCCACTTCCCACTCCAAACTTTTGTCTTACATTCACAGCAGGGAAAGTGGTAACCTCAGAATGGTTTGCGACTCAAATTACGGTTGCAGGCAAATGTTACATAGCATTTTGAAATGCATTTTAATATCCATGATGCACCCACACATTCCAAATTTCGCTTCGGTATACATTTCTAAACCCATTGTGTGATTTGGCAAGGGAGTGCTTGGAAATCTATTGTTTCCATGGTGGTTCACAAACATAAAGTCTGTGTGTACACTAACCAAACCAAAAACCTTCTGTGAGCCCTTCCCACACTATCTCAAAATGTATACACCTAGTCTCACTGCATGCCCTCCTTTCAGCAGTCTTTATAATCTTACCAAAATGAAAACGTTTTTTAAAGAATTCAACAAGAAGGCTTATTGTCCCATCCACTGAACCCCTCTTTTGTTGCAGTCATTGCTCGGGGCCATGCCCTCCAAAATAAATATTCCTTGCTATGGACCTGCCAATGCGGCTCACATTGATTAACACAACTCTTGATCTGAGTTTAGTAGGATTAATGATAAGTTCAAAATCAAATTAATTGATCAATCTCAGCAATATCATATAAAAGTACAGAAAAATCAGAGTAAGCCAAATCTCCTTGAGAGATGTACCCTATATAGTATGAAGCAAATACCTAACTCTAAAACAATGATTCAGGCAATCAGGAAAAAATAATTATGTTAAATTGCATCAGATAATTCTCTTTAACAAGCATGAGTAATCTATCTTTCCCTATAATACCTAGATAAGGGCAACCTTAAACTGATTGCATGTGAGTAAAGATGCAATCAAAGAAGTAAAGAAGAAAGGTGTCTGTCTTCAGGGTCTTCAGTTGAAACCCTCTGACGATTGGTCAAGTCGCTTAAAGCCACTCAAGCAGAAGCATTGGTCTGCTCTATAAGAAATCCCAAGATAGACTCCCTACCTAACTGAACCCAGAACATAATATCATCTGCAGTCAACGTGACACTCTGATGTGACTTCTCATTGGGAAATTCCCATAGCTCTGGCACAATTGAATACTTTCAGCTTCTTTCCCAGCCAGATACCACATTATCTCTTTTCGCCCTTGGCCATTCCTCTACCATGAGAACTCCTCCCCTCGCTCGGTACCGCGATTCCTCGGCTGACTCCTCCTTCTCTACTAAGACAGAACTCCTTTATTCTAAATAATGAGGCTTATCCACACCTGCAACAGAAACACTCTGAGCAGCATACATTCCACAATGAAGGGTATGCATGAATCTTCGTGAGGCCTAGTTGTGCTAAGTCAACAAGTAAACATGTGCACATTTCTACACACATGTTTAAGATATGAATAAATGAAAGGAATTATAAATGTCACAGAGTAAAAGAATTTGCACATGATTAATTAAAATTATGCATATAAATGTTAAACATTAGTTGCACACATCCAAATTTAACACTCTCACAATATGACTTTTCATGTTAATTTCTCCTGTCAGGTTAATGCATAAATTGTCTCGTAACTTTATTAATCACAGTCTAAATGCATACATTTCAAACAAAATGTATTTTAGTATAAAATACTCCACTCTGTTTAGCATATTAGTTACGCCAGAATATATGTGAGTGCTGACTATGTGTGTGTATGATGCACTCCGCCATTATCTTCAAATGGAATCAAGATTACGCTTCTTCACCAGCTTCTCAAACAGTCTATGGTGGTATTAACTGGGCAGTCAGCAACATTGAGTTGGCACAGTTCCTTATTAGGTGAAATTATATTGTGAATTTGAACTTTTGTTAAAATCCAACAATCTTTACAAACCCCCTCCACAAAACCTAAAAAAATTAAATTAGTTTTTATTGTTGATGCACTGCCACTGGGTCAGCAAAAGGAGGGTGGGCAGGTAGAGATGTTTCCTTACGCTCTTTCCTGTCTTGCATAACTTGTGACTCCACATCAAGCTTCCTAGAGGTGTAACTCACCTTCAGGAAGCTTAAACACAACACCAGCACAGCCAGGTGACAAAGTTGCCTGAAGACCAAACACCAGCGATTATGTGACTGTCCAGGCTTCCTTTAGCAGTCATTCTCCTGGACCCCAGACTCCTCCACCTGCGCCTTGGCACCTGTTGCTTGAGTTTCATGAATCAGTCATGTACGCAACCTCTTGTTTCCATCATTTGTAGATTTCAAATTGAAATCTGGACTATCTCTGGCACCACCAGGCTATTTACCCCTCTACCCAGCTTACTCTTGCTTCTCAGTGCATGGTTGCTTGTTCTGTATCTGGGCGACACTGTTTTGGTGACAGTCACATTTTGTGCCAGCTACAAAGATACTGCTGTTTTATTCTCTTGAAGCAGTAAAATTATCAATGTCCTGGGGCGTCTGGTAATGGTACTTTGGTTATTATTTGACTGACGTGTTGCATTTAGTTCCTGCCCTGTCTGCAAAATGACTGATGTCTGTGCCTGTCTCAATATAATGTTTGTGCAATGAACAGTACTCTTTGTATGTGTTTGTACAGGCCTTGAAGGTATTGATGAAGATCTCTGCAGAGATTTCATTGATGGGGGAAAGTGGCATTTACTGTTGTAGCAGTAGTTTTAGAAGTACTTGCTGCAAGTAATGTTATCATCCTGCTCTGATAGTTCTCCCTCAGTTTGGGAATGGTTCTTTACATAGGTAGCTCAGTTACGGTACATCAAATGTGTTTTAATCGTTTATGATGATTCATGAGTTTTAATGTAACAATGTATTAATTTAGTGTGTTTACAAAAATCATATGATCAAATATATAAAAGGTAGCACTTGAATTGACATGCAGTCAGTCAAGCCTGCATTAATGACGGCATTTCATTCAAATAAACTACAATGCTCATGGTTCCTTGTGTTAGATGTGTGGAACGTTAAAAATGGATTGTGTAATTTTTTTAAGTGCACAAAATTCTACATTAATCCCTACTTTATAATGCTAAGTATTTGAATACAATACTTTTTAACAAAATGCCTTATTCTCTTGTTAGTGATGTATCTATTGTGGATACACTAATCATCACCTTTGGGTGCCTTGACCCTGCTTGCAGGTCAGGCCGCTCCCCACGCCGCACAGCTCTGCCTGTGTGTCCCTGCCTTTGAGCCCGCTGCTGCCGTTCCGTGAGTTCGCCGCTCCCTTTCTCTGTGTGTTTTTCTCACCTGTTATTGTATTCATTGTGTTGCCCTGTGTTAACTGTTTTGAGCCTTTTTCACTATTTTGGTTACCCCCACTCCCTCTTTGCCTTCCGCCGCTGCCTCCCTGCGGCACCGCCCCCTCACTCACCCATTTGCCGTCCCACTCCCACCTCCCAGCTGCTCCTCCCTCCCACCTCCCCTTATATGGCGCCCGCTGCGCGGCCATGTCGCTGGCGCACCAAAGGCGCGCCTATGGCAAGACCGTCTGCGCCCATCTGCGCCTGGACCGCGCCCAGCACCAGAACCCCTGGCCCCCGCGAACGCCACGGCACCCGTCTCCGCTAAGACCCCAGCACCCTCCACGCACTCAACACCGGACAAGCACGCACCTGCTGCCTGGCTGCCCCGAATAAAGATCTTCATAGTAGCAATCATTTAGTAAAAACAAGAACAAGAGAATGATTAGTTTACAAAATAGCGCAATCCACAATGTGTTATTTTTTTGGCTACCTTAGTCAAGTTTAATACTATTTTCAAACAGGTATTTAGAATGCGATTCAAATTCAAAACATTATATATTCTGGGAACACAGTTGCTCCAGTATGTTAGAAAATACAGTGCTCTTGGTGTTTGGGAAAAAGGGAAATGGGTAGGGAGTGGTGGATAAGTTGGTGGAAGACAAGGAAAGGGTATTGTGACATATATACATCATTTATACATGGTGTAAGACCTTTCCGGCCTAACATAGGTCAATAGTTCCTGGGTAAACACATTACTCTAATGTACATGTGTATTTACCAATTGTGGCCTTAGAGTCTGTGTAGAAGTAGAGTAGTCTACGTTTCGACCCCTATCACAGAGGGTAAGTCAGTCCTCACAGCGGGGTCTTCCAAAACTATCATGAGCACCTGCGAATAATCAAGAATGTGGATATTAGAGGCAGCTGGGGGCAGGATAAACGCTAGAAAAGAAGGGTACCTAATACCTACTTGGGATTAACAGCAATATGACTGTGTTGTGCGTTTTGAAAGGGCGAGTCACTCATGCGCAGGAATGTGGCTGAAGTCAGAGGGAAGAGACAAAGGACAGTATGGTTACAGTTCCCAAAGCATTGTCTTGAGTTGAGGGGGGCGTGTAGTAACGCACTCACTTGGGTTGGCTGTATGTGAAGATTGAATCTCATACGTCATGGGAATAAATCCACGGAGAATCTAAAAACATGGAGGAAAATAAAAAAAGGTTGTCGTCAGTGCCGGTGTGAGCCAGGGAGAATCTATTGAAGTGCAGACAGTAATTGCTGGTTAAAAGCCCCACTTATAGGTCATATCATTCATATGGTGGTTATTGAGATGGCGTCAGAAAAGGCTGAGGCTATTATGCGTGACACAGTGACTCAGCGAGCGGGATTAAGCAAGGGCGCAAAGTAGTCACTCCTGAGTGGTACATGTTAAGTAAGTCTAAGGGGCCTTTCATACTTCATAGAGATTGCAAAAGTCTGTTGGCAAACAATGATCGGATATTGTGCAGAGTGTTTGAGCGGTATATATAGAGTGCCAGACCGGTGGGAAGATTGTAAGGGTACATATCAGCCCAGTAAATAAATGTACGTACATCTTGACGTGACCAAACCGTGATGCTGTGTCCACGGGCAAAGGTTGAATATTAATCAACGGCAGGCGGGGTGTTTACTGGACCGCAGGAAAGCTCGATGCGGTTACACAATCGGGGAATGGAATGGACGTGGCCGTATAAACCCTCTAACACTTAACATGCGAAAAATCTGGTGTGGTTATAAACTCGGGGCAACGGAATGGACGCGGCCGTACAGGAAACACCCTCTAACACTTAACATGCAAAAATTCTGGTGTGGCAAGTCTCCCGAACACAGATAACAATATTCGGGACAGAGCTCCAGGTGTGCGCTTACCTCCTTCAAAGTCGGTCGATTCTGAGCTAGTTGCGGCTGTCAGAGTACACGCTTATGGAGTCATGCCGACGTGACGCGCGTGCAGCAGCGGGATGCTGTCAGGGGGCTCGTCTGTCAATGGCCAATCAGAGTATGTCATGGGCTGACGTGGGCGATCTTAGTTGTTTCTTTCTAAGGGGTTATGGGAAAGAGGCTGTAGGCCCTAGCAGGCGTATATAGAAAGTTGTGTGAGGGCAAAGCGTACCTGGCTTAAATAGAGAAAGGCTCAGGTAAAATACCAAAGGGTTATAAAAGTTATTAAGCAATAGGGTAGTGTGTGAAGGACTCGACATTAGAACGCCTAGAAAAAACCATTAAGAAATTTGATATCAATACGCAAGCAAAACAACTTGATAAACTTGCTAAATATGTCCATTACTATGACAAAAAAATAACATACCCCTACCTGCAGGAGGACTACTTCAAACAAGACAACCAAGGACGTTTTTTCTACAGAGGCAAAGGTGGGTACAGAGTACCAACAAAAGAGAGGTGCACCACACATGGAACTTGAAATCACAGAATTAGTACACAATTATAAACTTTCTTTGAAAATCATTCCTTGTATTCATTTTATTTTCATTTATATAAATATTCAAAGAGACATAACATTCAGTTCATATGACTCTACGAAAAGACCAGCCGACGCGTTTCGTCCTGAACAAGGACTTCTTCAGGGCTGTTAATCGTAAGCAAAAAGGAGTACATATAAATAACACACATATAAAAATCACAAACATAAATGTAAAAGTACATATACATATATAAAGAACATCTACATATATAAAAAACATGTACAAATATAAAGAACACATACGTGTATGAGAAAGCACCAAAAAGACAGACGGACATTGTATACTGGGAATTAGAGGGAATAATTCCCAGTTATCCAGTGCATTTGCAATTAGTAACTACAGTTTTCCTGTGTTGAAAATTCAAGTAATACATTCCATACTGTACATATATTTAGTAAAAGTCCAAAAGTGGATTTTGTTTTCCAAAAGCCAATCGAAAAAAAGGAGTGACTGATGACCGACCAACCACCTGTCAGGGTTATGACTAAGTGACAAGAGGTAATAGGACAGAGGAAATGAGGCAGAGAAGAGAACGAATAAGAGATAAGAAAGAGAGGGGAGATAAACCTAACCTTCTAATTAGTTGTCACGACGATCATAGAAAGAAGTATCTTCATAAATGTTCACCAAACTTTAACATATTCATGCCGAGGGACAGAGTTCCATTCAATCAGCTCTATAATAAAAACATAATCAAAAAGGCACCTCTAATCAATGATGAACCTAAGGTGTAAAACTCAGAAAAGGGAAATGCTGACACAATAGTATAACTGTGTTCAATACGCTACATGTAACTCACAAATTCACGCCAGAATAGTGATGTCAATGACAGTGTCAAGGTCCAATAAGTAAATGTAGCAATGGTTCAAAGGTCGCAGGAACCATACACCCTTAAGTGCTTGTGATGTTTACATTTATCGTCGTCTCAATGTTCTAAAGGCAAAAGAAAAATAAACATTCCAAATAGATGATGGGAAGTAAGCATACTCTCCATATTTCTAAAACAGCACTAGATATATATTTTTCTCGAGAGAGTAAGCATGACGCCCTAAATCTTTATATAATTGACCCCGCAATTATGGGTGTCGGAAAAGTTTCTTAGGTGGGCGACGACCTGACTCGATCCAGTGGTCCAGGCGGAAGTAAAAGAGGCTGCATAAAGCCAATTAAAGAATGTATTTAGACATATCACTGTTCACCCTGTCTAACCGGTCCTAATTCCCATATGTGACGTGCACGTCGAGTACTTAGTGCACATAAGAATAGGGATGGGGTAAGGCAGGGGGGCATAATTGGAAAAATAAGTGAAACATAGCTGCAAGCCATGGTAAACACAAGGGAGGGAAAACATACGATCCCGGCTGTACAATATAGAGCCTATATACGCCTCAATGGAAGGGGCAGTGAGATCCTGCCATCTCCTCCCACCCCTTCTGACTTTTGATCTTTTGCTCCTGTTCTTGCTCCTAGTCTGAGTCTCTCCATTTCCAATAAAAAATTGTTATTGGGCCTGTTTTCAATTTCTGTAACTTCTACTAAGTCCTCTGTGGCCACAGAGCTGGCAACTGAAGACAGTGAATTTATGCTACTGGAGGAAGTCAATTCCAGGGTATCCTCCCTTGGTCTTTTCCCTCTCCTGGGATCTTAACATTGTCGTACTTATGGGAGAAAGTATATACTCTCCCGTCCTTGTAGTCCTTATCATCTCTTCTAATCTTCTTTACCTTCTTATCCCTCAAGTATGTCTGATATCCTTCTAGTATCTCGTCCAGTATCGCATAGTTTTTCTTTACTGTTTCCTTGAGATCAGAACTTGCTATTTCCTTCTCTAAATCTTCAATTTCTTGTTGTAGTTTGAGTCCCTTTTTCTCTGCGTTTTTGATCAGAATGCGCATCATGTTGATGGAGGCATTCCGAAGGTTTCCCTCCCAATCCTCCAATTGTTCCTTGTCTAGGTCCTCAAACGTTGGGAAGATTAAGATTCGCAGGCCCCGCGGTATTTTATCATTCTCAATATATTTTTCCAGGGTGGTTCCGTCCCACCATCTGGACATTTCATGTTTTTTCAACTTTTCAAGTCTTTGGAATTTTGATTTCAAACCCTCTACTCTGGGAGCATTAGCATCTGGACCTCTTGATCTTGAGCTTGTTGCAAAGAGGTCCTGAGCTATTTCCTGTCGTCTGTCTTTAAAGCCCGGCATTGCTCAACTCTAACCGTAATATTCGCGAGTAAGCATATAAAAAACAATTTACAAGAGTCGGTTAGTGCTAAGGAAGGGTAAATAAATTTATAACAACAATAACAGTGGAACCTTCAATTGACCAGCACCTAACCTAATATAACTCTCCCTGTACTAGACCTCTATTTCGAGGAAAATCGTGTGCACACTCAATGGCACCCACTGTAACAATGCCTATTCCCTTAGGAATCAAAGTGCGTACCAACAAAAGAGAGGTGCACCACACATGGAACTTGAAATCACAGAATTAGTACACAATTATAAACTTTCTTCGAAAATCATTCCTTGTATTCATTTTATTTTCATTTATATAAATATTCCAAGAGACATAACATTCAGTTCATATGACTCTACGAAAAGACCAGCCGACGCGTTTCGTCCTGAACAAGGACTTCTTCAGGGCTGTTAATCGTAAGCAAAAAGCAGTACATATAAATAACACACATATAAAAATCACAAACATAAATGTAAAAGTACATATACATATATAAAGAACATCTACATATATAAAAAACATGTACATATATAAAGAACACATACGTGTATGAGAAAGCACCAAAAAGACAGACGGACATTGTATACTGGGAATTAGAGGGAATAATTCCCAGTTATCCAGTGCATTTGCAATTAGTAACTACAGTTTTCCTGAGTTGAAAATTCAAGTAATACATTCCATACTGTACATATATTTAGTAAAAGTCCAAAAGTGGATTTTGTTTTCCAAAAGCCAATCGAAAAAAAAGGAGTGACTGATGACCGACCAACCGCCTGTCAGGGTTATGACTAAGTGACAAGAGGTAATAGGACAGAGGAAATGAGGCAGAGAAGAGAACGAATAAGAGATAAGAAAGAGAGGGGAGATAAACCTAACCTTCTAATTAGTTGTCACGACGATCATAGAAAGAAGTATCTTCATAAATGTTCACCAAACTTTAACATATTCATGCCGAGGGACAGAGTTCCATTCAATCAGCTCTATAATAAAAACATAATCAAAAAGGCACCTCTAATCAATGATGAACCTAAGGTGTAAAACTCAGAAAAGGGAAATGCTGACACAATAGTATAACTGTGTTCGATACGCTACATGTAACTCACAAATTCACGCCAGAATAGTGATGTCAATGACAGTGTCAAGGTCCAATAAGTAAATGTAGCAATGGATCAAAGGTCGCAGGAACCATACACCCTTAAGTGCTTGTGATGTTTACATTTAACGTCGTCTCAATGTTCTAAAGGCAAAAGAAAAATAAACATTCCAAATAGATGATGGGAAGTAAGCATACTCTCCATATTTCTAAAACAGCACTAGATATATATTTTTCTCGAGAGAGTAAGCATGACGCCCTAAATCTTTATATAATTGACCCCGCAATTATGGGTGGAGGAAAAGTTTCTTAGGTGGGCGACGACCTGACTCGATCCAGTGGTCCAGGCGGAAGTAAAAGAGGCTGCATAAAGCCAATTAAAGAATGTATTTAGACATATCACTGTTCACCCTGTCTAACCGGTCCTAATTCGCACATGTGACGTGCACGTCGAGTACTTAGTGCACATAAGAATAGGGATGGGGTAATGCATGGGGGCATAATTGGAAAAATAATTGAAACATAGCTGCAAGCCGTGGTAAACACAAGGGAGGGAAAACATACGATCCCGGCTGTACAATATAGAGCCTATATACGCCTCAATGGAAGGGCAGTGAGATCCTGCCATCTCCTCCCACCCCTTCTGACTTTTGATCTTTTGCTCCTGTTCTTGCTCCTAGTCTGAGTCTCTCCATTTCCAATAAAAAATTGTTATTGGGCCAGTTTTCAATTTCTGTAACTTCTACTAAGTCCTCTGTGGCCACAGAGCTGGCAACTGAAGACAGTGAATTTATGCTACTGGAGTAAGTCAATTCCAGGGTATCCTCCCTTGGTCTTTTCCCTCTCCTGGGATCTTAACATTGTCGTACTTATGGGAGAAAGTATATACTCTCCCGTCCTTGTAGTCCTTATCATCTCTTCTAATCTTCTTTACCTTCTTATCCCTCAAGTATGTCTGATATCCTTCTAGTATCTCGTCCAGTATTGCATAGTTTTTCTTTACTGTTTCCTTGAGATCAGAACTTGCTATTTCCTTCGCTAAATCTTCAATTTCTTGTTGTAGTTTGAGTCCCTTTTTCTCTGCGTTTTTGATCAGAATGCGCATCATGTTGATGGAGGCATTCCGAAGGTTTCCCTCCCAATCCTCCAATTGTTCCTTGTCTAGGTCCTCAAACGTTGGGAAGATTAAGATTCGCAGGCCCCGCGGTATTTTATCATTCTCAATATATTTTTCCAGGGTGGTTCCGTCCCACCATCTGGACATTTCATGTTTTTTCAACTTATCAAGTCTTTGGAATTTTGATTTCAAACCCTCTACTCTGGGAGCATTAGCATCTGGACCTCTTGATCTTGAGCTTGTTGCAAAGAGGTCCTGAGCTAACTCCTGTCGTCTGTCTTTAAAGCCCGGCATTGCTCAACTCTAACCGTAATATTAGCGAGTAAGCATATAAAAAACAATTTACAAGAGTCGGTTAGTGCTAAGGAAGGGTAAATAAGTTTATAACAACAATAACAGTGGAACCTTCAATTGACCAGTACCTAACCTAATATAACTCTCCCTGTACTAGACCTCTATTTCGAGGAAAATCATGTGCACACTCAATGGCACCCACTGTAACAATGCCTATTCCCTTAGGAATCAAAGTGCGTACCAACAAAAGAGAGGTGCACCACACATGGAACTTGAAATCACAGAATTAGTACACAATTATAAACTTTCTACGAAAATCATTCCTTGTATTCATTTTATTTTCATTTATATAAATATTCCAAGAGAAATAACATTCAGTTCATATGACTCTACGAAAAGACCAGCCGACGCGTTTCGTCCTGAACAAGGACTTCTTCAGGGCTGTTAATCGTAAGCAAAAAGCAGTACATATAAATAACACACATATAAAAATCACAAACATAAATGTAAAAGTACATATACATATATAAAGAACATCTACATATATAAAAAACATGTACATATATAAAGAACACATACGTGTATGAGAAAGCACCAAAAAGACAGACGGACATTGTATACTGGGAATTAGAGGGAATAATTCCCAGTTATCCAGTGCATTTGCAATTAGTAACTACAGTTTTCCTGAGTTGAAAATTCAAGTAATACATTCCATACTGTACATATATTTAGTAAAAGTCCAAAAGTGGATTTTGTTTTCCAAAAGCCAATCGAAAAAAAAGGAGTGACTGATGACCGACCAACCGCCTGTCAGGGTTATGACTAAGTGACAAGAGGTAATAGGACAGAGGAAATGAGGCAGAGAAGAGAACGAATAAGAGATAAGAAAGAGAGGGGAGATAAACCTAACCTTCTAATTAGTTGTCACGACGATCATAGAAAGAAGTATCTTCATAAATGTTCACCAAACTTTAACATATTCATGCCGAGGGACAGAGTTCCATTCAATCAGCTCTATAATAAAAACATAATCAAAAAGGCACCTCTAATCAATGATGAACCTAAGGTGTAAAACTCAGAAAAGGGAAATGCTGACACAATAGTATAACTGTGTTCGATACGCTACATGTAACTCACAAATTCACGCCAGAATAGTGATGTCAATGACAGTGTCAAGGTCCAATAAGTAAATGTAGCAATGGTTCAAAGGTCGCAGGAACCATACACCCTTAAGTGCTTGTGATGTTTACATTTAACGTCGTCTCAATGTTCTAAAGGCAAAAGAAAAATAAACATTCCAAATAGATGATGGGAAGTAAGCATACTCTCCATATTTCTAAAACAGCACTAGATATATATTTTTCTCGAGAGAGTAAGCATGACGCCCTAAATCTTTATATAATTGACCCCGCAATTATGGGTGGAGGAAAAGTTTCTTAGGTGGGCGACGACCTGACTCGATCCAGTGGTCCAGGCGGAAGTAAAAGAGGCTGCATAAAGCCAATTAAAGAATGTATTTAGACATATCACTGTTCACCCTGTCTAACCGGTCCTAATTCGCACATGTGACGTGCACGTCGAGTACTTAGTGCACATAAGAATAGGGATGGGGTAATGCATGGGGGCATAATTGGAAAAATAATTGAAACATAGCTGCAAGCCGTGGTAAACACAAGGGAGGGAAAACATACGATCCCGGCTGTACAATATAGAGCCTATATACGCCTCAATGGAAGGGCAGTGAGATCCTGCCATCTCCTCCCACCCCTTCTGACTTTTGATCTTTTGCTCCTGTTCTTGCTCCTAGTCTGAGTCTCTCCATTTCCAATAAAAAATTGTTATTGGGCCAGTTTTCAATTTCTGTAACTTCTACTAAGTCCTCTGTGGCCACAGAGCTGGCAACTGAAGACAGTGAATTTATGCTACTGGAGTAAGTCAATTCCAGGGTATCCTCCCTTGGTCTTTTCCCTCTCCTGGGATCTTAACATTGTCGTACTTATGGGAGAAAGTATATACTCTCCCGTCCTTGTAGTCCTTATCATCTCTTCTAATCTTCTTTACCTTCTTATCCCTCAAGTATGTCTGATATCCTTCTAGTATCTCGTCCAGTATTGCATAGTTTTTCTTTACTGTTTCCTTGAGATCAGAACTTGCTATTTCCTTCGCTAAATCTTCAATTTCTTGTTGTAGTTTGAGTCCCTTTTTCTCTGCGTTTTTGATCAGAATGCGCATCATGTTGATGGAGGCATTCCGAAGGTTTCCCTCCCAATCCTCCAATTGTTCCTTGTCTAGGTCCTCAAACGTTGGGAAGATTAAGATTCGCAGGCCCCGCGGTATTTTATCATTCTCAATATATTTTTCCAGGGTGGTTCCGTCCCACCATCTGGACATTTCATGTTTTTTCAACTTATCAAGTCTTTGGAATTTTGATTTCAAACCCTCTACTCTGGGAGCATTAGCATCTGGACCTCTTGATCTTGAGCTTGTTGCAAAGAGGTCCTGAGCTAACTCCTGTCGTCTGTCTTTAAAGCCCGGCATTGCTCAACTCTAACCGTAATATTAGCGAGTAAGCATATAAAAAACAATTTACAAGAGTCGGTTAGTGCTAAGGAAGGGTAAATAAGTTTATAACAACAATAACAGTGGAACCTTCAATTGACCAGTACCTAACCTAATATAACTCTCCCTGTACTAGACCTCTATTTCGAGGAAAATCATGTGCACACTCAATGGCACCCACTGTAACAATGCCTATTCCCTTAGGAATCAAAGTGCGTACCAACAAAAGAGAGGTGCACCACACATGGAACTTGAAATCACAGAATTAGTACACAATTATAAACTTTCTACGAAAATCATTCCTTGTATTCATTTTATTTTCATTTATATAAATATTCCAAGAGAAATAACATTCAGTTCATATGACTCTACGAAAAGACCAGCCGACGCGTTTCGTCCTGAACAAGGACTTCTTCAGGGCTGTTAATCGTAAGCAAAAAGCAGTACATATAAATAACACACATATAAAAATCACAAACATAAATGTAAAAGTACATATACATATATAAAGAACATCTACATATATAAAAAACATGTACATATATAAAGAACACATACGTGTATGAGAAAGCACCAAAAAGACAGACGGACATTGTATACTGGGAATTAGAGGGAATAATTCCCAGTTATCCAGTGCATTTGCAATTAGTAACTACAGTTTTCCTGAGTTGAAAATTCAAGTAATACATTCCATACTGTACATATATTTAGTAAAAGTCCAAAAGTGGATTTTGTTTTCCAAAAGCCAATCGAAAAAAAAGGAGTGACTGATGACCGACCAACCGCCTGTCAGGGTTATGACTAAGTGACAAGAGGTAATAGGACAGAGGAAATGAGGCAGAGAAGAGAACGAATAAGAGATAAGAAAGAGAGGGGAGATAAACCTAACCTTCTAATTAGTTGTCACGACGATCATAGAAAGAAGTATCTTCATAAATGTTCACCAAACTTTAACATATTCATGCCGAGGGACAGAGTTCCATTCAATCAGCTCTATAATAAAAACATAATCAAAAAGGCACCTCTAATCAATGATGAACCTAAGGTGTAAAACTCAGAAAAGGGAAATGCTGACACAATAGTATAACTGTGTTCGATACGCTACATGTAACTCACAAATTCACGCCAGAATAGTGATGTCAATGACAGTGTCAAGGTCCAATAAGTAAATGTAGCAATGGTTCAAAGGTCGCAGGAACCATACACCCTTAAGTGCTTGTGATGTTTACATTTAACGTCGTCTCAATGTTCTAAAGGCAAAAGAAAAATAAACATTCCAAATAGATGATGGGAAGTAAGCATACTCTCCATATTTCTAAAACAGCACTAGATATATATTTTTCTCGAGAGAGTAAGCATGACGCCCTAAATCTTTATATAATTGACCCCGCAATTATGGGTGTCGGAAAAGTTTCTTAGGTGGGCGACGACCTGACTCGATCCAGTGGTCCAGGCGGAAGTAAAAGAGGCTGCATAAAGCCAATTAAAGAATGTATTTAGACATATCACTGTTCACCCTGTCTAACCGGTCCTAATTCCCATATGTGACGTGCACGTCGAGTACTTAGTGCACATAAGAATAGGGATGGGGTAAGGCAGGGGGGCATAATTGGAAAAATAAGTGAAACATAGCTGCAAGCCATGGTAAACACAAGGGAGGGAAAACATACGATCCCGGCTGTACAATATAGAGCCTATATACGCCTCAATGGAAGGGGCAGTGAGATCCTGCCATCTCCTCCCACCCCTTCTGACTTTTGATCTTTTGCTCCTGTTCTTGCTCCTAGTCTGAGTCTCTCCATTTCCAATAAAAAATTGTTATTGGGCCTGTTTTCAATTTCTGTAACTTCTACTAAGTCCTCTGTGGCCACAGAGCTGGCAACTGAAGACAGTGAATTTATGCTACTGGAGGAAGTCAATTCCAGGGTATCCTCCCTTGGTCTTTTCCCTCTCCTGGGATCTTAACATTGTCGTACTTATGGGAGAAAGTATATACTCTCCCGTCCTTGTAGTCCTTATCATCTCTTCTAATCTTCTTTACCTTCTTATCCCTCAAGTATGTCTGATATCCTTCTAGTATCTCGTCCAGTATCGCATAGTTTTTCTTTACTGTTTCCTTGAGATCAGAACTTGCTATTTCCTTCTCTAAATCTTCAATTTCTTGTTGTAGTTTGAGTCCCTTTTTCTCTGCGTTTTTGATCAGAATGCGCATCATGTTGATGGAGGCATTCCGAAGGTTTCCCTCCCAATCCTCCAATTGTTCCTTGTCTAGGTCCTCAAACGTTGGGAAGATTAAGATTCGCAGGCCCCGCGGTATTTTATCATTCTCAATATATTTTTCCAGGGTGGTTCCGTCCCACCATCTGGACATTTCATGTTTTTTCAACTTTTCAAGTCTTTGGAATTTTGATTTCAAACCCTCTACTCTGGGAGCATTAGCATCTGGACCTCTTGATCTTGAGCTTGTTGCAAAGAGGTCCTGAGCTATTTCCTGTCGTCTGTCTTTAAAGCCCGGCATTGCTCAACTCTAACCGTAATATTCGCGAGTAAGCATATAAAAAACAATTTACAAGAGTCGGTTAGTGCTAAGGAAGGGTAAATAAATTTATAACAACAATAACAGTGGAACCTTCAATTGACCAGCACCTAACCTAATATAACTCTCCCTGTACTAGACCTCTATTTCGAGGAAAATCGTGTGCACACTCAATGGCACCCACTGTAACAATGCCTATTCCCTTAGGAATCAAAGTGCGTACCAACAAAAGAGAGGTGCACCACACATGGAACTTGAAATCACAGAATTAGTACACAATTATAAACTTTCTTCGAAAATCATTCCTTGTATTCATTTTATTTTCATTTATATAAATATTCCAAGAGACATAACATTCAGTTCATATGACTCTACGAAAAGACCAGCCGACGCGTTTCGTCCTGAACAAGGACTTCTTCAGGGCTGTTAATCGTAAGCAAAAAGCAGTACATATAAATAACACACATATAAAAATCACAAACATAAATGTAAAAGTACATATACATATATAAAGAACATCTACATATATAAAAAACATGTACATATATAAAGAACACATACGTGTATGAGAAAGCACCAAAAAGACAGACGGACATTGTATACTGGGAATTAGAGGGAATAATTCCCAGTTATCCAGTGCATTTGCAATTAGTAACTACAGTTTTCCTGAGTTGAAAATTCAAGTAATACATTCCATACTGTACATATATTTAGTAAAAGTCCAAAAGTGGATTTTGTTTTCCAAAAGCCAATCGAAAAAAAAGGAGTGACTGATGACCGACCAACCGCCTGTCAGGGTTATGACTAAGTGACAAGAGGTAATAGGACAGAGGAAATGAGGCAGAGAAGAGAACGAATAAGAGATAAGAAAGAGAGGGGAGATAAACCTAACCTTCTAATTAGTTGTCACGACGATCATAGAAAGAAGTATCTTCATAAATGTTCACCAAACTTTAACATATTCATGCCGAGGGACAGAGTTCCATTCAATCAGCTCTATAATAAAAACATAATCAAAAAGGCACCTCTAATCAATGATGAACCTAAGGTGTAAAACTCAGAAAAGGGAAATGCTGACACAATAGTATAACTGTGTTCGATACGCTACATGTAACTCACAAATTCACGCCAGAATAGTGATGTCAATGACAGTGTCAAGGTCCAATAAGTAAATGTAGCAATGGTTCAAAGGTCGCAGGAACCATACACCCTTAAGTGCTTGTGATGTTTACATTTAACGTCGTCTCAATGTTCTAAAGGCAAAAGAAAAATAAACATTCCAAATAGATGATGGGAAGTAAGCATACTCTCCATATTTCTAAAACAGCACTAGATATATATTTTTCTCGAGAGAGTAAGCATGACGCCCTAAATCTTTATATAATTGACCCCGCAATTATGGGTGGAGGAAAAGTTTCTTAGGTGGGCGACGACCTGACTCGATCCAGTGGTCCAGGCGGAAGTAAAAGAGGCTGCATAAAGCCAATTAAAGAATGTATTTAGACATATCACTGTTCACCCTGTCTAACCGGTCCTAATTCGCACATGTGACGTGCACGTCGAGTACTTAGTGCACATAAGAATAGGGATGGGGTAATGCATGGGGGCATAATTGGAAAAATAATTGAAACATAGCTGCAAGCCGTGGTAAACACAAGGGAGGGAAAACATACGATCCCGGCTGTACAATATAGAGCCTATATACGCCTCAATGGAAGGGCAGTGAGATCCTGCCATCTCCTCCCACCCCTTCTGACTTTTGATCTTTTGCTCCTGTTCTTGCTCCTAGTCTGAGTCTCTCCATTTCCAATAAAAAATTGTTATTGGGCCAGTTTTCAATTTCTGTAACTTCTACTAAGTCCTCTGTGGCCACAGAGCTGGCAACTGAAGACAGTGAATTTATGCTACTGGAGTAAGTCAATTCCAGGGTATCCTCCCTTGGTCTTTTCCCTCTCCTGGGATCTTAACATTGTCGTACTTATGGGAGAAAGTATATACTCTCCCGTCCTTGTAGTCCTTATCATCTCTTCTAATCTTCTTTACCTTCTTATCCCTCAAGTATGTCTGATATCCTTCTAGTATCTCGTCCAGTATTGCATAGTTTTTCTTTACTGTTTCCTTGAGATCAGAACTTGCTATTTCCTTCGCTAAATCTTCAATTTCTTGTTGTAGTTTGAGTCCCTTTTTCTCTGCGTTTTTGATCAGAATGCGCATCATGTTGATGGAGGCATTCCGAAGGTTTCCCTCCCAATCCTCCAATTGTTCCTTGTCTAGGTCCTCAAACGTTGGGAAGATTAAGATTCGCAGGCCCCGCGGTATTTTATCATTCTCAATATATTTTTCCAGGGTGGTTCCGTCCCACCATCTGGACATTTCATGTTTTTCCAACTTATCAAGTCTTTGGAATTTTGATTTCAAACCCTCTACTCTGGGAGCATTAGCATCTGGACCTCTTGATCTTGAGCTTGTTGCAAAGAGGTCCTGAGCTAACTCCTGTCGTCTGTCTTTAAAGCCCGGCATTGCTCAACTCTAACCGTAATATTAGCGAGTAAGCATATAAAAAACAATTTACAAGAGTCGGTTAGTGCTAAGGAAGGGTAAATAAGTTTATAACAACAATAACAGTGGAACCTTCAATTGACCAGTACCTAACCTAATATAACTCTCCCTGTACTAGACCTCTATTTCGAGGAAAATCATGTGCACACTCAATGGCACCCACTGTAACAATGCCTATTCCCTTAGGAATCAAAGTGCGTACCAACAAAAGAGAGGTGCACCACACATGGAACTTGAAATCACAGAATTAGTACACAATTATAAACTTTCTACGAAAATCATTCCTTGTATTCATTTTATTTTCATTTATATAAATATTCCAAGAGAAATAACATTCAGTTCATATGACTCTACGAAAAGACCAGCCGACGCGTTTCGTCCTGAACAAGGACTTCTTCAGGGCTGTTAATCGTAAGCAAAAAGCAGTACATATAAATAACACACATATAAAAATCACAAACATAAATGTAAAAGTACATATACATATATAAAGAACATCTACATATATAAAAAACATGTACATATATAAAGAACACATACGTGTATGAGAAAGCACCAAAAAGACAGACTGACATTGTATACTGGGAATTAGAGGGAATAATTCCCAGTTATCCAGTGCATTTGCAATTAGTAACTACAGTTTTCCTGAGTTGAAAATTCAAGTAATACATTCCATACTGTACATATATTTAGTAAAAGTCCAAAAGTGGATTTTGTTTTCCAAAAGCCAATCGAAAAAAAAGGAGTGACTGATGACCGACCAACCGCCTGTCAGGGTTATGACTAAGTGACAAGAGGTAATAGGACAGAGGAAATGAGGCAGAGAAGAGAACGAATAAGAGATAAGAAAGAGAGGGGAGATAAACCTAACCTTCTAATTAGTTGTCACGACGATCATAGAAAGAAGTATCTTCATAAATGTTCACCAAACTTTAACATATTCATGCCGAGGGACAGAGTTCCATTCAATCAGCTCTATAATAAAAACATAATCAAAAAGGCACCTCTAATCAATGATGAACCTAAGGTGTAAAACTCAGAAAAGGGAAATGCTGACACAATAGTATAACTGTGTTCGATACGCTACATGTAACTCACAAATTCATGCCAGAATAGTGATGTCAATGACAGTGTCAAGGTCCAATAAGTAAATGTAGCAATGGTTCAAAGGTCGCAGGAACCATACACCCTTAAGTGCTTGTGATGTTTACATTTAACGTCGTCTCAATGTTCTAAAGGCAAAAGAAAAATAAATATTCCAAATAGATGATGGGAAGTAAGCATACTCTCCATATTTCTAAAACAGCACTAGATATATATTTTTCTCGAGAGAGTAAGCATGACGCCCTAAATCTTTATATAATTGACCCCGCAATTATGGGTGGAGGAAAAGTTTCTTAGGTGGGCGACGACCTGACTCGATCCAGTGGTCCAGGCGGAAGTAAAAGAGGCTGCATAAAGCCAATTAAAGAATGTATTTAGACATATCACTGTTCACCCTGTCTAACCGGTCCTAATTCGCACATGTGACGTGCACGTCGAGTACTTAGTGCACATAAGAATAGGGATGGGGTAATGCATGGGGGCATAATTGGAAAAATAATTGAAACATAGCTGCAAGCCGTGGTAAACACAAGGGAGGGAAAACATACGATCCCGGCTGTACAATATAGAGCCTATATACGCCTCAATGGAAGGGCAGTGAGATCCTGCCATCTCCTCCCACCCCTTCTGACTTTTGATCTTTTGCTCCTGTTCTTGCTCCTAGTCTGAGTCTCTCCATTTCCAATAAAAAATTGTTATTGGGCCAGTTTTCAATTTCTGTAACTTCTACTAAGTCCTCTGTGGCCACAGAGCTGGCAACTGAAGACAGTGAATTTATGCTACTGGAGTAAGTCAATTCCAGGGTATCCTCCCTTGGTCTTTTCCCTCTCCTGGGATCTTAACATTGTCGTACTTATGGGAGAAAGTATATACTCTCCCGTCCTTGTAGTCCTTATCATCTCTTCTAATCTTCTTTACCTTCTTATCCCTCAAGTATGTCTGATATCCTTCTAGTATCTCGTCCAGTATTGCATAGTTTTTCTTTACTGTTTCCTTGAGATCAGAACTTGCTATTTCCTTCGCTAAATCTTCAATTTCTTGTTGTAGTTTGAGTCCCTTTTTCTCTGCGTTTTTGATCAGAATGCGCATCATGTTGATGGAGGCATTCCGAAGGTTTCCCTCCCAATCCTCCAATTGTTCCTTGTCTAGGTCCTCAAACGTTGGGAAGATTAAGATTCGCAGGCCCCGCGGTATTTTATCATTCTCAATATATTTTTCCAGGGTGGTTCCGTCCCACCATCTGGACATTTCATGTTTTTTCAACTTATCAAGTCTTTGGAATTTTGATTTCAAACCCTCTACTCTGGGAGCATTAGCATCTGGACCTCTTGATCTTGAGCTTGTTGCAAAGAGGTCCTGAGCTAACTCCTGTCGTCTGTCTTTAAAGCCCGGCATTGCTCAACTCTAACCGTAATATTAGCGAGTAAGCATATAAAAAACAATTTACAAGAGTCGGTTAGTGCTAAGGAAGGGTAAATAAGTTTATAACAACAATAACAGTGGAACCTTCAATTGACCAGTACCTAACCTAATATAACTCTCCCTGTACTAGACCTCTATTTCGAGGAAAATCATGTGCACACTCAATGGCACCCACTGTAACAATGCCTATTCCCTTAGGAATCAAAGTGCGTACCAACAAAAGAGAGGTGCACCACACATGGAACTTGAAATCACAGAATTAGTACACAATTATAAACTTTCTACGAAAATCATTCCTTGTATTCATTTTATTTTCATTTATATAAATATTCCAAGAGAAATAACATTCAGTTCATATGACTCTACGAAAAGACCAGCCGACGCGTTTCGTCCTGAACAAGGACTTCTTCAGGGCTGTTAATCGTAAGAAAAAAGGAGTACATATAAATAACACACATATAAAAATCACAAACATGAATGTAAAAGTACATATACATATATAAAGAACATCTACATATATAAAAAAACATGTACATATATAAAGAACACATACGTGTATGAGAAAGCACCAAAAAGACAGACGGACATTGTATACTGGGAATTAGAGGGAATAATTCCCAGTTATCCAGTGCATTTGCAATTAGTAACTACAGTTTTCCTGTGTTGAAAATTCAAGTAATACATTCCATACTGTACATATATTTAGTAAAAGTCCAAAAGTGGATTTTGTTTTCCAAAAGCCAATCGAAAAAAAAGGAGTGACTGATGACCGACCAACCACCTGTCAGGGTTATGACTAAGTGACAAGAGGTAATAGGACAGAGGAAATGAGGCAGAGAAGAGAACGAATAAGAGATAAGAAAGAGAGGGGAGATAAACCTAACCTTCTAATTAGTTGTCACGACGATCATAGAAAGAAGTATCTTCATAAATGTTCACCAAACTTTAACATATTCATGCCGAGGGACAGAGTTCCATTCAATCAGCTCTATAATAAAAACATAATCAAAAAGGCACCTCTAATCAATGATGAACCTAAGGTGTAAAACTCAGAAAAGGGAAATGCTGACACAATAGTATAACTGTTTTCGATACGCTACATGTAACTCACAAATTCACGCCAGAATAGTGATGTCAATGACAGTGTCAAGGTCCAATAAGTAAATGTAGCAATGGTTCAAAGGTCGCAGGAACCATACACCCTTAAGTGCTTGTGATGTTTACATTTATCGTCGTCTCAATGTTCTAAAGGCAAAAGAAAAATAAACATTCCAAATAGATGATGGGAAGTAAGCATACTCTCCATATTTCTAAAACAGCACTAGATATATATTTTTCTCGAGAGAGTAAGCATGACACCCTAAATCTTTATATAATTGACCCCGCAATTATGGGTGGAGGAAAAGTTTCTTAGGTGGGCGACGACCTGACTCGATCCAGTGGTCCAGGCGGAAGTAAAAGAGGCTGCATAAAGCCAATTAAAGAATGTATTTAGGCATATCACTGTTCACCCTGTCTAACCGGTCCTAATTCCCACATGTGACGTGCACGTCGAGTACTTAGTGCACATAATAATAGGGATGGGGTAAGGCATGGGGGCATAATTGGAAAAATAATTGAAACATAGCTGCAAGCCGTGGTAAACACAAGGGAGGGAAAACATACGATCCCGGCTGTACAATATAGAGCCTATATACGCCTCAATGGAAGGGGCAGTGAGATCCTGCCATCTCCTCCCACCCCTTCTGACTTTTGATCTTTTGCTCCTGTTCTTGCTCCTAGTCTGAGTCTCTCCATTTCCAATAAAAAATTGTTATTGGGCCTGTTTTCAATTTCTGTAACTTCTACTAAGTCCTCTGTGGCCACAGAGCTGGCAACTGAAGACAGTGAATTTATGCTACTGGAGTAAGTCAATTCCAGGGTATCCTCCCTTGGTCTTTTCCCTCTCCTGGGATCTTAACATTGTCATACTTATGGGAGAAAGTATATACTCTCCCGTCCTTGTAGTCCTTATCATCTCTTCTAATCTTCTTTACCTTCTTATACCTCAAGTATGTCTGATATCCTTCTAGTATCTCGTCCAGTACCGCATAGTTTTTCTTTACTGTTTCCTTGAGATCAGAACTTGCTATTTCCTTCTCTAAATCTTCAATTTCTTGTTGTAGTTTGAGTCCCTTTTTCTCTGCGTTTTTTATCAGAATGCGCATCATGTTGATGGAGGCATTCCGAAGGTTTCCCTCCCAATCCTCCAATTGTTCCTTGTCTAGGTCCTCAAACGTTGGGAAGATTAAGATTCGCAGGCCCCGCGGTATTTTATCATTCTCAATATATTTTTCCAGGGTGGTTCCGTCCCACCATCTGGACATTTCATGTTTTTTCAACATTTCAAGTCTTTGGAATTTTGATTTCAAACCCTCTACTCTGGGAGCATTAGCATCTGGCCCTCTTGATCTTGAGCTTGTTGCAAAGAGGTCCTGAGCTAACTCCTGTCGTCTGTCTTTAAAGCCCGGCATTGCTCAACTCTAACCGTAATATTAGCGAGTAAGCATATAAAAAACAATTTACAAGAGTCGGTTAGTGCTAAGGAAGGGTAAATAAATTTATAACAACAATAACAGTGGAACCTTCAATTGACCAGCACCTAACCTAATATAACTCTCCCTGTACTAGACCTCTATTTCGAGGAAAATCGTGTGCACACTCAATGGCACCCACTGTAACAATGCCTATTCCCTTAGGAATCAAAGTGCGTACCAACAAAAGAGAGGTGCACCACACATGGAACTTGAAATCACAGAATTAGTACACAATTATAAACTTTCTTCGAAAATCATTCCTTGTATTCATTTTATTTTCATTTATATAAATATTCCAAGAGACATAACATTCAGTTCATATGACTCTACGAAAAGACCAGCCGACGCGTTTCGTCCTGAACAAGGACTTCTTCAGGGCTGTTAATCGTAAGCAAAAAGCAGTACATATAAATAACACACATATAAAAATCACAAACATAAATGTAAAAGTACATATACATATATAAAGAACATCTACATATATAAAAAACATGTACATATATAAAGAACACATACGTGTATGAGAAAGCACCAAAAAGACAGACGGACATTGTATACTGGGAATTAGAGGGAATAATTCCCAGTTATCCAGTGCATTTGCAATTAGTAACTACAGTTTTCCTGTGTTGAAAATTCAAGTAATATATTCCATACTGTACATATATTTAGTAAAAGTCCAAAAGTGGATTTTGTTTTCCAAAAGCCAATCGAAAAAAAAGGAGTGACTGATGACCGACCAACCACCTGTCAGGGTTATGACTAAGTGACAAGAGGTAATAGGACAGAGGAAATGAGGCAGAGAAGAGAACGAATAAGAGATAAGAAAGAGAGGGGAGATAAACCTAACCTTCTAATTAGTTGTCACGACGATCATAGAAAGAAGTATCTTCATAAATGTTCACCAAACTTTAACATATTCATGCCGAGGGACAGAGTTCCATTCAATCAGCTATATAATAAAAACATAATCAAAAAAGCACCTCTAATCAATGATGAACCTAAGGTGTAAAACTCAGAAAAGGGAAATGCTGACACAATAGTATAACTGTGTTCGATACGCTACATGTATCTCACAAATTCACGCCAGAATAGTGATGTCAATGACAGTGTCAAGGTCCAATAAGTAAATGTAGCAATGGTTCAACGGTCGCAGTAACCATACACCCTTAAGTGCTTGTGATGTTTACATTTATCATCGTCTCAATGTTCTAAAGGCAAAAGAAAAATAAACATTCCAAATAGATGATGGGAAGTAAGCATACTCTCCATATTTCTAAAACAGCACTATATATATATTTTTCTCGAGAGAGTAAGCATGACGCCCTAAATCTTTATATAATTGACCCCGCAATTATGGGTGGAGGAAAAGTTTCTTAGGTGGGCGACGACCTGACTCGATCCAGTGGTCCAGGCGGAAGTAAAAGAGGCTGCATAAAGCCAATTAAAGAATGTATTTAGACATATCACTGTTCACCCTGTCTAACAGGTCCTAATTCCCACATGTGACGTGCACGTCGAGTACTTAGTGCACATAAGAATAGGGATGGGGTAAGGCAGGGGGGCATAATTGGAAAAATAAGTGAAACATAGCTGCAAGCCGTGGTAAACACAAGGGGGGGAAACATACGATCCCGGCTGTACAATATAGAGCCTATATACGCCTCAATGGAAGGGGCAGTGAGATCCTGCCATCTCCTCCCACCCCTTCTGACTTTTGATCTTTTGCTCCTGTTCTTGCTCCTAGTCTGATTCTCTCCATTTCCAATAAAAAATTGTTATTGGGCCTGTTTTCAATTTCTGTAACTTCTACTAAGTCCTCTGTGGCCACAGAGCTGGCAACTGAAGACAGTGAATTTATGCTACTGGAGGAAGTCAATTCCAGGGTATCCTCCCTTGGTCTTTTACCCTCTCCTTGGATCTTAACATTGTCGTACTTATGGGAGAAAGTATATACTCTCCCGTCCTTGTAGTCCTTATCATCTCTTCTAATCTTCTTTACCTTCTTATCCCTCAAGTATGTCTGATATCCTTCTAGTATCTCGTCCAGTATCGCATAGTTTTTCTTTACTGTTTCCTTGAGATCAGAACTTGCTATTTCCTTCTCTAAATCTTCAATTTCTTGTTGTAGTTTGAGTCCCTTTTTCTCTGCGTTTTTGATCAGAATGCGCATCATGTTGATGGAGGCATTCCGAAGGTTTCCCTCCCAATCCTCCAATTGTTCCTTGTCTAGGTCCTCAAACGTTGGGAAGATTAAGATTCGCAGGCCCCGCGGTATTTTATCATTCTCAATATATTTTTCCAGGGTGGTTCCGTCCCACCATCTGGACATTTAATGTTTTTTCAACGTTTCAAGTCTTTGGAATTTTGATTTCAAACCCTCTACTCTGGGAGCATTAGCATCTGGACCTCTTGATCTTGAGCTTGTTGCAAAGAGGTCCTGAGCTAACTCATGTCGTCTGTCTTTAAAGCCCGGCATTGCTCAACTCAGAGGTAACCGAAGGTTCACCACTTTTTCAGATTCTTCATACAGCACCAGCAGCGACAGTGAGCAAGCCGGACCAAGCAACAGCCGCCAATACCAAGATTCGTGGTACCAACCGCCACAGGGGCAACAAACGGGTGACCAACAACATATTTTAGAGGACACCCACTGGAGACCCCCTCGGGACGTGGATAAAACTGGAACAGAGGGGGGCGCAGAGGACGGAACCAACAAAATTGGAACACGGGACGTCAAGAAGGGTAGAACCCCAAATAAGTCTGTTTCCAGTCGGAGAACCATAGGGAAAACAACACCCGGAGGAGAACTTACAGATGGTAATACATGTGGAAGAGAACAATCAGATGTCATACCAACAGGGAAGCCCCATCATCAACTTATCCTCACATTTCCTATCTGCTAATGAAACCAGTTTCCTGAGTAAAGGGCTCTCCTTTGTACCCACGTCGCACCCAAACCTCTTTAACTTGAATCTGAACTATATCGTTTCTTCGGAAAGGTTCGCGTGAGACATTTTTTGAAACATTCTTTGCCGATATCGTCTACTTCAACCACAGGAATGCGACCACCATCCACCTTCATGCCACCATCGCACTCCATGCCACACAAGATTTTAACCTATGAAAGTGTGGTACTCCGCGATGTTATGCGAGCATGCACCACCAAACAATATGTGAAATACAACATCACGAGAGGTGAACAGGAAGCATTGGGCACACTAAAAGAAAATACAAACATTGTAATCAAACCGGCAGACAAAGGAGGAGCAATTGTGGTGCAGAACACCGAAGACTACAAAACCGAAATATATTCTCAACTCCAGGATGGTGTAAGCTACACCATCACGAACAATGACCCCACAGAGAGAGTTCGAAAAAAGATAAAAGGAATCACGGAAAAGGGGAAGGAGGCTGGTTTCTTCTCAGAGAAGGGGTTTGAATACCTGAATACTGAACACCGACATCTTCCAACCATCTATGCCCTACCGAAGGTGCATACAAATCTGCATAAACCACCAGGAAGACCCATTATTTCAGGATGTGGTTCCCTTCAGGAACCAGTCTGTAAATACATTGGCTTTTTCCTAAATCCGCTGGCTGAAAACACGAGAACCTATCTCAGAGATACCATGCAGGTTATTAATTTAGTGGAAAGAATGAGCTTTGACCCAGAAAGACAAATACTAGCAACATTAGACATCGTCTCGCTCTAAACCAGTATCACACAACAACCAGCATTGGATGCGATCAGAAGAGCACTTGACAAAAGGTTTATAGGTGACCTCTTGGAGGTAGGGATGATGTGTAATTACTTTACCTTTCAAAATGAATTCTATATTCAGACAAAAGGAGTAGCCATGGGTGCAGCATTTGCTCCAGATCTGGCGATCCTTTTTATGAACGATTTTGAAAACAGTTACATCTACTCAGACACTAATCCATTCAACCTACACATCACCGAATGGCGTAGGTATATTGATGATGTCCTTTTAATCTGGACAGGGGATGACTCCGAATTGAATAACTTTTTTGAGTGGCTCAATGCCTGTTCTAATGACATCAAGTTCACCATCCACTGGGATAGACAAACCATTGACTTCCTAGATATCAGCATTAAGACTGCGGAAGATCACCTCTATACCACCCTTTACAGGAAAATAGCTGAACGTGATACACTGTTGAGATACACCAGCCACCACACACTAGGCTTCAGAGACAATTTACCATTTGGCCAATTTCTTCGTATACGGAGGAACTGCTCATTGAAGAAGTATTTTTTCAAAGAATCGGAGGATCTAATCTAATGCCTTATAGAACGTGGATACCCTAAAAGACTGGTAAAAAGAGCAAGAAAAAGAGCGTGGTACAACATTAGAGAGACATTACTGACACCTAAGGAACGTCCTAATGAGAACAATAGAATAATCTGTGTGACTACATTTTGCACCAGGAGTAATGAGATAAAGAAAATAGTGAATGGACACTGGGATCTGATTTCCGATATCATGGAAACCAAAGAACCTCCAATGCATGCCTTTAAGAAAGCCAAAAACGTCAGAGATCATGTAGTCCGTGCGCTCCTGCACATGCCCCCTGAACAACCCATCCAAACGATGTGGAACCTATCCGCAATAGTAGGCCACTACAAATGCACCAAATGCAAAGCTTGTAAAATTACTATTGAAACCAAGACATTCACACATAAACACCACACCATTGAACTAAAGACGCACACCAATTGCAATTCCAATGATGTGATCTATGCCATCCAATGCCCATGCAACCAACTATACATTGGGCAAACCAAGCAAAAAGTGAAGACGCGGATTCTACAACACTGTAGTAGAATCAGATGCAGCACGATAGGGGCACCATTAGTTGAACACTACAGAAACATGAAACACCCCCCAGAGTCTATGAGGTGGGTGGTACTTGAGAAAGTGTCACTAGGACGTCGGGGTGGTGATCTGGGACCTATCCTTAACTTAAGGGAATGCAAAAGGATGCACCAGCTGGACACTGTGAATAATGGGCTTAACGAACTAGATGGCACCAACTCAGAACTGGCCTGTTTATCCACCTAATAGATCCATGAGATCTCTAATACATTGGATCACTTCCAATATCACATTTTCCTTTATGACACCACAGATGGGCTTCTAGTCATCACTGCACATCTAGAAGTTCAGGCCTCGTCTGTATAATCCACCATGACCAATGTGATATTGTATATATTTATTCCGATGAATATCCGACTTTCTCTATGCTTACCTTGCAAAAGATATTGATACTATTATATGCGAAATTACATGCAGCATATAATCAACATTCCAACTGTGCATGTCGATTGAGTTAACTTTATGCAATCATGCAAACATCGCCCTGGATGTTACCCCCACTTAGCGGTTACAAGTGCACATATGAAGATATTCTATAAGAAAAAAAGCTAGTCAGAATATGCATACTTTGTATTTTTTCCATAGTTAATTCATTATCAACTGAACACGAGAAAAGCCAGTCTGAATATGTATATATTGTTTTTTTCCTACTCAATTATTCATCACCGGAGGAACATTATGAGTATGTATACATTAGGTGACTTCTACATAGTAAACAACTAGACACCCTACGCAGACACTGATGCTCGGTCCACAAAATCCGCTATGAATGTCGAGTCCTACACACACTACCCTATTGCTAAATAACTTTTATAACCCTTTGGTATTTTACGTGAGCCTTTCTCTATATAAGCCAGGTACTCTTTGCCCTCACACAACTTCCAATATACGCCTGTTAGGGCCTACAGCCTCTTTCACATAACCCCTTAGAAAGAAGCAACTAAGATCGCCCACGTCAGCCCATGACATACTCTGATTGGCCGTTGACAGACGAGCCCCCTGACAGCATCCCGCTGCTGCACGCACGTCACGTCGGCATGACTCCTTAAGCGTGTACTCTGACAGCCGCAACTAGCTCAGAATCGAGCGACTTTGAAGGAGGTAAGCGCACACCTGGAGCTCTGTCCCGATTATTGTTATCTGTGTTCTGGAGACTTGCCACACCAGAATTTTTGCATGTTAAGTGTTAGAGGGTTTATACGGCCACGTCCATTCCATTCCCCGATTGTGTAACTGCATCGAGCTTTCCTGCGGTCCGGTAAACACTCCGCCTGCCGTTGATTAATATTCGACCTTTGCCCGTGGACACAGCATCGCGGTTTGGTCACGTCAAGATGTACGTACATTTATTTACTGGGCTAATATGTACCCTTACAATCTTCCCAGCGGTCTGGCACTCTATATATACCGCTCAAACACTCTGCACAATATCCGATCATTGTCTGCCAACAGACTTTTGCAATCTCTACGAAGTATGAAAGGCCCCTTAAACTTACTTAACATGTACCACTCAGGAGCGACTACTTTGTGCCCTTGCTTAATCCCGCTCGCTGAGTCACTGTGTCACACATAATAGCCTCAGCCTTTTCTGACGCCATCTCAATAACCACCATATGAATGATATCACCTATAAGTGGGGCTTTTAACCAACAATTACTGTCTGCACTTCAGTAGATTCTCCCTGGCTCACACCAGCCCTGACGACAGCCTTTTTTTATTTTCCTCCGTGTTTTTAGATTCTCCGTGGATTTATTCCCATGACGTATGAGATTCAATCTTCACATACTGCCAACCCAAGTGAGTGCGTTACTACACGCCCCCCTCAACTCAAGACAACGCTTTGGGAACTGTAACCATATTGTCCTTTGTCTCTTCCCTCTGACTTCAGCCATATTCCTGCGCATGAGCGACTCGCCCTTTGGAAACGCACAGCACAGTCATATTGCTGTTAATCCCAAGTAGTTATTAGGTACCCTTCTTTTCTAGCGTTTATCCTGCCCCCAGCTGCCTCTAATATCCACATTCTTGATTATTCGCAGGTACTCATGATCATTTTGTCCTGATGAAGACCCCGCTGTGAGGACTGACTTACCCTCTGTCTACACAGACTCTAAGGCCACAATTGATAAATACACATTAGAGTGATGTGTTTACCCAGGAACTATTGACCTATGTTAGGTTGAATGGCATTCTAAATACCTGTTTGAAAATAGTATTAAACTTGACTAAGGTAGCCAAAAAATCACACATTGTGGATTGCGCTATTTTGTAAACTAATCATTCTTTTGTTCATGTTTTTACTAAATGATTGCTACTACGACCATCTTTATTCTGTAATGCATTACTGACCCAGGTCGGGTAGTTTCATGTGGGCTCCTCCATTGAAACTCAACACACCTGGCTGCCCCGAAGCGCACCCAAGGACCCTTCTCCTGCCAGAACTGCAGCTTCACCAGCATACGGCCCACCAACCCACCGACCAGGAAAGAACCCAACTACCTCAGCTGCATCCCTCTCAACACCCGCTCCACCCGCTCCACCCGCAAACACGCCGTTGAACTCTGGGACCTACTCAACTCAACCTCCCCAGACATTGCCTTCCTAACGGAGACTTGGCTGAACCCCTCCTTGGCACCCGACATCGCCATAGCCATCCCGGAAGGCTACAAGATCACCCACAGGGACCGCACCAACGGAGTAGGAGAAGGAATCGCCATCGTCCACAGGAACACTCTCAGAGTCTCGACCAACACCGATGACACTCTCAGCACCGCCGAACACCTGCACTTCCAGATCCACACCGACCCCAACACCACCCTCAGAGGAACCCTCGTCTACAGACCCCCAAGACCCTGACCACAGTTCAGCGACTCCATCGCCGACCTAGTCAGCACACACGCCCTCACCTCCACAGACTACATCCTCCTCGGGAACCTGAACTTCCACCACGAGAACAACAACAACACCAACTTCACCGCCCTGATCGACAACCTAGCCAACCTCGGACTCAGATAACTCGTCACAACACCCACCCACTCTGCCGGCCACACGCTCGACCCCATCTTCTCTGCAAGCCCCCACGTCTCCTTCATCTACAACACCGAACAGCACTGGACCGACCATCGCTGCATCCACTTCACCTTACGGAAACTCATCACGCACCACTGTACCCAACACCCAACAGATGCCTCGCCGCTGCTGTAGCAAAGTCACCGAAGACCAGCTAACCACCCCCTCGCCCAGAGCCCACCCACCATCCCCACCGACCCCAACACCGCCGCCCGCAACCTAAGACAGTGGATCGACGACTGTGCCAATACCCTCGCCCCGATAAAGAAACCCCCCAAAAGTCACACCAGCAAGAAAGTCAGCTGGTTCACTGAAGACCTCGAGGCCTCCAAGCAAACCTGCAGAAAGATGGAGAAGAACTGGCTCCGTGAACGAACACCGGACAGCTACGGAGCCCACAAGAATGCCACCCGCAGACACCATCACCTCATCAGATCCGCCAAAAGGGCCTCCTTCAAAGACCACCTAGACAACAATGCACACAACAGCAAAGAGCTCTTCAACATCGTGGAGGAACTCTCCAACCCCAGCTCCAACACCAACGACATCCCACCGTCGCAAGACCTGTGCGACTCGCTTGCCACCTTCTTCCATCGCAAGATCGCAGACATCCACGACAGCTTCAACGCCACAACCTCCCCGACAAAAACCGAGACCTCCGCCCCCACGACCACCATCCGCACCAACCGCCTGCTCTCCTGGACCAACATCAATGATGACGACACCATCAAGATCATGAACACCATCTACTCTGGATCTCCGTCAGACCCTTGCCCACACCACATCTTCAACAAAGCCAGCACCACCATCACACCCCACCTCCGGAAAGCCATCAACATCTCCTTCAAGACAGCAACCTTCCCGGAGAGCTGGAAGCACGCCGAGATCAACGCCTTACTCAAGAAACCCAAAGCGAATCCCAAGGACCTCAAGAACTTCCGGCCCATCTCCCTGATCCTGTTCCCGGTGAAGATCAAAGAGAAGACCGCCAACAAACAACTGACCCGCTATCTCGAGGAGAACAGCATCCTGGACCCGTCCCAGTCCGGGTTCCGCAGCAACTACAGCACCGAAACTGCCCTCATCGCCACCACCGATGACATCAGGACCCTGCTAGACACCAGAGAAACTGCGGCCCTCATCCTCCTGGACCTGTCACCCGCCTTCGACACGGTCTGCCCCCGCACACTACGAACACGCCTCCATGACGCCGGGATCCAAGAGAACACCCTGGACTGGACCACCTCCTTCATCTCCGGCAGAACACAGAGCGTCCGCCTCCCCCCTTCCGTTCCGAAGCCACCGAGATCATCTGTGTTTTACCCCAGGGCTCATCCCTCAGCCCAACGCTGTTCAACATCTACCTGGCACCGCTCGCCAACGTCGACTGCACGACCTCAACATTACCTCCTACGCCGATGACACCCAGCTGATCCTCTCCCTCACCAAGGACCGCCAAAACCAACCTCCAAAAAGAAATGAAGGCCGTCACCAAATGGATGAGGAACAGCCGTCTGAAGCTGAACTCGGACAAGATGGAGGTCATCATCCTCGGATCCACCCCTTCAGCCTGGGACGACTCCTGGTGGCCGACCGCACTGGGAACAGCTCCAACACCCACTGATCACGCACACAACCTAGGGGTCATCCTCGACTCCACCCTCTCCATGACCAAGCAGGTCAATGCCGTCTCTTCTTCCTGCTTCAAAACCCTCTGCATGCTCCGCAAGATCTACAAGTGGATCCCCACCGAAACGAGAAGAATGGTCAACCAGGCCCTCATCAGCAGCGGGTTGGACTACGGAAATGCCCTCTACGCAGGAGCCTCGGCCAAACTTCTGAAACGGCTTCAACGCCTCCAGAACACCTCTGCATGCCTGATCCTCGACATCCCTTGCCGCAGCCACATCACAACCCACCTGAGAGACCTGCACTGGCTCCCCGTCAACAAGAGGATAACCTTCAAGATCCTCACCCATGCACACAAGGCACTCCACAACACTGTACCAGCATACCTCAACAGACGGCTCAGCTTCTATGCCCCTACCCGCCAGCCCCGCTCCGCCGACCTCGCCCTCGCCACAGTCCCCTGCATCCGAAGAGCGACCTCCGGTGGCAGATAATTCTCCCACCTCTCCGCCAAGACCTGGAACACCCTCCCCATCCACCTACGGCAGACCCAAGACCTGCTGACCTTCAGAAGACTCCTCAAGACCTGGCTTTTCAAGCAGTAGCAGCATTCCCCTCCCCCCAGTGCCTTGAGAAGCTCACGGGTAAGTAGTGCACTTTAAGAATGCAATGATTGATTGACTCTATCAATCGATTCATATATGATGGAGGTCTCTGCTCTATATTCCCCACCTGTTGTACCTGCATCCTACTACTGAGTTGTAATTTTTTTCCTATTATCCCGTAAGTGATATCAATGTTTGCAGACTTCCTCCATACTCCTATTGGCAACCTCTACTGCTTTTATGCGTCAATGAATCAGCCTCCATGTCTATTTTTCCTGGCCTGAGAGATCGTAAGTGAGGCCTTGCCAAAAAGTTCCTCAATTTCTGGCACAGACTCTTTCACCAGGATCTCCAGATCAGGTCACTGAAATTTTACTTTTTCTTTTATCCTACTTCCTCCTGTGCCATCTAACTTTACCTTCTAATGATTTCTAAAGGTACAATCTAGTGATTGACCAGTATGGTCTTCTCCTAGGCTTTGCATCAACATATTTGGCTGACTTTGTAGGTCTGTGCCATTCTAATTTTTCAGCCAATGATTTACAATCTGCAATGCATGTGAAATCACAAATTGAAAATAGGTCATTAATGATTAAAAACATTTCGAAATTGCTATTTGGATAAGAGGGTTCATAGTACATCTTAAGTTGGGATTTAGATGTTGTGATTCATTTTATTTTGCAATTACCAAATCACAGTTTAGTAGGTTTGTACATCAGGACCTCCGGCTCAAATTTGAAAGTGTCTCAACAGACTCCAGGGGTACAGTTAGTGCCTGAAGGACCTGCACCTGTTGTTCTAATGGATCTACTGCTGGTGATCCTTGTGAGTCCACATAAGGTGGATACATCTCCACCAGCATTTTTCCAGATGGCTGTTGCCTCTCAGTGGGGATGGTAAGGCTCCCGAGTTTTCCCCCATATGAGCCTGGACATAGTGGTATTAGTCTTGTCTACAATTTGTCTGCCTGCTGTGCTAGTCTAGCTAGCCTGAATTTGGTGGGCAATGCCCCATGGTTTACTACAGCCAACTCAAGTTTTCAAAGCCCAGTACTCAGACCTTGCTGCTCTGACCTACTGCTACAGGAAGGGCAGAGATCATAGGACTTTCTTCGTGGCTCAGGTGTTATACTCATAAACGTAGGTTAGGCAATTAGTAAAGCATTAACTTCTGTCCAGCATTTGAGATGGTCTTTTAAAGGATGTCCAGGTCATGGGCATTATCTGTGCTAATGCTGACTTCCATGATACTCAGATCTTCTTGGGTGATTTCAACCTCCACTGGAATGATGCAAACGGTATGGTGGTTAATTGCCTTAAACCCTTCCTACTTGACCTCAACCCAGCCTAAATGTGTGACAGCCCGACTCATATCAAAGGAGGTACCTTACATCTTGTCATTTGTCAGCCCAACTCCATTCTCCTTGAGTCGATCCTCCCATGTGATTGGACATATCACTATTGCATCACCTTCCTCATCTTGGATTGGGTAAGAGTGAATAGATCCCAGCCTAAGAACCCAAAACAGCTGAAAAGATGTCTATGGAACACTAACTCACAAGAACTGACTGCTCTCTGCAATAACATCATGCACCCTCCCTTGCACATGCCGGACGTCCACGGCCCACTATAACCACTCAATGCTCAATGTACTAGACTCGGTTGCTCCACTACAGCTTAAGAGAATGTCCTCTAAACTCTCCAAACCATGGTTCAATGAGAGTCTCAATTTAAATAGAAGAAACTTAAGGCTTGCAGAAAGGTCATGGCTATCCAACACCTCCCTTGAACATCTCCACCATTTGAGATCCCTGCGAAGCCTGTACAATAAACGCATCAGAGTCTCGAAGGCCACCGTTTTCATATCTCAACTAGACCAAGCAAAAAACCATCCCAAAAAACTGTTCGAACTCATCAAGTGCAAAGCTAACAGCCATCCTAATCTCTCATCACCGGGTCAAGGGTCTCTGCCGAACTGTGAAGAATGTGTGGTCTGCTTCATGGATAAGACTATCAAGATTGAGACTGAATTACACTGTGCCCTTGATCACCTCTCGGTCAGTCCTCTGATCCCCCTTCATCCCCCAGGCCTGGATTTCACTGACCCTGCACAGCCCTACCTGCCCAAAAATAACTCATTCTGTAGCTGGTTCCAAACCTTGGATGAAGGCAATATTCGCAAAATGCTGGGGACGTTGAAACCTTCCAATCACTACAATGACCCTTTGCCAGCGAATATTAGAGCCTCCTTACTAACACTCTGGATTACGATCGCCAATGCTTCACTTCAGCAAGGTGCAATTCCTGATTGCCTTAAATCCGATCAAGTGACCCTGATTTTAAAGAAAACATTTGCGGATCCCACTGACCTTCATAACTTTCGCCCAATTTATGACATCCCCACATTAGCAAAGCTCCTGGAGAAATGTGTGCTCGCCCAGCTCTGTTCCCATATTAACCATTTTCAAATCCTAGACCAATATCAATCTGGATTGCGCCCGGGTCATAGTGCAGAGTCCGCATTAACGCACATCGTTGATGATGCGCTAAGAATATTGGACCATAATGAGTCGTGGCTACTGATCCTGGTGAACCAATCCGTTTTCCAACCTGCACTGGTCACGCTGGGGGTCCCCCAAGTTTCAACACTGTGTCCCATGCTCTTCAACCTGTTCATGGAGCCTCTGACAGAAATTCTGAAATCATCCAGCATTCACTATCACATGTACGCGGATGATACCCAACTATACCTGAAGATTGCCTCCACTGAGGACATTCAATCCGGCAATTCAATCCTGCTGGAAACACAAAGCTGGCTGACATGTAACCGAAAACTGAATTCCTCCTAATCTCGCCCCACAAGCATTCCCCGGTCTTGGAACAAGGGGTGAATCAACTTACGGTTCTAAACTGCAGACCTCTCCTCGTTGATTTGGCATCTTCTCTGGGTATCATTCTAGACAAAAGCCTGAACATGCAGAAGCACATCAGCTCCCTTACCAAAGGAGCTAACTATCAACTCAGTATCTTGAGGAAACTCAAACCTTATCTACCGGTTCAGGGTCTAAAGGTGGTGCAAGCACTAGTGATCTTCAAGTAGGACTATGGTAGTGCAATGCTTTGTGAATTGCCTAGAGTAAAGACAGCTTCTCTTAGGGTTGCCCTCAATTCTGCTGCTAGGCTAAGAACTGGCACTAACAGATTCAACCATATTTCTCCTGACTTGCTGGCCCTGCACTGGCTTCCCTATGAAGTGCAGATACAGTTAAAAATTGCATGCATGACACACAAAGCCATACACTTCAAGACCCCACTGTACCTCGCTCAGAAACTGGAGCTCCCATGTGGTTCAAGAGCCTCCAGAAGCGCCAGTACCCTTTTACTCAAACCACAAAAATTTAAGAAAATGAAGACATACAATTGAGCCTTCTCAGGTATGGCACCAAGGATCTGGAACTCCCTTCCCACCGAAGTCAGGGTGAATTCCTACACGGTCCTCTTCAAAAAAGAGGTCAAAGGGCTCCTGATGAAGAAATTTTTGCCTTTGTTGGGCCTCCCCATCTGATTCGGGCCAGAAACGGAGATTTGTGGCCCAGCTGCTGGGCTCACGAGAATGTTCGGCAAAATTTTAGACTGTTAATCTGTTGTTTTTGTTGATGCTGTTTTGATTGCTTGAATTCTGCCTGATGTATAAATTGTAAAGTGCTCTGATACCCTCGGTGGTCATGTTCGCACTATATAAAACTTTCAAAATAAAATAAAATAAATAACCTTGCTGGCCAGACAGCCCATAATCCGACTGAGAGTCATAGTGAGGCCAAACCAAGCTCTAGGTCAAAGAGGATTGGGATTTGAGAGAGAAAGCAAGATTGGGCCTTTATTAATGCTCAAGTGAATCGAGAACGCAAGGTCCCCAGTCTAATACGATTCTCTTAGCTGTGGTACTGAGGAGCTTCTATGTCTAATACACTAAAAGAGTCCAAGCATGGATTTAGAATATCACATGTGGGGGCGTGGCTTGGAGCCCAAGAAGATGGCGGCACGTCTGTGACTCTCTCCAAGTCGATGCAGACTACGGACTGCCTGCCTTGTGTTCACCTCTCCAAATGAGTGGAAATGGGTTCCGGAAGGCATAAGGACATAAGCGCTGCCTGAAATATGAACCTACACCGCTGAAAGGAGCGTTTGAAGGCATTTAGGCGGTGTGCTCTTTTCGCCTCAGGAACGGCAGCCATTTTGAATCACGGCCGTTTCCTTTCAGTCTATATATGCCAGAGAAGCTTCCCTGAGGGAAATTCCTTCTAGAAATTGCATACCAAGGATTTAAAGGTAGGCTCCCGTCAGCCTTTATGGCTACATCTGTGGTCTAAACCAGCTGACTTGTTTTGGGTCTTTGGGTCCTTAACAATGCTGAGTGACTCTTTCTTATAATATCTGCATACTTACTATTTTATCTGTGGGACTTTGTGGAACCTTGTTAACTTATTAAATGACCATTATGGGCCCGATTCACAGAAGTAACTTAAGACAAATTCCTAAACTTACTACCATTTTGGTATTCACAGAAGGCACTTACTCATTCTGGTATTCACAGAAGGCACTTACTCATTTCGGTATTCACAGAAGTTAGGAGTCCTAACTTTAGGACTCCTAAATGCCTTCTGTGAATACCGAAAGTCTTAAAACTAGGATTTTTCTAAGTTTAGGAGTAGTAAAGTTAGGACTCCTAACTTTAGGACTCCTAAATGCATTCTGTGAATACTGAAAGTCTTAAAGTTAGGATTTTTCTCAGTTTAGGATTAGTAAAGTTCGGACTACTAACTTTACTACTCCTAAACTGAGACAAATCCTAACTTTAAGACTTTTGGTATTCACCGAAGGCATTTAGGAGTCCTAAAGTTAGGAGATCTAACTTTACTACTCCTGAACTGAGAGAAATCCTAACTTTAAGACTTTCGGTATTCACAGAAGGCATTTAGGAGTCCTAAAGTTAGGAGTCCTAACTTTACTACTCCTAAACTGAGAAAAATCCTAACTTTAATACTTTTGGTATTCACAGAAGGCATTTAGGAGTCCTAAAGTTAGGACTCCTAACTTCTGTGAATACCGAAATGAGTAAGTGCCTTCTGTGAATACCAAAATGAGTAAGTGTCTTCTTGAATACCAAAATGGTAGTGAGATTAGGATTTTGTCTTAAGTTAGTTCTGTGAATCGGGCCCAATATGAGGAATTTGATGATTGCTCACCCTACACCGAATATGTGACTTGTGGCTATGATCTTTTTGGTCTTTGAGGTCGCCTAGCTTCTCTTCTAGAACAGCACCATATTTACTACAGTACTTTAAAGGCTTTGCAGATTTTTATTTACATGTTAAACTGACGCCTTATGGGGAGATTGAGGAAAGCTGATTCTTGTATTGAGTCTTTGGCGCAAAAGAAATTGTCTAAAAATTTGAAGCCATGGAAGCCTTATTAGCAGCCTTTTCACCTCAAAATGATGCTATGTCTTATACAACCTCTGGCCCGACAGTCTTACGGAAGGCCTCAACAAAATGTCTCAAGAAAGATCCGCCTTCTCCTACAAAATACCTCCTCAAGCTTCATTAGATGTGTTGCTTGATGAAATTCGAGCACTGCGCCCCTTTATGGAGGAAACAAATAAATAAATTGCAATACCTCACAGAAAGATGGTCTCAAATGGATGAATGCTTGGGGGCAGTGGAGCTTAACGTCTCTCTCTTCAGCGAAACTGGAAATAAAGTCAATTTTCTCCAGTTGCAGGTCTCATCTTTACAAAAACACGTTGAAGAGCTGGAAAATCAAAACAAAAGAAATAATCTATGCATTTTTGGTCTGCCTGAAAATGTGGAGGGATCGGATCCTCTCACCTTTTCAAGAATTTTCTCCCACGGCTATTAAAAGTTCCTGAAAACATTTCTTTAAACACACACTGAGCTCATCGACTGGGTCGCTTGCCTGCTATGGTTTCTACTCCCAGATGCCCAAGAGGCATTATCTTGTATTTTTTGGAATATACAGATCTTCTCAAGGTTCTCTCAGCGGAAAAGTCGCTCAACCACATTTCTTGGTCTGGTCATGCTTTATTCTTTTCCCAGGATTATGCTAAGAACATGGCTGACAGATTTAAGGAATTCCTCAGCATGAGACCGGAGCTTTGTCTATTGGGAGCCAGTTATGGTCTTTTCCATCCATGTGTCTTTAAAGTTACATACAGAAACAACACGACTGTCTACGAAGATCCCAGTAAATTGAGAAGCTTTATAAACTTTTGCAAGACAGAGACCATGGATACTTCAAGAACTTTGCCTTCCTTTTCAAACTAATATTTCAAGTTTTTGCTGATTATCGAGTTGTTTTGTTCTTCAAATGCCATAAAATATTTAGTACAGTTATTTTTCTTTTTATATATATTCTTCTGAAACTCTGTCTCTGAACTTTTGTTGATACTGAAAGTTGATATGCTTCAGTTGTTTCTACTCTGTAGATAACTCGGTATTTGTGCCTGTCAATGTACTTTATCTCGTTGATTACTGCGGTCCATTTGTCCCTCCGGCTGAGTCGGATGTGCTGTCCTGTGGCTCCCCTCACCTTCTTTTGGAGTTTTATAGGTATAAGTATTCTTTTATCCATTTTTATTCTGATTTTTGCATTTATTCTTGTCTTTTTTCCCTTCTTCCATCTATCTCTTTTCTTTCTGCCCCCTCTCTATATTCTCCATCAATATTTTGTTTGGTCCTCTAATCATCTTTATTATGTCAATATTAAAGTTCAAGCAATCTCGACGATAGTTATCTTCTTGTTCGGAATGATGCTTATCTTCTCATTTGAAATGAAAAGGTTTGTACTGTACTATCTCCTTCATTTGCATGTTGTGGTTTATTTCATTCTTAATTTGAAGCTCTTATGTCATTGAAAATCATATCATGGAATGTTCGAGGCTTAAATTCCCCCTTCAAAAGACAGAGGGGTCGATTCCGATCCGGGTCAGACAGCTCTCCGAGAGCTGTTCATAGCCTTACCTTGTGACCGACTCGTACCCTGAGCCGGTCCGTCTGGGCGATATAGTATGATGCTCATAACTGACACAAATCCGACTGACACGTAGGATGGAATTCAAGATTCATTTTCCACACGAGCCGTACCTCTGAACGCCGAACCAAGTCGCCCAGAAGCAGTATCCACAGCAGTTTCCAGCCAGAAAAGTACGATGCGCAAAGCATACACGCCGGACGGGTCGCCACGTATAGCAGGTCACAGCATCCGGAAAAGAAGCATATCAGGTAAGATTCGCGCCAGAACACAATCCACGGCTACGAGATGGACCAGCTAGCAACGGGTACGAGACGGATCAACAAGCAGCGTGTACGAGACGAACACATAATGAATCCCATCGCGCAGGTCATACCAGTACTGTACATCTATGACGGATCAGGAACAGACGCGGACGGCGCAGACGGTAAGTCAGACACCCACAACACAAACAAACGACACATACCAGCAAAATGTCACACACACCCAGGGGATCCATATCCTGGCCACTAGCAACAGGCCACCATAGGGGTTGCATGGCCATCACCACTACCACCCCCACTCATAGGGGACCTGTTTCACATCACTCCTCCCACCCCCACCCATAGGGATTATGTTGCCCATCACTCCTGCTATCCCCACCCATAGGGGTTCATGTTGCCCATCACTACTGCCACGCCCACCCATAGGGATTATGTTGCCCATCACTCCTGCCACCCCATCTATAGGGCTTATGTTGCCCATCACTCCTGCCACCCCCACTCATGGGGGACCTGTTGCCCATCACTCCTGCCACCCCCACCCATAGGGGTTCATGTTGCCCATCACTCCTGCCACCCTGACTCATCAGGCTTATGTTGCCCATCACTCCTGCCATCCTCACTCATAGGGCTTATGTTGCCCATTACTCCTGCCACCCCCACCCATAGGGGACATGTTGCCCATCACTCCTGCCACCCCCACCCATAGGGGTTCATGTTGCCCATCACTCCTGCCAACCCCACTCATAGGGCTTATGTTGCCCATCACTCCTGCCATCCTCACTCATAGGGCTTATGTTGCCCATCACTACTGCCACCCCCACCCATAGGGGATCTGTTGCCCATCACTCCTGCCACCCCCACCCATAGGGGTTCATGTTGCCCATCACTACTGCCACCCCCACCCATAGGGACGATGTTGCCCATCCCTCCTGCCACCCCCACCCATAGGTCTTATGTTGCCCATCACTCCTGTCACCCCCACCCATAGGGGTTCATGTTGCCCATCACTACTGCCACGGACTATGTTGCCCATCACTCCTTCCACCCCCACCCATAGGGCTTATGTTGCCCATCACTCCTGCACCCCCACTCATAGGGGACCTGTTGCCCATCACTCCTGCCACCCCCACCCATAGGGGTTCATGTTGCCCATCACTCCTGCCACCCCCATTCATAGGGCTTTTATTGCCCTTCACTACTGCCACCTCCACCCACAGGGGTTCATGTTGCCCATCACTCCTGCCATCCCCACCCATAGGGCTTATGTTGCCCATCACTCCTGCCATCCTCTCATAGGGCTTATGCTGACCATTACTCCTGCCACCCATAGGGAACCTGTTGCCCATCACTCCTGCCATCCCTACTCATAGGGCTTATGTTGCCCATCACTACTGCCACCCCACCCATAGGGGACCTATTGCCCATCACTTCTGCCACCCCCACCCATAAGTGTTCATGTTGCCCATCACTACCCACCCATAGAGACTATGTTGCCCATCACTCCTGCCACCCCCACCCATAAGTGTTCATGTTGCCCATCACTACCCACCCATAGAGACTATGTTGCCCATCACTCCTGCCACCCCCACTCATAGGGCTTATGTTGCCCATCACTACTGCCATCCCCACTCATAGGGGACCTGTTGCCCATCACTCCTGCCACCCCCACCCATAGGATGGGTGATGCGCCACACATCCATCATACACCAACATTAGGTATGTCAGCAAAATACATCCCCCCTAACATCATGACAACAGTGTGTAGTCTGAGACAAATGCCCACAACAGTGAATATGACTTTGAACATACAATGTAACTACCATCACATGTGTTACCAAAAACTAAGTGTGGCCTACACAAGGGAAGCATCACAATAGCACTGTGTCAATGTGCACTAACACCCTCTCACTGTGTAGAACAAAAGTTAAGTGTGTGGTTCCAAACTGCAGCAAATGTTGAGCATTGTGGTGATGGGGTCTAAAACTCTCCTCATCACAGTGACCAAAAGGTAAGTGTCATCATGGTCAAAGCTGCAAATGCCAAACAGCATGTATGATTCCTGGTCCCAACACATGAAACACTTTTGCGGCAAAGTAGTGGTTGTGTGCCATACCCACAGAGATGTGGTGAGGCTAACAGTGCTGTGAAAACCTAACATACTCTCAGCCATGTGCAGACAAGCACCACCCATGGGGGCTGACATTGCATGTAGTGTACAATGACACAAAAGCAGAAGTGGCCATCACAAAGCATATACACATCTCGAAAATAGACACACAAATCAAAACATCCTGTGTAGGCTGTAGGTGTCAAGTCACAAACTCCCATTCCATGGGGTCAATGAGACCTAACAACCAGGATGAATGTGCAGAATGATGTGATATGACTCACAGGGACAGCAGAGAAAATCACAAAAACAACATCCAGACAATGTCCCACAACAGCCATACCAATGCACTGGTGCAGATGTACAAACACAAACAGGCAACCTCACACTGCACATCTGACACAACATGTATGTGTGTGTCTCAGTATCCCCAGGCAACTACACAACACATGAGGGGGGATGAACCACAGTGAGACAGATGTGGACACAGTGCCATACAAAAGTAACCCATCCTTGAGTCCCCCTTAGTGGGCAATCAGGCATTGTGAGATGAGAGGGAGCACTACAGACACATGTGACACAAGCTGGAATGAACAGCAACTAACATAGCATGAGACTGACAAACAACAGCACTACCCCCAAGGACCATACATTGGGGTGACACAAGCATGCATGATACGTCCACTGTGATGACAAAGGTAGATGTCGTACAAACTGTGAAACCCAGACGTGTCCTGTGCCACAAACGTACATCACACCTACACAAATACAAATCACTCAGCATGGGCTGTCATCCATGGACAAACGGAAGCTAGGGGCCCATCCATGCAAACATTCACATCTGTCCACCCTTAACACCACACACCCTGAACTGCACCATTCTGCATCTCTGAAGCCCACGTGGACAGGTGACATTACACATGCACCCATGACAAACACAGTAATGTTGGGAGGAACTAAGGTGCACAGACTCATCACACAAGGACAGTCTAAAACCCTGGTGAATGACAGACATACTGCACAGTATGCGGTACATGGCCATGACGTCAAAGCTCCCGTAACCTTCGGAATCCCTGCCACAGTCCCAGGACAATGCAGAAGCCAAGGAGAACCACAAGGCACACATGCTGACACCTGCCAACAATGCAGCCCTGAACCGGACGAGTGGGAGCAATCACACACACATACACATGTCTCAATCACTGAAAGGTACCACGTAGGGACAACTACATGATATTGCGAACAAAGAAGTGCCTTGGGGACCCCTGACTGTGTCCCATCTGCGTCTGACCACATCATCACCACTCAGAACTGACAAATCCCAATGATGAAACACCAATTAACAGTAGTGTGTCATGCACCCACACATCTGTTAGCCCAGGACAAAGATGTGGGATAAACACAGTACAACTCAGCAAGCATCAACATCAGGAACATATCAAGGGAACACTGCCTGTGTATGAAAAGGGATGTGGACACACACACATGCTCACACAACACACACCATGGGCCCAGGCAATGTCACAGAACAACACACTTACTTGAGGGGACTCAACTCCTGTAGAAGCTCGACTGTGCCAAACACAGTCCCAGCAGGTCTCAGTCATGTCAGCAGAACACTTGGTCAGTCAGCCATCAGTTACCACCCAATGAAAGCTCTGGTCACAACAGCCTGGGTACGGGATTGTCCCTTAAGTCATCTGCACAAATGCAATACATATGTCCAGCAAGTTGCACAGAGGACCCAGATGCTCCTACACCAATGATGCCCACACCTACAGGTCCAGTGGAGATGCACCCACAGTCAGGGAAATAGACAATTTGGACAAAGGGAAGCACATCATATGTGCATGGGTGAAAGCCACAGATGGGACCATGCAAATTAAATGTTTACAGAGAAGTTCACAAATTGTTAATCATGACACACCCAGTTAGCTGCAAAGGCTGACATGGATACCGACCAGAAGCGGATACATATCTCATGGACCACATGGAGTACCTCACATCAACACCTCAGCATTCAACATTGGAAATCCAGCATTATAACTGCAAGGTCATGGTAAACATCATCAACATAATGTACAGCTAAATGAAATTCACAAGGATAAATACAAATGCTTTATTCAGCCAAATTTCAATGCAAATGCAAATGTCCTTTCAAAACAAAGGCCAATGGCCAGTCCAAATCCAAATGTCAACAATGTGATTTGAGTGACAACTGTCACACGTTGCTTGCCTGCACTGGTGAGGACAGGAGACATCCACTCGGAGGGGCATACATGGAAGCAGGCCAGCCACCGCAGGGACAGGATCAGGGCTCAGCAGAAGGAGGCGGTGACAGGGTGGTGGATGCAGGAGAGTCACTGGCAACTGCAGTGGAGGTGTCTGACACATTGGGTGCAGTCACAACTGTGGGGCACAAGTCAGATGGGGTGGGTGCCGGCACAACTGCAGTGGGCAGGTCAGATGGAGTGGACTGGGTCCCCACTGCAGTGCCCAAGTCAGACGGGGTGGTCGTGGACTCCACTGCAGTGCCCAACTCCATGGAAGTAGAATGGGGTTCAGGTGAGGTCAGCAGGACAGAGGGGGGGACATGGTCCCCACATCAGTGGAACAACCCGTCTGACCGGGGGGGTGGGGTGGAAGAGGAAGTGGTAGGGGGGGAGGCCCGGAGCATTTTGGGGATGGTGTATCTGTGGGTGGGGGAACCTGGGGCAGGGTGTGGCGGGGGAAACTCTGGAGTGGTGGCCTGGGGGATGGAGGATGGAAACTGTGTTGTGAAGCTGCGGGCAGGGGTGGGCTCTTGCTCTTCCGGCTCCAGGGTGACTTGCGGGTGGGGGCCTCAGTCTGACTGGGGGAGGGTGTCCAGGTGTGAGGGGCACTCCCCTCTGTGTGTGGGGACTTCCTCTTCCCCTTGTAAGCTGGATCTGCTGGATCGGTGGGGAAGAGGCCAAGGTCACAAAGGAAGAGCTTCTTGAGAGATGGAGATGCAGATGAGGCAAGGGAAGGGGTCTTGGAGGAAGAGGTATCAGAGGACTGTGGAGTGCTTGTGGATGCCTCTGTGTGTGTTTGCAAACCATCCCCTGTGAGTGTGGTACCAGTCCCCTGAGGTTGCTTGTGTGCACGTTTAGACCTTGGTTTAGGTGTTTGTGTGCTGCCCGTGTCTGTGGGTTTGGGTGAATGTGCTGGTGTGTGTGTGCTTGGGACAGGTAGTGTGCTAAGAATCGTGAATGGGCCAGGGGTAGGAGGGGTGAGGAAATGTTGGAGGTGGGATACTGCTGCTGTCAGGGAGGAGGCCATGGAATGATTGGTCCTCTGTAGGGCAGATATGCCCGATGAAATGTCCTCCATGAACGACACCAGTTGTGTCAACAGACTGGTATGTGCATGGAGGACACTCAGCATTGATGTCTGCCCTACATGGATCTGTCAAAGCAAGTCCACAGACTCCACATTTGAGGCAGCAGGGGACACAGGGGCAGGGTGTGCGGTGCCTGGCACAAAGGAGACATGCTCCCGACCACGGGAGCCTCCACGGACCTCTGGGTGGGAGCCGATGGGAGGGTGGTGATGGTGATGGTGTTGGCGGGGTCAGCCTCATTAGCTGGGTTTTGGTGGCTGCTGACACCTGCCTCCACAAGGGAGTCATCCTCCAAGCTGCTGTGGCCCTCAGCTGGGATGGATGGTGCTGAGGACTCTTCTGTGTGGCTCCACTCGCCCTCCGTGCCACTGGGTCACTCCAACTCCTCGCCTTCTGACCCAGTCAGGTGCTGTGGCTCCTCCTGGTCCGTGGAGCTGTCCCCTCCTGTTGCCGTGGATGTATCTGGATAGAATTAGGAAGCAAAGAACAACATCAGTCACCTGCACTGACCGCACACACCACAGTGAGTACAGCACATCACAGGGCAAGCTCTGGCATCATCAGCTGAACAATGCTCAAAGTGCTCACACTTTTTAGAATAAGCCAATTGTCAGTATCACCATCAACCATGGCACTCATATCCCTCCTGGACTTGCACCCATATGTATGTTGCATGTTGGATGCCAATGCCCCAATGTACAGACATGCACTACCAACACATTTGTTGGACATGCAAGTGAACATGTAGGAGTATGTCACTATACACACATCACATCTCTTGCCACTGACTCAGTACAGGTGTCAGGCTGAAGGGATGACCAGAGTCTCATTTCACATGCTTGTGATGCATACCAGCAACACGCACTATGTTGTTCTCATGTCCTGATGGTAAATGCCACAATGGGGTGCATGGAGCACATTTGACCCCAATGCAGGATCACTCATAGCAAGTTAAATGCCATGGCACTGGCATGCCTGGAAAGTCAGTCATCACTGTCTCCTGTCACAGGGGCAGGGCATCCAGACAACAACAGTATGCACTGTGTCGTAATCATAGGTCATGGGTAAAGCAAACTCTGCAGCTGACAATTGCAATTGTCCATCCCCTTCAAACCACATATCCTGGACCCAGATGACCCCGCATCATACAAAACAGACATATGAGTCTTTGCGAACACAAATCCCTGTACATGAGCACAGTTCACAGTTGCATACACCATTGTGCACTGTCAAGTAATCACACACCTATATGTCACACAGGTCTTGTCTCTTATAGTCACTCACATGTCAGATATCAGGCATTGTGTAAACAATTGACCCATCCATGAAACACACAACAGAGTCACGGTAACAGATGCTGTCCAGAACCTGAAGCATAGCTGACTGCAGGGACACAGTGCCCTAGTGGCCCAAGCCACAGACTGTAAGGTCCACACCTGTGGATCAGTTGAGGAGGGTGCATCACACAATTGAGGGACATGAGTCCTGGACTACAAGACCTACTTAATGTGGAGGTGTGACCATGCCAAAAGACTGCAAATAGCATGTCAGACATAGTACACAGATTAGGCATGGACTTACCCCCTCCTTGCTGCTGTCTGGCCTTCAGCTGCCCATCCAGGTCCGGGAAGACCACCGCCAGAATCCTGAGCATGTGAGGGGTCAGGGTCCAGTGTCCGCCCCTCCTGCGAGGAGGCGACAGTTTCAGTTGGACCCTTGCTATCCTCCGGGTCCAACCCCAAAGGTCCTGCCACCTCTTCTAGCAGTTGCGGATCCGGTGCTTATAGCCCCCCACTGATCGAACTGCCCAGGCGACAGTCAGCCAGATCTCCTGCTTCTGGTGGGCATCAATCTGTGAGGATGACAAAGTTAAAAGTCCATTAACACACATGCCCCATATTTGTGCTGCACACAGTTGGATATACATGTCGTCATCACAAAGGAAAATGAGTTACACAGGTAGTGCACCCAAGGAAATGGAAAAATGCCCTGCATGTCTGACATGTTAACATTACAACACACAAGATGATGGACGGAATGTTGCACATTGGCAAAACATTCACCCCCAGTCACAGATCTGGGTTTTATCCATTGTTATTTTGCCCACCACGCCACCCCAGTTCAGACATGGCCATGTGCAAATCAGTCTTGATCCTGTGCCTCATGGGAACAGTCCAGCCCGAACAGCCAAGCCATGTCTTCCCTGGACTGGAATCAAGCATCCTAGGATCGGTCCTGTGCTCTCCATGCCACTGGAATCAAGCTATCCTGGCTGAAGAGGGGTGAAACCCCAAAACCGGTCCTAGGATGCTTGTTTCCTGTCAGGGAGGACCTGGCTTGGCAGTTTGGGCTGGACTGTACCCATGAGGCACAGGGCCAAGACTGATTTGCATATGGCTGGGTTCAAACTGGAACGGCATGGTGAGCAAAAAAATGATGGATTTAGGCCCAGATCTCTGTTCTGGGGTGTATGTATGACATTGTTCTGCATTCTGTCCATCAACTGTTGTTTTTGCATTTGTCACCCCGAGTGGGAAGGGTATGCCCAGACGTGGGTCCCGTGCTCTCCATGTCACTGGAATCAAGCTATCCTGGCGGAAGAGGAGTGAAACCCCGAAACCGGTCCTAGAATGCTTGTTCCCTGTCCAGGGAGGACCTGGCTTGGCAGTTCGGGCTGGACTGTACCCATGAGGCACAGGGTCAAAACTGATTTGCATATGGCTGGGTTCAAAATGGAACGGCATGGTGAGCAAAAAAATGATGGATTTAAGCCCAGATCCCTCTACTGGGGTGAATGTATGACATTGTCCTGCATTCTGTCCATCAACTGTTGTTTTTGCATTTGACATGTTAACATTGCCTGGGAAGTTGAAGTTTACACAAATGCACTTTTGCTGCAGAACACTTGTTCATTACATGTACCTACACACTTTGGGGGATGAAAGTACTCAGTGAGTACACTTGCCACTGGTGTACCCACTGCTAGTACTGCTAGTCAGACAACATGCACAATTAGGAAGGCAGTGGACTGCACACTCACCTGCTCTCCTGGTTTCCCATACAGCTTGCTGTACTGTGGAAGGAGTCCGTCCAGCAGGGCCTGGTTCTCCTCCTCAGTGAAGGCTGGGGCCCTCTCCAGAGTACATGCCATAGCAGTAGCCAGAGGATGCAGAGACAGCAGCTGTGGTAGCAGAGATGTGGTCCAGTAGCATGTAGTGCAGGCAAGTGAGCTCCCTGGGGGCCAACCAGCCTTATATCTGTGCAGCAGAGGCAGAATCTGTGCCATGTTTCCCAAGTGATAGGTCCAACACGGTTGCATCCGTGGAATTGTATGACTCATACACGTCTTCCTCATCGTTCAAATCTTCACCTTCATAAAACCCTAGAAATTGCAACATTGTTGTAGGCATCCAACTGAATTTCCAGCGCACAACTCATACAAGTTTTGAATCCGCCTCCGTCTCCATGACAGTCCAGAGCCAATGGGTGCGCACGGCTCGGTTAACTTACTGTACAACGCGTAGTTTGAAAATCCACACACACCCGTCTCCATACGATTCAATGGCGTGCGCAGGGCTCGGTCCATGCCTGCACGACGCGTATGCATGATATTCACCCGCATCGGTTCTCATTGCAGTCAATGGCTAAGCGTACGCACGGCTCGGTCCTGAACTGTGCAATGCGTACTCATGATAGTCACCCACATCGGTTCTCATTGCAGTCAATGACTAAGCAGCGCACGGCTCGGTCCTGAACTGTGCAATGCGTACACATGATAGTCACCCACATCGGTTCTCATTGCAGTCAATGGCTAAGTGTATGCACGGCTCAGTCCTGAACTGTGCAATGCGTCTCTGTAGAAGTCACCCGCATCAAGTGACATTGGTGTGACTTTTTGACGGCTTCCACACACAATTACTTGCCAGGGACTCAGGTTCACACCTACCACACTACAGCATGTGCCACACTGTGTCCCATGCACGTAAGGTTGCATTACCTGTGTGTTTGGGGGGGCAACATTTGGTTTGTTGTGTGGCACTTTTGTGCAGCCACTCCCAGGCTGTGCCCATGTTCATGGGGACAGACTCCTTTGTGTGTTGTGCACATTACCACTGTGAAGTGCAACTGTGCAGTTATGGTCATGAGTCATGGACACAGTTGCAGGTTGGATATGTTTAGGACATGTCACATACACCCTGAGTCCTGGGAGTGATGGTATCTGTGTCACAGTGAGACCTATAGCCACACTTCTTATGTACACCCACAGTCTGTGTGCATGTTGTGTCTCAGATGTGGCTGATCAAATGTGCCCAATGGGAGACAGTTTCCACATCCATTTGGTTTGTGCATCAACATTGATGTTGTGTGTGTGTGTCTACGAGACGTCCATGTAGGCCTGCAGAGACAACAGCGGCCACTACTTGTGGGACTCACAGTTGTTTTGTGGTGTGTACATGATATGCCATGTCATGCCAGTGTCCATGTGGCAATACAGGGACCCTGGGTATCTACATGTCAAAGAGCTGTGATGTCTGGGAAACATCAGGCCTCACTTGTCACTGTGGTGTATGTTTGTAACGTGACAGTAGTACATAGATACTGTGACACAGCCCAATGATTGACCATTGCACTACATGGAACTTATGTAGATATGTGGACTTGAGATGTGAGGTGATGTGCATGTAGGTGACATATCTGTCCATACCCAACAGCACACACCTCAGTACATTGTGTATTGTCATGATGTTACATGTGATATTTTGCTTGGTCATAGCCACATGGGTGGATGAATCGACAATCTTCCTTTGTTCATCTCTGTACTGCAGGGCACCAGCTTTCCATAGACTGTTCCCAGACCTTGAAACCATGCAGGAGCACGACTGCATCCGACGGTACTGCTTCACCAGGCCAGTAATTAAGGAGTTGGCAGAGCAGTTGGCGCCACATCTGCTACCTGGCCGGTCATACCCTACAGCACTTACCCCAGAGGTGAAGGAGATGTCAGCCCTGCACTTCTTTGCTACTGGTACCTTCCAGTACACTGTGGCTATTGCTGGTGGTATGTCGCAAACTATGCTCAGTTGTGTGCTACGCGATGTCTTGGAGGGGATGTTGCAATTCCTTGACCTGTACATCAAGTTTCCTAGCCCAGGTCAACTCACTGCCATAAAGGATGTTTTTTATACACTGGGGAGGATGCCAAACGTCATCGGATCTATTGATGGTACACATGTGCCCCTGGTACCACCACGGGCACATGAGCAGGCATACTGGAACAGGAAACATTTCCACTCCATCAATGCTCTGGTGGTATGTCTTGCAGACATGTGTATCACACATGTGTGTGCACGTTTCCCCGGTTCTGCGCACGATGCCTACATCCTGAGGAGTATTCGCATTGCAAAGCTGATGTCACAGATGCCAGACCAGAGTGCCTGGCTTGTCGGTGTGTACTGACTGTTGCCCATTGTGTGTGTTTGGCAATGTTGTATTCCACCCTATTTCAAAACTCAGCTAATTGTTCAATTGTTTGTATGTAGGTGACTCCGGATACCCCAACATGCCGTGGTTGTTGACACCACTCAGGAACCCTGTGACACCAGCCGAGATGCGCTACAATGAGGCACATGGTCGGACCAGGAGGGTGATTGAGCGGACCTTTGGTCTCCTGAAAAGCCGCATCCACTGCCTGGACAAGACCGGAGGGACTCTCCCATATAACCCTGCAAAGGTGTGCAAAATGATCCTTGTATGCTGCATGCTACACAACATGGCAGTGCGGAAGAAGTTACCTCTCATCCAGAATGACGAAGACCGACGTCTGCCATGATGATGATGATGAGGGTGACATCCGCACACAGCTCATCAACAACTTCTTCACCTGAATGTGAGTTTACAGGGTTGTTATGTCAATGTATTGAGTTAGCCCGAAATGTGTTGGGGCTGCTCTATTGCTGTTTGAGTGTGTCTGTGTGCTACTTGACTGGATGAGTGCAGTTATGTGTCCTTTCAGGTGGTCTGTACTCCACAATAGTGTCGAACTGCTAACTTGTTTCTGTCTAGGTTTCTTTTGACACATTTTGTGCATGTGTATTGCATTTCTCTCCTGTTCTGCTGGTTTTTTGACTGTGTCTTATGTCTGTCCTTCCCAGGGTACTTTGCCTGTTGTTTGGTCAACACTGACCCCCAACACCCAGAATCCAACACCATGGTGGAAGTTGTCAATTTCCATCAAGTGATGTACCACACACCCCTGGACTTCAATTCTCTGACACTTTGTGACCGTGTGTCCACTGTAACGTAGAATTACCTTGCAACTGTTGTGGAATAAACATGTTGCTAATGTGTAATGAACCTGTGCTACGCTTTGTTATGTGCGTTGTCTGTCTTCCCACATCTGACTGACATTTGCTTACCTCACCTGTGGGATTGTTACCACTGACTGTGGATAGGTGTGGTGTCTGTGCATTCCAATGTATTTCAGGTCAACATCATTGTGTGGGATGAGTTACATGGCCATGGTGAGTATGTGTTGTGGTGCCATAGTGGTGTGTCTCCCTCACATGTGTCACATCACCATGACTCACATAACGGTGATCGCATTGCTGTAGTATTTGGCATGCACTGTGTTGTTTAGCAGATCAACATCTCCATGACACATAACAAGTTGGAATCACAACAGAGGCAAGTATAGTGTACTGGTCAGTTTATTTACAAAAAAGTGTGAGTATAGTACACAGGATGGTGTGTGCTGTACATTGGGTTTTGAATCCAAAGTTCACAGTAGAGATCGAAGTGTTGGTAGCTGAAATGTCCAGAGTAAAGTCCACAGTCATCTGCTACATTGGACTAACATTAACCCTCCATGTCATGTAGGCGAGTTGTGTTGGATACGACAAGGTGAACTGTTTGCGCACAAAGAACATTTTCCAGAACAGGTTTAGAGGCCCTGGGGGATGTGCATGGACATCTACGTCTCACTTGTCCTTTTTCGGACGACCCCTCTTCTTCTTCGGGGGGGGGATCCTCAGGTGCAGGTGTCTGCGATGCAGAGAACACTCCGCCAGAGACATCCTCCCTCCCTGTGGCACTGGCAGATCTTGCGGCAACAGATGTTGTGGCCACACAGGGAGGTGTGGACATGTTGGTGCTTATCTGGCGGAGGCATTGGAGTATGTCCCGATGCACCGCAGTAAGTGCATCCCACTTTGCCCCCATACGGGCATGATGGGCAGCCTGCTCCTGTTGAATGTCCTCGAGGATCCCCACTACCTGGCCGAATCCTCCTGTGCTATCCTGGTACGCATCTATGATGTGTGCCAGTTGGGAGTCATCATGCAGTCCAGACCCCTCTGCAAGCCACGCGCTCTGCCTACCACCCTTCCCAGCACCCCTAGCCACATAGGCAGGACCTGCGGCGGCACGCACAGGTGACACTGGGCCCCCTTGGGTGTTGTTACTGGTGGTGTTGTCCGTAGCTTCCTGTGGGTCCTGTGTCCCTGTGCTGTTGGTATTCTGTGTCCTTGGTCTGTCCATGTGGGCGGGGAGGCCCTGTCTGTTGCTAGATGCTGGAGGTGTGGGTACAGGGGGTGCATATGTTGGTACTGCTGGTGCTGCATGATGACTCACACCGGAGGTGCCAGGTTGTTCTTCGTCATCCGAAGAGGACAGAGACTGATCCACACCAGAGAGCTGAGGGTCCACCAGAGTCTGGGACAGGGACTCCTCTTCATTTGCTGCTGTGTCCCCAGCACCACCTGTGTTTGGAAGAGACACACAATGTAAGTTATGTTTCAACAGGCATCAATGGTTCACATACATGACATTTTCTACTGTACGTCAGGATACCTGCCTGTACACTGCTTTGTCCAAAGTTGTCACAGACAGCGATTGATATTGTTGTGGCACATTGCCCAGCCAACATGAAACATTTCAATGTGCATGTCGAAGTGTGTGCATGCCCAGCTCATGTGTAGATTGGGCTGTACATGGCCATTACTACTCAAGGGCCATCACGTTGCTGACACAGTTGTGCCATCCCTGTACACATTTGACCTTTAACAAGGACATACGTGCGATTCCATTAAGGATATGTTGTAAGATTGGGGCATGTGTGCTAGCACATTTTGCTAGTCTTTGTGTGTCACATTGGTGTATTGGTAAGACATGGTCACAGTCCAGTATGCCTGTGATCTCTTGGGAGAAAGTGTTTTTTTACAGTGATCCTTGTTCCCATCTCATTTCATACAAGTGATGATGTCACCATCGTTAATGAGTTTGGTGCTGAGTTTTGTACGTGTACGTACATATGTGATTTGACAAATTCATATAGATTTGTTTAAATTCACACGCAGACTTAAATTAAAGAAATTCTATTATAAGCACAATAAACTGTGCCCTATTCCTATATATACTACTGGTGCCAGTGGGCAAACGATACAGGACATACAAAATATGCATATGTTACTATCACTTGATGATAGTCTTGATGTAGTACCTAATTTGGATGAAATTCTGCAAGAATTAGATATCACTACCAATTTACAAACTGACAGTGGACTAAAAACCAAATCTTCATTTATTCCAACTTTATCCTCAGACAACTTAATTGATTGTTTTCTTAAAGCAGTTACAACTGATTTATACAAATTGGAGGACAGACTACATCGTGCCCCTGGTAGATTTAGGGATAATCTCACTAAAAATGAGAGAGATGCCCTTTTCCAGTTGAAAAACTATTCCCACTTGACAATCAAAGAAGCTGATAAAGGTGGGAACATTGTCCTTATGGACAACGAATACTATCTTAGTGAAATTGATAAACAAGTATCAGATCAAAAAGCATATACTAAGATTGCTCATAGTCCTATGAAAGAAGTTAACACCTTGATTGAGAGAACTCTACGATACTGGTTGGATGCCGGGCTCCTTACGGATGTTGAATTCAGATATATGTTCAATTTGACTCCAAGAACTGCATACATATATGCCTTGCCCAAAATTTATAAAAACATTGCAGCACCACCAGGTAGGCCAATTATTTCTGGATTGGGCAGGCCAACTGAGCGTATATCTGAATATATTGATATCTTTTTACAGCCAATCGTACGTCAGTTGCCTGCATTTATCGAGGATACCAAAGATATTTTGAATAAATTAGAACACTTTTCATGGACAGATGATCTCACCCTTGTTACCTTGGATGTGAATGCATTATACACCAGCATTCCATTGGACAAGGGCATGGAAGCCTTGACATACTTCTTATCCAAACGAGATGCAACCCTATATGATCACACGAGAATGGTTATTGAGTTAACCAAACTAACGCTAGAAAATAATTATTTCAAACATTTGGATACGTGGTACAGGCAACATTCAGGAGTTGCAATGGGGGCTAAATTCTCTCCCTCGTTTGCGAATATTTATATGGGGTACTATGAACAACATCACATTTGGCAATCATGTCCATCTGATCTTACCAACCATATTTTGTATTGTGGTTGTTTCATTGACTACATCATACTTATATGGGGGGGAGATACAAAAACCCTGGATAATTTCATCTGTCATTTGAATATTAATGAGTACAATCTTAGTTTCACTCACAACTACAGCAAAAAAGAAATAGACTTTTTAGATGTTACTCTGTTTGTTGAGAAAGGGACATTGGAAACTAAACTTTTTCAGAAAAGTACTGCGTGTAATTCAGTTTTATATGCTAGCAGTGCACATCCCGCCTCCCAGATTCATGCCATCCCATTCGGTGAAATGACCCGATTGAGGAGAAACTGCAGTACTGAACAGATTTTTCAAAAAGAGTTAACTAATCTAAAAGCACGATTTATAATCTTGGTTATGATCGAACAACGCTTGAGAAAGCACATACTAGAATAAAAAGAACAGAACGCACTAAGCTTCTCAAATCCTGTAAGTCAAACAGCAAGTTTTCATCACCCAAAAAAGTTGCTGTTATTACACAATTCCATTCGTACAGTAATGAGATATATCGAACAATTCAAAAACACTGGCATCTTTTAAAAATTGACCATGATCTTGACCCATACCTCAGAAATAAACCCCACATTACATACACCAGAGGGAGGACTCTTAACAACATTCTAAACTCTAAGCATACAATACAGACATTAAATCAACCAACGAGTACCTGGTTACCTCCTTAACCTAAGTTTTTTTTTTAATGCACTATGTGCAATGTGTGTCGATTTGCACACGATAAGATGACAAGCTTCAGTTATAATACTGGACAAGTATACAACATCAACAATTTTATTAATTGCAACACCAAATATGTTGTATATTGTATTGTGTGTCAATGCAATTTGATCTATGTTGGTAGCACAGTAGGACCGCTTAAAGATCGCATTCAAGAACACATTAGAGCGATCAGGAACAGCAATGGAAATTATCCGCTGGCAGTTCACTATAACTTAGAACACAAACTATCAGAAGTACTATGTTGTACTCTCACATGAAGTAGACGCTGTCAGCCATGTAAGATCTTTTAGTACCTTTATTCCAGTTGTACAGCAAGTAGGTTCACAGGTACATCAAACAGGTAGAACAGGTAACTGGATAAGGTAAGTAGGGTAGCCCAGTGGTCAGTCCTTGGTAGTATCTAACCCAGTAGTATAAAACCTGTATCCAAACCCCACCAGGAGCAGCCTGCCTGCTGCTCAGCCCATCTGTAACTGTCATCTGTCACCCAGTCAGACTCCCAACGTTCTATGCTTCTCAGCATTCTCAACATTCTACTCCAAACACACACTGTGGCTGAACAGCAGGAGAACTGGGAAACTGCAAGATATGAAATTACTATGCAGGGCATAACATACTACATATCAAATTTCATCACAATAGATACTATTGCTGATGATCCTTGTGGTGGTAACAAAACCTTGGCTCTGAGGAAATTAGAGTATAAATAGCTTATTAAATTAAGATGTGTAGATCATGGACTCAATACCGACAGGGAATTGCATGTTTTCCTGAAAGATTGATTACACTGCATAGCAATAATATATGATATTGATAATTGATTTATACTGTTGGATTTGTCTGATATGTTCAACTGTTCTGAAGTAATTTCAACTTATTTGTCAGGAGATATATGTCAAGTGTCATCTGATACAACTCACTTCATGTTTGGCCTGTCTTAATTCTCATGTATGCATTAGGATTTCATATAGAAGGTCTTTTATATATCAATGAGATAATTTTTTCTACAATTGTTAAACATGTGATGGTGTCCAATATGACCTATGCTTATGATTTGGGACCATTCACTTATTCACTTGGTTTGGTGGGGCATATACATGGTTGTATATTGACATTTCAAGTTTTTGATTAGTGTAATCTATTTTTTACACTTTATTGGGATGTGCAATTGACTACACAAACAGAGCTAACATCCTCTTATCTGTATTAGGGGTGAACAATCTCTCAGTAGAGAATTTGATATTTTTTCAGTTTTTTTATTCTTCTTGCTCTCTGCTTTCTTCCTCTTTTTCCTTCTATTTTGGCAACAAACTTACATTGGTGTACGAAGAATATGACATCACGTATTGTCTGCTTCCTAAATGATGCACGTGACACTGGTGTCCGTTCGTGTTAATTTTAGATTTATTGAGTAGATTACCGTCATTATGTACTTTTTAAGGCGTCTTTTTCAGTATACATGACTGAGGTCTGACTTGGTACCTCTTTTAGAATTATACCGCCATTCTATACGTACAGACTATATATGCGCCTAGCATTTTCAAAGGTACATGACATATTAGGTAGGAATTGCCGATTATACCAACATGGCGCGTGTTGTTCTTTTGGGGAGTCCTGTTTTTATTTCACTGATTTTCCCTCGCGCGTAATTGAATTCTCGCGTTAGTGATCTCTTACCTTTAAAGATGGTGGATTTGAATTACGGTTGTTACTTCTTTTTAGCGTTATTGTTAGAGTCGGGGATCTCTGGTTGGCGCAAGGTTGCCCTCGTGTCAAGCAGGAACCCTCTCCTCCACGTCAGGGCGCAGGATAACCCCGTTTGAATGACCCTTGCTCACCCTCTAGGTGCGTGGCGTGAGCAGCCAAGGCGATTCCTCAGGCGTTGTAGGTTAAGCACTTACAATCATACACACAGTAAGTACATCAATCCCCCCAGAAACGGACACCAGACTTGGATATATATAAAAATACGCTTCTTTATGTAAAAATAGGTATATATATCTCAGCAGACTTATCACAAGACCAATAACGTTTTCGCTAGGCCACCAGGTTGTAAAGCAGGCAAATGTTCTTTGTTCGTAGTCTCAAATAGATTCTTTGCAGTCTCTTGCAAATGTTACTTGTGGTTCCAGTACTCACAGAGATCGGCTCCTGCGAACGGGGAAATAAGGCGTTGCGGGCCCCGAGCCCGATACTGGAACCTCCTTAGTGATGTGGAGAGTCGGCACAGGTCGGTGCGACTCTCAGCTTAAGAAGTGGTCTTGGGTCCTCGATCAGCGGGTGTGGGCAGGTAGGCAGGCGCGGCCAGCGACCCTCAGCACGGCGGTGCAGGGGGGTCTCCACAGCGGGGGCGGCGCGGCCTGAGATGTCCGGGGATAGCGAAGCGGGGTCACAGGGCACAGTCAGTGCAGCTGGATGACCCGGCGTAGATCACAGTCGTCGGACGGCTTCCGGCGGGAGGGGTGATAGCGCGTTCAGCGCGCTCCAGTGGCAGGTGGTGACAGGGGCGCAGGCGGCCTAGCCCGGGGACAGAGAGCGGCTCCGGACGGAGCGGGGCTCTCACGGGGTTGCGGCAGGCCAGCTCCTGAGTGTCACGGCCCTAGGAGGGGCGATGAGGGGCGCAGTCTCTTTTCCAGCGGGATGCCCACATGGCTCGAATCGGAGGACGAGCAAAAGCACAGAGAACCCACTGGTCCTGAGGTTCAGTTCAGGGGGCAAGCTCAGATCAAGCCCTTGGAGAATGTTTCAAGCACAAAGCAGCAAAGTCTTTTCAGTAGTCTCTTCCTCTCCTTTCTCAGCAAGGCAAGCAGCAGGCCAGCTCCTCCAGCGTCTCCTTCTCCTTCTAGTCGGGCAGAGGTTCTTTGTGGTAAAACAGGATTCTGATTTCTTAGGAGCCAGGCTCCTTCTTTTATACCATGATTCTTTTGTTCTTTAGCGCCAGGGGGCCTAGGCCTGGCTCAGTCCAGTTCTGGAGCACTTTGTTATGGTGACTCTGCTCTTTCCTTTCAGCAGCAGGGCAGAGACATCAGCCGCCCCACAGGGGGCGGCGCCGGCTTTGTGGTGGCAGAGCACAGGTCTATTCAAGAGTCAAGGTGTACTCCTCCCACCCATCCTGGTGTCATCTCCCTACCCACCACCTGGCAGCCAACCTGTCTCTGGGGATCCCCCCACCCTGCTCCTTACTGTTGCTAGGCAGAACACACACACACAGCAGAGGTGGACTGAGATGGTCAGGTCAGTAAATACTAACTTTCTAAAAGTAGTATTTACAAACCCAGGATATTAAAATAAACTTGACTACAAGAAGTATTTTATTATTCTGAGTTCAGGCATACCAAACTTGACACTCTACCATGCTCTCTGAGTCCACTGGGGTCACAGCGTTGGCGTGATCCCAGCAGCCCAGTCTGGCCTATGGAGAGCAGGTAGCCTTCAATAGTGAAAAACGGAAAGGGCTGTAATTCACTACTAAGACATGCCACACACATCAGGGCATGTCCTACCTTATGCCTACAATGCACCCTGCCCTTGGGCCTACCAGAGGGGTGGCTAATATGTAGGTAAGAGAAGGTTTTAGGGACTGGCAAGTGGGGGCACTTGCGCAGTCAGCGCGACGGTCCCGGACCGCGCACAGGGTCTGCGGTGGCAGACCCTAGACACATTTTACAAGGCCGCTTCCTGTGGGTGGCGCAACCAGCGCTGCAAGCCCACCAGCAGCATTGGCATTCACAAGCCCTGGCACCCCTGGTGCACTTTACTGGGGACTGACAGTGGATCCAATAAGCCAATCATGAACATCAATTACAGGTACACTTTACCTAGGGAGCACTTGCACTGCGGCACGGATTAGCCGTGGCGCAGTGCCCTGAGCGGACAACACCAGCAAAACAATCGAGGCACACCATCAAAAAGTGGAAGGGGAACTCACGCCAAGGTGCCAGGTCTAACACGTGTCCCCTTCAGCTGAAATGTGGGGAGAACTACCCTTGCCCAGGGGGTTCTTCGTCACTAAGGCGGAAATACCTGGACAGACCGTCAGCGTTGGCGTGATCTGTACCAGGACGGTGTTCCACCGTAAAGTCCATACCCTGTAGGGAGATGGACCACCTCAACAGCTTCGGGTTCTCACCCCTCATTTGCATCAACCATCTGAGGGGCCTGTGGTCCGTCTGAACCCGGAAGTGAGACCCAAACAAGTAGGGTCTTAGCTTCTTCAGCGCCCAGACCACGGCAAATGCTTCTCGCTCTATTGCACTCCACCTACTTTCCCGTGGAAGTAACCTCCTACTGATGAAGGCTACGGGTTGGTCCCAGCCCTCCTCAGTCATCTGTGAGAGAACAGCCCCTACACCATGCTCTGAAGCGTCTGTCTGCACTAGGAATTCCTTGGAGAAGTCGGGGGCCAAGAGCACGGGCGCCGTGCACATGGCAGTCTTCAGGGTGTCGAAAGCTTTCTGACAGGTGTCAGTCCAAATCACGTTCCTGGGCTGCTTCTTGGAAGTCAGCTCTGTCAAGGGGGCAACAATCATTCCATAGCCCTTGACAAACCTCCTGTAGTACCCAGTGAGCCCCAGGAAGGCCCTCACTGTGGTCTGCGTCTTGGGGGGTTCCCAAGCCAGGATGGTCTCAATTTTGGGTTGCAAGGGTGCCACCTTGCCACTCCCCACTTGGTGTCCCAAGTACACCACGGAACCCTGCCCGATCTGGCACTTGCTTGCCTTGATCGTGAGGCCTGCTCGGCGCAGAGCCATCAACACTTCCCAGAGGTGGCGCAGGTGTTCGGGCCAGGTGGCACTGAACACTGCGATGTCATCCAGGTAGGCGGCGCTGAACGCATCCAGCCCAACCAGTACCTGGTTGACCAACCTCTGAAAGGTGGCAGGGGCATTCTTCATCCCAAATGGCATGACTCGGAACTGGAAGTGCCCATCTGGTGTAGAGAATGCGGACCTCTCTTTGGCCCCATCGGTCAAGGCGATCTGCCAGTACCCAGACGTTAAATCGAACGTGCGGAGGAACCGGGCAGCCCCCAGCCGATCAATGAGCTCATCAGCTCTGGGGATGGGGTGCGCGTCAGTCTTCGTTACTGAATTGAGTCCTCTGTAGTCCACACAGAACCGGAGTTCAGGTGTGGCTCCCGGCGCAGCAGCTTTGGGGACCAAGACCACGGGGCTGGACCAAGGACTGCTGGAGGACTCAACCACCCCTAGCGCACGCATTTTGGAGACCTCCTCCTTGATGCAAGCTCGGACCCTGTCAGTTACCCTGTAAGCCTTGTGCTTCACGGGTAAACTGTCTCCTGTGTCCACATCATGGACGCACCAATCTGTGACACCAGGAACCAGGGAGAACCTATCGGAAAACTGCCCCAGCAAGTGGCGGCAATCTTCCTGTTGTTCGGGCGTCAGGGTGGGTGAGAGGTTAACTCCATCCACTGACCCATCTTTCTCAGAGGTCACTAAGAGGTCAGGAAGAGGCTCTGTCTCCTCTTCCATTCCATCATCAGTGGCCAGCAGCATGCCCACTTCGGTCCTCTCTAAGTGGGGCTTAAGGCGGTTAACATGTAGGACCCTCAAAGGGTTCCTGGGAGACCGCATGTCCACCAAGTAGGTGATAGGACTTTTGCGCTCCACAACCTCAAATGGACCTGTCCACTTATCCTGAAGTGCACAAGGCTCCACTGGGGCCAAGACCCACACCTTTTGTCCAGGTTGAAGCTCTACCAGAGTGGCATTCCGGTCGTACCACCGCTTCATCTCCTCCTGGCTGGCTTCCAGATTTGCCTCAGCAAGTTGCCTGAAACGCCGAGTCTGGTTTCGGAAGGCCAGCATGTAACTGTATACATTCTGGGGAGGTTTCCTGGGAGATTGCTCCCAGCCTTCCTTTACCAAACTCAGAGGTCCTCTTACCGGGTGACCATACAGAAGCTCAAAGGGGCTGAATCCTAGAGACTTCTGTGGCACCTCTCGGTAAGCGAAGAGCAGGCATGGCAAGAGGACGTCCCACTTACGCCTCATTGGACCGTCCAGGCCCATGATCATGCCTTTGAGGGTTCGGTTGAATCTCTCAACCAACCCATTTCCTTGGGGGTGGTAAGGAGTGGTGAACTTGTAAGTTACCCCACACTCCTTCCACAGGGATTTCATATACGTGGATATGAAATTGGTCCCCCTGTCGCTCACCACCTCTAGAGGGAATCCCACTCGGGAGAAAATTCCCATCAGTGCCCGTCCCACCACGGGGGCCGTCACTGTCCTCAGAGGGATGGCTTCAGGGTACCGGGTGGCATGGTCCACCAAGACCAGGATGAACCTGTTGCCCAGGGCTGTCTTGGGGTCCAGAGGCCCCACAATATCAATACCCACTCGTTGGAATGGCGTACCGACCACAGGGAAAGGTTGCAGAGGAGCCTTGTGCTTCCCTCCGCTCTTACCACTTGCCTGGCAAGTCTGACAGGTTCGGCAGTAGGAATCTGAATTCTTGTGCATTTGGGGCCAGTAAAAGTGGGTGACAAGCCTGTCATAGGTCTTGTCCATCCCCAAATGTCCTGCTAACGGCACATCATGAGCCAGCCCCAGTAGGAAGGTTCTGAACTTCTGGGGTACCACCAGCACACGGGCTGACCCAGGTTCAGCAGCCTTAGGCTCGGAATACAGGAGGTCACTCTCCCAGTACACGTAGTGTGTTTTGGCCTGAACACCATTGGCCTGGTCTGCAGCCTGCTGCCGCATACCCACGAGAGAAGGGCATTCTTTCTGCTCCCTGCAGAATTCCTCCCTGGAGGGACCTCCTTCTTGCTGCCAATGGGTCAGCTCAGGCAAGTCTCCCAGTTCGGCAATCTGTTCCCCGGTAGGCTCCAGAGCATCCCCCTCAGGGTCTACTTCCTCCTGGGCCGTGGGAACTTCGGGGGCCGGTTTCCCGCGCCTCCTGCGCCTTCTCCCTAAGGCCGGTTCCTGGACCTCTCCCTCAGGCTCCAGGACCCTCTCAACACCCCTACTGGCTGCCATGGACCGGGTGGTCACGCACGCCCAGTCGGGTAGACCCACCATCCTCAGATGCGTGGTCTTCTCCACCTTTTCCCAAGGGGAGCTCTCCAGGTCGTTCCCTAGCAGACAGTCTACAGGCATGTCAGTTCTCACAGCGACTTGTAGAGTACCAGAGACCTCCCCCCACTCAAAGGGAACTTGAGCCATTGGACAACGACTCTCTATGTTGTCAGCATTGACAACCCTACAGTAGGCATTGGGTACAATCTGCTCTTGAGACACCAGGTGTTTCCTCACTGAGGTCACGCTGGCTCCTGTATCTCTAAGAGCCTCAACCTTCTTTCCATTGATGGTCACTACTTGCCCATATTTCTTAGTGTTAGAGGGCAAGTAAGTTTCAGGGACCATCTCACTGTCTCCTAGCGAGACTAGGGTCATCTGCCCGGGACCCCCACCCTCCTGGACTGCTACCTCCTCCCCAAAGTTAACACTAGCTACTTGCCGGGGTGGAACACCAGTGGGTGCGGTCTTACCAAACAGGCGACACTTAGGATCAGAGGCAATGTGACCCGGGTCACCACACCTATAACAATTGAAGGGCCCCTTTGGAACAGGTCTACCTGTCGGGGCCCCGTTCTGCTGCGGGGGTGGGGGAGGCTGAGAACCCTTCTGCTGGTTCCCTTGGGAATTACTTTGGGGGCCTTTTTGGAACCCCTTCTGTTTACCCCTGTCCCCCCCACTCTTCTGCTGGGGACCCTGCCCACCTTTGGCGGAGTCTCCCACTTGACCCTTGTGGACCCTGGTGCTGAGCCAGCGGTCCGCCTCCTCAGCAAGCTTCCTCGGGTTGGACAGCTTGCTATCAATCAGGTGCTGGCGTAGCTCAGGAAAACATTGACTGGACAAGTGCTCCCATGCAATTAAATCAAGCAGCCCTTGATAATCATTCACTTTGCTACCCTTCACCCAACCATCCAGTGCTCTGCAGAAAAAGGTCACATACTCCACATACGTACTCTCAGGGATCTTCTTCGTCTCCCTGAACCGCTGTCTATATAGCTCAGGAGTTAACCCATACCTGTTCATTAAAGCTTCCTTCATATGGGGGTATGAGGCTTGGAGATCTAAGGGTAAATCTAACAGTGTGTCACGCCCTTCAGCAAGGAACCTTCCCCACAACCCCGCTCCCCAGTCTTTCTCAGGGACCCGGTGTGAAGACATGGCCACCTCGTAGGCTCTAAACCACTGCCCTATGTCATCCTTTCTAAAATACTCCTTTACTACATCTTTGGGGATGTACACCTTGGACTCTACCTGCACCGGTGGAGTGCTGCCACCAGAAGGAGCGGTGTCCAAACTTTTCGCCTTCAGCTCCAACTCCTTCAATCTTATATCATGATCCATTTGGCGTTGTTGTGCCTCCAGGGCCAACTTCTGCTTCTCCATTTCCATTTGTCCTGCCAACTTTGCCATCTCCATGGCATGCGCCCTGTCTGCTGCCCTGTCTGCCAGCTCCTCTGGCGACCGGACTCTGCTGGGCTCCTCAAGGTTGTCGGGTGGAACGATGTCCCCCGCATTCCGTGGGTCTCTTGACTCCTTCCAGGCTCTCAGCGCCTTGGCGTACTGGGTCCTCCTCTTGAATCCAGTATGGGGGACTCGGAATTTTACACTGTAGCCTTTCAATTGCTCCATCGAGTAGCCTTCCAGTCTCTCCCAATCCACCTCATCTATTCCAGAAATCACAGCGAGCGCTCTTCCAGCAGAGAGTGAGCCAGGCATGGTTGCAGTAATGGCAGATGTCTCAACAAAGTTCAAAAAATGAAAACCTGTGGCTGCGTTATTTGGTCTGCTCTCACTATCTGGTGATTAATAATTCACTGTATGCAAATTACAAGTGCAAATCCGAAATCCCACCGCTGCCACCAATGTTAGAGTCGGGGATCTCTGGTTGGCGCAAGGTTGCCCTCGTGTCAAGCAGGAACCCTCTCCTCCACGTCAGGGCGCAGGATAACCCCGTTTGAATGACCCTTGCTCACCCTCTAGGTGCGTGGCGTGAGCAGCCAAGGCGATTCCTCAGGCGTTGTAGGTTAAGCACTTACAATCATACACACAGTAAATACATCAATCCCCCCAGAAACGGACACCAGACTTGGATATATATAAAAATACGCTTCTTTATGTAAAAATAGGTATATATATCTCAGCAGACTTATCACAAGACCAATAACGTTTTCGCTAGGCCACCAGGTTGTAAAGCAGGCAAATGTTCTTTGTTCGTAGTCTCAAATAGATTCTTTGCAGTCTCTTGCAAATGTTACTTGTGGTTCCTGTACTCACAGAGATCGGCTCCTGCGAACGGGGAAATAAGGCGTTGCGGGCCCCGAGCCCGATACTGGAACCTCCTTAGTGATGTGGAGAGTCGGCACAGGTCGGTGCGACTCTCAGCTTAAGAAGTGGTCTTGGGTCCTCGATCAGCGGGTGTGGGCAGGTAGGCAGGCGCGGCCAGCGACCCTCAGCACGGCGGTGCAGGGGGGTCTCCACAGCGGGGGCGGCGCGGCCTGAGATGTCCGGGGATAGCGAAGCGGGGTCACAGGGCACAGTCAGTGCAGCTGGATGACCCGGCGTAGATCACAGTCGTCGGACGGCTTCCGGCGGGAGGGGTGATAGCGCGTTCAGCGCGCTCCAGTGGCAGGCGGTGACAGGGGCGCAGGCGGCCTAGCCCGGGGACAGAGAGCGGCTCCGGACGGAGCGGGGCTCTCACGGGGTTGCGGCAGGCGAGCTCCTGAGTGTCACGGCCCTAGGAGGGGCGATGAGGGGCGCAGTCTCTTTTCCAGCGGGATGCCCACACGGCTCGAATCGGAGGACGAGCAAAAGCACAGAGAACCCACTGGTCCTGGGGTTCAGTTCAGGGGGCAAGCTCAGATCAAGCCCTTGGAGAATGTTTCAAGCACAAAGCAGCAAAGTCTTTTCAGTAGTCTCTTCCTCTCCTTTCTCAGCAAGGCAAGCAGCAGGCCAGCTCCTCCAGCGTCTCCGTCTCCTTCTAGTCGGGCAGAGGTTCTTTGTGGTAAAACAGGATTCTGATTTCTTAGGAGCCAGGCTCCTTCTTTTATACCATGATTCTTTTGTTCTTTAGCGCCAGGGGGCCTAGGCCTGGCTCAGTCCAGTTCTGGAGCACTTTGTTATGGTGACTCTGCTCTTTCCTTTCAGCAGCAGGGCAGAGACATCAGCCGCCCACAGGGGGCGGCGCCGGCTTTGTGGTGGCAGAGCACAGGTCTATTCAAGAGTCAAGGTGTACTCCTCCCACCCCTCCTGGTGTCATCTCCCTACCCACCACCTGGCAGCCAACCTGTCTCTGGGGATCCCCCCACCCTGCTCCTTACTGTTGCTAGGCAGAACACACACACACAGCAGAGGTGGACTGAGATGGTCAGGTCAGTAAATACTAACTTTCTAAAAGTAGTATTTACAAACCCAGGATATTAAAATAAACTTGACTACAAGAAGTATTTTATTATTCTGAGTTCAGGCATACCAAACTTGACACTCTACCATGCTCTCTGAGTCCACTGGGGTCACAGCATTGGCGTGATCCCAGCAGCCCAGTCTGGCCTATGGAGAGCAGGTAGCCTTCAATAGTAAAAAACGGAAAGGGCTGTAATTCACTACTAAGACATGCCACACACATCAGGGCATGTCCTACCTTATGCCTACAATGCACCCTGCCCTTGGGCCTACCAGAGGGGTGGCTAATATGTAGGTAAGGGAAGGTTTTAGGGACTGGCAAGTGGGGGCACTTGCGCAGTCAGCGCGACGGTCCCGGACCGCGCACAGGGTCTGCGGTGGCAGACCCTAGACACATTTTACAAGGCCGCTTCCTGTGGGTGGCGCAACCAGCGCTGCAAGCCCACCAGCAGCATTGGCATTCACAAGCCCTGGCACCCCTGGTGCACTTTACTGGGGACTGACAGTGGATCCAATAAACCAATCATGAACATCAATTACAGGTACACTTTACCTAGGGAGCACTTGCACTGCGGCACGGATTAGCCGTGGCGCAGTGCCCTGAGCAGACAACACCAGCAAAACAATCGAGGCACACCATCAAAAAGTGGAAGGGAAACTCACGCCAAGGTGCCAGGTCTAACAGTTATCAAGCGCTTTTCGATATATTACGATTCATCCCCACGGTAAGGAGATTGGGAAAAGCGCTGATTCCATTTGCGCGTAATTGAATCCTTGTATTATTGATTACTCGCTTTGAAATAGGGTGGGTTTTTAGTACTGTTATTATTTGTCTATAGGGTCATTATACGTTTTTGGTTATATGATTAATTATCCCTACAACAAGACAGGGAGAATCACAACAGTGTTCGAGTTAACTTATGGGCTTGGTTATGCAGAATGGTTTCTACTTAATGTAAGTTATAGCTTGGGCACCTTATTGACGACGCGATTATTTTTCGTATGATAGACAATACTTGTATCGTTACATATGCGATTAGTTATACATTCTATCTACCTGATTATTGGCCCTCGATTTACACTCAGTTTGCATTCTCAGACCCCCTTCTGGGTGTTTGTTTATTTTTGGTGTGTCCAGGATCGTTACATATTATCCACTCATCACTTTTGTGTGCTTTGGGACCTAGTTTGATCAACATGAACGACTATAGATCTACGTTGGAATGTTCTTGGTGAGTGTCCATGTTTATAACTTCTGCACACTTTTTTGAGTTTATTATTTTCAATTGTGCTGGATATTGATGCATGGTAATTTCTCAAGCTAATATATTATTGACAATTAGCGTGTTTTCTTCATTTCATTTACAAATGATTTGTGCATCATACCAATATTGTTTCGTGCACTCTTGTAGGAGAGAGGTTACGTTGATACACTATTTGGATTACAGTTTATCAGGAGTTTTATATATAGGGATATTATCAATTTATCCTTATATAGTTATGTTCTCCTTTTAGGAGTACTTTTATACATACCAGTAGTTTATAATACATAAACTTTTGATATCCATAAGGAGACCACATTAGTAGATTTATATAGCTATTCTTTTTTTGCTTGTGATTAGAACTGACGGCATCTTTGCATATTCAAGTCAGGATTTGAATATTCAACCATTAGGTGGGTGCTATTGGCTATTTTGGCCTTTAGGAGTATTGATAATATTTTTTCTTTTATCAGTATCACACATTATTTTGTGTGGTTTGTCCTAGTAGCACGGGCGTGAGAGTATGACACAATCACACGTTTTAGTTAATTTTTAGGGAGTCTATATGATAAACTCACTTATATATCTTAGAACATAGGCTCAAGGGTCTAATATTTCTATATCTTTTCGGTGGATTTCTTTCTCTTTTTCTATAACATTAGGTTTCACTTCGGTGACTTTGACACAATATCTTTCTTTCTCTTTGGATCTGTATTTGAGCACTATTTACATTTCGGGTGATTTCTGTAATCGGAGAGATTCTGTTTCTAGCAGCCTTTTAACATTATAATTTGTAAGTATTATCCTATATTATCTGATTGATGATATATGCATTTTTATGTCTACAGCCTTCAGAAAGTCAAAGTACTTATCAAATCCAGACGAAACACATGTTGGCTGTTGCGAATTTGGATATGAGTTTGAAAATCATTAAAAAGAATACGTTTTTGAAGATTTGACGTCCATGCAACCTATTTTATGGAACTTTGGAACACTCCAGATTCTTGAAGGACTTTTAGAGATTGCTGATCTAATTATTACATATATTGGTCCTAAGACAAAAGTTTGATATAGAACTGTTTGTACTTACAATATGGGTGTGCGTTATTAGCTGTTTTTTCTTTTAGTGATTTGACTTGTCAATGTTCTCCATGGTGACATGGATTGGGCAAGGAAGCACTCTAGCTTTTCAATGCTCATGACAGTGAGAGCTGGTGGTGTGTGTGTTGCGGTTTGGCTGCTGTTAGTAGCATGTCTCCTCCAATGTAGTCCAGGTTAGACCTTGGGTCTACAGTGTCTAAGTCAGTGAGTGGTGTGTTGTGTGAAGGATGCATATGTTGCAGCACGAAGTAGGAGTGGAATGCAGCTCACAACAGCACTGAGTGTGAATGAGACCATGCTATGGTGTCGGCTTGATTGGTGTGTCCATTCCATTCACTGTCAGATGTCCCCTGTCAATGATGTGAGTTCCTATGTGTTTTGTGTAATGTACTATATACATTGCACAAAACAACATCATTTGGGATGCCTTTAAAGAGACAGCAAGAGACTTTATTATTAACAATGTTTCCAAAAAGAGACACATCGCTCATAAAAAAATCCACTGATCTCTTTGCAAAAATAAAGAAATTGGAACATTCCTACTTTACCTCTAGGTCAAAAGACTATTTAATTGAGCTTATTGATACCAAACTCAAATTCAATAGAGAATCTACAATGATGCCTCATTGTATCTTCTAAAATCCAGTGCAAACTTCTATGGGGGACAGAACAAGTCAGGAAAACTCCTGGCAAATTACCTTAAACTTAAACATAATAGACTTAACATTGAATCAATTCTAGATTCCCAACAAATTCTTAAATATAAGGACTGTAAGATTCTAGAGAAATTTCATCACTTCTATAATTCTTTATATACATCAGATACCTCTCCCTCAGATTCTCAAATTGCAGAATATCTCTCTTCCATAACAAAACCCTTTGATACAAAATTAGATCTTGACCCATTAGAGTTGGATATCTCACACGACGAATTGCATAAAGCTTTACTTACACTCACAAAGGCTAAAGTCCCAGGCCCGGATGGATTCACAGTGAATTTTATATGCAATTTTCTCAAATACTCATTCCAAAATGATCTACTCTCATATCTTTAGTCTTTCAAAAAGGCGAAGCTTGTGGTTTATTCCTTGAAGCCTTGATTTGCCTAATTCGCAAAGATGGTAAAGATTTCCGCTACTGTAGGAATTTCAGACCAATTTATTCTAGTGAACATAGACTATAAAATCTTCTCCAAGGCCCCAGCTTTGAGAATGGACTCCTACCTTCTTGATATTCTTCGTAGAGAACAGTCAGGTTTTGTTAAAGGACGCTACATTACGGATTACTCGATTATTTTTTTATATTCTTTCTAAATCTTCCCTCTTTTCTGAGTCTCTAGCGGCAATTGCATTGGACACTGAGAAAAAATGTGAAAGAGTCCATTGGCCTTTTTTGTTTCAATCTCTCAAATGGTTTGGATTTGCCAAAAATTACTTTTTTGTTTTCTCTACTTTATTCAAATCCTAAAGCAGCAGTTTATGTTAATAACACTTCTTTTCCTTATTTCACCTTAGGCAGCGGGGTAAGACAAGTCTGCCCATTGTCTCCTTTTCTTTTCAATTTAGCCTTAGAGCCCTTCCTAGCTAAAGTACGCCAAAACCAGGGATTACATGGTTTCAAATCTACTACATTACAAGTGAAGTTGGCAGCAAACGCTGATGATATTTTATTATTCATCTCAGATCCTCAATCTTCCCTTCCCGCCTTATTACAAGAGGTGAATTTGTACTCTTTCATCTCTGGTTATAAACTAAACAATGATAAATGTGAGATTCTACCACTGACCAAATTTACCTTCAAGGAAGACTTTATAAGTACTAATTTTACTTGGAACCCCAAACATATAAAATATTTAGGCATTCATTTCGCTCCATTAATTAAAACTTCCATTGCCATAAATATAGAGAAATGCTTGTCAAAGTTAGTTGATTTGACAAGCAGATGGCATCCACTTTATTTGTCAAAATGATGCTTTCTCCTATTATTCTTTATACTATTTCTAATATTCCCCTTGCTATTTTATCAAAGTCCTTTAAGAAAATTAATTCTATACTCTCTTCTTTTCTCTGTAACAACAAGAAAGCACGCATGTCTTTAATAAAACTTATTCGCCGAAAAACAGATTGAGGTGTTAACATCCCTGATTTTCTCCAATACCATAAGGCATTCCTATTGCGTCAAACCTCCAATTGGATATCAGATTCCACACAAGCTCCACCTCTCTGGGTACCACTTGAGCAATCTTTTTTATCTCCCTTTTCCTTGAGTTCACCCGTAAACCCCAGCATATATCTACTTCCATTCTCAAATACTAGTGTCGCTTATTAGATTCAGTTCTTTCATTCTTTCCCGATAATCACAAAATGTTTCCTAATACTACTTTGTGGCATAATAAACTTATATTGATCAAATGTAAACCCTTCTACTGGAAAACGTGGAGACAAAAGGGCTTACTTTGGGTACACCAATGTTTTGAGGCAGATAAAGTAATGTCCTTCTCTAAGGCTAGCCCCTTATTTGACATTCCTCCTTTATTCTGAAAAAATACCTACTATTATATGATGCGATACACCACTCCCTCACCCAATTTACTTCATCTACCCATAATACCCCAGAATATTAGTCCTCTTCGCAATCTCCTTCACACATACCCTAGAGCTTTTACCATTTACTCTTTTCCCGACAAGTCAATTAATACCAGGGACACAAAGAAACCAGAATTAGCTTGGGAACAAGATCTTGGGAAGGTTTGGTCAATTCCCACACGGACAAAAATCTGCAATAAGATCTGGAAAACCTCCAGAGCAACTAACATCACTCAAACACTTCTTTACATTTATAATAGGCTCCTTCTTTCTCCCTCAGCATTGCATAGCATAACATGGACATGTTAGGCACGTGTTGGTCCTGTTCTTTATCACATGCCGATTTAAATCACCTACTGTTTGAGTGTCCTTTTGTTACGGATATTTGGGAGGAAGTCTGGAAGAAGAAAGTTGTGATTTTTGATTGTGTGGCTCTTCTTTTCCCCGCTAATATATTTTTAGGTTCTCTATCAGATGACTGGGACGATTTCCCCTTAAACACAAGAATTTTGGACTTGCTTATAGCAATGGCATTTCAGCAAATCACTAAAAATTGGAAAGACCTATCCAAATTGTCTTTTCAAGCTTGGTGGTATGCAGTCTGTCATAACCACAGGTTAGATACAGCTTACGTGGTTCCCCCTTCTCTAGATATGAAACAATTAGTATTATGGTTCCCTGTTATTCATTACATCAATGAAAGTGCGAAACGCAATAATTTGAGATCACCTGCTGAACAAGAAGTTTTGAAGCCTCCTTAAAATTCTACGTTACATGATTGCTAATATTATCTCTATTTCATTCACGTGTATGGTTATTAACTAGCACAGTTTACCAAATTTTATTTACTTGTTCTGTAATTCTTTTTCTTATTTCAATGTTATAATTACTTGCTTTATATGACATATATTGTAATTTGTATTTTTAATCTTAATAGAATTATCTTTTAAAACTTTTTTTTTAAAAGGATATCACATGTCCACCAGGTTTTGGCTCATTCACAGTTTGTCTATGTTCCTGCCTCCTCCATTTTCCCTCTTCGGTGGTTGCAGTTTACTTGCCCTAGCTACTAAGAACATAAACAACATACATGTTTAACATGAGGTTTAGAACAACATGACTCTCTCTTCTTTTTGTGTACCCTTCACAAATATCTTGTCTCTTCCCTTATAGGTCTTTCTGATGCTGTCGGATGTTGCCTTATATTCAACAATGTGTGCATTGGAAATGGAAAACCCTTTATTGCTTGAAAATTCTGTATATACAAAGAAAGGGAAAATGTGGTTCTTATGGATTCAGATAGCCAATATTTAAACCTTATGAATATAAGAGCAACACAAACAGGCCTGTATCAAAGGAGAATACATATTAATTAAGAATATGCAGCCAGTTAATGAGCATAAAACATGAAATAACGAACTGGATGACAACTTGTAATAACAATTTTTCCATTAAATTGTGATCATATTTGCAAAATAAAGTATTATGTTTCTTAATTGCTCACATGTCTAATTGTAGCTTAGCTTGTCTGTAACTGTAGCCTTTTAAATATTAGTTTAAAAATGTCCTGGCTATTGAACTTAGGTTTGCTAATAACTTCTACTTTTTAATCCCAAATTACTACAGTTATTTTTTGGAACAGTAAAATGATTCCCACATGATCGCGTTTTCACATTTTCTGGTTTATCTTTTATCATTACTTAAAAGATATATATAAATCCACTATTGTAATTATGGGGGACTTTAATTTAAAATTAGGAATTTCAAACCCAAGTAGGTTTAACCTAATAACGGAGAGGCTGTATATGGGTCACTATTTAATGCCATGTGGCAATTTAAAAACTAATGTAGATGGTGACTTCCTACAAGATTTCCTAGACATATGTGACACGGATCCAGCAGAAGCATTATGGTATTTTCTATTATTTAAAGCATTCAATTCCCTTTCACTGTTTATTCCTTTAACCCTCTAATGGTATTGGGCCTTCTATAGTCAAAAGAATTGCAGCGTCTCATTTACCACAGAGGCAATGGTCCTCTCATGGACCTTTCTCCGCCGATAGGAGTGGTGGTAATTAGGGTGTTCCAAAATCTCCACGTCAGTCACAGACTGAGGACTATTAACTGGTGACCAGCTCACAAGTTTGAAATTAAATTCAAATATACTACTCTCAGTACCATAATATAAATCTAAAGTATTGCGATAGAAAGACCATTACTTCTGAAGAAGTTAAGACTAAACAGAATTACATAAACCAGTAGTTCTGCCACTGTGACACAGAATAAGAGAAACAGAACTTGATATTCAGAAAAGACTTTCTGATTCTTCCTACAATGCATCTACAATGAACAAAGTAATAGCACATTTCAATTAAAGGGCATCGAGACACAAAAATTAAACTCAGGCAATTTAGAATCTTTGGTTATTGTATTAATGTACCGAAATCGATCAAATAAAAAAAGATTTAACATTTTTAGCTAAGACTATTACAATACAGAGTACAAGACAACATTTTTGTTCAGAAATTCAAATTAGCTGCAGAGAGTTACAGGTCCTAACTACTGGTAAAAGGCAGCCAGATGATTAGCTTCTTTAACAGCATTCAAAAACATTCTAAGTAAAAGGCAAACAGGATCAAGTTAAAAGTCCTCTAAGGATAAGTCAATAAAAGGAGTCTAAAAGGGGAACAATTGCATATTCAAAATGTTTGACAAAGAAGAAGTCCAGTTCTACTGCTTTAGGTAACAATATCAGCATAAAGGCAGTTCAATATTTAGAAAACAAGGATGGTTATAAAAAAGTGTTCCGTTCTCTCTTGCATCAATGAAAAATGACAGTGTTGAAGTCTCCTGTATAGGAAAAGAAAAATAATGGCGTAGAGAGTTGCCCCACCTTTAGGGTTTCTCCGATAATGGACTCAGTGACACAGCAGGAGATGTATCATCACCTCACGATGGTCTGCCCATCACATGATTAGGTTACATATGATTTCCAAAAATACTAAATTATACTCCTTCATACTTTTTCATGCTACTCATTAGAAAGTAGTAGCTTTCTTGTCCATAGTAAGAAGTATACAAAGTAAATTCTTGCAAAATCAGGTCAGGGGTCAGATTCCCATTGAAAAGTTGAATCGTGAACTTCTAATGGAATGTCCTTTAGGAAAAAGTGTAGCTCATATATAACAAATAATGAAACATTTGAATGAAGAAGGAAGGAACCATTATATCTCACTAAAGGACATGCAAATCAGATTAAACTTTGATGCATAGATTAGTTTTTGATGAATTAAACTAAATTAAAATCAAATAGAATGCAAACAACTTAGTATTTCATACTAAAAGGAAAAAATAATTGTGTTTCACCATTGTATTATTAAATGAACTAGGCTAATATTAGCTATGGCCTACTCTTACGATTTTCAAGCCTCCATACATATAAATTGCTCGTGAAAGCCTTTTTACTAAAATCATATCAGGATTTTTTTATATTCATTAGAGTCTCTAGTATTACTTGTAAAAATGTCAGCATACTAACTCCTTCCATTAATAAATTACACCATATTCTATTTGCTATGCATTACAATTAAAAGCAACAGGAAATGTCCACGTTTTCTAAAATTATTTATTTCATAAGTAAAATGAATCATTACATTGTTTTCATAAATAAACTTGTTATTTATTTTTTAGTTAAGCATTATGACCACTGAGAAATTGACTTTTACAGCTTGTGTGCAGGTGCACTTTCATGTTTTGTGTCTAAAATCAGTAAATATGTTGCATAAAGTATTTTAAAAATATTCTGCTCTATCCACACATATAACTGCTCTTTCTTGTGCTCAAGTGTCTTACTGATATATGACACCTTTAAAGAAACGGAAGCAACCTGTACATTGGTTATATTTTGATATCAAGCCACTTCTTCAAATATGCAAAAATTGATGAGCTCCCTACAAGACCTTGAAAAGTTACATACATTTATAACCATGGTGTTCAGTGCCATAGTTAGGAGCTACCCCATTGATGCTGATACACCAAATACAAGAGGAAGCTCTAATTGGTGACGGAAGGAGATTACAGTAGTCATGTGCTGACTCGGTCTAGGTCTACTCTCTTCCCGCAGCTCCGCTGTGCCGTCTCTTGCCTCCAGACCCGACCTCCTCCTTGGGAGGTTCGAGGCTGCTGCCCGCTGCTTCCCGATCCTGCGCCTGCTGCCTGCTCCAGCTGGGACCAGACTGCGTGCAACCACGATAACCTTTCTCAGCCATTGTTTTTCTTCTTAATTTTTCCCTGTTGTGCCACTCTTACTGTGCCCATCTGTGTCTTGCTCTAATTCCACCACCATTTTTTTTTCCCTTGTGCCTGCCTGTTCCTTTCACCTTTCGCCGCTGCTGCCCCTGAGGCTCCTCCCCCCCGGAATTCCCCCGCTCCCACCTCTCAGCCTCTCCTTCATCCCACTGCACCCATCTGTGAACCTACCATGGCCAGTGCCAGGAAGCCTGGACCTCCCACTACCCATCGCTACGACACCACAACCCTCCTCGCACTCAACCCTGGAAGACTTAGAGAATGCAACAGGCCTCGCCAAACACAACCCACGGCCAGTTCTCCTAGCTCCACTGTCGCCAGACCCTCACCGCCACCCCGGCCTCCAACACCGACAACATATCTATTCAAATGAATACATTTTGATATAAATGAGTGGATATGCATTTAATGTCTTTTCGTGATTATTTGTAATCGAGATAGATGTATGTATAGGCGTGGCCATTCTAAATGTCTTATGATTAGTTCTAGTGTGCGATACTTTGTACGCATATAAATAACTCGTTGTACACCCTACAGAACCCATTTTTTCTTGATATCCAACACAGACAACAGCACCGGTGACACCCTAAAATGCATCCTCCTCAATTTACGGTCGTACACAAACATGCCATGGAAATCTGGAACCTTAGACTCTCTCTCGCCCGACATCACCTTCTTCACAGAGAACTGGACCAACACCTCCTCCGCCCCCGACATCCACACCGCCATCCCAGATGGATACAAGAAACAGAGTTTTTCCCGTCAGTCTTTGCCAGTTTATTGTTGGCAGAGAAGGATGAAAAAAAGACACTGTACCATCCAACCTAAATAGGGAAGGTGGTGTAATGTCCTTCCTCTGGTGGCCCATACTCCCTTGTGCTGTTGGAGAAAGTTTTCCAACGACAGAGCCAACAGGGGTTCCGCTGATAGAATACTTAAGCTAAATGAGGTGAGTGAGTGATTGGCTGGCAGGGTACTTTGTTGTGTTTGTGACAAAATACTGTGGCAAAGTCTTAATAATACCCTAAGTCCTATATTGCAGACTTTGGGCCAGCACCAATATTGATTTGTTTCTCCAAATTTAAAGATACTGACTTCTATATCAATTATTTTTTCTGTCACTTGATTTATTCAGGCAGCTCTCATCTTTTACAGATAATGGTGATGCTTAACTGTAAATTTTGACATTTGTTTTAACGAAATATTAGGAATTTAATGTTGTGCTTGTGTATAGCCATCATAGATTAATTGCAGACTGACATTGTATGTTTTTGAGTATTCTTTAACCAAAAGAAGGTATTTTAATGAGCTTGGAAACATTTTCGAGAGCAACAACAATGGGACTATACTGTTGGGTTTGTGTGACTGTGTTTATAGGTACAAGAAACCTGATGTCACTGACGCTATATTTGTCCCAAGGTTAGTGATTAAAGGGGTGTTTGTTCTCAGTGCATGGGTGAAAAATATTAAGTACAAAAAGAATATGTCAGTATGGAATTGGAAAGAAAAAAAATGCCTGAATCCAGAAACTATCGATTGTGCCCTAAAGTATGGCGGTACAAAGGGAGGCGTGCACACCTTAGACACATCCACCCCCGGGTTGGGGAACCTAGCACAAGCTGGAAGCATTTATTGCCAATCATTTTCTTTCCTACCCCTAATAGAGGCACACCCCTACTTCACTGCCCAGTTACTCTCAATGCTACAAAACACTACAATACCAATGAGAGTATGTAGGGTCAAAGGCAGCTAGTTTAATAATTAGTGGGATTCCAAGTGATAGAGATTTTTCTTATTCTCACACAATGGAATCATTCAATAGTTTTGCTTTTATCCTCCATTCACCCTACCCACACTGGGCCCTCCTACAGCCTAGAGTCAATTCTCATTTCTACCAGGTCTATAACTCAAAGACATAGATTGTGCCGATTAATATTTTTCAGATGATAGGAGGGGTGATTGTAGATTCTCTCACAAATTTGCCACATTTACAAGATTAGGACCAACTCCCACATCCTGCACAATTTCAATGAACAAACATAAACACAAATGAGAGTCCCAATCCAAACTGAGTTAGAATTATTGTATTAAAGATTCAACATTCATATGGACTAGTGAATTCTTCAGCATTTCAGTTAAGAATGTCACAAATGTAATAAGTGCTCTCAGCATTTTTGCAAAAGATGGTTACAGTCAGATTACAAGTCCAGCTACTCATAGGAGAGCAGGATGAAATCCCACTACCAGCATTTACCTACACTGTTCTAGGGAAAGGGAATGTAAATGTCTTCAAGGGCATTGTCCATAGGATTGAAGTAAGCAAATAGTTTGAGAGTTTGAGTTTAGAGTTCAAGTTCGAGTTCGGCAAGAAAGTTACAGATTGTAGCATCAATCCATAATCCAATAAGGTAACGTAATCCTCAAAAATCAGTCAGCTAAGAAATAAGATGCGATCAAGAGCATCTCAAAGGCAAATCAAAAAGTGTGTTGTAGATATCATAGAGTGCTAAGGAAAGACAAATTTGATTAAGTGTGATGTGCAATTAAAAGCAAAACAAATTGAGTGTGTTGCCCCTCGTCTAGGTTAATCTCCTTTATAGTCCATTTACAAATAATTTGAAACAGGTGGTGTCACACCACCATCAAAAGACAATTGTTTGTTCAGGATACACATTGTCACTTACATAGGTTTGAAACATTCTCAGATTTTCAAATGTGCTTCATGGGAACGGAAAGATTTACAAGTTCACAGCAACTAAAAGAAGTATATTTGCAAGTACCCTGTGCAATAACAGGCATGGTTCATGATCTACCTGTTTCCATGGGAAAATAATTTAGACAGTGAACTCAGAATACATAAAATAAACATTTTCATCATACCTAAACCCATTTTCAGGTCTCGCCAACGCAGCACACATGCGCTGCATAAGAGGACCTTTATCCGTGTTCTGCTCTTTTTAAAAGCACATACTCGTGCTTATGGCGGCATCCACCTTGCGGGAGCTAGCAGGAGCACGCCACTAGCATGAGTATGTGCCTCGAAAAATAGCAGACTGCGTGTGCACCCACGCACCACTCCTGGGCTTGTTCCTTCCATGCAGTCCAGCAACACGAGCGCACGCGCGCGCACCACTCCCTGCCGGGCCTGTCATGGTTCATGAAGTGCAGAGGCCATGAAGCGGGTGCCGTGTTGCTAAAAGAAAGGTACGTGGCAGCTTCCTCTGACTTTAAAACAGGGCTTTAATTCTTCTTTTTTTTAATTACTTTAGTTTACTTCACTTGCAGGAAATGTTCTAATTTTGTGTTATGTAAAAGCGGGTAACAGGTCTGTCAGCATCGGGCCCTCTACCAGCCGAGTTCTTTGATATGCGTTAAACATACCGACATTAATGTGTGGAATACTTCCGTGTTTACATAACTGCAGGAATCGAGTCTCCGTCTCTTCCCACTGCATTTCTCCCACCCCCCCTCCCGTATATCCTCTAGCCATTCTCTCCTCCCTTTCCTGCTCGCTCTCCATCTTGTATGTCCTTTAGTCCTTCTCTCCTCCCTTTCCTGCTGTTTCTCCTTCCCCGCTGTCCTACTTTCTACGCTTTCATGCTCTCCTGTGTAGTGTCTTCTGTACAGTTTCCTGACGATTGCCTAGTCCCTTCTAGTCTCTATTCTTTTACCTTTCCCCTATGATCTGTCACCCCCTATGTTCGTCGCTTGCTGCTCTGTTCCTCTCCCGTCACTCCTTTCTCTTTCAGTTGGAGCAACACTCTAGTGCCCGAAGTTACATATTACATAGCATAGCCTAATCCTTACACATGGCACTTTTGCACAGCGTTCTGATCCCGTTCCCTCGACTCCGAATGCCCCCCAGTTCCTCTCAAATCTCATTCTCTGAAACCTGCATCTTATTTTCTCTGTTTTCTCTCCTGACTCGTTCTCATTCACGTATCTCGCCCTCCTCCTCTCTACCCCCTCCTTGCCCCCTCCTCCCTCCCAGTGGTATCCTCCGTTTCCAGAGTCCTCATCTACTCACCCAATGTCTTTTCCTGTCTCTTATTTTCTTCGTCAGCTTCGTCATTTGATTTTTTTCTTCATGTATTTGATCAACCCTCGTCTCCTCCACTGATTCTATTTCACTTGTCACTCTGCATCTCCCCTGCGGTCCCTAGAACTGTTTTCACTGTTCCCTCCATTTCTGATTCTTCTAGTGACCGTGGACACCTTGTTGCCTTCTCTGTCTCCTTCCATTGGCCCCAATGCTCCTCCCATCCTTTCGTGCCCTTCTCTCCTCTGTTGTATGCGCCCTTTCGATCTCTTTTCAACTCCCTCTCCTTTCTGCCTCTTCTCCTGACCCTAGGGATCTTCTGAGGAAATTCGATTTTCGATCACGATCGTATCGACCCGCCATTTTGTGCTCCGCCGCCATTTTGTGTTGCCCTCACTCAGGCAGCACGGCGAACGAAGTCTTTACTGTTTTTCCTGCAGCATCGTGTCGAAATAAGCCTTCTGCCTCTATTTACAAAGCTGGTGTTAGGACTGGCCGAGTACACTAATCCCCGTCTGGTTTTCCTAATCCCTGTCTCAACTATCTGTTGGTTCACACTATTCTTTTCTGACTTTATCTTATTGTCTGGCCTTCACTGTCCTCTGCTCCTATTCGCTTGTTTCACAACTGTCCTCCAAAACACACAAAGGTGTCTCGCCATCTGCAAGTCAGTGACAAATCCGTTAATACATCAACCTGTGGGGAGGGGTGACAAACACGGTTGGAGGAGAGGCTTCTTCGAGTTACTCAACACTTCTGTTCTCCAACTTTTCCTATTGCTTCTGTTCTGTTTTCCAACTTTTCTTATTGACTCCTTTTATATGTTTTAGGTGTGTTCTTGGTTAATGTATATGTCACCTATGTACTATATAAGACTGTGCGCCACGGAGTGAAGTGGCAGTCTCCTGAGAACCTACCTTATGTACTTCTGGGATAACTGTACTAGCTGCAGCTAATAAATTCGATCTTTTATGCCTGACAGAGTGTCCCGTGTCTCTGTGTAGCTGAGCAGGAGAACGCCAGAGATTTCAGGCGTACCCTGCGCCGCCAGGCCCATAAGGTTCTGGTTCTTCAACTAGCGCCCAACGTGGGGCGGCTTCAGTGGTAGCGGTTCTGCCTGAAGGTCGTGAGGAACCCCGCAAGAAAATTCTGGAGGAATCGCGAGCCACGTCAAGCGACCCCTGTATGTCGAAGTGGTCCAAAGGTCTTTTGCAGCGTGGTTAGTCCTTCCTGACGGCTACTGACGACTGCTGCCCTGACTGCCGCCCTGCCTTGACCCTTCTTTTGGTGATTTATGGTAAGGCGAGATGATAGACGGGCCACTGTTGGGGTAAGAAGACGTCCTTAGTTAAGTATTTGGTGGGTCGCGCCCACAATTTTGGTTCTTTGTTCCTTTGGTTTTTTTTTGGTCCTTAGATTCGACTATTGCAATAGCCGAAGCCGAGGGGTAAGTGCATTTGTGCTGTGTAACGAGTTTACCCCCTTGAAGTTTGTGAACAATCCGGTGAAATCACGAGATGCCTGGTCTGACTAAGTTTGGAAAACTTTGTTGCTTTGGTTGTAATAGGGATTCCCGGCTTGAGGACTCTTGTCCGATTCCTTCGGTTGGAACTCCCACATATGAGCTCTATTCTAAACATGGTGTTGGCCCCATTGCTTTTAACAAGGCATGGACCCGATACACGAAGAAAGATGGTGTTTTAAAATGGCCAGAAAATGGTAGTTTTGAGCCTGATGTGTTAGATAATTTGGAAGCAACCTTATTTAAAAGAAAAGCCCGGCCGGCAATGTTTGACTCTTTCCGCCTTTGGCGTAAGGAAGCCAAACAGAGAGAAATAAAGCAAGCAAAACGAGATGGGAAAGCACAAGGTATGACGAATATACAGGCTGCCCAACAATTTAAAGATGACGAAATTAATAATGCGATGGAAATTTCAGAAAGACAGCATCGTATGGCGATAGATAAATGCTATCCAGTATTGCCTGCTTCCCCTCCCGATAACAAGAAAGACTTCGAAGAAGATCCCCTGATGTCTCACTTATTGAGATTGCCTCCGCCCTATGCACAAGGTGCTAATGCACCCCTGTTGTTACAGCCTGTTCAGCCGCCAGCAGTACCTCCGCCTGCTCCGGCTCTTCCAAATTTGCCCCTTCCAGTATTGCCGCCTTTACCAGCTTTACCTTCAACTTCGACTTCTTTGCCTTCATCTCCCGAATTTCGATCTCCTTTGCCTTCTGCTCCTCGTGCAATTACTGGTTCTCCTTCTGTTTGTTCGCCTAATACCTTGTCCCCTATCCTTATGTCTAATTCTCCGTCTGTGCGTAAACGACTCACGGACACTGTCACTGGTATTTTATCTCCTTTCTTTGAAGCTTTAAATGTGTCTCCGGCTTTTGCTCGAAGACAATCTCGTAGTCAGTTCCCAGCTTCTGAAGAACGAGAAAAGTTGGACTCCCTCACACGCAAATGGATCGAGAGAGGTCCGCAATATAGTGTGTCTGACATTATGTCTACCTTCTCACAATGGAATGCGCCTACGCAGAGATATGTTTTTAATGAAATGTGCGACATTCTTGCTAAAGAATGGGAGGATATGAATTCAAGTTCGGTTCCACAGGGTCTGTTAGATATTCAGGCTGACTTTGATAAGGGACTAATTGTGGGTTCTAAGGTTGAGAACGCTGTAAGGACACTTATTACCTTTAGAACCTTGTTGTCCTCTCAGACTTTCCTTGATTCTGATCCTTCGGTTAGGCTGACATTGAAGAATTATCCTATGAGAGAGGTTCCTCCAGTGTAGAAGGAAGAGGTTGCAGCTCAAGGTAATAATCCAGCTATTCCTGCTCACTTCCAACGTATATGGGTACATGTCCCCTGGAAGAGATCTGAAGTTTTAGCACTTAAACAGACCCTACCGGATCCTCGTAAGAATCCTGCGGGTTATTATAAGGAATTATCACAGACTGTTGATGCTTGCATCATGAATCTAGCTGATATCGACATGTTGATGGGAAATGTAGTCCCACAAGCATTATGGGCTAAGATTCTTAGAGAGGATCACGTTCAAGCATTAGGTGGTGATTGGAATGCTATAACTGTCGCGGATGCAGCTCAAGTGGGTGGTGCCAAACCTGAAGCTTTGATTACAGAATTCCCCGGTAGGATTATTACGTTAATGAAAACAATGATGCCTGCCTTGAGGGTTAACTGGGATAAACTAGCAGCATGCAAACAAAAGAAAGATGAAAGTGTTTCCGATTTCTTCACTCGTTTTGAGGAGACATTTATTGATCATAGGGGTCAAGATATGGCTACAGAGGGTGGACAGCGATTATTTGTGGACAAGTTTGTATTTAATTTGCTTCCCGAGCTGTCACACAAGTTGAAAGATTCTGAAAGTTCATGGGCTGTTTCTTCTTCTGCCCAGATATTGGCTACTGCACAATATTATGAAAATAGAGATAAAGAAGAAAAAGAAAAGCAAGAGAAAAAGACGAAATAATTAAAAACGAAGGTTCTCTTGCAACAGGCTTATCCTCCTTGTTATGTTCAGCCTCAGTTTCAACAGCCTCCGCAGTTTCAGAGGGTGTATCAAAAGCCTGAACCATATATTCCGCGACCTTTGTTAGGTCCTAATCAATGTGCCTATTGTAGAGAGGAAGGTCACTTTAAGAATAGTTGTCCGGTTTTATTGCAGCGCAATCGAGCACTATCTGCTCCACGAGGTCGTGGTGGCCTCCAGTCAGTAAACAGAGGTAGAGGTCGAGGTGTGTTGACTCAAGAACAGCGTTCCTTCCTCCTCCTAATTCCGTGAACTATTTTGATCAGCAAAATGTTAGATCTACACAGTACTAAAATGAAGACCATTATATTGAAGGCGAGAATGCAAGTCTTCATGCTAACTAGGACAGCCATGGACAAAGTAAGGGAGTTGTGTCAATTCCAGTAGATCAGAATGGACCTTATGTTAATGTCACTACAATGGGTGTTTCAGAGCCATTTCTTCTAGATACTGGTGCGATGAGAAGTTCTATCATTCATTCTAAACTCCCTGGAGCACCGTTGTCTGGCTTAACGAATGTATCTGTAGGATTTTCTGGCGCCCCAGTTCGTAATCCGGTTTCTTGCCCTTTGCCTGTTTCAACTGGCCCTTATGATTTAGAAGCTCCGCTTCTTTTGACAAATGGTTGCGGTGAGAATCTGTTGGGTTTGGACTTATTGAAGAGAATGCATGCTACGATATATTGTTCTCCTTCTGGTGTACATCTTACTTTAGGACAGAAACTGACTTCTCCAATGTATCTGTCTAAAGACCAATTTCCACCTGAATTGCTCTCTCTTCCTGCAACGCTTTGGGCTACAGGTCCGAACGATGTGGGTTGTCTTGAAATCCCACCTTATGTTGTTACTCTCAAGCCTAATGCTGAATTGCCACGTATTCCGCAGTATATAATTTCTAGTGAAGGTGAAAAAGTGCTTTTGGAAATCATTCATGACTTGATTCAAAAGGGTGTGGTTGAGGAAACAAGAGGAAACATATGCAATAGTCCTATTCTTCCTGTTTTTAAATGCACTGATCCTTCTCAACCTCCTGTTTATCGTTTCGTAATTGATCTTCGGGAGGTAAACAAAATTGTTGTACCACAGTTTCCGGTGGTCCCAGATATCACTGCTCTGTTAACAATGATACCTTCTACAGCAACTTGGTTTTCTGTCATTGACTTGAAAAATGCTTTCTTTAGTATTCCTATTGCTGAAGAGAGTAGGGATATTTTTGGCTTCTCTGTTGGAGGCCGAAGCTTCCGGTTCAAGCGCGCACCTCAGGGCTATTGTGAGAGTCCCTCTATTTACAGTCAAGCTTTGAAATGTCATCTTGATGCTTTTTCTTTACCGTCTGGTGCTACTCTTATCCAGTACATGGATGACTTGTTTTTTTTTTTTTTTTTTTTTAAGGCTTTATTCGGAGCTTAAAAACAAAGTCCATAAAAGCACATACATACATAAAAACAGCTTCATCATTTTAACAATCAAACATATAAAAGTACTTTAAAACAGTTTTAAAATGACAAACTTGGCCTTGCTTTAATGGCCCGTAGAAGAAAAGTGGCAGTGAAAAAACAGACATCAGGTGACGGGTAGAATAACAGTTTCATAGTGTCTTTTACAGTCCTAACTCCATATTTCCTAAAAACGGGTTTTAAAAAAGCTGATCGGATATTCCCGTAAAATGAACAGAACAATAAAAAGTGCATAGTACTTTGTACGGTAATATTGTCACATGGGCAAGGACCAATTGGGTGTTTCCTAGTGCTTGGAAATGCCACCAGATGATGAACAATGCCAAAACGGAGTCTTGTCAGAACAAATCGATGGGAGGGTCTGGAAACAAAACTCAAGTACGGTTGAAACCCTGTCGTTTCACTAAAACTTCCATAAAAACGACAGGTTGTTAAATTACCACTGGTCCTCCCTCGCATCTCATTCCTGCGGTTCATAAAAGTAGATTTCAACTCATTTTTGGTCAAACAAGAGGCGGCATAGTGATCCTCTATTACATTAAGATCATAGATTTCAGAAAAACTATCAGAAACAAATTTTACCCATGGAATCTTTAAATGCTTATCGATAGAGAGACAATCTTCGATAATAGCTCTATTTAGAGAGGTCTCTTCCTTTACCCATATCGCACGCCAAAGCATAAGCGGTCTAAGGGCTACATAGTCTGAGAGATGTTGAATTCCAAACTCCCTATGCACCAGGTCAGTAGAAGCCGAAGTGGGTAGACTTAAAAGTCTTTTAAGGAAGATATTTTCCTCCACTTGAAGACTTCCACTCGGGGCGTGCCCCCAAATACCAGCACCATAGAGAGTAATAGAAAGACACCTCATTTGGTAAATTTTCAGCATATCCATGAGCCGTTTATCCCCTAGTTTAGAAGCAAACTGAAACACCCCGTGGGCACTTTTCGCCATTCTACCCCTTACATAGTTGATCTCATTGGACCAACTACCTAATTTGGAAAAGGTGATACCTAGGTAGTTGAAAGAGTCCACTGTTAGAACCTTTTGCCCTTCGATGAAAAAGGAATGTGGTTTTTTACAACTATTACCACACTCCATGACAAAGGTTTTTGATTTATTGATCTTCAGCTTCCTGTCCTTAATGAACAGAGAAAATCTGTCCATTAGACGTTGCAGGCCGATGGGAGTCCTAGATAAAATAACGGCATAGTCTGCATAAAGTAAAACAGGAATATGAAAATCAGGGGTTTTAGGGGTATCAGCCGCTACAGTCTTTAAGACCGAATCAACCTCGTTAATAAAGAGTGTAAAAAGCAGGGGGGCGAGTACACATCCCTGCCTGATACCACGTCTAATAGGGAACTTAGGGGTACACTCTCCACCCGAGCCGTAGCGTACGCTAGATCTGAGATTGGCATAGAGCCGGGCCAAGAAATGAACAATGCCCTCCGGGGCTCCCATTTCCAGAAGTTTCTCCCATAAAATCTTGTGATTCACCATATCGAAGGCACTGCTCAGATCTGCGAAGCAGAGAAAAAGAGATCCTTTCTTGGCCTTCGTATATTTCCCTATTAGAAGTTCAAGGTTGAGGCACTGTTCTATTGTTCCCCGTCCCTTCCTAAAACCATATTGAGAGTTAGCCAGTATATTATTAGAATCAGCCCATTCTTCGAGTCTAACCAAGAGCACCCTACTCATGATTTTCACGGAGGAATCGAGAAGGGAGATTGGACGATAGTTCTTGACATCACTCCTCTCCCCCTTCTTGTATATTGGCACTATAATAGATTCCTCCCATGAGGATGGGACACCGAGGCAGACTGCTGCATTAAACACGATTGTTAATAACGGGCCCCAGATCTCAGGTTCTTTTTTATAGACATCAATGGGCACCCCGTCCGGCCCCTGGGCCTTACCTCCCTTGCTGGCAGAGATACTATCCTGAACCTCAGAGATGGATATATCTAAAGGAATGGCAGACCAGTCACCTCGATCTACATCTAAGGATTTATTCGACTCGAAAATCATGGAAAAATGGGAGACCCAACTTTCTACGCTAACATTAGCAGTCAGCTCAGGCAGCTCCTCATTTTTAAGAAATGGACGATTAACGGTTGCCCAGAAAAGGGAGGAATCTGAGGTTTCGGCCGCTTGGTCTAACTTGTCCCAGGCGTCTTGCCTTAATTCGGCCTTCCTGTTATTAATTGCAGACTGAAAGGTGGCTCTAAGTTCCCTTACCAAATTTATGTCTCTGGGTTTAGCAGCAAGTGCCTCTTTGAGACCCTTAAGTGCATTAGTACTTGCATGGTCGAACCATCCCCTTAGCCTGCACGATTTGCCTTTTAGGAACACTGTATATTTAACATCAATAATAGTGTTAATATTAATGAACTTATGGATAGTTACATCCGTCGGTTCTTTACTCTCTAAAATAGCGGAAATATCATTAAAACAACTATTAATAATGGAGTTGGACAAGATATCTGCTTTGTCCCCTTTCCACCTAATTCTAGTGCCATTGGAACGATGGGGTTCAATATTAGCAATTATGTTAGGTTTAGGGTCACATTTCGCCTTCCATAGTACGGCCTCCATAGTTAGACAATTATGGTCGCTGATAAGATTATCTACTATCAGAGGGGCTGTACACCACTGGTTAAGGCTAGATGAAATGCAAATGAAATCAATCACGGTATTTGCATTCCGGCCCGTGAATGTGGGAATGATTTCACCAGAGGCACCCTTCAAGTTCTCCAACAGTTCCAAATCATAAGTCACCAGGATTTTGTTTAATGACTCTCCATAGGAATTGTGGGGAAAGTGGCGGACGCCTTCCCCCCAACAATTAACAAAACCACAGGCCCTATGGACTGGGGATGGACAAACAACAGTGTTAAAATCCCCTAGCCAAATAAAGTCAAACATAACATTGTTACCCGTAACTATATCCGCCAAAGCGGACTCTAAAGCAAAAACTACCTCATGCCTGGTGTTGTCAAATACATTATTATAAAAGTTAATTAAAAGGATATTTCTACCCGGCTCCTGAAAAAGCCATAAAATCTGGGAATGGGCCCCAATGGTTACATGTTTCTTGACGATAAGTGGCACCTCTACAGAGATCAGAGTCAAAAGCCCACCCTTAGCTCTGCCCGATGACTTGTTAATCGCTGCTGATTCAGAGGAGATTTGCAAAAATGTGACTGTTGCATTGTTACGTCACTTGTTTGATCTGAATCATAAGGTTTCACCTTCCAAATTACAATATGTTCGTCGAGAGGTTACTGTTATGCCCTGCATACTATTTTCATATCTTGCAGTTTACCAGTTCATCTGCTGATCAGCCACAGTGTGTGTTTGGAGTAGAATGTTGAGAATGCTGTGATGCATAGAACGTTGGGAGTCTGACTGGGTGAGGTATGACAGTTACAGATGGGCTGAGCAGCAGGCAGGCTGCTCCTGGTGGGGTTTGATACTACAAAGGGGGTTTGCTGTGGCATAGTACCAAGGACTGACTACTGGGCTAACCTACTTTACCTTATCCTGTTACCTGTACTACCTGTTGGATGTACCTGTAGACCAACTTGCTGTACTACTGGAATAAAGGTACTAAAGAACTTACATGGCTATCAGCGTCTACTTCATGTAAGAGTACAACATATTTTTGGCGACGAGGATGAAGGAACTGCGCTCGTGGAGAAACAAAAAAAAACTTGGTTGGCAAAATTACGTGGTTGGCGGATATGGCACGCGCCTCCAATGGCAATTACGTGGTTGGCAAAAATAAATGTTAACCTCTCAAAATGGCGGCACGTATTTACACGCCGCGTCGAGTGGCTCACGGCACGCTCTGTGTGCCCAGCGTCTAACAACCAGCAGTATGAAGACTTCGTTAGACTCAAATACAGTGGCAGGGTGTTTACCTTTTGTCTAACGCAATGACACTTTCTCACTTTGTTTTTGGGAGAGGATGGGTTGTTGTACTCAATTTTTACAATTGTTGTATATTATCCGTTCTCTACTTTGAATGGTTCATTATCTCTCGAATTGCTCATCCCTGGTTTTGATTCATTCTTTTCATGGGTAATTTTGCTATGTTTGTGATTTGGCAATATGTGCATTATGCTGCAGAATGTTTTATAGATTGAGTTGGGTCGTGGGGTTTGTTTCCCTTTTGCTATATGCTACTTATTGTCTCAATCTGTTATATTCTTTTTATTGCCTTTTGAATCTTTTGTGTTGTTTAACACTTTTAGGCATCTCTGAGTTTTGAATCATTTTATTACAAGTGTATTTTCGTTTGTGTATGGTTTGCTCATTTAGCATTGTTGTATTCCCATAGTACAAATGTCACTTTTGTTTTTCATTTTAAAAGAAGGGGGATATGTTATGCCCTGCATACTATTTTCATATCTTGCAGTTTACCAGTTCATCTGCTGATCAGCCACAGTGTGTGTTTGGAGTAGAATGTTGAGAATGCTGTGATGCATAGAACGTTGGGAGTCTGACTGGGTGAGGTATGACAGTTACAGATGGGCTGAGCAGCAGGCAGACTGCTCCTGGTGGGGTTTGATACTACAAAGGGGGTTTGCTGTGGCATAGTACCAAGGACTGACTACTGGGCTAACCTACTTTACCTTATCCTGTTACCTGTACTACCTGTTGGATGTACCTGTAGACCAACTTGCTGTACTACTGGAATAAAGGTACTAAAGAACTTACATGGCTATCAGCGTCTACTTTATGTAAGAGTACAACAGTTACCTACTTGGGTCATCTCTTGTCAAAGGAGGGACGACGATTAACTCCAGAACGAATCCAAGCGATTGCTCAAATGTCTGTGCCAACTACACAAAGAGAGGTACGTGCCTTTCTGGGCATTACTTCTTATTGTAGGCAGTGGATCCCGAACTTTTCTTTGCTGGCTAAACCTCTGTTGGCACTTACTTTGAAAGATACTCCTCAGCCCCTTCCATGGACTGACGAATGTCAGAAGAGTTTCACTGACTTACGTACTGCCTTATGCTCTGCTCCTGTGTTAGGTACTCCCGATTACAGTAAGCCTTTGACGCTCTATGTTCATGAGAGAGAGGGTTGTGCATTGTCAGTTTTAACACAGCGTTTTGGAGACAAACAGCGGCCATGTGCCTATTTTTCGGCTACGTTAGATCCAGTAGCTAAAGCATTACCTAGTTGTCTTAGAGCGACAGCAGCAGCAGCAATTTCTATTCGACAGTCTGCTGGAGTGGTAGTAGATAATACCCTTATTGTTATGGTGCCACATGCAGTAGATACTTTATTAAACAGAACAAAAACACAACATCTTACAAGTGCTCGTTTGTCTGGATATGAGCTGACGCTCTTGGCTAATCACGTACATATTAAACGATGTAACACTTTAAATCCAGCTACCTTGTTGCCTCTTCCAGAAGAGAAAGGTGTTCAGGAACAACATGATTGTTTCCTCCGTACTGAGGAAGAGACAAAAGGAAGAATTGACTTGAAAGATACGCCGTTAGAAAATCCGGATGGAATTCTATGGGTAGATGGTTGTTGTTTTAAACTTCCTAGTGGAGAGACAGTATCAGCTTATGCTGTTACTACTTTATGTAGAAGCCATCTTTCTTGTATGATACCAAATGCTGTAAGCTTCTAGGCCCTGCTAAGTTGACATGAAAAGCAGTGCACAAAATGCTTGTACTTTACCATTCGCTTCAGAGACACAGCTTTTGTAACATAAGGTTCGATCAAGAATAATACGTGACAGGGAAGATGCTCACATAGACACAGACATTTCAGCATAGCACATTTTGTAATATGTCTGGTCCTTTCTATTATGTTGCAACTATTAACTGGAAAAGCACCAGACTTATATATTACATTACAGTGGAAAGTCCCTGAAGCAGGCTTGGGTCACGCAGTCTGCAACAGTACTTTTCGGACCTTAAATGGTATCCAACAATCTAGGCCTTTGCTACCTGGTCAAATGGATAGGGCTTAATTTGTGCTACGTATGTGATGATGCCGTATCCTCTGTGGTTTAGACCTATAAAAACTGTCAGGCACGTCACCTCTTTGGGCACTCAGTGACTTTGCTGGTGCCTCCGTGCTGCACGCTAATCTGTTGTTGGTTTCTAATAAACGCTGTCATCTTACCCTTGACTGAGGACCGTTTGTGTGGATTCATTTCTTGCTTATATTTCAGATTCCACATTTGGTGGAGAATGCAGCTTCCAGACCACTGACGATTTTACGGACTGGCGGCCTGGACTCCAGCTTCCTTCAGGGTTCGGAGACCTGGGGTTCGAGGACCTTTCAATTTGTCTTCCTCTCTCCTCCGCCTCCCTTGGAACGCTGGGGGACTGTCCGCCCGTAAGTTGACTTCGCTTTGCCTCTGGCCCCTGCTCCCTTTTCTTTCCTTCCCCTTTTCTCTCTCTCATGTCAAGGGTTATTTGCTTGTGCCCTGGCGGCATCTCTGAGGTCTGTTTCACTGCCTTATGGGACACACGAATGGCTGTCATTACGCCTATATGTATCACTTTCTTCTGTGTTCTTTTTGTGGCCCTCGTGATTTATGTTGCAGTCTGACATCATTCGCATGAAGACTGCGCTCCTGTTTAGTGTCTGCACCTGGCTAGAGGCTGCCGACGGGCCTTCTCTTCTGGCCCCCATGCGTGGCTCTTGATCTCTGACATTGCTGCCACTCTCTGCCAGAATACTTTACATGTGCCATTTTGCTCTACAATTCAGTTTCTGGTGTTGATGCCTTCCCCACCTGGCCGGTGACAGCACCCTTCTGTAGGTTCCCAGCACGCAGTGACTCCCTGGTGCCTGGCAGCACCTGGCTGACGGCGTATCAGGGAGGGCGTCCTACTGCAACCCCTGTCCTGCTAGCAGAGAGTCCTCGGCCGATGGGGGTGGAGGACCTTCACGGATTTTTCCCATTGACTGGAACAGAGGTCGGTACGCTTTGCCAGACTCAACAGACGCCGGTAAGTTTCCTTTGGGAGTTATGTACTCCAGTTTGGGTGGTAGGAGGTAGCTCCTCGTTTTAGAGTTGTAGCGGTTTCGCTCCCCAGGTTTTGGGTGGTAGCAGGTAGCCCCTCGTTTTAGAGTTGTGGCAGTTTGGCTCCCCAGGTTCAGTGGTGGCGGTTTTGCACCCCTGACAGCGCGCATCCTGTTTGGTACAGGTACGATATCGTGGGAGTGGCGGTCCCTGGACTGCCCCTCTTTTGGTTGCAACGGTTTCTTAGGGCGCCAGTTCTCCAGGTCCCTGTACTCAGGTCTGGGTCAAGTTGCCTCACCTCAGCGCCGCTGGACCCGGGTACCCAGTGGGGCGCTGCCTCCTACTGGACGCCTGAGGCAGTCTCCAGCTGTGTCTAGGGAATTTCCTAGGCACAGGAGGGGGGGAGTATCAGTTGACCTATTTGTTGTAGTTGACCTGTTTGTTGTTGTTGATTTATTCGTGGTTGCTGACTTGTTTGTTGCTATGGTAATTCCTTGAATTTTTATTGTGTACTACATAGGCCTCTTATATATAGTGGCAAGGTTTGGTTAGGGTTCTAGAGCATTGCTAGTCTCTGTCAGACATACTTTCTTCTTTGGGTATTGTGACGCTAACACCACTAACATTTGACGCTGCTAATCTGTCTGACTGCCCCATATCAATTGTCCTGTACGCCATCGTTCAATAATAATATACAGGGCAAATGACCCTCTTTGTCCTGTCCCTGAGACCTCTTGACGTAATGAATGTCCCCCTGTTACTATTTTGGGATTAGCGTAAGGGCAATACACATACTCTTAGTACACAGCCTCTTTGACAGCACTGCGCACAGGGATGTGTTTTGTTTCATGTGTTTGCCTGCATTGAATGTAGAGTTCACCACCCTGCACTATTTAGTGGATTGCCTGCAAGACTCCAATTCCGTCTAGCCGCCCCTTCCGCCCGATTATGGGGTAACGGAAGATTGCAAGGAGGCGGAATTACTAATCTTCCTTCCGACACTATTCTGTCGCCTTTCCTTCTGTTCATGGGACGCCAGTAATTAGCACTCAGAACTATCTCTCATTCTCACTGATGACCGCTTGGGTGAACTTGAATCAACTGACCTGTCTGTTTGCCTGATGAATGGCTCCCTTTGCTATAACGTCAGCTGGAGAGTGGTTGAGAAGCGCATGATCACGTTCGTCAACCCACTGTGGTGGTGTCTGTCCAGTACACAGCGCGAGGCCCCCACCCATCTGTCCGGTGTGTCTGCCCTGTCCCTGTTTAGCGCTTGCACGCGACGCACTGCACACTCACCTCTCACAATGGGAAACACACTCGGTAAAAATAAATTAGATAGCAGTAAGCCGTCCCCCCCCCCCGAAAGACTCCCCGGCGTACAATGTGGCCCTAAGCCAAGGACTCCACTCCATATTGTTTGTACACAAATGGCATGACATGACAGCTAGAAGACCGGACTTACAGTTCCCGTGTCAGGGAAAGTAAGACATAAAAAAATTGTTATATTTGAGACAGATGTTGAAACTAAAGGGAATGGAAGATTACAGTGTGAGACTAGTTTTGGGGAAGTTGTTGCCGGAGATCAGCCGGTTCTGGTGCACTGCCTCCTGCTGGATACCAAGGGTGGTCTCCAGATGTGAATAGGTGTCCACCTACTCACAACAAGGAGGGTGTGGGTGTTAGTATTGCATTATATGTATTTCATTGAATATCTGTCATTGTATTGTATGCATTTATTTGAAGTGCTTTTATTTTTGATATGCAGTCTTTGATTAATTATAGGGTTTGTTTTGTACTACTCTAGCAACAGATCTCTTGGACCCTGAGCTTGCACAACAAATTTTGGGCAGGCCCACTCTATCATCCGTAAGGGGTTGATAGAAATAGACTCATCCCTTCAGTTAGATTAATGTACATGAGTGAGCACGCTTCTCCTCTGTGAGGAAGTGGGGGGCGCGCTGAAGTGTGTTTACCCTTACCAGTGCAAAGTAAATGTGTTTTTAGAAAGGATACATTGTGCGTGCTAAACACATATTTATGCACTGGTATTCTCTACCACAGGGGCACAACCCACCGAGCTGTCCCATGATGAGCAGACCTTTTGCAAATTTCTCGTGCACAAACTCATAAATGGGGAAGTTAACGAAATAGAACTGTCGACAGGATGTTTCAAATACTGCTTCTCTTATGACAATGGGACAGGACGCAGCCTATGAGCCTTCCAAGTTCTGCAGAAAGAAAAATGAGAAGCCATGGCCCTAAGACAAACACAGAGTACGGGAACAGCCCCTCTCTCTCCATATTATAGTTGCGATGTTGTCAAATTTACGTTCCCTGATTTCTTTCCAAGTGCCCACAATGCACCACATTGATAATGCCCCTGTGAAATGTGCCCCCTCCACCTGGGGAAGAGGAGAATGAAGTGGCATCTCATGTCCTTTACCAACGACTTTCTGAAATTACGTGTAGAACAAAGAAGAGGGTACATAGAACTAATGAGACAGGAAAGGAGACAAATAGGTGGAAGGGAACGCCTGATAATTTTATAGAGTAGAAAGAGTGAAAAAAAACAAATAAAGCAATAGTTACTGAGACATGGCCAGCACGGCCTTTGATTATATGATACATTAAGGGGTTAAAGAAAACTCTTTTGGACTGGCTTTGAAATAACGATCGTGGGCTGTCCACAGATTCTGGGCATTGCGCCAAGACTAAACCACACACTACAACAGTTTTCTGTGGGTATGAACAGAACTGGTTGCAAAAGAATTGTATTCTTTGCAGCGGAGAATGGAAGGGAATGCCAATTCTTAAGTGTATATTAACAAAATAGGATTGAATAACTGTTAGAAATTATTATTGTTTAAAGTTCATTTAAATATTGATGAAGGGAAATGTTATTTTGTGTATATGCACTTTAATAAGTTTTGGTGCAACATTTTCAGATGCAAGAACGTCATAGAAAAGATGTGTGTCGTACATGTCTGTTTGGTGTCTTGTCAATTGACATTGTGAGGGCCAGAGTGATGTTATCCACAGGTCCCACACCCCATCTCCCGGAGTGATTTACAACAGGAGACATTTGCTATTTTAAAGAACAAAAGATTCCATTACATTGCGCAAAGGCTACTTAATTAAAAAGCAGGGGGAACAGAGGACCCTCCTGCCAGTTATCAGGTTATTTCCGTGCATTTATAGGTATTGTCCCTGTTTCAAGTGCTGGTTTTTCGAAGTGTGCATTTGAACATATTAGCTATTGAGCTAAAAGATGAATGATCTGGGTGGCCTTGGTTCCCATTATTAAGAACGATGTAAGTTGCTAAGATGAAAATGAAATGCCCAGGATAACACAATTAGGTCATGTTAGGTAGCTGGCTTGTTTTCCCCATTTCTCACTCCACAGACGGCAGCCTAACATATAACGTCACCATCCTCACAAGCACATATAGAATAGCACTAGGTATATTGCGCTCTTAAAGGGTTTTGCCTAATTGAATGGATCAAGGAGAAGTACTATTTTATGTATGCATCTAAAAGAAATATTGTGTATGTATATTAATGTTTTTCATTTCTAGGTTCTTCAGAGTTGCAGGATATATAACACTTTATATTGTAAGGGGAATGCGCTAAAATGCTTTTGAAAGCAGTGCATTTGCCAGGGGCTACAAAGGATTGGACAAAGAGTAGTGATATTATGTTTATTTATTGATCTTTAGTAATGAGTATATGCCAATGCAGAAGGATAGTGCGCATTGAATAACTGTGCTTCGTATTATGATGTTTTAAGGATACAATGTGTACAGATTTATTATGTCTTTTAATATACAGGTGCAGTATTTAGGGGTGTTAGTGAATAGGTGTCCTGTGACAAAAACCACTTGTCCCTTTTGTGCAATGCAATGCGGCGACAAATTATGGCAGCAATTTCATTATATAAGATCTCTAAAATTGCATTTCTGATTATGCCAGGGCTCCTTCCATAGTAGGGTTTGAATACTAACTATTACCTTATGCTGCCACGTTCCACAGATCTACATACAAAGGATAGAGGTAATGGTAAGAATGCTGAGACAGGTTGGATTTTTACTCCTGAAAATGGCAGACATAATACTCAGATTTTCGCATGAGTAGATCTACACCTGCATATTTGTTCATGCTTAAATGCAGTTCACAAATATTTTCTAGGAGTACTATTTCTTGCCCTGCTTCTGTAAAGTCTTGTGAATTAACAACAGTTGTATATCTGCACTTAATGAGAGGACGTGGGTGCACTTTATTTCATAACTCGGCCCCTAATTAGGTCTGGCATTAACAGTGACCTTCTGTGTTTATCAAAATGTTGTCTCTTTCCCTCTCTCTCCATGAGGGGATTCCTCACACCCACAGGCCAACAAATATAACATGCACAGTTGATCAGTGGCCTCCTCCAAGCATTACTAAGACCAACGACAGTGGCTATAATAAAATGTGCAGCGCACACATCATCAAAGGAATATGTATCGAAGGGCAACGCATTTATTGATGGGGAAGAAAAGACAATAGCAATGACAGGCTGCCAGTTAGCAATGGTACAAATAACAAGCAGCGAGAAGAATACTTAAGATAACAGTGACTCAGTACACTCTGACCCAATTTATATTCAGAGGAAGGTAGGGGAGGATGAAAAATAGAAATGGGCCAAAGGAGGATGTGTGCAAACAAAGGAGGGGTTATGGACAGGGCCCAATGGGAAGATATGCCTGCCCTCAGCAATGCTTCCTTCTATCACATGCCTTTTTTCACGATCTCTCACATGTTAGCCTAGATGGCATGATCAGACTGTTTTCCCAATGCTGGTACAACTCCAAGTTCCGCCAAATAGCAGAAAGACTTTGCAGGCAATGCACTGTTTGCGCACAATACAATACTGGAAAGGGCACACCAACTGCACCTGGCCATTTCCCACCTCCCCACAGACCATTTGAAAGCCTCCAGATGGACTTCATAGACATGTCCCCCACCCACAAGTACAAACATGTGTTGGTAATTGTGTGCATGTTCAGTAAGTGGACCGAAGCATACCCAACAAAGAACTCTGATGCACATACGGTTGCCAAATGCCTCCTACAGGAACTTATCCCACGCTTTGGAATACCAGCCCTTCTGAGCTCCGACAATGGGCCAGCATTCATTTCCCATGTCATAGGGGGAATATGTAAGGGACTTGGGGTCACACAGAAACTACACTACACCTATCCCCCCCTGCAGCGGGCGCGGTGGAGAGGAACAATGGGGTGTTGAAGAATAAGATTGGAAAAATGTGTGCATCAACTGAACTTTCATGGGTAGGTGCACTACCACTAGCCCTGCTGACAATGAGGAGCACGCCAGATAGGGTACCAAAGCCCAGCCCAGGAAATAGTATTTGGCCACCCCATGAACATTGTAGGCCATATGTCCACAGCTCCACTATCATTAACAGACTACCTGATTTTATGTTACTGCAAGAAATTAACAGAGACCTTACGTTATCTTCGCCACCAGGTACTGCAGGCTCTTCCAGAGGCAACATCTCCACCGCCACATGACCTGCAGCCTGGTGACTGGATCTGGGTAAAAGCCCACACCCGACGGCACTGCTTCCAGCCAAGGTGGAAGGGACGTCACCAGATCATCCTCAGCACAGTAACAGCAGTGAAGTGCCAAGGGCTGACATCCTGGATCCACAGCTCCCACACCAAGAAAGCAGACGGACCAGACAGCAGAGAATCAGCTCTACCAGCACCACCAGCGACATCTGAGGCACCTCGCAGGTACAACCTTCGATCCACCACGCAAGACAAGAACAACAGGAGATAGAGGCAGACACCTGCTCGGGGCAGACTAGGCCTCCAACAGAAAACAGAAGACACTAGAGGCAGTAACCTACTGCGCACAACAAGCCCAGGCCTCTGGGTATCATCACTCCAAAGACGTCTGTACCAGCTACTTTCCAAGGGAGTGCCAACTGTCATGTGCTAGTAACCTCTGACAGTACACCATCAAGGCACCAACGTTTTCTTCTAAATGGTTGACTGGTGTCTGCACCAATAGACCCCTAGGAGGTGCAGAGCCTGCTAGTTAGAGTTGCTGGTGATGCTCCAATTAGGCACATAGCGGTGTATCACCCGCTAGTTAGATATCAAGGACAAGGCATTGGAACATCAAAGAACTGAATTGAACTCTTAGTTAAGGGTATGTAACTACCTAAGTACACACCAATTACGACAAATGCCAGCAACAAGATCTGGAAGGCTTAGATCTATACAAGTGAGGGTAGGAGAGTATCAACTAATAATTTGTATGAGGTTATTGTGTCCTGGAATAAAATTAAATAGTGTGCTGGAACTAACTGTGCCAAATACTCCGCTATTGAGTGTGTGAAGAGACCTGATCTTGCAAGACATCTCGTTCCCCATTTTTTGGACATCAAACAACAGCACAAGAAATAGCAGACATTTGACTTGACATTTTGGATTGCGTGATTTATGCAATAGAAGAGATCTGATCTGGTCTTATCAGAGACATTAACTAAACAAGTGAAAGAAAGGAACAATGCCAAGTACAAGAAGAATGGACAGAATATGACCATCAGTGTTAGGAGCCATATTAACACCAGTCCCAGGGATAATAGTGACTGCACTGACAATAATATTTGCAAAAACTATTGAAATACTGTTGATCAATGGCCGGCATGGAGGTGAGGGGTTAGAAGATAGTGATTTGGTATCAGATGGGGCAATGTAGAAGCCATATTTCTTGTATGATACCAAATGCTGTAAGCTTCTAGGCCCTGCTAAGTTGACATGAAAAGCAGTGCACAAAATGCTTGTACTTTACCATTCGCTTCAGAGACACAGCTTTTGTAACACAAGGTTCGATCAAGAATAATACGTGACAGGGAAGATGCTCACGTAGACACAGACATTTCAGCATAGCACATTTTGTAATATGTCTGGTCCTTTCTATTATGTTGCAACTATTAACTGGAAAAGCACCAGACTTATATATTACATTACAGTGGAAAGTCCCAGAAGCAGGCTTGGGTCACGCAGTCTGCAACAGTACTTTTCGGACCTTAAATGGTATCCAACAATCTAGGCCTTTGCTACTTGGTCAAATGGAGAGGGCTTAATTTGTGCTACGTATGTGATGATGCCGTATCCTCTGTGGTTTAGACCTATAAAAACTGTCAGGCACGTCACCTCTTTGGGCACTCAGTGACTTTGCTGGTGCCTCCGTGCTGCACGCTAATCTGTTGTTGGTTTCTAATAAACGCTGTCATCTTACCCTTGACTGAGGACCGTTTGTGTGGATTCATTTCTTGCTTATATTTCAGATTCCACACTTACATACAGTTGTAGAAACTGCACGTATTAGACACAATTCAGCTCAAGCAGCAGAACTGATAGCTCTGACAAGAGCGTGTGTGTTGTCAAAAGGAAAGAGAGTGAACGTGTATACTGATAGTCAGTACGCGTTTGGTGTGGCGTTCAATTTTGGGCGCTTACGGAAGGAAAGGGGATTCCTTACTTCGCATGGCACTAAAATACAGCATGGTCAGTTGGTGACTGACCTTCGTGAGTCACTTGTTTTGCCTGACCAGATAGCTATTGTGAAGTGTAGTACACACAAGAAGATTACAGATGATGTTGGCCGAGGGAATGCATTTGCAGATGAAGTAGCGAAAAAGACAGCCAGAGATGCTACAAGTCGAATGTATGTTGCGGGTCCTGCAAATTGGGTCCAAGAGAAAGGAATGTACGAGGATACAGTAGAAAGCGTGAAAGCGATTCAGGAAGAAGCTACAGAGAAAGAAGTGAGCAAGTGGAAAGAAAGTACAGGAATGTTAGATGAGATGGGGTGTTGGGTGGAATTGTCCGAGCACCAACGTTGGCTGTTACCAGACGCCTATGTACTACCAGTAGTTACTATGGCGCATGGTCCAGCCCACTTAAGTGCGAAAGGCATATGCAAGCTTTTGGCTCCAGTGTGGCAAAATGAAGGAATCCCGAAGTGTGCAGAAAATGTAGTAAAACATTGTATTGTCTGTCTGATGTACAATCCGGGAAAGAGAACTCCAACTCCATCAGGTCACTTTGCTCCTCTGACATATCTATTTGAAGTGTTGCAAATCGACTACATTCATATGGAGAGATGCAACAACCTCAAATATGTTCTGGTGGTGGTATGCGCCTTTTCTAGATGGGTAGATGCATACCCACTAAAAGACAACACAGCCTTATCAACTGCTGAAGTTCTACTAAAAGAATTCTTCCCCAGGTTTGGTTTGCCGCGCATTGTCTGGAGTGACAATGGGAGCGCATTTGTGGGCCAGGTCATGCAGAAAGTTTGTGCAGGTCTTGGTATCAAGCAAAAGTTCCATGCGGCAAACCACCCACAGTCAGCGGGTTCAGTAGAATGTTACAATGGTACACTCAAGCTTAAGCTTGCGAAAGTGCAAGCTAGTACAGGAATTAATTGGCCCGATGCTTTACCATTGGCTCTTCTATCCACTAGAACAGCAGTACACTCCACGATTTGTACCTTTCAGTGATGCACGCCTGAATGGAACATTGTCGGAGAAAGAGGACGACGACATTCTTCAGCAAGCTGTACCATCACATCGTCGCCTAAATACCACAGATCCACGAACATTGTTTCGAGAACAAACTGTTCCAGATAAAAATAAATACAATTTAAGACTTAGAATGAAAAAGAACACTTAAGACTTTCTCTTCTATGTAGTCTTCTATTCCGGTTGCAGGGTCACGGTAGGAGTCTTGGTTGCGACCTGAGTAGTGGCAATAGGCCTCCAGGACTTGCAGTGTCATAGGACGGCAGACAATCGTGACTTAAGTGATTGAGGAAGATTGCCGTGAGCATCCATTTAGAAAGATGGAAACTACATTAGGTGAAAGAGAGAGAGAGAATAAAATTAAGAAGAAACAATGTAAATTGATGTACAGTCGTTTTGGTATAACTTTGTGTATTATTATATTATTATTTATTCTTTTGGCATGTATAGGTTGGATTGTTTATGCTCTGCAGCAAAAGGTTGTCTCTCCTTCTATCTCTTTGTCTTCTACTGTCTCTCCACATCTATTTCATACACTTCCTAAGCACAATCTCATTAGACGAACTGAGTATTATAATAATTCATTTATCCAATTATTGCATAAACATCAATTAGTAATTAATACAACCGACTGTTGGGTATGTGGACTTATGCCACATACCACAGAAAAAGGGATGCCGTATTTCGTTCTTCCATTCTCTTATGAAGGTTCCGCTTGGGCATATTTCATTATCTTCTCCAACGCCTATCAAAGTAAATTCAGATGACCCGTTAGTTCATATATTGGTGGTCCGGATTTTAGTCACAGCTCATTAATAAAGGGAATGGTAGCTATGGCTAAAATCATGGAAAATAGTAAGATTTCCATAGATGAAAGAAAAGCGTATACTAACTGGAATGTCACCCATTATATCACTAGCCTTAATGAAAAGGTTAAACAGGAAAAATCTCCACCGATTTGGATTATACCTCATCAGGGAAATTTCTGTCTTCAAATAAATGGTCAATCTGCTGACACCGTACAAAGAAATAGCTGTTCCCACACATACGTCTACTCCTCTCAGAATTCGCCGCCGTTAGTACCATCTCAGGGCACATATTTTATCTGCCACGATAGGGCTTACACGTGGTTGCCGACTGTTTTTTCTGGTACCTGTTATATAGCTTTTCTTCTTCCCCCTACATACACTGCTTCTGCAAACCATCATAAAAACAGATTTGGCAGAGGGATTATTGATTCCAAAGACACAGCAGGACAAGAGGGAGGAGATTTCCTCAAAGGATTTCTTCCTTTTTGGGGTCCTATGGCCAATAGTAGAAATATAAGGCAACTGGTTTGTGTCGTAGAGACTACGATAGACATCACTGTAGGAGACTTAAGTAATATCACGGCAGAACTACAGGCGGATCATCTCATGACTTTACAGAACCGAGTTGCCTTAGACTTTGTTCTTGCGGATCGTGGTGGAGTGTGTAAATTGATCGGGTCAAGTTGCTGTATTTTCATACCTTATGACGCTCTGACAGTATACCAAGCCATCTCTAAGTTACATGTAATCTCCGAGTCGATTCATCAGGACGAAGTAGATTGGTCATTAATGGAGTGGTTTTGGGGACTACTGTCCAAATGGGGTTGGAAGGTATTGACATTCCTTGGAATTAATTTTAGCCATCATTTTCTCTTGTTGCCTTTGTATGCACTGTGGTCCCGCCATATGCGATCTCTGTGCTACTGTGTGCATTCCTAAACCTAAGTCACAAAGAACAGAGAATATTAGAATGATGCTACAGCAACAACTCGATGACCTCAGGGCAATCGACATTGACTCAGATTGACGTGAGTCTATGTATCTTGCCTGAGTTCTGGCAAAAGGAGGGTCTGAGGAAATTGGATTTTCGATCACGATCGTATCGACCCGCCATTTTGTGCTCCGCCGCCATTTTGTGTTGCCCTCACTCAGGCAGCACGGCGAACAAAGTCTTTTCTGTTTTTCCTGCAGCATCGTGTCGAAATAAGCCTTCTGCCTCTATTTACAAAGCTGGTGTTAGGACTGGCGGAGTACACTAATCCCCGTCTGGTTTTCCTAATCCCTGTCTCAACTATCTGTTGGTTCACACTATTCTTTTCTGACTTTGTCTTATCGTCTGGCCTTCGCTGTCCTCTGCTCGTATTCTCTCGTTTCACAACTGTCCTCCAAAACACACAAAGGTGTCTCGCCATCTGCAAGTCAGTTACGAATCCGTTAATACATCAACCTGTGGGGAGGGGTGACAAACACGGTTGGAGGAGAGGCTTCATCGAGTTACTCGACACTTCTGTTTTCCAACTTTTCCTATTGGTTCTGTTCTGTTTTCCGACTTTGGCTGACTTTGGCTGCTTTTATATGTTTTAAGTGTGTTCTTGGTTAATGTATATGTCACCTATGTACTATATAAGACTGTGCGCCACGGAGTGAAGTGGCAGTCTCCTGAGAACCTACCTTGTGTACTTCTGGGATAACCGTACTAGCTGCAACTAATAAATCCGATCTTTTACGCCTGAATGAGTGTCCCGTGTCTCTGTGTAGCTGAGCAGGAGAACCCCGGAGATTTCAGGCGTACCCTGCGCCGCCAGGCCCATAAGGTTCTGGTTCTTCACTTCTCACCCAGCATCTCTTCTACCCCCTCCACCAGCCCGGTCTGTAACGCGTGCACCTCTGTCGGTCCCATCGGCTGTGCATGTATGCATTCACCTTTAAGGGCAATTTCACTTCTTCTCCCTGCCCCCTTGTCTGCTGTCAGACCACGTCTCTCTGCTGTCTTCAGTTCTACTCTCCCCCAGCCTGGCACCTTTTCTTTCCATTATGCTGTTCTGATGTGTCTTTTACTCCTCTTCCTCCGCTACTTTCTCAGGTCTTCTTTTACCCAGTATCTCTTCAGCTGCCCCCTTCTTCTGCTGTCTGATATTTCATAATCTTATTTGTCATCAGTCCGTTTCTCTCTTCCCACCAACTGTATCTCCTTTACTGTTTCGTAAACTATTGCCACTCACTCGTGTGCCTCCTACTGTCCTTACGCACCACTCTTTTCTCGCCCTTTCTCCCCTCTTTCCTCTGTTGTCTCTGTCTTTTGCCACCCTCGGTGTCTCTATCTTTGTCTCTTGTAATCTACTTTCTCTCCCCTACTGTTACTGGCAGTACTGTCACTCTCTCTCACACCTTATCTGCCCCCTGGTGTTCAGCCCTTCTTCTCGTCATATATCTACTTTTTTTAGGTCTCGCCTAGGCAGCGCATGCGCTGTCTCGTTGAGACATGCAGTATATGCTTTACTAGGTGAGTCTGCTGGAGCAGGTATAATACTTTTTATTGAAATACCTATTCCATTTTCGTATGTCTTTATTAAAATGACTAGAAATTAATTATAATAACTAATGGTTTGCGGAGTCAGAGACTAATCAACCTTATTAACAGAAAGAATACACGTAGGAATGCATTTGCATGGCTAAAATAGTAAGTGAACTAAATTGGTATGCATATTAATAAAATAAACGTTGCTTATGTGATGTTATTGTGATTTGCGCTTAAAATAAACATGCACTAATGGCTTTAGATGTTGCATATGGCTAGATAAATGCACACACATATGGGTATTAGCAGGGGAATAACACTGTATTATTTCCATGTATTAATTACGATTTTGTGTTTCTTTGCTTAAGTTGACCATTGTGGCCTGTCGCAAGATGGCCGCTGAGTGAAGCCTAGCAGTATGTAAAAGCTCCCGAGTTGAATAATGGAGAAAGGCGTTTGCACTAACATCAGCCGCGTCCCTTGGATGACCTGATACGCCATGTCCATGAAGATGACTCTGGGATGTTTGCCAGATGCCCCTGAACGTGTAAAAGATTGATCCATTATCAAACTTTGTAATGCTGAACCGGACATGTACAGGACGAACTTGCAACATTAATCAGGGTCACGTCCCGTTGCAACAAGCTTGTTGCTATGAACTTCGCTATTGAAAAAAACTTTGCAATTTGAAAATACATGGGAAAGTTTGCGAATGTTGCTATGAATTCCGGACTTCCATTTTGAATCAACCAATCAGAGGCACGGGAATAAAGAACTGAAACATTGTACCTATAGAAATTGGTATAAATATTGGTAGACTAGAGAGGTATTAGCGCCACTTCTTGAATCGATGATCAGAGGTCCCAACGCTGACGGAGTGGACGGTGACTCTACATGACGGCACAGAAAACTCTGACAGTTTTCCTGAGGACCAGTTCTGACTTAGAAAACGACATTTAGCCAGAATAGGTAAATATGACAAAGATGAAATTGAATTTACTAGGTTTTAACATGCATTTGATTTAGATTAAGAAATTATTGTTTTAATTAAATGTGTTGGGTGATTATTTCATTGAAACGTCTTATTGAATATTTAGAGTGTTAAGTTTTCATTAAATCAGCAACTAGATGATTCGATCGACCTATTTGATAGAGGGACTGTTAGTGTAATTCTAGGGACAGTAGATCTTTCATCAAAAGCAATGCAGATTGGTTAGAAACAGATGGTCTTTTCCCCTTCTGCAAGGCACGGATAGATTGATAGAATGAATGTTGGTGTAATGGGCCCCACCAGCGTATGATGTGTGTGTGTGCGTGTGACTGTGAAATCATTCCGTCCGTGGAAGTAGAGGGGATTTGGAGAACCCGATCTGCACCAGTTTCTTGGTAGCAGAATGATGGTTATCTATTGTCTTGGTTTGATGAATTATTACAAAATTATTTACCTATCTACAACTACACTACCAACATCTTCTACTACATCAAGTAAGTATAGTCACTGTATGTATAACAATTCTGAAAGTAAAATCAAACACCTATAACACTAAATCATGTCTTTCAATTATTCTTTAACACTACTACAGAACTTAAAAAGAAGAAAATTCAGAAAGAGAAATAAGAATAAAAGAATTACCAGTGAAGCCACATAGTAAGTATATGTTCACGCTTTTTCCTGCTCTTATACACATCTCTGTAAATCGTCTTCAATGTTCTTAAAAATACATATATATATTTTCCACAGATCTACCTTAGACATGGCAACTGGAGCTACTTTCATTACTTCGCAAAAAGGGAAACTAATGCTGAACTACATGGGTTACACCTACACCCAAGAAAGAGTAAAAGCGAATAAGACCCATTGGAAATGTAGCAAATATTACTCAAGTGCATGCTATGGTAGAGCAACAACTGTTGATAACAATGTGGTAAATGTACGTGAGCATAACCACCCACCAAATGTAACAGAAGTGGAAGTTAGAGAAGCACTGGAAACATTGAAAGATGCTAGTAAAGGATCACAAGAAACAAGCACTAGTATTTTGAAAAATGTTTTAAGCAAAGTGCCAGAACATGTGACAGGACAGCTACCTTCTATTCCCAACTTAAAAAGATTAATTTCAAAAACTAAACGTGCTTCAGATCCAACTCCACCAACGCCAGAACGTTTTAAGGATATAAAAATATATCCTGAATATACCATTACACATAATGAGGATAAATTCCTAATGTATGACAACCAGAGTCATGACAAACGATTTTTACTTTTTGCTACTAATAGTAATTTGCAAAAACTTAAATCATGTGAAACATGGATGATGGACGGGACTTTTAAAGTTTGTCCCAAACCTTTCTATCAACTTTATACCATCCATGGGGAATACCAAGATACAAATATCCCTCTAATTTATACTCTGCTGCCAAACAAAACAAATACTACCTACGTTGAACTTTTAACAAAGATCAAAGAATTAACAGATAATTACTATCCTCAAAGAATTATAATTGACTTTGAAATAGCCATGATTCAAGCTATCCTTAAGATATATCCCCATACCTCAATACAAGGTTGTTATTATCACTACAACCAAAGTATATGGAGGCACTTACAAAAATCTACCTTAAGCATTGAATATTCTACAAACAGTCACTTTGCTTATCAAATAAAAAAGTTGATTGCATTGGCATATGTACCAACAACAGAAGTAGCTAACTACTACAATTTATTAATTGACAGCCCTTTCTACCGCACCAATGAGAAAATACTAACTCCCTTCTTGGACTATTTTGAAGATACCTGGGTTGGAAGATTACATCGTTCAGGCCACCGTAGACAACCTAAATTTAAGATTCCATGGTGGAATGTGTATACTAGTACAATAGCACAGAAAGCTAAAACTAACAACGCAGTTGAAGGATGGCATAATGCCTTCCAAGCCACTTTAGGAAGAAGTCAACCAACACTTCACAAACTAATCCAAAGCATTAAAAAAGAACAAAGCTACCAAGAACTCAGAATAGAGCAATCCCTTTCTAAAATTGGCCCTAAACTAAGTAAACAAACATTAAATATGTACGAATATCTCCAGAAAAAAACTAGACTGTACCCAAGTATAGAAGGTCTAGCATACTTAGACCTAATAGCTAAATCCATCCTTTAAATATAAATTTACCATGTTTAGTAATAATTTACTTTTTATTCTTAAAAAACAAATGAATATTGTAAAATATACATTAATATGTTCAATAGAATTATGCATTAATTGTTTATTGTATATTAAAAAATGTTTTTCATTGTTAAATATTTTTCTCAGATGTTAAAAAATTTAAATTTATGTTATGTACATATCGTGATAAAATCAATGTCATAAAAAATATGTAATATATTAAATTTTTATAAAACATATTAAAATTTAATATACTAATGTATGCATAATTGAAACTGTATTTATGTACAAAACTGCAATATAATTTGTTAACAAAAATTATGTTAAATGTTTTATAAAATGTTCAAAATCTTTGCAGTAACAAATTAAACTATGAATAAAAAAAAAGATCTAAAATTTTTTATTTCTTAATTTAGAAACTTGTCATATGTATGTAAAAATGTTATAAAAATGTTTTTAATTTATATTGTTGAAATGAATATAACAACATGACATATATTATTCTTATTAAAAATAGTAAATAGATAATGCTGGATAATAAACCATAATAATTAACTATTCTAACTCCAATCCTACGTAAGTCAGGGTAAATGGTGGATAGTAAACCATTATAATTAACTATTCTAACTCCAAACAAAACATAAGTCAAGGAAAGTGCTGGATTGTAAACCATAATAATTTACTAATCTAACTCCAATCCAACATAAGTCAGGGAAAGTGCTGGATTGTAAACCATAATAAATTACTATTCTAACTCCAAACATAACATAACTCAGGGAAAGTGCTGGATAGTAAACCATAATAAATTACTATTCAAACTCCAATCCAACATAAGTCAGAGAAAGTGCTGGATAGTAAACCATAATAAATTACTATTCTAACTCCAATCCAACATAAGTCAGGGAAAGTGCTGGATAGTAAACCATAAAAAATTACTATTCTAACTCCAAACATAACATAAGTCAGGGAGAGTGCTGGATAGTAAACCATAATAAATTACTATTCTAACTCCAAACATAACATAAGTCAGGGAGAGTGCTGGATAGTAAACCATAATAAATTACTATTCTAACTCCAAACATAACATAACTCAGGGAAAGTGCTGGATAGTAGACCATAATAAATTACTATTCAAACTCCAATCCAACATAAGTCAGGGAAAGTGCTGGATAGTAAACCATAATAAATTCCTATTCTAACTCCAAACATAACATAAGTCAGGGAGACTGCTGGATAGTAAACCATAATAAATTACTATTCTAACTCCAATCCAACATAAGTCAGGGAAAATGCTGGATAGTAAACCATAATAAATTACTATTCTAACTCCAAACATAACATAACTCAGGGAAAGTGCTGGATAGTAAACCATAATAAATTACTATTCTAATTCCAATCCAACATAAGTCAGGGAAAGTGCTGGATAGTAAACCATAACAAATTACTATTCTAACTCCAATCCAACATAAGTCAGGAAATGTGCAGGTTAGTAAACAATATACATTTTTCTATCTAAATTATTTTTTATACCCTATTACCCTATAATACCAAAATAACGCTTCTTCAATATTAATTTAATATTTTTTATTAATATTAAAAAATTAATTTCATGTAAAATTTAAAATTTCGAAGTTAAATTTTGATTTCATGATAAATTTCTAATTTATTAATATTTTATACACTTTTAAAACACGACATTTTTAAATTACTACCCACCCTAATCCCCTATAATACCAAAAACCCGCTCCTAAAATTTTTTTTTGGAAGTTTAAAATTTAATTACAAATTTAATTTGGTGAACAATTCGAAATTTCTAATTAAAATTTCGATTTCTTAATTATTTTCTAATATTTTTATATTTTAGAAATTTTGTAAAAACCAAATTTTAAATTACTACCCACCCTTATCCCCTATAATACCAATAACCCGCTCCTAAAATTTTTTGGGGGAATTTTAAAATTTAATTACAAATTTAATTTCGTGAACAAATCGAAATTTCTAATTGAAATTTCGATTTCTTAATTATTTTCTAATATTTTTATATTTTAGAAATTTTGTAAAAAACAAATTTTAAATTACTACCCACCCTTATCCCCTATAATACCAATAACCCGCTACTAAAATTTTAACAATTCTTTGGTAGAAAATATTTTTTAACACATATTATTACTAGTAGGAGTTTTGTAAGTTTTTTAAAAACATAATACATATTTTTTTATAAATTTTATAACAACTTATATTTTTCTGTCGATATTATATAAAACGACATTTTGATCAACGATATTCTGTTCATCGATATTTTTTCTTGACGATATTTTTGTCATTCTCAAGAAACGATATTTTTTACAAAGATATTTTCTATTACGATATTTTTCACAGTCGATATTCTTACCACGATATTAATGCTAGTCGATATTTTCCCGTCGATATTCTATCTTTATACCGGGCAGAGGTAAGCGCTGCTCCCGAGAAAGGCGGGATTCTCGTGAGAAAGGTCTTTTGCTATTCTGTAGTTAGCGGAGCAGACAATGGAGATGTTTATATGTTGTAACTAACAGAATCGTAGAAACTGAAACAAAGTCTACCGAGTAGTTTTGTAAAGGAGGGGTAGACGAGAGACAGGAGACAGGAGACAGGAGCAGAAGCTGCTGCAGCGACTGCTGACGTCAGGAAGACCGCGCTGGGATTGGACAGTGGGTTGGAACAGTGGAAGCGCTGTGTTTGGTGCGCTAGTGTGTGCCGTGCAAGGATTAGAAGACGTACAGGGTGACTTAGACGCTCCAGGATTGGTGCGTTGGTGTGAGTCGCGCTGGGATTTGTGGATTGTGACAGTGACGTAGACGCTCCGGATTGGTGCGTTGGTGAGAGTCGCGCTGTAATTGGACAAGAGATCGTACAGTTGTAGAAAGGACTAGGGAGTTACGGGAAACGGGGAAAATGTATTACCATGTTGAGGAAAAGAAGAAGAAATCATTGTTCAGTAAAGTTAAGACATGATTTAACAAAGACAAGGAGATTGTGACTAGGGAAGGACAGTTACTGCCTCCAACGAGAACCCCCGCATCCTTCATGGTTGCGAAATATGGGTATCATACTTGTATTTGGTTAGACAATTGGGCGAAGTATACGAAGGAGGATGGAGTTTTAGCGTTCCCAGAACATGGCTCATTTAATCTGGCCATATTAAGAAATTTGCGGGAGCGAATGATGAGTCTAGAGCCCCGGCCTAGGCCGACGCAGTTTGAGGCGTTGACTGAATGGGAGGATGAAATGCATGAACGGGAAAGACAGAGGAGTGGTGGTAGATATAGATATATGTTTGGACGGAATTGTGATCGTGAAACTCATCATGATCGGATGAGAAGGTGGCGAGATGCTAGCATGACTGAAGGACTGTTTCCTGTAAGAACTGCAGGGGAGACTGAAGGGAAAAAGTGTGCAGAGAAAGAACATCATGTAGAAACCAGGAGATATGGGGCGAATGAGTCTGAGGACGATGTCTTAGATGACATGTTCTTCAAGAGTCCACCTCCGTATAGACGAGAACCAGAGGTAGGAACGCCAGTTACCCCAATGAGAGATACTTTGCGAATCATCAAAACAGAAGTTACGACCCCTGAAGTGAAGAGAAGCAATTCCCTTAGGGAAAGAGAGAAAGAAATGGCTGAGAGTGAAACCTCAAGGGAATTAGCAAAAACCACATTAGAACTGACAGAGAAAATAAGGGAATTGACCAAAAATCTCGAAGCAGTTACGGTGCCTGTAACAATAGGTCCCGTTATGCCTATTTTTGAAAAGCAGAAAGAAAGTGAACATGGTCTAACGGTTCCGTATGTGAGCAATAGGCAGGTTGTTCAGCCAGGAGAAAATTCGTGGAGACATACAATGTGTGAAGGTGAATTGAATGTGCAGACTAACCCGTTTTTGAATCCCGATTGCATAGAAAGGAACAGGATGACCGGAGGATCAATACTAGAACCTCAAAGAGTAACAGAACCAGTGAGTGTAGAGAAATCCACAGGAATAACTACAGATGAATTGAGTGAATGGCTGAAAGGCTTGCATGGAAAAGAAAGAGAATCTCAAACAATTGATGTGGCTAAATTACGCATGGTATTAGAAGAGCTAATAGTAGGAACAATCCCTACAGAGAAGCTGAAAAATTACCAGGATGAGGAGTTGCTATTCCTGTGTAAGAGTGTCACATGGAGAGCAAAGAACACACATGACAGGCTGGAAGAAATAGCAAGTGAAATGGGAATTGACATGGACAGGGTAAAGGCTTTACAAAAGCCTTACCGGGTGGATATCACGGACAAGGACATTGAGAACATGAACACCACTGGCCGAATAGGGCAGATTAAAGATATAATCACTTTGCTGAGAAAATGGGGAGATGTGGAGAAATGGAAAAGTAGGTGGTATAGAAAACGAGAGGATGCATCAGATAGAACTTTTCCAGCATTTCCTGTGAGAGAAAAGGAGAAAGCAGTGACAAAATTTCCCATGAGAGAGATTCCAGGAGGAGGATATGTACATGTCCAATGGACCAGACAGGATATTTTGTCATTTACAAATGACTTCCCTCGATTGCGAGAAAAGCCTGTCGAGTGGTATAGGCAGGTAGACAGATTTGTGAAGCTGTCAAAAGTGCTGTGGATTGACCTAAATAGTCTGTTTGATATAATTGTACCAGTAGACTTGTGGGCAGAATGCAAAATAGTTATAGATTGGCCAATAAAAGAATACCCCAGAGATCCCAAAACAGGAGCACCAGACCCCGAGGTAATGAAGAAATATGAGCAGGTTATGGCTTTCCTGAAAAACAAGGTACCTCCTAAAGAAACAGACTGGGTTAAAATAGACCGAACACATCAGGAAGTGAAAGAATCAGTCCATGCTTACTATGAAAGACTAATACTGGCTTTCAAGCAGTTTAGTGGAGATGAACATCTAGGTGAGAAGGACCTGAGCCATTTTGTATATAGATTTGTATATGGCTTGCGTCCTGAAATTAGTGAGATGATCAGGCAGCACACTGTAGATTGGCAGAGCAAAAAGATTGACGAGATCCTGAGACATGCTAAATACTTTAGTGACGAAATTGAGGCAAAACAAAGAAAGCTGAAAGAAAAGGCAATGTGGGCACAAGTGAAGGTTGCAGAAAAGCAGGAAGCTCAGTTAGTCGAACAAGCAAATAACCCAGGAAATAGACCAAGATTTGGCCCAGGAAAGGGAAAAGGCAAAATAGAGTAGGCAAAGAAGAAATTCCCTTGCCACAATTGTGGAAAGTTAGGGCATTGGAAATCCGAGTGTAAGAATCCTCCGTGTGCTAATCATGAAAATCCATCATTGAATTCACAGGTGCAGAGTGAGGGGTGTGGCCAGCAGCAGCAACAGCAGAAGGCTGTTAAGCAGCAGAATCGGGTGCCAAAACCACCCTTGCCACACAGCAGAGGTACTCAGAAGTATAACCAAGAGTCGGGATTCTACAACGAAGAACAGGTAAACAAACCGCAACGCGCGAGGGCTGTGTCACAATATTGGCTAAGGAATGAGGAAAGTGATTCTGACGAAGGATTCTGACGGTGCCGAGGGGAGGAAGAGGAGTGCGTACTTGGCGCAACTCTAAAAATAGACCAGACAGAACCTTTTGTGGATGGAAAGATTAATGATGAACACATTACTTTTCTAGTCGACACTGGTGCAACTCAATCAACTGTCAGGTCAGCTGATATAAAGAATCTTCCTCTCTCGGATGAAACAATCCAAGTAGTGGGTGTGTCCAACACACAGATCAAGACTTATCTTACTGAACCAGTAAGGGTTAGAATAGGGAAATTTTCAGACATGCACCGATTTGTGGTGTGTGACACTAGTCCTGTAAATTTACTAGGTAGGGATTTGCTGTGCAAGATGAATTGCACCATTTTCTGTACTCCAGATGGAATAGCTTTTGAGACACCAGATGAGATGTTCTGTATAAAATGACCATAGCTAATGGAGAAAATGATGTTGCTGGAACCTATGCTGTATTCAATCCTGATGAATTGCCCCCAGAATTAAAACAGACTGTAAAAGCAGCAGTCTGGGATTTCACTGGAGAAGATGTAGACCTGATGAGGAATGTAGATCCAGTAAAAATCTCTGTAAAAGAAGGGGTAAGTTACCCAAACATCCCAGAATACAGATTGACACCTGAAATAATTGAAGGAGTAACCCCTATAATTGAGAAAATGATCCAGCAGGGGGTGTTGAGAGAAATACTGAGCAGTCCATGTAATTCACCTATAAGGGGACTGAAGAAACCTAATGGGAAGTTCAGGATAGTGCAGGATTTGAGAAAAATTAACAAAATTGTTGTGTAATTCTGTCCCATTGTGCCAAATCCATCAGTGATTTTGTATCAGATTCCCCATGATGCAGAATTGTACACAGTAATTGATTTGTGCCATGCTTTCTTTTCAATCCCGTTGCATCACGACAGCCAGCCGATTTTTGCATTTCGGTTTGGAGAGCGTATTTTGGCATGGTGCAGAATCCCACAGGGGTATACAGAGAGCCCCTCAATATTTAATCAATTGTTGAAGAAATCTCTGGAAAGTCTAGCAATGCCTGAAAATTCAGTTTTGGTCCAGTACATCGATGACCTTCTAGTGGCGTTGAAAACACGTGAAGCTTGTGAAGTAGACACCATTGCTTTGCTGAATCACTTGGCAGATGGAGGATTAAAAGTATCTCCAGCCAAATTGCAATTCTGCAAGAAAGAAGTCCAATACCTAGGACATAATATTGAGAAAGGCCTGAGAAAAGTGACCATAGACAGAATCAGAATCATTAGAGGAATGAGAGCCCCAATGACACAAAGAGAGGTGAGAATGTTCCTGGGAATGGTTGGCTATTGTCGTCAGTGGATAAGTAATTTTTCCCTGACTGCCAAGCCATTGATAAAATTGACTAAAAGTGAGGTAAAAGACCCTTTGGAACTAAACAAAGAAGAATTGGCAGCATTCAGAGAATTTAAAAACAGGTTATGTGAAGCATCTGCCCTGGGTATGCCAGACTATGAGTAAGAGTTCGAGCTATGCTGCAGTGAGAGGAACGGATGTGCACTCTCAGTATTAATTCAGAAACATGGAAGATTGAGAAGACCAATTGCGTACTTCTCATCAACACTGGACCCAGTAGCTGTGGGTTTACCAGGTTGCCTGAAAGCAGTAGCTGCTACATGCAGAAGTCTGGAGCAAAGTGAGGGAATCGTAATGGGATATCCCGTGAGAGTGTTCATGCCTCATTATGTGGCAATCCTTTTAACAAGGAGCCGGACACAGTTCATGTCACATAGTCGGCTGACTAAATATGAGAAAGTCATTCTAGGTGCATCAAATGTGAGTCTTGAGAGATGCGTGAATGTGAATCCAGCAACGCTGTTGCCAGATGCTGAAAATGTGGAGGTGAGAGATGAAATTGATCATGATTGCCTGGATGTGCTTGATTACTGTACAAAACCCAGACCTGACATAAGAGATATGCCACTGCCTGAGAGTGATCATGTGTTTTTTGTGGATGGTTCATGCTTGAGAACGGATGAAGGAGTGTTGAGTGCAGCATATGCAATATGCACAATTTCAGGAGTTGTAGAAGCATCACCCTTGAAAGGAGTTAAATCCGCTCAAGTGGCAGAATTGGTGGCAATAACAAAAGCCTGCAAAATTGGAAGGAACGTGAGAGTGACTGTGATGACTGACAGCCAGTATGGCTTCGGAGTTGTCCATGACTTTGGCCAATTATGGCTACAGAGAGGTTTCCTGACCTCAAGTGGAACTCCCATAAAGAATGCAGAAGTGGTTAGAAAATTGCTTGAGGCAATACAGCTGCCCAAAGAACTGGCTGTTGTAAAATGTGCTGCTCATAGTCAAGGTAGTGATTACATCACTACCGGAAACCGATTTGCCAATGATATGGCACAGTATTGTGCAAGGAATAATTACTCTATAAATCGGTCCAAGGAAAGGGAAATGTCTTCTTGCTCCTTAATGTTTACTAATGTTGTAGGAACATGGGAAGAAGTGAAGCAGTTGCAGGATGAGGCAGGAGATGAGGAAATGAGAGAATGGGTGAAAGCAGGCTGTGCACCAAGGGAGAAAGACCACGTGTGGGTCTACAGGGATGGAAGACCAGTCATGCCAAATAGCATGATGTCAACAATGGCACGGATGTATCATGGCCCGGGACACCTGGGAAGGGATGCTATGATAAGAGCCTTTAAGCAGGCCTGGTACAATGCAAAATTCAGGTTGATAGCAGAGAGTCTTTGCCAAAGATGCCTGATATGTCAGCAATACAATCCTGGAAGGTAAACAGTAGTAAGCCTAGGTACAATAAGCAGGGAGGGAAGACCCTTCACCCGAATGCAGATAGATTTCATTGAAATGCCCCAAGTCAACAGATTGAGGTATGTCCTGGTGATAGTCTGTTTGTTCTCCAGGTGGGTGGAAGCTTTCCCGACAAGAAGAAATGATGGGATAACAGTAGCTAAGCTATTGTTAAGAGAGTTCATCCCAAGGTTCGGGTTCTCAGTGACCATTGAATTAGACAGAGGAGGACATGTTTATAATGAGATCATGGGGTTGATCTGTGAAGCATTGAGTGTACAACAGAAACTGCATTGTGCCTACCGACCAGAGGCTTCTGGTGTGGTTGAACAAATGAATGGTACCATCAAAAACAGAATTGGCAAAATGTGTTTAGCCACAGGAATGAAATGGCCTGATGTCTTGCCTCTAGTCTTGATGACGATTAGGTCTACTCCAGACAGAACAACAGGTTTGAGTCCTCATGAAATCATCATGGGACGTGCCATGAGGCATGCATTTGTACCTGTCAACAAGCTGATGACTATAACTGATGACATGATTTTGGATTACTGTAAAGGCCTGGCTGACGCAGTCCATTCTGTGTTTCACGAGGTTGGAGAAGATGCCACCACACTTGAAAGGAAACCAGCCCATGATTTGAGCCCAGGGGACTGGGTGAGAATAAAAGTCCACAGAAGAAGAAATTGCCTGGTTCCGAGGTGGGGAAGGCCAAGGCAAGTCGTACTAACCACAACGACTGCTGTGAAGTGTGCTGGAGTGAAAAACTGGATACATGCAAGTCACACTTTGAGAGTTCCAAATCCAGGTGACGGCATTGGGAAAGAATACTTTGATGAATCAGAATCCAGTGACGATTCAGATAAAGAGACTGCAAAGAGAAAAAGAAATCCTGAAAGGGGCGAGAGTGGGCCAAAAGCGGCTTTAATCCCACAAAAAGGAATTCTGAAAAGAACATTACAAATTCCAGAGACAAGTCCAGATTCTGGAGAAGTGCCTGAAATCCCACTACCAGTACGGAACACAAAAAGAAAGAAAGAAAAGAAAAGAACATTCCAACAGAAGTGACACCTGAACCAAATGAGAAAATTGGAGAAGTTCCACCTGAGATAATCATTGTAGAAGAAGGAGGGACAGAAGTAGAAAGAGAGGGACAGATTTCTGCGGAAAACCCCAGAGGAGGTGTAGGGACCACCAACACTGAGCTAGTTGAAGGGACAAGTAGACAGCAAGAAGATTGCGTGTCGGAGACCCGAGGAGGGACAGAAGTAGGGCAATCTCAACAATTGGAAAAGGAAGCTGTTGGTGAAAAAGAAGCTGTTGGTGAAAAAGAGGCAACTGAGACAGAATCTGATGAAAGTGAGAATGAGAGACATGAAGGTCGAGTTCTGAGAAAGAGAACTTGGATCGGAGAGAAAAACAATAAAGAAGGAAAGCAAAAGAGAAATGCTAAAGGAGACCTTTGGCCCAACAAGATAAAGAGACTAAGATATAGACTGACACAAGTTAACCCATCAAAAGCTGAACAGGTGAACGAAGTGTCAAGTCAGAACCAGACAAAAGAAGGAGAAACAGAAATATCTGAAGAAAACAAAAGAATCAGAAAACCAAACCAGAAGTATAAGTCGCCAGAATGGACGTATGTGGCACTGCCTGAACAAGGAGAAGAGGCAGACAGTCAAGGAAATCCAGAGGAGACTTTACTAAAAGTGGTTGAAGAAGAAGAAACGGTGGGAATCCTGAGAGTTATCTTGTCCGATATTGGAGAAGAAGCGGATATTCAGGACTTACTGCAATTTGATGATGATGAAGAAGTGAAAAGTGATGAGAGACCAGACTGAGTAATTCCAAAGAAGTCATTTGGAGAAGAAAGTGAAAAAGTAAAATAGAAACTAACAGACTGTAATAACCTGTTGGGTACTTGCTGCCCTAGAAGTACAGTAGTGGAGTAGAAGAGGCTAAGTCAAAAGACACGGTCAATTTGACAAGATGGCTAACATAGAAGATAATAAAAGTAGATGTACCTTCATGAAAAGATGGTGCAAGATGTGCTGCTGTTGTACAGGATTATTAATGCATCTTTGGAGCGTGCTTGCTCTACTGATCTCTTTCAAAGTAACAATAGACACATTAGGAGGGCATACTGAGAACATGACTAACATAGGGAAGAGTTCACAGAAGGTAGTTCCCACCAGAACTAGTAATGTACATATACATAAGGATAGGTCTATAAATGATTTTTCTAGCAATGTGTTTTCAAAATTGTTGTATGAATACGTAAAGACAATGGATGTAAGGGATTGCTACGTCTGCATGCAATTACCTGCCTCTGTTTCAGAAGGAGTGACTTATCATCACCTTCCAGCTACGTATGGAATTACATGTAGTGTGCTAATTAGTATATTTTATCAATTAGGGAGATTAGACTATAACATGTCAAATGTAGATAACATTCTTGGGTAATTGCCTATGAATAAAGAACTGAATCCTGCTAAGGAAGCTAACACTTTAGGTGAGATTTTCATAGAAACTAGAGAATTAACATTAGAATATGTATTTAGAAACAATTTAACATGCAGTTTGAAGGAAGAAGAGAAAACATTCCTAGTCATGGTTGAGAGAAGAAGGTTGAACATGCACAAGAAAGCAGAAGGAAATAAAATGAGTGAAACAATGTGGGACATTGAGAAAGAAAAGGAGCTGAGGAATGGAGCCAGTCCAACAATGGCTATAGATGCACCACGGAAAGGCAAACTATGTATTACGAGAAAGAAATCCCAGTATGATTATTATTTCATAGGGACTAGTGAGTGCCATGATACATACTTTATTGCAACTGGATGGGGATTTAGAGGTGGAGAAGATTCAATCTTTCCTGGAGTGTATTATATTTGTGGGAATAAGGCTTACTATAGGTTGCCATATCATTGGTATGGCACATGTTACGTTGGCCTGGTCTGTCCAAAAATCTTTCACATGGATAGAGTAGAAAACACTGGACAAACTAACTCACTAATACACAGTAGAAGAGAAACTTGGGCAGAAATTGTAGGTGATATCTTTGGAGCTTTGATACCAGCAGTGGGAATATCATTGAATGCATATGGCATTCGGCAGCTGTCAACAGTAGTGGATCGTTTGTCAACGAGCACTGCTGGAGGCTTTCTTTTGGTAAATACTGAAATGGTTGCCCTGCGCGCTATGGCAATGCAAAATCGACTTGCCCTTGATATCTTATTGGCAAAAGAGGGTGGAGTCTGTGGAATGCTGAAAGTTCAACATTGTTGCACTTACATTTCAGACGAAAGCAAAGATCTAAAAGTCTATATTAAAAATATTACTGATTTGCATGTTGAAATAGTACCACTGGAAGCTGAAAGTATCTGGACTAAAATGGCTAATAAAATAATTGCCATTAAGAATTTTATAGCTAAGATAGGTAGTACCATTTTTGGTAAAATATTATTTCCACTAACGTGTGTAATTTTTGCATTATTAATTCTTAGATTAGGATGTATGTGTTGTAGATATAGAAGAAATAAAAAGAAAATCAGACGAGAAAATATAAAAAGGAGAGAAAAGAAACCAGAAAGAGATCCACAAGAAATAGAATTAGAAGAGTGGAGGGAAAGTATGTATATAGAAGCAAAAAGAGAAGATGAAGAGGAAACAAGATTATAAAATTTTGAACAAGAAGACATTTCGAATTTCCGCAAAAGGGGAAAATTAAATTTTTTGGGGGTTTTGATTTTTTGTGGTGATAAAATCACCAAAGGGGGGATTGCTGGAGCAGGTATAATACTTTTTATTGAAATACCTATTCCATTTTCGTATGTCTTTATTAAAATGACTAGAAATTAATTATAATACCTAATGGTTTGCGAAGTCAGAGACTAATCAACCTTATTAACAGAAAGAATACACGTGGGAATGCATTTGCATGGCTAAAATAATAAGTGAACTAAATTGGTATGCATATTAATAAAATAAACTTTGCTTATGTGATGTTATTGTGATTTGCGCTTAAAATAAACATGCACTAATGGCTTTAGATGTTGCATATGGCTAGATAAATGCACACACATATGGGTATTAGCAGGGGAATAACACAGTATTAATTATTTCCATGTATTAATTACGATTTTGTGTTTCTTTGCTTAAGTTGACCATTGTGGCCTGTCGCAAGATGGCCGCTGAGTGAAGCCTAGCAGTATATAAAAGCTCCCGAGTTGAATAATGGAGAAAGGCGTTTGCACTGACATCAGCCGCGTCCCTTGGATGACCTGATACGCCATGTCCATGAAGATGACTCTGGGATGTTTGCCAGATGCCCCTGAACGTGTAAAAGATTGATCCATTATCAAACTTTGTAATGCTGAACCGGACATGTACAGGACGAACTTGCAACATTAATCAGGGTCACGTCCCGTTGCAACAAACTTGTTACTATGAACTTCGCTATTGAAAAAAACTTTGCAATTTGAAAATACATGGGAAAGTTTGCGAATGTTGCTATGAATTCCGGACTTCCATTTTGAATCTACCAATCAGAGGCACGAGAATAAAGAACTGAAACATTGTACCTATAGAAATTGGTTTAAATATTGGTAGACTAGAGAGGTATTAGCGCCACTTCTTGAATCGATGATCAGAGGTCCCAACGCTGACAGAGAGGACAGTGACTCTACATGACGGCACAGAAAACTCTGACAGTTTTCCTGAGGACCAGTTCTGACTTAGAAAACGGCATTTAGCCAGAATAGGTAAATATGACAAAGATGAAATTGAATTTACTAGGCTTTTAACATGCATTTGATTTAGATAAAGAAATTATTGTTTTAATTAAATGTGTCGGGTCATTATTTCATTGAAACGTCTTATTGAATATTTAGAGTGTTACGTTTTCATTAACTCAGCAACTAGATGATTCGATCGACCTATTTGATGGAGGGACTGTTAGTGTAATTCTAGGGACAGTGGTTCTTTCATCAAAAGCAATGCAGATTGGTTAGAAACAGATGGTCTTTTCCCCTTCTGCAAGGCACGGATAGATTGATAGAATGAATGTTGGTGTAATGGGCCCCACCAGCGTATGATGTGTGTGTGTGTGTGTGACTGTGAAATCATTCCGTCCGTGGAAGTAGAGGGGATTTGGAGAACCCGATCTGCACAAAGTCCCCGCCTCCTTTTTAGGTCTCGCCTGAGCTATTGCGTAAGCGATGCTCTGCGAGACTTATTGAGAGGGCTCCAAAAAGTGCTACCAGGCCAGCCTAGCGATACAGTGCATGTGCGCGGGCGCGCGCGCTTAACGCGGTTACTTTCACTTTGGCGGCCGCACGGCCGCTTTGATGTTTGATCGCGATCGCGTGTTTCAATTAGCGCCCCTGTCACTGTGTCCTGCACTCTCTCCTACCACTTTTCCTCATGCTTTTCACTCCCCATGGCTGTTACTCTGCTTTGTTGTTTCATATTTATATAGCGCGAACTCGACCCAAAGGTATTGGAGCGCTTTACATAGCACCGTATTTACATTACACATTCAGGCATATGCTTTTCACTCCCCATGGCTGTTACTCTGCTTTGTTGTTGCATATTTATATAGCGTGAACTCGACCCGAAGGTATTGGAGCGCTTTACATAGCACCGTACGCACGGCCGCGTTGTTCAATTAGCGTCCCTGTCATTCTTCTTCTATATTCCAACCACCCTGTCCAAAAAGTTTAATATGTTAAAACTCATTCTCAAAAAGGAGGATGCCATTCCGAAAAGTGATGACACTTTTTGTTTTGTGAAACAGCTAAAAACAAGCATTGGCATAGCCAATAGGTCTCGCTTTTGGGACCTTATAAGTGTTTAGCCATGCAACAGTTGCATAACTAAATACTTATAAGGTCCCAAAAGCGAGACCTATTGGCTATGCCAATGCTTGTTTCTATATGTTATTGAGTGTGTCTTTCAAAAATGTACTACTTGCTATTGGCTAATAGCGTTCCGAGTCCCTCCTTTTTTCCGGTTGTGCACGCCTATGGCTATTGGCCCCTTTACTTGTATTAGTCCACTTATTTTTGTTCTGTTGTTTTGGGGAGATCTCTTTTTAGGTCTCGCTGAGCCCAGCGCATGGGCGCTGGCTCGGAGAGACATTTTGTATGTGGGCTTTTCAAAGTGCTGCTGGCTGGCCTAACGCTTGCGTTCACGCGACCGTGCACGCGCGCTAGCCTTCAGGAGCACTTTGAAAACTTGTGCGTCATCGCGATCACTTTCTCTTTCAGAGAGATCGCGATGACGCACGTGCGCACTCAACTCCCGCTTCTCCCCCACCACATATCGAGTCTCCGGGCGCTCGCACGCACACAACTCCCACTTCTCCCCCACCACATATCGCGTCTCCGGCCGCTCGCGCACGGCCAACGCTTGTTTTCTTTTCTCCAGAGTAAGTTTAGTAGTATAGTTGAGTGGCCAGCATTCATTTTGGGCGTATAAGGGGCATTATTGCAAAGTGCGGGGTTTAAGGTGCGGAAGCTAGTGTTGCGTCAGTCTGCTGGGGATGGGAGCCGGTCTGCAGGGGGGTGTGCGCCTGTTCTTTGTCAGCTCGTGTACTTATCGCTGCTGTTTTCTGACCTCAGGCGCCTGCTGCCGCCTCTCTCTCCCAGGCTCTGCCGTGACTGCACGACCCCCTCCAATGGTTCGACAACACAATGAGCTCCACCAGGTGAGACTCCTCGGACCTCAACAACGTTGCTCTCGCCGTAGGGCGATGCTTAGAGCTGCTCTGTAGTCTAGACCCGGGCAGCCTCGAGCTGGAACGCGCAGTGTGGTAGATTTGCTAGGGGTGTGGTTGATTTGCCACATTCCTACCGCTCATGGACACACACTGAGTCTGGTTGAAAACCCTGGCAGCAGGATGCCCGCTTCTGCACTGCCTCACTTCATGAGTCCGCGAAACATGCTGCGAGGCTCGTTGGGATTGCCTGTGAAGGAGGGGCGGGTGGCTGTTGAGGAAAGATGTAGAACTGCTCATGCATACTGGCAGGAGACCATAAGCCTATTGTTTCCCCAGTCTTCCTCCTCCACCTGTTAAAGTGTGAGTAGCCATAGGCTGCATATCTACCTCTTGATAGCTTGCCTCCATGATCTGGGTTTTGTATAAGTGGCTGTCTTTCAGGAAACCGAAACTAGGAAGTGGCGTCGGAACTAGGAGTTAAGTTACTCACTGTGGAAACACAAGTCGATATATCGAGTAACTTGTACATGGGGGGAGATTTCAAGTATAGTAGTACCTTGAATTATCAGTGTGGGCTTGCTACTCTGCACACGACATCGGTGCCGCGATGCTTGTTTCACTTGTTAAGAAATCCAATCGGCTCCCAGGGAGCTTCTCTTGCATCAGAGAGTTTTATATAGCGCGAACTTGACCCGAATCAGAGCGCTTTACATAGCGCCAGTTACATTACACGAAGACACACATTCATGTTTGTTAGGCACGGGCAGATTATTTGCCCAGAATCACAGGTTGTTAGGCGTCATTGCCGAGACTCGAAACCAGTTCCCCAGATTCGAGGTAGCTGCCCTAGCCATTAGGCCAACTCCTCTCCCCAACTTTTTTTGCCTGTTAAGTTCAGTCCGGCTGGGCCCATCCTCTCTATTCGAGTCTGCAGGGACATGATCACTCGCCGCTCTCTGGGCTATGCTTATGTCAACTTTCAGCAGCCGGCCGGCGGTAAGTGCCACACGACTCTGTATTGTATCACAAATGTCTTGTACCTGTGCTGATGCACTGTTTGAAAACCCATGTACGATTCACGTGTTTACTGCAAGTGGGAGGGGCTCGCGTTTTTGCAGAAGGTGGGATACTTTTATTTATGTCTTGGTTGGTCATTGGGCTGATCCACTCGTTGCCTCTGCTGTTTACCTTGTGCCCAGAAGTTGCGTGTTACAGAAGTAAATTGATTAATGGGCAGTTGCTGCTCGGAGAACCCACGGTGTTTGACAGTTTTGCCACTGTAGCGAGTCTCCTATAGTGTGACTGATATATTCTGCAATGTTGGCGTAGAACGGCCAGTATAGATGACTATTGTTGCATTATTAAATAGCATCTGTAGAATCGTGTTTAGTAAGGTATGCGCCTTTTTTGTTTTTGCTTTGAGCCGTAGAGCAGAGAAATGGGCATAATTTCAATGTTGAAATCCAAAAAATGATCTAAGTGGATTGTTTTGCTGTGTCTGACTTTGAACGTTCCAGAGGCTGGGTCTGACTTGTGTTTTTATTTTAAGAAATGTCTAGAAGGTTTAGATAACACACGAACGTGTTTTGATTGTCCATAGATGCTCCAATACATACAGGAATAACATGCATATTTGTTTGCCAGTATTGTATTTTCCCAAGTGCTTTTATAACATTTATTTCACTGGTTAGATATGTGGGCACAGCGAGTCAAAGCAGCAATTGTGTGCCTTCATGACTAGCCGTTTGAATTGAGTATTGCATTTACATGTGACTTACGTCCGGGTCTTATGTCCTGTTGGGATTGCATTTCTGGCACAGTAAATATATGCATACCGTTAAACGATTTTGCCAAACTTTACGTTTTGTTTCTGAATTTGAATTCACATTATGCCCGAGCCGAGTAAAGTCTGCCCTTGCTGTACATGTTTTGTCGTTTTACTTTCACCGCTTCAGTTCCGAAAAGGGTCATATTTAAAGCCCGGAGTGATTAGCGTAAATTAAATGTTATTAGTTCCGCCGTTAACGATTGAATACCACTTTAAGCGGAACGCCTTCCTGGCTGGTCTAATAATCTTGAAGGGACATGTCTTGAATCGAAGATGCACTCCTTCAAGGAGCCTCGATTACAGAAGCATCTTTTCGAGGTGGCTGTGCAATGTTGGTCGCTGCTGTTACAATGTTATGGACATTAGCGGTTAAAATGTCTCTCATTAGGATTACATTTTATAGCACTTTCATTCTCTCCACTCTTTCGTTAATGTCAAATGTGCCGACATTTAAATGACAATGAATGCAGCTTCTGTACAGGTGTGATAAACACTTAATTTCCAAATTAATGAACTCATAAGTGTCCCCAAGTTTTTCGACCCCATGGACCGTAAAACACGTGGTGTGTGCTATTTATCTTATCCAGTAAACTCATATTATTTGGTATGACACCTCACACCCTCTCTGGACCACTTGTAATTATGTCCCCAGAATTGCTCCAGAATGAAAGTATTATTTTATAGATTTCAGAGAGAACTCATTTACGTGGCGTTTATTTTTGGTCTAGGTGTTGCTTTGGGTTTGCTCCATTTTAATCATTGACGTTCTTCGCTCGGCTCTTTCAGTCTTTGACTTGGTCTGGTCTCAGCTCAGTGGAGTATTTATCTCTGATACTCGTCTGTTTCTTACTGCCTCTAGAGTGGCTCCATTGAACTGCATGAACTATCATTTCCCTTTTCTGCTGGCTCCCTCCCATGTTTCTTCATCCAGTGTGCTTAGGCTGCATGCTTTAGCATAATAAACCCAAACACTGTACAAGTGTTTTTTATTGTCAAGATTGTAACTTGTCTGAACCTCTCAAAACATTTGATTGTGTGCCAAGAACAGTAAATGGGTGCCAATACCTGTATTTCAGAATCCTTTTAATGTTGCCTAGACAAGTGGTTCTTAACCTGTTGACTTCTGTGCCCCCGCCCCTTAAATTATTACCGGGTACCCCCATCGAATCATTATTGAAATCTGGACTCCCCCACTGAGTCATTATTGAATCTTGGGACTGCGGTTTGAGAAATTTTGATGATTTGAACTGCAAAAGAATACAGAAACAAACATTCATCAAACAAATTTAGAAATCAATAAATATTTTAATTGCTTTAAAAACAAATGAAACAAAATAAAACCATTAAAGGGAATTTTGGAGATTTCTTAAATTCAAGTTAAGTCACTTATCGTCCATATAACATTGTTTGATACACTTGCACTAGTAGCACAAATCAACCTGAAGATGCCATCTTAATTTTAGCCTCCAATTTCAAATTCTTTGAGATTTACACATTTTAGATTTTATTTTTTTTCCATTTAGCTTTTTTACTTTTCTATACCCCTTATTAAATTGATATTTAATTTTCAAAGCAGTCGCTGGCCCCTGAGTATGTGTCATGGGCTCCCAGGGGTTCCTGGACCATAAGTTAAGAACTGCTGGCCTAGAGGGCTACTCTATTCTCCATGATATTGTAATTTTAGCAGTTGAAAGCGATGCTGGTTGGTTACCCTTAATTATAATTGACAAGGAAATGTCTTAATGTTTAGCAGAGCATGACTCTTGTTCCCCACAACTGTCTGTATTATATGGGTCGGGACCCCACTGGTCATCATTTTGGGTCGGTAATATAACTCTTCATTATGCTCTAGGGCTGGTTTAAGTAGCTGCACTAGTTAAACCCTTCTGTTACTCTGTTCCCGGAGGTGATGGTTAGCATTTTTAGGTCTTGCCTGGCGAAAGCAGCGCATGCGCTCCTCTCTGCTATTGAGAGGACCTTTTGTAATCGATTCAGCCAAAGCTGAATGAGTGCGCGTCCAGATAGACAAACATGGCTGCTCTCGCCGCCGCAAAGCTAAACATGCACGCGTAGGGACACATAAATGCACGCGCATGTGGACAGCCCGACACCATCTTTGTAAACGCGCGCGTTTTTTTGTCCCTACGCTTGCATGGCGGCGTGCTTTCGCTTTCCCAGACAGTGCTGAGGAAGCTGGCGCGAGGCTTCTCGCGAGCATTGCTTGTTCATTTATGCTTCGCACACTGTGTACGGTCCTCGCTGTCTTCCGTGTTTTGAGTTTGCTTCTATCTAATATAGACCGCCTGCAACGCTTTTTTAATTCATGCAAATTGTGCGTTTACATTATGTCTAACATCCCTAGTGCCGTCGGAGTAGTTATCTTTAGTGCCCCCTGGCAACGTTAAAGTTCCTCACCCAGTTAGCTCAGGAGGCTCTTATATAATAATCAATATTTAGCATTTAATAAAATGCCTGCTTAGAAGGGTTTAATATCCAGGAGTGTAATTGCTTGGTAGTTATTAAACTTTACCCAGCGCCTCGCGCTTTCAGGCAGCGCATAGAGGCAGATCCTTTTCCCTGTCCGCTTTGGCTAGAAAGTGTTATGTCCGCAGTGATTGGCAGTCTTTAGAAGACTAATGATGCATTTTTGAATAATAGTCCTTTTATATAACTCCACTGCCAGTGTTCGGCAGTGCAAGGCGCCTGGTGATTAATTTCTGCCGGTGGTTAAATGGGGGGTGGGGGGGGCACTCAGTCTTACTTTTGAAGAACGAGTCTTATATTTCATGATCGGACTTTGACCCCCAGCTAGAGTGAGAAGGGGAAGGCAGGATGAGGCATACAATAAAGGAAACCGTGAAGAAGGAAGAAAACAGGGATGAAAACGAAGGTGAAAGAGAGAGATAAATAACAAGTGAAGGGGGGGGGGGCACGATGTGGCATCAAGACTAGACAGCCCCGGTGAGGGCTCAAGAGAAAAAACCCTGCTGCACCATGTATTTATTTATGGATTAATTGATCGATTACTAATTAGGACGAGCCTGTCAATGTAAGTCTTTCGCCATAACTTTACTGTCAGTGCACAGCACTGCAGGGACTGGCACTATTTAAGGCTGCCTGGGCTCTGTGTCCTACTCTGTGAGTTGACATGCGCTGTCGGTAAAAGAAGTACATCTTCTAAGCAAGTTTTGCATGCGGCTGTGTGTGTGTGAGATTAATCCTTATTCGATGTTACAACACGTGGTGGCCTTCATTAACCCCTTCGGTGCTCATGACGGAACGGTTCCGTCATGAGCCACGGTTGAGCTGTGCTCATGACGGAACCGTTCCGTCATGACCACGCCCGCGCAAGAAACCGTCAGCACAGCGGCGGAATTTGCGCAGCATGGAAGGGGTTAATATTGTGTGAGAAAATGAACGAGTGAGTCTTTGAAGTAATGATTAAGTGAATTAATAGCGGAGCGAGTTTATGATAGGCTTGTGGGAGTCAACGAACAGCTGCATGAATTATTGAACGTCCGTTAAGTGAATTTTAACCCGATTTGCATTCCTTACTGTCCACTACAAGAGCAACCAAGCTCCGTTGCATATTTATTTTTACAAAAAAGCTGCACAAGAGTAAATAAGTGAGAGATGTAGTGGATCTAGGAAAAGGCGACTGCATGAATCAATGGATACAAATCTGAAAGAGTGAGTCAATGAGTGAGTGAATTGATGACTTCAGTGAGTCAACAACCAGACAACTGAGTGAATCAGTGAGCATGGATCTGAACTAAACAGCCATTTAACCTGTGAAAAAATGAATGCACAAGCTGAACTAGAGAAAGTAAGCCATTAAATGAATGAGCTGGTAAGTTACTGAGCTAACAGCACATATGCTTATCAGTATCCTACCTACCAATTGCAGTAAGCCCTGCAGCAGGCATTGAAAATGCAATAGGTCTCGCCTTTGATTAAGTTAAAGCCATTTGCTTTGCTAATGGTATTGTATAGCAAAGCAAATGGTTTTAACTTAATAAAATGCGAGACCTATTGCATTTTCAATGCTTGTTAGGTCTCGCCTGACCCAGCGCATGCGCTGGTCTGGCGAGACTTATTGAGAGGGCTCCAAAAAGTGCTACCAGGCCAGCCTAAAGGTACAGTGCATGTGTGCTGGCGCACGCGCCGCGCTTTACCACGATTACTTTCACTTTCACTGCCGCTTTGATGTTTGATTGCGATCACTTTCACCTTTGCGGCCGCACCGCCGCTTGTTTAGGACTTGTACCCTGTGTAAGGTTACAGCAGATTGTTGTTTGGGTGACGAAATGCAATGACAAAGCAGCGAGCTCTCCTCTTGCTGTGATAGCAGAGGTTTGATGCAGGTCTGGATTGAGGTGAAAAGCGAGCCGTGCTGCTAGCGATACTTTTTTTCAGTGACAGACACGGGCAAGAAGAATAATGTTTTTTGACCTAGCTGTGTACATAAACAGACGATTTTGTGCCAGTCCCACTATTACATTTCTGATAAAGTACATTGAGAAAAAAGTCTGATGTGAAATCAATCTCACAAAACAGGTAATGTACAAATAGGCTGTTTGCTGGAGTAAGTGGAATGTTGCACATAGGCTGTGATGCAGTGATTTCCATGGCAACATTTGGGTTTATTGCGACCCATCAGCAGCATTTTCCTCATATTAACACAGCCGCATCGAGAGCGCGGATCCTTCAAGAATACCACCTGATCGCGATAGCTCGTACAATGGTTTGATGGTGGGAGGCGCTTGCTGCTTAGCAACAGGAGCGCATGGAACATTTTAACATCTCCTTTAAGAAAATCCTGGTAAATAAGCCATGAGCAAGAGCAAAGAACCCTTCAGTTCTTTGCTCTTGACTGGATGGCTCGCCTGCCTCTTTGCTCTCATTTTTGATACAAGACTCCAATGGAGTTCATAGTTTGCTTTTAATTCTCAATCTCTGGTCTGTACTTCCGAGTGCGCGTTTGTGGTCTTTCACTGGCTCTGCTACCTAGTTTCTCTTGTCACCCTCACACACCAATCTCTGCTACAGCTCGGTGTCACCTCGGCTTCTTCTTCCCCAGTTCTCTCTTTCTCCACCATCACTCTCCCACCACCATTGGCTTTGCCAATGAGGATTCTTTTTAAATTGCGCTAGCACAGCGCATGAAAAGCAATGTATTTTTGAAAATCTATAAAATTGCGCTAGTTTTTGCAAAGCCATCGATAGCCGAAACCAGTCATGCTTATATTGTTTCTATATGCTTTCAAATTAACCACAACGCTGTCATACATGGTGCAGACACCTTGAAAGAATAGAACTAAAACTTCAAAATGCCTGTCGTCGATACTGGCTTTGCAAATGCAGACAATATTAAAAGCTACTGCCAACCGAAAAGCATTAACAAAGCAAGAGCAGGTTTTGCCAGTGCTTGTTTGCTCCCTATGCCACTACAGAAACCAGCCACATGCAAATCGGTTTTGACTCCGCCCCTTAACTGCTAGGCTGCTCCCCTCTGTAAGAGAGAACACGCAACCCCAAAAGCGTTGACCATGTAGGTCTTCAGCGGTTAGGTGCAGCTCAATTTCACCACTTCTCCACAGGCTAAAGAAAGTGGGAAGAGAAACCTTTTAGGAAATTCACTGCAGCTGATCTTCCCAAAACTATTTCAAAACAGAACAAAGACTGATCACAATACATGCTGCATGGCACGGGAACCTCCTTTTTAAAATGGCCAATGCTTGAATAACCGCATCAGCGTCAACATCCATCGTGAAGCAGTCTCTTAATTGTAGGATCTTAATTCCTAATCACGCTGCGAGCTGGCAGACAAATAGCTCAGCAGATTGAAGAGAGCATTAATTACATTTCATCATGACGCAGAGTTCTTTGGTACCATGAGGGTGTGGGATTCTTAAATAAATAAGTCTTCACCACGGTCGAAATGCATCTTCCATTAGTTAAAACTTGTAAAATTTGCAACAATGGTGATAAGAAACCTGGAAAATTGAGTCATCCGGATACGGTACACTGCAGCTTACCTTCACTACCTGTGGTAGGCGAGCATTAATTAAAGCTAAACAGATTGAAAGCACAAGTCCCATGTAATACATACCAAAATAATTTTTCAAAAACAAGGTAAAAAGAAGCATACAATCATAAACATCTTACGAAAATGAATGAATTACAAGTGGAAGATACGATTCTTAAATCATTATGAACTACACACTGCAATTACAAACCACCTGCATTCAATAGACAATTTATGGGAACAGACCAGCAGTTGTAATGTTTAGTTAACATGTAGCGAAAAGAGCAATGTCAAGGGCTCCATGTTTTCTATAAGTTATGGTTAATAAGCATTTGCAATGCAATAGGTCACACATTTGGGAGAGTTGATGAATACAAGCCCCAGCTAGGCCCGCAAGAGACAAGGGTTCGCTCTTCTGTAACGAAATCTATAAGGAAGTTGGCACGGAAACTGCAAAGTACAAAAACAACGTTTATTAACCCTTAAGGGTGGTCCTACAATCCACACAACACTCTTCAGTATTGCAAGGAGTAGCACACAGAACTTACGTACACAGTCCCCTTTTATACACAACAGAGGGGCTCATGAGTGGGTGGATAGCACATGAAGTCGAAGAACATTACCATTTAGGGTCATTCTCGATACTGAATCAATACATGGGCGGAGCTAACACACTCCTTGAGCCCGTGAAAACACATGGTCAAGCAAAGCTAATTATAACAGATGTAGTCAAGTCTGGGCATGCGCCAGATGGACAAGAGGGCTATTTATAAACTGTTGCTAGGCAGATTACAAGAGCAACTAACACAGAGGTCGGACTCTCCTCGTGGCGAACACGTGGCAGCGTGATGATACAAAATGGAGTCCGGACTTCGGCCAACATAGTGAAGAGAACACGATAAAAGGGAAGCATTAATGTTTTCAGTAAATGCTTAATCACATTCTGCTTTAATTTACAACAGACGACCCTTTCAGCATTTACTGAAGACATCCGGTTTCCAAGAATAATCATCGTATATGTCAATTATCATCATTCCTTTAACCTCTTTAGCTAGACCCTTCTGGCGGGCAACATCGGCAATAGTTTTCTTATCTGGAATGCAGAATGAAATGCATACGGAACAGCACAATGGTCCACATTGAATACACATACAGAGAAAGAACAGAAATGCTATGATAATACAGAGACCAGTTAGAACCTTCCAACCCCAGGCAGTAACCAACGCCCAAAACCATCCAGAAAAGGACCAAGTGCCGTTTTCTGTGTGGATTTCAGCTGCTATTTTATGCAGTTTATTAATAGCGCTATAAACAGATGGCGTATGATCAGGGATAAACACACAGCAGCTGCTTCCAATAATTTTACAGGCTCCTCCTCGGTCAGCTAGCATCACATCCAATACCATACGATTCTGCAATGCAACAATCCTGGTTATCTGTAATTCTTCCGTAAGATTCCCGAGAGCAGCAGCAGTCTGATTAGTCACAGCTTCTACCACTCTCGTTAATCTCCGGATCTTCCTACTATTCAAAGCAGCTCCAACAAAGAAAAACAGTCCTAAATTGAAATCAATATACTGTTGCAAGCTAGTATCGGTTTGATCCACATCATCAATCGATAAAGTACGTTTATATCTATTTACAGTCACGTTATTCAGCAATTTCAAATCCTTATGATATGACGCGGGTGCTAGAAATACAGGAGGTAATAGGAATGATACATAGCATACCCCAGACCACCCAGCCGGCAAACGGTAATAACCTTTATTCCCACATACGAAATAGGTATTATGGGATGCTAGGAAGGTGCTGTTGTTCAACCCATCAATGTTTAATACTGTTATACAATCACTGACACCAACCGGGATAAAACCCCCACTCTGGACACACAGGTCCGCTTGGGCTTGGGCCACTTGGATCACGAATTTTTCCTTCCCCACAGTGTCTCTGGTATTCGTGAAGATATAGGGAATGGATTCATTGTCTGGTCGGTACTCTTCCCATTCCCAAATTGTTCCATTTGCTTGTGGATATCCATTTCTGTCCTGATGACATTCTTTATTAAGTCTGAAAAGCAATCGTCCCACTGTCGGTTTCCGAGTAGCAAACAACAAAGTGTACCATGCTCTACAAGAGCCATTATGAGAGAAAGGAAGTGGTATGAATGGCGTTCCTCCTTTCTTCTGATGGGCTGGCATCATCCCACATATCCAACAGTTCGTAGCGTTCGTAGCAACGTGGGTATGATGCAGCATCTGGATGAAAGTGTTATTCAAATAGGACTGTCGATGCTTCAACTCTTGATATGGCAATGTATAAAAGTAGTGCTCCGCAGGCACCGGAGTCGTCAACACAAGTGTTTTCCGAGCAGGTGTGACCTCCTCCACAAACCATGTTGTTATGCCAACAATAGCTACTGTTAGCATGAACCCCAACGCACAAAGGACTTTCTTCGTCTCCATGTCAAAAAGAAACAGTACCCTGATATCTTCCTGAAACTAAAAGGTCTGTCAGAACTCTTCCCCTTGGGCAGCGGTTGATTTCTTCACCAGCGGGCCAAGAGGGGTGTCACTACACTAATGCAGGGCTGATCCCCCCCCCTTGCCTCATCGGCTCTCCGTTTCACTAACCCAAGGGCCGTTCTGACAGTATGTCCCGGTACTGAAGATCTCACTTCCTTGGTCGCAGATGATATCGCCTTCCTCCAGAAGTCGTGTGGTCCGAAAAGAGCTCCTCAGTGTCGTTTGGCCTCGCAGCACGGCCTGTCTCTGCTGCTAGGACTTCTCGTTGATCGGTCAGCACGGCAGACTCCACCAATCCGGGCGGTACCTTTCGACAGTGCAAGGAATGGATCCAATTCTTCCTGTTCGAGACTCGCACTGCCGTTCTCGTTGCAAGAAGGACTTGCTCAGGTCCGACCCATCTCGGCTCCAAACTGTTCGATCTGTCGAAAACCTTTATCATCACATGATCTCCGGGCCGGAGACCATGTCCTTCACCAGTAGACCGATCAGGGAGCGCCTCTCGGACCTGTTGATGAATAGAAACCAAGTTATCCGTTAACTGTGCCAGATAATCACTCATCATCACACAAGGTACATCATACACAGCCTTAGGCCTTGGTGGACCCCAAATATTCATTGGGCGTCCAAATACGATCTCATAGGGTGTAAGGCCGGTTCGAGAGTGTGGCACCGACCTAATGGACAATAACGCCAGTGGCAAGGCGTCTGGCCAAGTCAAAGATGTCGAAGCTTGGATTTTGGCGATCTTAAGCTTCAGCGTACCATTATACTTCTCGACTAGTCCTGCAGACTGGGGGTGGAACACAGCGTGGAACTTCTGAGTGATACCTAGGCCCTTCAAGACATACTTTATAACATCCGCTACAAAGTGAGGGCCATTATCACTCCACAGAAGTCTACAGACGCCGTATCGAGGGAAAAACTCTTTTAGCAGTAGCTTCGCCGTGGTCATTGCAGTATTATCTTTCGTAGGGTACGCCTCAACCCATTTACTGAAGGCGCAAACCACTACTAGAACATACTTCAAATTGTTACAGCGCTCAAGCTGGATGTAATCCATCTGCAGAACCTCAAAGGGTGCAGTGGGCGTCGCAAATCCTCCTGCTGGAGTTCGCGTGCCTTTCCCTGGGTTATACTTCAGACAGATCATACAGGTCTGCACCACCCTCTTTGCTGTGCTAGCAATCTCTGGATGCTCCCAGACTTGGGTAAGCAATTTCACAATTGCGGAAGCTCCAACATGTGCTAGCCCATGTGCCATTTGAACCATAGGTTGTACAAAAGCCGTGGGTAACTTCCATCTATCCATCTGTTTATTTCTCCAACAACCCTCGTCATCCAACTCTCCCTCGCTAGCCCATTGCTCCCGCTCCTTATCAGAAGCTGTTCTTTGTATTTCTCGCACTTCTTCCTTTGCATCACGCCATCTCTCCACCTGTGATTTCACTACGTACATGGCAGTAGTGCCGGGCTGCATCGCAGTCTCCCGTGCCACTCGGTCTGCTAACGCATTCCCTTCTCCAACTTTATCAACTACTTTCCTATGGGCACTACACTTAACAATGGCAATTTTCTTCGGGTATGTCAATGCAGTTAGAAGATTGTGGACTAACTCCCCATGCATTATCTGTACCCCATGGGACGTTAGAAACCCTCTCTCCTTCCAGAGTAGGCCGAAATCGTGCGCTACTCCGAAGGCATAGCGGCTATCTGTGTAAACATTCACACACAATCCTGTACTGAGCTCACACGCTCGTGTTAACGCTATCAGTTCCGCTGCTTGAGCTGATTTCTGTGGTATGCGTGCTGTCTCCACTATCGTCTGTAACGTGGTAATTGCATACGCTGCTGAAGCCGTACCATCTGGTAACTTCAGGCATGATCCGTCTACCCACAATTCTCCATCTACCTCTGAAAAGGGCGTATCCTGGAGATCAATACGACCCTTTGTTTGTTCCTCAGTCACAAGAATACAATCATGCGCTTTCTGCGCCTCAGGCTGGGTCTCGGGGTATGGCAACAATGTGGCCGGGTTTAATGTCACGCACCTTTTCAACGTAATATGAGGAGCCAAAAGCGTCAACTCATATCCCGTTAAACGGGCACTGGTCAAATGCTGCGTCTTTGTTTGATTAAGCAGGGCGTCAACAGAATGGGGAACTAGCACCAACAGTTTATGAGACAACACAATTCCTTCACTCTGCCGTATTGACACAGCTGTCGCCGCAACCGAGCGAAAACACCCTGGCAATGCGCGGGCGACAGGATCAAGTACAGCCGAAAAGTATGCACAAGGGCGTTGCTTATCACCATGCATCTGTACTAAAACTGATAATGCACATCCATCTTTCTCATGCACATACAACGAAAAGGGTTTCGCATAATCAGGGGTCCCTAACACTGGTGCTGAACAAAGGGCCTGTCGCAATTGCTGAAAAGCAGCATCACACTCATCTGACCAAGGGATTGGGATGGGCGTATCTTTTGTCAAGAGAGCTAGTAATGGCTTAGCCGTGTGTGAAAACCCCAGTATCCACTGTCTACAAAAAGAAACAAGGCCCAAAAATGCACGCACATCCTTCTGCGTGGATGGTCTCGGTGTGTCCAAGATTACTTGGATACGATCTGGTGTGAGTGCACGCCCCTCCTTAGACAAAAGGTGACCCAAATAAGTCACCTTTGGTCTACAGAATTGCAATTTCTTCCTAGAGACCTTGTGATTGTGGGAGGCTAAAAAGGAAAGCAAGGATAGCGTGCTTTTCTCGCACAACTCCAGGGTGTCAGCCGCCAACAAGATGTCATCGACATATTGAATGAGGGCGACCCCCTCGAGTAAAGCAAAGGAGTCCAACTGTCGTTTCAAAGCCTGACTGTAAATACTAGGGCTTTCTGTGTAGCCCTGGGGAATTCTACAAAAACGATAAGATCTATTGTTTAAGGTGAACCCAAAAAGAAATCGGCTATCAGGGTGAATGGGAATAGAGAAGAAGGCATTCTTCAAATCAATCACTGAGAACACGGTCGCCGTAGGCGGGACCAAGGTAAGCAACGTCGTGATATCGGAAACCACCGGGTACTGAGGTATCACGATCTTGTTTACCTCCCTCAAATCAATTATAAACCGATAGACCTTTGCATCCGTGTCCTTTTTCAGAATAGGGAGAATCGGACTGTTACAGATATTATAGGGAACTTCTTCCACTACTCCTACTGCGATCAAATCTTGCACAATCTGTATGAGAGCTTCCTCGCCCTCCTGTGAAATACGATACTGCGGGAGGCGTGGTAGCACCGCCCCCTCCTGGACACTAATGTGGACCGGAGGAATCACCATTTGTCCCACATCCGTGTCCGACGTGGCCCATAAAGCTCGGGGGAGGGTAGCCAACAACGCATCCTCTGAGATCGTACACATCCGCCCAGATCGGGGGTAGTTGTCATTTAAGATCACCCTCACACCATCAGGGGAACAGCGAATTGTAGCCCTAAAGTGTTTTAACATGTCAAGGCCCATAATGTTATCCGGTGTGTATGGGGCAAGCAGGAACGGACAGGGCGCAGAAAAACAATCAACCTTAAATGTAAGGGGCTGTGAAAGAGGGCTTCGGGAGAGTGGACCGTCAAACCCTACCGATGTAACCATTGAGCCGGATGGGGGAGCCCCCGGAACCAAGTACCTAGACAATGCACTACGTGTCGCTCCTGTATCCACTAGGAACTGATCAGTAGAACCTAAAACCTCAGCCGATACATAAGGACCCGTCTGATCGACCGGCACCTCAACTGATTCAGACCCCCATCCAACGCATTCCTATGCATGCTGAGAATCATGATATCCCGAGTGATCGATATCCGATACATGATACTGGTGCTGGCGATCAAAAACATTCGAGCTATCTCGGTGCTGTCCTGCAGTATCAAAACGGACATTATCGTTAGAATTCCCTCTAAAGTTCGAGAAGCCCCCTCTACCTCTCTGGCCACCCGGAGTGTGCCCCTGCCGCGAAGCACGCAACGCTGGGCACTCCCTGGCCCAATGGCCCAACTGCTTACAGTACGCACATTGGTTCCTATTCAAATCAGATCGGCCCGAAGGGGGACCATAAGATCCGCCCCTTCCCCTATTATTATTACCCTGGCGGGGCGGGCCATATACTTGTGCTAACATTACTTTTGTTTTGAGATCTTTCGATTTCTTCTCCTCCTGGCCCTTCGCCTCGTGCTCCTGACGCTCATAATACTGGGCGATGGTCAGAAGGGCCGTCGGTGTCGCGGAGGACCAAGAACTCTCACTCGCTTTTAACCGGGCCGCAACTGCCGGCAGCAGATTGGCCACATATTTGTCCGCGAAAAGGTGGCGGCCTGTGTCGTCGGTAAGCGACTGGCCACTAAAGTCATGGAACGTTTCTTCAAAGCGCGTGAAGAAATCTGCAACTGACTCATCAACTTTCTGCTTACATGCCGCTAACATATTCCAGTCAATCTTTTTGGGGGGGATTATTGTTTTCAATTTAGCCACAATAGCAGCAGGGAGATCTAGAATATTCTGGGGTGGTTTCTGTGCGGGCTTCCGTTCCCTATCCTCATCCTCAAGCTCAGACCACCGGGCCTTAAAAGCAACTGCATCATCCACCTTTCGGACAGACCGCCACGTGTCCGGTGGTAGAATAAGGCCAAAGAACAGATCTATATCCGCTAAGGTCATAATGCAAGAATTCAAGGCCCCCTCAACTTCTTCATAGAAGGCCGCTGGATTCTTGCGGGGGTCAGGCAATGCATTCTTTAACGCCATAACATCGGCCCTATGCCAAGGAGTATAAACCCAATTATACACAAAATATCCCCTAGCATCGGCGGAGTTAATGTCCGAGCTAGTCCCTGCTCCTTTCGGAGGGACATATAAAGGTGCCGCCTCTCGCATCGGTTTAGCATGCACTACATTATCCTTATCTGACTGGGAGGTGGATGGGTGGCCCCCTGTCGCAACTGAATCCGACCGCTTCTCCTCCTCCGCTCATTGGCGTGCTTTCTCTCGAAGGGCCAGCACCTCGTCCCGCAAGGCGAACAGCCGCCGAGCCGCCTCAGGAGCCTTAGAGGGAGAAAAAGCACCGTTACGTATTGCTCTGGCATCCGAAGACACTTCGTCAGGCTCAAAAACATGAGAATATTTTCGGAAAGCATTAATCACTTCATCCGCGAAATGACCCAGAAAATACACTTTATCTCTCTCCTGCCATGGCCCCCAAATTTGAAATAATTCCTCCATGGATACCTTGCCTTTAAGCGCACGGAAGGAAATTTGCCGGAGCTCAGCCATTTGCTCGGCCGGCAGCATGGACCGTGTGTCTACCTTACCCGAAGCCGGGTCAGAATCTTGCGGCCGCGGAGCAGATGCGCCAACATAAGGGGGCGGAGAGCGATCTAGCAAATAAAAATCATCATCAGGATTATTAAGGACAGGATAAAGCGGCTGGCGAAAAACATATTGACCCGAAACTTGTAGCCTACGCTCTTTCTCTTGTCTATCCGTCTGCTCTTTGTCCTCCCGACACTTTGCTTCTTGTGCTCGCACATGATCATTCTTTCGTTGCTCTTTATCAAACAGCGCTTTCTCACGTTTCTCTCGCTCACGCACTTCCTTCACCCATAATCGCACACACTCAAACATATCCTGACGAGCACGTCGCTTACACATACACTGTTCCACATACTCAATCTTACGTATATCAAATGATCCATACAAAGGCCATCGCAACTCAGGATCCTTCTTCGTGTATTTCCTCCATAACGTGCTGTACATTATGGAAGAAAGACCATGCTTCACGTACATATCCCTATTAGGAGTCCCTTCTGGGGGAGCTGGAGCAGATTCCTCGAGGTTCAACCGGTTCCCCAAACAGCAGCACCACTTACGGAGTGCGCTAAAAGCAGGCATGCTAGGAATAATGCAAAATATGCAGTATTATCAAGAAAAATGGCACTTAATCGTTGCGCCGTTCCAAGTTTACACAGCTCCGGAGAAATTTCTCCACATTACCTGCCTATATGTGTTGCAACGCATATATTTTCACAAAGACAAATTCAAAATATGACTAGTCACCATCAATCAAACTCAAATAGCCAAACCAGGCTTCAAAACTCGGAGCAAGTACCGTACAACGGTTCTTACCAATCAAGAGTTCAGGTTCCAACTGCCAAGCTCCACAATCGCCCAAACGGCTCTCACGGCAGGACCGACAGAAGAGGTCTCAGTCGATGACCGGCGCCACCCAGACGGTCAGCTCGGAAGGGAAGGAAGAAAAACCTCGGGATGCCAGGGCTAAGACGCCGCTGGCAGTGATCACGTCCCCGGCCAAACTCCTCACCTTCGTTGCGACCAGTCCTTCGAGCATCCGAGTCGCCGATGAGCCCCACGTGACGGGCGCCAATTGATGAATACAAGCCCCAGCTAGGCCCGCAAGAGACAAGGGTTCGCTCTTCTGTAACGAAATCTATAAGGAAGTTGGCACGGAAACTGCAAAGTACAAAAACAACGTTTATTAACCCTTAAGGGCGGTCCTACAATCCACACAACACTCTTCAGTATTGCAAGGAGTAGCACACAGAACTTACGTACACAGTCCCCTTTTATACACAACAGAGGGGCTCATGAGTGGGTGGATAGCACATGAAGTCGAAGAACATTACCATTTAGGGTCATTCTCGATACTGAATCAATACATGGGCGGAGCTAACACACTCCTTGAGCCCGTGAAAACACATGGTCAAGCAAAGCTAATTATAACAGATGTAGTCAAGTCTGGGCATGCGCCAGATGGACAAGAGGGCTATTTATAAACTGTTGCTAGGCAGATTACAAGAGCAACTAACACAGAGGTCGGACTCTCCTCGTGGCGAACACGTGGCAGCGTGATGATACAAAATGGAGTCCGGACTTCGGCCAACATAGTGAAGAGAACACGATAAAAGGGAAGCATTAATGTTTTCAGTAAATGCTTAATCACATTCTGCTTTAATTTACAACAGAGTTTGAGCTATTGGCATTGAAAATGACAATGCCTTTTATGTATGTATTTTAAAAACTTGCAAGCGGTCGTAAACACGCACTTTTCTACTTATAGTCGTTGCTTACGAGAACCAATGGCTGGCAGTAACTGCGCTTCGTTTACTGCCAGACTTGCTTGTCGTAAGCAAAGACTACAAGTACAAAGTGCATATTTACGCACCGCTTTCAGGTTTTCAAAACACATAAATAAAAGGTATTGTCATTTACAATGCCAATAGCTCAAACTCTCGCAAATGCGAGACCTATTGCATTGCAAATGCTTGTTTTTACTTCGAGGCCAAGCGCGTGATATTGACAGACTTTGAACGTTTGACCTCGTGCCGAGTGTTTTTCCCGGACCGTCTAATTTTTTTTTACTTCGAGGCAGACTTTGAATGTATAATCTCTTGCCGAGTGCATTTCCAGACATGGTTAATTTTTTTTTTACTTCGAGGCAAGCGCGTCATATTCCCAAACTTCAAACATTTAATTTCGTGCCCACATTGCTGTCTAGTCTATGGCATTGCGAACACTTTACAGTACCCATGGGGCACAAGCAGGGGCCTACTCTAGAGTGCTTCTCTATCAGAATGCACTCTGCGGTCCCCCCGGGGCACAAGCAGGCATCCACTTCGGCGTGCCTTTCTTGCTGGGAAACCCGTGTGCCGAGGGGTTTCCCAGAGACCGGAGTGTTTCTCAATTTAGGACTTGCACTGCACGGATGGTGCACGCTGAGTCCTCGAGGCCGCCTGCTGACATCACTGGCGCATTGGGGTAAAGGTATTTTATGTTTCATTTTATGTGCTTTCAGATTGTTTGTGCTGCTCATTTACAACTGCCGGTGACCCGGGCCACTTAAAGCCCTGGTAACTTCCTTTGTTGTGCAAGGCATTTACACTGTAAGTATTCCAGAAACCCTAATGATTTGGCAAGGAGAGAAAAAGAAAATTGAAAATAAAATCCTCTGTTCTAGAACATGATGTATGGAGTGTCGATGACTTTAAATGATCGCCAGTGTTCGTTTTCGCACAATAAATCACCAACCACCACTTACTTGTTAGCAAAAAAGGCCACTTTATTAAGACAGGTGCCAAATCATAACTTTTGCAATGCAATAACTTTCCACAGTTTGTCCTCAAATCACCCCAAACCTAACCCCCAATGTAAAAGCCCTACCCCTAAACAGAATCCCGACCCCTGTGTGCATTTTCCCCTACTTCTCATTTCCTGATCACGTGACTGCTCCCCCCCCTCCCCCGTTGGAGGATAGGCTAACCCGCTCAAGGCTGCCCACCCCCCCAGCAAAAACCCCGCCACCCAGGAAAACCCACAGAGTTTTCCTGCCCCACCCCGCAACTTAGTGGTCGTGCGCAAACCCTTTTCAAGCGCACCATATTTGTTCATTCCAGATTTTTGCAATCAAATCCCGCAACTCCAGCAGGTAATATGCTTGCCCCATTGTAGATAAATGTACCCCATCCTCCCGAAACATATACCCTTCCGTGCATTTAATGTTGGGGTGAGCTAGGACCTGCACCCCATGACCCTCACAAAAATGTCTCATAGTGCGATTAACCTTTCGTCTCGCTTTTTCCATTGCTGCATGATGCCGTGCTCCTCTCCAGTGCAACCTTGTAATGAACTCCGTCCAGATCAACTGGGTGCTCTCCCAGGTAGCCCGGAGGACTTCCAAATCCTGTTTCATCAACTTTATTAATGACAGCCCTGACAAATCAACGAGGTCATTTTCACCCAAATGAAGAATGAGCAAATGTGGCGGTCCCCTTCCAGAGCACATCGTGGCCAGCAGCGGAAACAAACCCCCCCAACGCATTCCCCCTTTTCCTTTCCATACCACCTCGTGGTTGGCACTGCACAGTCCAAGGGAACGCCCACACATCTGCTGTTCGGCATAGATTGCAGCCAATTTAACGAAGGAGTGTCCTACTATCCATGTCGATTTTTTCAAACTTACGGGCCCCGGAGCCAGACCTAGACAGAAAAACAATGATTAACCAAAGAAAAACGAGAAACTATGCAGAGACTTTCCGCACATATTTCTCACAACATTTGGACTTCCACCTCCCAATACGGCGTATGTCTGCCCAGGACCACCCCAACCTGGCCGCCTCTGTAGCCGCCCCGATCCGGAAAGAGTGTGTCCCAAAACATAAAGGGTTTTCCCCTAAAAGAAGAAGTACCTTTCTCATGACCGCTAGCAACTGAGCCACTAAAATAGGTTGCCCCGAGGCGTGGCAAAACACAAGCCCCATGGCCAAACCACTAGAAATCTTGAAACTTTCCCATTCCCCTACCGGGCAGCACAAACCATCCTCACTACGGTTTAAGAAAACCCATTTACCCCTGCCCAGCTGATCCGTCTTTGACATTCTCAACCACAGGCTCAACCTGTGCCCCTCAAGAAATACCTCATCCCTGCGGATACCTGTCCTATTACGCAGCCCAAGCAGTTCAGAGGCTCTGAAAGCCCCAAAAAACAACCATAAGAAACATAATCTAAACAGCCTGCACTCAGACTCATCGTAGCATACCAAAGGTAACTGCCCCAGCATTCCCTGCAGCAAATCAAAAGTTATCGCCCTGCGTAACTGTTTTGTCCCCGCCTGCACCCTGCTTAAGCCTTTGAGGACCCTTTTCACCAACACCCCCTGAACCAAATCCCTCCCCCACCACAATTGCCCGTAAAAAGAAACCCCCGCCAACTTGCCAGAAATGGTAGTATGCGAGAGGCCTTTGTCAATCAAGTGTAACACAAAACCTAGCACCAACTGAGCATCGGTCCAACTCCCCCTCTTCTCAGCACACAGGTTACCATAGCTCAAGAACTCTCTCCACGCCTGCTGATAACTCCGTCGTGTAGAAGCCGCTATGGAGTTTTCCACAAAAGCGGCAAGTCTCAATCCCCCCACTCCCAGACACACTGCGGGATTGGCGTCTTGTTGTGTTCCGCCCCAGGAGCCAGCCTGCGAAACCTCGCCCACTGTAAACGAGACAGAGAGTCTGCTATACTGTTATGCACACCCGGGATATGACGCGCCTTAAACACAACATTGAGCTGTAAACATTTGAGCATAAAAGCGCGCAGCAAGCGTAAAACTCTCAAATCCCTGGCTTTCTGCTGGTTAATCAACTGAACCACCGTTAAATTTCAACGTGGAAAAGCACTGAACGATTCTGAAACTCATCGCCCCAGACATATAGAGCAACCAAAAGTGGAAAAAACTCAAGAAAAGCAATACTGCGCCCTTGCGACATCCAATGCCGTGGCCAACGCTCAGCGCACCAGCGGCCCTCCCAGAATACACCAAATCCATGCGCGCCAGATGCATCCGAGTAGATCTGCACTTGCCAAATCATGTCTTTGTCCGCAAAAAACAAAGACACCCCATTAAACTCTGCTAGAAATGTCAACCATATAGCCAGATCAGCCCTCGTAGCCGCTGAAATACGCACTCTGTGGTGAGGAAGAAAAGCCCCAGACATAGCCATGCCCAACCTCCTGCAAAATGTCCTCCCAGCCCGGACAACCCTGCATGCAAAGTTTAGATAACCCAACAGCTTCTGAACCTTCCTGAGCTCCAACTTGCGCTCGTCAATCACAGATGACAAAAATGCAGTGATTTCTTGAACTTTCTCCGCTGGTAACCTTGCTACCATTGCAATGGTGTCTATTTCAATACCCAGAAAAACCATCGTCGTGTTGGGACCCTCTGTCTTATCCGGGGCCAATGGCACACCCAGCTCCTGCGCCAGCGTCTGAAAAGCCCGCAGAGCTCCCTGGCACTGACCTGTACCTTGAACTCCAATGAAAAGAAAATCATCTAAATAATGACAAATGAGGGCATGTCCAGTAACCTGAGTGAAGCGCCACTGCAGAAATGAGCTGAAAAGCTCAAAGAGGGCACAAGAGATAGAGCAGCCCATAGGAAGCATTCGATCTACATAAAAGGCTCCCTGCATCTGCATCCCCAAAAGTTCAAAATCAGAAGGATGAATGGGTAACAGCCTAAAAGCAGATTGTATATCACTCTTGGCCAATTGCGCCTCCCTCCCTGCCGATCTAACCAAACGCAAGGCATCATCCACCGAAGCGTATGACACACAGGCATCGTCGGGCGAGATGAAATCATTAATGGATGCGCCCTCAGGCCATGACAGGTGGTGTATCATACGGAATTCCCCAGCTTTCTTTTTAGGGACCACCCCCAGTGGAGATACAATCAAATTGGGCATTGGACAGTTGGAAAAAGGACCAACAACTCTTCCGGCTTCTACTTCACCCTGCAACTTCAGCTGAACCACCTGTGGCAACTCCTTAGCTGACTTCAAATTATCAGACCACCTACCCAGTCTAGGCCCCTGGTAACCTATCTTGAAGCCTTCCTTGAAACCCCAAAAAAGCCTACTGGCGGCCTCAACATCAGGGTACTCCTGCAACCATTGCCCCAGAACCTCCACCTTAACCGGAGTAGGACCCCTTTCCTGCAAACTGGACAGCATTGCCCCTTCCCCTCTGTCCCCTCCCCATGTCACTGAACTTCTGGCCGGCGAAGCATTGCGTGAGGGGATGCCTTCCACCACACTGGGAACACTCATGTTTATATCGGCAAAACTGCCTATTGCAGAAACCCCTGTTGAAATTCCAACAGGCTCCAAAAATAGGGGTCTGACCTCTGCCCCCAAACCCCGCCCCAGGCTGGGCGGGACGAGCGGGAAAGGGCCGATAGGATATAGGTAAACCACTAGCCGTGTGCGTAGTAGCAGGCGGCTGAGAAGACGCCATCCATTGAAGCCACAGTTCGGAATCCACGTCACCCCAAGGTCTGTCCTGAGACACACTTAAACGGGCTCTAAACTCCTCGTCATAAGACAGCCACGCAAAACCCCCAAAGTAACTCTGAGCCTTCCGAATAATATCCATGTATTTGAAAATTGCTACCGCCCTATCTGGGTATTTTTCACAATATACACTGGCATATATCAGGAAAGCAGACGACCAGTTCTCAATATTCTTAGGCACCCTGGGACGCCTCGCCAGCTCCCACTCCTCCTCCTTGGAGCCCTCCTTTGCCTGAATGTCACGGTGCAACAGTTTAAAAACATCCACAAACTCATGTCTCCAAATCCTGTTTTTAGTCTTGTCAGATAGATGTGAGCCCAACGGCATGGCAATCCCCATATACGGCAATTTCTTGTGGATATTTTTATCTTCCTCCACCACCTCCGGGACCCCTTTACCTTTCTCCAGAAGAGGCTGAGACCCAGGGACGGGGGCAACCCCCCCCCCTCCCCACACCCAAGGAGGAACCTTGCTGCTCAGACACTGTCTTGTCCCCCAAAGTATCTCCCCCAGTCCCAATAGACCTGGTCGCTTTTGGTGGTTGACCCCCTTGTTGCCAAACCGACCACCACCCCGTAGTACCTGAAGGCAAAGGAGCTGGTCGAAGAGTGTTGACGGGCCATGCTGCTTGCGTGCGACTGGTATCATCCAGAGCCTGGTCCGTTGCATTGTCCGCACTAGACGTCTGCAAAAAACTAAGCACATTTGGTTGCCCCACAAAACCCCTCTTCCCCCTCACAGGCTGCGCCTGGTGTGCCCCACAAGCCCCATCCCCGTCCCGCAATTCCCCTTCCTCCAATTCATCACTGTCCAAATTCAAAGGACCCAAGACACCAAAATCACCAACAGGTGCCCCATTGTCCCCCGTCCCCTCCAGAAAACCCCCTCTCCCAAACCCCAAACGTTGCTGAACAGTCCCTCTAGTGGAGGGGTGCCCTCGCTGGGAAGGGCAATCCGCTCCAGATCGCCCCCCCTCAGTAGGCCCCCCAGACAGAGCCACAGCGTGCTCCATCCGCCTCGTGCGCTTGCCGGCCGCAAACCGTGTGGCTAAAACCGGCATATCTTCCTGGAAGCCGCTCAAACCAATACGTTCCTTTCCAATCGACGGGACCCCCTGACCCTCCAAACTGCCACCCCTCCCAATGCCCGAAGCCGCAGCCCCATGCACCCAGATCCACTGACCATCACGTGGCGCCGGTAACCCTCTAGCGGGAAACCCCTCTAAGTTGGAAAACTGTGCTGCGCGCCCTAACGTGGAGCTCGGGCCCTGAAAAGCTGCCTGGCCAGTAGAGTCACCAGTACTAACAAGGGGGGAAGCGCCAATTAGCTCAGGAGAACTGGCAGACGATGACGCAAAAACCGGCCCCTCCGGCGCACTCTGCCGCCCCAACGCGCCGTCACTCACTTGAACTGGACCCGTCACCCCTGTGCCCATGGCCCCAGACACCCTCCTGGGTGTCACAACCACTGTACTCCTCCTTAAGGGGCAGTCGGTAGGCACCTCCGGGGGAAAAACAACAGGCAGGGACGTCGCAGGGCTCAACAGAAATGTCTGCCCATTCAATTGCACCAGCTGTGAGCTGTTATGCCACGATAAATCAACTGACCCTATAACTGGGGTGGTGGCGTGCCTCTGAACCGGCCCGGGGACCTGTAAAACCTCCATACTCTTCCCCCGCCCCTCACTCCTGGCACACCCAGCTGGACCACCGGCCCTGCAACCGGCTCTCCTCCCACGCAGCCCGGCCTTCGAGAGGGACCGCCCCCTCCTTCCTCCCACTGCTGTCCGCCTGGGGCCCACAACCAGCCGTGCAGGAGCACATACCTGCGCCTCTTCAGCCGCCGCCTCCGACGGGCCTGCCTGCGCCTCAAGGTCCCCGAACTGGGCCGGTTCCGGCGCCCCCACCGGACACATCGCGACCTCCTCCATCGCGTCGGGCCCCGGGGATAGACAGGCCGCCACCGCTCGAGCGACGCCCCTCCTGGCCTTACGGGGTGCGAGGTCCAAGCCCACCCATGCCTGGCCAGCCACGCCAGGCTTCAAAAGGTCACTCCTGCCGGCTTCGTGCAGCACCCGTAACGCCTCCCGCACCGCCTCCTGTGACGCCATGACGCCTACGCAAAACTACGGGAAGCGCGAGGCAACAAAAGAGAGTAAACCAGCCCCTCCTCCCCGCTCCCGAGGGCCCAGTGATTTTCCCGCCCCTGCCTCCCCCTACTTATCACCTTCGGCGCGCCTCGCGCCCCTAATCAACCCTCTACCCTGGCACCTGGGTGGCCGCTCCATTGTGCGAAGCCACCCAGGGGGAGACCTGGCTCGCGCCCTGCACCCCCTGGGTCCCCCCTTGTGCAATCGCCGAGGCTTGATGAACACTAAGTGAATCTGATGCTTAAACGCAGCTTCTACCTCCATTCTGCAGTCAGTGTCACGGATAAGTGTCCGATGTGGGGCACATGTGATGTGTGGTGTCTTTGTGATCAGGCCGAATGCATTGCTGCTTTTAACTTACTGTAGCGCTGGCATGTTCATTGCCCCCACTCAAGCGCTGCTGCTACGGGGTTTCAGCTAACCCTTGACTGCGATCAAAGGTGGGATACTGGGGTGGTGGCGCTGGAGACAGCCATGGGGTGAGAGAAAGGCGGAGGTCGGGCTCATTAAAAGCTGCATCTCAGAATATACACTCAGAAAGAAAAACTACAAAGCGCACACTGCAAAAATAAAAATCGTGCAGAGCACCAAGTGCTTGTTCTCACACTGGATCAAAAGCAGTGATTTAATTCACTTTTAGGATAGGAAGTCGGGTGGACTAGATTTCTTTTTTTTTAACTGGATGCACATTTCTTTAGTGGCTGATGTCTTTGTACGGACTTTGCCTTGCATTGTTAACAAAGTTGGGCGAAATTGAACATTTGCAGGGCTGGCCAATTAACATTATTACTTGTCTGTTGATTCTACCTTGAACGTAGAGCAACATTTATTTGAAAATGTTACTTTAAGAATAGGTAAAGGTAACTAGGCAGATATCTGTAGGCAGTAGTGCTTCATTCAAATAAGCACACACACTACTATCGAAGTAACAGATTTTGAATGTACATGTCCCCCATTTGCTCTCACGATTACAAAAAGTTACTTTCAATGAATTGATTTGAATAAGTCAGAAGCGGCCCATGGACTTGCGGTGAGGTCCGTCAGACACCCCAAACTGAGCAGGTATCAAAGGCATTCTATTTTCGATTTGCCATGTGACGCACAGTATGCTTATTTTTGCAATAAATGCTCTTTCAGACTCATCAACAAAGATAAACAATCTACATACCAATGGATACAGAATAGATATGCAAAAGGCAAAAAATGTACACATTAAACATATTGAACAAGATTGAGACGCGCTGCTTGCGAGCCTGCGAAGAGTTGCACAGCCTTATGCACCTGTGTGATCCAAATATTTCACGTAAACCATACTTTTTTTCAAAATTCATCTTCTTTATTCCAAGTTATTTTCCAAAGTTTAACCATCACGTCAAAAGGTACTCTGTTCCATTTAATTCATGCATGTTAAATCACTCAAGAATTGCCCATCCAGGCCTATTCACAAGCTGGTTGGAACGCTCGATTCCTTCATCATTTGCAAATTCACCCAATGCATTTCGGTCTATAACCTTCGTCAGGGGTATCTATAATATAAAAGATGTGTGTCAACCAAACGTTACATGTTGTTCATAAGGAAAAAACTGTCTACCCTTTCTTTTACAATCTTAAATCCTCGAGAAATTTAAGTAAAACATTGTCTCCCAAAGTTAATAATGATATAAATTTTGCGAACACAACTCCCTTTTAACCGTGCATGTCTGTCCCTGCTTCCCTGTACCCCACTAACCAAACCTCTCTTCGAAAAACAGACTTAAAAAAATAAACCCCTGCAGTCCTTAAATTTCCTCCAAGTGAAAACGCTATGTCTTAACCCCAAACACAACCTAAATAAACCCCAAGAGTTGTCTCTGCTTATGAACATATTTCCATGTACTAAACTAGTGTTTCGTACCTACGATAATCATCCAGGCATCCTTCTTCTCTCCGTGCCAGATTTCAAAGCATTAGGAACAACCCTAACGGCTTTCTTTTTAAAAAAACTCACGTAATTATATCCACCTGTGCGTTGATATCACATCAACACGTGATATCAAACTTGGATATTAAAAATGATTCTATTTACAAGGCAAGGGTGTGCTTCAGTTAAAACTTTGATGAACACATTAAACATATCACATCTTCCCTTGGGGGGGGGGGGTGTGTGAGTGAGGGGGAGATGAGCTCCACACAGCTCCTTCTGGGGCATGGCCCCGTGGAGTATTTCTGGGGAGTACCCACAAGCACAGAGAAGGAGGGTAAACAACGCTCACTCAGCCCTCGTGGACGTCAGGCCACAGATTGCTCCCCACAGACACTCTGAGGGGAGCACTCTCCATAAGAGAGGCAAGCAAGAGCAACGCTCGCTCAGCCCCTCTGGGAAGATGTTGAGATTCAGTTTCAGCCTATGTGGGACTACGCTCTGGGATAAAAGGTTAAAACAAGCCGCACCCACAGAAACCCTCCAGGGAGTCGGGCTCCAGATTACTCCCCTATAAAATGTATTTGCTGGTACACACCAGGAAAACGGGCAAGGGGGATGGGTGCACATGAATCCTTACCAGGACTGGTCGGATCCCAGGTTACTCTTCTGTAAACACCTGCAAGAGAGAGAACGCTCGGGAGAGGACGAGGGTGGGCCAGAGGAATGCTGGAGGAGAGAGGAGAAGCTGCGATTGCCTTGACTCTGAACAGACGTGACCTCTTTTCTAGTAAATAAAATATGAGCACTAATATAATTAATTGTCATTTTTTAAACCATGCCTGTTTCAATGTGAAGGAAAACACCGTGGACCAGATAGAAGCTACAACCATGTCAGGTGGACAGGCCCACCTTAAATTTCGTGACTCCGTCTGCAGCAAAGTGCAGCTGCCGTTAAAGTCTTGCGCCTGCTCATGTTCTCGAAGTCTTCACTCAAGTGAACTACGGAAGTGCCTGGTCAACCTGAGCAGATGTGTTAGCCAATAGCTCTGGCTAAACACTTCTAAGGTCCCAAAGGCGAGACCGATTGGCATTGCCAATGCTTGTTTTATTCTCCTCCAGCTTTATATCCTCTTTCCTCTGGAGCTCTTTGCAACTAATGTCTGTCCGCCCAAACTTATTTTCCCCTATCCTTATTCTCCCTCATTGTCACTCTTCCATGGCCAGGTCCCTTCTTTTGCTCTACATTTGTCTCCCCTCTACCCTAGTACACTCGTGCACCGCTCCCTGCCGGGCTTGTCCTTTCTTGTGGCTGTCTTCTACTTTCTCTTTTCCTCTGTATCTCCCCGTCTCTCTTTCCATATATTTCTTTCCTCCAAGTGTGGGTCTGCTTGAAATATATTCACTCCTCTCATGCATAATATTTTTGGTCTAGTCAATAGCTGTATACATTGTATAAAAACCTATCTGAAGCTCTGATGCCTTTAACATCTATGTAATGCATGTCTTCCAGACATGTGCTATAAACATCTTACAAAAGATCCTTCCAACAACATCTATCAGTTAGCACAAAACAGTTATTGTTTGGGCTGAAAGAAGGATTGTTTTCAATCAGAATGTAGTTGCTGCTTTCCAGATCTGAGATGGTCTTCTATTCAGTGTATGTCACACACACGGCCTAAATGGCTACCACTGCTACTGGTCTGTTCTTCATTTAGGGAAGCAACAAAGTCCTTACTCTTTCCACAATAGTACTGCTTTCATTGACGTACACACATGTCAATCCTCCACCTGCTTTGAAGTTCTAAAGTTTCCATTCCCATTTTTCAAAGCAATGTGGAATGAAGAGAATGAAAACAGTATATAACCGTTGTCAATGTACTCTTGTCACATTACTGTCTTTCAAAAATGTAGCAAACCTTCAGGTCTCTCTCTCTAAATCTCTCTCTCTCTAAATCTCTCTCTCTCTAAATCTCTCTCTAAGTCTCTCTCTCTAAATCTCACTCTTTAAATCTCTCTCAAAATATCTCTATCTCTCTAAATCTCTCTCTCTCTCTAAATCTCTCTCTCTAATTCTCTCTCTCTCTCTAAATCTCTCTCTCTAATTCTCTCTCTCTCTCTAAATCTCTCTCTCTCTCTCTAAATCTCTCTCTCTAACTCTCTCTCTCTCTCACTCTGGTCGGTTGACATGCTAGCTGTCTATTTGGGAGTAGGACGTAGCTGATACTCATCAGTTACTATGTAAACAAGCATTGGCATAGCCAATGGTTCTTGCTTTTGGGGCCTTATAAGTATTTAGGTATGCAGCACAATATCCTTGGTGCAATAACATCAACCGTTGCATGGCTAAACACTTATAAGGCCCCCAAGGCGAGACCTATTGGCTATGCCAATGCTTGTTCAGGTTGATATCACAAGGTTAGAATTTCACATGTCCTAACATGAAGCCTTTTACTTGACTTCACCTGTTGTGCTTGCAATCATTACTTATGATGCGTAAATTCATAATAACTTTCATAAATCACCATTAGTATTCCCAGTCTGACATCATATTTCATGAATCATTACTAAATGAGTTATAATACTGCAAATTTTCATAAAAGTACCTTTTGCAGACGTTTTTCTTATTTCCATGCTACACAATTAGTTTTAGCATTTCATAATCTATATAATTTCAAATATCATTCCATAATATTTCATGCATTTATCTCTTTGTTTAGTACGAATAACACCACTTTTCTATCCCACGTTATTTCCCCATAGCATTATATCATGACACCAGTCCATGTTTCTTGTCTTACACGTTTCATATGTAAACCGGTAAATTTGCATGAATACTTATCTATTATGTTTTAAGGCACTCTTTTACTGTGCTTCTCCTACTCAATCCTTAGTTTCATGAAAATGTAATGTTGTGTGTGTAACATATGGTTCACCAAATTTGTGTCTTACTTTTCTTGATCATGTAATTTTTTTAAAGATTCATGCTCTATCAGTCCCACCCTCTGATGGCAAATAGCCATCATTTCCTCAATATCTCATCAGATCTTTCCACAGATTAGGATGCGTTGTCCTAAGTATCTTTCTTCTACTCTCCTCTACAGCTTTTACTTCATTATAGAATCTGCACTGTGCATCTAGTATTTCAAGATCATTTCTTGTCCTTTTAACTCTTCCATTGTCCATTATTTAACATTTGCAAACTTTGATTGACAAAAACAACAGAAATATAAACTGAACAATCATTATCATTGGTTTTAATATCGAGATCACTAGTCCATTTCCTAATAACCGAACTATTGGCTAGCCTTTGAAAATCATTTACCAATAGTTTCCCATAACCTGCCTGCTTCTAATTCTTTTAAATCTCCGTTTAAGACAGTGGCATTTTCAATATAAGTCTGTACATTTTTATTTTTGTCACTGATATACGCACAACAATGTCTAATTGTCAGTAAAAAAACAGCCTCTTTTGCACGTAAAATGTCAAGTGCAAGTCTATTTAGCATCACCATAGATCTCATAACTAACATTTCTTCATTTACTACTGTAAAACCACCGCGTGATGTGCACGTGTATTCTCCCCTCTCTCTGCACTCAGAGTGTCTCTGACAGCGCCTTGGCCACTTCCAGGAGCAAAAGAGACAATGAAAGGACATTGTGCAATTGCCACACTGCAAGTGTTTTCACACCTGCCAGGTGGCGTCGACAAAGTGTCCTTTTATTGTCCATTTCAGCAGGTATGAAAACTCCTCTCTCTTGTGTGGCAGACTCGATGCAGGAGGCCCATGCCATGCACCAAAGACGAAGGGGCTGCTGCTTCATTTAATTTAAGAAAGGAGCATTTCAGGAGCTCAGTCTGGGGCAGCCAGGAATAAACGCATTGAACTGGCACATACTTTTTTTCCGAGCCTCTTTTTCTTTCACTATCGCATGAGAGCACCTTCACATACATGATTTCAGATGTCTATGGGGCAAGTCTGGTTTAGGGTTGTGCTGTGTGTTCAGCAGTTTTCAGGCAACCAGATGTCAAAATAACTCTGGTAATTAATGTTCCTGCTGGGGAGAGATGGATCTTTGCCTAGCAGCAGTTATGACTTATCATAAAGTTGTGTAGAGGTTGAATATGCCTGCTGCCAAGGACCTGTACCAAGCCAATCACAGAACTGTGTATATGTGGATAGCTCAAGAGGTTACTGCTGTTGTCACCAAGATCCTTTTGTTACTTGCAATTCATCTTGTCACAATCCTAATATAGCACAGTAACCTATGAATTGTTATCAAAAAGCTGCTTGCATTCTGCATGGTATAGGATAGATCTTTTTCTAAAAAGGGTTTGTTTATGTGGAAATAGAGTCTTATTATGAATGCTAAGCCCGACCACTGGGGGACGTTTTTAATCCTGAGTTAGTGCTTTTCTGGACAAAGCACTCTTATAATGTACTGCAAATAGTATCAATGACGTGGTTCCTTTATCCTTCAATCCTCATTGTCTTATGTAACATTTTGTATAGACTGATTTACAAATGCAAAAACAACAGTTGATGGACAGAATGCAGAGCAATGTCATACATTCACCCCAGTACAGAGATCTGGGCCTAAATCCATCGTTTTTTTGCTCACCATGCCGTTCCAGTTTGAACCCAGCCATATGCAAATCAGTCTTGACCCTGTGCCTCATGGGAACAGTCCAGCCCGAACTGCCAAGCCAGGTCCTCCCTGGACTGGAAACAAGCATCCTAGGACCGGTTTTGGGGTTTCAGCCCTCTTCAGACAGGATAGCCTGATTCCAGTGGCATGGAGACCACGGGACTCGCATCTGAGCATACCCGTCCCACTCGGGGTGACAAATGCAAAAACAACAGTTGATGGACAGAATGCAGAACAATGTCATACATTCACCTCAGTATAGAGATCTGGGCTTAAATCCATCATTTTTTTGCTCCCCATGCCATTCCAGTTTGAACCCAGCCATATGCAAATCAGTCTTGACCCTGTGCCACATGGGAACAGTCCAGCCCGAACTGCCAAGCCAAGTCCTCCCTGGACTGGAAACAAGCATCCTAGGACCGGTTTCGGGGTTTCACCCCTCTTCAGCCACGATAGCTTGATTCCAGTGGCATGGAGAGCACGGGACTCACGTCTGAGCATACCCATCCCACTCGGGGTAACAATTGCAAAAACAACAATTGATGGACCGAATGCAGAACAATGTCATACATTCACCCCAGTACAGAGATCTGGGCCTAAATCCATCAGTTTATTGCTCACCATGCCATTCCAGTTTGAACCCAGCCATATGCAAATCAGTCTTGACCATGTGCCTCATGGGAACAGTCCAGCCCGAACTGCCAAGCCAGTTCCTCCCTGGACTAGAACCAAGCATCCTAGGACCGGTTTCAGGGTTTCACCCCTCTTCCGCCAGGATAGCCTGATTCCAGTGGCAAGGAGAGCACGGGAATCACCACTATGAATACCCGTCCCACTCGGGGTGACAAATGCAAAAATAACAGTTGATGGACAGACTGCAGAACAATGTCATAAATTCACCCCAGTACAGAGATCTGGGCTTAAATCCATCGTTTTTTTGCTTCCCATGCCATTCCAGTTTGAACCCAGCCATATGCAAATCAGTCTTGACCCTGTGCCTCATGGGAACAGTCCAGCCCGAACTGCCAAGCCAGGTCCTCCCTGGACTGGAACCAAGCATCCTAGGACCGGTTTTGGGGTTTCAGCCCTCTTCAGACAGGATAGCCTGATTCCAGTGGCATGGAGACCACGGGACTCGCATCTGAGCATACCCGTCCCACTCGGGGTGACAAATGCAAAAACAACAGTTGATGGACAGAATGCAGAGCAATGTCCTACATTTACCCCAGTACAGAGATCTGGGCCTAAATCCATCAGTTTATTGCTCACCATGCCATTCCAGTTTGAACCCAGCCATATGCAAATCAGTCTTGACCCTGTGCCTCATGGGAACAGTCCAGCCCGAACTGCCAAGCCAGGTCCTCCCTGGACTGGAAACAAGCATCCTAGGACCGGTTTCGGGGTTTCACCCCTCTTCAGCCAGGATAGCTTGATTCCAGTGGCATGGAGAGCACGGGATTCACGTCTGAGCATACCCGTCCCACTCGGGGTGACAAATGCAAAAACAACAGTTGATGGACAGAATGCAGAACAATGTCATACATTCAACCCAGTACAGAGATCTCGGCCTAAATCCATCAGTTTATTGCTCACCATGCCATTCCAGTTTGAACCGAGCCATATGCAAATCAGTCTTGACCATGTGCCTCATGGGAACAGTCCAGCCCGAACTGCCAAGCCAGTTCCTCCCTGGACTAGAACCAAGCATCCTAGGACCGGTTTCAGGGTTTCACCCCTCTTCCGCCAGGATAGCCTGATTCCAGTGGCAAGGAGAGCACGGGAATCACCACTATGAATACCCGTCCCACTCGGGGTGACAAATGCAAAAACAACAGTTGATGGACAGACTGCAGAACAATGTCATAAATTCACCCCAGTACAGAGATCTGGGCTTAAATCCATCGTTTTTTTGCTTCCCATGCCATTCCAGTTTGAACCCAGCCATATGCAAATCAGTCTTGACCCTGTGCCTCATGGGAACAGTCCAGCCCGAACTGCCAAGCCAGGTCCTCCCTGGACTGGAACCAAGCATCCTAGGACCGGTTTTGGGGTTTCAGCCCTCTTCAGACAGGATAGCCTGATTCCAGTGGCATGGAGACCACGGGACTCGCATCTGAGCATACCCGTCCCACTCGGGGTGACAAATGCAAAAACAACAGTTGATGGACAGAATGCAGAACAATGTCATACATTCACCCCAGTATAGAGATCTGGGCTTAAATCCATCATTTTTTTGCTCCCCATGCCATTCCAGTTTGAACCCAGCCATATGCAAATCAGTCTTGACCCTGTGCCACATGGGAACAGTCCAGCCCGAACTGCCAAGCCAAGTCCTCCCTGGACTGGAACCAAGCATCCTAGGATCGGTTTCGGGGTTTCACCCCTCTTCAGCCAGGATAGCCTGATTCCTGTGACATGGAGAGCACGGGACGCACGTCTGAGCATACCCGTCCCACTCGGGGTGACAAATGCAAAAACAACAGTTGATGGACAGAATGCAGAACAATGTCATACAGTCACCCCAGTACAGAGATATGGGCCTAAATCCATCGTTTTTTTGCTCACCATGCGATTCCAGTTTGAACCCAGCCATATGCAAATCAGTCTTGACCCTGTGTCTCATGGGAACAGTCCAGCCCGAACTGCCAAGCCAGGTCCTCCCTGGACTGGAACCAAGCATCCTAGGATAGGTTTTGGGGTTTCACCCCTCTTCAGCCAGGATAGCCTGATTCCAGTGGCATGGAGAGCACGGGACTCACGTCTGAGCATACCCGTCCCGCTCGGGGTGACAAATGCAAAAACAACCGTTGATGGACAGAATGCAGAACAATGTCATACGTTCACCCCAGTACAGAGATATGGGCCTAAATCCATCGTTTTTTTGCTCCCCATGCCATTCCAGTTTGAACCCAGCCATATGCAAATCAGTCTTGACCCTGTGCCTCATGGGAACAGTCCAGACCGAACTGCCAAGCCAGGTCCTCCCTGGACTGGAACCAAGCATCCTAGGACCGGTTTCGGGGTTTCACCCCTCTTCAGCCAGGATAGCCTGATTCCAGTGGCATGGAGAGCACAGGACTCACTTCTAAGTCTACAGAGTTCTAAGTTTACACACATATGGCTCATTGTCTCTGTATAATATATGTGTGTGATGTGTGTGATGTAAAGTGCTCTGACACCCTACACTGGTATGAGTAGTGCTACACAACAAAGGAATGGTGTGTGAGTGATGGACACTTGAGAGATGAAGTACACTGTTGGATGGTGTTAGTGAAGGAATCCATGGATAAGGAGGTCATTGGGGGGGTCAATAAAAAGATTGTCGCACCAGCGCCACCACAGGTGCTGTGGAAGTCATGGAGACATACCATACATACTATGAGCTAAATGTTTGATAGTGCTGCTTTTTAAAGATTTGTACTTGTCTCATTCCAATTAGTATTCGGCTTTTTATTTTTATTTTTACAAAATGTACTTAAACAATTTATAAAAGGTTCATTAGTGCCCCCTTAAATGATATGTGAATTCTTTGAATATATGATTTGTTTAAACAAAATATATGTTTATTATTTATTTAAAATTGACTAACTGTTTTTATCTTAATGTAAAAATATCACAGTACTTGATCCAGACCGGGTCCTGCATTTCTGTCCGCAGTGGGGCTGAAAAGCACAGCTCCAAGATGTGTTTGTTCTGTGTGCCTCTGTTTGGAAGGGGCTGGAAGGTTTGATCAGTCATTGTTGAAAAATGTGTGTTTTGCCTGGAAACTGAATCATATCTCCCAAAGCATTCGCCTAAAAGAACAGGAATTTAAGTCCATGTCATTCAAGAACTCTAGAGTCCTGCTTTTAGCTGATATCACTGAAGAGCAAATAAAGACAGCTGTGCAGAATTTAAGGCAACAAGGCAATAGTTGAGGGGGTCTGATAAGGATTAGAGCACCCCTATGACATCTAATCAACTGCAGAGGCTCCGGTCCCAGACTCTTTCCCACGGGTGCCCTGAGCTCAGCCCCTGCCTCACCCCATTACCCCTTTCTCCCACTGCAGGTAGCATCTGGTTCATGCACTACCTTCCCTCAACTCCTCGGACTCAGTCATACTCAAGGGCATCGTAAAAGGGGTAGGTAGAGGACACATGCGTGTGGTCTTGGGAAGAGGTTTATTGTCTTGAGGCATACCAGACCTGCAGAAGGCATGTTGGGGAGAGCTCTATTCTTGGAGTAGTGAGCCGGATTAAGGAGTATTTTGGGCTCGGGATGTAAGGTACGCCTTTTATCCTTCTGAGGTTGGTAGACTGAGCAAAAATGAGTTGGGTAACAATTCCTCAAGGTGTAACTTTTAGCTGTACGCTTTTGTTAGTGTCATAAGAATGAATAGCCAGCCATAGCCATGTAAAATGATTTCTGAGAATCAGTCTTCTCTCACAATTGGATGGGTGTCAGCACTGGAGGTTGTGAAGGCTGAGGCTTAGTGAGGGGCATGTCAGCGCATGGGCTGAGTTATGAAGGACCTATAGATTGGCTTGCGGGGATCTCAGAGAAGCACATCAGTACTGTGGAGAACTCAGAGTGAATGGGTACATCTGCACTGGACTTTGGAGGGCCCAGTGAAGGAACATTGGCACAGTTAGATGGAGGTACAGCTCTATGAAGAGGGGGAAATCAGTAATGAGTCTTGAAGGCTGATTTGCACTCCTACACACTGCCTTTCACGTATTCCATCTCGTGAAATGCTGGGCATGTATATACCCGCAGTGAGACTTACTCTGGTTGAGGTACATTCTGAGGCCTGACACATGCAGAGGGTGTCTGCAGATGCACTGTGGCCATCTTGGGGTCTGGTCGGCTTCTTTGTGCTCCATGAAACTAATCAACAAAATTTAAAAATACATACCAGCTGAACTTTTGAAAACAGTGACCATGGCATTCGTCCTCACATGAATCGACTATTGTAATAATCTTTATCTTACCCTCAACTTAGGTCTGGTTAACAGATTCCAGACTCTGCAGAATGCGGCACTGTTGTATCTACATTTCTTGCTGCTTAGCCAGTATGCATGGGTATGTGAATGGAATGATGGAATGCATGATGATTGTATGGAATGTTGGTGTGTCTGGCTGACTGGGAGGTATGACAGTTGGAGAGAGTGGGCTGAGCAGCAGAGATGCAGTTCCTGGTGGGACCATATATCTACCTGATCTAACTCATCTACTATGTAACTATCATCCTGAAATCAACTAATAAACATCAACTTGGATCTACCACTTCGATAACATCATTTACATTGCAACATTGGCGACGATCTGGATAAAAAAAAACCCTGCGTGTACTGTTTCCTGCATACCTGAAGTGAAGATTTTGAATTTACAAGCAAAAGACTAATTGTAAAGAAATTTGAAGGAAATTACACTTGAAAAAGAGGAGAAGAACACCCAATTTTGTCCCACCAGTGTCCTCCATCAACCGGACAGCCTATTTTGGGTGCTTCACACTCCTTAAGGAAAATCATCTCAACAGTTGAAATAATTATTTGACATATGCTGGGAAAGACACAGCATTAACAACAGTAAGCTACGAGCAACATACAAGGAAGACAGCCTACATAAGTAAGTTATATTTTGGGCATTAGATGTTATGTGACTTGTTTAATTTGAACCTTCAAAAGTATGTCGAAGTCTGAAATCTGCGTAGCCTACTCGAAGAAAATAATTTGCCTGGTGCCAACCTTTTTGTGACTGATATTGAGATCACTTGTTTTGTTTGGAAAGCGCTGCCTGCTGTGAACTTTTTAGGATTCTACTGTTTGCAACCCACTTGAGAGGAACCGGGACCCTTGAACTTTGCCAAACTAAATGAATACTATCTGGATACTTTGGCAGTCATTGACAGTCCTAAATCTAGCAGTTAAGTGCACTGCTACGATCGTCAGCACAGATTGTTGAGTGTACATTAATTTCATTCATGCCACGGGAATCGCTGAGTGCTTATTTCCTTTGTTAGGCATTTTGACAGCTCACACCTTTGATAGGGTGCATGTGAGTGTTGGTGAATATGAAACTTATTAATTACCGTTCCTAAGAGTTTAAAAGGAAGTAAGAACAAACTGTCACTCACCAACATATTCTGCTCGTGCCTTCGATCTTTCTGCCAGCGCGAGTCCTCTCATCAACTCGTGAGTCCTCTCATTAACTCGCGCAGCCTCCGGTTTGCTTTGTGGAGAGCTGCTGAAGTGTGCCGTGAGCCACCCGTCTAGACGTCACGTACGTGCTGCCATTTTGGGGCATCTGGTCATTTACTGTCACTGCACCGACGTTGCCAAGCAAAATGTGCTCCCGTCATTGTCTCTTCATTGCACCGCAGCAAATTATGCAGGTGAGAGAAGTACTTCAACTTGCACGTGACTTGTCTCAACAAAGGCATGGAAGTACAAGACGGATGTTTCTGAGGATATCGTCTGGGACCTACAGTCATTCGATTTCATTGGTGAGAGGGGACAACATGACTCACCTGTACTTGCTAATCTATGATGACTGTGACTGTGGCATTTCAACGTTCGGACTACGGTGACTACTTTTGTTGTTTTAATTTCTTATTTTGAAAACTTTGTAATCTGCTTTGCTATTTGTATCGACTAATTTGCTTATGGCATTGTTGATGACATAATTTACATTTATGCTACCTTTACGTCTTTTCACATGTAACCGATTTATGGTATTGTCATTCATTGGCGGTTATTGCATCTTAGTCAGTTTTTGGAGTTCAGTGATGTGCTGGGTTAACTTACTTTTATTGGATTGAGCCACTTAGGTGCTCAACTTATGTTGGGGTGCGCAATTTTATTTATTTATAGAGATTATTTGATGCGCAATGGGCAGTGTTCCCTATATTTGAAATTTTGATGCGCAATGGGCAGTGTTCCCTATATTTGAAGTTTGATGCGCAATGGGCAGTGTTCCCTATATTTGAAGGTTTGATGCGCAATGGGCAGTGTTCCCTATATTTGAAGGTTTGATCCGCAATGGGCAGTGTTCCCTATATATGAAGTTTGATGCACAATGGGCAGTGTTCCCTATATTTGAAGGTTTTATGCGCAATGGGCAGTGTTCCCTATATTTGAAGGTTTGATCCGCAATGGGCAGTGTTCCCTATATTTGAAGTTTTGATGCGCAATGGGCAGTGTTCCCTATATTTGAAGTTTTGATGTGCAATAGGCAGTGTTCCCTATATTTGAAGTTTTGATGCGCAATGGGCAGTGTTCCCTATATTTGAAGGTTTGATCCGCAATGGGCAATGTTCCCTATATTTGAAGTTTTGATGCGCAATGGGCAGTGTTCCCGATACTTAAATTATAATTGAAATTGTTGAAATATTGAAGTGTTGAATGCATAATGGCAATTTATTATTGAATGGTCGAATTGTCAAAATTTTGAGTGCTTAATGGACATGTATTATTTTATTTAATTTAATATGGTGGTTTTGTCATATTCTCATTTTCAGGGTGAAATTTTTCTTTCCATGTGAATTTCTTTCTTTTCCTCAATTCTTCGTGTCATATTTTTCCATTCTTACCTTTTCTAATTTTCTGTATTCTTCTTGAGGTTATTTTTTCCAAGGAAAGGGGATGGGTGCTGTGTGAAATTGTTATATTCTCTTTTGCACTCAATTCTTTTCTATATATATCTTCACTCACTTCGCATTCTCACTATCTTTAATTCTTTTCTATATATATCTTCACTCACTTCGCATTCTCACTATCTTTTGTCATTATACATCATTTCTTCAATTATGATGTATATTTTTAATGTAATGTTTTAACGAGCTTTCTGCATATTGGAGCTACTCTCATTTAGGCTTGTTTATATTAGTTTTGTTTTTGATTTCGTAAAGGAAGAGGATGTGTTGTATCTACATTTCTTGCTGCTTAGCCAGTATGCATGGGTATGTGAATGGAATGATGGAATGCATGATGATTGTATGGAATGTTGGTGTGTCTGGCTGACTGGGAGGTATGACAGTTGGAGAGAGTGGGCTGAGCAGCAGAGATGCAGTTCCTGGTGGGACCATATATCTACCTGATCTAACTCATCTACTATGTAACTATCATCCTGAAATCAACTAATAAACATCAACTTGGATCTACCACTTCGATAACATCATTTACATTGCAACAGGCACCTCGCCTTATTAGTAAAATTCCGAAAAACATATCAGCAAAAGAGGCCATAAAAACTTGCATTGGCTACCGGTTAGACAGAGTTGTAAGTTTAAAGCCCTTTGCTTGGCTTTTAAATCTCTGCACGGGATAGGACCAGCACAGTTCAGGAACAAACTGAAATGGTACGTTCCAACTAGAACACTACGGTCAAGCTCGGTCAAGAACCTAGTGGTCACCCCTTTCAAGAAGGCCTCTTGGGGAGGGAAGAGTTTTTTTAGGTCGACAGCACGGCTTTGGAATGAATTACCCATCTCTTTAAAAACTGCCCCCTCCCTCCTGAACTTCAGGAAAAGCTTAGAAACCTGGCTCTTCTCAAAAAATGCATAATCTAATAAACTATCTACAATCTCTCTGTTCTTGCCTGCACTAGCGTCCCTTCTGACATACTTGCCTCCATTCTCACAGCGCCAAGACGCCTCCGGGCAGGAGTTGTGCTTTTTTACAAGTTCTATTTACATTACATTACATTTGCAACAGTCTGGGCCACGCTTCCTGAGAGTGGCTACTCAGACTGGAGTAGGTCATCAGAAATGTGCACTCACTGGGTTTTTGTAGGCGCTTGTCATGAGGTAGAAAAGAGGAAAAGGAGAAAGGGTGGAAGTTGATAGATGAGGTGAAAAGGCAATGAAAATCAAGAAAAACAGATGTTTGTAACACGATAGAGCCAGATAGAAAAAGGCTGGGAGGAGGAGTGGGCAACAATGGAGGAGTGATATAGAGGAGGGAAATAAAGGAGGGACATAGAAGGGTAGTTGAGAATGAGATTTCAAGTAGGGTGAATAAAGGCAAGCAAGTCACAGCATTAGAAAATGGGCAAAAGATGTAGGCAAGACAGAATGAAACTAAAGATGGGAGAGTAGAGAAAAGGAGAAAAGATAAAAAATGGGGACTGTAAAGAAAGAAATGGTGCAAGATAGAAAAGCGGAATAATAGAAAGGACATGAATATTAGAAAGATGGAGAGAGAAAAGGATTTGGAGGAGAGGGCAAGGAAAACGGGAGATTTGAGTGTAGAGAGAAAAGGGGGCATGAATGGAGACTGATGAACTAAGGGAGTGCGACAGTAAAAAGGAAGCTGCGAATAAGAAAGAAATGCTATGGAAAAGAAAGAAAGAAAGGGGTGTGAAACATAAAAAGGAGAGAAAATGGAAAGAAAGACTATAAGAACAAAAAAAGGCAATAGGAAACAAGAGGGAAGAGAAAAAGATTGGTAGGGACAATTAGAAGACAATCAGTGCAACATCAGACACACTACGTCAATGGGTTAATCTCCTAGGGAACAAAATTCATTAGTACAGTAGTTGAGTGGCTTTGCACATGATTGCTGGGTAAAAGCTGTCATCCGAGTGGGGGAGGGTGTTGTTTTGTAGTTGTGTTCTTCATATGCAACAAATTGAAAACTTGAATAAAACAGATTTTTTTTAAAAAAGGGGTTAGGTAAACAATGTTAACAATCAAGAAGGTCAGAGATAATGAACAAGATGAGTGGGAGAGAAGCATATTAAAGATATAGATTTGATAGTGAAAGGGTGGAATGAGAGAGAGAAGACAGGGAGATTAGAGAGAGTTTGGAGAAGAGATAATGGTAGGATGTACATTGAAGAAAGGAGTCAGGATGAGGGAGCAGAAGAGGTAAAAGTGAGAAAGAAAAGTAGGGAGAATTCAAAAAGGCGCAAGGAGATGAAGACAAAAACTTTGAAAATGAAGGAACGAGATAGGGACAAGGGAGAGAGATAGAGTGGTAAGAAAAGTGGCAAGGAGCAACCCTGGGTGTAGACCTCCGCTCCGCATGTGGAGTGTGCAGAGATTTGCCTTCTCTGCGTTCCGTGGAGAATGCGTAGAAGGCAAATCTGCACACACTCCAAAGCGGAGCAGAGTTGGCCAGCTCCCGCCTCCACCCCCCCTATTAATAAGTAAGTTAACATGAATTAAAAATAACCTTAAAATTACTTAGCTATGTACTGCAGCATCCCCAGGCTTCCCTCCTCCTCTTCCTCGCCGTACCGGTAATGCTTGAGAAAGCTGTGCATGCATGTGTTATGGGTGTGTGCTAGAGCCTTTCCACTCGTCCCGCTATCCGCCGGCCACTTTTTTCACTATTTAATTACCCTTCCAACATGGCGCCTTGGTTCTACCAACAATTGCCTTCACTCGCACGGCGTTGTTCCTTGGTCACATGATACACCATGTGACCACCCACATGACCTGCCACACCATGTGACTTCTCACATGACCTGAAACACCTACATTAGGCAGTTTCACCTTTCTGCCTCCACAGTTGATCCGGCATCGTCCGTTCACACTGCATGGCCACGGAACCCATTTCTGCAAATTGACTGAGGTAAGCCCTCCCACCATGCACTCACGATCCAGATGTCCCGCTGCTCATACTTGGACCCATATTTATTGCTTTCACTTTCCTTCATTAGACCTATCCGTGTCCTTCCTCCCGGAACAATTGTCCGTAGGTAAGCCCTTCATTCACAGCACGCCCTACGCATTCACTTCCACACTTCGCCCTTCTTATGTTTTTCTATTATTTCACAGGCATTGTCCTACCGTAAACTCGTACCCTTATCTCAACGGTACCTTTTCGTGATTCGCCATCTTTTACGTTGCCTCCATGGCAACATGAGGTAATCCCCTATTCACTTATCCCCTCTTCACCTTCGTTCCCCACCACCCCTCTTCACTTAACGTCCTCGTACGCCTCACGGGTCCACATCGTACCGCGCATCTAGTGACTATCGAACCACGGCTGTCCTAAATGGCCCTTTTTAATTTAATAAATTTCTAACATAACCTTTAAAATCGTCTATCTTCATATTTCTGTTTAGACATTAGTCGCCATAAAACAACCACTTGCGATGTCACTTTTGCATAAGAATGCACACCTGAATGAGCACCTGATCTGACGCAGTACCTGGTTGATGCGAAATGTATTGTTTTTATTGTAATCACCAACTGATTGATTATTATTTTCCTTTTTTCCCTTCCCTCCCCTTTATTATTTTCATTGTTTTTTCCATATTTATGTTGGTTGTACGTTTGCCTTATGGCTAATGTTTACTCAGGCATTCTAAATAAGGGCAATTTAACTAATTTAGTCCTGATGATGATCCTGTATCTTTCCCATAAGGATCGAAACGCCGTCGCCCACCCTACACCATAAATATTGCTGTATGTAATATAGTGTGAAGGTGGCAGTCTGAATATCAGATGTTTCGCTATTCATTATCTGTCACAGAAACATCACTGTAATTGCCTGAATGTGTTTTGTCATTTTCTGTTTACTCGGTATGTAAGTCAGAGGATACAGGCTTGTGTCCCACCGAATTCTACTTACATTTCCCTGTTCACTGTCAAGAATTTCTACTTATTAAAGTTGCCATGCCCGGCTGGACACTGGCTAAAATATAGTTTCAATTTTGACTATATTCATTTTTGCTCTATCGTTTGGTTTCAGGGACCACTGTTTCCTGTAATACGTATCTACCCAAGGTCCCTGTCTATTTCCTTTGGGTGCCCTTGTTCCTCCTTTGATATAGTAAGCGCAATCGCCGGATTGCAAGGGCATATAGTCCTATTCCCCTTCTTGTATAGAGAGTGGGTCACTTTCCTTCCCTACCGACTACCATATCCTTAACTGTTTCCCCTTTTCCCTCGCATCACTTCGTGTCATGTCAGATCACGCACCTCTATACACCGATGAATACATTAAAAAGATTTTAGAAGGTCCCTCCCTCTTTTCTGACTCCGCCAATGCTCCTCAAGAAACAGGCTCCACATTACCAGAACAATTAGAGAAAACGAAAAAGAAAACAGTCAGGCTACAACTTATGATACGAATGCTCACTGAGTATTTAAAAGCTGATATTATCCCTGCAGGCCTCCAAGTCAGGAACATACCTGGAATTTTCACCGACATTCCCAAATATATCACAAATTTTAGCTACATTAGCACAACCTGCTCTAGGCACTGGATGGTCCTAGGTATCGACATAGCCACAGAGGAACTTAAAAAACTACTTGAAGAGATAACAGATATTGAACGACAAATAACAAGCAACGACACGATTCCTGACAGTAAGCGGTTGTTGGAACAAGTTCAAAAAACAGTGGAAGAATTCTATAGAATAGAACAGAATAAGAAATCTACCAAAGTAAAGAAGGATATTAAGAGCTATTCCACTGAACGTACTTATCCCTATCTCACCAAAGATTTCTACGCTAACCGATCCTATAATAACCAACGCAATAACCGCCCCTGGGGACGTTTCAACCGAGGACAAACTTTAGTGGGATTCTCTGACACTTCTGTAGAATCCTCTGATAGCTCAGACCCAGGCGAAGGGACCAGTAATACCAATAGAACACCAGTTAATCCACAACCTTCCACCTCTTTTTTAGGACGTGGCCAGCACGAACCACCAAGGAGAGGGGGTCTGAAACGTGCCCACTGGCAAAACCAACCAGGCGAACGGCAAACCCGACGCAATTACTACCGCTGGTAGACCAATCTGAGCACACGGACACCACTATCTCCCTCACCAATCTCTCACTCCCTATATTCAATCTCACTGAACACCACTTGGATGATCCAGAATTATCGATACTTAGCAAGGGTTTGTCATTCGTACCCATCACCAAAACTAATTTCCTCGACCTACAAACAGAAGTCTTGAGATTTTTTCGCAAACTGAGATTACACAGCTATTTCCTGCTAAATCCTTTTTTACCTAAGGCACCCAATACTCCTTTGAGGCCTCCTTCCACTTTCTCCCCGTCTGCCAATATGGTCCCACCGGAGATCTCCACCTTTGAAAAATTGGTGTTAAATGACCTGACACAACTGGCCAAAGAACACCACTATATACCTTACAATATTTCACTGGCAGAAAAATCAGCACTTCAGACTCTTAAGAATAACAACACGATAGTCATCAAACCTGCTGATAAAGGGGGAGGGATAGTACTCCAGGACACCATTACCTACAAAAACGAAATATTAAGACAGCTAGGGAATACAGATCACTACTGTAGACTACCTACTAACCCCACTAATGAACTCAAACAAATGATCCAGCAAACCACCAAATCGGGCCTAGACGAAGGGTTCCTTTCTAAACTCGAATACCAGTTTTTGAATGCTAAGGCCCCTCGGATACCAGTTATTTACACCTTACCTAAAATCCACAAGGACACTGAACACCCCCCTGGACGCCCTATCGTCTCCGGTTGCGGCTCCATTCTAGAGCCATTAGGCTTGTATGTAGATTTTTTCATAAAGGAGTTCGTCCCATCTACACCATATTATGTCAGAGACAGCATGCAGATGATTACATTGGTCGAAAACCAGGGTTTTGATCCCTCTACAGATACACTCTGCACTCTCGATGTGGAGTCTCTTTACACTAACATCCCCCAACGAGAGGCTTTGCTCGTCATTGAAGAAACTTTAGAGACACGCATCAGACCACACGCAGTTCCAACTATTTTTATTTTACAACTTCTTGAGATCTGCCTGACCAGGAATTTCTTTTTGTTTGACGGGCATTTCTATCAGCAGACTAAAGGAACATCGATGGGGGCAGTTTTTGCCCCGAATCTGGCGATCCTTTACATGAATGCTCTGGAGACGAACTGTATACTGGTCCCACTCAATCCTTTTTTCTCTGCCCTGTCACACTGGAAAAGATACATAGACGATATTTTCCTTATTTGGCATGACACCCAGGCAATGCTCGAAAATTTCCTTCATTGGCTGAACAACAACTGTGGTGGTTTGAAATTTACACTCACACATAACAAAATTTCCATTCCTTTTCTTGACCTCAATATAATTCACAGAGACGGGATTCTGGTGACTAGCCTGTTCAGAAAACCAACTGAGCGCAATACTCTGTTGAAATACAACAGTAACCATCCGAGAGCTCTTAGAGACTCCCTTCCCTATTCTCAGTATCTCCGCATCAGACGCAATTGCACTCTTAAGGAGGATTATTTCAGGGAAGCCAAAGTACTAAGCAACAAACTGACCTCCAGAGGCTACCCCAAAAGACTGATCCGAAATTCCCTCAAAAGAGCCTGGTACTGTCCCAGGGACACTCTCTTGGAACCCAAAAACAAGAAATCAGAGAATCGCATAGTATGCGTGACAACTTTTTCCCTCTCCTCACACAAACTACGGAAAAGCATTCTAAAACATTGGAGCGTAGTCAATGCTGGAATACTGAACCTAGAGAAACCTCTCTTTGCCTTTAAGAAAAACAAAAACATTAAGGACCACTTGGTCAGAGCAGCTCTTCCCAGCACCACAAACACTGGTACCCTTCATGACCATTGGTCGTTACCCTCTTTGACTGGTCATAATAAATGTGGCAATTGTTCAGTATGTGGTTTCACCAATGACTGCAAGGAATTTGTATATGGTAATATACGTAAACCACTCACACAATTCAGTAATTGTAACACCTGTAATGTGATTTATGCTATCTTTTGTCCCTGCGATATGATCTACATAGGTCAGACCACACAAAAAATTCGGGTACGAATCTGCCAACATAGAAGCAGATTAAGATGCAAAACTCCGAACGCTCCATTGGTTGAACATTTTGAGGCCAAGGGCCACTCTGAGAATGAAATACGCTGGACAGTAATCTCTGTAGTGAAGATCCCACCCAGGGGCGCCGATCTCGCCCAACTGTTAAACAAAGAGGAATTGAAATGGATTCTCAAAACAGGAAGCATACACAGTGGGCTGAATCGCCTTGAGGACTGGACCTCATTACTATGATCTTTTTTGGATTCATTTTCTGAACAATGATTTAATACCCACTCTTGTTCACACCCCCGTGGGTTCTACACCAGGCTCCATGACTAATGTCAATCGTGACCCATCACTGGTTGTCTGATGGTCATTATTCCACATAAATCTCATGTTTCATCTATATGTATGTACAGACTGTAAATTCCCTGTATATTGCGTTTTGCGTTTATTATTCACTTTCTCACTGAAATTCCTTTTCTTTCCACTCGTCCCGCTATCCGCCGGCCACTTTTTTCACTATTTAATTACCCTTCCAACATGGCGCCTTGGTTCTACCAACAATTGCCTTCACTCGCACGGCGTTGTTCCTTGGTCACATGATACACCATGTGACCACCCACATGACCTGCCACACCATGTGACTTCTCACATGACCTGAAACACCTACATTAGGCAGTTTCACCTTTCTGCCTCCACAGTTGATCCGGCATCGTCCGTTCACACTGCATGGCCACGGAACCCATTTCTGCAAATTGACTGAGGTAAGCCCTCCCACCATGCACTCACGATCCAGATGTCCCGCTGCTCATACTTGGACCCATATTTATTGCTTTCACTTTCCTTCATTAGACCTATCCGTGTCCTTCCTCCCGGAACAATTGTCCGTAGGTAAGCCCTTCATTCACAGCACGCCCTACGCATTCACTTCCACACTTCGCCCTTCTTATGTTTTTCTATTATTTCACAGGCATTGTCCTACCGTAAACTCGTACCCTTATCTCAACGGTACCTTTTCGTGATTCGCCATCTTTTACGTTGCCTCCATGGCAACATGAGGTAATCCCCTATTCACTTATCCCCTCTTCACCTTCGTTCCCCACCACCCCTCTTCACTTAACGTCCTCGTACGCCTCACGGGTCCACATCGTACCGCGCATCTAGTGACTATCGAACCACGGCTGTCCTAAATGGCCCTTTTTAATTTAATAAATTTCTAACATAACCTTTAAAATCGTCTATCTTCATATTTCTGTTTAGACATTAGTCGCCATAAAACAACCACTTGCGATGTCACTTTTGCATAAGAATGCACACCTGAATGAGCACCTGATCTGACGCAGTACCTGGTTGATGCGAAATGTATTGTTTTTATTGTAATCACCAACTGATTGATTATTATTTTCCTTTTTTCCCTTCCCTCCCCTTTATTATTTTCATTGTTTTTTCCATATTTATGTTGGTTGTACGTTTGCCTTATGTCTAATGTTTACTCAGGCATTCTAAATAAGGGCAATTTAACTAATTTAGTCCTGATGATGATCCTGTATCTTTCCCATAAGGATCGAAACGCCGTCGCCCACCCTACACCATAAATATTGCTGTATGTAATATAGTGTGAAGGTGGCAGTCTGAATATCAGATGTTTCGCTATTCATTATCTGTCACAGAAACATCACTGTAATTGCCTGAATGTGTTTTGTCATTTTCTGTTTACTCGGTATGTAAGTCAGAGGATACAGGCTTGTGTCCCACCGAATTCTACTTACATTTCCCTGTTCACTGTCAAGAATTTCTACTTATTAAAGTTGCCATGCCCGGCTGGACACTGGCTAAAATATAGTTTCAATTTTGACTATATTCATTTTTGCTCTATCGTTTGGTTTCAGGGACCACTGTTTCCTGTAATAAAGAGCCTAGAAGTGCAGCAGGGAGGCTTTGGGGGAGCTGTACATTTAGGTGCCAATTCCGATCCGGTAAAAAAATTCCCCGTCCGACTCGTATCCGGATTTTTTTCCGTCCGAAACGTCAAAGTAGCGTACAAACTGCCAAGTACGATTCGAACGGAAAAAAGTCCATACGAATCGCATTGGGAAGATTTCCCCACACGTCCTCTGGTCGGGAAAAGTCACCGACACGTCCCCGGTCGAAAAACCCACCGTGCGGAAAAATAAAGTCCGACAGCGCAAGTACGATCCCTCCCGTCCTCCCCATTTCACAACCGTACGCAAAAAACACCGTCCGAACCGAACTCCCATAGCAACCATGGAGACATGTGCCCGCATACGCGCCGAACACCCCACCACCCCCCGCCCGCGTATGTACGCACCGAACCCCCACCCCAGCAGTGCATGTACGCCCCGAACCCCCACCCGTGTATGTATGCCCCGAACCCCCACCCGTGTATGTACGCACCGAACCCCCACCCCAGCAGTGTATGTACGCCCCGAACTCCCACCCCACCCGTGTATGTACGCCCCAAACCCCCACCCGTGTATGTACGCACTGAACCCCCACCCGTGTATGTATGCACCGAACCCCCACCCCACCCGTGTATGTACGCACCGAACCACCACCCGTGTATGTACGGACCGTACCCACACCCGTGGAAGTACGGCCCGTACCCCCACCCCAGCAGTGTATGTACGCCCCGAACCCCCACCCGTGTATGTACGCACCGAACCCCCACCCCACCCGTGTATGTATGCACCGAACCACCACCCGTGTATGTACGGACCGTACCCACACCAGTGGAAGTACGGCCCGTACCCCCACCCCAGCAGTGTATGTACGCCCCGAACCCCCACCCGTGTATGTACGCACCGAACCCCCCCCCCAGCCGTGTATGTACGCACCGAACCCCCACCCCACCCGTGTATGTACGCCCCGAACCCCCACCCGTGTATGTACGCACCGAACCCCCACCCCAGCAGTGTATGTACGCCCCGAACCCCCACCCCAGCAGTGTATGTACGCCCCGAACCCCCACCCGTGTATGTACGCACCGAACCCCCACCCGTGTATGTACGCACCGAACCCCCACCCGTGTATGTATGCACCGAACCCCCACCCCACCCGTGTATGTACGCACCGAACCCCCACCCGTGTATGTACGGACCGTACCCACACCCGTGGAAGTATGGCCCGTACCCACACCCGTGGAAGTACGGCCCATACCCCCACCCCAGCAGTGTATGTACGCCCCGAACCCCCACCCCAGCAGTGTATGTACGCCCCGAACCCCCACCCGTGTATGTACGCCCCGAACCCCCACCCCAGCAGTGTATGTACGCACCGAACCCCCACCCGTGTATGTACGCACCGAACCCCCCCCAGCCGTGTATGTACGCACCGAACCCCCACCCCACCCGTGTATGTACGCCCCGAACCCCCACCCGTGTATGTACGCACCGAACCCCCCCAGCCGTGTATGTACGCACCGAACCCCCACCCCACCCGTGTATGTACGCACCCAACCACCACCCGTGTATGTACGCACCGAACCCCCACCCCACCCGTGTATGTACGCACCTAACCCCCAGCCGTGTATGTACGCACCTAACCCCCAGCCGTGTATGTACGCAACGAACCACCACCCGTGGAAGTACGGCCGTACCCACACCCCACCAGGGAATGTACGGACCGTACCCCCACCAGTGCATGTACGGACCGTACTGACGCTAAAAACACACGTACTGAACCAGGACAAACCATATTTACACAAGGAGAGTCAATTAGAGTTTCCCCACACCACCAAACATGCCCAACAACCCCACAAACATCACATACACTGACCTGCAACTGCCAAACTGCCAAACAGAGGCCCAAAACTCAATCACTCCTCATAACACACCCACACAAATTTCAAACACAGCCACACCCACAAATGGACCAATAAAAATGGACCACAAACACAAACAATGAGCCTTTGCAACAGACCCACTGCTGCCAGAGCCCACAGACGACCCACACCACCATACTTGAACCTCACACTTGCATACCTTCACACAACCACCTACACAAACACCCCCTCATCACATTCACACACACACCTCCACTACACCCACAACCATCCACACCCACACCCCCACAACCATCCACACCCACACCCCACGCCATGTCCACCACCAAGAATCCAAAGTTCACAAAGGAGGAGCTGGAGATCCTTGTCGACGAAATCCTCAGAGTCGAGCCACAGCTCTTTGGGACATTGGTCAGACAGACCAGCATATCCGAAAAAACGGCCATGTGGCAGAGGATTGTCGATTCTGTGAATGCTGTTGGGACCACCAGAAGGACCAGGCACGAGTGCCAATCCAGGTGGTACGATCTGCGGAGGATGGTCAAGAGGAAGATGACTGACAATCACAACCAGGGGAACATCACTGGAGGAGGGCCGCCCCCCAGACCGGTACAATACCATCCCTGGGAGGAGAAGGTGATGTCCACGCTGGCGATGGAGGGACTACACGGACTACCAGGACTCCCAGACCCTGGTGAGTACACAAACAACTCACCTCACATGGGGGGGATGCCATACACGATCAATCATGCATGCCACCCCCCCCCAAGCCACCACCGGACACAACAACACTCCACAAACACACACATGCCACTAGCGCCTCCATGCCCCATGCATCAATCAGGGCCATGCCAAGTCACAGGCCACACAAAACACCAACACAACACAGGATGTGGCCGATGCTGGGAGTGGGGGCATCAAAACTAACATTGAGCAACTCACAAGCACACAACAATGCCCTCAGCCCATATGGCCCAGGGCACAGCCATACAAACTGTGTGTACCCACACAGTACTGTCTTGCCTGCAAATGGTGGCTGCCATGCAGGATGACATGGGTCTGAAGGCACAATTTGCACATAACAGCAGACAATGAAGATGCATCGCTCTGATAGAGTCTCAGCACACACCACCACAGCAGCAGCCTACACTCAGACACACTGCCCAATGGGTGCCCGGAGAACAGGAACTAACTCACATGAACAAGCCAATGGCCATTCAAAGACCGGCTAACTGTGTGTGCCCAGGAAGCTGGCCTGAGGTGACAGAGGGTGACAAATAGAGGGAGGGAGAGGGGGAATGAGAGGGAAGGAGACAGAGGGGGACACAGGGAGACAGACAGAGGGAGGGAGTAGGGTGACAGAGGGAGACCGACAGAGGGAGGAGGGTGACAGAGGGAGGGAGGAAGGGAGACACAGGGAGACCAAATCACCCTTGGGTGGTGTGGCCATGTCCACTCGTCAGCCAGTGGACTGTGTGCATGCAGACAAGGTCTGGCAGTGCCTCAACCCCCCCCTACCGTAGATGAAGACCGGTCCATGTGTCAATCTGTGCACGAGTCCATCCGTGCTGCAGGCACAGACCTAACCACACACCCAGTATACCCACCCACTGTGTCGGTAAGAACCCTGTCACAAATGCTTCAGTCACCTACCTGCAACATCAAATTGCCTTGTCAAAACACCATTTGGCCACGTACAGTGCAACACGTAAGGTGCCTCTGCATGGCTCGCTACGCCCGCACACCACACTGCTGACTGTGTACCCAAATAGATGCATCAACTAAGATTGTGTCACACATGCGTAAAGCCCTGACAGCTGTGGCAAAAGGACATACCCATGCACAAGTGCACTGTGAGAGGAATGCAAGACAGATCCAACTACCCAGAGGAAGAGTGCCAAATCAGAAATGCATGAAACATGGATGCAACATGTAACACTGTTAACATTGTCTCTCTCACACACAGGTCAACGTCGACGATCACCCCCCAACACTGGGGGGGAAGTCTCACAGGACCAGGCTCTGCGGGATGAGGACCCCAACGCCAGCGACGACTCTCACCACTCCGTGGATGACCCAGACCAACCTGGCCCCTCTGGTGTCCAACCACCTGCAGCACCTGCGTCAGGTACAACTGTGCCAACCACCACCCCCATTCCTGCCACATCCCAGGAGACGTCCAGGAGCCCTGCCCGCACACGACCACCCAGCCAGTCTGCCCAGGAGGGACACGGTCCTCCGGGCACCCAGGAGGAGGCAGGCGGCAACGCAGATGCCATCCCTCAGGGGTCCCGGAGACCCGATGCACCCACAACGGCAGGCCAGGTGCACGTGGGCAGGGGTGGCGGGAGTGGAGGACGGCGGAGGCGCGAACCTGACCAGGGAGCTCAGGACCCGGTAGTGTCCCAGGTCAGCAACATCCTGGATACATACCGGCGTGACACCAGGGGCATGGACCAGATTGCGTCCACCCTCAATGACATCAAGGGGACCCTCCAGGAGATGAAGACCCTGCAGGCCCAGCAACATGCCTGTCAACTGCAACACCAAGGAAGGATGGAGGATAGACAGGCTGAGCTCGTGGCGGTGCAAACCCAAATGACCGGTGTACTCCATCGGATTGCCGACAACATGGGCAACCCTCCCTGTGGCACCAGGCGAAGGCCATTACCAGACACAGGGAGGGATCAGGAGGAGGAGGATTCATCCGACGGAGCGTCACAGACATCGTCACGGCCTGCTTCCGAGGGTCCCCGCAGGAAGGTGGGTCGTCCACGAAAAAGACTGTGAGAGTCAGCAGAACATCACCATCTCCCAGGTCACCTGGCCTGGCACCTGGCCCTCTGGCCCAATAGCAGCACATGACATCCTCTGCCACATGGACTTGCTGGTCACTGTCTGACCTATGTTGACGAAGACTGTGGCATGGACTCTGACATTTTGCTACGGCAAGGATACCAACTCCCACAGTGAACTTTGGATTCTACACTCCCGCTGTGCACCTCTTGTCATCCCCACAAACCCGTACCCCACCACAAATAAATTAATCACACTTACAAGATGATGCCGTGATTCTGCATTATTACAATACATGTGTGTGTCGTAAAGTCAAAGCATGCCTGATCTCAGAATTAACTCCAACCATCCAAACCGTGGGGTCCCAGTTTTGCCCAGGACACACATGGGTCCCAATGTATCATCTGATACAGACATGGAGTACCATACTCACCTGTGCTGGGCCCAACCAGCTGAGTGGTTCCCGCACAACTGTGGCTACAGACACATTCAGGGGAGCAACAGTCATGCGCAGAGGTCAGGGATCATGTGGAGTGACCTGGCTTGCCGCTCCCAGGTATGTCTAGACATGTGTCCCTACCAGGTCCTGCATGCTTGCGTCAGGCGGATGTTGAGAATGGTGGCTAGGCCAAGGTTGGATGCATGGAGATGCCAGAATGCAGTTTTGGATCACAGTGCCACATGGTTGTGTTGGGGTTGTGGGCTGCATCATGAGTGTGGGCGTGGATCGAGAAGGTCATCCTGCAGCTGGCTGTGAATCATTCCCCCCATCCCGTTTGGACATTGATTTGGCCTGGTTGCCCGATGCAGTAGCAGAGCTGTGCAGATGCACTCCGGATATGGACAAGTAAGTCGTAAGGCACATGTCCGTAGACTGCAGGGTAGGATTCGACACGGATGTTGTAGTTGCCCTGGGGGATGGTCTCTCTTGCCTTGAGGTGGATGGAACTGTGCATCTTGTGCATAAGACAGTTTCCACTCCCTGACAAACCGCTAGCATCTTGTCACTCTACACATAGACACATATGCACCACCTCTGAAAACTATGCCAGACATGCCGCACGCACAGTGGCAACAGGCCACCATTGACAGGGAAGAGGCACCTTGGAGACAGAGGGACAAATTTATTAGTCATGTGTGTTGGAATGACAATGATACTCTGTCAACACATACACAGGTCATGTGGATGAACATGTGGGAGCAACACTGGCACCCCCCATTGCAACACAGATGCTGGTATTCCATTGAACTGGCACACAAGTGACGGATAACAGCTAAACACCCCCTGCTGCCACGGAGAGGCTGCTATACACCATTGAGGCCCTGATGGGGCAATCACACACCATGTCAACCCGGTGCAACCTGTATGTTTCCGAGGCCAGTGTTACACACATTGATGGCCTCATCACAATCCCCAATCCCCTGACACATGACAGTCACCAAGTCTGACCATGGCTCCAGGTGAAGCCTGCCCCATGTCATGTTCCCCATGTAGGATCCAAATGTATGCAAATTGACCACACATGAACCGGAGAAGTGCACACAGACTACAAACAATTTACACACCCAAAACGCCGTGAGGCATCCCTTACCCTAAGGAGATTTCCAAACTTGCCCGTGCATGTGACGCAGAATCAGCACATGTTGCTGTGTTCATGAGGAGTAGCAGGAGCACAACAATGCCACCAGCAGACAGCATGCCCATGGACCTGTGGAAGAGAGACACACAAGGAGTCAGCCCAAAGGAGCACATCCGCAAGCATGTACTCAACACGTATCATGTTGTCAACATGACAGGTGACAATGATGACTCTCTGACAACATCCTTCCATTGTGCCATCACTCGAGTGACACTTCAATACACCCCACTGACTCACTTGGCAGACATGCAGATGGACACACACAATGCAACACATGCCACACACGGCCCAATGCGTGCACACTCAGACACTGGAACTCACCACTAAGCAAAGAAGTTGCGTATGAGCCGACTCCGCATGTCCTCCACAGCCTCCTCCTCCTCCACATCACTTGCCCCGTCACCAAGGCCTTCATCCTCCACGGGTGGATGGTCCTGGTCATCTTGATCCAGTATGAGTAGAACAGCTTCCTCCACTGCCATGTTGTGCAGCATGCAGCAGACGATGATGATCTTGCACACCTTCACCGGGGCATATGGGAGTGCTTCGCCGGTCTTGTGGAGGCACCGGAATCGGCTCTTCAGAAGTCCAAACGTCCTCTCAATGACTCTCCTGGTCCGCCCATGGGCGTTGTTGTAGCGGTGCTCGGCAGCCGTGCTGGGGTTGCGGACAGGCGTCATCAGCCATGGCATGTTGGGATAGCCAGCGTCCCCTACAAGGAAACATCATGGACAGAAGTGTGTCAGCACAGGCAGTGAGATTGGAAGATGAAGCCAAACACTGAACTGCCAGAGTCTACCCACCAACAATACGTGCTCGCTCGTTCCGCAGCTGCTGCATCATTTCAGGCAGCCTGCTACGCCTCATGATGAAGGCATCGTGTGCTGATCCTGGAAAGCGAACACAGACATGTGAAATCACCATGTTGGACAGACACACCACAAGGGCATTAATGGAGTGATAATGTTTGCGATTCCTATACACCACCTCCTGTGCCTGTGGTGGTACCAACGCAACATGTGTCCCATCTATGGACCCAATGACATGGGGCATCCCTCCCAGGGCATAGAACTCACGCTTGACATCTGTCAACTGCTCACGAATTGGGAATTTAATGTACTCATCCAGGTGAACCAACATGGCCTCTAAGAAATCATGCAGAACACGGCTGAACATCGTCTGGGACATGCCCCCGACGTCAGCAATGGTATGTTGGAACGTACCCGTGGCAAGGAAATGTAGGGCTGCCACCACCTTCAACTTGGGTGTCAGTGCACTGGGATACCTGTGGCGCGGGAGGAGTTGTGCTTCCAGCCGGCCAGTCAACTCATCAATCAACCGTTGGCTGAATCTGTAGCGGCGTATACAGTCCCGTTCATGCAGGGCAGCCATGTCTGGCATACGTCGAGGGAGAGGCGGAGCCCTGCAGTGAAATGGAAGGAACACCGAAGAGTGAGCACTGTACAACGACATTGTCAATGCACTGAGCACATGTTACACAGCCAATACACAAATGCCACATTCTGAGTCAGGTCTGTGCCACATTTCCTGGACACGTACGCCAGTCAGGTGACACTCCTACCAAGGGACAGCCACTAACGGAGTGGGGCAAGCTCACGATGACATGGCATGAGACTAGCTGTGGGCCAGTGTAAGTGAACATGCACACGCATCACAGGATTCACAGACATCCACACATGTGCAGAAGTAGTATGCGTATGGTACAGACAGGTTGGTGGATGCGATATGCACTGGTCACATGTCATAGGAAAAGGACAGGCCACACACATTGCCTTGGAGGAGTACATGTCGAGACAGGACATACATAGAGAGCATGTGGATATGTACTTGTTTTGATACTCCGTGTAGTTGCATACATACACACCTCATGGCAGATCACATATGTGGGCTGGTGTGCGGAACAGTGTGCCATGGCCATCTACACACAGACACATGTTGGCAGCAGCAACATTGGACCACACACCTACAGCAAAATCATGGAAACACATGCCACACACATGACATGGTTGCAGCGTGCAACGCAGCCATAGACATGTCATGTGTAATATTCCGTGTACCTGGCATCAGGGGACAGGTGCGGGTGTCCGTGACTGGGACATGCAAGTGACTCATGGCTCCACTAGTGTGTACGACATGCACACATGTCAAAGGAGTGCAGGGGATGTGTGGTACAATGCGCACCATCACACACGACATGTGTACACAGCTCATCGTACATATGCTTTGCCCACACCTCAGGGGTAAAGTGCCACATCACATCCTGACACACCTGTGTCACACACATGTGGTATTGCACAGACAATGCATTGGTGTCCACCCTTGGCAAAATCTGACCGCTCCATTCCTGTCTGTGTGCCACCTGTCACCACTGACAGGTGTGAAACGCACCGTACATACGCTCTGAGTGCGTGTATAGGGTCCCTGGGCCAATATGGGCGCTGGCGTATGCGTACGCCACAGTAGTACGGACTGTACACGCGCTTGTACGGTCCGTACTACTGTGGCGTACGCATACGCCAGCGCCCATATTGTGATCCGGACCGTACAAGCGCGTGTACGGTCCGTATCACTGCTTGTGGGGTGCCCTAGGGCGTGGAACGCACCGTACCTGTGTGTAAATGTATGAAAACACATAGGGGACACATGAGGGACAAGTATAAGGGCCTAAATGCATGATGGTTGCCATGGAGACTGAGTTAGATTTTTGAATTTGAGCACCAGGTGCCCAGCAGAAGTCAGTTTGAAAGAATCTACATTGTTGCAAAGTGGATGTTGACTTGACATCATCATCAAAACTGAAACCATGCAAAGCCACACACTGGGGTAGGTTTGAAGGGATTGGATGAAACGTAGGATGCAAATGTGACTGACCAATCAATCTGTACTCCTGTACATGAACAGGCCAGCCAGGCATATATAAGGCAGCCAGGTCCCATGAGAGAGCACTTGCCTGCACATCCATTCATCCATGACCACTGCTGCTGATAGTGATTCCTCTGGCACCATGTCCAGGACTGTGGAGAGGTCACAGCCATTCACCCAGGAGGAGAACCTTGCCCTGATAGATGTGATCCTCCCACAGTTCCAGAGCCTGTATGGTCGACCAGGGGTTCAGGTAAGTGCATACTCCACTAGCTTAGACTGTGCCCCTTTTGTGTGACAGTGACTTCTGGCATTGTGTCCATGTGTGACAGACATGCACTGTTGTTTAGAGTGGGTCCCAGGGTGTGGAAGGCCTCATGTCACCCATGCAGAGCATGCTGTGTTTCCTGTGTGCACTCCTCACTTGCATAGTGCCTACTGTGACAATGAATGCATGGTGCATGCCACATTCTGCCTGCATACTCCTCCTGGGGATGTTGTTTCCACAGTCCTGATGTGATCCTGTGCTCCCCCCAGTGTGACAGGTGTCAGTACCCATGGATGTGTGTTTGTTCAGTGTACCTGTGCTGTGAGTGTCCAAAGGCCGTGTTCGTCCCCTGCACATTGGTGTGTGTGTAAGTCCCCTGTCATGTGGGTGAGTGCATATGGGGAGTGTTGCACACAAGCAGCATGAGGGATGGATATAGCCTGGCCATCCGATGTGAGCAGGGAGCAGTGCTGTGTGCATGCCGTGCTGAGCCAGCCCCACACCTGTGACACCCCCCGTCTACTGGCACATGGGCAGAGTGAGGTGTGTACCCGCAGTTGGCAATGCCATGTGATTGTCCTGTACCTGTGTGTGTCTGTGTACTCTGCTGAGGTAGCATCAGTGTGCTGGGGCAGGTGACTGCTGTGAGGTGCTGTACATAATCCTGGTGTAGCCTGTGAGGCACAGTGTGATCCCTGGTCAGTGAGTGTGTGGTACCCCTCATGCCACCCGTGTACTTTCAATGGCACGTAGTGCATTTGGCCTTCCACAGTGGATTATGTCCCTATGACAAAGGTGCAATTTGTTGCATGCATACCATGGCCTGTTCATGAAGAGGATTGTTCTATATGTGTGTCTCTGTGTCTTTGCTCATGTGGATTAATGTATTCTCACTTTTGCATCCTCACAGGTAGGCGCCATTGCCAAGGGGGAGATCTGGAGGGAAGCCGTCAGTGCCGTGAGGGGTACAGATTGTCGGAGGCGGAGCCTGTCTCAGGTGAGGAAACGCTGGCAGGACATCCGGTGCTGGACGAGGAGGATTGCACGGCTCCTGCTGGGGGACTCACCTGAGAGCCGTAAGAACCGTGGGCGCCGTCGTCTGACCCACATCCAGAAGCGTGTGCTGGCGGTGGTCTTCCCCGATATGGACAGGCGCCTACAGGAGAAGCAGCAGCAGGAAGGGGGTAGGTACATGTGTGTCAGTTGTGTGTCCCCAGCCAATGTAAGTGCGCAGTTGCATGGATACACTGCCAGGGTTTGATTGTGCAGTGCGTCAACTTGTCCCCAAAGTAGCCCGGTGCTGTTCTCACTCCCTCCCTTCCCCTCCTTGCCATGTGTTCCCTGGTCTGTGTGTAGCCACTCTTGCACAAGGTTATTTAGGCAGGCAGTTAATGCTGGTGCCCAATGATAGCAGCATCATGTGTGGGGGTGATGTGTCACAGGTCTGGGGACCTTGCGTGTGCCATGGCCAATTTCAGTCATTGTGGGGTCCATGTCACTTGGCAATGTTTGTGAATCACGACATAGGGGTGTGTCTCCAAAGTGTACAGCCTTCCAGCATGCATGTCCAATTGTGTGCCCTCTGACATGATGTGCCTGAGTGGGAGGCCTGCTAAGTGCAGGGACGGTTGCTTAATTTGCAGTCATGTCCATCCTGGACCATGGAGGAGTGTGGGCACTACTGTGCCCTGGGGCACCTCTTCCTAGGTATCATGTGCGTCATCCAACAATATGGACATTCACTGTGTCTTCGCCAGGGGTTGGGTAGGGTGGCATTGTACCCTGGGCTCAACTGTTATGACCTACAGGTTGCTACATGTGTCCACTGTCCAGGGGGACCCATTTTGCTTGTGCATACTCACAGTGGGCATTACCTGTGTGTGTTGTTAAGACAATCTGATGATGTTTGCTTGTCAATGATGTGTGGACAGGCGCACCAGGGGCAGTGTGTGTACAGTCATGAATTAGTGGAGGCCATGTGTTTTCATCCCAGAGTAAGAGGTGTACATACTTTCTCCGTCTCAATGAGATTGTCTCAGGTGTGTGTGGTTTGTGCGTACAAGGCCTACATGTCAAAAGCTCCATCCTCCTTGCTGGGTTTGGCCTGTGTGTGATGTTTGACTGGACATACGCTCAAGGTGCAGTGACCCAGTCATGTTTGGCATGGTTTCATGTATTGCCTTTGCAGCATGTGCCAAGAGTAAATGGATATGATTCCTGCTCATCCCTTTTTGACGACGCAGTGTGGTGCAGATGCTGTGCACATTTGTCCCCAGAGGCTGGCTCCTCTGTAAAATTTGAAGTGAAGTGATTTGCTGTTGTGTCATGCTCTCCATTGTTTCTCAGTGGCATGGTGGGTCGACAAACTGTGTGTTCCATGGCCTACATGTGTACATAGTTTTGTAGGTGTAACTCCTGTTGCTTTTCAGGCTATGCAATGTGACCTATGTATATTTGACTCATGTGACATATGTGTACAGGTGTCTGATTATCTCCTGTCTCTTCACCTTGCCCACAGCATCGCCGGGGGACACGGAAGGAGACACTAGCACGGACCGGGAGGAGGGATTGAGCACCAGTGCCAGCAGTGCTGTCCTGTCTGGCACATGGAGTGGCACGGAGGCCGAGGGGAGTGAGGCAGAGGACCTGTTGACTGCCAACACAGACTATGACGCAGACGGGTCTGAGGCTGAGCTCCCAGAGGTGGCGGAGTCTGCCCACCCAGCTGAAGGCAGCCCTCCACATCCCCCCGCCACCTCAGTTTCCATCACCGGCCTCCCACGTGCTCGTGGCCCTTCCCTCTGTGCTCGGTCCCCACATGTCTCCTTCCTGCCAGGCACCGCACCCCCTGCCCCTGTCACCACTGCTGCGGTGAGTGCGGAGTCTGTGGACATCCTGAGGCAGTTGCAGGTTGGTCAGACTGCGATGCTAAATGTCCTCCATGCCCACACCCAGGTGCTGACCCAGATGGAGGCATACATGGAGGGCATGTCAGCTGCGCAGTCTGACCAACGGCAGTTGCTGAGGTCCATAGACTCCACACTGACTGCAGCACTGGATCTCCTGCAGCGCTGCCTACCCCCCCCCTACCCCTGCACCATCCACAATTCCCACTCCCGTGCCTGTCCCACGCACATCCAGACGTCAGCGTGCACGCACCCCAACAGACACAGGCACCACACCACCAGGGAAGTCGAAGCGCACACCTCCTGTTACGCACACACAGGGTGAGGAAGGCACACCCACTGGGTCGGGGGGGAAACGTACAACACGCAGCCACAGTGGGAGTCCACAGTCCACACAACCCACTCCCTCCAAATCCACTCCCCTTAGCTCTCCTGGCCAACAGTCGGTGACAGCATCATCCACTGCAAGTGTGCCCCCCAGCCCCAGGATGACACCACCCTGCAAGCGGTGGAGGCGGGACCCGGCCAGGGGAGTTGAGTCCCCCACTCTGTCCACACCCTCCCCCAGTGGCGCTGCGACCCATCCCTCTGCCCCCCCCCCTCCTTGGGGCCTGTGGTTCGATTGGGTGCGGGGGAGTTGCTGGGGGAACTTGCCGACGTGTGCAGCGCCATTCTGTCCTCCACCTTTGGCGCTGGCACCCCCCCGTGGCAGAATCATCCCTCCCTGCACCCACAACACCTACCCTTGCCCCTCCTGTCCCTGCAGTGCCTGTTTCCACCCTCCCCCCTGATGCCCCCTCTTCTGTGGATGAAATGGACATGTGAACTGTGCAGGCAAGCTAGGGGACACACGTCCCGATGTGTACCCCCCCCGGACTTTGCTGCTGGCCTGGCCCATGGCCCTTGTACATAGTGGACATTTTCTCAGAGATATTTTCCTGCTGAATAAAGCATTTTCTTTTGGTTTTGCACACTGATGCTTTCCTGGACTTGCTGTTGGTGCTGGTGCTCCCTGAGTTGGGGTGGTGATAATGTGTTAGGGGTCTGTGAAATGTTGGAGTGTGCTGCTCATGGGGTGTACCCTGCCATCTGCGTGCCATCACAAAGGTCTCTGCCAATGGTATTTGGTCATGTTTGCTCTCACTGTATGGTGACATTGTCCCAAGGTGTGTTCCATTCTCTGTGGAGCAGGCCATTTTCCCTGCAGGGTGTCTCCCAAATGCTGTGCTGTGCTGTGTCTACATTTCCTGGATGTGTGAGGGTTGCCTTTCAATATAGCCATGTTGGCTCAGCGATGGCTCCACCTGCATCTGGGGTATCACCCTTGTTGGTCACTGAACTTGTTGATGGGGTATATTGTCCTATGTCTGGGCACTGCTGGGAGGACTCTGCACCCACCCCTCCTGTCTCTGGGCACTGCTGGGAGTGTTAGGCACCCACCCCTCCTGTCTCTGGGCACTGCTGGGAGTGTTAGGCACCCACCCCTCCTGTGTCTGGTCACTGCTGGGAGGACTCTGCACCCACCCCTCCTGTCTCTGGGCACTGCTGGGAGTGTTAGGCACCCACCCCTCCTGTGTCTGGGCACTGCTGGGAGGACTCTGCACCCACCCCTCCTGTGTCTGGGCACTGCTGGGAGGACTCTGCACCCACCCCTCCTGTCTCAGGGCACTGCTGGGAGTGTTAGGCACCCACCCCTCCTGTCTCTGGGCACTGCTGGGAGTGTTAGGCACCCACCCCTCCTGTGTCTGGGCACTGCTGGGAGGACTCTGCACCCACCCCTCCTGTCTCTGGGCACTGCTGGGAGGACTCTGCACCCACCCCTCCTGTCTCAGGGCACTGCTGGGAGTGTTAGGCACCCACCCCTCCTGTGTCTGGGCACTGCTGGGAGTGTTAGGCACCCACCCCTCCTGTGTCTGGGCACTGCTGGGAGGACTCTGCACCCACCCCTCCTGTGTCTGGGCACTGCTGGGAGGACTCTGCACCCACCCCTCCTGGCTCTGGGCACTGCTGGGAGTGTTAGGCACCCACCCCTCCTGTGTCTGGGCACTGCTGGGAGGACTCTGCACCCACCCCTCCTGTGTCTGGGCACTGCTGGGAGGACTCTGCACCCACCCCTCCTGTCTCAGGGCACTGCTGGGAGTGTTAGGCACCCACCCCTCCTGTCTGTGGGCACTGCTGGGAGTGTTAGGCACCCCCCCTCCTGTGTCTGGGCACTGCTGGGAGGACTCTGCACCCACCCACCTGTGTCTGGGCACTGCTGGGAGGACTCTGCACCCACCCCTCCTGTCTCTGGGCACTGCTGGGAGGACTCTGCACCCACCCCTCCTGTGTCTGGACACTGCTGGGAGTGTTAGGCTCCCACCCCTCCTGTGTCTGGGCACTGCTGGGAGTGTTAGGCACCCACCCCTCCTGTGTCTGGGCACTGCTGGGAGGACTCTGCACCCACCCCTCCTGTGTCTGGGCACTGCTGGGAGGACTCTGCACCCACCCCTCCTGGCTCTGGGCACTGCTGGGAGGACTCTGCACCCGCCCCTCCTGTCTCAGGGCACTGCTGGGAGTGTTAGGCACACACCCCTCCTGTCTCTGGGCACTGCTGGGAGTGTTAGGCACCCACCCCTCCTGTGTCTGGGCACTGCTGGGAGGACTCTGCACCCACCCCTCCTGTGTCTGGGCACTGCTGGGAGGACTCTGCACCCACCCCTCCTGTCTCTGGGCACTGCTGGGAGGACTCTGCACCCACCCCTCCTGTCTCAGGGCACTGCTGGGAGTGTTAGGCACCCACCCCTCCTGTGTCTGGGCACTGCTGGGAGTGTTAGGCACCCACCCCTCCTGTGTCTGGGCACTGCTGGGAGGACTCTGCACCCACCCCTCCTGTGTCTGGGCACTGCTGGGAGGACTCTGCACCCACCCCTCCTATGTCTGGGCACTGCTGGGGGTGTTAGGCACACACCATTCTTATTGCAGGTTAGGTGCGTACATACACGGATGGGGGTTCGGGGCGTACATACACTGCTGGGGTGGGGGTTCGGGGCGTACATACACTGCTGGGGTGGGGGTTCGGTGCGTACATACACAGGTGGGGGGTCGGGGCGTACATATACTGCTGGGGTGGGGGTTCGGGGCGTACATACACGGGTGGGGGTTCGGGGCGTACATACACGGGTGGGGGTTCGGGGCGTACATACACTGCTGGGGTGGGGGTTCAGTGCGTACATACACGGGTGGGGGGTCGGGGCGTACATACACTGCTGGGGTGGGGGTTCGGTGCGTACATACACGGGTGGGGGGTCGGGGCGTACATACACTGCTGGGGTGGGGGGTCGGGGCGTACATACACTGCTGGGGTGGGGGTTCGGGGCGTACATACACGGGTGGGGGTTCGGGGCGTACATACACTGCTGGGGTGGGGGTTCGGGGCGTACATACACGGGTGGTGGTTCGGTGCGTACATACACGGGTGGGGGTTCGGGGCGTACATACACGGGTGGGGGTTCGGGGCGTACATACACTGCTGGGGTGGGGGTTCAGTGCGTACATACACGGGTGGGGGTTCAGGGCGTACATACACTGCTGGGGTGGGGGTTCGGGGCGTACATACACGGGTGGTGGTTCGGTGCGTACATACACGGGTGGGGGTTCGGGGCGTACATACACGGGTGGGGGTTCGGGGCGTACATACACTGCTGGGGTGGGGGTTCGGTGCGTACATACACGGGTGGGGGGTCGGGGCGTACATACACTGCTGGGGTGGGGGTTCGGGGCGTACATACACGGGTGGGGGTTCGGGGCGTACATACACGGGTGGGGGGTCGGGGCGTACATACACGGGTGGGGGTTCGGGGCGTACATACACTGCTGGGGTGGGGGTTCGGTGCGTACATACACGGGTGGTGGTTCGGTGCGTACATACACGGGTGGGGGTTCGGGGCGTACATACACTGCTGGGGTGGGGGTTCGGTGCGTACATACACGGGTGGGGGTTCGGGCGTACATACACTGCTGGGGTGGGGGTTCGGGGCGTACATACACGGGTGGTGGTTCGGTGCGTACATACACGGGTGGGGGTTCGGGGCGTACATACATGGGTGGGGGTTCGGGGCGTACATACACTGCTGGGGTGGGGGTTCGGTGCGTACATACACGGGTGGGGGGTCGGGGCGTACATACACTGCTGGGGTGGGGGTTCGGGGCGTTCATACACGGGTGGAGGTTCGGGGCGTACATACACGGGTGGGGGTTCGGGGCGTACATACACTGCTGGGGTGGGGGTTCGGTGCGTACATACACGGGTGGGGGGTCGGGGCGTACATACACTGTTGGGGTGGGGGATCGGGGCGTACATACACGGGTGGGGGTACGGGCCGTACTTCCACGGGTGGGGGTACGGTCCGTACATACCCCAATTCACGCTCTGCGTGCCTGGGTACGGCCCGTACCCATGCCTTTGGTGGGTGGGTACGGTGCGTCCCCCCATTGTTGCGGTGCCGTGGGGTCCGCACCGTACACAGGCCTTGGGGGCGTGGCTACGGGTCGTACCACGCGTACCCCTACATGACCCCAGCAATGCTGGTACGAGCCGTACCAAGGCCTTTCTGACGTGGGTACGGGCCGTACCGCCATTGATGGAGTGACGTAGGGGGACGCGTGGTACGTTCCGTACCCACGCTCTTGCGGCCTGGGTAGGGTACGTACCGGTTCGCGTGACCATCCACTTCCGTTGTGGCGGACGCTTGCGTTGCTGGCCTCGCCCCCACCCCCTGGAAGTGACCAGGCCCTGATGGTCAGGTATGTCCAGGCCATGTGTGATTTGGTACCATGTGTTGGTGTTGTGTGTCCTGCCCCTGCCCCCCCCTTTGCCCCTGGTTGTTGTGCTGACCTTCTGCGGCGTCTGCGTCGGTTCCTGTACGCCAGGTGGACTGCTAGGAGGGCAGGGATGGCACGTAGGTTCGGGTCCAAGTCTGTTCGTCGTGTCCAGCTGCTCCTTGCGTGTGTCGTCCTGATTTCCCGGCAGTTTTTGGCAGCCGGTAAATATTTTCCGTGCGGGATGACGTCGGTTCGAATCGTACTTCCTGGTTCGTGAAACGTAGGCTGGATGCGTACCGACGTCAGGTTGGCGCTTTTCAGGATCGGAATTGTGTTTCGATTCTGTTCGGTCGGTGTTTTGTTAGATTCGTACGGAAATGGTGTTTCCGTAGGAATCGTACTTGCATTTTCGGATGGATTTCGCACCGGGTACGAGTCGGACGGAGAAAAGGCTCCGTCCGACGGTTCGTACCGGGTTTTTACCGGATTGGAATTGGCACCTTAGTTTTTAGTAAAATAGTTAAAGAGAGGAGTGGGGCATACTGAGAAATCCTTTCTAAATGTGTTTTATTTTTTATTTTCAACCAACTTGTAAATCGGGTCGAAAACATGAATAAAAAACAAATAGAAACATCTCTATGAGCACATTTAGATTGTAAGCATGCTTCGCGCAAGTTATAAACTCTGCATGTCTGTGAACAAGAACTACAATTATTTCATGTCCTACACATGCTTTCTCGCTCTAGTATTAATTTAATTAGTTGTATTTTTTCAGAGCGCTTTACATTTTGTTTTATAAATGGAGGTGCTTGAAAGACAGTGGGGCAGATCTGGCTCTTCAATTTCCCTCTACTTCCGCGGACAGAATGATTTCTCAGTCACACACACATACACACATCATACGCTGGTGGGGCCCATAACACCAACAATCATTCTATCAATCTATCCGTACCTACAAAGGGACTTGGGTTCCAAACGAGACTGCCTTTCAACAGGTCGATCGAATCATTTAGTTGATTTTAAGTTTAGTGAAACCTTAACACTCTGAAAATTATTCAATAATAATACATTTCAATGAAATAACAACCCGCCACTTTAATGTAATTAATAATTTTTATCTAATTCAAATGCAGGTTAAATCTTAATAATGCAATATCATCTTTTGTCATATTTACCTATTCTGGCTAATTGTCGTTTTCTAAGTCAGGAATTGGTCCTCGGTAAATCGGCTAAGTCCAGTTTTGTCATGTAGAGTCACCGTCCTCTCCGTCAGCATAACATCAGGATACTGATCATCAGTCTAACTCGTCCAAGCTTCTCAGTCATAGCCTAAATTTCCCTCTCCAGTCTACCTTTATTTATACTAAAATTTACATTCCAAATGTAATAAACACAACTTTTAAGACATCCGATTGGTTGATTGGATGGCAATTTGGTGCATCAGGAAACATTGGACTGTTTTCCCAGACGAAATAAGTTTCAAATGCGAGTATAGAAAATAGAAGTCCATAATCAATTAGCAACAATTTGCGGAAGTTCCCAGGGGGAAAAGGGTCTTTTCCATGGGGACATGACATGTTTGACTGTTCAAATGTAACTCTTTTCACATTCAGGGGCACTGGCGCCTCGCCCAGGGTGGCCTTCCTGAGCGCAATGATGACAGGTCATCGGCAATTCACAGCTGCTGAAGTTTACGCAGGCGCACTTTGTATCTCCCCTCTCTGATGCCATTTGGAATAGTCAGGTTCAATCGGCAGCCATCTTGTGGCAGGCAAAAATGGTCAACTTAAGCAAAGAAACAGAAAACGTAATTAATACATGGAAATAATTAAAACAGTGTTATTCCCTTGCTAATACCCTTATGTGCGTGCATTTATCTAGCCATATGCGACATCCAAAGCCGTTAATGCTTGTTTATTTAAGCGCAAATCACAATAACATCACACAATCAACGTGTATCATATTAATATGCGTACAGACTTAGTTCACTTATTATTCTAGCCATGCAAAATGCATTTCCCACATGTATTCTTCCTGTTAATAAGGTTGGTTAATTCAAAAACATCAAACCATTAGTTATTATAATTAATCACTAGTCGTTTTAATATAAACATGCAAAAATGGAGTGGGTATTTCAAAATAACGCATTATACCTGCTCCAGCAACAGCACAGACAGGGAAGGCATAGAAGTTAAGCAGCACTGCATAGAAAACAGTGAGAATATCGAGTGAATCAATAACACAGCATTACATATACTCAACAGAGTTCTCAGGCATGTAGCGATGCACAAAACAAACAATAAACTGAAATGCATTACCAGAGTTACCAGCATCATACTCTGGAACAACTGCTTGAGTTTATTGATGCTGCAGCCCAACCTGCATGCTTCCACCTGCAGGGACAAAGGCGGGGGAGGCAAGGAGGGTGGCCAGAAGGGAGCACATTCAAGGCTCTCATCAGAGGCTGCTTACCCTGCTCATTGTTGCTTCCAGAACCAAAGCTGCCTTCCTCCCACGGTGAGTTGCAATGTTCAGGGGCAGTGCTGCTATTGTTGGTGAAGTCCCCACTGCCCGTTGCCAGAGTTTTATTACTGCCCATGTTGTCTCGGATGCGGGACTTGGAGCCGGAGAGCTCAGCACCCTTCTCGAGCATGGCAGTGCTACCTCCTCAAGCACAGAGCTGCATAGCCACCACCTAACAACTCTCCCCTCTCATCGATTCGCGTCCACTGCTTGCAGGCAGATGAGGGGATCAGGAGTACTGGAGGAGTGAGGGGTATCAGTCAAACCTGAAAACGGTTTGCCTGCCTGCCTGAGGTTTAACCCAGTGGTAGTGCTAACCGATTACCCGACTACCTGACTCCCTGCCCCTGTTGCTCCTGTTGTGGTGGCTGGTAGCCACGCTCCCCCTCATCGTTCCGTAGCAGCATACAGCAGAGAGCAGGACAGTGAGCAGCAGATTCAGAGAGACAGCAGCTGCAGCAGCAGCGGGAGCCACAAATCCCCAATAAAGAAGGACCTGGAGCAGGTTGCTGCAGGGCACAAGGAGTTAAGGGGATACAAGGGGCCATAAAGATAAAAAAATCTATAAAGCCACACAGCTACAGAAGAGGGGAGGTCACGGAATTGAGAGGTGAGCTGGTCAATTAGAAACTTCTTCCTTCTCCTCCCTCCTCTCTCCTACTCCTTTCCCGTTCGACTGACATAACCTTTAGGGCCGAGAGCTCACTTCTCCAGACTAGTACATCCTCTGCAGAAGACCTCCACATTGCTCAGTACTGTTCATTTGATCCTCAATCAAATAAGCAAATTCAGTTTTTACCCACAGTCAGTCATTCACTTGACATAATAGGAGGCAACCAAGTCAAGCAGCCAGAGACCCTGAATCCATCGGAAAAAACTGGTACACTTTAAGAAATCCAGTCATTTTCCTTCGAGCACGGTCTGCGGAGCAGCACAGTCAGTACCGTCAGAACAGTTCAAGCAGGTTAAGCAGATTAAGCAGCGGCAACCAGAGGCCCTATTCTCGCCCCCTTTCCAGCTCTAAACTTCACCTTTGCTGGCCGAAGTGGGTTTTCTCTACCTCTGGGGTGGCAACAGTCCGAATGAGATCAGGAAGGATAAGGGAAGAGATGCCGCCATTGCCGTCCAAGCCCAGGCGGGGGAGAGACAAAAAGCTAACCCACACCCAGTCCAGCTCAGTCTCTGCGCTTATCAGCTGCAATCAAGAGCAAGACCACGCACAAGATCAAGCAATAGCAACAGAGCAAGAGCAAGAGCTCAGTAAGGGTATGAAGCAGTGCGTTTCCACCACCGCCACCAAAGCTATTCGTTTCAACCAGCCCAAGATCTATACAAAGTTTCACTTCTTAAAAGACTTTGGGTCAGCGCTGTATTCAAGCAACGCCGCACTTACAGGATTACAATCTCCCATGCTGCCTATGCAACTCAATGTTTCAGCTCAAGTCTGCAAAGAGGATTTACACCAGGACAAACAATCGACTAAACAACTGTCAACCAGCCTCACATCACAAGAAGGGCCTACGACGGCTCAATTGGACATCACCACTTCCACACCAACAGAGTCCCTGTTTTATCCTTTTCTTTTTCATAGATATGAGAAACATCCTTCACCCCGCAGTAACAACAATGACATGCCTTTACAACTCAGTCCCTACCCCGAATTCAATGTTACCAGGCAACACTTTACTACGCATGTTTTTACAACGACTTGCTGTAGGGGCTGATTGTTGGACTGGTTTTGGACTTTTAAGTCCAACACCTTCCCTACTGTTGCGTAGAATGGAGTTGGAATACCAATTTGTACTATTCCAAAGTCCAGCACCCCCAAAAGCAAATCATTGTAATGACTTACGTGGTAAAGTATCATGCGGAAATGTCATAGTCGACTTCGTTGTAAAAGACTTGCGGGGAAAAATCATGCAGGGTTTTGCCATGCAAACAGATGTAAGGGGTCAGATATGTTGTCCAATATGAGGGTTGCAGTTCAGTATACTATGGAGTGTATACATTAGTGAATCAGTGAGTGAGCTTGGGAGTGAGCATGGGAATGAGAAAGTGAGTGTGGGAGGAAGTGGGTGAGCTATTTATTAAGTCAATGAGTTAGGGACAGAGTGCACCAGTGTGTTAGGGAGTGAACTACAATGGGACTGCCTGGTTGATTTTGCACACTTTATTTGACAAGTTTGCAATGCCATAGTCATAGCAGGGCTGGAATCTTGAGGGCTCCCCAGGATCACACTGAAGTGTTTTGTCAGAGCTGTATGTGGCATCTTTAGTGCTGACAACTTCAAGCAAGGTAGGATTAAAATATTTCATAAAGTATTTTCTATGGGGTATATTTCAAAACACCTAATACAAAGCATAGACATTATATTCAAACAAAACTTAATAAAACAAAGTAGAGCAAATCCAAAGAATGCAAAATTATTAGGTTAAGCTTAGGTGTAGGGTTTCAGTTTAGGTGGATGGCAAAGTATAGGTTTTGGTTTAGGTTGTTGGGTTCTCGTTTGTAATTCAGCTGTAAAAACTTTACAAATAGTTACTCTATAACTATTAAATTAGTTTGGCTGCTATTGAATCTCTCCTATGATAAGCACTGGGAGAAAAATGAATATTTTCTACTTTCCAGAAGACACATCGGCATAAACCTATGGTGGTGATAGCTGTTAAGACACATGCCCATTTCACTGAGCCAGATTTGCATATCACAGAAGCTTTGAAAACAAACATGTTTAAACTCATGATAGGGAAGCACAAATAGAAGAGGAATGATGATGCATTCAAGCGTCTTTCTAGCGTCCCCACCTGATCAGCTGGGTAGACTGAGATGCCAGCGTGCGTCTTATTGAAAATGTGTGTCTTGTTCATCAGTTACAGTCTTATATAAGCCGGGCCCCCTGGCACAGTGAGAACTGCAGAGAGAGCCCAGGACAGTAGACGACAACCACGAGACACCTACAGGTGAGCGCTAACAGGGGGACTCTGGCAGTGTGACTAGAGGTGGGGGAAAGTCCCTTGAGGTAAGCAGAGCGCAGTCATTTAGCCTGTTTTTTCCCATCCAAGCAGAATTATGGCTCATCTACTGCTCCACGGGCAGGAAAACAAGCATTTACAATGCAATGGTCTCGGCAATATTCTAGGTAGAGCTATTGGTATTGCTCATTATTTTCTTATCATGTTTGTATCCCTAAATAAATGGCATTGTCATTTCTATTGGCCTTAGCTTTTTTTTTTGCATATGTGATACCTATTGCATTAGCAGAGAGAGAGTGAGGTAGTGAGATAGAGAGAGAGAGTGAGGTATTGAAATAGAGAGTGAGGTAGTGAAAGAGAGTGAGGTAGATAGAGAGTGAGGTAGTGAGATAGAGAGTGAGGTAGTGAGAGTGAGGTAGTGAAAGAGTGAGGTGGAGAGGGATGTTGTGAGGTAGTGATATATAAGCATAGAGTGATGTTGTGATGTAGTGAGTTGTAGTGAGATAGAGAGAGAGGTAGTGAAAGAGTGAAAGTGAGTTAGTGAGATAGAAAGAGTGAGGTAGTGAGATAGAGAGTGATTGAGGTAGTGAGTGAGAGAGAGTGAGTGAAGTTGTGAGCTAGAGAGTGAGGTAGTGATGTTTTGAGAGAGAGAAGTTGTGAGATAGTGAGGTAGTGAGATGAGTGGAGTAGTGAGGTAGAGAGAGTTATGGAAAACACAAATTATCTAAGGTGAAGATAAATATAAACGGGACCTGCAGCGTGGACTTCGATGGCCATAAGGATTTTTAACGTAGTTGTTGACAACACAATCAGTATTGTAGAGCACGTCATCTGAGTTCACGTATCCACCCATGCTGCATGATACACATCTGCTTGACTCGCAAGTTATTTTGAGAGGAAGAGTATCTGCACTTCTCACGAAAAACAGAACACTGTTAATTGGAAAGTACTGGCACTTCCCAGAAACGACATGTAACAGTGAGACTAGAGGCTTTAGTCCTGCTTTTATGACTGACCTGTCCCAGTACTTGCTTCTCAACATCTGGTCACCCTAATCATGAAAACAATCCCGGACGCAAGTGACGGCCAAGCTCGTACCAGGGCGAGCCGCCTACACCACACCACCGAGCTCAACAGACCGCCCAATGTAGTCAGCTGTTTACTCACCGGTGACATCATTCCTACACAAAAGATGACGTCACTCACCTGTGCAGATCAGATGACGGCTAGAACATCAGGTCACCGGCCACGGGTATCGCGCATGCGCACGTCACCACCCTCCTGTGGAGACTCCGCGCATGCAGTATAATAATAAAGGTGAGCACAGTTCACTGCGCACACTAAAATTCCACTTCCGCCATCTTGGGTTAAGATACGTGTTTAGGCTTCCCTGGCCGAGTAGTGCACCAAATTTCCTTCCACATACAGGATACACTGCACTTACCCGCACCATTCACGACTCACACGAGAAGATCACATTAAAGTATCGCCCCCATCGCTGGTGCCGATAGCATTGTCTCGCTCACCAAGTTACAACTACCCGACCGACATGCCTTGCGCAGTGAGAAGTAACGACAACAAAAAAGGACTATGACAGTAACAGTGACTCAGGCACTTACCGACATCTTGGACTGCTCAAGCCTAGATGGAGAGAAAGCGTTAACTGTGCACCACCGCGCCAACATGGACTGCACACAGGAGAGGCTTCCTGGAATTGGAAACATGTGCAAAAGTTCAGTTCGTAAATATCGTTCGTACACGTTTTGCTTCAATTTTTCTTCTCGAACGAATAATACTCCTCACAATGAATAAACATTGATATTCTCAAGAATTGATATGGCGCAGTTTTATTTCGCCCCACAGTAGCGTTTATAGTTTTTACTTCGCGCTAACATTATACATCTCAGCAAGCGCTCGCAGCTGTACATGGCAGAAGCTTCAGACTAGCACCCGCTCTGCGCAGACACCACTGCCTTTCTCCGAGGCATTTCTGCCTCGGAGAAACGCAGCGGCGTTTTCAGATTCGGGGGCGTGGCTAAAAAGTGGAAAGAACACCAAAAAACACGCCCCCGAATCTGAAAAAGACGGAGCCTATTTGGAGGGACGGCTCTCTCCTCCAATGGCGGGCCTCCGTTTAGGAAGCCAGCCAATGGAGGAGAGGCAAAAAGAGAGGCGGGCTAAGGAGCCACTCTAGGAAACATTAAATCTCGACTTCCGGTTCTGCCTTCGGCAGACCGGTAGTCCTCGACCTAAAAAACAAAAAGCACAGTTGTCTTTTGAAGTACTGTGAGGAGCCTGGCAATGTACCAAACTTAACACTAACTTCAATAAGTTATATACATTGCCTGGACTCCAAACAGTAAACTTCAAAGCAAAGCAACTGTCACACAAGAGCTCCCCTGCTGGGATAGTTCTTCTGAAGAGCACTATCAGGGGCAACCCACTGTAATTACCATCCTGTAATTATCATTAAAGCAATTATAACGGCCGGCCCCTGACAGTGAAGGGCAGCGTAGGATTTTTTCATTCCTTGCATCCCTCAATGCCTGGAATGAGGAATTCATGTTTAGAAGAACATTTTGCCTCCATTCCTCCTTTTTTCAATCCAGGGTTGGTAGATGTGGAAACAGACGAAGGGGCGTTTTTACAATATTTTGCCATAGGGCAGTGCTGCAAGCCTTCTAGCCGCACCACCCTACGTCAAAAGAAAGGGGCAGGAATGCACTGTATTTGCAAGATACAGCGCATTCCTCTCCTTCTGCCATTGTGCGAACTGCTGCTGAGCGCTAATGCAGGCACCCTTGAACTATGGTGCAAGGAAGTCTGTGTTGTTGGCGTGATTATTTTTGTACAGAAAGGGACACAATCCTGTACAAAAACAATCATAGGAAGCGTTTTCCTTGTTCTAGGTGTGCTGCAGAATGCAGCACATGTGGAAAGAGTTACAAATGAGGACAAATGCAAGCATTTCTCCTTGTTATGCCTGCTTAGGGAAGGCATACATTTTGACGCTGCCTGGGATTTATGTAAGTTGTAAATCTGAGTCACTCTTAAAAACAATGGGTGTTGAGTGCGAACACCCACAGCAACACCCACGGAACGCCGCTTCCATGCAGAGTTAGGCATTGCCTTACTCCATATTTACAAGACCATGAAAAACCACACAGTGTGGCTTTGAGTGGCCTTGTAAATATAGGCTGGCAAACTGCTCCTCCGGAGCATCACAAAAGTGACACTCCAGAAAGTGCTTCAAATGCATTGTAAATATACCCCAATGCTTGAACTCTACTACCTCATGTATTTAATTTTAGCTACCTTCTCTGGTGCTCTGGTAAATGTCTTCCCACCATATATCCATCTGCAGCCCTCTGTTACCCATGGTCCAGACACACTTTTGACGGAGCCTGCCGGGAATCAGCCGCATGTCTCCGAAACATACATAGCTCCACCTGCATTTGGCACGCCTCTTGCCTCTCATCTTATGGCCACTGTTCCTACTGACGACCTCACAGCTCTGAGTCAATGTGGCATTCAGGCTGTCTCCCTCTCCCGCTCTCCCTCTTTGGCAAGAGGGTCTTCCAACTTCCACTACACCATGTCCATCCTTCTCACAGGGAAAGGAGTCCAACACTACTTCTTTTAATATAGCATGTGTTTCTCCAGCATTTAACATTTAGGATTGGAGTTCCAATGGAGAATGGAGCATTTCATTGGTAATTTGAAACTAAAGGGCTGCATTTGTTTAATTTAGAGCCTGATGGTAGCTCTCTACAGAATGCATCTGTTGATATCCAGGACTCTAGCAGTTTTTGCCCCAGTGTCTTTAACTGATAGACTTCTTTCACGGGAATGGGCTCTCATCTTCAGAGCACCACAGAATTGTGAGGAAACCTAGAAAAATGGAGACCACTAAAACCACATGCATGACCTTGCCATAGCCGTGACTTTTTCAGAATGCTTATGTGTGACATTTCCATGGTGTCAGTGTATGTATTGTATGAGTAGCATTCCACTGTCGAATGTGTAACACTGCAATGACACTTTATAGCAAGTAAAAACAAACAATGAGATTCATGTAAATAGACAAATATCAGAAATTACCCCTTTTGGGCAATGAGACACTCTAGAAAGCCTTGAAACTGCTTCAACACTCCTGAAATGGAAGGTCAAAAACATGAGTACACTGTAAATAATTGTAGCAAAATGATAGTAACCAATGAACTGGACTTTCGGAGGAAGTACTTACATTTTTTAAAAACTGTATCAGCAATATGTACATGCCACCTTATTTAAATATACAAAACAGACCTAGATGTGACATACTACTGCTATATAAATAGACAAGAAACTGTTAACCCAAGTATATGCAGTAATTAAATGCAATCGAGACTAAGTGTAACGTTTGCCCATTAGAGAGAATATAAATAAGAAGACACACAAAGATCTAGGGATAATATCACAATCAAAGCGCTCACTATGGTGAGGTACATGAACCAGCGACTGTTCTATGTTCCTACATTTTGGGAACTTCAAACCTGTGACTACATTTATAATCAATCAAAAAAACTTTATTCGGTTTTCATGTGTAAAACCATAAATGTTTCCAGTATTTAAAAACAATACTTGATAAAAATGTTCCCATTGGGATCTCATGCAATACAAAGTACAATACAAAAATACTTGGTCCCCTAAACATAAACATTAAAATATACCAATTGATAGATGACTCCTGGGAACCTATCTAATAATTATGTCTCATCCGGGGTGCTAGATTAAGAGTGGACCCTCAGGGATACTACCGTTTAATCTAGGAAGTCTCTAAGCTTCGCTGCAGATTGAAGGAAATTAAGGAAAACTAGAATAGAATCTTCATGCAACAGCTGTAAATAAATAAGAGCTGGGCGAGCCTGCCTGAATTCTATCCTCCTTAAGATAGGGACAATAAAGGTTTTCCAGTGATCACATAAAAGTTACAGAATAATAAAAAATGAAGCAAATTCTGTGGAGACTCACCATCGCAGCCACAGGATGCTAAAATCTGTTCTCTACTACTCCCCCTTGGCGAAGCCAGCAGGTGGTGAAAAAAGTCCATAAGTCATAAAAGATCCCAGAAGATATGGCTCAGTAGATGATGGTGTCTCTCTAGATCTCCTGTAATTGCCCATTATCCCTTACCCACATGTGTACAAAGGTCTGTGGATAGTGTCGACGAATCTCTTAATAATTCCTTTGTCCAAGAACCGGTTGGATTGAACAGATTGAACAGTTGCATAACTGGTCAACAGATACCCCTTACACCAACCATCATGGTTAATAATTCCAGGGGGGACAACGTACATTCAAGCAGGGGGCGAGTGGGAGCTACGTCTAGTAATTCGTTAAACCATTAGCTGCTGGACTTGCTACGCGAGGGAGACCAGGAGGTGTTGAGTTAGTATGCAATTCGTTGGGCTAGCCGGGACCCTGTTGAGCTAAACAAGGAAATAATCACTAACGCAATAGACCCAATCCTAACTTGTTTAAGCGATAACCCAACACACAACGATGTCTTAAAAGCTTTTAATAGTATTACTGAAGTAGTGAAAAGTACGTTGTCTGTGGAATGCAAAGGCACAGGCAACCTTAGGAAGGGATGGTTTGATAAAAATTGCACTAGATGTTATTCAAAATTAAAGAGCGCATTGCATAGAGCTGTAAGAGATAGCAGTGAGATTAGGGCCTGCAGAAAGCTGTATAATACCGCCAGGAAAACTATTTTGATTGAGCTGAAAGATAATGCGTAGAAGAATCTTTGCGAGGCTGCCGAGTGTAAAGATAGCTCGAAACTCTGGTCGGCAGTGAACGCCCCATTCCTAAACAACAATTTGGATGTACCATCAATTGAGGTGGCCATCGAGGAAAGTATTTGGATAGACTTCTTTACTGACGTCTATTCGAAACAGGGAGGCATGGAGGAAATAGACCAGTGCCAAAACATAGAAAGGGTTAAGCAGAAATTCATCCCTATCCATCTACACATTTCACTCCAAGATGTTAACGCGGCAGTAAAGGCAAGCAGGGGAGGCAAGGCTGCAGGCCCCGACGGGATACCAATAGATCTTTATAAGCCAAACATGGAGGTGTGGGGTCCAATTTTAACTAGGGTTTTACAAGCTTGCTGTGAAAATGGATTTATAGACACCTGGTCCGAATCAATTATAGTTCCCATTTTTAAAAAGGGTGAGCGGGAGAATCCTGCATGTTACCGCCCAATATCCTTGTTGGATTCCCTAATGAAGGTAGCCGGTAGGATTGTTTTAGATCAACTACAAGCATGGACTGAAGATAACGGTATTTTAAGCGATGTCCAATATGGTTTTAGAGCTGGCTTAGGAACAAACGAGCAGATTTTAAACCTTAGTATTTTTATTGGCAAATATACACAGGCAAAGCCAGGGAAACTATACTTGGCTTTTGTTGATCTTACAGCTGCCTTCGATTGTGTAATACATAACAAGCTGTGGGAAGTCCTCAATGAACTAAAAGTTGACCCTGTTTTAATACAGTTTTTTAAGGCAGCTATATACTGGTGCTAGCGCAAAAGTCCGTTATGGAATAAAGGGCGAGTGCACTGCGTCGTTCAGGGTGGAGAGGGGTGTAAGGCAAGGGTGTGTCTTGGCACCACTCCTGTTCTCATTATATACCAACGCTTTGGAACAGGAGCTGGTGTCACACACTAGGGACCCCCCGATAGTTAATGCGTGCCCGATAGCCTCTCTCCTCTATGCTGACGATGCAGTGCTCATTGCCCTTACACAGGTTGGCCAACAGAGGGCGCTTTCCTTTTATACTTGTTTTATGGATAGGCTTGGTTTAAAATTGAACGCAAAGAAAAGCTTTGTCATGGGTTGTGGGGGGTAGAGCCTTAGAAGCTATCAGGCGGGGGGGAGCAGGGTGGAAACCACCAACTTGTTCAGCTACCTGGGCGTCCTTTTCAATAGAACCGGCTCATGGACCGCAGCTGTCAAGGCCAGTAGTTTACTCTTTATGAAGTTTATCGAGGCCCTAATACATTTTTCCAAAAAACTGGGGAAAAGGCCACCCGAAATGTTATTAAAAATCTACCAAGCAAAATGTGTGAGTACAGCAGTTTATGGGGCAGCCATTTGGGGCTTCCAAAGAGTGTATATCGATTCAACGCATTAAAAATGGTTTTTTAAGGTTTATCCTGGGAGTTCCAGCTAGTGCCCCAGTTTTTAACTGCCGCAGCGAATTAGGAGTTGTATACATTTCTGATTTAATTAAAGCCCAACCGATTCTGCTGTGGCACAGAATCTGGACTTCGTCCAGTACTGGCCTTAACAGGGAAGTAATAATGGATGCCATGAGATTGGATAATGCCGGCAAAATAGTTTGGCTCAGATATGTAAAAAAAAATTTGCAGGATATTGGACGCCCATAGTTTTTACCTCACCCGAAAACATGAACTCCATTAACCGAAAGGATTTTTAAAAAGTCTGTATGACCCACCTGGAAGAAAATAGGTTAACTCTTGAGTTGAATAAAACTATGGTGGTCTATCATCAAATAATCACCATAACATGTGATATTCAACCATATCTTTTGTGTGTCTCAGGAGGACATGATAGATATCTGCTAACAAGATTCAGATTCTGGACTTTCCATCGCCTGATCACCCATCCAGACACTAATGATTGGTCAAGGGAACTTTGTCAATGCCCCAGCGACAATATATCACCACAAACCACATTACACGCAATCTTATTTTGTAAATTTTATATTAATGAAAGGCGCAGATGGTTAATTCCCTTATTAAAACAAGAAGGATGGAGGCAATGCCGTCCCGCACATGTGTACCGTCAGATGTTGGGAAACTCTTATTGCATTGGTTCTGTGGTGGGTTTTCTAAAGAGTGTTGTACGGTCCAGGAAATGCCTAAACTATTAAATCACAAGACATGTCATAGGCTGGAATCATCTAGGGCGTCAAGGCTTGTCCTATAAATTTTAGATTGCTTAGAAGCATTTTATGAATTTTTTTCTCGCTTCCAGAAATATATCCTTATACGATGTGTAACGTGGAATTATATATGTAACATATGCTTAAATTTTTAATACTTTTTTACCATGCCTGCTTTTATGATTTTTTTAATTTCTAAAATCGAATAAAGCTTGTTTTGATTTGATTTGATTTGAGTTAGTCAATCAAGGGATTGGCACGAAAAAAAAGAGCCAACTGCCTGGGGGTAAGGCTAAAAGACCAAGAGCTGTCTCGACATCCCAGAAGACCCTGTGGACCTAGGACTGACTAAAGAAATTTATAATAAAATAACACATAAAGCTAACATCTTAATTTTTGCTTCCATGTACCTCCTTTAGGATGGACAATATATGTAAGATGCTTCACCACAAGGCTTGTAAATTTGAAATATTAACTTAAAAGACAGAGTTCTATGTGGAGGCACACTGGAATGAAATATGTTTTTATTCTTGAAAATTCACATTGGTCATCAATATTGCTGTGCGGCAATGTGAAGAAGAGTATGACTACTTTTGAAAGAAGGAAGAACATGCTACTCTGAGTACCAAGTACAGCGAATTCACTCTCCAAGGAATGTCAAAGTACATCCATCCTGTACGACACAATCTCACCAGTAGCACAGTTTATTTTGATTGCAGCCTTTCTCTTTTTTGGATAGGTACTCTAAATTGGTGAATTGGAATTGTGCATTTTCGTGTTCTAAGCTCCTAAAGAAATTGGAGACTGTAGCATGCTTGAGCATGTGATCAGGACACAGGAGTCCTTTCAAAGTACAATTTACTCCATTCTGGTGAATGCTCAATTTCAACCATTTTCCTCAACTTCAAGAACACAAGAATAAGGGAGTGTCATTCTTCTGATGTGAGATCAGGTACACTGGCACTGGGAGACCTAAAAAATGATTGTTCGACATCAACACGGAATGCTGTACTTAACAGTACAACAATAAGCATGATCATGCTGTCCTAGAGGAGGTGAATGACTGGGTCTCCCATTGCTGCAAGAGGTTAAAATTAAGAAACACAGATAAGAGAGTCAGAAAGAATAGACAGTAGACTTCAGCCTTAATTTTCTTAAAATACTGAACAATTCTAGCTTTCTTTCTATCAGGTGTTTCCAAGACGTACGCAAATAGAGCATCAACATGTTTGTTACTCTATTTTCAGGGTTTCAGTTGTGAAGAACCTGAAACACCACCCACAACACAACAATGAAGCCTGCTATTCTTCTCCTGTTCCTTGGAGCCTATGTGTGCTCATGTAAGTTTGATGCAAAACTATTGTTTTAAAGTAGAGGTTTTAGCTATCAATTATTAAGTGTGTGTTTCCGATAGGGTTTGGGTTATTCAGGCTGTGGAATTTCAATAGGTCATTTGGAAATTGTACTGGTTTGTTGGATTGCTTTTGAAAGTACCTGGCCAGTATATAGAATTTTGAAAGTCCAAACACAGATTAATTCAATGCCTACTTGACATGTATCGCGGGTGTTTCCCATTTTTCTGCTTAAACATCATTGCACAAACATATGTCAACAGTATTTTGGACACAAGGAGGTCAAAGGAAAGGGCTGCAGATGGTGTGGGAGTGAGTTCGTCCCTAATACTGTTTGAGTAGGGGGATTGCTGATATGAATTATATCTCATCACTGCACAATGCCATTATCAATGTAGCTGCAGATAACCAGAGTTCATTAGTGTTAGGAACTTGAACCACTGTCACTGTGATATTTGCATGACCTTTTATACACATTTAGGAAACAGTGTATAGGAGGATATTAATAGCCGCAAAGAAATCTGTCAAAGAATCAAATGGAAACCACTTTCTATTCCTCCAGGGACATTCTTAACAACACTTAAATACAAGGGCATCATTCATCTTTTAACTCATCAAAATGCAGTGGGCATGTGCCCAACAGTATCTCCAATCTGTGGTGAATACCCAGGATGAGATTGTTACATCACCTATCTAGCAACACGAAAAGATGATGGACGGAATGCTGAACATTGTCAAGCATTCACCCCCCAGTCACAGATTTGGTTTTGCTCGCCACAACACCCCAGTTTGAATCAAGCCAAGTGCAACTCATTTTTGGCCCTGCTCACCATGAGAACAGTCCAGTCCAGCCTGAACTGGCAGGCCAGGTACTCCCTGGACAAAAAACTCAAGCATCCTGGGACCAGTTTAGGCATATCACCCCTCATCAGCCAGGCTAGCTTGAATCCAGTTGCATAGCGAGCACAGGACCTACATCTTGGTGCACTCTTCCCACTAAGGGCTACTGGTCCCAGGATACTTGCTTTCCGGTCCAGGGAGCAGGGTCAAGACTAATTTGCCTATGGCTGGGTCCAAACTGGGGTGGCATGATGGACAAAAAAATCATAAACTTAACCCAGTTCTGTGATTAGGGGTGAATGTTTGACAATGTTCAGCATTCTGCCCATCATCTTTTTGTGTTGCTATATCACCTATCTCTCTTTCATTGGGACCTCTTGTGCCAGCACCACCAGATCCCTCGCTGCCTATCTATCAGCAGAATCTCTTCCACTGTAGGTGAAAAAATTTTACAGACTGGCTAAAAAATTGTATCTTGGTATGTTCTATCCACTGCAGTGCAGCATGAGGTATATCATTTTCCATGGTGCCTTCACTCCATGCAGATTCCAAACACGAATCAGAGCATGGCTGTTTCAGCCTGTCGCGATCAACTGATAAAAGAACCAAAATAAGCCTACTCTTGGAAACGCAAGCTCAAGGTTACCACAAATCTGCCTGGGAAGGAGTTTGAAATGTGCTAGATCTCCAGGAACATTTTGCAAAATCTAAATAAATAAATGGAACAGAAATTCACCACATAGCCTAGGACCTGGTTTCACCTGCAGACAACTCAACACTCTCTTGAGGTGGTGGAAGGTAGGTTTATTGCTAAATCTACTTCACCCCCCTTCTGTTAATATGAAATGCAATAGAACGCCAGAAACATATCTAGATATGCTGCATGTGAATGTGGCAATGATTCCTGTGAAGGAACGCTTGTTTATGCCTACCACAAGCTCCTTCCAACACTTCTTGAGGTCTGGTACATGAGGACAAGAAAAGATCTGCCCCTGGAGGATGATGAAACCCACTGGCCCACAAGCAGCGACCTTATTTGTCACAGAAAAAACATAGATTAAGGAGAAAACATAGATTAAGGAGCAGGATGGTGAATCCCAAGCAGTATGGTCCCAGAATATCGAGAGGCATATTCTCAAGGAGCTATCGCCAAATTAACGGCACTTTATCGCAGCCAAAGTCGCGATAAATTTACCGCCCCATTCACAAGCTGATGCTAACAGCCCATAGCACCAGTTTACCTGTGATAGCAGCCACAAAAAACATCGCCACAGATGACCCCGGGAACTATCGCTAATGAGATGCAGAGTAGGAGTTCCCTGGACAAAAGCCGCGATAGTACCTCTCCGCAACATTCTCAACGATCAGCCACATCGGAAATAAGTCCACAAAACATGCGAAATGGTGTGTTAGCAGCAGGAAACCAAAACCTACCCTGACCTGGTGTAAAGTCGGACGGCAGCCGGCACCAGAAAAGGGAACCCAGCCCACAGCCACACCTGAAGGACAACAGATGCCATGGAGCTACTCATCATGCAACTGAGAGCCTCAACAGGCTCACAACACCCACCGCCACAAACCCCAGGCCCGCCACCAACCCACAGACCTCCCCTGAGGCATCGCAGACACAGACCGCGGACCTTCAGGAAACGCACCAGCCTCACAGACATTACACCAGAGTATGTCATTGCCCACTACAGGCTCAAAAGGACAACCATCCTCCGCATCCTGAACATCATTGCCCACAGGCTGACTGTACCAACACAGCGTACAACCAACATCCATCCGCAGACAAAGCTGCTGGCTGTGCTGCACCTGTTGGCCTCTGGTACCTTCCAACCAACAACTGCCAGAGTTGGAGGAGTCTCACAGCCAGCCCTGTCAAATTTCCTCACACCTGTCTTGGATGCCATCGTCAGCTTAGTACCCCAGTACCTATACTTCCCCACACTGCGCAGGAACAGCTGGAGACCAAGCAAGTTTTCTACACCATAGCTGGATTCCCGGCCGTGTTGGGGTAAATAGACTGCACACATGTCATACTTGTGCCCCCTGCCGACACTGCACACAATTACGGCAACAGAAAGCACATGCATTCCATCAATGTGCACGCAATAGTGGACCACCGGGGACTCTTCACCAATGTCGACGCCAACTACCCAGGCAGTGTGTATGATTCATACATCTTCCGACAGTCCATCATCAACAGGCACTGCCAGAATGGCACCTACAGTAAATGCAGTGCTTGTTGGTAAGTACTAAATGCACACATCACACACCTCAACTCCACAATCATACAACTTACAACTCTGGTAAAGCACACATTACAAACCCACATACAACATGCCAAACAACATGCCCACCCACCAGACACGACAGCACAACTTACCGTGGGAACCTGGCCGAGCCATGTACATGAGCAATCAACGGCATGGAACCTCAGCCACACATTAGCAGAATGTGGTAAGAGGAGGGAACCAGGCATGTGCGAAGGAGGCAATGTGACCGATAAATGAAACCGCACACAATGCCAAGTGTGGCGTGAATGTGTTGGACAGACTGCAGTATGCATACCACACACATATCCATGTCGACATACACCGCTGGTGTTTGGTGTAGTGGACAGTGGACGCAAGCATGTCACCCCAGCCAGGGGAGAACAATGAAAGGTAGATTGTTACATCCCCCCCTGTAAGCGTGAGAGGAGTTGGCTGGCCCGGCATACACCAGGCCAGTGTAGGGGTGTGAATAAAAAGCACTTAGCTCTGGGAGTGGTCCTTTTCCAGAATGCCCAATGTCCCTGCCAGGGCGGCGCCTCTCACCCCTCCACGAGGCCTATGCCATGAGCAGTGTTGCCTGGGATCCTGTGCTCCTGCTGCACCTTGGGCCGCTGGTCCACAAAGCCGCCATGGCTGCCACTGCGCATCCAGGCATCACTGCTCACCTGCCGACCACGGCGTGTTTCAAAGAGGGCCCACCACGAGCTGGTGCAAGCTCCAATCCCGAGGCCCCTGACCTTGGCAGACTACTCGGACCATCACGGCCTCCGCGAACCAAGTCCGCGGAACTCCTTTCTTTTTGACATACTCCACCGGCATACTCAGCGGACAATTAGGACACACATTTGGAACTGAGTCTTGATTATACCATGGCAGAGTACATGATTTAAGGCAGAGTTCATGTCACTATACTCCCTCCGATGGGGTGCCACCAAGTCTGTGCATAGGACTCCCACCAAACGTGCCAGTGGCCCTTGCTGACTCCGGCCTCCGGCCTGCACTAAGGTCCTGCAGGCGTCACACCAATCCAATGCAGTCCATCACAGGCAGGACACGGCCTCCTCACCGGCTGCACACCTGCTCAGCTCTGGTGCCACTACCTATGTCACCCACAAATGTAATACAAATGCCATTTCAACGTCTTGTGTGAGAGATCCAGGATGAGATGGCTGGACAGCGGTTGGCCCGGGCTGACCGCTGCCTCCGACCGACACTGCTGCCAACTAGGTCGCACTTTTCTGAGTCTTGATTTTTTCATGGCAGAGTTCATGTCACAGTACGCAAGGAGAGGAGAAAGAGGAAGACGCGCTTCAGTCCGGAGGAGATAAGACTCTAGAGGTGATGGGACACTACCAACAACTGCACTGGTGCCACTGACTCAGTTGATGGACAGAATGCAGAACAATGTCATACATCAACCCCAGTGCAGAGATCTGGGCCTAAATCCATAGTGTTTTTTTTTGCTCACCATGCCATTCCAGTTTGGACCCAGCCATATGCAAATCAGTCTTGACCCTGTGCCTCATGGGAACAGTCCAGCCCGAACTGCCAAGCGAGGTTCTCTCTGGACTGGAAACAAGCATCCTGGGACCGGTTTCGGCATTTCACCCCTCTTCAGCCAGGACAGCTTGATTCCAGTGGCATGGAGAGCACGGGACCCACGTCTGGGCATACCTGTCCCACTCGGGATGAAAAATGCAAAAACAACAGTGGATGGACAGAATGCAGAACAATGTCATACATCAACCCCAGTGGAGAGATCTGAGACTAAATCCATCGTTTTTTTGCTCACCGTGACATTCCAGTTTGGACCCAGCCGTATGCCAATCAGTCTTGACCCTGTGCCTCATGGGAACAGTCCAGCCCGAACTGCCAAGCCAGGTTCTCCCTGGACTGGAAACAAGCATCCTAGGACCGGTTTCGGGTTTCACCCATCTTCAGCCAGGATAGTTTGATTCCAGTGGTGTGGTGAGCAAAAGAATGATGGATTAAGCCCAGATCCTTGTGACTGGCATTGAATGTTTGCATTGTCCAGCATTCCGTCCATCAATTGTTTCTTTTGCATATGTCGCCCTAAGTGGGAAGGGTATGCTCAGATGTGGGTCCCGTGCTCACTACACCACTGGATTCCAGCTTGCCTGGCTGAAGAAGGGTGATGCCCTGATACCGGTCCCAGGAGGCTTGTTTCCAGCCCAGGGAGGACCTGGCTTGGCAGTTCAGGCTGGACTATTCCCACTAGGAACAGGGTCGAGACTGATTTGCATATGGCTGAGACCAAACTGGGGTGGTGTGGTGCGCAAAAGAATGATGGATTAAACCCAGATCCTTGTGACTGTGGGTGAATGTTTGCAGTGTCCAGCATTCCGTCCATCAATTGTTTCTTTTGCATATGTTGCCCTAAGTGGGAAGGGTATGCCCAGACGTGGGCCCCGTGCTCTCCATGCCACTGGAATCAAGCTATCCTGGCTGAAGAAGGGTGATGCCCTGAAACCGGTCCCAGGATGCTTGTTTCCAGTCCAGGGAGGACCTGGCTTGGCAGTTCGGGCTGGACTGTTCCCACGAGGAACAGGGTCAAGACTGATTTGCATATGCTGGGTCCAAACTGGGGAGGTGTGGTGAGCAAAAGAATGATGGATTAAACCTGATCCTTGTGACTGGGGGTGAATGTTTGCATTGTCCAGCATTCCGTCCATCAATTATTTCTTTTGCATATGTCGCCCTAAGTGGGAAGGGTATGCCCAGACGTGGGTCCCGTGCTCACTACAAAACTGGATTCAAGCTAGCCTGGCTGAAGAAGGGTGATGCCCTGAAACCGGTCCCAGGATTATTGTTTCTGGTCCAGGGAGGACCTGGCTTGGCATTTCAAGCTGGACTGTTCCCATGAGGAACAAGACTGATTTGCATATGGCTGGGTCCAAACTGGGGTGTATGATGAGCAAAAGAATGATGGATTAAATCCAGATCCTTGTGACTGGGGTTGAATGTTTGCATTGTCCAGCATTCTGTCCATCAATTGTTTCTTTTGCATATGTCGCCCTAAGTGGGAAGGGTATGCTCAGATGTGGGTCCCGTGCTCACTACACCACTGGATTCCAGCTTGCCTGGCTGAAGAAGGGTGATGCCCTGATACCGGTCCCAGGAGGCTTGTTTCCAGCCCAGGGAGGACCTGGCTTGGCAGTTCAGGCTGGACTATTCCCACTAGGAACAGGGTCGAGACTGATTTGCATATGGCTGAGACCAAACTGGGGTGGTGTGGTGCGCAAAAGAATGATGGATTAAACCCAGATCCTTGTGACTGTGGGTGAATGTTTGCAGTGTCCAGCATTCCGTCCATCAATTGTTTCTTTTGCATATGTTGCCCTAAGTGGGATGGGTATGCCCAGACGTGGGTCCCGTGCTCACTACACCACTGGATTCAAGCTAGCCTGGCTGAAGAAGGGTGATGCCCTGAAACGTGTCCCAGGATGCTTGTTTCCAGTCCAGGGAGGACCTGGCTTGGCAGTTCGGGCTGGACTGTTCCCACGAGGAACAGGGTCAAGACTGATTTGCATATGCTGGGTCCAAACTGGGGAGGTGTGGTGAGCAAAAGAATGATGGATTAAACCTGATCCTTGTGACTGGGGGTGAATGTTTGCATTGTCCAGCATTCCGTCCATCGATTATTTCTTTTGCATATGTCGCCCTAAGTGGGAAGGGTATGCCCAGACGTGGGTCCCGTGCTCACTACAAAACTGGATTCAAGCTAGCCTGGCTGAAGAAGGGTGATGCCCTGAAACCGGTCCCAGGATTATTGTTTCTGGTCCAGGGAGGACCTGGCTTGGCATTTCAAGCTGGACTGTTCCCATGAGGAACAAGACTGATTTGCATATGGCTGGGTCCAAACTGGGGTGTGTGATGAGCAAAAGAATGATGGATTAAATCCAGATCCTTGTGACTGGGGTTGAATGTTTGCATTGTCCAGCATTCCGTCCATCAATTGTTTCTTTTGCAACTGACTCTGTGCAGTGCATGCCTACCACACATAGCTTTAGGTCCCTGCTGATCGCTGCCTCCGGCACACACTGCGGTGGAGTAGGTCACACAAGTTAAACTGAGTCTTGCTCTCTACATAGCAGAGTCCATGTCATTGTACAGGCCTCATCGCAGTCTGCATCTCCTTCCAGCTCTGGTGCCACTGAGTGTGTGCCCTCAAATCCATGGGCAATCTCTGTTTGGACATCGGTGGCGTCTCAGCACATGGGCTGGAGGCTGTCTTCATGTACATGTAGCTGATACTGACAAGGTGGAAAAGCGGGATCTGTAGCATTCAACTCCGCCATCTGCCTGTTTCTGCTTGCTTCTGCCCTCTGCTTCATGCCCTGGAAGGACACCTTCCACTGTCCTCCGCAACCCTCCACGAAATTCCCCTTGGACATCGACAAGTACACGATCAGCTTGCGTGGTACTTCCTCAGAGCACCGCAAGTCAACGTCCCGTGGCAGTGTGCTTGTGCCAGCTGCTGTGCATCCAGGGCCACAAACTGTGCTGCTCAAGTCAGGGACCCATGAAGTACGTACCTTGTACTGCTGAGTGTCTGCTCACTGTTGTGGTCTTTGCCAGCACTAACAAACCCCTGGGTGGTGGCTTACACCACCCAACACCCATCCAGCACAGGCGTCATTGGAGATGTGACCCTGGCAATATAAGGGGCCGGGCGCATGTGCCCGTGGCCGTCCCACAAACTCACTCAGTTTGTCTGTGTGTTTATTATGTATACATGAGGACAGGGCTCATTCCACATAACTTTGTGCTGTGTACAGCGTGCGCATCCATGTCACCGCAGGCAGCAGTGTAGACCTGGGACATGTAACCATGTTGGACCTCCCTGTGAGTGGGGTGGACAGGCGTACGACAGTACTCCACACATGGATCTGGGTGTGGTGCAGTGTAGGCCTTGCCAAGGATGTGGCTGACGCGTGTGTCTCTGTTGTGGTGTCTGTGCCCCCGTCCCGCAATCGACGATGTTTCCATGTGGCATGCCCCCGGTGTGCGTGCTCAGCCGCAGGGGTACATGGGGGAGGCAATGCCCGCTCGGGGTCAGGGATCACACATGCCAACTGTTGTGTGTGTCGCTATTATCGCAGCATGCGCCAAAGATGTACCCTCAACTGCATGTCGGGTTCAGCCAGGCAGGTGCTCTACATCTGTGTCAGCCCTGTCCCTGCAATAGGCCAACACATACATGGCCGGCCACATTATGTGCAGCATCATCACAGTGTCGTAGTCAGGCTTGTGGACATGCACAGACAGGCATGATAATGGTATGCAGTAGGGGTGCATGTGATGCAATCGCACTGCGCACAATAGTGAATGTGCTCGGGGGAGGTGCGGCAGTGAGGCCACGTAACAGACAGTGATGGCGCTCATTAGCAACATGCAGTACATGTCATACAGGAATTACTAAGTCACACATATCACACACCAATGAACCAGTGAGCCTGCCAATAACATCGTGCAGTTCATACTCTTGACTCTTGTCTCTCTGCACTGTCACAGGTGACCAAGGATATGCACTCTGCGCTTGGATGATGACTCCCCTCCGAGCCCCGAACACAGCCCCAGAGGCAGTACAATTTGGCCCACAAACGCACCAGGGGCATCATGGTGCACACATTTGGCATGTTGAAGTCACGTTTCAGGTGCCTAGAAGTCACAGGTGGAAAGTTCCTGAACAGCCCAGGCCTCTTGTGCAAGATGATCGTTGCATGTTGTGTATTGCCCAACATATGTGTACGCAGCAGAGCCCCATTGATATGAGTGCCAGATGCACCGGACGATGATGATGAGGCAAGTGGAATACACCCCACTGCAGCCGCAGCATGAATTGCCCTAGGGACTACATCATTGACAATTTCTTCTCTGGTTGACGTCACATTGTGAGGGTCCTTAGCAGTAATGGCACAGTATGTTGACTGACCACAGGCACAGCATGTGCTAATAAATGCATTCTGAAATAGATTCCCTGCATGCATGTCACTCATCTGTACAGCCACTTCACTCAGACAAGTGGGGGTGTGACATGTTGTGCTGACAGTTTAGGAATTTGTTAACGGATGGTGGGTGTGTCACCTCTGTGCAGCGAGGCTGTTTAGGGTGTCGCATATTGGAACAGCCAGTTCTGTGTGTCACAGTTGTTACGGTATCCCACTCTTCGGCGTTTCACATGTGCCCCAACTCATTCCATTTTGGCTGTCATATGTGGCCTACAAGTGACAAGAGTAATTCTTTTGGGCTCTGATATGTGCCGCCATGATGCAGGGATCCACCCTGTGACTCAAGTCCCGTGACACGGGCGACATGAGCGTGGGGTGAGTTACTGCCCCTACATTGGTCCATGCTTTCATTTTTTGTTGGTCATGGACATGGCACGTTGGTGTGAAAGGGCTGTTGTTTGTCCCTCTGCAATTTGAAGAGGAGATGAGGTTTCACAGTGTGTTCCATGTTTGTTTCTGCATTGGCGCAGATTACATACTGAATGCATGTCATTGTACATTGTGGCTGTTTGTGGGGGACTGCCTATTTGATTTGGACAATGGTCATTTGTTCTGCGTCACAGCTGTGGGGTTGTGCTCGTGCGTTGTCATCTCACCGTTTGTTTGGTCTGCTTTTATGGTGCATTTTTCCACCAGGCGCATGGGATTTGCAGTCCTGCCACTGGTTTTCGCTGCTTTTTGTATCGCGATTGGCCTCATCACAGCTTTTTTGGCATTCATGTTTCGCATTTTTGCAGCGTGGCGTTGATTTTAACGCTGCCATTTGACGCGTTATCTGCGGAATATCGCATGGTGCCGCCATATTGAGAATGCTTTGTTAACACACCGTAATTTTCCCACGATAGACTGCAATGTTGGAAGTTGAGTTAGGTTACTTTTGCGATGGTTATATCACGTTCTTGAGAATATCCCCCCGAGTCTTTTATTTCCTGCTACCTTAATATTGTATCACAAATATGTATCACCAACACAGGAACAAGAGAAGAATAGATGGGTAAGAATATGTGTGCTGAACGTGATCCTCCACACTTATTCCTTGATGATATATCTATCTACAAATAACACAAATTTAGAGTTAAAATAAATAGATCTAGACTTACCTAAAAATAGCTTCTTTACATTTTGTTTGTCAATAATAGTGCTATAATATTTTAATAGTACAATAATAAACTCGATATTTTGGTACACAGTGATCTCAATCGCCCCAACCAGGTGCGGATCACCTAGCTGGGATGGGATGCCCTTTGCCAGGGGCATGGGGGTAGAGGCGGGGGAAGGGGGCTCCCCTTCCAGCTCTAAATGATCCCAGCAGTGTGTATGCCATTAGCACTACACCCATCCCCGTCTTTCGCTCAGCGATTTATGTATCTGCTCTCCGTCCCACACTTGCTGCAGCTGCACACAGGTGCTGTACCACTCACCCATGCTAGATGCCCCTCGAAAGAGGGCACAAATGGAGCAGTACTTCAGGTCGTTGTAATATCCTCCGATGCGGGGTAGCGGTGCAGTCTACCCGTGTCGGAGGTGTTGCGCTAGCGCTGACGCGTGACGTCACGCGCTGAGTATAAATAAAGGGGCGTGGCCCGGGAACGGGAGTTGGGACCACGCTGAAGCGAGCATGAATGTCGGAGTCTGTTCACTGCCGTAGCAGTGCTAATAGTATGCGCGCTAGCGGCAGCAAGGCCATCACAGTCATTACTGCGTGACACTCTGAATGATATTGTTACTGGCGGGCCCTCAGAACTCAACAAAAGGGATGTAATACCTCAGGTCCTTCGACAGTCAGAGGAAGTAATAATCAGTTACAAGATGCCCTGGGCACTTCGAAGCCTGCCACCATCTCACAGCAGGAGAAAGAGAAAACTTCTTCCTTCTTTCCTCCCCTATTGTAAAATGTGACAACATTAAGCTGCACTTCAGCCCAGTACACAAACAATTAGATCTATTTGAGTTTATCACTAAATATTATTATTTGAACTTTATTCCCAAATCCATCCGAAAAGGCAAACCCACAGTCAGCCCTCTTTATGAGTGGGTTGCATAGTCCTATCGGTGACATGCATGGGCACAGATTTACCTCATCTTGGTGCTGAGTAAACCCAATACTGGCATGGAATGTCTATAGCCACCATGTGCAAAAGTAGATGAAAACTCTTACAGAGATGTCACTAAGTCAGTATTTCCTCGTATGGAAGCTGAAGGTCCAAGTTGGCCCTGTGGCGATCTCTGTGCCTTCACAGGTACAAGAGTTTTTGGAGCGTGTCTGTCAAGTTTCTCGCAGCCGTGACCAAACCTTTCGGTTTTACAGAAACAAGCTCTCAAAGCTGTAGTGTGCTTCTGAACAACAAGAAAGAATGGCCCTCATTCAGGGTGAGTTTTTCCCCAGGTTGCACCTGCCTGTGAGGGACAGAAATAAAGAGTATGTTTTCCGACTGCGGAACTGAGATCTAAAAGACAGCAGAAACATTTAATCAAAAATGTGTTTAACAAATACAAAATACAAATACATTTATTTTGGCTGAGAACAATTGAATGCCATACAACTAAATAAGAACTAATTTAAACCAGAGAACCACCTTGGTAGGACCAGTTGTTCATCCCTAATATTTATTTGATAGTTTTAATAGCATCACTGACACACAAATATCCACTATTTAATTTAGAGACATTGGCGTTCCGATACATTTTGTGATTTATTATGCTGCCTAGATATTAACAGTTAGTGACATACTCTGCAGGAGAAGGGTTTATTGGCCGTTTGAACGCTGGTTTATGGGATTCAAAGTCCATATCTTTCTTTTAGGTAATTTGATCTGAGGAACATTATGAATATTATATTTGTACACACGATTTAGTTCTTTTGAAGGACAATTTGGGTCATTGATTAAATAATCAGGTCCTCAGAACCTGCCAGGTCTGTGATCCTCACCCCACCAAGCTCCAGAGCAGGATCATCCAATGGATGCAAAGACCCAGCAAATCTGCCAAATAAAAAACCCATAAAAACAAAGCCAAGAAACATATACATATATCTCTGTTTCATTTCATTTGCTGTTTTCTGTCTTCTAGGTGTTTGTCCATTTCTATTTTATGAGTTTACTTGCTCCCAAGTATCAGCATAACTTTTTAATTAAAATTGAAGCAAGATATGGTCAATTCCCCATGAGTACAATTTGGTCAGTGACGGTTCCTGGCAACTTTATTGGAAAGCCGTGGAATAGCTATTATTACAAGCACAAAGCTTGTGGCCACTGCTATCCAGTGCTTTTCTTGCCAATGTAGTCAGAGAGCTAATCCGATGTGGACCAGTTAGCCCTGAAGCTCATTTGAGAACATCTATTATAGTTTCTAGTGTAATGCCAGTAACTAACTGGGTTGTTATGTGAGAGGGGTGGGAGCCTCACTCAGATAATAAACAAAGTCCTTCTCAGGGTGAACCACAGAAGTTGCTAAATAAACCTCTGCTTAACCCTCTGGTAGCTTGTCACAAAAGTAGCCAGGCTTAACTTAGAGGCACATTGTAAACTATTTATGCAGTGTTCAAACAGTAATAAAGTGAAAGCACAACACATCAACAATTCCAAACCAATTTAAAAAAACAGAGAACCAATAATTAAAAAGTGCCAATCACTGTTATCTGGTCACACTAGTCGTGCTCCAAGTCAAAGGTTCAGGCCCAGCGGGATGGATCGTGAGTCTGATACACATACCGGGTTGATCTCAGTGGAAAGCTTACCTTTTACTTAGCCCAGTTACATGTGAGGAGACTCAGCAAATGCTTTGCAATGGCGGGGAAGAGCAAGAAAATCAGTGTTTACGATATTTGTCCTCGTTAAGCCTCACCTCGGGAGGCTTAAGGATTTACATGATTTTGTAAATCTGTGGCAGCCTCAAAATCCATGGGTGTTGTGTGGAAACACCCACCACAATGCCCAAGGAATGTCTCCTGATGGAGCGGAGTTTACCAGCTCGGGATACATACACACCACAATAGTCATTTGGGCCCATATACATTCATACATCGAGCTAGTAAATATCCGCTGCAATCAATATTGATGTACCTGTGTGAAACTCATCTCACTAACTCTTACCAACCCTGTCTCATTTGGTTAAATTTCCTTTTGTCGATAGATCTGATTGTAGATTAGAATAGGCAAGAACTTACATTAACCTTCATTTCAAAAGAACACAGACTCAAAAGAGTTTTAAAAGTTTATCTGATCAAAATTATTTGTGAGTCAATATCAAATACACATTAATACATTAATAAACGAAATTCTCATGAGGAAGGGAAACTACAGTTAATTCAATATCAAATTCACAGTTATGACAGTACCTGAAGGGGGAGAAATAGAGAGCAGTACATGGACATACTACACAGAATTATATTTACCTAGAATGATGTGAGGACCTGGACATCAGAGGGTCAAAAATTCAGGAAAAGGTTCAGGACAGGATAGGTGACCTCTTCTAGTGCCACGCCAGCATCGCACCCCTCTCTGGTACTGCTCTCTCCGCTCGGGCTCGTCCGGAAACCCCTTCCTAGATGTGCCTCCTCGGCTCTGATTCCATGATCTTCCCTAGTGTTGGATTCTTCAATCAGCTCACGGACAGCATCAAAGCATGCTCGGGCAGCATCTCTGCATAGCATCTGTGTCTAACTAACTAACCTACCTCGGTTATACTATTCTTGTGTATGATCCACCCCCAAATGTTTCAATTATCATGTACACCCCTAAGTTTGATGAGGCCAGGCAGTGGGGAGAGGACATCACTCCATATTAAGTGTGATAAGTGTAAGTGTAATATTTTCTTTAAATTCTTTGTCTAATATCCCACGCCTTAGTTTTACTTTCCCAAGCTTTATTCCCACCCGCATTTCATATGTGGATCAATACATTTATGCAACATTGTTTTACTATTTCCTCTTGCTGGTTCAAGAGTTGAGTTTCCCATGCGCTTCTAGTGTACATGTCCTTGGCTTTAGTCCGATTGTCATCAGAGTTCAGAGCGGGTTTTCAGTGCGCGTGCTCATCCATCAGGTGGGTAGGGATGGGGAACAACCTTTACAACGCAACTTTTACAACGCACTACACTTACAACGCAATTTTTACAACGCAACATCCACTACAACGCATTCCATTACATCGCATGACACTACAACGCAGTTTTTAAAACTACCTTTACAACGCATTCCATTACATTGCATACTACCTTTACAACGCATACCATTACAACGCATAATATTACATTGCATTTAAGGTAAGTATTGGATAGTATAGGGGTAAAACCCCTACACTATCCAACACTTACCCTACTGCTGCACCCCCTGGAGTTAGAATAGTAATTTTTACCCCTACACTATCCAACACTTACCCTACTGTTGCACCCCCTGGAGTTAGAATAGTAATTTTTACCCCTACACTATCCAACACTTACCCTACTGTTGCACCCCCTGGAGTTAGAATAGTAATTTTTACCCCTATACTATCCAACACTTTCCCTACTGTTGCACCCCCTGGAGTTAGAATAGTAATTTTTTCCCCTACACTATCCAACACTTACCCTACTGTTGCACCCCCTGGAGTTAGAATAGTAATTTTTACCCCTATACTATCCAACACTAACCCTACTGTTGCACCCCCTGGAGTTAGAATAGTAATTTTTACCCCTACACTATCCAACACTTACCCTACTGTTGCACCCCCTGGAGTTAGAACAGTAATTTTTACCCCTATACTATCCAACACTTACCCTACTGTTGCACCCTCTGGAGTTTGAATAGTAATTTTTACCCCTATACTATCCAACACTTACCCTACTGTTGCACCCCCTGGAGTGAGAATAGTAATTTTTACCCCTATACTATCCAACACTTACCTTAAATGCAATGTAATATTATGCGTTGTAATGGTATGCGTTGTAAAGGTAGTATGCGATGTAATGGAATGCGTTGTAAAGGTAGTTTTTAAAAATGCGTTGTAGTGTCATGCGATGTAATGGAATGCGTTGTAGTGGATGTTGCGTTGTAAAAATTGCGTTGTAAGTGCATGCGTTGTAAAAGTATGCGTTGTAACGTCATACATCCCTGGCTGGGGAACAACCTTTACAACGCAACTTTTACAACGCACTACACTTACAATGCAATTTTTACAACGCAACATCCACTACAACGCATTCCATTACATCGCATGACACTACAACGCAGTTTTAAAAACTACCTTTACAACGCATTCCATTACATCGCATACTACCGTTACAACGCATACCATTACAACGCATAATATTACATTGCATTTAAGGTAAGTATTGGATAGTATAGGGGTAAAACCCCTACACTATCCAACACTTACCCTACTGTTGCACCCCCTGGAGTTAGAATAGTAATTTTTACCCCTACACTATCCAACACTTACCCTACTGTTGCACCCCCTGGAGTTAGAATAGTAATTTTTATCCCTACACTATCCAACACTTACCCTACTGTTGCACCCCCTGGAGTTAGAATAGTAATTTTTACCCCTATACTATCCAACACTTACCCTACTGTTGCACCCCCTGGAGTTAGAATAGTAATTTTTACCCCTATACTATCCTACACTTACCCTACTATTGCACCCCCTGGAGTTAGAATAGTAATTTTTACCCCTACACTATCCAACACTTACCCTACTGTTGCACCCCCTGGAGTTAGAATAGTAATTTTTACCCCTATACTATCCAACACTTACCCTACTGTTGCACCCCCTGGAGTTAGAATAGTAATTTTTACACCTATACTATCCAACACTTACCCTACTGTTGCACCCCCTGGAGTTAGAATAGTAATTTTTACCCCTATACTATCCAACACTTACCCTACTGTTGCACCCCCTGGAGTTAGAATAGTAATTTTTACGCCTATACTATCCAACACTTACCCTACTGTTGCACCCCCTGGAGTGAGAATAGTAATTTTTACCCCTATACTATCCAACACTTACCTTAAATGCAATGTAATATTATGCGTTGTAATGGTATGCGTTGTAAAGGTAGTATGCGATGTAATGGAATGCGTTGTAAAGGTAGTGTTTAAAAATGCGTTGTAGTGTCATGCGATGTAATGGAATGCGTTGTAGTGGATGTTGCGTTGTAAAAATTGCGTTGTAAGTGCATGCGTTGTAAAAGTGGGATATCAGTCACCCTCCAAGATCCAAATACAAACTAGTAATAAAGTCAAAGAAAGACATGTTAGAATACAAAAATAAATTAATTCATGGTATACCACTTATTTCTACTCTAATCCCATTTACCTAATTATATCTTTTGCATTGGTAGCTTAGTAGAACTTTCAAGATTATTTTCAGCATAGCATGCGCATTACCATGTGAGTTTCAAGCAGCCATCTTAAAAGCTATTGCGCAGCTGCAAAGTTTTCCCCCAAGCAAAGAAGACGTCATACTACATAGATGCAGGAGACGCATGTGCAGTAGAAATCCTGTGTTTTCGGCGGCCATTTTAGTGACACTCGGATTACTGGTTAGTAATCACATAGGCAAGCATCCCCTGGATACGGTATAAGGAATATAGTGCAATATTAGTATTCACAGATATGTTGATTAGATTATTACATGTTATTCGAGAGAATTGCATACAAGCAAATTTCTTTTATACGAAACCCTGCTCCATCACACCCGAGCACAGAGTAAAGTGATGTAGCAATTTGAGCTCTGTCACCTTACTCCAGATTTATGAGGCCGCAGAGAGCCATGCAGAGTGGCTTTGCTTGGCTTCATACATCTGAAGCATGTACCACTTAATGTGGTACAAAAGTGATGCTAGGCTCTCATAAATAACCCACCAAGGTTGAAGGAACTAGAGAGGCGCCAATTGGGGTGGTCAGGACTCACTCCAGCAAAGGTTAGTAGCAGGGTCCAGCAAGGTCCAGTTGGTGCTGATCAACTGCTCAGTTGCATTGGAGGCCTCTGGAAGCTTGTTGTGTCCTTTTAGCTCAAAATGAATGATCAGCCATCTGACCCTTGGAGACACTTCTGAGATCCCATGATCAAGGCAAGCAGCGCCAGTGTTCCTTTGAGCTTCAGAATGCAGGGTAGTCCTTGATCTAATTCTCCACAGGTCCATGAGTGTTCTAACAAGAGGTCCTGAGGGTGCTACTTGTATACCCAGTACCAGTTTGTGTGTTGGGAGTCACCCCTTTTGCCTAACCCTTAAAGGTGTCTGGTCAGTTCTGCCCCTTCCCTCGGTTTGGCTCCAATCTGTCTAGGGTAACAAAGGGCAGGCAGTCCCATAGGTGGGTTGCATATGCCAGTGACAGAACAGGAAGATTCAGATGTCACGAAGGGGTTGGGCACAGCCCCCCTCAGGCTACACTTTGAAGCTCAGGATGGGCTGAGCACAAGCCCAGGCCATCATGCTCAGGAGAGTAACAACCAAGGTCCTTTTGTCACCTGCTTGGAAGGAATACACATCACACCACAGGAGGGCAATTAACAGCAAGGTGATCATGGACACTGGCAGAAAGGCACATTTGTTTAAGGCATAAAAATGCCAACTTTCGGTTAAGTCAGAAAAATGCCTACTTTCTAAAAGTGGTTGTTAGACCTGACAGCCTTAGGGTGGTCTTCCCCAATGTTTTGCCTGCCTCAATCAATTTTCTGACCGTATTTGTGCTGGTGTTACGACTATGTGCACTAACCTGAGCAAAAGTGCTTCTGCTCTCTCCCCTGAACGTGGTAATATTGGTTTAACACCAAGTGAAATATTTAATTTACTTATAAGCCCCTCATAAAGTGCATTACCTATGCTCAGGGACTGTAAATTAAATAGTACCAGTGGGCCTGCAGCGCTCATTGTGCCACCCACTTACGTAGCCCTCTAACCATGACTCAGGCCTGTCATTGCAGTTTTACTTTGCCACTTTGACCCGAAAAGATATATACATATATGTCACCCCTAACGTAGGCCCTTTATGACCCACAGGGCAGGGAGCAATGTATTGAAAAAGCAGGACATTTACTTTTACGTTTTAAATATTCTGGTAATTAAAAACATGGTTAACAGCCGCCAGCAATATCCATGCCCCCCTCAGGAAAATCAAAGCGACTGGGCACCATGATGCTCAGAGGTGGTTTGCAAAATTTGGAGACGGAATTACTCACCTGATAGAAAAGATGTCTATCAAGCTCAATTTAAACAATATGAAAAATCTATTTTACAAACTAAAGCCACTTATTTTTCAAACAAGATCTTGAATTCTACAAATCAATCTAAAGACATATTTACAATTGTGACAGAGTTATCCAATCCAGACAGAGTCACAGCAAAATGAGTCCCTACGCAGGCATGATGTAACTCTCTGAACTATTTTTTTATTGACAAAATCAGTACCATTAAACCGAGTATACTTGTAAATCCCTTCCTTGGTGACCAGTCTGTGACCTTCAGGAACCCTCATTCTTTACATCAGTTCCCTGCAATTAGCAGAGACGGTGTCCTGAACTTGCTGACCAAAGTTAAATCTGGTTCCCCCGCTGACAGCTCCTCCCTCAAATTATGAGAGAAGTCTTCCTTGCATGCCCGATCCTGCCCTTTTTCGGTTGAATGACTCGCTAACTCAAGGCTCAGTCCCTAGATCCTTTAAAAAAGTGGTAGTAGTTCCACTAGTTAAGAAAACAGGTGCAGACCCTCTAGTCCCTTTGAACTATTGCCCCATCTCACTGCTCCCCTACCTGGCTAAGCCGATGTCGCCAACTGTCTCTGCTCTATTATTGAATAGTCTCAATTCATAGACTCTCACAAAGCATTCTTTCGCCCTTCTCATTCAACTGAGGCTGTAATCTTGACAGTACTAGATGAAATGAGGAAAGAAGCAGATAAACACACTACTCAGGCTTTAGTGCTCCTTGATCCCTCGGCCGCTTTTGTCACGGTCGACCATGATATCCTGGTGGACCGTGTCAGGGATGCAGGATTTCAGGGACCTGCCCGCCAATGGCTGTCATCCTTTTTAGATGATCGCTGCCAATCAGTCCACGTTTGCCGATTCATGGCTCTTAGAGTTAAATTAACCTGTGGTGTGCCGCAAGGTTCGTCCTTGTCCCCACACTTTTCTCTGGGTGAAAGAAAGTTTTGCACTTTCAAATATGATGATGACTTGCAATTAATGTTCACTATCGACAACACCCCGAACTCCATCTTGAATTTCTAGACATCTATGTTACAACTGGATGAATAATAATCACTTGAAATTAATCCCAGACAAAACTGAACTGATCCTAGTTGGTGGCTTTCGAAATCCTTGGAACTCGAACTTCTGGCCTGTGGAGCTGGGAGTGCCACCACTTCCATCTTCATCGGCCAAGAGCCTTGGTGTCACAATTGATAGCGACCTGACTTTGAAGACCCAGATTGGGACGGTAGTTTCTACTTGCTTTTTTCAATTTCTGAAGATCAAGAAAATTTGCAGATTCCTTACTATGGAAGCTGTTATTCTGGTTGTTCTTTCTCTGGTCATTTCTAATATTGTCTTTGCTAACTCAATTTACTTTGGCCTCCCAGGGTATTTAACAAAAAGATCGCAACTGGACTGATTTATCACCAGCCAAGATGGCACCATGTCACTCCTCTTATGAGGAAGCTGCATTGGCTCCCTGGCAACACAACGTTGTGCATTTAAGATTGGATGCCGTATTTTTAAATCCCTTCATGGCACATGCCCGGAATTTGTTTCCACTCTTATCCAGAGGTATGCCCCTACCCGGAACCTGAGGTCATCTCATCAGAACCTTTTGGGTATCCCCACATTCAAACGGAAGACACTGGATGGAACTCGATTTGTGGCCTTGGCCCCTCATTTCCGGAACTCACTTCCCTTTAACATCAGATCCTCTACAAGTTACTCTCATTTTAGGAGACTAGTAAATACTTAGTTGTTCTCCCAGGCATATGAATGATCTAATGAGCAGCAGGCGACCTTTTATATTTAGCGCCAAGAAACCTTATGGTGCATGTGCGCTCTATAAATATTTTTAACATAACATTAAAAAAACTCCCAAATGTGTTATTCACTACTGCAAGACCTAGCTCTCCCATAGGATAACATTGGGGTTACCTTCTTTTAAATGTAATTCCCAACTCTGAAGAGTTAGCTTTTTCAAGTTTGGTGTCTCTGGACTCACAGGTTAAAATCACAACTGATGATGAAGTTGGATTTTAAGTTGCAAGTCTGAAAATGGCACTTTTAGAAAGATTGTATTTTCTTGCTTTAGCCATTCTATGCCTGTTGCCTGCCTCTGAATACACATCTGGGGTGGGTGACAGCTGGGCTTTGTGGATTAACTCTAGACAGCCACAAACAAATGAGACTTAGGTGTGACTGATGGGCAATCTATTTCCTGATTGGCCATTCTGGGCAGGATGGGAGGGAGGGACTGACACACCTGAATGTCCTGTCCTCACACAAAGGGCTGCATATCCCCCATAGACAGTCTGTGGCGAGGGCGGGAAGGGAGGACCTCTGTGCACTTTAAAGCTTTCATTGAAGCCTCTCCCACTTCAACGGCATAAATGGATATACAAACTGGATCTCCGACACCAAAACTTCAGTACACTTCTGGATCTGTGACCACTCTGCCAGGAAGTAGAATTGCTGTGCTGTTGGAAGGACTGCCAATCTGCTGGACTGCTGCTTGCTGTGCTATTGCCTTGCTGAGCTGCTGCCTCCTGTTCTCCTGCCTGGATGAGAAGGACTGGACCTGCATCATTTGAACCCAGAGTGACTCCAAGGGCTTGCTGGCTTGCCTCCTGTTCTAAGTCTCAGGGATATCTAAGACTTCAACTACCTACATCTGCATCTGCACTCTTCAAGCTGTGAGTCTGTCCCGCAAAGTGGTGCCACCCCAGCCCTGGACCCTTGGAATTGAGGACTATGGTGCAACTACAACCAGAACCCACGCATCCTAATTGGAACTGGCAAATCTTCACCTTTGCTTGGGTTGGAACCGGTATATCCACATTGAAGCATGGAACGGAGTCAGTGCATCGCAATCAGAACCAGCCCATCGGATTCTGAATTGATGCTTCACGTGCTGTGGGAGAAGTAGCCACACATTGCCTTAGGAACCAGCGCCTCTCACTCACAACATGCTTCCCCAGTGTCCTTCTTCCAACTGCCCCAATGAACTGCTACCATCAAACACAAACATTCCAGGAATACTTGCTAGTCAAGCATTTCTGGTAACTAACAACACAACACTGCCCCCCTCCCTTACGTCAACCCAAAATAAAATACTAATACATATGTGTCTGGGGGAAGGAAAGGAAGAGGGAAAAGAGGAAAAGAAGAACATATATACATGCAGTTAAACAAAAATCTATATATACAATACATTTGACCAGGGAATTGCCAATTACAAGTTGTTCACCAAGTAATCCTTCACCTATCTGGAATCTTCCTTTCCTGTCTCTTACCAATCTATGTTTGAAGTTTAAGTCAGATGATGAAACCAATTCAGTGTCACCCTCATTTAAAGACTGAGGCATACAACCCCCTTCCAACACTGCTATCCCAACATCTTAACTGTTGGCAGATTTCTCCAGAGAAGGTGGAGTGTTACCTCCTGAACTCAAACTAGATTTGTTAATGGCGCAATCATCCATCCACTCAAAACTACTGCCTTTACTATTAACATCCTTCTCATCCACACATTACTCTTTGGCCACCCTTTTAAAATTCCAAACGTTGCCGTTGCTGAGTCGAACTGCATTCTGCAGTACTTCCGCCCCTTCTCCTGCGTAAAAAAAAACATTTTCTCCCCTGCCAATGATTCCTATTTTTTTAAGACGTATCCAATCCCCAACTTCTATATTGGCAGGTCTCACGCCATGTATTAAGTCAAAATATTTTTTGCTCCTGTCATGCACACATTCCATTCTGTTCTTAACCTCTTCCTTTGTCCATTGTTCCACACCAGATGCACACAACCAAACAGGATTATACTTAGACCTGGATTTACACCCACGCATTATGACAAAAGGGGGTTACCCAGTGGCCTCAGTGCTCGTGACACGGTAAGCCCAAACATTTTTCCAAACAGCGTGATCCAATCTTCCCTTCCGCTCATCTCTAATTGGATGATGCCCTTTAAAACACGATTAAACCTTTCCAGCATTCCGTTCCCACTTGGGTTGTACAAAGATGTGGTCCTATGCTTGATGCCCAATCTCTCAAAGTAAGTTCTGGCCTTTTTAGACAGATATCGGACTCCATTGTCACTCACAAGGGACGCCGGAATGCCTTCGGATGTATAAACCTCATTCAAAAATTCCAAAACCACTTATGTATCAGCCCTGTCCACTACCTTAACCACCGGCCAATGTGAGAACAAATCCATAAGAACATTCAAATATCTCTGGGTACCATGGAGTTGATCATATACAGATCCCATGATATCAATTGCTGCAGTTTCCCTGGAAACAATTTGATCACACATTGGAGGCCTTAAGGTTTGTAAGGTTTTTATCTGCCTTGCAGCCCCCCGTGCGCTCCCTTACTACTTTCTCTGCAGCCATGTCCAACTCGGGCCACCAAAACAAGCTCTTCAAAACAGAGTTGGTTCTACTGATTCCATAATGCCCTTCATGGCATAAATCAACAATCGCTGTACGTAAACCTTCCAGTGGAACAATTCTCTCCCCTCTCAACAAAAACCCATCATTCATAGTAATTTCTGATCTCACATCCCAAAAGGGTCTCACGGCCTCACTAAGGGCTTCCTACCAAGGCCATCAATTCATTATAAATGGAAATACTTCCTGCGTAACCATATCCTTTTGGAACTCTATCTCCCACTCACCCTTGTTAATCACAGAGCGACTTTGATCGTGAATTAGGGCAACTTGAAAATTGTTCCATTTGTCATCCTCACATTCTTCCATAATTGCAGGCATTCTAGAATGAAAATCATCCACAACATTGTCTTTTCCTGGAGAATAAAGAATTTTGTAAGTGAAATTTTGCATATGCATTGATATCCTTGCCGGTCTAGAGGAAGTATTGGGTGAACCCTCTGTAGTTAAAATTTTGACGAATGGCTTATGATCACATCTCAAGGTACAAAGTTTCCCCCAAATGAATGATTTGAAATGGTCTAAAGCCCAAGCACAAGATAATGCTTCTTTTTCTATGATAGGGTACTTTTCTTCACACAGAAATAACAATCTAGACGTGTATGCAATTATGTGTTCTTTACCCTTCTCATCCACCTGGGATGATACCGCCCCCAGACCTTTATTACTTGCATAAGTAGTGACTATGCTGTGCACTGCAGGATGAAAACTGCTTAAGGCTGTAGCCTTGTAGAAGGGAACAATGGTTCTGGATGGCCTAAGAAGGTCCAGGACAAAGAGAAGCCCTTAAGAGGGCGGATGATTTTGTATAGGTACAAAGACTCATCTGGGAGAATGATACTTAATATATAGAAAAAGGGTGTCAGAAGCTGTGTCGGAAATCCCACGGAGGCAGAACGCTGCTAGCTCCCAATGCCCACCTCCCAGAACGCACTGTAGAATACAATGGCTCCAGGCAGGGGGAAAGGGGAATTGGATAAGAAGAGACACTCGAGCTTTTCTGGACTCCTTTTCTGTCTGGTCTTGATAATGTTGTCTGGAGTACCTAATGCACAGAGGGAGAAATCACTTAACTCTATGTACTCTAAATACCTGACTGCTGGGGTTCTCGCTTGTTGTACCTTCCCTACCAGGGTTTGCTGGAGTTTGAGCTCCTCTTCTGATTCAGCTGACTACTTCTGGCATGTGTTTCTATCAACCTATTGCACAAAGAGATATTATTCAGTCAGGTGATTACCCATTCCCTCCTAAAACTCTTACTCCTTCGCCTCCCCTTCTACTCTCTTACCTTGTGTAGTCTGACTGAATGATTAACAAGGGGGTTCTATAATTAGCGAAGACTGCTCTGCTCTTGGTGAGTAGTGGAATGATCACAAAGTCTAATGAACACTAATTCAGCTTCGGGTGATGGAATCCACAGGCAATTCTTGGCATTCAATGGAAGCGCGCAAAAAGGTAAGTAAAGGAAAGTTAGGAAGGAGAAATTAGGGAAGAACGCAAGCGGGGGATTCGAAGGGGGGGGAAGTACGCCTGGAGCGTGGTCTCTTATTTTCAGCAAATTAGTACCAGTCTTAGTCTTTCACGGCTGACCTTACTTGTTGTTGGACGTCTGGGCTTGAATGAATAACTCCCTGGAACACGACGATTTTCCGTCGAGCAGGAAGGCTGCCAAGTTCTCTGGAAATTTTACTGCTTCTGTCTCTTCTCTCACAGAAGATTCTCTGACGCTCTGTGAAGGAATGTTCCAATATGACTGGAACTCGGAATTTCTCTCCTCACTATGCCTCTTCTGAGTTTTACTAAGAATTCGTCACGAACTGTGACGCACTCTGGAATTCTTCTCAAACAACTACGGAGTTCACCCAAAACACAACTTCTCTCACTGAGGACTAAATTGAAGTGCGCATGAGAACGCTCTTCGCTGACGCACGAAACCTCATATCTCGCGAGATCCCATGCGTCAACAGTACTTAGATTGTTCTGATGAGTCAAGCGGCCATCTTGAAATGGTGCGCTTGATCTCTAGTAGGCATTTGTCCAAACATTACAGCAGGAGGGTTTGACCGTCACTCGAGATCTTTTCTGAGGCAAATTGAGGGTAGCGACGGTTTTTGCTTCCCTGACAGTACCCCCTCTCAAAGACCGATTTATCGGTCCTGGCTTTAATGGGTAACGCAAATGAAACTGTTTAATTAGTCTTGGGGCATGAACATCTTTAGCTGGTACCCAGGTTCGTTCTTCTGGCCCATAACCCTTCCAGTCAATTAAGTAGACTAACTTGCCTCTCACCCTCTTAGAGTCTAGCACCTCCTTTACCTCATATTCCAGGTGTTCTTCGATCTGTAAAGGGGGTGGCGGTCTGTCTACCCTGAGATTAGGAGCAGTCTTTTTTAAGAGGGACACATGAAAAACCGGGTGAATCCGTAACTGCTTGGGTAGCTTGAGTTTGCAGGTAACTGGACCCAGAACTTGTTCAATAGGAAATGGGCCTAAAAATCGAGGTTGAAATTTTCGATTTCCCTTCAAACCAAGATGTCGGGAAGATAACCACACAGAATCTCCCTTCTGATAAGGTGGGGCCTTTCTTCGATGTCGATCGGCTTGTTTCTTGTAACTTTCTTTTGCTTTCAACAGATTAGATTCCGCAGCCTTACGAGCAGAAGCCAAATCCATTAGCAAGTTACTAACTGCTGGAACTTCAAAATCTCCCTGATTACAAAAGGGGTTTGGATGTCTCCCAAAATTTAAAAAGAATGGTGAGTAACCTGTGGAAACGTTCTTGGCATTGTTGTGTGCAAATTCCGCCATCCACAAAAAATCTGACCATTCACCACCCCGATCCAGAAGAAACAGACGCAGATACTGCTCGAGCTCTTGGTTTACTCTTTCAGTCTGGCCATCTGTCTCTGGGTGGTAGCTGGTAGAATGTCGGACTTCTACACCCAACCCTCGCATAAACGCCTTCCAAAAGTGGGATACAAATTGAGGTCCACGATCAGAAATCAGGATCTTTGGAACCCCATGAATCTTTACAACATTTTCTCTGAAAAGCTTAGCCAATTCTGGGGCCGACGGGACTCCTTTAGCTGGGATAAAGTGGCTCATTTTGGTGAAGGTGTCTACCACTACTAAGACGGTATCATAACCCTTACTCTGAGGAAGATCTACTATCAGGTCTAACGTGACCGTATGCCAGGGATGTTTTGCTGTGGGTAACGGTTGCAAGAACCCCTGAGGAGCCTGCCTACTGGATTTCCCTCTGGCACAGAGCCCACAAGACTCCACATATCTCCTGATCCGCGACCTCATGTCTGGCCACCAAAAATAGCGCTGGATTAAGTCAATGGTCTTTAAAGTTCCTTTATGGCCTGCTAAAGGTTGATCGTGACAGTCTCTTAGAACCTGTTCCTGAAGTTCTTCAGTGGGCAAATACAGAGCTCCCTGACGATAAGGCAAGGCATCCTTGATGACTCTTCCTTCCTCTTGACTTGCCCATTCAGCCATTTGCTCTGCGGACATCTGTCTGCTGATCTCTTCCTTAAAGTTCGCAACAGATAGGGTGCACACAATCTTAGTGTCTGGAATGATGGGTTGGGGAGTTACCACATGTTCTGTTCCTTCTGTTTGGATCCTGGACAAGGCATCCGCCTTCCCATTCCTACTCCCTGGGCGGTAGGTGATCACAAAGTCAAAATCTGCGAAATACAGGGACCAACGCAACTGACGTGGAGTTAGTGTTTTTGCAGATTTGAGAAATTGAAGGTTCTTGTGGTCTGTGAACACTGTTATAGTGTGTCGAGCTCCGAGTAAATGGTGTCTCCACTCCGTGAACGCATCCTTCACCGCCAACAGCTCTTTTTCTGCGATGGTGTAATTAATTTCAGCTGGATTTAATTTCCGGGAATGATACGCCACGGGGTGCAGTTGTCCAGTGGATTTGTGTCGCTGAGACAGGACTCCACCAATGGCTTGATCGGAGGCATCTGCTTCCACAAAAAAGGGTTCACAAGGATCTGCGTGTAGCAAGATGGGTGCCGAGGTAAAGCTGGACTTCAAATACTCGAAGGCTTGTTCTGCCTCTGGGGTCCAACTGAACTTCACTCCTTTCTTGAGTAGTTTGGTGATGGGGATGATCTTTTGCGAGAATCCCTGGATAAACCGCCGATAGAAGTTAGCAAATCCTAAGAATCGCTGAATCTCCTTGACATCTTTTGGCGATGGCCAGTCCACCACCGCTTGAACCTTCTTGGCATCCATCAAAATTCCTCCTGGGGATAGAACGAATCCCAAGAACTCCACCGTCTGCACACTAAAAGCACACTTTTCTAGTTTGACGTAGAGCTGATGCTGACGTAGCCTTTCGAGAACCGCCTTGACGTGCCTAGGATGTTCTTCGGTATTCTTGGAATATATCAAGATGTCATCTAGATATATTACTGCCACCTTATCCACCAAATCTCCCATTATGTCATTGATAAAGTGCTGAAAAGCTGCCGGGGCATTGCAAAGGCCAAAGGGCATTACCTGATATTCAAATAGCCCATATTTGGTCCTGAAAGCGGTTTTCCATTCGTGCCCTTCCTTCATGCGAATTAAATGATAAGCCCCTCGAAGATCCAATTTAGTGAATATCTGAGCATCTTTGATCTGGTCAAGGAGAACGGAAATCAGTGGCAACGGGTAACGGTTCTTGACGGTGACCCGATTGATAGCACGATAATCTATGCATGTCCTCAAGGAGCCTTCCTTCTTCGGAATGAAAAAGAGCGGAGAGGATACTGGAGACTGTGACGGTCTAATGAATCCATTGGCTAAATAGCGATCCAGGTACTCCTTGAGATAGCCATTCTCTGCTTCTGTCAACGCATAGATTCGACTGCAGGGCAGCGCAGCTCCTGGTTCCAACTCAATGGTGCAGTCGTAAGAACGATGTGGCGGAAGTCGTTCCGCTTCCTTTTCACTGAAAACATCTTGGAATTCTGCATATTCAGATGGAATGTCTAAGGTATCTATGACCCCAATTGATTCTCCAGCAAACGATAACAAGGTGGCCAAGGATGGTTCTGAATTCTTGGATGGGGAGTCGAAACAATGTTCAGAGCAGAAGATGGAATCCATATCGACTGTCCGGTTCTCCCAATCTATCGTTGGATTATGTAATGTGAGCCAAGGGAGACCCAAAATTATCTGAAACTGAGGGGCGTCAATCAAATTAAATTGAAGGATCTCATGATGACCATTTACCTGGATCAGTTCCACCAACTCAGTGTGATGTGTGATTGGGCCTGAAGATAGATCGGTCCCGTCTACTGCACGAACAGATTCCTTTTGTTCCTTGCGCACAGCCAAAATTCCCATCCTTCTCGCATATTTGATGTCGCAAAAATTGCCGGTGGCCCCGGAATCAATCATAATGGCCACACCACCAAATTCTTGATCTCGAAACTTCAAAGTCATGTGCAGAATTAAATGCGGCGTCAGGGTCTGAAGGGTATTCATGACTTGATGAACTTCTGGAGTCTGATCTTCCGTTTGCGCCACCTGAGCGACTCCGCCTACAGATGGTTTTGAGAGTTTCCCTGACTAACAGTCTTCGGTCTTTTCGGACACTCTTTCACAAGGTGTCCCGGAGTTCCACAATACATGCATAACTTCTTTTGTCTTCTTAGTTCCTTTTCTTCCTTGCTTAAAGGCCCACGAACAGATCCTATCTGCATGGGTTCACTTTCTGCAACTCCTCCCGGACCCTTACTCGTATCCGACCTTGCTCTGTCAAACCGGGGAAGGTTCCAGCGAAACTCTCTGGTCTTTCTTTCTCCTCTTCTTTCCGAACTTCGAAAGTCAATTTCCAGAACTAGATCTACCAACTCAGAGAATTCTGTGGGTCTGTTAGGAATCTGTGCCAGAGTATCTTTAATCTCATCTCGTAAACCCCGATAGAATAGGGCTGATCTTTTCTCCTCAGGCCAATTGGTTTCCACCAATAATTTATTAAATTGAGTTAGGTAAGTAAGCAGATCCCTGTTCCCTTGACGCAATTCTAACAACTCATTATCGGTAGCCTGGGAAATTCTGCGTCTATCAAAAATCCTAAGGAATTCTGTCTTGAAACGCTCAAAATCATATAGGAAGGGGTCATCTCTGGAAACTAAAGGCATGGCCCAATTCGCTGCATCACCCCCCAAATAGGATAGAATAAAGGCTACCCGGGACTGAGCATCAGGGAAAAGGGTGGAGCGACACATGAAATGCAAAGAACATTGAGTTAGAAAAAGTTGAGCCTTTTGAGGGTCACCATGAAATCTTTCGGGAGGGGCCAAAGGAATCAAGGGGGAAACCGAATGAATTACTTGAGCTACAGTGTGTGGGTCTTGAGCTGGTTGGGCACTACCAGAAAAGGTCGAGGCGGGAAGGGTTCCAGTGGAGATCTCACTAACTCTCTGGGACAGTTGTGTGGTTTCCTGTCGGGAAATTAACAGCTCCTGTCTTAAATTCTTATTTTCTTCATTTAGGGCTCCTAATTCCCGTTGAATTCCCTCCAACATTTCCCCTAATGCCTTCAAACTGAAACCTTCAGCCATTCTGCCCAAGTGGGGAAATTTAGGGCACTTCAATCTGTCAGAAGCTGTGTCGGAAATCCCACGGAGGCAGAACGCTGCTAGCTCCCAATGCCCACCTCCCAGAACGCACTGTAGAATACAATGGCTCCAGGCAGGGGGAAAGGGGAATTGGATAAGAAGAGACACTCGAGCTTTTCTGGACTCCTTTTCTGTCTGGTCTTGATAATGTTGTCTGGAGTACCTAATGCACAGAGGGAGAAATCACTTAACTCTATGTACTCTAAATACCTGACTGCTGGGGTTCTCGCTTGTTGTACCTTCCCTACCAGGGTTTGCTGGAGTTTGAGCTCCTCTTCTGATTCAGCTGACTACTTCTGGCATGTGTTTCTATCAACCTATTGCACAAAGAGATATTATTCAGTCAGGTGATTACCCATTCCCTCCTAAAACTCTTACTCCTTCGCCTCCCCTTCTACTCTCTTACCTTGTGTAGTCTGACTGAATGATTAACAAGGGGGTTCTATAATTAGCGAAGACTGCTCTGCTCTTGGTGAGTAGTGGAATGATCACAAAGTCTAATGAACACTAATTCAGCTTCGGGTGATGGAATCCACAGGCAATTCTTGGCATTCAATGGAAGCGCGCAAAAAGGTAAGTAAAGGAAAGTTAGGAAGGAGAAATTAGGGAAGAACGCAAGCGGGGGATTCGAAGGGGGGGGAAGTACGCCTGGAGCGTGGTCTCTTATTTTCAGCAAATTAGTACCAGTCTTAGTCTTTCACGGCTGACCTTACTTGTTGTTGGACGTCTGGGCTTGAATGAATAACTCCCTGGAACACGACGATTTTCCGTCGAGCAGGAAGGCTGCCAAGTTCTCTGGAAATTTTACTGCTTCTGTCTCTTCTCTCACAGAAGATTCTCTGACGCTCTGTGAAGGAATGTTCCAATATGACTGGAACTCGGAATTTCTCTCCTCACTATGCCTCTTCTGAGTTTTACTAAGAATTCGTCACGAACTGTGACGCACTCTGGAATTCTTCTCAAACAACTACGGAGTTCACCCAAAACACAACTTCTCTCACTGAGGACTAAATTGAAGTGCGCATGAGAACGCTCTTCGCTGACGCACGAAACCTCATATCTCGCGAGATCCCATGCGTCAACAGTACTTAGATTGTTCTGATGAGTCAAGCGGCCATCTTGAAATGGTGCGCTTGATCTCTAGTAGGCATTTGTCCAAACATTACAGCAGGAGGGTTTGACCGTCACTCGAGATCTTTTCTGAGGCAAATTGAGGGTAGCGACGGTTTTTGCTTCCCTGACAAAGGGGACAGGAGAGGTCAATATATGACACTTATTTATTATACATAGAATGAATTCAAGTGCTCACATATTTAGTGACAACAAGCGTGACGTGCAGGTGAGGGTGAACTTTTAAAAGAGATCATCGCATTGGCAACAATAGAGAACCATTTTCTTGGTTAAATCAGTACAAAAAGGTTCAAGTTGCGTAAGGTCGACGACGTTTCGAACTCAATTATTCGAGTTCATCTTCAGGACAAATGTGAGCATATGAACTCTAAATATGGGAAATGCAAAATAAACAAGTATAAACAACTCATAAATTAGTCCCTGAACTGTAAATAGCATCACAATCAATTAAATGTAAGATACATAATGTTCTCCAAATAGCGATGCAGATAGGAAGATCCATTTGTGATAATTAATAATAAGAAACTGGAAAAAGAATCACGAAGTCGAAAAATTAACTGTCTATTACCCAATAATTGGACGCATTTAGCATCTTCAAAAGTTATTTGCATTAGACCCTAACTGTCACAAGGACGAATTAGCTATTAGAAGGTGCTGGCAGGGTGGGAAGGGGGCGTGAGGCAGCGCGATGAAAATTAGAATTGAACCACTTACTTAGCATATGCTCTTGCAAGTGTTTATGAACTCAAAAAAGTGGAACCCTTGCAGTGAAGCCACTGCTCTTGCAAGTGTTTATGAACTCAAAAAAGTGGAACCCTTGCAGTGAAGCCACTGCTCTTGCAAGTGTTCATGAACACTTGCAAGAGCAGTGGCTTCACTGCAAGGGTTCCACTTTTTTGAGTTCATAAACACTTGCAAGAGCAGTGGCTTCACTGCAAGGGTTCCACTTTTTTGAGTGGCTATATTAAGCTATACTATACTGAAAAGTAATTACTCTATTCCTCTATTGACCTATGTACATTTACCTAACTCATAGGCCAGCCAGAATTCCTGCCTCGCATAGTACACTCGCTCTCAGACTATGTCTACACCTACTATCCCGACTTACACCGAGGAATATATTGCGAGACTGATTAATGGACCTTCACTTTTCCATACACCGATACCTGCCAATAATACACCTTCCAATGTGGCAAGTGAGAAACTGACTAGCCTAGAAAGATTAAAAAAGAAACACATACGTACTGAGTTACACGCTCGTATGCTTACGGAATATTTAAAAGCCGATATCATCCCGGTAGGCTTGCAAGTACGAAATATCCCTGCAATTTTCCTACAAGACCCAAAATTTAAGAACGGTTTCGCCCACATTGGCACTACGTGCTCCCGCCATTGGATGGTGCTAGGTATTGACACTGCATTAGAACACAGCAGAAAAGAACTACTAGAAATCCGAGAACTAGAAAAGGCAATTTTAGAACTAGATAGCCTTGCAGATGCCAAATCAGCCCTAGAAAAACTAGAACGCACGATTGTTGATTTCCAAAATTTTGAACACCATAAAAAGTCGACCAAAGTGACAAAAGACATAAGGAATTACAACAAAGAGCAAACCTACCCCTACCTCAGAGAAGATTTTTTTACATCGAACAACCAAGATCAACAGAGGTACCCAACAGGCACTTGGGGAAGATTCAGAAATAGACAACCGGTCACGTTCTCCACCTCCTCTCTAGAATCCGACAACTCTGACCCCGGGGAAGGTACTAGCTCCTCTACATACAATCCCAATTTTTTAGAGAGAGGCCAGACATTCACAGGGGAGAGATCGAGAGGCAGAGGGAGACCCAGGTACAACTTCCCCCCAGGGGAACGACAAACACGCAGGAAATTCTACCAATGGGGTTACCAATACTAACCCCTCCCCCCTCACCTCCCCCGTCCAACATGGACCAAATGCCTATTTTTAACTTATCCAAACACCAACTGGCCTCAACTGATATTGCCCTACTTAGTAGAGGTATGTCTTTTGTCATCACGGAAAAACCCAACTGGTTTGACATCCACACCGAAATTCTTCAATTTTTTAGAAAAGTAAGACTGAATGTATTTTTTCAAGATAAAGAGACAATCACCAAAACTGACATCACAGGACTGCGACCCAAATCCACATTCAACCCACCTAGTGGTTCGATGCCCCCAGAAGTTATTGCTTTTGAACATCTTGTACTAAAAGACTTCAATGACATAAAAACCAACTATAGGTTCACTCCTTTTAATGTTAGCCTGGAAGAAAGACACAGCCTTAACACTCTAAAAAACTTGGACGATGTGGTCATAAAACCCTGTGACAAGGGAGGCGGTATCGTCCTACAGGACAAAACCGCCTACGACAATGAAATCCACCGCCAACTCAAGAACACGTCACACTATGAACGCCTTATGCGCAACCCCCTCCAAGACATCAGTGACCTAATCCTCACGGTTACCAAAACGGCTCTAGAAGAAGGCTACATCAGTAAACACGAATTCTCCTTTCTTAATAACAAAAGCCCTAGGACTCCAGTCCTATATACTCTCCCCAAGATCCACAAGAATCTGGAAACTCCACCAGGCAGACCCATCCTCTCTGGCTGTGGTTCAATTTTAGAACCTTTAGGGGGCTATATTGACTTTTTTATAAAGAATATGGTACAAGACACTACCACATATGTTAAGGACACCACACACTTTATCAATCTCATTGAATCCCAGCCCTTTGACCCCCAAACTGAACTCCTTGTCACGCTTGACATCGAGTCACTATACACCAATATCCCCCAAGACAAAGGTATAGAAGTCATCAAAAAACACCTCAATCTACGCCCAGCACCACATCAGGTCCCGACAGATTTCATCACTTCACTCCTTGAAATAGCTCTTACCAGAAACTATTTTATGTTCCAAGATCAGTACTACAGACAATGCAAAGGCACTTCGATGGGGGCCATTTTTGCCCCCAATTTTGCCATACTTTTTGTTGACGACATTGAAAACAAGTTCATTCTCAATAACACTGACCCATTTCTAAACAAAATTCGTGTTTGGCGCAGGTATATAGATGACGTATTCATGATTTGGTCTGGCACTGAAACTGAACTCCAACTATTCAGCGCTTGGCTTAATAACATCCAGCCTGATCTAAAATTCACCTATAATTTTGACAACACCAAAATTGATTACCTAGACGTCACGGTCAAGAACTCCGATGGCGAACTCTATACTACCCTATTCAGAAAACCGACAGAGCGTAACACCCTCTTGCAATACGATAGCTGTCATCCCAGGGCACTGAGAGATGGCCTACCCTACGGACAATTTCTCAGAATTCGTAGAAATTGCAAATTCAAAGAGGATTTCTTCCAGGAGGCTGAAATCCTGTGCAAGAAACTCACTAACCGGGGCTATCCTAGACGGTTAGTAAAGCGGTCAATGAAACGAGCATGGTACTCACATCGTGAATTCCTGCTGCAACCCAAAGAAAAAGCACCCCTCAACAAGATCACATGCGTGACTACTTTCTGTCCAGTCAGCAACAAACTCACCAAAATGATAAAAAAGCATTGGTCAGTACTAGGCCCTTTGGAGCTTCACACAGGCACCCCGCTCTTTGCTTTCAAAAGAGGACGGAATATTAAGGACCACCTAGTTAGAGCCCAAAAACCCACACACAAGGACAATACTCTACATTCTTTCCTTGGCCTCCCTCCTCTACAAGGCCACTATAAGTGTAACAATTGTATGTCATGTGATTCTACTTGTAACACCCAGTTTTTTTAATATAATGGCACGAAACACACTTTACAGTTTTTTTCTAACTGCAATTCACAAAATGTGGTCTATTGTATTAAATGCCCTTGCCAATTGCTCTATATCGGACAAACTACGCAGAAAATCAAGACCAGGATCTCTCAACATAGGAGTAGGATCCGCTGCAAAATACAAACGGCACCACTGGTGGAACATTTTTTGGCCAAAGGACACTCTGAAACTGATTTCACATGGCAAGTGATTGACAGTCTACACCATAACCACCGAGGAGGAAACCAACAACAAATCCTTAATCGCATGGAATGCAAATGGATTTTCAAATGCCGTTCTATCGAACATGGACTTAACACTCTGGACGAATACAGAACCATTCTGTAACTAGATATCGTGGCCCCATGTGCCACTAACTTTTGAAACTCCAGTCTATTTTGTTGCTCACCCTATGGCTACATGTATGCAGTCTTGTCCATTTTTCCAGCCATGAGACCGGTTATGTACTGTAATTTAATTGTACTTTATTTGCATACTTGATTGAAGATTGATCCCGCAACTACTAGAAATTCTCCGCTCTAGCTACGTTGATTGCTTATATGTGGTTTTATTTATTTTATTTTATTTGATTTCATCTAGATATAGCAAGTTTTCAAACTACCCTGTCCTGTACTTTGCAAGCATGCACTGTCCCCGAAGTTAGCCCCCTTTCTCACTCACATGTAGTCATTACACACGCCCTTCTTTATTTACCGTGCACCTACACGCATTCTCCCTTTTCCCACTCGTTACCTCTTAAAAACAGGCATATCCTGAGCCAACTCTCGGCGTTGGGTCCACACGCGCTTGATTGCACGCAGCTGCTTTCGCTTTACGTAACCATTAGCAACCTGCTTGCTCAAATACCCTTCGCATCCCACCATACTCCCAGTCGCTGCGCGTACTTACACGCGACCAGGACCCGCTCCAACCGCCACCCCCCGCGAGACCCCCATTGAATGAACCGCGTGCCGTCTGAAATGAGTAAGTAATTCCTAAATTACCTTTTTCGTCCTTCCCTTCCCTCGCGGCCATAATGTCCGCCTGACCATAATCACTTACTCCCCCCTCCCTTGCAGATTAAATTCCCGGCACCGGAACCCCTTCTTCCCAGATTGATCAGGTTGAACTAAAGCTTTGAAATCAAGTAAGTCTTTCTCTTAATCCGGCACAACCCCGTACCCTCGCATAACCACATCGCTCTACGTCTCGCTAACCATAAATCACTCCGTTTCCCCAGGCCATCGTTCTTTCTCGAGGCATTCACCGCTGTGGCGACACCACCGGTGCAACTCTCAATTGTCGACACCTTCTATTAATTACCTTCCCATATGCTAAGTAAGTGGTTCAATTCTAATTTTCATCGCGCTGCCTCACGCCCCCTTCCCACCCTGCCAGCACCTTCTAATAGCTAATTCGTCCTTGTGACAGTTAGGGTCTAATGCAAATAACTTTTGAAGATGCTAAATGCGTCCAATTATTGGGTAATAGACAGTTCATTTTTCGACTTCGTGATTCTTTTTCCAGTTTCTTATTATTAATTATCACAAATGGATCTTCCTATCTGCATCGCTATTTGGAGAACATTATGTATCTTACATTTAATTGATTGTGATGCTATTTACAGTTCAGGGACTAATTTATGAGTTATTTATACTTGTTTATTTTGCATTTCCCATATTTAGAGTTCATATGCTCACATTTGTCCTGAAGATGAACTCGAATAATTGAGTTCGAAACGTCGTCGACCTTACGCAACTTGAACCTTTTTGTACTGATTTAACCAAGAAAATGGTTCTCTATTGTTGCCAATGCGATGATCTCTTTTAAAAGTTCACCCTCACCTGCACGTCACGCTTGTTGTCACTAAATATGTGAGCACTTGAATTCATTCTATGTATAATAAATAAGTGTCATATATTGACCTCTCCTGTCCCCTTTTTCTATATATTAAGTATCATTCTCCCAGATGAGTCTTTGTACCTATACAAAATCATCCGCCCTCTTAAGGGCTTCTCTTTGTCCTGGACCTTCTTTGGCCATCCAGAACCATTGTTCCCTTCTACATTGTATCACCCCAGGTTCGCATAAGGGGTACCCTTGTCCTTCATAAACAATTAAGGCTGTAGCCTTGGCAATTGCTGCTTTGATGATTTTCTCACACTCTGAGGATCACTCAAAATTGCAATTTTTCTTCAGCTGCTGGCGAATGTTGTAGCATTTATCAGTGAAAATTAGAATGTATTTTGCACAAAATTCTGCCATTCCCAAAAAAAACTTTACGTCATCCTTGCTGGCAGGTGTGGATGCATCTCAATTGCTGTCACGAGTGTGGGTTTAGGTCTGACTCCATGTTCGTCAATCAGATGTCCCAAATAGGTTACACTTTTGCTTGCAAAATGGCACTTTGAGTGTTCAACAGTGAAACCTTTTTCCTCTAAAATCCTTAAACCTTGAGGAGCCTAGACTCTTGTCCCAATTTATTCCCACCAAAAACCAAGAAATCATCTTGAAAAAGGTGACACCTTCTTCCTTATTGAATAATTGAAACATGAGACGCTGAAAAACGTCTGCCGCTTAAGTTAAGCTAAAAGGCATTCGCTTAAATTGATAGCAGCCAAAAGGAGTTATAAAAGACGTGAACTTCTTAGCTTCAGGTGAAATTTTATTTTGTGGTATGCTGACGAAAGGTCAACAGTGGAGAACCACTTAGCACCTTTCAAACAAGTAACCATTTTGTTACTTTTAGGCAGCGAAACCTGTCCACCACAATATTGTTGTTTAAGTGGTGTAAGTTCACACAGAGTCTGATTTTTCCATTGCTTCGCCTCGCTATAACCACCAGAGAAATCCAATCAGAGGCTTTGATATGCTCAAATACCTTTGATGCCATTAGCTTCTCTAATTCCTTAGCTACTTCATCTCTTACCAACAAGGGTAAATTACGAAATGTGCTTATTTTAGGCACTGCATTATCCATAAGACGGATCAAATGTTCAAATCCGTGGAAATTCCCAAACTTCCCACTAAACACTGAGGGAAACTGTTTGAGCATTCTTTCCCCCAAGGTGCTGCCTTCATCAACCACCAACACGTGTTCTTTGCTATTAGGATCTAAAATGATGGGTAAAAGTTTCTGGTCAAACCAACCTAAAACTTGCAAACCAGTTCTGGCAAAATACAACTTACCACGGTTCTTCCTATTTTTGAACTGAAATGTGAACCACCTGTATCCTATAAAATCAATTTTCTCTCCACTATAATCTTCTGGATGTATATCAGGTTCCAGTAAGTGCTCCCCCACTTTTCCCACAAATGCATTAATGATGGTGTGAGGTGATCCCGAGTCAGCAAAAGTTTTTAATCTGACTCCTCCAATCACCATCCAACATTCAGGTTTGTTACCACTAATGGTATCATTAATGAGAACAAGGTTACTTCTCACATTCATAACTAGATTGTTTATAGGTGTGTCCTCATCCAAATAAGTATGACTCTCATCTGACACATTCGCACTACTTTCCAGATCTTCCACAAATGTTGCCTTTGAATTTGCTTTTTTTCTGCAAACCTTTGCAAAATGGCCCAGATTGCTACAATTGCTACATTTGTGTCTGGCTGCAGGACATTTCTTACTTTAGGCCAGATGGTCAAGGCTATCGCACCTGTGGCACCTTGCTTGGTCTTTAGTTCTAACCCTCTCCCTACTAAATTTAGAGACTCCTTGTCTGTCCCCACCAAGGTTTACCTTGCCAACAAATAATGAATCTTGAACATTATCCTTCAAGACTACAGCATAGCTACTCAAAATGTCAGCCTTCCGAACATTAGCCAGGACCTCTTCCAAGGGTGCATCACCATTAATCCAAAGTCTATCTTGTATAGTTGGATTACATGCATGCATGACCACCTGATCTCTAATTAGGTCATCGTGCAAGGCTCCAAATTTGCAATCTAAGGTTAACTTCTTTAACTCTGAAACATAGATGTCCATCAGTTCTGACTTGCGCTGCTTCCTTGTAATACCTATACATACTGTTGGTGCAAAGTAATTATCTAGCTGTAACAAAGCTAACTCATACACATTGACATCACAAGAAACTGCACTTTTTGTCATTTGATTGTACACCATTAACCCCGCCGATCCCAATGAGTGTAACAGTAGTCTTTTCTTCTGTTCTATCGCCATCTTAAGAGCTTCGTCCACCACCTCAATATAATTAGTGAAGTAAGCTCTCCATTCTAACCATTTAATGGAGGGTTCTGAGCCGGCTGCCCAAAATGCCTGAGGATGACTAATGTTAAAACTCTGAGTGCTCATGATGAATCGACTTGTCCAGTGTCCACTCTTCACTACAAGCCTAGTCCACTGTCCTGATCTTCACCACAGGAATGAGCACTCAGAACAACTACTTGAAGGTAGCCATACCAAGGAATGAAGAATTATCTTAACTGGATCAAATAATAATAGCAATGAATTTCGCCCAATTAAAACATAAGGAGAGGTTTTATACCAAGTAAATACCCATAAATCCAATGTGAGTGAAGGCTATATGATTCTGAAACTGACTTGCAGCACTGCCTATAACTCCGAACTCGTAATAAATGAAATAGTAGTGAAGTTTCCAAAATGGGCAATTGCGAATTCACGCAATGTGACCTGTGTCTGTGATCATGTCCCTTCCGGGCATACTTCCTTCAGCCGCAAACGGAGAAGACTCTGTTCTCGTTAGTCTTTGTTCGTCTGCCCCTTACCCTGCTGTGCTGCAACATTACGTCCTGAGACAGGGGAGAGGAACTACAGAGGAACTACAGCCCCCAAGGACCACCCAGCTGCGCCCACGCCACACACGTCACGCCTACACACCAGGAGGTGCTACAACTGTGGCAAAGCCAGGGCCAATGGCGTGCCCGTCTGCGCCCGTCTGCTGCAGGGCGAGGCTGGGCTGGGCCACCCCCTTGAATTTGAATGAGCCAAATTCTACAGCTACTCACTGGTAAGGAGATTGTGCAATTTACCAGCTTTTTCATCCCTCCTACTTAAATATACCACTGTTGAAGTATGGGCAAAAGGAAATTACTGCCCGGGGAAAAATGCCCATGAAGACTACACCCATTACCAGCCTGCAAAATCTGTGGGGCTGCTCAACAGCGAGATCGTGCACGTTGAGGATCAATTGGCAACCATCAAAACTGCACTAGACGCTGTTTTAAAAGATTCCTTACCAGAGGGTGGGCCAGACCCCTTAGTACTCACTCATAATGAGAGAGACAAGGTAATTGTGATAGAGCCACCACCAATCAGTTCAGTTCAGTTCAGTAATTCTTTATTCGGTGGTTAAAAACCATCATAAAAGAGTACACATTGTATACAGTTAAAATAGTATTAAATCATCATACAAAAACACTGACTGAATCTATATATATAAAAATAATTCATTATTCACAGTGAATCCACCTTGGTAGCTTAATGGAAATAGCGGGTGGGGAATCCTGCCAGGGTCACAAATGGTTCTAGCCTCTGGTCACCCTTAATCTTAGTGCAAATTTCAAAAAACTTATGACAGAACACAGTGTTAACGGGTCACTAGCCCTTTGTAGGAAGATCAATGCCTCTTTGGCTCGAGTAAACCTGGCCTTTTTTAAAATTTCCTTTAAAAATCTACGTCTTGGTGTTGCATAAAAAGGGCATAAAAGTACAAAATGAAGGGTGTCCTGCGGAGACATATTGTCGCAGCCGCAGGCACCCTTCTGCTCAATTAAATGACTAAAACCAGCTGGGTCAGCTAACAAATATGATAAAAGATTGAGCCTAAAACGTGACATTAAAAACCTTTCTTGGGCATTATACATAACACAAAGATACGGTTCCATCCCTTCAGTGGTTTCAAGCCTGCTGTAAACACTCACTGATCGTTTGGCCCCTTCCACTGTAGTTCTAACAGACGATCTTTGGTCCAGAAAAATTCTCTTGAGTTTAAGCTTGTCCTGTAATGTAATCACTGAAGGGTTTGAGTAAAACTCCTTGCAGCCCATATTCTCCAGGTTAGTTTTTACATAATTAAGCCATGGGATATTCAGGCTTTTATCTCTTCCAGGGCAATCTTTTAGGATCTGCCTACTCAACGCAGCTTCAGGGTTTGTCCAGGTTTTGAGCCAGGCCAGAATTGGTCTAAATTTTATCATATCCTCTATGTAAGGTCTTCCTAATTCTCTGTGTACTATGACAGCTGGGGTGCTATTAGGAACTTTCAATATTGAACGTAAAAATTTGTTTTCCTCCCTTTGTAGTGAATCAAGATTTATAAAACCCCACACTTCTGAGCCGTACATGGCTTTGGAACAACACATTGAGCCATAAAGGTTCATTGTTTGATCCGGACACCAACGGCCAACTCTCCTCCCGTAACCTGCTAGGGCTCCGGTTGAGGCCACCAATTTGCCACACCTTTCCTGTACCAAAGGGGTAAATTTCAGTGACTCATCAAAGAGCAAGCCTAGGTACGAGAAAGATTGCACCCTTTCTAGTGTGTGATTTCCAATTCTATATGGGAAGCTGGTCCGTGGTTTGTGACCTGCCGTCATTACATAAGATTTTTGTAAATTTACAGACAGATCTAGCACGTCCATGAATTTTACGAACCCATCAATTAGAATCTGCAAGCTTTTGGGGGTTCACGCCAAGAGAACCGCATCGTCTGCATACAGCAGCACCGGGATGTTGCGTGTCCCCACCCTTGGGCAATCTGTTTTTAAATTGGTCAAGGACTGTTCTAAATTGTTGATGTATAACGAGAATAAGAAAGGGGCAAGTATGCAACCCTGCCTCACACCACTTGTGCATCTAAAAGAATCAGTCAACCCCCATTCCTTATTGTAGCGTACTCTGGCAGAGGTCTCTCTGTGCAGTTCCCTCAGAGTACAGATTAGACCTGGGTCAATTCCCAGATGATTCATCATAGCCCAAAGCTTGTTCCTATGAACGTGGTCGAATGCAGCAGCCAAGTCCATAAACCCCAGGAAGATGGCTTCGTTGCTGGTTTTAATATACTTTGCGACCAGCATATAGAGGTTCAAGCATTGGTCACTGGTAGACCTTCCTGTCCTAAAACCGTACTGAACGTCTGAGATGATATAGTTATCCTCGGCCCATTCAGTCAGGCGATTCAGTATTGCTCTTCCTAGGATTTTAGCTGTAACGTCTATCAGAGAGATTGGACGATAACATTGGGGGTTATCTCTGTTGCCCTTTTTAAAAATGGGTACTATAATAGCCAACGACCAGGAATGGGGCAGACCAACCCTAGTGGCCGCATTTATGACTCGGGTTAAAATGGGGGCCCATAACTCCAGATTACTCAAAAACAAGTCCGGTGGGGTCCCATCTGGGCCCGGGGCTTTATTTTTAGTTAGTCCCTCAATGCCCATAACAATTTCTTCTAAGGTAAACTCCAGTACCTGTACCTGCGTAACCACCCCCATCTCCTCTGTCCGGTCTTCCTCCCCATGGTTGTACAGGCCCTCAAAGTGGGCTGTCCACTGCTCCGGCAAGATGTTTGTGCCAATCTCAGGGGCGTTGTTATCTTGAAAACAAGGGGTATTTATTAGTCTCCAAAATTCTGTGATATCCCTTTTTTCGGAGGCCTCCCTCAAGGCCGCCCACGCTTCCCCCTGCAGTGCTGCTTTCCTTCTCTTCAGCTCCTTCCTATATTTTAGTCTACATGTTATGACTTCTACTGTGTCCCTAGGTTTACTGCTAAGGGCTTTTTTTAGCTCCCTCAAGGCTCGTGTGCAGTCCCCATCGAACCATCTCGGTGTATTCGAGTTGGTTTTCTTTGGGGCCTTGGTCCACAATAGCCCCTCCACCAGGCTAGTTATTTGACCAAATGCGTTTGTTAATCGAGCCCCTACAACAGAGAGATCTAAACACTCATCAATGAGTGATTTACCTTTTTCCATTAAGGACCGGTAAAATCTTTCCCCGTCTAATTTCACCCACCTAAGTCTTCTACCTTGGTCCGTCACTCTCTCGGTGATGCCCCAACTGAATTGGTCTTTTGTTTCGCCAGGTACAGAAACTCCATTACCAAGGGATTGTGGTCACTGAAGGGGCTCCACTCAATTCCTACTTCAGTGATCCGGTTCTTTAAGCACCTGGAAGCAAGAATATAATCTATGTGGGAAGAACACCCTCTCCCTTTAAAGGTGGGGGGGAGTGTGCCATCTGGCCCCAATGGCGTCATATCAACCGTGTGCTCCAGGTCATAAGATTGAAGGAGCTTGCCCAGGTCTGTACCACTCGATGAGTGAATAAAATGAGGACCCTTTTTCACTGGGCAATGTGACCAATTCACATCAATCGGAAACAACAGGGGGCATAAGTGGCAGTTCAAATCACCCATTACTAATATCAATGAGGCCAGGGCCCCGTTAACAGGCGCAAGTTCTTGGCTCAGTCTGGAATCTAATTCCCCCAGAATCGGAATATCATCTCCGGGAAGACCTGTGTTATACACATTAAACAACACGAGCCTTAACTCTTTACTCCTAAACCTCAAAGCCTGGATGTTCCATGAGAACCAGTCCACACTGGTCCATTTGCCTTGTATTTTTAAATCTACATACATGGACAATCCTCCCTTAGCTCTACCTGAAGTGGTTTTCTGTGCTGGGATAAAAAAACATTTATACCCTGCCATGTGATAGTGGGTGTTGTCCGTTACCCAGGTTTCTTGCAGGCAAATTATGTGGAAATGGGCCATGTACTGCCGCCAGTCCTCATTGTCAAATTTACTTGCAAAGCCTGCTATGTTCCAAGAAATAGTTCTCAGTCCCTCTTCCGCTATGTTATCTTTCCCTGGCCCAAACATACCTTGAGAGATATTAACCAACCCATCTTGGTTCCTACCATGTGGCCTCTGTGATTCCCTACCCTGTAATGTTAAAGCTGTGGCTATAGCTCCTGTCCCTGAGATTACTTGCGGTCGTCCCTTAGCGATGGAGTTAGAGGCTTCCGGAGTCTGTACTGGGCTCCTGCACCTACGCTCCCCTAATGTTGACTGTCTATCCTCTTTGACCAAAAGGTGTGTGAGTGGTGTCCCCCCTCGGTTTTTCGAGCCTCCCCCAGTCAGTGCATCCAGGTCAGGATTCTTATATTCTATGTCGGCCTGCTTTTCCGGGGTATGTGGGGCGATTAGTCAATCAGTCTCCTCTAGAGACCTTAGTGGGCTGAACCTGTTTCCCCAGCATGGGTGTCACCCCTTCCCATATCCCTGCCGTTCCTCGTGTGCAATTTGGGATCCTGTCTGAGTACAAGTTTAATCCCTCCCAACTTCTCCAAGTGCTGTACTGTCCCTCGTGTGTTTCATGCTGCCTTAGGTAAAAATAACTAAGTGACAGAGGCCTTATACCACTCACACGACTAAGTGTCCCCTGTCTGAGGATATGCTCAACAACCCCCCTATCCCTAAAGTTGGCAATAATACAATTGCCTACGATGTTTTTAGGTCTGATTCCTAGCCAGTTCACTCTTCTAACCAAAAGGATTTCCCCGTCTTGGTTATCTGCTAATGGTCTATTTTGGGTCAACCAATGAATGAGTTTGTTTTTTAAGTCCTGGTGTGTTTCTCTCTGCTCGTGTTTTAATTCTGGGACCCCAGCAAAAACTACCACAAACGGACATGACTCAGGTGGTAAATTTACAGTGGGTAGAGCCTTGGTGGAGTTTATTGTGGTAGCCCTCTCTACATTGTGTGCTGTTCTTACATTGGGATCAGCCGATAGTTGGGATCGCTTATCCGATTGTTGCACACCTGGACCATTAACTGTGTGTAATCCTCTATCATTTGGGTTAGTGAGATTATCCACTTGTAACTGAGGAGCCGGGACTTTGTGGGTCTGTACAGTTATTAATTGTGCGTCCCCTGTATTACTAATGTTCCTCTCCCTTTGGGGCACTAAGTTAGTATCTGGGGTACTTATAGAATTACTTGATTCCCCTACTGGGCTGCCTTTTTTCTCCCTATTTTTTAATTCACTCAGGATTTTATCCAACCTGCTTGCCAGTGGCTTCATCTGATTTACAATAAATGTTTCTAAATGAGCTTATAAATCTGACGTAATTTGGGCCAACCATATTGGTGGGTCTACTTGATGAGATGTCTGTACTGCTCGCTCTACCCCAGTGTTGTTTCTACTCACAGGGTGGGAGGAACTCGCTGTGCTATTTTTAGTCCTTCGCTTCTTTAGGCAGCCTTTCTTCTTTCTTTGCATTGTAACGCTTTTAGCTACAACTAAGTCCTCCCTTTTCCTTATGGTGGTCTGTTGGGCACACGGGATATCCTGCTCGCTAGGCTCTGAGGGGCAGGGCGGTGTGATTAACACAACCTCCTGGTCCTGATCTTGGGTAGCGACAGGTGGGTCAAATACTGGGGTTAGGGACAAACGTCTCTCTGTGCGCTCTATTTCGCTGGACACAGCCCCTAGCGCTCTTTTAAGCATACGGTCAATAGCTGTCGGCTGCATAATTACAGGAAAAGGTGAACTAGTGTCAGCTTTATGCGCCTGGGGAACAGAGGGAGTGTTAAGCTTTGCTCTTATCGAGCGTGTAACCGTTTTGCCTGCCATGCTCCCAACAACAATTAATCACTGCCCTTGAAGGTATCGTAATGGTACTTATTCACCCCACGCTAGTTCTAACCTTCACTACACCCAGCCTCGAATAGATGGAGTTTTATCCCCTCCTCCCTTATCACAGCATGCGCACAATACAATACAGGCAAGATGCCGTAACAAGTGGAAGAGTCTCACGAAAACGAGATATGAATTTGGTTTTACAGTCCCTGAATCAAACAGTCATGACTCACTGTCAGTTCTCCAGATGTAGTAACCAAGAGGGGTGGCCCAGCCCGGCCTCTTCTGGCCCCTGACGGCCACAGACGGCCCGCCCTCTGCCCGGGCTCAGCCCGGCACGTCCCGCGCGCGTCCTCGCGAGAGGAGAGGCAGAGACCGGCTTTAAGCGCCTCCTGGCGCGCTTCTGTGCGTGGTCAGGGGGCGTTGCCAAGCCCGGCCCCCGGAGAGAGATGCAGCTGGAAGAGGCAGCGGCAGCACCAGCCACACGCCGCCAACAAACACGAGTCACCCACCAGTGTAGTGCTGAGACCGGCTTTAAGCGCCTCCTGGCGCGCTTCTGTGCGTGGTCAGGGGGCGTTGCCAAGCCCGGCCCCCGGAGAGAGATGCAGCTGGAAGAGGCAGCGGCAGCACCAGCCACACGCCGCCAACAAACACGAGTCACCCACCAGTGTAGTGCTGAGACCGGCTTTAAGCGCCTCCTGGCGTGCTTCTGTGCGTAGTCAGGGGGCGTTGCCAAGCCCGGCCCCCGGAGAGAGATGCAGCTGGAAAAGGCAGCGTTAGCACCAGCCACACGCCGCAAACAAACACGAGTCACCAATCAATGATGTTATCAAGAAGGGAACTGTACTTAGATTGGCTAACCCATGTATCCTTACAACCCCCCCTGGAAATTTCAGCATTGTCATCTGATTCTGACCTGTTACCCCCGCCAACTAAAAAAGTGAAACACTTTATAAAGGATAATGGTCTTGTGGAGAACCAGTCAGTAAAGGCTGAAACAAAACCTAAGCGAAAGAGGTAAAAAGGCAGGTGTGACAAAGGGGGATAGTGATCCAACGAACCATGCACAGAGACCGCAAGATCTGGAAACGCTATGTAAAAAATACATGACAAGTTAGATAGCAGTGAGCGACGCCTGATGTCAGAAATCAAATCGATCCACAACAATGTGGCCTTTTTAACAGATCTGGTTTGTGAATTATTGCCCTCTAAAACTTCGATCAAGATCACTAATACTCAGAAACCAGTGGAAAGATCAAAAGAAGGAGCAGGCAAGTCTATCTGCATTGTCTTTTAGGGACTGTCCGACTACTCGATCTACTCAAGTTTTAAGGTCACGCAAAGACGATATGGCCCCTTCTTTGAGCCCTGAAAAAACTTGCATGAAGGATAAAGTGAATAGTATCATGTAACTTGTTAAAAACACTAAGGAGCCGCTACATCTCCCCCCTCAGGCGACCCCGTATGTCATTGTTCTCAATAATGTTCCTATACTATCAGAAAACCAGAGCAAACCATACGAGACATTAAAAAATCAAGTAGTTCACTGGATCTCAATACAGTCCAATCTTGGTATAAATATGTTACATCAGAATATTATACTGCTAAGGAGAGTGAAATGGGTGGGTAACTCTAGAATTTTATACCAGGCCGATTGTGTTGTGATGAGTTTACATAGCAGGGAATTGGTAGGTAACTTGGTTGAAGTTCTCTCCAACAATTATACCAAGCCTGGTTTTCACCATAACGATTATATTACTGCTTTCCCACTTGGCTTCTTTTATAGGCCTAGCTATAGTAATGCCAACATAAACCCTAGGTATAACCCATTTCCAATTGTCCCACTGTTTAATAAATATGCACGCCCTGTGAGAAAGTGCCAACTTTCTTGCATGGTATGCCCCCACTTTTTGCTGAATTGCTGAATGTACTTTGACTAAGTGTACTCCAGCCAATCAGGTGCCCAGGGCCTATGTTCCTTCCCTAAACAAAAACCTCAAACCCAAATTGGAAAACCCTGGCCACATGTCAGCCCCTGGTAAATGGTACCCTAGGTACCCAGGGCCTTGTGACCAGGGAAGGCCTCTAAGGGCTTCAGCACTCATTGTGCCACCCTTAGAGACCCTGTACCCTAACACCCACACACTGCCCTTGCAGGCTGAGTGTCTGGGTACAAGACAAAACAAAGAGTCGACATGGCACACATCCCTGTCTGCCATGTCCACCACCTACACTGCCCTGGCATACATAAGCCACCCCTCTAGCTGGGTGCCCTGTGCCAGTGGTGTGGGCACAGAAGCATGAGCCCTGTGCCCCTACAGTACCCAGGTACCATTCCTGGGCCCTGTAAGTGCAGTGCTGCCATTTAAGAGTACATGGTGCTGAGAGCTCGTCAAACACGAACGCCACAGCACCATATTGGCAACACTGAAGACTGGGAAGTTTGGTATCAAACTTCTCAGCACATTAAACCTGCACTGATGCCAGTGTGGGATTTAATGTACCAAGCACCACAGAGGGCATCTTAGAGATGCCCCCTGAAACCTAACCTACAATCCACGTCTGGTCTGAGAGGCTGCCTAGGCTGCCACACAGCAGACATATTGTTGGACCCCTGGGTAGGAGAGCCCCGGCTCTCCTGGGCCTGCAACAATGCACATCCTGGGCGAGGTGCTAGGTCTCCTTCCCCAGGATGGGCAGGGGGAAGCTTCAAAGGCATGCCGCCTCTGTGAGCTTCCCCAGGCTACTTGCAACCCCACTCTGGCGGGAAGCCTGGCCGGAAACCCAAATAAGGACAGGGGATGTGCCAGCCTGCCAACCCCACCCCTCAGGTGGGGGAGGCGAGGTGAAGCACATCTCCGGGCGCTTGCCACCTTGAAGATGGGAGGCCCTACCCAATCAGGACTAGGCTACTGCCCCCCTCCCACAGGAGAGTGGCAGAATAGGGGGTGTACCCACCCCAGGATAAGGACCCATTGGCCCCTGCCCTTTACCTACCTGTAACACCCCTAAATCTAGTATTTAGGGGCACCCTGAACCTTCCTTCCCCAGATTCCAGATTAAAAAAATACAAAGAAGAGCAAGAAGAAAGAATACCTGCCCTGCAGCTGCTAAGAAGAGGAAGACACCAACTGCTTTGGCCCCAGCCCTACCGGCCTGTCTACCCTCGAACCTGCTCCTGCTACAACCCAGCACCTCTTGTGGCTAGCAACCTCACAAACCCCAAAGGACCTGGCTACCTTTTGGCTATAAGCACCTGGGACTCCCATGAGCAGAGGCTCTGCTCAAACTCAGCATCTAATCCCTGGCATCAGCCCGGAACCACAAACTCTGCCCACTCTGCACACGCCAAGCCTGGCCTGTGCCGGAGTGACCAAGACCACAAGGACGACCCCCCTGCGACTGTGACCCTGAGTCTGGCACCCAAGGACTTCTCTTGACGCTCCTGATGATGCCTGCAGCCTCAGAACCAGGTACCCCCCCAACCGCGATCAACAGAGGGTAAGATTTTCCAACACCAAAAGGCACCCATGCACCCGGCGCCCTGCGGCCCCCTCTGCCCAACTCCTGGGTACCTACCTATCCTCCAACTACCCAACTTACCTCTCGAAGTGGTGGTGGCACCTGAAGAATCTTCGTCCCCGAGCTTGCAGCCTTTTTCCAAACCGGAGCTTTCCCATTGAAATCAATTGAGCGCCCGAAGGCTCAAAAGCACCCTGCACCCAGCCGCCCCAGTGGCCCTGGCAGTGTAACCTTTGCACCTATCTACTCCCCCATTTGCCCTGAGCAAGTGACCAGGAGCCCAGCTCCCACAGCCGCCTGGCCGGCTAGTCAGCAGCCACCAACCAAGGCTCCCCTGCCTCCCATAGGATAACATTGGGCCTAACTCACTCTGCACCCGGCTGCCCCTGTGCCGCTGAGGGTGGAACAACTGTACCTACCTGACCCTGGGAGATCCCTGAGTCTCTGCCCAGAACCTTAACTTTGTCAGTTGAGTACTTACCTGAAAGCTGATAACTCAATCTTCTCCATAGGGTAACATTGACTGGTTTCTTCTGAAATTTCTTCTGTGTGGAGTTTTCAAAACTTAAAATATTCACCAAAAATCAGCCGAGTAATGAAAACGAAAATACTCACCTGCTATTAGGTGAGATCCCAGTGCTGGATCTTGGTACCCAGTACTGACCCTGAAAATATTCACAACCGTACTTACCAGTAACCCAATATTCTTCCATTGGAAATCATTGACTGTTTTTCTGTAAAAAAAATTCTGTCGATTTTTGCAAACTTCAAATATTCTTTAAAAATCGTACAAACTGTAAAAACGTAATTACTTACCTGCTTTAGATAGAGGTCCCAGTACTGAGTCTAGGCACCCAGTACTGGATTACAAAAGTAATGAGAACATAATACACCTGCAAATTGAATTTTCTTCCATAGGGAATCATTGACTGTTTTCTATGAAATTTCTTTTGTCAACTTTTAAAATAGCAAAATATTGCCTAAAAATCATAACAGCAACTAAGTCGACTTTTATCACTTGTTTCTAAGAACTGACCCAGGACTGAATCTAGGATCCAGTCCTGGAATTACAAAAGTAATCCTGAAATTAATCTATTGCAAATAACTTAAAACTTTCATTGAACTCAATGCATTGTTGTGTTTGAAATTGTGTTGCCTATTGCAACAACCTGTAACTTTCCATATTAGCCAATTGCATATTGAAAAAGTATTTACCTAAAGCATCTCATTCTGAGAAAGTATATTTTGATACCTATTGTTGGTTCTAAAATAAAACAAACATATATTTTTATATATAAACCATTGGCCTAGAGTTCAGTTATTGAGTGTGTGAGACCATTTGCTGACTGAGTGTGTGCAACAAATGCTTTACACTGTCCTCTGTTACTGCCTTACTGCTCGACCAAGCTACGACTTTAGAGAGTAAGGTTATATCTAAATTTAGCCTCTGCCAAACCTCTGGGGACTGTGGACTCTGTACACACTGTACCTATTGGGGAACAGTATATACAGAGCCACTTTCTCACACCCCTGAGAAGTTGCAGTGAAACTGATTGACAGCTTGGGGTTGTGGTTGCCCCACTAGCTAGGAAAATAGATCATATGTTAACTTGCAAGCAGTTAGATGCTGACTTAAGTGGAAAAACTCAGAAGGGGGTTACGGGACAGTTAAGGGGCGTAGTCGCCCAAATAGCTGAGAATATGGTTCATAGCCTAACTTGTTAGCCGACAGATGCTGACCCAAGTTTGCAAGCTCAGAATGGGGTCGTGGGAGAGCAAGCAATTAAAGACACAGGTTATATTGCCATCTGTAACCAGTTTAAAGTTGGACCATATATATTTGACCTGAAGAGCGTTTTAGTACTAGGTCAGGGAATTTTGCAGGTATTAAAAACAAAGTTAATGATGAGGAATGGCTAAAAATGCTAGAGGGGAGTGTTTAATACTAATACAGGAAACTTGGCTTACTGAGCCCTTTTTTTATTGATGGTTTTCAAACTTTCTGTACAAATGCTAGCCCCTCTTGAATGGGGAGAGCAAAAGAACGTTTAGCGGCGTTAATTGTGGTAACTTCGCCACTAACATTAAGGAAAGCCAACACTACTTCACAGTTTTATTAACTTTTACATTTCTACTCGGAGGGAAAACAGTCTATTATTGTGATACATTTTTAAAATCACATTTTTGATAAAACAAGAAACAGGGCTATTAAGCATTAACTGTGAAAAATTTGATATTGAAGTGGGAGAACCATGTGGATATTATGACTATTTTGGTGATCGTATTCCCCATTTCCCACATGATTCTTATGGGGAAGCGATTAATAATGCAATTCATAAATACAATTTAGTTGTTATGGATCCTATTATCCCTGCTGGAGAGACAATCACACAAACATATGTAGGAGCTAGGTCATCTTCGAACATTGATCACTTTATTGTGTCTGCAAATTATGGGGATCTGGTAGATCCACATGAGTCTCCTTAGTGCCCATTACCTGCTAATATTGACCTTGAGGCTTATTCTGACATGCCAGGAAAGGGGGAAGGCAGTGGACACAAATATTAAGACTCAAGATAACAATTGAGTCTCCATAAGGTGGTCAGGCGTAGATCACACAACCTTTATGGAAAATCTTAAGGGGAAAAAACAGAGAGATTTAGATATATGTTTGGATAGCTCCGCTATAAATTCGGCAATTATAACTGCATTTTGCATTATCACTACTGAAATAGCAGGTGACCTAACCTCCAAGAGTAAAAAGAATGTCTGTGATTTTAACCCCAGATGGTTTAACCAGGAGTGCTCAAGGTTAAACTGAGAATTAAAAACAGCCATGAAAGTAAAACCAATAGACAGCGCTAGGATTACTTACCAGAGTAAAGCTCATAAAAACACTCTGAAAGAAAGGAAATCGGAGATCCGTGAGGAGGCCTGGAAAAAATTAATACAGGCCGCTGAGACACGAGATGCAGCTCTTTTCTGGAAAACAATCGATCATCCCTTCTTTAAGGAGAATACTGCAGTGAAACTTGATATCATTGTCCCGCCAGAAGATTGAATAATGCATTTTGAGAGTATTTTTAACCCCGATGCCGTTAAAGCAACTAAGGGAAATAATGTAAATTATATACTAGTGGAGCCTGTAAAATTATCCCCAATAATGCCAGAGGAAATCCTAAGTGCCTTACAAAAAAGTGCTAATGGCAAAGCTGCAGGACCTTATGGGGTACCCATTGATGTTTTTAAAGATAACACTGATTTTTGGAACCCAATTTTATTAAATGTTTTTAATGCCACATTAGGTGGAGTGCTGCCTATATCCTGGGTGGAAAGTGTCATTGTACCAATTTTTAAAAAGGGGGACAGAGGGAAGGCCAATTGCTACCGTCCCATATCCCTTCTCGACTCCTCCTCCAAACCGATGGGGAGAATAATGTTGGGGAGGTTAGAAAAGTAGGCCACTGAGACTAACACCTTAACAGAGGCCCAATATGGTTTTAGAATGGGTATTTGGATGGTGGAACAATGTGTAAATCAGGAACTATTGATAGGGAAGTATACATTAGCGAAGGAAGGGATTTTACATCTTTGTTTTGTTGACCTCACTAGCGCCTTCGATCTCGTGAATCATGTCAAACTACGGCAGACATTAAAAGGGCTAGGTGCTCCTATTGATATAATTATATATTTACCACAGATTTACAACTTGTTAACTTCTAGAGTCCGGTTTGGTGCATTAGGGGAATGCATCCTAGACTTCAGAGTAATGTGTGGAATTCGACAAGGCTGTGTCTTAGCGCCTCTTTTATTTTCTCCAAATATTAATAATGTAGACACTTTTTTACAAAACCAAGTCGCTGATGCTCCAAAAGTTCGGGCACGCCCCACCCCCGTACTTTTCTATGCAGACGACGCTGTCCTGTTATCAAGGACAGCGAACGGTCTGCAATGCCTAATAGATAACTTCACCCTGTATATGTCCGGAAAAGTTCTTCAATTAAATCTTTAAAAAAACTTTTGTTATGAAATGTGAGAGCAATAGGCTGAAGATTAGACAACACCAAGTGGGAGGGGTAGTCATGATTAGAATTTTAACTTTTCATACTTGGGTCTGATTTTTAATAGCAACGGCGCTTAGAACACACAGTTAGAATCTTGTAACTTAAAATTTTTAAGGTCCACTGAAGGTATCTATAGGTTTTCAGGAAAAATAGGAAATAAACCCATACGGGAAATTCTCGCCCTATATCGAAGCAAGTGTGTTACAGGTGTTTGTTATGGGGCTGCCATATGGGGGAGAGTCAATACTGCTTCCCTACAAATCCAAGAAAATAAATTTCTGAAAAGACTATTGGCAGTCCCTAGTACTACAGCGAATTACATACTACACAAAGAATTATCCGTACCATACTTAAGTGATTTAATAAATATGGCAGGGATCCCTTTTTGGCAAGGGATATGGGCCAAAGATGAGACCAAATTTACAAGGGATCTAATCCTTGACTGCGTGGCCCTCGACCACAGCAGAAAAATCCCTGGTTAGAGCATATGTATACCCCTTTAACATGCTGTAAGGTAGACACTGATAGAAAGAACCCTGCATTTATCCAGGACTACAGCAAAAGTGACCTGAAATTAAGATATATGAATGCTAGGGAACGCGTAAGAGAGGTTGAAGTTAGCCAAAAGCACAGTGTCCTCTCTTACTGCGAATGCACATCTGTAAGGGGCACACAAATATATTTAACACAGGTAAGAAATGTTCTAACCAGATTTTATTGAACGAGGCTTAGGTTTGGCACACTTCGCTATATCATAGCATTCCCTAAAATGGAAAAGTGGTGATACTTCCAAATTGCCCGTGTTATGGAAAGTCCCCCCAATCCACGCTGCATTTTATACTTTTTCGTAGCTTTTATAGGGATATTCGAAAATCAGTTTTAAAACCTCTCATTTTATCCAATATGCTTTTTCATTATAAACATGCTTTTAATTTGGTATATAGTCTGGAAAATGAGAAATTTATGAACGCTGTCATCTTGTTTATATTATTGGCAATAAGAAAGATTTATTCACATCTGGATGCACTGCTATATGAAAAGCCAGACGAGTGTATGTAGTTATGTCATGTATCGTTTACTGTAACATACAATAGCTCAATAGCTCTATGCACTCTTTGTATCTATATGATACAGGTCACCTTGCTCATTTTGTACTGTGTATTATACCGGGACATACAATAGCACTTTGCCTTCTTTGTATCTATGGGACACAGGTCATCTTGATTATTCGCACTATGTGTTATGCAAATGTGAACTGTATCTTGATGTATTGATTGAGAATGAAGTTTTCCTATTTTTAAATTTTGATTGTATACACTTATTTTTAAAAATTTTAACTGTTCCCTCTGATTAGAATGCTTTGATGGTGGTATACTTTTCACCGAATTAAGCTTGTTTGATTTGATTTGATTTGACTCTGTCACCAGCGCTCCGTGCAGAAGCACCACTTCGGCACTCATTCCATACTGCATCGCTGCTGGGGGCCCGTGAAGCGGACGCGTGTTGTTTTCACGCCGCTGTTGCTGCTGTTAGCCGCCATACGAAGGGGAGGGCAGGACTACGCCTCCCAGGATCCTAGTTGACGCCGCCCCCTCCCGTCAGCACTTCCGCGCCCGGAGGCGCCAAAAGCTAACGGCTCCCTCGGTGGAGCGGGAGAAGTTCCTACCTGGTCGCTGCTGGGGGCCCGTGAAGCGGACGCGTGTTGTTTTCACGCCGCTGTTGCTGCTGTTAGCCGCCATACGAAGGGGAGGGCAGGACTACGCCTCCCAGGATCCTAGTTGACGCCGCCCCCTCCCGTCAGCACTTCCGCGCCCGGAGGCGCCAAAAGCTAACGGCTCCCTCCGCGTCGCGGGACGCGCGCGGGCGGACGCCGGGCTAAGCCCGGGCAAAGGGCGGGCCCTCTTAGGCCTTCAGAGGCCTGAGGAGACTGGACTGGGCCAGGAACGCTGGTTCTGCAAAAGTTAGTCGTCCAAGTTGTGGGGATGATATTGAGATACCTGTTAGCCGCAGCTAATGTTTTGTTTTTAATTTTTTTTTAAAAATATATGTGAAATATTAGTGGATTGCACGACATATCAATTCAGCTAGCTCCAGACGGGAGTGTTACGATTCATATTTTTAAAATATGTCTAAATCGAAACCCTCTATGGGGCCACGTACAATGGATAATTACCTGGTCCAGAAGGTCAGTAAAATAAACTCAGAAAGACGACAGTCGCTGGGGAAAAGTAGTACTCCGCATCTGGAGAGCCCTCTAAGAGGTCTATTAACACCTAGAACGGAGGATGCGATTAATTACTCCGATACTAGTATCTCGGAAGTGGCAGAGTCAATAGAGAAGGGACACCTTGAGAACATACAAACTACCCCCAATGAGTCAATAATAGATGACTGCCCTGATACGGTGGAGCAATGTTTATCTCCCCTAAAAGGACGGGCAGTCAGAAAATGTAGGAAACTACCGATTAAAAAGGGGTCATTGCGTAAGGGGCAGAAACCAGCTGACTCACCAGGAAAAGATACGGAAAGTATGGACCTAAGGAAAATTAATGAGGGGAGGATTAAGGATAGTACTATTACTAACATTGAGGAGATTATTGGTATCAAGATTAGGGATATTATAAACCCATTGGTCTTAAAAATTGAGGAGTTAACAAAAGAAGTTGTGAGATTGGGTGGTTTGCTAAGTAGGGCCTCAGACAAACAAGGAGAGGTGTCTGTTGCTACTACTGCTATAACTGTTGTTTCTGACACCGCTAATAATCAAGATAAGAACCAAGCCCAGGGAGACACTGCTAAGAAAGCCACAGGGAATAAAGGGAATGACGGAGCTATCTTGGTAACGCCCCAAACGAGCACGCGTTCAACTAGCAATACTCTGCCTGTTATGGATGACATAAATGAGTGGAAGGAAAAGAACGTTAAGGGCGCTGTTAATCTTCCACCTGAGTGTGCCCCTTATGTAGTGGTACTTACTAATGTGCCACCGCTAGACAACAGGGGTTTTCAAGAAAGCCATGATTCCCTAAAAAACAAATGCCTGTCGTGGCTAAATAGACAATGTGGTTTCCCATTAAATTTTTCAGATAATATTCTGACAACAAGGAGAGCCAACTGGATTGGGAGCGATAGGAAAAGACTAAAGGGGGACTGTGTAATTATTAACTTTAAATATCCACAGCATGTTACTACAGTCCTACTAAGAGCGGCATCTCTCCCATTCTCTGATGGCAATGTATGTGCCCGAGCATTAGGATACTTTTATAATCACCTTAATGATAATAGGAGGGACAATACTAGAAGTAATACTTACCCACTTACTTGTAAACCCCATATTGATATTCCTACACAGAACAGATTTCTTGCACTTAGTACCTTGGACTCTAATGATTGACGCATAAAAGAGACGGGGGTATGTGCAGGATGGAAAGAAGGACCCAATTTGGAGGACTGTGGAGAGGAATGTCGATCTATAATTTCTGTAGTAACAACCTTGGTCCCTGGATTTGTGTCTAACCAGAATGAGGCCGAGATTACACAAGAGGGTAGTATGAATAGAGGTGAACCGGGTCAAACTTATGAGGCGGCCATAACGGAGGGAAACGCCCGTGGTCCTACTAGTGGGATTATTACCAGAACAGGTATATGTTCCAGGTTGGTGTGCTGGAATGTAGCTGGTCTGAAAGCCAAAAGCAGAGACCCGGGTTGGAACTCCTTTATTAATAGGTATGATATCCTATGTTTTCAGGAAACCTGGTGCAAAGATAACATTGATTTTGAGGGGTTTGTTTCATATAACCTACCAGCATATGGAGAGGGACCGGGAAGAGCCAAGGGGGGTTTACTCACCCTTGTATCGGTCCATCGCCAGATGATGATTATAAAGTATGTGCCGGTAGGTGATCTAATACAGATGATTTGGATTCGAGAAGGCAATAGCCGTAATATCCTTCTGATCAATTATTATAACAACATTTTTGACAGCACCAGGGGAAGACTCGTTACTGAATTGGCCAATGCAATAGAGAACCTAAGTTTGAACTCCAACGAAGTATTTGATATTATCTGGTGTGGGGATTTCAATGTTTCATTATGTGAACTATTATCCACAAAGGCGTGTGGGGTCACAAATAATGCTGGATGGGAGGTCCCACACTTTAAGCATGATATGTATGGGGAAAAGTTGAATGCATTAATGGGGTGCCTTGACCTGGAAATCTTGGATTGCTGCAGGGATAGTAATGGTTCACCTATCCCTACATTCAGGAATTGGCGTGCCAATTCTGTAATCGATCATGTGTTGGTATCCTCCAGTATTGCTGACTGTTTTGCCCCACTGGAAATGGAAGTAATGGGCACCAGTGACCATAATTGTATTATTGTGCCCATGACTTTGTGGGAAGGGAATGATAGAGAGGCAGGGACTATGGTTGAAAATATTGAAGCACATCGGGTTAATGGGGTAAGGTTGAGGTGGATAGGTGCAAAAGCATCAGAGCTAAGGGAATCTATTATTATGAAGAATTTAGCAGACATTGTTTTTATTTTAGAAAATAGATTAGATCATGAGCGGGTCTTATCTAGTTTTAAAGAAATCAACAAAGCCATTAACGCTAAGTTTACAAGTGGTAGTAGGGGTAGTAAAAAACCTGGTTTGGTTTGGTTTGATAAAACCTGTTCTGCTGCCCTGACCGATCTTAAACAGGCCCTTGTAATTAGACCTAGAGATAAAAAACTAGTAACTACTCTGAGGCTAGAATATAAAAGTGCTATTAAAGCGAGGAAGAAGGTTCTACAGCTCCAGGCCTGGGATTCTCTTAACCAGGCGGCAGAATGTTCTAATTCTGTATTATTTTGGGCAACAGTCAACTCCCCATTCCTTAAGGAAACAAATATGCCTGAGTTAACATCAAACGTCTCTTGTGAAGGATGGATTACCCACTTCTCAAGTATTTTCAACTCAGATAAAAACACTAATGTCGGGACAGTTAGCTGGCCGATTATACCACTGGAGATTACTGTGGAAGAAGTGGAAATGGGGATTAGGGCAAGCAAAGGAGGGAAGGCCCAAGGCCCAGATGGGGTCCCTAGTGACATATATAAGGATGCCCCAGAAGTATGGGGCCCACTGTTGGCTGTTGTTTTTAATGCCGCGGTTTGTACAGATCCTCCGTTAACATGGGAGGAGTCTATAATTGTACCAATATACAAGAAAGGATCCAGGTCAGACGCAAAAAATTATAGACCTGTTTCATTATTGGATGCTTCGGTAAAAGTTATGAGTAGGATTATGCTAGTTAGACTCGAAGAATGGGTAGAACAGGACTGTATTCTGTCAGATAGCCAATATGGCTTTAGGAAAGGTAGGGGTACACTCGATCAATGCATTAATCTAGAATTATTGATCGGGAAATATAGTGAAGCCAAATCTGGTCATATTTATATGTGCTTTGCAGATTTAAGTAGCGCATTCGACATGGTTGACCACTCTATTCTGTGGTCAACCTTGTTGGAAATAGGGGCGCCAAAGGGCATAATTTATTTTCTTGCCAGGATGTATGAGAGATTAAAAACATGTGTACGTTTTGGTAAGAAGGGTGAATGTACCCGGAACTTTAGCGTTAAGCGAGGTATAAGGCAGGGTTGTGATTTAGCCCCACTTTTATTCATTTTATTTATAAATAACATTGATGCAATTTTAAAAGAAGTACCCGCAGATGCTCCCATGATTAACGGTGCACCAGTACCAGTGTTACTATATGCTGATGATGCTGTGTTATTATCGAGAACTCCGATAGGGTTACAACGACTAATGGATAGTTTTGCTTCTTTTATTAATGATAAAAAATTAGTTATCAACAAAAGCAAAACTTATACAATGATCTGTGGCCCAAAGAAATGTAAATATACAGCGAAAGGGTTTTTTATTGACAAAGCAAAAGTACAGCAGGTGGACAAATTCTGTTATTTAGGCATAACTTTTTCTGAAGATAAAAAGTGGACACATGAATTTAATAATATACGCAATAAAATGGCTAGAAATGCACATGGAATTTTTAGATTTGCCCAGAAAATTGGGGATCGAAGGACCAGAGACATGACAAAAATCTATCAGGCAAGATGTGTTTCGATTGCATTATATGGGGCAGGAATTTGGGGTTACAGTGATGTATATGAATTACAACTGGAACAGAATTCTTTCCTTAAAAAAGTTTTGTGTTTACCCACTTCGGCCTCTAATGCATTATGTCACCAAGAATTAAATATGAACTATCTATCCGATCTTTTGTCACTTAGACCTCTGATGGTGTGGCGGTCTATTTGGATGAATGAAGAAAAATCCTTTACTAGGGTTATTATCCAGGATTGTATGCGACTAGATAAAGCCTTAGCAATACCCTGGATTAAATACATTATTATGTGTTTTTCGGATATTTTTAACCTGAATATTGTAACTGATCCGAACGCTGTTTTATTAATCCCTAAGATCGAGTTAAAAAGGGTTTTTCTAGCCTTTGTTGAGAGGAAAAGAAATGTTATTGCTGGTACTTTGTCCACTGTTATGTTTTATAACAGATATTTGACCATGGATGGATTCCCTGTCTATTTAACTCTTGTCACCAGGCCGACACATAAATTTGTGCTGACTAGATTGAGATTCGGCACAGTGCATCATCTGGTGGCCCAACCTGTAATGAGGAAATACCCTGGAGGTCCTTGTAGTTGTGACGGGATTTCAAAGCAGAGCACAATGCACTTTATATTATTCTGCAAGCTCTACTCTAATTTTCGTATTATTTTGCTAAAACCCATGTTTGTTAAATATGGTACACGTACGGTTGAGCAAGCCATGAAACTGATTTTTAATTTACAATCGGCTGATATTTGTTTTTATACTGCTACTTTTTTAAACAAATGCATCAATGTGAGGAAGAGTATGTGTTTTTAGATGTTTATGTCATTTTAAAGGTGTAAATTATTGTTTTTTAACTATTAATACTGTTTAATGATGTGTAATTATGTCTGCTATAAGCTGTTCATATTTTGTAATTGTGATTGTGTATGCTTTGATGGACATTAATTTGTACCGAATAAAGCTGAATTGAATTGAATTGCATCGCACGCCCTCACCTCAGCACAATGAAGGGCGACGTCACAGGTTCTAAAAAGGCGAGGAAAAGAGTCTACAATCAGTAATACTTTCCACGCGTCTAGTTCAAAAGACGCAGCAGCTGTATTTTCAAAGAAAGCTCTTCCTTTCCTTAAATCCACAGTCCAGATCAAAAGATTCTAAATTCCGACAGAATCACAACAGCAATTTGATCCTTGAAAAAATTCCAATGAATTCTCCTGTAAATCTCCTGGTGCACGCGTAGGCTCTTGTAGCTCCTCGGCAGTTATTGCCAGTGTTAAAATAAATGATGCACTGGATGTAATTTAAAAAAAAGTCCTTTATTAGCTGTGGAGCACAGAAGGACAGAACACACTTCCCCAGTGTCCTTTCTCCAACTGCCCAATGAACTGCTACCGTCAAACACAAACATTCCAAGAATGCTTGCTAGTTCAAGCATTCCTGGTAACTAAGCAACACAACAGAATACTAATGCCAACAAAAGTAGTTCAGAAAAAAAAATGAAAGGTGAAATCTGGAGGAATACCATGCAAAATTTCATTTCTAACACTGCCCATCTTTGCGACAGTATATTGCCAAATAGCTTGCTGCCTGAATCCAAGAATGCCAGTCAATGAGAGTTTCTGGGATTAGACATTGAAATTCATTTGTGCATAGTTTGTTAAAGTAAGCCATTCCAGGATAACTCAATTATCCCAGTCCAAAAAAGATTTGTATACAATAAGCTCAATGTTAAACTCAATTCATGGTGATATGCTTTTAGGACATATAGATGAATACCATTAGGGCCAGGAGCTTATGATGAACAGGAGCTTTTAATTAATGTGAAAACTCTGTTTATGGAATTTCTAATAACGATGGGCTCACATCTTATCAATTTAAATGATGTTCTAAGACCAGCAGCATATAGATCTGTAATGAGCAAATACCACACCGTAGAAGAAATATGGTAATTTCCTTAATTTTTGTAATTGTTAGTTACTAATCCAACCAGATCCCAGAATCTGTAAGCATCCTTAGATGTTTTGGAATCAATTTGTTCACAGCAGATTTGTTCTTGCGTGTTTCAAATTAAAATAGGGTTTTTACATTGTACTTTCAACTGCTTTATTGATAGATCTTGAAAATTAGTGTCTTGCTGTTTTTTGAAATGTTTTTGAATTAATCTTCTAGCTAAACTTCTCTTTTTAAGAATCATGAAATTAAATGTATTATAAAGTTTAATTCTAGTAAGGTGAGATGTCTGACATAAAGTGCTCCTAAACTTGTAGCAAACTTTTTTATGCAATTACATTATTTTAAAATAAAAAAATCTTTATCATATTTTTATACAATGGCATGTCCCTCCCCAAAGCCCTCATTTCATGTCTCTAAACCCATACCTGCACTTTTCCTAAATCCTCTGATTTAGTAGTAAGCATTCTGTATTTTCCAGCTACTCCCTTTGTCTCTCCCACCTTTACGTCTAAAACATGAGTGCCTGTGTGCAGAGATCTCCGCAGTTGAGGGTTTAATCTTTGCAGAGAAAAGATAAGAGAGGCAGAAACCTCCACACGTAGGTTAGGGAATGGCATTTTGTATTACGTGAGTGGTACTACTGTAGTCATACTAAACATACTACAAATGCAGTTTGCTAATAGATCCCAATCTGAATATGCCATAATTTATTTTTAAGTGTAGTGTGATGCTGAATTCACTTCCTAATTAGATTGATACTCTAGCAGTGAAGTATCCTAATACATTTGTGTTGTTTACTCGTAACCATAATGGATACATGCTTTATGAACCAGCCATGTGGGTTTATTGGGACTCACTTTTATAGATATAGAATTCCGCCTGTATATCATCAAAATCAGAGAAGGAGGGTTTTTGATAAATGTATCTGCGTTTTTTAATATGAATTGGTTTTGTGATCAATAAATTAAAGTCTGACCATTGAGTGCATTAACATACAATACATAAAAAATTATATTTTTTTTATGTTTAGTAAACCTTATTCAATGTCCCTGTTCTTAGCCATAGGGAGATCTCTACCCTGGTGGCCGAGACCTCCACCTACATGTGAAAACTTACCAATAGTAACTTTGCACTCAGAAATTAGGCTCAACCCTCCTCAATTCAGGGGATGGAAACATGTAAATCTACACTTTCTAGTGCAGTGATTCTTAACCCATTGTCTAGGGACTCCTGGAGGTCAATGAAATCTGCCCAGGTTGTCTGCGAATGCTTACAAAATTAAATATTATTAACAGATTAATAAAGTGTATACAAATAAAGAAGCATATGCAATTGAAAATTTTAAACTGTGCTGTAAATGTGAAGAAGTTTGAAATTGGAGGCTAAAAATTAGGTTAGCATCCTCAGATTGATTTGTGGGAGATGTGCATGTGCATCAAACAGAATACAGCATGGACGATGACTGTCCCCAGCTAAATTTAGAAAACCTCCAACCTTCTTATTAAAATTAGACTTTTGATTTTTTATATATTTGTTTGTGATTTGAATACAATATTTCATAATATGTATGATTGCTTGAGGAATGCATGTTTCTGTATTGTTTGTGTATTTATTATGGGTCAAATGATCGGAAATGCTTAGGCAGCGGCCCCGCCTTCCAGTAATGAAAAAGTGTGGGTCGCCGGATCCCAGCAATGATTCAGTGGGGGTCCCTAGATTTCCATAATGATGCATTGGTTATCCACAGAGGTCAAAAGGTTAAGAACCCCTGTTCGAGTGTCTTTAGACTCGGAAATGGTGAATAGCCAAAAATATTAAAGTTGTAACAAAGTTTAAGAGTAAATTTACACATGAAGATTTACTCAAGTGTTAAACTGCCTACATGAATAGGCCCAATTGATTGTAAGTAACAATTTCATAAAACAGAAGTAAAACAATAAGCAATTATTTGGAATTCATCAATGTTCGTTTCCCTGTTAAACCCTAATTCATTACTTACCAAAAAAAAGTAAACCAAGACTTGGCCTCCCTTTTAAACTTTTTGAAGTAAATTTCTCAAATAAAGCAAATTGATTTAGATGTGATTTAGTCACTTTCCTATATTACTGTGTAAATAATTTGAAAAATACAGTAAAGTATACTACCTTTAGCTGCTTGTCAATACCATGAGGACTGAGCATTAGACTCAGGATTTATCTTCATTGTGCCATGGACAGACAGTCGGAAAAGGATATCCTAATCCCTTCGGTGGTGTATGCGCAGGCACCACCCCATTGTAGGGATTAGGAATCCGACCGCCGTTCCGACGGGCTCCTTGAGCCTGCCAGAGGGGGCGGTCTTTCCACCAGCTTAACTCGCTCCGAATACTGGATTTGTAATCCGGCAGTTGGACCGATGACATAGATGACAGTGGGGCCGCCACCAATGACTTTTCGGTGGCGGCCCGCTAACATCGCAATGAGCCCCTTAGAGTTAATAATGTATTACCCAATCACCTAAAAGCCAAAGTTGGTCACAGTCAAAGCAAGTTGATACTTGCACATCTTCTGTGCCACTTGATTTGACATACCTTATTTAATATTCTCCATGATTAAATGTAATTCTTAAATTATCAACCACATTTGAAGTATGAGTCCCTTAAACTTTGAAATTCTTAAACATACTTTCAAATGTTTGTATTGCATTGTGACATTCATGATTCTGATTAAGGCTGTTTTGATGTTAGAATGTATGATAGTTTGTCTTGGAATTCAGGAAAATTTGATTTGGGTACACAGGGGTATGGCTGAGGAGGCCATGACGGCAGACACATGCTGTATGAGCTCTGTTCTGCATCGCCGTCATCCTGACCATTACACATCGGCTGGCGGCCAGCTAGATCCCCAACTTCCTACTGTTACTGGGGGTACTGCCGGGAAGATTTCTCAGCTGTTTTTGGAAGCTGCTGGGCTCCAGGGGCTGTACTTTTGGTGGTGCCCTGTGCTGGGCCATGCTTTCTTGCACTGGGCCTGGCGCTACCACTGAGCGGAGTCTTTGGACCCCGGTGAGCCTGTGCTTGACCATTGGTGGTGAGTCTGAGATACCTGTTATTATTTGTTTTTTTTATCCGCTACACTACAGAACACAGGACTATGAGAGTCTGATCACTGTCTTTCATCATGCGACCATTGAGACCCCTGGCCTTCCATCATTGCCGGGGGCTCTGCTCGGAGTTGCCTTGGTTGACTTTGGATACTGCCGGTCTTGGGAGACTTCCCTCCATCAATGTCCCATTTTGGGCTGCATGGTGCATACGCTGGGCTTGCTGCTACTCTGCATAGAGCCCTTGGCCCCCCACCTGATTGACCCTGACAGGAGGCAGTAAGCTTATGGGGCCACCCACCGGACCTCAGTACAAACCAAGGGATGCCTACCATTAGAGGCCTACTTTGAGTGCTACACTGCAGGACCCTGACTCTCCAATGCCGTTGTGTTGACTGGTATGCCCATATGGGACAACTGGAACTTGCTGAGCAATGGACTGGTGAAACCATTTGATCTGTCTATGTGCATTGCTGAGCACTGGGGGGGGGCGGCACCACATACAGTCCGCTTCCACTACTGCAAATTGGCGCAGCTCAGAGAAGACCACGCAGTCCCTCTGAACTGACCTTCCTGGTTCCCCTTCTCGCCTTAATTACCTCCTGCTAGTTGCTGACTCTGGCACTCTCATTGGTGATGTGTGCCATCTTTCACTTAAATTTGGGTACCCTTGCTCTGTTTGCTGGATGAGCTGATGGTGTAGGGCCACATTTTGGAGTCTGTTAAATCACACACTGGTTGTTCCTGTCACGTACATGCTCCGGCTCCAGTGTCCACATCCCTGGGGTTCTCTTGGGGGTCATAATACAGCTATATGTTCTTTTGTGCCACGTACAATACCAGCACCTTCAGGTCCTTCAAATTTTCCAGGAACTTCATGAGTGCTGTCACGTCAGTGCTATGTCCTGTAAAGTGATATTTCAGCACTTTTCTTTGATTCTTCCTTGAATGCCTGCATTGCTATTCTCAGCCACCAAACTTACCACACCTGGCGCTCTCCTTGTTGGACTTCCCCTGTTGTGCCTTTCTTAATACGTGGCACCACTCACACAAAAGCTGACTTCCTCTGTGCTCTTCCCTATATCCTGCTGTTTTTCCTCAATATTGGGCTGCTCGTGCTACGAGCGGTTGTGGTTTGCTTTGACACTCAAAAGTGGGCCCATAATTGCAACATATTGACCTTTTGTTGCATAAACTCTCCAGGGGAATGTCACAATGGTGCACCACACACACATTCCCATCCATGCCACTACCAGGCTTTCAGCGAGCCACTCACCCTCCTGGCTGCTCAGCAGACAAGGAGCCATTTATTGGCAAATTGGGTGTGATAATTGCTGCCATTGAACATTCTTGCATCTCTCTTGAGTTGGACATTGATGCCAACACCCCAGACCTCACCATACTGTGAGATGACCATCGGAAAATATTGGACAGGGTATGGTCTGTGGGAGCAATCAGTAGCAATTCTTCAACTGCAAAATTCGGACTTGGAATCCTATTTCGCCACTTTACAGGAGAAGATCCACATCCTGGAGAATCGTGCTAAGGACGCAGAGAGCAGTTCTAGGCATAATTATATTAGAGTGATGGACATTCCTGAGGGAGTTGAGAGCACAGATGTGAAGACATACTTGGATACAGAGTTTCATTCCCGTAAAACTTTTGTTGCTCTTCTTTTCAGTGGAACATACTCATAGGCTCCCCATGCGAAGACTACCTCCTAGCGCCCCACTCCATCTGTTGGTAGCACACCTTATGCATTACCGAGACAGAGATATTGTCTTGAATGAGTCACGTAAGCAGGACAGCATGATAGCTGACAATATCATGGTGTTCCTGGACAACACTTAAGTGGTTCAGCTGAAACGTTACACTTTCCTTGAGGTTAAAAGCAAGCTGGGGGAGTGTCACATTCAAAATACACTTATCTTCTCTGCCCAACTTAATGACCAGATTGATGGTGCAACGTCATTTGTCGCTGACCAAAAAGATGCTTGGTCCTGGTTTGAGACCCATGGAATATCTGTCTCTGGCCCCTCTTCGGCTCTGGGCAGACTAACACAACCTGCAGGGAAGAAATGAAAAAAGCGTGCCCCTCATGTGCCCAGCTCCCCGAACCTGGAAGAAGTTATCTCAGAGCGCCCAAAACTGTAGATGACAGCAGACTTTTGTGACCCCCTATTCCACACTACAATGCAGATGAAGGTGGCTCCAAATCCACGGGTGACAATGACTCTCCTACATCTGACATTATTCCCCCAAACCCCGTTGAGATGCCCACGGTGACTTCCCAGACTTCTGACAAAATCCTTTACCAAGTTGTGTAACAGTATATGCATATTCATATTACTTGATCTCACCATCCTGCTTGATTGTTATTTACAGTATGTTTACTAATTTATTGTGGGAGGAGGGGTTTGTTAATATTGTTCTTTTCACCCTTCTTGTGGGCTTTGCATGTTGCCGCTGACATTTTTGGGTTCATTTGCTCCTGTGATGTAGGGGCCTGGTTGGTCGTCCCAGACCGATCTCTACTTTTCTCTTACTATGTGATGCAGACGCTGTTCCACATTTAGCTTCGCTGCTCACCCCTTAGATTGGCTCCTTCTTACTGGTCCTTTCATCTTACTTGTTTGGGCAGGTACCTGTTGTACACCTGCTCTCAATGATAATATCTGGTTATTGTTTTTATGTTGCATTTTTATTTCTTTACTGTTCTGACCTGCACTCAATCCCACATAATAATTTTGGTTGAACTCACCGGTCTATACTTTGGACAACTAATGTCATCACTTGGAATGTGTGAAGTATTCATACCTCTTCTTGTAGATACGCAGTATACTCTTACATATGATGTAGACAGTCACACATAGCCTACATTCAAGTCACACATCGTAACCTAGACTACAGAAGAGATGGAGCGGCCAAGTGTTCTCCACTAATGACTGTACCTATGTTCGAGGGGTCCTGATATGGATTCTGGCTGGGGTCCCTCTTTCTGCCATACACACGTTCATCAACTCAGAAGTACGATCTGTATTTGTTGAGGTCTATTTGGATGGTAGGTGGTTGCTCCTCGGGGCAATATATGCACCTAATGTGGTACAAGCCCCATTCCTTTATGCCTTATCAATGACTGTGGGCATATGGAGTAAGATATTCTGGGTTTTTGATACTAGACCGCGACTTCCCACCCTTACCCCGTACTGTGCACACTTCCAACACCTCACTACATGGTTAAAACAAGGGGAGTTACTAGATGTATGGCACCACCGCTATCTCAATACTGGAGAGTATTCCTACTATTCACATGCACATGGACTTCATGTCCGCCATTACAGGTTTGTTTACACGCAGGACATTGTTCCACATATCACACGTGCAGACTATCTCATCCATACACATTCACACTCTGACCATAACCCATTCCGTTTGCAGTTATGCTACGTCTCACCACCTACACCTACTTAGAGACTACAAGCCGCCACTTTGTGGTCCGATTTCCAGCTTCCATCACTGATAACATCACAGAATACTTCAACGTTAACACTAGCTCAGCCTCATCTACCTTGATAGAATGGGATGCATTCAAAGTGTCTATTTGAGGGCCCTGTCTGGGTAGCGCCCTTAGCATGCATTGTCATCTCACTAAAGGAATTTCCCAGTTGACAGGATGCCTGATGGGCCATGAGGGATCTGGCTTAGTCTTCTAACTCTGTCCAGGCACAATTGCATCAGTCTCGGTGTGAACATCTTACACTATTGGAAAGGTTACGCTGTCTTGATTATGTTGAACACACCTAAAGAACGCATTTTGATACACTCCGTCCAGGTATGCAGCTGGCATTGCGGAGCCAGCAGGAAGTGGACAAACATTCTATCCTGTCTATTTGTTCAGATGAATGCCAGTTACTCCACACTTAGAGGGATATACATTTCTCTTTTACACGTCATTACACCCTGTTGTATACATGTGCGTCAGTGGTGCCCTCGGGAGCCATAAGCTACTTCCTGACCAATGTGGTCCTGCCACAGATCTCGCTAGAGTGCAGGGAGGAACTCTCACCAGTAAAACCCCAGGGCCTGATGGGTTACAGTCTGAATTTCATAAAGTATTGTTCGAGGGAGCTTTTTTAGGTGGCACGGGGGACCTTCACCAAATGATCAAGGGAGTGAGTTAGGGGCACCTTAACTTGAGGCGGGGTGCCTGGGAACGCTCGCACTAAAAATGAAGGAAACAGATATGTGAGTCATGGAAACTAAGCCAAAAGGTTTAGCAGATTTATTTAGAAGGTGCAACTTCAAGAAACTTCAAGAAAAAGGCATAAAAATGAAAACTATACAAATATAGTGACCTCGCATTCACAGAAGCAGAAGACATTTCTACATGGAAGCATTGAACTCGTTTGGAGAGAGACACTTCAGAAAACCTCAAAGACACATTTATAAATGCATTATTAAAAACATAAGTTAAATCAAGGAAAATGTTCTCAGAATGCAAAACACACTTGATCTAAAATACTGTGAATACTCACGTACCTACCTAAAAGAAAACAGCCTTGCAAGTGTAATATATAAGCATTAAATTCTCAATAAGAAAACACCAATTTAGAGGCAAAAGTAGCATACATAGCATATACCGCATATATATTGGCAAGTTAAATTGTATCTTAAAAACAAAAAAACACGAGCTCTTGGGGAGCACTCACACCCGCCTACCATCTACTAACAGATGGGTGGGGTAGTTCGCCGAGAACTGTGTGGGCTTTCCATTTATACTCTTTAGGGCTATGAGAAGCACCTACAGTAACGTCATCTCATGCCACTTCTACCTACCTCACTTATACCATGGTTCGCACATTTATCAGACATGTCGTGTGTATACTACTAAATGCGGAACGTAGACAAGGTGAAAGGTTATATTTTCAGGCCAAGTGCTCGTCATAAATTGCATGTGGCAAGCAGAAAATATGTAATGCAAAGGAATAAAATATATATATATACATATCTAGATATATGTGTCTGGGTTGCCACATTCATCACCCCGGTCTGACGCGGACCGACGGTTGTTGTGGTGGGAACTTCTTTATTCTCATGTACAGACCCAAGATGTGATGTGCTATATGTCGACAGAATAGAGAGACAGTGAACTCTGCGCCAGTGAACTTTGCACACGGGTAGGGTGGGGACTCTAGAGTTTGGAGCAGGAGGCCTCGCAGAGAGCGGCTGGCTGTGATTTTTGGTCAGACAAGCCTAGAGCCTGCCGTTCAGTAAAGATGGGTGCAGAACTTTTGTCAACTTAACAAAAGGCCTACGGATCAGGCTGGCAGGACCTACGTAGGGGTTCATACTGACTGAGTGACAAGGATGGCTCAGGGCATTTGTTATATAGTAAAACAGGACCCTCCGGTCAATTTAACATGGCCTACAAATTAGGCTGGCAGGGCAAGGACAAGGGCCTCATACCTCAGGTGTGGACAGAACGGGCCTGGGGTAACCTATGATAAAAAATAGACCTTCTCTCAGTATACGCACCATTAATGTCGCCCCATTTGAAAACATTGTATGACACTGCAATTACTGCAGTAGCCTTGAAGCCCTTGTGTGCTGCCCTACTCATCCCACTTACTAAACTGGGTAGAGATGTGCATGACCTGGTATCCTGCAGACAAATATTGCAATGCTAAATAACGATTACAAAATTCTGGCAAAGATTCTCGTGGATCGTCTAGCCGCTTTGGTTCCACACATGGTTCACTCAGATCAAAATCTTTTTTTGCCTGCCAGAAACACCCCCTTGAATCTCTGCTGTTTTTTCAGGTACTTGAATTAAACACTTATAAAGCGCTCTTCCACTCACTAGGAGCATCCTGGCTCTGCAAGTTATGAACTGATAACCCAGCCAAGCTTCCTAGATGAGAGTGCAGTAGAGTCACAAAAAACATGTCTTGAACTGCTTTTTGAAGAGAACTTCAGATTCTATGAATTGAAGAAGACAGGGGAGTTGGTTACATGCATTATCTCCTGGTACTGATTTGTTTTTGCCACCTCGTGTTTTAAGCCTGATTGAAGGGAACTGAAGAAGGTTCACGCGGGAGGATCTGAGTGTTCTGGGGGTTGTATACTGTGAAACTCTGTCCGTCAGATATTTTGGACCAATGGCTTTGAACGCTCTGAAAAACACTACAAGAAGCTTATAGAGGATTTGTTTGTTTCCTGGGAGCAAATGTAAGGCTTTGAGGACTGTAGAGGCCAAACTACAACTGGGGGGCTTTAGCACCAATCTGGCTGCAGTATGTTGCACCATATGAAGTTTATGGAGGATGTATTTTGAGGATCTTGCAGAAAGACTATTACAATAGTCCACTCTTGAGGGGAGGAGGGCAAAAGCAACGGTCTTCCTGGTGACTAATGGGAGGAAGTCAAAAAATGTTGTCAAGTATTTAATTAAACTAAAACATGTACCTGTCACAGCGAGGGCTTGCAGATGGAAGGTGAGTGAGGTGTCACATTTTACACCCAGATTTCTGGCCACTCCAACTGTGGCAATAGGAGGAGGTTCTGAGATAGGCCACCATTGTGATGGTGAAAAGCAGTTGGATTTGCCAAATAGCAGGGTCTCTGTTTTGTCTGTTTTGCACTTCAAATTATTTTTTTACATCCACAAGAGAACTTCAGTCAAGCAAGTTTCGACTGTGAGGACTCTTTATCCAATGAAAGGGTCAACTGCGTGTCATCAGCATATGGAGACATGGCAATTTCAAAGGACTCTATCAAGAAATAAGAGGAGCCATGTATATGTGGAATAACGGACGAACTCTGCAGGACTCCTGATCTTACCGATCTTTGTACCGATGAGAATGGTCGCTTTGTGGGAAATACCACAGTCCTTAAGACGTTGGAGAAGTTTCTGGTGAGAGGTAGTAACAAACGCTGCAGAGAGATCCAATTGAATCAATACCTCATTATTTCCTGCATCCAAAGTAAATTGAATGGTCTCAGAAACGTCCAACAATACCAATTCTGTAGAATGTTTAGCACAGAAACCAGATTGCTGAGGATGGAGTACATTTGAATTTTCAAGAAAAGAGGTCAATTGGTCATTGACCAATTTTTCAAGTATCTTTGTAAGAATCGAAGTAATGAAATGGGACGCAGACAAGATAAAGTATCCAGCTCTACCAGGGAGTTTTTTTAGGGGTTTTACCACCACCAATTTCCATTCTGAAGGAACATCAGATATAAGTAATGAGGAGTTACTGTGTTTACTGTATCAATGACCTTGTGAAGAATAACAGGGGGACAGGGATCATTGGGGTATCGCAATTTACAAGAAAGAATAGCTTGTCGTGATTGTGAAAGTCATGAAATGCTGTCAAAGTCATAGTCCCTTCATTTGCGGTAACATCCAGTTGATCGTCATTGGTAAAGGGAGAGGTTTCAGAGAAGTCTTGTTGAATGGCAAGTATTTTATCCTCAAAGTAAGAGGTGATCTGATCATAGAGGGTTTGAGCGGGGGTGTCTCTAACTAGTGCCCTAGGCTGTAGAAAGGATTTAGAAGAGTTTGAAAATAGTTTTAGGGTCATGCTGGGCCTCTTTGATTTAAGCAGTAAAATAAGCTTTTTTTGCTGCTTTGAACTGGGTCTGAAAGACTCTCTGCGCCTTTTTTAAATGCTGCAAGTACTCAGAATTGTAAGCATGTAGCTACTTACGTTCCAGTCGTTTACATCACAGCCGCTGCTCTTCTATGGTTAAAGAGAACCATGGAGATGAAGGGTGGGATCTGCAAGTTTTGGGGGCTGTTGCTGGGGCCAGCTTGTTAACTGTATTTGTGATCCAGTTATTAATAAATCCGCTAGGATTCCTGTGAGGTTCAGCTTGGAGGAAGATAGAGAGGGGGTTGAATTTGCATCAGGCATCAGTTTACTCCACTTGCACACATTATGGAGGCCCTTAGTGGTAGTGGGCTGGGGTGAGCCATATGAGTCAAGTGAAATTGTGAAGGGAATAAAGTTATCATCTGACCAGGCCTGCTGGACAGAAGCACTGTTACTAAATTGGGGTTGTTGGAATAAACTCCTTCTAGAGTATGACCTTCTGTGTGTAGGGGATGTTACAAGCTGGTTAAGCCCAATGATACTTAATTATCAAGAAATTTGGATACATCTGGGTTCTTACTAATCTCAAAATGCAAATTGAAGTCCCCTAGGTTGGTAAAGCTGGTATATTGGAATAACAAAGGTTCCAGTTCTTCTTCCAAGGAAGCTAAAAAGGTGGATCCTGGGGCTGGGGGGCCTCATAAATTAGGACACCTGCAAATGATTGATTGGGGTTAATTTTAAAATAGAAGCCTAGACCTCTGCTCATTTCAAGGAGTTTATCTCGAAAGGACAGCATTGGAGTGAATTCCGAAAGATGATAGCCAGACCCCCTCCACAATGCTCCTCTCTATCCCGCATAAGGATAGAGTATCCTGGGGGAATAGATTGAGAAATATCCGAACTGTTATTGAGAGTGAGGGGTAAAAGGTCCCATTCCCTTACTGGCCGTATATTGAGCAAAGGTCACTCTTTTTTGGGATGCTTGACCTGACAGGGGGAAATACCTAACCCCCTAATGTAGATGAGGTTTGAGAAAAGGTTTGTCAGGGCAAGATTTGTTTCCTATAATTTTTTTTTGAAGACTTCCAATCACACATTGGTTCATTTGGGAGTTTTTATAATGATGTATTCGTGATGTGGATCCACATTGACTGACTGCGGCGACTCGTATTGGCATTACGCCGAAATTTCAGAGAATCCCATGAATTTCTATTTGAAAAGGACGACCTTACTTACTTTTAAAACCCCATTGAAACGCCCTGAGGAAGCCCCAGGCCGGATGGTCATGTAAAGGGGTGAAACACGTGTTGGCTGTTCTTCTACTCACTATCACGAATATAGTGACACCATTATAAAAACTACCAAATGAACCAATGTGTGATTAGAATTCTTCCCCAAAAAATGATAGGAAACAAATCTTGCTCTGACAAACCTTTTCTCAAATATCCGAACTGCACCCATCCTTAAGCCATATTTCAGTAATAAAAAGAAAGTCTAAATCAAGGTCTTCAATCAGATCATGCACCCAATGTGCATGTTTGCTCAGTAAGTGAGCATTGATAAGTCCACCAGATAAAGACCTAGGGGTCCATTACGATGGCAGGCAGACATTGTCCGCCCGCCACCGCAACGGAGCACGGGACCGACCGCCGATGTTGAGGCGGTCCCGCAATGCAACTTATGACGCACCCATCAAACTGGTAGGCGCATCCTGGGCCTTTAACATTGCGGGTGGATCTGCTGGCTGCAGCCCCGCCCGCTATGTAAAAGGATCATGCACAGCATTGCCATGCACAACATGACAGGCACCACATGGTGCCTGCCACCTAGTGCATTGCAATGAGGGGGGTACCATAGTTACGCCCTATGTGCACCCTCCACCCCCCCAATACCAATTCCGCTCACATCATAAAATGAATGGTGGACCATATTGTGTCCCTCTTCCGCCCGTCGACAATTTGACCGGCGGAAAAGCAGCGGACGGCCTTCCCATCTGCCGCGGTGCCCCCGCCAAACTAATATGGCGGGAGGAGAACCAGGGACATTTGGGTCTAAAATGTGACCACAGTGCGAGGTAGAATGCCTGAGAGATTTCAGGTGGACTGAGGATAGTGAATGGACAATACCTGGAGTTCCATTGCCACGGACTGGTGCTAGCCGCGGTATTGGGTGCAGACAGGCTTGCCTTTGGCACACATTTGGCACATTACTGGCACCCCCTCAGTGTCCTGTGCATGATCGCGCTGTTCTATGCATGAAAAGGGCTCCGGGCACTAACAAGCTCTGCCGAGCAAAAATCTAATTGGCCCTATCTAGGCAATCAGAGAGCGCCCTTTGGCATCAGGAAATGCCCAAAAACTAAGCACAGAACGAACAGCAGTTTTCCCCAAAATTAAAGTGCCCAGTGCAAGAAACGGCCTATAAATTGAAGCAAGGAGCAACAACAAGTTCAAGTTAAGTATGTTAAAAACAATGTTACAGATAAAAAAATGTGTTGCAGTCCATGCACATGCCCCGCACTAATGCCGTGGCCAGAGTTAAAATTAGTTGCCATATCTCAAATCCCATTGTATTATGAAGTGGTACCCGCCAGGGGTGCCCTTTGTCTCCTCCACTTTTTTCTTTGGCTCCGGAACCTTTGGCGCATTGTCTGCATGCCCATGGCCAGCGTTGGGGGATCTTCCTTGGAAACAGTATACACTCGGTCTACCTTTATGCAGATGACATGATGTTTGGTCTATGCCTCCCACTACTGCTCGCTTGTTGGCTGACTTTGCCATTGTTTCTGGCCTCAGAGTTAACTGGACTAATTTATGTATAATCCCTTTCAGCACTGACACTCCAAACTCACTGTATAGTGTTCATGGCTTTCACCTTGTATGGCAGCTATCCATATTTCGTTACCTGGAGATACATATTTAACACATGCGAGGACCTTCTGGAGTGTAATCTGGTTCATGCGGTCTCTGTGCTGCATGCACAGATGTCATTTTGGCAAACTCTGGCCCTGTGGGTGGCGGGAAGGGTGGCTCTCACGAAAATGATGGTCTTCCTGAGGCTATTATATTACTTTGCCAATCTTTCTCTTTTTACACACCGGCCCTTCTTTCACTCTTTGGAACGTACGGTAGGTGATCGTATCTGGCACAATATGCGTCGCAGTCAGAGCAGCACTGCTCAAACTTTATCTTCCCACAGACAGCGGAGGACTCAATGTTCCAACCTCAAACATTATTATTTGGCTTCCCAACTCCAATGGGTCTCACGCTGGTTTGCAGGTGGCAATTCAACGAATACATCAAAACTTCCCCCCCTTGGGACTTTGACCGGATACTTGCCACCTTTCATCTCCTTGCTAAGGCTTTGCAGCTGAGGGCGTCTCTTTTCCAGGTTGCTTACTGATGCTTTCATAGGGCCTTGTTTATTACCTCATCGATGCTACTCTACACTCCAGCATTGCCACTGCTTGGTATGCCACGTGGATGCATGCCTACTTCCCTCGGGAATTAACATCCTGGCGTGCAGCGGGTTTCCACAGTGTGGACAACCTATATCCTGATGGAACCCTCCTCTCAATGGAGGACTTACTATTTGACTTTAAGCTCTCGCCTGGACAGTTTTTATTACACGCCTCTGTTATTGGTGTGCTGAGCCAGTCATGGGGTGAGATACAGCTGGAATCCCCACAGCATCTTGTCATTCAATATTTACATGCTTTAGGTACGAGTAGCCTTCAGACCCAGTGGTTGGAGGGTGCCTTACGCAGACACACAGCCCTTCCTCTCACTGCATTGAGTAGACATTGGGACCTTGAGTTTGGCCGCGCTTGCACTGACAGCGAATGGTAAAATTGTCAATTTACCCTTCCTTCTTGGGTGCAATCAACTGCACACATGTCCCACTTGTGCCCCCTGCCGTGTACAAATAACGAGTGGAGATATAATCCTTGTCACTAATCAGTGGCTCTCCCATAGCCCCCTTCTGAATTTGTATGCTTGAGTCAGCATCTATCTTCTCACAGGTTAGGATATGATCCGTGTTCCTAACTAGTGGCACAGCCACGTCCTTTCTCTGTCAATCAATTTCACTACATCTTCTCAAGGGGCATACTTGTTATACAGGGGAGCAATTGGGATTGAGTTGTACCTGGGATTTATGTTAGCATTACTATATGCAGGTCTGTAAAAAAAGCCAAGTGGAACAGCAGTTATATAATCATCCTGATTGAAACATGGCTCAGTGGAGCTATTTGAAAGAACTTCCATCAAATTCCCTACCATCTCCGTGCTTCAAAATTTCACCACAACACTGGGATAGTTTTCTAGAACTTCCCACCCAGTTCACTCTCCTTAACATTATAATATTCTGATGTAACATATTGATACCAAAATTGGACTTCACGGAAATCCAGTGAACCACTTGGTTTGTCAATGTCTCATATGATTCACAATGGTTTTCTGCTAGTTTTGGAACGTTATTCAAAACAATAACGTATGTAGTTGCCTGGGGAGGGAGATGTAATGGCTCCTCAGTGTTATTATTAGATTGCGTGATACTATTCTTTTTGGCCACCAAGATAATATTTGCAGGTCTGGAAGAAGGGGCCATATCTTCTTTATAGGTCCTTAAGTCTTGGGTAGATCGGGTAGATTGAGTGGTCGGGCAGTCCCTTAGAGATGGTACAGAAAGAGTCTCTCTTTGCTTTGCTTCACCAACTAAAATAGGGGTACCTAATCCTTCTTTTGATCTTTCAACTGGATAATGGGCACTAATGATCTTGTTCGAAGGGTTTCACTATCTTGCTGCCTTTGTGCATAATCTGTTGGATTACTATCCCCCTTTGCCACCCCTGCGTGTTGTCCTCCTTTTTTTTGCTATCATTTAGTTTTAGCCTTCACTAGCTGGTTCTCCACATGGCCATTATCCTTTTGGAAAAGTTGTTTCGCTTTTTTTGCAAATCCAACTGGGAGAAAGATAACTGGTTGGACTTACTTAAGGCCTCTAAATGTAGGTGTACGGCATTATTTTGGAACATTATCGTCCATGGGTGTACTAAGAATTTTATCACAACTGTATATCACATTGAACCGCCCAAGTGGGAGCATCATTTTGCACATCTATACTCTGTTAGCTACTGCTCTCCAGGGCATTATCTTTCCAATAGAGGGCAGTAATATTCCACATCTTTTGCAAATTGTTTTTTTCCATGACCAAAACTATGGTTGCTATATAGAGCTTAAAACCAGGGAGGACTCCTGAGCCTGATAAAATACTGGGAGACTTATTACAATCATAACCAATAATTTGGGTACCTTACAACAAAGTGTTGTCTAACTTTATTATTACCGCTGTCCAAGTTCCAACTACCTGGTTAGGGGCTGACATAATTTTAGTCTATAATAAAGGGGCAAAGGACATCCCTTGAACTATAAGCCCATGAGCCATTTTTATATTCTTCAAAAAGTCTTCGCTCGCCAAGTCCTTAATAAATTGGAGGATTGAATGTTGCAAAACAGCATATTGTCATCCTTTAAATCAGATTTTGGGTAAAAATAGGGACGGTTGATCAGGTCTTCCATTTGACATTAATCTTATGGAAGTATACTAAACCAATGATCGTTTATACTTTGCACTCATGAACCTGAGAACAACATTCAATCTTGTGCCAAGATCTGTCCCATGGGAAATACTGCAGTCCATGGGAGTTCCACCCTCCCTTCTCAACATCATAGTGAGGCTTCACATGGAAAATTACGCCAGGATCAGATGGGGTAGCAATGGTGATCTTACAGAATACATCCCTTTTTGGAGGGGGGTGAGACAAGGGTGTGTTCTGGTCCCTATGCTTTTTTCGTTATATATAAATGAAGTAATTGACTAGCTTAATGACTTTGTTAATGATTCACCTAAGTTAAATGGGCTAACTGATCCGGCGTTGTTGTTCGCAGACAATACTATCCTTATCTCCAGGGCCCCTAGGGAACTGGAAAATGTAGTGGCCTCTTTTCAATCCCATTGTATAATTAGGGGTTCGGAAATAAACATCTCTAATTTAAAGATAATGATCTTCAATCAACATATGAGCTACAAGGGGAAAATGCGACTGGGAGATAAGATTCTAGACAGAGCAGCTAGTTCTGAGTGTCTGGAAATAAAGCTTGATGACAGGCTTTCTTGGTGGCCACACCTAGAGAAGAGCAAGGCCACACTAACACATAGGTCAGCTGCTATTTTGACATTTTTTAAGGCTGCCCCATCTAGGACCATTTCACTGGCCTTTGAGATCTACCAGGCCAAGGCCAAACAGCAGCTCTTTGTGGGACTGAAATCTGGGAGAAATCATCTGTAACCCATCTAGCTGTTCAAGAAAATAATTTCATAAGATCATTCCCCAGAGAACCTTTTTAATTACCATATTTATGGACACCCCCCTTAAACGTTGGCTTGGTCCATGTTTATGAAGTTTTGTTTTGGAGTCCCTAAAATCAATATGTATACAGCTTAGTGGAGGGCTCCGATAATGGGGCCTATGTGAACTGTGCACTAATTATGCTGTTGAAAATATCAAACATGTTTTATTTTTCCGTTTGATGTATGTGAAACCTAGACACAAATAGATTGGACCTCTGTGTCTTACCTATGGTTTCTGCACTTTTCAACAAGACCTTAGATTATTTTTAACCAATACTTCACCTTATATTGTTTTTGGCCTGAGCAAATTTTTGCACTTTGCACGCTTGATTAGAAAAATTAAAGGTAAAGAGTTTTAATTTTTTTTAGCATATGCTGGGGCCATTAAATTGATGTTTTATTTAATGTCTTTGTATTATTATTTGTTATGGACATATTAGTTTATGCTATGAATTTACTAGCTGATGCCCCTTATTGTATTTTATTTGTGCTGTGTGCTGTGTGCAGCTTAATGCATCATTACTGACTGCCTATTATATACATATGTTTGTGCATGAGGTTGGTGCACTCTATGACACTAGTTCTACAGGTTCTATCAGTAGATTTTTAAGCAAAGTCAGATGGCTAGTGGACCGATTTCTAGGTTTTTGGCACTGAACTGTGCTCTGATCCAGTTTTACGTGGAGTTTATCTTCTCCTGACCTCCGTGTTATAATGCACTTTGTCAATACTACGACAACAAATTGTGTGACGTTGTATGTTTTTTTTATCTACAACTTTTAAGGTTTATAACCAAAATAAGGTATTTTGGATGATGATAAGTGCAGCTACTTTAGAAGGGTGTTTCATATGTGACTCACCCATCCCATCTCCCAACATAGTTTATCCTGGCTCACCAGTCAAAGGAAAGTGGAGGAATGAAGAGTATGGTAAAGGAGGGGCTAAAGATGCTGTATGAAAAATGTATTTCTTAATTATATCTCTTTTAATGGCCACAGCCTTTTTTTACATCTACCACTGTATTTTTAATTCCTATTATCAGGATTGTAATGCCTTCTTCATATATTACTTTTTTCTGTCCTTCTTTATCTCACTTTCAAACTTTTTTTGACAACTTTCACACCTTATTTCTTACTCTCTAGGGCATCCTTCTTTGTCACACTTCCTGTATTTCTTCCCATTTCTCACATTCATTTAGAGTTTAATTTTGGTCTCTTTCTCTCTCCCATTGACCCGCTTTCCCTCATTTCCTCACCCCTGTGTCCCTCTCTTTTCACATGTATATTTTCATTCAACTTGCTGCTTTCTGACCAACAACTTATCACTTCTATTCTACCCTTTCCTCCTTGTTCTCCCATAACCTTCACATCTTCTCATTCATGTTCCCTCTTCATTTTTGGCCTTCCCTCTCCTCCTTTCCTCTTCTCTCACTACCTTTCCCTTCCCTCTCCCCTCCCCTCCTCTTCCCTCACCTCCCCTCACCTCTTCCCTCCTCTCCTCTCCTCACCTCACCTCACCTCTCCTCTCCTCACTTCACCTCACATCACCTCACCTCACCACTCCTCTCCTCTACTCTACTCTCCTCTCCTCTCCCCTTCTCTCCTCTCCCTACCCTCCTCTCCTCTCCTCTCCTCGCCTCTCCTCTCCTCCCCTCTCTTCACCTTTCCACTTCATCCCTAATTCCTCTCTCCACCCTGATCACCCCTGTAGGTGGAGCCCTCAGATGTTACAACGAATCTGATGAGATTGCAGATTGTTCAATTGATAAGGATATGTGTTATCACATCAGTGTTAATTTATGTGAGTATTTATGTTTTTTATTTATTTGAAAAGTTTATAAAGCACACACAATGGCCACAGGATCAGCTAAGGCAGCTGACAATGCTGTAAAGATTAAAATTCCCCAAATACTCAAATGCAAGGATTATGTTTGAATAAACACATTTTTAAATGTCCTAAATTTAGTATTGTCTCTTTGAGACCTATCCAACAGATGAGGTTTGTTCCATACTTTAGCTGTGTGATCAGAAAGAGCTCCACAACACACTCTTGCTTAATAAATAAACCTATTAAGCACACCTTGACATGTACTTCCTCAGTATCAAATCATGGGAGGCAGTTCAAAACAATGTCAGAAGTGACATTCTGCTCCCTTTGCAGGATTGTCCAAATGCCACTCCCACAGCTACACCACATTCTCCAATTTGTTGCTAGGAGGGCAAGGACTTGAACCTCTTCCATTACCCCAAGCTAGAATTATCAATGACAGTGACATGGATGTGAAAGGTAGGGCGAGGGGTAGCAGTTGCTACTATGGACTACCCCTAATTGACATCTGTGTATCTCACTATTTCACTAAGGCTCTTGTTAGACCTGGCATTTTTGGCAGGTTTATCCCCAGATTTTTTGCTTTTTTGCCTCCTGTTGTTTTACCTCGTTTTTGTTGATTTTAGGACTCTCAGCACTTTACCCCTGCTATTCAGCTCCAAAGCGCATATGCTCATGATGTAAATTGGGTTGTTGTTTGGTATATCCATGATTGGCATGTTTGATTTACTTATAAACGCCTCAAGGGTTGTAAATCAAGTGCTACTAGTAGGTCTGCAGCACTGATTGTGCCGTCCACACAGTAGCCTTTCAAAGGTGTCTCAGACCTGCCCCTGCAGTGTCTGCACGCGCGGATTTTGACTATCATGTCAATCTGGCAAGTGCACAGATTTGTAAGACCCTATCCATCCCTTTTTCTACATATAAGTCACCCCTAAGGTAGGCACATGGCAGCCCCATGGGCAGGGTGTAGTGTAGGTAAAAGGTAGGGCATGTAGTGATGTGTTTTACTTGTCCTGACAGTGAAATACTGTGCATTTCATTTTTCACTATTGAAAGGCTATCTCTCCCATAGGTTATCTTTGGAGCGGCCTTGTAACATTTTACAAGTGCAACTTTCAATAGGAAAAGATAGGAAATTGGAGGTTAGGTCCCCCAAATTCAAGATTTAACAAGGAATCTTTTAGCAAAGAAGGTTTTTAAATTGTGTGTGTGAAAATGCCACTTCTAGAAAGTGAGCTTTTTTGTACCTAATCATTCTGTGCCTGCATGTGGAATCCACATTTTTGTAGCTGACAGCAGGGGTTTTTTAGCATACATTCTAGACAGCCACACAAAGGGAGCTTAAGTGTGCCTCGCACATCGTGATGACCCATCACCAGGATGATGGGTCTTCCTGGGATAAGAGTAGTGGGAGGAGTTATCACTGACACATGCATAAGGCTGGACCTGTTCTGCTCAAAGAAAACTCTGCCTTCTGGAGAGTGACTGGGACAGAAAAGGAAAGAACTGGATCTTGGGAGGAAGAAGGACTGTCTTTTAAGTATGCCTACGTCAACTCGAATAAGTATTGGGGCCCTGACCCCAAAACTTCAGACCACTTTTGGACTAAGGAACCTGCCAAGAAGAAGAGGTGGAAGAGCTGTCAGGAGTAAAACTGCCCTTTTGCTGTGTGTTGCTTTGCTGGGTTGGCCTGCAGTTGCTGCTTCTGTCTTGGGCATTGAAAGGACTGGACTGAACACTCTGAAACTTATTACCAGAGTTTTTCCAATGGCTTGAAGTAGAGCTTGCCTCCTGTTAAAAGTCTCTGAAACATCAAAGACTTCAAGTTCATCTGCCTACAGCACTGCAAACTGTGTGCTTTGGGCAGCCACCGAAGAAACCCAATTACGATGCCCCCAACAACACTACTGCTTTCTCTGTGACCTGGAGGCACCACAGACAGCATCGCCCTGCTTTGCACCACAACCCTGGTCTCACTGACGTCCCTGCCCGATGGTGTCACTAAACTGCTGCTTGCAGCGTGACCTGTGGGCACCGCACTTTGCACCACTTTGCTTCACATCGTGACCCTGGTATTACTGATGGTGACGCAACCTTGTCATTGATGCTCCTGCCTGCACCGTGACCTGCGGACTCAGCTTGTGGAGAACACGATGCATCACCTTGCTTCACATCGCAGTGCTGGTCTCACAGATGATGATGCACCACGCTGACATTGACGCCGATGCCTGCACCGTGGCCTGTGTAGACCGCTCGTGAGGTACATGAAGCATCGCCCCATCCCACGCCGCAGCCCCGTCCACCGAGTCCAACGCCATCAACTCCAGCCTCGTCAACTGATGCCGCTGCTTGCACTGCGACCTGTGAAAACTGGATAAAGCTGTATTCATGTTTTAAATATCTGTTGCAAAGTCATCCTGTGCCCTGGGCACCCCCCACATTTTTGCTGACTGATGCTGGTTGTAACTGACTCGGACTGACTCTGGGCTCTGCCTAACCAGGCCCAGGGTCAGTGCTATGCTGAAAGAAACACATTAGAATTCAGTTAAAGCACCTAACATACACTAGGGTAGACTATGGTATGGTGGGGTACCCCTGTAATTGGCATGACCTGCCCCATAAGCCCCTAGTATATAATAGGGCAGGGGATTGAAACTGCCTAGAAGTCCCCAGTACCCTGGGGCATGGCAGTTTAAAGGCCAGCATCTCTTTTTGCACTTGCATGTGTGCACTGCTGAAGCCTGAGGACAGTTTAAAAGCAGCACAGGGTGCCAGGACTGCTTTTAAACAGTATATTGTGCCCAAACTCAACTTTGGTGGTAGGGGCACTTAGAAATGGATACCCTACAATGTATTGGCCTATTAGGGACCCCCAGGGTCACCCCCAGGTATCCCAGGGGTGGGGGTCATATATGTATAAGGTACACCCTTATAAAATGAGTTTTTATATGCCTTAGTAAAGTGAAATTTCACATTTCACTTCCCACATTGTGGTAAAGTGCTGCTCAAATTTGACTTTGATGCTAGGAGCACTGGGGAAGAGGGATCTGCAATATTTATACAGATTCAGGACCCATAAAGTCTCCCCTAGTTGCACATGTGGTGGGGTTCCTATATATATAAGGGAAGTAATTATAAAATATGTTTTTATAAGCCCTGGTGTTAGAAAACAGGCCCAAGTCATTTTTCCCACTGCAAATACCATGCCCTATATGTTAACATTGCAGGAAGCTATTAAATACTAACTCCTAATAGGAAGGAGATAGATCTACCATTCAAAGACTTCCCAGAATAGTATTGCTCAATCCAACAAAATTGTATTGTTAAATTTCTCCTAAAGTGTACATATAAAAAGTAGTTATAAAACTTTTTTGTTTGTTAGTCCAAATTCAGCCTTCCAGTGTTCTGCCCTGATTGGTCAGAGTTGATTTTTGGAATTTGGACTAAACTATTTTTAATACATTGTTTTGATTTTTCCAAATTGTTCTAAGTCTGTTGTGTCTAGTTTTTTGTGATCCGAAACTAGGCAACCATGGAGCTTGACCTGGCTAAACTGTCCCAGTTTAAGATAGCTGATCTTAGGGCACAGTGTAGGCTTAGGGGCTGCATGCTACCAAGAAGATGAGGAAGGCAGGGTTGCTTGAGTCCCTAAAGGCCCGGGCCAAGGCAGCTGAGGAAAACCCAGGGGGGGTGGGAGGATGTACCCCCCAACCTCACCCAAGAGAGGGGTGAGGATGAGACCTCTTCCATTGCAACTAGTGTTAGCCAGGTGAATCAAGGTAGTGGTGGGAGTGGGGAAGGGTCCCTTACTCAGGTACCACTACTGAACCTTGCAGAGAGACAGCTTCAGGCTCAATTAGAGTTAATTGCCTTGGAGAAGGAGAAATTAGAATTGGCTAAGAGAAAATGGCAGAGGGAGCAGGAGAAGAGGAATGGCGGCAGCAAAAGTGAAGAAGATGCTGATATGTCCAGGGGTGGTAGATTTGAACCTAATCTTCCCAAGGGCATAGTGCCCAAATACACTGAGGGGGCTGACATTGGCAGGTGGCTAGCAGCTTTTGAGAGGGCCCTTAAAATGAGTGGGGTCCACTCTAGGTATTGGGGTGCACTCCTGTGGCAGTTGATTCCAGTACCTGGAAGGGATAGGCTCCTGACCCTGAAGGGAGAGGATGCAGAATCTTACCAGCAGATGAAGGCATATCTAGGCAAGAGATTTGGTCTGTCTCCAGAACAGTACAGTGTGAAGTTTAGAGGAACCCAGAAATTGAGTTCAAAGTCTTGGGTAGACTTTATGGGTGTTTCAGTGAAGGCACTGGAAAGCTGGATTGTTGGTAACAAAGTTGAAACTTATGAGGGATTGTATAATTTGTTATTGAAAGAACATATTTTGACTCATTGTGCAGAAGAGAAGTTACGCCAGTATCTCGTGTACTCTAAGCTGACAGACCCCAGAGAGTTGGGGGAATCAGCTGATGAGTGGTGGAGAACCCGAGTTTCCATTCAGCACCAGGGGGGTGACCAGAAGAAAGGAGGACAGGTCCCTTCCGAAGGGAAAGCCCAGGGAAATGAAGGTAAAACAAATAAGGAGTCCTTCGAAGACCAACAAAAAACTGCACAAGGAGGGTGTTTCAGGGAAAGCCTGGTAGGTTATTTGATCCCTCAAAGGTGGGTAAGTGCTTTGACTGTAATCAGCCAGGGCACAAGCAGGGAGATGCTGTCTGCACCAAAACGCTCCCTCCACTGGGGTCATCCACAGGGATTGCCAGTGTAATTGTAGGGTTGGAGAGTGGTGCCACAGAGAGGGGAAGTCAGGTGGGGGAAGCAGCTTTAGTGTCCCTGGGTGGGGTGAATATTGCCACACTAGCTGCCTTACCTCCAAACATGGACAAGTACAGGCAGAGGCCTAAAGTGAATGGGACTGAGGTTGAGGCTATCAGAGACACTAGGGCTAGTGTGACTATGGTCCTGGATGAACTGGTGCCTCCAGAGAGGTTGTTACCTGGTGAGTTTCACCAGGTGACTTATGCAGACAGCACTACCAAACTCCATCCTATGTCTGTGGTGGATTTGGAATGGGGAGGTGTGACAGGCCCTATGAAGGTAGCTTTGTCAAAGGTACTCCCAGTCCAGTGTTTACTGGGCAATGATCTAGAAGCCTCTCAGTGGTCAGAGGTGGAGAGAGGAGTCCGTATGAAAATATTGGAGCTCCCTGAGTGGGTATGTGCTGTGACTAGGTCACAGACTAGCCAGAAGGGAGGGGCTGGACACTTGGACCCTGGAACAAATGGCCAAGCATCCAAGGACAAGGGTACTGGGCCCGGTGAGCCAGCCCAGGGAACTCCAGAGGTGCAGGAAGAATCTAACCCTGATGGGGAGGATCCGGCCTCTGAGGGTAGGACTCCATCCCTGCCAGAGCTGTCAGATTTGGCAGAACTAACAGGAGCAGGTGGACCCTCCAGAGAGGAGTTCAGTCAGGGACAGCATGACTGACCCACCCTTGAGAGCTTGAGGCGGATTGCTTCTAAGCAAGAGGAAGGGGATGAGGGTGGGTTTCACAAACTCTACTGGGAAGATGGGCTGCTTTATACTGAGGCCAGAAACCTCAAGGAGGGGGCCACCAGGAGGTTGGTGGTGCCCCAGAAGTACCAAGAGTTCATCCTGACTTTAGGTCATGATATCCCCTTGGCAGGACTTTTGGGACAGACAAAGACATGGAACAGATTGGTGAACCATTTCTACTGGCCCCATATGTCTGAAAAGGTAATGGACAGTGGCAAGGCAGAGGGCAAGACAAAGGCTCTCCTAATACCACTGCCAGTGGTTGGGGTTCCTTTTGAAAGGGTGGGGATAGACATTGGTGGTCCCCCTGGACCCACCTACTGCATCAGGGAATAGGTATATCTTAGTGGTAGTTGACCATGCCACTAGATACCCTGAAGCCATACCTCTTAGAACCATTGATGCTCCGGCAGTGGCTAGAGAACTACTTGGTGTGTTCACCCTACTGGGTTTTCCAAAAGAGATGGTGTCAGATAGGGGCCCACACTTCCTGTCCAGCTATCTAACTGCAATGTGGGATGAGTGTGGTGTCAATTACAAGTTCACCACCCCCTATCACCCACAAGCAAATGGTCTTGTTGAGAGATTCAACAAAACCCTGAAGGCCATGATAAATGGGTTGTCAGAGAAACTCAGGAGGAGATGGGATGTTCTCCTCCCATGCTTACTGTTTGCCTATAGGGAGGTGCCACAGAAAGGGGTTGGTTTCAGCCCCTTTGAGTTGGTGTTTGGACACCCTGTGAGGGGGCCATTGAGCCTGCTAAGAGTGTCTTTAGAGAAGCCTCTTAAAGAAGCAAAGTACAGTGTGCTTGACTATGTGCTAGGCCTGAGATCTAGAATGGCAGAGTACATGTATAGGGCAAACAGGAAACTGGAGGCCAGCCAGGAGCTCATGGAGCACTGGTATGATCAAAAGGATACTATGCCTGAGTATACTCAGGACAATTGGTGTGGGTGTTAGAGCCTGTGGCTCCCAGGGCCCAAGTGGAGTGGGCCCTATCCAATCTTAGAAAAGAATGGTGAGGTTACCTATCTGGTTGACCTTGGCACCCCCAGGAACCCTCATAGGGTCCTGCATGTGAATAGATTGAAGCCCCACCATGACAGGACAGACATGACTATGTTACTGGTAACTGATGAGGGTGTGGAGGAGGAAACTAAGCCTGTGCCCAACCTCCTGTCCACTAATGTGCTAGATGGGTCAGTGGAGGGAGTTGTACTCTCTCCCAAGTTGACAGACCAGCAGCACAGCGACTGTAAGCAAGTTCTGGAGCAGTTTGCTGGCCTGTTCTCTTTGACCCCAGGCATCACTGAGTGGTGTGTGCACCACATTGACACTGGTGACAGCCTACCTGTCAAAAATAAACTGTTCAAGTTGTCTGACCATGTCAGAGCCAGCATTAAAGCTGAGGTTGCTAAGATGCTGGAACTGGGGGTAACTGAACCGTCTGAGAGTCCATGGGTCCATGGGCCAGTCCAGTGGTGCTGGTCCCCAAACCCAATTCTCAGGGGGGACCCAAGGAGTTAAGGTTATGTGTGGACTACAGAGGATTGAATGCAATCATAAAGACTGATGTTCACCCTATAACTAGAGCTGATGAGCTCATTGATAGGTTAGGGGCTGCTAAGTACCTAAGTACTTTTGATTTGACTTGAGGTTATCGGCAGATTGCCCTCACTGATGGAGCCAAGGAGAGGTCAGCATTCTCCGCACCAGAGGAACATTATCAGTTCAAGGTAATGCCCTTTGGATTAAAGAAATCACCTGCCACCTTCCAAGGTTGGTGAACAGGGTCTTGTCTGGGTTGGAACAGTTCAGAGCAGCTTACCTGGATGATATAGCTGAATACAGTTCTACCTGGGGGGATCACTTAAGACACCTGAGGGAAGTGCTTCAGGCCATGCAGCATGCAGGCCTGACTATTAAGGCACGCAAGTGCCAAATTGGGCAGAGTTATGTGGTGTACCTGGGCCACCTGGTAGGTGGGGCCATGTACAGCCTCTCCAAGCTAAAATCCAAACTATTTTGGATTGGACAGCTCCTGTTACCCAGACTCAGGTCAGGGCATTCCTTGGACCGGCCGGGTGCTATAGAAGATTTGTTCAAAATTATGGGACCATTGTGGGGCCCTTAACAGAACTCACTTCTAAAAAGAGGCCCAAGAAGGTGATTTGGACCCGAGAGTGTGAGAAGGCTTTTGACAATCTGAAAGCTGCTTTGTGTTCAGCACCAGTACTACTGGCCCCTGACTACACAAAGGAATTTGTGGTTCAGAAAGATGCTTCAGAGCAAGGGATTGGGGCAGTGTTGTCACAGCTAAATGAAGGGGGCCTTGATCAGCCAGTTGCCTTTATTAGTAGGAGGCTTCTTCCCAGAGAGCAGAGGTGGCGTGCCATTGAGAGAGAGGCTTTTGCTCTGGTGTGGTCCCTGAAAAGGTTGAGACCATATTGGTTTGGGACTCACTTTCACATTCAACCTGACCACAGACCTCTCAAATGGCTCATGCAGATGAGACGGGAGAATCCCAAGCTGTTAAGGTGGTCCATTTCCCTACAGGGAATGGACTTTATAGTGGAACACAGACCTGGGGTTGCCCATGCCAATGCAGATGGACTTTCCAGGTTTTTCCACTTAGCTGATGAGGACTACCAGGGTGTAGGTTGTTAACCCATCACCTTTCATTTGGGGAGGAGCTATGTTGCAAAGTCATTCTGTGCTCTGGGCAGCCCTCAACCTTTTGCTGACTGATGCTGGTGGTAACTGACTCTGACTGACTCTGGGCTCTGCCTAACCAGGCCCAGGGTCAGTGCTATGCTGAAGGAAACACATTAGAATACAATTCAATTCAATTCAATTTGTCTTTATTCGATCATAAGCAATCATAAAAGACATTTTAACAGTGACATTTTATTAAAAAAAGGATAGCTTTTTCTTGTTTTTTTTTAAAGTATTAAAAAACTTCTCATAGTAAATTTCCATTAAAATTATAGACACATATCAAGTTATAAAATATTTAAAAGCACCCTTTCCTCTAAACGAGATAATATCCATGATAAGAAAATGTTATCCATAGTTACACAAGATTTGGTTTGACGCTTCATTCTTATAAACAGGTTAGATTAGAAAAAATAAAAAACAAAAAAGAAACACGATAATACTCAATAAAATCACGTTACACAGTACCATGCAAACTATTCCTTCTAAGTGACCACGCCCAACTCCAAACTTTGGCCATAGCAATAACTATGACTTCACTGGTATCAGTTTTTAAGATACACAGCGCCGTTTGACAAGGTCTTGTTCCCATTTTGACACAAAGTGGCTTAAGCCATTTACGACGAGGGCCCTTGTATGCAGGGCACACAAACAGGACATGCGGTAAGGTCTCTTCCTCACATGGGCAAATATGACATTTTGTCTCATACTCAATCCCCCACCTTTTCGTAAAAGATTTTAGGGGGAGAGTGCCCACTCTAAATTGGTGGTAGAGATTCCTATCACCAGGGCTCGTAATGGTATCCCAGTAGGCCTCTAGCCTGTTTTCTATTTTATAGTCCATAAAGAGACCTGTTAGTGAAGCACCATTCACCAAGGAAAGAGACTTATGACAGACCATATTCCTATATAAGACTTTGAAATCTGTTTTAGAGGGGAAAGAATTCTCTTCTGGGTCCTCCCACAAAAGGTTGAGGCCCATATCCAATAGAGAAGCCTTAATCTTTAGTAACCATGTAATTTTATTAGATTCCTCAACTTCTCTAATATACTTAACAGCTTGCGCATAAGGGGCTAACTCCGGGGTCGTCCATAGTCTGCGCCAGTAGGCAAGAGGTCTAAAACCCACAGCCTCCTCAAAGGGAATGCAGCCCAGATCTAAAAGTAGAGGTCTGAGTGGTGTCGATTGAGGGAGGCTGGTCAGTGCCCTCAGAAACTTGTTCTGAGCTTGGACTAATGGAACTAAATTTTCGAAGCCCCAGAGTTCAGCTCCATAAATTATTGGAGCTCTAACCATCCCTTGATATATAGCTAGAACCGGAGCAACGGGTTTAGTTTGTGATAGCCGGTGTTCTTTTAAAAGGGCCCCTGCTAACTGATTATGCCTTAATACTAACAGGTCCATCTGTGGCTTCCAATTCATTCTTTTGCCCATGGTGACGCCCAGGTATGTGAAGGAGTCAGTTTGTTCCAGGGGCGTGTTGTTCATTTCTACTCTAGCTTTCACTATCTTATATTTGTGTAAGACCATGAACTTCGTCTTGTCAACATTTACTATAAGGTCATGGTCATTACAGAAGAGACTAAATCTATCAAGGGCTCTTTGCAGACCAACTTGTGTCTTAGACAAGATTAAAGTGTTGTCTGCAAACATCAGGAGAGGGACCCTCGATCCAGCAAGAGTAGGAGCATCAGTAGGATATTCAGTAAAATATGGGAAAACATTATTTATGAATAACGAGAAAAGGGTAGGGGCAAGAACACACCCCTGCCGAACTCCCTTAGCCACAGAAAAACGTTCAGTTACCTCACCCTGTTGACCCCATCGGACTTGAGCATAAGTGGATTCATGTAATTTTATAATAAATTATAAGATCTCAGTAGGCATCCCTACTTCATTAAGACTGTCCCACAGCGTTTTGCAGGGGACTAAATCAAATGCAGATTTAAGATCTATAAAGGCTGCATAGAGGGTCCCCCCTGCTAAGATCACTGTATTCCAATATATTAACATGGATCTAAAGAATTGATCAATAGTGCTAACATGGGAACGAAATCCTGCTTGATATGTGGATAAAATGTTGTTATCATCAATCGACCTCTTTACCCTGCCTAGCACTAATCTAGCCACCAGCTTTTGCATGGTGTCATTAAGACTTATGGGGCGATAGTTAATTGGGCTGGCGCGATCCCCCTTTTTAGATATCGGGATAATTTCAGCCCCGCGCCAGGATTCCGGGATGGCGGCACCTCTGGCCAGACCATTCGCAAAAATAAAAATATATTTGAGCCAGTTCTCCCGGTCAGATTTAAATAGGTCCGCCGGGATGCAATCTGGGCCCGGGGCCCTACCTACAGCTATCCCATCAAGAGTGCGCTCAATTTTCGCTTGGGTAAATGTTAAAACTGACTCCGAGACTACACATTGGTACTGCCCAATACTTTTTGTGAGCGATGAAAATTGGGTCTGATAGTGTGCAACCCAGGTTTCAGGGGGGACATTGTTAACTGGTACCGGACCGGCATTATCACCTCCCCAATTAATCAATTGCCAGAATCGACACCAGTTTTTCACATTACTAGCGTCTAACAGATCCCTCCATCTATTTTCATCAAAGGCCTTCTTTGTTGGGTTGCCTTATATTCAGATCTTAGTTTCCTTACCTCCTGCGTTAAACCCGCCCTTATGGCTTTAGATAAATCCCTATATACTATCCTACAAGCCCTATCATACCATTTCGCTGATTTATGGATAGGGTACACATTAGTTCTTTTTTTTGGTTTTATAAAAAAGGATATCAACTTAGCAATAAAAGCCTCATGGGCTATTGTAAGGGCTGGAAGAGTGGCCTCATTATGGTCAAGTTGCGAGAGGACTATAAGTGAAGCTGCAAGTGTTGACTTGATCTGGGTCATGATGCCTTCATCCTCGAAAACCCGTACCCATTTTAGCCTACGGGAGTCATGAGAGATAATTACGTCTGCTGTTACGATATCTGTACTACCCCTATGGGGCATACAATGCTTTGCCTCTAATGTCAGTATCAGGGGATCATGATCACTCTCTGGTCTTTTCATTCATTCATTGATAACTTTATTTCGGTCGAAGACCATAAAAGTGCAGATAAAATACATACATACATGGCACATCCAATAAAATATAAAAAATAGATACATTTCTTTAAAAGGAGAATTAAACAATGAGTGGTCAAAGCTATTTCGATAATTTTAAATGATTTAAGACTTAACCTGTGGTGCCACATGCCATAGAGAAAGCGAGAGACAGCAAATACAATAGGCGGAGAAGTGTCATGCTTGAGGACTCTACACGCCTGTACACAGTGTCTGAAACCCAAGTTTCTACAAATTGGAATGAGCCAATATTTACGTATGTTACTGTATGCTCGACAAAAAAATAAGACATGGTTAACATCTTCTCTGGCATAATTACATAATGGGCAATTTTCGTTTTCAGTTTTTGCCCATTTCGAGATGAATGATCTAATGGGTAGAGAGCCATGCCTTAATTGAACATATAATTTCCTCGCAAGAGGGGGTTGGATTTCATCCAAAAATTTCTCCCAACCCCTTTCTGATTTAAATGCGAGGAACTCAGTAGAAAGCCTGCCATAAGAAGTTGAGCTTTGTAAAGCATGCAGATTGTGTTGTCTCACCATGTTTAACAACTTAGCTCTAGATATCCTCGGGCAGCTCAACTCAGGGGACCCCCATAGTTGAGGCAGACCTATTTTTAAAGATTGGGTCTTGATGTAGGAAAGCCAGGGAATATTTTTGCTTTTTAACTGTTCCCAGATCTCCCGGAATTCAGCTCTAAAGGATACCAACTCAGGTACTGACCAGAGCCTCCTCCAATAAAGCAAGGGGGGGGCACGTCTGCCAAGTTTTCAATGGACTCCAAACCCAGGTCCATTCGCAATGGGATAAGAGGTGTACTTGTCCGTAATCCCACCAGATTTCTCATAAAGGCCTGTTCAACCCTCACGAGACTTGATACATTCTTGTGACCCCAAAGTTCGGCACCGTACAGAGATGCAGTCTGAGCCTGCAGGCTATAAATCTCAAGGGCGGGCGCAACCGGTTTAGATATCGATGCTCTCTGGAGCTTGCCAATGCCGCCAGATATTTGTGAAAGTCTAAGGGCAGATTTGGCAATCTGGTGGCCCCAACCAAAATCCTCCGTCAGCGTAATCCCAAGATATACAAAGGTTTTAACTCGTTCCAATGGAACACTATTCAAAACATGGTTCGGGCGCGTACGCCTCGGGGGATTAAAGATCATAAACTTGGTCTTGTCCATATTGATCTCCAAACCCCGCGAGGCGCAAAAGCTCACGAAACCATCCAGGACACGCTGGATACCCGAAGAAGTTTGAGACAACAACAAAGTGTCATCCGCGAACATCAAAGCAGGTACACGACCGGACGTCAACCAAGGGGCATCATTAACCTTGACTTCATTTAGGATATCGACAAGACCATTTATGAACAGCCTAAAGAGAGTAGGGGCCAAGACACACCCCTGCCGGACGCCCCTGGCAACAGGGAAATGATCCGAAAGGGCCCCGTGTCTCCCACACCTGACCTGTGCATAATTCCATCGTGCAAACGGGACAAGATCTTAAGCAGATAGGGCGGGAGGCCCAAGTCTGCCAATACCACCCACAATTTTTCCCTAGAGACCAAATCGAAGGCGGCCCGCAGGTCCACAAAAACTAGGTAGAGGCTGCCACCCTCGACCTTTGTGGCATTCCAAAAAAGGACCTGGAGCCGAAAGATTTGGTCCAAGGTTGAGATTCCGGATCTGAATCCAGCCTGGAGAGTGGACAATATTTCCCGTTCCTCCATCCAGACTTGAATCCTGTCCAGAATGATTCTGCCCATTAGTTTTTGTGTTGTATCAAGCAGGCTAATGGACCTATAGTTTGAAGGGGTAAGTGGACAGCCTTTTTTGTAAATGGGGACAATCTCGGCCCCCAGCCAAGTGTCCGGTGGGTCAGACCCCTTGAGGATCGCGTTAAATAGGATGACAAGGTAAGGCGCCCATATTTTCGGCTGGGCTTGAAACAAATCCCCCGGCAATTTTTCAAGGCCGGGAGCTTTGTTAGGAAGCAATCTAGCTATAGCGGATTCTACCTCCTTCAGGGTGAAACTCACTGGGAGGTCAGGCGGATGCACACACAATCCGGGGCCTCCGCCCGAGGCCCCCGCCAGTCGATACTCGTGATGGGGGTCTGGGGCAGGGGGCCGGGCATGTGTCGCAATTCCCTCCTGACTAGATCCAGAGGTTAAACTTAAACCCAGATAGTGGGCAAAAAGCATCCCCAACACACTGGCCAGCTGGCTATGGATTTTTACAGCATGACCGTTTGGTGGCAGGTCAGCCATCGCAACTAACCATGGTATAGCGAGCTGGTATATTTCACCCATCTTAGTCGGAGACTTCTGAAAGTGGGGCCAGTTGACCCTACAACGGTTATTCGAGACCATGAGTGGCATGTTCTTATTGAAAGTAAGGCCGGCTTCAGAGTTAGTCAGCCCAAAACTCCCAGGGTTAAGTGTTAGAACAAGGGCGTTGTGGTCACTGTTGTGTCTCGGATACACTCTAAATTCTAGAAGCTTGTCCCAAGGTTTTGCTTCCAACATAATATAATCAATAGTGAATGTTTGTGCTACCCTATTAAATGTGGGATTTCCCGGACGATCAGGGTCCAGTCTCCCATTACACGCCCGCAAGGACGTAGCAAGCGAGAATGATTTTATTTGGAGTACCAACCGAGTCCATGCCTTAACAGGAGGGATCTTTGGTTCCGGGATACACCAGAGTGAATCTTCATCGTCCTTTTCATCCCAATCAGGGTTAACCAAGGGCTCAAATTGGCAATTAAAGTCCCCACCAACTATTAGTATAACTGAAGAGTCAAGTGTCTGGATAAAGAGATCTAATACTTTAATCGTATCAGACTCCTGCCCATGCCTAACTGGCCTTGAATAGATATTAATTATGGCTATTTTTGGTGAATTAAGGGGTGTCAATAACACAAATTGGACATCGGGGGAGTTAGTTGGTATTTGGGTAGCTTTGACGCCAAAATGGGTGCCTATCCAAATTGACAGGCCACCAGATGGGCGGCCTCTACCACTAGATACTGCCAGGGTATGAAATGTTGCATAGCCTGGACTTGCACTCTCCTCTAATGCCCAAGTTTCCTGAATCGGGCAGATGTCATGTACTGCCATAAAAGAGCCCCAATCAGGCTTAGATAGTTTATTATTTAAACCAGCAACGTTCCACGAAAGGATTTTTATGGTACCATCGGCTACAATACCAGTGACTTTTGGGGTTCCTGTTGCCGTGGTGGGAAGGCTAACACAAGTAGGAGACTCTAGATGGACTTTCTTCTCTGTTTCTTCTATACAGGGTGCTTCCCTCCCTGCAACAGAAACTCCTCGTGGGAACCCCGCGTCCCCCGCATCCCCCGCGGCACACCCTACCACCCTGCCCGCACCACCAGGGGGTGTGGCCACTGCATAGATGAGGGTTTTAGTACTTCCCTCCAATGTAATTGAAAAGGTAGATGTTTCACTGATGTTATTCGAGGGTAGCTCCTTATCGTGTGGGCGTCAATCGACCTGGTTCAGTACACTAAACCTATTTCTGTGCACAAAGGATGGCAACGGGGGATTGTAGGCGTTTACGTCTACCCAACTTGCTCGCCCCTGATGCACTCCAGAAGGACAGCCATTATGGCCCTCATCATAATTAGCTCTTTTAAGATAAGCTGATCTCAAAGGAGGGACTGGATAGAAGTATGACAGGTGGAGGGTGAGGATTTGGGTGTTTAAACTGGAGGGGGACAGACAGCAGATGTACTCTACGGCAGCGGTATCCCTAAACTTTATGACCACACAGTTCCCTACTATAGTTTTGGGACCCTTCCCAATCCAGTCTATACGTCTTACAGACAGGATTTCCCCAGAGATGTAGGAGGGGAGAGGTCTATTTACATTTAGCCACTGTACACACTTGTTTTTTAACTCAATATAGGTTTCATTTTTCCCCTGGGATAAAGGTGGTACCCCCGATAGGATTGCAGAGGCCAAGGCCGAGATTGCAGCTACATGGGAATCGTCAGCAACTATAGATGTACTTAAAGAAGGGCTAACTCTTTCCGTAGCTGGCTCATTGCTAGTGGTGATCAATCGTATATCTTTGTTCCCTATAACACTGTCAGCTACTGAGGCAATCTCAGAATGGGGAGCACAACTACCTGCTCCACTAGAGGCAGAATTGTTGTATGGAATCGTAGGGGACATTTTTCCCAGGCCCTTATTGTTGAGTGTAGAAACTAGTCTATCAATCCTAGATGCCAGGGATTTAATATGGTTACCAATAGTCTGTTCTAAGAGAATCTGAAAATCAGCTATTAAGCTAGTGACCCAGAGCGGAGCTATCATATTTGCTGGGGAGGAGCCGGTGGTGGTTAGTACAGGATCGCACTTAAGGCATGTATTATTGTTCGGCTTCTTAACAAGTCTCCTCTTCTTACCTTGGGGGCCCGGTTTTTTTTTGCAATAGTGTTAGGGGAAGGTGGGGACAAACTTGGGGGTATATGGCTAGCTAGAATATCTGAAGGAACCTGGGCACAGGGTAAGTCAGCACATGATGACGTAAGGAGGATTTGTTACAGTTATTGAATAGTCCCCGGCCTGCTCTACCAAAGGTGCCACAGGAGTGATAGACAACCTTCGCTCTGTATTTTCAATAGCATTTACCACTACCCCAATGTTTTTTTGTAACGATAGCCGTGAGCGAGGGGAGGGGTAGTGCCGTTTTGATTTTTACCCATTATGGAGCTTGGCTATAGGGTAAATCCTGTTCTACAAATCCTTAGTTCTAGGGTCCAGGGAACAAAATAAATGTCAAAAACAACAGTACCTTAAAACAGATAACCAGGCCGTCAAGGGTAGCTACTGACGATGTTAAGGGGATGGCCCGACCCGGCCTCCTCCGGCCCCTAGCGGGCAAGGACAGGCCCGCGCTTGGGCCAGGCTTTGCCCGGGCGCTGCCTGGCGCGTCCCGCGCTGCAGGGCACCTGGAGTCCTTTTGTGTGTCCCAGGCGCTGCCAGATGCCGTCACCGGTGAGCGCCCGGGGCTTGGAATGCTGGGGGTTGTAGTTACGGTGGCCGTTCCCCTCACGGCGGCGATGGTACTGCACTGTGGTATTGTGTCCCCCAACGATGGCCGTTGCCCTCACGGCAGGTAAGTAATTCAATTTTGGGTCTCCCGGTCTCGGAAAGCGCGTCCCGCGCTGCGGGGCACCTGGAGTCCTTTTGTGTGTCCCAGGCGCTGCCAGATGCCGTCACCGGTGAGCGCCCGGGGCTTGGAATGCTGGGTTTTGTAGTTACGGTGGCCGTTCCCCTCACGGCAGCGATGGTACTGCGCTGTGGTATTGTGTCCCCCAACGATGGCCGTTGCCCTCACGGCAGGTAAGTAATTCAATTTTGTGTCTCCCGGTCTCGGAAAGCACGTCCCGCGCTGCGGGGCACCTGGAGTCCTTTTGTGTGTCCCAGGCGCTGCCAGATGCCGTCACCGGCAAGCGCCCGGGGCTTGGAATGCTGGGGGTTGTAGTTACGGTGGCCGTTCCCCTCATGGCGGCGATGGTACTGCGCTGTGGTATTGTGTCCCCCAATGATGGCCGTTGCCCTCACGGCAGGTAAGTAATTCAATTTTGTGTCTCCCGGTCTCGGAAAGTGCGTACCGTGCTGCGGGGCACCTGGAGTCCTTTTGTATGTCCCAGGCACTGCCAGATGCCGTCACCGGCGAGTGCCCGGGGCTTGGAATGCTGGGGGTTGTAGTTACGGTGGCCGTTCCCCTCACGGCGGCGATGGTACTGCGCTGTGGTATTGTGTCCCCCAACGATGGCCGTTGCCCTCACGGAAGGTAAGTAATTCAATTTTGTGTCTCCCGGTCTCGGTTTCAAGACCTCCATGTCCCTCATCCTTTGCCAGAATTTTGGTTTAATGAGAAAGTAACCAATCCTACTGCTTCTTAGCCCGTTAGAATAAGTGTGATTGCCTTTACTATCAGATATAGATCTTCCGTTTGCAGCCCGAAGCCCCCTCTCCAGTGTTACACTTTTTAACTGTAGGACAGCTTCTGTCCATTTGTTAATAGGGGCGAGCGACAAAGACGGAACACCCAAATAGCATCCTCATCAGAGGTAAGGCTCCCATCTTCTAAGCCAAGTGGCTCAAACGTGCAGTTAAAATCCCCCGCAATAATCCAATTACATGACCCCTTTAAGGATTTAATATATACGTCCAGGCCAGAGACAGTCGGTGATGCCCTTCCACCCACCAACCCTCTAGCATAGACATTTATCAATATGAACTCGGGTTCAAACTCAGATTTTATTTTAATGACCTGAAATTCCGGATTATCAATCACTAGTTCTTCTGCCTGGTAACCCGCCTGTTGTCTTACCCAAGTGGTTAATCCACCTGACGGTCAGACTTTAGTACTCGCTATTGCTGGCTTACCAAATGCCAAATATCCTGGCCGAAAGATCGTACTAAGAAACCAAGTCTCCTGAAAGACAATAACATCATAAAACTCTATGAAATTAGACCAATCCGAAGAACTAGTCTTTGCTTGCAAGCCAGCAATATTCCATGATAAAATACTTAGTGTGCAGGGATTTGATCCTTCACCTTGGTCTATCTGTGCCAATTCCTCAGCACACTGTGGTCCGCTTGGTGTTACTAACTGAAGGGCTGAATCTATCACATGAGGAGTTACAAATTGATTGGGGATGTCATCTGTCCCTGTTACGTCTACCGGTAACAGTCAATCACAGGCATCTAAACCGGACAAAGGAGCAAATCTATTAACAAGATTAAGGTCAAAAGGTCGTCCTAGGGCCCTATGATGGAAATTGCGAACCCCCCCTCCTAACTGGGAATGATAGTGAGGTCTGTAAATAAACCCTAGGGGCAGGAGAGATATTTTTCCCGGGCCGTGTCCTGCATTTCTATTGCCTAGGCACTCCAATAGGAGTCTGACTACGTGCTCATTTTTAAAATTAGCAATCACACAGTCAAACCCCCCCCCATCCTTAGCGGAATATCCAACCCGAGGTGAACGTCTGGCCATTATCAGTTGGTTACTAATATCCCAGCCCCAAACCCCAGCTTCCTTCAACTGTACACCTAACCAGTGTAGTGTTTTTGCCATTAACTGGTCAGTAGATTCAGTCTGCCCACCTCGTAAGGGCGTTATATTCCTCAGAACCACCACCAATGGAGCGGCAGCAGGGGGAAGATGTAGTAGCTTATGATCGCTTCTGGCCAAGCTATTGGTCAGCCCATAGTGTTCTGTTAGAGAATCATGACCAAAGCCACATCCAGGATGCCCGGGGACCATAACTTGTTGGCTATATAAACCACAAATAGGCTTATTAGGTGGAATATTATGTGGAATGCTACTTACTGTCCTAGCACAGGGCCTGCCTCCCTCCACCCTGAGGATACTCTGAATAAACTGGGCACATTCACTAGATAAGTTCCCCAGGTCACCCACACATCCTCCCTGGGCCACGACACCAATATCAGAAGCAATACCCGCCCCGGCATTCCCTCTAGATGATAAAAGACATTGAGTTAGATAATAGAGGGATGGCCAAAGGGCAATTAGAGATTACAGGCTTACACAACACAGTTGATGTCGGTTCAGAGAGTCGGTTGTTTTCCCCCAGTGAAACCTTTATAGAATCAAGATGAGACACAACAAACGATTCAAGATTTGACAGTTTTTCCTCAATTAGTGTCAATCTCTCAAGGATTGGGGATAAAGACGCCGATAATAAGGCACCCAAACTGGACCACAAGGTCTTGTCAGCTTCAAGCGCAGGAACACCAATCGAGTCCAAATCTGAGGCACCCAATATGGGGGCGATAGACTGATGCTCGATTATCGTTGTCGTAGTTAAAGTCGGTGTTTAAAACCACAGTCCCACCATTCCTGTTAGTTTTGGCATTTTTGCATTTTTTTTCCTTTGGGGGCCCCCTCCTCGCTTCCTCTTTATCGATGGCTCCTGTGGTGGTTCAATGGCTAGCGATTTAGATTTGGGCACAGACCTTGTAGTAACGCGTGGAAGTGGACTACACACTAACCCCTTATGCACCAGCTCATCAGGCGTAGAGCTAATTGGAAACTTCATTATTGTTGGAATGTTCAGCGGTACAGATGGAGACTGGCTAATAACTCCTGCCGCGTCAAGAGGATCCATGCTTGCAACCACACAGAGTTCGGGCGAGCGTGCAGACATCAATCCACCCAGAGACGATCGTTTAGTTTGCAGGTGGTCTAGAGATAAAGGGTGCTCAGTCAGGGAAATCTCGTGGGCTAAGACCGAACTGGCCCTAGTTATAAAGTGGTCCAGGGTCCCAGACACACTTCCACCCATATGGCATTTCTCCCCTTGCTCTTACACTCACGAGTATTCAGCATACCTGTGCACAATAACAGCAAATGGCCCGTGAAATAATACCGAAAAGGGGCAGCAAACAGTAGTGGACTCACCTTGGTGAAACGGTGAGTTAAGAGGGGGGGCCTGGCATCCTCTGGTCTCTAACAGGCTCAAACGGGCCTGCCCTTGGCCTCCGGGCACGGGTGAATGGCGGCGCCTCCTGGCGCGAAAAACAGAAGTCTGGGATATGAAGTTCCCGTGCAAAGCAATCAAGCGGTTCCCGCGGAGCGGGAGCCGCAGCAGCCTTTTAGCGCCTCTGGGCGCGGATGAATGGCAGCGCCTCCTGGCATGAAATAAGGAAGTCTGGGATCTGAAGTCCCCATGCGAAGCAATCAAGCGGTTCCCAAATTAAACAGTGCCACTTAGTGCTAGAATATATGGGGTTTCGAACGTCCGTGATGTTAAGCGTTAATCAGAGAGCCCTGTCAATCAGGGTGCTGAAGCAGGCAGAGCAAAAAACAGCACGTTCTGATAGAATACAGTTAAAGCATCTAACGTACACTAGGGTACACTATGGTATGGTGGGGTACTCCTGTAATTGGCATGACCTACCCCATAAGCCCCTAGTATATAATAGGCCAGGTGATTGAAACTAGAAGTCCCCAGTATCCTGGGGAATGGCAGTTTAAAGGCCAGCAGCTCTTTTTGCACTTGCATGTGTGCACTGCTGAAGCCTGAGGTCAGTTTAAAAGCATCACTGGGTGCCAGGGCTGCTTTTAAACAGTAATTTGTGCCCAAACTCGACTTTGGTGGCAGGGGCACTTAAAAATGGATAACCTACAATGTTTTGGCATATTAGGGACCCCAAAGGGTCTCCCCTAGGTATCCCAGGGGTGGAGAGTCAGATATGTATAAGGTACACCCTTATAAAATGAGTTTTTATATGCCTATGTAAAGTGAAATTTCACATTTCACTCCCCACATTGTGATAAAGTGCTGACCAAATTCGACTTTGATGCTAGGAACACTGGGGAAGAGGGATCTGCAATATTTCTACAGATTCTGGACCCATAAAGTCTCCCCTAGTTGCACATGTGGTGGGGTTCCTGTAGATATAAGGCAAGTACTTATAAAATATGTTTTTATAAGCCCTGGTGTTAGAGAACTGGCTCAAGTCATTTTTCCCATTGCAAATCCCATGCCCTATATGTTAACATTGCAGGAAGCCATTAAATAATAACTCCTGATAGGAAGGAGATAGAGCTACTGTTCAAAGACTTTCCAGAATAGTATTGCTCAATCCAACAATATTATATTGTTGAATTTCTCCTAAAGTGTACATATACAAGACGTTATAGGACTTTCTTGTTTGTAAGTCCAAATTCAGCCTTCCAGTGGTCTGCCCTGATTGGTCAGAGTTAAGTGTATTAGCCAGGCTGCCTTGAAGAGGTGCTAAAGATCCCCTAGGGTTAGCCAGCTCAGCTGGGAGGGCAGTGTGCTGTTCCATAGGAATGCCAGGCCAGGAGGAGGAGTCGTAAACCATGCTCTTCTAAGGCATAGGGGACTCCTGGGTGTCAGTTACACTTTTACACTTTTGACCCAGAGTCAGGGCTAGGCTTAAGGAATGTATGTGCAGACAGTAGTGGGAGAGTCTAGGGAAATAAGTAATCTCTGGGGGTGTGTTTAGCCAGGTCTTGACTCTCTGCTGGAAAATCAGCCAATATGGATTTGGAATATTTGGTGCACTCTGGGACAAAACAATGCCAAACTCTACAGGATGCAGTCATCGCCTTGAGGAGTTACACTGCTCCCATTGGTCAGGAGTGACCTGCTACTTGACCCAGAGAATTTTGAATAAGTAGCTGAGAGGGGCAGAGCCCTCCAGATCTGATGCTTGAAACTTACTGAAGCAAGAAGTACCCTGCTGAGAAGTTTTGCTGTGCAAAGATTTTTAAGGCCTGACCTCTGAAAACTGCACCATCTGAAACTACAGCCCTGTGGATTATTTTGTTAAAAAAGGAGCTAAAGAGTGGAGTCCCTGAAAGCTACAGGTTAAAAGAGCTCAACTGGAACATCACCAACTAGACTTCAGACTTCAGACTTCAAAACCACTTTATTCGATTAATTAAAATCATAAAAGTGTACAATACATTCAACAACAATTTCACATTCCATCTAATACTGATTAAAAAGGTATAAAATTCATAAATTAAACCGGTGGTACAATTTATAAAACTAATTGATTACCTCTGATACAGCCAATCTGACCCTCCTTAGCCTAATAGAGGCTACTAAAAAGCTAGCTACATAAAACATAATTGTAGGTGATTCCATTAGTTGTAAAAACATTAGAGCGGGTTTGACCTGGACGAAAGCATTCTTTCTCATAATAGGCAGGATAAACCTTTTCCTAGCGTCAAGGTACAGTAGGCAAAAGAACATAAAGTGCATCGTGTCTTGAACTGAAAAATCATCACATCTACAGGGGACCCCATCTTCCGGCCTACACCAACCCTGCGGGACACTTAATATTAAGTGGATCTGATTGAATCGAAATTTAGTCAGAAGCCATTTATGATAAAAATTAGAAACAGTTGACAAATATGGGTGCATAGTCATAGTTGAACTAAGCAAGAGGTGAGCCCTAACTGAAGGTTTACTATACTCATGGAATTCACGCTCAACCTCGCAGTGCTTAATAAAATATGTCTTGACCCACATTATATCATCTTTACAAAGTCCATCAGGTTTAGAAAAGAGCTCAGGGCGTCCCAGTTCTTTAAAAGTTGATTTAATATAAGACAGCCACTTGATTCCCTTCCAGTTATCTAATTTGCAACAATCTTTCAAAATCTTGTGGTTCAGAGTAAGGTCCGGATTCAGCCAGGTTCTGATCCATAGGAGTAGTGGGGCTATTTTTATAGTGTCTGAAATATATCCCGTCCCTAATTCAAGATGGATCGAGTGTGTCGCAGTGGATTGTGGAAGGCCCAGAAGTGCACGAAAAAATGTATTCTCTTCTATTTGGATAGGTTCAGGGTTGGTATACCCCCATATAGCAGCCCCATACCTAGCTATTGAGACAGTTTTTGCTTGGTAAATTTTTTAAATAGCTTCACAAGGTTTCCCTCCCAAACGTTTTGCAAAGCCCAATATGGCAGCCGAGGAGCAACGTACCGCTTTCACCTTAGTGGCTACTTGGGATGCCCAAGTGCCCTTTTCGTCAAAGACGACTCCCAAGTAGGTAAAAACTTTCACACTGGAGATAACGGCACCGTTGCAATAACAAGTTTTAAAATGATTTTTCCCCTTCCCCAGTGCCATAACATGAGATTTACCGTTGTTAACCACAAGGTCCAAGGAATTCATAAAATTCCCAAAGGAATTCAATAATCTTTGGAGACCGAGCGGAGTCCGGGCCAGCAAAACAGTATCATCCGCATAAAGCAGTACGGGTATAGAAATACCATCAATCCGAGGGGTATCTGGAGAAGCAACTAACAAGCTATCTTCGAGGGAATTTATATACAATGTAAATAGCATAGGGGCAAGGATGCAACCCTGCCGAACCCCTCTACCAGACTTGAAACTGGCAGTGCACTTCCCCTCCTGCGACATCCTTATTGAGGCCTTCAGGTCTCTATGCAATTCGGCCAAAAAGTACACAAGGGGCCTATCCAAACCAAGTTCCAGGAGTTTTGACCAGAGCTTGGACCTGTTTACCAGGTCAAAAGCCGTGGACAGATCCATAAAACCTAAGAAAATCGAACCCCCTATAGCTTTGGTGTACTTAGCGACAATTAAGGCATTGGTCCTCAGTGCCCCTCCCATGTCTAAATCCATACTGTGCATTAGAAATCACACCTTTCTTGGATGCCCAATTACTAATCCTGGCCAGAATAACTTTACCCAAAATTTTAAACGAGGAATCTAGCAAGGATATGGGCCTATAACAGCTAGGGTCATCCCTTTGGCCCTTCTTAAACACAGGGATTATGACTGAGTGGGACCAAGACTTTGGGGGGGCTGCTGTCGCCGCCGAGTTAAAAACATTTAACAAAACTTTGGCCCAATATTTAGGGTTATCCTTAAACATGTCCGAGGGCACTCCATCAGGGCCTGGCGCCTTACGCCCAGTCCCTTCAATGGCTTTCTCAACTTCTTCAATAGAAAAAATGATGGGGGAAAGGGGAGAGCTAGTGAATGGGGTCACAAATACTTCCGTCTCAAGGTTGCTCTCATAGATTTTACCAAAATGACCTAACCAATCATCCTCAGAGATATTCACTTCTAGCACAGAGTTCTGGGAACTGGATAGCAAAGGGGAATTAATAATTTCCCAGAATTTACAACTATCTTTCAGGATAGCATTATCAGTTAAAGCTACCCACGCTTCTTGTTTAATTTCCCTCTTCTGTGCCAGTATTGCTTGAGAATACTCTTTCCTTAGTTGTGCCACTTGTCCTTTGTCTCTTGGTTTAGCATTAAGGGCCTTTTTGAGTTGGTTTAAGGCAGAAGTGCAACTGTGGTTAAACCAACCACAGGTTAAGTCAGTTTTAACAGTTCTGCCTTTCAAGGTAAGTTCTTTGGCCACTTGTGAGCAGATGGCTTCAAAAGCCAATATTACTTCCCTATCATAGGAAGATGGATCGGAACATGTTTTTAGATAAGGGCCTGCCTTAGTAGTAATTAAATTAAAAAGGTCTTCAGGAATTACCTTGCTCCACTTTAGGCGCCTCCCTTGATCTTTAGCGCTCACGGGAACCACCCCAGATGTCAATGCACATTTATTCATAAGAGGGAAAACATTAGCCAGAGACAGGACCACTGGATTATGATCGCTAAAACAGGACCGCAGGGCATTATAAAAGAGCACATATCTAAAAAGCCCTGCAAATAAAAATATGTAATCAATTATCGATTCACTATCCCTAGCTGCATAAGTGGGGACACGGGTATTCTTATCCTGGAACCCTACTTCAAACAAATCATTGTTTGACAGAAGGGACTCCAAGGCTTCCCCTTTCGAGCTATGTTCAAAATGTTGTGGGGTAGTGAATTGTGGACCATCAATATCTCTAAGGTGGCAATTATGATTACATAAGTGAACATTAAAATCACCCATCAAAATATAATAAGAAAAAGTGGTTTGATTGTCCTTATAGGATTCTAAAAACGTTGTCAACCAGTTAATATGTTCGTTTGGAGACACTTCTTGCTGGGAGTTATAGCAGTTGATTAGTACAAACTTAATATTGTTTGGCAAACTAACCTCTAGTATAAGACAGTTGTGGGAGGAACATGCCACCTTCTTCACACTACCCAAGATATTTATTGAGATAAGGTACATGAGACCTCCCCTATCACCAACTAAATCCACACCTTGGAGAACCATCAGTGGCTTTGTAAGAGTTTTGTACCAGTGGATTGTGGGAACTGACGTCCTCAACTTTCAAGGACCATCTTGGAGCTTCCAGACCCTTGGAGTGAGTTTGAGACACTTTGGGACCACTTGAGGAACTTCAGGAAGAAGTTCAAGAAGTTTTGAGAACTTTGGACCAACTTTGAAAAAAAGCTCCATAGAGGGACCGACTCCACCTGGTTAGCCTTCAACCGCGAGTCGGCCAAGCCATCCAGGTTCGTCCCGCTAAAAGCTCCATGGGTCCAACTTCCAGAGATTGACCGGGACTAGAGAAAATCTGAAGCCGGCGAACCCTCACCGGATCTAGCTATATGAGGAGCATCGAGAGATTCTGCGAGAAAACCTCCAGAAAAGTTTCCAAGTCCGCTCATAGATAAGGTGACCGGGAGCAACCTCGAGAGCCAAGCCACCTGCCTTCCATTGCGTACCGGCCTGGATTCCTGCCTTGCCCCGCTGAAGCGATCTTGAGAAATTGTCTAAGTCCGCTCCAGGGAAGTTAACCAGAACCTCATCACAAGTCAAGCCGGCGAACCCTCACCAGATCCAATTAGCTGGAAGTTTCGAGGGGCCTCGCAAAGAAAAACTCCAGAAAAGTTTCTAAGTGTGAAGGTAGAAACTGAGACCGGGAAGTGCCGCAAGCTGTAGCCGCTCAGGGCTCAATCGCGGTCAGCCTGAAACTTTGACTTTGCCCCGGTCTATCGCGGTATCACAATATGGTGCTATAATCTTCTAAGTGCTATATTTTAATAAATCTTTCAAAAATCATATCTCCGGTTCCCTGCATTGGATTTTTGTTGTTTGGGTGTCATTTTAAAGATAAAAATATTTTTTATTTTTATAAATTGGTGTTTTCTATTATGTGTTGTGTCTTAATTATTTATGGAAATTGTGTTTTTAAATGCTTTACATACCTGTCTTTGAAGTTAAGCATGTCTGCTTCAGCCACGTACCAAGGGTTGAGCATAGAAATCATTTTCTAAGACCTTTGCCCTTACCAATAACCCACTTTCCAACAAATTTCGATTCCAAACTCCTGATGCATTTAAATCATACATATAGTTGTGGTGACCAAATCCAGCATGGATAAGTTCTAGGGGGCCAGAGGGGTTACTTTGGACAGTTACATGGCAACCAGAGTGTTTTTGAAGCAAGTTCCAAACATTACAGAACATCTGCCATTGATGTCAATGGAGTGGTTCTGATGCAGAGAGATGCAGACAAAAAGATGCTCAAAGGATGCTCCTGATGCTGTGCGGTCAACGGGGATAAAGTACGGTCGATTCCTCGATATTCAAGGGTGGGTGGAGGAGGCTTTGACCATGACTTTTGGGTTTCCACAAAGTCCTCTTTGCAACACTTGAATTCCAACTATGGCTGGGCACTCGTTCTCACGGCACAGCAGTCACAGTATCCTTGGTGGGGGCTGGTGTCTCTTGGGTGTGATGAATCTGGTCACAAACAACACTCCTGGGTCTGAAAGGCACAGATGCAGGTTGTGGCTATTTTTGATTTGTCCTCTTTCATACGCAGCGAATAGTAGCGGCACATCAACTGCGGTGGCTACAGCTTTGTCTTTTTGGGCACTTTCAGCTCTTGGGTACCTGCAGCTGGTTCCAGGGGATGAGCCAACGAAACCTAGGAGTCTCTGTAGTTGGGGAGGTTAGAATATCTACCTTTCCCGGGGTCAGGAGCTGCAGGCACAGTCCCAGTCTCACTAGCCCAAAAGTGCAGCAGCTGCAGTCTTCTTAGTGGTGCAGTCTTTGTTTGTGCGGTCCAAGGGCAACAGGGCATTCCTTTGCTTGTCTCTTCTCCAATGTTAACTGAATGGCTGGGTGCCATATTTTTCCCGGCAATTAGCACCTAGGGGACAACCCGATCACTAGCCAATGGACTACTGGGTCCCCTCCTTTCTAGTAACCAAGTTCTTGTGACATTTGGTACCTGTCATTCCCAGAGTACCCAATTCTTAACCCTTTCAAAATGGCACGACCCTTCCTTGGTCATGAGGAGTAGGGTAGCCCAACCTAGGTGTGTGGCTACCAGAAGGCTCAAGCCCAAGGGAAAACTGGCCATATTTGGAGAGGAGGTAACGCCTTGCTCTGCAGCAACTTCCTTTGTTCCTGGGCCTGGGAGTCACTCCCACAGCTCCCCAGGTGGTCAGAAATCAGACTAAGTGTCAGGGCCTTTGTGAGTCCACTGGAACTAGCAGGAGTATAGAGTGGCAATTTTTCTAAAAGTTGGTTAACTTTAATAGTGGCTTTGAATCTGGGAATCAGGTTGGATTTAATGCCACAATTAATTTGATACCTTACTTGACCCTGTTAGGTAATCCCATTCAAGAGTTAGACTGGTTGGGGTGTCAACCGTTTAACAATGTGTTAGCCAATGGGGCTCATAACCTTTCAACAACAAAAAGATAATTGAGAAGGGTTGCTGTTAAGACATATTAAAGATCATGGGGCCTCATGTAGGTCGCCAAATACCGGTCGGTAACGGCCGATTTTCGGTAATTATACCGTTACCGACCGGTATTTTGGCTTTTGAGATGTAGGGGGCTCATTTCTGTATTCGGTAATTTACCGAATCGGTAAAATTACCGAATCGGTAATTTTACCGATTCGGTAAATTCCGAATACAGAAATGAGATGTAGGGGGAGTGTGTGGGTGTTTTTAGGAGTCGGTATTTACCACCAACTAATAGTTGGTGGTAAATAATGAATGGATGTGTTTAAGCATTTTAAAGCGCGTAGAAGTGTGCAATGTGGCAGACATACATGCCCTTAGGGCATGTATGTGTGCCACATGTGCACACATGGCCGAATCAGGGGTGCAACAGGGTGTCAATGTGACACCCTGCCACCCTTGCATGTGTTCCCCCCATTACCGAATCGGTATTTACCGATTCGGTAATGAGGCATACCTTCCCAACAATGGGAAGGTATGCCTCATTACCGAATCGGTAAATACCGATTTGGTAATTACCGAATTTTACCGATTCGGTAATATTTACCGAAGGATTACCTACATACAAGTTACCACTTCTTAAATACCGATTCGGTAACGTTCGGTATTTAAGAAGTGGTAACTTGTATGCTACCTACATGAGGCCCCATATGTCTTACTTAAGTATATATGGCTCCCTACCATAGGGATCATAGGCCTTCCTTGTGAAACACAGCCCTGTCAGTCTGCAGTGGCTGGCTTGGGTCCATTTTGTCTCTGTCACATGCAAGGTGGTAAAGACAGTGCTGTAGTCCTGAGTGAGCACTCTGCCTTACATGCCCTTGGTACCCTGGGTACCATATACTAGGGACTTGTAAGTAAGTCAGTACCTGCCAATTGGATGTAGCCAATTTAATATAACTTTGGTGTAGGGTTAGAATACTGGCACTGAGTTCAGGTTAACAGGCTTCAGTGCAGTCTCAAATTCAAAAAACCCCAGCAGCCATTATAACAAATGGAGGAAAAAAGTGGGCAGAACCTGCAAAAAGCCTGTTTTCTTACACGTTGTTAACCCCTTCCCCGCTCATGACGGAGCCGCTCCGTCATGAGCCACGGTTGCCGTGTGCTCATGACGGAACGGTTCCGTCATGTCACGGCCGTTGGCGGCCGCTCCGCCTACGCGGCGCTGTTTCCCCGCCTGTGCGGGGGGACAACGCAAATGGGCGGAGTCATGACGGAACCGTTCCGTCATGAGCACAGCTCAACCGTGGCTCATGACGGAGCGGCTCCGTCATGAGCACAGCGCCACCGCGCTGCCCCCCCGCACCCCCCAGCGCCGCGGCGGAATTCCCGCCGCGGCAAAAGGGTTAAAACCACTGGATTGCATTATGCAAAGAGAGATCCCCTGTTCAAAAGCTTGGGACATTATCCACCATGCAACACTCTCCCAGAAATCGGGAGTTACTTGAATTTGGTCCTCGTTATATCCCTGGAGAAAGAACCAGTGATTGAGAACGTGAAGCACCACCGACCCAAGAGGAGTTGTGCCTATGGAAAAACAATTAGGGCCCGAATACAATCTCGTTAGTAAGGGATCCAAACGGCATTAAGAAAAAGCAAATCCGATTCAGAGGGGGCCGATTCACAGAACTAACTTAAGACAAAATCCTAAACTTACTACTTTTGGTATTCACAGAAGTTACGATTTTGTCTTAAGTTTGTCTTAAGACATACTTAAGAAAGACTTAAGACAGTCTTAAGACATACTTAAGACAAACTTAAGACAGACTTAAGACAGACTTAAGACAGACTTAAGACAAACTTAAGACAAAATCCTAACTTAAGTCTGTCTTAAGTCTGTCTTACGTCTGTCTTAAGTTTGTCTTAAGTCTGTCTTAAGACTGTCTTAAGTCTGTCTTAAGACTGTCTTAAGTTTGTCTTAAGGTTGTCTTAAGACAAACTTAAGACAAAATCCTAACTTCTGTGAATACCAAAAGTAGTAAGTTTAGGATTTTGTCTTAAGTTAGTTCTGTGAATCGGGCCCTATGTTTCCGAATGAATCGCCCCCCTTTCTGAACGACCAAGTACAATGCGAGGAAGTCATCAGCGCTCATCGAATCGGTTCCCGAATGTGAGTCAGTCAGTCCGACTCATTCGGAGCCGATTCGTGCAGCGCAATGGGGGCAGTTTCCGAACAAGCGAGCGCAATGACTGATTCTGACAGCCGTAGTGACTCAGTTGTGAGGAGTCAAAACGGCTGTGAGAATCAGACTTCAGGGGGGCGTAGCACACTCCCTTTAACCAAGGTCCTCCAAATTGGTCGCAGGGGCGTACCCCTGGGTCCCCCCTTTCCATGAATGCACAGTGTGGCGGGCACCATGCGGTGCCCACCACAGGGTGCACGCTTTTCCCCACCCATCCCTTTTTTCAATGGGAGCCTGTGTTCACGTTGGGTACAGGGGCTGCCATTGAATTCAATCGGAGTCCGACCAAACCGAGACCGTACATATATGGACACATCGTACTTAGTCGGACTCTTGGAGTGCGATTCGTACGGAAAGCATTGCTAACCTGAGTTGGTAGGAATGCTTTTCTAACAAGATCATAATCAGGCCCTTGATGTTGCTGTCTGTGAAAGGAAAAAAAGAAAAGAAATACATATCTCTCCTTTCCAGAAAATAAGAGAAAATAAAAATACCTGGGAAATAATTATAGTTTAATATATTTCCCTGGACTTGAAACCACTCTCTCACCGAGGCTTTTTGTCTCTTCAACAACATCTGTAGCAGGCTCCTGAGTTTGAGCTTCCTGGGCTTCTGAAGACATTCCATCCCCTGGATAATGTTGAATAAGATCCCTATATACTCAAACCTCTGACATGGCTTGAGGAACATCTTCTGCCAATTCACTAGGAACCCAAAGCTCTCCAGAGTCCGGACTTTTACTCTGTGTCCTTTATTGACTGACTCTGAGTGGAAAATTAGATTGGAAGATATTTCAGATATGGGAGGGCTACCACCCCTGGTCATGGGGATGACATAAAACAGGATAAAAAACGTTGGTTAAAAACTCTGGGGTAGGTCAACCCAAAGAGTAACACTTGAAACTGCCAGTGATGGCTCCCGACAGAAATCGTGAGGAACCTTATTTGGTTCGGTGTGCAGACTGAGGTGCCGATCACGATCCGGTAAAAAAATTCCCCGTACGACTCGTATCCGGTCTTTTTACCGTACGAATCGTACAAGTGCCGTACAAACTGGCAATCACGATTCGCATGGGAAAAAGTCCATACGAATCGCAGTGTGAATCATTCCCCACACGTCCTTGGGTCGGAAAATGTGTCCGACACGTCCCCGGACGATTTACCGTACAAATGTGAAAAGTGAAGTCCGACCGCAGAATTACGATCCATCCCGTGCGTCCGATGTTACAACCGTATGGAAAAAACACCGTCCGCACCGAACTCACATAGCAACCATGGAGACATGTGCCCGCATACGCGCCCAACACCCCCCAGCCCTCCTATGTACGAGTCGAATCCCCACCCGTGTATGTACACCCGTGTATGTACGAGATGTACCCCCACCCGTGAATGTATGGAGCGTACCCCACCCCAACCGTGAATGTACGACCCGTACCCTCACCCGCGTATGCATGGAGCGTACCCCCCACCCCAACAGTGTAAGTACGACCTGTACCCTCACCCGCGTATGCATGGAGCGTACCCCCCACCCCAACCGTGTATGTACAGACCGTACCCCCACCCCAACCGTGTATGTACGACACGTACCCCCACCCGCGTATGCATGGAGCGTACCCCCACCCCAACCGTGTATGTATGACCTGTACCCTCACCCGCGTACGTATGGAGCGTACCCCCACCCCAACCGTGTATGTATGACACGTACCCCCACCCGCGTATGCATGGAGCGTACCCCCACCCCAACCGTGTATGTACGACCCGTACCCTCACCCGCGTACGTATGGAGCGTACCCCCACCCCAACCGTGTATGTACGACACGTACCCCCACCCGCGTATGCATGGAGCGTACCCCCACCCCAACCGTGTATGTACGGACCGTACCCCCAACCCAACCGTGTATGTACGACACGTACCCCCACCCGCGTATGCATGGAGCGTACCCCAACCGTGTATGTACGACCCGCACCCTCACCCACGTACGTATGGAGTGTACCCCCACCCCAACCGTGTATGTACGGACCGTACCCCCACCCCAACCGTGTATGTACGACTCGTACCCTCACCCGCATACGTATGGAGCGTACCCCCACCCCAACAGTGTATGTACGACCCGTTCCCTCACCCGAGTATGCATGGAGCGTACCCCCACCCCAACATTGTAAGTACGGAGCGCACCCCAGGTCCCAACACCAGCACCTTCACACAACATCGCGCATGTACGAGTCGTACCAAGCCAGACACAAGGTGTTAGAGTCGGGGATCTCTGGTTGGCGCAAGGTTGCCCTTGTGTCAAGCAGGAACCCTCTCCTCCACGTCAGGGCGCAGGATAACCCCTCGCGAATGACCCTTGCTCACCCTCTAGGTGCGTGGCGTGAGCAGCCAAGGCGATTCCTCAGGCGTTGTTGGTTAAGCACTTACAATCATACACACAGTAAATACATTAATCCACCCAGAAACGGACACCAGACTTGGATATATATAAAAATACGATTCTTTATGTAAAAATAAGGTATATATATCTCAGCAGACTTATCACAAGACCAATAACGTTTTCGCTATGCCACCAGGTTATACAGCAGGCAAATGTTCTTGGTTTGTAGTTTCAAATGGATACTTTGTAGTCTCTTTCAAATGTTACTTGTGGTTCCAGTACTCACAGAGATCGGCTCCTGCGAACGGGGAAATAAGGCGTTGCGGGCCCCGAGCCCGATACTGGAACTTCTTTCGTGATGGGGAGAGTCGGCACAGGTCGGTGCGACTCTCAGCTTGGGAAGTGTTCTTGGGTCCTCAATCAGCAGGTGTGGGCACGTAGGCAGGCGCGGCCAGCGACCCTTTAGCACGGCGGTGCAGGAGGGTCTCCACAGCGGAGGCGGCGCGGCCTGAGATGTCCGGGGATAGCGAAGCGGGGTCACAGGGCACGGTCAGTGCAGCTGGATGACCCGGCGTGGATCACAGTCGTCGGACGGCTTCCGGCAGGAGGGGTGATAGCGCGGTCAGCGCGCTCCAGTAGCAGGCGGTGACAGGGATGCAGGCGGCCTGGCCCGGGGACAGAGAGCGGCTCGGGACGGAGCGGGGCTCTCACGGGTTGGAGGCAGGCGAGCTTCTGAGTGTCACGGCCCTAGGAGGGGCGATGAGGGGCGCAGTCTCTTTTCCAGCGGGATGCCCACACGGCTCGAATTGGAGGATGAGCAAGAAGCACAGAGAACCCACTGTTCCTGGGGTTCAGTTCAGGGGGCAAGCTCAGCTCAAGCCCTTGGAGAATGTTCAAGCACAAAGTAGCAAAGTCTTTTCAGTAAGTCTCTTCCTCTCCTTTCTCAGCAAGGCAGGCAGCAGGCCAGCTCCTCCAGCGTCTCCTTCTCCTTCTAGTCGGGCAGAGGTTCTTTGTGGTAAACAGGATTCTGATTTCTTAGGAGCCAGGCTCCTACTTTTATACCATGATTCTTTTGTTCTTTAGCGCCAGGGGGCCTAGGCCTGGCTCAGTCCAGTTCTGGAGCACTTTGTTATGGTGACTCTGCTCTTTCCTTTCAGCAGCAGGGCAGAGACATCAGCCGCCCCACAGGGGGTGGCGCCGGCTTTGTGGTGGTAGAGCACAGGTCTATTCAAGAGTCAAGGTGTACTCCTCCCACCCATCCAGGTGTAATCTCTCTGCCCACCACCTGGCAGCCAACCTGTCTCTGGGGATTCCCCAACCCTGCTCCTTACTGTTGCCAGGCAGAACACATACACACAGCAGAGGCGGACTGAGATGGTCAGGTCAGTAAATACTAACTTTCTAAAAGTAGTATTTACAAACCCAGGATATTAAAATAAACTTGACTACAAGAAGTATTTTATCATCCTGAGTTCAGGCATACTAAACTTGACACTTCTACCATGCTCTCTGAGTCCACTGGGGTCACAGCGTTGGCGTGATCCCGGCAGCCCATTCTGGCCTATGGAGAGCAGGTAGCCTTCAATAGTGAAGAACGGAAATGGCTGTAATTCACTACTAAGACATGCCACACACATCAGGGCATGTCCTACCTTATGCCTACAATGCACCCTGCCCTTGGGCCTACCAGAGGGGTGGCTAACATGTAGGTAAGGGAAGGTTTAGGGACTGGCAAGTGGGGGCACTTGCGCAGTCAGCGCGACGGTCCCGGACCGCGCACAGGGTCTGCGGTGGCAGACCCTAGACACATTTTACAAGGCCGCTTCTGTGGGTGGCGCAACCAGCGCTGCAAGCCCACCAGCGGCATTGGCATTCACAAGCCCTGGCACCCCTGGTGCACTCTACTGGGGACTGACAGTGAATCCAATAAACCAATCATGAACATCAATTACAGGTACACTTTACCTAGGGAGCACTTGCACTGCGGCACGGATTAGCCGTGGCGCAGTGCCCTGAGCGGACAACACCAGCAAAACAATCGAGGCACACCATCAAAAAGTGGAAGGGAAACTCACGCCAAGGTGCCAGGTCTAACACGTGTCCCCTCCAGCTGAAATGTGGGGAGAACTACCCTTGCCCAGGGGGTTCCTCGTCACTAAGGCGGAAATACCTGGACAGACCGTCAGCGTTGGCGTGATCTGTACCAGGACGGTGTTCCACCGTAAAGTCCATACCCTGTAGGGAGATGGACCACCTCAACAGCTTCGGGTTTTCACCCCTCATTTGCATCAACCATCTGAGGGGCCTGTGGTCCGTCTGAACCCGGAAGTGAGACCCAAACAAGTAGGGTCTTAGCTTCTTCAGCGCCCAGACCACAGCAAATGCTTCACGCTCAATTGCACTCCACCTACTTTCCCGTGGAAGTAACCTCCTACTGATGGAGGCTACGGGTTGGTCCCAGCCCTCCTCAGTCATCTGTGAGAGAACAGCCCCTACACCATGCTCTGAAGCATCTGTCTGGACTAGGAATTCCTTGGAGAAGTCAGGGGCCAAGAGCACGGGCGCCGTGCACATGGCAGTCTTCAGGGTGTCGAAAGCTTTCTGACAGGTGTCAGTCCAAATCACGTTCCTGGGCTGCTTCTTCGAAGTCAGCTCTGTCAAGGGGGCAACGATCGTTCCATAGCCCTTGACAAACCTCCTGTAGTACCCAGTGAGCCCCAGGAAGGCCCTCACTGCGGTCTGCGTCTTGGGGGGTTCCCAAGCCAGGATGGTCTCAATTTTGGGTTGCAAGGGTGCCACCTTGCCACTCCCCACTTGGTGTCCCAAGTACACCACGGAACCCTGCCCGATCTGGCACTTGCTTGCCTTGATCGTGAGGCCTGCTCGGCGCAGCGCCATCAACACTTCCCAGAGGTGGCGCAGGTGTTCAGGCCAGGTGGCACTGAACACTGCGATGTCATCCAGGTAGGCGGCACTGAACGCATCCAGCCCAACCAGTACCTGGTTGACCAACCTCTGAAAGGTGGCAGGGGCATTCTTCATCCCAAATGGCATGACTCGGAACTGGAAGTGCCCATCTGGTGTAGAGAATGCTGACCTCTCTTTGGCCCCATCGGTCAAGGCGATCTGCCAGTACCCAGACGTTAAATCAAACGTACTGAGGAACCGGGCAGCCCCCAGCCGATCAATGAGCTCATCAGCTCTGGGGATGGGGTGCGCGTCAGTCTTCGTGACTGAATTGAGTCCTCTGTAGTCCACACAGAACCGGAGTTCAGGTGTGGCTCCCGGCGCAGCAGCTTTGGGGACCAAGACCACGGGGCTGGACCAAGGACTGCTGGAGGACTCAACCACCCCTAGCGCAAGCATTTTGGAGACCTCCTCCTTAATGCAAGCTCTGACCCTGTCAGTTACCCTGTAAGCCTTGTGCTTCACAGGTAAGCTGTCTCCTGTGTCCACATCATGGACGCACCAATCTGTGACACCAGGAACCAGGGAGAATCGGTCGGAAAATTGTCCCAGCAAGTGGCGGCAGTCTTCCTGTTGTTCGGGCGTCAGGGTGGGTGAGAGGTTAACTCCATCCACTGACCCATCTTTCTCAGAGGCCACTAAGAGGTCAGGAAGAGGCTCGGTCTCCTCTTCCATTCCATCATCAGTGGCCAGCAGCATGCCCACTTCGGTCCTCTCTAAGTGGGGCTTAAGGCGGTTAACATGTAGGACCCTTAAAGGGTTCCTGGGAGTCTGCATGTCCACCAAGTAGGTGATAGGACTTTTGCGCTCCACAACCTCAAATGGACCTGTCCACTTATCCTGAAGTGCACACGGCTCCACTGGGGCCAAGACCCACACCTTTTGTCCAGGTTGAAGCTCTACCAGAGTGGCATTCCGGTCGTACCACCGCTTCATCTCCTCCTGGCTGGCTTCCAGATTTGCCTCAGCAAGTTGCCTGAAACGCCGAGTCTGGTTTCGGAAGGCCAGCATGTAACTATATACATTCTGGGGAGGTTTCCTGGGAGATTGCTCCCAGCCTTCCTTTACCAAACTCAGAGGTCCTCTTACCGGGTGACCATACAGAAGCTCAAAGGGGCTGAACCCCAGAGACTTCTGTGGCACCTCTCGGTAAGCGAAGAGCAGGCATGGCAAGAGGACGTCCCACTTACGCCTCATCGGACCGTCCAGGCCCATGATCATGCCTTTGAGGGTTCGGTTGAATCTCTCAACCAACCCATTTCCTTGGGGATGGTAAGGAGTGGTGAACTTGTACGTTACCCCACACTCCTTCCACAGGGATTTCATATACGTGGATATGAAATTGGTCCCCCTGTCGCTCACCACCTCTAGAGGGAATCCCACTCGGGAGAAAATTCCCATCAGTGCCCGTCCCACCACGGGGGCCGTCACTGTCCTCAGAGGGATGGCTTCAGGGTACCGGGTGGCATGGTCCACCAAGACCAGGATGAACCTGTTGCCCAGGGCTGTCTTGGGGTCCAGAGGCCCCACAATATCAATACCCACTCGTTGGAATGGCGTACCGACCACAGGGAAAGGTTGCAGAGGAGCCTTGTGCTTCCCTCCGCTCTTACCACTTGCCTGGCAAGTCTGACAGGTTCTGCAGTAGGAATCTGAATTCTTATGCATTTGGGGCCAGTAAAAGTGGGTGACAAGCCTGTCATAGGTCTTGTCCATCCCCAAATGTCCTGCTAACGGCACATCATGAGCCAGTCCCAGTAGGAAGGTTCTGAACTTCTGGGGTACCACCAGCACACGGGCTGACCCAGGTTCAGCAGCCTTAGGCTCGGAATACAGGAGGTCACTCTCCCAGTACACGTAGTGTGTTTTGGCCTGAACACCATTGGCCTGGTCTGCAGCCTGTTGCCGCATACCCACGAGAGAAGGGCATTCTTTCTGCTCCCTGCAGAATTCCTCCCTGGAGGGACCTCCTTCTTGCTGCCAATGGGTCAGCTCAGGCAGATCTCCCAGTTCGGCAATCTGTTCCCCGGTAGGCTCCAGAGCATCCCCCTCAGGGTCTACTTCCTCCTGGGCCGTGGGAACTTCGGGGGCCGGTTTCCCGCGCCTCCTGCGCCTTCTCCCTAAGGCCGGTTCCTGGACCTCTCCCTCAGGCTCCAGGACCCTCTCAACACCCCTACTGGCTGCCATGGACCGGGTGGTCACGCACGCCCAGTCGGGTAGACCCACCATCCTCAGATGCGTGGTCTTCTCCACCTTTTCCCAAGGGGAACTCTCCAGGTCGTTCCCTAGCAGACAGTCTACAGGCATGTCAGTTCTCACAGCGACTTGTAGAGTACCAGAGACCTCCCCCCACTCAAAGGGAACTTGAGCCATTGGACAACGACTCTCTACGTTGTCAGCATTGACAACCCTACAGTAGGCATTGGGTACAATCTGCTCTTGAGACACCAGGTGTTGCCTCACCGAGGTCACGCTGGCTCCTGTATCTCTAAGAGCCTCAACCTTCTTTCCATTGATGGTCACTACTTGCCCATATTTCTTAGTGTTAGAGGGCAGGTAGGTTACAGGGACCATCTCACTGTCTCCTAGCGAGACTAGGGTCATCTGCCCGGGACCCCCACCCTCCTGGACTGCTACCTCCTCCCCAAAGTTAACACTAGCTACTTGCCGGGGTGGAGCACCAGTGGGTGCGGTCTTACCAAACAGGCGACACTTAGGATCAGAGGCAATGTGACCCGGGTCACCACACTTATAACAATTGAAGGGCCCCTTTGGAACAGGTCTACCTGTCGGGGCCCCGTTCTGCTGCGGGGGTGGGGGAGGCTGAGAACCCTTCTGCTGGTTCCCTTGGGAATTACTTTGGGGGCCTTTTTGGAACCCCTTCTGTTTACCCTTGTCCCCCCCACTCTTCTGCTGGGGACCCTGCCCACCTTTGGCGGAGTCTCCCACTTGACCCTTGTGGACCCTGGTGCTGAGCCAGCGGTCCGCCTCCTCAGCAAGCTTCCTCGGGTTGGACAGCTTGCTATCAATCAGGTGCTGGTGTAGCTCAGGAAAACATTGACTGGACAAGTGCTCCCATGCAATTAAATCAAGCAGCCCTTGATAATCATTCACTTTGCTACCCTTCACCCAACCATCCAGCGCTCTGCAGAAAAAGGTCACATATTCCACATACGTACTCTCAGGGATCTTCTTGGTCTCCCTGAACCTCTGTCGATATAGCTCCGGAGTTAACCCATACCTGGTCATTAAAGCTTCCTTCATATGGGGGTATGAGGTTTGGACTTCTAAGGGCAAATCTAACAGTGTGTCCCGCCCTTCAGCAAGGAACCTTCCCCACAACCCCGCTCCCCAGTCTTTCTCAGGGACCCGGTGTGAGGACATGGCCACCTCGTAGGCCCTAAACCACTGCCCTATGTCATCCTTTCTGAAATACTCCTTTACTACATCTTTGGGGATGTACACCTTGGACTCTACCTGCGCTGGTGGAGTGCTGCCACCAGAAGGAGCGGTGTCCAAACTTTTCGCCTTCAGCTCCAACTCCTTCAATCTGATATCGTGATCCATTTGGCGTTGTTGTGCCTCCAGGGCCAACTTCTGCTTTTCCATTTCCATTTGTCCTGCCAACTTTGCCATCTCCATTGCATGCGCCCTGTCTGCTGCCCTGTCTGCCAGCTCCTCTGGCGACCGGACTCTGCTGGGCTCCTCAAGGTTGTCGGGTGGAACGATGTCCCCCGCATTCCGTGGGTCTCGTGACTCCTTCCAGGCTCTCAGCGCCTTGGTGTACTGGTTCTTCCTCTTGAATCCAGCATGGGGGACTCTGAATTTTACACTGTAGCCTTTCAATTGCTCCATCGTGTAGCCTTCCAGTCTCTCCCAATCCACCTCATCTATTCCAGAAATCACAGAGAGTGCTCTTCCAGCGGAGTGCGAGCCAGGCATGGTTGCAGTAATGGCAGATGTCTCAACAAAGTTCAGTAAATGGAAACCTGTGGTTGCGTTATTTGGTCTGCTCTCACTATCTGGTGATTAATAATTCACTGTATGCAAATTACAAGTGCAAATCCGAAATCCCAACCGCTGCCAACAATGTTAGAGTCGGGGATCTCTGGTTGGCGCAAGGTTGCCCTTGTGTCAAGCAGGAACCCTCTCCTCCACGTCAGGGCGCAGGATAACCCCTCGCGAATGACCCTTGCTCACCCTCTAGGTGCGTGGCGTGAGCAGCCAAGGCGATTCCTCAGGCGTTGTTGGTTAAGCACTTACAATCATACACACAGTAAATACATTAATCCACCCAGAAACGGACACCAGACTTGGATATATATAAAAATACGATTCTTTATGTAAAAATAAGGTATATATATCTCAGCAGACTTATCACAAGACCAATAACGTTTTCGCTATGCCACCAGGTTATACAGCAGGCAAATGTTCTTGGTTTGTAGTTTCAAATGGATACTTTGTAGTCTCTTTCAAATGTTACTTGTGGTTCCAGTACTCACAGAGATCGGCTCCTGCGAACGGGGAAATAAGGCGTTGCGGGCCCCGAGCCCGATACTGGAACTTCTTTCGTGATGGGGAGAGTCGGCACAGGTCGGTGCGACTCTCAGCTTGGGAAGTGTTCTTGGGTCCTCAATCAGCAGGTGTGGGCACGTAGGCAGGCGCGGCCAGCGACCCTTTAGCACGGCGGTGCAGGAGGGTCTCCACAGCGGAGGCGGCGCGGCCTGAGATGTCCGGGGATAGCGAAGCGGGGTCACAGGGCACGGTCAGTGCAGCTGGATGACCCGGCGTGGATCACAGTCGTCGGACGGCTTCCGGCAGGAGGGGTGATAGCGCGGTCAGCGCGCTCCAGTAGCAGGCGGTGACAGGGATGCAGGCGGCCTGGCCCGGGGACAGAGAGCGGCTCGGGACGGAGCGGGGCTCTCACGGGTTGGAGGCAGGCGAGCTTCTGAGTGTCACGGCCCTAGGAGGGGCGATGAGGGGCGCAGTCTCTTTTCCAGCGGGATGCCCACACGGCTCGAATTGGAGGATGAGCAAGAAGCACAGAGAACCCACTGTTCCTGGGGTTCAGTTCAGGGGGCAAGCTCAGCTCAAGCCCTTGGAGAATGTTCAAGCACAAAGTAGCAAAGTCTTTTCAGTAAGTCTCTTCCTCTCCTTTCTCAGCAAGGCAGGCAGCAGGCCAGCTCCTCCAGCGTCTCCTTCTCCTTCTAGTCGGGCAGAGGTTCTTTGTGGTAAACAGGATTCTGATTTCTTAGGAGCCAGGCTCCTACTTTTATACCATGATTCTTTTGTTCTTTAGCGCCAGGGGGCCTAGGCCTGGCTCAGTCCAGTTCTGGAGCACTTTGTTATGGTGACTCTGCTCTTTCCTTTCAGCAGCAGGGCAGAGACATCAGCCGCCCCACAGGGGGTGGCGCCGGCTTTGTGGTGGTAGAGCACAGGTCTATTCAAGAGTCAAGGTGTACTCCTCCCACCCATCCAGGTGTAATCTCTCTGCCCACCACCTGGCAGCCAACCTGTCTCTGGGGATTCCCCAACCCTGCTCCTTACTGTTGCCAGGCAGAACACATACACACAGCAGAGGCGGACTGAGATGGTCAGGTCAGTAAATACTAACTTTCTAAAAGTAGTATTTACAAACCCAGGATATTAAAATAAACTTGACTACAAGAAGTATTTTATCATCCTGAGTTCAGGCATACTAAACTTGACACTTCTACCATGCTCTCTGAGTCCACTGGGGTCACAGCGTTGGCGTGATCCCGGCAGCCCATTCTGGCCTATGGAGAGCAGGTAGCCTTCAATAGTGAAGAACGGAAATGGCTGTAATTCACTACTAAGACATGCCACACACATCAGGGCATGTCCTACCTTATGCCTACAATGCACCCTGCCCTTGGGCCTACCAGAGGGGTGGCTAACATGTAGGTAAGGGAAGGTTTAGGGACTGGCAAGTGGGGGCACTTGCGCAGTCAGCGCGACGGTCCCGGACCGCGCACAGGGTCTGCGGTGGCAGACCCTAGACACATTTTACAAGGCCGCTTCTGTGGGTGGCGCAACCAGCGCTGCAAGCCCACCAGCGGCATTGGCATTCACAAGCCCTGGCACCCCTGGTGCACTCTACTGGGGACTGACAGTGAATCCAATAAACCAATCATGAACATCAATTACAGGTACACTTTACCTAGGGAGCACTTGCACTGCGGCACGGATTAGCCGTGGCGCAGTGCCCTGAGCGGACAACACCAGCAAAACAATCGAGGCACACCATCAAAAAGTGGAAGGGAAACTCACGCCAAGGTGCCAGGTCTAACACAAGGACAGCACTGTTCAACAAAATTCCCGAAGTACACACCGTACACACGCTAAAAATGCACGTACAAAACCAGGACAAAGCAAAACAACACAAGAATACACCATTCGAATGGCACAAAGCCACAAAACATGTCCAACAAGCACAAAAACAACACATTCACTGACCTGCAACTGCCAAAATCCAAAACAGAGGCCCAAAACACAACCACTCCTTATAACACACCCACCCAAACTTCAAACACAGCCACACCCACCAATGGACCAATACAAAGGGCCCACACACACAAACCATGAGCCTTTGCAACAGACTCACTGCTGCCAGACCCCACAGACAACCTACAGCACCATACTTTAACATTTACTACACCTTACACTTGCACACCTTCACACACACACCTTCACAAACACCCCCTCATCACATTCACACACACCTGCACAACCACACCCACACACCCACAACCATCCACACCCACACCCCCACAACCATCCACACCCACACCCCTCACCATGCCCACTAACAAGAATCCAAAGTTCACTAGCCAAGAGTTGGAGGTCCTTGTCGACGAAATCCTCAGAGTCGAGCCACACCTCTTTGGAACATTGGTCAGACAGACCAGCATTTCCGAAAAAACAGCCATGTGGCAGAGGATTGTCGATGCTGTTAATGCTGTTGCGTCCACCAGAAGGACCAGGCATGAATGCCAAGCCAGGTGGTACGATCTGCGGAGGAGGGTCCGAGCCAAAATGACCGACGACCACAACCAGGCCAACATCACAGGAGGAGGGCCGCCCCGCAGACCCGTACAATACCATCCCTGGGAGGAGAGGGTGATGGCCATACTGCCGGTGGTGGCAGTGGACGGATTAGAAGGACTCCGAGACCCGGGTGAGTACACAAACAACTCACCTCACATGGAGGGAACGTCATCCACAACCAAACTCACAATCAGTCACGCAACCACCCCAAGCTATCGCATGACTCAACCACACTCCATGAACACGCACATGCCACTGGCGCCACCATGCCCCATGCACCCAGCTGGACAATGCAAAGTCACAGGCCACAGAAAACACCAACACAAGACACGGAAAGCCGGATGGCGGGAGTGTGGGCCACAAAAATCACATAGTGCAACTCAGAAGCAGACAACAATGCCCTCTGCCCATATGGCCTAGGTCACAGCCAGACAAACAGTGTGTCCCCACTCAGGAAAGACTTGCCAGCAAATGGCGGACGCCTTGCATTAACACATGGGGGTGACGGCACGTTTGTGCACATGACAGCAGCTAATGAACAGCCAGCACTGTGAAAGAGTGGCAGCACACACCACCACAGCAGCAGCGCAGACACACACACTACACCCAATGGGTGCCTGCTGATCAGAAACAAACTCACATCAACAAGCCAAGGGCCAGTCAAAGATCTGCAAAAAGTGTGTGCCTAGGAAGCTGGGCTGAGGTGACAGAGGGTGACACACAGAGGGAGGGAGAGGGGGAGAGAGAGGGAGGGAGACACAGGGAGACGGACAGAGGGAGGAGGCTGACACACAGAGGGAGGGAGAGGGGGACAGAGAGGGAGTGAGAAAGGGACACACAGGGAGACCAATTCAGCCGTGGGGGGTGTGGGAATGTCTGCTCGTCAGCAGGTGGACTGCGTGCATGTAGACAAGGGTGGCCAGTGCCTGAATCCCCCCTCTTCTCCATGGCAAAACACTGGGCCATGTGTCAACCTGTGCACGAGCACAATGCCAGCTACCTGCATTATCTAAGTGTGTGGAACAACTCCATGTGCCCACGTACAGTGCAACACGGAAGGCGCCAATGCATGGCTTGCCACACCTGCTCATTCCACTGCTGACTGCAGTCACAATTGACGCAGCAAGTAAGACTGTGCCACACATAGGTAAAGTCGCAAAAGCTGTGGCCAAGGGACATACCCATGCACAAGTGCACTGTGAGTGGAATGCAAGACATATCCAAATTCCCAGAGGAAATGTGCCAACTTAGAAACGAATGAAACATGGATGTTGCATGGAACAAAATTAACATTGTCTCTCTCACACACAGGTCAACGTCGTGGATCACCCCCCAACACTGGGGGGGAAGACTCACAGGACCCGGCTCGGCGGGATGACGGACCCACCGGCAGCGACGACTCTCACCACTCTGTGGACGAACCCGACCCCGACCAACCTGGCCCCTCTGGTGTCCAACCACCTGCAGCACCTGCGTCAGGTACAACTGGGCCAACCACCACCCCCACTCCTCCCACATCCCAGGAGACACCCAGGATCCCTGCCCCACCACCACAATGCAGCCAGGCTGGCCAGGAGGGACACGGTGTACCGGACACCCAGGAGGAGGCAGGCGACAACGCCAATGTCACCCCTCAGGGGTCCCGGAGACCCGATGTGCCCACAAGGGCAGGCCAGGTGCAAGTGGGCAGGGCTGGTGGGAGTGGAGGACGGCGGAGGCGCAAGCCTGACCTGTTGGCTGGGGAACCAGTATATTCCCATGTCCGAAACATCCTGGACACATACCGGCAGGACACCACGGGCATGGCCCAGGTTGTGTCCATCCTCGAGGAGATCAAGACCCAGCAGGCCTAGCAACATGCGGAGCAACATGCCTGTCTACTGCGACACCAAGGGCGGATGGAGGACAGACAGGCTGAGCTCGTGACGGTGTTCAGGGGAATTCACAGTACACTCCGTCGGATAGCCGACAACATGGGCAACCCTCCCTGTGCCTTCAGGCGTAGAACATCACCACCCACAGGGAGGGATCAGGAGGAGGAGGAGGAGACATCCGACGGAGCATCCCAAACATCGTCACGGCCTGCTTCTGAGGGTCCCCGCAGGAGGGCGGGTCGTCCACGGAAAAGATCGTGAGGGTCGGCGCAACAGCACCATCTCCCAGGACACCTGGCCTGGCACCTGGCCCACTGGACCAACAGCGGCACAGCAGCAATGTGGTTCTGGAGTTGACATCATGCTCAAGAAAAAAACACAATAGGAACCCACTGACTGTGCTAGGTTTGAAGGGATTGAAGGAAACATAGGATGCAAATGTGAGTGACCAATCACTCTGTACTCCTGTGCATGAAACAGGCCAGCAAGGCAGATATAAGGCAGCCAGGTCCCATGAAGGAGCACTTGCCTGCACATCTTTGGATTCGACGACCCAGCTGCTGCTACTGATTCCCTGGAACCATGTCAAGGTCTGTGGAGAGGTCACAGCCTTTCACCCTGGAGGAGAACCTGGCTTTGCTGGATGTGATCCTCCCACAGTACCCCCTGCTGTATGGGCGACCAGGGTATCAGGTGAGTGCAGAGTCTACTAGCACAGACTGTGTCCCTTGTTTGTGACTGTGACTTCTGGCATTGTGTCCAGGTGTGGCACACATGCTATGTACTGTAGGGGGGGTCCCAGGGGGGAATGCCTGATGTCTCCCAGCCAGTGCATGCTGTGGTGCATGTCTGCCGTCCTCACTTGCATTGTGTTTACTGTGACAATCACTGCATGGTGCATGCCACATTCTGCCAGTCTTGTCCTCCTGGGAATGTAGCCTCTACAGTCCTCATTTTATTATGTGGTCAGCCCAGTGTGACAGATGACTGTACCCACAGATGTGTGTTAGTTCTGTGTATCTGTGCTGAGAGTGTCCACATGAGGTGTTCATACCCTGGACATCGGTGTGTGTGTAAGTCCCCTGTCATGTGGGTGGGTGCATATGTGGAGTGTGGCACCTGGGCTGCATGAGGGATGGATATACCCTGCCCATGTGATGTGAGCAGGGAGCAGTGCTGTGTGTCTGATGTGCAGAGCCAGCCCCACACCTGTGAGCCCCCCCCGTCTAGTGGCACATGTGCAGAGTGAGGTTTGTCACAGCATTTGGCAATGGCAGGTGAATGTCTTGTGCCTGTGTGTGTCTGTGTACTCTGCTGAGGTAGCGTCAGTGGCCTGTGGCATGTGACTGCTTAGAGGTGCTGCACATTATCCTGGTGTAGCTTGTGATGCACAGTGTGAGCCTGGATCATTGATTGTGTCATTGCCCTTATTCCACCTGTGTACTTTCAATGGCACGTACTGCTTTAGCCCTTCCCCAGAGGATCATGTCCCTATGACAAAGGTGCAATGCGTTGGATGCATACTATGCCTTGTTGTATACAGCATATTTGTTCTAATATGTCTCTCTGTGACATGTGCCTGGTGTATTGATGTAGTGTCACTTGTTCTTCCTCACAGGTAGGCGCCTCTGCCAAGAAGCAGATATGGATGAACGCCGTCAGTGCCGTGAGGAGGACGGAGGGTCGCAAGCGGCGCCTGGCCCAGGTGAGGAAACGCTGGCAGGATATCCGGTGCTGGACACGGAGGATCGCAAGGGTCCTGCTGGGGGACTCACCTGAGACCCATAAGAACCGCGGGTGCCGCCGTCTGACCCACATCCACAAGCGTGTGCTGGCGGTGGTATTTCCAGACTTGGACAGGCGCTTACAGGAGAAGCAGCAGCAGGAAGGGGGTAGGTACATGTGTGTTTGTTGTGTGTCACCAGCATTTGTAAGTGCACAGTTGCATGGATACACTGCCAGTGTGTAAAGGTGCTGGGCAGATCCAGTTACCCACAGTATAGCGGTGCTCTCCTGCCTCCCTTCCCCTCCTTGCAATGTGTTCCCTGGTCTGTGTGTAGTCACTCCTTCACAAGGTAATGTAGGCTGGCGCTTTCTCCACGTGAACTATGCTTTTAGCATCATGTGTGGGGGTGGTGTGTAACAGGTTTTGGGACCTTGCCTGTGCCCTGTCCAGTTCAGTACATGTGGGTTCCATGTCAGTTGGCACTGATGCTGAGTCCAGACATGGGAGTTAGTCTCTCAAGTGTCATGCCTTACAGCACGCATGTCCTATGTTGTGGCCTGTGACATGATGGGCATGAGTGTGCGATACGCATAGTGCAGGGATGGTGGCGTGTGTTGCAGTCATTCCCATTCAGGACCATGGAGTTGTGTGGCCACTACTGTCCCCTGGGGCATATTTTCCTAGGTGTCATGTGTGTCATCACAAAACGTGGACACTCTCAGTGTCTACAGCATAGGTTGTGCTCTGTGCCATTGTCCCCTGGCACCATGTATATTGACGTAAGATGTAGTACAAGTGTCCACTGTACAGCCTGACCTGATTTTCCTTGTTCATACTCACGGTGGCCAGTGCCTGTGTGTCTTGTTACAATCATCTGATGATGACCATTTGTACATGATTATTTGGACAGGCGCACCTTGGGTATTTGGCGTCCAATCTTGCATTTATGCAGCCCCTGTGTATTTCACCCAGACTAAGAGATGTAAGTGCCACCTGTGTCTCAACAAATTGTCTCATGTAGGGGGTGGTTGGTGCGGGCAAAGCCTACATGTCAAAACCTGAAATCTCCTTGCTAGGTCTGGCCAGTGTGTGATGTTTGTCTGGACATACACTCAAGGTGCAGTGAGCCAGTCATGTTGGGCATGTTTTCAGTATTACCTATGCAGCATGTGCCTCAAGTTCATGGATATGGTCCCTGCTCATCCCTATTTTCGGCAACGCGGTGTGGTGCAGATGCAGTGCTGGATTGTCCCCAGGGCCTGGCTCCTATGTCAAACTCCATTTCATGTTATTTGCTATTGTGTCATGCTCTCCATGGATTTTCAGTGGCATGGTGGGTCAACCAACTGTGTGTTGCATGCCCTACATCTGTACCTTGTTTTGTAGATGTTACTGATCTTTCTTTTCAGGCTATGCACTGTAACCTATGTAGATTGGACTCATGTGACATATGTATACAGGTGTGTGATTAATTGCTGTCTCTTCACCTTGCCCACAGCATCGTCGGGGGACACGGAGGGAGACATGAGCACAGACGGAGCGGAGGGACCGAGCACCAGTGCCAGCGTTGACATCGCGGCTGGCACATTGAGTGGAACTGAGGCGGAGGAGAGTGAGGCCGAGGACCTGTCCACTGGCATGACAGAATATGAAGCTGACGGGTCCGAGGATGATCTCTCCGAGTGGGCGGAGGCTGCACCAGCAGCTGACAGCGGCACTACATCTCACCCCACTCCCTCCATTGCCATCAGCCACCTCCCACTTGCTCGTGTCCCTTCCCAGCGTGCCCGGTCACCACATGTCTCCTTCCTGCCAGGCACCGCACCCCCTGCCCCTGTCTCCACTGCTGCGGCTAATGCCGAGTCTGTGGACATCCAGCGGCAGTTGCAGGTTGGTCATGCTGCGATGCTTAATGTCCTCCATGGCCACAGCCAAGTGCTGAACAACATGGAGGCATACTTGGAGGGCATTTTTTCATCGCAGGCTGACCAACGCAACTTGCTGAGGTCCATTGACTTGACACTGACTGCAGCAGTGGGTCTCCTGCAGCGCTACGTCCAACCCCCTACCCCTAACCCATCCACACTTCCCACTCCCATGCCTGTCCCACGTACACCCAGACGTCAGCATGCACCCACCACAACAGACACAGGCACCACACCAGCAGGGAAGGTCATATGCACACCTCCTGGCACGCACACACAGGGTGAAGTAGGCACACCAACTGGGTCGGGGGGCAAACGTAAGTCACGTAGCCAGAGTGGGAGTCAGGATTCCACCAAATCCACTTCCTCCAAATCCCCTCCCCTCAGCTCTCCTGGCCACATATCCGGCAAAGACTCCTTCATGGCCGCTCTGTCCCTGAGCCCCACTGTGACACCACCCCGCAAGCGGTCAAGGGAGTCCCCGGTCAGGGTGGTTGAGTCCCCCCCCTGTCCACACCCTCCCCCAGTGGAGCTGCGACCCATCCCTCCGCCCCCCCCTCCTTGGGGCCTGTGGTTCCTTCGGGTGCAGGGGAGTCGCTGGAGGACCTTGCTAAGGTGTGCAGCGACATCCTGGCCTCCGCCTTTGGCCCTGCCCCACCCCCTGTGGTGGAGTCCTCCATCCCTGCACCCACGACACCTACCCTTCGCCCTTATGTCCCTGCGGTGCCTGGCCCTTCCCCCCCGCATGGTGCCCTCCCCGCTCTGGAAGACGAAGGAGTCTGACTGTGCAGGCAAGCTAGGGGACACGCGTCCCACTGTGTCCCCCATCCAGCTGTGACTCATGGACTGCCCTATGGGCTTTGTAAATATTGAACTTTATCCACACACACTTTATTAGAAAATGCTGAATAAAGCCTTTTTTTCCCTTAGAACACTACTGCTTTTGTGGTATTGCTGTTGGTGGGGCTGCTACATGATTTTGGGTGGTGATCATGTGTTGGGTGTGTGGGAAATGTAGTAGTGTGCTGGTCATAGGGGGTACCCTGGTATCTGTGTGCCATCACAAGGTGTTAGCTAAGTTTCTCTGTTCATGTAAGCAGTTACTACATGGTGAAATTGTCCCAAGGTGTGTTCCTTCCTCTGTGTACCCTGACATCTTCCCTGCAGGGTGTTCCCAATATGTTGCGCTGAGCTGTGTCTACATTAGCTGGGTGTGTGACGGACCCCTTCAACTTTGGCCATGCATGCAGAGCGATGTCTCCACCTGGATCATTCGTGGCATCCTTGGTGATCACTGTACTTGTGTATGTAGTCTGTTAACATGACTTCATGTGGACATGTTCCCTTTTAGGCTGTATGCATGTGTGTACTCCCAGCCTCGCACACATGTGTTACATGTACTGCAGGGTCTTTGTGCACCTGACTAACAATTGTGGCAATTGGATCTGTGGGTACTCCACCCTTTTTTTTTCCATGGGCACTGCTGGGGGCCTATGCACCCACCCCTCCTGCGTATGGGCACTGCTGGAAGTGATAGGCACCCACCCCTCCTGTGTCTGGGCACTGCTGGGAGGACTCTGCAACCACCCCTCCTGTCTCTGGGCACTGCTGGGAGGACTCTGCACCCACCCCTCCTGTCTCTGGGCACTGCTGGGAGGACTTAGCACCCACCCCTCCTTCGTCTGGGCACTGCTGGGAGGACTCTGCACACACCACTCTTGTGACTGGGCACTGCTGGGAGGACTCTACACCCACCCCTCCTGTCTCTGGGCACTGCTGGGAGTGATAGGCACACACCCCTCCTGCGTCTGGGCACTGCTGGGAGGATTCTGCACACACCCCTCCTGTGACTGGGCACTGCTGGGGGGACTTTGCACCCACCCCTCCTGTGTCTGGGCACTGCTGGGAGGACTCTACACCCACCCCTCCTGTCTCTGGGCACTGCTGGGAGTGATAGGCACACACCCCTCCTGTCTCTGGGAACTGCTGGGAGGACTCTGCACCCACCCCTCCTGTCTCTGGGCACTGCTGGGAGGACTCTGCACCCACCCCTCCTGTCTCTGGGCACTGCTGGGGGAACTCTACACCCACCCCTCCTGTGTCTGGGCACTGCTGGGAGGACTCTGCACTCACCCCTCCTGTGTCTGGGCACTGCTGGGAGGACTCTGCACCCACCCCTCCTGTCTCTGGGCACTGCTGGGAGGACTCTGCACCCACCCCTCCTGTGTCTGGGCACTGCTGGGAGGACTCTGCACCCACCCCTCCTGCGTCTGGGCACTGCTGGGAGGACTCTGCACCCACCCCTCCTATTTCAGGATATGTACGCTTAGAACATACACGGGTGTGGGTTCGCTCCATGCATACGAGGTGGGGGTAGGGTCCGTACATACACGGTTGGGGTGGGGGTACGCTCCATACGTACGCGGGTGAGGGTACGGGTCGTACTTACACTGTTGGGGTGGGGGGTACGCTCCATACGTCCGCGGGTGAGGGTACGGGTCGTACTTACACTGTTGGGGTGGGGGTACGCTCCATACGTCCGCGGGTGAGGGTACAGGTTGTACTTACACTGTTGGGGTGGGGGGTACGCTCCATACGTACGCGGGTGAGGGTACGGTTCGTACTAACACTGTTGGGGTGGGGGGTACGCTCCATACGTCCGCGGGTGTGGGTACGGGTCGTACTTACACTGTTGGGGTGGGGGTACGCTCCATACGTCCGCGGGTGAGGGTATGGGTCGTACTTACACTGTTGGGGTGGGGTGTACGCTCCATGCATACGGGGTGGGGGTACGGTCCGTACATATCCGTCCCCACGCTATGTGATGCTTGTGCGGGCCGTACCCAGGCCTTTGCCACGTGGGTACAGCCGTCCTGCCATTGTTGGGATGACGTAGGTGTGGGCGTGGTACGACTCGTACCCACGCTCTTAAGGCGTGGGTACGGGACGTACCTGTATTGTTGTGTTGCCGGTTCGCGTTGTCAAGCACTTCCGCTGTGGCGGACGCTGGCTTTGCTGGACACGCCCCCACCCCCTCGTAGTGACCAGGGCTGGGGGTCAGGTATGTCCAGGGCATGTATGATTTGTGACTTGGGTGGGGGTTTTGTGTCCGGCCCCTGCCCCCCCCCCTTTGCCCCTGGGTGTTGTTCTGACCTTCTGCGGCGTCTGCGTCCGAACCTGTAGAGGAGGTCGACTGCTATGAGGGCCGGGATGACACGTAGGTTCGGGTCCATGTCTGTCTGTCGCGTGCAGGTACTCCTTGTTCGCGTCGTCCTGATTTCCCGGCAGTTTTTGGCTGCCGGAAAATATTCACCGTGCAGGATGACGTCGGTGCGAATCGTAATTCCTGGTTCGTGAATGGCAAGCTGTGTGCGTCCCGACGTCACGTCGGCGCTTTCCCGGATCACATTTGTATGTTTATTTTCGTCGGTCGGGGTTTTGTACGATTCGTACTGAAATGGTATTTCCGTGTGAATCGTAATTCCATGTTTGTATATTTTTAAGACCGGGTACGCGTCGGACGGAGAATATGCTCCGTCCGACGGTTCGTACCCGGTTTTTACCGGATCGTGATCGGCACCTAAATATCGAGTTGGTAATTTTGAACTACAGAAATATTGTGTCCTAAATATCGTCAGTGAGAAATATCGCCAGCAAGAATATCATGGTCAAGAATATTGATTTGAAGGTAAGAAATATTGTTTTTAAAAGTAAAGAAGTCAATAATATAATTTACAAAAATATAGTTGTTTAAAATATCGATTTATCAATTAGTGTTATGTATTTTAGTATATATTCTAAATGTATGTGATGTATTTTTTTGTATAAGTATTGTTCATGTTTTTTAATATATGTGTTCATTTTTAGTTGTTATCTATTTAATTTAATTACATTTTTTGTTGTTTTAGTTCCGTAATGGGTTGTGGGTTTATAGGGGAATAGGGTGGGAAGTAATTTAAATATAATAAATAATGATATTTTTATAATTGTTCATATTTATTCTATTGAGATTTTATAATGTTAATTGTAGGAAGTAATGTACGTTTAATTAATTATCAATTTGTTGTTAATTAATATTGAGTAATTAATTGAAAATTAAATATGGAAATTGTGTAATTAATTTTAGGTGTGGGTTGTGGGGTTTATAGGGGTAAAGGGTAGAAAGTTATTTATTTGTAATGAATTAATAATTAGTTGTTAATTAATATTAATTGAAAATTAAATATGGAAATTGTGTAATTAATTTTAGGTGCGGGTTGTGGGGTTTATAGGGGTAAAGGGTAGGAAGTAATTTATTTTTAATTAATTAATAATTAGTTGTTAATTATTTTTACTTAATTAATTGCTAATTAAATATGGCAATTTTTAATTAATGTTACGTGCATGTTCTGGGGTTTATAGGAGTAAAGGATGGGAAGTAATTTATTTGTAATTAATTAATAATTAGTTGTTAATTCATATTAATTATTTAATTGAAATTAAACATGGAAATGATGTAATCATTTTTAGGTGTGGGTTGTGGGAAGTAAAGGGTGGGAAGTAATTTATTTTTAATTAAGTAATAATTAGTTGTTGATTAATATTGTTTCAGTAATTGAAAATTAAATATGGGAATTGTGCATTTATTTTAGGTATGTGTTGTGGGGTTTATTGGGGTAAAGGGTGGGAAGTTAGCTTGTTTTTTAATAAATAATATTTATTTAATTGATAATTAACTATGTTAATTATGGAAGTACATTTTTTTAAATACATCTTTCTATTTAGGCAAGAAATTAAACATCAAATAATCAGTGAGCCAACAACCATTCAGTATCATGTTACAGGTTGCGAAAGCAGCATCAACCTGCAGAATTCTCACCGGCAGGATTATTTTTCCAGGATATCATTGACCACAATTCCAACCCCCCACTATTTGAATCCATTATCAACTGATTTCTCTGTCCTGATGGTGGTATTGGTGCACATATCGTGCCTCGGTATTCATTCCAATTCCCCCATAGTTTAGTCCATTTATCTGGGCAGCCCCTACTTTCATACATGATCCTTTCATACACCATCCACCAGCCCATATCCCTTTTCCATTCGGTCAGCTCCGGGGTCACTAGGGCACCCCATAATCTAGCGATGTTACGCTTAGCCACCTTACATACCAGTGTCACCCAAATGTGTTCTTTACTGCTGAGGTCTGTTTCACTCCAGATATTCAAGAGACACCATTGCACCGATTTCTGCATCACTGCAGTGTGTACCTCTCGCATGCATGTTATAACCTCCTCCCAAAATGTCTGTATAGTAGGACAGTCCCAAATTATGTGAAGGTAGGAGCCTTCCTGTCCACAACTCCTGCTACAGCTTGGGGAGTCGAGTCTACCCATTTTTAACCATGACCTAATGGCTACTTCTTTGGGTGAGGCTAGAGCATCCATCCAGTCCTCGTCTTCCCTCTATCCTAGGTCCTGTTCCCAGTGAGTCCATAGGGCAAGTGAGGGACCTGGAGAGGTATTCATGATTTCACGACATATCAAAGAAGTCACCTTCTTCTCAAAATGTTCATCTAGCAGCCTGTCTTCCAGTGGCGAGGAATCCAGAAGTTCCTTTCCCCTTGGCAGTTTTGCCCTTAATTCATGTCTTACCTGTAGGTATCTGAAGTTTTCCGATGGTGCTAGCTGATATTCTTGCTGTAGTGTTTCAAATGGTTTAATGTCCCCCTTCGCCAATAGGTCTCCCAGCCTCGAGAGGCCAATTAGGTCCCACCTCCTAAAACATCTGTGTTTTCCCAAACATGCTGAATCCCACAATGGTGTCATCTGTGTGAGTCTACCCTTCCACCCAAGAGCTGGATTACCTCTTTCCAAATCTGCAATGTAGTGGAAGTTGGCTCAGGAAAGAATTCAATCCTGTCACCTCCATAAATAGCCCTCAAGTATCCCCCTGGTTGCATATTATGGCGGTCCATTTTATATGCAGGGTCATCCTGAGGGCAGTTCACCCAATAGTTGACCACTGTGAGCTGGGCCGCCCAATAGTATTGACGCAGAGCTGGGACTGCCGCTCCCCCATCGTACCATCCTCTTGTTAATTTTTGTAAAGAATTTCTTTGGGAACCTCCGTCCTATAGAAGTAGTTGCACGGATGATTCAATTGCTTGGAAGTGTGTTTGGGAGATCAGATAGGGGGTATTATGTAGCACGTGAAGGAATCGTGGCAGGACCATCATCTTAAACAGTTAGGCTCTACCCAAAAGCGACAGTGGGACGGATCTTCAGTGTTGCAAATCACAGTGTAGATTACAGAGTGGGCGCTCCAGTTTACGTTCATGAAAGACTTTTGGATCTCTGGTATCATAAATGCCCAGGTATTTAAATCCTTCAGTTGCTATAGGTATCTTACATGTTAGGACTGTCGGGCTTCTGAGAGGATATATAGTACTGATTTCTCCAAATTAATCTTATATCAAGAATACTTTTTATAGAGTTAAAATATATGCAGAATCCTACAAAGCGTTGCCTTTGGAGTTGCTATGTATAACAGGATGTCGTCTGCAATTAATGATATTCTATCTCCCCAATCTGGTGTCAATTTTGGTCCTCTAATAAGAGGGTCTCCTCTGATCCAGACCGCCAAGTGCTCCAGCAAATATCAATGGGGATAGCGGGCATCCGTGTCTTGTTCCCGGGTGAAGATCAAAGAGCTTTGATGTGTTACTATTAACAGTCACCTGGGCAAGTGGGTGGCAGTTTAGTAGTTGTATCCAGGATAGCAACTGGAGCCCGAAACCTTGTTTCTCTATCACCACACGCATGAAGGGCCATTTGATGGTATCAAAGGCCATTCGATCGTCTGAGAGGACTACTGTATCTTCATCTATGTTGGCCGCTCTATCCAAGACTCTGTTGAGTCTCTCAGATTCAGTGCCGTGTTTCTCCATGTCATAAAACTGGACGGGTTGCTAGTAGCTTGGCCAATATTTTTACTTCCTCATTCAAGAGTGATATCGGTTTATAAGAGGGACACTCTTCCGTGGCCTTACCTTCTTTATGTATAACAACTATATTGGCTATTCTCTGGTCTCTGGGTAGTGACAAATACTAAAACAATTGATGGACAGAATGCAGACCAATACCATCCATTCACCCCCGTACAAAGACCTGGGCCTAAATCCATCGTTTTTGGCTCACCATGCCATTCCAGTTTGGACCCAGCCATATGCAAATCAGTCTTGACCCTGTGCCCAATCGGAACAGTCCAGCCCGAACTGCCAGGCCAGGTCCTCCCTGGTTTGGAAATAGGCATCCTAGGACCGGTTTTGGGTTTTCAGCCCTAGTCAGCCAGGATAGCTTGACTCCAGTGGCATGGAGAGCACGGGACCCTCATCTGGGCATACCCGTCCCACTCGGGGTGACAAATGAAAAAACAAGAATTGATTGACAGAATGCAGAACAATGTCATACATTCACCCCAGTGCTACGATCTGGGCCTAAGTCCATCATTTTTTTGCTCCCCATGCCATTCCAGTTTGGACCCAGCCATATGCAAATCAGTCTTGACCCTGCGCCCAATGGGAACAGTCCAGCCCGAACTGGGTAGTGTGCCAAGACTACGACTACAACTTCCTTGAAACATTTGGAGAAGCAATGGGGCTATCTTTGACACCGTCTGTTTGTATAATTCAATCGTTATGCTGTTAGGGCCTCCCACTTTTCCAGACTTCAATGCCCCAATTGCTTGAATTATTTCACATTCTGTTATTTCTACCTCTAGAGCTTCTCTGTCTGCCCCAGCAAGCCTTTGTATGGGGGAGATTAACCAAAAGCTCCCTGGCTTCCTCCATTGTGACAGTATGTGAGGCCCTATAGACCTGACTATAGTATGAAGCAAACTCTTTTGCGATTTCCTCTCCCTGCCTTGCCATTGAATCATCTCTCCATTTGATCTTGCAGACCTACCGTGCTGCTCTCTCTCTCTTATCTAACCAGGTCAGTAGTTTTCCATCCTTGTCACCCACTTCATGTAGGTTATGCCGAATTGCACGGTGTCTGGCTTTAGCTGCTTCTTAGGTCACATCTCAAAACTCCTTCTGCTTGAGTCGAAGGCGATGTTGCAGTGAATCGTTATTATCCTGTAGCAATTTTGTTTCTAAGTCTTGCATTTCATGTTCTAGATTTTCTAGTTTGGTCCTTTTTTCCTTCTTGTGACCGGCCACTAGGGAGATCCCTTGTCCTCTTATTACTGCCTTATAGGCTTCCCACAATATGTTGGCAGAGTCCACGGTGCCCTCATTTTCTAATATGTAGCTATAGGTGCCTTCATGGAGTAGAGTATGGATTTGGGATATTTTAAGATACCATGGGTTTATTCCCCTTTTGTAAGTGCGATTAGTAGAGCCTAGGTCATAATGCACACATACTGGGGAGTGGTCGGAGATACCACATGCCAGGTGGTGTGGGTCACAAAAACATGGGACTAGATGCGCCAGTGTGACGATGTAGTCTATACGGGAGAGGATGCCATGGGCACCTGAGTGATAGGTAGATTGGTGCGTGGTGGGGTTGTGTGTCCTTCAAATGTCTATGAGTCCTGAGGCTGACAGTAAATCCCTTAGATTAGTTCCTGTTTGCTCCTGTCATCGCGCTGGCCAGTGGTCTATCTCAAAGGAGAGAGCAGCATTGCAGTCCCATCCCACTATCAGGTTGTCTACTGGGAGTTCAAGGAGTAGGGCCCCTAGTTTCAGAATTAATTGCATCTGTAGTCACAGTGGGACATAGAGTGAGATTAGGTTGAATAATTGTCCTTCTCATGTTGCTGTGATGGCCATTGGCCACTATCGTCATGTATTAGCTTTTGCACTGTAAAGGGGAAGGATGAGTGAAGTAGGATGTCGACACCCCCTTGAGCCTCTGGTGTATCCCACATGTACTTTCAGTTTGTACCCCATCTATTTAGTGCTCCATATTGTGTCCCCCTGGATGTGAGTCCTTTGCAACAAGACCACTTCGGGGGCATATCTTTTCAGGTATTGTAAGACTACCTCTCTTTTTAATCTGTCCCCTCTGCCTTTAACGTTCCAGGAGAGGAGTTTAAATCCTTTGGGTGATGCCATTTTGTCTATCTAGCCTATTTTCCGGGGTACACTCTAACCATCCCTTTTGTGGGTCAGGAATGGGGGGGGTGAGGAGAGGGGGTCCCCTCAACTCCTGGCACTATCTCCAACATGAATTTCGTCGCTGATGGGCTACAAAAAACATAAACCAAAACATTCCTAACAAAACATAATCCCTTCCCCCCTCCCCACCTCGCTGCATGATAGAATAGGAACTGACCACCCCCCCAACTATGCACAGTGCCTTTGTACCCAGAAACAAGCATTAACCTATTTGGGGGCGGGGGGGGCAATCCAACCTTTCCCGAAGCCGAGTTACTCATCATTGACATTATTGCATTATCCCAATATAAGGTCTAAAAAAGTGAAACATGACTTATCGGTGAGTCACCATCTTATTCGGGAGTCTCATTATCCTCATAAGGCGTCTGTGTGGAGCTCTCAACTAAGTTCTGCAGTTGCTATTGCGTATATTGCGAATCTTCTGCCGGATCAGTGAAGTTTTTGTTATGAATGTCAGAGGACTCTTGATCGCATTTCTCCTTAGTCTTTTTTCCCTTGGTCCGTCTAACCACTCCCATGCTTCTTCCAGCTTAGTGAAAAAACATGTTTTTCCTTCTGAAAGCGCTAGGAGGGAATAGCATGGCATACTTCAAGTCTTCTTCCCGTAGGGCTATTTTGACATTTAAAAAGGACCGCCTTTGCTTCTGAACCTTTATTGTGAAGTCTTGAAAAAAGGAAATAGCTTTGTTATCCCATTTTACTGGAGGAGCTACTCGTTAGGCCTGCAATATCACATCCCGATCCCTGAAGTTAAAAATGCGGGCAATGATGGTCTTCGTGGGGCCCCAGACTTTGGCGGGGCCCCGGAGACCCGGTGTGCTCGTTCTACAGATAAATATTTGGAGAGACCTTTCGGCTTTAGGTGCTTCAGGATGAGATCTTCAACAAACAGATCTACTGCTGGTTCCTCGGCCCTCTCTGGCACTGCTATTATTTTTACGTTATTCAGGTGCGGCTGGCCTTCTGAGTCTTCCATTCTAGCCTCTAGAACTTTGACTGAGTTGTGCAAAGATCACCGCCTTGAGTAAATACTGTTTTTGTTTCAGTCTTGAGAGAGATGATGGTTTCTTCTGCCTCCTTGACTCGGGTACTTATATGTTACGGATGTCTGCACGCATCAATGTAATTTCTGAGGTTACTGAGTCAATTTTAACCTCCAGAGGGGTTTTGATGTCTTTAATCACTGCCATGACATCTTGCAGGGTCGGTAGATCCCCCGCCGCCTGGGCTTGGGCGTCATCTTGGGATTGCTGCTGCAATGCCTGGGGGGCAGGTGGGTCCGTTCTGGGGTGTGCATACTTTTCCATCTTGGTTTCTGAAGTTGCCTTAGAACATTTGGAGGGGAGGGACGTTTCCGCAGCCTACCCGTAGGGGCCAGGGATTCCCTCAGTGGCCTGTCAGGTCTTACCCCCCTCGTCCCAAACATCCCTCCAATAGATCAACTCCCCCGGGTGCCTAGCACATTTCAGTCTGCATACGTCTCACCTCCAATCCCGACCAAGGGTCGGCCTCGCATCCATTGGATTCGGGCCTGCACCCAGCCTGGATAGGATTCTTCTGTTGTGCCTGGGAGTCTTTGTGTTCTTTGTCTAGATTCAGTCCTGCTGGGGAGGTACAGGGAGGGGGAATCAGCCACCACCGATTCAGCCCCATGCAGCGATCTGGACTGCACCCATGACTTTCAGGACCGACTTAGTGGACCACTGATGTTCCAGTACGCTCCTCGACGTGGTGTCCGAGCTATCAGCCCTATTGTTTGCTTGAATTTGGGGGGCCCACGGGGTAGGTCTCCACTGGAGGGCTGTTCTATCACTGGTGGAAAACTGTTCAGGGGGAGGTGGGGCGAGTCCAAGTGTCTCTACCCACTCCACCCTGACTCACCACCGATCTCCTCACTTACTGCATCTCGGGCCCTCTAGTGATTACAATTTATGTTCAATATGACGTCCGTCGCTCATGGGCTATGTAGATCTTGAGAGGCACAGCTGTCAGAACAAGCCGGGTCCCCATGCGGCCACGTCTTTCTGTTGTTACTGCAATTATTCCGTCCTGCATGTTCGCGGGGATTTCAGGCAGGGATCTCCCACAGCAGAAATCGACTTTAGGCAGGATACTGACGGATTTTTGGGGGTTTTCCATGGCGGCCCGCTGGTGCTTAACTAAGCTGTGGCCATCTTGTTTGGCTGCAGGCCACGCCCCCCAGTACTTTTTATTATTAATTTAGATGTAGGTTGTGAATTGTGTGTTATTATAGGGTAGGATATAAATAAAATAAATGTATGTAATAATGTTTTTGTTTATAAATACATTCTAACTAAAAATATTTGTTTGTTTGAAAAATATTTTTATATTTTCTTTAATGTAATATCTATAGGTATTTGTGATATGTATTTAACATTATAATACATTTAATTTTTTTAAATTTATAATATTAAATATAGCGTGGCGAATCTGTCTGCTGCTCGATCTCATCACGAGCTGCTTGGTAGCCACGGCGGCTGGGGAAACACTTTTACTTATGTTTTAGCCTCTTTTAAAAAGATCAATCGCTCGTTTTATACTATAGTAGGCGCACTAAATTGAATATTGCACATTTGCTTACTTTGCTTACTTGCACAGAAGGATATTGAATATTGCACATTTGCTTATTTGCACAGAAGTCTGTCTTCCGCCCCGGTCCACCGCAGCTGTGTGCTGATTGAGTGGAGGGTGGGTCTGACAGCACATAGGTCCACTGTAAGGTACTTCCGGCCGAAGAGGGGGCGGAGCTGACCTTCCACCTGCCTTCCTACTTAGCTCGATGTGCCAGAGTGCGTGCCGCTGGCACGCCTAAAGCAAGACCGTCGGCGCCCGAACGGGACCAGGGGCCAGGACCCCTGCTCCCCTTAAGAAAGACCCAAGGAGCTACTCAAGAGAGTCACTTATAGAACTAGCCACCCATGCTTCATGTAGACAAACATTATTCGTGGAAGCATCCCTAGGGCATACAGAAGGGCCTTTCTCCTGTATGCTGTGCAAATGGTGCAGCCTAGCCCAGCTCGATCAGTCACAGAAAGAAGCGGATGATCAAATGGGACTCAACTGTATCTACTTTAACGCTAGGTCAGTGCCTAAACACTATCGAGATCTGGGACACCATCAAGGAGACAGATCAAGACCTGGTTTTTATTACCGAAACCTGGCTGGATGATAACAACTCCCCGGACATTGCAAATACCATACCCCTGAGTACAAAATACTAAGGCAAGACAGACAAGGGCGGAAGGGTGGGGGACTAGCTATTTTGTTAAATTACCTAATTGCCTCCCCATCACAGTAGCGCAGATGGGAGAACATGAACTACTGCCATTTGAAATATCTAAAGGATTCATACCTTATTTGGAGGGGCTGTGATTTATAACCCCCCTGGATATCAGGCAGAATTCAGTGCCAAACTGCTTATGCAGCTATTTCCCGCCTGCATAAAATATAAAAATTATTTGGTCATCGGAGACTTCAACGTCCATTTTGAAAAAAACAACAATACGGCGATAACCCATTTAGAGAATGACATGTTCATCCTTCAACTAAAATAATGGATTAAGGGTCCCATACACATTGCAGGGCATACATTGAATCTATTGTTCTCCAACATAGAATCCACCTTAGTTAAGGAGATCAAACCAGTCACATGAACTGACCATTCATTAATTAGCTTTTCATTCTCCCCACCCATGATACCAGCAAGAGAAACCAAACCCATACATGGAACCTATAGAGCCTGGAAATTAGTCACCCCTGACTCATTTCCTCTCCACTTCGCTCCTAACGATCTAGCAACACTGGGAACATTACCCACTAATAAAGGTGCAGTGAACCTTGAAACAGAGTTCAGTAATACGCTGGACCAATGTGCACCAAAACTCAAAAATCGATAAATAAGGTATCCGAAAAGTGGTATACAGTAGAATTTAAAGCACTGAAAAAAAAGTGCAAAACAATGGAACACAACTGGCGATTGTCCAGAACGGACCTGGATAAATCGGCGTATAGAACAGAACATAGGGGCTACACCCATGCGATTAAGAAGGCAAAAAGGGCATACTTTGCACAACAAATAAACGAGAACGCAAACTCTGCAAAAGAGTTATCTTAAATAGTGCACTAACTATGCAGACTTGTATGTCCCAAACTTTGCATCCCTCAGCAGAAAGTTGTGAATAAATCTGTGAATTTTTGTGGACAAAATAGGCACTATCTACTCGTCATTTAATACCATCACCCCAGTGAATTTCATCAACTGGGAAAGCAGGGACCCTCACCCCAACACCCTCGCACGTCTAGGCAGCTTTGTCCCTTTCACAGAAAAAGAGGTGGCTAAGGCAATGGGGGAAGTCGAATCGGGATCCCCTCTCGACCTCTGCCCACATTTTATTTTTTCACAACTCATACCTACCCTATGCCCCCATATTACACAGCTGTTTAACCAATCTCTGGAGACAGCAGTCTTCCCAGAGATTTGGAAACAAGCCATAGTGACCACCTTATTAAAAAAAGATAGGCTCAGATGTAAACAACCCAGCCAACTATAGGCCAATCTCCCAGCTCCCATATCTCTCCAAGGTACTGGAAAAACTAGTCAATAGACAGCTATATAACTATTTAGAACCTAATGAGTTGCTGGACCCCTCACAAACAGGTTTAAGGGCCACAAATAGCAAGGAGGCAACTCTCCTGGCTGTCCTAGATAACATAAGATCGTTATTGGACCAAGGAAAGGCAGTAGCCCTGATCCTGTTAGACCTGTCGGCAGCATTCGACATGGTCTCCCACCAAATCTTACTGGAAAATTTGCACGAAAAAGGGATACATGCAAAAGCCCTTCAATGGCTCAGTTCACTTCTGTGTAACAGAACTCAAATTGTGCAACTGGGTGCCTTCTCATCTACCCCAAAAAATCTCAGCTGCTGTGTCCGCAGAGAGCATCCCTGAGCCCCAAACGATTTAATGCCTATGTATCATCTTTGGCAAAAATTGGTACGAAATGGGACTTTTGGATTTGCTCCTATGCGGATGATACACAACTGACAATAGCCATCAGAAACAGGAGTAATGACACTAGAGCCAACCTCAACAACTGTCTCACTGAAATGGCAACTTGGATGTCAGTTCACTGCCTAAAGCTCAACGCTGAGAAATCCGAAATCCTGCTTCTCGGCGGAGCCAACCATATCTGGGATGCGTCAGGGTGGCCCCACTGTCTGGGCGTGGCCCCAGCACCAAAGCATTGTGTAAAAAATGTGGGCATCACCATTGATAACACCCTATCAATGCAGGACCACGTGCGATGGCAGAAGCTTCGCCACACTGAAACTCTTAAAAAGGTTTTTCTCCTGGATTCCATTGGAAAGCAGGGGGACTGTCACACAAGCCCTGCTTGTCAGCAGGCTAGACTATGGAAATCCACTTTTTGTTGGCATGCTAGAATACCTCTTCAAACGTCTGCAAGTGATACAAAATGCAGCGGCCAAACTGGTGTGCAACCAGGGCAGATACAGCTCCGTGACGGAATGCCTGAGGCAACTTTACTGGTTGCCTTTGCGCCAAAGAGCAAGATTTAAACTCTTAGGACATGCGCACAGGGCACTCCATCGTACTGGCCCCAAGATTCTCCAGAATAGAATCAAATTCTACGTCCCGCCCAGGTGCTTTAGGTAACGCTCGCAAGCGTTAGCGTAGACTAAAACAATCAATAGAAGCAGGGCAGGTGGACGCTCCTTTTCGCACCTTGCAGCGTCACACTGGAACGAGCTTCCGCTGCAACTACAGCTAATTGAAGACTATATGACATTCAGGAAGAAACTTAAACCTAACTATTTCCTTAGAATTGCTGCCACTGACCTTAATTGGACGAACTCAACAGATCACCCGCTACATTAGCGCCGTGATATACCAATGGAATGAATGTCGCTCTCTATAAATAAATATAAATAAATAAATACTTTTTAACATATTTATAAAAACAAAATTAATTTACTTTGTTTTTCAAATATTTTTTGTTGTTGTTGATATTTTGTTCGTTTTTTATTTTGAATTGACTGTAGTGGGGATAGTCATTTTTGTCCCTCCGCAATCCAACACTTTCCCTACTGTTGCACTCTCTGGAGTTGGAATAGTAATTTTTTTCAGCTTCGCTATCCAACACTTTCCCTACTGTTGCACTCGTTGGAATGGGAATAGTAATTTTTACCCCTCCGCTACCCAACACTTTCCTTACTGTTGCACTGACTGCAGTGGGAATAAGGATTTTTACCCGTTCGCTATCTGACACTTTCCCTCCTGTTGCACTCACTGGAGTGGGAATAGTAATTCTTAACTCTCCGCTATTCAACACTTTCCCTACTGTTGCATTGACTGGAGTGGGAACTTTAAGTTGGAATATTTTTTAAAAGTTTAATGATTTAATTAATAATAGAATGGTTTTTTAACATACATTTTATGTTATTGGTATATGTATATTTATATTTATTTGTTACATTTTTATATATTTTTTAAATTATAAAATACATTTAAATTAAAAGTTTGTTAATTGTTTTACAGTAAATATATATGATAATTATTATATATATGTGTTTAACTTTTTTAAGTTAAGTTTATTTGTTTTTTTTGTTAAAAACTATATTAAATCTATTTTTTTTTATTTAGGTTTATTATTGAAAGTTTATTATTTTATTTTATATATATATATAAAAAACGATATTTTTTACATCTACATTTATGTTACCTATATTTTTGTACTTACCGTTATAAATACAGGATCTCGATAATTTTTATATCTATATTTATGACTCGATATTGTGGTATGGGGATGTTTTGGGTGTCGATGTTTTGTCAGTGAACCATTTGGGGAAGAGCTAATGGGACATGCAGGTAGGCATCTTGTAAGTCTGTTTTTATAAGAAAATGCCCACTGTATATGGGAGTTTCATATGGGAGTTTCAGAGTGTTTATCTTGAAATTCATAGTGTGGATATACTGAATCAGCAATATCAAGTCTATCATCATTCTGAAGTCTCCTGACGCCTTTTGGCCAAGGAAACCCCTGGAGAAGCTTCCCAGGGCCTTCTCTGCTAAACGGACAGTGTACATACATTTGTTGACCTGCAGAAGAGATATATCATCCCAGATGGCTTCCATCTTTATCTTGTTCCTGGGCCAAAAGGTCTGCACAAAATACGGGTCTGAAAAATCTATGAAGTATCACTAAGAAACAAGCTGCTAAATACACATGTATGAAATCTCGCAATGTGTGATGACAAAACTGCAGATGACCTCCCCCTGGCCTCATAGAGGTTCTGGAATAGTCAAGACCTCAGTGTCTAATTACCTCGCCTAGCTGCTTGATTCGAAGAAGACCTGATTGATTCCCCTTAGGCTGGAAACAGCTCTTATTCTGGTAGAAGTCAGTCTTTATCCTCTGGTAATGCTCATTCTTCTTCCTGCTTCTTTTCCAAGAATTCTGTTTATGACAAAAATGATTAATATGCTTCTGGCTCTTAACTCCTTGAGTGCTCATGACGGCTCCCGGCCGTCATGAGTTACAGTAGGCGTATGCTCATGACGGCCGGGAGCCGTCCGAACGTTGCCGCTCCGCCCACGCGGTATTAATTCCCCGCTTGTGCGAGAGAAATAATCAGTGGGCGGCGTTCAGACAGCTCCCGGCCATCATGAGCACACACCCACCGTGATTTATGATGGCCGGGGGCCGTCCTGAGAACAGGAGCGCTACTCCCAACCCTGGCCCCTCTCGCACCGCGGCAGAATTTGCCCCGCGGCGAAGGGGTTAAAGGATTTAAGCTGAACTTCCGATCACTTACCATCAGAGAGTTTGATACCCAAGAAGGGAATTCTCAACAGGCAATTCTTTTGGCTGCTACCAGCTCCTAAGGTGCAAATGATGCCTGGTAGCAACTGAGCTTGCCAAAGCCATGGCTGAGGCTCGTAGGTTGTCAAACATAACATCCGACAGGAAATGGGCCTGGTTCTTCATTTTTCCCCATATCTGTGAGAAATTCTAACCAGATTGAATGCAGCATGAGAGAGGGAAATTAAAATTCCTTGACTAAGGATTGAGAGCCATACGTTTGTTTTTGGAGTTTTATATAGCTCGAACTAGACCCAAGGAATCGGGTATCAGAGCGCTTTACATGAGCACCAGTTTCATTACAGAAGAACACATTCATTTTTGGTAGGCACAGGGAGATTAAGTGATTTCCCCAGAATCGCAGGATGTTTTAGCATTGTTGCCGAGACTCGAACCCGGTTCCACAGCTTCGAGGTCGACTTCTCTAGCCACAAGGCAACATCCTCTCCCCCTATATCCAACTGATCCACACACTCAAAGCAAGACTAAGACCTGTATGAAGTCTCTTCCCAAGGCCCTTAACCTTCTTATCTACAGGGTTTAAGAGGACAAGGTTCTCTGTAAGAAGGGAGGGTTTACCCACTAAACACGCTACGAGGAGGTCCACCACCCTTCACTGAGGCTGTACTGTCTCTCCTTTAGCCAAAGGATCAAGTTTCCCCATGAAGATGGGAACTGAGACTCTGGCAGGGTCCTTCCATCCTCTCTTCAAGAGATTTTAAAAATCAGTAACCATAGACACTCTGGGAGCAGCGAGCCTTTGGAACTGACAAAACTGCTCCCCACTTGTACTTCAAGAATCCTCCTCCACAGGCAGCTGAAGATTGTGAGAGAGGTAGGAGACCACCGACTTCAGCTTCTCTATTAAAATATACTTCCGTCCATGAGCAGAAAGATCATCCAGAAAACCTACCACCTCTTTTATCATACTCTGGAGAAGCCCAGGAGGATGGAGAAAGAAGGAAGACCTGCCAGAGGACAGGAGAACCCAGAGGCAATGAATTCTTCTTGTAAAGAAAATCACGCGTCTCTAACAGGCAGCTCACAATCTTCTACAAATCCTTATCAGACACAGAGGAAAAACCAGAGCCCTGTCCCCTATTCTTGACTCAATGTAGGTATCTCTCAGTGAAAGGAGGAGAACTGTGTGTCTTCCTGATATGCTTCCCCATTGTAGCCGCAAGGAGGCACCGGTGAGATGGTCCACTTCAATACCCCCCTGGGCCCATCCCTGAGAGGCCCACCAATTGCCTGGTGAAAATTAAAAGACAAGCAAACATCCAGACGCCTAAGGTTTCTTTTAAAATAGAGACTCTATAAGCCTCTGTAGGTTTCCATTGGGCAGGGTTTACTCAAGGATGTACATTCCATCCAACACTCAGAGCCAAGGTTTCACCCTTTAAATGTCTTTAATTGCAAAAATGAAGTCTATGTTGTTTTAGTTGCTATGATGTCACTTTTTTCATATAATCCGTGTATTGTAATGGTTTAAAGGCATCACTATTGATGTAATTTTATGTCACCTTAGAACTTGAGCTTGTAAAATACCAGAGGGCCATCCTGTTCAGCTCTCTCTAGTTTTCATGCACTGTCACTTTCTTGCATCATCTATCCCCCTGGCTCTTGCAATGTAGCTGCTCAAAGGTTCATATCAGGATTATTTCTTTTACTTTTTTAACTGAAGATTTTATGATGTACTCTTTTGGTTGTGTATTAACCAAAATTAGGCTTATTTGACTTTGAACCATCTTTACTCGTCCCCTCCCTCACTCTCCTTCCTTCCTTTCCTCTTTCTTTTCTTCTTTTCAAGAGGAGCATATTAGAACTACAGCAGAGTAGAAAGGAAGCTGCAGCAGCCACAGGGACCACATATTCAGACACTGCCCCTCCGCTCTGCACTGAGAAGTAGGTTCTTCTACCTGGTGCCCTTGGCCATCAAGAAACTATCTAGACTGCAGCGTCACTATAATTAAAGGAACAGCGCTCACTGAAGCCGTTCATTCCCAAAAGAACAAAGACTACAGCATGAAACACAAGTAAGAGATGCAGCTTGCAGCCCGCCATCCCTCAGAGCCACAACAGGGGGCGAAGAGGAGTCTTGAACCCCCAGCCGCACTTCCACCACAGGGAGATTTAAACCAGCCCTTAACAAATGCGAGGAACAAAGTTTACCAAAATAAAATAGAAGGGTCCTACCACTGAACAATGTCTTCGATAGAGGGGTCTTAGTGCCCCCTGTAAAGCCCTACAGTCCTCAGGAAGTGACACGAGCGCAACAAAAGAACAGGGAGTGCTGGGAAAAGCACGGGTAAACAACTATGGGGCATATTCTCAAGACAGGAGATAAAATTATCGCCGCTTTAGCGGCAGAAAACTGTCGCTAAAACAGCGATAATGCGCTTGATAATATGCTCTATGGAATTCCAATTGAAGCTAATGTTAGATGTGAAGGGCATCTAACATGGGCTTTAATTGGGATTCGAACATTTCTCGGCAAAATGTCTGTAATGGACTCCCACACATCACCCACATTAAAATTAAATAATTAAGTTAAAAGAAAACGATGTTTAAAACAATCTATTAAAAAAATTATTCACGGTCATCAGAGCAAGACTCTCTGCAGATTAGAGCTGGCTCTATCAGGGGGCCCCCTGAAAGGCTGGGGCCCTGGGCCAGGGCCCACTTTGCCCATGCCTTAAAACGTCTCGAGCAGCACTGGAGAATGGGCACATTCTCTCATTAAGGGCCATATCAGCAACGGCCAGCGATAATTATCGCTGTCCGTGCTTAGCGATAATTTTCTTATCGCTGGCTATCTCTGCTTTTTATCGCCCTGGTAGCGCGTTATCATCAACGCGCTGCTCCAGGGCGATAAAAATTCCAGAGATAGCGATGTTATCGCCGTTTTACAGGGAACATCACTGGTTTACCAGCGATGTTCCCAGCAAAAGGGCGATAACGTATCAGCATAATCCACCACAATGTTGGGGATAGGTAAGTCTGCATTTTAGCAGACAATAGTTTTTGGAGAAACGTCTGCTAAAATGCTGGGGTAGCCTTGTAAATATCGCGATGTGAACATCAGCGATATTTGCAAGGTTGCCAATCCGGGGTACGCCCAGTGACGCCCACTTAGCATCTCATTGGAGATGCAAAGGGAGGCGGGGGGAAAAAGGGTGCTAATATGCGATTATGTAAATAGGGTGATAGTTTTATCTCCGCTTTTTTGGCTTTTTAAGCCACAAAAGCGGAGATAAAGCCCTTGTTAATATGCACCTAAGGGAGCAATGGGACGAGGAAGGAGAAGATGGGAAATGCAATGTTTCATTCTCGATTCATGTCCTTTCCTTGTAGAAGCAAATGAAAGCAGCACACAACTAATGAGCTTGTTGTTTTCTACAGTTACTTTAAAAGGCTGCGCAACGGCGGAATGGTGTAAAGCCCTATCCACAAGCATTGATTTCAAGTTCTTTGACTGCTGTCCTGATGACTTGTGCAACAATAAACCGGCGGAAGAGGCAAATCCCTACGTCTAGTCCATACAGGCATCAGATTTGGAGCAGACGGCGAGAGTTGAACAAGTTGGTCTCCGTGTTTAACTCAAGCGGGCGATATGTTTCCGCCTCATGTCAAGATTACAACTCTCTAGTTTTCTTGGTTAAGAAATTACGTTAGTGAATAAGTATTGTGATAACAAGAGCTCTCTGTCGTCGTTTTTTCTGTAATTCGTATTATTTCTGGCATTTCCATTTCTGTGGGATGGAAAGAGTTATAAAGCTGATAAAGGTTTATCTTGTCTTCAAAAATACATCTAGCATGTTTCTTCAAAGATCCCCAGCTTGTTTTATTCAGATTTGCCAGTTCCAATACTGTCATTTTGAATGATGATGATTCTTCTGCACTTCTTTTCTGCTTCTTCTCTCTTACACTTTTAACTCTTGAAAGTTCTTTTTGTCTGTGCAGCTGCTTAGACAATGTGGGACTTGTATTTTCCCCAAAGTACTTTCATTAACTCAGCTTTTGTGATTAAACTCTCATTGTTAACGTGCAAAGAAAGTCATGGTCTTGATTCAGAGTCTCTGTGCATTATAGCGTGGTTGGATGCGTGGGGAATGTAAGAATGTGTCAATGGATGGATAAGTATCTAACTGAGAGCCGGGTGAGTGAGGGCATGAATGAGTTTATGGATGAATTCTCAAAGAAGTGACTGCATGGATGCATGGTGGATGACAGTACTAACTAAAAATTGATGCATGGATTAGTGAGATTAAGGACAACCTCAGACAGCAGTGTGTTATAAAAATACTCAAAATTACCAATATTATGTTAGTTCAATAATTATAGAACGACAGGGCACCAAAGTACCAAGAATGCCCACAATATATTAAGAATGACTACCATGATGCATGGGCAAGCATATGTTAGAGGTGAGCAACACTGCCAAGAATGCCCCCAGTTTGCCAAGAATTATCACAATTACATGTTCAGATTTGTCCCATCACTCAGGAATGCTTCATGTATGGTCAGGCTTGCTCCATCACTCATTATTCATAACAGAATTCTTAGATTCCCCCATTACTCAGTAACCATTATTGCATGTAGATGTTCGCCCCACACATATTTAACCTTGAATGAATGCTGAGATTTGGACTCGCAAACCTAGAGCATCTGTTCAGATTCACACCAGCATTAGTGCTATTGGAAGTGTCATTATCTTGTACGGTACCGCAGTTCACATTGTTAATCCCTGAGATAAATAATGGGCAAGGATAGGATGTGGTTGTTAGTTAAGGTTTGGAGGAGTAGGAGATTCACCATAAATTGGCAGGACTCAAGCCCAACAACCTGTGGCTCCCTTGCCTCACTTTAAGTTGGGCTTATTTATGAGAGCCCTGCTACACTTTTATACCATGTAAAGTGGTTCATGCTTGATAAAGGGCTCTCCTAAAGATTTATGAACCCATGTAAAGCCGTCCTCATAAATCATGAGTAAGGCAATGTAGAGCAAATCGCTGCATCACCTTACTCTGCACCTGGGAGGAGTTCCACGGGCATTGCAGTGAGTTTTCTCATGCAACACCCAAGGAATTTGACACTGCCCCAGATTTACAAACTGATGTGAACGTGGGGAAGCGTCAAATCCATTTGCCTCTCAAGGTGAGGCATAACAAGTAGAAATATGTTAATTTCTCCTCAGTTATTCCTCTTTCCACGTGAGCTGCATTCTGCAGCACACACAAAGAGTGGAAAACGCTTTGTAGGAATGTTTTTTTAGGAAGGTGCCTCTTTCTGCCAAAAAACAATCCTGACCAAGAAAGAGGTCCTGCATTCTTTCCCATCAGGTAATTGGGCTTGATCATCCAGTACGGGGATTTTTGGCAGAACACACACAACCTAGATGCTTAGATTAGGGTACGCATAGTAGGAGTAATCCAGATTTGTATATATTTTTTTATGTAAGCTTGCATATATATATTGTTGTTTCAGTACAATGGTGGAACTTTTTATTCTGTTCACTGTCCTGATACTTCTAATAATTTTAATTTGCTACTGTCTATTGATCATAGCAGCACATATATTTTATACAAGAATCGTGTTGGTTCAATAAACATTGAAAACATACCTCTGTGAATTCTGTATATATTTCTCTAAGAGAAAGAGAGCACGAGTGACTGAGCAAAAGGGTTCTAGATCTGTTACCAGGAATCCTGAGGGATCAGGGTTGTCACGTTCAGTGGAGGTCAGAACCATCTGCTACCTGTCTAGGTTTGGTGGTGCTTATGGGGGCACTGTGAGCTAGCTGGCCTATATGGCAACATATCCAGAAGGGTTGCTCGGAATCAGTCTGGCACGATCCCGACGTTTATGCAGTCCACAAATGCGTGGTTCCTACTGCCTACGTTGACGCTAGGCTGCCAAAACGGCGCCAGCGCATGCAGAAAGTCCAGGAATGCACTGTATTGTTTAAATAAGGAGCTTTCCTGCCCTTTCACTTTGGTGTAGGGCAGGGCAGCAAGGTGCCCTTCACCAAAATGCCATAAATGAGGCCCCGTTTTCCGAACTCTAAGCTTCAGCTGGTTCTGCCATCAGAAATCTTTACCCACCAGTTCATCTGCCACACTGTCATCAGTGTGTGAGCATCTGTCCGATTTAGAGCAGACTTTCTGGCTTTTATTCGTCCTGATTGGGACCACCATGCAGGATCCAGGTAAAAAAAAATAAACAAAGTCAGCAATGCAAAGGATATAAGAGGCACTTTGTTACGTCCCCTTTCAGGTACCATGGCACCCAGTCCTGTAGGCAGGCAGTTAAGCTTTGCTTCAACCCTGTTGAGGTTCAGCTTAACTGTTGGCTCACAAAATTCTTTGAGACGGCAACCGAGAGACTCAAAAACTTGTCGTACACTGAAGTCTGTAAAAAATAAGGTTACAATGGCATCTGAAGGGACCCGCTATAAGTGAGTAATAGCACTTTACAGTTGCAGCGTCACTTTAACGTACTGCCTATAGGTTCAGAAAATGCATTTTATATGTTAAATGAACTTAGTAGTTTCCTATAGTTGCATTAGCATTTTAAATTAATGACACCCACCAGCTTAGATCAACGTACTTGGTTATGCTGTGTCATGCTGCATTTAAACCAAGGGAAGTTATTATTAGCTCAGCTCTCTCTGAAGTATAAGGATTTATTTTCATTGTCTTGCAGAACGGCACATTGTACAAACTGGCAATATTTTATTGATGAACTTTTATCGTTGTTTTTATGTTTATATTAATTGTGTATAAGGAAATCTTGTTGTTATGTATTTGCAAAGATTTAAATTAATCAAGCAAAATAAATATTACCTTACCTTACCAATGCACAGGGAGAATACTTCTTGAGAATTAGGGATTCTTTTTTGTTTCTCAGAAACAACGCCTTGTTTTTAAGTTTTGCTTCTGTGCTGTAAAAAGAGTTACTCTTTTAGCTTCCATGATTTCAGAAGCCAACTATACTTAAATGCTCCTATAGAAGTACTGGGTTTTTCGGAACCCAGCGGTGCCAGGGAACACACCCGAAGACTTCGAGTTCTTCCTGTGTCAGACTACAGAAACACAGAGTCTTCTAGGTGAATTCAAAGATCGTATTTATTGGCTGCAGCCAGTAACAGATATCCTAGAAGTACAACACGGTGTATATTCTCAGGAGACTGCTCGCTTACAAAAACCAGTCTTCTCTTTTTATACAAAATATTATGCTTTAGGCAAGACCGCCCTTATTTCACAGTTATCCATTCACATATTTTCACTACAAAGAAAAAGCAGAGTCATGATGACAAGCCCATATTTCAGTTTGTCCAGCCCTCAATCAATTACCCGGCAAGGCTTAGTACTTTCATCAGATATCGGTGGACCCCCAATAAAAACGGGCACCTCCTCCTCGTAAAGCAAGTCATAAAGAAGGAAACAGGGGCAGGTGTGTAGAAGATTAGGCATGGTTTGTGTGGGATGAAAAGGTTTCGTGATGCGTTGGGCCTTGATACCAATCTCATTCGGCCACTGGGAAAGGAACTGGCCGAACAGGTTTGACCCCAGGCAATGGAATCAGTTTGCCCAGGTCACAGAGGAGTCAGTGTGCGTGTCCTTCAGATCCATGCATGGTTTTAGTCCTTGGCCTATGTGAGGGCAACCATAAAATGGCTGCCGTTTTAAAATGGAACCCGAGGGTTCAGGACGGAAACTCTGATTTCGGGTGATTTTGTCACTCGAATATGACGCAAATGCTTGTGACTAGTATTCCAGTCATTCTCGGTCTGCTGATACCAAAATCGTCATGATAGAACCACATTAAAAACATGGTTCCGAAATTTACAGTACCACAGACCCTCCTTTTGCCCTTACATAGGCAATAACCTATACTCACGCTTAATCTGAGTCCAGATCAATATCCATAAAATCGTGGAGATGTTGCTGTAGCATCATCCTATTACTTAGCTCATCCCTCGATACAGGTTTCCTTACACACGATGTAGCACAGATGCCACATAATGCAGGAGCACACTGTACACACAGACAGAGCAGGAAAAGAATGGCAAAGATCATCCCAATGACTATCAGAATCTTCCAACCCCAGGCGGATATCAGTTCCCAGAACCACTCCATCAATGACCAATCTCCTTTATCCACGTGAATAGATTCGGAAATTTTATGCAGTTTGGAAATGGCCTGGTAGACCGTCGGAGCGTTATCTGGAATGAAAACACAGCAACTTGATTGGATCACTTTACATACCCCACTTCGGTCTGCAAGTATGACGTCTAATGCGACCCTGTTCTGAAGAGTCATAAGGCGATCCGACTGGAGCTCAGCAGTCAAATTACTAAGGACACCGGCTGTTTCAACTACCGTGGATTCAACTACTCTTGTCAATTGCCTTATGTTCCTGCTGTTAACCATTGGACCCCAAAATGGCAGAGAACCCTTTATGAAATCTCCAAGTTCTTGTCCTGTAGTGTCTTCTTCACTGATGACACCTCTAACTATCCTTGTCTTATGGTAATCTGCCGCGGTCGTGTAGGTGGGAGGCAACAGGAACGAAACAAAACATGTGCCCAAGAAGTCCGGGGGCAACCATGTATAGGCTCTATCATAGCAGACAAAATAGGTACCCTTAGCTGCGAGGAACGAAGGGGAAGTCTGAGACGCAAAAACATACGTTTCAGCGCAGATGCTTCTCCCTAACTGAGCTCTGGGATTCTTGCCTCTATCTTGCAGTCATAGGTGACCCTGATGGGGTACAATCCAAATCGGGGAGAATCTCTTTGCTCGCTGGTTCTCACTCAGAGTAACTCCATATCCTGTTATGTTCCATCCAATATATGCTAGTGTCTCATCTCTCGGGATAGTCTCATAGGAAATCTCTTCCCTAATCATATCTACTATTCCCTTAACTAGAGCACTATTCTTAGGATTATCTTTCACGGAACGTAGGGGGTTGGCTTCACGAGCATATATGAACATCGTTCTATATGCCCACACAGAACCATTATGGCTGAAAGACAGGATCAGATAGGGGATACCTTTATCAATAGTATGAGGCATAAGACCACACACCCAACAGTTAGTTGTGTTCACTACCAATTGGTGTTGGTGTAGAAGCTGTATGAATGAATTATTAACAAATTCTAATCTTCTAGCAGACTCGTGTTCAGGCAGAGGGTGAAAGGAATGCGAAGAAACAGTAGGAGGAGGTATGGGCTGTGTAGTGGGTGCAAATGTCACTTGAAAAGTGAATAAAACATATCCTATAAAAAACATCATCAAACTAAACAGCACAAACCGACATAATATTAAAAAAACGTTTTCTACTCATTATTATACATATTTTGTTCTTGAAACTTATTCCTTCAGCAGGTCTCTCCATCTCGAGAAACTCCATCCTCTAATCGTGCTGTTCGCGGCGGATGAGTATCTTGTGCTAAGGAATGCACCTGTCAGTCCAGGGAACGCTCTAGACCAACCAGAACCATCGACCTAACGTCTTCGGCTTGTACTCCAAAGGCTTGGCACCGTGACCCTACAGCTGAACCCGGATGGTGGTTCGAAAAACAAAAATAAAAAAGTTTCTCAGATGAGAGAGCTGCACTATCCAAAAATATCAAAGAAAAGGAAATTTTTTTTTGTCCATAGTCCTTGACCTTAAATTATAACGGCTCTTTCCAGGTACTGTCTGGTTCTGAAACAAGAGTTCAGGCTCTGTAGTGTCCAATCGAATTGACGGTGGCACAGCTTCTTGCAAAATGTCGTCACTTTCTTGTTCAGAAATTGTTCCTTTTACACGTGCATCGCTAAATGGCAAAAAACGAGGTACAGTCTCAGTCTCGGAGTCAGCGATCCCCTCCTGGACCCACCGGTCGTACGGTAGAGGCAAAGGGACCCTCTTGCAGTGCACGCCGTGGATCCAGTTCTTTTTCCCTTTCACTCGAACAGCTGATCTTGTTGAGGAAGGACGAGGTGGGGGCTGGTCCAACGGGGCTCATCATTCTTCGTCCGCTGGAAAATTTTGACCAGCACCCACGATCCAGGATTGATAGGATGTCCTGGAGCTTCAGAGACCTGAGGCAGAGTATCGTGAACCTGTTGGTGTAAGACACGCTGTGAGAAGTTGGCCTGGCATATGCTGGTCACTAGTTCTAGTGGCCACCTTGCACCAGTCCAATTCGACTCCTATGATGTTAGGTTTAAAAGACAACCTTTAAAGAAAGCTATCCTAGTGGTAGCTGTAGAGAGCAGCCTTCAGGCTAAGTCTTGAAGGAGTGTTAAGCTTATTGTTTTACCATAATAACCTCTTGAATAACCAAATGAAAGAGTAGACCAGACAGGTATATATATAAAATATATGTATTTATTCTAAGTAGAATCCCACAGACACTTTATGTGACTTGTGGCAAAGTTACAAGTTAAACAAGCATTTATAAACACAATAAATAGCACAGAAATCAATGGGCCCCAGGGGGGGGACCAAACCATATACTAAAATAGTGGTATAAGAACCACGACAATTCTACAGGCAATGCCTAGGGCATTCAGGATCGCTTGCCCCTTCAGAATCCACCCACAGTTATGAGGAAGGAGACCCACGGGAGGCGTGTGCAGTGCAAATAGCTGCTATCGGGATCGCAATGTTAGCCTATGGAGAATGTCGCGGTTGAATATTTAAAGTTAAAGGACACTTCTAGCAGTAGTACAAAGTTAAGGCTTGAGACTTAAGGCTTTGGAGAGCCCACCACCACGGGAGTACCGAAGTACCACTGTTACCTGCCCCAGGGAAGCCGGGTGCATAGGTCGATTCTGGTGTTGGGTCGCGGGCTGATTTTCAATGGAAAAGTAGTCCAAACTGCTGCTAGCTGAAAGCGTCGTTGAAGTCGTGAAGATTAAAGATGTAGGAAATGTAGAGAAGGACCTGAAAGCAGAGGGGACAGAGTCTGGGTCCCGGCACAGTGACCAGGGAGCTCACAGGAAGGAGCTCGTGGATGTCGGGTGCTTCAGGTGAGGAAGGTGCAGCTGGGCTCTGCAGTCACGGGCTCCGGGAGGCTTCAAGGAAGGCCAGCTTCTGGAGAGCAACTGTCCCACGTCGGATGAGGGTCGCTGCGGTGTTAGTGTCCCGATTGGATCCACTAAGCATTGGCAACCGCAACCTACACAAGATGAACAAAGCAGCTGCTGGTGCAGACCCACGAGGTCTGAGGGTCCTCTCCTTTGGAGGGAGCGCAGAGCAGGCCTGGAGCAACCAGGGAAACTCTTGGATGTAAAGATTGTCCTCCGCCAGGGCCCACAGGTCGAGAGACAAGGGACCGCGGAAGGCAGCAAAATGGAGTGCGTAAAAGGGCTCCCACGGGCCACCGGAGCGGGCCAGGGAGCTGAGATTTGGTACAAATGCTGCTGGATGCTTGGCTCAGAAATGGGCCAAAGCACAACTTCCCCACTGGTCGGGGTCGTGTGCTGTGCAAGAGGTGGCCGGTGTCTCGGGGTATGCGGGGATCTCGACACCCACGTGGTCCAGGGTGCTCAGACTTGCTGGGCACACTCACAGGACGCTGGGAAGCACTGGAGACCCACCTCGAGGTTGCTGGAAGGCGTCGAAGGTTGTGAGAGCAGCGAAGTTCCAACCGGGTATCTTGCAGTCTTTTAGGTGCCTGCCAAGCAGGGGGATAACTCCTTTATCCCAAGGGAGATTTCTTCAGTCAGCTGGGCAGCAGCTCGTCGAAGGTCAGTTCTGTGAAGTTCTGGATTAATATGAGGCTCTGGGGCCATGTTATTCACTTATATCCCCAAGATTAGGTGATGGCCCCAACTAGAGCCTACCAATCAGAGTAGAGGCGGGAAAGGGTGGCTACACCCACTCCCCTTTGTGTGTTTCCCACCTGGGCGAGGGGCAGGATGCCCCTGAACCAGTTCCAGGCGGTGTATGCAGAATTGGGGCTCTGCAGCTGCCTACGTGCAACTCTGAAAGGACATTTGGTGCACCCACCCTGTTCCAATCCACATATCCTGTCTGGGGAGGTGCTGGCACCTCCCTGCCACAGGAGCCCTATTGTCCAGATGGCGAGGCTGGGGTTTTCCCCAGCAACAGCCAGCCAGGGTCGTGTAGGTGGCGGACAGTAGCCATTTTGTGGTACATGTGCACTTTTAAATTGGTGTCTAAATTCTGCCGCTTTTCCCATATCGCCCTTCTAGCAAGGGGGAATCGTATACTCATGCCCATGGCTGGACTGGGGGTATGATTCCTACATGTTTGACACCAAACACGATATGGTTCTGTGTAGCCATTCTCAAGTTATCGCGATGACGCGATTTACTTATAATGCGGTTAAGAGTATATGGTATGGCTACACTACATACAACCCAGTAATGATTTTACGAAGGTTGCAGAGAGGCCCTACTCATGTAGGCGTCCCCCCTCACACATACCTCAGCACCCAGCCCTGTAGGATTACCAGGGCCTGCCATAGGGGTGACCTATGAGAGTATATGTGTTGTAATTGTGTGGGATATAGGGTACCTACATCCCTGTAAGGGGTGCTAGCACCACCTTACCCAGACTACAGTAGTGGTCTGGCGGTGTCAGTTTGGGTGGCTGTCCCAGGGTGGCACAATAAGTGCTTCAGCCCTGGTAGGCCTACTGAGGGGCCCATGCCCTGGGTACCTAGGGTACCATCTACAAGGGACTGGTAGGGCCTGCCCAGCATCCAATTAGGTTTGTACCTAGGGTACTTTACATCAGTTGTAGGGAGAAAGCAGATAGGCTGGGGTCCTGGATAGCAGGATCCCAGCCAGACCAGTCAAAAACCACTTAAATACCAGGCAAAAAGTTGGGGGCAACCATTAGTCAGATTCCACTCTCCTACATAACCCCCCCCCCCCCCAAACGAAAGGAGATAAGGCTAACCTTGTCCAGATAAGCCTTTATTTCCTGAGTGGCCATATAAGGAAGAACCTGCACTAGCATGGTTGCTCCCTGTCTCATGGTCCACGTGGGAAATCCTACCCCAAGGGGTTCTAGAGTTTCTCCAAAGTCTAGGGAAATTACCTGTATTGGTTTTTGGGTCAGAGGTGGGCTGGTGGGGTGTCTGAGTCTGGAAGTGAGGCCCTACTTGGGTTGGTCTCAATCTCCTCAGATCACTGGCCACTATGGAAGCCTTTCTGCCCAGGACTGTGTCATATCTGGCCCTAAGGGTCAACCTCTGGCTGCCTACAGCTGGGGGTTGAATCCCTTTGGCTGGAATAGTGGAGGGCACTGGAAGGTTTGGGGCAGCTAGGCCCCAGGTTTCCTTGTGCTCAACAACATCCATTTGAGGGGTGCCTATACCTAAGGGTAAGGGGGATCCCTCAGTTTGTAGAGGAATATTCACCTGGCTGAAACTACTCTGCTGGGTGTCCCTAATCTGCTGATGAGGGTGTTCTTCTGGACAGGGGCCCCTTACGGGCCACTGACCTCCCTGACCTCTGCAGCCCTGGGCTGACTGAGGCAGGGTAGAGAGGGGCAGGATACCTGCTCCAGACTGGGTACCACCTTGGAAGGGTCCCCTGCCATCAGAGAGGTGGGCAGGCCAGGCCTGTCCACTTCTGGGGCAGTTACTTCACAAGGGGCAGGATCATTCCCCTGAGAAACTTGACCCTTACCTGTAGTCTGGTGGGGGGAGGACTGTTCCTCTTCCCCTATGCTCTCTGTTTGGGTAGAGTGATTCATAGTTTCAGGCTTCACTCTTTCTATTTTCTCCTGGGGTGGAGATGAGGCCCTCAGGGTCTCATCCACTCTCTCAGGGATTCCTACCATTTTCAAATGGGCCTGGTGGTCAACCTCAGCCCAGGCTGAGATTTCCAGATCATTCGCCAGTAGACAATCTACAGGCAAGTTTGGGGACACTGCCACTCTCTTTGGGCCAGTGACCCCTCCCCAGCTGAGATTTACCACTGCCATGGGATGGTCTGTCCTGATTCCATCTCTGTTGGTCACCTGGTAGCTAAACCCAGGTAAAAGCTGTTCTAGGGGCACTAGTCTCTTGGCCACCATGGTGACACTGGCCCCTGTGTCCTTATAGGCCACAGCCTTCTGACCATTGATCATGGGCTCTTGTCTGTACCTGCCCAGGATACTGGGGCTCATGGTAAAGTTGGCAAACCCCATGCCACCATCACAGACTAGAGTTGCTTGTGCAGGGGACCTGACTAGGCCAGAGTCCACTGGTGTCCCCAAAGAGAACCCAACTAAGTTTTTGGGTGCACTACCACCACCTGGGGGATTACTACTAGTAGCAACAGGAGGTGTTGGAGCTGCTTTTGGAGGAACATTTTCTTTATTGCCATTCTTTGGACAGCTGGAGTCAGTTGTCCAGTGGCCAGGTTGCTTACACACATGGCAATATGGTTTCTTGTTATTAGAGGAAGTATTTTGGGACCCACCCCCAGCACTGGGTGTTTGGGGCCCTTCAGAGGACTTTTCTTGTTTATCATCCCCACTTTCTCTTTGGGCTTAGTGGAATCCTTCTTCTGGTCACCAACTTGGTTCTTAGGCCTAATCCTGGTTCTGACCCATTTGTCTGCCTTCTTTCCCAATTCTTGGGGAGAGGTCAGATCAGAGTCCACCAGGTGCTGGTGTAAAAGTTGGTTCTGACAATTATTAAGAATCTGCTCCCTCATTATGAGATTATACAATCCTTTATAATCATTAACTTTACTGCCATTTAACCAACCTTCCAGTGCCTTGGTTGCACAATCCACAAAGTCTACCCAATCTTGATTCTGTGCTTTCTGGGTGTCTCTGAACTTAAGTCTGTATTGATCAGTGGTTAAGCCAAACCCATCTATTAAAGCAGCTTTCAAGATATAGTAATCATCTGCATCCTCTTCTCTTACAGAGAGGAGCTTGTCTCTACCTTTATCTGAAAAGGAGAGCCACAGGATTGCTGCCCACTGCTCTACTGGGACCCGTTGTACTTTACAGGCCCTCTCAAGAGCAGAGATCCATTTGCGGATATCATCCCCTGTCTTATAGGGGGGCACAATCTTGTGGAGGTTCCTATTGTCAGGGACTTTCTCTCTAACTCTAGGGGTTTCATCACTGCCACCAGGGATCTCTAGACCCCACTTTCTTGAAGCTCTCTGAAGCTCCAGGGCTTCCCTGTCCAATGCTAACTGTTCTCTTTTAAGCTGAAGCTTAGCCTGCTCAAATTTGATCAGTCTGCATTTCCTCTCATGAGAGGATTCTCTTCTCTGAGAAGAGGCAGAGGACCCTTTGGATCTCTCAGAATGGTTGGATCCCACTGAGGGGGATCTGTTCCTTCTTGGATCAACCACTCTCCCTTTAGGGATGGAGAGAGTGCCTCTTGGGCCATCACCTCCATGTTGTGAGTGGTTTGTTTCTTCCAGGTCAGGACTTTCATCCTCTTCCTGGTCCTCATCAGAGTCCACTCTGGGAGTGTCCTCTTCTGATGGATGCCCACCCAACCTGTCTACCCCACAAGACCCTATGGTCTCCATAAAGTCTGCTATGAGCAGGATTTCCCTGAGACGTTGGGTGTTGGCACCTTTGTTTGTCTTAAGTTTCCTAAGGGTGCACATCTCCCTGAGCTCAGGAAAGGAGAGATGATCATACTTGTCACCTGGGACCCTTTGGGGTCCTTCCAGAGCCTTATGGGCACCTGAACCTAAATACATTTTCTAGTGTAGTGATAGTGATGTATCTACCTACACTAATTGTGGCCTACTGAACCCCCTCTTGAGTTGTAGTCAAGGTGTGCTAAACCCTCTACACACAACTCTAAGTTCAGTAGAACTTTTTGTATTCTGGCTTGAATTTATATGTACCTTTGGTACCAAGTGGCTTTCACTTTAGAAATTCAATTTGTTATCTGGTAAAACAATGGCAAGCTTGAATCCCACCGCTGCCATCAATGTGAGAAGTTGGCCTGGCATATGCTGGTCACTAGTTCTAGTGGCCACCTTGCACCAGTCCAATTCAACTCCTATGATGTTAGGTTTAAAAGACAACCTTTAAAGAAAGCTATCCTAGTGGTAGCTGTGGAGAGCAGCCTTCAGGCTAAGTCTTGAAGGAGTGTTAAGCTTATTGTTTTACCATAATAACCTCTTGAATAACCAAATGAAAGAGTAGTCCACACAGGTATATATATAAAATATATGTATTTATTCTAAGTAGAATCCCACAGACACTTTATGTGACTAGTGGCAAAGTTACAAGTTAAACAAGCATTTATAAACACAATAAATAGCACAGAAATCAATGGGCCCCAGGGGGGGACCAAACCATATACTAAAATAGTGGTATAAGAACCACGACAATTCTACAGGCAATGCCTAGGGCATTCAGGATCGCTTGCCCCTTCAGAATCCACCCACAGTTATGAGGAAGGGGACCCACGGGAGGCGTGTGCAGTGCAAATAGCTGCTATCGGGATCGCAATGTTAGCATAAGGAGAATGTCGCGGTTGAATATTTAAAGTTAAAGGACACTTCTAGCAGTAGTACAAAGTTAATGCTTGAGACTTAAGGCTTTGGAGAGCCCACCACCACAGGAGTACCGAAGTACCACTGTTACCTGCCCCAGGGAAGCCGGGTGCATAGGTCGATTCTGGTGTCGGGTCGCGGGCTGATTTTCAATGGAAAAGTAGTCCAAACTGCTGCTAGCTGAAAGCGTCGTTGAAGTCGTGAAGATTAAAGATGTAGGAAATGTAGAGAAGGACCTGAAAGCAGAGGGGACAGAGTCTGGGTCATGGCACAGTGACCAGGGAGCTCACAGGAAGGAGCTCGTGGATGTCGGGTGCTTCAGGTGAGGAAGGTGCAGCTGGGCTCTGCAGTCACGGGCTCCGGGAGGCTTCAAAGAAAGCCAGCTTCTGGAGGGCAACTGTCCCACATCGGATGAGGGTCGCTGCGGTGTTAGTGTCCCGATTGGATCCACTAAGCATTGGCAACCGCAACCCACGCAAGATGAACAAAGCAGCTGCTGGTGCAGACCCACGAGGTCTGAGGGTGCTCTCCTTTGGAGGGACCTCAGAGCAAGCCTGGAGCAACCAGGAAAACTCTTGGATGTGAAGATTGTCTTCCGCCAGGGCCCACAGGTCGAGAGACAAGGGACCGCGGAAGGCAGAAAAATGGAGTGCGTAAAAGGGCTCCCACGGGCCACCGGAGTAGGCCAGGGAGCTGAGATTTGGCACAAATGCTGCTGGAGGCTTGGCTCAGAAATGGGCCAGAGCACAACTTCCCCACTGGTCGGGGTCGAGTGCTGTGCAAGAGGTGGCCGGTGTCTCGGGGTATGCGGGGATCTCGACACCCACGTGGTCCAGGGTGCTCAGACTTACTAGGCACACTCACAGGACGCTGGGATGCACTGGAGACCCACCTCGAGGTTGCTGGAAGGCGTCGAAGGTCGTGAGAGCAGCGAAGTTCCAACCGGGTATCTTGCAGTCTTTTAGGTGCCTGCCAAGCAGGGGGATAACTCCTTTATCCCAAGGGAGATTTCTTCAGTCAGCTGGGCAGCAGCTCGTCGAAGGTCAGTTCTGTGAAGTTCTGGATTAATCTGAGGCTGTGGGGCCATGTTATTCACTTATATCCCCAAGATTAGGGGATGGCCCCAACTAGAGCCTACCAATCAGAGTAGAGGCGGGAAAGGGTGGCTACACCCACTCCCCTTTGTGTGTTTCCCGCCTGGGCGAGGGGCAGGATGCCCCTGAACCGGTTCTAGGCGGTGTATGCAGAATTGGGGCTCTGCAGCTGCCTACGTGCAACTCTGAAAGGACATTTGGTGCACCCACCCTGTTCCAATCCACATATCCTGTCTGGGGAGGTGCTGGCACCTCCCTGCCACAGGAGCCCTATTGTCCAGATGGCGAGGCTGGGGTTTTCCCCAGCAACAGCCAGCCAGAGTCGTGTAGGTGGCGGACAGTAGCCATTTTGTGGTACATGTGCACTTTTAAATTTGGTGTCTAAATTCTGCCGCTTTTCCCATATCGCCCTTCTAGCAAGGGGGAATCGTATCCTCATGCCCATGGCTGGACTGGGGGTATGAATCCTACATGTTTTACACCAAACACGATATGGTTCTGTGTAGCCATTCTCAAGTTATTGCGATGACGCGATTTACTTATAATGCGGTTAAGAGTATATGGTATGGCTACACTACAAACAACCCAGTAATTATTTTACGAAGGTTGCAGAGAGGCCCTACTCACGTAGGGGTCCCCCCTCACACATACCTCAGCACCCAGCCCTGTAGGATTACCAGGGCCTGCCATAGGGGTGACCTATGAGAGTATATGTGTTGTAATTGTGAGGGATATAGGGTACCTACATCCCTGTAAGGGGTGCTTGCACCACCTTACCCAGACTACAGTAGTGGTCTAGTGGTGTCAGTTTGGGTGGCTGTCCTAGAGTGGCACAATAAGTGCTGCAGCCCTGGTAGGCCTACTGAGGGGCCCATGCCCTGGGTACCTAGGGTACCATCTACAAGGGACTGGTAGGGCCTGCCCAGCATCCAATTAGGTTTGTACCTAGGGTACTTTACATCAGTTTTAGGGAGAAAGCAGATAGGCTGGGGTCCTGGATAGCAGGATCCCAGCCAGACTAGTCAAAAACCACTTAAATACCAGGCAAAAAGTTGGGGGCAACCATTAGTCAGATTCCACTCTCCTACACACGCAATTTAGCCGTCAATTCGCGCAAATAATCAAGCAGTACTGGATGTTCGATCTCACTGATTTTTGTCGGCCTCGGCACTCCCCATATGTTGGCCAGGCGGCCGAACACAATTTCATAAGGACTAAGTCCCACTCGTGAATGCGCAGTCATTCTTGTTGATAGGAGTGCTAAAGGCAGAGCGTCAGGCCATTTAAGACCAGAGCTCGCTTGTATCTTGGCCAATTTCAGTTTTAATGTGCCATTATAGCACTCTACTAGTCCAGCTGATTGGGGGTGATTTGCAGCGTGAAATTTTTGCTGGATGCCTAGCCCCTCACATACTGTTTTCATCACTCGACCCACAAATTCACTCCCATTATCACTCCAGACCATTCTCGGCATTCCAAACCTAGGGAAGAATTCTTTGACAAGGGCTTTAGCTGTGGATAAGGCAGTGTTGTCTTTTAAGGGATATGCTTCTATCCACCTTGAAAAGGCACAAACAACAACGAGTACGTATTTCAAATTGTTGCACCTTTCCATGTGGATGAAATCTAGCTGCAAAACCTCAAACGGATACGTTGGAGGCGCAAAATGACCAGCTGGAGTTGGGGTTCCCCTACCAGGATTGTATTTCAGACACACCATGCAATTCTTGACCACGTTCTCTGCACATTTAGGAATTCCAGCATTGTGCCATACTGGAGCCAACAACTTACAAATCCCTTTCACACTGATATGGGCCATTCCATGAGCCATTGTCACCACTACAAGCACATACGCATCGGGTAACAACCATCGCTGATGTTCTGACAAGTCAACCCAACAACCGTTTTCATCCAATTTACCCATACTTTCTCTCCACACACTCAATTCTTTCTCTGAGACTTCAGCTTGAAGAGACTTCATACTTTCTATTGTGTCTTCACACATTCCAACATCACCAACCCATCTTGCAGGGCCTGCAACATACATCCGATTCATCACATCTTTCGCTGTTCCTTTCGCGATTTCGTCAGCAAATGCATTACCACGACCAACATCATCAGTAACCTTCTTGTGTGCACTGCATTTCACAATCGCAACTTGTAACGGCAAGGTCAGCGATTCGAGGAGCTCATTCACCAACTGACCATGCTGAATTTTAGTTCCATGCGAAGTTAGGAACCCACGTTCTTTCCACAATCGCCCAAAACTATGGGCCACACCGAAAGCATACTGACTGTCGGTATATATGGTCACTTTCATTCCTTTCGATAACACACACGCTCTTGTAAGTGCAATCAACTCTGCTGCTTGAGCTGAATTATGTGGTATACGTGCAGTTTCAACAATCGTATGCAAAGTCGTGACAGCATAAGCTGCAGTCGTATCACCATTCGGAAGCTTGAAGCATGAACCATCCACCCATAAGGTACCATCACATTCTACCAGAGGAGTGTCTTTAAGATCCACTCTCCCTTTCGTTTCTTCTTGCGTCCTGAAAAGACAATCATGCTGTTCAACAGCATCTGTCTCTACTGAAATCGGCAATAACGTGGCTGGATTCAACGTATTGCACCTCTTTATGTGTACATGACTCGCTAGCAGTGTCAACTCGTAACCTGACAAGCGAGCACTAGTTAAGTGCTGTGTCTTGGTCCTGTTTAACAACGTGTCCACTGCATGTGGAACCATCACAATTAATGTATTATTCATCACTATCCCAGCAGACTTTCGAATAGAAACAGCTGCTGCCGCTGTGGCTCTCAAGCAACTTGGCAATGCTTTAGCTACCGGATCCAAAGTCGACGAAAAATACGCGCATGGACGCTGCTTGTCTCCAAAAGACTGTGTCAGCACTGACAATGCACAACCTTCTTTCTCATGGACATACAGTGTAAAAGGCTTACTGTAGTCGGGGGTACTCAACACAGGAGCCGAACATAGTGCTTTACGCAAATCGGAAAAACTTTTCTGACAATCTTCAGACCATGGAACGGGATTCGGTATGTCTTTACAGGTTAATGCCACCAAAGGTTTGGCCATAAAAGAAAAACCCGGTATCCATTGTCTGCAGTAGGATGTAATGCCTAAGAAAGCACGTACTTCTCTCTGTGTTTTTGGCACACTCAATCGTGTAATTGCCTGAATTCTTTCTGGGGTCAGTTTCCTTCCCTCCTTCGATAAGAGATGACCTAGGTAGGTCACTTCTTGTCGACAATATTGCAGTTTTGAAAGAGACACTTTGTGATGTAAATCAGACAAATGACGCAACAACGACAAGGTGGCTTGTTTACAAATTTCCTCAGTATCTGCGGCGATTAGTAAATCGTCAACGTACTGAATAAGGGTAGCACCATCAGGTAAAACAATCGCATCAAGCTGTGTTTTTAAAGCCTGGCTGTATATTGATGGACTTTCACAGTAGCCTTGAGGAGCACGTTTGAAGCGAAAGCTTCGACCTCCTAAACTGAAACCAAAAATATCCCTGCTCTCCTCGGCAATCGGGATGCTGAAGAAAGCATTCTTCAAGTCAATCACTGAGAACCAGGCAGCGGAAGCTGGAATCATAGTTAATAGGGCAGTGATATCAGGAACAACTGGAAACTGTGGCACAACTATTTTATTGACCTCTCTAAGGTCGATCACGAACCTGTAAACCGGTGGCTGAGAAGGGTCAGTACATTTCAAAACAGGCAAAACAGGACTATTGCAAACATTGCCTCTTGTTTCTTCAATTACATCTTTTTCAATCAAATCATAAATGATCGCTAGTAACGCTTCCTCACCTTCACTAGATATTGTGTATTGGGGAATTTGTGGCAATTTAACATTGGCTTTCAATGTTACAACATAAGGCGGTATTTCCAAAAGACCCACATCATTAGGACCAGTAGCCCAAAGGATATCAGGAAGAAACGACAATTCTGTCGGAAGTTTATCCTTCGACAAATACATTGGAGAGATCACTTCCCTACCCAGTGTAAGTTGTACTCCCGAGGGAGAACAATATAATATTGCATACAATCTTTTCAACAAATCCAATCCCAACAAGTTTTCACCTCAACCTGTCGTCAGGATAAGGGGTGCTTCCAACTTACAAGGTCCAACAGAAAGGGGCATAGGACTAGATATCGGGTTTCTAACCGGGGCGCCAGAAAAACCTACTGAAACATTCATTTTGCCAGACAAAGGCGCGCCAGGGAGTTTTGAATGCATGATAGAACTCTTTGTAGCACCAGTATCCAACAGAAAAGGTTCTGACACACCTGATGTAGTCACCTTAACATACGGTCCACTCTGATCCACTGGAACTGAAACAACTCCCTCTCTTTGTCTATGGCTATCCTAGCAATCATTACCTTCCATATTCTCATCTTCCGCATAGTAGTCGTCAGTATAGTACTGAGCCGTCCTACCAGACGCGTTAGTTTGTTGGTCAAAACTATTCATTGTATTTTGAGATGGAAGGGGACGCGCGCTCTGGGGGAGACTTCCACGTCCTCTACCTCTAGTAGCTTGTTGAACACCTCGACCTCTTGCGCCAAAAGCACCATTCGTACGCTGTAACAAAATAGGACAACTATACTTAAAATGACCTTCTTCTTTACAATATGAACACTGATTGGGACCTACAGGAACACGTGGTTGAGAAAACTCGAACCTTTGCGAGTTTCTCTGAAACTGTTGAGGTTGCTGCTAGTTACTCTGACCACCACGTGGCGGATAAGCCTGTTGTAAAAGAACCTTCGTTTTTAATTCTTTAGTTTTCTTGTCTGCTCTATCCTTCTCATCTTTATCCCTATTTTCGTAGTACTGTGCAGTAGCCAATATTTGTGCTGAAGAGGAAACGGCCCAAGAACTCTCTGAATCTTTCAATTTCTTACACAGCTCGGGAAGCAAATTGTGCACAAATTTGTAGACAAACAACCGTTGACCACCTTCCGTACTCATATCTTGCCCACTGTGGTCGATAAACGTTTCCTCAAACCTGGTGAAGAAATCAGACACAGTTTCATCTTTCTTCTGCTTACACGCAGACAATTTATCCCAATTCACACGCATTGCAGGCATTAAAGTTTTCATGTAAGTAATGATTCTAGCAGGGAGTTCTGCTACCAAGGGCTCAGGCTTGGCACCACCAACTTGTCTATCATTAGCAGCACTAATATTAGCCCATGAGTCACCTAACTCTTGCGCATGATCAGTATGGCGAATTTTTCCCCACAAAGGCTGTGGAACCACGTTCCCAAATAACATGTCTATGTCTGCTAAATTCATAACACATGAGTGTGCAGTCTGTGCTAATTCCTTATAATATCCTGCAGGGTTTTTACGGGGGTCAGGCAAAGTCTGCTTAAGCGCTAAAACTTCAGCTCGCTTCCAAGGAACATGTACCCAAACACACTGAAAATGAGCTGGAACAGCAGCAATTTGATTAGCGGCATCAGCCGCAACGGCATCCTTCCATACCGGAGGGACTTCTCTCATCGGGTATTGTCGCACTTTTTTCCCAACAGGGGAGTCATGTTCAAGTTCAAACAGCGACTGAGGAGGATCCTCATTCCTAAAGGACAACAACAACGCAACTGCTTTCTCAACATCAGGACCCACAATCGTGCCTTTTGTAAATTTAAACCGTACACGGCACAAATCCTGCGGATTTGCTTCTAAATCATTATCCTCCAATTCCTCACAAAGGAAAACACACATCTTTTCAAAAACGTATCTCTGTTTCGGTGCTTCCCATTGACGGAAGACATCCATAACAGACTCCACATCATACCTTGAAGGGTAAATAACCCATTTACGTGCCATACGGTCAAACATTTCTTTCTCTCGAGAATCAGGCAGTTGACTACGCGACTGCTTACATTCTGAATCAGGAATCACACCAGATGACTCGAAGAGAGGAATCATAAGACTAGCAACAGCATCAGCCATTCTCTGTCGGGCAGAAGGAGAAGTTGACGAAAGAACAGGAGGAAATACAGAGGGAAGAAAGACAGGCGCAGATGCAGACGCAGGGGCAGTATCAGGAAGAGCGCCGAGAGAGACAGTCGATGTAGTAGGCAAAGTCGTAGGAAGTACAGAGGAAGCATGTAGCGAAGTCGGCGGCCCTTGAGAGGGCTGCGCCATAGGAGTAGGAACCAACTGAGGAGGAGCTGGCAGCTGTGGGAGAGCTTGTGGCACAATAACCAGGGGCTGCACAATTAAATGTTGCGGAGGTGCTGTAGCACTCTGCGCATAAGGGGGTGGCGAACTCAACACGTGTGACATTAAAGGATCTTTCTCCATTTCTTTTGACGCATCTTGCTGAAGAAGTGGCAAAACTGGATAACATTTATCGATCACTATTTTACATTGCCTGTGCAACTGCTCACTCATCTGTTCTTCTTCATTATCTTGAAACTGCAAAGCAGCTTGCATTATCGAGATACCCTTTGCTCTCTTATTTCTTTTTGCTAACTTAATTTCCTTCTGTTTGGCTTCTTTACGCCATAGGCGGAAGGAGTCAAACATCGCCGGCCGGGCTTTCTTCTTAAAAAGTTTAACTTCTATATTATCCAGAATCTCTGTGTCAAAACTACCATTTTGGGGCCATTTTAAAACACCATCTTTCTTGGTGTATCGGATCCATACTTCATTATATGAGAGAGGGCCTATGCCATGTTTCACATATAGCTCATAAGTTGGAGTTCCAATCGGAGGAACCGGACACGAGTCCTCCAATCGGGAATCCCTATTACAACCCAGACAAAACAAATTTCCAAGTAAACTAGAACCAGGCATCTTCGCTCTCTAGTCTAGTTTCAAACTTCAAAGGATTATCGAATACGATAGTCTCGTGAATACACGAGTCCTTCGGCTTTGGTACTTGCAAGTTCCAAATCAAAGCGATTCCAAGGGGATACCAAACTAAGAACCAAACTAAGGACTAAGAGACGCTCCACTTATACTTAACTGAGGTATCGATGACGTCACCAGAAGACTCGTTTATCGTTTCGCTCTACCAAATCATCAAGGGTCCAAAACAGGGCGATAGTCAAGGCAGCAGTCCTTCGTAGCCATCGGGAAGCGGGGAACCTTCCAGCAAAGACTTTCGGACCACGTCGACATGCAGGGGTCGATGAAGTGGCGGCCTTCCTCCAGAATTTTCACACGAAGCTCCTCACGAACCTCTGGCTTGGACCGGTACCGCTGAAATAGCCTCACGTTGGGCGCCAACTGAAGTACTGGGTTTTTTGGAACCCAGCGGTGCCAGGGAACACACCTGAAGACTTCGAGTTCTTCCTGTTTCAGACTACAGAAACACAGAGTCTTTCAGGTGAATTCAAAGATCGTATTTATTGGCTGCAGCCAGTAACAGATATCCTAGAAGTACAACACAGTGTATATTCTCAGGAGACTGCTCGCTTACAAAAACCAGTCTTCTCTTTTTATACAAAATATTATGCTTTAGGCAAGACCGCCCTTATTTTACAGTTATCCATTCACATATTTTCACTACAAAGAAAAAGCAGAGTCATGATGACAAGCCCATATTTCAGTTTGTCCAGCCCTCAATCAATTACCCGGCAAGGCTTAGTACTTTCATCAGATATCGGTGGACCCCCAATAAAAACGGGCACCTCCTCCTCGTAAAGCAAGTCATAAAGAAGGAAAACAGGGACAGGTGTGTAGAAGATTAGGCATGGTTTGTGTGGGATGAAAAGGTTTCGTGATGCGTTGGGCCTTGATACCAATCTCATTCGGCCGCTGGGAAAGGAACTGGCCGAACAGGTTTGACCCCAGGCAATAGAGTCAGTTTGCCCAGGTCACAGAGGAGTCAGCGAAGGTGTGCGTGTCCTTCAGATCCATGCATGGTTTTAGTCCTTGGCCTATGTGAGGGCAATCATAAAATGGCTGCCGTTTTAAAATGGAACCCGAGGGTTCAGGACGGAAACTCTGATTTCGGGTGATTTTGTCACTCGAATATGACGCAAATGCTTGTGACTAGTATTCCAGTCATTCTCGGTCTGCTGATACCAAATTCGTCATGATAGAACCACATTAAAAACATGGTTCCGAAATTTACAGTACCACACTATCTACGTGTAGGAACCTATTCAGAGGCTCAGTTTTGTAGTATGTTTAGTTGCACTACAATAATACTACTAATGTACAACAAAATGCCATTCACAACCCTACATGTGGAGGTCAATGCCTCTGCCTCACCTATTGTTGTGTAGTTCCTGGGATCCCCTCAGTACCTGCGTGTTTTAGATGAGCTAAACTGAGGGCTTGGTGTGTAGACAGACTCTAGACAACCCCACAGGATGAGGCAGCAGTTAGACCAGCTAGCTATTCGGTGCCACTACCGCCCCCTGTATTCTACAGTGAAGTGCGTAGTTTCTGGCAACCACCGAACATGACAACCCTGATTCCTCAGGTATCGTGGAAAACAATACGGTATCTTTCGCTCAGTCACTCGTGCTTATTTTTCTCAGAGTACACATAGAATGACAACTGGAACGGTTTCAATAGTTATTTATTGGTCAAACGTCAGTCCAGTGTGAAACATATTCACTGCAACAATCAAAAGACAGGAGCAGACAAATGTGATCGCTAGCTCCAATATCGTAAATAGCAGATACATTTCTACCATAGTGCTAATAAGATGAAGAATATCAGATTATAAAAAACAATAGCATTGACATACTTCTACGATGCGTAGCCTTTCCAAATGTACCTAGCCTAGATATGTAGGTGATGCATGTGTATGTAAGTGCTAGTGTGATCCTAACGGATCCTAATGGAGCCAAAAATTTCCCAGGGAAGTAATAACCCTTCACCTGATGGTTCTGAATGAAGGACCCCGTCTCTGCGTCGAGGATGGCACCCAGCAAGGGATGTCAGTTCTCTGCCTTTCGAACGATCAGCCTGCAGAGTCTCGGTCGAGCCTGGAAGGAATTCTCCTCTGTCTTTCTATGGGGGAGTGAGGATCTTTTATACTAAAATGGTCAGTCTGGGTTTTTTCTAGAATCGATACGTTTTAAAAACATTTACTAATCCTTTGCAAATCCTTTTCTAAACAAAAAACGCATGCACAGCTGGCTGTTGGCCATGGAAGAAAAAAGTGGTGTCCTTTATACAGAATAAATCTGCCGTGCCTGGGGACATGCTTATGTATGTCAGGTACAGGGATTGAGATAGGGTTCCGAGAGCCTGGTCTCAAAGAGACAGAGGTAAGCTACTAGGTAAAAGGTCACCTGTGTATAACCGTTATGTCATGTGGATGGGACAAAAATGTATGTAGTTAGTATGTACATGATGGGACTATCCTAAAGGACATGACACTATCTGATATATGCAAATATCTACGCCCAACTGAGGAGTACATAGGTATACATTTTAGTAGGAAATGTGAGAGGGAGAGGGGTAGTGGCTGGAAAATGAGGAAAACTCACTACTAAATGTGAGAAGATAGGAGAGGTTTAGGGAAGATTATTAAGGGGTTTAGGGTTGGACATGTAATACCCACCCACCCACCCATAAATGAGTAAGTCCATTTCTATTCACAAACAGCATTTCTATAATTACTTTAGTGAAAAAGAACCAGAAACAGTAGTAAATGTACTCCAGCTCAGACTTGGTGTAAGTCCAGCACCACACCTCTAGACTGGAACGGCCTCCTGAGGCAGAAGCCGGGAGCGCTTGACATTGCTTTTAACTTTTATTCTGTTGTATTCTGTATTCTGTTGTCTTAAAATATTTGTGCTGTGTTCCCCTCATATCTCACCTTGTGCTCACTTACCCCCTGTCTCTTTGACCGCGCAGACGATTAAGGCGCTGCCGCGGGGCCAGAGATAGTTTTGCCGCCATTGTTGGGGAATCCCTGGGCCGAGGACACGCCCACTTCCGCTAGGCCACGCCACCTCTGGCCCTACTTCAACGATGTGCGTGCCCCGGACGCACAGCGGGTGCGCCGCCAGCGCGTCGAAGGCGCGCTAAAGGCAAGCCCGTCTGTGCCCGTCCGCGCCAGGCCACGCCAGGCCGGGCCCTGGGAAGTACCCCTTGGAAAGAGAGTCCCTGGTCACTCACAGTCCTACACAGCTTTCATTACTGATGGAACAGCCAGGTCTTAAGTTGGCATCTGAAGGTAAGAAGCTCTGGTTCTTGTCTGAGGGAATTCCATAATCTGCCCACTACCACCTGGAAGGAGCATCTCCCCTTCCTGATCCAAAAGAATTTTGGCACCAATAAAAAATGTTGGGCCGATGACCTAAAAAGTCCTGGCTGGGTTATAGGGCGTAATTCTCTTTCTGATGTACTGATCCCCACTGTTATGAAGAGCCTTAAAGGCCAGCACAAGAGACTTAAAATCAATCCTATTTTTCGCTGATAGCCAGTGTAGGGTTTTCAAAAGACTCGCCATGTGAGTCCTAGCCCAACCAAAGAGATCGCTCTGGCTGCCGCATTTTTCACAACTTGTAGGCGGTCCAATAAATAGTTTGGGATGCCAGGTATAATACATTGGCATAATCCAGCCTTGACATAATCAAGGCTTGGACTACCGTCTTCCTATGGGACAGTGGAAACAGTGGTAGGAAGTTCCTCATCATTTTTAGGAGCCTAAAACACGTGCCATCCACAGATTGAACCTGCGACTTCATAGAAAGATCCGAATCAAGCATGACTCCGAGATTTTTCACAGTGGTGACAGGACTGGGTGGAGAAGGTTGATCCTGGGGCCACCAATTCCGCCATTCATCACCCAGGGTGTGTCCCAAAAAAATAATTTCAGTTTTGGCGGAATTGCATGACAGTTGGTTCTGTCGAAACCAATCAAACACTTTAGTCAGGCAATGGTGTATTAAGCTTTCATTTAGAGGCTCATCCTTTTCATACAAAAATTGTGAATCATCGGCGTAGGTTATGACCTTTGCCCGTTGATCAGGCGGTTTATTTTTCGAGAGGAGTCCAGTATGAGGATATGTGTGTGGTACGTGGGGGTGGGAGGGGTTCCCAGTGATGCGGGTCCCAGGAATAACTACTTCATTCTAGTCTGATTTGAGCTTGAGGCAGCTATCTTTCATTCAGGTGGCCATGGCCTTCATCCCGCTATGAAAGTTAGTTCTGGCGGCTCTGGGTTCATTGGTGAGGGAGAGGATCACCTGGGTGTCGTCATCTTAGGATGTTGAGCCTGTGGTTTCTGACAATGGCCGTGAAGGGGCCCATGTAGACGTTGAAGGGGGTGGGGCTCAGGGAGGAGCCCTGGGTCACACTGCAGCTGATCTCTGTGAGTTCTGAGAGAAACAAAGGTAGTCCGACTCACTGTGTTTGGCTGGTAAGAAAGGAGTGGATCCAGTCCAGGGCCTTGTTGTGGATGCCGGCGTCGTGGAGGCTCGTGATTAGGGTGCAGTTGGAGACGGTATTGAAGGCGGCTGAGATGTCCAATAGGATGTGGGCTGCGGTTTCGCTGTGGTAGAGGAGGTACCGGATGTCGTTGGTGGAGGAGTGTAGTCTCGGTGCTGTGCTAACTTTGGAAGCCGGATTGAGAGATGTTCAAGATGTGGTTCTCTTTGGTGAACTTGGAGAGTTGGGCATTGATGGCCTTCTTGATGACCTTGGCTGGAAAGGGAAGGAGGGAGATTGGTCTGAAGTTCTTGAAGTCTGACGGGCCGGTGGGTGGCTTCTTCAGTAGGGGGCTGATCTCAGCGTGTTTCCAGTCATTGGGTAAGGTGGCGGTTTCGATGGAGAAGTTGATGGTGCAGCAAAGCTCGGGGGCGATGGAGATGGCTGATCTATGGAAAATGTCATAAGGGAAAGGGTCAAATGGGGTTCCAGAGTGGATGCTTTTCATGGCTTTGAGTGTGTTGTCTGTGGTAAGCACAGTCCAGTTGAGCAGGATCTGATGGGGTGCAGCATGGTTGCATGTGGTGGTGATGGGCATCATGGCAGGGTCTTGGGTGTCAAAGCTGTCGTAGGTTTGCCTGATCTTTTGGTGGAAGACGGTGCCAAGTTTGCTGCAGTGAAGGGTGGGACATCTGTGGTCTTGCTGTTGGGCCTGACGAACTTCTTGATGATGGCGAAAGAGTTCTTTTTCTGTTGTGTGCGTTGGCATTGATTCTGTCTTGGGGGGCTGTTCTCTTTGTGGTTTTGAGGAGGTGGTGTGCGTTGAAGGTGGGTTTGTAGGTTACGTGGGATTCCTGTGTTTTATTGTTCCTCCATCTCTTCTTGAGTCATCTGCAGGTGAATCTGGACTCGTGGAGGGCAGGAGTGAGCCAGCTGGCTTGCTTGTAGTGTTGCTTGCCTGGGACCTTCTTGAGGGGTGGCGGAGTGTCGGCACAGAAGGAGATACATTGGTGAAGGTTGCACTCCAAGGTGTTGGCATCTGTTGATGTCGGCATTGCAGTAGTTCTGAGGAAGGCGAATAGATGTTTTTCGCTGGCCTTGTTCCAGCTACAGAGGGGCAGTGAGGGCAGGGGTGAATAATGGAAGTGGTGAAGGTGAAGTGCACACACTGGTGGTTGGTCCAGAGGAGTTCAATGATGTGTTTGTAGGTGATGTTCCCGCTGGCGGAGAAGACGGGGTAGAGCATGTGTCCGACTGTGTGGATCGGAGCGGTGATGCCATGATCTGAGTATTGTTGTCTATCGACATCCATTTTGTATGTGACTCGTGGCAGAACATTTTCTACAAAAGAGGAAGTAAGCAAAAACATACATATATGTGTGAGCCCACACTGGACAAGCAATTTTCAAGTACAAAGGTGGCCTGATTTCTTATCCCTAGGTGACCACATGGGCCTGAAATCACCCATCTCCCCAAGGTGATGTAGGAGAGATATCTTCTGGTCGCAAGAATCAAGGTTTTGCACTAATTGCGTTGTCATGAGTTGTGATGCAGCTTCCCATGTCCTATATTTGAGGTCATAACCTTTCCAATTGATAACGTAATAGAGGACCTCCTTTCTTACCTTGGATTAAGCATATCATGTATTTCATGTTCATTCCCACTGATTGTTAAAGACTCATTTTAGACTGAATCCTGTGTTTAATGAATAATACAGCTAAGTGATAGACAGGATGAAACATTAGAGTGTTAAGTATAGAAGGCAACTTGATTAATTATCTCATCCGGTCTCATGAAGCGAAGCTGTAACTCTCAGTTTCTCTTCAACTGACTTTCTTTTGTTAATTAACTGACCTTGTCTCTGATGCAACAGCGACAGGGACATTAGAGGCCTGATTTAGAGTCTGTGGGTGTGGACGGGCCATCAAAAAAACAACTGTAAACCATCTCTTGCATTGGAGGTTGGCACACACAATTTAGAGTTTGGCAGTTTGATAAATGAAAATCTGTCCCCAGTCTGTCATCTTACCTAATTTCTCTTCATCCGTTGACTAGGGTATATACATGAAATGGTGGGTGGTCCAATAGAAAGCCAATATACGGCCTGCCATATTTACTCTATTATTTCTAACGATAAAAACATGGCAGTTCAACCTCCACACATGAATAGGAGGAAGAAAGGAATAAATAACCAAGCCCTACCCACAACCATCAAAGGGCCATATTATCAAGAACAGCGATAATATTATCGCTGCTTTAGCGGCAGGAAACTGCCTCGAAAGTGGCGATAAAGGGTTTGATAATATGCCCTAGAGAATTCCAATAGAAGCCCAGGTTTGTGGTCCTTCACACCAGAACCTGGGCTTCTATTGGAATTCTCTAGGGCACATTATCAACCCCTTTATCGCCACATTAGCAGCAGTTTCCTGCCACTAAAGCGGCGATAATATTATCATCATTCTTAATAATATGGCCCATACTACCTACTCTACGAAAAAGTGACATACCTGCGGTAACAATCTTTCTGGTGGATACTCTATCTATCTGCAGATTCCTCACGTGTAGAACATCCCCATTTGTTAGACTGGAATCGGAAAACTTCAAAGCCCTTGTGAATTCCCATAGAAGCCCAGGTTCTGTTGTGAACCTGGGCTTCTATGGGAATTCACAAGGGCATATTGTCAAGCCCATTATTGCCTTTTTAGCGGCAGTTTCCTGCCACTAAAGCGGCGATAATGTTATCACCGTTCCTTGATTATATGGCCCTTAATCTTTTTTCCTGAGCTCCAGCTAGTAATAATGCTTGAACTTTCTTTCTGCCCGTTATAACGCACTTTTCAGTATTATTAAAAAACTTAGGGAGGCCGATGGCATCAAAAGAATTTTTTTACCGATGCTAGCCATGGAATAACAATGCCTTTATCACAAGCTAAGCAATCATTTATGATGCTTTGTGTTAGTGACATCTCCTTATTTTTCCAAATCCAGAGCCACAACAACAGGGGCATTTTGAACCTGGTCACCTATGCAGTCTAGCCCTAGCTCATTGTGGCTGATGAACTGTGAGGTAGAAATAGATAGAGACAGAAACGTACGACAAAAGTGATTTTCCTCTATCTGAATTGCTGAAGGGTCCCAAACCCCAAACTGCCACCCCATAAGTAGCAACATTTTCACATTGCATGGAATAAATTTGTAACATATGAGTGAACGCACACGACCCCCAGGAGGGGACAGCAAACTGAAAAATTAACCAAATGTCCTAAATAGCTTGGTTCTCTGTCTACTATGTTGGGTCTCCAAGAACCAGGTGAGCTGAGAACCAACCCAAATAAGAAAATACGTTAGTGTTTGAGAGGCGCTTTGTTCCTACCGAGATTTGTTAATTGGATACTGTGGGGCCACAAACCATGACAAAAGATTTGGAAAGATATACAACAGGTCAAGTGAGCCCATAAATTCCTCAACAGAATGGACTGAAAAACACAAAGCTGTGGGCATGGATGCTAATAACACCACATTGTCTGCGTATAACAAAACTGGGCATGGTGTGCTGAGCATTGATGGAACATCTAATGTACATGCTGTTAAATGGGTGCTGAGCTTATTTATTTTCAGGATGAACAGTAAAGGAGCAAGCACACACCTTGTTGCACCCCTCACCCAATATGGATCTCAGAAAAGAAGGGACACGGAGAAGCTGGGTCATAGGAGACTGTACCACCAGAACTAGTCACTAAGCGGTAAAAGATATTGCCCACCTCAAATAGCCTGCTGCTTATAGACCATGAAGATAAACATGTTAATTAGTTGGATGAGAGGCAATATATAGATAAAAACAATTAGGTCCACAAGAACACATCAATAAAAGGCATTTGCAGGTCTACTGTTAGACTTGGGGGTCTGTAGTTGGCACAGGAAGGCACTTGTGACAAATAGGGACCCTCTCCTCTAGTCAGGGTAAGGAGGTACACTCCTAAAATAACCCCTGCTTACCCCCTTGGTAGCTTGGCACGAACAGACAGGCTTATCTCAGAGGCAGTGTGTAAAGCATTTGGGAACACATACAGTAACCAAGTGACAACACTACAGATGGACACCACACAGGTTTTACATCGAAAATAAGTATTCTTTATATAGATTTACCTCAAGATCATTAAACGACAAAAACACACAATACTGTTACTTTAGATGGTAGAATTTTGCTTAGTTCTCTTAAGTTCTTAGATGCAACACTTTAAGTCAATGTACCTTTTAGATGCGACACGCAGGGCAACGAAAGTGTTGCAAGGATGTTGATGTGATGAAGATTTTGGTGCAAAGAAATAAAGACGTGAAGATCTTCCAGATGCGGCACGCCTCTCCGATGTTGCGAGAAGACTCGACTCGATGCTTCAGCTGCAGCGGCGACACCCTTTACGCGATGCGACGACAGCGGCCTTGGCAGTGACACTCTTCTCCGACGTTGCGAGACGCTTCCGCTCGATGCGATGTTGCAGCGGCGACACCCCTTTACGCGATGCGACAACAGCAGCTCTGACGGCGGCACGCTTCTCCGTGGATGCGAGGCGCTTTTCTTGATGCGGTGCAATGCGACAACTACGATGGCTGCGATGGCGACACGCTTCTTCGGCGTTGCGAGACACTTCCTGGATGATGCGAGACGCTTCCGCTCGATGTGATGCTGCAGCGGCGACACACTTTATGAGATGCGACGACAACAGCTTCGACGGCGGCACGCTTCTCCTTCTTGAGTCACGCTTCCAGCTCCTTGCAACACGCAGTCCCTCAGAAGGCCCAACAACAGCAGCAGGCACTTCCAAAGAACTCTGGGGAGCTGGGGGGTGAAGTCTGTTGTTCCTGAGACTTCAGCAGGAGACAAGCTCTTTTCCAAGCCCTTGGAGATCCTTCACAAGTTTGAGCAAAAGTACAGACAAAGACACAAAGTTCCTTTCTCCTCTCCTTGGCAGTAAGGCAACCACTGCAGGCCAATCCCCAGGTTCAGGGATAGTTTCCTCCTCAGCTTCTTCTGGTTCCTGCCTCGGCAGAGGTTCTTCTTGTTTTCCCAAAGTGATCTAAATTCTTGGGATCAGGGTCCCAATATTTATACCCAGAAATCCTTTGTTCTCTGAAGGCAGAGGGGCCTTTGCCCAGTCCAAACCAGTTCCTGAGCACTCTGTTTACCAGACTTCTCCTTTCCTTTCACAGTGCAGGGCAGAAACATTAGAGACCCCACAGGAGGTGAAGCCAGCATTGTGGAAGGCGAGTACAGCCCTGGAGCACTTTTTTGACAGGATTCCTTCTCTTCATTCACTGTGCAGGGCAGAGACATCAGCCGCTCCCCAGGGGGTGGAACCAGCATTGTGGAAGGCAGGCACAGCCCTATTCAAGTCCCTGGTGCAACTCCTCCCACCCATCTAGATGCAGATCTCTCTATTCACCACTAGGGCACCTCACCCTGTCTCTTGGAATTCCCCAGCCCTGTCACTCAAACTCCAGACAAAGGAATACACAGCCTAGCAGAGGCAGGTGTGAATGGCTAGTCAAGAAAATGCCTACTTTCTAAAAGTGGCATTTTCAAACACAGAATGTTAAAACCAACTTCACTAAAAGATGTATTTTATCATCCTGAGTTCAGACATACTAAATTTGAATTTCTACCATATTCTCTGAGTCAGTTAGGATTATAAAATGTAATAACCAAATTGCCCATTCTGGCCTATGGAGAACAGGTAGCCTTGCAATAGTGAAAACGAAAATGGCTGCAATTCACTATCAGGACATGCCACACATATCAGGGCATGTCCTAACTTATCCTTACAATGCACCCTGCCCTTGGGCCTACCTTAGGGGTGTCTGCTATGAAGAAAAGGGAAGGTTTAGGGACTGGCAAATGGGTGCACTTGCCCAGTCAGCATGACAGTACCAGACTGCACGCAGGTTCTGCAATGGCAGACCTTAGACACATTTTTACAGGCTGCTTCTGTGGGTGGCACAACCAGTGCTGCAAGCCCACCAGCAGTATTTGGATTACAAGCCCTGGGCACTCCTGGTGCACTGTACTAGGGTCTGACAAGTAAACCAAACCAACCAATCATGGAATCACAAATTATACATTAATTTACAATAGGGAGCACTTGCACTGTGGCACTGGACAGCAGTGGCACAGTGCCCTGAGCAACTAACACCAGCAAAAACATATGAGGCAACAGCGAAAAATGGAAGGGAGACCCAATCCAATTTGCCAGGTCTAACATCAATGTTTTCAGGTCTTTTTTTATTCTCAGATATGCTTCATATGAGAGAACCAGCCAACGAGTTTCGCCTTGAAGATTATACTTCTCTGATGTTTCTTTTAGGACCCTTATCAATCTTTTTCTGATCCAGCATCTGAGGATACACTACACTCCTCCATGCTATTGGTAGGCTAGCTGTCATCTAAACCATAAAAGTTCCCTTCACGCACTGGTACTGGTCTAGGAGTAACTTCACAGATGGGTTTATTGTGTAAATGGATATACTCACCACTTGAGCATATCTCTCTGATTGTCTTGAGCACTGCATGCGGTTTCTCATACCAGTGATAGCACAATCTTCTTTTCGTTGAGTTTTAGGCTTTCTGAACACATACAAACTCTATTCCTTTGTTCACTTCATTTTAATCAAGGCCCCTTTCTTTTACCTTACACCTTCTTTCTTGGCCCTTTTTCTCTCTTTCTCTCTCCTCTCCATCATCCTCTCTTTCTTTGATCTATTTTCCTCATACGAAACTTATAATGTTATTCGTGGTCTTACATTATTATTCTAAAGTATACTTATGTTCTATGCCATTACAGCCCTGAAGAAGCCCATGGTTGGGTGAAACACATTGGCTGGTTCTCTCATATGAAGCACATCTGAGAATAAAAAAAGACCTGAAAATGTTGACCTGCAAATGCCTTTTATTGATGTGTTCTTGTGGACCTAATTGTTTGTATCTATATATTGCATCTCATCCAACTAATTAACACCAATATGGATCTCGCCTGTAAGATTTCCAATCTTTCCAAACCTCACTGTAGCCCGTGTATTTGTGAGGGTGGATGCAAAAAGGTGTGCAAGTGGCTTTTCCATCCCCATCTTCAAATTTCCCATAGCCTTTGCCAATTTACGCAGTTAAATGCCATGGTGAGGTTCATGAACTCCAAATACACAGGGCTGTGTTTTGTTTTTCGTATATTTATCTAGAATTAAGCTAAGATTCAGGCACCGCTCTCGTGTTCTAGGGTGTTTTCAAAAGCTGTATTGGCATGGATCAAAAATGTAATTGTCTTCCACCCACTCAATAATTTTATTATATAGGACTCTTCTAAAGATTTTGGCTGGTATGTCTATGACAGAAATTGGGCAATAGCAACTGGGTGAAGATCGATTGTCCTTCTTGAATATTGGTACTATTGTCGTTGAGGCCCATGAGTCTGGCAAGGATGCACAAGTTACATTATTGAAAACATTAGTCCATGGGAGCGCCCATAAACTGGTGTCACACTTTATTAGGTCGATAGGTGTGCCATCTGGATCATGGGCTTTTCACCCAGGGCTTTGCTGTATTGCAACTAAAACTTCATGTAGGGTCACATCCACAATAGAGTTTTGGCTCTGCTGTCTTGCTTGCACATGTGTCCAGATTCCCTGTGGAATAAATTTGGGAAAATGTGCCTCCCATGCCTCACTGCTGATGTGGCAGTTAATCAACGTCCACGTTCTGTTGACTGATGTCCAAGCTGAGACAGAATCCCAAAAAGATTTGCTATTCTTAGTATCTACTGAGTTCGTCAGGCTATCCCACTGCTTTGGAATTACCTCCACCTTACTCCTTTTAGTTATTATTTTATACCTTTTTTTAGGCTGGTCACAGCAGTCAGATACCTGGGTAGGCATTCAGGGCCTTCCGAAGATCTTGGTTAGCAATCAAGCACTCATGATCAAACCAAATTGGAGTTGGGTAAGCATAATTAGAGAGGATAATTTTGATCCCTGTGGAGGGATCTTTAAATCAACTTACTATGCTCTCCCTCCCTTTGCGACCATCATCAGATAGACAACCTAAAATTGCATCCAGATTCCTCTGAATAATTTCAGTCAATGTTTGTGTGGAGTTGAGAAGTTTCCAACAGACTTTCAAATTGTCGGTGGATACCTTTAAATCACAAAGGTCTGGTCGGCTTTTAGGGCCCACACTAGGTTTCAAATTCAAATCAATTTCTAAAGGGCTACGATCACCAAATTCTGCTCACAGAATAGACCCTGACAACAGGCAGTCAAATAAATTAGCAGATACAAAAATATAATCTATTCTAGAGTGACAGTTCCTGCCTACCCCTGAAAGTAGGCAAACCGGCTTCACCCACACCTGCCACCTCAAGAGCATCATGCAGGTCAAGGGATGCTAGAAAGAACTCCAATTCTTTGCCCCTCAGGTCCAGACCCTCAGCGGGAAACATCCGGTTGCTTCGATCCAGGCGAACTAGTTTGGCATTAAAGTCCCTGCCAAACATAAATAGACTGGTTGCCTCTCACCTGTTACTGACCCCACAATTGAATCAATAAAGCTCAACAGTTCTGGGAACCTGCGGTTTGGGCAGTTAGAAAATCATAGTTGTAAAAACATTGACAAAATACAACTGAGGATTCCCCTTATAAAGCACAGCCTAAAAGTTATTATCTGTAGTGTCTAAGGCTTTGGCCTTGCCTCCTACTGAAAGATTTATCCAAGAGGTTAAACCCCCTGAAGCCCGCCCAAACAGGATGGAATTGCTAGTGTATAAAAAAGATGTAAACATCGAGCATTATGGGACCAATAGCCCAGGTTTCCTGTGGCATAATTATTAGGGGTGGACGATGAATTCTGCATGGCCAGCGGAGTTTGCAGAGCTTTGCCCTCTCCATGCGGAGTTCCAAAAAACTCAGCGAAGCAGTGTAGAGTGGAGTTTTTCCTCTCGCACGGCTCGCCAATGTTAGGTTGGTGAGTGCAAGCTAGAAAAACCATACTGTAGACCAACTCCCGATGAGATTTCCGAACTCGGGCAGTCACAGCAGGTTGCTACCGCTCGCATTGACAAACCTGCTGCTCGCGTTGAGGGAGCCGCCACTAGAATAAAATATCTACTTAAGCGGCAGAAAGAAGCAGCGCCCTCTTGCCCTACACATTGTGCCATTCACACTGATTTTGTAGAGCAGGACAGACTCCCTGCACTAAAAATCAGCTAGAGTAGTGTGAATTACCTCACTCCGCTGCTCGCAGAAGATTTTTTTCAGCAGAACTCTGCAAACTCCACCCAGGCCTAATAATTATATATCGTAGCCACTTATAAAGAATAGCCAGTCCGGGGGAAAGTACTTTAGATTGTAGACCTGCGATCTTCCTGCTCAATACTTTCATTGTATGCCTCTTATCGCTGCTCATTGGGCTCAAAGAATAAGTACAGTGAGGGGCAAGCAAGATCATGGGGTCTTCCTGTGGGGCCTCCGGGCACATTTGTTCTATACCTGGTGGGGTGCTGGTTTTACATCTAAAGGAGAGGTAGCTTCTGAGACAGTGAGTCAATCGCACAACCCAAGGTCACTCGGGGGGGGCCTGTTTCCCATCACTGGTCTGTCTGCCTCATTCGGGAATCCATAGGGGCCAGCACAAAATCTCTGATCCATAAAAATGCCCCAAAGGGTATGGCTGGATGCTAGTTAATCCGTCTGGATTGGGTGGGCCCAGAGTTGTCAGGAGACATGTAACTGTAATATAGTTGTTAATATTACCTATTACGTAGTCCCCCGACCACCGCTTGGTATCTGGGCCACGACAATCAACCCTTCAAACCAAGATGCTTGAATTATAAATTTCCGCGCCAATGCTAGAGTTTATCTTAAACCTGTGAACCACCTTGTTCCTTAGTTCCTCAAATGTTTTTAGTGCAGGTTTATTATGTGGCGGTGCATTCCCAATGATTATCACATACAGGGTTGTCTCCAGGGGAAAGTTGATTACCTTGCATGCCCAGGTGATTTAATGCTGTAACACTTTAGGAAGGTGTTTGATGCATGAATCATCCAAATGTGTAGAGGATAATAGATTAGCATGTGGGGCAGCAATGGGGTCACTAACAGAATTGAAGTCTCAGCAGGTAATATGTGAGGAATCACAGAAGGTTTGAATACCCACCCCTCCTCGGCTAATCCAGATGATGAGAAGGACTTGGGTCCGTTTTTGGCTGGATATTTTTCAGAATCTGAGGAATCAAGGGCATGGGGGAAACACCTAATGCATCTGAAAGTTCCACATCTACTGAAACAAATCCCCCAAGGCTCCACTCAATGTATACTGGAAGGTGCAGAACTGCAGAAGTGTCTTGGACTACCTCTGGTGGAAGACACCACTCATGGTCAGGAAGATAATGTTGGCTAAGGCTGTCGAGTCTGACATTTAGAGACCATTCTTGGTGATTGGTGGTGAGCCAGATCCCCTGATAGTATGCCCAAGAACAAAGTCTCACTCCTTCCAGACAAAGGAGTAGAGACCCTACTCTCCCATGCTTGTTGATGTACCACATTGCTGTGACATTGTCCGTAAACATCTGGAAGGTTAAAACTTAGGTGGAGAGTAGGAAGGCCTTGTGCGCCAGCTGCATCACCTGCAGTTCCAACAGGTTGATTTGAATAACCTGTTCTTCTGGAAACCAGAGGACTCTGATCTCCAAATCCCCCAGGTGGGCTCCTCACCATAAGTTAGAAAGTTCTGTCACTACCGTAACCACGGTAGGGGAAATGAAGGCCATCCTGCAGGCCGAGTTCGCCTCATTCCCCCACCAAACCACTTCCACTGTAGTGTTGGGGGAGAATCCGGAGGAGTCTGACAGTTCTCTCCCTCACTGTAACCACTGTCTGTGGAGGCACCACTGCATGGTGAACATTTGCCAGCATGCATGCACGACAAGGAGATTACAGGAAGCCAGTAGACCACGGAATCTGAGGACATTAAGTACGGTGATTTTGCTGGAAAGAAGGAACCATTTTCTGGATATCGGAAATCCACTGGGGAGGGGGAAAGGCACAGAGCAGGGTGGCTTTCAGCCCTGACACTATGAACTGAACTCACCTCACTGGGAGGGCCACAGGAGTGATTTGGGCTCTTTGATTGAAAAACCCAGGTTGAAATGGGAACGCTGTCAACTGCAGACAGGGCGAAACCACTTCTGACATTGCAGCTGTGAATCGACAATTATCCAGGTACATTTTCTGTGATAGGCCACCACCACCGTGATCCCTTCTTGAAGACTCAAAGTGCTTATGTTGAGCCAGAGGGTAGCCCTGCAAATTGGTAGTGCACAGCCAAATATCACAAGTAGTTCTGGTGTAATTGCTCCAGACACTATTAATAGTGCCCAAAGGGAAATAAAGCAGCGGATTTAGAAAATGGCATTATGGGCAGTGGTACCTGCATTGTGGCAGTCCCCCAGCCATGGTCTCCAAGTAACATAACTTGTGTGTTTGTAAAGCGCACATTCACTCGTAGGCATCTTGGAGCTGAATAACAGATGTTTATTTTTACCCAATTTAGTGGTATTCATTTTATTGGCCCTGAAGGAGCCGAACCTGCATGTTCTAGATCTATTCTAGACTCACAATTTGATGGTTCTTTTTCGCAGCATGAAGGCATAGAGGGTAGAAAATATTGTTAGTGTTTCCCATCAAATCATCAATAAATCCTTGTACAACTGAGTAACCACAGAAAACTCAGTAAAGTTAGTGGGTTTCTTATAAAGCCAAAAATAACTAGACGTAAAGACACCTCAAAATAAGAGTATATAAGTACATTGGGACAAACATAAAACCAAATCTGCGCAATCAACGCAATCGATACAGCATAAACAAAACAGCAAGTTCCAGTATCAGTGTACAAAGGGTCATCACTCTAAAATCGAAATTCCCCTGCATTTAAACCTGCAAGAATAAACATTAAGCTGTCACTACTCTATCACTAGTATGACATACCTATTCTAATTGCTATAGTAGGAAAAAGAATCAAGCAAACGCGTAAGCATGTGGAGTCTTCCTAAGAAGTCTTCTCCACAGAATGGGTCAAACAGCTTAAAGCTATAGAGCTAAAGCTCATATGAACAAGTCTAAAGAAGTTCAGCTACTCTATGTCTGAGTGTCTCGGAGTGTCAGGAGGAAAACTGGACTCTTTCCCTACTTGTACACATAATCATAGGTTCAAATTTCCCAGAAGGCTTTTCGTCACGCCATGCAGATGTCAATGCAGAGCATGCAGATTTCTCTTATAGTCCTAACTAAGGAAACAAAGGCGTTAGTCTGACTAACAAGGACGATTTGTTCGCCAGCAACAGAAATGTGAGAAAGACAAAATGCACGTTGCAAATGAAATTCAAGTGATTCATTTTAAATGAGAGCTTCCAGGGAAACATTTAAGGCCTACAAATTTAGGCTAACATAAGAAAGTCAACTCATGAACAGTGTGAAATTGCATTTAAAATAAGGTACATTTAGTTTCACGTTAATGTTTTCAGCTAGTTACAGTCACTTTCTACGTTAATATGCTCCATGTTACATTTATATTGTCTAAGCACCTTACAGTTCATACTATTACAGTTCACGTACTAAGACTCACTGTTAATACAACAGGAATATATGTGAGTGTGAACTACTCTTGGGATTATATTGCACCCCTAAGATTGAAATGCATTTTCCGCTACATCAGTTCCCCCGTCTGATGACCTGTGTCATCATAAACACTTTCACCTCTCTCTCTAGAGTAGACCAATCTAAACTGATGTTGTAGCTATTCTTCTCTGTCTAGACTCCTCCAACTGTTTCAGGTTTTCATAATGACTGTCCTGCAGTCTTTCGATCCTGCATTCCCTTTCTCTCAAGGAGTTTTCCATCTGTCTTACCTAATGACATTTGTATGCTCTTACCATTCCCAGCAAAATGACAACACAAACCACCACTTTGATAATGGGCTTCAGAATGTAGCCAAGAATTCCTTTTCCTAGGCTAGTAAACTAACTTCCAACCTTTCAAAAAACTCTTCCAACCTTATCCCATATTCCCTCAATTGCGAGATCATGTATCTCATGGTGTATTTCCATAATGATGCTTATATAATTCCTTATATATATATCTCTACTGTTGTCAGGGATATAAGTGCAAAAACAACAATTCATGGACAGAATGCTGAACAATGTCATACATTCACCCAGTATGGAGATCTGGGCCTAATTCCATTGTTTGTTTGCTTCCCATGCCATTCCAGTTTAGATCCAGCCATATGCAAATCAGTCTTGACCCTGTTCCACTTGGGAACAGTCCAGCCCGAATCCCAAGACAGGTCCTCCCTGGACTGGAAACAAGCATCCTAGGACCAGTTTCGGGGTTTAACCCTTCATCAGCCACGCTAGCTTGACTCCAGTGGCACGGACAGCACGGGACCCACGTCTGAGCATACCCGTCCCACTCGGGTTAAGAAATGCAAAAAGAGCAATTGATGGACAGAATGCTGAACAATGTTACACATTCACACCAGTACATAGATCTGGGCCTAAAACCATCGTTTTATTGCTCCCAATGCAATTCCAATTTAGACCCAGCCATATGCAAAGCAGTCTTGACCCTTTTCCCGACTGTTTCCGGTCCAGGGAGGTCTTGTCTTGGCAGTTCAGGCTAGACTGTTATCATGAGGAACAGAACGAAGACTAATTTGCATATGCCTGGGTCCAAACTGGGGTGGTGTGGTGAACAAAAGAACAATGGATTAAACCCAGATCTTTGTGACTGTGGGTGAATGTTTGCATTGGTCAGGATTCTGTCCATTTTGTATTCCTTTTGCAGGGATATAAGTGCAACACCGCTGAACCTACAGCATTTTACAGACTCCACATTCTTTTGCTAGCAAGAATCTAAAGCAAGCCGATTTTGCATCACCATCGCCCTTCTCTAGACTATATCTCCATCTATGAGCAACAAAGACTGGTCTGTATTCACAGACAGCTTGTCCACTAATGTGGATAAGTTCTAATCTTGATGCCATTCAACACAACACCCACACTGGGTATCATTGCTTCAAATATGTCTCCCACGATCTCTCCTGCACCTTGTCTGGTGACTCAATTTACTTTCCAATGTCCCCAGGTCTTCCACATGATATACCTTTGGAAATACCACAGCCACGTCATAATTCATACTAATTTGCTGGCAAGCGAACATATGCATTCTTCCCACACACAAAATATACATTTGGCACTACTTGAATAGCATCTAGCAAGAACTTTTTGGAGGACTCATCATTCAAGATTATTTGATCACACACACTTTGTCCCATGAATATCTTATCAAGTATGTGAGTACCTATCAAATGCAAAGCTTGCCTCGTTGATCCCAAGCTAAAGCTATTTTACCATAATTTCCTTTAGCCTTGTGAGCTAACTCCTCCTTAGTACACTCAAGCGCCTTCTCCCTACTATCACATTTTGCAATTAATGCTCTATATCTATCTTCTACCTGATCTCTGAATTTCTTTTCTATGTCTGTTAATGAACATGTTAAATTGTGTCTATGTGCATAAGCAGTATCTAAAGTCACTGTAGGTGTGAAAAACTTTCCCATTTTCTCTCCTTGCTTCTAATAGTAATAATTGTTCAAGTGCTTATAAGCTGAAACTTCTGAAAGCACTAGATCAGAATTGGAGAAAGAGTACTAGTAATGACCTTATCCATAACAGATACTAAGAAGCAAACTACATGATATACCATAGGTCAATTGAAAGTGATGGTACCGAATGCCTTTTTTGACCGATGCAGGTAGTTGCATATACACATATAACATTCTCTTAAATCCATATTGTTCACATATTCATAGAGCCAATCAATCAAGGTTTGTAGAGCGCACTACTCACCTGTGAGGATCTCAAGGCGCTGGGGAAGGGGGTGTGAGCAGCTCCATTAGGGTCATTCCAAAAGCCAGGCCTTGAGGTCCTTTTTGAACTGGTGCAGTGTCAGGCTTCGTCAGATGAGAAGGGGGAATTCGTTCCAGGTCTTGGCTGCGAGATAGGAGAAGGATCTACCACCTGCTCTGGCCCTGTAGAAATGGGGGGCAGTGGCTAGGGCTAGGTCGGCTGAGCGGAGGTTTCTCTTGGGGCCGTGGAAGGAGATTCGTTTGTTGAGGTATTGGGGTCTGGTGTTGTGGAGGGCTTTGTAGGCATGTGTGAGCAGTTTGAAGGTTATTCTTTCGACGGGGAGCCAGTGGAGGTTGCGGAGTTGTTTGGTGATGTGGGCATGACGTCGGATGTTAAGGATAAGTCTGGCTGCGGCTTTCTGGGTGGTCTGGAGTTTGCTGAGGAGATTTTTTGTTGATTCTGGAGTAGAGAACGTTTCCGTTGTCCAGTCGGCTGGTAATGAGTGCGTGGATGACTGTCTTCCTGGAGTCAGGGGGATTCATTTGAAGTATGCTGAGGGTGTTGAAGCATGTGGAGGATACGGCGTTGATCTGGCGATTCATGGTGAGTGACGAGTCGAGTATGATGCCTGGGTTGCGTGCATGGTCTGTTGGGGTAGGTGGGTCTCCGAGAGTGGGGTGCCACTAGAGTAGCTTTGCATAAGCATTTAGAGTATAATCACCTTTGGGCAAATCTACCTGCAGCGAGCGACTAGCTTGCTCTATTATGTACGTTTCAGATTCAAATGTACCCTGTTTAGAGGCAATGGTAGTAGGTACGGATGTCCCTTGTATCCCCAATTCCTGGACCTCATCATAGTGAGCACTGTATATGCACTCAATAATAACTGCACCTATGACTCTGATTACCCCTACAATAAGTGTACCTGCAATACATTTGTGTTTACGATTCGAATTTCCAGACTCCATTTTCATAACTCGGATTTCTGCTTTAAGGGAGTGCGCACAACAGTCTCTTTCTCTGCCTCTTGAAATTCTTAAGCAACAGAGTCTATGAACAGCATTCTCTGGGCCTTCAGAAATTCTGCAACAGTCTTTGCTACAGCATTTACACAGTTCAGAAGACTTCCCTATCCTCTCCTCTTCTTCTAGAAAGGAGAGTCCCTATTTTATGCTTCTTCCACTCAGCCCTAGGTTATCTTACTCAAACAGCGTTATTCATAGTTCAATTAACAGTTCAGTTTGCATCTCTTACGAGATCAGAGCCAATCTCCTCAATGACTAGCTGTAATGGTCCAGCCCTAAATGCTGCAACTTTTTCTGGTGGTGGCTGAATCTAAAGGTTGGAATTTGAATATCCTCTAGAATCAGAGTACGTAAGCCATCCAACCTTGGTGGAAAGGGGCATAGTCAATGACAAAAGTCCATCAGCTTCTAGTCCAGGAACCCTCAGCTCGATTGCAATAAGCAAAATTGCTGTCTCAGTTCACATTCTCCCCGGCATTTGTAGCTGCGTATTTTCACTCAGAAGAAGTATACCTCTGACAGGGCACTCTTGTTGTTCTCAATCTCCTTACAGTTCCTGAAGCTTGCTCAGTCTCACTCTGGCCTGATTCAAATGATTTGGTGATTAGAACAAGTTCTTTTTCAGAGGAAAGTCTCAGATTTCTCATTTTCTGTCTTTCAGTCCACAATTCACTAGCAGTTTTACTCTTCTCCTGCTTGTTGACAGCTTCGGGACACTTTCTACACTGGCTTCCTCGGGTGAGTCTGACTCTTTACCACTCTCAACATTACCGTCTCCATCAGAGTCAATACCTGGATCATGTGTAGCTTGATCCCACTCAGCTTGACTCTGTGTATCTCCAGCATCAACAGTTCATTAGAACCAAAGGCAACGCATCAGGCCATTTCAAACACGTAGAAGCCCACACTTTTGCCAATCTCGTCTTTAGAGTCCCATTTATCTGTTCCACAATGCCTAAACCTTTTGGCCTGTAGCTACAATGCAGTCTCTGATCCACGCTTATGGCAGTACACAACAGCTTTATGATTTCTCTGGTAAAATGTCCCCCTCTATCCAATTCCAATGTAGTTGGAAATCCAAAACGAGGCACAAGCTCCCTCAATAATAACTGTGCTACTGTGAGGCTATCACATCTCCTCGTTGGGTAAGCCTCCACCTACCGTGAAAAGTTGCACACAACAACCAAGACATAGCACAGTCTGTTGCACACAGGCATCTCGATGAAGTCCCATTGGATCCTATTGAATGGGCTCACGGACCTTCCAATGTGACTAAAGGCAACAACCATTTTCCTTCCAGCATTCATTTGTTGACATGTCACACACCGATGACACACTGCTTCCGCAATTACACAAAACCTCAGGGTGAATCTTGTCTGTCGGAACAATTTCACTACTGCATCACTTCCTATGTGGGCTGCTCCATAAATTTGCCTCGCCCAAGGGTTGAGCAAACAATCTTGTAGTACTGCTCTACCATCAGTTGAAACCCACAAATCATCATCTCCCTTCTCACACCCTGCTCGAATCTATCCTGCATGTCCTGATCAGAAGCCTCTAGTTACAAATGCGTGACTTCATCCAATGTATCTGCAATAGCTAGCCTCATTCTGAGTTTGGTCTTCTCTGTGCTCTTGACAACATATTCCCCATTAAAATGAGTGTTTCGCACAAAAACGAGCAACTTTGTCTGCATATCTGTTCCCAAGTGTCACAAAATCCTCCTCCTTCATATGAGCTGCACATTTGAAAACAGCCATTTTCTTCGGCAGTTGCAATGTTATCAACAATTGCCCCACACTTTCTCCATTTCTTATTGGCGAACCTGATGACGTTAGGAACCCTCTCTGCGACCATAGCTATCAAAAGTCATGAACTGTAGGAGAGTAGGATCTGCTTCATATGGTTACCCCCACTTTTTGCTGCTGTAACACTGTTTTTTTACTTTAGTCTGGCTGGGGCCTGCTATTCAGGACCCCAGCCTAGCTGCTTCTTCTCTAAATTGATTCCTAGTACCTTAGGTACACCACAGATTGGATTCTGGGGTGCCCGTATAAGTTCCTACTGCATGTCCTGATCAGTAGCCTCTAGTTACAAATGCGTGACTTCATCCAATGTATCTGCAATAGCTAGCTTCATTCTGAGTTTGGTCTTCTCTGTGCTCTTGTCAAAAAAACCATCTATAAACTCCATTGGCTCCCCGTTGCTCAGAGGATTCAGTTTAAATCTCTCTGTCTCTCATTTAAAATTTTGAAGCACTCTTCTCCCCAGATTTTGTAACATTTCATCTCGCCGTACATTCCTGGGCGGTCTCTAAGATCTTCAGGGCTTCACTTGGCCACAGTCCCGCGTTTCAAGAGGGTCAGGGCCGGTGGTCGCTCCTTTAGAGTGCTTGCTGCTAGGCTTTGGAACTCTCTTCCAGTTCATATTCGTGCTATCGATGAATTGACAGTTTTTAGGAAGGCCATCAAAACCTTCCTCTTTCCTTTGGACTTCTAGAGCTGTCGTGTCGTGCCCTTGGTACTGCTCGTTGTCCGGTTTCTTGTCCTCTATAGCGCCGGGATGCCCCTTTGCTGGGGCAGCTGTGCACTCTACAAATCCGGATAACATAACATGGTATACTATGTATGTAGGGCATAGGTACCCCAGGGGCCTACTACGGGCTGAAGCATGTATTATGCCACCCCTGGCAAGCCCTCCAAAATGACACCACAGGTCTGCTACTGCAGCCTGAGTAAGGTGGTGCATGCACCCCTTACTGAGTTATAGTTCCAAAATATCTTACCTATCACTGCACCTAGAAACCTATCAGTCACCCCTATGGCAGGCCTTCATAATCCTGAAGGCAGGGTGCTTGGTTTTGAGTGAGAGGGTGCCCATGCATGAGCAGAGTCCCTCCACAGCCTTCCGAATCTCTTCTCTGGGGTTGTCTGTGATGCAGCCTGACTATATACTCTTAAGTGCATTATAACCAAACGGTAAATGCTAACTTTGGACTGGCTGCATGGAAACATGTCGTGTTTGGTGTCAAACACCTTGGAATCATACCCCCACACCAGTAACTGGTGTGGGAGTATGATCCCACACTTCTAGAGGGAGAGACATGACAGCACCGGTATATCCGGTACCAACTTAAAAGAGCCCTGGCATCACAAAATGAATGCTGCAGTCACAGACACGAGTCTGGCCTCCTGCTGCTGACCGAAACTCCGGCAGGGTAGGCCTGGACAATAGGTTTCCTGTCACAGGGAGGTGTCACCACATCCCAGACAGGCTTTAGTGTATTGGGGCTGGGTGGGTGCACTCTGAGAGTGCTTTGAAGTCCTGCACTGGGGGCACATTTGGTGTCCCTGTGCATAGTCCAGTTCAAACCGGTCACAGGGGCTACCAGCCCTTGCTCTGGCGTGAAGCTGGACAAAGGAAATGGGTGTAGCCACCCCTCTTTCCAAACCCTCCCATAGGTGGGTCCCCTGAGTTAGTCCAACCCCTTCTTTGGGTATAAAATAGGAACCGCTGGCAACAGGACTTTAGATATTCCTGGATGAAACTCTGCAACTGAATCCTGGACCTTCAACGATCTGTTCAACGCCAGATGACTGAAGAATCTCCCTTGAAGTAAAGGAGTTACTCCCCTGCTTGGCAGGCACCAAAGACGCATCTGTCCGGTCTGAATCTCCGTAGCTCCCGCCTGACGCCGAAGACTTTGCAACACCAGAGGTAGATCTCCAGACTTCCTAGAGGCCGACCTGAGTCCCCAGCAAAGCTGAGACCCGTAACGTAGAACCAGAACCCCTGGACACTGTGCACATATGCAAGTGCATCAGCTTCACGATGTCTCCTGAGGCTGTGCATTGAGTTTCAATAGCCAGGACCCTGAGCAGAGAATCCACTGAAGATTGTCGGCCTGGTCACTCCGAGTGACCCATGGGCCGCCATTTTGTGATTCCTCTTGAGGTCCCTTTGCGATCCCTGGTCCCTCGACTGGTGGGTCCCTGTGAAGGTAACTTTGACTTTCTTTGGGCTTTCCTGGTTGCTCCAGATGTGCCCTCACTCCTCCTTGCTGGTGGAGTCCCTCGGATCTTGCTGGTCCGCACCGAAGCATCTTTCTCTTTTCTGTGTGGGATGCTGTTACCAAGGCTTGTTGTGTCCAATCTGGGCACCGACGCTGCAGCACTCAACATCCTTTGTGGGACAGCTAAAATCCAGCTCCTGGTCATCCTCGACACCACCTGGTCCTCGTTGCTGAAGAGTCAAGCTTCACCTTCTTCACCTGAAACATCCGACATTGGTGGGCATTTGTCTATCGTGCCCCTGGTCACTGGCAAGTGACCCAGACTCTGTCCCCTCTGCTTTCAGGTTCCTCACATCTTTGATCCAGGCTTGGATCTCTTCGGACACTTCGCATCTTCCTGGCAGCAGCACTTCTTTGCCAGCTTCCATTGAAAACGACGACGCGACCCGACACCTATGCACCTGTCTTCCCTGGGTGAGGTTACTGGAGTACTCTGGTGGTCCCGTGGTTGTTGACCCTAGAACTGTCTAAGCCCAAGAGGGTTTGGTCCTAGTCCATCTCTAAGTGTCTTTTATCTTTAAAAATCTAACCGCGACTCTTCCCATAGAAGCTAACGGGAGCTTGCAGCCATGTCTTCCCTGTGTCACTACCTTGGGTGGTTCCTTGGGGTCCCAGTGATTCTACAGACTCCAGGCCTTGTGTCTTGTCAAGTCGTGGTTCTTATACCACTATTTTAGTATATGGTTTGGCTCGCCCCTAGGGCCTAACGTGTATTTCGTGCTACTTTACTGTTAATTTGATGTGTAAATTATGTGCTTTTGCCTCTAGCCTCATAAAGAGACAACAGAGGGGTGTGTTTAGTAATAAATACATATATTTTATATATATACCTGGTGTGGTCTCCTTTCATTTAGTGACTCAAGAGATTATAGACTGGTAAAACAAGCTGCTTTACATTCCATCAAGACTTAGTCTGAAGGCTGCTCTCATAGCTACCACAGGGCTATTGGTCTATCGCCCTCCTAAATCTAAGGCCTCCCACTTGGCTACATTTTTGGATTATGTCCTTCAGGCTAGCCTACGCTATGCCAATTTTACCTTACTAGGAGACCTAAATTTACACGCAGAGGACTCTTCGGACAAACTTTGCCTTAACTTTCTTTCTACTTTAAAAGATGCTGGATTAAGCCAATTGGTTTCTCAACCGACGCACAAAGCTGGTCATACTCTTGATCTTGTTTGCTTGAATCTCTCAACCATCCTGATTGAGGATCCCTATCCGGTGATTTGGTCGGACCACTTTTTTATCCCTTTTGCTATTCATTTTTGCCACCATGTGAGACCTAGAATTCCCCCTAAGGCGGTAGGGCGTAATTGGAGTAAGATTTCCCCTGACAGTGTTGCCCTACATCTCGTAAATACCACTCCCAAAGACGCCCCTGATTTAGATTCACGCCTGACTAATTTCAACTGCTGGGTCACCTCTGCTATTGATTCGCTCGCTCCTATGCGACCGATTAAAACCTTTCGAGCAGCCCCCTCTGCCCCATGGTACACCGACGTGCTTCGGAAATATAAATCTTCCTGTAAGCTGTTGGAGCGCCAGTGGAGGTCATCCTATTCTATTGACGCAAATCTTAAATATAAATTGGCCCTCAAAGAATATCGTAGGAAAATAATTGAGCATAAAAAACGTTACCTGGAGGAGAAAATTAATAGAGCGCATGGCTCGGCCAGGGAAATTTTTAATACAGTGAAGACTTTCACAGATCCCTTGGCTCTTAAACAGTGTCTTCCAGTCTCTCAGGCCCTTTGTTCCCGCCTCTCTGACTTCTTTGAAGACAAGATTGCGAAGATCTATGATACCTTCCCCAAGAATAATGATCGCCTTTACTTGACCGCATCGAGTCTTCTCCCACCTTTTCAGACTTTGAGGCAATCACACTACAACACTCACTGATGGAACTGTCTAGATGCCGCTCCGGCTCACCTCTTGACCCTTGGCCAGCCAAGCAATATAAATTATTGGCCTCTTTTCTTAATCCTTTCCTCAACTACATCTGGAATGACTCGCTTAAAACCGGAATTTTCCCGGAGTCTTGGAAACATGCCCAACTGGTCCCGATTTTAAAGAAAGCTAATACAGATCCTAATGAGCCGGTGAACTATCGACCCATTTCTCTGCTCCCAGCCCCTGCCAAGGTCCTTGAAAAGCTAGTGCAGCAACAACTGGCAGGTTTTCTCGAATCCCACGGCCTACTTCATGAATCCCAACATGGTTTTAGAAAGTGCCATAGCACTGAGTCTGCCCTTATAGAAATGGCTGACTCTGTGCGGTGGATACTGGATGGGGGTTCCAGAGCGGTGCTGGTGCTGCTCGACTTGTCGGCAGCATTCGACACCGTCTCTCACCCCATCCTGATTGACCGTCTTCGGTCGAAGGGCATTCAGGGGAAGGCCCTGGAGTGGCTGACCTCTTTTTTGTCTAATCGCACCCAGGCAGTCTATACTCACCCTTTTACCTATGTTAGCCGTACCCTGAAATGGGGTGTCCCTCAAGGCTCGGCTTTGAGCCCACTATTGTTCAATGTCTATTTTTCTCCTCTGGCTGAACTCATTGCTAGGTCGGGCATCATAGCTACTTCCTATGCAGATGATATTCAGCTGCTTTTCTCCTATGAGAGTGCCACGCAGACTACTTTTGATCCTCTGAAGGATTGTCTGCGGGACATCTCAAAATGGATGGATTATAACTGCCTCCGCATGAATGCGGCGAAAACGGAGGTTCTCTTTTTCCATCAACCCTCCCCTCTTGATGCAACTCTCTGGTGGCCACAGGAACTTAGCCTTCCTCCTGTCCCTAAGAACTCTGTTAAATAATCTAGGTGTCTAGTGGGACTCAAATCTTTCATTTAGCAACCAAATACAGACCGTTTCAGCTGCTTGTTTTTCCAAGATCAGGATGATTAGGAAATTCATCACCTATCTCCCTAGTGACACCAGGAAAACCATAGTCCAGGCATTGATTACATCTCACCTGGACTATGCGAACGGCCTGTATTTAGGGTTGCCTGCAGGCCTCCTACATCGGCTCCAGACAGTCCAGAATGCGGCTGTTCGGCTGGTCTGCGGGGTTTCCCTACGCACCCACATTTCACCATATCGCAGAGCATTACATTGGCTACCAATCCATCAAAGAGCTGCATTCAAAGCCATGACCTTAGCCCATCGAGCAACTAGGGGTAGGGGATCGGCCTACCTCTCTGCTAGTATCCGTCCTTACTGTAACTCTCGGAACGTCCGTTCCAACTCCCAACATCTGCTCTCCATACCAAGATTTAGGAAAGCACGTTCGGGAGGTAAAACCTTTCAGGTCTGTGCCACAAGTCTCTGGAACGAACTCCCGATTGCAATTAGGATGATCCAGGAAGAATTACCCTTCCGTAAGGCACTAAAAACTTTTCTCTTTTGTTAACCCCCCCAGGACTATCACGCTGTTTTCACTCAGAAGCGCCGGGACACCCCGTTGGGGTAGCTGTGCGCTATATAAAATACACAAAATAAATAAATAAATAAATAGGATAGCTATCAATAAAGCTTGTCTTTAACCTGTCATCAATCAGGGGTTGTTTGGACTAGTGCAAGGTGCCCACGATAACTAGTGGACAGCATATACCAGGCCAACTTCTCACATTTGTGTGCAGCGTGTGGTATTCCAGCTTGTTTTACCAGATAATCTCAATTTAATGACTAACTGAAAACCACTTAAGGTACCTAAGGTACATATAATATAAGCTTGGAATGCAGTAAGTTCTACTGAACTTAGAGTTGTGTGTCAAGAGCTTAGCACACTCTTTCTACAACTCAAGAGAGTTTAGTGGGCCACGCTAGAGTAGGTAGTGCATACACCACACCTCACTAGTAATGACTTCAAGGCCAGGAACCAGTGGGACCCTGCCAGAAGCCAATGGGCTTCTTCCCTCCAAGTATGATAACCTCCCATTCTTGGAATTGAGAGCATTATGCAGTACTAGTAAACTGAAGACAGGCACAAGTGCAAACACCCAATGCCTTACAGAGGTACTTCTGTTGGATGACCTCAGAAGACCTACAGGGTCTGAAGGGGCAGGCATAGTGGGCGGGGCAGCTGATAAGGAAGGGCCTAGGGGTTCAGACACCCTTAACCTGACCTCTGGAGCTGGCCAGGAGGATGACAATGATCCTGACCTGGACAATGCAACTCCTCCTGAAAATGAGGAAGATGGCCATGATGGCTCTCTCTTTACTCCACCAGGAAGAGTTGGGAGTGTGCTTAGAAGGTCCAGATCTCCTTCTCAGAAGTATAACCATCCTGACACCTCCATAGGGACCACTGTCTCCTCTCATAGAAGGAAACCTCCCAGGAGAGGAGAGAGAGACTGCTTAAGTACGAAGAAGCTCATCTTCAGATGAGAAAACAGCAGTTGGCCTTAGACAGGGAATCTCTAGAGATTCTGAGAGCTAGAAAAAAGATGGGACTAGAGTCCCATAGTGGCAGCAACTTCCCTATTGTTAGGGAGAGGTCTCATGAAATAGAAACCTAAACAAGATTGTCCCTCCCTACCAGAGTGGGGATGACATCCACAAATGGATTACTGCACTGGAAAGGGCCTGTAAAGTACAAAGGGTCCCCCAGGAGCAGTGGGCAGCAATCTTGTGGCTCTCCTTTGCAGACAAAGGTAGAGATAAGCTCCTCACTGTTAGAGAGGAGGATACTGATGAATATGCCAGTCTGAAAAGTGCATTGATTGAAGGGTTTGGCCTAACCACTGAACAATACAGGTTAAGGTTCAGAGATACCCAAAGGGCACAAAATCAATACTGGGTGGACTTTGTAGATTGTGCTACTAAGGCTCTGAAGGGTTGGTTACTTCGTAGCAAGTTGCTTGACTTTCAAGGATTGTACAATTTAATTATGAGGGAGCAGATCATTAATAATTGTCAAAATCAGCTGTTGCATCAGTACCTGGTGGACTCTGGTCTAACCTCTCCCCAAGAATTGGGAAAGAAGGCATACAAATGGGTCAGAACCAGGGTGAGACAGAAGGTTCAGAACCAAGGTGGTGACCAGAAGAAGCAAGATTCAAAGAACTCTGACAAGGGTGGGGAGAAGGGTAAAACCAGAAGTCTTCACAAGGTCCCCAGAATTCTTCTTCAGGGGGGAATCCCACTCATAAAGGAAAAGGCCAAAAGAAACCATGGTGCAAGATCATTAAGCAGAAAACTCACTGGACTAGTGATTGCACCAAGTCCAAAGACTCAACTCCTGCCACCATTGCCCCTAAGGCAACTGTTCCCCCAGTGCAGCTACAATTGGTGGTGGTAATTCTCAGAATAAGGGTGCAGTAGGGTTAACCCTGGGTTCTGAGATGGACTCGGGCCTAGTCAGAGTAACAACTCAGGCTGTCCTGATCTGTGATGGGGGCATGGATATGTCCCCCTTTGTGAGTCCCAGTAACTTGGGCAAATACAGACAGTAGCCTTTGATTAATGGAACAGAGGCTTTGGCATTCAGGGACACAGGTGCAAGTTTCACAATGGTGACAAAAGATCTTGTGGACCCTGGGCAGATTATACTTGGTGAAATGTACCAAGTGACCAATGCTAGCAATGTCAGGACATACCATTCCTTGGCAGTTGTTAATTTCTCCTGGCGAGGGGTAACTGCCCCCAAAAAGGTTGTGGTAAGTGCAGACCTCCCTGTTGAATGCTTGCTTGGCAATGATCTGGAAACTTCAGCTTGGGCTGAAGTGGAGCTCAGGACACATACAGAAATGTTAGGGATCCCTGCACATGTATTTGCTGTGACTAGGTCACAGGCCAAAATGTCTAACACTGAACAGGCCCTGGATTCTGGAAGAATGGACCAGGTGCTTCCCAAGAGGAGGAGCAGTAGGGTTAAGGCAGTGCCTTCCCCCCTGACTCAGAGTACAGATCAGCCTCCTGAGGGAGATGATCTTGGACCTGAAGAAGGAACTGTCCCAGAGGAGCTTGAACCTGACCAGGTTGAGTTTTTGGGGACAGGGGGCCCTTCCAGGGCAGATCTGAGCCAGGAGCAGAAAACATGCCCCTCTCTTGAACCCCTCAGAAAGCAAGCTGCTGATGAGGCTGCTGGTAATGCTAGTGACACCCATAAAATCTATTGGGAAGATGGACTCCTTTATTCAGAGTGTAGAGACCCCAAGCCTGGTGTTTCCAGGAGGTTGGTAATACCTTTGATGTTTAGGGGCTTCCTACTGACACTAGCCCTAGATATTCCCTTAGCAGGACACTTGGGCCAAAATAAGACTCGGGACAGAATTGTTCCTCACTTTCATTGGCCCCCTATTTCTGAAGACACCAAGGAGTTTTGTCGCTCATGTGTGACCTGTCAAGCCAGTGTCAAGGCAGGTGGAACCACAAAGGCCCCCCTAATATCACTGCCTGTGATGGGGGTCCCCTTTGAGAGGGTGGGGATTGACATTGTTGGTCCCATGGATCCTCAAACAGCATCTGGCACAGATTTATCCTGGTGGTGGTTGACCATGCCACTAGGTACCCAGAAGCCATTCCACTTAGGACCACTACAGCACCTGTGGTGGCAAGGGACCTCTTAGGTATATTCTCAAGAGTAGGCTCTCCTAAGGAGGTAGTATCTGACAGGGATGCAAATTTCATGTCAAGTTACTTGACTTCAATGTGGAAGGAATGTAGAGTGAATTACACATTCACCACACCCTATCACCCACAATGCAATGGTTTAGTTGAAAGATTCAACAAAACCTTAAAGGGCATGATCAAAGTTCTCCCAGAAAAGCTTAGGCGTATATGGGACATGCTTTTGCCCTGCCTTTTATTTTCCTACAGGGAGGTGCCTCAAAAGAGGGTTGGTTACAGCCCTTTTGCACTTTTGTTTGGCCATCCTGTTAGGGGTCCTTTGTGTCTGGTGAAGGAGGGGTGGGAGTTACCTCTGAAACCTCCTAAACAGGACATAGAGGACTATGTACTTGGTCTCTGCTCCAGGATGGGTGTGGCCCCTAAAAACCTTGAGGCTGGCCAGGAATTACAAAAGGCCTGGCATGACCAAAAAGGCTGTGCTGACTATTTACCAGCCAGGGCAGAAAGTGTGGGTGTTGGAGCCTGTGGCCCCAGCAGCCCTCCAGGACAAATTGAGCAGTCCCGATACAACTGTTGAACAGAAAGAGGAGGTTACCTACTTGGTAGACCTGGGAACCCCTAGGAGTCCTCATAGGGTACTTCATGTCAACAGACTAAAACCATATGTTGATAGGGCAGGCATGGGCTTGCGTATGGCTACTGATGAGGGACAGGAGGAAGAGAGTGACCCACTCCCTGACCTGCTCTCTCAGAACCCCGATGATGGACCCATAGATAGTGTAGCCTTGGCAGGCAGCCTGACTGTCCAGCAACAAACTGACTGCAGAAAAATTCTCAGCTAGTTTAGACATATGTTTTCTCTGACTCCAAGTCAGACTACCTGGTGCACTCATGCAGTGGACACTGGGGACAGTGTGCCTGTGAAGAATAAGATCTACAGGCAGCCTGATCATATCAGGGACTGTATAAGGACAGAGGTCCAAAAGATGTTGGATTTGGGAGTCATTGAACCCTCAGATAGCCCTTGGGCTAGATCACCTGGTCCACCCGAGGAATGTTTTGGTGGCCCTGCTAAAAGAAGGCCTAACTATTAAGGCTACTAAGTGCCAGATAGGGCAGAGCCAGGTTGTGTACCTGGGTCACCTTGTAGATGGTGGCCAGGTCCAACCATTGCAGAGCAAAATCCAGACCATAATGGACTGGGTTGCTCCCACTACCCAGACTCAGGTGAGAGCCTTCTTAGGCCTGACTGGGTATTACAAAAGATTTGTAAAATGTTATGGATCCATTGTAAACCCATTGAATGACCTTACTTCCAAGAAAAAGCCCAAAAAGGTTTAGTGGACAGCAAGCTGTCAAAAGGCATTTGATGACCTGAAGCATGCCATGTGCACTGCTCCCATTCGGCAAATTCCTGATTACTCCAAAATGTTCATTGTGCAAACAGATGCATCTGAGTTGGGGGTAGGGGCTGTACTGTCGCAGTTGAATGATGAAGGTCAGGATTAGCCAGTAGCTTTCATAAGCAGAAGGCTGACCCCCAGAGAGAAACGTTGGTTAGCCATTGAGAGGGAGGCCTTTGCTGTGGTTTGGGCTCTGAAGTAGTTGAGGCCATACTTGTTTGGTACTCACTTCATTGTTCAGACAGACCATAAGCCCCTCTTATGGCTAAAACAGATGAAGGGTGAAAACCCCAAACTTTTAAGGTGGTCCATTTCCCTACAGGGAATGGACTACACAGTAGTACTTAGACCTGGGAGTAACCATACCAATGCAGATGGACTCTTCAGATATTTCCACTTAGAACATGAAGACTCAGCTGGTCAAGGTTAGTTTAATGTCCCTGTGTTTGGGGGGGGGGGTTGTGTAGGAGAGTAGGATCTGCTTCTTATGGTTACCCCCACTTTTTGGTGCTGTAACACTGTGTTTCGACTTTAGTCTGGCTGGGGCCCTGCTATTCAGGACCCCAGTCTAGCTGCTTCCTCTCTAAATTGATTCCTAGTACCTTAGGTACACCACAGATTGGATTCTGGGGTGCCCTTATAAGGCCCTAGTATATGGTATACTATGTACCTAGGGCATAGGTACCCCGGAGGCCTACCAAGGGCTGAAGCTTGTATTATGCCACCCCTGGGAAGCCCTACAAAATGACACCACAAGTCTGCTACTGCAGCCTGAGTAAGGTGGTGCATGCATCCCTTACTGAGATATAGGTTCACTGAGATATAGGTTCACTATATCTCACCTATCACTGCACCTAGAAACCTATCAGTCACCCCTATGGCAGGCCTTAATAATCCTGAAGGCAGGGTGCTTGGTTTTGTGTGATAGGGTGCCCTTGCATGAGCAGAGCCCCTCTGCAGCCTTCAGAATCTCTTCTCCGGGGTTGTCTGTGATGCACCCTGACCATATACTCTTAAGTGCATTATTGTCAGGTCCTCGAATCCTCGGAGACATACGATGCTCAAGGGGGTCCACTTCCTGATAGCCCTAAGGTCTGAGTGATTCAAAAGACACAATAGAGTGATCAGGTGAGGGAAGAATAAAAACACCATACTAAGGCTACTCTAGATAACAGAAAACCTTATATACTAATGCCCCCTGACCCCAATACCTGTAAAGTAAAATAACTGTTCGGGAGTCCTAGGAATGAATCTCTGATCTGCCAATGCCACTAGCAGATCTATGGATAAAGCAATGGTATTACTACACACAGCGTTATGGCATGGTATAATGGAAAGTGAGAAAACCTAACAATATGGTAACATACCCAGAGGCACTGGTTGAGGCTCATAACATGGGAATGGAGCTGTCTTAGGAGGAGCTCTACAAGCCCCTGCTGTAGAGTACAGAAAACAAACCAAGGTAGACACTGTTACAGACGGTCTGTAGTGGAATCATTCAGATCCCCAAATAGACTTCAGCATACTAATAAACATCAGAACGTCCAGGTAGATGCCAAAATACTTGAATCTGTCAAATTACTCTATTATCGCAATGATGCTCAATTTCAAAGGCAAACGAATACTGAATAAATCAATATGTCTTGGCAAGGACTTAATTCAGGAGTAAATCCATAAGCATACCATTACTTCCAGCTTCCTTGCCATATTACCTTCATATCGGGATAGCTGGATTAGGCATGCTATCAAGAAAGGAGCACAGTTAAGGGATAATACTTTTAGACAACCACACCACCGCACGGGTTGAATAAAGCAGGAAACGCTCCCACAGTTCCTAGGAGCTATGAATACAAAAAACAAAGGTGAAATACAAATTGCCCCGCAAGAGCCAAGAACCGGCTCATCCAACAGGGCTATGGTGCTCTAAGATTTAGCTTCCGATCGGGAAACTCAGGCTAACAAGGATATAAGGCCACTGAGAGTACAAAAGAGAAGTTGGTGCTGTAAGCACCCCTACCAGGACTCCTTCTTCTTCGTGTCCGTTCCGCGGAGAAATCAGGAATAAACGGCACGCGACTGGTGCTCCGGAAGCGTATAAGTGAGCTTCCAGGAAACGTTGGGACGCCGCAAGGGCACGTCCCCCCCATGGCATCACAGGAACTGTAGTTCTTCTAACTACCACTTCCCGTATTACAGCGCTTGACGACGTGACAGTGTTCTTCTACGGCACCCTGAGTGCGCCGTGACAGTACATCCCTCTCCCGAAGAACACTGACAGAGCCAAGGCTTCTTAGGGAAAAGTTTGTGAAAGAGATCCGTGTAACGCCGGGCATGGACCCCAGAGGCCGTCTCGCATGAATTCTCCTAATTTCTGTATCCCTTCCAGGCCACTAGGTACCACAGCCTACTCCTGTAGATCTTGGAGTCGACAATACAGCTCACCTCATGTTCCACCTCATCGTTCACCAAGATAGGCACTGGACCCTTCCTCGCCGAGGCATGGGCTGGCTTAACCAGTGACACATGAAAAGCAGGGTGTATGCGTAAGGTGGAGGGCAAGGCTAATTTGACCACCACCGGGTTGACCAGCTTAACCACCTTGTAGGGACCTATGTATCTGGGATTAAAAATGCTGTACCTCTTGAACCTTATGTTCCTAGTAGATAACCAGACATAATCACCTTTTTATAGACAGGTCCAGAGCGTCTATGCTTGTCTGCGTAAGCCTTGTACTTGATTTTCGCTGCTCTCAGACCTCTCTGTGCAATTTTGAGCACTTTCTAAATATGGGTTATTCTCTCTTGCACCTCAGGTACCTGTGTAGTGTGAGAGGGATGCAGAAAGGGGGTAAAAGAAGGTTGGAATCCATAAGTGCAGAAAATGGGTGTAAGTCTAGTGGAACTATGAATTGCACTATTATATGCTACTTCGGGCAACCATAATTTGTCCACCCAAGCCTCGGTAGAGACATCCAAGTAACATCTGAGATACTGCTCGAAGGTCTGGTTTACCCATTCGGTCTGGCCATTAGTTTGGGGGTGGAAGCTAGTGAAGGTGTTGGAAGCAATTCCCAATGCTGAACACCACACCCTCCAAAGGTTTGCTGTGAACTGAGATACTGGTTTGGAGACTATGTTCTTAGGTAATCCGTGTAACCTTACTATGTGGGTCAGCATTAACTGGGCCAACATGCTGGCTGAGGGAATCCGTTTACAGACAGCGAAATGAGCCATCTTTGTGAGGTAATCCACCACCACTGAAAATGACCGTGTGGCCATTGTCTGCAGGCATCCCTACCACAAAATCCACAGAGATGTCTTCCCAGGGTTGTTCTGGACTGGGAAGCGGTTGTAGGAGCCCCGCTTGTCGCACATGCATGGTCTTCATTTGATTGCAGGTGGCACATTGTTTTATCCACACAGAAATATCAGTTTTTATGGTAGGCCACCAGAACTACCGCAACACTCTCTCCAATGTTTTTTCCTGGCCATTGTGTCCATCACAGGGTAAGGTGTGACACCACTCAAAGGCTCGTTTACCGAGGGACTCAAAAGGAAGTAGCAACTGCCTTCCTCGCATCGGAAATCCTTGGGTCACCTTCCAGTCCTTGTGTATTCTTAACCGGTCCTTCCACTTATCAGTGGGGATAATATGCACCACACTCCGGAGAAATGCATCCATAAAGGTAATGCCAATCAGATTCTGTGGATTAATTATAACCTGCTTGATGCCTTCCTCTGGATTTGTGGAGGTCGTTTGACGGGTTAAAGCATCTGCCTTTCTGTTGTCTCTCCCTGGTCTGTACGTCACCAGAAAGTTGAATCCTGCAAATAAAAGCATCCATTGCAACTGACTCGGGGTAAGATGTCGCGCAGCTGTCATAAATTGGAGGTTGCGATCGTCAGTGAACACCGTCATCACGTGTTTGGCTCCATTCAGTAGATGCCTCCAATCCACAAATGCTTCCTTGATGGCAAGCAGTTCTTTTTCTGCAATCGTATAATTGCATCCCGCAGGCTTACGTTTCCTTGACATATAAGCCACAGGGTGTAATTGACAGGTATCTTTGTGGCGTTGAGAAAGCACCGCTCCCACCGCTGTGTCTGAAACATCCGCCTCGACAATGTATGGCACGTCCCTCCAAGGCATCACAGGAAATGTAGGGGCATATTAACAAGCAGGCGATACAAAATTATCGCCGCTTTTGCGGCCGTTTTAGGCCGAAAGCGGAGATAATTTTATCGCTAAATTAGCAATGCCACGCTAACGCGTGAAACCTTGCTTTAGCGTCAGGATTCCAAACGCCCAGCTTTGCATCTCTAATGAGATGCAAAGTGGGTGTTCCTGACCTAACATGATAGGAGAAATGTCGCTAAGCGACATTTCTCCTATCATCAAGCCCCACGCTATGAAGCATAGTGTCAGGAAAAGTAGCGATAACACCTGTTATCGCTACTTTCCTAACACCTGCTTCAGGACTGACTTAGCCATGATATCCTATAGGAGGAGGATATTATGGCTAAGTTTGTCAGTCCCTATCAACAAGCTAACGTGAAATTATCGCTGGGTTTCCAGCGATAATCTCACGTTAGCCACTTAGCGTGAGGATTTTTATCGCTATTGAGATAAGCGTTGCTAATAGCACGCTATCTCAGCGATAAAAATCCACGCTAGCCGGCGATAATTATCCTAGCGCTAAGTGCGCTTAGCGATAATTATCGCCAGTTGTTTTTGATATGCCCCGTAGTTCTTTGAACTACCACTTCCCGTATTACAGAGCTGTACGACGTGACAGTGTTCTTCTACGGCACCCCGAGTGCGCCGTGACAATTATAACCAAACGGTAAATGCTAACTTTGGACTGGCTGCACAGAAACATGTTGTGTTTGGTGTCAAACACCTTGGAATCATGCCCCCACACCAGTAACTGGTGTGGGAGTATAATCCCACCCTTCTAGAGGGAGAGACATGACAGCACCGGTATACCCGGTACCAACTTAAAAGAGCCGTGGCATCACAAAATGGATGCTGCAGCCACAGACACAAGTCTGGCCTTCTGCTGCTGACCGAAACTCCAGCAGGGGAGGCCTGAACAATAGGTTTCCTGTCACAGGGAGGTGTCACCACCTCCCACACAGGCTTTAGTGTATTGGGGCTGAGTGGATGCACTCTGAGAGTGCTTTGAAGTCCTGCACTGGGTGCACATTTGGTGTCCCTGCGCATAGTCCAGTTCAAACCGGTCACAGGGGCTACCAGCACCTGCTCTGGCATGAAACTGGACAAAGGAAATGGGTATAGCCACCCCTCTTTCCAAACCCTCCCATAGGTGGGTCCCCTAAGTTAGTCCAACCCCTTCCTTGGTTAGAAGATAGGAACCCCTGGCAACGGGACGAAACTCTGCAACTGAATCCTTGACCTTCAATGATCTGTTCAACGCCAGATGACTGAAGAGTCTCCCTTGGAGTAAAGTAGTTACTACCCTGCTTGGCAGGCACCAAAGACGCATCTGTCCGGTCTGCATCTCCGAAGCTCCCGCCGGACGCCAAGGACTTTGCAACACCAGAGGTGGATCTCCCGACTGCCCAAAGGCCAACCCGAGTCCCCAACAAAGCTGAGACCCGCATCCCTCGTGGATAATGTGGAACCGGAACCCCTGGACAAGTGCATCAGCTTCCCGAAGTCTCCTGGGGCGAGGTTACTGCATGCAGCTGGTGCTGATGTTCAAGGTGACCAACAGATGGGCCGCATCCTTGATGCTTATCAAGAATGCACCAGAGACTTTGGCCAGGTAGTTGGGATCCTCATGGACATGAAAGAACAGCAGGCAACCCATCCAAAATCGGTGCACAGGGACATACTCACCTGCCTCCCCCAGAGACCGACCAACATGACTGCAGCTCACCTGTGTACCCACAACATCTGTTGCCTCAACAGCTGCATATGCCACAGGGAGGGATGAGGACTCTGGTGGAGAGACCTTTGCACTGCAGCAGCCTGCACCTGAGGGTCCCCCCAAGAAAAAGAAGAGGCCGTCCGAGGAAGGGCAATTGAGAGACTGATGGCCATGCATCCCCCAGGGACTGACAAAATGCTCCTGATATCCTCCATTTTGTGTAAAATATTCACTTTGTTGACTTTCTCTGGACTCTCCCACATGGGATGGAGTGTCGAAGTTGGATAATGTAAACAAATGACTGTGGACTTTGCTCTGAAATTTTTCATCTATCACCACTTCCAACTCCTCGTTGAACTTTGGATTTCAATTTTTGTACAGCATTTGACCTTATGTTTTTTATTTCACACATTCACTGCAATAAACAAATATTTGCACAATACTTGTTATGTTTTTCTGTTGAATGAAATACAGTTTCCAGATTTTGTATGATGATCAATCTAAGAATGAGTTCTCTTTAAAAAAAAAAAAGGAAAGGAGTATATCTACCGTATTGTGAATGAATGCTACATAACACATATGAGAGATACACACACCAAGGTCAACGCAACACACATAGTACATGCCATCGATATTCATTGCCTGCACTCTTGTAAAATTGAAACATTTAACAGCACATAAACTAAGCATTGTCTTATGAAAAGAACATCAGGGCATGAATACTGTATATAAATTAATGTTTGATGTGTGTAAACAGACAAGGCACACCCCAATGTGGCTCACAGCTTTATAACACCGACACAAGCTGTTGCACTCACCACTAAATCAAGCAGATGACACAGTGTCAATAATCAGAACTCACTTAAAATTATCATCATATAGTTGATGTGAAAGTGTGGCATAGATTCATGATCCTAATGAAGATTCCATTATGGAACAGCATTGTGGGTCTTTTAGGTCCTTTGTATACATACAACAGCCAATGGACCCTGTGAAGGAGAGACATAGGACATTATTAAATCATATATGTTTATATTTTAACATCTCCCTAATGTATTTTCACCAAAATCATTATTCACATTTGCACACCAGCTGTGAGTAATGTCAACACTGTACTGGTGACCATCATAACTCAATATACACAGAGCAAAAATAAGTACCATGTCAACTAGCATACACACACACGAATACAAACATAGTGTACAGCATACACATATTCTGCAAAGAAAATGCTGTATCAAATCATCTTAGCATACTTACACTCATGAGAAAAAGTTGTCTATGAGCTGTCTCCTAACATCCTGCTCCTCCTCCTCCTCATCACTGGCAACGTGTTCCAGTCCAGGATCCTGCCCTGCTGGAGGCAGTTCGTCTCCGTCATCATGTATGAGCTGTATCTTCTTCTTCACTGCCATGTTGTGTAGCATGCAACACACAATGATGATCTTTCACACCTTGGATGGTTCATATGCTCCTCCTGTACGGTCCAAGCAACAAAATCTTGTTTTGAGTAGTCCAATTGTCCGCTCGATAACTCGCCTTGTCCGACCATGTGCCTCGTTGAAACGTAACAGGGGTGATTGGGTTCCTGAGTGGTGTCAGCAACCAAGGCATTAAAATATTTCGCGGGAATCGCGCACCCACTGCGTCAAATACGCATATGACGTCACGCGGAAGCACGCAAGCGTCACGTAACGTACAACGTTTGCGCTTGAAGTCGCGTATGGATCACATAGCAATCGCGCAGGTAAATTCGTATTCATCGCACACCCTACGCGGATCCTGAACAATAGTGGTAAATTGGCGGCTAGGTTCCGCGTATTGTTCGAGAACGGTATGCATTGGGTGCGCAACTTCCCAAAAGAATTTAAAAAAAAACAATAATAAAATATTAACAATATAGTTTAAAAAATATAAAAATATAAAATAAAAAAATAGAGTTACATTTTTTTTACAAATATTTAAAAAAAAATCTTTGCAAACATGTAATATTTTCTTTAAAAAAATATGTAAGGAAAAGAACTTTAAAAAATGAAGAAAAACAGTATAGAAAATTAAATAAAGCAATTAATACACTTAAAAATAATGATTTAGAAATCCTATGAAATTCAGTAAAAAACCATAGGTTAGAGATAAGTTATAGATAGGAATTAGCATTTAAAAAACCTTTGAAATTCACTGAAAAAACCATAGTTTTCAGGCATGTTATAATTAGGAATTAGCATTTAAAAAACCTTAGAAATTCACTGAAAAAACAATAGGTTTCAAGGGCGTTATATTAACTGGACATTTCGCTCGTACAAAACCATTGAAATTCCCCCGTTATAGTTAGTTCAGCTAACTATAACTCGCGCACCCGCAATCCACTGCTGATGACGTCACATATTACATCACTCATGACATGGTCAGTGACATCACTCATGACATCACTGATGACATCTCAAATGACATCACTGATGACATCATCCTTGTGATAGAGTGGCAGACCTCCTCTTACCCTAATACAACCTTTGATGCACATCACTAACTATGTTCTATGGTTTTGAACAAGTGAAATGTCCAACTAACTATAACGTTCCTGAAACCTATGGTTTTTTCAGTTAATTGCTATTGTTTTTTTAATGCTAATTTCTAACTATAACGTGCCTGAAACCTATGGTTTTTCCAGTGAATTTCAAAGGATTTTTAAATGAAAATGTGTAAGTCTAATGTACCTCAATACTATGATTTTTTTATTATATATATACATATATTCACTGAAAAAAACATAGGTTTCACACATGTTATAGTTAGCTGGACATTTCACTCATACAAAACCATTGAAATTCCCTGCTGATGACGTCACATATTACATCACTAATGACATGGTCAGTGACATCACTCATGACATCACTGATGACCTCTCAAATGACATCACTGATGACATCACTGATGACATCATCCATTGAATATGTGTCTTTCTGAAAAATAAATATTTTTTATATATGTATATCTAAAGGTTAATGGAAGAATAAATGGGTAAATAAGTGTCTAAATGGATGTTTTTTTTTGTAAAATTAATTGTGTAACTGACTTATTAACAGTATCTTAGTGAAGACAAGTACTAGTAAGTAATGTTTAAATATTTAAATATCTGTATCAGTGTCTCACTTTGTGTATAAGTGGCTGCATGGGTTGGTGAGTAGCTACATGAGTGTGTATATGGGTTATTAGTTCATTTTTAGTGTATCAGTATGAGTGTCTGTATGGTTCAGTGGGGGATGTTACTTAGCGTATAGATGCATGAATGAGTGACTCACTGTTTGTATGTGTTTTGAAGACAGTATGTGAGCAGGACAGTATGGGTGGATGAGTGTGTGTATGGGTGAGTAAGAGAGTGAATGACTGTCTCAATAGTGTCTTTATGAGTAAGTGCATATGTTTTAAACTAGTATATGTGAGTATTGATGTATATAAGTGAGGATATATGAGAGTGAGAGATTGGAAGAGTTCCTGTATAAATAAGTAAGTGTTTCTATAAGTGATTGTTTAAGAGAGTTAGTATGTGTACGTTTCTGTAGAAGTAAGTGTAGTGGTGTGTGAATAGCTGTATATGCAAGTAAATGGATGTTTATTTGCATGTGTGAGTATGTGTGTGAGTAACTCTATGTATGAGTGTAGGTGTGTAACAGGATGTATAGGTGAATGAGTACATATGATGACTGAGTACATGTATGAGTGACTATATAGAAGTGTTGATGAATGAGTGGATGCGTATGTAGATTTTGGAATTACTGAATAGGTTGTTCTAACTGGTATTGGTATCTCTATACTTTTCAAAACTTTAGTTTGTATTTTTCAATGTGTGTATCAAAGTTTATATTAGGATAAGAGGAGGTCTGCCACTCTTACACAAGGATGATGTCATCAGTGATGTCATCAGTGATGTCATTTGAGATGTCATCAGTTATGTCATGAGTGATGTCACTGACCATGTCATGAGTGATGTAATATGTGACGTCATCAGCAGTGGATTGCGGGCGCGCGAGTTATAGTTAGCTGAACTAACTATAACGGGGGAATTTCAATGGTTTTGTACTAGTGAAATGTCCAGCTAACTATAACATGTGTGAAACCTATGGTTTTTTCAGTGAATTTGCAACGTTTTTTAAATGCTAATTCCCAACTATAACGTGTGTGAAACCTATGGTTTTTTCAGTGAATATATATATATACACATATATATACACATATATATATTATCTATTATCTACTGGCGGTCGCCAGTAGATAGTTATAGTTAGGACCTATTTTCCATAGGAAATCCGCAACATTCTTTTGCCAATAAGTCTGGCGGTGATTGACGAATCTTCGCGAAATTTTTCATATATATATACATACATATATATATTTATGTATACTAATAACATAAACTCTAATTAAAAAACATTCTATTATAAATTAAAACATCACACTATTTAAAAAGCTTTAAACTTAAATTTCCCACTCCACTGAGTGCAACAGTAGGGAAAGTGTTGGATAGTGGAGGGGTAAAAACTACTATTCTCATTCCAGTGAGTGCAACAGTAGAGAAAGTGTTGGATGGCGGAGGGGTAAAAATTACTATTCCAACTCCGGTGTGAGCAAAAGTAGGGAAAGTGTTGGATAGCGGAGGGGTAAAAATGTCTATTTCCACTCTAGTCAGTGCAACAGTAGGGAAATTGTTGGATAATGGAGGGGTAATAATTAATAATCACACTCCAGTCAGTGCAACAGTATGAAAATTGTTGGATGGAAGGAGAAACAATTAGGTGCCGATTCCGATCCGTTAAAAATATTCCCCGTACGAATCGTATCCGTATTTTTTTACGTACGAATCGTACAAGTCCCGTACAAACTTGCAAGTATGATTCGTATGTGAACAAGTACATACGAATCGCATTGGGAAAATTCCCCGACACGTCCTCGGATCGGGAAAAGTCTCCGACACGTCCCCGGACAGTTTTACGTACGAATCGGAAAACTGAAGTCCGAGCGCGCAAGTACGATCCGTCCCGTCCGTCCGAATGTACAACTGTATGGAAAAAACACCGTACCCCCACCCCCCCGTATGGACGGTGCGTATCCCCACCCCCGTATGGACGGTGCGGACCCCCACCCCCCGTATGGACGGTGCGTATCCCCACCCCCCCTGTATGGACGGTGCGTATCCCCACCCCCGTATGGACGGTGCGGACCCCCACGCCCCCGTATGGACGGTGCGTACCCCCCCATATGGACGGTGCATATCACCACCCCCGTATGGACGGTGCGGACCCCCAGCGTGGGTCCGCACCGTCCATACGGGGGTGGGGATACGCACCGTCCATACGGGGGGGTGGGGGTACGCAACGCCCATACGGGGGTGGGGATATGCACCGTCCATACGGGGGTGGGTGGGGGTACGCACCGTCCATACGGGGGGGTACGCAACGCCCATACGGGGGTGGGGATATGCACCGTCCATACGGGGGTGGGTGGGGGTACACACCGTCCATACGGGGGGGTGGGGGTATGCACCGTCCATATGGGGGTTGGGGGTACGCACCGTCCATACGGGGGTGGGGGTATGTACCGTCCATACGGGGGGTGGGGGTATGCACCATCCATACGGGGGTGGTGGGGGTACACACCGTCCATATGGGGGTGGGGGTACGCACTGTCCATACGTGGGGGTGGGGGTACGTACCGTCCATATGGGGGGAGGGGTACGCACCGATTATACGGGGGGGGTGGGGGAACGCACCGTCCATACGGGGGGAGGTATGTGCTGGGGGTACGTCGCGTAAATAGAGGGGGGTGTTCAGCGCGTAGGCGGGCACATGTTTGGATGTCTCCATGGTTGCTATGGAAGTTCGCTCCGTACAGTGTTTTTTCCATACGGTTGTACATTCGGACGGATGGGACGGATCGTACTTGCGCGCTCGGACTTCAGTTTTCCGATTCGTACGTAAAACTGTCCGGGGACGTGTCGGAGACTTTTCCCGTTCCGAGGACATGTCGGGGAATTTTCCCAATGCGATTCGTATGTACTTTTTTCACATACGAATCGTACTTGCAAGTTTGTACGGGACTTGTACGATTCGTACGTAAAAAAATACGGATACGATTCGTACTGGGAATATTTTTAACGGATCAGAACCAGCACCTAAATGTAAAAAAATTGTACATCCATAATTAACATGATTCATTATCAATTAAAGAAATATTAGAACTAAAAAACAAATTGAATCTCATAAAAATTTATTAACTTCCCAAACTTTACCCCTATTATCCCCACAACCACCACTAAAATTAAACTGTAAAATAATTATTACAGAATTGCTACTTATTTACTATTAAAACCTAATAGTATTTAACAACTAATTATAAATTAAGTAAAATGTATTAACTTCCCACCCTTTACCTGTATCAAAGAAAAACCCACACACAACAAATAGAAACAATTCCCCTAATTACATATCAATGAATTCATTAATATGAATCATCAATTAATGCTTATTTAATTAAACATAAATTACTTCCCTCCCTTACCTCTATAAACCCCACACCTAAAATTAATTACACAATTTCCATACTTAATGTGTAATTAATGAATCAATATTAATTAATAACTAATTATTGCTTAATTAAACATAACTTACTTCCCACACTTTACCCCTATAAACCCTACAACCCGCACCTAATATTAATTACACAATTTCCATAATTAACTTTCAATATATTAATATAAATTAACAACTAATTATTAATTAATCAAAAATAAATTACTTCCCACAGTTAACTCTATAAAATCTAAATTAAATAAATATTAACAAATAATAAATATAATTAATTTATTATAAATAATTTACTTACCACTCTATTCCCACAACCCACTACGAATGAAAAAAAGCAAACTTAAATTAAAATAAAATTGGCAACTACTAAAAATATAATACATACATTAAAAAACATAACCAATACTTAAACAAAAATATACATTTAGAATATAAACTAAAATACATCACACTAATTAAAAAATCGATATTTTAAGCAACTATATTCTTGCAAATGATATTACTGACTTCTATATTTTTTAAAACAATATTTCTTACCTCAAAATCTATATTCTTGACCACGATATTCTTGCTGTTGATATTTCTGTGTCACGATATTTCCAACTCAATATTTGTGTAAGTCGACATTTCCAACTTGATATTCTGTCTCAATACCCCAGGTAATGAGTGACAGGAAAAACAAAATAATGACTATCACACACTGGGGAAACTCCCTGACAGCTATCTGTAATTTGATTTTTTTTTTTAACATTGCATTTAATTCTTGATTGTGGGACAGGATAATATATGATTGGCGGGATTCGAGACACTTAGGGCCCGATTCCGATCCCATTCGGAAATCTGTCCGACCCACATGGACCGGGAATGTATTCTGACCGACACATACACGCACTGTACGGCTGAGGGAGTACAATGCAAAGCGTGTGAAACACAACCGACACGCAAGGAGCACAGTACATACGAGCGACACGTATGGAAACCAGTGATTCGGCCGTAAAAGAGCCCGACATGACGGACTTGTACGCGAACCATGCCACATAGGTTAGTGTTAGACCTGACATAATTGACGTGGGTCTCCCTTCCTCTTTTCACTTCCTATCTTTTATGTTGGCTGGATTTAGATGCTCTGGGCACCATGCCACTGCTAATCAGTGCCACAGCGCGAATTCTCCCTGTGTAAAGATGACTGTATAAATTAGGATAACCATAACGCGTAGGTCTGTGTAGCATGTTCTAACAGCGAGTTACCCTCCATTTCACTGTTACTATTGTGAAGCTATCCGTTCTCATAGGCCAGAATGGGCAGGTTGAGAATTACCTTCTATAATCCTATCTGACCCCCAGAACCTGATAGGAACTTCAAGTGTGATATGTTTATGCTCAGGACATTGAGATACACCTTTTAGTAAGAACCATTTATATATCCCATGTTCGAAAATGCCTCTTCTGGAAACGCGGTATTTTCTTGCCTGAGCTTTCCTGTAGGCATTGCTAGTATGTGTATTGGCCGCCTGGTTTTGGAGCAGCAGGGCCAGCTGTGTCAAACCTGGCTGCAGAGAAAGAACGGTATTCAGAGCATGGGGAGGGGTGACTCTTTGATCGGAGCAAGGCCGTGCCTGGCAAGGGAAATGATGGCTCGACCCCCCCACTGGGTGTCTGGTAGCAGACCCCCACATTCTGAAAGGGCAGGATGTCGCCTTGTAAACCAAGTGCTCCCTGACCCCACCGAACGGGTTCTGACTGGATTTAGTGATTTGTGGCTTTAGAGAACAAAGACTTTTTTAGGTATAAAGCGCTGCACTAGAACCTTGACCAGGTGCATTCCTTCTGGATGTCAAGACGAAACTCTGTCCAAGTGAACAGAGAAAAGGAATTTTGCAACTTTCACCAAGCTTGCTGAAGAAACTACCCGCAGGACTGAATCGAGAGTGCCTACTGCCGAGGTCTCAGGAACATTAGACTTCACCCCGTCAGCCATCGGAATTCCTGTGCAAGGAATTCTGCTTGCAGGTGAGGCCTCCGTCGAGCAATCCGGAGCCTCTAGTTCTACTGTGAGGAATGCGGACTGGGAACCTTCGCTGAATCTGTGTGGGCCACTGCAGCTAAGAGAGAGCTGCCGCCGCTGAGAACCCGCCTGAATTCGAACCTCCATAACCTTCGCTGGATCTGTGAGGGCCGCTGCAGCTAAGAGAGAGCTGTTGCTGCTGAGAGCCCACCTGAATCTGAACCTTTGTAACACTTGCTGAATATGTGTGGGCCGCTGCAGCTACGAGAGAGCTGTAGCCACTGAGTGCGCACCATTGTGCCAGCCTGGTTGAGACCATCCTTCATCCTGTGGGCCGCCGCAGCTAAGAGAGAGCTGCTGCCGCTGAGTGCCCGCACCCATTGCCATTTGGCATCATCGTGAGTCATCTTGTGGGCTGCCGCAGCTAAGAGAAAGCTGTGGCCGCTGAGTACCCGCATCTTCACCAACTTTGCATCATTGTGAACTGTCCTGTGGTCCGCTGCAGCTAAGAGAGAGCTGCTGCCCCTGAGTGCCCGCACCTTTGCCAAATTTACATCATCGTGATTCGTCCTGTGGGCGGCAGCAGCTAAGAGAGAGCTGCTGCCGCTGAGTGCCAGCACCTTTGCCAACTTTGCATCATCGTGATTCGTCCTGTGGGCCGCCGCAGCTAAGAGAGAGCTGCTGTTGCTGAGTGCCCACACTTTTGCCAACTTTGCATCATTGGGATCTGTCCTGTGGGCCACCGCAACAAAGAGAGAGCTGCCGCCGTTGAGAGCCCGCCTGAATTTGAACCTTCGGAACCCTCGCTGAATCTGTGTGGGCCGCTGCAACTAAGAGAGAGCTGTAGCTGCTCAGTGGCCACTGTTGTGCCAGCCTGGTCGAGACCATCCTTCGTCCTGCGGGCTGCCACCGCTAAGAGGGAGTTGCTGCCGCTGAATATCCGCATCTTCGCCAACTTTGCATCATTGTGAACTGTCCTATGGGCCGCTGCAGCTAAGAGAGAGCTGCTGACGCTGAGTGCCCGCACCTTTACCAACGTTGCAACACTGTGATTCATCCTGTGGGCCGCCGCAGCTAAGAGAGAGCTGCTGCTGTTGAGTGTCCGCACCTTTGCCAACTTTGCATCATCGTGATTCGTCTTGTGGGCCACCGCAGCTAAGAGAGAGGTGCTGCCGCTGAGCACCCGCACCTTTGCCAACTTTGCCTCATTGTGATTTGTCCTGTGGGCCGTCGCAGCTAAGGGAGAGCTGCCGCCGCTGTGTGCCGCATCTTGTTCACCATTGTCGAGGATTTTCGCTATTGTCTCGTGGGCCGTCGCAGCTAATAGAGAGCTGCTGCCGCTGTGAGCCCACCACGGAGCTGCAAGACGAGAGTCATTGCCACCACCAGCCCGGTCCGCCACAGCCGCATGCTGCTGCTGCTGAGGGCCCGCCTGTCCCCGAGTGCCCAAACCATTGTGGGTGCACGCTGCAGACCCCTGCAACCAAGACTTGTGGTCGCTAGGAGTCCGCCTGTCACCGTCTCCGCTTCTTTGAGAAGCTGCGTGCTGTGTCTCCTTTCCACGGCAGGTATCTGGTGAGCAACGTGTCACGTAGGGCCCGACCTTGAACTCAGTCAGTGTCACGTTCTGGTGAATATGTTATTGCCTTTTTGAGTCTCTACTGGTTTACGAGCATTGTAGCTTGTTAAAACGCTTTGAGAGTCTTGAGTTAAACCTTAGAGAAAGATATTATTTTTCTATACCTAATTGAGTTGTGTTCTTTTGTTGTGTTGTTAATGCCTTATTGTGCATGGTCAGAAATGCTTCACACACTGCCTCTGAGATAGGCCTAACTGCTCATGCTACGTTACCACAGGGTTGAGAATGGGTTTTCAAAGGGGTAGACCCCTTGCCCTGACTTAGGAAGAAGGGTCCCTATTTGGACATTGGCGCCAGCCATTGCCAACTAGAGACCCCCATTTCTAACAGTTAGCATAAGCCCAATGTGACAGACTCGTATGCGAACGATGCCACATAGGTCAGCATTAGCCCGCAGTGACAGACTCATACGCGATTGATGCCACATAGGTCAGCATTAGCCTGATGCGACAGACTCGTACGCAAATGAGCCCACATAGCCTAGCATGAATGGAACAGACTTGGACAACTCCACCAAAACATGACCAAGCATCCGTTGCAGTCAACGCATCTTTCATCTAATGTTTAAAGTTAATACAATAAAAACAGATCACAAAAAAGCAAACAAGCATTGGCATATCCCCCAAATATATTTTCATTCTCCTTTTTGTCTTTATGATAAGACACACCCACAACTCCAACTATATAAAGGGTAAAAAATGTTACCATGCTCCTTTGCAAATTCTACTTACTAGCCAGCAGACCACAACACTAGACAGCACAGACACATATACACACAAATCATCCACCACATAACCACCACACAACTAGCACCTGTTAAATTATACACTCACTAAAACACACCTTTACTCACACACTCACCCTCCCCTTCACACACACATCAATCTCCACAACCACCGATCACCGCAAAAGAAGAATCCAAAGTTCACAGACTGTGAGTTGGAAGTAATAGTAGATGAAATACTCAGTGTAGAGCCACAGTCATTTGGCAATTTGGTCCAACAGACCCACCTATCCCAGAAAACCAAGATGTGAGAGAGGATCGTCAACAAAGTGAACGCTCAAGCATGTTGTCTGCACACAATGGACAACATCAGGAACAGGTGGTACGACATACGCAGGAGGGTCAAGAAGCTCATTGGAAAAGAAAATGCCCTGAGCCAGAGTACTGGCGGCGGCCCTCCTGCCAAACCGGTTCATTTCATTTCCTGGGAGGAGAAGGTGCACACCAGCCTACCACCGGAGGGCATACATGGAATATCAGGAGTACCAGAGCCTGGTGAGTACATACTAAAATAGACTATATAATTCAGAAAATACTCATCCACAGACATCACTGTCAAGGACAAAGTCATACAAATAACTGTCAGCTGATATAGAACTATCTGACCCAAATGAGCATGGGATGTGTATGGTTGTTCACCCTTTGTTCACCATGCTGCCTGAGTGAGGGCAACACAAAATGGCGGCGGAGCACAAAATGGCGGGTCAATACGATCGTTATCGAAAATCGAATTTCCTCAGACCCTCCTTTTGCCAGAACTCAGGCAAGATACATAGACTCACGCTAATCTGAGTCAATGTCGATGGCCATGAGGTCATCGAGCTGTTGCTGTAGCATCATTTTAATATTCTCTGTTCTTTGTGACTTGGGTTTAGGAATGCACACAGTAGCACAAAGATCGCAGATGGCGGGGCCACAGTGCATACAAAGGCAACAAGAGAAAATGATGGCTAAAACTATTCCAAGGAATGTCAATACCTTCCAACCCCATTTGGCCAGTAGTCCCCAAAACCACTCCAATAACGACCAATCTCCTTCGTCCTGATGAATCAACTCGGAGATTTCATGTAACTTAGAAATGGCTTGGTATACTGTCGGAGCGCCATCAGGTATAAAAATACAGCAACTCGAACCGATCAAACTACACACTCCACCACGGTCCGCACGAACAAAGTCTTACGCAACTCGATTCTGTAAAATCATAAGACGATCCGCCTGTAGTTCTGCCGTGATATTACTCAAAGCTCCTACAGTGATGTCTATAGTGGTTTCTACCACACAAACCAGTTGTCTTATATTTCTGCGATTGGCCATAGGACCCCAAAAAGGAAGAAATCCTTTGAGGAAATCTCCTCGCTCTTGTCCTGCTGTGTCTTTGGAATCAATAATTCCTCTGCCATATCTATTTCGATGATGATTGGAAGAAGCGGTATATGTAGGAGGAAAAAGGAAAGCGATATAACAGGTACCAGAAAAACCAGTTGGCAACCAAGTGTAAGCTCTATCGTGACAGATAAAATACGTGCCCTGAGATGGTACTAGAGGTGGAGAATTCTGAGAGGAGTAGATGTATGTGTGGGAACAGCTGTTTCTCTGTACGTTGTCAGCAGATTGATCATTGGTAGACGTCGAGATCTGGTATAGAATATTGGACTTTTTGGTCCAATCTCGTTGTGAAAGTGACCACAACCCATTGGTGTTAGATATAGCATGTTCCCAACCGAAGATTGATCAGGATATGTCATCACAATCTGTCCCAAATTTAATTGCAACTGAAGGAGGCAGGAGAGTACAATGGAGAACATTTATACAAGCACCCGAAAAAATGTCCTCCCTCTATCAACAAATTATAATATTTCTAGAAAACGCATTTGATATCTCAGAAAACAGCCGAGGCTATGAATCCCTGCTAGCGTTAGGTAAGAATCATCAGGACTTGTTTTTAAACTTGGCAGAGTTTTTCTACAATGGGAAAAATAACAATAAGTCTGACCCCAGACCGAAACACCCCTGGTATAACAAAGCATGTAAGGAAGCTAAATGTGCTTTGTTATCCGGTATTAAGGATAAGGACAACCTATGTATTGAAGAACCAGAACCTTATGGGCCTGGCGGCACAGGGTACGCCTTAATCTCCGGGGTTCTCCTGCACAGCTGCACAGAGACACAGGACACTCTGTCAGGCGTAAAAGATCGGGTTTTATTAGCTGCAGCTAGTACAGTTATCCCAGAAGTACACAAGGTAGGTTCTCAGGAGACTGCCACTTCACTCCGTGGCGCACAATCTTATATAGTACATAGGTGACATATACATTAACCAAGAACACACCTAAAACACATAAAAAGAGCCAATAAGAATAGTTTGAAAATAAGTCGGAGCCAATAGAAAGAATTGGAAAACAAAGTATCGAGTAACCCAAAGAAGCCTGTCCTCCAACTGTGTTTGTCACCCCTCCCCACAAGTTAATTAATCAACGGGTTTGTAACTGACTTGTAGGTGGCGAGACACGTTTGTATGTTTTGGAGGACAGTTGTGAAACAAGAGAATACGAGCAGAGGACAGCGAAGGCCAGACGAAAGGATAAAGTCAGAAGAGAATAGTGTGAACCAACAGATAGTTGAGACAGGGAATAGAAAAACCAGACGGGGATTAGTGTACTCGGCCAGTCCTTAACATCAGCTTTGCAAATAGAAGCAGAAGGCTTATTTCGACACGATGTTGCAGGAAAAAAGCAGAAAAGACTTTGTTTGCCATGCTGCCTGAGTGAGGGCAACACAAAATGGCGGCGGAGCACAAAATGGCGGGTCAATACGATCGTTATCGAAAATCGAATTTCCTCTGACACTCCTTTTGCCAGAACTCAGGCAAGATACATAGACTCACGCTAATCTGAGTCAATGTCGATGGCCATGAGGTCATCGAGCTGTTGCTGTAGCATCATTTTAATATTCTCTGTTCTTTGTGACTTGGGTTTAGGAATGCACACAGTAGTACAAAGATCGCAGATGGCGGGGCCACAGTGCATACAAAAGCAACAAGAGAAAATGATGGCAATACCTTCCAACCCCATTTGGACAGTAGTCCCCAAAACCACTCCAATAACGACCAATCTCCTTCGTCCTGATGAATCGACTCGGAGATTTCATGTAACTTAGAAATGGCTTGGTATACTGTCGGAGCGTCATCAGGTATGAAAATACAGCAACTCGACCCGATCAATCTACACACTCCACCACGGTTCGCAAGAACAAAGTCTAATGCAACTCGATTCTGTAAAGTCATAAGAAGATCCGCCTGTACTTCTGCCGTGATATTACTCAAAGCTCCTACAGTGATGTCTATAGTGGTTTCTACGACACGAACCCGTTGTCTTATATTTCTGCGATTGGCAATAGGACCCCAAAAAGGAAGAAATCCTTTGAGGAAATCTCCTCCCTCTTGTCCTGCTGTGTCTTTGGAATCAATAATTCCTCTGCCATATCTATTTCGATGATGATTGGAAGAAGCGGTATATGTAGGAGGAAAAGAAAAGCGATATAACAGGTACCAGAAAAACCAGTTGGCAACCAAGTGTAAGCTCTATCGTGACAGATAAAATACGTGCCCTGAGATGGTACTAGAGGTGGAGAATTCTGAGAGGAGTAGATGTATGTGTGGGAACAGATGTTTCTCTGTACGGTGTCAGCAGATTGATCATTGGTAGACGTCGAGATCTGGTATAGAATATTGGACTTTTTGGTCCAATCTCGTTGTGAAAGTGACCACAACCCATTGGTGTTAGATATAGCATGTTCCCAACCGAAGATTGATCAGGATATGTCATCACAATCTGTCCCAAATTTAATTGCAACTGAAGAAGGCAGGAGAGTACAATGGAGAACATTAATACAAGCACCCAAAAAAATGTCCTCCCTCTATCAACAAATTATAATATTTCTAGAAAACGCATTTGATATCTCAGAAAACAGCCGAGGCTATGAATCCCTGCTAGCGTTAGGTAAGAATCATCAGGACTTGTTTTTAAACTTGGAAGAGTTTTTCTACAATGGGAAAAATAACAATAAGTCTGACCCCAGACCGAAACACCCCTGGTATAACAAAGCATGTAAGGAAGCTAAATGCGCTTTGTTATCCGGGATTAAGGATAAGGACAACCTATGTATTGAAGAAACAGAACCTTATGGGCCTGGCGGCGCAGGGTACGCCTTAAACTCCGGGGTTCTCCTGCTCAGCTACACAGAGACACGGGACACTCTGTCAGGCGTAAAAGATCGGATTTTATTAGCTGCAGCTAGTACAGTTATCCCAGAAGTACACAAGGTAGGTTCTCAGGAGACTGCCACTTCACTCCGTGGCGCACAATCCTATATAGTACATAGGTGACATATACATTAACCAGGAACACATCAAAAACACATCAAAAGAGCCAATAAGAATAGTTCGAAAATAAGTCGTAGCCAATAGAAAGAATTGGAAAACAAAGTATCGAGTAACCCGAAGAAGCCTCTCCTCCAACTGTGTTTGTCACCCCTCCCCACAAGTTAATTAATCAACGGGTTTGTAACTGACTTGCAGGTGGCGAGACACGTTTGTATGTTTTGGGGGATAGTTGTGAAACAAGAGAATACGAGCAGAGGACAGCGAAGGCCAGACGATAAGATAAAGTCAGAAGAGAATAGTGTGAACCAACAGATAGTTGAGACAGGGATTAGAAAAACCAGACGGGGATTAGTGTACTCGGCCAGTCCTTAACATCAGCTTTGTCAATAGAAGCAGAAGGCTTATTTCGACACGATGTTGCAGGAAAAAAGCAGAAAAGACTTCGTTCGCCGTGCTGCCTGAGTGAGGGCAACACAAAATGGCGGCGGAGCACAAAATGGCTGGTCAATACGATCGTGATAGAAAATCGAATTTCCTCAGACCCTCCTTTTGCCAGAACTCAGGCAAGATACATAGACTCACGCTAATCTGAGTCAATGTCGATGGCCATGAGGTCATTGAGTTGTTGCTGTAGCATCATTTTAATATTCTCTGTTCTTTGTGACTTGGGTTTAGAAATGCACACAGTAGCACAAAGATCGCAGAAGGCGGGGCCACAGTGCATACAAAGGCAACAAGAGAAAATGATGGCTAAAACTATTCCAAGGAATGTCAATACCTTCCAACCCCATTTGGACAGTAGTCCCCATATCCACACCAATAATGACCAATCTCCTTCGTCCTGATGAACCAACTCGGAGATTTCATGTAACTTAGAAATGGCTTGGTATACTGTCGGAGCGTCATCAGGTATGAAAATAGAGCAACTCGACCCGATCAATCTACACACTCCACCACGGTCCGCAAGAACAAAGTCTAACGCAACTCGGTTCTGTAAAGTCATAAGACGATCCGCCTGTAGTTCTGCCGTGATATTACTCAAAGCTCCTACAGTGATGTCTATAGTAGTTTCTACGACACGAACCAGTTATCTTATACTTCTGCGATTGGCCATAGGACCCCATAAAGGAAGAAATCCTTTGAGGAAATCTCCTCCCTCTTGTCCTGCTGTGTCTTTGGAATCAATAATTCCTCTGCCATATCTATTTCGATGATGATTGGAAGAAGCGGTATATGGAGGAGGAAAAAGGAAAGCGATATAACAGGTACCAGAAAAACCAGTTGGCAAGCAAGTGTAAGCTCTATCGTGACAGATAAAATAGGTGCCCTGAGATGGTACTAGAGGTGGAGAATTCTGAGAGGAGTAGATGTATGTGTGGTAACAGCTGTTTCTCTGTACGGTGTCAGCAGATTGATCATTGGTAGACATCGAGATCTGGTATAGAATATTGGACTTTTCGGTCCAATCTCGTTGTGAAAGTAACCACAACCCATTGGTGTTAGATATAGCATGTTCCCAACCCAAGATTGATCAGGATATGTCATCACAATCTGTCCCAAATTTAATTGCAACTGAAGGAGGCAGGAGAGTACAATGGAGAACATTTATACAAGCACCCGAAAAAATGTCCTCCCTCTATCAACAAATTATAATATTTCTAGAAAACGCATTTGATATCTCAGAAAACAGCCGAGACTTTGAATCCCTGCTAGCGTTAGGTAAGAATCATCAGGACTTGTTTTTAAACTTGGCAGAGTTTTTCTACAATGGGAAAAATAACAATAAGTCCGACCCCGGCCCGAAACACCCCTGGTATAACAAAGCATGTAAGGAAGCTAAATGCGCTTTGTTATCCGGGATTAAGGATAAGGACAACCTATGTATTGAAGAACCAGAACCTTATGGGCCTGGTGGCGCAGGGTACGCCTTAATCTCCGGGGTTCTCCTGCTCAGCTACACAGAGACACGGGACACTCTGTCAGGCGTAAAAGATCGGGTTTTATTAGCTGCAGCTAGTACAGTTATCCCAGAAATACACAAGGTACGTTCTCAGGAGACTGCCACTTCACTCCGTGGCGCACAATCTTATATTGTACATAGGTGACATATACATTAACCAAGAACACACCTAAAACACATAAAAAGAGCCAATAAGAATAGTTCGAAAATAAGTCGGAGCCAATAGAAAGAATTGGAAAACAAAGTATCGAGTAACCCGAAGAAGCCTCTCCTCCAACTGTGTTTGTCATCCCTCCCCACAAGTTAATTAATCAACGGGTTTGTAACTGACTTGCAGGTGGCGAGACACGTTTGTATGTTTTGGAGGACAGTTGTGAAACGAGAGAATACGAGCAGAGGACAGCGAAGGGCAGACGATAAGATAAAGTCAGAAGAGAATAGTGTGAACCAACAGATAGTTGAGACGGGGATTAGAAAATCCAGACGGGGATTAGTGTACTCGGCCAGTCCTTAAGATCAGATTTGTAAATAGAAGCAGAAGGCTTATTTCGACACGATGTTGCAGGAAAAAAGCAGAAAAGACTTTGTTCGCCATGCTGCCTGAGTGAGGGCAACACAAAATGGCGGCGGAGCACAAAATGGCGGGTCAATACGATCGTTATCGAAAATCGAATTTCCTCAGACCCTCTTTTTGCCAGAACTCAGGCAAGATACACAGACTCACGCTAATCTGAGTCAATGTCGATGGCCATGAGGTCATCGAGCTGTTGCTGTTGCATCATTTTAATATTCTCTGTTCTTTGTGACTTGGGTTTAGGAATGCACACAGTAGCACAAAGATCGCAGATGGCGGGGCCACAGTGCATACAAAGGCAACAAGAGAAAATGATGGCTAAAACTATTCCAAGGAATGTCAATACCTTCCAACCCCATTTGGACAGTAGTCCCCAAAACCACTCCAATAACGACGAATCTCCTTCGTCCCGATGAATCAACTCGGAGATTTCATGAAACTTAGAAATGGCTTGGTATATTGTCGGAGCGTCATCAGGTATGAAAATAGAGCAACTCGACCCGATCAATCTACACACTCCACCACGGTCCGCAAGAACAAAGTCTAACGCAACTCGGTTCTGTAAAGTCATAAGACGATCCGCCTGTAGTTCTGCCGTGATATTTCTCAAAGCTCCTACAGTGATGTCTATAGTGGTTTCTACGACACAAACCAGTTGTCTTATACTTCTGCGATTCGCCATAGGACACCAAAAAGGAAGAAATCCTTTGAGGAAATCTCCTCCCTCTTGTCCTGCTGTGTCTTTGGAATCAATAATTCCTCTGCCATATCTATTTCGATGATGATTGGAAGAAGCGGTATATGTAGGAGGAAAAAGGAAAGCGATATAACAGGTACCAGAAAAACCAGTTGGCAACCAAGTGTAAGCTCTATCGTGACAGATAAAAATACGTGCCCTGAGATGGTACTAGAGGTGGAGAATTCTGAGAGGAGTAGATGTATGTGTGGTAACGGCTGTTTCTCTGGACGGTGTCAGCAGATTGATCATTGGTAGACATCGAGATCTGGTATAGAATATTGGACTTTTCCGTCCAATCTCGTTGTGAAAGTAACCACAACCCATTGGTGTTAGATATAGCATGTTCCCAACCCAAGATTGATCAGGATATGTCATCACAATCTGTCCCAAATTTAATTGCAACTGAAGGAGGCAGGAGAGTACAATGGAGAATATTTATACAAGCACCCGAAAAAATGTCCTCCCTCTATCAACAAATTATAATATTTCTAGAAAACACATTTGATATCTCAGAAAACAGCCGAGGCTTTGAATCCCTCCTAGCGTTAGGTAAGAATCATCAGGACTTGTTTTTAAACTTGGCAGAGTTTTTCTACAATGGGAAAAATAACAATAAGTCTGCCCCCAGACCGAAACACCCCTGGTATAACAAAGCATGTAAGGAAGCTAAATGCGCTTTGTTATCCGGGATTAAGGATAAGGACAACCTATGTATTGAAGAACCAGAACCTTATGGGCCTGGCGGCGCAGGGTACGCCTTAATCTCCGGGGTTCTCCTGCTCAGCTACACAGAGACACGGGACACTCTGTAAGGCGTAAAAGATCGGATTTTATTAGCTGCAGCTAGTACAGTTATCCCAGAAGTACACAAGGTAGGTTCTCAGGAGACTGCCACTTCACTCCGTGGCGCACAATCTTATATAGTACATAGGTGACATATACATTAACCAAGAACACACCTAAAACACATATAAAGAGCCAATAAGAATAGTTCGAAAATAAGTCGGAGCCAATAGAAAGAATTGGAAAACAAAGTATCGAGTAACCCGAAGAAGCCTCTCTTCTAAACTGTGTTTGTCACCCCTCCCCACAAGTTAATTAATCAACGGGTTTGTAACTGACTTGCAGGTGGCGAGGCACGTTTGTATGTTTTGGAGGACAGTTGTGAAACGAGAGAATACGAGCAGAGGACAGCGAAGGCCAGACGATAAGATAAAGTCAGAAGAGAATAGTGTGAACCAACAGATAGTTGAGACAGGGATTAGAAAAACCAGACGGGGATTAGTGTACTCGGCCAGTCTTTACCATCAGCTTTGTAAATAGAAGCAGAAGGCTTATTTCGACACGATGTTGCAGGAAAAAAGCAGAAAAGACTTTGTTCGCCATGCTGCCTGAGTGAGGGCAACACAAAATGGCGTCGGAGCACAAAATGGCGGGTCAATACGATCGTGATAGAAAATCGAATTTCCTCAGACCCTCCTTTTGCCAGAACTCAGGCAAGATACATAGACTCACGCTAATCTGAGTCAATGTCGATGGCCTTGAGGTCATCGAGTTGTTGCTGTAGCATCATTTTAATATTCTCTGTTCTTTGTGACTTGGGTTTAGGAATGCACACAGTAGCACAAAGATCGCAGATGACGGGGCCACAGTGCATACAAAGGCAACAAGAGAAAATGATGGCTAAAACTATTCCAAGGAATGTCAATACCTTCCAACCCCATTTGGACAGTAGTCCCCAAATCCACTCCAATAACGACAAATCTCCTTCGTCCTGATGAATCAACTCGGAGATTTCATGTAACTTAGAAATGGCTTAGTATACTGTCGGAGCGTCATCAGGTATGAAAATAGAGCAACTCGACCCGATCAATCTACACACTCCACCACGGTCCGCAAGAACAAAGTCTAACGCAACTCGGTTCTGTAAAGTCATAAGACGATCCGCCTGTAGTTCTGCCGTGATATTACTCAAAGCTCCTACAGTGATGTCTATAGTGGTTTCTACGACACGAACCAGTTGTCTTATACTTCTGCGATTGGCCATAGGACCCCAAAAAGGAAGAAATCCTTTGAGGAAATCTCCTCCCTCTTGTCCTGCTGTGTCTTTGGAATCAATATTTCCTCTGCCATATCTATTTCGATGATGATTGGAAGAAGCGGTATATGTAGGAGGAAAAAGGAAAGCGATATAACAGGTACCAGAAAAACCAGTTGGCAACCAAGTGAAAGCTCTATCGTGACAGATAAAATAGGTGCCCCGAGATGGTACTAGAGGTGGAGAATTCTGAGAGGAGTAGATATATGTGTGGTAACAGCTGTTTCTCTGTACGGTGTCAGCAGATTGATCATTGGTAGACATCGAGATCTGGTATAGAATATTGGACTTTTCAGTCCAATCTCGTTGTGAAAGTAACCACAACCCATTGGTGTTAGATATAGCATGTTCCCAACCGAAGATTGATCAGGATATGTCATCACAATCTGTCCCAAATTTAATTGCAACTGAAGGAGGCAGGAGAGTACAATGGAGAACATTTATACAAGCACCCGAAAAAATGTCCTCCCTCTATCAACAAATTATAATATTTCTAGAAAACGCATTTGATATCTCAGAAAACAGACGAGGCTATGAATCCCTGCTAGCGTTAGGTAAGAATCATCAGGACTTGTTTTTAAACTTGGCAGAGTTTTTCTACAATGGGAAAAATAACAATAAGTCTGCCCCCAGACCGAAACACCCCTGGTATAACAAAGCATGTAAGGAAGCTAAATGCGCTTTGTTATCCGGGATTAAGGATAAGGACAACCTATGTATTGAAGAACCAGAACCTTATGGGCCTGGCGGCGCAGGGTACGCCTTAATCTCCGGGGTTCTCTTGCTCAGCTACACAGAGACACAGGACACTCTGTCAGGCGTAAAAGATCGGATTTTATTAGCTGCACCTAGTACAGTTATCCCAGAAGTACACAAGGTAGGTTCTCAGGAGACTGCCACTTGACTCCGTGGCACACAATCTTATATAGTACATAGGTGACATATACATTAACCAAGAAAACACCTAAAACACATCAAAAGAGCCAATAAGAATAGTTCGAAAATAAGTCAGAGCCAATAGAAAGAATTGGAAAACAAAGTATCGAGTAACCCGAAGAAGCCTCTCCTCCAACTGTGTTTGTCACCCCTCCCCACAAGTTAGTTAATCAACGGGTTTGTAACTGAGTTGCAGGTGGCGAGACACGTTTGTATGTTTTGGAGGACAGTTGTGAAACGAGAGAATACGAGCAGAGGACAGCGAAGGCCAGACGATAAGATAAAGTCAGAAGAGAATAGTGTGAACCAACAGATAGTTGAGACAGGGATTAGAAAAACCAGACGGGGATTAGTGTACTCGGCCAGTCCTTAACATCAGCTTTGTAAATAGAAGCAGAAGGCTTATTTCGACACGATGTTGCAGGAAAAAAGCAGAAAAGACTTTGTTCATGATGTATGATGTTACAATGCATGCTTTTACAACGCATGCCGTTACAACGCATTTTTTACAACGCAAGATCTGTTACAACGCAAGTCTTTACAACGCATGCATTTACAACGACATACACTAGATGGAGTGCTGACATTAGAAATGTATAATTTACTATTCTAACTCCAGTCCACGTTGCAGTAGGGAAGGTGTTTGGATAGTAAAACTACACTATTTCTAATGTTAGCACGCCATCTAGTGCATTTCGTTGTAATGACTTGCGTTGTAATGGCATGCGTTGTAATAGATTTTGCGTTGTAATAGTTTTGTTGTAATGGTAGTGCGTTGTAAAAGTTGCATTGTGAAGGTTGTTCACCCTTTGTTCGCCATGCTGCCTGAGTGAGGGCAACACAAAATGGCGGCGGAGCACGAAATGGCGGGTCAATACGATCGTTATCGAAAATCGAATTTCCTCAGACCCTCCTTTTGCCAGAACTCAGGCAAGATACATAGACTCACGCTAATCTGAGTCAATGTCGATGGCCTTGAGGTCATCGAGCTGTTGCTGTAGCATCATTTTAATATTCTCTGTTCTTTGTGACTTGGGTTTAGGAATGCACACAGTAGCACAAATATCGCAGATGGCGGGGCCACAGTGCATACAAAGGTAACAAGAGAAAATGATGGCTAAAACTATTCCAAGGAATGTCAATACCTTCCAACCCCATTTGGACAGTAGTCTCCAAAACCATTCCAATAACGACCAATCTCCTTCGTCCTGATGAATCAACTCGGAGATTTCATGTAACTTAGAAATGGCTTGGTATACTGTCGGAGCGTCATCAGGTATGAAAATAGAGCAACTCGACCCGATCAATCTACACACTCCACCACGGTCCGCAAGAACAAAGTCTAACGCAACTCGGTTCTGTAAAGTCATAAGACGATCCACCTGTAGTTCTGCCGTGATATTACTCAAAGCTCCTACAGTGATGTCTATAGTGGTTTCTACGACACAAACCAGTTGTCTTATACTTCTGCGATTGTCCATAGGGCCCCAAAAAGGAAGAAATCCTTTGAGGAAATCTCCTCCCTCTTGTCCTGCTGTGTCTTTGGAATCAATAATTCCTCTGCCATATCTATTTCGATGATGATTGGAAGAAGCGGTATATGTAGGAGGAAAAAGGAAAGCGATATAACAGGTACCAGAAAAACCAGTTGGCAACCAAGTGTAAGCTCTATCGTGACAGATAAAATAGGTGCCCCAAGATGGTACTAGAGGTGGAGAATTCTGAGAGGAGTAGATGTATGTGTGGTAACAGCTGTTTCTCTGTACATTGTCAGCAGATTGATCATTGGTAGACATTGAGATCTGGTATAGAATATTGGACTTTTCGGTCCAATCTCGTTGTGAAAGTAACCACAACCCATTGGTGTTAGATATAGCATGTTCCCAACCCAAGATTGATCAGGATATGTCATCACAATCTGTCCCAAATTTAATTGCAACTGAAGGAGGCAGGAGAGTACAATGGAGAACATTTATACAAGCACCCGAAAAAATGTCCTCCCTCTATCAACAAATTATAATATTTCTAGAAAACGCATTTGATATCTCAGAAAACAGCCGAGGCTATGAATCCCTGCTAGCGTTAGGTAAGAATCATCAGGACTTGTTTTTAAACTTGGCAGAGTTTTTCTACAATGGGAAAAATAACAATAAGTCTGACCCCAGACCGAAACACCCCTGGTATAACAAAGCATGTAAGGAAGCTAAATGCGCTTTGTTATCCGGGATTAAGGATAAGGACAATCTATGTATTGAAGAACCAGAACCTTATGGGCCTGGCGGAGCAGGGTACGCCTTAATCTCCGGGGTTCTCTTGCTCAGCTACACAGAGACACGGGACACTCTGTCAGGCGTAAAAGATCGGATTTTATTAGCTGCACCTAGTACAGTTATCCCAGAAGTACACAAGGTAGGTTCTCAGGAGACTGCCACTTCACTCCGTGGCACACAATCTTATATAGTACATAGGTGACATATACATTAACCAAGAACACACCTAAAACACATAAAAAGAGCCAATAAGAATAGTTCGAAAATAAGTCGGAGCCAATAGAAAGAATTGGAAAACAATGTATCGAGTAACCCGAAGAAGCCTCTCCTCCAACTGTGTTTGTCACCCCTCCCCACAAGTTAGTTAATCAACGGGTTTGTAACTGACTTGCAGGTGGCGAGACACGTTTGTATGTTTTGGAGGACAGTTGTGAAACGAGAGAATACGAGCAGAGGACAGCGAAGGGCAGACGATAAGATAAAGTCAGAAGAGAATAGTGTGAACCAACAGATAGTTGAGACAGGGATTAGAAAAACCAGACGGGGATTAGTGTACTCGGCCAGTCCTTAACATCAGCTTTGTAAATAGAAGCAGAAGGCTTATTTCGACACGATGTTGCAGGAAAAAAGCAGAAAAGACTTTGTTCGCCATGCTGCCTGAGTGAGGGCAACACAAAATGGCGGCGGAGCACAAAATGGCGGGTCAATACGATCGTTATCGAAAATCGAATTTCCTCAGTTCCTCCTTTTGCCAGAACTCAGGCAAGATACATAGACTCACGCTAATCTGAGTCAATGTCGATGGCCATGAGGTCATCGAGCTGTTGCTGTAGCATCATTTTAATATTCTCTGTTCTTTGTGACTTGGGTTTAGGAATGCACACAGCAGCACAAAGATCGCAGATGGCGGGGCCACAGTGCATACAAAGGCAACAAGAGAAAATGATGGCTAAAACTATTCCAAGGAATGTCAATACCTTCCAACCCCATTTGGACAGTAGTCCCCAAAACCACTCCAATAACGACCAATCTCCTTCGTCCTGATGAATCAACTCGGAGATTTCATGTAACTTAGAAATGGCTTGGTATACTGTCGGAGCGTCATCAGGTATGAAAATAGAGCAACTCGACCCGATCAATCTACACACTCCACCACGGTCCGCAAGAACAAAGTCTAACGCAACTCGGTTCTGTAAAGTCATAAGACGATCCGCCTGTAGTTCTGCCGTGATATTACTCAAAGCTCCTACAGTGATGTCTATAGTGGTTTCTACGACACGAACCAGTTGTCTTATACTTCTGCGATTGGCCATAGGACCCCAAAAAGGAAGAAATCCTTTGAGGAAATCTCCTCCCTCTTGTCCTGCTGTGTCTTTGGAATCAATAATTCCTCTGCCATATCTATTTCGATGATGATTGGAAGAAGCGGTATATGTAGGAGGAAAAAGGAAAGCGATATAACAGGTACCAGAAAAACCAGTTGGCAACCAAGTGTAAGCTCTATCGTGACAGATAATATAGGTGCCCTGAGATGGTACTAGAGGTGGAGAATTCTGAGAGGAGTAGATGTATGTGTGGTAACAGCTGTTTCTCTGTACGGTGTCAGCAGATTGATCATTGGTAGACATCGAGATCTGGTATAGAATATTGGACTTTTCGGTCCAATCTCGTTGTGAAAGTAACCACAACCGATTGGTGTTAGATATAGCATGTTCCCAACCCAAGATTGATCAGGATATGTCATCACAATCTGTCCCAAATTTAATTGCAACTGAAGGAGGCAGGAGAGTACAATGGAGAACATTTATACAAGCACCCGAAAAAATGTCCTCCCTCTATCAACAAATTATAATATTTCTAGAAAACGCATTTGATATCTCAGAAAACAGCCGAGGCTATGAATCCCTGCTAGCGTTAGGTAAGAATCATCAGGACTTGTTTTTAAACTTGGCAGAGTTTTTCTACAATGGGAAAAATAACAATAAGTCTGCCCCCAGACCGAAACACCCCTGGTATAACAAAGCATGTAAGGAAGCTAAATGCGCTTTGTTATCCGGGATTAAGGATAAGGACAACCTATGTATTGAAGAACCAGAACCTTATGGGCCTGGCGGCGCAGGGTACGCCTTAATCTCCGGGGTTCTCCTGCTCAACTACACAGAGACACGGGACACTCTGTCAGGCGTAAAAGATCGGATTTTATTAGCTGCAGCTAGTACAGTTATCCCAGAAGTACACAAGGTAGGTTCTCAGGAGACTGCCACTTCACTCCGTGGCGCACAATCTTATATAGTACATAGGTGACATATACATTAACCAAGAACACACCTAAAACACATAAAAAGAGCCAATAAGAATAGTTCGAAAATAAGTTGGAGCCAATAGAAAGAATTGGAAAACAAAGTATCGAGTAACCCGAAGAAGCCTCTCTTCTAAACTGTGTTTGTCACCCCTCCCCACAAGTTAATTAATCAACGGGTTTGTAACTGACTTGCAGGTGGCGACACACGTTTGTATGTTTTGGAGGTCAGTTGTGAAACGAGAGAATACGAGCAGAGGACAGCGAAGGCCAGACGATAAGATAAAGTCAGAAGAGAATAGTGTGAACCAACAGATAGTTGAGACAGGGATTAGAAAAACCAGACGGGGATTAGTGTACTCGGCCAGTCCTTAACATCAGCTTTGTATATAGAAGCAGAAGGCTTATTTCGACACGATGTTGCAGGAAAAAAGCAGAAAAGACTTTGTTCGCCATGCTGCCTGAGTGAGGGCAACACAAAATGGCGGCGGAGCACAAAATGGCGGGTCAATACGATCGTGATAGAAAATTGAATTTCCTCAGACCCTCCTTTTGCCAGAACTCAGGCAAGATACATAGACTCACGCTAATCTGAGTCAATGTCGATGGCCATGAGGTCATCGAGCTGTTGCTGTAGCATCATTTTAATATTCTCTGTTCTTTGTGACTTGGGTTTAGGAATGCACACAGTAGCACAAAGATTGCAGATGACGGGGCCACAGTGCATACAAAGGCAACAAGAGAAAATGATGGCTAAAACTATTCCAAGGAATGTCAATACCTTCCAACCCCATTTGGACAGTAGTCCCCAAATCCACTCCAATAACGACCAATCTCCTTCGTCCTGATGAATCAACTCGGAGATTTCATGTAACTTAGAAATGGCTTGGTATACTGTCGGAGCGTCATCAGGTATGAAAATAGAGCAACTTGACCTGATCAATCTACACACTCCACCACGGTCCGCAAGAACAAAGTCTAACGCAACTCGGTTCTGTAAAGTCATAAGACGATCCGCCTGTAGTTCTGCCGTGATATTACTCAAAGCTCCTACAGTGATGTCTATAGTGGTTTCTATGACACAAACCAGTTGTCTTATACTTCTGCGATTGGCCATAGGACCCCAAAAAGGAAGAAATCCTTTGAGGAAATCTCCTCCCTCTTGTCCTGCTGTGTCTTTGGAATCAATAATTCCTCTGCCATATCTATTTCGATGATGATTGTAAGAAGCGGTATATGTAGGAGGAAAAAGGAAAGCGATATAACATGTACCAGAAAAACCAGTTGGCATCCAAGTGTAAGCCCTATCGTGACAGATAAAATAGGTGCCCTGAGATGGTACTAGAAGTGGAGAATTCTGAGAGGAGTAGATGTATGTGTGGTAACAGCTGTTTCTCTGTACGGTGTCAGCAGATTGATCATTGGTAGACATCGAGATCTGGTATAGAATATTGGACTTTTCGGTCCAATCTCGTTGTGAAAGTAACCACAACCCATTGGTGTTAGACATAGCATGTTCCCATACCCAAGATTGATCAGGATATGTCATCAAAATCTGTCCCAAATTTAATTGCAACTGAAGGAGGCAGGAGAGTACAATGGAGAACATTTATACAAGCACCCGAAAAAATGTCCTCCCTCTATCAACAAATTATAATATTTCTAGAAAACGCATTTGATATCTCAGAAAACAGCCGAGGCTATGAATCCCTGCTAGCGTTAGGTAAGAATCATCAGGACTTGTTTTTAAACTTGGCAGAGTTTTTCTACAATGGGAAAAATAACAATAAGTCTGACCCCAGACCGAAACACCCCTGGTATAACAAAGCATGTAAGGAAGCTAAATGCGCTTTGTTATCCGGGATTAAGGATAAGGACAACCTATGTATTGAAGAACCAGAACCTTATGGGCCTGGTGGCACAGGGTATGCCTTAATCTCCGGGGTTCTCCTGCTGTCAGACTCTGGTTACGGTACTTCAACTTACACAGGAACAGAGATGCTAGTTCCCAAATCCACCCCGACAGCAATCCAGAGCTTAGTGTGACAAGTCTCTAGAGTGGCTATCTGGGGGGAAGGGGGAAATTGGATAAAATAACAAAAGAGAGAAGAGACTGTTCTGTGGCTTCCTTCTGGAGTCCGTCCAGCAGACTTCTATTGCTGAAGAGGTAACCTGTAGACAAGAGTTATTGTTATCGTAAACTTTTAGTTCTTAACCTCTCTTTCCTCTTAACCCCTATCGCCTTATCTCCTTACCATGCCAATTCCAGAACTCTGCTTCTCTTCTATTTCTTTTCTGTGTGTGCTTTTATTCCTGAGCTATATTCGTCGTCTGAAATTAAAAAGGAAATGACTAGAACCCAAGATTTATCTGCCTCATATGAATCTTTCTCTCTGTGCTTCTCACTTACTTTTCTATCTTTCTTTTCGCTCTCCTATGTTTTATCTTCATTGTTATCTGCCTTGTTCACAGTTTTTTTTTTCTTTTGCACACCTGCAATATATTTACATTTATCTGTTAGGACTTCTGCTTTCTTTTTAACTAAGTATTATCTATTTTAATTTGGGATTCTACTTACTGTGTTTGAGGTCTTTTCCTATTTGTAATTATTCATCTGTGTATTTAATGTTTTCTCTTCTTTTCGTGGAGGTATTATACTCTTGCTCTTAACTACTGTTCGACGACTTATTTCTGTGGTAAGTATGATTTTATCTTATTCTAATTATTTGTAGTTGCTCAAACGTTCTAATATGTTTTACAATTCGCTCTTCGTTTTTTCAGGACTTGCTGTAACAACTCGTTATCTCTTTGAAGAATTACAGTAAAGCCACTTTCCTCACAGTAAGTTCTAATACTCTACTGATATCAGTAATTTACTTCAGTTCTCTGACGTGACAAATATACACTTGTTAACTTAGCTTCGTTTTTCTTTTTCTTCCTTCAAATGCTCCTGTAGACGCTGCTTCCTCTCCCTGATGACTCGGTGCGAGATCCTCACAACTGAGATTTGCTGTTCTCCTCAAAACGTCACTCTCGTTCTATGGACTTGGATTTCCAACTTGTATCTACTGACTTCCGAAAACCCTTCAGTAGATTCTGTAAAGTCTTCAAAACTGAAACTGAAAAAACTTTTAGTCAGAGCGCCCCGAAGTGCGCTCCTTACTCTCTAGAATTCTTGGTGAAGTGCGCAGTTCCTAAGTGGCGCGAGCCTCACCTAGGATTCCAGCGCGTTCTCTGCCAAACACTAGAACGCTAACAGCTACTCGGTTCTGGTGGCCTTCTCTGGCGCCATTTCCGAGTCAGCTCCACCCATGTACCTTCCATTACTCGGGGTGTACAAACTTTAAGTCTTCGATGCGCAATTAAACCTATCTGTAATCTTGGGGTCCTGACAGTATCCTCCAACAAGGTAGGTTCTCTCCTCTGGGGTTTAGTTGGTGATCGTAGATGAAAGGCCTTAACTAATCTTGGAGCATGGACATCTTCCTCTCGTTCCCAAGATCTTTCCTCGGGCCCATAACCCTTCCAGTCCACCAAATAGTACAACTTCCCTTTTTGCATTTTGGAGTCTAGGATCTCCTTGACTTCAAATTCAGTACCAGTCTCTAGCTGAAGAGGCCTTGGAGGCAAGTCTTTTCATAGATTTTCTGGAGCCTTCTTCAACAGGGATATGTGGAAAACCGGATGTATTTTCAACTTTGGTGGCAATTGAATTCGGTAAGTCACCGGATTTACTTTCTCCTCTACCAGATATGGACCAATAAATCTCGGTTGAAACTTCCGATTACCTTTCAATCTCAAATTCTTAGTACTTAACCAAACCCTGTCTCCTATTTCCAATGGGGGGCCTACTCGTCTCTTTCTGTCTGCATAACTCTTATATTTTTCTTTAGCTAGTTCAAGATTTTCAATTGCCCTCTTATGTACCTGATCTAACTGTGCTACGATTTCCTCCACTGCCGGAACTGAGATCTCGGTTTGCCTGAGGGTCGAGTTTGGATGTCTTCCATAATTCATAAAGAAAGGAGAATACCCAGTGGAAACATTCTTTGCATTGTTATGGGCGAACTCTGCTGCCCACAAATAGTCCGACCAATTTCCTTCTTGTTTCAAAAGAAACAATCTCAAATACTGTTCAAGTTCCTGGTTCACCCTCTCGGTTTGACCGTCAGTTTCTGGGTGGTAACTGGTGGAAAAACGGACTTCTGTACCCAACCCTTCCATGAAAGATTTCCAGAAATGGGAAATGAACTGTGGACCCCTATCTGTGATTACTATTTTAGGGATTCCATGTATTTTCACAATTTGAGTACTAAAATGAGTCGCCAACTGCTTAGCTGTTGGCACTCCTTTTAAAGCTGTAAAATGAGCCATTTTAGAAAGGGAATCTACTACTACTAAGATGGTATTGTAGCCCTGACTAAGGGGTAAGTCTGTTATCAGGTCTCATGTAACTGTGTGCCAAGGATAAGGTGGAGTGGGTAAGGGCATAAGTAAACCTTTTGGGGCCTGGCTTTCGGATTTTCCCTGAGCACAAATCTCACAAGTCTTAACGTATTTCTCAATACTCTTCGACATTTCAGGCCACCAGTAGTGTCGCTGGATCAGTTCTCTGGTCTTTGCCTCTTCTTTATGTCCTGCCAACTTTGCATCATGGCATTCTTTGATAATCTGTTGCTGCAACTCTTTAGTGGGAATATACAGAGCTCCTTGGAAGTAGGGCAACTGATTACGAACCTCTCTTCCTTCCTTCTTTGCCCATTCTTTCAAGGTCTTTTCATCCATTTCGTCAGAGATACCCTGTTCAAGATCAACTGAAGTGATTGCTCCAATAATCTTTTCACTTGGGATAATGGATTGATTTCCTAGAGGTGTCTTTTGATTTTCTGTGTCTATCCTAGACAAGGCATCTGCTTTTCCGTTCTGGGCCCATGGTCGATAAGTAATGACGAAATCGCAATCAGCAAAGTACAGCGACCATCGCAATTGTCTTGGTGTTAAGGTTCTGGCTGTTTTTAGAAATTTTAAATTTCTATGGTCTGTATACACTGTGACTTGATGCTGTGCTCCCATTAAATGATGTCTCCAATCCTTGAATGCGTCTTCTATGGCCAATAGCTCCTTCTCAGTGATTGTATAGTTTATTTCTGCCGGAGTTAATTTTCTTGACCTATAGGCGACTGGGTGCAGCTGCCCCGTTTGCTTGCTTCGTTGGGACAAAATTCCTCCCACCGCCTGATCAGAGGCATCGGTCTCCACATAAAATGGTTCAGTCGGGTCTGCATGTTGCAGGATTGGAGCTGACGTAAAACTTCCCTTTAGGGATCGGAAGGCTTCTTCAGCTTCAGTTGTCCATTCAAATTTGACCCCTTTTTTCAATAGACGGGTGAGTGGTAAAATCTTATGCGAAAATTCCACAATGAATCTCCGGTAAAATATGGCAAAACCAATAAAGCTTTGTACTTCTTTGACGCTCTCGGGTGACTTCCAATTTATCATCGCTTCGATCTTCTTGCGGTCCATAAGAATGCCCGTTGGTGAAATTACAAAACCCAAAAATTCAACCTGAGAGACACTGAAGGCACACTTTTCTAGCTTTACAAACAGTCTGTTTTCTCTCAACTTCTGTAAGACCCTTCTAACCTGATCCTGATGTTCTTCCTTGTTCTCAGAGTAGATAAGGATGTCATCAATGTACACCAGTGCACACTGGTCGATGAATTCCTTCATTACATCGTTAATGAAGTGTTGAAAGGCTGCGGGAGCGTTACATAGCCCATAGGGCATAACCTGATATTCAAATAGGCCGAATCTCGTTCTGAAGGCTGTCTTCCACTCATCGCCCTCCTTCATTCTCACCAGATGATACGCTCCCCTCAGATCCAATTTCGTGTAAATTGTTGCTCCTTTTACTTGATCTAGCAAAACAGATATTAGCGGCAATGGATAACGGTTCTTCTTTGTAATCTTATTGATGGCTCTGTAGTCGATGCAAGTCCTCAAATCTCCTTCTTTCTTTGGCACAAAAAATAGAGGAGAGGAGACTGGGGACTGCGAGGGACGAATGAAGCCGTTTGCTAGATACTTATCCAAATACTCTTTTAGGTGATGGTGTTCCTTTTCCGTAAGGGCATACACACGGCTGCAAGGTAAATTTGAACCAGGTTCTATTTCTATTTTACAATCATAAGGTCTGTGGGGTGGTAATTGTTCTGCCTCCACTTCATTGAATACGTCTTCAAAATCTCAATATTCCTCTGGTATGTCTTGTACATGAATTACACAAATTGATCCTCCCGTCTGACACAACGAATGTGCAGGATTCACCTCTTGCTCCTGCAGCTGGCCTCTGAAACAATTCCCCAAACAATAATCTGATTCCATCTTAATGGCTCTGGTACTCCAGTTGATTGTTGGATTATGTTCAGTAAGCCAGGGAAGCCCAAGGATCAACTAGAATTGGGGGGCATCGATCAAGTTAAACTGGATCTTCTCCTCATGTCCATCGTTCGAGATCAGATGAATTAATTCTGTGTGACTGAGTATTGGACCTGAGGACAGATTGGTTCCATCCACAGCCCTAACGGGCTGAGCTTTTAACTTTTTGATGGCTTCGATTCCCACCTTGCTCGCGAACCTTAGATCGCAAAAGTTTCTGGTGGCTCCTGAGTCGATCATCACTGAGACTTCCCTCAGCGTCACGTGTCGAAATCTGATTTCCATTGATAAAGTTAGATGTGGCGCTGCAGACTGAAGAGTATTGGCCACCCGATGTTCTTTTGGAGTCCGATCGAAAATCGCATCCACCTGTTCAACTCCTCCAACAGATGGTGCCTTTAGTTTTCCTTCGGCTTGAAACTTCCCTTGGGTTTCTTTGGGCACGCACGTACAAAATGACCTCCCGATCCACAGTACATGCATAGATTGTTGGTTCTTCTCTTTTCCTTCTCTTCTTTGGAGAGAGGACCCCGTATTGTACCAATCTGCATTGGTTCGATGCCCTGCTGACCTTCATTGCTTCGTCCTCCTTCCGACCTTACTCGATCAAATCGTGGAATCGCTGACTTGAAATCTTTCCTTTTTTCACCTTTTCTTTCCCCATGACGGAAATCGATTTCCAGCACTAAATCCACCAACGCTGAGATTTCTGTGGGTCTATTGGGTATTCCGGCCAAGGCATCCTTTAGCTCATCTCTTAAACCTCGATAAAACACCGCTGCTCTCTTACTCTCAGGCCAGTTGGTTTCCACTACCAGTTTGTTGAATTGAGCCAAATAAGAGACCACATCGCAGCTCCCCTGTTTCAGGTCGAGTAGCTCGTTGTCTACGGCTTGAGATATCCGCCTTCTGTCAAATATTCGAAGGAATTCTTCTTTGAAGTTCTCATAATTCCGCAGTATGGGATCGTCTTTTGAAATCAGAGGCAAAGACCAGGACGCTGCATCCCCACTTACGTATGACAACACAAAGGCCACCCGAGCATCTGGAAAAATGGAAGGGCGGCACATGAAGTGTAATGAGCACTGCGTAATGAATATTTGAGCCTTCTGCGGATCCCCACTAAAACGCTAGGGTGCTGCTAGTGGAATGACTGGTGAGAGGGAATGAATTACCTGAGTTGTCATCCTATTAGTTACTCACTTAAATTACTCTAACGGATCAACCGTAGTTGATATGGGTGCACTTTAGTGGGGAGAGATGTGAAGGATCTAATTAGAGTAAATACCTACGTCTTCACCAGCAGGTGAGCAAGGAAAAGTCTTCTTTTTTGTTTATTTACCCTCACACACCCTAGTGGTGTCATGCTTCATCATCGGGTCACCCCGACGCCTAAAAGTCGGGGTGGGCTCAACCACAGTATTGGGAGCTCTTGATAGAAGTTGGTGACCTGGGGGGCTGAATAAATTAAAATACCTCAAACAGATGCCCGGTTTCCCTTTATTCTTGGGTCTGTTTGGGTAACTAAAAAAACAAATGTTGGGTCTTATAAGGAATCTTATGGTCCTAAGACCCTAGTGCCAACATGTTTCAGTCCTATTCTGGCCTTATGGGTCCTGGACTTTCATCAGGGCTAGGTTTTGGCCTCCCTAGGAGCCAGGATATAAGGGGGTTTCCCTATCCTGTATGCGATGCAAGGGCAGAGTAGCTGCTCCTTGTAACGATGATTGATAATTTACCAATCATGGGTAGTACTCCATCTGTAAAGAAAAGACAGACAACAAAGAAAAACGAAAAGACAAAACAACATACATTTTATAGTAATGTCAATGTTTTTCTTCAAGACTTCGTCCCACATTGCGTGCTCTGGAACTAATTAATAAACCACTTGTGCCAATTTGTGTCTATGACATAGTGGTAATCAATTGCTTCCAAACTTGTGCCACTCACGTGCTTATCATCACATAATGCTGTTAAGTGACAGATGATTGGTGGGGTGGCTGTAGTACTCAATAACTGATCTTAATTTGTGTCAGTATGTCTATGCTTATACTAGTGACACACTCCATGCCTCACATTCATTCCACATTCATACCGTGTTTGTGAGAAGAATAGCGGTAATCGTAATCATGTTGTATTTATAATTTATCCCTCCTGATTCTGTGCAAAAAATAATAAACAAAATGATAAAAAGATCATAGTCCCTTACCCAATTCTTGAATGGTTTCTGTGTCTCAGGGGACCGTAAAGCATCTAGGGGTAGCTTTATAGTCAAACCCTAAAATCGTGACCCCAGAAGGTTAAGGGAAATGTAAACAAATATGGCAAGTGGTTATTATCTAACCTCAAAAGTTCGAATCCCTCGTATTACCCATATAGAGAAACGAAGGATAAAAAGTCTTAGCGATCGGATTGGAAGTTGCCAGTCTGTGACTTACTTCTTCAAAAGTCCTGCCCCGCGTGCACACCTACTTGGCTCCGGTCCCCGGCTTTCGCGTTTTGAAAAGCGGAGGGACCGTGTATTTAAACCCGTGAGTTGTCATGGAGACAAATCGGTAGGCCGTCCGTCCTAGGCGCATATCCGTATACGTAATGACGTTAATTATGTGCGTGGAACCATGGGGCTTGTAGTTCCGTATTAGATTTGTTGACAAACACGGAGATCGAAATCTTTTACTAAGACCCTAACCTCTTTAATTGCCATTTCGTTATGAAAAAATGCAGTATAAGAGCATATGCGGACCGTAGTTAATGACATTGTGTATAGTTGTCGGCGTTAGATAGTGGGAATAACGTCGTTACGTCTACACACGTCCCGGGAGACAAGGGAGATGTAGTTCCTTGTAGCCACTACACTGCGGACGAGTATAAAACACCGGTACCATTCTCTAACATATATTGCCTCCGTGACACAAGGCATAAAATAAATTCAAAAAAGGTGAGATAAAAATCATTTTACGGTGTTATGACAACACAGTTGAAGCCCACGTGGTGTACCTACTTCTACGGTCGTTACTTGAACGCTGATTATTGGGGAAATTTAACACCACAATGACAGCGAATTTATTGGTAGATCACCAATAGTGATGCATATAATGTATTCGTATTCAGCTCGTACTTGAGGAACAGTGGGGGAGTTTTAATCTGGGTATACTCCGTGTGTTATAATCAAAGGAACTTCCTTTTCGTAGGAGTTGATAAGCTGGATTCAAAAATTATTCTTTATATATATAAAGGGTGTTGTATATATATATATATATGTGTGTGCCCTTCAACGAAGGGAGGAAAAGCTGGGAATAGCATAACGTGTACCAATGCTATCATTAGGAATATGAACTAGTATTCATGTGGCCACCAGATAAGAGTCCCCAAGTTGTATAGACAGTATTAGGGCGCGTATTAAATAAACAAGTAACAGGAAGGTTGCCTAGTTATATACAACTTTTTTTCTTTTTTCATTTATTTAGTTGGTTCCAGGGTATACAATCGTTAAGGCCCCTTTCATGGGTTTTTAATCGGTGGACCCAACGTTGTTCGCGCTCTAGGAGTTTGTGTTGGAGGTTGTTTACATGTTTGATCTTTTCTATGATGGTCCACTTTATCTCTGTGTCTTTGTGTTTTTTCTCATTGTAGTGTGCAGTCAATTTTGTTGCTGTGATTGCACGTCTTATTGTGCTCCTGTGTTCACTAATGCGTAATTTTACTTTTCGGCTTGTCATACCAATATACATTAGATCGCACGGGCACTTGATCATATAGATCACTGCTTCAGAGTTACAGTTGGTATGAGTTCTCTGTTCCCATGGAGAGTGTAATCCCAGATTTATCTCTTTGGTGTGTTCTGTGAATGGACACGCTACACATGTGCCACATGGGTAGTGTCCGGTAACCTGAGGTGTACTCCAGAGGGTTGATTGACTGGTGATCTTCGGTGTATATGTGTCAGTATGTACCAGTAAATCTCGTAGACTTGTATTCCTTTTGAATGAGAACATGGGTTTCTCAAACGTTATTGTATTCGATGTCAGCAACACCCGGGACCAACAACCAGGAACGAGCAGCATGAGAGACTAGTGGTAAATTTGACGGACGTGATTCTTACTACAGATGAAGAAACAGTACTGGAAAAAGGACTAGGGTTCGTACCCACGTCACATTTGGACAAATTCCGATTACGCTGTGAATTGGGTGACTTCTTCCGGAAGATCCGCTTAAAAACATTCTTTAGGGACAAAGAGGACCCACATCTGGACGAAACACACACGGATCTACGGTGCAGATCAACCTTCAATCCCCCTACCAACATGATGCCCCCAGAGGTACTCGCCTTTGAAGAAGCTGTAACGAAAGAGGTAGAATTGTTACAAATCAGGAGAAACACATTCAATAATCTGAGCAAGAAGGAACAATAAGACGTGCAATCACAGCAACAAAATTGACTGCACACTACAATGAGAAAAAACACAAAGACACAGAGATAAAGTGGACCATCATAGAAAAGATCAAACATGTAAACAACCTCCAACACAAACTCCTAGAGCGCGAACAACGTTGGGTCCACCGATTAAAAACCCATGAAAGGGGCCTTAACGATTGTATACCCTGGAACCAACTAAATAAATGAAAAAAGAAAAAAAGTTGTATATAACTAGGCAACCTTCCTGTTACTTGTTTATTTAATACGCGCCCTAATACTGTCTATACAACTTGGGGACTCTTATCTGGTGGCCACATGAATACTAGTTCATATTCCTAATGATAGCATTGGTACACGTTATGCTATTCCCAGCTTTTCCTCCCTTCGTTGAAGGGCACACACATATATATAGTTATATATACAACACCCTTTATATATATAAAGAATAATTTTTGAATCCAGCTTATCAACTCCTACGAAAAGGAAGTTCCTTCGATTATAACACACGGAGTATACCCAGATTAAAACTCCCCCACTGTTCCTCAAGTACGAGCTGAATACGAATACATTATATGCATCACTATTGGTGATCTACCAATAAATTCGCTGTCATTGTGGTGTTAAATTTCCCCAATAATCAGCGTTCAAGTAACGACCGTAGAAGTAGGTACACCACGTGGGCTTCAACTGTGTTGTCATAACACCGTAAAATGATTTTTATCTCACCTTTTTTGAATTTATTTTATGCCTTGTGTCACGGAGGCAATATATGTTAGAGAATGGTACCGGTGTTTTATACTCGTCCGCAGTGTAGTGGCTACAAGGAACTACATCTCCCTTGTCTCCCGGGACGTGTGTAGACGTAACGACGTTATTCCCACTATCTAACGCCGACAACTATACACAATGTCATTAACTACGGTCCGCATATGCTCTTATACTGCATTTTTTCATAACGAAATGGCAATTAAAGAGGTTAGGGTCTTAGTAAAAGATTTCGATCTCCGTGTTTGTCAACAAATCTAATACGGAACTACAAGCCCCATGGTTCCGCGCACATAATTAACGTCATTACGTATACGGATATGCGCCTAGGACGGACGGCCTACCGATTTGTCTCCATGACAACTCACGGGTTTAAATACACGGTCCCTCCGCTTTTTAAAACGCGAAAGCCGGGGACCGGAGCCAAGTAGGTGTGCACGCGGGGCAGGACTTTTGAAGAAGTAAGTCACAGACTGGCAACTTCCAATCCGATCGCTAAGACTTTTTATCCTTCGTTTCTCTATATGGGTAATACGAGGGATTCGAACTTTTGAGGTTAGATAATAACCACTTGCCATATTTGTTTACATTTCCCTTAACCTTCTGGGGTCACGATTTTAGGGTTTGACTATAAAGCTACCCCTAGATGCTTTACGGTCCCCTGAGACACAGAAACCATTCAAGAATTGGGTAAGGGACTATGATCTTTTTATCATTTTGTTTATTATTTTTTGCACAGAATCAGGAGGGATAAATTATAAATACAACATGATTACGATTACCGCTATTCTTCTCACAAACACGGTATGAATGTGGAATGAATGTGAGGCATGGAGTGTGTCACTAGTATAAGCATAGACATACTGACACAAATTAAGATCAGTTATTGAGTACTACAGCCACCCCACCAATCATCTGTCACTTAACAGCATTATGTGATGATAAGCACGTGAGTGGCACAAGTTTGGAAGCAATTGATTACCACTATGTCATAGACACAAATTGGCACAAGTGGTTTATTAATTAGTTCCAGAGCACGCAATGTGGGACGAAGTCTTGAAGAAAAACATTGACATTACTATAAAATGTATGTTGTTTTTGTCTTTTCGTTTTTCTTTGTTGTCTGTCTTTTCTTTACAGATGGAGTACTACCCATGATTGGTAAATTATCAATCATCGTTACAAGGAGCAGCTACTCTGCCCTTGCATCGCATACAGGATAGGGAAACCCCCTTATATCCTGGCTCCTAGGGAGGCCAAAACCTAGCCCTGATGAAAGTCCAGGACCCATAAGGCCAGAATAGGACTGAAACATGTTGGCACTAGGGTCTTAGGACCATAAGATTCCTTATAAGACCCAACATTTGTTTTTTTAGTTACCCAAACAGACCCAAGAATAAAGGGAAACCGGGGATCTGTTTGAGGTATTTTAATTTATTCAGCCCCCCAGGTCACCAACTTCTATCAAGAGCTCCCAATACTGTGGTTGAGCCCACCCCGACTTTTAGGCGTCGGGGTGACCCGATGATGAAGCATGACACCACTAGGGTGTGTGAGGGTAAATAAACAAAAAAGAAGACTTTTCCTTGCTCACCTGCTGGTGAAGACGTAGGTATTTACTCTAATTAGATCCTTCACATCTCTCCCCACTAAAGTGCACCCATATCAACTACGGTTGATCCGTTAGAGTAATTTAAGTGAGTAATTGATTATATTATAGGAGGAGTTACTCTAACTTGATATCCTCTCTACCCCTCCAGGTAATGAAAAAAAGTGTTTTTCTAATTTACCTTTAAAGTGAATATAATGTCATCCTATTAGTCCCTTCTGTCAATGAAGCTTGAGCGTCCGACCCTGAACCAAAAGGTTGTCTAAGCCTTTGTGTCAATTCTGCGGTTTCTTTTCTCGAATTTACTATTTCTAATCTGAGGCTCTGGTTTTCCTCTCGGACTGCACTTAGCTCTTTTTGTATGGTATCTAATATTGTTCCTAAGCTTTGTACGTCTATTCCCTTAGCCATCTCTGTTCGGGTGTAAAATGCAACGTGGGCACTTCACTCTGTCAGACTCTGGTTACGGTACTTCAACTTACACAGGAACAGAGATGCTAGTTCCCAAATCCACCCGACAGCAATCCAGAGCTTAGTGTGACAAGTCTCTAGAGTGGCTATCTGGGGGGGCAAGGGGGAAATTGGATAAAATAACAAAAGAGAGAAGAGACTGTTCTGTGGCTTCCTTCTGGAGTCCGTCCAGCAGACTTCTATTGCTGAAGAGGTAACCTGTAACAAGAGTTATTGTTATCGTAAACTTTTAGTTCTTAACCTCTCTTTCCTCTTAACCCCTATCGCCTTATCTCCTTACCATGCCAATTCCAGAACTCTGCTTCTCTTCTATTTCTTTTCTGTGTGTGCTTTTATTCCTGAGCTATATTCGTCGTCTGAAATTAAAAAGGAAATGACTAGAACCCAAGATTTATCTGCCTCATATGAATCTTTCTCTCTGTGCTTCTCACTTACTTTTCTATCTTTCTTTTTGCTCTCCTATGTTTTATCTTCCTCATTATCTGCCTTGTTCACAGTTTTCTTTTTCTTTTGCACACCTGCAATATATTTACATTTATCTGTTAGGACTTCTGCTTTCTTGTTAACTAAGTATTATCTATTTTAATTTGGGATTCTACTTACTGTGTTTGAGGTCTTTTCCTATTTGTAATTATTCATCTGTGTATTTAATGTTTTCGCTTCTTTTCGTGGAGGTATTATACTCTTGCTCTTAACTACTGTTCGACGACTTATTTCTGTGGTAAGTATGATTTTATCTTATTCTAATTATTTGTAGTTGCTCAAATGTTCTAATATGTTTTACAATTCGCTCTTCGTTTTTTCAGGACTTGCTGTAACAACTCGTTATCTCTTTGAAGAATTACAGTAAAGCCACTTTCCTCACAGTAAGTTCTAATACTCTACTGATATCAGTAATTTACTTCAGTTCTCTGACGTGACAAATATACACTTGTTAACTTAGCTTCGTTTTTCTTTTTCTTCCTTCAAATGCTCCTGTAGACGCTGCTTCCTCTCCCTGATGACTCGGTGCGAGATCCTCACAACTGAGATTTGCTGTTCTCCTCAAAACGTCACTCTCGTTCTATGGACTTGGATTTCTAACTTGTATCTACTGACTTCCGAAAACCCTTCAGTAGATTCTGTAAAGTCCTCAAAACTGAAACTGAAAAAACTTTTAGTCAGAGCGCCCCGAAGTGCGCTCCTTACTCTCTAGAATTCTTGATGAAGTGCGCAGTTCCTAAGTGGCGCGAGCCTCACCTAGGATTCCAGCGCGTTCTCTGCCAAACACTAGAACGCTAACAGCTACTCGGTTCTGGTGGCCTTCTCTGGCGCCATTTCCGAGTCAGCTCCACCCATGTGCCTTCCATTACTCGGGGTGTACAAACTTTAAGTCTTCGATGCGCAATTAAACCTATCTGTAATCTTGGGGTCCTGACACCTGCTCAGCTACACAGAGACACGGGACACTCTGTCAGGCGTAAAATATCGGGTTTTATTAGCTGCAGCTAGTACAGTTATCCCAGAAGTACACAAGGTAGGTTCTCAGGAGACTGCCACTTCACTCCGTGGCGCACAATCTTATATAGTACATAGGTGACATATACATTAACCAAGAACACACCTAAAACACATACAAAGAGCCAATAAGAATAGTTCGAAAATAAGTCGGAGCCAATAGAAAGAATTGGAAAACAAAGTATCGAGTAACCCGAAGAAGCCTCTCCTCTAAACTGTGTTTGTCACCCCTCCCCACAAGTTAATTAATCAACAGGTTTGTAACTGACTTGCAGGTGGCGAGACACGTTTGTATGTTTTGGGGGACAGTTGTGAAACGAGAGAATACGAGCAGAGGACAGCGAAGGCCAGACGATAAGATAAAGTCAGAACAGAATAGTGTGAACCAACAGATAGTTGAGACAGAAATTAGAAAAACCAGACGGGGATTAGTGTACTCGGCCAGTCCTTAACATCAGCTTTGTAAATAGAAGCAGAAGGCTTATTTTGACACGATGTTGCAGGAAAAAAGCAGAAAAGACTTTGTTCGCCATGCTGCCTGAGTGAGGGCAACACAAAATGGCGGCGGAGCACAAAATGGCGGGTCAATACGATCGTGATAGAAAATTGAATTTCCTCAGACCCTCCTTTTGCCAGAACTCAGGCAAGATACATAGACTCACGCTAATCTGAGTCAATGTCGATGGCCATGAGGTCCTCGAGCTGTTGCTGTAGCATCATTTTAATATTCTCTGTTCTTTGTGACTTGGGTTTTTCTACAATGGGAAAAATAACAATAAGTCTGACCCCAGACCGAAACACCCCTGGTATAACAAAGCATGTAAGGAAGCTAAATGCGCTTTGTTATCCGGGATTAAGGATAAGGACAACCTATGTATTGAAGAACCAGAACCTTATGGGCCTGGCGGCGCAGGGTACGCCTTAATACCCGGGGTTCTCTTGCTCAGCTACACAGAGACACGGGACACTCTGTCAGGCGTAAAAGATCGGATTTTATTAGCTGCACCTAGTACAGTTATCCCAGAAGTACACAAGGTAGGTTCTCAGGAGACTGCCACTTCACTCCGTGGCACACAATCTTATATAGTACATAGGTGACATATACATTAACCAAGAACACACCTAAAACACATAAAAAGAGCCAATAGGAATAGTTCGAAAATAAGTCGGAGCCAATAGAAAGAATTGGAAAACAAAGTATCGAGTAACCCGAAGAAGCCTCTCCTCCAACTGTGTTTGTCACCCCTCCCCACAAGTTAGTTAATCAACTGGTTTGTAACTGACTTGCAGGTGGCGAGACACGTTTGTATGTTTTGGAGGACAGTTGTGAAACGAGAGAATACGAGCAGAGGACAGCGAAGGCCAGACGATAAGATAAAGTCAGAAGAGAATAGTGTGAACCAACAGATAGTTGAGACAGGGATTAGAAAAACCAGACGGGGATTAGTGTACTGGGCCAGTCCTTAACATCAGCTTTGTAAATAGAAGCAGAAGGCTTATTTCAACACGATGTTGCAGGAAAAAAGCAGAAAAGACTTCGTTCGCCATGCTGCATGAGTAAGGGCAACACAAAATGGCGGCGGAGCACAAAATGGCGGGTCAATACGATCGTTATCGAAAATCGAATTTCCTCAGACCCTCCTTTTGCCAGAACTCAGGCAAGATACATAGACTCACGCTAATCTGAGTCAATGTCAATGGCCATGAGGTCATCGAGCGGTTGCTGTAGCATCATTTTAATATTCTCTGTTCTTTGTGACTTGGGTTTAGGAATGCACACAGTAGCACAAAGATCGCAGATGGCGGGGCCACAGTGCATACAAAGGCAACAAGAGAAAATGATGGCTAAAACTATTCCAAGGAATGTCAATACCTTCCAACCCCATTTGGACAGTAGTCCCCAAAACCACTCCAATAACGACCAATCTCCTTCGTCCTGATGAATCAACTCGGAGATTTCATGTAACTTAGAAATGGCTTGGCATACTGTCGGAGCGTCATTAGGTATGAAAATACAGCAACTCGACCCGATCAATCTACACACTCCACCACGGTCCGCAAGAACAAAGTCTAACGCAACTCGATTCTGTAAAGTCATAAGACGATCCGCCTGTAGTTCTGCCGTGATATTGCTCAAAGCTCCTACAGTGATGTCTATAGTGGTTTCTACGACACAAACCAGTTGTCTTATATTTCTGCGATTGGCCATAGGACCCCAAAAAGGAAGAAATCCTTTGAGGAAATCTCCTCCCTCCTGTCCTGCTGTGTCTTTGGAATCAATAATTCCTCTGCCATATCTATTTCGATGATGATTGGAAGAAGCGTTATATGTAGGAGGAAAAGGAAAGCGATATAACAGGTACTAGAAAAACCAGTTGGCAACCAAGTGTAAGCTCTATCGTGACAGATAAAATACGTGCCCTGAGATGGTACTAGAGGTGGAGAATTCTGAGAGCAGTAGATGTATGTGTGGGAACAGCTGTTTCTCTGTACGGTGTCAGCAGATTGATCATTGGTAGACGTCGAGATCTGGTATAGAATATTGGACTTTTTGGTCCAATCTCGTTGTGAAAGTGACCACAACCCATTGGTGTTAGATATAGCATGTTCCCAACCGAAGATTGATCAGGATATGTCATCACAATCTGTCCCAAATTTAATTGCAACTGAAGGAGGCAGGAGAGTACAATGGAGAACATTTATACAAGCACCCGAAAAAATGTCCTCCCTCTATCAACAAATTATAATATTTCTAGAAAACGCATTTGATATCTCAGAAAACAGCCGAGGCTATGAATCCCTGCTAGCGTTAGGTAAGAATCATCAGGACTTGTTTTTAAACTTGGCAGAGTTTTTCTACAATGGGAAAAATAACAATAAGTCAGACCCCAGACCGAAACACCCCTGGTATAACAAAGCACGTAAGGAAGCTAAATGCGCTTTGTTATCCGGGATTAAGGATAAGGACAACCTATGTATTGAAGAACCAGTTGTCTTATATTTCTGCTATTGGCCATAGGACCCCAAAAAGGAAGAAATCCTTTGAGGAAATCTCCTCCCTCTTGTCCTGCTTTGTCTTTGGAATCAATAATTCCTCTGCCATATCTATTTCGATGATGATTGGAAGAAGCCGTATATGTAGGAGGAAGAAGGAAAGCATTATAACAGGTACCAGAAAAACCAGTCGGCAACCAAGTGTAAGCTCTATCGTGACAGATAAAATACGTGCCCTGAGATGGTACTAGAGGTGGAGAATTCTGAGAGGAGTAGATGTATGTGTGGGAACAGCTGTTTCTCTGTACGGTGTCAGCATATTGATCATTTATTTGCAGACAGAAATTGCCCTGATGAGGAATAGTCCAAACCGGTGAAGATTTTCCCTGTTTAACCTTATCACTAAGGCTAGTGATATAATGGGTGACGGTCCAGTTGATATACGCTTTTCTTTCATCAATGGAAATCTTACTATTTTCCATGATTTTAACCATAGCTACCATTCCCTTTATCAATGAGCTGTGACTAAAATCTGGACCACCAATATGTGAACTAACGGGTCGTCTGAATTTGCTTTGATAGGCGTTGGAGAAAATAACAAAATAAGCCCAAGCGGAACCTTCATAGGAGAACGGAAGAACTCAATATGGCATTCCTTTTTCTGTGGTATGTGGCATTAGTCCACATACCCAACAGTTGGTTGTATTAATCACTAATTGGTGTTGATGTAATAACTGGACAAATGAAATATTGTAATATTCGGTTCTTCTAATGAGTTCATGTTGAGGGAGTGTATGAAATAGATGTGGAGAGATAGTAGAAGACAAAGAGATAGAAGGAGGGACAACTTTTCACTGCAGAGCATAAACAATTCAACTTATACATGCCAATAGAATACACAATAATATAATAACATATAAAGTTATTCTGAAACGACTATACATTATTCTACAGGATTCTTTTCTCATTTTATCTCTTTTCTCTCTTTTTCCTAATGTAGTCTCCATCTTTCTAAGTGGATGCTCACGGCAATCTTCCTTAATCACTTGATCACGATTGTCTGCCGTCCTATGACACTGCAAGTCCTGCAGGCCTATTGCCACTACTCAGGTCACAACCAAGACTCCTACCGTGACCCTGCAACCGGGATAGAAAACTACATAGGAGAGAAAATCTTAAGTGTTCTCTTTCAGTTTTGACCTTAAGTTGTAATGAGTTCGGTTGGGGACAGTCTGATCCTGAAACAATGTTCGTGGATTTGTAGTATCTAAGCGAAGATGTGGTGGTTCAGGTGTGCATCACTAAAAGGTACAAATCGTGGAACCTTTTCGTTCTCCGAGTCACTAATGCCCCTACGGACCCACTGATCAAAGGGCAAAGGCAAAGGCACTTTCTTGCAATGCATGCCGTGAATCCAGTTTTTATTTCCTTCGACTTTCACCGCTGTTATCGTGGTTAGAAGAACTTGCCGAGGTTCCTTCCACCGAGGCTCCAAATTCTTTGTCCTTTGAAAATTCTTCACACAGACACAGTCGCCTGGTTGGTTGGAATGACCTGGGTCTGTGGAGGCCTCTGGCAAAGCACTCTGAACCTGTTGATGGAAAACACGCAATTTAGTCGTAAGGTCGTGCAAATAATCAATTAACATTGGATATGGTAAGTCTGAATATTTCTTAGGACGAGGGACTCCCCATATATTAGCTGGGTGCCCAAAAACCACCTATTAAGGGCTAAGTCCCAAACAAGAGTGTACTGCTGTTCTGGTGGATAGGAGAGCCAATGGTAGAGCATCGGGCCAATTAAGTCCTGTACTAGCCTGCACCTTCACAAGCTTAAGCTTAAGTGTACCATTGTAACATTCTACTAAACCCGCTGACTGTGGGTGGTTTGCCGCATGGAACTTTTGCTTGATACCAAGACCCACACAAACTTTTTGCATGACTTGGCCCACAAATTCACTCCCATTGTCACTCGAGACAATGCGCGGCAAACCAAACCTGGGGAAAAATTATTTTAGTAGAACTTTGGCTGTGGATAAAGCTGTGTTGTCTTTCAGAGGGTATGCTTCTATCCATCTAGAAAAGGCACATACCACCACCAGAACATATTTAAGGTTGTTGCACCGCTCCATGTGAATGTAATCGATTTGCAACACCTCAAATGGATATGTCGGAGGAGCAAATTGACCTGCCGGAGTTGGGGTTCCCTTTCCCGGATTGTACATTAGACAAACAATACAATGTTTCACTACATTTTCTGCACACTTTGGAATTCCTTCGTTTTGCCACACTGGAGCCAGAAGCTTGCATATACCCTTCGCACTTAAGTAGGCTGGACCATGCGCCATAGTAACTACTGGTAGTACATAGACGTCTGGTAACAGCCAACGTTGGTGCTCTGACAATTCCACCCAACACCCCATCTCATTTAACATTCCTGTGCTTTCTTTCCACTTACTCAATTCTTTCTCTGTAGCCTCTTCCTGAATCGATCTTACACTTTCTACTGTATCCTCATACATTCCTCTTTCTCGGACCCAATTCGCAGGACCCGCAACATACATTCGACTTGTAACATCCCTCGCTGTCTTTTTCGCTACTTCATCTGCAAATGCATTTCCTCGGCCAACATCATCTGTAATCTTCTTGTGTGCACTACACTTCACAATCGCTATCTGAGCAGGCAAAGCAAGTGACTCAAGAAGGTCAGTCACCAACTGACCATGCTATATTTTAGTGCCATGCGAAGTAAGGAATCCCCTTTCTTTCCAGAGACACCCAAAATTGAACGCCACACCAAATGCATACTGGCTGTCAGTATACACGTTCACTCTTTTTCCTTTCGACAACACACATGCTCTCGTCAAAGCTATCAGTTCTGCTGCTTGAGCTGAATTGTGTCTAATGCGTGCTGTTTCCACAACTGTATGTAAAGTAGTTACAGCATAGGCTGAAGTTGTTTCTCCACTAGGAACCATCCACCCATATAATTCCATCCGGATTTTCTAGCGGTGTATCTTTCAAGTCAATTCTTCCTTTTGTCTCTTCCTCAGTACGGAGGAAACAATCATGTTGTTCCTGAACACCTTTATCTACTGGTAGAGGCAACAAAGTAGCTGGATTCAAAGTGTTACATCGTTTGATGTGTACATGACTAGCCAAGAGCGTCAGCTCATATCCAGACAAACGAGCACTCGTAAGATGCTGCGTTTTCGTCCTGTTTAGCAAAGTATCCACTGCATGTGGCACCATAACAATAAGAGTGTTATCTAGCACCACTCCAGCAGACTGTCGAATAGAAATTGCTGCTGCTGCTGTCGCTTTAAGACAACTAGGCAATGCTTTAGCTCCTGGATCTAACGTAGCCGAAAAATAGGCGCATGGCCGCTGTTTGTCCCCAAAATGCTGTGTTAAGACTGACAATGCACAACCCTCTCTCTCATGGACATAGAGCGTGAACGGATTACTGTAATCGGGAGTACCCAATACAGGAGCAGAGCACAGAGCAGCACGTAAGTCAGAAAAACTCTTCTGACATTCGTCAGTCCACGGAAGGGGCTGAGGTGTATCTTTCAAAGTGAGTGCCAACAGAGGTTTAGCCAACAAAGAAAAGTTCAGAATCCACTGCCTACAATAAGAAGAAATGCCCAGAAAGTCACGTACCTCTCTTTGTGTGGATGGCACAGACATTTGCGCAATCGCCTGAATTCGTTCTGGGGTTAATCGTCTTCCCTCCTTTGACAAGAGATGACCCAAATAGGTAACCTCTCGACGAACATATTCTAATTTGGAAGGTGAAACCTTATGATTCAGATTAAACAAGTGACGTAACAATGCAACAGTCACATTCTTGCAAATATCCTCTGAATCAGCAGCGATTAACAAGTCATCCATGTATTGAATAAGGGTAGCACCAGACGGCAAAGAAAAAGCATCAAGATGACATTTTAGAGCTTGACTGTAAATGGAGGGACTTTCACAATAGCCCTGAGGTGCGCGCTTGAACCGGAAGCTTCGGCCTCCAAGAGAGAAACGAAAAATATCTCTACTCTCTTCTGCAATGGGAATACTAAAGAAGGCATTCTTTAGATTGATAACAGAAAACCAAGTCGCTGTGGAAGGTATCATTGTCAACAGAGCTGTGATATCTGGGACTACAGGAAATTGTGGTACAACAATTTTGTTTACCTCTCGTAGATCAATTACAAAACGATATACAGGCGGTTGAGAAGGATCGGTGCGTTTAAGAACAGGAAGAATAGGACTATTGCATATGTTTCCTCTCGTTTCTTCAACCACACCCTTCTGAATCAAATCATGAATGATTTCCAAAAGCGCTTTTTTACCTTCACTAGAGATCCTATATTGCGGAATACGTGGCAATTCAGCATTAGGCTTCAGAGTAACAACATAAGGTGGGATCTCTAGACAACCCACATCGTTCGGATCCGTAGCCCAAAGTGTTGCAGGAAGAGAGAGCAATTCAGGTGGGAATTGATCTTTAGACAAGTACATTGCAGAAGTCAGTTTCTGTCCTAAAGTGAGATGTACACCAGAAGGAGAACAATATATCGTAGCATGCATTCTTTTCAATAAGTCCAAACCCAACAGATTCTCACCGCAACCATTCGTCAAGAGAAGCGGAGCTTCAAAATCTTAGGGGCCAATTGAAATAGGCAAAGGGCAAGAAACCGGATTACGAACTGGGGCGCCAGAAAATCCTACAGATACATTTGTTAAGCTAGACAAAGGTGCCCCAGGGAGTTTAGAATGAATGATAGAACTTCTCATCGCACCAGTATCTAAACGACATGGCTCTGAAACACCCATTGTAGTGACATTAACATAATGTCCATTCTGATCTACTGGAATTGACACAACTCCCTTACTTTGTCCATGGCTGTCCTAATTAGCATGAAGACTTTCATTCTCGCCTTCGATATAATGATCTTCATTGTAATACTGTGTAGATCTAACATTTGGCTGATCAAAGTAATTTACAGAATTAGGAGGAGGAAGGGAACGCTGTTCTTGAGTCAACACACCTCGACCTCTACCTCTGTTTGCTGACTGGAGGCCACCACAACCTCATGGAGCAGATAGTGCTCCATTGCGCTGCAATAAAACCGGACAACTATTCTTAAAATGACCTTCCTCTCTACAATATGTGCATTGATTAGGTCCTAACAAAGGTCACGGAATATACGGCTCAGGCTTTTGATACACCCTCTGAAACTGCGGAGGCTGTTGAAACTGAGGCTGAGCATAACGAGGAGGATAAGCTTGTTGCAAGAGAACCTTCGTTTTTAATTCTTTCGTCTTTATCTCTTGCTTTTCTTTTTCTTCTTTATCTCTGTTTTCATAATATTGGGCAGTAGCCAATATCTGGGCAGAAGAAGAAACAGCCCATGAACTTTCAGAATCTTTTAAATTGTGTGACAACTCAGGAAGTAAATTAAATACAAACTTGTCTACAAATAATCGCTGTCCACCCTCTGTAGCCATATCTTGACCACTGTGATCGATAAATGTCTCTTTAAAACAAGTAAAGAAATCAGAGACACTTTCATCTTTCTTTTGTTTGCATGCCGCTAATTTATCCCAATTGACTCTCAATGCAGGCATCATTGTTTTCATTAATTTAATAATCCTACCAGGGAGTTCTGAGATTAAAACTTCAAGCTTAGCACCACCCACTTCAGCTGCATCCGCTGCAGTTATAGCAGCCCAATCACCACCTAATGCTTGAACGTGATCCTCTCTACGAATCTTAGCCCATAATGCTTGTGGAACTACATTTCCCATTAACATATCGATATTGGCTAGATTCATGATGCAAGCATCAACAGTCTGTGACAGTTCTTTATAATAACCCGCAGGGTTCTTACGAGGATCCGGTAGAGTCTGTTTAAGTGCTAAAACTTCAGATCTCTTCCAGGGGACATGTACCCATATACACTGGAAGTGAGCAGGAATAGCTGGATTAGCACCTTGAGCTGCAACCTCTTCCTTCCATACTGGAGGAACCTCTCTCATAGGATAATTCTTCAGTGTCAGTTTAACCGAAGGATCAGAGTCAAGGAGAGTCTGAGAGCACAATAAGGTTCTAAAGGTGACAAGTGTCCTTACAGCGTTCTCAACCTTAGAACCCACAACAAGTCCTTTATCAAAGTCAGCCTGAACATCTAACAGACCCTGTGGAACCGAACTCAAATTCATATCCGCCCATTCTTTAGCAAGAATTTCACACATTACATTGAAAACATATCTCTGCGTAGGCGCATTCCATTGTGAGAAGGTAGACATAATATCGGGCACACTATACTGGGGACCCCTCTCAATCCATTTGCGTGCGAGAGAATCCAACCTTTCTCGTTCTTCAGCAGCTGGGAAATGACTACGAGATTGTCTTCGAGCAAAAGCCGGAGACACATTTAAAGCTTCAAAGAAAGGAGATAAAATACCAGTGACAGTGTCCGTGAGTCGCTTACGCACAGACGGAGAATTGGACATGAGGATAGGAGACAAAGTATTAGGCGAACTGACAGAAGGAGAACAAGTGATTGCAGGAGGAGCAGAAGGCAAAGGAGATCGAAGTTCGGGAGATGAGGGCAAAGAAGTCGAAGGCAATGCTGGTAGGGGCGGTAATACTGGAAGGGGCAAATGCGGAAGAGCCGGAGCAGGAGGAGGTACTGCTGGCGGCTGAACAGGCTGTAACAACGGGGGTGCATTAGCACCTTGTACATAGGGCGGAGGCAATCTCAATAAGTGAGACATCAGGGGATCTTCTTCTAAGTCTTTCTTGTTATCGGGAGGGGAAGTAGGCAACACTGGATAACATTTACCTATCGCCATACGATGCTGTCTTTCTGAAATTTCCATCGCATTATTAATTTCGTCATCTTTGAATTGTTGGGCAGCCTGTATAATCGTCATACCCTGTGCTTTCCTATCTCGTTTTGCTTGCTTAATTTCTCTTTGTTTGGCTTCCTTATGCCAAAGGCGGAAAGAGTCAAACATTGCCGGCCGGGTTTTTCTTTTAAATAATGTTGCTTCCAAATTATCTAGCACATCAGGCTCCAAACTACCATTTTCTGGCCATTTTAAAACACCATCTTTCTTCGTGTATCGGGTCCATGTCTCGTTAAAGGCAATGGGGCCAACACCATGTTTAGAATAGAGCTCATATGTGGGAGTTCCAACCGAAGGAATCGGACAAGAGTCCTCAAGCCGTGAATCCCTATTACAACCAATGCAACAAAGTTATCCAAACTTAGTCAGACCAGGCATCTCGTGATTTCACCGGACTGTTCACAAACTTCAAGGGGGTAAACTCGTTACACAGCACAAATGCACTTACCCCTCGGCTTCGGCTATTGCAATAGTCGAATCTAAGGACCAAAGGACAAAACAAAGGACCAAAGTTGTGGGCGCGACCCACCAAATACTTAATTAAGGATGTCTTCTTACGCCAACAGAGGCCCGTCTATCGCCTCGCCTTACCATACATCACCAAAGGAAGGGCCAAGGCCGGGTGGCAGTCAGGGCAGCAGTCGTTAGTAGCCGTCAGGAAGGAGTAACCACGCTGCAAAAGACCTTTGGACCACTTCGACATACAGGGTCGCTTGACGTGGTTCACGATTCCTCCAGAATTTTCTTGCGGAGTTCCTCACGACCTTCAGGCAGAACCACTACCACTGAAGCCGCCCCACGTTGGGCGCCAGTTGAAGAACCAGGACCTTATGGGCCTGGCGGTGCAGGGTACGCCTTAATCTCCGGGGTTCTCCTGCTCAGCTACACAGAGACACGGGACACTCTGTCAGGCGTAAAAGATCGGATTTTATTAGATGCAGCTAGTACAGTTATCCCAGAAGTACACAAGGTAGGTTCTCAGGAGACTGCCACTTCACTCCGTGGTGCACAATCTTATATAGTACATAGGTGACATATACATTAACCAAGAACACACCTAAAACACATAAAAAGAGCCAATAAGAATAGTTCGAAAATAAGTCGGAGCTAATAGAAAGAATTGGAAAACAAAGTATCGAGTAACCCGAAGAAGCCTCTCCTCCAACTGTGTTTGTCACCCCTCCCCACAAGTTAATTAATCAACGGGTTTGTAACTGACTTGCAGGTGGCGAGACACGTTTGTATGTTTTGGAGGACAGTTGTGAAACGAGAGAATACGAGCAGAGGACAGCGAAGGCCAGACGATAAGATAAAGTCAGAAGAGAATAGTGTGAACCAACAGATAGTTGAGAGTTAGAAAAACCAGACGGGGATTAGTGTACTCGGCCAGTCCTTAACATCAGCGTTGTAAATAGAAGCAGAAGGCTTATTTCGACACGATGTTGCAAGAAAAAATCAAAAAAGACTTTGTTTGCCGTGCTGCCTGAGAGAGGGCAACACAAAATGGCGGCGGAGCACAAAATGGCGGGTCGATACGATCGTGATCGAAAATCGAATTTCCTCAGTATCAAAGAAATTAGGGCACACTACAAAAAAACCTTAGCTGAAGCCAAAGCAGTGTGGGAGATTGAAAAATGGGAAGCAATTAAGAAAGCTTTAGATGATAGAGATATGAGAGGTTTTGGAACCTAGTTAAAACTGGTAAATCCGAAGGCAACTCAGCAATCAAACCAAATTTGGGGGAATAAGCTTGGAGTTCCCATTTTAAATCTTTAAATTTAAAGCCTTTAGAAGGAGATGTAGTTGCAAGGGCACCAGTTATTGACAGAGGTTTTTGTGGCGCTGGCTATATTGCTACCAAACAAGGCACCAGGGCTGGATAGAATCCCTGGCGATCTTTTTAGGATTGAACAAACAGTATGGGCACCCTATATACGGATTCTATTCAACGGCATCCTTCAAGGTATGGCATCCTCACCAACTTGGGCTGGTGCAGAAATCATTCCTATACATAAAAAAGGCTCCCTCCTCAACCCGGCAAATTATCGGCCAATAAGCCTCATTGATGTTACTCAAAAGATATTTGCCCAGGTTCTCCTAGGTCGATTGCAATCATGGATGGATGAGATGAATATCTTAATTCCTTTACAAGCCGGTTTTAGGTCAAAAACTTCGACCATTGACCAGATCTTTCGATTGCAAATGATTTACTGGAAAACTGTAATTTTGGAGGGTAGCAGTCATTACCTAACCTTTGTGGATCTAAAATCCGCATTTGATATGGTGAACCGCGATCAGCAATGGGGCCTACTCCATGATATGGGAGTACCAGTGTACCTTTGCCACCAGCTGAAGCGCTTACATGATGGCACTTATGCGAGGATAAGACATGGTAAGAAAGGGGAATTGACAGCTCCCCTCCCCGTAGAGAAAGGGGTGAGACAGGGATGCGTTCTAGCGCCGACTCTTTTCTCCCTCTTTCTAAATGGTTTAATTGAAACCCTCCTGGCAGTTAAGGACATAGATTCACCAAGGTTAGCGAACCGCAAAATACCTGCTTTAATGTTTGTGGACGATACGCTGCTCTTGTCCAAATCACCCATGGGTATGCAGCGGGTATTGGAAGAGTTTGCCCAATTTTGTAGGAAGAGGGATTTGGAGATAGATCTCCAGAAAACAAAATATATGGTCTTCCATGCCAATACCAGTAATTGCCCACACCTCCAAATGGAAGGTAGGGCATTAGAGAGGGTGTCCATTTTTGATTATCTGGGCATCACACTGAATGATAAGATGGATTGGGGGACCCAAATTAAGAAAGCCAACCTTAAATTAACACAGTCTTTAGGGGGTATTTTAAAAGTACATAGAAATTGCACCCAAAAAGTGGTGGGTCCTCCAGCTGAAATTTTTAAGATCCGTGGGGAGCCTCAATTTATGGAGCTGAACTTTGGGGAGATTGTTTGTCTAACATTCTATCTGTAACAGAGAACACGTTCATCAGGCAGCTGTTGGGTCTTCCCAAAAGTACTCTCTTAACCCCACTAAGGATGGATCTGGGCATTGACCCCATTACCGACTTAATTGCCTCCTGTCCACTCCTATTCTGGCGTCGCTTATGGAGCACGCCCGAGTTAGAAACGTATAGGGAGAAATTGAAGGGTGTTATGTCCATTCTTGGACCTGGGAACCTACCTTGGCTGTCGTATATTAGGAGTACATGCCATGCAATAGGGAGGGCAAACGTGTGGCTAACGCCAGAAGAGACCTGCCCCTCCATCCCTAAAAAATCCTTATCCCTCGCCTTTAAAGAATACAAATTTGCTCACCTGTCCCAGAGTATCAATTCTTGCTGCCTGACCTCTAGGTTCCTGGACACCAAACAGCATTACAAGTTGGAGTTGTCCCTTGACAGTATCCAACCTTTTATTGCAAAGAAATTGTTTTTACAATTTAGACACGGGACGCTTCCGCTCCACGCATTCACAAACAAATGGAAGGGAGCCACCAAACTAGATTGTCCTGGATGCACTTTGACAGAAGAAACAGAACTCCATGTTATACTTTTCTGTCCTGCCTACAGAAGGTCTAGGTTCAAGTGAGTCATCCAACTTTGTAGGAACCTGTGGCTTAGAAATTACATCAAAGGTCTTTAGGCTACTGAAATATGAGACACATCCATTATTTGTAGTCGCAATCTCAAAATTCTTATTCGCGATGTCATGCATACGTAGAGGCATTATAAAGGGAAAAAAAGTTGGGTAATATTCAACAGTGTCTTCTTACTAACTGTCAGTGATTTGCATCTGCAAATATCTTCAACTAGGGAAATTGTTTTGATATTTTTCTACTAATTTTAATGTTTCATTTTAAAATTTTCTTTTTTAAATAATTTTTTTAACAATGTTACTGTCTCAAATGTCTTACAAGATAACCTGGCTACAGCGGATGCATAGGATGGTCAATCAAAGGGTGTGGAGTAGTAGTGGGGTTCGAAAATAAGTTATAAAATTGTAGTATATCATCCATGATTTTAATGGTCTTCAGTATCATCATTTTAATATTCAATTGTCGGGCACTGTAAACTTTGTAAATCATGTGCTGTTATAATTATGTGCTTTTATGGCTGAAACTTCATTTTTTATTTAATCATGTTTTTTTGTACTAAAAAGAAGGGGGAATAAGATTTCTACATTCATTATAGCGATCAAAGATTGTATATATTTCTCTTGTTGAAGCAATTGTTCATTGATACAATTGCATATACAATATAGTCATTGGTCCATATTTACAAAATCATTTCAATCAACTATACATATACAAATTACAAATTTCAATAGATATAAAACCTGGGGGGGGGGGAAGGGCAAGGAAAGGGAGATAGTTTTCAAATCCAATTGTCTCTCATGGCTAATGATATATTTTCCTAAATGCGTTTTGCCTTGTGCCTTCATAAGGTAGCCATGTACTTATGAACCTTATGTAAAGCATATGCATTCGTTAGAGCTGTGATTGCTTGCTGATGATGTCAGCTAGTAGCGGTATCTTCAGAGGAGGGTGCTGTGTGTAGACCTCCAATGTATAATGGATTGGAACTTGTAGGGTAGTCACACTAAAAACAGCAAAGTTCCTTAAGCGATAGAAATGTGAAGGGTAGGTGGAGCCCGGTAGAATACAAGTCACACACAACACAGACAACATTACTCACCAAAGCTAGGCATGCTCATTTTGCAGCTAAGACATCACCTGTGGTATCCGACTCATTCTCATGATGTACGCGTCATGTGGTGATCATGGGAAACTTACACAGACATGTGACATGATCATGTCAGCCAGACATACCACCAGGGCATTTATTGAGTGGAAATGTTTGCGATTCCTGTACGTCTGTTTATTGGCTTGTGGTGGTATCAAAGCCACATGTGTACCATCAATTGAGCCAATGACATTTGGCATGTGTCCTAAAGCATAAAACTTGCTCTTGATGGCACAAAACCTTTGTGGTGTTGGGAACCAGATATAGAGGTCCAGGAATTTCAACATTGCCTCCAACACATCACTAAGCGCATGACTGAACATAGTCTGTGACATCCCACCAGCACTAGCCACAGTATACTGGAAACTTTTTGTGGCAAAGAAATGTAGGGCGACCATCACCTTCACCTTTGTAGTTAGTGCAAAGGGATATGTGCGACCAGGTTGCAAATGGGGGGCTAACTGTTCTGACAACTTCGCAATAAGTGCTCTGGTGAAGCTGTATCGTCTGATGCTGTCACATTCTTCCATGGTCTGTAGGTCAGGGAAGGGTCTGTGGAGAGCTTGTCTCCTGCGGTACAAAATGTTTGAAACACCAACATATATCATACAGTTACAAATCTCACTATCTACGCTCTGAAATTGAACCACCACGTGAAATCAAGACACTATAAAGGCAGATGTGTGATGCCAAGCAAATACACAAAAGACAGCACGTACATTCCATTTTGTCATGGTCTGTAAACAAATACAGGGATGTATATTGAACAGCCAATGGTGTCTGTCACTGTTCATGTAATCAAACATCACATACTCAACACACACCTATTAAACTATCGGGTCTAGAGATCATCAGTTCAACAAGTACTTACTTGCACCCACTGGGGTGAACCACTCAAGAACTCCATGTACCAGATTCCCTAGGGGTGACCCGGAGGAGGGGCTAGCGGAGTGCGGTCCATTGCGATTGTTTCTAAAAATTGGCTCCCTCGAGCTTTGAGCTGATGAGCTCCTGGACGATGCACCTGCGTGCCTGTGCGGGCACTGAGGCCTTTGACGGTTGCTTGGCGGACCTCTCTTCCACCCCTAACTATTTTCTCTACTGATGAGGGAAGTTATCCCGAAACCCGAGCCATGTCTCGGGCGATATTTTAAAACCCGGGACATGTATCGGGTCTAGAGATCATCAGTTCAACAAGTACTTACTTGCACCCACTGGGGTGAACCACTCAAGAACTCCATGTACCAGATTCCCTAGGGGCGACCCGGAGGAGGGGCTAGCGGAGTGCGGTCCATTGCGATTGTTTCTAAAAATTGGCTCCCTCGAGCTTTGAGCTGACGAGCTCCTGGACGATGCATCTGCGTGCCTGTGCGGGCACTGAGGCCTTTGACGGTTGCTTGGCGGCCCTCTCTTCCACCCATTACTATTTTCTCTACTGATGAGGGAAGTTATCCCGAAAACCGAGCCATGTCTCGGGCGATATTTTAAAACCCGGGACATGTATCGGGTCTAGAGATCATCAGTTCAACAAGTACTTACTTGCACCCACTGGGGTGAACCACTCAAGAACTCCATGTACCAGATTCCCTAGGGGCGACCCGGAGGAGGGGCTAGCGGAGTGCGGTCCATTGCGATTGTTTCTAAAAATTGGCTCCCTCGAGCTTTGAGCTGACGTGCTCCTGGACGACGCATCTGCGTGCCTGTGCGGGCACTGAGGCCTTTGACGGTTGCTTGGCGGCCCTCTCTTCCACCCATTACTATTTTCTCTACTGATGAGGGAAGTTATCCCGAAAACCGAGCCATGTCTCGGGCGATATTTTAAAACCCGGGACATGTATCGGGTCTAGAGATCATCAGTTCAACAAGTACTTACTTGCACCCACTGGGGTGAACCACTCAAGAACTCCATGTACCAGATTCCCTAGGGGCGACCCGGAGGAGGGGCTAGTGGAGTGCGGTCCATTGCGATTGTTTCTAAAAATTGGCTCCCTCGAGCTTTGAGCTGACGAGCTCCTGGACGACGCACCTGCGTGCCTGTGCGGGCACTGAGGCCTTTGACGGTTGCTTGGCAGCCCTCTCTTCCATCCCTAACTATTTTCTCTACTGATGAGGGAATTTATCCCGAAACCCGAGCCATGTCTCGGGCGATATTTTAAAACCCAGGACATGTATCGGGTCTAGAGATCATCAGTTCAACAAGTACTTACTTGCACCCACTGGGGTGAACCACTCAAGAACTCCATGTACCAGATTCCCTAGGGGCGACCCGGAGGAGGGGCTAGCGGAGTGCGGTCCATTGCGATTGTTTCTAAAAATTGGCTCCCTCGAGCTTTGAGCTGACGAGCTCCTGGACGACGCACCTGCGTGCCTGTGCGGGCACTGAGACCTTTGACGGTTGCTTGGCGGCCCTCTCTTCCACCCCTAACTATTTTCTCTTGTGATGAGGGAAGTTATCCCGAAACCCGAGCCATGTCTCGGGCGATATTTTAAAACCCGGGACATGTATCGGGTCTAGAGATCATCAGTTCAACAAGTACTTACTTGCACCCACTGGGGTGAACCACTCAAGAACTCCATGTACCAGATTCCCTAGGGGCGACCCGGAGGAGGGGCTAGCGGAGTGCGGTCCATTGCGATTGTTTCTAAAAATTGGCTCCCTCGAGCTTTGAGCTGACGAGCTCCTGGACGACGCACCTGTGTGCCTGTGCGGGCACTGAGGCCTTTGACGGTTGCTTGGCGGCCCTCTCTTCCACCCCTAACTATTTTCTCTACTGATGAGGGAAGTTATCCCGAAACCCGAGCCATGTCTCGGGCGATATTTTAAAACCCGGGACATGTATCGGGTCTAGAGATCATCAGTTCAACAAGTACTTACTTGCACCCACTGGGGTGAACCACTCAAGAACTCCATGTACCAGATTCCCTAGGGGCGACCCGGAGGAGGGGCTAGCGGAGTGCGGTCCATTGCGATTGTTTCTAAAAATTGGCTCCCTCGAGCTTCGAGCTGACGAGCTCCTCGACGACGCACCTGCGTGCCTGTGCGGGCACTGAGGCCTTTGACGGTTGCTTGGCGGCCCTCTCTTCCACCCCTAACTATTTTCTCTACTGATGAGGGAAGTTATCCCGAAACCCGAGCCATGTCTCGGGCGATATTTTAAAACCCGGGACATGTATCGGGTCTAGAGATCATCAGTTCAACAAGTACTTACTTGCACCCTCTGGGGTGAACCACTCAAGAACTCCATGTACCAGATTCCCTAGGGGCGACCCGGAGGAGGGGTTAGCGGAGTGCGGTCCATTGCGATTGTTTCTAAAAATTGGCTCCCTCGAGCTTTGAGCTGACGAGCTCCTGGACGACGCATCTGCGTGCCTGTGCGGGCACTGAGGCCTTTGACGGTTGCTTGGCGGCCCTCTCTTCCACCCATTACTATTTTCTCTACTGATGAGGGAAGTTATCCCGAAAACCGAGCCATGTCTCGGGCGATATTTTAAAACCCGGGACATGTATCGGGTCTAGAGATCATCAGTTCAACAAGTACTTACTTGCACCCACTGGGGTGAACCACTCAAGAACTCCATGTACCAGATTCCCTAGGGGCGACCCGGAGGAGGGGCTAATGGAGTGCGGTCCATTGCGATTGTTTCTAAAAATTGTCTCCCTCGAGCTTAGAGCTGACGAGCTCCTGGACGACACACCTGCGTGCCTGTGCGGGCACTGAGGCCTTTGACGGTTGCTTGGCAGCCCTCTCTTCCATCCCTAACTATTTTCTCTACTGATGAGGGAATTTATCCCGAAACCCGAGCCATGTCTCGGGCGATATTTTAAAACCCAGGACATGTATCGGGTCTAGAGATCATCAGTTCAACAAGTACTTACTTGCACCCACTGGGGTGAACCACTCAAGAACTCCATGTACCAGATTCCCTAGGGGCGACCCGGAGGAGGGGCTAGCGGAGTGCGGTCCATTGCGATTGTTTCTAAAAATTGGCTCCCTCGAGCTTTGAGCTGACGAGCTTCTGGACGACGCACCTGCGTGCCTGTGCGGGCACTGAGACCTTTGACGGTTGCTTGGCGGCCCTCTCTTCCACCCCTAACTATTTTCTCTTGTGATGAGGGAAGTTATCCCGAAACCCGAGCCATGTCTCGGGCGATATTTTAAAACCCGGGACATGTATCGGGTCTAGAGATCATCAGTTCAACAAGTACTTACTTGCACCCACTGGGGTGAACCACTCAAGAACTCCATGTACCAGATTCCCTAGGGGCGACCCGGAGGAGGGGCTAGCGGAGTGCGGTCCATTGCGATTGTTTCTAAAAATTAGCTCCCTCGAGCTTTGAGCTGACGAGCTTCTGGACGACGCACCTGCGTGCCTGTGCGGTCACTGAGACCTTTGACGGTTGCTTGGCGGCCCTCTCTTCCACCCCTAACTATTTTCTCTTGTGATGAGGGAAGTTATCCCGAAACCCGAGACATGTCTCGGGCGATATTTTAAAACCCGGGACATGTATCGGGTCTAGAGATCATCAGTTCAACAAGTACTTACTTGCACCCACTGGGGTGAACCACTCAAGAACTCCATGTACCAGATTCCCTAGGGGCGACCCGGAGGAGGGGCTAGCGGAGTGCGGTCCATTGCGATTGTTTCTAAAAATTGGCTCCCTCGATCTTTGAGCTGACGAGCTCCTGGACGACGCACCTGCGTGCCTGTGCGGGCACTGAGACCTTTGACGGTTGCTTGGCGGCCCTCTCTTCCACCCCTAACTATTTTCTCTTGTGATGAGGGAAGTTATCCCGAAACCCGAGCCATGTCTCGGGCGATATTTTAAAACCCGGGACATGTATCGGGTCTAGAGATCATCAGTTCAACAAGTACTTACTTGCACCCACTGGGGTGAACCACTCAAGAACTCCATGTACCAGATTCCCTAGGGGCGACCCGGAGGAGGGGCTAGCGGAGTGCGGTCCATTGCGATTGTTTCTAAAAATTGGCTCCCTCGAGCTTTGAGCTGACGAGCTCCTGGACGACGCACCTGTGTGCCTGTGCGGGCACTGAGGCCTTTGACGGTTGCTTGGCGGCCCTCTCTTCCACCCCTAACTATTTTCTCTACTGATGAGGGAAGTTATCCCGAAACCCGAGCCATGTCTCGGGCGATATTTTAAAACCCGGGACATGTATCGGGTCTAGAGATCATCAGTTCAACAAGTACTTACTTGCACCCACTGGGGTGAACCACTCAAGAACTCCATGTACCAGATTCCCTAGGGGCGACCCGGAGGAGGGGCTAGCGGAGTGCGGTCCATTGCGATTGTTTCTAAAAATTGGCTCCCTCGAGCTTTGAGCTGACGAGCTCCTCGACGACGCACCTGCGTGCCTGTGCGGGCACTGAGGCCTTTGACGGTTGCTTGGCGGCCCTCTCTTCCACCCCTAACTATTTTCTCTACTGATGAGGGAAGTTATCCCGAAACCCGAGCCATGTCTCGGGCGATATTTTAAAACCCGGGACATGTATCGGGTCTAGAGATCATCAGTTCAACAAGTACTTACTTGCACCCACTGGGGTGAACCACTCAAGAACTCCATGTACCAGATTCCCTAGGGGCGACCCGGAGGAGGGGCTAGCGGAGTGCGGTCCATTGCGATTGTTTCTAAAAATTGGCTCCCTCGAGCTTTGAGCTGACGAGCTCCTGGACGACGCATCTGCGTGCCTGTGCGGGCACTGAGGCCTTTGACGGTTGCTTGGCGGCCCTCTCTTCCACCCATTACTATTTTCTCTACTGATGAGGGAAGTTATCCCGATTACCGAGCCATGTCTCGGGCGATATTTTAAAACCCGGGACATGTATCGGGTCTAGAGATCATCAGTTCAACAAGTACTTACTTGCACCCACTGGGTTGAACCACTCAAGCACTCCATGTACCAGATTCCCTAGGGGCGACCCGGAGGAGGGGCTAGTGGAGTGCGGTCCATTGCGATTGTTTCTAAAAATTGGCTCCCTCGAGCTTTGAGCTGACGAGCTCCTGGACGACGCACCTGCGTGCCTGTGCGGGCACTGAGGCCTTTGACGGTTGCTTGGCAGCCCTCTCTTCCACCCCTAACTATTTTCTCTACTGATGAGGGAATTTATCCCGAAACCCGAGCCATGTCTCGGGCGATATTTTAAAACCCAGGACATGTATCGGGTCTAGAGATCATCAGTTCAACAAGTACTTACTTGCACCCACTGGGGTGAACCACTCAAGATCTCCATGTACCAGATTCCCTAGGGGCGACCCGGAGGAGGGGCTAGCGGAGTGCGGTCCATTGCGATTGTTTCTAAAAATTGGCTCCCTCGAGCTTTGAGCTGACGAGCTCCTGGACGACGCACCTGCGTGCCTGTGCGGGCACTGAGACCTTTGACGGTTGCTTGGCGGCCCTCTCTTCCACCCCTAACTATTTTCTCTTGTGATGAGGGAAGTTATCCCGAAACCCGAGCCATGTCTCGGGCGATATTTTAAAACCCGGGACATGTATCGGGTCTAGAGATCATCAGTTCAACAAGTACTTACTTGCACCCACTGGGGTGAACCACTCAAGAACTCCATGTACCAGATTCCCTAGGGGCGACCCGGAGGAGGGGCTAGCGGAGTGCGGTCCATTGCGATTGTTTCTAAAAATTGGCTCCCTCGAGCTTTGAGCTGACGAGCTCCTGGACGACGCACCTGTGTGCCTGTGCGGGCACTGAGGCCTTTGACGGTTGCTTGGCGGCCCTCTCTTCCACCCTAACTATTTTCTCTACTGATGAGGGAAGTTATCCCGAAACCCGAGCCATGTCTCGGGCGATATTTTAAAACCCGGGACATGTATCGGGTCTAGAGATCATCAGTTCAACAAGTACTTACTTGCACCCACTGGGGTGAACCACTCAAGAACTCCATGTACCAGATTCCCTAGGGGCGACCCGGAGGAGGGGCTAGCGGAGTGCGGTCCATTGCGATTGTTTCTAAAAATTGGCTCCCTCGAGCTTTGAGCTGACGAGCTCCTCGACGACGCACCTGCCTGCCTGTGCGGGCACTGAGGCCTTTGACAGTTGCTTGGCGGCCCTCTCTTCCACCCCTAACTATTTTCTCTACTGATGAGGGAAGTTATCCCGAAACCCGAGCCATGTCTCGGGCGATATTTTAAAACCCGGGACATGTATCGGGTCTAGAGATCATCAGTTCAACAAGTACTTACTTGCACCCACTGGGGTGAACCACTCAAGAACTCCATGTACCAGATTCCCTAGGGGCGACCCGGAGGAGGGGCTAGCGGAGTGCGGTCCATTGCGATTGTTTCTAAAAATTGGCTCCCTCGAGCTTTGAGCTGACGAGCTCCTGGACGACGCACCTGCGTGCCTGTGCGGGCACTGAGGCCTTTGACGGTTGCTTGGCGGCCCTCTCTTCCACCCCTAACTATTTTCTCTACTGATGAGGGAAGTTATCCCGAAACCCGAGCCATGTCTCGGGCGATATTTTAAAACCCGGGACATGTATTGGGTCTAGAGATCATCAGTTCAACAAGTACTTACTTGCACCCACTGGGGTGAACCACTCAAGAACTCAATGTACCAGATTCCCTAGGGGCGACCCGGAGGAGGAGCTAGCGGAATGCGGTCCATTGCGATTGTTTCTAAAAATTGGCTCCCTCGAGCTTTGAGCTGACGAGCTCCTGGACGACGCACCTGCGTGCCTGTGCGGGCACTGAGGCCTTTGACTTTTGCTTGGCGGCCCTCTCTTCCACCCCTAACTATTTTCTCTACTGATGAGGGAAGTTATCCCGAAACCCGAGCCATGTCTCGGGCGATATTTTAAAACCCGGGACATGTATCGGGTCTAGAGATCATCAGTTCAACAAGTACTTACTTGCACCCACTGGGGTGAACCACTCAAGAACTCCATGTACCAGATTCCCTAGGGGCGACCCGGAGGAGGGGCTAGCGGAGTGCGGTCCATTGCGATTGTTTCTAAAAATTGGCTCCCTCGAGCTTTGAGCTGACGAGCTCCTGGACGACGCATCTGCGTGCCTGTGCGGGCACTGAGGCCTTTGACGGTTGCTTGGCGGCCCTCTCTTCCACCCATTACTATTTTCTCTACTGATGAGGGAAGTTATCCCGATTACCGAGCCATGTCTCGGGCGATATTTTAAAACCCGGGACATGTATCGGGTCTAGAGATCATCAGTTCAACAAGTACTTACTTGCACCCACTGGGTTGAACCACTCAAGCACTCCATGTACCAGATTCCCTAGGGGCGACCCGGAGGAGGGGCTAGTGGAGTGCGGTCCATTGCGATTGTTTCTAAAAATTGGCTCCCTCGAGCTTTGAGCTGACGAGCTCCTGGACGACGCACCTGCGTGCCTGTGCGGGCACTGAGGCCTTTGACGGTTGCTTGGCAGCCCTCTCTTCCACCCCTAACTATTTTCTCTACTGATGAGGGAATTTATCCCGAAACCCGAGCCATGTCTCGGGCGATATTTTAAAACCCAGGACATGTATCGGGTCTAGAGATCATCAGTTCAACAAGTACTTACTTGCACCCACTGGGGTGAACCACTCAAGATCTCCATGTACCAGATTCCCTAGGGGCGACCCGGAGGAGGGGCTAGCGGAGTGCGGTCCATTGCGATTGTTTCTAAAAATTGGCTCCCTCGAGCTTTGAGCTGACGAGCTCCTGGACGACGCACCTGCGTGCCTGTGCGGGCACTGAGGCCTTTGACGGTTGCTTGGCGGCCCTCTCTTCCACCCCTAACTATTTTCTCTACTGATTAGGGAAGTTATCCCGAAACCCGAGCCATGTCTCGGGCGATATTTTAAAACCCGGGACATGTATCGGGTCTAGAGATCATCAGTTCAACAAGTACTTACTTGCACCCACTGGGGTGAACCACTCAAGATCTCCATGTACCAGATTCCCTAGGGGCGACCCGGAGGAGGGGCTAGCGGAGTGCGGTCCATTGCGATTGTTTCTAAAAATTGGCTCCCTCGAGCTTTGAGCTGACGAGCTCCTGGACGACGCACCTGCGTGCCTGTGCGGGCACTGAGACCTTTGACGGTTGCTTGGCGGCCCTCTCTTCCACCCCTAACTATTTTCTCTACTGATGAGGGAATTTATCCCGAAACCCGAGCCATGTCTCGGGCGATATTTTAAAACCCAGGACATGTATCGGGTCTAGAGATCATCAGTTCAACAAGTACTTACTTGCACCCACTGGGGTGAACCACTCAAGAACTCCATGTACCAGATTCCCTAGGGGCGACCCGGAGGAGGGGCTAGCGGAGTGCGGTCCATTGCGATTGTTTCTAAAAATTGGCTCCCTCGAGCTTTGAGCTGACGAGCTCCTGGACGACGCACCTGTGTGCCTGTGCGGGCACTGAGGCCTTTGACGGTTGCTTGGCGGCCCTCTCTTCCACCCTAACTATTTTCTCTACTGATGAGGGAAGTTATCCCGAAACCCGAGCCATGTCTCGGGCGATATTTTAAAACCCGGGACATGTATCGGGTCTAGAGATCATCAGTTCAACAAGTACTTACTTGCACCCACTGGGGTGAACCACTCAAGAACTCCATGTACCAGATTCCCTAGGGGCGACCCGGAGGAGGGGCTAGCGGAGTGCGGTCCATTGCGATTGTTTCTAAAAATTGGCTCCCTCGAGCTTTGAGCTGACGAGCTCCTCGACGACGCACCTGCGTGCCTGTGCGGGCACTGAGGCCTTTGACGGTTGCTTGGCGGCCCTCTCTTCCACCCCTAACTATTTTCTCTACTGATGAGGGAAGTTATCCCGAAACCCGAGCCATGTCTCGGGCGATATTTTAAAACCCGGGACATGTATCGGGTCTAGAGATCATCAGTTCAACAAGTACTTACTTGCACCCACTGGGGTGAACCACTCAAGAACTCCATGTACCAGATTCCCTAGGGGCGACCCGGAGGAGGGGCTAGCGGAGTGCGGTCCATTGCGATTGTTTCTAAAAATTGGCTCCCTCGAGCTTTGAGCTGACGAGCTCCTGGACGACGCACCTGCGTGCCTGTGCGGGCACTGAGGCCTTTGACGGTTGCTTGGCGGCCCTCTCTTCCACCCCTAACTATTTTCTCTACTGATGAGGGAAGTTATCCCGAAACCCGAGCCATGTCTCGGGCGATATTTTAAAACCCGGGACATGTATTGGGTCTAGAGATCATCAGTTCAACAAGTACTTACTTGCACCCACTGGGGTGAACCACTCAAGAACTCAATGTACCAGATTCCCTAGGGGCGACCCGGAGGAGGAGCTAGCGGAATGCGGTCCATTGCGATTGTTTCTAAAAATTGGCTCCCTCGAGCTTTGAGCTGACGAGCTCCTGGACGACGCACCTGCGTGCCTGTGCGGGCACTGAGGCCTTTGACTTTTGCTTGGCGGCCCTCTCTTCCACCCCTAACTATTTTCTCTACTGATGAGGGAAGTTATCCCGAAACCCGAGCCATGTCTCGGGCGATATTTTAAAATCCGGGACATGTATCGGGTCTAGAGATCATCAGTTCAACAAGTACTTACTTGCACCCACTGGATGAACCACTCAAGAACTCCATGTACCAGATTCCCTAGGGGCGACCCGGAGGAGGGGCTAGCGGTGTGCGGTCCATTGCGATTGGTTCTAAAAATTGGCTCCCTCGAGCTTTGAGCTGACGAGCTCCTGGACGACGCACCTGCGTGCCTGTGCGGGCACTGAGGCCTTTGACGGTTGCTTGGCGGCCCTCTCTTCCACCCCTAACTATTTTCTCTACTGATGAGGGAAGTTATCCCGAAACCCGAGCCATGTCTCGGGCGATATTTTAAAACCCGGGACATGTATCAGGTCTAGAGATCATCAGTTCAACAAGTACTTACTTGCACCCACTGGGGTGAACCACTCAAGAACTCCATGTACCAGATTCCCTAGGGGCAACCCGGAGGAGGGGCTAGCGGAGTGCGGTCCATTGCGATTGTTTCTAAAAATTGGCTCCCTCGAGCTTTGAGCTGACGAGCTCCTGGACGACGCACCTGCGTGCCTGTGCGGGCACTGAGACCTTTGACGGTTGCTTGGCGGCCCTCTCTTCCACCCCTAACTATTTTCTCTTGTGATGAGGCAAGTTATCCCGAAACCCGAGTAATTGTCTCGGGCGATATTTTAAAACCCGGGACATGTATCGGGTCTAGAGACCATCAGTTCAACAAGTACTTACTTGCACCCACTGGGGTGAACCACTCAAGAACTCCATGTAGCAGATTCCCTAGGGGCGACCCGGAGGAGGGGCTAGCGGAGTGCGGTCCATTGCGATTGTTTCTAAAAATTGGCTCCCTCGAGCTTTGAGCTGACTAGCTCCTGGACGACGCACCTGTGTGCCTGTGCGGGCACTGAGGCCTTTGACGGTTGCTTGGCGGCCCTCTCTTCCACCCCTAACTATTTTCTCTACTGATGAGGGAAGTTATCCCGAAACCCGAGCCATGTCTCGGGCGATATTTTAAAACCCGGGACATGTATCGGGTCTAGAGATCATCAGTTCAACAAGTACTTACTTGCACCCACTGGGGTGAACCACTCAAGAACTCCATGTACCAGATTCCCTAGGGGCGACCCGGAGGAGGGGCTAGCGGAGTGCGGTCCATTGCGATTGTTTCTAAAAATTGGCTCCCTCGAGCTTTGAGCTGACGAGCTCCTCGACGACGCACCTGCGTGCCTGTGCGGGCACTGAGGCCTTTGACGGTTGCTTGGCGGCCCTCTCTTCCACCCCTAGCTATTTTCTCTACTGATGAGGGAAGTTATCCCGAAACCCGAGCCATGTCTCGGGCGATATTTTAAAACCCGGGACATGTATCGGGTCTAGAGATCATCAGTTCAACAAGTACTTACTTGCACCCACTGGGGTGAACCACTCAAGAACTCCATGTACCAGATTCCCTAGGGGCGACCCGGAGGAGGGGCTAGCGGAGTGCGGTCCATTGCGATTGTTTCTAAAAATTGGCTCCCTCGAGCTTTGAGCTGACGAGCTCCTGGACGACGCACGTGCGTGCCTGTGCGGGCACTAAGGCCTTTGACGGTTGCTTGGCGGCCCTCTCTTCCACCCCTAACTATTTTCTCTACTGATGAGGGAAGTTATCCCGAAATCCGAGCCATGTCTCGGGCGATATTTTAAAACCCGGGACATGTATTGGGTCTAGAGATCATCAGTTCAACAAGTACTTACTTGCACCCACTGGGGTGAACCACTCAAGAACTCCATGTACCAGATTCCCTTGGGGCGACCCGGAGGAGGAGCTAGCGGAATGCGGTCCATTGCGATTGTTTCTAAAAATTGGCTCCCTCGAGCTTTGAGCTGACGAGCTCCTGGACGACGCACCTGCATGCCTGTGCGGGCACTGAGGCCTTTGACGGTTGCTTGGCGGCCCTCTCTTCCACCCCTAACTATTTTCTCTACTGATGAGGGAAGTTATCCCGAAACCCGAGCCATGTCTCGGGCGATATTTTAAAACCCGGGACATGTATCGGGTCTAGAGATCATCAGTTCAACAAGTACTTACTTGCACCCACTGGGGTGAACCACTCAAGAACTCCATGTACCAGATTCCCTAGGGGCGACCCGGAGGAGGAGCTAGCGGAATGCGGTCCATTGCGATTGTTTCTAAAAATTGGCTCCCTCGAGCTTTGAGCTGACGAGCTCCTGGATGACGCACCTGCGTGCCTGTGCGGGCACTGAGACCTTTGACGGTTGCTTGGCGGCCCTCTCTTCCACCCCTAACTATTTTCTCTTGTGATGAGGGAAGTTATCCCGAAACCCGAGTAATTGTCTCGGGCGATATTTTAAAACCCGGGACATGTATCGGGTCTAGAGACCATCAGTTCAACAAGTACTTACTTGCACCCACTGGGGTGAACCACTCAAGAACTCCATGTAGCAGATTCCCTAGGGGCGACCCGGAGGAGGGGCTAGCGGAGTGCGGTCCATTGCGATTGTTTCTAAAAATTGGCTCCCTCGAGCTTTGAGCTGACTAGCTCCTGGACGACGCACCTGTGTGCCTGTGCGGGCACTGAGGCCTTTGACGGTTGCTTGGCGGCCCTCTCTTCCACCCCTAACTATTTTCTCTACTGATGAGGGAAGTTATCCCGAAACCCGAGCCATGTCTCGGGCGATATTTTAAAACCCGGGACATGTATCGGGTCTAGAGATCATCAGTTCAACAAGTACTTACTTGCACCCACTGGGGTGAACCACTCAAGAACTCCATGTACCAGATTCCCTAGGGGCGACCCGGAGGAGGGGCTAGCGGAGTGCGGTCCATTGCGATTGTTTCTAAAAATTGGCTCCCTCGAGCTTTGAGCTGACGAGCTCCTCGACGACGCACCTGCGTGCCTGTGCGGGCACTGAGGCCTTTGACGGTTGCTTGGCGGCCCTCTCTTCCACCCCTAGCTATTTTCTCTACTGATGAGGGAAGTTATCCCGAAACCCGAGCCATGTCTCGGGCGATATTTTAAAACCCGGGACATGTATCGGGTCTAGAGATCATCAGTTCAACAAGTACTTACTTGCACCCACTGGGGTGAACCACTCAAGAACTCCATGTACCAGATTCCCTAGGGGCGACCCGGAGGAGGGGCTAGCGGAGTGCGGTCCATTGGGATTGTTTCTAAAAATTGGCTCCCTCGAGCTTTGAGCTGACGAGCTCCTGGACGACGCACGTGCGTGCCTGTGCGGGCACTAAGGCCTTTGACGGTTGCTTGGCGGCCCTCTCTTCCACCCCTAACTATTTTCTCTACTGATGAGGGAAGTTATCCCGAAATCCGAGCCATGTCTCGGGCGATATTTTAAAACCCGGGACATGTATTGGGTCTAGAGATCATCAGTTCAACAAGTACTTACTTGCACCCACTGGGGTGAACCACTCAAGAACTCCATGTACCAGATTCCCTAGGGGCGACCCGGAGGAGGAGCTAGCGGAATGCGGTCCATTGCGATTGTTTCTAAAAATTGGCTCCCTCGAGCTTTGAGCTGACGAGCTCCTGGACGACGCACCTGCGTGCCTGTGCGGGCACTGAGGCCTTTGACGGTTGCTTGGCGGCCCTCTCTTCCACCCCTAACTATTTTCTCTACTGATGAGGGAAGTTATCCCAAAACCCGAGCCATGTCTCGGGCGATATTTTAAAACCCGGGACATGTATCGGGTCTAGAGATCATCAGTTCAACAAGTACTTACTTGCACCCACTGGGTGAACCACTCAAGAACTCCATGTACCAGATTCCCTAGGGGCGACCCGGAGGAGGGGCTAGCGGTGTGCGGTCCATTGCGATTGGTTCTAAAAATTGGCTCCCTCGAGCTTTGAGCTGACGAGCTCCTGGACGACGCACCTGCGTGCCTGTGCGGGCACTGAGGCCTTTGACGGTTGCTTGGCGGCCCTCTCTTCCACCCCTAACTATTTTCTCTACTGATGAGGGAAGTTAACCCGAAACCCGAGCCATGTCTCGGGCGATATTTTAAAACCCGGGACATGTATCAGGTCTAGAGATCATCAGTTCAACAAGTACTTACTTGCACCCACTGGGGTGAACCACTCAAGAACTCCATGTACCAGATTCCCTAGGGGCAACCCGGAGGAGGGGCTAGCGGAGTGCGGTCCATTGCGATTGTTTCTAAAAATTGTCTCCCTCGAGCTTTGAGTTGACGAGCTCCTGGACGACGCACCTGCGTGCCTGTGCGGGCACTGAGGCCTTTGACGGTTGCTTGGCGGCCCTCTCTTCCACCCCTAACTATTTTCTCTACTGATGAGGGAAGTTATCCCGAAACCCGAGCCATGTCTCGGGCGATATTTTAAAACCCGGGACATGTATCTGGTCTAGATATCATCAGTTCAACAAGTACTTACTTGCACCCACTGGGGTGAACCACTCAAGAACTCCATGTACCAGATTTCCTAGGGGCGACCCGGAGGAGGGGCTAGCGGAGTGCGGTCCATTGCGATTGTTTCTAAAAATTGGCTCCCTCGAGCTTTGAGCTGATGAGCTCCTGGACGACGCACCTGCGTGCCTGTGCGGGCACTGAGGCCTTTGACGGTTGCTTAGCGGCCCTCTCTTCCACCCCTAACTATTTTCTCTACTGATGAGGGAAGTTATCCCGAAACCCGAGCCATGTCTCGGGCGATATTTTAAAACCCGGGACATGTATCGGGTCTAGAGATCATCAGTTCAACAAGTACTTACTTGCACCCACTGGGGTGAACCACTCAAGAACTCCATGTACCAGATTCCCTAGGGGCGACCCGGAGGAGGGGCTAGCGGAGTGCGGTCCATTGCGATTGTTTCTAAAAATTGGCTCCCTCGAGCTTTGAGCTGACGAGCTCCTCGACGACGCACCTGCGTGCCTGTGCGGGCACTGAGGCCTTTGACGGTTGCTTGGCGGCCCTCTCTTCCACCCCTAACTATTTTCTCTACTGATGAGGGAAGTTATCCCGAAACCCGAGCCATGTCTCGTGCGATATTTTAAAACCCGGGACATGTATCGGGTCTAGAGATCATCAGTTCAACAAGTACTTACTTGCACCCACTGGGGTGAACCACTCAAGAACTCCATGTACCAGATTCCCTAGGGGCGACCCGGAGGAGGGGCTAGCGGAGTGCGGTCCATTGCGATTGTTTCTAAAAATTGGCTCCCTCGAGCTTTGAGCTGACGAGCTCCTGGACGACGCATCTGCGTGCCTGTGCGGGCACTGAGGCCTTTGACGGTTGCTTGGCGGCCCTCTCTTCCACCCATTACTATTTTCTCTACTGATGAGGGAAGTTATCCCGAAAACCGAGCCATGTCTCGGGCGATATTTTAAAACCCGGGACATGTATCGGGTCTAGAGATCATCAGTTCAACAAGTACTTACTTGCACCCACTGGGGTGAACCACTCAAGCACTCCATGTACCAGATTCCCTAGGGGCGACCCGGAGGAGGGGCTAGCGGAGTGCGGTCCATTGCGATTGTTTCTAAAAATTGGCTCCCTCGAGCTTTGAGCTGACGAGCTCCTGGACGACGCACCTGCGTGCCTGTGCGGGCACTGAGACCTTTGACGGTTGCTTGGCGGCCCTCTCTTCCACCCCTAACTATTTTCTCTTGTGATGAGGGAAGTTATCCCGAAACCCGAGTAATTGTCTCGGGCGATATTTCAAAACCCGGGACATGTATCGGGTCTAGAGACCATCAGTTCAACAAGTACTTACTTGCACCCACTGGGGTGAACCACTCAAGAACTCCATGTAGCAGATTCCCTAGGGGCGACCCGGAGGAGGGGCTAGCGGAGTGCGGTCCATTGCGATTGTTTCTAAAAATTGGCTCCCTCGAGCTTTGAGCTGACTAGCTCCTGGACGACGCACCTGTGTGCCTGTGCGGGCACTGAGGCCTTTGACGGTTGCTTGGCGGCCCTCTCTTCCACCCCTAACTATTTTCTCTACCGATGAGGGAAGTTATCCCGAAACCCGAGCCATGTCTCGGGCGATATTTTAAAACCCGGGACATGTATCGGGTCTAGAGATCATCAGTTCAACAAGTACTTACTTGCACCCACTGGGGTGAACCACTCAAGAACTCCATGTACCAGATTCCCTAGGGGCGACCCGGAGGAGGGGCTAGCGGAGTGCGGTCCATTGCGATTGTTTCTAAAAATTGGCTCCCTCGAGATTTGAGCTGACGAGCTCCTCGACGACGCACCTGCGTGCCTGTGCGGGCACTGAGGCCTTTGACGGTTGCTTGGCGGCCCTCTCTTCCACCCCTAGCTATTTTCTCTACTGATGAGGGAAGTTATCCCGAAACCCGAGCCATGTCTCGGGCGATATTTTAAAACCCGGGACATGTATCGGGTCTAGAGATCATCAGTTCAACAAGTACTTACTTGCACCCACTGGGGTGAACCACTCAAGAACTCCATGTACCAGATTCCCTAGGGGCGACCCGGAGGAGGGGCTAGCGGAGTGCGGTCCATTGCGATTGTTTCTAAAAATTGGCTCCCTCGAGCTTTGAGCTGACGAGCTCCTGGACGACGCACGTGCGTGCCTGTGCGGGCACTAAGGCCTTTGACGGTTGCTTGGCGGCCCTCTCTTCCACCCCTAACCATTTTCTCTACTGATGAGGGAAGTTATCCCGAAATCCGAGCCATGTCTCGGGCGATATTTTAAAACCCGGGACATGTATTGGGTCTAGAGATCATCAGTTCAACAAGTACTTACTTGCACCCACTGGGGTGAACCACTCAAGAACTCCATGTACCAGATTCCCTAGGGGCGACCCGGAGGAGGAGCTAGCGGAATGCGGTCCATTGCGATTGTTTCTAAAAATTGGCTCCCTCGAGCTTTGAGCTGACGAGCTCCTGGACGACGCACCTGCGTGCCTGTGCGGGCACTGAGGCCTTTGACGGTTGCTTGGCGGCCCTCTCTTCCACCCCTAACTATTTTCTCTACTGATGAGGGAAGTTATCCCGAAACCCGAGCCATGTCTCGGGCGATATTTTAAAACCCGGGACATGTATCGGGTCTAGAGATCATCAGTTCAACAAGTACTTACTTGCACCCACTGGGTGAACCACTCAAGAACTCCATGTACCAGATTCCCTAGGGGCGACCCGGAGCAGGGGCTAGCGGTGTGCGGTCCATTGCGATTGGTTCTAAAAATTGGCTCCCTCGAGCTTTGAGCTGACGAGCTCCTGGACGACGCACCTGCGTGCCTGTGCGGGCACTGAGGCCTTTGACGGTTGCTTGGCGGCCCTCTCTTCCACCCCTAACTATTTTCTCTACTGATGAGGGAAGTTAACCCGAAACCCGAGCCATGTCTCGGGCGATATTTTAAAACCCGGGACATGTATCAGGTCTAGAGATCATCAGTTCAACAAGTACTTACTTGCACCCACTGGGGTGAACCACTCAAGAACTCCATGTACCAGATTCCCTAGGGGCAACCCGGAGGAGGGGCTAGCGGAGTGCGGTCCATTGCGATTGTTTCTAAAAATTGTCTCCCTCGAGCTTTGAGTTGACGAGCTCCTGGACGACGCACCTGCGTGCCTGTGCGGGCACTGAGGCCTTTGACGGTTGCTTGGCGGCCCTCTCTTCCACCCCTAACTATTTTCTCTACTGATGAGGGAAGTTATCCCGAAACCCGAGCCATGTCTCGGGCGATATTTTAAAACCCGGGACATGTATCTGGTCTAGATATCATCAGTTCAACAAGTACTTACTTGCACCCACTGGGGTGAACCACTCAAGAACTCCATGTACCAGATTTCCTAGGGGCGACCCGGAGGAGGGGCTAGCGGAGTGCGGTCCATTGCGATTGTTTCTAAAAATTGGCTCCCTCGAGCTTTGAGCTGATGAGCTCCTGGACGACGCACCTGCGTGCCTGTGCGGGCACTGAGGCCTTTGACGGTTGCTTAGCGGCCCTCTCTTCCACCCCTAACTATTTTCTCTACTGATGAGGGAAGTTATCCCGAAACCTGAGCCATGTCTCGGGCGATATTTTAAAACCCGGGACATGTATCGGGTCTAGAGATCATCAGTTCAACAAGTACTTACTTGCACCCACTGGGGTGAACCACTCAAGAACTCCATGTACCAGATTCCCTAGGGGCGACCCGGAGGAGGGGCTAGCGGAGTGCGGTCCATTGCGATTGTTTCTAAAAATTGGCTCCCTCGAGCTTTGAGCTGACGAGCTCCTCGACGACGCACCTGCGTGCCTGTGCGGGCACTGAGGCCTTTGACGGTTGCTTGGCGGCCCTCTCTTCCACCCCTAACTATTTTCTCTACTGATGAGGGAAGTTATCCCGAAACCCGAGCCATGTCTCGGGCGATATTTTAAAACCCGGGACATGTATCGGGTCTAGAGATCATCAGTTCAACAAGTACTTACTTGCACCCACTGGGGTGAACCACTCAAGAACTCCATGTACCAGATTCCCTAGGGGCGACCCGGAGGAGGGGCTAGCGGAGTGCGGTCCATTGCGATTGTTTCTAAAAATTGGCTCCCTCGAGCTTTGAGCTGACGAGCTCCTGGACGACGCATCTGCGTGCCTGTGCGGGCACTGAGGCCTTTGACGGTTGCTTGGCGGCCCTCTCTTCCACCCATTACTATTTTCTCTACTGATGAGGGAAGTTATCCCGAAAACCGAGCCATGTCTCGGGCGATATTTTAAAACCCGGGACATGTATCGGGTCTAGAGATCATCAGTTCAACAAGTACTTACTTGCACCCACTGGGGTGAACCACTCAAGCACTCCATGTACCAGATTCCCTAGGGGCGACCCGGAGGAGGGGCTAGTGGAGTGCGGTCCATTGCGATTGTTTCTAAAAATTGGCTCCCTCGAGCTTTGAGCTGACGAGCTCCTGGACGACGCACCTGCGTGCCTGTGCGGGCACTGAGACCTTTGACTGTTGCTTGGCGGCCCTTTCTTCCACCCCTAACTATTTTCTCTTGTGATGAGGGAAGTTATCCCGAAACCCGAGCCATGTCTCGGGCGATATTTTAAAACCCGGGACATGTATCGGGTCTAGAGATCATCAGTTCAACAAGTACTTACTTGCACCCACTGGGGTGAACCACTCAAGAACTCCATGTACCAGATTCCCTAGGGGCGACCCGGAGGAGGGGCTAGCGGAGTGCGGTCCATTGCGATTGTTTCTAAAAATTGGCTCCCTCGAGCTTTGAGCTGACGAGCTCCTGGACGACGCACCTGTGTGCCTGTGCGGGCACTGAGGCCTTTGACGGTTGCTTGGCGGCCCTCTCTTCCACCCCTAACTATTTTCTCTACTGATGAGGGAAGTTATCCCGAAACCCGAGCCATGTCTTGGGCGATATTTTAAAACCCGGGACATGTATCGGGTCTAGAGATCATCAGTTCAACAAGTACTTACTTGCACCCACTGGGGTGAACCACTCAAGAACTCCATGTACCAGATTCCCTAGGGGCGACCCGGAGGAGGGGCTAGCGGAGTGCGGTCCATTGCGATTGTTTCTAAAAATTGGCTCCCTCGAGCTTTGAGCTGACGAGCTCCTCGACGACGCACCTGCGTGCCTGTGCGGGCACTGAGGCCTTTGACGGTTGCTTGGCGGCCCTCTCTTCCACCCCTAACTATTTTCTCTACTGATGAGGGAAGTTATCCCGAAACCCGAGCCATGTCTCGGGCGATATTTTAAAACCCGGGACATGTATCGGGTCTAGAAATCATCAGTTCAACAAGTACTTACTTGCACCCACTGGGGTGAACCACTCAAGAACTCCATGTACCAGATTCCCTAGGGGCGACCCGGAGGAGGGGCTAGCGGAGTGCGGTCCATTGCGATTGTTTCTAAAAATTGGCTCCCTCGAGCTTTGAGCTGACGAGCTCCTGGACGACGCACCTGCGTGCCTGTGCGGGCACTGAGGCCTTTGACGGTTGCTTGGCGGCCCTCTCTTCTACCCCTAACTATTTTCTCTACTGATGAGGGAAGTTATCCCGAAACCCGAGCCATGTCTCGGGCGATATTTTAAAACCCGGGACATGTATTGGGTCTAGAGATCATCAGTTCAACAAGTACTTACTTGCACCCACTGGGGTGAACCACTCAAGAACTCCATGTACCAGATTCCCTAGGGGCGACCCGGAGGAGGAGCTAGCGGAATGCGGTCCATTGCGATTGTTTCTAAAAATTGGCTCCCTCGAGCTTTGAGCTGACGAGCTCCTGGACGACGCACCTGCGTGCCTGTGCGGGCACTGAGGCCTTTGACGGTTGCTTGGCGGCCCTCTCTTCCACCCCTAACTATTTTCTCTACTGATGAGGGAAGTTATCCCGAAACCCGAGCCATGTCTCGGGCGATATTTTAAAATCCGGGACATGTATCGGGTCTAGAGATCATCAGTTCAACAAGTACTTACTTGCACCCACTGGATGAACCACTCAAGAACTCCATGTACCAGATTCCCTAGGGGCGACCCGGAGGAGGGGCTAGCGGTGTGCGGTCCATTGCGATTGGTTCTAAAAATTGGCTCCCTCGAGCTTTGAGCTGACAAGCTCCTGGACGACGCAACTGCGTGCCTGTGCGGGCACTGAGGCCTTTGACGGTTGCTTGGCGGCCCTCTCTTCCACCCCTAACTATTTTCTCTACTGATGAGGGAAGTTATCCCGAAACCCGAGCCATGTCTCGGGCGATATTTTAAAACCCGGGACATGTATCAGGTCTAGAGATCATCAGTTCAACAAGTACTTACTTGCACCCACTGGGGTGAACCACTCAAGAACTCCATGTACCAGATTCCCTAGGGGCAACCCGGAGGAGGGGCTAGCGGAGTGCGGTCCATTGCGATTGTTTCTAAAAATTGGCTCCCTCGAGCTTTGAGCTGACGAGCTCCTGGACGACGCACCTGCGTGCCTGTGCGGGCACTGAGACCTTTGACGGTTGCTTGGCGGCCCTCTCTTCCACCCCTAACTATTTTCTCTTGTGATGAGGGAAGTTATCCCGAAACCCGAGTAATTGTCTCGGGCGATATTTTAAAACCCGGGACATGTATCGGGTCTAGAGACCATCAGTTCAACAAGTACTTACTTGCACCCACTGGGGTGAACCACTCAAGAACTCCATGTACCAGATTCCCTAGGGGCGACCCGGAGGAGGGGCTAGCGGAGTGCGGTCCATTGCGATTGTTTCTAAAAATTGGCTCCCTCGAGCTTTGAGCTGACTAGCTCCTGGACGACGCACCTGTGTGCCTGTGCGGGCACTGAGGCCTTTGACGGTTGCTTGGCGGCCCTCTCTTCCACCCCTAACTATTTTCTCTACTGATGAGGGAAGTTATCCCGAAACCCGAGCCATGTCTCGGGCGATATTTTAAAACCCGGGACATGTATCGGGTCTAGAGATCATCAGTTCAACAAGTACTTACTTGCACCCACTGGGGTGAACCACTCAAGAACTCCATGTACCAGATTCCCTAGGGGCGACCCGGAGGAGGGGCTAGCGGAGTGCGGTCCATTGCGATTGTTTCTAAAAATTGGCTCCCTCGAGCTTTGAGCTGACGAGCTCCTCGACGACGCACCAGCGTGCCTGTGCGGGCACTGAGGCCTTTGACGGTTGCTTGGCGGCCCTCTCTTCCACCCCTAGCTATTTTCTCTACTGATGAGGGAAGTTATCCCGAAACCCGAGCCATGTCTCGGGCGATATTTTAAAACCCGGGACATGTATCGGGTCTAGAGATCATCAGTTCAACAAGTACTTACTTGCACCCACTGGGGTGAACCACTCAAGAACTCCATGTACCAGATTCCCTAGGGGCGACCCGGAGGAGGGGCTAGCGGAGTGCGGTCCATTGCGATTGTTTCTAAAAATTGGCTCCCTCGAGCTTTGAGCTGACGAGCTCCTGGACGACGCACCTGCGTGCCTATGCGGGCACTGAGGCCTTTGACGGTTGCTTGGCGGCCCTCTCTTCCACCCCTAACTATTTTCTCTACTGATGAGGGAAGTTATCCCGAAATCCGAGCCATGTCTCGGGCGATATTTTAAAACCCGGGACATGTATTGGGTCTAGAGATCATCAGTTCAACAAGTACTTACTTGCACCCACTGGGGTGAACCACTCAAGAACTCCATGTACCAGATTCCCTAGGGGCGACCCGGAGGAGGAGCTAGCGGAATGCGGTCCATTGCGATTGTTTCTAAAAATTGGCTCCCTCGAGCTTTGAGCTGACGAGCTCCTGGACGACGCACCTGCGTGCCTGTGCGGGCACTGAGGCCTTTGACGGTTGCTTGGCGGCCCTCTCTTCCACCCCTAACTATTTTCTCTACTGATGAGGGAAGTTATCCCGAAACCCGAGCCATGTCTCGGGCGATATTTTAAAACCCGGGACATGTATCGGGTCTAGAGATCATCAGTTCAACAAGTACTTACTTGCACCCACTGGGTGAACCACTCAAGAACTCCATGTACCAGATTCCCTAGGGGCGACCCGGAGGAGGGGCTAGCGGTGTGCGGTCCATTGCGATTGGTTCTAAAAATTGGCTCCCTCGAGCTTTGAGCTGACGAGCTCCTGGACGACGCACCTGCGTGCCTGTGCGGGCACTGAGGCCTTTGACGGTTGCTTGGCGGCCCTCTCTTCCACCCCTAACTATTTTCTCTACTGATGAGGGAAGTTAACCCGAAACCCGAGTGTTGGACAGGCCTCACAGACGGCTCGCGCCCTCCCCGCTCGACAAGGCCCGGACTCCGGGCCACCTGGCATAACCCCGCGACAAGCACCTGTACCCCGTCCCCCGACGCACCCTCTGCCCTCGGACCCCTACTCATCACGGGGTCCAGCCCCACCGGCTTTCCCGGCCGGGTCAAGCCGCCATCTTGGAACCTGTACCACGCGGCCGCCTGGCCTCCCCTCGACCCTAACCCCGGGCCTGGCCGGCCCCGACATCCCGGCACCACGATCCACCCAGGAGGTGAGCGGACCACTTGACAGGTCAATGGGAGACCGAAGTGTCAAGGGCTCTCCCCCGCCAGGTGCCGATCGCGCCCAGCTCCCCCGGGCACTGGCTCCACCCCCTGCTGGGTGTCTGGACACCTTCATCCCGGACCCTCCGACCTCCAAGTGCGAGGGTCCGGACATCAAAGGGCACCAGCCCTATAACTGGGGCAGCTCCGGAGCAGGAAGGCAGTTGTATCCTGGAGTCGAGAGACCCCGAGTGAACTCAACCCTGACGGTCTACTGGCGCTGCCGTAGCCCGCTCTTGTGAACCATCGTCCTGCCTGCTGGCGCTGCCGCGGCCTTCTGCAACAATCATCTTCCTGGGACCTGCTGGCGCTGCCGCGGCCCGTTGTACCGACCACCCTCACCGGGACCTGCTGGCGCTGCCGCGGCCTTCTGCAACAATCATCTTCCTGGGACCTGCTGGCGCTGCCGCGGCCCGTTGTACCGACCATCCTCACCGGGACCTGCTGGCGCTGCCGCGGCCTTCTGCAACAATCATCTTCCTGGGACCTGCTGGCGCTGCCGCGGCCCGTTGTACCGACCATCCTCACCGGGACCTGCTGGCGCTGCCGCGGCCCTCTGCAACAATCATCTTCCTGGGACCTGCTGGCGCTGCCGCGGCCCGTTGTATCGACCATCCGCACCGGGACCTGCTGGCGCTGCCGCGGCCCATACCACCTACTCACCAAAGCTCGAGGATTGTGAGCTCATCACCATCGCATCCGAGTTACCTGATTGGTAAATAGACTGTCCCGCTACCCCCTTCCCTACCTTGCGAGACTCTAATCGAGGGGACCCCTGAGTCCAGACCTCCTTGTACCATTTCACCGTACCTTAAATAAGTGCTTATAAAGATCACTGAACCTTATCCGTGTGTGGTATTTGTCTGTGGGGGGGAAGTTACTTGTCTGTACGATCGCTGGAGACGGCTCTCCCCGGAGACCTCTCCTCCTGACCCCGGCCGACCCTCCCGGTCCGTCTACCTTTTCTAACATTGGTGGCCAGCGGCGCGATCCGAATCAACGCGTAATCGTACAGAGAGTAGCTCACCCCACGACAAAACACGATGTCGACCAAAGATAGCAGCTCCACAGAGAAGTTCCAAATGGAGAAACTAGAAGAATACAACCACCGCGAACTGAGACAATTTTGCATAGAACTTGGCATTGCTACCACTGGCCTGAGTACCAAGGATGATCTAAAGCGCGCCCTTGAGTCGTGGACAGAAACGGGGGTCGCAAGACCCTCCGACCAAAGCAGCGTCACACCAGACCAAAACAGCGTTACACCAGAGAGGAACGCCACGACTCCCGAGGAGCGGGGAACGGGCCTCTCACCGGAGGAGATACGAGAAAGAGACAGAGTCAGACTGCACGAATTAGAGATGGCACGACTCAAGATGGATGGGGAGCTCAAGTTAGCTGAACAGAAACTCAACCTCGAGCATATGCGGATTCGAGAGGAACGAGAAGAAAAACAGAGACAGAGAGAACTGGAAGAGAAAAAGATAACGCTCGAGCACGAGCGCCAATTGGCAGAAATAGAACTGCGCAAACAGCATAAGGACTTGGGGGTGCCTGAAAGACCACACACCCCGGGACCAACTGAGAAAAAAGTTCACATCCCCAAGGATGTGGTCCGCGAGTATGTCCGAGAAGACGACATACAACAGTGGTTTAAGGCCTATGAGATCGCAATGACCTCCCACCGGATCGACCGGAGTGATTGGGGAGCCGGACTTTGGGGGAGATTTATCAACGAGGGTCGCGATGCCCTGCTGCAGCTCCCCGATCACCAAATGTCGTCCTACGACCACATGAAGGCTGCCCTCCTCACCCGCTACGGCCTCACACCCGAGATGTACCACCAGAGGTTCAGGGATTGCACCCGGATCCCAGGTACAACTTGGGTGGAATACGTGAACTATTTCAGCCGGGCCTTCGAGGGTTGGATCAAGGGAAGTCAGGTCACCACATACGAACAACTCTTCAACCTCATGGTATGGGAACACCTGTCAAACAACTGTTTCGTCGAGCTCAGGCAGCACCTACTCGACAGTAAGCTGACTGACCCCCGGCAGCTCGCCGCCGAAGCTGACCGGTGGGAAAGCACCCGAGTGGGCAGAAAAGGGCCACACGACCAGAACAGAAGCAACCAAGGCCAGCACCGTCCTCGGGGAGGAGGAGGAGGCCAGGGGCGTGGGAGAGACGCCTTACCAGCAACCACCGTGGCCAGCACCCCGCCGCCGGCCGGCCGGGGCAACCCCCCGTTGCGGCCCGGGTACCGAGCCAACGTCACGTGCCACCGGTGCCAGCGACTAGGCCACTACGCCAACGATCCGAACTGCCCGCTGAACCAAACGCCCAAGCCCCGTGTTGGACAGGCCTCACAGACGACCCGCGCCCTCCCCGCTCGACCAGGCCCGGACTCCGGGCCACCTGGCATAACCCCGCGTCGAGCACCTGCACCCCGTCCCCCGACGGACCCTCTGCCCTCGGACCCCTACTCATCACGGGGTCCAGCCCCACCGGCTTTCCCGGCCGAGTCAAGCCGCCATCTTGGACCCTGCACCACGCGGCCGCCTGGCCTCCCCTCGACCCTAACCCCGGGCCTGGCCGGCCCCGACATCCCGGCACCACTATCCGCCCAGGAGGTGAGCGGACCACTTGGCAGGTCAATGGGAGACCGAAGTGTCAAGGGCTCTCCCCCGCCAGGTGCCGATCGCTCCCAGCTCCCCCGAGCACTGGCTCCACCCCCTGCTGGGTGTCTGGACACCTTCATCCCGGACCCTCCGACCTCCAAGTGCGAGGGTCCGGACATCAAAGGGCACCAGCCCTATAACTGGGGCAGCTCCGGAGCAGGAAGGCAGTTGTATCCTGGAGTCGAGAGACACCGAGTGAACTCAACCCTGCCGGACTACTGGCGCTGCCGTAGCCCGCTCTTGTGAACCATCGTCCTGCCTGCTGGCGCTGCCGCGGCCTTCTGCAACAGTCATCTTCCTGGGACCTGCTGGCGCTGCCGCGGCCCGTTGTAACGACCATCCTCACCGGGACCTGCTGGCGCTGCCGCGGACCGGTCATCTTCCTGGGACCTGCTGGCGCTGCCGCGGCCCGTTGTAACGACCATCCTCACCGGGACCTGCTGGCGCTGCTGCGGACCGTTCATCTTCCTGGGACCTGCTGGCGCTGCCGCGGCCCATACCACCTAACCACCAAAGCTCGAGGATTGTGAGCTCATCACCATCTCATCCGGATTACCTGAGTGGTAAATAGACTGTCCCGCTACCCCCTTCCCTACCTTGCAAGACTCTAATCGAGGGGACCCCTGAGTCCAGACCTCCTTGTACCATTTGACCGTATCTTACCTAAGTGCCTATAAAGATCATTGAACCTTCTCCGTGTGTGGTATTTGTCTGTGGGGGGGGAAGTTACTTGCCTGTACGATCGCTGGAGACGGCTCTCTCCGGAGACCTCTCCCCCTGACCCCGGCCGACCCTCCCGGTCCGTCTACCTTTTCTAACATTGGTGGCCAGCGGCGCGATCCGAATCAACGCATAATCGTACAGAGAGTAGCTCACCCCACGACAAAGCACGATGTCGACCAAAGATAGCAGCTCCACCGAGAAGTTCCAAATGGAGAAACTAGACGAATACAACCACCGCGAACTGAGACAATTTTGTATAGAACTTGGCATTGCTACCACCGGCCTGAGTACCAAGGATGATCTAAAGCGCGCCCTTGAGTCGTGGACAGAAACGGGGGTCACAAGACCCTCCGACCAAAGCAGCGTCACACCAGACCAAAACAGCGTTACACCAGAGAGGGACGCCACGACTCCCGAGGAGCGGGGAACGGGCCTCTCACCGGAGGAGATACGAGAGAGAGACAGAGTCAGACTGCACGAATTAGAGATGGCACGACTCAAGATGGATGGAGAGCTCAAGTTAGCTGAACAAAAACTCAACCTCGAGCATATGCGGATTCGAGAGGAACGGGAAGAAAAACAGAGGCAGAGAGAGCTGGAAGAGAAAAAGATAACGCTCGAGCACGAGCGCCAATTGGCAGAAATAGCACTGCGCAAACAGCATAAGGACTTGGGGGTGCCTGAAAGACCACACACCCCGGGACCAACTGAGAAAAAAGTGCACATCCCCAAGGATGTGGTCCGCGAGTATGTCCGAGAAGACGACATACAACAGTGGTTTAAGGCCTATGAGATCGCAATGACCTCCCACCGGATCGACCGGAGTGATTGGGGAGCCGGACTTTGGGGGAGATTTATCAACGAGGGTCGCGATGCCCTGCTGCAGCTCCCCGATCACCAAATGTCGTCCTACGACCACATGAAGGCTGCCCTCCTCACCCGCTACGGCCTCACACCCGAGATGTACCGCCAGAGGTTCAGGGATTGCACCCGGATCCCAGGTACAACTTGGGTGGAATACGTGAACTATTTCAGCCGGGCCTTCGAGGGGTGGATCAAGGGAAGTCAGGTCACCACATACGAACAACTCTTCAACCTTATGGTATGGGAACACCTGTCGAACAACTGTTTCGTCGAGCTCAGGCAGCACCTGCTCGACAGTAAGCTGACTGACCCCCGGCAGCTCGCCGCCGAAGCTGACCGGTGGGAAAGCACCCGAGTGGGCCGGAAAGGGCCACACGACCAGAACAGAAGCAGCCAAGGCCAGCACCGACCTCGGGGAGGAGGAGGAGGCCAGGGGCGTGGGAGAGACGCCTTACCAGCAACCACCGTGGCCAGCACCCCGCCGCCGGCCGGCCGGGGCAACCCCCCGTTGCGGCCTGGGTACCGAGCCAACGTCACGTGCCACCGGTGCCAGCGACTAGGCCACTACGCCAACGATCCGAGCTGCCCGCTGAACCAAACGCCCAAGCCCCGCCAGGTAGCTGCCGCTGCCCTGGGGGAGGAGCAGTTGTCGGAGGGACCCGAGGAGTATGAGCCGGATCAGCAAGGGTGGGAACCGGCCGCCATGGTCCTGGCATGCTTAGGGGGAAGAGACATGGTTCCGCGGGCTCCCCTACCCGCCAACACCAGAAAATACGGTCAGTGGGTGACCATTAATGGACAGAGAGCTGAGGCCTTGCGCGACACCGGCGCCAGCGTGACGGCCGTCCGCTGTCACCTGGTGAAGCCCGAGCAGATCCTGCCGAACATTCTCTGCCCCGTCCGCTCGGCAGATAACTCCGAAAGCATGTGCAAGATGGCCTGCGTCCCGTTTGAATGGGGAGGGGTCTCCGGCCTACTGAAAGTGACGGTCCGGGACGATGCCCCCGTGGACTGCCTCCTGGGGAATGACCTCGAGAGTTCCCCGTGGGCCACCGTCGAGAGGAGAGAGCACCTGGGGATGCTGGGCCTCCCGGACTGGGCCTGCATAACCACCCGATCCATGGCCGGCCGGGCCGCCCCCCGATCAGAAGAAACCGAATGGCCGGCACCTCCGCCCCCGGTGGCCCCCGTAAAGGACAACGGCGAGTCCGACCTCCCCGACCAGGCCCCCGAAGAAAACGCGCAACCCCAGGGCCTTCCGGGTCTAGCTCAGTGGCGGCAAGAAGGGGGGCCCACCCAAGAACAGTTCCGCCAGGAGCAAACGACCTGTCCCTCCCTCGAGGGACTACGCAACAAGCCAGCACCCAAGCCGCCGGGGACACCACCGGAACCCACTGGGTCTACTGGGATAACGACCTGCTCTACAGCGAGCAAAGAATCGCCGAGCTGGGGGCCAGTCGAGTTCTGGTGGTACCGCTCCGCTTCCGAGACTTTCTACTCAACCTAGCCCACGACGTCCCCCTGGCTGGGCACCTGGGCCAAGATAAAACGTACAGTCGACTGGTGACCCACTTTTTCTGGCCAAAAATGAGGAATGACGTTCTGAACCACTGCCGATCGTGCCCCACATGCCAAGCAAGCGGGAAGAGTGGCCGGAAGCTGAAGGCTCCTCTACAACCCTTCCCGGTGGTCACCACTCCGTTCGAGAGGGTGGGGATAGACATTGTGGGACCGCTGGATCCTCGCACGGCTCAAGGACACAGGTTCATCTTGGTACTAGTGGACCATGCCACCCGCTATCCCGAGGCGGTGCCCCTACGGACCGTGACCGCTCCAGTGGTTGGCCGGGCCCTGATGGGGATCTTCTCCCGGGTAGGCTTCCCCCGAGAAGTCGTCAGCGACCGAGGTACGAACTTCATATCGAAGTACATGAAGTCCCTCTGGCAACAATGTGGGGTCACATACAGATTCACGACCCCCTATCACCCCCAAGGAAACGGACTGGTGGAGCGGTTCAACCGCACTCTCAAAGGGATGATTGGGGGATTAGAAGAGCCTCTCCGTCGCCAATGGGATGTACTGCTCCCGTGCCTCCTCTTTGCCTACCGAGAAGTACCCCAGAAGTCCCTCGGCTTTAGCCCCTTTGAACTCCTATACGGACACCCTGTGCGAGGGCCCCTCAGCCTAGTAAAGGAGGGCTGGGAGCAGGCCCCCCTAACGACCCCTCCAGACGTCTTCAAATACCTCCTGGCCTTGCGAAACCAGACCCGGCGCTTCAGGGAGATGGCCAAGGCGAACCTCGAGGCCAGCCAGGAGGACATGAAGAGGTGGTATGACCACCATGCCTCCTCCGTGGAATTCGAGCCGGGGCAGCAAGTATGGGTGATGTCCCCCACCGAACCGTGTGCCCTGCAAGATAAGTGGACGGGGCCCTTCAAGGTGGTCGAACGCAAAAGCCCCGTCACTTACCTCATCGACATGGGGACCCCCCGGAACCCCCTTCGGGTCCTCCACACCAATCGGCTCAAACCGCACTTTGTGCGCTCCGAACTAAGCCTCTTGATGGCTACGGACAGTGGCACCGAAGAAGACTCCGAGCCCCTCCCGGATCTCCTGAAGACTCAAGAGAAGGACGGCTCCGTGGACGGGGTCCGGCTCTCTGACGCCCTCACTACGGAGCAACGACAGGACTGCCGGGACCTCCTGCTGCAGTTCGCTGCCCTGTTCTCCCTCACCCCCGGGGTCACCCCCTGGTGTTTGCACGACGTAGACACCGGGGACAGTCCCCCTGTCCGGCACCGGGCCTACCGCGTACCAGATCGGGTACGGGCCTGCATACAGGAGGAGGTGGCCAAGATGCTCACGATCGGGGTCATCGAGCCCTCGGACAGTCTCTGGGCCAGTCCAGTCGTACTAGTTCCCAAAGCCGCTGCCCCCGGCACCGCACCTGAACTGAGATTCTGCGTCGACTACCGGGGCTTGAACGCTGTCACCCGGACCGACGCTCACCCCATCCCCCGAGCAGACGAACTGATCGACCGGCTGGGGGCCGCCCGCTACCTTAGTATCTTCGACCTAACGGCGGGCTACTGGCAAATCGGCCTCACACCCAGGGCTCAGGAACGGTCAGCCTTCTCCACCCCCGATGGCCACTATCAATTTAAGGTCATGCCCTTTGGCATGAAGAACGCCCCCGCCACGTTCCAACGCCTTGTGAACCAGGTCTTAGCGGGGCTTGAAGAATTCAGCGCTGCCTACCTGGACGATATCGCTGTGTACAGCCGCCACTGGTCCGACCACCTCCGTCACCTCCAAGAGGTCCTACAAGCCCTCCAGCGGGCCGGCCTCACCATTAAGGCCGGCAAGTGCCAGATTGGCCAAGGGTCCGTGACCTACCTTGGGCACCAAGTGGGGAGCGGGCTGGTGGCCCCACTACAACTGAAGATCGCTGCCATCCAGTCCTGGCAGCCCCCCGTCACCCAGACCGAGGTCCGAGCCTTCTTGGGGCTCACCGGCTACTACCGGCGGTTCGTGAAGGACTACGGCAGCATCGTGGGGCCCCTCACGGGTCTCACATCCAAGAACCAGCCAAAGCGGATCAATTGGACTCCTGACTGTCAAGCGGCCTTCGAGGAGCTGAAGGCCGCCCTGTGCACCGCCCCGGTGCTCCAGGCCCCCGATTACAGTCGGGAATTTGTGGTGCAGACCGACGCCTCCGACCACGGCATCGGAGCCGTCCTCTCTCAGCTGAACCCTGAAGGTCATGACCAGCCGGTGGCCTTCATCAGCCGACGTCTCCTGGCCCGGGAACAGCGTTGGAGCACCATCGAGAGGGAAGCCTTTGCAGTGGTGTGGGCCCTCAAAAAGCTCCGGCCCTACCTCTTCGGTACCCACTTCCGGGTACAGACCGACCATCGACCCCTGCAATGGCTGATGCAGATGCGGGGGGAGAACCCAAAACTCTTGCGCTGGTCCATTTCCCTGCAGGGAATGGACTTCACCGTGGAGCACCGACCGGGCCAAGACCACGCCAACGCGGATGGCCTGTCCCGCTTTTTCCGCCTCGACGAAGAGAGTCCCCAAGGGGATGGGTGACTCTCCCCGCCTTCAGCTGGGGGGGACGCATGTTGGACAGGCCTCACAGACGACCCGCGCCCTCCCCGCTCGACCAGGCCCGGACTCCGGGCCACCTGGCATAACCCCGCGTCGAGCACCTGCACCCCGTCCCCCGACGGACCCTCTGCCCTCGGACCCCTACTCATCACGGGGTCCAGCCCCACCGGCTTTCCCGGCCGAGTCAAGCCGCCATCTTGGACCCTGCACCACGCGGCCGCCTGGCCTCCCCTCGACCCTAACCCCGGGCCTGGCCGGCCCCGACATCCCGGCACCACTATCCGCCCAGGAGGTGAGCGGACCACTTGGCAGGTCAATGGGAGACCGAAGTGTCAAGGGCTCTCCCCCGCCAGGTGCCGATCGCTCCCAGCTCCCCCGAGCACTGGCTCCACCCCCTGCTGGGTGTCTGGACACCTTCATCCCGGACCCTCCGACCTCCAAGTGCGAGGGTCCGGACATCAAAGGGCACCAGCCCTATAACTGGGGCAGCTCCGGAGCAGGAAGGCAGTTGTATCCTGGAGTCGAGAGACACCGAGTGAACTCAACCCTGCCGGACTACTGGCGCTGCCGTAGCCCGCTCTTGTGAACCATCGTCCTGCCTGCTGGCGCTGCCGCGGCCTTCTGCAACAGTCATCTTCCTGGGACCTGCTGGCGCTGCCGCGGCCCGTTGTAACGACCATCCTCACCGGGACCTGCTGGCGCTGCCGCGGACCGTTCATCTTCCTGGGACCTGCTGGCGCTGCCGCGGCCCGTTGTAACGACCATCCTCACCGGGACCTGCTGGCGCTGCCGCGGACCGTTCATCTTCCTGGGACCTGCTGGCGCTGCCGCGGCCCATACCACCTAACCACCAAAGCTCGAGGATTGTGAGCTCATCACCATCTCATCCGGATTACCTGAGTGGTAAATAGACTGTCCCGCTACCCCCTTCCCTACCTTGCAAGACTCTAATCGAGGGGACCCCTGAGTCCAGACCTCCTTGTACCATTTGACCGTATCTTACCTAAGTGCCTATAAAGATCATTGAACCTTCTCCGTGTGTGGTATTTGTCTGTGGGGGGGGAAGTTACTTGCCTGTACGATCGCTGGAGACGGCTCTCTCCGGAGACCTCTCCCCCTGACCCCGGCCGACCCTCCCGGTCCGTCTACCTTTTCTAACACCCCGCCAGGTAGCTGCCGCTGCCCTGGGGGAGGAGCAGTCGTCGGAAGGACCCGAGGAGTGTGAGCCGGACCAGCAAGGGTGGGAACCGGCCGCCATGGTCCTGGCATGCTTAGGGGGAAGAGACCTGGTTCCGCGGGCTCCCCTACCCGCCAACACCAGAAAATACGGTCAGTGGGTGACCATTAATGGACAGAGAGCTGAGGCCTTGCGCGACACCGGCGCCAGCGTGACGGCCGTCCGCTGTCACCTGGTGAAGCCCGAGCAGATCCTGCCGAACATTCTCTGCCCCGTCCGCTCGGCAGATAACTCTGAGAGCATGTGTAAGATGGCCTGCGTCCCGTTTGAATGGGGAGGGGTCTCCGGCCTACTGAAAGTGACGGTCCGGGACGATGCCCCCGTGGACTGCCTCCTGGGGAATGACCTTGAGAGTTCCCCGTGGGCCACCGTCGAGAGAAGAGAGCACTTGGGGATGCTGGGCCTCCCGGACTGGGCCTGCATAACCACCCGATCCATGGCCGGCCGTGCCGCCCCCCGATCAGAAGAAACCGAATGGCCGGCACCTCCGCCCCCGGTTGCCCCCGTAGAGGACAACGGCGAGCCCGACCTCCCAGACCAGACCACCGAAGAAAACGCGCAACCCCAGGACCTTCCGGATCTGGCTCAGTGGCGGCAAGAAGGGGGGCCCACCCAGGAACAGTTCCGCCAGGAGCAAAAGACCTGTCCCTCCCTCGAGGGACTCCGCCAACAAGCCAGCACCCAAGCCGCCGGGGACACCACCGGAACCCACTGGGTCTACTGGGATAACGACCTGCTCTACAGCGAGCAAAGAATCGCCGAGCTGGGGGCCAGTCGAGTTCTGGTGGTACCGCTCCGCTTCCGAGACTTTCTGCTCAACCTAGCCCACGATGTCCCCCTGGCTGGGCACCTGGGCCAAGATAAAACGTACAGTCGACTGGTGACCCACTTTTTCTGGCCAAAAATGAGGAATGACGTCCTGAACCACTGCCGATCGTGCCCCACATGCCAAGCCAGCGGGAAGAGTGGCCGGAAGCTTAAGGCCCCTCTACAACCCTTCCCGGTGGTCACCACCCCGTTCGAGAGGGTGGGGATAGACATTGTGGGACCGCTGGACCCCCGCACGGCACAAGGACACAGGTTCATCTTGGTACTAGTGGACCATGCCACCCGCTATCCCGAGGCGGTGCCCCTACGGACCGTGACCGCTCCAGTGGTTGGCCGGGCCCTGATGGGGATCTTCTCCCGGGTAGGCTTCCCCCGAGAAGTCGTCAGCGACCGAGGTACGAACTTCATATCGAAATACATGAAGTCCCTCTGGCAACAATGCGGGGTCACCTACAGATTCACGACCCCCTATCACCCCCAAGGGAACGGACTAGTGGAGCGGTTCAACCGCACTCTCAAAGGGATGATTGGGGGATTGGAAGAGCCTCTCCGTCGCCAGTGGGATGTACTGCTCCCGTGCCTCCTCTTCGCCTACCGGGAAGTACCCCAGAAGTCCCTCGGCTTTAGCCCCTTTGAACTCCTGTACGGACACCCTGTGCGAGGGCCCCTCAGCCTAGTGAAGGAGGGCTGGGAGTTGGCCCCCCTAACGACCCCTCCAGACGTCTTCAAATACATCCTGGCCTTACGAAACCAAACCCGGCGCTTCAGGGAGATGGCCAAGGCGAACCTCGAGGCCAGCCAGGAGGACATGAAGAGGTGGTATGACCACAATGCCTCCTCCGTGGAATTCGAGCCGGGGCAGCAAGTATGGGTGATGTCCCCCACCGAACCGTGTGCCCTGCAAGATAAGTGGACGGGGCCCTTCAAAGTGGTCGAGCGCAAAAGCCCCGTCACTTACCTCATCGACATGGGGACCTCCCGGAACCCCCTTCGGGTCCTCCACACCAACCGGCTCAAACCGCACTTTGTGCGCTCCGAACTAAGCCTCTTGATGGCTACGGACAGTGGCACAGAAGAAGACTCCGAGCCCCTCCCGGATCTCCTGAAGACTCAAGAGAAGGACGGCTCCGTGGACGGGGTCCGGCTCTCTGACGCCCTCACTACGGAGCAACGACAGGACTGCCGGGACCTCCTGCTGCAGTTCGCTGCCCTGTTCTCCCTCACCCCCGGGGTCACCCCCTGGTGTTTGCACGATGTAGACACCGGGGACAGTCCCCCTGTCCGGCACCGGGCCTACCGCGTACCAGATCGGGTACGGGCCTGCATACAGGAGGAAGTGGCCAAGATGCTCACGATCGGGGTCATCGAGCCCTCGGACAGTCCCTGGGCCAGTCCGGTCGTACTGGTTCCCAAAGCCGCTGCCCCCGGCACCGCACCTGAACTGAGATTCTGCGTCGACTACCGGGGCTTGAACGCTGTCACCCGGACCGACGCTCATCCCATCCCCCGAGCAGACGAGCTGATCGACCGGCTGGGGGCCGCCCGCTACCTTAGTATCTTCGACCTAACGGCGGGCTACTGGCAAATCGGCCTCACACCCAGGGCTCAGGAACGGTCAGCCTTCTCCACCCCCGATGGCCACTATCAATTTAAGGTCATGCCCTTTGGCATGAAGAATGCCCCCGCCACGTTCCAACGCCTTGTGAACCAGGTCTTGGCGGGGCTTGAAGAATTCAGCGCTGCCTACCTGGACGATATCGCTGTGTACAGCCGCCACTGGGCCGACCACCTCCGTCACCTCCAAGAGGTCCTACAAGCCCTCCAGCGGGCCGGCCTCACCATTAAGGCCGGCAAGTGCCAGATTGGCCAAGGGTCTGTGACCTACCTTGGGCACCAAGTGGGGAGCGGGCTGGTGGCCCCACTACAACTTAAGATTGCTGCCATCCAGTCCTGGCAGCCCCCCGTCACCCAGACCGAGGTCCGAGCCTTCTTGGGGCTCACCGGCTACTACCGGCGGTTCGTGAAGGACTACGGCAGCATCGTGGGGCCCCTCACGGGTCTCACATCCAAGAACCAGCCAAAGCGGATCAATTGGACTCCTGACTGTCAAGCGGCCTTCGAGGAGCTGAAGGCCGCCCTGTGCACCGCCCCGGTGCTCCAGGCCCCCGATTACAGTCGGGAGTTTGTGGTGCAGACCGACGCCTCCGACCACGGCATCGGAGCCGTCCTCTCTCAGTTGAACCCCGAAGGTCATGACCAGCCGGTGGCCTTCATCAGTCGACGTCTCCTGGCCCGAGAACAGCGTTGGAGCACCATCGAGAGGGAAGCATTTGCAGTAGTGTGGGCCCTAAAAAAGCTCCGGCCCTATCTCTTCGGTACCCACTTCCGGGTACAGACCGACCATCGACCCCTGCAATGGCTGATGCAGATGCGGGGGGAGAACCCAAAACTCTTGCGCTGGTCCATTTCCCTGCAGGGAATGGACTTCACCGTGGAGCACCGACCGGGCCAAGACCACGCCAACGCGGATGGCCTGTCCCGCTTTTTCCGCCTCGACGAAGAGAGTCCCCAAGGAGATGGGTGACTCTCCCCGCCTTCAGCTGGGGGGGACGCATGTTGGACAGGCCTCACAGACGGCTCGCGCCCTCCCCGCTCGACAAGGCCCGGACTCCGGGCCACCTGGCATAACCCCGCGACAAGCACCTGTACCCCGTCCCCCGACGGACCCTCTGCCCTCGGACCCCTACTCATCACGGGGTCCAGCCCCACCGGCTTTCCCGGCCGGGTCAAGCCGCCATCTTGGACCCTGTACCACGCGGCCGCCTGGCCTCCCCTCGACCCTAACCCCGGGCCTGGCCGGCCCCGACATCCCGGCACCACGATCCACCCAGGAGGTGAGCGGACCACTTGACAGGTCAATGGGAGACCGAAGTGTCAAGGGCTCTCCCCCGCCAGGTGCCGATCGCGCCCAGCTCCCCCGGGCACTGGCTCCACCCCCTGCTGGGTGTCTGGACACCTTCATCCCGGACCCTCCGACCTCCAAGTGCGAGGGTCCGGACATCAAAGGGCACCAGCCCTATAACTGGGGCAGCTCCGGAGCAGGAAGGCAGTTGTATCCTGGAGTCGAGAGACCCCGAGTGAACTCAACCCTGACGGTCTACTGGCGCTGCCGTAGCCAGCTCTTGTGAACCATCGTCCTGCCTGCTGGCGCTGCCGCGGCCTTCTGCAACAATCATCTTCCTGGGACCTGCTGGCGCTGCCGCGGCCCGTTGTACCGACCACCCTCACCGGGACCTGCTGGCGCTGCCGCGGCCTTCTGCAACAATCATCTTCCTGGGACCTGCTGGCGCTGCCGCGGCCCGTTGTACCGACCATCCTCACCGGGACCTGCTGGCGCTGCCGCGGCCTTCTGCAACAATCATCTTCCTGGGACCTGCTGGCGCTGCCGCGGCCCGTTGTACCGACCATCCTCACCGGGACCTGCTGGCGCTGCCGCGGCCCTCTGCAACAATCATCTTCCTGGGACCTGCTGGCGCTGCCGCGGCCCGTTGTATCGACCATCCGCACCGGGACCTGCTGGCGCTGCCGCGGCCCATACCACCTACTCACCAAAGCTCGAGGATTGTGAGCTCATCACCATCGCATCCGAGTTACCTGATTGGTAAATAGACTGTCCCGCTACCCCCTTCCCTACCTTGCGAGACTCTAATCGAGGGGACCCCTGAGTCCAGACCTCCTTGTACCATTTCACCGTACCTTAAATAAGTGCTTATAAAGATCACTGAACCTTATCCGTGTGTGGTATTTGTCTGTGGGGGGGAAGTTACTTGTCTGTACGATCGCTGGAGACGGCTCTCCCCGGAGACCTCTCCTCCTGACCCCGGCCGACCCTCCCGGTCCGTCTACCTTTTCTAACACCGAGCCATGTCTCGGGCGATATTTTAAAACCCGGGGCATGTATCAGGTCTAGAGATCATCAGTTCAACAAGTACTTACTTGCACCCACTGGGGTGAACCACTCAAGAACTCCATGTACCAGATTCCCTAGGGGCAACCCGGAGGAGGGGCTAGCGGAGTGCGGTCCATTGCGATTGTTTCTAAAAATTGTCTCCCTCGAGCTTTGAGTTGACGAGCTCCTGGACGACGCACCTGCGTGCCTGTGCGGGCACTGAGGCCTTTGACGGTTGCTTGGCGGCCCTCTCTTCCACCCCTAACTATTTTCTCTACTGATGAGGGAAGTTATCCCGAAACCCGAGCCATGTCTCGGGCGATATTTTAAAACCCAGGACATGTATCTGGTCTAGATATCATCAGTTCAACAAGTACTTACTTGCACCCACTGGGGTGAACCACTCAAGAACTCCATGTACCAGATTTCCTAGGGGCGACCCGGAGGAGGGGCTAGCGGAGTGCGGTCCATTGCGATTGTTTCCAAAAATTGGCTCCCTCGAGCTTTGAGCTGATGAGCTCCTGGACGACGCACCTGCGTGCCTGTGCGGGCACTGAGGCCTTTGACGGTTGCTTAGCGGCCCTCTCTTCCACCCCTAACTATTTTCTCTACTGATGAGGGAAGTTATCCCGAAACCAGAGCCATGTCTCGGGCGATATTTTAAAACCCGGGACATGTATCGGGTCTAGAGATCATCAGTTCAACAAGTACTTACTTGCACCCACTGGGGTGAACCACTCAAGAACTCCATGTACCAGATTCCCTAGGGGCGACCCGGAGGAGGGGCTAGCGGAATGCGGTCCATTGCGATTTTTTCTTAAAATTGGCTCCCTCGAGCTTTGAGCTGACGAGCTCCTGGACGACGCACCTGCGTGCCTGTGCGGGCACTGAGGCCTTTGACGGTTGCTTGGCGGCCCTCTCTTCCACCCCTAACTATTTTCTCTACTGATGAGAGAAGTTATCCCGAAACCCGAGCCATGTCTCGGGCGATATTTTAGAACCCGGGACATGTATCGGGTCTAGAGATCATCAGTTCAACAAGTACTTACTTGCACCCACTGGGGTGAACCACTCAAGAACTCCATGTACCAGATTCCCTAGGGGCGACCCGGAGGAGGGGCTAGCGGAGTGCGGTCCATTGCGATTGTTTCTAAAAATTGGCTCCCTCGAGCTTTGAGCTGACGAGCTCCTGGACGACGCATCTGCGTGCCTGTGCGGGCACTGAGGCCTTTGACGGTTGCTTGGCGGCCCTCTCTTCCACCCATTACTATTTTCTCTACTGATGAGGGAAGTTATCCCGAAAACCGAGCCATGTCTCGGGCGATATTTTAAAACCCGGGACATGTATCGGGTCTAGAGATCATCAGTTCAACAAGTACTTACTTGCACCCACTGGGGTGAACCACTCAAGCACTCCATGTACCAGTTTCCTAGGGGCGACCCGGAGGAGGGGCTAGTGGAGTGCGGTCCATTGCGATTGTTTCTAAAAATTGGCTCCCTCGAGCTTTGAGCTGACGAGCTCCTGGACGACGCACCTGCGTGCCTGTGCGGGCACTGAGGCCTTTGACGGTTGCTTGGCAGCCCTCTCTTCCATCCCTAACTATTTTCTCTACTGATGAGGGAATTTATCCCGAAACCCGAGCCATGTCTCGGGCGATATTTTAAAACCCAGGACATGTATCGGGTCTAGAGATCATCAGTTCAACAAGTACTTACTTGCACCCACTGGGGTGAACCACTCAAGAACTCCATGTACCAGATTCCCTAGGGGCGACCCGGAGGAGGGGCTAGCGGAGTGCGGTCCATTGCGATTGTTTCTAAAAATTGGCTCCCTCGAGCTTTGAGCTGACGAGCTCCTGGACGACGCACCTGCGTGCCTGTGCGGGCACTGAGACCTTTGACTGTTGCTTGGCGGCCCTCTCTTCCACCCCTAACTATTTTCTCTTGTGATGAGGGAAGTTATCCCGAAACCCGAGCCATGTCTCGGGCGATATTTTAAAACCCGGGACATGTATCGGGTCTAGAGATCATCAGTTCAACAAGTACTTACTTGCACCCACTGGGGTGAACCACTCAAGAACTCCATGTACCAGATTCCCTAGGGGCGACCCGGAGGAGGGGCTAGCGGAGTGCGGTCCATTGCGATTGTTTCTAAAAATTGGCTACCTCGAGCTTTGAGCTGACGAGCTCCTCGACGACGCACCTGCGTGCCTGTGCGGGCACTGAGGCCTTTGACGGTTGCTTGGCGGCCCTCTCTTCCACCCCTAACTATTTTCTCTACTGATGAGGGAAGTTATCCCGAAACCCGAGCCATGTCTCGGGCGATATTTTAAAACCCGGGACATGTATCGGGTCTAGAGATCATCAGTTCAACAAGTACTTACTTGCACCCACTGGGGTGAACCACTCAAGAACTCCATGTACCAGATTCCCTAGGGGCGACCCGGAGGAGGGGCTAGCGGAGTGCGGTCCATTGCGATTGTTTCTAAAAATTGGCTCCCTCGAGCTTTGAGCTGACGAGCTCCTGGACGACGCACCTGCGTGCCTGTGCGGGCACTGAGGCCTTTGACGGTTGCTTGGCGGCCCTCTCTTCCACCCCTAACTATTTTCTCTACTGATGAGGGAAGTTATCCCGAAACCCGAGCCATGTCTCGGGCGATATTTTAAAACCCAGGACATGTATTGGGTCTAGAGATCATCAGTTCAACAAGTACTTACTTGCACCCACTGGGGTGAACCACTCAAGAACTCCATGTACCAGATTCCCTAGGGGCGACCCGGAGGAGGAGCTAGCGGAATGCGGTCCATTGCGATTGTTTCTAAAAATTGGCTTCCTCGAGCTTTGAGCTGACGAGCTCCTGGACGACGCACCTGCGTGCCTGTGCGGGCACTGAGGCCTTTGACGGTTGCTTGGCGGCCCTCTCTTCCACCCCTAACTATTTTCTCTACTGATGAGGGAAGTTATCCCGAAACCCGAGCCATGTCTCGGGCGATATTTTAAAATCCGGGACATGTATCGGGTCTAGAGATCATCAGTTAAACAAGCACTTACTTGCACCCACTGGATGAACCACTCAAGAACTCCATGTACCAGATTCCCTAGGGGCGACCCGGAGGAGGGGCTAGCGGTGTGCGGTCCATTGCGATTGGTTCTAAAAATTGGCTCCCTCGAGCTTTGAGCTGACGAGCTCCTGGACGACGCACCTGCGTGCCTGTGCGGGCACTGAGGCCTTTGACGGTTGCTTGGCGGCCCTCTCTTCCACCCCTAACTATTTTCTCTACTGATGAGGGAAGTTATCCCGAAACCCGAGCCATGTCTCGGGCGATATTTTAAAACCCGGGACATGTATCAGGTCTAGAGATCATCAGTTCAACAAGTACTTACTTGCACCCACTGGGGTGAACCACTCAAGAACTCCATGTACCAGATTCCCTAGGGGCAACCCGGAGGAGGGGCTAGCTGAGTGCGGTCCATTGCGATTGTTTCTAAAAATTGGCTCCCTCGAGCTTTGAGCTGACGAGCTCCTGGACGACGCACTTGCGTGCCTGTGCGGGCACTGAGACCTTTGACGGTTGCTTGACGGCCCTCTCTTCCACCCCTAACTATTTTCTCTTGTGATGAGGGAAGTTATCCCGAAACCCGAGTAATTGTCTCGGGCGATATTTTAAAACCCGGGACATGTATCGGGTCTAGAGACCATCAGTTCAACAAGTACTTACTTGCACCCACTGGGGTGAACCACTCAAGAACTCCATGTACCAGATTCCCTAGGGGCGACCCGGAGGAGGGGCTAGCGGAGTGCGGTCCATTGCGATTGTTTCTAAAAATTGGCTCCCTCGAGCTTTGAGCTGACTAGCTCCTGGACGACGCACCTGTGTGCCTGTGCGGGCACTGAGGCCTTTGACGGTTGCTTGGCGGCCCTCTCTTCCACCCCTAACTATTTTCTCTACTGATGAGGGAAGTTATCCCGAAACCCGAGCCATGTCTCAGGCGATATTTTAAAACCCGGGACATGTATCGGGTCTAGAGATCATCAGTTCAACAAGTACTTACTTGCACCCACTGGGGTGAACCACTCAAGAACTCCATGTACCAGATTCCCTAGGGGCGACCCGGAGGAGGGGCTAGCGGAGTGCGGTCCATTGCGATTGTTTCTAAAAATTGGCTCCCTCGAGATTTGAGCTGACGAGCTCCTCGACGACGCACCTGCGTGCCTGTGCGGGCACTGAGGCCTTTGACGGTTGCTTGGCGGCCCTCTCTTCCACCCCTAGCTATTTTCTCTACTGATGAGGGAAGTTATCCCGAAACCCGAGCCATGTCTCGGGCGATATTTTAAAACCCGGGACATGTATCGGGTCTAGAGATCATCAGTTCAACAAGTACTTACTTGCACCCACTGGGGTGAACCACTCAAGAACTCCATGTACCAGATTCCCTAGGGGCGACCCGGAGGAGGGGCTAGCGGAGTGCGGTCCATTGCGATTGTTTCTAAAAATTGGCTCCCTCGAGCTTTGAGCTGACGAGCTCCTGGACGACGCACCTGCGTGCCTGTGCGGGCACTGAGGCCTTTGACGGTTGCTTGGCGGCCCTCTCTTCCACCCCTAACTATTTTCTCTACTGATGAGGGAAGTTATCCCGAAATCCGAGCCATGTCTCGGGCGATATTTTAAAACCCGGGACATGTATTGGGTCTAGAGATCATCAGTTCAACAAGTACTTACTTGCACCCACTGGGGTGAACCACTCAAGAACTCCATGTACCAGATTCCCTAGGGGCGACCCGGAGGAGGAGCTAGCGGAATGCGGTCCATTGCGATTGTTTCTAAAAATTGGCTCCCTCGAGCTTTGAGCTGACGAGCTCCTGGACGACGCACCTGCGTGCCTGTGCGGGCACTGAGGCCTTTGACGGTTGCTTGGCGGCCCTCTCTTCCACCCCTAACTATTTTCTCTACTGATGAGGGAAGTTATCCCGAAACCCGAGCCATGTCTCGGGCGATATTTTAAAACCCGGGACATGTATCGGGTCTAGAGATCATCAGTTCAACAAGTACTTACTTGCACCCACTGGGTGAACCACTCAAGAACTCCATGTACCAGATTCCCTAGGGGCGACCCGGAGGAGGGGCTAGCGGTGTGCGGTCCATTGCGATTGGTTCTAAAAATTGGCTCCCTCGAGCTTTGAGCTGACCAGCTCCTGGACGACGCACCTGCGTGCCTGTGCGGGCACTGAGGCCTTTGACGGTTGCTTGGCGGCCCTCTCTTCCACCCCTAACTATTTTCTCTACTGATGAGGGAAGTTAACCCGAAACCCGAGCCATGTCTCGGGCGATATTTTAAAACCCGGGACATGTATCAGGTCTAGAGATCATCAGTTCAACAAGTACTTACTTGCACCCACTGGGGTGAACCACTCAAGAACTCCATGTACCAGATTCCCTAGGGGCAACCCGGAGGAGGGGCTAGCGGAGTGCGGTCCATTGCGATTGTTTCTAAAAATTGTCTCCCTCGAGCTTTGAGTTGACGAGCTCCTGGACGACGCACCTGCGTGCCTGTGCGGGCACTGAGGCCTCTGACGGTTGCTTGGCGGCCCTCTCTTCCACCCCTAACTATTTTCTCTACTGATGAGGGAAGTTATCCCGAAACCCGAGCCATGTCTCGGGCGATATTTTAAAACCCGGGACATGTATCTGGTCTAGATATCATCAGTTCAACAAGTACTTACTTGCACCCACTGGGGTGAACCACTCAAGAACTCCATGTACCAGATTTCCTAGGGGCGACCCGGAGGAGGGGCTAGCGGAGTGCGGTCCATTGCGATTGTTTCCAAAAATTGGCTCCCTCGAGCTTTGAGCTGATGAGCTCCTGGACGACGCACCTGCGTGCCTGTGCGGGCACTGAGGCCTTTGACGGTTGCTTAGCGGCCCTCTCTTCCACCCCTAACTATTTTCTCTACTGATGAGGGAAGTTATCCCGAAACCAGAGCCATGTCTCGGGCGATATTTTAAAACCCGGGACATGTATCGGGTCTAGAGATCATCAGTTCAACAAGTACTTACTTGCACCCACTGGGGTGAAACACTCAAGAACTCCATGTACCAGATTCCCTAGGGGCGACCCGGAGGAGGGGCTAGCGGAATGCGGTCCATTGCGATTTTTTCTTAAAATTGGCTCCCTCGAGCTTTGAGCTGACGAGCTCCTGGACGACGCACCTGCGTGCCTGTGCGGGCACTGAGGCCTTTGACGGTTGCTTGGTGGCCCTCTCTTCCACCCCTAACTATTTTCTCTACTGATGAGAGAAGTTATCCCGAAACCCGAGCCATGTCTCGGGCGATATTTTAGAACCCGGGACATGTATCGGGTCTAGAGATCATCAGTTCAACAAGTACTTACTTGCACCCACTGGGGTGAACCACTCAAGAACTCCATGTACCAGATTCCCGAGGGGCGACCCGGAGGAGGGGCTAGCGGAGTGCGGTCCATTGCGATTGTTTCTAAAAATTGGCTCCCTCGAGCTTTGAGCTGACGAGCTCCTGGACGACGCACCTGCGTGCCTGTGCGGGCACTGAGGCCTTTGACGGTTGCTTGGCGGCCCTCTCTTCCACCCCTAACTATTTTCTCTACTGATGAGGGAAGTTATCCCGAAACCCGAGCCATGTCTCGGGCGATATTTTAAAACCCGGGACATGTATCGGGTATAGAGATCATCAGTTCAACAAGTACTTACTTGCACCCACTGCGGTGAACCACTCAAGAACTCCATGTACCAGATTCCCTAGGGGCGAACCGGAGGAGGGGCTAGCGGAGTGCGGTCCATTGCGATTGGTTCTAAAAATTGGCTGCCTTGAGCTTTGAGTTGACGAGCTCCTGGACGACGCACCTGCGTGCCTGTGCGGGCACTGAGGCTTTTGACGGTTGCTTGGCGGCCCTCTCTTCCACCCCTAACTATTTTTTCTACTGATGAGGGAAGTTATCCCGAAACCCGAGCCATGTCTTGGGCGATATTTTAAAACCCGGGACATGTATCGGGTCTAGAGATCATCAGTTCAACAAGTACTTACTTGAACCCACTGGGGTGAACCACTCAAGAACTCCATGTACCAGATTCCCTAGGGGCGGCCCGGAGGAGGGGCTAGCGGAGTGCGGTCCATTGCGATTGTTCCTATCAAGGAAAGTTGTTTGTAACAACTCAAACATGTTTGAAAGGTACACAGACCTGTTTCATGTAATGCAACATAGCTGATACACTTGGTACAGACAGCTTGACACCATACCCACCACTGTCATTGTGTGCACAATGGCAACATGTCATGCCGCTGGGGCAAAATCACTGAAGAACAATTACAGACAAACCTCGCACTCAATCCCCCGACGACCCCAACCAACCCGGATGAAGGGGCACTCGCCCTCGAACCCTGGATGAAAGACTACGCCAACACCGTCGCGCCACTGAAAAACCCCACCAACACAGACACCAGCAGAAGAGTCAGCTGGTTCACCCCGGAACTACTCAACTCCAAATGCACCTGCTGAAAAAAACTGGAAAACATATGGCACAATGAAAAGATGCCAGACAGCCGCACTGCCCACAAAGACGCCATCCGCAACCACCACCACCTCATCAGGACTGCCAAAAGAACCTCCTTCAGGGACCGGCTTGACAACAATGCACACAACAGCAAGGAGCTCTTCACCATCGTGAAGGAACTCTCCACCCCCAGCTCCAACGACATCCCACCATCGCAAGCCCTGTGCGACTGCCTCGCCACCTTCTTTCCCCGGAAAATCACAGACATCCATGACAGCTTCAGACCCCGGACGACCCCTACTGACCACACCGCACCAAACCCACCACACCCCACCGCCCACCACACCCTGACAACCTGGGCCAATGTGAGCATCGAGGAAACAATCAAGACCATGGGAACAATCCACTCCGGATCCCCATCGGACCCTCGCCCCCACCATATCTTCAACAAAGCCAGCAAGTTCATTGCTCCCCACCTGCAAAAAATCATCAACCTCTCCTTCGAGACCGCCACCTTCCCTGAGGTCTGAAAGCACGCAGAGATCAACACCCTACTGAAGAAACCCAAGGCGGACCCGAGCGACCTCAAGAACTTCCGGCCCATCTCCTTGCTTCCGTTCCCAGCTAAGGTCATCGAGAAGATAGTAAACACCCAGCACCTCGAAGACAACAACATCCTAGACCCGTCCCAATCAGGATTCTGCAGCAAACACAGCACCGAGACAACCCTCATCGCCGCCACAGACGACATCAGGATCCTGCTGGACCTTCAACACCGTCTGCCACCACACACTACACACACCCCTCCTCGACGCAGGGATCCGTAACAAGGCCCTGGACTGGACCACCTCCTTCTTCTCCGGCAGAACGCAGAGAGTCCGCCTCCCCCCGTTTCGATCCGAGGCCTACGAGGTCCTCTGTGGCATCCCTCAAGGATCCTCCCTCAGCCCGACACTGTTCAATGTCTACATGGCACCACTAGCACGCATCGCCCGACTGCATGACCTCAAAATAATCTCCTACGTCGACGACACTCAGCTGATCCTCTCCCTCACAAAGGACCCCCTCACTGCCAAATCCAACCTCCACCAGGGAATGAAGGCCGTCGCCGATTGGATGGAGGACAGCCGCCTCAAACTGAATACAGATCGCATGGGATGACTCCTGGTGGCCCACGTCACTGGGGTCCCCCCCGGCCCTCACTGACCACGCACGCAACCTTGGAATCATCCTCGACTCAAAACTCTCCATGACCAAACAAGTCAACGCAGTCTCCTCCACCTGTTTCAACACCCTCCGCATGCTCCGCAAGATCTACAGATAGATTCCGACCAACACGAGGAGAACAGTCACCCAGGCCCTAGAGAGCAGCAGACTCGACTACGGAAACGCCCTCTACGCCAGCGCCCCGTCCAAGCTCATCAGCAGACTACAGAGAATCCAGAATGCCTCCGCACGCCTGATCCTCGATGTCCCGCGCCGCGACCACATCACCCCCCACCTGAGGAACCTGCACTGGCTCCCTGTCGACAAAAGAATCTCCTTCAAGCTCCTGATCCACGCACACAAAGCACTCCACAAAACCTCCCCAGCCTATCTCAACAGTCGACTCTCCTTCTGCGTACCCAACAGGAATCACCGCTCCGCAGACCACGCCCTGGCCACGGTCCCACGCATCCGGAGAACCACTTCCGGAGGCAGGTCCTTCTCCCATCGTGCCGCCAAGACCTGGAACACCCTCCCCCTCGACCTGCGACAAACCGAAGACCTGCTGACCTTCAGGAGACAACTCAAGACCTGGCTCTTCGACCAGTAACAGCACCTCTCCCCCAGCCCCCCCCCCCAGTGCCTTGAAACCCTACCGGGTATGTAGTGCGCTTTACAAATTATGTGATTGGTTGATTGATTGATGTCAGTCATACATGTACTATCACATACACAAAACATCAATTATGTGAAGCACATCAGTATTTGCCATGCATACATGTAAGTTGGTGTCACAAACACATAACAGCAACTCACATGACAACTCAAAGATGATGCTAATGCCTAAATACTATCTTTACTTCATAAATGAAGTGTCTGCGTTGTACAATACTCATATACGGTGGATACACATTAACTGACTTCATACCAGGCATATTTCCTCACTCAGTCAGTAAAGCACTGATTATGCATATATGTAACCTGCATTGACACATTTATCCCCTGGGACTGTGACCAAGCATAGGAGGGTGATCTGTAAAGTGGTCAGTCACAGTTGTGATGTTACTCTGAAACAATAAATTTGGTGCACATGCAGCTTGGCTCATCCTGCAAATGTTCTTTGTAATGTCACATGTACCTTATGGCAGGTGCTTCACTCCATCCACACATGTGATGCAGCATTAAAGGAATATTTGCTATACTGTTCAACATGGTGATTCATTGTTGTTGTGCACTTGAGCCCCATCAACAACGTATTATGCGGATCCTTTGCCTGTCAACTACAATGAGGCGGGTAAGTATAGTATGGACACGTGTGCCGCATCGTGACCGAGCTGGACAGACAGTTTGGCTGTTTACTTCCACGAGAAACAAGGCGGGTAAGTATGGTATGGATGCATGCGCCGCATCGTGACCGAGCTGGACTAACAGTTTGCCTGTTTACTTCTATGAGGCACGAGGTGGGTAAGTATGGTATTGACATGTGTGCCGCATCGTGAACGAGCTGGACAAACAGTTTGCCTGTTTACTTCTATGAGGATCGAGGCATGGGAGTATTCAACATACGTGAAGCTGCATCCGGCCCGAGCCAGACAAACGGATTGGTTGTTGGTCCTCATGGTGACAGATGCACATTTTGCATCGTGGACGATTCGCGTACGAGCTGAATAGGTAAACATTTTACATAAATGTATCAAATTCAATAGTGTTGTGATGAGTGCAATTTGAACGTCGCGGTAGGCGTGAACGAGGCGTGCAATCTCATGGATTGGACTAAATCATATAATGCAATCGACTCGGGCCTATCAATTTTGAGGCATGGAACAGAGTGTGCTTCTGCTGCCCAGATATAAGTCTGTCTTTTCCCAAGTGAAATCACTTGCCTGCATCACATCCACATGATACTGGACAAAATCTCAATATACTTGTGCTGCTGTCTCTACATCCTCTGGATTATACAATGGCAAGTACTGTGGAGAGGGCCACAGCCTTCACAGAAGAAGAAAACAAGGCCTTGCTGGACAGCCTCCTTCCACAGTACAGCAAGCTGTACGGAAAACCAGAAGAGCAGGTGAGTGTTGATTAGACTATGATTTTAATAGGATATGTCTAAATAAAGGCAATACTAGCATTGTGATCCCAATGGCAAGCATGCAAACATAGTTAATGTAATTCTTACAGTGTGTAGATTTCTGTACTGGACAAGTAAAGTGATGTAGAAGTGTATGTAGTGGCTTAGACTTTTCAGCACAATTCTCATGTTTGTGAAGGCGATTTTCACCCAGGACAAGTGACCATGATGATAGTTGGCTACCCTTGAGGCATTAAGTGCCAGTCTGACCATGACTTATATGTTCATGTGTGTGATGCATAAACAAGTGGCATTGGGAGTAATGGTGTGTCACCTCGTCATCCCTACAGGTCGATGCCCATCAGAAAAATTAGAGCTGGTTGACCATCACCCGGGCCGTTAGATCTGTGGGGGTATACAGACGCCACGTCCGCCACTGCAAGAAGAGGTAGCAGGACCTCTGTGGCTTGACCAGGACGATTGCAAGGGTCCAGCTGAAGCTTTCAGCTCCTTGCAAAAGGGGTGGATGATGTACCCTGACCCCCCACTTGCTCAGGATTCTGACGGTGGTCTTCCCTGACCTTGATGGGTAGTTGAAGGCCAGACAGCAGCAAGGAGGGGGTGAGTATGTGCCATGTTGTTGGACTATGTCTGACATGCTTGTTGCACTCCCTCAGCCTACTTACACTTTCACAGGTTGTATGTCTGGCAATACAACCCTTCATGTGCAGAATTTGACAATGAGACATTGACCAATGTTGTCCAGGTGTGTCCCTTTCCATCTGAGACATGTGTCACTTAGGTGCTGTGTATTTCCTGTATTCCAAGGTTCATGTGATCAGCATATTGCCTGGCATATGACCTGTACTCATTGGGATACATACATATCTGTTAAAAATGGTGATGTAGATGCACACATGTTTGCAAAAAAAATTATACACAAACATGCAGCAGGTGAGACCAATGTGGATACCTAAGAAAAATGAAATTGTCAATTGTAGGAAAAAGTGTAGTTACCTACACAGCGCTCTGTGTAATCACATGTATCACATGTACCAAGGTCATGTATGCCAACTCAGGCCATCCAAGACACTGGCACATCAGATTTTTGTGTGTCAGGCAACACTTACATCATAATAATTTTGAAAATACATGTGTCAGACTATTTTACACTGGGTACATGTAGAAATGTTAGGCATACACAGGTGTCAAATCTATGTATTATGTACATACATCTAATGTGTGGAATTTGGCTCAGATACACAAGACAAAACATGTGTGTATCATCCCTTAGATGTGCATACTGGTGGCTTCAAAACATATGTGTATTCTGCATTATTTCCTTGTATTTGAGCCCTGACGAATTCATGGAGATTATTTTTTTTTAATTTACATACTCCAATGTCCACTAGTATAAAATGAGCCTGTCAAAGTGATCATATAGTGTGTAGTACGTAGGGGACATGAATACTTGACCCTAACAGGTGTTGCTTAAATGAGTCAATACAGGATTGTGACACGGAGCAGACTTGATTTGTGAGATTTACTGGTCCTGGAACAAGAGTCAGTACAGACTGTTTAGCCAGACAGGCTAGTGGCATACTTTAGCAAATGTTCTTTTGTGGAGATGCAGTATTTCAAGTTGTCAGTTGTTATGCATGCAGAGCATCTGAGCACTGATGTTCAAGAGCTAGGTGCCCATCATGATGACTGTGGATGGATGTATATTCATCAGGTAAACTGAGATAACATGTCCATCCCAAATGCGGTGTCACTTCAACACTCCCTTGCAGCAGCTGATACTGGTTTGTAATAACACAAGCCCCTCTGGAGCATTTCAGATCTGAGAAGACACTAAATATTGCATTACTGGACATGTATTCATTTTTAATAGGATATCTTCTGAAAAATGTTTCACATGCTTTCTTGTTTTTGGGAAGCATAGTTTACTGGATGACTGACAAGTGCCATTTCCACATATGTGTCTGGATACCAAAAAAAATCAGTGAGGATAATGCTAATGTTTGCTGTATGATGTGTTGTGTTGAAACACTTGTGTCAAGTCTGTGCAGATGACTGATGTGAATCTCGTTCTCATCCTTGTTAACAGCATCATCACCAGCTACATGAGGAGACATTTCCACAGAACAAGGGGAAGCAGAGAGCCACACTGGGTCCACTGCGGAGGAGGAGGGACCCAGTGGCACAGAGGGTGAGGGGAGCCACACTGAGGACCGGTCTGAGACATCAGCATCTGCAGGAGACCAGGAAAGCTCCAGTGATGTCTACCTTGTGGTGGTGGCTGCTCCCACATCAGAGGACAGTAGTTCAGAGTCTGCCACCCTCACCACCTCCACCCTCACATCCACTCCCATTCCCAGTGTCCGTGGAGCCTCCCGTGTTAGGGAGAATGTCTCCTTTGTGCCAGGCACACCCCCTGCATCTGTTCCCCCTGCTGCCCTGAGTGTGGAGGCCGTGGATTTACATAAACAGTTTCATGTGGGGCAGACATCCATGCTGAGTGTCCTCCATGTGCACACTGGTCTTCTGACACAATTTGCATACATGGAGGGCATCTCATCAAACATGTCTGCCCTACAGGGGTCCAATACGACCATGGCCTCTTCACTGATGGCAGCAGTGTCCTTCCACCAACAGTCCCTCACCCCTCCCTCACCTGCCCCATCCACACTCACAGCTACACTACCTGACCCCTGCACACTCACACAGGCACATGCACACATAGCAACAGTCACAAGCATCACACAACCACCCAAGACAAACCTTAAAAAAAACAGTCATGCACACTCAGGGGACTGACATCAAACACACAGGGGAGAAGGACATAAAACTCACACACCCATCCACAAGCACTACGCATTGCTCACCTACCTCTTCCTCCAAAACACCTACTCCGCACTCTGCTGCCAAACCCACTTCACAGGTTCTCTTCCTCTCTGATCTTGGCCTCTTCCCCAGTTATTCATCTGACAAAACTCACAAGGGGAAGAGGAAATCCCTCAGGACAGAGAGTCGATCCACACATGCAGAGAGGAAAACCTGAGGCTCCCATCCGTACATCCCCAGAACAAAATCACCAAAGTCCCTAACGCCATCCCACACTTCACCTTCAAAATCTAGATCCTCACGGTCCCAGCCCACCCCTCCAAAAGATCACACACACCACACAAGTTTCACCCACACACCATTACACGATCCCAAAGATTATCAGGCCTTCCCCCCTACCAAATGCACTTCCACTCCCTTGACATCACACCTTATCTCTGTTCCAGACATTGCAATGGAGCCCCCACCCACTCAATCCGAACTGTCCACTGCAGTATAGCCCCTACCCATTGAATCCGAACAGTCCACTGCAGTAGAGCCAACACCCACTCAATCAGAACAGTCCACTGCAGTAGAGCCAACACCCACTCAATCAGAACAATCCACTGCAGTGGTGCCCCCACATCCTCAATCCGAAATGTCCACTGCAGTGGAGCCAACCACCCCACTATCAGACATGTCCACTGCAGTGGATCCCGACACTGGATTAGACCCCATCCCTCCCACAACCCACACTGGTACACCACAGTCCTGTTTCTGCGGCGCCTGGCAAAGTCATTTAGATGCCCCTCCAAGGTGAGATGTCCCAAAGTATTTTTAATGTGCAGGCAAGTGAGGTGATTATCCCTATTTGCATCCACCAAGGTCATGAAATGTTTTGCTGTCCATTGTCCCAAGAGTTAATATTTGAAAATGTTTATTTTTCAAATGCTGAATAAAGCACTTATTTGTTTTCAAAAGTTTTATTGTTGTGTAAAAAGCATTGACATTAAGTGAACTATAATTGATGACCTAATCTTGTGGTGTGTGTACAATGAAATGGTGATTTCATGGACTGTATGTGCTCCATGGCATATGTGTCCTATTACCATACATATCTGATTCAGCATTGTATAGAATGTCATGTTCTCTTGAGCCACAACATGTGTGAGCATGATGGTAAAATGCTTATATGGAAAATTGTTAAGAATGATGTCACTTTGGAGCATAGGTAGTCTTGACATTTGTAGATATTGTGCAAGTCTTTCAAAGTGCTAACATATAGGATGGACATGCATACTAGTGCTGTGAGGAGCTTCAAGTCATCCGTCTCATCATTATGAAGGTGTATACATGAGGTTTTTCGAGGTGTAGATAAGTTCAGACACACACATGTACACATGCTGATGTAAACATACTCTTCAGTGACTTGTACGTGTTGGTGCCATGTCTGAGTGTCATCATGACATGGTAGACCCATGACAAGCAACATCTTGCAACAGCTGTACTTTCACTATAGGTGAATCGACTCATGGCAGTCTGTTTATCAGTGACATATCCTGAAACTATGATGTGTGTGAGGTGAGCAGCTATATCAGTCTTCAAACCCCCTTTCATACCAAGACTATGGTCCCTCTAGATGTTACTGTTTGAGTAGCTGTCTGTGTGCCGGCTATTACAGTGCTTTGTCCACCTTATTGACTTTGTTTGGCCAAGATGTGGGTGCACAATTTGATTCTAGTCAAGCTGATGACATCCCTTTTTGGGTTGAGACAATGGCCTGCACTGTGAGCAAACTCACATGTGACTGAATCAAAATTTCACATTTTAACTTTATGTTAGCATCATCAGTGTTATTTTAAAGATGTCATGTGTATATGCAAGTGTGTCAATGACTGCTCACTGTCATCTGATTATACCCTTCTGTGTAGCATGATGGCAACATATCTTCTTTGTATGTCTCCTTGAGTGTATTGAGGATTCTGAGTCAGTGTTGAAGTGCCAACTGTGTATAGCCAACTGTGTATAGTGCATGAATATTGGCTTACACATTTGACTGTGTTGTGTCACCTGACAATGTAGGTTTAGATGATGCACATTTGCGATGATAAATGTGTGTGTAGTTTATACAGTCAAAGTGTAGCTTGGCTCCAAGAAAGGGCCCTACCTACAAAGTGGCCTCACATTAGCAGCCATGTCCTGTAAGTGCTTGTCAGTTATGTGAGTATACAGTGGTTCATGCATGGCACGTGACACAATGTGCAAGAGGGAGTGTGCTTAAAGGATATGGCACACATCCATACTCAGCATCACAGAGGGTCAACAGGCAGTATTCTATCTGTTGTAGCCTTGTGGGTAGTGTGGAAGTGAGTCCGTTTATTGATATATTGTTGGTTGTTCCACAAAACGTCTTCTGCATATGACTCTTGGGCACCTGCATGGCAAACAATGCCTGCTTCCAACATAGTCAATTGAAGAGGTATATATAATTATTCATGATAGGACTCTACACACACCAGCCTCAATATACCAGCACCACAACGTATGTGTCTTCACTGACAGACATGTTGTGTTTGTTCACAATATACCAATTGGCACTATCATTAAGGGGGTTTAACCCCACAATACCATATTTGTCAGTAAAATGCAGATGGGGTTTACCCCCCAATACACCCAATGGCACTAGAGTTAATGGAGTTTAACCCCACAAGCCCTTTTTAGTCTGTAGAAAGCAAGTGTGGTTTACCCCCCCAATACACCCTTTGGCACTAGATTTAGGGTTGTTTGAACAACCAAAACAATGTTTGTCAATACAAACCGAATGATTTTGAGCCACCCATACAACTATTGGCATCAGAGTTAAGGGAGTTTACCCACAAAATACAATATTTGTCAGTACAATGTAAGTGTGGTTTAGCACACAATGCACACATTGGTCCTAGAGTTAAGTGCATTATACAATGCAAGGCCATATTTGTTCTGCAATCCAGGTGGTGTTTGCTACAGATACACATCATAGCAGTACCATGAAAGATTTTTAGGCACACATATACATATCTATATATCACTGCTGTGAAGGGGAGGTTAGCCATCATGGTTTTTAGAGTGTAAATGGTGAAGGTGATTTCAATGGGAATTAACACCAACTATGGGGTACACATTACTGTGAGTGTTATGTATCCCCCCCCTTATGGGGTAACAATGCTTGTAGTGATAGGCATCCACCCCCCTATGAGTAGAGACTGCTTGTAGTGATAGGCATCCACCCCCCTATGGGGTGAGCAATGCTTGTAGCGATAGGCATCCACCCCCCATGGGGTGAGCAATGCTTGTAGCGATAGGCATCCACACCCCTATGAGTAGAGAATGCTAGTAGCGATAGGCATCCAGCCCCCTATGGGATGTGCAATGCTTGTAGCGATAGACATCCACCCCCCTATGGGGTGTGCAATGCTTGTAGTGATAGGCATCCACCCCCCTATGGGGTGTGCAATGCATGTAGTGATAGGCATCCACCCCCCTATTAGTAGAGACTGCTGGTAGTGATAGGCTTCAACCCCCCTATCGGGTGTGCAATGCTTGTAGTGATAGGCATACACCCCCCATGGGATATGCAATGCTTGTAGTGATAGGCATCCACCCCCATATGGGGTGTGCAATGTTTGTAGTGATAGGTGTCCACTCCCCTATGAGTAGAGATTGCTGGAAGTGATAGGCATCCACCCCCATATGGGGTGTGCAATTCTTGTAGTGATAGGCATCCACACCCCTAAGGGATGGAAATGCTTGTAGTGATAGACATCCCCCCACCCTATGGGGTGGACACTGCTGGTGTGATAGGCATCATTACCCTATGGTGGTATTGCCTTTCGCAGGGTTATGCCAATTTGGTGAGTGTGGTAGGTGTCTGACTTGCGGTGTGTGTGACGACCACGTCGGTTAAGGTTGTAGGTGTACAGTTTAGGGATGACATGCACTATTAGATAAATGGCTGGTCCGTCTCGTATGCGTTGTAGATGTTGTGGCGCCAATCGGAGTTGTAATATGTCGCGTCTGGATGCTGTGACGTGTCGGAGTTGACGTCCTGTCCGGCGCATAGGAAGTACGCATCGTACTTGCAGAGCCGGAAACTGATTGGGAAAAGCCTAAGGACGACTCCATTCAGCGTTGACGGAGCCTGTTCATCCGTAAAATGTGGCTGGATTCAGAGCGTACAACTCGACCGCAAATTGGAGACATCTGCGCATCGTACTACGTCGTTTGGATAGACCGGCTCCCGGAACGTGTCAGTCGGAAGGTATTTCTACAAATAGCTTTGGGAGGGCATTCCAACCGAGATTGGAATCTGCACCTAGATGTTATGATTTTTTTACTTCTGTACATGGCACTTTGAGAGTGGGGTGATTTTGTGTATTTATAGTCAGTTTTATTCTGATTTCTGCTCTGTGTTTTCAATTTTTCTCTGCATCCTTTGCCAAGCCCTCTGTTCTCAATCTGAGGAGAGAGCCCTTATCAGTCCACCATTTTGTGCTTGATTTGTTGTTCCACATTGAATGGCCATCTTTTTTGCACATGTTCTGGTTGTTGGACAAGCAGTTTTTAGCATACTGTTTGCCCTATTTAATGATGGCTCGCACCCATATGTGAAGCAATTTCCAAGCGTTTTCTTTTTACTTTACCTGTAACTCTTGTTTTATGGCAAGATAGCATATGTTTGGGTAGGATTCATCACATTAGACATTAGAGCAATGATCTTAATACTGATGGGCGGGCACCCCCAGGGGGGCCGCAAGTGATCCCAGAGTGGGTGACAGGCTCTGGCCAAAAGAAGCATTATGCTGATAACAGGTTTATGCGATAATAAAATGAGCAGCAGTAATCGGTTCTGTAATGGCCCACCACTAACGTTTTGTCATCTATATCCTAGCTGAGAGAAGGTGTCAAAAGGGAGGTTATTCCAAATATTCTTCAATCCCCTCACCCCCACTTCTAGTAGCCACATTGTGGATACTTAAACATGTTAGTAAGGCCTGCCTGGCCAGATTAGTATTTTGGCAATCATGTATTTGAATGCATTTTTAAAATGATAATAGAACGTTAATTCAGCGGGGGCAAGACATAAAAAAGTTTGAAGACCACTGCATTAGACATTATGTTCTTTTTAACTTCTGCAGATCACGCTTTTAAGTGGGAAGGTTGATTTACATGTATTTTACCCAGTTTTAATCTGATACCTGCTCTCTGTATTGAATTAGATTTTGCAACCTTTGCCAAGCTCTCTGAGGAAAGAGCCTTTCTCACTTCCACAATTTTATGCTTGATTTATTGTTCCGCACTAGAGTTGCTATCTTTATTGTGTACATTCTAGCTAAAAGATTTTGACAGAACATCTGTACAATTTAATGAGGGTTGTCATGCATCTGCGCAGCAGGCTCGTGCAGCAGGTGTCCATTAGTGTGTTAAGGAAGCACCAAAGGCAAGTCTGTCTGTGTCCGCCAGCACCCTCGCCATGCTCAGGGCATAGAATGTTGCCTGTTCAACCTCTCATACACAAACCAAAATGGTAAGCCACAACTTGTTACTGTCTTTTTGATACTCTGCAGCTCGTTCTGTTCCTGCTTGTAAGGAAATGCCTTTTGTTGCATGTTCACACCCACATTTTTGGACGGAAGCTGCAGGTTTATCAACTCTGAGAGCGCAGTGAGGCCTCTAATCAGACCTCAGTGCCAGTGTTTTAACCCTATACAAAGTGTATGTTGATTTGGCTACCACCAATTGGCAAGGACTGACTTACTTATAAGTAACCCTGGGTGTAGTTTGAGTAGTAGCGCTACGCGTAGCTACGCGAAGTGCACTTCGCACTATGCGAGATAAGCGCAGCGCTACGTGAACTACGTAGTGCGCTGTTCGGGATGATTTCACAGTGCCGTATGCTTGTCCTCACTTGGCAATCATTGAAAACGGCATCTCGCACAGTGCGAGCTGTCATTTTCTGCCGCTCAAGTAGAATTTTAATCGAGCGGTAGCTTTCTCAACACCGACTGGTAATTCTCATGCTAGCGGTCGCGAGCATATGCGACCACTCGCAATGAGAAACCTGACCTCCCCGCGTTGAGAATCTCACCGGGAGGTTTATTTTCCACGCTCGCGATCGCCAACTTGAGATTGCTGATCGCGAACGAGGAAAAAGTCTCGCCGGGATGTCATTTTGCTCGCTCATGGTCGGCAACTTAAAGTTGAGGACTGCGAGCGAGCAAAAAATGCCAACTACGCTACGTGTTTTTACACTGTGCTACGTACAATTCATGTAGCGCATAGTAGCACAAACTACGCAAACTACGCAAGCGTAGCCTTGTTGGCCATCCAGGGTTACTTATAAGTCCCTAGTATATGGTGCCCAGGGCATGTAAGGCAATGTGTCCTCCTAGGGTTGCAACAATAATTGTGCCACCCTGTGTGTAGTCCCCAGCCTGCCTTTGCAGACTAGAAGTTTACAAAAATATAGAACCTGGCCACCAGTTTGCAAAACTGCTATTTATTTTAGCAGACTAAAGTGCAGCGCGTTTAGTCACTGTCCCTTACTTCATATTTTTTTAACAATTTATGTAACCATCTTACTTTTCAATGGAACATTCAAAAGATACATTCTTCATTTTACAGATAAAGATAAAACAAACATGTAAACAATATTGTGAAATTGCAACAAATAACATTAAAAAGTGTGTACATGACATTACAAATCTTGTGTGCTTAACATTGCAAATAATTACACCAGTCAATAATTATGATACATAAGCTCTCTCTAACTGAAGGCCTCATGCTTTTCTACTTATAGTTTTCAGAGACGAGCTGCCTACGGGGAAAATGGAGTTTGAGGGTCTCTCCTAGGGCATCTTTATACTGGCAACCTCCCGAGAGTCCTATTTAATTACAATCCCTCATAGATGAAAACGGAAAATGCGGACGCGTTTCCAAACCCCCTGTGACTTTGGGGATTATGATCAGGGCTGAACCACGGTGTAATCTGAAAATTAAAAAGGGAGGACATTTTTAGGATCTTTGATTTCATACTCTTCTATATTTTCTTAGTACATAAAAAATATATTGTACCTGTACTTTAGAAGATGTTGTCCAATTGATGTAACTGGCTTTTCCTTCAAAAAAGCCTTGAGTTTTAAGGTACCTATGGAGTAATGGCGTAATGATTGAGGGTATAAGTTGTCAAATTCTGCAACCTCTTATAGTAGTTGGATTACCTTTTTAAGTATAATTGTGTTGCTTACTTGGGCAATTGGATGTTCGCAATTCGTTTTTCCAGGCAGGATGCAGCGTTCTCAAATTAAAACAATTTGGACCTCCTATGCTTTTGTCTGAAGGCCTTCACTTTGTTCCTGTAAAACACATTTACAATGGATGCTAGTATTGAACCTAGGCATCTGTATGAATATTAAAGGAGAACAGTCTTTTTTGCTTGCTTGAAAGGATGTTTTCTCCCTCGTGTTTCTGGAATGAACTCACAAAGAATTTACCAACTGTAAAACCAAGAACACCGTTTATGCTATTCAGTGCCCGTGCCCAAAATTGTACAGTGGGAAGACCAAGCAACAAGTCAACCAAAGAATAGTACAACATCGGTCACGCATAAAAAAACAAGTCCTAACAGCGCCCATGGTATCGCACTTTGTTGAATACAACCATTCAGAGAGAGCCTTTGTATGGACAGTATTATCTGGAATAAAGCAACCGCCACAGGGTGGCAACGTTGAGAATTTGCTATTGAAAAGGGAAGTCTACTTAATTTTGAAATTCAATTGCAGGCTAAAAGGCCTCAATGAAATGTCAGATCTTAATCAAGCAATGAATCAAGCACGATAGAGTATTCTTTCTGTACATTAGCAATGAATAATGATGGACCAGTAGTGATTGGATCTACACATAATAATAATTTACTAATGATTACAACTCCCATAACACCATTTCTATCCTCTGAAGACTTCCTGCTTTTAAGAATTAAAAAAAATGACAGAGTCAGCACATGCACTACCGACGGACCAAAGGATTCCCTGAGTGAGCCATTGTTTGAAGAAGACTGGAGAGACCGAAAGAGTGAGTGCCAACATATTCCCCCCTTCAATTTAACATTTGTCACCATAGAAATAAACCTAAACACACTGTTCGGTAATAGCAAGTATCACAATATCAGCGCGAGCAAAATGCGTCCTGCGATCGGCAGTTAAAACGGACCGCAGTGATACAATGTAGCAAGAGTAATTGTGAAGAAAAAAAGCAACGCGCGTTTATTTAGTCAGCGCGAGCCCCACTTGAAATATAAACCGGCAGTTAAAATGGAGCGCATCGATACAATGTTGCAAAAGTCAACGAGAAGAATTGAGCAACATGCATTCATTTACTCAGCGCGAGCCCAGCTTTAAATATAAATATAAATAACATCACTTGTCGGATCTGCACTAAAACATTGCATTAACACAAACATCACTCGTTGATGCAGAGATTGAAAGCATGAAAACGGGCGCTGGAACTGAGAGATTCATGAGAATCCATTCCAGAAACACGAGGGAGAAAACTACATCCTTTCAAGTAAGCAAAAAAGACTGTTCTCCTTTAATATTCATATGGATGCCTAGGTTCAATACTAGCAACCATTGTTAATGTGTTTTACAGGCACAAAGTAAAGGCCTTCAGACAAAAGCATAGGAGGTCCAAATTGTTTTAATTTGAGAACGCTGCATCCTGCCTGGAAAAACGAATTGCGAACATCCAATTGCCCTAGTAAGCAACCCAATTATACTTAAAATAGTAATCCAACTACTATCAGAGGTTGCAGAATTTGACAATTTATACCAGCAATCATTACTCCATTACTCCATAGGTACCTGAAAACTCAAGGCTTTTTCGAAGGAAAAGCCAGTTACATCATTCGGACAACATCTTCCAAAGTACAGGTACAATATATTTATTATGTACTAACAAAAAATATAGAAGAGTATGAAATCAAAGATCCTAAAAATTCCCTCCCTTTTTAATTTTCAGATTACACTGTGGTTCAGCCCTGACGAAAATCCCTAAAGTCACATGGTGATTTTTCATCTATGAGGGATTGTAATTAAATAGGTCTCTCGAGAGGTTGCCAGTATAAAGATGCCCTAGGAGAGACCCTCAAACTCCATTGTCCCCGTAGGCAGCTCGTCTCTAATAACTATATGCAGAAAAGCATAAGGCCTTCAGTTAGAGAGAGCTTATGTATCATTATTATTGACTGGTGTAATTATTTGCAATGTTAGGCACACAAGATTTGTAATGGTATGTACACAATTGTTTATGTTATTTGTTGCACTTTCACAATATTGTTTACATGTTTGTTTTATCTTTATCTGTACAATGACGAATGTATCTTTTGAATGTTCCATTGAAAAGTAAAATGGTTACATAAATTGTTAAAAAAATATTTTCAAGGGACAGTGACTAAATGAGCTGCACCTAAGTCTTCTAAAATAAATAGCAGTTTTGCAAACTGGTGCCCAGGTTCTATATTTTTGTAAACTTTACTATGTCCTACCAGGCCTCTGAGACGGACGTCGCCCCCTTTGTCCAAATTTGCAGACTAGAAGGGCAGTGGTCGCCCAACTAGTTCGACTTTGTCATTTAAACTAATAGCAAAGCCCCAATTTTCATTAACAATATATATGTCTCCTAAGGAATGCCGATCGAGCTCTAGGACAGAGAACTGTGTATTACTAAGTAGGACATGTATTTTTTTTATCCATGTCTTAACAGCAACCCTCCTAATCTGTAATTTTGCTGTGGAAGAGTAGTAGCCCTAATGCTAATAACGGGTTACCAGGTGACTCCTCATCCTAGCTAGCTCCTGAATGTGTCAAGAATTCCTGTCATGCGAGGGGAGGAAAACGGTAACCAGCGAAAACGGACTACATCTCCCAGGATGCTTAGCGGTTGAGAGGTTATGTAAACAGGAGAGCTGTTACATAACTCAAGGGAAACACGCCCTTATGTAAACAGGAGAGCTGTTACATAACTCAAGGAAAACACGCCCTTATGTAAACAGGAGAGCTGTTACATAACTCAAGGGAAACACGCCCTTATGTAAACAGGAGAGCTGTTACATAACTCAAGGAAAACACGCCCTTATGTAAACAGGAGAGCTGTTACATAACTCAAGGAAAACACGCCCTATAAAGGGAGGAACCGGGAGGTACAACGCTGTCGGATATTGTGTTTACACCGACGTACCTGCTTCGTGAAGAGCAGTGTTCCGGAGTGGTGCTCCAGTAAGGCAAGAACGGAGGTAGGTCGATTCACCTCCTGGTGACGCATCACCAGGAGGTGACTCCGCGTCCCGGTGCAGTCTGAGGAAGAGGTTGAGCGGCTGCTCCCTTCAGGTAGAGACCCCGGCTGGGTGTTTCCCTGACTCCTCGATTCTCCCCAACACTCTTCGTGCCCCTCACAGCCTACCGATTGGCATTGTCGGCCATTTCATTTCTGCCCTCTGTTGGCATACGCCGGGATCGGCGTCTATGCAGAGGACGGTTAGGACCATCCGTGCTGTGGGCTGGTAACGTACTTAGCCTGGAGGATTCCAGTGACTATAACTTTTGTTTATTCCTTGTATTATATTTGCCTTCATTAAAATAACTAACCCTTCACAAGTGGTTGCGTCCTCATTGTCGTGTCTGTTAAACGATCCTGAGACGTTCAGGGCGTTACAAAATATCCGACCTTAATAACACTAACTGTCTCCCGGTCGATAACAGACATGGCAACACTTGATGATGTGCTGGCTGCTTTAGCGGCCATGCAAGTTGAAGTGGCTGCCTCTAGGCAAGAAACAGCCGATGTAAAAGCCAGACTGGATGCTATCCAATTGGACCCGCTCACGCCCAGCACCTCCCTCACGAACCAGACCCCTGCGGTAGTAGTGGAAATGCCGGTAGCCATCCCCTTGGCAACACCAGAGAGGTACAGTGGGGATCCTAACACAGTGCAGGTATTCCTCACACAAGTGGCGCTACATTTATCGTGCAAACCAAAGGCGTTCCCCACGAGTCAGGCTCGTGTGGCTTTCCTTATATCCTATTTGGCTGGAAACGCGGCACAATGGGCCGTACCTCTGGTGAGCAGGGACGACCCCATCTTATGTGATTGGGGTGCTTTTCGCGAGGAATTCCTGAAGGTATTCGACAGAAGGGCTGACTCGTACACGGCGGACCGTGAAATGCCTGAGTTGAGACAGGGATCAATCGACCTGGTGCCAGGGGCCAGCGTTCCCAGCGGCAGGCTGTATGCCCTGACGGAGCCTGAAAACGTGCATCTCCGGGGGTACCTGGATAAACTCCTCAAACTAGGATTCATCCGCCCGTCCAAGTCTCCGGCCGCCTCGCCACTCTTCTTCATCCCGAAGGCTAATGGGGAGCTGAGAGCCTGTGTGGACTTTAGGGCATTGAATGCGATAACCATAAAAAATCGGTACCCCTTGCCTCTCATCAGTGTACTTCTGGAACAGGTCAAGAAAGCTCGTATCTACACCAAGTTGGATTTGAAAGGGGCACACCATCTGGTGCGCATGAGGGACAGAGACGAGTGGAAGACCGCCTTTAAGACCAGGTTCGGCCTTTTTGAGTACCTCGTCATGCCGTTCGGTCTGTGCAACGCCCCGGCAGCCTTTCAGTACTTTTTGAATGAGGTATTCAGAGAGGAGTTGGATATCTACGTGGTCGTATATATCGACGACATCCTCATCTATTCGTCCAGTGTGGAGGAGCACGTACACCACGTCAAAGCTGTGCTCCAAAAGCTGAGGGAAAACATGCTGTTTTGTAAACTCAGCAAGTGTGACTTCCACGTCACATCCGTGGAATTCCTCGGAGTGATGCTGAGTCCAGAGGGACAGGAGATGGCAGAACGAAAGATCAAGGCGGTGAATGAATGGCCGGTGCCCCAAAGCGTGAAGGACGTCCAAAGTTTCATTGGCTTCGCCAACTTTTACAGGCGGTTTATAGATGGATTTTCAGGAGTGGTGGCCCCAATCACACAGCTACTGAGGAAGTCCAAGGAGTTTGTCTGGTCCCCTGAAGCGAACAAAGCCTTTGAGGCCCTGAAAAGCGCCTTTGGTAAGGCGCCGGTGTTGGCTCACCCCGATCCGGATCTCCCCTACGTGGTGGAAGCGGACGCGTCGAATGTGGCGCTGGGGGCTATCTTGTCCCAACGCAACCACGACACAGGGGTGCTTCATCCCGTTGCGTACATGTCCCGCAAACTCAACGACGCCGAACGCAACTACCATATTGCGGAGAAGGAGCTTCTCGCAATCAAGGACGCCTTCACCGAATGGAGGCATTGGTTGATGGGGGCAAGACATGTGGTATCGGTGTACACGGACCATCGGAACCTACAGTTCATGACGGCCACTAGACACCTTTCTCCCAGGCAGCTGCGGTGGATGATCTTCTTTGCGGGGTTCAACTTCCGCATCACATATCGGCCGGGAACGGAAAACCGGAAGGCGGACGCCCTGTCCCGTCAATCTGCAGTTAAGGAACCATTGCCTGCGACCGAGCGTTCCATCATTTCCCCGAGGATGGTATTGGGGGTTATCCAACCGGATACTTTCCTGAGGGGAATAAAGAGAGGGATCAGGTCATTCACATGGCGGAGGTGGCTCCTCAGTCACAGAGAATGGCAGCTGAAGGACGGGATACCCCTGAAGGGCAGGTGCCTATTGATACCCACGCCTAGGCTAAGGAAACAAGCATTCATCTGGTGCCATGACTCTCCATGCGCAGGTCATTTGGGCTTTGAAAAAACGGTGGCTAGCATGGGACGGCATTTCTGGTGGCCAACCATGAGAGTGGATGTCAGGAGGTGGGGACAGGAGTGTCCTACGTGTGCTACCATGAAGGCCGACCATGGGCGAACCCAAGGGCTCTTACATCCACTTCCGACCCCGGATAGACCATGGGATAGCATATCACTGGACTTCGTGGTGGGCCTACCGGTAGACCAGGGGATGACGGCAATACTGGTGGTGGTGGATTACTTGACGAAAATGGGGCACTTCATCCCCTGCAAGAGAGTCCCTACGGCCGGGGAATTGGCGTCCCTACTCCTAAAGAATGTGGTACGACTGCATGGATTACCTGGGGTGATCGTGTCGGACCGGGGGTCGCAGTTTACTGCACAATTCTGGAAGACTTGGTGCACTGCGCTGCATGTTAAGACCGCCCTGTCCACCAGCTACCACCCTCAAACGGACGGCCAAACCGAGCGCCTGAACCAAACGCTCAAACAGTATCTGCGATGTTTTGTGGACCAGGGCAGGGAAGAATGGGTCGACTTGCTATGGGTTGCAGAGATAGCCTATAACAACGCCACTCACAGCTCCACACAGTCATCTCCGTTCTATAGCAACTATGGCGACCATCCCAGGTTCTTGCCATTTCTACATCCGTTCAGAGAGGACAGGATTCCCGCCACAGCGGACAGGGTGGCACACATAAAAGACACGTTGATGCGCTCAAGGGCTGTCCTAATAGAGGCCAAGAGAAGATACAAGGCTGCGGCAGATAGGAAGAGAAGGCCCGGGCCACTGTACCGCACTGGAGACTACGTCTGGATATCCACAAGAAACATGAGGTTTCGAAAGAACAGTGTGTTCCATCCCAAGTACATGGGCCCCTATCGAATTACCAAGTGTATGGGCCCCGTGAACGTGAAGGTGTGCTTGCCCAAGTCATTGCGGATACACCCTGTCTTTCATGTATCATTGCTCAAACCAGCACCCTCCAAGCCGTCTGGGACACCTAGGCCGGTATGCGTGGAGTCGGAGGTGGAGTATGAAGTGTCGGGCATACGGGCGTCCAAATGGCGCAGGGGGAAGCTGTGGTACCTGGTTGCGTGGAAAGGCTGTGGCCCGGAGGAGCATTCATGGGAACCGGCTGAAGGGGTTCATGCTCCGCGCTTGGTCTCCTTGTTCCATCGGCGTTTTCCTGCCAGCGCTGGACCCGTGGGGAGCCGCTGAGAGGGAGGATGTACTGTCAAGAATTCCTGTCATGCGAGGGGAGGAAAACGGTAACCAGCGAAAACGGACTACATCTCCCAGGATGCTTAGCGGTTGAGAGGTTATGTAAACAGGAGAGCTGTTACATAACTCAAGGGAAACACGCCCTTATGTAAACAGGAGAGCTGTTACATAACTCAAGGAAAACACGCCCTTATGTAAACAGGAGAGCTGTTACATAACTCAAGGGAAACACGCCCTTATGTAAACAGGAGAGCTGTTACATAACTCAAGGAAAACACGCCCTTATGTAAACAGGAGAGCTGTTACATAACTCAAGGAAAACACGCCCTATAAAGGGAGGAACCGGGAGGTACAACGCTGTCGGATATTGTGTTTACACCGACGTACCTGCTTCGTGAAGAGCAGTGTTCCGGAGTGGTGCTCCAGTAAGGCAAGAACGGAGGTAGGTCGAGTCGTTACTCCCTGGGCCGTGTCTTGCCCCATCGTCACCTGTGAAGGACCCGGAAGCTCTACCGGTCAACCATTGAGCTTCGCTTTTTGACTTGGCAGAGTCCAAGCGCAGTGGCGCTTTTGCTGGTTGGAGTCGTAACTCCCAGCCCGACCAGAGACACAGGGACTGCCAGCTGTAACGCACACCAGGAGGTGTTTGCCGCGTTACAGACTCGGAAGTCCACAGGATCGATCGAGCGGCTGCTCTCGGTTCAGTCTTCTTGCTTTTGATTGGGGTATCGGTGACGCATCACCAGGAGGTGACTCCGCGTCCCGGTGCAGTCTGAGGAAGAGGTTGAGCGGCTGCTCCCTTCAGGTAGAGACCCCGGCTGGGTGTTTCCCTGACTCCTCGATTCTCCCCAACACTCTTCGTGCCCCTCACAGCCTACCGATTGGCATTGTCGGCCATTTCATTTCTGCCCTCTGTTGGCATACGCCGGGATCGGCGTATATGCAGAGGACGGTTAGGACCATCCGTGCTGTGGGCTGGTAACGTACTTAGCCTGGAGGATTCCAGTGACTATAACTTTTGTTTATTCTTTGTATTATATTTGCCTTCATTAAAATAACTAACCCTTCACAAGTGGTTGCGTCCTCATTGTCGTGTCTGTTAAACGATCCTGAGACGTTCAGGGCGTTACAGAATGGGACTACTCAGAGGGGTACGGTAAGGTATCAAATTAATCCTGCCTTAAACCCGGCTTGATGCCCAAGTCGAATTTAATGTCACTATTAAAGAAATGCAACTTTTAGGATGATGCCACTCTGTGACCCAGTTTTTTCAGTGGCCTTACACACCCACTGGCCACCAGACAGCTTTCAGCTCTCCTGGGGAGTAGTGTGAATGACTACCAGGCTTGGAAAAAATAGCAGCCTGCTACAGGGTGACGTGTCACCTCCTCTTCACAGGAAGCCACTCAGGGTGTTAGCTCAAAAGGCGATCTTAAAAGGGTAAACCGCCTTTGGTGGGCAAATGGTGATCACTCTCCTGAGGGGCTGTTCTTCATTCAGGTAGATGGGCAGGCGACAGGAACAGAGAGGGAAGACCAGTGCCCAAACTTCATTTCCCATGGGTGTGTAGCCCACGGGTACTCACACCTCTAGGGTGGGCTACCAAGCTCCTAATATCTGAGGATGGGTCCTGACATCTTGAGAGTGGGCAGAATAGTGAACTCTGGGAATGCCAGATGCCACACCTAGCCAAAAAGTCATCACTAATAGGGAGGGGACATGGTAGTCCATTGGCTAGTGGCAACATCACCGCAGGGCACTTTCTTGGAATAAATATGGCACCTCAAGTGCCCTAAACTTCATGTCACATTATAACTGGAACAAGGACTGAGAATGGACTGCACAAAAAGACACTGCACCTTGGGCTAGTGAAGAAAGAACGGAGCCTATGGTTCCTGGCTTGGAGAAAAGTTGTAGCCCAGACCAAAGCAGTGACTCCAAGGGTCGAATGGCTGACCCCCTTGAACTAGCACCAGGGTCATCAAAGCTGAAGAAGCCCACCTCGGCAAGTCAGTAGCCACTTCAAAATACCCACCACTGACTGCCACTGTGCGCTCCAAGAGACCGATCCTAAGAGGGACACCAGCCCCCATCAAAGGAGATTACTGAGATCACTGGTAGTCCTGCCGCAGTCGGCCTTCTACTGTCTTAAAGAGGACTTTGAGGGACCCAGAGCTCTGTGGCTTAAGTCGCCCCACCTGACCCGTGGGTCAAGGAATAATCGCAAAGGCAGCCCCGTTGACTGTACAGCACCAGAGCATCCTTGAGCATCTTTCATCTCCTGCATCTGCATCATCAGGACCACTCAATTGAAGACTATGACTATGACGTCATGCTGTAAATTTAGGAACTAGACTGGAAAATGCTTTGGTGGTAAGGTAGTTATCCAAATATTCCTCATTGCCCCCCCTCCCCAGAACTTCTACCTGTCAGATTTGGTTACCCATATTGGGTCAGAGTAACGGAACTCAACTCTTTCTTTAAAAATCTCTATCCTGAACCCTCTGGCGCATTTTTCTCACCTTGGACACTAAAAATTCGTAAAAGTATAAACAATTTGTATAAAATGGTGTTGCGCTTCTTTCATGCTGTGTGGCTTTCCTATTTTGTTGTTTGGCACTATTAAATGCCTTACACTAGTTCCTTTGTTCAAACCCATGCTCAAAGTCATAGTTACCTAGGGTTGACCTTAAGGTTTAACAAATGAGTCAGTTTTGTCAGTGTATTACAAGGTAAGGCCGCAGAGCCATATCATATAATACATCAAAATCCTCACGTCCCTACTCGCTTATCTGTTATGGTTAATGCTACAGATTGTCTTCAACCTTCCACTCCCCTTATTTTGAGCTGACATCATGGCAAGGACCACACCATCACTAATGGCCAAGACAACAAAGTCTGTGCCCTAGCTAACATGCAGTGTTCTCGGAAAGTATGTGCTGAAAATATATTGTCTACCTGAGGGCTGTAAAATTGACTATGGTCAGGATATGCAGGGCACACCACAGCGGCCTTTGTGTGAATGTTTAGAGTGAATGCATAAACAGCCCAACTGTCATCCTGACCCAGACATGTATTCAGAGACAGACAGAGGTACTGAATGGTTAAACTAGGAAAATGGCAACTTTCTAAAAGTGCAAAAAGAACGATTGCTGGACAGAATGCTGATCAATGTCAAACATTCGCCTCACTACAGAGATCTAGACCAAAATCCATCTTTTTTTGCTCCCCATGCCATTCCAGTTTAAACTCAGCCATATGCAAATCTCGCTTGACCCTGTTCCACAAGGAAGCAGTCCAGCTGGAACTGCTAGGCCAGGTTCTCTCTGAACCGTAAACAAGCACCCAGGGACCAGTTTTGGGACATCACCCCTCATCAGCCATGCTAGCTTGATGAAATTGGCATGGAGAGCATGGGGCCCACAACTTGGCATACCCGTCCCACTCGGAGTGACAAATGCAAAAAGAAAAATTGATGAACAGAATGCTGATGAATGTCAAACATTCACCTAAGTACAGAGATCTGGGCCTCAATCCATTGTTTATTTGCTCTCCATGCCATTCCAGTTTAAACCCAGCCATATGCAAATCAGTCTTGACCGTGTTCCAAATGGGAACAGTCCAGCCCGAACTTCCAGGCCAGGTTCTCCCAGGACCGGAAACAAGCATCCTGGGACCGGTTTCGGGGCATGTAAAACAGTACATGTCCTATCTTTTAAATACACTGCACCCTGCCCAGGGGGCTACCTTGGGCCACAAAACCAGTTGTTTAAAAGCACAGATGCAACAATGCTTTTTAGCTTCCTACTAGTACTATAACTCCCGAAGAGAGGGCAGTTTCAAGAATTAGATGAGGTAGGCTCATTCACGTAATGGTACCAGTCGACTGCTCCATAGGTCACGGTAGAACCACTGTCGGCGTGCTACCTTGATGAAAGTGTGACAACAGGAGGTGCCCACCCCAAACAGACCATGTGGCATCTAGGATTCAAAAAGTAACTTAATAGGCCTGGATTTTTTAAGAGATGTAGGTCCTCTCTACATATTTTCTGTGGGAATCTGCACTAACGGTAGAGTAGAGGATGGAAACAAAGATTTGACCATGAAGAATCCCTGAGACTGTTTGGCTAAAGAATATAGGCAGAAACATGTTGGCATGATTGATTTACCAATTAATTGATGCATATAAGTCATAACATCAGTATATGTCCCATGATAATACCTTTTGGTGTTTTTAAACAAGCCTCGGATGCCACCTAAATAATTTTATTTTATTTATTTTAGAGGTTTTAGCGCTAGCTTGACCCAGGGGTATCACACCACTTTACAGAATTAAGAGCAAGGCAACAATCAATGGAACAGGTTACATACGAAATGGAAAGGAAGTGAAAGATCAGCACAGATTTTGGAGCAAGGCAATAATCTTAAGATCAATGGTTACATACACTTAACAATAAGGGAAGTGTGACAGAGAACGAACACACATAAAATCAGTACAAAGAGCGATTTGTAGGGACACAGGGGATGAAGTTGCTGAAAATGAGGTCCAAACAATTAACAATTATGGGGACATAAGGTGTTGGCTCGGCAAGAGCCAGTGGAAACAGAGCGATAAACAGACAAATTACAGAAATGAGGTTATTACAAAAATAAATGGGGTTAGATTCAGGGGCTCCAGTATTTATTAAGGAGATGGCGTTTCAGGTCTCTTTTGAAGCCTGGGTAGGAAGGGTTGCAGTAAAGGTCCCTTGGGTGGGCATTTCAGATGCAGGGAGCATTGCCTTAGAAAGAGTGAGTCTCGGTAAAGTACTTTTTTAGTAACAGGGGTACAAGAAGAAGAGCATTGGAGCTTCTCAACTGGTCTCCCTCAATGACATCGTTCCCATTGACTGGTCTGACCGCTATCTTATTCTGTTCAACATCTTGACCATTGTCAACCCTCCCCAGTCCTAATTAACAAACCAAAGATTTGGACTAGAGACCTCAAGCAAGTCCCTCCAAGCTTGAGACAAAAATTCAAGCTCAACTCCAACGTCTCCCGCACTCTCAAAACGCAAATTAGATCACTGACCACGTCAACAAAGCGATAACTGAAGTTCTGGACCAAGTTGCAACGCTCAATCTAAAACAACAAAGAGCAATCCAATCCAAATCTTGGTTTAACCTTGACCTAAACAATGAAAGAAGACAACTTAGACTAGCTGAATGGACTTGGAGACAAAATCCCTTGTCATTATATTTAGCTCTCCTTAGAACTGCTAGGTTAGCTTACAAGAAGCACATTTTCAAAGAAAAAGCATCTTTTTTCCGTACCCAACTAGACCGTGCAAAAAATAGGCCCAGAGAACTCTTTAGCATTGTCAGAAGACAAAACTCATCTGCCCCTCCTGATATAACCGACTCCAAAGAAAGATGTGAGGAAATTGCCAGCTTCTTCACAGACAAAATTGCTAAAATCGATCAATCCTTCCTTCAAGTCTTGACCTGTCCTTTTTGGCAAATCTCTCTAAACTTCTCCCCTCTCTCCATGATAACCCAACCTCCGGATCCTTTCTTCAATCAATCAACTCAAATTGAAACCAAAGACAACCTTTTCAACACCCAATTGAAAAATTATGCCAATTGGACAAACTTCAAACCCATGACCGAGTTGAAAGTCTTTAATATCATTGCGAAATTAAAGCCAACCTCACACACCAAAAACCCTCTCCTGACAAAACTAGAACACAACCTAAACCACATCATTACCCCATGTTGGACAAAAATCATACACTCCTCCCTTACCTCTGGGTGTCTACCCGATTCCCTTCAACTTGGGCAAATCACTCCCATACTTACAAACCACAAGGCTGACCCTAATGATCTCAAAACCCACCTTCCCATCTCTAACCTCCCACTCCTAGCCAAAACCATGGAGAAATGTGTGTTACAACAACTTGACAGACACATAGGCAAATTCAACCTACTGGATTCCTTCCAATCTGGGTGCAGGAAAGGCTGCAGCACAAAATCCCCATGCTTAACATCGCCGATGACATACATTGTTCCTTCGAGAATGGAGATGCCTGCCTTCTTACCTTATTGGACCTCTTAGCGGCATTCGATACAGTCAACCACTCATCCTTCTTGGAATTTCTGAAGTCTCGCTCTGGCCTCAATGGCACAGTCCTTAAATGGTTTACTTCCTACCTCCAACACTGAACACAACAAATTAAAATCAATTCCTACCTCTCACATCCTACTCCTGTCTCTTTTGGGGTCCCACAGGGCTCAATACTCTCCCCCTCTCTCTTCAACCTCTTCATGGAACCCCTTACTATAATTTTGAAACAAGCTGGGATCAGGTATCACCTTTATGCTGATGGCACACAACTCTACTATAAAATCAAATCTCACAGCGACATCCTTCATCTTAACATCACACTGAGCAAATTGAGGTTAACAACCCTCTCAATACCTCTCATTTGGGTTTTCTCTCTAGAGTTCTGAGATCATGTTTATAGCCGCATGCAATGATTTCCGTGTGATATGAAATATTGGGGGCTCCGTTGCACTCATTTTGTTGTATTTATCAGCAGCACTTGACATGGCCTCTCATAACATTTTGCTGGAGCGACTGCACTACGTGGGGCTACAAGACACAGTTCTGAAATGGTTCAAGTCGTTCTTAGATGCCCAAACACAGGCGGTCTGACAGGGCCCACATCGTTCAACTTTTAAAGATCAAATATATAGATTACGTCAGGGATCTGCTCTCAGCCCAACTTTATTTATTCTCTATGTAACTCCATCAGCAGACCGAATTACATCTTTTGAGTTCCACTTCTTTGCCTATGCTGACGATACATTGCTGATTCTTCACCTAGAAGATGGATCCAATTTTCAAGGTAGCTTTAAATCTTGTATGGCAGCTGCAGCCAACTGGATGAACACTGATTCACATCGGCTGAACTCAGATAAAACTGGGGTCCTGACATTCGAAAATGTCTCACTTGAATCAACGTTCTGGTGGACTAACGCCCTGACTCATGCCTGAAACTATCTACCAAGGTCCATAATCTGGAAATCATCTTTAAATACATCTCTCCTTCATTGCGCATATTCAGAAACTCACTGCATCTTGCTTTCTGAATATGAAGTCACAAAATAAAAATCCATTTGTTTATTCCCACGGAGGTTACACAACAGTTGACAGAGTCACTAGTCAATCAATCAATTAATCCGGGTTTTGTAAAGCGCACTCTTCACTAGGGGTGGGCGGAATTTGCGAAATTCACTTACGCAAACTATCACGAAAATGTTAATCTCCGCAAACACGTGGAAATATCGCGAAGACGCAGAAGTTTTTTTCCCACCCGTTCGCGGTATTTTCTGCGTGGTCGCGGCTCGCCAATTTACCCATGCGGTTGCTCACGGGCGTGGCTATCTTGTTTTCACTTGTCTCACGGTGCATGATCGCGAGAAGAAAGACGTGATCGCGCGACGAATGACGTGATCGCGTGACGAATGACGTTACTACGGGCGCGAACTGTCGCGTGACAGCGCAAATGGCTACCAACAATCCAACATCTCATGGAGAACACGAACTCTGGACCTCATTATTTGTCTTTTCCTATATAGAAAACTTTGACCCTATCATTTTTCTTTTATGCAAGAGATGACTGAACACTTTTGATGAGTTTTTTATAACCATACTTGATTTCTAAATCTTGAACTGCTTTTCTCAATATACTGCTGCCTGAAGCAGTAGGGCTAGAATCCTTCTTTGCCGAACTATTTGATTATGCAATTTTCCCCCTTTTAGACTACTTTGATGGACTCACCCTTGGAGAACTTTCTTGACTGAAATGCTAAAGAGATTTCTTTATTTGATCTATTTCGGTACATTAATACAATAACCAAAAATCTTAAATTGCCTGATTCTATTTTTGTGTCTCGATGTCCTTTCATTGAACTATGCTATTACTTTGTTCATTGTAGATGCATTGTAGGGAGAATCAGAATGTCTTTGCTGAATATCAAATTCTCTTTCTCTTATTCTGTGTCGAAGTATAAGAACTGCTGTTCTGTAAAATTCTTGACAGCCTAACTTCTTTAGGAGGTTGGGTCTTCCTATTGCAATTCTTTACTTTTATTGTATGTTACCTGAGAGTTGTATATTTTAACCTAATCTCAAACTTGTGAATTGGTCACCAAATAATGGTCCTCATTGGGTGAAAGACGTGGAGACTTTGGCACACCCTAAATCTCACCCCACCTATCAGTGGAGAAAGGTCCATTGCCTCTGTGGTAAATGAGATCCCTTTGATTGTTGATGGCCCAGTACGGCTAGAGATATAAATGAGCAAATTGTGAAAGAGAATTTAATATTTTGAATAATATAAATTATCAGAATGCTTTTGCTGGATCAGTGTCACATTTCTCTAGGAAATCTTGTTCCAAGTCACCCTCTTCATTTGTTTTTAAATTGCCACATGGCTTTAAATAGTGACCCACATACAGCCTCTCTTTTACTAGGTTAAACATACTTGGATTTGAAAGGTTTGGTTCACTCCCTTTCAGCTTTCCAATTGCTTTTCGTGCACACGCGCTGGTGCGCGTTCAGCGTGCGAGCAATTGGAAGGCTCTAACTTCACTGCTCTTGATTTTTTACCCAACCGCGCTGGAGCGCATTTAATCTTTTTCAGCGCTGGTGCGTGGACAGCCTGTGACCACATATTTTTTCCTACTTCCGAGGGCCCTCAGACACCAACAGAGGTTGGCTGGAACACTGCCCCTTTATCTTTTTTGCCGCGCAATACTGTGGATGAAAATAGGGATTTTTATCCAACGCATTTGAAATTACCAGCCACCGCCACAGGAGTCATCGCCGCCACGGGGTATTGACGGACTTCACTTCCATGCACCCCCGTGGCGCACACGCAGCGAACGCGTTTTTTGAGCGCCAGGAGGCGCACTAAAGGCTTGCCAGGCTCCCGCAGAGCGGGACGTGCACGAGCATGCCGGGGCCGCACCTGGGCAAAGCCCAGGCCAAGGGCTGGCCCGTCTGCACCTGTCAAAGACCGGAGGAGGCCGGGCAGGGCCCCCTCTCTAAAACCTGCTACAATTAAGGTACAGTGGACGCCTCCTTATTATGGACCTATTTTAAGCCAACTTATTTACTTATTTACCAGTCCCTACCCCCTATTGACTATAACTGTTGTTAGTAGATGTATTATATTTTGAAAATGAGCAAGCGTGAGGGAAAGGTGAAAGGCGTGCCGTCGAGCAGAAGTATCATTGGGACCCTTGACCAATTTTTAATCGGGGCTACCTCAGTACTGGAACATGAAATAGTGAGGACAGAACGTCGCTTATCCTTGGAGCCGTTTGCAAACAAAAGATCCTCACTGGGGGGCTTGGCTTCCTTTTCCACTTCGGAATGCAGATCCAAATACGACCAACTGAGTGAAATAGTACTGGCTGCAGCCCCAGAGCCAGTCCCCGAACCTTCTATTGAACTGTCACCACGCAAGTCCACTCTGGAAGTAGAGCTCTATTGTACCAACCATAGAGCTACAACCAGGGCATTCGGGAAGACAAAGCATCCAAGCTTGGGCCAATCCTTAGATCCGGTGGTGAAAAGGAAAAGAGGCGGGGGACCTCAGAGGCCCAAACCAGCTAAACTGGCTAGACAATCTAAAAGAGGAGGGGATGATTCCTCTGATCACCCTAATGACCAAGGTACAAAAATTCAAAGTCTCGATAAAACCCCGTCACTGCTACTTCCCCAGCATCTCACTTGACTATGGATGAAGTCTTGTGGCAAAGACTGGAAACTTTGATTTCTACTATTTTAACCTCCCTTACATTGAGTCTGGCCCAGATAGAAGATAAATTAAATGATCTTGAATCAATGGCTAAGTCAAACTTCGCTCAACAGTGGCGTTTCTAACTAAGATAGGGACGTCTCAAACGCCAAACAAAAATGCCCTGATTACAGAAGCTACTTATCGAATAACTAGTAAACGGACACTCCCAGTTAAACTACCCATCTTACCCACCTTACCTTCACCTATGAGACCAAAACCCGCACCCCCACCTCCACCAAAGAATGTTGAGCCAGTTAAAATCATAGATAAATTTGATAAATCAACTTACTCCATCGGCGAATTTGCACAAACAATCACGAGCCCAAAGGCAGTTGAAATATCGGATAGCTTAGCTGTTATAAATACTCTATCAATGGTCATAAACGACCGCGAAGCTACTGGACAAGCCTTAACATCCCCGGGGCAGGGAAGCCCAGGTGTCAGTTGGAGGATTGAAAGACAAGCATGAAAGACAATGAAACCAGAAAGCCAGTCCATAACCTTGCCTCTCCCACCAGCGGCTGCCCCATTGGTGGTGGTATTAGGAAACCTGCCACTACTGCGGGATGGTCAAGTTGAATCCACAGCTCAATTAATGACTAAGGTCTTGCACTGGACGGACCAAAAGCTGAAGGGGGTAGTGGTGTGGGACATGAACATACAAAGCGAATTGATTATGGTTAGAATCATAACTTGGATAGGGCCATCAAGGCACGAAAAATAGGGGGATTGTGTAGTTCTAAACTTCAATAATCATTCTATTGTAGCATTCCTATTGAAAATGATGTGCACCGATTTTTATATGAATACGAATAATATCAGGGTGATTCCTCTGGTTTTGTTTTTTTACAGACCACTGCACCCAACAATGCCACAGATTTACCAACATAGCTTAGAACGGGGTAGATACTCAAGGCTGCCTTAGGAGGCTCAACAAATTAATATAACGTAATTTGACAAAATAGATTTTCTCCTCTTTCCAACTTAGACGCTTGTGACTGAATACAAGCCCCATTATCATTTTATAATGAGACCAATTTAAGCAAGCCTTCATTGATTTTGTTTAATGGGGTTAATATACAGGATCTAACATTAACCCAACTAGAAAAAAGCGGGAACCCTCCGTCACCAGCTTTTGTCGCTGTGAACATCTTACTGTCACCTATTAATCTGCCGGGGATTCACAATAGGGCACACAATGTAGGCTCTAGGAATCCTCTAATAAATGACCTAAGACAATGCAATGGAAAAAGGTCAAATACACAGCAAAATAATGTCTCCCTGGAGTCACTCCCCTAACAACTATCCTCAGAGTCTGTAAGAGTAAATCAAACATTATCTAACAAAATCCCAAGTAGCCTGAGTAATACAAACCAAGAGGGTATTGACCTCCAAAATGGCGACTCTGTATCCAAAAGACCGTTGGGCATTGCTTCGTGAAATATAGCTGGCTTACAAGCGAAGATTGCTTCCTCTGACTGGTCTTCCTATGTAGAGGGGTTTGATATCTGGGCTTTTCAAGAAACCTGGTCATTGAATCCCATTTTTCGCCAGGGATCCCTAAATTTCACAAAACCTGCTATCTCTAATCAAAAGTGGAGACTCTCCGGGGGATTAACAATATGGGTTAGACAACACTCAAGCTATAGGATTGAAGAAATACAAATGGACAGTCCAGATATTTTATCTATTATTTTGAGATCAAAACAAGATTTAAATATAATAGTGATTAATGTTTATGCAAGAGGGTTGGCAGGTGGAAAATCTTCACATACATTTGCCACATTAGAAAATCTTATAAAACATTTTAGGGGGAAAAATATATAGTAATAGCAGGTGATTTTAAGTGTACATTTGAGCCCCTAGGCATCGAAGACAGTGGCTTCAGTAGTGAAGAGGACTCACTTTGGGGTATCCCACTGCTAACATTATCACCAATAAAAAAATGGACAGAGGCAGCACTCCAGCTGAAAAGTCTGTGTCTGGAATGTGGTGTTAGTGCTGTAAACGGAAGGAGCCTATCGGGTAGTGAAGGTCAGCACACATTTAATAATGGAATGAGAAGTAGTCATATTGACTACTTTCTTATTAAAGTGGAGCTCTGGCCTCGACTCATAGTTATGGCAATACAACCAAGAACAGAGAGTGACCACAACCCCCTATTGCTAACATTACATCTAAAAGGTCTGGGCTGCCAATCTGATCATACTGAGATAGCGACATCTGATGTAATTATGACAAATGATATGAGAAGGGTAAAATGGTCAATGCTATGGGGAAATGCCCATAACTTAGAGCTGATGAAGACTGCATTGGAAATTACGACATTAATCATTTCAGCACTAGATCCCAATGTGGACAGTAACCATGCAATTATAAAAGCCCATGAAGATCTCTTCACTAAATTAAAAGGTTTTTTTATTAAGACTAAAAATAGAAGGAATCGAGCCCCAAAAAAATCAGCCAAGTGGTATAACAAGGACTGCAGAGTAGCATATAGGAATCTGTCTCATGCAATAAGGGGGATGGAAATAGAGGGGGTTAGAAATGCAAGGACTGCATATTAAAAAGCCCAACACATAGCTAAACAGGAGTTCGATGAACTAAGATGGGAAGAACTGAAGCAAGCTAGCTCCGGTAAAGATATCCAGAAATTTTGGCACATTGTAAAATGGGGGAGTGGTGAATTCTCGCAAACCCCGGCAAACAATGTTGCTCAGGAACAGTGGGTTTCTTATTTTGAGGTACAATTCTCGATTCCACCAAATATATCAAACCCAAACCTCATTTTAGTTCCAGAGATGACACTGATTTTAGAGATTAGGTAGGTTGAAACAGCCCTGGATGCAATCCAGGCAGGAAAGGCAATCCTGCTTATCTATTTAAATTTAATAAAACAAAGTGGATTAAATACATCCATTTATGAGCAAATGCTATAGCAAGAGGGGCACCAATCCCAGACTCTTGGGGCCCGATTCACAGAACTAACTTAAGACAAAATCCTAAACGTACTACTTTTGGTATTCACAGAAGTTAGGATTTTGTCTTAAGTTTTTCTTAAGACAAACTTAAGACAGACTTAAGACAGTCTTAAGACAGACTTAAGACAGTCTTAAGACAGACTTAAGACAGTCTTAAGACAGACTTAAGAAAACAGACTTAAGACAAACTTAAGACAGACTTAAGACAAACTTAAGTTAGGATTTTGTCTTAAGTCTGTCTTAAGTTTGTCTTAAATCTGTCTTAAGACTGTCTTAAGTCTGTCTTAAGACTTTCTTAAGTCGGTCTTAAGTTTGTCTTAAGACAAACTTAAGACAAAATCCTAACTTTTGTGAATACCAAAAGTAGTAAGTTTAGGATTTTGTCTTAAGTTAGTTCTGTGAATCGGCCCCTTGGCGCGGCGCTGAGATTATACCGATTTATAAAAAAGGGGACCGCACCAGCCCAAATAATTATAGGCCAATAAATTTGATAGACAACATGCAAAAGATTATGGCCCGGCTTGTGCTGAGCCGTATAAATGTTTGGATAGATGATTGTATGGCTCTATCAACACTACAGGCTGGTTTTCACCCCCATGTTAGTACTATAGATCAAGTTTTTAGATTCATGATGATTTATTGGACCACAGTAATCCTGGCAGGAGGAACCATATATGCAGCTTTTATAGATTTAAAATCTGTTTTTGATCTAGTCCCCCATAATAACCTTTGGGAATCTCTAAACGAAGCTTGGATGCCTCCAGAGCTTCTCTCTGTGATCATCAAATTGCATGAGACTAACTGCGCCCAGGTCAGGTGGGGATCCCAGGGGAAGGTCACCGAACGATTCCCTGTATGCAAAGGGGTACGTCAAGGGTGCGTCTTGGCACCTAACCTTTTATTGCTTTTTATTAATAGGGCTTTTACATACTTTTTATCACATCCAACAGATGCTCCCTCACTAGTAGGTACTAAGATACCACTACTAATGTTTGCGGATGATACTCTAATTCTATCTAAGACACAAATGGGCTTGCAACGGGCGTTGGACTGATTTACGGTATTTTGCAAAGACCATGATTTAGTGGTGAATGTAGATAAAACAAAATTTATGGTTTTACACAGATATAAATCAGTAAAAGGAAGAGTAGTAATGGATAATGCCATACTTGAACAAACAGACATATTTACCTATTTGGGTGTGACCTTTGGAAAAAAGCTAAATTGGAAACCACAGATTGACATATTGGCCCTAAGGCATGCCCGACTTACCGGTGTCCTTTTAAAAGAATTCCGGCTTTCACATACTAAGCCGGTAGGCCCAGCCTTAGCGATTTACAATGCAAAGATCAGAGCCTCGATACTGTATGGTGCCGAATTATGACATCTTATGTAATTATGACAAATGATATGAGAAGGGTAAAATGGTCAATGCTATGGGGAAATGCCCATAACTTAGAGCTGATGAAGACTGCATTGGAAATTACGATATTAATCATTTCAGCACTAGATCCTAATGTGGACAGTAACCATGCAATTATAAAAGCCCATGAAGATCTCTTCACTAAATTAAAAGGTTTTTTTATTAAGACTAAAAATACAAGGAATCGAGCCCCAAAAAAATCAGCCAAGTGGTATAACAAGGACTGCAGAGTAGCATATAGGAATCTGTCTCATGCAATAAGGGGGATGGAAATAGAGGGGGTTAGAAATGCAAGGACTGCATATAAAAAAGCCCAACACATAGCTAAACAGGAGTTCGATGAACTATGATGGGAAGAACTGAAGCAAGCTAGCTCCGGTAAAGATATTCAGAAATTTTGGCACATTGTAAAATGGGGGAGTGGTGAATTCTCGCAAACCCCGGCAAACAATGTTGCTCAGGAACAGTGGGTTTCTTATTTTGAGGTACAATTCTCGATTCCACCAAATATATCAAACCCAAACCTCATTTTAGTTCCAGAGACGACACTGATTTTAGAGATTAGGGAGGTTGAAACAGCCCTGGATGCAATCCAGGCAGGAAAGGCAACCCGCCTTGACTGCAATCCTGCTTATCTATTTAAATTTAATAAAACAAAGTGGATTAAATACATCCATTTATGAGCAAATGCTATAGCAAGAGGGGCACCAATCCCAGACTCTTGGGGCCCGATTCACAGAACTAACTTAAGACAAAATCCTAAACTTACTACTTTTGGTATTCACAGAAGTTAGGATTTTGTCTTAAGTTTTTCTTAAGACAAACTTAAGACAGACTTAAGACAGTCTTAAGACAGACTTAAGACAGTCTTAAGACAGACTTAAGAAAACAGACTTAAGACAAACTTAAGACAGACTTAAGACAAACTTAAGTTAGGATTTTGTCTTAAGTCTGTCTTAAGTTTGTCTTAAATCTGTCTTAAGACTGTCTTAAGACTTTCTTAAGTCGGTCTTAAGTTTCTTAAGACAAACTTAAGACAAAATCCTAACTTTTGTGAATACCAAAAGTAGTAAGTTTAGGATTTTGTCTTAAGTTAGTTCTGTGAATCGGCCCCTTGGCGCGGCGCTGAGATTATACCGATTTATAAAAAAGGGGACCGCACCAGCCCAAAAAATTATAGGCCAATAAATTTGATAGACAACATGCAAAAGATTATGGCCCGGCTTGTGCTGAGCCGTATAAATGTTTGGATAGATGATTGTATGGCTCTATCAACACTACAGGCTGGTTTTCACCCCCATGTTAGTACTATAGATCAAGTTTTTAGATTCATGATGATTTATTGAACCACAGTAATCCTGGCAGGAGGAACCATATATGCAGCTTTTATAGATTTAAAATCTGTTTTTGATCTAGTCCCCCATAATAACCTTTGGGAATCTCTAAACGAAGCAGGGATGCCTCCAGAACTTCTCTATGTGACCATCAAATTGCATGAGACTAACTGCGCCCAGGTCAGGTGGGGATCCCAGGGGAAGGTCACCGAACGATTCCCTGTATGCAAAGGGGTACGTCAAGGGTGCGTCTTGGCACCTAACCTTTTATTGCTTTTTATTAATAGGGCTTTTACATACTTTTTATCACATCCAACAGATGCTCCCTCACTAGTAGGTACTAAGATACCACTACTAATGTTTGCGGATGATACTCTAATTCTATCTAAGACACAAATGGGCTTGCAACGGGCGTTGGACTGATTTACGGTATTTTGCAAAGACCATGATTTAGTGGTTAATGTAGATAAAACAAAATTTATGGTTTTACACAGATATAAATCAGTAAAAGGAAGAGTAGTAATGGATAATGCCATACTTGAACAAACAGACATATTTACCTATTTGGGTGTGACCTTTGGAAAAAAGCTAAATTGGAAACCACAGATTGACATATTGGCCCTAAGGCATGCCCGACTTACCGGTGTCCTTTTAAAAGAATTCCGGCTTTCACATACTAAGCCGGTAGGCCCAGCCTTAGCGATTTACAATGCAAAGATCAGAGCCTCGATACTGTATGGTGCCGAATTATGACATCTTATGTAATTATGACAAATGATATGAGAAGGGTAAAATGGTCAATGCTATGGGGAAATGCCCATAACTTAGAGCTGATGAAGACTGCATTGGAAATTACGATATTAATCATTTCAGCACTAGATCCTAATGTGGACAGTAACCATGCAATTATAAAAGCCCATGAAGATCTCTTCACTAAATTAAAAGGTTTTTTTATTAAGACTAAAAATACAAGGAATCGAGCCCCAAAAAAATCAGCCAAGTGGTATAACAAGGACTGCAGAGTAGCATATAGGAATCTGTCTCATGCAATAAGGGGGATGGAAATAGAGGGGGTTAGAAATGCAAGGACTGCATATAAAAAAGCCCAACACATAGCTAAACAGGAGTTCGATGAACTATGATGGGAAGAACTGAAGCAAGCTAGCTCCGGTAAAGATATTCAGAAATTTTGGCACATTGTAAAATGGGGGAGTGGTGAATTCTCGCAAACCCCGGCAAACAATGTTGCTCAGGAACAGTGGGTTTCTTATTTTGAGGTACAATTCTCGATTCCACCAAATATATCAAACCCAAACCTCATTTTAGTTCCAGAGACGACACTAATTTTAGAGATTAGGGAGGTTGAAACAGCCCTGGATGCAATCCAGGCAGGAAAGGCAACCCGCCTTGACTGCAATCCTGCTTATCTATTTAAATTTAATAAAACAAAGTGGATTAAATACATCCATTTATGAGCAAATGCTATAGCAAGAGGGGCACCAATCCCAGACTCTTGGGGCCCGATTCACAGAACTAACTTAAGACAAAATCCTAAACTTACTACTTTTGGTATTCACAGAAGTTAGGATTTTGTCTTAAGTTTTTCTTAAGACAAACTTAAGACAGACTTAAGACAGTCTTAAGACAGACTTAAGACAGTCTTAAGACAGACTTAAGAAAACAGACTTAAGACAAACTTAAGACAGACTTAAGACAAACTTAAGTTAGGATTTTGTCTTAAGTCTGTCTTAAGTTTGTCTTAAATCTGTCTTAAGACTGTCTTAAGACTTTCTTAAGTCGGTCTTAAGTTTCTTAAGACAAACTTAAGACAAAATCCTAACTTTTGTGAATACCAAAAGTAGTAAGTTTAGGATTTTGTCTTAAGTTAGTTCTGTGAATCGGCCCCTTGGCGCGGCGCTGAGATTATACCGATTTATAAAAAAGGGGACCGCACCAGCCCAAAAAATTATAGGCCAATAAATTTGATAGACAACATGCAAAAGATTATGGCCCGGCTTGTGCTGAGCCGTATAAATGTTTGGATAGATGATTGTATGGCTCTATCAACACTACAGGCTGGTTTTCACCCCCATGTTAGTACTATAGATCAAGTTTTTAGATTCATGATGATTTATTGAACCACAGTAATCCTGGCAGGAGGAACCATATATGCAGCTTTTATAGATTTAAAATCTGTTTTTGATCTAGTCCCCCATAATAACCTTTGGGAATCTCTAAACGAAGCAGGGATGCCTCCAGAACTTCTCTATGTGACCATCAAATTGCATGAGACTAACTGCGCCCAGGTCAGGTGGGGATCCCAGGGGAAGGTCACCGAACGATTCCCTGTATGCAAAGGGGTACGTCAAGGGTGCGTCTTGGCACCTAACCTTTTATTGCTTTTTATTAATAGGGCTTTTACATACTTTTTATCACATCCAACAGATGCTCCCTCACTAGTAGGTACTAAGATACCACTACTAATGTTTGCGGATGATACTCTAATTCTATCTAAGACACAAATGGGCTTGCAACGGGCGTTGGACTGATTTACGGTATTTTGCAAAGACCATGATTTAGTGGTTAATGTAGATAAAACAAAATTTATGGTTTTACACAGATATAAATCAGTAAAAGGAAGAGTAGTAATGGATAATGCCATACTTGAACAAACAGACATATTTACCTATTTGGGTGTGACCTTTGGAAAAAAGCTAAATTGGAAACCACAGATTGACATATTGGCCCTAAGGCATGCCCGACTTACCGGTGTCCTTTTAAAAGAATTCCGGCTTTCACATACTAAGCCGGTAGGCCCAGCCTTAGCGATTTACAATGCAAAGATCAGAGCCTCGATACTGTATGGTGCCGAATTATGAGGTTTCGAAAATATACCATCGCTAACCCTGGCCCAAAATAAGTTCTTGCGAGGATTGACAGGCCTCCCACAATCCACACCACTTAAACCTCTTACTTTAGATCTGGGTTGCACCACATTGGAGGGGATGTATGACGTTACAACGCATGCTTTTACAACGCATGCCGTTACAACGCATTTTTTACACCGCAAGATCTGTTACAACGCAAGCCTTTACAACGCATGCTTTTACAACGACGTACACTAGATGGCGTGCTGACATTAGAAATGTATAATTTACTATATTCTAACTCCAGTCCACGTTGCAGTAGGGAAGGTGTTTGGTTAGTAAAACTACATTATTTCTAATGTTAGCACGCCATCTAGTGCATTTCGTTGTAATGGCATGCGTTGTAATGGCATGCGTTGTAACAGATTTCGCGTTGTAATAGTTTCGTTGTAATGGTAGTGCGGTGTAAAAGTTGCGTTGTAAAGGTTGTTTACCCATTGGAGGAGTTAGCACCATATAGACCCATAGCGTACTGGAGAACGCTCTGGACTACGCCATAGTTACAACCATATGCGAATACATTGAAACATGTTAAAGAAATCGATTTGACATGCAAAAGATAAAGAGTACACTGGCTGATATGGGTCTTATTTATCTGTGGTAGGATCCGTTGAGCAGTAGGTTTCCATCAAAAAAAGACTATAAGGAAGCTTATTGGAACATGATTAACACTAAGTTTCTAGTACAAAATACCTTTCTTGAAACATAAAATAGAACCGAGATTTGAAGCTTATTGGAATTTCATCACGAGACCTAGTGACAGGAAACTGTTTCATCAATTCAGAGTTGGCTCATTGCCCATAAAAACCTTTACTAGAAAATGGCAAAATGAAATAGATGCCAAATGTCCCTCATGCCAATTGATGGATGAGACCGTAATGCATATTCTATTTGTATGTCCTGCATATAAACGCCCGAGAAATAAATGGCTAAAGCCGATTTGCTCTAACCTGGGTACAATATCAAGTTTACCGGCCTGCCGCATTTTGAAAACAAACTCACGGGAAGACATAGCTATTGCAATGGCTAAGTACTTGAGTTGGATGTGGGCCATTCACAGAAATAACATAAATAAACTTGTAGAACTTGATTAGGGCCCTATGTTACCTGACTCTGGGTTTATTATCTGTATAGTTTTTATATAATCATTACACTCTTGCTGTTATATATATGGGTATTACATGTGCTTTGTTATGAAATGTTTAATGCTTTTTATAAAAAAAATATACTTTTAATTTATTTAAAGATTTGAACTCGATTTTTTTATATTAATTTATATTGAACATTGTTGGCAAGTGGTGTATGAAAAATAATGTATTGTATTTTCATTGTGTTTTTGGTGATTGAAATTATCGAAATAAAGACTACTTTGACTTTGACAGATAATTTAATATTTTGAATAATATAAATTACCAGAATGCTTCTGCTGGATCAATGTCACATTTGTCTAAGAAACCTTGTTCCAAGTCACCCTCTTCATTTGTTTTTAAATTGCCACATGGCTTTATATAGTGACCCACATACAACCTCTCTTTTATTAGGTTAAACATACTTGGATTTGAAATTCATAACTTCGAATTATAATCATAAATTTATATGTATGAGTTTTAAAAATATGATCCAGAAAATCTGAGAGTGCTACCATGTGGGAATAATTTTACTGGTCCAAAACATTACTGTATTAATTTGCAACTAAAAAGTAGAAATTACAAGCAAACCTAAGATCAATAGCCAGGTAATTGTTTGAACTAGTATTTAGAAGGCTACAGTCACAGAAAAGCTGTAAGTAGACAAGTGAACTGTAACTTAACAAAATACTTTATTTTGCAAATATGATCACAATTTAATGGAAAAAATGTATAATTACGAGCGGTGATCCAGTTAAATATTTACTGCTTTATGCTCTTTAATCGGCTGCATACTCCTAATTAAAATATATGCACCTGTTTGTTTTGTTCTTATATTTATAAGGTTTAAATCTTGGATATCTGAATTCATTGGGACCACATTTTACCTATCTTTGTTTACACACGAATTTGAAGCAATACATGACCTATATTTATCATAAGTTCTAAATCGGTTTGGTCAAATAGTGCCATCCTTTGTCTAAGTATCACCACTCTTTCCCTTCTGCCCTGCTCGGCTGTTAGTGGATGCATCCTCCTCACCATGGAGTGCTACCTATAACAAATTGGGTAATTGGTTGAGGGGTGGTGGAAGTCCCACTCAGGCAACAACCACAATCCTTGCCAGGGTGAACTGCAAAAAGTCACTAAATTAACTTTGTGCCTATTGCCCAGGTAAATTTAGTGACTTTTTGTGGTTCACTTTTTGTGGTTCACTCTGACAAGGATTGTTTTGTAGCTTGGCAGTAAGCAGTCAAGCTTAACTTAGAGGTAATGTGTAAAGTATTTATTTAGCACACAAACATTAATAACATGAAAACACACCACAGAACAAAATGTCAAACCAATTAAGGAAAACAGAGTAAGTTGTAATAAATGAAATGATACCAGAATGACAAAACCTCAATCAGTTTTGTGTTCAAAATAGCACCTAAAATCACAAAGTGTCACTCGCAGGAATCTGTTCAGAGTAGAACAGAGGAAAGTCACAAGTTCATGCGGACACCGATAGAGAGGGGGTCTGATGAAGGGACCAAGGTAATCCTGCTGAGAGAGTTACCTTCTCAATGTCTGGTGTTAAGATTTCCGCTTGCAGTGGAGGAGGTCGTGAGGATCAGAGAGAGCATCAGAGATGATTTCTGCTGCAGCGTGAAGATCCAGTTGGGTGTTGCAGATTGTCACTACTGGAGCTTCGTATTGAAGGCCACTGCGGGCTGTCGTTTTTTTTGCACAATGTGCTGATCTTGTGTTAATAGTTGTTGCTCACAGTTGCTGTAGTGCAAAGAGCAGGTCTTTATTAGAGCAGTCATCAGGGGTGGTAGTGTCTCTGCACAAAGAGGCCTGTTTACAGTTGTGAAAACCCCAAACTTTAGGACTTCATCTGTTTGTCTTGGGAAAAGCTTGATCTGAAGCCAACCAAGGATCCTGGACATGGAAGGCATCTGGGAAAAGGAACTCACACCAGCAGAGGCAAGCACCCTCACAAGTGCACAAACAGACAGGTCAATTGCAGGTACAGGCAGGTCCAGTTGCAGCAAGTCAGTTGGGCAGTTTCAGGGATGCCTCTGGAGCTTGTCATGTCCCTGAAGCTTGACCAGGAGTGAAGCCAACTGACCCTTGGAGCCACTCAGGTTAGCCTTTGGTGAAGAGAAGCAGGTGCAGTCTTCCTTCTCAGAAACCAAGACAGTCCTCAGCAGCAGGGCAGTCCTCTGGCAGCAGGGCAGTCCTTCTGTAATGTTTGCAGGTCTAGGTGTATTCTGAAGAGTGGCAGGGAAGGCAGCCAAAGCGGCGCAGAAGGTGCAGGCGCCCCTCCCCAGCGACCTGAGCTCCGGGATCGTCGCCGGTGGCCTCCGGCCGCACAAGAACGGCCTACTCCCCTCTCCGCAGCGTCTCTCAGGGCGAGTCCGTCGTGCCGGTAACAGAGGCCGGACGGCACCCCTCAGCCGACGTCCAATCGCGGCCAGGTCCGCCGGAGCAGCACCACTCACTGGGAGGTGGAGGGGTCACCTCGCCGGTCCGCCCGCCACACTCGGCGCCCAGTCGTCTCCTGTCCTGGACACCGCAACCAGCGCCCAAGGCTCCAACCACGGAGTCGCAAATGTCAGTCAGCTGGGGAGTCCGCCATCGGAAGCATCCTGGCCAGCGGTCGGAGCAAGCGATCCCCTCCGGCAGCTCTCCCACAGGTTCCCCACCAAAACTGGCGGCGCTCGATTCCCCCGAGTCCTAGGGGTCTCTCCCCGTGACTGCCCACATGGGACCGTGGGTCGGCAGGTATCTCAACGGATAGTTGGGTGGGCTGGCGCGGAGCTAAGAGCTCACGCGTCTGCCATCTTCGAGTGCTTTGCCACGCCCCCGTCGCTGTGCCGTATGTTTTCCATTTTCCGGCAGGTGCGTTTTGAGTCGAGGAGTTCCGGGGTGAACCAGCTGACTCTTCTGCTGGTGTCTCTGCTGGTGGGGTTTTTTAGCAGGGCGACGGTGTTGGCGCAGTCGTTCATCCAGCGTTTGAGGGCGAGTGCACCTTCATCTGGGTTGGTGGGGTTCGTCAGAGGGTTGAGTGCGAGGCTTGTCTGTAGTTGTTCTTGGGTGACTTTGCCCCAGCAGCGGCGGGGGGTCTGTAGTGTGCGGTGGTGTGTGCGGGGTTTTCGTAAGGAGAAGTGGATGCAGTGGTAGTCTGTCCAGGTGAGTTCGGAGGCATGGCTGAAGGTGACGTGGGGGCTAGAGGAGAAGATGGCGTCTAGCGTGTGGCCAGCGATGTGGGTCGGCGTCGTGACGAGCTGTTTCAGTCCGAGGTTGACGAGATTGTCGATCAGGGTGGAGGACTTGCTGTCGTTGTTGTTCTCCAGGTGATAGTTCAGGTCTCCGAGGAGGATGTAGTCGGTGGAGGTCAGCGCGTGCGTGCTGATGAGGTCGGCGAGGGAGTCACAGAATTGAGGCCGAGGTCCTTGTGGTCTGTAGACGAGGGTGCCTCTTAGGGTGGTCTTTGGGTCCGTGTGGATCTGGAAGTGCATGTGTTCGGCGGTGCTGAGGGTGTCGTTGGTGTTTGTTGAGATCCTGATTGTGTTTTTGTGGATGATGGCAATTCCTCCTCCGGCCCTGTTGGTGTGGTCTCTGCGGGTGATCTTGTATATGTCTGGGATGGCTATGGCGATGTCTGGCGAGGAGGCTTCGTTCATCCAGGTCTCGGTCAGGAATGCGACGTCCAGTGATGTGGCGTCAAGTAGGTCCCAGAGTTCGACGGCGTGTTTGTGTGCGGAGCGGGTGTTGATCAGGATGCATCTAAGCTGGTTGGGTTCCGTTGTGGTGGGTGTCTTGGCGCTTTCGTGGAAGGAGAAGCTGAAGTTCCGGCAGGTGAAGGGGCCATGGGTGCGCCTCGGGGCAGCCTTGCAGCAGGTGTGGGTCCTTCCTGGGTTGAGAGCGACAAGGGTTTTGGCGTCGTAGCGGAGGCGGTCCTCGTGGCTGCTGTGGGGGCCAGGGGTTCTGGCGCTGGGCGCGGTACAGGCACGGACGGGCGCAGACGGGCTTGCCTTAGGTAAATTTTAGTTGCGCTATGTTGTGCTGGGCTTGTAACCAATGAGTGGCTACTGTAGATTTCAAGTTTTTGTTTCTGATGTTGCTCATATGTTCTCCAATTCTTAACTTGACTTTTCTTTCTGTCCTGCCGACATAAACCTTTCCACATGGACATTTGAGAGCATAAACAACATTTGCAGTGTCACAGGTACTAGAGTGTTGTAATTCAATCGAGTGGCCTTTCAGTGGATGTTTAAACTTGTTGCCTTCAATGACATTATTGCAGTTGACGCAATTACGACATTTTTGCATTCCTTTAAATTCCAAAGGGTTATTTTCTCCTTTTGCTTTCAGTAGTTCCTTGATGTTGTGGGATCGTTGCATGGCAAAGATAGGTCTGGATTGAAATAGTGTGCTCAAATCAGGTTCAGTTTGGATGATTGTCCAATGTTTAAGAATAATTGACTTTATTACATTGGTTTTCGTGGAGTGTTTCAATACAAAGACCAGGGTTTCAGCCGAAGTTTTTGAAGAGCGACCTAATAATGTTGATCTGTCTTGTGCCATTATTTTCTCTTGAGCTTTCTGTAAAGTGTGTGTTGGATATCCACGTGCTTCAAATTTCTCTTTGAACCGATTTATGGTGGTTTCACAATCTTGGGGATTTGATGTTATTCTTTTTGCTCTCATAAATTGTGAAAACGGTAGATGATTCTTTAGTGAAAATGTGTGAAAGCTATTATAATGGAGAGTACTATTGCGGTCGGTGGGTTTCGTATATACTCTTGTCTCGATGTTGCCTTTCGAGATGTCAATGATAACGTCCAGAAAATTAATTGAAGTTTTGTCAATCTGATGTGTGAATTTAATTCGGTCATGTATGTTGTTTAAACTTACAAGATTATCCAGTAGTCTCTCTATTGACCCTTTCCAGATGATGAGAATATCATCTATGTATCGTCGATATAACAACAAGTTGTCAGTCCATTCTTCATTGTTCAAGATGGTCTGTGTTTCTAGTCTGGCCATAAAAATGTTGGCATAGGAAGGTGCCCCAGGAAAACCCATGGAAGTACCATTGTTCTGGGCAAAGAAAGATTCATTCCATTCAAAATAGCTGTGGTATAAGGCATAATGTAGAAGTTCAATCAATAATATTCTTTCAACCGGTAAATCATTTTGTAGAAGTAATGCCCATTCTATGGCTTCCAAACCTTCATTGTGTGTTATCGACGTGTACAGAGACGTGACATCTATTGTACAGAGATGCCAGGTATGGATTTCGGTGACATCTAACTCTTTTAATATGTTCAGTATGGCTGTTGTATCATGTAGATAAGATGGCAAATTTTGAACAATCGGTTGTAGGTAAAAATCCCGAAATTTCCTTATATTCTCATCATCTGGAAAGGGTCAATAGAGAGACTACTGGATAATCTTGTAAGTTTAAACAACATACATGACCGAATTAAATTCACACATCAGATAGACAAAACTTCAATTAATTTTCTGGACGTTATCATTGACATCTCGAAAGGCAACATCAAGACAAGAGTATATACGAAACCCACCGACCGCAATAGTACTCTCCATTATAATAGCTTTCACACATTTTCACTAAAGAATCATCTCCCGTATTCACAATTTATGAGAGCAAAAAGAATAACATCAAATCCCCAAGATTGGGCGGAGCTTGGCTCGCAAAGAAGATGGCCGCTTGAGCTCGGAGCTCCGGCGAGCCGCGTCCAAAATCCATAAATAATCCTGACCCCGACGAGTCCCAACGCAACGGTCGGCCTCGGCGGAACGTCCCAGGGTGCCGGGCAGCTGAACGCCGCGATTTCCGGCCCGATCGAGCGACCGGGCGCCCTCCGGAGCCGGCGACTCGAGCGACGTCCTAGGCCGCGGATCCCCGGCCTCGGGTGGAGGAGACAGCCGACGACGTGAGGAGACGTGCGGCCAGCGGACCTGAGGTGCGCGGCGGAGGACAGCGGCGACCAGAGGCAGGGTCCGCCGGTGCACACAGAGGCAGCGGACAGCACAGACGCCGATCTACTGCAAGTAAGGGAGACCCGGGTTGCATCACACGGCGCCCGCAGCGTGGAGGATCTGCGATACCCCCTGCGCGCCATACGACAGAGAGACTGGTGGCGAGGCGCGTTGGTGGCGCTCCTGGGCATGGTTACGGCGGCAGCCGGGAAGAGGGGCGCTGGTGAGCCCTGCGACGGAGGTACGGAGGAGGCAGCAGGTCGGGAGTCACCACTGGTGAGACGCCTCCGAGGCTGAGCTGAGCGCGGACGCCACGAGCTTGGTAGCCTTGCTGCTGGGACGGGGCAGACGGCCTACTGGACGCCTGGAGTGGCCGTTGGCGGACTGGTGCGCCGGGTGCAGACGGAAGGAGCAAATTGACCTGCCGAGACGCCTGCGGTGGGCGGCCTGCGACTGTGCCACGGCTGGGTGGTGCCGGGGGACTTGCCAGGCCGAACGGCGGCGTGCTGAGCGGAGTGGGGGCACAAGATGGGCAAGGCGGATAAAACTCAGTCGAAACTGAAGTTCGAGCAGCGGCGCCCCCAGCCGCAGCTGCCCATGGAGGGTGCTACGGGAGGCGGGCCTGACCCCGTGGAAGACGACCGGGACTTGAGGGGCCTCTTGTTGTCCATGGAGAAGGGACTACAGAGCGGCATCACTGCCCTGGGCGCTAAAATCGACGCGCTCTCCTACCGAATGGACCGCATGGGAGAGCGCCTGGACAGGCATTCGGAGCGCCTAGACCAGGCTGACAGCCGCATATCGGAGGTGGAGGGCGCGCAGACGGCACTGGACAGCGACCACAAGAAACTCGAGCGCCAAATGCAGATGCTACAGGACAAGACAGAGGACTTAGAGGCCCGTTCTCGGCGCTGTAACTTGCGCATCACTGGCCTGCCGGAGTCCACCGCCACAGGCCGCATGGAGACCTTCGTGGAGACATTGTTGGTTACATTGCTGGGGAAGGAAGTGTTCTCCGGGATGTTCGTGGTGGAGAGAGCGCACAGGTCCCTGGGCCCAAGGCCCCCGCCAGGAGCACCGCCCCGACCGGTCATAGCTAAACTTCTGAACTATAGAGACCGGGATGCGGCGCTGAGAGTGGCCCGGGAAAAGAAGACACTGTCCTACGAAGGGTCGCCTATCTCGCTCTACCCGGACTTCACAGCCCGGGTGCAGGAGGCCAGACGACAGTTTGCCCCAGCCAAAAAACAGCTCCGGGAGCTCGGGGTGGACTATGCCATGCTGTACCCGGCTAAGCTACGAGTCAACCGACAGGGCAAGTCGCACATATTCCAGGACCCTAAAGCACTTCAAAAGGCGCTGAAGGACTGGGCGAAGGAGCAGCATCGGAGCCCGGCGACGTCACCACGAGGGGACGAGAGAGATAGCGCCCTGGACGCACAGGACTGACCAAGAGGGCAGGACACATCTAGTTTGTATTTTGTCGTGACCTGCGTGGCAGCAGGGAGGTAGGATTTGAGGGACACGGGTGGGGAGCGGTTAGACGATATGGTTATGGGGTACTGTACAACGTGAGATGCACTCCCCACCGGACTAGTCGCAACAGGGAGGCCCGTGGACAGCGACTGATCCCCCTGTTGCTTGACTCCTTTATAGCATTATAGAGTATGCTGCTGGGGACAAACACCTGAGAACGTTGTTAAGAAGTTGTATCAAAGAGCTGGGAGGGGTCGAGAGACACCATAGTGGCTCGCTGGACCGGGCGGCGGCTGTTGGGTGCTAGGTGCTTCCACACTAACGTGTGAGCGCAGAGCGACCTCCGCCCGCGTGTGCGTTCCACTCCGTTGAGAGTTCGACAGTTAAGGGTGGGGAGGCGGGAGGAATGGGGTGCCCAAGTTTGGGAATCTGCAAGGCCGAGTTGGGGAGGGTCTGCTGTGGGCGGGGGGGAAGGGGGAGTTTGAGTTCTGGGGGTTTGAGGTCACTAGGTTGGGGTGTGAGTGTGGCACTACTAGTATGCTCCTGCGCTTGGAAGCGCGCTCAATTGAGGGATTTGCGCCCAAGAGAAAGCTATGGCGAACACCGGAGCGGCCATGCCTGAGAAGCGCGACGCACTAAGAATCCTCTCTTGGAATGTACGGGGACTGAATGATTACCGAAAAGCCCGTAAAGTGCTGCACTACCTTAAGAGGCATGAGATAGATATTGCACTCCTGCAGGAGACGCACCTTCCCACTAACAGCCCTATCCTGCGCACCAGGGACCTGCGGGAGGCACATGCAGCGGGGTTCACTACACACTCTAGAGGGGTGCTTACATGGGTCAGCGCGCGGGTGGAGCACAGGTTGCAGTTCATTGCCACAGACAATGCGGGCAGGTATGCGCTCACGCGCTTTCAGGGAAAGGGCATGGATTTACTGCTGGTTAATTGTTATGGGCCGAATTATGACTGCCCTGAGTTTTTCACAGCGCTGGCGGGAGCGGTGGGGGATACAGGCGCGCGGCAGGTACTGTGGGGAGGCGACTTCAATGTGGTGCTAGACCCGGAGCTTGATAGGTCCTGAGGCCCGAACCGAGCGCAACCGGCGGCAGCAGGGGCGATCACTCGGGGTATGCTATGTTTGGATTTGGTGGATTTGTGGCGCACTCGTAACCCGGCAAAGGGAGGCTACACGCATTACTCGGCATACCATAACTTGCATACGCGGATAGACTACTGGCTACTATCTGCGCCCCTTGCTTCGCAGATTCGCGAGTGCGCGGTACTCCCACGTACGCTCTCTGACCACTCGCCGATACTGCTCTCCCTGGCGACGCCCAGAAAGGCCCCCCCGCCGTTCCTTTGGCGATTCCCCCCTTACTCGCTGCTGGATCCTCTGTTCAAGGAGGAGCTACTGGCTGCGATCGAGCAATTCTTTGCCACTAATTTGGGCTCTGTGGAGGATTTCCAGACTGTCTGGGAGACCTTCAAGGTCCACATTCGCGGAGTGGCGATGGCTAAACACTCGGGGGTACTCCGGAGTATCCGGCGCCGCCTTGCGGCGCAGGAGCGTAATCTGGCAGCGTTAGAGACAAGACTGCTAGAAGAGGGCGGAGATGACACTACTGAGGAGATAAAGGCTCTACTAGCAGAGTATCACGAAACGGCCGATGCAGAGGTGTTACACCTGGGGAAGTACGCTACGGCCAGGGTGTATGGTGAAGGGGACAGACCGGGGTCGGTATTAGCTAACCTGCTCAAGGCTCGCAGGCGCAGGACCGCCGTCACGCGGGTCAAGGCAGCGGATAGCTCACTGCTCACAGAGGAGGAGGACGTGGTGGAGCGATTCCGGTCGTACTACGCTGGACTCTATGCTTCTAAACAAACCGGCATGGAGGACGGCATAGGGGACTATCTGGACCATATAAAGTTGCCGTTCCTCCCGAACAAACACAGGGAGTTTCTCTCCCTACCTATTGAGAGGGATGAAATTCTAGAGGCCCTTGCGAGCATGAAGGCGCAGAGCGCCCCCGGAGCTGATGGCCTCACCGTCGCGTTCTACCGAGCTTTCATAGACCAGCTCTTACCACACTTGTCGACGCTGTTTGACGATATGTGCACGAGGGGGCATATGCCACCATCCATGCGCGAAGCGCTCTTAGTGGCTATACCGAAGCCAGGTAAACCGCCCGAGGAGTGCAGCTCCTATCGACCGCTGTCGCTACTCAACGTGGATACGAAATTATATGCCAAGATCCTGGCCACGCGGCTGGCCCTTCTCGCTCCCGAACTGGTCGCCCCAGAGCAGGCGGGATTCATGCCGGGCAGGAACCTCACATATAATTTGCGGACGGTGTTTGGCGTCATGCAACACGTTCGCCCCGAAGCGCGCGCGCTCGCGGTGTTTCTCGACATGGAAAAGGCATTTGACTCTGTCGAGTGGCCATTTATGCGGCAGGTCCTGACGCGCATGGGGCTCGGTCCGATCTTCCTACAAATGATAGGAGTACTATATAACGGCCCCACGGCGCGAAAACGCTTGGGCGACCGAGTCACGGACCCGATAACAATTACGAGGGGCACGAGGCAGGGGTGCCCCCTGTCACCTTTGTTGTATGCCCTGGTGGCAGAACCGCTGGCGTGCGCTATGCGTGAATACCACAGCCTTCGAGGCATCAATTTCCCTACTTACAGAATAACGATCTCCACGTATGCAGACGACACCCTGCTATATGTCAGGGACCCGGAAAATAACCTAGCCCCAGTGCTGAGGGAGGTAGTCCACTTTGGAGCGCTCTCCGGGCTGACGGTGAACTGGGATAAATCTATTGTGTTCCCGCTGACGCCAGTCACGACCCCCTTTGCTATGGAGTACCCGTTGCACTGGTCTGAGGAACCGGTTCGATACCTGGGGATCCAGCTCCATAGGGACTCAGAGGTGGTGCTATCTGAGAATTACGGACGGGCCATAAGTAAACTGGAAGACGACGTGGAGACCTGGATCAAGCTGCCCCTTTCGTTATTGGGACGCATATCCATTATGAAGATGGTGGTGCTCCCTCGGTTCCTGTTTCTTTTTACGAACATCCCCATGGTGCTCTCGCGTGCTTTCTTCGCGCGGCTACAGGCATCATTGCTAAGGCTGGCGTGGGCTGGCAAGCAGGCGCGGACCAGCTGGAAAGTGCTGACGCTACCTTACCAGATGGGTGGCCTTGGGGCACCCGACATGGAGCTGTACTACCGAGTGGCGCAGGGAGCTCAGGCGCATAGCTGGATACACGGGGGCGAGGCTGTCCCGTATCTTAGACTGGAGACATTATTTGCGGCGCCGTTGCCGCTCCCAGCGGTAATTTTTGAGCATCCGGACCGCCGCACAGGATTTCTTGATTCCTTGAACTCCACTAGGCATGCCTGGAACTGTATACTACAGTGCGACTCGGGAGCGCAGCTGTATTCGCCGGCAATGCCCACTGCCTGGGCGGTGTGGCTGACCCCTTGTAAGGAGGAGGGAGTGCGGCGAGCGCTTAAGGAGATGGGAGTGCACACAATGGGTGACATGTTTGCTGACGGCCAAGTCAAAACGTGGGCGGCGGTGGCAGCCTCGGGCGCGGAGTGCACACAATTGCAGCGTTTTCAGTATTACAGAGTCAGGCAGGCCTGGAGACAGTTGTTGGGGAGGGATATGGAAGAGCCGGCAGAGGTTCAGGAACTGACATACATAATCAAGAATGATAGCCCCCGCGGGTTGATCTCTAAGTTGTACAGAATGGCGCAATCGCATAGAGTGCACGAGTTCGCAAAATGCAGACTGGACTGGCAAAGGGACTTAGGGATTACCATTGACGATGCAATGTGGGCGTACTGCTGCACGGGGATTAGACGCATCTCTCTGCATGGCAGACACCGACTTGTCCATTTCAAATTCCTCAACAGGTACTACTACACGCCGGAGCGCTTGCATAGATATGGGCTGCGTGAAGACCCTGTATGCGAACGTTGCAGACACCCGACGGCTGACTTCCTCCACCTGGCGTGGCAATGTCCGGGCGTATACAACTTTTGGGTGGCGGTATGCCACCAGATAGTGGGGGTGACGGGGGTGGAGCTGGCTCCGGATCCGGCGGTGGCGCTATTGGGGCATTCAAGAGGTGTGCCAAGGGCTGCCAGACGCCTGGTTGATATGGGGATGCTAGTGGCGAAACGACGAGTGGCGATGAGCTGGATGCGTGGCCCCGTGCCCACGGTGGAGCAGTGGAAACGCGACGTGCTGTACTGCTGCACCCAAGCGGAGAGGTTCAGCGAGTTGCTGCCGCCGCGTAGCAGGCCTAAAAACTTCTGGGAATTGTATGAGGAATACCTAAGCGGGCGGGGGGCGGCAGCAGGAAGCCCGGATGGGGGCCCTGCCACGGATGTTGCAGAAGAGGGAGCTCCCGTAGGAGGTGTTCGGGCGGGTGACACTAGATGAGGATGAGTGGCGGCTGAGTGCGGGATGCGAGCGACACTACGACTAACTTAGGACCTCAGGGGTTTGGTTGGGGAGGGTGGGTTAGGGGAGTTGGGGGCAGAGTGAGGGGAGGGAGGGGGTTTGGGGTTTTTTTTGGCTATAAAAAAGAGTGACTGTCCCCTAAGCTTTGGGGAAAGGAGAGCGTTAAAGCCTGACCGCAGACAGGGGGTCTGCCCCGCATGCAAGTGCTGAGCTGGAGGGACACTCGGGAAGCGTTAGGTGTTTATTCAGTTTAGCACGGTGATGCCCGGCCTCCGGGATGTGGGATAGCCGATGTAATCGATGGCGAGATGAGACACAATGGCGGGTCATGGGTTGATGGCACTCGGATCTGTATGTCACTGTTCCTTGTATGCAGTCAATAAACACATTTAAAAAAAAAAAATCCCCAAGATTGTGAAACCACCATAAATCGGTTTAAAGAGAAATTTGAAGCACGTGGATATCCAACACACACTTTACAGAAAGCTCAAGAGAAAATGATGGCACAAGACAGATCAACATTATTAGGTCGCTCTTCAAAAACTTCGGCTGAACCCCTGGTCTTTGTATTGAAACACTCCACAAAAACCAATGTAATAAAGTCAATTATTCTTAAACATTGGACAATCATCCAAACTGAACCTGATTTGAGCACACTATTTCAATCCAGACCTATCTTTGCCATGCAACGATCCCACAACATCAAGGAACTACTGAAAGCAAAAGAAGAAAATAACCCTTTGGAATTTAAAGGAATGCAAAAATGTCGTAATGGCGTCAACTGCAATAATGTCATTGAAGGCAACAAGTTTAAACATCCACTGAAAGGCCACTCGGTTGAATTACAACACTCCAGTACCTGTGACACTGCAAATGTTGTTTATGCTCTCAAATGTCCATGTGGAAAGGTTTATGTCGGCAGGACAGAAAGAAAAGTCAAGTTAAGAATTGGAGAACATAAGAGCAACATCAGAAACAAAAACTTGAAATCTACAGTAGCCACTCATTGGTTACAAGCCCAACACAACATAGCGCAACTAAAATTTACCATCTTACAATCATTGCAAATAAAGACTGATCAAGATCCCCATAAAGCTTTGGCGAAAGCTGAATTTTATTGGACGAAAAGACTCCAAACCCTCCAACCACTGGGACTCAATGATAGGATTGAATACGCATGCTTTCTCTAAAAATAATTCAATTCTGTACGTTCTAGATTGTCAAGAACTTGACATTATATTCTAAATGCTGTTCTTGCAAACAAGCAGTATAATTTATAGCAAATTCATAGCAAGTTTGTTCACTTAGAATTTATCACACATCGTCATTTGTTAACACTATTTAATGTATATATTGTGTCGGCACACGAGTAGTCTTTTTTTCATTTTCTTTGGTTAATGTTCACGTTTATAGTCCTTTAACACACCGTTTCTACGCACAAATGGGACAGCCGCTAGTCTCCTTTCTATGTTCACGGTTCCGCCTTTGAGATAAATCCTCGCTACACTAATCTCGCGATCACACTGAATTCGAACACGGACGACCGCGAAGGCACTCACCACACAGAAACCAGGTATGTTGGGTAATCTTTAACAGGAGCACTTTCGTTCTGAGACGCACTCTTAACTACAATCAAAAAGCGCACTAATAGAGCACCAAGGTACTTTAATTAAGTCAAAAAATGCCGCTATCTTCATTCACGCTTGTATCATCTTTTTTTCCAATAACTTTATTGAGCCATTCATTCGCACAGTTTCTTTTTGTACGTTATCCTTTAATATCACAAATCGGTGAGGTCACAATTACACTGTTCTACAATCTGCACGATAATGGCACGTTACATCAATAATCGAACCCGATCACGGTTTGGCGCATAGACACCATGATTGAGAGCATGAACATTATTTGTGTTTTCTTCATCCTCCAGATATTCTGAAGTTAATTTCATGCTTAAAGTTGTTGCATCATTACTTAAAAATGTATAAAACGATCAGGTCACGAGAACAGGAGCCCCCACCTGCAATCCGAGTTTCAGATTGCACTCTCAACCGTTATATTTGCACCTTGGACGTAGGTGCTTGGTGGTAGAGCACCAACCTGAACATTGAAACAAAGGCACAAACAAGATAAGCAACGAGTGCACGTTGGATACCAACTTTCTGTACAAAACGATATTTGGAAGGTTGGTGCAGTCCTGGAGAAGTGCTTGTTTCTTCAGCACTTAGAAAAGTCTCATTGGACTCCCTCACAGAGGATCCAGTTCATTGGTCTGTTTTTCAAACATGTTTGGGAAAGGTACTGCAGTCAGAGTTGCAGAGAGTCCAGTTGATGTCTACTTTGGGGTCTCTCTTGGCCAACTAGATGGTACCAGTGAAAACTTGGTGACGGAGTCAGGGGGAAGGCATCAACTCTGGCCATCATCCCTTTGGGGCCATCTGCATTTCATGTGTTTCCTATGGTTCACAGCCTGCTGCAGCATTGGGATCCAATGTCACAGGAATATGAGTTCCTAGTTCCAGTGAAATTGGAAATGAAGAGAAATGTGGTTATGGAGGTCCACCTGTCAAACGGGTTTCTTCTGAATCCTTCTCCTATGTGCATAGTAACTGCGGACACAAGAAGGTGGGCTGGAGCGCCATTTGTCAGCATCACCCTGCTCAAGGTAAGTGTTTGACAGGTCAGGCCTTCTGTTCCTCCAATTGGAAGAAGATGTTAACTGTCTGGATGGCCCTTCTCAGTTTTTCCCAGGTGATAAGGTCTTGGGTGATTTGTATCCAGACCAACAACCTGGTGGTTTTGTCATACATCAACAGGCAGGGGGAATGGGGCCCTTGAGATTGACTCTCCTTGTGTGAAGGGTTTGCAGTTGGGCGGAGAGGAATCTTTTGGCTCTTTCTGCAGTGTATCTTCTGAGGAGGGAGAATGGGCCTGCAGATCACTTCAGCTGTAATTTTCCATCATCGCTAGCCCTCTGTCTTCGTCATCATCTTTTTCTTCAAATCACATTGAGGTACGGAACACCAAGGTTTGATCTGTTTGCAACAGAGGTCAACATTCTTCTCCCCTTCTCCTGTTCCCTCTTACCTTCTCAGAGGGCATGGGCAACAGATGCTGTGTTGGTGCAGTAGCCAGTGGTTCTCCTGAATTGTTTTCCTCTTTTCCAGTTGATATCCATGATTGTAAGGAAGATTCAGTTAGACCCTACAGAAGTTCTACTGTGGCTCACGGGTAGAAGGCGGTCTTAATTTCCACTTATCATTTAGTTTTAAGTCCCCCAAGTGGCAGTTCCCCTTGCTACCATCCCCACTGAGGCCCCTCCATCTGTCTCTGGAGTCAACTAGGAGACGGAGATTGGGGGTCTTGTATTTTAGAGAATGAGACTGATTTCACAAGGCTGTACTGTGGTGGCTGCTGAATCTATTCAGCAGTCTAAGCGTCCCTCTAAATTGAAGACGTATGGGCATCATTGGAGACATTTTGAGAAGGGGCGCGGGGCTAAGGCTGTGTCTCCCTATGTGTGTGACCCAGTAATGTCTTGTTATTCATAAGAGATGCTTTTTTGATGGGTCTGGCAGTTTTCACTATTCACAACCAGTGGGCTGCAATCCAGGCTATCCGTGGTCCTGATGTTTTGGCTTTTTTAGCAATAGCTTCCCATCTTTTTAGGAGTTTTTTTTCTTAAATGGCCTGTTTTACATTTTCCAGCTCCCTCTTGGGACTTTCCCCTGGTGGTGCATAGTCTGCACGTTCCCGCATTTGAGCCTCTTGAGTCTTCAGTTTTGAATTTATTGTCTGAGGTGGTGATTCTGGTTGCCATCTGCTCAGGTAGATGGATTGGGGAACTTGGTACATTGTTATCTTCTCCTCCTTTTCTTTGTTTTTTTTTGGATAATGTTATTTTGAGACCCAGTCCTTCATTTATGCCTGAGGTGCCTATGTCCTTTAATTGTTCAGACTATAACATACTTCTTATGGTTTTTCTGGATCCTTCCTCGTAGAACCACGTCCAGTTGCATATCCGAGATGTTCATAGGGCTTTGTCCGTTTTCTTGTCTCGAACAGAGTCTTTCCAAAAAGTTGATTCATGGTTCATTACTTTTAGCTTCTTTAAAAAGTTCTTCACCCCTCTTCTTCTACCTTATCCAGGTTGGTTAAGTTGGCAATTACAGGGGCTTGTGATTCTGTGGGTCAACAGCTGCCTTCTTCTGTCAAGGGTCCAAAGATTTCATCAAGCCTTGTGCCTGTGTTTCAGATATTCCTGCTTCCCAACAACTTTCTAATTCCGTAGCCGACTTTTTCGAGGACAAGATTGATGTCATATACAAGAAATTTCACATCAGTCAAGGTCAGACTAACGTCATCTTACATACTGTTCCCCTTAATGATTCCTCTCCACATTGGGATAGGTTTGAACCCGCTCATTGTAGACCTTATCCTAGCATTCCTGAGTAGTGCCAAATCATGTTCCCCAGCAGATATCTGCCCCCTACAGTCTAAGCCACTGTAGCAGCAGTGTTAGCCCCTTCCTTCTTATTGTTATTTAACCTCTCTTTAGAGTCCTGGAAATGACCATTAACCTGGAAGACCGCTCTGGTCTTCCCTATACTTAAAACATCAAATGTGAATCCTAAAACCCTAGCCAATTTTTGTCCAAGATCCTCCTCAATTTGTTGGGGAAAATGCTTGAATGCTGTGTGGCTAAATAGCTCACAACATTTTTGAAGGAATATGCAAATCTTGATCCCTTCCAATCAAGATTTAGAGCTGCCCACAGCACAGAGACTGCATGGGTTGCAGTAGTAGATTGCATCCACCTTTCTTTGGTTGCGGGCACCCCTGCTATGCTTGCACTGCTAGATCTTTCAGGGGCTTTTAACACCGTTTCTCATGCAATATTGATGAGCAGACTGTAAGCAGATGTTTTCCTGGCTATCAATGATACTAATTGTGTTGATAATAGTTCATGCGCCCTATCGCCATTTCTGAATAGTATCCTGGTCAAAATATGCCAGAGAGCTGTTTCGCAAGACTTGCCCCCCCTTAGCACCTGTTGCCCAGTTCTGGTTGGAGGCTATAAAATTGCATCATGAAATGTAGGTGGGCTAGTGAATAAACAAGACTCCCCGGTTGGTGCAATTGCATTGGCAATTTTGATATAATATGTATCCAGGAAGCTTTGTGTACTGCCCCTATTTATTTCAAGGTGTTTTTCATCGTACTGGCTTGAGGCCAATCCTTTGCCTTCTGGGGGGCTTTTGGTTCTTATATCGAATAAACTTCCAGTAAACATTAAGAAAAAATTAACTGTTGGTCCACATTTGTTAATACTGTGGCTAACATTTAAAGGAGGCCGGGATGTAGTATTGGTAAACTTCTACAATAATATTTTTGACTCTGTCCGCTGAAAGGTGATTGCAGCCCTGGACAGTGATTTAGAGACATTACTACTCTCTATCTAGCTGTATACTTATTGGGCTGGTGATTTTAACATCCAACCATGCCCCTTGTCTGCTACAGAAGTTTGTGGGGTCACTGAACAGGCTGGGGCTGGGTATTTGCATTTCCCCCATAATGATTATGGAGGCATTCTGAATTCTGTGATAGCCATGCTGGATATACATCTATTGAAATGTGCCTGTGATAATAATGGAGAACAGATACCAACCTTTATAGGAAGGAATGTCTCTACTATTATTGACTAGATACTAATTTTAGTTAGTGCAAGTAAATGGTGTTCTACACCTAGGGTTGTTAAGCTGGACCTGGGTGAGCACAATTGTATCGTACTGACATTTTTTTGGGGGGAAAAAGCTAGTAACACTGGGCTAAGTCTCGCTGCTGACATCAACCCTACAAGACCTAATGGCGCTCGTATTAAGGAGGCAGGAGTCGACCAAATTAAAATCATACATGGCATTTTTTCTAAGGGCCTTACAGATATTCTTTATTGTCTGGAGGATGAAGTCACGCCTAATAAGTTACTTTCTAGTTTCATCAGTGTAACTAATATAAATAATGACCTCCTGACTCACCCGAGTTGGTTAGGCCATGGCCAACCGCAAGGTTGGTTCAATCGTACCTGTACCCTAGCCTCCTGGGAATTGAAACTGGTCCTCCATAGTCAACCAAGAGATTTCAGATTGATGAAATCTTTTGGATTTAATTTTTTAAAAGCCCTCTCTGATAGGAAATAATAAACTTTTATGGGATACTGTCAATTCACCCTTTGTAAAGAGCAACTCTTTCCCTGAGCTGCTATTTCATGTTACATGTGATGCCTGGGTCTCCCACTTTACCAAACTTTTTAGGTTCCCTGTTACAAGGAGGCAGGATAGACTAAGGGAGATAGTTATCCCCTGGCCTGCTCTTCCATTGAATATTACCACAGAAGAAGTCCTCCTAGCAATAACTGGGAGTGCTGGAGGCAAAGCCCCAGGACCTGACGGGGTGTCTCTGGATGTTTTTAAAACTGTTGCTGACTTGTGGGGTCCAATTTCAACTAGAGTTTTTAATATGATCGCTACGGATGTATGATGTTACAATGCATGCTTTTACAACGCATGCTGTTACAACGAAATTTTTACAACGCAAATGCAGTGACAACGCAAGTCTTTACAACGCAAGTCTTTACATCGACTTGCACTAGATGGCGTGCTAACATTAAAAAAGTGTAATTTACTATTCTAACTCCAGTCCACGTAACAGTAGGGAAGGTGTTTGGATAGTAAACTACACTATTTTTAATGTTAGCACGCCATCTAGTGCAAGTCGATGTAAAGACTTGCGTTGTAATGGCATGCGTTGTCAATGCTTTTGCGTTGTAACAGTTTCGTTGTAATGGCAGTGCGTTGTAAAAGTTGCGTTGTAAAGGTTGTTCCCCGATCGCTACTAAAGTGATTCCACCATCATGGGGAAGATCAATTTTAGTACCAATATATAAGAAGGGTGACAAATCTGAAGCAAAGAACTACTGTCCAATATCACTTCTACATTCTTCTGTAACAGTGATGAGTAAAGTGTTACTTATGAAACTGGAAGATTGGAAAAGTGAACACTTGAGACCTTCCCCGGCAAAGTTTGGGTTTAGAAAAGGAGTGGGAACCCTAGAACAATGTGTGAACCTAGATTTACTAATAGGTAAATATACACGGGCCAAAGGTGGTAGACTGTATGTCTGCTTTGCAGATTTGAGCAGTGCTTTCAATTTAGTTGAACACAGCATTCCATGGCCAACCCTGCTCTCTATTGGTGCGCCTAGACAGATTATTTATTTACTTTTGGGCTATTTAAGAAATCATTGAGTACAGTCCGCTTTGGACCACAAGACGAATGCACCGAAAAAGTTTAAAGTTCAAAGAGGCATTCGGCAGGGCTGTGTTCTTACCCCTCTGTTGTTTTCTTTGTTCATTAATGGAGTGGACAAGGCCCTCACAGCTATAAAAGAAGATGTCCCCCAAGTCGCCGGGAGTACGATACCAGTTCTATAGTATGCGGACAATGCTGTTTTGCTGTATAGGACCCCGGTCGGCTTACAACGTTTAATTAATACTTTCAGCGATATTATACCTGTAAGAAAACTAGTGGCTAACAAGAACAAAACCTATAAAATGATTTGCGGAGCCAAGCAAAAGAAATGTCGAACATTTGTTATGGATAATACCCCGGTAGCTACAGCTGACACTTTTTCCTAATTGAGCATTACCTCTGCAGGAAATAGCTCATGGTCACACAAAATTACCAAAGTCAGGAGTAAGATGAGTAGGAGTGCCCACAGAATTTTTAGGTTCTCAACAAAGTTGGGCACCCGACCTATACAAGAAACACTTGCAATTTATAAGTCTAGGGTATCAGCTACCGCCACATACGGAGCAGGGGTATGCGGCCATTATAAGAGTAAGGTTCTTCAGACTGAGGAAAATTGTTTCCTCAAACGTTTGTTATGTCTTCCTACCTCCGCCTCTATAGCGTTAGCACATAGTGAGGTTGGGCTGCAGTACCTAGCTGATATAAATGCACTTCACCCTTTGCAGCTCTGGCGTTCTATCTGGACCAAGGAAGAAACTTGTTTTACTAAGTAAATTAGAATCCCTTGGCTAAATTATATTAGTTCCACTTATATTGAGCTGTTTAAGCTGTCAATGCAGCCTAACCCTTGATCTGTAATAACACTCTCGACATGGTCTATTAAAGATAACTTTGTTTCATAAAAGGGAAGCCAGGGTGAGAAGCAAGGGGGGGAAATCAACTGTTGCACTTTATTTCTCACTTCCACCGAAGGAAGGCTATCAAAGTTTATTAACTTATGCTTCAAATTTAATCCACCGATTTGTACTAACGAGATTTAGATTAGGGATTGTCCACAATTTAGTTGACATTCCTTTATGGAAACTTGCCTATTAGACACGATTCCCTGTCCTTGTGATGGCCAGAGCAAAAAAAGAACTATGCACTTTATGCTGTTGTTTGATTTTTAATTTTAATATTAGGAGTCATTTCTTAAAACCGCTTTTGCTTGCACAAGATATCAGGTCGCATATTGTTGCTTTGAAATATCTGCTTGAGTTGAATGACTAGGGTTTGCCTTAATGTTGCACTTTTTATCTCAAAAGCAACTAACATACGTAAAAGTATTATTATTTGATGCTGCAACAAACCCTATGGAGACTGGATAGAAGCCTTTTAGTAATTTTAAACATGTACCCATGGTAGGGAAATTTATGATTATAATTATCCATCACAGTTTTTATTTTTTTCTTAATTTTATTCATGTGTGATTGTTTTATTGTGACTGCTTTTATGGTTGCTTTTTAACACACTGAATAAAGTTTTTTTAATTGAATTGACATCAGTGTCAGCGGTAATGATACCCTTTGATGGTTGGCTGACTTTCTAGATGTCCGGACCCAAACAATTATCCTGGGTCCATTTATGGTTTAAGTATGTTTATTGAAAAATCAGCCAAAAAGGACATACATCGGACACAGATACACATGTGCTATGATTTATTCATCTTGCTACTTGCAATCCAAGTTCGTTCAGCTGAATGATCATTTAATCAAACATAACTGTCCAGCAACAAGACCCTCCCCCCCAAAAATAAAAACAAAAACTCCCAAAAAAAAAAAAAAAACCCCAACCGTTCCCCAAGCCCCACCCTCACCCACCCTGGCTCCGTGTCTTCCCTGGGGTCCAACCCAAATTTAAGTTCCCGCTCCCTCCGGTTGCTCTGAAAGTCGTAACAGTCGTAGATACCTGGGACACGTAACCTCCCTAAACTCAGAAGCTAGAAGCGATAGGAAGGGCCTCCACAACTCCCTGTATTTGTCTCCTTCCCCTGCCATTGTTAGTGCCAGCTTTTCCATTCCTAGAATATACCATAAACGCTGCAGCCATCGCGTAAAAGTCGGTAACTGAGGTGTACGCCAGTGTGTAAGTATGTACTGTATAGCGGACCCCAGTGCGATGGCTGTCAATCTACCTCTGCGTGAACGTAGTGGATAAGTCAAGGGATTGGACAACCCCAAAATCACATAGGCTGGAAAGCGTGGTACTTCAGTTTCCAAGTGAGCGTCCACTTCATCCAGCACTTGCTTCCAGTAGGATTGGAGGTGTGGGCAGTCCCACAACACGTGCGTTAGGCTACCCACTTGGCCGCAACCCCTCCAGCACGTCGCCTCTCTAGAGCGATCCATCGCGTGTATGCGTTCTGGGGTGTAATACCAATACGTCACCATCTTCGTGAGGGTTTCCGTGAGCCCCATGTGATATGCTGAATGTCGTGCCCTGTAATAGATGCCCTCCCATTCTTTGTGACTCAATGTTCTTCCCAGTTCTCGCTCCCATCTGTTCCTGCTAGAGTTGTACGTGTGCTTATGTTTGATCTGCAATTGTTTATAGAGATCGGAAACGAGGTGTTTGTCCGATGTGCGTGTAATAAGCCACCGCTCGTAGGGGGAGAAATGCCTGTCTGCCCCGGCGCGAACCTGCGCCTGGAGCGCCCAGTGCCTCACTTGCATATATCGCAGCCTCTCTGTCTCCGGTAGTCCAAAATCACTCTGCATCTGAACGAATGAGTGTACCCCGCCCTCCCCATACACATGACACAGGGACCGACAGCCTGCCTCCCTCCAGCTCGCAAAGGCGGCATCTTCTAGACCCGGGGTGAAGTCGGGGTTGCCCGTCAGTAGGGTAATCAGGGAAGGGAATGTGGTAAGCTCGTGCATGAGATTAGTGGCGTCCCAGTCCTCAAGGGGGACCCGTGTGATATGGGAGGCATATAGGTTATGAGGCCGATGCCCCCTGCTCAGGAATGGTACGTCCTGTAAGGGACGCGCAGCCACAGCTTGAACCTGAAATAACCAATGTTTCTCAGACTTCCACCTGCTCCACTCCACCAGGTATCTCAATTGGGCTGCCTGAAAATAGAGCCTCAGATCGGGAATCCCGAGCCCCCCCGTCTCCGGTGCTAACGTCACTAGTGCTCGTCTTATTCGCGGCTTCCTCCCATTCCAGATAAACCGGGACAGGTCCGACTGCGTCAATCTGATCCATCTCCCCGGCGGGCGGAGCGGTTTAGCACGAAAGGGATATAGAATCTGCTGGAGAATGGTCATTTTAACCGCTGCGACTCTGCCCAGCCACAACAAGGGATAGTGCCGCCATCTGTCAAGTTCCCGGCGGATCTTATCACGTAGCAGCGTGTAATTTGTTTGGACCACCCTATGTAGCGACGGGGCCAGCTGAATTCCCAGGTACGGTATCGTGTCCTCCGCCCATTGGATGGGGAGCTGGGTTTGCAAATGATCACGGGTGGGCCGCGATAACGATAGATCCAAGGCTAAGGATTTCCCTGCGTTCACTCGAAACCCGGTAGCTCGCGCAAAAACCTCTAAATCTGCCCAACACGCTGGGAGAGCAGACCTCGGATCTGATAATGATCTGCGTATAAACTGATGGTGTGGATGTAGCCCCCAAACCTGATTCCTGTGATCCTCGTGTTTTGTCGCACCCGTTGGGCCAGTGGCTCCATATATAGGGCGAAGAGGAGGGGAGACAATGGACAGCCCTGTCTCGTACCCCTCTCAATGTGAAATCGAGAGGATGTGCACCCATTCACCCGCACGGTGGCGGTGGGGAATCGATAACAGTTAAAGACATGTGTGCGGAATCGGGCACCCAGTCCTGCCCTCTCTAGTACATGTTCTAGGAATGGCCAATGTACTCGGTCGATCGCCTTTTCGGCATCAATGGCCAGCATCATGAACTCTCCCGGGACCCAAGTGTCCTTCTCTATAAAATGAAAAAATCCGCTTCGTATTGTCCGTCGTTTGCCGCCCAGGGATAAAGCCCGCCTGGTCTGGGTCCGTGAGGCCCGACATGAGGGGCCCGAGGCGGGCCACCAGAATCCCGGTATATAGTTTAAGGTCAATATTGAGCAGTGAGATCGGGCGGTAGGATCCACATTGGGAGTTGTCCTTGCCCGGTTTGGGAATTACTGTTATCGAGGCTTCTAGGAGGTCTCCTGGGATAGCACCCTGAGTCGCAAAAGAGTTAAACAGCTTGGTAAGGATCGGGGCCAGTAATGGGCAAAACTTCTTGTAAAAAATTGCGGGAAATCCGTCTGGTCTCGGGGTTTCCCTAGTTTGAGCCGCGAAATGGCAGACACTACCTCCTCCATCCGGATGTTGCTATCTAGATGGTCGGCCTGCTCCCGGGACAGCGTCGGCAATGTGACAGAATCCAAGAAGGCCGTCCCATCTGAGTAGGCCAGCAGGGCCTCCGCGTATAAGGTCGCATAGAAGTCTCGGAATGTCTCCGCGATATCCCTATCTGCCATCGGCTCCGTGCCATCTTCCTGAGATATCAGTTTAACCCCCTGCTGCTGACGGACCTCCCTAAGCTTATGAGCCAAAAGACGCCCACACCTGTCCCCGCCCGCATAGTAGTCATGGTGCAGCCTCAATGCAGCGAACTCTGCCCTGTCCTGGTCAAGCGCCGCCAGTTGTTGGCGGGCCGCCTTGAGTTGCCGCCACAGTCTCGGGGCCCCTGTCCTCTGGTGCATCCTCTCTAGGTCCTGCACCTGCTGTGTAAGCTCCTCCCGTTTGCATGCGTGTTCCCTGTTGTCTGCCGCCGAGATCGACATGAACTCCCCACGAAAAACCGCCTTCAACGCCGCCCATTGTGTGGCAAGTGTTGTGTCTGTGTTATCGTTATGTGTGCAATAATCTCGTATGGCGCGCTGTACGCGCCGAACCACCTCTTCTCTGTGCAGGAGAGTGTCTCTAAGACGCCATACTCTGGAGGTACGCGCAGTGGGTGGGAGGGTGAAAGTTGCTGTCACAGGAGCATGATCTGATAAAGACGCCACCTCTATGTCAGCTGACGTCGAGAGCGCCCGTGCCGACGTAGATACCAAGATGTGGTCTAATCTAGCATAGGTCTTGTGCGCATTGGAGTAGAAGGAGTATTCCCTGTCCCGGGGGTGCATGGTGCGCCAGGGGTCGCATAGTCCCAGGTCCTGCATGTGCGCGATCCCATCCGCAGAAATGGCCCCAGTTTGGTAAGACAGCTGACTGGATCTGTCTTGGATATTATCAAACACCAAATTGAGGTCCTCCCCTAATATAATATGGCGGTCAGGCGTGGTCGTAGCCTCAGTGAGTGCAGTGTGTAAAAATCGCTCAGGTCCCTCATTCGGGGCATAGATGGAGCCGATAGTAAACTGCATCCCCCCGATTGCGCAGAGATAAGTCAAAAGACGTCCTTTGATCTCGGCAACCTTATGCTGTTTTAGTAGTCCCTGAAGAGAAGAACTGGGTGGGGAATCGCCTTGAGCGAAGGCGATAGCAATCGCGCGCCAATAAATGCGTTTCTTGCAGCAGACAAATGTCCGCGTGGGAATTTTCTAGGTATGATAGGACAGCCCTGCGCTTAACCGGGTTATTCAGACCCCGAACATTCAGGGTCAGTACCTTAAGGTTGGCGGGCAGCATAAAGTGTATCGCCGTGGGTATGCAGCAGTCGGAGAGCCCCCTGTAGCATGGTCCTGGAGTTCCTGGATTGAAAATGAGGTAGGGACACGGGCGCTCGAGTAGTCACCCCAACCCCAGGAGAAAGACAGACACGGAACCCCCACTCCCTCCCCTCACCCACCCCAACGAGCCCCAACAAAAAGAACACAATACTATAAAAGGTTAAAACGACTAGTCCGTCACTCGTCCGTGACTGGTAGAAAGTCATTGGGGTATATCCACCGATCGTGGAAAGAAGCCCCCCTCCCGCCAGGGAACCAGAAGTGAATAATGTCATCTTTCAGGTGCCGTGCGTATCCTGGTCAGCCATTATTAGAACCTGAAAAGTCCATCGACACCGCTTCCAGCACCGATAATCGGCCTTTCGAGATCTCCGCCGCCGGTGGCTTCTTAGGTCGGCGCCGGCACCCCTGCTGACGCCAGCGTGGTGCATCATTTCCCGCCCCAAACACTGGGTTCGCTTCACCACCTTCCTCCTCTGGGAGGGTCACCCCCAGCAACTGACTGGCCTCCGACAGAGAGCGCAATTGGTACTGTTTGTCATCTTTTCGAAACACCAAACAGAAGGGATGACCCCAGCTGTACGAAATGTTATTGTGCTGGAGGTGTGTCGTGATGGGTTTGAATAGTCGCTGTTTCTGCAGCGTGAGAGCAGACAGGTCCTGGTATAACACTGGTTTGTGATCACAAAACTGTAAGGGGTGCAGGCGGCGCACCTTTTGCATTATCAACTCCTTGGTTCGGTAGTCTTTCACGCACACCAGAATGTCCGATGGAGGGGCCGACGGCGCCCTGGGGGGGCCCACTCTGTGTGCCCGATCAATCTCCAGGTTAGCATCCAATGGTCGTTCCAGGATATGGTTGAACAGTTCCCTCACGTAGGTGAAGAGGTCCTGCAGAGTCTGATGATCTCCTGCTGTAAGTTTGTTATTTCCTCATCCCTGCTGTCACTCTTTCCCTCCAAGTCTGCTACCCTCTCACCAATGCCATCCACATCGCTGCAAACCTCCTTGAGCTCAGACGCGAACTCTTGCTTGAGGGTTTGGATATCGCCCCAGAGCGCTGCAAACATCGACTCCAAGAAGGCCTTGGTGATGGGTTCAGAGCCCCCGTCGTCTGACTTCCTTTTTCGCGGCCCTCCAGTTTCAGCAGTCGCCACCATCTGACCTGTCGGGCATTGTGGAAGAGCTCCTTAAGCGTTTTATCCTGCCGCTTCCTGACGGTGGACATAGCTCGACTCACGGAGCCCCGTGTGGAATTCTCAAGGGTCCTGCCCTCCCTCCCTCCGGTCTTCCTCTCAGGGTACAAGGCCCGATCTCCACCCGGCTCACCATCTCTGCTCAGCGCAAGGGTAGTCCTCTGCCTCCCGCTGCTGGCGGTGCTTCCGCCTCTGGCCCCTGCAGGAGTGTTGTGCTACTGGAGGGCCCTCCGACCCTGGTTGGTGTGCCCGTGCTCACAGGCCATGTCCACAGCACCAAAACGGGCGGACGACCACGTGTCCTCGTCCGCAGGCTGCGTCCGTCTGTATGCAGCCATTAGGTGAGGCCTCAGCCGCTTATGCCCTTCTTCTCCAGCCCAGCCCCTGCTTTGTGCGATGAAGGCCCCTCACTGTACCGCCAGTCTATCAGCTCTCTAGGCCGCCAGGGCACGATCTCCGGGCATCCCGCGGCTGCTACACTCGTTCCCGGGAAGTGTTCATGTCTGCATAGGGAATGGCGCCCGGCGCTCATCCGGCCTCAGGGTTCCGCCACAGCAACTCAGGCCTTTCCCGCCGAGGGGCGACACCCCCTCCGAGACCACCTGGCCCTGCGTGCTTCCAAATTTCACTGGGACAGGGCTTGCGTGCCGATTGCAGGCCCCCAGCCTCCGGGGCCGCGCGCCGATTGCTGGCCACCCTCGGACCGAGCCGGCACCGCCGGGTCAGGGGAAAAGTGCGCAATGAGCCTTCGCTCACCGTCAGAGTTTCTATGGCGCCCTCCCCTTCCGACTTACAGGCTGTCCGCAGCTGCGCCGCCGCAGGGTCCTCCGTACCTCCCTGGGGCACTGTCGCAATCCGGCGTGGGCAGGCTAAGTGTCTCCCAGCCTCGCTATCTCCCGTCAGGGCACCAGAGTCCAGCCTAGGCCGCACCCTCCTCAGCAGACATCGCGCAGCATCGCCTCCATTCCAGCATAGCTCCGATCCTCCCCAGTGGCGTGCCTGACTCCGCCCAGTCGCAACGCCGTTCCACAGATTCTCGGGGGCTCCCGCGCCGCTTCGGCCACTGCAACTGGGGTCCCCCTCTCCTCACTGCCTGTCCAGAATTCCGGGCCTCCATCACCGCCTCCACTAGCCTCCGAGCCTCCCGTCGGCCCTGCCTCCTCCGGCGCGGCTCCGGCAGAGGTGCGCGCCGCCTCCTCCGTTACGCAATCCAAGCAACTCCCAATCTCGGCGATGCGATCCTGTCCAGCCCCTGATGGTCTCTGGACTTCAGGGAGCGCAAACCAGGCACTGGTAGGGCTATTGACGGCCAGTTGGCCGGTGCTAACTCTGATCCTGGCGGGAGCTCTGGAGCAGGACGACTGCTCACACCGCCATCTTGGCTCCGCCCCTCCTACTGGGTCCATTTAAAGGAGTTCCACAGGGCCCATCTTTGAGCCTGACGCTGTTTAACATCTATGTTGCTCCTTTGGCTCAGATTGTCAAAGCATCGGCTCACCATGCAATATTAATGAACAGACTCCATGAGATCAGTGTCAGAGGTAAGGATGACCTTCGATGGTTGGCTGACTTTCTTGATGGTCGGACCTAAACAAGTACGGTAGGAACATTTAAATCTCATATGGTTTCCATCACCAAAGGAGTTCCGCAGGGCTCATCTTTGAGCCTGACGCTGTTTAACACCTATGTTGCTCCTTTGTTTTAGATCATCATAGCATCGGGTTTTGAAGAACTCACTTATGCTGACGACACCTTGTTGATCATCTCCCTGGGACAGGACATTGGCGGTGCTAAGCACTTACTTAAAGATTGTACGAGGAATACAATCTTCTGGAAGTGGAAGAACTGTTTTCAGTTGAACAGCAAGAAGACTGACATTCTGATGCTTGGCAAAGCTCAGCACCTCTGGTTCCCCGGCCAGCAACTGTGCAAACAGCCACTTTAAGAAGAACATGCTTTGCTACCAAGCGGCTAGTAAGGAAAGTTTGTATATGGCAGTGAATGATACCTCCTGTCCAAATTACAGGTAGCCAAAAATGCAGCTGGCCACTAAGGGGCAGATCTAGAAGGAAGTGCCGCAGCGTGGCACCGCAAACCCTTTGGCTGCTCCACGCTGCGGCACTTCCGAAGCACAGGGCTGCAACATATTTACAAGAATTTGTTGCATCTCTGTGCTTTACCCTGCGCTGGCGCACACTGCAGCCATGCGCTGATGCAGGCACCCTTGCACCATGGTGGAAGGATGCCTGCCTCATGGGGAGATTGTTTTTGGCAGGAAGGGGCACCTTTCTGCACAAAAACAATCACTACAGGCATTAGATGCGAGTTATGTGTAGACTAAGTGCTGAGAAACACCTTTGGGTGTGAAACGATGCACTTTACTAAGTGGATATAACTTATAGCATAACATCACAGCGCAGATCAACCAGGGGGGTGTTCATCTCTTAGGCAGTATTTAAAGGATCTTCTCTCCATGATATTTGTTGCGCTGCATCTTGGGTGTCCCCTCATACGTTTATGTCTCAGTGTAGGTTACAGGCATTAATCTCGTTCAATGTGTGCTGTAGAATGCAGCATGCATTAAAAGAGGGAAAAACGAGGAGAAATGAAATCATTTCTCCTCGTTGCCCCTCGCTACGCCACCTTTAGGGTGGCATAGCATTCAGACGCATGTCCATATTTACGATTTGTCGTAAATCTGGAGATATGTCTTGCGCAATGGGTGTTGCGTGGGAACACCCACAGCAACACCCATGGAACGCCCCTTCAACGCAAAGTGCTGCGTCTGAAGGGGCCGTATTTACAAGGAGAGGAAAAAGTCACGCAGGGTGCCTTTTCCTGTCCTTGTAAATATGGAGGAGTCCCCTGCGCCACCAGTACATCACGAAAAGTGATGTACTGGTGGCGCAGGGGGCTTGTAAATCTACCCCCCTAGTTTGTAACCTCCCGGCAGGCCCTCCATCTGCACCCATCCTCAGAGCCCTTTACTGGCGTCCAGTAAGAAAGCTCAATGTCTTCAAAATATACTGTCTTACACACAAATCTTTGCTGGGTAAAGCTCCTTTGTATCTGAAAGACAAATGACACTCTCATTGTTCTACTTGTACACTAAGATCTAGTGACAAGGCGTTTCTGACCATTGCTCGTATTTATACCTCGAGATACAGTGGTAGAGGGTTCTCTTACACTGCCCCCATGGCTTGAAACTAATTTCCATTATATTTCTGCTGCTGTTCAGATTATGCCAAATTCAAAACTATTGAAAACCTGGATGTTTTGTTAGTTGTTAGATGCGAGTTATGTGTAGACCAAGTGCTGAGAAACACCTTTGGGTGTGAAACGATGCACTTTACTAAGTGGATATAACTTATAGCATAACATAACAGCGCAGATCAACCAGGGGGGTGTTCATCTCTTAGGCAGTATTTAAAGGATCTTCCCTCCATGATATTTGTTGCGCTGCATCTTGGGTGTCCCCTCATACGTTTATGTCTCAGTATAGGTTACAGGTTGGTGGTTCATCATTAGGGCTTCCTGATTTCCGTTTTTGCTGATTTTTACAAATAAATACAGACAGAAAACAATGTGCTTCCTGTCTGTACTTATTTTTTAAAGTGGAAAAATACAGATAATTTGTCTTCTTTGAGTGACTCGCCACACTGAGATTAATGAATTTCAGGTCAGTAGCTGTACATATTGGAAGCATGGGGAGGTACAAGGCTGAAGCTGATTTGCTTAAATTACTGCAAATCTCAACGTGCATTTGTGCTTTTATCTGTTCACAAAACACAAAATAAATGTGGATGAACACCAATAAGATGGCCAAAAACAGATATGGTAAACACAGACTGAAATGTTCAAAAAATTAAATATGATAAAACCGGGAGCCTTATTTGTCGTATTCCTCTTTTGCTGATCATTGTTCTATGTTTTGCGTGACGTATGAGCTTTCCTTCGTTATTTTCTTTATTAAACACTTGGAGTTTGCAATTTAGTACTCAGTGTGCATTGTGTGTGGTTAATTGAACCAAAATATGACTGCTTGGGTATTGGCTCAAGCAGTAAATACTATACAAGGAAGACGTACGACGAGGTAGGACCTGTTACTTACCTGTAAACTTCATTACTCTGAGTGCAGGAATTCCTCGTCTCAGTCCTGAATTCCCACTTCCTCTGGCCCTGTTCTGTATATTTGTTTTTTTGGCTAGTATATAGCATGCTGGGATAGTGGTGGCCATATTGGGTGTATTTTTTGGCTGGTTAAGGTAATAAGTATCTGTAGGAGCAGAGGATTGCCCATGTAGTAAGGACTGAGACGAGTAAGAACTGTACTCAGAGTAATGAAGTTTGCCAGTAGTAACTGGGCATTCTGCTGCCTTTCGGAGACGCAAGCCATCCTCGCTGGCCTGCAAAATTGGTCTGCGCCTATTTCAAATCTTGGGGAGACTTTATGATATTTATGATTTATTTCTGCTTTCCACTGGATGCCCAGAAGGAAGCCCTTACCTTCTCACCCATGGGGGAAAAGCTTCCTTTTCTAATCGTGATCTTCTGGATTTATGCAGAAGCGCCATTTCCAGGTTGTGGCCTTTTGGACTATAAAGCAACATTTGTCCTGAACTTTTAATCCCCACCGATAAAAAAGGCTCCACTTGTAGCTCTCTGGTTAAATGTGCATGCCAATCCCCGAACTCTATCCTTTCTCTGGTTCCTAGCCACCACTCACCCGGCTCTAATTTCTCACAGGAATGGGTTACAGGCAGTTATACCATCTCCTCAAGTGGATTAATAGATTTTCACCACCTAACTGCATCTTCACAAGGGTTTAAACCCTACAACCTTCATCCTCCCAGTGTTCCATATCCTTAAAAGGTCTCAACTGTGAACCAGGGACCCATGGAACTTGTCAAGGGAAGGGATGAGTGATCGAACTGAAAAGCATAAAGACTGGCTGCAAAGAGATGTCAAACAACTGCAATGTTCGGAATGAAATTCCCTGTCCCGAAAGTCCCCAATAATGTGGAACATGCAGTTCAGAATTATTTTAGAGCCTGACAATTGCTAAAATTCATCATAATATCTGATTTGGCTAAATACCAAAGGAATGTCTGTGTGAGGGTTGAGGGGCCTTAACTGATCCTCATAAGACTAAACAGTATATAGCAATGTCAGAGAAACTTGTGGGAGAGTCATCTTCTATGTCTTAGTTCCCACATCACGTAATTGTATAGGTAGCCTGTTCCAAGGCCTCACTTAGAGGCATTGAGGGAGCTGCATGTGGGTGTCCTATTCCTGTGACGTCTGTGGTTAATGGCTACAGGAGTGACATTCACTGACAAAGTGTTTTTTTTTCTTCGATGTCAGAAGTGGAGAAAAATAGAATGTGCTATACAGATCTTTGCATTGCATATAGGGAAGGATGCATTTTGGGGAGACAAATTTTTAGGGAGAACCCATGTCACTTTATTACCCTGGAAAATATTACAACATTGCAGGAGTGGTGGACGTTGCCTTTGTGTATGCAACAGAGTAGTAAAGAAATGAAGAAGAGAAATGAGAGACACATCTTGTTGCCCACAGATGACCTAACAGGTGGTTTCCAAATGGCTTGTAGTCAGGAACAGACGCAGGTCTCTGGTTTACCCTGGCAATACAACACCTCATCTGACTTAAAGTACTGGTCCTCAAGCTGACTGACATTACGGCGTCTTGTTTGCTTTTGAACCCTGGGAACAAGATTTAGCCTGCAGGCTTCATTTCTCGTGACTGCAGCTATTGAATGGGCGCAGAGAAATATACAGCAAAAAGTTACGGTGCCTTGGAACATATGTTACTAACACAAAAATATAGGAGCAATGCAAAACCAGAACCATATAGTATACTTTTAGCTATTGCAATTTAGATGTTGCATGGTGGAATGCTTAGCACACTGGATGTTATCAAAAAGATGTTAATTTCAAAGAAATGAAGAAACCATGCCATTTTATTAATACAATTGAGAATGCAACAACACTGAGAAATGGCCAAATATAGACTAAATGAATGAGTACAAAATAAAACTAAATATGCTGCTCCTTCCGCCTTTGACATGGAGTTCTGGTAGCATGGTTTGTATTGTTTGATACTTAGTTATGTACACGGCATAGGAACAGGAGGTAGCTAGCTCACTCCAAGACCATATTAGGACCACGCAGGAAGTGTTGGGAGGCGTGTGAGGGGGAATCACATTTCACAAAGTAAAATTAGAATCCAGCTTAGAAGCCTTCCCCATAAAGCGAAAAGAACAATGCTTATAAGAGCTGATTATATATATATATATTCACTTAAAAAACCATAGGTTTCACACATGTTATAGTTAGCTGGACATTTCACTCGTAAAAAACCAATGAAATTCACCCGTTATAGTTAGTTCAGGTAACTATAACTCACGCGACCGCAATCCACTGCTGATGACGTCACATATTACATCACTGTATTTAGACACTTATTTACCCGTTTATTCTTCCATTAACCTTTAGATATACATATATAAAAAATATTTATTTTACAGAAAGACACATATTCACTGGATGATGTCATCAGTGATGTAATATGTGACGTCATCAGCAGTGGATTGCGGTCGCGTGAGTTATAGTTAACTCCAATCAGAATTACGCTCGCGCACGGCACGGGCTCGCACCGTGCGCGCACGGTGAGCGTACGGTGCGCGCTTATAGATATTTATGTACTTTTAACTGCAATTTTCTCAGGAACTACTGAACAGATTGACACCATATATGCAAAAGGCACATGCCTGACCTGAGGACTACCTCTTTGCCAAATTTCAAGTAATTCTGTTCAGCCGTTCGGGCTGTACCTTCGACTAAAGGTCCTATGGGAAAATGCATGGGGAAAACGCGTTTTGGGACCCCCCTTTTTTCTTAGCCCCCGCTTGACGAATCACTCCAAGACTTTCAGGGTAGGAGCTGAGCGGAGCGCCCCATTAGTTTTGAAAATTTCGCGAGGATTCGTCAACCGGTGCCAAAGTTATTCAAAATAGAATTTTCAGATTTCCTATGGAAACTCGGTCCTAACTATAACTATCTACTGGCGACCGCCAGTAGATAATATATATATATATATACACATATTTATATTTTAAAAAATTGTGAATAATTATTAGTTAGGAAAACTATATTCATTCTTTTAAAAAATATATATTATACAGAAGTCGTGCACCCTACACGATGGCTGCATGCATTCAGGTAGCCATTTTGAAAAGTCGCGCTGGGGTTGCGACTTCGGCGTAATTTGTAAAGTATGAAATATCTTTAAATTAATTAGAAATAAAAGTTTTCCTTTAAGTGTTTGTCTACATGTATTAATAAAGTATTTTTAAAGTATTATTTTCAATATAATTTCGACTAAAAATTATTAGATTATTATTGGATTCGGAGGGATGGCTATTTTGCGCGATCTGTTTTGCAAGATTTCTTGGTCTAGTCAGGTGGACACCCTCCTCCGGATGAGGTACGGCTTGAGGATTCTATTCAAAAGGTGAGGAATCAACAGGCAGAAGTATTCATCAGAAGAGCAAGTTACTTACCTTCGGTAACACTTTTTCTGGTGGATACAGTATCTGCCTGTGGATCCCTCACTGTCCCACCCACCTTCCCGTTGTCCACCTGTTTCTACCAAAAAGATGCTTTTACTGTTTCGCATGAATGTTTTTAATATGTCTTAATCATGCTTATGTTTTATTAGTGAGAAATGCTTGATCTGTTGCTATTTCTTTATGCCTTTATCGGTTATGCATTAGTATATATATATATATATACCTTGCAAATTCACTGAAAAAACCATAGGTTTCACACATGTTATAGTTAGCTGGACATTTTACTGATAAAAAACCAATGAAATTCCCCCGTTATAGTTACTGTAGGCAACTATAACTCACGCGACCGTAATCCTCTGCTGATGCTAATACTGTATTTAGACACTTATTTGCCCATGTCTTCTTCCATTAAATTTTAGCTATACATATATTACAAATATTTTTTTTTCATAAAGACACATATGTCAACAGCAGAGGATTACGGTCGCGTGAGTTATAGTTGCCTACAGTAACTATAACGGGGGAATTTCATTGGTTTTTTATCAGTAAAATGTCCAGCTAACTATAACATGTGTGAACCCTATGGTTTTTTCAGTGAATTTGCAAGGTTTTTTAAATGCTAATTCCTAACTATAACGTGTGTGAAACCTATGGTTTTTTCAGTGAATTTGTACGGTTTTTTAAATGCTAAGTTACTTTACGCCATTTGTGGCGTGCGCGCCCACTTAACACAGTTCGTTCCGTGCGCGCACGGTGCGCTTCGCGCACCGCGTGCCCACGTTACGCTAGATGGGCCATGAACGCACGATGCGCTTCGCGCACCGTGCGCACATGGAGGACATATGATGAGCATCATTGTGACAGGTAAAATATATGTTTTGTTCGGCATAAGTAAGACATGCACAAATGGTGCCCTTCGGGCACCATTTGCACACGGGCTGGGGAGATTGTGGATATTGTTTTTTTTATTTTTATTATTTACTACCGTACGCGTACCGTAAGCGTAATCGGCAACATTTTCAAAAAAATTAAAATTGCCTTTTTTTAATTGGGGGATCGTTGGGGACTCCCTCGACATGGCTAGGTGCTTGGGAGCTGTCTAAACAGCCCCTTTACATGTTTTTGCACTTTGTTTTTCAACCCCCTGTCAGAGTGCGAGAGAGAAAATGGCGGCCGCTGCTTCCTGGTTGCGACCGATTCGAATGTTTACTAAGATCTTACGGCCAATCAGAATCGCGCTCGCGCACGTCACCGTACGCGTACGGTAAGCGCACCATAAGCGCACCGTAAGCTGGCTCAGATATATATATTGATTTAAAGGCTATTTTCTCAGAATCTACTGAACAGATTTACACCAAACCTACAAAAGGCACTTCCTTGACCTGAGGACTACCTCTCTGCCAAATTTCATTAAATGCTGTAGCTCTGTCTAAAGGTCCTATGGAAAAATGCATGGGAAAAACGCGTTTTGGGACCCCCCTTTTATCTCAGCCCCCGCTTGACGAATCCCCCCGAGACTTTCAGGGTAGGAGCGGAACGTAGCGCCCCACCTATTTTGAAAAATTCGTGAGGATTCGTCGACCGGCGCCAAAGTTATTCAAAATAGAATGTTGCGGATTTCCTATGGTAAGAGGGTCCTAACTATAACTACCTACTGGCGACCGCCAGTAGGTAATATATATATACATATATATATATATATTATCGCCAGTAGATAGTTATAGTAACAACCTAGTTTCCATGGGAAATCTCAAAATTCTATTTTGAATAACTCTGGCGCCGGTTGACGAATTCTCGCGAAATTTTCAAAACAAATGGGGCGCTCCGTTCAGCTCCTACCCTGAAAGTCTCGGGGTGATTCGTCAAGCGGGGGCCGAGAAAAAGGGGGGGTCCCAAAACGCGTTTTCCCCATGCATTTTTCCATAGGACCTTTAGTCGAAGGTACAGCCCGAATGGCTGAACAGAATTACTTGAAATTTGGCAAAGAGGTAGCCATAAGGTCAAGGAAGTGCCTTTTGAAGGTCTCGTGTAAATCTGTTCAGTATTTCCTGAGAAAATAGCATTTAAAACCATATCAATATCTATACGCGAGCACCGTGCGCGCACAGTGCGCGCACTCTGCCGTGCGCGAGCGCAATTCTGATTGGTTGTTAGATGTCGGTAAACATTCGAATCGGTCGAAACCAGGAAGTGTCGGCCGCCATTTTGTCTCTTGCAGACTGAGGGGGTGAAAAACAAAGGTGGAGAATGTGAAAAGGGGCAGGGTGGACAGTTCCTGACCCCCAAGCCTTTGTCAGGGGGTCCCAGAAGGGATTGCGGTCGCGTGAGTCATAGTTGCCTGCACTAACTATAACGGGGGAATTTCAATGGTTTTTCACGAGTGAAATGCCCAGCTAACTATAACATGTGTGAAACCTATGGTTTTTTAAGTGAATTTGCAAGGTTTTTTAAATGCTAATTCCTAACTGTAACGTGTGTGAAACCTATGTTTTTTTCAGTGAATATATATATATATATATATATATTTTTTTTTTTTTTTACACCAAAATAAGAAATACTCGCACTCCAGGACATAAGTCAAGAGCTTCTTTACTTCAGATTTTCAAAACAGCCCAACACCATCGAGTTCCCTTAATTAACCAACGTGTTTCAACCACTCTGGTCTTGCTCACGGTTAGCTGTGTTCTACAGGTAATGTCTTTAGATATACAATTGCCCATATAGCCATTATGATGCATCATGGGACATGTAGTACAAATCGTGCAAAAGTGATTAATTTGCACAGTACAATCATTATAACTATTTACAATTTTGTATGATGAACCATTTTCTTCTGTTATATATAATATATATGTATATTTGTTGGCAGTTTAGTAATGGCTTAGTGCCCTGATTGTATGATATAGTACCTCATACGCTTATACTTCATACATTGTTGCCAATCAGTACATGACTTTTTGCTTAGACTTTTGAGTCTTTTGCATTTCAAATGTTCTATGCATAAGCAGGTTATTTACAAGTGAACATTGAGTTCCTCATCACCGTTCAGTCCTTTCGGCTGTTTGGTTTGGAATCTGATTATCAGTTTTGACTCCAATTGTCTCCATTTTTTAGTTCTATCTCCTCCTCTTTCATTTATGGGGATTGTTGCAAGTCCCCAATAGTTCATTTGTGATGTCATTTCATATGTTTTGTCATTGCATATGTTTGATCGTCATTTTGGATTGCGTGGATATGTTCTAGTATTCTCTTTTTTAGTTGACATATTGTACTTCCAATATATCTGCTTCCGCAATTGCATTCCAACATGTATACAGCATATGTACTTTCACAGTTGATTTTTTCTTTAATTATGTATTTCTTTCCTTTTGGACCCATGATTTCTTTTTTGTTTATTCCAATTTTGCAAGCCTTGCACTTTTCGCATTTTTTAAAACCTCTTTGATGATCCGAAAGTCAGGTTTTCTTTTTTATTCATGTAAAATGGCTATGTACGATTTTATCTTGAATTGATGGTGCTTTTTTGTAAGCTATATTCGGTTTATCATTGAGAATTTTTCTCATGTCCGGATCTCTCAATAATATATGCCAATGTTTGTTCATGATTTCTGAAATGGCATAATTTTCTTTACTGTACGACAGAATCATTCTTATATCTGACGTTTCATTTTTTTGTTGTTCATGCTTGGCTTGTAAGGGGGATTCTCTTGGAATTTGTTCTGTCTTTATTCTTCCCAGTCCTATATCTGTAGGTTTGTAACCTCTTTCTAGGAATTTTTTGGTCGTTTCATCCATTTTTAGTTCTAGTTCATCCTCATCTGAGCAATTGCTTCTCATACGTAGGAATTCCCCAAAGGGTATGCTTTTAATTACTGATTTTGGATAAAAGCTGGTTCCATGAAGTAGGCTATTCGTGGCTGTAGGCTTTCGATACGTTGTAGTCTTTAGTTGGCCATTTTCCTGGTATACTTCAATATCCAAGAATTGGATTTTTGTTTTGTTTACATTCTGTGTACTATATATAATTAGTATACTATGTATACACGTGAAAATGTGTTGGTCCACCTGTTTACCTCGGTGACATGAAAAAATGGGTGGAACTGAGGTCAGCACGCCCACGAGGTCCTCTTATGGCTCCCATGACGTCATACGGTGTAGCGAGCACAACCGTGCTATTATGACATCGTCGTCGACGTGGGAGAGCTAGGAAAGAATTTCCGCGGAATGCTGGCACAGGGGATATACACCTAAGTGTTTAGGCTAGTCCTTTGGGAGCAACAACTTATGTTGCCACTCCAGAAACTGAAACCAGTGAACCGAGGGCAGAGGCCCTGCAGATTGCACACGAGGTGGGGAGCTAAGTCGTGTGCACCGGAGGGGCAGCGAAGTGACAAGCACCACTACCCACAGAAAAGGTAACGAGGGCCCTGAATAACACAGGATCTTCTCTTTGTATCTGGCAGGAACAACAAGGTTAAAATGCACTAGGTCCAAAATGTAGAATTAATGCTACAACAACTTCAAGAGGACCAGCGATGGATGCCACTTCTGCCTTCCGTAAACTTTAGGCGGCACATGGGTCACGCGGTACAGTCATACTGCGGTGGGACAACGCTTTCCATTAGCTGTGCTTTCTGATGACGTGTGGTGCCGGCCCTAACAGCTGAACCCCTTTAGATACAAACAGACTCCACCACTCTCTCACCGAAAGTGAAACCAGGCCACGCGGACACTTTCACAATACAACAGCCGGGAATGCACTTTTCGGTAACAAAAACACATTCCTTCCTCCTAATTTATCAAATAAATGACTCAATGAAGAACAGGGGACAGCTTCGATCGGTAAACAGCCGTTACAACGACTTTTTTACTTCGCGATACCATTACAACGCATGCATTACCACGCATGCTTGTACATCGTGAAGTCATTACTACGCATTTTTTTAGAACGCATGGTCATTTACCACGCATGCCTTTACAACTAATTTTGTTGTAAAGGTATGTTTGGTAAATGACCATGAGTTCTGAAAAAATTTAGATGATCCATGTCTTTGTAAGGAAACAGGCTGTTCCGTTTCCTCACAACAACGTGCACCACCCCTCAGAGACAACATGAAGCAGGAACCACGAGGAGAAAGGAACAATGAGGAGTGAGAGGTAAGGGGGATTTGGCATGGGGTAGTGGTTACTTTTCTAGGGTTTTGGGTAGTGCAGTGGTGTTTGGGTAGTGTAGGCGGTCATGCTGGGGGTAGTGTTTTAGGGTTTAGGGTAGTGCACTGATGTTTGTTTAGTGTAGGGGGTCGTGCTGGGGGTAGATTTAGGGTTTAGGGTAGTGCACTGGTGTTTGTGTAGTGTAGGGGGTCATGCTGGAGGTAGTGTTTGAGGGGTTAGGGCAATGCAGTGGTGTTTGTGTAGTATAGGGGGTCGTGCTGGGGGTAGTGTTTTAGGGTTTAGGGTAGTGCAGTGGTGTTTGGGTAGTGTAGGGGATCGTGCTGGGGTAGTGTTTTAGGGTTTATGGTAGTGCAGTGGTGTTTGGGTAGTGTAGGGGGTCATGCTGGGGTAGTGTTTTAGGGTTTAGGGTAGTGCAGTGGTGTTGGTGTAGTGTAGGGGGTCGTCCTGGGGGTTGATTTAGGGTTTAGGGTAGTGCAGTGGTGTTTGTGTATTGTAGCAGGTCATGCTGGGGGCAGTGTTTTAGGGTTTAGGATAGTGCAGTAGGGTAGTGCAGTGGTGTTTGTGTAGTATATGGGGTCATGCTGGTGGTAGTGTTTTAGGGTTTACGGTAGTGCAAATGTGTTGGTGTACTGTAGGGGGTACTGCAGGGTATAGTGTTTTAGGGTTTAGGGTAGTGCAGTGGTGTTTGTGTAGTGTAGGGGGTCATGCTGGGGGTAGTGTTTGAGGGTTTAGGGCAATGCAGTGGTGTTTGGGTAGTGTAGGGGGTCGTGCTGGGGTAGTGTTTTAGGGTTTAGGGTAGTGCAGTGGTGTTTGGGTAGTGTAGGGGGTCGTGCTCGAGGTAGTTTTTAGGGTTTAGGGTAGTGCAGTGGTGTTTGGGTAGTGTATGGGGTCATGCTGGTGGTAGTGTTTTAGGGTTTAGGGTAGTGTAGTGGTGTTTGGGTAGTGTAGGGGTCGTGCTGGGGGTAGTGTTTTAGGGTTTAGTGTAGTGCAGTAGTGTGTGGGTAGGGTAGGGGGTCGTGCTGGTGGTACTGTTTTAGGGTTTAGGGGAGTGCAGTGGTCTTTGGGTAGTGTAGGAGGTCGTGCATGGGGAAGTGTTTTAGGGTTTGGGGTATTGCAGTGGTGTTTGTGTAGTGTAGGGGGTCGTGCTGGGGTAGATTTAGGGTTTAGGGTAGTGCCGTGGTGTTTGTGTAGTGTAGGGGGTCATGCTGGGGGTAGTGTTTGAGGGTTTAGGGCAATGCAGTGGTGTTTGTGTAGTGGAGGGGGTCGTGCTGGGGTTAGTCTTTTAGGGTTTTAGTGTAGTGTAGTGGTGTTTGGGTAGTGTAGGGGATCGTGCTGGGGTAGTGTTTTAGGGTTTAGGGTACTGCAGTGTTGTTTGTGTAGTGTAGGGGGTCATGCTGGGGTAGTATTTTACGGTTTAGGGTAGTGCAGTGGTGTTGGTGTAGTGTAGGGGGTCGTCCTGGGGTAGATTTAGGTTTTAGGGTAGTGCAGTGGTGTTTGGGTAGTGCAGGGGGTACTGCTGGGGGTAGTGTTTTAGGGTTTAGGTTAGTGCAGTGGTGTTTGGGTAGTGCAGGGGGTACTGCTGGGGGTAGTGTTTTATGGTTTAGGGTAGTGCAGTGGTGTTTGGGTTGTGTAGGGGGTTGTGCTGGGGGTAGTGTTTTAGGGTATAGGGTAGTGCAGTGGTGTTTGTGTAGTGTAGGGGGTCATGTTTTAGGGTTTAGGGTAGTGCAGTGGTGTTTGGGTAGTGTAGGAGGTCGTGCTGGGGGTAGTGTTTTAGGGTTTAGGGTAGAGCAATGGTGTTCGGGTACTGTAGGGTGGTTGTGCCGGGGGTAGTGTTTTAGGGTTTAGGGTAGTGCAGGGGTCTTTGGGTAGTATAGGGGTCGTGCTGGTGGTACTGTTTTAGGGTTTAGGGTAGTGCAGTGGTCTTTGGGTAGTGTAGGGGGTCGTGCTGGGAGGAGTGTTTGAGGGTTTAGGGCAATGCAGTGGTATTTGTGTAGTGGAGGGGGTCGTGCTGGGGTTAGTGTTTTAGGGTTTAGGGTAGTGCAGTGGTGTTTTAGTAGTGTAGGGGATCGTGCTAGGGTAGGATTGTAGGGTTTAGGGTAGTGCAGTGGTGTTGGTGTAGTGTAGGGGGTCGTCCTGGGGGTAGATTTTGGTTTTAGGGTAGTGCAGTGGTGTTCGGGTAGAGTAGAGAGTCGTGCTGGGGGGAGTGTTTTAAGGCTTAGGGTTGTGCAGTGGTGTTTGGGTAGTGTAGGGGGCCGTGCTTGGGGTAGTGTTTTAGGGTTTAGGGTAGTGCAGTTGTGTTTGGGTAGTGTTGGGAGTCGTGCTGGTGGTAGTGGTTTAGGGTTTAGGGTAGTGCAGTGGTGTTTGGGTAGTGTAGGGGGTACTACTGGGGGTAGTGTTTTAGAGTTTAGGGTTGTGCAGTGGTGTTTGGGTTGTGTGGGGGGTACTTCTTGGGGTAGTGTTTTATGGTTTAGGGTAGTGCAGTGGTGTTTGGGTTGTGTAGGGGTTTGTGTTAGGGGTAGTGCTTTACGGTTTAGGGTAGTGCAGTGGTCTTTGGGTAGTATAGGAGGTCGTGCTGGGGATAGTGTGTTAGGGTTTAAGGTAGTGCAGTGTTCTGTGGGTAGTGTAGGAGATCGGGCTGTGGGTAGTGTTTTAGGGTGTAGGGTAGTGCAGTGGTGTTTGGGTAGTATAGGGGTCATGCTGGGGTAGTGGTTTAGGGTTTAGGGTAGTGAATTTGTGTTTCTGAAGGGGGTCGTGCTGGGGGTAGTGTTTTAGGGTTTAGGATAGTACAGTGGAGTTTGGGTAGTGTAGCGGACGTGCTGGGGTAGTGTTTTGGGGTTTAGAGCTGTGCAGTGGTGTTTGTGTAGTGTAGGGGGTCGTGCTGGGGCTAGTGTTTTGGGGTTTAGGACAGAGCAGTGGTGTTTGTGTAGTGTAGGGAGTCGTGCTGGGGGTAGTGTTTTAGGGTTTAGGGCAGAGCAGTTGTGTTTTGGTTATGAAGGGGGTCATGCTGTGGGTAGTGTTTTAGGGTTTAGGGCAGAGCAGTGGTGTTTGGGTAGTGTTTTTGGGTAGTGTTTTTGGGTTTAGGTTAGTCCAGTGTTGTAGGGAAGTGGTGTAGGGTACTGTAGGGTGTCATGCTGGGGGTAGTGTTATTGGGTTTAGGGTAGTGTAGTGGTGTTCGGGTACTGCAGGGGGTCGTGCTAGTAGTAGTGTTTTAGGGGTTAGGGCAGTGCAGTGGTGTACGGGTAGTGTAGGGGTCATGTTTTGGGTAGTGTTTTAGGGTTTAGGGTTGTGCAGTGGTGTTTGTGTAGTGTAGGGGGTAGTGGTTTAGGGGTTAGGGTAGTGCAGTGGTGTTTGTGTAGTGTAGGTGGTTGTGCTGGGGGTAGTGTTTTAGGGTTTAGGGTAGTGCAGCGGTGTTTGTGTAGTGTAGGGGGTCGTGTTTTAGGGTTTAGGGTAGTGCAGTGGTGTTTGGGTAGTGTAGGGGGTCGTGCTGAGGGTATTGTTTTAGGGTTTAGGGAAGGTCAGTGGTGTTTATGTAGTGTTGGGGGTCATGCGGGGGTAGTGTTTTAGCGTTTAGGGTAGTGCAGTGGTCTTTGGGTAGTGTAGGGGGTTCTGCGGGGGTAGTGGTTTAGGGTAGTGCAGTGTTCTTTGGGTAGTATAGGGGGTCGTGCTGGGGGTAGTGTTTTAGTGTTTAGTGTAGTGCAGTGGTCTTTGGGAAGTGTAAAGAGGTCATGCTGGGGTAGTGTTTTAGGGTTCAGGGTAGTGCATTGGTATTTGTGTAGTGAAGGGGGTCATGCTGGTGGTAGTGTTTTAGTGTTTAGGGTAGTGCATTGGTGTTTGTGTAGTGTAGGGGGTCATGCTGGGGAAAGTGTTTTAGGGATTAGGGCAGAGCAGTTGTGTTTTGATAGTGTAGGGGGTCGTGCTGGGGTAGTGTTTTAGGGTTTAGGGTAGTGCATTGATGTTTGTGTAGCGAAGGGGGTCATGCTGGGGGTAGTGTTTTAGGGTTTAGGGTAGTGCATTGGTGTTTGGGTAGTGTAGGGGGTCATGCTGGGGGTAGTGTTTTGGGGTTTAGGGCAGAGCACTGGTGTTTGTGTAGTGTAGGGGGTCATGCTGGGGATAGTGTTTCAGGGTTTAGGGCAGAACAGTTGTGTTTTGGTAGTGAAGGGGGTCGTGCTGTGGGTAGTGTTTTAGGGTTTAAGGCAGAACCGTAGAGTTAGGGTAGTGTAGGGGGTCATGCTGTGGGTACTGTTTTAGGGTTTAGGGCAGTGCAGTAGTGTTTGGGTAGTGTAGGGGGTCGTGCGGGGGTAGTGTTTTAGCGTTTAGGGTAGTGCAGTATTCTTTGGGTAGTGTAGGGTGTTGTGCGGGGGTCGTGTTTTAGGGTTTAGGATAGTGCAGTGGTCTTTGGGTAATTTAGGGGGTCGTGCTGAGGGTAGTATTTTAGGATTTAGGGTAGTGCAGTGGTCTCTGGGTAGTGTAAGGAGGTCGTGCTGGGGTGGTGGTTTAGGGTTTATGGTAGTGCAGTGGTGTTTGGGTAGTGTAGGGGGTCGTGCTGTGGGTAGTGTTTTACGGTTTAAGGCAGAGCAGTGGTGTTAGGGTAGTGTAGGGGGTCGTACTGTGGGTAGTGTTTTAGGGTTTAGGGCAGTGCAGTGGTGTTTGGGTAGTGTAGGGGGTCGTGCTGATAGTAGTGTTTTTGGGTTTAGGGTAGTGCTGTAGTGTTTGTGTAGTGTAGGGCGTAGTGCTGGGGGTAGTGTTTTAGGGTTTAGCGTAGTGCAGTGATGTTCAGGTACTGTAGGATGGTAGTGCTGGGGGTAGTGTAGGGGATCGTGCGGGGGTAGTGTTTTAGGGTTTAATGTAGTACAGTGGTGTTCGGGTATTGTAGGGGGTCGTACTTGGGGGAGTATTTTAGGGTTTAGGGCAGTGCAGTGGTGTTTGGGTAGTGTAGGGGGTCGTGCTGGGGGTGGTGTTTTAGGGTTTATGGCAGTGCATTGGTTTTCGAGCAGTGTAGGGGGTCGTGCTGGGGTTGGTGTTTTAGGGTTTAGGGTAGTGCAGTAGTGTTCTTGCAGTGTAGGGGGTCGTGCTGGGGGTGGTGTTTTAGGGTTTACGGCAATGCAGTGGAGTTCGGGCAGTTTAGAAGGTTGTGCTGTGGATGGTGTTATAGGGTAGGGTAGTGCATTGGTGTTCAGGTAGTGTAGGGGGTCATGCTGGGGGTAGTTTATAGGGTTTAGGGTAGTACAGTGGTGTTTGGGTACTGTAGGGGGTCGTGCTGGGGGTAGTGTTTTAGGGTATAGGGTAGTACAGTGGTGTTTGGGTACTGTAGGGGGTTGTTCTGGGGGTAGTGTAGGGGTACGTGCTGGGGGTAGTGTTTTAGGATTTAAGGTAGTGCAGTGGTGTTCGGGTAGTGTGGGGGGTCGTGCTTGGGGGAGTGTTTTAGGGTTTAGGGCAGTGCATTGGTGTCCTGGCAGTGTAGGGGGTCGTGGGGGGTGGTGTTTCAGGGTTTAGGGCAGTGCAATGGTGTTCGGGCAGTGCAGCGGGTCATGCGGTGGGTGGTGTTTCAGGGTTTAGGGCAGTGCATTGGTGTTTGGGCAGTGAAGAGGGTTGTGCTGGGTGTGGTGTTTCAGGGATCATGCTGGGGTGGTGTTTCAGGGTTTACAGCAGTGCCGTGGTGTCCAGGGCATGTAGGGGATCATGCGGGGGTTGTGTTTCAGGCTTTAGGGCAGTGCAGTGGTGTTAGGGGAGTGTAGGGGGCATGCAGGGGTGGTGTTTCAGGGCTTAGGGCAGTGGAGTGGTATTCGGGCAGTGCAGGGGGTTGTGGTGGTGGTGTTTCAGGGTTTAGGGCAGTCCAGTGGTGTTTGGGCTGTGCAGGGGGTCGTGCTGGGGTGGTGATTCAGGGTTTAGGGCAGTGCAGTGGTGTTCGGGCAGTGCAAGGGGTTGTGTGGGGGTGGTGTTTCTGGGTTTAGGGCAGTGCAGTGGTGATTGGGCAGTGTAGGGGGTCGTGCGGGGGTAGTGTTTCAGGGTTCAGTGCAGTTGTGTTTGGGCAGTCTAGGTGGTCATGCTGGGGTGGTGTTTTACGTTTTAAAGTAGTGCAGTGGTGTTCGGGTAGTGTAGGTGGTCATGCTGGGGGTAGTGTTATAGGGTTTAGGGTAGTGCAGTGGTGTTCGGGTACTGTAGGGGGTCGAGCTGGGGGTATTGTTTTAGGGTGTAGGCTAGTGCAGTGGTGTTTGGGTACTGTAGGCGGTCATGCTGGGGGTAGTGTAGGGGGTCATGCTGGGGGTGGTGTTTTAGCGTTTAGGTTAGTGCAGTGGTGTTCGGGTATTGTAGGGGGTCGTGCTTGGGGGAGTGTTTTAGGATTTAGGGCAGTGCAGTGGTTTTCAGGCAGTGTAGGGGGTCTTGCTGGGGGTGGTGTTTCAGGGTTTAGAGCAGTGATGTTCGGGCAGTAAAGGGGGTCTTGCTGAGGATGGTGTTTCAGGGTTAAGGGCAGTGCAGTGGTGTACGGGCAGTGTAGGGGGTCATGCTGGGGGTGGTGTTTCAGAGTTTAGGGCAGTGCAATGAAGTTCGGGCAGTGTAGGGGGTCATGCGGGGGTGGGGTTTCAGGGTTTAGGGCAGAGCAGTGGTGTTTGGGAAGTGTAGGGGGTCGTGCAGGGGGTGGAGACTCAGGGCTTAGGGCAGTGCAGTGGTATTCAGGCAGTGCAGGGGGTCGTCCAGGGGGGAGGTATTTCAGGGTTTAAGTGCAGTGGAGTGGTATTCAGGAAGTGCAGGGGGTCATGCAGGGGGTGGTGTTTCAGGGCTTAGGGCAGTGCAGTGGTGTTCGGGTAGTGCACGGGGTCGTGCGGGGGTGGTGTGTCAGGGTTTAGGGCAGTGCAGTGGTGTTCGGGCAGTGCAGCAGGTCGTGCTGGGGTAGTGTTCCAGGGTTTAGGGCAGTGCAGTGGTGTTCGGGCTGTGCAAGGGGTCGTGCGGGGGTAGTGTTTCACGGTTTAGGGCAGTGCAGTGGTGTTCAGGCAGTTCAGGGGGTCGTGCTGGGGGTAGTATATCAGGGTTTAGGGCAGTGCAGTGGTCTTTGGGAAATGTAGGTGGTCATGCTGGGGTAGTGTTTTAGGGTTTAGGGTAGTGCAGTGGTGTTCGGGTAGTGTAGGGGGTCATGCTGGGGATAGTGTAGTGGGTCGTGCTGGGGCAGTGTTTTAGGGTTTAGGGCAGTGCAGTGGTGTTTGGGTAGTGTAGGGGGTTGTGCTGGGGGTGGTGTTTTAGGGTTTAGGGTAGTGCAGTGGTGTTCCGGTAGTATAGGGAGTCGTGCTTTGGGTCGTGTTTTAGGGTTTAGGGCAGTGCAGTGGTGTTCGGGTAGTGTAGGGGGTCGTGCTTGGGGTGTTCGGGTCGTGTAGGGGTCATGCTGGAGGTGGTGTTTTAGGATTTAGGGCAGTGCTGTGGTGTTCCGGCAGTGTAGGGGGTCATACCGGGCTGGTGTTTCAGGGTTCAGTGCAGTTGTGTTTGGGCAGTGTAGGGGGTCGTGCTGGGGTGGTGTTTCAGGGTTTAGAGCAGACCAGTGGTATTCGGGCAGTGTCGGGGGTCATGCTGGGGGTAGTGTTTCAGGGTTTAGGGCAGAGCAGTGGTGTTCGGGCAATCTAGGGGGTCATGCTGGGTGTGTTGTTTCACGGTTTAGCATTATATATATATATACGGATTGCGACACCTGTTTTTTTCACAATTCATTAACATTTTTGGAAGTCCTTTGTGACGTGGAGTGCTCAATGGTATCGTGCCCAGCCCAATAGGCACGTGTATGACTAATCTTCAAAACTTGGGACAACTTTCTGCCCCTTACCACTGGCACAGCGAATTGCATTTGCAGTACATTTACTTATTTTCTTCATTGCTAAATCACTTTCTTTTCCGTCGTTTATTCACACCATTTTATCACCACTCTTTTACTCCGAAACTTTCCAATCCGCATGCAAGGAATTATGGCACTTTCCCAAATTTCTAATGCTCCTGTTGGGCCAACCGCACCTCTCATCAAGAACACGACATGAGCCAAATTCATCGATAGCAGTTTATTAAAACCCAATGCATTTCGAGCCTAAAGGGGCCCTTCGTCAAGGGAAACTGTAAATGACAATTGATCAATAATTAAAATTCCATACCGCCAGTGTGTGCACAAATGTCTCATTTTTACAAGTTTTACTTCTTATCACAGACTCAACTGTTCATAACCATTGAATGTATTATTAACATTTACTCGATACAATAACCCCTTCGATGCTTCTATCCAAAACTGAATCTCTTCACTTTATCATTAGCGTTATACAACTTGATTTCGCACAGTGATACATTACTATATTTCCCCCTGCTAGTACCTCCAATCTCATACTTCCCCATCAACTCTCTCCCGACTAAACCTTCCCTTTCCTCTCCTCCCATCAAAACATCCCTCTTCACACTTCCCTTAACTCACTCCACCTCACTTCCTTACATATCTTCATCACATACCTCCTAGCAAACAAAACTTACTCCCTGCTTTTAAACACTTTTCACTCCTCCCATCTAGCAGCCTGCCACCTAATCTCCACATAATTATCACCTGCGCCGCTTTCAAAACTCCCGAGACTCCTCAAAACACTTCTACTCCCATAATGCATTAACTTGGAAGAAGTATCGAATACTAAATTCATGTGACATTTTTATAACATTTTGACGCAGCTGTAGTCGTTTTAAAACCATTGCCAATTGTATACAACATATGTTCAGATCAACGTTCATGTTGGAAAAAATAATATAATAATTTCCCATTCTTCTGACTACAAAAAAATAAATACGCTTTGTGAATTTCGAGGTTCCGCTTTGCATGAGGATGAAACACATGATTACCAAACTGTTTCTTTGTATATATTTTTCTTTTTTGGGTGCTAACCCGGTAGGGCATGTCTTGCAAAAGCATTATATATATATATATACGGGTTGCGACACCTGTTTTTTTCACAATTCATCAACATTTTTGGAAGTCCTTTGTGACGTAGCGTGCTCAATGGTATCGTGCCCAGCCCAACAGGCACGGTTTAGGGCAGTGCAGTGGTGTTCGGGCAGTCAAGGGGGTCGTGCTGGGGATGTTGTTTTAGGGTTTAGGGCAGCGCAGTGATGTTCGGGCACTCTAGGGGGTCTTGCTGGGGGTGGCGTTTAAGGGTTTAGGGCAGTGCAGTGGTCTTCGGGCAGTCTAGGGGGTCATGCTGGGGGTGGTGTTTCAGTGTTAAGGGCAGTGGTTTTCAGGCAGTGCAGGTGGTCGTGTGGGGGTGGTCTTTCAGGGTTTAGGGTAGTGCAGTGGTGTTCGGGCAGTGCAGCGGGTCGTAAGGGAGGTAGTGTTTCAGGGTTTAGGGCAGAGCAGCGGTGTTCGGGAAATGCAGGGGGTCATGCGGGGGTAGTGTTTCAGGGTTTAGTGCAGTGGTTTTTCGGGCAGTTCACGGGGTCATGCTGGGGGTAGTGTTTCAGCGTTTAGGGCAGTGCAGTGGTCTTTGGGCAATGTAGGGGGTCGTACTGGTGTAGTGTTTTAGGGTTTAGGGTAGTGCAGTGGTGTTTGGGATATGTAGGTGGTCATACTGGGGTAGTGATTTAGGGTTTAGGGTAGTGCAGTGGTGTTTGTGTAGGGAAGGGGGTCCTGCTGGGTGTAGTGTTTTAGAGTTTCGGGTAATGCAGTGGTGTTCGGATAGTGTAGGGGGTCATGCTGGGGGTACTGTAGGGGGTCATACTAAGGGTAGTGTTTTAGGACTTAGGGTAGTGCGGTGGTGTTCGGGTACTGTAGGGTGGTAGTGCTGGGGGTAGTGTAGGGGATCGTGCTGGGGTAATGTTTTAGGGTTTAGGGTAGTGCAGCGATGTTTGGGTAGTATAGGGGGTCGTGCTGTGGGTAGTGTTTTAGGGTCTAAGGTAGTGCAGTGGTGTTTGGGTAGTGTAGGGGTCGTGTAGGGTAGTTTGTTAGGGTTTAGGGTAGTGCAGTGATCTTTGGGTAGTGAAGGGGGTCGTGCAGGGGGTAGTTTTTTGGGTTTAGGGTAGTGCAGTGGTCTTTCGGTAGTGTAGGGGTTCGTACTGGTGGTAGTGTTTTAGAGTTTAGGGTAGTGCAGTGGTGTTTGTGTAGTGTAGGGGGTCGTGCTGGGGGTAGTGTTTTGGGGTTTAGGGCAGAGCAGTGTTGTTTGTGTAGTGGGTCTTGCTGGGGGTAGTGTTTTAGGGATTAGGGCAGAGCAGTTGTGTTTTCGTAGTATAGGGGTTCACACTGTGGGTAGTGTTATAGGGTTTAGGGCAGAGCAGTGGTGTTAAGGTAGTGTAGGGGGTCGTGCTGTGGGTAGTGTTTTAAGGTTTAGGGCAGTGCAGTGGTGTTTGGGTAGTGTAGGGGGTCATGCTGGGGGTAGTGTTTTTGGGTTTAGCGTAGTGCAGTGGTGTTCAGGTGGTGTAGGGCGTCATGCTTTGGATAGTGTTATAGGATTTTGGGTAGTGTAGTGGTGTTTGGGTACTGTAGGGGGTTGTGCTGGTGTTAGTGTTTTAGGGTTTAGGGTAGTGCAGTGGTGTTCGGGTACTGTAGGGTGGTAGTGCTGGGAGTAGTGTAGGGGTCGTGCTGGGAGTAGTGTTTTAGGGTTTATGGTAGTACGGTTGTGTTCGGGAAGTGTGGGGGGTCAAATTTGGAGGAGTGTTTTAGCATTTAGGGCAGTGCAGTGGTGTTCAGGCAGTGCAGGGGGTCATGCAGGGGGGAAGTGTTTCAGGATTTGGGGCAGTGGAGTGGTATTCGGGCAGTGCAGGGGTTCGTGCTGGCAGTGGTGTTTCAGGGTTTAGGGCAGTCCAGTGGTGTTCGGGCTGTGCAGGGGGTCGTGCTGGGGTGGTGTTTCAGGGTAAAGGCAGTGCAGTGGTGTTCGGGCAGTGCAAGGGGTTGTGCGGGGGTGGTGTTTCAGTGTTTAGGGCAGTGCAGTTGTGTTTGGGCAGTGCAAGTGGTCATGCGGGGATGTTGTTTCAGGGTAGAGGGCAGTGCAGTGGTGTTCGGGCAGTCCAGGGGGTCATGCGGGGGTGGTGTTTCAGGGTTTAGGGCAGTGCAGTGGTGTTCAGGCAGTGCAGGGGGTTGTGTGGGGGGTAGTGTTTCAGGGTTTATGGCAGTGCAGTGGTGTTCGGGCAGTGTAGGGGGTCGTGCGGGGGTAGTGTTTCATTGTTCAGTGCAGTTGTGTTCGGGCAGTCTAGGTGCTCATGCTGGGGTGGTTTATGTTTTAAGGTTGTTCAGTGGTGTTTGGGTAGTGTAGGTGGTCATGCTGGGGGTAGTGTTATAGGGTTTAGGGTAGTGCAGTGGTGTTCGGGTATTGTAGGGGGTCGTTCTGCGGGTAGTGTTTTAGGGTTTAGGCTAGTGAAGTGGTGTTTTGGTACTGTAGGCGATCATGCTGGGGGTAGTGTAGGGGGTCGTACTGGGGGTAGTGTTTTAGGGTTTAGGGTAGTGCAGTGGTGTTCGGGTATTGTAGGGGGTCATGCTTGGGAGAGTGTTTTAGGATTTAGGGCAGTGCAGTGGTGTTCAGGCAGTGTAGGGGGTCTTGCTGGGGGTGCTGTTTCAGGGTTTAGAGCAGTGGTGTTAGGGCAGTGTATGGGGTCTTGCTGGGGGTGGTGTTTCAGGGTTAAGGGCAGTGCAGTGGTGTATGGGCAGTGTAGGGGGTCATGCTGGGGGTGGTGTTTCAGGGTTTAGGGTGGTGGAATGGTGTTTGGGCAGTGTAGGGGGTCATGCAGGGGGTGGTGTTTCAGGGTTTAGGGCAGTGCATTGGTGTTTGGGCAATGAAGGGGGTCGTGCTAGGGGGTGGTGTTTCAGGGATCATGCAGAGGTAGTGTTTCAGGGTTTAGAGCAGTGCCGTGGTGTTCAGGTAGTGTAGGGGGTCATGCGGGGGTGGTGTTTCATGGTTTAGGGCAGTGCAGTGGTGTTTGGGCAGTGTAGGGGCTTGCGGGGGTGGTGTTTCAGGGTTTAGGGCAGAGCAGTGGTGTTTGGGAAGTGCAGGGGGTCATGCAGGGGGGTGGAGATTCAGGGCTTAGGGCAGTGCAGTGGTGTTCGGGCAGTGCAGGGGGTCGTGTGGGGGTGGTGTTTCAGGGTTTAGGGCAGTGCAGTGGTGTTCGGAAAGTGCAGGGGGTTGTGTGGGGTGTGGTGTTTTAGGATTTAGGGCAGTGCAGTGGTGTTTGGGTAGTATAGGGGGTCGTGCTGGGGATGGTGTTTCAGGGTTTAGGGCAGTGCAGTGGTGTTCGGGAAGTGTAGGGGGATCTTACTGGGGGTGGTGTTTTAGGGTTTAGAGCAGTGGTGTTTGGGCAGTGTAGGGGGTCATGCGGGAGGTGGTGTTTCAGGGTTTAGGGCAGTGCAGTGGAGTTCGGGCAGTGTAGGGGGCTCGTGCTGGGGGTGGTGTTTCAGGCTTTAGGGCAGTGCAGTGGTGTTCGGGCAGTGCAGCAGGTTGTGCGGGGGTAGTGTTTCAGGGTTTAGGGCAGTGCAGTGGTGTTCAGGCAGTTCAGGGGGTCGTGCTGGGGGTAGTGTTTCAGGGTTTAGGCAGTGCAATGGTCTTTGGGAAATGTAGGTGGTCGTGCTCTGGTAGTGTTTTAGAGTTTAGGGTAGTGCAGTGGTGTTTGTGTAGTGAAGGGGGTTCTGCTGGGGGTAGTGTTTTAGGGTTTAGGGTAGTGCAGTGGTATTCAGGTAGTGTAGGGGGTCGTGCTGGGGATAGTGTAGTGGGTCGTGCTGGGGCAGTGTTTTAGGGTTTAGGGCAGTGCAGTGGTGTTTGGGTAGTGTAGGGAGTCGTGCTGGGGGTGGTGTTTTAGGGTTTAGGATAGTGCAGTGGTGTTCCGGTAGTGTAGGGAGTCGTGCTTGGGGTGGTGTTTTAGGGTTTAGGGCAGTGCAGTGATGTTCGGGTAGTGTAGGAGATCGTTCGTGCTTAGGGTGTAGGGGTCGTGCTGGAGGTGGTGTTTTATGGTTTAGGGAAGTGCAGTGGTGTTTCGGGCATTGTAGGGGGTCATGCTGTGGGTGGTGTTTTTAGGATTTAGGGCAGTGCAGTGGTGTTCGGGCAGTGTAGGAGGTCATACGGGGCTGGTGTTTCAGGGTTCAGTGCAGTCGTGTTTGGGAAGTGTAGGGGGTCGTGCTGGGGTGGTGTTTCAGGGTTTAGGGCAGATCAGCGGTGTTCGGGCAGTGTCGGGGGTCGTGCTGGGGGGAGTGTTTCAGGGTTTAAGGCAGAGCAGTGGTGTTTGGGCAATCTAGGGGGTCATGCTGGGGGTGTTGTTTCAGGGTTTAGGGCAGTGCAGTGGTGTTCGGGCAGTCAAGGATGTCGTGCTTGGGATGTTGTTTAAGGGTTTAGGGCAGCGCAATGGTGTTCGGGCAGTCTAGGGGGTCGTGTTGGGGGTGGTGTTTCAGGGTTTAAGGCAGTGCATTGGTCTTAGGGCAGTCTAGGGGGTCATGCTGGGGGTGGTGTTTCAGTGTTAAGGGCAGTGGTTTTCAGGTAGTGCAGGTGGTCGTGCGGGGGTAGTCTTTCAGGATTTAGGGTAGTGCAGTGGGGTTCGGGCAGTGCCGCGGGTCGTAAGGGGGGTAGTGTTTCAGGGTTTAGAGCAGCGGTGTTCGGGAAATGCAGGGGGTCATGTGGGGGTAGTGTTTCAGGGATTAGGGCAGTGCAGTGGTGTTCTGGCAGTTCACAAGGTCATGCTGGGGTAGTGTTTCAGGGTTTAAGGCAGTGCAGTGGTCTTTGGGCAATGAAGGGGGTCGTACTGGGGTAGTGTTTTAGGGTTTAGGGTAGTGCAGTGGTGTTTGTGTAGTGAAGGGGGTCGTGCTGGGGTTAGTGTTTTAGGGCTATGGGTAGTGCAGTGGTATTCGGGTAGTGTAGGGGGTCTTGCTGGGGGTAGTGTCGGCGGTCATGCTGGGGGTTGTGTTTTAGGGCTTAGGGTAGTGCAATGCTGTTCGGGTAGTGTAGGGGGTCGTGCTGGGGTGGTGTTTTATGGTTTAGGGTAGTGCAGTGGAGTTCGGGTAGTCTAGGGAGTTGTGGTTGGGGTGGTTTTTTAGGGTTTAGGGAAGTGCAGTGGTGTTCAGGTAGTGTAGGGGGTCGTGCTTGGAGTGTTCGGGTAGTGTAGGGGGTTGTGCTGGGGGTGTTGTTTTAGGGTTTAGGGCAGTGCAGTGGTGTTCGGGCACTGTAGGGTGTTGTGCTGGGGGTGTTGTTTTAGTGTTTAGGGCAGTGCAGTGGTGTTAAGGCAGTGTAGGGTGTCGTGTTGGGGGTGATGTTTCATGGTTTAGGGCAGTGCAGTGGTGTTTAGGGAGTGTAGGGGGTCGTGCTGGGGTCGTGTTTAGGATTTAGGGCTGTGCAGTGATGTTCAGGGAGTCGTGCTGGGGGTGGCGTTTCAGGGTTTAGGGCAGTGCAGTGGAGTTCGGGCAGAGTAGGGGGTCTTGCAGAGGGTGGTCTTTCAGGGTTCAGTGCAGTCGTGTTCGGGCAGAGTAGGGGGTTATGCTGGGGCTGGTGTTTCAGGGCAGAGCAGTGGTTTCAGGCAGTGTAGGGGGTCGTGCTGGGGTGGTGTTTCAAGGTTTAGGGCAGTGCAGTGGTGTTCAGACATTCTAGGGGGTTGTGCTGGTAGTTGTGTTTCAGGGTTTAGGTCAGTGCAGTGGTGTTCGGGCCGTCTAGGTGGTCGTGCTGGGGGTGGTCTTTCAGGGTTTAGGGCAGTGGCTTTCGGACAGTCTGGGGGTCTAGCAGGGGTGTTGTTTCAGGGTTTAGGGCAGTGCAGTGGTGTTCAGGCAGGTGCTGGAGGTGGTGTTTCAGGGTTTTGGGCAGTGCAGTGGTGTTCGGGCGGTGTAGGGGGTCTTACTGGGGGTGGTTTTTCAGGGTATAGGGCAGTGCAGTGATGTTCAGGGAGTGTAGGGGGTCGTGCTGGGGGTGGTGTTTCAGGGTTTAGGGCAGTGCAGTGGTGTTCGGACATTCTAGGGGGTCATGCTGGGGGTAGTGTTTCAGGGTTTAGGTCAGTGCAGTTGTGTTCGGGCGGTCTAGGTGGTCGTGCTGGGGGTGGTCTTTCAGGGTTTAGGGCAGAGGCATTTGGGCAGTCTAGGGGGTCTAGCGGGTGTGTTGTTTCAGGGTTTAGGGCAGTGCAGTGGTGTTCAGGCTGGTGCTGGAAGTGGGGTTTTTAAGGATTAAAGGCAATGTAGTGGTGTTCGGGCTGTTTAGGGGGTCGTGCGGGGGGGTGTTTCAGGGTTCGGGTAGTGCAGTGGTGTTTGGGCATTTTAGGGGGTAGTGCTGGGGGTGGTGTTTCAGGGTTTAGGGCAGTGCAATTGTGTTTGGGCAGCGTATGGGATCGTGCCGGAGTGGTGGTTCAGGGTTAAGGGCTATGCAGTTGTGGTCGGGCAGTGTAGGGGTGGTGCGGGGGTGGTGTATCAGGATTTAGGGCAGTGCAGTGTATTCGGGCAGTATAGGGGGTCGTGCGGGGGTGGTGTTTCAGGGTCTTGGCAGTACAGTGGTGTTCTGGCAGTGTAGGTGGTCCTGTAGGGGGTGTTGTTTTAGGGTTTAGGGCAGAGCAATGGTGTTCGGGCAGTGTAGGGGATCGTGATGGGGATAGTGTTTAGGGTTTAGGGCAGAGCAGTGGAGTTCGGGCAGTCAATGGGATCATGCAGGGGGTGGTGTTTCAGGGTTAAGAGTAGTGCAGTGGTGTTCGGGAAGTGTAGGGAATCGTTCTTGGGGTGGTTTATTAGGGTTTAGGGCAGTGCAGTGGTGTTTGGGTAGTGTTGGGGGTTGTGCTGTGGCTGCTGTTTCAGGGTTTAGGGCAGTGCAGTGGTGTTCTGGCAGAGAAGGGGGTCATGCTGTGTGTGTTCTTTCAGGATTTAGTGCAGTGGTGCTCAGGCAGTGTAGGGGTCTTCCTTGGGGTGGTGTTTCAGGGTATAGGGCAGTGCAATGGTGTTCGGGCAGCGTAAGGGGTCTTGCTGGGGGTGGTGTTTCAGGGTTTTGGGCAGTGCAGTGGTGTTCGAGCAGTGTAGGCGGTCGTGCGGGGCATGGTTTTTCAGGGTTTAGGGCAGTGCAGTGGTGTTTGGACAGTGTAAGCGGTCATGCAGGGTGTAGTGTTTCAGGGTTTAATGCAGTGCAGTGGTGTTTGTGCAGTGTAGGGGGTCGTGCTAGGGTAGTGTTTCAGGTTTTAGGGTAGTGCAGTGGTCTTTGGGCAATGTTGGGGGTAGTGTTGGGGTAGTGTTTTAGGATTTAGGATAGTGCAGTGGTCTTTGGGTAGAGAAGGGGGTCATGCTGGGTTTAGTGTTTTAGGGTAGTGCAGTGGTGTTTGTGTAGTGAAGGGGGTCGTGCTGGGGTTAGTGTTTTAGGGCTATGGGTAGTGCAGTGGTATTCGGGTAGTGTAGGGGGTCATGCTGGGGGTAGTGTCGGCGGTCATGCTGGGGGTAGTGTTTTAGGGCTTAGGGTAGTGCAATGCTGTTCGGGTAGTGTAGGGGGTCGTGCTGGGGGGGTGTTTTATGGTTCAGGTTAGTGCAGTGGAGTTCGGGTAGTGTAGGGAGTTGTGGTTGGGGTGGCGTTTTAGGGTTTCGGGAAGTGCAGTGGTGTTCAGGTAGTGTAGGGGGTAGTGCTTGGAGTGTTCGGGTAGTGTAGGGGGTTGTGCTGGGGGTGTTGTTTTAGTGTTTAGGGCAGTGCAGTGGTGTTAAGGCAGTGTAGGTTGTGGTGCTGGGGGTGATGTTTCAGGGTTTAGGGCAGTGCAGTGGTGTTTAGGGAGTGTAGGGGGTCGTGCTGGGGTCGTGTTTAGGATTTAGGGCTGTGCAGTGATGTTCAGGGAGTGTAGGGGGTCGTGCTGGGGGTGGCGTTTCAGGTTTTAGGGCAGTGCAGTGGTGTTCGGGCACTGTAGGGTGTTGTGCTGGGGGTGTTGTTTTAGTGTTTAGGGCAGTGCAGGGGTGTTAAGGCAGTGTAGGTTGTCGTGCCGGGTGTGCTGTTTCAGGGTTTAGGGCAGTGCAGTGGTGTTTGGACAGTGTAGGGGGTCGTGCTGGGGTCGTGTTTAGGATTTAGGGCAGTGCAGTGATGTTCAGGGAGTGTAGGGGGTCGTGCTGGGGGTGGCGTTTCAGGGTTTAGGGCAGTGCAGTGGTGTTCGGGCAGAGTAGGGGGTCTTGCAGGGGGTGGTGTTTCAGGGTTCAGTGCAGTCGTGTTCGGGCAGAGTAGGGGGTTATGCTGGGGCTGGTGTTTCAGGACAGAGCAGTGGTTTCGGGCAGTGTAGGGGGTCGTGCTGGGGTGGTGTTTCAAGGTTTAGGGCAGTGCAGTGGTGTTCAGACATTCTAGGGGGTTGTGCTGGGGGCAGTGTTTCAGGGTTTAGGTCAGTGCAGTGGTGTTCGGGCCATCTAGGTGGTCGTGCTGGGGGTGGTCTTTCAGGGTTTAGGGCAGTGGCTTTCGGACAGTCTAGGGGGTCTAGCAGGGGTGTTGTTTCAGGATTTAGGGCAGTGCAGTGGTGTTCAGGCAGGTGCTGGAGGTGGTGTTTCAGGGTTTTGGGCAGTGCAGTGGTGTTCGGGCGGTGTAGGGGGTCTTACTGGGGGTGGTTTTTCAGGGTATAGGGCAGTGCAGTGATGTTCAGGGAGTGTAGGGGGTCGTGCTGGGGGTGGTGTTTCAGGGTTTAGGGCAGTGCAGTGGTGTTCGGACCTTCTAGGGGGTCGTGCTGGGGGTAGTGTTTCAGGGTTTAGGTCAGTGCAGTTGTGTTCGGGCCGTCTAGGTGGTCGTGCTGGGGGTGGTCTTTCAGGGTTTAGGGCAGAGGCATTTGGGCAGTCTAGGGGGTCTAGCGGGTGTGTTGTTTCAGGGTTTAGGGCCGTGCAGTGGTGTTCAGGCTGGTGCTGGAAGTGGTGTTTCAGGGTTAAGGGCAATATAGTGGTGTTCGAGCTATTTAGGGGGTCGTGCGGGGGGGGTGTTTCTGGGTTCGGGTAGTGCAGTGGTGTTTGGGCATTGTAAGGGGTAGTGCTGGGGTGGTGTTTCATGGTTTAGGGCAGTGCAATTGTGTTTGGGCAGTGTATGGGATCGTGCCGGAGTGGTGGTTCAGGGTTTAGGGCTGTGCAGTGGTGGTCGGGCAGTGTAGGTGTCGTGCAGGTGTGGTGTATCAGGATTTAGGGCAGTGCAGTGTATTCGGGCAGTGAAGGGGGTCGTGCGGGGGTGGTGTTTCAGGGTTTTGGCAGTACAGTGGTGTTCTGGCAGTGTAGGAGGTCCTGTAGAGGGTGTTGTTTTAGGGTTTAGGGCAGAGCAATGGTGTTCGGGCAGTGTAGGGGATCGTGAGGGGGATAGTGTTTCAGGGTTTAGGGCAGTGCAGTGGTGTTTGCGTAGTGTAGGGGGTCGTGCTAGGGTAGTGTTTCAGGTTCTAGGGTAGTGCAGTGGTCGTTGGGTAGTATAGGGGGTCATGCTGGGGTAGTGTTTTAGGGTTTAGGGTAGTGCAGTGGTGTTTGTGTAGAGAAGGGGGTTGTGCTGGGGGTAGTGTTTTAGGGTTTAGGTTAGTGCAGTGGTGTTAGGGTAGTGTAGGGGTTTGTGCTGGGGGTAGTGTTTTAGGGTAGTGCAGTGGTGTTTGTGTAGTGAAGGTGGTCGTGCTGGGGTAGTGTTTTAGGGCTATGGTTAGTGCAGTGGTGTTTGGGTAGTGTAAGGGGTCATGCTGGGGGTAGTGTCGGCGGTCATGTTGGGGGTAGTGTTTTAGGACTTAGGGTAGTGCAATGCTGTTTGGGTAGTGTAGTGGGTCATGCTGGGGGTGGTGTTTTATGGTTTAGGGTAGTGCAGTGGAGTTCGGGTAGTGTAGGGAGTCGTGGTTGGGGTGGTGTTTTAGGGTTTAGGGCAGTGCAGTGGTGTTCAGGTAGTGTAGGGGGTCGTGCTTGGAGTGTTCGGGTGGTGTAGGGGGTTGTGCTGGGGGTGTTGTTTTAGGGTTTAGGGCAGTGCAGTGGTGTTCGGGCACTGTAGGGTGTTGTGCTGGGGGTGTTGTTTTAATATTTAGGGCAGTGCAGTGGTGTTAAGGCAGTGTAGGGTGTCGTGCTGGGGGGGATGTTTCAGGGTTTAAGGCAGTGCAGTGGTGTTTGGGCAGTGTAGGGGGTCATGCTGGGGCCGTGTTTAGGATTTAGGGCAGTGCAGTGATGTTCAGGAAGTGTAGGGGGTCATGCTGGGGGTGGTGTTTCAGGGTTTAGGGCAGTGCAGTGGTGTTCGGGCAGAGTAGGGGGTCTTGCAAGGGGTGGTGTTTCAGGGTTCAGTGCAGTTGTGTTCGGGCAGAGTAGGGGGTCATGCTGGGGCTGGTGTTTCAGGGTTTAGGGCAGAGCAGTGGTTTCGGGCAGTGTAGGGGGTCGTGCTGGGGTGGTGTTTCAAGGTTTAGGGCAGTGCAGTGGTGTTCGGACATTCTAGGGGGTCGTGCTGGGGGTAGTCTTTCAGGGTTTAGGTCAGTGCAGTGGTGTTCGGGCCGTCTAGGTGGTCGTGCTGGGGGTGGTCTTTCAGGGTTTAGGGCAGTGGCTTTCGGGCAGTCTAGTGGGTCCAGCAGGGGTGTTGTTTCACGGTTTAGGGCAGTGCAGTGGGGTTCAGGCAGTGCTGGAGGTGGTGTTTCAGGGTTTTGGGCAGTGCAGTGGTGTTCGGGCAGTGTAGGGGGTCTTACTGGGGGTGGTGTTTCAGGGTTAAGGGCAATGCAGTGGTGTTTGGGCTGTTTAGGAGGTCGTGCGGGGGTTGTGTTTCAGGGTTCGGGTAGTGCAGTGGTGTTTGGGCATTGTAGGGAGTAGTGCTGGGGGTGGTGTTTCAGGGTTTAGGGCAGTGCAGTGGTGGTCAGGCAGTGTAGGGGTCTTGCGGGGGTGGTGTATCAAGATTTAGTGCAATGCAGTGTATTCAGGCTGTGTAGGGGGTCGTGCGGGGGGTGGTGTTTCAGGGTTTTGGCAGTACAGTGGGGTTCTGGCAGTGTGGAAGGTCCTGTAGGTGGTGTTGTTTTAGGGTTTAGAGCAGAGCAATGGTGTTCGGGCAGTGTAGGGGATCGTGAAGGGGATAGTGTTTCAGGGTTTAGGGCAGTGCAGTGGTGTTTGCGTAGTGTAGGGGGTCGTGCTAGGTTAGTGTTTCAGGTTTTAGGGTGGTGCAGTGGTCTTTGGGCAATGTTGGGGCTAGTGCTGCGGTAGTATTTTAGGGTTTAGGGTAGTGCAGTGGTCTTTGGGTAGTATAGGGGGTGATGCTGGGGTAGTGTTTTAGGGTTTAGGGTAGTGCAGTGGTGTTTGTGTAGAGAAGGGGGTCGTGCTGGGGGTAGTGTTTTAGGGTTTATGTTAGTGCAGTGGTGTTCGGGTAGTGTAGGGGTTTGTGCTGGGGTAGTGTTCTAGGGTTTAGGGTAGTGCAGTGGTGTTTGTGTAGTTGGGGGGGTCGTGCTGGGGGTAGTGTTAGGGTTTAGGTTAGTGCAGTGGTGTTCGGGTAGTGTAGGGGTTTGTGCTGGGGTAGTGTTCTAGGGTTTAGGGTAGTGCAGTGGTGTTTGTGTAGTTGAGGGGGTCGTGCTGGGGGTAGTGTTTTAGGGCTATGGGTAGTGCAGTGGTGTTCGGGTAGTGTAGGGTGTCGTGCTGGGGTAGTGTCGGGGATCATACTGGGGGTCGTGTTTTAGGGGTTAGAGTAGTGCAATGGTGTTCGGGTAGTGTAGGGGGTTGTGCTGGGGGTTTTATTTTATGGTTTAGGGTAGTGCAGTGGTGTTCGGTAGTGTAGGGAGTCGTGGTTTGGGTGGTGTTTTAGGGTTTAGGGCAGTGCAGTGGTGTTCAGGTAGTGTAGGGGTTCGTGCTTGGGGTGTTCGGGTAGTGTAGGGGGTTGTGCTGGGGGTGTTGTTTTAGGGTTTAGGGCAGTGCAGTGGTGGTCGGGCACTGTAGGGTGTTGTGCTGGGGGTGTTGTTTTAGGGTTTAGGGCAGTGCAGTGGTGTTCGGTTAGTGTAGGGGGTCGTGCGGGGGCTGGTGTTTCAGGGTTTACAGCAGTGCAGTGGTTTTCAGGCAGTGTAGAGGGACATGCTGGGACTGGTGTTTCAGAGTTTAGGGCAGAGCAGTGGTGTTCGGGCAGGGTAGGGGTCGTGCTGGGGGTGGTGTTTTTGGTTTAGGGCAGACCAGTGGTGTTCGGGCATGTTAGAATTGGGAATCTCTGGTTGGCACAGGTAGGGACTTGTGTCAAGCAGGGATCCTCTCTTTCTCAACAATGAATGAACCAGGCATGATTCCTCAAAAATGGAGATCTCTTGGCAAACAAAAATCAAAAAGTATGTGGCTGCGTAATTGGTCTGAACTCACTAAGTTGCGTTCACAAAATCACTGTACATTGGTCACAAATGCAAATTCAGATTCCCACCGCTGACCACCAATGTTAGAATTGGGAATCTCTGGTTGACACTAACCCCGGGCGTAGCACTACGCTTCGCCCACGTAGTGTACGTAGCGCTGCCTGCTTCGCACTTTCCGAAGTAGGCGAAGCAGGGCAGCGCTACGCACACGCCGAGGGCGAAGCGTAGCTGCTTGCCACCCGCCACCCACCTCCCGCCTGCCCTCCTTTTAATAATATAAGCAATGAAAAATAAATTAAAGTAAGTTGACTTACCCGTAAGCGCGGCGTCTCCGGGGCTCCCTCTTTCTGTTTCTAATTTGTTCTGGCAAATGCGCATGCGCGCACACCCGCGCATGCGCATTTCTCGCGAGAAATGCGCATGCGCGGGCGTCCGCGCATGCGCATTTGCCAGAAGAAATTAGAAACGAAGAAGAGGGAGCCCCGGAGACGCCGCGCTTACGGTAAGTCGCTTTACTTTAATTTATTTTATATTGCTGATATTATTTAAAAGAAGGGCGGGCGGGAGGTGGGTGGCACGTAGTGGGGCTACGCGAAGCGCGTAGTGTGCGTAGATTTGGGCACACTACGTGCTGCTTCACGTAGCCCCACTACGCCCACCCTTAGTTGACACAGGTGGGGACTTGTGTCAAGGGATCCTCTCTTCCAGTCAGGGTAAGGGGTTACACTCTAACAATAACCCCTACTCACTCTCTAGGTAGTTTGGCGCGAGCAGAGAAGGCTAATCTCAGGGTGCAATGGTTAAGCATTTGTGACCACACACAGAAATTCAATGATCCCCCACAAATGGATTCCACACTGGGTTTATCACAAATAATTATTTTATATAAAGGCAGACTTAGCACCAGACCCATTCGTAAAACGGGCCCACAATACTTTTAGTAATAAGCAGTTCTTGATGTTAAGCGTATTTCAATAGTTCTGTGCGCTTCGGGTACCTCGTACGGTTCGTACGGGCTGAAAAGAGCTTACGAGCGGGGCTCACAAGCGTTGCAGGTGCTCCGGTCGAAGCGTACACCTTATGTGGAGCACGAACGGGGGTCACAATTGCTGCAGGCACTCCGGGCGATGCGTACACCTTACGGTGCGAGCGGATACAGTACCTTATCTTGGAAAGTTCGTCACGGACGATGCGTTGAACCCCAGCGCATTGTACTGTGCGATGTCCTCCTGTTGTGGTGCGAGCTACGGCTCGTAGGGGGCCTTAGTCACGATGCTTGAGGGGACGGTGCGAAAGTACGGTGCGTTGGCTCTTCGTTGCGCCGTACGAGCCGTACCTTGAAATCTGCGCCTTTTCTTGAAGCGCGGTGCAAAGCAGGCAGTACGCTCCGATGGTGAGCGACGTACCCACCACTCCACGCACCGCAGCCTGCCCACAACAGGTTTAGGGGGGCACGCTGAGCAGTACGATGCAGAGAGGGGGCAACAAAAGTGCGGCACGAAGTCCTTCCTTCACGTTGCGAGCTATGGCTCACAGGGGGGCCTTAGTCGCGTTGCTTGGGCCGGACAGCTGGGCACAGGCTTGCTTAGTGTACGCGCCGATCTAGGGAGCGCACACTTCTCTCGGCGTCATCTTCATGGTGAGAACGGCGGTTCTCAGCGGCGATTCTCAAGGGGGGGTGAAGTCCACTGGTCCTGGGACTTTGTTCAGGGGGCAAGCTCAATAACAAGCCCTTGGAGACCTTAAACAGCACAAGTTGAAGCAGAGTATATCAGCAATCTTTCTCCTCTCCTTCAGCAGCAAGGCAACCACTGCAGGCCAATCCCCCAGGTCAGGGACAGTATTCCTCCTACAGCTTTCCCGGTTCCTACCCCTCAGGCAGAGGTTCGTCTTGTAGCAGGATCTCATTTCTTAGGAGCAGGGCTCCTATACTTATACTCCATTTCTTTTGTTCTCGCAGGCCAGGGGGGCCCTTGCCCAGTTCGGTCCGGTTTCTGAGCACTTTGTTGACATGATGCAGGCTTCTGCTTTCAGTGTGCAGGGCAGTCATCAGACGCTCCACAGGGGGTGGAGCCAGCATTGTGGTGGCAGAGCACAGCCCTATTCAGAGTCCAGGTGTACTCCTACCACCCATCTATATGTCAATCTCTCTATTCGCCACCAGGCTACCTAACCCTGCCCCTCTGGGATTCCCCAGCCCTGTCACTCACACAAACCAGACAGCAGATACACATCAGCGCAGAGGCGGGCTGAAATGGTTAGGCAAGCAAATGCCAACTTTCTAAAAGTGGCATTTGCAAACACAGAACATTAAAATAAACTTTGCTAAAAGATGTATTTTATTATTCTGAGTTCAGGCACACTAAACTCGATTTTCTACCATGTTCCCTGGGTCTGTTAGGATCATAGGATGTAAAAATTCTAACAGCCCATTCTGGCCAATGGGAACAGGTAGCCTTGCAATAGTGAAAAACGAAAATGGCTGTAATTCACTATTAGGACATGCCACACACATCAGGGCATGTCCTACCTTATACTTACATTGCACCCTGCCCTTGGGCCTACCATAGGGGTGACTAATATGAAGTTAAGGGAAGGTTTAGGGACTGGCAAAGGGGGTGCCCTTGCCCAGTCAGCATGACAGTACCAGACTGCACGCAGGTCCTGCAATGGCAGGCCTAGACACATTTTACCAGGCCGCTTCTGTGGGTGGCACAACCAGTGCGGCAAGCCCACCAGCAGCATTTGCCCTTACAAGCCCTGGGCATTCCTGGTGCACTTTACTGCGGTCTGAGAGTAAACCAAATAAGCCAATCATGGAATCCAACAACATATACATTTTACATAGGGAGCACTTGCACTCTGGCACTGGTTGGCAGTGGTACAGTGCTCTGAGCAGCCAACACCAGCAAAAACACATGAGGCACAGCGACAAAAAGTGGAAGGGAGACTCACGCCAAGGTGCCAGGTCTAACACGTGTCCCCTCCAGCTGAAAAGTGGGGAGAACTACCCTACCCCAGGGAATTCCTCATCACTAAGGCGGAAAAATCTGGACAGACCGCCAGCATTTGCGTGTTCTGTACCAGGGCGATGTTCCACTGTGAAATCCATCCCCTGTAGGGAAATGGGCCACCTCAACAGCTTAGGATTCTCACCCCTCATATGCATCAACCATCTGAGGGGCCTGTGGTCTGTCTGAACCCGGAAGTAAGACCCAAACAGGTAGGGTCTTAGCTTCTTCAGTGCCCAGACCACAGCAAATGCCTCACGCTCAATAGCACTCCATCTCTGTTCCCGTGGAAGTAACCTCCTGCTAAGGAAGGTTACAGGTTGATCTAGGCCCTCTTCATTAATCTGTGAAAGAACAGCCCCCACACCATGCTCTAAAGTGTCTGTCTGAACGATAAACTCTTTGGAGAAGTTGGGAGCCAAGAGCACGGGCGACATGCACATAGCAGCTTTCAGGGCCTCAAAAGCTTTCTGACAGGTGTCAGTCCAAATCACTTTACTGGGCTGCTTCCTAGAAGTCAGCGCTGTCAAGGGTACAACAATGTTGCCATACCCCTTGACAAACCTCCTGTAGTACCCGGTGAGACCTAGAGAGGCTCTCACGTCTGTCTGGGTTTTGGGCGACTCCCAGTTCAGGATGGTTTCTATCTTGGGTTGAAGGGGCGCCACCTGGCCGCTCCCAACCTGGTGCCCCAAGTACACCGCGGAACCCTGCCCGATCTGGCACTTACTTGCCTTGATCGTGAGGCCTGCCCTCCGCAGCGCCATCAACACTTCCCAGAGGTGGCGCAGGTGTTCTTCCCAAGTGGAGCTGAACACTGCAATGTCATCCAGGTAGGCAGCACTGAACGAATCCAGTCCAGCCAACACCTGGTTGACCAACCTCTGGAAGGTGGCAGGGGCATTCTTCATGCCAAAGGGCAAAACCCGGAACTGATAGTGCCCATCTAGGGTGGAAAATGCTGACCTCTCTTTGGCCCCATCGGTCAAGTCGATCTGCCAGTACCCAGACGTTAAATCAAACGTGCTGAGGTACTTGGCAGCCCCTAGCCGATCTATGAGCTCATCAGCTCTGGGGAAGGGGTGTGCGTCAGTCCTGGTGACTGAATTGAGTCCTCTGTAGTCCACACAGAACCGAAGTTCGGGTGTGGCTCCCGGCGCTGCAGCCTTTGGGACCAAGACCACTGTGTTGGCCCAAGGACTGCTGGAGGACTCCATTAACCCGAGTGCAAACATCTTGGAGACCTCCTCCTTGATGCACGCCCTCACCCTGTCAGTCACCCTGTAGGCCTTATGCCTCACAGGTGTACTATCCCCAGTGTCCACATCATGGACGTACCAATCAGTGACACCAGGAACCAGGGAAAACAGATCAGAAAATTGTCCCAGCAGCTGGCGACAATCATTCTGTTGCTCAGGGGTCAGGGCAAAAGAGAAGATGATACCATCCACTGACCCATCTTGCTCCTGGGTTGACAGGAGGTCAGGAAGAGGCTCGGTCTCCTCTTCCATCCCAGCATCTGTTGCCAAGAGCATGCCCACTTGGGACCTCTCCAAGTGGGGCTTCAGGCGGTTGACATGTAGGACCCTCAAGGGATTCCTGGGAGACCGCAAGTCCACCAAATAGGTAACCGGACTCTTGCGCTCCACAACCTCAAAGGGACCGGACCACTTATCCTGGAGCGCACAAGGCTCCACGGGGGCCAAGACCCACACCTTCTGTCCAGGCTCTACCAGAGTGGCATTCTGGTCGTACCACCGCTTCATCTCCTCCTGGCTGGCTTCCAGATTTGCCTCAACAAGTTGCCTGAATCGCCTAGTCTGATTCCTGAAGGCCAGCATGTAGCTATATACATTCTGGGGAGGTTTCCTGGGAGATTGCTCACAGCCTTCCTTGACCAGACTTAGAGGTCCTCTCACTGGGTGGCCATACTGGAGCTCAAAAGGGCTGAACCCTAGAGACTCCTGTGGCACCTCTCGGTAAAGCAAAGAGAAGGCATGGTAAGAGGACGTCCCACTTACGCCTCATGGGTTCTTCCAGACCCATTGTTAGACCTGTCAGCCCTAGGGTGGTCTCCCCTTCTATTTTTGATCGTGCCTCATTTTTTCCAACCTCATTTTTATGTTGGGACTAGGTCTCCGGGCACCTTTTCATTGCCAATCAGTGTTAAGGTGCAGGTGCTCCCTTCTCCCAAGATGGCTGCCACAGGCCCCTGCTACTGCAGAGTGGTCTTCATTAGTAGCACCCTAGCTGCCAGGAGCTGGCTGGAACCCCACAACAATGTTGCGACACCAGCCTGCCTTTTTTGTCCCATAGGTAGAATGGGGAAGCTCCTGGAATGTGCTGGAACCTTCTAGAAGGGAGGTGTGGTTTTTACTTTTGCCGCCTTGGCTAGAGGTCACCTGACCTAGAGCTACTTAAGTGAGGGAGGGAACTTTTTCTAGTTAGTTGGAAGTTGGCCAGTTGGGGTAAAGCAGAGCTGGGGAATCCACGCAGGAGTTTTAGGCGGTAGGGCCTAGCCAGGGACTTATGCCTCTGAGAGTGACAGGACTTACGTACTGCCTCTTAAGTGAGTGAGGGATCCTGTACAGCAAACAAGTCAAAATGGGTTTGGGTCTCAGGGATTAATTTTAATGACCACTCAGCACTACACTCCCCGAAAGTAACTAAACACAATACAAAAAGTAATGGAGGGTCAAAGGTATGAAATTCACAAGATACGACTATGTAATGGAGCTAGTGATATTAGTTCGCTAGACAGGGTACATCATTCATAGTTTTTGAAAAATACCCATCAGTAGCTCTTCCTGGGCGCCCTTTTCATCATATGGGTTCCTTCTAACCATGAAGGATGGGAAAAGAGTTTAGTCATGAATGACAACATAGGAACCAGTGATGGTATAACTGGGTCGCAGGGGGCTACTGAGAAGCAGTGCGAGAAAAAGTGAAATAGTGCAAAAGTGCGAAGTAGTGATGTTAAAATTAGATGGCTCTGAGGAAAGTACTTATTTATTTGAGACCTCAAAGTCTCTAAAGCTTAAAAAAAGCGAAATTGGTAGTTTTAACTAATAGCTACCAACAGGTTGGTCGACATGTTTCAGCAGGAATTACGGATCACACTGGTATCCACTGCATTCTTCAGGACCTGTGTCGCTACTGCTAGTGTTGTGTAAAGAAAATATAAAAAAGGAAAAGGTATCACCTGGGTATTAGTGAAGGATCATTCTCCCAGCTGTGAAGTCCGAAGGAGAACAAACATAGTCGAAAACAAGGGAAAAACATATAATTAGTATCTCCACGGTATCCAAAACAATTACATGGTATACCATATCTATAAAGAGAATTTATGAAGCAATCCTCTTGGTAGTGCTTTAATTACTACATGGAACTACAATACCTACATATGATATGTAGTGGGGCTCCCACTTACCATATTGTGCAGGAGAGTACTGCCTCACCTCACCTGGCAAACAGCTCAGGTAATTGAAGCACCGCTCTAGTGGAAAAAGAGAGACACATACAGAGACACGTCAGCGAGCAGCTGACTTCACACATAATCACAAATTGTACTGGTGTTAATAGTAGGTCAAAAAAGCCAAAAAACCTTGGCTAAGGCAATGGCCACAGTTGAACAAATGGCAAAGATCAGACCCTCGATGGCCTTAAAATGTGTTTAATCACAATTACGCCAGTGCCAAGAACAAGCCTATCTGTTCCTAAACATTGAGGTATGGGGTCCGCTTGCACCTCATTTTATAATTACTTATGCATCCATCACTTGGTCATTAGAGAACTGCCACTAGTACACATCGTGACTGGATCCCTGTTTGTGAGGTTATATTTTAGCAGGTTATATTTTAGCATCAACACTCCAGCTATTATATTAGAGCGCATTTCGTTAGTAATACCATCATCTGGGCGGTATCTGGTTAAACTATAAACACATAGGCAGAGCGCCAGTACACAACACCCGAAAAGACGCTTTTTGAACATTTTCTGAAAACTGCTCGCGTGTGGGTTATAACCAGCAGCCCAACGCGAGAGTAGTGCGCCGTGAGTCAAATGTCAATTACCGCGCTGAGGGTTTAAACTCCACAAAGGCAGCAGAGCTCGATAGTTAATGCAGAGCTCTGGTCCTCCGTAAAACAATTAGCTCTTACCGCGCTATGGGATTGAACTCTACACTGGCAGCAGCGCTCAATGGACTCTGGATAAACAGGTGGCGAGCGCGCACAATGGCATCCTGCTACTAGGATTGCTGACAGCCAGGCAAGAAGAACGTGTCTCTCACCTGTCCGTCGGTACTTCCAGCGTCCCTCTGGCTGTAAGGGGAGGTAACGCGCAGAGTCAAACACTACAGTTTTACTTCCTCAACTGGGCGTGTCAATTGTCATCACATGACCACTAAGGATTCTGGGATATGTAGTCCTATTGAGAGAATGGACGCTCACAGGTAGATTAGAGCTTATGAAAGCTCACAAATTTATTAATTTATTTATTAATACTCAGTCTCCAGAAACATTGATATTTGCATGTATGTTTAAAAAAGGGGCATCCAAAGGAATGGTTTTTTTGGAGGTACTATTGTTTGTAAAGGCTCAGGTACAGCGCACTAGCAGCTCTACATGTTACTATGGCTACCAATGTTGTAAGGCTCTATTTTAAGCCAAGCAATACCGCACTGACAAGTGGAACGGTAAAAAATAAATAACAAATAAAGATCCACTGAAATTTTCTTTATTTTTTATTTTTACTTTAGACAAGTGAGCACTTGTTAATCAGGCAGAGGGGCTCCAATATGTGTTAGATATAAGTTGACGAAGGCAACGGGGTGTTTATGCCCGACAATGGCATAAAAAACACGTGTGAGGCTACACCATCACAAGGAATGGAAGATTATGGTGAATCCTACATTGAACCTCACAAGAAATGGCGAAGTATGGAGAAAAGCAACCGTAGCCTGTAAACTGGTCAGAATCAGTGCCAGGCCCCATATAAATGTTAAGATGACTAATACGCTAGAGGAGTGCATCTCACAGAGACATCCACGGGATGTCATCATTCAACCCGTCCTTGTCTGAGTTCAGAGTGTACACCCATTTTTGTTCTTTCCTGAACAGAAACTTGCTAATGTCTGTCACATGGTTGGGTATCAGGGGCTGTTCTAGAATGGTCCATCGAAATTCATCAGGGCCATGTCCCACCTCCAAAAAGTGATTGATCATTTTGGTGGACTGTTTTCGACAGCGGATGGTGCTCTTGTGCTCGGAAATGCGCGTCTTGACCTTCCTGGTCGTCATACCCACGTATTTGTATTCACAGGTGCAGACTATCAGATAGATGACATTGAGGCTGTTACAATTTGTGAAGCGCCTTTGTTCCCATAGACGCCCGCTTCCAATGTCAATAGTGGTAGATTTGACAGTCTGGGGGCAGGCGGCGCAATTCCCACAGGGATGGTGACCTGTCACAGCTGGCATACCCCAAAGTGTTCCTACTGCTCTTGGAGTCGTTACTCTGGGTCTTGTGTGGACAAGTTGGTCTTTGAGGTTCCTACCCCTTTTGAAGGCAAATAGAGGCGGGGGCAGATTATCATTCCCCGTGTTCAAGATACCCCAATGTTTCTTGATGATCTTCTGGATCTGATTTGAACGAGTGCCAAACGTGTTGACACAGGTGATCCGAGATTCTTTGGCTTTAGGGAATGTAGGCTCCAGAAGGCTTTTACGGTTATTATTGAACGCCCTCTTTTTTGACCGGCGTATTAATTGCTTCGGGTACTTTTTTTCAAGCAAGTTGTTCTCTAGCAATTTGGCATGATGAAAGAAGCCCTCCCTGGTGGAGCAGTTCCTCTGAATTCTCAGGAATTGCCCATAGGGCAGGTTGTCCCTTAGAGCTTTCGGATGGCAACTCTCGTAGCTCAACAGGGAGTTCCTTGCCATAGGTTTCCGAAAGAGCTCAGATTGAAGACCAGTTGGAGTTACATTAATTTTGAGGTCTAAGAAGGCCAGATGTGTATTACTGTACTCGACAGTGAAACGGAGGAATGCATTCCTGCTATTCAGCCAATTGTGGAAAGTATGAAGCTCATCCACAGTCCCACGCCACACCACAAGGACGTCATCAATGTAACGTTTCAAGAGGCGGAGCGAGGCGAGAAAGGGGTTGGTATCGGTGAAGATGGTTTCTTCTTCGAACCGATGGACGTAAAGGTTCGCCAGGCTAGGGGCAAAAACGCTGCCCATGCTGGTCCCAGAGACCTGTAGGTACATGGACTCCTCGAATTGGAAATAATTCTCCGTCATAGACAAATTCGCCAAAGTCATAATGAAAGAGACCGGGGTGATGGAATCTAAATCATGTGCTCTTAGTAGGGTCTCGATCACATCAAGAGTCTCTCTTTGTGGAATTGACGTATAGAGAGATTCTACGTCGAAGGATACCAGTAGATCTATGTTGGCATCAAACTCGACGTCCGGTAGAATATTCAGGACATCCTTAGTATCTTGTAAATATGTGGGCATCTTGTGCACCATCGGTCTCAAAAAGTGGTCTACAAAAGTTGAGAGGGGTTCAAGAAGAGACCCAATGCCTGATATTATTGGGCGTCCAGGGGGTGGCAGCTGTGGTTTGTGCACTTTAGGAAGCACGTAAAAGTAAGGGACAATGGGGTGTGCCAGTTGTAAATACAATGCCTCCTTTGATGTTATCCATCCCTCAGATAAAGCCTCTTCAACGTGTTGTTTGATGGCCAACGATAATCTCTCTGTAGGGTCCTCAGTGAGTTTACAATATGACTTTACATCACTGAGTTGTCGAATGCATTCCTCGCGATATGTAGTTGTATCTAGGACCACTATAGCACCGCCTTTGTCGGCAGGTTTAATCACTACCGAAGGGTCCTCTGCTAGTTTTTTCAAAGCTAGCCGTTCTCTCTTAGGAAAATTGATGAATGGCTTGCTGGTTTGTTGTAAAAGATTCATGATATCGCAGTCCACCGCCTCCTCAAAGGCCAAAACCTTCGCTGGCAATCCGGTGGTGGGTGGATTGAAGGAAGAAGGTCGTTTAAGACCTGTATTCTGGTCACTCAGAGTCAGATCACCTCCACCTTCATTCTCTTTTGCAAAAAGGAAGTACAAGCGGATTTTCCTGAAAAATTTCCCCATCTCAATGTTAGTCTGGAACGGATCACCCATGTTAGTAGCCACAAAACCCAAACCTCTGTTGAGCATTTTCAGTTCTATCTCTGAGAGTGTTCTAGAACTCAGGTTAATCACGAGGTCGTCCCTGATGTTGCCGCTGTTGTTTGGTCCTGAGGTATCTGTTTGCCACTCCGTAGGCCCATCGACTGCGGCGCCAAGTTCCACTGTACTTGGTTCTGCTGTTGGCCTCTCCTCCGCCCCCTCTGTCTCCCCCTGCCCTGTCCTAAAAAAGCCGGGGAGTTAAAGTCAGGGTAGAATTGATGAGGACCGAAGGGCATCATCTGTTGAGGAAAAGGGGCCCCCTGGGACCATGGGTTAGGTTGCCACCATGGTGGGAACTGAGGTTGGACATAATTCTGACCAGGACCTCTCCAGTTTCTACGGTTGCCTCTACCTCTGCCTTTGTTATTGGTATTGCTACCTAGGCTAGATGAATCTGAGTCGCTAGACCCTTCGCCAGAGCTGGAAGTACCGTACGACGACCCACTTTTATGACCCTTGTTATTATAGGTTGGAGGGACAAAAGTGTCACTTGTGTATGGGTAAATCTTTTCAGTTGCAAATTTTTCAATATCTTTTTTGCATTTCTCTAATTTCTTGAACAGGATCGAATCTCTGAATTCTTTATTGGCTTTATTATTTTCATCTAGATTTTTCGTGAAAATTTTGCTCGAGAGTGTGGTTCTGATCTGGCCCTCAAGTAGCTGGATTTCGATCAAGATCTTATCAGCCGCCTTTTTAGCTGTTTTTATTATGAGCACCAACCAGTCGCGGGTACATTTCCACGCGATTAGGTACCAATTATTTAAGAATTCTTTATCATCCAAGAAAAGTCTAGGGACATTGGTTACAATTAGTCCACTAGGAGCGCAATTGCCGCGTAGATACTCAGCCATTACAAGACCGTGGACGCAAATCCGTGATTGACTTTTCTTAATAATAAGAATTTTTGCCCAACCTTCATCAGTGCTCACTGGGGGGACAGGTATATTGTCCAGAATGCTAGGATTCTCGTCCAGGATAGATTGAATCTCTGCTTCATCGAAAGAAAGGCCAAGGTTAGTTGCCATATTGATATAATGACCATACAAACACACACAGAACAAAAAAGTGAAGGTACGTATAGTCCCTATCTGTCTGTCTACCACAGGGGGGATGAAAAAACAGAAGACCTGCGGCCTTAGCCGCACAAAAACAGCAAACAAGTCAAAATGGGTTTGGGTCTCAGGGATTAATTTTAATGACCACTCAGCACTACACTCCCCGAAAGTAACTAAACACAATACAAAAAGTAATGGAGGGTCAAAGGTATGAAATTCACAAGATACGACTATGTAATGGAGCTAGTGATATTAGTTCGCTAGACAGGGTACATCATTCATAGTTTTTGAAAAATACCCATCAGTAGCTCTTCCTGGGCGCCCTTTTCATCATATGGGTTCCTTCTAACCATGAAGGATGGGAAAAGAGTTTAGTCATGAATGACAACATAGGAACCAGTGATGGTATATCTGGGTCGCAGGGGGCTACTGAGAAGCAGTGCGAGAAAAAGTGAAATAGTGCAAAAGTGCGAAGTAGTGATGTTAAAATTAGATGGCTCTGAGGAAAGTACTTATTTATTTGAGACCTCAAAGTCTCTAAAGCTTAAAAAAAGCGAAATTGGTAGTTTTAACTAATAGCTACCAACAGGTTGGTCGACATGTTTCAGCAGGAATTACGGATCACACTGGTATCCACTGCATTCTTCAGGACCTGTGTCGCTACTGCTAGTGTTGTGTAAAGAAAATATAAAAAAGGAAAAGGTATCACCTGGGTATTAGTGAAGGATCATTCTCCCAGCTGTGAAGTCCGAAGGAGAACAAACATAGTCGAAAACAAGGGAAAAACATATAATTAGTATCTCCACGGTATCCAAAACAATTACATGGTATACCATATCTATAAAGAGAATTTATGAAGCAATCCTCTTGGTAGTGCTTTAATTACTACATGGAACTACAATACCTACATATGATATGTAGTGGGGCTCCCACTTACCATATTGTGCAGGAGAGTACTGCCTCACCTCACCTGGCAAACAGCTCAGGTAATTGAAGCACCGCTCTAGTGGAAAAAGAGAGACACATACAGAGACACGTCAGCGAGCAGCTGACTTCACACATAATCACAAATTGTACTGGTGTTAATAGTAGGTCAAAAAAGCCAAAAAACTTGGCTAAGGCAATGGCCACAGTGGAACAAAATGGCAAAAATCAGACCCTCGATGGCCTTAAAATGTGTTTAATCACAATTACGCCAGTGCCAAGAACAAGCCTATCTGTTCCTAAACATTGAGGTATGGGGTCCGCTTGCACCTCATTTTATAATTACTTATGCATCCATCACTTGGTCATTAGAGAACTGCCACTAGTACACATCGTGACAGGATCCCTGTTTGTGAGGTTATATTTTAGCAGGTTATATTTTAGCATCAACACCCCAGCTATTATATTAGAGCGCATTTCGTTAGTAATACCATCATCTGGGCGGTATCTGGTTAAACTATAAACACATAGGCAGAGCGCCAGTACACAACACCCGAAAAGACGCTTTTTGAACATTTTCTGAAAACTGCTCGCGTGTGGGTTATAACCAGCAGCCCAACGCGAGAGTAGTGCGCCGTGAGTCAAATGTCAATTACCGCGCTGAGGGTTTAAACTCCACAAAGGCAGCAGAGCTCGATAGTTAATGCAGAGCTCTGGTCCTCCGTAAAACAATTAGCTCTTACCGCGCTATGGGATTGAACTCTACACTGGCAGCAGCGCTCAATGGACTCTGGATAAACAGGTGGCGAGCGCGCACAATGGCATCCTGCTACTAGGATTGCTGACAGCCAGGCAAGAAGAACGTGTCTCTCACCTGTCCGTCGGTACTTCCTGTACAGCCCACTGATCTTGCCCAGCGGTAGGAGGACCCAGGGATCCTCTGCCAAGCTTGACTAGGAAGGGACTAGTCACCAACTCACTCCCTACCCCCAAGGAACAGAACCCCCAAGGGCGCCAGAGACACCTGCGCCACAAAGACTGAATGCTGAAACTTCATGCCAAAACTGAATGCTGAAACTTCATGCCAAAACTGAATGCGGAAACTTCATGCCAAAACTGAATGCTGAAACTTCATGCCAAAACTGAATGCTGAAACTTCATACCAAGACTGATTGCCGGACTGCTAGGGATCAACCAGGTACTAGCGCTGTGACCCCTGTGCTCCCTGACCTGGCCTGGGATCCCCTGCGTCATTCCCCCGTCGAGCGCGGAGCGTGCAGTGCTCCTGCTTAACTTGTCAACCCCCCTGGCACGGGGACCAGAAGCGCGTTCACTGCCGCGGCCCGGAGGCCTGAAGTCTTGAGGTTCCGTGTAAGACGGGACGGCACTTTTTGAGTGGTGACGAATATGGACGAGTGTGGTATCTATGAACCGCAAATGACGAGTACAGAGGGTGTGCGAAGTTTCGCAATGCAGCCATGTATGGTTCGTCTTATTCTCGTGTTTGTTCATTCGAACCCTCGGGTTCCATTTTAGATACAGCGTCCATTTTGTTTCTTGCCCTCAAGTAGCCAGCGAACGGGCTTTTGTCCGCTTCGTGACCCTGGGACTTTCAAGATAGTACGAAGGACACGTGTTTCTTTGAGGTGACTTTATGACGAGGGGAATGACACGAGTAAGGCAGATGGCCCCGCTCGAGGCTCATCTTGCCGCTCCAGTCTATTGTTTCAGTCACGCATACATTAGACACGAGGTCTTTGATCCCTCTATCGAGTTTCCTTTATTACCCTAACACTCTTTTCTAACCTGTTGTGCATCCTCATCCTTTCCTCGCATTCTGTTTTTCGTCCTTCCTTAATGTGTTTATGGTTGAGAGGAAATGTGTTTATTGCGGAGGGAATATGTTTTTACAGTTGGGAACCGGCAAGGACTGCTGTAATTATGTTCCGGCCTCTTGAAACATGAACGCAACCCTTTTGAAGTTTATTGTGGGAACTGAGTTAAACCTTTGTTTGCCATACTGTGCTATGGCAAAAATGTGTATAAAAGGAGCGACCCACTTCTACGAATTTGAAGCAGTCTCCGAGAACCTACACGCTGTGTACTTCTTGTGACCTCTGTATCCCTGCAGTAAATAAACGCTGATCTCTGACGTCGCCGGAAGTGTCCCGTGTCTCTGTGTTTTGTACGCCAGAACAGGTAACCCACGAAGGTTTCAGGTGTTGTCCCCTGGCACCGCTGGGCCTTAATAAAACCCAGTCCTTCAGTTGGCGCCCAACGTGGGGCGACATCAACGGTACCGGTCCAAAGCCCGACGATCGTGAGGAACTTCGTGTGAAATCTCCGAGGGAAGGTGCACCCCGCTTCATCGATCCAGTTGTCGAAATAAGTGGCCCGACGTCCTTTCCGCGAAGATCCCCGCCCCCTGACGGCTGCGACGGACCGATGCCCTGACTGTCGACCTGTTCGGTGCCTGGCGTAGTCCTTTGTACGGCGAGACGATTGACGGGCCTTCCTGGTGACGCCATTGTTCTCTCAGTTAAGTATTTGTGGGTCGCTCCCAGTGTTCCTTTGTTGTTTGCATGGTTCCATTGCATTTGTTGGTTCTTAGTTGTTGGTTCTTAGTTGTTGGGTTTTATTTGACGATTGCAATTGCCAAAAACCGAGGGTCTTGCATTTTTGCGAGGACATCGTAATTCGATAGCCCTTGAAGTTTGGATACTTGGCTAGTGTGCACGATGCCTGGCCGTAGTACTTTGTTTGGGTTTCTCAGATGTTGCAGCATGGATTACCGGTTGGAGGATTCCTGCCCGATACCTCCGGTTGGAACTCCGGTTTATGAGCTCTATAGTCGCCATGGCGTGGGTCCTATCATATATAATGAATATTGGGTCCGTTACACTAAAAAGGATGGTGTCCTTAGTTGGCCACCTCATGGTAGTTTCGAGACTGCCATTTTAGATAACTTGGAAGCGAAATTATTTAAGAAGAAAGCTAGGCCGGCCATGTTTGATTCCTTCCGGTTATGGCGGAAAGAGGCCAAGCAGAAAGAAATCAAACAGAATAAGAAAAATAAACGAGAAGGTGTCATTACGGTGATGCGTAATGCAGAACAATATCAGTTAGATAAAAACGAGAAGGAGCAAGAGGTTAGTGCTCGGCTTCACCATATGGCGGTGGACAAGTGTTATCCGTCGCTACCTTCTGCGATCGATAAGACAGGAGAAGAATCAGTGGAAGATTCGCTTTTGTCTTATCTGATGAAATCGCCACCTCCTTATGCTCCTGATGTTATGGGTCCCGTTAATCCCCCTCTTCTTCAACCTGCTGTTTTGGCGGCTGCTGGTCAGCCTGCCGTTCCTCCTGTACTCCCGAATCCCCTTGGGCCACAGATCGTATATCCTCTTGCTCCGGCTTCTCTCCCTGTTGCGCCTGTCCCAGTCCCTCCTCAGTCTATTGTTCCCACTACTCCTGCTGCTGCATCTACCTCTACTGTTTCTGCTCCTATGGCTGCTACACCTTCGTCTTCTTCCTCTTCTCCTTCTGTTCGTAGTCGTCTCTTGACTGCTGTTGCTTCTCTTTATTCTCCGTTCTTTGGGCCGATACTTGGCTCGACTCTTTCAGATGTCGCTCAGAGACGCAGTCAGCTTCCCGATGATAGGGAACGTGAGACGTTGGTAAAGACTGCGCGTAGATGGATTCGCAATCCTGTTAGATACACCCCACGTGTAGTGTTTGAAACATTTTCTCAGTTTAATGCTCCCACGCAACGATTTGTGTTCGAAGAATTGTGTAAGTCATTAAAAGAGGAGTGGGACGATGATATGGCTGACGATCTACCACCTGAGGTTTCCGAGCTACAGCTTCGGTTTTCCGCGGGTGTCATTGTAGGCGATAAAGTTCGAGAGGCTCTGGAGCGCTTGCTATCCTTTCGATGTACAGTGCAGCCACGTGCACTGTTTAAGGACGCAACTGCGGAATGGATGGCACAACCTGGTCAGTATCCAATGCGAGAAGTTCCCCCAGTGTGGATGCCAGGTGATGCTGCTGCTATCCCTCCTGTCCAACCGCATTTCCAGAGAGTGTGGATACACCTCCCGTGGAAGCGATCGGAGGTTTTGCAAGTGAAGCAATCTCTACCCGATCCTCGTAAGAACCCTGCGGGTTATTATAAGGAGCTGTCCCAATTGGTGGATGCTACAGTTATGAACTTAGCCGATATTGATATGCTGTTCGGTAACGTGGTGCCTCAGCCGGTTTGGACGAAAATCCGTCATGAGAATCATGTCGCCGAGTTAGGCGGTGACTGGGCTGCCCTTACAGCGGCAGATGCCCGACAGGTTGGTGGGGCTAAACCTGAGCAGATTATTGCGGCTTTGCCCCAGAGGATAATTACCCTCATGAAGACGCTTATGCCAGCGATGCGCGTCAATTGGGACAAATTATCAGCATGTAGGCAAAAGAAGGATGAAAGTGTGTCTGACTTCTTTACTAGGTTTGAGGAAGCATTCCTCGATCATAGTGGTCAGGACATGGGTTCTGAGGGTGGTCAGCGGTTGTTCGTTGACAAATTTGTATCGAATTTGTTGCCCGACTTGAGCAACAAACTGAAAAATTCTGAGAGTGCGTGGGCTGTTTCTACCACTGCCCAAATATTGGCTACGGCCCAATATTATGAGAATAGAGGAAAAGAGGAAAGTGAGTGTGCAGAAAAGAAAACTAAGGATCTCAAAACTAAGGTCTTGTTGCAGCAAGCTTATCCTCCGCGTTCAAATTTTAGTGATACGCAGCAGCCGACTAGATCGCAACCACAATTTTCTAGACCACAGTCGCGCAATGCTTCGCCTGCGCCTCGCTTTGTGCTGGGAGATAATCAGTGCGCATATTGTCGTGGGGAAGGCCATTTAAAGTTCAATTGTCCGGTTCTCCGTGACAAGGCTAATGGTGTGTCGGCTCGGGGAGGACGTGGTGGTCCTCAACAGGCTTCTCGTGGTAGAGGTCGCGGAGTTGCCCAGAACCAGACCGAACGCTTTGTGACGTCTTCGGATTCACAAAATTGTTTCGATCGACGCGAACCATTGTCCGGTCGGTCGGCACAGTATCATGTGGATGATCATTATGTTGAATATGATGTTGATACGGATGGTATCTACTAGGACAGCCATAGACAAAGGAAGGGAGAAGTATCAGTTCCGGTTGATCAGAGAGGGCCTTATGTTGCAGTAGCCACTTTGGGTGTTATTGAGCCTTTTCTGTTGGACACTGGTGCAGCGAAAAGCTCCATCATGCATTCGAAACTCCCTGGCGCGCCTTTGTCTGGCTTCACGAATGTTTCCGTTGGATTCTCTGGCGCCCCCGTTAGCAATCCGGTCTCTAGCCCATTGCCCCTTACAATTGGGTCTCATGAGCTGGAAGCTCCTTTGATTTTGACTACTGGTTGTGGTGAGAATCTTTTGGGTTTAGATTTGCTGAAAAGGTTACATGCAACTTTGTACTGTTCCCCTACGGGTGTGGAGCTCACGTTGGGTAAGAGCGTGATTTCCCCTATGTATTTGTCGCTCGACAAACTTCCCCCGGAATTGAGATCTCTTCCAGATTCCTTGTGGGCAACAGGTCCCAACGATGTGGGCCTGTTGGATATACCACCTTATGTTGTCCAACTAAAAGTGGGTGCGCGTTTGCCACGTATACCTCAGTACCGTATCTCCCTTGATGGTGAAAGGGCACTGTTAGCGATCATTTACGACTTGATCGGCAAGGGTGTTATTGAGGAGACACGAGGTAATGTGTGCAATAGTCCCGTGTTGCCTATTCTGAAACGAACGGATCCCTCCAAGCCTCCTGTGTATCGTCTAGTTATCGACTTACGGGAGGTAAACAAAGTTGTTGTTCCGCAGTTTCCTGTGGTGCCAGACATTACAGCTTTACTGACTCTGATTCCAGCCACTGCATCATGGTTCTCGGTCATCGATCTGAAGAATGCATTCTTCAGCATTCCGATCGCTGTGGAAAGCAGAGACTTGTTCGGTTTCTCATTAGGTGGTCGTAGCTTCAGATTCAAACGCGCTCCACAGGGCTACTGTGAGAGTCCATCAATCTATAGTCAAGCTCTTAAAAGTCAGCTTGACGCATTTGTGTTGCCGTCTGGTGCAGCCTTGATTCAGTACGTTGATGATTTGTTAATTGCTGCTGATACTGAACAGCTTTGTCAATCTGCTACAGTGTCTTTGTTACAGCACCTTTGCGACTTACATCATAAAGTGTCACCTTCCAAGCTACAATATTGTTGTCAAGAAGTAACCTACCTCGGTCACTTATTGTCAAAGGCGGGAAGAAGGTTGACCCCTGAACGAATTGCAGCAATTGCTCGAATGACTGTGCCGACAACCCAGAGAGATGTACGTGCCTTTTTAGGTATCACATCGTACTGCAGACAGTGGATCCCGAACTTTTCACTGTTAGCGAAACCATTGGTAGCTCTCACGTGCAAGGATGTTTCGACTCCTTTGCCTTGGACGGAGGAATGTCAGAAAAGTTTTTCTGAACTACGTGATGCACTGTGTTCGGCTCCTGTGTTAGGTACTCCTGATTACAGTAAGCCTTTCACATTGTACGTCCATGAGAGGGACGGTTGTGCGTTGAGTGTTCTAACGCAACAATTTGGTGATAAGCAGCGTCCGTGTGCATATTTCTCCTCGACCTTAGATCCGGTAGCTAGAGCATTGCCAAGTTGCTTGAGGGCGACGGCGGCAGCTGCGGCGTCTATTAGGCAGTCCGCAGGTTTGGTCATGGACAATATGCTCATAGTAATGGTTCCGCATGCAGTTGATACGCTCTTGAATCGGACAAAGACTCAACATCTAACGAGTGCACGGTTGTCTGGGTATGAGCTTACCCTTTTGGCGAGTCATATACAAATTAAGCGCTGTAATGTACTGAATCCGGCGACATTGTTGCCGATCAATATGGAATCAGATAATGTACTGCCCCATGATTGTTATTTACGAACCGAGGAAGAAACGAAAGGTCGCGTGGACCTGAAAAACACTCCCTTGTCAGATCCCGATGGTTCTTTGTATGTGGATGGCTCTTGCTTTAAATTGCCGAATGGTGATGTAACGACTGCGTATGCTGTGGTGACATTGAGAACGGTTGTGGAGACTGCGAGATTGAACCAGAATTCAGCACAAGCGGCAGAATTAATTGCATTAACAAGAGCGTGTGTTCTGTCGAAAGGAAAGCGTGTGAATGTATTTACCGATAGTCAGTATGCATTTGGGGTTGCGCACAACTTCGGAAGATTGTGGAGAGAAAGAGGATTTATGACATCGCATGGTACGAAGATCCAGCATGGGCAACTAGTGAATGATCTTTTGGATGCACTTACATTGCCTAAACAAGTGGCGATTGTGAAATGTAGTGCGCACCGGAAAGTGACGGATGATGTTGGTCGTGGTAATGCATTTGCGGATGAAGTTGCTAAAGAAACGGCTAAGATACTTGCGACTCGAATGTATGTTACGAATTCAGTGAGATGGCCGGAAGAGACTGGTATGTGTGAAAACACTGTCGAAAGTGTGAAAGAAATTCAGAATGGAGCTACTGAAGCTGAAAAGACCAAGTGGAAAGAAAGTACAGGGAAATTGGATATGCATGGATGTTGGGTTGATCTGACGGAATGTCAGAGATGGATGCTTCCAGATGCATACGTGTTAGCTGTTGTGACGATGGCTCATGGTTTGTCACATATCAGTGCGAAAGGAATATGCAAGTTCTTGTCTCCTGTGTGGAGGAATGACGGTATTGCTAAGTGTGCTGAACGAGTGGTTAAGAATTGTATGGTGTGTTTGATGCACAATCCCGGAAAAGGTACCCCCACTCCACCTGGTCATTTCGCTCCTCCTACCTGTCCCTTTGAGGTTATCCAGCTGGACTTCATCCATATGGAGAGATGCAATAACCTAAAGTATGTTTTGGTTGTGGTCTGCGCGTTCTCCAGATGGATCGAGGCCTATCCTCTTAAAGATAACACTGCCCTGTCCACAGCGAAAATCTTACTGAAGGAATACTTCCCTAGGTATGGAATGCCGCGGATTGTGTGGTCGGATAATGGAAGTGAGTTTGTGGGAAGTGTAATGCAGAGTGTGTGTAAGGGCCTTGGAATTAAGCAGAAATTCCACAGTGCCAACCATCCTCAGGCAGCGGGTTTGGTTGAAGGGTACAATGGTACCCTGAAGCTGAAACTCGCTAAGATTCAGGCTTCGTCTGGTCTGTCATGGCCGGATGCCTTGCCTCTGGCTCTCCTATCGACCAGAGCGACGGTACACTCTCGAGTAGGGCTCAGCCCATATGAGATTGTGTTCGGTCGCCCTGCAAATATTTGGGGAGTCCCGAGACCTAGGGCTTTTGATAGTCTCGAATATCCAATGTTGATCGATTATTTGTATGATTTGACCACTAAACTACGATTAATTCATCAACAGGTCTTTGAAGCTCTACCGGCGCAGACAGAGGGTCCTGGACATCAGCTCCGGCCAGGTGACTGGGTTGTCACCCGCAATTTCGGCCGGAAGCGTAATCTGGAGCCAAGATTTGTTGGACCCCATCTAGTCTTATTGACGACGAGGACAGCGGTTCGACTGGAGGGCCGTAGACATTGGGTCCACGCCAGTCATACAAAGAAGGTACCGATTCCCTTACCAACCGACGGTTGGGTGAGAACTGGGATTCCGGCAGAAGAGACTGAGACTCCTTTGCGTTTCGTGCCATTTAGCGACGCTCAACTTGTGGAAGATTCGTTGTTGCCAGATCCACAAGTGGAGTCATCAATAGCAGAGAACCCAAGGTCCGACTCGTCATCTGCCTCATTGAACACTGCTGCGCCACCTGAACAATTGTTCGTAGAGCAAACTCAACCTGGAAGAAGTCGATACTTTCTTCGTCCAAGGAATTCAAGGACTAATAAAAATTGATAGTATAGTGGTTTTGACGTTACGAATATTATGAACAATTACATCCTTTCTTTGTGAAGTTTCTGTGTTTCCCACTGCTAAGAGACTTGTAACGAACTTGAACCTCTCCATCCGGGTTACCGTAGGGCCGTGCGGGTACTTCTTTCTGTTTAGCAGGTTTCTGACGCTAGGTTGGTTACTTTTGTCGATTCCTGGGAACTCCTGGGGATTGATAATTGCTGCTCAGAACGAAGTGCGTCAAGTACGTCACGGACGGTTTGTAGAGGATGGCATTCTCTAAGCTGGTGGAAGAAGAAAGGGTATTGGCACAGAGATCAGAGTTATTAAGGGTCGCACGAACGAAATGTTTTTTGGTTCAGGTGTTTTTGTTATTCCTAACTGTATCTATGTTATTGGTGGGCGGGGTGTATTTTGGGGTATCACAATTTATGCCTTCTGTTACTCCTACCTTTTCTCCTAACCTAAGTTCCCTCACTACTGTTTCCCCACATTCTTTTCATCCTTTGCCCCAACACGAACAGGTTAGACGTGCGGAATTCAGGAATAATTCCTTTGTTCAACTCCTACATCAGCATCAGTTAGTGGTGAATACTACAAATTGTTGGGTATGTGGGTTAATGCCACACACCATGGATAGGGGTATTCCGTACTTGGTCCTTCCGTTCAGTTCCCAGGGTTCTGCTCGAGCATTTCAAACAATGTTTCGCAGTGCACTAGACTCCTACCCCAGTCGAGAGCCACGATCTGTCAAGTCTGGTCCTGGTCCGTACCACAAGCCTCTGGCGATAGCCATAGCAGATCTGGACAGAGATGTTTTCGATGCATCACTCATTCCAGACGAAGAAGTGCAGGCTTATAAGGATCTGAGTGAGGCTGAGTATGGTACGTCAGTGGGAGATAGACAGTTGAAGAGCTCGTCCCCGATATGGATTGTACCGCACCTTGGCAATTTCTGTTTGCAGGGTTTGGGTCGAAATCCGAGAGCACAACTTGGGAACAGTGCTTGCACTGAAACGTATGTCCTCCCGATGCTCTCCTCCCCTGTTTTCCTGACTGCCAAGGGCACCTATTTTGTGTGTTATGAGCGCGCATATACATGGTTACCCCGCGACTTCTCGGGTACCTGTTAAATTGCGAATCTCTTACCTCCGACTTTCACAGTTGCTTCGGATTACCACAAAACTAGAGTTGTGAGAGGTGTAATTAGCAAAGAGGATACTGCTGGTCAAGAAGCAGGGGACTTCTTTAAGGGTTTCCTGCCGTTCTGGGGACCTATGGTTAATAGTAGGAACCTACGACAGTTGACCCGAGTGGTAGAGTCGACTGCTAATATTACTGCAACTGCCCTTGGTAATCTAACAGCGGAACTACAGGCGGATAGACTCATGACGTTGCAGAACCGTATGGTTCTAGACGTTGTTCTTGCAGATCGAGGGGGTGTGTGTAAAATTATCCATTCTAGTTGTTGCATTTGCATAAGATTTCCGAGTCCATACACGTGGACGAAGGTAATTGGACGCTTCTAGGATGGTTTTGGGGTCTGATGTCAACTTGGGGTTGGAGTATTCTGATGATTGTCGGGGCTGTTGTAGCGTTTCTGTTCACGTGTTGTCTTTGTGTACAGTGTGGTCCTGCCTTATGTGGCCTATGTGCTACGACGTGTATAAGGCGGCCATCCGTTACCAAGGAGACATTGATGGATAGAATGATGTTTCAGCAGCATCTGAACGATCTGATGAATATCGATATAGATTCTGATCTAGACTAGTGCTTGCCTACATGAGGGCAAAAGGAGCGTCTGAGGTTCCGTGTAAGACGGGACGGCACTTTTTGAGTGGTGACGAATATGGACGAGTGTGGTATCTATGAACCGCAAATGACGAGTACAGAGGGTGTGCGAAGTTTCGCAATGCAGCCATGTATGGTTCGTCTTATTCTCGTGTTTGTTCATTCGAACCCTCGGGTTCCATTTTAGATACAGCGTCCATTTTGTTTCTTGCCCTCAAGTAGCCAGCGAACGGGCTTTTGTCCGCTTCGTGACCCTGGGACTTTCAAGATAGTACGAAGGACACGTGTTTCTTTGAGGTGACTTTATGACGAGGGGAATGACACGAGTAAGGCAGATGGCCCCGCTCGAGGCTCATCTTGCCGCTCCAGTCTATTGTTTCAGTCACGCATACATTAGACACGAGGTCTTTGATCCCTCTATCGAGTTTCCTTTATTACCCTAACACTCTTTTCTAACCTGTTGTGCATCCTCATCCTTTCCTCGCATTCTGTTTTTCGTCCTTCCTTAATGTGTTTATGGTTGAGAGGAAATGTGTTTATTGCGGAGGGAATATGTTTTTACAGTTGGGAACCGGCAAGGACTGCTGTAATTATGTTCCGGCCTCTTGAAACATGAACGCAACCCTTTTGAAGTTTATTGTGGGAACTGAGTTAAACCTTTGTTTGCCATACTGTGCTATGGCAAAAATGTGTATAAAAGGAGCGACCCACTTCTACGAATTTGAAGCAGTCTCCGAGAACCTACACGCTGTGTACATCTTGTGACCTCTGTATCCCTGCAGTAAATAAACGCTGATCTCTGACGTCGCCGGAAGTGTCCCGTGTCTCTGTGTTTTGTACGCCAGAACAGGTAACCCACGAAGGTTTCAGGTGTTGTCCCCTGGCACCGCTGGGCCTTAATAAAACCCAGTCCTTCAGTCTGCCCCCATCATCGAGTCGGGGCCCGCGGAGAAGCCCGGGGCCCCGTCGCTGCCGTCGCAGCTGCTGTCGGAGGCGTGAGACGCTGTGACCTGTCCCCCGCCGCTGCGAGCACTGACTGCGGGTCCCGGAGCTGTGTCGGATGCCGCTGCAACGAAGACCCCCCCCCGGACGCCGAGATCGAGGAAGGACCCGGTGCGCCCCCTGTCCCCCTGTCGATTGGGAGCAGCACCGCACTCCGAGACTCTGATTCCCCTCCGTGGGATTCCCTCATTGCATGTGAGACTTGGATTCCCCCTCCGTGGGATTGCCCCCTTGCCTTAGGACTGCCGCGTGTCAAGGGACCGCTTGCTGAAGGCGTTCTGAATACGAGTAGCGCTTTATTCTCAAGTTCTGCTCAGGAGTGTTCGATGCTTTATGTATGCGAGTAGCGCTTTATTCTCAAGTTCTGCTCAGGAGTGTTCAATGCTTTATGTGTACGAGCAGCGCTTTGATCTCAAGTTCTGCTCAGGAGTGTTCAAGGCTTTATGTACACGAGTAGCGCATTGTTCTCAAGTACTGCTCAGAAGTGTTTACTGCCCAAGGTTACGAGTAGCGCGATGTTCTCGAGTGCTGCTCAGAAGAGTTTATTACCCCAGGTTACAAGTAGCGTTGTGTACGCCAGTTCTGCTCCGAAGCACCAGGGAGGCCCGGGGTAGAGATAGGCTTGCAAGGCCTGCCCTGAAGCGCGTAGGTGGCGCTACATGTCCCAGCCCAATTTCGAGGTGCCAGTTACCGTGCTAGTTACCGCGCTAGATACCGCGTGGGGTGCCACGGCAGAGTGAGACTTTAGTGGTGGGAGGGGCGCAGCGCTGGTTAACCGCTGTGTTTACCGCTCCCCTCAGATTTGCCAGGTATTGCCACTGGAGCCCTGAAGAAGCGCTCTGGAATCTGACGCTAAGGTATACAGGTGTGGCCTACTGCTTTATAATGAAGTACTGGTGAACCTCACGCTAAGGTATTCAGGTACTGCCTATGTGACCATAATGTAATGCTAATGTGTTCAAGTGATGCCCATTGCCATCTCAGGAACTGTTCTTGCATATCATTTGACTAGATAAAACGGATTAATTTGCATTGATCTTACTGTGTGGCGTCCCTTATTGTGTGCGTTTCCTGCTTCAGAGGATGTGTGTGTTGTATGGTCGCTTTACACATAAGCCTTTGGGTGCCCCACCGCTCGAGTCACGTTACCCCCTTAGGGCTTGGTGACCCCGGGTCCTACATTGTTGGCGAGCGGTGGGATTAGGACCTGTGACCATACAGCACCCTTCCGTGAAGCGGAGGGCGCCACAATTAAACGCATACTGTATTTAAGCTCTGCAACTGTTATTGCTGCATTTATTGATTCCACTGTCCAGACTGAGGGTGTAAAATCCTGGTTAGCTTGCAACTGTCTCCCATATCCTAGAATTTGTCTTCCTTAGTATCTAGGTCCCCACCTGTCACGATGGAATTCTGGTTAGCCGACCTCGAGGGGTACACTGTAAAGCAACTGAGAGAATTCGGGCAGGGGATGGGGGTGCCTGGGGTGCGGAAGGCCAAAGGACCGGAACTCCGTACTGCCTTAAGGGCATGGGTAGAGGCCCACCCAGAGGGAAGAGAGGATGAGGGACAGGAGGCGCAGGATGCACCTCAGGGGGAGAATGCGCAGGAGGTACTAGACGTTCTCAATGCAGAGGAGTCCGAAGGTGTGCCCCCAGGGAGATGTTCTGGGGCCAGTAGTAGGACAGGGTCTAGGAGGAGCGCGTCTCCAGAGGAATATGAGGACAGGAGGGAGGAGAGGCAGTTAAAGAGGGAGCTAGCGAAACTGGAACAAGAGAGAGAGAGAGAAAGGGAAAACAAGAGATGGGCAATGGAGGAGAAGAGGCTGGCGCACGAGCTTCAGCTGAAGGAGTTGCAGCTGCGCGCCCTCCAGTTAAATGCGTCCAATAAGGACAACGGTGGCAGCGTACCAAGAGAGTCCCATGAGTCAAAATGTTATCTACCCAAGAAAGTCATTGCCAACTACACAGTTGGGGACGATATTGCTAAGTGGTTGGAGGCATACGAGGTGGCCTTGACAGCCCATGGGGTACCCGAGAGCAATTGGGGAGGGGGCCTGTATCGCTATATACCTCCCAATGTCAGGGACACCCTGTTATATTTGGCCAAGGCGGATCAGGTCAGGTATGCCCCCATGAAAGAGGCCTTACTCAAGAAATTTGGTCTCTACATGTCCCAGCCCAATTTCGAGGCGCTAGTTACTGCGCTAGTTACCATGCTAGATACCGCACGGGGTGCCACAGCAGAGTGAGACTTTAGTGGTGGGAGGGGCGCAGCGCTGGTTAACCGCTGTGTTTACCGCTCCCCTCAGATTCGCCAGGTATTGCCACTGGAGCCCTGAAGTAGCGCTCTGGAATCTGACGCTAAGGTATACAGGTGTGGCCTACTGCTTTATAATGAAGTACTGGTGAACCTCAGGCTAAGGTATTCAGGTACTGCCTATGTGACCATAATGTAATGCTAATGTGTTCAAGTGATGCCCATTGCCATCTCAGGAACTGTGCTTGCATATCATTTGACTAGATACAACTGATTAATTTGCATTGATCTTACTGTGTGGCGTCCCTTATTGTGTGCGTTTCCTGCTTCAGAGGATGTGTGTGTTGTATGGTCGCTTTACACATAAGCCTTCGGGTGCCCAACCGCTCGAGTCACGTTACCCCCTTAGGGCTTGGCGACCCCGGGTCCTACACCCATTTATCATGCCCTTGAGGGTACGGTTGAATCTCTCAACCAACCCATTTCCTTGGGGGTGGTAAGGTGTGGTAAACTTGTAGGTTACACCACACTCTTGCCAAAGGGATTTCATATACTTGGATATGAAATTGGTACCTCGGTCAGACACCACCTCTAGAGGGAATCCCACTCTGGAAAAAATTCCCATCAGTGCATGTCTCACCACGGGGGCCATCACTGTCCTCAGAGGGATGGCTTCCGGGTACCGGGTGGCATGATCCACCAGGACCAGGATAAACCTGTTGCCCAAGGCTGTCCTGGGGTCCAGTGGCCCCACAATGTCAATCCCCACTTGCTGGAATGGGGTACTGACCACAGGGAATGCCTGGAGAGGAGCCTACTGCTTCCTCCCACTCTTTCCACTTGCCTGGCAAGTCTGACAGGTCCTGCAGTGAGTGTCTTAACTCCTGCGCATTTGAGGCCAATAAAAGTGGGTGACAAGCCTTTCAAAGGTCTTGTCCTGCCCCAAATGTCCTGCCAATGGCACATCGTGAGGCAGCCCCAGTAGGAAGACTCTGATGTCCTGGGGTACCACCAGCACAAGGGCTGAGCCAGGCTCAGCAACCTTAGGCTCTGTATATAGGAGGTCGTTCTCCCAGTAAATGAAATGTGACCCAGACTGATCACCTGCGGCCTGGTCTTCAGCCTGCTGCCGCATACCCACGAGAGAAAGGCATTCTTTCTGTGCCTTACAAAAGTCCTCCCTGGAGGGCCATCCTTCTTGCTGCCAATGGGTCAGCTCAGGCAGCTCCCCCAGTTCAGCTATCTGTTCCCCTGTCGGCTCCAGGGCATCCCCCTCAAGGTCTGCTTCCTCCTGGACTGTGGGAACTTCAGGGGCTGGTTTCCCGCACCCCCTGCCTCATCTCTCTAAGGCCGGTTCCTGGGCCTCCCTCTCAGGCTCCAGGACCTCTTGAGTACCTCTACTTGCTGCCATGGACCGTGTGGTGCCACACGCCCAATCCGGCATACCCAACATCTCCAGGTGAGCACTCTGCTCCACCTTATCCCAAGGTGAGCTCTCCAAATCATTCCCTAACAGACAGTCTACAGGCACGGCAGGCCTCACAGCTACCCGAAGAGTACCAGAGACCCCGCCCCCACTCAATGGGAACCTGAGCCACCTTGCAGTGACTCTCTGTGTTGTCAGCAGCAACAACTGGATAGAATGCTCCTGGGACAACCTGCTCTTGAGACACCATGTGACACTTGACAGCTGTCACACTGGCTCCTGTATCTCTCAGAGCTTCAACCCTACGGCCATTGATGGTCACCCACTGCCTGTATTTCTTAGTGTTATCAGGCAGCTGGGTTTGGGGGCCCATCTCACAGTCTCCTAATGAGACAAGGGACATCTCTGCGGGACCCCACCCACTTTGGACTGCCCTCTCCTCCCCCAAGGCTACACTAGCCACCTGCCGGGGTGGAGCACCAGTGGGTGCTGGTTTACCAAACAAAGGACACTTTAAATCAGAGGCATAATGTTACCACACTTGTAACATTTGATGGGCCCCTTTTGAACAGGTGGACCTGTCGGGCCCCGGTCGGTTTCTGGGGTGGGGGAGGCTGAGAACCTTTCCCTTGGTTCCCTTGGGGATTACTTTGGGGCCTTTTTGGGAACTCCCTCTGGTTACCCCTGTCCCCTCCACTCTTCTGCTGGGGACCCTGCCCACCTTTGGCGGAATCTCCCATGTGACCCTTGTGGACCCTGGTACTGACCCAGCGGTCCGCCTCCTCAGCAAGCTTTCTAGGGTTAGTCAGCCTACTATCAATCAGGTGCTGGCGTAGCTCAGGAAAACAATTACTGGGCAAGTGCTCCCATGCCATTAAATCAAGAAGCCCTTGAAAATCATCAACTTTGCTACCCTTCACCCAACCATCCAGTGCTCTGCAAAAAAAGTTACATACTCAACATACATACTGTTTGGAATCTTTGTGCAACCCCTGAACCTTTGCCTATACAACTCAGGGGTCAACCCATACCTAGTCATCAAAGCTGCTTTCACATGGGGATAAGAATTATAATCATCTGAGGGCAAGTCTAGCAGTGTGTCCCGCCCCTCACTAAGGAACCGTCCCCACAACCCCGCTCCCCAATCTTTCTCAGGGACCCGGTGGGAAGACATGGCTACCTCATAGGCTTTGAACCACTGCCCTATGTCATCATTCTTAAAAAATTATTTTACCACATCCTTTGGTATGTACACCCTTGATTCTGCCTGCACTGACGGTGTGTTGCCACCAAAGGGAGTAGACTCTAAACTTTTAGCTTTTATATCTAATTCTCTCAACTTCATGTCATGCTCCATTTGGATTTTTATTCCCTCCAGAGCCAGCTTTTTGCTTTCCAGCTCCAGTTGCCCATTCAATTTTAGTTTGGCCATCTCCATTTCATGCATCCTGGTTTCTTTTCTGTCTGCCAACTCTTCTGGTGACAGGCCTCTGCCAAAATTATGGATGCTTTCTGCTGGTTCAACTACTACCACATCTCCAGGCGACCTTGACTCAATCCAGGCCCTCAGCGCCTTGAGTAGGTCTGCTTTGACTTTACATCCAACATGAGGAACTTTGAATTTCTTGCAGAAGCCCTTCAGCTGGGCCTTGGTGTAGCTCTCTAGTCTCTCTTCTTCCCATTCTACTTCTTCGCTTTCAGAGACTACAGATGGCGCTTTCTCAACAATGACTGAACCAGGCATGATTCCTCAAAAATGGAGATCTCTTGGCAAACAAAAATCAAAAAGTATGTGGCTGCGTTATTGGTCTGAACTCACTAAGTGGCGTTCACAAAATCACTGTACATGAGTCACAAATGCAAATTCAGAATCCCACCGCTGGGAATCTCTGGTTGAAACAGGTAGGGACTTGTGTCAAGCAGGGATCCTCTCTTCTAGTCAGGGTAAGGGGTTACACTCTAACAATAACCCCTGCTCACCCTCTAGGTAGCTTGGCGCGAGCAGACAAGGCTTATCTCAGGGTGCAATGGTTAAGCATTTGTGACCACACCCAGTAATTTAATGATCCCCCACAAATGGATTCCACACTGGGTTTATCACAAATAATTATTTTATATAAAGGTAGACTTAGCAACAGACCCAATAATGTAAAACGGGCCCACAATACTTTTAGTAATAAGCAGTTCTTGATGTTAAGCGTATTTCAATAGTTCTGTGCGCTTCGGGTACCTTGTGTGGTTCGTACGGGCTGAAAAGAGCTTACGAGCGGGGCACACAAGCGTTGCAGGTGCTCCGGACGAAGCGTACACCTTATGTGGCGTACGAACGGGGCTCACAATTGCTGAAGGGACTCCGGGCGATGCGTACACCTTACGGTGCGAGCGGACACAGTACCTTATCTTGGAAAGTTCGTCACGGACAATGTGTTGAATCCCAGCGCGTTGTACGGTGCGATGTCCTCCTGTTGCGGTGCGAGCTACAGCTTGTAGGGGGCCTTAGTCACGATGCTTGAGGGGACGGTGCGAAAGTACGGTGCGTTGTCTCTTCATTGCGGCGTACGAGCCGTACCTTGAAATCGACGCCTTTTCTTGAAGCGCGGTGCAAAGCAGGCAGTACGCTCCGATGGTGAGCGACGTACCCACCACTCCACGTGCCGCAGCCTGCCCACAACAGGGGTAGGGGGGCACGCTGAGCAGAACGATGCGGAGGGGGGCAACAAAAGTGCGGCTCGAAGTCCTTCCTTCACGTTGCGAGCTACGGCTCATAGGGGGGCCTTAGTCGCGTTGCTTGGGCCAGACAGCTGGGCACAGGCTTGCTTAGTGTACGCGCCGATCTAGGGAGCGCACACTTCTCTCTGCGTCAGCTTCACGGTGAGAACAGCGGTTCTCAGCGGCGATTCTCAAGGGGGGGGTGAAGTCCACTGGTCCTGGGACTTCGTTCAGGGGGCAAGCTCAGTAACAAGCCCTTGGAGACCTTAAACAGCACAAGTTGAAGCAAAGTATATCAGCAATCTTTCTCCTCTCCTTCAGCAGCAAGGCAACCACTGCAGGCCAATCCCCCAGGTCAGGGACAGTATTCCTCCTACAGCTTTCCTGGTTCCTTCCACTCAGGCAGAGGTTCGTCTTGTAGCAGGATCTAATTTCTTAGGAGCAGGGCTCCTATACTTATACCCCATTTATTTTGTTTTCGCAGGCCAGGGGGGCCCTTGCATAGTTCGGTCCGGTTTCTGAGCACTTTGTTGACATGATGCAGGCTTCTGCTTTCAGTGTGCAGGGCAGAGTCAGCAGATGCTCCACAGGGGGTGGAGCCAGCATTGTGGTGGCAGAGCACAGCCCTATTCAGAGTCCAGGTGTACTCCTCCCACCCATCTATATGTCAATCTCTCTATTCACCGAAACACTGACAAAATATCGAGAAGGAGAATATCGACCTGCCAAAATATCGAGGAAAAAATATAGAATGCCAAAATATCGAATGCCTATCTACAAACAGGTAGGTACAAAAATATAGAATCCAAAATATTGTTGTAAAAAATATAGTTGGTCAAAATATCGATTTTTTTAAAAAATATTAAAAATAATGTAAAATTAATGAAATAATACATATAATTAACTAAAACATACTTAAAAATACTTAAATAACTTTAAAATTAATAACTAATTAATGTAAGTAAAAAAAAAATTCATACATATATATTAACATAATATTAATTAAAAATATTCAATATTTTTTGCGTAGGATAGCGGGCGGGTAGAATTTACTATTACCACTCCAGTAAGTGCAATAGTAGGGAAAGTGTTGGATGGCGGGAGGGTAAAAATTACTATTCCCACTCCAGAGAGTGCAACATTAGGGAAAGCGTTGGATAGCGGGAGGGTAAAAATTACTATTCCCACTCCAGAGAGTGCAATAATAGGGAAAGCTTTGGATAGCGTAGGGGTAAAAATTACTATTCCCACTCCAAAGAGTGCAACAGTAGGGAAAGCATTGGATAGAGTAGGGGTAAAAATTACTATTCCCACTCCAGAGAGTGCAACAGTAGGGAAAGCGTTGGATAGCGTAGGGGTAAAAATTACTATTCCCACTCCAGAGAGTGCAACAGTAAGGAAAGCGTTGGATAGCGGGAGCGCAAAATTTACTATTCCCACTCCAGTGAGTGCAACAGTAGGGAAAACGTCAGATGGCTTAGGGGTAAAAATTACTATTCCCACTCCGAAGAGTGCAACAGTAGGGAAAGCGTTGGATAGCGTAGGGGTAAAAATTACTATTCCCACTCCAGAGAGTGCAACAGTAGGGAAAGCGTTGGATAGCGGAAGGGTAAAATTTACTATTCCCACTCCAGTGAGTGCAACAGTAGGGAAAGCATTGGATAGCATAGGGGTAAAAAGTGCTATTCCCACTCCAAAGAGTGCAACAGTAGGCAAAATAATAATTTTATATTTTATTAAAAATACATTAATTACTAATACCAAAAAAAACATATTCATATTAATTACCAATCACACAATATTTAATAATTAATTAATTATAAATACCAATGTTTTTATTATTATTAATTACCTATTAATAATTAACAACCAATTAATTTTCAATACCAAAAATTAATAAATACAAATAATACCAATTAATAATTAATAATTAATAAATAAATTATCAATATACAATAATTATTTCAATAATTAATTATTTACAATTAAATTACTTCCCACCATATTCCCCTATAAACCCACAACCCGCTACAAATAATAAATTAATACAATTAACATAATTATCAATTAAACAATTAATACAAATCAATTACCAATTAATACAAATTATTTACCCATTAATAATTAATCAACACCCAATTAACTTTCAATACCAATTAATAATTACTTAATAACAATTAAATTACTTCCCACCCTATTCCCCTATAAACCCACAACCCGCTACAGAAGTAAAACGCAAAATTAAATTAAAAATAATTAATAATTCCTAAAAATTATTATTTAATGTACTATAATTAAATTACTTCCCACCCTAATCCCCTATAAACCCACAACCCGCTATGGAATTAAATTACACAAAAATTAAATAACATAAAATTAATTACTTTAAAAATATTCAAACATACATTCCAAAATTAATACATACTTTTAACACATATACTAACACTTAAAAAGCTATAAAGAAATCGATATTTTTAACAACTATATTATGACTGTCGATATTACTTACTTCTATATTATGTAAATCGATATTTCTTACCTGATTTTCAATATTCTTCACCACAAAAGTTTGGCAATTCGATATTCTATCCATTCTATATTAAAAACTCGATATTCTGTCCAGTCGATATATTTTTTCGATATTATGACTGTTTACCCTATTCACCACCAGGCTACCTAGCCCTGCCCCTCTGGGATATCCCAGCCCTGTCACTCACACAAACCAGACAGCAGATACACATCAGCGCAGAGGTGGGCTGAAATGGTTAGGCAAGCAAATGCCAACTTTCTAAAAGTAAATCAATCAATCATTCAATCAAGCATTTGTATAGCGTGCTACTCACCCGGAGGGTCTCAAGGCGCTTGGGGGGGGGGGGGGGTCCGCTACTGCTCGAACAGCCAGGTCTTGAGTTGCTTCCTGAAGGAGAGGTGGTGTTGGGTCAGGCGGAGGTGGATGGGGAGGGAGTTCCACATCTTGGCAGCCAGGTAGGAGAAGGATCTTCCTCCCGTTGTGGCTCTTTGGATGCGGGGAACGGCGACGAGGGCGTGGCTGGTCGATCGCAGCTGCCGTGTGGGAGTGTAGAAGGTAAGGCGGTATTGAGGTATCTGGGGCCTTGGTTGTGGAGAGCTTTGTGTGCGTGGGTGAGGAGTCGGAACGTGATTCTCTTGCTGACTGGGAGCCAGTGCAGGTCTCTCAGGTGTCCGGAGATGTGGCTGTGTCGGGGGATGTTCAGGATGAGTCATGCTGAGGCGTTCTGAATGCGCTGGAGCCTTTTCTGGAGTTTGGCTGTGGTTCCGGCGTAGAGGGTGTTGCCGTAGTCCAGTCGGCTGGTGACGAGCGCCTGGGTGACCGTCTTCCTGGTTTCGGTGGGGACACACCGGAAGATCTTTCGTAGCATGCGTAGGATGTTGAAGCATGACGAGGAGACGGCGTTGACTTGTCTGGTCATCGAGAGGGAGGAGTCCAGGATGAAGCCCAGGTTGCGTGCGTGGTCCGTCGGTTTGGGTGCGCTGCCCAGGGCAGGTGGCCACCAGGAGTCGTCCCAGGCGGAGGTTGATGATCCCAGGATGAGGACTTCTGTCTTATCTGAGTTCAGTTTCAGGCGGCTGTTCTTCATTCACTCGGCTATGTCTTTCATCCCTTCGTGTAGGTTGGATCTGGCGGTGGCGGGGTCGTTGGTGAGGGAGAGGATCAGCTGGTTGTCGTCGGCGTAGGAGATGATGTTGAGGTTGTGTTGGCGTGCGATGGCCGCGAGGGGGCTCATGTAGATGTTGAACAGCGTGGGGCTGAGCGATGATCCTTGTGGTACGCCGCAGATGACTTTGTGGCCTCTGATCTGAACGGGGGGAGGCAGACTCTCTGTGTTCTTCCGGCGAGGAAGGAGATGATCCACTCCAGAGCCTTCTCTTGGATTCCGACGTTGCTGAGGCGCTGCACTAGGGTGCGGTGGCAGACCGTGTCGAACGCTGCGGAGAGGTCCAGGAGGATGAGGGCCGCTGTTTCCCCGTTGTCGAGCAGGGCTCGTATGTCGTCGGTGGCTGCGATGAGGGCGGTCTCGGTGCTGTGGTTGGCTCTGAAACCGGACTGCGAGTGGTCGAGGGATCCATTCGTCTTGAGGAAGGCGGCCATCTGTCTGTTGACGGTCTTCTCGATGACTTTGGCAGGAAAAGGAAGAAGCGAGATGGGGCGGTAGTTTTTGAGTTCGGTGGGGTCCGCTGAGGGTTTCTTCAGTAGGGCGCTGAGTTCGGCGTGCTTCCAGCTCTCTGGGAAGGTGGCGGTGTCGAAGGAGGCGTTGATGATGTCTCGGAGATGGGGTGCGATGATGGAGTCGGCCTTGTTGAAGACGTGGTGCGGGCAGGGGTCGGTTGGTGATCCGGAGTGGATGGAGTTCATCATGCGGATGGTGTCTTCGGTGTTGATCGGGGTCCAGGCGCGGAGGGTGGTGGTGGGGGCGTAGGTGCTGTCGTGGGGTGCGTCGGCTGTGTGCTGAAACTGTTGTGTATATCTGCGATCTTGTTGTGGAAGAACGAGGCGAGCGAGTTGCAGAGGTCTTGTGATGGGGTGATGTCGTTGTTTCCGGCGCTAGGGTTCGAGAGCTCTTTGACGATGTTGACGAGTTCCTTGGTGTTGTGGGCGTTGTTGTCTAGTTGTTCCTTAAATGCGGTTTTCTTGGTGGTGTGGATCAGCTGGTGGTGTTTTCGGGTGGCGTGCTTGAGGGTGGTCATGTTGTCTGTTGTCGGGTCTCTGCGCCAGGCTTTCTCGAAGGCACGGCAGTTCTTCTTGGAGCTCTTGAGTTCATCGGTGAACCAGGCTGCTTTCTTGTTGCTGGGTCTGACAGGGGGGGGTCTTCAGTGGAGCGAGGTCGTCTGCGCAGTTGGTGATCCATCTGTGTTGTTGGCAGCTTGGTTGGGGTTCGCTGAGCTGGCGGGAGGGTTATGGCTCAGGGATGTGGCTAGCTGGTCGGTGGTGATCTTGTTCCAGCTTCTGCGGGGAACCTGTTGCGGGTGGTGGTGGAGCGTGGTCCTTCTGAAGCTGAAGTGGACGCAACTGTGGTCTGTCCAGTGGAGTCCGGTGGCGTGGCTGAAGGAGATGTCCTTGCTGGAGGAGAAGACGGGGTCAAGCGTATGGCCGGCGTAGTGGGTGGGGGTGGTCACTAGTTGCTTGAGTCCGAGGTTGGCGAGGTTGTCCAGCAGGGTGGTGGTGTTGCTGTCGTTGTTGTTCTCTAGGTGGAAGTTGAGGTCCCCTAGGAGGATGTAGTCGGCGGAGGGGAGGGCGTGCGGGCTGATGAAGTCGGTGATGTCTTTGCTGAATTGTGTGCGCGGTCCCGGGGGTCTGTAGATGAGGGTGCTTCTGAGGGTGGTCTTCGGGTCGGTGTGTATCTGGAAGTGCAGGTGTTCGGCGGCTGTGAGGGTGTCGTCGGAGTTGGTCGTGATGCGGATGGTGTTCTTCTGGACGATGGCGATGCCTCCTCCTGTTTGGTGGACGCGGTCCTTCCGGGTGATCTTGTATCCGTCCGGGATGGCGATGGCGATGTCGGGCGCTGAGGAGGCGTTCATCCATGTTTCCGTGAGGAAGGCGACGTCTGGAGATGTGGAGTCGAGGAGGTTCCAGAGCTCCACGGTGTGTCTGTGGATGAAGCGGGTGTTGAGCAGGATGCACTTCAAGTGGTTGCTGCTGGGGGTCGGCTTGGCGGGTGCGGTACAGGTCCGGATGCAGGAGAACTTGCAGGATTGGCAGGTGAAGGGTCCGTGGGTGCGTCCTGGGGTGGCTTGGTGGCAGCCGGGGTGTCGGCCGGTGTTGAGTGCGTTGAGGGTGGCGGTGTCGTAAGTCCGGTGGGCGGGCTGGCCTCTTCGGGGGCCAGGGGTTCTGGCGCTGGGCGCGGTCCAGGCGCTGACGGGCGCAGACGGGCTTACCTTTGGCGTGCCTTCGGCACACAATCGGCGCGCTCGCTGCGCGTCAACGCTGCACGTACGCATGCACTCTGCCATAAATGGAGAGTGGGGGGGGCGGGGCGAGGGAGGAGCAGCTGGGAGGCGGGAGCGGGGTGGCGAGTGGGGGGGAACGATGCGGTGATGCTAGAGGGAGCGGGGGTGGGGCCACGGGGGAGCAGCGGCAGGGAGCTGGGTGGGGCAGCGGCACCGAGGTGCAGGGGAGAACTGGAGCGACAAGGGGCAACAAAAACCAACACGAGGCGGGACGAGAAAACGGCAATGAAACAATACAGAAAGCAATGAGAAAAACGAAGCAGGCACAGAGGGAAAGTCAGGGGCAGGGTGCCAGACCTAACAGGGGCACATAACTACTCTTGGCAGCGGTGGCTGCAGCGGGAGGAGAACGGCCACACGTGGGGTGGGCCACGTGGCAGGAGGAGCGACCGGACTGACCAGGTCAGGTCACCAGGTCACCAAAGTGGCATTTGCAAGCACAGAACATTAAAATAAACTTTGCTAAAAGATGTATTTTATTATTCTGAGTTCAAGCATACTAAACTCGATTTTCTACCATGTTCCCTGGGTCTGTTAGGATCATAGGATGTAACAATTCTAACAGCCCATTCTGGCCTATGGGAACAGGTAGCCTTGCAATAGTGAAAAACGAATATAGCTGTAATTCAATATTAGGACATTCCACACACATCAGGGCATGTCCTACCTTATACTTACAATGCACCTGTCAGGGCTCACCTCAGGTTCTCGCTGGTTACTGTAGTCTTGCACAGGAACAGAAGTTGCTAGCTTCCCAACTCCCACTGCCAACCACTCAGCTCCAAAAGAATACTTGGCGCTAACTGATCAGCGAGGGGGAAGGAGGAAAGTGGATAAAATAATAAACAATAAGAAGAGACTGGTTCTGGACCTTCTGATTTTCTATCTGGAAATCTTCTTCAGCCTATGATCTGGCTACCGAAGTCTCCTAAGAAAAACTAAGCACACAACAATTATATGTTTTCCCTCCTCTACTCTCTCCTACTTCTTACTTCAATATTTTCCTGTGATATGCTACCTACCCAAGATCCTAAACTCCGTGCCTCTCTTCTTGACTCTATTCGGCTTTCTTCTCTCCCTGTTTCAGTTGGTCTTTTATAATCTGTAAAACATTTTTAATTTATTGGTTATTACCTATTTATCCCTTGTTTCTTTTTATATAACTCTCCTACTCTTTCACCTACCAGGTGTTGATTATTTGGGGGCTTCTCTTTTAACCACTTCGATTTTTTCTTTTCTTTTATATAAGCTATTGTCTTTTAAAATTGTTTCTTCCTTGTCTCTTAACTTCTTTTAGTTCACCTTCTCTCCACAGGAATTCTCTGTGCTGGTACAACTCTGGTTTCTTTTCTCCTCAGGTATTATTTCTCATCCATCTTTTTAGTGTCTTTAGAGTTTTATTGATTCTGTGCTTTTTATTACTTCACACAAGAAAACATTAATCTTCTCTTATTTTCTTTACAGGTTCCTGGACTTTAACAACTGCTGTCAATGGTAAATTTAACTACCTTAACGACATTGTACTCTTAAACATTTACTCGACATCTTTTATTACTTCTGAAAACCTCTTAGTTAAATCACTTAGCTTTCTTCTTTTCTTTCTTTTTCAGGTGTAGCTGAAACTCTGCTTGACTCCAAGGTGAAGAACTCCGTTCGCGGTTCTGGTGAGTATTTCTGCACGGAAACTCCGAATGTCTTCTTTCTCTCTCCTCAGGTAAGTATATGTGATTCTAAGACTAGGGAAACAAGGGCGCTAGGTTGACTCTCTTAACCTCGGGGCTCTAGGGTATTAACACCTCAAAAACTACGGACGCTCACGATAAACGCCTTCTCTGTGGAAAAGCTTTAGTGAAGTGCGCATTACTTCAGGTGTGCGCGCGTCACGTCAGCTCGCTTCGGAATTTTGAAATCAACTAGACCGCAGACTCCAGCACCTTAGCGGCCATCTTGGAGTTGCGGACATGCCACCAACTCGACCACTGATGCCTGGTTTTCAACCCTGCATGACCACTAGTGTTAAACCAATTGCGAGTCTTTTTGGGACTTGAGCTAGGGATCCTGACAGTACCCCCCACCAAATATGGCCCTCCCACCCTGGGTTTGGTTGGATAGCGCTGATAAAAAAGTTTTATTAATCTAGGAGCAAGTACATCGGAATCTAATTCCCAAGATCGCTCCTCTGGACCATAGCCTTTCCAATCAACCAGATAATACAGTTTTACTCTGACTAGTTTTGAGTCTAAAATTTCTTTTACCTCAAACTCCACTCCTGTATCTAACTGAATTGGGTATGGGATTGGTTCTTTTCTCAAATTTGGAACTACCTTCTTCAATAGGGAAACGTGAAACACTGGGTGAATTTTGAATTTGGAGGGCAAAGTCAACTTATAGGTCACTGGATTAATCTGCTCTGCAATGGGGTAAGGACCAATAAATCGGGGCTGGAATTTTCGGTTCCCTTTTAGTCTTAGATTTTTGGTATTCAACCAGACTTCGTCTCCAATTTCTAAAGGAGGAGGTTCCTTTCTTTTCTTATCTGCGTACTTCTTATAATTTTCCTTAGCCTGTTCTAGGTTCTTTGATGCTAATTCATGTACGGAATTTAAATGAATCACCAAGTCCTTGACTGCTGGGACTGAGAGCTCAACGTCTTGCACTGCGGAATTGGGATGTCTTCCGTAATTTAAATAGAACGGAGAATACCCAGTGGACACATTCTTCACGTTGTTATGAGCAAATTCTGCTGTCCACAAGTAGTCAGGCCATTCTCCATCCTGTTTCAAGGAGAACAATCGTAAATATTGCTCCAGTTCCTGGTTCACCCTTTCCGTTTGCCCATCCGTCTCCGGATGGAAACTGGTGGAAAAACGAGTTTCTACTCCTAACCCTTTCATAAAAGCCCTCCAGAAATGTGAAACAAATTGAGTTCCCCGGTCCGATATTATGACCTTGGGTATCCCATGCAACCTTACAACCTGTGTGTTAAAATGACTTGCTAACTGTTTCGCTGTAGGAATTCCCTTTAAGGCCAAGAAATGTGTCATTTTCGTGTATGCATCTACTACTACTAGGATTGTGTTTATTCCATGACATGATGGTAAATCTGTAATTAAATCTAAGGTGATTGTGTGCCAAGGATGAGGAGGGATGGGCAGAGGTTGCAACAGCCCCTGGGGAGCGTGCCGTTCTGCTTTTCCCTGAGCGCATATCTCACAGGTTTTCACATATTGTTCTATATCCTTATTCATCTGTGGCCACCAATATTTTCTTTTGATTAGATCTGCTGTCTTGAACTCTCCCTTGTGCCCTGCCAACAGATGATCATGACATTCCTGCAAGGCTTTATTCTGCAACGCTATAGTTGGCAAATACAATGCACCTTCTTTGTAAGGTAATTCATCTCGAACTTCTCTTCCATGCTCTTGCTGCGCCCAAGTCAGCATTTCTTCGGGGGTCAAAGCTTGGATCACCCTCTCCTTGAAGTTCAGTATATCTGTGGCGCCGACGATTTTAGTACCTGGTATGATCGCATGAGCACTAAGTGGGTTCTTTTCTTCTCCAGTTCCCATCCTGGACAAGGCATCCGCCTTTCCATTTTGCGTACCAGGCCGATAAGTTATCACAAAGTCATAATCAGCAAAATACAGTGACCAACGAAGTTGGCGAGGTATCAAAGTTCTGGCAGACTTTAGGAATTTCAAATTGCGATGGTTCGTGTAAACTGTTACCACATGGTGAGCTCCCATTAGGTAGTGTCTCCACTCCTTGAAAGCATCTTTTATAGCCAACAACTCTTTTTCCGTAATTGTATAAATAATTTCGGCTGGCGTCAACTTCCTGGATCGATAGGCCACCGGGTGTAATTGGCCAGTTTCTTTATTCCTTTGAGAAAGTACTCCACCAACCGCAAAGTCAGAGGCATCCGTCTCAACGTGAAAGGGTTCCATCGGATCGGCATGAAGGAGGATGGGCGCAGTTGTGAACTCACTCTTCAATTCCTTAAAGGCTTGCTCTGCTTCTTCAGACCATTCGAATCGCATTCCCTTCTTCAGTAACCGCATCAAAGGTAGGATTCGTCGAGAAAATTCTCCAATAAACCTCCGATAGAAGTTTGCAAATCCAATAAACGCTTGGACTTCTTTGACACTGGTGGGTGACTTCCATTCAAGTACAGACTGAATCTTTCTTCTGTCCATATGAATTCCTGTTGGCGAGATCACAAAGCCCAGAAATTCCACCTGCAAAACTCCAAAGGCACATTTTTCCAACTTGACAAATAATCTGTTCTCTCGCAGTTTCTGTAGGACTCCTCGAACTTGTGTTTGGTGCTCCTGCGTATCTACTGAGTAGATCAGTATGTCATCAATATACACGATTGCGCATTGATCAATGAATTCACTGAGTACATCATTTATAAAGTGCTGGAACGCTGCAGGAGCATTACACAACCCGTAGGGCATCACCTGGTACTCAAATAACCCCAAACGTGTCCTGAAAGCCGTCTTCCACTCATCTCCCTCTCTAACTCGGATAAGGTGGTAAGCTCCCCTTAAATCCAACTTCGTAAATATCCGAGCTCCTTTGATCTGGTCCAATAAGACGGAGATAAGTGGAAGAGGATATCTGTTCTTCTTTGTTATTCGATTGATGGCTCTATAATTGATACACGTCCTCAGCTCGCCCTGCTCTTTTTTAGGCACGAAAAACAGTGGTGAAGACACAGGGGATTGGGAAGGACGTATAAATCCATTTGCTAGGTACTTGTCGATATACTCTCTCAGGTGATGATTCTCTTGTTCCGTTAAGGCGTACACCCGACTGCAAGGCAAGTTTGCTCCTGGCTCTAGGTCTATCTTGCAGTCGTAAACACGATGAGGAGGCAATTGTTCAGCTTCCTGTTCGATGAAAACATCTTCGAAATCTTGATATTCCGGTGGTATTGATTGCGTATCGATTACACACACGGAGACTTCGGCTGAACATAAGGCGTGAGCTGGGTTCTGTTTACTCGTTTCCTTTAAAGTTCCAAAGCAGTTTTCTCTACAATACGCTGAATTCATTTCAATTGTCCTGTCATTCCAATTTATAGAGGGATTATGCTCAGTGAGCCATGGAAGCCCCAATATGAGTTGAAACTGAGGGGCATCGATTAAATTAAAGTGTATCGCTTCTCTATGCCCATCTTCTCGAATCAACTCTACCAATTCAGTGTGACTTATTATAGGCCCTGAGGATAGATTGGTACCATCAATTGCTCTAACTGGTTCACCTTTTGCCTTGGCGATTGCTTGCAGCCCAATCCTAGCCGCGAACTTCAGGTCGCAGAAATTGCCTGTGGCTCCTGAGTCCACCATAACCGCTACTCCTTGCATTATTTCTTGACGGAATCGTATTGTCATGGATAAAATCAAATGCGGTGATGACGACTGTAATGTATTCGCCAACCGATGTTCCTGGGGAGTTGATTTCTGATTCCCATCCACCTGCACAACTCCTTCTACAGGTGGTGCTGCAAGTTTTCCTTCGGCTTAAATGATCCCTTTGGCTTCTTTGGACAATTCCGCACGAAATGCCCACTAGAACCACAGTACATACATAAATTGCTGACTCGCCTTTTCTCTTTTTCTTCTTTAGTAAGCGGCCCCCGAATAGTTCCTATTTGCATAGGTTCTGATCCTGAGAAACCTTCTGTGCTCTTTCCAACTTCTGTCTTTGCTCGGTCGAAACGTGGAACCGTATTTCGATATTCTCGCCTTCTCTCTCCTCTTGGCCCCCCTGTCTGAAATCCAATTCTAGAACCAGGTCTATAAGGGCGGAAATTTCAGTTGGACGGTTCGGTATCTGAGCCAAACCATCTTTTAGTTCGTCTCGCAGGCCTCGATAAAAAATTGCTGTCCTCTTGCCTTCCGGCCAATCAGTTTCCATTACAAGCTTGTTGAACTGGGCTAGGTAAGCCACTAAGTCTCTATTTCCCTGCTTCAGCTCCAATAGTTCATTATCTACCGCTTGAGAGATCCGTCTTCTGTCAAAGATTCTCAGGAATTCTTTTTTGAACTCGTCAAAATTCTGCAACAAAGGATCATCTCGTGAGACTATCGGCATCGACCATGCCGCAGCATCTCCACTTAAGTATGACAAAATGAAGGCTACCTTAGATTGCGCATCAGGAAAGATAGAAGGGCGACACATGAAATGAAGTGAGCATTGTGTAATAAACACCTGCTCCTTTTGTGGATCCCCACTGAATCTCTCGGGTGCTGCCAAAGGTATAACTGGTGACAAGGAATGTATTACTTGTGTTGTTAGCTTATTTGTGTCTCCCAAAGATGTGGTTGGACCCTCCTTTCCAGCAGAGTACGGTTGTCTTATTCTCTGTGCTAGTTCTGCTGTCTCTTTCCTTGAATTCATAACCTCCTGCCTTAGACTTTGATTCTCTTCTTTAACCACTACCAGTTCCTTTTGTATCGCCTCTAGGACCGACCCTAAGGTCTGTAAATTTATTCCCTCAACCATTTCTTTTCTGTTTAGGTGCAAGATTTAGAATGTGGGCACTTCACTCTGTCAGGGCTCACCTTAGGTTCTCGCTGGTTACTGTAGTCTTGCACAGGAACAGAAGTTGCTAGCTTCCCAACTCCCACTACCAACCACTCAGCTCCAAAGGAATACTTTGCGCTAACTGATCAGCGAGGGGGAAGGAGGAAAGTGGATAAAATAATAAACAATAAGAAGAGACTGGTTCTGGACCTTCTGATTTTCTATCTGGAAATCTTCTTCAGCCTATGATCTGGCTACCGAAGTCTCCTAAGAAAAACTAAGCACACAACAATTATATGTTTTCCCTCCTCTACTCTCTCCTACTTCTTACTTCAATATTTTCCTGTGATATGCTACCTACCCAAGATCCTAAACTCCGTGCCTCTCTTCTTGACTCTATTCGGCTTTCTTCTCTCCCTGTTTTAGTTGGTCTTTTATAATCTGTAAAACATTTTTAATTTATTGGTTATTACCTATTTATCCCTTGTTTCTTTTTATATAACTCTCCTACTCTTTCACCTACCAGGTGTTGATTATTTGGGGGCTTCTCTTTTAACCACGTCGATTTTTTCTTTTCTTTTATATAAGCTATTGTCTTTTAAAATTGTTTCTTCCTTGTCTCTTAACTTCTTTTAGTTCACCTTCTCTCCACAGGAATTCTTTGTGCTGGTACAACTCTGGTTTCTTTTCTCCTCAGGTATTATTTCTCATCCATCTTTTTAGTGTCTTTAGAGTTTTATTGATTCTGTGCTTTTTATTACTTCACACAAGAAAACATTAATCTTCTCTTATTTTCTTTACAGGTTCCTGGACTTTAACAACTGCTGTCAATGGTAAATTTAACTACCTTAACGACATTGTACTCTTAAACATTTACTCGACATCTTTTATTACTTCTGAAAACCTCTTAGTTAAATCACTTAGCTTTCTTCTTTTCTTTCTTTTTCAGGTGTAGCTGAAACTCTGCTTGACTCCAAGGTGAAGAACTCCGTTCGCGGTTCTGGTGAGTATTTCTGCACGGAAACTCCGAATGTCTTCTTTCTCTCTCCTCATGTAAGTATATGTGATTCTAAGACTAGGGAAACAAGGGCGCTAGGTTGACCCTCTTAACCTCGGGGCTCTAGGGTATTAACACCTCAAAAACTACGGACGCTCACGATAAACGCCTTCTCTGTGGAAAAGCTTTAGTGAAGTGCGCATTACTTCAGGTGTGCGCGCGTCACGTCAGCTCGCTTCGGAATTTTGAAATCAACTAGACCGCAGACTCCAGCACCTTAGCGGCCATCTTGGAGTTGCGGACATGCCACCAACTCGACCACTGATGCCTGGTTTTCAACCCTGCATGACCACTAGTGTTAAACCAATTGAGAGTCTTCTTGGGACTTGAGCTAGGGATCCTGACAGTACCCCCCACCAAAGATGGTCCTCCCACCCTGGGTTTGGTTGGATAGCGCTGATAAAAAAGTTGTATTAATCTAGGAGCAAGTACATCGGAATCTAATTCCCAAGATCGCTCCTCTGGACCATAGCCTTTCCAATCAACCAGATAATACAGTTTTACTCTGACTAGTTTTGAGTCTAAAATTTCTTTTACCTCAAACTCCACTCCTGTATCTAACTGAATTGGGTATGGGATTGGTTCTTTTCTCAAATTTGGAACTACCTTCTTCAATAGGGAAACGTGAAACACTGGGTGAATTTTGAATTTGGAGGGCAAAGTCAACTTATAGGTCACTGGATTAATCTGCTCTGCAATTGGGTAAGGACCAATAAATCGGGGCTGGAATTTTCGGTTCCCTTTTAGTCTTAGATTTTTGGTATTCAACCAGACTTCGTCTCCAATTTCTAAAGGAGGAGGTTCCTTTCTTTTCTTATCTGCGTACTTCTTATACTTTTCCTTAGCCTGTTCTAGGTTCTTTGATGCTAATTCATGTACGGAATTTAAATGAATCACCAAGTCATTGACTGCTGGGACTGAGAGCTCAACGTCTTGCACTGCGGAATTGGGATGTCTTCCGTAATTTAAATAGAACGGAGAAAACCCAGTGGACACATTCTTCGCGTTGTTATGAGCAAATTCTGCTGTCCACAAGTAGTCAGGCCATTCTCCATCCTGTTTCAAGGAGAACAATCGTAAATATTGCTCCAGTTCCTGGTTCACCCTTTCCGTTTGCCCATCCGTCTCCGGATGGAAACTGGTGGAAAAACGAGTTTCTACTCCTAACCCTTTCATAAAAGCCCTCCAGAAATGTGAGACAAATTGAGTGCCCCGGTCCGATATTATGACCTTGGGTATCCCATGCAACCTTACAACCTGTGTGTTAAAATGACTTGCTAACTGTTTCGCTGTAGGAATTCCCTTTAAGGCCAAGAAATGTGTCATTTTCGTGTATGCATCTACTACTACTAGGATTGTGTTTATTCCATGACATGATGGTAAATCTGTAATTAAATCTAAGGTGATTGTGTGCCAAGGATGAGGAGGGATGGGCAGAGGTTGCAACAGCCCCTGGGGAGCGTGCCGTTCTGCTTTTCCCTGAGCGCATATCTCACAGGTTTTCACATATTGTTCTATATCCTTATTAATCTGTGGCCACCAATATTTTCTTTTGATTAGATCTGCTGTCTTGAACTCTCCCTTGTGCCCTGCCAACAGATGATCATGACATTCCTGCAAGGCTTTATTCTGCAAAGCTATAGTTGGCAAATACAATGCACCTTCTTTGTAAGGTAATTCATCTCGAACTTCTCTTCCATGCTCTTGCTGCGCCCAAGTCAGCATTTCTTCGGGGGTCAAAGCTTGGATCACCCTCTCCTTGAAGTTCAGTATATCTGTGGCGCCGACGATTTTAGTACCTGGTATGATCGCATGAGCACTAAGTGGGTTCTTTTCTTCTCCAGTTCCCATCCTGGACAAGGCATCCGCCTTTCCATTTTGCGTACCAGGCCGATAAGTTATCACAAAGTCATAATCAGCAAAATACAGTGACCAACGAAGTTGGCGAGGTATCAAAGTTCTGGCAGACTTCAGGAATTTCAAATTGCGATGGTTCGTGTAAACTGTTACCACATGGTGAGCTCCCATTAGGTAGTGTCTCCACTCCTTGAAAGCGTCTTTTATAGCCAACAACTCTTTTTCCGTAATCGTATAAATAATTTCGGCTGGCGTCAACTTCCTGGATCGATAGGCCACCGGGTGTAATTTGCCAGTTTCTTTATTCCTTTGAGAAAGTACTCCACCAACCGCAAAGTCAGAGGCATCCGTCTCAACATGAAAGGGTTCCATCGGATCGGCATGAAGGAGGATGGGCGCAGTTGTGAACTCACTCTTCAATTCCTTAAAGGCTTGCTCTGCTTCTTCAGACCATTCGAATCGCATTCCCTTCTTCAGTAACCGCGTCAAAGGTAGGATTCGTCGAGAAAATTCTCCAATAAACCTCCGATAGAAGTTTGCAAATCCAATAAACGCTTGGACTTCTTTGACTCTGGTGGGTGACTTCCATTCAAGTACAGCCTGAATCTTTCTTCTTTCCATATGAATTCCTGTTGGCGAGATCACAAAGCCCAGAAATTCCACCTGCAAAACTCCAAAGGCACATTTTTCCAACTTGCCAAATAATCTGTTCTCTCGCAGTTTCTGTAGGACTCCTCGAACTTGTGTTTGGTGCTCCTGCGTATCTACTGAGTAGATCAGTATGTCATCAATATACACGATTGCGCATTGATCAATGAATTCACTGAGTACATCATTTATAAAGTGCTGGAACGCTGCAGGAGCATTACACAACCCGTAGGGCATCACCTGGTACTCAAATAACCCCAAACGTGTCCTGAAAGCCGTCTTCCACTCATCTCCCTCTCTAACTCGGATAAGGTGGTAAGCTCCCCTTAAATCCAACTTCGTAAATATCCGAGCTCCTTTGATCTAGTCCAATAAGACGGAGATAAGTGGAAGAGGATATCTGTTCTTCTTTGTTATTCGATTGATGGCTCTATAATTGATACACATCCTCAGCTCGCCCTGCTCTTTTTTAGGCACGAAAAACAGTGGTGAAGACACAGGGGATTGGGAAGGACGTATAAATCCATTTGCTAGGTACTTGTCGATATACTCTCTCAGGTGATGATTCTCTTGTTCCGTTAAGGCGTACACCCGACTGCAAGGCAAGTTTGCTCCTGGCTCTAGGTCTATCTTGCAGTCGTAAACACGATGAGGAGGCAATTGTTCGGCTTCCTGTTCGTTGAAAACATCTTCGAAATCTTGATATTCCGGTGGTATTGATTGCGTATCGATTACACACACGGAGACTTCGGCTGAACATAAGGCGTGAGCTGGGTTCTGTTTACTCGTTTCCTTTAAAGTTCCAAAGCAGTTTTCTCTACAATACGCTGAATTCATTTCAATTGTCCTGTCATTCCAATTTATAGAGGGATTATGCTCAGTGAGCCATGGAAGCCCCAATATGAGTTGAAACTGAGGGGCATCGATTAAATTAAAGTGTATCGCTTCTCTATGCCCATCTTCTCGAATCAACTCCACCAATTCAGTGTGACTTATTATAGGCCCTGAGGATAGATTGGTACCATCAATTGCTCTAACTGGTTCACCTTTTGCCTTGGCGATTGCTTGCAGCCCAATCCTAGCCGCGAACTTCAGGTCGCAGAAATTGCCTGTGGCTCCTGAGTCCACCATAACCGCTACTCCTTGCATTATTTCTTGACGGAATCGTATTGTCATGGATAAAATCAAATGCGGTGATGACGACTGTAATGTATTCGCCAACCGATGTTCCTGGGGAGTTGATTTCTGATTCGCATCCACCTGCACAACTCCTTCTACAGGTGGTGCTGCAAGTTTTCCTTCGGCTTAAATGATCCCTTTGGATTCTTTGGACAATTCCGCACGAAATGCCCACTAGAACCACAGTACATACATAAATTGCTGACTCGCCTTTTCTCTTTTTCTTCTTTAGTAAGCGGCCCCCGAATAGTTCCTATTTGCATAGGTTCTGATCCTGAGAAACCTTCTGTGCTCTTTCCAACTTCTGTCTTTGCTCGGTCGAAACGTGGAACCTTACTTCGATATTCTCGCCTTCTCTCTCCTCTTCGCTCCCCTTGTCTGAAATCCAATTCTAGAACCAGGTCTATAAGGGCGGAAATTTCAGTTGGACGGTTCGGTATCTGAGCCAAACCATCTTTTAGTTTGTCTCGCAGGCCTCGATAAAAAATTGCTGTCCTCTTGCCTTCCGGCCAATCAGTTTCCATTACAAGCTTGTTGAACTGGGCTAGGTAAGCCACTAAGTCTCTATTTCCCTGCTTCAGCTCCAATAGTTCATTATCTACCGCTTGAGAGATCCGTCTTCTGTCAAAGATTCTCAGGAATTCTTTTTTGAACTCGTCAAAATTCTGCAACAAAGGATCATCTCGTGAGACTATCGGCATCGACCATGCCGCAGCATCTCCACTTAAGTATGACAAAATGAAGGCTACCTTAGATTGCGCATCAGGAAAGATAGAAGGGCGACACATGAAATGAAGTGAGCATTGTGTAATAAACACCTGCTCCTTTTGTGGATCCCCACTGAATCTCTCGGGTGCTGCCAAAGGTATAACTGGTGACAAGGAATGTATTACTTGTGTTGTTAGCTTATTTGTGTCTCCCAAAGATGTGGTTGGACCCTCCTTTCCAGCAGAGTACGGTTGTCTTATTCTCTGTGCTAGTTCTGCTGTCTCTTTCCTTGAATTCATGACCTCCTGCCTTAGACTTTGATTCTCTTCTTTAACCACTACCAGTTCCTTTTGTATCGCCTCTAGGACCGACCCTAAGGTCTGTAAATTTATTCCCTCAACCATTTCTTTTCTGTTTAGGTGCAAGATTTAGAATGTGGGCACTTCACTCTGTCAGGGCTCACCTTAGGTTCTCGCTGGTTACTGTAGTCTTGCACTGGAACAGAAGTTGCTAGCTTCCCAACTCCCACTACCAACCACTCAGCTCCAAAGGAATACTTTGCGCTAACTGATCAGCGAGGGGGAAGGGGGAAAGTGGATAAAATAATAAACAATAAGAAGAGACTGGTTCTGGACCTTCTGATTTTCTATCTGGAAATCTTCTTCAGCCTATGATCTGGCTACCGAAGTCTCCTAAGAAAAACTAAGCACACAACAATTATATGTTTTCCCTCCTCTACTCTCTCCTACTTCTTACTTCAATATTTTCCTGTGATATGCTACCTACCCAAGATCCTAAACTCCGTGCCTCTCTTCTTGACTCTATTCGGCTTTCTTCTCTCCCTGTTTTAGTTGGTCTTTTATAATCTGTAAAACATTTTTTATTTATTGGTTATTACCTATTTATCCCTTGTTTCTTTTTATATAACTTTCCTACTCTTTCACCTACCAGGTGTTGATTATTTGGGGGCTTCTCTTTTAACCACGTCGATTTTTTCTTTTCTTTTATATAAGCTATTGTCTTTTAAAATTGTTTCTTCCTTGTCTCTTAACTTCTTTTAGTTCACCTTCTCTCCACAGGAATTCTCTGTGCTGGTACAACTCTGGTTTCTTTTCTCCTCAGGTATTATTTCTCATCCATCTTTTTAGTGTCTTTAGAGTTTTATTGATTCTGTGCCTCTTATTACTTCACACAAGAAAACATTAATCTTCTCTTATTTTCTTTACAGGTTCCTGGACTTTAACAACTGCTGTCAATGGTAAATTTAACTACCTTAACGACATTGTACTCTTAAACATTTACTCGACATCTTTTATTACTTCTGAAAACCTCTTAGTTAAATCACTTAGCTTTCTTCTTTTCTTTCTTTTTCAGGTGTAGCTGAAACTCCGCTTGACTCCAAGGTGAAGAACTCCGTTTGCGGTTCTGGTGAGTATTTCTGCACGGAAACTCCGAATGTCTTCTTTCTCTCTCCTCAGGTAAGTATATGTGATTCTAAAACTAGGGAAACAAGGGCGCTAGGTTGACTCTCTTAACCTCGGGGCTCTAGGGTATTAACACCTCAAAAACTACGGACGCTCACGATAAACGCCTTCTCTGTGGAAAAGCTTTAGTGAAGTGCGCATTCCTTCAGGTGTGCGCGCGTTACGTCAGGTCGCTTCGGAATTTTGAAATCAACTAGACCGCAGACTCCAGCACCTTAGCGGCCATCTTGGAGTTGCGGACATGCCACCAACTCGACCACTGAAGCCTGGTTTTCAACCCTGCATGACCACTAGTGTTAAACCAATTGCGAGTCTTTTTGGGACTTGAGCTAGGGAACCTGACAGCACCCTCCCCTTGGGCCTACCATAGGGGTGACTAAGATGAAGTTAGGGAAGGTTTAGGGACTGGCAAAGGGGGTGCCCTTGCCCAGTCAGCATGACAGCAGGGCTCGACAAATCCACTCGACCGCTCGCATTTGCGAGGTAAATTTTATGAGGTCGAGCTATTTTTAGGTCCTACTCGCCCTTTCTGGCGAGTAGGAAAACATACTAACTTTTGTCCTCTATCTTTGAAAACAGAGTAAATGTGACAAGATAACAAGATTTAAAGGCCTTTTTATTGCTCACAAAGCAAATGAGCAATAAAAATGCCTTTAAATCTTGTTATCTCGTCACTTTTGCTCCGCTTTCAGAGACGGAGGTCAAGTAGGTCACTGTTAGGGCGAGGAGATTTTTCAAGGTACTAGACCTGCAGGACTAGTACCATTTTTCAGATTTTTCGAGCCCTGGACAGTACCAGACTGCACGCAGGTCCTGCAATGGCAAGCCTAGACACATTTTACCAGGCCGCTTCTGTGGGTGGCACAACCAGTGCTGCAATCCCACCAGCAGCATTTGCGCTTACAAGCCCTGGGCACTCCTGGTGCACTTAACAGGGGTCTGACAGTAAACAAAATAAGCCAAACATGGAATCCAACCAAAATATACATTTTACATAGGGAGCATTTGCGCTGTGGCACTGGTTGGCAGTGGCACTGTGCTCTGAGCAGCCAACACCAGCAAAAACACATGAGGCACAGCGACAAAAAGTGGAAGGGAGACTCACGCCAAGGTGCCAGGTCTAACACGGCAGTGTAGGGGGTCGTGCAGGGGGTGGTGTTTCAGGGTTAAGGGTAGTGCAGTGGTGTTCGGGTAGTGTAGGGAGTCGTACTTGGGGTGGTGTATTAGGGTTTAGGGCAGTGCAGTGGTGTTCGGGTAGTGTTGGGGGATGTGCTGGGGGTGGTGTTTTAGGGTTTAGGGCAGTGCAGTGGTGGTCGGGCAGTGTAGAGGGATGTGCGGGGGGTGGTTTATCAGGATTTAGGGCAGTGCAGTGTATTCGAGCTGAGTAGGGGTCGTGTGGGGGTGGTGTTTCACGGTTTAGGGCAGTACAGTGGTGTTCTGGCAGTGTAGGAGGTCGTGTAGAGGGGGGTGTTTTAGGGTTTACGGCAGTGCAATGGTGTTCGGGCAGTGTAGGGGGTTGTGAGGGGGATAGTGTTTCAGCATTTAGGGCAGTGCAGTGGTGTTCGGGCAGTGTAGGGGGTCATGTGGGGGGTGGTGTATCAGGATTTGGGGCAGTGCAGTGGTGTTTGGGTAGTGTCGATGGTCTTGCGGGGGTGGTGTTTCACGGTTTATGGCAGTGCAGTGGTGTTCGGGCAGTATAGGGGGTAGTGCGGGGGGTGGTGTTTCAGGCGTTAGGGCAGTGCAGTGGTGTTCAGGCGGTGTAGGGGGTCATGCGGGGGTGGTGTTTCAGGGTTTAGGGCAGTGCGGTGGTGTTCGGGCAGTGTAGGGGGTCATGCTGGGGCTGGTGTTTCAGGGTTTAGGGCAGTGCAGTGGTGTTCGGGCAGTGTAGGGGGTCTTGCTGGGTGTGGTGTTTCAGGGTTTACTGCAATGGTGTTTGGGCAGTGTGGGGGGTGTTGCTAGGGGTGGAGTTTCAGGGTTTAGGGCCATGCAGTGGGGTTCGGGTAGTGTGTGGGGTCGTGCTATGGTAGTGTTTCAGATTTTAGGGTAGTGCAGTGGTCTTTGGGCAATGTAGGGGGTCGTTCTTGGGTTGTGTTTTATGGTTTAGGTTAGTGCAATGGTGTTCAGGTAGTGTAGTGGTTCGTGCTGGGGGTAGTGTTTTAGGGTTTAGTGTAGTGCAGTGGTGTTTGTGTAGTGAAGGGGTCGTGCTGGGGGTAGTGTTTTAGGGCTAAGGGTAGTACAGTGGTGTTTGGGTAGTGTAGGGGGTTGTGCTGGGGTAGTGTCGTGGTTCGTGCGGGAGTAGTGTTTTTGGGTTTAGGGTAGTGCAATGGGGTTCGGGTAGTGTAGGGGGTCATGTTGCGAATGGTGTTTTATGGTTTAGGTTAGTTCAGTGGTGTTCGGGCAGTGTAGGGGGTCATTCAGGTGTGGTGGTTCAGGGTTTAGGGCAGTGCAGTGGTGTTCGGACAGTGCGGGTTGTCTTGATGGGGTTGGTGTTTCAGGGTTTAGGGTAGTACAGTGGTGATCGGGTAGTGTGTGGAGTTGTGCTAGGGGGGTGGTGTTTCAGGGTTTAGGCCAGTGCTGTGGTGTTCGGGCAGTGTGGGGGGGTCAAGCTGGGGCGTGGTGTTTCAGGGTTTAGGGCAGTGCAGTTGTGTTCGGGCAGTGTAGGGGGTCTTGCTGGGGTAGTGTTTCAGGGTTTAGGTCGTGCAGGGGGTGGTGTTTCAGGGTTTAGGGCAGTGCAGTTGTGTTCGGGCAGTGTAGGGGGTCTTGCTGGGGTAGTGTTTCAGGGTTTAGGGAGTGCAGTGGTGTTCGGGCAGTGTAAGGGGACGTGCTCAGGCTAGTGATTGAGAGTTTAGGGCAGAGCATTGGTGTTTGGGAAGTGAAGGGATCATGCTAGGGGTGGTTTTTGAGGTTTAGGGAAGAGCAGTGGTGTTCAGGCAGTGTAGGGGTCATGCTGGGGGTGGTGTTTCAGAGTTAAGGGCAGAGCAGTGGTGTTCGGGGAGTATAGGGGTCGTGCTGGGGCGATGTTTAGGGTTTAGGGAATTGCAGTGGTGTTCGGGCAGTGTAGGGGGTCATGCTGGGGTGGTTTTTCAGTGTTTAGGGCAGTGCAGTGGTGTTCCAGCAGTGTAGGGGGTGGTGTTTCAGGGTTTAGGGCAGTGCATTGGTGTTCGGGCAGTGTAGGGGGTCTTCTTACAGGGGGTGGTGTTTCAGGGTTTAGTGCAGTTTTGTTCGGGCAGTGTAGGGGGTCTTGCTGGGGCTGGCGTTTCAGGGTTAATTGCAGTGCAGTGGTGTTCGGGCAACGTAGGGAGTCTTGCAGAGGGTAGTGTTTTAAGGTTTAGGGTAGTGCAGTGGTCTTCGGGTAGTGTAGGGAGTTGTGGTTCGGATGGTGTTTTAGGGTAGTGCAGTGCTGTTCAGGGAGTGTGGGGGTTCGTGCTTGGGGTGTTCGGGTAGTGCAGGCGGTTCTGCTGGTAGTGGTGTTTCAGGGTTTAGTGCAATGGTGTTCGGGCAGTGTGGGTGGTCTTGCTGGGGGTGGTGTTTCAGGGTTTAGGGCAGTGCAGTGGTGATCGGGTAGTGTGTGTGGTCATGCTGGGAGTGGTGTTTCAGGGTTTAGGGCAGTGCTGTGGTGTTCGTACAGTGTGGAGGGGTCAAGCTGGTGGGCTAGTGTAGGGGGTTCTGCTGGTAGTGGTGTTTTAGGGTTTAGGGCAGTGCAGTGGTGTTCGGGCAGTGTAGGGGGTAGTGCTGGGGTGTTGTTTTAGGGTTTAGGGCAGTGCAGTGGTGTACGGGCAGTGTAGGGGGTCGTGCAGATGTGGTCTTTCAGGGTTTAGGGCAGTGCAGTGGTGTTTGGGCAGTGTAGGGGGTCATGCAGGGGTGGTGATTCAGGGTTTAGGGAAGTGCAGTGGTGTTCGGGGAGTGTAGGGGGTCTTGCTGGGTGTGGTGTTTCAGGGTTTAGTGCAATGGTGTTCGGGCAGTGCGGGTGGTCTTGCTGGGGTGGTGTTTCAGGGTTTAGGGCAGTGCAGTGGTGATCGGGTAGTGTGTGTGGTCATGCTGGGAGTGGTTTTTCAGGGTTTAGGGCAGTGCTGTGGTGTTCGTACAGTGTGGAGGGGTCAAGCTGGTGGGCTAGTGTAGGGGGTTCTGCTGGTAGTGGTGTTTTAGGGTTTAGGGCAGTGCAGTGGTGTTCGGGCAGTGTAGGGGGTAGTGCTGGGGTGTTGTTTTAGGGTTTAGGGCAGTGCAGTGGTGTACGGGCAGTGTAGGGGGTCGTGCAGGTGTGGTGTTTTAGGGTTTAGGGCAGAACAGTGGTGTTTGGGCAGTGTAGGGGGTCATGAAGGGGTGATGATTCAGGGTTTAGGGCAGTGCAGTGGTGTTCGGGCAGTGTAGGGGGTCTTGCTGGGTGTGGTGTTTCAGGGTTTACTGCAATGGTGTTCGGGCAGTGTGGGGGGTCTTGCTAGGGGTGGTGTTTCAGGGTTTAGGGCCATGCAGTGGTGTTCGGGTAGTGTGTGGGGTCGTGCTGGGGTAGTGTTTCAGATTTTAGGGTAGTGCAGTGGTCTTTGGGCAATGTAGAGGGTTGTTCTTGGGTTGTGTTTTATGGTTTAGGTTAGTGCAGTGGTGTTCGTGTAGTGTAGTGGTTTGTGCTGGGGGTAGTGTTTTAGGGTTTAGTGTAGTGCAGTGGTGTTTGTGTAGTGAAGGGGTCGTGCTGGGGGTAGTGTTTTAGGGCTAAGGGTGGTACAGTGGTGTTTGGGTAGTGTAGGGGGTCGTGCTGGGGGTAGTGTCAGGGTTCGTGCAAGGTTTAGTGTTTTTGGGTTTAGGGTAGTGCAATGGTGTTCGGGTAGTGTAGGGTGTCATGCTGCGGGTGGTGTTTTATGGTTTAGGTTAGTTCAGTGGTGTTCGGGCAGTTTAGGGGGTCGTTCAGGGGTGGTGTTTTAGGGTTTAGGGCAGTGCAGTGGTGTTCGGACAGTGCGGGTTGTCTTGCTGGGGGTGGTGTTTCAGGGTTTAGGGTAGTACAGTGGTGATCGGGTAGTGTGAGGGGTTGTGCTGGGGGTGGTGTTTCAGGGTTTAGGGCAGTGCTGTGGTGTGCGGGCAGTGTGGGGGGTTCAAGCTGGGGCATGGTGTTTTAGGGTTTAGGGCAGTGCAGTTGTGTTTGGGCAGTGTAGGGGGTCTTGCTGGGGTAGTGTTTCAGGGTTTAGGGAGTGCAGTGGTGTTCGAGCAATGTAGGGGGTCGTGCAGGGGGTGGTGTTTCAGGGTTTAGGGCAGTGCTGTGGTGTTCGTGCAGTGTGGAGGGGTCAAGCTGGTGCGTGGTTTTTCAGGGTTTAGGGCAGTGCAGTTGTGTTCGGGCAGTGTAGGGGGTCTTGCTGGGGTAGTGTTTCAGGGTTTAGGGAGTGCAGTGGTGTTCAGGAAGTGTAGGGGGTCATGCAGGGGGTGGTGTTTCAGGGTTTAGGGCAGTGCAGTTGTGTTCGGGCAGTGTAGGGGGTCTTGCTGGGGTAGTGTTTCAGGGTTTAGGGAGTGCAGTGGTGTTCGGGCAGTGTAAGGGGACGTGCTCAGGCTGGTGATTGAGAGTTTAGGGCAGAGCATTGGTGTTCGGGAAGTGAAGGGGTCATGCTAGGGGTGGTTTTTGAGGTTTAGGGAAGAGCAGTGGTGTTCGGGCAGTGTAGGGGGTCGGGCTGGGGTGGTGTTTCAGGGTTTAGGGCAGTGCAGTGGTATTCAGGCAGTGTAGGGGGTCGTGCAGGGGGTGGTGTTTCAGGGTTTAGGGCAGTGCATTGGTGTTCGGGTAGTGTAGGGGGTCTTCTTACAAAGGGTGGTGTTTCAGGGTTTAGTGCGGTGGTGTTCGGGCAGTGTAGGGGGTCTTGCTGGGGCTGGCGTTTCAGGGTTAATTGCAGTGCAGTGGTTTTCGGGCAGTGTAGGGAGTCTTGCTGAGGGTAGTGTTTTAGGGTTTAGGGTAGTGCAGTGGTCTTCGGGTAGTGTAGGGAGTCGTGGTTCGGAAGGTGTTTTAGGGTTTAGGGCAGTGCAGTGCTGTTCAGGGAGTGTGGGGGTTCGTGCTTGGGGTGTTCGGGTAGTGTAGGGGGTTCTGCTGGTAGTGGTGTTTTAGGATTTAGGGCAGTGCAGTGGTGTTCAGGCAGTGTAGGGGGTAGTGCTGGGGTGTTGTTTTAGGGTTTAGGACAGTGCAGTGGTGCTCGGGCAGTCTAGGGAGTCGTGCAGGTGTGGTGTTTCAGGGTTTAGGGTAGTGCAGTGGTGTTCGGGCAGTGTAGGGGGTCATGAAGGGGTGGTGATTCAGGGTTTAGGGCAGTGCAGTGCTGTTCGGGCAGTGTAAGGGGTCTTGCTGGGTGTGGTGTTTCAGGGTTTATTGCAATGGTGTTCGGGCAGTGTGGGTGGTCTTGCTGGGGATGGTGTTTCATGGTTTAGGGCAGTGCAGTGGTGATCGGGTAGGGTGTGGGGTCGTGCTGGGGGGTGGTGTTTCAGGGTTTAGGGCAGTGCTGTGGTGTTCGTACAGTGTGGGGGGGTCAAGCTGGGAGGGTGGTGTTTCAGGGTTTAGGGCCGTGCAGTGGTGTTTGGGCAGTGTAGGGGGTCGTGCGTGTGTGGTGTTTCAGGGTTCAGTGCATTGGTGTTTGGGCAGTTTAGGGGGTCATGCGGGTGGTGTTTTAGGGTTTAGGGAAGTGCAGTGGTGTTCGGGCAGTGTAGGGAGTCGTGCTGGGGTTGGTGTTTCAGGGTTTAGGTTAGTTCAGTGGTGTTCGGGCGGTGTAGGGGGTCGTTCAGGGGTGGTGTTTCAGGGTTTAGGGCAGTGCAGTGGTGTTCGGACAGTGCGGGTGGTCTTGCTGGGGGTGGTGTTTCAGGGTTTAGGGTAGTACAGTGATGATCGGGTAGAGTGTGGGGTTGTGCTGGGGGGTGGTGTTTCAGGGTTTAGGGCAGTGTTCTGGTGCTCGGGCAGTGTGGGGGGGTCAAGCTGGGGGGTGGTGTTTCAGGGTTTAGGGCAGTGCAGTTGTGTTCGGGCAGTGTAGGGGGTCTTGCTGGGGTAGTGTTTCAGGGTTTAGGGAGTGCAGTGGTGTTCGGGCAGTGTAGGTGGTCATGCAGGGGGTGGTGTTTCAGGGTTTAGGGCAGTGCATTGGTGTTCGGGCAGTGTAGGGGGTCTTCTTGCAGGGGGTGGTGTTTCAGGGTTTAGTGCAGTGGGGGCCGATTCACAGTACTAACTTAAGACAAAATCCTAATCTTACTACTTCTGGTATTCACAGAAGTTAGGATTTTGTCTTAAGTTTGTCTTAAGACAAACTTAAGACAGACTTAAGACAGAATTAAGACAGACTTAAGACAAACTTAAGACAAAATCCTAACTTAAGTCTGTCTTAAGTCTGTCTTAAGTCTGTCTTAAGTCTGTCTTAAGTCTGTCTTAAGTTTGTCATAAGTTTGTCTTAAGTTTGTCTTAAGTCTGTCTTAAGTCTGTCTTAAGTTTGTCTTAAGACAAATTTAAGACAAAATCCTAACTTCTGCAAATACCAAAAGTAGTACGTTTAGGATTTTGTCTTAAGTTAGTTCTGTGAATCGGGCCCTCGGTGTTTGGGCAGTGTAGGGGGTCTTGCTGGGGCTGGCGTTTCAGGGTTAATTGCAGTGCAGTGGTGCTCGGGCAGTGTGGGGGGGTCAAGCTGGGGGGTGGTGTTTCAGGGTTTAGGGCAGTGCAGTTGTGTTCGGGCAGTGTAGGGGGTCTTGCTGGGGTAGTGTTTCAGGGTTTAGGGAGTGCAGTGGTGTTCGGGCAGTGTAGGTGGTCATGCAGGGGGTGGTATTTCCGGGTTTAGGGCAGTGCATTGGTGTTTGGGCAGTGTAGGGGGTCTTCTTGCAGGGGGTGGTGTTTCAGGGTTTAGTGCAGTGGGGGCCGATTCACAGTACTAACTTAAGACAAAATCCTAATCTTACTACTTCTGGTATTCACAGAAGTTAGGATTTTGTCTTAAGTTTGTCTTAAGACAAACTTAAGACAGACTTAAGACAGAATTAAGACAGACTTAAGACAAACTTAAGACAAAATCCTAACTTAAGTCTGTCTTAAGACTGTCTTAAGTCTGTCTTAAGTCTGTCTTAAGTCTGTCTTAAGTTTGTCATAAGTTTGTCTTAAGTTTGTCTTAAGTCTGTCTTAAGTCTGTCTTAAGTTTGTCTTAAGACAAATTTAAGACAAAATCCTAACTTCTGTAAATACCAAAAGTAGTACGTTTAGGATTTTGTCTTAAGTTAGTTCTGTGAATCGGGCCCTCGGTGTTTGGGCAGTGTAGGGGGTCTTGCTGGGGCTGGCGTTTCAGGGTTAATTGCAGTGCAGTGGTGTTCGGGCAGTGTAGGGAGTCTTGCTGAGGGTAGTGTTTTAGGGTTTAGGGTAGCCCAGTGGTCTTCGGGAAGTGTAGGGAGTCGTGGTTCGGATGGTGTTTTAGGGTTTAGGGCAGTGCAGTGCTGTTCAGGGAGTGTGGGGGTTCGTGCTTGGGTTGTTCGGGTAGTGTAGGGGGTTCTGCTGGTAGTGGTGTTTCAGGGTTTAGGGCTGTACAGTGGTGTTTGGGCAGTGTAGGGGGTTGTGCGTGTGTGGTGTTTCAGGGCTCAGTGCAGTGGTGTTTGGGAAGTGTAGGGGGTCATGCGGGTGGTGTTTTAGGGTTTAGGGAAGTGCAGTGGTGTTCGGGCAGTGTAGGGGATCGTTCAGGGGTGGTGTTTCAGGGTTTAGGGCAGTGCTGTGGTGTTCGGACAGTGCGGGTGGTCTTGCTGGGGGTGGTGTTTCAGGGTTTAGGGTAGTACAGTGGTGATCGGGTAGTGTGTGGGGTTGTATTGTATTGTATTGTATTGTATGGCATATTTGTATAGCGCATACTGTCACCCGAAGGGTATCCTGGCACTTTAGACAATTATACCAACACCACACATAGCAATCAGGTGAAATTAAGCAGACCTAGGGAAGAGAAACGTTTTTAATTCTTTCTTAAAAGAAGGAAACTCCCCAGAACTTCTCAACAACAAAGGGAGAGAATTCCAATGTTTGGCCGCCACGAAACCAAAGGCTCGGCCGCCCATCCGAGCCCTCAATACCTTTGGGACTACCACAAGATGTGCTGACAGTGACCTAAGAGAGCGAGTGGGCACATACCACTGGAACAGCTCCTGCAATGGAGCAGGTCCTTGCCCATGAAGTCCCTTAAACACCAAACAAAGCGCCTTAAAGATGACTCGCTGTGAAACTGGTAGCCAGTGAAGATCGGCTAGCGCCGAAGATGAAGAGTCAGATCGACGACGGGACAGGGCTAGCTTGGCTGCCATATTCTGCACGCGTTGTAACTTGGCCAGCAATTTATTTGGAGCTCCCAGAAGTAGTGCGTTGCAGTAGTCTAACCTACTCAAAATGGTACCGCGAACCACTTCTGGGCGAACATGGGCCGGCAGCAGCGGAAGAATCTTCCACAGCATGCGTAGCAGCATCATGCAGGTGGACACGGTTTTATTTACAAAAAGATCCAGTTGGAGATCAGGCCCAAACACAACGCCCAGGTTCCTGGCAGATACTGCTGCAGAAGGAACTTCCTGGAAGGAGGCAGGCCAAAAATCAGGAGGCAGTGGCCGAGGGATGTGGTCCAGTGAGCAGTGTAGAACCTCTGTTTTAGAGCTGTTAAACTGCAGAGAATTCTGCCTCAACCAGTCCGCAGTTGACGCCATACATTGATGGAAAGTCTCCAGCGACACCGCATCTTTGCCCTCGATGGAAAAGATGAGCTGCGTATCATCGGGTTGTGCTGGGGGGTGGTGTTTCAGGGCTTAGGGCAGTGCTGTGGTGTTTGGGCAGTGTGGGGGGGTCAAGCTGGGGGGTGGTGTTTCAGGGTTTAGGGCAGTGCAGTTGTGTTCGGGCAGTGTAGGGGGTCTTGCTGGGGTAGTGTTTCAGGGTTTAGGGAGTGCAGTGGGGTTTGGGCAGTATATGGGGCCGTGCAGGCGATGGTGTTTCAGGGTTTAGGGCAGTGCAGTGGTGTTCGGGCAGTGTAAGGGGTCGTGCAGGCATGGTGTTTCAGGGTTTGGGGCAGTGCAGTGGTGTTCGGGCAGTGTAGGGGGTCTTGCTGGCTGTGGTGTTTCAGGATTTAGTGCAATGGTGTTCGGGCAGTGTGGGTGGTCTTGCTGGGGATGGTGTTTCAGGGTTTAGGGCAGTGCAAGTGGTGTTCGGGTAGTGTGTGGGGTCGTGCTGGCGGTGGTGTTTCAGGGTTTAGGGCCGTGCTGTGGTGTTTGGGCTGTGTAGGGGGTCATGTGGGGGTAGTGTTTCAGGGTTCAGTGCAGTGGTGTTTGGGCAGTGTAGGTGGTCGTGCAGGGTGGTGTTTCAGGGTTTAGGGCAGTGCAGTGGTGTTCGGGCAGTGTGGGGGGTTCAAGCTGGGGCGTGGTGTTTCAGGGTTTAGGGCAGTGCAGTTGTGTTCGGGCAGTGTAGGGGGTCTTGCTGGGGTAGTGTTTCAGGGTTTAGGGAGTGCAGTGGTGTTCGGGCAGTGTAGGGGGACGTGCTCAGGCTGGTGATTGAGAGTTTAGGGCAGAGCATTGGTGTTCGGGAAGTGAAGGGGTCATGCTAGGGGTGGTTTTTGAGGTTTAGGGAAGAGCAGTGGTGTTCGGGCAGTGTAGGGGGTCGTGATGGGGTGGGTTTTCAGGGTTTAGGGCAGTGCAGTGGTGTTCAGGCAGTGTAGGGGGTCGTGCAGGGGGTGGTGTTTCAGGGTTTAGGGCAGTGCATTGGTGTTCGGGCAGTGTAGGGGGTCTTCTTACGGGGGTGGTGTTTCAGGGTTTAGTGCAGTGGCCTTCGGGCAGTGTAGGGGGTCGTTCAGGGGTGGTGGTTCAGGGTTTAGGGCAGTGCAGTGGTGTTCGGGTAGTGCGGGTTGTCTTGCTGGGGTTGGTGTTTCTGGGTTTAGGGTAGTACAGTGGTGATCGGGTAGTGTGTGGGGTTGTGCTGGGGGGGTGGTGTTTCAGGGTTTAGGGCAGTGCTGTGGTGTTCGGGCAGTGTGGGGGGGTCAAGCTGGGGCGTGGTGTTTCAGGGTTTAGCGCAGTGCAGTTGTGTTCGGGCAGTGTAGGGGGTCTTGCTGGGGTAGTGTTTCAGGGTTTAGGGAGTGCAGTGGTGTTTGAGAAGAGTAGGGGGTCGTGCAGGGGGTGGTGTTTCAGGGTTTAGGGCAGTGCAGTGGTGTTCAGGCAGTGTAAGGGGACGTGCTCAGGCTGGTGATTGAGAGTTTAGGGCAGAGCATTGGTGTTCAGGAAGTGAAGGGGTCATGCTAGGGGTGGTTTTTGAGGTTTAGGGAAGAGCAGTGGTGTTCGGGCAGTGTAGGGGGTCGTGCTGGGGGTGGTGTTTCAGAGTTAAGGGCAGAGCAGTGGTGTTCGGGGAGTATAGGGGTCGTGCTGGGGTGATGTTTAGGGTTTAGGGAAGTGCAGTGGTGTTCGGGCAGTGTAGGGGGTCGTGCTGGGGTGGTTTTTCAGTGTTTAGGGCAGTGCAGTGGTGTTCCAGCAGTGTAGGGGGTCGTGCAGGGGGTGGTGTTTCAGGGTTTAGGGCAGTGCATTGGTGTTTGGGCAGTGTAGGGGGTCTTCTTACAGGGGGTGGTGTTTCAGGGTTTAGTGCAGTGGTGTTCGGGCAGTGTAGGGGGTCTTGCTGGGGCTGGCGTTTCAGGGTTAATTGCAGTGCAGTGGTGTTCGGGCAATGTAGGGAGTCTTGCTGAGGGTAGTGTTTTAAGGTTTAGGGTAGTGCAGTGGTCTTCGGGTAGTGTAGGGAGTTGTGGTTCGGATGGTGTTTTAGGGTAGTGCAGTGCTGTTCAGGGAGTGTGGGGGTTCGTGCTTGGGGTGTTCGGGTAGTGTAGGGGGTTCTGCTGGTAGTGGTGTTTTAGGGTTTAGGGCAGTGCAGTGGTGTTCGGGCAGTGTAGGGGGTAGTGCTGGGGTGTTGTTTTAGGGTTTAGGGCAGTGCAGTGGTGTTCGGGCAGTGTAGGGGGTCATGCAGGTGTGGTGTTTCAGGATTTAGGGCAGTGCAGTGGTGTTTGGGCAGTGTAGGGGGTCATACAGGGGTGGTGATTCAGGGTTTAGGGCAGTGCAGTGGTGTTCGGGCAGTGTAGGTGTTGTAAATTAAAGCAGATCGTGGTTAAGCATTTACTGAAAACATTAATGCTTCCCTTTATCGTGTTCTTTTCAGTATGTTGGCCGAAGTCTGGACTCCATTTTGTATTGACATGCTGCCACGTGTTCGCCATGAGGAGAGTCCGACCTCTGTGTTAGTTGCTCTTGTAATCTGCCTAGCAACAGTTTATAAATAGCCCTCTTGTCCATCTGGCGCATGCCCAGAACTGACCACGTCTGTTATAATTAGTTCTGCTTGACCATGTGTTTTTGCGGGCTCAAGGAGCGTGTTAGCTCCGCCCATGTATTGATTTAGAATTGGGAATGACCCTAAATGGTAATGTTCTTCGACTCCATGTGCTATCCACTCACTCATGAGCCCCTCTGTTGTGTATATAAGGGGACTGTGTATGTAAGTTCTTTGTGCTACTCCTTGCAATACTGAAGAGTGTTGTGTGGATTGTAGGACCACCCTTAAGGGTTAATAAACGTTGTCTTTGTACTTTGCAGTTTCCGTGCCAACTTCCTTGTAGATTTCGTTACAGAAGAGCGAACCCTTGTCTCTTGCGGGCCTAGCTGGGGCTTGTATTCATCAATTGGCGCCCGTCACGTGGGGCTCATCGGCGACTCGGATGCTCGAAGGACTGGTCGCGACGAAGGTGAGGAGTTTGGCCGGGGACGTGATCACTGCCAGCGGCGTCTTAGCCCTGGCATCCCGAGGTTTTTCTTCCTTCCCTTCCGAGCTGACCGTCTGGGTGGCGCCGGTCATCGACTGAGATCTCTTCTGTCGGTCCTGCCGTGAGAGCCGTTTGGGCGATTGTGGAGCTTGGCAGTTGGAACCTGGACTCTTGATTGGTAAGAACCGTTGTACGGTACTTGCTCCGAGTTTTGAAGCCTGGGTTGGCTATTTGAGTTTTGATTTGTGATGACTAGTCATATTTTGAGTTTGTCTTTGTGAAATATATGCGTTGCAACACATATAGGCAGGTAATGTGGAGAAATTTCTCCGGAGCTGTGTAAACTTGGAACGGCGCAACGATTAAGTGCCATTTTATTTGATAATACTGCATATTTTGCATTATTTTTAGCATGCCTGCTTTTAGCGCACTCCGTAAGTGGTGTTGCTGCTTGGGAAACCGGTTGAACCTCGAGGAATCTGCTCCAGCTCCCCCAGAGGGGACTCCTAATAGGGATATGTATGTGAAACATGGTCTTTCTTCCATAATGTACAGCACATTGTGGAGGAAATATACCAAGAAGGATCCTGAGTTGCGATGGCCGTTGTATGGATCGTTTGATATGCGTAAGATTGAGTATGTGGAACAGTGTCTGTGTAAGCGACGTGCTCGTCAGGATATGTTTGAGTGTGTGCGATTATGGGTGAAGGAAGTGCGTGAGCGAGAGAAACGTGAGAAAGCGCTGTTTGATAAAGAGCAACGAAAGAATGATCATGTGCGAGCGCAAGAAGCGAAGAGTCGGGAGGACAAAGAGCAGACGGAGAAACAAGAGAAAGAGCGTAGGCTCCAAATTTCGGGTCAATATGTCGTTCGCCAGCCGCTTTATCCTGTCCTTAATAATCCTGATGATGATTTTTATCTACTAGATCGCTCTCCGCCTCCTTATGTTGGTGCATCTGCTCCACGGCCGCAAGATTCTGGCCCAGCTCCGGGTAAGGTAGACACGCGGTCCATGTTATCGGCCGAGAACATGGCTGACCTTCGGAAACTTTCCTTTCGTGCACTTAAGGGCAGGATGTCCATAGAGGACTTATTTCAAACTTGGGGGTCATGGCAAGATAGAGAGAGGGTGTATTTTTTGTCTCATTTTGCTGACGACGTAATTGCTGCTTTCCGAAAATATTCCGGTGTTTTTGAGCCTGCAGAGGTGACCTCGGAGGTTAAAGCATTACATGATGGTGTTTTTTCTCCCCCTAAGGCTCCAGAGGCGGCTCGACGACTGTTCGCCTTACGGGATGAAGTGCTGGCGCTTAGAGAGAAAGCACGTCAACGAGCTGAGGAGGAGCAGCAGGATTCGGTTGCAGCAGGGGGCCACTCATCCACCTCCCAGTCAGATAAGGATGTTGTAGTGCATGTTAAGCCAATGCGAGAAGCGGCGCCTTTGTACGTTCCTCCTAAAGGAGCAGGGACTAGTTCCGATATTAACTCCGCCGATGCTAAGGGATATTTTGTGTATAACTGGGTTTATACCCCTTGGCATAGGGCCGATGTTATGGCATTAAAGAATGCATTGCCTGACCCCCGCAAGAATCCAGCGGCCTTCTATGAAGAAGTTGAGGGGGCCTTGAATTCTTGCGTTATGACCCTAGCGGATATAGATTTGTTCTTTGGCCTTATTCTACCACCAGACACGTGGCGCTCTGTCCGAAAAGTGGATGATATAGTTGCTTTTAAGGCCCGGTGGTCCGACCTTGAGGATGAGGATAGGGAGCGGAAGCCCGCACAGAAACCACCCCAGAATATTCTAGAACTTCCGGCTGCTATTGTCGCCAAATTAAAAACAATAATCCCCCCTAAAAAGATTGATTGGAATATGCTGGCGGCATGTAAGCAGAAGGTTGATGAGTCAGTGGCAGATTTCTTCACGCGCTTTGAAGAAACGTTCCATGATTTTAGCGGTCAGTCGCTTACCGACGACACAGGCCGCCACCTTTTCGCGGACAAATATGTGGCTAATCTGCTGCCGGCAGTTGCGGCCCGGTTAAAAGCGAGTGAGAGTTCTTGGTCCTCCGCGACACCGACGGCCCTTCTAACCATCGCCCAGTATTATGAGCGTCAGGAGCAAGAGGCGAAGGGCCAGGAGGAGAAGAAATCGAAAGATCTAAAAACAAAAGTAATGTTAGCACAAGTATATGGCCCGCCCCGCCGGGGTAATACTAATAATAGGGGCAGGGGCGGATCTTATGGTCCCCCTTCGGGCCGATCTGATTTGACTAAAAACCAATGTGCGTACTGTAAGCAGTTGGGCCATTGGGCCAGGGAGTGCCCAGCGTTGCATGCTTCACGGCAAGGGCACACCCCGGGTGGCCAGAGAGGTAGAGGGGGCTTCTCGAACTTTAGAGGAAATTCTAATGATAATGTCCGCTTCGACACTGCGGGGCAGCACCGGGATAGCTCAAATGTGTTTGATCGCCAGCACCAGTATCATGTATCGGACGCCGATCACTCGGGATATCATGATTCTCAGCATGCATAGGAATGCGTTGGATGGGGGTCTGAAGCAGTTGAGGTGCCGGTCGATCAGACGGGTCCTTATGTATCGGCTGAGGTTTTAGGTTCTACTGATCAGTTCCTAGTGGATACAGGAGCGACACGTAGTGCATTGTCTAGGTACTTGGCTCCAGGGGCTCCCCCATCCGGCTCAATGGTTACATCGGTAGGGTTTGACGGTGCGCTCTCCCGCAGCCCTCTTTCGCAGCCCCTTGCATTTCAGGTTGATTGTTTCTCTGCACCCTGTTCGTTTTTGCTTGCCCCGTATACACCGGATAACATTATGGGCCTTGACATGTTAAAACACTTTAGGGCTACGATTCGCTGTTCTCCTGAGGGTGTGAGAGTGATTCTAAATGACAATTACCCCCGATCCGAGCGGATGTGTACGATCTCAGAGGAGGCTTTGTTGGCTACCCTCCCCCGCGCTTTATGGGCGACTTCGGACACAGATGTGGGACAAATGGTGATTCCTCCGGTCCACATTAGTGTCCAGGAGGGGGCGGTGCTTCCACGCCTCCCGCAGTATCGTATTTCCCAGGAGGGCGAGGAAGCTCTCATACAGATTGTGCAAGATTTGATCGCAGTAGGAGTAGTGGAAGAAGTTCCCTACAATATTTGTAACAGTCCGATTCTCCCCATTTTGAAAAAAGACACGGATTCAAAGGTTTATCGGTTCATTATTGATTTGAGGGAGGTTAACAAGATCGTGATACCTCAGTACCCGGTGGTTTCCGATATCACGACGTTGCTTACCTTGGTCCCGCCTACGGCGACCGTGTTCTCAGTGATTGATTTGAAAAATGCCTTCTTTTCTATTCCCATTCACCCCGATAGCCGATTTCTTTTTGGGTTCACATTAAACAATAGATCTTATCGCTTTTGCAGAATTCCCCAGGGCTATACAGAAAGCCCTAGTATTTACAGTCAGGCTTTGAAACGACAGTTGGATTCTTTTGCTTTACTCGAGGGGGTCGCCCTCATTCAATATGTCGATGACATCTTGCTGGCGGCTGACACCCTGGAGTTGTGCGAGAAAAGCACACTATCCTTACTTTCCTTTCTAGCCTCCCACAATCATAAGGTCTCTAGGAAGAAATTGCAATTCTGTAGACCAAAGGTGACTTATCTAGGTCACCTTTTGTCTAAGGAGGGGCGTGCACTCACACCAGACCGTATCCAAGTGATCTTGGACACACCGAGACCATCCACGCAGAAGGATGTGCGTGCATTTTTGGGTCTCGTTTCTTTTTGTAGACAGTGGATATTGGGGTTTTCACACACGGCTAAGCCATTACTAGCTCTCCTGACAAAAGATACGCCCATCCCAATCCCTTGGTCAGATGAGTGTGATGCTGCTTTTCAGCAATTGCGACAGGCCCTTTGTTCAGCACCAGTGTTAGGGACCCCTGATTATGCAAAACCCTTTTCATTATATGTGCATGAGAAAGATGGATGTGCATTGTCAGTTTTAGTGCAAATGCATGGTGATAAGCAGCGCCCTTGTGCATACTTTTCGGCCGTACTTGATCCTGTCGCCCGAGCATTGCCGGGGTGTTTTCGCTCGGTTGCGGCGACAGCTGTGTCAATACGGCAGAGTGAGGGAATTGTGTTGTCCCATAAACTGTTGGTGTTAGTTCCCCATGCTGTTGATGCCCTGCTTAACCAAACAAAGACGCAGCATTTGACCAGTGCCCGTTTAACGGGATATGAGTTGACGCTTTTGGCTCCTCATATTACGTTGAAAAGGTGCGTGACATTAAACCCGGCCACATTGTTGCCATACCCCGAGACCCAGCCGGAGGCACAGAAAGCGCATGATTGTATTCTTGTGACTGAGGAACAGACAAAGGGTCGTATCGATCTCCAGGATACGCCCTTTTCAGAGGTAGATGGAGAATTATGGGTAGACGGGTCATGTCTGAAGCTACCCGATGGTACGACTTCAGCAGCGTATGCAATTACCACGTTACAAACGATAGTAGAGACAGCACGCATACCACAGAAGTCAGCTCAAGCAGCAGAACTAATAGCGTTAACACGAGCATGTGAGCTCAGTACAGGATTGTGTGTGAATGTGTACACAGACAGCCGCTATGCCTTCGGAGTAGCACATGACTTCGGTCTACTCTGGAAGGAGAGAGGGTTTCTAACGTCACATGGGGTACAAATAATGCATGGAGAGTTAGTTCACAATCTTCTAACTGCATTGACGTACCCAAAGAAAATTGCTATTGTTAAATGTAGCGCCCATAGGAAAGTAGTTGACAAAGTTGGAGAAGGGAATGCGTTAGCAGACCGAGTGGCACGGGAGACTGCGATGCAGCCTGGTGCTACTGCCATGTATGTAGTGAAATCACAGATGGAGAGATGGCGTGATGCAAAGGAAGAAGTGCGAGAGATACAAAGAACAGCTTCTGCTAAGGAGCGGGAGCAATGGGCTAGCGAGGGAGAGTTGGATGACGAGGGTTGCTGGAGAAATAAACAGATGGATAGATGGAAGTTACCCACGGCTTTCGTACAACCTATGGTTCAAATGGCACATGGGCTAGCACATGTTGGAGCTTCCGCAATTGTAAAATTGCTTACCCAAGTCTGGGAGCATCCAGAGATTGCTAGCGCAGCAAAGAGGGTGGTACAGACCTGTATGATCTGTCTGAAGTATAACCCAGGGAAAGGCACGCGAACTCCAGCAGGAGGATTTGCGACACCCACTGCACCCTTTGAGGTTCTGCAGATGGATTACATCCAGCTTGAGCGCTGTAATAATTTGAAGTATGTTCTAGTAGTGGTGTGCGCCTTTAGTAAATGGGTTGAGGCGTACCCTGCGAAAGACAATACGGCAATGACTACAGCGAAGCTATTGCTGAAAGAATTTTTCCCTCGGTACGGCGTCTGTAGACTCCTGTGGAGTGATAATGGCCCTCACTTTGTAGCGGATGTTATAAAGTATGTCTTGAAGGGCCTAGGCATCACCCAGAAGTTCCACGCTGTGTTCCACCCCCAGTCTGCAGGACTAGTTGAGAAGTACAATGGTACATTGAAGCTTAAAATTGCCAAAATCCAAGCTTCGACATCTTTGACTTGGCCAGACGCCTTGCCACTGGCGTTATTGTCCATTAGGTCGGTGCCACACTCTCGGACCGGCCTTACACCCTATGAGATTGTGTTTGGACGCCCAATGAATATTTGGGGTCCACCGAGACCTAAGGCTGTGTATGATGTACCCTGTGTGATGATGAGTGATTATCTGGCACAGCTAACGGATAACTTGGTTTCTATTCATCAACAGGTCCGAGAGGCGCTCCCTGATCGGTCTACTGGCGAAGGACATGGTCTCCGGCCCGGAGATCATGTGATGATCAAGGTCTTCGACAGGTCGAACAGTCTGGAGCCCAGATGGACCGGGCCTGAGCAAGTTCTTCTGGCGACGGGGACGGCAGTGCGAGTCTCGAACAGGAAGAACTGGATCCATTCCCTGCACTGTCGGAAGGTCCCGCCCGGATTGGTGGAGTCTGCCGTGCTGACCGATCAACGAGAAGTCCTAGCAGCAGAGACAGGCCGTGCTGCAAAGCCAAACGACACCGAGGAGCTCTTTTCGGACCACACGACTTCTGGAGGAAGGCGATATCATCTGCGACCAAGAAAGTGAGATTTTCAGTACCGGGACATACTGTCAGAACGGCCCTTGGGTTAGTGAAACGGAGAGCCGCTGTGGCAAGGGGGGGGGGATCAGCCCTGCATTAGTGTAGTGACACCCGTCTTGGCCCGTTGGTGAAGAAATCAACCGCTGCCCAAGGGGAAGAGTTCTGACAGACTTTTAGTTTCAGGAAGATATCAGAGTATTGTTTCTTTTCGACATGGAGAAGAAGAAAATCTTTTGTGCGTTGGGGTTTATGCTAACAATAGTTATTGTTGGTATAACGACATGGTTTGTGGAGGAGGTTACTCCTGCTCGGAACACACTTGTGCTGACAACTCCAGTGCCTGCGGAGCACTACTTTTATACATTGCCGTATCAAGAACTGAAACATCGGCAGTCCTATTTAAATAACACCTTTATCCAGATGCTGCATCATACCCACGTTGCTACGAACGCTACGAACTGTTGGATATGTGGGATGATGCCAGCTCATCAGAAGAAAGGAGGTACGCCATTCATACCACTTCCCTTCTCTCACAATGGCTCTTGTAGGGCATGGTACACTTTGTTGTTTGCTACTCGGAAGCCGACAGTGGGACGATTGCTGTTCAGACTTAATAAAGAATGTCATCAGGACAGAAATGGATACCCACAAGCGAATGGAACAATTTGGGAATGGGAAGAGTACCGACCAGACAATGAATCCATTCCCTATATCTTCACGAACACTAGAGACACTGTGGGGAAGGATAAGTTTGTAATACAAGTGGCACAAGCCCAAGCGGACCTGTGTGTCCAGAGTGTGGGTTTTATTCCTGTTGGTGTCAGTGATTGTATAAAAGTATTAAATATTGATGGGCTGAACAACAGCACCTTCCTAGCATCCCATAATACCTACTTCGTGTGCGGGAATAAAGGTTATTACCGTTTGCCAGCTGGGTGGTCTGGGGTATGCTATGTATCATTCCTATTACCCCCTGTATTCCTAGCACCTGCATCGTATCACAAAGATCTGAAACTGCTGAATAATGTGACTGTAAATAGATATAAACGTACTTTATCTATTAATGAAGTAGATCAGACGGACACTAGCTTGCAACAGTATATTGATTTCAACTTGGGACTGTTCTTCTTTGTTGGAGCTGCTTTGAACAGTAGGAAAATCCGAAGATTAACGAGAGTAGTAGAAGCCGTGACCAATCAGACCGCTGCTGCTCTTGGGAATCTTACGGAAGAACTGCAAATCACCAGAATAGTTGCATTGCAGAACCGTATGGTACTAGATGTGATGTTAGCTGATCGAGGAGGAGCTTGTAAAATTATCGGAAGTAGCTGCTGTGTGTTTATCCCTGATCATACGCCATCTGTTTATAGTGCCATTAATAAGTTGCATAAAATAGCCGCCGAAATCCACACAGAAAACGGCACATGGTCCTTTTCTGGATGGTTTTGGGCGTTGGTTACTACCTGGGGTTGGAAGGTTTTAACTGGCCTCTGTATCGTCATAGCAATTCTGTTTTTTCTCTGTATGTGTATTCAATGCGGACCATTATGCTGTTCTGTATGCATTTCATTCTGCATTCCAGATAAGAAAGCTATCGCTGAGGTTGCTCGCCAGAAGGGTCTAGCTAAAGAGGTTAAAGGAATGATGATAATTGATATATACGATGATTATTCCTGGAAGCCAGATGTCTTCAGTAAATGCTGAAAGGGTCGTCTGTTGTAAATTAAAGCAGATCGTGGTTAAGCATTTACTGAAAACATTAATGCTTCCCTTTATCGTGTTCTTTTCAGTATGTTGGCCGAAGTCTGGACTCCATTTTGTATTGACATGCTGCCACGTGTTCGCCATGAGGAGAGTCCGACCTCTGTGTTAGTTGCTCTTGTAATCTGCCTAGCAACAGTTTATAAATAGCCCTCTTGTCCATCTGGCGCATGCCCAGAACTGACCACGTCTGTTATAATTAGTTCTGCTTGACCATGTGTTTTTGCGGGCTCAAGGAGCGTGTTAGCTCCGCCCATGTATTGATTTAGAATTGGGAATGACCCTAAATGGTAATGTTCTTCGACTCCATGTGCTATCCACTCACTCATGAGCCCCTCTGTTGTGTATATAAGGGGACTGTGTATGTAAGTTCTTTGTGCTACTCCTTGCAATACTGAAGAGTGTTGTGTGGATTGTAGGACCACCCTTAAGGGTTAATAAACGTTGTCTTTGTACTTTGCAGTTTCCGTGCCAACTTCCTTGTAGATTTCGTTACAGAAGAGCGAACCCTTGTCTCTTGCGGGCCTAGCTGGGGCTTGTATTCATCATAGGGGGTCTTGCTGGGTGTGGTGTTTCAGGGTTTACTGCAATGGTGTTCGGGCAGTGTGGGGGGTCTTGCTAGGGGTGGTGTTTCAGGGTTTAGGGCCATGCATTGGTGTTCGGGTAGTGTGTGGGGTCGTGCTGGGGTAGTGTTTCAGATTTTAGGGTAGTGCAGTGGTCTTTGGGCAATGTAGAGTGTCGTTCTTGGGTTGTGTTTTATGGTTTAGGTTAGTGCAGTGGTGTTCATGTAGTGTAGTGGTTCGTGCTGGGGGTAGTGTTTTAGGGTTTAGTGTAGTGCAGTGGTGTTTGTGTAGTGAAGGGGTCGTGCTGGGGGTAGTGTTTTAGGGCTAAGGGTAGTACAGTGGTGTTTGGGTAGTGTAGGGGGTCGTGCTGGGGGTAGTGTCAGGGTTCGTGCGAGGGGTAGTGTTTTTGGGTTTAGGGTAGTGCAATGGTGTTCGGGTAGTGTAGGGTGTCATGCTGCGGGTGGTGTTTTATGGTTTAGGACAGGTTAGTTCAGTGGTGTTCGGGCAGTTTAGGGGGTGTTCAAGGGTGGTGTTTTAGGGTTTAGGGCAGTGCAGTGGTGTTCGGACAGTGCGGGTTGTCTTGCTGGCGGTGGTGTTTCAGGGTTTAGGGTAGTACAGTGGTGATCGGGTAGTGTGGGGGGTTGTGCTGGGGGTGGTGTTTCAGGGTTTAGGGCAGTGCTGTGGGGTTCGGGCAGTGTGGGGGGTTCAAGCTGGGGCGTGGTCTTTCAGGGTTTAGGGCAGTGCAGTTGTGTTCGGGCAGTGTAGGGGGTCTTGCTGGGGTAGTGTTTCAGGGTTTAGGGTGTGCAGTGGTGTTCGGGCAGTGTAGGGGGTCGTGCAGGGGGTGGTGTTTCAGGGTTTAGGGCAGTGCAGTGGTGTTCGGCAGGGTAGGGGGACAGGCTCAGGCTGGTGATTAAGAGTTTAGGGCAGAGCATTGGTGTTCGGGAAGTGTAGGGGGTCGTGATGGGGTGGTTTTTCAGGGTTTAGGGCAGTGCAGTGGTGTTCAGGCAGTGTAGGGGGTCGTGCAGGGGGTGGTGTTTCAGGGTTTAGGGCAGTGCATTGGTGTTCGGGTAGTGTAGGGGGTCTTCTTACAGGGGGTGGTGTTTCAGGGTTTAGTGCGGTGGTGTTCGGGCAGTGTAGGGGGTCCTGCTGGGGCTGGTGTTTCAGGGTAAATTGCAGTGCAGTGGTGTTCGGGCAGTGTAGGGAGTCTTGCTGAGGGTAGTGTTTTATTGTTTAGGGTAGTGCAGTGGTCTTCGGGTGGTGTAGGGAGTCGTGGTTCGGATGGTGTTTTAGGGTTTAGGGCAGTGCAGTGCTGTTCAGGGAGTGTGGTGGTTCGTGCTTGGGGTGTTCGGGTAGTGTAGGGGGTTCTGCTGGTAGTGGTGTTTTAGGGTTTAGGGCAGTGCAGTGGTGTTCGGGCAGTGTAGGGGGTAGTGCTGGGGTGTTGTTTTAGGGTTTAGGGCAGTGCAGTGGTGTTCGGGCAGTGTAGGGGGTCATGCAGGTGTGGTGTTTCAGGGTTTAGGGCAGTGCAGTGGTGTTTTGGGCAGTGTAGGGGTCATGCAGGGGTGGTGATTCAGTGTTTAGGGCAGAGCAGTGGTGTTCGGGCAATGTAGGGGGTCTTGCTGGGTGTGGTGTTTCAGAGTTTAGTGCAATGGTGTTCGGGCAGTGTGGGTGGTCTTGCTGGGGGTGGTGTTTCAGGGTTTAGGGCAGTGCAGTGGTGATCGGGTAGTGTGTGTGGTCGTGCTGGGAGTGGTGTTTCAGGGTTTAGGGCAGTGCTGTGGTGTTCGTACAGTGTGGAGGGGGTCAAGCTGGGGGGTGGTGTTTCAGGGTTTAGGGCCGTGCAGTGGTGTTTGGGCAGTGTAGGGGGTCGTGCGTGTGTGGTGTTTCAGGGTTCAGTGCAGTGGTGTTTGGGCAGTGTAGGGGGTCATGCGGGGTGGTGTTTTAGGGTTTAGGGAAGTGCAGTGGTGTTTGGGCAGTGTAGGGAGTCATGCTGGGGGTGGTGTTTCAGGGTTTAGGTTAGTTCAGTGGTGTTCAGGCGGTGTAGGGGGTCGTTCAGGGGTGGTGTTTCAGGGTATAGGGCAGTGCAGTGATGTTCAGACAGTGCAGGTGGTCTTGCTGGGGGTGGTGTTTCAGGGTTTAGGGTAGTACAGTGGTGCTCGGGCAGTGTGGGGGGGTCAAGCTGGGGGGTGGTGTTTCAGGGTTTAGGGCAGTGCAGTTGTGTTCGGGCAGTGTAGGGGGTCTTGCTGGGGTAGTGTTTCAGGGTTTAGGGATTGCAGTGGTGTTCGGGCAGTGTAGGGGGTCGTGCGGGGGTGCTGTTTCAGGGTTTAGGGCAGGGCAGTGGTGTTCGGGCAGTGTAGGGGGACGTGCTGGTGATTGAGAGTTTAGGGCAGAGCATTGGTGTTCGGGGAGTATAGGGGTTGTGCTGGGGTGATGTTTAGGGTTTAGGGAAGTGCAGTGGTGTTCGGGCAGTGTAGGGGGTCATGCTGTGAGTGGTGTTTCAGAGTTAAGGGCAGAGCAGTGGTGTTCGGGGAGTATAGGGGTTGTGCTGGGGTGATGTTTAGGGTTTAGGGAAGTGCAGTGGTGTTCGGGCAGTGTAGGGGGTCGTGCTGGGGTGGTGTTTCAGGGTTTAGGGCTGTGCAGTGGTGTTCAGGCAGTGTAGGAGATCGTGCAGGGGGTGGTGTTTCAGGGTTTAGGGCAGTGCATTTGTGTTCGGGCAGTGTAAGGGGTCTTCTTACAGGGGGTGGTGTTTCAGGGTTTAGTGCAGTGGCGTTCGGGCAGTTTAGGCGGTCTTGCTGGGGCTGGCGTTTCAAGGTTAATTGCAGTGGAGTGGTGTTCGGGCAGTGTAGGGAGTCTTGCTGAGGGTAGTGTTTTAGGGTTTAGGGCAGTGCAGTGCTGTTCAGGGAGTGTGGGGGTTCGTGCTTGGGGTGTTCGGGTAGTGTAGGGGGTTCTGCTGGTAGTGGTCTTTTAGGATTTAGGGCAGTGCAGTGGTGTTCGGGCAGTGTAGGGGTAGTGCTGGGGTGTTGTTTTAGGGTTTAGGGCAGTGCAGTGGTGTTCGGGCAGTGTAGGGAGTCCTGCTGGGGGTGGTGTTTCAGGGTTTAGGGTAGTGCAGTGGTGTTCGGGCAGTGTAGGGGGTCATGCAGGGGTGGGTATTCAGGGTTTAGGGCAGTGCAGTGGTGTTCGGGCAGTGTAGCGGGTCTTGCTGGGTGTGGTGTTTCAGGGTTTATTGCAATGGTGTTCGGGCAGTGTTGGTGGTCTTGCTGGGGGTGGTGTTTCATGGTTTAGGGCAGTGCAGTGGTGATTGGGAAGTGTGTGGGTCGTGCTGGGGGGTGGTGTTTCAGGGTTTAGGGCAGTGCTGTGGTGTGGTGTTCGTACAGTGTGGGGGGTCAAGCTGGGGGGTGGTGTTTCAGGGTTTAGGGCCATGCAGTGGTGTTTGGGCAGTGTAGGGGGTCGTGCGTGTGTGGTGTTTCAAGGTTCAGTGCAGTGGTGTTTGGGCAGTGTAGGGGGTCATGCGGGGTGGTGTTTTAGGGTTTAGGGAAGTGCAGTGGTATTCGGGCAGTGTAGGGAGTCATGCTGGGGTTGGTGTTTCAGGGTTTAGGTTAGTTCAGTGGTGTTTGGGCAGTGTACGGGATCATTCAGGGGTGGTGTTTCAGGGTTTAGGGCAGTGCTGTGGTGTTCAGACAGTGCGGGTGGTATTGCTGGGGGTGGTGTTTCAGAGTTTAGGGTATTACAGTGGTGATCGGGTAGTGTGTGGGGTTGTGCTGGGGGGTGGTGTTTCAGGGCTTAGGGCAGTGCTGTGGTGTTTGGGCAGTGTGGGGGGTCAAGCTGGGGGTTGGTGTTTCAGGGTTTAGGGCAGTGCAGTGGTGTTCGGGCAGTGTAGGGGGTCTTGCTGGGTGTGGTGTTTCAGGATTTAGTGCAATGGTGTTCGGGCAGTGTGGGTGGTCTTGCTGGGGGTGGTTTTTCAGGGTCTAGGGGAGTGCTGTGGTATTCGGGCAGTGTGGGAGGGTCAAGCTGGGGGGTGGTGTTTCAGGGTTTAGGGCCGTGCTGTGGTATTTGGGCTGTGTGGGGGTCATGTGGGGGTAGTGTTTCAGGGTTCAGTGCAGTGGTGTTTAGGCAGTGTAGGTGGTCGTGCAGGGTGGTGTTTCAGGGTTTAGGGCAGTGCAGTGGTGTTTGGGCAGTGTGGGGGGTTCTACCTGGGGCGTGGTGTTTCAGGGTTTAGGGCAGTGCAGTTGTGTTCGGGCAGTGTAGGGGGTCTTGCTGGGGTAGTGTTTAAGGGTTTGGGGAGTGCAGTGGTGTTCAGGCAGTGTAGGGGGTCGTGCAGGGGGTGGTGTTTCAGGGTTTAGGGCAGTGCAGTGCTGTTCGGGCAGAGTAGGGGGACGTGCTCAGGCTGGTGATTGAGAGTTTAGGGCAGAGCATTGGTGTTCGGGAAGTGAAGGGGTCATGCTAGGGGTGGTTTTTGAGGTTTAGGGAAAAGCAGTGGTGTTCGGGTAGTGTAGGGGGTCTTCTTACAGGGGGTGGTGTTTCAGGGTTTAGTGCAGTGGTGTTCGGGCAGTGTAGGGGGTCTTGCTGGGGCTGGCGTTTCAGGGTTAATTGCAGTGCAGTGGTGTTCAGGCAGTGTAGGGAGTCTTGCTGAGGGTAGTGTTTCATGGTTTAGGGTAGTGCAGTGGTCTTCGGGTGGTGTAGGGAGTTGTGGTTCGGATGGTGTTTTAGGTTTTAGGGCAGTGCAGTGCTGTTCAGGGAGTGTGGGGGTTCGTGCTTGGGGTTTTCGGGTAGTGTAAGGGGTTCTGCTGGTAGTGGTGTTTTAGGGTTTAGGGCAGTGCAGTGGTGTTCGGGCAGTGTAGGGGTAGTGCTGGGGTGTTGTTTTAGGGTTTAGGGCAGTGCAGTGGTGTTCGGGCAGTGTAGGGGGTCGTGCAGGTGTGGTGTTTCAGGGTTTAGGGCAGTGCAGTGGTGTTTGGGCAGTGTAGGGGGTCATGCAGGGGTGGTGATTCAGGGTTTAGGGCAGTGCAGTGGTGTTCGGGCAGTGTAGGGGGTCTTGCTGGGTGTGGTGTTTCAGGGTTTAGTGCAATGGTGTTCGGGCAATGTGGTTGGTCTTGCTGGTTGTGGTGTTTCAGGGTTTAGGGTAGTGCAGTGGTGATCGGTTAGTGTGTGTGGTCGTGGTGGGAGTGGTGTTTCAGGGTTTAGGGCCGTGCAGTGGTGTTTGGGCATTGTAGGGGGTCGTGCGTGTGTGGTGTTTCAGGGTTCAGTGCAGTGGTGTTTGTGCAGTGTAGGGGGTCATGAGGGGTGGTGTTTTAGGGTTTAGGAAGTACAGTGGTGTTCGGGCAGTGTAGGGAGTCGTGCTGGGGGTGGTGTTTCAGGGTTTAGGTTAGTTCAGTGGTGTTCGGGTGGTGTAGGGGGTCGTTCAGGGGTGGTGTTTCAGGGATTAGGGCAGTGCAGTGATGTTCGGACAGTGAGGGTGGCCTTGCTTGGGGTGGTGTTTCAGGGTTTAGGGCAGTGCATTGGTATTCGGGCAGTGTAGGGGGTCTTCTTACAGGGGCTGGTGTTTCAGGGTTTAGTGCAGTGGCGTCCGGGCAGTGTAGGGGGTCTTGCTGGGGCTGGCGTTTCAGGGTTAATTGCAGTGCAGTGGTGTTCGGGCAGTGTAGGGAGTCTTGCTGAGGGTAGTGTTTTAGGGTTTAGGGTAGTGCAGTGGTGTTCGGGCAGTGTAGGGAGTCCTGCTGGGGGTGGTGTTTCAGGGTTTAGGGTAGTGCAGTGGTGTTCGGGCAGTGTAGGGGGTCATGCAGGGGTGGGTATTCAGGGTTTAGGGCAGTGCAGTGGTGTTCGGGCAGTGTAGGGGGTCTTGCTGGGTGTGGTGTTTCAGGGTTTATTGCAATGGTGTTCGGGCAGTGTTGGTGGTCTTGCTGGGGGTGGTGTTTCATGGTTTAGGACAGTGCAGTGGTGATCGGGAAGTGTGTGGGTCGTGCTGGGGGTGGTGTTTCAGGGTTTAGGGCAGTGCTGTGGTGTGGTGTTCGTACAGTGTGGGGGGTCAAGCTGGGGGGTGGTGTTTCAGGGTTTAGGGCCATGCAGTGGTGTTTGGGCAGTGTAGGGGGTCGTGCGTGTGTGGTGTTTCAGGGTTCAGTGCAGTGGTGTTTGGGCAGTGTAGGGGGTCATGCGGGGTGGTGTTTTAGGGTTTAGGGAAGTGCAGTGGTATTCGGGCAGTGTAGGGAGTCGTGCTGGGGTTGGTGTTTCAGGGTTTAGGTTAGTTCAGTGGTGTTTGGGCAGTGTACGGGATCATTCAGGGGTGGTGTTTCAGGGTTTAGGGCAGTGCTGTGGTGTTCAGACAGTGCGGGTGGTATTGCTGGGGGTGGTGTTTCAGAGTTTAGGGTATTACAGTGGTGATCGGGTAGTGTGTGGGGTTGTGCTGGGGGGTGGTGTTTCAGGGCTTAGGGCAGTGCTGTGGTGTTTGGGCAGTGTGGGGGGTCAAGCTGGGGGTTGGTGTTTCAGGGTTTAGGGCAGTGCAGTGGTGTTCGGGCAGTGTAGGGGGTCTTGCTGGGTGTGGTGTTTCAGGATTTAGTGCAATGGTGTTCGGGCAGTGTGGGTGGTCTTGCTGGGGGTGGTTTTTCAGGGTCTAGGGGAGTGCTGTGGTATTCGGGCAGTGTGGGAGGGTCAAGCTTGGGGGTGGTGTTTCAGGGTTTAGGGCCGTGCTGTGGTATTTGGGCTGTGTGGGGGGTCATGTGGGGGTAGTGTTTTAGGGTTCAGTGCAGTGGTGTTTAGGCAGTGTAGGTGGTCGTGCAGGGTGGTGTTTCAGGGTTTAGGGCAGTGCAGTGGTGTTTGGGCAGTGTGGGGGGTTCTACCTGGGGCGTGGTGTTTCAGGGTTTAGGGCAGTGCAGTTGTGTTCGGGCAGTGTAGGGGGTCTTGCTGGGGTAGTGTTTAAGGGTTTGGGGAGTGCAGTGGTGTTCAGGCAGTGTAGGGGGTCGTGCAGGGGGTGGTGTTTCAGGGTTTAGGGCAGTGCAGTGGTGTTCGGGCAGAGTTGGGGGACGTGCTCAGGCTGGTGATTGAGAGTTTAGGGCAGAGCATTGGTGTTCGGGAAGTGAAGGGGTCATGCTAGGGGTGGTTTTTGAGGTTTAGGGAAAAGCAGTGGTGTTCGGGCAGTGTAGGGGGTCGTGATGGGGTGGTTTTTCAGGGTTTAGGGCAGTGCAGTGGTGTTCAGGCAGTGTAGGGGGTTGTGCAGGGGGTGGTGTTTCAGGGTTTAGGGCAGTGCATTGACGTTCGGGTAGTGTAGGGGGTCTTCTTACAGGGGGTGGTGTTTCAGGGTTTAGTGCAGTGGTGTTCGGGCAGTGTATGGGGTCTTGCTGGGGCTGGCGTTTCAGGGTTAATTGCAGTGCAGTGGTGTTCAGGCAGTGTAGGGAGTCTTGCTGAGGGTAGTGTTTCATAGATTAAGGGTAGTGCAGTGGTCTTCGGGTGGTGTAGGGAGTTGTGGTTCGGATGGTGTTTTAGGTTTTAGGGCAGTGCAGTGCTGTTCAGGGAGTGTGGGGGTTCGTGCTTGGGGTGTTCGGGTAGTGTAAGGGGTTCTGCTGGTAGTGGTGTTTTAGGGTTTAGGGCAGTGCAGTGGTGTTCGGGCAGTGTAGGGGGTCGTGCAGGTGTGGTGTTTCAGGGTTTAGGGCAGTGCAGTGGTGTTTGGGCAGTGTAGGGGGTCATGCAGGGGTGGTGATTCAGGGTTTAGGGCAGTGCAGTGGTGTTCGGGCAGTGTAGGGGGTCTTGCTGGGTGTGGTGTTTCAGGGTTTAGTGCAATGGTGTTCGGGCAGTGTGGTTGGTCTTGCTGGTTGTGGTGTTTCGGGGTTTAGGGTAGTGCAGTGGTGATCGGTTAGTGTGTGTGGTCGTGCTGGGAGTGGTGTTTCAGGGTTTAGGGCTGTGCAGTGGTGTTTGGGCATTGTAGGGGGTCGTGCGTGTGTGGTGTTTCAGGGTTCAGTGCAGTGGTGTTTGTGCAGTGTAGGGGGTCATGAGGGGTGGTGTTTTAGGGTTTAGGGAAGTACAGTGGTGTTCGGGCAGTGTAGGGAGTCGTGCTGGGGGTGGTGTTTCAGGGTTTAGGTTAGTTCAGTGGTGTTCGGGTGGTGTAGGGGGTCGTTCAGGGGTGGTGTTTCAGGGTTTAGGGCAGTGCAGTGATGTTCGGACAGTGAGGGTGGCCTTGATTGGGGTGGTGTTTCAGGGTTTAGGGCAGTGCATTGGTATTCGGGCAGTGTAGGGGGTCTTCTTACAGGGGGTGGTGTTTCAGGGTTTAGTGCAGTGGCGTTCGGGCAGTGTAGGGGGTCTTGCTGGGGCTGGCGTTTCAGGGTTAATTGCAGTGCAGTGGTGTTCGGGCAGTGTAGGGAGTCTTGCTGAGGGTAGTGTTTTAGGGTTTAGGGTAGTGCAGTGGTCTTCGGGTAGTGTAGGGAGTCTTGGTTCGGATGGTGTTTTAGGGTTTAGGGCAGTGCAGTGCTGTTCAGGGAGTGTGGGGGTTCGTGCTTGGGGTGTTCAGGGAGTGTAGGGGGTTCTGCTGGTAGTGGTGTTTTAGGATTTAGGGCAGTGCAGTGGTGTTCGGGCAGTGTAGGGGGTAGTGCTGGGGTGTTGTTTTAGGGTTTAGGGTAGTGCAGTGTTGTACGGGCAGTGTAGGGAGTCGTGCTGGGGGTGGTGTTTCAGGGTTTAGGGTAGTGCAGTGGTGTTCGGGCAGTGTAGGGGGTCATGCAGGGGTGGTGATTCAGGGTTTAGGGCAGTGCAGTGGTGTTCGGGCAGTGTAGGGGGTCTTGCTGGGTGTGGTGTTTCAGGGTTTATTGCAATGGTGTTCGGGCAGTGTGGGTGGTCTTGCTGGGGGTGGTGTTTCATGGTTTAGGGCAGTGAAGTGGTGATCGGGTACTGTGTGGGGTTGTGCTGGGGGGTGGTGTTTCAGGGTTTAGAGCAGTGCTGTGGTGTTCGTACAGTGTGGGGGGTCAAGCTGGGGGGTGGTGTTTCAGGGTTTAGGGCTGTGCAGTGGTGTTTGGGCAGTGTAGGGGGTCGTGCGTGTGTGGTGTTTCAGGGTTCAGTGCAGTGGTGTTTAGGCAGTGTAGGGGGTCATGCGGGGTGGTGTTTTAGGGTTTAGGGAAGTGCAGTGGTGTTTGGGCAGTGTAGGGGGTCGTGAGTGTGTGGTGTTTCAGGGTTCAGTGCAGTGGTGTTTGGGCAGTGTTGAGATTCCGGACTTTTAGAGTCCAGAGGTGTCAGGGAACAACACCCAAAAGACCCCTGAGTTCCTTCCTGTCTCGGTGCACAAATAAACAGAGACACGGGCTTCTCGATGGTGGCGTCAGAGACCAAGGTTTATTTACTGCAGGGACACAGATATCATAGGAACCACACAGAGGCAGAATCTACGAGACTGTTCGATTTGTACAAAGTGGGTCGCTCCTTATATACAATAAATATGTCTTCAGGCAACATTACACACATATTTTTCATGCCCAACCCGGTATCCCAAACAGTCAATAAAACACACATCAAACAATAATTATTTGCAAGGTTTTGGTATTCGATCAGGTCTTTGTGACAGTTTTCCATTCTTTAACCGATCCTCCCCATCATAAAAATTGTATCCTCCCCATAGTAAAAGCCCAGAAGGAGAGGAGCAGAGCCAGGTGTAAGAGATAGAAACGTAGGATAGGAGATGCTTGTGGGTCATAAACGGGCAGGGCGGCTGTCTTCGGCCTCCTAATCATGATCGGGCCAATGGACACGGAAACCAGTGTAGCAGGACTGGCCTCAGGCAGAAGAGGAAACTTGATTCTGCCTAGTCATGTATCATCAGCTTTCTTCGGACTAAAGCTTACGTGTCCTTACCAAGGTGACTCAGCCGGGGTCATCGCTCGTCCATTGGCTATGTGAGGGCAAGAAACAAAATGGATGCCGTATCTAAAATGGAGACCACGAGTCAACAACAGAATGCCCTGTTTCCCAGTGAATCCATGCTCGTAACGCAGCGAAAACACTGTTACATACTATATGGATCATTTGCGGTTCATTGGTACAAAGATCGTCTCAGTGTGACGATACCGAAAAACACGGGTTCGGGTCGCTACAGAACCTCAGACCGTCCTTTTGCCCTTACATAGGCAATAACTCATTCTATGTCAGAGTCCTTTTCTATACTCATTAGGTCACTGATATGTTGCTGGAGCATTATTTTATCCCGTGGTGTATCCTCTAAGACAGGTGGTCTTCTCACGCAAGTTGCAGCACAGAGACCACATAAGGTAGGACCACACTGAACAATGAGACAGCACGAGAATAAAAATATCAACGCAAAATCAATGACTATCAGAACCCTCCATCCCCACGTGGATAATAGATTCCAGAACCATCCCATTAGTGACCAATCACCTTTGTCTACATGAATAGAGTCAGCGATCTTATGTAACTTGGAAATGGCCTCATATACTGTTGGTGCATTATTTGGGATAAAAACACAACAACTCGATTGGATCATCTTACATACCCCACCTCTATCTGCGAGCAATACGTCAAGAACCATACGGTTCTGTAACGTCATGAGGCGGTCCGCTTGAAGCTCAGCTGTTAGGTTACCAAGGGCACCAGCAGTTTCGGTAATGGTGGACTCAACTACCCGTGTTAGTTGACGTAAATTTCTACTGTTGGCCATAGGCCCCCAGAACGGAAGGAAACCTTTGAAAAAGTCTCCTGCTTCTTGACCAGCGGTGTCTTCCTTATCAAAGACACCTCTCACAACTCTAGTTCTGTGATAATCTGGTGCAGCAGTGTATGTTGGAGGCAACAGTTGAGCAATATAACATGAACCTGAAAAGTCAGCAGGTAACCATGTATACGCTCTGTCTTTGCAGACAAAATAGGTACCCTTAGCAGCTAAGAATGCAGGGGAAGACTGTGATGGGAAAACGTACGTTTCAGTACAGTCACTCTTCCCTAGTTGAGCTTTCGGATTTCTCCCATTTCCCTGTAAACAGACCTGACCTTGGTGGGGTACGACCCAAATCGGAGTCGAGCTCTTACGTTTGTTCTCACCCAGACTAATGCCATACTGCGTAGTATTCCAACCCATATAAACTCGTAACACATCCTTGGGAATAAACGGAGTGTTATTGACATCTCTCACCATGTCAGTAATTCCCTTTATCAAGGCTCTATTAGCAGAGTTATATCTAGTGGAACGCGGAGGTCGCGGGGGATAGGTCTCTAGAGCATAGATGAACATGGTCTGAAAGGCCCAAAATGATCCATTGTAACTGAAAGGTAAAACCAGATAGGGGATACCCTTGTCCATGGTATGTGGTATCAGACCACACACCCAGCAGTTCGTAGTGTTTACTACCAGTTGGTGTTGGTGCAAGAGTTGAATGAAAGTGTTATTTATGAATTCAGAACGCCGAGCTTGTTCATGGGTAGAAAAAGGATGAAAAGAATGAAAAGAAACAACAGTCGGAGAAACAGAAACTTGGGGAGGTACTGTAGATGTGACAGGTGTAAAAATCAATTGAATACCGAAAATAATTCCACATATCAAAAGTATTAAAACAATTACAAATGTCAAAGCACATTGCATCATAAAGCACTTGTTATGCAGAATTTTATACAGTTTTGTCTTGCGAGCATTTATATTATCAACTCGTCGCAGTTCAGGAAGCTCCATCTTCTACTACCGTTCGCAACGGATGGTTTGTACCTGTTAAAAAAATGCTTCTGTCTACCCTGGGAGTTCCCAAAATAAACAGAAAGAACCGACCTTGTGTCTGGTTCCCTGCAAATCAAAAACAAGGCACACGTTACGACCCTACGGTAACCCAGATGGCAAGGTGGGGGAACAAAAAGGAAAAACAAGAAGGACAAAAAATTATATAGCAAACTTCCTGACTGAATAAAAAATGTGATAAGATCAAAACTGGTTTCAAATTGGAGGTAATTATGCAATGTTATTGTTCCTAGAATGAGAACGTAAATTGTATTTATATCTATTCGGTCTCGTCTGATCTTGGAACAATTGTTCGGTAGGTGCAGTATCGTTAAAATCCGCAGATGGCAAATGTTCACTTGGTGCAATGCTCTGTTCAGGGTTCAAGGAAACAGTTTGTGGTGCAGTGTCAAAGTTCTGTTTTTCAGTTTGTTTGTCCGTCATGTACTCCGCATCACTGAAGGGGACAAGCCTAGGAACAGGTTCTGTCTCAGATGCACCAATTCCCTGTCTAACCCAATTGTCGTAGGGGAGTGGAAGAGGGACACGTTTTGTGTGGCTGGCGTGTACCCAATTCTTCCTTCCAGCCAGGCGTACAGCAGTTCTTGTGGTCAGAAGTACTTGAAACGGGCCCACGAACCTTGGTTGCAGGTTTCGAGTACGATCGAAGTTTCGTACTACAACCTGATCACCTGGCTTCAGTGTATGACCTGGACTCTCTGGTAGTTTAGGCAATGACTCAAATACCTGTTGATGAATGAGACTTAATTTAGCAGTCAGATCAAAAAGGTAATCAATCAACATTGGATATTCAATTTGCTTAAACTCCTTATGCCTAGGAACTCCCCAAACATTAGCAGGACGACCGAACACAATCTCATATGGGCTAAGCCCTACTCGAGAGTGTACAGTCGCTCTGGTGGACAATAAAGCTAAAGGCAGTGCGTCTGGCCAGGACAAACCAGTGGAAGCTTGCACTTTAGCCAGTTTCAGCTTCAGGGTACCATTGTACCCTTCAACCAAACCTGCTGATTGTGGGTGATTCGCACTGTGGAATTTCTGTAAAATTCCCAGACCCGCACACACACTCTTCATCACTTTCCCTACAAACTCACTTCCATTGTCCGACCATACAATCCGTGGCATACCATACCTGGGGAAGTATTCTTTGAGGAGGATTTTGGCAGTAGACATAGCAGTGTTATCCTTTAACGGATATGCCTCAATCCATCTTGAGAAAGCACAGACTACCACTAGAACATATTTAAGATTATTACATCTGTCCATGTGGATGAAATCTAACTGAATCACTTCAAAGGGACAAGAAGGGGGAGCAAAGTGACCAGCTGGAGTTGGGGTTCCCTTACCAGGATTATTCATCAGGCATATCATACAATTCTTCACCACTCTTTCCGCACACTTAGTGATTCCATCATTCTTCCACACTGGAGCTAACATTTTACAAATTCCTTTCGAACTGATGTGCGCCGTCCCATGTGCCATTGTAACTACCGCAAGTACATACGCATCAGGTAACATCCACCGCTGATGCTCAGACAAATCAATCCAACATCCATTTGAATCCATTTTACCCGTTTTCTCCTTCCATACATTCTTCTCATTCTCAGTTGCTTCATTCTGGATTGCCTTCACACTTTCAATCGTATTCTCACACATTCCTGATTCAGCAATCCACCTTGCAGACGTGGCAACATACATTCGGCTCATCATATTCTTGGCCGTCTCTTTGGCGACCTCATCAGCAAACGCATTCCCACGGCCAACATCATTCGTGATCTTCTGGTGTGCACTGCATTTCACAATCGCAACTTCATTCGGTAAAGTCAGAGATTCCAACAGATCATTGACTAACTGTCCATGTTGGATTTTAGTCCCATGGGACGTGAGAAACCCTCTTTCTTTCCACAGGTGTCCAAAACTATGTGCGACGCCAAAGGCGTACTGGCTATCAGTAAATACATTCACTCTCTTTCCCTCTGCTAAAACACACGCTCTTGTCAATGCAATTAATTCTGCAGCTTGGGCAGACTTCTGACTCACTCTTGCAGACTCAACAATCGTACTCAAAGTCCTAACTGCATGCGCGGCCGTCACATCACCATTCTGGAGTTTGAAGCAAGAGCCATCGACATATAAAGTGCCATCTGGATCTTGTAACGGAGTGTCTTTTAAATCAATCCTACCTTTTGTCTCTTCCTCAGTTCTAAAACAACAATCATGGGGCTCTGAATCACTCGACTCTTGAACAGTCGGCAACAGCGTTGCTGGATTCAATATGTTGCATCGTTTGATCTGAATGTGACTCGCCAAAAGCGTCAGCTCATAGCCTGATAGTCTAGCACTGGTAAGGTGCTGAGTTTTCGTTCGGTTCATGAGTGTATCCACAGCATGTGGAACCATGACTACCAACATGTTGTTCATGACTAGTCCAGCAGACTGTCGAATAGACACTGCAGCTGCTGCTGTAGCTCTCAAACAACTTGGTAATGCTCTGGCTACCGGATGTAAAATGGATGAGAAATATGCACAAGATCGCTGTTTGTCACCAAATTGTTGCGTTAAAACACTCAACGCGCAACCCTCTCTCTCATGAACATATAGTGTGAACGGCTTACTGTAGTCAGGAGTACCTAACACAGGAGCTGAACACAGCGCATCACGCAAATCAGAGAACCTCTTTTGACATTCATCAGACCAAGGCAGAGGAGTCGGAACACCTTTTCCAGTCAGAGCCACCAATGGTTTTGCTATGAGAGAAAAATTCGGGATCCATTGCCTGCAGTATGACGTAATACCCAAAAACGCACGCACTTCTCTCTGTGTGCTTGGTACAGTCATCTGCGAAATTGCTTTGATTCTCTCTGGGGTCAACCTTCTTCCCTCCTTTGACAAGAGATGACCTAAGTAGGTCACTTCTTGGGAACAATATTGCAATTTAGAAGGTGAAACCTTGTGATGCAAGTCTGACAAATGACGCAGTAAGGAAATTGTAGCTGTTTTGCAAGTTTCCTTGTCATCAGCAGCCACTAAAAGATCATCTACGTATTGGATCAGGGCAACACCAGGAGTAAGTACAAAAGTATCTAACTGACTTTTCAATGCTTGACTGTAAATTGAAGGGCTCTCACAATAGCCTTGTGGGGCGCGCTTGAATCTGAAACTACGACCACCTAAGGAGAAACCAAAAATATCACTACTTTCCTCTGCTATCGGAATGCTGAAAAAGGCATTCTTCAAGTCGATCACTGTAAACCATGTAGCTGAGGCAGGAATCAACGTCAATAATGCAGTGATATCTGGTACCACAGGAAATTGTGGAATCACTATTTTATTAACCTCTCTGAGGTCAATTACAAATCTGTAGATTGGAGGTTTGGAAGGATCAGTGCGTTTCAAAATCGGCAGAACCGGACTGTTACAGACATTTCCTCTAGTCTCTTCTACCACATCTTTCTGTATCAAATCTTTTACAATCAGTAAAAGCGCACGTTCACCTTCATTTGAAATCCGATACTGTGGGATTCGTGGCAATTTAACATTCGCTTTCAGACTCACTACATAAGGGGGTATTTCTAGAAGACCTACATCATTAGGACCAGTCGCCCAAAGAGTATCAGGGAGAGAACGCAGCTCCGGTGGGAGCTTATCCATCGACATGTACATCGGAGAGATGACTCTCTTACCCAACGTGAGCTGTACTCCCGCAGGAGAACAGTACAATGTCGCATGTAGGCGTTTTAACAGGTCTAACCCAAGCAGGTTTTCATTACAACCGGTTGTTAGAATAAGAGGTGCTTCTAGGTGACATGGCCCAACAGAAATTGGCAAAGGATCAGAAACAGGGTTGTGACAGGGGCGCCTGAAAAACCTACTGAAGTGTTCGTTGAGCCAGACAAAGGTGCGCCAGGGAGTTTCGTATGCATAATTGAACTTTTTGCCGCACCAGTATCCAACAGAAACGGTTCAACCACGCCTAATGTAGCTACCGAGACATAAGGTCCACTCTGATCAACTGGAACTGATACTACTCCCTCTCTTTGTCTATGGCTGTCCTAGTACTCATTCTTCTGAATTTCTTCATTATTTTCATAATAATCCTCAACATGGTATTGTGGAGATCTACCTGGCTGCATAGATTGCACATTTCGCTGGTCAAAATAATTAGATGGACGATCAGTCTGCGGATGCATAGTACCACGTCCTCTACCTCTAGGAGCTTGCACAAACCCACTACCACCTCTCAGAGCTGGGATTCCACTAGTTTGTGGGTGCAGTACTGGACACTCATTCTTATAGTGACCCTCCTTTTTACAATAGGCACACTGGTTCCATGCTAACTGTTGTCGAGGAATACTATAGTCGAATCTTTGTGACATCCCTTGCTGAATCTGTGGCTGTTGCTGCTGAAACGAGGTTCGCTGCTGCAAATCTGATTGATTCGAGCGAGGCGGATATGCTTGTTGTAAAAGGACTTTAGTTTTTAAGTCCTTTGTCTTCTTTTCTGATTTCTCTTTTTCTTCCTTTTCTCTATTTTCATAATACTGAGCAGTTGCTAATATTTGTGCTGTCGTTGACACCGCCCATGCACTCTCGGAATCCTTCAACTTATTACTAAGCTCAGGCCTCAAATTAAACACAAACTTGTCGACAAACAATCTTTGACCTCCCTCAGTACTCATATCTTGCCCACTATGATCTACAAAAGCCTCGTCAACCTAGTGAAGAAGTCAGAGACACTTTCGTCCTTCTTTTGCCTGCATGCTGATAATTTATCCCAGTTGACCCTTAATGCTGGCATCAATGTTTTCATCAACTCGATTATTCTACCAGGTAAGGCAGCAATCAGAGGCTCAGGTTTAGCACCACCAACTTGTCGAGTATCTGCCGCTACAATAGCTGCCCAATCTCCTCCTAAAGCAACTTGATGATTTTCATTACGGATTTTGGCCCATATAGGCTGTGGCACTACATTGCCAAATAGCATTTCGATGTCCGCCAAATTCATGACGCACGCTTGAACTGTCTGAGTCAATTCTTTGTAATAACCGGCAGGATTCTTACGTGGATCTGGTAATGCCTGTTTTACCGCTAATACTTCTGCTCGCTTCCAAGGGATGTGTATCCACACTCTTTGGAACTGTGCTGGAGCAGCTACAATACCCTGGGCTGCATTAGCTTGGACTGCTTCGCGCCATATTGGCGGAACTTCCCTCATCGGATACTGTCCTCGTCTTTTCCTAGTAACTGTAGAATCATCTGACTCTCTCGGAGATCGAAGAGAAGAATCATCTCTATAAGCTAGAACCAGTTCTATCGCTTTTCTTACTTTTGAACCTATTACCATTCCTGCGGCGAACTTCCACTGAATATCCATCAAGTCAGTAGGTACTGCATCTAAATCATCATCATCCCATTCCTCACGCAAAAGGGAACACATCACATCAAAGACGTAACGCTGAGTTGGTTCATTCCATTGCATAAACGTTTCCAACACCCTTTGTGCATCATATTTCACAATTTTCGACATCCATCTAAGAGCTGTCGATTCTAACGTTTCTCGTTCCCGAGAACCAGGAAGTTGACTACGTCTCTGTATAGAGTCAGAAACGGGGGTCCCAAATAAAGACCCGTAGAGAGGAGTCAAGATATTAGTTACGGAGTTAGTAATTCTCCGACGAACAGAAAGTGGAGTTAGAACATTTCCAGAGTTCGGAGACAAAGAGGCTGGAGCAGAAGAAAAGGTATGGGTAGGAGTAGTAGGTAAAGTAGTTTGCGAAACGACAGGCAAAGGCGGAATGGGCAACCCAGGAAGAGGAGGTGCCGAAGGAACATTCAAAGGAAGAGGAACAACTATTCCAGGCTGACCAGCAGCTGGCTGTACGACAGGTGGTAACTGCGGTACTGTAATACCCTGCGCATACGGTGGAGGTGATCTCAATAAGTAAGACAACAGTGGATCTTGTTCAGGATCCTCTATCGGCTTAACAGGACCTGATGGCAAAACAGGATAGCATTTATCAATAGCTAAACTATGCTTTCTACTTTCTATCTCTATAGCTTTCTCGGTTTCGTTGACATGCAACTGCCTAGCAGATTCTATCAACGTTAACCCTTTCTCTTTCCTTTCTTTCTTCGTCTTTCTAATTTCTCTATGTTTGGCTTCTTTACGCCAAATGCGAAAAGAATCAAACATTGCCGGCCGGGCTTTCTTCTTAAACAATTTAATTTCCAGATTGTCTAGGATCTCGGTTTCAAAGCTACCGTGTGGTGGCCAACTAAGGACACCATCTTTTCGGGTGTAACGGACCCATACTTCATTATAAGTAATAGGACCCACACCATGTTTACAATAGAGCTCATATGTAGGAGTTCCAATCGGAGGAACTGGACACGAATCCTCCAACCGGGAATCCCTGTTGCAACTAAAACAGGACAGGAAACCATTACTAGTGCTAGCCATTATTACTTAAAAACAAATTCTAACCAAAATGCGCAGAGAACTTAGGCCTACCAAATGAACCAATATCAAAACAAAGATTATCTTAACAAGAGCAACCAGTGATAATCTACAAATTCAAAACAAACGTATCCAGAGAACAAAAGGATTATCCGAACAAGAGCAACCAATGATAAATCCTTACAAGAGCAACTAAGAACAACCAAACTGAACGCAACCCACTTAATACTTAACTGAAATGTCGAAGACGTCACCAAGGAGAACCCGTCTACGTCTCGCCGTACTAAGGTCTGCACCTCGGGTCCAAGACAGGGCGACAGTCAAGGCAGCGGTCCTCTGTAGCCGTCTGGGAGCGGGAATCCTCGTGGAAGAGATCGTCGGGCCACTTTTACGACATGCAGGGATCGATGAAGCGGGGTACCTCCCTTCGGAATCTTCACACGAAGCTCCTCGAAATCTTCAGGCTTTGGACCGGTACCGGATGACGGAGCCCCACATTGGGCGCCAAATTGAGGTTCCGGACTTTTAGAGTCCAGAGGTGTCAGGGAACAACACCCAAAAGCCCCTGAGTTCCTTCCTGTCTCGGTGCACAAATAAACAGAGACACGGGCTTCTCGATGGTGGTGTCAGAGACCAAGGTTTATTTACTGCAGGGACACAGATATCATAGGAACCACACAGAGGCAGAATCTACGAGACTGTTCGATTTGCACAAAGTGGGTCGCTCCTTATATACAATAAATATGTCTTCAGGCAACATTACACACATATTTTTCATGCCCAACCCGGTATCCCAAACAGTCAATAAAACACACATCAAACAATAATTATTTGCAAGGTTTTGGTATTCGATCAGGTCTTTGTGACAGTTTTCCATTCTTTAACCGATCCTCCCCATCATAAAAATTGTATCCTCCCCATAGTAAAAGCCCAGAAGGAGAGGAGCAGAGCCAGGTGTAAGAGATAGAAACGTAGGATAGGAGATGCTTGTGGGTCATAAACGGGCAGGGCGGCTGTCTTCGGCCTCCTAATCATGATTGGGCCAATGGACACGGAAACCAGTGTAGCAGGACTGGCCTCAGGCAGAGGAGGAAACTTGATTCTGCCTAGTCATGTATCGTCAGCTTTCTTCGGACTAAAGCTTACGTGTCCTTACCAAGGTGACTCAGCCGGGGTCATCGCTCGTCCATTGGCTATGTGAGGGCAAGAAACAAAATGGATGCCGTATCTAAAATGGAGACCACGAGTCAACAACAGAATGTCCTGTTTCCCAGTGAATCCATGCTCGTAACGCAGCGAAAACACTGTTACATACTATATGGATCATTTGCGGTTCATTGGTACAAAGATCGTGTCAGTGTGACGATACTGAAAAACACGGGTTCGGATCGCTACAGAACCTCAGTGTAGGGGGTCATGCGGGGTGGTGTTTTAGGGTTTAGGGATGTGCAGTGGTGTTCGGGCAGTGTAGGGAGTCGTGCTGGGGGTGGTGTTTCAGGGTTTAGGTTAGTTCAGTGGTGTTCGGGCGGTGTAGGGGGTCGTTCAGGGGTAGTGTTTCAGGGTTTAGGGCAGTGCAGTGGTGTTCGGACTGTGCGGGTGGTCTTGCTGGGGGTGGTGTTTCAGGGTTTAGAGTAGTACAGTGGTGATCGGGTAGTGTGTGGGGTTGTGCTGGGGGGTGGTGTTTCAGGGTTTAGGGCAGTGCTCTGGTGCTCGGGCAGTGTGGGGGGGTCAAGCTGGGGGGTGGTGTTTCAGGGTTTAGGGCAGTGCAGTTGTGTTTGGGCAGTGTAGGGGGTCTGGCTGGGGTAGTGTTTCAGGGTTTAGGGAGTGCAGTGGTGTTCGGGCAGTGTAAGGGGTCGTGCAGGCATGGTGTTTCAGGGTTTAGGGCAGTGCAGTGGTGTTCGGGCAGTGTAGGGGGTCTTGCTGGGTGTGGTGTTTCAGGATTTAGTGCAATGGTGTTCGGGCAGTGTGGGTGGTCTTGCTGGGGGTGGTGTTTCAGGGTTTAGGGCAGTGCAGTGGTGTTCGGGCAGTGTAGGGGGTCTTGCTGGGTGTGGTGTTTCAGGATTTAGTGCAATGGTGTTCGGGCAGTGTGGGTGGTCTTGCTGGGGGTGGTGTTTCAGGGTTTAGGGCAGTGCAGTGGTGTTCGGGTAGTGTGTGGGGTCGTGCTGGCGGTTGTGTTTCAGGGTCTAGGGGAGTGCTGTGGTGTTCGGGCAGTGTGGGGGGGGGTCAAGCTGGGGGGTGGTGTTTCAGGGTTTAGGGCCGTGCTGTGGTGTTTGGGCTGTGTAGGGGGTCATGTGGGGGTAGTGTTTCAGGGTTCAGTGCAGTGTTGTTTGGGCAGTGTAGGTGGTCGTGCAGGGTGGTGTTTCAGGGTTTAGGGCAGTGCAGTGGTGCTCGGGCAGTGTAGGGGGTCTTGCTGGGGTAGTGTTTCAGGGTTTAGGGCAGTGCAGTGGTGATCGGGTAGTGTGTGTGGTCGTGCTGGGAGTGGTGTTTCAGGGTTTAGGGCAGTGCTGTGGTGTTCGTACAGTGTGGGGGGGTCAAGCTGGGGGGTGGTGTTTCAGGGTTTAGGGCCGTGCAGTGGTGTTTGGGCAGTGTAGGGGGTCGTGCGTGTGTGGTGTTTCAGGGTTCAGTGCAGTGGTGTTTGGGCAGTGTAGGGGGTCATGCGGGGTGGTGTTTTAGGGTTTAGGGAAGTGCAGTGGTGTTCGGGCAGTGTAGGGAGTCGTGCTGGGGGTGGTGTTTCAGGGTTTAGGTTAGTTCAGTGGTGTTCCGGCGGTGTAGGGGGTTGTTCAGGGGCGGTGTTTCAGGGTTTAGGGCAGTGCAGTGATGTTCAGACAGTGCGGGTGGTCTTGCTAGGGGTGGTGTTTCAGGGTTTAGGGTAGTACAGTGGTGATCGGGTAGTGTGTGGGGTTGTGATGGGGGTGGTGTTTCAGGGTTTAGGGCAGTGCTGTGGTGCTCGGGCAGTGTGGGGGGGTCAAGCTGGGGGGTGGTGTTTCAGGGTTTAGGGCAGTGCAGTTGTGTTCGGGCAGTGTAGGGGGTCTTGCTGGGGTAGTGTTTCAGGGTTTAGGGATTGCAGTGGTGTTCGGGCAGTGTAGGGGGTCGTGCGGGGGTGGTGTTTCAGGGTTTAGGGCAGGGCAGTGGTGTTCGGGCAGTGTAGGGGGACGTGCCCAGGCTGGTGATTGAGAGTTTGGGGCAGAGCATTGGTGTTCGGGAAGTGAAGGGGTCATGCTAGGGGTGGTTTTTGAGGTTTAGGGAAGAGCAGTGGTGTTCGGACAGTGTAGGGGGTCATGCTGTGAGTGGTGTTTCAGAGTTAAGGGCAGAGCAGTGGTGTTCTGGGAGTATAGGGGTTGTGCTGGGGTGATGTTTAGGGTTTAGGGAAGTGCAGTGGTGTTCGGGCAGTGTAGGGGGTCGTGCTGGGGTGGTGTTTCAGGGTTTAGGGCTGTGCAGTGGTGTTCAGGCAGTGTAGGAGATCGTGCAGGGGGTGGTGTTTCAGGGTTTAGGGCAGTGCATTCGTGTTCGGGCAGTGTAGGGGGTCTTCTTACAGGGGGTGGTGTTTCAGGGTTTAGTGCAGTGGCGTTCGGGCAGTTTAGGGGGTCTTGCTGGGGCTGGCGTTTCAAGGTTAATTGCAGTGGAGTGGTGTTCGGGCAGTGTAGGGAGTCTTGCTGAGGGTAGTGTTTTAGGGTTTAGGGTAGTGCAGTTGTCTTCGGGTAGTGTAGGGAGTCGTGGTTCGGATGGTGTTTTAGGGTTTAGGGCAGTGCAGTGCTGTTCAGGGAGTGTGGGGGTTTGTGCTTGGGGTGTTCGGGTAGTGTAGGGGGTTCTGCTGGTATTGGTGTTTTAGGATTTAGGGCAGTGCAGTGGTGTTCGGGCAGTGTAGGGGTAGTGCTGGGGTGTTGTTTTAGGGTTTAGGGCAGTGCAGTGGTGTTCGGGCAGTGTAGGGAGTTGTGCTGGGGGTGGTGTTTCAGGGTTTAGGGTAGTGCAGTGGTGTTCGGGCAGTGTAGGGGGTCATGCAGGGGTGGGTATTCAGGGTTTAGGGCAGTGCAGTGGTGTTCGGGCAGTGTAGGGGGTCTTGCTGGGTGTGGTGTTTTAGGGTTTATTGCAATGGTGTTCGGGCAGTGTGGGTGGTCTTGCTGGGGGTGGTGTTTCATGGTTTAGGGCAGTGCAGTGGTGATCGGGAAGTGTGTGGGTCGTGCTGGGGGTGGTGTTTCAGGGTTTAGGGCAGTGCTGTGGTGTTCGTACAGTGTGGGGGGTCAAGCTGGGGGGGTGGTGTTTCAGGGTTTAGGGCCATGCAGTGGTGTTTAGTCAGTGTAGGGGGTCGTGCGTGTGTGGTGTTTCAGGGTTCAGTGCAGTGGTGTTTGGGCAGTGTAGGGGGTCATGCGGGGTGGTGTTTTAGGGTTTAGGGAAGTGCAGTGGTGTTCGGGCAGTGTAGGGAGTCGTGCTGGGGTTGGTGTTTCAGGGTATTGGTTAGTTCAGTGGTGTTTGGGCAGTGTAGGGGATCATTCAGGGGTTGTGTTTCAGGGTTTAGGGCAGTGCTGTGGTGTTCGGACAGTGCGGGTGGTATTGCTGGGGGTGGTGTTTCAGGGTTTAGGGTATTACAGTGGTGATCGGGTAGTGTGTGGGGTTGTGCTGGGGTTGGTGTTTCAGGGCTTAGGGCAGTGCTGTGGTGTTTGGGCAGTGTGGGGGGGCAAGCTGGGAGTTGGTGTTTCAGGGTTTAGGGCAGGGCAGTTGGGTTCGGGCAGTGTAGGGGGTCTTGCTGGGGTAGTGTTTCAGGGTTTAGGGAGTGCAGTGGTGTTTGGGCAGTGTAGGGGGTCGTGCAGGGGGTGGTGTTTCAGGGTTTAGGGCAGTGCAGTGGTGTTCGGGCAGTGTAAGGGGTCGTGCAGGCATGGTGTTTCAGGGTTTAGGGCAGTGCAGTGGTGCTCGGGCAGTGTAGGGGGTCTTGCTGGGTGTGGTGTTTCAGGATTTAGTGCAATGGTGTTCGGGCAGTGTGGGCGGTCTTGCTGGGGGTGGTGTTTCAGGGTCTAGGGGAGTGCTGTGGTATTCGGGCAGTGTGGGGGGGTCAAGCTGGGGGGTGGTGTTTCAGGGTTTAGGGCAGTGCAGTGGTGTTCGGGCAGTGTGGGGGGTTCTACCTGGGGCGTGGTGTTTCAGGGTTTAGGGCAGTGCAGTTTTGTTCGGGCAGTGTAGGGGGTCTTGCTGGGGTAGTGTTTCAGGGTTTAGGGAGTGCAGTGGTGTTCAGGCAGTGTAGGGGGTCATGCAGGGGGTGGTGTTTCAGGGTTTAGGGCAGTGCAGTGGTGTTCGGGCAGTGTAGGGGGACGTGCTCAGGCTGGCGATTGAGAGTTTAGGGCAGAGCATTGGTGTTCGGGAAGTGAAGGGGTCATGCTAGGGGTGGTTTTTGAGGTTTAGGGAAAAGCAGTGGTGTTCGGGCAGTGTAGGGGGTCGTGATGGGGTGGTTTTTCAGGGTTTAGGGCAGTGCAGTGGTGTTCAGGCAGTGTAGGGGGTTGTGCAGGGGGTGGTGTTTCAGGGTTTAGGGCAGTGCATTGATGTTCGGGTAGTGTAGGGGGTCTTCTTACAGGGGGTGGTGTTTCAGGGTTTAGTGCAGTGGTGTTCGGGCAGTGTAGCGGGTCTTGCTGGGGCTGGCGTTTCAGGGTTAATTGCAGTGCAGTGGTGTTCAGGCAGTGTAGGGAGTCTTGCTGAGGGTAGTGTTTCATGGTTTAGGGTAGTGCAGTGGTCTTCGGGTGGTGTAGGGAGTTGTGGTTCGGATGGTGTTTTAGGTTTTAGGGCAGTGCAGTGCTGTTCAGGGAGTGTGGGGGTTCGTGCTTGGGGTGTTCGGGTAGTGTAGGGGGTTCCGCTGGTAGTGGTGTTTTAGGGTTTAGGGCAGTGCAGTGGTGTTCGGGCAGTGTAGGGGGTAGTGCTGGGGTGTTGTTTTAGGGTTTAGGGCAGTGCAGTGGTGTTCGGGCAGTGTAGGGGGTCGTGCAGGTGTGGTGTTTCAGGGTTTAGGCAGTGCAGTGGTGTTTGGGCAGTGTAGGGGGTCATGCAGGGGTGGTGATTCAGGGTTTAGGGCAGTGCAGTGGTGTTCGGGCAGTGTAGGGGGTCTTGCTGGGTGTGGTGTTTCAGGGTTTAGTGCAATGGTGTTCGGGCAGTGTGGTTGGTCTTGCTGGGGGTGGTGTTTCAGGGTTTAGGGTAGTGCAGTGGTGATCGGTTAGTGTGTGTGGTCGTGCTGGGAGTGGTGTTTCAGGGTTTAGGGCAGTGCTGTGGTGTTTGTACAGTGTGGGGGGGTCAAGCTGGTGGATGGTGTTTCCGGGTTTAGGGCCGTGCAGTGGTGTTTGGGCAGTGTAGGGGGTCGTGCGTGTGTGGTGTTTCAGGGTTCAGTGCAGTGGTGTTTGGGCAGTGTAGGGGGTCATGAGGGGTGGTGTTTTAGGGTTTAGGGAAGTACAGTGGTGTTCGGGCAGTGTAGGGAGTCGTGCTGGGGGTGGTGTTTCAGGGTTTAGGTTAGTTCAGTGGTGTTCGGGTGGTGTAGGGGGTTGTTCAGGGGTGGTGTTTCAGGGTTTAGGGCAGTGCAGTGATGTTCGGACAGTGAGGGTGGCCTTGCTGGGGGTGGTGTTTCAGGGTTTAGGGTAGTACAGTGGTGATCGGGTAGTGTGTGGGGTTGTGCTGGGGGTGGTGTTTCAGGGTTTAGGGCAGTGCATTGGTGTTCGGGCAGTGTAGGGGGTCTTCTTACAGGGGGTGGTGTTTCAGGGTTTAGTGCAGTGGCGTTCGGGCAGTGTAGGGGGTCTTGCTGGGGCTGGCGTTTCAGGGTTAATTGCAGTGCAGTGGTGTTCGGGTAGTGTATGGAGTCTTGCTGAGGGTAGTGTTTTAGGGTTTAGGGTAGTGCAGTGGTCTTTGGGTAGTGTAGGGAGTCGTGGTTCGGATGGTGTTTTAGGGTTTAGGGCAGTGCAGTGCTGTTCAGGGAGTGTGGGGGTTCGTGCTTGGGGTGTTCAGGTAGTGTAGGGGGATCTGCTGGTAGTGGTGTTTTAGGATTTAGGGCAGTGCAGTGGTTTTCGGGCAGTGTAGGGGGTAGTGCTGGGGTGTTGTTTTAGGGTTTAGGGTAGTGCAGTGGTGTTCGGGCAGTGTAGGGAGTCGTGCTGGGGGTGGTGTTTCAGGGTTTAGGGTAGTGCAGTGGTGTTCGGGCAGTGTAGGGGGTCATGCAGGGGTGGTGATTCAGGGTTTAGGGCAGTGCAGTGGTGTTCGGGCAGTGTAGGGGGTCTTGCTGGGTGTGGTGTTTCAGGGTTTATTGCAATGGTGTTCAGGCAGTGTGGGTGGTCTTACTGGGGGTGGTGTTTCATGGTTTAGGGCAGTGAAGTGGTGATCGGGTAGTGTGTGGGGTCGTGCTGGGGGGTTGTGTTTCAGGGTTTAGAGCAGTGCTGTGGTGTTTGTACAGTGTGGGGGGGTCAAGCTGGGGGGTGGTGTTTCAGGGTTTAGGGCCGTGCAGTGGTGTTTGGGCAGTGTAGGGGGTCGTGCGTGTGTGGTGTTTCAGGGTTCAGTGCAGTGGTGTTTGGGCAGTGTAGGGGGTCATGCGGGGTGGTGTTTTAGGGTTTAGGGAAGTGCAGTGGTGTTTGGGCAGTGTAGGGGGTCGTGAGTGTGTGGTGTTTCAGGGTTCAGTGCAGTGGTGTTTGGGCAGTGTAGGGGGTCATGCGGGGTGGTGTTTTAGGGTTTAGGGAAGTGCAGTGGTGTTCGGGCAGTGTAGGGAGTCGTGCTGGGGGTGGTGTTTCAGGGTTTAGGTTAGTTCAGTGGTGTTCGGGCGGTGTAGGGGGTCATTCAGGGGTAGTGTTTCAGGGTTTAGGGCAGTGCAGTGGTGTTCGGACTGTGCGGGTGGTCTTGCTGGGGGTGGTGTTTTAGGGTTTAGGGTAGTACAGTGGTGATCGGGTAGTGTGTGGGGTTGTGCTGGGGGGTGGTGTTTCAGGGTTTAGGGCAGTGCTCTGGTGCTCGGGCAGTGTGGGGGGGTCAAGCTGGGGGGTGGTGTTTCAGGGTTTAGGGCAGTGCAGTTGTGTTTGGGCAGTGTAGGGGGTCTGGCTGGGGTAGTGTTTCAGGGTTTAGGGAGTGCAGTGGTGTTCGGGCAGTGTAAGGGGTCGTGCAGGCATGGTGTTTCAGGGTTTAGGGCAGTGCAGTGGTGTTCGGGCAGTGTAGGGGTCTTGCTGGGTGTAGTGTTTCAGGATTTAGTGCAATGGTGTTCAGGCAGTGTGGGTGGTCTTGCTGGGGGTGGTGTTTCAGGGTTTAGGGCAGTGCAGTGGTGTTCGGGCAGTGTAGGGGGTCTTGCTGGGTGTGGTGTTTCAGGATTTAGTGCAATGGTGTTCGGGCAGTGTGGGTGGTCTTGCTGGGGGTGGTGTTTCAGTGTTTAGGGCAGTGCAGTGGTGTTCGGGTAGTGTGTGGGGTCGTGCTGGCGGTGGTGTTTCAGGGTCTAGGGGAGTGCTGTGGTGTTCGGGCAGTGTGGGGGGGGGTCAAGCTGGGGGGTGGTGTTTCAGGGTTTAGGGCTGTGCTGTGGTGTTTGGGCTGTGTAGGGGGTCATGTGGGGGTAGTGTTTCAGGGTTCAGTGCAGTGGTGTTTGGGCAGTGTAGGTGGTCGTGCAGGGTGGTGTTTCAGGGTTTAGGGCAGTGCAGTGGTGTTCGGGCAGTGTGGGGGGTTCTACCTGGGGCGTGGTGTTTCAGGGTTTAGGGCAGTGCAGTTTTGTTCGGGCAGTGTAGGGGGTCTTGCTGGGGTAGTGTTTCAGGGTTTAGGGAGTGCAGTGGTGTTCAGGCAGTGTAGGGGGTCATGCAGGGGGTGGTGTTTCAGGGTTTAGGGCAGTGCAGTGGTGTTCGGGCAGTGTAGGGGGACGTGCTCAGGCTGGCGATTGAGAGTTTAGGGCAGAGCATTGGTGTTCGGGAAGTGAAGGGGTCATGCTAGGGGTGGTTTTTGAGGTTTAGGGAAAAGCAGTGGTGTTCGGGCAGTGTAGGGGGTCGTGATGGGGTGGTTTTTCAGGGTTTAGGGCAGTGCAGTGGTGTTCAGGCAGTGTAGGGGGTTGTGCAGGGGGTGGTGTTTCAGGGTTTAGGGCAGTGCATTGATGTTCGGGTAGTGTAGGGGGTCTTCTTACAGGGGGTGGTGTTTCAGGGTTTAGTGCAGTGGTGTTCGGGCAGTGTAGCGGGTCTTGCTGGGGCTGGCGTTTCAGGGTTAATTGCAGTGCAGTGGTGTTCAGGCAGTGTAGGGAGTCTTGCTGAGGGTAGTGTTTCATGGTTTAGGGTAGTGCAGTGGTCTTCGGGTGGTGTAGGGAGTTGTGGTTCGGATGGTGTTTTAGGTTTTAGGGCAGTGCAGTGCTGTTCAGGGAGTGTGGGGGTTCGTGCTTGGGGTGTTCGGGTAGTGTAGGGGGTTCCGCTGGTAGTGGTGTTTTAGGGTTTAGGGCAGTGCAGTGGTGTTCGGGCAGTGTAGGGGGTAGTGCTGGGGTGTTGTTTTAGGGTTTAGGGCAGTGCAGTGGTGTTCGGGCAGTGTAGGGGGTCGTGCAGGTGTGGTGTTTCAGGGTTTAGGCAGTGCAGTGGTGTTTGGGCAGTGTAGGGGGTCATGCAGGGGTGGTGATTCAGGGTTTAGGGCAGTGCAGTGGTGTTCGGGCAGTGTAGGGGGTCTTGCTGGGTGTGGTGTTTCAGGGTTTAGTGCAATGGTGTTCGGGCAGTGTGGTTGGTCTTGCTGGGGGTGGTGTTTCAGGGTTTAGGGTAGTGCAGTGGTGATCGGTTAGTGTGTGTGGTCGTGCTGGGAGTGGTGTTTCAGGGTTTAGGGCAGTGCTGTGGTGTTTGTACAGTGTGGGGGGGTCAAGCTGGTGGATGGTGTTTCCGGGTTTAGGGCCGTGCAGTGGTGTTTGGGCAGTGTAGGGGGTCGTGCGTGTGTGGTGTTTCAGGGTTCAGTGCAGTGGTGTTTGGGCAGTGTAGGGGGTCATGAGGGGTGGTGTTTTAGGGTTTAGGGAAGTACAGTGGTGTTCGGGCAGTGTAGGGAGTCGTGCTGGGGGTGGTGTTTCAGGGTTTAGGTTAGTTCAGTGGTGTTCGGGTGGTGTAGGGGGTTGTTCAGGGGTGGTGTTTCAGGGTTTAGGGCAGTGCAGTGATGTTCGGACAGTGAGGGTGGCCTTGCTGGGGGTGGTGTTTCAGGGTTTAGGGTAGTACAGTGGTGATCGGGTAGTGTGTGGGGTTGTGCTGGGGGTGGTGTTTCAGGGTTTAGGGCAGTGCATTGGTGTTCGGGCAGTGTAGGGGGTCTTCTTACAGGGGGTGGTGTTTCAGGGTTTAGTGCAGTGGCGTTCGGGCAGTGTAGGGGGTCTTGCTGGGGCTGGCGTTTCAGGGTTAATTGCAGTGCAGTGGTGTTCGGGTAGTGTATGGAGTCTTGCTGAGGGTAGTGTTTTAGGGTTTAGGGTAGTGCAGTGGTCTTTGGGTAGTGTAGGGAGTCGTGGTTCGGATGGTGTTTTAGGGTTTAGGGCAGTGCAGTGCTGTTCAGGGAGTGTGGGGGTTCGTGCTTGGGGTGTTCAGGTAGTGTAGGGGGATCTGCTGGTAGTGGTGTTTTAGGATTTAGGGCAGTGCAGTGGTTTTCGGGCAGTGTAGGGGGTAGTGCTGGGGTGTTGTTTTAGGGTTTAGGGTAGTGCAGTGGTGTTCGGGCAGTGTAGGGAGTCGTGCTGGGGGTGGTGTTTCAGGGTTTAGGGTAGTGCAGTGGTGTTCGGGCAGTGTAGGGGGTCATGCAGGGGTGGTGATTCAGGGTTTAGGGCAGTGCAGTGGTGTTCGGGCAGTGTAGGGGGTCTTGCTGGGTGTGGTGTTTCAGGGTTTATTGCAATGGTGTTCAGGCAGTGTGGGTGGTCTTACTGGGGGTGGTGTTTCATGGTTTAGGGCAGTGAAGTGGTGATCGGGTAGTGTGTGGGGTCGTGCTGGGGGGTTGTGTTTCAGGGTTTAGAGCAGTGCTGTGGTGTTTGTACAGTGTGGGGGGGTCAAGCTGGGGGGTGGTGTTTCAGGGTTTAGGGCCGTGCAGTGGTGTTTGGGCAGTGTAGGGGGTCGTGCGTGTGTGGTGTTTCAGGGTTCAGTGCAGTGGTGTTTGGGCAGTGTAGGGGGTCATGCGGGGTGGTGTTTTAGGGTTTAGGGAAGTGCAGTGGTGTTTGGGCAGTGTAGGGGGTCGTGAGTGTGTGGTGTTTCAGGGTTCAGTGCAGTGGTGTTTGGGCAGTGTAGGGGGTCATGCGGGGTGGTGTTTTAGGGTTTAGGGAAGTGCAGTGGTGTTCGGGCAGTGTAGGGAGTCGTGCTGGGGGTGGTGTTTCAGGGTTTAGGTTAGTTCAGTGGTGTTCGGGCGGTGTAGGGGGTCATTCAGGGGTAGTGTTTCAGGGTTTAGGGCAGTGCAGTGGTGTTCGGACTGTGCGGGTGGTCTTGCTGGGGGTGGTGTTTTAGGGTTTAGGGTAGTACAGTGGTGATCGGGTAGTGTGTGGGGTTGTGCTGGGGGGTGGTGTTTCAGGGTTTAGGGCAGTGCTCTGGTGCTCGGGCAGTGTGGGGGGGTCAAGCTGGGGGGTGGTGTTTCAGGGTTTAGGGCAGTGCAGTTGTGTTTGGGCAGTGTAGGGGGTCTGGCTGGGGTAGTGTTTCAGGGTTTAGGGAGTGCAGTGGTGTTCGGGCAGTGTAAGGGGTCGTGCAGGCATGGTGTTTCAGGGTTTAGGGCAGTGCAGTGGTGTTCGGGCAGTGTAGGGGTCTTGCTGGGTGTAGTGTTTCAGGATTTAGTGCAATGGTGTTCAGGCAGTGTGGGTGGTCTTGCTGGGGGTGGTGTTTCAGGGTTTAGGGCAGTGCAGTGGTGTTCGGGCAGTGTAGGGGGTCTTGCTGGGTGTGGTGTTTCAGGATTTAGTGCAATGGTGTTCGGGCAGTGTGGGTGGTCTTGCTGGGGGTGGTGTTTCAGTGTTTAGGGCAGTGCAGTGGTGTTCGGGTAGTGTGTGGGGTCGTGCTGGCGGTGGTGTTTCAGGGTCTAGGGGAGTGCTGTGGTGTTCGGGCAGTGTGGGGGGGGGTCAAGCTGGGGGGTGGTGTTTCAGGGTTTAGGGCCGTGCTGTGGTGTTTGGGCTGTGTAGGGTGTCATGTGGGGGTAGAGTTTCAGGGTTCAGTGCAGTGTTGTTTGGGCAGTGTAGGTGGTCGTGCAGGGTGGTGTTTCAGGGTTTAGGGCAGTGCAGTGGTGCTCGGGCAGTGTAGGGGGTCTTGCTGGGGTAGTGTTTCAGGGTTTAGGGAGTGCAGTGGTGTTCGGGCAGTGTAGGGGGTCTTGCTGGGGCTGGTGTTTCAGGGTTTAGGGCAGTGAAGTGGTGTTCGGGCAGTGTAGGGGGTCTTGCCAGGGCTTGTGTTTCAGGGTTTAGGCAGTGCAGTGGTGTTTGGGCAGTGTAGGGGGCCGTGCAGGGGGTGGTGTTTTAGGGTTTAGGGTAGTGCAGTGGTGTTCAGGCAGTGTAGGGGGTCTTGCAGGGGGTGGTGTTTCAGGGTTTAGTGCAGTGGTGTTCGGGCAGTGTAGGAGGTCTGCTGGGGCTGGTGTTTCAGGGTTCATTGCAGTGCAGTGGTGTTCGGGCAGTGTAGCGGGTCTTGCTGGGGGTAGTGTTTTACGGTTTAGGGTAGTGTAATGGTGTTTGGGTATTGTAGGTGGTCATACTGGGGGTGGTGTTTTATGGTTTAGGGTAGTGCAGTGGTGTTCGTGTAGTGTAGGGAGTCATGGTTGGGATGGTGTTTTAGGGTTTAGGGCAGTGCAGTGCTGTTCAGGTAGTGTAGGGGGTCGTGCTTGGGGTGTTCGCGTAGAGTAGGGGTTGTGCTGGTGGTGGTGTTTTAGGGTTTAGGGCAGTGCAGTGGTGTTCGGGCAGTGTAGGGCGTCGTGCTGGGGGTGTTGTTTTAGGGTTTAGGGCAGTGCTGTGGTGTTCGGGCAGTGTAGGGAGTCGTGCTGGGGGTGGTGTTTCAGGGTTTAGGGCAGTGCTGTGGTGTTCGGGCAGTGTGGGGGGTCAAGCTGGGGGGTGGTGTTTCAGGTTTAGGGCCGTGCAGTGGTGTTTGGGCAGTGGAGGGGGTCGTGCGGGGGTGGTGTTATATGGTAGTGGTGTTTGGGCAGTGTAGGGGGTCGTGCAGGTGGTGTTTCAGGGTTTAGGGCAGTGCAGTGGTGTTGGACTTGGCCCTTCTGGCAGGTTCACACCTAAACTTTTTGCTTTTTATTGGGACCTGGTGTTAGTGATTTTTGGCTTCTGCGCACTTTGCCACTGTGTCCCAGGGTAAAGTGCATGCGTGCAGTAAGGTTGGCCTGCCCTCCCATAGGAATGCATGGGGGAATGTATGTGTCCCTGGTAGTTCCTGATGCGTGGGAAGTGCAGGCTCGAGTTTGGTATGTGCGGACTCGTGTGATTGAATGCTTCGCAATGATGTATAATGCGTGATTATGTCATGTGCGGAAGTGCCACTTCTAGGAGTTGGTGTAAAATGTGTCTGGCGTGTGATTGGCTGGAGCTGGCTGGTGGTGCGACTGATGACCCTAGCCCTGCCAGTGAATAGAGTGAGGGGCTGAGCACATCAAGGGTGCTCCCCAACCAGCTGTGACTGGTTTTTCCCCTCACCCTAAGCAAAGACAAAGGGTTTCACTGTATAAGAAGGGGCTGTGTCCCCTTACAATTTGTTCTCTTCCAGGATCCTATCTGAGGGGGGCTGCTGCTGCTGGAGGCCAGGAGGAACCGCCACTTGGGACACCCTTCCTGCCTGGAGGGCCCAGTGAGCTGGCCCCTGGCCCAGCCTTGCCCCCTGCCTACCTTCCTGAACTTTGCCAGGACTTTGTTGCTGGACCTTGCTTATAGCGCTGAGAGCGTTTTATTTTGTCCCCATAGCGCCTGGGGCGCTTTTCCTATAGCGCCTGGAAGCGCTTTACGTGGCCCTAGCGCTGGGAGCGCTTTATCCGTATTGGGCGCAGAGAGTGCTGTAAATTCCATTGAGCGCTGTGTATCGAGGGCGCTTGTTGGCGGGTGCCCACCCCGCTTATTTCCTTGTTTGAATTACGGGAGCCCACCTCGTTGCCGGCGCCGAAGCTTCCAGGGCCGCCGCGCAGCCCGCGGTGACCCAGAAGCCTTAGGGTGGGCGGGGCCTCGCCCCGAACCCGGAAGCCGACGGGAGCCTACCCCGCGCTCCTGCGACGAGAGCGCCGTGTCCCCAGACCCAGGCGGGAGCCAACCCTGCACTGGGACGTGCTGCCGCCACCTTCTCCATGAAGAACCTTCCCCCCCAGCTATGAGCCGGTGAGTCGAGGCGGTAGGGTGGGGAGGAGAGGTGCTGTGTTAGGACCGGCATTGTTTGTTCCAAGCACGAGTGCGCTCACACGCTCAGCGAGGCAAATTGCTTGTCACGAGTCCCCCGAGCGGGACTCCAACGAGGAGGGCAATCTTTGTCTGTGAGCCCACGAGGCTCCAACGTATACGGGGGCAGTTCTTTTGGTGTTCAGAGCGGCCCCGTAAGGCAGCGGGCTGCTCCAAGGTATGAGAACACTGTCTGTTAAGAGCGCATGATGCTCCAACCCCGGAGCAGTATTCCTTGAGCGCGTTGCACGCTCCAACTAGGGGGCATTTCTTGCTGTTTAAACCCAGCGAGGCTCCAAAGGGCCAGTCCTTGGTTTAGAGCCCAGAGGGGCTCAGGGGACAGTCAGTTGGCCAGAGCCTGCAAGGCTCCAGCGTTGGCCCCATCATTGTTCTACAGCTGCCCAGCACTTCGTGGGCAGCTGCTCCGTTTAGGCCCCTGACCCTGGGATAAAGGGAGTCCTAGCCCCAACAAGGCCAGTTGGCCTAGAGACAGTCACAGGTGGTGACTTATGTGAGTTTGGCGCAATTGTGTTTTTCTGCACCTCTGAATGGGTTTTTATGCGTCATGTGCCTTGTGTTTACCCCTCTGAATGTGTTGTGATGCATCATGTGTAATGTGCTTCTACCCCTACAGGTATTGTGGTACCTAGGTGGTTATTCTCCCTAGTACAGGTGGTGCTAGTGAGGTCCTGGTTCCCTGCGTGACATTTTCCTAAGGTGGTTAGGGTTGCGTAGGTGGTACTTACCTGTTACCAGTAGTTACTGGTTGTGTGCTACATGAGTTAATTTGTGCTAAGGTAAGTTTATATCCTATGTTCTAAGTGCTAAGTTCTAAAAGTGCTAATTCCTGATGGTGGTCCATGTGGCCCTGTCCCCTGTACATATAATCCCTTGTAAAATTCTGCCCAGTGCCAGTTGGCACAGTGTAAATTGTGTGAATATTATCTAATGTGTTTTGGTATAATACAAAGGCTATTTTTATATAATACCTTGTGTGGAGTTTCTTTGGTGGTGGGCCTAGGGTGTTGTTGCTGTGTACGCGCGCAAACGCTTTACACATTGCCTCTGGGATAAGCCTGACTGCTCGTGCCAAGCTACCAAGGGGGTGAGCAGGGGTTATCTTTGGTGTGTAACTCCCCAACCCTGACTAGAGTGGTGGTGTCTGCCTGGCTTTGGCGCAAGCCCTAGCCAACCAGAAATCCCTTTTCTAACATTGGTGATCAGTGGTGGGATTAGGACTTGCGTTTGCGCAGTACCACAGCGACAGCTGGCTGCACCACAAAACTCTGCATTTAGATAGTCACATGGTATAGGGATTATTGTTCTAAGTTTGTGTTTAAATGTCATTTCTTTGGAAATGTGTTTCTTGTACACTGTGAGTTAGGTGTCCCTAGCTCGGGAGGGTAGATCATCCCCCTAAGTGCAGTATGTTTTCTGGATTCACCAGAAGGTGGGATCCAGTGGTGGCAGCATAATAGTGTCCAGTACATTTGTTCCCCGCCCTGCGCCCAGAGTTGGTACCTGTGTCACTTGTGGTCAGGTTGAGGAATCAGGGGTGGTAGAAACTGCCTTACCAGTCCGAGGGGAGGGTTGTGTGTGGATGAATGGTGTGTGGCACTAGGCAAGTGAGTGTGAGTTCTCGGGGAGAGAGAGCTTGCTGAACCCTTTTTGTGAATTGTGTGCTCCTGTTAAGCTCAGACCCCTAGGTTCCCTGTGTAATCTTTTCACCAGAACGTCCGCCAGAATGGAGCCTGCTTTTGATCTCAGTGATCTAGTTTGGTACAATATGCAGGAGTTGGAAAGGTTCTGTAGAGAGAGAGACATAGGGGTGAGAGAGTCAGACACTCTGTACGAACTTAGGGACCACCTGATCCAGTGGGTTAAGGATCAAAGGGATCTTGAGCGCATTAGGGAAAGGGCCCGGGCCTCACACCTGGAGGGTGGTGGGTCTGTGGGGAGCCCTGAAGATTCAGAAGAGGAGGAAGAAGATGACAGTACCTGGATGCCAGTAGAGAGTGAAGACCCCATAGGTAGGGAGTCCCTTACTGGGTCCAGCATAGGAGGCAGCGCCTCATCCCCTTCCCTGTCCCCAGAGGAGTGGGAAGATAGGAGGAAAGAAAGGGAGCACCAGCTGGCATTAGAAAAGCTCAGGTTAGAGCATGCCCAGGCTATGGCGCAGCTGGAGGTCAAGAAGCAACAGCTAGAGACTGAGAGGGTCTTGGCGCAGGAGAGGATAGAGGAGGCTGAGAGGGCCTCCACCAGAGGCAAAGTAGATCTGGAGGGTAGGCTATCCCCTGCGCGCGGTTTTAATTTTCTGGCCCCCCAGGGAGGGTTGAGTCAAGTGGTGGCAGTTATATAGAGTCCCGTGCGAGAAGTCCCACTCCCAGTTCCCCGAGTATGGTACCTGTTTCCCAAGAGGAAGAGTATAGGTTGAAATTCAGGGGCAGTAGGAAACTGTCTCACCAGTATTGGAGGGAGTTTGTGAATGAATGTGATGATGCACTGACTAATTGGGTGACGGGTGACACGGAACCTGATTATTCCGACCTGTTTGATCTGATTCTCAAAGAGCACCTGCTCAGTAGTTGCGTGCCTGAGTTGCGCCAATACCTGTTGGGGTGTGGGTTTTTGGATATATGTCCATTAGTAGTAGAAGCAGACCACTGGGAAAGGGCCAGAGGTTCTTTAGTCATTAGTGAGTGATTCCAACAGTAGTGGTTCAGAGATCCTCCAGCCCAGCGTGGTGGAGGAGGCTCAGTGTAGCCCAGCTAGGTCCCAGGATAGCGAGGAGGGTGTAGGGGCTTACTGCCTAGCTCAGTGGAGCGGGAGTAAGTGGGTGACTGAGGGTCCCCAGACGCACGAAACCCTGCCTCAGGACTTGGATGGTTTCATGAGGGAACACCAAGTTGGGGACCTAGGCTATCCTGTTACTCCACTTGAGGAAGATCTCTTAGTGAGTAGAGGACCTGGAGCGCCTGTAAACAGGGCTCCTGTGGTTCGAGAGTCTGGCAGTGCCGCTCCGGTAGGGAGGGTACAGGAGTCCAGTGTGAGGAGTGATTGGGGGATGAGTTCCCCAGTGGAAGAGCCGGTGGGTCAGGGACTACCCAGTTGGGCTAGGATCCCGTGTAGTGACCATGGTGACACCACTTCTGTTCTGGGGGATCTCTGCGCACTGTCAGGTGGACAGGGGAAGGGAGATCCACGCCAGACAGACAGTCACACGCATATGTGTCGTTTGTTAGCCTCAGGGGGATGGAGTTTAAATCCCCAGAAGTCCTGGAGTGCCAAGCGATTATTCCACCAAAGATTATAGACTGGAGGTTGGAAGGCCAGGTTCAGGATCAGCCTCACCTGAAGGGTGAGACGTCTGTAACCAGGGTCCCGACCGGTTCTTCTTCCAGAGGTACCGCCCCAGTTGGTAGGGATCAGGGCTCTGGAAGGGGGTGCAGAGGGTGGGAGAGCCCACCTCTGACCCCGGTGCAACCTGAGGGTTTAAACCCTGGGTTAGAATGGCGTTCTAGGTGTACCCCTCGCCAGAGGAGGAGGAACCCTAGGAGAAGAGGTAGGGGGAGGAGAGCCTTCCCTGAGACTCCTGGTCCGCCTGAGGGTGCAGACCCTAGGTTGGAGAACCAGTGGCAGTCTAGTCCTGTCTTGCAGACAGGAAGAGTGGAGAATGGCTGCTATGTGCCAGGGGTTACTACCCCCCACTCTGTGATTAGGTAAGGACCGGTGGCACCTGGGTGGCCCAGGGCCTGGTCCGGCCACGGACAGCTTGGGAGTACCAGTGGGGTAGCCCAGTTGGCCCGGACAGTGATTTTAGAAGGAATCCCATGGGTTCACCGTGGCGTAGAACAGGAGGGTGTCCCTGCTGTTGCGGGCCCGCGTCCGTGTTCTATCGCCCCAAGCAGGGAAGTCCATCACGGTGGTGATTGGCCTGCCCTGCGTTTTGGCTGGAAGGGGGTTGTGTTGGACTTGGCCCTTCTGGCAGGTTCACCCCTAAACTTTTTGCTTTTTATTGGGACCTGGTGTTAGTGATTTTTGGCTTCTGCGCACTTTGCCACTGTGTCCCAGGGTAAAGTGCGTGCGTGTAGTAAGGTTGGCCTGCCCTCCCATAGGAATGCATGGGGAATGTATGTGTCCCTGGTAGTTCCTGATGTGTGGGGAGTGCAGGCTCGAGTTTGGTATGTGCGGACTCGTGAGATTAAATGCTTTGCAATGATGTATAATGCGTGATTATGTCATGTGCGGAAGTGCCACTTCTAGGAGTTGGCATATTAGTGTAAAATGTGTCTGGCGTGTGATTGGCTGGAGCTGGCTGGTGAGTCTGGGTGGGTCTGCCCCAGTGGTGAGTGTGAGATTAGCATGCTGATGGCTGGGGAGGAGTGCACCTGGGACCTAAATAGGGCAGTGCTTTCCCTACACAATGCTGGCTCCGCCCCCTGTGGTGCGACGGATGACCCTAGCCCTGCCAGTGAATAGAGTGAGGGGCTGAGCGCATAAAGGGTGCTCCCCAACCAGCTGCGACTGGTTTTCCCCTCACCCTGAGCAAAGACAAAGGGTTTCACTGTATAAGAAGGGGCTATGTCCCCTTACAATTTGTTCTTTTCCAGGATCCTATCTGTGGGGGGCTTCTGCTGCTGGAGGCCAGGAGGAACCGCCACTTGGGACTACCTTCCTGCCTGGAGGGCCCAGTGAGCTGGCCCCTGGCCCAGCCTTGCCCCCTGCCTACCTTCCTGAACTTTGCCAGGACTTTGTTGCTGGACCTTGCTTATAGCACTGGGAGCGCTTTATTTTGTCCCCATAGTGCCTGGGGCGCTTTTCCTATAGCGCCTGGAAGCGCTTTACATGGCCCTAGCGCTGGGAGCGCTTTATCCGTATTGGGCGCAGAGAGCGCTGTAAATTCCATTGAGCGCTGTGTATCGAGGGCGCTTGTTGGCGGGTGCCCACCCCGCTTATTTCCTTGTTTGAATTACGGGAGCCCACCCCATTGCCGGCGCCGAAGCTTCCAGGGCCGCCGCGCTGCCCGCGGTGACCCGGAAGCCGTAGGGTGGGCGGGGCCTCGCCCCGAACCCGGAAGCCGACGGGAGCCTACCCCGCTCTCCTGCGATGAGAGCGTCGTGTCCCCAGACCCAGGCGGGAGCCAACCCCGCACTGGGATGTGGTGACGCGGCCTTCTCCACGAAGAACCTTCCCCCCCAGCTACGAGCCGGTGAGTCAAGGCGGTAGGGTGGGGAGGAGAGGTGCTGTGTTAGTGCCGGCATTGTTTGTTCCAAGCACGAGTGCGCTCACACGCTCAGCGAGGCAAATTGCTTGTCACGAGTCCCCCGAGCGGGACTTCAACGAGGAGGGCAATCTTTGTCTGTGAGCCCACGAGGCTCCAACGTATACGGGGGCAGTTCTTTTGGTGTTCAGAGCGGCCCCGTAAGGCAGCGGGCTGCTCCAAGGTATGAGAACACTGTCTGTTAAGAGCGCATGATGCTCCAACCCCGGAGCAGTATTCCTTGAGCGCGTTGCACGCTCCAACTAGGGGGCATTTCTTGCTGTTTGAGCCCAGCGAGGCTCCAAGGGGCCAGTCCTTGGTTAAGAGCCCAGAGGGGCTCAGGGGACAGTCAGTTGGCCAGAGCCCGCAAGGCTCCAGCGTTGGCCCCATCATTGTTCTACAGCTGCCCAGCACTTCGTGGGCAGCTGCTCCGTTTAGGCCCCTGACCATGGGACACAGGACGTCCTAGCCCCAACAAGGCCAGTTGGCCTAAGGACAGTCATAGGTGGTGACTTATGTGAGTTTGGCGCAATTGTGTTTTCCTGCACCTCTGAATGTGTTTTTATGCGTCATGTGCCTTGTGTTTACCCCTCTGAATGTGTTGTGATGCATCATGTGTAATGTGCTTCTACCCCTACAGGTATTGCGGTACCTAGGTGGTTATTCTCCCTAGTACAGGTGGTGCTAGTGAGGTCCTGGTTCCCTGCGTGACATTTTCCTAAGGTGGTCATGGTTGCGTAGGTGGTACTTACCTGTTACCAGTAGTTACTGGTTGTTTGCTACATGAGTTATTTTGTGCTACAGTAACTTTATATCCTATATTCTAAGTGCTAATTCCTGACTGTGGTCCATGTGGCCCTGTCCCCTGTACATATAATCCCTTGTAAAATTCTGCCCAGTGCCAGTTGGCACAGTGTAAATTGTGTGAATATTATCTAATGTGTTTTGGTGTAATACAAAGGCTATTTTTATATAATACCTTGTGTGGAGTTTCTTTGGTGGTGGACCTAGGGTGTTGTTGCTGTGTGCGCGCGCAAACGCTTTACACATTGCCTCCGGGATAAGCCTGACTGCCCGTGCCAAGCTACCAAGGGGGTGAGCAGGGGTTATCATTGGCGTGTAACTCCCCAACCCTGACTAGAGTGGTGGTTTCTGCCTGGCTTTGGCGCAAGCCCTAGCCAACCAGAAATCCCATTTCTAACAAGTGGTGTTTAGGCAGTGTAGGGGGTCTTGCTGGGGTAGTGTTTCAGGGTTTAGGGAGTGCAGTGGTGTTCAGGCAGTGTAGGGGGTCTTGCTGGGGCTGGTGTTTCATTGTTTACGGCAGTGCAGTGGTTTTTGGGCAGTGTAGGGTTTCTTGCCGGGGCTGGTGTTTCAGGGTTTAGAGAAGTGTAGTGGTGTTCGGGCAGTGTAGGGTGTCCTGCTGGGGCTGGTGTTTCAGGGTTTAGGGCAGTGCAGTGGTGTTTGGGCCGAGTAGGGGGTTGTGCTGGGTGTGGTGTTTCAGGGTTTAGTGCAATGGTGCTTGTGCAGTGTAGGGGTCTTCCTTGGGGTGGTGTTTCAGGGTTTAGGGCAGTGCAATGGTGTTCGGGCAGTGTAGGGGGTCTTGCTGGGGGTGGTGTTTCAGGGTTTAGGGCAGTGCAGTAGTGTACGGCAGTGTAAGGGGTCGTGCGTGGGTGGTGTTTCAGGGTTTAGGGCAGTGCAGTGGTGTTCGAGCAGTGTAGGGGGTCGTGCGGGGGATGGTGTTTCAGGGTTTAGAGCAGTGCAGTGGTGTTCGGGCACTGGATGCAGTCATGTGGGGGATAGTGTTTCAGGGTTTAGGGCAGTGCAGTGATGTTCATGCAGTGTAAGGGGTCATGCTGGGGTAGTGTTTCAGATTTTAGGGTAGTGCAGTGGTCTTTGGGCAATGTAGGGGGTCGTTCTTGGGTTGTCTTTTATGGTTTAGGTTAGTGCAGTGGTGTTCGTGTAGTGTAGTGGTTCGTGCTGGGGGTAGTGTTTTAGGGTTTAGTGTAGTGCAGTGGTGTTTGTGTAGTGTAGGGGGTCGTGCTGGGGGTAGTGTCGGGGTTCGTGCGGGGGGTAGTGTTTTTGGGGTTAGGGTAGTGCAATGGTGTTCGGGTAGTGTAGGGGGTCGTGCTGCGGGTGGTGTTTTATGGTTTGGGGCAGTGCAGTGGTGTTTGTGTAGTGTAGGGAGTCATGGTTGGGATGGTGTTTTAGGGTTTAGGGCAGTGCAGTGCTGTTCAGGTAGTCTAGGGGGTCGTGATTGGGGTGTTCGGGTAGTGTAGGGCGTCGTGCTGGGGGTGTTGTTTTAGGGTTTAGGGCAGTGCAGTGGTGTTCGGGCAGTGTAGGGGGTCTTGCTGGGTGTGGTGTTTCAGGGTTTAGTGCAATGGTGTTCGGGCAGTGTCGGGGTCATGCTGGGGGTGGTGTTTCAGGGTTTAGGGCAGTGCAGTTGTGTTCGGGCAGTGTAGGGGGTCTTGCTGGGGGTGGTGTTTTAGGGTTTAGGGCAGTGCAGTGGTGTTCGGGCAGTGTAGGGCGTCGTGCTGGGGGTGTTGTTTTAGGTTTTAGGGCAGTGCAGTGGTGTTCGGCAGTGTAGGGGGTCTTGCTGGGTGTGGTGTTTCAGGGTTTAGTGCAATGGTATTCGGGCAGTGTTGGGGGTCATGCTGGGGGTGGTGTTTCAGGGTTTAGGGCAGTGCAGTTGTGTTCGGGCAGTGTAGGGGGTCTTGCTGGGTGTGGTGTTTCAGGTTTTAGCGCAATGGTGTTCAGGCAGTGTGGGGGGTCTTGCTGGGGGTGGTTTTTCAGGGTTTAGGGCCGTGCAGTGGTGTTTGGATAGTGTGTGGGGTCGTGCTGGGGGGTGGTGTTTCAGGGTTTAGGGCAGTGCTGTGGTGTTCGGGCAGAGTGTTTCAGGTTTTAGGGTAGTGCAGTGGTCTTTGGGCAATGTAGGGTGTCGTTCTTGGGTAGAGTTTTAGGGTTTAGATTAGTGCAGTGGTCTTTGGGTAGTATAGAGGGTCATGCTGGGGTAGTGTTTTTTGGTTTAGGGTAGTGCAATGGTGTTCGGGTAGTGTAGGGGTTGTGCTGCGGGTGGTGTTTTATGGTTTGGGGCAGTGTGAGGTTCCGTGTGAGACGGGACGGCACTTTTTGAGTGGTGACGAATATGGACGAGTGTGGTATCTATGAACCGCAAATGACGAGTACAGTGGGTGTGCGAAGTTTCGCAATGCAGCCATGTATGGTTCGTCTCATTTTCGTGTTTGTTCATTCGAACCCTCGGGTTCCATTTTAGATACAGCGTCCATTTTGTTTCTTGCCCTCAAGTAGCCAGCGAACGGGCTTTTGTCCGCTTCGTGACCCTGGGACTTCCAAGATAGTACGAAGGACACGTGTTTCTTTGAGGTGACTTTACGACGAGGGGAATGACACGAGTAAGGCAGATGGCCCCGCTCGAGGCTCATCTTGCCACTCCGGTCTATTGTTTCAGTCACGCATACATTAGACACGAGGTCTTTGATCCCTCTATCGAGTTTCCTTTATTGCCCTAACACTCTTTTTCTAACCTGTTGTGCATCCTCATCCTCTCCTCACATTCTGTTTTCCGTCCTTCCTTAATGTGTTTATGGTTGAGAGGAAATGTGTTTATTGCGGAGGGAATATGTTTTTACAGTTGGGAACCGGCAAGGACTGTTGTAATTATGTTCCGGCCTCTTGAAACATGAACGCAACCCTTTTGAAGTTTATTGTGGGAACTGAGTTAAACCTTTGTTCGCCATACTGTGCTATGGCAAAAATGTGTATAAAAGGAGCGACCCACTTCTACGAATTTGAAGCAGTCTCCGAGAACCTACACGCTGTGTACTTCTTGTGACCTCTGTATCCCTGCAGTAAATAAACGCTGATCTCTGACGTCGCTGGAAGTGTCCCGTGTCTCTGTGTTTTGTACGCCAGAACAGGTAACCCACGAAGGTTTCAGGTGTTGTCCCCTGGCACCGCTGGGCCTTAATAAAACCCAGTCCTTCAAGTGCAGTGGTGTTCGGGTAGTGTAGGAAATCGTGGTTGGGGTGGTGTTTTAGGGTTTTTGGGCAGTGCAGTGGTGTTAAGGTAGTGTAGGGTGTCGTGCTTGGGGTGTTCGGGTAGTGCAGGGGGTTGTGCTGGGGGTGGCGTTTTAGGGTTTAGGGTAGTGCAGTGGTGTTCGGGCAGTGTAGGGGGTTGTGCTGGGGTGTTGTTTTAGGGTTTAAGGCAATGCAGTGGTGTTAAGGCAGTGGAGGGAGTCGTGCTGGGGCTGGTGTTTAAGGGTTTAGGACAGTGCAGTGGTATTCGGGCAGTGTAGGGGGCCGTGCAGGTGTGGTGTTTCAGGGTTTAGGGCAGTGCAGTGGGGTTTGGGCAGTGTAGGGGATCTTGCTGGGGGGAGTTTTCCAGGGTTTAGTGCAATGGTGTTCGGGCAGTGTTGGGGGTCTTGCTGGGGGTGGTGTTTCAGGGTTTAGGGCAGTGCAGTGGTGTTCAGGCAGTGTGGGGGGGTAAAACTGGGGGGTGGTGTTTCAGGGCCTAGGGGAGTGCTGTGGTGTTAGGGCAGTGTGGGGGGGTTAAGCTGGTGGGTGGTGTTTCTGGGTATATGGCCGTGCTGTGGTGTTTGGGCAGTGTAGGGGGTCGTGCAGGGTGGTGTTTCAGGGTTTAGGGCAGTGCAGTGGTGTTCGGGCAGTGTAGGGGTCATGCTGGGGGTAGTGTTTTAGGGCTAAGGGTAGTTCAGTGGTGTTTGGGTAGTGTAGGGGGTCGTTCTGGGGATAGAGTCAGAGGTCGTTTGGTGGTAGTGTTTTAGGGTTTAGGGTAGTGCAATGGTGTTCGGGTAGTGTAGTGTGTCGTGGTTGGGGTGGTGTTTTAGGGTTTAGGGTAGTGCAGTGGTGTTCAGGTAGTGTAGGGGGTTATGCTTGGGGTGTTCAGGCAGTGTAGGGGGTTGTGCGGAGGTGTTGTTTTAGGGTTTAGAGCAGTGCAGTGGTGTTAAGGCAGTGTTGGGAGTCGTGCTGGGGGTGGTGTTTCAGGGTTTCGGGCAGTGCAGTGGTGTTCGGGCAGTGTAGGGGGTCGTGCAGGGGTGGTGTTTTAGGGTTTAGGGCAGAGCAGAGGTGTTCAGGCAGTGTAGGGGGTCTTGCTGGGGGTGGTGTTTTAGGGTTTAGTGCTATGGTGTTCGGGCAGAGTGGGTGGTCTTGCTGAGGGTAGTGTTTCAGGGTTTAGACCGGTGCAGTGCTGTTCGGGTAATGTGTGCGGTCGTGCTGGGGGGTGGTGTTTCAGGTTTTAGGGCAGTGCAGTGGTGTTCGGGCAGTGTGGAGGGGTCAAACTGGGGGGTGGTGTTTCAGGGTTTAGTGCCATGCAGTGGTGTTAGGGCAGTGTAGGGGGTTGTGCGGGGGTGGTTTTTCAGCGTTCAGTGCAGTGGTGTGGTGTTCGGACAGTGTAGGGGGTCATGCTGGGGGTGGTGTTTCAGCGTTTAGGGCAGTGCAGTTGTGTTTGGGAAGTATAGGGGGTCATGCTATGGGCTGGTATTTCACATTTTAGGGCACTGCAGTGGTGTTCAGGCAGTGTAGGGTGTCGTGCGGGGGTTGGTGTTTCAGGGTTTAGGGCAGTGCAGTGGTGTTCGGGCAGTGTAGGGGGTCGTGCAGTGTGTGGTGGTTTAGTGCAGTACAGTGGTTTTTTGCACAGTGTAGGGGTTCTTGCTGGGGGTGGTGTTTCAGGGTTTAGTGCAGTGGTGTTCGGGCAGTGTGGGGGGTCTTGCTGGGGGTGGTGTTTTAGGGTTTAGGGCAATGCAGTGGTGTTTGGGCAGTGTGGGCAGGTTATGCTGGGGGGAGGTGTTTTAGGGTTTAGGGCATTGCAGTGGTTTTCGGGCAGTGTGGGGGTCGAGCTGGGGGTTGGTGTTTCAGGGTTTAGGGCCATGCACTTTTGTTCAGGCAGTGTAGGGGGTCGTCCGATGGGTGGTGTTTCAGGGTTCAGTGCAGTGGTGTTTGGACAGTGTAGAGGGTCTTGCTGGGGGTGGTGTTTTAGGGTTTAGAGCAGCGGTGTTCGGGCAGTGTAGGTGGTTGTGCGGGAGGTGGTGTTTCAGGGTTTTGGGCAGTGCAGTGGTGTTCAGGCAGTGTAGGGGGTCATGCTGGGGCTTGTGTTTCAGGGTTTAGGGCTGTGCAGTGGTGTTCGGACAGTGTAGTGAGTCGTGCTGGGGGTAGTGTTTCAGGGTTTAGGGCAGAGCAGTGGTGTTCGGGCAGTGTAGGGAGTCGTGCTGAGGGTAGTGTTTCAGGGTTTAGGACAGAGCAGTGGTGTTCGTGCAGTGTAGGGGGTCATGCTGGGGTTGGTGTTTCAGGGTTTAGGGCAGTGCAGTGGTATTTGGGCAGTATAGTGTGTCATGCTGGGGATGGTGTTTCAGGGTTTAGGGCAGTGCAGTGGTGTTCTGGTAGTGTAGTGGGTCATGTTGGGGGTGGTGTTTCAGAGTTTAGGGCAGTGCAGTGGTGTTCGGGCAGTGTCGGGGTCGTGCTTGTGCTGGTATTTCAGGGTTTAGAGCTGTGCAGTGGTGTTCGGGCAGTGTAGGGTGTCCTGCAGGGGCTGGTGTTTCAGGGTTTAGGGCAGTGCATTGGTGCTCAGACATTGTAGGGGTCTTCCTTGGGGTGGTGTTTTAATGTTTAGGGCAGTGCAATCTTGTTCGGGCAGTGTAGGGGTTCGTGCGTGGTTGGTTTTTCAGGGTTTAAGGCAATGCAGTGGTGTTCGAGCAGTGTAGGGGGTCATTCGGGGGATGGTGTTTCAGGTTTTAGGGCAGTGCAGTGGTGTTCGAGCAGTGTAGGGGGTCATGCGGGGGATGGTATTTCAGGGTTTAGGGCAGTGCAGTGGTGTTCGGGCACTGTAGGTGGTCATGTGGGATGTAGTGTTTCAGGGTTTAGGGCAGTGCAGTGGTGTTCGTGCAGACTATGGGGTCGTGCTGGGGGTGGTGTTTCAGGGTGTAGGGCAGTGCAGTGGTGTTCGTGCAGACTATGGGGTCTTGCACGGGGTGGTGTTTCAGGGTTTAGGGCAGTGCAGTGGTCCTCGGGCAGTCAAGGGGGTTGTGAGAGGGATGGGGTTTCAGGGTTTAGGGAAGTGCTGTGGTGTTTGGGCAGTGTAAGGGGTCTTGCTAGAGGTGGTGTTTCAGGGTTTAGGGCAGTGCAGTGGTGTTCGGTCACAGTAGGGGGTCTTGCTGGGGCTGGTGTTTCAAGGTTTAGTGCAGTGCAGTGGTGCTCAGGCAGAGTAGGGTGTCCTGCTGGGGCTGGTGTTTCAGGGTTTAGGTAAGTGCAGTGGTGTTTGGGCAGTGTAGGGGGTCGTGCTGGGGGTAGTGCTTCAGTGTTTTGTGCATTGGTGCTCAGGCAGTGTAGGGGTCTTCCTTGGGGTGGTGTTTTAGGGTTTAGGGTAGTGCAATGGTGTTCGGGTAGTGTAGGGGGTCATGCTGCGGGTGGTGTTTTCGGGTTTAGGGTGGTACTGTGGTGTTCAGGTAGTGTAGGGGGTCGTGCTTGGGGTGCCCTGGTAGTGTAGGGGGTTGTGCTGGGGGTGGTGTTTTAGGGTTTAGAACAGTGCAGAGGTGTTCGGGCAGTGTATGGGGTTGTGCTGGGGTGTTGTTTTAGGGTTTAGGGCAGTGCAGTGGTATTAAGGCAGTGTAGGGAGTCATGCTGGGGGTGGTGTTTCAGGGTTTAAGGGAGTGCAGTGGTGTTCGGGCAGGGTAGGGGGTCGTGCAGGGGTGGTGTTTCAGGGTTTAGGGCAGTGCAGTGGTGTTCGGGCAGTGAAGGGGGTCTTGCTGGGGGTAGTGTTTTAGGGTTTAGGGTAGTGTAATGGTGTTCGGGCAGTGTGGGGCGTCTTGGTGGTGGTGGTGTTTCAGGTTTTAGGGCAGTGCGGTGGTGTTCGGGCAGTGTGTGGGGTTGTGCTGGGGGGTGGTGTTTCAGGGTTTAGGGCAGTGCAGTGGTGGTTGGGCAGTGTGGGGGGTCAAGCTGAAGGGTGGTGTTTCAGGGTTTAGTGCCGTGCAGTGGTGTTTGGGCAGTGTAGGGGGTCGTGCGGGGTGGTGTTTCAGGGTTTGGGGCAGTGCAGTGTGTGTTCGGGCAGTATAGGTGGTTTTGCTGGGGTAGTGTTTCAGGGTTTATGGTGTACAGTGGTGTTCGGGCAGTGTAGGGGGTCTTGCTGGGACTGGTGTTTCAGGGTTTAGGGCAGTGCAGTGGTGTTCGGGCAGTGTAGGGGGTCTTGCCTGGGCTGGTGTTTCAGGGTTTAGAGCAGTGCAGTGGTGTTCGGGCAGTGTAGGGTGTCCTGCTGGGGCTGGTGTTTCAGGGTTTAGGGCAGTGCAGTGGTGTTCGGGCAGTGTAGGGGATCGTGTTTCAGGGTTTAGGGCAGTGCAATAGTGTTCGGGCAGAGTAGGCGGTCATGCGTGGGTGGGGTTTCAGGGTTTAGGGCAGTGCAGTGGTGTTCGAGCAGTGTAGGGGGTCTTGATGGGGGTGGTGTTTTAGGGTTTAGGGCAGTGCAATGGTGTTCGGGCAGTGTAGGGGGTCTTGCTGGGGGTGGTGTTTCAGGGTTTTAGGGCAGTGCTGTAGTGCTCGGGCAGTGTAGGGGGTCGTGCGGGGGATGGTGTTTCAGAGTTTAGTGCAGTTCAGTGGTGTTCGGTCAGTGTAGGCGGTCATGCAGGGGGTAGTTGTTAGAATCCGGGGTCTCTGGTTGGCGCAGGTATGCACTTGCTACAAGCAGGGACCCTTTCCTCTAAGTCAGGGTGAAGGATTACTCTATTAAAATAACCCCTGCTCACCCTCTAGGTAACGTGGCGCGAGCAGTCAGGCTAGATTCCAGAGGGCATAAGGTTAAGCATTGGCAATGTCCCACACAGCGATCACCCACCCACCACACATAGACACCAGACTGTATTTGTAAGAAAATATAAGCTCTTTATATAAATTCTTCAAGCAGGCTTCAAAACACAGTCTTCACTTTTCTCTATATGGTTCCAGTTACTTGTTTGCAGTCCTTGGGGGTGCCACAGTTCTTAAAATAGCAAAGTCAGGTACAATTTCCACTTCTTGGGACCAGTGCACACCGTAGCGCCGTCCGTACGGGCCGTACGGGTGTTGGTATGCTTTATACCAGCTCCAGGACGCGTTGGTACGCTTCGTACAGGCTTCAGGATGCCTCGGACACCACGCGTACGATCCCTTCGATGGCTCACGCTTCTCGAGTGATCAAGCATACAGGGAATTCCACCGTACGGGCCGTACAGTCAGCTGGACGCTTCGTACGGTTGGGTACGAGTCCTGCTAAGCCTCATGCTTCCCGCGTGAGCAGCGTACGGGTACGGCGATGCAGTCCGGACCGTACAGTGCTGGGTACGCTTCGTACCGGGGCATTGGAAGCACACAGTACCTGGCTTCTTGTAGGGGAGAGTTCGTGGCGGCCTCACTCAGTCGGGGTTGAGGTGTCCCACGTCGCGGTGCCATCTTCACGGGCAGAGGATTACGGTGCTCGGGGGCGCGCCTCGGGACTTCCACAGCTCGCCTCGAGGTTGGAAGGAGGAGGGGCGGCTCGGGGGGTGATTTCAGCGGCACAGCGCTGTCGGCCTCGTCCAGGGGTGACAAACTTGCGGGTCGTCGACCCTTGCAGTGGTCTCTAAGGCTCGGGGCCACAGAGTCTCGGGGCTTGGAATCAACAGTCTCTTCCTTGCGTTGCGAGCTCCGGCTCGAGTGGGCAGCAGTTCACTTTGTTCAGGCCAGGCAGGCCTTCACAGTGCTCACAGCAGCACACTCGGGCAGAGGTCACGTTGATCGGAGAGATGGGGGCACACAGGTTATCTGGGGTCAGCGTTCGCAAATCACCAGTCGCAGCTTCCTTTCTTCCAGGGAAGGGTAGCGCCCACTGTTCCTGGGGCGCAGGTCAGGGGGCAAGTTCACAAGCAAGCCCTTGGAGATTGTTCACAAAAGCACAAGTTGATTTAAAAGTCTTTCTCAGTCTTTTCCTCTCCTTCTTGCAGCATGGCACCCACCACAGGCCAGTCTCTCAGGCTTAGAGACAGTAGTCCTCCATGCAGCTTTCCCAGGTCCTTCTCTTTGGGCAGAGGTTTGTCTTGGCGTAAACAGGACCTGATTTCTTAGGAGCAGGGCTCCTTCTTTTATACCCAATTTCTTTTGTTCTCTAGGGCCATGGGGCCTGGGCCTGGCTCAGTTCAGTTTTGGAGCACTTTGTTGTGGTGACTCTGCTCTTTCCTTTCAGTGCACAGGGCAGAGACATCAGCCGCTCCACAGGGGGTGGAGCCAGCATTGTGGTGGCAGAGCACCGGCCTATTCAGAGTCAAGGTGTACTCCTCCCACCCATCCTGGTGTAATCTCTCTACCCTCCACCTGGCAGCCAGCCTGTCTCCTGGAATTCCCCAGCCCTGCCCCTCACTGAACTAGGCAGCACACACACACACACACAGCAGAGGCAGACTGAAATGGCCAGGCAAGTAAATACTAACTTTCTAAAAGTAGTATTTACAAACACAGGATATTAAAATAAACTTTACTAAAAGAAGTATTTTATCATTTTGAGTCCGGGCATACTAAACTTGACTTTCTACCGTGCTCTCTGAGTCCGTTGGGATTATAGAGTGTAATAATTCCAGCAGCCCATTCTGGCCTATGGAGAGCAGGTAGCCTTCTATAGTGAAAAATGAAAATGGCTGTAATTCACTATTAGGACATGCCACACACATCAGGGCATGTCCTACCTTATGCCCACAATGCACCCTGCCCTTGGGCCTTCCATAGGGGTGACTAATATGTAGTTAAGGGAAGGTTTAGGGACTGACAAGTAGGTGTACTTGCGCAGTCAGCATGACAGTACTAGACTGCACGCAATTTCTGCAATGGCAGACCCTAGACACGTTTTACTAGGCTGCTCCTGTGGGTGGCACAACCCGTGCTTCAAGCCCACCAGCGGCATTTGTATTTACAAGCCCTGGCACTCCTGGTGCACTTTATTAGGGGCTGACAGTAAACCAAATAAGCCAAACATGGAACCAATAAATGTATACACTTTTCATAGGGAGCACTTGCACTGTGGCACTGGTTAGCAGTGGCACAGTGCCCTGAGCAGCTAACACCAACAAAACACATGTGGTAAATAAATTAATTACCAGGTCTGAATTTCTATAAATTATCAATATAAATGAAATAATGAACTGAGGAGTCCGTGGTGAAAGAGTTAAATGGGCCTTTATTTCGTTAACTCGAGTTAAGGAAAGAGAGTTCCTTCACCCATGCAGGTTCAGGAGTGGTCTGACGGTTTATTCACAGGGTACAGTTTTTATACATATCACAGTACACTTTCAACTCATGGGGAGGGGCCCTCCTGGTTGCGGCAAAGAAAAAAAACGTTACAAGTTAGCATTGCTCAAGACGTATATGCAAAAACACACAGATCAGCACATTTTTCAAGAAAGCAGCTCGGGTGGATGCTGTCAGAGTGAGAGGGGGCTTGTGTAACTGAAAGATAAGGATGTGGTGAGCGAGTCATGAACAGACAACCTTGGAGGGAACTGAGTTATGTGACATTCTGCGCGGCCCCAGTGGGCCCTTGGCCAGCCGGCCTCGAAGAGATACGAGATAAACTTGCTTTTCTTAGAAAAGAGGAAGATGGTTGGCCCATTTTTTTAGAATCGGTTTAACCACAAAAATGCGTGGAGGTTACTGTCTGAAAACCAGCTGCAGTTTTAGGAGATACGTGGACTGGCTGACCCTGGGCAAGCTGAAGTGAATTCTAAAATGGATGCTGTCTTTAAAATGGATGCTGTATAGAATTGTTTTAGAGCACAATGAGAAAGGGAAGTGTGCGAGGGGACTGAACCGGGAACGCGGTCTTTTAATTTTAATTTCCTCATTCCCTCCTTGTCCCCAAGCTAAACTTTTTCATTTCTTTTAGATTAATTCCATAGCCATGAGGCCATCCACATGGGCTTGCAACATAATTTTCTCATTTTCGCTCGCTCTATTAATTGGCTTAGGCACCAAGCATGTAGCGCAGAGACCGCATAAAGCGGGGCCACACTGGACACAGAGACAGCAGGACAACATCACCATCAACACGAGACCTAGTCCAGAAAGTACCTTCCAGCCCCATGCTGACACTATGCCCCATAACCATCCCATTAGTGTCCATGAGCCAGGCTCTTGGTGTAGGTCTGAAGCCATTTTGTGCAATTTGGAAATTGCCGCATAAACTGACGGCGAGTTATCAGGTATATAAACACAGCAGGAAGAACCTATCAATCTGCATGCACCACCTCGGTCAGCCAGTATGACGTCAAGAACAAGACGATTTTGCAAAGTTACCGTCCTTATGGCTGTCTGCTCCTCAGTCAAGTTTCCAAGGGTAGATATGGTCTCATTGATGACAGCCTCCAGAATCCTGGTAAGCCTACGTATTAATTTACTATTTTGTACAGGGCCTATGAAAAAGAAGAATCCCCTATTAAAATCAGTATATTGTTCCCAAGCTGTTTCAGTCTGATCAACCCCTGAGGTATCAATTGTTCTTTTTCTTCGCTTGTGCTGATATAGCTGGAGGTCCTTATGATATGAAGGGGGGGCTATGAAAACTGGTGGAAGGAGGAACGCGATGTAACACGTGCCATCCCACCCTTGTGGTAATCGAAAATAGGCCGTGGAGCCACATACAAAATAAGTGTGTCGGGAGGCTAAGGCAGAGGACTTACTCCAATCCTCAAAATCTAGTATTGTGGAGCAATCACTGTGTCCTAATTTTAGGGACCCATTATGCCTGATACACAGATGGCCTTTAGTTGGTGTTATCAATATAGAGGGAAGGCCATTATTCCCTTTGGACCTTATGTTTAGAATTCAGGATGGGTATGTCTTAATCCTCTTATCTCTTTGGTATTCTTCTTGTTCTAATGTAGACCCTCTTGCTTGCGGATCACCGTCATCATTGGGGTAACAGGGCTTATTCAAGACTTTGTTCAAATCTCCCCATGGCCACCCATTTTTGCACGTTTTACCATCCCCAGGACAGGTTAAGGAAATATTTATGTCTCCCATTAGGGCAAACCAGGCCTGACATGTTCCATTATAGGAGAAAGGTAAAGGAGAAAGGGGCATTCCGCCTTTACTCTGGTGTGCCGGAAGGCGACCACAGACCCAACAGTTTGTGGTGTTGCTGGCCTGATGTGTATGATGTAACATCTGTATAAAGGTGTTATTCTGTAAAGCCAGCTTGTGACTCTGCTCATGGGGCGGTAGAGTGTGGTACGTGTCTTCTGCTGTTGTGTTAACATGTCCTTGTTGGTGTGGTGATGGTGTCTCGGGAGGGAAAACAACATGCAGTATCCACCCTACACATGTCAACATAGTACATATCAAAAACAATATTATCAAAGTCATTATACATCTGCTACGTAACATTTTGCAGTACTTGTTTTTCATTATTGCCTTTTTAGTCGGCCCCCAGGCAGTCTGTCCTACCGCAGTAGTCATTGTCTGACCGCTTCACCAGTCAGTCTGTACTGACTGGACTTAATTGATCAAACTTGGGCTACTTTGGCAGACCGTAATTTAGAACTGTAAGTTTGTTGGGGGGTCGGATCCAAGAGAGGGGGCAAATAGTTTGGTGCCGATCACGATCCGCCAAAAAATATCCCCGTGCGACTCGTATCGGGTCTTTTTACCGTACGAATCGTACAAGTTCCGTACGAACTGGCAATCACGATTCGCATGGTAAAAAGTCCATACGAACCGCACTGGGAAACATTCCCCACACGTCCTCGGGTCGGAAAATGTGTCCGACACGTCCTCGGACGATTTACCTTACAAACGTGAAAAGCCAAGTCCGACCGAGGAATCACGATCCATCCCGTGCGTCCGAGCGTACAACCGTATGGAAAAAAACACCGTCCGCACCGAACATCTATAGCAACAACCATGGAGACATGTGCCCGCATACGCGCCCAACACTCCCCCCAGCCCCCGTACGTCTGACACGTACCCCCCGTGTATGTATACCCCCACCCGTCTAGGTACACCCCAGTACGTTCCAGTCGTACCCCCACCCCAGTACGTGTCGTACCACCGTCAATGTGCACCCCCCCACCCCTGTACGTGTCGTACCACCGTGTACCTACACCCCCGTACGTTCCAGTCGTACCCCCACCCCAGTACGTGTCGTACCCCCGTGTACCCCCACCCCAGTACGTTCCAGTCGTACCCCCACCCCAGTACGTGTCATAGCCCCGTCTACCTACACCCCAGTACATTCCAGTCGTACCCCCACCCCAGTACGTGTCGTACCACCGTCAATGTACACCCCCCCACCCCAGTATGTGTCATACCCCCCGTGTACCTACACCCCAGTACGTTCCAGTCGTACCCCCACCCCAGTACGTGTCATAGCCCCGTCTACCTACACCCCAGTACGTTCCAGTCGTACCCCCACCCCAGTACGTGTCGTACCACCGTCAATGTACACCCCCCCACCCCAGTACGTGTCATACCCCCCGTGTACCTACACCCCAGTACGTTCCAGTCGTACCCCCACCCCAGTACGTGTCGTACCACCGTGAACCTACACCCCAGTACGTTCCAGTCGTACCCCCACCCCAGTACTTGTCATACCCCCGTGTACCTACACCCCAGTACGTTCCAGTCGTACCCCCACCCCAGTACGTGTCGTACCACCGTCAATGTGCACCCCCCCACCCCTGTACGTGTCGTACCACCGTGTACCTACACCCCCGTACGTTCCAGTCGTACCCCCACCCCAGTACGTGTCGTACCCCCGTGTACCCCCACCCCAGTACGTTCCAGTCGTACCCCCACCCCAGTACGTGTCATAGCCCCGTCTACCTACACCCCAGTACATTCCAGTCGTACCCCCACCCCAGTACGTGTCGTACCACCGTCAATGTACACCCCCCCACCCCAGTACGTGTCATACCCCCGTGTACCTACACCCCAGTACGTTCCAGTCGTACCCCCACCCCAGTACGTGTCATAGCCCCGTCTACCTACACCCCAGTACGTTCCAGTCGTACCCCCACCCCAGTACGTGTCGTACCACCGTCAATGTACACCCCCCCACCCCAGTACGTGTCATACCCCCATGTACCTACACCCCAGTACGTTCCAGTCGTACCCCCACCCCAGTACGTGTCGTACCACCGTCAATGTACACCCCCCCACCCCTGTACGTGTCGTACCACCGTCAATGTACACCCCCCCACCCCTGTACGTGTCGTACCACCGTGAACCTACCCCCCCCCACCCCTGTACGTGTCGTACCACCGTGAACCTACACCCCAGTACGTTCCAGTCGTACCCCCACCCCAGTACGTGTCGTACCACCGTGAACCTACACCCCAGTACGTTCCAGTCGTACCCCCACCCCAGTACGTGTCGTACCACCGTCAATGTACACCCCCCCACCCCTGTACGTGTCGTACCACCGTGTACCTACACCCCAGTACGTTCCAGTCGTACCCCCAACCCAGTACGTGTCGTACCACCGTCAATGTACACCCCCCCACCCCAGTACGTGTCGTACCCCCCGTGTACCTACACCCCAGTAGTTCCTGGCGCACCCCCAACACAACCTCCTAACTACGGAGCGCACCCCATGCCCCAACATCACAACCGCATGTACGAGTCGTACAAAGCCACACACAAGGACATCATCGTACAACCAAATGGGCCATGTATACACCGTACACACGCTCAAAACGCACGTACACAACCAGGACAAAACAAAACAACCCAAGAATACACCATTCGAAAGGCACAAAGCCACTAAACATGGCCAACAACCACTAAAATAACACAATCACTGACCTGCAACTGCCAAAAACAAACAGAGGCCCAATACACCACCACTCCTTATAACACACCCACCCAAACTTCAAACACTGCCACACCCACCCATGGACCAATAAAAAGGGCCCACACACACAAACCATGAGCCTTTGCAACAGCTTCACTGCTGCCAGACACCACAGAACCAGACTACAAGCTACACCACACCTTACACTTGCACACCTTCACACGACCACCCTCACAAACACCCTCTCATCGCATTCACACACACACACAACCATCCACACACACCCCCAACATCCACACACCCCCCACACCCACACCATCCCCACCCACACCCCTCACCATGCCCACTACCAAGAATCCAAAGTTCAGTCAGAGTTGGAGGTCCTTGTTGATCAAATCCTCAGAGTCGAGCCACAGATCTTTGGAACATTAGGTCAGAAGCACCAGCCAGACAGCCAAAACAGCCATGTGGCAGACCATCGTCGATGCTGTGAATGCCGTTGCGGACACCAGGAGGACCAAGCAGGATTGCCAGAACAGGTGGTACGATCTGCGGAGGAGGGTTAGAGCCAAGAGGCAGGAGGAACACGACCAGGCCAACGCCACCGGAGGAGGGCCCTCCCGCAGACCCGTACAGTACCATCCCTGGGAGGAGAGGGTGATGGCCATACTGCCAGTGGAGGCAGTCGAAGGATTAGAAGGACTCCGAGACCCGGGTGAGTACACAAACAACGCACCTCACATGGGGGGAACTGCAACCACAACCAAAATTACTAACAGGCACGCAACCACCACAAGCCATCGCATGACTCAACCACACTCCATGAGCAGGCACATGCCACTGCTGCCACCATGCCCCATGCACCCAGCTGGACAATGTCAAGTCACAGGCCACAGAAGACAACAACACATGACACGGTAACCCGGATGGCGGGAGGCTGGGCACCAAAAATCACATAGTGCGACTCCAAAGCAGACAACAATGCCCTCTGCCCATATGGCCTAAGTCACAGCCAGACAAACAGTGTGTCCCAACCCAGGAATGACTTGCCAGCAAATGCCGGACGCCTTGCATCAACACATGGGGGTGAAGGCACTGGTTTGCACATGACGGCAGCTAATGAACAGCCAACATTGTGAAAGAGTGGCAGCATACACCACCACAGCAGCAGCGCACAGACACACATCACACCAAATGGGTGCCTGGAGATCAGAAACAAACTCACATCAACAAGCCAAGGGCCACTCAAAGATCTGCTAACAGTCTGTGCCCAGGAAGCTGGGCCGAGGTGACAGAGGGGGACACACAGAGGGAGGGAAAGGGGGACAGAGAAGGAGGGAGAGGGGGACAGAGAGGGAGGGAGACGGACAGAGGGAGGAGGCTGACACACAGAGGGAGGGAGAGGGGGACAGAGAGGGAGGGAGAGGGGGACAGAGAAGGAGGGAGACACAGGGAGAGCAAATCAGTCCTTTGGTGTGTGGGAATGTCTGCTCGTCAGCAGGTGGACCGCGTGCATGTAGACAAGGGTGGCCAGTGCCAGAACCCCCCCTCTTCATCATGGCAAAACGCAGGGCCATGTCACAACCTGTACACGAGCACAAGGACAGCTACCTGCATCATATAAGTGTGTGGATCCACTCCATGTGCACATGTACAGTGCTACAAGGAAGGCGCAAATGCATGGCTCGCCACACCTGCACACTCCACTGCTGACTGCAGTCACACTTGACGCAGCAAGTAAGACTGTGCCACACATAGTTAAAGGGGCCAAAGTGGTGCCCAAGGGACACACCCATGCCCAAGTGCACTGTGAGTGGAATGCAAGACAGATCCTAATTCCAAGAGGAAATGTGTCAACTTTGAAAATGATGAAACATGGATGTTGCATGGACCAAAATTAACATTGTCTCTCTCACACACAGGTCAACGTCGTGGTGCACCCCCCAACACTGGGGGGGAACACTCACAGGACCTGGATCTGCAGGAGCCCGATCCCACCGGCAGCGACCACTCTCACCACTCTGCGGACGACCCCGACCCACCTGGCCCCTCTGGTGTCCAACCACCTGCAGCACCTGCGTCAGGTACAACTGTGCCAACCACCACCCCCACTCCTGCCACATCCCAGGAGACACCCAGGATCCCTGCCCCAACACCACAATGCAGCCCGCCTCGCCAGGAGGGACACGGTGTCCCGGGCACCCAGGAGGAGGCAGGCGACAACGCCAATGCCACCCCACAGGGGTCCCGGAGACCCCATGTGCCCACAAGGGCAGGCCATGCGCAAGTGGGCAGGGGTGGTGGGAGTGGAGGACGGCGGAGGCACGAGCCTGACCAGTTGGCTGGGGATCCGGCATTGTCCCATGTCCGTAACATCCTGGACACATACCGGGAGGACACCACGGGCATGGCCCAGGTTGTGTCCGTCCTCGAGGGGATCAAGGCCCAGCAGGCCCAGCAACATGCCTGTCTACTGGAACACCAACGGAGGATGGAGGACAGACAGGCTGAGCAAGTGACGGCATTCGAGGGGATTCACGCCACACTCCGTCGGATGGCCGACATCATGGCCGACCCTCCCTGTGCCAGAAGGCGGAGAACATCACCACCCACAGGGAGGGTCCAGGAGGAGGAGGAGGAAACATCCGACGGAGCATCCCAGACGTCGTCACGGGCTGCTGCTGAGGTTCCCCGCAGGAGGCCGGGTCATCCACGGAAAGGACCGTGAGGGTCGGCGCTACATCACCATCTCCCAGGACACCTGGCCTGGCACCTGGCCCACTGGAGCAACAGCATCACAGCATCAAGAGACATTCTCTGCCACATAGCCCTGCTGGTCACTGGCTGACCAATGTTGACAAAGACTGTGGCATGGACTCTGTGGATTTCCAATGGCAAGGACACCAACTCCCCTACTGAACTTTGGATTCCCTAATCCCGGAAAGCCCCTCACTTTGTCCCCCCCCCCCAATAATAAATCACACTATTAAGAGTAGATGCCTGCTGGTAGCATTATTACCTAACATGTGTCTTGTAAAGTCTAAACATGCCTGAGTCATCTTTTGTCTTCAACCATCCACACCCTGGGGCCTGAGTCTGGCACAGGACACATGGGTCACAGTTTATTAGGCAAGACAGACATGGAGCACCATACACACCCGTGATGGGCACAACCAGCTGAGGGGGTGGCCGAACAACCGTGCTGACACACACATTGAGTACACCAACAGTCATGCGCACAGGTCAGGGATCCAGTCCAGTGTCCTGGGGGGCACCCAGGTATGTGTAGACAGGTGGCAGAACCATGTCCTGCAAGCTTGAGTCAGGTGGATGCAGAGAATGGGGGCCTGGCCAACGTTGGATGCATGGGGATGGCACATGTCACAATACCCACGCAGTCATGGACATCATGCCCAATACACAGTCTCAGGCCACACACACAGCGTGCATCTTGCCACTCGACACATTGACACATAGCCACAATCAGGGAATACCATGCCAGACAAGCAGGATGCACCGTGCCAACACACCAGCATTGACTGAGAAGAGGCACCTTGGAGGCATAGGGACACCTTTATTAGTCATGTATTCGGGTTTGCAGAGCCAACTCGAAGTACACATGAACACATCATGTGGAGTAACATGTGGGTCCAACACTGGGACCCCCCTTCTGCAGCACAAATGCGTGATAGCCATGGTACTGGCACACAAGCGTCGGCTAACAGCTAAATACCCACAGCTGCACACGGAGAGCCTGCCATACACCATAGATCCGCTGATGTGGAAGTCCCACGCCATGTCAAGCCAATGCTAACCGTATGTGTCCGAGGGCAGTGTCACACACATTGATGCCATCATCACAATCCACTATCCCATCACTGATGACTGACAACCAGGCAGACCATCTATTCAGGTGTACCCAGCTGCATGTCGTGTCCCATGGGGATGCGACATGTCTGCAGAGGAACCAAACCCAGACAGGGGCAGTGTGCACACATCGTGAACAACTGCCACACCCAATACACCCCAGATGCATCCCTTACCCCATGGAGACTTCCAAACGTGTCCGTGCCTGTAACGCTGAGTCAGCCCACGATGCCATGTCCATGAGGAATAGCAGTGCCACAACAATGCAACCAGCAGATGGCATGCGCAGGTACCTGGGGAAGAGAGACACACAAGAAGTCAGCCACAAAAAGCACAGCCACTTGCATGTGCATTTACTCGACACATGTATGGATGACAACATGCTAGGTCACAATTATGACTGGGGAAATACTACCATCACTGCCACCATCACTCCAGTGACACACCCACACACACCTCTGACTCACGTGCCATACATGCAGGTGGAGACACACATCACAACACATGCCACACGGGGACCAAGGCGTGCACACTCAGACACTGGTACTCACCACTAAGCAAAGAAGTCGCGTATGAGCCGAGTCCGGATGTCCTCTTGCGGCTCCACATCCTCCACATCACTAGCCCCATTGCCAAGCCCTTCGTCCTCCACGGGTGGATGGTCCTCGTCATGTTGATTCAGGATGAGTGGCACAGCTCTTTCAACTGCCATGTTGTGCAGCATGCAGCAGACCATGAAGATCTTGCAAACCTTCGCCGGGGCATATGGGAGTGCGCCGCCGGTCTTGTGGAGGCACCGGAATCGGCTCTTCAGCATGCCAAACGTCCTCTCTATCACTCGCCTTGTCCGGCCATGGGCGGTGTTGTAGCGGAGCTGGGCCGGCGTGATGGGGTTGCGGAGAGGTGTCAGCAGCCAAGGCATGTTGGGATAGCCAGCGTCCCCTACATGGAAAGCACATGGATATCGTTAGAACTGGCGAAGCGGTCGTGCTGCTCGGCTATACAGAATACAGGACAGACAGACTGTACCCACCAACAACACATGCCCGTTCGTTGCGCAGCTGCATCATCATATCAGGCATCCCGCTACGCCTCATGATGTAGGCATCGTGTGCTGATCCTGGAAAACGAGCACAGACATGTGAAATCACCATGTTGGACAGACACACCACAAGGGCATTGATGGAGTGGTAGTGCTTCCGATTTCGGTACGCCACCTCCCGTGCGTGTGGTGGTACCAAAGCTACATGTGTCCCATCTATGGACCCAATGACATGGGGCATCCCTCCCAGGGCATAGAATCCACGCTTGACCTCTGTCATCTGTTCAGGGGTTGGGAACTTGATGAAGTCATCCAGGTGAATCAACATGGCCTCTAAGAAATCATGCAGCACACCGCTGAACATGCTCTGGGACATGCCACCAACATGAGCTATGGTATTTTGGAAGGTACCCGTGGCAAGGAAATGTAGGGCAGCCATTACCTTCAGCTGGGGTGTCAGTGCCGTGGGATACCTGTGCAGCGGTTGCAGGTGTGGTGTCAGTCTCGCCGTCAACTCCAGAATCAACGGTTGGGTGAAGCGGTAGAGCCGGATGCTGTCATTCTCCTGCATGGTAGCCAAGTCTGGAATTATCCGGGCAAGAGGCGGTGCTCTGCAGTAATGAGGAAGTGACAAGGAAGAGTGAGTGCACTACGACAACAATTCATATGTACTGAGCACATGTTAATCTGTCAATACACATATGCAACATATGGAGTCAGGTCTGTGCTACATGCCCAGGACAGGTATGGATGCAAGGTGACACTCCTTCCAAGACCCAGCTACACACGGTGATTGAGAACCTCCCCATGCCACGCCATGGGAATAGCTGTGTCCCAGTGCAAGTGAACAGCCCGACGCAAGACAGGAGTGACATACACCCACACATCAGCAGAAGTAGGATGCCGATTGCAGAGACTGGTAGCGGAACACCGGAGCCACAGGTCACATGACATTACACTAGGCCTGCCCACACACCTTGCCATGAAGGTGCACATGTCATGACTCACCACACATTCCTTGTGAGGATGCTGACATGGCCTTGTCACGCTACTCCGTGTCCCATGCATACATGTGCACCTCACATCCGATAACACATGTGGCATGGTGTGCGGAACAGTGTGCAATGACAATCTACACACAGACACATGTTGGTTGCTGCAAAGGCTGCAGCTTTTGAGGGTGCTACAACATCAACCAGATGTAAATCCCGGACACATAAATGACATAGTCACATTGTGCACTGTGGGTAGTGACAAGTCATGTGTCATGACCCCTGTACCGTGCATCAGGGGACACTTCCGTGTGTTGGTGTCCGTGCCATGCCAGTGCCGCTCACCCCAAGTGCGCAGTACGACATGCACACATGTCAAAGGAGTCAAGGCCATGCCTGGCACACATCGCAACATCACACAGTACATCTGTAGACATCTCATCATACATCTGGTGCCTTCTCCACTCAGGAGTCATGTTCCACATCACAGCCTGTCACACCTGTGCCCCACACATGTAGTAATGCACAGACGATGCCTTGATGTCCATCCATGGACAAGTATGTCCATCCATGGACAAGTATGTCCGCCCTATTCCTACCTGTGTGTCGCCTATCACCACTGTGATGTGTGAAAACCGCCGTACTGCTGCTAAGAGGGCCTGTGTATGTTCCCAAATCACTGTGGGAGTGCTGCCGTATGTGTACCCATCGTGATGGCGAGCGTACAGGCATTTGTACGGTCCGTACCACTACGGGTACGCATACGCGTGCAGACCCATAGTGATAGTGAGCGTAGATGCATGTGTACGGCCCTATCACTATGGGTCTGCACGCGTATGCGTACCCGTAGTGGTACGGACCGTACAAATGCCTGTACGCTCACTATCACTATGGGTCTGCACGCGTATGCGTACCCGTAGTGGTACGGACCGTACAAATGCCTGTACGCTCACTATCACTATGGGTCTGCACGCGTATGCGTACCCGTAGTGGTACGGACCGTACAAATGCCTGTACGCTCACTATCACTATGGGTCTGCACGCGTATGCGTACCCGTAGTGGTACGGACCGTACAAATGCCTGTACGCTCACTATCACTATGGGTCTGCACGCGTATGCGTACTCGTAGTGGTACGGGCCGTACACTCGCATGTACGCTCACTATCACTACGAGTACGCATACGCGTGCAGACCCATAGTGATAGTGAGCGAAGATGCGTGTGTACGGCCCGTACCACTACGAGTACGCATACGCGTGCAGACCCATAGTGATAGTGAGCGAAGATGCGTGTGTACGGCCCGTACCACTACGAGTACGCATACGCGTGCAGACCCACAGTGATGGTGAGCGTACAGGCATTTGTACGGTCCGTACCACTACGAGTACGCATACGCGTGCAGACCCATAGTGATTGTGAACGTAGGCATGCATGTACGGGCCGTTGCCATGCATTTGGGGTGCCCTAGGGCCCCGAAACGCACCGTACCTGTGTGTGATGCTCCAAGTTACATAGGGGACAAGTATTAAGGCCTACATGCATGCTGGTTGTCATGGAGACCAAGTTCAAATTTCGACATTGTTCTGGAAGGTGCACAGCAGAAGTCAGTTGGAATTCTTCTACTTTGTTGCAATGTGTTTGTGGGGCTGACATCATGCAGGAGAATGAAACCGATAGAGAACCCACAGACTGCTAGGTTTGAAGGGATTGGTGGAAACATAGGATGCAAATGTGAGTGACCAATCACTCTGTACTCCTGTGCATGAGACTGGGCAGAAGGGCACATATAAGGCAGCCAGGTCCCATGAGGGAGTACTTGCCTGCACATCTTTGCATTCGTCGACCCAGCTGCTGCTACTGATTCCCTGGAACCATGTCAAGGGCTGTGGAGAGGACACAGCCATTCACCCTGGAGGAGAACATGGCTCTGCTGGATGTGATCCTCCCACAGTACTCCATGCTGTATGGCCGACCAGGGTATCAGGTGAGTGCATAGGCCACTGCCACAGACTCTCCCTATGTTGTGACTGTGACTTCAGGCATTGTGTCCTGGTGTGACACACATGCCATGTACTGTCGGGGGGGTACCAGGGGGGGGGGGGTGCCTGATGTCTCCCAGCAGTGCCCTGAGACAGGAGGGGTGGGTGTGGAGTCCTCCCAGCAGTGCCCTGAGACAGGAGGGGTGGGGGCCTATCACTAACAGCAGTGCCCTGAGACAGGAGGGGTGGGTGTGGAGTCCTTCCAGCAGTGCCCTGAGACAGGAGGGGTGGGTGTGATGCACAGTGTGAGCCTTGATCATTGATTGTGACATTGCCATCATTCCACCTGTGTACCCACTATGGCACGTACTGCTTTTTCCCTCACCAGGGCATGATGTCCCTATGACAAAGGTGCAATGCGTTGACTGCATGACATGCCTTGTTGTATCCAGCTAATTTGTACTCATATGTCTCTCTGTGACATGTGGCTGGTGTATTGATGTGGTGTCACTTGTTCTTCCTCACAGGTAGGCGCCACTGCCAAGGAGCAGATCTGGCTGACCGCCGTCAGTGCCGTGAGGGGTGTGGATGGTCGGAGGCGGAGCCTGTCCCAGGTGAGGAAACGCTGGCAGGATATCCGGTGCTGGACGCGGAGGATTGCACGGCTCCTGCTGGGGGACTCACCTGAGAGCCACAAGAACCGCGGCCGCCGCCGTCTGAACCACCTCCACAGGCGTGTGCTGCCGGTGGTCTTTCCAGACCTGGAGAGGCGCCTACAGGCGAAGCAGCAGCCGGAAGGGGGTAGGTACATGTGTGTTTGTTGTGTGTCACCGGCATTTGTAAGGGCACAGTAGCATGAATTCACTGGCAGGGTTTAAAGGTGCTGTGCAGATCCTGTTTGCCCCAGTATAGCGCTGCGCCCCTGCCACCCTTCCCCTCCTTGCAATGTGTTCCCTGGTCTGTGTGTAGTCACTCCTTCACAAGGTAATGTAGGCTGGCGCTTTGTCCACGAGAACAATGACTGTAGCATCATGTGTGGTGGTGGTGTGTAACAGGTTGTGGGACCTTGCCTGTGAACTGTCAAGTTCACTGCATGTGGGTTCCATGTCAGTTGGCACTGATGCTGACTCCAGACATGGGAGTTGGTCTCTCATGTGTCATGCCTCATAGCGCATGTCCTATGTAGTGGCCTGTGACATGATGTGCATGAGTGTGCGATACGCATAGTGCAGGGATGGTGACGTGTGTAGCAGTCATTACCATTCAGTAGCATGTAGTTGCGTGCCCACTACTGTCCCCTGGGGCACCTTATAGCATCGTCGATTGTTGCCATTAGAGACATTTCCTATATGAAAAAAGTGTGTATGATAGCAAAAGGTTACCTGTGAAATTTTGGTCTTAGTAGGCCAGAAGGTACTCTGATAACGCTCATCACTGGAAAGGTAGCAGGTATTCTCTGAGCTTGGTAGAAGGACAGAGTAGAGGGAAGTGCTACTTTGTTAACAAGTGTCATAATTCTGTAGTACGACAGACTGTTCGCTGTTCTCGGGAAAGACAGAATTCTGTGTGAATGTACTACAATTTTCCCATGTAAAAGTGCATGAATGGAAAAGGCATTCCGGTTAATTGTGAAACTCTGGTTTCATTTCTCAGGAGCATTGGGTCTCCAACTAGGGTGCCGATTACGATCCGGTAAAAACCGGGTACGAACCGTCGGACGGAGCCTAATCTCCGCCCGACGCGTACCCGGTCGTCAATTTTTACAAACAAGGAATTACGATTCGCACGGGTACACCATTACCGTACGATTCGTAAAAAAGCCCGACCGAACAAAAAAACACCTACCAATGCGATCCGGGAAAGCGCCGACCTGACGTCGGGACGCTCGCAGCCAGCCATTCACGACCCAGGAATCACGATTCGCACCGACGTCACCCCGCACGGTGAATATTTTGCGGCAGCCAAAAACTGCCGGGAAATCAGGACGACGCGAACAAGGACCACCAGTACGCGACGGACAGACGACGACGCTAACAAGGAGGACCAGTACGTGACGGACACACAGGACGACGCGACCAAGGAGGACCCGTACGCGACAGGACGACGCGATCAAGGAGGACCCGTACGCGACAGGACGACGCGATCAAGGAGTACCAGTACGCGACGGACAGACATGGACCCGAACCTACGAGTCATCCCGGCCCTCATAGCAGTCCACCTCCTCTACAGGTTACGACGCAGACGCCGCAGAAGGTCAGAATAACTAAGGGAGGGGGGAAAGTGGGGTGGAGTGGGGGTGGCACGACCAGGGCAGGCCACAAAACAACCACATAAGTCACACACCACACATGGCCTGGACATACCTGACTCCCATGCCCTGGTCACCACGAGGGGGTGGGGGCGTGTCCTGATAAGCCAGCGACCGCCACAACGGAAGTCCGTCACCACGCGAACCGGCAACACAACCAGACAGGTACGTCCCGTACCCACGCCTGAAGAGCGTGGGTACGAGTCGTACCACGCCCACACACACGTCACCCCAACAATGGCGGGACGGATCGTACCCACGTGGCAAAGGCCTGGGTACGGCCCGCACAAGCATCACATAGCGTGGGGACGGATATGTACGCACCCTACCCCCACCCCGTATGCAAGGAGCGTAGCCCCCACCCCAACAGTGAAAGTACGACCCGTACCCCCACCCGCGTATGCATGGAGCGTACCCCCACCCCAACAGTGTAAGTACGACCCGTACCCCCACCCGCGTATGCAAGGAGCGTACCCCCACCCCAACAGTGTAAGTACGACCCGTACCCCCACCCGCGTATGCATGGAGCGTACCCCCACCCCCACCAGTGTAAGTACGACCCGTACCCCCACCCGCGTATGCATGGAGCGTACCCCCCATGCCAACAGTGTAAGTACGACCCGTACCCTCACCCGCATATTCAAGGAGCGTACCCCCCACCCCAACAGTGTAAGTACGACCCGTACCCCCACCCGCGTATGCATGGAGCATACCCCACACCCCAACAGTGAAAGTACGACCCGTACCCTCACCCACGTATGCAAGGAGCGTACCCCCCACCCCAACAGTGAAAGTACGACCCGTACCCTCACCCGCGTATGCAAGGAGCGTACCCCCCACCCCAACAGTGTAAGTACGACCCGTACACTCACCCGCGTATGCAAGGAGCGTACCCCCCATGCCAACAGTGTAAGTACGACTCGAACCCTCACCCGCGGACGTACTGACCGTACCCCCACCACCACCAGTGTAAGTACGACCCGTACCCCCACCCGCGTATGCATGGAGCGTACCCCCCATGCCAACAGTGTAAGTACGACTCCTACCCCCACCCGCAGACTCACGGACCGTACCACCACCACACCAGTGTAAGTACGACTCGAACCCTCACCCGCGGACGTACGGACCGTACCCCCACCCCCACCAGTGTAAGTACGACTCCTGGACTCACGGACCGTACCCCCACCACACCAGTGTAAGTACGACTCGAACCCTCACCCGCGTATGCAAGGAGCGTACCCCACACCCCAACAGTGAAAGTACGACCCGTACCCTCACCCGCGTATGCAAGGAGCGTACCCCCCACCCCAACAGTGAAAGTACGACCCGTACCCTCACCCGCGTATGCAAGGAGCGTACCCCCACTCCAACAGTGTAAGTACGACCCGTACCCCCACCCGCGTATGCATGGAGCGTACCCCCCACTCCAACAGTGAAAGTACAACCCGTACCCTCACCCGCGTATGCAAGGAGCGTACCCCCCACCCCAACAGTGTAAGTACGACCCGTACACTCACCTCGAATGCATGGAGCGCACCCACACCGTGTATGTCCCAAGCGTACATATCCAGAAATAGGAGGTGTGTGTGCAGAGTCCACCCAGCAGTGCCCAGACACAGGAGGGGTGTGTGCAGAGTCCTCCCAGCAGTGCCCTGAGACAGGAGGGGTGGGTGTGGAGTCCTCCCAGCAGTGCCCTGAGACAGGAGGGGTGGGTGTGGAGTCCTCCCAGCAGTGCCCAGAGACAGGAGGGGTGTAACACATGTGTGTGAGGCCGGAATTACCCACATCCATACTGCCTACAAGGGAACATGTCCCCATGAACTCATGTCAACAGACTCCACACACAAGTACAGTGATCACCAAGGATGCCACGATTGTTGCAGGTGGAGACATGGCCATGCATGCATGGCCAAAGTAGAAGGGCTCCGTCACACACACAGCTCATGTAGACACAGCTCTGCGCTAAACATTGTGAACACCCTGCAGGGAAGAAATCTGGGTACACAGAGGAAGGAATACACCCTGGGACAATTGAACCATGCAGTAACTGCTGACATGACCTAAGGAAGTTAGCCAACACCTTGTGATGGCACACAGATCCCAGGGTCGCCCCAATGAGCAGAACACTACTACAAATCCCACACACCCAAAGCCTTAAACACCACCCAAAACAATGTAGCAGCCCCCCCAACACCAATACCACCATAGCAGGAGTGTGATAATGAAAACAAAATAAAGCTTTATTCAGCATGAGCACAATGTCCGTGGATCGCAGGCAGTTCAATTTTAACAAAGCCCATAGGGCAGTCAATGATTCCCAGCTGGATGGGGGACACAGTGGGATGTGTGTCCCCTACCTTGCCTGCACAGTCAAATGGCATCGTCTTCCATACTGGTGAGGGCATCAGGGGGGGGGAAGCAACAGGCACCGCAGGGACATCAGGGCAAAGGGGCAGCGTTGTGGGTGCAGGGATGGAGGACTCAACCACAGGGGGTGTGTCATGGCCAAAGGCGGAGGCCAGGACGGCACTACACACCTTAGCAAGGTCCTCCAGGGACTCCCCTGCACCCGAAGTGACCTCAGGCCCCAAGGAGGGGGGGGTTTAGAGGGATGGGTTGCAGCGCCACCGGGGGAGGGTGGAGACAGGGGGGGAGACTCAACCACCCTGACCGAGGACTTCCTTGACCGCTTGCGTGGTGGTGTAACTGTGGGGCTCAGGGACAGAGCGGCCATGAAGGAGTCCTTGGGGGAGATGTGGCCAGGAGAGCTGAGGGGAGGGGATTTGGAGGGAGTGGATTGTGTGGAATGCGGACTCCCACTCTGGCTGCGTGTCACACGTTTGCCCCCCGACCCAGTGGGTGTGCCTATCTCACCCTGTGTGTGCGTGTCAGGAGGAGTGCGGTGGACCTTCCCTGCTGGTGTGGTGCCTGTGTCTGTTGTGGTGGGTGCATGCCGACGTCTGGGTGTACGTGGGACAGGCATGGAAGTGGGAAGTGTGGATGGGGCAGGGGTAGGTGGGGGGAGGTCGCGCTGCAGGAGACCCACTGCTGCAGTCAGTGTGGAGTCTAAGGACCTCAGCAAGTTGCGTTGGTCAGCCTGCGAAGAATGAATGCCCTCCAAGAATGCCTCGATGTTGGTGAGGGTTTTCCCGTGGGCATGTAGGACATTAAGGATCGCAGCCTGACCAACCTGCATTTGCCGCTGGATGTCCATAGACTCAGCATTGGCGGCAGCAGTGGAGACAGGGGCAGGGGGTGCGGTGCCTGGCAGGAAGGAGACATGCGGTGACCGGGCACGCTGGGAAGGGACACGAGCAAGTGGGAGGTGGCTGATGGGAACTGAGGGGGCGGTGCAAGGTGTTGTTCCGCTGTCAGCTGCTGGTGCAGCCACCGCCCACTCGGAGAACTCCTCCTCGGACCTGTCAGCTTCGTATTCTGACGTGCCAGTCGACAGGTCCTCGGCAGCACTATCCTCCACCTCTGTCCCACTCGATGTACCAGCCCCGATGTCACGGCTGGCACTGGTGCTCGGTCCCTCCGCCTTGCCTGTGTCCATGTCTCCCTCTGTGTCCCCCGACGATGCTGTGGGCAGGGTGGAGAGACATAAATTAATCAGACAGCTGTACACATCAGTCACATGAGTCCAATCGACATAGGTAACATTGCATAGCCTGAAAAGGAAGATCCCTAACATCTTCAAAACAAGGTACCGATGTAGGGCATGAAACACACAGTTGGTTGAGCCACCATGCCACTGAAATACCATGGAGAGCATGAGACAACAGCTAAAGACAGGAAACGGAGTCTGACATAGCACCCAGGCCCTGGGGACAATCCAGCACTGCATCTGCACCACACAGCGTTGGCGAAAATACCGATGACCAGGGACCATATCCATAAACTTGAGACACATGCTGCATAGGTAATGCTGAAAACATGCCCAACATGACTCGGTCACTGCACCTTGCGTGTGTGTCCAGAAACACCACACACTTGCCAGACCCAGCAAGTAGAAATCAGGATTTGACACATAGGCATTGCCCGCACCAACAAACCCCTACACGAGGCAAATTGTTGAGACACAGGTGGCACCAACATCTCATAGTCTGGGTGATAAACACAGGGGCAGGCAAAAAGCAAGATTGGACGCCAAACAGCCAAGGTGCGCCTGTACAAATAATGAGGTAGCAGTGCCCATCCTCAGATGAGTATAACAAGACACACAGGCACTGGCAACTGTGAGCATGAAGAAGGACAATCAGGTCAGGCTGCACAGTGGACACCTGTACATAATAGCACGTCTATATACATGGTGACAGGGGACAATGGCACAGAGCACAACCTACGCTGTAGACACTGAGAGTGTCCACGTTTATGATGACACATACAACACTGAGGAAAAGGTGCCCCAGGGGACAGTAGTGGGCACGCAACTACATGCTACTGAATGGTAATGACTGCAACACACGTCACCATCCCTGCACTATGCGTATCGCACACTCATGCACATCATGTCACAGGCCACTACATAGGACATGCGCGCTGTAAGGCATGACACATGAGAGACCAACTCCCATGTCTGGAGTCAGCATCAGTGCCAACTGACATGGAACCCACATGCAGTGAACTTGACAGTGCACAGGCAAGGTCCCACAACCTGTTACACACCACCCCCAGACATGATGCTACAGGCATTGTTCTCGTGGACAAAGCGCCAGCCTACATTACCTTGTGAAGGAGTGACTACACACAGACCAGGGAACACATTGCAAGGAGGGGAAGGGTGGCAGGGGCGCAGCGCTATACTGGGGCAAACAGGATCTGCACAGCACCTTTAAACCCTGCCAGTGAATTCATGCTACTGTGCCCTTACAAATGCCGGTGACACACAACAAACACACATGTACCTACCCCCTTCCGGCTGCTGCTTCGCCTGTAGGCGCCTCTCCAGGTCTGGAAAGACCACCGGCAGCACACGCCTGTGGAGGTGGTTCAGACGGCGGCGGCCGCGGTTCTTGTGGCTCTCAGGTGAGTCCCCCAGCAGGAGCCGTGCAATCCTCCGCGTCCAGCACCGGATATCCTGCCAGCGTTTCCTCACCTGGGACAGGCTCCGCCTCCGACCATCCACACCCCTCACGGCACTGACGGCGGTCAGCCAGATCTGCTCCTTGGCAGTGGCGCCTACCTGTGAGGAAGAACAAGTGACACCACATCAATACACCAGCCACATGTCACAGAGAGACATATGAGTACAAATTAGCTGGATACAAAAAGGCATGTCATGCAGTCAACGCATTGCACCTTTGTCATAGGGACATCATGCCCTGGTGAGGGAAAAAGCAGTACGTGCCATAGTGGGTACACAGGTGGAATGATGGCAATGTCACAATCAATGATCAAGGCTCACACTGTGCATCACACCCACCCCTCCTGTCTCAGGGCACTGCTGGAAGGACTCCACACCCACCCCTCCTGTCTCAGGGCACTGCTGTTAGTGATAGGCCCCCACCCCTCCTGTCTCAGGGCACTGCTGGGAGGACTCCACACCCACCCCTCCTGTCTCAGGGCACTGCTGGGTGACATCAGGCACCCCCCCCCCCTGGTACCCTCCCGACAGTACATGGCATGTGTGTCACACCAGGACACAATGCCTGAAGTCACAGTCACAACATAGGGAGAGTCTGTGGCAGTGGCCTATGCACTCACCTGATACCCTGGTCGGCCATACAGCATGGAGTACTGTGGGAGGATCACATCCAGCAGAGCCATGTTCTCCTCCAGGGTGAATGGCTGTGTCCTCTCCACAGCCCTTGACATGATTCCAGGGAATCAGTAGCAGCAGCTGGGTAGACGAATGCAAAGATGTGCAGGCAAGTACTCCCTCATGGGACCTGGCTGCCTTATATGTGCCCTTCTGCCCAGTCTCATGCACAGGAGTACAGAGTGATTGGTCACTCACATTTGCATCCTATGTTTCCACCAATCCCTTCAAACCTAGCAGTCTGTGGGTTCTCTATCGGTTTCATTCTCCTGCATGATGTCAGCCCCACAAACACATTGCAACAAAGTAGAAGAATTCCAACTGACTTCTGCTGTGCACCTTCCAGAACAATGTCGAAATTTGAACTTGGTCTCCATGACAACCAGCATGCATGTAGGCCTTAATACTTGTCCCCTATGTAACTTGGAGCATCACACACAGGTACGGTGCGTTTCGGGGCCCTAGGGCACCCCAAATGCATGGCAACGGCCCGTACATGCATGCCTACGTTCACAATCACTATGGGTCTGCACGCGTATGCGTACTCGTAGTGGTACGGACCGTACAAATGCCTGTACGCTCACCATCACTATGGGTCTGCACGCGTATGCGTACTCGTAGTGGTACGGGCCGTACACACGCATCTTCGCTCACTATCACTATGGGTCTGCACGCGTATGCGTACTCGTAGTGGTACGGGCCGTACACACGCATCTTCGCTCACTATCACTATGGGTCTGCACGCGTATGCGTACTCGTAGTGATAGTGAGCGTACATGCGAGTGTACGGCCCGTACCACTACGAGTACGCATACGCGTGCAGACCCATAGTGATAGTGAGCGTACAGGCATTTGTACGGTCCGTACCACTACGGGTACGCATACGCGTGCAGACCCATAGTGATAGTGAGCGTACAGGCATTTGTACGGTCCGTACCACTACGGGTACGCATACGCGTGCAGACCCATAGTGATAGTGAGCGTACAGGCATTTGTACGGTCCGTACCACTACGGGTACGCATACGCGTGCAGACCCATAGTGATAGTGAGCGTACAGGCATTTGTACGGTCCGTACCACTACGGGTACGCATACGCGTGCAGACCCATAGTGATAGTGAGCGTACAGGCATTTGTACGGTCCGTACCACTACGGGTACGCATACGCGTGCAGACCCATAGTGATAGTGAGCGTACAGGCATTTGTACGGTCCGTACCACTACGGGTACGCATACGCGTGCAGACCCATAGTGATAGGGCCGTACACACGCATCTACGCTCACTATCACTATGGGTCTGCACGCGTATGCGTACCCGTAGTGGTACGGACCGTACAAATGCCTGTACGCTCGCCATCACGATGGGTACACATACGGCAGCACTCCCACAGTGATTTGGGAACATACACAGGCCCTCTTAGCAGCAGTACGGTGGTTTTCACACATCACAGTGGTGATAGGCGACACACAGGTAGGAATAGGGCGGACATACTTGTCCATGGATGGACATACTTGTCCATGGATGGACATCAAGGCATCGTCTGTGCATTACTACATGTGTGGGGCACAGGTGTGACAGGCTGTGATGTGGAACATGACTCCTGAGTGGAGAAGGCACCAGATGTATGATGAGATGTCTACAGATGTACTGTGTGATGTTGCGATGTGTGCCAGGCATGGCCTTGACTCCTTTGACATGTGTGCATGTCGTACTGCGCACTTGGGGTGAGCGGCACTGGCATGGCACGGACACCAACACACGGAAGTGTCCCCTGATGCACGGTACAGGGGTCATGACACATGACTTGTCACTACCCACAGTGCACAATGTGACTATGTCATTTATGTGTCCGGGATTTACATCTGGTTGATGTTGTAGCACCCTCAAAAGCTGCAGCCTTTGCAGCAACCAACATGTGTCTGTGTGTAGATTGTCATTGCACACTGTTCCGCACACCAGCCACATGTGTTATCGGATGTGAGGTGCACATGTATGCATGGGACACGGAGTAGCGTGACAAGGCCATGTCAGCATCCTCACAAGGAATGTGTGGTGAGTCATGACATGTGCACCTTCATGGCAAGGTGTGTGGGCAGGCCTAGTGTAATGTCATGTGACCTGTGGCTCCGGTGTTCCGCTACCAGTCTCTGCAATCGGCATCCTACTTCTGCTGATGTGTGGGTGTATGTCACTCCTGTCTTGCGTCGGGCTGTTCACTTGCACTGGGACACAGCTATTCCCATGGCGTGGCATGGGGAGGTTCTCAATCACCGTGTGTAGCTGGGTCTTGGAAGGAGTGTCACCTTGCATCCATACGTGTCCTGGGCATGTAGCACAGACCTGACTCCATATGTTGCATATGTGTATTGACAGATTAACATGTGCTCAGTACATATGAATTGTTGTCGTAGTGCACTCACTCTTCCTTGTCACTGTCTCATTACTGCAGAGCACCGCCTCTTGCCCGGATAATTCCAGACTTGGCTGCCATGCAGGAGAATGACAGCATCCGGCTCTACCGCTTCACCCAACCGTTGATTCTGGAGTTGACGGCGAGACTGACACCACACCTGCAACCGCTGCACAGGTATCCCACGGCACTGACACCCCAGCTGAAGGTAATGGCTGCCCTACATTTCCTTGCCACGGGTACCTTCCAAAATACCATAGCTCATGTTGGTGGCATGTCCCAGAGTATGTTCAGCGGTGTGCTGCATGATTTCTTAGAGGCCATGTTGATTCACCTGGATGACTTCATCAAGTTCCCAACCCCTGAACAGATGACAGAGGTCAAGCGTGGATTCTATGCCCTGGGAGGGATGCCCCATGTCATTGGGTCCATAGATGGGACACATGTAGCTTTGGTACCACCACACGCACGGGAGGTGGCGTACCGAAATCGGAAGCACTACCACTCCATCAATGCCCTTGTGGTGTGTCTGTCCAACATGGTGATTTCACATGTCTGTGCTCGTTTTCCAGGATCAGCACACGATGCCTACATCATGAGGCGTAGCGGGATGCCTGATATGATGATGCAGCTGCGCAACGAACGGGCATGTGTTGTTGGTGGGTACAGTCTGTCTGTCCTGTATTCTGTATAGCCGAGCAGCACGACCGCTTCGCCAGTTCTAACGATATCCATGTGCTTTCCATGTAGGGGACGCTGGCTATCCCAACATGCCTTGGCTGCTGACACCTCTCCGCAACCCCATCACGCCGGCCCAGCTCCGCTACAACACCGCCCATGGCCGGACAAGGCGAGTGATAGAGAGGACGTTTGGCATGCTGAAGAGCCGATTCCGGTGCCTCCACAAGACCGGCGGCGCACTCCCATATGCCCCGGCGAAGGTTTGCAAGATCTTCATGGTCTGCTGCATGCTGCACAACATGGCAGTTGAAAGAGCTGTGCCACTCATCCTGAATCAACATGACGAGGACCATCCACCCGTGGAGGACGAAGGGCTTGGCAATGGGGCTAGTGATGTGGAGGATGTGGAGCCGCAAGAGGACATCCGGACTCGGCTCATACGCGACTTCTTTGCTTAGTGGTGAGTACCAGTGTCTGAGTGTGCACGCCTTGGTCCCCGTGTGGCATGTGTTGTGATGTGTGTCTCCACCTGCATGTATGGCACGTGAGTCAGAGGTGTGTGTGGGTGTGTCACTGGAGTGATGGTGGCAGTGATGGTAGTATTTCCCCAGTCATAATTGTGACCTAGCATGTTGTCATCCATACATGTGTCGAGTAAATGCACATGCAAGTGGCTGTGCTTTTTGTGGCTGACTTCTTGTGTGTCTCTCTTCCCCAGGTACCTGCGCATGCCATCTGCTGGTTGCATTGTTGTGGCACTGCTATTCCTCATGGACATGGCATCGTGGGCTGACTCAGCGTTACAGGCACGGACACGTTTGGAAGTCTCCATGGGGTAAGGGATGCATCTGGGGTGTATTGGGTGTGGCAGTTGTTCACGATGTGTGCACACTGCCCCTGTCTGGGTTTGGTTCCTCTGCAGACATGTCGCATCCCCATGGGACACGACATGCAGCTGGGTACACCTGAATAGATGGTCTGCCTGGTTGTCAGTCATCAGTGATGGGATAGTGGATTGTGATGATGGCATCAATGTGTGTGACACTGCCCTCGGACACATACGGTTAGCATTGGCTTGACATGGCGTGGGACTTCCACATCAGCGGATCTATGGTGTATGGCAGGCTCTCCGTGTGCAGCTGTGGGTATTTAGCTGTTAGCCGACGCTTGTGTGCCAGTACCATGGCTATCACGCATTTGTGCTGCAGAAGGGGGGTCCCAGTGTTGGACCCACATGTTACTCCACATGATGTGTTCATGTTTACTTCGAGTTGGCTCTGCAAACCCGAATACATGACTAATAAAGGTGTCCCTATGCCTCCAAGGTGCCTCTTCTCAGTCAATGCTGGTGTGTTGGCTCGGTGCATCCTGCTTGTCTGGCATGGTATTCCCTGATTGTGGCTATGTGTCAAGATGCACGCTGTGTGTGTGGCCTGAGACTGTGTATTGGGCATGATGTCCATGACTGCGTGGGTATTGTGACATGTGCCATCCCCATGCATCCAACGTTGGCCAGGCCCCCATTCTCTGCATCCACCTGACTCAAGCTTGCAGGACATGGTTCTGCCACCTGTCTACACATACCTGGGTGCCCCCCAGGACACTGGACTGGATCCCTGACCTGTGCGCATGACTGTTGGTGTACTCAATGTGTGTGTCAGCACGGTTGTTCGGCCACCCCCTCAGCTGGTTGTGCCCATCACGGGTGTGTATGGTGCTCCATGTCTGTCTTGCCTAATAAACTGTGACCCATGTGTCCTGTGCCAGACTCAGGCCCCAGGGTGTAGATGGTTGAAGACAAAAGATGACTCAGGCATGTTTAGACTTTACAAGACACATGTTAGGTAATAATGCTACCAGCAGGCATCTACTCTTAATAGTGTGATTTATTATTGGGGGGGGGGGACAAAGTGAGGGGCTTTCCGGGATTAGGGAATCCAAAGTTCAGTAGGGGAGTTGGTGTCCTTGCCATTGGAAATCCACAGAGTCCATGCCACAGTCTTTGTCAACATTGGTCAGCCAGTGACCAGCAGGGCCATGTGGCAGAGAATGTCTCTTGATGCTGTGATGCTGTTGCTCCAGTGGGCCAGGTGCCAGGCCAGGTGTCCTGGGAGATGGTGATGTAGCGCCGACCCTCACGGTCCTTTCCGTGGACGACCCGGCCTCCTGCGGGGAACCTCAGCAGCAGCCCGTGACGACGTCTGGGATGCTCCGTCGGATGTTTCCTCCTCCTCCTCCTGGACCCTCCCTGTGGGTGGTGATGTTCTCCGCCTTCTGGCACAGGGAGGGTCGGCCATGATGTCGGCCATCCGACGGAGTGTGGCGTGAATCCCCTCGAATGCCGTCACTTGCTCAGCCTGTCTGTCCTCCATCCTCCGTTGGTGTTCCAGTAGACAGGCATGTTGCTGGGCCTGCTGGGCCTTGATCCCCTCGAGGACGGACACAACCTGGGCCATGCCCGTGGTGTCCTCCCGGTATGTGTCCAGGATGTTACGGACATGGGACAATGCCGGATCCCCAGCCAACTGGTCAGGCTCGCGCCTCCGCCGTCCTCCACTCCCACCACCCCTGCCCACTTGCGCATGGCCTGCCCTTGTGGGCACATGGGGTCTCCGGGACCCCTGAGGGGTGGCATTGGCGTTGTCGCCTGCCTCCTCCTGGGTGCCCGGGACACCGTGTCCCTCCTGGCGAGGCGGGCTGCATTGTGGTGTTGGGGCAGGGATCCTGGGTGTCTTCTGGGATGTGGCAGGAGTGGGGGTGGTGGTTGGCACAGTTGTACCTGACGCAGGTGCTGCAGGTGGTTGGACACCAGAGGGGCCAGGTGGGTCGGGGTCGTCCGCAGAGTGGTGAGAGTGGTCGCTGCCGGTGGGATCGGGCTCCTGCAGATCCAGGTCCTGTGAGTGTTCCCCCCCCAGTGTTGGGGGGTGCACCACGACGTTGACCTGTGTGTGAGAGAGACAATGTTAATTTTGGTCCATGCAACATCCATGTTTCATCATTTTCAAAGTTGACACATTTCCTCTTGGAATTAGGATCTGTCTTGCATTCCACTCACAGTGCACTTGTGCATGGGTGTGTCCCTTGGGCACCACTTTGGCCCCTTTAACTATGTGTGGCACAGTCTTACTTGCTGCGTCAAGTGTGACTGCAGTCAGCAGTGGAGTGTGCAGGTGTGGCGAGCCATGCATTTGCGCCTTCCTTGTAGCACTGTACATGTGCACATGGAGTGGATCCACACACTTATATGATGCAGGTAGCTGTCCTTGTGCTCGTGTACAGGTTGTGACATGGCCCTGCGTTTTGCCATGATGAAGAGGGGGGGTTCTGGCACTGGCCACCCTTGTCTACATGCACGCGGTCCACCTGCTGACGAGCAGACATTCCCACACACCAAAGGACTGATTTGCTCTCCCTGTGTCTCCCTCCTTCTCTGTCCCCCTCTCCCTCCCTCTCTGTCCCCCTCTCCCTCCCTCTGTGTGTCAGCCTCCTCCCTCTGTCCGTCTCCCTCCTTCTCTGTCCCCCTCTCCCTCCTTCTCTGTCCCCCTTTCCCTCCCTCTGTGTGTCCCCCTCTGTCACCTCGGCTCAGCTTCCTGGGCACAGACTGTTAGCAGATTTTTGAGTGGCCCTTGGCTTGTTGATGTGAGTTTGTTTCTGATCTCCAGGCACCCATTTGGTGTGATGTGTGTCTGTGCGCTGCTGCTGCGGTGGTGTATGCTGCCACTCTTTCACAATGTTGGCTGTTCATTAGCTGCCGTCATGTGCAAACCAGTGCCTTCACCCCCATGTGTTGATGCAAGGCGTCCGGCATTTGCTGGCAAGTCATTCCTGTGTTGGGACACACTGTTTGTCTGGCTGTGACCTAGGCCATATGGGCAGAGGGCATTGTTGTCTGCTTTGGAGTCGCACTATGTGATTTTTGGTGCCCAGCCTCCCGCCATCCGGGTTACCGTGTCATGTGTTGTTGTCTTCTGTGGCCTGTGACTTGACATTGTCCAGCTGGGTGCATGGGGCATGGTGGCAGCAGTGGCATGTGCCTGCTCATGGAGTGTGGTTGAGTCATGCGATGGCTTGTGGTGGTTGCGTGCCTGTTAGTAATTTTGGTTGTGGTTGCAGTTCCCCCCATGTGAGGTGCGTTGTTTGTGTACTCACCCGGGTCTCGGAGTCCTTCTAATCCTTCGACTGCCTCCACCGGCAGTATGGCCATCACCCTCTCCTCCCAGGGATGGTACTGTACGGGTCTGCGGGAGGGCCCTCCTCCGGTGGCGTTGGCCTGGTCGTGTTCCTCCTGCCTCTTGGCTCTGACCCTCCTCCGCAGATCGTACCACCTGTTCTGGCAATCCTGCTTGGTCCTCCTGGTGTCCGCAACGGCATTCACAGCATCGACGATGGTCTGCCACATGGCTGTTTTGGCTGTCTGGCTGGTGCTTCTGACCAATGTTCCAAAGATCTGTGGCTCGACTCTGAGGATTTGATCAACAAGGACCTCCAACTCTCGGTGACTGAACTTTGGATTCTTGGTAGTGGGCATGGTGAGGGGTGTGGGTGGGGATGGTGTGGGTGTGGGGGGTGTGTGGATGTTGGGGGTGTGTGTGGATGGTTGTGTGTGTGTGTGAATGTGATGAGAGGGTGTTTGTGAGGGTGGTCGTGTGAAGGTGTGCAAGTGTAAGGTGTGGTGTAGCTTGTAGTCTGGTTCTGTGGTGTCTGGCAGCAGTGAGTCTGTTGCAAAGGCTCATGGTTTGTGTGTGTGGGCCCTTTTTATTGGTCCATGGGTGGGTGTGGCAGTGTTTGAAGTTTGGGTGGGTGTGTTATAAGGAGTGGTGGTGTATTGGGCCTCTGTTTGTTTTTGGCAGTTGCAGGTCAGTGATTGTGTTATTTTAGTGGTTGTTGGCCATGTTTAGTGGCTTTGTGCCTTTCGAATGGTGTATTCTTGGGTTGTTTTGTTTTGTCCTGGTTGTGTACGTGCGTTTTGAGCGTGTGTACGGTGTGTACATGGCCCATTTGGTTGTACGATGATGTCCTTGTGTGTGGCTTTGTACGACTCGTACATGCGGTTGTGATGTTGGGGCATGGGGTGCGCTCCGTAGTTAGGAGGTTGTGTTGGGGGTGCGCCAGGAACTACTGGGGTGTAGGTACACGGGGGGTACGACACGTACTGGGGTGGGGGGGTGTACATTGACGGTGGTACGACACGTACTGGGGTGGGGGTACGACTGGAACGTACTGGGGTGTAGGTACACGGTGGTACGACACGTACAGGGGTGGGGGGGTGTACATTGACGGTGGTACGACACGTACTGGGGTGGGGGTACGACTGGAACGTACTGGGGTGTAGGTTCACGGTGGTACGACACGTACAGGGGTGGGGGGGTGTAGGTTCACGGTGGTACGACACGTACAGGTGTGGGGGGGTGTACATTGACGGTGGTACGACACGTACTGGGGTGGGGGTACGACTGGAACGTACTGGGGTGTAGGTACACGGTGGTACGACACGTACAGGGGTGGGGGGGTGTACATTGACGGTGGTACGACACGTACTGGGGTGGGGGTACGACTGGAACGTACTGGGGTGTAGGTTCACGGTGGTATGACACGTACAGGGGTGGGGGGGTGTAGGTTCACGGTGGTACGACACGTACAGGGGTGGGGGGGTGTACATTGACGGTGGTACGACACGTACAGGGGTGGGGGGGTGTACATTGACGGTGGTACGACACGTACTGGGGTGGGGGTACGACTGGAACGTACTGGGGTGTAGGTACACGGGGGGTATGACACGTACTGGGGTGGGGGGGTGTACATTGACGGTGGTACGACACGTACTGGGGTGGGGGTACGACTGGAATGTACTGGGGTGTAGGTAGACGGGGCTATGACACGTACTGGGGTGGGGGTACGACTGGAACGTACTGGGGTGGGGGTACACGGGGGTACGACACGTACTGGGGTGGGGGTACGACTGGAACGTACGGGGGTGTAGGTACACGGTGGTACGACACGTACAGGGGTGGGGGGGTGCACATTGACGGTGGTACGACACGTACTGGGGTGGGGGTACGACTGGAACGTACTGGGGTGTACCTAGACGGGTGGGGGTATACATACACGGGGGTACGTGTCGGACGTACGGGGGCTGGGGGGAGTGTTGGGCGCGTATGCGGGCACATGTCTCCATGGTTGTTGCTATAGATGTTCGGTGCGGACGGTGTTTTTTTCCATACGGTTGTACGCTCGGACGCACGGGATGGATCGTGATTCCTCGGTCGGACTTGGCTTTTCACGTTTGTAAGGTAAATCGTCCGAGGACGTGTCGGACACATTTTCCGACCCGAGGACGTGTGGGGAATGTTTCCCAGTGCGGTTCGTATGGACTTTTTACCATGCGAATCGTGATTGCCAGTTCGTACGGAACTTGTACGATTCGTACGGTAAAAAGACCCGATACGAGTCGCACGGGGATATTTTTTGCCGGATCGTGATCGGCACCTCATTCTTCAATATCTTCACTGATCTGCACCTACGGAAGATATAATTGTTCCAAACGCTGACGTGGAAAGAATACCTGAAGAAATTTCATTTACATAAACACTAAATACTCTTAATCCAACACATCCCAAATCGGAACCTTAGATATCCCTTCCACTTGGTCAATTAATCTAAATAGTTGTTTTGGTGAATTGATTTTAATCTTCTATAATTTACATTCAAACTATAATTTTATTCTCTCAATAAACAACCCAACACATTTGCTTGTTAATCAATAATATTGTTAATCTAATTATTGCAAAAATTCTATTCATCCTTATTTTAATCACAGAACACCATATTGACCTAATCTGGCTAATAGTCGTTCTCTAAGTCAATCGAGTCGTCATGCAGCACGCTACAGTCCCAAAGGTTTGGGTCGAGACCATAAGCGTGTAAACATCAATCAATGCCCATCAAAAGTCAGAGTCTTCATTTATCAGAAAATTGGGCAGCAAGATTCAGTCCTCTCCGTCAGCATAACATCAGGAAAAGAAAAGGTGGGAAGATTGGGGTTTTTTAACTCTCTATTCTACCGTCATTTTATAATGGAAATAATGCCAAAATGTAACAAAAGTCAGTTTTACGGACTTCTGATTGGCTGTTTAAGATCGTCTGTTTCGGTTTCACAAAGATCATGATGTCACTCTGTCAGGCATGATCCATCCGGATATAACAAATTGTCCATTTTTAAAGCTCTTGGCATAAGTCCAGTCGTGTCCTTGTTCTGGTACAGACAGGGTAGGTTATCTGGATGCCACTTGAATAGGACCTTAGGACATGCGCACTTGGTCTGAAACCTCGTGGAATGGTAGCCATCTCGTCGAGTACTTGGCCGGCCATTTTTACGTAGGCCCAAACGGTCAACTTAAGCGAAACAAACACAAAAAGTAATAAAAACATAGAAATAACGAATAAAATGTTTAACCCTCACTAATTCCCCTATGTGTATGTTATTATCTAGCATAATAGCAACATTTAAAGCGTCTATACTCACCCAATGATGTCATCTGGAGCGACATACAATAAACGTCACAAAAGCAACATATATCATGCAATATTTTATTTTCTAATTATTAGAATGCATACGTATATTAGTTTAAAATTATTTTAGCCATACAAAATGCATTCCCACGTGTAATTCATACATTAGTATGGTTGGTTAGGGTTTTCATGCAAACACATTAATATTATTATAATTAATACATTATTCTTATTAATATGAACACACATATTGGGGGGGTAAACAAAATGTTGTACTACCCGCGCCATCATGGCTCCACTCGCCGTCCGTGGCACTGGGTCCCTCCAACTCCTCGCCTTCAGACCCAGTCAGGGGCTGTGGCTCCTACTGGTCCGTGGGGCTGTCCCCTCCTGTGGCCGTGGATGTATCTGGATGGAATTAGGAAACAAAGAACAACATCAGTCACCTGCACTGACCGCACACACCACAGTGAGTACATCACATCACAGGGCAAGCCCTGGCATCATCAGCTGAACAATGCTCAAAGTGTTCACACTGTTTAGAATAAGCCAATTGTCAGTCTCACAATCAACCATGGCACTCATATCCCTCCTGGACTTGCACCCTTATGTATGTTGCATGTTGTATTCTAATGCCCCAATGTGCAGACATGCACCACCTACACATATGTCACTGTACACACATCACATCTCTTGCCACTGCATCAGTACAGGTGTCAGGATGAAGGGATGACCAGAGTCTCATTTCACATGCTTGTGATGCATATCAGCAACACACACAATGATGTTCTCATGTCCTGATAGTCAATGCCATAATGGGGTGAATGGAGCACATTTGACCCCAATGCAGGATCACTCATAGTAATTTAAATGCCATGGTACTGGCATGCCTGGAAAGTCAGTCATCACTGTCTCCTGTCACAGGGGCAGGGCATCCAGACAACAACATTATGCACTGTGTCACAATCATAGATCATGGGTAAAGCAAACTCTGCAGCTGACAGTTGCACTTGTCCATCCCCTGCAAACAACACATCCTGGACCCAGATGACCCCACATCATACAAAACAGACATATGAGTCTTTGCGAACACAAATCCCTGTACATGAGCACATCACAGTCTGCTGTGCATGAAACACAGCTGCCTGAAATTCCCAGTTGCATACACCATTGTGCACTGTCAAGTGATCGCACACCTATATGTCACACAGGTCTTGTCTCTTATAGTCACATCTCAGATGTCCTGCTGACCCTCAAACTCATGAACACCCCAGTTGTCCTGAAAAGGAAGAGACACCACAATGCCACAGAGGCAGACACCTGAAGGCACATGTCACTAAGCACAACCTGTAAGTTGATACACAGGAGTGAGATTACAGAGTGTTTCTAAATGCCCTTGAGTAGGCATGACTGCCCAGGTCTGCATGAAACAGTGTATAGCCCTAGACAGTAGTCAGGTGGCTAAGCAAGTGTGACACACTTGATATACATACTCCTGAGGCCCAAAATTTGGAGTCCCCTGCTGCATGGGTGTGTTTGAAATACCCCAGGCACATGTGGCGAGTTAGACCAGCAATTGGAACACATTTCAAGGGCACACACAGATCACATGTCACATCTCAGGCATTGTGTAAACAATTGACGCACACAACAGAGTCACGGTAACAGATGCTGTCCAGAACCTGAAGCATATCTGACTGCAGGGACACAGTGCCCTAGTGACACAAGCCACAGACTGTAGGGTCCACACCAGTGGATCAGATGAGAAGGGTGCATCACACAATTGAGGGATATGAGTCCTGGACTACAAGACCTACGTAATGTGAAAGTGTGACCAGGCCAAAAGACTGCAAATAGCATGTCAGACATAGTACACAGATTAGGCATGGACTTACCCCCTCCTTGCTGCTGTCTGGCCTTCAGCTGCCCACCCAGGTCCGGGAAGACCACCGCCAGAATCCTGAGCATGTGGGAGGTCTGGGTCCGGTGTCCGCCCCTCCTGCAAGGAGGCGACAGCTTCAGCTGGACCCTTGCGATCCTCCGGGTCCAGCCCGAAGGTCCTGCCACCTCCTCTGGCAGTTGCAGATCCGGCGCTTGTAGACCCCCACTGATCGAACTGCCCAGGCGATGGTCAGCCAGATCTCCTGCTTCTGGTGGGCATCAATCTGTGAGGATGACAAAGTTAAAACTCCATTAACACACATATCCCATATTTGTGCTGCACACAGTTGGATATACATGTCGTCATCACAAAGAAAAATGAGTTACACAGGTAGTGCACCCATGGAAATGGACAAATGCCCTGCATGTCTGACATGTTAACATTGCCTGCGAAGTTGAAGCTTGAAAAAATGCACTTTTGCTGCAGAACACCTGTTCATTACATGTACCTACACACTTTGGGGGATGAAACTACTCAGTGAGTATGCTTGCCACTGGTGTACACACTACTAGTACTGCTAGTTAGACAACATGCACAATTAGGAAGGCAGTGGACTACACACTCACCTGCTTCCCTGGTTTCCCATACAGCTTGCTGTACTGTGGAAGGAGCCCGTCCAGCAGGGCCTGGTTCTCCTCCTCAGCAAAGGCAGGGGCCCTCTCCAGAGTACGTGCCATAGCAGTAGCCAGAGGATGCAGAGACAGCAGCTGTGGTAGCAGAGATGTGGTGCAGTAGCATGTAGTGCAGGCAAGTGAGCTCCCTGGGAGCCAGCCAGCCTTATATCTGTACTGCAGAGGCAGAATCTGTGCCATGTGTCCCAAGTGATAGGTCCAACACGGTTGCATCCATGGAATTGTACGACTCGTACACGTCTTCCGCATCGTTCAAATCTTCACCTTCATAAAACCCTAGCAATTGCAACATTGTTGTAGGCATCCAACTAAATTTCCAGCGCACAACTCGTACAAGTTTTGAATCGACATCCGTCTCCATGACAGTCCAGAGCCAGTGGGTACACACAGCTCGGTCAACTGACTGTACAACGTGTAATTTGAAAATCCACACGCACCCGTCTCCATACGATTCAATGGCAAAGGGGTGCGCAGTGTTGGGTCCATGCCTGCACGACGCATATGCATGATAGTGACCCGCATCGGTTCTCATTGCAGTCAATGGCTAAGCGTACACACGGCTCGGTCCTGAACTGTGCAATGCTTATGCATGATAGTCACCCGCATCGGTTCTCATTGCAGTCAATGGCTAAGCGTACGCACGTTTCGGTCCTGAACTGTGCAATGCATACGCATGATAGTCACCCACATCGGTTCTTATTACAGTCAATGGCTAAGCGTATGCATGGCTCGGTCCTGAACTGTGCAATGCGTCTCTGTCACCCACGTTGGTTGACATTGGTGTGACTTTTTGATGGCTTCCACACACAATTACTTGCCAGGGACTCAGGTGCACACCTACCACACTACAGCATATGCAACACTGTGTCCCATAGCATGTAAGGCTGCATTACCTGTGTGTTTGGGGGGGGGCAACATTTGGTTTGTTGTGTGGCACTTTTGTGCAGCCACTCCCAGGCTGTGCACATGTTCATGGGGACAGACTCCTTTGTGTGTTGTGCACATTACCACTGTGATGTGCAACTGTACAGTTATGGTCATGAGTCATAGACACAGTTGCAGGTTGGATATGTTTAGGACATGTCACATACACCCTGAGTCCTGGGTGTGATGGTATGTACGTCACAGTGAGACCTATAGCCACAATTCTGATGTACACCCATAGTCTGTGTGCATGTTGTGTCCCAGATGTGGCCGATCAAATGTGCCCAATGGGAGACAGTTTCCACATCCATGTGATTTGTGCATCACCATTGATGTTGTGTGTGTGTCTACGAGACGTCCATGTAGGGCCTGCAGAGACAACAGTGGCCACTACCTGTGGGACTCACTGTTGTTTTGTGGTGTGTACATGATATGCCATGTCATGCCAGTGTCCATGTGGCAATACAGGGACCCTGGGTATCTGCATGTCAAAGATACTTGTCACTGTGGTGTATGTTTGTAACATGACAGCAGTACATAGGTACTGTGACCCTGCCCAATGATTGGCCATTGCACTACATGGAACTTATGTAGACATGTGGACTTGAGATGTGAGGTGAAGTGCATGTAGGTGACATATGTGTTCATACCCAACAGCACACACCTCAGTACATTGTGTATTGTCATGATGTATCATGTGATATTTTGCTTGGTCATAGCCACATGGGTGGATGAATCGACAATCTTCCTTTGTTCATCTCTGTACTGCAGGGCACCAGCTGTCCATAGACCGTTCCCAGACCTTGAAACCATGCAGGAACGTGACTGCATCCAACGGTACCGCTTCACCAGGCCAGTGATTGAGGAGTTGGTAGAGCAGTTGGCGCCAGATCTGCCACCTGGCCGGTCATACCCTACAGCACTGACCCCAGAGGTGAAGTTGATGTCAGCCCTGCACTTCTTTGCTACTGGTACCTTCCAGTACACTGTGGCTAGTGCTTTTGGTATGTTGCAAACTATGTTCAGACGTGTGCTAAGCGATGTCTTGGAGGGGATGTTGCATTTCCTTGTCCTGTACATCACGTTTCCTAGCCCAGGTCAACTCACTGACATAAAGGATGCTTTTTATACACTGGGGAGGATGCTGAACGTCATCGGATCTATTGATGGTACACATGTGGCCCTGGTACCACCACGGGCACATGAGCAGGCATACCGGAAAAGGAAACATTTCCACTCCATCAATGCTCTGGTGGTATGTCTTGCAGACATGTGTATCACACATGTGTGTGCACATTTCCCCGGTTCTGCGCATGATGCCCACATCATGAGAAGTAGTCGCATTGCAAAGCTGAGGTCACAGATGCCAGACCAGCGTGCCTGGCTTGTAGGTGTGTGCTGACTGTTTACCATTGTGTGTGTTTGGCAATGTTGTAATCCACCCTCTTTCAAAACTCAGCTAATTGTTCAATTGTTTGTATGTAGGTGACTCTGGATACCCCAACATGCCGTGGTTGCTGACACACCTCAGGAACACTGTGACACCAGCCGAGATGTGCTACAATGAGGCACATGGTCGGACCAGGAGGGTGATTGAGCGGACCTTTGGTCTCCTAAATAGCCGCTTCCGATGCCTGGACAAGACCGGAGGGGCCCTCCCATATGACCTTGCAAAGGTGTGCAAAATTATCCTTGTATGCTGCATGCTACACAACATGGCAGTGCGGAAGAAGTTACCTCTCATCCAGAATGACGATGACCGACCTCCGCCACCTGTGGAGGATCCAGGCCTGGGCCACGATGCCAGTGATGATGATGATGAGGGTGACGTCCGCTACAGCTCATCAACAAATTCTTCACCTGAATGTGAATTTACAGGGTTGTTATGTCAATGTATTGAGTTAGCCTGAAATGTTTTGGGGCTGCTCTGTTGCTGTTTAAGTGTGTCTGTGTGCTACTTGGCTTGTTGATGTGAGTTTGTTTCTGATCTCCAGGCACCCATTTGGTGTGATGTGTGTCTGTGCGCTGCTGCTGCGGTGGTGTATGCTGCCACTCTTTCACAATGTTGGCTGTTCATTAGCTGCCGTCATGTGCAAACCAGTGCCTTCACCCCCATGTGTTGATGCAAGGCGTCCGGCATTTGCTGGCAAGTCATTCCTGTGTTGGGACACACTGTTTGTCTGGCTGTGACCTAGGCCATATGGGCAGAGGGCATTGTTGTCTGCTTTGGAGTCGCACTATGTGATTTTTGGTGCCCAGCCTCCCGCCATCCGGGTTACCGTGTCATGTGTTGTTGTCTTCTGTGGCCTGTGACTTGACATTGTCCAGCTGGGTGCATGGGGCATGGTGGCAGCAGTGGCATGTGCCTGCTCATGGAGTGTGGTTGAGTCATGCGATGGCTTGTGGTGGTTGCGTGCCTGTTAGTAATTTTGGTTGTGGTTGCAGTTCCCCCCATGTGAGGTGCGTTGTTTGTGTACTCACCCGGGTCTCGGAGTCCTTCTAATCCTTCGACTGCCTCCACCGGCAGTATGGCCATCACCCTCTCCTCCCAGGGATGGTACTGTACGGGTCTGCGGGAGGGCCCTCCTCCGGTGGCGTTGGCCTGGTCGTGTTCCTCCTGCCTCTTGGCTCTGACCCTCCTCCGCAGATCGTACCACCTGTTCTGGCAATCCTGCTTGGTCCTCCTGGTGTCCGCAACGGCATTCACAGCATCGACGATGGTCTGCCACATGGCTGTTTTGGCTGTCTGGCTGGTGCTTCTGACCAATGTTCCAAAGATCTGTGGCTCGACTCTGAGGATTTGATCAACAAGGACCTCCAACTCTCGGTGACTGAACTTTGGATTCTTGGTAGTGGGCATGGTGAGGGGTGTGGGTGGGGATGGTGTGGGTGTGGGGGGTGTGTGGATGTTGGGGGTGTGTGTGGATGGTTGTGTGTGTGTGTGAATGTGATGAGAGGGTGTTTGTGAGGGTGGTCGTGTGAAGGTGTGCAAGTGTAAGGTGTGGTGTAGCTTGTAGTCTGGTTCTGTGGTGTCTGGCAGCAGTGAGTCTGTTGCAAAGGCTCATGGTTTGTGTGTGTGGGCCCTTTTTATTGGTCCATGGGTGGGTGTGGCAGTGTTTGAAGTTTGGGTGGGTGTGTTATAAGGAGTGGTGGTGTATTGGGCCTCTGTTTGTTTTTGGCAGTTGCAGGTCAGTGATTGTGTTATTTTAGTGGTTGTTGGCCATGTTTAGTGGCTTTGTGCCTTTCGAATGGTGTATTCTTGGGTTGTTTTGTTTTGTCCTGGTTGTGTACGTGCGTTTTGAGCGTGTGTACGGTGTGTACATGGCCCATTTGGTTGTACGATGATGTCCTTGTGTGTGGCTTTGTACGACTCGTACATGCGGTTGTGATGTTGGGGCATGGGGTGCGCTCCGTAGTTAGGAGGTTGTGTTGGGGGTGCGCCAGGAACTACTGGGGTGTAGGTACACGGGGGGTACGACACGTACTGGGGTGGGGGGGTGTACATTGACGGTGGTACGACACGTACTGGGGTGGGGGTACGACTGGAACGTACTGGGGTGTAGGTACACGGTGGTACGACACGTACAGGGGTGGGGGGGTGTACATTGACGGTGGTACGACACGTACTGGGGTGGGGGTACGACTGGAACGTACTGGGGTGTAGGTTCACGGTGGTACGACACGTACAGGGGTGGGGGGGTGTAGGTTCACGGTGGTACGACACGTACAGGTGTGGGGGGGTGTACATTGACGGTGGTACGACACGTACTGGGGTGGGGGTACGACTGGAACGTACTGGGGTGTAGGTACACGGTGGTACGACACGTACAGGGGTGGGGGGGTGTACATTGACGGTGGTACGACACGTACTGGGGTGGGGGTACGACTGGAACGTACTGGGGTGTAGGTTCACGGTGGTATGACACGTACAGGGGTGGGGGGGTGTAGGTTCACGGTGGTACGACACGTACAGGGGTGGGGGGGTGTACATTGACGGTGGTACGACACGTACAGGGGTGGGGGGGTGTACATTGACGGTGGTACGACACGTACTGGGGTGGGGGTACGACTGGAACGTACTGGGGTGTAGGTACACGGGGGGTATGACACGTACTGGGGTGGGGGGGTGTACATTGACGGTGGTACGACACGTACTGGGGTGGGGGTACGACTGGAATGTACTGGGGTGTAGGTAGACGGGGCTATGACACGTACTGGGGTGGGGGTACGACTGGAACGTACTGGGGTGGGGGTACACGGGGGTACGACACGTACTGGGGTGGGGGTACGACTGGAACGTACGGGGGTGTAGGTACACGGTGGTACGACACGTACAGGGGTGGGGGGGTGCACATTGACGGTGGTACGACACGTACTGGGGTGGGGGTACGACTGGAACGTACTGGGGTGTACCTAGACGGGTGGGGGTATACATACACGGGGGTACGTGTCGGACGTACGGGGGCTGGGGGGAGTGTTGGGCGCGTATGCGGGCACATGTCTCCATGGTTGTTGCTATAGATGTTCGGTGCGGACGGTGTTTTTTTCCATACGGTTGTACGCTCGGACGCACGGGATGGATCGTGATTCCTCGGTCGGACTTGGCTTTTCACGTTTGTAAGGTAAATCGTCCGAGGACGTGTCGGACACATTTTCCGACCCGAGGACGTGTGGGGAATGTTTCCCAGTGCGGTTCGTATGGACTTTTTACCATGCGAATCGTGATTGCCAGTTCGTACGGAACTTGTACGATTCGTACGGTAAAAAGACCCGATACGAGTCGCACGGGGATATTTTTTGCCGGATCGTGATCGGCACCTCATTCTTCAATATCTTCACTGATCTGCACCTACGGAAGATATAATTGTTCCAAACGCTGACGTGGAAAGAATACCTGAAGAAATTTCATTTACATAAACACTAAATACTCTTAATCCAACACATCCCAAATCGGAACCTTAGATATCCCTTCCACTTGGTCAATTAATCTAAATAGTTGTTTTGGTGAATTGATTTTAATCTTCTATAATTTACATTCAAACTATAATTTTATTCTCTCAATAAACAACCCAACACATTTGCTTGTTAATCAATAATATTGTTAATCTAATTATTGCAAAAATTCTATTCATCCTTATTTTAATCACAGAACACCATATTGACCTAATCTGGCTAATAGTCGTTCTCTAAGTCAATCGAGTCGTCATGCAGCACGCTACAGTCCCAAAGGTTTGGGTCGAGACCATAAGCGTGTAAACATCAATCAATGCCCATCAAAAGTCAGAGTCTTCATTTATCAGAAAATTGGGCAGCAAGATTCAGTCCTCTCCGTCAGCATAACATCAGGAAAAGAAAAGGTGGGAAGATTGGGGTTTTTTAACTCTCTATTCTACCGTCATTTTATAATGGAAATAATGCCAAAATGTAACAAAAGTCAGTTTTACGGACTTCTGATTGGCTGTTTAAGATCGTCTGTTTCGGTTTCACAAAGATCATGATGTCACTCTGTCAGGCATGATCCATCCGGATATAACAAATTGTCCATTTTTAAAGCTCTTGGCATAAGTCCAGTCGTGTCCTTGTTCTGGTACAGACAGGGTAGGTTATCTGGATGCCACTTGAATAGGACCTTAGGACATGCGCACTTGGTCTGAAACCTCGTGGAATGGTAGCCATCTCGTCGAGTACTTGGCCGGCCATTTTTACGTAGGCCCAAACGGTCAACTTAAGCGAAACAAACACAAAAAGTAATAAAAACATAGAAATAACGAATAAAATGTTTAACCCTCACTAATTCCCCTATGTGTATGTTATTATCTAGCATAATAGCAACATTTAAAGCGTCTATACTCACCCAATGATGTCATCTGGAGCGACATACAATAAACGTCACAAAAGCAACATATATCATGCAATATTTTATTTTCTAATTATTAGAATGCATACGTATATTAGTTTAAAATTATTTTAGCCATACAAAATGCATTCCCACGTGTAATTCATACATTAGTATGGTTGGTTAGGGTTTTCATGCAAACACATTAATATTATTATAATTAATACATTATTCTTATTAATATGAACACACATATTGGGGGGGTAAACAAAATGTTGTACTACCCGCGCCATCATGGCTCCACTCGCCGTCCGTGGCACTGGGTCCCTCCAACTCCTCGCCTTCAGACCCAGTCAGGGGCTGTGGCTCCTACTGGTCCGTGGGGCTGTCCCCTCCTGTGGCCGTGGATGTATCTGGATGGAATTAGGAAACAAAGAACAACATCAGTCACCTGCACTGACCGCACACACCACAGTGAGTACATCACATCACAGGGCAAGCCCTGGCATCATCAGCTGAACAATGCTCAAAGTGTTCACACTGTTTAGAATAAGCCAATTGTCAGTCTCACAATCAACCATGGCACTCATATCCCTCCTGGACTTGCACCCTTATGTATGTTGCATGTTGTATTCTAATGCCCCAATGTGCAGACATGCACCACCTACACATATGTCACTGTACACACATCACATCTCTTGCCACTGCATCAGTACAGGTGTCAGGATGAAGGGATGACCAGAGTCTCATTTCACATGCTTGTGATGCATATCAGCAACACACACAATGATGTTCTCATGTCCTGATAGTCAATGCCATAATGGGGTGAATGGAGCACATTTGACCCCAATGCAGGATCACTCATAGTAATTTAAATGCCATGGTACTGGCATGCCTGGAAAGTCAGTCATCACTGTCTCCTGTCACAGGGGCAGGGCATCCAGACAACAACATTATGCACTGTGTCACAATCATAGATCATGGGTAAAGCAAACTCTGCAGCTGACAGTTGCACTTGTCCATCCCCTGCAAACAACACATCCTGGACCCAGATGACCCCACATCATACAAAACAGACATATGAGTCTTTGCGAACACAAATCCCTGTACATGAGCACATCACAGTCTGCTGTGCATGAAACACAGCTGCCTGAAATTCCCAGTTGCATACACCATTGTGCACTGTCAAGTGATCGCACACCTATATGTCACACAGGTCTTGTCTCTTATAGTCACATCTCAGATGTCCTGCTGACCCTCAAACTCATGAACACCCCAGTTGTCCTGAAAAGGAAGAGACACCACAATGCCACAGAGGCAGACACCTGAAGGCACATGTCACTAAGCACAACCTGTAAGTTGATACACAGGAGTGAGATTACAGAGTGTTTCTAAATGCCCTTGAGTAGGCATGACTGCCCAGGTCTGCATGAAACAGTGTATAGCCCTAGACAGTAGTCAGGTGGCTAAGCAAGTGTGACACACTTGATATACATACTCCTGAGGCCCAAAATTTGGAGTCCCCTGCTGCATGGGTGTGTTTGAAATACCCCAGGCACATGTGGCGAGTTAGACCAGCAATTGGAACACATTTCAAGGGCACACACAGATCACATGTCACATCTCAGGCATTGTGTAAACAATTGACGCACACAACAGAGTCACGGTAACAGATGCTGTCCAGAACCTGAAGCATATCTGACTGCAGGGACACAGTGCCCTAGTGACACAAGCCACAGACTGTAGGGTCCACACCAGTGGATCAGATGAGAAGGGTGCATCACACAATTGAGGGATATGAGTCCTGGACTACAAGACCTACGTAATGTGAAAGTGTGACCAGGCCAAAAGACTGCAAATAGCATGTCAGACATAGTACACAGATTAGGCATGGACTTACCCCCTCCTTGCTGCTGTCTGGCCTTCAGCTGCCCACCCAGGTCCGGGAAGACCACCGCCAGAATCCTGAGCATGTGGGAGGTCTGGGTCCGGTGTCCGCCCCTCCTGCAAGGAGGCGACAGCTTCAGCTGGACCCTTGCGATCCTCCGGGTCCAGCCCGAAGGTCCTGCCACCTCCTCTGGCAGTTGCAGATCCGGCGCTTGTAGACCCCCACTGATCGAACTGCCCAGGCGATGGTCAGCCAGATCTCCTGCTTCTGGTGGGCATCAATCTGTGAGGATGACAAAGTTAAAACTCCATTAACACACATATCCCATATTTGTGCTGCACACAGTTGGATATACATGTCGTCATCACAAAGAAAAATGAGTTACACAGGTAGTGCACCCATGGAAATGGACAAATGCCCTGCATGTCTGACATGTTAACATTGCCTGCGAAGTTGAAGCTTGAAAAAATGCACTTTTGCTGCAGAACACCTGTTCATTACATGTACCTACACACTTTGGGGGATGAAACTACTCAGTGAGTATGCTTGCCACTGGTGTACACACTACTAGTACTGCTAGTTAGACAACATGCACAATTAGGAAGGCAGTGGACTACACACTCACCTGCTTCCCTGGTTTCCCATACAGCTTGCTGTACTGTGGAAGGAGCCCGTCCAGCAGGGCCTGGTTCTCCTCCTCAGCAAAGGCAGGGGCCCTCTCCAGAGTACGTGCCATAGCAGTAGCCAGAGGATGCAGAGACAGCAGCTGTGGTAGCAGAGATGTGGTGCAGTAGCATGTAGTGCAGGCAAGTGAGCTCCCTGGGAGCCAGCCAGCCTTATATCTGTACTGCAGAGGCAGAATCTGTGCCATGTGTCCCAAGTGATAGGTCCAACACGGTTGCATCCATGGAATTGTACGACTCGTACACGTCTTCCGCATCGTTCAAATCTTCACCTTCATAAAACCCTAGCAATTGCAACATTGTTGTAGGCATCCAACTAAATTTCCAGCGCACAACTCGTACAAGTTTTGAATCGACATCCGTCTCCATGACAGTCCAGAGCCAGTGGGTACACACAGCTCGGTCAACTGACTGTACAACGTGTAATTTGAAAATCCACACGCACCCGTCTCCATACGATTCAATGGCAAAGGGGTGCGCAGTGTTGGGTCCATGCCTGCACGACGCATATGCATGATAGTGACCCGCATCGGTTCTCATTGCAGTCAATGGCTAAGCGTACACACGGCTCGGTCCTGAACTGTGCAATGCTTATGCATGATAGTCACCCGCATCGGTTCTCATTGCAGTCAATGGCTAAGCGTACGCACGTTTCGGTCCTGAACTGTGCAATGCATACGCATGATAGTCACCCACATCGGTTCTTATTACAGTCAATGGCTAAGCGTATGCATGGCTCGGTCCTGAACTGTGCAATGCGTCTCTGTCACCCACGTTGGTTGACATTGGTGTGACTTTTTGATGGCTTCCACACACAATTACTTGCCAGGGACTCAGGTGCACACCTACCACACTACAGCATATGCAACACTGTGTCCCATAGCATGTAAGGCTGCATTACCTGTGTGTTTGGGGGGGGGCAACATTTGGTTTGTTGTGTGGCACTTTTGTGCAGCCACTCCCAGGCTGTGCACATGTTCATGGGGACAGACTCCTTTGTGTGTTGTGCACATTACCACTGTGATGTGCAACTGTACAGTTATGGTCATGAGTCATAGACACAGTTGCAGGTTGGATATGTTTAGGACATGTCACATACACCCTGAGTCCTGGGTGTGATGGTATGTACGTCACAGTGAGACCTATAGCCACAATTCTGATGTACACCCATAGTCTGTGTGCATGTTGTGTCCCAGATGTGGCCGATCAAATGTGCCCAATGGGAGACAGTTTCCACATCCATGTGATTTGTGCATCACCATTGATGTTGTGTGTGTGTCTACGAGACGTCCATGTAGGGCCTGCAGAGACAACAGTGGCCACTACCTGTGGGACTCACTGTTGTTTTGTGGTGTGTACATGATATGCCATGTCATGCCAGTGTCCATGTGGCAATACAGGGACCCTGGGTATCTGCATGTCAAAGATACTTGTCACTGTGGTGTATGTTTGTAACATGACAGCAGTACATAGGTACTGTGACCCTGCCCAATGATTGGCCATTGCACTACATGGAACTTATGTAGACATGTGGACTTGAGATGTGAGGTGAAGTGCATGTAGGTGACATATGTGTTCATACCCAACAGCACACACCTCAGTACATTGTGTATTGTCATGATGTATCATGTGATATTTTGCTTGGTCATAGCCACATGGGTGGATGAATCGACAATCTTCCTTTGTTCATCTCTGTACTGCAGGGCACCAGCTGTCCATAGACCGTTCCCAGACCTTGAAACCATGCAGGAACGTGACTGCATCCAACGGTACCGCTTCACCAGGCCAGTGATTGAGGAGTTGGTAGAGCAGTTGGCGCCAGATCTGCCACCTGGCCGGTCATACCCTACAGCACTGACCCCAGAGGTGAAGTTGATGTCAGCCCTGCACTTCTTTGCTACTGGTACCTTCCAGTACACTGTGGCTAGTGCTTTTGGTATGTTGCAAACTATGTTCAGACGTGTGCTAAGCGATGTCTTGGAGGGGATGTTGCATTTCCTTGTCCTGTACATCACGTTTCCTAGCCCAGGTCAACTCACTGACATAAAGGATGCTTTTTATACACTGGGGAGGATGCTGAACGTCATCGGATCTATTGATGGTACACATGTGGCCCTGGTACCACCACGGGCACATGAGCAGGCATACCGGAAAAGGAAACATTTCCACTCCATCAATGCTCTGGTGGTATGTCTTGCAGACATGTGTATCACACATGTGTGTGCACATTTCCCCGGTTCTGCGCATGATGCCCACATCATGAGAAGTAGTCGCATTGCAAAGCTGAGGTCACAGATGCCAGACCAGCGTGCCTGGCTTGTAGGTGTGTGCTGACTGTTTACCATTGTGTGTGTTTGGCAATGTTGTAATCCACCCTCTTTCAAAACTCAGCTAATTGTTCAATTGTTTGTATGTAGGTGACTCTGGATACCCCAACATGCCGTGGTTGCTGACACACCTCAGGAACACTGTGACACCAGCCGAGATGTGCTACAATGAGGCACATGGTCGGACCAGGAGGGTGATTGAGCGGACCTTTGGTCTCCTAAATAGCCGCTTCCGATGCCTGGACAAGACCGGAGGGGCCCTCCCATATGACCTTGCAAAGGTGTGCAAAATTATCCTTGTATGCTGCATGCTACACAACATGGCAGTGCGGAAGAAGTTACCTCTCATCCAGAATGACGATGACCGACCTCCGCCACCTGTGGAGGATCCAGGCCTGGGCCACGATGCCAGTGATGATGATGATGAGGGTGACGTCCGCTACAGCTCATCAACAAATTCTTCACCTGAATGTGAATTTACAGGGTTGTTATGTCAATGTATTGAGTTAGCCTGAAATGTTTTGGGGCTGCTCTGTTGCTGTTTAAGTGTGTCTGTGTGCTACTTGACTGGATGCGTGCAGTGATGTGTCCTTTCAGGTGGTCTGTACTCCACAATAGTGTCGAACTGCTAACTTGTTTCTGTGTAGGTTTCTTTTGACATGTTTTGTGCAAGTGTATTGCATTTCTCTCCTGTTCTGCTGGGCTTTTGACTGTGTCTTATGTCTGTCCTTCCCAGGGTACTTTGCCTGCTGTTTGGTCAACACTGACCCCCAACACCCAGAATCCAACACCAGGGTGGAAGTTGTCAATTCCCATCAAGTGATGTACCCCACACCCCTGGACTTCAATTCTCCGACACTTTGTGACCGTGTGTCCACTGTAACGTAGAATTACTTTGCAACTGTTGTTAAATAACTATGTTGCTGATGTGTAATGAACCTGTTCTACGCTTTGTTATGTGCGTTGTCTGTCTTCCCACATCTGACTGACATTTGCTTACCTCACCTGTGGGATTGTTACCACTGTCCATTCCAATGTATTTCAGGTCACCATCATTGTGTGGGATGAGTTACACGGCCATGGTGAGTATGTGTTGTGGTGCCATAGTGGTGTGTCTCCCTCACATGTGTCACATCACCATGATTCACATAACGGTGATCACATTGCTGTAGTATTTGGCATGCACTGTGTTGTTTAGCAGATCAACATCTCCATGATACATAACAATTTGGAATCACAATAGAGGCAAGTATAGTGTACCGGACTGGTGAGTTTATTTACAAAAAAGTGTGAGGATAGTGCACAGGATAGTGTGTGCTGTACATTGGGTTTTGAATCCAAAGTTCACAGTAGAGATCGAAGTGTTGGTAGCTGAAATGTCCAGAATAAATTCCACAGTCATGTGCTACATTGGACCAACATGAACCCTCCATGTCATGTAGGCGAGTTGTGTTAGATACGACAAGGTGAACAGTTTGCGCACAAAGAACATTTTCCAAAACAGGTTTGGAGGCCCTGGGGGATGTACATGGACATCTGCGTCTCACTTGTCCTTCTTCGGACGACCCGCCTTCTTCTTCGGGGGGGGGGGGGGGATCCTCAGGTGCAGGTGTCTGCGGTGCAGAGGACTCTCCGCCAGAGTCATCCTCCCTCCCTGTGGCACTGGCAGATCTTGCGGCAACAGATGTTGTGGCCACACAGGGAGGTGTGGACATGTTGGTGCTTATCTGGTGGAGGCATTGGAGTATGTCCCGATTCACCGCAGTAAGTGCATCCCACTTTGCCTCCATGCGGGCATGATGGGCAGTCTGCTCCTGTTGAATGTCCTTGAGGATCCCCACTACCTGGCCGAATCCTCCGGTGCTATCCTGGTACGTATCTATGATGCGTGCCAGTTGGGGGTCATCATGCAGTCCAGACCCTCTGTAATCCACACCCTCTGCCTACCACCCCTCCCAGCACCCCTATCCACACGGGCAGGACCTGCGGCGGCACGCACAGGTGACAGTGGGCCCCCTTGGGTGTTGTTACTGGTGGTGTTGTCCGTACCTTCCAGAGGGTCCTGTGTCCCTGTGCTGTTGGTATTCTGTGTTCATGGTCTGTTCGTGTTGGCAGGGATGCCCTGTCTGTTGCCAGATGCTGGAGGTGTGGGTACAGGGGGTACAGATGTTGGTACTGCTGGTGCTGCATGATGACTCACACCGGAGGTGGCAGGTTGTTCTTTGTCATCTGAAGAGGACAGAGACTGATCCACACCAGAGAGCTGAGGGTCCACCAGAGTCTGGGACAGGGACTCCTCTTCATTTGCTGCTGTGTCCCCAGCACCACCTGTGTTTGGAAGAGACACAAATTGTAAGTTATGTTTCTACAGGCATCAATGGTTCACATACATGACATTTTCTACTGTACGTCAGGATGCGTGCCTGTACACTGCTTTGTCCAAAGTTGTCACAGACAGAGATTGATATTGTTGTGGCTCATTGCCATCCAACATGAAACATTTCAATGTGCATGTCAAAGTGTGTGCATGCCCAGCTCATGTATAGATTTGGCTGTACATGGCCATTACTACTCAAGGGCCATCACGTTGCTGACACAGGTGTGCCATCCCTGTACACATTTGACCTTTAACAAGGACATACTTGCAATTCCACTGAGGATATGTTGGAAGATTGGGGCTTGTGTGGTAGCAGATTTTGCTAGTCTTTGTGTGTCACATTGGTGTATTGGTACAACATGTTCACAGTCCGGTATGCCTGTGATCTCTTGGAACAAAGTGTTTTTTTACAGTGTTCCTAGTTCTCATCTCATTTCATACAAGTGACGATGTCACCATTGTTAATGAGTCTGGTGCTGAGTTTTGTATGTGCATATGTCATTGGACTTGTCAATGTTTTCCATGGTGACATGGATTGGGCAAGGAAGCAGTCTGGCTTTTCAATGCTCATGACAGTGAGAGCCGGTGGTGTGTGTGTGTTGCAGTTTGGCTGCTGTGAGTAGCATGTCTCCTCCAATGCAGTCCAGGTTAGACCTTGTGTCTACAGTGTCTATGTCAGTGAGTGGTGTGGTGTGTGAAGGATGCATATGTTGCAGCACGATGTAGGAGTGGAATGCAGCTCACAACAGCACCGAGTGTGAATGAGACCATGCTATGGTGTCGGCTTGATTGGTGTGTCCATTCCATTCACTGTCAGATGTCCCCAGTCAATGATGTATATGTGAGTTCCTGTGTGTTTTCTGCAATGTACTATATATGGATCTCCACACTTCTCATCTGCAAGACACACCTCCACAGCCAGGCCAGGGGGCACCACTGGACACTGCATCCCCAGAGAGTGAGTTAGAACATATGGTTGCAATGGCTGTGTGTGCGACTTGCACTTGGTTTGGCCAGTGCATATGTGTGATTTTCAGCCACATGATTTTTCAGGCCCATGTGTCAGACATCTTGCTCGGGCATTATCTTTGTGAGTGACTGGTACCACGTGTGCAATGTATTTAGCATAGAAGGTGTGTGTATGTCCAGCATCAGTGTTATTTGTTTTCAAGTCAGGACCTCCTTCTCCCCCAGGCCAGCTATGCCATCATGAAGCGTGCTACCATTGCAGTGGGTGCAGGTTAACTTTCAGGATGTCAGTCAGTGCAGTCCTGGTATTTCTTGGTGCCCAGTTCCCAGCAGGGCCTTGTGCTCCCCAAAACAGAGCCCAGTGTCAGACATCTTGTCAGTCCATTCCCACTCCCTTTGAGGTGAGCATGGTTTAGTGTGAGCTTGCTGGGCCATGTGGGTGGGTGGGGAATGTCTGTGACTGCAACTCCCATCATGCTTTTGGCAACACCCCCCTTCCCTCCCTACACGTATGTACTTCAATAATAGGCAATATGTCCATATAATAGATCAAGCCCACAGACCAAAAGTGTACCAAAAATATATAAATTCATTTATTGGATCATTTTTCTTTTTTCAGGACATATAGATATCCATTTTTCATTTTATTTAAACTAAATACAGTGTACAATGAATAACAATGATTAGGTAAAACATGTCATATCCAGCACACAACATAGTGACAGTGATCAATAACAATGACACACAAAAGATTTTTTTTTTCCCACAGTAAAGAACAATAATAACCGTATTGCAGGACAGTAAACATAAAATTACAAAAGACAATAACTATAACAGTTGACAGCACGCTTTCCAGACTTCTGGGGCAATAGGAGTGCCCAGCGCCATCCACCAGCGCACACAGGAGGGATGTTCCTCCCTATCTCGTTCACGCAAGCAGGCATTATAGAGTCTTGTGATTAGCTTTTTTCGGCTCTCTCCCGTCGGAAGTGCCTGCAGTGCTCGTAGAACAGTGGGCTCAGATGAATAAGCTGGATACCCCGCACAAACAGCTTGGCGAACCCGAACATATGTGAAGTTGAACATAAAGCCGCGCTCCGCGCCGCTCTGTGCCTCTTGTAGCATTTTAAAGCGTCCCCCTGCATATAAGTCACCCAGGCGAGAGACTCCAACAGCCGCCAACGCCCGTAGAGCGGACCTCCCCTTGCCGCAGAGATTTCAGGGTGTGATGCCAGAGGCAGTGATGGCGCATATAGATAAGGGAGCCGCGCCTCACAGCAAGCATGCGCCAGGCCCACGCTGTGCACTGCGTGGGGTTAATCTCTGACCGTGGACCACCTGACCCCCCCGAGAGAGTCACCGCCTGCAGCGGGATAGGAAGGACTGCATCTGCCTTAATAGCCACAATGGGCTGAAACTTCAGCGGAAAATACCAATAGTGCGCGAATTGCGCTTGGGCACATAAATAATAGAGGCGAAGATCAGGAGCCTCAAAGCCTCCCCGATCAAAAGGCTGGACTAGCACATCCCATCGACACCTGGGCTTCCTACTGCCCCACACAAATGTTAGCAGCGTAGACTGAAGAGTGCGAAAAACCGCGATATTCAATTTTATAGGGATGTTGACGAACAAATACAATAACTTGGGCAAAAAAGCCATCTTTACAACCGCAATCCTATCTGCCAGGGAGAGGGGCAAATGCGCCCATCGCGCAGCTAATTCAGAAATACGGGTAACAGTGCGGCCGTAGTTCTCAGTAACAACAATCTCCGGATCCCTGTGGACTCAGACTCCCAGATATTTCACAGGGTCAGAGGTCCACAACAATGGGTAGTCCAGCTCCACTTCTTTAGTAAATGCAGTTAGAGGAAACATCACAGATTTGGACCAGTTTATTCCTTGGCCAGAAAAGCGGGCACCCCTGCCGTGTGCCTCTCCGGATAGGAAATAATGATGACACCCACCCGTTAACCCGCACTCTGGCAACCGAGTCACTATACAGCACCCTCAGCCACTGCAAAAAAAAGGGTGGAAAGCCCATTCTACTCAATAGTGTAAACATAAAAGGAAATTGCAAAGAGTCAAAGGCCTTAGCTGCATCCAGTAGCACAGCCACCGCTTGGAAGTCCGACTCAAAGTAATGTAGAGTAAAAAAAAAAGAGTGCGCAGATTATGCGTGGTGGAGCGCTCCGTGACAAACCCAGACTGATCGGCAACACCAATAATGGAATCAGAGGTTGGATTATGAGAGCTATCATCTTCGCCAAAATCTTGGCATCTATATTTATAATTGAAAGTGGACGATTCGATGCACACTGATTTGACGGCTTATCCGGCTTCAGTAATGTGACCAAAACAAAAGGGCCTCCCGGAGCGAAGGCGGCAGGGTCCCAGTCTCATAGGACTCGGCATAAACCGCCAAGAGCCGAGGGGCAAGATCCGCTGCATATGCCTTATAAAATTTGTAGGGGAGTCCATCCGGACCTGCAGCTTTGCAAGTCGGTAGAGCCATGATGGCCTCCTTAACATCATCCTTGTCGAACGGCAGCACAAGATACTCACGATGTCGAACGGACAACCACCCAAGCGCTACATCATCAAGATATCTCCTCTACCGGCGGAGACTCACCAGTGGCGTAGAGGCGAGTATAGAATTGCAGTACAATATCATAGATATCAGCAGTCGAGTGCCGGGCCTCCCCTGCCTCAGTCAGGAGCTCAGTTATGTTTCCCTGACTACGCGGTTCAGACAGCTTCTGTGCCAGCGACCGGCTAGGGCGGCCACCCTCACCATAGTATTGCGCTGTGCGGCGCCAGGAGCAATCTAGAAGCTCCTGGTCAACAGTCTCATTATGGTCCATGACTAATCCCCGTATGACGGCCAATTTAGCCGAGGTAGGGTTGGAGTCATAATCCCGCTCCAGCCTGGAGATGTCGGATTCTAACTTCTTTATCCAATATCCCGCAGTACACCGGACTGGGCACTTATGCAGGCCCCCCGTACAGTAACTTTAAATGCTTCCCAGAGTACTCCCGCGCTTTCTACTGTCCCCTCATTTTCGCGAAAAAAATGTTTGATGGCGTTCGCTATAGTCTGCTTAGATACCGGATCCTTGAGCTCGGAAGGCTGCAGCCGCCAAGCAAAAGGTGGTGTCTGATACATAGGGAGCTGTAGCACAAGGAGTACCTGGGAGTGGTCGGACAGAGTGCGAGCTTCATGCAATACCGCTGTCGTCCAGGTAGAAACCGTCTCGGAGACCAACCAAAAATCAATGCGGGACCACGACCCATGCACAGAGGAGGCGAACGTGCTCTCCCGGCCAGCGGGATGATGCTTACGCCAGACATCCTGCAAATGACCGGTATCCAAAAGCCCTAGCAGTACCTCCACCGCTCGTTTGGGTCAGGCCATACCACTGCCAGTTCTGTCCATGGTAGCATCTAAGCACAGATTAAACCCCCCCCCTCCATATAACCGATGCCGGAGGGTACGACGATATGAGACGCCACACATCGGAATAAAACGCAGGGTCATCAACGTTCGGTCCGTAGACATTGACAAGCAACACACTCTTGCCAGACAAGCAACCATGCACTATCACTACTTGACCACCATCATCCGTTTCAGATCCAAGCACAGTGAAGGGTACCCCTTTCTTCACCAGGGTCAGCACACCCCTAGAGTAGGTTGAGAAGGAGGAGGAGAGAGAGCCGCACACCCGCCCAACGAGCGCCCACCTTAATCACCGATTCCCTAGTCAGGTGAGTTTCTTGTAGAAGGGCAACCTGCACTCCCAAACGGTCTAAGAATGCAAATACCGCTCTGATTTTTTTAGGCGTATTTAGGCTGCGAACATTCCAAGTAAGGAACTTGAGCCCACTAGTTATCCTGGGGAACTCGAAGTATATGGACACATGGATATAAATCCGACAGATGATATCCGGGCTTTGCATAAAAACGCTCTTGGAGTCGATCCGACACAAAACAAACTAAATTCTGCCTTCCCAAAGAATGAACCCCCCCCCACCCCCACCCACTTCAGCCGCCCCAACATGCCAAAGCCATCCCAATCCGCTACCCAAGTCTCCCCCCACAACCCAACAACTAAAGAGTCAATTTGGGGTACACCCATGAGCAGGGGGCACCGAGTGCTACTAGCCTCCCACGTGTGGGAGGTGGCCAAGCTTGTCCCATACATTAATCTGCATGCAGACATCAACTGTGACAAACAGTCATAAGCTGAATTCCAAAACTCCTGGATGGCAGGGATTATAGAGATGAGCAAGCCACCCCACCCGTAACTAAAGGCCGACGGCCGTCAACCCATATGGGACTCACGCTCCAACCATTGGTAATAAAGCCACCGGGCAAAAAGAGGGGCCTACAGGTAATGGGATCCTACAAACTGTACCGTCAATATAGCAAAGGCGCAACAGCGCTCGCACCAATCCATGTGTAACACCCAGGTAAGCAACATTAGGGATTAGAGCAAAAGGAGCATCAATACTAGGCTCAGCTGGAAATCGCAGGGAACGAAGGTGCCCCAAGCCTTTAGATACATCCCACCCCTAACCCTCTGCCGCAGGAGCAGTAGTAGAGTCCCGTTTCTGGTGCTTCAGCTGCTTGGCGTGGTCCATTGCGGCTCTTGGGTTCAAGAATATCTTACTGTCCCCATCCGACCCGAAGCGGAGTCAGGCCGGATACAACATCGCATAAGGGACCCCCTCAGCCTGCAAGAATTTTTTCACAGCGCCAAATTCTTTCTGGCCACCTGAACAGCCACCTTAAATTCAGGGAAAATGGACAATGAGTTGCCCGGATGGACGATGGAACCTTTCTCCCTTGCCATTCTGAGGATAGTATCCCGATCCCTGTAATTAAAAATTCTGGTGATAATGGGGCGAGAAGGCACACCTGGGACCGGGCGAGCAGCTAAGGAACGATGGGCTCGCTCCACTATAAACATGCTGTATAGTTGGTCCGTACCAAAGATGTTGGCGATGAGGCGTTCAATATAAGTCTCCATTTTGCCCACATTTGTGGACTCCGGCAGCCCCGTAATGCGGATTTTGTTGCGCCGGGGGACCGCACTTCTAAATCCTCATTCTTTGCCTGAATAAGGGCGAGCACATTCTCCATGCTTGAGGTTTTATCTGCTACTGAGCTGAGGCTGTCCTCCGTCGCTGATACCCTCTGTTCCACCTCATCCACCCTGGCATTCTGTTTCTCGAGTTGAGAGGACATGTGATCTAGACGGTTATTCACTGCCGCCATAGTACATTCGATAGATTGCAGGGAGCGCTGCATAGCCGCCATTGTGGATTCCAGCGAGGGGGGCCCTCAGCTAATGAATCAGCCTCAGAGTCCGACGCAGCCCTCTGCATGGTCTTGTTGGGTTTGCGCGGTTCGATATTCAGGCGCGGCTGCCACTTGTCAGTTCTCCCCATGGTACCGGACCGAGCACCCCCTGTGGTGTACACCTGATCCAATGATGTCATGCACCGTTACACAAGAGCTAAGAATCAGGTAGCTGGGGGGGGGGGAGCGGCGTTACCTCCAACCCCTACAGAGTCCGCACCTGCCGGGGGTGCTCCCTCCCCCCAATCAAGTGTCCAAGAGGTGGGCGCGAAGGACCCCTCAGGCAGGTAGGAAGGCCAGATGCAGCACGCCTGCGGTCACACAGTTCACATGGGGGCCCCCAGATCGTCAGCAGCAGATAGGAGGCCTATAAGCCAGGCCACAGTGAGTCCCCCAATGGTTAAACCAGCAGCAGTGCGCACGCCAGCCAAAGCCCCAGAGCGCAGCAGCTATGCCCCCCGGCGCTCCCTGTGAAATGACAGCATCTTGAAAGTTAGCGGGGCAGGCAGTTGTCGGAGCAACAAGGTGAGGGTGGCATTGCAGGTACCGCCTTTTCCGCAGGTCCAGGAGCTGCTCAATAGTCCCAAGGAATTAGGGGAAAATGTCAAGGGGACCCTCAGGAGGCCTCAGATGACACAAGGGATCCAGGGCTCCGGGACAAGGCCCGATACCACCTCTGCAGCCCGTGCCTCAACCGGGCCCCAGCCCCACTCACCACAGCCGGTGCCGATGGGCATCCGGAAGCGAGATCCGCCTCACACCAGCAGGAGCCGCCGCAGGAAGATGATCGCAGTTGCGAGGGCTCGCTCCTCACACCTAAGGCAGCCCCTGGTGCCCACACCAGCAGTCGGACAGCAGCACCCGGGAGCACAGCAAGGCAGGCAACCAGTCGTGCCGCCGCCTCGGACCACGCAGATCAGGGCCAGGCACTAGGTCTCTCAGCAATGCACGGCCTTCAACAACATGGTGGCCGCCATTTGCAGCGATGCGGTGACGAAGCAGCGCGGGATCGTTGAGCCTGAGGCGGGGAGCTGTCAGAGCCAAATTCACCACCGAGGGATGCCGCAGGCCACCAGGAGGTCACACAGGTAAGCGGTAGTCATCAGACTGAAGAGATGCAGCAGATAATTGGCGGATTGTTGCTCGGCCGGGCAGAGCCTCACAGCAGTGCGGCCATTTTGCCAGACGCCCTCTAGCACCCCCCACAAATAATGAAACATTTGAATGAAGAAGGAAGGAACCATTATATCTCACTAAAGGACATGCAAATCAGATTAAACTTCGATGCAGAGATTAGTTTTTGATGAATTAAACTAAATTAAAATAAAATATAATGCAAACAACTTAGTATTTCATACTAAAAGGAAAAAATAATTGTGTTTCACCATTGTATTATTACATGAACTTGGCTAATATTAGCTATGGCCTACTCTTACGATTTTCATGCATGCATACATGTAAATTACTCGTGAAAGCCTTTTTACTAAAATTATATCAGGAACTTTTTATGTTCATTAGAGTCTCTAGTATTACTTGTAAAAATGTCAGCATACTAACTCCTTCCATTAATAAATTGCACCGTATTCTATGCATTACAATTAAAAGCAACAGGAAATGTTAGTCCACGTTTTCTAAAATCATTTATTTCATAAGTAAAATGAATCATTACGTTGTTTTCATAAATAAACTTGTTATTTATTTTTTAGTTAAGCATTATGACCATTGAGAAATTGACTTTTACAGCTTGTGTGCAGGTGCACTTTCATGTTTTGTGTCTAAAATCAGTAAATATGTTGCATAAAGTATTTTAAAAATATTCTGCTCTATCAACACATATAACTGCTCTTTCTTGTGCTCAAGTGTCTGACTGATATATGACACCTTTAAAGAAATGGAAGCAACCTGTACATTTTGATATCTAGCCACTTCTTCAAATATGCTAAAACTTACAAGACCCCTCCCTACAAGACCTTGACAATTTACATAAATTTATAACCATGGTGTTCAGTGCCAAAGTTAGGAGCTACCCCATTGATGCTGATACACCAAATACAAGAGGAAGCTCTAACTGGTGACGGAAGGAGATTACTGTAGTCACGTGCTGACTCGGTCTAGGTCTACTCTCTTCCCGCAGCTCCGCTGTGCCATCTCTTGCCTCCAGACCCGACCTCCACCTTGGGATCTTCGAGGCTGCTGCCCACTGCTTCCCGCTCCTGCGCCTGCTGCCCGCTCCAGCTGGGACCAGACTGCGTGCAACCACCATAACCTTTTTCAGCCATTGTTTTTCTTCTTAATTTTTCCCTGTTGTGCCACTCTTACTGTGCCCATCTGTGTCTTGCTCTAATTCCATCACCGTTTTTTTTTCTCGTGCCTGCCTGTTCCTTTCACCGCTGCTGCCCCTGCGGCCCCTCCCCCCGGAATTCCCCCACTCCCGCCTCCCAGCCTCTCCTTCATCCCACTTCCCCTACTTAATGGCGGCCGCTGCGCTGTCGCGCCACCGGCATGCCAAAGGCAAGCCCGTCTGCACCCATCTGCGACCCGACCATGGCCAGTGCCAGGAAGCCTGGACCTCCCACTACCCATCGCTACGACACCACAACCCTCCTCGCACTCAACCCTGGAAGACTTAGAGAATGCAACAGGCCTCGCCAAACACAACCCACGGCCAGTTCTCCTGCCTCCACTGCTGCCAGACCCTCACCGCCATCCCAGCCTCCAACACCGACAACAGCACCGGTGACACCCTAAAATGCATCCTCCTCAATGTACAGTCGTACACAAACATGCCATGGAAATCTGGAACCTTAGACTCTATCTCGCCCGACATCGCCTTCTTCACAGAGAACTGGACCACTACCTCCTCTGCCCCCGACATCCACACCGCCATCCCAGATGGATACAAGATACAGAGTTTTTCCCGTCAGTCTTTGCCAGTTTATTGCTGGCAGAGAAGGATGAAAAAAAAGACATTGTACCATCCAACCTAAATAGGAAAGGTGGTGTAATGTCCTTCCTCTGGTGGCCCATACTCCCTTGTGCTGTTGGAGAAGGTTTTCCAACAACAGAGCCAACAGGGGTTCCATTAATAGAATACTTAAGCTAAATGAGGGAGTGAATGATTGGCTGGCAGGGTACTTTGTTGTGTTTGTGACATAATACTCTGGCAAAGTCTTAATAATACCCTAAGTCCTATATTGCAGACTTTGGGCCAGCAACAATATTGATTTTTTTTCTCCAAATTTAAAGATACTGACTTCTATTTCAATTATTTTTTCTGTCACTTGATTTATTCAGGCAGCTCTTATCTTTTACAGATAATGGTGATACTTAACTGTAAATGTTGACATTTGTTTTAACGAAATATTAGGAATTTAATGTTGTGCTTGTGTATAGCCATCATAGAATAATTGTAGACCGACATTGTATGTTTTTGAGTATTCTTTAACCAAAAGAAGGTATTTTAATGAGCTTGGAAACTTTTTCGAGAGCAACAACAATGGGACTATACTGTTGGGTTTGTGTGACTGTGTTTATAGGTACAAGAAACCTGATGTCACTGACGCTATATTTGTCCCAAGGTTACTGATTAAAGGGGTGTTTGTTCTCAGTGCGTGGGTGAAAGATATTAAGTACAAAAAGAATATGTCTGTTTGGAATTGGAAGGGAAAAAAAAGCCTGAATCCAGAAACTATCGATTGTGCCCTAAAGTATGGTGGTACAAAGGGAAGCGTGCACACCTTACACACATCCACCAACGGATTGGGGAACCTAGCACAAGCTGGAAGCATTTATTGCCAATCATTTTCTTTCCTACCCCAATAGAGGCAAACCCCTACTTCACTGCCCAGTTTCTCTCAATGCTACAAAACTCTACAATACCAGTGAGAGTATGTAGGGTCAAAGGCAGCTAGTTTAATAATTAGTGGGATTCCAAGTGATAGAGATTTTTCTTATTCTTACACAATGGAATCATTCAATAGTTTTGCTTTTATCCTCCATTCACCCTGCCCACACTGGGCCCTCCTACAGCCTAGAGTCAATTCTCATTTCTACCAGGTCTATAACTCAAAGGCATAGATTGTGCCGATTAATATTTTTCAGATGATAGGAGGGGTGATTGTAGATTCTCTCACACTTTGCCACATTTACAAGATTAGGACCAACTCCCACATCCTGCACAATTTCAATGAAAAAACATAAACACAAATGAAAGTCCCAATCCAAACTGACTTAGAATTCTTGTATTAAAGATTCAACATTCATAAGGACTAGTGAATTCTTCAGCATTTCAGTTAACAATGTCACAAATTTAATAAGTGCTCTCAGCATTTTTGCAAAAGATGGTTACAGTCAGATTACAAAGTCCAGCTACTCATAGGAGAGCAGGATGAAATCCCACTACCAGAATTTACCTACACTGTTCTAGGGAAAGGGAATGTAAATGTCTTCAAGGGCATTGTCCATAGGATTGAAGTTAGCAAGTAGTTTGAGAGTTTGAGTTTAGAGTATAAATTCGAGTTCGGCAAGAAAGTTACAGATTGTAGCATCAATCCAAAATCCAAAAAGGTAACGTAATCCTCAAAAGTCAGTCAGCTAAGAAATAAGATGCGATAAAGAGCATCTCAAAGGCAAATCAAAAATGTGTTGTAGACATCATAGAGTGCTAAGGAAAGACAAAATCGATTAAGAGTATTGTGCAATTAAAAGCAAAAAAAATTGAGTGTGTTGCCCCTCGTCTAGGTTAATCTTCTTTATAGTCCATTTAGAAATAATTTGAATCAGGTGGTGTCACACCACCATCAAAAGACAATTGTTTGTTCAGGATACACATTGTCACTTACATAGGTTTGAAACATTCTCAGATTTTCAAATGTGCTTCGTGAGAATGGAAAGATTTACAAGTTCACAGCAACTAAAAGAAGCATATTTGCAAGTACCCTGTGCAATAACAGGCATGGTTCATGGTCTACCTGTTTCCATGGGAAAATAATTTAGACAGTGAACTCAGAATGCATAAAATAAACATTTTCATCATAACTAAACCCATTTTCAAGTCTCGCCAACGCAGCACGCATGCGCTGCTTAGGAGGACCTTTATCCGTCGTTCTGCTCTTTTTCAAAGCACATACTCGTACTTGTGGCGGCATCCAGCTTGCGGGAGCGAGCAGGAGCGCGCCACTAGCACGAGTATGTGCTTCGAAAAATAGCACACTGCGTGCGCATCCACGCACCACTCCCGGGCTTGTTCCTTCCATGCAGTCCAGCAACACGAGCGCACACGCGCGCACTACTCCCTGCCGGGCCTGTCATGGTTCATGAAGTGCAGAGGCCATGAAGCGGGTGCCGTGTTGCTAAAAGAAAGGCACGTGGCAGCTTCCTCTGACTTTAAAACAGGGCTTTAATTCTTCTTTTTTTTAATTACTTTAGTTTACTTTACTTGCAGGAAATGTTCTAATTTTGTGTTATGTAAAGGCGGGTAACGGGTCTGTCAGCACCGGCCTCTCTACCAGCCGAGTTCTTTGATATGCGTTAAACATACCGACATTAATGTGTGGAATTCTTCCGTGTTTACACAACTGCCGGTGTTGAAAGGAGACCTCAGCTAGGCCTACCAGTGCAAGGGGTTCGCCCTTCTCTGCACAGAGTCCTCAGACTAGTATGAAGAAGTTGGCACAGAAACTGGAATAGAAAATACAAATTTTAATAAACCTTCATGAAGTGGAACCACATTCACATTCCTGTGGTGCTGAATGAATGTAGCACACAGAGTAGAAGAACCATGGGTCTTTTATACCCACACAGGGGCTCAAAAAGAGGGCGGTACAAGTATACATGAGAAGAGTTACATACATAGATGGTCATACAGAAATGCACAGTCAACAGTAAAGGAGGAGCTAGCAGTTGCTGCCTCTGGCAGAATCAACCTGACAGCTACAGACTAAAAACAGATGCATGGACAGTTAGATATTCATGCGCATGTGCAGAGTAGCAGAGTCTAAGTATAACCAGTCCTTTTAACAGAGCACAAGGGTAAACAACAGTGAAGAAGGAAACAGCTCTTGGTGAGCACATGGCAGACAAAATGGCTGCCAGAAATACAAAATGGATTCCACAAAATTGACAAGATAGCCTCTAAATACCATATGGATTCCGCTAACGCTAATTTAATCGCAGCCAATTTATGACAGGTGACCCTTTTAGCGTTAGCTGAAGACATCTCCCATAATCCAGTAGGAAAACGAAAAATATGCATATTCATTTTTATTATTTTTTTTTTTTCATGAATTTATCAATATCCTAATTTATTGCTAGGTGGGCATTTCTCATTCTAAATATTGTTAAGCGGATATGTATAAGGTATAAGCAGGAGTACAAAGGGAACAGAGAATTGGGTCATACAGATAGCAGGACTGCAGACACTTCTAAAATGATTTCTCTTAATAAAAAGCACCTACAGTGTATGCTTAGGACCATGCTCTCATGCTATAGGAGCAATAGGAAAATCTAACACTGCTAATTTAACAAGGATTCCTATTACATAAAGAACTAAAAACTTCAACATAATGGGTACATGTTCTCCAGCGGAACATCTTGTGACTAACAGACTCCTATAAAACAATATTTTCCTCAAAAATGTTTGCTAAGAATCACATGGGCATCTTCCCTGCATTCTACTTTTTCACAATCCAAACTATGCAACATCAGTTCGAGCAAGGACTGTCAGTTTATTTACACAGACTAGCTAATAAAAACTTGCAAAAACTGTATGTAGCATGAGAATAACAAACAATAGCGGTGTTATCACCTGAGAATTTTAGAACAAAGCTACCCACAGCTAGTTCCCCTTAAAGATCAAATAAGGAAACAGCAATCTAGACTACCCATCCTCTCATAATTCCATCAGACAGGATGGGAAGTAACATAGCAAATTTATTCATTTTATTAATGCTAATAATGTTTAAAACAGTATTACTGAATAGCCAATTAAATGTCTCATGGCTATTTCACAGACAGTTTAGACAGGCTCAAAAGAAATTGAGAAAAAGAGAGGGAACACATATATTTGCCTTCCCTTAATTTGTAGAGGAGCTAGCCTCCTCCCCCGTTTTTGACAGTAGGAAACCTGTAACAGGTTTCATTCTGTCAACACTATCAACCCCAATTTGTAGCAACTGGGCATAAATAAACTCTGAGGAGCTAAATAGCACATTGAGCTAGCTAAAGAACATATTTCCTTAGCAAATGTAGTAGTGTACCATGAGGCCGTATGAATTCAAACTAAATCCCATTGCTTCCTGAATTCAGCCCTAAAAGCATTAGTGCTATATATATGGCAGAGCAATTGTCTTTTAAAGAGAGGTCACATATACCATTATACTATGTTCATTGAGTGCACAAAAACTTGCTTTTGCCCAAAAAAAAAAAGTTAAGCAAAACCTCTTTCTTTCCCTGCCCTGCCATTTCGTCTTTCAAATGTCGAAATGTCAAAGCTCATGTTGCGCTGAGCCCTGCTTCTAAATGTAGGACTCGGCCTTTAACCTATGCAGCTGTTCCATCGTGTATGCAATGATGGAGATAGGATTGCCATCCACTCTTTCATCCACATATGGTCCACTCTGGTCTATCTCTAGAGCTGTACCAACCACGCAGTCCTCCTGCCCCTTCAGGCACTGTCATGCGGATGGGTCCTTATCACCATCATTTAGGTCAATCAAAAAGTTTTGAGGCGAATTCTGATTCTGATTCCTATTGTACCTTTTTTACATGAACATTTTGTTATGGCATTGGAGCTTGAGGTACCTGTATTCATTGGGAATCAAGTAGAATTTAGCATTCTCTGTCCCTGTACATTTTGTGTCTGGACCATGTTATTTCCTTGATGCTGTGCTTTACCCATATTCTGCATATGACTTCCCACATTATTCACTACTTCCCTACACTCACATCTCTAATGTCCAAATTTTCCGCATGTGTGACATGGATTCTTCTTTTTCAGCAATGACACTTGAATTCCTGTCTTTCAATCTATAGGACAACCATGTCATCTTCCTTGTAGCACAACATTCTGTTGCTGGAAGCCATTAACTTCTTTTATCATTGGCATTTGGTTAACATTTCACTGTGCCGTGCCTATGTTTTCAAAACCTGAAACATTTAGACCTTTCTGAATTGATTTTATCTGGGCAATCATCACCTGTTCTTTAAGCTTCTTTCATCTCATCTCAATATCATCTGCACAATACTTTGCAAGCCTCAACGTTTTGTGCACAGATTTTGTATGCTAGCAGAGAATCTTCTGTTGAATTCTCTCAGAAATCTCTTGCGTTAATCCCATAACAAATTTCCAAACAAAGAGTACTGCATCTCTTTCTGCAATTGAATCTGTACCTCTTTACCATTTGAAATTCTGCACCAATCTCAAAAGTAAAGATTTTTTCGATTCCTGAGTCGTTCTGCAATCTGCAAACAATCAATCTCTTTAGGGAAAACTCTTGTTTTTAAGTCAGTTATTACTTGCTGGTACTCTTTCCTTACCTCTGGTGAAGGAGCTCCTGTTCTAGGGTCTCTTAGAGGTTCTCCCTCTGGCAATTCTACTGTGATTCTACACTTGTTCCACAAATCTGCTGGAACAACAATTTCAAACAACGTGTTTAAAACAATCCACAAAACGTTTGTAATCTTCACAAACCTTTTAACTTGCCTATACAATTCCACAGGCTTTTCACTGATTCATGGAAAGTCCTTCTAAAATGACAAAACATACTGTCTATTCCAGCACCCTTCTGACACTTTTCTCAAAGGGAGCATATGTACATCCCTCAGACAACTTTTCAACACAAATGGAGATGGCATTTCCTGTACTTTCTTTGCTTCCTTTGACCTTGACCACCTACCTTCCCACTTTTCTCGATCTTCTTATTTCCAAATCAGCATTAGTAATTCTTTTATCTGCTATTTCTTTCCTGGAGCTCTCATATTCTCAATGTCTTTGTCAGTGAAATACATTCTATAGGTTCTCTAAAAACTTTTGAGGTGCGCTTATCTATATTGTATTTCTTTTCCAATCAAATCAGTGTCATATGTGCCACTTTTGCTCTTCTCATAATATCTTTACAGCAGTTCCTCTCCCTTCTATGCTTCTATCCTAGTAGGATAGAGCATTCCTTGAATTAGTTCTTCTAATTCCATCTTTAATCTTCTCACCTCCAAGCAATCCTTTTTCTCAGAAGTTACTCTTACAGAAGAACTATGACTTGCAACTGCTTCTGTGGAAACAATTTGATTAGAAACTGTAGTCCAGAATGAAACAGAATTCTGATTATTAGAAGAGGAAGGAACAACATCTGTATAATGGTAATAATGTGTATGTCTCTGCATAACCAATACTGCAACTGTATTATCTTATTGTAAAAAATCAATAAACACAGTTTAAAAAAAAAAAGAATTCTGATTAATAGTAATATCATTATCTCTGAGCCACTGGTCAAATTCTTGTGGAGTTATCTCTATTAACCCATCTAAATTCATAATATTCATATTTGGTCTAGGCTCAACATTTGAAACATTAGGATCTGTAACTGGAAAACAGGTTTGTAGTGCTGAATCATTAGCACTCATGCTAACTATGTCCATGTGCTTTTGACCATAGTAACAATTGGAAATTCTATACATCTTTATCGGTACTGGCTCAGTTGAATTCTGATTTTGTGCAACTTGGGTATTTACACTATTATCTTGGTGCGTTGGAACCCTAGGTCCTGGAACAAAAGGATTTGTCCTTAAATGTGGCATGTCTCCATGTACAGTACTTAATCCATTAGGTACAATTAAATGATGAATTGTATTCATCGACGGTCCAGTTTTGTAAATAGGTACAACAGGACCTATTGTCACAGGTACAGACAAAGTCTCTGGTGACGTCAAATCATTTAAACACGCTACACTTAGTATTTCAGTTCTTCTAATTGCAGGAGGTAAACTCATTTCCTCTCTCAGCATCTCAGGCACAGATGGAGCATTTGGTCTAATAGGGGTACTTGTTGGTACTACATCTGTACCTTCAGCTTCATTGTAAGGAGGTGGACCATTCAGTAGCATTTCATTTAGCAAATCATTGTCTATGTCATCCTACTCACCCTCTTTCTCTTGAAACTTTATCTGTCTCTAAATGTTTCTTTTTCTTCTTTCTTTTTCTTGTTGCCTCATAGGTATCTGCCGGTACTCCAATACTGTGTATGACATCTGCTCTCCATTTTTACAGTTGAACAGCACATCAAGCTTCTGCATAATGATCCACTGTCCCATTGTAACACCCTTAATACTTGTCCCTATCTTTCTGTTTGGCAATATGTTCCCAAGTTTTCAAAGCTTTGAAAACTGTAGATTTATGATTTCAAAAATCCTGCGTCTCAAATTTTCCACAGTTCTCAAATTAAACATTCCATATCTAGAAAAATGTAAAGCCTCATCTTTTCCTGTCATTAGACGGCAATATTCCAGCCACAGACATGGATGTAACCCTTTATTTGACATTACAACATATCCTGGTGTACGTTCAGGTGGAGTTTCTACTTTAGTTTTAGCAAAAATTGTATCTTCGGCCATAATTAGTTTTCGTGCAAACTGTTTACAAATGATTTCCGTAATTCTCTCCCACAATTCAGTTTGTTTGCCAATTCCAACAAATCGCAGTGTGTAACAAGTGATGAATTCAACCAATCCCAGTGCTGCTTTACAGCATCCGACCAATCAAAGGACAGCTCACTGTAATGTCAAACTCTCTACTTGCGGCAGCTCACCCTCCTTCACAATTTCTGACGTAGCTTTATTTTCAGCAAAAATAATGACAATGCAATTGCAAGCATCAAATAAAACTGTCTGCTCCACTAACGGATATTAACTCTCACAAGGTAACCTAAACTTTACTATACATATGCTGTCGTGAGAATATTGTCCAGCGGGATGTAATTGATATAGTTAGTCTCTGTGCTCTAGAAGACCAACCTCATCAATCCTTTACTACTAAGATACCAGAAACCCTTACCAAGTGTAGTTGATAATGTCTCATGACCTACACTCAACTAAGCAGACAACTTACTCAGTGCATTCCACACCAAGGACAACCTGTTGACAATATTTCGCGATTTTAGGCCACAATGGACCTGTTTACCACTTTTATTTGCACCAAAGTGCTAGAATCAGACATGGACTTTCACAATATGGACTTTAACCACTTCACTCAGCCATTTCAACAGAACCTACAATCTTTAAGCAAAGCAATAACAACATGCCTCCCTATTAATATTCACACCTTCTTGTTGCTGCTAAACACCCTTTCTTATCCAGAGCGATTTCCATCTGCCTTTCGCCAGACCTTTCTATTGTCTCAATCCATATTGAAGGCCCGATTATGATGTCGGGCAGACTGCTATCGACAGTCCGTCGGTGGCAGTCCGCCCGACATCCAGGGCCATGGTCCAACTGCCAGATTTCAATATCGGTGGTCAGAGCGCAGAGGGCTGGGGTAAAGACCTCCGCCTCCAACAGGTTCATGGATCCCATTGGGACAGAGGTTAGACTCCAATCCCTAAAATGGAGGCACACCTGCCCATGCACCGCCATAGCATTTGGATGTCCATTTTCCACAGCAGTCTCATGGCGGACCTTGTGCCATAAAAAGGCTGTTAAAATAGGACATTAGAGGCCCGACACAGGGCCCTCAGCCCCCCTATCCCACTGTAGAGTGGCCTGGGAGGCACATGTAGTGCCCCCCGCAGGAGGCTGGCTTGGTATATGGTGCACACCTATTTAATTGATGCACCTTGAACTAATCCAGACAACCCTTATGGTGATTTTAGTGGTCTTTGATAACCATAGAAAGCTCTCATAGTAGTAACTGTGGAGACCAGCCTTCAGGCTTATATTGAATGAGTGTATAGAAGCTTGTTTATTTATTGCACAACACAATCACTAACACATTGGTATATCCCCTATCCAGAGATATCAACAATACACACAAGAATGCTCTAAAATAATCAGGTAAGTAGCACAAATATACATTGGTGTTCAGGGGAGACCAGACTATAAACAAAGAAAGTGGAATGTGAACTGCTGAAGAGAAGGGGACTTGGACCAGAAGACTCAGAGGAGCTGGGAACACAAAGAAGCACCCAAGTTAAGTACCCAGGAACCCCACGGAGGCTGGGTGCAGAGTGGAAAATCATTCATGTGCCCAATGAATCTCAATAGATAAGTCTTGGTTGCAGTTTGAAAGAAGAAGAACCCTTCCCAGAGGACCCCGAAGAAACCCTTTTGAAAACAGAAGGTTACCTGCACCAGGTACTTAGGGGTGAAGTGATGTTAAAACCTGCCGTAGAGGACAATGGGAGACTTCAAATAAGATGCCTCTGGAGAAGACTGTGAAGGAGTCTGGTGGATTCTTGAACAGGAGAAACTGCAAGCAGAGGGGACAGAGTCAAAGCCACTTGGAAGTGACCAAGAGACACAGAAGCACACTGGCCACTGATGTCAGGAGGTTCAGAAGTGAAGACAGTGAATTTGTCACTGGAGCTGTGAGGAACAGACAATGTTGAGGGGGACCCTGCATGAGCTGTCCCACATTGGATGTCAGTGACTAGGTAGCCGGTGTCCAGCGGAAGCGCCAACAAGCCTTGGTAGCCGCAAAAGAGACTCACCAAGTGCAGGAGAGTCAGAGCAGGCTCGAGCCAGCAGGGGAGCCCACTGAAGCAAAGAAAGTCCCTCAAGAAGACCCACAGGCCGAAGGCATAGGAGTTGCAAGAGGACTACCAGCAGCTCACTAAAGATGGAGGCCCACTGTGCAGATGATATAGTGAGGATGCTGATCTTCAAGGGATGAGGTGCAGGATACTGGAGCTTCTTGTAGCTCCAAGGTCTCTGGAGTGCAGAGCCAACAAGCCTTGTCAACTGCAAGTAGACCCAGCGCACAGGGGTTTGGTCCCAGCGGCTCCGATGGAGTATACTGTCCTAAAAATTTCTGAGAAGACAGGTCAGGCATCCATGGAGCTGCATAGCCACCAACTGTTTTGCTGGGCCCCAGGAAGTCCGTCAGCAACAAGAGCAGCAAACCAGTTGGCTTTGTTGTAGTGCCTGCAGGGGTGTGACTCCTTCACTCAGAGGGAGATAACTTTGAATGTCCTTGATGCCTCAGGCCTTGTGGAGAACTTGGAAGAAGCTCAGACACAGACGACACAGAAGACTTGAGGAACAGCGGGACCAGGAGCAGCAGAAGTTTTCCTTGATGCAGTCTCAGTTCCAGTTGAAGGCCAACAAAGTCCAAGTGCCCAGATGGTCTGAGAGTATCATTGTTTCAGAGGTGAGTCTCTTTCCACGATGAATCTAAGGACCCACCCACACAGGAACCCTTAAGTTCCCTAGGAACAAGGGTTGGAATGATTCAGAGGGGCTGGACAGAGGGGAAGATACTGACCTGTCCTTTTTTCAGTTTCATGCCAGAGCGGGAAACAACGGTCCTGTCCAGGCAGGATCAAGAAAGCTCTAACCTGAGTCTGGGAAGTGGGAGTAATCCAATACATGATGGTTTGAATTTTGCTCTCCGGTTGTTGAACTTGGCCTCCACCAACAATGTGGTCCAAGTACACAAGCTTGATTTGCCATATTTGGCACTGTGCGGTCTTGACAGTGAGGCCTACCGTCTGCAGGTCCTCAACTACACCTCTGAGGTGGACCAGGTGATCTTCGTAGGTGGAGCCAAAGACAGCTATATCATCCAGATATGCTGCGCTATAGGCTTCCAGACCTGTTAAGATTTTGTTCACCAGTCTCTGAAATGTGGCAGGTGCATTTTTCAAACTAAAGAGCATCACAATAAATTGATAATTCCCACTGGGGGTTGAAAATGTTGTTTTTGGTTAGGCATCCTCAGAGAGTCTGATTTGCCAATATCCAGCAGTCAGGTCAAATGGACTGAGATAATTGGCATAGGCCAAAGTATCAATAAGATCATCTGCCCTCGGAATTAGATGGGCTTCAGTCCTAGTGACTGCATTGAGGCCTCTATAATCAACACAAAATCTCATCTATCTCTTACCTTCCTGGGTGCAAGGTTTAGGTATAAGGACTACAGGACTAGCCCAAGGGCTCTCCGAAGGCTCAATGACCCCCAACTCCAGCAGTTTTGGACTTCTATCCTGATGCAATCTCTGACATGGTCAGGATGTCTAACATTCTGCTCTTCACAGGCAGGCTGTCAGCTGTGTCTATTTCATGGGTACAGCAGGTAGTTTTCCTGGGAATCAGAGAAAACAGACTAGGAAACTGATTGAGAACCTGTCTACAATCAACTTGGTGTTGACCAGTGAAAGTGTCTGCCAAGACTACTCCTTCTATTGATCCAACAAGCAGGTTTTGTGAGAGGAGATCAGGGAGAGGGTCATTCTCTTCCTACTGTCCCTCATCAGTGGCCATAAGCAAGCTCATGTCAGCACTGCCCACAAAAGGTTTTAGGTGGTTCATATGAAGTACCCTGTGGGGATTTCTTGGATTACCTAGGTCAACCAAGTTGATTACCTCACCTTTCTAATCCAGTATGGTGTGGGGGCCACTCAATGATGCTGTAAGCAGGACCCGGTCCGTAGTAGAGCTGACATTCAGTGTATTGAAATCCCACTTTAGGAGTCTGGATAGGTTTAGGGGCTGATTGGTCGCCACCAATGGTATGCAAAATCACTATTGTTTCCTGCATTTTGCACAATATATGGGTGCAGGCAAATAATAGGATGATGCCAATGAGGAGCAGGAACTGCCGGACAATGAGGATGAGGAAGATGAGGAGCCACTGTTCCATCAGTATTAGCAAATTGGCGAAGGGACTATATCATTCACAATTTATTCACAGATGCGTGAGTGACTTACATCATGTTACAAAATGATGACGTCATGTTACTGTGTACATATTTCAGCAAATAAACACATGAGCACTGGCAGTGTGTATGCATTTTGATTTCATTTTCACAGTAAACATCAAAACAGTCACTTCACACCTGCTACTAATTGCCACACAGAAAATGCACATAGCATGTGTGTGTAACAAACAGCATAGGACAACATATGGTACAAACAAAGTACTGTGCATGCCAACTACCTGTAGCAAATAGTTCTCCATTGCAATCACAATAAACTTGGTGTGGTAAAGGAGATATTGTGCTATGGCTCTGTGTGTGTGTCTCCTACAGCTAGTAATTTGTACTGCCTCATATTTTTGGATGATAGTAGAGTTAATTGTGATGAATGTGAAGTCATTCAGCTAGAATGTGCATAGGAAAACAGGCCCAAACCTACAGTCTACATATGCTACATCAAAAACGGCATCCACATATGAAATCCATTAGTATACCTCATATCACACATACACATGCTACATACTATACTTTGGCAGTGCAACAGTTTCTACCTAGTGAAAATATAGCTACACTTGCCCCACTAGGCTAATATGCTAATGGGAGAAGCAGTGATGTAGGCTGTAGAACTTCTGACTAGGTACATCTTGCCCTGGCATTGGTGTTCTCCTCTAGTCCACCCAGGGCACTAGCCCACAAATCTCTGCCACTGCGAACAAGAGAGAGCATCCACAATGCTGTTTTTCTACTCTTGCAATATGCTGTGAACTGAAAATGACATTCAGGAGCAGACACTCCAAAACAAAACTCTCAACAAGTTCATAGCCTGCAGGTCTCTGGGTGAATGTTTATTGACAGTGTTTACCAACGCCATGTTATCTTCGTGAAACATAACTTTTTTGTTGTTGAAATAGTGCCCCACAGGCAAACCGCCATCACTAGTGGATTGCTCCGGCCAGAATTCCGCACACCAATGCCCTAGTCAGAAAACCACAAAACGGGAGCTGCCAGCTGCATTTGAGAAGATCTCCAAAGACCTTTTCCTCTATCCCTGCCATCGGGACCCAGTTGAATTCATTCAAATGGTCTGCCAAATCCTCAAGTCTGCTTTCACTCCCACTATCAACAGAATTCCATAAGGAAGAGATGCACCAATCCCAATCTCCTACAAAATGCACAGCCTGCACCGACTGCTCTGCAAGCAAAATTTAGACGCCCAAGCAAAACCTGAATCTCCTTGACCTGTATCTTATCCTTAACTAGCTTCTTAATTAGCAAGTCCATCACTTTCTCTTTTTTCTCTAAGAGCAGCTACACCTCCATTCTCACGGAATCCAGCTCCACACTGTTGTGGTTCACTGGAGTCAGTGACTTCACAGGACACGTTTTAAATAACTTTAGAGTTTATTGTGGGATCAACGAGCCCCCGCTCCTCTCACAACAGAAGAGAGGCACCAACTGACTCTTCATAGAACATTGACAAAGAATGTTCCAATGACAACAAATAGGATTCTGTGATAGATCAAACAAGCATATATAAGCACAACATATTACCTCTTTTTGTAAATACAATTGTGCAATAAAAGAATATGAACAAAAATACAGTTAGTGCATAAACACCAAGAAAATGGTAAATGAACGTAAAAATGATATTAGCGCAACTTCCAAGGAAGGCATCTAACACGTAACGACTTCCTTAATCTATGACCGGACGCACAGGTCCCAGAGACAATGTTAGGAGAAACATTTGTAGATCCTGTAGGAGAAAAAGACATATTTGCCGGTCTTGTGGAAGAATTAGAATTGTCAACAGGTACATCTGGTGGACCTAAAGGCTTGTTCAATGCAGACTGAACTTTGACAACTTTACCCAGGTTCCACCAATGACCACCCCTCATCATAACCGCACCACCACAAACTTTTTCTACACAAACTCGTTCACCAAAGGACATCTCACCTTTTCTGACAAATTTAGTGTTCCTAATGCGAACCATGTCCCCAGGAGACAACACAACCGTTTTGGCTGACTTTTTCAGATTATACCTGTTGGACATCTTTTCCTGTGCTGTTTTGACACGGGACTCCAAAGCAACATTATCCACACAACATGAAACCTTGTTAGCAACAGTCCTTAACAACCACTCCGGATAAAGAGTAGATGTAGGTACTCTGCCCTTAAGTGAAGCAAAAGGTGCAATTTTCTTAAGAGAATGTGGGGTTGTGCGGAAGAACCACAACATGGACCTAACCGCACCTTCCACATCTAAACAGTTGTGTTTAGCCCACTTGATACAATCCACAACCACTCTGTTCATTCTCTCGACTAACCCATTGGTTTGTGTCATGATTGCCGATTACAGTCCACGGACGAGCGCGCTCCCTTCCAAGATGGCCGCCCACTACTGCGCAGGTGCAACGCGGTCAGGCAAGTTGAAAAGCCTGACTTCCGGTGAGCTCGGAGCTTCGCGTTCCGGTGTTGCTCCTCAGGCTGTTGCGATATCTTCCCAACGTTCTGAGTTAGCCTGGACTATTCCGTAGCCATTCTTCGCCCTTGCTCTTTGCCAGTTTTTGACCCGTTTTCCATAAGAGGCTTCAGCTGTTGCTTACGGTCACCTCAAGTCAGAGCTCTGACACCCGAGCCTTGTTCCTCCCGCTCGGGGCATTTTTTCCCCATACGCGCCGCTGGCGCTTTTGTCCCCTTGCTCCCCTTGCTCCTGGTCTTGATAGACTGTAGCGGGTAGCGGTGTGCTCCGCCCCCCTTACCGGATTTTGTCTCGTGGGCCGGCCGGGTTTAACCGCTCACCCAGTTTCCAAATACCCCCCCTCAGTTCCACCCTTCCTTCGCTGAACCTTTCATTTCAGCCAAGTATTCTCCAGTCCTACAGAGACCCGCATTCTTCATCACATATAGGTGGAGTTCTGGATTGGATAGGATCCTTCGTTGCGGCTGGCAGTGGTGTTCCTGACTGTTCAAGGCTCTGTTCCTTCAAATCAAAGGTACTGTGCAGGGGTAGTTAGAGAGTTTAGCATTCACATGTAGGACGTAATACTTATCCCTGTATTGTTTGTCTTTAATGATACCTTAGATAAAGACGCTGGAAAACAAGGTGTTTTGTCTTACATCGTACCAGTGCCTGTTCCGGTAGACTCCTTAGGATTCTCCTTTGCAACCATCACTGTTCCCCCGCTAGGTAGGCATGCTGCTGTTCTGTTCATACTTACAGTTGGGAGGGGGGATCTAGGTACATTCACATTAGTTCTCTTCATTATTTATGTATTCTTTGTGCTTTTCTAGAGTTCCACATTCCCCAGACCACAGATGAGGTGAAGACTGCTGTTCTCTGGATGCTACCCCTCTTTCCTTGTTTTGTCTCCCCTCTTTCCCTTCTTACCTGTGTATTCTAGGGTTTGATAGATACACGGCGTGAGAGTGGAAAGTTGGGAATTAGCAACAGCTTCGTGGGAACTCGGTGGCGCTCCTGCAGAACCTTATCCGGTAAGATCCTGACAGAACGCGAAGCCCAAGTGGTTTGTTCTGCCCGGGCGCCATGGATTTACCCAAGGTTACGTTAGCGGATTTAGCCAATATGATAGGGAATTTACAGCTAGAAACACAAGCATTGACCACTCGGGTTAATACACTACAAAGAGAGAGGCTTGGGGAAGGTGGTTCTAGCGACGCAGCTCAGGTGATACACGTAACCACTCCCCCGTCCATTCCTCTCGCTCCGCCTGAAAGAATTTCGGGTGAGTCTACCAAATGTGCCACTTTTATTAGTCAGTGTCAGCTACATTTCACATGCAAAGCGCACTGTTTTCCCACAGACCAGGCAAAGGTGGCTTTCATGATCTCTTATTTAGGGGGATCGGCTGCTAAATGGGCAATTCCGTTGATAGAACGGGACGACCCTTTATTACAGGACTATGGGGCCTTCAAGGGAGAATTCAAAAAACTCTTCGATAAACATACCTATACTCAGTTCGCAGACACCGAATTACTAGCCCTCAAACAAGGGACAACTGATCTGATTTCCTATATCACTTCGTTTCAGAGGTTAGTGGTTGAAGCAGAATGGCCGGAAGAAAAGCGCAGTACTTTGTTTTATCGAGGCCTTAGAGACGACATTAAAGACGCCCTATCACAGATAGTCGATCTCCCTAGTAATTGTAAAGAACTTATTGACTTGGTGGTCAAAATTGATCATCGTCTTCAGGAACGGAAGAGAGAAAGAGGGAAAACAGAGAGTAGGACAGTGACTTTCCGAGAGAAAAAATCAGAAACCGCTTCTGCGGTAGATGAAGGGGAACCCATGCAGATAGGGACAATACGTGGTCCTTTGACCCTTGAAGAAAGACGCCGAAGGCGTGACAATCAGCTATGTCTCTATTGCGGGAAAGCGGGTCACTTTCTCAGAAACTGTCCTACCAAACCCGTGCAGACCAAGAAGTCGGAAAACTAGAAAGGCCGGGGCCTTGTGAGACCAGGACTCCGGGTTATTCAGGTTTAAGCGTCTCTTCTACTGACCCTCTTATGGCTCTCTCCAGTCACTTTTTCGTCCCCGCCGAACTAATCTGGGAACATGGAAAGACAAAGATCCAAATCATGATAGATTCAGGAGCTTCAGGGAACTTTGTGGATAAGGTTTGGGCCCAAGAACAACTTATTCAGGCTCAAGACAAAGGTTATGTGGAAACAGTAACCACGATCGATGGAAGCGTATTAAAATCAGGTCCCATCACACACAAGACAGAGGCCATACAAGTTCTTTTGGAACCTAATCATGCAGAAAAAATAGAATTCGATTTAATCCAATCTCCTCAGTTCCTGGTATTGTTGGGCCTCCCTTGGTTGAGGTTGCATAACCCTTTGATAGATTGGAAGAAAGCAACAATCCAGTTCCGACCTGAATGCTGTTTAGCACCTACAGTAACGTCTAGTCAGACCAGTAATGTGACAGGGGCTGAGGAAGGGAACACGTTACCCCAGGACTATCAAGATTTGAAGGCCATTTTCAATGAAGAAGAGGCCACTAGTCTTCCCCCTCATCGACCATATGATTGTCGAATAGATCTGCAAAACGGAGCTAAAATACCATGTAGCAGGGTTTACTCTCTCACGGAGAAAGAAAATCTTTACTTGAGAGAATATCTGGATTCCATGTTAGCCATGGGATTTATACGTCCATCCAGATCTCCAGCATCCTCCTCTCTGTTTTTTATACCTAAGCGGGAAGGGGGTCTACGCTGCTGCATAGACTATAGGTCCTTAAATAAAATCACGATTAAGAACAGGTACCCTCTTCCGCTCATCTCTTCTCTCCTTGATCGAGTGAGAAGTGCCCAAGTATTTACCAAACTAGACTTACGGGGTGCTTATCACTTGGTCAGGGTAGTAGAGGGAGATGAGCGGAAGACTGCCTTTTGTACTAAATACGGCCTTTATGAGTATCTTGTAATGCCCTTTGGGCTGTGTAATGCCCCCTCAGCATTTCAATTCTTCATTAATGAGGTGCTCAAGGAGATGTTGGATGTCTATGTCATTGCATATATTGACGATTTACTAATTTACTCTCCTTCCCTGCAAGAACACATACACCACGTAAGAAACATTTTACAGCGACTACGGGACAATCATTTATATTGCAAACTCGAGAAATGTATGTTTCATGTCCACACGGTTCCTTTTTTGGGTTTCATCATATCACCACAGGGGTTGAGTATGGACCCCCAGAAGGTTGAAGCCATTCATCGTTGGCCTGCTCCTCAGAAGGTAAAGGACATTCAAAGTTTCCTTGGCTTCGCCAATTTTTATAGGTGTTTTATCAATGGATTCTCAATAACGATAGCGCCTATCACAAAACTGTTGAAGAAAGGGGTTCCCTTTTTATGGACAACAGAAACCGAGAAGGCATTTCAAACGTTAAAGACAGCCTTCACACAAGCTCCGGTGCTCCAACACCCAGATCCCAGGTACCCATTCATAGTGGAGGCAGATGCTTCGCAAGTCGCGGTGGGTGGGGTGCTATCCCAGGCAGACCATACTACGGGAGAATTACATCCAGTAGCATTTTTTTCCCATAAGTTCACACCTGCAGAATTAAACTATGCTGTTGGCGACAAGGAACTGTTAGCCATTAAAAAGGCTTTTGAAGAGTGGCGTCAGTACCTGTTGGGGGCTAGACATACAGTTATGGTGTTCACGGATCACCGTAACTTGCAAATTTTAAAATCAGCCAAGGCCTTGTCCATGAGGCAATTGCGGTGGGCTCAATTTTTTAGTGAGTATGATTTCACTATTCAATATCGAGCAGGTAGACAGAACGGTAAAGCCGATGCCTTATCTCGGTTAGGGTTTGAATTACCGGAAGAACAGGTAGATCCACCCCACATCATACCTCAGAATAGAATAGTGGGAGGGATTTCAGAAGAGGACTTCCGCACTAAAGTAAAGACAGACCAACAGACAGTGAGTGGACAAGAGATGGTGGACTCTGTTGAGCATGTTACAAAGGAAGGGTTCGTTTTCGTGCAGGAAGGCCTGGTTCTTCCTACTTTGGACTTACAAAGACAGACTCTGGAATGGTGTCATTCACACCCTTTGGCCGGACACCCTGGAATAAAAAAGACCATTGCCTCTGTAGAAGATGGTTTTGGTGGCCCACTCTTGGAAAAGATGTGGAACAGTTTGTGAAAACCTGCCACGTGTGTGCCCAAAGTAAGACGTCCCTACAGAGTCCTATAGGATTACTTCAACCCCTACCTACACCCCCTCTGCCATGGCACACAGTGTCTATGGACTGTAGAATTACCACTCACTTCCAGTGGACACACCACCTTGTTGGTAGTAGTGGATCTGTTCACTAAGACGGCACATTTTGTTCCACTACAGGGTCTCCCTACTGCTGCTGAACTAGCTACGGTATTCCTCCATCAGGTAGTCAGGTTACACGGTTTTCCCTCGGTGGTCGTGTCAGACAGGGGTACTCAGTTTGTTTCCCGTTTTTGGAGGAAACTATGCTCTCTGCTGCAGATGGATGTCAGACTGTCCTCTAGTCACCATCCACAAACCGATGGCCAGACCGAGAGGGTAAACCAGTGTTTTGAACAGTACATAAGAAGCCAATCGTTACACTCCAGGACAGAATGGGACAAGATGGTATGGATAGCTGAATATGCTTATAATAACAGTCAACATGCATCCACAAAACACACGCCCTTCTTCTGTTCTTACGGCTTCCATCCTAAAACCTTACCCTCTGTAACTACCCCAGACTGTACCGTTCCAGCAGTCAGTGAATTTATTCAGAATATTCAAGACATACACAAGATCACTCAGGTTAATTTAGACCAGGCTAAAGCACAGTATAAGAGAGGGGCCGATTCTCATAGACAGGCAGAACCTTTGTATCAACCAGGGGATGAGGTATGGTTATCATCAAAATATATACCTTTAAGGGGTCCCTGTAATTTTAAACCTAAGTTTCTTGGGCCTTACAAGATCAAAAAAGTGATTAACCCAGTAGCTATGGAACTGAACCTGCCAGTGTCATTTAGGGTACACCCTGTCTTTCATGTTTCACTGTTAAAGCCTATGGAACCTGAGACTCGTCTTCCTCCGAAACCTGCTCCGGTATCAGTGGATGGAGATGAAGAATTCGAAGTAGAAGGCATTATTGATTCAAGAAGAAACAGACTTCGATTGCAGTACTTGATACACTGGAAAGGTTACGGAATAGAGGAACGTACGTGGGAACCAGCTAGTCATGTACATGCTCCTCGATTAATCCGTCTGTTTCATAGACGCCATCCTCACAAGCCCAAACCTGTGGGAGGGGTTCTAGGGGGAGTATACTGTCATGATTGCCGATTACAGTCCACGGACGAGCGCGCTCCCTTCCAAGATGGCCGCCCACTACTGCGCAGGTGCAACGCGGTCAGGCAAGTTGAAAAGCCTGACTTCCGGTGAGCTCGGAGCTTCGCGTTCCGGTGTTGCTCCTCAGGCTGTTGCGATATCTTCCCAACGTTCTGAGTTAGCCTGGACTATTCCTTAGCCGTTCTTCGCCCTTGCTCTTTGCCAGTTTTTGACCCGTTTTCCATAAGAGGCTTCAGCTGTTGCTTACGGTCACCTCAAGTCAGAGCTCTGACACCCGAGCCTTGTTCCTCCCGCTCCGGGCATTTTTTCCCCATACGCGCCGCTGGCGCTTTTGTCCCCTTGCTCCCCTTGCTCCCGGTCTTGATAGACTGTAGCGGGTAGCGGTGTGCTCCGCCCACCTTACCGGATTTTGTCTCGTGGGCCGGCCGGGTTTAACCGCTCCCGCTCCCCCAGTTTCCAAATAGCCCCCCTCAGTTCCACCCTTCCTTTGCTGAACCTTTCCTTTCATCCAAGTATTCTCCAGTCCTACAGAGACCCGCATTCTTCATCACATATAGGTGGAGTTCTGGATTGGATAGGATCCTTCGTTGCGGCTGGCAGTGGTGTTCCTGACTGTTCAAGGCTCTGTTCCTTCAAATCAAAGGTACTGTGCAGGGGTAGTTAGAGAGTTTAGCATTCACATGTAGGACGTAATACTTATCCCTGTATTGTTTCTCTTTAATGATACCTTAGATAAAGACGCTGGAAAACAAGGTGTTTTGTCTTACATCGTACCAGTGCCTGTTCCGGTAGACTCCTTAGGATTCTCCTTTGCAACCATCACTGTTCCCCCGCTAGGTAGGCATGCTGCTGTTCTGTTCATACTTACAGTTGGGAGGGGGGATCTAGGTACATTCACATTAGTTCTCTTCATTATTCATGTATTCTTTGTGCTTTTCTAGAGTTCCACATTCCCCAGACCACAGATGAGGTGAAGACTGCTGTTCTCTGGATGCTACCTCTCTTTCCTTGTTTTGTCTCCCCTCTTTCCCTTCTTACCTGTGTATTCTAGGGTTTGATAGATACACGGCGTGAGAGTGGAAAGTTGGGAATTAGCAACAGCTTCGTGGGAACTCGGTGGCGCTCCTGCAGAACCTTATCCGGTAAGATCCTGACAGTTTGTGGGTGTCCAACAGAACTCCTCAAATGCTTCACACCAGACTCACTTAAAAATTCATTCATTTCTTGATTGACAAATTGCACACCATTATCAGAAACAATAGCCTCCAGAAACCCTTCCCTCATGAAAATCTCTTTAAGAAAGAGTATGGCATTACGAGCAGTGGGAGACGCACAAAACTTGACCTCAGGCCACTTGCTGTGGAAGTCCATAAGTACAAATGCAAAGCGCAAGTTGTGAGGAAGAAAATTAAATGGCCCAACCAAATCTATTCCCACTTTAAGCCATGGCTTCGTCTGGAAGGAAATGGGTTGAAGTGGAGGAGTGACCACTTTCAAATCCTTTTCAGCCCCATTACAAACGACACACTGCTTGACCCTCCCATCTATGTCTTTGTCCATAGAGGGCCGCCAATAATGTAGCCTGAGACGCTTTTTTGTCATGGTTGCTCCAAGATGGCCATCATGTGCATAATCAACTAGTTTGATGTGAATGCCCATGGGAGGCACACATCTACCATCCCTCATAACAACACCATCTTCAATAGATAGTTCCTCTGCTATTTTCCAAAAAGGCTGAATGTCCTGAGACATGCACCTCTCTCGGGGCCACCCTTTCACAATGTATTCCTTTACTTTGACAAGAATCAAATCTTCATTCACAGCCTTCTTCCACTCTGCCTCACTGCACGCTTTATTTTCAACTGCATCTACAACAGCAATAAAACAGTCCTCCTTATCCTCATCCACATCCAAAGGATCATCCTCACACAGAGGGAGCCTTGACAACATATCAGCTCTAACATTTTGTTTACCTGGTATATGCTTTGTAACAAAATCGTATTGTAAAAGTTTGGTAGTCAACCGTGCAATACGAGGTGTAGCGTATTTGAGCCGTTCACCTCCCAGAATGTATACCAGAGGTTTGTGATCCGTTTGAATAACAAATTTTCTACCCCAAATGAGGGTTCTGAATTTTTCGCATGCCCAATAACATGCTAACAGCTCCTTCTCAATCACTGAATAATTAACCTCAGGATCTCTAAGTACCCTAGAAGCATAGCTGATAGTGACTTCATTGTCTCCTGACAATTGAGTAATCACTGCCCCTAGACCATAATGGCTGGCATCAACTGTGATGATACACTGCCGGATCATATGCTCTAAGAGTTTTGGCATTGAGCATTTCCGATTTGACCAACTCGAATGTTTCCTGACAATTGCTATCCCACTCGAAAGTGACATTCGATCTCAACATATTAGAGAGAGCCTTCATTTTGCTAGCATAGTCAGGTATAAAGCGTGAGTAAAACTCACACAACCCCAAGAAAGAGCGTAGCTCATCATTGTTCTTTGGACTCGGACACTCCACCACTGCTTTTACCAAACCAGGTCTAGAGCTCACTCCATCACCAGAAACAAGATGTCCAAGAAATTCAATCTCTCTCTTCCAGAACTCACATTTATTTTTCTTTACAACAATACCTTTTTTCTCAAAAATACTAAGAACTGACCTCAGAATCTTATCATGCTCCTCCAAGTATTTGCTAAAAATTAGCACATCATCTTGAAAGATGACTACACCCTTGACTCCTTGAAGCACAGACTACATGACCCTTTGAAATACAGAGGCCGCAGAAGCTAACCCAAAGGGCCTTCTGCAAAATTGGAAGGAACCAAAGGGAGAATTGAAGGCTGTATAATGACGCGACTCAACATCCAACAAGATCTGATGATACGCCGACGCCAGATCAATCTTTGAGAACCATTGAGCATCCCTCAGTTCTTCTAGTGAATCACCTATCTTTGGAAGAGGATCGGCATCCACCCATATCTCTTTATTGAGACTCCTCAAATCAATGCACAAACGGATCTCACCATTTTGTTTTCGTGCGACAACTAATGGACTAAGCCACAAACTTGAATCCACAGGCTCAATAATCCCAGAATTCTCCAGTCTGACCAATTCTTCCTTTAGATCTGCTCTGAGACTAAATGGCACTGACCTGACTTTGTGTTTCACCGGTACAGCATTGTCTTTTACTTTAATCACGTGCCTAAAACCCACAATCTTACCAAGCGAGTCTGAGAACACACTGGGGAATTCCATTTCTAAACAAGTAGAATCAGGTATGTCTTGCATAACTAATACCTGTTCACTTGTTCCAGGTCTCAATATCATACCAAAAAGGCCTTGATGATACCACCCAAGTATATTTAATCCTTGAACTGCCACATAGATTTTACGGTGAATCTTACGGCCCTTGAATTCCAACACATCTTCTATGTAGCCTTCCAAATCTATTTTGCGTCCCTCTGTCGTGAATCAGTCCCAGGTCCGATACTCCTCAGGATTCGGGCGACGCTATATGGGGTCCACCTCTCGACGTCACCAACTTCCTGCACTAAAGGCACGGAAGACTGGAGCAATCAAGCGAGTGAAGGGAAGGATGGGAACAGCGGGGAGTAGAACCTGTAAAGAAAGTTAACATTCAAACAATAATAAAAAGACAATGCAATACCACTTAGCTACTCTCAGTAAGTCTCACTAACCAGTTATCAGTTCTCTTAAAGGAGCTTCCTTAGTTCCTCTTAAACACGCACACCACAACTAGTTTGCGTAACCATACACCACATGACCAATCACAAAATATCACCAGAATTCTTGGGTTGTTGTGTACCTCAACAGTTAGAGTGAGAGTCTCTGGTTATATGCTGATGGATATCAGAACGCTGTGGATGGCACTCTTATAGCGTACAACACTCACTCTCAGGGTGCACACTATCAGAAAACCATAATTGTATGTCTTCGCGTGAACCATCAATGGCTGCCGGAATTTCCTTTCCGCGCTAGACCGTTTGCGATAGTTCTACATGACACCCAGCCTGATAGATATAACTGTCCTATACCTGTGCGCGGTCAAAAGAGGTCTTTACCGCTCTTGATCTATGATACCACTTTTTGTAAGGTAATCCAGAATTTTCCGTTTTTGTAGGGGCTCTGTCTCTATACCTTATCTGAGGTCTATATGCCCCTCGAAATGAGAACCTGTATTGTTGTGCGAGTAATAGCCTGTCTCGGGATCCGTGCGCACACTCCCCCCAGGGATCAGCGCATATCACCCCTTGATACTTGCAGTTTGTAAGTTCACCAGACGCCGCCCTTGGTCTTACACGCTGCCCTCGCGTGTACCACTGACTCCGTCTGCTGAACCATTCTGGTGCCGTAGCGATTCGGAAATGCCTCCGGTCCTGTCTCGTTGCGTTGCAAACAAGTACCGCAGACAAAGCAATCCGAGATTCTCTGCCTCACCACCAGACTCTGATGCCGAAATACTCGGCCGAAGCAACCGCAATCCCAGTGGCTAGCAATCCAAATGCAGGAAAACCCAGGTACGAGCATCCGCTCGTTGATTTCAATTTTCGTCAATTACGCACAACGGAGTGCGTGTGTCCTGGGCGTTTTATGCCCGTTGGCTCCTCCCCCTCATGCGCAGGGGTTTTTGGGAGTTGTAGTTATTGTAGGCGCATTGGGCCCGGATCCTGACAGTAGGTCCCCCGCCAGGCGCCTCCTAGAACCTGGTTTATCTGGGTACTTCCGATAGAAAGCCCTGATCTTGGCCGGCGCGTGCACATTGGCGCTGTGTACCCACGAATCCCCCTCAGCAGTGTACCCCTTCCAGGAGATCAAATACCACAAGTTACCTCCCCTGTACTTGGAATCTACCACGCGGCGTACCTCATACTCCTGTCCATCTTCCATGGAAACTGCAGGTGGAGGTTTCCGCAAACCACCCTTTGCCGGTTTTAGAAGACTACAGTGGAACACCGGGTGTATTCTCAGCGAGCCCGGAAGACGTAATTTATATGCTACAGGATTGACTTGTTTAATCACCCGATACGGGCCAATGTAACGGGGGTGGAACACGCTCCGTAGCTTAAAACTGAAGTTTTTAGTGGACAACCACACCCGGTCCCCTTTTTGATACTGTGGGCCCTCCACCCTATGTCTATCAGCCCAGTTCTTATATCTTATCTTGGACTTCACTAAGAGTTTCTTTACTCGTGAGTGTCCTTGACGCAACTCCATCATGTGGGCTTGTATCGAAGGCTGATTTATGACCCGTCCTCGCATGACAATCGGCAAAATCCTAGCGTCATACCCATAGTTGGCTACAAAGGGCGAAACACCAATGGAGCTGTGGGAGGCGTTATTATACGCCAACTCTGCCATCCATAACATGGACACCCATGATTCTTGCGCGCTTTCAGCATAACATCTTAGATATTTCTTTACCGTTTGGTTTAACCTTTCGGTTTGTCCATCAGTCTGTGGGTGGAAACTCGAGGACAGTGCCGAGTCGATATGCAGAGACTTACACCACCCTTTCCAAAAACGTGCAACAAACTGGGGCCTCTGTCGGATACGTTAACCAGCGGAATTCCATGCAGTTTCACTATGTTTTGCAACAGCAATTGTGCTGTTTGACCCGCTGTAGGCAGTGTCTTGCAAGGAATAAAGTGGCCCATCTTTGTGAGACTGTCAATTATCACCAGGATGGCTGAATGCCCTTGATCCACCGGAAGACCTGTGATAAAATCCAGGCTGATGTTCTGCCATGGTGCTTGGGGTGTTGGTAAGGGGACCAATTTGCCCCTGCGAGGGGTTGTGTCTGTGTTTCCCCTGGCGCAGTCTTCACACCTTGACACCCACTTCTTAACGTCCGGGACGAGGGTTTTCCACCAAAAATATCTTTGCACCAGTAATGTGGTTTTTTGTATGCCCGGGTGTCCTGCTAAAGGAGAGTCGTGACACCACTCAAAGGCTCGTCTTTTAAGGGCTTGTGTAGGCAGAAACAATTTACTGTTCTGGAAAGGCAGCCCACCCTGGATCTTGCGTTCCGGGCTTTTTTCCGCCCAACTGCTCCAAGCCTCCTGACTCCGGTTGTTCCTTATGCTTTTTCGATATTCTTCTGCGCGTACGGCACATATCACCTTGGACGGAGGTATGATGGCCTCTTTGGTTTCTTCCTCGTTACCCTCCACAGTCATCACTCTAAACAGAGAGTCGGCCTTCCGGTTATCTGCCCCTGGACGGAAGGTGATTATGAAATTTTACTCTTCGAAGAAGAGCATCCACCTCATTTGTCTTGGTGACAGACGCCTAGCTGTTCTCAGGTACTGTAGGTTCCGATGATCGGAATACACAGTCACCGGAAATCTGGCCCCCCATAAATACGGACGCCATTCCTGAAAAGCTTTTTTGATAGAGAGGAGCTCTTTTTCTGCAATGTTATAGTTCCTTTCGGCCGGTAACAACTTCTGGGAAAGATACGCCACAGGGTGGAGCTGCCCGGTGTGTTTGTCTCGTTGTGACAGGATGGCCCCGATAGCTTCATTAGAAGCATCGGCCTCCACTATGAAAGGAACATCCAACTGTGGGTGCCGCAACACTGGTGCCGAGGTAAAAGCCTTCTTCAGATACTCAAAGGCCTGGTTAGCTTCGGCGGTCCAGGCGAACGCCACTCCTTTTCTGAGCAGACGAGTAATCGGGATGGCCCTTTGTGAAAAACCTTGAATAAACCTCCTGTAGTAATTAGAAAACCCCAGGAAGCACTGTACGTCTCTCACGTTTTTGGGGACCGGCCACTCCTGTACTGCAAGTACTTTTCGCTCTGACATTCTCATCCCATCCGGACGGAGTATCACTCCCAAGAATTCCACTTCCGTCACCCCAAACTCGCACTTACTTATTTTGCAAAATAAACGGTGCTTTCGTAACTCTCTCAACACCTGTAACACATGTTCGTGGTGAAGGTCTAAAGACTCAGAATAAATCAAAATGTCATCTATATAAACGACTACCGTTCTATCCACGAAATCCTTAAGCACATCATTCAAGAAGTACTGGAATGCCGCCGGGGCGTTACACAACCCGAACGGCATTACCAGATACTCAAAAAGACCATGGCGGGTTTTAAATGCCGTCTTCCACTCATCCCCTTTACGAACGCGCACCAGATGGTACGCCCCTCGAAGATCCAACCTTGTGTAAATTCTAGCTTCCCTTACTTGATCCAAAAGGACAGGGATAAGGGGTAGAGGATATCGATTACGTACTGTGTTTTTGTTGAGCATGGGATAGTCACAGCATGCTCTCAAATTCCCATTGGCCTTCGCAATAAAAAACAAAGGAGAGGCCGCTGGTGAACGGGATGGGCGAATGAACCCTATCTCCAAAAAATGGTCTAAATACTCTCGAAGATGTTTAGTCTCCGGTTCGGAGAGCGCATAGACTCTACACGTAGGAATCGAAGCTCCTTCCACCAGATCTATTTGGCAGTCATACAGACGATGTGGAGGAAGCGCCTCGGTCTGTTATTTGCTAAACACATCTGCAAATGACCTATACTCTTTGGGTAGTATAACGTCCTTTTCTGCTGCTGTGGCGGCTACCCACGTGTTTTCCAACACTGTGGCCCCCAAACTCCCCCCTAGCATCATATGCTCCTGATATTCCTCAGATAAGAACTGAACGGTTCGGCCTCTCCAATCTATGGTGGGATTGTGAAGGCTGAACCACGGCATTCTTAAGATTACCTCGTACTGCGGTGCATCTATGATATTCAATGCCAATGAGTCTATGTGGTACATCTCGCCTACTCTACACGTCAATCTTAATGTCTCGGTTTGTTCTAGGAGGAGTCCCGAGGTGAGAGGTTTGCCATCAACAGCTAAAACTTCTTCGGGGATGTCACGTGCGGTCTTTCCTATCGCTAATCTTTCCACCAGTCCTCGATGGATAAAATTACCTGTTGCCCCAGAATCCAACATAGCGTTGATTTGATAGGTTTGTCTGCTGGTTTCTAACCACATGATTAATTCTAAATGTCTTTCAGTATCATCCTGTTGATTGGTGGCCAAGGATGGGATCGACCACCTGGGAACCTCGACTTCCTCCGAGGCTTCACCCCCCTTTCCTGGATATTCCACTCCCGCCACAGTGGCTATAGCTTTTTTATTTCTGTAATTTCCCCATGGTCTCTTGGGACGAGCAGGACACTCACGGACGTAGTGCCCCTTCTTCCCGCAGTACATACACAAGCCTTGTGTTCGTCTGCTCTCTCTTTCATTCCGTGACAATTGAGCATGGACCGCTCCCACTTCCATGGGCTCAGAGGCCGCCTCACTGCACGTGGCCTCCTTTTTCACTCTCTCTCCCCGGAACCTATCGCCTCCCCGGTCGGTAATCCGACCGTCCAAACGTAAGGCTAAACTGATTAGAGCTTCGCAGGTTCTGGGCTGAGGATCTATTCGAGCTATAACGTCCTTTAAATCGTTGGATAATCCCTGATAGAAAAGAGACATTCGCTTCTCTTCCGGCCATGCCGCTTCCGCTACCAACCGATTAAACGTGGTTAAGTAAGTCACTAACTCTGTTCTCCCTTGTTTTAATTCTAATAGCTCCCTATCTGCGCTGAACGTGTTAGTTCTCCTGTCAAAAACCCCCTCCAATGCTGCTCTGAAATCGTCCCAATCTGATAAGACCGGATCGTTATGATGTACTAAAGGCACCGCCCAATTGGCTGCATCGCCAGCCAAGTAGGAGATAGCAAACGCCACCCTAGAATGGTTAGTAGGGAATGAAGACGGCCTACAGGAGAAGTGCATCAATATCTGAGTGAGGAACACCTGTATCTTATGGGGGTCTCCCGAATATCTCTCCGGATTGGCTAAAGGAATGGGTGGAGATACATTAACCTGTATGGGAGGCGTAAATTTAGAAAATAAGGTATGAATCATACCAGATCAGTGGAGCCCTCTATATGCCAGCACCTAAGCTGCTATCCCTTCTGTATGTAGGTCCCTATATACTTGCTAGGGTTAAGTGTGCACACTGAATCGCACCCACTGATACAATGCCAGTCCAAACGGACCTTACAATCTTAGACCAAAAGCACAGGTGCACCACACTTTGAGAAAATGGGGAAGATAATAATATAATTCATTCCCAACGTAAATGTAATTTTGAAAAAAGTCATTTTTTATTCACAACATTCATAATTGATCTCTTTTTTTAAAAACAATGGAATATAAATACAGTCTGTTCTTGACAATACAGCCGACGCGTTTCGTCCTTGAAGCGGACTTCTTCAGGGCTGTTTGGACACAAACATATAAAAATACATAAGCATACATATAAAACAAAATATACATAATATACAAATATATATATACAACCCACACCTGTGTGTGCTACAAACTATTCAGGTGACAATTTTCTGTAATTTTCCGTTATTTTTTCTTATTTTTCTTTTTACACATGTGTCAGCATGTTTATTAGCTTTCATAATATTATTCCTAAACACTTAATATATACATTCCATGTAGATCATTTTGTCCCATTACAACATATACAGCGCTGTATTGTTGTTTCTAATAAAGGTTAAGATATTCAAATTTTAACATAATTCAGGTATAGAGATGATGTGTGATCTGAACAGAGAAAGAGGGGTGAGAAAGGGAATCCATTTCCACATTTTCCAAACCAGGGAGGGAGAGTACAAGCAGGTAAGGTCACAACACTTTTTGTCAATGCCAGTCACAAGAAACAAATATAGAGTCACAATTGCTAACATGCCCAGGTCTTGGATCATATGCAACTTCTGATTATTCTTAAGTTTTGCAGCAATAAAGACGCGACGTAAATAATTACTAATACCCACCATATGATAAGTTGCACTAGACCTTAAGTCTTTAACTGCACTGAAGGGAGCAGTGGTAGTCCAAGGGTGACTGTGGTTGGAAGCCCCAAATTCTTATTAGAATATAGACTATCTAAAAATGAAAGAGAACTATGATAGTCAACATACATAAGTGTCAAGTAACAAAGTAGGCCTATATTGTAACATAGAAGTCCCAATGTTTTATACTTACATATGGGAATAAAATTCTTATGCGGTCACCATAGAGTTCAAACGAAGGATGATCGTGTTGATCCTTCCAAAATCATTCAAGTATATTCTTGATATTTGCGAAAAAGTGCAGTTTTTACAGTCTATAAAAAAAGGTGGAATGCTTGTGAGGCCGTTGTATGCTGGTTTGACATAAAGTTAGTCTAACCGCAACATGAGCCCACCCCCTAGGCGTCCCAAATGCGAACCATCACATAAGACAATCATGGCCTAAAACCATGGGTTCCCCCTGGAGCCTCAGTAATAGTTTTCCATCATAAGGTGAAGAAGGCAACCAAGGCACATATACCCTGTCAGTCAAGTAAGCTCATAACTAAATAGTACCCTAGAATAATAGAGTCACTCCCAAGTCTTTGAGTGACAAGCTAATAAGTTGAATATTGGGCCCCCTATGCAATGAAATGGCAGCAGAGCACACCGGTATCTAGGCAGATAGATAGACTCTCATGGCATACACTGTGCGTCCCGCGCCAAGCGAGAATATATATTTACATGTTTTATAGTTTAAAACTCGGCAAAGTATAAAGATAACCTGTGAGCCAGTGTCTTGGCAGATAAGTAGGCACTCATGGCAATTAATGCACGTCCTTCGCCAAACAAAACTAACGACAGGATTTTTAAGTGTAAAACTAGGTAAGGTCTACAGATAACCTGTGAGCCAGTGAAATAACCAATTCATCAAACAAAACACTTGAAATATGGGAACAAACGTATCCAATATCTGGGGTAGCTTCTAGTCCACCTCCCGTTAAGATAATAAGCTCTGGTTATATTTAAATTACAAAATAGCTCTGGTAAGCAATCCTACCCAAATCCGGCTGTTGCAGGCTCCCGACGGTCTCGATAATAACGGCTGACGGTGAATAGGTAGTGTCGAGGACAGCTGAGTGGCCATGCCCGTGCTTTAAATATACGTGGTAATTGATCACCACGAGTAACACCTGAGAGCCTTCACACTCCGGCATCATGAATAATAGACGAGTCATGTATGCGAGGGGCTACTCAAATGGTGCGGCCATATTGGAGTGTTGTGCTAACGCCGCAATGTTATTGATAATGCTATATGTTTTGCCCTTGTTTTACTAAACACTGGAGATAAATCGCTTTACCGACTTAGTCTGCCATATCCGCGAGACATGGAAGTAAAAAAGTCCTATCTATTTCCCACAAAAGATGGTATACGAAACAGCCATCCTGGGAAAGATTAATGTGACACGAGACACTCGTGAGAGATGTAGTATAGCAGTTTTCTTAATTTTGTCATCTATATATACAAAGTATGCTCAAAGTAGATTATAGTTATAAAGTGATTCTCTTCTCCAAACCAAGACAAATCCGTCTGGTCTAAATCCCCACAAGTAATAATATGCCCGGCAGCCATCTTGGAAAGGGTTTTAATAAATAAGGGAACCATCCTTTTGCTATCTAATTTTTATTATAGATACTACATCCATAAGTCTAGCCGCACCACGTACGCAGTATAAAGTGCACTCAAAAGGGTGTGTTTGTTATAAATAATTATTAATTTTAGTCATCTATTTACGGTGGATGTGAGGATAAGAGACTATTTTCTAACCCTACACGGTATTGCATATAAGGCTGCTATCTTTAAATTGATTCGATTAACAACCTATGAGTGGTATATATTCTAATTAACGCCGAAGTAGGCTGCCAATCAAAGTACCTCATATAGTGCCAAACTAACACCATAGGGGAGTATTTTAAAGTCAGTGATAGCCAGATAGTGCATGATGATCCAAACCTGGGAGTTAGTCACAATAAGGTACTCACAAACAAAAGGCTACCAAGGCAAACAACCGAAAGAAAACCGCAAGAGAGAGAGATAAATTATTATCCTAGTTTTCCAATAGGAAAAAAGCATATTAGCCACAATTGATCATTTACAGTACAGAGTACAGCAATCGTTGGATATCGTAGGTAAAACAGCATGGACAGTCCATCTAGAGCATTTTCAGAATAACATTTTAGTGAAACATATACTAGCGATGCATGAGTTTTTTATATATATATATATATTCCCACTTTGTTCTTATTCATAATATGCCTTAAATTGTAAGTCCAGGTATATAGTAAATCCAAGGGATACACTGCCATGTGTGGGACCAACACATTACTCAAGGAAATAATGCATCTCATCATCGCTATTATGCCCTAATTCTACACATTTAAGTCTACATATCCATGCGGCTTCATTTTTTCTGAGGGTAAGTTCTCTGTCCCCTCCTCTCGGGTGGATGGGAATGTGATCTATTCCTATAAACCAGAAGTCCTCCATGTTCCCATGGTTTTCCTGCATATGGTAGGTCAAAGGGTATCTAAGATCACCCTTCCGAAGTGCCCTTAAGTGTTCTTGTATTCTTATTTTAAGTGGCCTCTTGGTACTGCCCACGTAGATCTTGTTACATGGGCAGCCCAAGATGTAGGTCACAAATGTCGATTTGCAATTAATCATGTAATTAATCTCATATGTACGGTTGGTGTTATAGCAAAATGTCTTGGTCTTATTTTTGCCCAACCTACATACATTGCATTCATTACATGTGTAGAAACCCTTTGTCATGTGGGGTAACCAGGTCTGAGATTTCGGAGTCGTAACATAGCTAGGGCATAGCTTGTTACGTAAAGTCTGTCCTCTCCTATAGGTCACTCTTGGTTTATCAGGGATAATCCCTTGTAGACTCGGTATCTCTCTCAATAAATGCCAATTTTTTCGTAGAACATTATACGTTCTACTGCTATTGTTGTTGAATTGGGTATTGAATGAGATTCTGTGTTTAGCCTCTTTTTGTGCAGGTTTTGATTTTAATGTATCAGCCCTAGGTACTTTCATCACCCTTCTGTGTGCCTTTTCCAATATTGCCTTAGGGTATCCTCTACTGAGGAACCGCTGTTCTGTTTCATTGATATTTTCAAAAAATGTGCTTTCCAGACTACAGTTGCGACGCATCCGGACCATTTCCCCGTAGGGGATATTGTTTACTACATGGTTTGGATGTGCGCTTAGGAAATGCAATGTACTATTGCATGCAGTGTTTTTCCTATGCGTGCGACTCTGGATTTGGTTATCATGGACATAAAAAGTTACATCCAGGAAATCGATAGTTTCCCTGTTGTACTCAATTGTAAACTTCACGTTGAAAGGGTTGTCATTTAGGTAGGAATAATATTCCAAAAGATCCGGGGCAGGCCCATCCCATAACATAATGATGTCATCGATGTACCTGCCCCAGAAAATGACATTGTCCATCCATTTCGCAGCATGGCGACCCCAAGCATGCCCCCGCTCAAACCAGCCCATAAAGAGCCCGGCATAAGCGGGGGCAAACTTTGAGCCCATAGCCGTACCCTGGATCTGATGGAACCACTCAGAGTCATACAAAAAAAAGTTTTTCGATAGGATGATCTCCGTCATTTCCAGGAGAACCTCATTATGTAAGTAATGATCCGCTGTTCTTTGACCTAGAAAATGTTGTAATGCCTGAATTCCAAATTCTTTTTTAATGCACGTGTAAAGGCTAGTCACGTCAAGCGTGACGAACATAAGGTTTTCAGACCAGACTAGGCCCTCAAATTTGCCCAATATGTCCTTCGTGTCCTTTATATACGACGGGAGATTTTGGACCAATGGTTGGATATAATGGTCCACATATTCGGAGAGTCTTTCGGTGGGTGAATTCACCCCCGAAATGATGGGGCGTCCAGGTGGAAAAGAACCTCCCTTGTGCACTTTGGGTAATATGTATATACACGGGGAGGTAGGTTTTTGTACCATAAGATATTTGCACTCATCTTCACTTAGTAGACCATTATCTCTCCATTCTAAGAGTCTCATATTGATATGTACACCTAGAGTCTTAATGGGGTTGCCTGAAAGTTTCGTGTAACATGTGGTGTCCGATAGCTGCCGTGCGATCTCTCCCATATAGCTTGTTTTCTCCATAATCACGACATTCCCCACCTTGTCTGCCTCACGGATAACTATGGACGTGTCAGTTTTAAGTCCCCTCAAAGCATCATTTTCTCCTGCAGTTAGATTATACTTTTTCTTGTTACGAGGGATTGGATGTTCCCAGATTTTATAGAGGCCCTGGGTAACTTTCTCTCTGAAAAGGTCAATATTTGGGTGTGTGCCGTGTGGAATATATTTGGATTTAGTTCTTAGACCACTGTCCAATAACACATCCTCTGAAATATCCAACTCATTTCTAATTAGCTCCAATTCAATAGGGGTTTCATACTCGACAGACATCATTGTTTGTAAAAGGTTTATTTCATTTACAGTGTGCGAGGGTGGGACATATTCTTCAGACGATTTTGTACATACATATGGGTTACGGGAGAAATGGTCCTTCAATTTGAGTAAACGTACAAATTTCGAAAGATCCACAAATACATCAACATCATTACCCATTTGATTGGGGCAAAAACCTAGGCCCTTGCTTAATACAGAAATATCATCGGCTGACAAAATTCTTTTGGAAAGGTTAACTATCATTAGTTCCTTAGACCCAGAGCTACCAATCTCATCTATTTCCCTGGTTTCTTGGAGCGAGTCAACCTGCCCACTGGTTCCTCTCTTGTTTTTTTGTTGGTCCTGTTTGTGCTCCTGCCATCTCCTCCCCCCCCTTCTGGTTTTTGATCCTTTGATACTGATTTTGCCCCTAATCTTAGTCGCTCCATTTCCAATAAAAAATTCGATCTGTTTTCCGTCCCACTTGTGCCTGCGGATTCTTCCGAGATAACTGAGCTAGTTGCCGATGAGATGGAAGTGACACTACTTGCCGGAGTTAAGTCCAAAGTGTCCTCCCGTGGTCTTTTTCCCTCCCCTGGGATTTTTACATTGTCATATTTATGAGAGAACGTGTACACTCTCCCGTCTCTGTAATCTTTGTCATCCCTTTTAATTTTTTTGATCTTTTTGTCCCTTAGGTACAACTGATGACTCTCTAAGATTTCGTCCAGGATGGCATAGTTTTTCTTGACCACATCCTTAAGTTCTGATGTTAAAATCTCTTTCTCTATTTCCTCTATTTCTTGTTGTAATTTGATTCCTTTCTTTTCAGCATTCTTTATGAGTATACGCATCATATTGAAAGATGCATTACGTAAGTTTCCCTCCCAATCCTCAAGGGACTCTTTGTCCAGATCCTCAAAGGTCGGAAAGATCAAGATTCTGAGACCCCTTGGTATTTTTTCATTTTCAATATACTTTTCCAGGGTGGTTCCGTCCCACCATCTGGACATCTCAAGCTTTTTTAATTTTTCCAACCTTTGAAATTTAGCCTTAAGGCCCTCTGACTTAGGGGCAGCGCTACCCCCATCACCAGTTTTAGAGCTTGTAGCAAAAAGGTCCTGGGCTAGTTCTTGTCTTCTATCCTTGAATCCTGCCATCATTAAGTATTATGAGTTCAGGAGTCAAGGCGATCTTTATAAGAAAAGATTTTTTATATTCAAGAGTTAATATTGTACAATGGCTTGAAGGGCAATTTAGTGCTAATTCGAGGGGTATAACATAAATTTAGAAAATAAGGTATGAATCATACCAGATCAGTGGAGCCCTCTATATGCCAGCACCTAAGCTGCTATCCCTTCTGTATGTAGGTCCCTATATACTTGCTAGGGTTAAGTGTGCACACTGAATCGCACCCACTGATACAATGCCAGTCCAAACGGACCTTACAATCTTAGACCAAAAGCACAGGTGCACCACACTTTGAGAAAATGGGGAAGATAATAATATAATTCATTCCCAACGTAAATGTAATTTTGAAAAAAGTCTTTTTTTATTCACAACATTCATAATTGATCTCTTTTTTTAAAAACAATGGAATATAAATACAGTCTGTTCTTGACAATACAGCCGACGCGTTTCGTCCTTGAAGCGGACTTCTTCAGGGCTGTTTGGACACAAACATATAAAAATACATAAGCATACATATAAAACAAAATATACATAATATACAAATATATATATACAACCCACACCTGTGTGTGCTACAAACTATTCAGGTGACAATTTTCTGTAATTTTCCGTTATTTTTTCTTATTTTTCTTTTTACACATGTGTCAAGAACAGACTGTATTTATATTCCATTGTTTTTAAAAAAAGAGATCAATTATGAATGTTGTGAATAAAAAATGACTTTTTTCAAAATTACATTTACGTTGGGAATGAATTATATTATTATCTTCCCCATTTTCTCAAAGTGTGGTGCACCTGTGCTGTATGGGAGGCGTACCTGATCCCACATCAAAGGGGTTCCTTGACAGCCTATCCACCTTGTCCCGTAAATCTGCCGTTTCGGCCCTAGAGGCCACCAACTCCCGCTGCACTGCGGCAAGTGCAGCTAAGACCTCTTCCATACTGCGTCTCTACCCACCCCCCGAACCGGGAGGAGTCTCAATACGTGGGTGCGTAATTCTGTCGTGAATCAGTCCCAGGTCCGATACTCCTCAGGATTCGGGCGATACTATATGGGGTCCACCTCTCGACGTCACCAACTTCCTGCACTAAAGGCACGGAAGACTGGAGCAATCAAGCGAGGGAAGGGAAGGATGGGAACAGCGGGGAGTAGAACCTGTAAAGAAAGTTAACATACAAACAATAATAAAAAGACAATGCAATACCACTTAGCTACTCTCAGTAAGTCTCACTAACCAGTTATCAGTTCTCTTAAAGGAGCTTCCTTAGTTCCTCTTAAACACACACACCACAACTCGTTTGCGTAACCATACACCACATAACCAATCACAAAATATCACCAGAATTCTTGGGTTGTTGTGTACCTCAACAGTTGTTTGAGTGAGAGTCTCTGGTTATATGCTGATGGATATCAGAACGCTGTGGATGGCACTCTTATAGCGTACAACACTCACTCTCGGGGTGCACACTATCAGAAAACCATAATTGTATGTCTTCGCATGAACCATCAATGGCTGCCGGAATTTCCTTTCCGCGCTGGACCGTTTGCGATAGTTCTACATGACACCCAGCCTGATAGATATAACTGTCCTATACCTGTGTGCGGTCAAAAGAGATCTTTACCGCTCTTGATCTATGATACCACCTTTTGTAAGGTAATCCAGAATTTTCCAGTTTTGTAGGGGCTCTGTCTCTAGACCTTATCTGAGGTCTATATGCCCCTCGAAATGAGAACCTGTATTGTTGTGCGAGTAATAGCCTGTCTCGGGATCCGTGCGCACACACCCCCCAGAGATCAGGCATATCACCCCTTGATACTTGCAGTTTGTAATTTCACCAGACGCCGCCCTTGGTCTTTCACGCTGCCCTCGCGTGTACCACAGACTCCGTCTGCTGAACCATTCTGGTGCCGTAGCGATTCGGAAATGCCTCCGGTCCTGTCTCGTTGCGTTGCAAACAAGTACCGCCGACAAAGCAACCCAAGATTCTCCGCCTCACCACCAGACTCTGATACCGAAATACTCGTCCGAAGCAACCGCAATCCCAGCGGCTAACAATCCAAATGCGGGAAAACCCAGGTACGAGCATCCGCTCGTTGATTTCAATTTTCGTCAATTACGCACAACGTAGTGCGTGTGTCCTGGGCGTTTTATGCCCGTTGGCTCCTCCCCCTCATGCGCAGGGGTTTCTGGGAGTTGTAGTTATTGTAGGCGCATTGGGCCCGGATCCTGACACCCTCATATGAAACGGGTGCTCTATCCGGCGGAAGGAGTGATCTTTCACCCCAGGATTTCTTGAAAAGCTCATACGTGATCATAGTGATCCGAGCTCCAGAATCCACCAACAGCTTCAAACTAACATTACCCACAATCACATCAACATAGGGATCAACACAATCTGAAAGATTACCAGAAACAATGCCTTCATCAGTGACCGTGACAATCATATCTTGGAAGTTTTGTACCATGTCACTTTCACTTAATTGCTCATCCTTTACACAGTTAACTTTTTCATTTTTGTTAACGCCGGATTGACACACTTTTGCCAAATGTCCAATCCTACCACACTTGTGACATTTTGCGTTATTTCCCTGGACAAAATCTTTAATCCTTGCCATGCGGAGGATAGCCGCACCTGTAACAAATATTCTTATTATTGAAAGACCCCTTCTCATTTGTCTTCAACTTGCTCGATGAATTGCTATTGGCACCTGCAGAGGCAACTACATTGACAGTTTCTTTAGATGTATAATTCACACTTAACTCCTTAATTGAATTCTGCGCCAATTCGACACTCTTTGCTACTTTGATAATTTCTTCAAGACTGGGGTTACCCATAGTAAGCAGCTTTTGCTGAATTTGTTTGTCACAACAATGCGCAATGAATTGGTCCCTAACCAATTGATCTCGGTATTCACCAAACTGACACTCAGCGCAGAGTTTACGCAATGCACTGAGATATGTGTCCACATTTTCACTTTGTAGTTGCGCCCGCTTAAAAAATTTGTGCCTCAAAACAACCAAACTTGGCTGAACATCAAATTTAATTACTAGCTTCTTAACAGCTTCCTGATATTCATCGACAACTTCACCTTCTGCCAAAACAATATCAGGAAGATGCTTAAAAACTTCTCACCCATCAAATCCTAACGAATTTAAAAGAAGGTACTTCTTTCTTTCAGCCCTATAACGTGAGGCCCCAATTGCGCCAATGTACGTTTCAAATGCATCAAACCATTGTCTCCATTGGATCTAAGGCGTACCTGGACTTTCTAGAAATGGAGGTGGTGGGTTTACTGATTGCATGATGTTGTGAATTTTTAAGCAACACAAGCTTTCCCAATCAAAATAACCTTTCGAGATTAGCAATAGAATCAACAGAATACATTTCTGTTACAAAGTGAGAATATTAAACAATCATTATACAACCTATGAATAATTTCCAATTATCTGGACAAATAATACTCCACATATGATGTAGCACAAAAGTACTACAAAACCATTGAGTCTTCACTCTTGTAAAAAAAAAATGACTGAGATATGGCAAAGGTGTCACCCACTTGAAATACTGCACCGTTTATCAGAAATGTTCCGCTCTTGCACCACAGCCTTGAATTGGACTCCACGCTGAGAACGAAAGTTAATGTAAAAACTCAACCTCCGAAACGAAACTGACACGGTCTTGCTTGCGGACCCAACGTAAGTCAGTATACAAGCGGACAACTCCCGTTGACAACCGCTCGGCTGAGGAGACAGATAGACATCTTGAAAAATAAACAAACATATCGCTCCGACATTTGCTTCACGTATACATACGCTACGTGCTGACGAATGTACTAAGAGATTCCTGATTGGCTGGTGACGTCGAAAGATTGTCAACTTCCTTTGCAGTAACGAAGAGATTCCTGTTTGGCTGGTGACGTCGATGGATTGCCAAATCCCTTTGCAAGATTCTAATGCGTCATCACTCCCAAAGAGGAGTTGACCGATGCACAGCTCTCGTTCAAGCGAACTTCCACGGAACAACAAGAGCGCACAATACATAGGCCACAGCATGCAACGCGATGCAGTGCGAATATAAAACAAACATTAACCGGCCCCTCCCGCTATCCTCCTCACCAGTAGGCTCAGCCAAGTCAGCCGCTGGAGAAGTATACGAACTTCTCAACTCCAAAATTCTGCCGCTGGAGGAGGTAGGGCACCTTTACTTTTCTGCCTTGTATATCTCTTCAGGAACAGATAATTTCCACTTTTCCTGTATTATTGCTTCTTCTTCCCAGCCATCGTCCGACTTCTGTCAGTACTCTGAATCTTCTAGCTGAGGGTAATTACAGCATAAGTCCTTAACGCTGCAAACTGCTGCGGTGGCTCGCCCCGCCGTCGCCAAAAATTATGTCGTGGTTCACTGTAGTCAGTGACTTCACAGGACACGTTTTAAATTACTGTAGAGTTTATTGTGGGATCAACGAGCCACCGCTCCTCTCACAACAGAAGAGAGGCACCAACTGACTCTTCATATAACATAGACAAAGAATGTTCCAATGACAACAAATAGGATTCTGTGATAGATCAAACAAGCATATATAAGCACAACACACATCTAGAAAGGTCAAAACCTCCACTGGTCCAACTGTCTTCTTAGGGGCCATAGGGACCCCAAGTCTTGCATCATCTCCTGAAAACTGGTCAGAAAACCTGCACACTCCATAGACTGTGGGCATCCCACATTGAGAAATCATATAAGTAATGTTTCATAGTGTCTGAACTAGTAACCATTTGAAGGTCTGCAAAAATGTACTAAAGGCTTCAAACAATGAACAAGAAACTGAATAGCCCATTGGCAATACTACCGCAAACTGGATTCCAAGCAACTCAAAATCATCCGGGTGAACAGACAGCAAACTAAAAGCCGAATTAATATCGCATTTCGCCATCAGGGCACTTAGCCCAAGTCTTTTGATCAATGCAATAGCAGAGTCCCCTGAGTCATAAGGCATTATGCTCATCTCTTCAGGAATAAAATAATTTATGGATTGAGTTTCTGGCCAAGAAAATATCCTGGTACAGTCTAAATTCCCCTGGCTTCTTTTTAGAAACAACCCCAATAGGGAATATGGTTATTTTAGGCAACAGGCAATCTACAAAAGGGCCTGGCATCCTTCCTTCTCCACCTTCCTTCAGCTTATGCCATACCAGCTTCTATGCCCCTGGACGGCAAATTCATAGCTCAACAGCGCTCTTGTGGACCTTCATAGTTGCACTTAAAACCATTTTCAAAACCTTCCAACAATGTTGCTGTGTCTCCTAGAGTAGCACTCTGGGACAACCAGTATCGCAAACAGTCAATCTTAACTGGCGTACAAGCCTTTTCTCATGTTGTTCTATCTTCCTCGCCCTCTGCCCCTCTCACTGTTGCGTTACCACTGACCCCCTTGTCCCCCCAGTGCTTCTGCTCCTCATTTGAAGACAGGGTGCCTCCCACTCCATTTTGAGCATTCATGCCAAAAACAACAGTGCTCCCTATTACACGTGCCTTTGTTGTAGGCCCAATATGCTCCTGTGTTTGTGGCTTGCCCTAAACCTCTGAAACCCCACTCCTCATCTGGTGGGATGGCCATGAAATTGCTTATAAATCACCAGCCACCCCTTTAACTTATAAGTCTCCGAGGCGGTGGTGTGGGCATCTAGGTTTGCAAAAACAATTAATTGTCTAACTGTCCTCATTCTCCATCTGGGCCCTAAATACTTCATCGTACCTCACCAAAGCCCAGCCTTGGTTATCTGGGCCTTCCAAGCTACATCCAGGTATTTAAACAATGGTACACATCACTCAAATTTTCACAATATACGCTAACATATATCAAGATAACTGTGGTCCAATTTTTGATTTTAACCTCTTGGACGAATCACTGACAGAATATCGAAGGTCAGAATATCGACCTACAAAAATATCGCAGCAAGAATATCGAAGTCAAGAATATCAACATCCTATCTACATTATGGTAAGTACAAAAATATTGAAAAAAAAATATCGTTGTCAAAAAATATCGTTGTTAAAAACATCGTTTTTTTTTGTTAAAAAAAAAGTAAAATAAAGTAAATAATACATATAATTAAAATTTACATAGTTACAAATATTTTAACATTTTTAAAACTTATAAATTAAATATATATAATTTACAAATACATGTAATATATACATTTAGGTGTCGATTCCGATCCTGTAAAACCCGGGTACGAACCGTCGGACGGAGCGTTTTCTCCGTCCGACTCGTACCCGGAAATAACACCTTACAAACCCGCAAGTACGATTCGTACAGAAACACAATTTACGTACGAATCGTAAAAACCACCGACCGACAAAAAAATACCCACAATTCCGATCTGGGACACCGCGGACGTGACGTCCGGACGGAGTCAGGCAGCGTTTCACGAACCAGCAAGTACGATCCATGCCCACGTCACTCCGCACGGATTATATTTTACGGCAGCCAAAAACTGCCGGGACATCAGGACGACGCGCAGAAGGAGCTCCTGTACGCGACGGACAGCCATGGACCCGAACCTAGGTGTCATCCCGGCCCTCATAGCATGCGACCTGGTGCACAGGAACCGACGCAGATGCCGCAGAAGGTCAGAACAACACCCAGGGGCAAAGGGGGGGCAGGGGCAGGAAACATAACCCCACCCAAGTGAAAAATAATACATGCCCTGTACATACCTGACCCCCAGTGCCTGGTCACTTCGGGGGGTGTTGGCGTGTCCACCAAGGCCTGCGTCCCGCCACAACGGAAGTGGACGTGGACGCGACCCGTCACCACAACAATTGTGGGATGCACCGTACCCACGCTTCAAGAGCGTGGGTACGGGTCGTACCACGCCTACCCCTACGTCACCCCAACAATGGCGGTACGGCCCGTACCCACGTTCTAAAGGCATGGGTACGGCCCGTACTCCCATTGATGGGGTGCCGTAGGGGTACGGCCCGTACCCAGGCCTTCAGAGTGTGGGTACGGGTTGCACCACGCCTACCCCTACGTCAATGTCAACGTCAATGGCGGTACAGCCCGTACCCACGTTCTAAAGGCATGGGTACGGCCCGTACTCCCATTGTTGGGGTGCCATAGGGCTACGGGCCGTACCCAGGCCTTCAGAGCGTGGGTATGGGTCGTACCACACCTACCCCTACTTCACCCCAACAATGGCGGTACGCCCCGTACCCATGTTCTAAAGGCATGGGTACGGCCCGTACTCCCATTGATGGGGTGCCATAGGGGTACGGCCTTACCCAGGCCATCAGAGCGTATGTACGGGTGGCACCACGCCTACCCCTACATCACCCCAACAATGGCGGTACGGCCCGTACCCACGTTCTAAAGGCATGGGTACAGCCCGTACTCCCATTGTTGGGGTGCTGTAGGGCTACGGGCCGTACCTAGGCCTTCAGAGCGTGGGTACGGGTCGCACCACGCCTACCCCGATGACACCCCAACAATGGCGGTACGGCCCGTACCCACGTTCTAAATGCATGGGTACGGGCCGTACTCCCATTGTTGGGGTGCCGTAGGGCTACGGCCCGTACCCAGGCCTTCAGAGCGTGGGTATGGGTCTGTACCACGCCAGTGGACAGAGACATAGGGGTGTGTGCCTATCACTCCCAGCAGTACCCAGACATAGGAGGGGTGTGTGCCATCACTCCCAGCAATGCCCAGACATAGGAGGGGTGGGTGCAGAGGCCTCCCAGCAGTGCCCAGACATAGGAGGGGTGTGTGCCTATCACTCCCAGCAGTGGCCAGACATAGGAGGGGTGTGTGCCTATCACTCCCAGCAGTGCCCAGAAATAGGAGGGGTGGGTGCAGAGGCCTCCCAGCAGTGCCCAGACATAGGAGGGGTGTGTGCCTATCACTCCCAGCAGTGCCCAGACATACGAGGGGTGGGTGCCTATCACTCCCAGCAGTGCCCAGAGATGGGAGGGGTGGGTGCCTATCACTCCCAGCAGTGCCCAGACATAGGAGGGGTGGGTGCCTATCACTCCCAGCAGTGCCCAGAGATAGGAGGGGTGGGTGCAGAGGCCTCCCAGCAGTGCCCAGACATAGGAGGGGTGGGTGCCTATCACTCCCAGCAGTGCCCAGACATAGGACGGGTGGGTGCCTATCACTCCCAGCAGTGCCCAGAGATAGGAGGGGTGGGTGCAGAGGCCTCCCAGCAGTGCCCAGACATAGGAGGGGTGGGTGCCTATCACTCCCAGCAGTGCCCAGACATACAAGGGGTGGGTGCCTATCACTCCCAGCAGTGCCCAGACATAGGAGGGGTGGGTGCCTATCACTCCCAGCAGTGCCCAGACATACGAGGGGTGGGTGCCTATCACTCCCAGCAGTGCCCAGACATAGGAGGGGTGGGTGCCTATTACTCCCAGCAGTGCCCGGACATAGGAGGGGTGGGTGCCTATCACTCCCAGCAGTGGCCAGACATACGAGGGGTGGGTGCAGAGGCCACCCAGCAGTGGACAGAGACATTGTGGTGTGTACACCATCCTACAATGAGCAAAACTCCATGGGTGCATGAAGGCATCCACAATGTGCGACTATGTTGATAGTGCCATGACAACACATCACTGACAGCAGTGTCCCACTCCCATGAGTTTGGATGTCCATCCCCCACTGCATGACACACCATATGTGGGTGTGATGACAAATTACACATGCATACACACCCCTGGCGCTGGCAGCACAATACACACACTGAGATTATGCAACAAGACTGTATACTCATGTTCCACCCCACTAAACTAAGAGAGCCAAAGGGAACACACACTGTCACGCACATTCCAGGACTGATATGAATGTACAGGTGCTGGGGCAGCCAACAAGTTGTCGTCTCCCATGGAAGGAAAACGGTGGATTACCCACAGATACAATGCCCACAATTGGAAGTCACATGCCCAAAGACCCTGCAGAACACGTAACTCATGTGTTGTGAGGCTGGGAGTACACACATGCATAGTGCGTAAAAGGGAACATGTCCACATGAAGTCATGTCAATATATTCCATACACAAGTACAGTGACCTCCAAGGATGCCACAAATGATGCAGGTGGAGACATTGCTGAGCATGCATGCCCAAAGTTGAATGGATCCGTCACACAGCAAGGAAATGTAGACACAGGTCAGCACAACAATTGGGAAACACCCTGCAGGGATGATGTCAGGTGTCACAGGGGAAGGAACACACCTTGGGACAATGTCACCATACAGTAAGAGCTTACATGACAAAAGATTGTTTGCAGAGACCTTGTGATGGCACACAGATAGCAGGGTCCACCCCATGAGCAGCACACCACAACATTTCCCAGACACCTAACACATTATCACCACCCCAAATCATGGAGCAGCAGCACCAACAGCAATACCAGAAAAGCAGTAGTGTGCAAAATTAAAACAAAATTCTTTTTTCAGCAGAAAAAAATATTGCCATAGAAATGTACACTATATACAGGGCCCATAGGCCAGGCCATGTGCAAAGTCCTGGGGGGGGGGGAACACTTTGGGACGCGTCTCCCCTAGCTTGCCTGCACAGTTCACTGTTCCATTTCATCCACATAAGGGGGGGCATCATGTGGGGGGGAAGGACCAGGCACCGCAGGGACAGGAGGGGCAATGGTATTTGTTGTGGGTGCAGGGATGGATGACTCCACCACAGGGGGTGAGCGCCAAAGGTGTTGGTTAGGATGGCGCTGCACACGGTCGCAATGTCTTCCAGCAACTCCCCTGCACCCGAGGAGGGGGGGTCGGAGGGATGGGTCGCAGCGCCACTAGGGGGAGGGTGTGGACAGGGGGGGAATCAACTACCCTGCCCGGGGAATCCCTCAAATGCTTGCGGGGTGGTGTCACATTGGGGCTGAGGGACAGACTGGCCATGAAGGACTCCTTGTCCGACTGTTGGGCAGGAGAGCTAAGGGAAGTTGTTTTGGAGGAACTGGGTCGTGAGGACTGTGGACTCCCACTGTGACTGCGTGGCTGCTGTTTGCCCCCCGACCCAGTGGCTGTGCCTCCTCCCCCCTGTGTGTGCGTGACAGGAGGTGTGCGCCTGGCCTTCTCTGGTGGTGTGCTGCCTGTGTCTGGTGGGGTGCGTGCATGGGGACATCTGGGTGTGCTTGGTACAGGTATGGGAGTGGGAAGTGTAGATGGTGCAGGGGTAGGGGGGGGACGGAGCGCTGCAGGAGACCCACTGCTGCCGTCAGTGACGAGTCCATGGACCTCAGCAACATCCGTTGGTCAGACATCGCTGATGACATGCCCTCCATGTACGACACCATCTGTGTCAGCAGTCTGGTGTGGCCATGGAGGACAGTACGCAGCGATGTCTGACCAACCTGCAACTGCCGCAGAATGTCCACAGACTCGGCATTGACGGCAGCAGGGGAGACAGGGGCAGGGGGTGCGGTGCCTGGCACGAAGGAGACATGTTGTCGCCTAGCACGGACAGAAGGGACCCGAGCAAGTGGGAGGCCGGTGATGGGAATGGAGGGGGCGGCGAGAGATGGAGTGCTGCTTTCAGCTCTGGGAGCAGCCTCTGCCCCCTCTGAGAGCTGAGCCTCGGACCCGTCAGCGTCATAGTCGGTGGTGGGACCAGACAGGTCCTCTGCCTCACTCCCCTCAGCCTCCGTGCCACTCGCTGTGCCAGACTCCCCAGCACTGGTGGCACCGGTGCTGGATACCTCCTCCACGTCCGTGCCAGTGTCTCTGTCGGTTTCCCCCAACGATGCTGTGGGCAAGGTGAAGAGACATGAAATAATCAGACACCTGTATACATATGACACATGAGTCCAAACAAAATAGGTCACAGTGCATAGCATGAAAAGCAACATGAGTAACATCTACAATACTACGCACATATGTAGGCCCTGCACCACACAGTTGGTTGACCAACCATGCCACTGTGAAACAATGGAGAGCATGACACACAACAGCAAATAACTTGATAACAAATTATACAGAGGAGCTAGTGTCTGGGGACAGTCGAGCACAGCAGCTGGACCACATACCATTGCCAAAAAAAGGATGAGCAGGAACCATGTCTTTTAACTATTGGCACATGCTGCAAAGCAAAAACATTAAACCATGCACAACATGACTGGGACAATACTTGTTGAGTATCTGTTCAGACAATCAGCACACACAGGACAGACCTGGCAAGGAGACATCATTTTTGGACATGTAGGCCTTGCCTGCACAAACTCCCCCCTACCTGAGACAATGTGATTGAGGCAGAGGAAGTACTTACACCTCATACTCTGGGATTTCAAAAATGGCCTTCAAGAAATCCAGATTGTACACGAACTACCCCTCGTGCGCCTGACCACACATATCATTGACAGACAACCATCATCAGATAATTGTACCTAGACACACAGGCACTGGCCACTGTGAGTATGCACAAGCTAAAATGTGTCACACTGTACAGTGGACACATGTAGCACACTTTACACAAATACTAATGAGGCCAGGGTACAATTCCACAGAGCACAACCTATGCTGAAGACACAGAGAATGTCCACATTGTTGGATGACACACATGACACCTAGGAAAAGGTGCCCCAGGGGACTCTAGTGGCCACACTCCTCCATGGTCCTGGATGGATATGACTGCAACAGGAGCGACCGCCCCTGCACTATGCATATCTCCCACTAATGCACATCATGTCTGAGGGCACAACATTGGTCATGCATGCTGTAAGGCAGTCAATTTTAAGACACACTCCTATGTGGGGACTCAGCATCAGTGTCAACTATCATGTACCCCCCAATGACTGACAGGGCACAGGCAAGTTCCCAACACATGTCACCCACCACCCCCACACATGATGCTGGAAGCATTGGGCACTTGGGTTAACTGCCAGCCTAGATAACCTTGTGCAAGAGTGACTGCACACAGACCAGGGAACACATGTCAAGGAGGGGAAGGGAGGAAGAACAGCACCGGTTGACTTGGGGGAACAGGATATGCACTGCACATATAAACCCTGGCAGTGTATCCATGCGACTGAGCACTTCCAAAAGCTGGTGACACACAACAGACACACATGTACCTACCCCCTTCCTGCTGCTGCTTCTCCTGTAAGCGCCTATCCATCTCTGGGAAGACCACCGCCAGGACACGCTTCATGAGGTGGGTCAGTCGGCAACGCCCGCCATGGGGGCGTGGTGGTGAGTCCCCCAGCTGGACGCGGGCGATCCTCCTGGTCCAGCACCGGATATCCTGCCATCGTTGCCTCACCTGGGCCAGGCGCCTCTTGCGACCCTCCACCGACCTCACGGCCCTGACGGCCTGCTTCCAAATCTCCCCCTTGGCATAGACGCCTACCTGTGAGGATGACAAAGTGAGACAACTGAAATACACCTGCTACATGTCACAGAGACACACATTTGAACAACTTTGCTGGTTTGAACAGGGCATAGTTTGCAGCCAACTCATTGCACCTTTGTCATAGGGACATTATCCTCTGGGGAAGGCCAAATGCACTACGTGGCATTGAAAGTACACAGGTGGCATGAGGGCTGCGACACAATCAATGATCCTGGCTCACACTGTGCATCACAAGCTACACCAGGATTATGTACAGCACCTCAAAGCAGTCACATGCCCCAGGCCACTGACGCAACCTCGGCAGAATACACAGACACACACAGGCACAAGACAATCACCTGCCATTGGCAACTGCGGGTTCAAACCTCACTCTGCACATGTGCCACTAGACTGGGGGGTTTCGCAGGTGTGGGGCTAGCTCAGCACGGCAGACACACAGCACTGCTCCCTGCTCACATCAGATGGGTAGGGTATATGCATCCCTCATGCAGCTGGGGTGCAACACTCCACATAGACACTCACCCACATGACAGGGGACTCACACACACACCAATGTCCAGGGGACGTACACATCATTTGGACACTCTCACCACAGGTACACTCAACTCACACACATCTGTGGGTACAGTCACCTGTCACATTGGGGGGACCACAGAATCACATAAGGACTGTAGAAACAACATTCCCAAGAGGATTAGCCAGGCTGAATGTGGCATGCACCATGCAGTGATTGTCACAGTAAGCACTATGCAAGTGAGGAGTGCAGACATGCACTACAGCATGCTCTGCATGGGAGACATGAGGCCATAGTGATATGGTCCGTACACGCACGTGTAGGGTCCGTATCACTATGCTAGTGTTGCTGTTGGTGAACGCCATAGTGATACGGTCCGTACACGCACGTGTAGGGTCCGTATAACTATCGTAGTGTTGCCGTTGGTGTACGTCATAGTGATACGGTCCGTACACGCGCGTGTAGGGTCCGTATCACTATGCTAGTGTTGCCGTTGGTGTACGCCATAGTGATACGGTCCGTACACACGCGTGTAGGGTCCGTATCACTATGCTAGTGTTGCCGTTGGTGTACGCCATAGTGATACGGTCCGTACACACGTGTATAGGGTCCGTATCACTATGCTAGTGTTGCCGTAGGCGTACGCCATAGGGATACGGTCCGTACACGCGCGTGTACGGACCGTATCACTATGGCGTACACCAACGGCAACACTAGCATAGTGATACGGACCCTACACGCGCCCTCAGAGTGTGTGTACGGTGCGTTTCACACCTTACACTGGTGACAGGCGGCACACAGAAAGGAATGGAGCTGTCATACTTGCCCAAGGCTGGACATCAAGTCATTGTCAGTGCAGTCCTACATGTCTCGGGCATAGGTGTGTCATGCTGTGATGTGGCATATATCTCCTCATGTTTGAACCCAATGGATGTGTGATGAGGTGTGTACACATGTCATGTGTGATGGTGCAGTATGTGCCACACATCCCCTTCACACCTTTGACATGTGTGCATGTAGTACAACCTTCTTGTCGAGCACTGCATCACTGGCATGGCACAGTCACCAACAGCCGCAACTGTCCCCTGATGCCAGGTACACGGATAATTACACCTGACATGTAACTACCACCGTGGCACGATGTCACTATTTCATCTGTGTGTCATGTCTTCCCTGTTGGTGTTCCGTCATATGCATCTGCAGTTGCTGCATCCAACATGTGTCTGTGTGTAGATGGGCATGGCACACTGTTACGCACACCAGGCCACATGTGGAATCAGACGTAACGTGTGTATGTATGCATCAAACATTGACTTGCGAGACAAGGACATGCCTGCGTAGTCTCAATGTATGTGTGATCAGTCTTGACATGTACCCCTTCATGGCAAGGTGTGTTGTCTGTCCTTATTCAAGGACATGTGACCTGTGACTCTAGTGTTCCGCAACCTGTCTGTATGAGAAAACATCCTTCTTCTGCACATATGTGGATGTCTGTCACTCCTGTAATGCGTCTGCCTGTTCACTTACACTGGCCCACAGCTACTTTCATGGCATGTCATGTTGACCTTGAGAAGCCTTGGTAGGAGTATCACCTGGCTGGCATACGTGTCCAGGATATATCCATGGGTTGCAGCGAGCTCGGGGATGGTGGTTGCGTGATGAGTGCGAGGTCCTGGCGGTCTGTAGATGAGGGTGCCGCGTAGCGTGGTCCTGGGGCTAGTCTGGATCTGGAAGTGGAGGTGCTCTGTGTTGGAGAGGGGATCACTCGTGCTGGATGTGGAGAGTCAGAGGGGATCTTGCGTGCGATGGCGAGTCCTCCTCCTGGGCGGTGTGGACAGTCCTTTCTCTGGATCTTGTATCCGTCGGGGATGGCCGTTGCGATGTCTGGGCCGAAGGTGGCGTTGATCCAGGTTTCCGTGAAGAATTTAACATCAGGCGAGAGGGTTTAGATCATGTTCCAGATCTCTATGGCGTGTTGGTGCTAGGAGCACACGTTGAGAAGGATGCAAGTCAGGGTTTCAGTGGTGCGTGCATCGGACGTGCCTTCGGTGGTCGTAGGAGCTTCGTCGATGGTGAAGGATCTGCGGCAGGGTCTGTATGAAAACTGCCCATCACCCACACATCCATCTCCAAACTGCTCTTCATAAAGCTGTTCATAGAAATTCACCTGCTGTTCAGAAGTCATATAATGCCTTCCACTGCCATGCTCACTCAGGTCCCTCGCTGTCCCAGAATTGACAGAACTGGCACACATTCTGACTTTGAAGTGGGTTTCTGAATTGCACCAAACTATCCCTGCTGAGAAATGCACTAACCCACCATCCCTACCAAATTCTCCTGCCTGTCTCATCTGGTCTGCTGCCCTCACTATCTCCATACCCCTCATGCCCCCACCCTCATCTGCTGCAACCCATATCCACCGTCTGCCATGTCTTGCATTTCTTAGGTCATTGCCCTTGATTCTTGACTCATGTGCCAAGCGTGCACTGAAGCTCCTGCCAACCCAAGAAATACCAGTACCACTCCCAGGTCCACTGAACTGCATCCTCCCAACTACATGCTGTCTCCTACACCTGCCCAAACTGGCCAAACTCTGACTTTCCCAACATCTTGCATACCCTAACTGAAATCTGCTAAGCTCCAAATCCCTTGCTTCTTCAAAACATGAGGGAACACCCCCTCATGAACTTTAATACTGGAAAAATCAAGCAGCAGGCCCACATAACCGTTGGTCCCACCTCCTTCTTCAAGCTGCACCATCTCTCTCCAACATGGACTCACCACATTGGCCCCCGCTGCCTTAGCCCTGCTACCCCCTACTGAGTGAGTCACATTTTGTTGGCTTGGATTCACCACACTGGCACACACAGCCTTAGGCTGCTTGCTAGCTTGTGGCACCCCCAACATCTCTCCTTCTGCCACAGAATGGCATGGTGAGCAAAAAAACTATGGATTTAGGCCCAGATCTCTGTACTGGGGTGAATGTATGACATTGCTCTGCATTCTGTCGATCAACTGTTATTTTTGCATTTGTCACCCCGAGTGGGAGGGTATGCCCAGACGTGGGTCCCGTGCTCTCCATGCCACTGGAATCAAGCTATCCTGGCTGAAGAGGGGTGAAACCCCGAAACCGGTCCTAGGATGCTTGTTTCCAGTCCAGGGAGGACCTGACTTGGCAGTTCGGACTGGACTGTACCCATGAGGCACAGGGTCAAGACTGATTTGCATATGGCTGGGTTCAAACTGGAACGGCAAAAAACGATGTATTTAGGCCCAGATCTCTGTACTGGGGTGAATGTATGACATTGTTCTGCATTCTGTCCATTAACTGTTGTTTTTTCACAGATCAAAAGCCTGGCAACACGGCTTCACACAATCCTCCTCAACTGGCGCTGGTGAGTTCAGATCATTTTGGGCCCTGGTGCCCCGCTCAGCCCCAGCGCAACCACTGCCTGTCTTCCTCACACCCTTCCCCCTGCTCCTCCTACACTTTCTCATTTTATTTTTAGCACAGCCACTCATTGAAGCCTCACAGCCCTGGTGGCCAACCTACCTGCAGTGCTTTGTCTTCCTCACCCGCTCCTCCTGCACTGGGCCCTTCCTTCCTCACCTTAGCAATGGAGAGGCCCAGGTGCATTGCGCCATAGAATGTCTATGTGAGGAAGGGGGCAATTTCTTGTCAGTTATAAGCCACAATCTTAAACCCCCTTCCCAGTGGAGGTACTCAGGGTCCTAAAGAAATAGCAATGCAGAACCTATATATGTCGCCTATCACCAGGGAATTCTTGAAACCTGGGATAGCCAATTACGCCATCAACAACTAACCACCTAACCCTCCACTCAAGCCCCCATCATTGAAGACACAGATTTCACGCCATGGTTAAACAGAAGCCAGCAAAGGCAGTAGAAATCTCAGGGCTGTTTAAAGTTGTGAATTCTTTTTACAATGGGAAACCTGCTCATTTTAAAATATCAAGATAACATATGACATACCAGAAGGAGGATGATTCCATTGTCTTCAAATAAGAAAATGAATTCTACAGCCCCAGGTAAGAGAAAGAGCAACAAGACCTCACAGTGCGTGAAGAAATTCCTTCAAACCCTCACATCCACAAGATGCTTAGAGGGCACATTTATTATTATTTCATGTAACACAGTGCAGTAAGGGAACTTACTGTGCCACAATGTGTGAAAGAGAGAGAGCTGAAATGCTTCATATTTTCAAAGAAACTGTGCATGTTTGCTCTCTCCTTGCGCCTGTGCACTGTGTGCAGTCCAGTGTCAACTCAGGTACCTATGTTCCATAGTGCAAAAGTGTCAGCATAATGAGTAATCCTTAGGAGAATATACCTCTTTCTATGTGTGCTGGAGAATGCAGCACACTGAAAAGAGGAATTAACAAGGAGAAATAAAGATGTTCCTTTTTACGTCTCTGTCGGGTAATCACATTATTTTGGTACATACCCCGGATTACAAGTCTGTGTAAACCTGGGTTTGTGTCAAAATATATGGATGAATGCATGAGAACACCGATGCTTCACACATTTAACAGCTACCCGATGCAAAGTACTGTAAGGCAGCACTACGCGCTGTGTTGTGTTACTTTGTATTTACTTAACAGCGCAAAGCCATGCAGAGTGTCTTTACGTGGCTTGGTACGTGCCAGAAATGATTTTGCATTGGGCTGCACTACAAAAGTGACATAACCCTGATACAAAATGGTAGTAAATTAGGTCCTTAATATCTCATAAATACACATTACTCAATATGAAACTGTCCCAGTTGAACAGCACATACCAAGCGCAATGGGGGAAAGATCTCAAACGTACTCTGTCTCCTAAACAGTGGGAGGATAGTGTCACACACATGAACAGTTTGGCTAATCACGTCCAAGGTCAACAAACGTAATATTAAATAGTAAACAAATAGCACCACACACCTGCACCCATGTACATGATTGATATTGGGGTGATATACAATGTATAAAAGACAAAGTCCTGCGCACACAAATAGGATAATGCTGTTAATAGAATTCGAATGCGAAGTGAACAATACTTAGAGACTGTAAATTATTTTGAAAGAAGAAGGTCGACATCAGCAGAATTTTTGAGAGAGGTATTCTTTATGTACGTTAATGTCTGAATACATAGCACAAGATTGTTCAGCCGACACGTGTTTCGTCACACTGTGTAAAGCTGTGACTCTTCAGGGCTAAGAAGGACATGAAGAACAAAGAAAAAAATTATAATATACTAATATGTAAAATAAACATGGAAAATGAAACAAAATCTAACTATCACATATGAAGATATGGGTCCAAGAATGCCGAGTACTACAAGTTTGGACCGGGTGACACTGTTGTGCTGAGAAATATACACAGAGAACGGTGTACCTCATGCATATAAGATAAAGGGAGACACCCTAAGTGAATTAGAGTGGCTATGGGTATTTTTAAAGGAACGGTGTGTAGTGCTTATGTGTAGAAGAAGTGACGCATAGTGCCTGAACGACTGATGCCAAAGTGGGGGAAGAATCTGTGGAGACGGAAGATGCATTCTTAAGTGAATAATAGTTCGCGTGTCTAAAACAGGTGTATAGTTCTAGAGTAAACAGCCGTACTAGTAGTACATATTATAGTTTAGATTAAGCGAAAAGGAGTGTTAAGGACGATGTGGTGAAAAGACAGAAAAAGCAGAGATAATGGGCTAAAAAACCGGTAATGAAACAGAAAAAACCATGTGTGAAAAGGCCGGACATAAGGAATGAAATGATCGGTAGAACAGTGGGGGCAAGAACATATATTGCTCAAACCTTTGAAAACATTATTTAAACCTATCTAAAAGATCAGTGGCAGAAACGCCAGGGTGAGACCAAAATTGTATAGGACAAAATAGTTTACAGTGATCATTCAATTTGAGGAGGACAGGAATATACTGAATGGTGGTCTAGGACACAAAAAACTCTCCACAATTAAGAAGTACAAGATAGCACACGGAATGCTGGGTGGGAGCACATGACATAAGTATGGATACCAATGTAAAAATACAATAGATCATAGATATATATGACAAGGCTAAATCTTAGGTGATGTGGTACAAAACAACCTGTACATATTTATCACAGCCCATAAGTGAAATAGAACGTCAATTGATATTACTGCACCAACTAGAATGAAGCAGAAGTACGAAGCATTTAAGTAAAAAACACATAAGATATCAGTGAGCCGTGTGCTGAGAAGAAAAAGAGATAAAGAGGACAAAGGATAAATATAGCATGCACACTAAGACACATGGAACGAGGCCGTCGTGAACCAGAAGAAAATATTAAAAATACCTGTTGTTGTACAATTAATTAGGCTTCAGAATCGTAGTGGGTGTGGTAACGTGAGGGTGCGGTATAAGCAACCGTCGATCAATGTGGTATGGCGAACGGCGATGTGTGTCAACAGCTAGGGTAATCAGTTGAGCACTCTAAGGTGAGAAAAAGGGGGGGTAAAGTGAGACTATGCGCGGATTGAAAAGTATGCGTGAGGCTGGCGGGAAAACAAATCTTACCGGGTGCGTATAAGGATCACGGGTGGTAGATCATACGATTCAGGATGCGCACTCTGAAGTAAAGGGGGGCAAAATGAGCCTGATGTAATAGAAAGCAGCTTGAAAAATGAGTGGGGGGGGAAGTGGTTAACACGGCAGAGACTTACCGGGTGCGTCTGTGGATCGCGGGTGAATAATCCTCCGATTCCAGGTTGTAGGAACCTCGAGGTCTGGGCACCGGAAGCTTAAGTAGACGGGGTACCACTGAGGGGAAAAAGAAACTAGAGCGCGTTGTGCATGCAGCCGAGTGTGAGGCAGGAAGTGAGGGAGTGATAGATGGGTTGTCACGGTAACGCGCACTCAAGACAAACGTTTGCGGGTCGTGTGGCCGTGCGCGTGCAAAACAGACTGCTAAGATTGGAAAAGGAGAGAGCAATGTCCAGGTGACCAGAATAACAGGAAAATGAAAAAAGGGGTCAAAATGTGGGAGAGAAGGTTAATTACATTAAAGTAAAACAGTGTACATGTAAGGAAAATGATACAATAAATCGATGACACTGCAAGACGAAGATATTAAAGGAAAACAATGTTCTTATGTAAGGAAAATGATACAATATATCAATGACACTGCAAGACGAAGATAAGGTCATATGGTGGAAACTCAAAGTTTTTTCACAGTTGAACGTAATTAAGGTATATGTGCTAGAATATAGCAAATATGGAAGAAAAACATGTATATCTAAGGAAAGACCAACAACACACAGTGCCAAATGTATACAGACATGTGTGTGTTGACTTCCATGTAAAGACCTGAAGGAGAAAAAAACCACAATGTGTTAAACTCCTAGGAAGTACTGTAGCTCATGGTCGATGTTGAGACCGTGTTTGACCGACTGAAGACGCATGATCCATGTCGCCTCCTGTCGTCTCAGTCTCAGTTCACGGTTACCACCTCTGGCATTGTTTTTGGTGATGTCAATTCCAAAAAATGAAAGTCTTTTACGTGTATCCTGTGTTTTGCATGATGCTATGTGCGACGCCATAGGGTATTTGGCATCTACATTGTGCATAGCACGAACGTGTTCGCTGATGCGCTCCTTCAGCGGTCTGATCGTAATCCCCACGTATTGGAGTTTGCAAGTACATTGTAGGATGTAGATCACGAAAGAGGAGTTGCAGTTGATATTGCAAGAAATTTTGTATTTTCTGCCATTCCAGCCACTGAATTCCTTGGTGCCGTTCGCGGCCCATTTACAGTTTCCGCAGCAGCCACATTTGAAAAAACCCATAGTGTGGGGTTTGAGCCACGTAGAGGGTGCAGATGTGGAGTGAGGGATCGTTGGGCAGAGTCTGCTTCTTAATGTTCTCCCTCTTCTGAACGTGATTTGTGGAAAATCACTAATGTTGTTCTTCAGACTCGGGTCAGCCAGTAGGATGCCCCAGTGTTTGATGAAACTTTTGCGTATTGTTGTGCTGATGGCGTTGTACTCTGTGATGAGTCTGATGGTTTATTTGTCTGTGTTACCACCGGTCTTTGTTTGTAGAGTTTTGTTCCTTGTGACGTTGTGGATTCTGTTAGTGGCTTTTTTGAGGGTCTGTGGTTTGTTGTAACCCCTCTTCGTGAGTCTGTGATTCATGTCTTGCAGACAGCTTGAAAATTCAGTATCCTCACTACAGTTCCTTCTGGCTCTGGTGAATTCACCAAACGGAATTGTTTCTATCTGGTGAACGGGATGAGCACTGTCGGCATGAAGAATGGAATTGCATGAGGTTTGTTTGCGGTACAGTCTACTTTGTAGGGAATTATCTCTGACGTATAATTCGACATCCAGAAAGGAGATGTTAGTCTTGCTGGATTCACACGTGAACCGCATATCCATGTTGTTAGAGTTTAGGTACTCACAGAATTGGTTGAGATTTTCTTGCGTACCAGACCAAAGCAGAAGACAGTCGTCGATGTATCTACCCCAGTATATGATGTAATTTGTCCATTGGGCTGCTTGTTTGCCCCATACCCATTCGGTTTCTAAGGCACCCATGTATAGGTTGGCAAAGGACGGTGAGAACTTCGAACCCATTGCCATGCCCTTGATCTGTCTATACCAGTGTTGTTCATACATGAAAAAGTTATTGTTTGATAATCAGTATGATGGAAATAATACTTAACAATAACTTTTTCATGTATGAACAACACTGGTATAGACAGATCCTTGTGCTAACCGCTGTTGTCCAGGTACCTCTTTTATTAAAAACAATCCCTAAATATGAAAAAGTACTTATTAGTCCTATCTTGGACTGCTCTAAAAAAGTATTACAGGAAATCTTGTTATTTGATGAGCAGCACATGGTAAAGGTTTTCCCAATATTAATTTTTAAGCCCCTAGATCCCATGTATACTGAGAAACTAGTTATCGCCTTTTGGAGGCCTACTTGGGTTCTTGTCATTATAACCGCATCATCTGCGTACAATAAAATGGGCACGGCTGTATCGTCAATTAGGGGATAATCTACATCTAGTTTTATTAAGAAGTCAGCCACACCGTTTATATACAAATTAAAAAGAAAGGGTGCCAGAATACAGCCCTGTCGAACGCCTTTCATTATTGGGAATTTGTTTGTACATTCACCTTTTTTTCCAAAGCGCACCTTTGCCCCTGCCCCTCTGTACAGCTCTTTAATAAAATTAAGAATATTTGAGTCAATGCCGAGCCCTGTTAGAGTGTCCCACATAACCTCATGGCTCAAACAATCGAAAGCTGAGCTAAGATCTACAAATGTCATAAATAAATTGCCCTTTTTTGCCAACACATATTTACCAATTATTATAGACAGATTAAGTCCTTGTTCAACAGTACCCAATCCTGACTTGAAGCCGTACTGGAACTTAGAAAGAACACCTTTTTCCTTGGCCCATATTTGCAATCTATTTAATATAATTCTACCTGCCACTTTCATCAAGGAGTCAAGTAGTGAAATGGGCCTATAACATTTGGGGTCATTTCGATATCCCTTTTTAAAAATGGGCACTACTATCGCTTCCTGCCACGTAGATGGAAATCCTTTATTATTACAACTGTTTAGCACGTTTGTCAGGAGCGGGGCCCATAAGGAAATATTATCCTTATATATGTCTATGGGAATTCCATCAGGTCCTGGGGCTTTGTTGTTAGAGCTTTCTACTAAGGCTAATTCCACCTCTGAAATGGAGAAAAAGATCCCCAAAGGAAACGAAACAGAAGGGACAGGCTCAATGACAGTCAACTGGTTATGGCAGATGCTTTCTGGACTAACCAAATCATCTTTCTTACATAACTCGGTGAAATAATTGACCCATACAGACTCCTCTATAGCAGTCTCTAACAGGTCAGATTTCCTTTCGACAAAAAAAGGAGCGTTTACTGCTCTCCAAAAGGCAGTATTATCTCTCAAAGAGCACGCCTTTAGTAGAGCTCCCCACGCATCCTCCTTCAACTCTAATCTCCGTTTGTGTAGTGTTGTTTTATAAGCTGTTCTAGCAGATCTAATATCTTGCTGATTTTTAGGTACTTTTTTTAGTGTCTGCTTGAAATAAGTATGCGCTTTACTGCACTCTGAATTAAACCAACCCTCCGCCTTATGTCTCTCCCCTTCCCGTAATGTTCCTGTCAGTTTATTACCAATTTGTACTGTAATCTTCTGAAAAGCTACAATGACCGCAGTTGGGTCAGGGGTTTCCTCTAGGCACGTCATGAAGTTACTATACTGGCCCGCTACTAGGCTCTGCAAAAAATTTATGGGGTCAACCTTACTCCATTTTATTGCGTAGCCATTAGTTCTCGCCAGCGATATAGCGTGGCAATATAAATTTTCAACTACATTAAATACTAGTCTGCTGGTCTCCTCAGTATCGAAGGTTGAACTCTTCAGGGCTAAGAAGGACATGAAGAACAAAGAAAAAAATTATAATATACTAATATGGAAAATAAACATGGAAAATGAAACAAAATCTAACTATCACATATGAAGATATGGGTCCAAGAATGCCGAGTACTACAAGTTTGGACCGGGTGACACTGTTGTGCTGAGAAATATACACAGAGAACGGTGTACCTCATGCGTATAAGATAAAGGGAGACACCCTAAGTGAATTAGAGTGGCTATGGGTATTTTTAAAGGAACGGTGTGTAGTGCTTATGTGTAGAAGAAGTGACACATAGTGCCTGAAGGACTGATGCCAAAGTGGGGGAAGAATCTGTGGAGACGGAAGATGCATTCTTAAGTGAATAATAGTTCGCGTGTCTAAAACAGGTGTATAGTTCTAGAGTAAACAGCCGTACTAGTAGTACATATTATAGTTTAGATTAAGCGAAAAGGAGTGTTAAGGACGATGTGGTGAAAAGACAGAAAAAGCAGAGATAAGGGGCTAAAAAACCGGTAATGAAACAGAAAAAACCATGTGTGAAAAGGCCGGACATAAGGAATGAAATGATCGGTAGAACAGTGGGGGCAAGAACATATATTGCTCAAACCTTTGAAAACATTATTTAAACCTATCTAAAAGATCAGTGGCAGAAACGCCAGGGTGAGACCAAAATTGTATAGGACAAAATAGTTTACAGTGATCATTCAATTTGAGGAGGACAGGAATATACTGAATGGTGGTCTAGGACACAAAAAACTCTCCACAATTAAGAAGTACAAGATAGCACACGGAATGCTGGGTGGGAGCACATGACATAAGTATGGATACCAATGTAAAAATACAATAGATCATAGATATATATGACAAGGCTAAATCTTAGGTGATGTGGTACAAAACAACCTGTACATATTTATCACAGCCCATAAGTGAAATAGAACGTCAATTGATATTACTGCACCAACTAGAATGAAGCAGAAGTACGAAGCATTTAAGTAAAAAACATATAAGATATCAGTGAGCCGTGTGCTGAGAAGAAAAAGAGATAAAGAGGACAAAGGATAAATATAGCATGCACACTAAGACACATGGAACGAGGCCGTCGTGAACCAGAAGAAAATATTAAAAATACCTGTTGTTGTACAATTAATTAGGCTTCAGAATCGTAGTGGGTGTGGTAACGTGAGGGTGCGGTATAAGCAACCGTCGATCAATGTGGTATGGCGAACGGCGATGTGTGTCAACAGCTAGGGTAATCAGTTGAGCACTCTAAGGTGAGAAAAAGGGGGGGTAAAGTGAGACTATGCGCGGATTGAAAAGTATGCGTGAGGCTGGCGGGAAAACAAATCTTACCGGGTGCGTATAAGGATCACGGGTGGTAGATCATACGATTCAGGATGCGCACTCTGAAGTAAAGGGGGGCAAAATGAGCCTGATGTAATAGAAAGCAGCTTGAAAAACGAGTGGGGGGGGAAGTGGTTAACACGGCAGAGACTTACCGGGTGCGTCTGTGGATCGCGGGTGAATAATCCTCCGATTCCAGGTTGTAGGAACCTTGAGGTCTGGGCACCGGAAGCTTAAGTAGACGGGGTGCCACTGAGGGGAAAAAGAAACTAGAGCGCGTTGTGCATGAAGCCGAGTGTGAGACAGGAAGTGAGGGAGTGATAGATGGGTTGTCACGGTAACGCGCACTCAAGACAAACGTTTGCGGGTCGTGTGGCCGTGCGCGTGCAAAACAGACTGCTAAGATTGGAAAAGGAGAGAGCAATGTCCAGGTGACCAGAATAACAGGAAAATGAAAAAAGGGGTCAAAATGTGCGAGAGAAGGTTAATTACATTAAAGTAAAACAGTGTACATGTAAGGAAAATGATACAATAAATCGATGACACTGCAAGACGAAGATATTAAAGGAAAACAATGTTCTTATGTAAGGAAAATGATACAATATATCAATGACACTGCAAGGCGAAGATAAGGTCATATGGTGGAAACTCAAAGTTTTTTCACAGTTGAACGTAATTAAGGTATATGTGCTAGAATATAGCAAATATGAAAGAAAAACATGTATATCTAAGGAAAGACCAACAACACACAGTGCCAAATGTATACAGACATGTGTGTGTTGACTTCCATGTAAAGACCTGAAGGAGAAAAAAACCACAATGTGTTAAACTCCTAGGAAGTACTGTAGCTCATGGTCGATGTTGAGACCGTGTTTGACCGACTGAAGACGCATGATCCATGTCGCCTCCTGTCGTCTCAGTCTCAGTTCACGGTTACCACCTCTGGCATTGTTTTTGGTGATGTCAATTCCAAAAAATGAAAGTCTTTTACGTGTACCCTGTGTTTTGAATGATGCTATGTGCGACGCCATAGGGTATTTGGCATCTACATTGTGCATAGCACGAACGTGTTCGCTGATGCGCTCCTTCAGTGGTCTGATCGTACTCCCCACGTATTGGAGTTTGCAAGTACATTGTAGGATGTAGATCACGAAAGAGGAGTTGCAGTTGATATTGCAAGAAATTTTGTATTTTCTGCCATTCCAGCCACTGAATTCCTTGGTGCCGTTCGCGGCCCATTTACAGTTTCCGCAGCAGCCACATTTGAAAAAACCCATAGTGTGGGGTTTGAGCCACGTAGAGGGTGCAGATGTGGAGTGAGGGATCGTTGGGCAGAGTCTGCTTCTTAATGTTCTCCCTCTTCTGAACGTGATTTGTGGAAAATCACTAATGTTGTTCTTCAGACTCGGGTCAGCCAGTAGGATGCCCCAGTGTTTGATGAAACTTTTGTGTATTGTTGTGCTGATGGCGTTGTACTCTGTGATTAGTCTGATGGTTTGTTTGTCTGTGTTACCACCGGTCTTTGTTTGTAGAGTTTTATTCCTTGTGACGTTGTGGATTCTGTTAGTGGCTTTTTTGAGGGTCTGTGGTTTGAAACCCCTCTTCGTGAGTCTGTGATTCATGTCTTGCAGACAGCTTGAAAATTTAGTATCTTCACTACAGTTCCTTCTGGCTCTGGTGAATTCACCAAACGGAATTGTTTCTATCTGGTGAACGGGATGAGCACTGTCGGCATGAAGAATGGCATTGCATGCGGTTTGTTTGCGGTACAGTCTACTTTGTAGGGAATTATCTCTGACGTATAATTCGACATCCAGAAAGGAGATGTTAGTCTTGCTGGATTCACACGTGAACCGCATATCCATGTTGTTAGAGTTTAGGTACTCACAGAATTGGTTGAGATTTTCTTGCGTACCAGAACAAAGCAGAAGACAGTCGTCGATGTATCTACCCCAGTATATGATGTAATTTGTCCATTGGGCTGCTTGTTTGCCCCATACCCATTCGGTTTCTAAGGCACCCATGTATAGGTTGGCAAAGGACGGTGAGAACTTCGAACCCATTGCCACGCCCTTGATCTGTCTATACCAGTGTTGTTCATACATGAAAAAGTTATTGTTAAGTATGATTTCCATCATACTGATTATCATGTTCGTATGCTCCCATAGAGTGGCTGATCTATGGTGTAGAGATTTGGATACCACCTCGAGTCCCAGGTCAGGCTTGATGGAAGTGTATAGGGAGACGACATCAAGGGTGGCTATGATCATGTTGGGTTGCCATTGTATGTCAGATAGAATCCCTAGTATATGTTTAGTGTCCTGTATGTAGGATGGTAAGTTTTTGACCACTGGGTTGAGGAACAGGTCGACATATTTGGATAGTCTTTCGGTTGGTCCCCCTATGCCAGAAATTATCGGACGGCCTGGAGGGAAGGGGGCCTGCTTGTGCACCTTAGGAAGAGTGTACAGCACAGGATATGTAGGTTTGGTTACCGTCATGTAACATGTTTCGTCTTCATCAATGAGTCCCATTTCTTGCCAATTGCGAAGTTTCTTGTTAATGAGACTGGTTAAGGTACCAATGGGGTTGTTATCAAGTGCTTCATAGCAGGTGTTGTCTTGCAATTGGCTCATGATTTCGTTGTGGTAGTCTACGCGGTTCATCACAATCACATTTCCGCCTTTGTCGGCTTCTCTTATAATAATGTTGGGTTCTGCAGTCAGATTTTTGAGAGCCATTCTTTCACCCTTGGTGAGATTTTCTTTGGTCTTGTGGTTACTCTTCATAAGTTTTCTCTCATATTGATCAAGATCTTCTAGTACTAGGTTGTGTAATATGTCAATGGTGTTTCCTCCAGATAAAGTGGGTGTCCATTTTGATTTGTTCTTGAAACCACTAGGAATGGTACCATATGGTTCGATCTCAAGGTTTTGTAGTAATAGATCAAGGCTTGGAGGTGGGTCATCTGTTTCCGAGATAGACAGGAGTAGATGGGTGTCATGTACGTCTTTGATGGTTTGAGGGTGTAGAGGGCCGATGGCACGAGTAGGACTAGTATGAAAAGCAGGCATGGTTTCAAAGTGTTTCTTGAGTTTGAGCCCTCTGATAAATTTGAACAGATCTATTTTGGATCTACACACGTCTCCTGCTTCGTATGGGTTGAAACTGAGACCTTTACTGAGTAGAGAGATCATGTTGTTGTTAAGTGGAAGGGAGGAGAGATTGACTACTTGTATGTCTGTGTTGTTAGTCATTGCTTGTCGTTCCCCGATCTCAGTTTCTTCTTGTATTGTTCGTTTTCCAGCCCTTTTCCCTCTGCGGGTTTTTTGTCCCCTGTGCCCTGTCTTTGTTGTGTTCTCGTTTCGCGTCTGATAGTTTGTACTTCGCGTAAAAAACTGGAACTGGTTGTCTTTGGGTTGGCTTGATCTGAGCTCTCAGGTTCGCTTTCACTGGTGGCCTTTGTGTTGAGAGATGAATTGCTTGAAGAGATTGGAGATCTAGAGATATTTGTGGCTCTTGGTGCATTGAGGACTACACGGTCGTATTTACGAGCAAAGGTGAAAACAAGTCAATCTTTGTAGTCAGCTTCATCCCTTTTGAGTTGTCTTGTTTTTCTTTCTTTTATAACGTTTTGATGCTTGGTTAGTACTTCCTTCAGAATTGCATAGTTTTTTTCGGTTGCGTCCTTAAGGTTAAGTTCTTCAATTTCTTTCTCTAAAATTGTAATATCAAGTTGTAGTTTAGTTACTTTGCGTTCCGCATTTTCTATTAAGATGTGGATGAGTGTATTAGAGTTACTCGTGAGAGTTTCTTCCCATTTGCCTAACAGATCGTCATCCAGGTCATCAAAAGTGGGGAATATTTGTGAGCGTAGTCCTCTCGAGACTCTATTCAATCTAAGGTAATGCTTCAGTGTGGCGCTGTCCCACCATCTAGAATTTTCTGTCTTTTTTAATTTTTCCAATTTAATGAATTTTTCTTTAAGTCCTTCTTTACGTTGTGGATCACTGTTGTCTGCTGTACCGGTCAGTGGTGTGCCTTTGGCTAGATTCTCAAAAAGATCTGCTGCCACCTTGTCTCTATCCATACCAAGGGAAATGAGCACGATACTCGAAAGATAGAAGGATAAAGAGATCTGTGCAATGCGGCTGCCCTTCCTTATTTTGTCCAGAAATTCACAATGTGGCGGGGTTGGATGGGGATGAAGGAAGATGGCGCTCAAGCGTGTGCACTGTGAGTTTCAACTGTACACAAATAATAAGTATGGTGCTGCCAGGTCAGGGATACCAACCCAAGGAAACCCCTGCAATTAAGTGGGAACACCCACTCAAGGAACAAAAGACAAAGTCCTGCGCACACAAATAGGATAATGCTGTTAATAGCATTCGAATGCGAAGTGAACAATACTTAGAGACTGTAAATTATTTTGAAAGAAGAAGGTCGACATCAGCAGAATTTTTGAGAGAGGTATTCTTTATGTACGTTAATGTCTGACCAATACATAGCACAAGATTGTTCAGCCGACACGTGTCTCGTCACACTGTGTAAAGCTGTGACTCTTCAGGGCTAAGAAGGACATGAAGAACAAAGAAAAAAATTATAATATACTAATATGTAAAATAAACATGGAAAATGAAACAAAATCTAACTATCACATATGAAGATATGGGTCCAAGAATGCCGAGTACTACAAGTTTGGACCGGGTGACACAGATTTCACGCCATGGTTAAACAGAAGCCAGCAAAGGCAGTAGAAATCTCAGGGCTGTTTAAAGTTGTGAATTCTTTTTACAATGGGAAACCTGCTCATTTTAAAATATCAAGATACCATATGACATACCAGAAGGAGGATGATTCCATTGTCTTCAAATAAGAAAATGGATTCTACAGCCCCAGGTAAGAGAAAGAGCAACAAGACCTCACAGTGCGTGAAGAAATTCCTTCAAACCCTCACATCCACAAGATGCTTAGAGGGCACATTTATTATTATTTCATGTAACACAGTGCAGTAAGGGAACTTACTGTGCCACATTGTGTGAAAGAGAGAGAGCTGAAATGCTTCATATTTTCAAAGAAACTGTGCATGTTTGCTCTCTCCTTGCGCCTGTGCACTATGTGCAGTCCAGTGTCAACTCAGGTACCTATGTTCCATAGTGCAAAAGTGCCAGCATAATGAGTAATCCTTAGGAGAATATACCTCTTTCTATGTGTGCTGGAGAATGCAGCACACTGAAAAGAGGAATTAACAAGGAGAAATAAAGATGTTCCTTTTTACGTCTCTGTCGGGTAAGCACATTATTTTGGTACATACCCCGGATTACAAGTCTGTGTAAACCTGGGTTTGTGTCAAAATATATGGATGAATGCATGAGAACACCGATGCTTCACACATCAACAGCTACCCGATGCAAAGTACTGCAAGGCAGCACTACGCGCTGTGTTGTGTTACTTTGTATTTACTTAACAGCGCAAAGCCATGCAGAGTGTCTTTACGTGGCTTGGTACGTGCCAGAAATTATTTTGCATTGGGCTGCACTACAAAAGTGACAAAACCCTGATACGAAATGGTAGTAAATGAGGTCCTTAATATCTCATAAATGCGCATTACTCAATATGAAACTGTGCCAGTTGAACAGCACATACCAAGCGCAATGGGGGAAAGATCTCAAACCTACTCTGTCTCCTAAACAGTGGGATGATAGTGTCACACACATGAACAGTTTGGCTAATCATGTCCAAGGTCAACAAACGTAATATTAAATAGTAAACAAAAAGCACCACGCACCTGTACCCATGTACATGATTGATATTGGGGTGATATACAATGTATCATGTTGAAAATGTAGGTGGAAATGGTGCCTTATGTTCCAACAACAATAATCTTAGGCACCCCTGCAGTGCCCGCATACCCACTGTACTCTACCAAAGGGAAGCATGTTTCCCACTTGTTCCTAGCAGTCAAACAATTGATACCGAGCCTACAGGGCAACCCAATAGAGCTGACAATAGATTTATGGCTCCAGCACTTCTGGTACTTACTGACATGCGAGAAATGATCAAACGAGCAAAAAGGGAAGGCACGCAAATTCAACAAAATATGAAGCCCAGTGTTGTAAAACATGAATGAGAAGAACAGAGGCCTCTATTAGCCCATTAGACAATGTACTTGAGCCCAGATGGACTTTAATAAATACACACTAGCTTAGCAATAGGCAAATCTAGACACAGAGATGAAAAAGGCGACCCCTCTGGACACACATATTATAAATGGTCATTGCATTATTCACCCAACCTATGAATAATTCAATTACATTTTTCACAGGATTTATTACAGCCTGAGAGACTATGGAGAATGGGTCAGGTGAGCTGCTCCCATTGTGTTAGGTGCCGGGATGCACTCAACACCTTCTACCACATAATTTGGGATGTCTCCTCATCCAGAGATACTAAGTGGAGATACACAAAGCATTTTAGGATACATTAGACAGACCACTTCAACTAGACCCCCAGGTATGTCCTTCTTGGAATCATGGAAGGATGGGTTGGAGGCCGTGCTCAGAGGACTCTGTCAGGAGCCGGCTTTATGGTGCCAAAAGAGACATTGATCGAAAAATGTAAAAAGGACCCAAAACAGTAGTAAATATACTTCAGCTTGGAACTTGAGTAAGTCCAGCACACACATGTCCAACCACTGGTACTCGAATATCAAAATAAAGTAAATGGTGGTGAGGAAAAATGAATGAACCACATAGGAAATATTGTGTGGGACTACCACTTCTGCTTTAGCTGTAATGACTTTGCACTCATAACTTTAGCTCCACCCCCTGTTTCACAGGTTAGATACATGTAAATCTACACTTCTTTACACTTGTAAATGATGAATAGCCAAAAATAGTAAGGTTGCTTAAAACTGTAAGAGCTTTAAGAGTAAATTTATACGTGTAGATTTACTGGTGTAAGTTTAACTTTGTGAATAGGCCACTAACAGTTTATTACACTTACAAAAAATAGAGGAATATTAGGTTTCTATATTTATTTTAATGTGGAGCAATCTAAACATTTACTGCTTTATTAAAGCTAATTTGTAAATTAAAAATATATTAATTTGAATATATTAATTTAAACATACAATATTTTTCTGATGCGTAAATTAAAAAAAGCTACCCATCTGAAATTAAAAAATATATATATTTCTTAATAATGTACTAACAAGTGTTAAAGGAAATGTATAGAATTCATTGAAATAAATGTAATTATTTTTGATAAATATTAAAGTTATATTGATTTTTAATTTAAAAAAGGTAAGTTAAATGTTTTAAAATAGAATAATTATCTTTATTTACAGACAATTTTTTAACCTTAAATACAATGCATTTATATTTTTTAACTCCTTTTTAACTGTAGAAAGGCAGTTTGTGAACATTTTAGGAGGTTACTCATTTGAGTATGGTTGTTTGTTCCTTCCTAAACTCCTCCCTAACCCTCCCTAAACACCTCCTTTATCATTTCCCATTAGTCATACGTATTCCCCATTTTGCAGCTACTTCCGTCTGCCCCCCTACTTATTACAATAATGTATAGTTACATAAGCGGAGATGCCCATATTTAGGACAGAGATCTTTGCAGAGAGACAAGGGCGTTGCCAGAAGTCCCACAAGATGGCTGTTGTAGTGCAAGTCTCCTGGCACCTCGGAGTTACCTGTTGAAGCCTCACTGGAGGATGCCTCTAATTTTTACCTGGTATAGCAGTGGTGGAGCATGCAGGAAACAAGTAGATTCCTTTACAGACTGTTTGGATAGTTTTCGCTCCGCTCCCGCTCCCTCATGTCAGGCTGCCACGTCGACCACCTTGGATCTTTCCCAGCCTGTGGCGGCGCTTTGAAGTTCATACTTGCTCATCCTCACATTAGAATTGTATTAAGGACATTTTTTTCTGGATACTGCCCAATACATTTGTAGATGGAAGAGTTGTTTTGGGCCCCTGCTCAGACAAAATAACGTACTCCTCTTTCATATGATAAACTGACTGAGCGGTAACAACAGTAATTTGTAAGATTGCTGGTTTTTATCAACAACTGATTGCTATTTATTATTCCTTGTCATATGTTTACAATATTGGCTATTAGTTCATGAAGAGTCCCCTTACTTGTTTGGGCATCATATGAGAGGCTGAAAAATTCAGCCATAATCATTCTCTCCTCCTGTCTTCAAAGTACAAACTCTGCTGCTTCCTCTTTATTAAACCATGTGTCTCTATTTCTGATCATGCCACTTCACTGCAAAGACTCGAAAAGTAACAATAATAAGAGGCAAAAAAAAAAAAACTACCTCTCCGACAAAGACACTCTTACCTCTAACACTAGAGGACCTAATGGAGGAAATAAATCATTTAAAGGCATTTCTTATAGAAACAAACTTACACTTCAGCTGATTGAAGAGAAATTGTCAAGCCTGGATTCTAGGGTGTCTGAGGGAGAACAACGAATTGGTGACATCTAAGATATGACTGATAAGGTTGAGATGATGTCCCAGGAAATATCTCTGAAGACTTGAAAAACCGTAATAGACACATCTACCGAATTCCTTATGGTTCAGAGGGTTCTGATATGATTTCCTTTCTCAAGGTTCACATTTGAAAAATTGTTGGGCTGAAGGATACAGCCAATCTCAATCTTCAAATGCACATCATGTTGTCCCTAAACCTTTAACAAAATCTTCATCAGACTGACCAAAATACATTATAGTTCTTTTTCTTTAGTACTCTGATCAGCTGAGAGTCCGCTCAGCCGCTAAACAAAGAAAGCAAATGCTGTGGTCTGGCCAGAAGGTCTTTTTTTCACAGGATGTGGCCAGAGCGACAGCTACTCAATGGAAGGAATTTCTTTCCCTGCCCTTCGTTCCATGAATGCAAGATATGGCCTGGTGCATCCTTGTCCATTGAGAGTTAATTACAAGGAGAAAACCTTGTATTTTTAATCTCCGCAGGACCTCATCTGTCTCCATAATGGAGATGAAATGGACTTTAGGAAAACATTATTCAATGCTACTCATGTTCTGTTTATCCTTTTCATAGATATGAGAAACATCCTTTACCCCGCAGTAACAACAATGACATGCCTTTACAACTCAGTCCCTACCCCAAATTCAATGTTACCAGGCAATACTTTACTATGCAAGTTTTTACGACTTGCTGTAGGGGCTGATTGTTGGACTGGTTTTAGATTTTTAAGTCCAACACCTTCCCTACTGTTGCGTAGAATGGAGTTGGAATACCAATTTGTACTATTCCAAAGTCCAGCACCCCCAAAAGCAAATCATTATAATGACTTACGTGGTAAAGTATCATGCGGAAACGTCATAGTCAACTTAGTTGTAAAAGACTTGCGGGGAAAATTCATGCAGGGTTTTGCCATGCAAACATAGGTAAGGGGTCAGATATGTTGTCCAATATGAGGGTTGCAGTTCAGTATACTATGGAGTGTATACATTAGTGAATCAGTGAGTGAGCTTGGGAGTGAGTATGGGAATGAGAAAGTGAGTGTGGGAGGAAGTGGGTGAGCTATTTATTAAGTCAATGAGTTAGGGACAGAGTGCACCAGTGTGTTAGGGAGTGAACTACAATGGGACTGCCTGGTTGATTTTGCACACTTTATTTGACAAGTTTACAATGCCATAGTCATAGCAGGGCTGGAATGTTGAGGGCTCCCCAGGATCACACTGAAGTGTTTTGTCAGAGCTGTATGTGGCACCTTTAGTGCTGACAACTTCAAGCAAGGTAGGATTAAAATATTTTGAAAAGTATTTTCTATGGGGTACATTTCAAAACACCGAATACAAAGCATAGACATTATATTCAAACAAAACTTAATAAAACTAAGTAGAGCAAATCCAAAGAATGCAAAATTATTAGGTTAAGCTTAGGTGTAGGGTTTCAGTTTAGGTGGATGGTAAAGTATAGGTTTTGGTTTAGGTTGTTGGGTTCTCGTTTGTAATTCAGCTGTAAAAACTTTACAAATAGTTACTCTGTAAGCATTAAATTAGGTTGGCTGCTATTGAATCTCTCCTATGATTAGCACTGGGAGAAAAATGAATATTTTCTATTTTCCAGAAGACACATCGGCATGAACCGATGGTGGTGATAGCTGTTAAGACACATGGCCATTTCACTGAGCCAGATATGCATATCACAGAAGCGTTGAAAGAACACACGTTCAAACACATGATAGGGAAGCACAAATAGAAGAGGAATGATGATGCCTTCAAGCGTCTTTCTAGCGTCCCCACCTGATCAGCTGGGTAGTCTGAGGTGACAGTGTGTGTCTTATTGAAAATGTGCGTCTTGTTTATTTGTCACAGGCCCTCATCATCAGTTACAGTCTTATATAAGCCAGGGCCCCTGGCACAGTGAGAACTGCAGAGAGAGCCCAGGACAGTAGACGACAACCACAAGACACCCACAGGTGAGCGCTAAGAGGGGGGCTCTGGCCGCAAGACAGTGTGACTAGAGGTGGGGGAATGTCCCTTGAGGTAAGCGAAGCGCAGTCATTTAGCCTGTTTTCTCCCATCCAAGCAGAATTATGGCTGATCTACTGCTCCACGGGCAGGAAAAAAAACAAAAAGCACAGTTGCCTTTTGAAGTACTGTGAGGGGCCTGGCAATGTACCAAACTTCATACTAACTTCAATAAGTTATATACATTGCCTGGACTCCAGATAGTGAACTTCAAAGCAAAGCTACTGTCACACAAGAGCTCCCCTGCTGGGATAGTCCTTCTGAAGAGCACTATCAGAGGTAACCCACTGTAATTACCATCCTGTAATTACCATTAAAGCAATTATAACAGCCGGCCCCTGACAGCAAAGGGCAGCGTAGGATTTTTTCATTTCTTGCATCCCTCAATGCCTGGAATGAGGAATTCATGTTTAGAAGAACATTTTGCCTCCATTCCTCCTTTTTTCAATCCAGGGTTGGTAGATGTGGAAACAGACGAAGGGGCGTTTTTACAATATTTTGGCATAGGGCAGTGCTGCAAGCCTTCTAGCCGCACCACCCTACGTCAAAAGAAAGGGGCAGGAATGCACTGTATTTGCAAGATACAGCGCATTCCTGTCCTTCTGCCATCGTGCGAACTGCTGCTGAGCGCTAATGCAGGCACCCTTGAACTATGGTGCAAGGAAGTCTGTGTTGTTGGCGTGATTATTTTTGTACAGAAAGGGACACAATCCTGTACAAAAACAATCATAGGAAGCGTTTTCCTTGTTCTAGGTGTGCTGCAGAATGCAGCACATGTGGAAAGAGTTACAAATGAGGACAAATGCAAGCATTTCTCCTTGTTATGCCTGCTTAGGGAGGACATACATTTTGACGCTGCCTGGGATTTATGTAAGTTGTAAATCTGGGTCACTCTTAAAAGCAATGGGTGTTGAGTGCGAACACCCACAGCAACACCCACGGAATGCCGCTTCCATGCAGAGTTAGGCATTGCCTTACTCCATATTTACAAGACCATGAAAAACCACACAGTGTGGCTTTGAGTGGCCTTGTAAATATAGGCTGGCAAACTGCTCCTCCGGAGCATCACAAAAGTGACACTCCAGAAAGTGCTGCAAATGCATTGTAAATATACCCCAATGCTTGAACTCTACTACCTCATGTATTTAATTTTAGCTACCCTCTCTGGTGCTCTGGTAAATGTCTTCCCACCATATATCCATCGGCAGCCCTCTGTTACCCATGGTCCAGACACACTTTTGACGGAGCCTGCCGGGAATCCGCCGCATGTCTCCGAAACATACATAGCTCCACCTGCATTTGGCATGCCTCTTGCCTCTCATCTTATGGCCACTGTTCCTACTGACGACCTCACAGCTCTGAGTCAATGTGGCATTCAGGCTGTCTCCCTCTCCCGCTCTCCCTCTTTGGCAAGAGGGTCTTCCAACTTCCACTACACCATGTCCATCCTTCTCACAGGGAAAGGAGTCCAACACTACTTCTTTTAATATAGCATGTGTTTCTCCAGCATTTAACATTTAGGATTGGAGTTCCAATGGAGAATGGAGCATTTCATTGGTAATTTGAAACTAAAGGGCTGCATTTGTTTAATTTAGAGCCTGATGGTAGCTCTCTACAGAATGCACCTGTTGATATCAAAGGCTCTAGCAGTTTTTGCCCCAGTGTATTTAACTGATAGACTTCTTTCTCGGGAATGGGCTCTCATCTTCAGAGCACCACAGAATTATGAGGAAACCTAGAAAAATAGAGACCACTAAAACCACATGCATGACCTTGCCATAGCTGTGACTTTTTCAGAATGCTTATGTGTGACATTTCCATGGTGTCAGTGTATGTATTGTATGAGTAGCATTCCACTGTCGAATGTGTAACACTTTAATGACACTTTATAGCAAGTAAAAACAAACAATGAGATTCATGTAAATAGACAAATATCAGAAATTACCCCTTTTGGGCAATGAGACACTCTAGAAAGCCTTGAAACTGCTTCAACACTCCTGAAATGGAAGTTCAATAACATGAGTACACTGTAAATAATTGTAGCAAAATGATAGTAAACAATGAACTGGACTTTCGGAGGAAGTACTTACATTTTTTAAAACTGTATCAGCAATATGTACATGCCACCTTATTTAAATATACAAAACAGACCTAGATGTGACATACTACTGCTATATAAATAGACAAGACACTGTTAACCCAAGTATATGCAGTAATTAAATGCAATGGAGACTAAGTGTAATGTTTGCCCATTAGAGAGAATAGGAAATAAGAAGACACACAAAGATCTAGGGATAATATCACAATCAAAGTGCTCACTATGGTGAGGTACATGAACCAGGGACTGTTCTATGTTCCTACATTTTGGGAACTTCAAACCTGTCACTACATTTATAATCAATCAAATAAACTTTATTCGGTTTTCATGTGTAAAACCATAAATGTTTCCAGTATTTAAAAACAATACTTGATAAAAATTTCCCCATTGGGATCTCATGCAATACAAAGTACAATACAAAATACTTGGTCCCCTACACATAAAAATTAAAATAAACCAATTGATAGATGACTCCTGGGAACCTATCTAATAATTATGTCTCATCCGGGGTGCTAGATTAAGAGTGGACCCTCACGGAAACTACCGTTTAATCTAGGTAGTCTCTAAACTTCGCTGCAGATTGAAGGAAATTAAGGAAAACTAGAACAGAATCTCCATGCAACAGCTGTAAATAAATAAGAGCTGGGCGAGCCTGCCTGAATTCTATCCTCCTTAAGATAGGGACAATAAAGGTTTTCCAGTGATCACATAAAAGTTACAGAATAATAAAAAATGAAGCAAATTCTGTGGAGACTCACCATCGCAGCCACAGGATGCTAAAATCTGTTCTCTACTACTCCCCCTTGGCGAAGCCAGCAGGTGGTGAAAAAAGTCCATAAGTCATAAAAGATCCCAGAAGATATGGCTCAGTAGATGATGGTGTCTCTCTAGATCTCCTGTAATTGCCCATTATCCCTTACCCACATGTGTACAAAGGTCTGCGGATAGTGTCGACGAATCTCCTAATAATTCCTTGGTCCAAGAACCGGTTGGATTGAACAGATTGAACAGTTGCTTAACTGGTCAACAGATACCCCTTACACCAACCATCATGGTTAATAATTCCAGGGGGGACAACGTACATTCAAGCAGGGGGCGAGTGGGAGCTACGTCTAGTAATTTGTTAAACCATTAGCTGCTTGACTTGCTACGTGAGGGAGACCAGGAGGTGTTGAGTTAGTATGCAATTCGTTGGGCTAGCCGGAACTAACGTAATAGATCCTATCCTAACTTGTTTAAGCGATAACCCAACACACAACGATGTCTTAAAAGCTTTTAATAGTATTACTGAAGTAGTGAAAAGTACGTTGTCTGTGGAATGCAAAGGCACAGGCAACCTTAGGAAGGGATGGTTTGATAAAAATTGCACTAGATGTTATTCAAAATTAAAGAGCGCATTGCATAGAGCTGTAAGAGATAGCAGTGAGATTAGGGCCTGCAGAAAGCTGTATAATACAGCCAGGAAAACTAGGTTGATTGAGCTGAAAGATAATGCGTGGAAGAATCTTTGCGAGGCTGCCGAGTGTAAAGATAGCTCGAAATTCTGGTCGGCAGTGAACGCCCCATTCCTAAACAACGATTTGGATGTACCATCAATTGAGGTGGCCATCGAGGAAAGTATTTGGATAGACTTCTTTACTGACGTCTATTCGAAACAGGAAGGCATGGAGGAAATAGACCAGTGTCAAGACATAGAAAGGGTTAAGCAGAAATTCACCCCTATCCATCTACACATTTCACTCCAAGATGTTAACGCGGCAGTAAAGGCAAGCAGGGGAGGCAAGGCAGTTGGCCCCGACGGGATACCAATAGATCTTCATAAGCCAAACATGGAGGTGTGGGGTCCAATTTTAACTAGGGTTTTACAAGCTTGCTGTGAAAATGGATTTATAGACACCTGGTACGAATCAATTATAGTTCCCATTTTTAAAAAGGGTGAGCGGGAGAATACTGCATGTTACCGCCCAATATCCTTGTTGGATTCCCTAATGAAGGTAGCCGGTAGGATTGTTTTAGATCAACTACAAGCATGGACTGAAGAAAACGGTATTTTAAGCTATGTCCAATATGGTTTTAGAGCTGGCTTAGGAACAAACAAGCAGATTTTAAACCTTAGCATTTTATTTGGCAAATATACACAGGCAAAGCCAGGGAAACTATACTTGACTTTTGTTGATCTTACAGCTGCCTTCGATTGTGTAATACATAACAAGCTGTGGGAAGTACTCAATGAACTAAAAGTTGACCCTGTTTTAATACAGTTTTTAAGGCAGCTATATACTGGTGCCAGCGCAAAAGTCTGTTATGGAACAAAGGGCGAGTGCACTGCGTCGTTCAGGGTGGAGAGGGGAGTAAGGCAAGGGTGTGTCTTGGCACCGCTCCTGTTCTCATTATATACCAACGCTTTGGAACAGGAGCTGGTGTCACACACTAGGGACCCCCCGATAGTTAATGCGCGCCCGATAGCCTCTCTCCTCTATGCTGACGACGCAGTGCTCATTGCCCGTATACAGGTTGGCCTACAGAGAGCGCTTTCCTTTTATACTTGTTTTATGGATAGGCTTGGTTTAAAATTGAACGCAAAGAAAAGCTTTGTCATGGCTTGTGGGGGGAAGAAAAATAGCCTTAGAAGCTATCAGGCGGGGGGAGCAGGGTGGAAACCACCAACTTGTTCAGCTACCTGGGCGTCCTTTTCAATAGAACCGGCTCATGGACCGCAGCTGTCAAGGCCAGGAGTTTACTCTTTATGAAGTCTATTGCGGCCCTAATAAATTTTACAAAAAAACTGGGGAAAAGGCCACCCGAAATATTATTAAAAATCTACCAAGCAAAATGTGTGAGTACAGCAGTTTATGGGGCAGCCATTTGGGGCTTCTGAAGAGTGTATATCGATTCAACGCATTGAAAATGGTTTTTTAAGGTTTATCATGGGAGTTCCAGCTAGTGCCCCAGTTTTTAACTGCCACAGGGAATTAGGAGTTGTATACATTTCTGATTTAATTAAAGCCCAATCGGTTCTGCTGTGGCACAGAATCTGGACTTCGTCCAGTACTGGCCTTAACAGGGAAGTAATAATGGATGCCATGAGATTGAATAATGCCGGCAAAATAGCTTGACTCAGATATGTCAAAAACATTTTGCAGGATATTGGACGCCCAGAGTTTTTTACCTCACCCGAAAACATGAACTCCATTAACCGAAAGGATTTTTAAAATGTCTGTATGACCCACCTGGAAGAAAATAGGTTAACTCTTGAGTTGAATAAAACTATGGTGGTCTATCATCAAATAATCACCATAACATGTGATATTCAACCATATCTTTTGTGTGTCGCAGGAGGACATGATAGATATCTGCTAACAAGATTCAGATTCGGGACTTTCCATCGCCTGATCACCCATCCAGACACTAATGATTGGTCAAGGGAACTTTGTCAATGCCCCTGGGACAATATATCACCACAAACCACATTACACACAATCTTATTTTGTAAATTTTATATTAATGAAAGGCGCAGATGGTTAATTCCCTTATTAAAACAAGGAGGATGGAGGTGAGGAAATATGAATTTTTATGATCAATTGTGTCCCCTATCTTAGACCCCAACGGCTCCATGTACGTGCTACAAGTACATGTATGTTCCCTCCACTTCCAGTTATGAAGACGCAAATACATGTGCGTCCAACGTCAACATGTCCTCTTTCAGATCCGCCATGAATGGGTCGGATATTCCGTTTCTAAGTATGCTTGGCCACCGACTCTATATGGTGCACCTTTCAATGTTTTACAGCTCTGGCGAGTAGGCCCTGAATTCTGTCATCAAGCCTTTTTCATGCTTTCTGCTTCTGAAAGCTGCAGCCTGGACTCGCATCTGTATCCATGACCTTTGTTTTACTCCCTGCACGGCTAACGGTGCCTGGCTCAGCCTGTTGCCTGCCAAGACTGTATTTAGCCTTCAAGTTATCTGCTCCGCTCCTCATCCAATACATTCCTGTCTAGTAGTTTAGGTAAACATCCTTTCAGCTACAGAGCAAAGGGCCCGGCCTCACTGTCTCCGTGCAAGTAATTCATAGCTCCTGTTACCATGGTAGGCCCATGCCCCTCGCTTCTCATGTAGACACATAGACGCTTGTACACGCACTAGCAGTCAGTATAGAATAGACCCTGTCCGAGAGACCTTTCCTTCCAGATAATATAGTTCTTTAAACACAAGATATTAGATATGATTTGGGATTAGGTTGTCCTGACATCCCAGACTTCTGTCTCCTCATGAAGGGCTAAATGTCAAGTCCCCTTCACCCTCTAGTTACACGTCAATCACACGTCATGCGGCTGCGCGCGCATCTCTGCCATGTATTTCTGCTGACATTGCAAGATTTTCTTATGGATCCACCCACCTATGACATCCTCTTAATGACGTTTCTAGTGTACACCTTTATGCACGCCTACTGTAACTCCTTTTTCATTACGTATGTGTATTCTTATCTTTCCTATCAGCTGTTACGCCTCCTGCATCTGTCTTTACTGTAATGCATTTTACTATATATATGATTACCTGTCAATAAAGTATTGCCTGTCCCTTCCTGAACCTTCGTGGTGACGGAACCCGATTGCCTGGTTCGAACCAATTCCTTTGTAAGGAATAAATTCCCTTTTAAAACCTCAAATACCACGGATTCTGCCTCTTATTTTTCTGAGTTATTCTTATTGAACTTTACCGCATAAAAAATAGTACAGGTAATTTAAATATTTACCACGGAGGCAATGCCGTCCCGCACTTGTGTACCTTCAGATGTTGGGAAACTCTTATTGCATTGGTTCTGTGGTGGGTTTTCTAAAGAGTGTCGTACGGTCCAGGAAATGCCTACACTACTAAATCACAAGACATGTTATAGGCTGGAATCATCTAGGGCGTCAAGGCTTGTCCTATACATTTTAGATTGCTTAGAAGCATTTTATGAATTTTTTTCTCGCTTCCAGAAATATATCCTTATACGATGTGTAACGTGGAATTATATATGTAACATATGCTTACATTTTTAATACTTTTTTACCAAGCCTGCTTTTATGAATTTTTTAATTTCTAAAATCGAATAAAGCTTGTTTTGATTTGATTTGATTTGAGTTAGTCAATCAAGGGATTGGCACGAAAAAAAAAAGCCAAGCCTGGGGGTAAGGCTAAAAGACCAAGAGCTGTCTCGACATCCCAGAAGACCCTGTGGACCTAGGACTGACTAAAGAAATTTATAATAAAATAACACATAAAGCTAACATCTTAATTTTTGCTTCCATGTACCTCCTTTAGGATGGACAATATATGTAAAATGCTTCACCACAAGGCTTGTAAATTTGAAATATTAACTTAAAAGACAGAGTTCTATGTGGAGGCACACTGGAATGAAATATGTTTTTATTCTTGAAAATTCACATTGCTCATTAATATTGCTGTGCGGCAATGTGAAGAAGAGTATGGCTACTTTTGAAAGAAGGAAGAACATGCTACTCTGAGTACCAAGTACAGTGAATTCACTCTCAATGGAATGTCAAAGTACATCCATCCTGTACGACACAATCTCACCAGTAGCACAGTTTATTTTGATTGCAGCCTTTCTGTTTTTTGGATATGTACTCAAAATTGGTGAATTGGAATTGTGCATTTTCGTGTTCTAAGCTCCTAAAGAAATTGGAGACCGTAGCATGCTTGAGCATGTGATCATGACACAGGAGTCCTTTCAAAGCATAATTTATTCCATTCTGGTGAATTCTCAATTTCAACCATTTTCCTCAACTTCAAGAACACAAGAATAAGGGAGTGTCATTCTTCTGATGTGAGATCAGGGACACTGGCACTGGGAGACCTAAAAAATGATTGTTCGACATCAACACGGAATGCTCTACTTAACAGTACAACAATAAGCATGATCATGCTGTCCTAGAGGAGGTGAATGACTGGGTCTCCCTTTGCTGCAAGAGGTTAAAATTAAGAAACACAGATAAGAGAGTCAGAAAGAATAGACAGTAGACTTCAGCCTTAACTTAAAATACTGAACAATTCTAGCTTTCTTTCTATCAGGTGTTTCCAAGACGTACGCACATAGAGCATCAAAATGTTTGTTACTCTCTTTTCAGAGTTTCAGTTGTGAAGAACCTGATACACCACCCACAACACAACAATGAAGCCTGCTATTCTTCTCCTGTTCCTTGGAGCCTATGTGTGCTCATGTAAGTTTGATGCAAAACTATTGTTTCAAAGTAGAGTTTTTAGCTATCAATTATGAAGTGTGTGTTTCCGATAGGGTTTGGGTTATTTCGGCTGTGGAATTTCAATAGGTCATTTGGAAATTTTACTGGTCTGTTGGATTGCTTTTGAAAGTACCTGGCCAGTATATAGAATTTTGAAAGTCCAAACACAGATTAATTCAATGCCTACTTGACATGTATCGAGGGTGTTTCCCATTTTTCTGCTTAAACATCATTGCATAAACATATGTCAACAGTATTTTGGACACAAGGAGGTCAAAGGAAAGGGCTGAAGATGGTGTGGGAGTGAGTTGGTCCCTAATACTGTTTGAGTAGGGGGATTGCTGATATGAATTATATCTCATCACTGCACAATGCCATTATCAATGTAGCTGCAGATAACCAGAGTTCATTAGTATTAGGAACTTGAACCACTGTCACTGTGATATTTGCATGACTTTTTAAACACATTTAGGAAACAGTGTATAGGAGGATATTAATAGCCGCAAAGAAATCTGTCAAAGAATCAAATGGAAACCACTTTCTATTCCTCCAGGGACATTCTTAACAACACTTAAATACAAGGGCATCATTCATCTTTTAACTCATCAAAATGCAGTGGACATGTGCCCAACAGTATCTCCAATCTGTGGTGAATACCCAGGATGAGATTGTTACATCACCTATCTAGCAACACGAAAAGATGATGGACGGAATGCAGAACATTGTCAAGCATTCACCCCCCAGTCACAGATTTGGTTTTAATCCATCGTTCTTTTGCTCACCACAACACCCCAGTTTGAATCAAGCCAAGTGCAAATCATTCTTGGCCCTGCTCACCATGAGAACAGTCCAGTCTAGCCTGAACTGGCAGGCCAGGTACTCCCTGGACAAAAAACTCAAGCATCCTGGGACCAGTTTAGGCATATCACCCCTCATCAGCCAGGCTAGCTTGAATCCAGTTGCATAGCGAGCACAGGACCTACATCTTGGTGCACTCTTCCCACTAAGGGCTACTGGTCCCAGGATACTTGCTTTCCGGTCCAGGGAGCAGGGTCAAGACTAATTTGCATATGGCTGGGTCCAAACTGGGGTGGCATGATGGACAAAAAAATGATAAACTTAACCCAGCTCTGTGATTAGGGGTGAATGTTTGACAATGTTCAGCATTCTGCCCATCATCTTTTTGTGTTGCTATATCACCTATCTCTCTTTCATGGGGACCTCTTGTGCCAGCACCACAAGATCCCTCGCTGCCTATCTATCAGCAGAATCTCTTCCACTCTAGGTGAACAAAATTTACAGACTGGCTCAAAAATTGTATCTTGGTATGTTCTATCCACTGCAGTGCAGCATGAGGTATATCATTTTCCATGGTGCCTTCACTCCATGCAGATTCCAAACAAGAATCAGAGCATGGCTGTTTCAGCCTGTCGCGACCAACTGATAAAAGAACCAAAATAAGCCTACTCTTGGAAACGCAAGCTCAAGGTTACCACAAATCTGCCTGTTTGAAATGTGCTAGATCTCCAGGAACATTTTGCAAAATCTAAATATATAAAGGGAACAGAAATTCACCACATAGCCTAGGACCTGGTTTCACCTGAAGACTACTCAACACTCTCTTGAGGTGGTGGAAGGTAGGTTTATTGCTAAATCTACTTCACCCCCCTTCTGTTAATATGAAATGCCATAGAACGCCAGAAACATATCTAGATATGTTTATGCCTACCACAAGCTCCTTCCAACACTTCTTGAGGTCTGGTACATGAGGACAAGAAAAGATCTGCCCCTGGAGGATGATGAAACCCACTGGCCCACAAGCAGCGACCTTATTTGTCACAGAAAAAACATAGATTAAGGAGCAGGATGGTGAATCCCAAGCAGTATGGTCCCAGAATATCGAGGGGCGTATTCTCAAGGAGCTATCGCCGAATTAACGGCACTTTATCGCAGCCAAAGTCGCAATAAATTTACCGCCCCATTCACAAGCTGATGCTAACAGCCCGTAGCACGAGTTTACCTGTGATAGCAGCAACAAAAAACATCGCCACAGATGACCCCGGGAACTATCGCTAATGAGATGCAGAGTAGGAGTTCCCTGGACAAAAGCCGCGATAATACCACTCCGCAACATTCTCAACGACCAGCCACATCGGAAATAAGTCCACAAAACATGCAAAATGGCGCGTTAGCAGCAGGAAACCAAAACCTACCCTGACCTGGTGTAAAGTCGTACGGCAGCCGGCACCAGAAAAGGGAGCCCAGCCCACAGCCACACCTGAAGGACAAGAGATGCCATGGAGCTACTCATCATGCAACTGAGAGCCCCAACAGGCTCACAACACCCACCTCCACCAACCCCAGGCCCGCCACCAACTCACAGACCTCCCCTGAGGCATCGCAGACACAGACCGCGGACCTTCAGGAAACGAACCAGCCTCACAGACATTGCACCAGAGTATGTCTGCCTCCGACCGACACTGCTGCCAACTAGGTCGTACTTTTCTGAGTCTTGATTTTTTCATGGCAGTGTTCATGTCACAGTATGCAAGGAGAGGAGAAAGAGGAAGATGTGCTTCAGTGTGGAGGAGATAAGACTCTAAGACTCTAAAGGTGATGGGACACTGCCAGCAACTGCACTGGTGCCACTGACTCAGTTGATGGACAGAATGCAGAACAATGTCATACATCAACCCCAGTGCAGAGATCTGAGACTAAATCCATCGTTTTTTTTGCTCACCGTGACATTCCAGTTTGGACCCAGCCATATGCCGTGACATTCCAGTCTTGACCCTGTGCCTCATGGGAACAGTCCAGCCCGAACTGCCAAGCCAGGTCCTCCCTGGACTGGAAACAAGCATCCTAGGACCGGTTTTGAGTTTCACCCATCTTCAGCCAGGATAGTTTGATTCCAGTGGTGTGGTGAGCAAAAGAATGATGGATTAAACCCAGATCCTTGTGACTGGGGGTGAATGTTTACATTGTCCAGCATTTTGGCCATCAATTGTTTCTTTTCCCTATGTCGCACTAAGTGGAAATGGTATGCCCAGATGGGGGTCCCGTGCTCACTACATCACTGGATTCAAGCTAGCCTGGCTGAAGAAGTTTGATGCCCTGAAACCGGTCCCAGGATGCTTGTTTCTGGTCCAGGGAGGACCTGGCTTGGCAGTTCAGGCTGGACTGTTCCCACGAGGAACAGGCTCAAGACGGATTTGCATATGGCTTGGTCCAAACTGGGGTGCTGTGGTGAGCAAAAGAATGATGGATTAAACCCAGATCCTTGTGACTGGGGGTGAATGTTTGCATTGTCCAGCATTCCGTTCATCAATTGTTTCTTTTGCATATGTCGCCCTAAGAGGGAAGGGTATGCCCAGACGTGGGTCCCGTGCTCACTACACCACTGGATTCAAGCAAGCCTGACTGAAGAAGGGTGATGCCCTGGAACCGGTCCCAGGATACTTGTTTCCGGTCCATGGAGGACCTGGCTTGGCAGTTCAGGCTGGACTGTTCCCACAAGGAACAGGGTCAAGACTGATTTGCATATGGCTGCGTCCAAACTGGGGTGGTGAGCAAAAGAATGATGGATAAACTCAGATCCTTGTGACTTGGGGTGAATGTTTGCATTGTCCAGCATTCCGTCCATCAATTGTTTCTTTTGCATCTGTCGCCCTAAGTGGGAAGGGTATGCCCAAACATGGGTCCCGTGCTCACTACACCACTGGATTCAAGCTAGCCTTTCTGAAGAAGGGTGATGCTCTGAAACCTGTCCCAGGATGCCTGTTTCTGGTCCAGGGAGCACATGGCTTGGCAGTTCGGGCTGGACTGTTCCCAAAAGGAACAGGCTCAAGACTGATTTGCATATGGCTGCATCCAAACTGGGGTAGTGTGGTGAGCAAAAGAATGATGGATTAAACTCAGATCCTTATGACTGGGAGTGAATGTTTGCATTGTCCAGCATTCCGTCCATCAATTGTTTCTTTTGCATATGTCGCCCTAAGTGGGAAGGGTATGCTCAGATGTGGGTCCCGTGCTCACTACACCACTGGATTCAAGCTGGCCTGGCTGAAGAAGGGTGATGCCCTGATACCGGTCCCAGGATGCTTGTTTCCAGCCCAGGGAGGACCTGGCTTGGCAGTTCAGGCTGGACTGTTCCCACTAGGAACAGGGTCGAGACTGATTTGCATATGGCTGGGACCAAATTGGGGTGGTGTGGTGCGCAAAATAATGATGGATTAAACCCAGATCCTTGTGACTGTGGGTGAATGTTTGCAGTGTCCAGCATTCCGTCCATCAATTGGAGAGGTGTGGCTCACTGGTTAGAGGCGGCAGATCCGCAAGCAGAGAATCGACCAGGGACCAGGGTTCAATTCCCGACGCGGCAGGGTCGTGGACCACGGTCAAAACGGACTTGATAATTCTCGCCTCGGTACCTACTCTAACCAGGAACACACTCGGCAACTCTGGGCATTAGCTTGCCTCATCTCCACAACGGCCCCCCACATTCGCCGGGGATGCCTGGTTTCACCTTGGAGATACCCTGGAGGTACCATCTCACAGGGATAGCCAGGACGGGTTCCCCAGCGGTCTACAGCGCCACGACGCCTCAGGGCAGCAGTGCGCTTTACAAGACGCATACATTTACATTTACATTTACATTTTGCATATGTTGCCCTAAGTGGGATGGGTATGCCCAGACGTGGGTCCCGTGCTCACTACACCACTGGATTAAAGCTAGCCTGGCTGAAGAATGGTGATGCCCTGAAACCTGTCCAAGGATGCTTGTTTCCGGTCCAGGGAGGACCTGGCTTGGCAGTTCGGGCTGGACTGTTCCCACGAGGAACAGGGTCAAGACTGATTTGCATATGGCTGGTTCCAAACTGGGGAGGTGTGGTGAGCAAAAGAATGATGGATTAAACCCAGATCCTTGTGACTGTGGGTGAATGTTTGCATTGTCCAGCATTCCGTCCATCAATTGTTTCTTTTGCATATGTCGCACTAAGTTGGAAGGGTATGCCCAGACGTGGGTCCCGTGCTCACTACACCACTGGATTCAAGCTTGCCTGGCTGAAGAAGGGTGATGCCCTGAAACCGGTCCCAGGATTATTGGTTCTGGTACAGGGAGGACCTGGCTTGGCATTTCGAGCTGGACTGTTCCCACAAGGAACAGGGTCAAGACTGATTTGCATATGGCTGGGTCCAGCCAAGCATGTGGCTGACGCGTGTGTCTCTGTTGTGGTGTCTGTGCCCCCGTCCCGCAATCGACGATGTTGCCATGTGGCATGCCCCTGTGTGCGTGCTCAGCCGCAGGGGTACATGGGGGAGGCAATGCCCGCTCGGGGTCAGGTACCACACATGCCAACTGTTGTGTGTGTTACTATTATCGCAGAATGCGCCAAAGATGTACCCTCAACTGCATGTCGGGTTCAGCCAGGCAGGTGCTCTACATCTGTGTCAGCCCTGTCCCTGCAATAGGCCAACACATACGTGGCCGGCCACATTATGCGCAGCATCATCACAGTGTCGTAGTCACGCTTGTGGACATGCACAGACAGGCATAATAATGGTATGCAGTAGGGGTGCATGTGATGCAATAGCACTGTGCACAATAGTGAATGTGCTCGGGAGAGGTGCGGCATTGAGGCCACGTAACAGACATTATTGGCGCTCATTAGCAACATGCAGTGCATGTCAGACAGGAATCACTAAGTCACACATATCACACACCAATGAACCAGTGAGCCTGCCAACACATCATGCAGTTCGTACTCTTGACTCTTGTCTCTCTGCACTGTCACAGGTGACCAAGGATATGCACTCTGAGCTTGGATGATGACTCCCCTCCAAGCCCCGAACACAAAGCCCCAGAGGAAGTACAATTTGGCCCACAAACGCACCTTGGGCATCGTGGTGCACACATTTTGGCATGTTGAAGTCACGTTTCAGGTGCCTGGAAGTCACAGGTGGAAAGTTCCTGAACAGCCCAGGCCTCGTGTGCAAGATGATCGTTGCATGTTGTGTATTGCACAACATATGTGTACGCAGCAGAGCCCCATGGATATGAGTGCCAGATGCACCGGACGATGATGATGAAGATGAGGCAAGTGGAATACACCCACTGCAGCATGAATTGCCCTAGGGACTACATCATTGACAATTTCTTCTCTGGTTGACGTCACATTGTGAGGGTCCTTAGCAGTAATGGCACAGTATGTTGACTGACCACAGGCACAGCATGTGCTAATAAATGCATTCTGAAATAGATTCCCTGCATGCATGTCACTCATCTGTACAGCCACTTCACTCAGACAAGTGGGGGTGTGACATGTTGTGCTGACAATTTAGGAATTTGTTAACGGATGGTGGGTGTGTCACCTCTGTGCAGCGAGGCTGTTTAGGGTGTCACATATTGGAACAGTCAGTTCTGTGTGTCACAGTTGTTACGGTATCCCACTCTTCGGCGTTTCACATGTGTCCCAACTCATTCAATTTTGGCTGTCATATGTGGCCTACAAGTGACAAGAGTACTTCTTTTGGGCTCTGATATGTGCCGCCATGATGCAGGGATCCACCCTGTGACTCAAGTCCCGTGATATGGGCGACATGTGCGTGGGGTGAGTTACTGCCCCTACATTGGTCCATGCTTTCATTATTTTTTGGTCATCGACATGGCACGTCGGTGTGAAAGGGTTGTTGTTTCTCCCTCTGCAATTTGAAGAGGAGATGAGGTTTCACAGTGTGTTCCATGTTTGTTTCTGCATTGGTGCAGATTACATACTGAATGCATGTCAATGTACATTGTGGCTGTTTGTGGGGGACTGCCTATCTGATTTGGACAATGGTCATTTGTTCTGCGTCACAGCTGTGGGGTTGTGCTCATACGTTGTCATCTCACCGTTTGTTTGGTCTGCTTTTATGGTGCCTTTTTCCGCCAGGCACATGGGATTTGCAGTCCTGCCACTGGTTTTTGCTGCTTTTTGTATCGCGATTGGCCTCATCACAGATTTTTTGGCATTCATGTTTCGCATTTTTGCAGCGTGGCGTTGATTTTAACGCTGCCATTTGACGCGTTATTTGCGGAATATCGCATGGTGCCGCCATATTGAGAATGCTTTGTTAACACACCGTAATTTTCCCACGATAGACTGCAATGTTGGAAGTTGCGTTAGGTTACTTTTGCGATGGTTATATCACGTTCTTGAGAATATCCCCCCCCGAGTCTTTTATTTCCTGCTACCTTAATATTGTATCACAAATATGTATCACCAACACAGGAACAAGAGAAGAATAGATGGGTAAGAATATGTGTGCTGAACGTGATCCTCCACACTTATTCCTTGATGATATATCTATCTACAAATAACACAAATTTAGAGTTAAAATAAATAGATCTAGACTTACCTAAAAATAGCTTCTTTACATTTTGTTTGTCAATAATATTGCTATAATATTTTAATAGTAAACTCGATATTTTGGTACACAATGATCTCAATCGCCCCAACCAGGTGCGGATCACCTAGATGGGATGGGATGTCCTTTGCCAGGGGCATGGGGGTGGAGGCGGGGGAAGGGGGCTCCCCTTCCAGCTCTAAATGATCCCAGCAGTGTGTATGCCATTAGCACTACACCCATCCCCGTCTTTCGCCATCAGCGATTTATGTATCTGCTCCGTCCCACAATTGCTGCAGATGCAGGCAGGTGCTGTACCACTCACCCATGCTAGATGCCCCTCGAAAGAGGGCACAAATGGAGCAGTACTTCAGGTCGTTACTGCATGACACTCTGAATGATATTGTTACTCAGAACTCAACAAATGGATGTAATACCTCAGGTCCCTCGTCAGTCAGAGGAAGTAATAATCAATTACCAGATGCCCTGGGCACTTAGAAGCCTGCCACCATCTCACAGCAGGAGAAAGAGCAATATTCTTCCTTCTTTCCTCTTTCTGAGGAACATTATGAATATTATATTTGTACACATGATTTAGTTCTTTTGAAGGACAATTTGGGCCATTGATTAAATAATCAGGTCCTCAGAACCTGTCAGGTCTGTGATCCTCACCCCAGCTAGCTCCAGAGCAGGATCATCCAAGGGATGCAAAGACCCAGCAAATCTGCCAAATAAAAAACCCACAAAAGCAAAGCCAAGAAATATATACATATATCTCTGTTTCATTTCATTTGCTGTTTTCTGTCTTCTAGGTGTTTGTCCATTTCTATTTTATGAGTTTACTTGCTCCCAAGTATCAGCATAACTTTTTAATTAAAATTGAAGCAAGATATGGTCAATTCCCCATGAGTACAATTTGGTCAGTGACGTTCCTGGCAACTTTATTGGAAAGCGGTGGAATAGCTATTATTACAAGCACAAAGCTTGTGGCCACTGCTATCCAGTGCTTTTCTTGCCAATGTAGTCAGAGAGCTAATCCGATGTGGACCAGTTAGCCCTGAAGCTCATTTGAGATCATCTATTATAGCCTCACTCAAATAATAAACACAGTCCTTCTCAGGGTGAACCACAGAAGTTGCTAAATAAACCTCTGCTTAACCCTCTGGTAGCTTGTCACAGAAGTAGCCAGGCTTAACTTAGAGGCACATTGTAAACTATGTATGCAGTCTTCAAACAGTAATAAAGTGAAAGCACAACACATCAACAATTCCAAACCAATTTAGAAAAACAGAGAACCAATAATAAAAACGTGCCAATCACTGTTATCTGGTCACACTAGTCGAGCTCCAAGTCAAAGATTCAGGCCCAGCGGGATGGAGCGTGAGTCTGATACACATACCGGGTTCATCTCAGTGGAAAGTTTACCTTTTACTTAGCCCAGTTACATGTGAGGAGACTCAGCAAATGCTTTGCAATGGCGGGGAAGAGCAAGAAAATCAGTGTTTATGATATTTGTCCTCGTTAAGCCTCACCTCGGGAGGCTTAAGGATTTACATGATTTTGTAAATCTGGGGCAGCCTCAAAATCCATGGGTGTTGTGTAGAAACACCCACCACAATGCCCAAGGAATGCCTCCTGATGGAGCGGAGTTTACCAGCTCGGGTTACATACACACCACAACACTCATTTGGGCCCATATACATTCATACATCGAGCAAGTAAATATCATCTGCGATCAATATTGATGTACCTGTGTGAAACTCATCTCACTAACTCTTACCAACCCTGTCTCATTTGGTTAAATTTCCTTTTGTCGATAGATCTGATTGTAGATTAGAATAGGCAAGAACTTACATTAACCTTCATTTCAAAAGAACACAGACTCAAAAGAGGTTTAAAAGTTTATCTGATCAAAATGATTTGTGAGTCAATATCAAATACACAGTAATACACCAAATTCTCACGAGGAAGGGAAACTACAGTTAATTCAATATCACATTCACAGTTAGAATTCTTGTGATGACAGTACCTGAAGGGGGAGAAATAGAGAGCAGTACATGGACATACTACACATAATTATATTTACCTACAATGATATGAGGACCTGGACATCAGAGGGTCAAAAATTCAGGAAAAGGTTCAGGACAGGATAGGTGACCTCTTCTAGTGCAATGCCAGCGTTGCACCCCTCTCTGGAACTACTCTCTCCGCTCGGGCTCGTCCGGAAACCCCTTCCTACATGTGCCTCCTCGGTTCTGATTCCACGATCTTCCCTAGTGTTGCATTCTTCAATAAGCTCACGGACAGCATCATAGCATGCTCGGGCAACATCTCTGCATAGCATCTGTGTCTAACTAACTAACTTACCTCAGTTATACTATTCTTGTGTATGATCCACCCCCAAATGTTTCAATTATCATGTACACCCCTAATTTTGATTAGGCCAGGCACTGGGGAGAGGACATCACTCCATACTAAGTGTGATAAGTGTAAGTGTCATATTTTCTTTAACTTCTTTGTCTAATATCTCGCGCCTTAGTTTTACTTTCCCAAGCTTTATTCCCACCCACATTTCATATGTGGATCAATGTATTTAAGCAGCATTGTTTTACTAAATTTCCTCTTGCTGGTTCAAGAGTTGAGTTTCCCATGCGCTTCTAGTGTACATGTCCTTGGCTTTAGTCCAATTGATAGGTTAAAAGAAGTTTTCCCTTTCGGTAAATCGGATATTCAGCATTTATCATTCACATATAACCTCCTTATAGACCACAAAGCTCACACACAAGGTTGATGATTGAGGCACTTATAGATCAACTACAGTCTCATAAAGATATCAATGTTTTTTTTAATCGATTTTACAAATACATAAATATGAACTGCCCATATAAGTTCAATCACATTAAAATTCATCAAAATTCATATATAGTCAGCAAAAACATTTACCAAATTAAAACATGTACATTTCAAAATCATTAAACAACATATAAAAAAGGAATAATACAGAAAAAAGACAATGCACTGTGTCTTTTAAAGCGTTAATTTGGACATTTGTATAGACAGCATCAAGCATGGGTCTAAATTCCCTGTCTGTAACTATTTGCTGACCGCCAAATTTAACCACATATGTAGGCGTCGACGCGTTTCGATGGTATAGTACCAATAGATACCACCTTCTTCAGGACTATACTTTTTTTCTTCCTCAACTTTAAAAGGCCAAATCACATATTTGCCTAGACAGTAAGAATACAAGAATTAAAAAACCATATAACAAATTATCAACGTAATAATCCTTCACATGTCCAACAGTTCACATATAACATTGGTAGTATTTTTTCAAAGTTTTTATGCAAAAATGTTTCACTCCAGAGGCTTGTTAGGAAAAATAAGTGGAACAGTCATCCATTTATGCCATAGTTATAAGAACCATACACTCACATACATCGTACTTCCTTTTTCCTAATGTTTATCTAATGGACTTATTAAGTCTCAATGCTCACCGGTGCAACTGCACTCAGTTGGAGTATGTTCTGCCCATCTCAATACCATGATACGATGATCACGAAAATTTTAGTTTTCTCTACAACATTAAGAGATATCTGTTAGTTATATCATCACTTAAGTCTAATAGTGAAGCTCCTATATATATTCATTTGGTAGGTACCTTATGGATTAAATCCTTATATGGATGCCAGCAAATCGATATCAATTTGGGGCACTTCCCCGAGCTCTGGACCACCTGATAAAAACTATCATTATAAGAGAAACGATATTACCATAACGTTTTGGTTACGCATAGGCAGCACTTAATTATTTGTTCACAGTAGTCGTTTTTCCAGAGTGTGATCAATTCCAACATCCTCACCTGATCGAAGAACGAGCCCGAGGTGAAATAATTTTAAGTGCTGTTTCAGTTTGTTTATAACGCACAGGTGAGGATGTTGGAATTTATCACACTCTGGAAAAACGACTACTGTGAACAAATAATTAAGTGCTGCCTATGCGTAACCAAAACGTTATGGAAATCCCGTTTCTCTTATAATGATAGTTTTTATCAGGTGGTCAAGAGCTCGGGGAAGTGCCCCAAATTGATATCGATTTGCTGGCATCCATATAAGGATTTAATCCATAAGGTACCTACCAAATGAATATATATAAGAGCTTCACTATTAGACTTAAGTGATGATATAACTAACAGATATCTCTTAATGTTGTAGAGACAACTAACATTTTCGTGATCATCGTATCATGGTATTGAGAGAGGTCAGAACATACTCCAACTGAGTGCAGTTGCACCGGTGAGCATTGAGACTTAACAAGTCCATTAGATAAACATTAGGAAAAAGGAAGTACGATGTATGTGAGTGTATGGTTCTTATAACTATGACATAAATGGATGACTGTTGCACTTATATTTCCTAACAAGCCTCTAGAGTGAAACATTTTTGCATAAAAACTTTGAAAAATACTACCAATGTTATATGTGAACTGTTGGACATGTGAAGGATTATTACGTTGATAATTTGTTATATGGTTTTTTAATTCTTGTATTCTTACTGTCTAGGCAAATATGTGATTTGGCCTTTTAAAGTTGAGGAAAAAAAAAGTATTGTCCTGAAGAAGGTGGTATCTATTGGTACTATACCATCGAAACGCGTCGACGCCTACATATGTGGTTACATTTGGCGAAGTCAGCAAATAGTTACAGACAGGGAATTTAGACCCATGCTTGATGCTGTCTATACAAATGTCCAAATTAACGCTTTAAAAGACACAGTGCATTGTCTTTTTTCTGTATTCTTCCTTTTTTATATGTTGTTTAATGATTTTGAAATGTACATGTTTTAATTTGGTAAATGTTTTTGCTGACTATATATGAATTTTGATGAATTTTAATGTGATTGAACTTATATGGGCAGTTCATATTTATGTATTTGTAATATTGATTAAAAAAACATTGATATCTTTATGAGACTGTAGTTGATCTATAAGTGCCTCAATCATCAACCTTGTGTGTGAGCTTTGTGGTCTATAAGGATGTTATATGTGAATGATAAATGCTGAATATCCGATTTACCCAAAGGGAAAACTTCTTTTAACCTATCAGTTACTGGGTGCTCCATCCCTTTGGTGTGAGAGCCCCCTCTCCTTGGTTTCAAAGTTTAGTCCAATTGAGCAATCAGAGTTCAGAGCGGGTTTTCAGTGCGTGTGCTCATCCATCAGGTGGGTAGGGATCTCAGTCACCCTCCAAGGTCCAAATACAAACTAGTAATAAAGTCAAAGAAAGACATGTTAGAATACACAAATAAATGAATTCAAGGTATACCACTTATTTCTACTCTAATCCCATTTACTTAAATATATCTTTTGCATTAGTAGCTTAGTAGAACTTTCAAGATTAGTTTCAGCATAGCATGCGCATTACTGTGTGAGTTTCAAGCGGCCATCTTAAAAGCTATTGTGCAGTTGCAAAGTTTTCCCCCAAGCAAAGAAGACGTCATACTTCGTAGATGCAGTAGACGCATGCGCAGTAGAAATCCCGTGTTTTCGGCGGCCATTTTAGTGACACTCGAATTACTCGTTAGTAATACACCTAGGCAAGCATGCCAAGGAATGTCGTGCAATATTAGTATTCACAGATATGTTGATTAGATTATTACATGTTATTCAAGAGAATTGCATACGGGCAAGTTTCTTTAATACGAAACCTTGCTCCATCACACCCTAGAGCACAGAGTAAAGTGATGCAGCAATTTGAGCTCTGTCACCTTACTCCAGATTTATGAGGCCGCAGAGAGCCATGCAGAGTGGCTTTGCATGGCTTCATACATCTGATTCAGAGCTGTGCGTCAAGCATGTACCACTTTATGTGGTACAAAAGTGATGCTAGGCTCTCATAAATAACCCACAGGACCTAGAGAGGCACCTATTGGGGTGGTCAGGACTCACTCCAGCAAAGGTTAGTAGCAGGGTCCAGCAAGGTCCAGTTGGTGCTGATCAACTGCTCAGTTGCATTGGAGGCCTCTGGAAGCTTGTTGTGTCCCTTTAGCTCAAAATGAAAGATCATCCATCTGACCCTTGGAGACACTTCTGAGATCCCAGGATCAAGGCAAGCAGCGCCAGTGTTCCTTTGAGCTTCAGAATGCAGGGTAGTCCTTCTTCTAATTCTCCACTGGTCCATGAGTGTTCTAACAAGAGGTCATGAGGGTGCTACTTGTATACCCAGTACCAGCTTGTGTGTTGGGAGTCACCCCTTTTGCCTAACCCTTAAAGGTTTCTGGTCAGTTCTACCCCTTCCCTCGGTTTGGCTCCAATCTGTCTAGGGTAACAAAGGGCAGGCAGTCCCATAGGTGGGTTGCATATGCCAGTGACAGAACAGGAAGATTCAGAAGTCATGAAGGGGGTGGGCACAGCCCCCCTCAGGCTACACTTTGAAGCTCAGGACGGGCTGAGCACAAGCCCAGGCCATCATGCTCAGGAGAGTAACAACCAAGGTCCTTTTGTCACCTGCTTGGAAGGAATACACATCACACCACAGGAGGGCAATTAACAGCAAGGTGATCATGGACACTGGCAGAAAGGCACATTTGTTTAAGGCAGAAAAATGCCAGCTTTCGGTTAAGTCAGAAAAATGCCAACTTTCTAAAAGTGGTTGTTAGACCTGACAGCCTTAGGGGGGTCTTCCCCAATGTTTTGCCTGCCTCAATCAATTTTCTGACCGTATTTGTGCTGGTGTTAGGACTATGTGCACTAACCTGAGCAAAAGTGCTTCTGCTCTCTCCCCTGAACTTGGTAATATTGGTTTAACACCAAGTGACATATTTAATTTACTTATAAGCTCCTCATAAAGTGCGTTACCTATGCTCAGGGACTGTAAACTAAATACTACCAGTGGGCCTGCAGCGCTCATTGTGCCACCCACTTAAGTAGCCCTCTATCCATCACTCAGGCCTGTCATTGCAGTTTTACTTTGCCACTTTGACCCGACAAGATATATACATATATGTCACCCCTAAGGTAGGCCCTTTATGATCCACAGGGCTGGGAGCAATGTATTGAAAAGGCAGGACATTTACTTTTACGTTTTAAATGTTTGGGTAGTTAAAAACATGGTTAACAGCCGCCAGCAATATCCATGCCCCCCTCAGGAAAATCAAAGCAACTGGGCACCATGATGCTCAGAGGTGGTTTGCAAAAGATTTAAAATCCTGAAAATTAGCCCTGCATTGCACTGAACGTATTTGGAGATGGAATTACTCGCCTCATAGAAACGATGTTTATCAAGCTCAATTTAAACAATATTAAAAATCTATCTTACAAACTAAAGCCACCTATTTTTCAAACAAGATCTTGAATTCTACAAATCAAACTAAAGACATATTTACGATTATGACAGAGTTATCCAATCCAGACAGAGTCACAGCAAAATTAGTCCCTACTCAGGCATGATGTATCTCTCTGAACTATTTTTTTATTGACAAAATCAGTACCATTAAAGCGAGTATACTTGTAAATCCCTTCCTTGGTGACCAGTCTGTGTCCCTCAGGAACCCTCATTCTTTACATCAGTTCCCTGCAATTAGCAGAGACGGTTTCCTGGACTTGCTGACCAAAGTTAAATCTGGTTCCCCCGCTGACAGCTGCCCCCCTCAAATTCTGAGATAAGTCTTCCTTGCATGCCTGATCCTGCCCTTTTTCAATTGAATGACTCGCTAACTCAAGGCTCAGTCCCTAGATCCTTTAAAGAAGTGGTAGTAGTTCCACTAGTTAAGAAAACAGGTGCAGACCCTCTAGTCCCATCTCACTGCTCCCCTACCTGGCTAAGCCGATGTTGCCAACTGTCTCTGCTCTATTATTGAACAGTCTCAATTCATAGACACTCACAAAGCATTATTTCGCCCTTCTCATTCAACTGAGGCTCTATTTCTTGACAGTACTAGATGAAATGAGGAAAGAAGCAGATAAACGCACTACTCAGGCTTTAGTGCTCCTTGATCCCTCTGCCGCTTTTGACACGGGCGACCATGATATCCTGGTGGACCGTGTCAGGGATGCAGGATTTCAGGGACCTGCCCTCCAATTGCTGTCATCCTTTTTAGATGATCGCTACCAATCAGTCCATGTTTGCCGATTCATGGGTCTTAGAGTTAAATTAACCTGTGGTGTGCCGCAAGGTTCGTCCTAGTCCCCACACTTTTTCAATCTGTACCTCTCTCCACTTATTCAGTCTCTGGGTGAAAGAAAGTTTTGCACTTTCAAATATGCTGATGACTTGCAATTAATATTCACCATCGACAACACCCCGAACTCCATCTTGAATTTCCAGACAACTATGTTACATATACACAACTGGATGAATAATAATCACTTAAAATGAAACCCAGACAAAACTGAACTGATTCTAGTTGGTGGCTCTCGAAATCCTTGGAACTCGAACTTCTGGCCTGTCGAGCTGGGAGTCCCACCACTTCCATCTTCATCGGCCAAGAGCCTTGGTGTCACAATTGATAGCGACCTGACTTTGAAGACCCAGATTGGGACGGTAGTTACTACTTGCTTTTTTCAATTTCTGAAGATCAAGAAAATTTGCAGATTCCTTACTATGTAAGCTGTTATTCTGGATATTCTTTCTCTGGTCATTTCTCATATTGTCTTTGTTAACTCAATTTACTTTGGCCTCTCAGAGTATTTAACAAAAAGATCGCAACTGGTGCAAAATCAGGCTGCTAGACTGATTTATCACCAGCCAAGATGGCACCATGTCACTCCTCTTATGAGGAAGCTACATTGGCTCCCTGGCAACACAACGTTGTGCATTTAAGATTGGATGCCGTATTTTTAAATCCCTTCATAGCATATGCCCGGAATTTGTTTCCACTCTTATCCAGAGGTATGCCCCCACCCGGAACCTGAGGTCATCTCATCAGAACCTTTTGGCTATCCCCACATTCAAACGGAAGACACTGCACTGAACTCGATTTGTGGCCTTGGCCCCTCATTTCCAGAACTCACTTCCCTTTAACATCAGATCCTCTACAAGTTCCTCTCATTTTAGGAGACTATTAAATACTTAGTTGTTCTCCCAGGCATATGAATGATCTAATGAGCAGCAGGCGACGTTTTATATTTAGCGCCAAGAAACCTTATGATGTATGTGTGCTCTATAAATATTTTTAACATAACATTATAAAAACTCCCAAATTTGTTATTCACTACTGCAAGACCTAGCTCTCCCATAGGATAGCATTGGGGTTATCTTCTTTTAAATGTAATTCCCAACTCTGAAGAGATAGGTTTTTCAAGTTTGGTGTCTATGGACTCACAGGTTAAAAACACAACTGATGATTGGATTTTAAGTTGCAAATCTGAAAATGGCACTTTTAGAAAGATTGTGTTTTCTTGCATTAGCCATTCTATGCCTGTTGCCTGCCTCTGAATACACATCTGGGGTGGGTGACAGCTGGTCTTTGTGGATTAATTCTAGACAACCACAAACAAATGAGGCTTAGGTGTGACTGATGGGCCATCTATTTCCAGATTGGCCATTCTGGGCAGGATGAGAGGGAGGGACTGACACACCTGAATAGTCTATGTCCTGTCCTGTCCTCACACAAAGGGCCGCATATCCCCCATATACAGTCTGTGGCCAGGGTGGGAAGGGAGGACCTCTGTGCACTTTAAAGCTTTCATTGAAGCCTCTCCCACTTCAAAGGCATAAATGGATATATGTACTGGACCTCCGACACCATAACTTCAGTACACTTCTGGAACTGTGACCACTCGGCCAGGAAGTAGAATTGCTGTGCTGTTGGAAGGACTGCCACTCTGCTGGACTGCTGCTTGCTGTGCTATTGCCTTGCTGAGCTGATGCCTCCTGTTCTCCTGCCTGGATGAGAAGGACTGGACCTGCATCATTTGAACCCAGAGTGACTCCAAGGGCTTGCTGGCTTGCCTCCTGTTCTAAGTCTCAGGGTTATCTAAGACTTCAACTACCTGCATCTTCATCTGCACTCTTCAAGCTGTGAGTCTGTCCCGCAAAGTGGTGCCACCCGAGCCCTGGACCTCTGGAATTGAGGCCTACGGTGCAACTACAACCAGAACTCACGCATCCTAATTGGAACTGGCACATCTTCACCTTTGCTTGGGTTGGAACCGGTATAACCGTATTGAAGCATGGAACGGAGTCAGCCCATCGCAATCAGAACCAGCCCATCGCATTCTGAATTGATGCTTCACATGCTGTGAGAGAAGTAGCCACACATTGCCTTAGGAACCGGCGCCTCTCACTCACAAAAATGCTTTCCCAGTTTCCTTCCTCCAACTGCCCCAATGAACTGCTACCATTAAACACAAACATTCCAGGAATACTTGCTAGTCAAGCATTTCTGGTAACTAACAACACAACACTGCCCCCCTCCCTTACGTCAACCCAAAATAAAATACTAATACATATGTGTCTGGGGGAAGGAAAGGAAGAGGGAAAAGAGGAAAAGAAGAACATATATACATGTAGTTAAACAAAAATCTATATATACAATACATTTGACCAGGGAATTGCCAATTACAAGTTGTTCACCAAGTAATCCTTCACCTATCTGGAATCTTCCTTTCCTGTCTCTTACCAATCTATGTTTCAAGTTTAGGTCGGATGAGGAAACCAATTCAGTGTCAACCTCATTTAAAGACTGAGGCATACAACCCCCTTCCAACACTGCTATCCCAACATCTTCACTGTTGGCTGATTTCTCCAGAGAAGGTGGAGTGTTACCTCCTGAACTCAAACTAGATTTGTTAATAGCGCAATCATCCATCCACTCAAAACTACTGCCTTTACTATTAACATCCTTCTCATCCACACATTACTCTTTGGCCACCCTTTTAAAATTCCAAACTTTGCTGTTGCTGAGTCGAACTGCATTCTGCAGTACTTCCGCCCCTTCTTCTGCGTAAAAAAAAACATTTTCTCCCCTACCAATGATTTATATTTTTTTAATACATACTCAATCCCCAACTTCTATATTGGCAGGTCTCGTGCCATGTATTAAGTCAAAATATTTTTTGCTCCTGTCATGCACACATTCCATTCTGTTCTTAACCTCTTCCTTTGTCCATTGTTCCACACCAGATAGACACATCCAAACAGGATTATTCTTAGACCTGGGTTTATGCCCACGCATTATGACAAAAGGGGGTTACCCAGTGACCTCAGTGCTCGTGACACGGCAAGCCCAAACATTTTTCCAACCAGCCTGATCCAATTTTCACTTCCACTCATCGCTAATTGAATGATGCCGTTTAAAACACGATTAAAACTTTCCAGCATTCCGTTCCCACTTGGGTTGTACAAAGATGTGGTCCTATGCTTGATGCCCAATCTCTCAAAGTAAGTTCTGGCCTTTTTAGACAGAAATTGGACTCCATTGTCACTCACAAGGGACGCCGGAATGCCTTCAGATGTAAAAACCTCATTCAAAAATTCCAAAACCACTTATGTATCAGCCCTGTCCACCACCTTAACCACCGGCCAATGTGCGAACAAATCCATAAGTACAATCAAATATCTCTGGGTACCATGGAGTTGATCATATACATATCCCATAATATCAATTGCTACAGTTTCCCAAGGTTCCTTGGAAACAATTTGATCACACATTGGAGTCCTTAAGGTTTGTAAAGTTTTATCTGCCTTGCAGCACGCACTGCACTCCCTTACTGCTTTCTCAGCAGCCATGTCCAACCCGGGCGACCAACACAATCTCTTCAAAACAGAGTTGGTTCTGCTGATTCCATAATGCCCTTCATGGCATAAATCAACAATCGCTGTACGTAAACCTTCCAGTGGAACAATTCTCTTCCATCTCAACAAAAACCCATCATTCATAGAAATTTCTGATCTCACGTCCCAAAAGGGTCTCACGGCCTCACTAAGGGCTTCCTACCAAGGCCATCAATTCATTATATATGGAACTACTTCCTGCGCAACCATATCCTTTTGGAACTCTATCTCCCACTCACCCTTGTTGATCACAGAGCGACTTTGATCGTGAATTAGGGCAACTTGAAAGTTGTTCCATTTGTCACCCTCACATTCTTCCATCATTGCAGGCGTTCTAGAAAGAAAATCAGCCACAACATTGTCTTTTCCTGGAGTATAAAGAATTTTGTAAGTGAAATTTTGCATATGCATTGATCTCCTTGTCAGTCTAGAGGAAGTATTGTCTGAACCCTCCGTAGCAAAAATTTTGACCAAGGGCTTATGATCACATCTCAAGGTACAAAGTTTCCCCCAAATGAATGATTTGAAATGGTCTAAAGCCCAAGCACAAGATAATGCTTCTTTTTCTATGATAGGGTACTTTTCTTCACACAGAAATAACAATCTAGACGTGTATGCAATTATGTGTTCTTTACCCTTCTCATCCACCTGGGATGATACCGCCCCCAGACCTTTATTACTTGCATCAGCAGTGACTATGCTGTGCACTGCAGGATGAAAACTGCTTAAGGCTGTAGCCTTATCAATTGCTGCTTTGATGATTTTAAAATCGTTCTCACACTCTGAGGATCACTCAAAATTGCAATTTTTCTTCAGCTGCTGGCAAATGTTGTAGCATTTCAGTGAAAATTAGAATGTATTTTGGAAAAAATTCTGCCATTCCCAAAAAAGACCTTACGTCATCCTTGCTGGCCGGTATGGATGTATCTCAATTGCTTTCACAAGTGTGGGTTTGGGTCTGACTCCATCTTTGTCAATCAGATGTCCCAAATAGGTAACACTTTTGCTTGCAAAATGGCACTTCGAGTGTTCAACAGTGAAACCTTTTTCCTCTCAAATCCTTAAACCTTGAGGAGCCTAGACTCATGTTCCAATGTATTCCCACCAAAACCAAGAAATCATCTTGAAAAAAGGTGACACCTTCTTCCTTATTGAATAATTGAAACATGAGACGCTGAAAAACGTCTGCCGCTGAAGCGAAGCCAAAAGTCATTCGCTTTAAATTGATAGCAGCCAAAAGGAGTTATAAAAGACGTGAACTTCTTAGCTTCAGGTGAAATTTAATTTTGTGGTATGCTGACAAAATGTCAGCAGCGGAGAAACACTTAGCACCTTTCAAACAAGTAACCATTTTGTTACTTTTAGGCAGCGAAACCTGTCCACCAAAATATTGTTGTTTAAGTGGTGTAAGTTCACACAGAGTCTGATTTTTTCGCTGCTTCGCCTCGCTATAACCACCAGAGAAATCCAATCAGAGGCTTTGATATGCTCAAATACCTTTGATGCCATTAGCTTCTCTAATTCCTTAGCTACTTCATCTCTTACCAACAAGGGTAAATTACGAAATGTGCTTATTTTAGGCACTGCATTATCCATAAGACGGATCAAATGTTCAAATCCGTGGAAATTCCCAAACTTCCCACTAAACACTGAGGGAAACTATTTGAGCTTTCTTTGCCCCAAGGTGCTGCCTTCATCAACCACCAACACGTGTTCTTTGCTATTAGGATCTAAAATGATGTATAAAAGTTTCTGGTCAAACCAACCTAAAACTTGCAAACCAGTTCTGGCAACATACAACTTACCACGGTTCTTCCTATTTTTGAACTGAAATGTGAACCACCTGTATACTATAAAATCAATTTTCTCTCCACTATAATCTTCTGGATGTATATCAGGTTCCGGTAAGTGCTCCCCCACTTTTCCCACAAATGCATTAATGATGGTGTGAGGTGATCCAGTCAGCAAAAGTTTTTAATCTGACTCCTCTAATCACCATCCAACATTCAGGTTTGTTACCACTAATGGTATCATTAATGAGAACAAGGTTACTTCTCACATTCATAACTAGATTGTTTATAGGTGTGTCCCCATCCAAATAAGTATGACTCTCATCTGACACATTCGCACTACTTTCCAGATCTTCCACAAATTTTGCCTTTGCATTTTTTTTTTCTGCAAACCTTTGCAAAATGGCCCATATTACTACAATTGCTACATTTCTGTCTGGCTGCAGGACATTTCTTACTGTAGGCCAAATGGTCAAGGCTATCGCACCTGTGGCACCTTGCTTGGTCTTTAGTTCTAACCCTCTCCCTACTAAATTTAGAGAGTCCTTGTTTGTCCCCACCAAGGTTTACCTTGCCAACAAATAATGAATCTTGAACATTATCCTTCAAGACTACAGCATATCTACTCGAAATATCAGCCTTCTGAACAATAGCCAGGACCACTTCCAAGGGTGCATCATAGAGACGAGATAATTTTTAACCTACTGCGATCGTAGAACGCTTCTGCTGAAGAGTCGGAAGTACGCTGCATTATTTTTTAATATAGGGTGGCTGTGGCTGGGTTGGGCAATCTTTTTAGAAAGTGTGAAATTGAAATTGTGATTTTAATCGTGAAATTGACAATTGTGATTTCCTGTACCTCCGCATAGCCCACTCACCCGCACTATAAAATTTAACGCTCAAACACTCGCCTTTTGCGAGATTCACTCACCCCAGAGACACCGGTGGACGCCATTGCTGTTAGCGTTCTAGTCGCCTGCACTATATAAATGCAGGACACGCAAGCGCGCAGCATCATAGAGACGAGATAATTTTAAACCTACTGCGATCGTAGAACGCTTCTGCTGAAGAGTCGGAAGTACGCTGCATTATTTTTTAATATAGGGTGGCTGTGGCTGGGTTGGGCAATCTTTTTAGAAAGTGTGAAATTGAATTTGTGATTTTAATCGTGAAATTGACAATTGTGATTTCCTGTACCTCCGCATAGCCCACTCACCCGCACTATAAAATTTAACGCTCAAACACTCGCCTTTTGCGAGATTCACTCACCCCAGAGACACCGGTGGACGCCATTGCTGTTAGCGTTCTAGTCGCCTGCACTATATAAATGCAGGACACGCAAGCGCGCAGCATCATAGAGACGAGATAATTTTAAACCTACTGCGATCGTAGAACGCTTCTGCTGAAGAGTCGGAAGTACGCTGCATTATTTTTTAATATAGGGTGGCTGTGGCTGGGTTGGGCAATCTTTTTAGAAAGTGTGAAATTGAATTTGTGATTTTAATCGTGAAATTGACAATTGTGATTTCCTGTACCTCCGCATAGCCCACTCACCCGCACTATAAAATTTAACGCTCAAACACTCGCCTTTTGCGAGATTCACTCACCCCAGAGACACCGGTGGACGCCATTGCTGTTAGCGTTCTAGTCGCCTGCACTATATAAATGCAGGACACGCAAGCGCGCAGCGCGCGCGCGCAGCGGGCGCGCCGGAGGCGCGCCAGAGGCAAGCCCGTCTGCGCCCGTCCGCGCCTCGGTCGCGCCTTGCGCCAGAAACGCTGCTCAAAATCGCACCGACAGACTATGCTACTCTAGAGATACCCTTCTTGAACTGGGGAACAGGTCACGGGAGGGACAGCGACAGGCATTATCTTGTGGCTTAATCAACAGCAGGTCACTTATTAAACACCATCAAGATATCTATAACCTGCTGGAAGATTTAGACCTTGACTTGCTGTTCGTTACTGAGACTTGGATTCATGCTGACTCCTCAGTAGAACTTGGACTAGCTTGCCCCACTGGATATAAGATCATCCAAAAACCTCGTATATCTGGGAGAGGAGGAGGAGTAGGACTAATCTTTAAGGAACAGTGGGACTGTGCTATGCTACCGATTGAAGCCATAACAGGCTATGAAATTATGGGCTTTTTTATACAGGAGGCAAAGGGGAGAGTGCTATCGGGTATGGTTTGCTACAGACCTCCGGGTGCGGACGCTAATCATCAGGCACTGTTGGATACCATTGTCGCCTTGACTTCCACACACTCCAGAATGCTGCTCTTGGGAGACTTCAATCTCTGGGAAACAGGGAGCTCTGGAAATCATCTACAAGCCCTGATTTACACCAGTGAGAACTGTGGCCTCCATCAGTTGGTTCAACAACCCACACATGTGGGAGGCCACATACTCGATCTAGTTTTCGCCAAACCCTCTGAAACCGAAGTAATTAGTATTACTCCACTAAACTGGACTGATCACTATTTAATACAGTTCAGGATTAGTATACTAGAGGATAAACGGGTTGCGGACAAACAAGCGCGTTTCAGGTGGGGAAGGGATTGGGCTAAACTCTCTAGGAGAGGAGCATCCTCCTTTTTCCCACAGTCCAACCTGTTTGACCCAAAGGCTACACCAGAAGAAAACTATACTAGTTATAGTACTTCCATTAACTCAGTACTAGAAGGACACATACCTAAAAAAAAACTGAGAATGCGTTGTACTCCTTCGGCCCCCTGGTTCAGTGAGGAGCTTAAAGCGTTACGTCTTGTACGTAGACAGACGGAAAGAAGCTGGCGCAAACAGTACCGGGAAGCTGACAGAACAGCCTTAAAAATCATACAACTGCAATACAAGGCAGCCATTAGGGAAGCTAAGGCGAAATTCTATGCCAATTCCATTCTGCAGGCACCCAATGGAACCAGGGCACTCTTCAACATCGTCAGAGACCTCAGTAACCCGGGCTGTATGGCCAGTACTATCCAGCCATCACAAAACTTGTGCAATAAAATTGCTACTTTTTTTGTTGAGAAGGTCGACAATATCGTGGGTGGTTTCGATCAGAATGCTATAGAGCCTTCCACGATTAGCGTAGACATCAGAAGAGAAATCACTCTGAGTCATTTCATCCTCCCTACGGAGGACTCTTTTCATGAGTTAGCGCGGGAGATTTCATCAGGATCACCTTTGGACCCCCTTCCGCATAAGATCTGGAAGGAGCTCGGACCGGCCCTATTTCCAGATCTGTGGCAAATTTGCTGCCAATCTCTGAGTGAAGGCATTGTGCCAAGCAGGTGGAAACAGGCAATGGTCACCCCATTATTGAAAAAGCCTTCTCTTGATCCCTCTGTGCCGGCTAATTTCCGCCCAATTTCCCTGTTGCCATTTCCAATTAAGATCTTGGAAAAATTAGTCAGCAAATCCCTGTCCAACTTTTTTGAGGAACATCTGATCTTGGACAGGGACCAGTTTGGCTTTCGGCCTGGGCATGGGACGGAAACTGCCTTGATTACCGTTCTGGACAAACTTCGAATGCGTGCCGACAGTGGATGTTCCTCTGTGTTAGTACTGTTGGACATGTCGGCAGCATTCGACACGGTCAATCACTCAGTGCTGCTGGCAAGGCTAGAAGATATGGGGGTGACAGGTCTCGCCTTGGAATGGCTACGGTCTTATTTGACGGATCGTCAACAGGCAGTGACATTAACACCTTTTGTTTCCTCCTGGACCCCGGTTCGCCATGGAGTACCTCAGGGCTCAGCTATCAGCCCTATACTCTTTAACGCCTATCTGAGACCCCTGATCCCTCTAATAAAATCTTACGGGATCGAGGTGGTTAATTATGCTGACGACATCCAGCTAATGTTCTCCCTGGAGGGAGAACATGCAGTGCCCATGAATTCCTTCCAGGCCTGCATGCAAAAAGTCTCAGAATGGCTGAGAGCCAATTCATTGCAGCTGAATGCCGGAAAAACTGAGTTACTACACTGCTGTGGAGCGAGAATGTCTAAACATCTCTTGGGTGAGTTCCGACTTTTGCCGGAAGACGCCCCGATACTGCCAGTAAAAACAGTCCGTAACCTGGGGGTTATGATGGATGAAGATCTCCAGCTGCAATCCCAGGCGAACAAGACCATAGGCACCTGTATTGCCCTACTTAGAGCTTTGCGCCAAATCCTTCCGCTCCTCCCTATTGAGACTAGACCTCTGGTGGTCCAGAGCGTGATCCTAAGTAGGCTCGATTACTGTAATTCATTGTTCTTGGGTGCCTCTCGGTACACTGTACAGGGTCTGCAAAGAATACAATCCGCCGCAGCCAAATTGGCCTTGGGAAGACAACGTGACTCCTCAACAACACTGGCATTGAGGGACCTTCACTGGCTCCCGATCAATAAAAGGATCGAGTTTAAATCATTGGTCATGGTGTACAGAGCCCTCCATAAAATTGGTCCTCCTCCTTTGTGCGATAGATTCTCATGGTACGAACCAAAGAGACTTCTTCGGTCCACCAGCCAAAGTTTGGCAGTGGTTACCAAAGTTAAACGCACCAAGACGGGAGGCAGGGCCTTCAGTACGGCGGCAGCCCGCCTTTGGAATCAAATCCCCCAAGATCTACGCCAAGCCACATCATTGCTGAGCTTTAGGAAGAATCTTAAAACATGGCTCTTTGGTAGAGATTAGAGTGTAACATTCTTGGCACTACGGCAAACGTTCCTACTGTCTCAGGTTTTCTTCTATAGTCTCTCAGCGCCAGGATGCCCGTAGGGCGACAGATAGCGCTTTAGAAGAACTTTATACAATACAATTAACCCAAAGTCTATCTTGTATAGTTGGATTACATGCATGCATGCCCACCTGATCTCTAATTAGGTCATCGTGCAAGGCTCCAAATTTGCAATCTAAGGCTAACTTCTTTAACTCTGAAACATAGATGTCCATCAGTTCTGACTTGCGCTGTTTCCTTTAAATCTTGTAATACCTATGCATACTTTTGGTGCAAAGTAATTATCTAGCTGTAACAAAGCTAACTCATACACATTAACATCACAAGAAACTGCAGATTTTGTCATTTGATTGTACACCATTAACCCTGCCGATCCCAATGAGTGTAACAGTAGCCTTTTCTTCTGTGCTGCCGCCATCTTACCAGCTTCGTCCATTAGTGGAGTAAGCTCTCCATTCTAACCATTTAATGGAGGGTTCTGAGCCGGCTGCGCAAAATGCCTGAGGAGGACTAATGTTAAAACTCTGAGTGCTCATGATGAATCGACTTGTCCATTGTCCACTCTTCACTACAAGCCTAGTCCACTGTCCTGATCTTCACCACAGGAATGAGCACTCGGAACAACTACTTGAAGGTAGCCAAACCAAGGAATAAATAATTATCTTAACTGGATCAAATAATAATAGCAATGAATTTCGCCCAATTAAAACATAGGGAGAGGTTTTATTCCAGGTAAATACCCATAAATCCAATGTGAGCGAAGGCTATATGATTCTGAAACTGACTTGCAGCACTGCCGATAACTCCGAACTCGTAATAAATGAAATAGTAGTGAAGTTTCCAAAATGGGCAATTGCGAGTTCACGCAATGTGACCTGTATCTGTGATCATGTCCCTTCCGGGCATACTTCCTTCAGTCACACACGGAGAAGACTCTGTTCTCGTTAGTCTTTGTTCATCTGCTCCTTACCCTGCTGTGCCGCAACGTTACGCCCTGAGAGGGGGAGAGGAACTACAGAGGATCTACAGCCCCGAGGACCACTGAGCTGCGCCCACGCCACACACGTCACGCCTACACGCCCGGAGGTGCTACAACTGCGACGAAGCCGGGGCCAAGTGCATGCCCATCTGCGCCCGTCTGCGGCAGGGCGAGGCTGGGCTGGGCCACCCACTACAGCTACTCACTGGTAAGGAGATTGTGGAATTTACCAGCTTTTTCATCTGTCCTACTTGAATATACCACTGTTGAAGTATGGGCAAAAGGATATTACCGCCAAAGGGAAAAATGCCCATGAAGACTACACCCATTACCAAGTACCTGCAAAATCTGTGGGGCTGCTCAACAGCGAGATCGTGCATGTTGAGGACCAATTGGCAGCCACCAAAACTGCACTAGACGCTGTTTTAAAAGATTCCTTACCAGAGGATGGGCCAGACCCCTTAGTATTCCCTCATAATTAGAGAGACAAGGTAATTGTGATAGAGCCACCACCAATCAATGATGTTATCAATAAGGGAACTGTACTTAGATTGGCTAACCCATGTATCCTTACAATCCCCTGGAAATTTCAGCATTGTCATCTGATTCTGACCCGTTACCCCCGCCAACTAAAAAAGTGAAACAACACTTTATAAAGGATAATGGTCTTGTGGAGAACCAGTCAGTAAAGGCTAAAACTAAACCTAAGCAGAAGAGGGAAAAAGGCATGGGTGACAAAGGGGGATCATGCACAGAGACCGCAAGATCTGGAAACGCTGTTTGAAAAACTACATGGCAAGTTACATAGCAGTGAGCGACGCCTGATGTCAGAAATCAAATCGGTCCACAACGACGTGACATTTTTAACAGATCTGGTTTGTGAATTATTGCCTTCTAAAACTTTGATCAAGATCACTGATACTCAGAAACCAGTGGAAAAATGAAATGAAGGAGCAGGCAAGTCTATCTGTGTTGGTGAAAACAACCAAAGGGAGCCTTTTCCTGCATTGTCTTTTAGGGACTGTCCGACTACTCGTCTACTCAAGTTTTAAGGTCACGCAAAGACGATATGGCCCCTTCTTTGAACCCTGTAAAAACTTGAATGAAGGATAAAGTGAATAGTATCATGCAACTTGTTAAAAACACTAAGGAGCCGCTACATCTCCCCCCTCAGGCGACTCCGTACGTCATTTTTCTCAATAATGTTCCTATACTATCAGAAAACCAGAGCAAACCATACGAGACATTAAAAAATCAAGTAGTTCACTGGATCTCAATAAAGTCCAATCTTGGTATAAATATGTCACATCAGAATATTATAATGCTAAGGAGAGTGAAATGGGTGGGTAACTCTAGAAAATTATACCAGGCCGATTGTGTTGTGGTGAATTTGCATAGTAGGGAATTGGTAGGTAACTTGGTGGAAGTTCTCTCCAACAATTATACCAAGCCTGGTTTTAACCATAACGATTATATTACTGCTTTCCCACTTGGCTTCTTTATAGGCCTAGATATAGTAATGCTAACATAAACCCTAGGTATAACTGATTGACAGCTAGGGGTTCATATTCTAAACTGACTTAAGTGAAAAGAACTCAGAAGGGGGTTACGGGACAGTTAAGGGGCGTGGTCACCCAAATAGCTGAGAATATGGTTCATAGCCTAACTTGTAAGCCGACAGATGCTGACCCAAGTTTACAAGCTCAGAATGGGGTCGTGGGAGAGCAAGCGATTAAAGACACGCGTTATATTCCCATCTGTAACCAGTTGGAAGTTGGACCTCATATTTGACCTGATGAGTTTTTTAGTACTATGTTAGGGAATTTTACAGGTATTAAAAACAAAGTTAATGATGAGGAATGGCTAAAAACGCTAGAGGGGAGTGCTTTAATCCTAATACAGGAAACTTGGCTTACTGAGCCCTTTTTTTATTAATGGTTTTCAAACTTTCTGTACAAATGCTAGCCCCTCTTCAATGGGGAGAGCAAAAGGAGGTTTAGCGGCGTTAATTGTGGTAACTTCGCCGCTAACCATTAAGGAAAGCCAACACTACTTCACAGTTTTATTAACTTTTACATTTCTACTCGAAGGGAAAACAGTCTATTATTGTATACATTTTTTAAATCACATTTTTGATAAAACAAGAAATAGGGCTATTAAACATTTAGAATAAGACTTGAATCATTTCTTGGAGGGAGTGGGAGGAGAATATGTATTAATTTTGGCGGGTGATTTTAACTGTGAAAAATATGATATTGAAGTGGGAGAACCATGTCGATATTGTGACCATTTTGGTGATCGTATTCCCCATTTCCCACATGATTCTTATGGGGAAGCGACTAAAAATGCAATTAATAAATACAATTTAGTTGTTATGGATCCTATTATCCCTGCTGGAGAGACAATCACACAAACATATGTAGGAGCTAGGTCATCTTCGAACATTGATCACTTTATTGTGTCTGCAAATTGTAGGGATCTGGTAGATCCACATGAGTCTCCTTAGTGCCCATTACCTGCTAATATTGACCTTGAGGCTTATTCTGACATGCCAGGAAGAAAGGGGGAAGGCAGTGGAAACAAATATTAAGACTCAAGGTAACAATGGAGTCTCCATAAGGTTCTCAGGTGTAGATCACACAACCTTTATGGAAAATCTTAAGGGGAAAAGACAGAGAGATTTAGATCTATGTTTGGATAGCCCCGCTATAAATTCGGCAATTATAACTGCATTTTGCAATATAACTACTGAAATAGCAGGTGACATAACCTCCAAGAGTAAGAAGAATGTCTGTGATTTTAACCCCAGATGGTTTAACGAGGAGTGCTCAAGGTTAAACTGAGAATTAAAAACAGCCATGAAAGTTAAACCAAAAGACTGCGCAAGAATTACATACCAGAGGAAAGCTTATAAAAACAAATGAAATGAAATCGGAGATCTATGAGGAGGCCTGGAAAAAATTAATACAGGCCACCGAGACATGAAATGCAGCCCTTTTCTGGACATCAATCGATCATCCCTTATTTAAGGTGAATACTGCAGTGAAAATTGATATTGTTGTCCCGCCAGAAGATTGGATAATACATTTCAAGAGCATTATTAACCCCGATGCCATTAAAGCAACTAAGGGAAATAATGGAAATTATATACTAGTGGAGCCTGTAAAATTATCCTGAGGAAATCCGAACTGCCCTACAAAAAAGTGCGAATGGCAAAGCTGCAGGACCTTATGGGGTACGCATTGATGTATTTAAATATAACACAAATTTTTGGAACCCAATTTTATTAAATGTTTTTTATTGCCACATTAGGGGGAGTGATGCCTGTATCCTGGGTGGAAAGTGTCATTGTACCAATTTTTAAAAAGGGGGACAGAGGGAAGGCCAATTGCTACCGCCCCATATCCCTTCCCGACTCCTCCTCCAAACTGATGGGGAGAATAATGTTGGGGAGGTTAGAAAAGTAGGCCACTGAGAATAACATCTTAACAGAGGCCCAATATGGTTTTAGAAGGGGTATTGGGATAGTGGAACAATGTGTAAATCAGGAACTATTGATAGGGAAGTACACATTAGCGAAGGAAGGGGTTTTACATCCTTGTTTTGTTGACCTCGCTAGGGCCTTCGATCTTGTGAATCATGCCAAACTATGGCAGACATTAAAAGGGCTAGGTTCTCCTATTGATATAATTATATATTTATCACAGATTGACAACTTGTTAACTTCTAGAGTCCAGTTTGGTGCATTGGGGGAATGCACCCTGGACTTCAGAGTAACGCGTGGAATTTGACAAGGCTGTGTCTTAGCGCCTCTTTTATTTTCTCCATATATTAATAATGTAGACACATGTTTACAAAACCAAGTCGCTTATGCCCAAAAAGTTCGGGCACGCCCCACCCCCGTACTTTTATATGCACACGGCGCTGTCCTGTTATCAGGGACAGCAAACGGTCTGCAATGCCCTGTATATGTCCGGAAAATATCTTCAATTAAATCTTTCAAAAAACTTTTGTTATGAAATGTGAGAGCAATAGGCTGAAAATTAGACAGCACCAAGTGGGAGGGGTAGTCCTAATTAGAGTTTTAACTTTTCATACTTGGGTCTGATTTTTAATTGGAACGGCGCTTAGAACACACAGTTAGAATCTTGTAACTTAACATTTTTACGGTCCACTGAATGTATCTATCGCTTTTCAGGAAAAATAGGAAATAAACCAATACGGGAAATTCTCGCCCTATATCGAAGCAAGTGTGTTACAGGTATTTGTTATGGGGCTGCCATATGGGGGAGAGTCAATACTGCTTCCCTACAAATCCAAGAAAATGCATTTCTGAAAAGACTGCTGGCAGTCGCTAAAACTACAACGAATGACATAGTACACAAAGAATTATCCGTACCGTACTTAAGTGATTTAATAAATATGGCAGGGATCCCTTTTTGGCAAGGGATATGGGCCAAAGATGAGACCAAATTTACAAGGGATCTAATCCTGGACTGCCTGGCCCTCGACCACAGCAGAAAAATCCCCTGGTTAGAGCATAGTTATACCCCTTTAACATGCTGTAAAGTAGACACTGATAGAAAGAACCCTGCATTTATCCAGGACTACAGCAAATGTGACCTGAAATTAAGATATATGAATGCTAGGGAACGCGTAAGAGAGGGTGAAGTTAGCCAAAAGCACAGTGCTCTCTCTTACTGCGAATGAACATATGTAAGGGGCACACAAATATATTTAACGCAGGTAAGAAATATTCTTACCAGATTTTATTTAACGAGGCTTAGGTTTGGTACACTTCGCTATATCATAGCATTCCCTAAAATGGAAAAGTGGTGATGCTTCCAAATTGCCCGTGTTATGGAAAGTCCCCCCAATCCACGCTGCATTTTATACTTTTTTGTAGCTTTTATAGCGATATTCGAAAATCACTTTTAAAACATCTCTTTTTATCCAATATGCTTTTTCATTATAAACATGCTTTTAATTTGGTATTTAGTCTGGAAAATGAGAATTTTATGAACGCTGTCATCTTGTTTATATTATTGGCAATAAGAAAGATTTATTCACAACTGCTATATGAAAAGTCAGACGAGTGTATGTAGTTATGTCATGTATCGTTTACTGGAACATACAATAGCTCTATGCACTTTATGTATCTATATGATACAGGTCACCTTGCTCATTTTGTACTGTGTATTATACCGGGATATACAATAGCACTTTGCCTTCTTTGTATCTATGTGACACAGGTCATCTTGCTTATTTGCACTATGTGTTATGCAAATGTGAACTGTATCTTGATGTATTGATTGAGAATGAAGTTTTGCTGTTTTAAAATTTTGATTGTACACACTTATTTTTAAAAATTGTAAGTGTTCCCTCTGATTAGAATGCTTTGATGGTGGTATACTTTGCACTGAATAAAGCTTGTTTGATTTGATTTGATTTGACTCTGTCACCAGCGTTCCGTGCAGAAGCACCACTTCGGCACTCTTTCCAGACCGCAGCGCGGCACTCATTCTATACTGCATCGCACGCCCTCACCTCAGCACAATGTAGGGCGACGTCATGGGTGCTAAAACGGCGAGGAAAAGAGTCTACAATCAGTAATACTTTCCACGCGTCTAGTTAAAAAAAACACAGCAGCTATTTTCAAAGAAAGCTCTTCCTTTCCTTAAATCCACAGTCCAGCGAACCTCACCAAGGATTGATACTTGAATTCCAGCTCCGAGTCAATCCCCCAAGAGCAAAAGATTCTAAATTCCGACAGAATCACAACAGCAATTTGATCCTTGAAAAACTTCCAATGAATTCTCCTGTAAATCTCCTGGTGCACACGTAGGCTCTTGTAGCTCCTCGGCAATTATTGACAGTGTTAAAATGATGCACTGGATGTAATTTTAAAAAAGTCCTTTATTATATGTGGAGCACAGCAGGACAGAACACGCTTCCCCAGTGTCCTCCTCCAACTGCCCAATGAACTGCTACCATCAAACACAAACATTCCAAGAATGCTTGCTAGTTCAAGCATTCCTGGTAACTATGCAACACAACAGAATCCTAATGCCAACAAAATTGGTTCAAAAAAAAAAATGGAAGCTGAAAATCTGGAGGAATACCATGCAAATTTCATTTCTAACACTGCCTATCTTTGCGACAGTATATTGCTAAATAGCTTACTGCCTGAATCCAAGAATGCCAGTAAAATGATAGTTTCTGGGATTAGACAATGAAATTCATTTGTACATAGTTTGTTAAAGTAAGCCAGTCCAGGATGACTCAATTATCCCAGTTCAAAAAAGATTTGTATACAATAAGCTCAATGTTAAACTCAATTCATGGTGATATGCTTTTAGGACATATAGATGAATACCATTAGGGCCAGCAGCTTATGATGGACAGGAGCTTTAAATTAATGTGAAAACTCTGTCTATGGAATTTCTAATAACGATGGGCTCACATCTTAACAATTTATATGATGTACTAAGACCAGCAGCATATAGATCTGTAATGAGCAAATACCACACCATAGAAGAAATATGGTAATTTCCTTAATTTTTGTAATTGTTAGTTACAAATCCAACCAGATCCCAGAATCTGTTAGCATCGTTAGATGTTTTGGAATCAATTTGTTCACAACAGATTTGATCTTCCTGTTTTAATTTGGAACACGCGTTTGTACATTCTACTTTCAACTGTTTTATTGATAGATCTTGCAAATTAGTATCTTGCTGTTTTTTGAAATTTTTAGCAGTAATCTTCTAGCTAAAATGTATTATAAAGTTTAATTCTAGTAAGGTGATATGTCTGACATAAAGTGCTCCTAAACTTGTAGCAAGCTTTTTTATGCAATCACATTATTTTAAAATAAAAAACCTTTAACATATTTTTATACAATGGCATGTCCCTCCCCAAAGCCCTCCTTTCATGTCTCTAAACCCATACCTACTCTTTTCCTAAGTCCTCGGATTTAGTAGTAAGCATTCTGTATTTTCCAGCTACTCCCTTTGTCTCTCCCACATTTACATCTAAAACGTTAGTGCATGTGTGCAGAGATCTCCGCAGTTGAGGGTTTAATCTTTGCAGAGAAAAGATAAGAGAGGCAGAAACCTCCACACATAGGTTAGGGAATAGCATTTTGTATTACGTGAGTGGTACTACTGTAGTCATACTAAACATACTACAAATGCAGTTTGCTAATAGATCCCAATCTGTATATGCCATAATTTATTTTTAAGTGTAGTGTGATGCTGAATTCACTTCCGAATTAGATTGATACTCTAGCAGTGAAGTATCCTAATACATTTGTGTTGTTTACTTGTAACCATAATGGATACATGCTTTATGAACCAGCCATATGAGATTATTGGGACTCACTAGATTATAGATATAAAATTCCGCCTGTATATCATCAAAATCAGAGAAGGAGGGTTTTTGGTATCTGCGTTTTTTAATATGAATTGGTTTGTGATCAATAAATTAAAGTCTGACCATTGAATGCATTAACATACAATACAAAAACAATTATATTTTTTTATGTTTAGTAAACCTTTTTCAATTTCCCTGTTCTTAACCATAGGGAGATCAATCCCCTGGTGGCCGAGACCTCCACCAATAGTAACTTTGCACTCAGAAATTAGGCACAACCCTCCTCAATTCAGTCTGCCCATAGTGTCTGCGAATGCTTAAAAAATTAAATAATATTAACAGAATAATAAAGTGTATACAAATAAAGAAGCATATGCAATTGAAAATTTTAAACCGTGCTGTAAATTTTAAGAAGTTTGAAATTGGAGTCTAAAAATTAGGTTAGCATCCTCAGAGCGATTTGTGGGAGCTGTGCATGTGCATCAAACAGAATACAGCATGGACGATAAGTGTCCCCAGCTAAATTTAGAAAAACTCCAACCTTCTTATTAAAATTTGAATTTTGAATTTTTTATATATTTGTTTGTGAATTTAATAAAATATTTCATAATATGTATGTTTGCTTGAGGAATGCTTGTTTCTGAATTGTTTGTGTATTTATTATGGGTCAAATCATCGGATATGCTTAGGCAGTGGCCCCTGGCTTCCAGTAATAAAAAAGTGTGGGTCGCCGGATCCCAGCAATGATTCAGTGGGGGTCCCTAGATTTCAATAATGATGCAGTGGTTATCCATAGAGGTCAAAATGTGAAGAACCCCTGTTCTAGTGTCTTTAGACTCAGAAATGGTGAATAGTCAAAAGTAGTAAAGTTATAAAAAGGTTTAAGAGTAAATTTACACATGAAGATTTACTCAAGTGTTAAACTGCCTACATGAATAGGCCCAATTGATTGTAAGTAACAATTGCATAAAACAGAAATAAAACAATAAGCAATTATTTGGAATTCATCAATTTTCATTTCCCTGTTAAACCCTAATTTATTACTTACCAAAAAAAGTAAACCACGACTTGGCCTCCATTTTAAACTTTTTGAAGTAAATTTCTCAAATCAAGCAAATTGATTTAGATGCGACTTAGTCACTTTCCTATATTTCTGTATAAAATTAATATTGAAATAATTTGAAAAATACAGTAAAGTATACTCCTAACTTTAGCTGCTTGTCAATTCCATGAGGACTGAGCATTAGACTCAGGATTTATCTTAGGGCCTTATTAGGATGGCAGTCAGACGAGCATCCGACGGCCATCCATCGTATCGGGCAGGTGTCTGACCGACTACATGTCGGTGGTTACACCTGCCCTATTTCAATGCAACCACCATACAGGCGGACGGAAAACTGCTCTTTTGCATTGCGGCTTGTGCTGGGGCTCTAGAAAAGGGCTGCAGCAGAAGCCACAATACAAAAGATCAGGCTTCAAACATCCATTCACCTGTGCATAGATGTTTGGGGGGCACCACATGTCCCCACCTGGTCCCATTGCAGAGGCCCACTGTGGACTGGGTTCCTGCTAGAGGCCCCCAAAGTCCCTTTCCGGCTGCCTATTCATTGCGCCATGGACAGGCAGTCGGAAATGGATATCCTAATACCTATGGTGGTGTATGCGCAGGCACCACCCAATTGTAGGGATTAGGAATCCGACCGCCGTTCCGATGGGCTCCTTGAGCCTGTCAGAGGGGGCGGTCTTTCCACCAGCTTAACTCGCTTCAAACACTGGATTTGTAATCCGGCAGTTGGACCGATGACATAGATGTCAGTTGGACCGCCACTAATGACTTTTCGGTGGCGGCCCGCTAACATCACAATGAGCCCCTTAGTGTTAAAAATGTATCACCCAATCACCTCAAAGCCAAAGTTGATCACAGTCAAAGCAAGTTGATACTTGCACATCTTCTGTGCCACTTGATTTGCCCATTTCTTTCGCAGTTCCCGCCGCTGCTACCCCTGTGGCCCCGCCCCCCACGCCCATTCACTGACCCCTGCCTCCCGCCTCCCACCTCCCAGCTGCTCCTTCCTCCCACCTCCCCTTAAAATGGCGGCCGTGTGCAGTGGGCGTGCCACCTGCGCCCGTCCGTGCCTGGACCACGCCCAACACCAGGACCCCTGGCCCCCGCACCAGCCATGAAGACCGCCTCCGATACGATGCCAGCACCCTCATCGATCTCAACCCAGGACGAACCCCCACCTGCTGCAGAGCCACCCCAAAACGCACCCACGGTCCCTTCGCCTGCCAGAACTGCAGCTTTTCCTGCATCGAAGACGCAGAGACACCCGCCACGACAAAACACAACCAGCTCTGATGCATCCTGATCAACACCCGCTCCGCACGCAAACATGCCGTCGAGCTCTGGGACCTACTCGACACCACATCTCCAGACGTCGCCTTCCTGATCGAGACCTGGATGAACGAAGCCTCCTCCCCAGACATCGCCATAGCCATCCCCGATGGATATAAGGTCACCCGCAGAGACCGCACCAATGGAGTCAGAGGAGGAATCGCCATCGTCCACAAGAAGACCATCAGGGTCTCAACAAACACCGATGACACTCTCAGCAACGCCAAACACATGCACTTCCAGATTCACACGGACCCCAAGACCACCCTAAGAGGCACCCTCGTCTACAGACCGCCCGGACCCACAATTCTGCGACGCCATCGCCGACTTCATCAGCACGCACTGACCTCCACCGGATACATCCTCCTCGGAGACCTGAACTTCCATCTGGAGAACAACAACGACAGCAACTCCTCCACCCTGATAGCCAACCTCGCCAACCTCGGACTGAAACAGCTCATCACGTCGCCGACTCACATCGCCGGACACACGCTCGACGCATCTTCTCCTCAAGCCCACACGTCTCCTTCAGCAACGTCTCCGAACCCACCTGGACCGACCACCACTGCATCCACATCACTTCCGGAAACCCGTTGCACATCACTGCACCCTACAGATCCCCGTCGCTGCTGGGGCAAAATCAGCGAAGTACAACTACAGACAAACCTCGCACTCAACCCACCGACCAACCCAACGATGGTGCGCGCACACTTAGACGATGGATCGACGACTGCACCAACACCTTAGCCCCGCTGAAAAAACAAACCCTCAAAGACACCAGCAAGAGAGCCAACTGGTTCACCCCAGAACTCCTAGCGTCAAAGCGCACCTGCCGGAAGTTGGAGAACATATGGCACAGCGAGAAGTCCCCAGGCAGCCCCGCAGGCCACAAAGATGCCATCCGCAACCACCACCACCTCATCAGGACCGCCAAGAGGACCTCCTTCAAAGACTAACTCGACAACAACGCACACAACAGCAAGGAACTCTCCAACCCCAGCTCCAACGCCAACGACATCCCGCTGTTGCAAGCCCTGTGCGACTCCCTCACCACCATCTTCCACCGCAAGATCGCCGACATCCACGATAGCTTCAACCCCTGGACGACCCTAACAGGCCCCAACACGCCAGAACCACCTCACCCCGCTGACTACGACCCCTTGACAACCTGGGCCAACTTGAGCATCGAAGACACAATCAAGACCATGGGCACAATCCACTCCGGCTCGCCGTCTGACCCTTTTCCACACCACATTTTCAACAAAGCCGGCAGCTCCATCGCACCCCACCTAAGCAACATCATCAACCTCTCCTTCGAGATCGCGACCATCCCTGAAAGCTGGAAACACGCCGAGATCAATGCCCTACTGAAGAAACCAAAGGCGGACCCAAGCAAACTGAAAAACTTCCGGCCCATCTCCCTGCTTCCGTTCCCAGCTAAGGTCATCGAGAAGATAGTCAACATCTAGCTCACCTGCTACCTCGAAGACAACAGCATCCTGGACCCCTCCCAGTCAGGTTTCCGCAGCAACCACAGCACCGAGACCGCCCTCATCGCCGCCACAGACGACATCAGGATCCTACTGGACAACGGCGAGAAGGCGGTCCTCATCTTCCTGGACCTCTCCACCGCCTTCGACACTGTCTGCCACCGCACACTACACACACGACTCCACGATGCAGGGATCCGAGACAAGGCCCTGGACTGGACCTCCTCCTTCCTCTCCGGCAAAACCCAGAGAGTCCGCCTCCCCCCGAAGCCTCTGAGATCATCTGCTGCGTCCCGCAGAGATCCTCCCTCAGCCCGACGCTGTTCAACGTCTACATGGCGCGTCTCGCACGCATCGCCCGACATCACGACCTCAACATAATCTCCTATGCCGACGACACGCAACTGATCCTCTCCCTCACCAAGGGCCTCCTCACCGCCAAATCCAACCTCCACCAGGAAATGAAGGCCGTCGCCCACTGTATGGAGGATAGCCGCCTTAAACTGAACACAGACAGAAATCCTAATCCTCGGGCCCAACCCCTTAGCTTGGGACGACTCCTGGTGGCCCGCATCACTGGGGACACTCCCCACACCCACTAACCATGCACGCAACCTGGAAGTCATCCTCGACTCGAAACTCACCATGAACAAACAAGTCAACGCTGTCTCATCCTCCTGCTTCAACACCCTCTGTATGCTCCGCAAAATCTACAGATGGATCCCGACAGACACAAGGAAAACAGTCACCCAGGCCCTAGTCAGCAGCAGACTCGACTACAGAAATGCCCTCTACGCCGGAGCCCCGACCAAGCTCATCAACAGACTGCAAAGAATCCAAAATGCCTCTGCACACCTGATCCTCGACGTCCAGCGCCGCGACCACATCACCCCCTACCTGAGGAACCTGCACTGGCTCCCTGTCGACAAAAGAATCTCCTTTAAGCTCCTGATTCACGCACACGAGGCACTCCACAAGACAGGCCCAGCCTATCTCAATAGTCGACTCTCCTTCTACGTACCCAACAGGAAATTCCGCTCTGCAGACCTCTCCCTGGCTACCGTCCCACGCATCCGTAGAACCACAGCTGGAGGCAAATCCTTCTCCCACCGCGCCGCCAAGAGCTGGAACACCCTCCCCCTCATCCTACGACAAACCGAAGACCTTCTAACCTTCAGGAGACAACGCAAGACCTGGCTGTTCAACCAGTAGCAACAGCACCCCCTTCCGCCCCACCCTTCAGCGCCTTGAAACCCTTGCGGGTATGTAGTGTGCTTTACAAAGTATCTGATTGATTGATTGACATACCTTATTTAATATTCTCCATAATTCTTAAATTATCAACCACATTTGAAGTATTTCTTAAAATTTGAAATTCTTAAATATACTTTCAAATGTTTGTATTGCATTGTGACATTCATGATTCTGATCAAGGCTGTTTTGATCTTAGCATGTAGGATAGTTTGTCTTGGAATTCAGGAAAATTTGATTTGGGTACACAGGGGTACGGCTGAAGAGGCCAAGATGGCAGACACGTGCGGTATGAGCTCTGTTCTGCATCGCCGTCATCCTGACCATTACACATCGGCGGGCGGCCAGCTGGACCCCCAACTTCCTACTGTTACTGGAGGTACTGCCAGGAAGCTTTCTCAGCTGTTTATGGAAGCTGCTGGGCTCCAGTGGCTGTACTTTTGGCAGTGCCCTGCGCTGGGCCATGCTTTCTTGCACTGGGCCTGGCGCTACCACTGAGCGGAGTCTTTGGACCCCGGTGAGTCTGTGTTTGACCATTTGGGGTGAGTCTGAGATACCTGTTATTATTTGTTTATTTTAGCCGCTACACTACAGAACACAGGACTATGAGACTCTGAGCACTGGCTTTCATCATGCGACCATTGAGACCCCTGGCCTTCCATCATTGCCGGGGGCTCTGCTCGGAGTTGCCTCGGTTGACTTTGGACTGCCGGTCCTGGGAGACTTCCCTCCATCAATGTCCCATTTTGGGCAGCATGATGCATACGCTGGGCTTGCTGCTACTCTGCATAGAGCCCTTGGCCCCCAGCCTGATTGACCTTGACAGAAGGCAATAAGCTTGTGGGGCCACCCACCGGACCTCAGTAAACTCCAAGGGATGCCTACCATTAGAGGCCTACTTTGAATGCTCCACTGCGGGACACTGACTCTCCAATGCCCTTATGTTGACTGCTATGCCCATATGGGACAACTGGAACTTGCTGAGCAATGGACTGGTGAAACCATTATATCTGTCTATGTGCATTGCTGAGCACTGGGGGGGGGGGGGGGGGCGGCACCACATACAGTCCGCTTCCACTACTGCAAATTGGCGCAGCTCGGAGAAGACCATGCAGTCCTTCTGAACTGACCTTCCTAGTTCCCCTTCTTGCCTTACTTACCTTCTGCTAGTTGCACTCTCATTGGTTATGTGTGCCATCTTTGACTTTAATTTGGGGACCCTTGCTCTGTGGGCTGGATGAGCTGATGGTGTAAGTCCACATTTTGTCGTCTGTTAAATCACACACTGGTTGTTCCTGTCACGTACGTGCTCCGGCTCCAGTACCCACATCCCTGGGGTTCTCTTGGGCGTCATAATACAGCTATATGTTCTTTTGTGCCACGTACAATACCAGCACCTTCAGGTCCTTCAAATTTTCCAGGAACTTCATGAGTGCTGTCACGACAGTGCTATGTCCTGTAAAGTGATATTTCAACACTTTTCTTTGCTTCTTCCTTGAATGCTGCATTGCTATTCTCAGCCACCAAACTTACCACACCTGGCGCTCTCCTTGTTGGACTTCCCCTGTTGTGCCTTTCGGAATACGTGGCACCACTCACACAAAAGTTGACTTCCTCTGTGCTCTTCCCTATATCCTGCTGTTTTTCCTCCATATTGGGCTGCTCGTGCTATGAGCGGTTGTGGTTTGCTTTGACACTCAAAAGTGGGCCCATAATTGCAACATATTGACCTTTTTGTTGCACAACCTCTCTAGGAGAACGTCACGATGGTGCGCCACCCGCTCATGCCCATCCATGCCACTACTGGGCTTTCAGTGAGCCACTGACCCTCCTGGCTGCTCAACAGACAAGGAGTCATTTATTGGCAAATTGGGTGTGATAATTGCTGCCATTGAACATTCTTGCATCTCTCTTGAGTCGGAGATTGATGCCATCACCACAGACCTCACCCTACTGTGAGATGACCATTGGAAAATATTGGACAGGATATGGTCTACGGGAGCAATCAGTAGCAATTCTTCAACTGCAAAATTCCGACTTGCAATCCTATTTCGCTACTTTACAGGAGAATGTCCACATCCTGGAGAATCGTGCCAAGGACGCAGAGAGCAGTTCTAGGCATAAAAATATTAGAGTGATGGACATTCCTTAGGGAGTTGAGAGCACGGATGTGGAGATATACCTGGATACAGAGTTTCATTCCTCTAAAACTATTGTTGCTCTTCTTTTCAGTGGAACATACTCATAGGCTCCCCATGCGAAGACTACCTCCAAGCGCCCCAATACATCTGTTGGTAGCACACCTTATGCATTACAGAGACAGAGAAATTGTCTTGAATGAGTCACGTAAGCAGGACAACATGATAGCTGACAATATCATGGTGTTCCTGGACAACACTTAAGCGGTTCAGCTGAAACGTTACACTTTCCTTGAAGTTAAACGCAAGCTGGGGGAGTGTCACATTCAATATGCACTTTTCTTCTCTGCCCAACTTTATGACCAGATTGATGGTGCAACGTCATTTGTCGCTGACCAAAAAGATGCTTGGTCCTGGTTTGAGACTATCTGTCTCTGGCTCTGGGCAGACAAACACAACCTGCAGGGAAGAAATGAAAAAAGCGTGCCCCTCATGTGCCCAGCTCCCCGAACCTGGAGGAAGTTATCTCAGAGCGCCCCAACACTGTAGATGGCAGCAGACTTTTGTGACCCCATACCACACTACAATGCAGATGAAGGTGGCTCCAAATCCTCGGGTGACAATGACTCTCATACATCTGACATTGCTCCCCCAAACCCCGATGAGATGCCCACGGTGACTTCCCAGACTTCTGACAAAATCCTTTACCAAGTTGTGTGACTGTATGCATATTCATATTACTTGATCTCACCATCCCACTTGATTGTTATTTACAGTATGTTTCCTAATTTAATGTGGTAGGAGGGGTTTGTTAATATTGTTCTTTTCATCCTTTTTGTGGGCTTTGCATGTTGCCTCTGACATTTTTGGGTTCATTTGCTCCTGTGATATAGGGGCCTGGTTGGTCGGCCCAGACCGATCTCTATTTTTCACTTACTATGAGATGCAGACGCTGTTCCAAATTTAGCTTCCCTGCACACCCCTTAGACTGGCTCCTTCTTACTGGTCCTTTCACCTTACTTGTTTGGGCAGGAACCTGTTGTACACCTGCTCTCAATGATAATATCTGTTTATTGTTATTATGTTGCATTTTTGTTTCTTTATTGTTCTGAACTGCACTCAATCCCACATAATTTTGGTCGAACTCACCGGTCTATACCTGGGAGAACTAATGTCATCACCTGGAATGTGTGAAGTATTCATACCTCTTCTTGTAGATATGCAGTATACTCTTACATATGATGTAGACAGTCACACATAGCCTACATACAAGAGTCACACACCATAACCTGGACTACAGAAGAGAAGGAGCGGCCAAGTGTTCTCCACTAATGACTGTACCAATGCTCGAGAGGTCCCGATATGGATTCCGGCAGGGGTCCCTCTTTCTGCCATACACACGTTCATCAACTCAGAAGTACAATATGTATTTGTTGAGGTCTATATGGATGGTAGGCAGTTGCTCCTCCGGGCAATATACGCACCTAATGTGGTACAAGCCCCATTACTTTATGCCTTATCAACAACTGTGGGCATATGGAGTGAGATATTCTGTGTTTTGGTTCTAGACCGCTCCTTCCCACCCTTACCCCACACTGTGTACACTTCCAACACCCATAACCTCACTACATGGTTAAAACAAGGGGAGTTACTAGATGTATGGCACCACCGCTATCTCAATACCGGAGTGTATTCCTACTATTCACATGCACATGGACTTCATGTCCGCCTTGACAGGTTTGTTTGCACGCAGGACATGGTTCCACATATCACACGTTCAGACTATCTCATCCATACACACTCTGACCATAACCCACTCCGTTTGCAGTTATGTACGTCTCACCACCTACACCTACTTAGAGAGTACAAGCCTCCACTTCGTGGTCCCATTTCTAGCTTCCATCACTGATAATATCACAGAATACTTTAACGTTACCACTAGCTCAGCCTCATCTCCCTTGATAGAATGGGGTGCATTCAAAGTGTCTATTTAAGGGCCTTTTATGGGTAGCGCCCTTTCCCAGTTGGCAAGATGCCTGATGGGCCATGAGGGAACTGGCTTAGTCTTCTAACTCTGTCCAGGCACAATTGCATCAGTCTCGGTGTGAACATCTTACACTATTGGAAAGGTTACGCTGTCTTGATTATGTTGAACACAACTAAAGAACGCATTTTGATACACACCGTCCAGGTATGCAGCTGGCATTGCTGAGCCAGCAGGAAGTGGACAAACATTCTATTATGCCTATTTGTTCAGATGAAGGGCAGTTACTCCACACTCAGAGGGATATACATTTCTCTCTTACAAGTCATTTCACCCTGTTGTATATATGTGCATCAGTGGTGCCCTCGGGAGCCATAAGCTACTTCTTGACCAATGTGGTCTTGCCACAGATCTCGCTAGAGTGCATGGAGTAACTCTCACCAGCAAAACCCCAGGGTCTGATGGGTTACAGTCTGAATTTGATAATGTATTGTTTGAGAGAGCTGTTTTAGGGGGCACTGGGGAACGGGGGACCTTCACCGAATGATCGAGGGAGTGATTTAGGGGCAAAAGGGGCACCATAACTTGAGGCGGGGTGCCTGGGAACGCTCACACTAAAAATAAAGGAAACAGATATGTGAGTCATGGAAATTAAGCCAAAAGGTTTAACAGATTTATTTAGAAGGTGCAAAAGCCATAAAAATACAAAATATAGTGACCTCACATTCACAGAATCAGAAGGCATTTCTACATGGAAGCATTGAACTCGTTTGGAGAGAGACACTTCAGACAACCTCAAAGACACATTTATAAATGCATTATGAAAAACATAAGTTAAATCAAGGAAAATGTTCTCAGAATGCAAAACACACTTGATCTAAAATACTGCGCATACTCACGTACCTACCTAAAAGAAAACAGCCTTGCAAGTGTAATATAAGCATTAAATTCTCAAAAAGAAGACACCAATTTAGAGGCAAAAATAGCATACATAGCATATACAGCATATATATTGGCAAGTTAAATTGTATCTTAAAAACAAAAAACAAGAGCACTTGGGGAGCACCCACACCCGTCTGCCATCTACTAACAGACGGGTGGGGTAGTCCGCCGAGAACTATGTGGGCTTCCCTTTTATACTCTTTAAGGCTATGAGAAGCGCCTACAGTAACGTCATCTCACGCTGCTTCTACCTACCTCACTTATACCATGGTTCGCACATTTATCAGACATGTCGTGTCTATCCTACTAAATGCGGAACGTAGACTAGGTGAAAGGTTATATTCTCAGGCCATGCGCTCGTCGTAAATTGCATAGGGCATACAGAAAATATGTAATGCACAGGAATAAAATATATATATATATATCTAGATATATGTGTCTGGGTTGCCACATTCATCACCCTGGTCTGACGGGGACCGACGGTTGTTGCGGTGGAAACTTCTCTATTCTCGTGTACAGACCCAGGATGTGATGTGCTATATGTCGACAGAATAGAGAGACAGTGAACTCTGCGCCAGTGAACTTTGCACACGGGTACGGTGGGGGCTCTATAGTCTGGAGCAGGAGGCCTCGCAGAGAGAGGCTGGCTGTGATTTTTGGTCAGACAAGCCTAGAGCCTGCTGTTCAGTAAAGATGGGTGCAGAACTTTGGTCAACTTAACAAAAGGCCTACAGATCAGGCTGGCAGGGCCTACGTAGGGGTTCATACTGGCTGAGTGACAAGGATGGCCCATGGCATTTGTTATATAGTAAAACAAGACCCTCCGGTCAATTTAACACGGCCTACAAATGAGGCTGACAGGGCAAGGACAAGGGCCTCATAACTCAGGTGTGGACAGAACGGGCCTGGGGTAACCTATGATAAAATATTGACCCTCTCTCAGTATACGCACCATTAATGTCGCCCCATTCGAAAACATTGTATGACACTGCAATTACTGCAGTAGCCTTGAAGCCCTTGTGTGCTGCCCTACTCAACTCACTTCCTAAACTGGGTAAAGATGTGCTTGACCTGGTATCCTGCAGACAATTATTGCAGACAATTATTGCAATGCTAAATACCAATGACAAAATTCTGGCAAAGATTCTTGTGAATCGTCTGGCCGCTTTGGTTCCACGCATGGTTCACTCAGATCAAAATCTTTTTTTGCCTGCCAGAAACACCCCCTTGAATCTCTGCTGTTTTTTCAGGTACTTGAATTAAACACTTATAAAGCGCTCTGCCACTCACTAGGAGCATCCTGGCTCTGTAAGTTATGAACTGATAACCCAGCCAAGCTACCTAGATGAGAGAGTGGTAGAGTCACAAAAAAACAAGTCTTGAACTGCTTTTTGAAGAGAAATTCAGATTCTATGAATCGAGGAAGACAGGGGAGTTGGTTACATGCATTAGCTCCTGGTACTGACATTTTTTGCCACCTCGTGTTTTAAGCCTGATTGAAGGGGACTGAAGAAGGTTCACGCGGGAGGATCTGAGGGTTCTGGGAGTTGTATACTGTGAAACTCTGTCCGTCAGATATATTGGACCAATGGCTTTGAACGCTCTGAAAAACACTATAAGAAGCTTATAGAGGATTTGTTTGTTTCCTGGGAGCAAATGCAAGGCTTTTAGGACTGTTGAGGCCAAACTACAACTGGGGGGCTTTAGCACCAATCTGGCTGCAGTATGTTGCACCATATGAAGTTTATGGAGGATGTATTTTGAGGATCCTGCAGAAAGACTATTACAATAGTCCAGTCTTGAGGTGAGGAGGACAAAAGCAACGGTCTTCCTGGTGACTAATGGGAGGAAGTCAAAAAACATTGTCAAGTATTTAATTAAACTAAAACATGTACCTGTCACAGCGAGGGCTTGCAGATGGAAGGCGAGTGAGGTGTCACATTTTACACCCAGATTTATGGCCACTTCAACTGTGGTAATAGGAGGAGGTACTGAAATAGGCCACCATTGCAATGGTGAAAAGCAGTTGGATTTGCCAAATAGCAGGGTCTCTCTTTTGTCTGTTTTGCATTTCAAATTATTTTCTTACATCCACAAGAGAACTTCAGTTAAGCAAGTTTCGACTGTGAGGACTCTTTATCCAATGAAAGGATCAATTGCGTGTCATCAGCATATGGAGACATGGCAATTTCAAAGGATTCTACCAAGAAATAAGAGGAGCCATATATATGTTGAATAACGGACGAACTCTGCAGGACTCCTGATCTTACCGATCTTTCTACCGATGAGAATGGTCGCTTTGTGGGAAATACCACAGTCCTTAAGACGTTGGAGAAGTTTCTGGTGAGAGGTAGTAACAAACGCTGCAAAGAGATTCAATTGGATCAATACCTAATTACTTCCTGCATCCAAAGTAAATCGAATGGTCTCAGAAACTTCCAACAATACCAATTCTGTAGAATGTTTAGCACAGAAACCAGATTGCTGAGGATGGAGTACATTTGAATTTTCAAGAAAAGAGGTCAATTGGTCATTGACCAATTTTTCAAGTATCTTAGTAAGAATCGGAAGTAATGAAATGGGACGCAGACGGGATAAAGTATACAGATCTACCAGGGATTTTGTTTAGGGGTTTTACCACCACCAATTTCCATTCTGAAGGAACATAAGATATAAATCATGAGGAGTTAAGAATAGCATTCATACTGTGTTTATTGTATCAATGACCTTGTGAAGAATAAACGGGGCACAGGGATCATTGGGAGAACCCAATTTACAAGAAAGAATAGCTTGTTGTGATTGTGAAAGTCATGAAATGCTGTCAAAGTCATAGTCCCTTCATTTGCGGTAACATCCAGTTGATCGTCATTGGTAAAGGGAGAGGTTTCAGAGAAGTCTTGTTGAATGGCAAGTATTTTATCCTCAAAGTAAGAGGTGATCTGATCATAGAGGGTTTGAGCGGGGGTGTCTCTAACTAGTGCCCTAGGCTGTAGAAAGGATTTAGAGAGTTTGAAAATAGTTTTAGGGTCATGCTGGGCCTCTTTGATTTAAGCAGTAAAAAAAGCTTTTTTGGCCGCTTTGAACTGGGTCTGAAAGACTCTCTGTGCCTTTTTTAAATGGTGCAAGTAAGCATGTAGCCACTTACGTTCCAGTTGTTTACATCGCAGCCGCTGTTCTGCTATGGTTAAAGACAACCATGGAGATTAAGGGTGGGATCTGCAAGTTTTGGGGGCTGTTGCTGGGGCCAGCTTGTTAACTGTATTTGTGATCCAGTTATTAATAAATCTGCTAGGAGTCCTGTGAGGGTCAGCTTGGAGGAAGATAGAGAGGGGGTTGAATTTGCATCAGGCATCAGTTTACTCCACTTGCACAAATTATGGAGGCCCTTAGTGGTAGTGGCCTGGGGTGAGCCATATGAGTCAATTGAAATTGTGAAGGGAATATAGTTATCATCTGACCAGGCCTGCTGGACAGGAGCACTGTTACTAAATTGGGGTTGTTGGAATAAACTCCTTCCAGAGTATGACCTTCTGTGTGTGTAGGGGATGTTACAAGCTGGTTAAGGCCAATGATACTTAATTATCAAGAAATTTGGATACATCTGGGTTCTTACTAATCTCAAAATGCAAATTGAAGTCCCCTAGGATGGTAAAGCTGGTATATTGGAATAACAAAGGTTCCAGTTCTTCTCCCAAGGAAGCTAAAAAGGTGGATCCTGTGGCTGGGGGGCCTCATAAATCAGGACACCTGCAAATAATTGATTGGGGTTAATTTTAAAATAGAAGCCTAGACCTCTGCTCATTTCAAGGAGTTTATCTCGAAAGTGCAGCATTGGAGTGAATTCCGAAAGATGATAGTCAGACCCCCGCCACAATGCTCCTCTCTATCCCGCATAAGGATAGAGTATCCTGGGGGAATAGATTGAGAAATATCCGAACTGTTTTTGAGAGTGAGGGCCAAAAGTTTCCGATCCCTTACTGGCTGTATATTGAGCAAAGGTCACTCTTTTTTGGGATGCTTGCCCTTGACAGGGGGAAATCCCTAACCCCCTAATGTAGATGTGGTTTGAGAAAAGGTTTGTCAGGGCAAGATTTGTTTCCTATAATTTTTTTGGGAAGAATTCCAATCACACATTGGTTCATTTGGTAGTTTTTATAATGGTGTCACTATATTTGTGATGTGGATCCACATCGACTGACTGCGGCGACTCGTATTGGCATTACGCTGAAATTTCAGAGAATCCCATGAATTTCTATTTGAAAAGGACAACCTTACTTACTTTTAAAACCCCATTGAAACGCCCTGAGGAAGCCCCAGGCCGGATGGCCATGTAAAGGGGTGAAACACGTGTTGGCTGTTCTTCTACTCACAATCATGAATATAGTGACACCATTATAAAAACTACCAAATGAACCAATGTGTGATTAGAATTATTCGCCAAACAATTATAGGAAACAAATCTTGCCCTGACAAACCTTTTCTCAAATATCCGAACTGCACCCATCCTTAAGCCATATTTCAGTAATAAAGAGAAAGTCTAAATCAAGGTCTTAAATCAGATCATGTACATGTGCAAGTTTGCTCAGTAAGTGAGCATTGATAAGTCCACCAGATAAAGACCTAGGGGTCCATTACGATGGCAGGCAGACAAAGTCTGCCCCGCCGCCGTAACGGAGCACGGGACCAACCGCCAATGTTGTGGCAGTCCCGCAATGCAAATTATGATGCACCCACCAAACTTGTGGGCGCATCCTGTGCCTTTAACATTGTGGGTGGATCTGCTGGCTGCAGCCCCGCCCACAAAGTAAAAGGATAGTGCACAGCTTTGCCATGCACAACATGGCAGGCACCACATGGTGCCTGCCACGCAGTGCATTGCAATGAGGGGGGGTACCATAGGTACCCTCTATGTACACCACCACCATACTGTGTCCCTCTTCCGCCCAGTGGACAATTTGACCGGCGGAAAAGCGGCAGACGGTCTTCCCGTCAGCCACGGTGCCCCCACCAAACTAATATGGTGGGGGAGAACCAGGGACATTTGGCGGGCAGATCGCCACCGATGGCCCGGCGGTGGCGATCCACCCGCCATGGTAATAGGCCCCCTAGTGCTGTAGTTATGAACAAGCATCTTAAATGTGCTTTCGCACAAGGTGCTGGATAATGGCCCCTCAATGTGGCCTGGGTCTAAAATGTGACCACAGTGCGAGGTAGAATGCCTGAGAGATTTCAGGTGGACTGAGGATAGTGAATTGACAATACCTGGAGCTCCATTGACACGGGCTGGTGCTAGTCACGGTATAGACAGGCTTGCCTTTGGCACACATTTGGCACGTCACTGGCACCCCCTCAGTGTCCTGTGCATGATCGCGCTGTTCTGTGCATGAAAAGGGCTCTGGGCTATAACAAGCTCTGCCCAGCAAAAATCTAATTGGCCCTCCCTAGGCAGTCAAAGAGCGCCCTTTGGCATCAAGAAATGCCCAAAAACTAAGCACAAGAACAACCCGGAGTTTCCCCCAAAATTAAAGTGCCCAGTGCAAGTAACGACCTATAAATTGCAGCAAGGAGCAACAAAAAGTTCAAGTTGAGTTTGTTAAAAACAATGTTACAGACAAAATAATGTGTTGCATTTCTTGCACATGCTCCGCACTAATACCGTGGCCAGAGTTAAAATTAGTTGCCATATCTCAGACCCCATTGTATTATAAAGTGGTACCCGCCAGGGGTGCCCTTTGTCGCCTCTACTTTTTTCTTTGGCTCTGGAACCTTTGACGCATTGTCTGCGTGCCCAGGACCAGCGTTGGGGGATCTTCTTAGGAAGCAGTATACACTCGGTCTACCTTAATGTAGATGACATGATGTTTGGTCTATGCCTCCCACTACAGCTAGCTTGTTGGCTGACTTTGCCACTGTTTCTGGCCTCAGAGTTAACTGGACTAATTTATGTATATTCCCTTTCAGCACTGACACTCCAAACTCACTGTATAGTGTTCATGGCTTTCACCTCGTATGGCAGCTATCCATATTTCGTTACCTGGAGGTACATATTTAACACACACAAGGACATTCTGGAGTGTAATCTGGTTCATGCGGTCTTTGTGCTGCGTACACAGATGTCATTTTGGCAAATTCTGCCCTTGTCGGTGGCAGGAAGGGTGGCTCTAACGAAAATTATGGTCTTCCTTAGGCTATTATATTACTTTGCCAATCTTTCTCTTTTTACACACTGGCCCTTCCTTCACTCTTTGGAACGTACAGTAGGTGATCGTATCTGGCACAATATGCGTCACAGTCAGAGCAGCACTGCTCAAACTTTATCTTCCAACATACAGCGCAGGACTCAATGTTCCAACCTCAAACATTATTGTTTGGCTTCCCTACTCCAAAGGGTCTCACGCTGGTTTGCAGGTGGCAATTCAACAAATACATCAAAACTTCCCCCCCTTGGGACTTTGACCGGATACTTGCCACCTTCCATCCCCTCGCTAAGGCTTTGCAGCTGAGGTTGTCTCTTTTCCAGGTTGCTTACTGATGCTTTCATAGGGCCTTGTTTATCATCAATGCTACTCTACACTCCAGCATTGCCACTGGTTGGTATGCCTACTTCCCTCTGGAATTAACATCCTGGCGTGCAGCGGGTTTCCACAGTGTGGACGACCTATATCCTGATGGAACCCTCCTCTCAATGGAGGACTTACTAGTTGACTTTAAGCTCTCGCCTGGACAGTTTTTATTACACGCCTCTGTAATTGGTGTGCTGAGCCAGTCATGGGGTGAGATACAGCTGGAATCCCCACAGCATATTTCCATTCAATGTTTACATGTTTTAAGTATGAGTGGCCTTCAGACCCAGTGGTTGGAGGGTGTCTTACGCAGACACATAGCCCTTCCTCTCACTGCATTGTTATACATGGGAGCAATTGGGATTGAGTTATACCTGGGATTTATGTTAGCATTACTATATCCAGGCCTGTAAAAAAAGCCAAGTGGAACAGCAGTTATATAATCATCCTGATTGAAACATGGCTCAGTGGGGTTATTTGAAAGAACTTCCATCAAATTCCCTACCAGCTCCGTGCTTCAAAATTTCACCACATCTCAGTATCCCTGGGATAGTTTTCTAGAACTTCCCATCCAGTTCACTCTCCTTAACATTATCATATTCTGATGTAACATATTGACACCAAAATTATACTTTACAGAAATCCAGTGAACCACTTGGTTTTTCAATGTCTCATATGATTTGCTATGGTTTTCTGCTACTTTTGGAACGTTATTCAAAACAATAACGTATGTAGTCGCCTGGGGAGGGAGATGTAACGGCTCCTCAGTGTTGTTATTAGATTGTGTGATACTATTCTTTTTGGCCACCAAGCTAGTATTTGCAGGTCTGGAAGAAGGGGCCATATCTTCTTTATAGTTCCTTAAGTCTTGGGTAGATCGGGTAGATCGAGTGGTCGGGCAGTCCCTTAGAGATGGTACAGAAAGAGTCTCTCTTTGCTTTGCTTCACCAACTAAAATAGGGGTACCGAATCCTTCTTTTGGTCTTTCAACTGGATAATGGGCACTAATAATCTTGTTCGAAGTTTTGGAAGGCAGAAACAAAATCTGTTAAATAGGTCTCGTCCTTTTGAACGAGTTTAATTTCTGACATCAGACGTCGGTCAATGCTATCTAATTTGCCATGTAGTTTTTTTAATAGGGTTTCAAGATCTTGCGGCCTTTGTGCACAATCTGTTGGATTACTATCCCCCTTTGCCACCCCTGCATTCTGTCCTCCTTTTATTTGCTTTGGTTTAGTTTTAGCCTTCACTAGCTGGTTCTCCACAGGACCATTATCCTTTTGGAAAAGTTGTTTCGCTTTTTTTGCTGGTGTAGATAGCGGATTAGTATTAATTGATAATGATGACATTTCCAGAAAGAGGTTGTAAGGATGCATGGGTTGGCCAAATTAGGTACAGTGTCCTTATTATGTGTATCGGTGATAAGTAGCTCTATCTCAGTGTCCTTATCTCTCAGGTTACTCATGAGTGCTAAAGAGTCATGCCCACCCTCTGGGACAGACTCTTTTAGAACAGCGTCTAGTGCGGTTTTGGTGGCTGCCAATTGTTCCTCAACATGCATAATCTCACTGTTAATCAGTCCCACAGCATTTTTCATGTACTTGGTGATAGGTGCACTTTTCATGGGCATTTTTCCCACAGTGGTAGGTAATTTCGTTTTGCCCATACTTCAACAATAAGATATTCAATGGGAAAAGCAAACAAAATGCAATAGCTCCTTACCAATGGTTGGCTGCTCCTAAGGGACCAAGGGAGGTAGCCCAGCCCAGCCTAGACCTGCCCCGGACGGTCGCAGACTGGCCTGCCCGTGCGCAGCCCGTGCTGCGGCAGCCCTCAGGATGTTTTAAAGGCACCTCCGGGGGTGAGGAATCAGTGTCGGTGGCGGCTGTGTGCCCCTAAGAGGCCAGGGACGTGTAGTCCTGTCCCACTCCCCCGCAAGATACCGGCAAAGTAGCAGCAAAGTGGCAGTAAGTTTACTGGCTTCCACCTCTTGCATTCTCTATACCTTCACAGCCAGTCAATTACTTTCTTTAACTTTGCAACATGGTCTGTGTGCCTTTAAGAGAAGGTCTTTGTCTGACCAACAATGATAACTTTAATTTACCAGAAGATTGAATTATAGTCAGTTAGATGATATTCTATTGGATATTTCTATACAGCATAAAATGATTACATTTAAAGTCAACACTAGGACCGACAGTGATCATTATCCATTGAACTTGCTGTTGTCTTATCCCATGTTAGAAGGACCATTATATTCCTTTAGGACAGTTCACCCTGTCATTCAGGTTGGGAATAATTATAGGTTTGTCAAGTGGCCTAGAACTTTAGAAAATAAGGACACAGCAGCTTTAATCTACCAGAGCTTTCACAATTTTTTTTAACCTTATATTAATGGTCGAGTTGACCAGATCCCATTAGTTAAGCTTCACAAGCAAATATTTGCTGAATTTAAAAAAACAAAATGGGGAAATTAACTTATCCAATGATCTCCAGAGACACAGGCTCCTCTACATGGTTCACCCAGGAGTGCTGAAAGGACACATCTACATTACTTAAAGCAGTTAATCAAAGCAGTCCTTGATGGGGTGAAACTTGCTAGAACCAATTATTACAAGATCCTATACACTCTAGCAAATCCAACTGTCATGACCTGCATCGCACAACGACCACAGCTAAAACTACACCTCCCAGAACACCTTTCTCGGCCGTCACGGAGCACTAGGACCAGCTAGCATCCTGATTGGGAGGCTATATAGCCCCGCCCATGCCGAGAAACGGGGCTTGACAATCATTCCCGTTCTTCAAGCTTCCGAACACGCCAGGCGGACGGTGTTCCCCGCCGGAGGTCGGGCGTGCTTCAATCCCAGCTGTTCCTAGCCTTTGGTTCGATTCCCGGTCACAGCTTCGCCGCGCGAAGGTAAGACGCCAGGCGGAAGGTTGTCCCCGCCGGAGGTCGGGCGTGCTTCACTCCCAGCTGTTCCCGAGCTTTTGGTTCGGTTCCCGGTTCCAGCTTCGCCGCGCGAAGGTAAGACGCCAGGCGGAAGGTTGTCCCCGCCGGAGGTCGGGTGTCTTCAACGCAACCCCCGTCCTTTCCTTCCCCTAAAACTTACTAGGGGATTCTTGTTTTGTTAGGTAATTAGATGGAAGCACCGATAGCGGTGATCTTGGGCAGCGCGTTTTCACTGTGAAGTCAACAGTGAGAGGATAGCGCTAACACACATTCTCGCTAGTTATCTCGTGGGACCCGCCTCTACGAGAGGATTCTCGGAGTTCCTCCACCTTCAATCAGGTAGGAAGGGGGACTCATTTCACTGATACCATACGGGTGTGTGTCTGCCGGAGAAACGTTGGGAAACCTACTCACCATTTGTTTTGTCCTTTCAGTTGGTCTACCAACGCTCGTGTGCTGGACCTGCCAATACCTAATTCCTATCTACCTCGACACTACCCCACAGGATTCCTTGTTCCACCCTCCTTTCCCGGGGGGACGTCTGTCCATAGAGAAGGGTGGTTCTCTCTAGGGCACGACGCGCTTTCGGGAGAGAGGGACTCTGCATCAACCGTCGTTCCTGCTGCCTTCTAGCCAGGTTAGTGGCACCCCGCCGTGTGCTCCTGAACACGGTTGTGACAGATTGTCAAGCCCAAGTTGAATAGGCAGCCCGGACGATGGACCCCAATATGGCTATGACCTCCTTGCTCGAGGGCCTGGCGGCACTACAGCAAGAGGTACACACATCAAGAATGGAAAACCAGGAGTTAAGAAAGGAGCTGGGAACGCTCCGAAGGGAGGTTGCCTGCATTTCACGCCAGGAAAAAGGACAAAGGTCCTATATTAAAGACTGGACGCTTCCTCCTCCTCTCTCGGCTACCTCACCCACAGCGGGAGCACCAGGGCCAGGGTCCTTTTCGTCAACCACTCCACAAGACGCCTCCGTCCCCACCGTCGACGTCTTACAAACGCAAAGCATCCGTCTTGCCCCTCCCGAGAGATTCTTCGGGGATCCGAAGAAATTTGAAGTATTTCTGAATCACAGCAGACTCCACTTTTTGTGCAAACCCGCAATCTTCCGTGACGATGAGGCAAAAACCTCATTTATGATGTCATACATGGGAGGGAATGCCGCTAGTTGGACCATCCCCCTGATGGCACGCAACGACCCCGTACTTCACAACTTTCAAGACTTTTGCACAGAAATGAGAAAGTTGTTCGACCGAAAATCCCACATGATGTCCCTCGACCGTGAGCTCTTGACTCTCCGGCAGGGATCCCAAGACTTACTGACGTATATCATGTCCTTTAATCGCCTCGTCGTAGAAACAGACTGGCCTCCAGAAAAAAGAACGACGCTGTTCTTTCAAGGATTAAGGAGCGAATTAAAAGACGTCCTGGCTCAAGTTGTCCAGTTACCCAACACCTGTGAGGAACTGATCGAACTCACGGTCCAATTGGACCATCGTTTGCTAGAACGAAAAAACGAGAAAGGGAGAAACGAAGTCCGTTTACCTCCCATCCGCACAAAGGCCTTGTTGGATCTTCCGGTGAAAACCACCGACGGAACGGAACCGATGCAACTTGGAGGACTGCGAGGTCCACTGACGCCAGAAGAAAAAGAAAAACGTCGGCAGCAAAAGCTCTGTTTATACTGTGGGAAGAACGGGCACTTCGTTCGAGAGTGCCGGGCCAGAGCTAACGCTGCAGAGAGACCCAACCCGTCTCTGAAACAAGCTGCAGCTCTCCTCCCAGTTCCGGAAAACTAGAGCGCCCAAGACCGCAGGAGACCACTGCCTTGGGTAAGGAGCTAGAACAGGTCTCAGCTTCCCTTGCTAACACCATCCAACCTTCTGTAGCACACATGAACGTGTGCGTTAAGCTATGGACGGGACCCACTGCTACCGTGGAGGTGGCTGCACTCCTGGATTCAGGAGCCACCGGGAATTTTATTGACCAACAATACGCACGTTCCATCGGCGTGTCGTACGTCAGAAAAGAAACTTCCGAAGTGGTCAAGGCAGTGGATGGGAAACCCCTTACTTCCGGACCCATCCGATATCGCACGGTTCCTCTCCCCATGCAAGTGGGAAGGAATCACCACGAAACCTTGCAATTTGATCTCATTGATGCCCCTCACTTCCGCCTAATCCTGGGGATGCCTTGGCTTACCCTGCATGACCCCATTATCCGATGGGCTGAAAGATCCGTTTCCCTTACGTCCGAGTACTGCAGGGAACACTGCCTCGTGGAATCTCAACCCATGGGAGAGGAGAATAGTACGTTGGCTGGGATGTTGGCAGAAGGATGTGAGGAGGAAATCTACTGTTGCACTACAGTATTGCCGATACCATACCAGGAATACCTCTCCGTCTTTGACAAGGAAAAAGCCACACGTTTACCCCCCCATCGGTCGTACGATTGCCGGATAGACCTGCTTCCCGGAGCCAACATACCATGTAGTAGGGTGTATGCCCTAACAGAGCCAGAAACCCGATACTTGAAAACTTATCTGGACGAGAACCTTGCCTCTGGATTTATCCGGCATTCCTCCTCTCCTGCGTCGTCACCCCTTTTTTTTATATCGAAGAAGGACTGTGACGAATTACGGACTTGCATTGACTACAGAGCATTAAACAAAATAACAGTAAAAAATCGCTATCCTCTGCCCCTCATTCCCGTCCTCTTGGACCAGTTGAAAGGAGCTCGTGTTTTCACGAAATTAGACCTACGAGGGGCATACCACCTGGTTAGAGTACGAACTGGGGACGAGTGGAAGACAGCTTTCAGGACCAAATTTGGGCTATATGAGTACCAGGTTATGCCTTTTGGACTATGCAACGCCCCCGCCGCTTTCCAATTCTTCATGGACGAAGTGCTGCGGGGGTTGTTAGATACCATCTGCATAGTCTATATAGACGATATCCTCATATACTCAGAAAACCTCCAGGAACATGAGGTACATGTTAAAACCGTACTAGACAGACTCCGAGTACATTCCCTATACGCTAAATTGGAGAAGTGTCTTTTCCATGTGACCGAAATAGCGTTTCTGGGATATATCATTAATGCCCAGGGATTTCAGATGGACGCAGGAAAAGTAGAAGCCATCACGCTTTGGAAAGCTCCCAGTAATGTCAAGACCATTCAAAGCTTCCTTGGATTTGCCAACTATTATAGACGTTTTATCAAGGACTTTTCACGAATAATCCATCCGATCACGCGTCTACTCCGAAAGAACATCTCCTTTGTGTGGGATTCCGAAGCAGAACAAGCATTTCAGGAACTAAAGAACCGTTTCACCCACGCACCCATCTTACGGCACCCCGATCCCAGTTTGCCGTATCAACTAGAGACGGATGCATCACAATATGCCATAGGAGGCATCCTCTCTCAAAGACACCCCGACACGGGCCAAATACATCCGGTGGCCTATTATTCTAAAAAACTGAGTCCCAGTGAGATTAATTATTCCATCACCGACAAAGAACTCCTAGCCATCAAACGAGCATTTGAAGAATGGCGACACTATCTTCAAGGGGCCAGGCACACCGTGGAAATCTACACTGATCATCGGAACCTGCTGTTCCTAAAGTCGGCTAAAGCACTTACACCCAGACAGCTCCGATGGTCCTTGTTTTTTTCGGATTATGACTTTGTGATAAAATACAGGCCAGGAGCCCAAAACGGAAAAGCTGATGCCCTGTCACGCCTACCATGTCCACAGGAAGACTCCCCTGAAGGAGTCAGTGACAGTCCTCCTATCCTTTCGGTGGAAGTTTTTCAACCACAGTCTCTAGCCACTACCTTCTCAGAATCCTTTCTGAAAGAACTACAGGAAACCCACATACATCTTGATCAGCAAGAATGGATCGCCGAACACCCAGAGATTCGAACCGACATCAACGGCCTTCTATACCATGACCAGAGATTATTCCTCCCAGAAAAAGCCCATCAAGAACAAATACTGTCCTGGACCCACGACACCACCATAGGAGGACACCTCGGAGAAAATAAAACCATCGCATACATAGAGAGATCATTTTGGTGGCCCACCATGAAAAACGACATCAAGGAATACATCAGGAAATGCTCAATTTGCGCCCAAAGCAAGACCAGCCATAAGAAACCGACAGGATTGCTTCGTCCCATCCCAATCCCAGCACATCCATGGCACACGGTATCAATGGATTGTATAGTGGAGATGCCCTCATGCCAAGGCTACACCACCATATTAGTGGTAGTTGATCATCTCACCAAGATGGGGCACTTCATTCCCCTAAAACGCTTACCTACCTCTGCCGAACTAGCACTCGCCTTTCTTCAACATGTAGTGAGGGCACATGGACTACCCAAGGTACTCATCACCGACAGGGGCTCCCAATTTACATCCCGATTTTGGAAGGCCTTATGCACCACCATGGGAGTGGACACAAGGCTCTCAACCAGCTATCATCCCCAAACAGACGGGAAGACTGAACGTCTCAACCAAACCCTTGAACAGTATCTACGCTGCTTTTCCTTACAAAACGCCATGGATTGGTTCCCGTTACTCTGGATAGCTGAGTTTTCTTACAACAACGCTGATCATTCTACCCTCGGTTGTTCCCCGTTTTATTGCTTACATGGGTACCATCCTAACATGCTTCCGTTCGACTGGCCTGCAGAGACCAAGCACCCCACCATACAAGAACACCACGCTCATCTCCGACAAATCCTTAAGGAAGCGAAACGCCAACTGAAAGACGCTCAAACTGCGCACAAGCTATATGCCGATCAACATAGAAACCAAGAACCTAGCTATCAGATTGGAGATAAGGTATGGCTAGCAACAAAACACCTACGCCTCAAGGGGGTGGGTAAGCTAGGCCCAAAATACATAGGCCCGTATTGCATTGAACGGGTGATCAATCCAGTAGCCATACGTCTGACCCTTCCCCCTTCCTGGAACATCCACCCAGTTTTCCATGTATCCTTACTAAAGCCATGTCCAGACGACGTGCGACTACCCGTACATCCCCCACCTGTGGAAATCGAAGGACGAGCGGAATATGAAGTCCGAGAACTCCTGGACTCTAGAACAGTGAAGGGAAGGGTACAGTATCTAGTGGATTGGAAGGGATATGGGGCGGAAGATCGAACCTGGGAGCCTCTTTCGAACTTGAACTGCCCAAGACTAATCCGGAAATTCCATACGAAGCATCCAGGGAAACCTGGCCAACCGCCGAGACGGCGGTCCTCAAGGGGGGGTTCTGTCATGACCTGCATCGCACAACGACCACAGCTAAAACTACACCTCCCAGAACACCTTTCTCGGCCGTCACGGAGCACTAGGACCAGCTAGCATCCTGATTGGGAGGCTATATAGCCCCGCCCATGCCGAGAAACGGGGCTTGACAATCATTCCCGTTCTTCAAGCTTCCGAACACGCCAGGCGGACGGTGTTCCCCGCCGGAGGTCGGGCGTGCTTCAATCCCAGCTGTTCCTAGCCTTTGGTTCGATTCCCGGTCACAGCTTCGCCGCGCGAAGGTAAGACGCCAGGCGGAAGGTTGTCCCCGCCGGAGGTCGGGCGTGCTTCACTCCCAGCTGTTCCCGAGCTTTTGGTTCGGTTCCCAGTTCCAGCTTCGCCGCGCGAAGGTAAGACGCCAGGCGGAAGGTTGTCCCCGCCGGAGGTCGGGTGTCTTCAACGCAACCCCCGTCCTTTCCTTCCCCTAAAACTTACTAGGGGATTCTTGTTTTGTTAGGTAATTAGATGGAAGCACCGATAGCGGTGATCTTGGGCAGCGCGTTTTCACTGTGAAGTCAACAGTGAGAGGATAGCGCTAACACACATTCTTGCTAGTTATCTCGTGGGACCCGCCTCTACGAGAGGATTCTCGGAGTTCCTCCACCTTCAATCAGGTAGGAAGGGGGACTCATTTCACTGATACCATACGGGTGTGTGTCTGCCGGAGAAACGTTGGGAAACCTACTCACCATTTGTTTTGTCCTTTCAGTTGGTCTACCAACGCTCGTGTGCTGGACCTGCCAATACCTAATTCCTATCTACCTCGACACTACCCCACAGGATTCCTTGTTCCACCCTCCTTTCCCGGGGGGACGTCTGTCCATAGAGAAGGGTGGTTCTCTCTAGGGCACGACGCGCTTTCGGGAGAGAGGGACTCTGCATCAACCGTCGTTCCTGCTGCCTTCTAGCCAGGTTAGTGGCACCCCGCCGTGTGCTCCTGAACACGGTTGTGACACCAACTGGGAGGAAGATAACTGCTTCAACTTACTTAAGGCCTCTAAATGTAGGTGTACGACATTATTTTGGAACATTATCGTCCATGGGTGTACTAAGAATTGCATATCACATTGAACCGCCCAAGTGGGAGCATCATTTTGCACATCTATACTCTGTTAGCTACTGCTCCCCAGGGCATTATCTATCCAATAGAGGGCAGTAATATTTCACATCTTTTGCACATTGTTTTTTTCCATGACCAAAACTCTGGTTGCTATATAGAGCTTAAAACCAGGGAGGACTCCTGAGTCTGATAAAATACTGGGAGACTTATTACAATCATAACCAACAATTTGGGTACCTTACAAGAAAGTGTTGTCTAACTTTATTGTTACCGCTGTCCAAGTTCCAACTACCTGGTTAGGGGCTGACATAATTTCAGTCTATAATAAAGGGGCAAAGGACATCCCTCAAACTATAAGCCCATGAGCCGTTTTTATATTCTTCAAAAAGTCTTCGCTTGCCAGGTCCTTAATAAATTGGAGGATTGAATGTTGCAAAACAGCATATTATCACCCTTTGAATCAGATTTTGGGTAAAAATAGGGACGGTTGATCAGGTCTTCCATTTGACATTAATCTTATGGAAGTATACTAAACCAACTAATGATCATTTATACTTTGCACTCATGGACCTGAGAGCAACATTCGATCTTGTGCCAAGATCTCCCATGGGAAATACTGCAGTCCATGGGAGTTCCACCTACCCTTCTCAACATCATAGTGAGGCTTCACATGGAAAATTGCGCCCAGATCAGATGGGGCAGCAATGGTGATCTTACAGAATACATCCCTTTTTGGAGGGGGGTGAGACAAGGGTGTGTTCTGGTCCCTATGCTTTTTTTGTTATATATAAATGAAGTAATTGACTAGCTTAATGGCTTCGTTAATGATTCACCTAAGTTAAAAGGGCTAACTGGTCCAGCGTTATTGTTCGCAGACAATACTATCCTTATCTCCAGGGCCCCTAGGGAACTGGAAAATGTAGTGGCCTCTTTTCAATCCCATTGTATAATTAGGGGTTTGGAAATAAACATCTCTAATTTAAAGATAATGATCTTCAATCAACATATGAGCTACAAGGGGAAAATGCGACTGGGAGGTAAGATTCTAGACAGAGCAGCTAGTTCTGAGTATCTGGGAATAAAGCTTGATGACAGGCTTTCTTGGTGGCCACACCTAGAGAAGAGCAAGGCCACACTCACACATAGGCCAGCTGCTATTTTGACATTTTTTAAGGCAGCCCCATCTAGGGCCATTTCACTGGCCTTTGAGATCTACCAGGCCAAGGCCAAACAGCAGCACTTTGTGGGACTGAAATCTGGGAGAAATCATCTGTAACCCATCTAGCTGTTCAAGAAAATAATTTCATAAGATAATTTCCCAGATAACCATTTTAATTCCCATATTTATGGCCACCCTCCTTAAACATAGGCTTGGTCCTTGTTTATGAAGTTTCGTTTTGGAGTCCTAAAATCAATATGCATACAGCTTAGTGGAGGGCTCCGATAATGGGGCCTATGTGAACTGTGCACTAATTATGCTGTTGAGAATATCGAACATGTTTTAATTTTCCATTTGATGTATGTGAAACCTAGACACAAATAGATTGGACCTCTGTGTCTTACCTATGGTTTCTGCACTTTACAACAAGACCTTAGATTATTTTTAACCGATACTTTGCCTTATATTGTTTTTGGCCTGAGCAAATTTGTGCACATTGCACGCTTGATTAAAAAGATTAAAGGTACAGAGTTTAAAATCTTTTTAGCATATGCTGGGTCCATTAAATTGATGTTTTATTTAATATCTTTGTATTATTTTTTGTTATGGACATATTAGTTTATGCTATGAATTTACTATCTGATGCCCCTTATTGTATTTTATTTGTGCTGTGTGCAGTTTAATGCATCATTACTGACTGCCTATTATATACTTATGTTTGTGTATGAGGTTGGTGCACTCAATGACACTAGTTCTATCAGTAGATTTTTAAGCACAGTCAGATGGCTAGTGGGCCGATTTCTAGGTTTTTGTCACTGAACTGTGCTCTGATCCAGTTTTACGTGGAGTTTCTCTTCTTCTGACCTCCGTGTTATGATGCACTTTGTCAATACTACGACAACAAATTGTGTGACATTGTATGTTTTATTTAAGGTTTATAACCAAAATAATGTATTTTTGGATGATGATAAGTGCAGCTACTTTAGAAGGGTGTTTCATATGTTACTCACCCACCCCATCTCCCAACATAATTTATCCTGGCTCATGAGTTAAAGGAAAGTGGAGGAATGAAGAGTATGGTAAAGGAGGGTCTAAAGATTCTGGATGAAAAATGTATTTCTTAATTATATCTCTTTTAATGGCCACAGCCATTTTTACATCTACCACTGTATTTTTAATTCCTAATATCGGGATTTTAATGCCTTATTCATATGTTACTTTCTCTGTCCTTCTTAATCTCACTTTCAAACTTTTTCTTGACAAATTTCACGCCTTACTTCTCCTTACTCTCTAGGGCATCTTTCTTTGTCACACTTCCTGTATTTCTTCCCATTTCTCACATTCATTTAGAGTTTAATTTTGGTCTCTTTCTCTCTCCCACTGACCCGCTTTCCCTCATTTCCTCACCCGTGTCCCTCTCTTTTCACATGTATATTTTCATTCAACTTGCTGCTTTCTGACCCACAACTTATCACTTCTATTCTACCCTTTCCTCCTTGTTCTCCCATAACCGTCACATCTTCTCATTCATGTTCCCACGTCATTCTTGGCCTTCCCTCTCCTCCTTTCCTCTGCTCTCACTTCCTTTCCCTTCCCTCTCCCCTCCCCTCACGTCTCCTCCTCTCCCCTCACCTCCCCTCCCCTGCCCTCCTCTCCTCACCTCACCTCACCTCACCTCTCCTCACTTCACCTCACATCACCTCACCTCTCCACTCCACTCCTCTACTCTCCCCTTCTCTCCTCTCCCTCCCCTCCCCTCCCCTCCCCTCCTCTCCTCTCCACTCCTCTTCTCTTTTCCCCTCTATTCACCTTTCCTCTTCATCCCTAATTCCTCTCTCCACCCTCATCACCCCTGTAGGTGGAGCCCTCAGATGTTACCGCACAAAGGATGTGATCACGGATTGTATTTATAATGAGGATAGGTGTTTTCACGTCAGTAAGCATTATTGTGAGTATTTATGTTTTTTATTTATTTGAAAAGTTTATAAAGCACACACAGCGGCCAAAGGGCCTATGGGCGCTGATCAGGATCAGCTAAGACAGCTGACAATGCTGTAAAGATTAAAATTCCCCAAATACTCAAATGCAAGGATTATGTTTGAATAAACACATTTTTAAGTGTCCTAATTTTAGTGTCGTCTCTTTGAGACCTAACCAGCAGATGTGGTTTGTTCCATACTTTAGCTGTGTGATCAGAAAGAGCTCCACAACACACTCTTGCTTAATAAATAAACCTATTAAGCACACCTTGACATGTACTTCCTCAGTATCAAATCATGGGAGGCAGTTCAAAACAATGTCAGAAGTGACATTCTGCTCCCTTTGCAGGATTGTCCAAATGCCACTCCCACAGCTACACCACATTCTCCAATTTGTTGCTAGGAGGGCAAGGACTTGAACCTCTTCCATTACCCCAAGCTAGAATTATCAATGACAGTGACATGGATGTGAAAGGTAGGGCGAGGGGTAGCAGTTACTACTATGGACTACCCCTAATTGACATCTGTGTATCTAACAATAACACTAAGGTTCTTGTTAGACCTGGCATTTTTGGCTGGTTTATCCCCAGAATTTGTGCTTTTTTGCCTCCTGTTTTTTACCTCGTTTTTGTTGTTTTTAAGACTCTCAGCACTTTACCCCTGCTATTGAGCTCCAAAGTGCATATGCTCACGATGTAAATTGGGTTATTGATTGGTATATCCATGATTGGCATGTTTGATTTACTTATAAGCCTTTAAAGGGTTGTAAATCAAGTGCTAGTAGTAGGTCTGCAGCACTGATTGTGCCGGCCACACAGTAGCCCTTCAAAGGTGTCTCAGACCTACTGCTGCAGTGTCTGCATGCGTGGATTTTCACTGTCATGTCAATCTGGCAAGTGCACATACTTGTCAGACCCTATCCTTCCCCTTTTTTACATATAAGTCACCCCTAAGGTAGGCACAAGGCAGCCCCATGGGCAGGGTGCAGTGTAGGTAAAAGGTAGGGCATGTAGTGATGTGTTTTACTTGTCCGGATAGTGAAATATTGTGCATTTCCTTTTTCACTATTGAAAGGCTATCTCTCCCATAGGTTCTTTGAAACTTTCAATAGGGAAGAGATAAGAAATTGGAGGTTAGGTTCCCTGAATTCAAGATTTAACAATGTATCTTTTAGCAAAGAAGGTTTTTAAATTGTGTGTGTGAAAATGCCACTTTTAGAAAGGGAGCTTTTTCGTACTTAAACATTCTGTGCCTGCATGTGGAATCCACATTTTTGTAGCTGACAGCTGGGGTTTTTGCATACAGTCTAGACAGCCACACAAAGGGAGCTTAAGTGTGCCTCGCACTTCCTGATGACCCATCACCGGGCTGATGGGTCATCCTGGGATAAGAGTAGTGGGAATAGTTATCACTGACACATGCATAAGGCTGGACCTGTTCTGCTCAAAGAAATCTCTGCCTTCTGGAGAGTGACTGGGACAGAGAAGGAAAGAACTGGATCTTGGGAGGAAGAAGGACTGTCTTTTAAGTATGCCTACGTCAAAGGCCAGAACACGAATAAGTATTGTGGCCCTGACCCCAGAACTTCAGACCACATTTGGACTAAGGAACCTGCTAAGAAGAAGAGGTGGAAGAGCTGTTTGGAATAGGACTGCCCTTTTGCTGTGTGTTGCTTTGCTGGGTTGGCCTGCAGTTGCTGCTTCTGTCTTGGGCATTGAAAGGACTGAACTGAACACCCTGAAACCTATTACCTGAGTTTCTCCAATGGCTTGAAGTAGAGCTTGCCTCCTGTTAAAAGTCTCTGAAACATCAAAGACTTCAAGTTCATCTGCCTACAGCACATGCTTTGAGTAGCCACACAAGAAAAGCAATTACGATGCCCCCAATGACACTGCTGCCGTCTCCGTGACCTGGAGGCACCACAGACAGCATCGCCCCGCTTTGCACCGCAACCCTGGTCTCACCGACATCCCTGCCTGATGGTGTCACTAAACTGCTGCTTGTAGGGTGACCTGTGGGCACCGCACTTTGCACCGCTTTGCTTTACATCGTGACCCTGGTATTACTGATGGCGACGCAACCTCGTCATCGATGCTCCTGCCTGCACCGTGACCTGCGGACACAGCTTGTGGAGAACACGATGCATCACCTTGCTTCACATCGCAGCCCTGGTCTCACCGATGATGATGCACCACGCTGACATCGACGCCGATGCCTGCATTGCCCCATCCCACACTGCAGCCCCGTCCACCGAGTCCAACGCCATCAACTCCAGCCTCGTCAACTGATGCCGCTGCTTGCACTGCGACCTGTGAAAACTGGATAAAGTTGGATTAATTTTTTTAATATCTGTTGCAAAGTCATCCTAAGTCCTGGGCACCCCCCAATGTTTTGTTCACTGATGCTGGTGGTAACTGACTCTGACTGACTCTGGACTCTGCCTAACCAGGCCCAGGGTCAGTGCTATGCTGAAAAAAAAAATTAGAATACAGTTAACGGACCTAACATGAACTAGGATACACTATGGTATGGTGGGGTACCCCTGTAATTGGCATGACCTGCCCGATAAGCCCCTAGTATTTAATAGGGCAGGGGATTGAAACTGCCTAGAAGTCCCCAGTACCCTGGGGCATGGCAGTTTAAAGGCCAGCAGCTCTTTTTGCACTTGCATGTGTGCACTGCTGAAGCCTGAGGACAGTTTAAAAGCAGCACTGGGTGCCAGGACTGCTTTTAAACAGTATATTGTGCCCAAACTCAACGGTGGTGGTAGGGGCACTTAAAAATGGATAACCTACAATGTTTTGTTATATTAGGGACCCCCAGGGTCTCCCCTAGGTATCCCAGGGCTGGGGGGTCAGAAATGTATAAGGTACACCCTTATAAAATGAGTTTTTATATGCCTGGGCAAAGTGAAATTTTACATTTCACTCCCCACATTGTGGTAAAGTGCTGCTCAAATTTGACTTTTACGCTAGGAGCACTGGGGAAGAGGGATCTGCAATATTTCTATAGATTCAGGACCCCTAAAGTCTCCCCTAGGTGCACATGTGGTGGGGTTCCTATATATATATATCTAAGGCAAGTACTTATAAAATATGTTTTTATAAGCCCTGGTGTTAGAAAACTGGTCAAAGTAATTTTTCACATTGCAAATCTCATGCCCTATAGGTTAACATTGCAGGAAGTTATTAAATAATAACTCCTGATAGGAAGGAGATAGAGCTACCTTTCGAAGACTTTCCAGAATAGTATGGCTAAACCCAACAATATTATATTGTTGGATTTCTCCTAAAGTGCACATATAAAAGTAGTTATAAGACTTTCTTGTTTGTAAGTCCAAATTCAACCTTCCAGTGTTCTGCCCTGATTGGTCAGAGTTGATTTTTGGAATTTAGACTAAACTATTTTTAATCCATTGTTTTGATTTTTCCAAATTGGTCTAAGTCTGTTGTGCCTAGTTTTTTGTGACCCGAAACTAGAGAACCATGGAGCTTGACCTGGCTAAACTGTCCCAGTTTAAGATACCTGATCTTAGGGCACAGTGTAGGCTTAGGGGGCTGCATGCTACCAAGGAGATGAGGAAGGCAGGGTTGCTTGAGTCCCTAAAGGCCCGGGCCAGGGCAGCTGAGGAAAACCCAGGGGGGTGGGAGGATGTTCCCCCCAACCCAAGAGAGGGATGAGGATGAGACCTCTTCCATTGTGACTAGTGTTAGCCAGGTGAATCAAGGTGGTGGTGGGAGTGGGGAAGGGTCGCCTACTCAGGTACCACTACTGAACCTTGCAGAGAGACAGCTTCAGGCTCAATTAGAGTTGATTGCCTTGGAGAAGGAGAAATTATAATTGGCTAAGAGAAAATGGGAGAGGGAGCAGGAGAAGAGGAATGGCGGCAGTGAAACTGAAGAAGATGCTGAGATGTCCAGGGGTGGTAGATTAGAACCTAAACTTCCCAAGGGCATAGTGCCCAAGTACACTGAGGGGGATGACATTGACAGGTGGCTAGCAGCTTTTGAGAGGGCCCTTAAAATGAGTGGGGTCCACTCTAGGTATTGGGGTGCACTCCTGTGGGAGTTGATTCTAGTAGTTGGAAGGGATAGGCGCCTGACCCTGAAGGGAGAGGATGCAGAATCTTACCAGCAGATGAAGGCATATCTCGTAAAGAGATTTGGTCTCCAGAACAGTACAGAGTGAAGTTTAGAGGCACCCAGAAATTGAGTTCAAAATCTTGGGTAGACTTTGTGGGTGTTTCAGTGAAGGCACTGGAAGGCTGGACTGTTGGTAACAAAGTTGAAACATATGAGGGATTGTATAATTTGTTATTGAAAGAACATATTTTGACTAATTGTGCAGAAGAGAAGTTACACCAGTATCTAGTGTACTCTAAGCTGACAGACCCCAGAGAGCTGGGGGAATCAGCTGATGAGTCGGTGAGAACCCGGGTTTCCATTCAGCACCAGAGGGGTGACCGGAAGAAAGGAGGACAGGTCCCTTCCCAAGGGAAAGCCCAGGGAAATGAAGTGCACAAAACTAAGGCGTCCTCCGAAAATCAACAAAAAACTGCACAAGGAGGGTGTTTCAGGAAAAGTCTGGTAGGTTCTTTGATCTCTCAAACGTGGGTAAGTGCTTTGACTGTAACCAGCCAGGGCACAAGCAGGGAGATGCTGTGTGCACAAAGACGCTCCCCCCTAAGGGGCCATCCACAGTGATTGCGAGTGTAATTGTAGGGGTGGAGAGTGGTGCCCCAGAGAGGGGTAGTCAGGTGGTGGAAGAAACCTTAGTGTCCCTGGGCGGGGTGAACATTGCCACACTAGCTGCCTTACCTCCAAACATGGACAAGTACAAGCAGAGGCCTAAAGTGAATGGGGCTGAGGTTAAGGCTATCAGAGACACTGGGGCTAGTGTGACTATGATCCTGGATGAACTGGTGCCTCCAGAGAGGTTGTTACCTGGAGAGTTTCACCAGGTGAATTATGCAGCCAGCACTACCAAACTCCATCCTATGTCTGTGGTGGATTTGGAATGGGGAGGTGTGACAGGCCCTATGAAGGTAGCTGTGTCAAAGGTGCTCCCAGTCCAATGTTTACTGGGCAATGATCTTGAAGCCTCTCAGTGGTCAGATGTGGAGAGAGGACGCCATAATAAAATATTGGAGCTCCCTGAGTGGGTATGTGCTGTGACTAGGTCACAGACTAGCCAGAAGGGAGGGGCTGGACACTTGCATCCTGGAACAAAGGGCCAAGCATCCAAGGACAAGGGTATTGGGCCTGGTGAGCCAGCCCAGGAAACTCCAGAGGTGCAGGAAGAATCTAACCCTGCTGGGGAGGATCTGGCCTCAGCGGGAGGGACTCGATCCCTGCCAGAGCTGTCAGATTTGGCAGAACTGACAGGAGCAGGTGGACCCTCCAGAGAGGAGTTCAGTCAGGGACAGCATGACTGACCCACCCTTGAGAGCTTGAGGCGGATTGCTTCTAAACAAGAGGAAGGGGATGAGAGTGGCTTTCGAAGACACCTGAGGCTTGAGCCGGGTGTGACAGCAGGCGCGTTGTCAGCGAGGTTTGGTAAACAATTTTAAACTTGTTTTTAACCTTCTTTTATTCTAGGGCGATTTTTGCACAGAGAAACGTTTGACTTGCTAATTTGCACAGAACCTTTACTCTACCTGGTTAAGCGAGGGCTGGCCGCCATCTTTGTTGTACTGGGGTCGGCGCTCTAGGCTTCCACGGTACTCTTCTACTAAAAGCCGATGCCAGCGCGAGCGCGCTCAGAAGACACCTGAGGCTTGAGCCGGGTGTGACAGCAGGCGCGTTGTCAGCAAGGTTTGGTAAACAATTTTAAACTTGTTTTTAACCTTCTTTTATTCTAAGGCGATTTTTGCACAGAGAAACGTTTGACTTGCTAATTTGCACAGAACCTTTACTCTACCTGGTTAAGCGAGGGCTGGCCGCCATCTTTGTTGTACTGGGGTCGGCGCTCTAGGCTTCCACGGTACTCTTCTACTAAAAGCCGATGCCAGCACGAGCGCGCAGCGGACGCGCGCAGCGGGCGCGATGCTGGCGCGCCCAAGGCGCACCCAAGGCAAGCCCGTCTGCGCCCATCCGCGCCTGGCCCGCGCCCCGTGCCACTACCCCTGGCCGGCTCACTAAGGATTTCTCAGGGCGTAGGACCTATTCAAGTGAGATGCTGCACAGACTAAGCATTACTAATTCTAATTGTAATCGAAAATGCATTTTTCCGGATATTTCAACTGGCCCCAGTATGACCACTTGTACCAAATGTGGAACTAGGATTCAGCTGCTAGGGCATAAGATAGCCAACAACAACAAAAACACTACTAGGGCAGGCATAAATAAAAGTATTAAATGTCTATTACTCAATGCCAGGTCCCTAGTAAAACATAGCATTGAACTGGCCCACCTCATAGAAAACGAAGGGATAAAAATAGCATTTATAACTGAGGCTTGGACAGATGAAGCTTCTGGCCCTGACATTGTGAAAGCCACACCCCCGGTTATAATTGCCATACCCAGAATAGAATCAATAAAAAAGGTGGCGGATTAGCCATAATCTACCATGGATCTTTTAAAGTCACTTTTAACAACTCCACCAACGCTGACTGTGAAGCACTGGACTTCTGCTTTCGCCTCTCCCATCAATATACTTTTAGAGGTACCTTACTATACAGACCACCTGGTCCCAAAGCAGGGTTCCTAACAAAAGCCAGTACTTGAAAACGAACTAGGATCAAGTTCTTACTCGATCCTAGGTGATTTCAACTTCCATTTAGAAATGGAAGATGATCCAGACACCATTAAACTCACCGATTTATTTAAGGCAATTGATCTAACTCAACGAGTTGCTGGACCCACGCATAAAGCAGGTCACACCTTAGACGGTATTTTCACCAATAACACTGAAGTCACCGTGAATGAAATATTACCAATCACTTGGTCGGATCACAATGCTATTAATTTCCTGATCTCACCTTCAATGCAAAATGTAATAAAAACTACGACCAATTACACGGAGTACCGCTCCTGGAAAAAAATGAATGCCGATGTCTTTAATAAGATGCTGAAAAAATCACTCCCTAATATTTCTGAGGATTTGGAGGCCGCAGCCACTGACTACTCCATGTGGTTGGACTCAGCATGTACACAATTGGTCCCCAGGATAACTCGACGCAATTTCAGAGTTCATCCATCCGCCCCATGGTACTCTCAAGACTTGAGAGAAATGAAACGTGAGTGTAAACGTTTGGAAAGACTATGGCGCATTAAATATAACTCGCAGGACAAAAAACGATATAAGATTTGTTTAGCTCAGTACAAACAACATCTCTCTAAAACCAAACAAGATTTTTTCGCCGCTAAAATTAAAAAAGCAGGAAACTCTTCCAAGGAACTGTTTAAAACGGTTAGCTCCCTAGCTGAACCTACCACTCCACAGCTCGAATCCAGCCAAGAACTGTGTGACAAAATAGCAAACTTCTTCTTTGAAAAAGTGGATAATATTTTTTCAACTTTTACCCATTCAACCATTTTTGGGGCGCCAAACTCACACGAGTCTGCTAATAACTTCGGGACGCTAAAGACTTTCTCACCTACCTCCCCTGTGGAGGTTCTTAAACTTTTAGACTCAACTAGATCAGGCTCCCCGATGGACCCTTGCCCCCTTTCAGTACTCAGGCTAGCCTCCGAACCAGTCACGGAAACCCTCACATCTATTTTTAATTCAATATTTGTCAAGGGTTACTTTCCGAGGACCTAGAAAAAAGCTTCCATTATACCGCTATTAAAAAAAACCCAGCTTGATCCCCTTGACCCAAATAACTTTAGGCCCATATCAAGGCTGCCTCTCCCTGCCAAACTTATTGAGAAAATCATGAACACACAACTAAGCAGATTCTTGAATGAGGCACATGGATTAGACCCTACTCAGTATGGTTTCAGATCAGGACACAGCACCGAATCGGCGCTGGTCAAATCCACAGAAGAAATTAGAGAGACTTTAGACCAGGGTGGTAAGGCGGTTATGATCATGTTGGATCTGTCTGCAGCCTTTGACATGGTCCATCATGGCTTATTGATGGACCGGCTTCAAGAAATTGGAGTCAAAGACAAAGCTTGGAGCCTTATCAAGTCTTTCCTAGCAGACAGAACCCAGGCGGTCTCGCTGGGAGACTTTACTGCTAAAGCTTTCTCCCTGCCATGCGGTGTGCCACAGGGATCCTCTATTAGTCCTACTCTCTTTAACGTATACGTTGAACATCTGGCATCATTGGTAGAATCTTTTGGTTTCAACCTCACATCATACGCAGATGATACCCAGATAGTGGTATCCTTATTACCTGCTCCACCTACCAATGTTGCGGATAACTTTAATAAGTGTATGTCAGCAGTGAGCAGTTGGATGACCCTTAATTGCCTCAAACTAAACTCCAATAAAACGGAGGTAGTCCTGTTTGGAAACGATCCCAGTTTCTGGACACCTACATGGTGGCCAGACTCAATGGGTTCATTACCTACGCCCAGCAGGAAAGTCAAGAACCTGGGCATCATCATAGACGATAAACTTTTGTTCAAGGACCAGGTCAATTCGGTTATCTCCTCCACATCTTTCATTCTTAGATCATGTAGGAAGATACTTCCACTGCTTCCCAAAGAATTACATCGAACGGTTATCTCGGCCCTTGCTCTATCCAGACTTGACTATTGTAATAGTCTTTACATCACCATTCAAGAAGGACTACTTAAAATGCTGCAGCTGCTGCAAAACGCGGCGGCAAGACTTATATCAGGCATTCCTAAATATGCCTCGATCTCCGCCGAAATAAAAAAACTACATTGGCTCCCAATAAACAAACAAATCCGGTTCAAAGCTTTATGTATGACTCACAAAGCTCTTTATAAGAATGGACCGCTTCAACTTACCAGGCTCCTCCGATGGTATTCGCCTGGAAGAACTTTGCGGTCTTCTCAGGCTAATTTGGTTGTAGTCCCCAAAGTAAACAAAGCTAACTGGGGAGGACGCAGCTTTCTGGTAAAGGCCGCTACTGCATGGAATGCACTACCGCTATACCTGAGACATATACCCAATCACCTAGAATTCAGGAAGGCGCTTAAGACCAGCCTCTTTACCTCTTAATACCTGTCACACCATCTTTCACTCAGGACGGTTTTCTGTTCTACAGCGCCAGGACACCTATGGGTATTAGCCGCGCTATATAAAACGGAATAACATAACATAACATAAACTCTACTGGGAAGATGGGCTGCTTTATACTGAGGCCAGACACCTCAAGGAGGGGGCCACCAGGAGGATGGTGGTGCCTCAGAAGTACCGAGAGTTCATCCAGACTTTGGGTCATGATATCCCCTTGGCAGGACATTTGGGACAGACAAAGACATGGAACCGATTGGTGAACCATTTCTCCTGGCCCCATATGTCTGAAAAGGTAAAGGAGTTTTGCAGCTCCTGTGTCACCTGTCAGGCCAGTGGCAAGGCAGGGGGCAAGACAAGGGCTCCCCTAATACCACTGCCACTGGTTGGGGTCCTTTTGAATGGGTGGGGATGGACATTGTTGGTCTCCTGGACCCACCTACTGCATCAGGGAATAGGCGTATCTTAGTTGTAGTTGACCATGCCACTAGATACCCTGAAGCCATACCTCTTAGAACCATTGATGCTCCTGCAGTGGCTAGAGCACTACTTGGTGTGTTCACCAGAGTGGGTTTTCCAAAAGAGGTGGTGTCAGATAGGGGCACAAACTTCCTGTCCAGCTATCTGACTGCAATGTGGGATGAGTATGGTGTCAACTACAAATTCACTACCCCCTATTACCCACAAGCAAATGATCTTGTTGGTAGATTCAACAAAACCCTGAAGGGCATGATAAATGGGTTGTTAGAGAAACTCAGGAGGAGATGGGATGTTCTCCTCCCATGCTTACTGTTTGCCTATAGGGAGGTGCCACAGAAAGGGCTTGGTTTCAGTACCTTTGAGTTGGTTTTTGGACACCCTGTGAGGGGGCCATTGAGCCTGCTAAGAGAATCTTTAGAGAAGCCTCTTAAAGAAGCAAAGGACAATGTGCTTGACTATGTGCTAGGCCAAGATCTAGAATGGCAGAGTACATGTACAAGGCAAACAGGAAACTGGAGGCCAGCCAGGAGCTCATGAAGCACTGGTATGATCAAAAGGCTACTATGCCTGAGTATACTCCAGGACATTTGGTGTGGGTGTTGGAGCCTGGGGCTCCCAGGGCCCTCCATGACAAGTGGAGTGGGCCCTATCCAATCTTAGAAAAGAAGGGTGAGGTTACCTATCTGGTTGGCCTTGGCACCCCCAGGAACCCTCATAGGCACTTGCATGTGTATAGATTGGAGCCCTACCATAACAGGGCAGACATGACCATTTTACTGGTCACTGATGAGGGTGTGGAGGAGGAAACTGATCCTGCGCCCGATCTCCTCTCCACTAATGTGCACGATGGGTCAGTAGAGGGAGTTGTACTCTCTCCCAAGTTGACAGACCAGCAGCACAAAGACTGTAAGCAAGTGCTGAAGCAGTTTGCTGACCTGTTCTCTTTGACCCCAGGCATCACTGAGGCGTGTGTGCATCACATTGACACTGGTGACAGCCTACCTGTCAAAAATAAACTGTACAGATTGTCTGACCATGTCAGAGCCAGCATTAAAGCTGTGGTTGCTAAGATGCTGGAACTGGGGGTAATTGAACCGTCTGAGAGTCCATGGACCAGTCCAGTGGTGCTGGTACCCAAACCTAATCCTCAGGGGGGACCCACAGAGTTAAGGTTCTGTGTGGACTACAGAGGATTGAATGCAGTCACAAAGACTGATGCTCACCCTATACCTAGAGCTGATGAGCTCATTGATAGGTGAGGGGCTGCTAAGTACCTGAGTTCTTTTGATTTGACTTCAGTTTATTGGCAGATTGCCCTCAATGATGGAGCCAAGGAGAGGTCAGCATTCTCCACACCAGAGTGACATTATCAGTTCAAGGTAATGCCCTTTGGATTAAAAAATGTGCCTGCCACCTTCCAAAGGTTGGTGAACAGGGTCTTGTCTGGGTTGGAACAGTTCAGTGCAGCTTACCTGGATGATATAGCTGTATACAGTTCTACCTGGGGGGATCACTTAAGCCACCTAAGGGAAGTGCTTCAGGCCATGCAGCAGGCAGGCCTGACTATTAAGGCAAGCAAGTACCAAATAGGGCAGAGTTATGTGGTGTACCTGGGCCACCTGGTAGGTGGGGGCCATGTAAAGCCTCTCCAAGCTAAAATCCAAACTATTTTGGATTGGACAGCTCCTGTTACCCAGACTCAGGTCAGGGCATTCCTTGGGCTGACAGGGTACTATAGAAGATTTGTTCAAAATTATGGGAACATTGTGGGGCCTCTAACAGAACTCACTTCTAAAAAGCGGCCCAAGAAGGTGATTTGGACCCCAGAGGGGCAGACCGCTTTTGACACTCTGAAAGCTGCTATGTTTTTAGCACCAGTACTACTGGCCCCTGACAACACAAAAGAATTTGTGGTTCAGAAAGATGCTTCAGAGCAAGAGATTGGGGCAGTGTTCTCACAGCTAAATGAAGGGGGCCTTGATCAGCCAGTTGCCTTTGTTAGTAGGAGGCTTCTTCCCAGAGAGTAGAGGTGGAGTGTCATTGAGAGAGAGGCTTTTGCTGTGGTGTGGTCCCTGAAAAGGTTGAGACCATATTTGTTTGAAACTCACTTTTGTGTTCAAACTGACCACAGACCTCTCACATGGCTCATGCAGATGAGCGGGGAGAATCCCAAGCTGTTATGGTGGTCCATTTCTTTACAGGGAATGGACTTTATAGTGGAACACAGACCTAGGGTTGCCCATGCCAATACAGATGGACTTTCCAGGTTTTTCCATTAGCTGATGAGGACTACCAGGGTGTAGGTTAGTAACCTATCACCTTTCGATTGGGGGGGAGCTATGTTGCAAAGTCATCCTGTGCTCTGGGCACCCCCCAACTTTTGTTGATTGATGCTGGTGGTAACTGACTCTGACTGACTCTGGGCTCTGCCTAACCAGGCCCAAGGTCAGTGCTATGTTGAAAGAAACACATTAGAATACATTTAAAGCACCTAACATACACTAGGTGCACTATGGTATGGTGAGGTACCCCTGTAATTGGCATGACCTACCCCATAAGACCCTAATATATAATAGGGCAGGGGATTGAAACTGTCTAGAAGTCCCCAGTACACAGGATGTAGTCATTGCCTTTCAGGAGTTACACTGCTCCCATTGGTCAGGAGTGACCTGCTGCTTGACCCAGATAATTTTGAATAAGTAGCTGAGAGGGGCAGAGCTCTCCAGATCTGATGTTTGAAACGTTTTGAAGCAAATAGTGCCCTGCTGAGAAGTTTTGCTGTGCAAAGATTTTTAAGGCCTGACCTCTGAATTAGGCCTGGGCGGGAAATTCCGTTCCGTTTGCGGAATTTGCGGAATTTGGGTAATTTCGCGTTCCGCGGAGAACGCGAAATTGCCCAAAAATCTGCGTTCCGCGACTTCGCGAAATTTTTTGCTTGTTCGCGTTCTCAATATGCGTGTTCGTGAGATATTTCACCCCGAGCACGCAAACAGCGATCGCGAACAGGAAAAAAGTATCGCGAACAAGCAATTCCGCGTGTTCGCGGAATTTCTGCGTGTTCGCGGAGATTTTTTACCGTTTCGCTGAGATTTGCGTAACGCGATTACGCACATTCCGCCCACCCCTACTCTGAATACTGCATCATCTGAAACTACAGCCCTGTGGATTATTTTGCTGAAAAAGGAGCTAAAGAGTGGAGTCCCTGAAAGCTACAGGTTAAAAGAGCTCAACTGGAACATCACCAACAAAAATCTACACCTTGGAGAACCATCAGTGGATTTGTAAGAGTTTTGTACCAGTGGATTGTGGGAACTGACATCCTCAACTTTCAAGGACCATCCTGGAGCTTCCTGACCCTTGGAGTGAGTTTGAGACACTTTGTGACTACTTGAGAACCTTCAGGAAGAAGTTCAAGAAGTTTGGAGAACTTTGGACCAACTTTGAAAAAAAGCTCCATAGAGGGACCGACTCAACCTGGTCAGTCAGACCGCCTACCTTCAACCGCAAGTCGGCCAAGCCATCCAGGTTTGTCTCGCTAAAAGCTCCATGGGTCCAACTTCCAGAAATTGACCGGGACTAGAGAAAATCTGAAGCCGGCGAACCCTCACCGGATCTGGCTTTATGAGGAGCATCGAGAGACTCTGCGAGAAAAAGCTCCCGAAAAGTTTCTAAGTCCGCTCGTAGAAAAGGTGACCGGGAGCAACCTCGAGAGCCAAGCCGCCTGCCTTCCATCGCATACTGGTCGGGATTCCTGGGTTGCCCCGCTGAAGCGTTCTTGAGAAATGTTTTACGTCCGTTCCAGGGAAGTTAACCGCAACCTCGTTACAGGTCAAGCCGGCAAACCCTCACCAGATCCAGACTGGCTGGGAGCTTCGAGGGGCCTCGCAAAGAAAAGCTGCAGAAAAGTTTCTAAGTGTGAAGGTAGAAACTGAGACCGAGACCTGCCGCAAGCTGTAGCCGCTCAGGGTTCCATCGCGGTCGACCTGAAACTTTGACTTTGCTCCGGTCTATCGCGAGCAGGTATCTCAATATGGTGCTATAATCTTCTAAGTGCTATATTTTAATAAATCTTTAAAAATTCATATCTCCGGTTCCCTTGCATTGTATTTTTGTTGTTTTGGTGTCATTTTAAAGATACAAATATTTCTTATTTGTATAAATTGGTGTTGGATTTTTATTATGTGTTGTGTCTTTTATTTATTTACTGAAATAGTGTTTTTAAATGCTTTACAAACCTGTCTTTGAAGTTAAGCCTGTCTGCTTGCAGCCATATTACCAAGGGTTGAGCATAGAAATAATTGTCTAAGACCTATGCTGAGTCCTATCATGTGTTAGTGGCCTTATTGCCAGTGGCAGACCTACATTTGCCCCTACCAATAACCCACTTTCCAACAATATCCATTCCAAACTCCTGATGCATTTAAATCATACATAAAGTTCTGTCAGGTACAAATATTTACCTGATCTCTGGTACCCTAACAAACATGAAAAAGAAAGCAAAAAATGTCTATGAGCTGACATCAGTCCCAAAAAAAGTCCTTAGCACCATGAAATCTATTACGTAAAATATATGTTGAAGGTGAGCCTTACAAATCTCTCTAAAATAAACCTCAGCCCATTCAGCCCAGGAACATCTCATTCCTCTATTTAACTGAGTATTTATTTTCTTAGTGATCTCCTTCCCACAACCCTGATAAGCTGAAGAGGTAAATGATCTTATCTATCTTGCTGTAATGGAAGACGATGGTTTTCGGGGAGACTATATTCGATCTCTTAAGGTAGTTTTTATGGCACTTACTATATCCAGGAGGTGTATCAAAGGTCCTTATTGATAATATCTGAGGGTAAGTAATGGAGGAAAATCTCTTGATTCCTATGGTAGTTAGAAGTAATCTTACAAAGAAATTTGGGATCAAGAAATAGAACTACACAACTAGGGCAAGATTAATATTCTCTGTTTGGGTGTACCACTTGCTATGGTAAGCTCTCAGCTTTGGGATTTTCTCTCTCCCCAGTTGACACAGTTCCCCTTAACCATCTCCTCTCTTATAACCACAACATTTTGGCCACCATAAGTCTCTTGGTTCCCAGGGCTCGGCAATTCGAGGGCGGACCATCAGCAACCCGCGCTCGCACTTCTCATGCATCAGTATGGCTCACAGCACTGACGTCGAATCCCTCACCCTAAAACATCCACAGTATGCACACCGCTAGAAAACGCTATGCCATCCATACCCACATCAAACGCCAGCAGGCACAGGCTATTTTAACACAGCAGACACAAGTCACACCCAGGAAGTTGGACCATTTGCGCAGGCGCTGGGGGGGCCTTTTTTGCACCACAACCTACTTGGCATATGCACGTGGTGCCCTGCTGTAGATTCATCCTGGGGTCCCCTTTCAGGAAAATAGTAGGACAATAGACAGGGATGGCCATTTCTCCTTCCTGGAGGGCCTTCTAGATGACCAGCCAGTTGTAATGGGAGGCGTTTATGTGCCCAACACTGAGCAGGGGTCCTTCTGCTCTCTGCTGCACTTGCCCATAGGAACATGTCACCATGGGGTTTAGGCGGAGATTATAAATGGGTTCTTGACCTAGCCCTGAATATATCCCATCCTACCCTGCCATTCTCCCCTCCACATGCACAGGAGAATTGTCTTCGAACCTGGATATAGAACTGGGTGCTTACAGATACATGGCGGTCCCGGCACCCTACGTCCCTGCCTTACTCTTTCCATTCCATTCTGCATAGCCTGCATGTGCGGCTCAACCCCTTCCTTGGCTCCCCCTTATTCTGCACACAAACTATCTGGAACAATTAGCCTCTGATAATGACGGGCATTTCATGAATCTCAAATGCCACTGATTTCCCAAATCCACTTGGAAACTGCTGCAAGACGGTCTTGATGTCACGGAGTTCAAGGAAGCACAGGGTGTATGCATCCGGCAGTACTTTGCTGAAAACCACAATCCGGCGTCCACTAGGATGGTGGAATCGGATGCCTTTGTGGTGGTCTCGAGGGGACCCTCCATCCAACAAATAGCAGGAGTCAGCAGGGCCTAGGGGAGGGATATAAGGGAAGCTGAAGGGGTCTAGGTAAAGTGGTAGACGCTGATACCACGCTTGCCTTGCAGCTAGTAAACTGCATAAGCTGCCCATCTTGAAAACTTACAGTGCTATAACTTCACAGCACACACAGCTTTAGTCCGCCAGGAAGGCAACAAACTTTGCAGACTTCTACCTTGGCTAGTCCGGCAGGAGTCAGTGACTCATCCCATAGACGAAGTGGTCGATCTTGCATGTGTTACAGTCCGTAACGCGACTGGTGTACTGCAAGCATTCCATGAGTATTACTCATCCATTTATCGGACAACCCCAGAGCCTCTGGCAGACCATGTGGACATGTTCCTAGCAGACATTGTTTTTCCTTGCATATTGACCCCCACTAGACTCTCTTTGGATGTAGAGATCACACTAACTGACGTAAAATAGGTGATCCGTGACCTCGCCTGGAACAAAGCACTGAGCTTAGACGACCTCTCCCTTGAGCATTACCAGTTCTCCTCCCCTCTAATCACCCCGGCAGGTGTAGATGTATGAAGCGGTGCTAGGTGGTAGGGAGCTTTCCCCCATCACTTTGTGAGTTCATCCTGGTCTCCCTCCCCAAGTCAGACATGGACCCCACACAATTAGCTTCTAACAGACTCATATTCTCAGGTGGATTATAAATTCCTAAACAAGATTCTAGCTGAATGATATGCTCAGATCCTCCTGGATCTGGTGCACCCCGAAAAAAACGGCTTTGTTCCGGGCCGCATCACTTACCAGAATATTCTGCGCCTCTTCCATGTGCAAGACCATGTGAGAGTACAATTCCTGTGCGTGGCTTGCCTCATTCTGGATTAACAGAAGGCATTCGATACCCTGGCCTGGCATTACCTGCTCTCATTGCCCCGTTGCATGGGAATCAGACCCCTGCTTTTAGCCTGGACCAAGCTATTGTATTCCAACCCATTGTCCCAGATCCACCTAGGCTGTCTTGTCTCGGCTTCCTTCCAGGTTGGCCGAGGGACGAGGCAGGGATTCCCGCTCTCCCCCCTGCTATTTGCATTGGCAATGGAGCCTCTGGCCATGCGGTTGCGTGAGGGAGCTCAGGAGTGGGGCATTCCATTGGCAGGTAGGACACACCTGGTGTCCTTATATGGGGAGGATCTACTCATATACCTGTGGGACATAACAGCCAACTTAACATCCCTCCGAGATATGCTAGCAACCCACACCACCACAATTGGACTTTGAGTTAACTGGGCAAAGCTATATACCCGTTCATCCCCGCCTCAGATATATATCTTGGCGACACCTGCCCCAATAGGCATGCACAGGTGACGCAATACTTGGGGGTCTGCCTCTACCACACTCCCCTGGACCTTCATGAGTGGAACCTCTGCAGCACCTTGACAGGTATCTGGTACTAAGCGCACTTCTGGTGGTCCCTTCCTTTGGCACCTATCAGGAAAATTGTCCTTGCAGAAATGGTTATCCGGACCCATCTACTGTGCTACTCTAAGTTATACCCCCTCACTCCTTCAGGGAACTGGACTCTCTCCTCTGTACACTCCTATGGGGATCCAGGCATCGGCGCGTTTCCCTGTCCAAATTGCAGTTGCGAATGGACCGAGGAGGCTTGGAGGCCCTGTACTTTGAAGCATTATTCCTGGCGGCATAAATCCAATGGCTGTCCCACTGGACAGCCGGGCAATAACTGAAAGAGGCTAGCTCAGACCACCGTCACTTACCGGTAGCAGTGATCCGGCGCCTCCTTTTCCTGAAGGCATGTTCCATAGCCTCCTGGTCCGTGCAGGTGGTGGTAGTGAAGACATCACCTCTCCCGTACGACTCCACTCTAAGCACCAAATGTGCCTCTGGTTGGGCTTCCCCGCAGTCAAGTTTAATACACTGCTGGGGAGCTGAGAGTCTGGACAGACCACTCGCTACTTGAGGTGGGTGACCTCTTCAAAGAGGGACATCTGCTCCCCTTTGATCATCTGGCCGAGGAGAGTAGTCTCCCAACGGGACAGTTCCTCTTTTAGCATCAGCTCAGCCACACCTGCCAAGTCCTCTGGGACCTCTCAGGGGGAAAGCCAATGCCACATCCAGTGGTTCAGGCTGTATTGTCTATGGGGGCCGGACTCAAAATCACCACCTGGTTGTATAAGACTTTGTGCAAATTAACACTTGCCCCTTCCGTGGCCCTTCATCAACAGTTGGAAAATGAGTTTGTGAGGGTGTTGCATGGTACAGAATTGGAGAAAGCGCTTGAGTGCCCAAAAAAGTCTAAAACAACTTGTGGTTCAAAAACATACAGTTCTTCATCCTACACAGGGCTTGACGCCTATATACATGCTGTGGTCCTGCCCAGCCCTCCAGAGCTATTGGGACAAAATCTACTCTACACTGCACGAAGTCACAGAGCTCCCAGACATATACATGCTTGCTCCATAGGTATTTTCGAACACACAATGTGGCGGAAAATCTAGGCCCACTTCACTGACTTGGCCCTGTTACTCACTAAATACACAATCACGCTCCACTGGCACTCTCTAACGACTTTCTCGGTGGAGGTATGGAGAGGAGCGATGCACAGATGGGGCACGTGGAGGAAGACACCCTCAGGTACGGGGAGGTCCATCAGATGTGCCTGCCATCCATATCTCCACAGTGGCCCTCTCTACTCACACATTTACATCCTGCGGTGGGTAACGACGACTTCCCCCCTGAATGCATCAGCTTCTTTCCACTCATGCCCAGTCCACTCCCCAAAACAGAGCTGCAAGCCGTAATGCCCACCATTCACATACCCAAATCCAGCTCTAACTGTGAGCAACATGCTGGGCACATCCCCACACCACTCATCATACACTAACCGTCACACCCCCCTCTACCCACTCAGTTTTCCACTGTTCACTTCCAGTTACGTTAGAGTTGCACCAATTACAGCAGGCTTTGAGTAATAAACACCCAACCCACCCCAGACCTGCATTCCCAGAAGTACCCCACACAATGGTTTTATCTAGTGTTCATGCCTGTATGCATGGAATCTTTTTCTTTCTTTCAATATGTTCTACAATGCCATATGTTGCTGCTGTTTGAAATACAAAACTCAATAAAAAGGTTTAAGAAAGAAAAAGAATGGAACTACAGAATCCTCAAAAATCCTATGGTAAGGATGTCGGCAGCCTAGAGAACCCAATTCACCTAATTGCCTAACTAATAAAGATCAGGAAGAAGGTCTTAAGAATGAGAAACATTTAGATGAGGACTCCTGGGGTTCAAATGGTGTCCTTTGAAGAAACAAAAGGACAAAGGGAAGATCCCCAGAAGGCAATGGACTACAAATTCTTAAGAGAGCAAAGTCTTTAAATGGCCTAGACAATAAACATTCAGCTGCTAATGAGTCATTCCAAAGGCATCTGAATTCATTTATTGCAGATCATTGCAGTCTGAGGGTGGCTACAGACATTCCCTTATCAAAGCACACCTGTAGGAACTTGAGGATATTAGGAACTGAAGTCTTAACTAGAGAGAAAAATCTCTCTCTCTGCATGAAGAATCAAAAGAACCTCAGTGAAGACTATAAACCTTATTGGTGGATTATCTTCTGGAAGCTTAAACTGATCTGGAAACAGAAAAAGAGATGCTCTTATCCAAGAATCCATCCCTCTCATTCTCCAGACCAACAGAATTAGGCCAGAGAATTTTGGTTAGTAGTGGCTGCAACAGGGGAGAAGTGCTGAAAGGCGGTATGCATTACTACCCCAAAGCCAACCTCCTCAGGAGCGGAAACAGCTGTCTCCTTGTTTGTCAAAAATGGCAGAACTAACATGATTCCCTATGGAGTCTTGCCAGAAAACTTGGAAACAATGGAATTGATGGAAAGGCGAAAAGAAACCCTTCTGGCCAAGGGCTGGCCATGGCATCTATTGCCACAGCTGGATGATCCTGAACCATTAACAGACAATTCAGGAGTTGAGAATTGTGATGAGTTGAGAATATGTGATGTATATGACACCCTTACCTTCTGAAATCTGCTGGAAGATTAAGGTACTGAGAACAAAGTCCCGGGAGCTTGGAAACATTTTGCTCAGGTAATCCACCTGAGTGTTTAGGGACTCCCATAATGTAAATGGCTCTGAGATCAAGTAGATTAAGCTCCTCCCACATGCAAATCTATTGCACCACCTGTTTCAGAGAGATGAAACGCAAACCGAACTGACGGTTCAAGTAGGACATTGCCATTGTATTGACAGTATGAGACACCCGGGCTTTTCCCTTCAACAGATGTGCAAAGCACTAAACTGATCTACAGACAGCTGTTAACTCCCTCCACTTGTAGCACCTTTACAGTTCTTAGCCCTGCCAGAGACCCTGGGTTTTCCAGTCTGTATTACTGTCCCCCAGCCCCTGATGCTGGCATCACTTGTGTGATGATCTGGGTGTACTATATGATATGGCTGTGTAGTGTACCCTCACAGATAACATCCTGTATCAGTATTCTTTACTTAACCTTAACCTTAGCTCAACCCTGGGTATCTGTGGCTGCAGGTGGTAAGGCTTGGCAAAGGAACTTAGGGGTCTATTAGCATGCCGGGCAGATTGCCACTGCCCGCATGGTGGTGGCGATATGCCCGACACTCTCCTCCGCCCGCACGCCATTTCCCCCTGGCCATATTAGTATGGCGGGGGGACCCCGGCAGACGGAAAGACCGTCTGCCAGTTTTCCACCGGTCAAACAGGTGACCGGGCGGAAATGGGGCCTGAAATGGTGGCGGTGTCTGCTAGACACCGCCATCCATATAAGGATGGCAGTGGGAAGCAGCCTTTCTGTAGCGGCATTGCTGCCACTGATAGGCATGCGGTTGCCTCAGTTGGGGGCCCGTTGTGGGCCCCCAGGATGTTAGGGAGGTGGGGGGGCACATGTGTTTTCCTCTGAAAGCACTAGGAGTTTTGCTGGGAAAAACATGGCATACTTCAAGTCTTTTTCCCGTAGGGCTATTTTGACCTCTAAAAAGGACCGCCTTTGCTTCTGAACCTTTATTGTGGAGTCTTGAAAAAAGGAAATAGCTTTGTTATCCCATTTTACTGGAGGAGCTACTCGTAGAGCCTGCAATATCACATCCCGATCCCTGAAGTTAAAAATGCGGGCAATGATGGTCTCGGTGGGGCCCCAGCCTTTGGCGGGGCCCCGGAGACCCGGTGTGCTCGTTCTACAGATAAAAATTTGGAGAGACCTTTCGGCTTTCGGTGCTTCAGGATGTGATCTTCAACAAACAGACCTACTGCTGGTTCCTCGGCCCTCTCTGGCACTCCTATTATTTTTATGTTATTCAGGCGTGACCGGCCTTCTGCGTCTTCCATTTTAGCCTCTAGAACTTTGACTGAGTTGTGCAAAGATCACCAACTTGAGCCAATACTGTTTTTGTTTTGGTCTTGAGAGAGATGATGGTTTCTTCTGCCTCCTTGACTCGGGTACTTTTGTGTTACGGATGTCTGCAAGCATCAATGTAATTTCTGAGGTTACTGAGTCAATGTTAACCTCCAGCGGGGTTTTGATGTCTTTAATCACTGCCATGACATCTTGCAGGGTCGGTAGATCCCCCGTCGCCTGGGCTTGGGCGTCATCTTGGGATTGCTGATGCAATGCCTATGGGGCAAGTGGGTCCGTTCTGGGGTGTGCATACTTTTCCATCTTGGTTCCTGAAGTTGCCTTAGAGCATTTGGTCCCAGACATCGTGTGGAGTCCAACGCTATTCAAGGCTCACTCGGGCCCACCTGCAGCGCAGAACCCCAAAGGGGGGAGAAGCGCAAGGAGGGGAGGGCCGTTTCCGCAGCCTACCAGTAGGGGCCAGGGACTCCCTTAGTGACCTGGCGGGTCTTACCCCCCTCGGTCCCAAACACCCCTCCAATAGATCAACTCCCCCTGGTGCCTATCACATTTCAGTCTGCATGCGTCTCACCTCCAATCCCGACCAAGGGTCCGCCTCGCTTCCATTGGATTCGGGTCTGCACCCAGTCTTCTGTTGCGCCTGGGAGTCTTTGTGTTCTTTGTCTTGATTCTGTCCTGCTGGGGAGGTATGGGGGAGGGGGAATCAGCCACCGCCGATTCAGCCTTGCTCAGCGATCTGGACTGCACCCCTAACTCTCAGAACAGACTTAGTGGACCACTGATGTTCCAGTCTGCTCCTTGGCATGGTGTCCGAGCTATCAGCCCTGTTGTTCACTTTAATTTTGGGGGCCCACGGGGTAGGTCTCCACTGGAGGGCTGTTCTCTCACTGGTGGAAAACTGTTCAGGGGTGGTGGGCTGAGTCCAAGTGTCTCCAGCCACTCCACCCCGACTCACCGCCAATCTGCTCACTTACTGCATCTCAGGCCCTCTAGTGATTACAATTTATGTTCAATATGACGTCTCTGCCTCGAAGTATCCGGCTGTTACGAGGGCCAAAATCAGCCTGATTCCTGGGCCACTGTAGACAACAGATGTCTTGCTGCTGGTTCTGCGGGCCCCTACCACAGCTGGCACCGTCTTAGTCTCGAGCCCTGCCGGGGGACCCAGGCCCAGGGGTGGAGTTGAACTTTCCGCCGAGGCCCGTGCTCACTGTTCCCCACTGTGGAGATCACTTCCAACACCCGTTCGCCACCTCACCACTCTGGGCAGTCACTTATCCAGCCATGGTGTACCTGTTCTGTTTATTGGAATGCCCCTTTTGTTTCTTGAGGCCGTGATTGGTCTGGTGCTTCACTAATGGGGATCCAGGCCCCGGGTCAGGGCCACGCCGACTGCCCAGGCCCGCGCCTGCTGTCCTCCTTTGCGGAGACCTTCTCCAACACCCAAGCGCAGCCTCACCTCTTCGGGCAGTCACTGATCTCTTCACGGTGCTTCTGCACTATGTGTTGGGGCGAGGACAGTCCAATGTCCCAGACCGTTTTCGTTTCTCAAGGTCAGGATCGGCCCGTTGCTCCGCAGCAGTGGGCCTTCTACCTCCTCAGCATCTTCTCTCTTCCGGGCCTCGTGGGAGGACCCACGCCTCAGGGCAGGGTCGCGGCATCCGCCAAGGTCTGCAATTGCTTTCCACCACTTCTGCCGATTATGTCTTCAGTGCTGAAGAGTGGCCCCCGTCTCAGATGTTCCTCCACATTGCATCTTGCCTCTTCGGAGCTCCGGCCGTCACGCCTGGAATCCGTCGCTCATGGGCTATGTAGATCTTGGAGGCGCAGCTGTCAGCACTAACCGGGTCCCCGTGCGGCCGCGTCTTTCTGTTGTTACTGCAATTATTCAGTCCCGCATGTTTGCGGGGATCTCAGGCAGGGGTCTCCCACAACAGATATCGACTTTAGGCAGGATAATGACAGATTTTTGGGGGTTTTCCATGGCGGCCCGCTGGAGCTTCACTAAGCTGCGGCCATCTTGTTTGGCTGAAGGCCACGCCCCCCAGTACATTTTATTATTAATTTAGATGTAGGTTGTGAATTGTGTGTTATTATTGGGTAGGATATAAATAACATAAATGTATGTAATAATGTTATTGTTTATAAATAAATTCTAACTAAAAATATTTGTTTGTTTGAAAAATATTTTTATATTTTATTTAATGTAATATCTATAGGTATTTTTGATATTTATTTAACATTATAATACATTTAAATTTTTTACATTTATAATATTAAATATAGCGTGGTGAATCTGTCTGCTGCTCGATCTCATCACGAGCTGCTTGGTAGCCACGGCGGCTGGGGAACATCTTTTACTTATGTTTTAGCCTGTTTTAAAAAGATCAATTGATTGTTTTATACTATTGTAGGCGCACTGAATTGAATATTGCACATTTGCTTACTTTGCTTACTTTGCACAGAAGGATATTGAATATTGCACATTTGCTTATTTGCACAGAAGTCTGTCTTCCGCCCCCGCCCACCGCAGCTGTGTGCTGATTGAGTGGAGGGCAGGTCTGACAGCACCTAGGTCCACTGTAAGGTACTTCCGGCCGAAGAGGGGGCAGAGCTGACCTTCGGCCTGCCTTCCTACTTAGCTTGATGGGCCAGCGTGTGTGCCACTGGAACGCCGAAGGCGCGCCTAAGGTAAGTCCATCGGCGCCCGACAGGGACCAGGGGCCAGGACCCCTGCTCCCTTTAAGAAAGACCCAAGGAGCCCTCTGTGCTACTCAAGAGAGTCACTTATAGAGCTAGCCACCCATGCTTCATGTAGACAAACATCATGCGTGGAAGCATCGCCAGGGCATACAGAAGGGCCTTTCTCCTGTATGCTGTGCAAATGGTGCAGCCTAGCCCAGCTCGATCAGTCACAGAAAGAAGCGGATGATCAAATGAGACTCACTGTATCTACTTTAATGCTAGGTCAGTGTTTAAACACTCTATCGAGATCTGGGACACCGTCAAGGAGACAGATCCAGACCTGGTTTTTATTGCCGAAACCTGGCTGTGTGATAACAACTCCCCGGACATTGCAAATATCATATCTCCTGAGTACAAAATACTAAGGCAAGACAGACAAGGGCGGAAGGGTGGGGGACTAGCTATTTTGTTTAAAGATGACCTTAATTGCCTCCCCATCACAGTAGCGCAGCTGGGAGAGCATGAACTACTGCCATTTGAAATAGCTAAAGGGAATCATACCTCATTTGGAGGGGCTGTGATTTATAACCCCCCTGGATATCAGGCAGAATTCAGCGCCAAACTGCTTACGCAGCTATTTCCCGCCTGCATAAAATATAAAAATGATTTGGGCATCGGAGACTTCAACGTCCATTTTGAAAAAAACAACAATACAGCGACAAGCCATTTAGAGAATGACATGTTCATCCTTCAACTAAAACAATGGATTAAGGATCCCACACACATTGCAGGCCATACATTGGATCTTTTGTTTTCCAACACAGAAACCACCTTAGTTAAGGAGATCAAACCAGTCACATGGACTGACCATTCATTAATTAGCATTTCATTCTCCCCACCCGTGATACCAGTAAGAATAACGAAATCCATACATGGAACCTATAGAGCCTGGAAATTACTCACCCCTGACTCATTTTATCTCCACTTTGCTCCTAACGATCTAGCAACACTGGGAACATTACCCACTAATAAAGGTGCAGTGAACCTTGAAATAGAGTTCACTAAGACGCTGGACCAATGCGCACCAGAACTCAAATCTAAATCGATAAATAAGGTATCCGAAAAGTGGTATACAGTAGAACTTAGAGCACTGAAAAAAAGTGCAAATTAATGTAACACAACTGGCGATTGTCCAGAACGGACCTGGATAAATCGGCGTATAGAACAGAACTTAGGGGCTACACCCATGCGATTAAGAAGGCAAAAAGGGCATTCTTTGCACAACGAATAAACAAGAACGCAAACTCTGCCAAAGAGTTTTATAAAATAGTGCGCGAACTATGCAAACCGACTTGTATGTCCCAAACTATGCATCCCTCAGCAGAAAGTTGTGAAAAAATCTGCGAATTTTTTATGGACAAAATAGACACTATCTACTCGTCATTTAATACCATCACCCCAGTGAATTTCATCAACTGGGAAAGAAGGAACCCTCACCCCGACAACCTCGCACGTCTAGGCAGCTTTGTCCCTTATACAGAAAAAGAGGTCGCTAAGGCAATGGGGGAAGTCAAATCGGGATCCCCTCTCGACCCCTGCCCACATTTTAATTTTTCACAACTCATACCTACCCTATGCCCCCATATAACACAGCTGTTTAACCAATCTCTGGAGACGGCAGTCTTCGCAGAGATTTGGAAACAAGCCATAGTTTAACCCCTTATTAAAAAAGATAGGCTCAGATGTAAACAACCCAGCCAACTATAGGCCAATCTCCCAGCTCCCCTATCTCTCCAAGGTACTGGAAAACTAGTCAATAGACAACTATCTAACTATTTAGAACACAATGAGTTGCTGGACCCCTCACAAACAGGTTTCAGGGCCACAAATAGCACGGAGGCAACTCTCCTGGCTGTCCTAGATAACATAAGATCGTCATTGGATCAAGGAAAGGCAGTAGCCTTGATCCTGTTAGACCTGTTGGCAGCTTTCGACATGGTCTCCCACCAAATCTTATTGGAAAATTTGCACGAAAAAGGGATACATACATAAGCCCTTAAATGGCTCAGTTCATTTCTGTGTAACAGAATTCAAACTGTGCAACTGGGTGCTTTCTCATCTACCCCAAAAAACCTCAGCTGCGGTGTCCCGCAGGGAGCATCCCTGAGTCCCACACTATATAATGCCTAGGTATCATCTTTGGCAAAAATTGGTACGAAATGGAGCTTTGGGATTTGCGCCTATGCGGATGATACACAACTGACAACAGCCATCGGAAACAGGTGATGACACTATAGCCAACCTCAACAACTGTCTCACTGAAATGGCAACTTGGATGTCAGCGCACTGCCTAAAGCTCAACGCCGAGAAATCCAAAATCCTGCTTTTCGTCGGAGCCAACCATATCTGGGATGTGTCATGGTGGCCCCACTCTCTGGGCGCGGCCCCAGCACCAAAGCATTGTGTAAAAAATGTGGTCATCACCATTGATAACACCCTATCAATGCAGGACCATGTGTGGATCCTGTGTGGCAGAAGGTTCGCCACACTGAAGCTCTTAAAAAGGCTTTTCTCCTAGATTCCATTGGAAAGCAGGAGGACTGTCACACAAGCCCTTCTTGTCAGCAGGCTAGACTATGGAAATGCACGTTTTGTTGGCATGCCAGTGATGGAGCGGGTAGTACAAAATGTTGTATACCCCCCTATTCTGCATGTATAAAGTAATTATATAATCTATTAATTATAATATTACTAAATGAGTTCTGCATGTTTATTAATCAACATTATTATTATACAAATTACACGTGGGATTTACATTTTGCATGGCTATATAACCTTTATGACTAAAATCCGTATGCATACTAACAGCAGTATATGTAGTAAATAGAATATTGCATGATATATGTGGCTTTTGTAATGTTTTGTAATGTTGCTCCAGAAGACGACCTAAAGGGTGAATATAATTGCTTTAAATTTCACTATACGCTCGAAAAATACCAACACATAGAGGGATTAGTAAGGGGTTAACATTAGATTCATTATTTCTATGTATTAATTACTCTTTTGTGTTTGTTTCGCTTAAGTTAGCATTTTGGGCCTAAATTCAAGATGGCCGCTGACGCGACACGACGAAGTGGCCACTGTCCCACGAGGCGCGGAGCGAACTGCGCAGAAGCAACAAAAACTTCTACAGCCTCTGCATGACCTATGTCCCAATGTACCAGAATAAGGCCACGATGGGACGATGGCCAAGACTAAAGACAATAGACTTTCACAGTAAACCAGAACGGACTGACTTTACTTGAACTTTGTGACATCACCCCTTGAACTGTACCAAAATCCCGAAAGGCTTCCATCGAACGATCTCAACCCGCCAATCAGGACTATGCTAAAATAACAAAAATGTATCTTCTTGCTTTGATTTTATTATAAAAATCCATGGTAGAATAGAGAGGGGCTAGCTATCTACCGACCGACTGCCAGCAATTGACTGACGATCGACTTCTACTTTGGCGACGACGGTGACGCTACTCGAACTCTACTTCTTAGGGTGACTGCTGCCTTTCCCTGAATCCCTGATGGTCCGGATGCTGCCCAATTATCTGATGACTGCAAACTTTTCCTGATGCTTGCACGTCTCTGGTCTTTGGCCAATCTTTGAGACTGTAGCGTGCTGAGCAAAGAACTTTGAACTTTGATCCGCTTTGACGAATGACAACAGATTTGAGTATGCAGACTTAGAGGACTTCAGATAGCCAGATTAGGTAAATATGATGTTCTGCGATTTACATGAAATTTGAGATAAACTTTCCAAAACGCGAATTTAACCTTTGATGTAAGATTAGATAAACAAATATTGATTAACAAGATACGAGTTTGTGGGTTATTGAATATGGTAAGATCTAAATCTTGAAATGTATTTTAGCTGGTTCTAAATCACCATCAACCAATCCAACTATTTTGATCCATTGATCACGTGGGAGGAGTGCCTTGATGTTTAGAATTGAGATCTGTAGGTGAAAAGTTATCAATGTATAGTTTTGTAATATAACTTTCTTCCTATAGATTATAAGGTATTTCCCCTCCATGTCGAGCGCTTCAACCATTCATTCCTCCTGAGCGTGCAGACCAGTGTGGAAGTGACGTGTGTATGTTGGTGTTATGGGCCCCACCAATGACTGTATGTGTGAGTGCATTAGTGTGAAGCTGGGTCTGTGACGAAGGGAGGATATCGATGTAGGTTTTTGCCCTTTTCCCCATTTCCTGGATTTTTGCGCTCTAACACCAGAATACCTTTTTAGACGTCTGCAAGTGATACAAAATGCAGCGGCCAAACTGGTGTGCAACCAGGGCAGGTACAGCTCCACGACGGAATGCCTGAGGCAACTTCACTGGTTGCCTATGCGCCAAAGAGCACGATTTAAACTCTTAGGACATGCGTACAGGGCACTCCATCGTACTGGCCCCAAGATTCTCCAGAATAGAATCAAATTCTACGTCCCGTCCAGGTGCTTAAGGTAACGCTCTCTAGCATTAGCGGAGACTAAAACAATCAATAGAAGCAGGGCAGGTGGACGCTCCTTTTCGCACCTTGCAGCGTTACACTGGAAAAAGCTTCCGCTGGAACTACGGCTATTTGAAGACTATATGACGTTCAGGAAGAAACTTAAAACCTAACTATTTCCTTAGAATTGCTGCCACTGACCTTAATTGGATCAGCTCAACTGACCACCCGCTACATTAGCACCGTGATATCCTAATTGGATGAATGTCGCGCTCTATAAATAAATAAATCATTTCTAACATATTTATAAAAACAAAATTAATTTACTTTGTTTTTCAAATATTTTTTGTTGTTGTTGATATTTTGTTCGTTTTTTATTTTGAATTGACTGTAGCGGAAATAGTCATTTTTGTCCCTCTGCAATCCAACACTTTCCCTACTGTTACACTCACTGGGGCGGGAATAGTAAATTTTCCCCTCCGCTATCCAACACTTTCCCTACTGTTGCACTCGTTGGAGTGGGAATAGTAATTTTTACCCCTCCGCTACCCAACACTTTCCTTACTGTTGCACTGACTGCAGTGGGAATAAAGATTTTTACCCGTTTGCTATCTGACACTTTCCCTCCTGTTGCACTCACTGGAGTGGGAATAGTAATTCTTACCTCTCCGCTATTCAACACCTTCTCTACTGTTGCATTGACTGGAGTGGGAAATTTAAGTTGGAATGTTTTTAAATAGAATAGTTTAATGATTTAATTAATAATAGAATGGTTTTTTAACATACATTTTATGTAATTGGTATATGTATATGTATATTTATTTGTTACATTTTATATATTTTTAAAATTATAAAATACATTTAAATTAATAGTTTGTTAATTGTTTTACAGTAAACATATATAATGATTATTATGTATGTGTGTTTAACTTTTTTAAGTTAAGTTTATTTGTTATTTCTGTTAAAAACTATATTAAATCTATTTTTTTTTTATTTGTCCTTATTATTTAATATTTATTATTTTATTTGATATATATATAAAAAACGATATTTTTTACATCTATATTTATGTCATCTGTATTTAAAAAAATATATTTTTGTACTTACCGTTATAAATACAGGATATATTTATGACTCGATATTGTGGTATGGGGATGTTTTGGGTGTCAGTGTTTTTGTCAGTGAACCATTTGGGGCAGAACTATGGGGACATGCAGGTAGACATCTTGTAAGTCGATTTTTATAAGAAAATTCCCACTGTATATGAGAGTTTCAGAGTATTCATCTTGAAATTCATAGTGTGGATATACTGAATCAGCAATATCAAGTCTATCATCATTCTGAAGTCTCCTGAAGCCTTTTGGCCAAGGAAACCCCTGGAGAAGCTTCCCAGGGCCTTCTCTGCTAAAGAGACAGAGTAAATGCTTTTGTTGACCTGCAGAAGAGATATATCATCTCAGATGGCTTCCATCTTTATCTTGTTCCTGGGCCAAAAGGTCTGCACAAAATGTGGGTCTGGAAAATCTATGAAGTATCACTAAGAAACAAGCTGCTAAAAAATACATGTATGAAATCTCACAATGTTTGCTGACAAAACAGCAGATGACCTCCCCCTGGCCTCATAGAGGTTCTGGAATAGTTAGGACCTCTGTGTCTAATTACCTTGCCTAGCTGCTTGACGAGAAGAAGATCTGATTGATTCCCCTTAGGCTGGAAACAGCTCTTATTCTGGTAGAAGTCTGTCTTTTTCCTCTGGTAATGCTCATTCTTCTTTCTGCTTCTTTTCCAAGAATTCTGTTTATGACAAAAATGATTAATGTGCTTCTGGCTCTTAACTCCTTGAGTGCTCGTGACGGCTCCCGGCCGTCATGAGTTACAGTAGGCGTGTGCTCATGACGGCCGGGAGCCGTCCGAACGTTGCCACTCTGCCCACGCGGTATTAATTCCCTGCTTGTGCGAGAGAATTAATCAGTGGGTGGCGTTCGGACAGCTCCCGGCCGTCATGAGCACACGCCCACCATGATTTATGACGGCCGGGGGCCGTCCTGAGTATGGTAGCGCCACGCCCAACCCCACCCCCTCTTGCACCGTGGCGGAATTTGCCCCGCGGCGAAGGGGTTAAAGGATTTAAGCTGAACTTCCGATCACTTACCATCAGAGAGTTTGATACCCAAGAAGGGAATTCTCAACAGGCAATTATTTTGGCTGCTACCAGTTCCTAAGGTGCAAATGATGCCCGGTAGCGGCTGAGCTTGCTAAAGCCATGGCTGAGGCTCGTAGTTTGTCAAATATAACATCCGATAGGAAATGGGCCTGGTTCTTCATTTTTCCCCATATCTGTGAGAAATTCTAACCAGCTTGAATGCAGCATGAGAGAGGCAAATTAAAATTCCTTGACTAAGGATTGAGAGCCATATATTTTTTTTTTTGAGTTTTATATAGCTCAAACTAGACCCGAGGAATCGGGTATCAGAGCGCTTTACATGAGCACCAGTTTCGTTACAGAAGAACACATTCATTTTTGGTAGGCACAGGGAGATTAAGTGATTTCCCCAGAATCACAGGATGTTTTAGCATTGTTGCCGAGACTCGAACCCGGTTCCACAGCTCTCCCCGTATATCCAACTGATCCACACACTCAAAGCAAGACTAAGACCTGTATGAAGTCTCTTCCCAAGGCCCTTAACCTTCTTATCTTCAGGGTGTAAAAGGACAAGGTTCTCTGTAAGAAGGAAGGGTTTACCCACTAAACACGCTACGAGGAGGTCCACCACCCTTCACTGAGGCTGTACTGTCTCTCCTTTAGCCAAAGGATCAAGTTTCCCCATGAAGATGGGAACTGAGACTCTGGCAGGGTCCTTCCATCCTCTCTTCAAGAGATTTTAAAAACCAGTAACCATAGACACTCTGGGAGCAGCGAGCCTTTGGAACTGACAAAACTGCTCCCCACTTGTACTTCAAGAATCCTCCTCCACAGGCAGCTGAAGATTGTGAGAGAGGTAGGAGACCACCGACTTCCGCTTCTCTATTAAAATATACTTCTGTCTATGAGCAGAAAGATCATCCAGAAAACCTACCACCTCTTTTATCATACTCTGGAGAAGACCAGGAAGACAAAGAAAGAAGGAAGACCTGCCTGAGGACAGGAGAACCCAGAGGCAATGAATTCTCCTTGTAAAGAAAATCATGCGTCTCTAACAGGCAGCTCGCAATCTTCTACAAATACTTATCAGACACAGAGGAAAAACCAGAGCCCTGTCCCCTATTCTTGACTCAATGTAGGTATCTCTCAGTGAAAGGAGGAGAACAGTGTGTCTTCCTGATCTGCTTCCCCATTATAGCCGCAAGGAGGCACCGGTGAGATGGTCCACTTAAATACCCCCTGGGGCCAAAACTGAGAGGCCCACCAATTGCCTGGTAAAAATTTAAAGACAAGCAAACATCCAGACGCCTAAGGTTTCTCTTAAAAGAGAAACTCTATAAGCCTCTATAGGTTTTCATTGGGCAGGGTTTACTCAAGGATGTATATTCCATCCAACACTCAGAGCCAAGGTTTCAACCTTTAACTGTCTTTAATTGCAAAAATGAAATCTATGTTGTTTTAGTTGCTATGATGTCACTTTTTTTTATATAATCCGTGTATTGTAATGGTTTAAAGGCATGACTGTATTGATGTCATTTTATGTCACCTTAGAACTTGAGCTTGTAAAATACCAGAGGGCCTTCCTGTTCAGCTCTCTCTAGTTTTCATGCACTGTCACTTTCTTGCATCATATTTCATCCTTGCTCTTGCAATGCAGCTGCTCAAAGGTTCATATCATGATTATTTCTTTTACTTTTTTAACTGAAGATTTTTTGATGTACTCTTTTGGTTGTGTATTGACCAAAATTAGGCTTATTTGACTACAGCAGAGTAGAAAGGAAGCTGCAGCAGCCATAGGGACCACATATTCAGACACTACCCCTCTGCCCACTGCGCCGAGAAGTAGGTTCTACTTAGTGGCGCCCTTGGCCATCAAGAAACTATCTAGAATGCAGCGCCACTATAATTAAATGAACAGCGCTCACTGAAGCCGTTAATTCCCAAAGAACAAAGACAGCACGAGACACAAGTAAGAGATGCAGCTTGCAGCCCACCATCCCTCAGAGCCACAACAGGGGGCGAAGAGAAGTCTTGAACCCGCAGCCGAGGCACTGCCACCGTGGAGGGATTTAAACCAGCCCTTAACAAATGCTAGGAGCAAAGTTTACCAAAATAAAATAGAAGGGTCCTACCACTGAACAATGTCTTCGATAGAGAGGTCTTAGTGCCCCCTGTAAAGCCCTACAGTCCTCAGGAAGTGACACGAGCGCAACAAAAGAACAGGGAGTGCTGGGAAAAGCACGGGTAAACAACTATGGGGCATATTATCAAGACAGGAGATAAAATTATCGCCGCTTTAGTGGCAGAAAACTGCCACTAAAACGGCGATAATGGGCTTGATAATATGCTCTATGGAATTCCAATTGAAGCCCATGTTAGATGTGAAGGGCATCTAACATGGGCTTCAATTGGAATTCTAAAATTTCTGGGCAAAATGTCTGTAATGGACTCCCACACATCACCCACATTAAAATTAAATAATTAAGTTAAAAGAAAACGATGTTTGAAACAATCTATTAAAAAAATGATTCACGGTCATCAGAGCAACACTCTCTGCAGATTAGAGCTGGCTCTATCAGGGGGCCCCCTGAAAGGCTGGGGCCCACTTTGCCCATGCCTTAAAACGTCTCTGAGCAGCACTGGAGAATGGGCACATTCTCTCATTAACCTCTTCAGTGCCCATGACGAGCTGGACTCATCATGGGCCGCGGTGGCGCTGTGCCCATGACGAGTCCAGCTCGTCACAAACCCCGCCCGCTAATGCAACGGCCGGCACAGGGCGGGGAAAGGGGCGGGCACTGAAGGGGTTAAGGGCCATATCAGCAACGGCCAGCAATAATTATCGCTGGCTGTGCTTAGCGATAATTTTCTTATCGCTGGCTATCTCTGCTTTTTATCGCCCTGGTAGCGCGTTATCATCAACGCGCTGTTCCAGGGCGATAAAATGTCCAGAGATAGCGATGTTATCGTCGTTTTACAGGGAACATCGCTAGTTTTCCAGCGATGTTCCCAGCAAAAGGGCGATAACATATCAGCATAATCCACCACAATGTTGGGGATAGGTAGGTCTTCATTTTAGCAGACGATAGTTTTTGGAGAAAACAGCTGTTTTCTCCAAAAACGAATGTGTGCTAAAATGCTAGGGTAGCCTTGTAAATATCGCGATGTGAACATCAGCGATATTTGCAAGGTTGCCCATCCGGGGTACGCCCAGTGACGCCCACTTTGCATCTCATTGGAGATGGAAAGGGAGGCGTTGGGAAAAAGGGTGCTAATATGCAAAGTTCCTCTAATTCAGGAAATGCCACATGCTCTGCAGTTCCTAGCCCAAAGTCATTATCCCCCAAAATAAGTATTAGGCAGGCCCGGCCTCAGCCTGCCACAAGACCTAAAGAGCCATCTAGGAAGAGGAAAGCTGATAGCGCCATTAAGGGTAGCAAACCTCATGCAAAACACTCAAGGACAAATGAATCCATCATTTGTGAGAGTGCTTCGGCTACAACGCAACATCCCCCGTTTAAAACTAGGCCCCAAGAAGAGGGAGTTCAAATATCCACCACTCTAAACAATTCTATTGAGGTCGATCAACTGCATAGACTCCTGGGGGTGTTAGAGGAGAGTCTAAAAGCCCTGATTAGTCCTGTTATGGATAAACTTGAGTGGATTGATTTTAGGTTGCTAGCATTGGAAAATCGGATACACAATCATCAGGGCTCTCTGACGAACATTGATCTGGAACCTATTCGTCCTGATATTGCTCCTATACACCCACTGTTAGTCACCCTGTTAGTACCATTTTTGAATAGTGATGTCCAAACTGTTAGGGAACAAGTAGTAGTTCAGGATAAGATTGCACCGCTTAACTCCGCTAACCTAAGAAACACTACATCTGGTCGTGGTGGTCTTATAGATACCATTGATGCTATCCACCCTCCTTCCCACAAACACACTAAATTTCAGCTTCCACCTGAGGCGTGCCCTTATACGATCATTTTGGCCAATGTCCCTAAGACCTCAGATGGTCTGGAGGAACACTGGTCATCACTTAAAAATAAAGCACTTCACCATTTGAATTTAAAAACGGTGTTGGGCATTAATCTGTTCACAAACTTTAAGATGGTTCGTAGGGTGGACTGGGTGGGGGATACTAAGAAGAACATGGGTGGAGATTGTGTTATTGTAAACTTTGCATCTCCCCAATTGGTTGATCATATCCTACGACAGGCAGGCTCACTGAGAATACATCAAGACCGTATTAATATCCTGCCCCTAGGGTATTTTTATCCTCCGCGCCCCACAGCTCTTATTAGAAAGAGTAATCTTGGTACTTGCTATGACACGTATGTCAGACCCATTGAAGTAAGTAATCGATTTGAGGCATTGAGTTCCCTAGATTGCAATGACTGACTGGCTCATGGTCAGGAACAGGGTTTGAGCAAACCTATTTTGAAAACTCTTTTGGTACACAACACATTATCTGGCACAAGACGAGCAGGTGTAATATCCCCAGACCATAGCGAAGTGGTCAAGTTTAGTGCCCCTGTTAATCTTAATATTAATTGTCAACTACAAGAGACTTCGCATCGAGGGGACCTAGCTGATGTAGACCTGCAGGAGGTCTCAATATGTGGTTCGCATAACAAAGATAGGGATGATGTCAATGTTTATTCATCTTTAATTTCCTGGAATGCGGCAGGTCTTAGAAATAAAGTTGTATCTTTAGACTGGTTAAAGTTTATGGAAAACAGGGACGTTATACTATTGCAGGAAACATGGACCATTGTCCCAGATTATAGACCCGGCTATTCTAATTTCCATGTGCCAGCCGTCCCTGGTCTTCATGGAAGAGCTAAGGGGGGACTGGTAACATGGATTAAACAGGACATTGGCTACTCTGTAACTCAACTGGATTCGAATAGTAAGGATATTCTACTCACTAAAATCCAGTGTCCTGGGTTAAGGGATCTTTTTGTTTTTAACATATATGCTAGAGGGTTACCGGGGGGTAAATCCTCGAACACTGTGGAAGAGTTGGACCAGCTACTTGAGGTATATAGCCAAGAGGGAGACGTAATTGCAGCAGGTGATTTTAATTGTTGTTTCGAACCTCTGGATATCAATGACATCGATCTTACTCTAGAAGAAGATCATATCTGAAACATTCCCAATTTGACACTTCCGCCAATTAATAAGTGGACCGAAGCTGCATTGCAGCTTAAAGCACTTAGCATCGGCTATGGTCTAAGAGCAATGAACGGTAGAACAGCCTCTGACTCACATGGGGCCCCCACTTTTAACAATGGACTTCGTAAAAGTCGTATTGATTACATCCTTACTAATAAAGATCACTGGGTCAGCGTTCAGGATATGATAGTGGTGGAGAGGGTGGAGAGTGATCATAATCCTCTCCTCCTAACCTTTAAGCTATTCAACACTAACCACCAGGAGGCCCCTACTAGGAAAGTGGATATTGTTCCATCTAATAATTTAAGGCGTGTCAAATGGGAAAAGTGCCATATGAATGAGAGGCAGATTTTAACTATTAAGGATTCAATTATTAAGGCCACAAATGAGTTACAGAATTATATTGCTCAGAAGGAAGACTTGGATAAAGCCAATAACGTTCACATTCATCTTTTTAACCAACTTAGTGTATATTTTTTAAAACAGACCCATGCCAAACCAAATAGGCCTTTGAGAAAAGAGGATCAATGGTATGGTAAATCATGTAGGGTTGCTTATCAGGCACTGTCAGAAGCGGTAAAAACATGAGGACACAGCTGGTTTACGGTTAGCTCGTGAACTTTACAAAAAAGCTCAATATGAGGCCAAACGAGCATGGGACCAGGACTACTGGAATGATCTCCACTTAGCCAGTAAAGAACGATCTATGTGTTCCTTTTGGGACCTGGTTAGGTGGGGTAGGGGATCAAATAGAACCAGCTAATTCTGTACCACCCAATCTGTGGGTTTCGCACTTTGCGTCCCAGTTTGCCTCAACAGACGCATCGGAGGGGAGATGTACAGTAGCCACCTCGGTGTCTATAGTTTCAACTCCCTTGGTTTTTGACCTAAACGAGGTGCGAAAGGTACTGAACTCTATCCCCAGAGGTAGAGCTCCAGGTCTAGACTCGGTTCCGGCTGATTTGTTTATGTCCGACAAGGAACTGTGGGCACCCTATATTTTAAGTTTAGCCAATTGTTTAACCAATGGCTCACCCATACCATATAGCTGGAAGGGCGCTCAAATCATTCCAATTTTCAAAAAGGGAGAGCGTTCTGATCCAGGCAATTACAGGCCGATCAGCCTGATCGACTGCATACAGAAGGTGGTGGCTAGGCTAGTCCTACTAAGAATTCAAGGGTGGATAGAGGAGGAGGAAGTCTTATCACCACTACAGGCAGCGTTTCGTAGCCATACGAGTACTATAGATCAGGTTTTTAGGTTTTTGTTAATTTATTGGCGGGTGGTTCAGTTAGGTGATGGTATGTTATTTGCGGCTTTCGTTGATTTAAATTCAGCTTTTGATTTAGTTCCTAGAGCAAAAATGTGGTCTGTTTTTAAAGATCAAGGGATGCCTCTTAATATCTTAAACTTTTTAATCAGATTACATGAGGATAATTTTGCCCAAGTCAGATGGAATCAATCAGGAAGTCTCACAGACAAATTTCCAATTGCGAGGGGGGTACGCCAAGGGTGCGTTTTAGCCCCAACTCTTTTCTCACTATACATCAACAGAGTAATCAACTATTTTAATCATACCCCGACTGATGCCCCCAAGTTGGATGGTAAGTTGATTCCTCTGCTGATGTTTCTGACGACACTTTACTTATCTCTAAGACTCAGCAGGGACTACAAAAAGCGATAGACGTGTTTGAAGTTTTCTGTAAGGACCATGGACTCATTGTAAATGTTACTAAGCGCAAATTTATGGTCCTGCATAAATCCAAGCACGTCAGGGGGACCGTGCAAATGAATGGAGTCAAATTAGAGCAGACAAAGGTATTTTCTTATTTGGGTATAACCCTCGCATCAAAAATGGAATGGAAACCGCATTTAGACCAGGTGGCATTAAAGCATGCACAGCTTACTGGTGTTTTAACAAAAGAACTCCACCGGTCTCATACGAAACCCATGATTCCAGTCCTTAAAATATATGACGCCAAGATAACTACAGCAACTCTCTATGGGGCAGAATTGTGGGGGTATTCTAACCTTACTCAGTTATCTAGGGCCCAGAATAAGTTTTTGCGCTTAATTACCGGCCTCCCGTTATCAACCCCCCTAATCCCCCTTTATTACGATCTGGGTGTCTTGCGTTTAGAGGACATAGCGCGCTATAGACCAGTAGCTTACTGGAGGCGGCTATGGGTAACCCCCGAACTTTCCGAATATGCTCGAGCTTTTTTGGACATTAGGGGGGTCGATAAGGCACAAAAGATCTTATGGTTGAGGGAGTTCAGGCGATTATATCATGCTATGGGCCTAGCAAGTCACTGGGAAGAACCCACTTTACACATTTTTCCCCCTAAAACAATTTAAACAAAATTATACTGGCAGGTGGTATTCGAAAAAAGCTTTGGCTCTAGCATTGGCCCGTCTTTAACTCTGGATTTTTTGGCACTTAAAGACAGCCCTTTGTTTGAAGAATATTGGGACTGCATTACAGTTGTGGAGGACAGATAACGTTATCACCAATTCAGGGTGGGTACCCTTCCTGTAAACTCTTTTGTCGCCAAATGGCGACAGGGCCTAAACCCTGAGTGTCCTTTTTGGCCAGCCCAACTGGAAAATATTGTGCACATTTTATTTACTTGTCCAGAGTATAAAACTCCTAGACGGGTCTGGCTTAAACCAATTTGTCTTATTATGGGTTTTCGGTCAGGTATCGAGGCGCTGCGGTGTCTTAAAACGAATACATCCCAAGCTGTGACTATTGCTGTTGCAAAATTTCTCCATTGGACTTGGATTATTCGCACTAACAAATTACGACTCATTGTATAAATAGGAAATTTTAAACCTCTGATGAGATTTTTATTACACAACATATTTATTTATTTATTCTTAAATATTGCTGCTAGTAACGTGACATCGGCTGCATACATCGAGATTTTGTATCCCCTCTTTTTACCTTCTGTACCCCCCAAATTTTTGTGTGTTTATTAAATTATGCTGTCTTTTATGATGTAATAATCGAAATAAAGACTTGGAATTGAATATGCGATTATGCATGTTAGCACCCTCTTGTAAATAGGGTGATAGTTTTATCTCCGCTTTTTTGGCTTTTTAAGCCACAAAAGCGGAGATAAAGCCCTTGTTAATATGCCCCTAAGGGCCTAAGGGAGCAATGGGACGAGGAAGGAGAAGATGGGAAATACCATGTTTCATTCTCGATTCATGTCCTTTCCTTGTAGAAGCAAATGAAAGCCGAACAAACTAATGATCTTGTTGTTTTCTACAGTTACTTTAAAAGGCTGCGCAACGGAGGAATGGTGTAAAGCCCTATCCACAGATATTGATGTCAAGATCTTTGACTGCTGTCCTGATGACTTGTGCAACAATAAACCGGCGGAAGACGTCTAGTCCATACAGGCATCAGATTTGGAGCAAACGGCGAGAGTTGAACAAGTTGGTCTCCGTCTTTAACTCAAGCGGGCGATATGTTTCCGCCTCATGTCAACAATGCAATCTCTAGTTTTCTTGGTTAAGAAATTACGTTAGTGAATAAGTATTGTGATAACAAGAGTTCTCCGTCGTCGTTTTTTCTGTAATTCGTATTATTCCTGGCATTTCCATTTCTGTGGGATGGAAAGTGTAATAATGCTGATAAAGGTTTATCTTGTCTTCAAAAATACATCTAGCATGTTTCTTCAAAGATCCCCAGCTTGTTTTATTCAGATTTGCCAGTTCCAATACTGTCATTTTTAATGATGATGATTCTTCTGCACTTCTTTTCTGCTTCTTCTCTTTAACACTTTTAACTCTTACAAGTTCTTTTCGATTGTGCAGCTGCTTAGACAATGTGGGACTTGTATTTTTCCCCAAAGTACTTTCATTAACTCAGCTTTTGTGATTAAACTCTCATTGTTAACGTGCAAAGAAAGTCATGGTCTTGATTCAGAGTCTCTGTGCATTATAGCATGGTTGGATGCGTGGGGAATGTAGGAATGTGTCAATGGATGGATAAGTATCTAACTGAGAGCCTGTGAGTGAGGGCATGAATGAGTTTATGGATGAATTCTCAAAGAAGTGACTGCATGCATGCCTGGTGGATGACAGTAGTAACTATACATTGATGCATGGATTAGTGAGTATAAGGAAAGCCTCTGACAGCAGTGTGCTATAAAAATACTCAAAATTACCAATAGTATGTTAGTTCAATAATTATAGAACAACAGGGCACCAAAGTGCCAAGAATGCCCACAATATATTAAGAATGACTACCATGATGCATGGGCAAGCATAAATTAGAGGTGAGCAACACTGCCAAGAATGCCCCCAGTTTGCCAAGACTTATCACTATCACATGTTCAGGTTTGTCCCATCACTCAGGAATGCTTCATGTATGGTCAGGCTTGCTCCATCACTCATTATCCATAACAGAATTCTTAGATTCCCCCATTACTCAGTAACCATTATTGCATGTAGATGTTCGCCCCACACATATTTAACCTTGAATGAATGCTGAGATTTGGACTCGCAAACCTAGAGCATCTGTTCAGATTCACACCAGCATTAGTGCTATTGGAAGTGTCATTATCTTGTACGGTACCGCAGTTCACATTGTTAATCCCTGAGTTAAATAATGGGCAAGGATAGGATGTGGGTGATAGTTAAGGTTTGGAGGAGTAGGAGACTCACCATAAATTGGCAGGACTCAAGCCCAACAACCTGTGGCTCCCTTGCCTCACTTTAAGTTGGGCTTATTTATGAGAGCCCTGCTACACTTTTATACCATGTAAAGTGGTTCATGCGTGATAAAGGGCTCTCCTAAAGATTTATGAGCCCATGTAAAGCCGTCCTCATAAATCATGAGTAAGGCAATGTAGAGCAAATCGCTGTATCACCTCACTCTGCACCTGGGAGGAGTTCCACGGGCATTGCAGTGAGTTTTCTCATGCAACACCCAAGGAATTTGACGCTGCCCCAAATTTACAAAGTGATGTGAACGTGGGGAAGCGTCAAATCCATTTGCCTCCCGAGGTGAGGCATAACAAGGAGAAATATGTTAATTTCTCCTCATTTATTCCTCTTTCCACGCCCCTTTCTGCACCAAAACAATCCTGCCTGCAATGGAGGCACCTTGCCCCATGGTGCAAGGGTTCTGTCGCGTGTCTCAGTTAGGCCTGGAAGGAAACACTGCGGGCCCGATTCACAGACCTAACTTAAGACAAAATCCTAAACTTACTACCATTTTCGTATTCACAGAAGGCACTTACTCATTTTGGTATTCACAGAAGACACTTACTCACTTCGGTATTCACAGAAGTTAGGAGTCCTAACTTTAGGACTCCGAAATGCCTTCTGTGAATACCGAAAGTCTTAAAATTAGGATTTTTCTCAGTTTAGGAGTCCTAAAGTTAGGACTCCTAACTTTACTACTACTAAACTCAGAAAAATCCTAATTTTAAGGCTTTCGGTATTCACAGAAGGCATTTAGGAGTCCTAAAGTTAGGAGTCCTAAGTTTACTACTACTAAATTGAGAAAAATCCTAATTTTAAGACTTTCGGTTTTCACAGAAGGCATTTAGGAGTCCTAAAGTTAGGAGTCCTAACTATACTACTACTAAACTGAGAAAAATCCTAATTTTAAGGCTTTCGGTATTCACAGAAGGCATTTAGGAGTCCTAAAGTTAGGAGTCCTAACTATACTACTACTAAACTGCGAAAAATCCTAATTTTAAGACTTTCGGTATTCACAGAAGGCATTTAGGAGTCCTAAAGTTAGGACTCCTAACTTCTGTGAATACCAACATGAGTAAGTGCCTTCTGTGAATACCAAAATGAGTAAGTGCCTTCTGTGAATACCAAAATGGTAGTAAGTTTATGATTTCGTCTTAAGTTAGTTCTGTGAATCGGGCCCTGCAATTTCACATGTACACTGGTATTCCCTAAAGTTGCCTTCACTTTTACATGATGACAGTCTGGATTAGTTTCTTGGAAACTTTGCTTGCTTACAGAATCAACTTCCCAAGGACACTATCATACTTCCGTGACACCATGTTTATTCATATGTTATGCAACTGTTCTTATTGTTTTCATACATATGACGACATAGATATCTAAAACACACAAACAATGGCAGTCTGATCAAGATCACGGCCCAAGGATGTCTTTTTATTATAAATAAACATCAGTTTCCAGGTGTTGGCAGAGGAACACTTTGCTGTCATTTGCACGGTCTCTACAAGCTGATGCTTCAGCCCAGCAGCCTGCTGATATCTCTACGAGGGGTGTCCATCTCGTGACCAAGAAAGAGGTCCTGCATTCTTTCCCATCAGGTAATTGGGCTTGATCATCCAGTACGGGGATTTTTGGCAGAACACACACAACCTAGATGCTTAGATTAGGGTATGCATAGTAGGAGTAATCCAGATTTTTATATATTTTTTTTATGTAAGCTTGCATATATATATTGTTGTTTCAGCACAATGGTGGAACTTTTTATTCTGTTCACTGTCCTGATACTTCTAATAATTTTAATTTGCTACTGTCTATTGATCATAGCAGCACATATATTTTATACAAGAATCTTGTTGGTTCAATAAACATTGAAAACGTACCTCTGTGAATTCTATATATATTTCTCTAAGAGAAAGAGAGCACGAGTGACTGAGCAAAAGGGCTCTAGATCTGTTACCATGATTCCTGAGGGATCAGGGTTGTCACGTTCAGTGGAGGTCAGAACCATCTGCTACCTGTCTAGGTTTGGGGGTGCTTATGGGGGCACTGGGAGCTAGCTGGCCTATATGGCAACATATCCAGAAGGGTTGCTCGGAATCAGTCTGGCACGATCCCGACGTTTATGCAGTCCACAAATGCGTGGTTCCTACTGCCTACGTTGATGCTAGGCTGCCAAAACGGCGCCAGCGCATGCAGAAAGTCCAGGAGTGCACTGTATTGTTTAAATAAGGTGCTTTCCTGCCCTTTCACTTTGGTGTAGGGCAGGGCAGCAAGGTGCCCTTCACCAAAATGCCATAAATGAGGCCCCGTTTTCCGACCTCTAAGCTTCAGCTGGTTCTGCCATCAGAAACCTTTACCCACCAGTTCATCTGCCACACTGTCATCAGTGTGTGAGCATCTGTCTAATTTAGAGCAGACTTTCTGGCTTTTATTCGTCCTGACTGGGACCACCATGCAGGATCCAGGTAGAAAAAAATAAACAAAGTCAGCAATGCAAAGGATATAAGAGGCACCTTGTTATGTCCCTTTTTCAGGTATCATGGCACCCGGTCCTGTAGGCAGGCAGTTAAGCTTTGCTTCAACCCTGTTGAGGTTCAGCTTAACTGTTGGCTCACAATTCTTTGAGACGGCAACCAAGAGACTCAAAAACTTGTCGTACACTGAACTCTGTAAAAAATAAGGTTACAAGGACATCTGAAGGGACCCGCTATAAGTGAGTAATAGCACTTTACAGTTGCAGCATCACTTTAACGTACTGCCTATAGGTTCAGAAAACGCATTTTATATGTTAAATGAACTTAGTAGTTTCCTATAGTTGCATTAACATTTTAAATTAATGACACCCACCAGCTTAGATCAACGTACTTGGTTATGCTGCGTCATGCTGCATTTCAACCAAGGGAAGTTATTGTTAGCTCAGCTCTCTCTGAAGTATAAGGATGTATTTTCATTGTCTTGCAGAACGGCACATTGTACAAACTGGCAATATTTTATTGATGAACTTTTAATCGTTGTTTTCATGTTTCTATTAATTGTGTATAAGGGAATCTTGTTGTTATGTATTTGCAAAGATTTAAATTAATCAAGCAAAATAAATATTACCTTACCTTACCAATGCACAGGGAGAATACTTCTTGAGAATTAGGGATTATTTTTTGTTTCTCAGAAACAACGCCTTGTTTTTAAGTTTTGTTTCTGTGCTGTAAAAAGAGTTACTCTTTTAGCTTCCATGATTTCAGAAGCCAACTATACTTAAATGCTCCTATCTTCGTGTAGGAACCTATTCAGAGGCTCAGTTTTGTAGTATGTTTAGTTGCACTACAATAATACTACTAATGTACAGAAAAATGCCATTCACAAACCTACATGTGGAGGTCAATGCCTCTGCCTCACCTATTGTTGTGTAGTTCCTGGGATCCCCTCAGTACCTGTGTGTTTTAGATGAGCCAAACTGAGGGCTTGGTGTGTAGACAGACTCTAGACAACCCCACAGGATGAGGCAGCAGTTAGACCAGCTAGCTCCGGTGCCACTACCACCCCCTGTATTCTACAGTGAAGTGCGTAGTTTCTGGTAACCACCGAACATGACAACCCTGATTCCTCAGATATCGTGGAAATCAATACGGTATCTTTCGCTCAGTCACTCGTGCTTATTTTTCCCAGAGTACACATAGAATGACAACTGGAACGGTTTCAATAGTTATTTATTGGTCAAGCGTCAGTCCAGTATGAAACATATTCACTGCAACAATCAAAAGACAGGAGCAGACAAATGTGATCGCTAGCACCAATATCGTAAATAGCAGATACATTTCTACCATAGTGCTAATAAGATGAATAACATCAGATTATACAAAACAATAGCATTGACATACTTCTACGATGCGTAGCCTTTCCAAATGTACCTAGCCTAGATATGTAGGGGATGCATGTGTATGTAAGTGCTGGTGTGATCCTAATGGATCCTAATGGAGCCAAGAATTTCCCAGGGAAGTAATAACCCTTCACCTGATGGTTCTGAATGAAGGACCCCGTCTCTGCGTCAAGGACGGCATCCAGCAAGGGATGTCAGTTTTCTGCCTTTCGAACGATCAGCCTGCAGAGTCTCGGTCGAGCCTGGAAGGAATTCTCCTCTGTCTTTCTATGGGGGAGTGAGGGTCTTTTATACTAAAGTGGTCAATCTGGGGTTTTTCTAGGATCTATACATTTGAAAACATTTACTAATCCTTTGTTAATCCTTTTCTAAACAAAAAACGCATGCACAGCTGGCTGTTGGCCATGGAAGAAAAAAGTGGTGACCTTTATATTTATTTATTTAAACTTCTAACGCGCGCAGCTACCCACAGTGGGTTTCCCGGCGCTCAAGGGACAGACTGATGAAGAAAACATAGCAAGCTGATTTTACTGGGCTACAAAATTACTGCTGAAAGAGCCAAGTTTTAAGTCCCCTGCGGAAACGAAAGAGATTGGTTTCTGTCTTTAGGGTCACAGGAAGAGCATTCCAAAATTTAGGACCTAAATAGGCAAAAGAACGGCCTCCCATATTTGTCAGCCTAAATCTGGGAACAGAAAAATCACCATGTACTGATGATCTTAGAGTTCGACTGGGTTTATAGGCCTGGATAAGGCCCTGAAGGTATTTTGGGGCTGAGCCGTGTTTAATTTTAAAAACGTGACACAGGGCTTTGAATTTAATTCTGTTTGGAATTTTGAGCCAATGAAGGTCACGAAGTGCTGTGGAAGCAGATGTTCTCCTAGGAACATTACAGAGCAGTCGAGCAGCAGCGTTCTGCACAACCTGAAGTTTTTTTATGGTTGTTAGGTCGGCTCCAAGATATAGGACGTTGCCATAGTCCAGGCGGGAAACAATTAACGCCTGGACTACCGTTCTTTGTGTGGAGAGAGGCAACATCCACAAAATCTTCTGAAGCCATCTCAAGGTGGCAAAACAGATAGAGGCCACCTTTACAGCCTGCTGTCTCATAGTAAGTTTCTCACAAATGAGAAATCCGAGATTGCGGACTGCAGTTACAGGTTGTGGGGTAGGTCCCATATCATTGGGCCAATGGTGGGGACCCCAGAGATCCTTGTTCTTGCCTAGTATCACAACCTCGGTTTTGTCACCGTTAAGTTTCAAAAAGTTACTCTTCATCCATTTGAAAACACGAATCAGACCTTCTTTCAGAGCAGAGGTGTTGTTGCACTCTTCATTAGAGAGAGAAAAAATTATCTGTGAGTTGTCGGCGTAGGAGTACAATGTAAGACCGGCTTCCTCCACAATAGTAGCTAGGGGTCTTACATAAATGTTAAATAATAAGGGACTGAGTATCGACCCTTGGGGAACACCATACGCTGAGGGATAAGTTGTAGAAGAAGCAGAAGCAGAAAACACCTGAAAAGTGCGATCTTTTAAAAAAGAGGCTATCCAGGCTAGAGCCGCACTCTCTACTCCCAGGGACCGGAGAGTCGCGAGAAGGATGGAATGAGACACAGTGTCGGACGCCGCACTGAGATCAAGAAGGATCAAGGCTGATGTTTCTCCGCGCTCGACACTGTGTCGCAGACTCTCGGTGACTCCTAGGAGTGTGGTTTCAGTCGAATGATGCGCTCTAAAGCCTGATTGGGACGGATGTAAAAAGCCCGAGCTCTCCACAAGATGTGTCAATTGTGTATTAATGTGCCTTTCCAGGATCTTTGATAGAATGGGGAACAATGAAATTGGTCTGAAGTTAGACAGGTTGGTGATGTCCGCTCCAGCCTTTTTTAATAAAGGAATTATCATTGCATGCTTCCACTCCTGTGGAACATATGCCTCAAGTAATGAAGAGTTGAGAAGTTGCATTAGCACTTGACGTGGGCTGAGTTCAAGTAGTTTTAAAAACTTGGCAGGTACCGGATCCCGTGGGGAGCCAGATTTAATACTATTTAGGCATTGGGAAAAAGAGGCATCATCAAAGGGTAACCAGTTTGCAAGTTTCGTCATTGTGAGGAGTGAAACATCTGGAGTCAGAATAGGTTCTGGCAGAGATGTATCATTAGATGTAGAAGGACTTAATGAGTCCTAGATGCGCTCTACTTTGGATATGAAAAAATTTGCAATAGAATTGCATTGAGCCTCTTCCAGTGCGGGAGGGGCTGGTACCGTATCTGCTCCAGTTAATTTCTTCACAACCGAAAAGAGAGTACGGGGACAATTTTGGGCATTGGTTACTGTGTTCGAAACATAGGCAGCTCTGGCCATTTTGCAATGATGATGATAGTCCCTAAGGGCTTCCTTATAGGCTGTTTTACGGGAGGCAGAATAAGAACGTCTCCATTTTCTCTCAAAAATCTTACAACTAGATTTCATGCGTTTTAGATCATCAGAAAACCAAGGTGCCGGAGGTCGATGAGATGAAGAGTTTTTGGGTGTTAAGGGAAGAAGTTCATCGATGGCAGAATTCAGCCATTTGAATACTTCGGAGTTTAATACAGATGTGGATGTGTTGGTATTAGGAAAAGTATTCGATAAACGTGCGTTAAGATCAATAGTATTAAGTTTATGCCAACGACGTATAAACACACCCTTACTGCTGCTGTTTTTATTTTGAAATTCTATCTGAGATAAGGCAAAGTGTACAGCATAATGCTCCGACCATTCCAAAGGACGGGCAGGAAAAGAGCATTCAAAAGGAAGGATTGAAAGGACAGGGTCCAATAAGTGCCCGGCAGAATGTGTAGGCCCAGAATTGCATAATAAGATATTTAAGGCTTCCAATTCAGATAAAAACAATTTGCCGACATTACATTGAGTATCTTCCAGATGGAGATTCAGGTCGCCAAGAATGGAAAAGTTGGCCGCTTTCAGGGAAAGAGGAGCAATAATGTCTGCAAAGGAAGTTATCCAGGTGTTAGCGTTACCGGGGGGACGATAAATCAGGAGACCAGACAAAGTAAACTGGGGGCTAATAGTGAGCTTAAAGAATCCGGCTTCGCATCCAAGCATGGGAAAAGCATCAAGAGTGCATGTATAATTTGACTTAAAAATTATCGCAATGCCACCTCCTTTACCAGTCACTCTGTCTTTTTTAACCAGTTTATAACCGTCGGGAATCGCTATGGCAATATCAGGCCCCTAACTAACCTGAAGCCAGGTTTCTGTAAGAAACATGGCATCAGGATTTTCGTCTACTACAAAGTCGTAAATATTGGTCTTATGTTTTGGAAGTGATCTACAGTTCACACTCCAAAACTGCAATTTTGTGAGGGAGGAGGGAGTTTTAACCGCCCTAGTTCTACCCCTCGGTTTACCCCGTTTATGTAGTGCTTTCAGTTGATTACACCTTGACATTCAGCCCGTGATAAAGCCGCAGTGGGTGCATTTAAAATTATGAACTGGCAATACACATGCAGTGCACTGTGCGGGGGGGGTGGTAATTAAGCCGTTTTAACTCCTCACCAGTGTATATGTAGCTTGCACCATGATGGACAGGGATAGCAGGAAGCGGAGCCGGGTCCAGTGTCCCTAGGCCCGTCCTGGCATGGACAGGCGTAGATGGGCCTGACTCTGGCGCGACTCCGGCGCGAGTCAGGTGCGTCCGCTGTGCGCGTTTGCTGCACGAAGACGTGGACATCCCCTTTTATGCGCAACTAGAGCGCTGTCAATCCCACCCACACACAAGATGGCCGCCGCTATTCAGTGCCCGGGACCGGCTCCACAGCGTCAATACTCGGCTGGGAGTGGCCCAGGGCAGCGGGAAAGAGGGGGGACGAAGTGGGTGAAACAGCGTATTAAATCAAGCTAGATTGGCCAAAGTTGTTAAAAAGTGGATCAAACGCCGATTTAGCAATTTTAAAAACAAGTAAAATCACAAGCAATGCCAAGCAACACAGCCTCCCGGCTTCCGCCTCAGGAGGTGCTCAAGCAGTCACACAGTCAGGCGCTGGGCAAACCGGGACCCCTTTTATGCACAACTAGAGCGCTGTCAATCCCACCCACACACAAGATGGCCGCCGCTATTCAGTGCCCGGGACCGGCTCCACAGTGTCAATACTCGGCTGGGAGGGTATTTATACAGAATAAATCTGCCGTGCCTGGGGACATGCTTATGTATGTCAGGTACAGGGATTGAGATAGGGTTCCGAGAGCCTGGTCTCAAAGAGACAGAGGTAAGCTACTAGGTAAAAGGTCACCTGTGTATAACCGTTATGTCATGTGGATGGGACAAAAATGTATGTAGTTAGTATGTACATGATGGGACTATCCTAAAGGACATGACACTATCTGATATATGCAAATATCTACGCCCAACTGAGGAGTACATAGGTATACATTTTTTAGTAGGAAATGTGAGAGGGACAGGGGAAGTGGCTGGAAAATGAGGAAAACTCACTACTAAATGTGAGAAAATAGAAGAGGTTTGGGGAAGATTATTAAGGGGTTTAGGGTTGGACATGACCCACCCACCCATAAATGAGTAAGTCAATTTCTATTCACAAACAGCATTTCTATAATTACTTTAGTGAAAAAGAACTAGAAACAGTAGTAAATGTATTCCAGCTCAAACTTGGTGTAAGTCCAGCACCACACATGGCCAACAATTGGTACTGCAACACCCTCCCTTAAAAAGTAATGGACAGGGACTCTAAATAATAACCCGTAGGAACTAATGTTAAATTAAATTACCTAATTTTGACTTCTTTGAAGACAAACAAATGTAATTTAATATTAAAAATATACATTAAACATATATATTAGTTTATTATAAACTAATGAAAACATTTTTGCAATATGTTTTAATAATGTTTTCTACACAATAAATACAAATAAATGTTATACTTTCAGTTGGCTTTTTGCATATTTACAATTATTTTAAATAAATTCGAAACATTCAAAATAGTTATATATTTTAATTAATAAGTATGTTAATGCTCAATATTCTTTTAATTTGGCTTACATGTAAAATAAATATGTTAAATTAATTTAAATTTACAAATTTTGACTATTTTTTTTTCCATTTAATAAACTTTAAATCTTTTCCCAAAAATGTATAGGAGGGAAATACCCACCCCAGTGGTAGTGACCTCTGTCTACAAGTGAAGTTGCAAGGGGTAATTTTCACTTGTAAATTAGGCTCTATCCTCTGAATTCATGGGGTGAGGACGTGTAAGTCTTCACTTTTGAGTAACTTTACACTTTGAAAGGTTGACTAGCCAAAGTAGTTACTCAAAAGTATAAGACTAACCTTACACATAAAGATTTACTCATGTGTACGTTTACTTTTGTGTATAGCCCCCTAGCAATCCAATGCTGCAGTTAAAGGATTCAGGTAAACAAAATTTCAAAGTGTGCCACGCGGACTTGATGCACGAATAGAAGTCTATGAGGCTAAGGCTCCAGGCAGAGAGACAGGTGAAGTGGAAAAAGGAAAACTACTTATCCAAAGGAGGATTATATCCCATGCACCACTAACACTGAACCAAATTAACTAGTGTCCTTTCCGTGTGACGCAGTGCATCCCTCACCAGTTTGCCTTTCTATGCTAAAGTCAATCAATCAATCAATCAATCAGGAGTTTGCATAGCATGGCTACTTACCCATGAGAGTCTCAAGGCGCTAAGGAGGGGCTGCTGATCTGTCTGGGCGTGAAGGTTCAGTTGAAGAGCAAAGTCTTGAGACCCTTCCTGGATTTGTTCAGCCATGGGGTATGCCTGAGGTGAAGGTGCAGGGTGTTCCAGGTCTTGGCGGTGAGGTAGGAGAAGTATCTTACTCTGGTTCTGGTCCTGTGAAACCATGGGATGGTGGCCAGGGCAAGTTGGTTGTAGCAAAGCTTTCTGGCAGTTACGTGGAATAAGAGACGGTGGTTCAGATATGCTGGTCCTGCATCGTGGAGAGCTATGTAGGCATGTGTGAGGAGCTTGAATGTGATTCTCTTGTTCACAGGGAGCCAGTGGAGGTGTCAGAGGTGTTGTATGATGTGGCTGTGGCAGGGGATGTGGAGGAACATTCTGGCTACGGCTGCAGTTTCCTGAGCTGTTTCTGGTTGACACCAGCGTAAAGTGTGTTGTCATAGTTGAGTCTGCTGGTGCGTGGGTGACCCTCTTTCTGGACTCTGTGGGAATCCATCAGAATGTCTTTCTGAATATATTTCAAAGCAAGCAGAGCGTGTGGAACCAGGACAAGAATACAGCGTTATGTTATGTTATGGGGGATTTGTAAAGTGCACGGCTACTCCGAGGAGTGTCCTGGCGCTGAGAAGTACCCCTTGGAAAGAGAGTCCCTGGTCACTCACAGTCCTACACAGCTTTCATTACTGATGGAACAGCCAGGTCTTAAGTTGGCATCTGAAGGTAAGAAACTCTGGTTCTTGTCTGAGGGAAAGAGGCAGTGAATTCCATAATCTGCCCACTACCACCTGGAAGGGGCATCTCCCCTTCCTGATCCAAAAGAATTTTGGCACCAATAACAAATGTTGGGCCGATGACCTCAAAGTCCTGGCTGGGTTATAGGGCGTAATTCTCTTTCTGATGTACTGATCCCCACTGTTATGAAGAGCCTTAAAGGCCAGCACAAGAGACTTAAAATCAATCCTATTTTTCGCTGATAGCCAGTGTAGGGTTTTCAAAAGACTCGCCATGTGAGTCCTAGGCCCAACCAAAGAGATCGCTCTGGCTGCCGCATTTTGCACAACTTGTAGGCGGTCCAATAAATAGTTTGGGATGCCCAGGTATAATACATTGGCATTGACATAATCAAGGCTTGGACTACCGTCTTCCTATGGGACAGTGGCAACAGTGGTAAGAAGTTCCTCATCATTTTTAGAAGCCTAAAACACGTGCCAGCCACAGATTGAACCTGCGACTTCATAGAAAGATCCGAATCAAGCATGACTCTGAGATTTTTCACAGTGGTGACAGGACTGGGTGGAGAAGGTTGATCCTGGGGCCACCAATTCAGCCATTCATCACCCAGGGTGTGTCCCAAAAAAATAATTTCAGTTTTGGCGGAATTGCATGACAGTTGGTTCTGTTGAAACCAATCAAACACTTTAGTCAGGTATTGGTGTATTAAGCTTTCATTTAGAGGCTCATCCTTTTCATACAAAAATTGTGAATCATCGGCGTAGGTTATAACCTTTGCCCATTGATCAGGTGGTTTATTTTTCGAGAGGAGTCCAGTATGAGGATATGTGCGTGGTACGTGGGGGTGGGAGGGGTTCCCAGTGATGCGGGTCCCAGGAAAACTACTTCATTCTTGTCTGATTTGAGCTTAAGGCAGCTATCTTTCATTCAGGTGGCCATGGCCTTCATCCCGCTATGAAAGTTAGTTCTGGCGGCTGTGGGTTCATTGGTGAGGGAGAGGATCACCTGGGTGTCGTCATCTTAGGATGTTGAGCCTGTGGTTTCTGACGATGGCCGCGAAGGGGCGCATGTAGAAGTTGAAGGGGGTGGGGCTCAGGGAGGATCCCTGGGTCACACTGCAGCTGATCTCTGTGAGTTCTGAAAGAAACAGAGGTAGTCCGACTCACTGTGTTTGGATGGTAAGAAAGGAGTGGATCCAGTCCAGGGCCTTGTTGTGGATGCCGGCGTCGTGGAGGCTCGTGATTAGGGTGCAGTTGGAGACGGTATCGAAGGCGGCTGAGATGTCCAATAGGATGTGGGCTGCGGTTTCGCTGTGGTAGAGGAGGTAGCGGATGTCGTTGGTGGAGGTCAGGAGTGTGGTCTCATTGCTGTGCTAACTTTGGAAGCCGGATTGAGACATGTTCAAGATGTGGTTCTCTTTGCTGAACTTGGAGAGTTGGGCATTGATGGCCTTCTCGATGACCTTGGCTGGAAAGGGAAGGAGGTAGATTGGTCTGAAGTTCTTGAAGTCTGACGGGCCGGTGGGTGGCTTCTTCAGTAGGGGGCTGATCTCAGCGTATTTCCAGTCATTGGGGAATGTGGCGGTTTCGATGGAGAAGTTGATCGTGCAGCAAAGCTCGGGGGCGATGGAGATGGCTGCTCTATGGAAAATGTCATAAGGGAAAGGGTCAAATGGGGTTCCGGAGTGGATGATTTTCATGGCTTTGAGTGTGTTGTCTGTTGTAAGCACAGTCCAGTTGAGCAGGATCTGATGGGGTGCAGCATGGTTGCATGTGGTGGTGATGGGCATCATGGCAGGGTCTTGGGTGTCAAAGCTGTCCTAGGTTTGCCTGATCTTTTGGTGGAAGACGGTGCCAAGTTTGCTGCAGAGGATGGTGGGACATCTGTGGTCTTGCTGTTGGGCCTGACGAACTTCTTGATGATGGCAAAAGAGTTATTTTTCTGTTGAGTGCGTTGGCATTGATTCTGTCTTGGGGGGCTGTTCTCTTTGTGGTTTTGAGGAGGTGGTGTGCGTTGAAGGTGGTTTTGTAGGGTACGTGGGTTTCCTGTGTTTTGTTGTTCCTCCATCTCTTCTTGAGTCATCTGCAGGTGAATCTGGACTCGTGGAGGGCAGGAGTGAGCCAGCTGGCTTGCTTGTAGTGTTGCTTGCCTGGGACCTTCTTGAGGGGTGGCGGAGTGTCGGCACAGAAGGAGATACATTGGTGAAGGTTGCACTCCAAGGTGTTGGCATCTGTTGATGTCGGCAGTGCAGTAGTGCGGAGGAAGGCGAATAGATGTTATTCGCTGGCCTTGTTCCAGCTATGGAGGGGCAGTGAGGGCAGTGGTGAATAGTGGCAGTGGTGAAGGTGAAGTGCACACACTGTTGGTTGGTCCAGAGGAGTTCAATGATGTGTTTGTAGGTGATGTTCCCGCTGGCGGAGAAGACGGGGTAGAGCGTGTGTCCGACTGTGTGGATCAGAGCGGTGATGCCATGATCTGAGTATTGTTGTCTATCGACATCCATTTTGTATGTGACTCGTGGCAGATCATTTTCTACAAAAGAGGAAGTAAGCAAAAACATACATATATGTGTGAGCCCACACTGGACAAGTAATTTTCAAGTACAAAGGTGGCCTGATTTCTTATCCCTAGGTGACCACATGGGCCTGAAATCACCCATCTCCCCAAGGTGATGTAGGAGAGATATCTTCTGGTCGCAAGAATCAAGGTTTTGCACTAATTGCGTTGTCATGACTTGTGATGCAGCTTCCCATGTCCTATATTTGAGGTCATAACCTTTCCAATTGATAATGTAATAGAGGACCTCCTTTCTTACCTTGGATTAAGCATATCATGTATTTCATGTTCATTCCCACTGATTGTTAAGGACTCATTTTAGACTGAATCCTGTGTTTAAATGAATAATACAGCTAAGTGATAGACAGGATGAAACATTAGAGTGTTAAGTATAGAATGCAACTTGATTAATTATCTCATCCGGTCTCATGAAGCGAAGCTGTAACTCTCAGTTTCTCTTCAACTGACTTTCTTTTGTTAATTAACTGACCTTGTCTCTGATGCAACAGCGACAGGGACATTAGAGGCCTGATTTAGAGTCTGTGGGTGTGGACGGGCCATCAAAAAAACAACTGTAAACCATCTCTTGCATTGGAGGTTGGCACACACAATTTAGAGTTTGGCAGTTTGATAAATGAAAATCTGGCCCCAGTCTGTCATCTTACCTAATTTCTCTTCATCCGTTGACTAGGGTATATACATGAAATGGTGGGTGGTCCAATGGAAAGCCAATATACGGCCTGCCATATTTACTCTATTATTTCTAACGATAGAAACATGGCAGTTCAACCTCCACACATGAATAGGAGGAAGAAAGGAATAAATAACCAAGCCCTACCCACAACCATCATAGGGCCATATTATCAAGAACAGCAATAATATTATCGCTGCTTTAGCGGCAGGAAACTGCCTCGAAAGTGGCGATAAATGGCTTGATAATATGCCCTAGAGAATTCCAATAGAAGCCCAGGTTTGTGGTCCTTCACACCAGAACCTGGGCTTCTATTGGAATTCTCTAGGGCACATTATCAAGCCCTTTATCGCCACATTAGCAGCAGTTTCCTGCCGCTAAAGCGGCGATAATATTATCATCATTCTTAATAATATGGCCCATACTACCTACTCTACGAAAAAGTGACATACCTGCGGTAACAATCTTTCTGGTGGATACTCTATCTACCTGCAGATTCCTCACTTGTAGAACATCCCCATTTGTTAGACTAGAATCTGAAAACTTCAAAGCCCTTGTGAATTCCCATAGAAGCCCAGGTTCTGTTGTGAACCTGGGCTTCTATGGGAATTCCCAAGGGCATATTGTCAAGCCCATTATTGCCTCTTTAGCTGCAGTTTACTGCCACTAAAGCGGTGATAATGTTATCACCGTTCCTTGATAATATGGCCCTTAATCTTTTTTCCTGAGCTCCAGCTAGTAATAATGCTTGAACTTTCTTTCTGCCCGTTATAACGCACTTTTCAGTATTATTAAAAAACTTAGGGAGGCCGATGGCATCAAAAGAATTTTTTTACCGATGCTAGCCATGGAATAACAATGCCTTTATCACAAGCTAAGCAATCATTTATGATGCTTTGTGTTAGTGACATCTCCTTATTTTTCCAAATCCAGAGCCACAACAACAGGGGGATTTTGAACCTGGTCACCTATGCAGTCTAGCCCTAGCTCATTGTGGCTGATGAACTGTGAGGTAGAAATAGATAGAGACAGAAACGTACGACAAAAGTGATTTTCCTCTATCTGAATTGCTGAAGGGTCCCAAACCCCAAACTGCCACCCCATAAGTAGCAACATTTTCACATTGCATGGAATAAATTTGTAACATATGAGTGAACGCACGACCCCCAGGAGGGGACAGCAAACTGAAAAATTAACCAAATGTCCTAAATAGCTTGGTTGTCTGTCTACTATGTTGGGTCTGCAAGAACCAGGTGAGCTGAGAACCAACCCAAATAAGAAAATACGTTAGTGTTTGAGAGGCGCTTTGTTCCTACCTAGATTTGTTAATTGGATACTCTTGGGGCCACAAACCATGACAAAAGATTTGGAAAAATATTCAACAGGTCAAGTGAGCCCATAAATTCCTCAACAGAATGGACTGAAAAACACAAAGCTGTGGGCATGGATGCTAATAACACCACATTGTCTGCGTATAACAAAACTGGGCATGGTGTGCTGAGCATTGATGGAACATCTAATGTACATGCTGTTAAATGGGTGCTGAGCTTATTTATTTTCAGGATGAACAGTAAAGGAGCAAGCACACACCTTGTTGCACCCCTCACCCAATGTGGATCTCAGAAAAGAAGGGAGACGGAGAAGCTGGGTAATAGGAGACTGCACCACCAGAACTAGTCACTAAGCGGCAAAAGATATTGCCCACCTCAAATGGCCTGCTGCTTATAGACCATGAAGATAAACATGTTAATTAGTTGGATGAGAGGCAATATATAGATACAAACAATTAGGTCCACAAGAACACATCAATAAAAGGCATTTGCAGGTCAACTGTTAGACTTGGGGGTCTGTAGTTGGCACAGGAAGGCACTTGTGACAAATAGGGACCCTCTCCCCTAGTCAGGGTAAGGAGGCACACTCCTAAAAAAAACCCTGCTTACCCCCTTGGTAGCTTGCCACGAACTGACAGACTTATCTCAGAGGCAGTGTGTAAAGCATTTGTGAACACATACAGTAACCAAGTGACAACACTACAGATGGACACCACACAGGTTTTACATCGAAAATAAGTATTCTTTATATAGATTTACCACAAGACCATTAAACGACAAAAACACACAATACTGTTACTTTAGATGGTAGAATTTTGCTTAGTTCTCTTAAGTTCTTAGATGCAACACTTTAAGTCAATGTACCTTTTAGATGCGACACGCAGGGCAACGAAAGTGTTGCAAGGATGTTGATGTGATGAAGATTTTGGTGCAAAGAAATAAAGACGTGAAGATCTTCCAGATGCGGCACGCCTCTCCGATGTTGCGAGAAGACTCGACTCGATGCTTCAGCTGCAGCGGCGACACCCTTTACGCGATGCGACGACAGCTGCCCTGGCAGTGACACTCTTCTCCGGCGTTGCGAGACGCTTCCGCTCGATGCGATGTTGCAGCGGCGACACCCCTTTACGCGATGCGACAACAGCAGCCCCGACGGCGGCACGCTTCTCCGTGGATGCGAGGCGCTTTTCTTGATGCGGTGCAATGCGACAACTACGATGGCTGCGATGGCGACACGCTTCTTCGGCGTTGCGAGACACTTCCTGGATGATGCGAGACGCTTCCGCTCGATGCGATGCTGCGGCGGCGACACACTTTACGAGATGCGACGACAACAGCTCCGACGGCGGCACGCTTCTCCTTCTTGAGTCATGCTTCCAGCTCCTTGCGACACTCAGTCCCTCAGAAGGCCCAACAACAGCAGCAGGCACTTCCGAAGAACTCTGGGGAGCTGGGGGGTGAAGTCTGTTGTTCCTGAGACTTCAGCAGGAGGCAAGCTCTTTTCCAAGCCCTTGGAGATCCTTCACAAGTTTGAGCAAAAGTACACACAAAGACACAAAGTTCCTTTCTCCTCTCTTTGGCAGAAAGGCAACCACTGCAGGCCAATCCCCAGGTTCAGGGATAGTTTCCTCCTCAGCTTCTTCTGGTTCCTGCCTCAGCAGAGGTTCTTCTTGTTTTCCCAAAGTGATCTAAATTCTTGGGATCAGGGTCCCAATATTTATACCCAGAAATCCTTTGTTCTCTGAAGGCAGAGGGGCCTTTGCCCAGTCCAATCCAGTTCCTGAGCACTCTGTTTACCAGACTTCTCCTTTCCTTTCACAGTGCAGGGAAGAAACATTAGAGGCCCCACAGGAGGTGGAGCCAGCATTGTGGAAGGCAAGTACAGCCCTGGAGCACTTTTTTGACAGGATTCCTTCTCTTCATTCACTGTGCAGGGCAGAGACATCAGCCGCTCCCCAGGGGGTGGAGCCAGCATTGTGGAAGGCAGGCACAGCCCTATTCAAGTCCCTGGTGCAACTCCTCCCACCCATCTAGATGCAGATCTCTCTATTCACCACTAGGGCACCTCACCCTGTCTCTTGGAATTCCCCAGCCCTGTCACTCAAACTCCAGACAAAGGAATACACAGCCTAACAGAGGCTGGTGTGAATGGCTAGTCAAGAAAATGCCTACTTTCTAAAAGTGGCATTTTCAAACACAGAATGTTAAAACCAACTTCACTAAAAGATGTATTTTATCATCCTGCGTTCAGGCATACTAAATTTGAATTTCTACCATATTCTCTGAGTCAGTTAGGATTATAAAATGTAATAACCAAATTGCCCATTCTGGCCTATGGAGAACAGGTAGCCTTGCAATAGTGAATACGAAAATGGCTGCAATTCACTATCAGGACATGCCACACACATCAGGGCATGTCCTAACTTATCCTTACAATGCACCCTGCCATTGGGCCTACCTTAGGGATGTCTGATATGAAGAAAAAGGAAGGTTTAGGGACTGGCAAGTGGGTGCACTTGCCCAGTCAGCATGACAGTACCAGACTGCACGCAGGTTCTGCAATGGCAGACCTTAGACACATTTTTACAGGCTGCTTCTGTGGGTGGCACAACCAGTGCTGCAAGCTCACCAGCAGTATTTGGATTACAAGCCCTGGGCACTCCTGGTGCACTGTACTAGGGTCTGACAAGTAAACCAAACCAACCAATCATGGAATCACAAATTATACATTAATTTACAATAGGGAGCACTTGCCCTGTGGCACTGGACAGCAGTGGCACAGTGCCCTGAGCAACTAACACCAGCAAAAACATATGAGGCAACCGCGAAAAATGGAAGGGAGACCCAATCCAATGTGCCAGGTCTAACATCAATGTTTTCAGGTCTTTTTTTATTCTCAGATATGCTTCATATGAGAGAACCAGCCAACGCGTTTCGCCTTGAAGATTATACTTCTCTGATGTTTCTTTTAGGACCCTTATCAATCTTTTTCTGATCCAGCATCTGAGGATACACTACACTCCTCCACGCTATTGGTAGGCTAGCTGTCATCTAAACCATAAAAGTTCACTTCACGCAGTGGTACTGGTCTAGGAGTAACTTCACAGATGGGTTTATTGTGTAAATGGATATACTCACCACTTGAGCATATCTCTCTGATTGTCTTGAGCACTGCATGCGGTTTCTCATACCGGTGATAGCACAATCTTTTTTTCGTTGAGTTTTAGGCTTTCTGAACACATACAAACTCTACTCCTTTGTTCACTTCATTTTAATCAAGGCCCCTTTCGTTTACCTTACACCTTCTTTCTTGGCCCTTTTTCTCTCTTTCTCTCTCCTCTCCATCATCCTCTCTTTCTTTGATCTATTTTCCTCTCACGAGACTTAGAATGTTATTCGTGGTCTTACATTATTATTCTAAAGTATACTTATGTTCTATGCCATTACAGCCCTGAAGAAGCCCATGTTTGGGTGAAACACATTGGCTGGTTCTCTCATATGAAGCACATCTGAGAATAAAAAAAGACCTGAAAATGTTGACCTGCAAATGCCTTTTATTGATGTGTTCTTGTGGACCTAATTGTTTGTATCTATATATTGCATCTCGTCCAACTAATTAACACCAATATGGATCTCGCCTGTAAGATTTCCAATCTTTCCAAACCTCACTGTAGCCCGTGTATTTGTGTGGGTGGATGCAAAAAGGTGTGCAAGTGGCTTTTCCATCCCCATCTCCAAATTTCCCATAGCCTTTGCCAATTTACGCAGTCAAATGCCAGGGTGAGGTTCATGAACTCCAAATACACAGGGCTGTGTTTTGTTTTTCGTATATTTATCTAGAATTAAGCTAAGATTCAGGCACCGCTCTCGTGTTCTAGGGTGATTTCAAAAGCTGTATTGGCATGGATCAAAAATGTAATTGTCTTCCACCCACTCAATAATTTTATTATATAGGACTCTTCTGAAGATTTTGGCTGGTATGTCTATGACAGAAATTGGGCAATAGCAACTGGGTGAAGATCGATTGCCCTTCTTGAATATTGGTACTATTGTCGTTGAGGCCCATGAGTCTGGCAAGGATGCACAATTTACATTATTGAAAACATTAGTCCATGGGAACGCCCATAAACTGGTGTCACACTTTATTAGGTCGATAGGTGTGCCATCTGGATCATGGGCTTGTTCCCCAGGGCTTTGCTGTATTGCAACTAAAACTTCATGTAGGGTCACATCCACAATATAGTTTTGGCTCTGCTGTCTTGCTTGCACATGTGTCCAGATTCCCTGTGGAATAAATTTGGGAAAATGTGCCTCCCATGCCTCACTGCTGATGTGGCAGTTAATCAACGTCCACGTTCTGTTGACTGATGTCCAAGCTGAGACAGAATCCCAAAAAGATTTGCTATTCTTAGTATCTACTGAGTTCGTCAGGCTATCCCACTGCTTTGGAATTACCTCCACCTTACTCCTTTTAGTTATTATTTTATACCTTTTTTTAGGCTGGTCACAGCAGTCAGATACCTGGGTAGGCAGTCAGGGCCTTCTGAAGAGCTTAGTTAGCAATCAAGCACTCATGATCAAACCAAATTGGAGTTGGGTAAGCATAATTAGCGAGGTTAATTTTGATCCCTGTGGAGGGATCTTTAAATCAACTTACTATGCTCTCCCTCCCTTTGCGACCATCATCAGATAGACAACCTAAAATTGGATCCAGATTCCTCTGAATAATTTCAGTCAATGTTTGTGTGGGGTTGAGAAGTTTCCAACAGACTTTCAAATTGTCGGTGGATACCTTTAAATCACAAAGGTCTGGTTGGCTTTTAGGGCCCACACTAGGTTTCAAATTCAAATCAATTTCTAAAGGGCTATGATCACCAAATTCTGCTCACAGAATAGACCCTGACAACAGGCAGTCAAATAAATTAGCAGATACAAAAATATAATCTATTCTAGATTGACAGTTCCTGCCTACCCCTGAAAGTAGGCAAACCGGCTTCACCCACACCTGCCACCTCAAGAGCATCATGCAGGTCAAGGGATGCTAGAAAGAACTCCAATTCTTTGTCCCTCAGGTCCAGACCCTCAGCGGGCAACATCCGGTTGCTTCGATCCAGGCGAACTAGTTTGGCATTAAAGTCCCTGCCAAACATAAATAGACTGGTTGCCTCTCACCTGTTACTGACCCCACAATTGAATCAATAAAGCTCAACAGTTCTGGGAACCTGCGGTTTGGGCAGTTAGAAAATCATAGTTGTAAAATCTGACAAAATACAACTGAGGATTCCCCTTATAAAGCACAGCCTAAAAGTTATTATCTGTAGTGTCTAAGGCTTTGGCCTTGCCTCCTACTGAAAGATTTATCCAAGAGGTTAAACCCCCTGAAGCCCGCCCAAACAGGATGGAATTGCTAGTGTATAAAAAAGATGTAAACATCGAGCATTATGGGACCAATAGCCCAGGTTTCCTGTGGCATAATTATTAGGGGTGGACGCTGAATTCTGTTCGGCCAGCGGAGTTTGCAGAGCTTTGCCCTCTCCATGCGGAGTTCCAAAAAACTCAGCGAAGCAGTGTAGAGTGGAGTTTTTCCTCTCGCTCGGCTCGCCAATGTTAGGTTGGTGAGTGCAAGCTAGAAAAACCATACTGTAGACCAACTCCCGATGAGATTTCCGAACTCGGGCAGTCACAGCAGGTTGCTACCGCTCGCATAGACAAACCTGCTGCTCGCGTTGAGGGAGCCGCCACTAGAATAAAATATCTACTTAAGCGGCAGAAAGAAGCAGCGCCCTCTTGCACGACACATTGTGCCATTCACACTGATTTTGTAGAGCAGGACAGACTCCCTGCACTAAAAATCAGCTAGAGTAGTGTGACTTACCTCACTCTGCTGCTCGCAGAAGATATTTTTCAGCAGAACTCCACAAACTCCACCCAGGCCTAATAATTATATATCGTAGCCACTTATAAAGAATAGCCAGTCCGGGAGAAGTTCTTTAGATTGTAGATCTGCGATCTTCCTGCTCAATACTTTCATTGTAGGCCTCTTATCGCTGCTCATTGGGCTCAAAGAATAAGTACACTGAGGGGCAAGCAAGATCATGGGGTCTTCCTGTGGGGCCTCAGGGCACATTTGTTCTATACCTGGTGGGGTGCTGGTTTTACATCTAAAGGAGAGGTAGCTTCTGAGACAGTGAGTCAATCGCACAACCCAAGGTCACTCGGGGGGGGGCCTGTTTCCCATTACTGGTCTGTCTGCCGCATTCGGGAATCCATAGGGGCCAGCACAAAATCTCTGATCCATAAAAATACCCCAAAGGGTATGGCTGGATGCTAGTTAATCCGGCTGGATTGGGTGGGCCCAGAGTTGTCAGGAGACATGTAACTGTAATATAGTTATTAAAATAACCTATTACGTAGTCCCCCGACCACCGCTTGGTATCTGGGCCAAGACAATCAACCCTTCAAACCAAGATGCTTGAATTATAAATTTCCGCGCCAATGCTAGAGTTTAACTTAAACCTGTGAACCACCTTGTTCCTTAGTTCCTCAAATGTTTTTAGTGCAGGTTTATTATGTGGCGGTGAATTCCCACTGATTATCACATGCAGGGTTGTCTCCAGGGGAAAGTTGATTACCTTGCATGCCCAGGTGATTTAAGGCTGTAACACTTTAGGAAGGTGTTTGATGCATGAATCATCCAAATGTGTAGGGGATAATAGATTAGCATGTGGGGCAGCAATGGGGTCACTAACAGAATTGAAGTCTCAGCGGGTAATATGTGAGGAATCACAGAAGGTTTGAATACCCACCCCTCCTCGGCTAATCCAGATGATGAGAAGGACTTGGGTCCGTTTTTAGCTGGATATTTTTCAGAATCTGAGGAATCAAGGGCATGGGGGAAACACCTAATGCATCTGAAAGTTCCACATCAACTGAAACAAATCCCCCAAGGCTCCACTCAATGTATACTGGAAGGTGCAGAACTGCAGAAGTGTCTTGGACTACCTCTGGTAGAAGACACCACTCATGGTCAGGAAGATAATGTTGGCTAAGGCTGTCGAGTCTGACATTTCGAGACCATTCTTGGTGATTGGTTGTGAGCCAGATCCCCTGAAAGTATGCCCAAGAACAAAGTCTCACTTCTTCCAGACAAAGGAGTAGAGACCCTACTCTCCCATGCTTGTTGATGTACCACATTGCTGTGACATTGTCTGTAAACATCTGGAAGGTCCAAACTTTGGTGGAGAGTAGGAAGGCCTTGTGTGCCAGCTGCATCACCTGCAGTTCCAACAGGTTGATTTGAATAACCTGTTCTTCTGGAAACCAGAGGACTCTGATCTCCAAATCCCCCAGGTGGGATCCTCACCATAAGGTAGAAAGTTCTGTCACTACCGTAACCACGGTAGGGGAAATGAAGGCCATCCTGCAGGCCAAGTTCGCCTCATTCCCCCACCAAACCACTTCCACTGTAGTGTTGGGGGAGAATCCAGAGGAGTCTGACAGGTCTCTCCCTCACTGTAACCACTGTCTGTGGAGGCACCACTGCATGGTGAACATTTGCCAGCATGCATGCACGACAAGGAGATTACAGGAAGCCAGTAGACCACGGAATCTGAGGACATTAAGTACAGTGATTTTGCTGGAAAAAAGGATCAATTTTCTGGATATCGGAAATCCACTGGGGAGTAGGAAAGGCACAGAGCAGGGTGGCGTTCAGCCCTGACAATATGAACTGAACTCTCCTCACTGGGAGGGCCACAGGAGTGATTTGGGCTCTTTGATTGAAAAACCCAGGTTGAAATGGGAACGCTGTCAACTGCAGACAGGGCGAAACCACCTCTGACATTGCAGCTGTGAATTGACAATTATCCAGGTACATTTTCTGTGATAGGCCACCACCACCGTGATCCCTTCTTGAAGACTCAAAGTGCTTATGTTAAGCCAGAGGGTAGCCCTGCAAATTGGTAGTGCACAGCCAAATATCACAAGTAGTTCTGGTGTAATTGCTCCAGACACTATTAATAGTGCCCAAAGGGAAATAAAGCAGCGGATTTAGAAAATGGCATTATGGGCAGTGGTACCTGCATTGTGGCAGTCCCCCAGCCATGGTCTCCAAGTAACATAACTTGTGTGTTTGTAAAGCGCACATTCACTCGTAGGCATCTTGGAGCTGAATAACAGATGTTTATTTTTACCCAATTTAATGGTACTCATTTTATTGGCCCTGAAGGAGCCGAACCTGCATGTTCTAGATCTATTCTAGACTCACAATTTGATGGTTCTTTTTCGCAGCATGAAGGCATAGAGGGTAGAAAATATTGTTAGTGTTTCCCATCAAATCATCAATAAATCCTTGTACAACTGAGTAACCATAGACAACTCAGTAAAGTTAGTGGGTTTCTTATAAAGCCAAAAATAACTAGACGTAAAGGCACCTCAAAATGAGAGAATATAAGTACATTGGGACAAACATAAAGCCAAATCTGCGCAATCAACGCAATGGATACAGCATAAAGAAAACAGCAAGTTCCAGTATCAGTGTACAAAGGGTCATCACTCTAAAATCGAAATTCCCCTGCATTTAAACCTGCAAGAATAAACATTAAGCTGTCACTACTCTATCACTAGTATGACATCCCTATTCTAATTGATATAGTAGGAAAAAGAATCAAGCAAACGCGTAAGCATGTGGAGTCTTCCTAAGAAGTCTTCTCCACAGAATGGGTCAAACAGCTTAAAGCTATAGACCTAAAGCTCATATGAACAAGTCTAAAGAAGTTCAGCTACTCTATGTCTGAGTGTCTCGGAGTGTCAGAAGGGAAACTGGACTCTTTCCCTACTTGTACACATAATCATAGGTTCAAATTTCCCAGAAGGCTTTTCGAATCGTCACGCCATGCAGATGTCAATGCAGAGCATGCAGATTTCTCTTATAGTCCTAACTAAGGAAACAAAGGCGTTAGTCTGACTAACAAGGACGATTTGTTCGCCAGCAACAGAAATGTGAGAAAGACAAAATGCACGTTGCACATGAAATTCAAGTGATTCATTTTAAATTAGAGCTTCCAGGGAAACATTTAAGGAATACAAATTCAGGCTAACATAAGAAAGTCAACTCATGAACAGTGTGAAATTGCATTTACAATAAGGTACATTTAGTTTCATGTTAATGTTTTCAGCTAGTTACAGTCACTTTCTACGTTAATATGCTCCATGTTACATTTATATTGTCTAAGCACCTTACAGTTCATACTATTACAGTTCACGTACTAAGACTCACTGTTAATACAACAGGAATATATGTGAGTGTGAACTACTCTTGGGATTATATTGCACCCCTAAGATTGAAATACATTTTCCGCTACATCAGTTCCCCCCTCTGATGACCTGTGTCATCATAAACACTTTCACCACTCTCTGTAGAGTAGACCAATCTAAACTTATGTTGTAGCTAGTCCTAACTGTCTAGACTCCCCCAGCTGTTTCAGGTTTTCATAATGACTGTCCTCCAGTCTTTCAAATCTGCATTCCCTTTCTCTCAAGGAGTTTTCCATTTGTCTTGCCTTATGTCATTTGTATGCTCTTACCATTCCCAGCAAAATGATAACACAAACCACAACTTTGATAATGGGCTTCAGAATGTAGCCAAGAATTCATTTTCCTAGGCCAGTAAACTAACTTCCAACCTTTCCAAAAACTCTTCCAACCTTGTCCCATATTCCCTCAATCGCAAGATCATGTATCGCATGGTGTATTTCCATAATGATGCTTATATAATTCCTTATATCTCTACTGTTGTCAGGGCTATAAGTGCAAAAACAACAATTCATGGACAGAATGCTGAACAATGTCATACATTCACCCAGTATGGAGATGTGTGCCTAATTCCATTGTTTGTTTGCTTCCCATGCCATTCCAGTTTAGATCCAGCCATATGCAAATCAGTCTTGACCCTGTTCCACTTGGGAACAGTCCAGCCCGAATACCAAGACAGGTCCTCCCTGGAATGGAAACAAGCATCCTAGGACCGGTTTCGGGGTTTAACCCTTCATCAGCCACGCTAGCTTGACTCCAGTGGCACGGACAGCACGGGACCCACGTCTGAGCATACCCGTCCCACTCGGGTTAAGAAATGCAAAAAGAACAATTGATGGACAGAATGCTGAACAATGTTACACATTCACACCAGTACATAGATCTGGGCCTAAAACCATTGTTTTATTGCTCCCAATGCAATTCCAATTTAGACCCAGCCATATGCAAAGTAGTCTTGACCCTTTTCCCTACTGTTTCCGGTCCAGGGAGGTCTTGTCTTGGCAGTTCAGGCTAGACTGTTACCATGAGGAACAGAACGAAGACTAATTTGCATATGCCTGGGTCCAAACTGGGGTGGTGTGGTGAACAAAAGAACAATGGATTAAACCCAGATCTTTGTGACTGTGGGTGAATGTTTGCATTGGTCAGGATTCTGTCCATTTTGTATTCCTTTTGCAGGGATATAAGTGCAACACCGCTGAACCTACAGCATTTTACAGACTCCACATTCTTTTGCTAGCAAGAATCTAAAGCAAGCCGATTTTGAATCACCATCGCCCTTCTCTAGACTATATCTCCATCTATGAGCAACAAAGACTGGTCTGTATTCATAGACAGCTTGTCCACTAATGTGGATAAGTTCTAATCTTGATGCCATTCAACACAACACCCACACTGGGTATCATTGCTTCAAATATGTCTCCAACGATCTCTCCTGCACCTTGTCTGGTGACTCAATTTACTTTCCAATGTCCCCAGGTCTTCCACATGATATACCTTTGGAAATACCACAGCCACGTCATAATTCATACTAATTTGCTGGCAAGCGAACATATGCATTCTTCCCACACACAAAATATACATTTGGCACTACTTGAATAGCATCTAGCAAGAACTTTTTGGAGGACTCATCATTCAAGATTATGTGATCACACACACTTTGTCCCATGAATATCTTATCAAGTATGTGAGTACCTATCAAATGCAAAGCTTGCCTCGTTGATCCCAAGCTAAAGCTATTTGACCATAATTTCCTTTAGCCTTGTGAGCTAACTCCTCCTTAGTACACTCAAGCGCCTTCTCCCTACTATCACATTTTGCAATTAATGCTCTATATCTATCTTCTACCTGATCTCTGAATTTCTTTTCTATGTCTGTTAATGAACATGTTAAATTTTGTCTATGTGCATAAGCAGTATCTAAAGTCATTGTAGGTGTGAAAAACTTTCCCATTTTCTCTCCTTGCTTCTAATAGTAATAATTGTTCAAGTGCTTATAAGCTGGAACTTCTGAAAGCACTAGATCAGAATTGGAGAAAAAGAACTCGTAATGACCTTTTCCATAACACATACTAAGAAGCAAACTACATGATATACCATAGGTCAATTGAAAGTGATGGTACCTAATGCCTTTTTTGACCGATGCAGGTAGTTGCATATACACATATAACATTCTCTTAAATCCATATTATTCACATATTCATAGAGCCAATCAATCAAGGTTTGTAGAGCGCACTACTCACCTGTGAGGATCTCAAGGCGCTGGGGAAGGGGGTGTGAGCAGCTCCATTAGGGTCATTCCAAAAGCCAGGCCTTGAGGTCCTTTTTGAACTGGTGCAGTGTCAGGCTTCATCAGATGAGAAGGGGCAGTTCGTTCCAGGTCTTGGCTGCGAGATAGGAGAAGGATCTACCACCTGCTCTGGCCCTGTAGAAATGGGGGGCAGTGGCTAGGGCTAGGTCGGCTGAGCGGAGGTTTCTCTTGGGGCCGTGGAAGGAGATTTGTTTGTTGAGGTATTGGGGTCTGGTGTTGTGGAGGGCTTTGTAGGCATGTGTGAGCAGTTTGAAGGTTATTCTTTCGACGGGGAGCCAGTGGAGGTTGCAGAGTTGTTTGGTGATGTGGGCATGACGTCGGATGTTAAGGATAAGTCTGGCTGCGGCTTTCTGGGCGGTTTGGAGTTTGCTGAGGAGATTTTTTGTTGATTCTGGAGTAGAGAACGTTTCCGTTGTCCAGTCGGCTGGTAATGAGTGCGTGGGTGACTGTCTTCCTGGAGTCAGGGGGATTCATTTGAAGGTCTTGCGAAGTATGCTGAGGGTGTTGAAGCATGTGGAGGATATGGCATTGATCTGGCGATTCATGGTGAGTGACGAGTCGAGTATGATGCCGGGGTTGCGTGCGTGGTCTGTTGGGGTAGGTGGGTCTCCGAGATTGGGGTGCCACTAGAGTACCTTTGCATAAGCATTTAGCGTATAATCACCTTTGGGCAAATCTACCTGCAGCGAGCGACTAGCTTGCTCTATTATGCACGTTTCAGATTCTAATGTACCCTGTTTAGAGGCAATGGTAGTAGGTACGGATGTCCCTTCTATCCCCACTTCCTAGACCTCATCATAGTGAGCACTGTATATGCACTCAATAATAACTGCACCTATGACTCTGATTACCCCTACAATAAGTGTACCTGCAATACATTTGTGTTTACGATTCGAATTGCCAGACTCCATTTTCATAACTCGGATTTCTGCTGTAAGAGAGTAAGCACAAGAGTCTCTTTCTCTGCCTCTTGAAGTTCTTAAGCAACAGAGTCTATGAACAGCATTCTCTGGGCCTTCAGAAATTCTGCAACAGTCTTTGCTACAGCATTTACACAGTTCAGAAGACTTCCCTATCCTCTCCTCTTCTTCAAGAAAGGAGAGTCCCTATTTTATTCTTCTTCCGCTCAGCCCTAGGTTATCTTACTCAAACAGCGTTATTCATAGTTCAATTAACAGTTCAGTTTGCATCTCTTACGAGATCAGAGCCAATCTCCTCAATGACTCGCTGTAATGGTCCAGCCCTAAATGCTGCAACTTTTTCTGGTGGTGGCTGAATCTAAAGGTTGGAATTTGAATATCCTCTAGAATCAGAGTACGTAAGCCATCCAACCTTGGTGGAAAGGGGCATAGTCAATGACAAAAGTCCATCAGCTTCTAGTCCAGGAACCCTCAGCTCGATTACAATAAGCAAAATTGCTGTCTTGGTTCACATTCTCCCCGGCATTTGTAGCTGCGTATTTTCACTCAGAAGAAGTGTACCTCTGACAGGGCACACTTGTTGTTCTCAATCTCCTTACAGTTCCTGAAGCTTGCTCAGTCTCACTCTGGCCTGATTCAGACGATTTGGTAATTAGAACAAGTTCTTTTTCAGAGGAAAGTCTCAGATTTCTTATTTTCTGTCTTTCAGTCCGCGATTCACTGGCAGTTTTACTCTTCTCCTGCTTGTTGACAGCTTCGGGCCACTTTCTACACTGGCTTCCTCGGCTGAGTCTGACTCTTTACCACTCTCAACATTACCGTCTCCATCAGAGTCAATACCTGGATCGTGAGTAGCTTGATCCCACTCAGCTTGACTCTGTGTATCTCCAGCATCAACAGTTGATTAGAACCAAAGGCAACGCATCAGGCCATTTCAAATACATAGAAGCCCACACTTTTGCCAATCTCGTCTTTAGAGTCCCATTTATCTGTTCCACAATGCCTAAACCTTTTGGCCTGTAGCTACAATGCAGTCTCTGATCCACGCTTACGGCAGTACACAACAGCTTTATGATTTCTCTGGTAAAATGTCCCCCTCTATCCAATTCAAATGTAGTTGGAAATCCAAAACGAGGCACAAGCTCCCTCAATAATACCTGTGCTACTGTGAGGCTATCACATCTCCTAGTTGGGTAAGCCTCCACCTACCGTGAAAAGTTGCACACAACAACCAAGACGTAGCTCAGTCTGTTGCACACAGGCATCTCGATGAAGTCCCATTGGATCCTATTGAATGGGCTCACGGACCTTCCAATGTGACTAAAGGCAACAACCATTTTCTTTCCAGCATTCATTTGATGACATGTCACACACCGATGACACACTGCTTCCGCAATTACACAAAACCTCAGGCTGATCCTTGTCTGTCGGAACAATTTCACTACTGCATCACTTCCTATGTGAGCTGCTCCATAAATTTGCCCCGCCCAAGGGTTGAGCAAACAATCTTGTAGTACTGCTCTACCATCAGTTGAAACCCATAAATCATCATCTCCCTTCTCACACCCTGCTCGAATCTATCCTGCATGTCCTGATCAGTAGCCTCTAGTTGCAAATGCGTGACTTCATCCAATGTATCTGCAATAGCTAGCATCATTCTGAGTTTGGTCTTCTCTGTGCTCTTGTCAACATATTCCCCATTAAAATGAGTGTTTGGCACAAAAACGAGCAACTTTGTCTGCATATCTGTTCCCAAGTGTCACAAAATCATCCTCCTTCATATGAGCTGCACATTTGAAAACAGCCATTTTCTTCGGCAGATGCAACGTTATCAACAATTGCCCCACACTTTCTCCATTTCTTATTGGCGAACCTGATGACGTTAGGAACCCTCTCTGCGACCATAGCTATCAAAAGTCATGAACTGTAGGAGAGTAGGATCTGCTTCATATGGTTACCCCGACTTTTTGCTGCTGTAACACTGTTTTTCGACTTTAGTCTGGCTGGGGCCTGCTATTTAGGACCCCAGCCTAGCTGCTTCTTCTCTAAATTGATTCCTAGTACCTTAGGTACACCACAGATTGGATTCTGGGGTGCCCTTATAAGTCCCTAGTGTATGGTATACAATGTATGTAGGGCATAGGTACCCCAGAGGCCTACTACGGGCTGAAGCATGTATTATGCCACCCCTGGGAAGCCCTCCAAAATGACACCACAGGTCTGCTACTGCAGCCTGAGTAAGGTGGTGCATGCACCCCTTACTGAGTTATAGTTCCAAAATATCTTACCTATCACTGCACCTAGAAACATATCAGTCACCCCTATGGCAGGCCTTCATAATCCTGAAGGCAGGGTGCTTGGTTTTGAGTGAGAGGGTGCCCATGCATGAGCAGAGTCCCTCCACAGCCTTCCGAATCTCTTCTCTGGGGTTGTCTGTGATGCAGCCTGACTATATACTCTTAAGTGCATTATAACCAAACGGTAAATGCTAACTTTGGACTGGCTGCATGGAAACATGTCGTCTTTGGGGTCAAACACCTTGGAATCATACCCCCACACCAGTAACTGGTGTGGGAGTATGATCCCACACTTCTAGAGGGAGAGACATGACAGCACCGGTATATCCGGTACCAACTTAAAAGAGCCCTGGCATCACAAAATGGATGCTGCAGTCACAGACACGAGTCTGGCCTCCTGCTGCTGACCGAAACTCCGGCAGGGGAGGCCTGGACAATAGGTTTCCTGTCACAGGGAGGTGTCACCACATCCCAGACAGGCTTTAGTGTATTGGGGCTGGGTGGGTGCACTCTGAGAGTGCTTTGAAGTCCTGCACTGGGGGCACATTTGGTGTCTCTGTGCATAATCCAGTTCAAACCGGTCACAGGGGCTACCAGCCCTTGCTCTGGCGTGAAGCTGGACAAAGGAAATGGGTGTAGCCACCCCTCTTTCCAAACCCTCCCATAGGTTGGTCCCCTGAGTTAGTCCAACCCCTTCTTTGGGTATAAGATAGGAACCGCTGGCAACAGGACTTTAGATATTCCTGGATGAAACTCTGCAACTGAATCCTGGACCTTCAACGATCTGTTCAACGCCAGATGACTAAAGAATCTCCCTTGAAGTAAAGGAGTTACTCCCCTGCTTGGCAGGCACCAAAGACGCATCTGTCCGGTCTGAATCTCCATAGCTCCCACCTGACGCCGAAGACTTTGCAACACCAGAGGTAGATCTCCAGACTTCCCAGAGGCCGACCTAAGTCCCCAGCAAAGCTGAGACCCGTAACGTGAAACCGGAACCCCTGGACACTGTGCACATATGCAAGTGCATCAGCTTTCCGATGTCTCCTGAGGCTGTGCATTGAGTTTCAATAGCCAGGACCCTGAGCAGAGAATCCGCTGAAGATTGTCGGCCTGGTCACTCCGAGTGACCCATGGGCCGCCATTTTGTGATTCCTCTTGAGGTCCCTTTGCGATCCCTGGTCCCTCGACTGGTGGGTCCCTGTGAAGGTAACTTTGACTTTCTTTGGACTTTCCTGGTTGCTCCAGATGTGCCCTCACTCCTCCTTGCTGGTGGAGTCCCTCGGATCTTGTTGGTCCGCACCAAAGCATCTTTCTCTTTTCTGTGTGGGATGCCGTTACCAAGGCTTGTTGTGTCCAATCTGGGCACCGACGCTGCAGCACTCAACATCCTTTGTGGGACAGCTAAAATCCAGCTCCTGGTCATCCTCGACACCACCTGGTCCTCGTGGCTGAAGAGTCAAGCTTCACCTTCTTCACCTGAAACACCCGACATCGGTGGGCATTTGTCTATCGTGCCCCTGGTCACTGGCAAGTGACCCAGACTCTGTCCCCTCTGCTTTCAGGTTCCTCACATCTTTGATCCAGGCTTGGATCTCTTCGGACACTTCGCATCTTCCTGGCAGCAGCACTTCTTTGCCAGCTTCCATTGAAAACGACGACGCGACCCGACACCATTTGACACCTATGCACCTGTCTTCCCTGGGTGAGGTTACTCGAGTACTCTGGTGGTCCCGTGGTTGTTGACCCTAGAACTGTCTAAGCCCAAGAGGGTTTGGTCCTAGTCCATCTCTAAGTGTCTTTTATCTTTAAAAATCTAACCACGACTCTTCCGATAGCAGCTAACGGGAGTTTGCAGCCGTGGGTTCCCTGTGTCACTACCTTGGGTGGTTCCTTGGGGTCCCAGTGATTTTATAGACTCCAGGCCTTGTGTCTTGTCAAGTCGTGGTTCTTATAGCACTATTTTAGTATATGGTTTGGCTCGCCCCTAGGGCCTAACGTGTATTTCGTGGTACTTTACTGTTTATTTGAAGTGTAAATTATGTGCCTTTGCCTCTAGCCTCATAAAGGGACAACAGAGGGGTGTGTTTAGTAATAAATACATATATTTTATATATATACCTGATGTAGTCTCCTTTCATTTAGTGACTCAAGAGATTATAGACTGGTAAAACAAGCTGCTTTACATTCCATCAAGACTTAGTCTGAAGGCTGCTCTCATAGCTACCACTAGGATAGCTATCAATAAAGGTTGTCTTTAACCTGTCATCATTAAGGGGTTGTTTGGACTGGTGCAAGGTGCCCACGATAACTAGTGGACAGCATATACCAGGCCAACTTCTCACATTTGTGTGCAGCGTGTGGTATTTCAGCTTGCTATTGTTTTACCAGATAATCTCAATTTAATGACTAACTGAAAACCACTTAAGGTACCTAAGGTACATATAATACAAGCTTGGAATGCAGTAAGTTCTACTGAACTTAGAGTTGTGTGTCAAGAGCTTAGCACACTCTTTCTACAACTCAAGAGAGTTTAGTGGGCCACGCTAGAGTAGGTAGAGCATACACCACACCTCACTAGTAATGACTTCAAGGCCAGGAACCAGTGGGACCCTGCCAGAAGCCAATGGGCTTCTTCCCTCCAAGTATGATAACCTCCCATTCTTGGAATTGAGAGCATTATGCAGTACTAGTAGACTGAAGACAGGCAAAAGTGCAAACACCCAATGCCTTACAGAGGTACTTCTGTTGGATGACCTCAGAAGACCTACATGGTCTGAAGGGGCAGGCATAGTGGGCGGGGCAGCTGATAAGGAAGGACCTAGGGGTTCAGACACCCTTAACCTGACCTCTGGAGCTGGCCAGGGGGATGACAATGATCCTGACCTGGACAATGCAACTCCTCCTGAAAATGAGGAAGATGGCCATGATGGCTCTCTCTTTACTCCACCAGGAAGAGTTGGGAGTGTGCTTAGAAGGTCCAGATCTCCTTCTCAGAAGTATAACCATTCTGACACCTCCATAGGGACCACTGTCTCCTCTCATAGAAGGAAACCTCCCAGGAGAGGAGAGAGAGACTGCTTAAGTATGAAGAAGCTCATCTTCAGATCAGAAAACAGCAGTTGGCCTTAGACAGGGAATCTCTAGAGATTCTGAGAGCTAGAAAAAAATGGGACTAGAGTCCCATGGTGGCAGCAACTTCCCTATTGTTAGGGAGAGGTCTCATGAAATAGAAACCTAAACAAGATTGTCCCTCCCTACCAGAGTGGGGATGACATCCACAAATGGATTACTGCACTGGAAAGGGCCTGTAAAGTACAAAGGGTCCCCCAGGAGCAGTGGGCAGCAATCTTGTGGCTCTCCTTTGCAGACAAAGGTAGAGATAAGCTCCTCACTGTTAGAGAGGAGGATACTGATGATTATGCCAGTCTGAAAAGTGCATTGATTGAAGGGTTTGGCCTAACCACTGAACAATACAGGTTAGGGTTCAGAGATACCCAAAGGGCACAAAATCAATACTGGGTGGACTTTGTACATTGTGCTACTAAGGCTCTGAAGGGTTGGTTACTTCGTAGCAAGTTGCATGACTTTCAAGGATTGTACAATTTAATTATGAGGGAGCAGATCATTAATAATTTTCAAAATCACCTGTTGCATCAGTACCTGGTGGACTCTGATCTAACCTCTCCCCAAGAATTGGGAAAGAAGGCATGCAAATGGGTCAGAACCAGGGGGAGACAGAAGGTTCAGAACCAAGGTGGTGACCAGAAGAAGCAAGATTCAAAGAACTCTGACAAGGGTGGGGAGAAGGGTAAAACCAGAAGTCTTCACCAGGTCCCCAAAATTCTTCTTCAGGGGTGAATCCCACTCATAAAGGAAAAGGCCAAAAGAAACCATGGTGCAAGATCAGTAAGCAGAAAACTCACTGGACTAGTGATTGCACCAAGTCCAAAGACTCAACTCCAGCCACCATTGCCCCTAAGGCAACTGTTCCCCCTAGTGCAGCTACAATTGGTGGTGGTAATACTCAGAATAAGGGTGCAGTAGGGTTAACCCTGGGTTCTGAGATGGACTCGGGCCTAGTCAGAGTAACAACTCAGGCTGTCCTGATCTGTGATGGGGGCATGGATATGTCGCCCTTTGTGAGTCCCAGTAACTTGGGCAAATACAGACAGCAGCCTTTGATTAATGGAACAGAGGCTTTGGCATTCAGGGACACAGGTGCAAGTTTCACAATGGTGACAAAAGATCTTGTGGACCCTGGGCAGGTTATACTTGGTGAAATGTACCAAGTGACCAATGCTAGCAATGTCAGGACATACCATTCCTTGGCAGTTGTTAATTTCTCCTGGCGAGGGGTAACTGCCCCCAAAAAGGTTGTGGTAAGTGCAGACCTCCCTGTGGAATGCTTGCTTGGCAATGATCTGGAAACTTCAGCTTGGGCTGAAGTGGAGCTCAGGACACATGCAGCAATGTTAGGGATCCCTGCACATGTATTTGCTGTGACTAGGTCACAGGCCAAAATGTCTAACACTGAACAGGCCCTGGATTCTGGAAGAATGGACCAGGTGCTTCCCAAGAGGAGGAGCAGTAGGGTTAAGGCAGTGCCTTCCCCCCTGACTCAGAGTACAGATCAGCCTCCTGAGGGAGATGATCTTGGACCTGAAGAAGGAACTGTCCCAGAGGAGCTTGAACCTGACCAGGTTGAGTTTTTGGGGACAGGGGGCCCTTCCAGGGCAGATATGAGCCAGGAGCAGAAAACATGCCCCTCTCTTGAACCCCTCAGAAAGCAAGCTGCTGATGAGGCTGCTGGTAATGCTAGTGACACCCATAACATCTATTGGGAAGATGGACTCCTTTATTCAGAGTGTAGAGACCCCAAGCCTGGTGTTTCCAGGAGGTTGGTAATACCTTTGATGTTTAGGGGCTTCCTACTGACACTAGCCCTAGATATTCCCTTAGCAGGACACTTAAAAATAAGACTCGGGACAGAATTGTTCCTCACTTTCATTGGCCCCCTATTTCTGAAGACACTAAGGAGTTTTGTCGCTCCTGTGTGACCTGTCAAGCCAGTGTCAAGGCAGGTGGAACCACAAAGGCCCCCCTAATATCACTGCCTGTGATGGGGGTCCCCTTTGAGAGGGTGGGGATTTACATTGTTGGTAGCATCTGGCACAGATTTATCCTGGTGGTGGTGGACCATGCCACTAGGTACCCAGAAGCCATTCCACTTAGGACCACTACAGCACCTGTGGTGGCAAGGGACTTCTTGGGTATATTCTCAAGAGTAGGCTTTCCTAAGGAGGTAGTATCTGACAGGGATGCAAATTTCATGTCAAGTTACTTGACTTCAATGTGGAAGGAATGTAGAGTGAATTACACATTCACCACACCCTATCACCCACAATGCAATGGTTTAGTTGAAAGATTCAACAAAACCTTAAAGGGCATGATCAAAGTTCTCCCAGAAAAGCTTAGGCGTATATGGGACATGCTTTTGCCCTGCCTTTTATTTTCCTACAGGGAGGTGCCTCAAAAGGGGGTTGGTTACAGCCCTTTTGAACTTTTGTTTGGCCATCCTGTTAGGGGTCCTTTGTGTCTGGTGAAGGAGGGGTGGGAGTTACCTCTGAAACCTCCTAAACAGGACATAGAGGACTATGTACTTGGTCTCTGCGCCAGGATGGGTGAGTATATGAAAAAGGCCCCTAAAAACCTTGAGGCTGGCCAGGAATTACAAAAGGCCTGGCATGACCAAAAAGGCTGTGCTGACTATTTACCAGCCAGGGCAGAAAGTGTGGGTGTTGGAGCCTGTGGCCCCAGCAGCCCTCCAGGACAAATGGAGCAGTCCCGATACAACTGTTGAACAGAAAGGGGAGGTTACCTACTTGGTAGACCTGGGAACCCCTAGGATTCCTCATAGGGTACTTCATGTCAACAGACTAAAACCATATGTTGACAGGGCAGGCATGGGCTTGCTCATGGCTACTGATGAGGGACAGGAGGAAGAGAGTGACCCACTCCCTGACCTGCTCTTTCAGAACCCCCGATGATAGACCCGTAGATAGTGTAGCCTTGGCAGGCAGCCTGACTGTCCAGCAACAAACTGACTGCAGAAAAATTCTCAGCTAGTTTAGACATATGTTTTCTTTGACTCCAAGTTAGACTACCTGGTGCACTCATGAAGTGGACACTGGGGGCAGTCTGCCTGTGAAGAATAAGATCTACAGGCAGCCTGATCATATCAGGGACTGTATAAGGAAAGAGGTCCGAAAGATGTTGGATTTGGGAGTCATTGAACCCTCAGATAGCCCTTGGGCTAGATCACCTGGTCCACCCGAGGAATGTTTTGGTGGCCCTGCAAAAAGAAGGCCTAACTATTAAGGCTACTAAGTGCCAGATAGGGAAGAGCCAGGTTGTGTACCTGGGTCACCTTGTAGGTGGAGGCCAGGTCCAACCATTGCAGAGCAAAATCCAGACCATAATGGACTGGGTTGCTCCACTACCCAGACTCAGGTGAGAGCCTTCTTAGGCCTGACTGGGTATTACAGAAGATTTGTAAAATGTTATGGATCCATTGTAAACCCATTGAATGACCTTACTTCCAAGAAAATGCCCAAAAAGGTTCAGTGGACAGCTAGCTGTCAAAAGGCATTTGATGACCTGAAGCATGCCATGTGCACTGCTCCCATTCGGCAAATTCCTGATTACTCCAAAACGTTCATTGTGCAAACAGATGCATCTGAGTTGGGGGTAGGGGCTGTACTGTCGCAGTTGAATGATGAAGGCCAGGATTAGCCAGTAGCTTTCATAAGCAGAAGGCTGACCCCCAGAGAGAAACGTTGGTTAGCCATTGAGAGGGAGGCCTTTGCTGTGGTTTGGGCTCTGAAGTAGTTGAGGCCATACTTGTTTGGTACTCACTTCATTGTTCAGACAGACCATAAGCCCCTCTTATGGCTAAAACAGATGAAGGGTGAAAACCCCAAAATTTTAAGGTGGTACATTTCCCTACAGGGGATGGACTACACAGTAGAACTTAGACCTGGGAGTAACCATACCAATGCAGATGAACTCTCCAGATATTTCCACTTAGAACATGAAGACTCAACTGGTCAAGGTTAGTTTAATGTCCCTGTGTTTGGGGGGGGTTGTGTAGGAGAGTAGGATCTGCTTCTTATGGTTACCCCCACTTGTTGCTGCTGTAACACTGTGTTTTGACTTTAGTCTGGCTGGGGCCCTGCTATTCAGGACCCCAGCCTAGCTGCTTCCTCTCTAAATTGATTCCTAGTACCTTATGTACACCACAGATTGGATTCTGGGGTACCCTTATAAGGCCCTAGTATATGGTATACTATGTACCTAGGGCATAGGTACCCCAGAGGCCTACCAAGGGCTGAAGCATGTATTATGCCACCCCTGGGAAGCCCTACAAAATGACACCACAAGTCTGCTACTGCAGCCTGAGTAAGGTGGTGCATGCATCCCTTACTGAGATATAGGTTCACTGAGATATAGGTTCACTATATCTCACCTATCACTGCACCTAGAAACCTATCAGTCACCCCTATGGAAGGCCTTAATAATCCTGAAGGCAGGGTGCTTGGTTTTGTGTGATAGGGTGCCCATGCAGGAGCAGAGCCCCTCTGCAGCCTTCAGAATCTCTTCTCCGGGGTTGTCTGTGATGCAGCCTGACCATATACTCTTAAGTGCATTATTGTCAGGTCCTCGAATCCTCGGAGACATACGATGCTCAAGGGGGTCCACTTCCTGATAGCCCCAAGGTCTGAGTGATTCAAAAGACACAATAGAGTGATCAGGTGAGGGAAGGAAAGGATGGGATCAGCAGGGAGGGAGATCTGAAACGAGAGGTAAACAAGAATAAAAACACCATACTAAGGCTACTCTAGATAACAGAAAACCTTATATACTAATTCCCCCTGACCCCAATACCTGCAAAGTAAAATAACTGTTCGGGAGTCCTAGGAATGAATCTCTGATCTGCCAATGCCACTAGCAGATCTCTGGATAAAGCAATGGTATTACTACACACAGCGTTATGGCATGGTGTAATGGAAAGTGAGAAAACCTAACAATATGGTAACATACCCAGAGGCACTAGTTGAGGCTCATAACATGGGAATGGAGCTGTCTTCGGAGGAGCTCTACAAGCCCCTGCTGTAGAGTACAGAAAACAAACCAAGGTACACACTGTTACAGACGGTCTGTAGTGGAATCATTCAGATCCCCAAATAGACTTCAGCATACTAATAAACATCAGAACGTCCAGGTAGATGCCACAAATACTTGAATCTGTCAAATTACTCTATTATCGCAATGATGCTCAATTTCAAAGGCAAAAGAATACTGAATAAATCAATATGTCTTGACAAGGAGTTAATTCAGGAGTAAATCCATAAGCATACCATTACTTCCAGCTTCCTTGCCGTATTACCTTCATATCGGGATAGCTGGATTAGGCATGCTATCAAGAAAGGAGCACATTTAAGGGATAATACTTTTAGACAACCACACCACCGCACGGGTTGAATAAAGCAGGAAACGCTCCCACAGTTCCTAGGAGCTATGAATACAAAAAACAAAGGTGAAATACAAATTGCCCCGCAAGAGCCAAGACCCGGCTCGCCCAACAGGGCTATGGTGCTCTAAGATTTAGCTTCCGATCGGGAAACTCAGGCTAACAAGGATATAAGGCCACTGAGAGTACAAAAGAGAAGTTGGTGCTGTAAGCACCCCTACCAGGACTCCTTCTTCTTCGTGTCCGTTCCGCGGAGAAACCAGGAATAAACGGCACGCGACTGGTGCTCCGGAAGCGTATAAGTGAGCTTCCAGGAAACGTCGTGATGCCGCAAGGGCATCACAGGAACTGTAGTTCTTCGAACTACCACTTCCCGTATTACAGCACTGTACGACGTGACAGTGTTCTTCTATGGCACCCCGAGTGCGCCGTGACAGTACATCCCTCTCCCGAAGAACACTGACAGAGCCAAGGCTTCTTAGGGAAAAGTTTGTGAAAGAGATCCGTGTAACGCCGGGCATGGACCCCAGAGGCCGTCTCGCATGAATTCTCCTCATTTCTGTATCTCTTCCAGGCCACTAGGTACCACAGCCTACTCCTGTAGATCTTGGAGTCTAAAATACCGCTCACCTCATGTTCTACCTCATCGTTCACCAAGATAGGCGCTGGACCCTTCCTCACCGAGGCATGGGCTGGCTTAACCAGTGACACATGAAAAGCAGGGTGTATGCGTAAGTTGGAGGGCAAGGCTAATTTGACCACCACCGGGTTGACCAGCTTAACCACCTTGTAGGGAACTATGTATTTGGGATTAAAAATGCTGTACCTCTTGAACCTTATGTTCCTAATAGATAACCAGACATAATCACCTTTTTATACACAGGTCCAGAGCGTCTATGCTTGTCTGCGTAAGCCTTGTACTTGATTTTCGCTGCTCTCAGACCTCTCTGTGCAATTTTGAGCACTTTCTGAATATGGGTTATTCTCTCTTGCACCTCAGGTACCTGTGTAGTGTGAGAGGGATGCAGAAAGAGGGTAAAAGAAGGATGGAATCCATAAGTGCAGAAAATGGGTGTAAGTCTAGTGGAACTATGAATTGCACTATTATATGCTACTTCGGGCAACCATAATTTGTCCACCCAAGCTTCGGTAGAGACATCCAAGTAACATCTGAGATACTGCTCGAGGGTCTGGTTTACCCATTCGGTCTGGCCATTAGTTTGCGGGTGGAAGCTAGTGGAGCTGTTGGAAGCAATTCCCAATGCTGAACACCACACCCTCCAAAGGTTTGCTGTGAACTGAGATACAGGGTTGGAGACTATGTTCTTAGGTAATCCGTGTAACCTTACTATGTGGGTCAGCATTAACTAGGCCAACATGCTGGCTGAGGGAATCCGTTTACAGACAGCGAAATGAGCCATCTTTGTGAGGTAATCCACCACCACTGAAAATGACAGTGTGGCCATTGTCTGCAGGCATCCCTACCACAAAATCCACAGAGATGTCTTCCCAGGGTTGTTCTGGACTGGGAAGCGGTTGTAGGAGCCCCGCTTGTCGCACATGCATGGTCTTCATTTGATTGCAGGTGGCACATTGTTTTATCCACACAGAAATATCAGTTTTTATGGTAGGCCACCAGAACTACCGCAACACTCTCGCCAATGTTTTTTCCTGGCCATTGTGTCCATCACAGGGTAAGGTGTGACACCACTCAAAGGCTCGTTTACCGAGGGACTCAATAGGAAGTAGCAACTGCCTTCCTCGCATCGGAAATCCTTGGGTCACCTTCCAGTCCTTGTGTATTCTTAACCATTCCTTCCACTTATCAGTGGGGATATTATGCGCCACACTCCGGAGAAATGCATCCATAAAGGTAATGCCAATCAGATTCTGTAGATTAATTATAACCTGCTTGATGCCTTCCTCTGGATTTGTGGAGGTCGTTTGACGGGTTAAAGCATCTGCCTTTCTGTTGTCTCTCCCTGGTCTGTACGTCACCAGAAAGTTGAATCCTGCAAAGAAAAGCATCCATTGCAAGATGTCGCGCAGCTGTCATAAATTGGAGGTTGCGATCGTCAGTGAACACCGTCATCACGTGTTTGGCTCCATTCAGTAGATGCCTCCAATCCACAAATGCTTCCTTGATGGCAAGCAGTTCTTTTTGTGCAATAGTATAATTGCGTTCCGCAGGGTTACGTTTCCTTGACATATAAGTCACAGGGTGTAATTGACAAGTATCTTTGTGGCGTTGAGAAAGCACCGCTCCCACCGCTGTGTCTGAAACATCCGCCTCGACAATGTATGGCACGTCCCCCCAAGGCATCACAGGAAATGTAGGGGCATATTAACCAGCAGGCGATACAAAATTATCGCCGCTTTTGCGGCCGTTTTAGGCCGAAAAGCGGCGATAATTTTATCGCTAAATTAGCAAGGCCACGCTAACTCGTGAAACCTTGCTAGAGCGTCAGGATTCCTAACGCCCAGCTTTGCATCTCTAATGAAATGGAAAGTGGGCGTTGCTGACCTAACATGATAGGAGAAATGTCGCTAAGCGACATTTCTCCTATCATCAAGCCCCACGCTATGAAGCATAGCGTCAGGAAAAGTAGCGATAACACCTGTTATCACTACTTTCCTAACACCTGCTTCAGGACTGACTTAGCCATGATATCCTATGGGAGGAGGATATCATGGCTAAGTTTGTCAGTCCCTATCAACAAGCTAACGTGAAATTATCGCTGGGTTTCCAGCGATAATCTCACGTTAGCCACTTAGCGTGAGGATTTTTATCGCTATTGAGATAAGCGTTGCTAATAGCACGCTATCTCAGCGATAAAAATCCACGCTAGCCGGCGATAATTATCCTAGCGCTAAGTGCGCTTAGCGATAATTATCGCCGGTTGTTTTTGATATGCCCCGTAGTTCTTTGAACTACCACTTCCCGTATTACAGAGCTGTACGACGTGACAGTGTTCTTCTACGGCACCCCGAGTGCGCCGTGACAATTATAACAAAACGGTAAATGCTAACTTTGGACTGACTGCACAGAAACATGTTGTGTTTGGTGTCAAACACCTTGGAATCATACCCCCACACCAGTAACTGGTGTGGGAGTATAATCCCACCCTTCTAGAGGAAGAGACATGACAGCACCGGTATACCCGGTACCAACTTAAAAGAGCCCTGGCATCACAAAATGGATGCTGCAGCCACAGACACAAGTCTGGCCTTCTGCTGCTGACCGAAACTCCAGCAGGGGAGGCCTGAACAATAGGTTTCCTGTCACAGGGAGGTGTCACCACCTCCCAGACAGGCGTTAGTGTATTGGGGCTGAGTGGATGCACTCTGAGAGTGCTTTGAAGTCCTGCACTGGGTGCACATTTGGTGTCCCTGCACATAGTCCAGTTCAAACCGGTCACAGGGGCTACCAGCACCTGCTCTGGCATGAAACTGGACAAAGGAAATGGGTATAGACACCCCTCTTTCCAAATCCTCCCATAGGTGGGTCCCCTAAGTTAGTCCAACCCCTTCCTTGGTTAGAAGATAGGAACCCCTGGCAATGGGACGAAACTCTGCAACTGAATCCTTGACCTTCAATGATCTGTTCAACGCCAGATGACTGAAGAGTCTCCCTTGGAGTAAAGTAGTTACTACCCTGCTTGGCAGGCACCAAAGACGCATCTGTCCGGTCTGCATCTCCGAAGCTCCCGCCGGATGCCGAAGACTTTGCAACACCAGAGGTGGATCTCCCGACTGCCCAAAGGCCAACCCGAGTCCCCAACAAAGCTGAGACCCGCATCCCTCGTGGATAATGTGGAACCGGAACCCCTGGACAAGTGCATCAGCTTCCCGAAGTCTCCTGAGGCGAGGTTACTGCAGGCAGCTGGTGCTGATGTTCAAGGTGACCAACAGATGGGCCGCATCCTTGATGCTTATCAAGAATGCACCAGAGACTTTGGCCAGGTAGTTGGGATCCTCATGGACATGAAAGAACAGCAGGCAACCCATCTAAAATCGGTGCACAGGGACATACTCACCTGCCTCCTGCAGAGACCGACCAACATGACTGCAGCTCACCTGTGTACCTACAACATCTGTTGCCTCAACAGCTGCATATGCCACAGGGAGGGATGAGGGCTCTGGTGGAGAGACCTTTGCACTGCAGCAGCCTGCACCTGAGGGTCCCCCCAAGAAAAAGAAGAGGCCGTCCGAGGAAGGGCAATTGAGAGACTGATGGCCATGCATCCCCCAGGGACTGACAAAATGCTCCTGATATCCTCCATTTTGTGTAAAATATTCACTTTGTTGACTTTCTCTGGACTCTCCCACATGGGATGGAGTGTCGAAGTTGGATAATGTAAACAAATGACTGTGGACTTTGCTCTGAAATTTTTCATCTATCACCACTTCCAACTCCTCGTTGAACTTTGGATTTCAATTTTTGTACAGCATTTAACCTTATGTTTTTTATTTCACACATTCACTGCAATAAACAAATATTTGCACAATACTTGTTATGTTTTTCTGTTGAATGAAATACAGTTTCCAGATTTTGTATGATGATCAATCTAAGAATGAGTTGTCTTTAAAAAAAAAAAGGAATGGAGTATATCTACCATATTGTGAATGAATGCTACATAACACATATGAGAGATACACACACCAAGGTCAACGCAACACACATAGTACATGCCATCGATATTCATTGCCAACACTCTTGTAAAATTGAAACATTTAACAGCACATAAACTAAGCATTGTCTTATGAAAAGAACATCAGGGCATGAATACTGTATATAAATTAATGTTTGACAAGGCACACCCCAATGTGGCTCACAGCTTTATAACAACGGCACAAGCTGTTGCACTCACCACTAAATCAAGCAGATGACACAGTGTCAATAATCAGAACTAACTTAAAATTATCATCATATAGTTGATGTGAAACTGTGGCATAGATTCATGACCCTAATGAAGATTCCATTATGGAACAGCATTGTGGGTCTTGTAGGTCCCTTGTATACATACAACAGCCAAGGGACCCTGTGAAGGAGAGACATAGAACATTATTAAATCATATATGTTTATATTTTAACATCTCCCTAATGTATTTTCTCCAAAATCATTATTTACATTTGCACACCAGCTGTGAGTAATGTCAACACTGTACTGGTGACCATCATAACTCAATATACACAGTGCAAAATAAATACCATGTCAACTAGCATACACACACACGAATACAAACATAGTGTACAGCATACACATATTCTGCAAAGAAAATGCTGTATCAAATCATCTTAGCATACTTACACTCATGAGAAAAAGTTGTCTATGAGCTGTCTCCTAACATCCTGCTCCTCCTCCTCCTCATCACTGGCAACGTGTTCCAGTCCAGGATCCTCCCCTGCTGGAGGCAGTTCGTCTCCGTCATCATGTATGAGCTGTATCTTCTTCTTCACTGCCATGTTGTGTAGCATGCAACACACAATGATGATCTTTCACACCTTGGATGGTTCATATGCTCCTCCTGTACGGTCCAAGCAACAAAATCTTGTTTTGAGTAGTCCAATTGTCCGTTCGATAACTCGCCTTGTCCGACCATGTGCCTCGTTGAAATGTAACAGGGGTGATGGGGTTCCTGAGTGGTGTCAGCAACCAAGGCATTAAAATATTTAGCGGGAATCGCGCACCCACCGCGTCAAATACGCATATGACGTCACGTGGAAGCACGCAAGCGTCACGTAACCTACAACGTTTGCGCTTGAAGTCGCGTATGGATCGCATAGCAATCGTGGAGGTAAATTCGTATTCATCGCACACCCTATGCGGATCCTGAACAATAGTGGTAAATTGGCGGCTAGGTTCCGCGTATTGTTCGAGAACGGTATGCATTGGGTGCGCAACTTCCCAAAAGAATAAAAAAAAAAAAAAAAAAAAATATTAACAATATAGTTTAAAAAATATAAAAATATACAATAAAAAAATAGAGTTAAATTTTTTTTACAAATATTTTTTAAAAAATCATTACAAACATGTAATGTTTTCTTTAAAAAAATATGTAAGGAAAAGAACTTTAAAAAATGAAGAAAAACAGTATAGAAAATTAAATAAAGCAATTAATACACTTAAAAATAATGATTTAGAAATCCTAACAAATTCAGTAAAAAACCATAGGTTAGAGATAAGTTATAGATAGGAATTCGCATTTAAAAAACCTTTGAAATTCACTGAAAAAACCATAGGTTTCACACATGTTATAGTTAGGAATTAGCATTTAAAAAACCTTGCAAATTCACTGCAAAAATCATAGGTTTCACACATGTTATAGTTGAAATTCCCCCGTTATAGTTAGTTCAGCTAACTATAACTAGCGCGCCCGCAATCCACTGCTAGTATTTAACAACTAATTATAAATTAAGTAAAATGTATTAACTTCCCACCCTTTACCTGTATCAAAGAAAAACCCACACACAACAAATAGAAACAATTCCCCTAATTACATATCAATGAATTCATTAATATGAATCATCAACTAATGCTTATTTAATTAAACATAAATTACTTCCCTCCCTTACCTCTATAAACCCCACACCTAAAATTAATTACACAATTTCCATACTTAATTTGTAATTAATGAATCAATATTAATTAATAACTAATTATTACTTAATTAAACATAACTTACTTCCCACACTCTACCCCTATAAACCCTACAACACGCACCTAAAATAATTACACAATTTCCATAATTAACTTTCAATATATTAATATAAATTAACAACTAATTATTAATTAATCAAAAATAAATTACTTCCCACAGTTAACTCTATAAAATCTAAATTAAATAAATATTAACAAATAATAAATATAATTAATTTATTATAAATAAATTACTTACCTCTCCATTCCCACAACCCACTACAAATGAAAAAAAGCAAACTTAAATTAAAATAAAATTGACAACTACTAAAAATATAATACATACATTAAAAAACATAACCAATACTTAAACAAAAATATACATTTAGAATATAAACTAAAATACATAACACTAATTAAAAAATCGATATTTTAAGCAACTATATTTTTGCAAATGATATTACTGACTTCTATATTTTTTAAAACAATATTTCTTACCTCAAAATCTATATTCTTGACCACGATATTCTTGCTGTTGATATTTCTGTGTCACGATATTTCCAACTCAATATTTGTGTAAGTCGACATTTCCAACTCGATATTCTGTCTCAATACCCCAGGTAATGAATGACAGGAAAAACAAAATAATGACTATCACACACTGGGGAAACTCCCTGACAGCTATCTGTAATTTGATTTTTTTTTTAACATTGCATTTAATTCTTGATTGTGGGACAAGATAATATATGATTGGCGGGATTCGAGACACTTAGGGCCCGATTCTGATCCCATTTGGAAATCTGTCCGACCCACATGGACCGGGAATGCATTCTGACCGACACATACATGCACTGTACGGCTGAGGGAGTACAATGCAAAGCGTGTGAAACACAACCGACACGCACGGAGCACAGTACATACGAGCGACACGTATGGAAACCAGTGATTCGGCCGTAAAAGAGCCCGACATGACGGGCTTGTACGCGAACGATGCCACATAGGTTAGTGTTAGACCTGACATAATTGACGTGGGTCTCCCTTCCTCTTTTCACTTCCTATCTTTTATGTTGGCTGGATTTAGATGCTCTGGGCACCATGCCACTGCTAATCAGTGCCACAGCGCAAATTCTCCCTGTGTAAAGATGACTGTATAAATTAGGATAACCATAACGCGTAGGTCTGTGAAGCATGTTCTAATAGCGAGTTACCCTCCATTTCACTGTTACTATTGTGAAGCTATCCGTTCTCATAGGCCAGAATGGGCAGGTTGAGAATTACCTTCTATAATCCTATCTGACCCCCAGAACCTGATAGGAACTTCAAGTTTGATATGTTAATGCCATGGACATTGAGATACACCTTTTAGTAAGAACCATTTATATATCCCATGTTCGAAAATGCCTCTTCTGGAAACGCAGTATTTTCTTGCCTGAGCTTTCCTGTAGGCATTGCTATTATGTGTATTGGCCACCTGGTTTTGGAGCAGCAGGGCCAGCTGTGTCAAACCTGGCCGCAGAGAAAGATCGGTATTCAGAGCATGGGGAGGGGTGACTCTTTGATCGGAGCAAAGCCGTGCCTGGCAAGGGAAATGATGGCTCTACCCCCCTGTCAAGAATTCCTGTCATGCGAGGGGAAGAAAACGGTAACCAGCGAAAACGGACTACATCTCCCAGGATGCTTAGCGGTTGAGAGGTTATGTAAACAGGAGAGCTGTTACATAACTCAAGGAAAACACGCCCTTATGTAAACAGGAGAGCTGTTACATAACTCAAGGAAAACACGCCCTTATGTAAACAGGAGAGCTGTTACATAACTCAAGGAAAACACGCCCTTATGTAAACAGGAGAGCTGTTACATAACTCAAGGAAAACACGCCCTATAAAGGGAGGAACCGGGAGGGACAACGCTGTCGGATATTGTGTTTACACCGACGTACCTGCTTCGTGAAGAGCAGTGTTCCGGAGTGGTGCTCCAGTAAGGCAAGAACGGAGGTAGGTCGAGTCGTTACTCCCTGGGCCGTGTCTTGCCCCATCGTCACCTGTGAAGGACCCGGAAGCTCTACCGGTCAACCATTGAGCTTCGCTTTTTGACTCGGCTGAGTCAAAGCGCAGTGGCGCTTTTTGCTGGTTGGAGTCGTAACTCCCAGCCAGACCAGAGATACAGGGACTGCCAGCTGTAACGCACACCAGGAGGTGTTTGCCGCGTTACAGACTCGGAAGTCCACAGGATCGATCGAGCGGCTGCTCTCGGTTCAGTCTTCTTGCTATTTGATTGGGGTATCGGTGACGCATCACCAGGAGGTGACTCCGCGTCCCGGTGCAGTCTGAGGAAGAGGTTGAGCGGCTGCTCCCTTCAGGTAGAGACCCCGGCTGGGTGTTTCCCTGACTCCTCTATTCTCCCCAACACTCTTCGTGCCCCTCACAGCCTACCGATTGGCATTGTCGGCCATTTCATTTCTGCCCTCTGTTGGCATACGCCGGGATCGGCGTATATGCAGAGGACGGTTAGGACCATCCGTGCGGTGGGCTGGTAACGTACTTAGCCTGGAGGATTCCAGTGACTATATCTTTTGTTTATTCTTTGTATTATTTTTGCCTTCATTAAAATAACTAACCCTTCACAAGTGGTTGCGTCCTCATTATCGTGTCTGTTAAACGATCCTGAGACGTTCAGGGCGTTACAAAATATCCGACCTTAATACACTAACTGTCTCCCGGTCGATAACAGACATGGCAACACTTGATGATGTGCTGGCTGCTTTAGCGACCGTGCAAGTTGAATTGGCTGCCTCTAGGCAAGAAACAGCCGATGTAAAAGCCAGACTGGATGCTATCCACTTGGACCCGCTCACGCCCAGCACCTCCCTCACGGACCAGACCCCTGCTGTAGTAGTGGAAATGCCGGTAGCCATCCCCTTGGCAACACCAGAGAGGTACAGTGGGGATCCTAACACAGTGCAGGTATTCCTCACACAAGTGGCGCTACATTTATCGTGCAAACCAAAGGCGTTCCCCACGAGTCAGGCTCGTGTGGCTTTCCTTATTTCCTATTTGGCTGGAAACGCGGCACAATGGGCCGTACCTCTGGTGAGCAGGGACGACCCCCTCTTATGTGATTGGGGTGCTTTTCGCGAGGAATTCCTGAAGGTATTCGACAGAAGGGCTGACTCGTACACGGCGGACCGTGAAATGCTTGAGTTGAGACAGGGATCCAACGACCTGGTGCAGTATCTCAACGCGTTCCGACGGCTGGTTGCGGAAACCAAGTGGCCTGTTGCTAAACAGACGGCGCTCTTCCATCACGGGCTGTGCGATGAGCTCAAAGACGCCGTGGCTCATATTGATCCTCAACCCAAGACATGTGAGGGCCTTATCAACCTGGTATTACGGCTGGAACATAGGCTAAGTGAAAGAAAAGGGGATCATGGGAGAAAAGGAAAATCCCTTCCATCCTATGTGACGGTGGGAAGTCCTGAAACTTCCACCGCATCCAAGGGAGAACCCATGGACATCGGCGCAATACGAGCGAGCCTCACAGCCACGGAGAAAGAGTCACGCCGTAAACAAGGATTGTGCCTATATTGTGGCAAAAAAGGCCACTACGTACGTGAATGCCCTGCCAAACCGAAGACGTCACGTTATCGGGCCAACCGGTCGGTAACAGCCGTGGTGGACATACCGGCGGAAAACTAGAGGACTCCCAGACCAAAGAAGGGGCATCTCGGAGTCACTCATCCATCCCTTCACTTTCCAACTCGGTCACTAAGGGACACCGACACCTGTTTCTCACGGTGCACGTGGGAGTGCATGACCAGTGGATACCCGTTGTGGCCATGGTAAATTCAGGGGCCACTGGCATGTTTATGGACCACAACGAGGCATGCAGGCTAGGGCTAGTGCTTCTTCCCAAAGCGGTACCCGAAGACGTCTATGCTGTAGACGGAAGGCGATTGGTGACGGGGCCCATCGGGCAGCACACGGGGGTCCTTCCGATGAGATATGGGAGGAACCATTTGGAACAAACCGATTTTAACATCATCCGAGCGCCCCAATATGGCGTCATATTGGGATTGCCGTGGCTACAGAAACACAACCCCTCTGTGGATTGGCCAACACATCGCGTCGAAATGACGTCACCGTATTGCATCCTGCATTGTGGAAAAAGAACGGAATCCCTTGACGCAGATGAGAGCGGGAGTCAGACGGTGGCTACAGCGGCAGAAAAAGATGTGGCTCTCCCCCAGGCTTATCACAGTTTTGAGGATGTATTTGATGAGGTGAAGGCGGAAGTGCTACCACCACATAGACAGTTTGACTGCCAGATCGACCTGGTGCCAGGGGCCAGCGTTCCCAGCGGCAGGCTGTATGCCCTGACGGAGCCTGAAAACGTGCATCTCCGGGGGTACCTGGATAAACTCCTCAAGCTAGGATTCATCCGCCCGTCCAAGTCTCCGGCCGCCTCGCCACTCTTCTTCATCCCGAAAGCTAATGGGGAGCTGAGAGCCTGTGTGGACTTTAGGGCATTGAATGCGATAACCATAAAGAATCGGTACCCCTTGCCTCTCATCAGTGTACTTCTGGAACAGGTCAAGAAAGCTCGTATCTACACCAAGTTGGATTTGAAAGGGGCATACCATCTGGTGCGCATGAGGGACGGAGACGAGTGGAAGACCGCCTTTAAGACCAGGTTCGGCCTTTTTGAGTACCTCGTCATGCCGTTCGGTCTGTGCAACGCCCCGGCAGCCTTTCAGTACTTCTTGAATGAGGTATTCAGAGAGGAGTTGGATATCTACGTGGTCGTATATATCGACGACATCCTCATCTACTCGTCCAGTGTGGAGGAGCACGTACACCACGTCAAAGCCGTGCTCCAAAAGCTGAGGGAAAACAAGCTGTTTTGTAAACTCAGCAAGTGTGACTTCCACGTCACGTCCGTGGAATTCCTCGGAGTGATGCTGAGTCCAGAGGGACAGGAGATGGCAGAACGAAAGATCAAGGCGGTGAAAGAATGGCCGGTGCCCCAAAGCGTGAAGGACGTCCAAAGTTTCATTGGCTTCGCCAACTTTTACAGGCGGTTTATAGATGGATTTTCAGGATTAGTGGCCCCTATCACACAGCTACTGAGGAAGTCCAAGGAGTTTGTCTGGTCCCCAGAAGCGAACACAGCCTTTGAGGCCCTGAAAAGAGCCTTTGGTAAGGCGCCGGTGTTGGCTCACCCCGATCCGGATCTCCCCTACGTGGTGGAAGCGGACGCTTCGGATGTGGCGCTGGGGGCTATCTTGTCCCAACGCAACCACGACACAGGGGTGCTTCATCCCGTTGCGTACATGTCCCGCAAGCTCAACGACGCCGAACGCAACTACCATATTGCGGAGAAGGAGCTTCTCGCAATCAAGGACGCCTTCACCGAATGGAGGCATTGGTTGATGGGGGCAAGACATGTGGTATCGGTGTACACGGACCATCGGAATCTACAGTTCATGACGGCCGCAAGACACCTTTCTCCCAGGCAGCTGCGGTGGATGATCTTCTTTGCGGGGTTCAACTTCCGCATCACATATCGGCCGGGGACGGAAAACCGGAAGGCGGACGCCCTGTCCCGTCAATCTGCAGTTAAGGAACCATTGCCTGCGACCGAGCGTTCCATCATTTCCCCGAGGATGGTATTGGGGGTTATCCAACCGGATACTCTCCTGAGGGGAATAAAGAGAGGGATCAGGTCGTTCGCATGGCGGAGGTGACTCCTCAGTCACAGAGAATGGCAGCTGAAGGACGGGATACCCCTGAAGGGCAGGTGCCTATTGATACCCACGCCTAGGCTAAGGAAACAAGCATTCATCTGGTGCCATGACTCTCCATGCGCAGGTCATTTGGGCTTTGAAAAAACGGTGGCTAGCATGGGACGGCATTTCTGGTGGCCAACCATGAGAGTGGAGGTCAGGAGGTGGGGACAGGAGTGTCCTACGTGTGCTACCATGAAGGCCGACCATGGCCGAACCCAAGGGCTCTTACATCCACTTCCGACCCCGGATAGACCATGGGATAGCATATCACTGGACTTTGTGGTGGGCCTACCGGTAGACCAGGGGATGACGGCAATACTGGTGGTGGTGGATTACTTGACGAAAATGGGGCACTTCATCCCCTGCAAGAGAGTCCCTACGGCCGGGGACTTGGCGTCACTACTTCTAAAGAATGTGGTACGACTGCATGGATTACCTGGGGTGATCGTGTCGGACCGAGGGTCGCAGTTTACTGCACAATTCTGGAAGACTTGGTGCACTGCGCTGCATGTTAAGACCGCCCTGTCCACCAGCTACCACCCTCAAACGGACGGCCAAACCGAGCGCCTGAACCAAACACTCAAACAGTATCTGCGATGTTTTGTGGACCAGGGCAGGGAAGAATGGGTCGACTTGCTATGGGTTGCAGAGGTAGCCTATAACAACGCCACTCACAGCTCCACACAGTCATCTCCGTTCTATAGCAACTATGGCCAACATCCCAGGTTCTTGCCATTTCTACATCCGTTCAGAGAGGACAGGATTCCCGCCACAGCGGACAGGGTGGCACACATAAAAGACACGTTGATGCGCTCAAGGGCTGTCCTAATAGAGGCCAAGAGAAAATACAAGGCTGCGGCAGACAGGAAGAGAAGGCCCGGGCCACTGTACCGCACTGGAGACTACGTCTGGATATCCACAAGAAACATGAGGTTTCGAAAGAACAGTGTGTTCCATCCCAAGTACATGGGCCCCTATCGAATTGCCAAGTGTATGGGTCCCGTGAACGTGAAGGTGTGCTTGCCCCAGTCATTGCGGATACACCCTGTCTTTCATGTATCATTGCTCAAACCTGCACCCTCCAAGCCGTCTGGGACACCTAGGCCGGTATGCGTGGAGTCGGAGGTGGAGTATGAAGTATCGGGCATACGGGCGTCCAAATGGCGCAGGGGGAAGCTGTGGTACCTGGTTGCGTGGAAAGGCTATGGCCCGGAGGAGCAATCATGGGAACCGGCTGAAGGGGTTCATGCTCCGCGCTTGGTCTCATCTCCCAGGATGCTTAGCGGTTGAGAGGTTATGTAAACAGGAGAGCTGTTACATAACTCAAGGAAAACACGCCCTTATGTAAACAGGAGAGCTGTTACATAACTCAAGGAAAACACGCCCTTATGTAAACAGGAGAGCTGTTACATAACTCAAGGAAAACACGCCCTATAAAGGGAGGAACCGGGAGGGACAACGCTGTCGGATATTGTGTTTACACCGACGTACCTGCTTCGTGAAGAGCAGTGTTCCGGAGTGGTGCTCCAGTAAGGCAAGAACGGAGGTAGGTCGAGTCGTTACTCCCTGGGCCGTGTCTTGCCCCATCGTCACCTGTGAAGGACCCGGAAGCTCTACCGGTCAACCATTGAGCTTCGCTTTTTGACTCGGCTGAGTCAAAGCGCAGTGGCGCTTTTTGCTGGTTGGAGTCGTAACTCCCAGCCAGACCAGAGATACAGGGACTGCCAGCTGTAACGCACACCAGGAGGTGTTTGCCGCGTTACAGACTCGGAAGTCCACAGGATCGATCGAGCGGCTGCTCTCGGTTCAGTCTTCTTGCTATTTGATTGGGGTATCAGTGACGCATCACCAGGAGGTGACTCCGCGTCCCGGTGCAGTCTGAGGAAGAGGTTGAGCGGCTGCTCCCTTCAGGTAGAGACCCCGGCTGGGTGTTTCCCTGACTCCTCGATTCTCCCCAACACTCTTCGTGCCCCTCACAGCCTACCGATTGGCATTGTCGGCCATTTCATTTCTGCCCTCTGTTGGCATACGCCGGGATCGGCGTATATGCAGAGGACGGTTAGGACCATCCGTGCGGTGGGCTGGTAACGTACTTAGCCTGGAGGATTCCAGTGACTATAACTTTTGTTTATTCTTTGTATTATTTTTGCCTTCATTAAAATAACTAACCCTTCACAAGTGGTTGCGTCCTCATTATCGTGTCTGTTAAACGATCCTGAGACGTTCAGGGCGTTACACCCCCCCACTGGGTGTCTGATAACAGACCCCCGCATTCTGAAAGGGCAGGATGTCGCCTTGTAAACCAAGTGCTCCCTGACCCCACCGAACGGGTTCTGACTGGATTTAGTGATTTGTGGCTTTAGAGAACAAAGACTTTTTAAAGTATAAAGCGCTGCACTAGAACCTTGTCCAGGTGTATTCCTTCTGGATGTCAAGACGAAACTCTGTCCAAGTGAACAGAGAAAAGGAATTTTGCAACTTTCACCAAGCTTGCTGAAGAAACTACCCGCAGGACTGAATCGAGAGTTCCTACTGCCGAGGTCTCAGGAACATTAGACTTCACCCCGTCAGCCATCGGAATTCCTGTGCAAGGAATTCTGCTTGCAGGTGAGGCCTCCGTCGAGCAATCCGGAGCCTCTAGTTCTACTGTGAGGAATGCGGACTGGGAACCTTCGCTGAATCTGTGTGGGCCACTGCAGCTAAGAGAGAGCTGCCGCCGCTGAGAACCCGCCTGAATTCGAACCTCCATAACCTTCGCTGGATCTGTGAGGGCCGCTGCAGCTAAGCGAGAGCTGTTGCTGCTGAGAGCCCACCTGAATTTGAACCTTTGTAACACTTGCTCAATCTGTGTGGGCCGCTGCAGCTACGAGAGAGCTGTAGCCACTGAGTGCCCACCATTGTGCCAGCCTGGTTGAGACCATCCTTCATCCTGTGGGCCACCGCAGCTAAGAGAGAGCTGCTGCCGCTGAGTGTCCGCACCCCTTGCCATTTGGCATCACCGTGAGTCATCTTGTGGGCTGCCGAAGCTAAGAGAGTGCTGCTGCTGAGTGCCAGCACCTCTTTCCATTTGCATCATCGTGATTTGTCCTGTGGGCCGCCGCAGCTAAGAGAGAGCTGTGGCCGCTGAGTACCCGCATCTTCACCAACTTTGCATCATTGTGAACTGTTCTGTGGTCCGCTGCAGCTAAGAGAGAGCTGCTGCCCCTGAGTGCCCGCACCTTTGCCAAATTTGCATCATCGTGATTCGTCCTGTGGGCGGCAGCAGCTAAGAGAGAGCTGCTGCCACTGAGTGCCAGCACCTTTGCCAACTTTGCATCATCGTGATTCATCCTGTGGGCCGCTGCAGCTAAGAGAAAGCTGCTGTCGCTGAGTACCCGCACTTTTGTCAACTTTGCATCATCGTGATTCGTCCTGTGGGCCGCCGCAGCTAAGAGAGAGCTGCTGTTGCTGAGTGCCCACACCTTTGCCAACTTTGCATTATTGGTATCTGTCCTGTGGGCCACCGCAACAAAGAGAGAGCTGCCGCCGCTGAGAGCCCGCCTGAATTTGAACCTTTGGAACCCTCGCTGAATCTGTGTGGGCCGCTGCAACTAAGAGAGAACTGTAGCTGCTCAGTGGCCACCGTTGTGCCAGCCTGGTCGAGACCATCCTTCGTCCTGCGGGCTGCCACAGCTAAGAGGGAGCTGCTGCCGCTGAGAATCCGCATCTTCGCCAACTTTGCATCATTGTGAACTGTCCTATGGGCCGCTGCAGCTAAGAGAGAGCTGCTGCTGCTGAGTGCCCGCACCTTTACCAACGTTGCATCACCGTGATTCATCCTGTGGGCCGCCGCAGCTAAGAGAGAGCTGCTGCCCCTGCTGCCCCTGAGTGTCCACACCTTTGCCAACTTTGCATCATCGTGATTCGTCTTGTGGGCCACCGCAGCTAAGACAGAGGTGCTGCCGCTGAGCACCCGCACCTTTGCCAACTTTGCCTCATTGTGATTTGTCCTGTGGGCCGTCGCAAAAAGGGAGAGCCGCCGGTGTGTGCTGCATCTTGTCCACCATTGTCGAGGATTGTTGCTATTGTCTCGTGGGCCGTCGCAGCTAATAGAGAGCTGCTGCCGCTGTGAGCCCACCACTTAGCTCCAAGACGAGAGTCATTGCCACCACCAGCCCGGTCCGCCACAGCCGCATGCTGCTGCGGGCCCGCCTGTCCCCGAGTGCCCAAACCATTGTGGGTGCACGCTGCAGACCCCTGCAACCAAGACTTGTGGTCGCTAGGAGTCCACCTGTCACCGTCTCCGCTTCTTTGAGAAGCTGCGTGCTGTGTCCCCTTTCCACGGCAGGTATCTTGTGAGCAACGCGTCACATAGGGCCCGACCTTGAACTCAGTCAGTGTCACGTTCTGGTGAATATGTTATTGCCTTTTTGATTCTCTACTTGTTTACGAGCATTGTAGCTTGTTAAAACGCTTTGAGAGTCTTGAGTTAAACCTTAGAGAAAGATATTATTTTTCTATACCTAATTGAGTTGTGTTCTTTTGTTGTGTTGTTAATGCCTTATTGTGCATGGTCATAAATGCTTCACACACTGCCTCTGAGATAGGCCTAACTGCTCATGCTACGTTACCACAGGGTTGAGCAGGGGTTGTCAAAGGGGTAGACCCCTTGCCCTGACTTAGGAAGAAGGGTCCCTATTTGGACATTGGCGCCAGCCATTGCCAACTAGAGACCCCCATTTCTAACAGTTAGCATAAGCCCAATGTGACAGACTCGTATGCGAACGATGCCACATAGGTCAGCATTAGCCCGCAGTGACAGACTCATACGCGATCAATGCCACATAGGTCAGCATTAGCCTGATGCGACAGACTCGTACGCAAATGATCCCACATAGCCTAGCATGAATGGAACAGACTCGGACAACTCCACCAAAACATGACCAAGCATCCGTTGCAGTCAACGCATCTTTCATCTAATGTTTAAAGTTAATACAATAAAAACAGATCACAAAAAAGCAAACAAGCATTGGCATATCCCCCAAATATATTTTCATTCTCCTTTTTGTCTTTATGATAAGACACACCCACAACTCCACCTATATAAAGGGTCACATTTTTTACCATGCTCCTTTGCAAATTCTACTTACTAGCCAGCAGACCACAACACTAGACAGCACAGACACATATACACACAAATCATCCACCACATAACCACCACACAACTAGCACCTGTTAAATTATACACTCACTAAAACACACCTTTACTCACACACTCACCCTCCCCTTCACACACACATCCATCTCCACAACCACCAATCACCGTGCCACAAAAGAAGAATCCAAAGTTCACAGACTGTGAGTTGGAAGTAATAGTAGACGAAATACTCAGTGTAGAGCCACAGTCATTTGGCAATTTGGTCCAACAGACCCACCTATCCCAGAAAACCAAGATGTGGGAGAGGATCGTCAACAAAAAGAATGCTCAAGCATGTTGTCTGCACACAATGGACAACATCAGGAACAGGTGGTACGACATACGCAGGAGGGTCAAGAAGCTCATTGGAAAAGAAAATGCCCTGAGCCAGCGTACTGGCGGCGGCCCTCCTGCCAAACCGGTTCATTTCATTTCCTGGGAGGAGACGGTGCACACCAGCCTACCACCGGAGGGCATACATGGAATATCAGGAGTACCAGAGCCTGGTGAGTACATACTAAAATAGACTATATAATCCAGAAAATACTCATCCACAGACATCAATGTCAAGGACAAAGTCATACAAATAACTGTCAGCTGATATAGAACTATCTGACCCAAATGAGCATGGGATGTGTATGGCACTTAGTCAAGCAAAATTACCTGCAATCTCACAGTAATCATTACCTATTTCATTACCTTATAAATTTTACAATAAACACAGGAATGCTTTGTGACAAAAATAGCATCCAGCACTGTCAGCCATCTTGTCAGCATGGTTAGATTCACTTACAGTGAAGCAGACTCACAGGAAGGAAGTGTGGGATGGCTGGGATGGTGGCTGTTGCCAAAAGCATGCTGGGAGTCGTAGTCAGAGCTAACAGTTCTCCTCCCACATGGACCAACAAGCCCATCTTGATATATACACATTGCACAGGGAGTGGAGAAGTACTGGCAAGACGGCAGACACTTGCCCATGGTGTGGGAACCACAAGGGCCTGTTGGGAGTTGTGCTCAAACTCACTCCAGGCACCACTGTCAGACATCTTGAATGTAACGTTTGACTCACTGTCATGGAGACATAGTTTATGGTGGCCTATTTGTACTGTGTGGGAGGAGGAGTGGTAGCTCTGACTACATCTCCCAGCAGGTCCTTGTCTCATACACCCGCTCCCACAAACATCACACCTGGGAACATGTTGTCCCAGAGAGAGGGATTGAATATATACTGTCACAATGGCTGACACTGGTCTCTGGATTGGGGAAGCCAAGTCCTTGAACGTATCCCTGACCAGAAATTGTACCTTTGACTAACAACATACCTGCAACGTAAGTTCAATTATCCATACGTTGAAAGAGGCGCAAACTTGGAATTACCTCTCAGCAAGGCCATGTGTTACAAACACCAGTCTCATGTATCTGCCATTATGTTTGCACATATCCACTGACAGGGAAGCAGAGTCACAGGAAGGAAGTGTGGGATGGCTGGGAAGGTGGGTGTTGCTAAAAGCGTGCCGGGAGTCGTAGTCACAGCTAACAGTTCTCCTCCCACAAGGACCAACAAGCCCATCTTGACTATACACATTGCACAGGGAGTGGAGAAGTACTGGCAAGATGGCAGATGCTGGCTCATGGTGTGGGGACCACAAGGTCCTGTTGGGAGTTGTGCTCAAACTCACTCCAGGCACCACGGTCAGACATCTTAGCTGTTACCTTTACATTCACTGTACAGAACGCATAGTACCAGGTGGTCTAATTTTGATATGCGGGAGGATGAATATTGGCAGTGAATGCAAATACCATCATGCACTGCCCTATACGCACCTTCTCACGCAGAACAAATAGCACCCTTGTGACTAGGCATTTACTGAGTTTAAAAGGAAATGTACCAGAAAGATGGATACACAGGGCTTCATGTAAGATATAGAAAAAAATCATATGCACTCCTTGGCCTTCTCACACAATACATACTCTCAAACTCCTTCACAGTATATTAGCTCACAATTACAGGGAAAGCATTGTCCCAGGTGTGCTCACTGTGCTTTCTGTGAAGGTGTGTGGAGGACAGGACATGGTGTAAGTTGCAGTCAAAGCACTTTTCAATACACACACACAATGAAACATTCATCAGTGGCAATGGCTAACTGACAGTGAATGAATGGTCCACAGCAAGATGCCTGACACTGTTGTATGGTGTCATGTGCCCAAGGCCTTGTTGTGAATAGCACTCAATTCCAAGATCATGGTGCGGCGTCAGCATCCTTGGCACTACACTCCCCTCACTGTCATTGATCCTCTGTGTGCGAGTAGTAAGCTGTTCTGGTTGGCAAGAGGGGTAGGGGTCACAGCAGCACAACTCAAGACCAAGAATCACTGCAACTCACTGGTCTGCCCATGGAAATTTCATTACAATGTGGTTGTTGTAACAACCGCGTGGCGATTGCATGCATTGTAACACATGTGCTGTAATAGCTGTTTCACATTAACACAATCATCAAAGTACTATATAGTGAAACTAGACATAGATACTGCATTGTGAGTATCACAGTGGTCACAGCAATGTGACAGCTTCAAACATGCACAAAGACAAACACACAGGCAAAAATCGTGATAAAGGTCCCAATAGGAAGAGTAAGTATGTCATTGTTAGAGTACATATGAGTAAAACATCAATTCAGCTGTGTCATGCACAGGGTAACACAAGACAGTCAATGTCTATGTACAGTCAAGGAAACAAGACATGCATATTAATGCACCAAGCTGGACATGCTCAGAAAAGTACAGCTAGTCCAAAATATTCTGTTCACATGACAAATAGTCTTGTGTCTGTGATGATTGATGAGTATATATTGTAATAAACTTCTACATAACCTAAAAATGATTCTTATAGGTGTATGATATGTTGACCATGTGCAAATACACAACAAACCTTGTCTCACATTTCTACCCACAGTGTCTAATGATAAGAACAGGCCAGGAATCACAGTCCCAGACTCTGGTTGATCCTGAGCTCTCCGGTGTGGATGTCTCTCAGCCCTCCTTGGATGAAGACAAGCTACCTGGCATCTCTGGTGGGGGTCAGCATGCAGTACCAGCAGCAGTAACATCAGCAACCCCAGCAACCACTCCTTCAGCATGTGCGACCACCCAGATGACCAGTACCCACACAGATACATCAAGCCAGGCAAACCCTGGGAGCACTGCAACACAGGGTACTCCTGAGTTGGCAGGTAACATCCCCACTGTCCACCATGAAGGAGGCCCCGTCATGTTTGTGCATTCTATAACATGTCCCGCTCATGTGGATGGGGTGGTGGGAGTGGGCATGCTGCGAGGTTACTGCATGCAGCTGGTGCTGATGTTCAAGGTGACCAACAGATGGGCCGCATCCTTGATGCTTATCAAGAATGCACCAGAGACTTTGGCCAGGTAGTTGGGATCCTCATGGACATGAAAGAACAGCAGGCAACCCATCCAAAATCGGTGCACAGGGATATACTCACCTGCCTCCCCCAGAGACCGACCAACATGACTGCAGCTCACCTGTGTACCCACAACATCTGTTGCATCAACAGCTGCATATGCCACAGGGAGGGATGAGGACTCTGGTGGAGAGACCTTTGCACTGCAGCAGCCTGCACCTGAGGGTCCCCCCAAGAAAAAGAAGAGGCCGTCCGAGGAAGGGCAATTGAGAGACTGATGGCCATGCATCCCCCAGGGACTGACAACATGCTCCTGATATCCTCCATTTTGTGTAAAATATTCACTTTGTTGACTTTCTCTGGACTCTCCCACATGGGATGGAGTGTCGAAGTTGGATAATGTAAACATATGACTGTGGACTTTGCTCTGAAATTTTTCATCTATCAACACTTCCAACTCCTCGTTGAACTTTGGAATTCAATTTTTGTACAGCATTTAACCTTATGTTTTTTATTTCACACATTCACTGCAATAAACAAATATTTGCACAATACTTGTTATGTTTTTCTGTTGAATGTTTCCAGATTTTGTATGATGATCAATCTAAGAATGAGTTCTCTCTAAAAAAAAAAAAGGAAAGGAGTATATCTACCATATTGTGAATGAATGCTACATAACACATATGAGAGATACACACACCAAGGTCAACGCAACACACATAGTACATGCCATCGATATTCATTGCCTACACTCTTGTAAAATTGAAACATTTAACAGCACATAAACTAAGCATTGTCTTATGAAAAGAACATCAGGGCATGAATACTGTATATAAATTAATGTTTGATGTGTGTAAACAGACAAGGCACACCCCAATGTGGCTCACAGCTTTATAACACCGGCACAAGCTGTTGCACTCACCACTAAATCAAGCAGATGACACAGTGTCAATAGTCAGAACTAACTTAAAATTATCATCATATAGTTGATGTGAAAGTGTGGCATAGATTCATGATCCTAATGAAGATTCCATTATGGAACAGCATTGTGGGTCTTGTAGGTCACTTGTATACATACAACAGCCAAGGGACCCTGTGAAGGACAGACATAGAACATTAATAAATCATATATGTTTATATTTTAACATCTCCCTAATGTATTTTCACCAAAATCATTATTTACATTTGCACACCAGCTGTGAGTAATGTCAACACTGTACTGGTGACCATCATAACTCAATATACACAGAGCAAAAATAAATACCATGTCAACTAGCATACACACACACAAATACAAACATAGTGTACAGCATACACATATTCTGCAAAGAAAATGCTGTATCAAATCATCTTAGCATACTTACACTCATGAGAAAAAGTTGTCTATGAGCTGTCTCCTAACACCCTGCTCATCCTCCTCCTCATCACTGGCAACGTGTTCCAGTCCAGGATCCTCCCCTGCTGGAGGCAGTTCGTCTCCGTCATCATGTATGAGCTGTATCTTCTTCTTCACTGCCATGTTGTGTAGCATGCAACACACAATGATGATCTTTCACACCTTGGATGGTTCATATGCTCCTCCTGTATGGTCCAAGCAACAAAATCTTGTTTTGAGTAGTCCAATTGTCTGCTCGATAACTCGCCTTGTCCGACCATGTGCCTCGTTGAAACGTAACAGGGGTGATTGGGTTCCTGAGTGGTGTCAGCAACCAAGGCATGTTGGGGTATCCAGAGTCTCCTACATTTAACACAGAAAAATAAAGCTCTTCTCAGAAAACAGGGTGCAACATGACATACAAGTCACACAGTTCGCAACAAAGAAGGGGTACCCCTAATAACGTTTCCTATATCAGGGTCTACATGGCATATATGAAAAAAAAAATATAGGAAACACAATAAATGGTGGACTGTCTAGTTACACAAACATGTAAACACCCACAAATTAGTTCTATTCAAAATTCATCCCCGGGCCGATAAAGATTGAACCACTTCTTGAAGTGCCGAGCAGCTGTAGAGGGCGGTGCGGGAGTCGGAGGTACGGGCTACTCACCCACACCTCGCTACTGAGGGGAAACACTTCTGCGGCCGGACCCGCTGCCATAAAGCCACTACCTGTCCCCTGAAACTGCGTGAGAGACTCTGGTGGGGGGACCAACTCGCAGACTCTCCAGTTTCTGTGCTCGCAGCCCAAGGACGGGATCCCGCGGGCAGAGCGCTAGGGGGGTCCATTACAGCTGCCCTCCCCTGATGTGGACTGTGCCCTGTGTATGATGTAATGTTGAGCCTTGCCGGTGAGCATGCGGTGTGGCGTTGTGGCTTCTGAGGGTGCTCCCATCCCTGCCTCTTTGCCACCAAGTACCGGGACAAGTATTGCCTCCCGAGAGGATCAAAGTGAAGGTTATTGTGATGAGACCCCTGGGCCTGCCATAGGAGACGGTATGCCACAGGAGGTCGCTGCCTCTCCTCTTGAAGTGCCAGCTACTTTGGGGGGTGCGCCAGCCTCTTGACCTGGGACTCATGCTGCTGGAGGTGTGGTGGCCCTTCTTGCTCCTACCCACTGTACTGCCTCACATTAGAGCTGAAGACTGGGCGACATCGTGAGGGTCCCGCTGTTGTTTTTCCGCTTTCCTCCTGGTGTCACTGTTGATTGCTGATTCCTGCTGAGCACAGACCCCCGGCAACGCCTGCATTGGAGGTTGTATATCGCTGCTGCATCACGTTCAATCACCTTCTGGAGGACCACAACAACCAGGGTGCAACGCGAGCCCACCCAGGTGTTTCGGGACATGCTGATGAGGGGGAGGCACCGGACCAGCTCCGAGCATAAAGCACAGCCTCTGCCCCACGCAGCGCGGGACGTGCCGGGCAAAGCCCAGGCCAAGGGCGGGCCAGTCTGTACCCGTCCAAGACTGAACGAGGCTGGATTGAGACACCTCCCTGACAATTGGGTGAACGTGAGTTACTCTGTTTAATGATTGCACATCAGTTAACAGAGTGTGTTGTCAAATTAGGACGAGTTTGTGGGGGCCCTAAAGATTGGAGTATACAGTTTGAGGTATTCGAAGTCTAGTGGGGAGTACGCTTGTCTTATTTAATTGAATAAGTCCTAGTTAATAGTATATTGGACCGGGGAGGTTTAGTTACCAAATAAGTATGGGGAAGAGTACTCCACCGCCTAAAAGGTTAACTACTAGGCAAAAAGCCCCCGTGTTAACCCCCACTGCCAAAGCCACAGCCATTACAACAGGCTATATGAGCTGTCTCCAGTGAAATAACACACACTGAGAGACGCCTTTCTATAACACCAACGTTCCCAAAAACTCCACAAATTAGTGAGCCAGGACCACTCCCCTCCTTCAAAACACCAGATCTCCAGACCACTCCAGACTCATTGCCTAGACAAGAAAGCCTAACTATTGAAAACTTGAGTAAGATTGTGATGGGGGTGACAAAAAGGAAAGGAGCACCCCGGAAACTGAAAGATCATAAGGGAGGGAAACATGCGAAGCATGCCCCCGTGGTGGTGCTAAACCAACGACCTGAGGGACACGTAGCTGGTGAAAGTGGTATAGAACCAATGGAGCCATCGATATGGGCAACAAACCTGGCAAAAGAGCTCAAAATCTACTTTGAACATCTCATAAAATCTGAGTTTGATGTTGCAATGAGACAAATTGAAAAGCTAACCTCATTGGTAGAATCCTGGGGGGGGGAAAAATTAACACAATTTTGCAAACTACTCAATCCGTTAAATCTTTGGACCAGACTACTGTCCCCCAATGAAATCTAGTATCTCCACCTGTCCCCACTGCGCTACCTGTCTCTGAAGGGCAAAAACTACCAGTACAAACAAATGCCTTAACTAGTATTATCCCCCTAACCCAACAAAACCAGGCCTCCGCAATTGCCCCACACAGGGTGAATAACGTTGCAGACAACGCCCATGGCTCTAGGGACATGGCAACCACACCAGGCCCGCCAGTGGAACGTCTTTCAACTAGTAATCGAAAAGGAGATAATAATAATACTATCCAACCGAACCCAAGGGAAAACATTTCTATCTTGCCATGTATAGACTTGCCCCCAGCCTCTACTCCTTATGTGGTTATACTAGCTGGAGTTCCAGAGATGGAAATAGGCCGTGGGGAGTCCTACTCTGATTTAAAAAATAAAGCTATCTTTTGGTTGGAAATTCTATTTGTACGCAGGGTCAGTTGGTTGGGGCAGAGGCGGAAAGAAATCCCGGGTGATTGTGTTCTGATTAATTTTAGGGACAGCAGGGTGGTTGAACACATTCTCGGATGGAGATCGCCCATGGAGACAAGTGGCATTCACACACTCCCCCTGAGCTATTTTTATCCTCCTAGTCCTTTGATAGAGAGAATGGAAAGTGTGTATAGCAGGTGGGAAATGAGACCACAGACCAAGAATCCATTAAACACATGCTGGGGACTTGTAACCATTTCGCCATTCAATATTCCTGTCAGTAACAGATTTAGCCCTCTAGACCTGGTTGATTGACTATACCCTTACCCTAATCACCAGGAACACATGGATAACCAGCCAGTCGAGCCCCAAAACTGTGAAAGCCTGGTGCTCCTAGAACAACCTCTTGAGAAAGATGATGAGTCCACATTTGTAGTTGGTATCTGTGGTGCTCCTGCTAAAACATCTGGGGAATACTACCGTATTACACAGGGACAGGCGGGGATTTTATTTCAAGCGTTACAGCAGGAGGGGGGCTCTTTGCATATACAGACTAAAACAGTAGAGAAATTACAAAACACTAAGATCTTATCCTGGAACATAGTCGGTCTTACTTCTAAAATGGAACTCCCAGATTGGGGAGACTACATAGATATCCATGAGCTATGTCTTTTCCAGGAAACATGGTCAACGAGAACATTGTATAGAGTAGGTTACGTTGCATATTGTATCCCAGCCATTCAGGGGCCCGGGGGGGAGACCCTCAGGGGGCCTTTGTATCTGAGTTGGCATACACATGGGGTGCACAATCAAGATGGTAGATACCCATTCTCCGGACATCTTATGTATTCTTCTTTCCTTTGACAACTCTACAAAGATGGCTATTATTAATATGTATTCTTGCCCAGTGAGGCAGGGACAAAACCTCACAGACTTTAGACTGCTTGGCCTCCTTCTTTTCCTACTCTACCTGAGTCTGCATATGTAATTATTGGAGGGGACTTCAATTGTCATTTTGAACCTCTTAATGGCATAACTACGACCATTACAAGCGAGGAAGACTCGGCCTGGGCAATACCAGAATGAAATACTTATCCAATAAGGGCGTGGACCCCCCTTGTTCTCCAAATGAATTCTCTTACATTTAATTATCTACTTAGGGCATGTAATGGTCGCTTCCCCTCCGACAGACCGGGTAATCCTACATTTAATAAACTGGGACAGACATCCATAACTGATTATATCCTGGCAGACGTCGAGATCTGGTATAGAATATTGGACTTTTCGGTCCAATCTCGTTGGTGTTAGATATAGCATGTTCCTAACCCAAGATTGATCAGGATATGTCATCACAATCTGTCCCAAATTTAATTGCAACTGAAGGAGGCAGAAGAGTACAATGGAGAACATTTATACAAGCACCCGAAAAAATGTCCTCCCTCTATCAACAAATTATAATATTTCTAGAAAACGCATTTGATATCTCAGAAAACAGCCGAGGCTATGAATCCCTGCTAGCGTTAGGTAAGAATCATCAGGACTTGTTTTTAAACTTGGCAGAGTTTTTCTACAATGGGAAAAATAACAATAAGTCTGAACCCAGACTGAAACACCCCTGGCATAACAAAGCATGTAAGGAAGCTAAATGCGCTTTGTTATCCGGGATTAAGGATAAGGACAACCTATGTATTGAAGAACCAGAACCTTATGGACCTGGCGGCGCAGGGTACGCCTTAATCTCCGGGGTTCTCCTGCTCAGCTACACAGAGACACGGGACACTCTGTCAGGCGTAAAAGATCGGATATTATTAGCTGCAGTTAGTACAGTTATCCCAGAAGTACACAAGGTAGGTTCTCAGGAGGCTGCCACTTCACTCCGTGGTGCACAATCTTATATAGTACATAGGTGACATATATATTAACCAAGAACACACCTAAAACACATAAAAAGAGCCAATAAGAATAGTTCGAAAATAAGTCGGAGCCAATAGAAAGAATTGGAAAACAAAGTATCGAGTAACCCGAATAAGCCTCTCCTCCAACTGTGTTTGTCACCCCTCCCCACAAGTTAATTAATCAACGGGTTTGTAACTGACTTGCAGGTGGCGAGGCACGTTTGTATGTTTTGGAGGACAGTTGTGAAATGAGAGAATACGAGCAGAGGACAGCGAAGGCCAGACGATAAGATAAAGTCAGAAGAGAATAGTGTGAACCAACAGATAGTTGAGACAGGGATTAGAAAAACCAGACGGGGATTAGTGTACTCGGCCAGTCCTTAACATCAGCTTTGTAAATAGAAGCAGAAGGCTTATTTCGAGACGATGTTGCAGGAAAAAAGCAGAAAAGACTTCGTTCGCCGTGCTGCCTGAGTGAGGGCAACACAAAATGGCGGCGGAGCACAAAATGGCGGGTCGATACGATCGTGATCGAAAATCGAATTTCCTCCGACCCTCCTTTTGCCAAAACTCAGGCAAGATACATAGACTCACGCTAATCTGAGTCAATGTCGATGGCCATGAGGTCATCGAGCTGTTGCTGTAGCATCATTTTAATATTCTCTGTTCTTTGTGACTTGGGTTTAGGAATGCACACAGTAGCACAAAGATCGCAGATGGCGGGGCCACAGTGCATACAAAGGCAACAAGAGAAAATGATGGCTAAAACTATTCCTAGGAATGTCAGTACCTTCCAACCCCATTTGGACATTAGTCCCCAAAACCACTCCAATAATGACCAATCTCCTTCGTCCTGATGAATCGACTCGGAGATTTCATGTAACTTAGAAATGGCTTGGAATACTGTTGGAGCGTCATCAGGTATAAAAATACAGCAACTCGACCAGATCAATCTACACACTCCACCACGGTCCGCAAGAACAAAGTCTAACGCAACTCGATTCTGTAAAGTCATAAGACGATCCGCCTGTAGTTCTGCCGTGATATTACTCAAAGCTCCTACAGTGATGTCTATAGTGGTTTCTACGACACAAACCAGTTGTCTTATATTTCTGCGATTGGCCATAGGACCCCAAAAAGGAAGAAATCCTTTGAGGAAATCTCCTCCCTCTTGTCCTGCTGTGTCTTTGGAATCAATAATTCCTCTGCCATATCTATTTCGATGATGATTGGAAGAAGCGGTATATGTAGGAGGAAAAAGGAAAGCGATATAACAGGTACCAGAAAAACCAGTTGGCAACCAAGTGTAAACTCTATCGTGACAGATAAAATACGTGCCCTGAGATGGTACTAGAGGTGGAGAATTCTGAGAGGAGTAGATGTATCTGTGGGAACAGCTGTTTCTCTGTACGGTGTCAGCAGATTGATCATTGGTAGACATCGAGATCTGGTATAGAATATTGGACTTTTCAGTCCAATCTCGTTGTGAAAGTAACCACAACCCATTGGTGTTAGATATAGCATGTTCCCAACCCAAGATTGATCAGGATATGTCATCACAATCTGTCCCAAATTTAATTGCAACTGAAGGAGGCAGGAGAGTACAATGGAGAACATTTATACAAGCACCCAAAAAAATGTCCTCCCTCTATCAACAAATTATAATATTTCTAGAAAACGCATTTGATATCTCAGAAAACAGCCGAGGCTATGAATCCCTGCTAGCGTTAGGTAAGAATCATCAGGACTTGTTTTTAAACTTGGCAGAGTTTTTCTACAATGGGAAAAATAACAATAAGTCTGAACCCAGACCGAAACACCCCTGGCATAACAAAGCATGTAAGGAAGCTAAATGCGCTTTGTTATCCGGGATTAAGGATAAGGACAACCTATGTATTGAAGAACCAGAACCTTATGGACCTGGCGGCACAGGGTACGCCTTAATCTCCGGGGTTCTCCTGCTCAGCTACACAGAGACACGGGACACTCTGTCAGGCGTAAAAGATCGGATTTTATTAGCTGCAGTTAGTACAGTTATCCCAGAAGTACACAAGGTAGGTTATCAGGAGGCTGCCACTTCACTCCGTGGTGCACAATCTTATATAGTACATAGGTGACATATATATTAACCAAGAACACACCTAAAACACATAAAAAGAGCCAATAAGAATAGTTCGAAAATAAGTCGGAGCCAATAGAAAGAATTGGAAAACAAAGTATCGAGTAACCCGAATAAGCCTCTCCTCCAACTGTGTTTGTCACCCCTCCCCACAAGTTAATTAATCAACGGGTTTGTAACTGACTTGCAGGTGGCGAGGCACGTTTGTATGTTTTGGAGGACAGTTGTGAAATGAGAGAATACGAGCAGAGGACAGCGAAGGCCAGACGATAAGATAAAGTCAGAAGAGAATAGTGTGAACCAACAGATAGTTGAGCCAGGGATTAGAAAAACCAGACGGGGATTAGTGTACTCGGCCAGTCCTTAACATCAGCTTTGTAAATAGAAGCAGAAGGCTTATTTCGACACGATGTTGCAGGAAAAAAGCAGAAAAGACTTTGTTCACCGTGCTGCCTGAGTGAGGGCAACACAAAATGGCGGCGGAGCACAAAATGGCGGGTCGATACGATCGTGATCGAAAATCGAATTTCCTCCGACCCTCCTTTTGCCAGAACTCAGGCAAGATACATAGACTCACGCTAATCTGAGTCAATGTCGATGGCCATGAGGTCATCGAGCTGTTGCTGTAGCATCATTTTAATATTCTCTGTTCTTTGTGACTTGGATTTAGGAATGCACACAGTAGCACAAAGAGCGCAGATGGCGGGGCCACAGTGCATACAAAGGCAACAAGAGAAAATGATGGCTAAAACTATTCCTAGGAATGTCAGTACCTTCCAACCCCATTTGGACATTAGTCCCCAAAACCACTCCAATAATGACCAATCTCCTTCGTCCTGATGAATCGACTCGGAGATTTCATGTAACTTAGAAATGGCTTGGCATACTGTTGGAGCGTCATCAGGTATAAAAATACAGCAACTCGACCAGATCAATATACACACTCCACCACGGTCCGCAAGAACAAAGTCTAACGCAACTCGATTCTGTAAAGTCATAAGACGATCCGCCTGTAGGTCTGCCGTGATATTACTCAAAGCTCCTACAGTGATGTCTATAGTGGTTTCTACGACACAAACCAGTTGTCTTATATTTCTGCGATTGGCCATAGGACCCCAAAAAGGAAGAAATCCTTTGAGGAAATCTCCTCCCTCTTGTCCTGCTGTGTCTTTGGAATCAATAATTCCTCTGCCATATCTATTTCGATGATGATTGGAAGAAGCGGTATATGTAGGAGGAAAAAGGAAAGCGATATAACAGGTACCAGAAAAACCAGTTGGCAACCAAGTGTAAGCTCTATCGTGACAGATAAAATACGTGCCCTGAGATGGTACTAGAGGTGGAGAATTCTGAGAGGAGTAGATGTATCTGTGGGAACAGCTGTTTCTCTGTACGGTGTCAGCAGATTGATCATTGGTAGACATCGAGATCTGGTATAGAATATTGGACTTTTCAGTCCAATCTCGTTGTGAAAGTAACCACAACCCATTGGTGTTAGATATAGCATGTTCCCAACCCAAGATTGATCAGGATATGTCATCACAATCTGTCCCAAATTTAATTGCAACTGAAGGAGGCAGGAGAGTACAATGGAGAACATTTATACAAGCACCCGAAAAAATGTCCTCCCTCTATCAACAAATTATAATATTTCTAGAAAACGCATTTGATATCTCAGAAAACAGCCGAGGCTATGAATCCCTGCTAGCGTTAGGTTAGAATCATCAGGACTTGTTTTTAAACTTGGCAGAGTTTTTCTACAATGGGAAAAATAACAATAAGTCTGAACCCAGACCGAAACACCCCTGGCATAACAAAGCATGTAAGGAAGCTAAATGCGCTTTGTTATCCGGGATTAAGGATAAGGACAACCTATGTATTGAAGAACCAGAACCTTATGGACCTGGCGGCGCAGGGTACGCCTTAATCTCCGGGGTTCTCCTGCTCAGCTACACAGAGACACGGGACACTCTGTCAGGGGTAAAAGATCGGATTTTATTAGCTGCAGTTAGTACAGTTATCCCAGAAGTACACAAGGTAGGTTCTCAGGAGGCTGCCACTTCACTCCGTGGTGCACAATCTTATATAGTACATAGGTGACATATATATTAACCAAGAACACACCTAAAACACATAAAAAGAGCCAATAAGAATAGTTCGAAAATAAGTCGGAGCCAATAGAAAGAATTGGAAAACAAAGTATCGAGTAACCCGAATAAGCCTCTCCTCCAACTGTGTTTGTCACCCCTCCCCACAAGTTAATTAATCAACGGGTTTGTAACTGACTTGCAGGTGGCGAGGCACGTTTGTATGTTTTGGAGGACAGTTGTGAAACAAGAGAATACGAGCAGAGGACAGCGATGATGATATTTCGATGATGATTGGAAGAAGCGGTATATGTAGGAGGAAAAGGAAAGCGATATAACAGGTACCAGAAAAACCAGTTGGCAACCAAGTGTAAGCTCTATCGTGACAGATAAAATACGTGGCCTGAGATGGTACTAGAGGTGGAGAATTCTGAGAGGAGTAGATGTATGTGTGGGAACAGCTGTTTCTCTGTACGGTGTCAGCAGATTGATCATTTATTTGCAGACAGAAATTACCCTGATGAGAAATAGTCCAAACCGGTGAAGATTTTCCCTGTTTAACCTTATCACTAAGGCTAGTGATATAATGAGTGACGGTCCAGTTGATATACGCTTTTCTTTCATCAACGGAAATCTTACTATTTTCCATGATTTTAGCCATAGCTACCATTCCCTTTATCAATGAGCTGTGACTAAAATCTGGACCACCTATATGTGAACTAACGGGTCGTCTGAATTTGCTTTGATAGGCGTTGGAGAAAATAACAAAATAAGCCCAAGCGGAACCTTCATAGGAGAACGGAAGAACTAAATATGGCATTCCTTTTTCTGTGGTATGTGGCATAAGTCCACATACCCAACAGTTGATTGTATTAATCACTAATTGGTGTTGATATAATAACTGGACAAATGAAATATTGTAATATTTGATTCTTCTAATGAGTTCATGTTGAGGGAGTGTATGAAATAGATGTGGAGAGATAGTAGAAGACAAAGAGATAGAAGGAGGGACAACTTTTCGCTGCAGAGCATAAACAATCCAACTTATACACGCCAATAGAATACACAATAATATAATAACACATAAAGTTATTCTGAAACAACTAAACATTATTCTACAGGATTCTTTTCTCATTTTATCTCTTTTCTCTCTTTTTCCTAATGTTGTCTCCATCTTTCTAAGTGGATGCTCACGGCAATCTTCCTTAATCACTTGATCACGATTGTCTGCCGTCCTATGACACTGCAAGTCCTGCAGGCCTATTGCCACTACTCAGGTCACAACCAAGACTCCTACCATGACCCTGCAACCGGGATAGAGTAGTACATAGGAGAGAAAATCTTAAGTGTTCTCTTTCAGTTTTGACCTTAAGTTGTAATGAGTTCGGTTGGGGACAGTCTGATCCTGAAACAATGTTAGTGGATTTGTAGTATCTAAGCGAAGATGTGGTGGTACAGCTTGCTGAAGAATGTCGTCGTCCTCTTTATCCGACAATGTTCCGTTCAGGCGTGCATCACTAAAAGGTACAAATCGTGGAACCTTTTCGTTCTCCGAGTCACTAATGCCCCTACGGATCCACTGATCAAAGGGCAAAGGCAGAGGCAATTTCTTGCAATGCATGCCGTGAATCCAGTTTTTCTTTCCTTCGACTTTCACCGCTGTTCTCGTGGTTAGAAGAACTTGCCGAGGTTCCTTCCACCGAGGCTCCAAATTCTTTGTCCTTTGAAAATTCTTCACACAGACACAGTCGCCTGGTTGGATGGAATGACCTGGGTCTGTGGAGGCCTCTGGCAAAGCACTCTGAACCTGTTGATGGAGAACACGCAATTTAGTCGTAAGGTCGTGCAAATAATCAATTAACATTGGATATGGTAAGTCTGAATATTTCTTAGGACGAGGGACTCCCCATATATTAGCTGGGCGCCCAAAAACCACCTCGTAAGGGCTAAGTCCCAAACGAGAATGTACTGCTGTTCTGGTGGATAGGAGAGCCAATGGTAGAGCATCGGGCCAATTAAGTCCTGTACTAGCCTGCACCTTCTCAAGCTTAAGCTTAAGTGTACCATTGTAACATTCTACTAAACCCGCTGACTGTGGGTGGTTTGCCGCATGGAACTTTTGCTTGATACCAAGACCCACACAAACTTTTTGCATGACTTGGCCCACAAATTCACTCCCATTGTCACTCCAGACAATGCGCGGCAAACCAAACCTGGGGAAAAATTCTTTTAGTAGAACTTTGGCTGTGGATAAAGCTGTGTTGTCTTTCAGAGGGTATGCTTCTATCCATCTAGAAAAGGCACATACCACCACCAGAACATATTTAAGGTTGTTGCACCTCTCCATGTGAATGTAATCGATTTGCAACACCTCAAATGGATATGTCGGAGGAGCAAAGTGACCTGCCGGAGTTGGGGTTCCCTTTCCCGGATTGTACATTAGACAAACAATACAATGTTTCACTACATTTTCTGCACACTTTGGAATTCCTTAGTTTTGCCACACTGGAGCCAGAAGCTTGCATATACCCTTCGCACTTAAGTGGGCTGGACCATGCGCCATAGTAACTACTGGTAGTACATAGACGTCTGGTAACAGCCAACGTTGGTGCTCTGACAATTCCACCCAACACCCCATCTCATTTAACATTCCTGTACTTTCTTTCCACTTACTCAATTCTTTCTCTGTAGCCTCTTCCTGAATCGATCTTACACTTTCTACTGTATCCTCATACATTCCTCTTTCTCAGACCCAATTCGCAGGACCCGCAACATACATTCGACTTGTAACATCCCTCGCTGTCTTTTTCGCTACTTCATCTGCAAATGCATTTCCTCGGCCAACATCATCTGTAATCTTCTTGTGTGCACTACACTTCACAATCGCTATCTGAGCAGGCAAAGCAAGTGACTCAAGAAGGTAAGTCACCAACTGACCATGCTATATTTTAGTGCCATGCGAAGTAAGGAATCCCCTTTCTTTCCAGAGACGCACAAAATTGAACGCCACACCAAATGCATACTGGCTGTCAGTATACATGTTCACTCTTTTTCCTTTCGACAACACACATGCTCTCGTCAAAGCTATCTGTTCTGCTGCTTGAGCTGAATTGTGTCTAATGCGTGCTGTTTCCACAACTGTATGTAAAGTAGTTACAGCATAGGCTGAAGTTGTTTCTCCACTAGGAACCATCCACCCATAGAATTCCATCCGGATTTTCTAGCCATGTATCTTTCAAGTGAATTCTTCCTTTTGTCTCTTCCTCAGTACGGAGGAAACAATCATGTTGTTCCTGAACACCTTTATCTACTGGTAGAGGCAACAAAGTAGCTGGATTCAAAGTGTTACATCGTTTGATGTATACATGACTAGCCAAGAGAGTCAGCTCATATCCAGACAAACGAGCACTCGTAAGATGCTGCGTTTTCGTCCTGTTTAGCAAAGTATCCACTGCATGTGGCACCATAACAATAAGAGTGTTATCTAGCACCACTCCAGCAGACTGTCGAATAGAAATTGCTGCTGCTGCTGTCGCTTTAAGACAACTAGGCAATGCTTTAGCTACTGGATCTAACGTAGCCGAAAAATAGGCGCATGGCCGCTGTTTGTCCCCAAAACGCTGAGTTAAGACTGACAATGCACAACCCTCTCTCTCATGGACATAGAGCTTGAACGGCTTACTGTAATCTGGAGTACCCAATACAGGAGCAGAGCACAGAGCAGCACGTAAGTCAGAAAAACTCTTCTTACATTCGTCAGTCCACAGAAGGGGCTGAGGTGTATCTTTCAAAGTGAGTGCCAACAGAGGTTTAGCCAACAAAGAAAAGTTCAGAATCCACTGCCTACAATAAGAAGTAATGCCCAGAAAGTCACGTACCTCTCTTTGTGTGGATGGCACAGACATTTGCGCAATCGCCTGAATTCGTTCTGGGGTTAATCGTCTTCCCTCCTTTGACAAGAGATGACCCAAATAGGTAACCTCTCGACGAACATATTGTAATTTGGAAGGTGAAACCTTATGATTCAGATTAAACAAGTGACGTAACAATGCAACAGTCACATTCTTGCAAATATCCCCTGAATCAGCAGCGATTAACAAGTCATCCATATATTGAATAAGGGTAGCACCAGACGGCAAAGAAAAAGCATCAAGATGACATTTTAGAGCTTGACTGTAAATGGAGGGACTTTCACAATAGCCCTGAGGTGCGCGCTTGAACCGGAAGCTTCGGCCTCCAAGAGAGAAACCAAAAATATCTCTACTCTCTTCTGCAATGGGAATACTAAAGAAGGTATTCTTTAGATCGATAACAGAAAACCAAGTCGCTGTGGAAGGTATCATTGTCAACAGAGCTGTGATATCTGGGACTACCGGAAATTGTGGTACAACAATTTTGTTTACCTCCCGAAGATCAATTACAAAACGATATACAGGCGGTTGAGAAGGATCGGTGCGTTTAAGAACAGGAAGAATAGGACTATTGCATATGTTTCCTCTCGTTTCTTCAACCACACCCTTCTGAATCAAATCATGAATGATTTCCAAAAGCGCTTTTTTACCTTCACTAGAGATTCTATATTGCGGAATACGTGGCAATTCAGCATTAGGCTTGAGAGTAACAACATAAGGTGGGATCTCTAGACAACCCACATCGTTCGGATCCGTAGCCCAAAGTGTTGCAGGAAGAGAGAGCAATTCAGGGGGGAATTGATCTTTAGACAAGTACATTGCAGAAGTCAGTTTCTGTCCTAAAGTGAGATGTACACCAGAAGGAGAACAATATATCGTAGCATGCAGTCTTTTCAATAAGTCCAAACCCAACAGATTCTCACCGCAACCATTCGTCAAGAGAAGTGGAGCTTCCAAATCTTAGGGGCCAATTGAAATAGGCAAAGGGCAAGAAACAGGATTACGAACTGGGGCACCAGAAAATCCTACAGATACATTTGTTAAGCCAGACAAAGGTGCCCCAGGGAGTTTAGAATGAATGATAGAACTTCTCATCGCACCAGTATCTAACAGAAATGGCTCTGAAACACCCATTGTAGTGACATTAACATAAGGTCCATTCTGATCTACTGGAATCGACACAACTCCCTTACTTTGTCCATGGCTGTCTTAATTAGCATGAAGACTTTCATTCTCGCCTTCGATATAATGATCTTCATTGTAATACTGTGTAGATCTAACATTTGGCTGATCAAAGTAATTTACAGAATTAGGAGGAGGAAGGGAACGCTGTTCTTGAGTCAACACACCTCAACCTCTACCTCTGTTTGCTGACTGGAGGCCACCACAACCTCGTGGAGCAGATAGTGCTCCATTGCGCTGCAATAAAACCGGACAACTATTCTTAAAATGACCTTCCTCTCTACAAAAGGTGCATTGATTAGGTCCTAACAAAGGTCGCGGAATATACGGCTCAGGCTTTTGATACACCCTCTGAAACTGCGGAGGCTGTTGAAACTGAGGCTGAGCATAACGAGGAGGATAAGCTTGTTGCAAGAGAACCTTCGTTTTTAATTCTTTCGTCTTTATCTCTTGCTTTTCTTTTTCTTCTTTATCTCTGTTTTCATAATATTGGGCAGTAGCCAATATCTGGGCAGAAGAAGAAACAGCCCATAAACTTTCAGAATCTTTTAATTTGTGTAACAGCTCAGGAAGTAAATTTAATACAAACTTGTCTACAAATAATCGCTGTCCACCCTCTGTAGCCACATCTTGACCACTGTGATCGATAAATGTCTCTTCAAAACGAGTGAAGAAATCAGAGACACTTTCATCTTTCTTTTGTTTGCATGCCGCTAATTTATCCCAATTGACTCTCAATGCAGGCATCATTGTTTTCATTAATGTAATAATCCTACCAGGGAGTTCTGAGATTAAAACTTCAAGCTTAGCACCACCCACTTGAGCTGCATCCGCGGCAGTTATAGCAGCCCAATCACCACCTAATGCTTGAACGTGATCCTCTCTACGAATCTTAGCCCATAATGCTTGTGGAACTACATTTCCCATTAACATATCGATATTGGCTAGATTCATGATGCAAGCATTAACAGTCTGTGACAGTTCTTTATAATAACCCGGTAGAGTCTGTTTAAGTGCTAAAACTTCAGATCTCTTCCAGGGGACATGTACCCATATTCGCTGGAAGTGAGCGGGAATAGCTGGATTAGCACCTTGAGCTGCAACCTCTTCCTTCCATACTGGAGGAACCTCTCTCATAGGATAATTCTTCAGTGTCAGTTTAACCGAAGGATCAGAGTCAAGGAAAGTCTGAGAGCACAATAAGGTTCTAAAGGTGACAAGTGTCCTTACAGCGTTCTCAACCTTAGAACCCACAACAAGTCCTTTATCAAAGTCAGCCTGAACATCTAACAGACCCTGTGGAACCGAACTCAAATTCATATCCTCCCATTCTTTAGCAAGAATTTCACACATTACATTGAAAACATATCTCTGCGTAGGCGCATTCCATTGTGAGAAGGTAGACATAATATCGGGCACACTATACTGGGGACCCCTCTCAATCCATTTGCGTGCGAGAGAATCCAACCTTTCTCATTCTTCAGAAGCTGGGAAATGACTACGAGATTGTCTTCGAGCAAAAGCCGGAGACACATTTAAAGCTTCAAAGAAAGGAGATAAAATACCAGTGACAGTGTCCGTGAGTCGCTTACGCACAGACGGAGAATTGGACATAAGGATAGGAGACAAAGTATTAGGCGAACTGACAGAAGGAGAACCAGTGATTGCAGGAGGAGCAGAAGGCAAAGGAGATCGAAGTTCGGGAGATGAGGGCAAAGAAGTCGAAGGCAATGCTGGTAGAGGCGGTAATACTGGAAGGGGCAAATGCGGAAGAGCCGGAGCAGGCGGAGGTACTGCTGGCGGCTGAACAGGCTGTAACAATGGGGGTGCATTAGCACCTTGTACATAGGGCGGAGGCAATCTCAATAAGTGAGACATCAGGGGATCTTCTTCTAAGTCTTTCTTGTTATCGGGAGGGGAAGTAGGCAACACTGGATAACATTTACCTATCGCCATACGATGCTGTCTTTCTGAAATTTCCATCGCATTATTAATTTCGTCATCTTTGAATTGTTGGGCAGCATGTATAATCGTCATACCCTGTGCTTTCCTATCTCGTTTTGCTTGCTTAATTTCTCTTTGTTTCGCTTCCTTATGCCAAAGGCGGAAAGAGTCAAACATTGCCGGCCGGGCTTTTCTTTTAAATAACGTTGCTTCCAAATTATCTAGCACATCAGGCTCGAAACTACCATTTTCTGGCCATTTTAAAACACCATCTTTCTTCGTGTATCGGGTCCATGTCTCGTTAAAGGCAATGGGGCCAACACCATGTTTAGAATAGAGCTCATATGTGGGAGTTCCAACCGAAGGAATCGGACAAGAGTCCTCAAGCCGGGAATCCCTATTACAACCAAAGCAACAAAGTTTTCCAAACTTAGTCAGACCAGGCATCTCGTGATTTCACCGGACTGTTCACAAACTTCAAGGGGGTAAACTCGTTACATAGCACAAATGCACTTACCCCTCGGCTTCGGCTATTGCAATAGTCGAATTTAAGGACCAAAGGACAAAACAAAGGACCAAAGTTGTGGGCGCGACCCACCAAATACTTAATTAAGGATGTCTTCTTACGCCAACAGAGGCCCGTCTATCGCCTTGCCTTACCATACATCACCAAAGGAAGGGCCAAGGCAGGGTGCCAGTCAGGGCAGCAGTCGTTAGTAGCCGTCAGGAAGGAGTAACCACGCTGCAAAAGACCTTTGGACCACTTCGACATACAGGGGTCGCTTGACGTGGTTCGCGATTCCTCCAGAATTTTCTTGCGGAGTTCCTCACGACCTTCAGGCAGAACCACTACCACAGAAGCCGCCCAACATTGGGCGCCAGTTGAAGAACCAGAACCTTATGGGCCTGGCGGTGCAGGGTACGCCTTAATCTCCGGGGTTCTCCTGCTCAGCTACACAGAGACACGGGACACTCTGTCAGGCGTAAAAGATCGGATTTTATTAGCTGCAGCTAGTACAGTTATCCCAGAAGTACACAAGGTAGGTTCTCAGGAGACTGCCACTTCACTCCGTGGCGCACAATCTTATATAGTACATAGGTGACATATACATTAACCAAGAACACACCTAAAACACATAAAAAGAGCCAATAAGAATAGTTCGAAAATAAGTCGGAGCCAATAGAAAGAATTGGAAAACAAAGTATCGAGTAACCCGAAGAAGCCTCTCCTCCAACTGTGTTTGTCACCCCTCTCCACAAGTTAATTAATCAACGGGTTTGTAACTGACTTGCCGGTGGCGAGACACGTTTGTATGTTTTGGAGGACAGTTGTGAAACGAGATAATACGAGCAGAGGACAGCGAAGGCCAGACGATAAGATAAAGTCAGAAGAGAATAGTGTGAACCAACAGATAGTTGAGACAGGGATTAGAAAAACCGGACGGGGATTAGTGTACTCGGCCAGTCCTTAAACTCAGCTTTGTAAATAGAAGCAGAAGGCTTATTTCGACACGATGTTGCAGGAAAAAAGCAGAAAAGACTTCGTTCGCCGTGCTGCCTGAGTGAGGGCAACACAAAATGGCGGCGAGCACAAAATGGCGGGTCGATGCGATCGTGATCGAAAATCGAATTTCCTTAGTATCAAAGAAATTAGGGCACACTACAAAAAAACCTTAGCTGAAGCCAAAGCAGTGTGGGAGATTGAAAAATGGGAAGCAATTAAGAAAGCTTTAGATGATAGAGATATGAGAGGCTTTTGGAACCTAGTTAAAACTGGTAAATCCGAAGGCAAATCAGCAATCAAACCAAATTTGGGGGAAGAAGCTTGGAGTTCCCATTTTAAATCTTTAAATTTAAAGCCTTTAGAAGGAGATGTAGTTGCAAGGGCACCAGTTATTGACAGAGGTTTTTGTGGCGCTGGCTATATTGCTACCAAACAAGGCACCAGGGCTGGATAGAATCCCTGGCGATCTTTTTAGGATTGAACAAACAGTATGGGCACCCTATATACGGATTCTATTCAACGGCATCCTTCAAGGTATGGCACCCTCACCAACTTGGGCTGGTGCAGAAGTCATTCCTATATATAAAAAAGGCTCCCTCCTCAACCCGGTAAATTATCGGCCAATAAGCCTCATTGATGTTACTCAAAAGATATTTGCCCAGGTTCTCCTAGGTCGATTGCAATCATGGATGGATGAGATGAATATCTTAACTCCTTTACAAGCCGATTTTAGGTCAAAAACTTCGACCATTGACCAGATCTTTTGATTGCAAATGATATACTGGAAAATCTGTAATTTTGGAGGGTAGCAGTCATTACCTAACCTTTGTGGATCTAAAATCCGCATTTGATATGGTGAACCGCGATCAGCAATGGGGCCTACTCCATGATATGGGAGTACCAGTGTACCTTTGCCACCAGCTGAAGCGCTTACATGATGGCACTTATGCGAGGATAAGACATGGTAAGAAAGGGGAATTGACAGCTCCCCTCCCCGTAGAGAAAGGGATGAGACAGGGATGTGTTCCAGCGCCGACTCTGTTCTCCCTCTTTCTAAATGGTTTAATTGAAACCCTCCTGGCAGTTAAGGACATAGATTCACCAAGGTTAGCGAACCGCAAAATACCTGCTTTAATGTTTGTGGACGATACGCTGCTCTTGTCCAAATCACCCATGGGTATGCAGCGGGTATTGGAAGAGTTTGCCCAATTTTGTAGGAAGAGGGATTTGGAGATAGATCTCCAGAAAACAAAATATATGGTCTTCCATGCCAATACCAGTAATTGCCCACACCTCCAAATGGAAGGTAGGGCATTAGAGAGGATGTCCATTTTTGATTATCTGGGCATCACACTGAATGATAAGATGGATTGGGGGACCCAAATTAAGAAAGCCAACCTTAAATTAACACAGTCTATAGGGGGTATTTTAAAAGTACATGGGGAGATTGTTTGTCTAACATTCTATCTGTAACAGAGAACACGTTCATCAGGCAGCTGTTGGGTCTTCCCAAAAGTACTCTCTTAACCCCACTAAGGATGGATCTGGGCATTGGCCCCATTACCGACTTAATTGCCTCCTGTCCACTCCTATTCTGGCGTCGCTTATGGAGCACGCCCGAGTTAGAAACGTATAGGGAGGAATTGAAGGATGTTATGTCCATTCTTGGAGCTGGGAAACTACCTTGGCTGTCGTATATTAGGAGTACATGCCATGCAATTGGGAGGGCAAACGTGTGGCTAACGCCAGAAGAGACCTGCCCCTCCGTCCCTAAAAAATCCTTATCCCTCGCCTTTAAAGAATACAAATTTGCTCACCTGTCCTAGAGTATGAATTCTTGCTGCCTGACCTCTAGGTTCCTGGACACCAAACATCATTACAAGTTGGAGTTGTCCCTTGACAGTATCCAACCTTTTATTGCAAAGAAATTGTTTTTACAATTTAGACACGGGATGCTCCCGCTCCGCGCATTCACAAACAAATGGAAGGGAGCCACCAAACTAGATTGTCCTAGATGCACTTTGACAGAAGAAACAGAACTCCATGTTATACTTTTCTGTCCTGCCTACAGAAGGTCTAGGTTCAAGTGAGTCATCCAACTTTGTAGGAATCTGTGGCTTAGAAATTACATCAAAAATCTTTAGGCTACTGAAATATGAGACACATCCATTATTTGTAGTCGCAATCTCAAAATTCTTATTCGCGATGTCGTGCATATGTAGAGGCATTATAAAGGGAAAAAAGTTGGGTAATATTCAACAGTATCTTCTTACTAACTGTCAGTGATTTGCATCTGCAAATATCTTCAACTAGGGAAATTGTCTTGATATTTTTATTCTAATTTTAATGTTTCATTTTAAAATTTTCTTTTTTAAATAATTTATTTTAAAATGTTACTGTCTCAAATGTCTTACAACAGTGGTTCCCAAACTTTTGACTCCTGAGGACCCCACTGAATCACCACTGGAACTCGGGGACCCCCAAGCAATTTGTATGATTTAAATTTCAAACGTTAAAACAGTAATTAAAAAAAAATAAACACGTGTGCACACAAAACAAATACTCGAAATACTAAGGATTTTAGGCGCGTATTTACAAACCCCTACCACCATGGAAACATCGCTTTTTGTAACGTGTGCGTGTCGATAGGGGTTTCACCTTATTTACAAGGCAGTGGTAAGCCACTTAATATGGATTAACGCTGCCTTGTAAATAAGGCCCCCTTTCATGCAATGCTTAGCGTGAAAGGGGTGGGTAGTGGGTTTTGCAGTGGGCATTCCACCGCAAAACCCATTGATTTTGATGCTGCCCCCTATTCACAGGGGCAGCGTAAATAGGAGGCAGCGCCAAAATTAACACCAGGGAAAACCAGGTCTTAACTTGGCGAAACGAGAAGAAATGCTTTATTTCTCCTCATTTTTGCATTTTCAATGTGTGCTGCCTTGTGCAGCACACATGGAAAAAGCAAAATGCCTTGGATTGTTTATGTTCAGGAAGGTGACCCTTCCTGCACATTAACAATCATTAAAAAAATAGCATTTTGTAACTTCCATGTGTGCTGCATTAAGCAGCACACATACAAGTGACAAAACCCAATTTCAAGATTGTTTATGTGCAGGAAGGGGGGACCTTCCTTTACATAAACAATCTTCCCCTGCACGCAGACACCCTTGCACTGTGTTGCAAGGGTGCCTGCGTTGGCGCTACACTGCTAAGTGTAGCACCAGCACAGGGCAAAATGTAGGGCTGCACCATATTCTTGTAAATATGGTGCAGCCCTGCGTTTCTGAAGTGGCGGCGCGTGCCGTTAAGCCACAGAGGCTAACGACACGCTCCACCACTTCTTTTGTAAATATCCCCCTTAGTATTTTATATTGAAAGAATTTGCAAAAAACTAACATTTTAATTGGAAGGTCGGTGTTGCATCTCGGAGACTAACTTTTAAGTGGTTTGGTTTTATTTCGCAGTACAAGGCTCCTACTCCTGCCAGGGCCAGACTGGAAACCCAAAGCAGCCCTGGCAAATGTTTTCAGACCAGTCCCCATACGGTGCACACCAAGTGCATTGAGTGTGCCTGACCACTACAAAGGGGGCTTTGGGAGGCTCTACCCCCAAAGAAATTTAGGAAACAATGGTGCAGTCTACAACACGTTTTATCACGTGCTTGGTCTGGAGAAGCACAGAAAACTCGGGATTCAGAACAAAAGACAGTGGTTAGCATTGACTTTAACAATAAAAATGTATTTCCAAAAAAATAAACCTTTTTAGCAGTATCTGGATAATGAAAGACAGGGAAAAAACATAAGCTACTAACTTGTACCATGCAGTTTGCAAGCAGCTCTTTGATGACAGTTTATAGGTCACTGTGCTAGATTACGGTTGTCACTTATGCACTGCACAGTAACAAAATAATCTTTGTGACAAAAGCAGTAACCCACTCGCCTGTGCACATAAAATACTGTTATTTAAAATGCACAGTACACGTTCTTTGCAATAGGCATATTAACCCTCTGTGCTACATTAGATAACTCAAAGCTGCCACAGGACAAAACTCCCATCTCTCTCCAGCAGGTACATTAATCACTGGTGTTATCTTGACACTTTTATTGTTGCTGGAAAACTGCTAATTATACAAGTGCAGTGCTTTTTAAACTGCTGCCTGCGGACCCCCTGGGAAAGTGTCAGGGACCCCTGGGGGTCCCCAGACCACAGTTTGGGAAACGATGTCTTACAAGATAACCTGGCTACAGCTGATGCATAGGATGGTCAATCAAAGGGCGTGGAGTAGTAGTGGGGTTCGAAAATAAGTTATAAAATTGTAGTATATCATCCATGATTTTAATGGTCTTCAGTATCATCATTTTAATATTCAATTGTCGGGCACTGTAAACTTTGTAAATCATGTGCTGTTATAATTATGTGCTTTTATGGCTGTATAGCTGAAATAAAGTTTTTTGACTTACTGAAAATTCATTTTTTATTTAATCATGTTTTTTTTGTACTTAAAAGAAGGGGGAATAAGATTTCTACGTTCATTATAGCGATCAAAGATTGTATATATTTCTCTTGTTGAAGCAATTGTTCATTGATACAATTGCATATACAATATAGTCATTGGTCCATATTTACAAAATCATTTCAATCAACTATACATATACAAATTACAAATTTCAATAGATATAAAACATGGGAGGTGGGGAAGGGCAAGGAAAGGGGGATAGTTTTCAAATCCAATTGTCTCTCATGGCTAATGATATATTTTCCTACGCGCGTTTCGCCTTGTGCTCTCATAAGGTAGCCATGTACTTATGAACCTTATGTAAAGCATATGCATTCGTTAGAGCTGTGATTGCTTGCTGATGATGTCAGCTAGTAGCGGTATCTTCAGAGGAGGGTGCTGTGTGTGGACCTCCAACGTATAATGGATTGGAACTTGTAGGGTAGTCACACTAAAAACAGAAAAGTTCCTTAAGGGATAGAAATGTGAAGGGTAGATGGAGCCCGGTAGAATACAAGTCACACACAACACAGACAACATTACTCACCAAAGCTAGGCATGCTCATTTTGCAGCTAAGACATCATCTGTGGTATCCGACTCATTCTCATGATGTACGCGTCATGTGGTGATCATAGGAAACTTACACAGACATGTGACATGATCATGTCAGCCAGACATACCACCAGGGCATTTATTGAGTGGAAATGTTTGCGATTCCTGTACGTCTGTTTATTGGCTTGTGGTGGTATCAAAGCCACATGTGTACCATCAATTGAGCCAATGACATTTGGCATGTGTCCTAAAGCATAAAACTTGCTCTTGACGGCACAAAACCTTTGTGGTGTTGGGAACCAGATGTAGAGGTCCAGGAATTTCAACATTGCCTCCAACACATCACTAAACGCATGACTGAACATAGTCTGTGACATCCCAACAGCACTAGCCACAGTATACTGGAAACTTTTTGTGGCAAAGAAATGTAGGGCGACCATCACCTTCACCTTTGTAGTTAGTGCATAGGGATATGTGCAACCAGGTTGCAAATGGGGGGCCAACTGTTCTGACAACTTCGCAATAAGTGCTCTGGTGAAGCTGTATCGTCTGATGCTGTCACATTCTTCCATGGTCTGTAGGTCAGGGAAGGGTCTGTGGACAGCTGGTCTCCTGCGGTACAAAATGTTTGAAACACCAACATATATCATACAGTTACAAATCTCACAATCTACGCTCTGAAATTGAACCACCACGTGAAATCAAGACACTATAAAGGCAGATGTGTGATCCCAAGCAAATACACAAAAGACATCACGTACATTCCATTTTGTCATGGTCTGTAAACAAATACAGGGATGTATATTGAACAACCAATGGTGTCTGTCACTGTTCATGTAATCAAACATCAAATACTCAACACACACCTATTAAACTATCAAGGAAATTTGTTTGTAACAACTCTCACATGTTTGAAAGGTACACAGACCTGTTTCATGTAATGCAACATAGCTGATACACTAGGTACAGACAGCTTGACACCATGCCCACCACTGTCATTATGTGCACAATGGCAACATGTCATGCCGCTGGGGCAAAATCACTGAAGAACAACTACAGACAGACCTCGCACTCAATCCCCCGACGATCCCAACCAACCCGGATGAAGGGGCACTCGCCCTCGAACGCTGGATGAAAGACTACGCCAACACCGTCGCGCCACTGAAAAACCCCACCAACACAGACACCAGCAGAAGAGTCAGCTGGTTCACCCCGGAACTACTCAACTCCAAATGCACCTGCTGAAAAAAACTGGAAAACATATGGCACAATGAAAAGACGCCAGACAGCCGCACTGCCCACAAAGACGCCATCCGCAACCACCACCACCTCATCAGGACTGCCAAAAGAACCTCCTTCATGGACCGGCTTGACAACAATGCACACAACAGCAAGGAGCTCTTCACCATCGTGAAGGAACTCTCCACCCCCAGCTCCAACGACATCCCACCATCGCAAGCCCTGTGCGACTCCCTCGCCACCTTCTTTCCCCGGAAAATCACCGACATCCATGACAACTTCAGACCCCGGACGACCCCTACTGACCACACCGCACCAAACTCACCACACCCCGCCGCCCACGAGACCCTGACAACCTGGGCCAGTGTGAGCATCGAGGACACAATCAAGACCATGGGAACAATCCACTCTGGATCCCCATCGGACCCTCGCCCGCACCACATCTTCAACAAAGCCAGCAAGTCCATCGCTCCCCACCTGCACAAAATCATCAACCTCTCCTTCGAGACCGCCACCTTTCCTGAGATCAACACCCTACTGAAGAAACCCAAGGCGGACCCGAGCGACCTCAAGAACTTCCGGCGCATCTCCTTGCTTCCGTTCCCAGCTAAGGTCATCGAGAAGATAGTAAACACCCAGCTCACCCAGCACCTCGAAGATAACAACATCCTAGACCCGTCCCAATCAGGATTCTGCAGCAAACACAGCACCGAGACCACCCTCATCGCCGCCACAGACGACATCAGGATCCTGCTGGACCTTCAACACCGTCTGCCACCACATACTATGCACACCCCTCCTCGACGCAGGGATCCGTAACAAGGCCCTGGACTGGACCACCTCCTTCCTCTCCGGCAGAACGCAGAGAGTCCGCCTCCCCCCGTTTCGATCCGAGGCCTACCAGGTCATCTGTGGCATCCCTCAAGGATCCTCCCTCAGCCCGACACTGTTCAACGTCTACATGGTACCACTAGCACGCATCGCCCGACTGCATGACCTCAAAATAATCTCCTACGTCGACGACACTCAGCTGATCCTCTCCCTCACAAAGGACCCCCTCACTGCCAAATCCAACCTCCACCAGGGAATGAAGGCCGTCGCCGATTGGATGGAGGACAGCCGCCTCAAACTGAACACAGACCGCATGGGATGACTCCTGGTGGCCCACGTCACTGGGGTCCCTCCCGGCCCTCACCGACCACGCACGCAACCTGGGAATCATCCTCGACTCAAAACTCTCCATGACCAAACAAGTCAACGCAGTCTCCTCCACCTGTTTCAACACCCTCCGCATGCTCCGCAAGATCTACAGATAGATTCCGACCAACACGAGGAGAACAGTCACCCAGGCCCTAGTGAGCAGCAGACTCGACTACGGAAACGCCCTCTACGCCAGAGCCCCGTCCAAGCTCATCAGCAGACTACAGAGAATCCAGAATGCCTCCGCACGCCTGATCCATGATGTCCCGTGCCGCGACCACATCACCCCCCACCTGAGGAACCTGCACTGGCTCCCTGTCGACAAAAGAATCTCCTTCAATCTCCTGATCCACGCACACAAAGCACTCCACAAAACCTCCCCAGCCTATCTCAACAGTCGACTCTCCTTCTACGTACCCAACAGGAATCACCGCTCCGCAGACCACGCCCTGGCCACGGTGCCACGCATCCTGAGAACCACTTCCGGAGGCAGGTCCTTCTCCCATCGTGCCGCCAAGACCTGGAACACCCTTCCCCTCGACCTGCGACAAACCGAAGACCTGCTGACCTTCAGGAGACAACTCAAGACCTGGCTCTTCGACCAGTAACAGCACCTCCCCACCACCACCCCCCAGCGCCTTGAAACCCTACCGGGTATGTAGTGCGCTTTACAAATTATGCGATTTGTTGATTGATTGATGTCAGTCATTCATTCATTCAAAATCTTTATTCGGCATCTAAAAAACACCATATGAGCACATAACAATAAAAAGATAAAATAATTCATTAAAATCCATGCGGATATACATCAAGTACAATACTAATTTTTGATTCAACAAACCCCACTTGTTTTCCTTGTTTTTAAGGCCATCTTCAAGAAATTCACCACACAAAACAAAGTCCGAGAGTCATTTACCATTTGTAGGTGTAGCAAGGCGACCCTGGCCTGCTTGAATTTAGCCTGTTTTAAATTACCAACTAAAAATCGACGTCTCGGCACTGAATAAAATGGGCATAACAATTCAAAATGAAGGATATCCTGAGGAGATCGTAGATCGCAGCCACAGGGACCCTTCTGCTCAACCAAAGCAGTAAAACCACAAGGCACAGATAACAAATGATGTAAAAGATTGAGCCTAAAACGGGTGATTAAAAACTTATCCTGAGCATTACACATGAGACTCAAATACGGTTCCATCCCCACCACCGTTTTCGACATATTATAAGCTATGACAGAGTTCTTACCCCCTTCTTTTATTTCTCTTTGCGATTGGACATAGTTAAAATATATTTTCGTCACCAAATTCCTGTCCAAACGAGTAATTACCATGGGGGTACAAAAAAGGTTTTTACAACCAATAGACTCAAGAGAGGACTTTACATGTCTCAGCCAAGGAATGGACAACCCTTTATCCCTACTGATGCTGTCCATAATTATTTGCCTGTTTAGTTCAGCCTCTGGGTTCGCCCAAATCCTAATCCAGGCCATAATCGGCTTCAAATGAACCACATCATCTATATAAGCCAATCCTAGTTCCTCATGGGTGACATAAGACGAGGTGCTTTGGGGAATGTTAAGTAGGGATCTCAGGTATTTATTCTCCTCTATCTGAAGCTGATGGGCTTCTCTACAGCCCCAAAGTTCAGCTCCATATAACACCTTTGCGCAGCAAATTGAGGTGTACAATCTTACTATTTGCTCCGGGGACCACCTTCCCAGCCTACGTCCATAATTCATAATAGAGCCTATGGCCGAGACTAACTTTGTGCATCGTTCCTCCAGTAAAGTTTTAAAGTTTAATCACCCATCAAATAAAATGCCTAGATATGAAAAATGTTGTACTTTCCCTATGCTATTATCACCCATTTTATAACTGAATTTCTTGATGGGTTTGCGTCCGACCTCCATAACATAGAATTTTGAGAGATTGCCCGACAGATCCATGAAATTAACAAAACTGTCTATCAGACGCTGCAAGCCCCTGGGAGTGCGAGCTAGAAGTACCGCGTCATCTGCATAAAGCAGAACCGAAATTGGCCTACATCCTACCCTGGGGGAGTCCACCTTTAGATCAAGTAATACTTGCTCCAGTCCATTGATATATAGGGAGAACAAAAAGGGGGCCAAAATGCACCCTTGTCTGACCCCACTGGTGCACGAGAACGATGCTGATAGGTTCCCCTCACCGTTATATCGGACTCTAGCAGATGTATTACAATGTAGGTCCCTAAGTATATTTATAAGTCCCCCATCCACCCCCAACCTACTTAAAAGGGCCCATAATTTCTCCCTGTTTACATGGTCGAATGCGGCCGTTAGGTCCATAAAGCCTAAATAAACCGTCCCCTCACTTGCTAGTGTGTATTTAGCCACTAGTAGATATAAATTTATACACTGGTCGGATGTAGATTTCCCCGGTCTAAAACCATATTGAACATCAGTATTGACCCGATATTCCTCGGACCACTCCATCAATCGTGCTAAGATCACACGTCCCATAACTTTCACTATGATGTCGATCAAAGAGATCGGGCGATAACATTGAGGAGTGTCCCTATTCCCTTTTTTGAATATAGGGACAATTATAGCTGTGGACCATGAACTGGGACAACCAAACGTTACCGCAGCATTAATCACTCTTGTCAATATGGGCGCCCACAACTCAATACTACTTAGAAAAAGATCCGGGGGAATGCCATCCGGTCATGGCGCTTTATTAGGGGATAGACCCTGTATTCCCCCAATGATCTCCTCCAACGTGAACATAATTCCAGGTACCTCCCCTGCCTCCACCTCAGAGGGAATTGTGCTTTCCGCTACATAATTATAAAGACCTTTGAAATGAGCTACCCAATCTTCCGGCAAGATATTGGTACTGAGTGCGGGAACACTGGTATCCTGGAAACATGGATTATTAATTATTTTCCAGATAGCGGATGTGCCCCTCCTTAGGGCAGCCTCCCTTAGGTCTTCCCACGCCTGAGTTTGAACGGCTCTTTTTCTGCATTTAACGGCCTGATTGTATATCAGCCTTTCCTCTTTTACTTTCAGCTTGTCCCTTGGTAAGATTTTTAAACAACTTTTTAAGTTTTTAAGGGCTGAGGTGCAGGATTTGTCAAACCATCTTGGATTTTCCATAACTGGACCATAGTGGGTGGAGCACAACAACTTGTCCACTAAATGGGCAACTGCCTCAAAGCTTTTAACTACTTCTGGTCCCTCAACCACGGAGTCCAGGCACCTCTCTAGTTCTCTCTTGCCTTCTCTTATGAGGTTTTTATAAAAAGTACGTCCATCCACTTTGGCCCATTTTAATCTTCTCCCCTGCTCTGTTATTTTCTCTGTGCTACCACCCCATCTCTGCCTCTTAGATTTTTTAATGACCACACCCTCAACCACCAATGTTAAAGGGTTGTGGTCACTAAAAGCACTTAGGTCAATATCAGCCCCACTTACCCGATCTTTTAAAAATTTAGAGACTACTATAAAGTCAATAAAAGAGGAGCACCCCCTCCCCTTAAAAGTGGGATTAATCTCTCTCTCCCTCTCTTTGGTTATCAAATCCACAGTATGCTCAGGGGCGTGTTTGCTTAGCACCCTTCCCAACTCATTGCCCTCAATTGAGTGCTCAAAGTGTGGTCCGTTCCTAACCGGGCACGAAGACCAGTTTCCTTGGGCCGGTCTCAGGTCAGGGCAAAGATGACAGTTAAAATCACCCACAACGGCTACCAATGGGGCCACCGCCCCCTTGTGAGCCCGTTTCCCTGCAGTGAGCCTGGCATCTAGCTGTTCCACACCAGACCCTGTCTTGTTTTGTGACGTTGGGTTATAAAAATTAATCAAGAGAATGCAGTCCCGATAATTAGAAAACCTAAGGGCCTGCGTACAAGCAGAGAACCAATTTAAGTCAGTCCAGGTGCCCCTCAGTTGTAGGTCCACAAAAATACGCAATCCCCCCATGGCTCTCCCTGAGCAGGACTTTCGGGCCAGGACAGCAAAGCGCTTGTACCCTACTAAGTGAATATTACTACAATCTATTATCCAGGTTTCCTGTAAACATATAATCTGGAAAACCTGAATATATTGCAGCCAATCAAGGTCCTCTATTTTGGACGCAAGCCCTGCAACATTCAAAGATATTATTTTTATTATATCAGAATTTTTAGCCTTGTGTACTTCCAACTGTGACCAGTTTGCGGGGTCCTGTACTACTCTTTCTAGTATAATGCCCTCTTCCAGTGCTACCATAGTGGCGTTCCTCCCTGCCGACCCTACATTTTCCGTTAACAGGTCCATGTTATCCCCGCACCACACGTCAACACCCTGTGAGACCCTACCTAGTTCCTTTATTTGATCTAACTGCTGTGCCCTTCTATTTTTCGCCCACCGTCAATCCACCCCACTTAAAGCTCTTCCTCTAAGCAGCGGGTCAAACCTGTTGCGTAAAGGGATATCTCTCACTACCCCTGCTCCATGTGCACATTCTAATAATCCCCCTCTATTATTACTAGCCTGGATGGAGGACAGCCGCCTCAAACTGAACACAGACAAGACGGAAATCCTCATCCTCGGATCCAACCCCTCCGCATGGGATGACTCCTGGTGGCCCACGTCACTGGGGTCCCCTCCGGCCCCCACTGACCACGCACGCAACCTGGGAATCATCCTCGACTCAAAACTCTCCATGACCAAACAAGTCAATGCAGTCTCCTCCACCTGTTTCAACACTCTCCGCATGCTCCGCAAGATCTACAGATAGATTCCGACCAACACAAGGAAAACAGTCACCCAGGCCCTAGTGAGCAGCAGACTCGACTAAGGAAATGCCCTCTACGCCGGAGCCCTGTCCAAGCTCATCAGCAGACTACAGAGAATCCAGAATGCCTCCGCACGCCTGATCCTCGATGTCCCGCGCCACGACCACATCACCCCCCACCTGAGGAACCTGCACTGGCTCCCTGTCGACAAAAGAATCTCCTTCAAGCTCCTGATCCACGCACACAAAGCACTCCACAAAACCTCCCCAGCCTATCTCAACAGTCGACTCTCCTTCTACGTACCCAACAGGAATAACCGCTCCGCAGACCACGCCCTGGCCACGGTCCCACGCAACCGGAGAACCACTTCCGGAGGCAGGTCCTTCTCCCATCGTGCCCCCAAGACCTGGAACACCCTCCCCCTCGACCTGCGACAAACCGAAGACCTGCCGACCTTCAGGACACAACTCAAGACCTGGCTCTTCGACCAGTAACAGCACCTCTCCCCCACCCCCCTAGCGCCTTGAAACCCTACCGGATATGTAGTGCGCTTTACAAATTATGTGATTGGTTGATTGATTGATGTCAGTCATACATGTACTATCACATACACAAAACATCAATTATGTGAAGCACATCAGTATTTGCCATGCATACATGTAAGTTGGTGTCACAAACACATAACAGCAACTCACATGACAACTCAAAGATGATGCTAATGCCTAAATACTATCTTTACTTCATAAATGAAGTGTCTGCGTTGTACAATACTCATATACGGTGGATACACATTAACTGACTTCATACCAGGCATATTTCCTCACTCAGTCAGTAAAGCACTGATTATGCGTATATGTAACCTGTATTGACACATTTATCCCCTGGGACTGTGACCAAGCATAGGAGGGTGATCTGTAAAGTGGTCAGTCACAGTTGTGATGTTCCTCTGAAACAATATATTTGGTGCACATGCAGCTTGGCTCATCCTGCAAATGTTCTTTGTAATGTCACATGTACCTTATGGCAGGTGCTTCACTCCATCCACACATGTGATGCAGCATTAAAGGAATATTTGCTTTACTGTTCAACATGGTGATTCATTGTTGTTGTGCACTTGAGCCCCATCAACAACGTATTATGCAGATCCTTTGCCTGTCAACTACAATGAGGCGGGTAAGTATAGTATGGACACGTGTGCCGCATCGTGACCGAGCTGGACAGACAGTTTGGCTGTTTACTTCCATGAGAAACAAGGCAGGTAAGTATGGTATGGATGCATGTGCCGCATCGTGACCTAGCTGGACAAACAGTTTGCCTGTTTACTTCTATGAGGAACGAGGTGGGTAAGTATGGTATGGATGCATGCACCGCATCGTGACCGAGATGGACAAACAGTTTGCCTGTTTACTTCAATGAGAGACGAGGCGGGTAAGTATGGTATGGACGCGTGTGCCGTATTGTGACCAAGCTGGACTAACAGTTTGCCTGTTTACTTCTATGAGGCACGAGGTGGGTAAGTATGGTATTGACATGTGTGCCGCATCGTGAACGAGCTGGATAAACAGTTTGCCTGTTTACTTCTATGAGGATCGAGGCATGTGAGTATTCAACATACGTGAAGCTGCATCCGGCCCGAGCCAGACAAACGGATTGGTTGTTGGTCCTCATGGTGACAGATGCACATTTTGCATCGTGGACGATTCGCGTACGAGCTGAATAGGTAAACATTTTACATAAATGTATCAAATTCAATAGTGTTGTGATGAGTGCAATTTGAACGTCGCGGTAGGCGTGAACGAGGCGTGCAATCTCATGGATTGGACTAAATCATATAATGCAATCGACTCGGGCCTATCAATTTTGAGGCATGGAACAGAGTCTGCTTCTGCTGCCCAGATATAAGTCTGTCTTTTCCCAAGTGAAATCACTTGCCTGCATCACATCCACATGATACTGGACAAAATCTCAATATACTTGTGCTGCTGTCTCTGCATCCTCTGGATTATACAATGGCAAGTACTGTGGAGAGGGCCAGCAGCCTTCACAGAAGAAGAAAACAAGGCCTTGCTGGACTGCCTCCTTCCACAGTACAGCAAATTGTACGGAAAACCAGAGGAGCAGGTGAGTGTTGATTAGACTATGATTTTAATAGGATATGTCTAAATAAAGGCAATACTAGCATTGTGATCCCAAGGGCAAGCATGCAAACATAGTTATTGTGATTCTTACAGTGTGTAGATTTCTGTACTGGACAAGTAAAGTGATGTAGAAGTGTATGTAGTGGCTTAGACTTTTCCGCACTGTTCTCATGTTTGTGAAGGCGATTTTCACCCAGGACAAGTGACCATGATGATAGTTGGCTACCCTTGAGACATTAAGTGCCAGTCTGACCATGACTTATATGTTCATGTGTGTGATGCATAAACAAGTGGCATTGGGAGTAATGGTGTGTCACCTCGTCATCCCTACAGGTCGATGCCCATCAGAAAAATTAGAGCTGGTTGACCATCACCCGGGCCGTTAGATCTGTGGGGGTATACAGACGCCACGTCCGCCACTGCCAGAAGAGGTGGCAGGACCTCTGTGGCTTGACCAGGACGATTGCAAGGGTCCAGCTGAAGCTTTCAGCTCCTTGCAAAAGGGGTGGATGATGTACCCTGACCCCCCACTTGCTCAGGATCCTGACGGTGGTCTTCCCTGACCATGATGGGCAGTTGAAGGCCAGACAGCAGCAAGGAGGGGGTGAGTATGTGCCATGTTGTTGGACTATGTCTGACATGCTTGTTGCACTCCCTCAGCCTACTTACACTCTCACAGGTTGTATGTCTGGCAATACAACCCTTCATGTGCAGAATTTGACAATGAGACATTGACCAATGTTGTCCAGGTGTGTCCCTTTCCGTCTGAGACATGTGTCACTTTGGTGCTGTGTATTTCCTGTATTCCAAGGTTCATGTGATCAGCACATTGCCTGGCATATGACCTCTACTCATTGGGATACATACTTATCTGTTAAAAATGGTGATGTAGATGCACACATATTTGCAAAAAAATGATACACAAACATGCAGCAGGTGAGACTAATGTGGATACCTAAGAAAAATGAAATTGTCAATTGTAGGAAAAAGTGTAGTTACCTACACAGCGCTCTGTGTAATCACATGTATCACATGTACCAAGGTCATGTATGCCAACTCAGGCCATCCAAGACACTGGCACATCTGATTTGTGTGTGTCAGGCAACACTTACATCATAATAATTTTGAAAATACATGTGTCAGACTATTTTACACTGGGTACATGTAGAAATGTTAGGCATACACAGGTGTCAAATCTATGTATTATGTACATACATCTAATGTGTGGAATTTGGCTCAGATACACAAGACAAAACATGTGTGTATCATCCCTTAGATGTGCATACTTGTGGCTTCAAAATATATGTGTATTCTGCATTATTTCCTTGTATTTGAGCCCTGACGAATTCATGGAGATTATTTTTTTTTAATTTACATACTCCAATGTCCACTAGTATTAAATGAGCCTGTCAAAGTGATCATATAGTGTGTAGTACGTAGGGGACATGAATACTTGACCCTAACAGGTGTTGCTTAAATGAGTCAATACAGGATTGTGACACGGAGCAGACTTGATTTGTGAGATTTACTGGTCCTGGAACAAGAGTCAGTACAGACTGTTTAGCCAGACAGGCTAGTGGCATACTTTAGCAAATGTTCTTTTGTGGAGATGCAGTATTTCAAGTTGTCAGTTGTTATGCATGCAGAGCATCTGAGCACTGATGTTCAAGAGCTAGGTGCCCATCATGATGACTGTGGATGGATGTATATTCATCAGGTAAACTGAGATAACGTGTCCATCCCAAATGCGGTGTCACTTCAACACTCCCTTGCAGCAGCTGATACTGGTTTGTAATGACACAAGCCCCTCTGGAGCATTTCAGATCTGAGAAGACACTAAATATTGCATTACTGGACATGTATTCATTGTTAATAGGATATCTTCTGAAAAATGTTTCACATGCCTTCTTGTTTTTGGGAAGCATAGTTTACTGGATGACTGACAAGTGCCCTTTCCACATATGTGTCTGGATACCAAAAAAAATCAGTGAGGATAATGCTAATGTTTGCTTTGTGATGTGTTGTGTTGAAACACTTGTGTCAAGTCTGCGCAGATGACTGATGCGAATCTCGTTCTCATCCTTGTTAACAGCATCATCACCAGCTACATGAGGAGACAGTTCCACAGAACAAGGGGAAGCGGAGAGCCACACTGGGTCCACTGCGGAGGAGGAGGGACCCAGTGGCACAGAGGGTGAGGGGAGCCACACTGAGGACCGGTCTGAGACATCAGCATCTGCAGGAGACCAGGAAAGCTCCAGTGATGTCTACCTTGTGGTGGTGACTGCTCCAACATCAGAGGACAGTAGTTCAGAGTCTGCCACCCTCACCACCTCCACCCTCACATCCACTCCCATTCCCAGTGTCCGTGGAGCCTCCCGTGTTAGGGAGAATGTCTCCTTTGTGCCAGGCACACCCCCTGCATCTGTTCCCCCTGCTGCCCTCAGTGTGGAGGCCATGGATTTACATAAACAGTTACATGTGGGGCAGACATCCATGCTGAGTGTCCTCCATGTGCACACTGGTCTTCTGACACAATTTGCATACATGGAGGGCATCTCATCAAACATGTCTGCCCTACAGGGGTCCAATACGACAATGGCCTCTTCACTGATGGCAGCAGTGTCCTTCCACCAACAGTCCCTCACCCCTCCCTCACCTGCCCCATCCACACTCACAGCTACACTACCTGACCCCTGCACACTCACACAGGCACATGCACACATAGCAACAGTCACAAGCAGCACACAACCACCCAAGACAAACCTTAAAAAAACAGTCATGCACACTCAGGGGACTGACATCAAACACACAGGGGAGATGGACATAAAACTCACACACCCATCCACAAGCACTACGCATTGCTCACCTACCTCTTCATCCAAAACACCTACTCTGCACTCTGCTGCCAAACCCACTTCACAGGTTCTCTTCCTCTCTGATCTTGGCCTCTTCCCCAGTTATTCATATGACAAAACTCACAAGGGGAAGAGGAAATCCCTCAGGACAGAGAGTTGATCCACACATGCAGAGAGGAAAACCTGAGACTCCCATCCGTACATCCCCAGCACAAAATCACCAAAGTCCCTAACGCCATCCCACACTTCACCTTCAAAATCTAGATCCTCACGGTCCCAGCCCACCCCTCCAAAAGATCACACACACCACACAAGTTTCACCCACACACCATTACACGATCCCAAAGATTATCAGGCCTTCCCCGCTATCAAATGCACTTCCACTCCCTTGACATCACACCTTATCTCTGTTCCAGACATTGCAATGGAGCCCCCACCCACTCAATCCGAACTGTCCACTGCAGTATAGCCCCTACCCATTGAATCCGAACAGTTCACTGCAGTAGAGCCAACACCCACTCAATCAGAACAGTCCACTGCAGTAGAGCCAACACCCACTCAATCAGAACAATCCACTGCAGTGGTGCCCCCACATCCTCAATCCGAAATGTCCACTGCAGTTGAGCCAACCACCCCACTATCAGACATGTCCACTGCAGTGGATCCCGACACTGGATTAGGCCCCATCCCTCCCACAACCCACACTGGTACACCACAGTCCTGTTCCTGCGGAGCCTGGCAAAGTCATTTAGATGCCCCTCCAAGGTGAGATGTCCCAAAGTATTTTTAATGTGCAGGCAAGTGAGGTGATTATCCCTATTTGTATCCACCAAGGTCATGAAATGTTTTGCTGTCCATTGTCCCAAGAGTTAACATTTGAAAATAAATGTTTATTTTTCAAATGCTGAATACAGCACTTATTTGTTTTCAAAAGTTTTATTGTTGTGTAAAAAGCATTGACATTAAGTGAACTATAATTGATGACCTAATCTTGTGGTGTGTGTACAATGAAATGGTGATTTCATGGACTGCATGTGCTCCATGGCATATGTGTCCTATTACCATACGTATCTGATTCAGCATTGTATAGAATGTCATGTTCTCTTGAGCCACAACATTTGTGAGCATGATGGTAAAATGCTTATATGGAAAATTGTTAAGAATGATGTCACTTTGGAGCATAGGTAGTCTTGACATCTGTAGATATTGTGCAAGTCTTTCAAAGTGCAAACATCTAGGATGGACATGCATACTAGTGCTGGGAGGAGCTTCAAGTCATCCGTCTCATCATTATGAATGTGTATGCATGAGGTTTTTCGAGGTGTAGATAAGTTCAGACACACACATGTACACATGCTGATGTAAACATACTCTTCAGTGACTTGTACGTGTTGGTGCCATGTCTGAGTGTCATCATGACATGTTAGACCCATGACAAGCAACATCTTGCAACAACTGTACTTTCACTATAGGTGAATCGACTCATGGCAGTCTGTTTATCAGTGACATATCCTGAAACTATGATATGTGTTAGGTGAGCAGCTATATCAGTCTTCAAACCCTCTTTCATACCAAGACTATGGTCCCTCTAGATGTTACTGTTTGAGTAGCTATCTGTGTGCTGGCCATTAAAGTGCTTTGTCCACCTTATTGACTTTGTTTGGCCAAGATGTGGGTGCACAATTTGATTCTAGTTAACCTGATGACATCCCTTTTTGGGTTGAGACAAGGGCCTGCACTGTGAGCAAACTCACATGTGACTGAATCAAAATTTCACATTTTAACTTTATGTTAGCATCATCAGTGTTATTTTATATATGTCATGTGTATATGCAAGTGTGTCAATGACTGCTCACTGTCATCTGATTATACCCTTCTGTGTAGCATGATGGCAACATATCTTCTTTGTATGTCTCCTTGAGTGTGTTGAGGATTCTGAGTCAGTGTTGAAGTGCCAACTGTGTATAGCCAACTGTGTATAGTGCATGAATATTGGCTTACACATTTGACTGTGTTGTGTCACCTGACAATGTAGGTTTAGATGATGCACATTTGCGATGATAAATGTGTGTGTAGTTTATACAGTCAACGTGTAGCTTGGCTCCAAGAAAGGGCCCTACCTACAAAGTGGCCTCACATTAGCAGCCATGTCCTGTGAGTGCTTGTCAGTTATGTGAGTATACAGTGGTTCATGCATGGCACGTGACACAATGTGCAAGAGGGAGTGTGCTTAAAGGATATGGCACACATCCCTACTCAGCATCACAGAGGGTCAACAGGCAGTATTCTATCACCACAGTGTTGTAGCCTTGTGGGTAGTGTGGAAGTGAGTCAGTTTATTGATATATTGTTGGTTGTTCCACAGAACGTCTTCTGCATATGACTCTTGGGCACCTGCATGGCAAACAATGCCTGCTTCCAACTTAGTCAATTGAAGAGGTATATATAATTATTCATGGTAGGACACAACACACACCAGCCTCAATATATTTCAGCACCGCAACGTATGTGTCTTCACTGACAGACATGTTGTGTTTGTTCACAATATACCAATTGGCACTATCATTAAGGGGGTTTAACCCCACAATACCATATTTGTCAGTAAAATGCAAATGGGGTTTACCCCCCAATACACCCAATGGCACTAGATTTAATGGAGTTTAACCCCACAAGACCTTTTTAGTCTGTAGAAAGCAAGTGTGGTTTACCCCCCAATACACCCTTTGGCACTAGATTTAGGGTTGTTTGAACAACCAAAACAATGTTTGTCAATACAAACCGAATGATTTTGAGCCACCCATACAACTATTGGCATCAGAGTTAAGGGAGTTTACCCACAAAATACAATATTTGTCAGTACAATGTAAGTGTGGCACACAATGCAAACATTGGTCCTAGAGTTAAGTGCATTATACAATGCAAGGCCATATTTGTTCTGCAATCCAGGTGGTGTTTGCTACAGATACACATCATAGCAGTACCATGAAAGATTTTTAGGCACACATATACATATCTATATATCACTGCTGTGAAGGGGAGGTTAGCCATCATGGTTTTTAGAGTGTAAATGGTGAAGGTGATTTCAATGGGAATTAACACCAACTATAGGGTACACATTACTGTGAGTGTTATGCATCCACCCCCTTATGGGGTAACAATGCTGGTAGTGATAGGCATCCACCCCCCTATGGGATGTGCAATGCTTGTAGTGATAGGCATCCACTCCCCTATGAGTAGAGACTGCTTGTAGTGATAGGCATCCACCCCCCCTATGGGGTGAGCAATGCTTGTAGCGATAGGCATCCACACTCCTATGAGTAGAGAATGCTAGTAGCGATAGGCATCCAGCCCCCTATGGGATGTGCAATGCTTGTAGCGATAGACATCCACCCCCCTATGGGGTGTGCAATGCTTGTATTGATAGGCATCCACCCCCCTATGGGGTGTGCAATGCTTGTAGTGATAGGCATCCACCCCCCTATTAGTAGAGACTGCTGGTAGTGATAGGCTTCAACCCCCCTATCGGGTGTGCAATGCTTGTAGTGATAGGCATTCACCCCCCATGGGATATGCAATGCTTGTAGTGATAGGCATCCACCCCCATATGGGGTGTGCAATGTTTGTAGTGATAGGTGTCCACTCCCCTATGAGTAGAGATTGCTAGAAGTGATAGGCATCCACCCCCATATGGGGTGTGCAATTCTTGTAGTGATAGGCATCCACCCCCCTAAGGGATGGAAATGCTTGTAGTGATAGACATCCCCCCACCCTATGGGGTGGACACTGCTGGTGTGATAGGCATCATTACCCTATGGTGGTATTGCCTTTCGCAGGGTTATGCCAATTTGGTGAGTGTGGTAGGTGTCTGACTTGCGGTGTGTCTGACGACCGCGTCGGTTAAGGTTGTAGGTGTACAGTTTAGGGATGACATGCACTATTAGATAAATGGCTGGTCCGTCTCGTATGCGTTGTAGATGTTGTGGCGCCAATCGGAGTTGTAATATGTCGCATCTGGATGCTGTGACGTGTCGGAGTTGACGTCCTGTCCGGCGCGTAGGAAGTACGCATCGTACTTGCAGAGCCGGAAACTGATTTGGAAAAGTCTAAGGACGACTCCATTCAGCGTTGACGGAGCCTGGTCATCCGTAAAATGTGGCTAGATTCAGAGCGTACAACTCGACCGCGAATTGGAGACATCAGCGCATCGTACTATGTCGTTTGGATAGACCGGCTCCAGGAATGTGTCAGTCGGAAGGTATTTCTACAAATAGCTTTGGGAGGGCAATTGGAATCAGCCCCTAGATGTTATGATTGTTTTACTTCTGTGCATAGCACTTTGAGAGTGGGGTGATTTTGTGTATTTATAGTCAGTTTTATTCTGATATCTGCTCTGTGTTGTGAAATTGCTCTGCATCCTTTGCCAAGCCCTCTGGTCTCAATTTGAGGAGAGAGCCCTTATCAGTCCACCATTTTGTGCTTGATTTGTTGTTCCACATTGAATGGCCATCTTTTTGCAGATGTTCTAGTTGTTGGACAAGCAGTTTTTAGCATACTGTTTGCCCTATTTAATGATGGCTCTCACCCATATGTGCAGCAATTTCCAAGCTCTTTTTTTAACTTTACTTGTAACTCTTGTTTTATGGCAAGATAGCATATGTTTGGGTAGGATTCATCACATTAGACATTAGACCAATGATCTTAATACTGGGGGGCGGGCACCCCCAGGGGGGCCGCAAGTGATCCCAGAGTGGGTGACAGGCTCTGGCCAAAAGAAGCATTATGCTGATAACAGATTTATGCGATAATAAAATGAGCAGCAGTAATCTGTTCTGTAATGGCCCACTACTAACATTTTGTCATCTATATCCTAGCTGAGAGAAGGTGTCAAAAGGGAGGTTATTCCAAATATTCTTCAATCCCCTCACCCCCACTTCTAGTAGCCACATTGTGGATACTTATACATGTTAGTAAGCCCTGCCTGGCCAGATTAGTATGTCTGGCAATCATGTATTTGAATGCATTTTTAAAATGATAATAGAACGTTATTTCAGCGGGGGCAAGACATAAAAAAGTTTGAAGACCACTGCATTAGACATTATGTTCGTTTTAACTTCTGCAGATCACGCTTTTAAGTGGAAAGGTTGATTTACATGTATTTTACCCAGTTTTAATCTGATACCTGCTCTCTGTATTGAATTAGATTTTGCAACCTTTGCCAAGCTCTCTGAGGAAAGAGCCTTTCTCACTTCCACAATTTTGTGCTTGATTTATTGTTCCGCACTAGAGTTGCTATCTTTATTGTGTACATTCTAGCTAAAAGATTTTGGCAGAACGTCTGTACAATTTAATGAGGGTTGTCATGCATCTGCGCAGCAGGCTCGTGCAGCAGGTGTCCATTAGTGTGTTAAGGAAGCACCAAAGGCAAGTCTGTCTGTGTCTGCCTGCACCCTCGCCAGGCTCACGGCATAGAATGTTGCCTGCTCAACCACTCATACACAAACCAAAATGGTAAGCCACGACTTGTTACTGTCTTTTTGATACTCTGCAGCTCGTTCTGTTCCTGCTTGTAAGGAAATGCCTTTTTTTGCATGTTCACACTCACATTTTTGGACGGATGCTGCAGGTTTATCAACTCTGAGAGTGCAGTGAGGCCTCTAATCAGACCTCAGTGCCAGTGTTTTAACCCTATACAAAGTGTATGTTGATTTGGCTACCACCAATTGGCAAGGACTGACTTACTTATAAGTAACCCTGGGTGTAGTTTGAGTAGTAGCGCTACGGGTAGCTACGCGAAGTGCACTTCGCACTATGCGAGATAAGCGCAGCGCTACGTGAACTACGTAGTGCGCTGTTCGGGATGATTTCACAGTGCCGTATGCTTGTCCTCACTGCGCCGGAGTCGTGCCAGAGTCCTGCCCGTCTGTGCTCGTCGGCGCCTCGGCAGGGCTCGGCAGGCTGCGCAGGGGGATGACCATGTTTACGGCTGATAATCTGCGCAGCTTCAGAAACAGGGTGAGTGATTGTATGCATGGACCACTGGACCTCCTTTCGGGCACTTACCAATGCCCTGATTGCAGTTTTGAACTTCCTTTGCCCATGCCCGTTAGGGCATTAGAGCCCCCTTCCAATGTTAGTAACTCTGCTACCCGCCCTCTCGTCCCCCCTCGCTCATCCACTTTCAAAATACTTCACCTAAACGTAAGATCCCTAGTCTGTCATCATTTAGATGTTTTTACTGTGCTCACGGATGAAAAGCCGGATATAATGTTTTTAACAGAGACCTGGCTGCACGATAATGCCACGGCGGCAATTAACCTTGCCTTGCCTGCAGATTACACTATGCACACCTTACACCGTAACTCGAGAGGTGGTGGGATCGCAGCGGTCTTAAGAACGTGCTATCCTTGTCTATGGAACGCTGTGAGCATTGCGGGTTGTGAAAGTGCCCACTTCGCTATCTCGTTGACTCCCCAGTTTACTTTTTCGGGCTTGGTTATTTACAGACCCCCTGGTCCCGACGACGCCTTTCGGTCAGCCCTTCCAGAGGTAGTCTCTGCCTTAGCCCTTAGATCAGCTAATTTCAGTGTAATTGGAGATCTTAATATTCATATGGATGCTCCTCTATCCTCGGTGGTGGGTAGTTTCCTCACAGATCTTGAGGCACTTAGACTACATCAGCTAATCCATGGGCCCACTCATGTTGGGGGTCACACCTTGGACCCCTTCCTGACGAATTTGGATTGTGTGGAAGCACTGCCACCGAAACCAATTATCTGGACAGACCATTATCTTATTGACATTCGGATTACTTTGGCTGCTTCTCCTCCTAGAAATACTACATCTGTCATTTTTAAACGTCCTTGGAGGAAGTTGAACCTGGAGGCTTTTCAGCTGCTGCTGTCACAACATATACCAGAACCTCCCATTGATGTCACCTCTGGATATGACCATTTTTGCAATTGGTTTATCCGGGCTCTTGACACCTTAATTCCAGCGGGCTGGAGTAAGACTAGACCGGGCCACTCTAGCCCATGGTATGACGAATCTCTCAGGCTCCTTAAGGTTGCCTGTAAAAGGGCAGAAAGAGCCTGGCGTAAGGCATATGACGTTACTCTTAAGCAGGTTTATTGAGCCAGTATTAAGGCATACCATCGAGCCATCTGCAAAGCACGTGCCTCCTTCTATTCCTTAGAATTCAGGAACAGTGCAAATCCAACTAAGTTAATCTTTAAGGTTCTTAAAGATTTAACTAGCAGGAAAGCCGTTACGTTGGGGAATGGCTCTCAGGCTCATTGTGATGAACTAGCGTCATTTTTTGTTGAAAAAGTGGATGCGATCTATAGATCTTCCCCCCCCCTGCTTCCTCTCTTAATCTTGTAACGTCTATGAATGACTTTTCTAGTCCATTACTGGTGCTTCCTGCGCCTTCTCAGGAAGAATTTGACTCCCTGGTGGTGAGGGTCAAATCGGGCTCTCCAATGGACCCTCTGAGAACCGCACAATTCAGGGACCTGTCAGAGCTGTGTCTTCCGTTTCTTCTCAGTCTCATTAAGCTATCTTTCAGTACTGGGTCGGTACCTGTAAAATGGAAGCAAGCCATGGTTATGCCGGTACTGAAAAAGGCTACATTAGATCCTGCAAAGCCAGAGCACTACCGGCCCATCTCTTTGCTTCCATGGGTCTCCAAGATCGCTGAGGCTCATGTCAATAACATCCTATCTGGCCACCTTTTAAATCCAGGTATCCTTCATCCCTCCCAGAATGGCTTTAGAGCAGGCCATAGTACTGAGACAGCCCTGGTGGCTATGGTTGAGCATCTTCGTACTATGTTAGACTCTGGTCAGACGGCGGCACTGATCCTGCTGGATCTCAGTGCCGCCTTTGACACGGTTTCCCACCCGATCCTGCTCCAGAGGCTGAGAGAAGCGGGAGTTAACAGCACTGCTTTGGGTTGGTTTCGCTCTTTTCTGGCCGAGCGTACCTTTAAGGTTTGTACTCCCCCTTACGAGTCTTCTCCCCGCCCTATTTCCCAAGGAGTTCCGCAGGGTTCGGCAATTAGTCCGACCCTGTTCAATTTGTACGTGAGACCGTTGACGGAAGTTGCCAATAAATGGGGTCTCACTATGGTATCTTACGCCGATGATACCCAATTAGCTGTGGCTCTTAATGGGTCTACCACGCTGAATTCCTCTAATTTCCAACAAGCTCTTAGAGAGGTGGCAAGCTGGATGACCGACAATCGTCTCCAACTTAATGCCACAAAAACAGAAGTCTTAGTGCTGGGCAAGGAAATCCATCTTTGGGGAGACGACTGGTGGCCTTTAGAGCTCGGCCCAACTCCCATACCAGTCACCCAGGTGAAGAATCTTGGGATTCTGCTTGACGCCAATCTATCATTCACCCCCCACACAAAGAAAGTTGCGGGCACCTGTTTTGGCGTTCTTCAGAGTCTCAGGCCTATTCTTAAATTCTTCGACGCTTCTACCAGGCAACTTATAGTGCAGGCCATGATTCTTTCCAGATTGGATTATGCCAGTGCACTCTTATTGGGCACCAATCAAGCAGAGCTTACACGCCTTCAGCGCGTACAAAACGCGGCTGCTCGTATGCTGATAGGTCTGCCTAAATTTTGCTCAGTTAGGAGCGCCATTTCTGATCTTCACTGGTTGCCCGTTAGGCAGAGGATAAAATTTAAAGTACTGTGCCTGGTTTTTAAAATTCTGAAACTGGCTTCCCCTCCTATTTTGTCTCAGACTATCTCCTACTACACACCGGCTAGAACACTTCGTTCAACCGGTCAATTTTTGGCCACAATCTCTCGCTTTAAAAAAGCCAGAATGGGCGGACGGTCATTTGGTGTCTTGGCGGCCAGCCTTTGGAACACATTGCCGTTCAGTGTTCGATCCATTCCGGACTTGCTTCCTTTTAGGAAAGCGGTGAAAACATTCTTGTTTCCTTTGGTCTAGCGATCTTGGTTAGCATGTTCATCTGTTGGTTATGTTGCTCGTCCTTTGTAGCGCCAGGACGCCGCTTGGCTGTGGCATCTGTGCGCCTTATAAATGAAAAATAACATAACATAACATAACATAACAATCATTGAAAACGGCATCTCGCACAGTGCGAGCTGTCGTTTTCTGCCGCTCGAGTAGAAACACAAGGGAGAAAACAACATCCTTTCAAGTAAGCACAAAAGACTGTTCTCCTTTAATATTCATACGGATGCCTAGGTTCAATACTAGCAACCATTGTAAATGTGTTTTACAGGAACAAAGTGAAGGCCTTCAGACAAAAGCATAGGAGGTCCAAATTGTTTTAATTTGAGAACGCTGCATCCTGCCTGGAAAAACTAATTGCGAACATCCAATTGCCCTAGTAAGCAACCCAATTATACTTAAAATAGTAATCCAACTACTGTCAGAGGTTGCAGGATTTGACAACTTATACCCGCAATCATTACTCCATTACTCCATAGGTACCTGAAAACTCAAGGCTTTTTCGAAGGAAAAGCCAGTTACATCATTCGGACAACATATTCCAAATTACAGGTACAATATATTTATTATGTACTAACAAAAAATATAGAAGAGTATGAAATCAAAGATCCTAAATATCCCCTCCCTTTTTAATTTTCAGATTACACCGTGGTTCAGCCCTGACGATAATCCCCAAAGTCACATGGTGATTTTTCATCTATGAGGGATTGTAATTAAATAGGTCTCTCGAGAGGTTGCCAGTATAAAGATGCCCTAGGAGAGACCCTCAAACTCCATTGTCCCCGTAGGCAGCTCGTCTCTAATAACTATAAGCAGAAAAGCATAAGGCCTTCAGTTAGAGAGAGCTTGTGTATCATTATTATTGACTGGTGTAATTATTTGCAATGTTAAGCACACAAGATTTGTAATGGTATGTACACAATTTTTTATGTTATTTGTTGCACTTTCACAATATTGTTTACATGTTTGTTTTATCTTTATCTGTACAATGAAGAATGTATCTTTTGAATGTTCCATTGAAAAGTAAAATGGTTACATAAATTGTTAAAAAAATATTTTCAAGTGATGAACTAAGGGACAGTGACTAAATGAGCTGCACCTTAGTCTTCTAAAATAATTAGCAGTTTTGCAAACTGGTGCCCAGGTTCTATATTTTTGTAAACTTTACTACGTCCTACCAGGCCTCTGAGACGGACGTCGCCCCCTTTGTCCAAATTTGCAGACTAGAAGGGCAGTGGTTGCCCAACTAGTTCGACTTTGTCATTTAAACTAATAGCAAAGCCCCAATTTTTATTAACAATATATATGTCTCCTAAGGAAGGCCGATCGAGCTCTAGGACAGAGAACTGTGTATTACTAAGTAGGACATGTATTTTTTTATCTATGTCTTAACAGCAACCCTCCTAATCTGTAATTTTGCTGTGGAAGAGTAGTAGCCCTAATGCTAATAAAGGGTTACCAGGTGACTCCTCATTCTAGCTAGCTCCTGAATGGGACTACTCAGAGGGGTACTGTAAGGTATCAAATTAATCCTGCCTTAAACCCGGCTTGATGCCCAAGTCGAATTTAATGTCACTATTAAAGAAATGCAACTTTTAGGATGATGCCACTCTGTGACCCAGTTTTTTCAGTGGCCTTACACACCCACTGGCCACCAGACAGCTTTCAGCTCTCCTGGGGAGTAGTGTGAATGACTACCAGGCTTGGAAAAAATAGCAGCCTGCTACAGGGTGAGGTGTCACCTCCTCTTCACAGGAAGACACTCAGGGTGTTAGCTCAAAAGGCGATCTTAAAAGGGCAAGCCGCCTTTGGTGGGCAAATGGTGATCACTCTCCTGAGGGGCTGTTCTTCATTCAGGTAGATGGGCAGGCGACAGGAACAGAGAGGGAAGACCAGTGCCCAAACTTCATTTCCCATGGGTGTGTAGCCCACGGGTATTCACACCTCTAAGGTGGGCTACCAAGCTCCTAATATCTGAGGATGGGTCCTGACATCTTGAGAGTGGGCAGAATAGTGAACTCTGGGAATGCCAGATGCCACACCTAGCCAAAAAGTCATCACTAATAGGGAGGGGACATGGTAGTCCATTGGCTAGTGGCAACATCATCACCGTAGGGCACTTTCTTGGAATAAATGTGGCACCTCAAGTGCCCTAAACTTCATGTCACATTGGAACTGGAACAAGGACTAAGAATGGACTGCACAAAAAGACACTGCACCTTGGGCTAGTGAAGAAAGAACGGAGCCTATGGTTCCTGGCTTGGAGAAAAGTTGTAGCCCAGACCAAAGCAGTGACTCCAAGGGTCAAATGGCTGACCCCCTTGAACTAGCACCAGGGTCATCAAAGCTGAAGAAGCCCACCTCGGCAAGTCAGTAGCCACTTCAAAATACCCACCACTGACTGCCACTGTGCACTCCAAGAGACCGATCCTAAGAGGGACACCAGCCTCCATCAAAGGAGATTACTGAGATCATTGTGTACAGACACTGGTAGTCCTGCCGCAGTCGGCCTTCTACTGTCTTAAAGAGGACTTTGAGGGACCCAAAGCTCTGTGGCTTAAGTCGCCCCACCTGACCCGTGGGTCAAGGAATAATCGCAAAGGCAGCCCCGTTGACTGTACAGCACCAGAGCATCCTTGAGCATCTTTCATCTCCTACATCTGCATCATCAGGACCACTCAATTGAAGACTATGACGTCATGCTGTAAATTTAGGAACTAGACTGGAAAATGCTTTGGTGGTAAGGTAGTTATCCAAATATTCCTCATTGCCCCCCCTCCCCAGAACTTCTACCTGTCAGATTTGGTTACCCATATTGGGTCAGAGTAACGGAACTCAACTCTTTCTTTAAAAATCTCTATCCTGAACCCTCTGGCGCATTTTGCTCACCTTGGACAATAAAAAAAATTCGTAAAAGTATAAACAATTTGTATAAAATGGTGTTGCGCTTCTTTCATGCTGTGTGGCTTTCCTATTTTGTTGTTTGGCACTATTAAATGCTTTACACTAGTTCCTTTGTTCAAACCCATGCTCAAAGTCATAGTTACCTAGGGTTGACCTTAAGGTTTAACAAATGAGTCAGTTTTGTCAGTGTATTACAAGGTAAGGCCGCAGAGCCATATCATATAATACATCAAAATCCTCATGTCCCTACTCGCTTATCTGTTATGGTTAATGCTACAGATTGTCTTCAACCTTCCACTCCCCTTATTTTGAGCTGACATCATGGCAAGGACCACACCATCACTAATGGCCAAGACAACAAAGTCTGTGCCCTAGCTAACATGCAGTGTTCTCGGAAAGTATGTGCTGAAAATATATTGTCTACCTGAGGGCTGTAAAATTGACTATGGTCAGGATATGCAGGGCACACCACAGCGGCCTTTGTGTGAATGTTTAGAGTGAATGCATAAACAGCCCAACTGTCATCCTGACCCAGACATGTATTCAGAGACAGACAGAGGTACTGAATGGTTAAACTAGGAAAATGGCAACTTTCTAAAAGTGCAAAAAGAACGATTGCTGGACAGAATGCTGATCAATGTCAAACATTCGCCTCACTACAGAGATCTAGACCAAAATCCATCTTTTTTTGCTCCCCATGCCATTCCAGTTTAAACTCAGCCATATGCAAATCTGTCTTGACCCTGTTCCACAAGGAAGCAGTCCAGCTGGAACTGCTAGGCCAGGTTCTCTCTGAACCGTAAACATGCACCCAGGGACCAGTTTTGGGACATCACCCCTCATCAGCCATGCTAGCTTGATGAAATTGGCATGGAGAGCATGGGGCTCACAACTTGGCATACCCGTCCCACTCGGAGTGACAAATGCAAAAAGAAAAATTGATGAACAGAATGCTGATGAATGTCAAACATTCCCCCAAGTACAGAGATCTGGGCCTAAATCCATTGTTTATTTGCTCTCCATGCTATTTTAGTTTAAACCCAACCATATGCATATCAGTCTTGACCCTGTTCCCCATGGAAACAGTCCAGCCGGAACTGCCAGGATAGGTTCTCCCTGGACCAGAAACAAGCACTCAGGGACCTGTTTCGAATCATCACCCCTCATCAGCCAGGCTAGCTTGACACCAGTGGCATGGAGAGCATGGGACCCACGTCTCATACACTCTGCATCACGTGGGGTGATAAATGCAAAAAGAAAGATTGAGGGACAGAATGCTGATCAATGTCAAACATTCACCCAAGTACAGAGATCTGGGCCTAAATCCATTGTTTATTTGCTCTCCATGCCATTCCAGTTTAAACCCAGCCATATGCAAATCAGTCTTGACCTTGTTCCAAATGGGAACAGTCCAGCCCGAACTTCCAGGCCAGGTTCTCCCAGGACCGGAAACAAGCATCCTGGGACCGGTTTCGGGGCATCACCCCTCATCAGCCAGGCTATGGCTGATCAAACAGGGTCAAGACTGATTTGCATATGGCTGGGACTGTACTGGGGTGGCATGGTGAGCAAAAGAATGATGGCTTTCACACAGTTCTCTTGACTGGGGGTGAATGTTTGAGTTCTCTGCAGTCCGTCCATCATCTGTGTGCCTTTAACTTTCTAAAAGTGGCATTTTCAGACCTGCAATTTAAAAATCAACTTCGATAAAATATATATTTTTAGATTATGAGTCCAGAGACACAACACTCCAATATTCTATCAGCTCCCAATTGGAAGATACATTTGTAAGATGTTACAAGGCAGCTCCAACGGTAACCTATGGGATAAATAGGCCGTGCTGTAGTGAAAAACGAAATTAGCAGTATTTCACTACCAGGACATGTAAAACAGTACATGTCCTATCTTTTAAATACACTGCACCCTGCCCAGGGGGCTACCTTGGACCACAAAACCAGTTGTTTAAAAGCACAGATGCAACAATGCTTTTTAGCTTCCTACTAGTACTATAACTCCTGAAGGGAGGGCAGTTTCAAGAATTAGATGAGGTAGGCTCATTCACGTAATGGTACCAGTCGACTGCTCCATAGGTCACGGTAGAACCACTGTGGGCGTGCTACCTTGATGAAAGTGTGACAACAGGAGGTGCCCACCCCAAACAGACCATGTGGCATCTAGGATTCAAAAAGTAAGTTAATAGGCCTGGATTTTTTAAGAGATGTAGATCCTCTCTACATATTTTCTGTGGGACTCTGCACTAACGGTATAGTAGAGGATGGAAACAAAGATTTGACCATGAAGAATCCCTGAGACTGTTTGGCTAAAGAATATAGGCAGAAACATGTTGGCATGATTGATTTACCAATTAATTGATGCATATAAGTCATAACATCAGTATATGTCCCATGATAATACCTTTTGGTGTTTTTAAACAAGCCTCGGATGCCACCTAAATAATTGTATTTTATTTATTGTAGAGGTGTTAGCGCTAGCTTGACCCAGGGGTATCACACCACTTTACAGAATTAAGAGCAAGGCAACAACCAATGGAACAGGTTACATACGAAATGGAAAGGAAGTGAAAGATCAGCACAGATTTTGGAGCAAGGCAATAATCTTAAGATCAATGGTTACATACACTTAACAATAAGGGAAGTGTGACAGAGAACGAACACACATAAAATCAGTACAAAGAGCGATTTGTAGGGACACAGGGGATGAAGTTGCTGAAAATGAGGTCCAAACAATTAACAATTATGGGGACATAAGGTGTTGGCTCGGCAAGAGCCAGTGGAAACAGAGCGATAAACAGACAAATTACAGAAATGAGGTTAGAACAAAAATAAATGGGGTTAGATTCAGGGGCTCCAGTATTTATTAAGGAGATGGCGTTTCAGGTCTCTTTTGAAGCCTGGGTAGGAAGGGTTGCAGTAAAGGTCCCTTGGGTGGGCATTTCAGATGCAGGGAGCATTGCCTTAGAAAGAGTGAGTCTCGGTAAAGTACTTTTTTAGTAACAGGGGTACAAGAAGAAGAGCATTGGAGCTTCTCAACTGGTCTCCCTCAATGACATCGTTCCCATTGACTGGTCTGACCGCTATCTTATTCTGTTCAACATCTTGACCATTGTCAACCCTCCCCAGTCCTAATTAACAAACCAAAGATTTGGACTAGAGAGCTCAAGCAAGTCCCTCCAAGCTTGAGACAAAAATTCAAGCTCAACTCCAACGTCTCCCGCACTCTCAAAACGCAAATTAGTTCACTGACCACTTCAACAAAGCGATAACTGAAGTTCTGGACCAAGTTGCAACGCTCAATCTAAAACAACAAAGAGCAATCCAATCCAAATCTTGGTTTAACCTTGACCTAAACAATGAAAGAAGACAACTTAGACTAGCTGAACGGACAAAATCCCTTATCATTACATTTAGCTCTCCTTAGAACTGCTAGGTTAGCTTACAAGAAGCACATTTTCAAAGAAAAAGCATCTTTTTTCTGTACCCAACTAGACCGTGCAAAAAATAGGCCCAGAGAACTCTTTAGCATTGTCAGAAGACAAAACTCATCTGCACCTCCTGATATAACCGACTCCAAAGAAAGATGTGAGGAAATTGCCAGCTTCTTCACAGACAAAATTGCTAAAATCGATCAATCCTTACTTCAAGTCTTGACCTGTCCTTTTTGGCAAATCTCTCTAAACTTCTCCCCTCTCTCCATGATAACCCAACCTCCGGATCCTTTCTTCAATCAATCAACTCAAATTGAAACCAAAGACAACCTTTTCAACACCCAATTGAAAAATTATGCCAATTGGACAAACTTCAAACCCATGACCGAGTTGAAAGTCTTTAATATCATTGCGAAATTAAAGCCAACCTCACACACCAAACACCCTCTCCTGACAAAACTAGTACACAACCTAAACCACATCATTACCCCATGTTGGACAAAAATCATTAACTCCTCCCTTACCTCTGGGTGTCTACCTGATTCCCTTCAACTTGGGCAAATCACTCCCATACTTACAAACCACAAGGCTGACCCTAATGATCTCAACACCCACCTTCCCATCTCTAACCTCCCACTCCTAGCCAAAACCATGGAGAAATGTGTGTTACAACAACTTGACAGACACATAGGCAAATTCAACATACTGGATTCCTTCCAATCTGGTTTCAGGAAAGGCTGCAGCACAAAAACCCCCATGCTTAACATCGCCGATGACATACATTGTTCCTTCGAGAATGGAGATGCTTGCCTTCTTACCTTATTTGACCTCTTAGCGGCATTCGATACAGTCAACCACCCATCCTTCTTGGAATTTCTGAAGTCTCGCTCTGGCCTCAATGGCACAGTCCTTAAATGGTTTACTTCCTACCTCCAACACTGAACACAACAAATTAAAATCAATTCCTGCCTCTCAAATCCTACTCCTGTCTCTTTTGGGGTCCCACAGGGCTCAATACTCTCCCCCTCTCTCTTCAACCTCTTCATGGAACCCCTCACTATAATTTTGAAACAAGCTGGGATCAGGTATCACCTTTATGCTGATGGCACACAACTCTACTATAAAATCAAATCTCACAGCGACATCCTTCATCTTAACATCACACTGAGCAAATTGAGGTTAACAACCCTCTCAAAACCTCCCATTTGGGTTTTCTCTCTACAATGAGTTCTGAGATCATGTTTATAGCCGCATGCAATGATTTCCGTGTGATATGAAATACTGGGGTCTCCGTTGCACTCATTTTGTTGTATTTATCAGCAGCACTTGACATGGCCTCTCATAACTTTTTGCTGGAGCGACTGCACCACGTGGGGCTACAAGACACAGTTCTGAAATGGTTCAGGTCGTTCTTAGATGCCCAAACACAGGCGGTCTGACAGGGCCCACATCGTTCAACTTTTAAAGATCAAATATGCAGATTGCGTCAGGGATCTGCTCTCAGCCCAACTTTATTTATTCTCTATGTAACTCCATCAGCAGACATAATTACATCTTTTGAGTTCCACTTCTCTGCCTATGCTGACGGTACATTGCTGATTCTTCACCTAGAAGATGGATCCAATTTTCAAGGTAGCTTTAAATCTTGTATGGCAGCTGCAGCCAACTGGATGAACACTGATTCACATCGGCTGAACTCAGATAAAACTGGGGTCCTGACATTCGAAAATGTCTCACTTGAATCAACGTTCTGGTGGACTAACGCCCTGACTCATGCCTGAAACTATCTACCAAGGTCCATAATCTGGAAATCATCTTTAAATACATCTCTCCTTCATTGCGCATATTCAGAAACTCACTGCATCTTGCTTTCTGAATATGAAGTCACAAAATAAAAATCCATTTGTTTATTCCCACGGAGGTTACACAACAGTTGACAGAGTCACTAGTCAATCAATCAATTAATCCGGGTTTTGTAAAGCGCACTCTTCACTAGGGGTGGGCGGAATTTGCGAAATTCACTTTCGCAAACTATCACGAAAATGTTACAAATCTCCGCAAACATGTGGAAATATCGCGAAGACGCAGAAGTTTTTTTCCCACCCGTTCGCGGTATTTTCTGCGTGGTCGCGGCTCGCCAATTTACCCATGCGGTTGCTCACGGGCGTGGCTATCTTGTTTTCACTTGTCTCGCGGTGCATGATCGCGAGAAGAAAGACGTGAACGCGCGACGAATGACGTGATCGCGCGACGAATGACGTTAATGCGGGCACGAACTGTCGCGAGACAGCGCAAATGGCTACCAACAATCCAACATCTCATGGAGAACGCCAACTCTGGACCTCATTATTTTTCTTTTCCTATATAGAAAACTTTGACCCTATCATTTTTCTTTTATGCAAGAGATGACTGAACACTTTTGATGAGTTTTTTATAACCATACTTGATTTCTAAATCTTGAACTGCTTTTATCATTATACTGCTGCCTGAAGCAGTAGGGCTAGAATCCTTCTTTGCCGAACTATTTGATTATGCAATTTTCCCCCTGTTAGACTACTTTGATGAACTCACCCTTGGAGAACTTTCTTGACTGAAATACTAAAGAGATTTCTTTATTTGATCTATTTCGGTACATCAATACAATAACCAAAAATCTTATATTGCCTGACTCTATTTTTGTGTCTCGATGTCCTTTCATTGAACTATGCTATTACTTTGTTCATTGTAGATGCATTGTAGGGAGAATCAGAATGTCTTTGCTGAATATCAAATTCTCTTTCTCTTATTCTGTGTCGAAGTATAAGAACTGCTGGGCTGTATAATTCTGGACAGCCTAACTTCTTTAGGAGGTTGGGTCTTCCTATTGCAATTCTTTACTTTTATTGTATGTTACCTGAGAGTTGTATATTTTAACCTAATCTCAAACTTGTGAATTGGTCACCAAATAATGGTCCTCATTGGGTGAAAGACGTGGAGGCTTTGAAACACCCTAAATCTCACCCCACCTATCAGTGGAGAAAGGTCCATTGCCTCTGTGGTAAATGAGATCCCTTTGATTGTTGATGGCCCAGTACGGCTAGAGATATAAATGAGCAAATTGTGAAAGAGAATTTAATATTTTGAATAATATAAATTATCAGAATGCTTTTGCTGGATCAGTGTCACATTTCTCTAGGAAATCTTGTTCCAAGTCACCCTCTTCATTTGTTTTTAAATTGCCACATGGCTTTAAATAGTGACCCACATATGTTATGCTATGTTATGTTATGTTATGTAGGGTCTTATATAGCGCGCGGCTACTCCATGGAGTGTCCCGGCACTTTTATTGGCAACTATAATGAAACAACAAAACACAGTAAAATAAAACAAGCCCAGCAAAAAGAAGGAAAAAGAAAAAGAAGACACACTAAAGAGAGAAAAGCCAAGTTTTAAGGCCCTTCCTAAAAGTCAGCAAATTATGGGTACTGCGTAATGCCAAAGGCAGAGAGTTCCAGCGCTGTGGTGCCAACAACTTAAAAGAGCGCCCTCCAATACGAGCTCTTTTTACTCTAGGGACCACCGCAAGGAACAAAGATTCAGACCTCAAAGATCGGGCTGGGTGGTAAAAGGCAAGCCTCCTTTGGAGATATTTGGCTCCCGATGCATGGAGAGCCTTGTGAGCCAAGGTCAAAGCCTTAAAAAGTATCCGTTTCAGGATAGGCAGCCAGTGGAGTGACTTCAAAAGACCAGAGGTTCCGGCTCGCCTATGCAGGCCAAAAATAGCCCTCGCGGCCGAGTTCTGAACCACCTGCAACCGTTGCAGGAGATCTTCCGGCAGGCCAAAATATAGGACGTTGGAATAGTCCAATCTAGAACCAATTAAGGCCTGCACCGTCGTCTTCCTATGATCTTCTGAGAGCAAAGGGAGAAACTTACGTAACGTCCTGAGGAGGCCAAAACATGTTCCCGTAAGACCAAGGACCTGGGATCTTAACGACAGACCATTGTCAATCTTGATCCCCAAAATCTTTGCTAGCTGGGACGAGCACGCTGGAGGGAACATATTAACAGGCCACCATTCCTGCTAATTTGGGTCAGAGGGACATCCGAAAAAGAGTACCTCAGATTAATCTGAGTTGCACTTGAGGCTGTTGAGCTGGAACCATTTAAAAACAGCCCCCAGGCACTCACGGATACTCTCTCCATCAAAATCTTCTCCTTTCCTGCATGTAAAGAGGAGCTGGGTATCGTCGGCATAGGATACGATCTGGGCCCCAAAAGACTCGGCCAATGCCGCCAATGGGGTCATAAAGATGTTAAAAAGAGTCGGACTCAGCACAGAACCCTGCGGGACTCCAACCCCCAGAGGCAGCATCACGGCAGAGCTAGGTGAGACCCAGACCGTTTGTCGACGGCCAGCCAAAAAAGATTTAAACCAGCTGAACACCGTCCCCCTCAGACCGATCTCATGAAGTCTAGTGAGGAGACCCTCATCGGGGACAGTGTCGAAAGCTGCCGACAGGTCGAGCATTACAAGCATAGCTTTGCCCCCCGAGTCCAGTGCCTCTTTAATGGCCTCAGACACCTCCAAAAGCGCCGTCTCAGTGCTTAAATTGGGGCGGAAGCCAGATTGAGTGGGGTGCAACAAATTGTGAGATTCCAAAAAATTGGAAAGCACAATGTGCACATGTTTCTCCAAGATCTTGACCAACGCGGGGAGAAGAGAGATGGGCCTATAGTTGGCCAAGACCTCAGGGTCCAGAGCAGGCTTCTTAAGAAGGGGAATAACCATCGCCTGCTTCCAGGCCTGCGGGACCGTCCCCTGACTCAAGGAAAGATTCAAGAGTGGATTCGCCAACGGATTAACAACTTCAGCCATTTTCGCCAGGAATTTGGCCGGACACGGGTCAAGAGGCGACCCAGATTTAAGGTTGGCCATAAGCGCTAATGATGAAAAGACTGAGATTGGCGGAAAAACTGCCAGGACTGGGCCCAGAGGGGCCAACGGAACTAAGCTGTTCTCAGAGCAGGCAGGTACTTCAGCCACCCTCAAGGGAAAAGAGTCCTGGATCAGTTTAATCTTGGTGGTAAAAAAGTTGGCAAGGGCAGAAACCCACAACTCAGAAGGAGCAACCTGAGTAGCATTATGTCGTGGGGCCGTAAATTCCCTAACAATCGTAAAAATCTCCTTGCAGGAGTTAGAGGCAGCCTCTATCCTTCTTGCCAATACAGCCTCTCTTTTACTAGGTTAAACATACTTGGATTTGAAAGGTTTGGTTCACGCCCTTTCAGCTTTCTAATTGCTTTTTGTGCACATGTGCTGGTGCGCGTTCAGCGTGCGAGCCATTGGAAGGCTCTAACTTCGCTGCTCTTGATTTTTGACCCAACCGCGCTGGAGCGCATTTAATCTTTTTCAGCGCTGGTGCGTGGACAGCCTGTGACCACATATTTTTTCCTACTTCCGAGGGCCCTCAGACACCAACAGAGGTTGGCTGGAACACTGCCCCTTTATATTTTTTTCCGCGCAATACTGTGGATGAAAAGAGGGATTTTTATCCAACGCATTTGAAATTACCAGCCACCGCCACAGGAGTCATCGCCGCCACGGGGTATTGACGGACTTCACTTCCATGCACCCCCCGTGGCGCACACGCCGCAAACGCGTTTTTGAGCACCAGGAGGCGCACAAAAGGCTTGCCAGGCTCCCGCAGAGCGGGATGTGCATGAGCATGCCCGGGCCGCGCCTGGACAAAGCCCAGGCCAAGGGCGGGCCCGTCTGCACCTGTCAGCGACCGGAGGAGGCCGGGCAGGGCCCCCTCTCTAAAACCTGCTACAATTAAGGTACAGTGGACGCCTGCTTATTATGGACCTATTTTAAGCCAACTTATTTACTTATTTACCAGTCCCTACCCCCTATTGACTATAACTGTTGTTGGTAGATGTATTATATTTTGAAAATTAACAAGCGTGAGGCAAAGGTGATAGGCGTGCCATCGAGCGGAAGTATCGTTGGGACCCTTGACCAATTTTTAATCGGGGCTACCTCAGTACTTGAACATGAAATAGTGAGGGCAGAACGTTGCTTATCCTTGGAGCCGTTTGCAAACAAAAGATCCTCAATGTGGGGTTTGGCTCCCTTTTCCACTTCGGAATGTGGATCCAAATACGACCAACTGAGTGAAATAGTACTGAGAGAGAGAAAACGTTGTTCATTTAAACCATAGTCTTTAAACAATACATAAAACCCATTTGGGATCCTAATATTGGAGACAGTATGAATTCAATGATAAATAAATAAATAAATCAACATGCATTTTAAAAAAGTAACACCCTCAGGCAATCATAGTTCATTTAACACAATTTAAAAAAGTCTAAATCCATAAAATTCTCATTAGTTGAAGGTCGCTAAAAACATTTAAGATCAATGCCCCTCCTTTAATTTCTCCCTTACAAAGTCAAAAATGTTCCCAATGCGATTGTAATGTCTAGAGATGGCATATCTGTAAATAGACTAACTGCTTGGGCGCGTGAGCTGACCTTGTATTTTAAAAATATTGGACATAAAATCAGTTTCCGTATGGCTAAAACCAATGTGCAAACCAAGCAATATGTGCAAAATGTAATTTCTTATTCCTAGCCCGCATTTACAAATACCATCAGATTGGATCAATGCTGCCTTTATTTTTTCTTCCATCTTCCAAGGATTAATACCAACAGGGACCCTTATAATTTTGTATCTTAACCCTTTATTGGGCAGAGTATCCAAATATGGGAACCAAGCTTAATTTTCCCATGAGCTTTTTAACCACTCTACCGATTTTTTCGCACTCATATAATCTAGGTCCTGCGATCTTGAGTATGACACCCCTTGTTCTCTAGGCATTTTCTTTGTAAAGTCTACTTCCAGGGATGGCTGTGAAAGTCTCACCTTGAGGTGCTCTGCTATGTTCTGGAGGTTTCTTCTTACGTCCTTTGCCCACCTAAGGCTACTTGTTTGAATCTCCTCTCTTCTGCATCAAAGTGAGACCTTCTGCACACCACCTGGGTCCTGGCATTTCCTTAATCTTAGCAAGGGCATTTGGGTCTATACGCTCCATGCTGTTAACCCTAATTCCATTCTGATTGCTTGGATCATTGTACAGCTTGGTAAAGACAATAGCATTTTTAAAATCTTTCCTTCTTCACAATCCCACCCGCATTTAACACTCAGGTAAAGAACTTCTTCCCCATACAGTACTTGCGGGGGGATCATTGCTTCAAATGCCTTTAACATAGGTCTGTGTGACATATCACCATACTCTTTATTACATTTTTTCAACCCACAGACTGACGAGAAATCTTTCGCTTTTTGGTCCTACAGGTGAGTGCTCCATTTTAACGTACTATCAAACCAGAGGCAAAAGTATCTATATTTTTTAACTATTTTCAGTTTGTCTTGACCTAAAAACCAATTAAAATTTTTCCTCTCTTCCCAAAGCATAAAACCTTTATTTTTTCCATGTTTACAGTTAAAAACGTTTTATCACAATCATTTATAAAAGCATTTTGTTTCCTTTGGAGTCCAATTTCTGATCAAGAGTCACAAGGTCATCTGCGTATAGAAGGCAGGACACTTTATTCCCAATGATTATGGGACTTGCGCTTCTTTCTACTTCTAGCGCTTCAGGGAGATCTGCTTAAACAAATTGCAAATAACAAGAGTGCCAAAACGCACCCCTGTCTAAGACCATTCCATACATGTATTTTATGAGTTAGTGACCCCTGTATATCTCTAATAATCTGGGCTCAATACCCTCTATGTAACTCTTTTAAAATCATCAATATGCCATCTGGTATTCCATATTTTTTCATATCTTCCCAGAGGCAATTACGGTCCACCGAATCAAAAGCTGCCCGAAAATCGACAAAGCAACAAAACAATTTACCATTTGGCTTTATCGATTTCCGGGCCAATGCCCACAAAGCGAAACAATGGTCTATAGTGGAGTGTCCTGCATTAAAACACCCCTGTTCAACTGAACTAATAAATCCCTGTTCAGCCCAATCTTTTAACTTACCTAATATTATTTTAGCAAAGATCTTTTCACCAATATCAAGTAAGTTGATTAGTCTGTAATTCTTTGGAGCATAAACACCCCCTTCCTTATGAATCGGCCTGATTATCGCTCCCTTCCAATTTATTGGGATCGTCCCCGATTCTAAGATTACCAAAAACATTAGAGAGAAGAATTCTGGCCACCAGGACGATTTTGATTTTATTATCAGAGCTGGTAGGTTATCTGGGCCTGCTGTTCTTGTTAAATTCAAGGTCTTTATTGTGTTAAGCAAATTTCCAACTGAAAAAGAAGATTTTAAGTCCTCGATCAGGCCCTCCAGTCCCTTAATTCCTCCTCTTCCGTTTCTCTCATCGGGGTATACAGTTCCTGCAGATAATCCTCCCAAGCTCCCTCTTCCACCACACAGTTCATTGAGGCAACCAAAGGTTCTGTTGCTGATTGTACCAGCTTCCAGAACTAACGTATGTTCTTAGATTCGATTGCCTCCAACAATTTTCCCCAACATGTTTCCATGAGGGCCCTTTTAGTACTATGAAGTAGTATGGTGTATTCTCTCTTTAGCTTGACGAGGTTTTCGGCTCTGGTCTGGTCACATTTTTTACGCAGGCTACGTTCTTCTCTCCTTAGTTCTCTTTTCTTATTTAGGCAATCTGTGTTGAACCATTTTCCTTGTTTAACCTTGATGTTTTGTTTGCTCTTAGAAACCCTTGCATCAGATCTAAGTTCTACCCTTATGCTTTGTACCACTTGATTTATTTTCTCAACATACCAAGCTAAGTTTAGGCCACTCACACAGCCTTGTTCAATATTTTGTTGCGACCTGGTTAACCTTTCTATATATTCTTCTGTTAACCGTGTCGTTATCCGCTTTGGTTAATCCATCTGTTGTATATTACTTTATCACAGACAATCTGAGGAGAGTTTGCAAGCTCTAATTCTATTGTATTGTGGTCACTGCCTTCCATGTGGCTAATCCTGAAGCCCTTTACTAATACAAAATTCCATGCAGACCTAAAGACATAATCTATGGGGCAATTTTGAGTCCCCTGTTTAAAAGTTTTCCTTGCGGGGCAGTCTTGGGCTAACCGACCGTTTAAGCAAAAATGACTTTTTGGCGCTAGGTAATTTCCCAACTTTGCATCATTGGTTGACAAAAGGCTTTCAGGAATCTTTGCTTGATTTATATCATAAGACTCCAATATTTCTATATACCAGAGATCTACCTGCTTTGGGTTTAATTTATGATTAAAATCTCCCACCAACAAAATTATATCTGAACCATACTTATCACACAATGAATCCATATCATTCTTGAAATGTCCCATTTCAACACCATATTCCTCCTGGGAACCCCATTGCTTATATACATTTAAAATCAGCATGTTTTCATACTTTTTATCAGCAATCATTGGGGTTATCCTGCAACCAAGCAACGATTTACATGTTACAGTAGCTGAAGTACATTCTTCACTAGATTTGTGGATAATAATGTCAATAAGCTACCTGATGGACAACCAGACCTTGGTTTTATTGCCGGACGATGGAGTTGTCGAAACCCATCAACTACCGGTGTATCTCCACATCGCTAGGTCTCTTGGATACAAATGATCTCATTATTGTTTGCCACCTAGTCCATTTATATTCCAAGAGACCAATTTTATGTCATGTGGCTGCCCTGTTACCTATTCTACGTTGAGCCACCACCGTCACAGGAGTCATCGCCGCCACGGGGGATTGACGGATTTTACTTCCCTTCACCCCCATGACGCGACGCACACGCCGCAAACGTGGTTTTTGAGTGCCAGGAGGTGCACAAAAGGCTTGACGGGCACCCGCAACGCGGGGGCTCGCTTTGAAATTTCCAGCCACTATTTTGTTTGCTTAGGGAGCCGCCACCGCCACAGGAGTCATCGCCGCCACAGGGGATTGATGGACTTCACTTACCTGCACCCCCCATGGCGAGCACGCCGCGAACGCAGTTTTTGAGAGCCAGGAAGCACACAAAAGGCTTGCTGGGCTCCTGCAGAACGGGCCGCGCGAGGGTGTGCCCGGGCCGAACCCATCCAAAGCCCGGGCCCGTCTGCGCCCGGAGGAGGCCGGGCTGGGCCCCCTCTCTAAAACCTGCTACAATTAAGGTACAGTGGACGCCTCCTTATTATGGACCTATTTTAAGCCAACCTATTTACTTATTTACCAGTCCCTACCCCTATTGACTATAACTGATGCTGGTAGATCTATTATATTTTGAAAATGAACAAGCGTGAGGGGAAGGGGAAAGGTGTGCCGTCGAGCAGAAGTATCATTGGGACCCTTGACCAATTTTTAATCAGGGCTAACTCAGTACTGGAACATGAAATAGTGAGGACAGAACGTCGCTTATCCTTGGAGCCGTTTGCAACCCAAAGATTCTCACTGGGGGGCTTGGCTTCCTTTTCCATTTCGGAATGCAGATCCAAATACGACCAACTGAGTGAAATAGTACTGGCTGCAGGCCCAGAGCCAGTCCCCGAACCTTCTATTGAACTGTGACCACGCAAGTCCACTCTGGAAGTAGAGCTCTATTGTACCAACCATAGAGCTACAACCAGGGCATTAGGGAAGACAAAGCATCCAAGCTTGGGCCAATCCCTAGATCCGGTGGTGAAAAGGAAAAGAGGCGGGGGACCTCAGAGACCCAAACCAGCTAAACTGGCTAGACAATCTAAAAGAGGGGGGGATGATTCCTCTGAACACCCGAATGACCAAGGTACTAAAATTCAAAGTCTCGATAAAACCCCGTCACTGCTACTTCCCCAGCATCTCACTTGACTATGGATGAAGTCTTGTGGCAAAGACTGGAAACTTTGATTTCTACTATTTTAAACCCGCTTACATTGAGACTGGCCCAGATAGAAGATAAATTAAATGATCTTGAATCAATGGCTAAGTCAAACTTCGCTCAACAGTGGCGTTTCTAACTAAGATAGGGACGTCTCAAACGCCAAACAAAAATGCCCTGATTACAGAAGCTACTTATCGAAAAACTAGTAAACGGACACTCCCAGTTAAACTACCCATCTTACCTACCTTACCTTCATCTATGAGACCAAAATCCGCACCCCCACCTCCACCAAAGAATGTTGAGCCAGTTAATATCATAGATGAATTTGAAAAATCAACTTGCTCCCTCGGCGAATTTGCACAAACAATCACGAGCCCAAAGGCAGTTGAAATATCGGATAGCTTAGCTGTTATAAATACTTTATCAATGGTCATAAACGACCGCAAAGCTACTGGACAAGCCTTAACATCCCCGCGGCAGGGAAGCACAGGTGTCAGTTGGAGGATTGAAAGACAAGCACGAAAGACAATGAAACCAGAAAGCCAGTCCATAACCTTACATCTCCCACCAGCAGCTGCCCCATTGGTGGTGGTATTAGGAAACCTGCCACTACTGCGGGATGGTCAAGTTGAATCCAGAGCTCAATTAATGACTAAGGTCTTGCACTGGACGGACCAAAAGCTGAAGGGGGTAGTAGTGTGGGACATGAACATACAAAGCGAATTGATTATGGTTAGAAGCGTAACTTGGATAGGGCCATCAAGGCAAGAAAAAGAGGGGGATTGTGTAGTTCTAAACTTCAATAAACATTCTATTGTAACATTCCTATTGAAAATGATGTGCACCGATTTAGATATGATTAAGAATAATATCAGGGTGCTTCCTCTGGTTTTTTTTTTACAGACCACTGCACCCAAAAATGCCACATATTTACCAACATAGCTTAGAACAGGGTAGACACTCTAGGCTGCCTTAGGAGGCTCAACAAATGAATATAACGTAATTTGTCAAAATAGGTTTGCTCCTCTTTCCAACTTAGACGCTTGTGACTAACTACAAGCCCCATTATCATTTTATAATGAGACCAATTTAAACAAGCCTTCATTGATTTTGTTTAATGGGGTTAATATACAGGATCTAACATTAACCCAACTAGAACATAGCGGGAACCCTCAGTCACCAGCTTTTGTCGCTGTGGACATCTTACTGTCACCTATTAATCTGCCGGGGATTCACAATAGGGCACACAATGTAGACTCTAGGATGCCTCTAGTAAATGACCTAAGACAATGCAATGGAAAAAGGTCAAATACACAGCAAAATAATGTCTCCTTGGAGTCACTCCCCTATCAACTATCCTCAGAGTCTGTAAGAGTAAATCAAACATTATCTAACAAAATCCCAAGTAGCCTGGGTAATACAAACCAAGAGGGTATTGACCTCCAAAATGGCGACTCTGTATCCTGAAGACCGTTGGGCATTGCTTCGTGAAATATAGCTGGCTTACAAGCGAAGATTGCTTCCTCTGACTGGTCTTCCTATGTAGAGGGGTTTGATATCTGGGCTTTTCAAGAAACCTGGTCATTGAATCCAATTTTTCGCCAGGGATCCCTAAATTTTACAAAACCTGCTATCTCTAATCAAAAGTGGAGACTCTCCGGGGGATTAACAATATGGGTTAGACAACACTCAAGCTATAGGATTGAAGAAATACAAATGGACAGTCCAGATATTTTAGCTATTATACTGAGATCAAAACAAGATTTAAATATAATAGTGATTAATGTTTATGCAAGAGGGTTGGCAGGTGGAAAATCTTAACAAACCACACAGTTCAAAGAGAGAGTCCAAGGGAATACATTTAGAGACCACTGAGGATTATATCCCCAAATAACTAGTATTATCAAACAACAAAAATCCTAGGGTCTATAGAATTACCGGAAGTACCAGTAAACAAAAAAGCAAAGGAGCAAAAATGAAACAAAACAAAACAAGACAAAAGACCGCACCACCTCCAAGTTATTAACTAGACTTGTGCGATGATGATCAACCTAGTTGGTAAAAGTTGGCAGACACAGTGTGTCTAAGGGCAAATCCCTTTTAGGACGTAATCCCTCACTCACCAATGGTGACATGCTTCATCATAGGGACTCTCCTCCCAAAGGAAAATCCTAGTTCCTTTGAGGTCAACATGTTTCAGCCCATGAAGACCCAAACTGAATACTCCGGCAGCAGGCTCTCTGTGGCCAGTAGTACCGACGGATAGAGCGGTGCTGCCTTCCTGAGCGGTTGCCAGGTAGAGGTGAGGTCCTGTACCCAGCATTGGCGGGTATCAGCAGTTGCTATGAGAGGCCAATGACATTGTTCTGGCCCCATATCCTTTTCCATTTTTCACTACGTTTTGGCAGTAGCTTGTTTGTAAGGTCCTGACGAAAGCCTGATTCAGTTTGGGTCTTCTTGGGCTGAAACATGTTGACCATCTTAACCTACTCCACAGCGGTTTAAATCCATACCGCAGGTGTATTCACTGCTTTTTTAATCCTGACAGTGGGCATCTCCCGATTAAAGCATAGTTTTGATGACTCCTAGCCAGTTTTAATCATCACTTGATCTCACACACTCACTTTTTCATCTTTATTGTTTGCGCTGCATCCTCACTCATACATTCCAACTCATCATATGTGGATTTAGTTGATCCTCTAAACAAAACATCCCTGAGCTCCTCCCTCTCAGTGAGGGGGTTGTAGCCCTCAAAGGAACTAGGATTTTCCTTTGGGAGGAGAGTCCCTATGATGAAGCATGTCACCATTGGTGAGTGAGGGATTACGTCCTGAAAGGGATTTGCCCTTAGACACACTGTGTCTGCCAACTTTTACCAACTAGGTTGAGCATCATCGCACAAGTCTAGTTCATAACTTGGAGGTGGTGCGGTCTTTTGTCTTGTTTCATTTTTGCTCCTTTGCTTTTTTGTTTACTGGTACTTCCGGTAATTCTATAGACCCTAGGTGGAAAATCTTCACATACAGTTGCCACATTAGAAAATCTTATAAAACATTTTAGGGGGAAAATATATAGTAATAGCAGGTGATTTTAAGTGTACATTTGAGCCCCTAGGCCTCGAAGATAGTGGCTTCAGTAGTGAAGAGGACTCACTTTGGGGTATCCCACTGCTAATATTATCACCAATAAAAAAATGGACAGAGGCAGCACTCCAGCTGAAAAGTCTGTGTCTGGAATGTGGTGTTAGTGCAGTAAATGGAAGGAGCCTATCGGGTAGAGAAGGTCAGCACAGTTTTAATAATGGAATGAGAAGTAGTCATATTGACTACTTTCTTATTAGTGTGGAGCTCTGGCCTCGACTCATAGATATGGCAATACAACCAAGAACAGAGAGTGACCACAACCCCCTATTGCTAACATTACATCTAAAAGGTCTGGGCTGCCAATCTGATCATACTGAGATAGCGACATCTGATGTAATTATGACAAATGATATGAGAAGGGTAAAATGGTCAATGCTATGGGGAAATGCCCATAACTTAGAGCTGATGAAGACTGCATTGGAAAATACGATATTAATCATCTCAGCACTAGATCCCAATGTGGACAGTAACCATGCAATTATAAAAGCCCATGAAGATCTCTTCACTAAATTAAAAGTTTTTTTTATTAAGACTAAAAATACAAGGAATCGAGCCCCAAAAAAATCAGCCAAGTGGTGTAACAAGAACTGCAGAGTAGCATATAGGAATCTGTCTCATGCAATAAGGGGGATGGAAATAGAGGGGGTTAGAAATGCAAGGACTGCATATAAAAAAGCCCAACACATAGCTAAACAGGAGTTCGATGAACTAAGATGGGAAGAGCTGAAGCAAGCTAGCTCCGGGAAAGATATTCAGAAATGTTGGCACATTGTAAAATGGGGGAGTGGTGAACTCTTGCAAACCCCGGCAAACAATGTTGCTCAGGAACAGTGGGTTTCTTATTTTGAGGTACAATTCTCTATTCCACCAAATATCTCAAACCCAAACCTCATTTTAGTTCCAGAGACGACACTGATTTTAGAGATTAGGGAGGTTGAAACTGCCCTGGATGCAATCCAGGCAGGAAAGGCACCCCGCCTTGACTGCAATCCTGCTTATCTATTTACATTTGATAAAGCAAAGTGGATTAAATACATCCATTTATTAGCAAATGCTATAGCAAGAGGGGCACCAATCCCGGACTCTTGGGGCCCGATTCACAGAACTAACTTAAGACAAAATCCTAAACTTACTATTTTTGGTATTCACAGAAGTTAGGATTTTGTCTTAAGTTTGTCTTAAGACAAACTTAAAACAGACTTAAGACAGTCTTAAGACAGACTTAAGACAGTCTTAAGACAGACTTAAGACAAACTTAAGACAGACTTAAGACAGACGTAAGTTAGGATTTTGTCTTAAATCTGTCTTAAGTCTGTCTTAAGTTTGTCTTAAGTCTGTCTTAAGACTGTCGTTAAGTCTGTTTTAAGACTGTCTTAAGTCTGTCTTAAGACTTTCTTAAGTCGGTCTTAAGTTTGTCTTAAGACAAACTTAAGACAAAATCCTAACTTCTGTGAATACAAAAAGTAGTAAGTTTAGGATTTTGTCTTAAATTAGTTCTGTGAATCGGCCCCTTGGCGCGGCGCTGAGATTATACCGATTTATAAAAAAGGGTACCGCACCAGCCCAAAAATTATAGGCCAATAAATTTGATAGACAACATGCAAAAGATTATGGCCCGGCTTGTGCTGAGCCATATAAAGGTTTGGATAGATGATTGTATGGCTCTATCAACACTACAGGCTGGTTTTCACCCCCATGTTAGTACTATAGATCAAGTTTTTAGATTCATGAGGATTTATTGGACCACAGTAATCCTGGCAGGAGGAACCATATATGCAGCTTTTATAGATTTAAAATGTGCTTTTGATCTAGTCCCCCGTAATAACCTTTGGGAATCTCTAAACGAAGCAGGGATGCCTCCAGAACTTTTCTCTGTGATCATCAAACTGCAGGAGATTAACTGCGCCCAGGTCAGGTGGGGATCACAGAGGAAGGTCACCGAACGATTCCCTGTATGCAAAGGGGTACATCAAGGGTGCGTCTTGGCACCTAACCTTTTTTTGCTTTTCATTAATAGGGCTTTTACATAATTTTTATCACATCCAACAGATGCTCCCTCACTAGTAGGCACTAAGATACCACTACTAATATGTGCGGATGATACTCTAATTCTATCTAAGACACAAATGGGCTTGCAACGGGTGTTGGACAGATTTACGGTATTTTGCAAAGACCATGATTTAGTGGTGAATGTAGATAAAACAAAATTTATGGTTTTACACAGATATAAATCAGTAAAAGGAAGAGTAGTAATGGATAATGCCATACTTGAACAAACAGACATATTTACCTCTTTGGGTGTGACCTTGGGAAAAAAGCTAAATTGGAAACCACAGATTGACATATTGGCCCTAAGGCATGCCCGACTTGCCGGTGTCCTTTTAAAAGAATTCCGGCTTTCACATACTAAGCCGGTAGGCCCAGCCTTAGCGATTTACTAAGCCTCGATACTGTATGGTGCCGAATTATGGGGTTTCGAAAATATAACATCGCTAACCCTGGCCCAAAATAAGTTCTTGCGAGGATTGACAGGCCTCCCACAATCCACGCCACTTAAACCTCTTACCTTAGATCTGGGTTGCACCACATTGGAGGAGTTAGCACCATATAGACCCATAGCGTACTGGAGAATGCTCTGGACTACACCATAGTTACTACCATATGCAAATACATTGAAACATGTTAAAGAAATCGATTTGACATGCAAAAGATAAAGAGTACACTGGCTGATATGGGTCTTATTTATCTGTGGGAGGATCCATTGAGCAGTAGGTTCCCATCAAAAAAAGACTATAAGGAAGCTTATTGGAACATGATTAACACTAAGTTTCTAGTACAAAATACCTTTCTTACTTGTATTTTCTTGAAACATAAAATAGAACCGAGATTTGAAGCTTATTGGAATTTCATCACGAGACCTAGTGACAGGAAACTGTTCCATCAATTCAGAGTTGGCTCATTGCCCATAAAAACCTTTACTAGAAAATGGCAAAATTAAATAGATGCCAAATGTCCCTCATGCCAATTGATGGATGAGACCATAATGCATATTCTATTTGCATGCCCTGCATATAAACGCCCGAGAAATAAATGGCTAAAGCCGATTTGCTCTAATCTGGGTACAATATCAAGTTTAACGGCCTGCCGCATTTTGAAAACAAACTCACGGGAAGACATAGCTATTGCAATGGCTAAGTACTTCAGTTGGATGTGGGCCATTCGCAGAAATAACATAAATAAACTTGCAGAACTTGATTAGGGCCCTATGTTACCTGACTCTGGGTTTATTATCTGTATAGTTTTTATATAACCATTACACTCTTGCTGCTATATATATGGGGTATTACATGTGCTTTGTTATGAAATGTTTAATGCTTTTTATAAAAAAAATATACTTTTAATTTAATTAAAGATTTAAACTCGATTTTTTTATATTAATTGATATTGAACCTTGTTGGCTAGTGGTGTATGAAAAATAATGTATTGTATTTTCATTGTGTCTTTGGTGATTGAAATTATCGAAATAAAGACTACTTCGACTTTGACAGATAATTTAATATTTTGAATAATATAAATTATCAGAATGCTTCTGCTGGATCAATGTCACATTTGTCTAAGAAACCTTGTTCCAAGTCACCCTCTTCATTTGTTTTTAAATTGCCACATGGCTTTATATAGTGACCCACAAACAACCTCTCTTTTATTAGGTTAAACATACTTGGATTTGAAATTCCTAACTTCGAATTATAATCATAAGTTTATATGTATGAGTTTTAAAAATAAGATCCAGAAAATCTGAGAGTGCTACCATGTGGGAATAATTTTACTGGTCCAAAACATTACTGTATTAATTTGCAATTAAAAAGTAGAAATTACAAGCAAACCTAAGATCAATAGCCAGGTAATTGTTTGAACTAGTATTCAGAAGGCTACAGTCACAGAAAAGCTGTAATTAGACAAGTGAACTGTAACTTAACAAAATACTTTATTTTGCAAATATGATCACAATTTATGGAAAAAATGTATAATTACGAGCTGTGATCCAGTTAATTATTTACTGCTTTATGCTCTTTAATCGGCTGCATATTCCTCATTAATATATATGCACCTGTTTGTTTTGCTCTTATATTTATAAGGTTTAAATCTTGGATATCTGAATTCATTGGGACCACATTTTACCTATCTTTGTTTACACACGAATTTGAAGCAATGCATAACCTATATTTATCATAATTTCTAAATCTGTTTGGTCTTTTAGTGCCATCCTTTGTCTAAGTTTCACCACTCTTTTCCTTCTGCCTTGCTCGGCTGTTAGTGGATGCATCCTCCTCACCATGGAGTGCTACCTATAACAAATTGGGTAATTGGTTGAGGGGTGGTGGAAGTCCCTCTCAGGCAACAACCCCAATCCTTGCCAGGGTGAACTGCAAAAAGTCACTAAATTAACTTTGTGCCTATTGCCCAGGTAAATTTAGTGACTTTTTGTGGTTCACTTTTTGTGGTTCACTCTGACAAGGATTGTTTTGTAGCTTGGCAGTAAGCAGTCAAGCTTAACTTAGAGGTAATGTGTAAAGTATTTATATAGCACACAAACATTAATAACATGAAAACACACCACAGAACAAAATGTCAAACCAATTTAGGAAAACAGAGTAAGTTGTAATAAATGAAATGATACCAGAATCACAAAACCTCAATCAGTTTTGTGTTCAAAATAGCACCTAAAATCACAAAGTGTCACTCGCAGGAATCTGTTCAGAGTAGAACAGAGGAAAGTCACAAGTTCATGCGGACACCGATAGAGAGGGGGTCTGATGAAGGGACCAAGGTAATCCTGCTGAGAGAGTTACCTTCTCAATGTCTGGTGTTAAGATTTCCGCTTGCAGTGGAGGAGGTCGTGAGGATCAGAGAGAGCATCAGAGATGATTTCTGCTGCAGCGCGAAGATCCAGTTGGGTGTTGCAGATTGTCACTACTGGAGCTTCGTATTGAAGGCCACTGCGGGCTGTCGTTTTTTTTGCACAAAGTGCTGATCTTGTGTTAATAGTTGTTGCTCGCAGTTGCTGTAGTGCAAAGAGCAGGTCTTTATTAGAGCAATCAGGGGTGGTAGTGTCTCTGCACAGAGGCCTATTTACAGTTGTGAAAACCCCAAACTTTAGGACTTCATCTGTTTGTCTTGGGAAAAGCTTGAACTGAAGCCAAACAAGGATCCTGGACATGGAAGGCATCTGGGATAAGGAACTCACACCAGCAGAGGCAAGCACCCTCACAAGTGCACAAACAGACCGGTCAGTTGCAGGTACAGGCAGGTTCAGTTGCAGCAAGTCAGTTGGGCAGTTTCAGGGATGCCTCTGGAGCTTGTCATGTCCCTGCAGCTTGAACAGGAGTGCAGCCAACTGTCCCTTGGAGCCACTCAGGTTAGCCTTTGGTGAAGAGAAGCAGGTGCAGTCTTCCTTCTCAGAAAGCAAGGCAGTCCTCAGCAGCAGGGAAGTCCTCTGGCAGCAGGGCAGTCCTTCTGTAATGTTTGCAGGTCTAGGTGTATTCTGAAGAGTGGCTCAGGAAGTCCAATATTTATAGCTGGTGTCAGCCATTGTATGTGAGGGAATACCCAATCCTGCCTATAAATCTAGGGGCCGATTCAAAGAACTAATCTGAGACAAAATCCTAAACTTGCTACTTTTGGTATTCACAGAAGGCATTTAGTAGTAGTAAAGATAGGATTTTGTCTTAAGTTTGACTTAAGTTTGACTTAAGACAGACTTAAGACAAAATCCTAACTTTAACACTACTAAAAGCCTTTTGTGAATACCAAAAGTAGGAAGTTTAGGATTTTGTCTCAGATTATTTCTGTGAATAGGGCCCCTAGTTCTTCTAAGTTCTTCCCTTAACCTGTCAAGGTTCCAAACTACCAGCGGTGACAATAGACTGGTATTAGGGTCCTTTGTGTATACGGGATGCAAGCACTTTGAAGTCTAAGTGGAGCAGGGCACAGCTCTGCATCCAGCCATCCTGGCAGGAAGGCTCATCCTGCCCACAGCTGGTCCTCTTTATGTAACTGTCTGGGATGAGTACTCAAACCCCAACAGCAGATCCATTCAGAGTTGCTTGACCCAGGGCAGTGACAGAAGGCACAATTGGTTAGGGCAAGAAAATGCCAACTTTCTAAAAGTTTTAGTTTGAGGATTGTGACGTAAAATTGTACTTTACCATTAATCAATCAATCAATCAATCACATAATTTGTAAAGCGCACTACATACCCGTGAGGGTTTCAAGGCGCTGGGGGGGTGCTGCTGCTATTGGTCGAAGAGCCAGGTCTTGAGTTGTCTCCTGAAGGTCAGCAGGTCTTCGGTCTGTTGTAGGTAGAGGGGGAGGGTGTTCCAGGTCCTGGCCGTGCGATGGGAGAAGGATCTGCCTCCGGAAGTAGTTCTCCGGATGCATAGGATCGTGGCCAGGGCGTGGTCAGCGGAGCGGAGTTTCCTGTTGGGTACGTAGAAGGAGAGTCAACTGTTGAGATAGGCTGGGCCGGTGTTGTGGAGTGCTTTGTATGCGTGGATCAGGAGCTTGAAGGAGATTCTTTTGTCAACGGAGAGCCAGTGCAGGTTCCTTAGGTGGGGGGGTGATGTGGTCACGGTGCGGGACGTTGAGGATCAGGCATGCAGAGGCATTCTGGATTCTCTGTAGTCTGCTGATGAGCTTGGACGAGGCTCCGGCGTAGAGGGCGTTTCCGTAGTCGAGTCTGCTGCTGACTAGGGCCTGGGTGACTGTTTTCCTCGTGTTTGTCGGGATCCATCTGTAGATCTTGCGGAGCATGCGGAGGGTGTTGAAACAGGTGGAGGAGACTTTGTTGACTTGTTTGGTCATGGAAAGTTTCGAGACGAGGATGACTCCCAGGTTGCGTGCGTGGTCGGTGAGGGCCGGGGGGGACCCCAGTGACATGGGCCACCAAGAGTCATCCCATGCGGAGGGGTTGGACCCGAGGATGAGGATTTCCATCCTGTCTGTGTTCAGTTTCAGGCGGCTGTCCTCCATCCAGTCGGCGACGGCCTTCATTCCCTGGTGGAGGTTGGATTTGGTGGTGAGGGGGTCCTTGGTGAGGGAGAGGATCAGCTGAGTGTCGTCGGCATAGGAGATTATGTTGAGGTCATGCTGTTGGGGGATGCGTGCTAGTGGTGCCATGTAGACGTTGAACAGCGTCGGGCTGAGGGAGGATCCTTAAGGGACGCCGCAGATCTCGGAGGCATCGGAACAGGGGGAGGCGGACTCTCTGAGTTCTGCCGGAGAGGAAGGAGGTGGTCCAGTCCAGGGCCTTGTCTTGGATCACTGCGTCGTGGAGGCGCGTGCGTAGTGTGCGGTGGCAGACAGTGTCGAAGGTGGCGGAGAGGTCCAGGAGGATGAGGGCCGCCGTCTCGCCGTTGTCTAGCAGGATCCTGATGTCACCTGTGGAGGCGATGAGGGCGGTCTTGGTGCTGTGGTTGGTGCGGAATCCTGATTGGGACGGGTACAGGATGTTTTTGTCTTCGAGGTGCCGGGTGAGCTGGGTGTTTACTATCTTCTCGATGACCTTTGCTGGGAACGGAAGCAGGGAGATGGGTCGGAAGTTCTTGAGGACGCTCTGGTCCGCTTTGGGTTTCTTCAGTATGGCGTTGATCCAGTTCTCAGGGAAGGTGGCAGTTTCGAAGGAGAGGTTGATGATTTTGTGCAGGTGGGGTGCGTTGGAGTTGCTGGTTTTGTTGAAGATGTGGTGTGGAAGAGGGTCGGATGGGGAACTGGAGTGGATTGTTCCCATGGTCTTGATTGTGTCCTCAATGCTCACATTGGCCCAGGTTGTCAGGGTGTCGTGGGCGGTGGGGTGCAGTGGATTCGGTGGGGTGTGGTCGGCAGGGGTCGTCTGGGGTCTGAAGCTGTCATGGATGTCAGTGATTTTCTGGTGAAAGAAGGGGGCGAGGGAGTCGCACAGGGCTTGCAATGGTGGGATGTCGTTGGCGTTGGAGCTGGGTTTGGAGAGTTCCTTCACGATGGTGAAGAGCTCCTTGCTGTTGTGTGCGTTGTTGTCAAGGCGGTCTTTGAAGGAGGTTCTTTTTGCAGTCCTGATGGGGTGGTGGTGGTTGCGGATGGCGTCTTTGTGGGCAGTGCGGCTGTCTGGTGTCTTGTTACTGTGCCGTATGTTTTCCAGTTTCCGGCAGGTGCGTTTTGAGTCGAGGAGTTCCGGGGTGAACCAGCTGACTCTTCTGCTGGTGTCTCTGTTGGTGGGGTTTTTTAGTGGGGCGACGGTGTTGGCGCAGTCGTTCATCCAGCGTTCGAGGGCGAGTGTACCTTCATCTGGGTTGGTGGGGTTCGTCAGAGGGTTGAGTGCGAGGCTTGTCTGTAGTTGTTCTTGGGTGACTTTGCCCCAGCAGCGGCGGGGGGTCTGTAGTGTGCGGTGGTGTGTGAAGGGTTTTCGGAAGGAGAAGTGGATGCAGTGGTGGTCTGTCCAGGTGAGTTCAGAGGCGTGGCTTAAGGTGACGTGGGGGCTAGAGGAGAAGATGGCGTCTAGCGTGTGGCCGGCGATGTGGGTCGGCGTCGTGATAAGCTGTTTCAGTCCGAGGTTGACGAGATTGTCGATCAGGGTGGAGGAGTTGCTGTCGTTGTTGTTCTCCAGGTGATAGTTCAGGTCTCCGAGGAGGATGTAGTCGGTGGAGGTCAGCGCGTGGGTGCTGATGAGGTCGGCGAGGGAGTCACAGAATTGAGGCCGAGGTCCTTGTGGTCTGTACACGAGGGTGCCTCTTAGGGTGGTCTTTGGGTCCGTGTGGATCTGGAAGTGCATGTGTTCGGCGGTGCTGAGGATGTCGTTGGTGTTTGTTGAGATCCTGATTGTGTTTTTGTGGACGATGGCGGTTCCTCCTCCGGCCCTGTTGGTGCGGTCTCTGCGGGTGATCTTGTACCCGTCTGGGATGGCTATGGCGATGTCTGGCGAGGAGGCTTCGTTCATCCAGGTCTCGGTCAGGAAGGCGACGTCCAGTGATGTGGCGTCGAGCAGGTCCCAGAGTTCGACGGCGTGTTTGTGTGCGGAGTGGTTGTTGATCAGGATGCATCTAAGCTAGTTGGGTTCCGTTGTGGTGGGTGTCTTGGCGCTTTCGTGGAAGGAGAAGCTAAAGTTCCAGCAGGTGAAGGGGCCATGGGTGCGCTTCGGGGCGGCCTTGCAGCAGGTGTGGGTTCTTCCTGGGTTGAGAGTGACGAGGGTTTTGGCGTCGTAGCGGAGGCGGTCCTCGTGGCTGCCAGGGGTTCTGGCGCTGGGCACGGTCCAGGCACGGACGGGCGCAGACCGGCTTGCCTTAGGCATGCCTTCGGCTGCCATATATGGGGAGGTGGGGAGGGAGGAGCAGCTGAGAGGCGGGAGGCGAGGGACGGGTGTGACGAATGGGCACGGAGGGGGCGCGGCCGCAGTGGAGGCAAAGGCGGGGACGGGGACAGGAGACCGGCGCGGGGCACAGAAGAGAAAAAAGGGGTACAAAATCAAGGGTCACAGAGGCACAAAGTCAGCACAGAGGTACAATGGACGCCGAGGGGTACAGAATAAAAAAGGGGCACAGAAGCAGAGCGGCGAGCAGGGGACGAGGAGCACAGACAGTTACAGACACAAAATCAAGGGGCACGGAGATATAAAGGCAGCAAGTGAAACGTACCTAAGGCCACCACTGGCCACCAGGGATGAGGAGCAGGTGGAAGCCTGTGGGTGGTGGAGGGCCTCGATTCCACCGGCGGCAGCAGAGACAGCGAGGTGCAGGCGGAGCTGCAGCGGGGGGAGCGACCTACCAGGAAGGTAAAGGGTCATAAAAGAGGATTTTAAATTAAAATTCCTTTTAGTCTAAACAGCATATCTCTATCTGCTCCAAATTCAAGATTGTTTTTATTTCCATACAACTTGCTCTAGCAGTTTTCTTTTAATTTAGGAAGTGTTACCAAAGTGCTGGGTATTTGGGACTCATTCATGGATGTTGGGATGCGCTGGGTGGTACTGTCTGTGCACGCTTGATTTTAATTATATCCAGTATTATCCCATGAGTTTGGGCACACTGTGGGAAGCAGTGCCTATTTCAAAAATTCCCTTCTTGCATCTTCTTGTGAGATTTACGGCTGAAATCGGCAGTGTTGCTGTGCAACAATGCTGGTTTAAGGAATTTTTTCTTACCAGCACAATGGTGGCAAATGTTACAGAAAGCATGGAGGAAGACGCTATGCCCTCCTCTGCTCTGTCTTCTATGGAGATACTGCAGAGCATTATTACTGAAACAGTGAAAGCTGGAATGAGAGTGGAAGAGACTGATCCCATCCCTCATAAGATGCCTTGCCTGGATCCAGATTCCCTTGCCTCATACAGATGAGGAGGATATCAAAGTAAGATGTGTGTAGGGTATAGACCTGATGGAGGTAATCACAAATATGATAATTTTGGATTTTCTGTTCCTGTGGTGACACTTGCAGAGGAGGGATCTCAAGCACATTATCTGTGTGCTGAACCTGAATCATTACCTTTACACAGTTCTGTTAGAAAAGTGTTGACCAATGAGTAGAAGGATTTGAAGCGTTGATCCTTTCCTCGCTTTTTGCTGAAACGTTATGCTTTGGAGGGGTTTTCATATGAATTTCTCTCTGATGTTAAGGTAGAAACCTTATGGCAGTTAATTCTACCCAGAAGTCAGTCGTGTCAGAGGATGCTCTTTCCTCTGATCCTGTGGACAAAAAGATCAAGACTGCAGTGAAAAGATCATATTTTACTTCTAACCTTTCAGTCAGGGCTAACACTTATTCTATGTATTCTGTTCAGTCCTTGTTGTGGGATTTCCAAGTGCTCGCTGAGATGTCTGCGAGGGCAGATTGTTCTTCTTTGCTTAGGGCCATGGAACAACCAGTCCGTTGTCTGTCTGACATTTCATTTGATAACTTGTGTTCTAATGCAGCGGCATCTGCGGCAGCTATTTCGGCATGCAGAAATACCTGGATGCATTCATGGAAGACTGACACCTCGCGGAAGGGGGTACTTTTGAAATTGCCACTCTCCTGTTCCATGGTGTTTGGGCAGGAACTTGAGTATGTGGTGAAAAAGTGAGTGGAGAACAATAATCAACCTGCCTAAGCCTTTCGGAAGGAGTCATGGATTTTGTTATAGTAGAGCTTTTGGTCCGTGTGCTTCCAGGTGTTCCACTTAGCCCTTTCGAGGCAGAGGTTATGGCTGGGGCACCCCTAGATTACATACATCCTGGTTCCAGCACCAGTCCAGTTTCAACACTCAGAACCCTCCCCTCCTACAAAGACATAACTATGCCACTGACCTGCCAGTGAGGGGTCGGCTCCAGGCCTTCAGTCACGTTTGGCAGAAGACAGTCTCAGATATTGCGCTCTGTAGATTGTATCTTGTGGTTGCAGGATTCCTATTGTTTCCCCTCATCCTCTTTTTTTCAAGATAAAGTCAGTTCTGCTAAGCCCTCTGAAGAGAAGAAGACTATTGGAGGGCCATCAGTTGCTTCTAGACAAAGCCGCAATTTGTGTTGTACCCCCAGGGAAGGGATGTCAGAGATACTACTCAATCCTGTTTTTGATTCAAAAGCCATCAAGGGTTTGCCGCCCATTGCTGGCCTCTATCTTTAAGGCACAAAACGATATTTGGCAGGTTGGTGCAGTCCTGGAGAAGTGCTTGTTTCTTCAGCACTTAGAAAAGTCTCATTGGACTCCCTCACAGAGAATCCAGTTCATTGGACTGTTTTTCAAACATGTTTGGGAAAGGTACTGCAGTCAGAGTAGCAGAGAGTCCAGTTGATGTCTACTTTGGGGTCTCTCTTGGCCAACTAGATGGTACCAGTGAAAACTTGGTGACGGAGTCAGGGGGAAGGCATCAACTCTGGCCATCATCCCTTGGGTTTTCAAAAAAAGGGGGGGAGTTACCCTATTGCAAAGCAAAGGGACAGGGTAGGAGAAACTGTTCAACAACAATAGAGTCCCTATTCGTTTTTTAGCATTCAGGAGGAAGCAATGCGCTCCTAGAATACAATAGTATTCAAATACTAATGTTGCCCTCTGGTTCAGATCAGATCATTAGAGAACATGCAAGCACAAAACCAAATGTATAAAAAATATTAAAAATTTATTGACAAAATCAGTGATAGCAATTTGTACTTCTGGCCACTTTATGTTTAGGAAGATATCTTCCTTTGCCTCCTTTAATCGGTTACAATCTAAGTCTTTCAACATCTGTTAAGAATAGACGGACTGTGTATCAGTTTGAAATAGTCAGTACGCATGTTTAAAAACAATAGTGCAAATACAATATACAAAATTAAAATCATATACAGTTATACAATTCTTTTATTCTTATCTGTGGGGTTGTTAAAAAAAGTGTTGACGCAGCGTTTCGGTGATTTCTTTATAATTAACACCTTCTTCAGGACTAACAACATTCAACATACATCTTATATTCCTGTGATTTCTGTTTGGATTCGTAGGAGCAACCGTCTAATTTCCTCTTGCTTACTGTGTTTCGTATTTTCTAATTATCTTAACTCCTATCTCTTCATTTTCATTCCATTGGATCCATGGATACCGATCAGATGGTTCAGAATTTATTCTTCTTTCAAGATTCCCACTTGGTTCTCGTTTGGGTTCTTGTCTGTATGCGCTTTCTCAATTTGCGCTTTGGGTGGCGATAATTCCGTTGGATAGTGTCCGATATGGTTTCTTCGGCCTCCCTGCTCCAAACGAATCTCAGGAAATCTTCAATTTCAAACTGATACACAGTCCGTCTATTTTTAACAGATGTTGAAAGACTTAGATTGTAACCGATTAAAGGAGGCAAAGGAAGATATCTTCCTAAACATAAAGTGGCCAGAAGTACAAATTGCTATCACTGATTTTGTCAATAAATTTTTAATATTTTTTATACATTTGGTTTTGTGCTTGCATGTTCTCTAATGATCTGATCTGAACCAGAGGGCAACATTAGTATTTGAATACTATTGTATTCTAGGAGCGCATTGCTTCCTCCTGAATGCTAAAAAACTAATAGGGACTCTATTGTTGTTGAACATCATCCCTTGGGGCCATCTGCATTTCATGTGTTTCCTATGGTTCACAGCCTGCTGCAGCATTGGGATCCAATGTCACAGGAATATGAGTTCCTAGTTCCAGTGAAATTGGAAATGAAGAGAAATGTGGTTATGGAGGTCCACCTGTCAAACGGGTTTCTTCTGAATCCTTCTCCTATGTGCATAGTAACTGCGGACACAAGAAGGTGGGATGGAGCGCCATTTGTCAGCATCACCCTGCTCAAGGTAAGTGGTTGACAGGTCAGGCCTTCTGTTCCTCCAATTGGAAGAAGATGGTAACTGTCTGGATGGCCCTTCTCAGTTTTACCCACGTGATAAGGTCCTGGGTGATTTGTATCCAGACCAACAACCTGGTGGTTTTGTCATACATCAACAGGCAGTGGGAATGGGGCCCTTGAGACTGACTCTCCTTGTGTGAAGGGTTTGCAGTTGGGTGGAGAGGAATCTTTTGGCTCTTTCTGCAGTGTATCTTCTGAGGTGGGAGAATGGGCTTGCAGATCACTTCAGCTGTAATTTTCCATCATCGCTAGCCCTCTGCCTTCGTCCTCATTTTTTTCTTCAAATCACATTGAGGTACGGAACACCAAGGTTTGATCTGTTTGCAACAGAGGTCAAGATTCTTCTCCCCTTCTCCTGTTCCCTCTTACCTTCTCAGAGGGCATGGGCAACATATGCTGTGTTGGTGCAGTAGCCAGTGGTTCTCCTGAATTATTTTCCTCTTTTCCAGTTGATATCCTTGATTGTAAGGAAGATTCAGTTAGACCCTACAGAAGTTCTACTGTGGCTCACGGGTAGAGGGCGGTCCTAATTTCCACTTATCATTTAGTTTTCAGTCCCCCAAGTGGCAGTTCCCCTTGCTACCATCCCCACTGAGGCCCCTCCATCTGTCTCTGGAGTCAACTAGGAGACGGAGATTGGGGGTCTTGTATTTGAGAGAATGAGACTGATTTCACAAGGCAGTACTGTGGTGGCTGCTGAATCTATTCAGCAGTCTAAGCGTCCCTCTAAATTGAAGACGAATGGGTATCATTGGAGACATTTTGAGAAGGGGCGCGGGGCTAAGGCTGTGTCTCCCTATGTGTGTGACCCGGTAATGTCTTGGAGTTCATAAGAGATGCTTTTTTGATGGGTCTGGCAGTTTTCACTATTCACAACCAGTGGGCTGCAATCCAGGCTATCAGTGGTCCTGATGTTTTGGCTATTTTAGCTCTAGCGTCCCATCTTTTTAGGAGTGTTTTTTCTTAAATGGCCTGTTTTACATTTTCCAGCTCCCTCTTGGGACTTTCCCCTGGTGGTGCATAGTCTGCACGTTCCCCCATTTGAGCCTCTTGAGTCTTCAGTTTTGAATTTATTGTCTGAGGTGGTGATTCTGGTTGCCATCTGCTCAGGTAGATGGATTGGGGAACTTGGTACATTGTTATCTTCTCCTCCTTTTCTTTGTTTTTTTTTGGATAATGTTATTTTGAGACCCAGTCCTTCATTTATGCCTGAGGTGCCTATGTCATTAAATTGTTCAGACTACAACATACTTATGTTTTTTCTGGATCCTTCCTCGTAGAACCACGTCCAGTTGCATATCCGAGATGTTCATAGGGCTTTGTCCGTTTTCTTGTCTCGAACAGAGTCTTTCCAAAAAGTTGATTCATGGTTCATTACTTTTAGCTTCTTTAAAAAGTTCTTCACCCCTCTTCTTCTACCTTATCCAGGTTGGTTAAGTTGGCAATTACAGGGGCTTGTGATTCTGTGGGTCAACAGCTGCCTTCTTCTGTCAAGGGTCCAAAGATTTTATCAAGCCTTGTGCCTGTGTTTCAGATATTCCTGCTTCCCAACAACTTTCTAATTCCGTAGCGGACTTTTTCGAGGACAAGATTGATGTCATATACAAGAAATTTCACATCAGTCAAGGTCAGACTAACTTCATCTTACAGACTGTTCCCCTTAATGATTCCTCTCCACATTGGGATAGGTTTGAACCCGCTCACTGTAGACCTTATCCTAGCATTCCTGAGTAGAGCCAAATCATGTTCCCCAGCAGATATCTGCCCCCTCCAGTCTCAGCCACTGTAGCAGCAGTGTTAGCCCCTTCCTTCCTATTGTTATTAACCTCTCTCTAGAGTCCTGGAAATGACCATTAACCTGGAAGACCGCTCTGGTCTTCCCTATACTTAAAACATCAAATGTGAATCCTAAAACCCTAGCCAATTTTTGCCCCAGATCCTCCTCAATGTATTGGGGAAAATGCTTGAATGTTGTGTGGCTAAATAGCTCACAACATTTTTGAAGGAATATGCAAATCTTGATCCCTTCCAATCAGGATTTAGAGCTGCCCACAGCACAGAGACTGCATGGGTTGCAGTAGTAGATTGAATCCACCTTTCTTTGGTTGCGGGCACCCCTGCTATGCTTGCACTGCTAGATCTTTCAGGGGCTTTTAACACCGTTTCTCATGCAATATTGATGAGCAGACTGTAAGCAGATGTTTTCATGGCTATCAATGATACTAATTGTGTTGATAATAGTTCATGCACCCTATCGTCATTTTTTAATAGTATCCTGGTCAAGATATGCCAGAGAGCTGTTTCGCAAGACTTGCCCCCCCCTTAGCACCTGTTGCCCAGTTCTGGTTGGAGGCTATAAAATTGCATCATGTAATGTAGGTGGGCTAGTGAATAAACAAGACTCCCCGGTTGGTGCAATTGCATTGGCAATTTTGATATAATATGTATCCAGGAAGCTTTGTGTACTGCCCCTATTTATTTCAAGGGTTTTTCATCGTACTGGCCAATCCTTTGCCTTCTGGGGGGCTTTTGGTTCTTATATCGAATAAACTTCCAGTAAACATTAAGAAAAAATTACCTATTGGTCCACATTTGTTAATACTGTGGTTAACATTTAAAGGAGGCCGGGATGCAGTATTGGTAAACTTCTACAATAATATTTTTGACTCTATCCGCTGAAAGGTGATTGCAGCCCTGGACAGTGATTTAGAGAAATTACTACTCTCTATCTAGCTGTATACTTATTGGGCTGGTGATTTTAACATCCAGCCATGCCCCTTGTCTGCTACAGAAGTTTGTGGGGTCACTGAACAGGCTGGGGCCGGGTATTTGCATTTCCCCCATAATGATTGTGGAGGCATACTGAATTCTGTGATAGCCAAGCTGGATATACATCTATTGAAATGTGCCTGTGATAATAATGGAGAACAGATACCAACCTTTATAGGAAGGAATGTCTCTACTATTATTGACCACATACTAATTTCAGCTAGTGCAAGTAAATGGTGTTCTACACCTAGGGTTGTTAAGCTGGACCTGGGTGAGCAAAATTGTATCGTACTGACATTTTTTTGGGGGGAAAAAGCTAGTAACACTGGGCTAAGTCTCGCTGCTGGCATCAATCCTACAAGACTTAATGGCGCTCGTATTAAGGAGGCAGGAGTCGACCAAATTAAAATCATACATGGCATTTTTTCTAAGGGCCTTACAGATATTCTTTATTGTCTGGAGGATGAAGTCACACCTAATAAGTTACTTTCTAGTTTCATCAGTGTAACTAATATAAATAATGACCTCCTGACTCACCCGAGTTGGTTAGGCCATGGCCAACCGCAAGGTCGGTTCAATCGTACCTGTACCCTAGCCTCCTGGGAATTGAAACTGGTCCTCCATAGTCAACCAAGAGATTTCAGATTGATGAAATCTTTTGGATTTAATTTTTTTAAAGCCCTCTCTGATAGGAAATAATAAACTTTTCTAGGATACTGTCAATTCACCCTTTGTAAAGAGCAACTCTTTCCCTGACTGCTATTTCATGTTACATGTGATGCCTGGGTCTCCCACATTACCAAACTTTTTAGGTTCCCTGTTACAAGGAGGCAGGATAGACTAAGGGAGATAGTTATCCCCTGGCCTGCTCTTCCATTGAATATTACCATAGAAGAAATCCTCCTAGCAATAACTGGGAGTGCTGGAGGCAAAGCCCCAGGACCTGACGGGGTGTCTCTGGATGTTTTTAAAACTGTTGCTGACTTGCGGGGTCCAATTTTAACTAGATTTTTTAATATGATCGCTACTAAAGTGATTCCACCATCATGGGGAAGATCTATTTTAGTACCAATATATAAGAAGGGTGACAAATCTGAAGCAAAGAACTACTGTCCAATATCACTTCAACATTCTTCTGTAACAGTGATGAGTAAAGTGTTACTTATGAAACTGGAAGATTGGAAAAGTGAACACTTGAGACCTTCCCCGGCAAAGTTTGGGTTTAGAAAAGGAGTGGGAACCCTAGAACAATGTGTGAACCTAGATTTACTAATAGGTAAATATACACGGGCCAAAGGTGGTAGACTGTATGTGTGCTTTGCAGATTTGAGCAGTGCTTTCAATTTAGTCGAACACAGCATTCCATGGTCAACCCTGCTCTCTATTGGTGTGCCTAGACAGATTATTTATTTACTTTTGGGCTATTTAAGAAATCATTGAGTACAGTCCGCTTTGGACCACAAGACGAATGCACCGAAAAAGTTTAAAGTCCAAAGAGGCATTCGGCAGGGCTCTGTTCTTGCCCCTCTGTTGTTTTCTTTGTTCATTAATGGAGTGGACAAGGCCCTCACAGCTATAAAAGAAGATGCCCCCCAGTTCTATAGTATGCGGACAATGCTGTTTTGCTGTATAGGACCCCGGTGGGCTTACAACGTTTAATTAATACTTTCAGCGATATTATACCTGTAAGAAAACTAGTGGCTAACAAGAACAAAACCTATAAAATGATTTGCGGAGCCAAGCAAAAGAAATGTCGAACATTTGTTATGGATAATACCCCGGTAGCTACAGCTGACACTTTTTCCTAATTGAGCATTACCTCTGCAGGAAATAGCTCATGGTCACACAAAATTACCAAAGTCAGGAGTAAGATGAGTAGGAGTGCCCACAGAATTTTTAGGTTCTCAACAAAGTTGGACACCCGACCTATACACTTGCAATTTATAAGTCTAGGGTATCAGCTACCGCCACATACGGAGCGGGGGTATGCGGCAATTATAAGAGTAAGGTTCTTCAGACTGAGGAAAATTGTTTCCTCAAACGTTTGTTATGTCTTCCTACCTCCGCCTCTATAGCGGTAGCACATAGTGAGGTTGGGCTGCAGTACCTAGCAGATATAAATGCACTTTACCCTTTGCAGCTCTGGCGTTCTATCTGGACCAAGGAAGAAACTTGTTTTACTAAGTCAATTAGAATCCCTTGGCTAAGTTATATTAGTTCCACTTATATTGAGCTGTTTAAGGTGTCAATGCAGCCTAACCCTTGATCTGTAATAACACTCTCGACATGGTCTATTAAAGATAACTTTGTTTCATAAAAGGGAAGCCAGGGAGAGAAGCAAGGGGGGGAAATCAACTGTTGCACTTTATTTCTCACTTGCACCGAAGGAAGGCTATCAAAGTTTATTAACTTATGCTTCAAATTTAATCCACCGATTTGTACTAACGAGATTTAGATTAGGGATTGTCAACAATTTAGTTGACATTCCTTTATGGAAACTTGCCCATTGGACACGATTCCCTGTCCTTGTGATGGCCAGAGCAAACAAAGAACTATGCACTTTATGCTGTTGTTTGATTTTTAATTTTAATATTAGGAGTCATTTCTTAAAACCGCTTTTGCTTGCACAAGATATCAGGTCGCATATTGTTGCTTTGAAATATCTGCTTGAGTTGAATGACTAGGGTTTGCCATTGTGTTGCACTTTTTATCTCAAAAGCAACTAACATACGTAAAAGTATTATTCTTTGATGCTGCAACAAACCCTATGGAGATTGGATAGAAGCCTTTTAGTAATTTTAAACATGTACCCATGGTAGGAAAATTTATGATTATAATTATCCATCACAGTTTTTATTTTTTTCTTAATTTTATTCATGTGTGATTGTTTTATTGTGACTGCTTTTATGGTTGCTTTTTAACACACTGAATAAAGTTTTTTTAATTGAATGGAGATCAGTGTCAGCGGTAATGATACCCTTTGATGGTTGGCTGACTTTCTAGATGTCCGGACCCAAACAATTATCCTGGGTCCATTTATGGTTTAAGTATGTTTATTGAAAAATCAGCCAAAAAGGACATACATCGGACACAGATACACATGTGCTATGATTTATTCATCTTGCTACTTGCAATCCAAGTTCGTTCAGCTGAATGATCATTTAATCAAACATAACTGTCCAGCAACAAGACCCTCCCCCCAAAAATAAAAACAAAACCTCCAAAATTAAAAAAAAACATACCCCCCAACCGTTCCCCAAGCCCCACCCTCACCCACCCTGGCTCCGTGTCCTCCCTGTGGTCCAACCCAAATTTAAGTCCCCGCTCCCTCCGGCTGCTCTGAAAGTCGTAACAGTCGTAGATACCAGGGACACGTAACTTCCCTAAACTCAGAAGCTAGAAGCGATGGGAAGGGCCTCCACAACTCCCTGTATTTGTCTCCTTCCCCTGCCATTATTAGTGCCAGCTTTTCCATTCCTAGAATATACCATAAACGCTGCAGCCATCCCGTAAAAGTCGGTAACTGAGGTGTACGCCAGTGTGTAAGTATGTTCTGTATAGCGGACCCCAGTGCGATGGCTGTCAATCTACCTCTGCGTGAAACTAGTGGATAAGTCAAGGGATTGGACAACCCCAAAAGCACATAGGCTGGAAAGCGTGGTACTTCAGTTTCCAAGTGAGCGTCCACTTCATCCAGCCCTTGCTTCCAGTAGGATTGGAGGTGTGGGTAGTCCCACAACACGTGCGTTACGCTACCCACTTGGCCGCAACCCCTCCAGCACGTTGCCTCTCTAGAGCGATCCATCGCGTGTATGCGTTCTGGGGTGTAATACCAATACGTCACCATCTTCATGAGGGTTTCCGTGAGCCCCATGTGATATGCTGAATGTCGTGCCCTGTAATAGATGCCCTCCCATTCTTTGTGACTCAATGTTCTTCCCAGTTCTCGCTCCCATCTGTTCCTGCTAGAGTTGTATGTGTGCTTATGTTTGATCTGCAATTGTTTATAGAGATCGGAAACGAGGTGTTTGTCCAATGAGCATTTAATAAGCCACCGCTCGTAGGGGGAGAAATGTCTGTCTGCCCCGGCGCGAACCTGCGCTTGGAGCGCCCAGTGCCTCACTTGCATATATCGCAGTCTCTCTGTCTCCGGTAGTCCAAAATCACTCGGCATCTGAACTAATGTGTGTACCCCGCCCTCCCCATACACATGACACGGGACCGACAGCCTGCCTCCCTCCAGCTCGCAAAGGCAGCATCTTCTAGACCCGGGGTGAAGTCGGGCTTGCCCATCAGTGGGGTAAGCAGGGAAGGGAATGTGGTAAGCTCATGCGTGAGATTATTGGCATCCCAGACCTCAAGGGGGACCCGTGTGATATGGGAGGCATATAGGTTATGAGGCCGATGCCCCCTGCTCAGGAATGGTACGTCCTGTAAGGGACGCGCAGCCACAGCTTGATCCTGAAATAACCAATGTTTCTCAGACTCCCACCTGCTCCACTCCACCAAGTATCTCAATTGGGCTGCCTGAAAATAGAGCTTCAGATCAGGAATCCCGAGCCCCCCCGCCTCCGGTGCTAATGGCACTAGTGCTCGTCTCATTCGCGGCTTCCTCCCATTCCAGATAAACCGGGACAGGTCCGACTGCGTCAATCTGATCCATCTCCCCGGCGGGCGGAGCGGTATAGCACGAAAGAGAAATAGAATCTGCGGGAGAATGGTCATTTTAACCGCTGCGACTCTGCCCAGCCACGACAAGGGATAGTGCCACCATCTGTCAAGTTCCCGGCGGATCTTATCACGTAGCAGCGTGTAATTCGTTTGGACCACCCTATGTAGCGACGGGGCCAGCTGAATTCCCAACTACGGTATCCTGTCCTCCGCCCATTGGATGGGGAGCTGGGTTTGCAAATGATCACGGGTGGGCCGCGATAACGATAGATCCAAGGCTAAGGATTTCCCTGCGTTCACTCGAAACTCGGTAGCTCGCGCAAAAACCTCTAAATCTGCCCAACACGCTGGGAGAGCAGACCTCGGATCTGATAATGATCTGCGTATAAACTGATGGTGTGGACGTAGCCCCCAAACCTGATTCCTGTGATCCTCGGGTTTTGTCGCACCCGTTGGGCCAGTGGCTCCATATATAGGGCGAAGAGGAGGGGAGACAGTGGACAGCCCTGTCTCGTACCCCTCTCAATGTGAAATCGAGAGGATGTGCACCCATTCACCCGCACGGTGGCGGTGGGGAATCGATAACAGTTAAAGACATGTGTGCGGAATCGGGCACCCAGTCCTGCCCTCTCTAGGACCTGTTCTAGCAATGGCCAATGTACTCGGTTGAACGCTTTTTCGGCATCAATGGCCAGCATCATGAACTCTCCCGGGACCTGAGTGGCCTTCTCTATAAAATGCAAAATCCGCTTCGTATTGTCCGTCGTTTGCCGCCCAGGGATAAAGCCCGCCTGGTCTGGGTCCGTGAGGCCCGGCATGAGGGGCCCGAGGCGGGCCGCCGGTATATAGTTTAAGGTCAATATTGAGCAGTGAGATCGAGCGGTAGGATCCACATTGGGAGTTGTCCTTGCCCGGTTTGGGAATTACTGTTATCGAGGCTTCTAGGAGGTCTCCTGGGATAGCACCCTGAGTCGCAAAAGAGTTAAACAGCTTGGTAAGGATTGGGGCCAGTAGTGGGCAAAACTTCTTGTAAAAAATTGCGGGAAATCCGTCTGGTCCCGGGGCTTTCCCTAGTTTGAGCCGCGAAATGGCAGACTCTACCTCCTCCATCCGGATGTTGCTATCTAGATGGTCGGCCTGCTCCCGGGACAGCATCGGCAATGTGACAGAATCCAAGAAGGCCGTCCCATCTGAGTAGGCCAGCGGGGCCTCCGTGTATAAGGTCGCATAGAAGTCTCGGAATGTCTCCGCGATATCCCTATCTGCCGTAGCCTCCGTGCCGTCTTCCTGAGATATCAGTTTAATCCCCTGCTGCTGACGGACCTCCCTAAGCTTATGAGCCAAAAGACGCCCACACCTGTCCCCGCCCGCATAGTAGACATAGTGCAGCCTCAATGCCGCGAACTCTGCCCTGTCCTGGTCAAGCGCCGCCAGTTGTTGGCGGGCCGCCTTGAGTTGCCGCCACAGTCTCGGGGCCCCTGTCCTCTGGTGCATCCTCTCTAGGTCCCGCACCTGCTGTGTAAGCTCCTCCCATTTGCATGTGCGTTCCCTGTTGTCTGCCGTCGAGATCGATATGAACTCCCCACGAAAAACCGCCTTCAACGCCGCCCATTGTGTGGCAAGTGTTGTGTCTGTGTTATCGTTATGTGTGCAATAATCTCGTATGGCGTGCTGTACGCGCCGAACCACCTCTTCTCTGTGCAGGAGAGTGTCTCCAAGATGCCATACTCTGGAGGTACGCGCAGTGGGTGGGAGGGTGAAAGTTGCTGTCACAGGAGCATGATCTGATAAAGACGCCACCTCTATGTCAGCTGCCGTCGAGAGCGCCCGTGCCGACGTAGATACCAAGATGTGGTCTAATCTAGCATAGGTCTTGTGCGCATTGGAGTAGAAGGAGTATTCCCTGTCCCGGGGGTGCATGGTGCGCCAGAGGTCGCATAGTCCCCGGTCCTGCATGCGCGCGATCCCCTCCGCAGAAATGGCCCCAGTTTGGTAAGACCGCTGACTGGATCTGTCTTGGATATTATCAAACACCAAATTGAGGTCCCCCCCTAATATAATATGGCGGTCAGGCATAATCGTAGCCTTTGTGAGTGAAGTGTGTAAAAATCGCTCAGGTCCCTCATTCGGGGCATAGATGGAGCCGATAGTAAACTGCATCCCCCCGATTGCGAAGCGATAAGTCAAAAGACGCCCTTTGATCTCGGCAACCTTATGAAGGACCTCCCCCCGAAACCGTTGCGCCACTAGAATCGCCACCCCCGCTGTTTTAGTAGTCCCTGAAGAGAAGAACTAGGTGGGGAATCGCCTTGAGCGAAGGCGATAGCAATCGCGCGCCAATAAATGCGTTTCTTGCAGCAGACAAATGTCCGCATGGAAATTTTCTAGGTATGATAGGACAGCCCTGCACTTAACCGGGTTATTCAGACCCGAACATTCAGGGTCAGTACCTTAAGGTTGGCGGGCGGCATAAAGTGTATCGCCGTGGGTACGCGATAGTCGGAGAGCCCCCTGTAGCATGGTCCCGGAGTTCCTGGATTGAAAATGAGGTAGGGACACGGGCGCTCGAGTAGTCACCCTAACCCCAGGAGAAAGACAGACACGGAGCCCCCACACCCTCCCCTCACCCACCCCAACAAGCCCCAACAAAAAGAACACAATACTATAAAAGGTTAGAACAACTAGTCCGTCACTCGTCGGTGACTGGTAGAAAGTCATTGGGGTATATCCACCGATCGTGGAAAGAAGCCCCCCTCCCGCCAGGGAACGAGAAGTGAATAATGTCATCTTTCAGGTGCCGTGCGTATCCTGGTCAACCATTATTAGAACTAGGGGTGGGCGGAATTTGCGGAAGCCACTTTCGCAAATTATCGCGAAAATGTTAAAAATCTCCGCAAACAAGCGGAAATATCGCGAAGATGCGGAAGTTTTTTTCCCGCCCGTTCGCGATATTTTCTGCATGGTTGCGGGTCGCTAACTTACCCCTGCGGTTGCTCGCGGGCGCGGCCATCTTGTTTTCAGTTGTCTCACGGTGCATGATCGCGAGAAGAAAGACGTGATCGCGCGACGCATGACGTCACTGCGGACGCGAACTGTCGCGAGACAGCGCAAATGGCTAAAACAATACAACATCTCATGGAGAACGCGACCGGATCGGGAAAACTTGTCGGCGAACGCGGGGATTCAGGTAAGGCGATCGCGCGCGCGCGAGAATGTAATATTTTACACCGCGAGCAAGAACCAAATTATCGCAAAGCTGCGGAATGCGGAAATTTTGACATTTCCGCGCTCTCCGCGGAACGCGGAAATGCCAAATTATCGCAAATTCCGCGAACGGAACGGAAATTTTGCCCAGGCCTAATTAGAACCTGAAAAGTCCATCGACACCGCTTCCAGCGCCGATAATCGGCCTTTCGAGATCTCCGCCGCCGGTGGCTTCTTAGGTCGGCGCCGGCACCCCTGCTGACGCCAGCGTGGTGCATCATTTCCCGCCCCAAACACTGGGTTCGCTTCACCACCTTCCACCTCTGGGAGGGTCACCCCCAGCAACCGACTGGCCTCCGACAGGGAGCGCAATTGGTACAGTTTGTCATCTTTTCGAAACACCAAACGGAAGGGATGACCCCAGCTGTACGAAATGTTATTGTGCTGGAGGTGTGTCGTGATGGGTTTGAATAGTCGCCGTTTCTGCAGCGTGAGAGCAGACAGTTCCTGGTATAACACTAGTTTGTGATCATGAAACTGTAAGGGGTGCAGGCGGCGCGCCTTTTGCATTATCAACTCCTTGGTTCGGTAGTCTTTCACGCACATCAGAATGTCCGATGGAGGGGCCGACGGCGCCCTGGGGGGGCCCACTCTGTGAGCTCGATCAATCTCCAGGTTAGCATCCAATGGTCGTTCCAGGATATGGTTGAACAGTTCCCTCACGTAGGTGAAGAGGTCCTGCAGAGTCTGATGATCTCCTGCTGTAAGTTTGTTATTTCCTCATCCCTGCCGTCACTCTTGCCCTTCAAGTCTGCTACCCTCTCACCAATGCCATCCACATCGCTGCGAACCTCCTTGAGCTCAGACGCGAACTCTTGCTTGAGGGTTTGGATATCGCCCCGGAGCGCTGCAAACATCGACTCCAAGAAGGCCTTGATGATGGGTTCAGAGCCCCCGTCGTCTGACTTCCTTTTTCGCGGCCCTCCAGTTTCGGCAGTCGCCGCCATCTGACCTGTCGGGGATTGTGGAAGAGCTCCTTAATCGTTTTATCCTGCCGCTTCCTGACGGTGGACATAGCTCGACTCACGGAGCCCCGTGTGGAATTCTCAAAGGTCCTGCCCTCCCTCCCTCCGGTCTTCCTCTCAGGGTACAAGGCCCGATCTCCACCCGGCTCACCGTCTCTGCTCAGCGCAAGGGTAGTCCTCTGCCTCCCGCTGCTGGCAGTGCTTCCGCCTCCGGCCCCTGCAGGAGTGTTGTGCTACTGGAGGGCCCTCCGACCCTGGTTGGTGTGCCCGTGCTCACAGGCCGTGTCCACAGCACCAAAATGAGTGTACGACCACGTGTCCTCGTCCGCAGGCTGCGTCCGTCTGTATGCAGCCGTTAGGTGAGGCCTCAGCCGCTTATGCCCTTCTTCTCCAGCCCAGCCCCTGCTTTGTGCGACGAAGGCCCCTCACTGTACCGCCAGTCTATCAGCTCTCTAGGCTGCCAGGGCACGATCTCCGGGCATCCCGCGGCTGCTACACTCGTTCCCGGGAAGTGTTCATGTCTGCATGGGGAAGGGACCAGGCGCTCATCTGGCCTCAGGACTCCGTCACAGCAACCCAGGCCTTTCCCGCCGAGGGGCGACATCCCCTCCGAGACCACCTGGCCCTGCGTGCTTCCAAAATTCACTGGGACGGGGCTTGTGTGCCGATTGCAGGCCCCCAGCCTCCGGGGCCGCGCACCGATCGCTGGCCGCCCTCGGACCGAGCCGCAGGGTCCTCCGTACCTCCCTGGGGCACTGTCGCAATCCGGCGTGGGCAGGCTAAGTGTCTCCCAGCCTCGCTATCTCCCGTCAGGGCAGCAGAGTCCAGCCTAGGCCGCACCCTCCTCAGCAGACATCGCGCAGCATCGCCTCCATTCCAGCATAGCTCCGATCCTCCCCAGTGGCGGGCCTGACTCCGCCCAGTCGCAACGCCGTTCCACAGATTCTCGGGTGCTCCCACTCCGCTTCGGCCACTGCAACTGGGGTCCCCCTCTCCTCACTGCCTGTCCAGAATTCCGGGCCTCCATCACCGCCTCCACTAGCCTCCGAGTCTCTCGTCGGCCCTGCCTCCTCCGGCGCGGCTCCGGCAGAGGCGTGCGCCGCCTCCTCCGTTCCGCAATCGAAGCAACTCCCAATCTCGGCGATGCGATCCAGTCCAGCCCCTGATGGTCTCTGGACTTCAGGGAGCGCAAACCAGGCACTGGTAGGGCTATTGACGGCCAGTTGGCCGGTGCTAACTCTGATCCTGGTGGGAGCTCCGGAGCAGGACGACTGCTCACACCGCCATCTTGGCTCCGCCCCTCCTACTGGGTCCATTTAAAGGAGTTCCACAGGGCCCATCTTTGAGCCTGATGCTGTTTAACATCTATGTTGCTCCTTTGGCTCAGATTGTCAAAGCATCGGCTCACCATGCAATATTAATGAACAGACTCCATGAGATCAGTGTCAGAGGTAAGGATGTCCTTCGATGGTTGGCTGACTTTCTAGATTGTCGGACCTAAACATGTACAATAGGAACATTTAAATCTCACATGGTTTCCATCACCAAAGGAGTTCCACAGGGCTCATCTTTGAGCCAAACGCTGTTTAACATCTATGTTGCTCCTTTGTTTTAGATCATCCAAGCATCGGGTTTTAAAGAAATCACTTATGCTGCTGACACCTAGTTGATCATCTCCCTGGGACAGGACATTGGCGGTGGTAAGCACTTATTTCAAAATTATACGAGGAATACAATCTTCTGGATGTGGAAGAAGTGTTTTCAGTTGAACAGCAAGAAGACTAACATTCTGATGCTTGGCAAAGCTCAGCACCTCTGGTTCCCCGGCCAGCAACTGTGCAAACAGCCACTATAAGAAGAACATGCTTTGCGACCAAGCGGATATTAAGAAAAGTTTTGAATATGGCAGTGAATGATACCTCCTGTCCAAATTCCAGGTAGTCCAAAATACAGCTGCCCACTAAGTGGCAGATCTATAAGGAAGTGCCGCTGCGTGGCACCATAAGCCCTTTGGCTGCCCCACGCTACGGCATTTCCGAAGCACAAGGATGCAACAGATTTACAAGAATGTGTTGCATCTCTGTGCTTCCCCTGTGCTGGCGCACAAACTGCAGCCATGCGATGAGGCAGGCACCCTTGCACCATGGTGCAAGGAGGCCTGCCTCGTGGGCAGATTGTTTTTGTGCAGGAAGGGGCACCTTTCCGCACAATAACGATCACTACATGTGTTAATCTCTTTCAATGTGTGCTGTAGAATGCAGCACGCATTAAAAGAGGAAAAAACGAGGAGAAATGAAAACATTTCTCCTCGTTGCACCTCGCTACGCCACCTGTAGGGTGGTGTAGCATTCAGACGCATGTCCAGATTAACGATTTCTCGTAAATCTGGAGATATGTCTTGTGCAATGGGTGTTGCGTGGGAACACGCACAGCAACACCCATGGAACGCCCCTTCAACGCAAAGTGCTGCGTCTGAAGGGGCCTTATTTACAAGGAGAGGAAAAAGTCACACAGGGTGCCTTTTCGTGTCCTTGTAAATATGGAGGAGCCCCCTGCGCCACCAGTACGTCACGAAAAGCTCCGGAGCAGGACGACTGCTCACACCGCCATCTTGGCTCCGCCCCTCCTACTGGGTCCATTTAAAGGAGTTCCACAGGGCCCATCTTTGAGCCTGATGCTGTTTAACATCTATGTTGCTCCTTTGGCTCAGATTGTCAAAGCATCGGCTCACCATGCGATATTAATGAACAGACTCCATGAGATCAGAGTCAGAGGTAAGGATGTCCTTCGATGGTTGGCTGACTTTCTAGATTGTCGGACCTAAACATGTACAATAGGAACATTTAAATCTCACATGGTTTCCATCACCAAAGGAGTTCCACAGGGCTCATCTTTGAGCCAAACGCTGTTTAACATCTATGTTGCTCCTTTGTTTTAGATCATCCAAGCATCGGGTTTTAAAGAAATCACTTATGCTGCTGACACCTAGTTGATCATCTCCCTGGGACAGGACATTGGCGGTGGTAAGCACTTATTTCAAAATTGTACGAGGAATACAATCTTCTGGATGTGGAAGAAGTGTTTTCAGTTGAACAGCAAGAAGACTAACATTCTGATGCTTGGCAAAGCTCAGCACCTCTGGTTCCCCGGCCAGCAACTGTGCAAACAGCCACTATAAGAAGAACATGCTTTGCGACCAAGCGGATATTAAGAAAAGTTTTGAATATGGCAGTGAATGATACCTCCTGTCCAAATTCCAGGTAGTCCAAAATACAGCTGCCCACTAAGTGGCAGATCTATAAGGAAGTGCCGCTGCGTGGCATCATAAGCCCTTTGGCTGCCCCACGCTACGGCATTTCCGAAGCACAAGGATGCAACAGATTTACAAGAATGTGTTGCATCTCTGTGCTTCCCCTGTGCTGGCGCACAAACTGCAGCCATGCGATGATGCAGGCACCCTTGCACCATGGTGCAAGGAGGCCTGCCTCGTGGGCAGATTGTTTTTGTGCAGGAAGGGGCACCTTTCCGCACAATAACGATCACTACATGTGTTAATCTCTTTCAATGTGTGCTGTAGAATGCAGCACGCATTAAAAGAGGAAAAAACGAGGAGAAATAAAAACATTTCTCCTCGTTGCATCTCGCTACGCCACCTGTAGGGTGGTGTAGCATTCAGACGCATGTCCAGATTAACGATTTCTCGTAAATCTGGAGATATGTCTTGTGCAATGGGTGTTGCGTGGGAACACGCACAGCAACACCCATGGAACGCCCCTTCAACGCAAAGTGCTGCGTCTGAAGGGGCCTTATTTACAAGGAGAGGAAAAAGTCACACAGGGTGCCTTTTCGTGTCCTTGTAAATATGGAGGAGCCCCCTGCGCCACCAGTACGTCACGAAAAGCTCCGGAGCAGGACGACTGCTCACACCGCCATCTTGGCTCCGCCCCTCCTACTGGGTCCATTTAAAGGAGTTCCACAGGGCCCATCTTTGAGCCTGATGCTGTTTAACATCTATGTTGCTCCTTTGGCTCAGATTGTCAAAGCATCGGTTCACCATGCAATATTAATGAACAGACTCCATGAGATCAGAGTCAGAGGTAAGGATGTCCTTCGATGGTTGGCTGACTTTCTAGATTGTCGGACCTAAACATGTACAATAGGAACATTTAAATCTCACATGGTTTCCATCACCAAAGGAGTTCCACAGGGCTCATCTTTGAGCCAAACGCTGTTTAACATCTATGTTGCTCCTTTGTTTTAGATCATCCAAGCATCGGGTTTTAAAGAAATCACTTATGCTGATGACACCTAGTTGATCATCTCCCTGGGACAGGACATTGGCGGTGGTAAGCACTTATTTCAAAATTGTACGAGGAATACAATCTTCTGGATGTGGAAGAAGTGTTTTCAGTTGAACAGCAAGAAGACTAACATTCTGATGCTTGGCAAAGCTCAGCACCTCTGGTTCCCCGGCCAGCAACTGTGCAAACAGCCACTATAAGAAGAACATGCTTTGCGACCAAGCGGATATTAAGAAAAGTTTTGAATATGGCAGTGAATGATACCTCCTGTCCAAATTCCAGGTAGTCCAAAATACAGCTGCCCACTAAGTGGCAGATCTATAAGGAAGTGCCGCTGCGTGGCACCATAAGCCCTTTGGCTGCCCCACGCTACGGCATTTCCGAAGCACAAGGATGCAACAGATTTACAAGAATGTGTTGCATCTCTGTGCTTCCCCTGTGCTGGCGCACAAACTGCAGCCATGCGATGATGCAGGCACCCTTGCACCATGGTGCAAGGAGGCCTGCCTCGTGGGCAGATTGTTTTTGTGCAGGAAGGGGCACCTTTCCGCACAATAACGATCACTACATGTGTTAATCTCTTTCAATGTGTGCTGTAGAATGCAGCACGCATTAAAAGAGGAAAAAACGAGGAGAAATGAAAACATTTCTCCTCGTTGCACCTCGCTACGCCACCTGTAGGGTGGTGTAGCATTCAGACGCATGTCCAGATTAACGATTTCTCGTAAATCTGGAGATATGTCTTGTGCAATGGGTGTTGCGTGGGAACACGCACAGCAACACCCATGGAACGCCCCTTCAACGCAAAGTGCTGCGTCTGAAGGGGCCTTATTTACAAGGAGAGGAAAAAGTCACACAGGGTGCCTTTTCGTGTCCTTGTAAATATGGAGGAGCCCCCTGCGCCACCAGTACGTCACGAAAAGTGATGTACTGGTGGCGCAGGGGGCTTGTAAATCTACCCCCCTAGTTTGTAACCTTCCGGCAGGCCCTCCATCTGCACCCATCCTCAGAGCCCTTTACTGGATTCCAGTAAGAAAGCTCAATGTCTTCAAATTATATTGTCTTACACCCAAATCTGTGCTGGGTAAAGCTCTTTTGTATCTGAAAGACAAATGACACTCTCATTGTTCTACTTGTACACTAAGATCTAATGACAAGGCGTTTCTGACCATTGCTCGTATTTATGCCTCGAGATACAGTGGTAGAGGGTTCTCTTACACTGCCCCCATGGCTTGAAACACATTTCCATTATATTTCTGCTGCTGTTCAGATTATGCCAAATTCAAAAACTATTGAAAACCTGGATGTTTTGTTAGTTGTTAGATGCAAGTTATGTGTAGACCAAGTGCTGAGAAACACCTTTGGGTGTGAAACGATGCACTTTACTAAGTGGATATAACTTATAGCATAACATAACAGTGCAGATCAACCAGGGGGGTGTTCATCTCTTAGGCAGTATTTAAAGGATCTTCTCTCCATGATATTTGTTGCGCTGCAACTTGGGTGTCCCCTCATACATTTATGTCTCAGTATAGGTTACAGGTTGGTGGTTCATCATTAGGGCTCTCTGATTTCCGTTTTTGCTGATTTTTACAAATAAATACAGATAGAAAACAATGTGTTTCCTGTCTGGACTTATTTTTTAAAGTGGAAAAATACAGATCATTTGTCTTCTTTGAGTGACTCTCCATACTGAGATTAATGAATTTCAGGTCAGTAGCTGTACATAATGGAAGATTGGGGAGGTACAAAGCTGAAGCTGATTTGCTTAAATTACTGCAAATCTCAACATGCATTTGTGCTTTTATCAGTTCACAAAACACAAAATAAATGTGGATGAATACCAATAAGATGGCCAAAAACAGATATGTTAAATATAGATTGAAATGTTCAAAAAATAAATATGATAAAACCAAGAGCCTTATTTGTCATATTTCTCTTTTTCTGATCATTGTTCTATGTTGTCCGTGACGTATGAGCTTTCCTTCGTTATTTTCTTTATTAAACACTTGGAGTTTGCAATTTAGTGCTCAGTTTGCATTGTGTGTGGTTAATTGAACCAAAATATGACTGCTTGGGTATTGGCTCAAGCAGTAAATGCTATACAAGGCAGACGTACGACGAGGTAGGACCTGTTATTTACCTGTAAACTTCATTACTCTGAGTGCAGGAATTCCTCGTCTCAGTCCTGAATTACTACTTCCTCTGGCCCTGTTCTGTATATTTGGTTTTGTTGGCTGGTATATAGCATGCTGGGATAGTGGTGGCCATATTGGGTGTATTTTTTGGCTGGTTAAGGTAATCAGTATCTGTAGGAGCAGAGGATTGCCCATGTAGTAAGGACTGAGACGAGTAAGAACTGTACTCAGAGTAATGAAATTTAACAGTGTTCACTGGGCATTCTGCTGGCTTTCTGAGACACCAGCCATCCTCGCTTGCCTGCACAAGTGGCCTGCGCCTAGCCCAAATCTTGGCCAGTCTTTGACATTTATGATTTATTTCTGCTTTCCACTGGATGCACAGAAGGAAGCCCTTACCTTCTCGCCCATGGGAGAAAAGATTCCTTTTCTAATCGTGATCTTCTGGATTTATGCCGAAACGTCATTTCCAGGTTGTGGCCTGTCGGACTACAAAGCAACATTTGCCCTGAACTTTTAATCCCCACCGATGAAAAAGGCTCCACTTGTAGCTCTCTGGTTAAATGTGCATGCCAATCCCTGCACTCTATCCTTCTCTGGTTCCTAGCCACCTCTCATCCGGCTCTAATTTCTCACAGGAATGGGTTACAGGCAGTTATTCCATCTCCTCAAGTGGATTAATAGTTGTTCACCACCTAACTGCATCATCACAAGGGCCTCAAACCCTACAACCTTCATACTACCATTGTGCCATCTCCTTCATTAAGGGTCTACACTGTGAACCAGGGACCCATGGAACTTGTCAAGGGAAAGGATGAGTGATCGAACTGAAAAGCATAAAGACTGGCTGCAAAGAGATGTCAAACAACTACAATGTTCGGAATGTAATTCCCTGTCCCGAATGTCCCCAAAAATGTGGAACATGCAGTTCAGGATTATTTTAGAGCGTGACAATCGCTAAAATTCATCTTAATATCTGATTTGGCTAAACGGGAGCTCAGACGTGCGTCCGTAGCAGGATCGCAGTGAGCAGCACAGGCGGTGTGGCCTGCGGTGGGAGTCAGCGCGCCCGGAGCAGCTAGTGGAGGCAGCGGGACTGAGCCTTGGGCCGGGGGAGGTGTCCATCATCTGACAGCCGGTGAGTGTGGGCCGGCCGCGGCGAGGCTGCAGGCGAGACTCAGTGCGCTAAGGAAGGGGGGCAGCGAGGCCCGCCGAAGCTTAAGCACCTACCAGGGTAATCCTCCAGACCATCGGTGGGGCTGAGGGCCCGCTGAGTGAGTGCATTGCACAGCCCTGGAGGTCGGAGCGTGGAACCCCCCCTTTTTCCCCGGAGAGGAGAGAAGCGCTGCTCTGAGCAGTGAGGAGAGCCCAGAACTGAGCCTGTGAGCGGGCAGTGGAGTGGAGTAGCGGCGGTCCTCGGGCCTATGTGTCTGGGCTATCGGCCGTTCTGAGCGCCGTTAGAGGGGGCTTGTAGTGGAGAGAGGCCAGGCCCTGTGGAGACGTGCTGTGTCTGGCTGCCCTTTGCGTGCTGCCTTTTGCACCCTACTGTGCCCTTTAGGGTGCTCGGCTTCCCCCCCGAGAGTAACGTGGTCGTCAAGGAGGCCAATCCCCCAGCACATCTTGTTCATGGCCTCGACACAGGTGACACACCCTGGTGTGTGGACAGCCAGCGGAGCTCCCGGCGTGTTAGAGAGCCCCGCAGCCACCCCGAGGCCAGCCCAGGACGGAGGTCGGCAAGTCTGCCTGGGGCTCTCGTGAGCTGAGAGAGCCCCACAGCCCAGAGAAGTCGGAGCGTCGGCGGTCCAGCGGAAATCGACCCGCCGGCGGGAGCCTTCCCCGCCTGAAGAGTCCGGGGAGTGGGGGCTCTTGCCTGCCTGGTGAACGGGGGCCGCATTGTTCGTTTAGAGCGCTGGTGCGCTCCAACCCCGGGGGGTATTGTGTGTTTCAGAGCCGGCTGAGGCTCCAACGATGGGGCCAGCATTGCTTGCTCAGAGCGCTAGTGCGCTCCAACGAAGGGGGCCTTTTTGTCCTGTTGAGTCCAACAACCGGGGCATATCTGTTTAAGAGCCCACGAGGTTCCACGTGACTGGGGCGCATTTCTTCTCGTTTGTGTCCTAAAGCTTTGTTGCTGCCTCTGAGACGGGCATCGGCAGCTGGATCCAAAAAGACCGGGCTGGGGCTGACGTGCTAACCCCCCCTTGCACAGCTGCATCTCGTGTTTCCCGTTTCACTCGCATCAGGGTCCGTGTGAAGAACAGATCCAGACTTCACCGCCCATAACACCCAGCGGTATTGGGGGACGCCTAGCAGAGAGCAGAGAGCACACCAGGTGCTTTAAACCAGGACTGGACCCGCGGGACATAGCCCTGGCAGAGGGTGGGCCGTCTGTGGCCGTCCGGGGCCGACCGAGGCTGGGCTGGGCCATACCTCCTATGTGTCAGTCGATTGAGCCACAGTAAGTCTTGTGACATTTGTTATTAATTACATTTAGTACTCTAACGCCCAAAACGTGACGCCCCTGCTTCCAAACTTGCCTTAAGATACGATACTACTGCTTGGAAGTGGAATTGCCGGTTTCCCTACAACTGGTTTTATAATGGCGAAACAGTTGGCTACACTGGATAACTACCTTGTTAAAGTGGTAAATCAAATAAACAATGAGCGGAGGAAATCCTTGGGGCGCGGGAGTTCACCCTTACCTGCGCCACTTCCTTCTACCCCTGTGGATGATTATGCATTAATTCCTGGTACTACCAGTGTTCCTGAGGCCGTGTTGGTGGGTACATCAGTCCCTACTATGGAGCCGCCGGAAGTAACTATTGAGACCCCAGAACAGTTTGTTGAACTATTACCGGATGTTCCAATTAATACCCCCGAGCGGTCTACTAAGGCGAAGAGAGAAGTTAGGGCATGCAGGAAAGTGCAGCTCAATTACGGGGGGCCTAATATCAAGAAAAAAACTGTTCCTGCATCTAAGAACATTGTCCATAACATGGGGACTCTAACGGAGGACTGTGCCGCTAACTTGAACTCCGAGCAACTTGATATTCTGGTCAGTATTATTGAGGCCAAGTTTGTAACACTTGTAAAACCTCTGGTGGACAAATTAGACTTAATGACAGCTGAAGTCTCTAGGTTGGGTAATCTCTTGTCTGCCCATGCCGGTAATACTGTATGTCCTAGGCCAAATGAAAGAGTTGTATCAGCTAGTAATGTTGGGTTAGGGTACCAAGAAGGCATAGTGGGCAAGGTAGTCTCACCTATCCACCTGGCAGATCAGCATAAAGAGGTAGCGGCAGCCCCGTTGCCGGTGATTCAGAGGAAAAAGGTAACAGCAGTCCATGTATCAGCTGATAAAAGTAGGAAGGCCACAACGACACAAGCCAGTAAAAAGGAGGTGCCAGTTTTTAAGGGTAGTTATATAAATCTCCCCCCTGACTGTGCACCCTATGTGGTGGTTCTCACTAATGTACCACCTTCAGTCCCCAGTCTGTCTACGCCATATCATGAAAATGATGATTCTCTAAAAAATAAAACTATTTCTTGGTTACACAGACAATGTGGGTTTCCTCTGAATTACTCTGATCAAATACTAAGTACCAGAAGAGTAAATTGGATTGGCAACTCAAGGAAAACCTATAGGGGCGATTGTGTTATTGTGAATTTTAGACATCCACAACACGTTGCTACCGTTTTACTTAGAGCTGCCTATTTAACCCCTGATGAAGACAAAGTGCATGTACACCTGTTGTAAATTAAAGCAGAATGTGATTAAGCATTTACTGAAAACATCAATGCTTCCCCTCTATCGTGTTTTCTTCATTATGTTGGCCGAAGTCCGGACTCCATTTTGTGTTGACATGCTGCCACGTGTTCGCCACGAGGAGAGTCCGACCTCTGTGTTAGTTGCTCTTGTAGTCTGCCTAGTAACAGTTAAAAATAGCTCTCTTGTCCATCTGGCGCATGCCCAGACTTGACCACATCTGTTATAATTAGCTTTGCTTGACCATGTGTTTTCGCGGGCTCAAGGAGTGTGTTAGCTCCGCCCATGTATTGATTCAGTATCGAGAATGGCCATAAATGGTAATGTTCTTCGACTTCATGTGGTATCCACCCACTCATGAGCCCCTCTGTTGTGTATAAAAGGGGACAATGTACGCAAGTTCTGTGTGCTACTCCTTGCAATACTGAAGAGTGTTGTGTGGATTGTAGGACCACCCTTAAGGGTTAATAAACGTTGCTTTTGTACTTTGCAGTTTCCGTGCCAACTTCCTTATAGATTCCGTTACAGAAGAGCGAACCCTCGTCTCTTGCGGGCCTAGCTGGGGCTTGTATTCATCAATTGGCGCCCGTCACGTGGGGCTCATCGGCAACTCGGATGCTCGAAGGACTGGTCGCGACGAAGGTGAGGAGTTTGGCCGGGGACGTGATCACTGCCAGTGGCGTCTTGTGGTAAATAAAATATTCATTACCAGACTGAATTTCATACGGGATACTTTAAACAAATAGCTCAGAATAATAAGAGGCAGAATCCGTGGTATAAGAGGTTTCTGAATGGGCTTTATTCCAAAATGGCCGACTCGAGTGGCGGCCTTCAGGTTCCGTCACCGCAAAGGTTCAGGAAGTGAAGTACGATTCTTTATTGACAGACATACATTTTTATAGTAAGTATTTTACAATGAAATGAATGTAGGAGGCGTAACAATTGATATGAAAAGTGACATAGTAATTACGTAAACGAAACTAGGCGTAATAAGGAGTAAAAAGAAACATAATTGGTTAGAGTTATCGCATATAGGTGGATCTATAAGATAATACTTGGCATAGATGCGCGCGCTGCAGCATGACGTGCAATTGACGTGTAACTAGGGGGTGAAGGGGGCTTGACATTAACTCTACATGTGGAGACGAAAAGTCTAGGGGGTCAAGTCAACCTAATCCCAAATCATATCTAACATCCTATGTTTAAAGAACTATGTTATCCACAAGGAAGGACTCTCGGACAGAATCTAGTCTATACTGACTGTGTGCGTGCACAAACGTCTAAGTGTCTATGTGAGATGCGAGAGGCAGAAAACTTTCCATGGCAACTGGGCTATGAATTACTTGCAGGAGGACAAAGAGGCCAAGCCTCTGGCTCAGAAGCTAAAGGAAATGTTTACCTAAATCACTAGTCAGGAATGCATCGGCTGAAGAGCAAAGGAGATAATTCGAAGGTGAAATACAGCTTCTTGGCAGACAGGCTAAACTGGCCGAGGCAGGCACCGTTAGCTGCACAGGAAATAGGACAAAGTTCATGGATACAGATGCAAGCTCAAGCTGACGTTTGTCAGAGACAGAGAGCAGGGAAAGGCTTTGAGGACAGAATCGGGTCTACTTCGCCTGAACTGTAAAAATGGAGTAACTGAGCCATATAAAGTCAGTGGCCTTTCATACTTAGGAAGCGAATATCCAGCCCATTCATGGCGGATCTGACAGAGAACATGTTGACGGTGGACGCACATGTGTTTGCGTCTTCGAAACTGGAACTGGAGAGAACATACATGTGTTTGTAACATGCATATAGAACCGTTGGGGTCCAAGATAGGGGACATAACTGATCAGGGAAATCCACTTTTCCACATTCCCTCCTTGTCCCCTTACTTGCCCATCAAGAAACATCAATCTTCATTAATCCATCGATTTGCTCATGGAGCATCATTTCTTCTTCTTTCTTCTTCCGGGATTTTGAACGAAAATCTTGATGTGGAATACACGATGTGGCACACAGACCACAAATCGCTGGTCCACATTGCAGACATAAGCAGCAACTGAATAGTATAAGAAGGCCAATACCTAGGAAGGATAGAACTCTCCATCCCCAGGCTGATATCAGACTCCAAAACCACCCGGACCAAGTCCAAGTGCCTGGATCCTCGTGTATCTGGCTCACAATCTTATGAAGGCGTGTTATAGCTTTGTATACAGATGGCGAATTTTCTGGTATGAATACGCAGCAGCTGGATCCGATGACCCTACAAGCTCCGCCCCTATCGGCCAGGATGACGTCAAGGACAAGCCGATTTTGAAGGACAACGATCCTCATCACTGATTGTTCCTCTGTCAGATTGCCTAGGGCAGCTATAGTCTCATTCACTACGGCTTCAAGAGTCTTGGTTAGTCTACGTATCAACTTACTATTTGAAATTGTACCTATATATGGAAAAATACCTTTATTGAAATCTACATACTTGTCCCATGCCGTCTCAGTATAATCGACAACTGGGAGATCTCTTCGCTCTCTATTGTGTGCTAAACGAGTATTTCGATAATAATCAGGAGGAGCTAAGAAAACAGGTGGCAGAAGGAATGCAATGTAACAGGTACCATCCCAATCTAGAGGTAGACGCATGTATGCCGTCTGACCACATATAAAGTAGGAATGGCGGGAAGCTCGAAATGTAGATTTTCCTTCATCACTATATTCTACTGTAGTAACACATTTGCTATGGCCCATAGGTATGGAACCAACTTTTCTTACACATAATTCACCTTTAACTGGGAATACTGACATGGTGGGCAAGATTAGCTCAACTTCGGATTTGACATTCAGAATCATGAGATTAGGTGTAAAATTACCTAATCTATACACTTCGTTTTCTATGTCAGTTCCTGTTCTACTGGGGTGACCCTCCTTGTCAGGGTGACAGACTTTGTATAACACTATATTCAGATTTCCCCATATCCAATGGTGTTGATAAACTGCTGTGTTTGAATCTATGGAATTCAATAAACTAAACCATGCTCCACAAGTACCATTATATGTGAACGGATGTGGAAAGAAAGGCAGAACTCCTTTGTTATTCTGATAGGGAGGGAGTCGACCACACACCCAACAATTAGTGGCATTACTAGTCTGGTGAGAATGATGTAACATACTAATGAAAGTGTTATTACGCAGCGCAAGTCTGTAGGACAACTCATGTGGGGGTAGGTCACTAAAAGAATGTTCATCAGTTATATTAATAGCACGTCTAGAAACAGGATAATACATATGCAATAATATACTTGCAGTAACTATTATAAAACTTAAGAAAAACAAAATTAATAAAGTCACAATACAATGGCTACGCAGTAATTTACAGTATGCATGTCTTTTCATTATGATTCTGGACTCTACATGATTCAGACCTAAGGGATACATGTCGGGACAGATTCAACCGCTTCACCTTGGAGAGGACTTAAACAATCAAATCGTCCGACAGTTTAGGCCTGGACCTAAGTTTTTGCTTATAGAGTTCGGTGCTACCGGCCTCAGCCAAAGGTAGCTTTGAGTCAATGGGAGAAGATGCACGGGGAGTATTGTTCATATCAGGAGGAAGTCCATGAAATTTCTTTATATGGCTGGAATGCACCCAGCCCTTCCTCCCTTCGATCTTCACGGCTGTTCTTGTTGTCAACAGGACTTGTTTAGGAAGTTTCCACCTGGGGTCCAATTGGCTTTTCCTATCGAAATTCCTGACGAGTACAAAATCACCGGGAACCACGTCATGGGGTTTCACCTCAGTGTTGTCAGGAAAAGCTGCGACCACCTGTGAACGACAAGATTGTAGTGCAGACATCAAGGAAGCCAGGTAATCTGTCAGCATATTACAGTCAACATCAGTTATTTTACGTGGTATAGGCGTCCCCCACATATTCGGTGGTCTGCCAAAGACCACCTCATACGGGGATAGCCCTGTTCGAGAGTGTGCTACCATTCTCATGTAAAACAGTGCAACTGGTAAGGCTACTATCCAGTCAACACCTTTTTCCTGACATATTTTTGACAATCTGATTTTCAAAAGTTGATTATGTCGTTCCACGAGACCTGCAGCCTCGGGGTGTCGGACACAGTGGAACTTCCACTGATATCCTAGCAGAAGCGAAACATGTTTCATTAATTCGGATGAGTAAGGTTGGCCGTTATCTGAATATACAACACGTGGTAAACCGTACCGTGGGAAGAATTCTCGAACTAGCTGCTTGGCAGTAGTCGGGGCAGTGTAATCTGATACGGGGTACGCCTCTGTCCAACGGGAGAGAGCGCAGACAACTACGAGAACATATTTGAATCCTCGACAACGTTCCATCTGAATATAATCCATCTGGAGGACTTCAAAAGGATGATCAGGAGGCTGAAATCCACCCTGCTCTACGGGGACACTCTTTCCTGGATTAAACTGACAACATATCATACAGGTACGGACTTTCTGTTTAGCTGCTGCTCGTAAATGTTTGTTAAACCAAATGTGCTGTATGCTGTCTAACATAGCCTTTTCTCCTAAATGTGCTGGACTGTGAACTGTAGCTATAATGGCTTGAACCATGGAATCAGGGAGAAACCACACGGATTTCTCTTTCGTCATCCATCCTTGATCTGTCTGGATCCCTCCTAGTTCAGTCCACTTCTTTATTTCTTCTGCTGTGGCATGTGTCTGTATGTCAATTACGTCAAGTGTGGGATCCTTAATCGTCATACACTGTGTTGGTGTCTGAACTATTGGCTTTGTCATGTCGGATGTACGAGTCTGAGCAGTCTGTTTAGCTGTTCTGTCAGCTAAATCATTGCCTTGTGAAATGATATCAGTGACCTTCGTGTGTGCTTTACATTTCATAATTGATATTGCAGTCGGTAAATGAATTGCATCTAACAAAGCATGAATGAGGGACCCGTGCTGAATATGGGTTCCATGAGAAGTTAAATAACCCCTCTCTCGCCAAAGCACCCCGAAGTCATGTACGACTCCGAATGCATAACGTGAATCAGTATATATGTTGACTTTCTTGTCTGTGGCTTGAATACAGGCTTGTGTTAAAGCAACAAGTTCTGCTGCTTGGGCTGACAAAGTATCTATGCAGTTTGTTTCAATAACTTCAGTGTCTGTAGTGACTGCGTATGCGGCAACTAAATTTCCTGTATTTGTTCTCATGCACGAACCATCTACATACAAAGTCAGGTCTGGCTCTAACAATGGAACGTCTGTTAAGTCTTGTCTGGGTTTCGTCTTTATCTCAATAACTTCAACACAATCATGAGCTAGTGGGTCTGTTCCACTTACGGGTAAAAGTGTAGCAGGATTCAATGTATTACAAAGTCTGATTTCTATGTGTGGCTGAAACAATGTCAGTTCGTAACCAGTAAGTCTTGCTATGGTCAAGTGTTGTGTTTGCGTTCGATTCACAAGAACCTCTACTGCATGCGGTACTTGTACTGTCAATGGGTGTCCTAACACTATGGCATCGCTTTGTCTGATTGCTAAAGCTGTTGCTGCTACTGATTTCAGACACGCAGGCAAAGCCTGAGCTACGGGGTCTAATGTACTGGAGAAATAAGCACATGGCTTACATGCTCCTGCTTGTTCCTGAGTGAGTACTGACAAGGCAGTACCTGCACGCTCTGTAACAAAAAGTGTAAAATGTTTGCTGTAACATGGTGTCGCTAGAACAGGTGCTTGACATAGAGCTTTCTTCAAGCTTTCAAAAGCTAGTGTGTGTTCCTGAGTCCAAGGGAGGACAGTCGATGTGGCTGCCTCCTGTGTTGTCAACTGAATGAGTGGCTTCGCTAGAAATGCATATTGGGGAATCCACTGCCTACAGTATGAAGTGAGGCCTATGAAAGCCCGTACTTCCTTTTGCGTCTGTGGTATTGGCATGTTGGCAATTAACTGGATGCGGTCAGGTGTAAGCTGCCTTCCCTTCTTGGACAGCGAGTGACCAAGATAAATAACTCGCTGGACACAGAATTGCAGCTTAGAAGGGGACACCTTGTGTCCTTTGTCGGCTAGAAAATGTAAAACTGTCAGTGATGCTTTTTCACATTCGGGTTCGCTTCGTGCGGTGATCAGCAGATCATCAACGTATTGAAGCAATGCGGTGTTAACGGGCATGTGTATACTATCAAGTTCTCGTTTCAGTGCTTGGCTATAGATGCTGGGGCTTTCTGTAAATCCTTGGGGAGCGCGTGTGAATTTAAAGCTTCGTCCATTCAAACTAAATCCGAATAAATATTGGCTTTCCGGATCTATTGGGACGCTGAAAAAGGCATTCTTGAGATCAATTACGGTAAAGAATGTAGCTTGAGAATCAATAGCTGTCAGTAATGATGAGATATCGGGGACCACAGGGAATTGTGGCACAATGCACTTGTTTAATTCGCGCAGATCAATGACTAATCGATATACCGGCGGGGCCATAGGATCAGTTCGTTTAAGAATCGGAATTATCGGTGAGTTACACACATTGGAGTTGGTTTCTACAACCACTCCTTGCGCAACTAGCTCGTCAATGATTTTCAGTAAAGCCGCTACAGCATCTTGTGGTAACTTGTATTGTCGCATTCGTGGTAGTACCACTCCTGCCTTTAATGTGACTCGATATGGTGTAATGTTCATGCAACCAACATCGGTAGGGCCTTGTGCCCATAGATGCGCTGGTAAAGTCTGTAGTCGGGGATCCATGTCTCTGGATACATAATGACCTTTAAAATCACGTAAAAACAATCTTACTCCTTCTGGAGAACAACAGATAATAGCCCCTAGGGCTTTCAATGTCTTTATACCTAACAAGTTTTCTGGACATGATTTGGTAAGCAATAAATCAGTAGTTCGTGTCAAGGGACCAATCGTAAGCGGAAGTGGCTGTGTTACTTCATTAACAATAGGCTTTCCTGAAAAACCAAGGGAAACATTTTGAGAGCCTGAGAGGGGTGCCCCTGGAACTTCACTACGTTTGATAGTTGTTCGACTTGCCCCTGTATCGAGTAAAAATTTCCTGTCTTGACCTAATAGTTCACTATGGACATAAGGTCCTTCTTGATCCACTGGGATCTCGATAAGGGGTAAGTCAACTTCCCTCTCTAGGCTGGTTCATGCATAACGTTGATACTCAGGATATTCGTACTGTGCGGTCTGATACATTTGTCGTGAAGTTACTTGTGTGGCAGCAGCAGGCAACGGTGGTGCAGCTGGCACAAACTGTATGGGTTGTTGTGCGGCTGGTATAGACTGTTGCTGAACTGGCATGGACTGTCCATGCTGCATAGCTCCTGGTTCGCTCTGATCTTGTCTAACTAATCGTGGTCTTTCTTTTGCAATACCTGAGGCTATATTACGTTTCAGAACTTGACAATCGTGTACATAATGGCCTGGTTGTTTACAGTAATTGCAGGTTCCTTTTACAGGAACTGCAGATTCTCCTGAATGTGTCGCACCCTTTTTGTGACCATCCGCTGGTACTGTCTGAGAAACTAGCATTTTCATTTTAGTGTCCTTCATGCGTCTGTGCTCGTGTTCTTGTTCATCCCTAATTCTATTGTGATGATACTGTAACATTTGTAGCATTTGTGACGGAGTGTTACTTTGCCAGGTACTCTCGAATTTCAATATTCTATTTTTCACTGGAGGTAATGCATTTTCCACCAATTTTGTCACAAATAAATGTGGATATGAGTCACTGCTTGCCTTTATACCACTATTTATACCAAAACATTTTTCAAATCGGGCATAATAATCACTTGTGTCTTCATCTTGTTTTTGTTTACAGGCTGAGATTGCACCCCAATCTTCCTTTTTCGTCGCTAATAAACGTGGCAGTACCTGTACTAGTAAACCTGGTAACAGTTTAACTTTATCCCCGAGCCCTGAACCTGCAGTTCGGGCCCTTTCTTCTGCTTCTAATGCTGTCCAATCTATCTTTTGGTCTCCCACTTCCCACTCTTTTTCTTTCAGTTTTTCATAAATGCCAGGAGGCAAAAGCACCTTTAATATTGTCATAATATCAGGAAAGGTATACTCTCCCATCAGTAACATGTCTTTAATTTCTCGGTGGAAACCCGCTGGGTCTTTATCATGACTTGGTACTACTTTCTTCATTCCTAATAATTCCATTTTTGATATGGGTGTGTAAACAAATACACGACGAAACTGATCGTCATCACCCTTTATTGGGTGAACTTCTCGTAGGGGATTTTGTCTATCCATGTAGTACGATGTTCCTTCTTTGTTGGGGATCGCGAAAGGATCTGCGTTTACAAAAAGATCATACTGTTTACGCGACATTAGTATTTCTTTAATTAACTTGTTACTGGAACCTCTCCATCTATTCGTGAGTAGTTCGGTTAACATATCGGGTAAGGGACCAGGATCAGCATGTCGGCTCTTATATTGTATAAGAAGTTGCTGGATCATATAAATCCCAGCCAAACATTGTTCGTCTGGACTGAGGTTCAAAAACGCGTGTGCGACTGTTACATCACCATATTTACCGGGACTGTCCATCCAGTGAACAGCTGCCCTTGCTAATTCTTGTTCGTCCATAGAATCGAGGAGGTGGTAACCCCTTCGTTCCCGGAGTATTTTATCTGCGGCTTGAAACAAACGTTCAGGAGATTTCATATTTATTATAGTTGGACGTATAGAGTGTATCGGATCAGAAAAACCTCCGGTATTATTACAGGACCTTCCTCTGCCCACATAGGCTATGGTGTCTGGCTGTCTTCCTGAATCTCCTGATTCGGACTCTTCATCTTGCTCGAACTCGTCTGTTTCCAATCTCTCTGCATGTATGTGTTCTACTTCTTTCCTGATTTTTCGGCACATGGCTACTATACTTCCTTGTCTATCATGTTTTCCATCGGATATATTCTGACTCCATTTAGTAAGAGTCTGCATTATTTCCGGGTCTACCCCCGGTCGGTCTTGATTTCTGATCACACAATTTATAAAAAAACGTAACAATTCTCCCTGTATCTCGACTTTCTGATATACCATAGCTCTGTTAATGCATTCAGGATCTTTCCCTGTTTGGACAAAATGATATATGTTATCTAAATGCGCGGCCATTCCTGGCAGCCTTCCTAAAAATGACGCAGCTCGTCTAATACGTAATGATGTTATAATCATTTCATCCTCTCTACCAGGCACCGGATCATATCTGCAATCTACCATAAGATCCTTAAGCGTACGGTTATTTATAAGTTTGGTCGTACGTGCATGTACTGATTCTTGGAAAGAAAATTTACTCCCTCTGGGTGGCGTGAAATGAAGGCTAGTAGCACCTCCAACGGCCCCCTCTGAGGTGTCAGACGTGAAAGGATTCGCTGAACGTGCTACAGCCACTACAGGTGTAGACACGGCTGTAGAATCAGTTGCAGGGACAGGCGCGGAAGCAGATGTGCTTGCCGAAGCTTGTGTCGTGACTTGTGTCGGAGCTTGCGGTGGTACCGGGACAAGAACTTGATCTTGACGTTGAACCCCCCCAGCAGCCGGTCTATGTGGTGCGGGGTTGGCATATTCGGGAACTGTATCATCTAAATATGAGGAAAGAAAAATATCTTCTGCGGTTCTAGGATGTCCTTTAGGATGTACCTTTATTGGGAACAATGGGGGTGGCAAGTCTTTTGGTATGGCCGTAGTGGGTTGAGGCAATCCTTCGGCCAGAAGGGGATACATCCCTTTCATAAGGGCATTTCTTTGTCTCTCTGTTTGTTCTGTTTGTACTCGTGTACCTTCTTCAATCAACTGCTTCTCTCGAACCTTATTTGCACTTTCTTTACTTCTCTCTTCCTGTCTTAGCGCCTTTTCGGTGCGCCTATGCGACTCTTTACGCCATAATTCAATAGCGTCTTTCTGTGACTGTCTAGCTTTCCTCTTCCACAACTCTTCTTCTACTTTCATGATACAATCTGCATCCCAGGTCCCAGCTACGGGCCATCTCTGATTCTCTGGTAACTCTTTGGTGTAGTCCACCCATAGATCTAGAAATAATATGGCATCTAAGCCATGCTTATGGTACATAAAGTGCCCTGGAGTGTCCCTAGGAGGGATAGGGACTGCCTCTTCAAGCACCCCTTTTCTAGTAGTGATTTGTCTTAATTTCGAAAAGAGCGGCATATTGACAACCAATCTGGTACTTACTCTTGAACACAACTGATCTGATACTTAATCTTGAACACACTTAGTACGAAAAAACACAATAATAAACAAAGCACAGTAAAACAATCATTCATACCACAATATGCAGGACTTTTTAACACATTAAAAATAAAACACTAAACATTTTAAAAATGACCAACAATGGTGACAGTCTGCATAACTAATCACCAAGCAGAATTCTTGACAATAACTAAATACTTCGGAATACTTGATATACGGCTAAACCGTACATATACACTGCTAAACAGTGCAGACCGGATTTGTGTACCCAAATCCGTCTTGACCGGCACAACCTATGTGCACGTCAACACGCCTCCCCGGCGATGGTACTCACCGAGTAGCTCACAACGAAAGGCCTCGGAAACTGAACTCGATTTCGGACATCGGACCCTCTGGACATCGGGACTTCGGAAACCTGGTGGGCCTCTGTATACCTCGGATCTTGCTCTCTCAGCTAGGCTCTGGTCGGGATACTTCGCGCTTCTCACCGCCTCGTCTGGGTTGATCGCAGCCTCAGTCGCCCCCGCTTGACCGGAGGGAGCTACAGGAAATCCTGCTGGTACGCGTTATGGTCCGTCCAGCTGTGGCAGGAGACCGGGCCTGCAACGCACCGCCGGCGCGTGAGATGAGAAAGTGTCCCTATTCGGGCGCCATTATGTGGTAAATAAAATATTCATTACCAGACTGAATTTCATACGGGATACTTTAAACAAATAGCTCAGAATAATAAGAGGCAGAATCCGTGGTATAAGAGGTTTCTGAATGGGCTTTATTCCAAAATGGCCGACTCGAGTGGCGGCCTTCAGGTTCCGTCACCGCAAAGGTTCAGGAAGTGAAGTACGATTCTTTATTGACAGACATACATTTTTATAGTAAGTATTTTACAATGAAATGAATGTAGGAGGCGTAACAATTGGTATGAAAAGTGACATAGTAATTACGTAAACGAAACTAGGGGTAATAAGGAGTAAAAAGAAACATAATTGGTTAGAGTTATCGCATATAGGTGGATCTATAAGATAATACTTGGCATAGATGCGCGCGCTGCAGCATGACGTGCAATTGACGTGTAACTAGGGGGTGAAGGGGGCTTGACATTAACTCTACATGTGGAGACGAAAAGTCTAGGGGGTCAAGTCAACCTAATCCCAAATCATATCTAACATCCTATGTTTAAAGAACTATGTTATCCACAAGGAAGGACTCTCGGACAGAATCTAGTCTATACTGACTGTGTGCGTGCACAAACGTCTAAGTGTCTATGTGAGATGCGAGAGGCAGAAAACTTTCCATGGCAACTGGGCTATGAATTACTTGCAGGAGGACAAAGAGGCCAAGCCTCTGGCTCAGAAGCTAAAGGAAATGTTTACCTAAATCACTAGTCAGGAATGCATCGGCTGAAGAGCAAAGGAGATAATTCGAAGGTGAAATACAGCTTCTTGGCAGACAGGCTAAACTGGCCGAGGCAGGCACCGTTAGCTGCACAGGAAATAGGACAAAGTTCATGGATACAGATGCAAGCTCAAGCTGACGTTTGTCAGAGACAGAGAGCAGGGAAAGGCTTTGAGGACAGAATCGGGTCTACTTCGCCTGAACTGTAAAAATGGAGTAACTGAGCCATATAAAGTCAGTGGCCTTTCATACTTAGGAAGCGAATATCCAGCCCATTCATGGCGGATCTGACAGAGAACATGTTGACGGTGGACGCACATGTGTTTGCGTCTTCGAAACTGGAACTGGAGAGAACATACATGTGTTTGTAACATGCATATAGAACCGTTGGGGTCCAAGATAGGGGACATAACTGATCAGGGAAATCCACTTTTCCACAGTCTTAGCCCTGGCATCCCGAGGTTTTTCTTCCTTCCCTTCCGAGCTGACCGTCTGGGTGGCGCCGGTCATCGACTGAGACCTCTTCTGTCGGTCCTGCCGTGAGAGCCGTTTGGGCGATTGTGGAGCTTGGCAGTTGGAACCTGGACTCTTGATTGGTAAGAACCGTTGTACGGTACTTGCTCCGAGTCTTTGAAGCCTGGGTTGGCTATTTGAGTTTGATTGATGGTGACTAGTCATATTTTGAATTTGTCTTTGTGAAAATATATGCGTTGCAACACATATAGGCAGGTAATGTGGAGAAATTTCTCCGGAGCTGTGTAAACTTTGAACGGCGCAACGATTAAGTGCCATTTTTCTTTATAATACTGCATATTTTGCATTATTGCTAGCATGCCTGCTTTTAGCGCACTTCGTAAGTGGTGCTGCTGTTTTGGAAACCGGTTGAACCTCGAGGAATCTGCTCCAGCTCCCCCAGAGGGGACTCCTAATAGGGATATGTATGTGAAGCATGGTCTTTCTTCCATAATGTACAGCACGCTATGGAGGAAATATACGAGGAAGGATCCTGAGTTGCGATGGCCTTTGTATGGATCGTTTGATATACGTAAGATTGAGTATGTGGAACAGTGTATGTGTAAGCAACGTGCTCGTCAGGATATGTTTGAGTGTGTGCGATTATGGGTGAAGGAAGTGCGTGAGCGAGAGAAGCGTGAGAAAGCGCTGTTTGATAAAGAACAACGGAAGAATGATCATGTGCGAGCGCAGGAAGCGAAGCGTCGGGAGGACAAGGAGCAAACGGACAGACAAGAGAAAGAGCGTAGGCTACAAGTTTCGGGTCAATATGTTGTTCGCCAGCCGCTTTATCCTGTCCTTAATAATTCTGATGATGATTTTTATTTACTAGATCGCTCTCCGCCCCCTTATGTTGGCGCGTCTGCTCCACGGCCGCAAGATTCTGACCCAGCTTCGGGTAAAGTAGACACACGGTCCATGCTGTCGGCCGAGCAAATGGCTGAGCTTCGGAAAATTTCCTTCCGTGCGCTTAAGGGCAAGGTATCCATGGAGGACTTAGCTCAAACTTGGGGGCCGTGGCAGGAGAGAGATAAAGTGTATTTTCTGGGTCATTTCGCGGATGAAGTGATTACTGCTTTCCGAAAATATTCTGATGTCCTAGAGCCTGACGCAGTAGCTTTGGATGCCAGAGCAATACGTAACGGTGTTTTTTCTCCCTCTAAGGCTCCTGAGGAGGCTCGGCGGCTGTTCGCCTTACGGGACGAGGTGCTGGCCCTTAGAGAGAAAGCACGCCAACAAACGGAGGAGGAGAAGCAGTCGGATTCGGTTGCGGCAGGGGGCCACCCATCCACCTCCCAGTCAGATAAGGATAATGTCGTGCATGCTAAACCAATGCGAGAGGCGGCGCCTTTGTATGTTCCTCCTAAAGGAGCAGGGACTAGCTCGGACATTAACTCCGCCGATGCTAGGGGATATTTTGTGTATAATTGGGTTTACACTCCATGGCATAGGGCCGATGTTATGGCATTAAAGAATGCGTTGCCTGACCCCCGCAAGAATCCAGCGGTCTTCTATGAGGAAGTCGAGGGGGCCTTGAATTCTTGCATTATGACTTTGGCAGATATAGACCTGTTCTTTGGCCTTATTCTACCACCGGACACGTGGCGGTCTGTCCGAAAGGTAGATGACTCGGTTGCCTTCAAGGCCCGATGGTCTGAGCTTGAGGACGAAGACAGGGAAAGAAAGCCCGCACAAAAACCACCCCAGAATATTTTAGATCTCCCTGCGGCTATTGTGGCTAAATTGAAAACAATAATCCCCCCTAAAAAGATTGACTGGAATATGTTAGCTGCGTGTAAGCAGAAAACTGACGAGTCAGTTGCAGATTTCTTCACGCGCTTTGAAGAAACGTTTCATGACTTTAGTGGCCAGTCGCTTACTGACGACACAGGCCGCCACCTTTTCGCTGACAAATATGTGGCTAATCTGCTGCCGGCAGTTGCGGCCCGGTTGAAAGCGAGTGAGAGTTCTTGGTCCTCCGCGACACCGACGGCCCTTCTGACCATCGCTCAGTACTATGAGCGTCAGGAACACGAGGCGAAGGGCCAGGAGGAAAAGAAATCGAAAGATCTCAAAACCAAGGTGATGTTAGCACAAGTATATGGCCCGCCCCGCCGGGGTAATAATAATAGAGGAAGGGGCGGATCTTATGGTCCCCCTTCGGGCCGATCTGATTTGAATAGGAACCAGTGTGCGTATTGCAAGCAGTTGGGCCATTGGGCCAGGGATTGCCCAGTGTTGCGTGCTTCGCGTCAGGGACACACTCCGGGTGGCCCGAGAGGTAGAGGGGGCTCCTCCAACTTTAGAGGGAATTCTAACGATAATGTCCGTTTCGATACTGCCGGGCAGCATCGAGATAGCTCAAATATTTTTGACCGCCAGCACCAGTATCATGTATCGGATATCGATCGCTCGGAATACCATGATTCTCAGCATGCATAGGAATGCGTTGGATGGGGGTCCGAATCAGTTGAGGTGCCGGTCGATCAGACGGGTCCATATGTATCGGCTGAGGTTTTAGGTTCTACTGATCAGTTCCTAGTGGATACAGGAGCGACACGTAGTGCATTGTCTAGGTACTTGGTTCCGGGGGCTCCCCCATCCGGCTCAATGGTTACATCGGTAGGGTTTTACGGTACACTCTCCCGAAGCCCTCTTTCACAGCCCCATACATTTAAAGTTGATTGTTTCTCTGCGCCCTGTCCGTTTCTGCTTGCCCCGTATACACCGGATAACATTATGGGCCTTGATATGTTAAAACACTTTAGGGCTACAATCCGCTGTTCCCCTGAGGGTGTGAGGGTGCTCTTAAATGACAACTATCCCCGATCTGGGCGGATGTGTACGATATCAGAGGATGCGTTGTTGGCTACCCTCCCCCGAGCTTTATGGGCGACTTCGGACACAGATGTGGGACAAATGGTGATTCCTCCGGTCCACATTAGTGTCCAGGAGGGGGCAGTGCTCCCACGCCTCCCACAGTATCGTATTTCCCAGGAGGGCGAGGAAGCTCTCATACAGATTGTGCAAGATTTGATCGCAGTAGGAGTAGTGGAAGAAGTTCCCTATAATATCTGTAACAGTCCGATTCTCCCTATTCTGAAAAAGGACACGGATGCAAAGGTCTATCGGTTCATAATTGATTTGAGGGAGGTAAACAAGATCGTGATACCTCAGTACCCGGTGGTTTCTGACATCACGACGTTGCTTACCTTGGTCCCGCCTACGGCGACCGTGTTCTCAGTGAGTGATTTGAAAAATGCCTTCTTTTCTATTCCCATTCACCCTGATAGCCGATTTCTTTTTGGGTTCACATTAAACAATAGATCTTATCGTTTTTGTAGAATTCCCCAGGGCTACACAGAAAGCCCTAGTATTTATAGTCAGGCTTTGAAACGACAGTTGGACTCCTTTGTTTTACTCGAGGGGGTCGCCCTCATTCAATATGTCGATGACATCTTGTTGGCGGCTGACACCCTGGAGTTGTGTGAGAAGAGCACGTTATCCCTACTTTCCTTTTTAGCATCCCACAATCATAAGGTATCTAGGAAGAAATTGCAATTCTGTAGACCAAAGGTGACTTATTTGGGTCACCTTTTGTCTAAGGAGGGGCGTGCACTCACACCAGATCGTATCCAAGTAATCTTGGACACACCGAGACCATCCACGCAGAAGGATGTGCGTGCATTTTTGGGCCTCGTTTCTTTTTGTAGACAGTGGATATTGGGGTTTTCACACATAGCTAAGCCATTACTAGCTCTCTTGACAAAAGATACGCCTATCCCAATCCCTTGGTCAGATGAGTGTGATGCTGCTTTTCAGCAATTGCGACAGGCCCTTTGTTCAGCACCAGTGTTAGGGACCCCTGATTATGCTAAACCCTTTTCGTTGTATGTGCATGAGAAAGATGGATGTGCATTATCAGTTTTAGTACAGATGCATGGTGATAAGCAGCGCCCTTGTGCATACTTTTCGGCCGTACTTTATCCTGTCGCCCGAGCATTACCAGGGTGTTTTCGCTCGGTTGCGGCGACAGCTGTGTCAATACGGCAGAGTGAAGGAATTGTATTGTCCCATAAACTGTTGGTGTTAGTTCCCCATGCTGTTGATGCCCTGCTTAATCAAACAAAGACACAGCATTTGACCAGTGCCCGTTTAACGGGATATGAGTTGACGCTTTTGGCTCCTCATATTACGTTGAAAAGGTGCGTGACATTAAACCCGGCCACATTGTTGCCATACCCCGAGACTCAGCCGGAGGCACAGAAAGCGCATGATTGTATTCTTGTGACTGAGGAACAAACAAAGGGTCGTATTGATCTCCAGGATACGCCCTTTTCAGAGGTAGATGGAGAATTGTGGGTAGACGGATCATGCCTGAAGCTACCAGATGGTACGACTTCAGCAGCGTATGCAATTACCACGTTGCAAACGATAGTGGAGACAGCACGCATACCACAGAAATCAGCTCAAGCAGCGGAACTGATAGCACTAACACGAGCATGTGAGCTCAGTACAGGATTGTGTGTGAATGTTTATACAGATAGCCGCTATGCTTTCGGAGTAGCGCACGATTTCGGCCTACTCTGGAAGGAGAGAGGGTTTCTAACGTCACATGGGGTACAGATAATGCATGGGGAGTTAGTCCACAATCTTTTAACCGCATTGACATACCCGAAGAAAATTGCCATTGTTAAGTGTAGTGCCCATAGGAAAGTAGTTGATAAAGTTGGAGAAGGGAATGCGTTAGCAGACCGAGTAGCACGGGAGACTGCGATGCAGCCCGGCGCTACTGCCATGTATGTAGTAAAGTCACAGGTGGAAAGATGGCGTGATGCAAAGGAAGAAGTGCGAGAAATGCAAAGGACCACTTCTGATAAAGAGCGGGAGCAATGGGCTAGCGAGGGAGAGTTGGATGATGAGGGTTGTTGGAGAAATAAGCAGATGGATAGGTGGAAGTTACCCACGGCTTTCGTACAACCTATGGTTCAAATGGCACATGGGCTAGCACATGTTGGAGCTTCCGCAATTGTGAAATTGCTTACCCAAGTCTGGGAGCATCCAGAGATTGCTAGCACAGCAAAGAGGGTGGTGCAGACCTGTATGATCTGTCTGAAGTATAACCCAGGGAAAGGCACGCGAACTCCAGCAGGAGGATTTGCGACGCCCACTGCACCCTTTGAGGTTCTGCAGATGGATTATATCCAGTTTGAGCGCTGTAACAATTTGAAGTATGTTCTAGTAGTGGTTTGCGCCTTCAGTAGATGGGTTGAGGCGTACCCTACGAAAGATAATACTGCAATGACCACGGCGAAGCTACTGCTAAAAGAGTTTTTCCCTCGATACGGTGTTTGTAGACTTCTGTGGAGTGATAATGGCCCTCACTTTGTAGCGGATGTTATGAAGTATGTCTTGAAGGGCCTAGGCATCACCCAGAAGTTCCACGCCGTGTTCCACCCCCAGTCTGCAGGCCTAGTCGAGAAGTATAATGGTACCCTGAAGCTTAAGATCGCCAAAATCCAAGCTTCAACGTCTCTGACTTGGCCAGATGCTCTGCCGCTGGCGTTATTGTCGATTAGATCGGTACCACACTCTCGAACTGGCCTTACGCCGTACGAGATCGTCTTCGGACGCCCAATGAATATTTGGGGTCCACCAAGGCCTAAGGCTGTGTATGATGTACCTTGTGTGATGATGAGTGATTATCTGGCACAGTTAACGGATAACTTGGTTTCTATTCATCAACAGGTCCGAGAGGCGCTCCCTGATCGGTCTACTGGCGAAGGACATGGTCTCCGGCCTGGAGATCATGTCATGATAAAGGTCTTCGACAGAACCAACAGTTTGGAGCCGAGATGGGTAGGACCTGAGCAAGTCCTTCTTGCAACGAGGACGGCAGTGCGAGTCTCGAACAGGAAGAATTGGATCCATTCCTTGCACTGTCGAAAGGTACCGCCCGGATTGGTGGAGTCTGCCGTGCTGACCGATCAACGAGAAATCCTAGCAGCAGAGACAGGCCGTGCTGCGGAGCCGAACGACACTGAGGAGCTCTTTCCGGACCACACGACTTCTGGAGGAAGGCGATATCATCTGCGACCAAGGAAGTGAGGTTTCCAGTACCGGGACATACTGTCAGAACGGCCCTTGGGTTAGTGAAACGGAGAGCCGATGAGGCAAGGGGGGGGGATCAGCCCTGCATTAGTGTAGTGACACCCGTCTTGGCCCGCTGGTGAAGAAATCAACCGCTGCCCAAGGGGAAGAGTTCTGACAGACCTTTTTAGTTTCAGGAAGATATCAGGGTATTTGTTTCCTGTGACATGGAGAAGAAGAAAATGCTTTGTGCGTTGGGGTTCATGCTGACAGTAGCTATTGTTGGCATAACAACATGGTTTGTGGAAGAGGTAACTCCTGCTCGGAAAACACTTGTGTTAACGACTCCAGTGCCTGAGGAGCACTACTTTTATACATTGCCATATCAAGAGTTGAAGCATCGACAGTCTTACTTGAATAACACTTTCATTCAGATGCTGCATCACACCCACGTTGCTACGAACGCTACGAACTGTTGGATATGTGGGATGATGCCAGCTCATCAGAAGAAAGGAGGTACGCCATTCATACCACTTCCTTTCTCTAATAATGGCTCTTGTAGAGCATGGTACACTTTACTGTTTGCCACTCGGAAACCGACAGTGGGACGATTGCTTTTCAGACTCAATAAAGAATGTCATCAGGACAGAAATGGATATCCACAAGCAAATGGGACAATTTGGGAATGGGAAGAGTACCGACCAGACAATGAATCCATTCCCTATATCTTCACGAATACCAGAGACACTGTGGGGAAGGACAAATTTGTGATCCAGGTGGCCCAAGCCCAAGCGGACCTGTGTGTCCAGAGTGTGGGTTTTATCCCTGTTGGTGTCAGTGATTGTACAACCGTGTTGAACATTGATGGGTTGAACAACAGTACCTTCCTAGCGTCCCATAATACCTACTTTGTATGTGGAAATAAAGGCTATTACCGTTTGCCGGCTGGGTGGTCTGGGGTATGTTATGTATCATTCCTATTACCTCCCGTATTCTTAGCACCCGCGTCATATCATAAAGATTTGAAATTGTTGAATAATGTGACTGTAAATAGATATAAACGTACTTTATCGATTGATGATGTGGATCAAACTGATACCAGCTTGCAACAGTATATTGATTTTAATTTAGGACTGTTTTTCTTTGTTGGAGCTGCTTTGAATAGCAGGAAGATCCGAAGATTAACAAGAGTGGTAGAAGCTGTGACTAATCAGACTGCTGCTGCTCTTGGGAATCTTACGGAAGAGTTACAAATAACTAGGATTGTTGCATTGCAGAATCGTATGGTATTGGATGTAATGTTAGCTGATCGAGGTGGAGCCTGTAAAATTATTGGAAGTAGCTGCTGTGTGTTCATCCCTGATCATACGCCATCTGTTTATAGCGCCATTAACAAGCTGCATAAAATAGCAGCTGAAATCCACACAGAAAACGGCACTTGGTCTTTTTCTGGATGGTTTTGGGCGTTGGTTACTGCCTGGGGATGGAAGGTCTTAACTGGTCTCTGCATTATTATAGCAATTCTGTTCTTTCTCTGTATGTGTATTCAATGTGGACCATTGTGCTGTTCCGTATGCATTTCATTCTGCATTCCAGATAAGAAAGCTATTGCCGATGTTGCTCACCAGAAGGGTCTAGCCAAAGAGGTTAAAGGAATGATGATAATTGATATATATGATGATTATTCTTGGAAACCGGATGTCTTCAGTAAATGCTGAAAGGGTCGTCTGTTGTAAATTAAAGCAGAATGTGATTAAGCATTTACTGAAAACATTAATGCTTCCCCTCTATCGTGTTTTCTTCATTATGTTGGCCGAAGTCCGGACTCCATTTTGTGTTGACATGCTGCCACGTGTTCGCCACGAGGAGAGTCCGACCTCTGTGTTAGTTGCTCTTGTAGTCTGCCTAGTAACAGTTAAAAATAGCTCTCTTGTCCATCTGGCGCATGCCCAGACTTGACCACATCTGTTATAATTAGCTTTGCTTGACCATGTGTTTTCGCGGGCTCAAGGAGTGTGTTAGCTCCGCCCATGTATTGATTCAGTATCGAGAATGGCCATAAATGGTAATGTTCTTCGACTTCATGTGGTATCCACCCACTCATGAGCCCCTCTGTTGTGTATAAAAGGGGACAATGTACGCAAGTTCTGTGTGCTACTCCTTGCAATACTGAAGAGTGTTGTGTGGATTGTAGGACCACCCTTAAGGGTTAATAAACGTTGCTTTTGTACTTTGCAGTTTCCGTGCCAACTTCCTTATAGATTCCGTTACAGAAGAGCGAACCCTCGTCTCTTGCGGGCCTAGCTGGGGCTTGTATTCATCACACCCACTGGGTTACTTTTATAACCACTTGAATAAAGCACCTCAAGCTATCAATAGAGGTAGACCCCTCTTCCCCATTCCTTTTTCCTTTTCCAACCTTTGAGGTTCCAACATATAATAGATTTCAAGCTTTTAGCTCTTTGGACCTGAATGACTGACAGCCAAAGGTTGGTGGGTTTAATGCGAACGTACATGGGTCCATGTTAAACATGATACCACGACGGGGTAACATTGATACCATGCCTGCTACAAATGGGGCCACGAATGATCTAACCAGCATCTGGCCGAAGCATGTGCCTGATGTTGAGAGGGATGCAGCCAATTCGACTGACACCTGGGCCGGGTATACCGACGCAGGTCCAGCCGAAGACAGGCCGGATCGGATTGTAGATATGGTATACGATAACCAGACCTGTATCTCTGAAAGTTGTATTAAGAAGGGGACAACCATGGTGAGCTGGAATATAGCAGGATGGGCTTCAAAGGAAAACAATCAGGGCTGGGTGGACCTGGTTAGGTCGTACGATATCCTCTGTTTGCAGGAAACATGGTGCACCAGTAAACCTAGCGTTGATGGCTTTGCCTGTTACAGCTTGGAAGCCATAGAGTCGAGACATGGTAGAGCAAATGGCGGTTTGCTTTTTCTGTTGTCCGTGGATTTATCACTTACAGTTGTTAAACATATAACTGTAGGAACACACTCACAAATTCTGTGGGCTAGAGAAAAGGACGGTCACGAGGTGGTGTTAATAAATTTTTACAACAACATTTTTAATAATACCCGACATCTAGTTATTGAGGAACTAGAAAGGGCACTCATGAAGCTTGTAACCGAAGCAAAATGTTCTTTTAACTTCATCTGGTTAGGTGATTTTAATCTTACCATTTGTCCTTTGTCACTCTCTAGGGCTTGTGGAGTGCTAGACAATAGTGATAATTATATATCACATTTTCCCCATAATGCATATGGTGACGCAATTAACAATCTCATTGCAACTTATGACTTAGAGCTACTGCAACCTGGGAGAGATGCAGATGGCCAACCTATTCCCACTTATACGGGAAGGAACTTTAATTCCCTCATTGATCATGTTATGGTGTCATCATATATTGTGCCCAATTTTCAGACATCAGTAATACAGGACCCTACACTTAGTGATCATAACCGTATCGTAATGGTAACTGAGATATGGAAGGGTAGCAGACAACAGGTGACCAAAAGTCTGTGTAACATCGAGCCGCATAGGCGAAATGGAACACGGTTAAGATGGAAGGGGGAAAAATCGGCAGTTGTCATGGGCATGATCGTATCTAAATCCTTGGTTGAAATTGAAGGCATTCTGAATATGGATAGTACATCTACTGTTATCATGAATAACTTTATCAAAATTAATAAAACTATTGAGGATGTCTTCACCACTAGTAGGATGGCCAAGTCCCATCAGGGAAAGGGTTGGTTCGATCATACATGTACCTCTATCTCAACCCGACTGAAACAGGCCCTAGGAGTTAGACCTAGGGACAAAACCTTGGTTGCCTACTTAAGATCTGAATATAAATTGGCATTGTTTAGAAGGAAGAAGGAGTTACAACAAGAAGCGTGGGATAACCTATCGCAGGCGGCTGAAACTTCAGATAACTGCCTGTTTTGGTCCACGGTTAATTCTCCTTTTCTCAGGGACGATAAAGTACCACACCTAGTATCTAATGTTGGTAGTGAGGCCTGGATTTCTCATTTTACGGCCATATTTCAAGGAACAGGCCCTATTGATGTCGAACCAGGAATTTGGCCCATAGTCCCTCTAGACATTACTCTGTCAGAAGTTGAGAACAGTATTAAGTCTAGTAAGGGGGGAAGGCGCAGGGCCCAGATGGAGTACCCATCGATGTTTATAAGACAGTACCACTGATGTGGGGACCCATACTCACCCTGGCACTGAATGCTGCCATAACAACCCTGATTCCACCTACATGGGGAGATTCGATCATTGTCCCTATTTATAAGAAAGGGGACAAGGCGGTAGCTAGTAATTATCGTCCGATCAGTCTGCTTGACACCTCAGTAAAAATTATGAGCAGAGTATTGTTATTTAGGCTAGAAGAGTGGGCGGAAGCAAATGAGATCCTGGCCAGCTCGCAATATGGGTTTAGAAAGGGACGTGGAACACTAGATCAATGCCTGAACTTAGACTTAATTATCGGAAAGTATACCAGGGCCAAGCCAGGCACATTATATCTTTGCTTTGCCGATCTAAGCAGTGCATTTGACCTAGTGGACCATTGCATTTTATGCCAGTCCTGTTGGAACTTGGCGCACCAGAGGCTATCATTTTTTTCTTAGCAAGATTATATGATAGAATGCAAACATGTGTGCGTATCGGGGTAGGAGGGGAGTGTACCCCAAATTTTGACGTAAAACGTGGGATAAGACAGGGCTGTGTCCTAGCCCCTTTTCTGTTTACTCTATTTATTAATGCGGTCGATTCGGTCCTGAAAACAGTTAAAGCAGATGCTCCCCAGATTGGTAGAACAGGCGTCCCAGTTCTGCTTTATGAGGACGATGCTGTGCTCCTGTCCCGAACCCCGATAGGTCTGCAGCGACTAATGGACCAGTTTTCAGACTTTATCAGTAAACGGAGGTTAGTCATTAATAAGAGTAAAACTCACACTATGGTTTGTGGTACTAGAGGTAAAAAAAATCATGCCTTTTTTATCGATGGGGTGAAAGTTCAGGATGTGGATAAATTCTGTTATTTGGGTGTTATCTTTTCTCATGATGGTAGTTGGTTCCATGATTTAATGAATGTTAGGTCCAACATGAAGAAAAGTGCCTGTGGTATTTTTAAATTTGCCACTAAGATCGGCGACAGAAGAATCAGTGACATGATCCAAATATATAATGCCAGAAGTGTTTCCATTGCATTATATGGGGCTGGGTTGTGGGGCCATACTAATGTTGACTCCTTGCAAAGGGAAGAAAACTGTTTTGTCAAAAAATTGCTTTGTGCTCCCACCTCAGCCTCCACTGATTTAATCCATAGAGAAGTTGGGGTTACCCACTTAAGTGACCTGATGTTGTTAAGGCCACTAAAGATATGGCGTGCCATCTGGACTAAGGAGGAGAGAGTTTTTAACCAGTCTGTCATTGAGGACTGCCTTAAACTGGACTATTCTTTGAATATACCATGGCTCAACTATATTGTGGATAGTTTTGATACTATATTTGGACTCGATATAGCGGCAGATCCTGGTTCTGCTGGCAACCTTTCAAAGTTAGATATGAAAAATATTTTCATGACGCATCCAGCCCAAAAACGTGCAGCTTTAAGTGGACGCCTCACTTCAGTTATTCTGTACAATAAATATATGCATAGTGATGGCTTCCAACTGTATTTGAGCCTGGTAACTAAACCAGCTCATAGGTTTGTTCTGACTAGACTCAGACTTGGGATGGCCCACGGGTTGGCGGCTTTTCCACAACTAAAGAAACAGCCAGTTGGACCGTGCCCATGTGATGGTCATTCGAAACAGAGCACCCTGCACTTTATGCTAATTTGCACTCTTTTCTTGAACATGAGGATTGTTTATCTAAAACCAATTTTTTAAAAATATGCTATTTCCAATGTGGAGGATGCTATGAAATTGATTTATGAATTGAATTCTCCGGACAAATGTTTCTTTATTGCCACGTTTTTATGTAAGTCTATTCAGCTTAGGAAAAGCATGATTTTTTAATGTTTTATGTGTTTCAACTGTCGTATCTGTATAATTGTGTAGCATTTTGCTTGTGTGCTTTTATGGTAATTGTTTCTTTGAATGCACCGAATAAAGCTTCATGAAATGAAATGATTTGGCTAAATACCAAAGGAATGTCTGTGTTGGGGTTGGGGGGCCTTAACTGATGCTTGTAAGACTAAACAGTATATAGCAATGTCAGCGAAACTGGTGGTTGGTGGGAGAGTCCTCTTCTATGTCTTAGTTCACACATCACCTAATTGTATAGGTAGCCTGTTCCAAGGCCTCGCTTAGAGGCATTGAGGGAGCTGCATGTGGGTGTCCTAGTCCTGTGACGTCTGTGGTTAATGGCTACAGAAGTGACGTTCACTGACAAAGTGTTTTTTTTCTGCAATGTCAGAAGCGGAGAAAAATAGAATGTGGTATGGAGAACTTTGCATTGCATATAGGGAAGGATGCATTTTGGGGAGCCACATTTTTAGGGAGAAGCCTATTGAGTCCTCACACCATGTCACTTCATTACTCTGGCAAATATTACAACATTGCAGGAGTGGTGGACGTTGCCTTTGTGTATGCAAGAGAGTAGTAAAGTAATAAAGAATAGAAATGAGAGACGCTGATTGTTGCCCCCAGATGACCTAACAGGTGATTTCCAAATGGCTTGTTGTCAGGAACAGACGCAGGTTTCTAGTTTACCCTGGCAATACAACACCTCATCTGACTTAAAGTACTGGTCTTCAAGCTGACTGACATTACGGCGTCTTGTTTGCTTTTGAACCCTGGGAACAAGATTTAGCCTGCAGGCCTCATTACTCGTGACTGCAGCTAATGAACGGGTGCAGAGAAATATACAGCAAAAAGTTACAACTGGAAGGTGCCTTGGAACATATGTTACTGCCACAAAAATATAGGAGCAATGCACAACCAGAACCATATAGTGCACTTTTATCTACTACAGTTTAGAGAATGCATGGTGGAATGCTTAGCACACTGGATGTTATCAAAAAGATGTTAATTTAAAAAAAATGAAGAAACCCTGCCATTTTTTTAATACAATTTAGAATGCAACAACACAGGGAAATGGCAGCCAAATAATGATTAAATGAATGAGTATAAAAAAAAACTAAATATGCTGCTCCTTCCGCCTATGACATGGAGTTCTGGTAGCATGGTTTGTGTTGTTTGATACTTAGTTATGTCCACGGTATAGGAACAGGAGGAAGCTAGCTCACTCCAAGACCATATTAGGACCACACTGGAAGTGTTGGGAGGTGTGTGAGGGGGAATCACATTTCACAAACTAAAATTAGTATCTGGCTTAGAGGCCTTCCCCATAAAGCAAAAAGAACAATTGATGGATAGAATGCAGAACAATGTCATACATTCACCCCAGTACAGAGATCTGGGCCTAAATCCAGCATTTCTTTGCTCACCATGCCAATCCAGTTTGAACACAACCATATGCAAATCAGTCTTGTCCCTGCACCCAATGGGAACAGTCCAGCCCGAACTGCCTGGCCAGGTCCTCGAAGGACTAGAAACAAGCATCCTAGGACCGGTTTCGGGGTTTTTCCCCTCATCAGCCAGGATAGTTTGACTCCAGTGGCTGGGGTGAGTGTCTGAAAAGTTTTAGTGCTCCGTCCATCATCTCCTTGTGTTTGTCTTGTTCATCCTAAGCTGGCAGGGTATGCCCACATGTGGGTCCCTTGCTCACTTTGCCACTGGATTCAAGCTAGCCTGGCTGATGAGGGCTGATAGCCCGAAACCGGTACTAGGATGCTTGTTTCCAGTCCAGAAAAGACTTAGCTTGGCAGTTCAGGCTGGACTGTTCCCATGAGGCACAGTGTCAAGACTGATTTGCATACAGCTGTGTCTGAACTGGGGTGGTAAAGTGAACTAAAGAACGATGATGGATTCAACTCAGATCCGTGACTGGGGGTGAGTATCTGAAACCTTTCAGCGCTCCGTCCATCATCTCCTTGTGTTTGCCTTGTTCGCCATAAAGCAAGCATGTTTCTGATGTATACCTCAATTGTTCAAGGAGAACAAAACAAAATTAACAAGCATTGGAAATGCAATTGGTCTCGCATTTGTTTGAGTTAGAGCTATTGGGATTGTAAATGGCAGTGTCTTTTACCTATGTTTTATGGAGTGTATGTATGTGGTGTGCAGTGGAACTGTGTGGGTTGGATTGGTTAGTTGTGTGCTTGTGTGGAGTGAAATTGTGTGGCATGGAGTAGATTTGTGTAGTTGAATTATGTAGCATGATTTGCTGTTGACATATGTGAATAGTAATTATGTGGTATTGAGTGTAGTGAAGTTATGTGGAGTCGAATTGTGTGCTATGAAGTGTAATTATGCGGGATGGTATTTTGTGTTGTGAAGTGGTATGTAGTGGAGTTTAATTGTGTGTTGTGCTGTTGAATTTTGTAGCACAGTGGGGAATTGTGTGGTGTGGATTGTATGTATGCGGTGTGTTGTATAATTGTGTTGTTGAGTTGTATTATGTGGTTTGGTGTCAATATTATGCGATGTGGATTGGAAATTTGTGTATTTGAATTGTGTGGCGTGGAACTGTGTGAATAGCTTTGCATTTATGGTGACAGCAAAGAACAAATCTGTAGGAACGAAGCTCCAGATCTGTGTGTTTTGGTGTTAATAAAAAGAAAGAGAGTTAGAGGTATTGGCATTGTAAATGTAAATGAACCTATGTGTTATGGATTGCAGTGGATGTATGTGGTGTGTAGTGGAATTATGTGGGTTGGATTGGGATTGCTAGTTGTGGCTTTGTGTGATGTGGAATTATGTGGTGTTGAGTGAATTTGTGTAGTGAAATTATGTGGTATGGTATGGAGTTCTATTATGTGGCTATTATTTGTGTGTAGTGGGATTGTGTGTAATGGAGTGTGTGTAATGGCATATAATTACATGGATTGGTATTTGTGTTGTAGAGTGTTATGTAGTGGTATGATGTTGAATTATGTTCTGTGAATTGAATATATGTAGCGTGGATTGTATTTGTGTTGTAGAGTGGAATAATGTGGTTTGGTGTAAAACAATGAGGCATGGAATGGAACTTCTGTGGAGTTAAATAGCATGGTACAGTATGGAACAGTGCATTGTTGGGTGATATTATGTTGTGTGATATGTGGCGTTGAGTGTATTCATGTGGATAATTGTTATGTGACAGAGTGGATTTATGTGGGGTTTATGTATGTTAAATAATGTGAAAAAACTGAAAAAAGATACAAATTCATTGTATATAGGATGGGTCGGTTTATTTATCTGGCACATTTATAGTGTAAAAAACGCTCAAATCCTACAGCAGTTTGGACAAAAGTCACAGAACTATGCCATACACGTAGTTGCCACAAATATAATGAACACAGCATAAGTGTTAGAGATCAAAGTAAGAACAAAGCTTTCTGAATTAATGTTGCAATATGGCTCAGATTGCAACAGCTGCTGCCAGGAACGATTAAGGTGTGAGGGGTGCAGGTAGGTTTTAAAGTAAGTACAAATAGAGAAGCGAGATTTAGAGCTATTGGTGTTGTAAATACAAATATATTTTACCTATGTGTTATGGAGTGTAGTGGAATATGTTGTTTGTGTCATGAGAAGTGGATTTGTGCAATGGTATTATGTGGCATGGTGCACATTTGAAATATGTGCATAGTAAATATGGTGTGTTCAAGTGTATTGGAAATATGCTTACTGGGATTGTGTGTTATGGGGTGTAATTATGTCGAATGGTATTTTGTGTTGTCGAGTGTTATGTAGTGGAGTTTAAATGTGGTTACCGACCGGTATTTAGCTATTTGAGATGTAGGAGGCATATTTCAGGATTCGGTAATATACCGAATCGGTAAAATTACCGAATCGGTAAAATTACCGATTCGGTAAATACCGAATCCTGAAATGATATGTAGGAAACACTCTAATGAGTGATGAGTAGGAATTAGAATTCGGTATTTACCACCAAATATAGGTTGGTGATAAATACCGAATTCCATGCAAAACGTTATATTTCGCAGATGTAACAGTGCCATGTGGCAGACATACATGCCCTTAGGGCATGTATGTGCGCCACATGTGCACACATGGACGAATCAGGGGTGCAACAGGGTGTCAATGTGACACCCTGCCACCCATGATACTGCCTCCCCCATTACCGATTCGGTATTTACCGATTCGGTAATGGTAACTGGCTTCCCATTCACTCCTATGGGCCTCCTGGCCCATAGGTATCAATGGGAAGGCATGCCTCATTACCAAATCGGTAAATACCGATTCTAAATTACCGACTTTTTCCGAATCGGTAAATTTTACCGATTTATTACCTACATCACATTTACCGATTCATAAATACCGAATCGGTAAAATTCGGTATTTATGAGTCGGTAAATGTGAAGCTACCTGCATATGGCCCTTGGAGTTTGCAATTTGGTGTTCAGTGTGCATTGTGTGTGGTTAATTGTACCAAAATATGACTGCTTGGGTATTGGCTCGAGCAGTAAATACTATACAAGGAAGACGTACAACGAGGTAGGACCTGTTACTTACCTGTAAACTGGAATTCCTCGTCTCAGTCCTGAATTCCCACTTCCTCTGGCCTTGTTCTGTATATTTGTTTCTGTTGGTTAGCATATAGCATGCTGGGTTAGTGGTGGCCATATTGGGTGTATTTTGTGGCTGATTAAGGTAATAAGTATCTGTAGGAGCAGAGGATTGCCCATGTAGTAAGGACTGAGACGAGTAAGAACTGTACTCAGAGTAATGAAATTTACCAGTAGTAACTGGACATTCTGCTGACTTTTGGAGACGCAAGCCATCCTCGCTGGCCTGCAAAATTGGCCTGCACCTAGTTCAAATCTTGGGGAGGCTTTATGACAGTTATGATTTATTTTTGCTTTCCACTGGATGCCCAGAAGGAAGCCCTTACCTTCTCACCCATGGGAGCTTCCTTTTCTAATCGTGATCTTCTGGATTTATGCAGAAGCGTCATTTCCAGGTTGTGGCCTGTTGGACTATAAAGCAACATTTGCCCTCAACCTTTAATCCCCACCGATGAAATAGGATCCACCTGTAGCTCTCTGGTTAAATGTGCATGCCAATCCCCGAACTCTATCCTTCTCTGGTTCCAAACCACCACTCATCCGGCTCGAATTTCTTACAGGAATTGGTTACAGGCAGTTATACCATCTCCTCAAGTGGATTAATAGATTTTCACCACCTAACTGCATCATCACAAGGGTTTAAACCCTACAACCTTCATCCTCCCAGTGTTCCATATCCTTAAAAGGTCTCAACTGTGAACCAGGGACCCATGGAACTTGTCAAGGGAAGGGATGAGTGATCGAACTGAAAAGCATAAAGACTGGCTGCAAAGAGATGTCAAACAACTGCAATGTTCGGAATGAAATTCCCTGTCCCGAAAGTCCCCAATAATGTGGAACATGCAGTTCAGAATTATTTTAGAGCCTGACAATTGCTAAAATTCATCATAATATCTGATTTGGCTAAATACCAAAGGAATGTCTGTGTGAGGGTTGAGGGGCCTTAACTGATCCTCGTAAGACGAAACAGTATATAGCAATGTCAGCGAAACTTGTGGGAGAGTCATCTTCTATGTCTTAGTTCCCACATCACGTAATTGTATAGGTAGCCTGTTCCAAGGCCTCACTTAGAGGCATTGAGGGAGCTGCATGTGGGTGTCCTATTCCTGTGACGTCTGTGGTTAATGGCTACAGGAGTGACGTTCACTGACAAAGTGGGTTTTTTTCTTCGATGTCAGAAGTGGAGAAAAATAGAATGTGCTATAAAGATCTTTGCATTGCATATAGGGAAGGATGCATTTTGGGGAGACAAATTTTTAGGGAGAACCCATGTCACTTTATTACCCTGGAAAATATTACAACATTGCAGGAGTGGTGGACGTTGCCTTTGTGTATGCAACAGAGTAGTAAAGTAATGAAGAAGAGAAATGAGAGACACATCTTGTTGCCCACAGATGACCTAACAGGTGGTTTCCAAATGGCTTGTTGTCAGGAACAGACGCAGGTTTCAAGTTTACCCTGGCAATACAACACCTCATCTGATTTAAAGTACTGGTCCTCAAGCTGACTGACATTACGGCGTCTTGTTTGCTTTTACACCCTGGGAACTAGATTTAGCCTGCAGGCCTCATTTCTCGTGACTGCAGCTATTGAACGGGTGCAGAGAAATATACAGCAAAAAGTTACAACTGGAAGGTGCCTTGGAACATATGTTACAAACATAAAAATATAGGAGCAATGCAAAACCAGAACCATATAGTATACTTTTAGCTATTGCAGTTTAGAGGTTGCGTGGTGGAATGCTTAGCACACTGGATGTTATCAAAAAGATGTTAATTTCAAAGAAATGAAGAAACCATGCCATTTTATGAATACAATTGAGAATGCAACAACACTGAGAAATGGCCAAATATAGACTAAATGAATGAGTACAAAATAAAACTAAATATGCTGCTCCTTCCGCCTTTGACATGGAGTTCTGGTAGCATGGTTTGTATTGTTTGACATTTAGTTATGTCCACTGCATAGGAACAGGAGGTAGCTAGCTCACTCCAAGACAATATTAGGACCACGCAGGAAGTGTTGGGAGACGTGCGAGGGAGAATCACATTTCACAAACTAAAATTAGAATCCGGCTTAGAAGCCTTCCCCATAAAGCGAAAAGAACAATGCTTATAAGAGCTGATTATATATATATATTATCTACTGGCGGTCGCCAGTAGATAGTTATAGTTAGGACCACGTTTCCATAGGAAATCCGCAACATTCTATTTGGAATAACTTTGGCGCCGGTCTACGAATCCTCGCGAAAATTTCAAAATAGGTGGGGCGCTATGCTCCGCTCCTACCCTGAAAGTCTCGGGGGGATTCCTCAAGTGGGGGCTGAGATAAAAGGGGGGTCCCAAAACGCGTCTTTCCCATGCATTTTTCCATAGGACCTTTAGACACAGCTACAGCCCGAACGGCTGAACAGAGTTCCTTGAAATTTGGCAGAGAGGTAGTCTACAGGTCAAGGAAGTGCCTTTTGTAGGTTTGGTGTAAATCTGTTCAGTAGATTCTGAGAAAATAGCCTTTAAATCAATATATATATCTGAGCCAGCTTACGGTGCGCTTACGGTGCGCTTACCGTACGCTTACGGTGACGTGCGCGAGCGCGATTCTGATTGGCCGTTAGATCTTAGTAAACATTCGAATCGGTCGAAACCAGGAAGCGGCAGCCGCCATTTTCTCTCTCGCACTCTGACAGGGGGTTGAAAAACAAAGTGCAAAAACATGTAAAGGGGCTGTTTAGACAGCTCTCAAGCACCTAGCCATGTCGAGGGAGTCCCCAACGATCCCCCAAATGAAAAAAGGCAATTTTAATTTTTTCAAAAATTTCGCCGTTTACGCTTACCGTACGCGTACGGTAGAAAATTATATAAAAAAAACAAAAACTATCCACATTCTCCCCCCCCCCCATGTGCAAATGGTGCCCTTAGGGCCCAATTTGTGCATGGCTTATATAAGTTATGCCAAACATATATTTTTCCTGTCATAACGATGATCATCATATGTCCTCCATGTGCGCACGGTGCGGGAAGCGCATCGTGCGTTCATGGCCCATCTAGCGTAACGTGAGCACGCGGTGCGCGAAGTGCACCGCGTGCTCACTGTGCGCGCACGGAACGAACTGCGTTAAGTGGGCGCGCACGCCACAAATGGCGTAAAGTAACTTAGCATTTAAAAAACCGTACAAATTCACTGAAAAAACCATAGGTTTCACACACGTTATAGTTAGGAATTAGCATTTAAAAAACCTTGCAAATTCACTGAAAAAAACCATAGGTTTCACACATGTTATAGTTAGCTGGACATTTTACTGATAAAAAACCAATGAAATTCCCCCGTTATAGTTACTGTAGGCAACTATAACTCACGCGACCGTAATCCTCTGCTGATGACATATGTGTCTTTATGAAAAAAAAATATTTGTAATATATGTATAGCTAAAATTTAATGGAAGAAGACATGGGCAAATAAGTGTCTAAATACAGTATTAGCATCAGCAGAGGATTACGGTCGCGTGAGTTATAGTTGCCTACAGTAACTATAACGGGTAAAATGTCCAGCTAACTATAACATGTGTGAAACCTATGGTTTTTTCAGTGAATATATATATCTATATTATCTACTGGCGGTCGCCAGTAGATAGTTATAGTTAGGACCGTGTTTCCATAGGAAATCCGCAACATTCTATTTGGAATAACTTTGGCGCCGGTTGACGAATCCTCGCGAAATGTTCAAAATAGGTGGGGCGCTCCGCTCCGCTCCTACCCTGAAAGTCTCGGGGGGATTCGTCAAGCGGGGGCTGAGAGAAAAGGGGGGTCCCAAAACGTGTATTCCCCATGCAATTTTCCATAGGGACCTTTAGTCCAAGGTACAGCCCGAACGACTGAACAGAATTACTTGAAATTTGGCAGAGAGGTAGTCCTCAGCTCAGGGATGTGCCTTTTGCATATATGGAGTCAATCTGTTCAGTAGTTCCTGAGAAAATCATAAGTAAAATCATATATATATGTGGGCGGAGCCTAACCACACATCTCATCCTGAGATATGATTGTCTGTCAGCACTTCATCCAAGAAGTGTTGGCAGCCATCTTGGGACATTATAAATCATTTGTTGATGGTACCATACTCATTTTAGGAATTGTGGTATGTTCTAAGGTGATTTCACCATGTGAAAAAGCCTTCTGCTGGGATATCATGATTGAGAGAAAAATATTTTCTCATGCTTTTCCTACAGAGGTTTGGAAGGTGATCTATAAGCTAAACTGAGAGCTTATTTTCTGTAAATTCACATTATCTTTCTCAGTCATGTGAGAATGAAGTCTGACATTCTCAGTAAAACATGTACATCCAACAAGGGCAGAGACTGTCAGTTGATTCCTTTGTGTTCTACTGCAGCTTCCCAGAGTGTTCCAAAGAACAACTAGAGCGCTAACAGTCCTACTTATGATAAACGTATGGCACACCTGAAGCCATCTTGCTTGGATTAAAGTGGTAACTCTTAAAACATTTAATTTAAAAAGGAACACAATGAGGGGGTTCATTTTTCCATAAAAAGTATGATTAGTGCTGCAGAAAGAAAAATTAGGGCACATTTTGAGTGACTTCTCAAATCCTCTTCTATTTCATTAAAAAATTCTGACATGCAGACTGAAACATGCACTTTTAATACCAGGAGCAGACTTCCATGGTGAACAGTAGTTTTACTACAGTGATCTAATAAGCAACTAGAGTGCTAACATTCAGAATTCATGGCAAATGTGTGACATATCTGAATACCTTCATGATGGAATCAAAGTAAAAAACTGAAAGCATTTCCTACTGAGGAGACTGCAGTACATGAGGAAATTAGGAAACTTCATAACAAATAAATCTCCCAAGATGGCCACCGGAGACAAAAGAGCCCAAAATCACCCAGATGTAGCCCAAATATAGCCCAATGACAGAAGTGAAGTGTGCAAAACACTTAGGGGCAGATTTACAAGCCCCTTGCGCCACCTTTGCGTCACTTTTCCCATGTTAAAAGTGACGCAAAATTGGTGCAAGGGGCTTGTAAATAAGCCCCTTATTATTTTGTGTTTTTGCAGTGTTATATAGTGCAGACTTGTCAGGTATTGGAGTGCTTTACATGAGCATTGGTGACATCACACAAGAACAAATTCATTTTGGTTGTAGACATGGGGAGACTAAGTGATTTGACCAGAATCACAGAATGTCGAGCTGAAGCAGAAACTCCAACCTGGTTCCCCAGTTGCAAAGTCTGCAGTTCTGGAAGTAACACCACATCCTCTTCCCTAAGTGCAACATTTAATCAAGTGGTCGACTGGATAAAAAAACATAAAGATAACAAATAATTTAAAAGTGCTTTGTCGCTATTTGAAAACTCAGAAAATATGTCCTTATTTTAGTCTTTTAGAGCACTAACCATAATTTTGATGCCAATAAGACCCTCTCATATATGTAATTTCTAAAGGAAATGCTCTAGGTATTACAGTTTTGATTACATCAAGATGACGTCAGGCGTTCCACACTTTTGTAATAAATATAGAATGTTAGCAATCTAGTTGTTCATTAGGATACTGTTGAGAGGCAGAGGCCAGGGGCACGGACTCTGAAAATTGAAGGCAGGTAGGAGGGTGCAAAGGCAACAATTTAACCACACTGAGCAGGCAGGAAGGGCCGTGGCAGCACAACAGACTATGGAGGGCAGTGGAAAGGGGGGCAGGGGCAACAAACCAACAATACAGAACTTGCAAGAGAGGCTGTGGCAATGTAATAGACCATTGTGAGCAGAAGGAAGAGGCAATGGTAGTACAACCATACATGCCAACAGACCCGATTCAGCCAGGAAACGTCCAATGTTTCTAAGCTCAAATGGGCTTTATTTGATCTGTCTCCTGTCTACAATCTCCTCTTTTTCAATGTAACTCAAAGGGGAAAATCAATACCCCAGTTTTTTTTCAAAATCTCCCTCTTACCAAGTATGGTACATTGGATCATGGAAGCAAATGGGGTAGGGACATGGACTTGGATAACAGAGGACAGGAGGGACATGGAGAGGTGCACCAAACTGACCCTGCAGGGCAGGCATCAGGGTTTGCAGCAGCACAATACACCACACAGGGCATGCGGGACGGGAGTGCAGCACAACAATCCATAGAAAGCAAGAGGGAGGGGACAGGACCATGCACATGGACAACAGAGAACAGAGGGGCAAGAGGCAATGGTAGCTAGCTGACCATAATGGACAGACAGGAGAGAAAGCTGCAGCATAACAGACCATAAAGGGCAGGAGGAACGGATCAGGGGTATTACAATGGAACAGACAAGCCAGGAGGGAGGGAGTAGGGGTCTGCACATGTAAACAGAGGGCTGGGAGCAAGGGGGCAGGGCAGGAGCAGCAAGATAGCCATGGAGGTCAGGCAGGATAGGCACTAGAAGCAAGACACACCATGAAGAGCAACAGTGAGACTGTGATGGCATACACACAGACCATGGAGGGAAGGTGGGAGGGGGTCAGGGGCAGCTAACTGACCACACAGGGAAGGTGGGAGGGGCCATGGCAGCACAGAAGACCAAGCATGGCAAGTGGGAGGGTTAGTGGCAGCACAATGGCTATGATGGGCAAGAAGGAGGATGCAGGGGCATGCACAAAGGACGATGGAGGATAGAAGGGAGGGTCAGGACCTGTGCACAGACAAGAAATTTCAGGGGAAGGGGCCTCACAACAGACCGCACGGGACAGGCAGGAGGAGCAGTTGCAGCAGACCAGGGAGGGCAGAAGGGTGTGGCAGTACAATGGACCATGTAGGACAGGAGGAAGAGGATAGGGGCATGGCATGTGGACAGGCAGGGTGGAAGTGGCAGGGACAGGTTACAGTCATCTGACAATGCTAGGCAGGTGGGAGGGGAGTGGCAGCTCAACAGAACACTCAGAGTAGATAGGAGTGGCAGGTCCATGGAACATGGTGGGCAAAAAGGATGGAGCAGGGGCATGCACAAAGACATCGGAGGGCAGGGGGAAGGAGAATAGGGGCAGCAAGCTAAGCACAGAGTTTAAGCAGGAGGTCAATGATGGGGCATAGAATTGGGCAATGGAGGGCAGGAGGAGTGGACTGGTACATCATACTAAATTGAGGGCAGTGGCAGCACATCAGACCATGCATGGCAGGAGGGAGGAGGCTAGTCCATGGATTCACACAACAGAGGATAGAGAGGAGGGGGATGGGGCAGCAAGCTAACTGTTCAGAGAAGGCGGGTATTAGGAACTTTATTGTTTTTAAATTGTGTGTCTGTGCGAACTACTTAAAATATGAACAACTATGCTGCATAATCTCACTTTTATTCAGGAAGAAGAGGACGTTTGTGACTGTGACTCCGGGCTTGCTTGGCAGAAACACCCCCTGACCCTCCACCCCCTATCGCAAAATGTAATGCCCGTGAAAAGGGTAGGTGAACATAATGTTATATAGAACATAGTCCTGAGAGCACGATTGAAAATGAAAACTAGATATAGTGTATGGTATAAACTATGCACCAAAAAGTGTGATATAAGATGAACCGGGCGTGAAATATAATATGCAATACATTGTGCGCAATGACAGATTCATTGGAGAGCGCGAGATAGCACAGGCACTAGCGCATGCTATGCGATATGCACCTTGGAGTGTAATATGCACAGGGCAGTGTTGTGTAACCTAACTAGTCTCTAAAGTTGTAATATAAAATATGTGCTGGGGAGTGTAACGTTGCATATGCACTGTGACAAAGATATGGATCCCAGATTGTAATATGTATGGCATAGCACTGTGCGTTATAACATAGGCATCGAGGAAGGCACGTTAGATGGGGCAATATAACCCGTGCGAAGACAAGTGTGGCATGACATATTCACGGGGTGGTGTTACAGTGCACATGGGCTAGAGAGTGTCATAGCATATGCACTAGCTAGTGGAATACAACACAAAAGTGTGTGGCACTCAGCAGGCAATGGTGGGTGTAACAGAGCATTGGGCTCTGCCAGGAGTGCGCTGTGACTCTCAAGTGATGTTCGTCCCCTTTCCAGAGAGTAAAATAAAAAGTATTACACATCCGGCAGTGGATGTGTGTTTTATTAACTGTGAGGGGGGTTTCTTGCATAGTTTTGGTCGAATTTTTGTTGAATCCCCTTTGAATGGCTTGGTGTGCATGTGTATTAAATGTGCCCATCAACCGCTACCCATGTTTGTATAAATAAACGACAAGGGTGTCTACCGGGATTAGACACGGTAGGGCATCAGACATGTCAGAGCTTCACTAGTGGTGTAAATACATTCCACGTGGATTCATTGTATGCATAGTCGCCTTTTAATGAATATCACGCAAATCGTCATGGTGATAGGTACGTACGGTTTGTCCAGCATGTCCTAGGTGTGTCTATAAATATATTTTTTTTTAAATAATAAAAAACAGTGGCCGGCCCTGGAGATTGGGGTCAAAAAAATATAATTAGGAGACAGGCCCTGGGGGATGGGGTCATCAGGGCCAATAAATTAGAATAAGAAGGGGAACCACACAGCCCCCCTTCTTAAAAAATTAAAATAAATAAAAGACTGGCATCGCGCAGGAGGCCACGCCCCCTCCTTGCAGCACTCTGCAAACGCGCCTCCTGGCGAGTTGTAAGTTGGGGAATTAATTCCTCTTCAATACTGAGGGTCCCTGAGGGCCAACTAGCCCAACAGGCATCTCCAGTATGCGCCAGGGAGCTGCGCTGCAGACAGGTGTTCTGAGGCCAAGCCCCTTTTTACACCTCTCTGCAACGCAGCTCTGTGGCGCTTACTGGAGGTACCTAGTGTTCTAGTTTGACCCTAGGGACCCTTAGGATTCAAGGGGACTTAATCTCTCAACTTAGAACAGCCACAGGGCGCGTTTACACAGTGGTGAAGGGAGGGGACGGGACCGGAGGTGACGTGTGGAAACACGCACTATGGCACGTTTTAAATTGGGGATATAATTTCCCTTCAATACTGAGGGCCCCTGGGGGCTAACTAGCCCACCAAGTGCTTCCAGTAAGCACCACTGAGCTGCATTGCAGAGAGGTGGTCCAGGCCGTGCCACTTTTTACACCTCTCTGCAACGCAGCTCTGTGGCACTTACTGGAGGTACCTAGTGGGCTAGTTGGACCCTAGGGACCCTCAGGATTCAAATGAACTTAATCTCCCAACTAAAAACGGACACAGGGCGTGTTTACACAGTGGTGAAGGGAGGGGACGGGGCCTGAGTTAACGTGTGCAAAAACGCCCTGTGGCCTGTTTTAAGAGGTAGTTTTAATCCCCCTGCCCTATTATATACTAGGGGCTTACAGAGGCAGTCATGCTAATCACAGGGGGACCCCAACGCATAATGTTCCCTAGTGTATGTAGGTGTTTTCACTGTATTCTAAGTGTCTTTTAACATAGCACTGGCTCTAGGACTGGTTAGTCAGACTCAGTTACCACCAGTATCCTTCTGAAAAAGTTGAGGGTACAGGATGATTTTGCAACAAGGCTTCTTTTGCTCTTCTTTTTGTTCTTTCTGCAAGTTATCCTTCTTCCTGCACTTTTCTTCGTCTTTGAGGACTTCTGTTGCTTATTTCTGCACTTCTTTTTTTTCTTTCTGTGCATGTTTTCTTCTTTCTTCACATGTCCTATCTCTGTAGGCATAGTTAGAAATTATCATTTAAAAAACCTTTGAAATTCACAGAAAAAACCATAGGTTTCAGGCACGTTATAGTTAGGAATTAGCATTTAAAAAACCTCAGAAATTCACTGAAAAAACCATAGGTTTCAGGCGTGTTATAGTTAGCTGGACTTTTCACTTGTACAAAACCATTGAAATTCCCCCGTTATAGTTAGGTCAGCTAACTATAACTCGCGCGCCCGCAATGCACTGCTGATGACGTCACATATTACATCACTCATGACATGGTCAGTGACATCACTCATGACATCACTGATGACATCTCAAATGACATCACTGATGACATCACTGATGGCATCATCCTTGTGATAGAGTGGCAGACCTCCTCTCGCCCTTATATAACCTTTGATACACACATTCAAAAATAGAGACTAAAATTTTCAAAACAATGGACATACCAATACCAGTTACAACAACCTCTTCAGTAATTCTAAGATCCACATACACATCCACTCATTCACCAACAGTCCTATACAGTCACTCATACATGTACTCACTCATCATATGTACTCATACACCTATACATCCTGTTACACAATGCCACTCATCCATAGAGTTACTCACATACATAGTCACTCATGCTAATAAAGAATCAAACATACATTTACTTGCATATACAGTTATACACACACCACCACACTTACTTCTACGGAAACTTACACATACTTAGTCTTTTAAACAATCACTTATAGAAACATATACTTATTCATACAGGAACTCTTTCAATCTCTCACTCTCACATATACTCACTTATATACACCAATAGTCACATATACTAGTTTAAAACATATGTAGTTACTCATAAAGACACTATTGAGACAGTCATTCACTCACTAACACACCCTTACACACACTCATCCACCCATACAGTCCTGCACACATGCTGTCTCCAACACATACAAACAGTGAGTCACTCATTCATGCACCTATGCACTACGTAATACCCCCCACCGAACCATGCAGACACTCAGACTGATACTCAAAAAACCAACTAATAACCTATATAGACACCCATGTAGCTACTCACCAACCCATGCAGCCACTTATACACAGAGAGACTAATACAGATATTTACATATTTAAACATTACTCACTAAGCCATGTATTCACTATGATACACTTAATCAGTCAGTTACACAATCAATTTTTCAAAAACAAATCATCCATTTAGACACTTATATACCCATTTATTCTTCCATCGACCTTGAGATATACATATATAAGACATATTTAATTTTCAGAAAAACACACATTCACTGGATGATGTCATCAGTGATGTCATTTGAGATGTCATCAGTGATGTCATGAGTGATGTCACTGACCATGTCATGAGTGATGTAATATGTGACGTCATTAGCAGTGCATTGCGGGCGCGCGAGTTATAGTTAGCTGAACTAACTATAACGGGGGAATTTCAATGGTTTTGTACAAGTGAAAAGTCCAGCTAACTATAACACGCCAGAAACCTATGGTTTTTTCAGTGAATATATATATATATTCACTTAAAAAACCATAGGTTTCACACATGTTATAGTTAGCTGGACATTTCACTCGTAAAAAACCAATGAAATTCCCCCGTTATAGTTAGTTCAGGTAACTATAACTCACGCGACCGCAATCCACTGCTGATGATGTCACATATTACATCACTGTATTTAGACACTTATTTACCAGTTTATTCTTCCTTTAACCTTTAGATATACATATATAAAAAATATTTATTTTACGGAAAGACACATATTCACTGGATGATGTCATCAGTGATGTAATATGTGACGTCATCAGCAGTGGATTGCGGTCGCGTGAGTTCTAGTTACCTGAACTAACTATAACGGGGGAATTTCAATGGTTTTTTACGAGTGAAATGTCCAGCTAACTATAACATGTGTGAAACCTATGTTTTTTTAAGTGAATTCGCAAGGTTTTTTAAATGCTAATTCCTAACTATAACGTGTGTGAAACCTATGGTTTAAGTGAACTTGCAAGGTTTTTTAAATGCTAATTCCTAACTATAACGTGTGTGAAACCTATGGTTTTTTCAGTGAATTTGCAAGGTTTTTTAAATGCTAATTCCTAACTATAACGTGTGTGAAACCTATGTTTTTTTAAGTGAATTTGCAAGGTTTTTTAAATGCTAATTCCTAACTATAACGTGTGTGAAACCTATGTTTTTTTTTAGTCAATTTGTAAGGTTTTTTAAATGCTAATTTATGTATGTATTATTATATTTTTTATATATTTATTTTACAATAAACTACCTATGTATATAGATTGACTGTATCCTGTAATATGGAAGGGCTCAGCTTTTTTTTTTGAATTTGGATAAAGTTGAACAGCATAGTTAATATCTTCTATAAACTTATAAACAGTTTATAATTTTTTTTTTTTTTAAGGGTTTTTCACCGTGCGCGCACTATTTGAATTTGGATAAAGTTGAACCGCATAGTTAATATCTTCTCTAAACGTATAAACAGTTTAAAATGTTTTTTTTTTTAAGGGTTTTTCACCCTTCGGGGTCCTTCAGGGACCCCCTGACAAAGGCTCGGGGTTCAGGAACTCTCTACCCTGCCCCCTTTTCATGTTCTCTACCTTTCTTTTTCACTGCCACACACAAAATGGCGTCCGACACTTCCTGATTTCAACGGATTCGAACGTTGACTGACATCTAACCACCAATCAGAATTACGCTCGCGCACGGCACGGTGTCCGCACCGTGCGCGCACCGTGCGCGCTTATAGATATTTATGTACTTTTAACTGCAATTTTCTCAGGAACAACTGAACAGATTGACACCATATATGTAAAAGGCACATGCCTGACCTGAGGACTACCTCTTTGCCAAATTTAAAGTAATTCTGTTCAGCCGTTCGGGCTGTACCTTCGACTAAAAGTCCTATGGGAAAATGCTTGGGGAAAACGTGTTTTGGGACCCCCCTTTTTTCTCAGCCCCCGCTTGACAAATCACCCCAAGACTTTCAGGGTAGGAGCTGAGCCAAGCGCCTCATTAGTTTTAAAAAATTTCGCGAGGATTCGTCAACCGGCGCCAAAGTTATTCAAAATAGAATTTTCAGATTTCCTATGGAAACTCGGTCCTAACTATAACTATGTTATGTTATGTTATGTTATTGTGATTTGTATAGCGCGCGATTATCAAGTAGGTGTCCTGGCGCTGTCCATTACTCCCTAAACCAAGAACCGGAATTATTTATCAAACAACCAAGTCTTCAGCGCTTTCCTAAATTGTAGTAAATTTTCCATGCATCGCAAGTGAAGTGGCAAACTGTTCCACAGCTTGGCTGCACCGTATGAAAAACTACGGCCTCCCCAACTAGCTTTTTTTATGACAGGAACCGTGATCAGACTGGCGTCAGAAGAACGGAGATGCCGGGCCGGGACATACCTTTTGAAACGCTTGATGAGGAAGTCTGGGCCTTCTCCGTGTAGGGCCTTAAAGACCAAACAAAGGGACTTAAACTGGACCCTACACTTAATAGGAAGCCAGTGTAGGTCTCGAATGGCCTTTGATATGGGAGAGAATTTGGGGATGCCAGTTAAGAGTCTGGCAGCTGCATTCTGCAGAAGCTGCAATCTATGCAAAATGCCTTCCTGAATGTTGAGGTACAGACTGTTGCAGTAGTCCAATCTGGATGTTATCAGGGCTACTGAGATATAGACCTCTTAACCAACCTATCTTATTTACTTGTGTGGAAAAATCTCTGAATTTATATATGTTTTACAACTTCTTTTGTGTATATAGTGCAGTATGTGGTATGGATGTTGGTATGTGAGATGAGGTAGCTAAACTTTTTATGTTTATAATTTCTTTTGTTGTTTTGTGAGGGGCACTGTCAACCATTTAGCAGTTTTTCTGTTTTAGGCAACTATTAATTTGTTGTCCACACTACTTGATTATGCACATGTATGTTTTATGTCAATTTATGTAAATTACAAAACAAAAAAGCAAAAATTGAAAATGTTATAAAAATCATGTTTTATCTTTGACTAAATAATAAAAACAAAGAAAAAGCACTTATGTTGTGAAGACAGTACATTTATGTGGTACACTTGGGGGATTGTTATATAAATTCAGAGATTTTTCCACACAAGTAAATAAGATAGGTTGGTTAAGAGGTCTATATCTCAATATTTCTGACTCTTTCCCCCCTCTTGAACCTTAAAGTAAACGGGGAATACCTTATTACATAGTGTAATTTTTGCGATTTTTCATCGCAGGTATCTGGTGAACATTCTTTTCTATATACATAGTCTCAGCATTCCCTTTTTTTCCCTTTTCTCTTTCAGTACTAGATTTTTTCTTCCTATATCAATCTTCGTTTTGACTTTCTGTCTTCACTGGATAACACTGAAGCCTGCTCTCAACACAGTATTGAATACATTGTCCCCCATAGCTCTCAGTGATACATCATGGAAGGCCTTAAAACTTTCGGTTTTTCCGATGATGATTTTGCGGCCATGATAGGACAAATAGCAGGTAGTAGTAACACCAATCCTACCCTAACAAGCAGTAGTAATGTAGAATGGACGAAACTATTAAATCTTAAAAAAAAGGCAAAGAGGATGGAGTCCCATGCTTTTTTTATGTTGGAATATTTAAAATCTGGAGTAATCCCCTCAGGCCTGAGGGTCAGAAACGTGCCAGCACTCTTTATCGAAGTACGCCAATTTCTGGAGCGCTGGTCGCTCATCGCTAATCGGTGTTCCAGAGATTGGATGCTCCTTATCATTGAAACCGTAAGAGAAATGATAAGTCCACTAAAACAGGAAATTTTGGACCTAGAAGAAAAGCTAAAAACTAGCTCAGCTTTAGATGATGCTAAGACCAAGTTAGATAACATCATTCAAGAAATGCAGGAGTTTGATGATTATCTTATAAAGAAGAAAACAAACAAACTGAAAAAAGATATTAGGTGGTTTTCACACGAGAAAATATATCCTTACCTCTTGAGTAATTATTACCAAGAAGGCATACAACAACCAGGCCAATACAATCCAAGACCTGATAGAAGGAATAAAATTGTGACATTTGAAGACACCAACTCATCTGACTCAGACTTGGAGGCATACAATGGAGGTGAAGATTCCAACTTCACTGACAGAAATCTAAGAGGCCATCCGTCTGAACAACAACTTAGAGGCCAACAATCGTCTCCTTTTTTATCGAGAGGCAGAGGCAGGACAAGGACAAGATTCTCAAGACCAACGAGAAATTATTACCAACCATTAGACCGTCCACATCAGCAGCCATACATGAGGACCAGGAACAACCAATATTGGAAATGACATCATACTCCCCCAATGAACAAATTCCCATCTTTAATTTGTCCAAGCATGAGTTGTCTATAGAAGAAACTAAACTTCTCAGCAAAGGTCTCTCGTTCGTTCCCAGCACACATCTTAATACGTACAGACTGAATAAAGATATCTTTTCGTTCTTTTGAAAAATAAGATTGAAAAAATATTTTTCAACAGTAACTATAGACGAACAAGAAAATAACTACTCAGGCTGCAAACCTCCGTCCAACTTTACGCCAACTCTAGACATGGTTGGCCCAGAAGTGGCGATTTTTGAAAAGACAGTTATTAAGGAGATGAAGAGAATAACCAAATACATCCCTAAACCGGCACCTAATCTGACCCCCGAAGAAAGAGAGGCCTGTAAATCCTTACAGAGTAACACACATATCACCATCAAACCGTGTGACAAAGCAGGAGGAATAGTCATCATGGACACCACTCTCTATACTGACAAAGTTAAATCCATGCTAGCAGTATCTGAACACTATCAGCCATCTAATATGAGAGCGATAAATTGTCTTAAAGACAAGATCAATGATATAACAAGTAAAGCCTTCGTAGATGGCTATATCTGCCAAAAAGAATTCGACTTTTTGAATAGAACTAATACAGTCACACCTGCCCTATATGGGATACCAAAGACCCATAAAAATATCTCAGACCCTCCTTTAAGACCTATAGTTTCCTCCATTAACTCCTACACAGAGCCTTTATCGCAATATGTTGACACTTTTCTCTGCCCTCTCACAACCCAGTATGCGTCATACATTAAAGACACAGGGCATATGATATCAACATTAGAAAACACACCCTATGACCAGAAAACTCAACTTCTAGTAACTCTAGACATAGAATCCCTTTATACCAACATCCCCCAAGACCAAGCAATAGAGGCTGTGGCAGCGCTTCTGGCTAGGGTACCGGGGACAAGACCAGATGGGTTCATCATTGAGTGCTTACAAATAGTACTACAACATAACTATTTTGAGTTTAAACAAGATATTTTCCACCAAATCAAAGGGACTAGTATGGGGGCTTCTTGTGCCCCCAGTGTAGCCAATATCTACATGGGGGAGTATGAGAGGAAACATATTTACAATGAGGCAGCACCATTTTTTGAGAACGTCACTCAGTGGCGACGATTCATAGACGATATTTTCTTTATTTGGGCTGGCACAGAACCTGATTTACTAGAATTCATATCCTGGTTGAACTCGAGTGACAACAACCTTAGATTCACTTGCCATTATTCATCAGATAAGGTAGAATTCCTGGACATATGGATCATGGGTAGAGAAGGACGGCTTGCAGTTAGCCTCTATAGGAAACCAACAGCCAAAAATACAATTCTAGATCACAGTAGTTACCATCCACCATGCCAAAAAGACTCGATACCATTCGGAGAATTCCTGAGAATTAGGAGGAACTGTACCAACATGAAGGACTATATGACACATGCGGAACAACTACAAGGTCGCCTTCTCCTTCGTGGCTACCCTAAAAGACTTGTAAAACAATCACTCAAGAGAGCAAAATATTATAACAGAGATACTCTTTTTAATAAGGAATCAAAACCAGCACAGGACAAGTTAGTTTGTGTCATAGACCATTCCAACCTTAACTATAAGATCAAACAAGTCCTAGAAAAAAACTGGAAAATTCTTAATACGAGCGATGATGAACCCACACGTAAACCGCTGGTGGCATTTAGAAGAAACCCTAACCTGAGAGATAAATTAGTACACAGCAGAGAACAACCTCAGGGGAAATGCACACAAACCACGATTGATGGTTTACCGCCACCTACAGGCAACTACACTTGTGGAAACTGTCATGCTTGTGCATCTGCGATCATTACCAAGACTTGGTCCTATAGAACAATAACAGGGACTTTAAAAAGTATGACAAACTGCAGGAGCTCCAACGTAATTTACATGATAACATGTCCATGTGGACTAGCCTATGTGGGCGAAACATCTAGAGAATTTCGTATACGCCTGTCAGAACACAAATCTGCCATAAGAACAGGCAAACTACAGGCGCCACTAGTCAAACACTTCATGGAAAACCAACATACAGAAACAGACCTTCGCTGGCTCATTCTAGAGAAAGTGAGACAAATGCCAGGGAAAGACCCAACTAAAATTCGCAAACAACGCGAAACATTTTGGATTTTCTCGCTAGATACAGTAGACCAAGGTCTTAATGAAGATATAACATGGCTAGTGACCTCTTGAATCATTGACACCACTGCCTATCTGATAACTGCTTACTTTGTCATATGCCTTATAGGCCCCACCAGTAAACAATGATAGTGTGGCACCTATATACAGCACACTATACATGTCTCTTCCTGAATAAATAGACATGCCATTTATTAAGATCATCTTAGGAGACCACTTATAGTCTCCACCATGGACCTTGATTCTTTTGGATTCGTGACTAGACTTATACAGAAAACTTATGCTTAATAGTATTTAGAAACAACTTTACTATGTTTAGCCCCTGCCTAATTACACAGTAGAATGTATATTCCAATTTCTGAGTGTAATATACCAACTTATTCCACCATAGAATGAGGCACCCTTTTCACCACTCTAAGATGGCGCCTTTTCCACTATGGAAAGAGGCACCCTTTTTACCACTCTAAGATGGCGCCCGTGTTGCCTCACTACAATCGGGACACATATATATATAAATTTCCTTGAGATAAACATCTCTAACATTTGGTATATATGCCCTTTGTAGATTTCAGAAAGATTGAAATTTCGACATTTAGCCGCTCGATCTTAATTACTGACTGTTTCTTTTTTCATTACAAATATATAGCTTTGTTCTTTCTATATTCTTAAAAGAAGTAACATTTAAATACACACATGCCATTAGTCAATTGGATGTAGGACACAGTGCGGGAGAATTTATTCTTTACCTTTTAAGGGTGACTATGACCCTTTACAATATGTCACCCATACTAAGCCATTTTCTATAGCGACGGCACCAATCAGGCTGATAATATCGCGAGAACACGCAATACTCAGCGGAGATATATAGCTGTTTGCTTCTCGCTTACATTTGAACGACACCGAGCAACAAGAGGGACACGCTGTACCAAAGCACGCGAGGTAAGAACATATCCATGCTTAGATCTCCGTTTTTGTTTCTTGTTTGCCGAGCGTTATACTCATCCATTGAATTTACTCCAACTTGAACTCGGTTCTGTGCACATAACGAGTAATTGTTCTTTTCTCTAAGGTTAAGCAACATAATCTAGTGTAGAGTTAGAAAGCCTCTGCTCCTATGACTACGCTTCTATAATGTTACAAACTAAACAAAACAAGGGGATTCCCTGCGTTTATATAAGATTCATACCCATTCCAATATGTCGCCTTTACTACCGGGCTTTTTTAGCTGTCCTACAATGGTCACGCGCTTATGATCGCGAAACTATGTACCAAAGGACATACAGATAAACAAGTCTGCAAGGTCCCCGCTCTTAAGTTTTGACAGTTTCAACTTGTAAATAATTATGATAGAAGGAGACTTTAAATAATTATGATAGAAGGAGACTTTAGGCTTGTCTAAAGCTGGAATCATTTGAAGTTACTAGCCGTAATGCGTCAATTTCGAGGTAATATCTGACCCATTGCAGTTAGTCACCTCTGAATAAACCGTCCGTTTTTCGGAAAATATCCCGCCTTTTTTGCTTAAAAATATTGGTTAACCGATAAAATACAAATGATGCTCTAATAAAACCGTCATGCAATTATCTGCAAAGAATTAGGCAAGTAGAGCATCATATTAACCCATACGAATAGCATTATTGGAGACAAATCTCGAAAATATATCATTCAACTGATAGATGTGTTGTTTTAAAATAAGGTAGAAATACTAAAATATGTCTTATACTATCATATCTGCCTTCCAGAATTAATAACCTGAACTTCATGTGTAAGTTTGCATAAGAATCGGCAGCATGCAAACTTGAAATAGACCACCCTCTTGTCTGGCGCCTTACAAATCGTTTGAGGTAAGATCGACATCAGTTTTCCCACAGAACTCACGCCACACTTTAAGATACATATTAAAAATCTTCTTATATGTGTCTTTACCTCATAGATACATTGCTTTGCCAGAGGAGACTTATGACGGAGAGTCCTATGACAAAAAGCCAATACAAGCAAAAAAGAATATATTGTAATCACCATACGAATCTCTGACTCTATAGACCTAAGCAGTCAGTGTAAGAAACTTTACCTACTCCTATTCGAACAGTAACTGCGTGTCTCATTTTATTACTTTTCTGAATAGCCTTTCTCATTGCATTTACAGCTTCGCTTTCGCCCTATTATCTAGTCAACACAAAAGCGCTAGCATAGCGATCCAAATACACAATCTGTGTTGAAACAGGTATTTTAAATAATATTGTGTTATTTTGTGTTGAACACTGGGAGAAGGGCTCTATGTTTAATCCATAGGCACATTATAAATTCACTTTGGTTCATTCCCACAACCAATTGCATTTTCTGTCACTTTGGAGAAGGGCTTTTGTATAATCTTAAATTTTCTAAATCTAATAATTCTCCTTCTTCTGTCTGCCTGAGACTTGCATGAACCAGCTATTTTGAAGTAATCTAAAATAAGTTTTCTAAGTAATACATTAAATACCCTCATGTTCCCCATATCTGACACACAGTGGTCTTGCTTTTTCAGAAGGAAAGTAGCCCCTCCATGGTTTTTTATTATCTGATGGTCCTGAGGAAGGTGATCTTTATCACCGAAACGTGCGTAGACCAGACCGAATGTTTTGACAGCTGGAAAATAAATCTATACGGATCAATTTAAACACAGATGAAATAAAAGGAAAAGCTATTTTGAGATAAATGTCAACAGAATACACTGATAAATAACACTTTAAGAAAGAAAAGATTTCCAGCGTTTAAACATATGTTTTACAACTTCTTTTGTGTATATAGTGCAGTATGTGGTATGGATGTTGGTATGTGAGATGAGGTAGCTAAACTTTTTATGTTTATAATTTCTTTTGTTGTTTTGTGAGGGGCACTGTCAACCATTTAGCAGTTTTTCTGTTTTAGGCAACTATTAATTTGTTGTCCACACTACTTGATTATGCACATGTATGTTTTATGTCAATTTATGTAAATTACAAAACAAAAAAGCAAAAATTGAAAATGTTATAAAAATCATGTTTTATCTTTGACTAAATAATAAAAACAAAGAAAAAGCACTTATGTTGTGAAGACAGTACATTTATGTGGTACACTTGGGGGATTGTTATATAAATTCAGAGATTTTTCCACACAAGTAAATAAGATAGGTTGGTTAAGAGGTCTATATCTCAATTTTTCTGACTCTTTCCCCCCTCTTGAACCTTAAAGTAAACGGGGAATACCTTATTACATAGTGTTATCAGGGCTACTACAACAGTCTGTCGATGCTCCTGAGGAAGAAGGAACAAAATCTTTTTCAACATTCTCAGGATGTAGCCGGTTTTAGAGGCTACCGCCTTTACCTGTAGTGCCATGGATAGTTTGGCGTCCACCACCATTCCAAGATTCTTTACTTTATTTACCGGAGTGGGAAGGGCCCCCAGTTCCTGCGGCCGCCAAGCCGGGGTCCAGAAACTAGGGTTGTTACCAAACAACATAACCTCGGTTTTGTTGGAATTCAACCTGAGGCAGTTGCTTGCCATCCATTGAGCCACTTCGGACATACAGGACTGAAAATTCTGGTCCATCCCTAGTTCGTGGCCGGGAAGTAGAGACACAACAATTTGCGTATCATCCGCATAGGAGGTAACACTAAAACCGTGGTTTCTGATAATGGGCGCAAGGGAGGAGACGTATATGTTGAACAGGGTGGGACTCAGCGAGGATCCCTGTGGGACACCGCAAGGCAGAGAAAAAGGTCGGGAAGAAAAATTTTCCAAGGATACTATTTGGCTCCGATCAGAAAGAAAGGAGTTTAGTAGATCCCATACCTTTTGCTGAATTCCACTTTTCCTAAGTTGGTCCATCAACAAACCGTGATGGACCATATCGAAAGCAGTGGATTGATCCAAAAGGATCAAGGCTGCTCTGCCTCCCTGATCCACCGCGGACCGCCAGTAGATAATATATATATATATATATATACATATTTATATTTTAAAAAATTATGAATAATTATTAGTTAGGAAAACTATATTCATTCTTTAAAAAAAAAAATATTATACAGAAGTCGTGCACCCTACACGATGGCTGCATGCATTCAGGTAGCCATTTTGAAAAGTCGCGCTGGGGTTGCGACTTTGGCGTAATTTGTAAAGTATGAAATATCTTTAAATTAATTAGAAATAAAAGTTTTCCTTTAAGTGTTTGTCTACATGTATTTTTAAAGTATTATTTTCAATATAATTTCGACTAAAAATGATTAGATTATTATTAGATTCGGAGGGATGGCTATTTTGCGCGATCTGTTTTGCAAGATTTCTTGGTCTAGTCAGGTGGACACCCTCCTCCGGATGAGGTACGGCTTGAGGATTCTATTCAAAAGGTGAGGAATCAACAGGCAGAAGTATCCATCAGAAGAGCAAGTTACTTACCTTCGGTAATACTTTTTCTGGTGGATACAGTATCTGCCTGTGGATTCCTCACTGTCCCACCCACCTTCCCGTTGTCCACCTGTTTCTACCAAAAAGATGCTTTTACTGTTTGGCATGAATGTTTTTAATATGTCTTAATCATGCTTATGTTTAATTAGTGAGAAATGCTTGATCTGTTGCTATTTCTTTATGCCTTTATCGGTTATGCATTAGTATATATATATATATTCACTTAAAAAACCATAGGTTTCACACACGTTATAGTTAGGAATTAGCATTTAAAAAACCTTGCAAATTCACTGAAAAAACCATAGGTTTCACACACGTTATAGTTAGGAATTAGCATTTAAAAAACCTTGCAAATTCACTTAAACCATAGGTTTCACACACGTTATAGTTAGGAATTAGCATTTAAAAAACCTTGCGAATTCACTTAAAAAAAACATAGGTTTCACACATGTTATAGTTAGCTGGACATTTCACTCGTAAAAAAACATTGAAATTCCCCCGTTATAGTTAGTTCAGGTAACTAGAACTCACGCGACCGCAATCCACTGCTGATGACGTCACATATTACATCACTGATGACATCATCCAGTGAATATGTGTCTTTCCGTAAAATAAATATTTTTTATATATGTATATCTAAAGGTTAATGGAAGAATAAACTGGTAAATAAGTGTCTAAATACAGTGATGTAATATGTGACATCATCAGCAGTGGATTGCGGTCGCGTGAGTTATAGTTACCTGAACTAACTATAACGGGGGAATTTCATTGGTTTTTTACGAGTGAAATGTCCAGCTAACTATAACATGTGTGAAACCTATGGTTTTTTAAGTGAATATATATATATATTCACTGAAAAAACCATAGGTTTCTGGCGTGTTATAGTTAGCTGGACTTTTCACTTGTACAAAACCATTGAAATTCCCCCGTTATAGTTAGTTCAGCTAACTATAACTCGCGCGCCCGCAATGCACTGCTAATGACGTCACATATTACATCACTCATGACATGGTCAGTGACATCACTCATGACATCACTGATGACATCTCAAATGACATCACTGATGACATCATCCAGTGAATGTGTGTTTTTCTGAAAATTAAATATGTCTTATATATGTATATCTCAAGGTCGATGGAAGAATAAATGGGTATATAAGTGTCTAAATGGATGATTTGTTTTTGAAAAATTGATTGTGTAACTGACTGATTAAGTGTATCATAGTGAATACATGGCTTAGTGAGTAATGTTTAAATATGTAAATATCTGTATTAGTCTCTCTGTGTATAAGTGGCTGCATGGGTTGGTGAGTAGCTACATGGGTGTCTATATAGGTTATTAGTTGGTTTTTTGAGTATCAGTCTGAGTGTCTGCATGGTTCGGTGGGGGGTATTACGTAGTGCATAGGTGCATGAATGAGTGACTCACTGTTTGTATGTGTTGGAGACAGCATGTGTGCAGGACTGTATGGGTGGATGAGTGTGTGTAAGGGTGTGTTAGTGAGTGAATGACTGTCTCAATAGTGTCTTTATGAGTAACTACATATGTTTTAAACTAGTATATGTGACTATTGGTGTATATAAGTGAGTATATGTGAGAGTGAGAGATTGAAAGAGTTCCTGTATGAATAAGTATATGTTTCTATAAGTGATTGTTTAAAAGACTAAGTATGTGTAAGTTTCCGTAGAAGTAAGTGTGGTGGTGTGTGTATAACTGTATATGCAAGTAAATGTATGTTTGATTCTTTATTAGCATGAGTGACTATGTATGTGAGTAACTCTATGGATGAGTGGCATTGTGTAACAGGATGTATAGGTGTATGAGTACATATGATGAGTGAGTACATGTATGAGTGACTGTATAGGACTGTTGGTGAATGAGTGGATGTGTATGTGGATCTTAGAATTACTGAAGAGGTTGTTGTAACTGGTATTGGTATGTCCATTGTTTTGAAAATTTTAGTCTCTATTTTTGAATGTGTGTATCAAAGGTTATATAAGGGCGAGAGGAGGTCTGCCACTCTATCACAAGGATGATGCCATCAGTGATGTCATCAGTGATGTCATTTGAGATGTCATCAGTGATGTCATCAGTGATGTCACTGACCATGTCATGAGTGATGTAATATGTGACGTCATCAGCAGTGCATTGCGGGCGCGCGAGTTATAGTTAGCTGACCTAACTATAACGGGGGAATTTCAATGGTTTTGTACAAGTGAAAAGTCCAGCTAACTATAACACGCCTGAAACCTATGGTTTTTTCAGTGAATTTCTGAGGTTTTTTAAATGCTAATTCCTAACTATAACGTGCCTGAAACCTATGGTTTTTTCTGTGAATTTCAAAGGTTTTTTAAATGATAATTTCTAACTATGCCTACAGAGATAGGACATGTGAAGAAAGAAGAAAACATGCACAGAAAGAAAAAAAAGAAGTGCAGAAATAAGCAACAGAAGTCCTCAAAGACGAAGAAAAGTGCAGGAAGAAGGATAACTTGCAGAAAGAACAAAAAGAAGAGCAAAAGAAGCCTTGTTGCAAAATCATCCTGTACCCTCAACTTTTTCAGAAGGATACTGGTGGTAACTGAGTCTGACTAACCAGTCCTAGAGCCAGTGCTATGTTAAAAGACACTTAGAATACAGTGAAAACACCTACATACACTAGGGAACATTATGAGTTGGGGTCCCCCTGTGATTAGCATGACTGCCTCTGTAAGCCCCTAGTATATAATAGGGCAGGGGGATTAAAACTACCTCTTAAAACAGGCCACAGGGCGTTTTTGCACACGTTAACTCAGGCCCCGTCCCCTCCCTTCACCACTGTGTAAACACGCCCTGTGTCCGTTTTTAGTTGGGAGATTAAGTTCATTTGAATCCTGAGGGTCCCTAGGGTCCAACTAGCCCACTAGGTACCTCCAGTAAGTGCCACAGAGCTGCGTTGCAGAGAGGTGTAAAAAGTGGCACGGCCTGGACCACCTCTCTGCAATGCAGCTCAGTGGTGCTTACTGGAAGCACTTGGTGGGCTAGTTAGCCCCCAGGGGCCCTCAGTATTGAAGGGAAATTATATCCCCAATTTAAAACGTGCCATAGTGCGTGTTTCCACACGTCACCTCCGGTCCCGTCCCCTCCCTTCACCACTGTGTAAACGCGCCCTGTGGCTGTTCTAAGTTGAGAGATTAAGTCCCCTTGAATCCTAAGGGTCCCTAGGGTCAAACTAGAACACTAGGTACCTCCAGTAAGCGCCACAGAGCTGCGTTGCAGAGAGGTGTAAAAAGGGGCTTGGCCTCAGAACACCTGTCTGCAGCGCAGCTCCCTGGCGCATACTGGAGATGCCTGTTGGGCTAGTTGGCCCTCAGGGACCCTCAGTATTGAAGAGGAATTAATTCCCCAACTTACAACTCGCCAGGAGGCGCGTTTGCAGAGTGCTGCAAGGAGGGGGCGTGGCCTCCTGCGCGATGCCAGTCTTTTATTTATTTTAATTTTTTAAGAAGGGGGGCTGTGTGGTTCCCCTTCTTATTCTAATTTATTGGCCCTGATGACCCCATCCCCCAGGGCCTGTCTCCTAATTATATTTTTTTGACCCCAATCTCCAGGGCCGGCCACTGTTTTTTATTATTTTAAAAAAATATATATTTATAGACACACCTAGGACATGCTGGACAAACCGTACGTACCTATCACCATGACGATTTGCGTGATATTCATTAAAAGGCGACTATGCATACAATGAATCCACGTGGAATGTATTTACACCACTAGTGAAGCTCTGACATGTCTGATGCCCTACCGTGTCTAATCCCGGTAGACACCCATGTCGTTTATACAAACATGGGTAGCTATTGACGGGCACATTTAATACACATGCACACCAAGCCATTCAAAGGGGATTCAACAAAAATTCGACCAAAACTATGCAAGAAACCCCCCTCACAGTTAATAAAACACACATCCACTGCCGGATGTGTAATACTTTTTATTTTACTCTCTGGAAAGGGGACGAACATCACTTGAGAGTCACAGCGCGCTCCTGGCAGAGCCCAATGCTCTGTTACACCCACCATTGCCTGCTGAGTGCCACACACTTCTGTGTTGTATTCCACTAGCTAGTGCATATGCTATGACACTCTCTAGCCCATGTGCACTGTAACACCACCCCGTGAATATGTCATGCCACACTTGTCTTCGCACGGGTTATATTGCCCCATCTAACGTGCCTTCCTCGATGCCTATGTTATAACGCACAGTGCTATGCCATACATATTACAATCTGGGATCCATATCTTTGTCACAGTGCATATGCAACGTTACACTCCCCAGCACATATTTTATATTACAACTTTAGAGACTAGTTAGGTTACACAACACTGCCCTGTGCATATTACACTCCAAGGTGCATATCGCATAGCATGCGCTAGTGCCTGTGTTATCTCGCGCTCTCCAATGAATCTGTCATTGCGCACAATGTATTGCATATTATATTTCACGCCCGGTTCATCTTATATCACACTTTTTGGTGCATAGTTTATACCATACACTATATCTAGTTTTCATTTTCAATCGTGCTCTCAGGACTATGTTCTATATAACATTATGTTCACCTACCCTTTTCACGGGCATTACATTTTGCGATAGGGGGTGGAGGGTCAGGGGGTGTTTCTGCCAAGCGAGCCCGGAGTCACAGTCACAAACGTCCTCTTCTTCCTGAATAAAAGTGAGATTATGCAGCATAGTTGTTCATATTTTAAGTAGTTCGCACAGACACACAATTTAAAAACAATAAAGTTCCTAATACCCGCCTTCTCTGAACAGTTAGCTTGCTGCCCCATCCCCCTCCTCTCTATCCTCTGTTGTGTGAATCCATGGACTAGCCTCCTCCCTCCTGCCATGCATGGTCTGATGTGCTGCCACTGCCCTCAATTTAGTATGATGTACCAGTCCACTCCTCCTGCCCTCCATTGCCCAATTCTATGCCCCATCATTGACCTCCTGCTTAAACTCTGTGCTTAGCTTGCTGCCCCTATTCTCCTTCCCCCTGCCCTCCGATGTCTTTGTGCATGCCCCTGCTCCATCCTTTTTGCCCACCATGTTCCATGGACCTGCCACTCCTATCTACTCTGAGTGTTCTGTTGAGCTGCCACTCCCCTCCCACCTGCCTAGCATTGTCAGATGACTGTAACCTGTCCCTGCCACTTCCACCCTGCCTGTCCACATGCCATGCCCCTATCCTCTTCCTCCTGTCCTACATGGTCCATTGTACTGCCACACCCTTCTGCCCTCCCTGGTCTGCTGCAACTGCTCCTCCTGCCTGTCCCGTGCGGTCTGTTGTGAGGCCCCTTCCCCTGAAATTTCTTGTCTGTGCACAGGTCCTGACCCTCCCTTCTATCCTCCATCGTCCTTTGTGCATGCCCCTGCACCCTCCTTCTTGCCCATCATAGCCATTGTGCTGCCACTAACCCTCCCACTTGCCATGCTTGGTCTTCTGTGCTGCCATGGCCCCTCCCACCTTCCCTGTGTGGTCAGTTAGCTGCCCCTGACCCCCTCCCACCTTCCCTCCATGGTCTGTGTGTATGCCATCACAGTCTCACTGTTGCTCTTCATGGTGTGTCTTGCTTCTAGTGCCTATCCTGCCTGACCTCCATGGCTATCTTGCTGCTCCTGCCCTGCCCCCTTGCTCCCAGCCCTCTGTTTACATGTGCAGACCCCTACTCCCTCCCTCCTGGCTTGTCTGTTCCATTGTAATACCCCTGGACATTGAGAGGTGCACCAAACTGACCCTAGAGGGCAGGCATCAGGGTTTGCAGCAGCACAATACACCACACAGGGCATGCGGGACGGGAGTGCAGCACAACAATCCATAGAAAGCAATAGGGAGGGGACAGGACCATGCACATGGACAACAGACAACAGAGGGGAAAGAGGCAATGGTAGCTAGCTGACCATAATGGACAGACAGGAGAGAAAGCTGCAGCATAACAGACCATAAAGGGCAGGAGGGACGGATCAGGGGCATTACAATGGAACCGACAAGCCAGGAAGGAGGGAATAGGGGTCTGCACATGGAAACAGAGGGCTGGGGGCAAGGGGGCAGGGCAGGAGCAGCAAGATGACCATGGAGGTCAGGCAGGATGGGCACTAGAAACAAGACACACCATGGAGAGCAACAGTGAGACTGATGGCATACACACAGACCATGGAGGGAAGGTGGGAGGGGGTCAGGAGCAGCTAGCTGACCACACAGGGAAGGTGGGAGGGGCCATGGCAGCACAGAATACCATGCATGGCAAGCGGGAGGGTTAGTGGCAGCACAATGGCTATGATGGGCAAGAAGGAGGGTGCAGGGGCATGCACAAAGGACCATGGAGGACAGAAGGGAGGGTCAGGACCTGGGCACAGACAAGAGAGTTCAGGGGAAGGGGCCTCACAACAGACCGCACGGGGCAGGCAGGAGGAGCAGTTGCAGCACAACAGACCAGGGAGGGCAGAAGGCTGTGGCAGTAAAATGGACCATGAAGGACAGGAGGAAGAGGATAGGGGCATGGCATGTGGACAGGCAGGATGGAGGTGGCAGGGACAGCTACAGTCATCTGACAATGCTAGGCAGGTGGGAGGGGAGTGGCAGCTCAACAGAACACTCAGAGTAGATAGGAGTGGCAGGTCCATGGAACATGGTGGTCAAAAAGGATGTAGCAGGGGCATGCACAAAGACATCGGAGGGCAGGGGGAAGGAGAATAGGGTCAGCAAGCTAAGCGCAGAGGCCAAGCAGGAGGTCAATGATTGCCCATAGAATTGGGCAATGGAGGGCAGGAGGAGTGGACTGGTACATCATGCTAAATGAAGGGCAGTGGCAGCACATCAGACCATGCATGGCAGGAGGGAGGAAGCTAGTCCATGGATTCAGACAACAGAGGATAGGGAGGAGGTTGATGGGGCAGCAAGCTAACTGTTCATAGAAGGTGGGCATTAGGAACTTTATTGTTTTTAAAATGTGTGTCTGTGTGAACTACTTAAAATATGAACAAGTATGCAGCATAATCTCACTTTTATTCAGAAAGAAGAGGACGTTTGGGACTGACTCCGGGCTCACTTGGCAGGAACATACCCTGACCCTCCACCCCCCAACGCAAAATGTAATGCCTGTGAAAAGGGTAGGTGGACGCAGTGTTATATAGAACATAGTCCTGAGAGCACGATTGAAAATGAAAACTAGATATAGTATATGGTATAAACTATGCACCAAAAAGTGTGATATAAGATGAACCGGGGCGTGAAATATAATAAGCAATACATTGTGCGCAATGACAGATTCATTGGAGAGCACGAGATAGCACAGGCACTAGCGCTTGCTATGTGATATGCGCCTTGGAGTGTAATATGCACAGGGCAGTGTTGTGTAACCTAAGTAGTCTCTAAAGTTGTAATATAAAATATGTGCTGGGTAGTGTAACATTGCATATGCACTGTGACAAAGATATGGATCCCAGATTGTAATAAGTATGTCATAGCGCTGTGCTTTATAACATAGGCATTGAGGAAGGCACGTTAGATGGGGCAATATAACCCGTGCAAAGGCAAGTGTGGCATGACATATTCACGGGGTGGTGTTACAGTGCACATGGGCTAGAGAGTGTCATAGCATAAGCACTAGATGGTGGAATACAACACAGAGGTGTGTGGCACTCGGCAGGCAATGGTGGGTGTAACACAGCATTGGGCTCAGCCAGGAGCACACTGTGACTCTCAAGTGAGGTTTGTCTCCTTTCCAGAGAGTAAAATAAAAAGTATTACACATCCGGCGGTGGATGTGTGTTTTATTAACTGTGAGGGGGTTTCTTGCATAGTTTGGTCGAATTTTTGTCGAATCCCCTTTGAATGGCTTGGTGTGCATGTGTATTAAATGTGCCCGTCAATAGCTACCCATGCTTGTATAAATAAACGACAAGGGTGTCTACTTGGAGAGTACCCACCAGCGGGGGCGCCGGGATTAGGCACGGTAGGGTGTCAGACATGTCAGAGCTTCACTAGCGGTGTGAATACATTCTACGTGGATTCATTGTATGCATAGTCGCCTTTTAATGAATATCACGCAAATCGTCATGGTGATAGGTACATTCGGTTTGTCCAGCAACACAGCCCCCCTCCTAAAGAATAAAAAAAAAAAAAAAAGGCCATGACCCAGGGGTTGGGGTCCCCGGGGCCGATTAAGGCCTTGGGAGGGCCAAATTAATTTTTTTCAACAAAAAAAACTTAGGGTGCAGGCCATGGGGGATGGGGTCCCCAGGGCTAATAAATTAGAAAAAGAAAGGGGGGTCACACAGCCCTCCTTCTTAAAAATAAATAAATAAAAGACCGGCATCGCGCCGGAGGCCATGCCCCCTCCTTGCAGCACTCTGCAAACGCGCCCCCTGGCCAGTTGTAAGTTGAGGAATTAATTCTCCTTCAATACTGAGGGTCCCTGAGGGCCAACTAGCCCAACAGGTATCTCCAGTATGCGCCAGGGAGCTGCGTTGCAGACAGGTGTTCTGAGGCCACGCCACTTTTTACACCTCCATGCAACACAGCTCTGTGGCGCTCACTGGAGGTACCTAGTGGACTAGTTTAACCCTAGGGACCCTTAGGATTCAAGGGGACTTAATCTCTCAACTCAGAATGGCCACAGGGCGCGTTTACACCGTGGTGAAGGGAGGGGACGGGGTCTGAGGTGACGTGTGCAAACACGCCCTGTGGCGCGTTTTTAAGTTGGGGAAATAATTCCCTTTCAATCCTGAGGGACCCTGGGGTCCAACTAGCCCACCAGGTGCTTCCAGTAAGCACCACTGCTCTGCGTTGCAGAGAGGTGGTGCAGGCCGTGCCACTTTTTACACCTCTCTGCAACGCAGCTCTGTGGCGCTTACTGGAGGTACCTAGTGGTCTAGTTGGACTCTAGGGACCCTCAGGATTCAAGGGGACTTAATCTCCCAACTTAAAATGGCTACAGGGTGTGTTTACACAGTGGGAAAGGGAGGGGACGGGGCATGAGGTGTCGTGTTCAAACACGCCCTGTGGTGCGTTTTAAGAGGTAGTTTTAATCCCCTGCCCTATTATATACTAGGGGCTTACAGAGGAGGTCATGCTAATCACAGGGGGACCCCAACGCATAGTGTGCCCTAGTGTATGTAGGTGTTTTCACTGTATTCTGAGTGTCTTTTAACATAGCACTGGCTCTAGGACTGCTTAGGCAGACTCAGTTACCACCAGTATCCGTCTGAAAAAGTTGAGGGTACAGGATGATTTTGCAACAAGGCTTCTTTCTGCTCTTCTGTTTGTTCTTTCTGCATGTTATATTTCTTCCTGCACTTTTCTTCGTCTTTGAGGACTTCTGTTGCTTCTTTCTGCATTTCTTTTTTTTCTTTCTGTGCGTTTTTCCTTCTTTCTTCACATGTCCTATCTCTGTAGGCATAGTTAGAAATTAGCATTTAAAAAACCTTTGAAATTCACTGAAAAAAACCATAGGTTTCAGGCACGTTATAGCTAGGAATTAGCATTTAAAACACCTTAGAAATTCACTGAAAAAACCATAGGTTTCAGGGGCGATATAGTTAGCTGGACTTTTCACTCGTACAAAACCATAGAAATTCCCCCGTTATAGTTAGTTCAGCTAACTATAACTCGCGCGCCCGCAATGCACTGCTGATGACGTCACATATTACATCCCTCATGACATGGTCAGTGACATCACTCATGACATCACTGATGACATCATCCTTGTGATAGAGTGGCAGACCTCCTCTCCCCCTAATATAACCTTTCATACACACATTCAAAAATAGAAATTAAAATTTTCAAAACAATGGACATACCAATACCAGTTACAACAACCTATTCAGTAATTGTAAGATCCACATACACATCCACTCATTCACCAACAGTCCTATACAGTCACTCATACATGCACTCACTCATCATATGTATTCATACACCTATACATTCTGTTACACAACGCCACTCATCCATAAAGTTACTCACACACGTAGTCACTCATGCTAATAAAGAATCAAACATCCGTTTACCTGCACATTCAGTTATACACACACCACCACACTTACTTCTACAGAAACTTACACATACTTAGTCTTTTAAACAATCACTTATAGAAACTCATACTTATTCATACAGGAACTCTTTCAATCTCTCACTCTCACATATACTCACTTATATACACCAATAGTCACATATACTAGTTTAAAACATATGTAGTTACTCATAGAGACACTATTGAGACAGTCATTCACTCACTAACACACCCATGCACACACTCATCCACCCATACAGTCCTGCACACATGCTGTCTTCAACACATACAAACAGTGAGTTACTCATTCATGCACCTATGCACTACGTAATACCCCCCACCGAACCATACAGACATCAGACACTCATATTGATACTCAAAAAATCAACTAATAACCTATATAGACACTCATGTAGCTACTCACCAACCCATGCAGCCACTTATACACAAAGTGAGAGACTGGTACAGATATTTACATATTTAAACATTACTCACTAAGATACACTTAATCAGTCAGTAATACAATCAATTTTTCTAAAACAAATCATCCATTTAGACATTTATATACCCATTTATTCTTCCATCGACCTTGAGATATACATATATAAAACATATATAATTTTCAGAAAAACACACATTCACTGGATGATGTCATCAGTGATGTCATTTGAGATGTCATCAGTGATGTCATGAGTGATGTCACTGACCATGTCATGAGTGATGTAATATGTGACGTCATCAGCAGTGCATTGCGGGCGCGCGAGTTATAGTTAGCTGAACTAACTATAACGGGGGAATTTCTATGGTTTTGTACGAGTGAAAAGTCCAACTAACCTATGGTTTTTTCAGTGAATTTCTAAGTTTTTTTTAATGCTAATTCCTAGCTGTAACGTGCCTGAAACCTATGGTTTTTTCAGTGAATATATATATATATATATATATATATATATATATATATATATATATATATATATATATATATATATATATATATTTATTTATATATATATTTTTTTTTTCACCAAAAGAAGAAATACTCGCACTCCAGGACATAATTCAAGAGCTTCTTTACTTCAGATTTTCAAAACAGCCCAACACCATCGAGTTCCCTTAATTAACCAACGCGTTTCAACCACTCTGGTCTTGCTCACGGTCGTGCAAAAGTGATTCATTTTCACAGTACAATCATTATAACTATTTACAATTTTGTATGATGAGCCATTTTCTTCTGTTATATATAATATATATATATTTGTTGGCAGTTTAGTAATGGCTTAGTGCCCTGATTGTATGATATAGTACCTCATACACTTATACTTCATACATTGTTGCCAATCAGTACATGATTTTTTGCTTAGACTTTTGAGTCTTTTGCATTTCAAATGTTCTATGCATAAGCAGGTTATTTACAAGTGAACACTGAGTTCCTCATCACCGTTCAGTCCTTTCGGCTGTTTGGTTTGGAATCTGATTATCAGTTTTGACTCCAATTGTCTCAATTTTTTTGTTCTATCTCCTCCTCTCTCATTCATGGGGATTGTTGCAAGTCCCCAATAGTTCATTTTCTGCCATCCATATTTGTGATGTAATTTCATATGTTTTGTCATTGCATATGTTTGATCGTCATTTTGGATTGCGCGGATATGTTCTAGTATTCTCTTTTTTAGTTGACATATTGTACTTCCAATATATCTGCTTCCGCAATTGCATTCCAACATGTATACAGCATATGTACTTTCACAGTTGATTTTTTCTTTAATTATGTATTTCTTTCCTTTTGGACCCATGATTTCTTTTTTGTTTGTTCCAATTTTGCAAGCCTTGCACTTTTCGCATTTTTTAAAACCTCTTTGATGATCCGAAAGCCAGGTTTTCTTTTGTATTCCTGTAAAATGGCTATGTACGATTTTATCTTGAATTGATGGTGCTTTTTTGTAAGCTATATTCGGTTTATCATTGAGAATTTTTCTCATGTCCGGATCTCTCAATAATATATGCCAATGTTTGTTCATGATTTCTGAAATGGCATCATTTTCTTTACTGTACGACAGAATCATTCTTATATCTGACGATTCATTTTTTTGTTGTTCATGCTTGGCTTGTAAGGTGGATTCTCTTGGAATTTGTTCTGTCTTTATTCTTCCCAGTCCTATATCTGTAGGTTTGTAACCTCTTTCTAGGATTTTTTGGGTCGTTTCATCCATTTTTAGTTCTAGTTCATCCTCATCTGAGCAATTGCGTTTCATACGTAGGAATTCCCCAAAGGGTATGCTTTTAATTAGTGATTTTGGATGAAAGCTGGTTCCATGGAGTAGGCTATTCGTGGCTGTATGCTTTTGATACGTTGTAGTTTTTAGTTGGCCATTTTCCTGGTATACTTCAAGAATTGGATTTTTGTTTTGTTTACATTATGTGTACTATATATAATTAGTATACTATGTATACACGTGAAAATGTGTTGGTCCATCTGTTTACCTCGGTGACATGAAAAAAATGGGTCAGCACGCCCACGACGTCCTCTTATGGCTCCTATGACGTCATACGGTGTAGCGAGCGGAACCGTGCTATTATCACATCGTCGGCGACGTGGGAGAGCTAGGAAAGAATTTCCGCGGAATGCTGGCACAGGGGATATACACCTAAGTGATCAGGCTAGTCCTTTGGGAGCAACAACTTATGTTGCAACTCCAGAAACCTAAACCAGTGAACCGAGGGCAGAGGCCCTGCAGGTTGCACACGAGGTGGGGAGCCAAGTTGTGTGCACCGGAGGGGCAGCAAAATGACAAGCACCAATACCCACAGAAAAGGTAACGAGGGCCCTGAATAACACAGGATCTTCTCTTTGTATCTGGCAGGAACAACAAGGTTAAAATGCACTAGGTCCAAAATGTAGAGTTAATGCTACAACAACTTCAAGAGGACCAGCGATGGATGCCACTTCTGCCTTCTGTAAACTTTAGGCAGCACATGGGTCACTCGGTACAGTCATACTGCGGTGAGACGCACACTCGTTGACCTCTCATTGCACTGCTACACACTTCGGGGACAACGCTTTCCATTAGCTGTGTTTTCTGATGACGTGTCGTGCCGGCCCTAACAGCTGAACCCCTTTAGATACAAACAGACTCCACCACTCTCTCACCGAAAGTGAAACCAGGCCACGCAGACACTTTCACAATGCAACAGCCGGGAATGCACTTTTCGGTAACAAAAACACATTCCTTCCTCCTAATTTATCAAATAAATGACTCAATGAAGAACAGGGGACAGCTTTGATCGGTATACAGCCGTTACAACTACTTTTTTACTTCGCGATACCATTACAAAACATGCATTACCACGCATGCTTGTACATCGTGAAGTCATTACTACGCATTTTTTTAGAACGCATGGTCATTTACCACGCATGCCTTTGCAACGAATTTTGTTGTAAAGGTATGTTTGGTAAATGACCATGAGTTCGGAAAAAATTTAGATGATCCATGTCTTTGTAAGGAAACAGGCTGTTCCGTTTCGTCACAACAACGTGCACCGCTCCTCAGAGACAACATGAAGCAGGAACCACGAGGAGACAGGAACAATGAGGAGTGAGAGGTAAGGGGGATTTGGCATGGGGTAGTGGTTACTTTTCTAGGGTTTTGGGTAGTGCAGTGGTGTTTGGGTAGAGTAGGCGGTCATGCTGGAGGTAGTGTTTGAAGGGTTAGGGCAATGCAGTGGTGTTTGTGTAGTATAGGGGGTCGTGCTGAGGGTAGTGTTTTAGGGTTTATGGTAGTGCAGTGGTGTTTGGGTAGTGTAGGGGTTCATGCTGGGGTAGTGTTTTATAGTTTAGGGTAGTGCAGTGGTGTTGGTGTAGTGTAGGGGGTCGTCCTGGGGGTAGATTTAGGGTTTAGGGTAGTGCAGTGGTGTTTGTGTAGTGTAGCAGGTGATGCTGGGGGCAGTGTTTTAGGGTTTAGGAGAGTGCAGGAGGGTAGTGCAGTGGTGTTTGTGTAGTATAGGGGGTCATGCTGGTGGTAATGTTTTAGGGTTTACGGTAGTGCAAATGTGTTGGTGTAGTGTAGGGGGTACAACAGGGTATTGTGTTTTAGGGTTTAGGGTAGTGCAGTGGTGTTTGTGTAGTGTAGGGGGTCATGCTGGGGGTAGTGTTTGAGGGTTTAGGGCAATGCAGTGGTGTTTGGGTAGTGTAGGGGGTCGTGCTGGGGTAGTGTTTTAGGGTTTAGGGTAGTGCAGTGGTGTTTGGGTAGTGTAGGGGGTACTGAGGGGGGTAGTGTTTTAGGGTTTAGGGTAGTGTAGTGGTGTTTGGGTAGTGTAGGGGTCGTGCTGGGGGTAGTGTTTGAGGGTTTAGGGCAATGCAGTGGTATTTGTGTAGTGGAGGGGGTCGTGCTGGGGTTAGTGTTTTAGGGTTTTAGTGTAGTGTAGTGGTGTTCGGGTAGTGTAGGGGTTCGTGCTGGGGTAGTGTTTTAGGGTTTAGGGTATTGCAGTGTTGTTTCGGTAGTGTAGGGGGTCATGCTGGGGTAGTATTTTATAATTTAGGGTAGTGCAGTGGTGTTAGTGTAGTGTAGGGGGTCGTCCTGGGGGTAGATTTAGGTTTTAGGGTAGTGCAGCGGTGTTTGGGTAGTGTAGGGGGTACTGCTGGGGGTAGTGTTTTAGGGTTTAGGTTAGTGCAGTGGTGTTTGGGTAGTGTAGGGGGTACTGCTGGGGGTAGTGTTTTATGGTTTAGGGTAGTGCAGTGGTGTTTGGGTTGTGTAGGGGGTTGTGCTGGGGGTAGTGTTTTAGGGTTTAGGGTAGTGCAGTGGTGTTTGTGTAGTGTAGGGGGTCGCGTTTTAGGGTTTAGGGTAGTGCAGTGGTGTTTGGGTAGTGTAGGAGGTCGTGCTGGGGGAGTGTTTTAGGGTTTAGGGTAGAGCAATGGTGTTCGGGTAGTGTAGGGGGTACTGCTGGGGGTAGTGTTTTAGGGTTTAGGTTAGTGCAGTGGTGTTTGGGTAGTGTAGGGGGTACTGCTGGGGTAGTATTTTACGGTTTAGGGTAGTGCAGTGGTGTTGGTGTAGTGTAGGGGGTCGTCCTGGTGGTAGATTTAGGTTTTAGGGTAGTGCAGTGGTGTTTGGATAGTGTAGGGGGTACTGCTGGGGGTAGTGTTTTAGGGTTTAGGTTAGTGCAGTGGTGTTTGGGTAGTGTAGGGGGTACTGCTGGGGGTAGTGTTTTATGGTTTAGGGTAGTGTAGTGGTGTTTGGGTAGTGTAGGAGGTCGTGCTGGGGGTAGTGTTTTAGGGTTTAGGGTAGAGCAATGGTGTTCGGGTATTGTAGGGTGGTTGTGCCGGGGGTAGTGTTTTAGGGTTTAGGGTAGTGCAGTGGTCTATGGGTAGTATAGGGGGTCGTGCTGGGGGTACTGTTTTGGGTTTAGGGTAGTGCAGTGGTCTTTGGGTAGTGTAGGGGGTCGTGCTGGGGGAAGTGTTTTAGGGTTTAGGGTAGTGCAGTGGAGTTTGGGTAGTGTAGGGGGCGTGCTGGGGTAGTGTTTTGGGGTATAGAGCAGTGCAGTGGTGTTTGTGTAGTGTAGGGGGTCATGCTGGGGCTAGTGTTTTGGGTTTAGGACAGAGCAGTGGTGTTTGTGTAGTGTAGGGAATCGTGCTGGGGTAGTGTTTTAGGGTTTAGGGCAGAGCAGTGGTGTTTGGGTAGTGTTTTTGGGTAGTATATTTGGGTTTAGGGTAGTCCAGTGTTGTAGGGAAGTGGTGTAGGGTACTGTAGGGTGTCGTGCTGGGGGTAGTGTTATAGGGTTTAGAGTAGTGTAGTGGTGTTCGGGTACTGTAGGGGGTCGTACTAGTAGTAGTGTTTTAGGGTTTAGGGTAGTGTAGTGGTGTTCGGGTAGTGTAGGGGGTCATGCTTGGGGGAGTGTTTTAGGGTTTAGGGCAGTGCAGTGGTGTACGGGTAGTGTAGGGGTTGTGCTTTGGGTAGTGTTTTAGGGTTTAGGGTTGTGCAGTGGTGTTTGTGTAGTGTAGGGGGTAGTGGTTTAGGGTTTAGGGTAGTGCAGTGGTGTTTGTGCAGTGTAGGTGGTCGTGCTGGGGGTAGTTTTTTAGGGTAGTGCAGAGGTGTTTGTGTAGTGTAGGGGGTCGTGTTTTAGGGTTTAGGGCCATGCAGTGGTGTTTGGGTAGTGTAGGGGGTCGTGCTGGGGGTATTGTTTTAGGGTTTAGGGAAGGTCATTGGTGTTTATGTAGTGTTGGGGGTCGTGCAGGGGTAGTGTTTTAGCGTTTAGGGTAGTGCAGTGGTCTTTGGGTAGTGTAGGGGGTTCTGCGAGGGGTAATGGTTTAGGGTAGTGCAGTGTTCTTTGGGTAGTGTAGGGGGTCGTGCTGGGGGTAGTGTTTTAGTGTTTAGTGTAGTGCAGTGGTCTTTGGGAAGTGTAAAGAGGTCATGCTGGGGGTAGTGTTTCAGGGTTTAGGGTAGTGCAGTGGTTTTTGTGTAGTGAAGGGGGTCATGCTGGGGGTAGTGTTTTAGTGTTTGGGGTAGTGCATTGGTGTTTGTGTAGTGTAGGGGGTCATGCTGGGGATAGTGTTTTAGGGATTAGGGCAGAGCAGTTGTGTTTTGGTAGTGTAGGGGGTTGTGCTGGGGTAGTGTTTTAGGGTTTAGGGTAGTGCATTGATATTTGTGTAGTGAAGGGGGTCATGCTGGGGGTAGTGTTTTAGGGTAGTGCATTGGTGTTTGGGTAGTGTAGGGGGTCATGCTGGGGGTAGTGTTTTGGGGTTTAGGGCAGAGCACTGGTGTTTGTGTAGTGTAGGGGGTCATGCTGGGGATAGTGTTTTAGGGTTTAGGGCAGAGCAGTTGTGTTTTGGTAGTGAAGGGGGTCGTGCTGTGGGTAGTGTTTTAGGGTTTAAGGCAGAGCCGTAGTGTTAGGGTAGTGTAGGGGGTCATGCTGTGGGTACCGTTTTAGGGTTTAGGGTAGTGCAGTGGTGTTTGTGTAGTCTAGGGGGTAGTGTTTTAGGGGTCAGGGTAGTGCAGTGGTTTTTGTGTAGTGTAGGGGGATATGTTTTAGGGTTTAGTGAAGTGCAGTGGTGTTTGGGTAGTGTAGGGGGTCGTGTTTGGGGTAGTGTTTTAGGGTTTAGGGTCGTGCAGTAGTGTTTGGGTAGTGTAGGGGGTCGTGCGGGGGTAGTGTTTTAGCATTTAGGGTAGTGCAGTATTCTTTGGGTAGTGTAGGGTGTTGTGCGGGGGTCGTGTTTTAGGGTTTAGGGTAGTGCAGTGGTCTTTGGGTTATCTAGGGGGTCGTGCTGGGGGTCGTATTTTAGGATTTAGGGTAGTGCAGTGGTCTTTGGGTAGTGTAAGGAGGTCGTGCTGGGGGTGGTGGTTTAGGGTTTAGGGTAATGCAGTGGTGTTTGGGTAGTGTAGGGGGTCGTGCGGGGGTAGAGTTTTAGGGTTTAGGGTAGTGCATTGGATTTTGTGTAGTGAAGGGGTTGTGCTGGGGGTAGTGTTTTAGAGTTTAGGGTAGTGCAGTGGTGTTTGGGTAGTGTAGGGGGTCGTGCTGTGGGTAGTGTTTTACGGTTTAAGGCAGAGCAGTGGTGTTAGGGTAGTGTAGGGGGTCGTACTGTGGGTAGTGTTTTAGGGTTTAGGGCAGTACAGTGGAGTTTGGGTAGTGTAGGGGGTCGTGCTGGTAGTAGTGTTTTTGGGTTAAGGGTAGTGCTGTGGTGTTTGGGTAGTGTAGGGCGTAGTGCTGGGGGTATTGTTTTACGGTTTAGTGTAGTGCAGTGATGTTCAGGTACTGTAGGGTGGTAGTGCTGGGGGTAGTGTAGAGGATCGTGCGGGGGGTAGTGTTTTAGGGTTTACGGTAGTACAGTGGTGTTCGGGTAGTGCAGGGGGTCGTACTTGGGGGAGTATTTTAGGGTTTAGGGCAGTGCAGAGGTGTTTGGGTAGTTTAGGGGTCTTTCTGGGGGTGGTGTTTTAGGGTTTATGGTAGTGCATTGGTTTTCGGGCAGTATAGGGGGTCGTGCTGGGGTTGGTGTTTTAGGGTTTAGGGCAGTGCATTAGTGTTCTTGCAGTGTAGGGGGTCGTGCTGGGTGTGGTGTTTTAGGGTTTAGGGCAGGGCAGTGGTGTTCGGTAGAGAGGTGTGGCTCACTGGTTGTAGAGAGGTGTGGCTCACTGGTTAGAGGCGGCAGACCCGTAAGCAGAGAATCGTCCAGGGACCAGGGTTCAATTCCCGACGCAGCAGGGTCGTGGACCAGGGTCAAAACGGACTCGATAATTCTCGCCTCGGTACCTACTCTAACCAGGAACACACTCAGCAACTCTGGGCATTAAGCTTGCCTCATCTCTACAACGGCCCCCCACAGACGCCGGGGATGCCTGGTTTCACCTTGGAGATACCCAGAAAGGAACCATCTCACAGGGAAAACCAGGACAGGTTCCCCAGCAGTCTTCAGCGCCAGGATACTCCATGGAGTCACAGTGCGCTTTACAAGTACACCCACATTTACATTTACATTCGGGCAGTATAGGGGTCATGCTGGGGTGGTGTTTTTGGGTTTACGGCAGTGCAGTGGAGTTCGGGCAGTGTAGAAGGTTGTGCTGTGGGTGGTGTTTTAGGGTTTAGGGTAGTGCAGTGGTGTTCAGGTAGTGTAGGGGGTCGTGCTGGGGGTAGTTTATAGGGTTTAGGTTAGTGCAGTGGTGTTTGGGTACTGTAGGGGGTAGTGCTGGGGGTAGTGTTTTAGGGTATAGGGTAGTGCAGTGGTGTTTGGGTACTGTAGGGCGTTGTGCTGGGGGTAGTGTAGGGGGACGTGCTGGGGGTAGTGTTTTAGGATTTAAGGTAGTGCAGTGGTGTTCAGGTAGAGTAGGGGGTCGTGCTTGTGGGAGTGTTTTAGGGTTTAGGGCACTACATTGGTGCACTGGCAGTGTAGGGGGTCGTGCTGGGGGTGGTGTTTCAGGGTTTAGGGCAGTGCAATGGTGTTCGGGCAGTGCAGCGGGTCATGCGGGGGGTGGTGTTTCAGGGTTTAGGGCAGTGCATTGGTGTTTGGGCAGTGAAGAGGGTTGTGCTGGGTGTGGTGTTTCAGGTGTCATGCGGGGGTGGTGTTTCAGGGTTTACAGCAGTGCCGTGGTGTTAGGGCAGTGTAGGGGGCATGCAGGGGTGGTGCTTCAGGGCTTAGGGCAGTGCAGTGGTGTTCAGGCAGTGCAGGGGGTCATGCAGGGGGTGGTGTTTCAGGATTTGGGGCAGTGGAGTGGTATTCGGGCAGGGCAGGGGGTTGTGGTGGTGGTGTTTCAGGGTTTAGGGCAGTCCAGTGGTGTTCGGGCTGTGCAGGGGGTCATGCTGGGGTGATGTTTCAGGGTTTAGGGCAGTGCAGTGGTGTTCGGGCAGTGCAAGGGGTTGTGCGGGGTGGTGTTTCAGGGTTTAGGGCAGTGCAGTGGTGTTTAGGCAGTGCAAGTGGTTGTGCGGTGATGATGTTTCAGGGTTTAGGGCAGTCGTGTTCGGGCAGTCCAGGGGGTCATGCGGGGGTGGTGTTTCAGGGTTTAGGGCAGTGCAGTGGTGTTCGGGCAGTGCAGGGGGTTGTGTGGGGGGTAGTGTTTCAGGGTTTATGGCAGTGCAGTGGTGTTCGGGCAGTGTAGGGGGTCGTGCGGGGGTAGTGTTTCAGGGTTCAGTTCAGTTGTGTTTGGGCAGTCTAGGTGGTCATGCTGGGGTGGTGTTTTACGTTTTAAGGTAGTGCAGTGGTGTTCGGTAGTGTAGGTGGTCATGCTGGGGGTAGTGTTATAGGGTTTAGGGTAGTGCAGTGGTGTTCGGGTACTGTAGGGTGTCGTGCTGGGGGTATTGTTTTAGGGTTTAGGCTAGTGCAGTGGTGTTTGGGTACTGTAGGCGGTCATGCTGGGGGTAGTGTAGGGGGTCATGCTGGGGGTGGTGTTTTAGGGTTTAGGGTAGTGCAGTGGTGTTCGGATATTGTAGGGGGTCATGCTTGGGGGAGTGTTTTAGGATTTAGGGCAGTGCAGTGGTGTTCAGGCAGTGTAGGGGGTCTTGCTGTGGGTGGTGTTTCAGGGTTTAGAGCAGTGATGTTCGGGCAGTGTAGGGGGTCTTGCTGAGGATGGTGTTTCAGGGTTAAGGGCAGTGCAGTGGTGTACGGGCAGTGTAGGGGGTCATGCTGGGGGTGGTGTTTCAGGCTTTAGGGCAGAGCAGTGGTGTTTGGGAAGTGTAGGGGGTCGTGCAGGGGGTGGAGACTCAGGGCTTAGGGCAGTGCAGTGGTATTCAGGCAGTGCAGGGGGGAGGTATTTCAGGGTTTAAGTGCAGTGGAGTGGTATTCAGGAAGTGCAGGGGGTCGTGCTGGCATAGAGGTTCAGGGGTTAGGGCAGTGCAGTGGTGTTCGGGCAGTGCAGGGGGTCATGCGGGGGTGGTGTTTCAGGGTTTAGGGCAGTGCAGTGGTGTTCGGGAAGTACAGGGGGTTGTGTGGGGTGTGGTGTTTCAGGGTTTAGGGCAATGCAGTGGTGTTCAGACAGTGCAGGGGGTGGTGTTTCAGGGTTTAGTGCAGTGGTGTTCAGGCAGTGCAGGGGGTCATGCAGGGGGTGGTGTTTCAGGGCATAGGGCAGTGCAGTGGTGTTTGGGTAGTGCACGGGGTCGTGCGGGGTGGTGTTTCAGGGTTTAGGGCAGTGCAGTGGTGTTCGGGTAGTTCAGCGGTTCATGCTGGGGTGGTGTTTCAAGGTTTAGGGCAGTGCAGTGGTCTTCGGGCAGTGCTAGGGGTCATGCGGCTGGTAGTGTTTCAGGGTTTAGGGCAGTGCAGTGGTGTTCGGGCAGTGCAGCAGGTCGAGCGGGGTAGTGTTCCAGGGTTTATGGCAGTGCAGTGGTGTTCGGGCTGTGCAGGGGGTCGTGCGGGGGTAGTGGTTCACGGTTTAGGGCAGTGTAGGGGTGTTCAGGCAGTTCAGGAGGTCGTGCTGGGGGTAGTATATCAGGGTTTAGGGCAGTGCAGCGGTCTTTGGGAAATGTAGGTGGTCGTGGTGGGGTAGTGTTTTAGGGTTTAGGGTAGTGCAGTGGTGTTCGGGTAGTGTAGGGGGTCGTGCTGGGGATAGTGTTGTGGGTCATGCTGGGGCAGTGTTTTAGGGTCTAGGGCAGTGCAGTGGTGTTTGGGTAGTGTAGGGGGTCGTGCTGGGGGTGGTGTTTTAGGGTTTAGGGTAGTGCAGTGGTGTTCCGGTAGTATAGGGAGTCGTGCTTTGGGTGGTGTTTTAGGGTTTAGGGCAGTGCAGTGGTGTTCGGGTAGTGTAGGGGGTCGTGCTGGGGGTGGTGTTTTAGGGTAGTGAAGTGGTGTTCCGGTAGTATAGGGAGTCGTGCTTTGGGTGGTGTTTTAGGGTTTAGGGAAGTGCAGTGGTGTTTGGGTAGTGTAGGGGGTCGTGCTGGGGGTGGTGTTTTAGGGTTTAGGGAAGTGCAGTGTTATTCGGGCAGTGTAGGGGGTCATGCTGTGGGTGGTTTTTCAGGGTTCAGTGCAGTTGTGTTTGGGCAGTGTAGGGGGTCGTGCTGGGGTGGTGTTTCAGGGTTTAGAGCAGACCAGTGGTGTTCGGGCAGTGTCGGGGGTCATGCTGGGTGTAGTGTTTCAGGGTTTAGGGCAGAGCAGTGGTGTTCAGGCAATCTAGGGGGTCATGCTGGGTGTGTTGTTTCACGGTTTAGCATTATATATATATACGGGTTGCGACACCTGTTTTTTTCACAATTCATCAACATTTTTGGAAGTCCTTTGTGACGTAGCGTGCTCAATGGTATCGTGCCAAGGCCAACAGGCACGTGTATGACTAAACTTCAAAACTTGGGACAACTTTCTGCCCCTGACCACTGGCACAGCGAATTGCATTTGCAGTACATTTACTTATTTTCTTCATTACTAAATCACTTTCTTTTCCGTCGTTTATTCACACCATTTTATCACCACTCTTTTACTCCGAAACTTTCCAATCCGCATGCAAGGAATTATGGCACTTTCCCAAATTTCTAATGCTCCTGTTGGGCCAACCACACCTCTCATCAAGAACACGACATGACCCAAATTCATCGATAGCAGTTTATTCAAACCCAATGCATTTCAAGCCTAAAGGGGCCCTTCGTCAGGGGAAACTGTAAATGACAATTGATCAATAATTAAAATTCCATACCGCCAGTGTGTGCACAAATGTCTCATTTTTAAAAGTTTTACTTCTCATCACAGACTCAACTGTTCATAACCATTAAATGTATTATTAACATTTACTCGATACAATAACCCCTTCGATGCTTCTATCCAAAACTGAATCTCTTCACTTTATCATTAGCGTTATACAACTTGATTTCGCACAGTGATACATTACTATATTTCCCCCTGCTAGTACCTCCAATCTCATCCTTCCCCATCAACTCTCTCCCGACTAAACCTTCCCCTTCCTCTCCTCCCATCAAAACATCCCTCTTCACACTTCCCTTAACTCACTCCACCTCACTTCCCTACATATCTTCATCACGTACCTGCTAGCAAACAAATCTTACTCCGCTCACCATCACGAAAAATTCTCCTTTTCCTTTGCACCCACCTTCTTTTAAACACTTTTCACTCCTCCCATCTAGCAGCCTGCCACCTAATCTCCACTTAATTATCACCTGCTCCGCTTTCAAAACTCCCGAGACTCCTCAAAACACTTCTACTCCCAAAATGCATTAACTTGGAAGATGTATCGAATACTAAATTCATGTGACATTTTTCTAACATTTTGACGCAGCTGTAGACGTTTTAAAACCATTGCCAATTGTATACAACATATGTTCAGATCAACGTTCATGTTGGAAAAAATAATATAATAATCTCCCATTCTTCTGACAACAAAAAAACAAACACGCTTCGTGAATTTCGATGTTCCGCTTTGCATGAGGATGAAACACATGATTACCAAACTGTTTCTTTTTATACATTTTTCTTTTGTGGGTGCTAACCCGGTAGGGCATGTCTTGCAAGAGCATTATATATATATACGGGTTGCGACACCTGTTTTTTTCACAATTCATCAACATTTTTGGAAATCCTTTGTGACGTACCGTGCTCAATGGTATCGTGCCCAGCCCAACAGGCACGGTTTAGGGCAGTGCAGTGGTGTTCGGGCAGTCAAGGGGGTCGTGCTGGGGATGTTGTTTCAGGGTTTAGGGCAGCGCAGTGATGTTCGGGCAGTCTAGGGGGTCTTGCTGGGGGTGGTGTTTCAGGGTTTAAGGCAGTGCAGTGGTCTTCGGGCAGTCTAGGGGGTCATGCTGGGGGTGGTGGTTCAGTGTTAAGGGCAGTGGTATTCAGGCAGTGCAGCTGGTCGTGCGGGGGTGGTCTTTCAGGGTTTAGGGTAGTGCAGTGATGTTCGGGCAGTGCAGCGGGTCGTAAGGGAGGTAGTGTTTCAGGGTTTAGGGCAGAGCAGCGGTGTTCGGGAAATGCAGGGGGTCATGCGCGGGTAGTGTTTCAGGGTTTAGTGCAGTGGTGTTCGGGCAGTTCACGGGGTCATACTGGGGGTAGTGTTTCAGGGTTTAGGGCAGTGCAGTGGTCTTTGGGCAATGTAGGGGGTCGTACTGGTATAGTGTTTTAGGGTTTAGGGTAGTGCAGTGGTGTTTGGGAAATGTAGGTGGTCATACTGGGGTAGTGTTTTAGGGTTTAGGGTTTAGGGTAGTGCAGTGGTGTTTGTGTAGTGAAGGGGGTCCTGCTGGGGGTAGTGTTTTAGAGTTTAGGGTAATGCAGTGGTGTTCGGATAGTGTAGGGGGTCATGCTGGGGGTACTGTAGGGGGTCATACTAAGGGTAGTGTTTTAGGGTTTAGGGAAGTACAGTGGTGTTTGGGTAGTGTAGAGGGTCTTGCTGGGGGTAGTGTTTTTGGGTTTAGGGTAGTGCAGTTGTGTTCAGGTAGTGTAGGGGATCTTGCTGGGGTTAGTGTTTTAGGACTTAGGGTAGTGCGGTGGTGTTCGGGTACTGTAGGGTGGTGGTGCTGGGGGTAGTGTAGGGGGTCGTGCTGGGGTAGTGTTTTAGGGTTTAGGGTAGTGCAGCGATGTTTGGGTAGTATAGGGGGTCATGCTGTGGGTAGTGTTTTAGGGTCTAAGGTAGTGCAGTGGTGTTTGGGTAGTGAAGGGGGTCGTGCAGTGGTAGTTTTATGGGTTTAGGGTAGTGCAGTGGTCTTTCGGTAGTGTAGGGGTCCGTGCTGGTGGTAGTGTTTTAGGGTTTAGGGTAGTGCAGTGGTGTTTGTGTAGTGTAGTGGGTCGTGCTGGGGGTAGTGTTTTGGGGTTTAGGGCAGAGCAGTGTTGTTTGTGGAGTGGGTCTTGCTGGGGGTAGTGTTTTAGGGATTAGGGCAGAGCAGTTGTGTTTTCGTAGTATAGGGGTTCACGCTGTGGGTAGTGTTATAGGGTTTAGGGCAGAGCAGTGGTGTTAAGGTAGTGTAGGGGGTCGTGCTGTGGGTAGTGTTTTAGGGTTTAGGGCAGTGCAGTGGTGTTTGGGTAGTGTAGGGGGTCGTGCTGGGGGTAGTGTTTTTGGGTTTAGCGTAGTGCAGTGGTGTTCAGGGGGTGTAGGGCATCATGCTATGGATAGTGTTATTGGATTTCGGGTAGTGTAGTGGTGTTTGGGTACTGTAGGGGGTTGTGCTGGTGTTAGTGTTTTAGGGTTTAGGATAGTGCAGTGGTGTTCGGGTACTGTAGGGTGGTAGTGCTGGGAGTAGTGTAGGGGGTCGTGCTGGGAGTAGTGTTTTAGGGTTTACGGTAGTACGGTTGTGTTCGGGTAGTGTAGGGGGTCAAACTTGGTGGAGTGTTTTAGCATTTAGGGCAGTGCAGTGGTGTTCAGGCAGTGCAGGGGGTCATGCAGGGGGGAGGTGTTTCGATTTGGGGCAGTGGAGTGGTATTCGGGCAGTGCAGGGGTTCGTGCTGGTGGTGGTGTTTCAGGGTTTAGGGCAGTCCAGTGGTGTTCGGGCTGTGCAGGGGGTCGTGCTGGGGTGGTGTTTCAGGGTTTAAGGCAGTGCAGGGGTGTTCGGGCAGTGCAAGGGGTTGTGCGGGGGGTGGTGTTTCAGGGTTTAGGGCAGTGCAGTTGTGTTTGGGCAGTGCAAGTGGTCGTGCGGGGATGTTGTTTCAGGGTTAAGGGCAGTGCAGTGGTGTAAGGGCAGTGTAGGGGGTCATGCTGGGGGTGGTGTTTCAGGGTTTAGGACAGTGCAATGGTGTTCGGGCAGTGTAGGGGGTCATGCAGGGGGTGGTGTTTCAGGGTTTTGGGCAGTGCATTGGTGTTTGGGCAATGAAGGGGGTCGTGCTGGGGGGTGGTGTTTAAGGGATCATGCAGAGGTAGTGTTTCAGGGTTTAGAGCAGTGCCGCGGTGTTCAGGTAGTGTAGGGGGTCATGCGGGGGTGGTGTTTCATGGTTTAGGGCAGTGCAGTGGTGTTTGGGCAGTGTAGGGGCGTGCGGGGGTGGTGTTTCAGGGTTTAGGGCAGAGCAGTGGTGTTTGGGAAGTGCAGGGGGTCATGCAGGGGGGTGGAGATTCAGGGCTTAGGGCAGTGCAGTGGTATTCAGGCAGTGCAGGGGGTCGTGCTAGGGTGGAGGTTCAGGGGTTAGTGCAGTGGTGTTCGGGCAGTGCAGGGGGTCGTGTGGGGGTGGTGTTTCAGGGTTTACGGCAGTGCAGTGGTGTTCGGGAAGTGCAGGGGGTTGTGTGGGGTGTGGTGTTTTAGGGTTTAGGGCAGTGCAGTGGTGTTTGGGCAGTATAGGGGGTCGTGCTGGGGACGGTGTTTCAGGGTTTAGGGCAGTGCAGTGGTGTTCGGGAAGTGTAGGGGGGTCTTACTGGGGGTGGTGTTTTAGGGTTTAGAGCAGTGGTGTTCGGGCAGCCTAGGTGGTCGTGCGGGAGGTGGTGTTTCAGGGTTTAGGGCAGTGCAGTAGAGTTCGGGCAGTGTAGGGGGCTTTTGCTGGGGGTGGTGTTCAGGGTTTAGGGCAGTGCAGTGGTGTTCCGGCAGTGTAGGGGGTGGTGCTGGGGGGGGTGTTTAAGGGTTTAGGGCAGTGCAGTGGTGTTCGGGCAGTGCAGCAGGTCATGCGGGGGTAGTGTTTCAGGGTTTAGGGCAGTGCAGTGGTGTTCGGGCTGTGCAGGGGGTCGTGTGGGGGTAGTGTTTCAGGGTTTAGGGCAGAGCAGTGGTCTTTGGGAAATGTCGGTGGTCGTGCTCTGGTAGTGTTTTAGAGTTTAGGGTAGTGCAGTGGTGTTTGTGTAGTGAAGGGGGTTCTGCTGGGGGTAGTGTTTTAGGGTTTAGGGTAGTGCAGTGGTGTTCAGGTAGTGTAGGGGGTCGTGCTGGGGATAGTGTAGTGGGTCGTGCTGGGGCAGTGTTTTAGGGTTTAGGGCAGTGCAGTGGTGTTCCGGTAGTGTAGGGAGTCGTGCTTGGGGTGGTGTTTTAGGGTTTAGGGCAGTGCAGTGGTGTTCGGGTAGTGTAGGAGATCGTGCTTAGGGTGTTTGGGTCGTGTAGGGGTTGGGCTGGAGGTGGTGTTTTATGGTTTAGGGAAGTGCAGCTGTGTTCGGGCATTGTAGGGGGTCATGCTATAGGTGGCGTTTTAGGATTTAGGGCAGTGCAGTGGTGTTCGGGCAGTGTAGGAGGTCATACTGGGCTGGTGTTTCAGGGTTCAGAGCAGTCGTGTTTGGGAAGTGTAGGGGGTCGTGCTGGGGAGGTGTTTCAGGGTTTAGGGCAGACCAGCGGTGTTCTGGCAGTGTCGGGGGTCGTGCTGGGGGTAGTGTTTCAGGGTTTAAGGCAGAGCAGTGGTGTTCGGGCGATCTAGGGGGTCATGCTGGGGGTGTTGTTTCAGGGTTTAGGGCAGTGCAGTGGTGTTCGGGAAGTCTAGGGGGTCGTGCTTGGGATGTTGTTTCAGGGTTTAGGGCAGCGCAGTGGTGTTCGGGCAGTCTAGGGGGTCGTATTGGGGATGGTGTTTCAGGGTTTAAGGCAGTGCAGTGGTCTTAGGGCAGTCTTGAAGGACTGGGTTATTCTTAAGACCCAGCGGTGCCAGGGAACAACACCTGAAACCTTCGCGGGTTACCTGTTCTGGCGTACCAAACACAGAGACACGGGACACTTCCAGCGACGTCAGAGATCAGCGTTTATTTACTGCAGGGATACAGAGGTCACAAGAAGTACACAACGTGTAGGTTCTCGGAGACTGCTTCAAATTCGTAGAAGTGGATCGCTCCTTTTATACAGGTTTTTGCCATAGCGCAGTACGGTGAACAAAGGTTACAACTCAGTTCCCACAATAAACTTCAAAGGGTCGCATTCATGTTTCAGGGAGCCGAAACATAATTACACCAGTCTTGCCGGTTCCCAACTGTAAAAACATACTTCCTCCGCAATAAACACATTCCATCCCAACCGTAAACACATTAAGAGGAAGGACGAAAAACAGATGCAAGGAAAGGACAAGGATGGACAACAGGTTAGAAAAGAGTGTTAGGGGTAATAAGGAAACTTGATAGAAGGGTCAAAGACCTCGTGTCTAATGTATGCGTGGCTGAAACAATAGACCGGCGCGGCAAGATGAGCCTCGAGCGGGGCCATCTGCCTCAGTCGTGTCATTTCCCTCGTCGTAAAAGTCACCTCAAAGGAACACGTGTCCCTCGTACAAGCTTGAGAGTTCCAGGGTCACGAAGCGGACAAAGCCCGTTCGCTGACTACCTGAGGGCAAGAAACAAAATGGATGCTGTATCTAAAATGGAACCCAAGGGTTCGGATGAACAAACCCAAAAATGAGACGAACCATACGTGGCTGCATAGCGAAACTTCGTACACCCACTATACTCGTCATTTGCGGTTCGTAGATACCAAACTCATCCATATTCGTCACTACTCAAAAAGTGCCGTCCCGTCTCACACGGAACCTCAGACGCTCCTTTTGCCCTCATGTAGGCAAGCACTAGTCACGATCGGAGTCTATGTCAATATTCATCAGATCGTTCAGCTGCTGCTGGAACATCATTCTATTCATCAATGTCTCCTTAGTAACAGATGGCCGCCTTATACACGTCGTAGCACACAGGCCACATAGGGCAGGACCACACTGTACACGAAGACAACACGTGAACAGAAACGCTACAACAGCCCCTACGATCATTAGAATCTCCCAACCCCAGGTTGACATCAGGCCCCAAAACCATCCTAGGAGCGTCCAATTACCTTCGTCCACGTGTATGGACTCGGAAATCTTGTGCAACTTCGAGATGGCTTGGTATACAGTTGGAGCATTGTCAGGAATAAAAATGCAACAACTCGAATGGATAATTTTACACACACCCCCTCTATCTGCAAGAACAACGTCTAGAACCATACGGTTCTGCAACGTCATGAGTCTATCCGCCTGTAGTTCAGCTGTTAGATTACCAAGGGCATTTGCAGTAATATTAGCAGTCGACTCAACCACACGGGTCAACTGTCTTGGGTTCCTACTATTAACCATAGGTCCCCAAAACGGCAGGAAACCCTTAAAGAAGTCTCCTGCTTCCTGACCAGCAGTATCCTCTTTGCTAATAACGCCTCTCACAACTCTGGTTTTGTGGTAGTCTGAAGCAACTGTGAAAGTTGGAGGTAAAAGATTCGCAATATAGCAGGTACCCGAAAAGTCGCGGGGTAACCATGTATATGCGCGTTCATAACATACAAAATAGGTGCCCTTGGCAGTCAGGAAAACAGGGGAGGAGAGCATCGGTAGAACATACGTATCAGTGCAAGCACTGTTCCCAAGTTGTGCTCTCGGATTTCGACCCAAGCCTTGCAAGCAGAAATTACCAAGGTGCGGTACAATCCATATCGGGGACGAGCTCTTAAGCTGTCTATTACCCACTGACGTGCTATACTCAGCCTCGCTCAGATCCTTATAGGCCTGCACTTCTTCATCCGGAATGAGTGATGCATCAAAAACATCTCTATCCAGATCCGCTATTGCTATAGCCAAAGGCTTGTGGTACGGCCCAGGACCGGAATTGACAGATCGTGGCTCTCGACTGGGGTAGGAATCTAGTGCACTACGGAACATAGTTTGAAATGCTCGAGCTGAACCCTGGGAGCTGTAAGGAAGAACCAAGTACGGAATACCCCTATCCATGGTGTGTGGCATTAACCCACATACCCAGCAATTGGTAGTATTCACCACCAACTGATGCTGATGTAGGAGTTGAACAAAGGAATTATTCATGAATTCCGCACGTCTAACCTGCTCATGTTGAGGCAAGGGATGAAAGGAATGTGGGGAGACAGTGGTGAGGGAACTTGAGTCAGGAGAAAAAGTAGGTGAAACAGAAGGCAAAAGCAACTGTACTCCAAAATACACTCCACCCACCAATAGCATAGATACGGTTAGGAACAGTAGAAATACCTGAAGCAAAAAACATTTCGTTCGTACAACCCTCCATAGCTCTAATCTCTGTGCTGACACCCTTTCTTCTTCCACCAGCTTAGAGAATGCCATCCTCTACAAACCGTCCGTGACGTACTTGACGCACTTCGTTCTGAGTAGCGATTATCAATCCCCAGGAGTTCCCAGGAATCGATAAAAGTAACCAACCTAACGTCAGAAACCTGCTAAACAGAAAGAAGTACCCGCACGGCCCTACGGTAACCCGGATGGAGAGGTATCCCTATTACGAATCTCTTAGCAGTGGAAAAACACATAAAAACTCCAAAAAGAAAGGATGTAATTGTTCATAGTATTCGTAACGTCAAAAAACAATTATACTACTAATTTTTATTAGTCCTTGAACGAAGAAAGTATCGACTTCTTCCAGGTCGAGTTTGCTCTACAAACAATTGTTCAGCTGGCGCAACAGTGTTCGATGAAGTGGACAACGAGTCAGACCTTGGGTTCTCTGTTACTGATGACTCCACATGTGAGTTTGGCAGTGACGAATCCTCCTCCACGAGTTGAGCGTCGCTAAACGGCACAAAGTGCAAAGGAGTCTCAGTTTCTGTAGCCAAAATCCCAGTCCTCACCCAACCGTCAGTTGGTAAGGGGATCGGTACCTTCTTTGTGTGACTGGCATGGACCCAATGTTTCCGGCCCTCCAGTCGAACCGCTGTCCTCGTCGTCAACAAAACTTGATAGGGTCCGACGAATCTTGGCTCCAAGTTACGCTTCCGACCGAAATTCCGGGTAACCACCCAGTCCCCTGGCCGGAGCTGGTGTCCAGGACCCTCTGTTTGCGCCGGTAGAGCTTCAAGGACCTGTTGATGGATTAACCGTAGTTTAGTGGACAAATCATGCAGATAATCAATCAACATTGGATACTCAAGACTATCAAAAGCCCTCGGCCTCGGGACACCCCAAATATTTGCAGGGCGGCCGAACACAATCTCATATGGGCTAAGCCCTACTCGAGAGTGTACAGTCGCTCTGGTCGATAGGAGAGCCAGAGGCAAGGCATCAGGCCATGACAGTCCAGTCGTAGCTTGGATCTTAGCGAGTTTCAGCTTCAGGGTACCATTGTACCCTTCAACCAAACCCGCCGCCTGAGGATGGTTGGCACTGTGGAATTTCTGTCGTATTCCAAGGCCCTTACACACACTCTGCATTACACTTCCCACAAACTCGCTTCCATTATCCGACCACACAATCCGTGGCATTCCGTACCTAGGAAAGTACTCCTTCAGCAGGATTTTTGCTGTGGACAGGGCAGTATTATCTTTAAGAGGATAGGCCTCGATCCATCTGGAGAACGCGCAAACCACAACCAAAACATACTTCAGGTTATTGCATCTCTCCATATGGATAAAGTCCAACTGGATAACCTCAAAGGGACAAGCAGGAGGAGCGAAATGACCAGGTGGAGTGGGGATGCCCCTTCCGGGATTGTGCATCAAACACACCATACAATTCTTAACCACTCTCTCGGCACACTTAGCAATCCCATCATTCCTCCATACAGGAGACAAGAACTTGTATATTCCTTTCGCACTAATATGTGACAACCCATGAGCCATCGTCACAACAGCTAATACATACGCATCTGGTAACATCCACCTCTGACATTCCGTCAGGTCAACCCAACATCCATGCGTATCCAGTCTTGCTGTGTTTTCTTTCCACTTGGTCTTTTCAGCTTCAGTGGCCTCGTTCTGAATTGCTTTCACACTCTCAACAGTATTCTCACACATACCAGTCTCCATCAGCCACCTTGCTGAACTCGTGACATACATTCGAGTCGCAAGATTCTTAGCCGTTTCCTTAGCAATCTCATCCGCGAACGCATTACCACGGCCAACATCATCCGTTACTTTCCGATGTGCACTACATTTCACGATCGCCACTTGTTTAGGCAATGTAAGTGCATCCAAAAGGTCATTCACAAGCTGCCCATGTTGGATCTTTGTACCATGCGATGTCATGAATCCTCTTTCTTTCCACAGTCTTCCAAAGTTGTGCGCAACACCAAATGCGTACTGACTGTCAGTAAACACATTCACTCGCTTTCCCTTAGACAAAACACACGCTCTTGTCAATGCAATTAATTCTGCCGCTTGTGCGGAATTCTGGTTCAATCTCGCAGTTTCCACAACCGTGCTCAATGTCACTACAGCATACGCAGTCGTCACATCACCATTCGGCAATTTGAAGCAAGAACCATCCACATACAAAGTACCATCGGGATTCGCCAAAGGAGTGTTTTTCAGGTCCACACGACCTTTTGTTTCTTCCTCAGTCCGTAAATAACAATCATGTGACAGCACATCATCTGATTCCATATTAATCGGCAACAATGTCGCCGGATTCAGTACATTACAACGTTTGATCTGTATGTGACTTGCCAAAAGGGTCAGCTCGTACCCAGACAACCTTGCACTCGTCAGATGTTGAGTCTTTGTCCGATTCAAGAGCGTATCAACTGCATGCGGAACCATCACTATGAGCATATTATCCATGACCAGACCTGCGGATTGTCGAATAGACGCCGCCGCTGCCGCTGTCGCCCTTAAGCAACTCGGCAACGCTCTAGCTACCGGGTCTAAGGTGGAGGAAAAATATGCACACGGACGCTGCTTATCACCAAATTGCTGCGTTAAAACACTCAACGCACAACCGTCCCTCTCATGGACGTATAATGTGAAAGGCTTACTGTAATCAGGAGTACCTAACACAGGAGCCGAACACAGTGCATCACGCAGTTCAGAAAAACTTTTCTGACATTCCTCCGTCCAAGGCAAAGGAGTTGAAACGTCCTTGCACGTGAGAGCTACCAATGGTTTCGCTAACAGTGAAAAGTTCGGGATCCACTGTCTGCAGTATGACGTGATACCTAAAAAGGCACGCACATCTCTCTGAGTTGCTGGCACAGACATTCGAACAATTGCTGCAATTCTTTCAGGGGTCAACCTTCTTCCCGCCTTTGACAATAAGTGACCTAGATAGGTTACTTCTTGACAACAATATTGTAGTTTGGAAGGTGATACCTTATGATGTGAGTCACACAGATGCTGTAACAGTGACACTGTAGCTGTTCTACAAAGCTGTTCAGTGTCAGCAGCTACCAACAGATCATCAACGTACTGAATCAAGGCCGCACCAGCCGGTAATACAAACGCATCAAGCTGACTTTTAAGAGCTTGACTGTAGATCGATGGACTCTCACAGTAGCCCTGAGGTGCGCGTTTGAACCGGAATCTGCGACCACCTAATGAGAAACCGAACAAGTCTCTACTTTCCTCAGCGATCGGAATGCTAAAGAACGCATTCTTCAAATCAATTACCGAGAACCATGATGCAGTGGCTGGAATCAAAGTCAGTAAAGCAGTAATGTCTGGTACCACAGGAAACTGTGGGACAACAATTTTATTCACCTCTCGCAGGTCGATAACTAGAAGATACACGGGAGGCTTGGAGGGATCCGTTCGTTTCAGAATAGGCAACACGGGACTATTGCACACATTACCCCGTGTCTCCTCAATAACATCTTTACCGATCAAATCGTAAATGATCGCTAATAGTGCCCGTTCACCATCAAGGGAAATACGATACTGGGGTATGCGCGGCAAGCGCGCACCAACTTTCAATTGAACAACATAAGGTGGGATATCCAGCAGGCCCACGTCGTTGGGACCTGTCGCCCACAAGGAGGCCGGAAGAGATCTCAATTCCGATGGGAGCTTATCGACCGATAAATACATAGGGGAAATCACGCTCTTACCCAACGTAAGCTCCACACCCGTAGGAGAACAGTACAAAGTCGCATGCAACCTTTTCAACAAATCTAGGCCCAAAAGATTCTCACCACAACCAGTAGTCAAAATCAAAGGAGCCTTTAGCTCATGAGACCCAATCGTAAGGGGCAAAGGGCTTGAAACTGGATTGCTAACGGGGGCGCCAGAAAATCCAACGGAAACATTCGTTAAGCCAGACAAAGGCGCGCCAGGGAGTTTCGAATGCATGATGGAACTTTTTGCTGCACCAGTGTCCAACAGAAAAGGCTCAACGATGCCCAAAGTGGCTACTGCAACATAAGGCCCTCTCTGATCAACCGGAACTGATACTTCTCCCTTCCTTTGTCTATGGCTGTCCTAGTAGATATCATCCGTATCAACATCACACCCAACATAACAGTCATCCACATGATACTGTGCAGATCGACCGGACGGCGGGTCGCGCCGATCGAAACAATTTTGCGAGTCCGCAGACGTTGAAAAACGTTCAGCCTGATTCTGAGTAACTCCACGACCTCTACCACGGGAAGCCTGTTGAGGGCCACTACGACCTCCTCGAGCCAACACACCATTGTTCCTATCACGGAGAACCGGACAGTCAAACTTCAAATGGCCCTCCCCACGACAGTATGCACATTGATTATATCCCAACACAAAGCGAGGTGCGGGAGAGGCATTTCGCGGTTGTGATCTAGAGAACTGTGATTGGGATCGATTTGGCTGCTGGGTATCACTGAAATTCGAACGCGGGGGATAGGCTTGCTGCAACAAGACCTTTGTTTTGAGATCCTTCGTTTTCTTATCCGCACGCTCACTTTCCTCTTTTTCCCTATTTTCGTAATATTGGGCCGTGGCCAATATTTGAGCGGTGGTAGAAACAGCCCACGAACTCTCAGAATTCTTCAATTTGTTGCTAAGCTCGGGCAACAAGTTCGATACGAACTTATCGACAAACAACCGCTGACCACCCTCGGAACCCATGTCCTGACCACTATGATTAACAAACGCTTCCTCAAATCTCGTAAAGAAATCAGAAACACTTTCATCCCTCTTTTGCCTGCAGGCTGATAACTTGTCCCAATTGACGCGCATTGCTGGCATAAGCGTTTTCATGAGGGTAATTATCCTCTGAGGCAAATCCGCAATAAGCTGTTCAGGCTTAGCCCCACCGACTTGCTGGGCGTCCGCCGCCGTAAGGGCAGCCCAGTCACCGCCTAACTCGGCTACATGATTCTCGTGACGAATTTTCGCCCAAATCGGCTGAGGCACCACATTGCCAAACAACATGTCGATATCAGCCAAGTTCATCACAGTAGCATCCACCAATTGGGACAACTCCTTATAATAACCTGCAGGATTCTTACGGGGATCAGGCAAAGATTGCTTCACTTGCAAAACTTCCGATCGTTTCCAAGGGAGGTGTATCCACACTCGCTGGAACCGGCCCGGGACAACAGGGACAGCAGTAGGATCACCTGGCATCCACACTGGGGGAACTTCTCGCATAGGATATTGGCCAGGTTGTGCCATCCATGCTGCAGTCTCGTCCTTAAACAACGCACGAGGTTGCACTGTACATCGAAAGGACAACAAGCGTTCTAGAGCCTCTCGAACCTTATCACCTACGATTACACCCGTGGCAAACCGAAGCTGTAGCTCGGAAACCTCAGGTGGTATATCATCAGCCATATCATCGTCCCACTCCTCTTTCAATGACTTACACAATTCTTCGAACACAAATCGTTGCGTGGGCACATTAAACTGAGAAAACGTTTCAAACACTACACGTGGGGTGTATTTAACAGGGTTACGAATCCATCTACGTGCCGTTTTCACCAACGATTCACGTTCCCTACCATCAGGAAGCTGACTGCGTCTTTGAGCGACATCTGAGAGAGTCGAGCCAAGTATCGGCCCAAAAAGCGGAGAATAAAGAGAAGCAACAGCGGTCAGGAGACGACTACGAACAGAGGGAGAAGAGGAAGAGGATGCAGACGCAGCAACAATAGGGGTGGAAACAGTAGAAGTCGACGCGGCAGCAGGAGTAACGGGAACAACAGGCACTTGGAAAGGCGCAGGAGGGAGAGAAGGCGGAACGAGAGGATGCACGATCTGTGGCACAAGGGGATTTGGGAGAGCGGGAGGAACGGCGGGCTGACCGGCAGCCGCCACAACAGCAGGTTGAGGAAGGGGTGGATGTACGGGACCCATAACATCGGGAGCATAGGGAGGTGGCGATTTCAACAGATAAGACAAGAGCGAGTCCTCCACCGCATCTTCTCCTACTCTGTCGATATTAGAAGGTAGCACCGGATAACACTTATCCACTGCCATATGGTGAAGCCGAGCACTAACTTCCTGCTCTTTCTCGTCTTTGTCTAACTGATACTGTTCTGCATTTCGCATCACCGTAATAACACCTTCTCTTTTATTTCTCTTATTCTGTTTGATTTCTTTCTGTTTGGCCTCTTTCCGCCATACCCGGAAGGAATCAAACATGGCCGGCCTAGCTTTCTTTTTAAACAATTTAGCTTCCAAATTATCCAGAACGGCAGCCTCGAAACTACCATGAGATGGCCAACTAAGGACGCCATCGTTTTTAGTGTAACGGACCCAATATTCATTATATATGATAGGACCCACGCCATGACGACTATAGAGCTCGTAAATCGGAGTTCCAACCGGAGGTATCGGACATGAATCCTCCAGCCGGGAATCCATGGTACAACATTTGAGAAACCCAAACAAAGTACTACGGCCAGGCATCGTGCACACTAGCCAAGTATACAAACTTCAAGGGCTATCGAAGTACGATGTCCTCGCAAAAATGCAAGACCCTCGGTTTTTGGCAATTGCAATCGTCAAATAAAACCCAACAACCAAGAACCACGAATGCTATGGAACCATGCAAACAACAAAGCAATACTGGGAGCGACCCACAAATACTTAACTGAGAGAACAATGGCGTCACCAGGAAGGCCCGTCGATCGTCTCGCCGTACAAAGGACTACGCCAGGCGCCAAAACAGGTCGACAGTCAGGGCATCGGTCCGTCGCAGCCGTCAGGAGGCGGGATCTTCGCGGGAAAAGACGTCGGGCCACTTATTTCGACAACTGGATCGATGAAGCGGGGTGCACCTTCCCTCGGAGATTTCACACGAAGTTCCTCACGATCGTCGGGCTTTGGACCGGTACCGTTGATGTCGCCCCACGTTGGGCGCCAACTGAAGGACTGGGTTATTCTTAAGACCCAGCGGTGCCAGGGAACAACACCTGAAACCTTCGTGGGTTACCTGTTCTGGCGTACCAAACACAGAGACACGGGACACTTCCAGCGACGTCAGAGATCAGCGTTTATTTACTGCAGGGATACAGAGGTCACAAGAAGTACACAACGTGTAGGTTCTCGGAGACTGCTTCAAATTCGTAGAAGTGGATCGCTCCTTTTATACAGGTTTTTGCCATAGCGCAGTACGGTGAACAAAGGTTACAACTCAGTTCCCACAATAAACTTCAAAGGGTCGCATTCATGTTTCAGGGAGCCGAAACATAATTACACCAGTCTTGCCGGTTCCCAACTGTAAAAACATACTTCCTCCGCAATAAACACATTCCATCCCAACCGTAAACACATTAAGAGGAAGGACGAAAAACAGATGCAAGGAAAGGACAAGGATGGACAACAGGTTAGAAAAGAGTGTTAGGGGTAATAAGGAAACTTGATAGAAGGGTCAAAGACCTCGTGTCTAATGTATGCGTGGCTGAAACAATAGACCGGCGCGGCAAGATGAGCCTCGAGCGGGGCCATCTGCCTCAGTCGTGTCATTTCCCTCGTCGTAAAAGTCACCTCAAAGGAACACGTGTCCCTCGTACAAGCTTGAGAGTTCCAGGGTCACGAAGCGGACAAAGCCCGTTCGCTGACTACCTGAGGGCAAGAAACAAAATGGATGCTGTATCTAAAATGGAACCCAAGGGTTCGGATGAACAAACCCAAAAATGAGACGAACCATACGTGGCTGCATAGCGAAACTTCGTACACCCACTATACTCGTCATTTGCGGTTCGTAGATACCAAACTCATCCATATTCGTCACTACTCAAAAAGTGCCGTCCCGTCTCACACGGAACCTCAGTCTTGGGGGTCATGCTGGGGGTGGTGTTTCAGTGTTCAGGGCAGTGGTTTTCAGGCAGTGCAGGTGGTCGTGCGGGGGTAGTCTTTCAGGGTTTAGGGTAGTGCAGTGGGGTTCGGGCAGTGCCGCGGGTCGTAAGGGGGTAGTGTTTCAGGGTTTAGAGCAGCGGTGTTCGGGAAATGCAGGGGGTCATGCGGGGGTAGTGTTTCAGGGTTTAGGGCAGTGCAGTGGTGTTCTGGCAGTTCACGGGGTCATGCTGGGGGTAGTGTTTCAGGGTTTAAGGCAGTGCAGTGGTCTTTGGGCAATGTAGGGGGTCGTACTGGGGTAGTGTTTTAGGTTTTAGGGCAGTGCAGTTGTGTTTGGGTAGTGTAGTGGGTCATCCTGGGATTGGTGTTTTAGGATCTAGGGTAGTGCGGTGGTGTTCGGGCACTGTAGGGTGGTCGTGCTTGGGGTAGTATAGGGGGTCGTGCTGGTGTAGTGTTTTAGGGTTTAGGGTAGTGCAGCGATGTTTGGGTAGTATAGGGTGTGGTGCTGGGGGTAGTGTTTTAGGGGTTAAGGTAGTGTAGTGGTGTTTGGGTAGTGTAGGGGGGCATGCGGGGTAGTTTTTTAGGGTTTAGGGTAGTGCAGTGCTCTTTGGGTAGTGAAGGGGGTCGTGCAGGGGGTAGTGTTTTAGGGTTTAGGGTAGTGCAGTGGTCTTTCGGTAGTGTAGGGGGTCGTGCTGATGGTAGTGGTTTAGGGTAGTGCAGTGGTCTTTGGATAGTGCAGGAGGTCATGCTGCGGGTAGTGTTTTATTGTTTAGGGTAGTGCAGTGGTGTTTGGGTAGTGTAGGGGGTCGTGCTGGGGTAGTGTTTTAGGGTTTAGGGTAGTGCATTGGTGTTTAGGTAGTGTAGGGGGTCGTGCTGGGGGTAGTGTTTTGGGGTTTAGGGCAGTGCAGTGGTGTTTGTGTAGTGTAGGGGGTCATGCTGGGGGTAGTGTTTTGGGGTTTAGGTCAGAGCAGTGTTTGTGTAGTGTAGGGGGTCTTGCTGGGGGTAGTGTTTTAGGGTTTAGGGCAGAGCAGTGGTGTTCGGGTACTGTAGGGGGTTGTGCTGGTATTAGTGTTTTAGGGTTTAGGGTAGTGCAGTGGTGTTCTGGTACAGTAGGGTGGTAGTGCTGGGAGTAGTGTAGGGGGTCGTGCTGGGGTAGTGTTTTAGGATTTACGGTAGTACAGTGATGTTCAGGTAGTGTAGAGGGTCGTGTTGGGGGTGTTTTTTAAGGCTTTAGGGCAGTGCAGTGGTGTTTGGGTAGTGTAGGGGGTCATACTTGGGGGAGTGTTTTAGCGTTGAGGGCAGTGCAGTGGTGTTCGGGTAGTGTAGGGGGTCGTGATGGGGTGGTGTGTTAGGGTTTATGGCAGTGCGGTGGTGTTCAGGTAGTGTAGGGGGTCGTGTTGGGGGTGTTTTTTTAGGGTTTAGGGCTATGCAGTGGTGTTTGGTTAGTGAAGGGGGTCGTGCTGGGGTGGTGTTTTAGGGTTTAGGACAGTACAGTGGTGTTCGGGTACTGTAGGGGGTCGTGTTGGGGATGTGTGTTAGGGTTTAGGATAGTGCAGTGGTGTATGGGTACTGTAGGGGTCGTGATGGGGGAGTGTTTTAGGGTAGGGTAGTGCAGTGGTTTTTGGGTAGTATAGGGGGTCATGTGGGGGTGGTTTTCAGGGTTTAGCGCAGTGTATTGGTGTTTGGGCAGTGAAGGGGGTCGTGCTTGGGGGTGATGTTTCAGGGATCATGCGGGTGGTGTTGTTTCAGGGTTTAAAGCAGTGCAGTGGTGTTCGGGCAGTGTAGGGGGGCATGCAGGGGTGGTGATTCAGGGTTAAGGGCAGTGCAGTGGTGTTCAGGCAGTGCAGGGGGTTGTGCAGGGGGGGTGTTTCAGGATTTAGGGCAGTGGAGTGGTATTCGGGCAGTGCAGGGAGTCATGCTGGTGGTGGTGTTTCAGGGTTTAGGGCAGTGCAGTGGTGTTCGGGCAGTGCAAGGGGTCATGCTAGGATGGTGTTTCAGGGTTTAGTGCAGTGCAGGGGTGTTCGGGCAGTGCAGGGGGTCGTGCTGGGGTGGTGTTTCAGGGCTTAGGGTAGTGCAGTGGTGTTCAGGCAGTGCAGGGGGTTGTGCAGGGGGGGTGTTTCAGGATTTAGGGCAGTGGAGTGGTATTCGGGCAGTGCAGGGAGTCATGCTGGTGGTGGTGTTTCAGGGTTTAGGGCAGTGCAGTGGTGTTCGGGCAGTGCAAGGGGTCATGCGGGGATGGTGTTTCAGGGTTTAGTGCAGTGCAGGGGTGTTCGGGCAGTGCAGGGGGTCATGCTGGAGTGGTGTTTCAAGGTTTAGGGCAGTGCAGTGGTGTTCGGGCAGTCCAGGGGGTTGTGTGGGGGGTAGTGTTTCAGGGTTTAGGGCGGTGCAGTGGTGTTCAGGCAGTGTAGGGGGTCGTGCTGGGGTGGTGTTTTAGGGTTTAGGGTAGTGCAGTGGTGTTCAGGTAGTGTAGGGGTCATGCTGGGGTAGGGTTATAGGGTTTAGGGTAGTGCAGTGATGTTCGGGTACTGTAGGGGGTCGTGCTGGGGGTAGTGTTTTAGCATTTAGGGTAGTGCTGTGGTGTTCGGGTAGTGTAGTGGGTCGTGCTTGGGGGGGGTGTTTCTTGGTTTAGGGCAGTGCAGTGGTGTACGGGCAGTGTAGGTGGTCGTGCTGCAGGTGGTGTTTCAGGGTTTAGGGCAGTGCAATGGGAATCGGGCAGTGTAGGGGGTCATGCGGGGGGTAGTGTTTCAGGGTTTAGGGCAGTGCATTGGTGTTTGGGCAAAGAAAAGGGGGTCGTGCTGGGGGTGGTGTTTCAGGGATCATGCGGGGGGTAGTGTTTCAGGGTTTAGAGCAATGCCGTGATGTTCAGGTAGTGTAGGGGGTCATGCGAGGGTGGTGTGTCAGGGTTTAGGGCAGTGCAGTGGTGTTAGGCATTGTAGGCGGTCGTACAGGGAGGTGGTGATTCAGGGCTTAGGGCAGTGCAGTGGTATTCAGGCAGTGCAGGGTGGAGGTGTTTTAGGGTTTAGGGCAGTTAAGTGGTATTCGGGCAGTGCAGGGGTTTGTGCTGGGGGTGATGTTTAAGGGTTAGTGCAGTGGTGTTCGGGCAGTGCAGGGGGTCATGCGGGGGTAGTGTTTCAGGGTTTAGGGCAGTGCAGTGGTGTTCAGGCAGTGTAGGGGGTCATGCTGGGGGGGTGTTTTAGGGTAGTGCAGTGGTGTTCAGGTAGTGTAGGGGATCATGCTGGGGTAGGGTTATAGGGTTTAGGGTAGTGCAGTGATGTTCGGGTACTGTAGGGGGTCGTGCTGGGGGTAGTGTTTTAGCATTTAGGGTAGTGCTGTGGTGTTCGGGTAGTGTAGTGGGTCGTGCTTGGGGATGGTGTTTCTTGGTTTAGGGCAGTGCAGTGGTGTACGGGCAGTGTAGGTGGTCGTGCTGCGGGTGGTGTTTCAGGGTTTAGGGCAGTGCAATGGGAATCGGGCAGTGTAGGGGGTCATGCGGGGGGTAGTGTTTCAGGGTTTAGGGCAGTGCATTTGTGTTTGGGCAAAGAAAAGGGGGTCGTGCTGGGGGGTGGTGTTTCAGGGATCATGCGGGGGGTAGTGTTTCAGGGTTTAGAGCAATGCCGTGATGTTCAGGTAGTGTAGGGGGTCATGCGAGGGTAGTGTGTCAGGGTTTAGGGCAGTGCAGTGGTGTTTGGGCAGTGTAAGGGGGCGTGCGGGAGTGATGTTTCAGGGTTTAGGGCAGAGCAGTGGTGTTAGGCATTGTAGGGGGTCGTACAGGGAGGTGGTGATTCAGGGCTTAGGGCAGTGCAGTGGTATTCAGGCAGTGCAGGGTGGAGGTGTTTTAGGGTTTAGGGCAGTTAAGTGGTATTCGGGCAGTGCAGGGGTTTCTGCTGGGGTGGTGTTGAAGGGTTAGTGCAGTGGTGTTCGGGCAGTGCAGGGGGTTGTGCGGGGGTAGTGTTTCAGGGTTTAGGGCAGTGAAGTGGTGTTCAGGCAGTTCAGGGGGTCGTGCTGGTGGTAGCGTTTTAGGGTTTAGGGCAGTGCAGTGGTCTTCGGGCAGTGCTGGGGGTCATGCGGCGGGTAGTGTTTCAGGGTTTAGGGTAGTGCAGTGGTGTTCGAGCAGTGCAGCAGGTCGTGCGGGGGTAGTGTTTCAGGGTTTAGGGCAGTGCAATGGTGTTCGGGCTGTGCAGGGCGTCGTGCGGGGGTAGTGTTTCAGGGTTTAGGGCAGTGCACTGGTGTTCAGGCAGTGCAGCAGGTCATGCTGGGGGTAGTGTTTCAGGGTTTAGGGCAGTGCAGTGGTCTGTGGGCAATGTAGGGGGTCATACTGAGGTAGTGTTTTAGGGTTTAGATTAGTGCAGTGGTGTTTGGGAAATGTAGGTGGTCGTGCTGGGGTAGTGTTTTAGTGTTTAGGGTAGTGCAATGGTGTTTGTGTAGTGAAGGGGGTACTGCTGGGGGTAGTGTTTCTGGGTTTAGGGTAGTGCAGTGGCATTTGGGTAGTATAGGGGGTCGTTCTGGGGATAGTGTAGGGGGTCATGCTGGGGTAGTGTTTTAGGGTTTAGGGTAGTGCAGTGGTGTTCGGGTAGTGTAGGGGGTCGTGCTGGGGGTGGTGTTTTAGGGTTTAGGGTAGTGCAGTGGTGTTCAGGTAGTGTAGGGAGTCGTGCTTGGGGTGGTGTTTTAGGGTTTGGGGCAGTACAGTGGTGTTCGGGTAGTGTAGGGGGTTGTGCTTGGGGTGTTCGGCTACTGTAGGGGGTCGTGCTGGGGGTAGTGTTTTAGGATTTAGGGTAGTGCAGTGGTGTTCGGGTACTGTAGGGCGGTCGTGCTGGGGGGAGGGTAGGGGGTCGTGCTAGGGTAGTGTTTTAGGGTTTAGGGTAGTGCAGTGGTGTTCTGGTAGTGTAGGGGGTCATGCTTGTGGGAGTGTTTTACGATTTAGGGCAGTACAGTGGTGTTCAGGTACTGTAGGGGTTCGTGCTTCTCTATACAGGAGGCTAAGGGGAGAGTGCTGTCGGGTATGGTTTGCTATAGACCTCCGGGTTTGGACGCTAACCATCAGGCACTATTGGACACTATTGTCGCCTTGGCTTCCACACACTCCAGAATGCTGCTCTTGGGAGACTTTAATCTTTGGGAAACAGGGAGCTCTGGAAATCACTTACAAGCCCTGAATTACACCTGTGAGAACTGTGGCCTCCACCAGCTTGTCGAACAATCTACACATGTAGGAGGCCACATACTTGATCTAGTCTTCGCCAAACCCTCTGAAACTGAAGTAATCAGTATTACTCCACTAAATTGGACTGACCACTATCTAGTACAGTTCAGGATTAGCATGCAAGAGGATAAACTGGCTGTGAACAGACAAGCACACTTTAGGTGGGGAAGGGACTGGGCTAAACTCATCAAGAGAGGAGCATCCTCCTTTTTCCCACATTCTAACCTGTTTGACCCAAAAGCCACACCGGAAGAAAACTATACTAGATATAGTACATCCATCAACTTAGTACTGGAAGGCCACATACCTAAAAAAAAACTGAGAATGCGTAGTACTCCTTCGGCCCCCTGGTTCAGTGAGGAGCTAAAAGCGTTACGCCTAGTACCCAGACAGACTGAAAGAAGCTGACGCAGACAGTACCTGGAAGCAGACAGAATAGCCTTAAAAATTATACAACTCCAATATAAGGCAGCAATTAGGGAAGCTAAGGCGAAATTTTATGCCAATTCCATTCTGCAGGCACCCAATGGAACTAGGGCACTTTTCAACATCGTTAGAGACCTTAGTAACCCGGGCTGTCTGGCCAGTACTATCCAGCCATCACAAAACTTGTGCAACAAAATTGCTACTTTTTTTGTCGAGAAGGTCAACAATATCGTGGGTGGGTTCGATCAGAATGTTATAGAGCCCTCCACGATTAGCGTAGACACCAGGAGAGAAACTACTCTGAGCCATTTTAACCCCCCTATGGAGGATTCTTTTCATGAGATAGCGCGGGAGATATCATCAGGATCACCCTTGGACCCCCTTCCTCATAAGATCTGGAAGGAGCTTGGACCCGCCCTATTCTCAGATCTGTGGCAAATTTGTTGCCAATCCCTGAGTGAAGGTACCGTACCAAGCAGGTGGAAACAGGCAATGGTCACCCCACTACTGAAAAAACCCTCTCTTGATCCCTCATTGCCAGCTAATTTCCGCCCAATTTCCCTTTTGCCATTTCCAATTAAAATCTTGGAAACATTAGTCAGCAAATCCCTGGCTAATTTTTTGGAAGTACATCTGATCTTGGACAGGGACCAGTTTGGCTTCCGGCCTGGGCACGGGACGGAAACTGCATTGATTACCGTTCTGGACAAACTTCGAATGCGTGCCGACAGTGGCTGCTCCTCTATGTTGGTACTGTTGGACATGTCGGCAGCATTCGACACGGTTAATCACTCAGTGTTGCTGGCAAGGTTAGAAGATATGGGGGTGACAGGTCGCGCCTTGGAATGGCTACGGTCATATTTGACGGATCGTCAACAGGCAGTGACCTTAACGCCTTTTGTATCCTCCTGGACCCCGGTTCGCCATGGAGTACCCCAGGGCTCAGCTATCAGCCCTATACTCTTTAATGCCTATCTGAGACCCCTGATCCCTCTAATAAAATCTTACGGGATTGAGGTGGTTAACTATGCTGATGACATCCAGCTAATGTTCTCCTTGGAGGGAGAGCATGCAGTGCCCATGAATTCTTTCCAGGCTTGCATGCGGAAAGTCTCAGACTGGCTGAGAGCCAATTCAATGCAGCTGAATGCAGGGAAAACGGAGTTACTGCACTGCTGCGCAGCGAGACTGCCTAAACATCTCTTGGGTGAGTTCCGGCTTTTGCCGGAAGACGCTCCGACACTGCCAGTAAAAACAGTCCGTAACCTGGGGGTTATGATGGATGAAGATCTCCAGCTGCAATCTCAGGCGAACAAGACCATAGGCACCTGTATTGCCCTATTAAGAGCTTTGCGTCAAATTCTCCCGCTCCTCCCTATTGAGACCAGATCTCTGGTGGTTCAGAGCGTGATCCTAAGTAGGCTGGATTACTGTAATTCACTGTTCCTGGGTGCCCCCCGGTACACTGTACAGGGACTGCAAAGAATACAGTCCGCCGCAGCCAAACTGGCCCTGGGAAGACAACGTGACTCCTCAACAACATTGGCATTGAGGGACCTTCATTGGCTCCCGATCAATAAAAGGATCAAGTTTAAATCATTGGTCATGGTGTATAGAGCCCTCCATAACATTGGTCCTCCTCCTCTGTGCGACAGATTCTCATGGTACGAACCAAAGAGACTTCTTCGGTCCACCAGCCAAAGTTTGGCAGTGGTTACCAGAGTAAAACACACCAAGACGGGAGGCAGGGCCTTCAGTACGGCGGCAGCCCGCCTTTGGAATCAAATCCCCCAAGATCTACGCCAAGCCAAATCATTGCTGAATTTTAGAAAAAATCTTAAAACATGGCTCTTTGGCAGAGATTAGAGTGTAACATTCTTGGCACAACGGCGAACGTTCCTACTGTCTCAGGTTTTTTATAGTCTCTTAGCGCCAGGATACCCGTAGGGTGACAGAAAGCGCTATAGAAGAATTTTATACAATACAATACAATACAATGTGTGTTAGGGTAGTGCAGTGGTGTTTGGGTTGTGTAGGGGGTCATGCTGGGGTGGTGTTTCAGGGTTTAGGGCAGTGCAATGGTGTTCAGGCAGTGTAGCGGGTCATGCGGGGGTAGTGTTTCAATGTTTAGGGCAGTGCATTGGTGTTTGGGCAGTGAAGGGGGTCGTGCTCGGGGGTGATGTTTCAGGGATTATGCAGGGGGTGGTGTTTCAGGGTTTAGAGCAGTGCCGTGGTGTTCAGGTAGTGAAGGGGGTCATGCGGGGTGGTGTTTCAGGGTTTAGGGCAGTGCAGTGGTGCTCGGGCAGTGTAGGGGGGCATGCAGGGGTGGTGTTTCAGGGTTTAGGGCAGAGCACTGGTGTTCGGGCAGTGTAGGGGGTCATGCAGGGGGGTGGTGATTCAGGGCTTAGGGCAGTGCAGTGGTGTTCAGGCAGTGCAGGGGGTTGTGCAGGGGGGAGGTGTTTCAGTATTTAGGGCAGTGGAGTGGTATTCGGGCAGTGCAGGAAGTCGTGCTGGTGGTGGTGTTTCAGGGTTTAGGGCAGTGCAGTGGTGTTCGGGCAGTGCAGGGGGTCGTGCTGGTGTGGTGTTTCATGGTTTAGGGCAGTGGTGTTCGGGCAGTGCAAGGGGTCATGAGAGGGGTGGTGTTTCAGGGTTTTGGGCAGTGCAGTGGTGTTTGGGAAGTGCAAGGAGTCGTGCGGGGACTGGTGTTTCAGGGTTTAGGGCAGTGCAGTGGTATTTAGGCAGTGTAGGGGGTCGTGCTTGTCTACAAATAATCGTTGTCCACCGTCTGTAGCCATATCTTGACCACTGTGATCGATAAATGTCTCCTCGAAACGAGTGAAGAAATCGGAGACACTCTCATCTTTCTTTTGTTTGCATGCCGCTAATTTATCCCAATTAACCCTCAAGGCAGGCATCATCGTTTTCATTAATGTAATAATCCTACCAGGGAGTTCTGAGATCAAAACTTCAGGCTTAGCACCACCCACTAGAGCTGCATCCGCGGCAGTTATAGCAGCCCAATCACCACCTAATGCTTGAACGTGATCCTCTCTATGAATCTTAGCCCATAATGCTTGTGGGACTACATTTCCCATCAACATATCAATATCAGCTAGATTCATGATGCAAGCATCAACAGTCTGTGATAATTCTTTATAATAACCTGCAGGATTTTTACGAGGATACGGTAGAGTCTGTTTGAGTGCTAAAACTTCAGATCTCTTCCAGGGGACATGTACCCATATACGTTGGAAGTGAGCAGGAACAGCTGGATTAGGACCCTGTGCTGCAACCGCTTCTTTCCACACTGGAGGAACCTCTCTCATTGGATAATTTTTCAGTGTCAGCCTAACCGAAGGATCTGAATCAAGGAAAGTCTGAGAGGACAATAAGGTTCTAAAGTTAATAAGTGTCCTTACAGCGTTCTCAACCTTAGAACCCACAACAAGTCCTTTATCAAAATCAGTCTGAACATCTAACAGACCCTGTGGAACCGGACTCAAATTCATATCCTCCCATTCTTTAGCAAGAATTTCACACATTACATTGAAAACATATCTCTGCGTAGGCGCATTCCATTGTGAGAAGGTAAGCATAATATCGGGCACACTATACTGGGGACCCCTCTCAATCCATTTGCGTGCGAGAGAGTCCAACTTTTCTCGTTCTTCAGAAGTTGGGAACTGACTACGAGATTGTCTTCGAGCAAAAGCCAGAGACACATTTAAGGCTTCAAAGAAAGGAGATAAAATACCAGTGACAGTGTCAGTGAGTCGCTTATGCACAGACGGAGAATTAGACATAAGGATATGGGACAAGGTATTAGGCGAACTAACTGAAGGAGAACCTGTAATTGCAGGAGGAGCAGAAGGCAAAGGAGATCGAAGTTCGGGAGATGAGGGCAAAGAAATCGAAGTTGAAGGTAAAGCTGGTAGAGGTAATACTGGAAGGGACAAATGCGGAAGAGCCGGAGCAGGCGGAGGTACTGCTGGCGGCTGAACAGGCTGCAACAACAGGGGTGCGTTAGCACCTTGTGCATAGGGTGGAGGCAATCTCAATAAGTGAGACATCAGGGGATCTTCTTCTAAGTCTTTCTTGTTATCGGGAGGGGAAACAGGCAACACTGGATAGCATTTATCTATCGCCATACGATGCTGTCTTTCTGAAATTTCCATCGCATTATTAATTTCGTCATCTTTGAATTGTTGGGCAGCCTGTATAATCGTCATACCCTTAGCTTTCCTATCTCGTTTTGCTTGTTTAATTTCTCTCTGTTTGGCTTCCTTACGCCAAAGGCGGAAAGAGTCAAACATTGCAGGCCAGGCTTTTCTTTTAAATAACGTTGCTTTCAAATTATCTAGCACATCAGGCTCGAAACTACCATTTTCTGGCCATTTTAAAACACCATCTTTCTTCGTGTATCGGGTCCATGTCTCGTTAAAGGCAATGGGGCCAACACCATGTTTAGAATAGAGCTCATATGTGGGAGTTCCAACCCAAGAAATCGGACAAGAGTCCTCAAGCCGGGAATCCTTATTACAACCAAAGCAACAAAATTTTACAAACTTATTCAGACCAGGCATCTCGTGATTTCGCCGGACTGTTCACAAACTTCAAGGGGGTAAACTCATTACACAGCACAAATGCACTTTCCCCTCGGCTTCGTCTATTGCAATAGTCGAATTTAAGGATCAAAGAAACAAAGGAACAAAGAACCAAAATTGTGGGCGCGACCCACCAAAATACTTAACTAAGGACGTCTTCTTACACCAACAGACGCCCGTCTATCGTCTCGCCTTACCATACATCACCAAAAGAAGGGCCAAGGCAGGGCGGCAGTCAGGGCAGCAGTCGTCAGTAGCCGTCAGGAAGAAGTAACCGCGCAGTAAAAGACCTTTGGACCACTTGGACATACAGGGGTCGCTTGACGTGGTTCACGATTCCTCCAGAATTTTCTTGCGGGGTTCCTCATGACCTTCAGGCAGAACCACTACCACTGAAGCCGCCCCACATTGGGCGCCAGTTGAAGAACCAGAACCTTATGGGCCTGGCGGCGCAGGGTATGCCTAAAATCTCTGGGGTTCTCCTGCTTAGCTACACAGAGACACGGAACACTCTGTTAGGCGTAAAAGATCGGATTAATTAGCAGCAGCTAGCACAGTTATCCCAGAAATACACGAGGTAGGTTCTCAGGAGACTGCCACTTCACTCCGTGGCGCACAATCTTATATAGTACATAGGTGACATACACATTAACCAAGAACACACCTAAAACATATAAAAGGAGCCAATAAGAGAAGTCGGAAACAGAACAGAACCAATAGGAAAAGTTGGAAAACAGAAGTATTGAGTAACCCGAAGAAGCCTCTCCTCCAACTGTGTTTGCCAACCCTCCCCATAAGTTAATTAGTCAACGGGTTTTGTAACTGACTTGCAGGTGGCAAGTCACGTTTGTATGTTTTGGAGGACAGTTGCGAAACGAGAGAATACGAGCAGAGGACAGCGAAGGCCAGACGATAAGATAAAGTCAGAAAAGAATAGTGTGAACCAACAGATAGTTGAGACAGGGATTAGGAAAACCAGACGGGGATTAGTGTACTCGGCCAGTCCTAACATCAGCTTTGTAAATAAAGGCAGAAGGCTTATTTCGACACGATGCTGCAGGAAAAGCAGAAAATACTTTGTTCGCCGTGAGTGAGGGCAGCACAAAATGGCGGGTCGATACGATCACGATCGAAAAAAAAATTCCTCAGGGGGTGGTGTTTTAGGGTTTAGGGTAGTGCAGTGGTGTTCGGGTAGTGTATGGGGTCGTGCTTGGGGTGTTCGGGTTGTGTAGTGGGTCGTGCTGGAGATGGTGTTTTAGGGTTTAGGGCAGTGCAGTGGTGTTTGGGCAGTGTAGGGGGTCATGATAAGGGTGGTGTTTTAGGATTTAGGGCAGTGCAGTGGTGTTCCGGCAGTGAAGGGGGTCATGCGGGGGTGGTGTTTCAGGGTTCAGTGCAGTCGTTTTCGGGCAGTGTAGGGGGTCGTGATTGGGGGTGAGGGTTTAAGGCAGAGCAGTGGTGTTTGGGCAATCTAGGGGGTCATGCTGGGGGTGCTGTTTCAGGGTTTAGGGCAGTGCAGTGGTCTTCGGGCAGTCTAGGGGGTCGTGCTGGGGGTGGTGCTTCAGGGTTTAAGGCAGTGTAGTGGTCTTCGGGCAGTCTAGGGGGTCGTGCTGGGGGTGGCGTTTCAGGGTTCAGGGCAATGGTTTTCAGGTAGTGCAGGGGGTCGTGCGGGGGTGGTGTTTCAGGGATTAGGGCAGTGCAGTGGTGTTTGGGTAGTGCAGCTGGTCGTGCCGGGGGTAATGTTTCAGGGTTTAGGGCAGAGCAGTGGTGTTCGGGAAATGCAGGGGGTCGTGCGGGGATAGTGTTTCAGGGTTTAGTGCAGTGCAGTGGTGTTCGGGCAGTTCAGGGGGTCATGCTGGGGGTAGTGTTTCAGGGATTAGGGCAGTACAGTGGTCTTTGGGCAATGTAGTGTGTCGTACTGGGGTAGTGTTTTAGGGTATATGGTAATGCAATGGTGTTCGGATAGTGTAGGGGGTCATGCTGGGGGTAGTGTTTTTGGGTTTAGGGTAGTGCAGTGGTGTTCGGGTAGTAGAGGTGGTCGTGCTGGGGGTAGTGTTATAGGGTTTATGGTAGTGCAGTGGTGTTCGGCTACTGTAGAGGGTCGTGCTGAGGGTAGTGTTTTAGGATTTAGAGTAGTGCAGTGGTGTTGGGGTACTGTAGGGTGGTCTTGCTGGGGGTAGTGTAGGGGGTCTTGCTTTGGGTAGTGTTTTAGGGTTTAGGGTAGTGCAGTCGTGTTCTGGTAGTGTAGTGGGTCGTGCTGGGGGTACTGTAAGGGGTCGTGCTGGGGGCAGTGTTTTAGGGTTTAGGGTAGTGCAGTGCAGTGGTGTTCTGGTAGTGTATGGGGTCGTACCTGGGGGAGTGTTTTAGGGTTTAGGGCAGTGCAGTGGTGTTCAGGCAGTGTAGGGGGTCTTGCTTGGGGTGGTGTTTCAGGATTAGAGCAGTAGTGTTCGGGTAGTGTAGGGGGTCTTGCTGGGGGTGGGGTTTCATGGTTTATGGCAGTGCAATTGTGTTCGGGCAGTGTAGGGGGTCGTGCTGAGGGTGGTGTTTCAGGGTTTAGGGCAGTGAAATGGTTATCGGGCAGTGTGGGGGGTCATGCGGGGGTAGTGTTTCAGGGTTTAGGGCAGTGCATTGGTGTTTGGGCAGTGAAGGGGGTCGTGCTGGGGGTGGTGTTTCAGGGATCATGCCGGGGTTAGTGTTTCAGGGTTTAGAGCAGTGCCATGGTGTTCAGGTAGTGTAGGGGGTCATGCGGGGGTGGTGTTTCAGGGTTTAATGCAGTGCAGTGGTGTTCGTGTAGGGGTTGTTTGGGGGGTGGTATTTCAGGGTTTAGGGAAGTGCACTGGTGTTCGGGTAGTGTAGGGGGTCATGCGGGGGTGGTGTTTCAGGGTTTAGGGCAGTGCAGTGGTGTTCGGGTAGGGGGTCGTGCGGGGGGTGGTATTTCAGAGTTAAGGGCAGTGCAGTGGTATTCAGGCAGTGTAGGGGGTTGTGCGGGGGATGGTGTTTCAGGGTTTATGGCAGTGCAGTGGAGGTTGGGTGGTGTAGGGGGTCATGCGGGGGTGGTGTTTCAGGGTTTAGGGCAGAGCAGTGGTGTTCGGGCAGTGTAGGGGGCATGCAGGGGGGTGGTGATTCTGGGTTTAGGGCAGTGCAGTGGTATTCAAGCAGTGCAGGGGGTCGTGCGGGGTGGTGTTTCAGGGTTTAGTTCAGTGCAGTGGTGTTCGGGCAGTGCAGGAGGTCGTGCTGGGGTGGTGTTTCAGGGTTTAGGGCATTGCAGTGGTGTTCGGGCAGTGCAGGGGGTCGTGCGGGGTGGTGTTTCAGGGTTTAGTTCAGTGCAGTGGTGTTCGGGTAGAGCAGGGGGTCGTGTGGGGGGTAGTGTTTCAGGGTTTAGGGCAGTGCATTGGTGTTTGGGCAGTGCAGGGTGTCCTGTGGGGGGGGTGTTTCAGGGTTTAGTGCAGTGGTGTTCGGGCAGTGCAGGGGTCGTGCGGAGGTGGTGTTTCAGGGTTTAGGGCAGTGCAGTGGTGTTCGGGTAGTGCACTGGGTCGTGCGGGGGTGGTGTTTCAGGGTTTAGGGCACTGCAGAAGTGTTCGGGCAGTGCAGTGGGTCATGCGGGGGTAGTGTTTCAGGGTTTATGGCAGTGCAGTGGTGTACGGGCAGTTCAGGGGGTCGTGCTGGGGGTAGTGTTTCAGGGTTTAGGGCAGTGCAGGGGTCTTTGGGTAATGCAGGGGTTCATACTGGGGTAGTGTTTTAGGGCTTAGATTAGTGCAGGAGTGTTTGGGAAATGTAGGTGGTCATGCTGGGGTAGTGTTTTATGGTTTAGGATAGTACAGTGGTGTTTGTGTAGTGAAGGGGGTACTGTTGGGGATAGTGTTTTAGGGTTTAGGGTAGTGCAGTGGCGTTCGGGTAGTGTAGGGGGTCATACTGGGGATACTGTAGGGGGTCGTGCTGGGGTAGTGTTTTAGGGTAGTGCAGTTGTGTTCGGGTAGTGTAGGGGGTCGTGCTGGGGGTGGTGTTTTAGGGTTTAGGATAGTGCAGTGGTGTTCGGGTAGTGTAGGCGGTCGTGCTTGGGGTGTTCGGGTTGTGTAGGGGGTCGTGCTGGAGGTGGTGTTTTAGGGTTTTGGGCAGTGCAGTGGTGTTTGGGCAGTGTAGGGGGTCGAGATAAGGGTGGTGTTTCAGGATTTAGTGCAGTCGTTTTTGGGCAGTGTAGGGGGTCCTGCTGGGGTGGTGTTTCAGGGTTTAGGGCAGAGCAGTGGTGTTTGGGCAATCTAGGGGGTCGTGCTGGGGGTGCTGTTTCGGGGTTTCGGCCAGTGCAGTGGTCTTCGGGCAGTCTAGGGGTCATGCTGGGGCTGGTGTTTCAGGGTTTAAGGCAGTGTAGTGGTCTTCGGGCAGTCTAGGGGGTCGTGCTGGGGGTGGTGTTACTGGGTTTAGGGCAATGGTTTTCAGGTAGTGCAGGGGGTCGGTCGGGGTGGTGTTTCAGGGTTTAGGGCAGTGCAGTGGTGTTTGGGCAGTGCAGCTGGTCGTGCCAGGGGTAGAGTTTCAGGCTTTAGGGCAGAGCAGTGGTGTTCGGGAAATGCAGGGGTTCATGCTGGGGGTAGTGTTTCAGGGATTAGGGCAGTGCAGTGGTCTTTGGGCAATGTAGGGTGTCGTACTGGGGTAGTGTTGTAGGGTTTAGTGTAGTGCAGTGGTGTTTGGGAAATGTAGGTGCTCATGATGGGGAAGTGGTTTAGGGTTTAGGGTAGTGCAGTGGTGTTTGTGTAGTGAAGGGATCATGCTTGGGGTAGTGTGTTAGGGTTTAGGGTAATGCAGTGGTGTTTGGATAGTGTAGGGGGTCATCCTGGGGATAGTGGTTTTGGGTTTAGGGTAGTGCAGTTGTGTTCGGGTAGTGTAGGTGGTCATGCTGGGGGTAGTATCATAGGGTTTAGGGTAGTGCAGGGGTGTTCGGGTACTGTAGGGTGGTCTTGCTGGGGATAGTGTAGGGGGTCTTGCTTTGGGTAGTGTTTTAGGGTTTAGGGTAGTGCAGCGATGTTTTAGTAGTGTAGGGGGTCGTGCTGGGGTGATGTTAAGGGTTTAGGGCAGTGCAGTGGTGTTTGGGCAGTGTAGGGGGTCATGCTGGGGTGGTGTTTCAGGGTGTAGGGCAGTACAGTGGTGTTCTGGCAGTGTTAGAGGTCATGCAGGGGGTGGTGTTTCAGGGTTTAGGGTAGTGTAGTGGTGTTCGGGCAGTGTAGGAGGTCATGTGGGGTGTGGTGTATCAGGATTTATGGCAGTGCAGTGGTGTTGAGGTAGTGTAGGGGGTCTTACGGGGGGTGGTGTTTCAGGGTTTAGGGCAGTGTAGTGGTGTTCGGGCGGTGTAGGGGGTCATGCGGGGATGGTGTCTCAGGGTTTAGGGTAGTTCAGTGGTGTTTGGGCATTGTAGGGGGTAGTGCTGGGGGTGGTGTTTCAGGGTTTAGGGCAGTGCAGTGCAGTGCAGTGCAGTTGTGTTCATGCAGTGTATGGGATCGTGCGGGTTGGTGTTTCAGGGTTTAGTGAAGTGCAGTGGTGTTCGATCAATGTACGGGGTTGTGTGGGGGGTGGTGTTTCAGGGTAAAGGGCAGCGCAGGGGTCTTTGGGTAATGTAGGGGGTCATACTGGGGTAGTGTTTTAGGGTTTAGATTAGTGCAGTTGTGTTTGGGAAATGTAGGTGGTCATGCTGGGGTCGTGTTTTAGGGTTTAGGGTAGTACAGTGGTGTTTGTGTAGTGAAGGGGGTACTGTTGGGGATAGTGTTTTAGGGTTTAGGGTAGTGCAGTGGCGTTCGGGTAGTGTAGGGGTCATACTGGGGATACTGTAGGGGGTCATGCTGGGGTAGTGTTTTAGGGTTTAGGGTAGTGCAGTTGTGTTCGGGTAGTGTAGGGGGTCGTGCTGGGGGTGGTGTTTTAGGGTTTAGGGTAGTGCAGTGGTGTTCGGGTAGTGTAGGGGGTCATGCTTGGGGTGTTCTGGTTGTGTAGGGGTCGTGCTGGAGGTGGTGTTTTAGGGTTATGGCAGTGCAGTGGTGTTTGGGCAGTGTAGGGGGTCGAGATAAGGGTGGTGTTTTAGGATTTAGGGCAGTGCAGTGGTGTTCGGGCAGTGTAGGGGGTCATGCGGGGTGGTGTTTCAGGGTTCAGTGCAGCCGTTTTCGGGCAGTGTAGGGGGTCCTGCTGGGGTGGTGATTCAGGGTTTAGGGCAGACCAGTGGTGTTTTGGCAGTGTAGGGGGTCGTGTTGGGGGTGGTGTTTCAGGGTTTAGGGCAGAGCAGTGGTCTTCGGGCAGTCTAGGGGTCGTGCTGGGGCTGGTGTTTCAGGGTTTAAGGCAGTGTAGTGGTCTTCGGGCAGTCTAGGGGGTCGTGCTGGGGATGGTGTTACTGGGTTTAGGGCAATGGTGTTCAGGTAGTGCAGGGGGTCGTTCGGGGGTGGTGTTTCAGGGTTTAGGGCAGTGCAGTGGTGTTTGGGCAGTGCAGCTGGTCGTGCCAGGGGTAGAGTTTCAGGGTTTAGGGAAGAGCAGTGGTGTTCGGGAAATGCAGGGGGTCATGCTGGGGGTAGTGTTTCAGGGATTAGGGCAGTGCAGTGGTCTTTGGGCAATGTAGGGTGTTGTACTTGGGTAGTGTTTTAGGGTTTAGTGTAGTGCAGTGGTGTTTGGGAAATGTAGGTGGTCATGCTGGGGAAGTGTTTTAGGGTGTAGGGTAGTGCAGTGGTGTTTGTGTAGTGAAGGGGTCCTGCTGGGGGTAGTGTATTAGGGTAATGCAGTGGTGTTTGGATAGTGTAGGGGGTCATGCTGGAGGTAGTGTTTTTGGGTTTAGGGTAGTGCAGTTGTGTTCGGGTAGTGTAGGTGGTCGTGCTGGGGGTAGTGTCATAGGGTTTAGGGTAGTGCAGTGGTGTTCGGGTACTGTAGGGTGGTCTTGCTGAGGATAGTGTAGGGGGTCTTGCTTTGGGTAGTGTTTTAGGGTTTAGGGTAGTGCAGCGATGTTTTGGTAGTGCAGGGGGTCGTGCTGGGGTGATGTTTAGGGTTTAGGGAAGTGCAGTGGTGTTTGGGCAGTGTAGGGGGTAGTGCTGGGGTGGTGTTTCAGGGTATAGGGCAGTACAGAGGTGTTCTGGCAGTGTAGGAGGTCATGCAGGGGGTGGTGTTTCAGGGTTTAGGGTAGTGCAGTGGTGTTCGGGCAGTGTAGGGGGTCATGTGGGGGGTGGTGTATCAGGATTTATGGCAGTGCAGTGGTGTTGGGGTAGTGTAGGGGGTCTTATGGGGGGTGGTGTTTCAGGGTTTAGGGCAGTGTAGTGGTGTTCGGGCGGTGTAGGGGGTCATGCGGGGGTGGTGTCTCAGGGTTTAGGGTAGTTCAGTGGTGTTTGGGCATTGTAGGGGGTAGTGCTGGGGGGTGGTGTTTCAGGATTTAGGGCAGTGCAGTGCAGTTGTGTTCATGCAGTGTATGGGATCATGCGGGGTTGGAGTTTCACGGTTTAGTGAAGTGCAGTGGTGTTCGATCAACGTAGGGGGTTGTGCGGGGGGTGGTGTATCAGGGTTTAGGGCAGCGTATTAGTGTTCTGGCATTGTAGGGGGTCGTGCAGGGGCTGGTGTTTCAGGGTTTAGGGCATTGGAGTTGTGTTCGGGCAGTGTAGGGGGTCGTGCGTGGGCTGGTGTTTCAGGGTTTAGAGCAGTGCAGTGGTGTTTGGGCAGTGTAGGGGTTCGTGCAGGGGCTGGTGTTTCAAGGTTTAGGGCAGTGCAGTGGTGATCGGGCAGTGTAGGGGGTCGTGCGGGAGATTGTGTTTCAGGGTTTAGGTCAGTGCAGTGGTGTTTGGGCAGTGTAGGGCGTCATGTGGGGGCTGGTGTTATTGGGTTTAGGGCAGTGGAGTGGTGTTTGGGCAGTTTAGGGGGTCATGCTGGGGCTGGTGTTTCAGGGTTTAGGGCAGTGCATTGGTGTTCAGGCAGTGTAGGGGGGACATGCTGGGACTGGTGTTTCAGAGTTTAGGGCAGAGCAGTGGTGTTCGGGCAGGGTAGGGGTTGTGCTAGGGGTGGTGTTTTGGGTTTAGGGCAGAGCAGTGGTGTTCGGGCAGTGTATGGGGTCGTGCAGGGGGTGGTGTTTCAGGGTTAAGGGTAGTGCAGTGGTGTTCGGGTAGTGTAGGGAATCGTGCTTGGGTTGGTGTAATAGGGTTTAGGGCAGTGCAGTGGTGTTTGGGTAGTGTTGGGGGTCGTGCTGGGGCTGCTGTTTCAGGGTTAATGGCAGTGCAGTGGTGTTCGGGCAGAGAAGGGGGTCAGGCTGGGGGTGGTCTTTCAGGATTTAGTGCAGTGGTGATCAGGCAGTGTAGGGTCTTCCTTGGGGTGGTGTTTCAGGATATAGGGCAGTGCAATGGTGTTCGGCCAGTGTAAGGGGTCTTGCTGGGGGTGGTGTTTCAGGGTTTAGGGCAGTGCAGTAGTGTTCGGGCAGTGTAGGGGGTCATGCAGGGGTGGTGTTTCAGGGTTTAGGGCAGTGCAGTGGTGTTCGAGCAGTGTAGGTGGTCGTGCGGGGCATGGTTTTTCAGGGTTTAGGGCAGTGCAGTGGTGTTTGGACAGTGTAGGTGGTCATGCAGGGTGTAGTGTTTCAGGGTTTTATGCAGTGCAGTGGTGTTCGTACAGTGTAGGGGGTCGTGCTAGGGTAGTGTTTCAGGTTTTAGGGTAGTGCAGTGGTGTTTGGGCAATGTTGGGGGTAGTGCTGGGGTAGTGTTTTAGGGTTTAGGGTAGTGCAGTCGTCTTTGGGTAGTATAGGGGGTCATGCTGGGGTAGTGTTTTAGGGTTTAGGGTAGTGCAGTGGTGTTTGTGTAGAGAAAGGGGTCATGCTGGAGGTAGTGTTTTAGGGTTTAGGTTAGAGTTGTGGTGTTCGGGTAGTGTAGGGGTTTGTGCTGGGGTAGTGTTTTAGGGTAGTGCAGTGGTGTTTGTGTAGTGAAGGTGGTCGTGCTGGGGTAGTGTTTTAGGGCTATGGGTAGTGCAGTGGTGTTTGGGTAGTGTAGGGGTTCATGCTGGGGATAGTGTCCGCGGTCATGCTGGGGTTAGTGTTTTAGGGCTTAGGGTAGTGGAATGCTGTTTGGGTAGTGTAGTGGGTCGCGCTGGGGAAGTGTTTTAGGGTTTAGGGTAGTGCAGTGGTGTTTGTGTAGTGAAGGGGTCCTGCTGGGGGTAGTGTTTTAGGGTTCAGGTTAATGCAGTGGTGTTTGAATAGTGTAGGGAGTCATGCTGGGGGTAGTGTTTTTGGGTTTAGGGTAGTGCAGTTGTGTTTGGGTAGTGTAGGTGGTCGTGCTGGGGGTAGTGTCATAGGGTTTAGGGTAGTGCAGTGGTGTTCGGGTACTGTAGGGTGGTCTTGCTGGGGATAGTGTAGGGGGTCTTGCTTTGGGTAGTGTTTTAGGGTTTAGGGTAGTGCAGCAATATTTTGGTAGTACAGGGGGTCGTGCTGGGGTGATGTTTAGGGTTTAGGGAAGTGCAGTGGTGTTTGGGCAGTGTAGGGGTCATGCTGGGGTGGTGTTTCAGGGTGTAGGGCAGTACAGAGGTGTTCGGGCAGTGTAGGGGGTCATGTGGGGGGTGGTTTATCAGGATTTATGGCAGTGCAGTGGTGTTGGGGTAATGTAGGGGGTCTTATGGGGGGTGGTGTTCCAGGGTTTAGGGCAGTGTAGTGGTGTTCGGGCGGTGTAGGGGGTCATGCGGGGGTGGTGTCTCAGGGTTTAGGGTAGTTCAGTGGTGTTTGGGCATTGTAGGGGGTAGTGCTGGGGGGTGGTGTTTCAGGATTTAGGGCAGTGCAGTGGTGTTCATGCAGTGTATGAGATCGTGCGGGGTTGGAGTTTCAGGGTTTAGTGAAGTGCAGTGGTGTTCGATCAACATAGGGGGTTGTGCGGGTGGTGGTGTATCAGGGTTTAGGGCAGCGTATTAGTGTTCTGGCATTGTAGGGGGTCATGCAGGGGCTGGTGTTTCAGGGTTTAGGGCATTGGAGTTGTGTTCGGGCAGTGTAGGGGGTCGTGCGTGGGCTGGTGTTTCAGGGTTTAGAGCAGTGCAGTGGTGTTTGGGCAGTGTAGGGGTTCGTGCAGGGGCTGGTGTTTCAAGGTTTAGGGCAGTGCAGTGGTGATCGGGCAGTGTAGGGGGTCGTGCGGGAGATTGTGTTTCAGGGTTTAGGTCAGTGCAGTGGTGTTTGGGCAGTGTAGGGCGTCATGTGGGGGCTGGTGTTATTGGGTTTAGGGCAGTGGAGTGGTGTTTGGGCAGTTTAGGGGGTCGTGCTGGGGCTGGTGTTTCAGGGTTTAGGGCAGTGCATTGGTGTTCAGGCAGTGTAGGGGGACATGCTGGGACTGGTGTTTCAGAGTTTAGGGCAGAGCAGTGGTGTTCGGGCAGGGTAGGGGTTGTGCTAGGGGTGGTGTTTTGGGTTTAGGGCAGAGCAGTGGTGTTCGGGCAGTGTATGGGGTTGTGCAGGGGGTGGTGTTTCAGGGTTAAGGGTAGTGCAGTGGTGTTCGGGTAGTGTAGGGAATCGTGCTTGGGGTGGTGTAATAGGGTTTAGGGCAGTGCAGTGGTGTTTGGGTGGTGTTGGGGGTCATGCTGGGGCTGCTGTTTCAGGGTTTATGGCAGTGCAGTGGTGTTCGGGCAGAGAAGGGGGTCATGCTGGGGGTGGTCTTTCAGGATTTAGTGCAGTGGTGCTCAGGCAGTGTAGAGTCTTCCTTGGGGTGGTGTTTCAGGATATAGGGCAGTGCAATGGTTTTCGGCCAGTGTAAGGGGTCTTGCTGAGGGTGGTGTTTCAGGGTTTAGGGCAGTGCAGTAGTGTTCGCGCAGTGTAGGTGGTTGTGCGGGGCATGGTTTTTCAGGGTTTAGGGCAGTGCAGTGGTGTTTGGACAGTGTAGGCGGTCATGCAGGGTGTAGTGTTTCAGGGTTTAAGGCAGTGCAGTGGTGTTCGTACAGTGTAGGGGGTCGTGCTAGGGTATTGTTTCAGGTTTTAGGGTAGTGCAGTGGTCTTTGGGCAATGTTGGGGGTAGTGCTGGGGTAGTGTTTTAGGGTTTAGGGTAGTGCAGTCGTCTTTTGGTAGTATAGGGGGTCATGCTGGGGTAGTGTTTTAGGGTTTAGGGTAGTGCAGTGGTGTTTGTGTAGTGAAGGTGATCGTGCTGGGGTAGTGTTTTAGGGCTATGGGTAGTGCAGTGGTGTTTGGGTAGTGTAGGGGGTCATGCTGGGGGTAGTGTTTTAGGGCTTAGGGTAGTGCAATGCTGTTTGGGTAGTGTAGTGGGTCGCGCTGGGGGTGGTGTTTTATGGTTTAGGGTAGTGCAGTGGAGTTTGGGTAGTGTAGGGAGTCGTGGTTGGGGTGGTGTTTTAGGGTTTAGGGCAGTGCAGTAGTGTTCAGGTAGTGTAGGGGGTTGTGCTTGGAGTGTTTGGGTAGTGTAGGGGGTTGTACTGGGGGTGTTTTAGTATTTAGGGCAGTGCAGTGGTGTTAAGGCAGTGTAGGGTGTCGTGCTGGGGGTGATGTTTCAGGGTTTAGGGCAGTGCAGTGGTGTTTGGGCAGTGTAGGGGGTCGTGCTGGGGCCGTGTTTAGGATTTAGGGTGTACAGTGATGTTCAGGGAGTGTAGGGGGTCATGCTGGGGCTGGTGTTTCAGGGTTTAGGGCAGAGCAGTGGTTTCGGGCAGTGTAGGGGGTCGTGCTGGGGTGGTGTTTCAAGGTTTAGGGCAGTGCAGTGGTGTTCGGACATTCTAGGGGGTCGTGCTGGGGGTAGTGTTTCAGGGTTTAGGTCAGTGCAGTGGTGTTTGGGCCGTCTAGGTGGTCGTGCTGGGGGTGGTTTTTCAGGGTTTAGGGCAGTGGCTTTTGGGCAGTCTAGGGGGTCTAGCAGGGGTGTTGTTTCAGGGTTTAGGGCAGTGCAGTGGTGTTCAGGCAGTGCTGGAGGTGGTGTTTCAGGGTTTTGGGCAGTGCAGTGATGTTCGGGCAGTGTAGGGGGTCTTACTGGGGGTGGTGTTTCAGGGTTAAGGGCAATGCAGTGGTGTTTGGGCTGTTTAGGGGGTCGTGCGAGGGTGGTGTTTCAGGGTTCGGGTAGTGCAGTGGTGTTTGGGCATTGTAGGGGGTAGTGCTGGGGGTGGTGTTTCAGGGTTTAGGGCAGTGCAATTGTGTTTGGGCAGTGTATGGGATCGTGCCGGAGTGGTGTTTCAGGGTTTAGGGCTGTACAGTGGTGGTCGGGCAGTGTAGGGGTCGTGCGGGGGTGGTGTATCAAGATTTAGGGCAGTGCAGTGTATTCGGGCAGTGTAGGGGGTGGTGCGGGGGGTGGTGTTTCAAGGTTTTGGCAGTACAGTGGGGTTCTGGCAGTGTGGAAGGTCCTGTAGGTGGTGTTGTTTTAAGGTTTAGGGCAGAGCAATGGTGTTAGGGCAGTGCAGTGGTGTTTGCGTAGTGTAGGGGGTGGTGCTAGGGTAGTGTTTCAGGTTTTAGGGTAGTGCAGTGGTCTTTGGGCAATGTTGGGGGTAGTGCTGGGGTAGTGTTTTAGGGTTGAGGGTAGTGCGGTGGTGTTTGTGTAGTTGAGGGGGTCGTGCTGGGGGTAGTGTTTTAGGGCTATGGGTAGTGCTGTGGTGTTCGGGTAGTGTAGGGGGTCGTGTTGGGGGTAGTGTTTTAGGGGTTAGGGTAGTGCAATGGTGTTTGGGTAGTGTAGGGGGTTGTGCTGGGGGTGGTATTTTATGGTTTAGGGTAGTGCAGTGGTGTTCGGGTAGTGTAGGGAGTCGTGGTTGGGTTGGTGTTTTAGGGTTTAGGGCAGTGCAGTGGTGTTCAGGTTGTGTAGGGGTTCGTGCTTGGGGTATTCGGGTAGTGTAGGGGGTTGTGCTGGGGGTGTTGTTTTAGGGTTTCGGGCAGTGCAGTGGTGGTCGGGCACTGTAGGGTGTTGTGCTGGGGGTGTTGTTTTAGGGTTTAGGGCAGTGCAGTGGTGTTCGGTTAGTGTAGGGGGTCGTGCGGGGGCTGGTGTTTCAGGGTTTACAGCAGTGCAGTGGTGTTTAGGCAGTGTAGGGGGACATGCTGGGACTGGTGTTTCAGAGTTTAGGGCAGAGCAGTGGTGTTCGGGCAGGGTAGGGGTTGTGCTGGGGGTGGTGTTTTAGGTTTAGGGCAGACCAGTGGTGTTCAGGCATGTTAGAATTGGGAATCTCTGGTTGACACAGGTAGGGACTTGTGTCAAGCAGGGATCCTCTCTTTCTCAACAATGACTGAACCAGGCATGATTCCTCAAAAATGGAGATCTCTTGGCAAACAAAAATCTAAATGTATGTGGCTGCGTTATTGGTCTGAACTCACTAAGTTGCATTCACAAAATCACTGTACATGAGTCACAAATGCAAATTCAGATTCCCACCGCTGACCACCAATGTTAGAATTTGGAATCTCTGGTGGACACAGGTAAGGACTTGTGTCAAGGGATCCTCTCTTCCAGTCAGGGTAAGCGGTTACACTCTAACAATAACCCCTGCTCACCCTCTAGGTAGTTTGGCGCGAGCAGACAATTCTTATGTCAGGGTGCAATGGTTAAGCATTTGTGACCACACACAGTAATTCAATGATCCCCCACAAATGGATTCCACACTGGGTTTATCACAAATGATTATTTTATATAAAGGCAGACTTAGTACCATGCCCAATAACGTAAAACGGGCCCACAATACTTTTAGTAATAAGCAGTTCTTGATGTTAAGCGTATTTCAATAGTTCTGTGCGCTTCAGGTACCTCGTACGGTTCGTACGGACTGAAAAGAGCTTACCAGCGGGGCTCACAAGCGTTGCAGGTGCTCCGGACGAAGCGTACACCTTATGTGGAGTACGAACGGGGCTCACAATTGCTGCAGACACTCCGGGCGATGCGTACACCTTACGGTGCGAGCGGATACAGTACCTTATCTTGGAAAGTTCGTCACGGACGATGCGTTGAATCCCAGCGTGTTGTACGTTGCGATGTCCTCCTGTTGTGGTGTGAGCTACGGCTCGTAGGGGGCCTTAGTCACGATGCTTGAGGGGACGGTGCGAAAGTATGCTGCGTTGGCTCTTCGTTGCGGCGTATGAGCCGTACCTTGAAATCGGCGCCTTTTCTTGAAGCGCGGTGCAAAGCAGGCAGTACGCTCCGATGGTGAGCGACGTACCCACCACTCCACGCACCGCAGCCTACCCACAACAGGTGTAGGGGGGCACGCTTATCAGTACGATGTGGAGAGGGGGCAACAAAAGTGCGGCACAAAGTCCTTCCTTCACGTTGCGAGCTATGGCTCATAGGGGGGCCTTAGTTGCGTTGCTTGGGCCGGACAGCTGGGCACAGGCTTGCTTAGTGTACGTGCCGATCTAGGGAGCGCACACTTCTCTCTGCGTCAGCTTCACGGTGAGAACGGCGGTTCTCAGCGGCGATTCTCAAGGGGGGGGTGAAGTCCACTGGTCCTGGGACTTCGTTCAGGGGGCAAGCTCAGTAACAAGCCCTTGGAGACCTTAAACAGCACAAGTTGAAGCAAAGTATATCAGCAATCTTTCTCCTCTCCTTCAGCAGCAAGGCAACCACTGCAGGCCATTCCCCCAGGTCAGGGACAGTATTCCTCCTACAGCTTTCCCGGTTCCTTCCCCTCAGGCAGAGGTTCGTCTTCTAGCAGGATCTAATTTTTTAGGAGCAGGGATCCTATACTTATACCCCATTTCTTTTGTTCTCGCAGGCCAGGGGGGCCCTTGCCTAGTTCGGTCCGGTTTCTGAGCATGTTGTTGACATGATGCAGGCTTCTGCTTTCAGTGTGCAGGGTAGTCATCAGACGCTCCACAGGGGGTGGAGCCAGCATTGTGGTGGCAGAGCACAGCCCTATTCAGAGTCCAGGTGTACTCCTCCCACCCATCTATATGTCAATCTCTCTATTCACCGGATCACTGACAAAATATCGAGAAGGAGAATATCGACCTGCCAAAATATCGAGGAAAAAATATAGAATGGCAAAATATCGAATGCCTATCTACAAACAGGTAGGTACAAAAATATAAAATCCAAAATATCGTTGTAAAAAATATAGTTGGTCAAAATATCGATTTTTTTAAATGTATTAAAAATAATGTAAAATTAATGAAATAATACATATAATGAACTAAAACGTACTTAAAAATACTTAAATAACTTTATAATTAATAACTAATTAATGTAAGTAAAAAAAAAAATTAATACATATATATTAACATAATGTTAATTAAAAATATTCAATAATTTTTGCGTAGGATAGCGGGCGGGTAGAATTTACTATTACCACTCCAGTAAGTGCAATAGTAGGGAAAGCGTTGGATGGCGGAAGGGTAAAAATGACTATTCCCACTCCAGAGAGTGCAACAGTAGGGAAAGCGTTGGATAGCGGGAGCGCAAAATTTACTATTCCCACTCCAGTGAGTGCAACAGTAGGGAAAACGTCACATGGCGTAGGGGTGAAAATTACTATTCCCACTCCAGAGAGTGCAACAGTAGGGAAAGCGTTGGATAGCGGGAGGGTAAAATTTACTATTCCCACTCCAGTGAGTGCAACAGTAGGGAAAGCATTGGATAGCATAGGGGTAAAAAGTGCTATTCCCACTCCAAAGAGTGCAACAGTAGGCAAAATAATAATTTTATATTTTATTAAAAATAAATTAATTACTAATACCACAAAAAAATTAATAATAATTACCAATCCAACAATATTTAATAATTAATTATAAATACCAATGTTTTGTATTATTATTAATTACCTATTAATAATTAACAACCAATTAATGTTCAATACCAAAAATTAATAAATACAAATAATACCAATTAATAATTATGAAATAATAAATAAATTATCAATATACAAGAATTATTTCAATATTTAATTATTTACAATTAAATTACTTCCCACCATATTCCCCTATACACCCACAACCCGCTACAAATAATAAATACAATTAACATAATTATCAATTAAACAATTAATACAAATTAATTACCAATTAATACAAATTATTTACCCATTAATAATTAATCAACACCCAATTAATTTTCAATACCAATTAATAATTACTTAATAACAATTAAATTACTTCCCACCCTATTCCCCTATAAACCCACAACCCGCTACAGAAGTAAAACGCAAAATTAAATTAAAAATAATTAATAATTCCTAAAAATTATTATTTAATGTACTATAATTAAATTACTTCCCACCCTAATCCTCTATAAACCCACAACCCGCTACGGAATTAAATTACACAAAAATTAAATAACATAAAATTAATTACTTCAAACATACATTCCAAAATTAATACATACTTTTAACACATATACTAACACTTAAAAAGCTATAAAAAAAATCGATATTTTTAACAACTATATTATGACTGTCGATATTACTTACTTCTATATTATGCAAATCGATATTTCTTACCTGATTTTCAATATTCTTCACCACTATATTTTGGCAATTCGATATTGTTAGAATGGGGAACCTCTGGTTGGCACAGGTAGGTACTTGTGACAAGCAGTGGTCCCTTCTTCTATTCAGGGCGAGAGAATTACCCCTTCAGAACAACCCCCTGCTCACCCTATAGGTAGTGTGGCGCGAGCAGTCAGGGCTAAACTTCAGGGCGCTAGTCAGTTAAGCATTTATGATCACACACAGTAAACCACAATGATCCCCCACAAATGGACACCAGGCGTAAGTTGTATCAAAAATACGGATGCTTTATGTAAAAGATTCTTTGTTACGCAGGCGTGTACAAGACCATCAATAACAGGTGCGAAATGGAAGCCACAAGATGATAATTAGGCACTGTTCTTGTCTTTGGTAACTTATTCGATCACGAGCGCTTCACAGGGCTCGGTTGAGTCGGTCCAGTCACGATGATGCGCAGTGCACCCGGGATACAGTGATACGGGGAAATCAGAACGTTGCGGACCCCGAGTCCGATAGATAGTTCACTGTACCTGGGAACGGGCGATGTGCTTGGACGAGTCTTCAGGGGAGATGCAGGTTCTACACCTCGTGGGTCTTCCGGATCAAGAATTCAGCGGGCGGCTCTCGGTAGACAGGTGCGGCCCAGGGCCTCCGACACGGACTGTGCGGGAGGTCACTGCGGAGGGCGGCACGGTCAGACTCAGGCTGGGAGGTGAAGCGGGGCGGCCGGATACGTTACGACGTACGGGCGGCCGTCCGAGGCTGGATTTCACTTCCCCACTAGAAATCCGGCGGGAGGGCGAGAGGGCACCAAGCGCGCTCCAGTAGCAGGCAGGTGACAGGGAAGCGGGACGGCCAGACTCGATGGGTCCAGAGCGACTCAGGTAGAGCGGGGCTCTCGGCGAGTGGAGGCGGCCAGGCTTCTGGGTGTCACGGCCCTAGGAGGGATGCGAAGGTGCGCAGGGCACTCCGGCGGGAGAAAGCACACGGCTCGAATTCTCAGACGAGCGGAGACACGGTGAACCCACTGGTCCTGGGGTTCAGTTCAGGGGGCAAGCTCTTCTTCCAAGCCCTTGGAGATAGTTGAAGAACAAAGTGCAAAAGTCTCTTTCAGTCTTTTTCCTCTCCTTCCTCAGCAAGGCACCTACTGCAGGCCAGTCCCTCAGGTCAGGGAAAGTTACTCCTCCTTCAGTTTCTTCCAGGTCCTTCTAGTCGGGCAGAGTTCCTTCGTGGTTCAATCTGGGTCTGATTTCTTAGGAGCCAGGCTCCTACTTTTATACAGGGATTCTTTTGTTCTTTAGCGCCAGGGGGCCTGGGCCTGGCTCAGTCCAGTTTTGGAGCACTCTGTTGTGGTGACTCGGCTTGTTCCTTTCAGTAGCAGGGCAGAGACATCAGCCGCTCCACAGGGGGCGGCGCCGGCTTTGTGGTGGCAGAGCACAGGTCTATTCAAGAGTCAGGGTGCACTCCTCCCACCCATCCTGGTGTAATCTCTCTACCCACCACCTGGCAGCCAACCTGTCTCCTGGAATCCCCCAGCCCAGCTCCTGTACTGTTGCTAGGCAGAACACACACACACAGCAGAGGCGGACTGAGATGGTCAGGCACGCAAAGGCTAACTTTCTAAAAGTAGCATTTGCAAACCCAGGATATTAAAATAACCTTTACTAAAAGATGTATTTTATTATCCCGAGTTCAGGCATACTAAACATGACGTTCTACCATGCTCTCTGAGTCCACTGGGGTCACAGCGTGTAGCGATCCCAGCAGCCCATTCTGGCCTATGGAGAGCAGGTAGCCTTCAATAGTGAAAAACGAAAATGGCTGTAGTTCACTACTAAGACATGCCACACACATCAGGGCATGTCCTACCTTATACCTACAATGCACCCTGCGCTTAGGCCTACCAGAGGGGTGACTAACATGTAGTTAAGGGAAGGTTTAGGGACTGGTAACTGGGGACACTTGCTCAGTCAGCGCGACGGTACCAGACTGCGCGCAGGTTCTGCAGTGGCAGACCCTAGACACATTTTACCCCGCTGCTTCGGTGGGTGGCACAACCAGTGCTGCAAGACCACTAGCAGCATTTGGATATACAAGCCCTTGGCACCCCTGGTGCACTCTACTAGGGACTGATAGTAAACCAAATAAACCAAACGTGGAAGTCAATTCACATAATACATTTTACCATAGGGAGCACTTGCACTGTGGCACTGGATGGCAGTGGCACAGTGCCCTGAGCAGCTAACACCAACACAAAACACATTGAGGCACAGACAAAAATAGAAGGGTGACCCACGCCAATGGTGCCAGGTCTAACACGTGTCCCCTCCAGCTGAAAAGTGGGGAGAACTACCCTACCCCAGGGAGTTCTGCATCACTAAGGCGGAAAAACCTGGACAGACCGTCAGCATTGGCGTGATCTGTGCCAGGGCGATGCTCCACCGTAAAGTCCATACCCTGTAGGGAGATGGACCACCTCAACAGTTTTGGGTTCTCACCCCTCATTTGCATCAACCATCTGAGGGGCCTGTGGTCGGTCTGAACCCGGAAGTGAGACCCAAACAAGTAGGGTCTTAGCTTCTTCAGCACCCAGACCACAGCAAATGCTTCTCGTTCTATCGCACTCCACCTTTGTTCCCGGGGAAGTAGCCTCCTGCTAATAAAGGCTACGGGTTGGTCAAAGCCCTCCTCAGTGATCTGTGAGAGAACAGCCCCTACACCATGCTCTGATGCATCCGTCTGCACCAGGAACTCTTTGGAGAAGTCAGGAGCCAAGAGCACGGGCGCCGTGCACATGGCAGTTTTCAGGGTGTCGAAGGCTTTCTGACAGGTGTCAGTCCATATCACTTTTCTGGGCTGCTTCTTCGAAGTCAGCTCTGTCAAGGGGGCAACGATGCTGCCATACCCCTTGACAAACCTCCTGTAGTACCCGGTGAGTCCTAAAAAGGCCCTCACCTCCGTCTGGGTCTTTGGGGGCTCCCAAGCCAGGATGGTTTCAACTTTGGGCTGGAGGGGCGCCACCTGGCCGCTCCCCACTTGGTGTCCCAAGTACACCACTGAACCCTGCCCGATCTGACACTTGCTTGCCTTGATCGTGAGGCCTGTCTTGCGCAGCGCCATCAACACTTCCCAGAGATGTTGCAGGTGTTCTTCCCATGTGCCGCTGAACACTGCGATGTCATCCAGGTAGGCGGCGCTGAACTCGGTCAGCCCCGCCAACACCTGGTTGACCAACCTCTGGAAGGTGGCAGGGGCATTCTTCATCCCAAAGGGCATCACCCGGAACTGGTAATGCCCATCTGGTGTAGAGAATGCGGACCTCTCTTTGGCCCCATCAGTTAAGGCGATCTGCCAGTACCCAGACGTTAAATCAAACGTGCTGAGGTACCGTGCAGCCCCTAACCGATCGATGAGCTCATCAGCTCAGGGGATGGGGTGCGCGTCAGTCTTCGTGACTGAGTTGAGTCCTCGGTAGTCCACACAGAACCGGAGTTCGGGCGTGGCACCCGGCGCTGCAGCCTTTGGGACCAAGACCAGTGGGCTGGCCCAAGGACTGCTGGAGGACTCAACCGCCCCTAGAGCAAGCATCTTCGAGACCTCCTCTTTGATGCAGGCTCTCACCCTGTCAGTTACCCGGTAGGCCTTGTGCTTCACAGGTAAGCTGTCTCCTGTATCTACATCATGGACGCACCAATTTGTGATACCAGGAACCAGGGAGAACAGGTCAGGGAACTGCCCCAGCAGCTGGCGACAGTCACCCTGTTGCTCAGGGGTCAGGGTGGGTGAGAGGTTAACTCCATCCACTGACCCGTCTCGCTCTGAGGCCACCAAGAGGTCGGGAAGAGGCTCGGACTCCTCCTCCGTCCCATCATCGGTGGCCAAGAGCATGCCCACTTCGGACCTCTCCAAGTGGGGCTTCAGTCGATTGACATGTAGGACCCTTAAGGGGTTCCTAGGAGACCGCAAGTCCACCAAGTAGGTGACAGAACTCTTGCGCTCCACAATCTCAAAGGGTGCTGTCCACTTGTCCTGGAGTGCACAAGGCTCCACAGGGGCCAAGACCCACACTTTTTGGCCAGGTTGAAGCTCAACCAGAGTGGCATTCTGGTCGTACCACCGCTTCATTTCCTCCTGGCTGGCTTCCAGGTTTGCCTCAGTAAGTCGCCTGAAACGCCTAGTCTGGTTCCGGAAAGCCAGCATGTAACTGTATACATTCTGGGGAGGTTTCCTGGGAGATTGCTCCCAGCCTTCCTTGACCAGACTAAGAGGTCCTCGTACTGGGTGGCCATACAAAAGCTCAAAGGGACTGAACCCTAGAGACTTTTGTGGCACCTCGCGGTACGCAAAGAGAAGGCATGGTAAGAGGACGTCCCACTTACGCCTCAGGGGTTCCTCGAGACCCATAATCATGCCCTTCAGGGTTCGGTTGAAGCGCTCAACCAACCCGTTTCCTTGGGGATGGTAAGGTGTGATTAACTTGTAGGTTACACCACACTCTTGCCAAAGGGACTTCATATATTTCGATATGAAGTTGGTCCCCCTGTCAGACACCAACTCAAGAGGGAATCCTACTCGTGAGAAAATTCCCATCAGTGCCCGTCCCACCACGGGGGCCGTCACTGTCCTCAGAGGGATGGCTTCAAGGTACCGGGTGGCATGGTCCACCAAGACCAGGATAAACCTGTTGCCCATGGCTGTCTTGGGGTCCAGGGGCCCCACAATGTCAATCCCCACCCGCTGGAATGGGGTACTGACCACAGGGAAAGGTTGGAGTGGAGCTCTCAGCTTCCTTCCACTCTTGCCACTTGCCTGGCAAGTCTGGCATGTCCTGCAGTGAGTGTCAGAACTCCTGCGCATTTGGGGCCAATAAAAGTGGGTGACAAGCCTTTCAAAGGTCTTGTCCTGCCCCAAATGTCCTGCTAACGGTACGTCGTGAGCCAGCCCCAGTAGGAAGGCTCTGAACTTCTGGGGTACCACCAGCGCACGGGCTGACCCAGGTTCAGCAACCTTAGGCTCGGAGTATAGGAGGTCGTTCTCCCAGTAGATCAAGTGAGTTCCGGACTGATCACCATTGGCCTGGGCTGCAGCCTGCTGCCACATACCCTCTAGAGAGGGGCACTCTTTCTGCTCCCTGCAGAATTCCTCCCTGGTGGGGCCTCCTTCTTGCTGCCAATGGGTCAGCTCAGGCAGGTCCCCCAGTTCGGCTATCTGTTCCCCGGTAGGCTCCAGGGCATCCCCCTCAAGGTCTGCTTCCTCCTGGGCCGTGGGAACTTCAGGAGCCGGATTCCCGTGCCTCCCTTGCCCTCTCTCTAAGGCCGGTTCCTGGGCCTCTCCCTCAGGCTCCAGGGTTCCTTCAACACCCCTACCGGCTGCCATCGACCGGGTGGTCACGCACACCCAATCAGGCAAGCCCACCATCCGCAGGTGAGTTGTCTTCCCCACCTTTTCCCAAGGGGAGCTCTCCAAATCGTTACCTAGGAGACAATCAACAGGCATGGCCTCTCTCACAGCCACTTGCAGAGTACCAGAGACCCCCCCCCACTCAAAGGGAACCTGAGCCATTGGACACTGACTCTCTGTGTTGTCGGCGTTGACAACACGGCAGAATGCGTGTGGGACAACCTGCTCTTGAGACACCAGGTGTTGCTTGACAGCAGTCACACTGGCTCCTGTATCTCTAAGAGCCCCCACCCTCTTGCCATTTATGGTCACCCACTGCCCATACTTTTGAGTATTGGGGGGCAGCTGGGCCTCAGCGACCATCTCACTGTCTCCTAATGAGACTAGGGTCATCTGTACGGGATCCCCCGCCCCTTGGACATCTATCTCCCTCCCCAAGGCTACACTATTCACCTGCTTGGGGGGTGAAGCACCAGAGGGTGCTGGTTTACCATACAGGGGGCACTTGGGATCCACGGAAATGTGCCCCAGGTTGTTACACCTGTAACATCTGAGGGGCCCTCTTTGAACAGGGTTACCTGTCGGGGCCCCGGTCTGCTTCGGGGGTGGGGGTGGCTGAGAACCTTTCCCTTGGTTCCCTTGGGAATTACTTTGGGGCCCTCTGTAGAACTCCCTCTGTTTACCCTTGTCCCCCCACTCTTCTGCTGGGGACCCTGAACACCTTTGGCGGGGCCTCCCACGGGACCCTTGTGGACCCTGGTGCTGATCCAGCGGTCCGCCTCCTCAGCAAGCTTCCTCGGGTTGGACAGCTTGCTATCGATCATATGCTGGTGTAGCTCAGGAAAACAATTATCCGACAAGTGCTCCCATGCAATTAAATCAAACAGCCCTTGGGAATCATTCACTTTGCTACCCTTCACCCAGCCATCCAGCGCTCTGCAAAAAAAGGTCACATATTCTACATAAGTGGTACCAGGTTTCTTGGTGCAATCCCTAAATCTCTGTCTGTACAATTCAGGAGTTAACCCATACCTTGTCATAAGAGCCTCCTTCATGTGTGGATAGGATGTCTTGACCTCCGAGGGGAGATCCAGCAGTGTGTCCCCCCCCTCACTCAGGAACCTTCCCCACAACCCCGCTCCCCAATCCTTCTCAGGGACCCGGTGGGAGGACATGGCTACTTCATAGGCCCTAAACCACTGCCCAATATCATCCTGTTTATAATATTCTTTGACTACATCTTTAGGAATGTGCACCCTTGACTGTTGAATTGCTGCCACCAGAGGGTGAGTTGTCTAAACTCCTGGCCTTGAGATCCAACTCCCTCATTTTTACCTCATGCTCCATGGCCAGTTTCTGCCTTTCCATCTCCATTTGCAGTTTTGCCATCTCCACCTCATGTGCTCGTGCAGCACTCCTGTCGGCCATCTCCTCGGGCGACAGGCCTCTGCTAGGCTCAAAAACACCTTCGGGGGGTATCACCTCCCGTGCATTCTCTGGGAACTTTGATTCGTGCCAGGCTCTCAGCGCTGTCACGTACTGATCCTTGTTGCTTAGTCCACTTTGCTTGATTCTGTACTTGGAGAGATATCCCTTCAGGACATCATTTGTGCACTTCCTCAGTGCCTCGGGCTCCCAATCGATGTCATCCACTCCAGAGAATACAGAGGACGCTCCGCCTCCATTGACTGAGCTAGGCATGGTTCCTTAAGGTGGAGATTCTTCTTTAGCAACAACTGTCAATCAATCTGTGGCTGCGTTATAGGTCTGCTCTACGTGGTGATCAATAATTCACTGCATGTAAATCATAAATGCAAATTCGAAATCCCACCGCTGCCACCAATGTTAGAATGGGGAACCTCTGGTTGGCACAGGTAGGTACTTGTGACAAGCAGTGGTCCCTTCTTCTATTCAGGGCGAGAGAATTACCCCTTCAGAACAACCCCCTGCTCACCCTATAGGTAGTGTGGCGCGAGCAGTCAGGGCTAAACTTCAGGGCGCTAGTCAGTTAAGCATTTATGATCACACACAGTAAACCACAATGATCCCCCACAAATGGACACCAGGCGTAAGTTGTATCAAAAATACGGATGCTTTATATAAAAGATTCTTTGTTACGCAGGCGTGTACAAGACCATCAATAACGGGTGCGAAATGGAAGCCACAAGATGAAAATTAGGCACTGTTCTTGTCTTTGGTAACTTATTCGATCACGAGCGCTTCACAGGGCTCGGTTGAGTCGGTCCAGTCACGATGATGCGCAGTGCACCCGGGATACGGTGATACGGGGAAATCAGAACGTTGCGGACCCCGAGTCCGATAGATAGTTCACTGTACCTGGGAACGGGCGATGTGCTTGGACGAGTCTTCAGGGGAGATGCAGGTTCTGCGCCTCGTGGGTCATCCGGATCAAGAATTCAGCGGGCGGCTCTCGGTAGACAGGTGCGGCCCAGGGCCTCCGACACGGACTGTTAGGGAGGTCACTGCGGAGGGCGGCACGGTCAGACTCAGGCTGGGAGGTGAAGCGGGGCGGCCGGATACGTTACGACGTACGGGCGGCCGTCCGAGGCTGGATTTCACTTCCCCACTAGAAATCCGGCGGGAGGGCGAGAGGGCACCAAGCGCGCTCCAGTAGCAGGCAGGTGACAGGGAAGCGGGACGGCCAGACTCGATGGGTCCAGAGCGACTCAGGTAGAGAGGGGCTCTCGGCGAGTGGAGGCGGCCAGGCTTCTGGGTGTCACGGCCCTAGGAGGGATGCGAAGGTGCGCAGGGCACTCCGGCGGGAGAAAGCACACAGCTCGAATTCTCAGACGAGCGGAGACACGGTGAACCCACTGGTCCTGGGGTTCAGTTCAGGGGGCAAGCTCTTCTTCCAAGCCCTTGGAGATAGTTGAAGAACAAAGTGCAAAAGTCTCTTTCAGTCTTTTTCCTCTCCTTCCTCAGCAAGGCACCTACTGCAGGCCAGTCCCTCAGGTCAGGGAAAGTTACTCCTCCTTCAGTTTCTTCCAGGTCCTTCTAGTCGGGCAGAGTTCCTTCGTGGTTCAATCTGGATCTGATTTCTTAGGAGCCAGGCTCCTACTTTTATACAGGGATTCTTTTGTTCTTTAGCGCCAGGGGGCCTGGGCCTGGCTCAGTCCAGTTTTGGAGCACTCTGTTGTGGTGACTCGGCTTGTTCCTTTCAGTAGCAGGGCAGAGACATCAGCCGCTCCACAGGGGGCGGCGCCGGCTTTGTGGTGGCAGAGCACAGGTCTATTCAAGAGTCAGGGTGCACTCCTCCCACCCATCCTGGTGTAATCTCTCTACCCACCACCTGGCAGCCAACCTGTCTCCTGGAATCCCCCAGCCCTGCTCCTGTACTGTTGCTAGGCAGAACACACACACACAGCAGAGGCGGACTGAGATGGTCAGGCACGCAAAGGCTAACTTTCTAAAAGTAGCATTTGCAAACCCAGGATATTAAAATAACCTTTACTAAAAGATGTATTTTATTATCCCGAGTTCAGGCATACTAAACATGACGTTCTACCATGCTCTCTGAGTCCACTGGGGTCACAGCGTGTAGCGATCCCAGCAGCCCATTCTGGCCTATGGAGAGCAGGTAGCCTTCAATAGTGAAAAACGAAAATGGCTGTAATTCACTACTAAGACATGCCACACACATCAGGGCATGTCCTACCTTATACCTACAATGCACCCTGCGCTTAGGCCTACCAGAGGGGTGACTAACATGTAGTTAAGGGAAGGTTTAGGGACTGGTAAGTGGGGACACTTGCTCAGTCAGCGCGACGGTACCAGACCGCGCGCAGGTTCTGCAGTGGCACACCCTAGACACATTTTACCCCGCTGCTTCGGTGGGTGGCACAACCAGTGCTGCAAGCCCACTAGCAGCATTTGGATATACAAGCCCTTGGCACCCCTGGTGCACTCTACTAGGGACTGATAGTAAACCAAATAAACCAAACGTGGAAGTCAATTCACATAATACATTTTACCATAGGGAGCACTTACACTGTGGCACTGGATGGCAGTGGCACAGTGCCCTGAGCAGCTAACACCAACACAAAACACATTGAGGCACAGACAAAAATGGAAGGGTGACCCACGCCAATGGTGCCAGGTCTAACAGATATTCTGTCCATTCTATATTAAAAACTCGATATTCTGTCCAGTCGATAGTTTTTTTTCGATATTATGACTGTTTACCCTATTCACCACCAGGCTACCTAGCCCTGCCCCTCTGGGATATCCCAGCCCTGTCACTCACACAAACCAGACAGCTGATACACATCAGGGCAGAGGTGGGCTGAAATGGTTAAGCAAGCAAATGCCAACTTTCTAAAAGTGGCATTTGCAAGCACAGAACATTAAAATAAACTTTGCTAAAAGATGTATTTTATTATTCTGAGTTCAGGCATACTAAACTCGATTTTCTACCATGTTCCCTGGGTCTGTTAGCATCATAGGATGTAACAATTCTAACAGCCCATTCTGGCCTATGGGAACAGGTAGCCTTGCAATAGTGAAAAACGAAAATGTCTGTAATTCACTATTAGGATATTCCACACACATCAGGGCATGTCCTACCTTATACTTACAATGCACCCCTATGGGCCTACCATAGGGGTGACTAAGATGAAGTTAAGGGAAGGTTTAGGGACTGGCAAAGGGGGTGTCCTTGCCCAGTCAGCATGACACAGTACCAGACTGCATGCAGGTCCTGCAATGGCAGTCCTAGACACATTTTACCAGGCCGCTTCTGTGGGTGGCACAACCAGTGCTGCAAGCCCACCAGCAGCATTTGCGCTTACAAGCCCTGGGTACTCCTGGTGCACTTTACTAAGGTCTGACAGTAAACAAAATAAGCCAAACATGGAATCCAACCAAAATATACATTTTACATAGGGAGCATTTGCACTGTGGCACTGGTTGGCAGTGGCACAGTGCTCTGAGCAGCCAACACCAGCAAAAACACATGAGGCACAGCGACAAAAAGTGGAAGGGAGACTCACGCCAAGGTGCCAGTTCTAACACGGCAGTGTAGGGGGTCGTGCAGGGGGTGGTGTTTCAGGGTTAAGGGTAGTGCAGTGGTGTTCGGGTAGTGTAGGGAGTCATACTTGGGGTGGTGTATTAGGGTTTAGGGCAGTGCAGTGGTTTTCAGGTAGTGTTGGGGGACGTGCTGGGGGTGGTGTTTTAGGGTTTAGGGCAGTGCAGTGGTGGTCGGGCAGTGTAGAGGGATGTGTGGGGGGTGGTTTATCAGGATTTAGGGCAGTGCAGTGTATTCGGGCAAAGTAGGGGGTCGTGTGGGGGTGGTGTTTCAGGGTTTAGGGCAGTACAGTGGTGTTCTGGCAGTGTAGGAGGTCGTGTAGAGGGTGGTGTTTTAGGGTTTAGGGCAGTGCAGTGGTGTTCGGGCAGTGTAGGGGGTCATGTGAGGGGTGGAGTATCAGGATTTGGGGCAGTGCAGTGGTGTTCGGGTAGTGTCGGGGGTCTTGCGGGGGTGGTGTTTCACGGTTTATGGCAGTGCAGTGGTGTTCGGGCAGTATAGGGGTAGTGCGGGGGGTGGTGTTTCAGGGTTTAGGGCAGTGCGGTGGTGTTCGGGCAGTGTAGGGGGTCTTGCTGGGTGTGGTGTTTCAGGGTTTACTGCAATGGTGTTCAGGCAGTGTGGGGGGTCTTGCTAGGGGTGGTGTTTCAGGGTTTAGGGCAGTGCAGTGGTGTTCGGGCAGTGTAAGGGGTCTTGCTGGGTGTGGTGTTTCAGGGTTTACTGCAATTGTGTTCGGGCAGTGTGGGGGGTCTTGCTAGGGGTGGTGTTTCAGGGTTTAGGGCCATGCAGTGGTGTTCGGGTAGTGTGTGGGGTCGTGCTGGGGTAGTGTTTCAGATTTTAGGGCAGTGCAATGGTGTTCGGGCAGTGTAGGGGGTCGTGAGGGGGATAGTGTTTCAGCATTTAGGGCAGTGCAGTGGTGTTCGGGCAGTGCAGGGGGTCATGTGGGGGGTGGTGTATCAGGATTTGGGGCAGTGCAGTGGTGTTCGGGTAGTGTCGGGGGTCTTGCAGGGTGGTGTTTCACGGTTTATGGCAGTGCAGTGGTGTTCAGGGCAGTGTAGGGGGTCTTGCTGGGTGTGGTTTTTCAGGGTTTACTGCAATGGTGTTCGGGCAGTATGGGGGGTCTTGCTAGGGGTGGTGTTTCAGGGTTTAGGGCCATGCAGTGGTGTTTGGGTAGTGTGTGGGGTCATGCTGGGGTAGTGTTTCAGATTTTAGGGTAGTGCAGTGGTCTTTGGGCAATGTAGGGGGTCGTTCTAGGGTTGTGTTTTATGGTTTAGGTTAGTGCAGTGGTGTTCGTGTAGTATAGTGGTTCGTGCTGGGGGTAGTGTTTTAGGGTTTAGTGTAGTGCAGTGGTGTTTGTGTAGTGAAGGGGTCGTGCTGGGGGTAGTGTTTTAGGGCTAAGGGTAGTACAGTGGTGTTTGGGTAGTGCAGGGTGTCGTGCTGGGGGTAGTGTCGGGGTTCGTGCGGGGGGTAGTGTTTTTGGGTTTAGGGTAGTGCAGTGGTGTTCGGGTAGTGTAGGGGGTCATGCTGCGGGTGGTGTTTTATGGTTTAGGTTAGTCCAGTGGTGTTCGGGCAGTGTAGGGGGTCGTTCAGGTGTGGTGTTTCAGGGTTTAGGGCAGTGCAGTGGTGTTCGGACAGTGAGGGTTGTCTTGCTGGGGGTGGTGTTTCAGGGTTTAGGGTAGTACAGTGGTGATCGGGTAGTGTGGGGGGGTCAAGCTGGGGTGTGGTGTTTCAGGGTTTAGGGCAGTGCAGTTGTGTTCGGGCAGTGTAGGGGGTCTTGCTGGGGATGGTGTTTCAGGGTTTAGGGCAGTGCAGTAGTATTTGGGCATTTTAAGGGGTCATGCATGAGTGGTGTTTCAGGGTTTAGGGCAGTGCGGTGGTGTTCGAGCAGTGTAGGGGGTCGTGCGGGGATGGTGTTTCAGGGTTTAGAGCAGTGCAGTGGTGTTCGGGCAGTGTAGGCAGTCATGTGGGGGGTAGTGTTTCAGGGTTTAGGTTAGTTCAGTGGTGTTCGGGCAGTGTAGGGGGTCATTCAGGGGTGGTGTTTCAGGGTTTAGGGCAGTGCAGTGGTGTTCGGACAGTGCGGATGGTCTTGCTGGGGGTGGTGGTTCAGGGTTTAGGGTAGTACAGCGATGATCGGGTAGTGTGTGGGGTTGTGCTGGGGGGTGGTGTTTCAGGGTTTAGAGCAGTGCTGTGGTGTTCGGGCAGTGTGGGGGGGGTCAAGCTGGGGGGTGGTGTTTCAGGGTTTAGGGCAGTGCATTTGTGTTCGGGCAGTGTAGGGGGTCTTGCTGGGGTAGTGTTTCAGGGTTTAGGGAGTGCAGTAGTGTTTGGGCAGTGTAGGGGGTTGTGCAGGGGGTGGTGTTTCAGGGTTTAGGGCAGGGCAGTGGTGTTCAGGCAGTGTAAGGGGTCGTGCAGGCGTGGTGTTTCAGGGTTTAGGGCAGTGCAGTGGTGTTCGGGCAGTGTAGGGGGTCTTGCTGGGTGTGGTGTTTCAGGATTTAGTGCAATGGTGTTCGGGCAGTGTAGGTGGTCTTGCTGGGGGTGGTGTTTCAGGGTTTAGGGCAGTGCAGTGGTATTCGGGTAGTGTGTAGGGTCGTGCTGGCGGTGGTGTTTCAGGGCCTAGGGGAGTGCTGTGGTGTTTGGGCAGTGTGGGGGGGTCAAGCTGGTGGGTGGTGTTTCTGGGTATAGAGCCATGCTGTGGTGTTTGGGCAGAGTAGGGGGTCGTGCTGGGGGTGGTGTTTCAGGGTTTAGTGCAATGGTGCTTGTGTAGTATAGGGGTCTTCCTCGGGGTGGTGTTTCAGGGTTTAGGGCAGTGCAATGGTGTTCGGGCAGTGTAGGGGGTCTTGCTGGGGATGGTGTTTCAGGGTTTAGGGCAGTGCAGTTGTATTTGGGTAGTGCAAGGGGTCATGCGTGGGTGGTGTTTCAGGGTTTAGGGCAGTGCTTGGGGTGTTCGGGTGGAGTAGGGGGTTGTGCTGGGGGTGATGTTTTAGGGTTTAGGGCAGTGCAGTGGTGTTCGGGCAGTGTAGGTAGTCGTGCTGGGGGTGGTGTTTCAGGGTTTAGGGCAGTGCTGTGGTGTTCGGGCAGTGTGGGGGGGTCAAGCTAGGGGGTGGTGTTTCAGGTTTAGGGCCATGCAGTGGTGTTTGGGCAGTGGAGGGGGTCGTGCGGAGGTGGTGTTATATGGTAGTGGTGTTTGGGCAGTGTAGGGGGTCGTGCGGGTGGTGTTTCAGTGTTTAAGGAGTGCAGTGGTGTTCAGGCAGTGTAGGGGGTCTTGCTGGTGCTGGTGTTTCATTATTTACGGCAGTGCAGTGGTTTGTGGGCAGTGTAGGGGGTCTTGCCGGGGCTGGTGTTTCAGGGTTTAGAGAAGTGTAGTGGTGTTCGGGCAGTGTAGGGTGTCCTGCTGGGGCTGGTGTTTCAGGGTTTAGGGCAGTTCAGTGGTGTTTGGGCAGAGTAGGGGGTCGTGCTGGGGGTGGTGTTTCAGGGTTTAGTGCAATGGTGCTTGTGCAGTGTAGGGGTCTTCCTTGGGGTGGTGTTTCAGGGTTTAGGGCAGTGCAATGGTGTTTGGGCAGTGTAGGGGGTATTGCTGGGGATGGTGTTTCAGGGTTTAGGGCAGTGCAGTGGTGTTCATGCAGTGTAGGGGGTCATGCTGGGGTAATGTTTCAGGTTTTAGGGTAGTGCAGTGGTCTTTGGGCAATGTAGGGGTCGTTCTTGTGTTGTGTTTTATGGTTTAGGTTAGTGCAGTGGTGTTTGGGTAGTGTAGTGGTTCGTGCTGGGGGTAGTGTTTTAGGGTTTAGTGTAGTGCAGTGGTATTTGTGTAGTGAAGGGGGTCGTGCTGGGGGTAGTGTTTTAGGGCTAAGGGTAGTACAGTGGTGTTTGGGTAGTGTAGGAGGTCGTGCTGGGGGTAGTGTCGGGGTTTGTGCTGGGGGTAGTGTTTTTGTGTTTAGGGTAGTGCAATGGTGTTCGGGTAGTGTAGGGGGTCATGCTGCGGGTGCTGTTTAATGGTTTGGGGCAGTGCAGTGGTGTTCGTGTAGTGTAGGGAGTCATGGTTGGGATGGTGTTTTAGGGTTTAGGGCAGTGCAGTGCTGTTCAGGTAGTGTAGGGGGTTGTGCTTGGGGTGTTCGGGTAGTGTAGGGTGTCGTGCTGGGGGTGTTGTTTTAGGGTTTAGGGCAGTGCAGTGGTTTTCGGGCAGTGTAGGGGGTCTTGCTGGGGGTGGTGTTTCAGGGTTTAGTGCAATGGTTTTCGGGCATTGTCGGGGGTCTTGCTGGGGGTGGTGTTTCAGGGTTTATGTAAGTGCAGTGGTATTCAGGCAGTGTAGGGGGTTGTGCAGGGGTGGTGTTTCAGGGTTTAGGGCAGTGCAGTTGTGTTCGGGCAGTGTAGGGGGTCTTGCTGGGTGTGGTGTTTCAGGATTTAGTGCAATGGTGTTCAGGCAGTGTGGGGGGTCTTGCTGGGGGTGGTGTTTCAGGGTTTAGGGCAGTGCAGTGGTGTTTGGATAGTGTGTGGGGTCGTGCTGGGGGTGGTGTTTCAGGGTTTAAGGCAGTGCTGTGGTGTTCGGGCAGTGTAGGGGGTCGTGCGGGGGGTGGTGTTTCATGGTTCAGTGCAGTGGTGATTGGGCAGTGTAGGGGGTTGTGCGGGTGGTGTTTTAGGGTTTAGGGAAGTGCAGTGGTGTTCGGGCAGTGTAGGGAGTCGTGCTGGGGGTGGTGTTTCAGGGTTTAGGTTAGTTCAGTGGTGTTTGGGCAGTGTAGGGGGTCGTTCAGGGGTGGTGTTTCAGGGTTTAGGGCAGTGCAGTGGTGTTCGGACAGTGCGGGTGGTCTTGCTGGGGTGGTGTTTCAGGGTTTAGGGTAGTACATTGGTGTTCGGGAAGTGTAGGGGGTCGTGCTGGGGGTGGTGTTTCAGAGTTAAGGGAAGTGCAGTGGTGTTCGGGCAGTGTAGGGGGTCGTCCTGGGGTGGTGTTTCAGGGTTTAGGGCAGTGCAGTGGTGTTCGGGCAGTGTAGGGGGTCTTGCTGGGGCTGGTGTTTCAGGGTTAATTGCAGTGCAGTGGTGTTCGGGCTGTGTAGGGAGTCTTGCTGAGGGTAGTGTTTTAGGGTTTAAGGTAGTGCAGTGGTCTTCGGGTAGTGTAGGGAGTCGTGGTTCGGATGGTGTTTTAGGGTTTAGGGCAGTGCAGTGCTGTTCGGGGAGTGTGGGGGTTCGTGCTTCGGTTGTTCGGGTAGTGTAAGGGGTTCTGCTGGTAGTGGTGTTTTAGGGTTTAGGGCAGTGCAGTGGTGTTCGGGCAGTGTAGGGGGTAGTGCTGGGGTGTTGTTTTAGGGTTTAGGAAAGTGCAGTGGTGTTCAGGCAGTGTAGGGGGTCATGCAGGGGTGGTGATTCAGGGTTTAGGGCAGTGCAGTGGTGTTCGGGCAGTGTAGGGGGTCTTGCTGGGTGTGGTGTTTCAGGGTTTATTGCAATGGTGTTCGGGCAGTGTGGGTGGTCTTGCTGGGGGTGGTGTTTCATGGTTTAGGGCAGTGCAGTGGTGATCGGGTAGTGTGTGGGGTCGTGCTGGGGGGTGGTGTTTCAGGGTTTAGGGCAGTGCTGTAGTGTTCGTACAGTGTGGGGGGGTCAAGCTGGGGGGTGATGTTTCAGGGTTTAGGGCCGTGCAGTGGTGTTTGGGCAGTGTAGGGGGCCGTGCGTGTGTGGTGTTTCAGGGATCAGTGCAGTGGTGTTTGGGCAGTGTAGGGGGTCATGTGGGGTGGTGTTTTAGGGTTTAGGGACGTGCAGTGGTGTTCGGGCAGTGTAGGGAGACGTGCTGGGGGTGGTGTTTCAGGGTTTAGGTTAGTTCAGTGGTGTTCGGGCAGTGTAGGGGATCGTTCAGGGGTGGTGTTTCAGGGTTTAGGGCAGTGCTGTGGTGTTCGGACAGTGCGGGTGGTCTTGCTGGGGGTGGTGTTTCAGGGTTTAGGGTAGTACAGTGGTGATCGTGTAGTGTGTGGGGTTGTGCTGGGGGGTGATGTTTCAGGGCTAAGGGCAGTGCTGTGGTGTTCCGGCAGTGTGGGGGGTCAAGCTGGGGGGTGGTGTTTCAGGGTTTAGGCCAGTGCAGTTGTGTTCGGGCAGTGTAGGGGGTCTTGCTGGGGTAGTGTTTCAGGGTTTAGGGAGTGCAGTGGTGTTTGGGCAGTGTAGGGGGTTGTGCAGGGAGTGGTGTTCCAGGGTTCAGGGCAGTGAAGTGGTGTTCGGGCAGTGTAGGAGGTCTTGCCAGGGCAGGTATTTCAGGGTTTAGGGTAGTGCAGTTGTGTTCAGGCAGTGTAGGGGGTCTTGCAGGGGGTGGTGTTTCAGGGTATCGTGCAGTGTTGTTCGGGCAGTGTAGGGGGTCTTGCTGGGGCTGGTGTTTCAGGGTTTAGTGCAGTGGTGTTCGGGCAGTGTAGGGGTCTGCTGGGGCTGGTGTTTCAGGGTACATTGCAGTGCAGTGGTGTTCGGGCAGTGTAGGGAGTCATGGTTGGGATGGTGTTTTAGGGTTTAGGGCAGTGCAGTGCTGTTCAGGTAGTGTAGGGGGTCGTGCTTGGGGTGTTTGGGTAGAGTAGGGGGTTGTGCTGGGGGTGGTGTTTTAGGGTTTAGGGCAGTGCAGTGGTGTTTGGGCAGTGTGGGGGGGTCAAGCTGGGGAGTGGTGTTTCAGGTTTAGGGCCATGCAGTGGTATTTGGGCAGTGGAGGGGGTCGTGCGGGGTGGTGTTATATAGTAGTGGTGTTTGGGCAGTGTAGGGGGTCGTGCGGGTGTTGTTTAAGGGTTTAGGGAGTGCAGTGGTGTTCAGACAGTGTAGGGGGGGCTTGCTGGGGCTGATGTTTCATTGTTTACGGCAGTGCAGTGGTTTTTGGGCAGTGTAGGGGGCTTGCCGGGGCTGGTGTTTCAGGGTTTAGAGAAGTGTAGTGGTGTTCGGGCATTGTAGGGTGTCCTGCGGGGGCTGGTGTTTCAGGGTTTAGGGCAGTGCAATGGTGTTCGGGCAGTGTAGGGGGTCTTGCTGGGGATGGTGTTTCAGGGTTTAGGGCAGTGCAGTAGTATTTGGGCAGTGTAAGGGGTCATGCATGAGTGGTGTTTCAGGGTTTAGGGCAGTGCAGTGGTGTTCGAGCAGTGTAGGGGGTCGTGCGGGGATGGTGTTTCAGGGTTTAGAGCAGTGCAGTGGTGTTCGGGCAGTGTAGGCAGTCATGTGGGGGGTAGTGTTTCAGGGTTTAGGTTAGTTCAGTGGTGTTCGGGCAGTGTAGGGGGTCATTCAGGGGTGGTGTTTCAGGGTTTAGGGCAGTGCAGTGGTGTTCGGATAGTGCGGATGGTCTTGCTGGGGGTGGTGGTTCAGGGTTTAGGGTAGTACAGCGATGATCGGGTAGTGTGTGGGGTTGTGCTGGGGGGTGGTGTTTCAGGGTTTAGAGCAGTGCTGTGGTGTTCGGGCAGTGTGGGGGGGTCAAGCTGGGGGGTGGTGTTTCAGGGTTTAGGGCAGTGCATTTGTGTTCGGGCAGTGTAGGGGGTCTTGCTGGGGTAGTGTTTCAGGGTTTAGGGAGTGCAGTAGTGTTTGGGCAGTGTAGGGGGTTGTGCAGGGGGTGGTGTTTCAGGGTTTAGGGCAGTGCAGTGGTGTTCGGGCAGTGTAGGGGGTCTTGCTGGGTGTGGTGTTTCAGGATTTAGTGCAATGGTGTTCGGGCAGTGTAGGTGGTCTTGCTGGGGGTGGTGTTTCAGGGTTTAGGGCAGTGCAGTGGTATTCGGGTAGTATGTAGGGTCGTGCTGGCGGTGGTGTTTCAGGGCCTAGGGGAGTGCTGTGGTGTTTGGGCAGTGTGGGGGGGTCAAGCTGGTGGGTGGTGTTTCTGGGTATAGAGCCATGCTGTGGTGTTTGGGCAGAGTAGGGGGTCGTGCTGGGGGTGGTGTTTCAGGGTTTAGTGCAATGGTGCTTGTGTAGTATAGGGGTCTTCCTTGGGGTGGTGTTTCAGGGTTTAGGGCAGTGCAATGGTGTTCGGGCAGTGTAGGGGGTCTTGCTGGGGATGGTGTTTCAGGGTTTAGGGCAGTGCAGTTGTATTTGGGTAGTGTAAGGGGTCATGCGTGGGTGGTGTTTCAGGGTTTAGGGCAGTGCAGTGGTGTTCGAGCAGTGTAGGGGGTCGTGCGGGGATGGTGTTTCAGGGTTTAGAGCAGTGCAGTGGTGTTCGGGCAGTGTAGGCAGTCATGTGGGGGGTAGTGTTTCAGGGTTTAGGTTAGTTCAGTGGTGTTCGGGCAGTGTAGGGGGTCATTCAGGGGTGGTGTTTCAGGGTTTAGGGCAGTGCAGTGGTGTTCGGATAGTGCGGATGGTCTTGCTGGGGGTGGTGGTTCAGGGTTTAGGGTAGTACAGCGATGATCGGGTAGTGTGTGGGGTTGTGCTGGGGGGTGGTGTTTCAGGGTTTAGAGCAGTGCTGTGGTGTTCGGGCAGTGTGGGGGGGTCAAGCTGGGGGGTGGTGTTTCAGGGTTTAGGGCAGTGCATTTGTGTTCGGGCAGTGTAGGGGGTCTTGCTGGGGTAGTGTTTCAGGGTTTAGGGAGTGCAGTAGTGTTTGGGCAGTGTAGGGGGTTGTGCAGGGGGTGGTGTTTCAGGGTTTAGGGCAGTGCAGTGGTGTTCGGGCAGTGTAGGGGGTCTTGCTGGGTGTGGTGTTTCAGGATTTAGTGCAATGGTGTTCGGGCAGTGTAGGTGGTCTTGCTGGGGGTGGTGTTTCAGGGTTTAGGGCAGTGCAGTGGTATTCGGGTAGTATGTAGGGTCGTGCTGGCGGTGGTGTTTCAGGGCCTAGGGGAGTGCTGTGGTGTTTGGGCAGTGTGGGGGGGTCAAGCTGGTGGGTGGTGTTTCTGGGTATAGAGCCATGCTGTGGTGTTTGGGCAGAGTAGGGGGTCGTGCTGGGGGTGGTGTTTCAGGGTTTAGTGCAATGGTGCTTGTGTAGTATAGGGGTCTTCCTTGGGGTGGTGTTTCAGGGTTTAGGGCAGTGCAATGGTGTTCGGGCAGTGTAGGGGGTCTTGCTGGGGATGGTGTTTCAGGGTTTAGGGCAGTGCAGTTGTATTTGGGTAGTGTAAGGGGTCATGCGTGGGTGGTGTTTCAGGGTTTAGGGCAGTGGTTGGGGTGTTCGGGTGGAGTAGGGGGTTGTGCTGGGGGTGATGTTTTAGGGTTTAGGGCAGTGCAGTGGTGTTCGGGCAGTGTAGGTAGTCGTACTGGGGGTGGTGTTTCAGGGTTTAGGGCAGTGCTGTGGTGTTCGGGCAGTGTGGGGGGGTCAAGCTAGGGGGTGGTGTTTCAGGTTTAGGGCCGTGCAGTGGTGTTTGGGCAGTGGAGGGGGTCATGCGGGGGTGGTGTTATATGGTAGTGGTGTTTGGGCAGTGTAGGGGGTCGTGCGGGTGGTGTTTCAGTGTTTAGGGCAGTGCAGTGGTGTTCGGGCAGTGTAGGGGGTCTTGCTGGGGTAGTGTTTCAGGGTTTAGGGAGTGCAGTGGTGTTCAGGCAGTGTAGGGGGTCTTGCTGGTGCTGGTGTTTCATTGTTTACGGCAGTGCAGTGGTTTGTGGGCAGTGTAGGGGGTCTTGCCGGGGCTGGTGTTTCAGGGTTTAGAGAAGTGTAGTGGTGTTCGGGCAGTGTAGGGTGTCCTGCTGGGGCTGGTGTTTCAGGGTTTAGGGCAGTTCAGTGGTGTTTGGGCAGAGTAGGGGGTCGTGCTGGGGGTGGTGTTTCAGGGTTTAGTGCAATGGTGCTTGTGCAGTGTAGGGGTCTTCCTTGGGGTGGTGTTTCAGGGTTTAGGGCAGTGCAATGGTGTTCGGGCAGTGTAGGAGGTATTGCTGGGGAGGGTGTTTCAGGGTTTAGGGCAGTGCAGTGGTGTTCATGCAGTGTAGGGGGTCATGCTGGGGTAATGTTTCAGGTTTTAGGGTAGTGCAGTGGTCTTTGGGCAATGTAGGGGTCGTTCTTGTGTTGTGTTTTATGGTTTAGGTTAGTGCAGTGGTGTTTGGGTAGTGTAGTGGTTTGTGCTGGGGGTAGTGTTTTAGGGTTTAATATAGTGCAGTGGTATTTGTGTAGTGAAGGGGGTCGTGCTGGGGGTAGTGTTTTAGGGCTAAGGGTAGTACAGTGGTGTTTGGGTAGTGTAGGCGGTCGTGCTGGGGGTAGTGTTGGGGTTTGTGCTGGGGGTAGTGTTTTTGTGTTTAGGGTAGTGCAATGGTGTTCGGGTAGTGTAGGGGGTCGTGCTGCGGGTGCTGTTTAATGGTTTGGGGCAGTGCAGTGGTGTTCGTGTAGTGTAGGGAGTCATGGTTGGGATGGTGTTTTAGGGTTTAGGGCAGTGCAGTGCTGTTCAGGTAGTGTAGGGGGTTGTGCTTGGGGTGTTCGGGTAGTGTAGGGCGTCGTGCTGGGGGTGTTGTTTTAGGGTTTAGGGCAGTGCAGTGGTTTTCGGGCAGTGTAGGGGGTCTTGCTGGGGGTGGTGTTTGAGGGTTTAGTGCAATGGTTTTCGGGCAGTGTCGGGGGTCTTGCTGGGGGTGGTGTTTCAGGGTTTATGGCAGTGCAGTGGTATTCAGGCAGTGTAGGGGGTTGTGCAGGGGTGGTGTTTCAGGGTTTAGGGCAGTGCAGTTGTGTTCGGGCAGTGTAGGGGGTCTTGCTGGGTGTGGTGTTTCAGGATTTAGTGCAATGGTGTTCAGGCAGTGTGGGGGGTCTTGCTGGGGGTGGTGTTTCAGAGTTTAGGGCAGTGCAGTGGTGTTTGGATAGTGTGTGGGGTCATGCTGGGGGTGGTGTTTCAGGGTTTAAGGCAGTGCTGTGGTGTTCGGGCAGTGTAGGGGGTCGTGCGGGGGGTGGTGTTTCATGGTTCAGTGCAGTGGTGATTGGGCAGTGTAGGGGGTTGTGCGGGTGGTGTTTTAGGGTTTAGGACAGTGCAGTGGTGTTCGGGCAGTGTCGGGGGTGTTTCTGGGGTAGTGTTTCAGGGTTTAGGGAGTGCAGTGGTGTTCAGGCAGTGTAGGGGGTCTTGCTGGGGCTGGTGTTTCAGGTTTTAGAGAAGTGCAGTGGTGTTCAGGAGTGTAGGGTGTCCTGCTGGGGCTGTTGTTTCAGGGTTTAGGGCAGTGCAGTGGTGTTCGGGCAGAGTAGGGGGTCGTGCTGGGGTGGTGTTTCAGTGTTTAGTGCAATGGTGCTTGTGCAGTGTAGGGGTCTTCCTTGGGGTGGTGTTTCAGGGTTTAGGGCAGTGCAATGGTGTTCGGGCAGAGTAGGGGGTCTTGCTGGGGATGGTGTTTCAGGGTTTAGGGCAGTGCAGTAGAGTTTGGGCAGTGTAGGGGTCGTGCGTGGGTGGTGTTTCAGGGTTTAGGGCAGTGCATTGGTGTTCGGGCAATGTAGGGGGTCTTGCTGGGGATGGTGTTTCAGGGTTTAGTGCAATGGTGTTCGGGCAGTGTAGGGGGTCTTGCTGGGGCTGGTGTTTCAGGGTTTATTGAAGTGCAGTGGTGTTCGGGCAGTGAAGGGGGTCTTGCTGAGGGTAGTGTTTTAGGGTTTAGGGTAGTGTAATGGTGTTCGGGTAGTGTAGGGGGTCATGCTGGGGGTGGTGTTCTATTTTTTTAGGGTAGTGCAGTGGTGTTCGGGTAGTGTAGGGAGTCGTGGTTGGGGTGGTGTTTTAGGGTTTAGGGCAGGGCAGTGCTGTTCAGGTTGTGTAGGGGGTCATGCTGGGGGTGGTGTTTTATTTTTTTAGGGTAGTGCAGTGGAGTTCGGGCAGTCTAGGGGTTCCTGCTGGTGTTGGTGTTTCAGGGTTTAGGGTAGTGCAGTGGTCTTTGGGCAGTCTAGGGGGTCGTGTGGGGTGGTGTTTCAGGGTTTAGGGCAGTGGTGTGGTGTTCGGGCAGTGTAGGGGGTCATGCTGGGGGTGGTGTTTCAGCGTTTAGGGCAGTGCAGCTGTGTTTGGGAAGTGTAGAGGGTTGTCTGGGGGTGGTGTTTCAGGGTTTAGGGCAGTGCAGTGGTGTTCAGGCGGTGTAGGTGGTCATGCTATGGGCTGGTATTTCACATTTTAGGGCAGTGCAGTGGTGTTCGGGCAGTGTAGGGTGTCGTGCGGGGGTTGGTGTTTCAGGGTTTAGGGCAGTGCAGTGGTGTTCGGGCAGTGTAGGGGGTCGTTCAGTGGGTGGTGGTTTAGTGCAGTACAGTGGTGTTCGCACAGTGTAGGGGTTCTTGCTGGGGGTGTTGTTTCAGGGTTTAGTGCAGTGGTGTTCGGGCAGTGTCGGGGGTCTTGCTGGGGTAGTGTTTCAGGGTTTAGGGAGTGCAGTGGTGTTCAGGCAGTGTAGGGGGTCTTGCTGAGGCTGGTGTTTCAGGTTTTAGAGAAGTGCAGTGGTGTTCGGGCAGTGTAGGGTGTCGTGTGGGGGTTGGTGTTTCAGGGTTTAGGGCAGTGCAGTGGTGTTCGGGCAGGGTAGGGGGTCGTTCAGTGGGTGGTGGTTTAGTGCAGTACAGTGGTGTTCGCACAGTGTAGGGGTTCTTGCTGGGGGTGGTGTTTCAGGGTTTAGTGCAGTGGTGTTCGGGCAGTGTCGGGGGTCTTGCTGGGGTAGTGTTTCAGGGTTTAGGGAGTGCAGTGGTGTTCAGGCAGTGTAGGGGGTCTTGCTGGGGCTGGTGTTTCAGGTTTTAGAGAAGTGCAGTGGTGTTCGGGCAGTGTAGGGTGTCGTGTGGGGGTTGGTGTTTCAGGGTTTAGGGCAGTGCAGTGGTGTTCGGGCAGGGTAGGGGGTCGTTCAGTGGGTGGTGGTTTAGTGCAGTACAGTGGTGTTCGCACAGTGTAGGGGTTCTTGTTGGGGGTGGTGTTTCAGGGTTTAGTGCAGTGGTGTTTGGGCAGTGTCGGGGGTCTTGCTGGGGTAGTGTTTCAGGGTTTAGGGAGTGCAGTGGTGTTCAGGCAGTGTAGGGGGTCTTGCTGGGGCTGGTGTTTCAGGTTTTAGAGAAGTGCAGTGGTGTTTGGGCAGTGTAGGGTGTCCTGCTGGGGCTGGTGTTTCAGGGTTTAGGGCAGTGCAGTGGTGTTCGGGCAGAGTAGGGGGTCGTGCTGGGGGTGGTGTTTCAGGGTTTAGGGCAATGGTGCTTGTGCAGTGTAGTGGTCTTCCTTGGGGTGGTGTTTCAGGGTTTAGGGCAGTGCAATGGTGTTCGGGCAGTGTAGGGGGTCTTGCTGGGGATGGTGTTTCAGGGTTTAGGGCAGTGCAGTAGAGTTTGGCCATTGTAGGGGTCATGCATGGGTGGTGTTTCAGGGTTTAGGGCAGTGCAATGGTGTTCAGGCAGTGTAGGGGGTCTTGCTGGGGATGGTGTTTCAGGGTTTAGTGCAATGGTGTTCGGGCATTGTAGGGGGTCTCACTGGGGCTGGTGTTTTAGGGTTTATTGAAGTGCAGTGGTGTTCGGGCAGTGAAGGGGGTCTTGCTGAGGGTAGTGTTTTAGGGTTTAGGGTAGTGTAATGGTGTTCGGGTAGTGTAGGGGGTCATGCTGGGGGTGGTGTTTTAGGGTTTAGGGCAGTGCAGTGCTGTTCAGGTTGTGTAGGGGGTCGTGCTTGGGGTGTTCGGGTAGTGTAGGGGGTTGTGCTGGGGGTGGTATTTTATGGTTTAGGGCAGTGCTTTGGTGTTCGGGCAGTGTAAGGGGTCATGCTGGGTGTGTTGTTTTAGGGTTTTGGGCAGTGCAGTGGTGTTCAGGCAGTGTAGGGAGTTGTGCTGGGGTGGTTTTTCAGGGTTTAAGGCAGTGCAGTGGTGTTCGGGCAGTGTAGGGGGTCTTGCTGAGTGTGGTGTTTCAGGGTTTAGTGCAATGGTGTTCGGGCAGTGTGGGGGGTCTTGGTGGTGTTTCAGGTTTTAGGGCAGTGCAGTGGTGTTTGGGTAGTGGGTCTGCTTGTGCTGGGGGGTGGTGTTTCAGTTTTTAGGGCAGTGCAGTGGTGGTTGGGCAGTGTGGGCGGTCAAGCTGAGGGGTGGTGTTTCAGGGTTTAAGGCCGTGCGGTGGTGTTTGGGCAGTGCAGGTGGTCGTACGGGGTTGGTGTTTCACGGTTCAGTGCAGTGGTGTTCGGGCAGTGTAGGGGGTCGTGTGGGGGTGGTGTTTCAGGGTTTAGGGCAGTGCAGTGTGTGTTCAGGCAGTATAGGTGGTTTTGCTGGGGTAGTGTTTCAGAGTTAGAGTCAGGTCGTTCTGGTGGTAGTATGTTAGGGTTTAGGGTAGTGCAATGGTGTTTGGGCAGTGTAGCTGGTCATGCTGGGGTAGTGTTTTAGGGTTTAGGGTAGTGCAGTGGTCTTTGGGCAATGTAGGGTGTCGTGTTGGGATACTGTTGTATGGTTTAGGGTAGTGCAGTGGTGTTTGGGTAGTATAGAGGGTCATGCTGGGGTAGTGTTTTAAGGTTTAGGTTATTGCAGTGGTGTTCGGGTAGTGTAGGTGTTCGTGCTGGGTAGTGTTTTAGTGTTTAGGGTAGTGCAGTGGTGTTTGTGTAGTGAAGGGGGTCGTGCTGGGGGTAGTGTTTTAGGGCTAAGGGTAGTTCAGTGGGGTTTGGGTAGTGTAGGGGTCGTACTTGGGGGTAGGGTCAGGGGTCGTTCTGGTGGTAGTGTTTTAGGGTTTAGGGTAGTGCAATGGTGTTCGGGTAGTCAAGGGGGTCGTGCTGTGGGTGGTGTTTTATGGTTTGGGGTAGTGCAGTGGTGTTCGGGTAGGGTAGTGAGTCGTGGTTGGGGTGGTGTTTTAGGGTTTAGGGCAGTGCAGTAGTGTTCAGGTCGTGTAGGGGGTCATGCTGGGGCTGGTGTTTCAGGGTTTCGGGCAGTGCAGTGGTTTTCGGGCAGTGTAGGGGGTCGTGCAGGGGTGGTGTTTTAGGGTTTAGGGCAGAGCAGTGGTGTTTGGGCAGTGTAGGGGGTCTTGCTGGGGGTGGTGTTTTAGGGTTTAGTGCAATGGTGTTCGGGCAGTGTGAGTGGTCTTGCTGGGGGTGGTGTTTCAGGGTTTAGTGGCGTGCAGTGGTGTTCGGGTAGTGTGTGGGGTCGTGCTGGGGGGTGGTGTTTCAGGGTTTAGGGCAGTGCAGTGGTGTTCGGGCAGTGTGGGGGGGTCAAACTGGGGGGTGGTGTTTCAGGGTTTATTGCCATGCAGTGGTGTTTGGGCAGTGTAGGGGGTTGTGCAGGGGGTGGTGTTTCAGTGTTTAGGGCAGTGCAGTCGTGTTCGGGCAGTGTAGGGGGTCTTGCTGGGGCTGGCGTTTCAGGGTTAATTGCAGTGCAGTGGTGTTCGGGCAGTGTAGGGAGTCTTGCTGAGGAAGTATTTTAGGGTTTATGGTAGTGCAGTGGTCTTCGGGTAGTGTAGGGAGTCGTGGTTTGGATAGTGTTTTAGGGTTTAGGGCAGTGCAGTGCTGTTCAGGGAGTGTAGGGGTTCGTGCTTGGGGTGTTCGGGTAGTGTAGGGGGTTGTGCTGGTAGTGGTGTTTCAGGGTTTAGGGCAGTACAGTGGTGTTCGGGTAGTGTACGGGGTAGTGCTGGGGTGTTGGTTTAGGGTTTAGGGCAGTGCAGTGGTGTTCGGGCAGTGTAGGGGGTCATGCAGAGGTGGTGGTTCAGGGTTTATGGCAGTGCAGTGGTGTTCGGGCAGTGTAGGGGGTCTTGCTGGGGGTGGTGTTTCAGGGTTTAACTGCAGTGCAGTAGTGCTCAGGCAGTGTAGGGGGTCATGCATGGGTGGTGTTTCAGGGTTTAGGGAGGTGCAGGGGTGGTTGAGCAGTGTAGGGGTCATGCAGGGGTGGTGTTTTAGGGTTTAGGGCAGAGCAGTGGTGTTCGGGCAGTGTAGGGGGTCTTGCTGGGGGTGGTGTTTTAGGGTTTAGTGCAATGGTGTTTGGGCAGTGTGGGTGGTCTTGCTGGGGGTGGTGTTTCAGGGTTTAGTGCCGTGCAGTGGTGTTTGGGTAGTGTGTGGGGTCGTGCTGGGGGGTGGTGTTTCAGGGTTTAGGGCAGTGCAGTGGTGTTCGGGCAGTGTGGGGGGGTCAATCTGGGGGGTGGTGTTTCAGGGTTTATTGCCATGCAGTGGTGTTTGGGCAGTGTAGGGGGTCGTGCGGGGGATGGTGTTTCAGAGTTTAGTGCAGTGCAGTGGTGTTCGGTCAGTGTAGGCAGTCATGCGGGGGGTAGTCTTTCAGGGTTTAGGGCAGTGCAGTGGTGTTCGTGCAGTTTAGCGGGTCGTGCTGGGGTAGTGTTTCAGGTTTTAAGGTAGTGCAGTGGTCTATGGGCAATGTAAGGGGTCGTGCTGGGGTAGTGTTGTATGGTTTAGGGTAGTGCAGTGGTGTTTGTGTAGTGAAGGGGGTCGTGCTGGGGGTAGTGGTTTAGGGTTTAGGTTAGTGCAGTGGTGTTCTGGCAGTGTAGGTGTTTGTGCTGGGTAGTGTTTTAGGGTTTAGGGTAGTGCAGTGGTGTTTGTGTAGTGAAGGGGGTCATGCTGGGGGTAGTGTTTTAGGGCTAAGTGTAGTTCAGTGGTGTTTGGGTAGTGTAGGGGGTCATACTGGGGATAGAGTCAGGTCGTTCTGGTGGTAGTGTTTTAGGGTTTAGGGTAGTGCAATGGTGTTTGGGCAGTGTAGGGGTTCTTGCTGGGGTGGTATTTCAGGGTTTAGTGCAGTGGTGTTCGGGCAGTGTGGGTGGTCTTGCTGGGGGTGGTGTTTCAGGGTTTAGGGCAGTGCAGTGCTGTTCAGGGAGTGTAGGGGTTCGTGCTTGGGGTGTTCGGGTAGTGTAGGGGGTTGTGCTGGTAGTGGTGTTTTAGGGTTTAGGGCAGTACAGTGGTGTTCGGGTCGTGTAGGGGGTAGTGCTGGGGTGTTGTTTTAGGGTTTAGGGCAGTGCAGTGGTGTTCGGGCAGTGTAGGGGGTCATGCAGGGGTGGTGATTCAGGGTTTATGGCAGTGCAGTGGTGTTCGGGCAGTGTAGGGGGTCTTGCTGGGGGTGGTGTTTCAGGGTTTAACGGCAGTGCAGTAGTGCTCAGGCAGTGTAGGGGGTCATGCGTGGGTGGTGTTTCAGGGTTTCGGGAGGTGCAGGGGTGTTTGTGTAGTGAAGGGGTCATGCTGGGGGTAGTGTTTTAGGGCTAAGGGTAGTTCAGTGGTGTTTGGGTAGTGTAGGGGGTCATACTGGGGATAGAGTCAGAGGTCGTTCTGGTGGTAGTGTTTCAGGGTTTAGGGCAGTGCAGTGGTGTTCGGGTAGTCAAGGGGGTCGCGCTGCGGGTGGTGTTTTATGGTTTGGGGTAGTGCAGTGGTGTTCGGGTAGTGTAGTGTGTCGTGGTTGGGGTGGTGTTTTAGGGTTTAGGGCAGTGCAGTGGTGTTCAGGTAGTGTAGGGGGTTATGCTTGGGGTGTTCAGGCAGTGTAGGGGGTTGTGCGGAGGTGTTGTTTTAGGGTTTAGGGTAGTGCAGTGGTGTTAAGGCAGTGTAGGGGGTCGTGCAGGGGTGGTGTTTTAGGGTTTAAGGCAAAGCAGTGGTGTTCAGGCAGTGTAGGGGGTCTTGCTGGGGGTGGTGTTTTAGGGTTTAGTGCTATGGTGTTCGGGCAGTGTGGGTGGTCTTGCTGGGGGTAGTGTTTCAGGGTTTAGACTCGTGCAGTGCTGTTCGGGTAGTGTGCGGTCGTGCTGGGGGGTGGTGTTTCAGGGTTTAGGGCAGTGCAGTGGTGTTCGGGCAGTGTGGGGGGGTCAAACTAGGGGGTGGTGTTTGGGCAGTGTAGGGGGTTGTGCGGGGGTGGTTTTTCAATGTTCAGTGCAGTGGTGTTTCAGCAGTGTAGAGGGTCTTGCGTTGGTGGTGTTTCAGGGTTCAGGGTAGTGCGGTGGAGTTCGGGCAGTCTAGGGGGTCGTGCGGGGTGGTGTTTCAAGGTTTAGGGCAGTGGTGTGGTGTTCAGGCAGTGTAGGGGGTAATGCTGGGGGGGGTGTTTCAGCGTTTAGGGCAGTGCAGCTGTATTTGGGAAGTGTAGAGGGTTGTCCGGAGGTGGTGTTTCAGGGTTTAGGGCAGTGCAGTGGTGTTCAGGCAGTGTAGGGGGTCTTGCTGTGGCGTGGTGTTTCTGGGTTTAGGGCAGTGCAGTGGGGTTTGGGCAGTATAGGGGGTCATGCTATGGGCTGGTATTTCACAATTTAGGGCAGTGCAGTGGTGTTCGGGCAGTGTAGGGTGTCATGCAGGGGTTGGTGTTTTAGGGTTTAGGGCAGTGCAGTGGTGTTCGGGCAGTGTAGGGGTTCTTGCTGGGGTGGTGTTTCAAGGTTTAGTGCAGTGGTGTTCGGGCAGTGAGGGGGTCTTGCTGGGGGTGGTGTTTTAGGGTTTAGGGCAATGCAGTGGTGTTTGGGCAGTGTGGGCTGGTCATGCTGGGGGGTGGTGTTTCAGGGTTTAGGGCATTGCAGTGGTTTTCGGGCAGTGTGGGGGTCGAGCTGGGGGTTGGTGTTTCAGGGTTTAGGGCCATGCACTGTTGTTCAGGCAGTGTAGGGGGTCGTCCGAGGGGTGGTGTTTCAGGGGTCAGTGCAGTGCTGTTTGGGCAATGTAGGGTGTCTTGCTGGGGGTGGTGTTTTAGGGTTTAGACCAGCGGTGTTCGGGCAGTGTGGGTGGTCGTGCGGGAGGTGGTGTTTCAGGGTTTTGGGCAGTGCAGTGGTGTTCAGGCAGTGTAGGGGGTCATGCTGGGGCTCGTGTTTCAGGGTTTAGGGCTGTGCACTGGTGTTCGGACAGTGTAGCGAGTCATGCTGGGGTAGTGTTTCAGGGTTTAGGGTAGAGCATTGGTGTTCGGGCAGTGTAGGGAGTCGTGCTGAGGGTAGTGTTTCAGGGTTTAGGACAGAGCAGTGGTGTTCATGCAGTGTAGGGGGTCATGCTGGGGTTGGTGTTTCAGGGTTTAGGGCAGTGCAGTGGTATTCGGGCAGTGTAGCGTGTCATGCTGGGGATTTTGTTTCAGGGTTTAGGGCAGTGCAGTGTTGTTCTGGTAGCGTAGTGGGTCATGTTGGGGGTGGTGTTTCAGGGTTTAGGGCAGTGCAGTGGTTTTCGGGCAGTGTAGGAGGTCATGCATGGGGTGGTGTTTCAGGGTTCAGGGCACTGCAGTGGTGTTCGGGCAGTGTCAAGGTCGTGCTTGCGCTGGTACTTCAGGGTTTAGGGCTGTGCAGTGGTGTTCGGGCAGTGTAGGGTGTCCTGCTGGGGCTGGTGTTTCAAGGTTTAGGGCAGTGCAATCATGTTCGGGCAGTGTAGGGGTTCGTGCGTGGTTGGTGTTTCAGGGTTTAGGGCAGTGCAGTGGTGTTCGAGCAGTGTAGGGGGTCATTCGGGGGATGGTGTTTCAGGTTTTAGCACAGTGCAGTGGTGTTCGAGCAGTGTAGGGGGTCATGCGGGGGATGGTGATTCAGGGTTTAGGGCAGTGCAGTGGTGTTCGGGCACTGTAGGTGGTCATGTGGGTGGTAGAGTTTCAGGGTTTAGGGCAGTGCAGTGGTGTTCGTGCAGACCATGGGGTCGTGCGGGGGGTGGGGTTTCAGGGTGTAGGGCAGTGCAGTGGTGTTCATGCAGACTATGGTGTCTTGCACGGGGTGGTGTTTCAGGGTTTAGGGCAGTGCAGTTATCCTCGGGCAGTCAAGGGGGTTGTGAGAGGGATGGGGTTTCAGGGTTTAGGGAAGTGCTGTGGTGTTCGGGCAGTGTAAGGGGTCTTGCTAGAGATGGTGTTTCAGGGTTTAGGGCAGTGCAGTGGTGTTCGGTCACTGTAGGGGGTCTTGCCGGGGCTGGTGTTTCAAGGTTTAGTGCAGTGCAGTGGTGCTCAGGCAGTGTAGTGTGTCCTGCTGGGGCTGGTGTTTCAGGGTTTAGGGCAGTGCAGCGGTGTTTGGGCAGTGTAGGGGGCCGTGCTGGGGGTAGTGCTTCAGTGTTTTGTGCATTGGTGCTCAGGCAGTGTAGGGGTCTTCCTTGGGGTGGTGTTTTAGGGTTTAGGGTAGTGCAATGGTGTTCGGGTAGTGTAGGGGGTCGTGCTGCGGGTGGTGTTTTAGGGTTTAGGGCAGTACTGTGGTGTTCAGGTAGTGTAGGGGGTCGTGCTTGGTGTGTTCGGGTAGTGTAGGGGGTTGTGCTGGGGGTGGTGCTTTAGGGTTTGGAACAGTGCAGAGGTGTTCGGGCAGTGTATGGGGTTGTGCTGGGGTGTTTTAGGGTTTAGGGCGGTGCAGTGGTATTAAGGCAGTGTAGGGAGTCATGCTGGGGGTGGTGTTTGATGGTTTAGGGCAGTACTGTGGTGTTCAGGTAGTGTAGGGGGTCGTGCTTGGCGTGTTCGGGTAGTGTAGGGGGTTGTGCTGGGGGTGGTGCTTTAGGGTTTGGAACAGTGCAGAGGTGTTCGGGCAGTGTATGGGGTCATGCAGGGGTGGTGTTTCAGGGTTTAGGGCAGTGCAGTGGTGTTCGGGCAGTGTAGGGGGTCTCGCTGGGGATGGTGTTTCAGGGTTTAGTGCAATGGTGTTCGGGCAGTGTAGGGGGTCATGCAGGGGTGGTGTTTCAGGGTTTAGGGCAGTGCAGTGGTGTTCGGGCAGTGTAGGGGGTCTCGCTGGGGATGGTGTTTCAGGGTTTAGTGCAATGGTGTTCGGGCAGTGTAGGGGGTCTTGCTGGGGCTGGTGTTTCAGGGTTTTTTGCAGTGTAGTGGTGTTCGGGCAGTGAAGGGGGTCTTGCTGGGGATAGTGTTTTAGGGTTTAGGGTAGTGTAATGGTGTTCTAGCAGTGTGGGGCGTCTTGGTGGGGGTGGTGTTTCAGGTTTTAGGGCAGTGCAGTGGTGGTTGGGCAGTGTGGGGGGTCAAGCTGAAGGGTGTTGTTTCAGGGTTTAGGGCCGTGCAGTGGTGTTTGGGCAGTGTAGGTGGTTGTACGGGGTTGGTGTTTCACGGTTCAGTGCAGTGGTGTTTGGGCAGTGTAGGGGGTCATGCGGGGGTGGTGTTTCAGGGTTTGGGGCAGTGCAGTGTGTGTTCGGGCAGTATAGGTGGTTTTGCTGGGGTAGTGTTTCAGGGTTTATGGTGTACAGTGGTGTTTGGGCAGTGTAGGGGGTCTTGCCTGGGCTGGTGTTTCAGGGTTTAGAGCAGTGCAGTGGTGTTCGGGCAGTGTAGGGTGTCTTGCTGGGGCTGGTGTTTCAGGGTTTAGGGCAGTGCAGTGGTGTTTGGGCAGTGTAGGGGATTGTGCTGGGGGTGGTGTTTCAGGGTTTAGGGCAGTGCAATAGTGTTTGGGCAGAGTAGGGGGTCATGCGTGGGTGGTGTTTCAGGGTTTAGGGCAGTGCAGTGGTGTTCGAGCAGTGTAGGGGGTCTTGATGGGGGTGGTGTTTTAGGGTTTCGGGCAGTGCAATGGGGTTCGGGCAGTGTAGGGGGTCTTGCTGGGGGTGGTGTTTCAGGGTTTTAGGGCAGTGCAGTAGTGCTCGGGCAGTGTAGGGGGTCGTGCGGGGGATGGTGTTTCAGAGTTTAGTGCAGTTCAGTGGTGTTCGGTCAGTGTAGGCGGGCATGCAGGGGGTAGTTGTTAGAATCCGGGGTCTCTGGTTGGCGCAGGTATGCACTTGCGACAAGCAGGGACCCTTTCCTCTAAGTCAGGGCGAAGGATTACTCTAGGAAAATAACCCCTGCTCACCCTCTAGGTAACGTGGCGCGAGCAGTCAGGCTAGATTCCAGAGGGCATAAGGTTAAGCATTGGCAATGTCCCACACAGCGATCACCCATCCACCACACATAGACACCAGACTGTATTTGTAAGAAAATATAAGGTCTTTATATGAATTCAAGCAGGCTTCAAAACGCAGTCTTCACATTTCTCTATATGGTTCCAGTTACTTGTTTGCAGTCCTTGTACAGTTCTTAAAATAGCAAAGTCAGGTACAATATCCACTTCTTGGGACCAGTGCGCACCGTAGCGCCGTCCGTACGGGCCGTACGGGTGTTGGTATGCTTCGTACCAGCTCCAGGATGCATTGGTACGCTTCGTACAGGCTTCAGGACGCCTCGTACACCACGCGTACGATCCCTTCGATGGCTCACGCTTCTCGAGTGAGAAAGCGTACAGGGAATTCCACTGTACGGCCGTAGAGTCACCATGGCGCTTCGTACGGTTGGGTACGAGTCCTGCTAAGCCTCACGCTTCCCGCGTGAGCAGCGTACGGGTACGGCGATGCAGTCCGGACCGTACAGCGCTGGGTACGCTTCGTACCGGGGCATTGGAAGCGCACAGTACCTGGCTTCTTGTAGGGGAGAGTTCGTGGCGGTCTCAGTCAGTCGGGGTTAAGGTGTCCCACGCCGCGGTGCAATCTTCATGGGCAGAGGATTACGGTGCTCGGGGGGGGGCGCGCCTCAGGACTTCCAGAGCTCGCCTCGAGGTTGGAAGGAGGAGGGTCGGCTCGGGGGGTGATTTCAGCGGCACAGCGCTGTCGGCCTCGTCCTGGGGTGACGAACTTGCGGGTCGTCGATCCTTGCAGCGGTCTCTACGGCTCGGGGCCACAGAGGCTCGGGCTTGGAATCAACAGTCTCTTCCTTACGTTGCGAGCTCCGGCTCGAGGGGGCAGCAGTCCACTTTGTTCAGGCCAGGCAGGCCTTCACGGTGCTCACAGCAGCACAGTCGGGCAGAGGTCACGTTGATCGGAGAGATGGGGCACACAGGTTCTCTGGGGTCAGCGTTCGCTAATCACCAGTCGCAGTTCCTTTCTTCCAGGGAAGGGTAGCGCCCACTGTTCCTGGGGCGCAGGTCAGGGGGCAAGTTCACAAGCAAGCCCTTGGAGATTGTTCACAAAAGCACACGTTGGTTTAAAAGTCTTTCTCAGTCTTTTCCTCTCCTTCTTGAAGCAAGGCACCCACCACAGGCCAGTCTCTCAGGCTTAGAGACAGTAGTCCTCCATGCAGCTTTCCCAGGTCCTTCTCTTCGGGCAGAGGTTCATCTTGGCGTAAACAGGATCTGATTTCTTAGGAGCAGGGCTCCTTCTTTTATACCCGATTTCTTTTGTTCTCTAGGGCCAGGGGGCCTGGGCCTGGCTCAGTCCGGTTTTGGAGCACTTTGTTGTGGTGACTCTGCTCTTTCCTTTCAGTGCACAGGGCAGAGACATCAGCCGCTCCACAGGGGGCGGAGCCAGCATTGTGGTGGCAGAGCATCGGCCTATTCAGAGTCAAGGTGTACTCCTCCCACCCATCCTGGTGTAATCTCTCTACCCACCACCTGGCAGCCAGCCTGACTCCTGGAATTCCCCAGCCCTGCCCCTCACTGTACTAGGCAGCACATGCACACACACACACACACAGCAGAGGCGGACTGAAATGGCCAGGCAAGTAAATACTAACTTTCTAAAAGTAGTATTTACAAACACAGGATATTAACCCCTTCGCCGCGGCACGAATTTTGCCGCGGCGCTGGGTTTGGGGTGAGCGTGGTGCCGCAATGCTCGTGACGGAACCACTCCGTCATGAGCCACGGGCGCGCTGTGCTCATGACGGAGTGGTTCCGTCACGACTCCGCCCACTCGCGCTATTCGCCCGCACAGGCGGGGAATCAGCGCCGCGTGGGCGGAGCGGCTCGCAATGGCCGCAGCATGACGGAACCACTCCGTCATGAGCACACGGCGCCCGTGGCTCATGACGGAGTGGTTCCGTCATGAGCAGGGATGAGGTTAAAATAAACTTTACTAAAAGAAGTATTTTATTATTCTGAGTCCGGGCATACTAAACTTGACTTTCTACCGTGCTCTGAGTCCGCTGGGATTATAGAGTGTAATAATTCCAGCAGCCCATTCTGGCCTATGGAGAGCAGGTAGCCTTCTATAGTGAAAAACGAAAATGGCTGTAATTCACTATTAGGACATGCCACACACATCAGGGCATGTCCTACCTTATGCCCACAATGCACCCTGCCCTTGGGCCTACCATAGGGGTGACTAATATGTAGTTAAGGGAAGGTTTAGGGACTGGCAAGTAGGTGTACTTGCGCAGTCAGCATGACAGTACTAGACTGCACGCAGGTTCTGCAATGGCAGACCCTAGACACGTTTTACTAGGCCGCTTCTGTGGGTGGCACAACCCGTGCTGCAAGCCCACCAGCGGCATTTGTATTTACAAGCCCTGGCACTCCTGGTGCACTTTACTAGGGGCTGACAGTAAACCAAATAAGCCAAACATGGAAACCAATAAATGTATAAACTTTTCATAGGGAGCACTTGCACTTTGGCACGGGTTGGCAGTGGCACAGTGCCCTGAGCAGCTAACACCAACAAAACACATGAGGCACATCAGCAAAAAGAGGAAGGGAGACTCACGCCAAGGTGCCAGGTCTAACAGTAGTCTTTCAGGGTTTAGGGCAGTGCAGTGGTGTTTTTGCAGCATAGCGGGTCGTGCTGGGGTAGTGTTTCAGGTTTTAGGGTAGTGCAGTGGTCTTTGGGCAATGTAGGGGGTCGTGCTGGGGTAGTGTTGTATGGTTTAGGGTAGTGCAGTGGTGTTCGGGTAGTGTAGGTGTTCATGCTGGGTAGTGTTTTAGGGTTTAGGGTAGTGCAGTGGTGCTTGTGTAGTGGAAGGGGTCGTGCTGGGGGTAGTGTTTTAGGGCTAAGGGTAGTTCAGTGGTGTTTGGGTAGTGTAGGGGGTCGTACTGGGGGTAGAGTCAGGGGTCGTTCTGGTAGTAGTGTTTTAGGGTTTAGGGTAGTGCAATGGTGTTCGGGTAGTCAAGGGGGTCGTGCTGCGGGTGGTGGTTTATGGTTTGGGGTAGTGCAGTGGTGTTCAGGTAGTGTAGTGAGTTGTGGCTGGGGTGGTGTTTTAGGGTTTAGGGCAGTGCAGTGGTGTTCAGGTAGTGTAGGGGGTCATGCTTGGGGTGTTCGGGCAGTGTAGGGGGTTGTGCTGAGGTGTTGTTTTAGGATTTAGGGCAGTGCAGTGGGGTTAAGGCAGTGTTTGGAGTCGTGCTGGGGGTGGTGTTTCAGGGTTTCGGGCAGTGCAGTGGTGTTCGGGCAGTGTAGGGGGTCGTGCAGGGGTGATGTTTTAGGGTTTAGGGCAGAGAAGTGGTGTTCGGGCAGTGTAGGGGGTCTCTCTGGAGGTGGTGTTTTAGGGTTTAGTGCAATGGTGTTCGGGCAGTGTCTGTGGTCATGCTGGGGGTGGTGTTTCAGGGTTTAGGGCCGTGCAGTGGTGTTTGGGTAGTGTGTGTGGTCATGCTGGGGGGGTGGTGTTTCGGGGTTTAGGGTAGTGCAGTGGTGTTCGGGCAGTGTGGGGGGGGCAAACTGGGGGGTGGTGATTCAGGGTTTAGTGCCATGCAGTGATGTTTGGGCAGTGAAGGGGGTTGTGTGGGGGTGGAGTATCAGGATTGAGGGCAGTGCAGTGTATTCGGGCAGTGTAGGGGGTCATGCGGGGGGTTGGTGTTTCAGGGTTTAGGGCAGTACAGTGGTGTTGTTGAAGTGTAGGAGGTCGTGCAGGGGGTGGTGTTTTATGGTTAAGGGCAGTGCAATGGTGTTCGGGCAGTGCAGGGGGTCGTGAGGGAGAGAGTGTTGTAGGGTTTAGGGCAGTGCAGTGGAGTTCAGGTAGTGTAGGGGGTCGTAAGGGGTATCAAGATTTAAGGTGGTGCAGTGGTGTTCGGGAAGAGTAGGGGGTCATGCAGGAGTGGTGTTTCAGGGTTTAGGGCAGTGCAGTAGCGTTCGGGCAGTGTAGGGGGTCGTGCGGGTGTGGTGTTTCAGGGTTTAGGGCAGTGCAGTGGTGGTTGGGTGGTGTAGGGGGTCATGCAGGAGGTGTTGTTTCATTGTTTAGGGCAGTGCAGTGGTGTTCGTGCAGTGTAGGGGGTCATGCTGGGGCTGGTGTTTCAAGCTTTATGGCAGTGCAGTGGTGTTCGGGCTTTGTAGGGGGTCTTACTAGGGATGGTGATTCAGGGTTAACGGTAGTGCAGTGGTGTTCGGGCTGTTTAGGGGGGTCATGCAGGGGAGGTGTCTCAGGGTTAGGGTAGTGCAGTGGTGTTTGGGCATTGTAGGGGGTAGTGCTGGGGGGTGGTGTTTCAGGGTTTTGGGCAGTTTAGTTGTGTTCGGGCAGTGTATGGGATCGTGCGGGGTGGTGTTTCAGGGTTTAGGGAAGAGCAGTGGTGTTCGGTCAATTTAGGGGGTTGTGCGGGGGGTGGTGTATCAGGGTTTAGGGCAGCGCATTGGTGTTCGGGCATTGTAGGGGGTCATGCGGGGACTGGTGTTTCAGGATTTAGGGCAGTGCAGTGGTGTTTGGTCAGTGTAGGGGGTCGTGCGTGGGATGGTGTTTCAGGGTTTAGAGCAGTGCAGTGGTGTTCGGGCAGTGTAGGGGGTCGTGCGGGAGATGGTGTTTTAGGGTTTAGGGGAGAGCAGTGGTGTTCGGGCAGTGTAGGGGGTCGTGTGGGGGCTGGAGTTGTTGGGTTTAGGACAGTGGAGTGGTGTTCGGGCAGTGTAGGGGGTCGTGCCGAGGCTGGTGTTTCTGGGTTTAGGACAGTGCAGTGGTGTTCGGGCAGTGTAGAGGGTCGTGCAGGGGATTGTGTTTCAGGTTTTAGGGCAGTGCATTGGTGTTCGGGCAGTTTCAGGGTTTAGGGCAGAGCAGTCATGTTCGGGCAGGGTAGGTGTCGTGCTGGGGTGGTGTTTTGGATTTAGGGCAGAGCAGTGGTGTTCGGGCAGTGTAGGGGGTCATGCAGGGGGTAGTGTTTCAGGGTTAAGGGTAGCGCAGTGGTGTTCGGGTAGTATAGGGAGTCGTGCTTGGGGTGGTGTATTAGGGTTAAGGGCAGTGCAGTGGTGTTTGGGCAGTGTAGGGGGTTGTGCTGTGGGTTGTGTATTAGTGTTTAGGGCAGTGCAGTGGTTTTTGGGCAGTTTAGGGGGTTTGTGCTGGGGGTGGTGTTTTAGGGTTTAGGGCCATGCAGTGGTGTTCAGACAGTATAGGGGGTCATGCAGGGGCTGGTGTTTCAGGGTTTAGGGTGGTGCAGTGGTGTTTGGGCAGTGTAGGGGGTCGTGCGGCAGCTGGTGTTTTAGCGTTTAGGGCAGTGCAGTGGTGTTCGGGCAGTTTAGAGGGTTGTGCGGGGGTGGTGTATCAGGGTTAGGGTAGTGCAGTGGTGTTTGGGCATTGTAGGAGGTAGTGCTGGGGGGTGGTGTTTCAGGGTTTAGGGCAGTGCAGTTGTGTTAGGGCAGTGTATGGGATCGTGAGAGGGCGGTGTTTCAGGGTTTAGGGAAGTGCAGTGGTGTTCGTTCAATGTAGGGGGTTGTGCGGGGAGTAGTGTATCAGGGTTTAGGGCAGTGCATTGGTGTTCGGGCATTGTAGGAGGTCGTGCGGTGCCTGGTGTTTCAGGATTTAGGGCAGTGCAGTGGTGTTCGGGCAGTGTAGGGGTCTTGCCTGGGCTGGTGTTTCAGGGTTTAGAGCAGTGCAGTGGTGTTCGGGCAGTGTAGGGTGTCCTGCTGGCGGTGGTGTTTCAGGGTTTAGGGCAGTGCAGTAGTGTTCGGGCAGAGTAGGGGGTCATGCATGGGTGGTGTTTCAGGGTTTAGGGCAGTGCAGTGGTGTTCGAGCAGTGTAGGGGGTCTTGATGGGGGTGGTGTTTTAGGGTTTAGGGCAGTGAAATGGTGTTCGGGCAGTGTAGGGGGTCTTGCTGGGGTTGGTGTTTCAGGGTTTTAGGGCAGTGCAGTAGTGCTCGGCCAGTGTAGGGGGTCATGCGTGGGTGGTGTTTCAGTGTTTAGGGAGGTGCAGGGGTGTTCGAGCAGTGTAGGGGGTCGTGCTGGGGATGGTGTTTTACAGTTTATTGCAGTGCAGTGGTGTTCGGTCAGTGTAGGCGGTCATGCAGGGGGTAGTCTTTCAGGGTTAAGGGCAGTGCAGTGGGGTTCGTGCAGTGTAGCGGGTCGTGCTGGGGTAGTGTTTTAGGGTTTAGGGTAGTGCAGTAAGGCTGGGCATTGAACTTTAGGCAACTTCACGATTAGCATAGAGAGCGAAGTTGCAGATTGCTACACAATCTAGCGCGTAGCGTAGTAGTTTTGCTTCCTTGCGCGCTCAATATTCATTCTCGCGTGCATGGTAACGTCTTACCGTGATTCTGCGATCGCCAACATGCTTTTCTGCCCTGTTGTAAATTGGCAGCGATTGGATTAGCATTAGCGGAATCCATCTGGTATTTAGAGGCTATCTTGTCCATGTTGTAGAATCCATTTTGTATTTCTGGCAGCCATTTTGTTTGCCATGTGCTCACCATGTGCTTTGTCCTCACTTAGGGTTGACTGCTCTTGTAATCTGCCTAGCAACAAACTATATTAAGTATCCTCTACTTCCGCACATGCCCAGTTGAGTTTGCAGCTGCTAGTATCATGTAACTGTCAGGATATGTTTACCAGTGTTAGCAAACTGTCAACTCCTCCCACTTGTCGACTGTGCAGTTTCTGTATGACCATATCTGTGCATAACTCTTCTCAAGTATATTTGTACCGTCTTCTTTTAGCCCCTGAGTGGGTATAAAAGGACCATGGCCCTGCTGTTCAGTGTGCTGTCTGAATGTAGTTCCACCTCATGAGGTCTATTAAACTCTGTATTTTCTATTTCAGTTTCTTTGCCAACTTCTTTCCAATAGTCTGAGGACTCTGTGCAGAGAAGGGCGAACCCCTTGCACTGGTAGGCCTAGCTGAGGCCTATTTTCTACAAATTGGCGCCCAACTCGGGGCTCATCGAGAACTCGGATGCCTGAAGGATTGGTCGCGACGAAGGATTGGAATCTCGCTCTGGACGTGATCACTGCCCGATAAGACCCGAGTCTTGGCATCCGCGGCGGCTTTTCCTTTCTTTCTGATCTGACCATCCAGGTGGCGCCGGTCCTCGACTGAGATCTCTTCTGTTGATTCGCCGTGCAGTGACCATTTGGTCGATTTTAGAACTTGGCAGGATGAATCTGGACACCAAGTGATTGGTAAGTGTCCTTCTGCGGCGCTTGCTGTTGGTTTTGATGCCTGTGATTGGTAAGGTAGTTTAGTAACGCTTACTGTGGCTTTGAGATTGTATATTTGTGTTGGCCAACTTGGTTTGTTTTGACATATGTGACTTGCAATTCACATAGGCAGGTAATGAGGAGAATTTTCTCTAACTGAATTGATTTGTACGGCACATCGTACTAAAGGTACCTTAAGTGCTACTTTGATTATAATACTGCATATTCTGCACTATTTTTGGCATGCCTGTGTTGAAAACTAAAACAGCGATATGATTAAGCATTCACTAAAGACATGAATTCTCTCCAGTTAAAGCATGTTTTTCGTCTTATGCTGACTAATGTCTGGACTCCATTTTGTATTGTCATGTCTCCACGTGCTTTGCACGAGAAGAGTCCTACCTTTTCGCTAGTTGCTCTTGTAATCTGCCTAGTAACAGTCTATAAATAGCTCCTTTGTCCGTCTGGCGCATGCCCAGACTTGACCACATCTGTTATCAGTTAGTCCTTGTTTGACCATGTTTTCGCGGGCTCAGGAAATTGTTAACTCCGCCCATATATTGATCCTGTATCGAAAATGTCCATAAATGGCAATGAATTTTGCTTTATGTTGTATCCACCCACTTATGAGGCCCTCTATTGTGTATAAAAGGGGACCGCGTACGCAAGTTCTTTGTGCTACTCTATGCAATACTGAAGAGTGTTGTGTAGGTTGTAGGACCACCCTTAAGGGTTAATAAACTTTGTCTTTGTATTTGCAGTTTCCGTGCCAACTTCCTTCTAGCTTTTGTTACAGGAGAGCGAACCCTTGAATCCTGCGGGCCTAGCTGGGGCCTGTACTCATCAATTGGCGCCCGTCACGTGGGGCTCATCGGCGACTCGGATGCTCGAAGGACTGGTCGTGACGAAGGTGAGGAATTTGGCCGGGGATGTGATTACTGCCAGTGGCGTCCTTTAGTCCTGGCATCCCGAGGTTTTCTTCCTTCCCTTCCGAGCTGACCATCTGGGTGGCGCCGGTCCTCGACTGAGACCTCTTCTGTCGGTTTGCCGTGTGACAGTCGTTTGGGCGAATTTTGGAACTTGGCAGTTGGAATCTGGACACTCTTGATTGGTAAGAACCGTTGTACGGTGCTTGCTCCGAGTTTTGAAGCCTGGGTTGGCTATTTGAGTTTGATTTGTGATGACCGGTCATATTTTGTATTGATTACTGTGAGAATATATGCGTTGCAACACATATAGGCAGGTAATGTGGAGATATTTCTCCGGAGTTGTTTAAATTTGAACGGCGCAAAGTTTAAGTGCCATTTTTGATAATACTGCATATTTAGCATTATTTTTGAGCATGCCTGCTTTTAGCGCACTCCGTAAGTGGTGCTGCTGTTTTGGAAACCGGTTAAATCGCGAGGAATCTGCTCCAGCCCCCCCAGAGGGGACTCCTAATAGGGATATGTATGTGAAGCATGGTCTTTCCTCTATAATGTACAGCACAGTGTGGAGGAAATACACCAAAAAGGATCCTGAGTTACGATGGCCTTTGTATGGATCGTTTGATATGCGTAAGAGTGAGTATGTGGAACAGTGTATGTGTAAACGACGTGCTCGGCAAGACATGTTTGAATGTGTACGGTTATGGGTGAAGGAAGTGCGTGAGTGAGAGAAACGTGAGAAAGCGCTGATTGATAAAGAGCAACGGAAAAATGATCATGTGAGAGCACAGGAAGCGAAGCGTCGGGAGGAAAGAGAACTGGCGGAGAGACAAGAGAAAGAGCGTAGGTTGCAAGTGTCGGGTCAATATGCTGTCCGCCAGCCACTTTATCCTGTCCTTACTAATCTCGAAGATGATTTTTATTTATTAGATCGCTCTCCGCCCCCTTATGTTGGCGCGTCTGCCCCGAGGTCACAGGATTCTGGATCGGTTTCGGATAAGGTAGACACGCGGTCCATGTTATCAACTGAGCGTATGGGTGAGCTTCGGAAAATTTCTCTTCGTGCGCTTAAGGGCAAGCTATCTCTTACTGAATTATTGGAATCTTTGGTAAATTGGCAGGATAGAGAGAAGCTGTATTTTGTTGAAACTTTTTCTGATGAGGTGATTACTGCCTTTCGGAAATATTCTGATGTTTTTGAGCTTGATGAGGTAGTATCAGATTCTAAAGCATTACGTAACAGTGTCTTTTCTCCCTCCAAGGTACCCGATGCGGTCCGACGGCTGTTTGCATTGCGGGACGCGGCGTTTGAACTTAAAGAGAGAGCGCGCCTAAAGACAGGGGAGAAGGAGCAATCGGATTCACACGTCGGCGGAAAACAATCATCTATCTTCCATTCAGATAAGAGCGAACTAGTGCATGCTAAACCAATGCGAGAGGCGGCACCTTTGTATGTTCCTCCTAAAGGAGCACGAACTAGTTCAGACACATCTTCCCCCGATGCTAGGGGATATTTTGTGTATAATTGGGTTTATACTCCCTGGCATAGGACTGATGTTATGGCATTAAAGAATGCATTGCCTGACCCCCGCAAGAATCCAGCGGCCTTTTATGAAGAGGTCGAGGGGGCTTTGAATTCTTGTACTATGACTTGAGCAGATATAGATTTGTTCTTTGGGCTCATTTTACCACCGGATATGTGGCGATCTGTACGGAAGGTGGATGATCTAGCCGCTTTTAAGGCTAGGTGGTCTGAGATTGAGGATGAGGATAGGGAGAGGAAACCCGCGCAAAAACCGCCCCAGCTTACTTTAGATCTTCCTGCTGCTATCTTGACCAAGTTGAAAATGATTATTCCTCCTAAAAAGATTGACTGGAATATGTTAGCCTCATGTGAACAGAAGGTCGATGAATCAGTTTCAGACTTCTTTACGTGTTTTGAAGAAACATTTCATGATTTCAGTGGTCAGTCGCTTACGGATGATACGGGTCGACATCTTTTTGTTGATAAATATGTGGCGAATTTATTACCGGGAATAGCAGCTCGTTTAAAAGCGAGTGAAAGTTCTTGGTCCACCTCGTCTCCGGCATCCCTCCTGACCATGGCTCAGTATTATGAGCGTCAGGAACAAGAAGCGAAGGGGAATGAGGAGAAGAAATCGAAAGATTTGAAAACTAAGGTGATGCTAGCACAAGTGTATGGTCCGCCTCGTCGGGGAGTCGAAAGAGGTAGAGGAGGATTCTATGGTGCCCCTTCGGGTCGGTCAGATGTTAATAGAAATCAATGTGCGTATTGTAAACAGCTGGGTCATTGGGCCAGGGATTGTCCGGTACTATATGCACCCCGTCAGGGACGTGGTCAGGGACCGTCGAGAGGTAGAGGGGGTTTTTCGAATTTTAGAGGGAACTCTAATGATCGTGCTCGATTTGAGCCTAACGTGCAGCAACGAGACAGACCTAATGTGTTTGATCGGCAAAATCAGTATCAAATGTCTGGGAATGACCTTTCTGGGTACCATGATTCACAGCATGCGTAGGATTGCGTTGGATGGGGGTTGGAATCAGTTGAAGTGCCGGTTGATCAGAGGGGTCCTTATGTTTCAGCAAATGTTCTGGGTTCTACTGATCAGTTCCTAGTTGATACAGGAGCTACTCGCAGTGCGCTGTCCAAACAATTGGTTCCGAGGGCTCCCCCATCTGGCTTAATGGTTACATCGGTAGGTTTGATGGTACACTCTCTCGAAGCCCTCTATCCCGACCCCTTGCATTTCGTGTTGAACAACTTTCTGCACCTTGTCCGTTTTTGCTTGCCCCGAACACGCCTGACAACATTATGGGTCTTGATATGCTTAAGCACTTCAGAGCTACGATCCGCTGCTCCCCTACTGGAGTACGTGTGATATTAAATGATATTCACCCTCTGACAGAACGGATGTGTGTGGTTGCAGAGGATACTGTGTTAGCTTCTCTCCCTCGTACTTTGTGGGCCACTTCGGATACTGATGTGAGACAGATGGTGATTCCGCCTGTCCACATTAGTGTCCAGGAGGGTGCGGTGTTACCACGCCTCCTTCAGTATCGTATTTCCCAGGAGGGGGAGGAGGCACTCATAGAGATTGTGCAGGATTTGATTAAAGTGGGAGTAGTGGAGGAAGTTCCCTACAATGTCTGCAACAGTCCTATTTTACCCATTTTGAAGAAAGATACCGATACTAGGGTTTATCGTTTTATTATTGACTTAAGGGAAGTGAATAAGATAGTGATACCTCAGTATCCAGTGGTTTCTGATATCACAACGTTACTCTGGTCCCACCAACGGCGACCACATTTTCAGTTATCGATTTGAAAAATGCTTTCTTTTCGATCCCTATTCATCCTGATAGCCGGTACCTCTTCGGCTTTACTTTGAATAATAGGTCTTATAGATTTTGTAGAGTCCCTCAGGGTTATACAGAGAGTCCTAGTATTTACAGTCAAGCATTGAAAAGACAATTGGATTCCTTTGTTCTGCCTGATGGTGTAGCCCTTATACAATATGTCGACGACATCTTGTTGGCGGCCGACACTCCTGAGCTGTGTGAGAAATGCACGTTATCCTTGCTTTCCTTTTTGGCATCTCACAATCACAAAGTGTCGAGGAAGAAATTGCAATTCTGTAGACCAAAGGTGACTTATTTGGGTCACCTTTTGTCTAAGGAGGGGCGTGCACTCACACTGGATCGTATTCAAGCAATTTTGGACACGCCAGTACCTTCCACACAGAAGGACGTGCGTGCATTTTTGGGTCTTGCTTCTTTCTGTAGGCAATGGATATTGGGGTTCTCACACATAGCTAAGCCATTGTTAGCACTTTTGACAAAAGATACCCCAATTCCTTTTCCCTGGTCAAATGAGTGTAAAATTGCCTTTCAGCAATTGCGACAAGCCCTTTGTTCAGCACCAGTGTTAGGGACCCCTGATTATACGAAGCCCTTTACATTGTATGTACATGAGAAAGATGGATGTGCATTATCAGTTTTAGTGCAGATGCACGGCGACAAGCAGCGCCCTTGTGCATATTTTTCGGCTGTACTTGATCCTGTTGCCCGAGCATTGCCTGGTTGTTTTCGCTCGGTTGCAGCGACAGCTGTGTCAATACGCCAAAGCGAGGGAATTGTGTTATCTCATAAGCTGTTGGTATTAGTCCCCCATGCTGTTGATGCCCTGCTTAACCAGACAAAGACGCAGCATTTGACCAGTGCTCGTTTAACGGGATATGAGTTGACGCTTTTGGCTCCTCATATTACGTTAAAGAGGTGTGCAACGTTAAATCCAGCCACATTGTTGCCGTTCCCGGAAACTCAGTCTGAAGCACGGAAAGCACACGATTGTATTCTTGTGACTGAGGAACAGACAAAGGGTCGTATTGATCTCCAGGATACGCCCTTTACAGATGTAGATGGAGAACTGTGGGTGGACAGATCATGCCGAAGCTACCAGATGGTACGACTTCAGCAACGTATGCAATTACCACATTACAAACAATAGTGGAGACAGCACGCATACCGCAGAAATCAGCTCAAGCAGCGGAACTGATAGCATTAACACGAGCATGTGAGCTCAGTACAGGATTGTGTGTGAATGTTTATACAGATAGCCGCTATGCCTTCGGAGTAGCGCACGATTTTGGCCTACTCTGGAAGGAGAGAGGGTTTCTAACGTCACATGGAGCACAGATAATGTACAGGGAGTTAGTTCACAACCTTTTGACTGCATTAACATATCCAAAGAATATTGCCATAGTTAAATGCAGTGCCCACAAAAAGGTGATAGATGAAGTGGGAGAAGGGAATGCTTTTGTAGACCGGGTGGCACGAGAGACGGCGATGCAGCCTGGCTCTACTGCAATGTATGTTGTAAAGTCACAGGCAGAAAGATGGCACGATGCTAGGAGAGAAGTGCTGGAGATACAGAGGACCGCTTCCGATAAGGAACGGGAGCAGTGGTCCAATGATGGAGAATTAGATGACGAAGGGTGTTGGAGAAGTAAGCAGATTGATAAATGGAAGTTACCCACAGCTTTTGTACAACCTATGGTTCAGATGGCACATGGACTAGCGCATGTCGGAGCTTCCGCAATTGTCAAATTACTCACACGAGTTTGGGAGCATCCGGAGATCGCTAGTACGGCAAAGAGGGTAGTGCAGACCTTCATGATTTGCCTGAGGTACAACCCAGGAAAGGGTACACGAACTCCAGCAGGAGGATTTGCAACACCTACTGCACCCTTTGAGGATTTGCAGATGGATTACATTCAGCTTGAGCGCTGTAACAATCTGAAGTATGTTCTAGTAGTGGTTTGTGCCTTCAGTAAATGGGTTGAGGCATACCCTACGAAAGACAATACTGCAATGACTACAGCCAAGATGCTATTGAAGGAGTTCTTCCCTCGATATGGTCTTTGTAGATTGTTGTGGAGTGATAACGGACCTCATTTTATAGCAGACGTTATCAAGTATGTCTTGAAAGGACTGGGAATTACCCAGAAATGTCATGCAGTGTTTCACCCTCAGTCTGCGGGATTGGTTGAGAAATATAACGGTACTTTGAAGCTTAAGATCGCTCAGATCCAAGCTTCGACTTCTTTGACTTGGCCAGACGCTTTACCGCTGGCATTATTGTCAATTAGATCGATACCGCATTCTCGGACAGGTCTCACACCATATGAGATCGTGTTTAGACGCCCAATGAATATTTGGGGTCCACCGAAACCGAAGTCAGTGTATGATGTACCTTGTGTAATGATGAATGATTATCTGGCACAGTTAACGGATAATTTGGTTTCTATTCATCAACAGGTTCGAGAAGCGCTCCCTGATCGGTCCACAGGTGAAGGACATAACCTCCGGCCTGGAGACCATGTTATGGTCAAGGTGTTTGAAAGGACGAACAGTCTGGAGCCGAGATGGGTTGGTCCTGAGCAAGTCTTGCTCTCAACGAGGACAGCTGTGCGAGTCTCCAATCGGAAGAACTGGATCCACTCCTTGCACTGTCGCAAAGTGCCACCTGGATTAGTGGAGCCTGCTGTATTGACCGACCATCGAGAAATCCTGACTGCAGAGAAAGGCCGTGCTGTGGAACCGAACGACACTGAGGAGCTCTTCCCGGACCAAGCGATTCCTGGAGGAGGAAGATATCATCTCAGACCGAGGAAGTGATTTTTTTCCGTTATCCAGATACGTTGTTAGAACGGCCCTTAGGTTAGTGAAAAGGAGAGCTAATGAGGCAAGGGGGGGGGATCAGCCCTGCATTAGTGTAGTGACACCCGTCTTGGCCCGCTGGTGAAGAAATCAACGGCTGCCTAAGGGGAAGAGTTCTGACAACCTTTTAGTTTCAGGAAGATATTGACTTTTACTATAGAATGGAGAAGAAGAAGATTTTTTGTGCGACCAGCTTTATTATCATTGTAGCCATTGTTGGTATAACCACGTGGTTTGTTGAGGATGTGACTCCTGCCTGTGAGATGCTTGTTTTGACTACTCCAGTGCCTGAGGAGCACTACTTTTATACCCTTCCGTATCAAGAATTGAAGCATCGTCAGTCTTATTTGAATAATACTTTTATCCAGATGTTGCATCATACCCATGTTGCTACAAATGCTACGAACTGTTGGATATGTGGTATGATGCCAGCTCATCAGAAGAAAGGAGGAACGCCGTTCATACCTCTTCCTTTCTCTCCTAATGGCTCTTGTAGAGCATGGTACACTTTGCTTTTTGCTACACGGAAACCTACAGTGGGACGACTACTTTTTAGACTTAATAGGGAATGTCATCAAGATAAAGAAGGCTATCCACAAGCGAATGGGACAATATGGGAGTGGGAAGAATATCGACCAGACAATGAATCAATCCCCTACATCTTCACGAACACCAGAGACACTGCTGGAAATGAACAATTTGTGATTCAAGTGGCACAAGCTCAAGCGGACCTGTGTGTTCAGAGTGTGGGTCATATTCCTGTTGGTGTTAGTGACTGTATTATTGTTTTGAATATAGATGGATTAAATAATAGTACTTTCTTAGCTTCCCATAATACATACTTCGTATGTGGGAATAAGGGTTATTATCGCTTACCAGCCGGCTGGTCCGGAGTATGTTATGTAGCGTTCTTATTACCCCCTGTATTCTTAGCGCCTGCATCCTATCATAAAGATTTGAAGTTATTGAACAATGTAACTGTAAATAGGTATAAACGTACTCTATCTATTGATGATGTTGATCAAACTGATACTAGCTTACAGCAGTATGTTGATTTTAACTTAGGATTGTTTTTCTTTGTTGGAGCTGCCCTAAATAGTAGGAAGGTTCGAAGATTAACAAGAGTTGTAGAGGCTGTAACGAATCAAGCTGCTGTTGCTCTTGGGAATCTTACGGAAGAATTGCAAATCACTAGAATTGTTGCGTTACAGAATCGTATGGTATTAGATGTTATGTTAGCTGACAGAGGTGGAGCATGTAGGATTATCGGAAGTAGCTGTTGTGTATTTATTCCTGACCACACGCCATCAGTCTATAACGCTATTAATAAATTGCATAAAATCACAGCTGAAATTCATACAGAAAATGGCACTTGGACCTTTTCTGGATGGTTTTGGGCATTGATCACTACATGGGGATGGAAAGTTTTAACTGGTCTCTGTATTATTGTAGCAGTTTTGTTTTCCTGCTGCATCTGTGTTCAGTGTGGTCCTTTACTCTGTTCTTTATGTGTGTCATTCTATATTCCTGATAAGAAAGCTATTGCCAATGTCACCTATCAGAAACATTTAAACAAAGAGGTGGAAGAGATGATGAAAATTGACATATATGATGATTATCCTAACAAGCCGAATGTCTTCAGTGAATGCTGAAAGGGTCGTCTGTTGAATACTAAAACAGCGATATGATTAAGCATTCACTAAAGACATGAATTCTCTCCAGTTAAAGCATGTTTTTCGTCTTATGTTGACTAATGTCTGGACTCCATTTTGTATTGTCATGTCTCCACGTGCTTTGCACGAGAAGAGTCCTACCTTTTCGCTAGTTGCTCTTGTAATCTGCCTAGTAACAGTCTATAAATAGCTCCTTTGTCCGTCTGGCGCATGCCCAGACTTGACCACATCTGTTATCAGTTAGTCCTTGTTTGACCATGTTTTCGCGGGCTCAGGAAATTGTTAACTCCGCCCATATATTGATCCTGTATCGAAAATGTCCATAAATGGCAATGAATTTTGCTTTATGTTGTATCCACCCACTTATGAGCCCCTCTATTGTGTATAAAAGGGGACCGCGTACGCAAGTTCTTTGTGCTACTCTATGCAATACTGAAGAGTGTTGTGTAGGTTGTAGGACCACCCTTAAGGGTTAATAAACTTTGTCTTTGTATTTGCAGTTTCCGTGCCAACTTCCTTCTAGCTTTTGTTACAGGAGAGAGAACCCTTGTATCCTGCGGGCCTAGCTGGGGCCTGTACTCATCACCTGTCTTTAGCACACTTCGTAGGATGTGTTGCTTTTGTAATGGTACCACTTTGAGTCTTAATGAAGCACAACCGGCCCCCCCGGAGGGGACGCCTAATAGGGATATGTACATTAAGTATGGTCTTTCTTCTATAATGTACAGCACATTATGGAATAAATATACGCGTAAGGATCCTGAGTTGCGTTGGCCTATGTATGGGTCATTTGATTTACGAAAGATTGAGTATGTGGAGCAATGTATGTTTAATGAAAGACTAGGCACGATATGTTTGATTGTGTACGAATGTGGGAGAAAGAAGTGCGTGAACGGATGAAACGTGAGCAAGCCTTGATTGAAAAAGAACAGCGGAAAACCGTTTATGTGAAAGCATTAGAGTTAAAGAACAAAGAAATGAAAGAGTTGAAGGAGAGAGAAGATAGGGAGCGCGCTTTATAGGTAACTGGCCAATACCCTGTTCGGAGGCCCCTTTATCCTATACTTAATAAACCACAAGATGATTCCTTATTATTAGATCGTCCTCCACCTCCGTATACTGTTCCTTCTGCCCCCCATGAGTTAGATGAGAACTCTAGTTTGGAGGAAGATAAGACGCGAGAAACTCGTTCTATGTTAACTGCTGCACGCTCGTCTCAGCTCCAATCTGCTGCTCGTAAAGCAGCTCATGGAACTGCCACCGCCCCTGAAATTCTTGATAGTATGAGAGGGTGGTATGAAAGGGAGCATCTGTATTTTACTGAGGTGTTTGCCGGAGAGGTCCTTGAGTTGTTTAGGAAATATTCTGAGGAGTTAGAGCCTAAGGATATAACAGATGATTATAAGCAAATGCCTGATGGTCTTTTTGTTTTCTCCCAGGTGGCTGATACAATCAGGCGTTTGGTTAAACTTCGTGTTGATGCAGTCCGCTTGCGAGAGGAGAAAAAGACTGCAGACGGGGCTGTGCAGACCTCTCTGACCGGCATGGCACAAGCTTCTACCTCCGGAACAGATAAGATTATGATAGTCCATGCGCGCCCTTGTATGTTCCTCCTAAAGGACAGGGTACAAGCGATGATAAGGCCTCTCTTGATGCAAAGGGTTATTTCATTTATAATTGGGTTTACACTCCTTGGAATAGGACGGATGTTATGGCACTTAAAACTGCATTGCCTGATCCGCTAAAAAATCCAGCCGCTTTTTATGAGGAAGTTGAAGGTGCTATTAGTTCTTGCACTATGACTTTGCCTGATATTGATTTATTTTTTCGGATTGATATTACCACCTGATATGTGGAGAACTGTTCGTAAAATTGATGATCAGGCAGCTTTTGGGGCATTATGGAAAGACTTAGAACGAATGGATGCCGAAAGGGAACCCGCACAGAAGCCATGTCAGTTAATTTTAGATCTCCCTGCAGCTATATTAGTCAAGTTAAAAACGATTATTCCTCCTAAAAAGATAGATTGGACTGTTTTAGCATCTTGTAAGCAAAAGGCAGATGAATCGGTCTCTGATTTCTTTACACGCTTTGAAGAAGCATTCCACGATTTTAGTGGCCAGTCTTTGACAGATGACACAGGCAGACATCTGTTTGTCGATAAATATGTCGCAAACCTGTTGCCAGGAATAGCTAGTCGCCTAAAGGCCAGTGAGAGTTCCTGGACCACGTCTTCCCCGGTCTCCCTTTTGACTATGGCCCAGTATTATGAGCGCCAGGAATTAGAGGCAAAGGGTAATGAGGACAAAAGGACTAAAGAATTGAAAACGAAGATTATGTTGGCTCAGGCTTATGGTCCGTCTGTTAGAGGTAGCGATAGGGGTGGACGTGGGTCTTATGGTTCATCTTTCACTTCTTATACTCGTTCGAATTTGTCTGCTGACCAGTGTGCATACTGTAAGAAATTTGGCCACTGGGCTTCGGATTGCCCAGCACTACGTGCTCCGCAGTATACACGTGGTCGGGGACAAATGAGAACTCGACCAGGATATTCAGGGCCAAGAGGAAACACAGGTGATCGTACTAGGTTTGATACTAATATACGTGGGCAGGATGGGTTTAACACTTTTGATAGAAGGAACCAATATCAAATGTCTGATTATGTGCCATCTGATTCTCAAGATTCTGCTCATGCATAGGATTGCCTAAGATGGGGTAAGGAATCAGTTGAAGTTCCAGTAGATCAGAGGGGTCCCTATGTAACAGCAAATGTTCTGGGCTCCACTGATCAGTTTCTGGTTGATACAGGAGCTACTCGTAGTGCCTTGTCTAAACAATTGGTCCCAAGGGCTCCCCTGTCTGGCTTAACCATTACATCGATAGGTTTCGATGGAACCCCTTCCCTTAGCCCATTGTCGCAACCACTTGCATTCCATGTGGATAAATTTACTGCTCCATGTCCATTTTTGCTTTCCCCGAATACACCAGACAATATTGTGGGTCTTGATATGCTTAAGTATTTCAGGGCTACGATACGCTGTTCTCCAGAAGGTGTCCGTGTTATCTTGAATGACAACCATCCTGTGGCGGAGAGAGCTTGTCTTGCTAAAGAGGATGTTGCATTAGCCTCACTTCCTAGTACTTTGTGGGCTACTTTAGATACTGATGTAGGGCAAATGGTTATTCCACCAGTACACATTAGTAGTCAAGGAGGGCGCTGTATTGCCACGTTTGCCTCAATACAAAATGTCACAGGAAGGTGAAGAAGCACTCACATGTATTGTCCGTGATCTTATTGCAGTGGGGGTTGTTAAGGAAGTTCCCTACAATATTTATAACAGTCCGATTCTTCCTATTCTGAAAAAAGATACTGACACTAAGGTCTACAGATTTAATTTTGATTTGCGAGAAGTTAACAAGATTGTAGTACCACAATACCCCGTGGTTTCTGATATAACCACACTTCTTACTCTGGTTCCCCCAACTGCGACTACATTTTCTGTGATAGATTTGAAGAATGCTTTCTTTTCGATCCCTATTCATCCTGACAGCCGATATTTGTTCGGTTTTACCCTGAATAATCGATCGTATAGATTCTGTAGAGTTCCTCAAGGCTATACTGAGAGTCCTAGTATTTACAGTCAAGCATTGAAAAGACAACTTGATTCTTTTGTTTTGTCTGAAGGAGTGGGTCTCATACAATATGTCGATGACATCTTGTTGGCAGCTGACACCCCTGAACAGTGTGAAAAATGTACTTTGTCCTTGCTGTCCTTCCTTGCTTCCCATCATCACAAAGTATCACAAAAGAAATTGCAGTATTGTAGACTGAAGGTAACCTACTTAGGTCACCTTCTGTCTAAGGAGGGACGTGCACTTACACCAGATCGCATTCAAGCCATTTTAAACACACCAGTGCCCCGTACTCAGAAAGATGTCCGTGCATTCATTGGCCTTACTTCTTTTTGTAGGCAATGGATATTAGGATTTTCACATATTGTTAAACCCTTGTTGGCACTTTTAACCAAAGACACCCCAATGCCCCTTCCATGGACAGATGAGTGTGAGACTGCTTTCCGACAGTTACAACAAGCTCTTTGTTCAGCATCAGTGTTAGGAACTCCAGATTATACGAAGTCTTTTTCATTATATGTACACGAGAAAGATGGATGCGCATTGTCAGTTTTAGTGCAGACACACGGCGACAAACAGCGTCCCTGTGCATATTTTTCAGCAGTTCTTGATCCTGTTGCTCGTGCGTTACCTGGGTGTTTCCGTTCAGTTGCAGCAACAGCTGTGTCAATACGTCAGAGTGAAGGGATAGTTTTGTCACATAAGCTGTTGGTGCTAGTACCCCATGCGGTTGATGCCCTTTTAAATCAGACGAAGACGCAACATTTAATTAGCGCTCGTCTGACAGGATATGAATTGACATTGTTGGCCCCTCACATTACACTAAAGAGATGTGCGACATTAAACCCAGCCACTTTGTTGCCATACCCGGTGACTCAGTCTCAGTCACAGGAGTCTCATGATTGTATATTCCTTACTGAGGAACAGACAAAGGGTCGTGTTGATTTACAAGACACGCCCCTTTTAAGTGTCGATGGGGAGCTATGGGTTGATGGGTCCTGTTTGAAGTTACCAGATGGTACAACGTCAGCTGCAAATGCAATTACAACACTTCAGACGGTAGTTGAGACAGCTCGTATCCCACAGAAGTCAGCTCAGGCAGCTGAGCTAATAGCATTGACACGAGCGTGTGAACTCAGTACTGAATTATCTGTGAATATTTATACAGACAGTCGCTATGCCTTCGGAGTGGCTCATGATTTTGGGCTACTCTGGAAGGAGAGGGGTTTTCTTACATCCCATGGGGTGCAGATAATGCATGGAGAATTAGTGCATAATCTCTTGACTGCTTTAACATACCCGAAGAGAATAGCGATTGTTAAATGTAGCGCACATAAGAAAATAGTTGATAAGATAGGGCGAGGCAATGCTTTTGCAGACCAAACAGCCCGTGAAACTGCCATGCAGCGAAGCACCACGTCCATGTATGTAGTAAAGTCACAAGCTGAACGCTGGCATGATACCAGGCAGGAAGTGCTAGATATGCAGAAATCTGCTTCTGCAGAAGAAATTGAGCAATGGTCCAAGGAAGGAACATTGGATGATGAGGGCTGTTGGAGGAATAAAGAGATGAGTAAGTGGAGATTGCCGACAGCTTATTTACAACCTATGATTCATATGGCACATGGGCCGGCACATGTTGGAGCCTCCTCGATAACGAAATTGCTTATGCAAGTTTGGGAGCATCCAGAAATTGCCGGCACAGCTAAAAAGATGGTACAGTCCTGTCTGATTTGTCTTCAGCATAACCCTGGAAAAGGGACACAAACTCCAACAGGAGGGTTTGCTACGCCAACTGCACCTTTTGAAGTCTTGCAAATGGATTATATCCAGCTCGAGCGCTGTAATAACTTAAAGTATGTCCTAGTAGTGGTATGCGCCTTCAGTAAGTGGATTGAGGCATACCCTACGAAGGACAATACAGCTCTCACCACTGCAAAGGTGCTTTTGAAGGAATTTTTTCCTAGATTTGGTGTTTGTAAATTTTTATGGAGTGATAACGGTCCCCATTTCATTGGGCAAGTTGTCGAATATGTCTTGAAGGGGTTAGGAATAAAACAAAAGTTCCACACCGCCTTTCATCCACAATCAGCAGGGTTAGTGGAGAGGTATAACGCCACTTAAATTAAAATTGGCGAAAATACTAGCCTCCACATCCCTGAAATGGCCAGACACGTTACCTTTGGCACTGTTGTCCATTAGATCAGTGCCACATTTGCGGTCTGGCCTTACTCCCTATGAGGTGGTGTTCGGCAGGCCTATGAACATTTGGGGAATTCCTAAGCCACGTCCCCTACACGACGTACCGTGTGTATTGATGAGTGACTATTTAGCACAATTGACTGACAGTTTGGTCTCTATTCATCAACAGGTTCGAGAAGCTCTTCCGGACAGGTCTTCAGGTGAAGGCCATGGACTCCGGCATGGAGATCAGGTGATGATCAAATCATTCCAGAGGTGGAGCAGCTTGGAACCGAGGTGGCGCGGCCCGGAGCAGGTGCTCCTATCGACGAGAACTGCGGTTCGAGTAACGAATAGGAGGAGTTGGGTACACTCCACCCACTGCAAGAAAGTGCCGTCTACCTTGGTGGATCCTGTTGCTTTGATCGACCATCGGGACATCTTGGATACAGAGAAAGGCCAGGCCATATCACCTGACGAACCTGAGGAAGTCTTTCCGGACCACACGATTCCTGGAGTATCCCGATACCAACTGAGACCACGGAAAGAGCCTGCATCGTCGAAAAAGACTGGTTGAGTAACCTCCCTGGGTTAGTGAAGCGGAATGCCGATGTGGCAAGGTGGGGGATCAGTTCTGTGTAGTGTAGCGACACCCGTCTTGACCCTCGGTGAAGAAATCAACGGCTGCCCAGGGATAAGAGCTCCAACGGTTGTTTTAACAAATAAGCCGATTATGTCCACAATGAGATCCACTGTTTCTAAGAGGAAGATCATTTGTACTATGGGGTTTGTTGTTGCTATGGTGGCTGTAGCAGTAATAACCTGGTTCGTTGAGAAGGTGGCTCCTGCCCGAGAACTTTTGATTGCCACTACTCCGGTACAAGTTGAACACCACTACTTCACGCTTCCCTATCATGAGCAGAAGCATCGACAATCCTACTTGAATAATACCTTTATTCAGATGTTGCATCATACTCACAATGCCACAAATACTACCAACTGTTGGGTGTGTGGGATGATACCTGCACATCAGAAGAAAGGAGGAACACCTTTTATTCCCCTTCCCTTTTCTCATAATGGTTCTTGCCAAGCTTGGTATGCGCTTTTGTTTGCATCTGGGAAACGTACAGTAGGTGGGCTTCTTTTTCGCCTCAATAAAGTATGCTACCAAGACAACGATGGTTATCCTCAAGCCAACGGGACTAAATGGGAATGGGAAGAATATCAACCGGACAATATTTCAACGCCATATATTTTCACAAATATGAGAACTTTTCCTAGTAATAAACAATTTGTGATTTCTGTTACTAGAGCTAAAGCAGATTTATGTGTAAGCAGTGTTAAGAATTCCAGTGGGGAAAAGTGAATGTACTGTGATTATGCCTATTGAGGGTACAAATAATAGCACTTTCATAGCCTCACCCAATACTTACTTTATCTGTGGTAGCCACGGATATTATCACCTACCTGTTGGATGGTCAGGCGTATGCTATGTATCTTTTCTATTGCCCCCTGTGTTTCTGGCACCTGCATCCAGCACCGAGACTTTAAGTTATTTACTGATATCTCTAAGAACAGATATAAGAGGACAATAAGTGTTGACGAAGTAGACCAAACAGATACCACTGTACAACAGTATGTTGATTTTAATCTGGGTTTGTTCTTCTTTGTGGGAGCTGCATTAAACAGTAGGAAAATTAGACGATTGACTAGAGTTGTGGAAGCTGTTACCAATCAGACAGCCTTGGCGCTTGGAAATATTACAGAGGAGCTGCAAATTGCAAGGATTGTAGCTCTCCAGAATCGAATGGTTCTAGATGTTGTTCTTGCTGATCGAGGTGGTGCATGTCGCATCATCGGTAGCAGCTGTTGTGTATTCATACCGGATCACTCACCTTCAGTATATGATGCAATATCAAAACTGCATAAGATTGCTGCAGAAATTCATCCAGAGACTGGTACTTGGACTCTAGCTGGATGGTTCTGGACTCTCGTTTCTGCTTGGGGCTGGAAGCTATTAACTATCTTGTGTATAATTATTACTGTTTTATTTACATGCTGTGTATGCATCCAATGTGGTCCAATGCTTTGCTCCTTTTGCATTTCTGCTTGTATACCTGTTAAAAGGAATATTGAAGAGATCAAGGCCCAACAAATGTTGAATAAAGAAGTGGCCGAAATAATGTTAATAGATGTAAGTGATCCATATTTAGATTACCCTAGAGGAACAGATGTCTTCAGCTAATGCTAAAAGGGTCGTCTGTTGTAAATTGGCAGCGATTGGATTAGCATTAGCGGAATCCATCTGGTATTTAGAGGCTATCTTGTCCATGTTGTAGAATCCATTTTGTATTTCTGGCAGCCATTTTGTTTGCCATGTGCTCACCATGTGCTTTGTCCTCACTTAGTGTTGACTGCTCTTGTAATCTGCCTAGCAACAAACTATATTAAGTATCCTCTACTTCCGCACATGCCCAGTTGAGTTTGCAGCTGCTAGTATCATGTAACTGTCAGGATATGTTTACCAGTGTTAGCAAACTGTCAACTCCTCCCACTTGTCGACTGTGCAGTTTCTGTATGACCATATCTGTGCATAACTCCTCTCAAGTATATTTGTACCGTCTTCTTTTAGCCCCTGAGTGGGTATAAAAGGACCATGGCCCTGCTGTTCAGTGTGCTACTTCATTCAATACCGAAGGGTGCTGTCTGAATGTAGTTCCACCTCATGAGGTCTATTAAACTCTGTATTTTCTATTTCAGTTTCTGTGCCAACTTCTTTCCAATAGTCTGAGGACTCTGTGCAGAGAAGGGCGAACCCCTTGCACTGGTAGGCCTAGCTGAGGCCTATTTTCTACAGTCCGTTCGCGAGCGCCACGAGATTTGTACTATGGCTGCCCAAGCCCGCGAGAGTGTGCGAACGCGAACACGTCATTCGGGAGCGCGAGCTGACTTCCGGCGGCTGTCTTGGTAAGATCGCGATCCCGAACATGCAAAAACTACAATCTGGCGAAGAATATCTCGCGATCTTCATAAAACCTTCTCTAAAATGATCATTTAGCTCAGAAAAACTCCTCAGATTGTGATTTTGCTGTAGTCTTTTGTGTAAGGAGGAGTCCTTTAATTTTTTTAACTCTTTTTTTCAAGAGGAAGGAAGTGCCCCTGAGTCTACAAATTGCGGTTCCTGTCCAGCAGGCTCCTCCCAGTGCTTTGTGCATGTGCTGTTCACTTTCATTTGGATTTGGAGCTGGAAGGATCACTTTTTGTGTCTGTCTGCTCATACCATTGGATTGGATTTATTTGAGGACTTTTTGATTTGAGATTTAATTTACTACAAGTAAGTTGGAGAATTGGCGTGTTTGTTTCATTGGGGCTTGTATTACCTACATTTTTCTGGGTTTTTCATTGTTTTTTAAAATTTTTGTTGTGGCGGGTGGCCTGTGCTTTCAATAGGGGCCTAGTTGTTTTTCTCTGCAATTTCAGCCAGTAGGGTACCCATGGGTTCATGTTTCGTGGTGTCTGTAGAATTTTCAACATCAAGTAGGGCATGGATGGCATAGGATTATTTGAAATGCTAAATGTGGCTGTGGTGTATTTCTCTGTTGGGATGTGTGTGCTTGATGTGTAACTTCGTTCCAATCCTTTCGTAGCCCTGTTGATTTTCATTTGTGTATTAAAGCTGTGTTGTTTAGCAGGCCTCCTTTGTCCGGTCATATATTATAGGCCTGCTTCAGTTCATTGTTTTCCATGGCCTGTTGTGACTGTGAGTGCCCATGTGGCTTGTGGCAATTTTGTGGTGGTAGTTTAGTAGTGCGTGCTTCTTTTTCCATAAAGGCCTGTATTTATTTTATTTGTTCCCCTTGGATTATGCGTGTTGTTATTGTGTCCTCCTGGCCGTGTGTGTGGCGGCCATTTTGTTAAGGCAGGCATTGTGCTTTTGCCATAGGCTTACATTGAGTGTTCCAAGCTTGTGGCCTAGTCTGCCAGTAGGCCCAGAGGTAGTCAGCCTCAAATCTTTGGTGCGTTATTTAAATGTACAGTTTGTGTTGTCTGTTGATTTTCTTTTACACCATGGATGGCTTTGGATTTTATTGCAAAAGGTGTTTTTTGGGCTGAAATAGCATTTTTTGGGTGTGTGTTAAATAAATTGGGCTTTTTAGCCAGTATGTAAGCCTAGGGATTCAGCTCGCGTACTTTTGGTAACTCTGCACAGCGCGACAACGCGGACTTACCGTTTGTCATTTTCGCGCTCGCAATATGCGTGTTCGCGCGCGCGATAAAGCCTTTTTGTACAGTTCGCGATCCCGAACACGCAGCTTTTGCAATCTGGCAAACAATATCTCGCGAGCAACATAGATCCTTCTCGAAAACGCTTTTTTGTGCATTTAGGCTAAAAAAACTCCTCAGGCTGTCATTGAGCTGTAGGTTTGGAGCACGGAGAAGCTTTTATTTTTTTGAAAATATTTTTATGAGAGGAAGTAAGTTCCACAGACACTACTTCTTCCTGTTCCTGTCCTTTGTAATCACTTTTTGGTTATTTGTGGTGGGTGGCCTGTGCATGTGTGTGGCGCCCATTTTAGGAAGGCAGGCATTGTGCTTTTGCCATAGGCGTACATTGACTGTCTTCCATTTCTTGTGTTTGTGGGTGTGTGGCGGCCATTTTGTGGAGCCATCCAAGCAGTGTGCTTGCTTTTGCCATTCTGTTCCAAGCTTGTGGCCTAGTCTGCCAGTAGGCCCAGAGGTAGTGAGCCTCAAATCTTTGGTGCGTTATTTAAATTTACAGATTGTGTTGTCTGTTGATTTTCTTTTACACCATGGATGGCTTTGGATTTTATTGCAAAAGGTGTTTTTTGGGGTGGAATAGCATTTTTTGGGTGTGTGTTAAATAAATCTGGCTTTTTAGCCAGTATGTAAGCCTAGGGATTCAGCTCGCGTACTTTTGGTAACTGTTGGACTTGGCCCTTCTGGCAGGTTCACCCCTGAACTTTTTGCTTTTACTGGTGACCTGGTGGTAGTGATTTTTGGTTTCTGCGCACTTTCCCTGTGTCCCAGAGTAAAGTGCGTGCGCCCTCTGAGTGCATATGGTGAGATAGGCCTGCCCTCCAATAGGAAAGCATGGGGAATGTATGTGTCCCTGGTAGTTCCTGATGCGTGGGGTGGCACTCGAGTTTGGTATGTGCGGACTCGTGTGATTGAATGCTTCGCAATGATGTATAATGCGTGATTATGTCATGTGCGGAAGTGCCACTTCTAGGAGTTGGCATATTAGTGTAAAATGTGTCTGGCGTGTGATTGGCTGGAGCTGGCTGGTGAGCCTGGCTCCAGGAGTCTGGGTGGGTCTGCCCCAGTGGTGAGTGTGAGATTAGCATGCTGATGGCTGGGGAGGAGTGCACCTGGGACCTGAATAGGGCAGGGCTTTCCCCACACAATGCTGGCTCCGCCCCCTGTGGTGCGACTGATGACCCTAGCCTTGCCAGTGAATAGAGTGAGGGGCTGAGCACATCAAGGGTGCTCCCCAACCAGCTGCGACTGGTTTTCCCCCTCACGCTGAACCAAGAACAAAGGGAAAAGGTGTATAAGAAGGGGCTGTGTCCCCTTACAATTTGTTCTCTTCCAGGATCCTATCTGAGGGGGGCTGCTGCTGCTGGAGGTCAGGAGGAACCGCCACTTGGGACTGCCTTCCTGCCTGGAGGGCCCAGTGAGCTGGCCCCTGGCCCAGCCTTGCCCCCTGCCTACCTGCCTGAACTTTACCAGGACTTTGTTCCTGGACCTTGCCTGCCAGCGCCTGGGAAGCGCTGCACTTTTATGTGAGAAGCGCCTGCATCTGTGGCCAGCAGCGTGGCGCTTCGATAACCTAGGAGGGAACCTCGATGTAGGGATTCCCACGCTTTGCCCTGGATTCATAGCGGGTGCCCACCCCGCATTATTGTGCTCGTTGGCGGGAGCCTACCCCGCTTAATTCATTATTGTTCTATACGGGTGCCCACCCCGTATCGCCTACCTCGCGGGTGCCTACCCTGCTTTGTGTGCTCCGAGACGAGGAGCCACCGTCGCATTTTTATTTTAACTGAAGGCGGGAGCCCACTCCGCACTTCAGTAAAAGGAACGAGAGAAGTTCCTCGCCGCCGCCAGGAGAAGCCGGAGGGTTGGCTGGCAACCGGGACTCCTACCGCCACGTCATCAGCATGCAGATTGGAGGCAGGAAGTCCCGGCTCCAGGGAGATCATGGCCGAGAGGAGGAAGCCGTCCGGCAGCCCCGCCGGACCCAGGACGAAGTCCCGGTCCCGCTACGAGGGACTGGGTGAAGCCAGGCCACGTAAGAAGCACCGCGCACCCACCGGAGGAGGCGTCCCCCGCAACGAGGAGGCCCGTGTCAGTCTGGTGAGTGGAGGCTCTTACCTGAGGGGGGAGCGGAGCCGCCTTGTTGGTTGTCGAGCGCGAAGGCGTTCCAACGGGGCAGACTCGTGAAAGAGCCCCGTGAAGGCTCCAACGTTGCAAGGGGCATAGTGGTGGCAATCAGAGCGGTCCCGGAAGGCAGTGGGCCGCTTCAACGGTAACGAGGGCATTAGCATTGCAGAGTCCCCCGAGTGGGACTCCAACATCGGGGGCAGAGCTCCTGAGCCCCCGGGAGGCTCCGACGCAGCGCATTGTTGTTTAGAGCCCCGAGGCAGGCTCCCACGTTGGGGGAAACTTGCTTAGAGTCCAGAGGGACTCCAAAGGGGGCATATTTGTTTCAGAGCCGAGACAGGCTCCCACGGCTGACATACTTGTGTTCAAGGCACAGTGGTGCCCAAGTTCAGTTCCACATGGGCCGGCACATGTTGGAGCCTCCTCGATAACGAAATTGCTTACGCAAGTTTGGGAGCATCCAGAAATTGCCGGCACAGCTAAAAAGATGGTACAGTCCTGTCTGATTTGTCTTCAGCATAACCCTGGAAAAGGGACACAAACTCCAACAGGAGGGTTTGCTACGCCAACTGCACCTTTTGAAGTCTTGCAAATGGATTATATCCAGCTCGAGCGCTGTAATAACTTAAAGTATGTCCTAGTAGTGGTATGCGCCTTCAGTAAGTGGATTGAGGCATACCCTACGAAGGACAATACAGCTCTCACCACTGCAAAGGTGCTTTTGAAGGAATTTTTTCCTAGATTTGGTGTTTGTAAATTTTTATGGAGTGATAACGGTCCCCATTTCATTGGGCAAGTTGTCGAATATGTCTTGAAGGGGTTAGGAATAAAACAAAAGTTCCACACCGCCTTTCATCCACAATCAGCAGGGTTAGTGGAGAGGTATAACGCCACTTAAATTAAAATTGGCGAAAATACTAGCCTCCACATCCCTGAAATGGCCAGACGCGTTACCTTTGGCACTGTTGTCCATTAGATCAGTGCCACATTTGCGGTCTGGCCTTACTCCCTATGAGGTGGTGTTCGGCAGGCCTATGAACATTTGGGGAATTCCTAAGCCACGTCCCCTACACGACGTACCGTGTGTATTGATGAGTGACTATTTAGCACAATTGACTGAAAGTTTGGTCTCTATTCATCAACAGGTTTGAGAAGCTCTTCCGGACAGGTCTTCAGGTGAAGGCCATGGACTCCGGCATGGAGATCAGGTGATGATCAAATCGTTCCAGAGGTGGAGCAGCTTGGAACCGAGGTGGCGCGGCCCGGAGCAGGTGCTCCTATCGACGAGAACTGCGGTTCGAGTAACGAAAAGGAGGAGTTGGGTACACTCCACCCACTGCAAGAAAGTGCCGTCTACCTTGGTGGATCCTGTTGCTTTGATCGACCATCGGGACATCTTGGATACAGAGAAAGGCCAGGCCATATCACGTGACGAACCTGAGGAAGTCTTTCCGGACCACACGATTCCTGGAGTATCCCGATACCAACTGAGACCACGGAAAGAGCCTGCATCGTCGAAAAAGACTGGTTGAGTAACCTCCCTGGGTTAGTGAAGCGGAATGCCGATGTGGCAAGGGGGGGGATCAGTTCTGTGTAGTGTAGCGACACCCGTCTTGACCCTCGGTGAAGAAATCAACGGCTGCCCAGGGATAAGAGCTCCAACGGTTGTTTTAACAAATAAGCCGATTATGTCCACAATGAGATCCACTGTTTCTAAGAGGAAGATCATTTGTACTATGGGGTTTGTTGTTGCTATGGTGGCGGTAGCAGTAATAACCTGGTTCGTTGAGAAGGTGGCTCCTGCCCGAGAACTTTTGATTGCCACTACTCCGGTACCAGTTGAACACCACTACTTCACGCTTCCCTATCATGAGCAGAAGCATCGACAATCCTACTTGAATAATACCTTCATTCAGATGTTGCATCATACTCACAATGCCACAAATACTACCAACTGTTGGGTGTGTGGGATGATACCTGCACATCAGAAGAAAGGAGGAAGACCTTTTATTCTCCTTCCCTTTTTGTCATAATGGTTCTTGCCAAGCTTGGTATGCGCTTTTGTTTGCATCTGGGAAACGTACAGTAGGTGGGCTTCTTTTTCGCCTCAATAAAGTATGCTACCAAGACAACGATGGTTATCCTCAAGCCAACGGGACTAAATGGGAATGGGAAGAGTATCAACCGGACAATATTTCAACGCCATATATTTTCACAAATATGAGAACTTTTCCTAGTAATAAACAATTTGTGATTTCTGTTACTAGAGCTAAAGCAGATTTATGTGTAAGCAGTGTTGGAAGAATTCCAGTGGGGAAAAGTGAATGTACTGTGATTCTGCCTATTGAGGGTACAAATAATAGCACTTTCATAGCCTCACCCAATACTTACTTTATCTGTGGTAGCCACGGATATTATCACCTACCTGTTGGATGGTCAGGCGTATGCTATGTATCTTTTCTATTGCCCCCTGTGTTTCTGGCACCTGCATCCTACCACCGAGACTTTAAGTTATTTACTGATATCTCTAAGAACAAATATAAGAGGACAATAAGTGTTGACGAAGTAGACCAAACAGATACCACTGTACAACAGTATGTTGATTTTAATCTGGGTTTGTTCTTCTTTGTGGGAGCTGCATTAAACAGTAGGAAAATTAGACGATTGACTAGAGTTGTGGAAGCTGTTACCAATCAGACAGCCTTGGCGCTTGGAAATATTACAGAGGAGCTGCAAATTGCAAGGATTGTAGCTCTCCAGAATCGAATGGTTCTAGATGTTGTTCTGGCTGATCGAGGTGGTGCATGTCGCATCATCGGTAGCAGCTGTTGTGTATTCATACCGGATCACTCACCTTCAGTATATGATGCAATATCAAAACTGCATAAGATTGCTGCAGAAATTCATCCAGAGACTGGTACTTGGACTCTAGCTGGATGGTTCTGGACTCTCGTTTCTGCTTGGGGCTGGAAGCTATTAACTATCTTGTGTATAATTATTACTGTTTTATTTACATGCTGTGTATGCATCCAATGTGGTCCAATGCTTTGCTCCTTTTGCATTTCTGCTTGTATACCTGTTAAAAGGAATATTGAAGAGATCAAGGCCCAACAAATGTTGAATAAAGAAGTGGCCGAAATAATAATAATAGATGTAAGTGATCCATATTTAGATTACCCTAGAGGAACAGATGTCTTCAGCTAATGCTAAAAGGGTCGTCTGTTGTAAATTGGCAGCGATTGGATTAGCATTAGCGGAATCCATCTGGTATTTAGAGGCTATCTTGTCCATGTTGTAGAATCCATTTTGTATTTCTGGCAGCCATTTTGTTTGCCATGTGCTCACCATGTGCTTTGTCCTCACTTAGTGTTGACTGCTCTTGTAATCTGCCTAGCAACAAACTATATTAAGTATCCTCTACTTCTGCACATGCCCAGTTGAGTTTGCAGCTGCTAGTATCATGTAACTGTCAGGATATGTTTACCAGTGTTAGCAAACTGTCAACTCCTCCCACTTGTCGACTGTGCAGTTTCTGTATGACCATATCTGTGCATAACTCCTCTCAAGTATATTTGTACCGTCTTCTTTTAGCCCCTGAGTGGGTATAAAAGGACCATGGCCCTGCTGTTCAGTCTGCTACTTCATTCAATACCGAAGGGTGCTGTCTGAATGTAGTTCCACCTCATGAGGTCTTTTAAACTCTGTATTTTCTATTTCAGTTTCTGTGCCAACTTCTTTCCAATAGTCTGAGGACTCTGTGCAGAGAAGGGCGAACCCCTTGCACTGGTAGGCCTAGCTGAGGCCTATTTTCTACAGTCCGTTCGCGAGCGCCACGAGATTTGTACTATGGCTGCCCAAGCCCGCGAGAGTGTGCGAACGCGAACACGTCATTCGGGAGCGCGAGCTGACTTCCGGCGGCTGTCTTGGTAAGATCGCGATCCTGAACATGCAAAATCTACAATCTGGCGAAGAATATCTCGCGATCTTCATAAAACCTTCTCTAAAATGATCATTTAGCTCAGAAAAACTCCTCAGATTGTGATTTTGCTGTAGTCTTTTGTGTAAGGAGGAGTCCTTTAATTTTTTTAACTCTTTTTTTCAAGAGGAAGGAAGTGCCCCTGAGTCTACAAATTGCGGTTCCTGTCCAGCAGGCTCCTCCCAGTGCTTTGTGCATGTGCTGTTCACTTTCATTTGGATTTGGAGCTGGAAGGATCACTTTTTGTGTCTGTCTGCTCATACCATTGGATTGGATTTATTTGAGGACTTTTTGATTTGAGATTTAATTTACTACAAGTAAGTTGGAGAATTGGCGTGTTTGTTTCATTGGGGCTTGTATTACCTACATTTTTCTGGGTTTTTCATTGTTTTTTAAAATTTTTGTTGTGGCGGGTGGCCTGTGCTTTCAATAGGGGCCTAGTTGTTTTTCTCTGCAATTTCAGCCAGTAGGGTACCCATGGGTTCATGTTTCGTGGTGTCTGTAGAATTTTCAACATCAAGTAGGGCATGGATGGCATAGGATTATTTGAAATGCTAAATGTGGCTGTGGTGTATTTCTCTGTTGGGATGTGTGTGCTTGATGTGTAACTTCGTTCCAATCCTTTCGTAGCCCTGTTGATTTTCATTTGTGTATTAAAGCTGTGTTGTTTAGCAGGCCTCCTTTGTCCGGTCATATATTATAGGCCTGCTTCAGTTCATTGTTTTCCATGGCCTGTTGTGACTGTGAGTGCCCATGTGGCTTGTGGCAATTTTGTGGTGGTAGTTTAGTAGTGCGTGCTTCTTTTTCCATAAAGGCCTGTATTTCTTTTATTTGTTCCCCTTGGATTATGCGTGTTGTTATTGTGTCCTCCTGGCCGTGTGTGTGGCGGCCATTTTGTTAAGGCAGGCATTGTGCTTTTGCCATAGGCTTACATTGAGTGTTCCAAGCTTGTGGCCTAGTCTGCCAGTAGGCCCAGAGGTAGTCAGCCTCAAATCTTTGGTGCGTTATTTAAATGTACAGTTTGTGTTGTCTGTTGATTTTCTTTTACACCATGGATGGCTTTGGATTTTATTGCAAAAGGTGTTTTTTGGGCTGAAATAGCATTTTTTGGGTGTGTGTTAAATAAATTGGGCTTTTTAGCCAGTATGTAAGCCTAGGGATTCAGCTCGCGTACTTTTGGTAACTCTGCACAGCGCGGACTTACCGTTTGTCATTTTCGCGCTCGCAATATGCGTGTTCGCGCGCGCGATAAAGCCTTTTTGTACAGTTCGCGATCCCGAACACGCAGCTTTTGCAATCTGGCAAACAATATCTCGCGAGCAACATAGATCCTTCTCGAAAACGCTTTTTTGTGCATTTATGCTAAAAAAACTCCTCAGGCTGTCATTGAGCTGTAGGTTTGGAGCACGGAGAAGCTTTTATTTTTTTGAAAATATTTTTATGAGAGGAAGTAAGTTCCACAGACACTACAACTTCCTGTTCCTGTCCTTTGTAATCACTTTTTGGTTATTTGTGGTGGGTGGCCTGTGCATGTGTGTGGCGGCCATTTTAGGAAGGCAGGCATTGTGCTTTTGCCATAGGCGTACATTGACTGTCTTCCATTTCTTGTGTTTGTGGGTGTGTGGCGGCCATTTTGTGGAGCCATCCAAGCAGTGTGCTTGCTTTTGTCATTCTGTTCCAAGCTTGTGGCCTAGTCTGCCAGTAGGCCCAGAAGTAGTGAGCCTCAAATCTTTGGTGCGTTATTTAAATTTACAGATTGTGTTGTCTGTTGATTTTCTTTTACACCATGGATGGCTTTGGATTTTATTGCAAAAGGTGTTTTTTGGGGTGGAATAGCATTTTTTGGGTGTGTGTTAAATAAATCTGGCTTTTTAGCCAGTATGTAAGCCTAGGGATTCAGCTCGCGTACTTTTGGTAACTGTTGGACTTGGCCCTTCTGGCAGGTTCACCCCTGAACTTTTTGCTTTTACTGGTGACCTGGTGGTAGTGATTTTTGGTTTCTGCGCACTTTCCCTGTGTCCCAGAGTAAAGTGCGTGCGCCCTCTGAGTGCATGTGGTGAGATAGGCCTGCCCTCCAATAGGAAAGCATGGGGAATGTATGTGTCCCTGGTAGTTCCTGATGCGTGGGGTGGCACTCGAGTTTGGTATGTGCGGACTCGTGTGATTGAATGCTTCGCAATGATGTATAATGCGTGATTATGTCATGTGCGGAAGTGCCACTTCTAGGAGTTGGCATATTAGTGTAAAATGTGTCTGGCGTGTGATTGGCTGGAGCTGGCTGGTGAGCCTGGCTCCAGGAGTCTGGGTGGGTCTGCCCCAGTGGTGAGTGTGAGATTAGCATGCTGATGGCTGGGGAGGAGTGCACCTGGGACCTGAATAGGGCAGGACTTTCCCCACACAATGCTGGCTCCGCCCCCTGTGGTGCGACTGATGACCCTAGCCTTGCCAGTGAATAGAGTGAGGGGCTGAGCACATCAAGGGTGCTCCCCAACCAGCTGCGACTGGTTTTCCCCCTCACGCTGAACCAAGAACAAAGGGAAAAGGTGTATAAGAAGGGGCTGTGTCCCCTTACAATTTGTTCTCTTCCAGGATCCTATCTGAGGGGGGCTGCTGCTGCTGGAGGTCAGGAGGAACCGCCACTTGGGACTGCCTTCCTGCCTGGAGGGCCCAGTGAGCTGGCCCCTGGCCCAGCCTTGCCCCCTGCCTACCTGCCTGAACTTTACCAGGACTTTGTTCCTGGACCTTGCCTGCCAGCGCCTGGGAAGCGCTGCACTTTTATGTGAGAAGCGCCTGCATCTGTGGCCAGCAGCGTGGCGCTACGATAACCTAGGAGGGAACCCCGATGTAGGGATTCCCCCGCTTTGCCCTGGATTCATAGCGGGTGCCCACCCCGCATTATTGTGCTCGTTGGCGGGAGCCTACCCCGCTTAATTCATTATTGTTCTATACGGGTGCCCACCCCGTATCGCCTACCTCGCGGGTGCCTACCCTGCTTTGTGTGCTCCGAGACGAGGAGCCACCGTCGCATTTTTATTTTAACTGAAGGCGGGAGCCCACTCCGCGCTTCAGTAAAAGGAACGAGAGAAGTTCCTCGCCGCCGCCAGGAGAAGCCGGAGGGTTGGCTGGCAACCGGGACTCCTACCGCCACGTCATCAGCATGCAGATTGGAGGCAGGAAGTCCCGGCTCCAGGGAGATCATGGCCGAGAGGAGGAAGCCGTCCGGCAGCCCCGCCGGACCCAGGACGAAGTCCCGGTCCCGCTACGAGGGACTGGGTGAAGCCAGGCCACGTAAGAAGCACCGCGCACCCACCGGAGGAGGCGTCCCCCGCAACGAGGAGGCCCGTGTCAGTCTGGTGAGTGGAGGCTCTTACCTGAGGGGGGAGCGGAGCCGCCTTGTTGGTTGTCGAGCGCGAAGGCGTTCCAACAGGGCAGACTCATGAAAGAGCCCCGTGAAGGCTCCAACGTTGCAAGGGGCATAGTGGTGGCAATCAGAGCGGTCCCGGAAGGCAGTGGGCCGCTTCAACGGTAACGAGGGCATTAGCATTGCAGAGTCCCCCGAGTGGGACTCCACCATCGGGGGCAGAGCTCCTGAGCCCCCGGGAGGCTCCGACGCGGCGCATTGTTGTTTAGAGCCCCGAGGCAGGCTCCCACGTTGGGGGCAACTTGCTTAGAGTCCAGAGGGACTCCAAAGGGGGCATATTTGTTTCAGAGCCGAGACAGGCTCCCACGGCTGACATACTTGTGTTCAAGGCACAGTGGTGCCCAAGTTCAGTTCCACATGGGCCGGCACATGTTGGAGCCTCCTCGATAACGAAATTGCTTACGCAAGTTTGGGAGCATCCAGAAATTGCCGGCACAGCTAAAAAGATGGTACAGTCCTGTCTGATTTGTCTTCAGCATAACCCTGGAAAAGGGACACAAACTCCAACAGGAGGGTTTGCTACGCCAACTGCACCTTTTGAAGTCTTGCAAATGGATTATATCCAGCTCGAGCACTGTAATAACTTAAAGTATGTCCTAGTAGTGGTATGCGCCTTCAGTAAGTGGATTGAGGCATACCCTACGAAGGACAATACAGCTCTCACCACTGCAAAGGTGCTTTTGAAGGAATTTTTTCCTAGATATGGTGTTTGTAAATTTTTATGGAGTGATAATGGTCCCCATTTCATTGGGCAAGTTGTCGAATATGTCTTGAAGGGGTTAGGAATAAAACAAAAGTTCCACACCGCCTTTCATCCACAATCAGCAGGGTTAGTGGAGAGGTATAACGCCACTTAAATTAAAATTGGCGAAAATACTAGCCTCCACATCCCTGAAATGGCCAGACGCGTTACCTTTGGCACTGTTGTCCATTAGATCAGTGCCACATTTGCGGTCTGGCCTTACTCCCTATGAGGTGGTGTTCGGCAGGCCTATGAACATTTGGGGAATTCCTAAGCCACGTCCCCTACACGACGTACCGTGTGTATTGATGAGTGACTATTTAGCACAATTGACTGACAGTTTGGTCTCTATTCATCAACAGGTTCGAGAAGCTCTTCCGGACAGGTCTTCAGGTGAAGGCCATGGACTCCGGCATGGAGATCAGGTGATGATCAAATCGTTCCAGAGGTGGAGCAGCTTGGAACCGAGGTGGCGCGGCCCGGAGCAGGTGCTCCTATCGACGAGAACTGCGGTTCGAGTAACGAATAGGAGGAGTTGGGTACACTCCACCCACTGCAAGAAAGTGCCGTCTACCTTGGTGGATCCTGTTGCTTTGATCGACCATCGGGACATCTTGGATACAGAGAAAGGCCAGGCCATATCACCTGACGAACCTGAGGAAGTCTTTCCGGACCACACGATTCCTGGAGTATCCCGATACCAACTGAGACCACGGAAAGAGCCTGCATCGTCGAAAAAGACTGGTTGAGTAACCTCCCTGGGTTAGTGAAGCGGAATGCCGATGTGGCAAGGGGGGGGATCAGTTCTGTGTAGTGTAGCGACACCCGTCTTGACCCTCGGTGAAGAAATCAACGGCTGCCCAGGGATAAGAGCTCCAACGGTTGTTTTAACAAATAAGCCGATTATGTCCACAATGAGATCCACTGTTTCTAAGAGGAAGATCATTTGTACTATGGGGTTTGTTGTTGCTATGGTGGCTGTAGCAGTAATAACCTGGTTCGTTGAGAAGGTGGCTCCTGCCCGAGAACTTTTGATTGCCACTACTCCGGTACCAGTTGAACACCACTACTTCACGCTTCCCTATCATGAGCAGAAGCATCGACAATCCTACTTGAATAATACCTTCATTCAGATGTTGCATCATACTCACAATGCCACAAATACTACCAACTGTTGGGTGTGTGGGATGATACCTGCACATCAGAAGAAAGGAGGAACACCTTTTATTCCCCTTCCCTTTTCTCATAATGGTTCTTGCCAAGCTTGGTATGCGCTTTTGTTTGCATCTGGGAAACGTACAGTAGGTGGGCTTCTTTTTCGCCTCAATAAAGTATGCTACCAAGACAACGATGGTTATCCTCAAGCCAACGGGACTAAATGGGAATGGGAAGAGTATCAACCAGACAATATTTCAACGCCATATATTTTCACAAATATGAGAACTTTTCCTAGTAATAAACAATTTGTGATTTCTGTTACTAGAGCTAAAGCAGATTTTATGTGTAAGCAGTGTTGAAAGAATTCCAGTGGGGAAAAGTGAATGTACTGTGATTCTGCCTATTGAGGGTACAAATAATAGCACTTTCATAGCCTCACCCAATACTTACTTTATCTGTGGTAGCCACGGATATTATCACCTACCTGTTGGATGGTCAGGCGTATGCTATGTATCTTTTCTATTGCCCCCTGTGTTTCTGGCACCTGCATCCTACCACCGAGACTTTAAGTTATTTACTGATATCTCTAAGAACAGATATAAGAGGACAATAAGTGTTGACGAAGTAGACCAAACAGATACCACTGTACAACAGTATGTTGATTTTAATCTGGGTTTGTTCTTCTTTGTGGGAGCTGCATTAAACAGTAGGAAAATTAGACGATTGACTAGAGTTGTGGAAGCTGTTACCAATCAGACAGCCTTGGCGCTTGGAAATATTACAGAGGAGCTGCAAATTGCAAGGATTGTAGCTCTCCAGAATCGAATGGTTCTAGATGTTGTTCTGGCTGATCGAGGTGGTGCATGTCGCATCATCGGTAGCAGCTGTTGTGTATTCATACCGGATCACTCACCTTCAGTATATGATGCAATCTCAAAACTGCATAAGATTGCTGCAGAAATTCATCCAGAGACTGGTACTTGGACTCTAGCTGGATGGTTCTGGACTCTCGTTTCTGCTTGGGGCTGGAAGCTATTAACTATCTTGTGTATAATTATTACTGTTTTATTTACATGCTGTGTATGCATCCAATGTGGTCCAATGCTTTGCTCCTTTTGCATTTCTGCTTGTATACCTGTTAAAAGGAATATTGAAGAGATCAAGGCCCAACAAATGTTGAATAAAGAAGTGGCCGAAATAATGTTAATAGATGTAAGTGATCCATATTTAGATTACCCTAGAGGAACAGATGTCTTCAGCTAATGCTAAAAGGGTCGTCTGTTGTAAATTGGCAGCGATTGGATTAGCATTAGCGGAATCCATCTGGTATTTAGAGGCTATCTTGTCCATGTTGTAGAATCCATTTTGTATTTCTGGCAGCCATTTTGTTTGCCATGTGCTCACCATGTGCTTTGTCCTCACTTAGTGTTGACTGCTCTTGTAATCTGCCTAGCAACAAACTATATTAAGTATCCTCTACTTCCGCACATGCCCAGTTGAGTTTGCAGCTGCTAGTATCATGTAACTGTCAGGATATGTTTACCAGTGTTAGCAAACTGTCAACTCCTCCCACTTGTCGACTGTGCAGTTTCTGTATGACCATATCTGTGCATAACTCCTCTCAAGTATATTTGTACCGTCTTCTTTTAGCCCCTGAGTGGGTATAAAAGGACCATGGCCCTGCTGTTCAGTGTGCTACTTCATTCAATACCGAAGGGTGCTGTCTGAATGTAGTTCCACCTCATGAGGTCTATTAAACTCTGTATTTTCTATTTCAGTTTCTGTGCCAACTTCTTTCCAATAGTCTGAGGACTCTGTGCAGAGAAGGGCGAACCCCTTGCACTGGTAGGCCTAGCTGAGGCCTATTTTCTACAGTCCGTTCGCGAGCGCCACGAGATTTGTACTATGGCTGCCCAAGCCCGCGAGAGTTTGCGAACGCGAACACGTCATTCGGGAGCGTGAGCTGACTTCCGGCGGCTGTCTTGGTAAGATCGCGATCCCGAACATGCAAAAACTACAATCTGGCGAAGAATATCTCGCGATCTTCATAAAACCTTCTCTAAAATGATCATTTAGCTCAGAAAAACTCCTCAGATTGTGATTTTGCTGTAGTCTTTTGTGTAAGGAGGAGTCCTTTAATTTTTTTAACTCTTTTTTTCAAGAGGAAGGAAGTGCCCCTGAGTCTACAAATTGCGGTTCCTGTCCAGCAGGCTCCTCCCAGTGCTTTGTGCATGTGCTGTTCACTTTCATTTGGATTTGGAGCTAGAAGGATCACTTTTTGTGTCTGTCTGCTCATACCATTGGATTGGATTTATTTGAGGACTTTTTGATTTGAGATTTAATTTACTACAAGTAAGTTGGAGAATTGGCGTGTTTGTTTCATTGGGGCTTGTATTACCTACATTTTTCTGGGTTTTTCATTGTTTTTTAAAATTTTTGTTGTGGCGGGTGGCCTGTGCTTTCAATAGGGGCCTAGTTGTTTTTCTCTGCAATTTCAGCCAGTAGGGTACCCATGGGTTCATGTTTCGTGGTGTCTGTAGAATTTTCAACATCAAGTAGGGCATGGATGGCATAGGATTATTTGAAATGCTAAATGTGGCTGTGGTGTATTTCTCTGTTGGGATGTGTGTGCTTGATGTGTAACTTCATTCCAATCCTTTCGTAGCCCTGTTGATTTTCATTTGTGTATTAAAGCTGTGTTGTTTAGCAGGCCTCCTTTGTCCGGTCATATATTATAGGCCTGCTTCAGTTCATTGTTTTCCATGGCCTGTTGTGACTGTGAGTGCCCATGTGGCTTGTGGCAATTTTGTGGTGGTAGTTTAGTAGTGCGTGCTTCTTTTTCCATAAAGGCCTGTATTTCTTTTATTTGTTCCCCTTGGATTATGCGTGTTGTTATTGTGTCCTCCTGGCCGTGTGTGTGGCGGCCATTTTGTTAAGGCAGGCATTGTGCTTTTGCCATAGGCTTACATTGAGTGTTCCAAGCTTGTGGCCTAGTCTGCCAGTAGGCCCAGAGGTAGTCAGCCTCAAATCTTTGGTGCGTTATTTAAATGTACAGTTTGTGTTGTCTGTTGATTTTCTTTTACACCATGGATGGCTTTGGATTTTATTGCAAAAGGTGTTTTTTGGGCTGAAATAGCATTTTTTGGGTGTGTGTTAAATAAATTGGGCTTTTTAGTCAGTATGTAAGCCTAGGGATTCAGCTCGCGTACTTTTGGTAACTCTGCACAGCGCGACAACGCGGACTTACAGTTTGTCATTTTCGCGCTCGCAATATGCGTGTTCGCGCGCGCGATAAAGCCTTTTTGTACAGTTCGCGAACACGCAGCTTTAGCAATCAGGCAAACAATATCTCGCGAGCAACATAGATCCTTCTCGAAAACGCTTTTTTGTGCATTTATGCTAAAAAAACTCCTCAGGCTGTCATTGAGCTGTAGGTTTGGAGCACGGAGAAGCTTTTATTTTTTTGAAAATATTTTTATGAGAGGAAGTAAGTTCCACAGACACTACAACTTCCTGTTCCTGTCCTTTGTAATCACTTTTTGGTTATTTGTGGTGGGTGGCCTGTGCATGTGTGTGGCGGCCATTTTAGGAAGGCAGGCATTGTGCTTTTGCCATAGGCGTACATTGACTGTCTTCCATTTCTTGTGTTTGTGGGTGTGTGGCGGCCATTTTGTGGAGCCATCCAAGCAGTGTGCTTGCTTTTGCCATTCTGTTCCAAGCTTGTGGCCTAGTCTGCCAGTAGGCCCAGAGGTAGTGAGCCTCAAATCTTTGGTGCGTTATTTAAATTTACAGATCTTTTACACCATGGATGGCTTTGGATTTTATTGCTGTGTCCCCTTACAATTTGTTCTCTTCCAGGATCCTATCTGAGGGGGGCTGCTGCTGCTGGAGGTCAGGAGGAACCGCCACTTGGGACTGCCTTCCTGCCTGGAGGGCCCAGTGAGCTGGCCCCTGGCCCAGCCTTGTCCCCTGCCTACCTGCCTGAACTTTACCAGAACTTTGTTCCTGGACCTTGCCTGCCAGCGCCTGGGAAGCGCTGCACTTTTATGTGAGAAGCGCCTGCATCTGTGGCCAGCAGCGTGGCGCTACGATAACCTAGGAGGGAACCCCGACGTAGGGATTCCCCCGCTTTGCCCTGGATTCATAGCATTATTGTGCTCGTTGGCGGGAGCCTACCCCGCCTAATTCATTATTGTTCTATACGGGTGCCCACCCCGTATCGCCTACCTCGCGGGTGCCTACCCTGCTTTGTGTGCTCCGAGACGAGGAGCCACCGTCGCATTTTTATTTTAACTGAAGGCGGGAGCCCACTCCGCGCTTCAGTAAAAGGAACGAGAGAAGTTCCTCGCCGCCGCCAGGAGAAGCCGGAGGGTTGGCTGGCAACCGGGACTCCTACCGCCACGTCATCAGCATGCAGATTGGAGGCAGGAAGTCCCGGCTCCAGGGAGATCATGGCCGAGAGGAGGAAGCCGTCCGGCAGCCCCGCCGGACCCAGGACGAAGTCCCGGTCCCGCTACAAGGGACTGGGTGAAGCCAGGCCACGTAAGAAGCACCGCACACCCACCGGAGGAGGCGTCCCCCGCAACGAGGAGGCCCGTGTCAGTCTGGTGAGTGGAGGCTCTTACCTGAGGGGGGAGCGGAGCCGCCTTGTTGGTTGTCGAGCGCGAAGGCGTTCCAACAGGGCAGACTCGTGAAAGAGCCCCGTGAAGGCTCCAACGTTGCAAGGGGCATAGTGGTGGCAATCAGAGCGGTCCCGGAAGGCAGTGGGCCGCTTCAACGATAACGAGGGCATTAGCATTGCAGAGTCCCCCGAGTGGGACTCCAACATCGGGGGCAGAGCTCCTGAGCCCCCGGGAGGCTCCGACGCGGCGCATTGTTGTTTAGAGCCCCGAGGCAGGCTCCCACGTTGGGGGCAACTTGCTTAGAGTCCAGAGGGACTCCAAAGGGGGCATATTTGTTTCAGAGCCGAGACAGGCTCCCACGGCTGACATACTTGTGTTCAAGGCACAGTGGTGCCCAAGTTCAGTTCCACAGCTGCCCAGCACTTCGCGGGCAGCTGCAACATGTAGGCTGTGCCCTTTACGCTCTGGCTTGCGCAGCCTGCGCCGTCTAGCCCCGACTTTGCGGGATATTGGGCATTTCTGCACCCGTGAGAGGCCAGGTTGGCCTGGGAACAGTTGTGTTGTGCCCTCACCTAGGGTACCTGGTGATTTTAACATATGTACTTTTGCGCCTGCGCATTGCCTTTGTGCTGTGTTTATTTCTAGCTGTGCCTATACGTAGGAGGGTTTTTCCTAGTACAGGTTATGCTGATGTGTTCATGATTCCCTGCGTAATATTTTCCTACGGTGGTTAGGGTTGCGTAGGTGGTACTTACCTGTTACCAGTAGTTACTGGTTGTGTGCTACATGTGTTATTTCGTGCTACAGTAATTTTATATCCTATGTTCTAAGTGCTAAATTCTAAAAGTGCTAATTCCTGACAGTGGTCCATGTGGCCCTGTCCCCTGTACATATAATCCCTTGTAAAATTCTGCCCGTGCCAGTTGGCACAGTGTAAATTGTGTGAATATTATCGAATGTGTTTTGGTATAATACAAAGGCTATTTTTATATGCAACCTTGTGTGGAGTTTCCTTTGTGGTGGGCCTTGGGTGTTGTTGCTGGGTGCGCGCACAAACCCTTTACACATTGCCTCCGGAATAAGCCTGACTGCTCGTGCCAAGCTACCAAGGGGGTGAGCAGGGGTTATCTTTGGCGTGTAACTCCCCAGCCCTGACTAGAGTGGTGGTTTCTGCCTGGCTTTGGCGCAAGCCCTAGCCAACCAGAAATCCCATTTCTAACAGTAACTCTGCACAGCGCGACAACACGGACTTACAGTTTGTCATTTTCGCGCTCGTAACATACGTGATCGCGCACGCGATAAAGCCTTTTTGTACAGTTCGCGATCCCGAACACGCAGCTTTTGCAATCTGGCAAACAATATCTCGCGAGCAACATAGATCCTTCTCAAACGCTTTTTTGTGCATTTCTGCTAAAAAAACTCCTCAGGTTGTCATTCAGCTGTAGGTTTGGAGCACGGAGAAGCTTTTATTTTTTGGAAAATATTTTTATGAGAGGAAGTAAGTTCCACAGACACTACAACTTCCTGTTCCTGTCCTTTGTATTCACTTTTTGGTTATTTGTGGTGGGTGGCCTGTGCACGTGTGTGGCGGCCATTTTAGGAAGGCAGGCATTGTGCTTTTGCCATAGGCGTACATTGACTGTCTTCCATTTCTTGTGGTTGTGGGTGTGCGGCGGGCATTTTGTGGAGCCATCCAAGCAGTGTGCTTGCTTTTGCCATTCTGTTCCAAGCTTGTGGCCTAGTCTGCCAGTAGGCCCAGAGGTAGTGAGCCTCAAATCTTTGGTGCGTTATTTAAATTTACAGTTTGTGTTGTCTGTTGATTTTCTTTTACACCATGGATGGCTTTGGATTTTATTGCAAAAGGTGTTTTTTGGGGTGGAATAGCATTTTTTGGGTGTGTGTTAAATAAATTTGGCTTTTTAGCCAGTATGTAAGCCTAGGGATTCAGCTCGCGTACTTTTGGTAACTGTTGGACTTGGCCCTTCTGGCAGGTTCACCCCTGAACTTTTTGCTTTTACTGGTGACCTGGTGGTAGTGATTTTTGGTTTCTGAGCACTTTCCCTGTGTCCCAGAGTAAAGTGCGTGTGCACTCTGAGTGCATGTGATGAGATAGGCCTGCCCTCCCATAGGAATGCATGGGGAATGAATGTGTCCCTGGTAGTTCTTGATGCGTGGGGTGTGCAGGGTCGAGTCTGGTATGTGCGGACTCATGTGATTAAATGCTGCGCGATGATGTGTGCGGCGTGCATCTAGCTAGTGTGGAAGTGCCACTTCTAGACGCTGGCATAAATGTGCATTGACTGCCTGTCGCGTGATTGGCTGGCTGAGGTCATGTGACGGGCTAGGGAATTCCCAGAGTCAGGAGGAGTCACCCAGTGGTGAATAGGGAGATTAGCATGCTGATGGCTGGGGAGGAGTGCACCTTGGACCTGAATAGGGCAGGGCTTTCCCCACACAATGCTGGCTCCGCCCACTGTGGTGCGACTGATGACCCTAGCCCTGCCAGTGAATAGAGTGAGGGGCTGAGCACATCAAGGGTGCTTGCTCCCCAACCAGCTGCGACTGGTTTTCCCGCTCACCCTGAACCCAGAACAAAGGGAAAAAGTGTGTAAAAATTGGGCTGCGTCCCCACAGAGTTGTTCTCTTCCAGGATCCTATCTGAGGGGGGCTGCTGCTGCTGGAGGCCCGGAGGAACCGCCACTGAGGACTGCCTTCCTGCCTGGAGGGCCCTGTGAGCTGGCCCCTGGCCCAGCCTTGCCCCCCTGCCTACCTTCCTAAAATTTTGCTGGACTTTTACATTCTCCCCTAAAGCGCCTGGAGGTGCTTCTATTTGAATTATAGCGCTAGGATCGCTTTCTGGGGGACCCCAGTGTCAAGGAGCGCTGTACTTGGGACTTTGCTGAAGCCTCCAGCGCCTGGAAGCGCTGGACTTGCCTTGAGCGCAGAAAGCGCTTTCACCTTTGGCCTTAGCTCCAGGAGCGCTTTATTCCTGATATCGAGGGCCCCACCTCGATTTATTGTCCTTTCAAAATAGCGGGTGCCCACCCCGCTTATTGCCTTGGTTTACTTGAGGGAGCCCACCCCTCGTTGCCGTGAAGAAAATCACCGCCGCGGCCAAGGAGTTGCCGCGACGTTGCCGGCCGCTGCCTGCGGTGACCCGGAAGGAGACTGGTAATCCCTGCTTGCAGGCGAGGCCTCGCAACGAAGGCAGACCCAGGAAGCTGCCGGCGAAGTGAGGCCGGGTAGGACGGGAGCCTACCCCGCCTCCCCGCACTCGTGGAGACAGTCCCGGGTCCCAGGAGGGGGGCCCGGGTGAAGCAGCGAGGCCAAGTGCAGGAAGTGACAGGAGCTCACCCCGCGCTCCTGCGACGGAAGCGTGTGTCTCCAGACCCAGGCGGGAGCCCACCCCGCACTGGGACGCTCTGCCGGCAGGTTTGGAGCCGGTAGGCTCCGCATTCCAGTCCCGGGTCCCAGGAGGGGGCCCGGGCGAAGACGCCAGCGAGGAAACCAGTAGGAGACAACGCGGGAGTCCCAGGTAAGCAGGACTCCGCGTGGTAGTAGTCTCTGCCCCTGTCCCCCCACAGCGGTGCCACAGTTGGAGGTCGCTCCGACGTACAGGGGCATTTCACCTTGTTGAGAGCCTAGAGGGCTCTAACCCATGCTGGGCATTGTTGGTGTAAGAGTGCGGAGGTCGCTTCAACGTATGGGGACAGTGTCTGTTTAAGAGCGCTAGAAGGCTCCAAAAAGACACATTGTTTTAGAGCCTGTGAGGCTCACGACGGGGCACATTTGTATAGAGTCCCGAGGGACTCCGACCACGAGGGCATCTCTCTGGTGCTACGAGCGGCCCGGAAGACAGCAGGCCGCTCCAACGCGAGTGGGGGCACATTATTTTAGGCTCCAACGTCGCAGCATTACTTTCTCGAGCCCCTGAGAGGCTCCAACGAAGGGGGCAGTGTTCCTGAGCCCCTGAGAGACTCCAAGTGCGACAGATTGGTTTTAAAGGGCACAGTGGTGCCCACGCTCCTTTTCCCAGCTGCCCAGCACTTAGTGGGCAGCTGCAACGTGTAGGTTGTGCCTTGTGCGCCCTGGTTTGCGCAGCATGCGCAGGCGCGCCCTGACTCTGCTGGACAGGGCGTCCTAGCCCCGACAAGGCCAGTTGGCCTAGGGACTGCCACAGGTGGTGGCTAATGTGAGATTTGCGCTATTGTTCCTAACCTGCACCTCTGAATGTGTTTTTATGCGTGATGTGCCTTGTGTTCACACCTCTGAATGTGTTTTTATGCGTCATGTGCCTTGTGTTTACACCTCTGAATGTGTTTTTATGCATCATGTGTAATGTGCTTTTACCCCTACAGGTATTTTGATACTTAGGTGGTTGTTTTCTCCTAGTACAGGTGGTGCTAGTGAGTTCCTGGTTCCCTGCGCGATATTTTCCTAAGGTGGTTAGGGTTGCGTAGGTGGTACTTACCTGTTACCAGTGGTTACTGGTTGTGCGCTACATGTTATTTTGTGCTACAGTAATTTTATATCCTATGTTCTAAGTGCTAAGTTCTAAAAGTGCTAATTCCTGACGGTGGTCCCTGTGGCCCTGTCCCCTGTACATATAATCCCTTGTAAAATTCTGCCCGTGCCAGTTAGCACAGTGTAAATTGTGTGAGTATTATCTAATGGGTTTTGGTATAATACAAAGGCTATTTTTATATATAACCTTGTGTGGAGTTTCCTTTGTGGTGGGCCTTGGGTGTTGTTGCTGGGTGCGTGTTCAAACGCTTTACACATTGCCTCCGGGATAAGCCTGACTGCTCGTGCCAAGCTACCAAGGGGGTGAGCAGGGGTTATCCTTGGCGTGTAACTTCCTTGCCCTGACTAGAGTGGTGGTTTCTGCCTGGCTTTGGAGCAAGCCCTAGCCAACCAGAAATCCCATTTCTAACAAGGGGGCTCATGCTGGGGGTGGTGTTCAGGGTTTAGGGCAGTGCAGTGGTGTTCGGGCAGTATAGGGAGTCATGCTGGAGGGTGGTTTTTCAGGGTTTAGGGCAGTACAGTGGTGTTCGGGCATTGTAGGGGGTCATGCGGTGGGTTGTGTTTCATTCTTTAGGGCAGTGCAGTGGTGTTCGGGCCGTGTAGGGGGTCGTGCTGGGGTTGGTGTTTCAGGGTTTAGGGTAGTGCAGTGGTGTTAGGGCAGTGTAGGGGGTTGTGCTGGCGGTGGTGTTTCAGGGTTTAGGGCAGTGAAGTGGTGTTCAGGCAGTGTAGGGGGTCATGCAGTTGGTGGTGTATCAGGGTTTAGGGCAGTGCAGTTGTGTTCGGGCAGTATTGGGTGTATTGCTGGGGGTGGTGTTTCAGGGTTTAGTGCAGTGATGTTCAAGCAGTGTGGAGGGTCTTGCTGGGTGTGGTGTTTCAGGGTTTAGGGCTGTGCAGTGGTGTTCGGGCAGTGTGGGGGGTTCGTGCTGGGGGTGGTGTTTCAGGGTTTAGGGTAGTGCACTGGTGTTCGGGCAGTGTGGGGGGTTGAGCTGGGGGGTGGGGTGTTAGGGTTTAGGGCAGTGCAGTGGTGTTCCGGCATTGTAGGGGGTCAGGCGGGGGTAGTGTTTCATTGTTTAGGGAAGTGCAGTGGTGTTCAGGCATTGTAGGAGGTCGTGCTGGGGTGGTGTTTCAAGGTTTGGGGCAGTGCAGTGATGTTAGGGCAGTGTAGGCGGTCGTGCTGGGGGTAGTGTTTTAGGGTTTAGGGCAGTGGTGTTCAGGAAGTGTAGGAGGTCGTGCTGGGGGTGGTGTTCGGGGTTTAGGGCAGTGGTGTTCGGGAAGTGTAGGGGATCGTGCGGGAGGTATTGTTTCAGGGTTTAGGGCAATGCAGTGGTTATTCGGGTAGTATAGGGGGTCTTGCTGGGGGGTGGTGTTTCAGAGTTTTGGGCAGTGCAGTGGTGTTCGGGCAGTGTAGGGGGTCATGCGCGGGGTGGTGTTTCAGGGTTTAGGGCAGTGCAGTGGTGTTCGGGCAGTGTAGGGGGTCATGCTGGGGTGGTGTTTCAGGGTTTAGGGCAGTGCAGTGGTGTTCGGGCAGTATAGGGGGTATTGCTGGAGGGTGGTGTTTCAGGGTTTAGGGTAGTACAGTGGTGTTCGGGCATTGTAGGGGGTCATACGGGCGTAGTGTTTCATTGTTTAGGGCAGTGCAGTGGTGTTCGGGCAGTGTAGGTGGTCGTGCTGGGGTTGGTTTTCAGGGATTAGGGCAGTGCAATTGTGTTCAGGCAGTGTAGGAGATCTGGCTGGGTGTGGTGTTTTAGGGTTTAGGGCAGTGGTGTTCGGGCAGTGTAGGGGGTCATGCGAAAGGTGGTGTTTCAGGGTTTAGGGCAGTGCAATGGTGTTCGGGAAGTGTAGGGGGTATTGCGGAAGGGTGGTGTATGAGGGTTTAGGGCAGTGCAGTGGTGTTTGGACAGTATAGGGGACATGCTGGGGTGGTGTTTCAGTGTTTAGGGCAGTGTAGTGGTGTTCAGGCAGTGTAGGGGGTCATGCAGTGGGTGGTGTTTCAGGGTTTACGGCAGTGCAGTGGTGTTTGGGCAGTATTGGGTGTATTGCTGGGGGTGGTGTTTCAGGGTTTAGTGCAGTAATGTTCCGGCAGTGTAGGGGGTCTTGCTGGGTGTGATGTTTTAGGGTTTAGGGCAGTGCAGTGGTGTTCAGGCAGTGTAGGAGGTCTTGCTGTGGGGTGGTGTTTCAGGGTTTAGGGCAGTGCAGTGGTGTTCGGGCAGTTTAGGCGGTCGTGCTGGGGTGTAGTGTTTCAGGGTTTAGGGCAGTGCAGTGGTGTTTGGGCAGTGTAGGAGGTCATGCTGGGGGTGGTGTTCAGGATTTAGGGCAGTGCAGCGGTGTTCGGGCAGTGTAGGGGGTCGTGCTGGGGGTGGTTTTTTAGGGTTTAGGGCAGTGGTGTACGGGAAGTGTAGGGGGTTGAGCGGGAGGTATTGTTTCAGGGTTTAGGGCAGTGCAGTGGTGTTCAGGCAGTATGGGGGTTTTGCTGGGGGGTGGTGTTTCAGGGTTTTGGGCAGTGCAGTGGTATTCGGGCAGTGTAGGGGGTCGTGTGCGGGGTGGTGTTTCAGGGTTTAGGGCAGTACAGTGGTGTTCAGGCAGTATAGAGGGTCATGATGGGGGTGGTGTTTCAGGGTTTAGGGAAGTGCAGTGGTGATCGGGCAGTGTAGGGGGTCATGCTGGAGGGTGGTTTTTCAGGGTTTAGGGCAGTACAGTGGTGTTCGGGCATTTTAGGGGGTCATGCGAGGGTAGTGTTTCACTGTTTAGGGCAGTGCAGTTTTGTTCGGGCAGTGTAGGGGTCGTGCTGGTTGTGGTATTTCGGGGTTTAGGGCAGTGCAGTGGTGTTCGGGCAGTGTAGGGAGTTGTGATGGGGGTGGTGTTTCAGGGTTTAGGGCAGTGCAATTGTGTTCAGGCAGTGAAGGGGTCGTGCAGGAGGTGGTGTTTCAGGGTTTAGGGCCGTGCAATGGTGTTCGGGCAGTGTAGGGGGAATTGCTGGGGTGTGGTGTTTCAGGGTGTAGGGTAGTGCAGTGGTGTTCGGGCAGTGTGGGGGGTTGAGCTGGGGGGTGGTGTTTCAGGATTTAGGGCAGTGGTGTTCGGGCAGTATAGGGTGTATTGCTGGGGGTGGTCTTTCAGGATTTAGTGCAGTGATGTTCCAGCAGTGTGGGGGGTCTTGCTGAGGGTGGTATTTCAGGGTTTAGGGCAGCGCAGTGGTGTTCCGGCAGTGTAGGAGGTCGTGCTGGGTGGTGTTTCAAGGTTTAGGGCAGTGCAGTAATCTTCGGGCAGTGTAGGCGGTCGTGCTGGGGTAGTGTTTCAGGTTTTAGGGCAGTGCAGTGGTTTTTGGGCAGTGTAAGAGGTCGTGCTGGGGGTGGTGTTCAGGGTTTAGGGCAGTGGTGTTCGGGAAGTGTAGGGGGTCGTGCGGGAGGTATTGTTTCAGGGTTTAGGGCAGTGCAGTGGTTGTTCGGGCAATATAGGGGGACTTGCTGGGCGGGGGGTGTTTTTTGGGGTTTTGGGCAGTGTAGGGGGTCATGCGGGGGTAGTGTTTCATTGTTTAGGGCAGTGCAGTGGTGTTCGGGCCGTGTAGGGGGTCGTGCTGTTGTTGGTGTTTCAGGGTTTAGGGCAGTGCAGTGTTGTTAGGGCAGTGTAGGTGGTTGTGCTGGTGGTGGTGTTTCAGGGATTAGGGCAGTGCAATTGTGTTCAGGCAGTGTAGGAGGTCTGGCTGGGTGTGGTGTTTTAGAGTTTAGGGCAGTGGTGTTCGGGCAGTGTGGGGGGTATTGCTGGGGGGTGGTGTTTCAGGGTTTAGGGCAGTGAAGTGGTGTTCAGGCAGTGTAGGGGGTCGTGCAGTTGGTGGTGTATCAGGGTTTAGGTCAGTGCAGTGGTGTTTGGGCAGTATTGGGTGTATTGCTGGGGGTGGTGTTTCAGGGTGTAGTGCAGTGATGTTCCAGCAGTGTGGAGGGTCTTGCTGGGGGTGGGGTTTCAGGGTTTAGGGCTGTGCAGTGGTGTTCGGGCAGTGTGGGGGGGTCGTGCTGGGGGTGGTGTTTCAGGGTTTAGGGCAGTGCAGTGGTGTTCGGGCCATGTAGGGGGTATTGCTGGGGGGTGGTGTTTCAGGGTTTAGGGCAGTGAAGTGGTGTTCAGGCAGTGTAGGCGGTCGTGCAGTTGGTGGTGTATCAGGGTTTAGGGCATTGCAGAGGTGTTTGGGCAGTATTGGGTGTATTGCTGGGGGTGGTCTTTCAGGGTGTAGTGCAGTGATGTTCCAGCAGTGTGGAGGGTCTTGCTGGGGGTGGGGTTTCAGGGTTTAGGGCTGTGCAGTGGTGTTCGGGCAGTGTGGGGGGGTCGTGCTGGGGGTGGTGTTTCAGGGTTTAGGGCAGTGCAGTGGTGTTCGGGCAGTGTGGGGGGTTGAACTGGGGGGTGGTGTTTCAGGATTTAGGGCAGTGTAGTGGTGTTCATGCAGTGTAGGGGGTCGTGCAGTGGGTGGTGTATCAGGGTTTAGGCCAGTGCAGGGGTGTTCGGGCAGTCCAGGTGGTCGTGCTGGTTGTAGTGTTTCAGGGTTTAGGGCAGAGCAGTGGTGTTCGGGCAGTGTAGGGAGTAGTGCTGGGGGTGGTGTTTCAGGGTTTAGGGCAGTGCAGTGGTGTTCAGGCATTGTAGGAGGTCGTGCTGGGGTGGTGTTTCAAGGTTTAGGGCAGTGCAGTGATGTTAGGGCAGTGTAGGAGGTCGTGCTGGGGGTGGTGTTCAGGGTTTAGGGCAGTGGTGTTCGGGCAGTGTAGGGGTCTTGCTAGGGGTGGCGTTTCAGGGTTTAGTGCAGTGGTGTTCATACTTCAGGGTTTAGGGCAGTGCAGTGGTGTTCAGGCAGTGTAGGGGGTTGTGCTGGGGCTGGTGTTTCAGGGTTTAGGGCAGTGCAGTGGTGTTCGGGCAGTGTAGGGGGAATTGCTGGGGTGTGGTGTTTCAGGGTGTAGGGTAGTGCAGTGGTGTTCGGGCAGTGTGGGGGGTTGAGCTGGGGGGTGGTGTTTCAGGATTTAGGGCAGTGGTGTTCGGGCAGTATAGGGTGTATTGCTGGGGGTGGTGTTTCAGGATTTAGTGCAGTGATGTTCCAGCAGTGTGGGGGGTCTTGCTGAGGGTGGTATTTCAGGGTTTAGGGCAGCGCAGTGGTGTTCCGGCAGTGTAGGAGGTCGTGCTGGGTGGTGTTTCAAGGTTTAGGGCAGTGCAGTAATCTTCGGGCAGTGTAGGCGGTCGTGCTGGGGTAGTGTTTCAGGTTTTAGGGCAGTGCAGTTGTGTTTGGGCAGTGTAAGAGGTCGTGCTGGGGGTGGTGTTCAGGGTTTAGGGCAGTGGTGTTCGGGAAGTGTAGGGGGTCGTGCGGGAGGTATTGTTTCAGGGTTTAGGGCAGTGCAGTGGTTGTTCGGGCAATATAGGGGGACTTGCTGGGCGGGGGGTGTTTTTGGGGGTTTTGGGCAGTGTAGGGGGTCATGCGGGGGTAGTGTTTCATTGTTTAGGGCAGTGCAGTGGTGTTCGGGCCGTGTAGGGGGTCGTGCTGTTGTTGGTGTTTCAGGGTTTAGGGCAGTGCAGTGTTGTTAGGGCAGTGTAGGTGGTTGTGCTGGTGGTGGTGTTTCAGGGATTAGGGCAGTGCAATTGTGTTCAGGCAGTGTAGGAGGTCTGGCTGGGTGTGGTGTTTTAGAGTTTAGGGCAGTGGTGTTCGGGCAGTGTGGGGGGTATTGCTGGGGGGTGGTGTTTCAGGGTTTAGGGCAGTGAAGTGGTGTTCAGGCAGTGTAGGGGGTCGTGCAGTTGGTGGTGTATCAGGGTTTAGGTCAGTGCAGTGGTGTTTGGGCAGTATTGGGTGTATTGCTGGGGGTGGTGTTTCAGGGTGTAGTGCAGTGATGTTCCAGCAGTGTGGAGGGTCTTGCTGGGGGTGGGGTTTCAGGGTTTAGGGCTGTGCAGTGGTGTTCGGGCAGTGTGGGGGGGTCGTGCTGGGGGTGGTGTTTCAGGGTTTAGGGCAGTGCAGTGGTGTTCGGGCCATGTAGGGGGTATTGCTGGGGGGTGGTGTTTCAGGGTTTAGGGCAGTGAAGTGGTGTTCAGGCAGTGTAGGCGGTCGTGCAGTTGGTGGTGTATCAGGGTTTAGGGCATTGCAGAGGTGTTTGGGCAGTATTGGGTGTATTGCTGGGGGTGGTCTTTCAGGGTGTAGTGCAGTGATGTTCCAGCAGTGTGGAGGGTCTTGCTGGGGGTGGGGTTTCAGGGTTTAGGGCTGTGCAGTGGTGTTCGGGCAGTGTGGGGGGGTCGTGCTGGGGGTGGTGTTTCAGGGTTTAGGGCAGTGCAGTGGTGTTCGGGCAGTGTGGGGGGTTGAACTGGGGGGTGGTGTTTCAGGATTTAGGGCAGTGTAGTGGTGTTCATGCAGTGTAGGGGGTCGTGCAGTGGGTGGTGTATCAGGGTTTAGGCCAGTGCAGGGGTGTTCGGGCAGTCCAGGTGGTCGTGCTGGTTGTAGTGTTTCAGGGTTTAGGGCAGAGCAGTGGTGTTCGGGCAGTGTAGGGAGTAGTGCTGGGGGTGGTGTTTCAGGGTTTAGGGCAGTGCAGTGGTGTTCAGGCATTATAGGAGGTCGTGCTGGGGTGGTGTTTCAAGGTTTAGGGCAGTGCAGTGATGTTAGGGCAGTGTAGGAGGTCGTGCTGGGGGTGGTGTTCAGGGTTTAGGGCAGTGGTGTTCGGGCAGTGTAGGGGTCTTGCTAGGGGTGGCGTTTCAGGGTTTAGTGCAGTGGTGTTCATATTTCAGGGTTTAGGGCAGTGCAGTGGTGTTCAGGCAGTGTAGGGGGTTGTGCTGGGGCTGGTGTTTCAGGGTTTAGGGCAGTGCAGTGGTGTTCGGGCAGTGTAGGGGGTCATGCTGAGGCTGGTGTTACAGGGTTTAGGGCAGTGGAGTGGTGTTCGGGCAGTGTAGGGGGTCTTGCTTGGGGTGGTGTTTCAGGGTTTAGGACAGAGCAGTGGTTTTCAGGTAGTGTAGGGGGTTGTGCGGGGGGTGGTGTTTCAGGGTTTAGGGCAGAGCAGTGGTGTTCGGGCAGTGTAGAGGGTTGTGCTGGGGGTGGTGTTTAGGGTTGAGGGCACTGCAGTGGTGTTCGGGCAGTGTAGGGGGTCATGTTGGGGGTTGTGTTTCAGGGTTTAGGGCAGTGCAGTGGTGTTCGGGCAGTGGAGAGGGTTGTGCTGGGGGTGGTGTTTAGGGTTGAGGGCACTGCAGTGGTGTTCGGGCAGTGTAGGGGGTCATGTTGGGGGTGGTGTTTCAGGGTTTAGGGCAGCACAGTGGTGCTCGGGAAGTGCTGGGGGTCGTGCGGGCGGTGGTGTTTCAGGGTTCAGTGCAGTGGTGTTCAGGCAGTGTAGGGGGTTGTGTGGGGGTGGTGTTTCAGGGTTTAGGGCAGTGCAGTGGTGTTCTGGCAGTGTAGGGGGTCATGTTGGGGTGGTATTTCAGGGTTTAGGGCAGTGCAGTGGTGTTCGGGCAGTGTAGGGGTCTTGCTGGGGTTGGTGTTTCAGGGTTTAGGACAGTGCAGTGGTGTTCGTGCAGTCTATGGGGTCGTGCTGCGGGTGGTGTTTCAGGGTTTAGGGTAGTGCAATGGTCCTCGTGCAGTCTAGGGGGTCGTGCGGGAGTGTTGTTTCAGGGTTTAGGGCAGTGGTGTGGTGTTCAGGCAGAGTAAGGGGTCTTGCTGGGGGTGGCGTTTCAGGGTTTAGGGCAGTGGTGTTCAGCCAGTGTAGTGGGTCTTGCTGGGGGTTGTGTTTCAGGGTTTAGGGCAGTGCAGTGGTGTTCGGACAGTGTAGGCGGTCGTGTAGGGGGTGGCGTTTCAGGGTTCAGGGCAAAGCAGTGGTGTTCGTCAGTGTTTGGGGTCGTGCTGGGGGTGGTGTTTATGGTTTAGGGCAGTGCTGTTGTGTTCGGGCAGTGTAGGGGGTCGTGCTGTGGGTGGTGTTTCAGGGTTTAGGGCAGTGCAGTGGTGTTTGGGCAGTGTAGGGGGTTGTGCTGGGGGTGGTGTTTCAGGGTTTAGGGCAGTGGTGTTCAGGCAGTGTAGGGGTCTTTCTGGGGGTGGTGTTTCAGGGTTTAAGGCAGTGCAGTGGTGTTCGGGCAGTGTAGGGGGTCTTGCTGGGGGTGTTTCAGGGTTTAAGGCAGTGCAGTGGTGTTCGGGCAGTGTAGGGGGTCATGCTGGGGTGGTGTTTCAGGGTTTAGGGCAGTGGAGTTGTGTTCGGGCAGTGTAGGGGGTCGCGCTGGGGGTAGTGTTTCAGGGTAGTGCAGTGGTGTTCGGGCAATGTTGGGGGTCATGCTCGGGTAGTTTTTCAGTGTTTAGGGCAGTGCAGTGGTGTTAGTGCAGTGTAGGGCTTCGTGCTGGGGTACTGTTTTAGGGTTTAGGGCAGTGCTGTGGTGTTTGTGTAGTGTGGAGCGCATGCGTTGTGTCGCTAGGCGAGACCTAAAAAGCATTGCACCAAGATGGCTGCCAACACTTCTTAGTTTGAAGTGTTGACAGCCAATTAGAGCCAAGCTCGTGCTTGTGTAGTTAGGTCCTGCACAGATACATAAAGATATTTTCCTTTAATATCTTGAAAACTACTGAACGGATTTACACCTTTTAAAAAAAAGGTTGTTTTATGAACCAAGCACTACATTTTTGTCAAATTTGGTGTATTTCCGTTCAGCAGTTTCAGCTGTAAACATATCTAAAGTTTCCTATGGGAAATTGATGTTTTGACCTCTATTTTTTTAATTTCTCAGGAACTACTGAATGGATTTACACCATTAAAAATACAAAGGTCTCTCTCTGAACCAAGGGCTAACATTTTGCCAAATTTGGTGTAATTTTGTTCAGCAGTTCGGGCTGTAGTCGTGTCTAAAGTTTCCTATGGGAAATAACTTTGAGAAAACACTAGGCCTGGGCGGCATATTCCGTTCCGCTCGTGGAATTTAGGTAATTTCGCGTTCCGCAGAGAACGCGGAATTGCCCAAAATTCTGCTTTCCGCGTCTTCGCGGAATTTTTGCTTGTTCGCGATCTCAAAATGCCTGTTGGCGAGATATTTCCCCCCGAGCACGCAAACAGCGGTCGCGAGCAGGAAAAAAGCATCGCGAACAAGCAATTCCGCATGTTCGCGGAATTTCAGCGTGTTCGCGGAGATTTTAAACCATTTCGCGGAGATTTGCGTAACGCGCCTACGCAAATTCCGCCCACCCCTAGAAAACACGTTTTGGGTCCCCCCTTTTTTCTCAGCTCCCACTTACTGAATAACCCCGACTTTCAGGATAGGAGCTAACCAGAGCGGGCCACAAGTTTTGAAAATTTCGCGAAGATTCGTCAATCGACGCCAAAGTTATTGGGAAAAGAAAAAACGCTTTTCCTATGGAAAGCAGGGCCTAACTATAACTATCTACTGGCGACCGTCAGTGGATAATATATATATAATCAAGAAAGGTAGCGGTGATGATGAAAAGACATGAGAAAGAGAGGGAGAGGTGAGAGAGGAACAAAGGTGACACAGAGACGTATAATATGGAAGGGAGAAAAGACAAACAAACCAGTAGAAGAGAGATGACAAAAAAAGCATTGAAGGGAGGGCAGATGAGAGGGAGTGGAGAACCATAGGACAGGGAAGATGCGAAGAAGAGAGTAAAAAGAGAAGGCCACATGAGGTAGGAAATTAGTAGGAGAAGATACAGATGGGTAGAATAGCTACATTGAGGGGAAACTTGCAGAGGAGTACATCACAAAGGAGAAAAGTGAGCATGTCCAATTACAAATATAGATTAACATTCTGGTGTATGTATGTAGAGTGATGGCCACTGTACAAAGAACAGCATTACCCGGTAGAGCACTAACTCATCCTTAGCTATACTTTTTCTAGAAATGACTAGTTTTAAACAGTTTCTCAGTTGCCTAGTTTTCCGAAGACAATATGTAACATAGGGAAACCACAAAGATGGCAAAGAAGGCTCCACTGGAATTATCTCAGCGAGATAGATCTCATTAAAGCTGAATATCGCAAATGTCTTCTGGGGCAGCATCTTCTAATGACTTTTTAAGGCACAAATTGCCTTTGTAATAAGTAGTTATATGGGCCAGACAAAGCACCTTTAATTCTACGGAGCACAACATAATGTGATTTCTTTACGCCGTAAATCAATCACATAGCTTGCTCTTGAGCCATTTGGAACATGTTAAATCTGTCCAGCAGTTATCTTGTCATGAAGGACATTATCATAGGCCATACAAAATAAAATGTTAACCCTGATAAATGCAGCCCTTTTTGTTGAGCCGTAGAACGGAACAAGATTTCGGCCCAGTCTTGGCTAAACTTTTCACTTCTGTTCTAATGTTGGAATTAAAGAGAGTTGATGGTCAGTATAGACTTTTAGGATCTTAACGGTAGAGATGTTTCATGGTGCTGCCATAAGGAACTCCGGGCAAGAAAACAGAGATTAAGATATAATAGCCACTCCATTTTGTGATATTTCCTTTTTTCCGCTGCTGAAAGTTGTTTTACTTACTCTCAGCCCCACAAGAAGCTGTTATTTGCTCTCTCTCTATTGTCAGACATGAGGGGATGGAATACAATAACCCTCAGTCTAAAATGGTGCGTGCCTCCTGGTTTACAAGAGGCAGCACCAAGCCTCAGGATGATGGCAGTCCAATATCTGCCTTTCAAGATTGGTCTTCGAGCTTGCCACTACAAATGGTTCTGGAGTGAAATGGTAATCAGCAGTAGAGTTGACCTGCTGTAGACTAGGCAGTGATTGCAAAGAAACCAGAAGCCTGGAGTGAAACACTACTAGTTGAAATTCTGATCTGAAAATGCCTGGTAATAAAGGTATCTGTCTGACGTGGGCTGAATAAAGTAGGCAAGTATAAAAATAGCATAATGGCACTGAAAAGGCAAAGAGGACCATTTGGAACTGAAAGACTAAGGGGCCGATTCACAGAACTAACTAAGACAAAATCTTAAACTTACTACTTTTGGTATTCACAGAAGTTATGATTTTGTCTTAAGTTGACTTAAGACAGACTTAAGACAGACTTAAGACAGACTTAAGACAGACTTAAGACAGTCTTAAGACAAACTTAAGACAGACTTAAGACAGTCTTAAGACAGACTTAAGACAGTCTTAAGACAGACTTAAGACAGACTTAAGACAGACTTAAGACAGACTTAAGACAGACTTAAGACAGACTTAAGACAAAATCCTAACTTAAGTCTGTCTTAAGTCTGTCTTAAGTTTGTCTTAAGACTGTCTTAAGTCTGTCTTAAGACTGTCTTAAGTCTGTCTTAAGTCTGTCTTAAGTCTGTCTTAAGTCTGTCTTAAGTTTGTCTTAAGACAAACTTAAGACAAAATCCTAACTTCTGTGAATACCAAAAGTAGTAAGTTTAGGATTTTGTCTTAAGTTAGTTCTGCGAATCGGGCCCTAGGAAATCTAGAAGGGTAGGCAAGGAGAAAAATGTGGAGCAGTGGTGAGCAATAGGACAATTGAGGATGCTTGGAAGAGCTGGAGAGGTTCTATACTGCAACGAAACGCTGCGGAACACTGAAAGTCGGAGCTAAACTCCTTTTTAAGTGTACTGATACTCAAGCATGCTCAAGTGATCAGAGTTTTCTTAAAGGCACTTGCTGTATTACGTTTACTGACAAGAAGGCATGTACAAGATAGCAGCTAAATCTGTGCTTGGTGTGGTTGCTGATGAAGGCTGTTTGGTGAAGGCAATGATTCCATGATTAAATTTTGCCACCGAGAGGCCACAATCTCTGTGAGCCCGTAAGAATGTGGGAACAGAGCCTGGCAACTACCTTCCTCCAGATGAGCCCTTTTTTGGGTGTCATCTATTTAGTGCTGAATTTCCAGTCCAGTTGAAGTCAGCCATATACCCTTTAAAAAGCAATTGATAAACTGCAGAATCTTGTGGCAGGGCAAAAACAAAGCTCCCTCACTGTGGGATAATTATCGTAATTACTAAGCCCAGTCTAAAGCTGATTACAGCCAAGCTTTGTACCTCAAATCCATAGGGAAAAGTTCTCCCCTTCTAGAAGAACAGAGTGATCTATTGTATCATAGGTCACGGACAGGTTCATGCAAGAAAATGACGGTCTCTACCATGCCCCAGTTGAAATCCTAATTAACATTCACTGAATAAGTAAAGCTTACACACATGCTTCTGGATCATTTCATGTACCACTCCCTCCGACACTTGGTCAATTCCGGCAATATAAGAACTTGGTCGAAAATTGGCTGTCATCCATGGGAAGACCTTCTGTTTTTTAATGTGTATTTTGAGACCACACCTTGCCATATCAGGGACAGATACCACAACATGCTGCTGGGCAAGGACTCAACAGTGCCTCGCCCAGTGAAATAAGGAGAAAACATTTGAGTTCCTGACTAGAGATTATTCATATTTTGTTGCTTTGACGCTGTGGCGAATTCTGGGACCCATTTAAAACTTACCTGCAGCCCCTTGCTGTAGCTCTGGCTGCTCCTGGACCCATTTTCTCCCGCCGTCGCCTTGCTGAAATCGCGGCCGCCGAGTGGAGAGAACTACACACCCCAGCCTCCCCTGCTCCGGTGGGCCAATCAGGTGACGTTATTCACGCGCCCGGAGGCGCTTTAAATTTCTGCATACCTCCGGGGGAGCGGGTGTTGCTTTGACGCTGTGGCGAATTCTGGGACCCATTTAAAACTTACCTGCAGCCCCTTGCTGTAGCTCTGGCTGCTCCTGGACCCATTTTCTCCCGCCGTCGCCTTGCTGAAATCGCGGCCGCCGAGTGGAGAGAACTACACACCCCAGCCTCCCCTGCTCCGGTGGGCCAATCAGGTGACGTTATTCACGCGCCCGGAGGCGCTTTAAATTTCTGCATACCTCCCGCGTCGCGGGACAGCGCGCGGGCGGCGCCGGGCTAAGCCCGGGCAAAGGGCGGGCCCTCTGCGGCCCTCAGAGGCTCGAGGAGACTGGACTGGGCCTATTTATTTATCGATTGTGTTAAAATATCTTTTATTATTTGTATTATATATATTTTTGTTTGGTGTGCACATTCTCCTTGTGATTAGGAACCCTTCGTCACTCTCTCCCAAATATTTCATCTTCTTTTAATTTTAACATATATTTATTGTTTCTTTTGGGGTTATAGTACTTTGTTATATAAAGATGTCAGCCAAAAAACTACGGTCCGGGAGAGTAATTGGGGATAGGGTCTGTACAATGTCAAAACCCATTTCCCCTAGCAACAGATCTTCTAGTCATTTGCTACTAAAGGGTCAGTCCCTGCTGCCTCAATTTTGGGAGAAGACGGTATCTAGTAGGGGGAAAAAAGATCAGTCAGACATCCCTCCTCCTGAAGATCCCTTCTTTCCGCCATCTGATAGGTCAGGAAATATTGGGGATGCTTCTGTTTATCCTAAGACTGGACAGCAAACCAATGCGCCTGCCGTTTCTGCAGAGTTTCCCCTTGCTGACCCCATTGGAGGTCCACAATTAATGACGGACAGTAAGGGAGTTTCTCAGTTGTCAAGTATTGACCTGGAGCTCTGTGGTCGATACTTAGCTGACGGTCCTTTGAATTTACCTGAAGTGATTAAACCCCCGACTGGTGTTTCTTCCTCTGGTCTCTTTCTTTTTAGTAGTACCCCTTCTCTAAAATTGCCAGATATTTTTTCTCAGTCAAATTTTTCCATGAGTCCACTGCTTAATTTATCTGACACTGGTCATAAGGATCTACTCGATTATGATAAAGTGGAAAAACCGATTTCTGAATCCTTGATTGCATTGGAACATTTGCTGGCATCCATCCTACAGTTATTGAGTAAATTTGTGGGAAGTTCCGATTGCATTCTGGAATCAGTCACCCAGATACTAAAAGCCTTAGTGTTAAAAGCTCAGGAAAAGGTTCCTGATGTTGTTTCTAAAGTAAGCCCTCTGGGGCATGAGTTGGGTAGTGTGCTCTTAAATGAAAATGTAAACTCAGTTCAAAATAAGCCCCCTGTAGCTCCCATTTTACCTGTATCTAATTGCGCAAAGCTTTGCGACCTTGAAATTGAAGAAGAAATCATTGAGGTTGCTGCTCCAAATCTTGAAAGAGAACTATTTCCAATCTTTTTACCTGAATCAAAGGGATCAGGGGGGGTTGAAAAGGGAAAAATTAGAAAACAAAGAAAGAATCTAGGAAAAAAGAGGAAACCAATCCGTAGATTCAGAAAGAAAAAGCAGAAACAAATCATTTTTGAGGATTCCCAGGTCTTAGACTCTAAGTTCCAAATGACGGGAGAATTAATGTGTAAGGAGGTGGTTTCCCATTCTTCTGATATCTTAAAGTTCTCAGTCCCGGGCACAGAAATTATTTCTGATTGCCCTGGGAATGGTCCCCCATCGGATGTAGGGAGATGTGCAACTCCCCTGCCCGAGGTAGAATCGCCTGGGCGGTCTGTAGCTCTTGATCCTTTTGCCCCCGTTTTTGCTGCTTTGGATGTGGGAGAGGTACGGCCCCAGCATTTGCCCTCAAAAATTCCGGAAGTCTATGTAGATACATTTACAGTAGATTTTTTACCCTTATTTGATTCAGACTTATCCCTAAATAGAGCATGGCTACTCAAATATTTTAAGGATATTGAGAGCCTAAAATTGATTCAATCTAATGATATTGATTTAGTCTCTATATTGGGAACAGCGTCCGCTCCCTTTGTTAGGGTAAAATTCTATTCTAAACTTATATTAAACCTTATTCTACAACAGGCCGAGAGTTTTCAGTGTAGGGGAATTGATGTTTTACCTGTTCTCCCCTTTGGGAGAAATTGTTTCCCTCCAAATAGACTTTCTCAGCAGGGCAATGGTCAAGATACTCTCTTTTCCCTATATGATGAATTAAAGATTTCTGTTTCAAAAAATACACGCCGGGTGACTCAGGCAAAGCCAGTTTCGCTTACCCAGAATATTCCCCCAAACAATGAAAATTCTCAGTGGAATTGGTTGCCTGGGGTTTTGTCTACTAAAACTTTAGACAATCCTAAGCTTTTTCAACATCTTTAGCAATAGTTTAAAAGTAATCTCTTGGAATGCTGCTGGTATTCATAATAATGCTGAGAAATTACAGTATTTATTCTCTATGAAAGCTAGCATTATTTGCCTCCAAGAGACCTGGTGTTCTAGTAGTCTATATGCAGGAAAAGACTATTTTGTCCTCGAGGCAAGGGCATTACCTTCAAAGAAAGGGCATGCCAAAGGTGGTCTTGCGTGCCTCTTGTCAAATAGATTGAAATGGAATTTTACACATTATGTTGATCCAAAGAATCTCTTTCAGGCAGTGACCCTCTGCTCGCAATCAAGTTGGGGTACCAATACTTCATTAGTAATAATAAACGTATATATTCCCCCGGATGAATGTTTTAATATTTTATTGAAGCAAGTCTTTTCATACATTAAACAGCTAAAAGAGCTAGATCCTTCCCCCCATGTACTGTTAGTTGGCGATTTTAATTGTAAGGTTTCCAACACTAGTTTAGAGTTATTCAGAAATAAATGCAAAGAAGAAGCCTACCTTATCCCTCAGATTCTCTTCCCTAATAAAATTAAAACTAATAAAAGAGGGAAGTTGTTATTGGAAGAACTTTCTGCAACTGAGGGGATAATAGTGAATGGTAGGCTTCCCTCCGATTTTCCTGCTAACTATACTCATAGATCCCCCTTCAGTCAGTCAATCTTGGATTATGTAATTATTGACTATGATGTCTTTTCTCTAGTAAAAGATCTGGTAGTCTTACCGTCATTATTCAGTGATCACAACGTGATCATTATAGATTTGTCTTTATTTTTTCCAAATTCTGACTCATGGCATCTTAATAGCGATATATTTAATTTTCATAAGAATACCGGAAGATGTTTCTGGAATTTTAAAGCCAGGAAAGGCCTGAAGTGTATTTTAGGAAAAACTATCCCAAAATTGATCAATTGGCAGGGTTCTGAACTGACTCATTTCGAGGATTTTATGAAGGAGGTTATTCGTGTTGCTAATAGATCCTCCTTTTCCAAAAAGAGGAGCTTTGTTCCCAGTTCGCTGATCCCTTTAAATAAGGCAATAAATAGGTTAGTGCGGGAACAATTTCTGTGTAGATCTACTGAATTAAAAAACAAAATATATTTGTTAAAAAGAAGGAGAAGTCGCATCAAGAAGACACTTAAAAAGGAAAAAGAGGATTCTCTTTGGATCAGATTAAGGGAGGCGGTTGTTCATGGCAATACTAGAAAATTTTGGTCTCTCATCGGAGAGGGTTGTGGAGCTAGAGTCAGCCCTCATCCTATTCCTATTGCCGAATCATTATGGGTGTCGTTTATCTCCGCCCTTTATGCTGGGAATGGCGTAACATTTGAAGGTGAGTGCTCCTTAGAAGCTCCGAGAGATGCTGAGCTTTCTATTGAAGCCCCTTCAGAGAAAACCATTGAAATGGCTATTAAGGATATGCGTTCCTCTGGAGCTATGGGGCCCGATGAACTTCCCATTTCGATACTAAAGTTAGATCCTGCTCTGTGGAGTAAAATCCTCTTTCCTTTATTTAGTGCTTGCTTTTCAAGTAAGACTGTGCCATCCTCTTGGAAGGGGAGCATTTTGGTGCCCCTGTTCCAGAAGGGCGATAGGAATAATCCAATGAACTATCGTCAGATAGCTCTCCTTGATGCTATTGGAAAAGTCTTTTCCAAATGCCTTCTAGCTTTAATCACTGATTGGGTTGAGGCGAATCAGATTTTGCCTCTTGAACAAACGGGCTTCCGCAAAGGGCATAGTACTTTGGATAACCTTACAGCCCTGCAGGTTATCCTGGACAAATACGTAAGAGTTCGGGGTGGAGGAGTCTATGCGGCTTTTATTGATTTCTCTACAGCATTCGACAAAGTGGATCGTCCTCTGCTGTGGAGAAAGCTAGCTATATTAGGTATGCCCCCCCTTCTATTAGACCTAGTACGATCTCTACATTCGGACACTTGGTGTCGAGTGTTACAGGGTGGAGAAAGGGGACTCTCGTGTGCTATTCCTTCCACTAATGGTTTAAAACAAGGTTGTCTTCTGGCTCCTCTGTTGTTCTCCCTGTATATTGCTGATCTTCCAAACTCGCTCGCATCTTGTGTTGGTATAGCCCCGGTAGTGGGGGGTTATACTATAGCCTGCCTTTTATATGCTGACGATATTTTAATTTTAGATTTAACTCCTAAAGGCTTAGCTAATCGTCTGCAGGCCTTACATGATTTTGCTGAGTCCCACTTTTTGAAGATAAATGCCTCAAAAAGTAAAATTATGTGCATCACAGGGAGGAAAAAATCCAAATTTGAGAATTATGGTTGGTCAGTAGGTGGGCAGAAATTAGAAGTGGTTAAATCATATACCTTTTTAGGAAGAATTGTTTCAGCAAACCTGAGCGAGAGGCAACACATTGATAACAACTCTCGTAAAGCCCTGTCTCAAGGCAAAAGCTTGAGTTCTCTTTATTCCGCTACAGGGAGAAGACATTTTGCTCTTTTATTAGAGGTTTATAAGGCAAAAATCCCCTCAACCCTCCTATACGGAATAGAATTGATGGATTTAAAACACTGGGGCTTCCTTCATATGATTGAAGGAAAATTATTAAGGTCTTTAACCACCCTGAATTCAGCTTGCTCTACAGCTGCTCTTAGACTAGAATTTGGTCTGCGTAGCAGTTGGGTACAGGGCCTGTCTGCATTAGTACGTTGGGTCGCCAGCCTTGCCAGAGGAGAAATGGGGACTTTGAGATCCCTTCTCAAGAGTGAATTATTGGGAAGTTTTAAAGAGCACTCTCAAATTGTTAAGAATTTCAGAAAGGCAGTGGCACTTCTTGAATTAGATGAGAGTTCTATTTTTATTATTTCTTCTTCCCAACTAAAATCTCTTTTGAAGCAGGCTTCCTGGTCTCTTTGCTTCAGGAGGGATAAAGAATCCATGATAGCTAAGAAGCGAAGTGCCCTACTGTGTAATACTTACTCTAGGAAGTTTGTTCAACCTTATGTATTTTGGAATTTAACACATGGTATTCGGAGATTTTGGTTTCTTTTGAGGCAAGATTTATTGCCGCTTAATTCCCTCTTGGCTAAATGGTATGGGTCTTCCCCCCTATGTAATCTCTGTAATATGTCAGCACAGGATCGTACTCATGTATTGTTTATTTGTCCTGCATTACGTTTACTTCGTTTAAGGTGGTTAAAATCAATTTGTCTACAATTAGGAATCCTTGATGCGAATTCCTTTTTAAAAGCTTTGTATACCCCTCCCAATGAAATGTTTTGCTTCAATATTTTTAACTTTTTTAAAGGGTTTTTAGATATTTATTGATGAAATGAGGAGGATTGTGTCATAGTATGCCCTTTTCGATGGAGAATGTTGTAATTGTTTATTTTTTCTTTTTATGATGGAATATGTATATGTATTTTGTATATTTTGTTTGTGTGGCCCTCTTTGTAGTGCCAAAACATAATAAATAAATTGAAATTGAAATTGTGCTGGATTATAATCTTGTGTTGAAAGGCAAGAGTCCCTCTAGGTTACCAAACTCCGTGAAGGCAATGCCATCAGGAAGAGGCCTGATGGATGAGTAAGCTAACTGAACCCCCTAGCAACGCGATGTTATGGCTTCCATTATAGTAGCAGTATAATACAGCTTTTGCCTTTTCCTGTTCCTAATGGAGCTGCAGATTCTTCTAGAGCATGTCCTGTTTTCCTCAAATTCTCTCTTCTTCCATCTTCTTTCTGCTGTTCTACACATCTGTCTTTGGTGATAAATGGATAAACTAAACCAGGTTTTAGACTTATGCCTATTAGATAGACTGGCTGCCTCAGACAGATGCACCAACATCTTCAAACACGTGATTATGGTTTAATAAAAAGACTTAAGGTTTCTGGCTACCATGTCCCCAAATCCTGAAACAAAGTATTGAGCTTGTCAGTACTCAGTGCTTAGTGCTTTTTATGTGTGCATTACATAAGGTTCCTGATTGAATGATTTTCATTCTTGTATAAAGTTGTTTGTTTTCCGGCTCTGCCATTTCCTCATTTAATTAAAAGATCTTTTTAGATATTCTGATTTCCTCTCTGCCAGCACCAGCATTGCATACACTAACAACAATAGTAATTTGTCTAAGATGCCTCTCTGTCGTGTATCATTAACATATCCACTCCCCAGTTTACCACCCATCTGGTTGATGTCATTTAGTGTGTGCAACCTATAGGCCTTTTTTCACTTGAGGTACATCACAGTCTCAATCCACAACCTGAAGATTTGTGTAATCTGGGAATAGTTCTGCTAAAAGTGTCTATTGGTTGTGAGGTTCTGAAAGTTCTTGCAAAGTTGATAGGTGAGGGACATAGATTGCATTTAGTTGAGCAGGGCCCCTTCAGCGCACCTTGCAGGGGGGCCCCTTAAGCTTTTGTTACGTCACTGCCAGAAACCGATCCAAGGATGCTTGTTTCCCATCCAGGGAGGACCTGCCCTGGCAGTTTGGGCTGGACTGTTCCCATAGGGCGCAGGGTCAAGACTGATTTGCATATGGCTGGGTTCAAACTGAAATGGCACGGGGAGCAAAAAAACGATGAATCTAGACCCAGATCTCTGTATTGGGGTGAATGTATGACATTGTTCTGCATTCTGTCCATCGATTGTTCTTTTTGCATTGAAGCACCCCTAGTCACCCTGGGCTGTTGGCTTAAAGTTAGACAGAAGCAATTGGCATGCCCGTAGGAGGCTTAATCGTCAGTGCTCGGCAAAGACCTAAGCCAACTAATTAAACAATTGAAAGTGGCGACCACAAATGGCTCATATAGCAGGTGTTTGGCTTCCCATCTGAGGTATTTGAAGTACAGGGGCTCAGAAACAGCAAAGACAATGCTAAGAGGTCCAAGGGAGCCTCAGCATCAGCAGCAGTTCCGAGGATACTGATAGTCACCCAAGGAGCCAAAGGAGGATGATGCGGCACAGGTAGGAGGATCTGTGGGGCTCAAGCAGAGGCTTGTGTTTCAGGGAAAGAGACACAAACACTAAGGAGCGCGAGAGCAGGGGGTGGCCCAAGCAGGAGGTCCATTTGAGCTCCAGCAGCAGCTATAGCACAAGCCGAAAGGCATGTAGCCACAATGGTGGCCGTCTGCAAGAGGAGTCAGGTGCTCACCAATTTTCCTGGTCAGCGCAAGGCGTGCCTACAAGGGTGGCAAAGAGACAAAAGTCGTGAACACACTGGGGACACCTGAAGTCAGCACAGCAGTGTCGAACACAAGCAATGCACCTGAGGTAGATGATTCGCCAGCAACACAGGGTGAAAATCGATATGGGGCGGCTGTCAGGGGTGGGGTCGGGTATGCATGATGCAGTAGCATGTGTGGACAGAAAGCCCAGTCTGACCAATTATGATATGCAAGTGGGAGTAGTAAAGCCCAGTACCCAAGGGCAGGGAGACACTGTAGGTGCAAGCACAAGAGGGTGGAACACACCTCTTACAGGAGCAGAGTCTGCAACACCAGGGTTAGCACGGCCAGACCTGACAGCTGGGGGTAATAGCAGGGCCAGAGTCCACAGCTATTAAGAAGCATCAAGACCCCACTAAGAACTTAGCCCCATCAGGGACACACACCAGTCAAACAGATTTGGCAGATCCTACAGTGGAACAGGGGCTCCACTCATCGTGCAGCAAATGGAAAACTGGCCAGCTAGTACATTAGGCCGTCCCCAGTAGACCCACCTATTATTGTGTGGGAAACAGGCCTGGCAAGTCTGGTCCCCCTAACAGTAAAGTAAAGGATATAGCCCAAAGAGTTTATCAACATATATTCACAAAATTGGAGGGGAGGCACGTGGGTTTGGATTTACTCACTCAGGACAAGAAAGAGAAGGATAGAAAAGAGAGGCGCTGGCCCAGAATCGAAAGGTCCATTGACAAATGACGTCATGCATTTAGAACATTGGCCTGCATATTTGTTGAAAAGTTCCCCCAAAGCTCAGCAGCACTTTTCCTCTATGAGCATAAAGTACATGAAGCATAGCCCGAATACCAGGGAGAAGCCTGGCTGCAATACGATGAAGGTTTTGGAGCTAACATGCAGGTGTTGCCGCATAATTGACTGAGATCACCAGGATGTCACAGGCTTCATGCACAACATGGTAGCAGCGCATGCAAAGGGGTGGATACACAAGAGCAAGCATTTCGGGCCTCTGGGAGCAAGAAAAGGCAGGAGACCAGCAAAAGTAAGTCTTACTCAGGAAGGAGGGCTTCTAAGTAACAAGCAATGACTTGCTAGAGGTTTGAGAAGGGTAACTGTAAGTGGGGCCAGGCATGCAAGTTCAGATATGCCAGCATTAACATTGGGGGACATCACCCAGATAGCGAGTTCAAAAAAGGAAGAGGCGCTGGGCAAAAGAAAAAGCCCCCCAAAAAGCAGTAGCAGGTGCACCCTACCCAGGATTGATGTCTGAGAAGGTTGATTTATTGCCACCCACTCCTATACAACTCATATGTTTACTCAGCAAGTACCACAGACATGATAATGCCTAGCTACTGGCAAGAGGTATTAGTGTAGGTTTCCCCATTCTATACAATAGGCCCCATGCAGAGCACCTAAGCAAGAAGCTCACATTGATTGCGAAGAATATAGAGCTCTCAAGGTATCAGGCAGACAAAGAACTCAAGTTAGGCTTCATGGCGGGACCATTTGAGCACCCACCTTTGTAGAACTTTGTTTACTCCTTAGGGGTAGTCCCCTAAAGGGAGCCTGGCCAGTTTAGACTCATCCACCACCTCTCCTACCCCCCAGGAGCATCAGTGAACGACGAGTTGGACCAAGACCAATGTTCAGTGTCCTACGCCACGATGAATGAAGCTGAGGATTTGCTGAGCGATACCAGAAGACAGGCACTGCTGGCTAAGGCAGACATTAAATCTGCCTTCCACCTCCTGCCGGTGCCCCTGGTCAGCCATCATTTGCTGGGCTTACAGCTGGATGGCATATTTTATTAGGACACATGCCTCCCCGTGGGCTGTGCATTATATTGTGTGTACTCCAGTGTTCAGCACCTTTTTGGAGTGGGCGCTCAGTGAGAGATGCCATGTGGGGAGGCAGCTACATTACCTCAATTACTTCCTTTTCATTTGGAACCCTGGTTCAACACAGTGCAGAACACTCTTAGGCAGGCTCGTCCCTCTTGTCAAGCATTTTGCATCACGTCCCCCGAGTACTTCTCAGTTTGCCCACCTAAGTACTACCTATGCCACAGGACCCAAGGGGGTCTACTGTTATTTAAACATCAGGCTGTAACATGCCACAGCAAGTTCCCCTTCATGGCGGGAATGAGGGTAGCCTTAGAGCACACAGATTTCACACCACAAAGTTATGGCTCACATTCTTTCTGTGTAGGAACTAAGAAGACTGCTGCGGCGCATGGCTTGGGTGAGGAAGGAATTAAGTGACTCAGAAGATGGAGATCACAAGTCTTCAGGGCTTACATTAGGCGTGCATGCATTTAAGTTAACCTTTTCTCTCAAAACAGGGACCACATCTTGAAAACGGATGGCCTGGATGCTGGGCCATGCTTACATCATGAGGGTCCAACATTGAGTGAGGGTGCGTAAGCACTACAGGGCTTTTGCTGTCCAACACCATATTGATTTGGATGGACATGCAGAGCATGAAATGGGAGCAGCTCCTACTCAGTGTACACAAGGCGCTGCATGTGCTCAGAAAGCTTGAGGTGATTGGGTGCACTTCGGCCGATAAGGATCTCACTGAGCTCGGGTGACAGACATCCCTCGAGATGATGAAAGAAACTTGAAGTCTTAGCCAGACTGTTCTGAGCTAATAGCGAGTCCTGAGTCGTGGGGATTAGGCCACAACATGGTAGAAAGGTCCAGGATGAAGGTCAACATTTTCATGTCCAAATTCTGCCAGAGTATGGGTTTGGACTTTGCCAGGCATGGCCTCATTAACATTAGGCTCTCGGGTCACTACACAGTTGATGGTATTCAATTATCAGAATGTGGGATGGACATGTTCCTTCTGTACATCGTAGGGGCCCTGAAGCCGATAGAATTTTCTTGGGGACGGCTAATGTTGGAATGACAGTAGGAGCTGACGGCAGTCGTGGAACCACTGGCAGCATAGTGTTGTACAGCACCAAAAGAATGCCAAGATTAACACCTTGGGTCTAAAACAAGAACTGCCTGAACAGGGTCCTTGAGATGCCTCATGGCAGGGACTCTGGGGTCAAACATTGGGCCAGGACGGGGTCAATACAGGGCAGGCAGGCACTTGCTGCCCATGCCCGAGTGAGAGGACTGTGGACTTAAGACATCAGTAGTAAGGGAAGCCTAAAAGCCAGGGTGATAATCACAACAAGCATTGGTATAGCCAATAGGTCTCGTCTTTGGGACCTTATAAGTGTTTAGCCATGCAACACTTAATGTTGTTGCACCAAAGATATCGTGCTGGATAACTAAACACTTATAAGGTCCCAAAGGCGAGACCTATTGGCTATGCCAATGCTTGTTAATTCCTGAGGCCCAGTGCCACTGTGCCTACTGCATGTATTGATATCTGCGGCCCCAGGAGTCCCCCTTTATAAAACCTTAATATAACTTAATGTAATCTCAGGTACACCAATGCCACACTTGCCAGTTAACATCTGTGATTTACACGTTCTACAAGTAAGGGCGCATATTAACATTAAACAGGTTTAAGGATACTTTGCACCTGGAAAAAAACATTATTTTGTCTAAAAATGAACATATCACATTGCATTTCAAGCCCTCAAACACCTGCCCTAATCCCATAGGTTACAAACATTACTGTAAATAAGGTTACCTACCCAGCGACTCGTGCACTAATCCAATTTATTAAGCAAGTATAAATCTATGTGCTAGAGCATACATTTTATCTTCATTCACATATAATATGATGGGACCCCAGGCTCATTTTGGCTAGCCTTCCATACACGCACAGACATATTTCTGAACTAGGTTGCAATTGCAAAAAAATGGAAAAAAAGAGAAAGCCTTACACAAGTATGCGAAAAGGAGCGCGCGTTTATTTATAGCCAATAAAGTTGTAAAAATAAACTAGATTCCGACCTGACATTGGTAGATAACCCTAATCTCATTAACTTGACATGCGACAGGCAAACCAAACATGACACCAGCAGTTGCTATGCCGCCTGAAGAAACTCAAGCGAGCAGACCCACCGAGTCACCCAGCTATTTCAGCAAGAAAAACACGTCCTTTAACCAAAAAAAGCTGGGGATCTGGGACACAAGAATAGCCAACCTAAAGCAGCACACAAGTACAGTGACAGAAAAGGGACTGTTTAAAGCAAAAATATAAAATATAAACTAAAGAAAAAATAACAACTCACTATTAGAATTCCATGCCACAGGCCGACGTCCTTCTTAAAATCTAGTACATTCACAATGGTTTCAGCTGTCAAAATGAAGGGACGTGTTACTGTTGGTCATCAAGTGGTTTCAAAAGTGTGCATACAATAAAGTGTAGTCATGACCATTACAATCCGCCTGATTAATTTATCTCGTACTGTCGCGCCAGGAACACGTGCATTAGATGTTTTTAGTTACACTGTTTTATGAGCGTGGACATGGCCATGAGGCATAGATAAATGACGGGGGCAGCGCACTCCTGTTAGTTCAAGTTAAAACAATGATTTTATCACTTATGACTTAGGTGCTGCAGTGGTATGCTCGCTGTCAATCGGGCATAAAGTCTGTAAGACATATATTAATTCATATATGTAAATTATTTGTGCACATATGCTTATAGTTCATTTTGTTAGACAAAACACATCACTTATAATGCATCCAGATGTTGATACATTTATGTCAGTAAACAAACAAAATACATTTTTAGTTCGTTCAGTTTAGTACATGAGAGAATAAAGATGAGCACAATGTAGATTTTCCTAATAACTTATGACGGAAAGTCTTAATTTTATTAAAGACACGGAGGCAAGTATTATGCCTTCTATTCTTGCATTTATTTCAATAGCAGCAAGATAAGTAACAAAACTACACTCCCCAGAAGGCTGTAGGAGAAAAACTACTGGCCAATGGGGAGAACAGAAACATAAAGAAACCAATCAGGTCAGGCCAACCATAAGGACCTATCTGACCGCAAGCAGTCCTCTTTTCTTGTGCGAATTAGGAAGATGAAAACAGAGGAAATAAGAATAACAATAGGTAAACAGTCAATAGCCAGGTAAACAGTTCTTGAATGAGGAACACCAAGGACGAAAGATCTTGAGGAAACCAAGATGGTAGCCAGATGGAAGTCGACGACAATGGCTCCGGTGAGGCAGGACCAGACTCACGAGGAAGGTGGTGGTAAAGCTGGAGTACCTAGGGGGGAAAAACAGGACAAATTAGAACTGTTGTGGAGGGATAATACTCGCCTCCGTGTCTTTAATAAAATTAAGACTTTCCGTCATAAGTTATTAGGAAAATCTACATTTTATGGCAAGACCGGAGGCTCCTATTATGCTAGTTCAAAGCATATCAACAACCAGAGAAGAAGCAGTAATTACAGGTTTACAATAAAAGGTTTTGAAAACACTGTCATTAGACCAATCTGCTGACTTAAGGATATCCTCTAGACGGGAGCCCGACCAAAAGGCTTTAGAAGCCATGGCACCCCTGGTAGAATGAGCCCCAAACACCGAAGCATCAATGCCCGCAAGAGACATGATCCAACGGACCCAACGGGCCAGAGTAGCAGCGGAAACAGGAAGATGAGGTTTGCGGAAAGAAATGAGCAGTTGGGTATGTGAAGGAGTCCTAAAATCAGCAGATTTTTGTTCATAAGCTTTTAAACAACGACCCACACATAACTTCGGTTGAACTGGAAAGTAAGGATAAAACACTGTTTGTAAATTTGTTTTTGTGCGTCTCTGCACCTGAAACAACACTCCAGTTGGAGAAAACTGTCTTAAAGAAAGGTCTAAAGCCTTAACATCAGAAACACGTTTAATGGAGACTAAACACAACAACATAGTAAGCTTTGCAGACAACATTTTCAAAGAAAGGGCAGCATTATCAGGCCAATCCATAAACAATTTGAGTACCAAATTAACATCCCATAAAGAAGAATACTTAGCCAACGGAGGTTTGGAAAACCGGATTCCTCTTAACAAACGGCAGACCAGCGGGTGAGAGCCGACCGGTTTGTTGTCAATGGGACGATGATTAAGGGAAATAGCTGATCTGTACAGGTTCACCGTGCGATAAGACTTGCCAGCGCTGGCCTCCGAAGCCAGGAAATTAACCACAAAAGTTACAGAGGCTGAAAAGGGATCAATAGACCGTTCCAGACACCAGCTTGCCCAAAGAGACCAAGCGGATTTGTATGCTCTGGAAGTACCGGGGGCCCAGGCCCGGCTGATAAAGATTGAAGCTTCCTGAGAAAGGACTTGGTCAGAAGAGAGAGACCGGAGAGCTTCCAGGCCGAAAGAGTCAGAGACCGATCCAGGATGAGGGAGTGAGGAGAACCTCGAGGGTCCAGAAGAAGGTCCGTGCAATGAGGGAGAAGGACCGGAAAGTCCACCGCTAATTCCAAGAGAGAAGGGAACCAAATCTGGGATTGCCAAAAGGGCACCACCATGACCAGAGACGTTTGTTGGCGTCGAATTTGGGAAAGAACTCTGTTGATCATGAGAAAGGGAGGGAAAGCGTAATTGAGATGAAGTGACCAATCCTGAAGGAACGCATCGGTCGCTAAAGCCAGCGGATCCGGGCGCCAGCTGTAAAAACGAGGTAACTGAAAGTTGAGGCGGGATGCAAACAGGTCGATGAAGAAAGGACCCCACTTGAGAGAGAGAGAATGAAACACGGAGGGAAGTAATTTCCAGTCGCTGGAATCCCGGAGATACCGAGAGTGCCAATCCGCGACGGAATTGAGATTGCCGGGGAGATACTCGGCCTGGAGGGAGAGATTGTGGGAGAGGCAGTAATGCCATAGACTCTTGGCGAGTTCTGCGAGGGGTTTGGATCTTGTGCCACCGAGATGGTTGATGTAACGGACCGCAGAAACATTGTCCATCCTGAGAAGAATGGAACAACTTACCTTGTTCTTTGCGAGGCTGCGGATTGCAAAGGAGCCGGAAAGCATCTCTAAACAGTTGATGTGCAATGACGACTCCTCTAGAGACCATGAACCTCCAGTCGAGATTGGCCCACAACGGGCGCCCCAACCTGCCAGGCTGGCATCTGATTCTAACACAAGATCTGGGGCCGTGGCGAAGATAGTCCTTCCGTTCCACGCATCTAAATGGTCTATTCACCATTGCAGTTCGGAACGCGAATCTCGATCTAGGTGGATAAGATCTGAGTAAGCCAGCCCCTGACGCAGATGTCGAATTTTTAGGCGCTGAAGAGCCCGATAATGAAGAGGACCTGGGAAGATGGCTTGAATGGAGGCGGAGAGAAGCCCCACGATTCTTGCGAGGGAGCGGAGGGATATGTGAGAGAGAGAAAGAACTTGAGAAATTTCTGAACGAATAGATGCGATCTTTTCGGTAGGGAGAAAGAGAGACGCCGAGGGAGAGTCCACGCGGAACCCCAGGAACTCTACACTTTGAGAGGGAACCAACATGGATTTCTCTGGATTGACCAGAAAACCGAGATCGAGCAAAAGAGATTGGGTCACCTGAAGGTCCCGCAAGAGACCTGGTTTGCTCGTATTCATCAGAAGGATATCGTCCAGATAGATGATTAGGCGAATTCCCAAAGCTCGAAGATAGGCCACCACAGGTTTCATGAGTTTGGTGAAACACCAAGGGGCCGAAGAAAGCCCGAAGGGGAGCGAACAAAACCGATAAGTGACGCCCAGCCATTGAAACTGGAGGAATTTGGAATGCGAGGGATGGATAGGAACTGTCAGATATGCATCCTGAAGATCTAGCCGTACTAACCAGTCGTTGGTTCGAAGGGTGTCGCGTAAATGGATAATGGTTTCCATTTTGAAATGTCTGTAAACGACAAACTGGTTGAAGACTTTGAGATTGATAACGGGACGCATCTTCTTGTTCTTTTTGCGAACCAGAAACAGGGTGCTGAGAAAGCCCGAGGGATCGAATGGGAGTTTTTGGATAGCTTGCTTTGTCAACAGGGAAAGAATTTCTTGAGAGATCAAGCGTGACACGTCGTCGGAAAAAACCAGAGGAGGAGGTAAAGTAACCTGGAAAGGTGGAGCGTAAAACTCTATGAGATAACCTTGGACGGAGCTGAGAACCCAAGGGTCCGAAGTCAGGGTTTGCCATTTGCTTAGGAAAAGAGCTAAACGCCCTCCCACGGGAGGGCCAGAAGACAGGCTTACCTTGTTGGGAGAAGTTGGAGTTGCTGTTGCCTCTGTGGCCCCTTTGTCCACGACCCCGGAAGCCACGGCCACGCTGGGGGTAGAACTGAGGTTTGTATTCTTGAAAACCGGCGTTGGAGGCGCCTCTGGAACCTTGGAAGTTGGAAGAACGGCCGGAAGAGCGGCTTCTGCCTCTGCCGGCCCTGCCAAAAACCCGAGGAGCAAAAACCTTTTTTATGGAAAGTTGGGCCTTGTCAAGCGAGGCAAAAGTGGAGACAAATTTAGACAGGTCTTTGACCAGAGAATCACCGAAGAGTAAGCCATCCGCTTTGAGTCCAGGGTCCTGAGAAGCCAGATTGGCTAACTTAGGATCTAACTTAATTAGAAGACCCTTGCGCCTTTCATGCGTAATGGCGGCATTGGCATTGCCCAATAAACAAAAAGTACGTTGAGCCCAAAGGGAAACTTCTTCGGGGTCTAGCACTAACTCATCAGAGCGCGCCGACTCTGCCAGATCTAAAATACGGGCAAGAGGGCCCACCATATCCAAAAGTTTGTCCTGACAAGAGGACCATGCTCTATCCACCCCCTTACGAGGGTCCTTACCGAACTTTGAGAAGAAGGTGAGGAGCGGTTGATCAATAGTGGGAGTGACTGTAATGTTGGAGGCCAAAGAAGGCTTGGGGCATTAGGATTTTAATTTTGCTCTGACAGATTTATCTAACGGTTGTCGTAGTTTGGCGGATATATACTCTCCCACATGGGGAATGGGAAACCATTCCGTAGAATTTGGATGTCTGATTAAAGCAGGATCAAACATGGGCATGCCTTCTGAGTCTAGAATGGGTTCGGACTCGAAGGGAGATAACTTTTGCTTCTTGGGTGAAGAATCTTCAACACCAAAAAGATCAAAGAGGGGGTCGTCATATGTGTCACATAAATCATCATCATCCGTATCCTGGATGGTATTAATGACCAGCTTCTTAGGAACCTCCACATGTTTAAGCTTGGCTTTACTTTTGCCAAATGTCAAAGTAATCCCCTCCTTTGACTGAGGCCTGGGAGGAACATCATCCTCAATCTTGCGCGAGGAAACCTCGCTAACCACATGTGACACTTTACGGGGTAAAATAGTGGAAGGAACCAGTTTACGTTTTCTGCTTTCCCCCGCAGACTGGGCCAAAGCTTTGGTCATCATACGAAGTAAAGAATTCTCCATGGTTTTAGACACTTTCTGCATGGAATGTTCAACTGCAGACTCCACAGAAGAATTGATAAAATGGCTCAAATCTGATTTTAAATTAATATTTTCCTCATTATCGAGCTCAGGAGAGCTGGGAACCTCCATTTCCACTAAACTGGAAAACAACGGGTTAATGTGAGCAGAAGAACAAAGGGGCGTGTAGAAAAGGCTTGCCGGTGAAAAAATGAACCTCCAAAGAAGGTGTGGCCAAGGAATGCACAGACGAGCGCTGAGGGAACTGAGGACACGAAGCTACAAGCAGCGCTGACAGGCGTCACAGAAGCGAGTCGTTGCAGCGCTGACAGGCGTCACAGAAACGAGTCGTTCCGCGAGCCGTTCTGAGGCAGCGAGCGAAGCCGGTAAAATAAACAAAGCGCGCGTGCGCGCGCGAACAGACGCGCTGAATACAAAGCCGAGAAACTTCAAAAGATCTCAAACGACAACAAAGTCGAAACCATAGAAACGCAGCGCAGAAAACGAAGCTTAAGGAAACAATAAAAACAGCATAAATATGCTTAAACACTCAATAAACACAATTTTCAAATGGGAGAATTGAAGAATGTGACTTATCTGACTGCGAGCAGCAAGAAAAGAGGACTGCTTGCGGTCAGATAGGTCCTTATGGTTGGCCTGACCTGATTGGTTTCTTTATGTTTCTGTTCTCCCCATTGGCCAGTAGTTTTTCTCCTACAGCCTTCTGGGGAGTGTAGTTTTGTTACTTATCTTGCTGCTATTGAAATAAATGCAAGAAAAGAAGGCATAATAGGAGCCTCCGGTCTTGCCATAAAATTACTGTTACCATTACATCATGGCGGATGTCCGCCTGTCCCGTTTCTATTTTCACCATTATCCACACCGGACGTCACACTTTGGAGCCGTCCTTTCTCTCTAGTCTGTATTTAGCGGCTCGCTGTAATCCCACGAGCATCCTGTTCAGGTACCGGTCTTCACCTGTTGTAACGGTTCGCGTTCTTCTTGTCCCCCCGACATTCATGTAAGTTTGTATCTCTGCTTTTACCGTTGAGCTTCGTTCGTTTATTTGTTTTTCTGTTTTCATTGTTTTCCGTTTGATTGATGGGATTGCCCCATCACTCTTACCCACTTATTTTTTCGTTTTTTAGCCTAATACCACTGTGTCTCTACCCGTGAACAGTTGTTGGTAAGTGGTAAGCCACTTTTCTTCACATTGTACCACTTCGCTTCCCAGCTTCTTGTTTCCAACCCATTGTCGTTGTCTCTTTTACAGCAGTGCATCGGCTGGTATTTCCGCATTTGCCCGTATCTTCACTCTTAGTGAGGTCTTTTTTGGTACATTAGACGAGGTGAGTCCACCTCGCCATGTATACCTCCGTACTCCTTACCGTTTCTACATTTCTAGTAGATTACAGATTATCGCCCTTTCAATTATCATCACGGTGCATTACTTTTTCTGCTGGCGTTGTTCTTGCTGCCCCTATTTCAACACAATATATTGTTGTATGCACACACCCCACGAATAGTGGCTCGTGTCACTGCCTATGTAGCGTGACTAATCGCTTGTTGCATCATCAGCAATGGTTTTCATTGAGTACTATCAGTATGTGTTCGATTATCAGTAGTGTCTATTATTATTGTGTTTTTGTCCTTAGATTGTCCCTGACGAAGGGACGTGCCGGTCCCGAAATGCATTGTGCTCATCTTTATTCTCTCATGTACTAAACTGAACGAACTAAAAAGGTATTTTGTTTGTTTACTGACATAAATGTATCAACATCTGGATGCATTATAAGTGATGTGTTTTGTCTAACAAAATGAACTATAAGCATATGTGCACAAATAATTTACATATATGAATTAATATATGGCTTCTGAATTCAATTGATTTGTTTGATTATTTTGTATATGTTAAGGTGACTAATAACCAAGGGTCATAGCCACCTCCAGCACTGTGCGCAGTGGTAACTACCGCAAGGTCAGTTTCTTTTTCATGAGGCATAGAAACACTTCACAACATAAAACAAGCATTGGCCGCGCGACTGTAAAAGTAACGCGGCCGTGAAAGCGAAAGTGATGATCGCGGGGACGCGCTCTGTGGTGGGGGAGGGGCGGAGCGAGGCACGCTGTAAGGTTACCGCGAGGAAAGCCAGATGGTGGCTGCGCACGTGCTCGCATGCGTAACCGCAAGCTTGAGGCCAGCAAAAGCGTGTGGTAGTACTTTGAAAAGCCCACTCACTAAATGTCTCCCCAGAGCAGTGCATTCGCTGGCTCAGGCAAGACCTAAAAAGGGGGCCCTAGAACAAAGTGCTGTCAAAGGATGATTTTTGGGGATGAACAAGAAGGCTTCACGATGCTCCAAAGTTCGACTTATGACTGCAGTTGATGTAAAACCAATAAAGGCATTATTTACAATGTGCAAGTTGTTCAATTTTCAGTATGTTTGCATGCTTTGGTGCATATTAATTTCCAAGAAACTAGTGATGATTTAGGACAGAGCATGAAAAGAATTGCTAAATTCCTGCAGCTGTTTACACACCTAGAAAGCCTGTGGTTCCTTTGTTAACAAGTTGGATTAGTGTGAATGGCTGGGAGGCCCTAAAGGAAGCTCACCCATTTGGGGTGGGTTGAAGTGCGGGCTAGAGGAGGTGGAGCCAGACTCTAGAGGGGACCGCAGCTAAAAGACCTCGAGGGCGGCTGAGTATAAGGGTCATACAGCCAGATGCCCACGGAAATTCTTCCTTGGCAATGGCTTGCGGGGTTCAAAGGGCCCAATCGTAGCCACAGGATATTCAATAGGAAGCAGTGTAGGCAAGGACAGCAAGCGATTAACACTTTGGGCCAAATGAAAAAATATAACCGAACAAGGTCCTTGGGATGCCTCACAGTTGGGAAACAGGGGGCAAATAGAGGGTCACGATGGGGACAGTGCAGAACAGCCACAGCTCTTGCACCTCGGGCCTGGCCAGAGGGCGATGAATGCCAGACATCAGTAGCAAAGGAAGCCTAGAATCTGCGGTGCTCAAAACACAAAGGGAGCACTAGAACAAAGTGCTCTCATAGGATGATTTATGGGGACGGAGAAGTATTTATGATTCTCCGAAGATTAATTTATGACTAGTTGATTTAAAACCAATGAAGGCAGGAGTTCGATTTTCCAGATGTTTGCATGCCTTGGTGCATATTTGTTAGAACCGGCGGTCTCTAGTTGGCAGAGGTATACACTTCTGACAAATAGGGACCAACCAACTCTAGTCAGGGCAAGGGGATTACACACTCAGATAACCCCTGCTACCCCCTTGGTAGCTTGGCAGAGCAGACAGGCTTATCTCAGAGGCAGTGTGTTAAGCATTTATGACCACATACAGTAATAAAGTGAATACACTACAGATGGACACGACACAGAAGTTATTATAAAAATAGGATCTTTATATAAGGTTTAGCACAAGACCAAATAACGACAAAAATATACCACAGTCTTAATAAATACTCTTTGGAAGGAAAAATATTAGTTCAAGTAAGGTTTCTTCTTGGCAAATAGTTCTTTAGCAAAGTATTCTTCTGAGCACAGTTCTTTGGCAACAATGTAACCCCCACAGGAGTCACACGACGTCGAGTCTACAAGATTCCCAAGGTTCGGCGTCGACCGCGAGGAGCGCTACGTCGAGCCTGGAGTTGCAACAGACCCCACAAGTACAGTACCTTGAGAAACGAAGAAAACGATGATCCACGGCGTCGAGATGTCGGCGTCGAGGTCGTGCCTCGGAGTCGGGTCAATCCGCAGCGGCGTCGAGGGATGTCGGGCCGGAGCAGCGCTCACGGCGTCGAGAAGGGCGTCGAGTCGATGCGATCAGCAGCGGCGTCGGGACGGGGTCGCTTGGAGGTAGAGCCGATACTCACTCCTCCCTGGCGTCGATACCGGCGTCGAGACGGGGTCACTTGGAGCCGGGGCCGATACCCACTGCTCACTGGCGTTGCTGCTGGCGTCGATCGGGCCCGGCGGCCGGCGTCGAAGGCTCGGGACACTGGAGCCGTTACTCACGATGTCGAGCTGGATTCGGCGGCGTCGGCGGCGTCGAGACTGCAGATTTTCCCTTGTATACTGGAAACAACACTTTCCAGCAATTCAGCAATTCAGTAGATGGTGAAGTCCTTTGGCCCTGTGACTTCAACAGGAGACTGGCACTCTTCCAGTCCTTGGAGATTTCCTAGCAAGTGTTCAGAGAGTACACACCAAGTTCCTCTCTCCTTGTTCCTTGGCAAAAATAAAGAAGCAGCTTTCAGGTTCCTCCACAGCAAAACAGCACTCTGGCAGAAAGGGGAGGCAAGTCCTTAGATCAGCAGGCTTCTTGTCCTTGGTACAGGTTTCCTTGTCAGAAGTGATCTGAGTTCTTGGTTCAGGGGTCCTTCTCTTATACCCCTTTTTCCCTTTGTTCCCTTTGTCCAAGCAGGGCGATTCCCACCATCTCAGGTTTGTTGTGGGTGTTGCCAGGCAGAGGCACCTGGCCTATTCACTGAGCAGGGCAGAGTCCTCAGCCGCCCAGCAGGAGGCGGAGCCAGTATTGTCACTGGCAGGAGCAGGGCTATCAGTCGCCCAGCAGGAGGCGGAGCCTGTATTGTGTCAGGCAGGGCAGGCTACTCTTCCCTCACTCTATGTGTAAACGCCCCATTCACCCCACACTGACTCACTCAGACCTCTGGGGCCACCCAGCCCCTGACACACACACCAAACCAGCAGAGACCGGTAGATAGTTGGACAAGAAAATAGCCACTTTCTAAAAGTGCTATTTTCAAACATAGAATTTAAAAACCATCCATCCTAAAGGGTGTGTTATTAAATTCTGAGTTCAGGGATACTAAACTTGACTTGCTACCATGCTCCCTGAGTCAGATAGATTATAATGGAGTTAATAATCAGTCTGCCCAGTCTGGCCTATTGGAGGCAGGTAGCCCTTCAATAGTGAAAAACGAAAATGGCTGTAATTCACTATTAGGTCATGCCACACACATCAGGGCATGACCTACCTTTTACCAACAATGCACCCTGCCCTAGGGCCTACCATAGAGGTGTCTGAAATGTGGCAAAGTGAAGGTTTAGAGACTGGTAAGTAGGTTTCCTTACCAAGTCGACATGGCAGTCAGGGACTGCACGCAGGCGCCGCGGTGGCAGGCCTGAGACACATTTTGCACGCTGCTTCTGTGGGTGGCACAACCAGTGCTGCAAGCCCACCAGCAGCAGTTAACTTACACGCCCTTGGCACACGCAGTGCACTAGACTAGGGTCTGAACAGTAAGTCAACCAAGCCAATCATGGTAACACCAATCAATGTACAATTTAACATAGGGAGCACTTGCACTGTGGCACTGATCAGCAGTGGCACAGTGCCCAAAGCAATAATCCAGCAAAAACATCGTAAACAGAGGAGGCAAACAGAAAAAAATGGAGGAGAGACTCATGCCAATGATGCCAGGTCTAACACGTGTCCCCTCCAGCTGAAATGTGGGGAGAACTACCCTTCACCCAGGGAGTCCTCATCACTAAGGCGGAAAAATCTGGACAGACCATCAGCATTGGCGTGATCTGTACCAGGGCGGTGTTCCACCGTAAAGTCCATCCCCTGTAGGGAAATGGACCACCTCAACAGCTTTGGGTTCTCACCCCTCATCTGCATTAACCATCTGAGGGGCCTGTGGTCTGTCTGAACCCGGAAGTGAGTCCCAAACAGGTAGGGTCTTAGCTTCTTCAGCGCCCAGACCACAGCAAATGCCTCACGCTCTATCGCACTCCACCTTTGTTCCCTGGGAAGTAACCTCCGGCTGATGAAGGCTACAGGTAAGTCTCGGCCCTCCTCATTCATCTGTGCCAGAACAGCCCCCACACCATGCTCTGAAGCGTCTGTCTGGACAATGAATCCTTTTGAAAAGTCGGGTGCCTGGAGGACCGGTGCTGTACACATTGCAGTTTTCAGGGTGTCAAAGGCGTTCTGACAGGCGTCAGTCCAGATCACAAGTCTCGGCTGCTTCCTGGAAGTCAGCGAGGTCAAGGGGTGCACAATGTTGCCATACCCCTTGACAAACCTCCTGTAGTAACCCGTGAGACCCAAGAAGGCTCTCACCTGAGTCTGGGTTTTGGGCGGTTCCCAAGCCAGGATGGTATCTATCTTGGGTTGCAGGGGGGCCACCTTGCCGCTCCCTACTTGGTGCCCCAAGTACACCACTGAACCCTGCCCAATCTGGCACTTACTAGCCTTGATTGTGAGGCCTGCTCTGCGCAGGGCCAACAACACTTCCTGGAGGTGGCGCAAGTGTTCCTCCCAGCTGGCGCTGAACACTGCTATATCGTCCAGGTAGGCGGCGCTGAAATCTTCCAGCCCGGCCAATACCTGGTTAACCAACCTCTGGAATGTGGCAGGGGCATTCTTCATCCCAAAGGGCATCACACGGAACTGGTAGTGCCCATCTGGTGTGGAGAATGCAGACCTCTCTTTTGCCCCATCAGTCAAGGCGATCTGCCAGTACCCAGACGTTAGATCAAACGTACTAAGGTACCGGGCAGCCCCCAACCGATCGATGAGCTCATCAGCTCTGGGGATGGGGTGCGCGTCAGTCTTGGTGACCGAATTGAGTCCTCGGTAATCCACACAGAACCGAAGTTCTGGTGAAGCACCAGGCGCTGCAGCCTTTGGGACCAAGACCACTGGGCTGGCCCAAGGACTGCTAGAGGACTCAACCACCCCTAAGGCAAACATCTTGGAGACCTCCTCCTTGATGTATGCTCTGACCTTGTCAGTCACCCTGTAGGCCTTGTGCCTCACAGGAGTGCTGTCCCCAGTGTCCACATCATGGACACACCACTGAGTGACACCAGGGATCAAGGAGAACAGATCAGGGAATTGTACCAACAAATGGCGACAATCTTGCTGCTGCTCAGGGGTCAGTGTGTCAGAGAGGACAACACCATCCACTGACCCATCTTTTTCTTTCGCACACAGGAGGTCAGGAAGAGGCTCACTCTCCTCCTCCATCCCAGCATCTGTGGCAAGGAGCATGCCCACTTCGGACCTGTCTAAGTGGGGCTTTAACCGGTTGACATGCAGGACCCTTAAGGGGTTCCTGGGAGACTTCAAGTCCACCAAGTAGGTGACATCGCTCTTTTTCTCCACAACCTCAAATGGTCCGGTCCACCTGTCCTTGAGCGCACAAGGTTCCACAGGGGCCATGACCCAAACTTTCTGACCAGGTTGAAGCTCAACCAGAGTGGCATTCTGATCGTACCACCGCTTCATCTCTTCCTGGCTGGCCTCCAGATTTGCCTGAGCAAGATCTCTGAAGCGCCGAGTCTGGTTCCTAAAGGCCAGCATGTAACTATATACATCCTGGGGAGGTTTCCTGGGAGATTGCTCCCAGCCTTCTTTAACCAGACTCAAAGGTCCTCTTACCGGGTGACCATACAAAAGCTCAAAGGGGCTGAACCCTAGAGACTTCTGTGGCACCTCACGGTAAGCAAACAGCAGGCATGGCAAGAGGACGTCCCATTTACGCCTCATTGGTTCTTCAAGACCCATGATCATGCCTTTTAGGGTCCGGTTGAATCTCTCAACCAGCCCATTACCTTGAGGGTGGTAAGGAGTGGTAAACTTGTAGGTTACCCCACACTCCTTCCACAGAGACTTCATATAATTCGAAATGAAGTTGGTGCCCCGGTCTGACACCACCTCTCTGGGGAACCCCATGCGGGAGAAAACACCCATCAGTGCCCGTCCCACCACGGGGGCCGTCACTGTTCGGAGAGGGATGGCTTCCGGGTACCGGGTGGCATGGTCCACCAAGACCAGGATAAACCTGTTGCCCATGGCTGTCTTGGGGTCCAGTGGCCCCACAATGTCAATTCCCACTCGCTCAAAGGGGGTACTGACGACGGGAAAAGGTTGGAGGGGAGCCTTCTGCTTCCGCCCACTTTTCCCACTTGCCTGGCAAGTCTGACAGGTCCTACAATGGATATCTGAATCCCTTCTCATCTGAGGCCAATAAAAATGGGTGACAAGCCTGTCATAGGTCTTGTCCTGCCCCAGATGTCCAGCTAACGGAACGTCATGAGCCAACCCCAGTAGGAAGGCTCTGAAGCGCTGGGGTACCACCAGCACACGGGCTGACCCAGGTTCAGCAGCCTTAGGCTCGCTATACAGGAGGTCGTTCTCCCAGTAGACCCAATGTGATCCTGACTGATCACCTGTCGTTTGGGCTGAGGCCTGCTGCCTCATACCCACAAGAGAAGGGCACACTTTCTGCTCAGCACAAAATTCCTCCCTGGAGGGACCACCATCCTGCTGCCAATGGGTCAGCTCGGGCAGGTCTCCCAGTTCGGCCACTTGTTCTCCTGTCGGTTCCAGGGCATCCCCCTCAGGGTCTGCTCCCTCCTGGACCGCGGGAACGATGGGGGACGGTTTCCCGCGCCCCCTGCCCCTTCTCTTCACGGTTGGGACCTGGGCCATACTTTCAGGCTCCAGGGCCCCATCAACACCCTTACTGACTGACATGGACCGGGTGGTCGCACACACCCACTCAGGCAGACCCAACATTTCCAGATGCGCTTTTCTCTCCACCTTAGCCCAAGGGGAGTCCTCCAAATCATTGCCCAAGAGACAATCAACAGGCATGGCGGGCCTCACAGCAACCTGAAGAGTACCTGAGACCCCCCCCCACTCAAAGGGAACTTGAGCTACCTCACACTGACTCTGTGAGTTGTCGGCAGCTACAACGGGGTAGAATGCATGAGGGACCACCTGCTCTCTGGACACCAAGTGACACTTGACAGCTGTCACACTCGCTCCGGTGTCTCTGAGAGCTTCCACCCTATGGCCATTAATGGTCACCCACTGCCTATATTTCTTAGTGTTACTAGGCAGAGGGGTTGGAGGGACCATTTCTACGTCTCCTAAAGAGACCAGGGACATTTCTGCGGGACCCCACCCACCGGGGGCACCCATCTCCTCCCCTCCCAGGGCTACACTCGCTACCTGACGAGGGGGTGCACGCGGCGGTGCATTCGAATCCTTCATGGGACACTGGGGATCATAATAACGGTGTCCCACCTGCTTACAGGCATAGCAGGTCATGGGGCCCCTGTGAACAGGTTTACCTGTCGGGGCCTCTGGCTTCTTTACAGGGGGAGGCTGGGAACCCTTCCCTTGGTTCCCTTGGGGACTACTTTGGGGCCCTTTCTGAAACTCCCTCTGTTTACCCCTGTCCCCCCCACTCTTCTGCTGGGGACCCTGCCCACCTTTGGCTGAGTCTCCCACTGGACCCTTGTGGACCCTGGTACTGACCCAGCGGTCCGCCTCCTCAGCAAGTTTTCTAGGGTTAGATAGCTTGCTGTCAACAAGGTGCTGGCGTAGCTCTGGAAAACAGTTATTAGACAAGTGCTCCCAAGCAAACAAATCATAAAGAGCATCATAACTATCAACCTTGCTACCCTTTATCCAACCATCCATGGTTCTGCAGAAAAAAGACACATATTCAACCCACGTAGTACCAGGCAACTTCTTACATTCTCTAAAGGTTTGTCTGTACTTTTCTGGAGTTAAGCCATATCTCAGCATTAAAGCATCTTTCATATGAGTATAAGACATCCTATCCTCAGCAGGAAGGCTCAACAAGGTATCTCTCCCCTCGTTTGTAAAGCGGCTCCACAACCCCGTTCCCCAATCCTTCTCAGGGACCCGGTGGGCCAACAATGCTAACTCATATGCTTTAAACCATTGGCTAATATCTTCATTCTTACTGTAATCCTTGATCACATCTTTAGGAAAATAAAACCTACTTTCTGCAGGCACAGATGGAGTGCTGCCACCAGAGGGATTCAACTCTAAACTCTTAGTTTTAAGCTCCATCTCCCTCACCATCTTCTCACGTTCAAACGCTAATTTCTCTCTCTCAAAATCTAATCTTTTGCTCTCCATTTCAGCTTCTCTCTTGCTTCTTGCATTCTCTAATTCCAACTGCCCTCCTAATTTAAGTTTTGCCATTTCTAACTTGTACCCCCTCTCCTTCTCCCTGTCTTCTAATTCTTCGGGGGAAAGGCTCCTAGAGGACGCACTACTGCCTGGAGATGACACTGGCCCACCTGTGGGCTCTTCCTCTTCCTCTTCTTCTTCCTCTTCCGGTACCACCACCGGATCAGAGGGATTTCTGGCCTCTAACCAGGCCTTCAGCGCTTTGAGGAAGCCCTCTTTCTTTGAGACACCTGTGGTAGGAACTTTAAACTGCTTGCAAAATCCTTTTAGATCTTTTAGCGTGTAGGAATCTATCTTCTCCTTATCGAATTCCCCCACAACATTCTCCACAGGTGTAGCAGCTCCGGCATTCTCCATGGTCAAAACTGGCAGTGTTTAAGAAAATAAGCTCCAGGAAAGCGGAGAACAAAAATAGAATATCCTACCAAACGGACTGTGGCTGCGTTATGGTCTGCTTTCACTATGTAGCGTACACTAATCACTGCACATGAGTCATAAATGCAAAGTTCAAATCCCACCGCTGCCACCAATGTTAGAACCGGCGGTCTCTAGTTGGCAGAGGTATACACTTCTGACAAATAGGGACCAACCAACTCTAGTCAGGGCAAGGGGATTACACACTCAGATAACCCCTGCTACCCCCTTGGTAGCTTGGCAGAGCAGACAGGCTTATCTCAGAGGCAGTGTGTTAAGCATTTATGACCACATACAGTAATAAAGTGAATACACTACAGATGGACACGACACAGAAGTTATTATAAAAATAGGATCTTTATATAAGGTTTAGCACAAGACCAAATAACGACAAAAATATACCACAGTCTTAATAAATACTCTTTGGAAGGAAAAATATTAGTTCAAGTAAGGTTTCTTCTTGGCAAATAGTTCTTTAGCAAAGTATTCTTCTGAGCACAGTTCTTTGGCAACAATGTAACCCCCACAGGAGTCACACGACGTCGAGTCTACAAGATTCCCAAGGTTCGGCGTCGACCGCGAGGAGCGCTACGTCGAGCCTGGAGTTGCAACAGACCCCACAAGTACAGTACCTTGAGAAACGAAGAAAACGATGATCCACGGCGTCGAGATGTCGGCGTCGAGGTCGTGCCTCGGAGTCGGGTCAATCCGCAGCGGCGTCGAGGGATGTCGGGCCGGAGCAGCGCTCACGGCGTCGAGAAGGGCGTCGAGTCGATGCGATCAGCAGCGGCGTCGGGACGGGGTCGCTTGGAGGTAGAGCCGATACTCACTCCTCCCTGGCGTCGATACCGGCGTCGAGACGGGGTCACTTGGAGCCGGGGCCGATACCCACTGCTCACTGGCGTTGCTGCTGGCGTCGATCGGGCCCGGCGGCCGGCGTCGAAGGCTCGGGACACTGGAGCCGTTACTCACGATGTCGAGCTGGATTCGGCGGCGTCGGCGGCGTCGAGACTGCAGATTTTCCCTTGTATACTGGAAACAACACTTTCCAGCAATTCAGCAATTCAGTAGATGGTGAAGTCCTTTGGCCCTGTGACTTCAACAGGAGACTGGCACTCTTCCAGTCCTTGGAGATTTCCTAGCAAGTGTTCAGAGAGTACACACCAAGTTCCTCTCTCCTTGTTCCTTGGCAAAAATAAAGAAGCAGCTTTCAGGTTCCTCCACAGCAAAACAGCACTCTGGCAGAAAGGGGAGGCAAGTCCTTAGATCAGCAGGCTTCTTGTCCTTGGTACAGGTTTCCTTGTCAGAAGTGATCTGAGTTCTTGGTTCAGGGGTCCTTCTCTTATACCCCTTTTTCCCTTTGTTCCCTTTGTCCAAGCAGGGCGATTCCCACCATCTCAGGTTTGTTGTGGGTGTTGCCAGGCAGAGGCACCTGGCCTATTCACTGAGCAGGGCAGAGTCCTCAGCCGCCCAGCAGGAGGCGGAGCCAGTATTGTCACTGGCAGGAGCAGGGCTATCAGTCGCCCAGCAGGAGGCGGAGCCTGTATTGTGTCAGGCAGGGCAGGCTACTCTTCCCTCACTCTATGTGTAAACGCCCCATTCACCCCACACTGACTCACTCAGACCTCTGGGGCCACCCAGCCCCTGACACACACACCAAACCAGCAGAGACCGGTAGATAGTTGGACAAGAAAATAGCCACTTTCTAAAAGTGCTATTTTCAAACATAGAATTTAAAAACCATCCATCCTAAAGGGTGTGTTATTAAATTCTGAGTTCAGGGATACTAAACTTGACTTGCTACCATGCTCCCTGAGTCAGATAGATTATAATGGAGTTAATAATCAGTCTGCCCAGTCTGGCCTATTGGAGGCAGGTAGCCCTTCAATAGTGAAAAACGAAAATGGCTGTAATTCACTATTAGGTCATGCCACACACATCAGGGCATGACCTACCTTTTACCAACAATGCACCCTGCCCTAGGGCCTACCATAGAGGTGTCTGAAATGTGGCAAAGTGAAGGTTTAGAGACTGGTAAGTAGGTTTCCTTACCAAGTCGACATGGCAGTCAGGGACTGCACGCAGGCGCCGCGGTGGCAGGCCTGAGACACATTTTGCACGCTGCTTCTGTGGGTGGCACAACCAGTGCTGCAAGCCCACCAGCAGCAGTTAACTTACACGCCCTTGGCACACGCAGTGCACTAGACTAGGGTCTGAACAGTAAGTCAACCAAGCCAATCATGGTAACACCAATCAATGTACAATTTAACATAGGGAGCACTTGCACTGTGGCACTGATCAGCAGTGGCACAGTGCCCAAAGCAATAATCCAGCAAAAACATCGTAAACAGAGGAGGCAAACAGAAAAAAATGGAGGAGAGACTCATGCCAATGATGCCAGGTCTAACAATATTCATGACCAATAACCATGTGACACTTTATGATACAGCATGAAAAGAATTGCTAATGAACTGTGGCTGTTAACACACCAAGAAAGCCTGTGGTATCTTTGTGGAGAAGGTGGGAGCAGTGTGAAAGGCTGTGAGGTCCTGAAGGAAGTTAGTCTGTTTGGGGTGGGTTAGAGGACAAGGCTGGGAGACAGCAATCCAAGTAACAACTTTATACAACACCTGATTCAAACTATTATACACCATAACATCGCTCTTACTAAGCCTAACCGCTGTCACACAGATAAAGGACCTGGGATGTACAAATAAGAGTACCTCTGGCACTGGTGGTACAAAGAGGTTGTTGGAAATGGCCCTTTGTGCAGGGTTATCCCCAAACTTTTTGCTTCTTCCTCCTTTTTTTCCTGACCTGCTGTTGTTGGTTTTCGGACTCTGGGCACTTTACTACTGTCATTCAGTGGTAAAGTGCACTTGCTCTCTGTGTAACTTGTGTTATGGATTGGTGTTTCCACAATTGGCATATTTGATTTACTAGTCAGCCCCTAGTAAAGCGCACTTAGTGTGCCAGGGCCTGTAAATCAAAAGCTACTAGTGGGCCTACAGCACTGATTGTGCCACCCACATGAGTAGCCCTGAAAAGGTAACTCAGACCTGCCACTGCAGAGTCTGTGCGCAGTTTGTAACTGCAATGTAGACTTGGCAAGTGTACCCACTTGCCAGGCCCTAACTTTCCCTTTTCTTACATATCAGTCACCCCTAAGGTAGGCCCAAGGTACCCATGTGGGCAGGGTGCAGTGTATATTAAAAGTAGGACACATACTGATGTGTGTGACATGTCCTGGTAGTGAATTACAGTGCATTTAGTTTTTCACTATCAAAATGCTATCTGTCCCATAGGTAAGCATGATAGTTATTGTATAACATCTTATAAATATATCTTCCCATTGGAACCAGATGGGAAAATAAAGTTTAGTATCCCTGAACTCAAAATCTAAAGATGCATCTTTTAGTAAAGGTGATTTTTACATTCTGTTTTTGAAAATACCACTTTTAGAAAGTAGGTATTTTCTTGCTTAGCCATCCTGTGTGCCTCTGTCTGGCTTTGGTGTGACAGGGGCTGGATATTTGCAGTGGCTCCAGAGAGTCTGGATGAGTCAGGGCTGGGCTGAATATACCTGAGCTGCATTCAGTGTAGTGGGAGGAGTTGTCACTAGCACCTGAATAGGCCCAGTCTGCATTTAGATGGTGGGAAGAGATTTCCCTTGCACCTGAATAAGCCCTCTCTGCATTGTACAATGCGGTCTCCACCTCCTGCTGGGCAGCTGGGCCAGAGAGGACCAAACTGGTTGGACTAAGCACAGACACTCTCTGCCTAAGAGGACAAAGTAATTTGGGCTATAAAAAGTGGGACCAAAACCCCTGAACTACCACTTTGCTGAGTGCTTTGCTGTGTTGGCCTGCAGCTGCTGCTTCTGTCTTCGGCAGTAAAAGGACTGGACAGAACGTTATGCAACTTCTGTCTTTGAGTATCTTCAAAGGCTCAAGGTAGAGCTTGACCCCTGTTCAAGTAGTCTCAGGAACAGCAAAGAATTCAAGTTCTTCTGCCACCACCACTGGGGATTGTGTGTTTTGTGCTGCAACAGAAGGAAAAGCAACCCAACACTGTCTACGATCCTGCTGTCGACGCTGCTGCCGACTACGTGTCCTGAAGGCACCAGAGAGGGCAACCACTGCAATGCTGTGACCTTGGTCTCACCGACGATGCCATCTGATACTGCCACCGAGCCGCTGCTCGCACCGCAACCTGTGGGCACCGCACTACGCACCGCCTCACTTCACGCGGCCGCCTTGGTATCCCGGACGACGCCGCTTCATGCCAACATCGAAGTTGCTGCTTGCACTGTGGTTCGAGGGCACTGCTCGTAAAGTTACACAACGCACCGTCCTCTTCCCACACCGCAGCCTTGGCCTACCGACGCTGGCGACATCGACTCCAGTTAGTCAGCGGACGACAGCGATTCAGCAACGACGATGCCGCGGCTTGCACCCTGACCTGCCAGCAACGTGACGAGCATCACATCACTTCGCACCGCAACCCGGGTCTCACCGACGACGCCATCTGATGCTGCAATTGAACCGCTGCTCGCACCGCAACCTGGGGGCATCGCACGCGGCACCGCTGCGCTTCACACCACAGCATACGACGCCTGCCGATGCCAGTGCTCCTGACTTCAACTGCGAGGAGTTCGATCAGCAGCGCGTGGGACTTCGAGGGCCCGACGACTCCTGCACCGACCTCAGGAACCAATGCTTGTGGACACCGTGCTTTCAGAAGCTAAAAGGAGGTTGCCAATGCCCTGCATTTCTAAAGGTACTGTTTTGCGGGTCTCCCTGACACCGTAGCTGGCCATGCAGCGGTCAGCCAGCACTGTTTGGATTTGTTTGTTCACAACGCCGTGATATCCCCGGAAGGAGCTATCAACTTCAAGGAACTTTATTTCGAGGTTATTTTGATAACTGAAGATTTCTAAGTACTGGATTGTGTATTTTTATCGTTTTTGGCCTTGTCTTTAGTATACAAAAATATTGGTTATTTTTTTCTAAACTGATGTGGTGTCCTTTTGTAGTGCTTACACTGTATTACTGTTGGTTATGTGCAAATGCGTTACACACTGCCTCTAAGATAAGTCTGACTGCTCGTGCCAAGCTACCAAGGGGGTGAGCAGGGGTTATTTTAGGAGTGCAACTCTCTTATCCTGACTAGAAGGAAGGGTCCCTACTTGAACTAGGTGCAAACCACTGCCAACTAGAGACCCCCATTTCCAACATTGGTTGTTAGTGGTGAGGATGGGACTTGTGTTTGCACTTGACTTGCAGTGATTGGTGTGCACTACTAACATATCACAGACCATTACCCACCACATACTGTTTTTTAGTCTATTTTTGCCTTTCGATTGGGCTTGAACTTGAATTTTCCAGTACAACATGCCTGAATCAGTTGCATCATCTTGTGGAAATGTGGATTTTCCTGATCAGTTATGTCCCCTATCTTGGACCCCAACGGTTCTATATGCATGTTACAAGCACATGTATGTTCCCTCCAGTTCCAGTTTCGAAGACGCAAACACATGTGCGTCCATCGTCAACATGTCCTCTGTCAGATCCGCCATTAATGGGCTGGATATTCGATTCCTAAGTATGAAAGGCCACCGACTTTATATGGCTAAGTTACTCCATTTTTACAGTTCAGGCGAAGTAGGCCCGATTCTGCCATTGAATTCTTTCTCTGCTCTCTGCCTCTGACAAGCGTCAGCTTGAGCCCGCATCTGTATCCATGAACTTTGTCCTATTTCCTGTGCAGCTAACGGTGCCTGCCTCGGCCAGTTTCGCCCGCCTGCCAAGAAGCTGTATTTCACCTTCGAATTATCTACTTTGCTCTTCAGCCGATGCATTCCTGTCTAGTGATTTAGGTAAACATTTCCTTTAGCTCTCGAGCAAAAGGCTCGGCCTCTCTGTCCCCATGCAAGTAATTCATAGCCCAGTTGCCATGGAAAGTTTTCTGCCTCTTGCATCTCATATAGACACTTAGACGCTTGTGCACGCACACACAGTCAGTATAGAATAGATTTTGTCCGAGAGTCCTTCCTTGTGGATAACATAGTTCTTTAAACATAGGATGTTAGATATGATTTGGGATTAGGTTGACTTGACCCCCCAGACTTTTCGTCTCCACATGTAGAGCTAAATGTCAAGTCCCCTTCACCCCCTAGTTGCACGTCAATTACACGTCATGCTGCTGCGCGCGCATCTCTGCCAAGTATTATCTTATAGATCCACCTATGTATGAAATTATAACCAATCATGTTTCTTTTTACTCCTTGTTACGCCTAGTTTCGGTTACGTATTAGCAGTGTCGTGTCTCTTATCAATTGTTACGCCTTCTACATTTGTTTCATTGTAATGTATGTTCTATAAAAGCAATTTCCTGTCAATAAAATATCGTACTTCACTTCCTGAACCTTCATGGTGACGGAACCTGAAGGCCGCCACTCGAGTCGGCCATTTTGGAATAAAGCCCATTCAGAAACCTCTTATACCACGGATTCTGCCTCTTATTATTCTGAGCTATTTTGTTTAAGACCCAGTATGAAATTCAGTCCCGGTAATATTTTATTTACCACATAATGGCGCCCGAATAGGGACACTTTCTCATCTCACGCGCCGGCGGTGCGTTGCAGGCCCGGTCTCCTGCCACAGCTGGACGGACCATAACGCGTACCAGCAGGATTTCCTGTAGCTCCCTCCGGTCAAGCGGGGGCGACTGAGGCTGCGATCAACCCAGACGAGGCGGTGAGAAGTGCGAAGTATCCCGACCAGAGCCCAGCTGAGAGAGCAAGATCCGAGGTGTACAGAGGCCCACCAGGTTTTCGAAGTCCCGATGTCCAGAGGGTCCGATGTCCACAGTCGAGTCCAGTCCATTCTCCGAGGCCTTTCGTTTTGAGCTACTCGGTGAGTACCATCGCCGGGGAGGCGTGCTGACGCGCACATAGGTTGTGCCGGTCAAGACGGATTTGGGTACACAAATCCGGTCTGCACTGTTTAGCAGTGTATATGTACTGTTTAGCAGTATATCAAGTATTCCGAAGTATCTAGTTATTGTCAAGAATTCTGCTTGGTGATTAGTTATGCAGACTGTCATCATTGTTGGTCATTTTCAAAATGTTTAATGTTTAATGTTTAAATGTATTAATAATGTCCTGCATATTGTGGTATGAATGATTGTTCATTGTTCACTGTTCATTATTGTATTTTTCCGTATTAAGTGTGTTCAAGATTAAGTATCAGATCAGTTGTCAATATGCCGCTCTTTTCGAAGTTAAGACAGATCACTACTAGAAAAGGGGTGCTTGAAGAGGCAGTTCCTATTCCTCCTAGGGACACTCCAGGGCACTTTATGTATCACAAGCATGGCTTAGACGCCATATTATTCCTAGATCTATGGGTGGACTACACCAAAGAGTTACCAGAAAGTCAAAGATGGCCCGTCGCTGGGACCTGGGATGCAGAATGTATCATGAAAGTAGAAGAAGAATTGTGGAAGAGGAAAGCTAGACAGTCACAGAAAGACGCTGTTGAGTTATGGCGTAAAGAATCGCATAGGCGCACCGAAAAAGCGCTAAGACAGGAAGAGAGAAGTAAAGCAAGTGCAAATAAGGTTCGAGAGAATCTGTTGATTGAAGAAGGTACACGAGTACAAGCAGAACAAACAGAGAGACAAAGAAATGCCCTTATAAAAGGAATGTATCCCCTTCTGGCCGAAGGATTGCCTAAAGCTACTGCGGCCATACCAAAAGACTTGCCACCCCCATTGTTTCCGATAAAAGTACATCCTAAAGGACATCCCAGAACCGCAGAAGATATTTTTCTTTCCTCATATCTAGATGACGCAGCTCCCGATTATGCTAACCCCGCACCACATAGACCGTCTGCTGGGGGGGTTCAACGTCAAGACCAGGTATCTGTCTCTGTGCCACAGCAAGCTCCGACACAAGTCACGACACAAGCTTCGGCAAGCACATCTGCTTCCGCATCTGTCCCCGCAACCGATTCTACAGCTGGGGCCACACCTGTAGTGGCTGTAGCACGTTCAACGAATCCTTTCACGTCCAGTACCCTAGAGGGGGCTACGGGGGGTGCTACTAGCATTCCTTTCACGCCACCCAGAGTGAGTAAATTTTCTTTCCAAGAATCAGTACATGCACGTACGCCCAAACTTATAAATACCCGCATGCTTAAGGATCTTATGATAGATTGTAGATATGATCCGGTGCCCGGTAAAGAGGACGAAATGGTCCTGGCATCATTACGTGTTAGACGAGCTGCATCGTTTTTAGGGAGACTACCAGGAATGGCTATGCATTTAGATAGCATATATCATTTTGTCCAAACAGGAAAAGATCCTGAATGCATTAACAGAGCTATGGAATACCAGAAGGTAGAGATACAGGGAGAATTGTTACGTTTTCTTGTAAATTGTGTGATCAGAAATCAAGACCGACCGGGGGTAGACCCAGAAATAATGCAAACTCTTACTAAATGGAGTCAGAATATATCAGACGGAAAACATGATAAACAAGGAAGTATAGTAGCCATGTGCCGAAAAATTAGGAAAGAAGTAGAACGTATACATGAAGAAAGATTGGAAACAGACGAGTTTGAGCAAGATGAAGCGTCCGAATCAGGGGATTCCGTAAGACAGCCAGACACCATAGCCTATGTAGGTAGAGGAAGGTCCTGTAATAATGCTAGATGTTTTTCTGACCCGATACACTCTGTATGTCCAAACAATAGCAGAACCTATCCGACGCCTATAATAAATATGAAGTCTCCCGAACGTTTGTTTCAAGCCGCAGATAAAATACTCCGGGAACGAAGGGGTTACCACCTCCTCGATTCTATGGACGAACAAGAATTAGCTAGGTCAGCTGTTCATTGGATGGACAGTCCCGGAAAATATGGTGATGTGACAGTCGCACACACGTTTTTAAACCTCAGTCCAGATGAACAACGTTTAGCTGGGATCTATATGATTCAGCAACTTCTTATATTATATAAGAGCCAACATGCTGATCCTGGTCCCTTACCTGATATATTAACTGAACTACTTGCGGATAGGTGGAGAGGTTCTAGTAACAAGTTAATTAAAGAAATACTAATGTCACGTAAACAGTACGTTCTTTTTGTAAGCCCAGATCCTTTCTCGATCCCCAACAAAGAAGGAACACCGTACTACATGGATAGACAGAATCCCTTACGAGAAGTGCACCCAATAAAAGGCGAAGACAGTCAGTTTCACCGTGTATTTGTATACACACCCATAACAAAAATCGAATTGTTAGAAATGAAGAAAGTAGTACCCAGTCATGACAAAGACCCAGCGGGTTTTCACCGAGAAATTAAAGACATGTTACTGATGGGAGAGTACACCTATCCTGATATTATGACGATATTAAAGGTGCTAATGCCTGCTGGCATTTATGAAAAGCTGAAAGAAAAAGAGTGGGAAGTGGGAGATCAAAAGATAGATTGGACAGCATTAGAAGCAGAAGAGAAAGCCCGAACTGCAGGTTCAGGACTCGGGGATAAAGTTAAAGCATTACCAGGTTTACTAGTACAGGTACTGCCACGTTTGTTAACTACGAAAAAGGAAGATTGGGGTGCAATCACAGCCTGCAAACAAAAGCATGATGAAGACACAAGTGATTATTATGCCCGATTTGAAAAATGTTTTGGTATAAATAGTGGTATAAAAGCAAGTAGTGACTCATATCCACATTTATTTGTGACAAAATTAGTAGAAAATGCATTGCCTCCAGTGAAGAATAGAATATTGAAATTCGAGAGTACCTGGCAAAGTAACACTCCGTCACAAATGCTACAAATGTTACAGTATCATCACAATAGAATTAGAGATGAACAAGAACACGAGCAAAGACGTATGAAGGATACTAAAATGAAAATGCTAGTTTCCCAGACAGTACCGGCGGATGGTCACAAAAAGGGTGTGACACATTCCGGAGATTCAGCAGTTCCTGTAAAAGGAACCTGCAATTACTGTAAGCAACTAGGCCATTATGTACACGATTGGCAAGTTCTGAAGCGTAATATAGCCATTGGTATTGCAAAAGAAAGACCGCGACTAGCCAGACAGGATCAGAATGAACAAGGAGCTACTCAGCATGGACAGGCCATGCCAGCTCAGCAACAGGCTATGCCAGCCTCACAACAGCCCATACAGTTTGTGCCAGCTGCACCACCGTTGCCTGCTGCTGCCACACAAACAACCACACGACAAATGTACCAGACCGCACAGTATGAATATCCTGAGTATCAACGTTACACATGAAACAGCCTAAAGAGGGAAGTTGACTTACCCCTTATTGAGATCCCGGTAGATCAAGAAGGACCTTATGTACATAGTGAATTATTAGGTCAAGACAGAAAATTTTTACTCGATACAGGGGCAAGTCGAACAACTATAAAACGTAGTGAAGTTCCAGGGGCACCCCTCTCAGGCTCTCAAAATGTTTCCCTTGGTTTTTCAGGAAAGCCTATTGTTAATGAAGTATCACAGCCGCTTCCACTTACGATTGGTCCCTTGACACGAACTACTGATTTATTGCTTACCAAATCTTGTCCAGAAAACTTGTTAGGTATAAAGACATTGAAAGCCCTAGGGGCTATTATTTGTTGTTCTCCGGAAGGAGTAAGATTGTTTTTACGTGATTTTAAGGGTCACTATGTATCCAGAGACATGGATTCCCGACTACAGACCTTACCCTCACATCTATGGGCACAAGGCCCTACTGATGTTGGTTGCATGAACATTACACCATATCGAGTCACATTAAAGGCAGGAGTGGTATTACCACGAATGCGACAATACAAGTTACCGCAAGATGCTGTAGCGGCTTTACTGAAAATCATTGACGAGCTTGTCGCACAAGGAGTGGTTGTGGAAACCGACTCCAATGTATGTAATTCACCGATCATTCCGATTCTTAAACGAACTGATCCAATGGCCCCGCCAGTATATCGATTAGTTATTGATCTGCGCGAATTAAACAAATGCATTGTGCCACAATTTCCTGTGGTCCCCGATATCTCATCATTACTGACAGCTATTGATTCTCGAGCTACATTATTTACTGTAATTGATCTCAAGAATGCCTTTTTCAGCGTCCCAATAGATCCGGAAAGCCAATATCTGTTCGGATTTAGTTTGAATGGACGAAGCTTTAAATTCACCCGCGCTCCTCAAGGATTTACAGAAAGTCCCAGCATCTATAGCCAAGCACTGAAACGAGAACTTGATAGCATACACATGCCAGTTGACACTGCACTGCTTCAATACGTCGATGATCTGCTGATCACCACCCGAGCGAACCAGAATGTGAAAAAGCTTCACTGACAGTTTTACATTTTCTGGCCGACAAGGGGCACAAGGTGTCTCCTTCTAAGCTGCAATTCTGTGTCCAGCGAGTTATTTATCTTGGTCACTCGCTGTCCAAGGAGGGAAGGCAGCTTACACCCGATCGCATTCAGTTAATTGCAAACATGCCAATACCCAAGACACAAAAGGAAGTGCGGGCTTTCATAGGCCTCACTTCGTACTGTAGGCAGTGGATCCCTCAATATGCATTCCTAGCAAAACCACTCATTCAGTTGACAACACAGGAGGCGGCCACATCGACTGTCCTCCCTTGGACTCAGGAACACACACTAGCTTTTGAAAGCTTAAAGAAAGCTCTATGTCAAGCACCTGTTTTAGCGACACCATGTTACAGCAAACATTTTACACTCTTTGTTACAGAACGTGAAGGTACTGCCTTGTCAGTGCTCACTCAGGAACAAGCAGGATCACGCAAGCCATGTGCTTATTTTTCCAGTACATTAGATCCCGTAGCTCAGGCTCTGCCTGCGTGTCTAAAATCAGTAGCAGCAACAGCTTTAGCAATCAGACAAAGCGATGCCATAGTGTTAGGGCATCCATTGACAGTACAAGTACCACACGCAGTAGAGGTTCTTGTGAACCGGACGCAAACACAACACTTGACCGTAGCTAGACATACAGGGTATGAGTTGACATTGTTTCAGCCACACATAGAAATCAGACGTTGTAATACATTGAATCCTGCTACACTCTTGCCCGTAATGGGTACAGACCCACTAGCTCATGATTGTGTTGAAGTTATTGAGATAAAAACGAAACCCAGACAAGACTTAACAGACGTTCCATTGTTAGATCCAGACCTGACGTTGTATGTAGATGGTTCATGCATGAGAACAAGTACAGGAAATTTAGTGGCCGCGTACGCAGTCACAACAGACACTGAGGTTATTGAAACAAACTGTATAGATACTTTGTCAGCCCAAGCAGCAGAGCTTATTGCTCTAACACAAGCCTGTATTCAAGCCACAGACAAGAAAGTCAACATATATACTGATTCACGTTATGCATTCGGAGTCGTACATGACTTCGGGGTGCTTTGGCGAGAGAGGGGTTATTTAACTTCTCATGGAACCCATATTCAGCACGGGTCCCTCATTCATGCTTTGTTAGACGCAATTCATTTACCGACTGCAATATCGATTATGAAATGCAAAGCACACACGAAGGTTACTGATATCATTTCTCAAGGCAATGATTTAGCTGACAGAACAGCTAAACAGACTGCTCAGACTCGCACATCCGACATGACAAAGCCAATAGTTCAGACACCAACACAGTGTATGACGATTAAGGATCCCACACTTGACGTAATTGACATACAGACACATGCCACAGCAGAAGAAATAAAGAAATGGACTGAACTAGGAGGGATCCAGACAGATCAAGGATGGATGACGAAGGAGAAATCTGTATGGTTCCTTCCTGATTCAATGGTCCAAGCCATTATAGCTACAATTCACAGTCCAGCGCATCTAGGAGAGAAAGCTATGCTAGACAGCATTCAGCACATTTGGTTCAACAAACATTTACGAGCAGCAGCTAAACAAAAAGTCCGTACCTGTATGATATGTTGCCAGTTTAACCCAGGAAAGAGTGTTCCCGTAGAGCAGGGTGGATTTCAGCCTCCTGACGATCCTTTCGAAGTCCTCCAGATGGATTACATCCAGATGGAACGATGTCGAGGATTCAAATATGTTCTTGTAGTTGTCTGTGCTCTTTCCCGGTGGACTGAAGCATACCCAGTATCAGATTACACTGCCCTGACTACTGCCAAGCAGCTAGTTCGAGAATTCTTCCCACGGTATGGTTTACCACGTGTTGTATATTCAGATAACGGCCAGCCTTTCTCATCCGAATTAATGAAACATGTTTCACTCTTGCTAGGATATCAGTGGAAATTTCATTGTGTCCGACACCCCGAGGCAGCAGGTCTCGTGGAACGACATAACCAACTTTTGAAAATCAGATTGTCTAAAATATGTCAGGAAAAAGGTGTTGACTGGATAGTAGCCTTACCAGTTGCACTATTTTACATGAGAATGGTAGCACACTCTCGAACAGGGCTATCCCCTTATGAGGTGATCTTTGGCAGACCACCGAATATGTGGGGGACGCCTATACCCCGTAAAATAACTGATGTTGACTGTAATATGCTGACAGATTACCTGGCTTCCTTGATGTCTGCACTACAATCTTGTCGTTCACAGGTAGCCGCAGCTTTTCCTGACAACACTGAGGTGAAACCCCATGACGTAATCCCAGGCGATTTCGTCCTTGTACGGAATTTCGACCGAAAGACTCAGCTGGAGCCCAGGTGGAAGACTCCTAAGTTAGTCCTGCTGACGACAAGGACAGCCGTGAAGATCGAGGGCAGGAAGGGCTGGGTCCATTCCAGCCACATCAAGAAATTTCATGGACTTCCTTCAGATATAAACAGTCCTCCCCGTGTGTCTTCACCCATTGACTCAAAGCTACCTTTGGCTGAGGCCAGTAGCACGGACCTCTATAAACTGAAACTCAGATCCAGATCCAAGCTGTCGGACGATTTGATTGTTTAAGTCCTCTCCAAGGTGAAGCGGTTGAATCTGTCCCCGACATGTATCCCTTAGATCTGAATCATGTACAGTCAAGAACAATGTTGAAACGACATGCATACTGTAAATTACTGCGTAGCCACTGTATCGTGACTTTATTAATTTTGTTTTTCTTGAGTTTTATAATAATTACTGCAAGTATATTGTTGCATATATATTATCCCGTTTCTAAACATGTTTTCAATGTAACTGATGAACATTCTTTTAGTGACCTACCCCCACATGAGTTGTCCTATAGACTTGCGCTGCGTAATAACACTTTCATTAGTATGTTACATCATTCCCATCAGACTAGTAATGCTACGAATTGTTGGGTGTGTGGCCGACTCCCCCCATATCAGAATAACAAAGGAGTTCTGCCTTTCTTTCCACATCCGTTCACACATAATGGCTCCTGTGGAGCATGGTTCAGTTTAATCAATTCTATAGATTCAGATACAGCAGTTTATCAACACCATTGGATATGGGGAAATCTGAATATAGTGTTATACAAAGTCTGTTACCCTGACAAGGAGGGTCACCCCAGTAGAACAGGAACGGATCTAGAAAACGAAGTATATAGATTAGGTAATTTTACACCTAATCTCATGATTCTGAATGTCGAATCCGAAGTTGAGCTAATTTTGCCCACCATGTCAGTATTTCCAGTTAAAGGTGAATTATGTATAAGAAAAGTTGGTTCCATACATATGGGCCATAGCAAATGTACTATTACAGTAGAATTTAGTGATGAAGGCAAATCTTCATTTAGAGCTTCACGCCACTCCTACTTCATATGTGGTCAGACTGCATACATGGGTCTACCACCAGATTGGGATGGTACCTGTTACATAGCATTCCTTTTGCCACCTGTTTTCTTAGCTCCTCCTGATTATTATCGAAATGTTCATTTAGTACACAATAGAGAGCGAAGAGATCTCCCAGTTGTCGATTATACTGAGACAGCATGGGACAAGTATGTAGATTTCAATAAAGGTATTTTTCCATATATAGGTACAATTTCAAATAGTAAGCTGATACGTAGACTAACCAAGACTCTTGAAGCCGTAGTGAATGAGACTATAGCCGCCCTAGGCAATCTGACAGAGGAACAATCAGTGATGAGAATTGTTGTTCTTCAAAATCGGCTTGTCCTTGACGTCATCCTGGCCGATAGGGGCGGAGCTTGTAGGGTCATCGGATCCAGCTGCTGCGTATTCATACCAGAAAATTCGCCATCTGTATATAAAGCTATAACACGCCTTCATAAGATTGTGAGCCAGATACACGAGAATCCAGGCACTTGGACTTGGTCCGGGTGGTTTTGGAGTGTGATATCAGCCTGGGGATGGAGAGTTCTATCCTTCCTAGGTATTGGCCTTCTTATACTCTTCAGTTGCTGTTTATGTCTGCAATGTGGACCAGCGATTTGTGGTCTGTGTGCCACATCGTGTATTCCACATCAAGGTTTTCGCTCAAGATCACGGAAGAAGAAAGAAGAAGAAATGATGCTCCATGAGCAAATCGATGGATTAATGAAGATTGATGTTTCTTGACGGGCAAGTAGGGGACAAGGAGGGAATGTGGAAATGTGGATTTTCCTGATCAGTTATGTCCCCTATCTTGGACCCCAACGGTTCTATATGCATGTTACAAGCACATGTATGTTCCCTCCAGTTCCAGTTTCGAAGACGCAAACACATGTGCGTCCATCGTCAACATGTCCTCTGTCAGATCCGCCATTAATGGGCTGGATATTCGATTCCTAAGTATGAAAGGCCACCGACTTTATATGGCTAAGTTACTCCATTTTTACAGTTCAGGCGAAGTAGGCCCGATTCTGCCATTGAATTCTTTCTCTGCTCTCTGCCTCTGACAAGCGTCAGCTTGAGCCCGCATCTGTATCCATGAACTTTGTCCTATTTCCTGTGCAGCTAACGGTGCCTGCCTCGGCCAGTTTCGCCCGCCTGCCAAGAAGCTGTATTTCACCTTCGAATTATCTACTTTGCTCTTCAGCCGATGCATTCCTGTCTAGTGATTTAGGTAAACATTTCCTTTAGCTCTCGAGCAAAAGGCTCGGCCTCTCTGTCCCCATGCAAGTAATTCATAGCCCAGTTGCCATGGAAAGTTTTCTGCCTCTTGCATCTCATATAGACACTTAGACGCTTGTGCACGCACACACAGTCAGTATAGAATAGATTTTGTCCGAGAGTCCTTCCTTGTGGATAACATAGTTCTTTAAACATAGGATGTTAGATATGATTTGGGATTAGGTTGACTTGACCCCCCAGACTTTTCGTCTCCACATGTAGAGCTAAATGTCAAGTCCCCTTCACCCCCTAGTTGCACGTCAATTACACGTCATGCTGCTGCACGCGCATCTCTGCCAAGTATTATCTTATAGATCCACCTATGTATGAAATTATAACCAATCATGTTTCTTTTTACTCCTTGTTACGCCTAGTTTCGGTTACGTATTAGCAGTGTCGTTTCTCTTATCAATTGTTACGCCTTCTACATTTGTTTCATTGTAATGTATGTTCTATAAAAGCAATTTCCTGTCAATAAAATATCGTACTTCACTTCCTGAACCTTCATGGTGACGGAACCTGAAGGCCGCCACTCGAGTCGGCCATTTTGGAATAAAGCCCATTCAGAAACCTCTTATACCACGGATTCTGCCTCTTATTATTCTGAGCTATTTTGTTTAAGACCCAGTATGAAATTCAGTCCCGGTAATATTTTATTTACCACAATCTGCTGCATCCTTGGAAGTGGCCTTTGAGGAGGAGAGGTCAGAAACCTACAATGTGAAGGAATTGAAGGCGATCTGCAAAAACCTCAACATCAAAATCAGGGGCCTCACCAGAAAAGAGGAGCTACAAAAGGCGTTGAGGGCCTGGGTAGCAGCCAGACATGCTAGTGAGCTGTCTGGAGATCTTGGCATGAGGCAGAGGAGCCTATTCAAAGGGTGGATGTGCTTTCGGGAGGGGGCACCCTCTAAACCAGGCAGCAGTGCCTTATCCGCAGAGGAGCTGGAGGAGGGGCAGGAAGCAAGGAGAGATGCTGTGGAACTGGAGAAGCTCAAGTTAGCCACGGAGGAGAAAAGGGCGATGTTAGACCATGAGTTTAAAATGAGAGAGCTGGACTGAGAAGCCAGTAGGGCTAGGCCCATCTCAGATGGTGGCAGTAAAAATGTAGTGTCCAGTACTGAGGGTGAGGTACATGCACACACAGATTTGGGGCCCTGCTTCAAGGAGGAGGTTGACATACACCAGGGGGTTCAGAATTGTGAGGTTACTCCAGTGATGCGCAGTGTCTCTGAGGTGGATTGGGAAACTGGCACAGGAGATCATATTCCTGGCCAGAGGGAGGGACAATCTACTGACTCTAGCTGAAAGGTGTAGGGAGAGGGCTTCGCCCCGTGATAGAAGCCCTGGTAAGTGAGTATGGAGACCAGCCTGAAGAGTAGGGGTTGAGGGACAGCAACAGTCAGACACTGTCTCACCAGTCTTGTGAGAATGATGTGGGGTACTTTTCTGAGGTACTGGATGGTTGGGTGAAGTGTAGTTTGGTTAACCCCTGTGTGGGGCTGTGTGATTCAATTGTTGGAGAGCATATTTTAAGTCTCTGTTTTCTAGAGCTATACCAACACCAAATTGAGTGTGAGTTCTCTGACTCCAGGGAGCTTGCACTGGAGGCAGACCTTTTGGTGGATTCCAGAGGGTCTGGAGAAGCATCTGGGGGTGATCCTGAAGGAAGTGCCTTAGGTATTTCCCAACTGAGGGTGGTGGGAAAGGTTCGTGGTAGCCCAGATAGGTCCCGGTGTCGTGAGAAGGGTGTAGGGACTCATGTCCTGTCTCCACAGAGAAGGAGTGGGAATGGGCTGCAGCCCAAGGTGCCTGTAACCTGGTCCCAGAGCCCGGGTGGTTTCATGAGGGAACACCAGGTGGGGAACCTTGGCTGCACTGGAAGGCCACCCATTGAGGGGGATCCCCTGGTGTCTGGGGAACTGGGGGGACTGCTGTAATGAGCATCCCACCGATTCTGGTGTCTGGCAGCACCGCTCTAGTTGGAAGGGTGAGGAGAGGACGCCATCCACAGTCGAAGGACCAGTGGGTCAGGGGTTGCCAGATCTGAGGCCAGAGCACCCCAAGACTGACCCTGCTGAAGCCACTTCTGGCCTGGGGGGGTCTTCATGCTCTGTCAGGTGGATAGGAGGCTGGAGACCTGCACCAGGCAGACTCTTGCACAACTCATTAGGAGTGTGTTTCCCTTAGGGGGGTTGGTGTACTCCCCTGGAACTCCTGGGTTGCCAGGCACAGGTCCAGCCTAACGGTACAGACCCTGGGTTGGAGGGACAGGTTCAGGGGGTCCCCATGACCTAGAGGAAGGGGTGACTGTTAACAGTGCCCCTACCAGTTTGTCTTCTGGGGTGCTGCTCCAGGCGGGAAGGTAGAGAGTCCCAGGGAGAAAGACCGGGTGTGGGAGAGCTGCACCCAAGTCCCTTGTTCAGCCTCAGGATGCAGACCCTGGGCTGGTGTACCAGTTGCAGGATAGCACCCCTGAACTGGTGGGCGAATTGTGCAGGACACCTACCACAGGTGCTCTGACAATTCTGGAAGGGGGTACCCCTCCAGGTCGGAGGGTACAGGGCCCCAGGGAGGAGAACCGGGTATAGGAGAGACCACCCCAGTCCTGTGTGCAGCCTCGGGGTACAGACCCTGGGCTGGTGGACCAGTTGCAGGATAGCACCCCTGAACTGGTGGGAAAATTGTGCAGAACACCTGCCATAGGTGCCCTGACAATTCTGGAGTCGAGGGGGACTGCTCCATTTGGGGGGATGCAGAGCCCTTGGGAGGAGGACAGGGAGTGGGAGAGCCCACAAAAGTCTACTGTTCAGCCACAGGGTACAGACACTGGGCTGGTGGGCCAGTTTCAGGAAGCCATACCTAATCTTGCATGAGGGAGAGTGGACAAAGGGTGCCAGGCACCTGGGGCAACCACCCCCACTCTGACACCACAGAGGTTAGAGAGGTCTGAAAGGCATAAGGCCTGGCTCTCATCACTGACAGTTGTTAGTGGCCACTGTGGCTTGCTATCCTGGTTAAGAGAGTTACCCCTGGGAGGGGGTCAGGAGTCACACCCTAGGGGTGGACTTTGGCCACACCACTGTTTTGGCCATGTGGGTACTGTCTGCCTGTTGGGACACATCTGTGAGCAAAGTAAGTTTGGACGCTGCACAGATGGGGTCCACAGGTGAGGGAAGGGTTCCAAAGCGTCAGCATAGTGGGCCCTGAGAGTATGGATAGAGGGATCCAACTAGGTTCAGGAAGGCGTAGAACGGGAATAGAAACCCTGCTGTTGCGGGCCAGGTTCCACGTTCTATTGCCCCAAGAAGGGAAGCCCATTGAGGTATGGATTGGTCTACACTGGAAGGGGGTTGTGTTGGAAATGGCCCTTTGTGAAGGGTTATCCCCAAACATTTTGCTTCTTCCTCCTATTTTTTCCTGACCTGCTATTGTTGGTTTTAGGACTCTGCGCACTTTACCACTGCTATTCAGTGCAAAAGTGCATATTCTCTCTGTGTAAATTGTGTTATTGATTGGTGTTTCCACGATTAGCATATTTGATTTACTAGTCAGCCCCTTGTAAAGTGCCCTGAGTGTGCCAGGGCTTGTAAATCAAATGCTACTAGTGGTCCTGCAGCACTGATTATGCCACCCACATGAGTAGCCCTGAAAAGGTAACTCAGACCTGCCACTGCAAAGTCTGTGTGCAGTTTGTAACTTCCATGTCGACTTGGCAAGTGTACCCACTTGCCAGGCCCTAACCTTCCTTTTTCTTACATATCAGTCACCCCTCAGGTAGGCCCAAGGTACCCCTGTGGGCAGGGTGCAGTGTATATTAAAGGTAGGACATGTACTGGTGTGTGTGACATGTCCTGGTAGTGAATTACAGTGGATTTCGTTTTTCACTATGAAAAGTCTATTTGTCCCAAGGGAAGCATGGGAGTTAATTTGTAACATCTTATAAATATATCTTCCCATTGGGACCAGATAGGAAAATAAAGTTTAGTATGCCTGAACTCAGAATCTAAAGATGCATCTTTTAGTAAAGGTGATTTTTACATCCTGTGGATGAAAATACCACTTTTAGAAAGTAGGTATTTTCTTGCTTAGCCATCCTGTGTGCCTCTGCTAGGATGTGCGTTGACTGTCAGTGTTTGGGGTAACAGAGGCTGGGAATGTGCAGTGGTTCCAAAGAGTCTGGATGAGTCAGGGCTGGGCTGATTAGACCTGGACTGCATTCAGAGTAGTGGGAGGAGTTGTCATTAGCACCTGAATAGGCCCGGTCTGCATTTAGAGTGGTGGGAGGAGATTTTCCTTGTACCGGTCTAGGCTCTGTTTGCCTTGGACAATGCTGTCTCCACCTCCTGCTGGGAAGCTGGGCCAGAGAGGACCAAACTGGTTTGGACTAAGCACAGACACTCTCTGCCTGAGAGAACAAAGTATTTTGGGCTATAAAAAGTGGGGCCCAAACCCCTAAACTTTAGAACTCATTTGGACCAAGAAGACTGCCAAGAAGAAGAGCTGGAGAAGCAGTGAGGAGGAATTACCACTTTGCTGAGTGCTTTGCTGTGTTGGCCTGCAGTGGGTGCTTCTGTCTTGGACTGGACTGAACTTTCTGCAACTTCTTTCTGTGAGTATCTCTAAGGGCTTGAGGTAGAGCTTGCCCCCTGTTCAAGAAGTCTCAGGAACAGCAAATACTTCAAATTCTTCTGCCATCAGTACCATGGACTGTGTGTTTTGTGCTGCAATAGAAGGAAAAGCAACCTGATGCCGACTCCGTGTCCTGAAGGCACCGCATAGGGCACCGCTGCAATGCCGCACCGCAACCTTGGTCTCACCAACGACACCATATGAAGCAGCTACCGAGCCGCTGCTTGCACCGTGACTTGTGGGCAACACACTCCCCATCGCCTCGCTTCACAACACTGTCTTGGTATCCCCGACGACGACGCTTCATGCCGACATTGACGCCACTGCTTACACCATGGTTCCAGGGCACCCCGCACCGCAGTCTTCGCCTACCGACACTGGCGACATCGACTCCAGTTCGTCAGCCAATGACATTGCTTCAGCAACGACGACGCTGCTTGTACCATGACCTGGCAGCACTGCGACGAGCACCGCAGCTTTTCGCACCACAAACCTGGTCTCACCGACGCCACCATCTAACGCCGCCATCGCACCGTGACCTGAGGACATCACATACCGCACTGCTGCACTTCGCACCACAGCCCCCGATGCCCGCCGACCCCAGCACTCCCGACTTCAACCACGAGGAGTTCAATCTGCAACACGTGGAACTTCAAGGGCCTGACGACTCCTGCACCGACCTCTGGAACCGACGCCTGCAGACGCCGTGCTTTCAGAAGCTCTACGAGAGGTCGCCGATGCCCTGCATTTCTAAAGGCACTGTTTTGCGGGTCTTCCCAACACTGTAGCTGGCCCGCGATGCCGCGGTCAGCCAAAACTGTTTGGATTTGTTTGTTCACGATGCCGTGATAGCCCTGGACGGAGCTATCAACTTCAAGGAACTTTATTTCAAGGTTATTTTGATAACTGGAGATTTCTAAGTACTGTATTGTGGATTTTTTTTATCATTTTTGGTCTTGTCTTAAGTATATAAAAATATTGGATATTTTTTCCAAGCTGGTGTGGTGTCCTTTTGTAGTGCTTACCCTGAATTACTGTTGGTTATGTGCAAATGCTTTACACACTGCCTCTAAGATAAGCCTGACTGCTCGTGAAAAGCTACCAAGGGCGTGAGCAAGAGTTATTTTAGGAGCGTAACTCCCTTATCCTGACTAGAAGGAAGGGTCCCTACTTGCCAACTAGAGACCCCCATTTCTAACAGAGGTGTGTTTGCAGCAAGTTACGTCTGTGGACAACAGATATGTGTTGTTGTTATGGAAACTACATACTAGTGGCTGAGTGAGGAAGGGAACTTTGCTAGCAATGCAAGCCATTGAGTAAGGGCATGTAAGCATTTACTTAGGAGCTTTGGGGCCCTAACAAAATAATTAAAAAAATGTTTAATAAAGATGAAAATGTATGTTTTTGTTGAAAACATACACATTCACCCACTGGCCATTGGCACTGAAGCGTAAATGCCAACATTTTAGAAGAGGAAAGTGGGGTATTTTAAAAAACATAATTGGGAGAATGTATTTACCCCATTGACTTCTATTGAAACAGATACATTTTTAGATGGGAGACAGCCGAAAGAAAGGCAATTTCGTTTTAAAAACTCAGGAGTGCCAGCCACAAGGCAGCACAGAGTGCAATGGATGAGGCCCAGGCAGTTGGAAGAGTGGTAAGTCACATTGCTTACTTACTGACAAAGGCAGATATCCCACCCATTTTAATCAGCTTCCTGCCTAGGCATTTCTCCACATGTGACTTATCTAAAGCATGGTTCAGTTTGGCCATGCAGTGTTCAGTTTTTTGCTGTGAAATGAGCATCGGCTTCAGGTGATGAAACATTAACATTTTGCAATGCATTAAAAACCAAAAACATGGTGTGTTTTCAGTGCCCACTCAGCCACCTCCCACTGGTACTTCACCCCATCATTCTTTCCTTTTGTCCCAGCCAAACAAACATTTAAAAATTCCATTCTTGGCATGTGCCACTTTTTTCTGCCAAAGTGATTTATATTTAATGGCTTCCATGACAGATTTAAGCCTGTTCACATTTTTCAATTTTGTCATTTGTCAACCACAGCGACTAACTACGCAAAAGCTAAACAAAAGCCTAGCACGTGATGATTACTTACCTTGCAATAGAGTAACTTTCCCTATTACGAAGTGAAACTTATTGTTGACAATAATTTGAGGTGGAGGGTTAGGCCAAGGTGTAAAGTGGGACTAAGTATCTGATTTAGAGTTCGTCGTATGGGATACGCTGTGACAACCATGCCAAATAATATATATCCCATTCCCTTCCCTGTACTGCAGTGTAGCAAAAGCAGTACCTTTGGAATTAAAGTAAATTAATGCATTATCCATTACATCTGCCACAAAAACATGCCGCAGACTGCAGAGTGTAGCAGAGCTGACACTAGCTGTTAACTGCCAGGCTTCATGTACCCTGTCCCTACTTGGTGTTAGCCAAAAACTACCACTCCCATAATACACTGCAGTGGGTACCAGACTGTATGCTTTCCCATGCTGCCCTGCTCCAAGGTCAGGTGACCTCTACAGCTTATCAGCAGTCAGCGCCCGATCCCGGGTGCTTGGCTTTCTTCCTGGCAAGGACCACGCACTTCCTGTTTGTTCGACCCTTCTGGATTTCCAAACGGCTGAGTTTTGTTGCATCTGGAATTTGGTTCTCAAATTCTAGAGGCGTTATATTGTTACTGGATTCTCGGACCTTTTTTGGTGTATTTGATACCCGCTACTGAGCATTAGGACGCTCTCTCTGTTTTGACCATTTCTGCCTTGTGCGCGAAGCCACGCTGAAAGTTTGCCTATGTGTTTCACAGGACGTGCAGGGACGCACTTTGTTTCTTTCTTTCTTTTTCCACTTTTTTTTGTGTTTGAGTCTGTTTACTGCCTGCTGGGGGGACAGGCTCTAGGGAACCTTGTGTGCTTCGAGCGCGAGGTTGCGCTGTGACATTTTAGGATTCCTTTTTTCCGGCTGCCAGCATTGCGGACCTTTTTTTTCGCTGTGTTGAAAGCACATAGACAGACGGTAACTGATACATTGTATCAGTCTGGGTCTGCTCGTGTCTACGGCAATCCCTTTACTCTGTGTCTTCAATTTTGCATGATTCACTTCTCGGACCACTGGAGGACTCTGCTTACACGCCCCTGTGCATTAACTGGCCTCCATGCCTCTGGCTAAAAATATTGCTTTATAAATCAAATTATATGGCGACGTATGCCTTGAACATGTTATGTTATAAACAAACAGATTAAGCAGTCATCTTTTCCCACCCTTCCTTTCTACACTGAAGAGACCAACTCTACACGAAATGCTGGCAGCAACAAAGTGAGTATGTGGAAGCATACTTCCTGGGAAGTTTAACCTGTACATCCCGTTCTGTGTTCAGGCCTATACGATGCCTTTTGTTAATAATTCTCATCCTGTGTTGTCTATTTCGTACAGGGTTGCACGACTTCTGGGTTCCTCTCCCCTTCCTGCGAGAAATACTGGAAGATAATTCTGGTGGTCCTACGACGTCTCTTCCCTCCCTAGGGGTACTAGTCTATCCTTCGGTGCGCCTTGTCTGGCTAGAGGTGGCTGTAGCCTAGGGGAGTGGAGAGGCATTTTCTTCGCTCCTGTGGATATTGGTTCTTCTGCCCTGGGACAGAACCCCCGACACTAGCATGTATCATTAATGAGAGGTAAGTTTTGTTCACAAAGTGTCGTTTAGTTTCACTATGAAATCATTTAAATGGAAAAATCACTTTTATTCTGGTGGTATTCTGGTTTAATTCCTTGCAGTCAGTGCTATTGTGTAATGCTTGTGTGGGGAAAACTTGGTCCTGTGACTAATCATATTAAAAATTGCAATGTGTTTAGGTGCCCAGCAATGTTTTAGTACTGTGCCACTATAAACAAGTGTTTGCACTGAGCATTACATTTTGTGTGTTTTATTTTCTTTCTTGATATAGCTACTCCTTCCTGCTGAAGCTCCACCATCCATGCAAGAGATAGCCGCACGGCTGCAGCATCAGAGGATGGAGGCCATTGTGGCATTACATTGCCGGTTAGTGACTTTGTAGGAGCTGGAAACACGTGCCTCTGGTCCCTCTGACCAGCAGGGCCCATCACGTCCATCCCAGCCACACCATTGCCACCGCTGCCAGCAGCTGGAATCCACCATTGCTGCCAGTAGCTGGAATCCACCACTGCTGCCAGTGCCAACCAGCAGAATCTCCAAACCAACAACAGGTCCCCGCCTCTGCCGCGCCCTACTTGAGTGGGCACTGAGCCAGCAGAACCTTTCTCAAAAGGTGTCACACCTTCACGTCCACCTGAATGTTCACTAGGAAACCCTTTTTTATAGACTTTTTTGGTGAGAAGTACATTTGATGTGGGTGGAGAGGGCTGGAATTGGGAAGGGAAGGCGGGGAAAGGTTTGGACTTTACATTGATGGAACATTGGGGTTACTTGTTTGGGAAGAGAGGTGGACCTGTTGTGGGTGCAGAAGGTGTAATTTCTTTGTAAAAAAAAATAAAGAGGTAGGTTGTTTCTTGCATCCTACTCGTAATCTGTCTTTTGTCTTTGCACTTACCACAGCCTTCTGTTTTTTTATTGCCAAAAATCTACCCTCTTAACAGTCACATATATATACATACTGTGTAATTCGACTTTTCCCCCTAGACTCGCCTTTTCTGAAGTTACTTGCCACATATGTACTTGCTAGGTTACTTACCTTACTTATACCAAAACTAAACCCTGCTACCAGAGAGAGAAGAAAACAGACTAGGCCTGTCATATTGCATGATGAGGTTACCTATTGCCACTTTTGCAGCACCCAGCTACTTGTTTAGTATGCCAGTTATTTATACCCTTACCCTACTAGGCTCTGTAACTATATTGGCCGCTAGGGTGTGTGCCTATACCTATTACCTACAACATGCATACCAAAATCTAAATAAACTAGTTCACTTCTCAGTTCTCTCAATTTAGTAGATGAAGCAATGGCTGCTGCCTCTCTCAATCTTCCAAAACCATATTGCAGGGTTTCCCAGGGTGCCTTCTTATTGGTGGTGGACTACGTTTATGAAGAAAACCAGGTTATTCATAAAACTCAGTCTGGTTTCAGGGCCTTATATAGCACTGAATCTGCTTTACTCCTGGCTTCTGAGGTGCTAAAAATAACAGCAGATGAAAGTAGGACAGCAGCACTGATTCTTGGATTTAAGGGCAGCTTTGATACGGTATTCCACGGCCTTCTTTTGAAAATGGTTAAGTGATGTCTGTATCAGAGGCAGCACATGGGCATGGATAAAGCATTTCCTACTAGGCAGATCCTTTTATGTCCTACAACAGCTCTTTAAGTCGGAGATCCATCCCCTGTTACAAGCTGTGCCACAAGGTTCTGCCCTTAGCCCAATGTTATTTAATGTGTATATGCGCCCACTACCTGGTGTCATATGCTGATGACACTCAACTGATCATCATATTAGATCACAAGGATGTAGAGACTGCGCCTAAATTCAAAGCTTGCTTAATCAATTTGGCTAACTGGATGAATCTCAACTGCCTTCAATTAAATGCAGGCAAGACTGACATCATGGTAGTTGGTAAACAGCTAACCATCTGGTCTCATATCTGGTGGCCGGAAGAATTAGGGCTGACCCCGGTTCTCAAACCTTAGATCAAAATTTTGGGAGTATGGTTTGATAATACCCTATCTTTTACAGAACAGATATCAGCTTTGGCCGGTACTTGTTTTGGCCCTTTAAGGATGCTATACAAAATCTGTGATCTTCTACCTCTAGCTGCTAAAAATACCATTATTCCGGCTCTGATTACATCTCAATTGGATTACTGCAACATTCTCTATCTAAAGAAGGGGTCTCCAACCTTTTGTGTAGTGAGAGCTACTTCTGGTCAGTCAAAATCGTCGTGAGCTACTAAATCCCAAGCAACTCGCACATTTTTCCGAGAGTCCTACTCCGCCCAGTTTCATTGACGTTAGGCCTATTTCTTCAGAGCCCATACTGTGGTTTGAACACAATAACACTGAAATAAAAGACTTTGCATGTGCTGTTGGCAAACCGCTAGTTTACGACTTTTCAATTAATAGCTTCAAAATCAGGACTTATCAATAGCTGTCAATGAAATAATCATTGTAATGCAGCTCCATTAACAAACAAACAGAAACAAAAATCTTACCCTCACTGTGGAACAGTATGATGTCCTCTAATGCTGTGTAATCTGGTAGCCTAGCGGGGGCAGTTGCGAAGAAGTCATTATAGTAGTGAAGTAGTCACAGTGTGTGGCAGTCAGCCTGTGCAAAGCTTTGCTGAATCACAATTGCAGATGGATTCTTCTACTGTAGCTTTGACAAGATCGCTGTGTTTTTCAATTGCCAGATAAGCTGAACTTTAGCTCTGTTTGGATTGTAAAGTAACGATATTGTCCTCCACTCTTATTGCTCCCTTTACTTTGTAGGAGTGTTAGTAACCCAGGACTGCTGTACAAATTACTTTGTTCTTATTCAGCTATAAAGAACTTTGAAAGATGCTGACGATTCTTCTCTTTAGCTCTTTTTTTATCTTGATATCTATACACCAGGCCTCCAGTAAACACTGCTTTTTTCTTATCTTGTGCAGCAAATAAATGTTAAACATTTAGAAAGGTGCTGAAGATTATTCTCTCCAACTACTTTTTTCTTGGTGTCTGAAGCCCATGCCTGAACTACACATTGCTTTGTTCTTGTTCAACTGCTAACTGTTACTAACAAAAGGAATTTTGAAAGATGCTAAAGATTCTTCTCTATAGCTATCTTTTTTCCTTGATGTCAATAAACCAGGCCTCCAGCAAACACTGCGTTGCTCTTGTGCAGCAAATACAAAGTTTGAAAGATGCTGAAGATTCTTCTCCCCAGCTACTTTTTCTTGTGTTTGTAAAACAGGCCTGCAGTACAAGTTCCTTTGTTGTTGTTCAAATAAAACTGGGGGCTGAAGATTCTTCTCTGCAGCAACTTCAATCTTGGTGTTCATAATGAAACAGATACCTAGGTTTGGGATTTGTTCTCCCACTCTTGATGGAAGTAGTATGTCTTACTCTTTGCCCTTCTGGAGGGACCTGGCTCATTGAAGTATTGATTGTGAATGAATTCAAATTATTTCAGTGAGAGACTTGACACTGCATGGTGTCCACTAATTCCTTGTAATCTGGGGTGTAGCTTGAGAGGGAAACTCTTATGGAGTCATTTAAATGTTCGTCAGTTAGACGTGTGCAAAACTTAGATTTTATGAAGTTCATATCCGAAAAAGCTGATTCACAAAGATAGGTAGAGCCAAATAGGGAAAAAAGGTTCAATGTAGCTGTGTGGATGTTCTTAAACTTTTCAGCATCCACAAGACACCAGAAATTAATGTCAGATTTCCTTGATTTCAATTCAATGTCATTTTGAAGTGTGACAATCTCCATTTCCATTATGGCAGAGTCAAGGTTCAAAAGCACACTCATTTTCTCTGAAATGTCACTAACATCCACTTCCATGAAGGGGTTTGAAGTCAACATCACACAGGGCTCCAGTTGCTCAAAATCACTAAATCTGTCACTGAACACTTGATTAAGCCTCATGAGGAGGCTGCTGTATTTTCTATGTCCAGAACCTCAGCCTCAGCTTTGTTTTCTGAAAAGATTTGGAGCACAGAGGGAAAGTGCTGCATCTTTCTTTTCTGCACATGCTGTATCAAAAGGTTAAGTTTTGATTTGAAACTTTTCACAGAACTTACCATGTTGGTTATTGTCTTGTTTTTGCCTTGCAACTTGTAGTTCAATACATTTCATTTTTCTGTCACATCTGTCAAAAAAGCTAAATGGAGCAACCATTGAGTGTTTGATAACAGTGTGGTATCTTCATTTCTAGACTCCATAAAAGCTTTGACTTCTGGCAATAGCGAAAGAAATCTTCGCAGTATTTTTACCCTGCGAAGCCATTGGATTTGAGTGTGCAGTAAAAGGTCACCATACTTGGCTGATAGTTCTTCAAGGAACAATTTGAAGGTTCGGTGCTGCTTTGCCTTTGCACAAATTGAATTAATAATTTTAACAACAGGTGCCATCACATGATAAAACCCCATTACCTTGGCACATATTGCCTGTTGATTTATAATGCAATGGTAGTTCAATAACGGAGGGAAATCTGGATCTGCTTTACAATTGGCAATGAAGCCAGAATGACGCCCTATCACTGCGGGTGCACCATCAGTGGTTATCGCCACTAACTTTTTCAATGGGACATTTTGTTTTACAAAATAATTTTTCATCTCATTGTGAATGTCAGATGCTCTGGTTGTGGTTTTCAGAGGCAACATGTTAAAAATTCCTCTTTATCAGTAAACTCTTCAAAAACCATTTTAACGAACATTGCCAACTGTGCAATATCGCTTGCATCAACAGATTCATCAAATTGAAGAGAAAAATATGTGCATGTCTTTAAATTGCGCTCTAACTGCTCTATCATGTTAGTCGATAATGCAGATACCCTTCTTGCCATAGTGTTTGACCCTAACTGCACATCTGAAATGGCAGACATAATTTCAGGGCAATTTTTAAAGTCTTTGAATAAGGACTGGGCCATTAGAAGCATTGCTTCCTTCACAACCGCTCCATCTGAAAATGTTGCTTTGTGCTTAATCAAGTGATGAGTAACTATGAAGGATGCTTCAGTTGCCGCAGTGGCTTTCTTTGTGGGCGTTGTAAAAAAAGATTGCTGTGTCTGCAATGCAGATTTCAGTTTGTTTACTTTCTGTGACCTCAGGCTGCTTCCTTTAGGGAACTTCCTCTCAAAATGCATGTGCTTTGCTGAAAAATGCCTCTCAACATTGCCCTTTTTTCCCACTGCAACTTTTGCTCCACAGATCAAACATACACAGTTGTCTTTAATTTGTGTAAATAAAAATGTGTTCTCCCACTCTTGATGGAAGTAGTATGTCTTACTCTTTGCCCTTCTGGAGGGACCTGGCTCATCATCCATGATTAGTTGTTAAGGCTGTAAGCAAGAGTAAAAATGTTGATGAAGTAAAAATCCAACAATCGATAAATGCAAGAATACCACGTGGACACCTTTAATAATGTTGTATTGCAGACCATTTGTGAGTAGCAGACATGCTGGTAAATTAAACAGCACAGTTGGAAAGTGAGATAACTAACTCACCTTAGCTATGTTTAATTATGAACACAGGAGGACTGCTTTTCACAAATGATCTGAGATTTGTTTCATTGTGACCAAATCATCATTTTTGCCTTGAATGGACTTTAGTCGACTTCTGTAAATAGGAAGAGGACTTAAAATTGTACCACATCAAGTACTCAATTCTCAAAGGTGAGAGTTTTGCAAATCATTTCTATTGGGTACTCCTACATTTGTAGCAAACATTGAACTTTTTTTTTTTTTAATTAGGACAAGCTTTCAAAACTACTCCAGATAAGGATATTCCATGACAGCTGCAGATTTTGTGACATAGCCCTGTGACCTCAGGCTTATGGTGACTGGGATCACCCACATTTCAAACCAGTACCAATATCACCTTCCTAAAGAATATTAATTCTCTGTCCATTCTCTTGGGATTATTACCCTCTTAAATGCCTGCCTTCACCTGCATTTTTGAGTCAAGAAGATATTCACACGTACGCAAGACAAGTCACACATTGGGTTACGTTGTTAAGTGCTAATTACACTGCAACACAATGTGTCCCCTTTCTTCATCATCACACATGACAGCACCTTGAAATGCATAAGCTGAGTGTGCACTGTACAAAAACGATGAGGCCATGCATAGCCCCCTGCGTGGCCTTGAATGGACTCATAGATATGGAGAAAAGGCAGCGCAAATTGCTGTGTTGCATTACTCTGCCCCAGGGATGTGTTCCATGAGTGGAGCATGAGTGTTACCACACATCCACCCATAGATTTTGGCACATTCTCAGATTTACTATTAGTGGTGGAACTGGGAAAGCGCCAAAATGCAGGTGAGGCGTGACAAGGAGAAATACCTTTATTGCTCCTCTTTTTCCCTTTTTATATGTGGGTGGGCTGAATTCTGCAGCACACCTAGAAAGAGGAAAATGCTCTGAGGATTTTTTTTATGTGCAAGAAGGTTCACCTTCCTACTGAAAAACAATTTTGTATGTAAAACACTGGTCTGGATGTGTGTGAGCCTTTGCTCCGACCTAGCCAATACTTGGAAATGTAGGGCCATGACATGCCACATTACTGACATGTGGGACGTACGTCAGACTCACTGACACAACAGTGAGACAACAAACTAAAGCACAAGCCTCAACAGTGACACAGCAAACTAAAGCACAAGCCATGAAAGCAGAGGCGACTGGGACAGAAAAGAGGCCCCAGCACCAAATTAGAAGAAGCCCTATTAGCAAATCCAATAGCTAAAAAAAAGTGGGCTACATGTGCAAAATAAGTTAAAAAGACATGTTGTTTAGCCCTGGAGGTGTTTTTCAAGGTATGGAAGACTAGTCTATTTGTGCTTGCAGCAGGCAATGTTTGGTATTATCAGAAAAATTAACAATAGGAGGGCGTGGCTTGAACGCCGAGGAAAATGGCCGCTGCTCGTCGGTGCTCCGTGACGGAGTAGCGCGTTGGTCTTCCCCCAGGGCATCCCTCCCTCACCTTGGGATCTCTTGGCGGTGGGAGCATGTTCGGGACACTCGCCTGCATCGCCTGGAATATCGACGGCATCTGGTGATGTCGGAGTCGGCTGGTTTTTGCGTCCTGTTTCCTCTCGCGGCTACATGAAAGCCGCGGCTGCCATTTTGAATGCTCCGATTTCCAGCGTCTCGTCGATGAAGCTTCTCCTCACACCCGGATACTTATGTGACCAACGGTGAGCATTTATGGCCTCAGTGGTCACATGGTCTTTGACTTTTGTTTCCTCCTGATGCCGTTGTGTGGCATTTCAGTCAAAATTTTGTTTTGAGACATCACCAATGGTTCAACGCTCCAGCCCCATCGGATTACTTTTTATACTCAATTCATTTTAACCTCATTTTCTTTGTGGCTTTTCCGCATTTCTTGGGTTGAATGGCAATGCCTCGCACTAGCCATGGTAACGCCCAGCAGGCCAAAAATACATCAATGGAGGATTCTAACCCTTTCAGTGTGCTACAGGATTCTATGGAGGAACCCAGCTCTGACTCTGTCAGTTCTAAACTTTTGTCTTCTGTTACTTCATGCTCCAGCGCTAAGTCAGTCTCTAAAATTCCCTCTGCCTCTCCTTCATCTTCTGGTAAGAGAACAAAGGTTAACCCTCCTTCTCCTCCAACTATTTCACCTACAATTTCAATGGAGCTTTTGTTGGAAGAAATAAGCTCACTCAAGCCATATATGAAAGAGACTAACTTTCGCCTCCAGCACCTTGAAGATAACTGGTCAAACACGGAGAAGAGGGTGGATGCTCTTGAGATTCATGTCGACTCTATTCAAGCTATCACAGATCACGTTCCTGATATGCGAAGGGAGATCTTGCATCTGGCGCAGCAGGTGGAGAATTTGGAAAACCGAAATAGGCGTAATAACCTACGCATTTATGGCCTTTTGGAAGGCCTTGAAGGTCCTGACCCCTTGTCGTTTTTTCACTCCTTCCTACCAAAATTTCTCGGTTTTCCTGAATCACCTCCTCTCAACATCCAGCGAGCTCACCGCTTAGGTCACAGCCCGGGTTCTTCTGCTGCATCCTCTCCTGTGAAGCCTAGAGGTGTTATTCTATATTTCCTGGAGGACACCGATTTGCTCAAAGTCCTTCAGGCTGCCAAACAAAAAGGAAAGATTCTCTGGAATGGCTCTAATCTGTTCTTTGCCCAAGACTATTCTAAAGCCATGGCGGATCGGCGGAAGAAATTTTTGGATATGAGGCCTGCACTCCGTAATTTTAATGCTCGTTATGGTTTATTTCATCCGTGTTTGTTCAAAGTGGCATATCAAAACAAAACAACTAACTATGAAGATCCTGCACTTCTCCAGCATTTTTTAAACACTTGCAGGGATGAATCCATGGACATGTCCCGATCGTAATTTCTCTACTTGTGTTGGCATTTGTTGGGATTCTCAGTTTCAAGTTAAATTTTTGCATTTTTTCTCATGTTCAGTATATGACTTATATGCATTATATAATCTCGTCATTCTTACTCCTTCGTTATCCCTGGAGGTCGTTGTTCCTCGTGCCCTCGTCAGTCCTGGAGTTGTCCGTCTTGGTATGCTGCCTTTTCCTATGTGGCTTCACCCCCCATCCTCAATGTTTATCTGTGGTATGTCTTTATGATATACTTTATTGGTTTTTTCTACCTTGTCTCTTTGTTCTTTGTCTTTCTTCTCAAGTATTTGCGACACTTTGTATTTTTTTATTCTATTATTGGCTCTTTTTCATTTTTTTCTATCTCCCCCTATTCTTTCTTCTTTTATCACAGTCATACTATGCGTATTGATGTTGTTGTTCTTTTGTTTTTTGTCCTCGTCCTTTCTCTCACTTTCTTTTCTCCTCCTGTTTTGCTAATTTTCTTCATTTCCCAATTTCTGGTTTGTCTTTGGTGTTTCTTTCCTTACTTATTTCTAATTCTCAACTTTTTCACTTCGTATCTTTCTGCTTACAATCTCTCTTTTTCAAGACTCTTTCTTATTTCATACTTCCTTACCGTACCCTATCACTACTCCTCTAAAGACATTGTCATTTTCTCAAACTTTTATATGATGTTTTTTTATTTTTTATTCTTTGGTTACCCATGTATTTAATTGTCTCTCACACAATGTTTTTGATATGAGTTATATATTTAGATGTCGTTGAATATATTTACCTGGAATGTTAAAGGTTTGGGTTCTCCCATTAAGCGGCAACAAGTTTTATCTCACTTGGCAAACTTAAAAGCGGATATTGTGTTATTACAAGAAATTCATATAAAAGAGGTTGAAGTTACCAAATTACGTTGTAATTGGGTAGGTCATGGTTTTGCGTCTCCTGGTTCAGGGAAACGTAATGGTGGTGCTATTCTCTGTCATAAGCGGTTAAATATCAAAGTTATAAATGAAGCCAATGACTCTGATGGTAGGTGGGTTACTGTATCTTTATTGATTGATAAAATCCCTTTAAGTATTTTTAATCTGTATGCCCCCTCTATACAAGACAAATTATTTTGGCCCCAGATACTAGCTTCGTTGATGCACTCCTCTGATGGCTATCTCATTCTAGGGGGTGATTGCAATACGGTTATGGACCCTATTTTAGATCGAAGGTCCCATTCCCGTTTCTCGCCCTCTCACATGCACACTCAATTCACATCCACTATATCCCAATGTTCTCTTGTTGATTCCTGGAGACTCTGCCATACCACACTTCGGGAATACACATATTACTCACCGGCTCATTCTTCCCAGTCCCGGATTGACTACATTTTTATTTCTAAAGCCCTGACCCAACACATTACCCATTCGGAAATAGGCTCTATTTTAATTTCTGACCATGCTCCAGTCTCCTTGTGCCTAGATTTACTCCCCCCCCCATAAAAGGTACTAGAAGATGGTGGTTTAATAATTCTCTCCTATTGGATCCCAAATTTACTCCAGCCTTCCTTGAGTTTTCATCCCTATTTTTTACAGAAAATGAGTCTCCTCTGACATCTCCTCAGGTGTTATGGGACACTTTTAAGGCTGCTTCTAGAGATTTCATTATTTCGTTTGTTTCCCATAAAAGGCGTGTTGCATCCCATTCCTTACAGTCAATCACCACACAAATTAAACAATTGGAACATTCTTATTATTTAACTAAATCTCAATCTGACTTAGATAAACTTCTTAAGGCCAAACTCTCTTTTAATAAACTCTCCACGGAGTCTGCAAATTTAATCTTACTAAAATCCAGTGCCAATAGCGCGCAAAATAAGGCAGGTAACCTTCTTGCCAAGTATCTTAAAGTTAAGAGAGAACGCACAAAAATCGAGTCTATTGTCTCCTCATCTAATATCACTCTTTATAAGGATGAAGATATTCTGACGGAATTCACTAATTTTTATCAAAATCTTTATACCCCGGAGTCTCCTCCTCTGTTAAGATTACCTTCACTATTGCCTGAGGCTTGAGCCGGGCTGCTAGCTTTTAAAAAACGCTCTGATTCAGATTTTAACTTGTTACTGTGATTATCCTTTGTGTCCTACCCCCCCCTGCAAGCAGTCACGGAATTTCGCGCTGCTCGATCTATTTACCGCTCAGGCGATTTAAAATACTGAGCTTACTCTCTGGAGGGAGCGCTGCACTTTCGCTCACCTGCCTCCTTCCCTGGGTGTACAGCCGATTCAGGGCTGACTCAGGAGGGCCACGCTCGAGCAGACGGCGGTGGCCATTTTGGAAAGGGACAGTATAAAAACAGACGCCCATTGCTTCGCGCAGCGAACGCGCACAGCGGGCGCGCCATAGTCGCGCCGGAGTCCAGCCAGAGTCCTGCCCGTCTGCGCTCGTCCGCGCTAGGCTGGGCTCTGGGCTCTGGCATACCCTTTATTGGTGAGTAAAGCCACTATATCCATCATGACTCTTACATACTCCTCCGAAGAGTTATTTACGCTACGTGGTGCTCCCAATAATAACTGCTCCACCTACCCTTTCCCGCCTCACAAGTTCAGCTGTCCTCGCTGCAACTTTTCACTAAAAACCCCTACCACATGCAGATCCCTCCAACATCAAGGCAGACGAAAGAGACAGGTATGCTCTAGGACAACTTCCACTCGCCCCCTCTTAAGATTTTGGAGCATAAATTGCCGATCCTTACCACAACATAGATACAATATCCACGATTTTCTAGATCAAAATCAACCTGATGCTATATTCCTGACCGAGACGTGGCTCAGAGACTGCTCGGGCCCGGATGTGGCAGACGCCATTCCCTCTAACTACGCCATTCTTCGTCAGGATAGAGTTTCCGGTAGGGGTGGAGGAATTGCAATTATTTACAAAAATGTATACACTTGTAAATTGGTAGACACCACTCAAAAAGATTGTGAATCAGCCCTTTTTAAATTATCCATTACCCCCCAATTTACGCTGTCAGGGCTACTGGTATACCGTCCCCCTGGGACAGCGAGCCCTTGGATAACATCGTTACCGGACTTCCTAGCCCCAGTACTGCTTAAAGCGCCTAATTTCACAATCTTAGGGGACCTAAACATACATTTAGACGACCATGAGTGCCCTAATAGGAATCAGCTTCTCCCTATTCTGGAAGCTTTTAACCTTCAACTTCTAAACACAGGTCCCACTCATTGTGCCGGTCACTTACTGGACCCGATCCTATCTAACCTGTCCCTAGATTGTTCTCGTGAAGCCCTACAAATCACCTGGTCCGACCACTTAGCTGTCCCCTTCTCTTATGACATGGCTGATACAGTAATAAGACCTGAGGTGGAAACTACGCGGCCAGTTCGGAATTGGGGGAAGATTAACTTGCCAGAACTCAATAAACTACTGATCAAAACACTTCCATGTGTTGAACTACCAACTGCCGCTCTCAATTGCGCCACTGAACTCTGGCTAACCACTGCAGTCAATACAGCGCTTCCAATGACATCTAAGCCCGCATTTTCACACCACCCTCCTGCTCCATGGTATTCGGAACAACTTAAAAGCCTCCGCTCACATTGTAAGACCTTGGAGCGTAAATGGAGACAAGGCTATTCTCCTTCACGTAAAGCCACATATAAAGAAGCCTTAAAAAAATACCACTACAGTTGTAAAACTGCTAAAGCAGACTACACAAGGAAAACTGTGACTGATGCACAAAACTGCCCAAAGGTGCTGTTCTCTGTTGTCAAAAAATTGACTGGTGCTAACTCGATCCCTCCTCCCCCGGCACTTGATGGCACTCAGTGTCAGTCCTTAGCGGATTACTTCATAGATAAAGTTGATCTTATCTATGAAAATTTCACTACACCTCCAGGTACTATGTACACTGCCCTTGACATAGTCCAAAAATTGGAAAACAATGACACTGATGCAGTAGTCACTACTTGGCAGCCCTTAGACGCCATTTCTTTCCTCTCCTGTTTAAATAGTGTGAGATCGGGCTCCCCACAGGACGCTCTCCCGGCCAAAATATTAAAACAATTAGACCCCCTCACTCATCCCCCCATCATTAAATTACTCAACGCTTCTCTGAGCGAGGCCCATGTCCCACAACCTTGGAAACACGCCATGGTTGTACCGTTATTAAAAAAACAGGGTGCAGATCCTTCAAATCCTGCTAACTTTCGCCCTATATCTTTGTTGCCAATTTTCTCAAAGATATTGGAGAGACATATAAATTCTCAGCTCTCCAAACTGGTTGAAAACACTGGATTTCTCCATCCTTCTCAGTCGGGCTTTCGGCCTAGGCACTCAACCGAGACAGCCCTCCTGGGGGTGACAGAGAGTCTTAGGCACGGTGTCGATCAGGGAAACACCATGGCGCTCATCCTGCTGGATTTGAGCGCAGCTTTCGACACCGTGTCACATTCCATCCTCATTGACTCTCTGAAATCTCTAGGTGTGGCAGGCCAGGCCTTGGCCTGGCTGGCGTCTTTCCTTAGTGACCGAAGCTTCCAAGTGATTTCTTCTAAAGCTGCCTCCGCCATTTGTCCATCCACCCGCGGCGTCCCCCAGGGCTCAATTCTTAGCCCTTTATTATTTAATATTTATGTTAAACCCTTGGCAACCATAGTCGAACAAGCTGGGCTAACCCTGTTTTCCTACGCAGATGACACCCAGATTGTCTTCTCCTTGTCAGGGAGAGACGTAAACAACATCTCCGCACTCAAGTCGGGCCTCACTCTTGTGGCCGACTGGATGCGGAGAAATTGTCTCAAGCTGAATGGGGAGAAGACCGAGGTGGTCATTCTGGGACAGAACAAACATCTTTGGGGTCCTCGCCATTGGCCCATCGAACTGGGAAATGCGCCTACACCATCTACTGCAGTTCGCAACCTGGGCGTCATTATTGACGACAGGCTAACTATGAGACAACAGGCTACTAAGGTCTCAGCCATCTGCTTTTCAACCTTGCGATGGCTTCACAAGATTTTGTGGATGCTCCCCCTCTCCTCTCGCAGAACTGTAGTCCGGGCACTTGTAACATCACGCCTGGACTATGGCAACATTCTCTATTTGGGCGCAGATAAAGCTACTATACATGTGCTGCAGGTGGTGCAAAATGCGGCCGCGCGCCTGCTAAAGAATGTCCCCAGACGCACCTCAGCCACTGCCGCTTTGCGTGACCTCCATTGGTTGAGCATCCTAGAACGCGTTAAATTCAAGGTACTCTGCTATATGTTCAAGGCTAAGCAGGGTAGCGCCCCAGTATATGTTCAGGGGCTGGTAAAACCCTATAGACCCCTGCGCTCATTAAGGTCATCGGACATTGGCAATTTCACAGTACCAAGATGGAAGCTGGCAAAAATGGGAGGCCGCTCCTTTTCCACTCTTGGTCCTAAATACTGGAACTCCCTCCCATTGGCATTAAAATCTGAGACCAACTTACTCCGCTTCCGTAAGGCCTTGAAGACCCTGCTCTTTACTAAGCGTGACCAATAGTCGGCAGAGGCCTTAAGTCAAGGTGACATTCTCTTTTCTTCTACAGTCTATCCCTGGCGCCGGGAAACCCATTGTGGGTAGCTGTGCGCGGTACAAGCTTAAATAAATAAATACATTATTTATCCTCTATCCCCTCTCCTTCTTTTCCAGAAACTGATTTTGCACCATTAGAAGCAGATATAGGCCCTAAAGATATCTTGGACTCCATTCAGGTGCTTAAAAAAGGCAAGGCTCCTGGACCAGATGGCTTCACGATAGAATTCTATTTACATTTTTCTAAGGTGCTTGTTCCCAAACTTCACCAGCTATTTTCATTTTTTATATCGTCCAAAAAATCTGAAGGTTCTTTTCAAGAAGCCTTAATCTGCCTCCTCCCTAAAGAGAATAAGGACCATACTTTATGTAAAAATTATAGACCTATTTCTTTAATCAACCTAGATTATAAGATATTTGCAAAAATTCTTGCGCTTCGTCTCGACAAAATTTTACCTAAAATAATTGGTAAAGAACAATGCGGTTTCATTAAGGGCCATCACCTTTCTGATAACACTCGCCTCTTTTTCAATGTACTTAGTAAGTTCCATTCCTACCAGCATTCTTTAGCTGCTGTTGCGTTAGACGCTGAAAAGGCATTTGACAGGGTTAATTGGCAATTTATGTTCGCAGTTCTTGTTTGGTTTGGTTTTGGCCAGAAATTTCTTGCTTATATTTCTTTACTGTATTCTTTTCCTAGATCTTTTATCTTAGCTAATGGCCTTGTTTCTTCCTCGTTTCCTCTCTTCAGAGGTGTCCGACAAGGATGTCCTCTTTCTCCTCTTCTTTATATTTTGGCATTAGAACCTTTCTTGACAAAAATTCGAATGAATAAGGATATTACCGGCTTCCCTTATGGGGATATGTATTTGAAACTTTCTGCATATGCGGACGATATTCTTTTATTTATCTCTAACCCACAATCCTCTATTCCATCCTTTTTATCGGAAGTCTCTGATTTTGCGAAAGTATCAGGTTATAAACTTAACGTTGATAAATGTGAAATTCTCTCTTTGAATAAATTTTGTTTTCATGCAGACTTTTTGGCCTCTTCTTTTCATTGGAGTCCGATTAAGATTAAATACTTAGGTTTGTGGTTTAAGTCCTCTATTTAAGACACTAACACTAAATATTAAAAATCTACAAACAACGCTAAAGGATTCTACAACTGGATGGCATCCCTTGTTTTTATCATGGTGGGGTAGACTGGATTCTATTAAAATGATGTTAGTTCCAATCATTTTGTTTTATCTTTCTAATCTTCCAGTTAATGTCCCTAAGTCTTGTTATAAACATATATATTCTACTCTATCAAAATTCCTATGGCAACATAAGAAAGCTAGGATGTCTTTTGCAAAACTCAAATGTCCTAAGCAGTTGGGTGGAGTTAATTTTCTGGATTTTGCCTCTTATCATACTTCATTTTTCCTTAAGCATTCGGTTTCCTTACTATCTGAACAAGTGTCTGATATCCCTTCAAAACCTTTGTGGGTAGACATTGAATCTTCCTTCTTTCACCCTTTCACTTTTGAAGAATTTGTGTCACTGTCCCATATTCCCAAGAAATTCTCTCTCCCTATTCTTAAAAACTCTCGAAAAATATTTTCCCCTCTTTTCCTGGAGGGTTTAGATGACCGCTCACGTTTTTTGCAATCCCCCTTGTGGTATAACCCTCTTATTAAAATTAGAAACAAGACGCTTTTTTGGAAGGACTGGAAAGATCTCGGTATTAATTGGACTCACCAACTATTTGATGAAGGTACTTGTATTCCCTTTTCTATTCTTCAATCCCACTTTTCTTTGCCAATATCATTTGAATCCAAATATAATCTATTGCGCACGGTTGTGCAAAACAGTTATAATGCCCTTTCTGATTCCATCATTCACACCAACTCTTCTCCTCTTTCTCTCCCTTATTTACTTGCTTCTTCCTCCGCTTCCCAAATCTATAAAAAATTAAGGGATACTTCTATCAGTCGAGATAAATCTAAAATAGAAAAAGATTGGGAGTCAGATTTAGAGGAAGCATTTTCTGTTTCAATGTGGCAAAAAGTCTGGACCAAGATAAGGAAATCCTCTAGAGCAGCAAATACAACTCAAACGTTATTTTTTATATATAATAGACTTTTGATCACTCCTGCCAAACTGCATATAATTGACCCATCCATTCCCTCCTCTTGCTGGTCTTGCTCAGCTTCACTGGCGGATCTTAAACATATGTTATTTACATGCCCGATGATTTATAAATTTTGGACCGATGTGTGGAATCAGATTAATAAGATTTTTTCCACCCATTTCCCTCTTACTTTTTCACATATTTTCTTAGGCAGTCTCTCAGACATATGGTCCTCTTCCACTACTAACACATCCATTATTGATTTACTTATAGCCGTAGCGTTTCAACAAATCACTAAATCTTGGAAAGATACCTCAAATGTTTCTTTTCAAGCTTGGTGGTATGCAGTTTGTTATCATCACAGACTAGATAGAGCCTATGTTTATCCTATTACACTTGCTATTAAGCGTGACTTACTATGGCTACCCATCACAAATTTCTTAAATATATCTGCTCGATCCTTACCTTTACATAATCCTTGTACGGAAGAAGTTCCCAAACCTCCATGAAAATATTCCTGATGGTTTCATGTATATATTTTTATTGATTGTCTTATGGTTATCTTGATACATCATTATTAGAGGAGTTTCTGTACAGTTTATATATCTATCTATACTTTTTGTATAATTTTGTATACCAATGATTACATTCTTAATGCATATGTTTTGCTTTATTAAATGATATTTTCTTTTCCTTTCTCTTCTATCTTTCCCTTTTCTCTTTATTTCTCCCTCTTATTTATGCCATTTCTTTTTGCACTTTAGACGTGTTTAGATATTATGTTCTATTGTTAATTTGTTGTAATTGAATTTCAATAAACTTTCCTTTAAAACTTTAAAAAAAAAAAGAAAAATTAACAATAAAAACCAGCCCACCGGGCAATAAAATCGGCCCACAAATAGCCCAAAAAGTTAACCACAGAGAAGCATTGGCAGAGCCCACCAGCCAATAAAATCGGCCTTCAAACAGCCCAAAAACCAACTAATGAAATGTACTGATCTGTCAGACAAGCCTTTGATAGGGCCTGTTTCACCAGTAGGACATTCCCACCCCACTAGCCTCTCGAGTGCAGTCCTAACATGGCGTCACTCCCACCATGTACATATTTTTTAATAATAGTCAACTCTACCTGGGACAAACCTGACAGGCCAGGCTATGAGAAAACAAAAAGCATTTATGTTAGGGGTCTGCTGCTTAAAATTCCAGTGATAATAGTGGTGTCTCTGTTAATCAGTATTCTGGGGCGATAAAACAGTGCACTTTCCAAACTTTTTAATTAAACTAATGTTGGCCTCAGTCATCTGGGGTTATCCCTTCCTTCTCAATAAGGTATTAAGAGAGAGATTGGCCACAACAGATAGGATCTCCACTCCTGTTCTATTGCAAAATGTAGCAGTGTATCTGGTTCCAGTGCCCTATTGGAGCTCATCCTCTTAATTGCCATGAGCTTTTCATCAACCTTAATTGGCCATTCCATCTTGTGTCGCTGCTCAGGATTTAATAAGGAAACTGCGACCCATTGCAAGTAATAGTGCACCCCTGCTAGCTGGTATATCAGCCGCCTATCGCTTATAAAATTATCAAAAGATAAAGACTCTTAGCTTCCCGACTTCATCACAAAGTACCCTTTCATCTGTCATTCTTTCACCTTTGAATCCTCTCTTAGCCATGTGTGTTCTGAGCCTGTTGGCAAGTTGCTTTCATATTCCATGTGTTATGTAAAAGGTTTTTCCAATGCAAGCAAAGAAATATTTGCTCCGCTGTAAGCATTTTGGAAGATGGGGAGTTAAGCCTTAATTCTGTTATTCTGGTTTAAACGTTTAAGCATGCTTCGTTGCTTATGTTCAGTTAACAACGCTACAAATTTTCTTCTTAAATTGGTATTCATGACTAATCCATGGTAACACCTCTGAGAGGCCTCCTATTATCAGGCTCCCATGACAACCGTTTCAAGGGGGTCCCAGTTTGTGGCACCTTTGCAATGGATGACTAAGTTGAAGAGTAGAAAATAATGGCCTGTCTAATTTTGACTTTATGGACTGGCTATCGCCGTTTACATTGGCTGTTTGCTCCCTCTGAGGTCCCATAGGAGTAGGAGCCTATCTGCATGGCCCGTAAAGGGGATAATTAATACCATGTGTGCTCCACCCATACTTCCTACAGTACTTTTGTGTGATAAAAAAAACTAATATTGGACATGCTGCAGCCAAAAAATAAAAATAACCAATCCCTGTCCTCTTTATGTAAAGTTCTCCAAACATATTCTTGTCCCATCTCTGTTTTTTGCTCGAAGATGTTTACTCAGTGGCTAGGAGTGGTAATGTATGATAACCTTTTCGGAAACCTCAGCTTGTTGTCTCGTAAAAAAATACTGCAGAAGGTTCTTGGCCGCTATTGGGGCACAGGCTCACATCTGAGATTAAAAAAAACCTTTCCCTGTGTATCCATACTAGGAACTCCATACTAGGAACACTGGCCATGACTCACAACACGAAGCCTACGCACTTATACCCATTATTAAAATACCGATCACAATACATGGCTTTTAATTGAATTGTTCACCGGACAAAGCCTTACGAAAGTCCCATGGCTCATGCTGAGGGTATGCAGCACTATGCAGGGTCATTCACTCTTTAGTTTTACAGGGGGCCCAGGGTGTGATCACAGGGCATACCTGCTGCGCTGGTGAGATATAAGGTGGCAGGCTGTACTGTAGAAAAGGGCAGATGGCGTGGGTCCCAGCAGTTGTGTACTGCTTGCAAGACCTGCAAACGAGCTGCTCCGCCCTGACACGCCTGCTGAAGCTCCCCACTGGCACCCGTCGCACTCGCACAATGAACAGTGCGGTGCCAGTGAGGAAAAGGCAGGGCGCGCAGAAACAGTAACGAGATCCACAAAGGAAGGAGAGGAACGTCATCCTCTTCGGCCCGCCCCAGCTAAGCTCAAGCCAATCTGAGCAGCTGGTTTGGGTGAGGGCAGCAACATAGCCTGAAAAAAGTCTGCCCGGCCAAAATCGCCCATCAAACAACACTAAAGGGCCGTTACTTCCCTACCTACACCTACAGTACTTTGTGTGATTAAAAAAAAAAATAATGGACATGCTTAAAAAATAAACAATCTCTGTTCTCTTTATGTTAAGTTAATTTTCTTGGCCCATCTACAGCTGTTCGAAGTTGTTGACTGGCTACCCTACCGCTATATGAGTGGTAATGTATGAAACCTTTTCGCAAGCCTCAGCTTGTTATCTCTGAAAAACATACCGCAAAGGGATCTTGGCCGCTATTGGAGCACGGGCTCATCTGAGATTTAACCTTTCCTTTGCTGTATTATCCATTCTAGGAACATGGCTCACAACAATAAGGAGACGCACTTTTACCCATTACGATTACCATATTGATCGAAGTGCAAGGCATGATTTGACTAAACAGGCTCATCTGAGATTTAACCTTTCCTTTCCTGTATTATCCATTCTAGGAACACGGCTTTCAACAATAAGCAGATGCACTTTTACCCATTACGATTACCATATTGATCGCAATACATGGCTTTTAACTGAATTGTTGACCGGACAAAGCCTTACAAAAGTCGGTATGCAGCACTATGCAGGGTCATTCACTCTTTACTTTTACAGGGGGCCCAGGGTGTGTTCACACGGCTTACCTGCTGCACTGGTGAGATATAAGGTGGCAAACTGTTCTGCAGAAAAGGGCAGATGGTGCGGGTCCCAGCAGTTGTATACTGCTTGCAAGACCTGCAAACCAGCTGCTCTGCCCTGACACGCCTGCTGCAGCTCCTCACCGGCACCCGTCGCACTCGCACAATGAACAGTGCGGTACCAGTGAGAAAAGGGTAGGGGGCGCAGAAACAGTCACGAGATCAACAAAGGAAGGAGAGGAACGTCATCCTCTTCAGCCCACCCCTGCTAAGCTCTTCTAAGCCAATCAGAGCAGCTGCTTTGGTTGAGGGCGGCAACAGAGCATGAAAAATAGCCCAAATAACACTAAAGGGCTACTAAATTGAGCAGCAAGCGGCGCGAGCTACTGACAGGGTCTCGGCGAGCTACCGGTAGCTCGCGATCGACCTGTTGGAGACCCCTGATCTAGAGGTCACTAAAAGCAATTTGAGAATGCTGCAGAAAGTCCAGAATGCTGTAGCCCAGGATATTATTGAACATCCCAAGGTGAACCCCAGTGGGAGCAGCCCTGAGGGAAATACGCTGGCTACCGGTGATGAACAGAGTAACTCTATGCTTCTTCCATAGGATTCTGAATGAGAAAGGACCTAGCTATCTACGGCCCTTACTCACCCCCTACAGACCTATCTGGAATCTTAGGTCTACAGGCACGGCAAAGCTGACAGTGCCTAAAATTCAAAAGGCACATTTAGGAGGCCGATCCTTTAGCTTTTTAGCAGCTAAAGCCTGGAATCAACTGCCATTGGAGCTGGGGATGCAGCCCTTGAAGTGCTATTCTGTAGAAAATTTGAAACTTTCAGTCATCTCTGATGGATTGGTGCTAATTTTCTATTTTTTGATAGGGCTCCACTATAAAGACAGGGATGTCTTAGCGTGAGGACACACAGAATTGGGCTAGCGCTAACAGGGAAGATGTTGGACTTGGCCCTTTTTCCAGAATTTTTTCGCTTTTATGGGAAACTCCATGTTATTTAAATGCGAATATTGAATACTGTGTGATAATGTACGCAGACTGAGTTTCCCTGTTTACCCATGTAAATTTTAAAATGGTTGCCATGGCTGTGTGGTTGTGCCGACTGACTGAGCTGGGTTACCAGTCTAGTTGTTATTTTCCCGTCAACCCTAGCTTTTGGAGGGAAGCCTGGCACCCAGGGTGCTCTACTCCTCTCCCTAGGCCAGTTAGGACCAGTTCCCCAGACGCTTCTAGAAGCTTCTGGCACTGTCTGGTAGGTGGGGTGAGGGGCGTATAAAGGGCAGAGCTGGGCTGCCATGTGCTCAGTCAGAGGGTGGACCTGAGATAGAGGGGACCTGCTGCCAGGGGTTACCGCCACATGGGCCTGTGTGCTGGGCCCTGAGCTTACCTACACCCCTCTACTGTCTGCAGGGCGAGGGAAACCTATAGTTGGGGCGACCCAGACCTGGGGGAACCTACGCAGGAGTTTTAGGCGGTAGGGCCTAGTCGGGGACCTATGCCACTGGAAGTGACAGGGATAAGGTGCTGCCTTCTAAGTTGAGTGAGGGATCCTGAACTAGCCCACTGATCTGGCCCAGCGGGAGGGGAACCCAGGGACGACCTACAGAGACTGGCTGTAGACTCTCCTCAGCCACCATCTTAACTTCCCCCCCTCAAGAAACCCTCAACCAAGGGCTCAGGAATCAGCAAGCGCCTCGTGGGACCCTGACTGCCGTCCCTGCGGGAAGAGAGCGCTACATTCAAGCTCCCTGCGGAAGGAGAGCGCTATATTCGGTCGGCGCTGCATGTGAATTGACTGTGCTCTGCTGGTGAGTGCTGCAATCCCAGCTGCCTGCGTCCCTGCAGCGCTGTGCTGCTGAAGTGTCACGAGGAGATCCCAGCGTGAGGGATTCCTCCCTGCCTGCTTGGGGGAAAAGCGGGTGCCCACTCCACGTTTGTGCCGCTTTTGCATGCCCTTAAACATTGTGGGAGCCTACCCAGCACCTTACTGCCCTCTGCGGGTGCCCACCCCGCATTTTAGCCGCCGTGACGGTTATTTGAAAAGTGGGTGCCCACCCCGCGCGATGGCCGCCGAGAAATGAATCACCACTGCGACCCGAGTGCCAGCGCGTCTGCGGCGCTGTGAAAGAAATTCCAGCCGCAACCCGGGCGCAGAGAAAACCGCGGGCCGCTGTGCTGCTCGCAGCGACCCGGAAGCCAGGAAGGAGCGTGCCTGGTTGGGGGCGTGGGCCGCCGGGCCGAAGGAGGGAGGTCCCGGAAGCTGTCTGGAGCCTCGCGCCCTCCTATTGAAGCCCCGGGTCCCAGGAGGGGGCCCGGGTGAAGTGCGGAGAGCCGAGGAGAGAGCCGAGACCGAAGTGGGAGCCCACCCCGCCTGTCAGTGCCCTGCCAGCGAAACCGCATCGGATGTGAGAGGAGGGAGGCCCCAGAAGTTGTCTGGAGCCTCGCGCCCTCCTATTGAAGTCCCGGGTCCCAGAAGGGGGCCCGGGTGAAGTGCGGAGAGCCGAGGAGAGAGCCGAGACCTGCAGCGGGAGATGTGAGGCGGCCGAGGAAATCCCGGGTGAGTGGGGGCAGGGGTTGAAGGATGTCAGGGGCCGGCCGAGGTACAGGGTCGGTACTTGAGGCCCCTGATACCGAGCGAGCCCCGGCGCTAGTCCCTGCCCTCCCAGCTGCACCGCGATGGCGGCGCAGTAGCAACGAAGGGGCCTCCCTGACTTTTGAGCCCCGGAGAGTGGGGCCTCAACTTGCCCAGTTCTGTTACCTGTTACCTGGGGGCATTGTGGACTTTAGAGTCCTGGGAGGGGCTCCAAAGTGGGCACGTGCTTCCTGGCCTGATATGCTGAACTCAGCTGCCCCGCTGGACAGTGGGCAGCTGCAACGTTGGGCCATTCTTGAGGGAGTCAGCGAACTGCAGGGGGGACTCACCTGAACGCATGGTTGGTGCCAAGGACTAGTTGGTGTGCGGGCCATGGATACTAGGTGTAGCCTTTCCCTACTGCCTCACGTTTTCATGCTTCCTGGTGATAATGCCCCTGCTAATATGATCGTACCCACTGTTGTGCAGGTTTGAAGCTAAGGTGTTTTAGTCCCCAATGGTACACAAGGCTTATGTCACGCCTTATGCTAAACTGGATTGGAAGCCTACTGATGTGTTAATGTTTATGCTTCGGGTTTCATGCCAAGCCCCTATGATTACGCCTAATGCCTTATGCATCTGCTAATGCCTAATGTGATGTTGCCTGGCGTTTTACCCTAAGAAGAATTCCTCATGCCTGTTAGGTTTATGTCCACAGGTGGATGCCTAATGTTTTCCCTTACAGCTTTCCCGCCTCAGGGGTTATTCAGGTCGTTTATACTTATGGTGCTGTGATGATGTTTCAATTGCAGGTGTTCCGGCCTAATGCCTAATGTTGCGCCATGATGTTTTTATTGCAGGACTGAGGCTGATGGACTTAACTTTATTGTCTTTTACGTCACAATGGTTCTGGCAGTGGCCCGATTGGCCCTGCCATGTACATAATCTCCCCTGTAAAGATTGAACTGGCGCCGGTTGGCGCAGTATAGAGATTACCCAGAAATACCTTGTGTTTTGCTAATACAAAAGTTATTCATACACAATCTGGTGTAGCGTCTATTTTTGTAGTGTGCCTTGTGTGTCGCCTGTGTGTACTTCGTGGATGCTTAACACATTTCCTCCAGAGTTTGACCCACCCGCTCTGCACCACGCTACCCGTTTCCAACAGAAGACATCACAAGTGAGGTCACAATTCCATGTAGATGAACTCCAGCTGTAGGATTCTTCAGAAAGATTATCCATCACAGGCAACCAGACTAAAAGAAAACAAGAATTAGTGAGTTATTTATTATAAATGTCATAACGTAATCAAAGACTCAGACCAGACTTCCATCATGATACAAAGAAATTATAGGACAAAAACTAGCAGTGGTAACTTCTGAGCAATGGGGAGCTAGTATAATTCATTAAAACAATTTTTAAAAACTTATGAAATATTCGAGTCAGGAGTGGACTCAGGTGGTTAAGCATTTAAGCAACACGTGGGTTAGTTCAGAAATGTAATGTATGTTACACTTTTGGTCTTACTTTTCTGACTCTTGCAGTGTAAGCTTGCGACTAGTATATTTTCCATCAGTAACTTCATAAGTAGTATTTTTAGAGAAGGAAATACTCCATATCACTTATTTTAAAAGGAGTTCCTACTGCTAGTTAGTTACAACTCGTAAGGTTACTACTTGTAAAGGAAAACATATAGTAGTTCAGTCAATTTGCAAGAGTGAACTCATAGCAACAGTGCAACTTTATCGTTGTGAATCAGGCCAGATAGTGCTAAGTAGTACTACTATCTATAATGGATCACTGGATCAGACAACTTCTGTCCCTGCACTATGATGATGATTTTAATGATGATTTATATTCCTTTTTAGGTCTCGCCTGAGCCAACACATGTGCCGCGCTGACGAGACATTTAGTAAGTGGGCTTTAAAAAGTCCGACCACATGCTTTTGCTTGTGGCCTAAAGCTTGCGGTTACGTGCACAGCCACCATCTGGCTTTCCTATCTCTTCGTCATTAAGCGCATCACTCAAGCGCATCGCTCGCAGGCACAATTAAAGCGCGCGCACCAAGTCAGCATTAGTTATTCACTCCTGCACAGCGTGTGCTTTAAAATATTATCATTAGCTATTTATATCTCTCGCACTAAATCAGCATTTACTCATTGTTATATGGGTGGCTTTAAAGACACTCCCGGTGTTCCTGCAGCAAGGTTGCATAACCATTATTTAAAGTTTGTTGTTGAAACATGCAGACAGCGCGACTTGTTTGCACTTTGATTACATTGCTAAATGCTCGCCGGTACCCTTACAGCGCACACACCAAATTAGCATTTAGTTATTCACTCCTGCACTGCTTTTATTTTGCGTGTGCTTTAAAATATTATAATTAATTATTTATATTAATCCGTGCGGCACCTAGCAGTTTCCCCACTGCTCCATTTATCTGGCGCTCACCCTCTTGCTTCTAAGGGCTGAGCTGCTGGCCACATGCCGGAGGACCCCAAGTGTACCTGGCAGGATGGCGCTATGCGCAGCTGCATCAGCAGTCATGCTTTAAAAGAAAATAAAGTGTGTGCACATTTCAAATACATACCGATACAAAAGTGTGCACGTTTAAAATACATACACAACTAAGTAGGGCAACTACGTTTTTTCTTTTAGTTGCTCTGCCTCGTTGTGGTATGTATTTAAAATGGGCACACTTTTCTTGCGTTATGTATTTCAAACGTGCACACACTTTTTTTTTTTATGCACTTCACTGTTAATTTGTTGCTCGCAGGGCACACTCAAGGGGTTAGTGAATGGATTGTGTGATGCCACACATCAATTAAGACCCCAATTGTTCACCTCCCACTACAAATGTATGCCCACCCACAGCCTGAATTCACACTATATATGCCCCACCCCCTTGTTAAAATGGTGAATAGTTACTGCTGCTACTTCCAGACAGTCACCAGCTCGTACCCGGTACTGGTGTTCAGGGAGGGTCTCTGGTGCCGTCTGCCTCTGTAGGGGCATGCAGTGTGTGTCTGGCTTTCCACTGAAGCTTAAGAGTATACGTAGATAAATGTAGTGCACAGCGCCTGCATGCCTCCGTGCACAATAGAAAACACAGGCTGAAAACACTGGCCTCTACACCAATGGCTGTTTGTATCTCCTGTGAATATCTCCACCCATCCCTTCCCGCCCCTTATCCTGCTAGCTGCTGTTTAGCAGGGCGGTGCTGTGTGATCTACAAATCACACACGGAGCACATTCTTTTTAATCAATGTTATCCAGGGCCTCCGTTTGCGACTGCTGTTCTGGGGGGTGAGCCGGTGTGTTTTTTGCAGACACCTTGTTTTATAGTGGTTTTGTGAAGTGTGTTTACAACGGAAGAAAGTGTAGTAGTGAGTGTGCAGGAGACAGAGAGCAAGCTCCCGCCTTTCACTGACAGGACATTGCACTTGGCTTGAATATTTCCTTTACTTTTCAGACTTAAATATTGTGGCTGTGTTGCACAGGGGGACTATAGATTTAATGTAATGTAGAGTCACGCTGCTGGCCTTCTGCCACCATGCGACTGATGTAGGACAGGTAGTTTAAGCTTAATACTGAAAAAAGATAAACCGTGCATAGCGATTGGAGTAGTTAATTTCGATTTGTTTAACAATTTATAGCAGCTGTTAAGTCCTAATTCGCCGTCAGTCACCGTAAGGTGCCACACTCCACGTAGTTTTATGGGCTCAAATGTGACTCTATGTGAACATTCAATCGTTAGAAAATAAACTTTTTCCTATAATACACATCTAATCCTTTTGTTTTTTCAGTGCACGTTTTCTAATGTAAATCTGTACGTGATGCAAATTCAATAACGGTAAGCATTCGTTGAATGGCACTTGAACGGTGTTGACGGTGCCTTGACAAATGTAACTCACCAAAGGTTATACGGCTTAACTGCTAACCCAGGAGTGTCCTAGCGCTAGGTGTATGTAATAGAAGAAAGTTGATTTATATGCCGAATGTCCAAGACTGCGCGTTATTTGTGTAACATTTCAGGGAACATGTGGTACTAACGAGTCCAGAGGATAGAAACAAATCATTTGAGATAATGCAGCAATTGACTGAGCACTACGTGGATGGCATTCTTTGTTTACAAGTGGATTTATCTTGGCACATCGGGCCAAGCGTGGAAACGTCTAGGGTTTGTGCATCTGATTACCCTGCAGGGCGCTACCGTAGAAGATTACTGCCGATGTGTGCATTGTAGACCCATTGAGAGAGAGAGAGAGACAGACAGAGAGAGAGAGAGAGAGAGAGAGAGAGAGAGAGAGAGAGAGAGAGAGAGAGAGAGAGACAGAGAGAGATCAGTTGTCTACTTTTCATTGTTATTGTACTTTCCTCCTCCATGTACGGAATTCTATGCCTGTGCATCAATCGTTAATCATTTTAAAGGGAATGAGGCCATGAATGGACTTGCAGTTGGTCTCATAGGTTTACATGAGACATGCCGGACGCGTAAAGGGCGTGGTTTATGACATGCTGTGTTTTCAGAACTTATATGATGGTTAAATAGAGGAATGGAAAGGTAATTAAGGCACTGCTCCTATCACAAATCACGTAAAGCAGTTGGCCGTTAGATACTGTAGTTTGGACTTTGACCCTATTGCTGGTAATGTTCATACCCTCAGTAACCCACTGATTGCACGCCTTCATTTAAATTGTGACATAATGGCAATCCCTTCCAGAGCTGAATTATCATCAGTGGTTGTCCTTTGCAATTGCTAACAATAAAACGTGACTATTGATCTTCAACATTTTCGTGAACCGTTCTTGGTGGCCCAGTTTCAGATGTCCTCCTCAACAGACGTACAACATGGCTGCACACTCCTGCTCTGTGAGAGTTAATAATGACTATGACCATCCTAGAAGTGCTTCCCCTACGCGCCATTAATTGTGTCGCTTCTACTGTCAGAAGACTAGGGTGCATGATTGGGAGACAATGGTTATGTCTGTGTATGGAATGACCCCCCCTAACATAGTCGTGAACTATACCAACAAGCATTTACAATGTAATAGGTCTCGCACTGACATTATTTTGAGCTATTGAGAATGTAAATGACATTGTTTGTTTTTTTTGTTTTGTAAAACATAAATAAAAGGCATTGTAATTTAATATGCCAGTAGCTAAAAGTTTAGTTTAAGCTATTGGCATTGTTAATACCAATGCCTTTTATTACTGCGCGGTGGCTCATTATAGACTACCCTCTACCGCAAACATTTCTATTGTGGTCGCGTAGAGTTTGTCTCTCTTTCTGTTCTGATTATGGATGTGTATTTCCGGTTCATTTTGGGGTTGTCTATTTGTATTTGTTGTGCTTTTTATAGCACTCCACAGTTGCACTCCCGGGAACGCAAGCAAACATATATTCAGTGCCACACCATCACTTTAGCACCCAGGGTAATTTACTGCATGGCTAAATACTTATAAGGTCCCAAAGGCGAGACCTATTGGCTTTGCCAATGTTGAGTAAGTAGGGCTGACGTGGGCTATTGGTCAGGTAAGAAGATCCAACAGAAAGTTGGTGTGGCTTTCACCACACCTGCCCCACCAAGAGTGTGATCCATTTATGGTTGAATTCATAAGTCAAGCCTCGTTATCTCACAACCTTGGGGAAGACGATTATGGGTATGATGAACGGATTGGAAAGGGGAGTCTGGGAAAGGTGTGAAAAAGACAAACAATACACAAGAAAAATATTCATCAGGGTGATGAGAAGCACATCATCATAATCAAATTGTTTGTGGAAGGAAATAAAGGAATGACACTGTTCAGTTAAATGCATTGCAAAAAGTCATTCAGCCCCAGAGACAAAAGTTATATCTCAGTGTTCTGTCACCTGGAATTTAAAAATACACATTATGGCAGAATGAACCTACACAGTTCTAAAAATTATGATTGGCAACTGAAATGGGTGGAGAAATCTGGGCTTTTGTGCTACAGTTGTCAGGGCACAATTTTAGTGCTGGCATATTCCTCTCAAAAGGGTTCACTCAAGATCCATTATGGGGTAAGTCTAGAGAGAAATGGAAGATTGTGCCTTCTTGATTTGTATATAGTTAAACAGAATAATTTCTAATCGTTATTTAGTGCTTTTAAAGTGCATAATATTTATTTATATTTCCATACATGCAACAAGAACAAAAATAGTGAAGAAACAGCCGACACGTGTTTCGGCCAAGTGGCCCATCGGCCGAGGGCTTTCTCAAGGCTGAGAATATGTGGATATAGAGGAAAGGAACATTTTAGGGGGAGGCACAGCAAACTGGTGTGTGAAAAAATAGTATGAATACGTGGTAAGAGGTGGAAAAATTATTTTAAAGTTTGAGGGACAGAAGACAGGGAAGGGGGAGGTGGGTGAAAGGTGGGTGTTTCACCCAGCCGGAAAAAGGAAGAAAATAAGGTCACAAAGTGAATTTAGGTATAAAATATCACATTATGGCATAATACATACAAACTTAATGTTTGAGAAAAAATCATCTATGAGCATCAGGTAATTCAACATATGATATTTACATAATTCTATAGTTAACGCAAAGGATAGATTATATAAGGTACATTGTTCAACAAATGAACACATATTTGCGAGTCCAGCATTGAAAGAGAGGCATGCATGGTCATTCTGTACAGTCCTATAGCCAATGCAAAATGGATTATACAAAGTACATTCTTCCCATGGCCATTAAGGTTATTCTTATCCAGGCAGATTTAATTAGGCATGCAGAGTCACAAAGTCCTATGGGTGATATAGATTAATTCGAGAAGTATAATATTGCACTGTATGGCATTGAAATAAGGTTTGGCGTAATCACGTGTACAATCAAGTGAGATAAGGAAAAGGATGCGTTTCGTAAGAGAGAAAAGGAGAACGTGTTACGAAAGTTACGAAAAAGTGAAATCGAGCAAAACATGTGTTAGAAGCAGTCCTAAGAGGCTCAAATAGCAGGTTAGAGAACGGTGAATACACACAAGGTAGATCAAATGCTTACTGTTCGTATTCCTGAAGCAAGTAAACACACTCGAAGTCACTAATTTATATAAATTGTAAAATGTGTTTAAATCTGACATGCTTTATTCTTTATGACTAGGAGGCCGTGAAAATGAAAGTGATAATACCGAGAAAAATACCAAAGGGGGCGCTAAGAGCAAACGGCTAAATAATCCAGAGGAAACTGGTGTTGGTTTGAAAGTAGAGTGTTCGGGAATATTGTCTAAACAAGCGGAGCGCTACAGTGAGTTAAAGACAGAAATATGCGTGCTGAAAACGATAGGGGTTTAGTTCGTGCAGTAGCATGCGCGCATGATGGTAGGTTTCAGGCACAGTTAATGTCCCACCTTACCTTTGAATCGAAGTGAGTTGGTCTCTGCAATGATATGGATAAATCTCTGCGGTCCCAGGAACAAGAAGAGTTCCGGGGAACGCTAACGGTTATATCCTGACTCATCCTCTGACGTCAGAGTTAGTAATTGATCATGACGCGCTGCTGTTTACCGGGGCAACTGAAGAGTTACTCAACTCTGGGGAGTATGGATAGATACATATTAGTATTATACATTGTAAATCTCAAATATAGGTGTAGGGTGTAGTAGAAATATGTATTTATTGCAAAAGTGTTAGACTGAGTGAGAGATGGGAACAAAATAAGACGTAATTGAAGTGTGATGGGGATGCCAAATACGGCTCAAGAAAAAAAAGTTTGAGAGGAGGTTGGCCAACTAGGGGACTTATTTAGGATAATCTCTAGTGTACTAAATAAGAATAAGGTTATCTTTATCATATGGAAAACAAGTCAGATTACACTTATTGTGTATGTTACGGCATATGGGTCCATGATGTGGGTCATGTCATGCATCACCAGATATGTAATGGTAGGTAGGAACTAGAGAAAAATCGTGGGGTCCACATTTACCCCTGATATAGGTCACCACAAGAGAGTAAGAGGTGAAGGAGGCGGCGCAAATGAAACAGACAGTTGGATGGTGTTGGACCCGGCCTCGTGGCGTGGTCCTGACTTCCCAGGGGTTGGGCCCATTCCCCGCCCTAGCCTCCACGAGCTACCCGTTCGAGCCGCACGAGGTCGCATACACCTCGGGGCTCCACCATTTTGTTGCCTGCCACGTGACTCTGCACGCCAGTCCTCATGACTCCGCTCAACCCGGCCTCGGCCCCAGCAAGGCCCAGACATTGAGGCACCAAGAACTGGCCAGGGGGCGTCACGTGAACACCTCATCGCCCTGGCAGAGTGAGCATCGATGGGACCCCCAACCGTCCCCACGCACCGAGGTGCGATCGGCCTCCATCTCTCCTGGGCCGGGCGCCTCTCCTGCTGGGCGTCTGGCCGCTCCCAACCCGGCCTCTCCGCCCCCCGGGCGCAAGGGTCCGGACATCAAAGGGCTCCAGATCTATATCTGGGGCGACCCCGGCACAGACCGGCAGTTGTATCCCGGAGTCGAGAGCCCTGCTGATTGAATCGCGGCCGACCCTACGGAGAAGAACTCTTGCTTGAAACCATCACGAGCCCTGCAGACTGCGTCGCGGCTCCTTCTTGCTGAAACCTTGAAGCCCCCTGGAACATCGGGGCCCTGCTGACGCTGTCGCGGCCCAACCTCGCTGAACCCTCCCTCGGAGCCCTGCTGACGACATCGCGGCTCGAACTGAACAGAAACCCTCTTGAGAGCCCCGCTGACCGGGTCGCGGCTCTCCCCGAACTGACCGCCAGAGCCCTGCTGACACCGTCGCGGCTCGACCCCTCCGAGACCCGGAGGTCCTCCAGCTTGAGGATAAGAACTGGGCCCCAGGTACCCTCGTACCAAGCTCCTGCCTAAGACTGTCCCGCTACCCCTTCCCTCCTAAAAGAGACACTGAGACTTTTGCGGATCCCTCGATCCCCTTTTTGTGTAAGGTTGAACCCGTAACCGTTTAAAGTGTTGATAAAGAATTGCTCATCTTGAGACAACCTCCTTGAGTCCGGTGTGGTGGTGTTACTGTGCTAGTACATAATAGGAGAAGGATCTCCCAGGAGGCTTCTCTGCAGCGCTCGGCTACTTCGTACAGTGTGGGGGCTCCCCCTGAGTGGTCTCGCCGACTCCTCGGGGTCCGCCTTCCAACATTTGGTGGCCAGCGACGGGATCCGAGCCGAACGCAGTACGTACCAGCCAGTAACCCACTAGCTACCCATCCAGACAAACAGAAGTCATGAGCAACCAAGAAAATAACGCGACCACGGAGTTCCAGCCCGAACGGTTGGAGGAATACACGCACAAAGAATTGAAACAGTTCTGCAAGGACAAAGGCATTGCAACCACCGGCCTAGGTACCAAAGAGGAGATGCAAAAAGCCCTGAGGACCTGGCTGGAGGCCGAGGCAGGCCATTCCCAGGAAGAAGGTCCCCTGCCCCTGACTGTGGCCACATCAACCGCACCGACTCCGGCAACCGGAGGAAGAAAGAGCCTAGAAACCGGCCTCTCCGAAGAGGAGATACTAGAGCGGGAGAAGGTCCGGAACCACGAACTAGAGCTCGCACGACTGCGGCTGGACGGCGAACTCCAGCTGGCGGAAAAGAAACTGGCCCTAGAGCAGCTACGGCTACAAGAGGAGATAGAAGAGAAGAGACGGCACCGAGAGTTGGAGGAAAAAAGACTGACCCTTGAACACGAGCGAAGTCTCAAAGAGCTCGAAATCAAGGCAAAGAACGGGGGGACCGACACCCCCAGTAATAGAGACACCCTACCGCCTGCCGAGGCCAAGGTACATATCCCGAAAGATGTCGTCAAGGAGTACTATAAGAATGACGACATCCAACAATGGTTCAAGGCCTACGAGGTGCCCCGAAAGGACTGGGGCGCCGGCCTGTGGGGTCGGTTCCTAAGTGAAGGTCGAGACACACTGCTCCAGCTGCCAGAGGAGGTGATGACCTCCTACGACCACATGAAGGAGGCCCTGCTCACCCGCTACGGGCTAACCGCGGAAATGTACCGCCAGCGGTTCAGAGACTGCAAGAAGATCCCGGGTACTACCTGGGTGGAATATGTGGACTTTTTCAGCCGGGCCCTAGAAGGATGGATCAAGGGTAGCAAAGTCACCACCTACGGGCAGCTGGTCGACCTCATTGTTTGGGAACATCTCTCCAACAATTGCTTCGTGGAGCTAAGGCAACACCTCCTCGACAGCAAGATGACCGACCCACGAAAACTCGCCGTCGAGGCCGATCGATGGGTCAACACCCGAGTCCCCCGGAACTCGATGGGGGAGTACCAGAGGAACCCCACGGGACCTCCCCGCCAACGCGGTGGAGGGGGAGGGCCGAACAGGAACCGGGACCCCCCCGCCGGGGCTCCCAGGAGCCCACCTCGAGGGCCACCGCAGCAACCCCTCTCCCCGAGCCTAGCCCGAAGAGGGGCGACCCCAGCCAGAACCGGACCACGGCCCCCAGTAACATGCTAAAGGCTGCCAACAAACCGGACACTATGCCAGCGATCCGGTCTGCCCCCTGAACCGAAGAAGCGGGGCCGGCGGGCCCCCGCCCCGACAGCTGGCGGCCGCCGCCCTGGGGGAAGGAGAAGAAGAAGAAGAAACCCTCGACCGAGGGACCACCGAATGGGAGCCGGCGGCCATGTCCCTGGTCTGCCTGGGCAGCCGAGAAATGGTGCCCCGCACCCCCATCCCAAGCAACACCCAGAAGTACCGGCAGCAGGTCATCGTCAATGGACAACGGGCCGAAGCCCTTCGTGACACCGGCGCCAGTGTCACCGCTGTCCGCTGCCACCTGGTGACCCCCGAACAGATCCTACCCAATGTGCTGTGCCCCGTCCGGACGGCCGACAACAGCGAGAGCCTGTGCCAGATGGCCCTGGTCCCCTTCGAGTGGGGAGGGGTGACAGGCCTACTAAAAGTGACTGTCCGCGACAACGCACCAGTAGACTGCCTCCTGGGGAACGACCTGGAGAGTTCCCCCTGGGCTCAAGTGGAGCGACGGGAGCACCTCCGAATGCTGGGACTATCCGAATGGGCCTGCGCCATCACCCGGTCCATGACCGCCCAGGACCCCCGCTCGTCCTTGGCCCCCGGGGCCGCCCAGCCCGAGGGGCTCGCACCACCCCCCGCCTGCAGCGAGGGGGAGGCGGACACCGACACGGGACCTGCTGAACCCTCCCCCGAAGAGATTGCTTCCCTCGGCGCCCTACCAGAACTTGCACAATGGCGCCACGAAGGGGGCCCCACCCGTGAGCAGTTCCAGCAAGAACAGCAGTCCTGTCCCTCTCTCGAAGGGGTGCGACAACAAGCGTCCGCACAAGCCAACGGGGACCAGACCGGCACCCACTGGGTCTACTGGTCCGAGGGCCTGTTGTACAGTGAACAGAAAGTGGCAGAACTCGGGGCCAGCCGCGTGTTGGTGGTCCCCCTCCGCTTCCGGGAGTTCCTTCTCAACCTGGCACATGACGTGCCCCTCGCCGGACACCTAGGGCAAGACAAAACTTACAGCCGTCTGGTGACCCACTTCTACTGGCCCCGGATGCGGAGAGACGTGGACAACCACTGCCGGTCCTGCCAGACCTGCCAAGCCAGCGGGAAGACGGGGGGTCGGGTCAAGGCCCCCCTCCAGCCCTTTCCAGCCGTCAGCACCACGTTCGAACGGGTAGGGATCGACATCGTGGGGCCCCTGGACCCCCGGACCGCCCTGGGCCACCGCTTCATCCTGGTCCTCGTGGACCACGCCACCAGGTACCCGGAGGCGGTCCCGCTAAGAACTGTAACGGCCCCCGTGGTAGGCCGGGCCTTGATGGGGATCTTCTCCCGAGTGGGATTTCCCCGCGAAGTGGTGAGCGACAGGGGCACAAACTTCATCTCCAAGCACATGCAGTCCCTGTGGCAGCAGTGCGGGGTCACGTACAAATTCACAACCCCCTATCACCCTCAGGGGAACGGGCTGGTCGAGCACTTTAACAGAACCCTGAAGGGGATGATTCAGGGCTTGGAAGAGCCCCTCCGGCGGAGATGGGATGTCCTACTACCATGCCTCCTGTTCGCCTATCGGGAGGTCCCGCAGAAGTCCCTGGGGTTCAGCCCGTTTGAACTATTGTACGGACATCCGGTCCGCGGACCGCTCAGCCTGGTCAAGGAGGGCTGGGAGAAGAAGCTCCCAGGCGCCCCTCCTGACGTCTACCGATACCTCCTGACCCTACGAAACCAGACCCGCAAGTTCCGAGCCATGGCCGAAGCCAACCTCGGGGCGAGCCAGGAGGACATGAAGCGGTGGTACGATCGGAACACCTCTACCATCGAGTTCGAGCCAGGCCAGAGAGTCTGGGTCATGGCCCCTGTTGAGCCCTGCGCCCTCCAGGACAAGTGGACCGGGCCCTTCAAGGTGGTGGAGAAGAAAAGTCCCGTCACCTACCTAGTCGACCTAGAGTCCCCCCGGAACCCCCTCCGGGTTCTACATGCGAACAGGCTCAAACCCCACTTTGCCCGGACCGAACTGAGCCTGCTGCTGGCGACCGACGAGGGGGGCGAGGACGACTCCGAGCCCCTACCCGACCTCTTGCAGAACAACGTCCACGACGGATCCCTCAAGGGTGTCCAACTCGCCTCTTCCCTGACCCCGGAACAGCGTGTCGACTGTCAACAACTGCTGCAGGACTACGCAGCCCTCTTCTCCCTCACCCCGGGGGTGACCCACTGGTGCATCCACGACGTCGACACCGGGGACAGCCCCCCCGTGCGACACCGAGCCTACAGGGTACCCGACCGAGTACGGGCATGCATCCAGGCCGAAGTAGCGAAGATGTTGGCCCTGGGGGTCATCGAGCCCTCCGACAGCCCGTGGGCCAGCCCTGTCGTCCTGGTACCAAAGGCCGCAGCCCCCGGCCATCCCCCGGAGTTACGATTTTGTGTAGACTACCGAGCCCTGAATGCTGTGACCAAGACGGATGCCCATCCTATACCCAGGGCCGACAAACTCATCGACCGCTTGGGGTCCGCCCGCTACCTGAGCACGCTGGACCTCACCGCCGGGTACTGGCAGATCCAGCTCACCCCCGGCGCCCGAGAAAGATCCGCCTTTTCTACCCCGGATGGGCATTACCACTTTCGGGTGATGCCCTTCGGCATGAAGAACGCCCCGGCCACTTTTCAGAGACTTGTAAACAAGGTTCTGGCCGGGCTCGAGGCCTTCCGCGCGGCCTAATTGGATGACATTGCCGTGTACAGCAACCACTGGGCTGAGCACCTAATTCACCTCAAAGCCGTCCTGGCCGCCCTCCAAGGGGCCGGGCTCACGATCAAGGCCAGCAAATGCCAGATCGGCCAAGGATCAGTGACCTACCTGGGCCATCAGGTGGGAAGCGGTCAGGTGGCCCCTCTCCAGCCAAAAGTCGATGCCATCCAGGCATGGGAACCCCCCACTACCCAGACCGCTGTGCGGGCCTTCCTGGGCCTCACTGGATACTACCGGCGGTTCATCCGGGACTATGGGAGCATTGTTGGGCCTCTCACGGAGCTCACCTCGAAGAAACAGCCCAAGAAGGTGCACTGGACTCCCCGCTGCCAATCCGCTTTCGAGACTCTCAAGGCAGCGATGTGCACTGCCCCTGTACTCCAGGCCCCTGACTACAGTAAGGAGTTCATCGTGCAGACAGACGCCTCCGAATATGGGATCGGGGCCGTCCTGTCCCAGGTTGATGAGAAGGGACTCGACCGCCCGGTGGCCTTCATCAGCCGAAGGCTGCTGCCCCGGGAGCAACGATGGAGCACCATCGAGCGCGAGGCCTTCGCCGTAGTGTGGGCCCTCAAGAAGCTCCGGCCCTATCTCTTCGGTACCCACTTTCGGGTCCAGACCGACCACCGGCCCTTGCGGTGGTTAATGCAAATGAAAGGCGAGAATCCCAAGCTGCTGCGGTGGTCCATTGCCCTGCAAGGGATGGACTTTTCGGTTGAGCACCGACCCGGCAATGACCACGCCAACGCGGACAGCCTGTCCCGCTTCTTCCGCCTTGACGATGGGTGACTCTCTCCGCCTTCGGCTGGGGGGGACGCCTGTTGGACCCGGCCTCGTGGCGTGGTCCTGACTTCCCAGGGGTTGGGCCCATTCCCCGCCCTAGCCTCCACGAGCTACCCGTTCGAGCCGCACGGGGTCTCATACACCTCGGGGCTCCACCATTTTGTTGCCTGCCACGTGACTCTGCACGCCAGTCCTCATGACTCCGCTCAACCCGGCCTCGGCCCAGCAAGGCCCAGACATTGAGGCACCAAGAACTGGCCAGGGGGCGTCACGTGAACACCTCATCGCCCTGGCGGAGGGCGGCATCGATGGGACCCCCAACCGTCCCCACGCACCGAGGTGCGATCGGCCTCCATCTCTCCTGGGCCGGGCGCCTCTCCTGCTGGGCGTCTGGCCGCTCCCAACCCGGCCTCTCCGCCCCCCGGGCGCAAGGGTCCGGACATCAAAGGGCTCCAGACCTATATCTGGGGCGACCCCGGCACAGACCGGCAGTTGTATCCCGGAGTCGAGAGCCCTGCTGATTGAATCGCGGCCGACCCTACGGAGAAGAACTCTTGCTTGAAACCATCACGAGCCCTGCAGACTGCGTCGCGGCTCCTTCTTGCTGAAACCTTGAAGCCCCCTGGAACATCGGGCCCTGCTGACGCTGTCGCGGCCCAACCTCGCTGAACCCTCCCTCGGAGCCCTGCTGACGACATCGCGGCTCGAGCTGAACAGAAACCATCTTGAGAGCCCCGCTGACCGGGTCGCGGCTCTCCCCGAACTGACCGCCAGAGCCCTGCTGACACCGTCGCGGCTCGACCCCTCCGAGACCCGGAGGTCCTCCAGCTTGAGGATAAGAACTGGGCCCCAGGTACCCTCGTACCAAGCTCCTGCCTAAGACTGTCCCGCTACCCCTTCCCTCCTAAAAGAGACACTGAGACTTTTGCGGATCCCTCGATCCCCTTTTTGTGTAAGGTTGAACCCGTAACCGTTTAAAGTGTTGATAAAGAATTGCTCATCTTGAGACAACCTCCTTGAGTCCGGTGTGGTGGTGTTACTGTGCTAGTACATAATAGGAGAAGGATCTCCCAGGAGGCTTCTCTGCAGCGCTCGGCTACTTCGTACAGTGTGGGGGCTCCCCCTGAGTGGTCTCGCCGACTCCTCGGGGTCCGCCTTCCAACAGATGGTTATTACAGAAAATATAAATACGGCGCATGGGGGCTCAAAAGTGTTATCTGGAGCACTGTAAATTGTATCAGTACGGCTTTGGTCTCTATAGGTGGTATCAGCATAAATAGATATACCCTGTTAGTACAGCCAGTAGTGCATTTCTGCATCTTTGTTGAGTCTTTGCGTCGTGGCGTTTAGGCGCATTATGTACTCGCTTTCTTTCCGCCTCATGGTTGTTCTCCATTGCCTCCTCTGGAGGCTGGTTTCATAATCTCCAGTCTGAAAAAATTTGAATGTTTTTCTGTGTGGATGAACTTCTTGGAAAGGTTCCGTTAGTGGGGGTCCCACCTCTTCTTTGTTGATATTGCGATAGTGTTCCATGATTCTTGTTATGAGCGCCCAGATTGTGCTCCCTATGTAGATTTTGTTATAGGAGCACATTATAATGTAGATGGTGTATGTTGATGTACAGGTAATCCTATCCATGATTTGGATGGTAGTGTTTGACTCATGTTTGTATTCCACCTGTTTACTGGCTCCCAGTTTGCACGTACTGCAGTCATGGCAGATGTAGAAGCCACAGAACTTGGTCAAGAAATTGGTTTTAGGTTTTTCCGTTTATCCATAAATTCTGATTGGCACAGAATTTGTTTAAGATTTTTAACTCTCCTGAAGCACATTTGGGGGAATTCCTCTAACTGATTGGTTAGGGATGAGATATTAGTCAGGACAGAAGTTAAGCTTCATTATAGATCAAGAGCAAGAGTATAGGCTGCTGGAATCGTAATGACTCATGTACGATTAAACAAGAAGTGAGAGCAATTTTACAACCAATCCTAGACAAGTAGCTGCATGTACCTGGCTGACCAATTTCACAACCGTCATAACAGTTAGCTGAGTGCTACATCATGTGACATGATGACATGTCTCTCTCCAGTCACAACCCCCAAACACATCCACTTCATTAGAGGAGTTTGACAGAAATGAGCCAGAACACTACTCATCATTTCCCAAATCAATGCACGTCTCTCCATTGAATTTCGCAGGGCTGAATCGGCCTCTTTGAGTCATGCTGGTTTCCCTTTAAACTTGAAGTAGATAATTTCTTTCATCTGGCTGTTGAGGTAGACCTGCCCTGAGTCTTTCTGACTTCAAATCCCCACGCCATCTGACTCCCGAATCCTAGTGCTCCTCACCCAAATGAGATTGAGAGAGATAGACCTGCAGTGCACTGCTGTAGAGGAACAAGAAGAGCAAAAGAATGTGAGCATTTTGCTTTGTATATTCCATTTGTTAACTAAATTGACTGATCTCAGAACGACCTGAAAAAAAAGTACAGGAAACAATGGACTTTGCAAGTAAATATAGCTAAGTTTGAAGGAAAGTGCCAAAAATCACCTTCAGACAGAATTTTCCATCAGCCACCAAACATTGCAAACAGTCTAAATCAAATTTGCAAACATTACTAGTGGAACAACACCCTCACTGTGGGCCACCACAATAAATCACCACCACTCACACTCACTCAATAATATTACTCATTGGTGCAATTGTTACCTGTTCCAATCCAACCACGGTGGAACACAATTGTCAACTATTGTATTTACTCTTTTTCCCAGGGAAGCAACACAATGGCAGCCTTGTAAATGAATGTTCTTTAGTGGGGAAGTCCAACTAGGGAATGAAAAAAAGAAGGATAGGGATGTGACGGAGGCAGACATTGACTTCATGTCCTTTAAGTGAATAGCTTCTTCCTTGCACACTGGTCCAACTCCAGTCCGGCCATACATGTGAATAAGTGGTGGGTGCTGCATAATTAGATACCAGAGATACAATGTTCCTCTAGCTATATCAATTTTTTTGGGGCAAAGCAGTTCGACATGTGAAAGTTCTTTGCGGTCTATTCGGTTAGGAAAATAAAGTTTATCCTCAAATTAGGAGCTTTGTCAAGAATTTGGTCAGTTAACGCACCTGAGTCTGACCACTTGCCCTAATCCTTCTCCTGTGCTGTTTCAGGAACAGTGTTATCTTGTGATATGAAGTGTTGGTTCATATTGTTCATGGTAAATCACTCCACGTCTTGAAGCAAGAGAATGGTTCTTCTGACTGTGACAACTGTACCAGCCGCACTAAGCTCACGCTCAGCAGACACACTTTCTACCGGACAAGCCATATACTTTATTGTCAGCCCACTGAGCTCTGGCCTTTGCCGCATCTTCCCATACTAATAGGCCAATGGGTTTTGATCCCCGTAGACCTCTTTTGGTTCATCCAAATAGTCTTGCACAATCCTATGAATGGTAATTGGTGCTACCACTTGCTCAATGTCTGTTGCCTTTGCCTCTGCACTTGACTTAAGTCATTACACTTGAACCTAAGCCATTGGAAAGGTTAGGTCAGATTCTTTGGTTGCTGGTGTTGTTGTTGCAGGTGTTGTTGCTGGTGTTGGCTGTTCTTATTCCAGGTCTCTCGCTTGCTCAACAATCCACATCTTGTATAGTGAAACATCACCTCCTGAAAAAGGGATGAAAGTGGGCAGTAGTTTTTTTTGTACTGTGGATCAAGTAGTGTGGCTCAGGTGTACTCCTCTTTTGCAGCCTTAGATTAACGGCCACACAAAGGATTAAGCTCTCAACCAACTGATACGCTTCTTTGTTCACACTGGCAAACCTTTGTGACACCTTTTTCAGCTGGCCTTGTGGCTGATGCAACAACAGGATAGTGTAATCCATCATACTGTCCTCCCTAATGAATTCCTGTGTAAAAACCTCAAGAGGAAGTAGCATATGTGTCAGGCATTATAGTATCTCTCATTTGTCTATCTCCATTCTCATGCTTTTCCCAGTTGAATCCCTTCCTCTTTGAAGGGCATAGTCAGTGATCTGTCTGTATTGTTCAAACAGACATTGCAACATGCAGTAGGTCGATTCCCAACATGTTGAAACCTCCTGTATGAGGGCTTTTACCGGTACTCTATTAGCAAGGTGAATGATCCTCAACGGCATCCGACTTTAAAATAATTACTGAAAATGAGTGCAGATTCTTCTGCAGGTGACCATTATGTTGCTGTCTATATCTTCTTTTTTGAGAAAGTCCTGCAAAATCAGGTGGATGAAATGAGCGAAAAGCAGGAACCTGAGATGTCCACCATCTGCCATGGCCCTTACTGCCATTGCCCGTGGCAACAAATCAGATTCTGAGACATCTGGGTCACAGTCATTCAAACATCATGCTGTTAAAGTCTTCCAAGATGTTTGCAGCTGTATGGAATTTCTCCCTGGCAAACATCTGTACTGTTGCATGCTGCTGAATACACTTAAAGGTTTCTGCAGTGCTAAGACCTGCAGATACTTTTTGCCTAACTCCCACAAGAGTGATTCAGTGTGCAGTAATACACATGTAATCAGTTGCTTAACAACTGGTCCACATATCTGTCATCAGGTGAATAGTGTGAACAGAATTCCTATGCAAAGCTTGTCCAACCAATTGCAGCACTGGAACAGAAACTCTGGCAAAAAGTTCTGGCTGGGAACCTTACATTTTGGGCCACAATTCCTAAAAAAAAAAACACTCATTCCACAAAAGAAAAAGGGAGGTGGTCCAGCACTAACATTTTAAGAAGCTTCCCATTGTACAAACATTCTATTGGGTGGTGGCATTCTTCACAGGGCCCCTCCTGCCTAAACATGGCTGCAATAGCAACTTGGATTATTTTCCTTTGTGGTGCCACTGATGCAGAGAGAACCAGGAGTGCATCTAGGGAAATTATCGCTATATGCAGTAATGTTGCCATCTGTGTCTTGTGCCATTTGGAGGTTGCTTATGCAGGTGATGCTGACACACTTCTGGGTATGAGTTGCTTGATGAAAGCTGTTATCTACTTCTTCCTCATCACCTCCTATCACTGTGATCAGAGCTGATTCCTCTCTCTCATCACCACCACCACCAGTGTTTTTAAGGTGCTCCTCCGACTGGATTGTTTGATGTTTTTTCTAGGCCTGGGCGGCAAATTCCGTTCCGCTCGCGGAATTTGCGTAATTTCGCGTTCCGCGGAGAACGCGAAATTGCTCAAAAGTCTGCTTTCCGCGATTTTGCGAAATTTTTGCTTGTTCGCGTTCTCAAATTGCATGTTCGCGAAATAATTCTCCTCGAGCACGCAAACAGCAATTGCGAACAGGAAAAAAGCATCGCGAACAAGCAATTCCGCGTGTTCGCGGAATTTCTGCGTGTTCGCGGAGATTTTTTACCGTTTCGCGGAGATTTGCGTAACGCAATTCCGCGAATTCCGCCCACCCCTAGTTTTTTCATATTGGCTTCTCGGCCTCCAGTACCATAGTGTGAACCAGGCTTACCTCAATGACACTTGCATGGCCAATGGAGCATATTGCAATGTTATCCTCGTGCTTGCTAATCATAAAGAAGTCCCAAAATGAGGAGGAGATCTTTTTTAGTGTCCCACTGTCAATACCGGAGGAAAAACTGGAGGTGTGTGGATTGTCTCTCTGCCTGCAGTGCCTACTTCGACTGTGGTAGTGGTGGATGTAGGTCTCAGTGCGGGTCTTACAAATATGGAAGCTGGTGGTGGTGGTGGAACCGGTGCCACATCCCTCTGAGCAGGTTGAATAGGAGCTGTAATCTCGTTATCTTCTGAGCGTTCTTCCAAACTGACAGTCACTGGCTCATCCTCTTAATTGTCCTTTTCGATAATTCTAAGACTTTGAGGAACTTTTCTTTACCCTTTTATCTCATGGCAGATCTCAGACGTTTACAGCACATACATCTTCCCAAGGCATCTAATAACATTACTACTCCAAAATACACTTCTTGCAGAAAAAATATGAAATACAAAATTAAACAAAACGTTTTTAATTCATCCAATGCCATCCCTGGACTAAATAATAGATGTTTTAAAACAACATATACCACAGAAACAGTTGTTTCATGTACCCAATGACTAGTACTTGCTGGATGTCCCGTGAGCAGACTAGGCCACATGGTGAAATAAATGAATAGTGCAAATTTAAAAAATATGGAGAAAAAGTACTTAACTATGCAACCTTTATTCCTCACTAAGAATACAAAATTCAATGCAGCAAAAATACTAGGACCTTACTGCAACTCCAGGACACCCACCACAACCATAATAACAATTAGCAGTTGAATAACAGTACAAATAAGTGCTGGTACATGTCCTCTTTCAAACAACACCCTTATACAAATGTTTTTGAACTTACTTGTGATGTCACAAAAACAGAGTCCTTGGTTAAAAACCAATAGTATATGTATGCAGGAGGAAAGAGAGTGATCCTTTCAACTTGAAATCCAAATGAAAAGTGACCAGGAGATGGACAAAGCACTCGAAGGAGCTGTCTGGACAGGCCTAATATATATATATTACACCCTGGCAGTTGCCACCTTAAAGTTATAGTTAGGGCCACATTTCCAGAGCAAATAGATTTTTTAGATTACTAAGAACTTTAGTGCCATTTGATGAATCTTCTCAAAACTTTCCTAGAAAGTTTTGAAGTGATCCTTCAAGCGGAGGCAAGGAAAAGCGGGGGCCAAAACTAATTTAACCATGCAATTTTCTATAGGAATTTTAAACTGCACGGCAGTCAAAATGACTAAACAGAATTACACTAAATTTGGCAGAAAGCTAGATCTTTACTGAGAAAATGTGCTTTTTATTTTTTGGTATAAATCTGATAAGTAGTTTCTGAGATATTAAGGCTCAAATTTTATAGATATTTCGGGTTGCAGTTGTAGAGCTGGACTGGCACATCTAAAGATAAGATCTGATTGGCTACTATCAACAAATATGTTTGGTTGCCATTGTAGTACCCAGGACTCAACCCACGTGTCCTAGAAAGAAAAGAAAAAAATATATGGCGGTGCAGGAAAGGTTTTCCCTGGCCCACTACAACATTGTTGGGGGGCTCACCGAGTGACCCGCCATTTGGCAATTTGTTTTGTTGAAAATATGGTAATACCGTGGCAATGTGGTAGTACTACAATACTGGTACCCTCCGACCAACATGCACCTGAGACGGAGAAGTCACACAGCCAGGCCAATACAAGTCCCTCACAACGGCCATGGATGACACCATCATCTTGGTATCCCACCATCTATACTTCGCACACACTGCGCATGAACAGCATGAGACCAAGCAAGGCGTGTACGCCATGCTGGCTGCCTGCACGTGTCAGGGGGCAATTGACTGCACACATGTCCCACTACTGGTCCTTGGCAACACTGCACACAAGAGACGCAACAGAAAGCGCATGTATCCCACCAATGTCCAGGCAATAGTGGACCACCAGGGAATCTCCACCAACACCACCGCAAACCACCCAGGCAGTGTGCATGATTCCCACACCTTCTGACAGTCCATCATCGACCTGTGCCAGCAGGATGGCACCTACGGAAATGCACTGCTCATTGGCCAATACCATTTGCACACACCACACACCTCAACTCCACAATCATGCAATACATGACACAGGAAATGCACACGTCACAAGCTCACATACAACATGCACAACCACCAGACACGACAGCACAACTCACTGTGGGAACCTGTGCCAGGCATGTACATAACCCATCAATGGCATGGCACCTCGGCCACACCATAGCAGATAGTGTGGAGAGGTGGGCACCAGGCATGTGCGAAGGAGGCAAGTGACCCATAAATGAGTATGTACACAATGTCAAGTGTGGTGTGGATGTGATGGACAGACTGGAGAATGCAGACCACACCCATATCCATGTCAACATACACCGCTGGTGTATGGAGTGTATTGGACAGTGGATGCAACCATGTCACCCCAGCCAGGGGGGAAGATTGCAGAAATGTAGCCTGTTACGTCCCTCCCTGTAAGCGTGAGCAGAGTGGTCTGGCCCTGCGTATGCCAGGCCAGCGTCGGGTGTGAATTAAAAGCACATAGCCCTGGGCATGATCCCCTTCCGGAATGCCCAACACCTCTGCCAGGGCAATGCCTCTCACACTGCCACAAGGCCAATGCTGTTGTCCTGAGCGGAGTTTCCTGTGATCCTGTGCGCCTGCTGTACCCGGGGTCACTAGTCCCCGAACCAGTCTTGCCTACTGCGGCGCAGCCAGGCCTCACTGCTCACCTGCCGACACGGGCTTGTGTCAAGGAGGGTCCACCACATGCCAATGCAACCTCCAAGCCCGAGGCACGCAACCTCGACAGCCTGCTCAGACCATCATGGCCTCCTCGAGCAAGGCCCTCAGTCCTCCTTTCTCGTTGACATTCTCCACCGGCATACACAGTAGACAATTGGGTCACACATTTGGAACTGAGTCTTGATTTATTCATTCCAGAGTGTGTACCATTGTACGCAAGGTGAGGAGTCAGAGGAAGATGCGGTTCAGTCCAGAGGAAGAAAGGATCATCTTTACGGAGGTGATCGAACACTACCAACAACTGCTCTTGTGCCACTAACTCTGTGCATCTCGAGCCAACGACACGTGGCTGTGGGCCCCTGCTGAGCCATGGCTCCGGACTGCACTGCAGACAAGTAGGTCACACATGTGGAACTGAGACATGATTTATTTATGGCAGATTCTATGCCATTGTACACGCATCATCGCAGACTGCATCCCCTTTCAGCACTAGTGCCGCTAACTCTGTGCCCCGTAATCCATGTACACTCCCTGGTTGAACTTTGGTGGTGTGTGAGACTATAGCCTGGGTTTTTTCATCATCATCATGTAGCCGATACTGATTTGTTGTCAAGTATGTGTCTGTAGCATTCATCTCCTACACATTGTCTGTGTGTGCTTGGTTCTGCCCTCTGCATCAGTACCTGGAAGAACACCTTCCACTGTCTCCTGAAACACTCCGCGTCATTTACCTTGGACATCGATGAGGACCTGCTCAGCTCTGGTGTCCCTATCTCACTGCACCGTAAGTCGCTTTCCCGTGACAGTGTGCCTGTGCCGGCCGCACTGCATCCGGGGCCACTAACTCTGTGCACCACAACTCATGGACCTGTTCTGATTGAGTACTGTGCTGTGGACAGCGCACGCAACAATGTTACCTCATGCAGTAGGGAAAACCTGGGACTATGACGAGGAAGATGTGGCAAGTGTGCGGACGGGAGAAGGCACAGACAATGGGAGGGCAGGAGGCAACAACCCAAAGGCAGGAATGCAGACTGGAGGTGGTAGTCCAGCTGCACACCCGGATCTATTACTGGGTAGTGCCCTGTGGACTGCAGACACAACTGTCACCTCAGGCAGTGCGGAGGACCTGGGATGATGATGGGTGAGAAGTGGCAGGTGTAACACACCCCACTGCAGCTGCAGCAGGGATATCCCGAAGAGACACAATCCGAGACAATATCTCACATGAGCACGCTCAGCCCTGGTGCCCCTACCTCAGTGCACTGCAACTCACGGAACCTCCTGACTGGATATTGGGTGACCCCTGTACTTGCTCCAGCTCCACCCATGTTGCTCAGCTGTTGACTCTGTTATGCTGGTGTTTTCTGTTTTCATTGCACTGGTGTCCACTGTTCAAGTTGTAACCAGCACCAAGCACTTTGTGCGGACTGGCTTATACTCACCCCACACACATCCAGCACAGGCGTCACTGTACATGTGGCCCTGCCAATAAAGGGGCCAGGCGCACGTGCCCATAGCCAGTTCAACATAATATATGCGTGTGTCCCTGTGGTCTTGTTGTATGCCTGAGGGCCCTGGGCCCTACGAAATTACATTGTGCTCTGTACAGTGGATGCAGACATGTCACCGCATGCAGCGGGTATGACCTTGGACATGTAGCTTTGTCGTCAGTCACTCAATATGTATGAGAATTGGACTAGGATGTCGTACCGAGGACCAGCGTCGGGGTGTGAATGATGATTCTGTGGCTCTGGGCATGGTTCATTGCAGGACATGTGCACATGCATGTGTATCTGACGCGATGTGGGTCTCCTTTGTGGGATGTAGGTAGTCCCTGATGAGACTTTAACACCCACATATGTGATCTAGTTTGGTTTCCATGAGCTCTGACCCCACACGCACCTGTTCAGCCATCTCCTTTTGGCATTCTGACACCTGGCATTGGAATGCGATGCTTGCCTGGGTGAAGTGTTGGGAGCCAGCGCTGGTGGCGGGAGTTTCCTGCTGTGTGGTCTATGCAGGGGCTGGGGTCTTCTCTATGTGGCTTGGCTGCCCTGCTCCTGGGGGTGGGTTGCCTGAGAAGTCCATGAGCTGTTGTAGGGTGTTAGAGGTGTGGTGGTCATCTCCGGCATCACTGATGGGTTGTCTGGTCTGACCTGCTGGAGGTGTTTTTTGTCCCTCTGCAATGTGAAGGAGAGATGCATGTTGACACTGTGTTGACATTTATGTTTGCGCAATGTTCTTGTTTACATGCAGACTTTGTGGCAATGTACATTGTGACTGTTTTGGTAGTGCTGGCAATTTGGGGGGAGAGTGGGCATTTGGACTACAGATTGTACCTGTGCATATGCATCTCGCAGCTCCCTGCTCTGTCCAATGCGATTGGCCTGTTTCTGCGTATGTGCGGACCTAGTTGTGTCCCCTGTTCTGCAGTGTGGGTGTTGCACTTGGTGCCACATTGTCATGGGATGTGCTGTGATTGCTATGTGTGTGTGCTGCAGTGTGCCACGGGGAAGAGGGACATGATCCTGGGTCATTGTGGGTGTGCAGTGTGCTATACTTGATTGTGCATGTGTGACATTGTGCCCATCTCCCCAGTCCCCCCAGTACCCCCAGTCACTGGTCGTTACTCACCCTGTTGTTGTTGTGTCAGATTACTCGAGCTGTGTCCGTACTCCCACCTCCTGATGACTGGCCTCCATTTCCTCCTGCTCCTCCTGTGGTGCAGGACTCCCACCTCCTGTCGCCGTTGCTGCCTTCCTGTTGGCAGCGGGTTTGTGCGTGGTTTATGTTTTCATGTCATGCCAGTGCCTCTTGGCCTCATCCATTCTCCTCCTCGACACTCTGGCTGCATTCCAGGTCATCCAGTTGCTGGTCTTGTTTTCCTGCGAATTGCACCCCGTCTTCCTCTCCCTCTTCTGCTTGACCTTCCCTGAGCCCTTTGTTCCTTGCTAGTGGTCTGTGGTGCTTTTGGGGTTTGGGTTGGCCTCTGCGCTCGGTCATGGTGCATCCATGTTGCTACGCAGGTGTGTTGTTTTTGAAGCTTTTATAGTGTATTTTCCCGCCAGACGCTCTGGATTTGCAGGCCTGTGGCTGGTTTTCGCAGCATTTTGTATCGCGCTTGGCCTCATTGCAGCTTTTTTTGCGTTCGTGTTTTGCATTTTTGCGGCGTGGCATTGATTTTAACGTGGCCATTTGGCGCGTTATCTGGTGACTATCGCATGGTACCGCCATGTTGTGAATACTTGGTTAACACAGTGTAAGTTTCCCGCGATAGACTGCGATGTTGTAGGCTGCATTAAGTTACTTTTGCGATGGTTATCACACGTTCTTGAGAATATGCCCCATAGATGTTTGTACCTTGGCTAGAGTAATAAATGCATGAAAATTGCTCCCTTTTTACACTGTGGCACTCACCACTGTATGGTTATGGTTAAGAATATGTTTCCATTGAAAGGCATTTATTGATTTGCCTTGCACACAGATTTGCACGTACCTTGGCAATCTATTTACTAAGGCTGCTACCATTCCCTGAACCCTAAGAACTCCTTACTACCTCTGAAAGCTAGCCTTCCCCTGGCCCTCAAAATTCCTTACTAACCCTTAACAATTCCCTTCTCTGAAAAATATAAAACCCTTATTACCCCATAATGCTATTCTTCTCTGAACATTTAAAACCTCCTGCCACCCTTTAACCATACCCATCACTGAACCAATGAAACCTCCTGCCACCCCATAACTCTTCCCATCCCTGAACCCTAAAACCCCTTTATTCTACCCTATCCTGGATCTTAAACCACCATTAATACGCTTTAGTGTTACTAATCACTGAAGTCTTAAAATACCCTATTGCTCTTTAACTTAAGACATCCACAAATCCTAAAATCCTCCTATTATCCCTTAATGATAAACTTACCTGAACTCTAAAATCTGTAACTACCCCTTAACACTACCATTCCTGAACCCTAAAAAAACCCCTTACTATTCCTTAACAAAACTAATCCCTCACCTCAAAAATCCCCTTACTACTCCTTAATGCTACATTTCCCTAAACTCTAAAAAGGCATTACTACCCCTTAATGCTACTATCACTGAGCCCTATGAACCCATTACAACCCCGTTTCATTGCACATTCCTTGGATAGAGCAATAAATGCATGAAAACTGCTCCCTTTTTACACTGTGACACTCACCACTGTATGGTTATGGTTAAGAATATGTTTCCTTTGAAAAGGCATTTATTGATTTACCTATAGCGTTTGCCCTGCATACAGATTTGCACGTACCTTGACAATCTATTTACTCATGCAGCTAAGGTTCACCATGCTAAGTTACCTCATTATCCATGCAGGGGGGAGGAAAGTGAAAGGGGGTGTAAAAAAAAAGTGCTTTCCTTCTTTAGTCCCTGTAGGTAATTTCTTTCCAAAACAGGCTGTAAGGATTTGCTTAAAAATTGAACTTTACCAAGCAAGTTTTCTTCTGTGATCTTATTAAGTAGTTTCTGAGTTCTAAGTGTTGAAAACTGTTTGCTGGTTGGGCTTGAAAGGGTTAACATTTTTGTATGTCTCTGTAATTTAGACTTCTGTTGACAAATTAGAATTTTTCCTCAAATGTAATTAACTGTAAAAGAAAGAGTTTTCTGTAGCAGAAACCCCTTCCATTTTGTGAAGAGCCTTGTGTCAGACATTACTGGTGATTCTGCACTCAGGCACACAATGACGGGTTCACTGAGGAATCTGAATACGCTGATGTCAATAATCCTAAACATTCCTTACTATCCCTTAATGCTATTGTTCCATGAACCCTAAATAAAATGCACACAACCCTTGATTCCCTTGAACACATTAGTTATAACTTCTTACTTCCCCTCACTGCTTGCATTCCATGAACCTCAAAACTCCTTGCTGCCCCTTAACCTACCCTTCTGGAAGCCTAAAAATCCCATACTATCCCTTAGTGCTACTCTTTCTTTAAGTCTAAAAAAGTCTTTATTACACCTTAGTGCTACCATTCCCTGAACCCTAAGAACTCCTTACTACCTCTTAACGCTAGCCTTTCCCTGACCCTAAAAATTCCTTACTAACCCTTAACAATTCCCTTCTCTGAAAAATATAAAACCCTTATTACCCCATAATGCTATTCTTCTCTGAACCCTTGAAACCCCCTGCCACCCCATAACTCTTCCCATCCCTGAACCCTAAAACTCCGTTATTCTACCCTATCCTGGATCTTAAAACACCCTTAATACGCTTTAGTGCTACTAATCACTGAAGTCTTAAAATACCCTATTGCTCTTTAACTTAAGCCATCCACGAATCCTAAAATCCCCCTATTATCCCTTAATGATACACTTACCTGAACTCTAAAAACTGTAACTACCCCTTAACACTACCATTCCTGAACACTAAAAAAACCCTTACTATTCCTTAGCAAAACTAATCCCTCACCTCAAAAATCCCCTTACTACTCCTTAATTCTACATTTCCCTAAACTCTAAAAAGGCATTACTACCCCTTAATGCTACTATCAATGAGCCATATGAACCCATTACAACCCCGTTTCATTGCACATTCCTGAACTCTAAAAATGTTGTAATACCCCTTAATGTTACCCTGAACTACAATCACAAATGCCTGTCACAAGTCCAAAATGGCCACTCACTCAGATGCAACACACACAGAACAGAACACATCAATAGAGGCAAAAGTGTCATGACACAATAGGGTGTTCAAGACATGCCCAGCCTGGGTACAAGCCCACCCACTCAGATACCTACTCAGGGCTACAATCAGGGATCGGATAACACCAATGGATGCGAAGGTGCAGTGATTCCCTACAGCACTTGCAACTCATTCAGATGACCATTCAGGCTACACCCACATAGAGAGTACACCAATGGAGGCAAAGGTGCAGTGACACAATGAGGTGTCCAACACAGGCCCAAGTTGTTATGGGCACTGTGATCCTGTGGGTATTCTGTCATTAAGTAAGTTATACTGATGTACCCCCCAAAAAGAAAATGCAGTAATGGTTAACAGGTTCAGAATAAGGTAAAGCATAACAGTAGGAATGTTTATTGTTGCATTTATTGTAATTAATTATCTGAAATAATCTGTTCAACTAAAATAGGCAAACGGGAATGAACAAAAGTGTGCCCATGTAAGAGGAGCATACTGGAATGACCAAACGTGTAAATGTGGGCACACGCGTCTGTTCCCCGAAACCCATGTTCCTGCAGACACGTGCAAATGTTTGACCATTGCAGCGTGTAGACTGTCAAATGTTGCAACGTGCAATACGTGTTGAAAGCAGGTGCCTGAGGTATTTAAACCGCTCCCTTTCAGTAGATCAGCGCATAGTCATGTTGGTTTGGGAAAAGCTCTTATCGGTCTCCGGCTTTCTCTGCTTCCTTGCTGTTCCAGTTGGAATTCCACTTCTCAGCTCTGCGTCCTTTGTAGGGCGTCTCCTGCCAATACTTCTCCTCAGCGGATTCTCCTACCGTCAACTCTGTAAGACAAGCACATACAGAACATTGTTAAAGTAAGACAAAGACGGTCTTTGAAATCACTTGACAAGCCCTTTTGCTTCATTTATTTTCTCTCATATTATTTGGATTACACTTGGACAAAGTCTAGAACTAAGTGAATTGTGAGTCCCTAAAAAAAGATTCAAAGAAAGAACTTGAGAACTTTAACGGTGCAGAAGTATACCATATTTTTTGTATAAGCAGGACATGGTAAAGACAATGAAAAAAAAGATTTGTGTTTGATTTTTAGGTCGAGCCTAGACAGTGCTTGCGTTGTCTGGAAAATCTGTTGTATGTACTTTGTGGGCTCTGGAGATCAGCCCTAGGACTGCCTTCTTCAGCTTTTTCTAATGACTTTTTTCTGTTCGATTGCACTGCCCCTATTTAACTGTCTTGATAGAAAACAACCAGTAGAGGTCAGTAAAATACCAGAATTGCTTTCTGCTTAGTGACTTCCTTTTTTCATTTTTCTGGCAACTGCCTCTATTTAACTTTCTTGATGGAAAATGGGCAGCAGAGGTCAGTAAAATACCAGAATCACTTTAGCATTCCCTAGATTCCAGGCCATAGAAACTTGTCTTCCATGAGCACCAGTAGACAATATTATTTTTCCAAATCTTTTATTTTCAGTGATATGACCACCGAAGGCTGTGATTTTATATTAAAAACAGAGCTTTGGACAATACCATTTCCAGCTGATAAGCAGTATTTCTCTTCATGTGTTCCCATACCTGGTGAGTTCCACAGTTTGGTGCTTACTTTCCCTCCATGTTAAAGAACAGTAGATGTTTCAGCACCCAGGCTAATGTGGCGCATAGCTAAATACATATAAAGTCCCAAAGGCGAGACCGATTGCATTGCAAATGCTTGTTTTATTTACATCTACATGAACAATCTGTACTAAGACATAACCACGGTCTTAACAGTTCAGAAAGTGTGTGCAAGGAACTTTTCTAGCTTGATATCGTTTTCTTTTCATGTTTCTTTGATAATAAGGATTCCCAGGTAAAGAGTCATACTCAACCGAGACATCACCAAGGTAATGAACAGCTATTGAATATGTTTACTTTGATGACAGAATTCTTAGTTAAAGAACTTTGTTGCTAATTCCGTTAATACATTTGTGTTTTATAAACAGAACGCTTATTAAAAAACTTCAGGAAGCAACCTTAAGTGCTTGGCATTGTGTTATTCTTCGCTGACAACGTGATCATTTCAATATTTGACTCCTCCTATGTTTATATTGGTACGTTTAATACTAGAAGAGTCTAATACACGTCAGATATTTGATCATCAAGTAATTTGCAATCTTTATTGCAGTATCAGAACTCAGCCAGAGTCACACCCCATTACATCTCAAGAGGTTCAACCCAATCAGACCCCAGTATGGCTATGTTGTGAGAACACTAATTCCAGGCACACTTCAGTATGAGGTACACCTACAGAGAATCCAGTCTTTCTTTTGTCTTTCTTTTTCTCTCAGCCCAATGCCCCTTCCCCTTGGGAGCTTCCAGAAAGGCGGTGTATCTTTTCCACTGTCTTTTTATCAGCTCTCTGTGGGTTTTGGGAACTATCGTCAACATTTTGGAACAACCTGGAGTTCAGGTGAGTGGCTTACCCTTAACACAGGTCTGGTTATGGTAATTAAAGCCGATAACAAATGCCATAACTCATGGCATCCATCATGCACAAAACATCTATCTGCCAATAGCGCAGATACACAAAAACTGTTAAGAAAAGAGCTTCATGGTGAGCTTTGTAAGGTATGGCATATGTTAAGGCGTTAACCATAACTGTGGAACTTCAGTGGTTTAACACCTTTAAGCCAGAATAACAACTCAGTGGTAAATTGGTCAATTTGGAATTAAAAATCAATACTTTTGCTATAATATTATGGTAATATGATATGACATACTTGATGGTTTTACAGACAATAATTATAAGCATCGATGAATGCACTTTCGGCAAACACACCACACAGGTTGGGCGGCAGCTTTTGCCGACCTGCCAGGCTGGTAAGTCTCATACTAGTCTGTTTATGAGTCCTGCAGGGTGTATGTCACTAAAGCCACACCACTCAGTATCCTTCCCCACCAATGATTTATGTTTCTGCTCCTTCCTTTTTATGCAAGAACCCCACAATGGTGCTGCACCACACAGCTTTACTACATGTCCCTCTAAAGTGAAAAAAGGGTGCAGCACCTCTGATCATTACTAGAAGCGAGGTCTCTTCAAGTTATTCAGAAGAAGGCACTCATGTTAGCAGAGATCCATCTCAATTCAGCATAAATGGTTCAATACCTCAGGTTATTAAAAGATGCTCAACAAAGGTCTGCAGAAGAACTTTTGGTCACCAAATGCCCAGGGCACCAAGAAACATGCACCTAGGGCACATCATGAAAAATAAGGGTATGCTTTGTTTTTGCCACCCATTTTGTAAAATGTGATAATATTAAGATGCACTGTAGCCTAGTATACTCGCAAATAGGTTCTCTTGAGTGATGGCCAAGCAGTTAATGCCTGTGTGGTTACTAATTCTTCAATATTGACTGCGGACGATAGTGTTGGCGTCCCACCTGAGCTAACTACACCACTCAGCAAGTAGGCAACCTCAACGAGGAAGGCTGTGTCCAAACCCCCTCCATTTGAAAAGTCTACATGCCCCTTGCCCACCATTTTGCTACAGAAAGAAAGTTTGCACTCTTCCAATATAGCTCTTTTAAATTCCATAATTAAAGAACATTGCAATGGTCTGTTTGCGAAGTTGGAGCTGGTCTTAAAGTATTTTAGAGAAGATCTACTCACTAAATTCAACCAGGCGATAGGGAATATGTTGACATCTCGTGGTCTGCTCCAGGTACAGATGTCCACAGCGGCATTGGAAAGGACGAATCAACCCCCCCCCCTCCAAACACAAAACCTATTGACACCATCGCAACGCTGTATCACTAGCACCTTGATTGCTAACCCATCGAGCAGTCTACATGGTGCAGAAATAGCAGATCCTCCTCACCCCACCCCTGATCCACCCCTAAGAAAAGGCATCTCCGTTTGTGTGAGGGTAACTCCATCACATTCCTATTCTCATAGCCACACCTACATCTTTCCTCAGAGTTCACCCCACTTATAATCCTCAATCAAGTCCATCCTTTGCAACCAGCAAAGATGGAGTCGTGGATGCAGTGGATCAGAGTTAATTCAGGTTGGGCAGGTGATCTCTCATCTGAGATCCTAACAGTGAGAAGAGAGTCAGGTGTTGGCCGAGAACCAAAATTATCCCCAGGGGACTGTGTCATCATTAATATTAGAATCTCATGACTGGTGGGGAAATTATTCACAGCAATGAAAAATCTGGTTGACTCATATGGCTGACTTGGAGCTCTCCACTTGGATTTCTTTTACAAACCTTCTCACAACTTGGGTCGGGTGGCAGAAGATCTTGGACAGGGCAGGGTGAAAACTGTTGCTTCAGTTCAGGCTCCATTGATTCCTCTGTGCAATTCTTTCTCCCGCTGAACAATCTGCAGGAAATTGACTGACGCCCACCGCCTTCTGATCCCCATTCTCTCTCCTTCCTGGCTCCTGAATGTGATACCCCACAAGACTGGTATTAAGCCCAGTCCCTAAAGCAGATTTAACACAAAGAGCCAATAGACATTTTGTGACTCCCATTTTGTTATCATGGAACATTGCTTGTGTTTGTGGTGAGTTATCCAATGACGGCTGGTTGGGTTATACAAAAGATTTTGACCTAATCTGCTTACAATAGACCTGGGCTTTGGATGATTTTCATATTGATGGATTTTTTTCTTTTTTCATAATCCAGCATTACCATCGACTTGTGGGCGGGCAAAGGGGTGTTTGGCTACTTTGACTGCTATCAAGATACTTTGCCTAAAATTAAAATCTTTAGGATCTTCCCCTTGGTTTCAGTTACTACTGTTGATTGGACTGGCCTCAGATGAGTTATGAATTATTAATTTCAATCAAAACCTTTTCAGGCATTTGCTTCTATTTTTGTGCAGGACGGTTGTTGTAACCTTTTCATCCAAGTGCTCTATTTACTGCAAGACAAATCAGATCTGTGCCCAAGTTTGTCAATAATAAATCTCTGTTAGAGACTTATAAAGGCGACTCAATGTAAATAATTACTACATCTGAACAAAACCTGTGGGATTGACCTTTACTGATGAATTACTCAATAATATTAGGAGTAAAATAATGTTTTTGGCAAATCAGCCATAAAAGACACAGGAGGGACATTCCTGTGCTGCCAGCCCCCTCTGCTGCTGTTCTTTGCACCTCTCTCACCAATACAACCTGTGGATTGCACTCAGAAGTCTGGAAATCACCCAGTGCAAGGCGTCCAGTGACCAACATCCTTCTTCCTGCTTCGCCCCCTCACCTGCCGTTCTTCACAGACCTCATCTAGTCTTATAGCACTGTGCCTTCCGGCCTCTAATTGTGGCTACTGTGGATCCAATACAGGGTAGTGTGGCAAAGTTGTCCAAGATGCTAGATTAAAGCTCCAGTTCCTTTGGAGATGTGGGTTTGAGTCCCACCACTGCCAGGGAATTTTTCTTTCACTGACACATCGACGTACTTAAAAGCGTTTCAACTTCTATTTGTGTTATACAACCACAGCAGGATACCAAGCTTGTTGTATATTTAAAAATTACATTTATGCATTTGTGAAGAGGCAGCTTGGTATGTTTTTTTTGTGATAAAGGCAAAACTTCTGCTCGGCCAGCAAGACCAACTCTGAGAGTTTAACAGGACCAGCGAGTTAGAAACAAGAGCACCAATAAAACAAGCATTGGCAATGTAAATGGGTCTCACCTTTGGGACCAATTACCTTTACCAATGGCTTTTAGCATTTTAAGATACCAAATGCCATGCAGCATGGCTAAATAATAAAAACTAAATTTACTTTTCATGTCGATTTTTGTGCAGGTAATCTGTGGTATCCTGGGTAAATAATTAACCCACCTTTATCCAGGAAGAAAGTTCCTGGAGTGAAGAGTGCGATAATAATGTGGTACTGTTCTAGAGATACTTTGAAGAGTCTAAATGAAAGCTGCAAAAAAAGCTGCATCAAACAGAGGGCACTTCTAAACGCTATAGTGTCCTGGTGTTTTACCCAATGATTCCTAGTGTTTTACACAATGACTGACAAGTCAAAAATACTTTTATTGATTCTTTAAAAATCTTAAAAGGATGGCAAACCATCATAAAACACAAACACTAAACATTGAATAAGCATTTTTTTTAAAAACATGAAAGAGAAAAGAAGGCCTTAAAGACGTGACCTCAGTTAATAAACTGACAAATAGAACGATGCATTTAAAAGAAATTTAAAAAAAAAGACAAAAAAGGTCAGCCAGCAGGTTATATGTTAGCTGCTTGGCTTGAATCATTTTTTTCCAGTTCTTTTGCTGCTATTTTCCAGAATTTTATGGCGCTACAGGAAAGAGGAATCGAAAGCCCTCTGAGACACCTGATGACCGCAGCTCTACATGTTCTGATCTGTTCATTCCTTAAAATCTCCCGAAGAATGGATTTGCGTGTTTTCAGTAAAAAAGGGCATGTACATAATAAATGTAGTAGTGACACCTCCCCTTGACAACAGAGGCGGCATTCCTTCGATGGCCATACGAATTGCTATTGAGGGGTTAAATCCTTTGAAGGAAATTATCCCAGTCGTAGCAACATCAGGTAATGCTTTTTGTGGTAGGAAAGGTGTTCAATCAAATACTGATGCGGCTTTAGCCTCTGATAGGCCTGTATCACAGCCCAGGCATGATGTTTTTTTGCAAAAGTAATTTAATCAGTTAATACGGAGATCCGCTTGATTGCAGTATTCACCACGTTTTTGAATCCAGAATACATTACTGGTATTGACCAGACCTCCTCTAGCTGTAATGCCGACAAAGATTCCTGCAGGATTGTCGCCGTTGAGTTAGCTTGTCTTGCTTGACTTTCAAGCTCAACCCAACAATGGCGGGCTAGAGTGTTATCTTCTGCCTCCCTCATCCTCCAGTAGTACTTCACTAAGGCACCGTGTCTGGCCATAATCTGATTTTTTAGTCCGAATTCTAAACAGATTTGTTCTTGTGAGATATGCAATGGTATTGAGAACAGTCTTTTGAAGAATGTAGATTGTGCTGTATTTAAGGTTGTAGCATCTTTGGTTTTCAGGATTTCTGAGCCATACGAGATGGAGGGTAGGAATTTTGCGGTAATCACTTGTAGCAGATGACCGGTGGAGCAACCTATGAGCTTTTTTTCAGGATTTTGAAGGTGAATAACAATTGTTTTGCTTTTGTGCATCCTTGTTCCACGTGTTGCTTAAAGTTGAGCTTGCTGTCTAGCAAGAAGCCTAGATATTTGTAGGAGGCAAGGCGGGCCAATGGTTGTTCGCCCAATTTCCAGGAGAAGGTGTGCCTGTAAAATGTTTTATTATGTTTTCCAGGAGAAGGTGTGCCTGTACAATGTTTTATTATGTTTTGAAAAACACATGACTTTGGTCTTTTGATGGTTAATCGTGAGTTGGTTTAAGGTGGTATAGGCTCCTAGTCACGTGATCAGTTTCTGCAGGCCAGCTGGTGTTTGAGCTAGCAACACGATGTCATCTGCGTATTGAAGGCACAGTGTCGGTATTTTGCCCAGTTTTGGGGGGTCAGCTGGAATTGACTGAAGGCACTTGTCAAGATCTGACGTGTAAATGTTGAACAGACACGGTGCTAAAACGCAACCTTGTTTTAGCCCATTTGATGTTGGAATCTCGCCAGTTACACTGGACCCGTCTCCTTTCTTGATTTACACCCACTTGTGAGAATACAGATTGATAATGGCATCCAGGAGTCTGAGCGGGACACCCAGGCTTGCATTTTAACCCATAGAGAAGCTCTTGAAACTTTGTCGAAAGCCGCTTTGAGGTCTACGAAGCAGGCTTACAGGGGCCTTGATTTTATAAAGGCTTGATTGTCTAAAATTGTGACCGCAGAGATGTTCGTTAGGGTGCCCATCCCCGCCCGAAATCCAGTTTGCGTAGGAGGTATTAGGTTTATTTGGCTAACCCAAGCCTCTAATTCTATCAGGAGATTAGATGCGTACATTTTCGCATCTACGTCTATCAGCGCAATCAGTCTATATTTGGAGGGGTCCGAACGGGAACCCGACTTATAGATCGGATTAAGGATGCTTCCTCTCCTGGACTCAGGGATCGTACTGTCAACTGTAACTTTGGAAAAAAGAGGAGTCAGAACTAGGGACCAGAATGCGGGGTCATGCCGAAACAGGGCATTTGGTAGTCCGTTCGAACCTGGGGCTCCCTCGGATTTTACATTTTTTATAATTTTTAGCACTTGTATTTCTGAGAACAACACTAAATCCTCAAGGGATTCGTAGTTCTTAATATCATTAACTTTATCTCGACCTCCAGCCTCCTTCCCTGTTGATGATTCACAGTTTGGGGCCGATAGGGGTGCAGTTTCATTATATAGGAGTTCGATGTGAGCTCTCCATGTGGCCTCCAGTATATCCGAATGGTGATGTTGATTCCGGCCATTGGTTAGTTGGTTAATTTGTTCCCAAAATAGCCTGGAATCCCCCAATTTGCAAGCATAATGAAGTATGGCCCAAATATGTTCTTGATACTCTTTTTTGGTAAGTTTTATGTCCCTTTTTTAACTGTTTTCTTGTTTTTGAAATTAGCAGCAGGAGTTCCTGTTGGCATTCTGGTCCCCGAGATTGTAGTTGTCTGAGGTATTTGTTTAATTGTTGTTTTTGTTTCCTCAGATTATTGTTGAACCAGGCAGCCCCTTTTATGTTTCCTGCATTGCGGGCATGGGCATTTTTTGAGAATTTCTTATTCATTTCATAACTAAAAGACTCCCAAGCAAGGTCAATGTTTCAGGGTTGGATCTTTCCAAAAGACTGGTATAGGTACTTGTGATGTCCTCGATGTTATCCTTATTCCAGCAGAGGCGTTTTAGATTATAGCATTGTGTTAGAGATGATAGCGCCTTTGCTTTCTCTGAGGTTGTGAAAGATTTTAATAAAGTAAAAGATTGCGGCTGGTGGTCACTTTCTGCCCTGTCTTTTATCTGGAAATTCGCAATGTACGGGAGGAGGTCGTGATCCGGAAAGGTATAATCAATAGTAGAGCGTATTTTTTGTGTAACCCTGGTGTGTGTGCTGCAGGCCGATCGGTCGAGCCTTGACCATTGAGTATGCACATTGAAAGGTCTTTCAAGCGGACTGCGCATTTCTTACCAGAAGTATCCTGTTGGTTAGGGGCTAGTGTGGACTCCATTTTACCCTAACACCTGGCGTGTTGTAGATTCATGTTAAAATCGCCCGACAGGATGGTTTTAGCATCTGGGTAGGCGAGTTTTAATGTTTTTAATGAAGCGATTAATTGTTCGATTCTTGACTTCTTTAGTTTGGATGCGGGGTGAATGTAGATGTTGAGTATGAGCAGGGTGTAGGACTCCGGGACGTCTATTTTGACGCACAACATCCAGGAGCAATCTAGATCTATAGTGGAAGCGTGCCATGGAATTTCTGTTGAAATAAAAATGGAGAGACCCCCTTTTGCTCTTCCATATTTTGTGGCTCTCTTGGCTGGGTTCAGAAATTCTTTAAAACCGGTTATTGGGGATGAGGTTGTCTGCCAGGATTCTTGAAAGAGAATAATGTTGTATTGTGTAATAAAGTCCATAAAATGGGGGTCTTCTAATTTTGAGTGAAGGCCGTGCACGTTCCAGGAACAGATGTTACAACCTTGATGTAAATGTGGGGCTATTGGTGAGGTTATTCATGCCATTCTGTGTTTAATTCCCAAGGGGTCAAAAGCTTGCCGGCTTCAGGGTAGTCAAAAGTGATAGTAATTTTCCTGGCCGGGTGCTCTTTGTCCCTCGTTTGACTTAGGTGGTCCGGGCCTTTCGCCCCTTTTAGAAGGCTCGTGGTGTTAGAAAGTGTTTGTAATGGGCTGGGATAACGAGGGGGGATTATCTTTTTTAACTCGATTCCCCATTTGGCAAACTGTCCTTCTGCTGCCAAATAAGGTTGATGTGCATTTTGTTGGTAAAGGTAGCTATTGTAGCTTCTTGACCGGTAAGACTCAGGTTTTGATTAAATTCAATACTTTCAATATCATTGTTGTTTATGTGGCTTAGAGATGGAAGAGCTTGAAATAATTTAAGCAAGACATTTCTATTTAGTATGTCGTGCGTTCCCCTTGAAGCATATTTTGGATTAAAGACCACTTTGTTATCAACTGGGGGATCGTACTCCGATTCATTATCTAAGGTCCTTTCCGTGTATTTCGCCACCATTGGCTTACGGAAGGTCTGGGATGAATCGAGTGGTTCCGGTTTGTTTTTTTGTGGGTGGTTTACGCCTCCCCAATTTATTTCCACACGTCGCCTTACGTCTGTGTCGGTTTCTTCAGCCAAAGTGGACGCACCCTGGTTTGTTTTCCTTGCTGCGGACTTGGGGCATCTCACTGATAATTGTGTAGCCTGAGTTTTTGAATTATGTTTTTCCTTCCCAGCTCCAGATTTGAATAAGCTGTATAGTTTTTTTGGGCAGGTGCTACTCCCTTGTATTGTGGTTTAAAGTGTTGGACATGATTGGCGAATTAGGGGGAAGAGTCGATTGCTCCTTAAGGGTTACTACTTCCATGCTACTATGGATTACATTGTCTTCTGTTGTGTTCTGTTTTGAATTGATGTTGCCAGGGATAGATCTTGTACCTGGCTTGTTTGTTTGCGCTTTCTGGATTTTCTCAGTCGTTTGCGCTCTCGCTTTGATAAAATCTTGGGGACTTTTAGCTGTCTTTCAAACGACTTGTTGCATAGATCTTGGGATAGGGGATCCTGGGCGCTTAAGTTGTCGGGAACACTTGATGGCGTAAGTGTAGATGATGTTGGCTCGGTAAGTTTAATTGGTATGGGTGTTGATTCTGTTTCGCTACTTTTTCGTCCCACGGAGGAATTGGGAGGTTCCAAATTGGTACCCTTGGAGGCTGCGTTTTCTTTCTCTAATATTATTGTTTTTACTTTCTTCATTGATGTTGTGGACTTGATTACAACTTCCCTTGCTGTACCCAGTAGTTCGGTAAGTATTGTTGGAACAGAGGCTAGTTGATCGATTATTCGGGTACAATGACAGTGGCACATTTGAAAAGCCGTTTCCCGGTCTCACTTTACCTTCAGGATCATCTCATTAAAGCTTTCTTGCTTTTATTCGACCCCCTGAACATGAATTGCAAGGATATTTAGGAGGTCTACTTGAGTGTCCAATTTATCTGTGTGAAGGATCATTGCTTTGCCAATTGTATCCATTGTACTTAGCAGGTGAGGCCAAACGGTAGGTGTTAATGAAGCTGAGTTGGCACTGTGGTCCGAGTGGGGCGGTTGCCCTGGGAGTGGTTCGCTCAAACGAACTGAGGGCCTAATGGGTGATGCCTTGTTTTGATTAAATGATGTCTTGGAGACTAATCCTGAGTGGTTTGGATGGCAGTTCAGTGCATCGTTTTGTTTATCCTGCCAAAGATTTTCTTTTATTTCCAACATGTGGAAAGGTGAATCGGAGTGAGCTTGGGTGTCGAAACTTGAGTTGGCTATCCCCTGACTTGTGGGGTAATAGCCCCCCTTCAGTGGATCAAGCATGCCCACGGACTGAAAGTGATTTTATTATACTGATATGTTGAATTACTTTTAATGTGATGAGCTTGAGCACTATGGCCATTAAGACCACTGTGTCCGAGTGGAGATTGGTGTTCTTGAGACTGGTAAGGCAAATCTGGGTGAGGCTGATGGTGATGGATTAGAACCTCAGTTACCTGGGAATTTTTCCTTTGATGGATCTCCAGGGGGCAGAATATTTTAGGAGTTAGTTGTTGGAGGCTCTGGTTTTCTTGATTTTCGTGGCCCAAGATACCTAATCCCGAGTCTTTGCTTTCTTTCCATTCTGCCTCACTATTTATTGTGTTTCGGTCCCCTGGTGGGGTCGGATTTAACTCTTTTTTATTTTGGAAGGCTTTGTCAACTAAATTGGTGGAGTTGGTTGCATTCGTGACTTGACGACTCTGGATTTCCTCCGTTGTTTTAGTAGCAACCTTTAAGAAGTCCGTTATCAATGCCCGTTTGCTGCTATTCGGGCAGGAGTTATGCCTATTAAGGGTCGTACGGTTTGCCTTCTTACTATCGATGCACTTAGCTTGTGGGGCTGCCTCTGTGGAGGTTGTTTCTGTTGTTCCCAAGATTTTTGCCATAGAATGTGGTACATCTATTGTTGGCCCACACTAGTGTCGTGCTTCTCTTGCTCCTCCTGCTTCTATTGCTTCTGTTACTTCTATGCCCTCTATATTTCGCGTGCCAAAATTTACCAAGGACATATCAGAAGGGTTACACTTTTGAACTGTGATATCAGTCAAGGCTCCTTCCTTGTCCTCATCTTTTCCATTTTTGGCTGGGGCTGGGGCTTGCAAGTGTTCTTCTTTCTTTCCCCCTCCTCTTATTTTCCCTGACCGCATATCTGTTTTTGACCGATTTTATTGGGCCAACACTCTAAACGGACTGTAGTGTCTAACCAGCCACGATAAACAGTTTAAGCAGTTTAAACAGGTCGTCGGGTCTGGGCCGGAACTCTGAGCACCTGACACTGAACAATTGTGTGTCTACGCAACGAGCTGAACTGAGTTTAATTAATGATGATAAAAAAATTGGGTCCTTAATGTAGTTGAAATTACTAGGATGAGGCCAGAGGAAGGCACGGTTGGTTTTCACTCACTGGGGCGTGAGGTTAATTTATTTTCTTTTTCTCTCTTCCCTCCTTTCTTCCACAACCGCGTAACGTTGCAAGAGGGCAGCTGAGAGGCAACAGAATGACGAATTTTGGGGGGGCAAGCAGTGTGGGCGAGCAGGGATAGCGGGCGGCACCTCTTCATCTGGTATAAGCCAAATCTTTTCCAAAGTCTTTCCCACGTGCTGCAGCTTTCCACTTACCGCTTGCTGCCTGCCGCTTTTGTTTGCTATCACAACGATGCCTGCTGCAGGAAAACTTGCTCCTGGCTGCGATCTCCCACTGCCCCCCGGAGCAGTTCTGGGCAGTTCTGTCTCCACACAGGATCCACTCACTGTGAATGGCCACCGCACTGCCGCCGGGAGGGGCGGCCTCTCTGCACCTCGCATGCTTCCGTGGACCGAAGCTGGCCCCCCGCTGTGTGTAAGAAATGGGGGAGGGGGCCGCAAACCGGGAGCAGAGCGTGGGGGGCTCAGGTTCAGGTCAAGAGCAGCCGGCGTCCTCCTCGCGTCTCCTCGCGTCTTTCCTCGATGCAATGCGATCGACGCGAAAACACGGAACGGACGGTACATCAGTGGTACCCAAATTTTTTTGCCAATGACTGGGATGGAACAAGGTCTCGAGAAAAAAGAGACATACTTGGAACAATCCACTCGTTTAACTCACTAACAAGTTATTAATAAAGTCTTGTGAAAGCTAATACTCATTACACAAACATGTGGGAAAGTGAAGCTTGCGTATGCATATATTAAAGTGAATAACCCTGAAGTAGGACTAATACCGCTTTAAAACGGGAGATTTGTTTTTCACATGCATCAACAACATCTACGTAGAATGACGATGTAATGCTGGGAGTGAAAATTTTGCGCATGAGCAGAAGCTTCTCAAATGGAGTCTTGAAGGCTCGCGTGCATGGCACCTGCTTATCCGAAATTAAAACAAGCTATTTTGCTAATGTTAACGTGGGGAGAAGTAATGATAATGAAATGGGATAGAGTAGAGGTGGGTGGTATACAGTGTAAATCCTTTATTTGAGAAATTAACATTTGTCTTCTGACTTTTATTATTAGTGCGTATTTGGGCCTTTCTTGTATAACTGAACTGAACTGAGTGACGTGATATCCACGCATGCTCATTGGAAGGGAACCATGAAATGGTGACAGAATGTTTTGAATGAGCGCCAAGGTCAAGAGAACATCCATGGGCACAAGACCGTGCAGAGTTCAACTGTGAGGAGTTGTATTCTTAAATGAAGTTTATATGTTGCAAAATAGAAACAATCTTTTTTTTTTCTTTTTTTGTGCAAAATGGAAACAATCAATATATGGAAATTAAATTTATGAATAAAAAGTAAGGAGATGGGTTTGCAAACAATGACTAAAACTGATTTTTGACATGTCAGCATGGTGTGATTAAGACTCCCCCTTGCCCTGTCCAATCAAATCTCGTACTTTCTCGATTTTGAACCTATAGTGGGTGGGACATGGAGAAATAAAAGGTATAATTAAGATAACTTTAGTTAGTTAGAGAGAGAGACTTTATGCTGAGCACTTTGCAGGGGAACCTTTGTTGGAGAGAGTTTTGAAGCCGTGCATGGCAGAGCGGAGTGAATCACTGCTGGAGCAGATGCCTAGGCGGGTGAAGGGAGCTGAATGCAGAACCTGAAGCAGAACTTCCTATCCTGATCCAATTGTTTTAGATCTGAAGATTGCGGAAGAAACTCGAGGATGGAGAGAGTGTCAGAGAGGGGTGCAGCGCAACCGTCGGTAATTTAGAGAGGTCAACTGTCCTATCCTGATCCTGTCCTGAAGCCTTTGTCTCCTGACCTATCTCAGGGGACGACTACCAGCCCTTTGGCCAGGTGGTTGGTCTTCCACACCATACTTGGTAACAGGGGCGTATCAAAGGCCCCCGCAGCCCCCGCGGTGCGGGGGGCCCCGTGGGCCAGGGGGCCCCCTCAGCTCAATGCAGATTGGTTCGACTCTGGGACCAATAACCGTCTGCACCCAGGCCGTTCTGTCATTTACACTTCAGCCAAGTGAAGATTGTCCTCAGCGTGCACAAATACGTGGCCTCTTTCATGGGAGCCGAAAGTAAAGGACATTATTGTACATGTTTTACCGTGTAAATGAGGGCTTAGTGCTGTGCTTTGTTTCCAGGGAGTCGGATCCGAGACAGAAGGGGGTGGCGGTGCTGGGTAAGCATTTAACTTACACATAATAACCGGCAGTCAGTGTCACGCACGCATCAGCTACGCTTGCGCAGCGACGCACGTTCACATTTGGCGCCATCACGCAGTGGTCTACAGCAGTGGTTCAGTGGTTCCCGGACCCCCAGGGGTCCATAACACATCCCCAGGGTTCCGCAGGTCTTGAGCGCCTACCCAAGCCTTCTCTCGTCGTTAAAGGCATTGGAATTAGCATTTGGTAGGATTAAGGAAACGCCCTGACAGCACACAAGAGTGCTGGTATTCCCTTGTGTGTGTGTATGCAATGGGCTGAAAGTCAGTAATTTTTGGGCCCAGAGCATTTTGATGCCCTGTTCCCTCTCCACTTCTGGCCACGCATCGCCCGCTGCCCGCATGCAGACCAACTGTGCCACTAAAGTGTTTTGAGGTTGAACAGCGTTCGGGCAGCTCACGGCCTTGGCCGGCAGGAAGGCACTTCTCCAGTTCAAAAGGCGGGCCTCTCAACAAACATGTAAGTATTTTTATATTTCTGTAAACTGTGGCCTGATAAAATATATAGTTTAAAAATGTTTCTGTGTTACAGAATGCAAACTCTTAACTAGTGGGTCCTTGTGTGCTCTAGCAGTACTGGTGGGCGAGAAACAAGTAATGTTACCTCTAACAGTTGGTGAATGAGCCCAAAAAAAAAGTGAATTCTGCGTGTCACCCAAGTCTAATCTTCTCTTCCTAGAATTAAGCAGGAAGCAGAAACCTTTGAAATCCTAATGGAGTACCAATTTAGTAAATGAGTTGTAAAGTCTGAAACTGGAAACTGGGATCAATCCCTACTTGGCCAAAATGTATATAAAGGCAAATACTTTTATTTCATCAAGCATTCTTTTTTAATTTAAGAGCTACCGTAAATACTTGAGTTCAGGATGGGCGCTGTACAAAAACCTGTTGTGCGTTTGATTTAATAGCTCAAAAAGTTGCTCCAAATATACCATAACGTGCATTTGTAAAGCGCAAGTTCAACCGGAGGTATCTTGGCGCGGAATAATAGATGTTTATTGTTACCCAACTCAATGGTTCTCATTTTATTGACCTCAGATTGATGAAAGGATGAGTGCACCTGCCAGGATTTGAACCTGTGACCATGAGGTCAAACACAGGCCCCTGCAGCGAACGCCTTCGTCCACTGAGCAACCAGACCCAGTTTATGAATCCAGGCCACGTACACTACAATTTTATATATAAATGACAACAGACTAGCTTCTTAATTCACTAATAGCAATGACAGCCGGGAGGGGGCAGGAATGTTTCTTGCATTGTGTTTCAAAACTCCTACTTTTGATAAATACTTTTCAAATAATCTGGCATATTAAAGTGAAAAACGTTTGTCTCTTAATCACAGTTTTTCCAGCCATCACAAACCCTTTCTGTAACTGTGACACACAACATGTTTCCGCACTCCGGCAACTGCCCCTGCTGATTAATATATAGTGAGAAATGGTTCAAGCCAATTAGAAGGCTGGTAATCATAGTTGGGCCCTGATCTTTCCCTCCCACAGCATAACTTTGTGAAAGTATGTAGTCCAGGCCAGTAATTGATGAACCCTTCTCACGATTGTGCAAAGTATGTGCAGTGTACACAGCTTCCACATTAGTGATGGTGCCCTGTACATAGATACGAGTGCGTACATTTTTTATGTTGCTGTGCTTTAATGCTGCGTTATTTCAAAGTGAGTTTGTTGTGCTGTACTGTTTTGTGCACCTGCAGGACGTTAAGTGAATTCCTTTAACATGATATCTTTGAGATAGTGCTTTATTTTCAAACACCACAGCTAAGGAATAGAAAGAGGCAAACCCAGCCTTCTGTTTCCAAGCTGTGCTATCTCAAAATAAAATAATACCTTAAAAGAAATATCCAGTTAATTAAATTCACTTTATGTTCTGCATGTGCATACAAGAGGTAATTTGAGTATTTGTTTGATATGTACTTGTTTGTGTATTTTTTTGCGAGTTACTATTTAAATTGTATAAATTGCTTGGGGGTCCCTAGCTTCCAGCAGTGATTCAGTGGGGGTCCTCAGGAGTCAAAAGGTTAAGAACCACTGGTTTACAGGGTGGGGCAGGGTAGGTAATGCACGCAGTGTAAACTGCAGTGCACATGTAACCGCACAAGCCGTCTTAGCCTGCCCCCCATGGACACTACCAAAGCAGCCTGCAAGCAACTAAGTTAAGTCGCTTTTCCTTCCATGTCTCCTCAGGTAAAAAGCCTTCCTCTATTCATTAAAATGTTTCCATTATGCTGCAGCCACACAGCCAGAAATTCACATTTGGTACTAATGCACATATTACCACTGCCTTGCAAGTAAACGTACAAATCGTGTACTTTGAAAATTGTGAGAGAATAAAATTCCATATTTTAAAAACAATGCACTGACAAAAGGACAAAAAACACCACAAATAAAATGATGTTAATGTATTTATTTCTACCTTTCATATGAATATAGTGATCACTTTTTGTTGTGTTACACAATTTGACTCGATATGTATTTAAAAAATGCAGGAATATAAAGCTATGCTTGTTAGTGCTTCATTCGTCATGCAAGCATCATGTCAGTCGAGCATGCAGCTCCGCATGGCACCTTGCACACACTTAAAGCAATCCCATATTACAGGTTGAATAAAAACCAATTTGAACTCTTGACTAACCTTCCACACAAAGATTGTCCTTTTAGACTTATCAACTGTCTTGGGAAATGTTGGCTGGAAATCCAGGCTTGGTCTACGTGTCGACAAAAGGCAAAGAGGGAGCATGCTATGGAAATGTCCAGTTGTGTATTATGCGCTGTTGTTTGCCTTAGTGTTTGGGTAATCCTTCATTTATTGGGCTCATTTCGGCTGCACTGTTAACAGCATGAAATGATCAGGTCACTATTGCTAGGAAAATTATGTAAACATCTTCCAATGGGCTGGATTATATTAGGCATACTAAATGTCCTTTAAGATTTGATGCATACAAATTTCTGAATATAGAGAGCATGTACTCTGGGGAATGCTTGACCGCGCAGTGTTTTGTTGTTTTGTGGTTTGTTGTGGCCATCATTTAAATTTTACTTTATTTTTGTATTTACTAACCCTTTATTTAAGTTAAATTACTTTCTGTGCATTGAAAGTACGCCTGGGACACTCATGTCATTGATTTGTCTTAGTTCGGAGTGTAATTTTGATGTTACAAACCATATAAAAAAAGAATGTATAGGGTAATAGTGTAAGCCAAAAGAGGACATTTGATGCACAACAGGTTTAGGGGTTAGAGTGCAGAAGGGAGCTGCTTTTACCTTGCAAAGATTTAGAGTGTCCAATTCTTTCCATTTGCGAAGCTTGCAGTTTCCCATTTCAATACCGCAAAGTTTGTCTCTGCATAGTGTGATCATTTTTACTGCATAACAATATATTTTTTCACTTTCAACAAAGCTAGCCAAGATGAAAATTGTGTCTGCAAGTTGACCTTTTGCAGATCTTTTCTATGTGTAACGGCATTGCAGAGGGGAAGATACAGGCCATAGTCTCCTAAGGTTTTGCTATGGCTTAATTTTTTGGTACTCCTGGCTTACTCTTGAATTCTGTAAGCAAGGCAGGAGCAAGCTCTGAACAGTCTACCTTATGTCTACAATTCAAGAGTAAGATAGGAGTACTATATGTGTAAGTCTTACCCATTTCCAGCAAATCTTTTGTGAATTGGCTCATGGAGCTCAATTCACATACTGCCTGATTCACAAAAGGTTTGCTATGAGTAGGTATGACGTGTTCTTGCAGTACTCCTGGCTTGCTTCTTAATTTCATTAATAAACCAGGAATACTACTGGCTTACTCATGGAATTCAGCCCCAACATCCCATTCCCTGGTCCCCACTTGATCTCTTCTACGACATCAGAACCCATTGCCTCGAATACCCCCTGAATCCCTACCCAACCTACAAAGGCTGACCTGGTCCTGCACCCATTTATCACCTCCTAACAGATGAATCAAAGCAGATTTATCCACAGAAGGGAGGCTCCACATGTCGTTTTGGACCAGGTAATTACCAGTTCATGTGTTAATTCACATTCTAGGGACCAGTACTCAGAACAGCAGGACATACTGTCTGGAATCGCTCTTTCTGGCTAGACGGTATCCTGGCATCTCCATCCAAACCACTGGTAATTAGGGGCTTAATGTTTCCTTTGATTTAAACACATTCGTTTTCTCTGCACCATTTTTGGTGAAATATTGAATTGGCTTATAGACCGATCTCTTTACTTGATTCACTTATGAAGATAGCGGGGAGAGTCATACTTGACAAATTACAAGTATGGGTGAACGACACAGGCACTCTCTCCCAATTCCAATATGGCTTTAGGGAAGGTCTAGGCACAATTGAGCAAGGCCTGAACTTAGCACTCCTTGTAGCCAAGTACGTCGAAGCAAAACAAGAGAACTTATTTCTTACATTTGTAGATTTGAGTTCGGCCTTTGACTGTATCAACCATAACAAACTCTGGCTAACTATGCAGGAAATGGGTGTGGACTCAAACCTCCTCATTTTTATCAGAGAACTATATCGGGAGGCGGGCGCGAGGGTTCGTTATGGGGAAAAGGGGGATTGTACATCCAAATTTTCCATAGAAAAGGGCGTGAGACAAGGCTGTATTTTAGCACCTTTTTTATTTAACTTATATATTAATTCGGTCGCGTCTCACCTCCTGGCAGATAAACAGGATTACCCAAAAATTGGCAACTCCTTTATCCCCATTCTCTTATATGCAGACGACGCGGTAATTATGTCCCGGACCCAAATAGGTCTCCAGAGATCGACCACTAGCTTCTCCGAATATATGGGTAGTAGAGGCCTAAAGATCAACATAACCAAAACATTTAATATGTGTTGCACAAAAAAGAAGAGCCTTAGTTGTAATACATTTTTATCTAACACAAAAATCATGACTGTTAATACTTTTTCGTACTTAGGTATCACCTTTGACAGCAAGGGAACTTGGATTGCGGCAGGTGATTCCCGTAAGCTAGCTTTCTCACGAACAATTGGGGCGGTCAAACATTTTTCAAATAAGGTCGGAGGCCGCCCGGTACCAGTCTTGCTCGATATTTATAGAGCTAAGTGTGTATCTACTGCAATATACGGTGCAGGAATTTGGGGGATTGTTAATACCTCAAGCACCCAAATCCAGACCTGTCAAAACATCTTCCTGCGGTACTTACTGGCTGTCCCAGGGTCAACTTCTGCTTATGCCTGTCATCAAGAGCTGGGTGTGCCCTACATTGCTGACCTTATTAAACTGGAGCCCATCTTGCTGTGGCATAAAGTCTGGTCTGGAACTGAGACAGCCCTAAATAGGGAAATAATAAAGGACTGCCTAGTCTTACATGGAGCATTGAAAATTCCCTGGCTTAATTATGTTAGGAAATTTTTTATCGAGCTAGGCCATCCGGAGTTCTTTAACTCTCCAGCAAGCATGACGAATTTCTCTAGAAGGAAATTCAAGCAAATTTGTCTGCACTTCCTTTCAGAGGCACGCTGGATGTTAGAGAAACACAAGAGCTCTGTTATGGCCAATCAGCTACTTATCACTCACCAGGGCATACAACCATATTTGAAAGTAGTTCCCAGCTGCTATACCCGTATGTTGCTATCCCGTTTTAGGGCTGATATCTTCCATAGAATGGTTACATTCCCCGAGAAGAATTGCTGGCTTAAGGAACTTACTCCATGTCCCTGCGACCATATTTCTGTCCAAACTTCCCTACATTGTATTCTTTTTTGTAAATTTTACTCGGAACCTAGAAAAAGTATTTTACGACCAGTCTTGAAAAAGTTAGGGCTGAGACAATGTAGAGCGGCTCTGGTCAGACTACAAATGTTAGATGATGAATTTCTTATCTTTTCGGTCTCTACTTTTTTAAAAACTGTTATTAGATTCAGGATTTCTATGAATTAGCTCATCTTTATCATGCTGCTATTTTTAACTCTGAAAATTTGTATTTTATGTATGAAATCTGATGTATATATGCTTTTATGGTTTTGAATCTTAAAAATCGAATAAAGCTGTTTCTGATTCTGATTCTGATTCTGAATTGGCTTCCCCGAATGCCTACCCGATGACCCTTAACAGCTGCATTTTCTGCTTTTATAACCATAGTGAGATATACCACTTTAGCATTCAAAAGAGATTGCAAAATATTTTAATCTTGAAGAGAAATATTAGTGGATCTTTTTTAGCAGGAAGAAACTCAAAATAGACAATAAAGTAAGATGAGATGATATAGAAAACCTAAGTGTTACCTCAATTTATGGTACCATGCCCACCTTCCGGCTCGAGGAGAAGAGTAATAAGCTATTTGCCTATACTATTATGGTTTCAAAGAGAGGTTTTCGAAACCTACAATCAAGATCTTGATCCTGGCATCAATCAATCAATCATAGCATTTGTAAAGTGCACTACTTACCTGTGGGGGTCTCAAGGCGCTGTGGGGTGGGGAATGCTGCTACTGCTTGAAAAGCCAGGTCTTGAGGAGTCTTCTGAAGGTCAGCAGGTCTTGGGTCTGCCGTAAGTGGATGGGGAGGGTGTTCCAGGTCTTGGTGGCGAGGTGGGAGAAAGATCTGCCACAGGAGGTCACTCTTCGGATGCGGGGGACTGTGGCGAAGGCGAGGTCGGCGGAGCGGAGCTGACAGGCGGGGGTGTAGAAGCTGAGTCGGCTGTTGAGGTACGCTAGTCCGGTGTTGTGGAGTGCCTTGTGTGGGTGAGGAGCTTGAAGGTTATCCTCTTGTTCATGGGGAGCCAGTGCAGGTCTCTCAGGTGGGGGGTGATGTGGCTGCAGCGAGGGATGTCGTGGACCAGACGTGCAGAGGCATTCTGGATGAGCTGGAGCTGTTTCAGGAGTTTGGCCGAAGCTCCTGCGTAGAGGGCGTTTCCGTAGTCCAACCTGCTGCTGACGAGGGCCTGGTTGACCGTTCTTCTCGTTTCGGTGGAGATCCACTTGTAGATCTTGCGGAACATGCGGAGGGTGTTGAAGTAGGAGGAAGAGACGGCGTTGACCTGCTTAGTCATGGAGAGGGTGGAGTCGAGGATGACCCCTAGGTTGCGTGCGTGGTCGGTGGGTGTTGGAGGTGTTCCCAGTGCGGTCGGCCACAAGGAGTCGTCCTACGCCGAAGGGGTGGATCCGATGATGAGGACCTACGTCTTGTCCGAATTCAGCTTCAGTCAGCTGTTCCTCATCCATTCGGCTACGGCCTTCATTTCTTCGTGGAGGTTGGTTTTGGCGGTCCTTGGTGAGGGAGAGGATCAGCTGGGTGTCATCGGCGTAGGAAATGATGTTCAGGTCGTGCAGTCGGGCGATGTGGGCGAGCGGTGCCATGTAGATGTTGAACAGCGTTGGGCTGAGGGATGAGACCTGGGGTACGCCGCAGAGGATCTCGGTGGCTTCGAAGCGGAAGGGGGGAGGTGGACGCTCTGTGTTCTGCAGGAGAGGAAGGAGGTGGTCCAGTCTAGGGCCTTCTCTTGGATCCCGGCGCCGTGGAGGCGTGTTCGTAGTGTGTGGTGGCAGACCATGTCAAAGGCGGCTGACAGGTCCAGGAGGATGAGGGTCGTGTTTTATCCGTTGTCTAGCAAAGTCCTGATGTCATCGGTGGCGGCGATGAGGGCAGTCTCGGTACTGTGGTTGCTGCGGAACCTGGACTGGGACAGGTCCAGGATGCTGTTCTCCTCGAGGTAGCGGGTCAGTTGTTTGTTGACGGTCTTTTCGATGACCTTCGCCAGGAACGGGAGCAGGGAGATGGGTCGGAAGGTCTTGAGGTCCTTGGGGTCCGCCTTGGGTTTCTTGAGTAGGGCGTTGATCTCGGCGTGCTTTCAGCTCTCCAGGAAGGTCGCTGTCTCGAAGGAGATGTTGATGGCTTTCCGGAGGTGGGGTGCGATGGCGGTGCTGGCTTTGTTGAAGATGTGGTGTGTGCATGGGTCTGACGGAGATCCGGAGTGGATGGTGTTCATGATCTTGATGGTGTTGTCGTCGTTGATGTTGGTCCAGGAGAGCAGGTGGTTGGTGCGGATTGTGGTCGTGGGGGCAGCGGTCTCAGTGGTTGTCGGGGCGGTCGTGGCGTTGAAGCTGTCGTGGATGTCTGCTATTGTGCGATGGAAGAAGGTGGCGAGCGAGTCGCACAGGTCTTCCGAAGGTGGGATGTCGTTGGTGTTGGAGCTGGGTTTGGAGAGTTCCTTCACGATGTTGAAGAGCTCTTTGCTGTTTTGTGCATTGTTGTCTAGGCGGTCTTTGAAGGAAGCCCTTTTGGCTGATCTGATGAGGTGATGGTGTCTGCGGGTGGCGTTCTTTTGGGCTGCTTAGCTGTCCGGTGTTCGTTCATGGAGCATGAAATGCCTTAATAATTGCATACAAATGACTTTTCCCCCCTTAAAGAATATGATTGTCTATCTATCTATCTATCTATCTATCTATCTATCTATCTATCTATCTATCTATCTATCTATCTATCTATCTATCTATCTATCTATCTATCTATCTATCTATCTATCTATCTATCTATCTATCTATCTATCGTCCTCTGCATGTTTAAAGACATATACCCCTGCCCAGTTGTCTGGATACCTATTGCTGATTTTTTGTCATAAGTGAGCACAGTTCATGCGGGTGTGTCATGACATAGGCCTGTCTCATGGAAAGCGGTCTTGTTGGAACAGGAGAGTCACCCAAAGTTCTATCCTCATAGTGGTGGAAGGCTACCGCCTTCACCAGGTGTTAAGCAGCACATGGGCGGTGGTGGCAGCATACTGTGTAGTGATCAGTAGTAGTGAATAGTTCCTTTTAACCCTGTGTCATTGGAGTGAGGCCTGAAGGCTCACTCACATTTTTGAAAGTTCAGTGTGCTTGACTAATCCTTGGCCTACTTCAGGTAGATGTTTAGTGCTGCGCAGGAGTAGTGACTCTGGGCTAGATGTGTGTGTGCGTCTAGGTGGAGTACAGTACAGGGATTTTTGTATGCTGCTGCCTGCTGTACCTGTTATTGTTTTAAAAGTCACTTTGAAATATTTGCACCTTCATGCACAAATCTAAGGGGCATTGGTTTACTAAACTGATTTAATTTTTGTATGCTGCTGTGCTTGTTATTGTTTAACCAGTCACTTTGAAATATTTGCACCTTCATGCTCAAACCAAAGGGGCATTGGTTGAGTAAAGTGGTTTGATTTTTGAATGCTGCTGCCTGCTGTACTTGTTATTGTTTAAAAAGTCACTGTGAAATACTAGCACCTTCATGCACAAACCAAATGGCCATAGTCCGATTAAACTGGTTTGATTTTTGCATGCTGCTGTGTTTGTTATTGTTTGACCAGTCCCTCTGAAATATTTGCACCTTCATGCACAAACCAAACGGGGACTTGTTTGACCAACCCAGCTTTATTTCTGCATTCTGCTGCCCTTGTTTTTATCATGCACTTTGAAAGTGTTTTCACCTTGATGCAAGAAGAAAGGGGGATTGCTTTACAAAACACGCTTGAGGTTTGTGTATTGCTGGATTGCTGATTGTTTTATTATGCACGTTGAAAGTGTTTGCACCTTTTCCTTTGCTTCGCCAGCAATAGTTAGCATAGACTCTGTCATTGGGTACTTGCTGATATGGTTTATTTTTATCCTTCATGATGTGTTATTTATGGTGTTATTTGCACGTGTCTATAACATGTGCACCTTAAATCTTGTAATCAGCATTGTTTACAATACAGAAATGATAAATACAGACAAACGTCTGCATCAGTGTTCTGAAGCGTCCAGCAGTTTTCATCCTCAGCCTTGTTTGCCTGCCTGTTTTTGTCCTGCTTACTAATGAAGCCATGATGGTAGAAATTGAAATTGTTTCCTCAGTTCATTTTAAATACTATAGAGTGGTTATTATCATGCACAACCCCTGATAGACGCAAGTGTGTGGCATGCACATAATTCACACCAGTTTATTTCTCTTGGAGCCGGCAGGATACCGAGTTAAATCTTTTGTACTACTTGTGTATATTGTCCGCCGAGTCTGTGAAATTGCAGGTTTGGGATTGTCTTTAAAAGTTACAAGTTATTTTCCATCAATGTCATTTCTAATTCAGACCTTATGTAGTTGTTCTTTGTTCTTCAGCGATAGTCAGTTCCTGAGACAATAGGACCGCTCCTTGCTATTGTTCTGATTTCTGTCTCAGTTAAATAATCTGCTCTTAACAATAATGTTACAAATGGCGTAGCTTATATGTAAAGGGTGTTTCTCAATTTCTTATTAGAACTTTGAGCACGCGAATATAGAGGCATTTCATTAAATGTTGGAGGTTTCAATTAAAAATATACCCGATTTTTTGGTGGTGTGGCAAAGTGGTAGGTGGTGAGTCGGGTGGCCCCCTCCATGTACTTTGCAGGGGGGCCCCCTCAGGTTTCGTTACGCCACCGCTTGGTAATTATAATTTTCTGCTATTTTGCTAATGTTCTTTATTTTGTCTTTTTAAGAATTAATTATTGCATGAGTCCAAGGCAAATGAATTGTGTCTGCTAAACTGAATTTTTCCCTCCTATGGATTATGGTGACTGCACTGTATTGAGGCTGTTCACATGCCCCTAAATTTTAGATAAAGATTTTTTTTAAAAATCAGAGCCTGTGTTTATTTTACTATAAGGTATATAAATAATAGTAGAAAGAAAGATTTATGTTATTTATCATCATCAACTAGCTGAACTAATGGACCATCGACCAGAAGAAAGTGCTTTTTGATCTTTGAAGGGTTTGTTAGAGATGAACAGGGATATTGAATAATCTAATCCTAACAGGTTGTGAACATTATAAACTTGACCCCAGCGGTTTACGCACTGTGAATTTTATGAGCCCAGGTGAGTATATGGTAGTGGAGTATCTGTTGTTGTTGAACCGCTGGATCAACTGTGTATCAGTTTATATGTTCATGGAAATACTCTTTCTGTTGAATTCCTGCAGCACAGTGTGATATGAGCAGATATAATAAATGCTTCTGGTAATGGCTTTCAACTCTCCAAACAAGTGAACAGAGCAGGTGCCTGACCTCTTATTAGCTGCTCCCTTGAGTGAAGGAGCTAGACAGAGGTAGGAGGGAATATACGGCTGCTAGACGAGCTCTTGAATGATCTGTGTTAAAACTGAGCGACCCTGGGCACAATGCATGGATCTATGCTAATGCCACACAAGTGCTGCTTTACCCAGAGCTCCTCACATGACTGGTGCTGTGCATTTTAATCTTCATTCTTAATTAAAATGATTGCTCATACTTAAAAGAATGATACCATACCATTTCTTAATCTTGAAACTATTCAGTTTCTCAACCTAAATTTAAACTCAGCGAAAATATCGACGGTGTGGGATACTTTGAAAGCCTATTGGAGAGGCTGCATCACTAATCGTGCCTCTTTTAGAAAGAAGAATTTCATTAATGTTGTTAAGGGGTTAGAAGAGGACATCGCTAGAGTCCAATCAAATTTAAATATTATACCAGGAAGTAACTCTAAGGTCGATCTGGTAGAATTAGACTCCCTAAAAAAACAATTGGAGAGTATTCTCCAAGATAGACTCTCCCGCAAATGGGAAGCGAGCAAAATCTCCCATTTTGAATTTGGGGAAAGCGCTGGTAAATTGCTTGCGTGGAAAATAAGATCTGATCAGGTCCGGAACCATATTAAGCAGATAGTGGTGGATGGAGAAAGTCCACCTCGTTCGTCTAATTTAGACATCGGGGCGGCTTTTCGAGAATTTTATCAGAAGATATACACCAACGACACCATTGAGGACCCTGCGAGAAGACGTAATTGGTTGGATAAGATTAAACTACCAAGTCTCTCGAGGGAACAGCATGATCTTTTGGATAGTGAAATCACTGAAGACGAAATCAGACTGGTAATTAATAACTCCAAAAAAGGCAAGGCGGCAGGGCCTGACGGCCTTCCAGCAGAGTTATATCGCCTTCTTAAAGAACCTATAATTCCTGTGCTATCTCGACTTTTTAACAGCATATTGGTCGATGGAGATGACCCTCCGGGGTCTTGGAGTGAAGCGACAGTCGTTCTAATATTAAAACCAGGAAAATCTTCTACTGACTGTGGTTCTTATCGCCCCATATCACTCCTCAATTTTGATTATAAAATTTTTACCGCCATCCTCTCAAAAAGGTTAGGGGGCGTAGCGGACAAGATTATCCATCAAGATCAGAAAGGCTTTATCCAAGGGAGACAATTAACAGATCTTACTTACGATCTAATAGGTGCTATCGACATCGCATCTTCTTTTTCGCTTCCCTTGGCAGTTTTAACATTAGACGCAACAAAGGCCTTTGATCGGGTCTATTGGCCATACCTCTTGGAAGTGATGAGAAAGTTTAACTTGGGAGCCGGCTTCTGCCGGGCAATTGAACTATTGTATAAAGCTCCGAGTGCTAGATTACTTGTTAATGGGGCTCTGACAGATCCTTTTACCATCACCAGAGGAACGCGACAGGGCTGCCCCATTTCCCCTCTCCTGTTTAATTTATATATAGAACCCTTTGCACAGGTCTTAAGAGAAGATCATAATATCATCCCTTTTAAACTAGGAGAGTGGGAAAGGAGAGTGGCACTGTATGCAGATGATATATTAATTTTTACAGCAGATCTTGACAGTGCCTTTAACTCGATCATCACACGTGCAGCAGAGTTTGGCTTGATCTCGGGTTACGAGATTAACCCAAGTAAAACTGAGATCATGGCTTGGAACATGAAAACTACGTATCATCATATCGTCCCTAACATGAGATACCTAGGAATTAGAATAACTCAGGAAGTGGAAAAGATCCCAGAATATAATCTTAAAATTTTTTTTAGAGAATGTCAAATTCAGTTGAACTCATGGGTGCATCTTCCTTTATCGATTTTGGGTAGGATTAACCTGGTCAAAATGTCTATTCTCCCTAGGTTTTTGTTTCTCTTCGGTGCTATCCCACTGGCCTTTGATATGAAACAACTGGCAAAATGTCAAGGAGAATTAAATTCATTTATCTGGAAGCATAAGGTTACAAGGATAGCATGGAAGAAGCTCAGGCGGAAAAGGGAGAAGGGGGGCCTGGCTATGCCCGACCTCCAATATTACGCATGGGCATTTCACTTGTCTCATTCTCGTATGCTGTTGAAGACACCCACTAGCACTACAGAGGGACACCTGTTCCGGGCCATGCTGAGGGGCTCAGGTTTGTCAGAAGATGGCTTTTTGTTTAAATTCGGAGACCATAAATTCTTCAAAAAAGTTAAATTAAAAATCCTCCGGTCATTAGCTAGTAGCTGGATAGCAATAAGAAGGAGAATAGGGCTGGGCTACTTTTCAAGAAAGGCCCCAATATGGGATTCCCCCGGCACTCCTGCATGCCTCCGTGATAGCTTGAGTATGCCTTTAAGAGATGCAGGGTTCCTGACGTGGGGAGACCTACTGGACGGTGCTGCCCTCCCTCCTTGGGATGTGCTCTATGAGATGGTTGGGCCTGGACTCTCAAAATTTAAGTATATCCAACTGAGAAGCTGGGCACAATCACAGGCTAAGAGTACTAGGCCTTTAGGAAGGGAGAGTAATCTAGAGGAGCAACTGGTCTCAAAGCCTAGAGCAAGAAGGGAGGTCTCTTTCTGGTATTGGGCAATAGTAGAGGAAGTAGATGGCGAGTTTAAACTAGCAGATGATCTATGGGGGCAGCAGATGATCATGCAATGTGACCCGATTTGGAGGGATTCATTTAATACACTCTTCAGAATTGTTAAACCTGCTTGGCTTAGACGTAATCACATTTTTACAGCCCATAGAGCTTACCTTTCTCCTCTCAGGCTATCAAAATTCCAGCCCGATAAAGCATGCAATAAATGTGGCCTCCTCGCGGCATCGGACATACATATGTTTAAAGACTGCCCTCTGTTACAGAAATTCTGGGGTGAAGTTTTTTCATCAATGGAATCCATTCTTAGGGTCCCTCTGACCATCAGTTTACCCCTAATTATTTTTGGCTTGGTCGACACTATTAGGGGGCCTGCAAGATCTTTACTTTTCTACGCAATTCTTATCGCTAGAAGACAAATATGCAAATACTGGGTTGAGGCCTCACCACCGTCTCACTCAGAATGGTTGACATCGTTGTATGAAGTGTCTAAAGTGGACATGGCTAGATCCTGTAACAAGAAAAATGTGGCTTTTTGGGATTTACTGAGGTCATGGAGATAGGAGTCCGGGGTTTTTTTTTTTTTCCCCGGGTCCTATGATTATGCCTGCATTTCTCCTCGGACTAATAACAAAAGGGCCTCCCAGAACTATGGTCCGGCAGGATACGAAATATCCTTGATGGAGCAAAAAATCTTGTACCCACGATCCTCCCTCGGGTAATCGGAATGTCTTCGGCTGAGGTGCTGCAAACAAAACAGCTGGTTCAACGGGTCATCCTATGTGGGGTAAGGCAAATGAGGACAACAAAAAAAAAAAAAAAAAAGAATGATACCATGCCAATAACTCATTGGGACTAAATCATGGATGAAGGGTGCCATGGGAAGAGGCACAGTAAAGCCTGTAAATATCAAATATTGTATAACAATGAATGATGCAGAGTGACCTGAGTATACCATGTGAATGATGGGGGCTATAAAAAAAAAAAGAAAAACTTTTGACAAGGCTGTTTTTTTCCTTTTCTGTTGCCTTAGTTGGATCGGTAACTAAAAGGAAAAACAAAAACATTGAAAGTATTATTGTTTTTTTAAAGCTTGTAAGAGAAAAACAACATGAGGGTGGAGGGCAGAGAGCAACTAGTACCGAAGCCTATCAATGGAGTGCACATCCAAGTGTTCTTACATTAACTTGCATATTACAGGCATTGGTAAAACATGGACATTGCTGGGGTGCAAACCGAACAAAGCTATTCAATAATACTAAATAATCAGGCAAGGTGCAGTGTGTTGTACAAAAGGGCGGTGCCTTTGTGCAGCAGGCTTTAAAGTGCACAGACGTGCACACTCGTGCTTCTGTGCCATTCTGCTGGCCATTTGCACCCGCCACAATTGTATGTTTTTTCCCAGCCTGCCTTTCATTTCATAGCAGCAAGCACCCATCGCAGTGACTGACCCTTAGATGAAGGCCATGGAGACACTGAAATCCAGTCCGGTTACAGTGCGTATTATGAGAATGGGCTGTTTAAAGCAGACGCGCAGCGTGAGTCTTGTCCCATGCCATAAGATGCACTGTGTCAAAGAATGTCACTTTTACTGACGTTCTGGTGGCGATATCCCGCTCTTCTTATTTACAAAGCAGCGTTAAGGCCCCTTTTCACGCTTCACTTAGAGTGAAAGGGATGCGCAATGGGTGTTGCAGAGGGCATTTATATATATTTACAGTTAATTAGTCAGCTGATAAATGATCAAATAAGGTCATATTTATCTGCTCACGAGTAAGATTCTTAAGATTAGATTTTTTTACTACACTTTCTATTGAGGTGAAGGTGCTTTTTATTCTCTTTTAGCATTTGTTCACTCTTTCTCTTATATTTAATATGGTGCAACTGGTACTTAAGGGTCTGTCCACAAAACGTTTTAAAGGTTTCTTCACCTTTTTCCAGGTTTATATCCTTCTTAACCCTATTTTATCAGTTATCAGCTGACAAATTAATTGTAAATATATTCTTTACAGATGGGTCGTTAAACTTCAAAAGATTTTTTTTGTCCTGAAGATGTTCTTATAGAGTCAATACAAGAAAGACCAAAACGTTGACACATCAACTCATTTTCTGTTCAATTGTTGTCCAAGAACTGTTATTGGATGAAATCCAGGCACTATGTATAGGCCAGGTTTTGACCTGTACACTGATATTTCATACAAAAGGTTATAAAAACAAAAAGAAGAAATAAACCCGGCTCTGTTGAGATTTATTTCTTTGCTGAAAATTAATATATGTTTATGAAAATTAATTTATGATGCTACAGTAGAGCATCCTAAGTATCAATACATTTATAATATTTTGTGAAGTGTCTAGGATGTGGGCTTTAAGCACCACTCATCTTTCTAATTCGCTCCTTGTACTGTCCTTCGTAAATGGCCGTTTTTCATTGGTTATTATTCTCAGTAGTCCCAACATTTCTACGTTTGTTACCTCCAATGAGCACTGCCCCTGTTACATGTGCTCTTACTCGTCATGATATTTATTACTTTCTGAGCTCTCTTTTTCTTTTTGCTTGCTTAGGATGAGGAACTCGCTTGTGCCCATGCTTACTTCCTCTCCTCAGAACTCAGCTGCCTCTTCCTCCTCCCCATTCGCTCCCTATCCTCAGCTGCAGCTGCTTCCTCCTCCTTCCTGCTTGTTTTGCATTAACATGGAGCACTTCAAGCGTGGCATGCCGCACCGCCGGTATTTATCTTTAAGTTAAGATTTTATTTAAAATGGGCACTTATGTGGGTGAATGTGCAGCCACGCACAATTTATAAGCGTGGAGCCCGCTTCATGGGGTTAGGAGTGTGTTCTGTGCACTGTTATTTATCAGACGAATCATCTGTTCCTGATAATCAAAATTAACTTGGTTATCGAGAAATCCATGCCAGTGCTCTCTAATAATGTGCTTACTGCAGACAATGACTTTACATTTCTCACCAATCGCTCACTGTTAGCATGAATAATTACATACGATGGATTGCAGAAAGGCTGGTGCTGGGATGCACAGCGTACACAAGCATAGAGTAGGATGCTCAAAATAGGGAACAAACACTGTGAATGCATCTCTCTTTCTATGCCCAAAGTTTCGAACTCGACTACTGTAATGGCCGAATCACATCACATTTACAACAGCATTAACAATCTGCCTCTTGCCACTAATGTCATTATAGGACAGACCATCTACACCCCTATAAAGGGTAGGTGTGTCTTGTGTGACCATGTCTGTTCTCACACCTTTCTGCAGCAACTCATGCCGACTCAAACCTAATGCACAGAAAACAGCAGCTCCCATATGGACCCATTGTGTATTCAGAAAGGGCCCCAGATACATGTATTGAGGAGAATGACTTCATGCTACAATTCAATACCATAGACTCTGGCCGGTAACTTTGATTAGCACTTCATCACCTCATCAGGGGAGGTAAGCACTATATACATGCAATTACAATTACAACTTGTAGTGTTTACTGGGACTGACGAGTTGCCTTTGGTCTGCAGATAACACCTCTCCCAGCTTTGTCCTCCAACGAAAGGTAGTATTGTGTGAAGCTCGTTTTGCATAGAGTACAGTAAGGGGCTCAGAGGAAGGACCTGCAAATATTTCAGATTTTTTATTCATTGCTCTAAAAAGAAATGTAGTTGTATACCTCTTGATAATATAAACACCAAGGTAGGATTTTCATTTCTCCTAAAATGATATATATATTCTAAAGGATTTTCTAATGGAAATCTCACTTTAAACCAGCGGTTATATAATTCCAACCACACTTAGATCACACAGCACATGAACCAATTTTGAACACTTGTGGATTAAAATTGTGATTATAGTAGACATTTGTGACTGAGATATGACACAAGGGTGGCTGTGGTCTGTTTTATATCAGTATATTCTGTAGTGAACATAAATATCTTTCACAAGACAATTGTACCTATAAACTGACTTAGATTCCTTATAATCCCGACTTCAGTATCTCACTAAGGGGCGCGTGGCCTGACGCCGATGTACTTGGAAGCGGACATTGGAGCTCCTCCGTGGCCTCCCTCCGCTGCCATTAATCCTGAGAGCCTAGGGGGGCCTCACACCCCCAATCCTGCCGGGGAATACCTGGTGCCTTGACTGGAGTTCCCCCCGATGGCGTGAATGCCTGCTTAGAGGCACAAGGCGAGAATCTTGTTCCCACATCAGCGCCAGCCGCAGCGATCTAAAATGGCAGCCGTGACCTAGTGAGGCCATCGCTGTGCACTGCAGCGATTGGTGAGCTGGGAGGCGCCGCTGTGGAGTGGCGGGGGGTCCTGCCTTTGACCCTGGTGTGGCGGTGGGCTGCGGCCTTGGCAGCAGAGAGGAGCACAGGGTGAGCGGAGACCTGCGACCTGCCATACTGGCCTGACCCTAAGATGGCGGCGGGGTGCTGATATTGCAGAACGGACTGACTGCGACGAAGGTAGGCGGGAGCCTGGCCTGGGGATCCTGCGGAGCGGGCTCGCTGTCGGAGCCACTCTCTGCTGGCTGACTCCTGTGGGGACCTGAGGCACTTGTGGGCCCCTTCTGGAAACACTGAGTCACTGGTGGGGTGTGACTGTCTCCCCCGCTGTGAGGACGATGCTGAAGGGTGGCAGAACCAGGTCGCGAGTCATCTGGCACTGAACTCGCCTGGGGCGGCATCTTCTATCTCCCCCCAAACTGTATAGATGGACTGGCCCCTTGTGACGGTGGGCTGATTGGTGTGGGCTCCATCCGCAAGGGCTGCCTGTCTTGATGGTGGTGAAGAGCTTCGGGCATTCGGCTGGAGGTCCTGTTCTGTCTGTTCCTGCGGAGTCGCCTGACCTGTGGTGACCACTTGCGGGCAGGTGGGGCTCCCACGGGGGGAGTCCGTGTGGTGGCTGGGCCCTGGGGCTGCCCGTGTGTGCTGCTGGATGCTCGAGATCCACTGCTGAATCAAGGGGGACGTGTGGAGGTGCGGGGAGCTGGAGGGCCTGCACATGTCACTGACTGGCCCCCGGGTTGCACTTTCTGGGCGGCGCCATCACCGTCCAGCCCTCTGACAGTGGCCGGAGAAGGACGGAGGCCGACCCCTGGACGTTCCTGGCCTGTTCAACCCCGAGACTGAGGACTTGGGGGGTTCTCTGCCCTGGCTGTCCTGCTGGGCGAATCAGCGACATCAGTTGGGCACACACTGTTTTTCACTTCTCCACAGGACGCGTAGCACTGGCTGGAGACCAGGCAGGCGAGATCGGGTCAGAGTTCGCCAGTGAACAATGCAGAGCGTCAATCCCCTGATGCTGCAAGTCCGTCGAGGGCTCTCACACTACTAGACCGTCGTATGGAACATGACAGAGCTGTGCAGGCAGTGGTGGCGATCAGCCAGGGTGGAACTAGTCCGGCTTCTGCATCCTCCGGCTGAGCTGGAGGGTTCTGGGTCATCTCCGGCTGGAAGCACGAATAGAGATTCTGGGACTGAATTACCCGAGATCACGCCACAGACGGTGGACTTATTTGGCTGAAGCTTGAATTTGATGGCGGGGGAGACACCCTTGCGATACAGCCCGGGTTTCACTGTTGAGGGGGACTGCCTTGAGGGGAGAGGAAAGTTGGCACCAATGGTTCACTGATACAGGGGCCCCCAGGGGGCTCCTGCTGGCTCTTTAACACTGGGGAGGGGGAGTGCCGGGGGGGCTTTGGGTCCCATGTGGTAGGCGCACGTCTCACTACCAATTTTGGCAGAGTTGATGGTTCTTTCAGTTTGGATGGGGGCTAGTTTCAGGGTACCTATCCTGGGGAGTGGGATTTCGGGGAGCTGGGGTGCAGGGAGGGGGGAGAGGGTGTTACCAAACATGTCGCCATGGGGGGTAGGGGTAGTAACATTCTCTTCACTGCGTCATGGCTACCACCATAGGTCTTAAATGCCTCTTTTAGAACATTAGGGGGATGCATACCATGACTCGCCATCACAAAATACAAGCTTACCTTAGGAGGCGTGGGGTGCAGATAGCACTGTTACAGGAAACGCACTTGAATAAACAGGAGGGCTTGGCTTTGCAGCTAAGGTGGCGAGGACAGGTGTTCTGTACCACATATTCAGCTTATGCGCAAAGCGCACTGGTCTGGGTCTGGGTGGGGGTACCGTTTCAGAGCACTGGACAGGTGGTTGACCCTGACGGTCGATATGTTGTGGTGGTGGGGCGTCTTGACGGCAGGGACATTGTGCTGGGGAGTATACATGCCCCCAACACAGATCAGGCTTCCTTTTTTGCGCACCTCTCTGGGAAGTTGGCTCCCTTATTGGCTGGTTCAGTCTTCCTGGGTGGAGACTTCAATTGCTTCACAGATGTCTCCCTAGATCGTTCTCATCCCCCGCTTGCAGATTCCCCGTTCCATAGGCTAGCTGCGGTGCGGCGGGATTGGCAACACCAGTGGGGGTTGACGGATATTTGGAGGGCGCACCACCCGTTTGACAGGGACTATTCTTATTTTTCATTGTTGCACGACCTGCATGTGCGGTTAGATTCGATCCTTAGTTCCCTAGATGTCCACGGGGGGATGGCGCATAGTGAATACTTAGCTAGGACAGCTTCTGATCATAACCCACTGTTGACAATTCAGCACTGGCTGCGAGATCGCCCTGCCATCCCCACTTGGCGGCTCCGACCTGACACTCTAGAAGACCAAGTGTTCCTCGTTGCTATTGGGTCGGCCATCGACGACTACTTTAAGGCTAACGCTAATACCGCATCTTCGCTGATGGTCGAATGGGATGCCTTTAAGTCGGTAATCTGGGGGCGCTGCATAGGGGAGGTAGTAGGGGTGCGCAAAGGGCTGCTGAAGGAGGTGCTTAAGGCAGAACAGAAGGTGCGCGAATCGGAGAGGGAGAGCCCAGAGCGTCCGCCAGGAGGGGTTGCTGGAAGCACGAGAAGAACTGGCTGTGCAAATAGAGAGGTTGCGATGTTTTGATTTTAAGACCTACACGGATAAGGCACATGTGGAGCGTGATAAGGCCGGGGCATTACTGGCCTGGTTGGCCAATCCTGTCGTACTTTAATATTCGGGACCACGTAGGGAACAGGGCCCTACCCCTGTCTATCTTGGTATTAGCGAACCGCAAATGGTAAATGCGGCATGTACGAGTGCCTTACTTATCGTTCTAGCTATGAATGCACTGTGTACACGTTATTCTGCTGCACTACGCGGGTTCCATTTTGGAAGCAGTGGCCATCTTGTCATTGCCCTCACATAGGCTATAATGGAGCAAATACGGGCCTCACAGTACATGGGCTTCTTCTCTGACTTCTCTGTGACCTGGGCAGCTGGCTCTGCTGCCCCGGGTCAAACTGGTCTCACGAGCTCCCCTTCCTCTCTCCACCTGTGATTAGCATCAGGGCTTGACCCGTCATAAAACCCTTTCATTCTACACAAGCCCCTGGCTAATCTCTTTCGCACCTGGCTGTTCCTGCTTTATGACTTGGTTCCCAAAACAGGAGATGCTCATGTTTATTGGGGGGATCTGTTTACATGTAATGTGGGATCTGAACCTTGTTGTGTAAATCATTGTGGGCTGGCCGAACTGGAATGTGGGATGGTCATCATGACTCTGCCTTTTCTTTGTAATGTACACTTGCATATTGCCGTATCATAAAACCTAGGAATGTATGCTTGAGGCAGGAAAAAGGGTATTTAAGATGAAGTCCATTCCTATGATTTTCAGCAGTCTCCTGAGAACATACACGCTGGTGTACTTCTAGGATACCTGTAATTGGTCTGCAGCCAATAAACGATTATTTGACTTCACCCAGAAGACTCTGTGTTTCTGTAGGTCCGGAACAGGGTGAACCCAGAAGTCATAGGGTGTGTGTCCCTGCACCGCTGGGTCTAAATTACCCAGTACTTCAGTTTGGCGCCCAACGTGGGGCGATTTCAGCGGTACCAGTCCAAGCCAGAGGTTCGTGAGGAGCTTCGTGTGGAAATTCTGGAGGAAGGCCGCCACTTCATCGACCCCTGCATGTCGACGTGGTCCGAAAGTCTTTTCTGCGAGGTTCTCCGCGTCCCGACGGCTACGAAGGACTGCTGCCCTGATTAATCGACCTGTTTTGGACCCTTGACGAGTTTGAGAGAGCGAAACAATCGAGAGAGTCTTCTGGTGACGCCATCGATTAGCAATATTCAGTTAAGTATACGTGGAGCGTCTCCCATTTGTTTTGGTATCCTTCGGGATCGTTTGGTTTGATTTGGTAATAGGTGATTTGGTGTTTGCAAACCCCAAAGCCAGAGGCCTCGTGTATTCACGAGAATATCGTAATCGATAATCCTCTGACGTTTGGATCTAGACTAGTGAGCGAAGATGCCTGGTTCTAGAATATTTGGTAGAATATTTTGTTTGGGTTGTGGAAGAGATTTCCAGCTGGAAGAATCATGCCCGGTTCCTCCGGTTGGAACTCCAACTTATGAGCTCTATGTAAAACATGGCGTAGGCCCCATTGCATATAACGAAGTATGGATCCACTACACCAGAAAAGACGGTGTTTTAAAATGGCCCCAAAATGGTAGTTTTGATACCGATATTTTAGATAATTTGGAAATTAAATTGTTTAAGAAGAAAGCCCGGCCGGCGATGTTTGACTCTTTCCGCTTATGGCGAAAGGAAGCCAAACAAAAGGAAATTAAGCTAGCGAAAAAGAATAAGAGAGAAAAGGGTATGACAGTAATGCAAGCAGCTGTACAATTTAAAGACAATGAGGAGGAGCAGATGAGCGAGCAATTACACAGGCAGCGCAAGTTAGGGATTGACAAATGTTACCCAGCTTTACCACATTCTAAGCAGAATGAGTTAGAAGAAAAGGAGAAAGATCCCTTGATGTCGCATTTGTTGAGTTCGCCACCCCCGTATGCGCAAAATGCCACGGCGCCTCCCCAGCTTGTGAATATGCCTCCTCCAGTCAATATGCCGCAAGCTTTGCCGCAACCGCCAGCTGCTTTGCAGCCGGCTCTTATCCCTGTAGCGCAACCCTCTCAAGGGTTGCCAGTTGTGTTTCCAACTGCCCCCGCACTTCCTGCGACTTTGCCTAATTCAGCAGCTGCCTCCCCTAACACTCTTCCTTGCACCACTCCAGTACCCGTTTCTACATCCTCTTTTCTTCCCTCTGTTTTTCCCCCTGTTTCCGCTTCAACTTCTCCTTCAGCGCGACAGCGTTTAGCTAATGTGGTTACTACATTAATGTCGCCTCTCTTTGAGTCGTCTGGTGCGACTCCTGGTTTACGGCGTAAGCAATTGCGTAGTCAATTGCCTAACCCTGATGAGAAAAAGGTAATAGACAGCATGGCGCGTAGATGGATTGTTTTCCCTTCATTATATGATGTGGAATCAGTTGTCAGCGTTTTCCATCAATGGGATGCCCCAAAACAGAGATATGTGTTTGAGAAAATGTGCGAATTTCTCTGTGAAGAATTGGAGGATAGTGGTAAAAATCCGAGCCCGCAGGAATTGTGTAGAGTGAGGTTTGATTTTGGAACTGGTATAATTGTGGACCGCGAAGTAGATAAAGCAGTTGCGGTTGTATTGTCACTTAGGAATGACGATTGCCAACAGTCATTGTTTGAACAAGATGTCCTTGTGGGGAAAAAGGTAAAAGCGCGACAATACCCCATGAGAGAAGTTCCCCCGGTATGGAAGGAAGCAGTTGCAGCTGTCGGTAATAACCCCGCTGTGCCAGCGCATTTCCAACGTGTTTGGGTGCATGTTCCATGGAAGCGCTCTGAGGTGTTAGCGCTTAAGCAGACATTACCCGATCCCCGTAAAAACCCAGCAGGTTATTATAAAGAGTTGTCACAAACAGCAGGATCATGCGTTATGAATTTGGCAGACATAGACATGTTGTTTGGTAATGTTGTTCCACAGCCTCTATGGGGGTCAATACGTAATGCAGATCACGATGCAGAACTAGGGGATACATGGGCTAACATTATTGCTGCTGATACTAGACAAACTGGTGGCGCGAAACCTGAGCCTTTAGTAGCTGAACTGCCTGGTAGAATCATCACATATATGAAGACACTAATGCCTGCAATGCGCGTAAATTGGGACAAGTTATCTGCGTGTAAACAGAAGAAGGATGAGACAGTGTCAGACTTCTTTACTAGGTTTGAGGAAACGTTTATTGACCACAGTGGGCAGGATATGAGTACTGAGGGTGGCCAACGGTTATTTGTGGATAAGTTTGTGCAGAATTTACTTCCTGACCTGTGTAAGAAGTTGAAAGATTCAGAGAGTTCTTGGGCTGTTTCTTCCTCAGCGCAAATACTGGCTACTGCACAGTATTATGAAAATAGAGATAAAGACGAGAAAGATAGGACAGAGAAGAAAACGAAGGAATTAAAGACAAAGGTCCTTTTACAGCAGGCCTATCCACCACGTGGAGGTCAGAATAATTATAGGCAACCCCAAGGTGTTTATCACCAACCCCAACAATTTCAGAACAATCAGCAAATGAATGGGTATTGTCAACCACGTGTCCCTGTAGGTCCCAACCAATGTTCATACTGCAAAGAGGAAGGTCATTATAAATATAGTTGCCCTAAATTAATGCAACGGAACGGTAATGTGTATGGCGCTAGAGGTAGGGGTGGTCAGCAAGCTCCTAGAGGCAGAGGGCGTGGAAGTGTTCCCCAGAACGCGCGTCCTCTTCCGCCCCAAAGCGCCATTAATAGCTTTGATCAGCAAGCTAACGCGACTAGTAATACGGCCCAGTATTACAATAATGATTATTATGTGGAGGACGGTGATGCAGAAAGTAGTGATTACTAGGACAGCCATAGACAGAGAGAGGGAGTTGTTTCAGTGCCAGTGGATCAGAGTGGACCGTATGTTGATGTGACTACAGCAAATGTAACGGAGCCTTTTCTGCTAGACACTGGTGCTGCAAAGAGTTCAATCATACATTCAAAACTCCCTGGCGCACCTTTGTCTGGCGATATAAATGTTTCAGTAGGTTTTTCTGGCGCCCCGGTTAGGAACCCGATTTCTAGTCCCATGTCACTTTCTGTTGGGCCTTGCGAGCTGAAAGCACCCCTGATTCTGACAACAGGTTGTGGTGAGAATTTGCTGGGATTAGATTTGTTGAAAAGATTGCATGCTACACTGTACTGTTCTCCTTCAGGAGTACAACTTACATTAGGCAAGAAAGTGATTTCACCAATGTACTTGTCTAAAAACACAATGCCACCTGAATTGTCATCCCTTCCGGATGCCCTTTGGGCTACTGGTCCCAATGACGTGGGCCTCTTGGAGATACCGCCATACGTGGTGACTTTAAAGACTAATGTCAGACTGCCACGTATTCCCCAGTACAAAATCTCTAATGAAGGCCAGAAAGCATTGTTAGACATTGTCGGCGACTTGATTAATAAGGGTGTGATTGAAGAGACAAGAGGCAACGTTTGCAATAGTCCGATTTTACCTGTCTTAAAACGAACGGACCCTTCACAGCCACCTGTTTACAGATTTGTGATTGATCTTAGAGAGGTTAATAAGATTGTTGTGCCACAGTTTCCGGTTGTCCCTGATATAACTGCCTTGTTAACGATGATTCCAGCCTCTGCTGCATGGTTTTCAGTGATTGATTTAAAAAATGCTTTCTTTAGTATCCCAGTTGCAGAAGAGAGCAGAGACATTTTTGGTTTTAGTCTGGGAGGCCGAAGCTTCCGCTTCAAACGCGCTCCCCAGGGCTACTGCGAGAGTCCATCCATATACAGTCAAGCTTTGAAAGCGCAGCTTGATGCACTTGTCTTACCTAGTGGCGCTATCCTGATTCAGTACGTGGACGATCTACTAATCGCCGCGGATACTGAGAAGATCTGTAAAGAAGCCACATTGTCATTGTTGCGCCATTTATCCGCTTTTCATCACAAAGTGTCTCTCTCTAAGCTGCAATATTGTCGACAAGAAGTGACCTACTTAGGTCATCTCTTATCGAAGGAGGGAAGGAAACTGACCCCAGAAAGAATTCAAGCCATTGCACAGTTGAGTGTGCCAAAAACACAGAGAGAAGTGCGTGCTTTCTTGGGCATTACTTCATACTGTAGGCATTGGATTCCTAGTTTTTCTTTGTTGGCAAAACCTTTATTAGCATTAACATGCAAAGACACACCGAATCCTATCCCATGGTCTGAAGAGTGCCAGAAAAGTTTTGTGGAATTGCGCAATGCATTGTGTTCAGCACCTGTGTTGGGCACTCCTGACTATAGCAAGCCTTTTACATTGTATGTTCACGAGAAAGATGGATGTGCGTTGTCAGTGTTAACACAGCCTTTTGGCGACAGACCGCGCCCATGCGCGTATTTTTCATCCACCTTGGACCCTGTAGCGAGGGCATTGCCAAGCTGTCTGAGAGCGACAGCTGCTGCAGCAATGTCTATCCGACAATCTGCTGGTCTGGTAATGGACAACACATTGATCGTTATGGTCCCACACGCTGTAGACACATTATTAAATAGGACCAAGACACAACACTTGACTAGTGCGCGATTATCAGGGTATGAACTCACACTGTTAGCGAATCATATACACATAAAAAGATGTAATACGCTGAATCCAGCTACGTTATTGCCAATTCCAGCAGACTCAGATGAGATTGAGCAACATGATTGTCTGTTCAGAACAGAAGAAGAGACGAAAGGGAGAGTAGATTTAAAAGATACTCCCCTGACTGAGTGTGATGGTACTTTATGGGTGGATGGTTCATGCTTCAAACTCCCTAATGGTGACACGACTGCTGCATATGCTATCACGACTTTACACACGGTCGTGGAAACTGCACGAGTGCCACATAATTCGGCCCAAGCAGCAGAATTAATTGCCCTCACGAGAGCATGCGTGTTGTCTGAAGGAATGAGAGTTAATATATACACAGATAGCCAGTACGCCTTTGGCGTGGCTCATAATTTTGGACGACTGTGGAAAGAGCGTGGGTTCCTGACGTCACATGGAGCTAAAATTCAGAATGGCAAGTTGGTGAATGATCTCCTTGAGTCACTGACCCTACCGTTGCAAGTTGCGATCATGAAATGCAGTGCGCACAGGAAAGTTACAGATGATGTTGGACGTGGGAATGCGTTTGCTGATGAGACCGCGAAAGAAACAGCACAGAATGTGAAGACTAGAATGTATGTTGCAGGCCCCGCAAGATGGGTTAATGATGTTGGAATGTGTGAGAACACAATAGAGAGTGTGAAGTCGCTTCAGGCTGAAGCCACAGAGGAAGAGTTAAGCAAGTGGAGAGAGAGTATGGGTAAGTTGGATGAGAATGGTTGTTGGATTGATCTAACAGAACATAAGCGATGGTTGTTGCCTGATGCATATGTGCTTCCAGTGGTCACTATGGCACATGGAATGGCACATATCAGTACGAAAGGTATCTGTAAGTTGTTGGCTCCAGTATGGCAGAATGCTGGGATTCCCAAGTGTGCAGAGAATGTGGTCAGGAATTGCATGGTATGCTTGAAATACAACCCTGGTAGGGGAACCCCAACTCCAGCCGGTCACTTTGCACCCCCATCATGTCCATTCGAAGTTTTGCAGCTGGACTTTATTCACATGGAAAGATGCAACAACCTGAAATATGTACTGGTGGTTGTTTGTGCTTTCTCAAAATGGATAGAGGCTTATCCTCTGAAAGATAACACTGCCCTATCCACAGCCAAAGCCCTTGTGAAGGAGTTTTTCCCCAGGTTTGGAATGCCAAGAATGGTGTGGTGTGATAACGGAAGTGAGTTTGTGGGTAAAGTGATGAAGAATGTATGTGAAGGGCTAGGGATAAAGCAGAAGTTCCACGCCGCAAATCACCCCCAATCGGCTGGACTAGTAGAACGCTACAATGGAGCCTTAAAGCTCAAGCTGGCCAAAATCCAGGCGAGCACCGGTCTTAAATGGCCTGACGCCCTGCCTTTAGCACTCCTGTCCACCAGAATGACCATACACTCACGAGTGGGACTTAGTCCCTATGAAGTAGTCTTTGGCCGCCCGGCCAACGTATGGGGTGTGCCAAGGCCTACGAAGTTCAGTGAGATTGAGCATCCAGTACTGCTCGATTACCTGTATGATTTGACTGTTAAACTGCGTGTTTTGCACCAACAGGTACATGATACTCTTCCCCAAGCTTCTGAACCTCCTGGACACCCTATCAACCCTGGTTCGTGGGTCCTGGTCCGGAATTTCCAGCGTAAGGGCAACGACGAGCCTCGCTGGATCGGCCCTCATCTTGTGCTCCTGTCGACGAGATCAGCGGTGCGAGTAAAAGGAAGGAAGCATTGGATACATGGTACCCACTGCAAAATAGTCCCCTTGCCTCTGCCATATGACCAGTGGGTCAAGGAGGGTATCGCCGACACTGAGACAGACACTGTACCTCGTTTTGTACCATTCAGTGACGCACGCCTAAAAGACACAGCTTCAGTCCAAGAGAGTGACAATATTCTGCAGGAAGCTGTGCCGCCATCAAATCGACTGGACACCACTGAGCCTGAACTTTTGTTCCAAGACCAAACGGCACTTGGCCATCTCCGCTATAATTTGAGACCCAGGCCCATGGACAAATAAAGATTTCCTTACTATTTCCCTTTTGACATTTTTTGCTCTCCCATCTGAAGGACTTTCTTGATTTTTGTTTTTCGAACCACCATCCGGGTTCTGCCGCAGGGTCGCGGTGCCAAGACTTTGGGGTACAGGCCGAAGACACTAGGTCGACGGTTCTGGTTGGTCTAGGGCGTTTCCCTGGACTGACAGGCGTACTCCTTAGCAGAAGAAACTCATCCGCCGCGAGCGGCCCGAGTAGAGGATGGAGTTTTTTAAGATGGAGAGACCGATTGAGGAAATGAACTTTAAAACCAGAATGTGTAGAATTGTAAAAAGTAAATGTTTTGTCTTTTTGTGCCTTTTTACACTGTGTAGTATCATGATGTTTATTGTAGGATTTGGGTTTTTCTCCACTCAAAAGCCCATTGCACCCACTGAACAGCCTATACCTCTTTCTACTGCCTCCTCTCACTCTTTTCACCCTTTGCCTGAACACGAACAGACCAGACGATCGGAGTTTGTAAATAACTCGTTTATCCAGCTCTTGCACCAGCACCAACTAGTAGTGAATACGACCAATTGCTGGGTGTGTGGGTTAATGCCACATACCATTAACAAGGGTATTCCTTATTTGGTGCTGCCATATAGTTATAATGGATCGTCATGGGCATTCCAGACCATGTTTCTCTACGCCCTAGAGACATACTCCCCTCGCCAACCGCGTTCCATCAGACCTGGTACAAATAATAAAGCCTTAGTGAGAGGAATTGCCGATATGAGTAGGGATATTGATGCATACTCATCCATTCCCAAAGAAGAGTTGAGACCTTATGTAGGATGGAACGCGACGGGGTATAGTATTAGTCTGGGTGAAAGACAGCGAAAAATCTCATCTCCAATCTGGGTCGTACCCCACATGGGTCGGTTCTGCTTACAGGGTAATGGTCAGAACCCTAGAGCTCAACTGGGAAGAAGTGACTGCACTGAAACGTACACGTTCCCGTCACAGTTTTCCCCTGCGTTTTTAACTGCCAAGGGTACATATTTCATCTGTAATGACCGAGCATATACATGGTTGCCCCCTGATTTCTCGGGCACATGTTATATTGCGAACTTGCTACCGCCGACATTTACTGCCGCCTCTGACTATCACAAGACCAGAGTTGTGAGAGGTGTGATTAGTAAGGAGGACACTGCCGGTCAGGAAGCGGGAGACTTCTTCTTGGGTTTCCTGCCGTTTTGGGGACCTATGGTCAATAGTAGGAACCTGAGACAGCTGACTCGTGTGGTTGAATCCACCGTTAATGTAACGGCTGGTGCCCTTGGTAATTTGACAGCTGAGCTCCAAGCGGATCGCCTTATGACTTTGCAGAACCGCATGGTTCTAGACGTTATTCTTGCAGACCGCGGTGGGGTATGCAGGGTTATCCAATCCAGTTGCTGCATTTTCATACCAGATAATGCTCCAACAGTGTATCAAGCCATCTCCAAACTCCATAAAATATCTGAATCCATACACGTGGATAAGGGAGATTGGTCACTGGTGGGGTGGTTCTGGGAACTGATATCTGCCTGGGGTTGGAAAGTTCTGATGGTCATTGGAATGATCTTAGCCATTCTTTTCCTGTTCTGTCTGTGTATACAGTGTGCTCCTGCGATATGTGGCCTCTGTGCTACCTTATGTGTAAGGAAACCTGTATCGAGGGACAAGCTAAGTAATAGGATGATGCTACAGCAACATCTCCATGACTTCGTGAACATTGACCTAGACTCGGATTAAGATGAGTATAGTGATTGCCTATGTAAGGGCAAAAGGAGGGTCTGTCGTACTTTAATATTCGGGACCGCGTAGGGAACAGGGCCCTACCCCTGTCTATCTTGGTATTAGCGAACCGCAAATGGTAAATGCGGCATGTACGAGTGCCTTACTTATCGTTCTAGCTATGAATGCACTGTGTACACGTTATTCTGCTGCACTACGCGGGTTCCATTTTGGAAGCAGTGGCCATCTTGTCATTGCCCTCACATAGGCTATAATGGAGCAAATACGGGCCTCACAGTACATGGGCTTCTTCTCTGACTTCTCTGTGACCTGGGCAGCTGGCTCTGCTGCCCCGGGTCAAACTGGTCTCACGAGCTCCCCTTCCTCTCTCCACCTGTGATTAGCATCAGGGCTTGACCCGTCATAAAACCCTTTCATTCTACACAAGCCCCTGGCTAATCTCTTTCGCACCTGGCTGTTCCTGCTTTATGACTTGGTTCCCAAAACAGGAGATGCTCATGTTTATTGGGGGGATCTGTTTACATGTAATGTGGGATCTGAACCTTGTTGTGTAAATCATTGTGGGCTGGCCGAACTGGAATGTGGGATGGTCATCATGACTCTGCCTTTTCTTTGTAATGTACACTTGCATATTGCCGTATCATAAAACCTAGGAATGTATGCTTGAGGCAGGAAAAAGGGTATTTAAGATGAAGTCCATTCCTATGATTTTCAGCAGTCTCCTGAGAACATACACGCTGGTGTACTTCTAGGATACCTGTAATTGGTCTGCAGCCAATAAACGATTCTTTGACTTCACCCAGAAGACTCTGTGTTTCTGTAGGTCCGGAACAGGGTGAACCCAGAAGTCATAGGGTGTGTGTCCCTGCACCGCTGGGTCTAAATTACCCAGTACTTCAATCCGGCGCACAGGGGGACAATGATAATGGAATTGAGAGATCAGGGGGATGAGATGCTGTACTCCCAAAAGGGTATCAATGACTGTTTCCTACAATATGATGCTCAATTATACCGGAGCAGTTTGGGACCTGGACTCCCGGGTGACGAGGAGTTTTTGTCGCAAGCTGAGCTGCCTCATCTTGGGGCTGAGGATGCAGAGGCACTTGTTCGGGACATTGAGGTGGGTGAAGTCCGCAGCGCCATAAAGCATATGGCCAGAAACAAAATGCCAGGCACTGATGGGCTTCCCGTCGAATTCTATGTGGCCTCCACAGACGTTTTGACTCCCTGTTTGGTGGCGCTCTACAATAAGATGCGTCAGGAGGGTGCCCTACCTACCTCAACCCGCGAGGCCCTCATCGTCCCCCTGCTCAAGCCGGGCAAACCTGTCTGGGATCACTCCTCGTACAGGCCCTTAGCGATGCTTAATCTTGACTACAAGATTTTAAGCCGAATTATGGCCAGTCATTTGATGCCCCATATGACGAAACTGATCCATACGGATCAGGCTGGGTTTATTCCTTCTAGGAAAACCGCGATGAATGTGCACCACCTTCTGCGTATTTTGGGGTCTGACTCCTATGACAAGGAAGAGGCCTGCATTTTTGCGGTCGATATTGAAAAGGCCTTTGATAGCCTGGAGTGGCTCTATCTTCTTATCGTCCTGAGGGAATTTGGTTTGGGTGACTGTTTTGCACAATGGACGGAGCTGCTCTACAGTGCTTCCACTGCCAGAGTGAGGACGGAGGGCTTGATTTCTGCTGCCTGCGCAGTTGCTCGGGGGACGAAGCAGGGGTGCCCGTTGTCCCCTTTATTATTTGCCCTAGCGATGGAGCCCATGGCTGCCCACACTCGGGCGGGGCAGTATTTCCTGGGACTTTTGGTAGAGGGGCGAATGCAGCATATAGCACTATATGCAGACGATCTCCTCATGTTCCTGACAGACACTGGAGACACCATACGGGGCGCGAGGGCCCTACTGGAGACCTTGGGGAGGGTGGCGGTACTCCGGGTGAATTGGACAAAGTCATGTTTGTTTCCTGTTAGACGTGACAGGGTAGACCGTCCGAGTGCAGGCGATGTTCCGTGGGAAGGCCGGTGTTTGCCGTACTTGGGGACTCAAATCTATCATGATCCAGGAAACCTTTTGGAGGGTAACGTGAGGCGGGCAGTGAGCGGGGTGAGGGCCTACTTTCCTTTTTTCGGGGACTCTTCCCCTTTCGGTTGCGGGCAGGGTTGCATTGGTGAAGATGGTCATACTGCCCCGGTTCCTCTATTATTTTGGGACGCTTCCTGTTTGGATCCCAGGAAAACTTTTTCCTAGCTTAACACTTTGATTATGGGATTTATTTGGGAAGCTGGGAGACGGAGGGTAGCTCTGACCACTCTCCAGATGCCCAGGGAGGAGGGGGGCGTCGCGCTGCCAGACTTGGAGGCCTGTTATCATGCTGCGCAGCGTCAATGGTTTATGAAGTGGGTGGCGGGCCATATTCGGCGCCTGGAGGAACAGGGTGAGTCGGATCCGAGCTGGCGCCACTTGTCCTGTGTGCTGCTGCAGGCCCCGTTGCACGGTGTCTTACTGCAGCCGGATTTACGCACGGTGAGCAAGTGTTGGGCACGTCTGGCCAGGAGGGCACATGTCAAGACTCCGTATGCGCCCGAGATCCCGCTGCAGATGTGTGAGGTGTTGCCCCATTGGGGGGATTGGAGTCAGTTACTGGCCTGGGAGGAGACGGGGGTTATGGCGATCGGTGACCTCTATGAAGACGGTAACCTTCTCCCTTTTAATGACCTTAGAAAGCGACATGATCTCCCACGCGGGGATTTCCTCTTCCACGCAGCCTTGACAGAGGCTATCAGAAGGCTCTGGGGAGGGGGACTCTTGAAGCCAGATACGTCTCTCGCTTGTCAATATGTGGTGATGGCCGCGGGTACCTTTAAGGCAGTGACCTGTCTCTACCGCCGGATCACACGAGATCTGAGACAGCCACTGATGACGTTGCGCCTCAAGTGGGAGGCAGATCTGGGGGTGCCTATTGCAGACAAACCATGGGAGATGATTGTGAAGCGGTTGTGGAAATGTTCTTGGAATGCGCGCTTCCAGCTCATTCAATTCTATGTTTTGCATAGGGCCTAACTCACACCTGGTAAAATTGCTGAATACTTTGGGGTGGTGACCACTTGCCCCCGGTGCGCCCGGGTTGGGGCGAGTTTTCTCCGCATGTTTTGGAAATGCCCGTGGGTGGGAGACTTCTGGAGAGGGGTGATGGCTGTCCTGCTGGCTGTGATGGAGAGGGAGATAACTGTGACTCCAGGGGTCTGCTTGTTACATTGGTCCCCCCACACTGCCAAAACTAAGATTACCAGCAGGTTCATTGACTTGGGTTTGTCTTAGCTAAGAGAGAACTTACTTCCCACTGGAAAACGAGGCATGGGCCTAGTCTAGTGCTCTGGAAGAAAGAGCTGGTGAAATGGGCACAAAGCAAGGGGAACTATAGGCTCTGTATGGCTCAGCGTAATGGGAGTGAGAAGTCATTGGAAATGGCCCGGGCACGGGTAGCACTCCTGAAACTGGTCAAGCATCCGGCTTTGGAGGAGGAGGATACCCTTGATGGGAGGGATGTGAAACGGGCCCCTTGAACGACCTTGCCTACCTGTGGGAGTGCAATGTGCACTGCACCCCCTGCGAGTATGATAAGAGGCTTCCCCCATGTCTCTGATCCCCGTGCTGCCCCGACCTCCGAGATAAGGGGACTGATAGGTGTTGTGAGAGATTTGTTTGCCTTCTGGAATGCTGCAGTATCTGGAGACATGCTTGGGTGGGTGGTTGGGATGGGGGGCGATGTTGGGGGTGTTTTGGGTATGAGAGGGAGGGAGGGGGTTAGGAGTTCTTCTTGTAGCTTTGCCTCATTGGACTGGGTCAAACATGCTGATGGACTGAGCTGCATCACGAGTACTTGGTGGGGGCTGGACGTGACCTTGTGCCCTGCTTGTCATATTAGCTGTAGTACTATATGTTGACTTTCTCCCTTGTTCATCCCAAGGACCACAGATTTGAATGTATGTTTACTGAAAAAAACAAATTCAGTATCTCACTAATAAAATTGCAAAATACTGGGCGTACTGTCTGATGTCTGTCTGCCCAAAACTATAAATATGTGAGCTTGTAAAGTTAGGTTAGAATTGCTATACCCCTTCCCCATCACCCTCTGATCTCCTATTCAGTTATACGATGTAAACCTCAACACAAATAGCAAAGGGTTCGAAGTGGAACAAACTATACTTGTGATGTCCCTGCTACATTAAAAATGAACTTTGGAAGCTCTGTGATGTATTTTAAAGTAGGGTTGACACTATACTACATTCCTAAATTAAAAAGCATGTTACATAAAAATATACTTTATAAAATGCACAGTTTTAGAGACGCCAAAACCTGGTACCTTAGGTCAGAAGTCGGCAGCTCTGGAGGTTACGCCACAGCCTCTCTCCTGCTCAGCATAGGCGTCAATGTGTTTGGCTGCAACTTTCATTTCTCCCCGCTTATTTTTATATATAAAAGCTACTGATTAGTCAAAAGGAAAAAGGCAAAAGGAGGGCAATGATAGTATTTCACTTTTAATTTTCTTTGATGCATCTTCACAGGCATTTTGCTGAGGACTGACTCATCAGCCCTAAGTGCTGAGCAGATGGTGTGCATGCTGCTGTGACCAGTTTCTAAACCAAGCATGTGCATCATATTTCTAAATGTCACATTTATATTCTATTACCAATGGTTTCGATGCACTGGTGTGAGACCACTGGAAGGCGGTCAGTGCTTATTTTACTTTGCCATTGTTTATTTTAGGATTATAACTAGTGATTGTGTTTACCAAAGACTGCTTCTCGAGAGCACATCCTTTGCAGCCCCCCATTGCCTTTTTTATCTTCTCTACATTTTTGCCTTCTAATGGTGTATTTATGGGGCCTGGGTCAAACCATCTAATCTTTATGGCCGTTGCCAAGGCAAAACTAAATACTGGTGGTATGTGTTTGCTCTGTGTGTACCTCCCCACATCTGCTGTTGCATTAAGGAGTATGTGTGTGTGAAAGAGATTATTCTTGTTTTAAACAATGTTTTACCTAAACTGTTAGCATTGTTAGATAAAATTACACTCTGCAAATTTAACAGGGGGGATAGTCTATTTATTTTTTACTGCACTTGCCTGGGTACCATATGACATACCTGGATGCTTATTTTAACACACAATACCGCACAATTCACCAACACACAAAGCAATACCATGCAGAAAATGTACACTCCATACAATACAACTCAGCACTACATAATTCAACTCCACATAATAAAACTCGGCTCACTACCACATAATTACACACCTCATAAAAGCAACTATATGACATAGCAACAACCCACATAAAAACACTCTGCACCATTCCACATAATTTCATCAACATATTTTCACTCCACACCAGCCACTTCCATAAAACACAATTCAACTGAGCACATTTCCATTCCACACCACATAATACGACAACAAACCACATAATTCTAATCAACAACACAATTACATAACACACCATATACATCCAATACACACCACATAATCACACATCATACCACATAATCAAACTCCACTACATAACACCCCACAAAACAATAGCATTCCAGATAATTACACCCCATAACACACAATCCCACTAAGCATACCTTCAACACACTCGAATATACTATATTGCACACCATGCCACAAAATACCACTACCCAAATCCACTCAACACCACACAATTCCACAACACACAATTCCAAAAGAAACAACATAATTCCACTACACACCACATAGTGTAGAGAAAGAGTATGTGGCCTAACTGCTAGGGAAGTCGACCTCGAAGCTCAGGAGCCGGGTTCAAGTCTCGGCAGGGATGCTCAACATCCTCTGATTCTGGCCAAATCACTTAATCTCCTCGTACATTACCAACAAAAAAAAAATGAATGTGTCCATCTGTAATGCAACTGGTGCTCATGTAAAGGCTGTGATACCTCCAGGTCTAGTTTGTGCTATATAAAACACCCAAATATATATATCTACTATACTCTACAACACATAGGTAAAAGACATTTGCATTTACAATGCCAATAACTCCAACTCTCATTTCTCTCCTTGTCCTTATTTTAAAACCTATCTGCCCACCTCTCAATGTAATATCATTGCTGGCAGCAGCTGCTGTAATCTGAGCCATATTGAAACATGAATTCAAAAGGTTTTGTTCTTACTTTTACCTAAATTGCTGTAGGATTTAAATGTTTTTACAGCATAAATGTGTTGGATAAATAAACCGATCTATCCTACGTACAATAATGTTGCATTACTAAATGTGAATGTTTTTCAGTTTTTTCACATTAATAACACAAAAATGCACCCCATGTAAATCTACTCTGTGATACACAACAGCAACCCACATAAATACACTCCACGCCATTCCAATCAACATAATTTCACTCATCACCACACTGTTCCATGCCACACTATTCAACTCTCACAAATCAGTTCCACGTCACATAATTCAACACCAAACCACTTTATTCTACTCCACAACACAATTCAATTACACACCACATATATCCAATTTAAAACACATAATTCAACATCATACCACAACATTCAACAGCACACAATACAATTAAACTTCACTACATAACATGCCTCAACACAATATACAATTTCACATAACTACACTCCATAACACACACCCCATTACACACACCCCATTACACACACTCCCACTAAACATAACACCAAAACACTCCAAAACACATAATTACTATCCACATATTACAACTGCACACCATACCACATAATTCCACTACACAAATCCACTCCACACCACACAATGCCACAAATAACAAATTCCAATATAACCCACCTAATTCCACTACACACCACATAGATCCACTCCAATCTATAACACATAACAATAGCTCTAACTCTCTTTCTTTTTTAAACACATATATCTGGAGCTTAGCTCCTACCTATTTGTTCTTTTTTTGCCACCAAAAGGCAAAGCTATCCACAAAGTTCCAAGCCACACAATTCAACTCTGCACACTTCCAATCCACACCATGTAATTTGACAACACACCACATATTACACTCAACAACACAATAACACAGCACACCACATGCATCCAATCCACACCAGACAATTCCACATCGTGCCACAAAATTCAATAGCACACCACATATTAAAATTCAACTACATACCACAATCCCACTCCACATAATTCCACTACACTAAATACCATATAATTACTATCCACATATTTCCACAGCACACTATGCCACATAATTCCACTAAACAAATCCACTCCACACCACACAATTCCAAGCCACACAGTTCCACAACTAACTGATCCAATCCAACCCACATAATTCCACTACACATCATATACATACACTCCATGACACATAGGTAAAAGACGTTGGCATTTACAATACCAATACCTCTAATTGATATAAATGCAACACTAATTGCATTTCCACTGCTTGTTAGTTTTGTTTACTTCTAATGATCAGCTTGATCAAACAGGTATACATTGGAATACATGCTTGCTTCTAAACCGCATTTTAATTTTTGTTTTTGTGAAATGTGATTCCTCGACACAGGCCTCCCAACACTTCCTGCATGCTACTAATATGGTCTTGGACTTGGAAAACAGTCACCCATGCACTCATCACCAGCAAATTTGACTATGGCAACGCACACTATGCCGGCATCTTCAAGTCCCTAGTCGGAAAACTGCAAAGAATACAGAATACCGCAGCCAGATGCGGTGACTCCACTGCCTGCCCATGGAGAAGAGGGTCACCTTCAATATCCTCACACTCGCCTACAAGTGTCGGCACAAAAACGGATCCAAATACCTAAATGACAGATTAAACTTCCACATACCCAAAAGACACCTGCGATCATCCAACCTCGCACTAGCTGAAAACCCACGAATTCACAGAGCCAAATCTGGCAGAAGTTTGTTCTCTTATATCGCAGCCAAGACTTGGAACGAGCTACCGGCAGACATCAGACATGCCCCCTCCCTGAACACCTTCAGTAAGACCCTCAAGACCTGGCTCTTCGACTGAATGGATCGCCGCACCCCCTCCCCCCAGTGCTTTGAGACTCTCACGGGTGAGTAGCACGCTTTATAAACCCCTGATTTATTGATTGATTGATTGATTGGACTGAGCTAGCTACCTCTTGTTCCTATGCAGTCGCCATAACTAAATATCAAACTATACAAACCATGCTACCCGATCTCTATTTCACAGCCAGAAGGAGAAGCATATTTACTTGTATTTTATACTCATACATTTAATCATTATGTGGCTGCCTTTTCCCAGTGTCTAGTATACTCAATTGTATTTAGAAAATGTCAGGGCTACTTCATTGCTTTGAAATTAACATCTTTTTGATAATGTCCAGAGTGCTAACCATTACACCATTGAACCTTTAAACGGCTGTAGTTAAAAGTACACTATATGGTTCTGGTTGTGCATTGCGCCTATATTTTTGTGGTAGTAACATATGTGTGAAGGCAAATTCCTGTTGCAACTTTTAGCTGTATATTTCTGTGCCCCGTTCAATAGCTGCAGACATGAGAAATGCAGCCTGCAGGCTAAATCTCGTTCCCAGGGTTCAAAAGCAAACAAGACGCGATAACGTCAGTCAGCTTAAGAAGCAGTACTTTTAGTCAGATGAGGTGTTGTATTGCCAGGGTACACCAGAGACCTGCGTTTGTTCCAGACCCCAAGCCACTTGGAAACCACATGTTCTGGTCAGCTGGGGGCAACAAGCAGAGTCTCTCATTTCTCTTCTTTATTACTTTACTTCTCTATTGCATACACAAAGGCAACGTCCAACACTCCTGCGATGTTGTAATTCTTGCCAGAGTAATAAGGTGACATGGGTTCAGGACTCCATGGGCCTCTCCCCCAAAATATGCCTCCCGAACATGCATCCTGTGCACAATGCAATGAACATCTCCATAACACATTTTATTTTCCTCCACTGCTGACATTGCAGAAAAAAAACACTTTGCCGGTGACCATCACTCCTGTTGCCAGTGACCACAGACGTCACAGCATTAGGACATCCACATGCAGCTCTATTAATGCCTGTCAGTGTGGCCTTGGAGCAGGCTACCAATTCAGTTAGGTGATATGTGAACTAAATTATAGAAGAGAACTATCCCGTCAACCACCAGTTTAGCTGACCTTGCTTTATACTGTTTAGTCTTACAAGGCTCAGATATGGCCCAACAACCATAACACAGTCATTCCTTCGGTATTTAACCAGCTCAATTATTAAAATGAAGTTTTTAACGATTGTTAGTCCACTAAAATAATTCTGACCTGCATGTTGCACATTTTTGGGGACTTTCAGGACAGAGCATTTAATTCCAACCATTCCAGTTGCTTGACATCTCTTAGCAGCCTGTCTTTATGCTTTTCAATTTGATCACTTGTCACTTCCCTTGACATGTTCCATGTGCCCCTGGTGCACAGTTGAAATCCTTCAAGAAGGAGATAATTCACTGGGAGAATGAAAATTGTAGGGTTTGAGGCCATTGTGATGGTGGAGTTAGGTGGTGAAACTCTAAGCAGCCACTTCCGGGTATAGTACAACTGCCTGGAACCCATTCCTGTGAGAAATTAGAGCCGGAGAGAGGGGTGGCTGGGAACCAGAGAAGGAAAGAGAGCAGAGTTTGGCATGCACATGTAACCAGAGAGCTACGGGTGGGGTCTATTTAATAGGTGGGGATTAAAATTTCATGGCAAATGTTGCTTTATAGTCAAACTGGCCACAACCTGGAAATTACGCTTTGGAGTAAATTCAGAAGATCATGCTGAGAGAAGGAAGCTTTTCTCCCATGGGTGAGAAGGTAAGGGTTTCCTTCTGGGCATCCAGCTGGAAGGCAGTAATAAATCATAAATGTCATACGGTTTTCCAATGATTTGCATTAGGTGCAGGCCAATTTTGCAGGCCAGCAAGGATAACTCAGTCTCAGAAAGCCAGCAGACTGCCTGGTTACTTACCGGTAAACTTCATTACTCTGAGCACAGGTCTTCCTCCTCTCAGTCCTTACTGCATAAGAATTCTTCTGCTCTTACAGATATTGATTAGCTTAACCAGCCATAACTACACCCAATATGGGCACCACTATCCCAGCATGCTATCTAACAGGAAGTCCGACCTAACCAAATCCTGACACATACAAGCCAGTCTTTACTGCATGAGCCAATACCCAAGCATTCATAATTTGGTTCAATAAACCACTCCAAGTGTACACCGAGCACTAAATTGCAACTCCAAGTGTTTAATAAAGAAAGAAAACGCAGGAAAGCTCAGATGTCATGTGCAACAAATAACAATGATCAGCAAAAGAGGCAGATGAGTAATAAGGCTCCCAGCTTTATCGTATTTATTTTTCTAACCTTTGAGTCTGTATTTAACCATATTTATTTTTTGGCCATTTTATTGGTATTCATACACATTTATTTTGTGTTTTGTGAACAGATGAAGGGCTAACTTGTATATTTCTGCATTTATTTAATGAATAAATATCAACTCATACTTTGATGCCTGTCAGGCTTTAGCACATTACACACCCCAAAATAATAAAATAATAAACCCACATGAAAAGAATTAGCATAAACACACAAATGCATGTTGAGAGTTGCAGTAATTTAAGCAAATCAGCTTCAGCTTTGTAACTCCTCATGCTTCAAATATGTACATCTACTGGCCTGAAATTCATTAATCTCAGTATGGAGGGACACTCAATGAAGCACAATTATCTGTATTTTTCCACTTGTAAAAATAACTCCATACAAGAAATAAAATGTACAAGAAACACAATGTTTTCTGTCTGTATTTACCTGCAAAAATCAGCAAAAACGGAAAACAGAGCGTCCTAACGATGAACCACCAACCTGTAGCATATATTGAGACAAAAACGTATGAGGGGACAACCAAGTGGCTGTACAACAAATATCATGGAGCGAAGATCCTATAAATGCCTCGCAAGGGGCGGACATCCCCATGGTTGACCTGCCCTGTTATGCTATATGTTATACACTTAGTAAAGCACAACAAACCACACTGTAAGGTGAATCTCAGCACTTGGTCTACACATAACTCGCATCTAACAACTAAAACATCCAGGTTTTGAATAGTTTTTTAAGTCTCGCAACGAGAGTCCTATTTGTCCGGGGTTCCGGAATCAACCCTGGAATTGTACATGTGTGTCCGTGTATTTTTACTTACGTGTCGCGCTATTGGCTTTTGCCTGCATGTTTGCTTTTAAGATAGCACGCAATAGGCTAAAGGTGGGCGCGTTGCTCCGCCCATGGCCTATTGGCGTCTATTACGTGCCGTGCTGCCATATGGTTTCAATTACCGTGCCCAGACACGGGCGCGATAATTGAAAGCATATGGCTTGCTGAGGCGCTCGCGCGCACACCACTCGCGGCTTTCTCTGTCTCTAAAAGGTATTGCTTTCTGTTTCGCGATCGCTGTACTCGCACCTTTGCAATTGCGTGGCTACTAATTACGTGCTTACAGTTAGTTACAATATTAACTGAATTTACATTTTGGGTGTTCTACCTTCACATTTAATGTATGCTATACTTTGTTGCATCTATGCATCGTCCAAAATGCCTGCTGACTAATTACGTGGTTACAAGCTACAGCTTACGTTACAACTTAAATTTGCGGTTTGAACTTGATAGGTAAAAATATCCATAGTAGTGTGTGCTTGCCTAAATTATAGGCTGCCAAGAATTCCAGGCACAAATTTCTCAAACAGTCGGAAAAAACAGAAATCTGGATGATACCGTGGGACAATAAACAATGGGCGTACACAAGCGCAGGTCGAGCGTGGGTTCCCGGGTCCAGCGCCTCGCTGCTTTCGAGGCCTTGCCTTTCAGAGTCCGACCCACGGTCATCGTGCTGTTTTGTCACCGTCCTGTGTCCCAAGTGTGACTAACTGACTCATTCTGCCAGCCCTGGCACATTCTGATGCAACGTATTGTATAATCATGAGTCCATCCAGGCCCGGGGAGGGGTTGGAACTCCTCCCCACCGCGGCAGACAGCGCCCTGAGTGCGCGCCCGTGGAACCGGAGGTGCATTGCCAGGTTTGAACTGAAGCACGCTTCACTCCGTTGGACTAGAGGTGGCAGTGAACTGCGAGGGAACAAGTCCAAGGCGACAAACATCCGTCAGACTAGATGGGCACGGGTGGGATTAAAATGCAATGTGCGTTAAAAGGGGATAATTTCTTCACTTCTACAATGTGCATACGTGGAGCGTCTTTTCTTACCGTGACGTTACAGTGTAAAGGTTACATTGTTGGCGCCTATATATATATATATATATATATATATATATATATATATATATATAGCGCATCCAGCCAATGCCGCCGCGGCATATTGTTTCTCTTTGACAGATTTAAGACACACATCTTGTAGTGCATATGTGTAGCTCGCTCACGTGTGTTGGATAGCTGTTGTCCCATGTCTGCAAATACAACTGCAAAACCTGGAAGAAAATTTATGTAGCTAACTATTTCTCATCTTCTAAGAGAAAGATTTGGGTAATTTCTCAATAACTATATAAATGATCCATACATTGTCTTACTTTTAACACACTGCACATTTTCAGTGCTGAAACCAATGACTCAAGATGTGCTTGCAACACCAATAGCTCAAACTTTAATAATGCGAGACCTATTGCATTGCAAATGCTTGTTTAATATGCCATAAACCGAGCAGTAAGGAGATAGAATGGAAGTGGGTTCCATGCCAAGGGGGCAGTGTAAGAGAACGCTATGCCATCATTTCTCAAGGCACAAATGCGAGGAATGGTCAGAAACGCTTTGCCGCTAGATCTTATTGTGCAAGTGGGATGATGACAGCATAATTTGTCTGCAGATACAAAGGAGCTTTACCCATCAAAGTTTTGTGTAAGACAGTATATTTTGAAGACAATGTGCTTTCTGACCAGAAGTCAGTGAAGGGCTCTGAGTATTGGTGCGGAGTGAGGGCCTGCCGGGAGGTTGTAAACTAGGTGGGCAGCCATATTTTGCACCACCTATAGTTGGACAGGAGGATCCTTGATCCACAAAAGCATATGTATATGAGGAGCACCTCTAGCTTGATACTCCTTTCTCCAAAAGAAATCAATTACTTCTCCTAGAGGAGGATTTTTTTTATTGCACATAAAAAACATCATAGCTTCAGACCTATGATTGAAATATCTGCATACATTTACAGGATCCAAAGAACACAGTTCTCTAGGAGTCTTGAATTCAATGTTTTTATTATTTGAATTTGCTTCTCAAAGAAATTGAAGTAAATCATCCCATGCATATTCAGCACAGCTTAGGGTAACAAACCACGTAGGAGTTCCTAAGTTCTTTAGCATGCATTTAAGTTTTCCATGACGATGATATCAATACTCAATCAATCAATCAGTGGTTTGTAGAACGCGCTACTCACCCATGAGGGTCTCAGTGGGGGGGGGAAACTGCTCTGGTTCAGGCGAAGAGCCAGGTCTTGAGGTCTTTCCTGAACGTATGCAAGGATGGGGAGCGTCTGTTGTTGACCGGGAGTGCGTTCCAGGTTTTGGCTGCGATGTAGGAGAAAGTTTTCCCGCCTGTTCTGCTTCTGTGGATGTGGGGGACCTCTACCAGGGCGAGGTCGGCGAAGCAAAGGTTCCTCTTGGGTGCGTGGAAACATACTCGGTCGTTGAGGTATTTGGGTCTGATGTTGTTGAGGGATGTTTAGGTGTGGGTGAGGAGTTTGTAGGTGACCCTCTTCTCGATGGGGAGCCAGTGGAGGTTTTGCAGGTGTTGGGTCATATTTTTGTGGTGCGATGTCCATAGGATGAGCCTGGCGGCAGCGTTCTGGATGGTTTGGAACTTGCTTAGAAAAGTTTGGTTGATTCTGGCATAGAGGGCGTTACCATAGTCAGGTCTGCTGGTGATGAGTGCGTGGGTGACGGTCTTTCTGCAGCCGAGGGGGATCCATTTGAAAGTCTTATGGAGGATGTGGAGGCAGTTGAAGCTGGTAGAGGAGACGGCGTTGATTTGACGGTTCATGGAGAGGGAGGAGTCGGGGATTATGCCGAGGTTCCGAGCATGGTCTGTAGGGGTGGGTGGGCTCCCGAGGGCAGAGGGCCACCAGGTGTTGTCCCAGGCGGAAGTGCAGTGTCCGAGGATGAGGACCTCAGTCTTCTTGGAGTTGAGCTTTAGGCAGCTGTCCTTCATCCAGGCTGCTACGTTTCTCATTCCTTGCTGGAAGCTGAGTCTAGTGATTTCTGGGTGCTTGGTGAGAGAGAGGATGAGTTGGGTGTCGTTAGCGTAGGATACAATGCTAAGCCCATGCTGTCTGACGATGGCGGCAATGGGGGCCATGTAGATGTTGAAGAGCATCGGGCTTAGTGAAGATCCTTGGGGTACTCCGCAGATGATGTCAGTGGGGTCGGAGAGGAAGTCGGGAGTCTGACCCTCTGGGTTCTGCCGGAGAGGAAGGATCGGATCCAGTCGAGGGCAAACCCTTGTATACCCTTGTTGTGGAGTCTGACGGCTACTGTGCGATGTGAGAAGGTGTCGAAGGCAGCAGAGAGGTCTAAGAGGAAGAGGGCTGCAGTGTGTCCCTGGTTGAGTAGCATGCGGATGTTGTCGGTGGCAGCGAGGAGGGTGGTCTCGGTGCTGTGGTTGCTGCCGAAGCCAGACTGGGAGGTGTCCAGGATGCAGTTTTCTTCAATGAAGGTGGTCAGCTGGGCGTTCACGAGTCTTTTGGTGACTTTGGCTGCGAAAGGGAGGAGAGAAATAGGCCCGTAGTTCTTCAGGTCAGTAGGGTAGGCCGTTGGTTTCTTGAAGAGGGGTTTCACCTCTGCACGTTTCCAGTCGTCAGGGCAGGTGCTGGATGTGTGAGAGGAGTTGACAGTATGTCCTAGTTTCGGAGCGATGTCAGTGGCGGCCCTGTGGAAGATGTGAGGGGGTAGGGGTACGGTGGGGCTCCTGAGTGTGGGAGGGTGCGATGTCAGTGGCTTCGCAGGAGGGTTTTGCGAACTGCTGAATGGCGTTGAACAGCTCCTTCATGTTGGATGCATTAGTCTTGACTTTGTCACTGATGAAGGTTCTAGATGGTCTGGGGGGCCCTATCTTGCTAATGCTGCGTCAATCCTTACGCCTGCTTCAGGTTTCTGTGAAAAAATGTGAAGTCGGGCGAGAGAGTGTCGATCAGGAACCATATCTCTACGGCATGTCAGTGTAGGGAGCGCACGTTGAGAAGGATGAAGTTCAGGGTTTCAGTGGGTCGTCCAGTAGGTGGTCCTTCAGTGGCTGTGGGCGTCGTGTTGACGGTAAACGAACTACGGCAGTGTCCACACAAGAACTGTCCCTGGGTATTGTAGGGTGAGGCTCTTGAACCCGGGTTTGAGCGCGTGGAGGGTGGCGGAGTTGTAGCAGTGTGCACCAGGAGAACCAGGGTTCCTGGCGCTGGTCACGGTCGGATCGCGGACGGGTGCAGACGAGCTTGCCTTAGGTGCGCCAGCGGCGCGACCGCACAGCGGTCCCCATTATGTAGTGTAGGGGAGCGGGAGTAGAGGTGGAGGTGGGAGTAGAGCTGGTCTAGGGTTAGGGCTATGTGGAAGAGCAGGAGCAGTGGAAACGAGAAGCGGGAAGCGCCAAGGCGCTGACAGAACACGGAGGACTGTAGCAAAACCGAATAGAAAATAAAACACGCAATTTACCAAAAATAATACAGATACACAGAACTTGAGGCAATTAACGAGAATTACACAAGAGCACAAAACCTGAGGCAGAGTCGGGTGTGAGACTCGAACTCTGCTCCTGAGGACTGCTGGCGAGGATCAACTGGCAGAGCTGCCGGGGAGAGTGCTGCCTGGACCAAGGTCAAGGCATTACACGCGCTTCCCCACAGCGGTCGCCATTATGTAGGGGAGGGGGGTGGAAGTAGAAGTGGAGGCGGGAGTGGGGCTGGTCAGGGGGTGGGGCTATGTGGAAGAGCAGGAGCAGCGGAAACGGGAAGCCGGAAGCGCTAAGGCGCTGACAGAATGTGGAGGACAGTAGCAGAACCGAACAGAATATAAAACACGCAATTTACCAAAAATAATACAAGAACACAGAACTTGAGGCATTTACCGAGAATTACACGAGCACAAAACCTGAGGCAGAGTTGGGCCCGAGGCTTGAACTCTGCTCCTGAGGACTGCTGGCGAGGATCTACTGGCAGAGCTGCCGGGGAGATTGCTGCCTGGACCGAGGTCAAAGCATTACACGCGCTCCTCCTCCGCAGTCGCCATTATGTAGGGGAGTGGGGCAGGAGTAGAGGTGTAGGCGGGAGTGGGGCTGGTCAGGGGAGGGGCTATGTGGAAGAGCAGGAGCAGCGGAAACGGGAAGCAGGAAGCGCTAAGGCGTTGACAGAATGCGGAGGACAGTCAATCAATCAATCAATCAATCAATCAATCAATCAATCAGTGCATTTGTAAAGCGCGCTACTCACCCGGGAGGGTCTCAAGGAGCTGGGGGAGAGGGTTACGTCACTGCTCGAACAGCCAGGTCTTGAGTTGCTTCCTGAAGGATAGGTGGTCCTGCGTCAGCCGAAGGTGGAGGGGGAGGGAGTTCCAAGTTTTGGCTGCAAGGTAGGAGAAGGATCTTCCTCCAGCGGTGGCTCGGCGGATGCGTGGTAAGGAAGCGAGGGCGTGGCTGGTTGATCGTAGCTGCGGGTGGGCGTGTAGAAGGTCAGGCGGTCGTTGAGGTACTTTGGGCCCAGGTCGTGGAGAGCCTTGTGTGCGTGGGCGAGGAGCCTGAACGTGATTCTCTTGCTGATGGGGAGCCAGTGCAGTTCTCTCAGGTGGCCGGAGACGTGGCTGTGTCATGGGATGTCCAGGATGAGTCGTGCGGAGGCGTTCTGGATGCGTTGGAGTCTTTTTTGAAGTTTGGCTGTGGTTCTGGCGTAGAGGGTGTTCCCGTAGTCCAGTCGGCTGGTGACGAGTGCCTGGGTGACGGTCTTCCTGGTTTCGGTGGGGATCCATCGGAAGATCTTGCGGAGCATGCGCAGGGTGTTGAAGCATGATGAGGAGACGGCGTTGACTTGTCTGGTCATCGAGAGGGAGGAGTCCAGGATGAAGCCGAGGTTGCGTGCATGGTCCGTAGGTATGGGGGTGGTGCCCAGCGCAGGGGGCCACCAGGAGTCGTCCCAGGCAGAGGGCGATGATCCCAGGATGAGGACTTCCGTCTTGTCTGAGTTCAGTTTCAGGCGGCTGTTCTTCATCCACTCGGTGACGTCTTTCATCCCCTCGTGTAGGCTAGCTCTGGCGGTGGCGGGGTCGTTGGTGAGGGAGAGGATCAGCTGGGTATCATCGGCGTAGGAGATGATGTTGAGGTTGTGTTGGCGTGCGATGTCTGCGAGGGGGCTCATGTAGACGTTGAAGAGGATTGGGCTGAGTGATGATCCTTGTGGTACGCCGCAGATGACTTCGGTGGCTTCGGATCTGAACGGGGGGAGGCGGACTCTCTGGGATCTTCCGGCGAGGAATGAGATGATCCACTCTAGTGCCTTCTCTTGGATTCCGATGTTGCTGAGGCGTTGCACTAGGGTGCGGTGGCAGACAGTGTCGAACGCTGCGGAGAGGTCCAGGAGGATGAGGGCCGCTGTTTCCCCGTTGTCGTGCAGAGATCTGATGTCATCGGTGGCTGCGATCAGGGCGGTCTCGGTGCTGTGGTTGGCTCGGAAACCGGACAGTGGCAGAACCGAACAGACTATAAAACACGCAATTTACCAAAAATAATACAAGAACATAGAACTTGAGGCAATTAACTCAAAATACACAAGAGTACAAAACCTGAGGCAGAGTCGGGCGCGATGCTCGAACTCTGCTCCTGAGGACTGCTGCCAAGGATCAACTGGTGGACCACGCTGACCTGCCATCAAATTAATCAGTTGGGATTCTAAATAATCATCTCTTTGATGTACTTTATCCATACATTCCTTTGCAGAAACATTTTGAAGATGTACTCCTGTTTTTAATATGTGGTTGACTGCATATGAAAGTCTTGGACCTTCTGCATACAATCTTGTTGTCCGATATTCTGATGCAGGAATCTGTAATGATTGTTCGTCATGTCGTCCACCTTTTCCAGTTGGGAACAGCTGGAGAAAACAATGAGCTTCCAAACTTTTTTCTTATACACTCATTGGAGTCGCCTGTGCTTTCTTCATTTGGAATAATTCAATAGTATTCCCCATCACTTCTTTCGAATGTAATGGGTGGACACTATAATGTTCATATATTTCTTCAGTTTTGGACATCTCCACTTTCTCAATTTGACCACTTGAAATTTCACTATCATCTCCTAAAAGTATTTCTTCTTCTTCCACATACACATTTTTGTGGTAATGATTGTTTTTTATAAGATACAATGTTGCCTTTTGCACTTTCCTGACATCCACTAATTCCTGCCAGATTGTCTTACTCTTAGTAGTAACACCATTAACTAGAATAATTAGTGGTTCCCTTTCTTCTTTCTCTACACCAATAGTTACAATATTTTTCTTTATATCTAGAGGTAAATATACAACTCTTCCTTTTAATCCTCTCTGTAAATCTGTGGGAGGAAATTTACCTGTTTTAGGCTCCGTACGAACAATAGACTGAAACGGGTGCACAGATTGAATCAGAATAGACTCATACGTGTTTAAATCTATCAGTTCTGGAGGAATAGCTACCAACTCTAGATTATTAGGGACAGCTCTAGCTGTCATTTTATTATCCTCTAATTTGTTATAACAATATTTACAAATACATTGATCAGTACCCAAATCAAAGCAATCCTCTACCAGCAAAGAAGTTGTAAATTCCTTCCACTACTTATTGTTTTCTTTTTCACTTTTTAAATACAGATCAACCTTCCTAGTCTGATTTTTATAGTGAGTTTGTCGACAACAAATACAAGTACAATTTGGCCTTTCACACGAAATTACCTTAAACTTTGTAATTTCTTCTTCAAACTTCTCTGTACCACTATTTTCCACATTTTCTTCAACACCTACTTCTATCAATGTCTCACTTTGTCTACTCTCTTCTTCAGGACCAAAGTAAAAAAACTCTATTTCATCACTAACTTTTTTTACATCTGATACTGACCCATGCAAAAGAGCACTGTTTAAGTCATTTAATATTATTGCTGGACTTTTTGCGTACTTTTGCTGACTAACTTCCGCATTTGAGAATGATGTACTGCTAATATTCTAAAATGAAGAAAAACACTTTGACATAATTTTCTAGAAAGACAAGCCAGAGAATGACCTTACACACCAGTATTTTTTCTTACTCTGCAAGGATCTAGTCCTTGCAACGTCTTAGGGGCATATTTACAATAACTGGCGCATCCCTGCATATCAGTAGGGATGCGCCAGTTATTGTGCGCCACAGCTCCGCCACCATGGATGCGCCGCATTTACAATGCGGCGCCCCATGGGGCAAAAACGGCACAGATGCGTGACGCATCTGTGCCGCAAAAGTGGCGCATTGCTGGAGTTGCGTCGCAAGCGTGTGGTAAATATTTAAATTACCTGTACTATTTTTTATGCGGTAAAGTTCAATAAGAATAACTCAGAAAAATAAGAGGCAGAATCCGTGGTATTCGAGGTTCTTAAAAGGACTTTATTCCTCACAGGGAATGATGATTCGAATCATGGCTACCATATTCCATCACCACGAAGGTTCAGGAAGGGATAGACAATACATTATTGACAAGTAATGATATATATAAGAAAAGCATTACATTGAGACAGATGCAGGAGGCGTAACAGCTGATAATACAGATAAGAATATACATACGTAATGGAGAAAGGCGTAACAATAGGCGTAGACTAGAAACGTCATTTAAGATGATATCATAAGTGGGTGGAGTCATAAGAGAATTTTGCAATGTCAGCAGAAATACTTGGCAGAGATGCGCGCGCAGCCGCATGACGTGTGATTGACGTGTAACTAGGGGGTGAAGGGGACTTGACATTTAGCTCTACATGTGGAGACAGAAGTCTGGGGGGTCAAGTCAACCTAATCCCAAATCATATCTAATATCTTGTGTTTAAAGAACTGTATTATCCAAAAGGAAAGGTCTCTCGGGCAGAATCTATTCTATACTGACTGTTAGTGCGTGTACAAGCGTCTACGTGTCTACATGAGATGCGTGGGGCATGGGCCTTCCATGGTAGCAGGAGCTATGAATTACTTGCACGGAGGCAGTGAGGCCGGGCCCTTTGCTCTGTAGCTGAAAGGATGTTTACCTAAACTACTAGACAGGAATGCATTTGGTTGAGGAGCGGAGCAGATAACTTGAAGGTGAAATACAGTCTTTGGCAGGCAACAGGCTGGGCCGGGCACCGTTAGCCGCGCAGGGAGTAGGACAAAGTTCATGGATACAGATGCAAGCTTAGGCTGGAGCTTTCAGAGGCAGAAGGCAGGAAAAGGCTCGATGACAGAATTCAGGGCCTACTCGCCTGAACTGTAAAACGTGGAAAGTGAACCACACAAAGTCGGTGGCCAATCATATGTAGGAACGGAATATCCGACCCATTCATGGCGGATCTGAAAGAGGACATGTTGACGGTGGACGCACATGTATTTGCGTCTTCATAGCTGGAAGTGGAGGGAACATACATGTACTTGTAGCATGTACATGGAGCCGTTGGGGTCTAAGATAGGGGACATAACTGATCATAAAATTCATATTTCCTCATTCCCTCCTTGTCCCCTACGGACCCTTCATGAAATATCGATCTTCATTAATCCATCAATCTGTTCATATAACATCATTTGTTCTTCTTTCTTCTTCCGGGATCTTGAATGAAAACTTGGATGTGGAATACACGATGTGGCACACAGACCACAAATCGCTGGCCCACATTGGAGACACAGGCAGCAACTGAATATTATGAGAAAGCCAATACCTAGGAAGGATAGGATCCTCCATCCCCAGGCTGACAACACGCTCCAGAGCCAACCGGACCAAGTCCAGGTGCCTGGATTCTGGTGTATCTGGCTTACAATCTTATGAAGACGAGTTATGGCTTTATATACTGATGGCGCATTCTGAGGAATGAAAATACAACAACTCGATCCGATGACTCTACAGGCTCCGCCCCTATCGGCTAGGATGACGTCAAGGACAAGACGATTTTGAAGAACAACAATCCGCATCGCAGACTGCTCCTCTGTTAAGTTGCCTAGGGCGGAAGTAGTTTCATTCACTACTGCTTCAAGTGTTCTAGTTAATCTACGTATCAGTTTACTATTAGTGACAACACCTATATAGGGAAAGAAACCTTTATTGAAATCTGTGTATTGTTCCCATGCCGTTTCAGTGTAGTCGACAATCGGGAGATCTCTCTGTGGTCTATTGTGTACTAAATGGTTATTCCTATGATAATCAGGAGGTGCTAGGAAAACAGGTGGCAAAAGAAATGCAATGTAACAGGTACCATCCCAGTCTGGAGGTAAATGTATATATGCGGTATGACCACATATGAAGTAGGAATGACGGGAAGCTCTAAATGTAGACTTGCCTTGGTCATTGAATTCGATCACAGTAGTGCATTTACTATGACCCATATATACTGAACCATTCTTTCTTATACATAGTTCTCCTTTAACTGGAAATACTGACATAGCAGGCAAGATAGGTGTAGCTCCGGATTCAACATTCAGAATCATGAGGTTAAGTGTAAAGTTACCTAATCCATATACTTCATTTTCTAGATCAGTTCCTGTTCTTTCGGGAAGTCCCTCCTTGTTAGGGTAGCAGACTTTAAGTAAAACTGAGTTCAGGTTTCCCCATACCTTGTTGTCTTGATAAACTACGGAATTTGAATCTAAAGAGTTAATTAAACTAAACCATGCTCCACAGGAGCCATTGTGTGTGAATGAATACGGAAAGAGAGGCAGAACTCCCTTGTATTTCTGATAGGGAGGGAGTCGGCCACATATCCAACAGTTTGTTGCGTTACTGGTCTGATGGGAATGATGTAACATACTAATGAATGTGTTATTACGCAGCGCAAATCTATAGGACAACTCATGTGGAGGTAATTCACTAAAAGAATGTTCGGCAGTAACATTAGAAGCACGCTTGGAAATAGGGTAATATATATGCAACAGTATGCTAACGAAAATAATCAAAAAGCTTAGAAAAAACATAATCAACAATGTTACTACACAGTGACTACGAAGTATTTTACAGTATTCATGTTTCTTGAGCTGTTTCTGTCTATTTCTTTCTCTATTTCGATCTAGATGATACATGTCAGAGACAAATTCAACCGATTCACCTTGGAGAGGACTTAAACAATCAAATTGTCTGACTTACTAGACCTTAGTTTCAGTTTATAATTCTCTTTCTCTGATTTTTCAACCAGGGGGAGTTTTGAGTCAATCGGTGAGGAAATGCAGGGCTGAAAGTTCAAGTCTGACGGTAGTCCATGAAATTTTTTGATATGGCTCGAGTGCAACCACCCTTTACGTCCCTCAAGCTTCACGGCAGTCCTCGTTGTCAATAAGACGAGTCTGGGCGACTGCCAGCGAGGCTCCAGCGGGCTCCTCCTGTCGAAGTTCCTCACAAGCACGAGATCTCCGGGAACCACTTCATGCGGCTTCACCTCAGTGTTATCGGGAAAAGCTGCAGCTACCTGTGAACGACAAGATTGTAGTGCAGACATCAAGGAAGCCAGGTAATCTGTCAGCATATTACAATCAACATCAGTTATTTTACGAGGTATAGGCGTCCCCCACATATTTGGTGGTCTACCGAAGATCACCTCATACGGGGATAGCCCTGTTCGAGAGTGTGCTACCATTCTCATGTAAAAGAGAGCAACTGGTAAGGCTACTATCCAGTCGACACCTTTTTCTCTACAGATTTTCGCAAGTCTAATTTTCAGAGTCTGATTATGACGCTCCACGAGACCTGCTGCCTCGGGATGCCGGACACAGAGGAATTTCCATTGATAGCCTAACAAGAGTGAAACGTGTTTCATTAACTCGGATGAGAACGGCTGACCATTATCTGAATACACAGCACGGGGCAAACCATACCGTGGGAAAAATTCGCGAACCAGCTGCTTGGCAGTGGTCGGAGCAGTGTAATCTGAGACAGGGTAGGCTTCCGTCCAACGGGAAAGCGCACATACAACTACGAGGACATATTTGAATCCTCGACAACGTTCCATCTGGATATAATCCATCTGGAGGACTTCAAAAGGGTGATCGGGAGGTTGAAATCCACCTTGCTCTACGGGAATGCTTTTACCGGGATTGAACTGACAACAGATCATACAGGTACGTACTTTCTGTTTGGCTGCTGCTCGCAAGTGTTTATTGAACCAAATATGTTGAATACTATCTAGCATAGCTTTTTCTCCTAGGTGCGCTGGACTATGTATTGTGTTAATGATAACTTGGACCATGGAATCGGGGAGAAACCATATAGATTTTCCCTTCGTCATCCATCCCTGATCTGTCTGGATCCCTCCTAGTTCAGTCCATTTCTTGATTTCTTCTGGTGTAGCATGTGTCTGTATGTCAATTACATCAAGGGCGGGATCCTTAACTGTCATGCAGTGTGTCGATGTCGGAACTATTGTCTTTGTCATGTCAGTTGTGTGAGTCCAATTCTGAGCTGTCTGTTTAGCTGTTCGGTCTGCTAGATCGTTACCCTGGGAAATAATGTCGGTAACTTTTGTATGGGCTTTGCATTTCATAATAGATATTGCAGTAGGTAGATGAATAGCATCTAATAGAGCCTGAATGAGGGGACCGTGTTGAATGTTGGTACCGTGAGAAGTTAAATAACCTCTTTCTCGCCAAAGGACGCCGAAGTCATGGACGACTCCGAATGCGTAACGTGAATCTGTGTATATGTTAACTTTCCTATTTTTGGCTTGAATACAGGCTTGTGTCAGAGCGATGAGCTCTGCTGCTTGGGCTGACAGAGTGTTAATACAATTTGTTTCAATAACTTTAGTGTCTGTCGTGACTGCATATGCGGCCACTAACTTTCCTGTACTTGTTCTCATGCAGGAACCATCTACATACAACGTCAGGTCTGGATCTGGCAATGCAATATCTGTTAAGTCTTGTCTGGGTTTCGTCGTAATAGTAATGACTTCAATGCAATCATGTGCCAATGGGTCTGTTCCACTTAATGGCAAAAGTGTGGCAGGATTTAATGTACTACAACGTCTAATTTCTATGTGTGGCTGGAACAATGTCAATTCATAACCTGTCAGTCGTGCTATAGTCAAGTGTTGTGTTTGTGTCCGGTTCAAGAGAACCTCTACTGCGTGTGGTACTTGTACTGTCAATTGATGTCCTAATACTATGGCATCGCTTTGTCTGATCGCTAAAGCTGTTGCTGCAACTGATTTTAGGCACGCAGGTAGAGCCTGAGCTACCAGATCTAATGTGCTAGAAAAGTAAGCACACGGTTTGTGTGAACCTGCTTGTTCCTGAGTGAGTACTGACAAGGCAGTACCTTCGCGTTCTGTAACAAAAAGTGTAAACGGCTTACTGTAACATGGTGTCGCTAAAACGGGTGCTTGACATAAAGCTTTCTTTAAGCTTTCAAAAGCTTGTGTATGTTCCTGAGTCCAAGGGAGGACAGTCGATGTCGCTGCCTCCTGAGTTGTCAACTGAATGAGTGGTTTTGCTAAAAATGCATATTGGGGAATCCACTGCCTACAGTACGAAGTGAGGCCTATGAAGGCCCGTACCTCCTTTTGTGTCTTAGGTGTTGGCATGTTTATAATTAACTGAATGCGGTCAGGTGTAAGCTGTCTCCCCCCCTTGGACAGCAAGTGCCCAAGGTACACAACTTGCTGGACACAGAATTGTAGCTTCGAAGGGGACACCTTGTGTCCCTTGTCGGCCAGAAAATGTAAAACCGTCAGTGATGCTTTTTCACATTCGGGTTCGCTTCGGGCGGTGATCAGCAGATCATCGACATACTGAAGCAGGGCAGTGTTAACTGGCATTTGGATACTGTCAAGTTGTCTTTTCAGTGCTTGGCTATAGATGCTGGGGCTTTCTGTGAATCCTTGAGGTGCGCGTGTAAATTTGAAGCTTCGTCCATTTAAACAGAATCCGAACAAATATTGACTTTCCGGATCGATTGGGACGCTAAAAAAGGCGTTCTTGAGATCAATTACAGTAAAGAACGTTGCTTCGGAATCAATGGCTGTTAGTAATGAAGAGATATCTGGGACCACAGGGTATTGTGGTACAATGCATTTATTTAATTCGCGCAGATCAATAACTAATCGATATACTGGAGGTGCTTTCGGATCAGTTCGTTTAAGAATCGGAATAATCGGAGAATTACATATATTGGAGTCGGTTTCCACAACCACTCCTTGTACAATGAGCTCGTCAATGATTTGCAGCAAAGCCACAACAGCATCTGGAGGCAACTTGTATTGTCGTATTCGTGGTAATACCACTCCTGCTTTAAGTGTGACTCGATATGGTGTAATGTGCATACATCCTACATCAGTGGGGCCTTGTGCCCATAAATGTGCAGGTAGATTCTGTAACCGGTGATCTATGTCTTTTGACACGTAGTGACCTTTAAAGTCACGCAAAAATAGTCGTATTCCTTCCGGAGAACAACAAATTACAGCTCCTAGCGCTTTCAATGTCTTTATACCTAACAAGTTCTCTGGACATGATTTAGTAAGTAATAAGTCTGTAGTCCGGGTTAGTGGACCAACTGTAAATGGAAGTGGTTGCGATACTTCATTAATAATAGGCTTTCCTGAAAATCCAAGGGAAATATTCTGTAAGCCTGAGAGGGGTGCCCCTGGAACTTCGTTGTGGCTTATAGTCGTTCTGCTTGCCCCTGTATCAACTAGAAACTTTCTGTCTTTCCCTAATACTTGACTATGTACATAAGGTCCCTCTTGATCTACAGGTACCTCAATAAGGGGTAAGCCAACTTTCCTCTCTAGGCTGTTTCATGTGTATCGCTGATAATCTGGATAATCATTTTGTGCATATTGGTACATCTGTTGTGTCGTGTTTTGTGTTGCGGCAATAGGCTGTGACTGTGGTACTGTTACGGACTGTTGTGGAGCTGACATAGGCTGTACATTCTGGGGAACTGGTTGTTGGATCTGATCCTGTCTAGGTGGACGTGGTCTCTCCTTGGTTTTACCCGTAGAGATATTGTGTTTCAGAACTGCACAATCGTTTATATAATGACCTGGCTGTTTACAATAGTTGCATGTCCCTTTTACGGGAACTGCTGAATTACTGGACTGTGTCGTACCCTTTTTATGACCGTCAGCTGGAACTGACTGAGCAACAAGCATTTTCATTTTCGTGTCTTTCATACGTCTTTGTTCATGTTCTTGTTCTTCTCTAATTCTATTGTGGTGATATTGTAACATTTGTAACATCTGTGACGGGGTGTTACCTTGCCAAGTACTCTCGAATTTCAATACTCTATTCTTAACTTGGGGCAGGGAATTTTCGACTAGTTTGGTCACAAACAGATGTGGATACGACTCGCTATTTGCTTTTATGCCACTATTAATACCAAAACATTTTTCAAATCGGGAATAAAAATCACTAGTGTCTTCATATTGTTTTTGTTTACAGGCTGAAATTGCACCCCAATCTTCCTTTTTCGTAGTTAATAAACGAGGCAGTACTTGCACTAGTAATCCTGGCAATGCTGTAGTCTTTTCCCCAAGCCCTGAACCTGCGGCTCGGGCTCTTTCTTCGTTTTCTAATGCTGTCCAGTCTATCTTTTGGTCTCCCACCTCCCACTCTTTTTTTCTTTGAGTTTCTCGTAAATACCGGCAGGCAATAATACTTTTAATATTTTCATAATGTCAGGATAGGTATAATCTCCCATGAGTAACATGTCTTTTAATTCACGGTGGAAGCCTGCTGGATCTTTGTCATGACTTGGTACTACTTTTTTCATTTCTAATAATTCAATTTTAGTTATGGGCGTGTACACAAACACGCGTTTAAAAATATTGTCTTCACCTTTGACTGGGTGCACTTCACGTAAGGGATTCTGTCTGTCTATGTGATACGTTTTCCTTTCCACGGTGGGAACTGAAACATGTTCTGGGCATACGAAGACAAAGTACTGGTGTCTGTATTCTAGGATTTCTTTAATTAAATCAGTACTTGAACCTCTCCATTTATTCGTCAGTAATTCTATCATGATATCAGGTAGGGGACCAGGATCAGAATGTTGGCTTTTATATAATATAAGGAGGTGTTGAATCATGTATATACCAGCTAAACGCTGTTCGTCTGGTGTGAGATTCAGAAACGTGTGTGCTAATGCATCATCACTGTATTTCTCAGAACTGTCAGCCCATTGTATTGCTGACCTGGCTAATTCTTGTTCATCCATAGAATCGAGCACATGGTACCCCCTTCGCTCTCGGAGTAATTTATCAGTAGCCTGGAATAAGTGTTCAGGGGTCCTAGCATTTGATATAACTGTTTGAAAAATTCTGTTACATCCTGGACGTAACGGACGTGTTGCATTATTAATAGATCTTCCTCTACCTACCTAAGCTATCGTTTCTCTAGCTGATAATTCTAATTGTCCTGTCGTTATTTCTGATTCTTCCTCCTCTTCTCCCTCTGATTCAGTTTTATCGTTCTCTACTCTTCTTTCATGTATTCGTTCTACTTCTTTCCTGATCTTTCGACTCATAACTTCTATACTCTTCTGTTTATCATGTCTTCCCTCTGATATATTCTGACCCCATCTGGTAAGTACTTGCATTTCTTCCTGATCTACCTCAGGCCTATCTCTGTTTCGGATCAGGCAGTTTATGAAGAATCGTAACAGTAATTTCTGTATATCCACTTTCTGGTATTTCATGGCCTCGCCAATGTTTTCAGGACCTTGCCCTGTTTGGACAAAGTGGTATATATTGTCTAGATGAGCAACCATTCCTGGTAGTGTCATTAAATACATTGAAGCTCGTCGTATACGTAGTGATGACAGCAACATTCTGTCGTGTTTACCGGGCACGGGATCATATCTACAATCTGGAAGAGTTTCATTAAATATTTTGTGACTAGCTTGAGGTGTACGTTGGAGTGCCAGATCCCTATGAGTCAATCTCGGCACTGGCGGGGGCGTGGTAAAACCTCCTGTTGCACCTCCTGAGGTGCCTAGTCCAAAAGGATTCGTTGGATGTAAATTAGAGATTGTGGATGCAGGAAGGACTGTAGAAACGGACGGAACGCTTGAAATGTGTGGGGGAGTTTGTTGCTGCGGAGGTGTAGGCGGATGATCTTGATGTTGAACATTGTCAACAGATGATGCGCGTTGATGCGCAACATTAACATATTCGGGGGCTGCATCGTTTAAATAAGAAGAAAGGAAAATGTCCTTTGCGGTCTTGGGATGTACTTTAATCGGGAGTAATGGAGGTGGCAGATCCTTTGGTATCTCCGGGGTGGCCTTAGGTAAACCCTCGGCCAGAAGAGGATACATACCATTCATAAAAGTGTTTCGTTGTCTGTCTGCTTGTTCTGTTTTTACTCTGATACCTTCCTCAATTAATAGGTTTTCTCGGGTTTTGTCTGAATTCTCCCTACTTTTTTCTTCCTTTCTGAACGCTTTCTCTGTGCGTCTATGCGATTCTTTACGCCATAATTCAATGGCATCTTTCTGTGACTGTCTGGCTTTCTTTTTCCATAATAATTCTTCTACTCTCATGATGCAATCTGCATCCCAGGTCCCAGCGACGGGCCATCTCTGATTCTCTACTAAATCCTTGGTGTAGTCTACCCATAAATCAAGATATAGTACGGCATCTAGGCCATGTTTGTGATACATAAAGTACCCTGGAGTATCCCTAGGTGGAATGGGAACGGCTTCTTCGAGTATCCCTTTTCTAGTTTTTATCTGTCTTAATTTTGAAAAGAACGGCATCTTAAAACCTTGTTACTTGACTCTTACTTGGACTTGAACACAATTAATACAATAAACACAATAATGAAAATCGAACAATCACTCATACCACGACATTTAAAACATATTAAAACAGTTAAAACGAACAATGATAATCAGAATAAAACTAGTTACTGACATAATACTCGATGCTCTAGATAATACTGAATATACTAGATGTATTTACTAAACGTAACAGATATACTGCTAAACAGTACAGATACACTGCTACAACAGTGCAGACCGGATCTGTGTACCCAAACCCGTCTTGACCGGCACAAACTAATGTGCACGTCTAAATGCGTCCCCAGCAACGGTACTCACCGGGAAGCACGGAACGGAACAGAAGGCCTCGGAAACTGGACTGGACTGGACCGGACTGGACTCGACTCGGGGCATAAGTACTTCGGAAACTTCGGAAACCTCGGAACCTGGTGGGCCTCTGTATACCTCGGATCTTGCTCTCTCAGCTAGGCTCTGGTCGGGATTCTTCGCACTCCTCACCGCCTCGTCTGGGTGTTGATCGCAGCCCTAGTCACTCCCGCTTGGCCGGAGGGAGATACAGGAAATCCTGCGGTACGTGTAGTTGTCCGTCCAGCTGTGACAGGAGACCGGGCCTGCAACGCACCTCCGGCGCGTGAGATGGGGAAGGTGTCCCTGTTCGGGCGCCAATTATGTGGTAAATATTTAAATTACCTGTACTATTTTTTATGCGGTAAAGTTCAATAAGAATAACTCAGAAAAATAAGAGGCAGAATCCGTGGTATTCGAGGTTCTTAAAAGGACTTTATTCCTCACAGGGAATGATGATTCGAATCATGGCTACCATATTCCATCACCACGAAGGTTCAGGAAGGGATAGACAATACATTATTGACAAGTAATGATATATATAAGCATTACATTGAGACAGATGCAGGAGGCGTAACAGCTGATAATACAGATAAGAATATACATACGTAATGGAGAAAGGCGTAACAATAGGCGTAGACTAGAAACGTCATTTAAGATGATATCATAAGTGGGTGGAGTCATAAGAGAATTTTGCAATGTCAGCAGAAAGACTTGGCAGAGATGCGCGCGCAGCCGCATGACGTGTGATTGACGTGTAACTAGGGGGTGAAGGGGACTTGACATTTAGCTCTACATGTGGAGACAGAAGTCTGGGGGGTCAAGTCAACCTAATCCCAAATCATATCTAATATCTTGTGTTTAAAGAACTGTATTATCCAAAAGGAAAGGTCTCTCGGGCAGAATCTATTCTATACTGACTGTTAGTGCGTGTACAAGCGTCTACGTGTCTACATGAGATGCGTGGGGCATGGGCCTTCCATGGTAGCAGGAGCTATGAATTACTTGCACGGAGGCAGTGAGGCCGGGCCCTTTGCTCTGTAGCTGAAAGGATGTTTACCTAAACTACTAGACAGGAATGCATTTGGTTGAGGAGCGGAGCAGATAACTTGAAGGTGAAATACAGTCTTTGGCAGGCAACAGGCTGAGCCGGGCACCGTTAGCCGCGCAGGGAGTAGGACAAAGTTCATGGATACAGATGCAAGCTTAGGCTGGAGCTTTCAGAGGCAGAAGGCAGGAAAAGGCTCGATGACAGAATTCAGGGCCTACTCGCCTGAACTGTAAAACGTGGAAAGTGAACCACACAAAGTCGGTGGCCAATCATATGTAGGAACGGAATATCCGACCCATTCATGGCGGATCTGAAAGAGGACATGTTGACGGTGGACGCACATGTATTTGCGTCTTCATAGCTGGAAGTGGAGGGAACATACATGTACCTGTAGCATGTACATGGAGCCGTTGGGGTCTAAGATAGGGGACATAACTGATCATAAAATTCATATTTCCTCAAGCGTGACGCAGCTCCAGCAATGGTCTGGGGGGCCCTATCTTGCTAATGCTGCGTCAGTCCTTACGCCTGCTTCAGGCAGGCGCAGGGTTTTGACTCAGCATGGGCCTAAAAGTGACTGAGTGAAATCTTGTAGATTTCACTCAGCCACTTTTAGGAGGCGTTCCTGTGCGTGAACACCCTTCCCCCCCCTGCGCAGGAATGCCTACATGTGGCACAGGGCTTTACAACGTGACGCATCTCCCAGATGCGTCGCGTTGTAAGTACCCCGCAGCATGGCGCAGGATTTGTGCCGCCGCTGCGTCACAAAAGTGACACAACGGCGGCATAAATGAGGCGCAAGGGGCTTGTAAATCTGCCCCTTAATCTTTTGTTTAACACTTTTTTTACTATAGACTCATAAGAAATTGCGTAAAATATCAATACATTTCTGTCGTACATTGCAAATACTACTACAATCCAAAGTATACACTGGGGCATTAGTACGTCTCCCTAGAATTTCATCAGCTATCACTTCTTCTACATTTCTAGGTACTATCTTTTCTTTTTCAACTGGACAACCGTTTTTAACCTCATAAGCACGACCAGATGTATCAACTGCCTGCAATAAAGTACTGGTTTGAAAATAGCTCTCTTCATTAAAAAAAGGCTCTGAACTTGAACTGTGTTTCCATTAGGGGTGGGCGGAATTTGCGAAATTCACTTTTGCAAATTATCGCGAAAATGTTAAAAATCTCCGCAAACACGCAGAAATATCGCGAAGATGCGGAAGTTTTTTTCCCGCCCGTTCGTGGTATTTTCTGCGTGGTCGCAGCTCGCCAACTTACCCATGCGGTTGCTCGCGGGTGCTGCCATCTTGTTTTCACTTGTCTCACGGTGCATGATCGCGAGAAGAAAGACGTGATCGCGCGACGAATGACGTTACTGCGGGCGCGAACTGTCGCGAGACAGCGCAAATGGCTACCAACAATCCAGCATCTCGTGGAGAACGCGACTGGATCAGGAAAACTTGTCGCGAACGCGGGGATTCAGGTAAGGCGATCGCGCGCACGCGAGAATGTTTTATTTTACAGCACGAGCAAGCAAAATATTTCAGGTAAAATGCGGATTGCGGAAATTTTGACATTTTTGCGCTCTCCGCGGGACGCGAAAATGTCAAATTATCGCAATTTCCGCGAACGGAACAGATTTTTAGCCCAGGGCTAGTTTCCATTCACCCAAAAAAATATCACACAAGTTAATTCTGTTAATTACTCTCTTCTTTTTACTTTTGGCCTTCATAAAATGTATTGGCTTATCTAATGATCGAATTCTGTTTAAAACTAACATGAATAATTTCCTTTTTATTTCAAAAGCCTTTTCAACAATAGTTTCAATCTTTTTCTTCTTTATATAAAATGCTGATCTTTTTTTATATTTCTTCACATCTTTTAACAAATTAAAGACAACTCTATTGTAAAACATTCTTTTCCTTATTTCATCAAATTAATTCTTACTTCTTTTACCATCCATTGGTTTTTGAGAACGAAATGTCCCGTTAATTTCTCCTTTTGCACTATGCACACTGTTTCTAGCCTTTGGAAGTTTCTTATTAAATTATTTTGTTCTCTTACCGCAAGACTTTTTCTTTTGTCCCACACGTTGTTTTTCATCTAATTCTTGTTGTTGTGTTTTCTTCAAATAATAGTTCTTTTTTTGTTGTTTTCTCATTTCATTTTTTTTAGTCATGGTAAGTTTTTTTTAATGATGATGAACAATATCTGTTAAAAAAAAAAAAAAATATATATATATATATATATATATATATATATATAATATTATTGAAATAAATCTCTAAAATATATTACTGTATTAGTAAACAAACGTATATAAAAACCATTTAAATGATTTGTTTTAAAATCACAATCCATGTACTACAGTACACAGGTATTAGCTGGATAATTGTTGGGAGTCAATGAGTAGTGTTTATGTGTTTAGAGGACTACATCAATAGTGGATAGATGATTGTAATACTGGATGTATTAGTACCTGGGTCATTCCATGAGTACATGGGTACTGACTGGATGATTAGAGTACCGCAATGAAAGAGAATGGCGAATTTATAAGTGCCTTTGTTTTGGCACAGTGATTAGATAAAGACAAGCTTCTGACAGGATGATTCCAGGAGTGGACAGAGAGTGACAGTGTGAATGGTAGACTGCATGGGTACTACCTGGATTATTGCAGGAGTAAATCAATAGTCTGCAGGGGGTTAAGGGACTGGATAGATTATGCACATTTGACTGTAGCACTGTGTGTGTTAATGCACGAGTCATTGTACAAGTGCATGCATATTGACTGGTGGGTTAGAGAGCCGGTGGTTGACAGCAGGGTGAGTTTATAAGTGCTTGTGTTTTGGTAAAGAGATTAGATAAGGGCATGGTTCTGTCACGATGATTGCAAGAGTGCACAGAGAGTGACAGTGTGATTGGGGCAGTGAGTGAGTCCTACTTGGGTTATTGCAGGAGTGAATCAGTACTCTGAAGGGGGTTAGGGGACTAGATAGATTGTGCACATTTGACTGTAGCACTGCATGTCTTAATGCCTGAGTCACTGTACAAGTGCATGGATAGGGACTGGATAGTTAGAGTGCTGGTAGTTGACAGAAGGGTGAATTTATAAGTGCTTGAGTTTCGGCACAGTGATTAGATAAGGACATGGTTCTATCAGGATGATTGCATGAGTGGACAGAGAGTGGCAGTGTGATTGAGGCACTGCATGAGTAGTACCTGGAATATTGCAAGAGTGAATCAGTACTCTGCAGGGGATTGCATAGATTGTGCTCATTTGACTGTAGCACTGCGTGTCTTAATGCCTGAGTCATTGTACAAGTGCATGCATATTGACTGGTGGGTTGGAGAGCTGGTGGTTGACAGCAGGGTGAGTTTATAAGTGCTTGTGTTTTGGTACAGAGATTAGATAAGGGCATGGTTCTGTCAGGATGATTGCAAGAGTGGACAGAGAGTGACAGTGTGATTGGGGCACTGCCTGAGTCCTACTACGGTTATTGCAGAAGTGTATCAGTACTCTGTAGGGGATTAGGGGACTGAATAGATTCTGCACATTTGACTTTAGCACTGCGTGTCTTAGTGCCTGAGTCATTGTACAAGTGCATGGATAGGGACTGGATAGTTAGAGTGCTGGTAGTTGACAGCAGGGTGAGTTTATAAGTGCTTGTGTTTCAGCACAGTGATTAGATAAGGACATGGTTCTGTTAGGACAATAGCAGGAGTGGTCAGAGATTGACAGTGTGATTGGGGCACTGCATGAGTACTACTTGGGTTATTGCAAGAGTGAATCAGTACTCTGCAGGTGATTAGGGGATTGCATAGATTATGCTCATTTGACTGTAGCACTGCATATGTTAATGCATGAGTCATTGTACAAGTGCATGGATACTGACTGGATAGTTAAAGTGCTGGTAGTTGACTTCCGGGTGAGTTTATTAGTGCTTGTATTTCAGCACAGTGATTAGATAAAGACAGACTTCTGACAGGATGATTCTAGGAGTGGACAGAGAGTGACAGTGTGATTGGTGGACTACATGGATACTACCTGGGTTATTGCAGGAGTGAATCAGTAGTCTGTAGGGGATTAGGGGACTGGATAGATTGTGCACCTTTGGCTGTAGCACTGTGTGTCTTAATGCCTGAGTCATTGTACAAGTGCATTGATACTGACTGGATAGTTAGAGTGCTGATAGTTGACAGCAGGGCGATTTTATAAGTGCTTGTGTTTTGGTACAGTGATTAGATAAAGACAAGCCTCTGACAGGATGATTCCAGGAGTGGACAGAGAGTGACAGTGTGATTGGGGCACTGCATGAGTACTACCTGGAATATTGCAGGAGTGAATCAGTAGCCTGCAGGGGGTTAAGGGACTGGATAGATTTTGCACATTTGACTGTAGCACTGCATGTCTTAATGCCTGAGTCATTGCACAAGTGTATGGATAGGGACTGAATGGTTAAAGTGCTGGTAGTTGACAGCAGGGTGAGTTTATAAGTGCTTGTGTTTCGGCACAGTGATTAGAATTAGATAAGGACATGGTTCTGCCAGGATGATTGCATGAGTGGACAGAGTGACAGTGTGATTGAGGCACTGCATGAGTCCTACTTGGGTTATTGCAGGAGTGAATCAGTACTCTGCAGGGGATTAGGGGACTGCATAGATTCTGCACATTTGGCTGTAGCAATGCGTGTCTTAGTGCCTGAGTCATTGTACAAGTGCATGGATAGGGACTGGATAAGTAGAGTGCTGGTAGTTGACAGCAGGGTGAGTTTATAAGTGCTTATGCTTCAGCACAGTGATTAGATAAGGACATGATTCTGGCAGGATGATTGCAAGACTGGACAAAGACTGGTAGTGTGATTGGGGCACTGCATGAGTACTACTTCTGTAATTGCAGGAGTGAATCAGTAGTCTGCAACGGGTTAGGGGACTGGATAGATTGTACACATATGACTGTAGAACTGCATGTCTTAATGCCTGAGTCATTGCACAAGTGCATGGATAGGGTGTGGATGGTTAGAGTGCTGGTAGTTGACAGCAAGGTGAGATTATAAGTGCTTGTGTTTCGGCACAGTGATTAGATAAGGACATGGTTCTGCCAGGATGATTCCATGAGTGGACAGAGAGTGACAGTGTGATTGAGGCACTGCATGAGTAGTACCTGGAATATTGCAAGAGTGAATCAGTACTCTGTAGGTGATTAGGGGACTGGTTAGATTGTGCATATTTGACTGTAGCACTGCGAGTGTTAATGCCTGAGTCATTGTACAAGTGCATGGATAAGGACTGGATAGTTAAATTGCTGGTAGTTGACAGCAGGGCGAGTTTATTAGTGCTTGTATTTCAGCAGCACAGTGATTAGATAAAGGCAGGCTTCTGACAGGATGATTCCAGAAGTGGACAGAGAGTGACAGTGTGATTGGTGGACTGCATGGATACTACCTGGGTTATTGCAGGAGTGAATCAGTAGTCTGAAGGGGGTTAGGGGACTGGGTAGATTGTGCACCTTTGACTGTAGCACTGCGTGTCTTAATGCCTGAGCCATTGTTCAAGTGCATGGATACTGACTGGATAGTTAGAGTGCTGGTAGTTGACAGCAGGGTGAGTTTATAATGGCTTGTATTTCAGCACAGTGAATAGATAAGGACATGGTTCTGTTAGAATAATTGCAGGAGGGGACAGAGAGTGACAGTGTGATTGGGGCGCTGCATGAGTGCTACTTGGGTTATTGCTGGAGTGAATCAGTAGTCTGCAGGGGATTAGCGAATGGATAGATTGTGCGCATTTGACTGTAGCACTGCATGTCGTAATGCCTGAGTCATTGTACAAGTGCATGGATAGAGACTGGAAAGTTATAGTGCTGGTAGTTCACTATAGGGTAAGTTTATAAGTGCTTGGATTTCAGCACAGTGATTAGTTAAGGATATGGTTCTGTTAGAATAATTGCAGGATTGGAATATTGCAAGAGTCATTGTACAAGTGCATAGATAGAGACTGGATAGTTAGAGTGCTGGTAGTTGACAGCAGGGCGAATTTATAAGTGCTTGTATTTGAGCAAAGTGATTAGATAAGCAATCAAAACTCACCTCTTCCCACCCCTATAAACCTTTCTCCCCCCCCACAGGTTATACTATGGTTCCTAGCGCCGGGACGCCCCGTTGCTGGGGCAGCTGTCACGCTCAACAAACCTATAACATAACATAACATAACGACATGGTTCTGTTAGGATAATTGCAGGAGTTTACAGATAGTAACCGTGTGATTGGGGCTCTGCATGAGTGAATTAGTACTCTGCAGGGGGTTAGGGAACCACATAGATTGTGCACATTTGACAGTAGCAGTGCGTGCCTTAATGCCTGAGTCATTGTACAAGTGCAAGGATAGTGACTGGATAGTTAGAGTGCTGGTAGTTGACAGCAGGGTGAGTTTATAAGTGCTTGTGCTTCAGCACAGTGATGAGATAAGGACATGGTTCTGTTAGGATAATAGCAGGAGTGGACAGAGAGTGGCAGTGTGATTGGGGCACTGTATGAGTACTACTTGGGTTATTGCAGGAGTGAATCAGTAGTCTGCAGGGGTTAGGGGACCGGATAGATTGTGCACATTTGACTGTAGCACTGCATGTCTTAGTGCCTGAGTCATTGTACAAGTGCATGGATAGGGATAGTTAGAGTGCTGGTAGTTGACAGCAGGGTGAGTTTACAAGTGCTTGTGTTTTGGCACAGTGATTAGACAAGGATATGATTCTGTCAGGATGAATGAAGAAGTGGGCAGAGAGTGATAGTGTTATTGGGGCACTGCATGAGTACTACTTGGGTAATTGCAGGAGTGAATCAGTAATCTGCAAGGGGTTAGGGGACTGGATAGATTGTACACATTTGCCTGTAGCACTGCATGTCTTAATGCCTGAGTTATTTTACAAGTGCAAGGATAGTGACTGTATAGTTAGAGTGCTGGTAGTTGACAGCAGGGTGAGTTTATAAGTGCTTGTGTTTCGGCACAGTGATTAGATAAGGTCATGGTTCTGTCAAGATGATTGCAAAAGTGGACAGGGATTGACAGTGTGATTGGGGCTCTGCATAAGAGATTAGTTCAAAACCCAATGATTTGAGGATCTGAGCCAAAGCAGCAACATAGATGTTAAACAGAGTCGGGCTCAAAGATGAGTCCTGTGGCAATCCTTTGGAAACCATATGAGATTTCAATAGACCCAGGGCAATTGTTTGCGTCTGATCACCTAGAAAGTCATCCAGCCATCGAACAACATTATCTCTGATGCTGATCGGATACATTCTGCTCACCAATATTGCATGCGAAACTGTGTTGAAATACCCTGAAAGATCAAGCAGCACAAGCATAGGAGGTTACTCTGGCAAACAAAGAAAGACGGATGCAATCTGTGACTGCAACAGTGCAGTCTCTGTGATACGGGCAACACTAAATCCTGATGGTGAGAGATCAGAAATTGCATGGTCCTCCAAATTGTTTATTCACCCAGCTTTTGAGCATTTCTACAGCAAAGGGAGGAGAGATATGGGTCGATAATGGGCCAGTCATTTGGGATCGCAGTTAGATTTTCAAAGTATAGGGGAGACCAGAGCGGTCTTCCAGGCTAATGGTAATTTCGATGACTCTAGAGAGAGGTTAAATAATAATAAGATGGAAGGGACTTATACTGCAGCTAAAGTAGCAGAGACCATAGGGGACAGACATCAGCAGGAGAAACTGATTTGGCTTTAGTCATGAATGCTAGGATATGTTCTGCAGTGAGGGGAGTTAAAACTTATACCAATGCAGAGTGGAATCATTAAGTTAAGGGGCACAGTCTTTGAGATGTAGTTAGTCTGACCTTAATTGATGGAAAGTTTCTTGTATATGACATAAGTCTATTTCTCGAAAAAGTCAGCTAAGGAATTACAAAGTTGTCGGAAAGCAGTATTACCTGCAATGCAGGCACAAGGCTTAATAAAATCATTGGAGCCTGGACAGAAAAAGGCATCTGCTGACCCACTGAATCATAAGCCCCAGTAATTGTCAACTTAACCTATTTGAACAAGGTAGCAGAAGAGGTGTGAAGAACCAGAGTACGGAGGCCAAAGGTAACGAAAAATGAATCCACTTTATGGAAAGACTCTGTTTGAGGCAATAAAAGTCCTATGATCATCTAGGGTATGCAACTGGACTTGGTCCTCCAAGGAAGGATCCATAAAAGAAGTATGATGTTCTCCGAACAACTGAAGGATGTACGCATCTCAGGAAGAAAAGAAGGATTCAGTCTCAAAATAACATGATCCACAAAAAAAACATAGAAAAGGAGGAGAAGATAAAAATAGACCAAGTTCCCCAAACCGTTGACCTGAGCAGATATCAACCAGAAACATCACATTGGCCAACAAAAACCTCAAATCTGAAGATTCAAGACGCTCAAAACGGAGGGCCCATGAGCCTATGCAACACCAGGGGAAGATCCCAAGAGGGAACCAAAGAATGTAACACAGGCTGTTTAAGGGAAAAAACTCCTCAAAAGACGCGAAGCTAAAGCAGAAATGGCCAAAACATCAGGATCCCTGATAGCCTGGAGTGCAAATAGCCAGACCCATCAAAAAACCATCTCTCATGAACTCCAAGATATTACTGGGAAACACACACATAAGGAGACACAGCCATAGCCCAACTTCACTTCTCAATATTTCTCCAAAGGCACCCATTCATCTTCAATGTAGAGGGACACTTAGAGTGCTGAATAGATTCTGCAAAGTCTGCAGAACAACCTTGTGAAATCAGTCATATCCTTTCAAGTGCCAGACCCCCTAATCTTAGTCTCTCCGTTGACTCCAGAGGCAGACGGGGGACCTCAGATGGGATGGTAGGAAGGGGAACTGACACTGGGGAGAGACTGATAACTGAATGACAGGGGAAAACCCAGGCTGCTTTCTCCACTCAGAAGTCACCAGATGACCTTCTGCATTGTCTGACTGAATCGTTCTGACTATCCTGGATATAAACTGGAAAGGAGGAAACCAATACAGGAGAACTGCCGGCTACTGCACCAACAGAGCATCCATTGCCCATGCCCTGTGAGAATAAATCAGGGAACAGGAGGAGGGGAGAAGAATGTTGACTTCTTTCGCAAACAGATCAAACCTCGGTGTTCTGTACCTCAATGTGATCTATTTTTTTTTTTTTTATTGAAATCCGTATAGATTTTTTTTATCCATAAATACATCCATTAAATTCATTAAATATATCAACAAAACAATATAGAATTGTCACGTAGCACCAAATAACCGGAGATAGTACATCCCAAAATTTGTAGAGAAGACCCACATGTTATATTCTGGATCCACTGCTAATAATTGCTACACACTAAACAATTGATTAAACCTTAGATATATATATATAGATCCATAAATATGTTCAAAATAATAATTGATCCTGTATTCATTAAAATGGTAAAAATGTATGGAAAATATCAAATGTCATAAAATGGATTAACATACAGGTATTATTATGCATAGAAGTCAGACATATTAAGAATCCCTCCGCTGAGATAGGCTAAATACTAAAATCTTACTCAAAATAGCCTGCCCAGACCCTCTCAAACTTCTTATGACCGCCTGTTTTTAATGCATAAGCTTATTCGCTTTTTTTACTTGCTTCATTTTCCGAATCCATTCATATTTAGACGGTATGGCGTCTGATCCCCATCTCTGAAGTAAAAGGGATCTTGCGACAGCCATTGCGATATATTATAATTTAAGCAGTCTATCTGACAGGAGAAGGTCTGGGTCATAACCAAATACTATTAACCGAGTATTTAAACCTGTAAAAATTCCACATTTGTGTTCCAGATAGTAAAAAATGTCCTTACAGAACCTCTGAATCTAGGGGCATTGTGATATAATATGTGTCCAATTGGCGGAAAGAAGGTTAAGGCAGCGAAAACACTGTGCAGATTGGTTGGAATAAATCTTAGACTGAAAAAGTGCAGTTCTATATAGTAGCCATTTACTAAAAAACAACATCCTACGCTAATTAGCTCCCCTTAACAAACTAAAATTCAGAGTACTAACTACTAACCACATATTCGCTGTAATTTCCATCTCATCGTATTTTGCCCATTTCGCTATGGCCTTTGCCTCCAAATCAATACCTTTGATAGAGGATAAGCGCTTTTTCCATTCCCCGGGCTTCTTTAATATAATGTATTCTAAAAGATCATAAACTAAGGATTGTCAATGATTTGGAGCAGATCTAGTTTACTTAAAAACTTACTAAAGATATTATATGACCCAAGGAGAAGAAAATCATTTGGAATTAAGTAAGACATTTCAGTTATATTCAGCCATCTATCATTCCTTAAAACTCTGTAATATTTCCAAATCCAGCCTTTGCCCATTTTTGTGTAATTCCCAATGATTCTCTTATCCCGGATTGTAAGATAGGGCCAGATAATGGAGTTGAAGAGTTAATTACAGGAATAGAATACCTTCTATAAAAGGCCTGACATTTATGGAAAAACCACTGTATGCACTTATATCGTACTAATTTGGGAGATTTGACTAGTGTTAGTGGACAGGGGATCTGATTTTCTTTACAAATTAAATTCATGAAACAATTAATAAAAATACCCGATTGCAGTTCCGGTTTAGGTTTAAATCTGGACATGTCTTGTGCAAAATACGCAAAGTAATAATCACTCAAATTTGGGAGAGCTAATCCACCTTTTTACAGTTCCTCAAATAAAGTGCTAAGTGCAATTTGGGGGACCTTTTTTCCCCCATATAAAAGATGTAAACATAGACTATATTTTAGTACAAAAGGAACTCATTAAAACACAGGGAATTGCTGAGAACAGGAAAATAAACAGCGGAAGAACTGACATTTTAATCAAAGCAGCCCTGCCCAAAATGGTTAATGGGAGTGAATTCCATCAGAGAATAGATCCTGGACCTTTTGTAAAAGTGGGGCAAAATTCAAATCATATAAGTGAATGATTTGTGTTGGAAAATAAACCCCAAGATATATTTTTGGTTTTGTATTTAAACAGGACAGAATATCGAGGTGCAAACCCATCAGTGCTCCGTCACACTGCGTACCTTCTGTCTTTTTTTAATTTATTTTATATCCACCAAGCAATTCAAATTGTTAATTTCAAACGTCTTTACTTGAGCCTCTTCCTCAGGCTTTATAATAAGCATAATATCGTTGGCGTATAATTTCAATTTTGCCATAGTTGGCAATGGAGGACACACATCAGTACTATTCCTGATGGCAATCGGCAATGGCTCAAAGGAAAAGGTAAACAGCACCGGGGACAATGGACATCCTTGTCTAGTTCCCCATTTAACCTTAACTTGGCTGACCGCCATGCTGTTAACAATTATGTTGGCTTCTGCATTAAGATATAATTTCTGAACCAGCCCTGTGATCTTAGGAGGTATGCCGAAACTAGCCAAAATAAAAAAAAAAGTCTCCTAGACAACTAGATCAAATGCCTTTTCTGCATCTAAAAGGAGGATCAGAGCTGGTGTCTTCCGAGTCTCAAAATAATCTAGTGCTTCCGCTAAATAATGTTTATTAGTGCCAAGCTGCCTCCCATCAATGAATCCATTTTGATCAGGGTGAATCAAATGCAAGGCAATTTGGTTAAAAAGATTAGCAAAAAGTTTAGGTATTATATTATAGTCAGAGTTTAAAAGCGTGATGGGACAATAGGAATTGGGGTCTTCACTATCCTTGCCTTTTTTTAAAACAACTGACTATATTCCCATTTCTAAATGACAATGGCATCACCCCACCATCTAAAATTGAGTTGGCCAGCAATAAAAAAGAATCCAAGATGGTACTGGAAAACGTTTTAAAGAATTCTGCCGGGAGGCCATCCGGCCCACAGGCTTTACCATTCGGAAGATTTTTAATCACATCCTCCAGTTCATTTTTTGTGAAAGAACTCGTCATGTTTAATTTTTCATCATCTGAAAGTACAGGCAGTTTATACTTCTGAAGAAAATTTCTCAGGGTTGTTATATTAATAGTCTGTTGTTGCCCGTATATGCTCCTATAATGATGTAACATTACATCCCCTATTGCTGCCGGGTCGTCAGTTCGGGAAGCAGTTATAGGACATTTCAATACAGTTAGTAGATTAGTTGCAGCCTGCTCTCCTGCCTGCCAGGCTAGAAACCGCTCGGTATAGTTACTTTCTCCATATATTTTTTGCTTGTGGTGCTGATAAAAAGATTCACCTTTGAGATAATATTTTTCACTAAGATCCCGCTTAGCCTGATCCAACTGCCGTTGGTTAAAAGCTGAAGGACTGCTGAGAAATGTATCGAAGGACCTTTGCACTTTCTGTTCTAATGTTCGCTTTTTGACCTTGGCTTTCCTAAAATTATCGGCATCCTTCCTGATAGCTAGTCCCCTTAGAAAGGCCTTGAACGAGTCCCAGACCACATGCAGAGGTGCTGAGTCATAATTTCGCTCAAAGAATTCTGTAATCTCAGATTTAATAAAAAGTACTCAGTTCTCATCTGATAAGTATTGCCTATTTAACATTAGGCCTGGGCGTAGTTCGCGAAGTAGCACTTCGCGAAGCTACGCAAAGTGAAGTTCGCACTACGCGAGCTACGCGTAGCACTTCGCGAACTGCGTAGTACCTTGTTCGCACTGTGCCAGATGTCGTTTTCAATGATTGCACAGTGCGGACAAGCAACCGGCACTGTGCAATCATTGAAAATGGCATCTTGCACAGTGCGAGCTGTAGTTTTCTGCTGCTCGAGTAGATTTTTACTCGAGCTTCAGCTTTCTCAACGCGAACTGGTAGTTTCTCATCGCGAGCGGTCGCGAGCATACGCGACCACTCGCAATGAGAAACCTGACCTTCTCGCGTTGGGAATCTCGCCGGGAGGTTTATTTTCCATGCTCGCGATCGCCAACTTGAAGTTGCTGATCGCGAACAGGGAAAAAGTCTTGCCGGGATGTCATTTTACTTGCTCGCGGTCGCCAACTTGACGTTGAGGATCGCGAGCAAGCAAAAAATGACCGCAGCACTACGCAACACTACGCTACGCGTGTTCGCACTGTGCTACGTGCAGTTCGCGTAGTGCGAAGTAGCGCGAACTTCGCAAACTACGCGAGCGTAGCGTAGTGCTTCGCCCAGGCTTATTTAACATCCATCTTTTGGGGTCATGGTGTATTTACCTAGCTCTGAGTCAAGAATCACCATTGCATGATCCAAAAACCCATTCTGTAGGATTCTCTGCTGGCTAAAAATCAATCTCATGGAAATGAGAAAACGATCAATGCGCGATGAGGTACGAAATCTACCTGAGGAGCAAGTATAGGCAATCTTAGTAGGAAATGCAGCCCTCCAGGGATCCAAAATATCCATAGTCAAGCTATAATTTTGCAAAGCTCTTAATGTTTTAGGTTTTAACTGTTTTTTGGACAAAGCAGAAGAGTCGATTTTAGGGTCAATTAAAAAATTGAAGTCCCCCCCCTAAGATCAATTCGCCAGGTATTTGGATTTATGATTGAAAAAGTTCCTCATATGGCATAGGGTTATCTTCCACAGGGGCATATATGCTGGCAAATGTTAAAAGTCTGCCCCCTACATTACAGGTGGCCCAAAACCACCTTCCATTCTGATCATTTAAAGAGTTAATGATATCGGCCTGACGTTTTTTGCTGAGAAAAATCTCCGTGCCCCTACGAGATGCCGGAGATGAAGAGAAACCCCTATAAGCTGACCAGGACCTAAACATTGAGAAATCTTCTAGTTTCTCATGCTGGTATAGGGGTCTCTTGTAATATAATGGCTGCTGGATTTTCTGTCTTAATCCATTCCTCAATGGCTCGCATTTTCTCCCGCACTGACCCTGATTAAAGCTGCACGTATTCGTCCGGCTTCTGGCTTACCGCCGTGTTTATTTTCTCGCGGGGTGTTACACACCCCCTCATGCCGCGATCTGGCCTCCCGTGCCTCTTCGACATATTTGCCATATCCTCAAACAGCCCTGATGAGTCACAATTGTTACACGTTGTGACGAAACACGTGTCGGCTGATTTGTACTCATGTTGTATTAGTCTGAACTCACATACATAAAGAAATTTTGCTCTTTATACGCCTATTGTCGACCTCTGTGATTTCATAACAGGAGATTTCAGATATCTATTTGATTTTGATGGGCATACCCAGAACGTAATTTTCATACGTGTGCACAGGACTTCATTTCTATTTTGTTGATGTGGGCCTTGACCCACTCATTTGCAGGGGTTGTTTCCTTGGGTTTGTTCCCCCTCACCTAGTAGCACCGGAAACACTTGATCTCTGTGACACCAACGTCGCACACGCTTGAGCGCCAACCTTCCTCAAATTCAATCAAACCCTCACCACTGTTTCTATGAAAAAATCATTCTTGAGCATAGTTCTGATTTTATTCAGTGTTAGACCCTACTAAGAGATGTACTCTCTATTGTGCACTGAGTTCCACTGCCCTGTCATTCTTCACTGTGGCTTCCTCTAGTTCCTGTTTCAGCTGTCATAGAAACCATCCTAACACTCGAGGGCTTTTCACTTCCCACTGGTGCTGTGGTGGACCTGTTGGCAGCATTAGCAACCTCATTTCCCCAAGAGTATTTGTCAGCTGTGCAAGACTTCTGTCTACATTACCATTGTGACGAATCATTTCAGTTTCTATGGGGTATATTATCAAGAAACAGCGTTACAATTATCGCCGCTTTAGCTGCAGAAAACTGCCGGTAAAGCGGCGATAATGGGCTTGATAATATGCCCTTGTGAATTCCCATAGAAGCCCATGTTCCGGTGTGAACATGGGCTTTTATGGGAATTCTCTGCGGCATATTATCAAGCCCATTATCGCCGTTTTAGCGGCCGTTTTCTGCCGCTAAAACGGCGATAATCGCCCTGCTTGATAATATGCCCCCAAATTTCATGTTTGTCTTCACATGGTAGTCATTCTTGAAGCCAGTGTTGAAGGCTAACTCTATTTACACAATTCCTACCAGAGGGGATAGGTCTTTCTAGAAGAGTGAGCGGTGAAAGGAAACAAATGACTGGTTATCATCATATTATACTGCAACCAATGTGCAGGGCTGCAGATACGGGGGCCCAGCAGTGCCTGGCACCCCCATCTTGATGCTTGCCCCCCAAATGTTCTTGGCAGTGGGAAGATGACAAGGATATTTTTAAAGAAATGCTCAGTACCATGCAGGCATTTATTGCCTCAAGATAAACACAGAATGTAAGCTAAAGTGTGCTCCAGTTAAGAATAAGCATTTCTTAGTAAAAAAGCTTTGCATTCTTTTTATGATTTAAACACTCTGATTTCAGACCGTGATGATTTGTGTTCCAATAAATGGCTGAGAACTGTACAATTCACAAGTATAATACATGCAATCTGGACTAGAGTAAGAGTAAGAAGTTCATACTGGTATTGTAGCTAGAAATGAAAATCAGGTATGCTTGGGAAATACTTTCAGGAATGCATGAATTACAGATTAGAATTAAAAACGCAATGCAGGGCACCATTAAATATAAATGGACCTAGATACAAGATAAATGAAAGCATAAAAACAATCAGGTTTTGGGACACAACGTTAGCATTTATAAAATGTCCTTTGGACTTTGGAAAACAATTGTATTCAATTGTACTCTGTTTTTACGTAGCCTGGAGCCTGTTCCTCACAAGGCTTATGTTAAATCATGCTGCTGATTGGTCTGGGTTCAATATTTATATATAGCTTCATACCAGGGAAAAGGATTTTGAAGCACACAATTTGTATCAACTGCTTGGTGCATGATTGAAAGGATGGTTGTGTGGTTTCACCTTTATTGGGCATGTTAGGTGAAGGAAATGTGGTATGATAGGAGAGTATGTTCTGCCGATGCAAGTCTTGGCGTCGGCTCAGCATCCTGTGACTCCGGGTAAATCACTTAATCTCTCTGTGCCTGAAATAAATAAATGTGACAGTGTTTAATGCAAATGATGCTCATGTAAAGCACTCCAATAACTTTGGGTTGAGTTTGCCAGATATAAAATTAAAGAATATAAACAATTGATTAATATATGATGACAGAGGGCACATGTCATATGGCGTGTAGCTGCACATGTGTTGCAGAGGGTGTGAGAGAGACTCAGCCGCACCTGCATGCACTATAGATGGAATTCACTGCTGATGTGCATCACCATGGTCCATTATGGTATAGAGCACTCATCAACTACCAATCGAAGACCATATGCATTTGGAGGAATTGTTAAATCACCAAGTATTATTATAAATGGGATAAACTTCCCCCTGCTGTACATTAAAATGATATTGTCAATCACCAAGTAGATCCCAGACCCTATTGAGGAGCAAAGTCAAAGGACAAGTATAACATCCCCTGGCCGGCTACGGTGGAGTTCCACGCCTCCACGTAGCACCTGCACCTGCACCTGGTTCCCTTGCCCCTCCCTCTCCTCTCACTCGGCTGATGGCTGATGGCGGCAATTTCGGCGGCGGCGGCAGTCAGTGGATTTTCTTTCCTCTCTTAACGCCGAGGTCTGTGCTACCTTAAGGAGATTCTCTGAGATGGCCGTGCTCTCCTGTGAATGATTTTCGGAGTTACTGCATAAGTTTTTCTCCGCACCGAAGTTATCAGCACGATTGACTGCTCTTCGAGAGAAAAACGCTGGGGCATATTTTTCTTGTGGGAGCGCTGTTGATGCTTCTAATTCCGTTGACTCTGGTAAGAGAATTCCTCCGACACCCCCGCTATGGTCGGGCCCTTCAGTATTGTATTCGCCTCTTCATGAAGATTGGTGCTAATCTGTTAGTCGCTGGCCTTAGTTGAAGTGTGGGCGGTGTGATAAGACTACAAGACTACAAGTCCCAGCATTCATTGTGCAATGGATTATGGAAATGGAAATCGAATTCGAAATGTGGAGTATTGCTTAGCAGCGGTGATTTAATTGATGATTACTGACTCTTTCTACGTATCCTATTATTCGGACAGAGTGAGGTGTCAGTCCAGTCAGTTTGAGCTCTCTGCCCCGCTGCCGCAGCTTAATATCTTGCGCTGCAGCCGCTGTGTGGGTTGAACTTTCAGTTTTTTTGTACTCCTGGTTAGACTGGATTTTGTTTCTATTGCGACTACTGTTGGTATCTATATCTGAGATTGAAGAGATATCACGTCGTCTCTGGTCTTAACAATGGGTAAGCAATTGACGGCCAAAACTAAAGCCAAAATACGAAGCCAGCAGCTAAAGGAAAACTCTGAAAGGGCCAGGCGGGCTGGGTCAGTCGCGGAGAGAGAAACCTCCTCTGTTGAAAATTCAGAGAGCTCTGGAGAAGGCGAGGACGGACTTCCGGGCGTTAGCCCAACTCAGGTCCATCCCCAGAATCCTTGTAAATCTGCTGTCAGTATGGCAAAAGAGGTAATGGTGTCATCCGTGGAGGGAGTGGATATGGCTCTACTGGGCTCAGAAGTCAAATTATCTGAGATAATCCCGAGTTCCAATCTAGTGGCCTTACCCGATTTGCAGGCGTGTAAAGGGGTTACGTCAGTCTCTGCTCTTAAGGCTGCTAAACAATTCCCGTTATTTGAGCGGAAAGGAGCAACATCTGTCCTCACTAATACAGCTGGCACTCGTGCAGTGTTATCTGGGGATTTAACCCCTTCAACCGTCTTTACTTCTCCAATAGTCATTCCTCCCATTGAAAATTCCGTTTCAACCGATGATCCAAGCTTAATAGCCCTTCCATCCTTAAATCCAAGACCGACATCTCTCAGGGATAAAGATCTCTCTACTTCTCCAAGCTCTGCCTCTACGACTGTTTCCTTTGGAGTTACTTTGCTTCAGAGTCCGGTTATGGGGATTGACACTGAGACAACTGGGGATTTTCAGATATCAGTTAAGGATATGCTGAACCTGATTCTGCAAGAAATCAGAGAGATGAAGCAATCTCAAAAGATGGAAATGGAGGCAATCTGTAAGCGCCTGGACAAGATTGAAGACTCGATGGCTTCATCCGCAAATCGGCTACAAGAGTCTGAGACCAGAATTTCTGGGGTGGAGGATAATTTGACGATCATGCAGAAAGAGATCATTACTGTTTCTAAATTTTCTAAGGCATTCGAACCTAAGCTGGACGAGTTAGAAAATTATAACAGAAGGTCAAATCTTCGAATAGTCGGTGTACCGGAGAATATTGTGAATATTGGGGGCTCAGACATGATGAAATGGATTTCTTCTTTTTTTTCTCAAGAGGTCGTCCCTGAGTTTAAGGGTGACTTAACAATTACTAGGGCGCACCGAGTTCCAGCCCGTCCATTCCCCAACTCTCCGTTTCCTCGAACTATTGTTGTCAATTTTGCAGATGTTCGGGTTAAAGAAATGATCCTATCTCAGGCCTTTAAGCTAAGACAATTTCACGTCAATCCTACTACCAAATGCCGGATTTTCTCTGATATGTCAGCCGCAGCTGCTAGACGGAGAAAAGACTTTGTAAAGATTCTTCAGTTATTTAAGGAGAAAGGTGCCCAAGCATCGATTGCACAGCAATCAAAGTTAAAAGTTTTGATTAAGGGCAAATTTTACCTGTTCACAGACGTTGATGAGGCACGTGAGATGCTTGATAAATTGGCTCAGGGCTAGGCTAATGCTGGCTAATGTTGGATGGTGATTTGAATTGCTCTGATGGTTACTGAAGATTCTCTTTTTTCTCCTTTTTTTTTTTTTTTCTCTCTCTCTTCCTTCTGTATCATTACCTAGGAGGAGGGGGGGTGCGAGTGGGAACTAGGGGGTCATGGGGAACAGGGCGCACCACCAAGGCGCCCATACGAGTGGGGTTAGTGCCATGTGGCCAGCGTGGGAGGGAGATATGGGTGTAGTACAGGGCCACTGGACTAGGGTTAGGGGAGGATGCACTCGGGTGGAGGGGAGAGCACTTGGGTGGGAAGGGGGAGGTGGGGGGCAAAAATGGAAAATGGAAATTCTTGTGGGTTCTGATGTAAAATATGTTGGCAAGAAGTTATTTGTAATAATCAATGTCTATCGGAGGGGTTAGAATTATCTCTTTCAATGTCAATGGATTGAATAATAGAAAAAAAATGCGCACAATCGAGCTATGGATCAAAACAGAACGTCCAGCAGTTGTGATGCTGCAAGAAACTCATATTTCTGTGGATAAAATTAACTCTTTTTCCATGTTTAAAAACTGGTCATCATATCGTGGGTTTTCATGTGCTAAAGAATCTCAAAGGGGGGTCGCGCTTTTTATTAATCGCAATTTAGATGCAGAAATTATCCAGTTTGAAGATGGAGGCGTAGGGCGGTGGTGTTGGGCTACTTGTGTAATAAAAGATAGGAATAGGCCAATTACCTTTGTTAGTTATTATGCCCCAGTGGAGGATCGTGCCTCTATATATGAGGAGTTATTTCAATCGCTATTAGTGGTCAGGGGAGATATAGTTATAGGCGGGGACTTTAATATTCTTATTGATATAAAATTAGATTCTACTAGTCTCTCAAAGAAACAATCTAAACCAAAGTCATTAAGGTCAATTATGAAGAACGCCGCCTTACTCGATCTCTGTGATCCATGGCGATTGAAATTCCCTCATAAACAAGAATTTACTTATTGGTCTGGAAGACACAGATCCTCCTCTCGTATTGATTTTTTTTTGGCCTCTAGCTTATTAAAATTTTCATACCAGAAATTTTTCCACAATGGTTTTTCAGATCATGCAATGCTGGTAATCGAGTTTAAAGTAGGGGAAGAAATTAGGCCCCCCAAGAGATGGATATTCAATAAAATGCACCTACAAGATCGTAATTGGGTTTCTTTTTTAAAATCGGAAATTGTTGATTTTATTGCCCGTAACTCAGACACGGCTCCACTATATGTTATTTGGGACTCACTAAAAGCCTTTATTCGTGGTATCATCATTGGTAAAGACGCTGAAGAATGGCGCTCTATTAAACAAACTAGGACTTTACTCTATCAAAGAATTTGCTCACTAACTCGGCTTCGACAATCCAATTTTTCTAGTATTGCGCAAAAACAATTAAACGAGGCCAAACGTGAACTTAGCACGCTTTTTGCTACACAAAGTGAACAGCAATTTCTTACACAATTTCAAAAGAGTTATGAGGAGAGTAATTTTTCTGGCAAACTCCTTGCGTGGCAGGCTAGGGAGCAAGCTGCTGCAAATTTAATTCGTATTTTGAAATCTCCTACCACCTTGATAGACACATCACAGCCTGATGTTATTGGCACTATAATGCTCACCCACTATAAACAGATATATAGCCATCATCAGGAAATAGACCATTCTAGGCTCCTTAATTTCTTAGCAAGGTATGATATGCCTTCGCTATCTCAGGCAGACAGTGGAACAATGATGCGCTTATTTTCAAAGTCAGAACTCGAATTAGTGGTAAAGAACCTTCCAATTGGCAAGGCCTGCGGCCCGGATGGCTTCCCCGCTGAATTCTTTAAGGTCTTCTTTTGTGTCTTTTCCGATTTATTATTACAATTAGTTAATTATATGTTAATGGGTGGGCAAGTTCCAGATTCTTTTGGGGAAGGAACAGTTGTTAGTTTTCTTAAAAAAGGTAAAGATCCCAAAGATCCCAACTCATATAGGCCTATCACATTACTTAATACAGATTATAAGATCCTTACTAAATTATTATCAATACGTTTTAATCACATTGCCAAGGACCTTATTCATTCGGATCAGAATGGCTTTGTGGCAGGCCGACAATTAGCTACCAATACACACTTTCTTACTGAGGCTTTAGATTACTTTCAGACTAGCAAAATTTCTGCCTTAATCTTATTATTAGACGCGGAAAAAGCTTTTGATTTGGTGGTATGGACAACTTTATTTATTATTTTAAAGCACTTTGGAATTCCTCCACAGATTATTAGTTTAATTCAGAATTTATACACGGGTGCCAAAGCCAATATAATTATTAATTCAGCTATCGTTGGTAAAGTTTCAGTTCAACGGGGCACCAGGCAAGGTTGCCCCTTGTCTCCTATCCTTTTTGCTTTTTTCATTGAACCATTAGCTACAGCTATTCGTGAATCTGTAAATATCTCTCCTCCTATTCCTTTTATGTCAAAAATTAAACTATATGCCGACGATATTTTACTATTGATTAAGTCGGATATTCAATCACAAACTGCTGCTCTTCAGCTCTTTGAAGAATTCGAACATTTGGGTGGTTATCGAATTAATAAAAAAAAAACTGAAATATTAGTTTGTGGTGGGGGGGAGGTTGAGTTACATACTGATTTAATTGGCTGTATTAATTCAAGACCGAAGAGGTATTTAGGAGTTATGTATTCTGTTTTGGTCTCCGATTTAGTTAGGTTGAATTTTGATCCTCTTCTACGCAAGGTTCAATCCTTATTTACTAGATGGGACTCGCTGCCATTTTCTATCCTAGGCCGGGTGGCACTTATAAAAATGTCTATTCTTCCGTTATTTAATTTTTTATTTTCTGCCATTCCTTGTTTTTTGCCCAGTGGTTTCTTCTCAAAAGTGCAATCATTATTCTCAGGTTTTATTTGGGCAAAAAAAAGTCCCAGGATAGCAATGCGGATTCTTTATGCTGATACGGAACTGGGAGGCTTAGCTGTACCCAATGTTAAAGATTACTATAGCGCATATTTTGCTCAATATCTAGAGCGGTTCAAATTTGGAATGCAGACCCCAACTGTGTTTATTAATTTCTTTTTTGACAGAATTTGTCATGAGGTTCAGATCCCATCTCCGTTACATATTCCTAAATTACCGAAACTTACTCGATACAAGACGATACTTTGGTTCTTTAAGCGTCGTGATGTCTTTCTTAGAAAATATTCTCTCCCGCAATTTAATATTAGAACCCCCTTAAGAGATGCTCTTCTTTTTTTTGGTATGAAAATCGGAGTCGACATTGCAATACAATGGGCACGTCTGGGATTTCACTCTTTGTCAGATTTCTTAAGGGAGGGGACATGGCTGTCACCTGGAGAGATGCAGCTTATTATTCCAGGGAACTTCATGCTACTTGGCTCGTATGTTTCGATATATAAAACGTTGGTACAAGTGGAGCCAATAAGCATTGGATCCTTTAATCAGCTATGGGACGATTTGTTTATGACTTCTAGGACCAGGAAACCAGGGATATGGAAACGCTTTTTAGCACAATATACTGAGGATGATTTTAGTTCAAAAGTAATTAAAAAATGGCAAGAACAGGAGAATCACGTACTTACTATTAACACTTGGAATATTATAAATAAACTGAATTTTAGTGTTCTTCGAGGATCCAATTGGAGAAGAATGCTATTCTTCAGTAAATGGCTTCTATATCGTACCCCTGCTGCCATCGCTAAAATGTTTATTAACACTATTGCTACTTGTTTTAGATGCCAGCAATATACTCCTGCAAACTGGTCCCACACTATAGCTTACTGTGTTAAAATTATGCCCTTTTGGAATGAGATATTCGAATATTTGCAAAAGTATTGTGGGATTCTGATTACATATATTTTTAAATTAATATTGTATGGATATGATTGTCAACTTGGCTTGACAGAACAGATGGTCAAATTATTATTTATTGCAATGGCTGTTGCAAGGTCATTGCTGTTGCAGAATTGGAAGTCAACTCAAGTTCCTCTTTTCAATGCCTGGCTCCAAAAAATTAGGAATGTTAGAAAGACTGAAATGCGATATGCACAGCGAATAGGTGGGATTACAAAATTTAATAGAATTTGGAGTTTTTACTTTGAGTAATGGTCGATTTCCGCATTTCGTAAATTATTTTCTTTATGTTACACTGTATTTTGACATATGTATATATATATGTATATATATATATATATCATTTTTTTTTTTTTTTAATTTTTTTTATTTCTTATTCTTTTTGCTTTTGTTCGCTAACTCATGTTAACTATTTTCTTCATGCTATTTTATATCTTCATTCTCTGTTTGCCAACTTATGCTATTGTTAAATTGTTACTCTGACACAAGAAATTCAATAAAAATTAAAAAAAAAAAAAAAAAAAAGTATAACATCCCCTTCCGGCAAACACCTTAAAACCTTTGGCCCAGACAATCAAACATGTAACAAAATGCAGTATAGCAGCCAAAGTTGCTGCGCTGTGTCACGTGACAAGGAGAGAGGAGAAAGTGCCATCTCTACAGAGATATGGGACTGTCTTCGTCTATCCCTAGTGCCAACGCACAGTCAGGGTGCTGAGTGCCATCCACACACATTTGCACCATTGTGTCTGCATGAGTCTTGCATATGTTTTGTGTTGGAAGGGCACCTTTTCAGCACAAAATACTGTGCTTAGACTAACTTAAAAAAATTCAAACTTCGGATGTGTGCTGTGCAGCGCAGTACACATGCAAAGTGGGAAACGTTAGGTGGAATAAAACCACTTCTCCTTTTTAGTGCCTGTAACAAAGTCGCATTATTTTTTGTCACAAACCCTGCCTACTATTGTCAGTAGATAGGGCTTTACATCACAAAACATGGGTGGTTGCATTATAACGCACATACACAACCAATGCAATGCCCCGTTGCAGTGCAGCACACATGCGAAGGGAGAACAATTCGAAGAAAAAAAAGTATTTCTCCTTTTTAATGCTTGAAACCCATTCAACATCCTCCCTTGCAGAGAAATGGGAAAGAGAAGGGCTTCTTTGCGTTTCTGTGTGAGAACTCAAGTTGTGCACTGGAAAGTAAATTAAAAAAAGTGCACAAGTTTAAATGTTTGCGTCACTTTTGTGGCACAAATGATTGGTTATCTGGGCCTTGGTGTCTTGCTCTTTCATGTTCATAACAGATAAGAAGTATAAAGGCAGAATCTGTAGGTCGAGATTAAGCACACCAAATGCACATACTAGTTTTCTCAAAAATATAATAGAATCAGTTTAATGCAAGTCGGGTTAAAAAGGCTGTAGATCAGATTGTGTAGAAACTTGTAGAGATCCTAAATTTATTCCAATGACCTACAGTGTGGAAAAAAAGAAACACCTTGGTATGAATATCTCTTCATTGCTGTTCAATTTTTCTTTTTATAAAAATATATCAAAAGGAATAGCCAGCTCCCATTTTCATTAGTTAAACGGCCTTTCATCCTGGCTGCTGGCAGCAGGCATTCTGATGTCTGAACTCAAATGCAGTAACTTATGATAAGTGAACAGCTATGTTGTTTCTTTATAATAGATGACTAGATGCATCCCAACTCAGCAATTTTAAAGAAATTAGACATGACCCTTTACACAGAGATTGGAGGTTTCAATGTATTATGTGAAGTCTGTCTGGAAGCATCAGCGAGAAACAGAAGAGCAACTAATTGGAGGAGCTGATGAAACAACAAAAGAGTGATGTATAATTTTCATGCTGGAGAAACAAAGGAGTAATCCATTGGAGAGATTGTTAAATTACAAAGGAGTCTTTCCATGTGTGACAAAGAATTAAGCACCAAAACAGTAGTTTATGAAGTTCACCCTGGGTGTATTGGGTAGAGGGTCGGAGAATAAGAAAAAAGAGATGGAAGTGAACCAAACTCTGGCTCATGCCCTGGCATCTATCAGGCAAAAACAGGGAGCACACCACAGACGGACACTTTTATCCTCCTTGCTTTTAGTTGGATGCCCAAGATGAACACGTTGATGGTGAGAGATAAGATAAGTGAGCTGAGCAACATTCACTAGAGGGAAGGAAGGAGGGGCTGGTGTGCAGCAGGCTCAACTGCTGCACCTGCAGGTCAATAAAGACATTAAGAGACCAGCCCTTGAGGTGGTAGTAGTCAGCTTAAGGCAGGGAGGAAGCAAGGAGCTGTAGGGTATGAACGTAGGCCAATATTGTGTGAGCACAATGCTAGACACATGGGAGGAAAAACAACACAAAGCAGAGGAGGAAACATTTTTTTAAACCTAAAGTACTGTAGATGCACAATCACAGCAAATGGATGCCTTTACACTTTCTGACTTTCTCGTACATAGGTGGGGTACCTAAGACCACTCACACATAAAACCAAGAGTGCACAAGTCAAATGTAAAAACCGAGGCCCCTATGAGATTAGTTCATCACATGGATAGATGTTGTCTAATTGAAATAAGATAGTCTATATATTTTACACTTACTCACAAATACCTGTCAACTGTCACCGTTGACATCTTTAGCCACACCGCCTTATAGACAACAACAATTTTCAATATGCAAGTCATACATTATTTGGAAAAACGAGTCTGCAAATCCCAGGATTACAAAAAGGTGTTCTCTAAGAAGAAACAACTGAATGAAGTCAACCCCACATTTTGGAGCCATTGTCAGTCCTGACCATCTCCTCACTGAGCTACAGACATTAGGCCATTGCATCAGCCTGTTTGTTTTCTGCTGCTGGAAATATGCTAATTTTATCCCAAAGAAGAGAGACCCCCCCCAAGGAACAACAGTGAGCATTGTAAAATACCCTGCCCATGTTCTTTCTTATGTTATGTTAAGATCTAAGGGGTGAAGGAACAGTTTCCTCTCTCTTTGAACCAAAAACAAAAAGAAGAGTGAAAATAATAGAAATCTGTTATTTGTATAACCCTCTGCAAAGGAAATTTACTATGCAATTATTATTAGCAATTCATAACAGAATCTTATGGCCAAATGTACATAATTTGCAACATATACCTTTGTGGCAGCTAAATTATTTGGTGAAACAACCTATGTATGAATAGGTTGGTTATCACAAAAAGGATTTGGAGTGAGGCACAATCCAATTTACTCAATTACACTTCTTGAATTAGGTAGCAAATTGTGACCTACTCCAATGGATGGTCAGTAGAGGAATGGTGGTCTGTTGTCAGCAGATCACCATATCTGTTTTCAAAATGTTATTGTTTTAAATGCAACCATTTTGTCTTGAAAGAAACAGTGCTGCATTTTAAAAAAAAGTTCCTCTGGACCTCTTCCCTCTACAAACTTTTGTCTTACATTCACAGAAGGGAAAATGTCTTAACATGACCTCTTTGCCTTTGTGAATGGTTTACAACCATCTTTGAGGAATTGGTAACCTAAGAATGGTTGAGCCCCAAATTATGGATGCAGGCAATTGGTACATAGAATTTTGAAATGCATCTTAATTGGGATGCTGTACCCACCCCTTCCAAATTTCGCTTTGGTATACGTTTCTAAACCCATTGTATGATTTGGCAAGGGAGTGCTTAGCAATCTATTGTATCTGTGGTGGTTAACAAAGATAAGGTCTGAATGTACCAACCCAAAAACATTATATGAGTCCTTCCCACATTATCCTAAAATGTATACACCTACTTTAACTGCATGTCCTGCTTCCAGCAGTCTTTACAATCTAGTGATAATGTAGCCATTTTTTTTAAACAATTCAACAAGAAAGCTTATTTTCCCATCCACTGAACCATTCTTATGTTGCTTTCATAGCTCGGGGCAATGCCTCCCCAAACAAATATTCCTGGCTATGGGCCTTCCAATGTGGCTACACATTAATTCACACGACTCCTGATCTGAGTTAAGTAGGAATAATAATAAGTTCAGAAACAAATCAATATATATCCATCTCAGCAAAATCATATAATAGCACAGAAAAATCAGAGTAAATCTAAATCTCCTTAAGAGATATACCCTATATAGCAGATAACTAACTCTAAGATAATGACGGCAGCAATCAGTAAAAATAAATGATGCTAAATTGCACCAGATGATTCTCTTTAACAAGCATGAGTAATCTGTCTTTCCCTATACTACCTAGATAAGGGCAACCCTAAATTGATTGCATTTGAGTAAAGACACAATCAAAGAAGAAAAGAACAAAGGTACTCACCAGAGACTTCAGTAGAAACACTTTGATGATGGGTCAAGTCGCCAAAAGCCACGCAAGCAGAAGCATAGGTCTGCTCTCTGACAAACCCCACGATGGACTCTCTCCCTAACTGAACACAGCACATAACATCATCTACCATTAATGTGACACTCTCACATGGGTTCACCTTAGGGAAATTCCCATACCTCTGGCACAACTGGATATTTTCAGCTCCTTTCCAGCCAGACAGCCTTTATATCCTTTCGTCCTAGGACATTCCTCTCCTATGAGAACTCCTCTCCTCGCTCGTTACCGTGATTCCTCGGCAGACTCCTCCTTCTCATACTTTGATATCTACTAAGACAAAAGTCCTTTATTCTAAATAATAAGGTGTATCAATACCTGCAATAGAAGGACTCTCAGCAGCATACATTCCATAATGAAGGTTAAGCGTGAATTGTATTTTGAGTCCTAATATGAACTGCAATCGATGAATCAGTATGTAAATTTCACCCTTCTAATAAATATATCACTCCAGCTTGTTTATATTTCAGATTCTGTACAACTGTGTGTTTTTCTTCTTCATACTTAGCTGGACTCAAGCTTAATCCTGAAATTAGTGCTATTACACTAACCACTAATGTGATTACTAATGCAACTATTATGTACCTATGTCTACTGCCACCAGTATTGGATTTCATACTATTCAGATTCAGACCAAGTGGGTAGAGAAATAGCATCAACAGATTTTTGCCCATAGTCTCAACCTGTGCAAGATGCAAAAGTCTTTAATTTTTGGATTAATTTCTTTCCAAGGCCTAGTTTTGCTAAGTTAACAAGTGCACGGGTTATAGAATTTGTGCACCGTTCTACACATAAAATATAGGCAACTGTTAAAAAAATGAATAAATGAAGGAATTATAAAGGTCACAGAGTAAATGCATTTGCACATGACTAATTTAAATTATGTGTATAAATGTTAAACATCAGTTGCACACATCCAAATTTAACTATCTCACAATATGACATTCCATGTTATTTTTCCTGTACTTTGCATCAGTAACAATGAGTTGGCACAGTTCCTTAATAGCTGAAATTGAACTGTGAATTCAAACTTTTGTTAAAATCCAACAATTTTCACAAAAACACCCACAAAATCTATGAAATAAAATTAGTTTGACCTTTTTTTTTATTGTCCATGCACTGCCACTGGGTCAGCAAAAAGAGAGTGGATAGGTAGAGGTGTTTTATTTCTCTCTATTCTGCCTTACATAGCTTGCGACTCCACATCAAGCTTCCTGGAGGCTGAACCACCTTCAGGAAGCTCAAACATGACGCCAGCACTGCAGGAGACAGAGACGGTCTGAAGACCCAATACCGTCATTTATTTGACTGCCCATGCTTCATTTAGCAGTCATTCTTCCTGTTTCTTGATTTCCATGATTCAGTCAAATTGAAATCTGTACTATCTCTTGCACCGCCAGCCTATTCCCAGCTCACCCTTACTTCTCAGTTCTGGTTTTCTTGTTGTGTATCTGGCCCACACTATTTTGGTGAGAGTCATATTTTGTGCCTGCTACAAAAATACTGTAAGTTTTGACTTATATTGGCTGCTGTTCTATTCTCTATTACAATTACCAAAATTTGGCAAACAAGACCACGATGTCCTGGGACATCTAGTAATGGTACTTTTCTTAACATCTGACTGCGTAATGACAGATGTCTATCCCTGTCTCAATATATGTCTTGTGCAATGAGCAGTATTCTTTGCATGTGTTTGTACAGGCCTTGAAGGTATTAATGAAGATCTCTACAGACATTTGATTGGCAGGAAAGTGGCATTTAGTGTTGTAGCAGTAGTTTCAGAAGTATTTGCTACAAGTAATGTTGCCATCCTGCTCTGATAGTTCTCCCTCAATTTGGGCATGGATCTTTCCATAGGTTACTCAGTTAGGGTACACCATATGTGTTTTAATCGTTTATGATGTTTCTAGAGTTGGAATGTATCAATGTATGAATTTAGTGTGTTTGAAAAAATCAGGCGATCAAATATATAAAGGTAACACTTGAAATGACATGCCGTCGGTCAAGCCTGTATTAATTACAGCATTTCTTTTTAAGCTTCCTTCTATATAAACCACAATACTCATGCTCCCTTGTGTTAGATGTGTGGAAAATTCAAAATGGATTGTGTAATGTTTTAAAGTGCAACTAATTCTACATTGATCCCTACTGTATAATGATAAATATTTAAATAAAATACTTTTTAACAAAATTCCGTATTCACTTGTCAATGATGTATCAGTCGTCGAGACTCCAATCATCACCTTTGGGTGTCAGATGAACTCTATCAATTATTTCATAATTAATGGAGGTCTCTGCTCTGCGTTCCCCACCTTTTGTACCTGCATCCTGCCACCAAATTGTAATTTTTTTCCTATTAGACCTTAAGTGATATTAATGTTTGTACAATTCCTCCATCCTCCTATTGGCATCCTCTACTACTTTTATGAGTCGATAAATCAGCCTCCATCATGTGTGTTTTTCATGTCCTCGGAGATTGTGAGTGGGGCCTTGCCAAAAAGTTCCTCAATTTCAACACAGACTCTTTTACCAGGCTCTCCAGATCAGGTCACTGAATTTTCACTTTCTCTTTCTCTTAATTCCTACTTCCTCCTGTGTCATCTGACTTGACCTTATGTTGAATTCTAAAGGTACAATCTAGTGATTTCATGGCAAGACCGGAGGCTAGCATTATGCATCAATACTTTTATTGCACTACTCCTTGCAGCACTTCAAAGTATTACATCATAAACTCAAAAATCTAGACCATAGAATGTCTAACAATATATAATCCAAAACACAGCAGCCATCTTCCTCTTTTATTTGCTGCTCCTTGCAGATAATTATACTGTGGTGTGACCAGGATGGCAGTTGGAGGATTGATGTTGGTGGTAAATGTCATTTAAATTAAGAAAACAGAGATTGTTTGCATGGTATGAATGCTTGTCATAAGTAGGAGTGTGTACTTTCTTTAGATAACCCAATTTATGGGTTTTATTAGTTATTGTAGTGAGGGTAAGTTCATTGGTTTAATTGGTTGATTATCGGTAATAGCGGGCTAAAAAAAAAAAAAGAAAAAGAAAAGGAAAGGTAAGATTTTAATGTTACCGTTTTGGTTCAGGGAAGTTCACGAGCACATTCAATTTAGCTCGCGACGTTTGAACATCAAGTGGAAGGCTTGCGGCGTCATGGATTCGGATCATTTCGCTCTTGGGTGACGTCTTGCGCCAGCACGTTTCATGCGTGGGGACGCAGGACGGACATCTTGCAAATAGACTAGAGAGAAGATTGAAGTTAAGCGAAGTGTGTTTTCTCAAAACGGAGAGCTCTTGGTGCCGCGTTGTGTCAGCACGCTTCTTGCGTGGCGCGCAGAGCGGCCATCTTAGGAGTGGTCTAGAGCGCTGAGTAGTACATAGCAGAGCACTCGTGCTTTGACAGTTGAGGTTTCTGTCAAAAGCGGATTTGTGGAGTTGATCGAAGCGGTTGTTTGTTTCAAGAAAAATCGAAAGATAAGGTATTAGCATAAAAGGATATTAAGAATTGGAATAAAATAGATATTTTGAGATATGGAGTCGGGAAATGGAGAACAAAGCTCACATTCGAGTGAGGCAGATTTAAGAAAAATAATGCAAGAAGAGATTAAAAATTCCATGAAAGGTGTACTAAAAAGTGTTTTGAAAAGAAAGAGGAGTGTTGAGGAAAACTCTGATGATGAGTATTGGAGTAAGGAGGATGAAGAAGGAAATGAAAAAAGAAATAAAGGGAAAAGACCAAGGAAGTATAAGAATGTGGAAGTGGGAATTACATTTTTAAAGAAAGGAGGGGATGAGCCTAGCGCCACAAAAGATGAAGGTGTCCTCCGCAGCACAAATGAGAGTGTCCTTAGCGGCACAAATGATGTAAATGAAATACAGGATGATAGTTCAGAGAAAGGAAGTGGAGAGCATGAGTTTATCCTGGATGATTATTACGATGACGGTTGGGACATGGATAATGATAAGGAGGAGAAAGAGAGGAAAGAGAAGGGAATAATGAAAGATCTTAAGGGTGAGGATATGTTTAGTCCTGACCATATAAGGCATCCAAGAAGTGCAGATTGGTGGCCTTTGCAACACGTGGCTGAATTTATTAAATTTTGGATTAGAAGGCCATTGGAGAAGGAAGCAAGGGCGGTGATGAAGGCGGAGTGTTCCCGTCCTGTGATTGAGGGAAAGTGTTGTTTGACACCTGAGTTGGACCCGGACTTGATACGTTTTTTATTTAAGATGGGTCGGGACCCGAGAAAGGGTCTAGAAAAGGCTTTGAAACAATGTCAGGACAGGTTACTCGATGTGTTGGGGCCTTTGGCAAGAATATTTGATATGACGGAAGAAGCAAAGATGAAAAAGGTTTCAGTGGATATTGATTTACTGAGAGGATGGTCTCAGAGAGCTGTTTGTATGTTAGGGAATGCTAGTTTAGATAAAGCACAGTCATCCCTTAGGAGAGTCTTTGGGAGAGGTGTTTTTGAGAGGGCTGGGGCAAGAGCCCATTTCCCTGGCCATGGCTCATCAAGGGCGCAGTATCATTCAAGTGGGAGAGCAGCTTTCAGGGGATTTCAATCCACAACAGGATTTTTTCCCCAAAGAGGGAGAGCGACTGGAAGAGGTCGGCAACCAAGAGGTCGAGCTCAGTTTGCTCAAGGATCAAATGGTAAGTGGAGAAGTGTGGCTCAGGGGTTAGAGGCGGCAGACCCGGAAGCTGAAATCGGTCCTGGACCAGGGTTCAATTCCCCGCCTCGGCGGGTCTTGGGCTAAAAATTCCACGGACTCGATAACTCTCGCCCCGGTGCCTCCTCGACTCACGGGTTCACACTCTGCGACTCTGGGCAATAGCTTGCTTAATCTCCACAACGGCCCCTCGCGGCGGGATGCCTGACTTTCACCTTGTGGATACCCTGCTGTCTCACAGGGGAATACCAGGACGGGTTCCCTAAGCAAGCGCCGGGAAACCCACTGCGGGTAGCTGTGCGCTATATAAGCTCAACTACATTTACATTTACATTTACATTTACAAGTATGAGGACTTTTTCTGGTTCTTCCCCAGAAGGGGTAGGGGGAAGGTTGAAGTTTTTCATGGAGAATTGGAAAACGATTACAGGAGACAGATTGGTTTTAGAAACAGTAAAGGGTGATATTTTGGAGTTAGTGGAAGACCCAGTTCAGTTGAAAGAACCAAGTCAATTGGTTTTAAAAAGGGAGATGCAGGATGTTGTAGCTTCAGAGGTATTGGAAATGTTACAAAAAGGTGCGATAGAGAAAGTTTCAGAGGTTCAGAAAGGATTTGTGAGTACTATTTTTTTAGTGGAAAAGAAAGGAAAGGGACGGAGACCGGTAATAAATTTGAGAGGTTTGAAGCATTATGTGGTTTACAGACATTTCAAGATGGAAGGTATCCATCTGTTGAGGGATATTTTACAGGAGAAAGATTGGATGGTAAAACTGGATCTGAAGGACGCTTACTTCACGATTCCAATAGCAGAACAGTGTCGGAAGTTTCTGCAGTTCAGGTGGATGGATTAGTTGTACTAGTTTACTTCTCTTCCATTTGGTCTTGCTTTGGCTCCGTGGTGTTTCACCAAGGTGTTGAGGCTAGTTGCGAAGTATCTAAGAGAAATAGGAGTGCGAATGATCATGTATCTAGACGATTTTCTGTTAGTGTCTCAGGGTCGAGTTTTAGTGAAAGATCAGTTACTCCTAACAGTGGAACTTTTGGAAAGTTTGGGATTCATAATGAACAAGGAAAAGTCTGTTTTGGAACCAAGCCAATGTTTAGAATTGTTAGGTTTCGAAGTGGACACTGTGGAGAAAACATTACGTTTGCCAGAGAGGAAGGTAAAAAAAATAAAGGCAGAAGTGAAAGTTTTGTTAAGGAAGGAGAGGGTGATTTTGAGGTCTTTGGCAAGGGTGATTGGTTTGTTTTCTTCCTCAATTCAGGCAGTATTCCCGGGGCCTCTTCATTACAGAGCATTGCAGAGGTTGAAAGCAGATGCTCTCAGAAAGGGTTTGTGGTATGGATATCAGATAACTATTTCAGAAGAGGCACGGGAGGAGTTGGTTTGGTGGTTGGAGAACTTGGAGGCGTGGAATGGCCGTGCAATTTTTGGGATTTGCCGGATTTTGTGTTAGAAACGGATGCATATCTTTTTGGTTGGGGTGCTTGTCTGGAGGGACAGGAGACAGGTGGAAGATGGTCTTTGAAGGAGAGTTCAGTGCATATAAATGGTTTGGAGATGATGCCAGGACTTTATGGATTAAAGAGTTTTGGGAAATGTTGAGGAATTACAACGTATTGTTTTAGATGGACAATGTTTCTGCGGTACGATACATAAATCGTTTGGGTGTAAGCAGGTCAAGGAACCTGTGCCAGCTGGCGAAAGAAATATGGAGATTTTGTTTAGAAGAAAGAATTTGTTTGCAGGCGGAGTATTTTCCAGGCCAGTGCAATGTAGTAGAGGATTGGAATTCGAGATATCTGAGGGATTACAGCGACTGGAAGTTGAATGTTCAGATTTTCAGGAGGATATGTCGAACTTGGGGTCCATTGGAAGTGGACCTGTTTGCTTCGAGACTGACTTTTCAACTGGATCGCTATTACAGTTGGAGACCGGATCCTTTAGCAGAGGAGGTGGATGCATTCCAACAGGATTGGAGGAAAACAAGGGGTTATGCGTTACCACCATTTGCAATGATACAGAGGGTGTTGTTAATGGTGAGGCGTCAGAAGTGTCAGGTGGTTCTGGTAACGCCTTACTGGGCATCACAGGCATGGTTCCCAGGACTTTTGGAGTTGGCTGTAGAGGAGCCTTTGTTGATTCCAGAGTCGGAAGACGTACTTCTAGGAGAAGGGGAGGTGTTTCATCCTTTGGTTTTGGAAGGGGCTTTGAGCCTTCTTGTATGGACGATTTCAGGGGAGGAGAGCAGTTCAATGAACTTTCGAAGCAGGCTCAAGAGTTGCTCAAAGAGTCTTGGGCCCCAGGTACCAGGAAGAGGTACTGTGCAGCTTGGTAGAAGTGGTCTGGTTGGTGCATGTGCTGGAGCGGAGTTTTCAGTTTGAAAATTCAGTGGCTTTTGAAGCTCTGGCATGTCTATTCGTTATACTAATTTATTAATAACTAATTATTAATTATTTGTCTTGTGCAAGTGTGTTTATATTAATCAATCCGTTTGTCTTAACAAGAGAAAGAATTACACGTGGGTAGGCATAAACGTGCTGTTTAATAATAACGTGCGTGTTTTCATGTTTAAACGTTGCTATGTGCTGTTTATTTTTGAGCACAAAACGCTTTCCGAATTAATGCTTTTCTATGTTGCAAGAGCTAGATAAATACATACACATAAGGGAATTAGTGGGGTTAACACTGTTTAATCACTATGCTGTAGTAACAATTGTTTTTGTCTCTTTAATTAAGATGGTCTATTGTGGCCTATGGTGGCCTAGAAAAGATGGCCGATTTGTAAGCCTGGCTGTGATTTATAATATGAAAACTGTGACGAGGGAGACCCCTGCTGGAAATGGTCCTGAAGCTAACTGACCATAGTCCTTGCTTGCTTGTTTGAAAACTTTCCATGAGGACAGCAGCAGTTTTTGGGAGATCTCCAAGAGAAATGAAACGTCCTTGGCAGCCTTGGGAAACAAAGGAGCCTTAGAGAAAGACTGTGAACTATGGCTCGATTGCCGAGGAGAAGTAGAACTAACCAGATACATTTTGTTTCTTGGTTCCTGTTCCGTAGTCTTTATTTTGTGAACTTTTCCTGAGCGGAGATTCTCAAATGTAGCGATGTTACATCCTTTCCTTCTCGCTCTGCTCAGCAGGTCCGGCGGACATTACAACTTTTTCTATGTTCCCAATGTATCTTTCCTTTGTTCAATTTGGTATAAGAATTGTTAGCCTAGAGAGGGTTTTTGCCACTTGCCATTTGCCTTTGCCGCGTACCGAATCTGCGTTGCTGAGGATCGATGCTGAAAGGACTTTGTCTTGAGAGACATTTACCGGGAGACTTGTCCTGACCCGTTCTGACATTTAGCTAGAATAGGTAACTATGAGAAAATGATTTACTCTGATTGATTTACTTTGACTAATTTATATAAAGCAATATAATTTTAAACATGGTGTTGGATATTCTTTCTTGTCAATTTCTTATTGAGTGTTATTTTTGATTATTGCTGTATAGATTATGTTTAAGGACAGTCACAATAACCAGATTTTATCGACCTCGATATAGATGCAGGGTGTTCAGGAGTTTTCCTTCCACAGGTTTATTGCTGGTAGAGTATTTGAGCGTATGTTAGTGAAATGGGCCCTAGCGTATGATGAATGTATGTGCGTGTAACTGTGGGATTACTCTATCTGTGGTAGTGGGAATATTATTGATACCCTGATCTCTATCAATTTCCTGGTAGCAGAGGATGGTTATTGATGATTGTCTTGATCTGATAAGATTGCTTGTACATTAGCTTATTGATTATTGATTATTGGTTGATGTTGGTATATGTACTAATACTATATGTTGGAGTCGTAATGTTGAGTTATATGTAGTGCTTCTGGAACTTGGAAGCTGGTAGCAGTTTCGTAGTAGAGCAGAGGGAAGTATATGCTGCTCTCGGAAAAGACGGAATTGTAAGGAATAACGTGTGACAATTGAAGTTGCGCGTCACATTGTCTGGGTTCGGAATCAGTGACATTGTCGTATGTTACTATTAGATATTTCTGGTATATAAGGAGTGTGTATGGTAGTGAAGGTTATCTGTGAAACTCTGGTCTTAAGTCCCAGGGATCCGTAAGGATTACCGTTAAAGCTTATCGCGGGAGGAGTAATAGGTATTCTCTGAGCTTGTTTGAAGAACTGGGCAGGGGAAAGCTGCTTAGTTGATGAATGTTATAATTCTGTAGTGGGACAGATTGTGTGCTGTTCACGGGAAGCAGGATTCTGTGTGTATGTACTATATTTTCCTTGTATGAATGTGCGTGGATGCATATACATGTATTGGTTGTAAGACTCTTTGGACAAGTCCTAGAGGAAACAGTTAAGAGATGTATGAAAGTTTGTTGACTCTTGAGAAATAGATTCTCTTTTACTATTCTGTGGTTAGCGAAGCAGACAATGGAGATGTTTTTATGTTGTAACTAATAGATTTTGTAGAAATTTTGACACGAAGTCTACTGAGAAGATTTTGTAAAGGAGGGGTAGACGAGTGACAGAAGACAGGAGACAAGCGACTGCAGCGACTGCTGACGTCAGAAAGACCGCGCTCTGATTGGATAGTGGATCAGAATAGGGTTCGCGCTAGAATTGGTGCGTTAGTGTGAGTCGCGCAAGGATTGTAAGAGCTATTTAGTGACGTAGACGCTCCAGGATTGGTGCGTTAGTGAGAGTCGCGCTGTTATTGGTTGAAAATTCGTATTGTATATTTATAATACGAGAAAGAGTAGAGAGTTTTGGTAAGCGCTATAATGTATTACCAAGAAGAGAAAAAGAAGAAAACGTTCTTTGGAAAAATAAAGAAGTGGTTTAACAAAGATAAAGATGTTAAGACAAGAGAGGGTGAGTTGTTACCTCCAACGAAAACACCTGCATCCTTCATGGCTGCAAGATATGGGTTTCATACCTGTATATGGTTGGAGAATTGGGTTAGGTACACTAAGGAAGATGGTGTTCTAGCATTTCCAGAACATGGTTCATTTAATTTGGCCGTGTTGAGAAATTTACGGGAAAAGATGTTATGTCTAGACCCGAAACCAAGACCTACACAGTTTGAGGCTTTAGTGGAATGGGAAGAGGAAGTTCATGAGCGAGAAAAACAGAGGTCTGGAGGGTACTATAGGTATATGTTTGGGAGGAGACATGATCGTGAGACTCATCATGATCGAATGAAAAGGTGGCGAGATGCTAGTATGTCAGAGGGATTATATCCGATGAGAACAGTTGAAGGAGGAGCAGAAAGGATTCCTGAGTCAGAAATGAGAAGATATGGAGAATATGAGGATGAGGTCTTGAATGACATGATTTACAAGAGACCACCTCCATATAGACCAGAACCAGATGAGAGTACGCCAGTTGTTTCTCCGATAAGAGATACAGTTTGTATTATTGAGACAGAAAAAATGACACCTGAATCTAGAGGTAGTAATTCTTTCAGGGAGAGAGAGAATCGAGGTAGTGATGAAAATGCCAGACAATTGGCCAGAACTACAACAGAGCTGACTGAGAAAATTAGGGAGTTAACGAAGAATCTGGAAGCTGTTACAGTGCCTGTAACTATAGGTCCGGTTATTCCTGTGTTTGATAAGCAGAGAACAGGTGAAAATGGACTGGTGATTCCATATGTTGGGAATAATTTGACAAATTCAATTGGTCCTTCAGGAGATTCGAGTAAAAGAACAGAAAGAAGTGACCTGAGACGATCCAGACATGACATATGTAGTGAAATACTGGATACTAGTGAACCTAGTTGTTCAGGGATGCCAATTTTAGAACCGCAAAAGAGAGTGGTTCCAGTGAAAAAAACTGCTGAAATAACAGTTGATGATTTGAATGATTGGATGAAAGTTCTTCAGAAAAAGGATAAAGACTCACAAGCAATTGATGTGGCTAAGTTGCGTATAGAATTAGAAGAGCTTGTTACAGGAACAGTTCCAACAGAAATTCTGAAGAGTCATCATGATGGTGAGCTAATGTTCATGTGTAAAAACATTACCTGGAGAGCGAGAAATACACATGACAGGCTAAGAGCGATAGCAAATGAACAGGGAGTTGACATTGATAAAGTGAAAGCGTTGCAAAAAACCTACAGGATGGATTTTACAGAGAAGGATATTGAAAATTTAAATGCTACTGGTAGAACAGGACAGATTAAGGAAATGGTAGCATTATTGCGAAGATGGGGTGATGTAGAAAAGTGGAAAGATAGGTGGTATAAGAAAAGAGAGGAATCTGAAGATAGAACAACTTATTCAGCATTTCCAGTGAGAGAAAAAGAGAAACCAGTGGATAATTATCCTATGAGGGAAATACCTGGAGGAGGATATGTACATGTTCCATGGACCAGACAGGATATTTTATCATTTACGAATGATTTCCCTCGATTGAGAGAAAAGCCCGTCGAGTGGTATAGGCAGGTAGATAGGTTTGTGAAATTGTCAAAAGTGCTGTGGGTTGACCTGAATAGTCTGTTTGATATAATTGTTCCAGCAGACTTGTGGACTGAGTGTAAAATAGTTGTGAGTTGGCCTACTGAGGAATATCCAAGAGATCCAAGAACAGGGGCACCAGATCCAGAGGTAATGAGAAAATATGATCAGGTGATGGTATACCTGAAGAGCAAGGTTCCTGCGAAAGAGACAGACTGGGTAAAAATAGATCGAACACAACAGGAAGCAAAAGAATCAGTTCATGCTTTTTACGAGAGGCTGATACTGGCATTTAAACAATTCAGTGGAGATGAACACCTGGGTGACAAAGATTTGAGTCATTTTGTATACAGATTTGTATATGGCCTTAGACCTGAAATTGATGAGAGAATTCGTGAGCACACAGTGGATTGGCAGAGTAAGAAAGTAGATGAGATTTTGAGACATGCAAAATACTTCAGTGATGAAATTGAAGCAAAACAAAGAAAGCTGAAAGAAAAAGCAATGTGGGCACAAGTGAAAGTTGCGGAAAGACAGGAAGCACAGTTAGTGGAACAAGCGAATAATCCAGGAAACAATGCAGGGAATAGACCTAGATATGCAGGGAAAGGAAAAGGAAGTCTTGAGGAGGCGAAAAAAAAGTTTCCTTGTCACAACTGTGGCCAATTGGGGCATTGGAGATCGGAATGTCCTAATCCACCATTAGCGAGTAATGAAAATAAACCTTTAAATCAACAGGTGCAGAACGAAGGAAATAATCAACAGCAGCAACAACAGAAAGTTGTGAGACAGCAGAGTCAAGAGCCAAAACCGCCCTTGCCGCAGAATAGAGGGTTACAAAAGTATAATCAGGATTCAGGATTCTACAATGATGAGCAGGTAAACAAACCAAGACGTTCTAACAAAGTACAACAGTACTTGTTAAAGAGTGAAGGGAGTGAGTCTGAGGGTGAATATTGACGGTGCCGAAGAGAGGAGGAAGAGTGCATACTTGGTGCGACTCTAGAAATAGACCAGGCAGGACCATTTGTGGATGGGAAAATAAATGAGGAGAGTGTTACTTTTTTGGTAGACACAGGTGCGACAAGATCAACTGTCAGGTCAACAGATGTTAGAAATCTTCCTCTCTCGGATGAAGCAATCCAAGTAGTTGGTGTAGCCAATACACAAATCAGAACACGTCTTACTGAACCAGTAAGAGTACAGATAGGGAAATTTTCAGACATGCACAGATTTATTGTCTGTGACACAAGTCCAGTGAACTTGTTAGGTAGGGACTTGTTGTGCAAGATGAACTGCACAATTTTTTGTACACCGGATGGAATAGCTTTTGAAACACCAGATGAAGATGTTTTGTACCGAGTGACTCTAGAAAATAGGGAAAGTGAGTTAATTGGTGCATTTGCTGTGTTTGATCCGGAGGATTTGCCTCGAGAGCTAAGAGACACAGTGAAAAGAACAGTTTGGGATTTTACTGGAGAGGATGTGGGATTGATGAATAATGTAGATCCAGTGAAAATTGCAGTAAAAGAGGGAATTACATATCCTAACATTCCTCAGTACAAAATGACACCAGAAATAATTGAAGGGATAACTCCTATAATTGAGAAAATGATTCAGCAGGGAGTCCTGAGAGAACTACTGAGTAGTCCGTGTAATTCACCGATAATGGGACTAAAAAAGCCCAATCAGAAATTTAGGATTGTGCAGGATTTGAGAAAAGTTAATCAAATTGTGGTGGCATGTTGTCCTATTGTGCCAAATCCATCAGTGATCCTGTATCAAATTCCACATGATGCTGAGTGGTATACAGTGATTGATTTGTGTCATGCGTTCTTTTCAATTCCATTGCATCATGATAGCCAGCCGATTTTTGCATTTAGGTTTGGCCAGCGTATTTTAGCATGGTGTCGTATCCCACAGGGGTATACGGAGAGTCCTTCGATATTTAATCAGTTATTGAAAAAATCGTTGGAAAGCTTGATCATGCCCGAGAGTTCAGTGCTAGTGCAGTATATTGATGACCTACTTGTGGCATCAAAGACACGTGAAGCTTGTGAAGTAGATACCATAGCTTTACTGAATCATCTGGCGGATGGAGGGTTAAAGGTATCTCCAGCCAAATTGCAATTTTGCAAGAAAGAGGTGCATTATCTTGGACACAATATTGAAAAGGGTCTGAGAAAAGTGACTGATGACAGGATCAGAATAATCAGAGAAATGAAAGCTCCAAAAACCCAGAGAGAAGTGAGAATGTTCCTGGGTATGGTGGGGTATTGTCGTCAGTGGATAGTTAATTTTTCGCTGATAGCAAAGCCATTGATTAAACTGACAAAAAGTGAGATGACAGATCCATTGAATCTAGATGCAGAACAAATGGCAGCATTTGAAGAGCTCAAAAATAAAATGTGTGAGGCTCCAGCTTTGGGTATGCCTGACTATGAGAAAGAGTTCGAGTTGTACTGCAGTGAGAGGAATGGATGTGCACTTTCAGTGTTAATCCAGAAGCATGGATTACTGAGAAGGCCTATTGCGTACTTCTCATCGACACTTGACCCTGTAGCTGTGGGTTTACCAGGTTGTCTGAAATCTGTGGCTGCAACATGCAGGAGTCTGGAACAAAGTGAGGGAATCATAATGGGATATCCTGTAAGGTTATTCGTACCTCACAATGTGGCAATTCTTTTGACAAGAAGCAGAACTCAGTACATGTCACATAGTCGGTTGACTAAATATGAAAAAGTGATTCTGGGAGCATCAAATGTGACTCTTGAGAGATGTGTGAATGTGAATCCAGCGACACTCTTGCCGGATATTGAAAACGTGGGTGTGAAGATGGAAGATGATCATGATTGTTTGGATGTGCTGGATTATTGTACAAAACCGAGACCAGACATAAGGGATCTTCCCTTACATGAGAGTGATCATGTGTTGTTTGTGGATGGATCATGCCTGAGAAATGATAATGGTGTGCTATGTGCAGCATATGCGGTGTGCAAAGTTTCAGAAGTCATGGAAGCATCACCATTGAAAGGGGTGAAATCTGCGCAAGTTGCAGAATTGGTGGCATTGACAAAAGCTTGCGAAATTGGGAGAGATTTGAGGACAACTGTAATGACTGATAGTCAGTATGGATTTGGAGTTGTGCATGATTTTGGCCAACTTTGGCTACAAAGAGGTTTCTTGACATCGGGTGGAACTCCGATAAAGAATGCTGAAATGATTGGTAAATTGTTTGAGGCGATACAGCTGCCTAAGGAGTTAGCAGTTGTAAAATGTGCTGCCCATGGACAAGGAGAAGATTTTATAACGGTCGGAAACCGTTATGCAAATGATGTGGCGCAATACTGCGCCAAAACAAATCAGTCAATTAATCGGGACCGAGAGAAGGAAATGTCTTTACTCTCTGTGATGTTTACTAATGTCTTAGAGACATGGGATGAAGTGAAACAGTTGCAAGATGAGGCAGGAGAGGAAGAGAAAAAAGATTGGATTAAGGCAGGATGTGCTCCAAGAGAAACAGACCATGTTTGGGTCTACAGAGATGGCAGACCAGTAATGCCCAATTCCATCTTGTCGTCAATGGCAAGGATGTATCATGGCCAGGGACATTTGGGAAGGGATGCGATGGTTAGGTCGTTCAAGCAGACCTGGTACAATGCAAAGTTCAGGACAATTGCAGAAAGCATCTGTCAAAGGTGTTTAGTTTGTCAGCAATTTAACACTGGGAAAAAGACAGTGGTAAGTCTGGGAACAATAGGCAGAGAAGGAGGTCCTTTTACAAGAATGCAGATTGATTTCATTGAAATGCCCCAAGTAAACAGACTGAGGTATGTTCTGGTGGTAGTCTGTTTGTTTTCAAGGTGGGTGGAAGCTTACCCGACTAGAAGAAATGATGGATTAACGGTGGCAAAGTTACTGTTAAGGGAGTTGATTCCTAGGTACGGGTTTCCAGTAACAGTTGAGTCTGATAGAGGTAGACATTTTCAAAATGAACTCATGGGTTTGATTTGTGAAGCATTAAAAATACAGCAGAAGCTACGTTGTGCATACCGACCAGAGGCTTCTGGTGTGGTTGAACAGATTAATGGCACAATTAAGAACAGGATTGGAAAAATGTGCTTAGCCACTGGCATGAAATGGCCAGACGTTTTACCTCTAGTGTTGATGACTATGAGATCTACTCCAGATAGAACTACTGGTTTGAGTCCGCACGAAATAATCATGGGACGTGCAATGCGCCATGCATTCGTGCCTGTCAATAAATTGGTGACAATAACTGATGATATGATCTTGGATTACTGTAAAGGCCTGGCTGACGCAGTTCATTCTGTGTTTCACCAGGTTGGAGAAGAAGCTACCACACTTGAGAAGAAGCAAGCCCATGATCTGAGTCCAGGAGACTGGGTGAGGATTAAGGTACACAGAAGAAGAAATTGCTTGATTCCAAGGTGGGGAAGGCCGAGACAAGTTATTTTGACTACAACGACTGCAGTAAAGTGTGCTGGAGTAAAACACTGGGTACATGCAAGTCATACTCTGAGAGTTCCAAACCCAAAAGAGGGGACTGGTAAAGAGTATTTTGAAGAGTCAGATTCCAGTGATGATGAAGATACAGAATCAGTGAGAAAAGAAGCAGAAAGAGCTTCAAGTGAACCACTGCGAGTATCAGAGAAAAGATCAGATTCTGTAAGAGAGCCTGAAGTTTCAAACAGCAGTGAAGGAAAAAGAAAAGAAAAAAGAAATCACACAGAGACTACTCCTGAATCAGAAGAGGAGGAGATTAAAGAACCACTTGAGATTATACTTGAAGAAGCAGGGTCAGAAGAAGACAGAGAGGGACAGATTGCGGAAGACCCCCGAGGAGGTGTAGGGAACATTCTTGATGAGCTAGGTGAAGGGACAAGTAGACAGCAAGAAGATTGCGTGTCGGAGACCCGAGGAGGGACAGAAGTAGGGAAGTCTCAAATAGTGGTGAAAAAATCTGTGGAGAAAAAGAAAACTGCTATAAAACGAAAACAGAAGGCACTTGATACAGAATTGGATGATGAGAATGAACAAACAGAAGGTCGAGTTCTGAGAAAGAGAACTTGGATTGGAGAAAAGAGTGATAAAGAAGTAAGGCCGAAAAAGGTTGTGAAAGGAGATCGATGGCCTAACAACAGAATTAAGAGGTTGAGATACAGAATAATAAGAGCAAACACATCGAAAGCTGAACAAGTGAATGAAGTATCGAGTCAAAGTTCAAAAGCTGAAGAAGAAGAATCAAAAGAATCAAAAGAATCAGTGGAAATAAAAAGAATAAGAAGACCCAACCAAAAGTACAGATCACCGGAATGGTCTTATGTGACACTGTCTGAAGAAAGAAAAGAAGAAACAGTGACTCGAGATAATCCGGAAGAGATCTTGAGAAAAGTGGTTGAGGAAGATACTGGTGAAATCCTGAAAGTACTCTTGACTGACATTGGAGAAGAGTCAGATACTGAGGATTTTGATGTTGGAGATCTAATACAATTTGATGTTGAAGAAATTGAAGTGAAGAATGACAAGTATCCAAACTGAATAAAAGAAAGATTCACTTGGATTGAGTGAATAAAAAGGTCTTTTGGAAAACTGGAGAAGAAAAGAATTTGAAAACAAACGTTGAAGAATTTGAAAATTCCAATTTCAGTAGTGGAGTAGTAGAGGTTAAAGCAAAATAGTAAAATGGCTAATATAGAGAATAATCAAAATAGATGTGCCTTCTTTAAAAGGTGGTGTAGGATGTGCTGCTGCTGTACTGGATTATTAATGCTTCTATGGGGTGTTTTAATTTTATTAGTTACTTTTAAAGTTGAATTTGAGGTGCATACAGAAAATGTGACAAATATAGAGAAAAATTCACAAAAAGTAGTGCCGATTAGAATGAGTAATAATTACATACATAAAGATAGGTCAATTAATAATTTTTCTAGTAATGTCTTTTCAAAATTGTTATACGAATATGTGAAAACAATGGAAGTGAGGGATTGCTACGTTTGTATGCAATTACCTGCATCCGTTTCAGAGGGTGTTACTTATCATCATTTACCAGCTACATATGGTATTTCTTGTAGTATTTTAAGTAGTGTTTTTTATTTGTTAGGGAAAGTAGATTATAAGATGTCTAACAGAGATAGTATTTTTGGACACTTGCCAATGAACAAAGAGCTGAATCCAGCTAAAGAAGCTAACACTTTTGGTGAGATTTTTATTGAAGAAAGAGGATTAACATTAGATTACATTTTTAAGAATAATTTAACTTGCAGTCTGAAAGGAGAAGAGAAAGCTTTCCTGGATATGGTAGAGGAAAGGAGATTGAACATGCATGAGAAAGCAGGAAAATATAAAGTGAGTGAGACAATTTGGGACATTGAGATGGGAAAAGAATTGAAAAATGGGGCTAGTCCAACTTTAGCTCTAGATGCACCACAGAAGGGTAAACTTTGCATTACAAGAAGGAAATCCCAATATGATACGTATTTTGTTGGGACTAGTGAGTGCCATGATACATACTTCATTGCAACAGGTTGGGGTTTTAGAGGTGGAGAAGATACAATTTTTCCAGGAGTGTACTATGTTTGTGGGAACAAGGCTTATTACAAGTTGCCTGACCATTGGTATGGCACGTGTTATGTAGGCCTAGTATTTCCAAAGATTTTTCATATAGATAAGATAAGAGATGTAGAACATATTAACCTACTAATGCGTTTTAAGAGAGAAACTTGGTCTGAAATTGTGGGTGACATTTTTGGGGTTTTGATTCCAGCAGTGGGAATTTCTTTAAATGCTTATGGAATTCGGAAACTGTCCACAGTGGTTGATCGCTTATCGACAAATACCGCAGGAGGGTTTCTTTTGGTGAAGACGGAATTAAGTGCCGTACGTGCCATGTCTATGCAAAATCGACTTGCCCTTGATATTCTATTGGCCAAGGAGGGTGGAGTCTGTGGAATGCTGAAAGTTCAACATTGTTGCACTTACATTCCAGACGAAAGTAAAGACCTGAAGGTCTATATCAAAAACATTACTGATTTGCATGAAGAATTAGTACCACTTGAAGCTGAGAGTTTATGGACTAAAATAGCTAATAAGATGATAGCTGTTAAAGATTTTATTGAAAAAATAGGTAGTACTATTATAGGTAGAATATTATTTCCTTTAACTTGTATAATTGTTGCTTTATTGATACTGAGATTAGTGTGTGTGTGTTGTAAAAACAGGGGAGGGAAAAAGAAATTGAATAAAGAAAAGAAAAACAAGAGGTTGAAAAGAGAACCGCAAGAAATTGAATTGGAAGAATTGAGGGAGAGTGTTTATTTAGAGACAAAGAAGGATGATGAAAGAGTGACTGGTGTGTAATGTTGTGTAAGGAGAAAAAGACATTTCCGATTTCTCCTAAAATGGGACTAAATTTTCACTAATTTTTTTTTTGGGTTTATTTGGTGATAAAATCACCAAAGGGGGGATTGCTGGAGCGGAGTTTTCAGTTTGAAAATTCAGTGGCTTTTGAAGCTCTGGCATGTCTATTCGTTATACTAATTTATTAATAACTAATTATTAATTATTTGTCTTGTGCAAGTGTGTTTATATTAATCAATCCGTTTGTCTTAACAAGAGAAAGAATTACACGTGGGTATGCATAAACGTGCTGTTTAATAATAACGTGCGTGTTTTCATGTTTAAATGTTGCTATGTGCTGTTTATTTTTGAGCACAAAACGCTTTCCGAATTAATGCTTTTCTATGTTGCAAGAGCTAGATAAATACATACACATAAGGGAATTAGTGGGGTTAACACTGTTTAATCACTATGCTGTAGTAACAATTGTTTTTGTCTCTTTAATTAAGATGGTCTATTGTGGCCTATGGTGGCCTAGAAAAGATGGCCGATTTGTAAGCCTGGCTGTGATTTATAATATGAAAACTGTGACGAGGGAGACCCCTGCTGGAAATGGTCCTGAAGCTAACTGACCATAGTCCTTGCTTGCTTGTTTGAAAACATTCCATGAGGACAGCAGCAGTTTTTGGGAGATCTCCAAGAGAAATGAAACGTCCTTGGCAGCCTTGGGAAACAAAGGAGCCTTAGAGAAAGACTGTGAACTATGGCTCGATTGCCGAGGAGAAGTAGAACTAACCAGATACATTTTGTTTCTTGGTTCCTGTTCCGTAGTCTTTATTTTGTGAACTTTTCCTGAGCGGAGATTCTCAAATGTAGCGATGTTACATCCTTTCCTTCTCGCTCTGCTCAGCAGGTCCGGCGGACATTACAACTTTTTCTATGTTCCCAATGTATCTTTCCTTTGTTCAATTTGCTATAAGAATTGTTAGCCTAGAGAGGGTTTTTGCCACTTGCCATTTGCCTTTGCCGCGTACCGAATCTGCGTTGCTGAGGATCGATGCTGAAAGGACTTTGTCTTGAGAGACATTTACCGGGAGACTTGTCCTGACCCGTTCTGACATTTAGCTAGAATAGGTAACTATGAGAAAATGATTTACTCTGATTGATTTACTTTGACTAATTTAGATAAAGCAATATAATTTTAAACATGGTGTTGGATATTCTTTCTTGTCAATTTCTTATTGAGTGTTATTTTTGATTATTGCTGTATAGATTATGTTTAAGGACAGTCACAATAACCAGATTTTATCGACCTCGATATAGATGCAGGGTGTTCAGGAGTTTTCCTTCCACAGGTTTATTGCTGGTAGAGTATTTGAGCGTATGTTAGTGAAATGGGCCCTAGCGTATGATGAATGTATGTGCGTGTAACTGTGGGATTACTCTATCTGTGGTAGTGGGAATATTATTGATACCCTGATCTCTATCACATGGAAAGGGGTTTGGATCCTGTGGAGGCATCTGCCATAGAGTTGGCAAATGTCTTATCTGATCTGTTTGATAAAGGATTGAGTTACAGAACTATTAATTGTTATAGGTCTGCGGTTGCAGCTGGTCATAGATCAGTTGGAGGTTGTTCTATAGGTAGGGAACCTTTGATTTGTAGAGTTTTAAAAGGGATAAAATTGAGAAGGCCTCCAAAACCTAGGTATGATGGTTTATGGGATGTCAGAAAAATCCTAGGGTTATTTGAAGGTTGGACAGGTAATACATATCTGAGTTTGAAGCAGTTATCTGCTAAACTAGTGAGTCTTTTATGTTTAATTTCATTTAGGAGAGTGTCGGACGTAAGAGCATTAGACATCAGCAATCATTGTTTTTCACCGAATGGGGTGATATTTAACATAATTAAAAGGACTAAATGTATGTCAAGGTCAGTGTTTTACCCAAGATTTGATGAAAATACTAAATTATGTATGGTTAGGTGTTTGAGAGAATATGAGGGTAGAATGTGTGAGTTCAGAAGACATGGTGATGATCAACTTTTGATTTCATTTGTTCGTCCTTTTAGACCGGTAACTTCTGCCACCGTTGCAAGGTGGGTGAGGTTTTGTATGTCTGAGGCTGGTGTGGACTTGAAAGAGTTTGGTGTGCATTCTGTGAGGGGCGCGATGGCGAGTAAAGTTTTTCTGTCTGGTGGACGATTGGAGGAGATCTTGCGTGCTGCTGATTGGTCAAGTGCGGATGTTTTTGCAAAGTTTTACTTGAAACCTTTAGGTCATGTTTCTTCTGTGGTTTTATCACAGCTTTGAACATGCATAATGCTAGCCTCCGGTCTTGCCATGAAATGTAGATTCTCCAAGTCTGTGAAGAGAGAATCTGGATTTCATTGACACGGAGGCTAGCATTATTCCTCCCTCTCTCCCAGTTAGGAGGGTGTTTGGAGTTTTAAAGTATTGGGGTCTAGTTTAAGTTTGGAGATAATTAATTGAAGTAGGTCAATTTCATTGGATTGTTTCTGGATTTATTTTTTCAGATGTTCCGTGAATCAAGGAAAAGAGGAGTTCAGCTTCAGGAGTCTGCTTGGAGATATGCTTCAGGAGCAGCATAAAAGAGGAAGATGGCTGCTGCGTTTTGGATTATCTATTGTTAGACATTCTGTGTTCTAGATTTTTGAGTTTATGATGTAATACTTTGAAGTGCTGCAAGGAGTAGTGCAATAAAAGTATTGATGCATAATGCGAGCCTCCGTGTCTTTAATGAAATCCAGATTCTCTCTTCACAGACTTGGAGAATCTCCATTGCGCACTATGATCTTCTCCCAGGCTTTGCATCAATGTTTCTAGTGGACTTTGTAGGTCTGTGCCATTGTCAATTTGTAGCCAACGATTTAATATGCATATCAAATCGCTAATCGAAAATAGGCAATTAATGATTGAAAACATTTAGAAATTGCTATTTGGATAAGATGGTTCCTAGAAGATCTGAAATTGGTATATAGATGTTATGATTCATTATGTTTTGCAATTTCCAAATCACAGTTTACTAGGTTTGTACTTCAGGTCCTGCGGCTCAAATTTGAAATTTTCTCAAGAGACTCCAGGAGTACAGTATGTGCATGAAGGACCGACACCTGTTGTTCTAATGGAAATACTGCTGGTGATCCTTGTGAGTCCACCTAAGGGGAGAACCAGTATTTTTTCCAGATGGCTGTTGCCCTCTCAGTGGGGATGGTAAGGCTCCTGAGTTTTCTCGCAGAGGAGCCCGGAGATAGTAGTGTTAGTCTTGTCTGCAATGTATCTACCTGCTGTGCTAGTATAGCTAGTATAGCTAACCAAAATTTTGTGGGCCTCCTGGTTTATTACAGCCAACTCAGTTTGCAAATCCAGGTACTCAATCAATCAATCAATCAGGGGGCTTATAAAGCGCACTACTCACCTGTGAGGGTCTCAAGGTGCTGGGGTGTGGGGGGGGGGGGTGCAGCTCCGGTTCAGTCGAAGAGCCAGGTCTTGAGGTTCTTCCTGAAGGTGTGGAGAGTGGGGGAGTGTCTGATGTTCACTAGCAGTTTGTTCCATGCTTTGGCTGTGACGTAGGAGAAAGCTTTTCCTCTGCTCTGTGGATGCGGGGGATCTCTGCGAGGGTGAGGTCTGCAGAGCGAAGGTTCCTATTGGGTATGTGGAAAGAGACTCTCTCATTGAGGTATTTTGGTCCGATGTTGTGGAGGGATTCGTAGGCGTGGGTGAGCAGATTGAAAGTGACACTTTTCTCAACGGGGAGCCAGTGGAGAGTACGCAGGTGTTGTGTCATGTTTTCGTGCCGCGGGGTTCCGAGGACGAGTCTGGCTGCAGCGTTCGGATGGTCTGAAGCCTGTGTAGGAAATTTCTGTTAATTCCGGCATAGAGGGCATTGCCATAGTCCAATCTGCTAGTAATGAGTGTGTGGGTGATAGTTTTTCTGCATTCTGGGGGAATCCATTTGAAGGTCTTGCGGAGGATCTGAATGCAGTTGAAGCTGGTGGAGGCGATGGAGTTGATCTGGTGGGTCATGGTGAGGGAGGAGTCGAGGATGATGCCGAGGTTCCGTGCATAGTCTGTTGGGGTGGGTGGACTCCCGAGGGCAGAGGGCCACCAGGTGTTGTCCCAGGCGGCGGTGAAGTCTCTTAGTTGAGCTTTAGGCAGCTGCTTTTCATCCAGGCGGCCATGTCTCTCATTCCTTCCTGGAAACAGAGTCTGGTGCCTTCTGGGTTCTTCGTGAGGGAGAGGATGAGCTGGCTGTCGTCGGAGTAAGACACTATGCTGAGCCCCTGTTGTCTGACAATGGCGGCGAGGGGGGCCTTGTAGAAGTTGAAGAGCATGGGGCTGAGTGATGATCCTTGGGAAACTCCGCAGTTGACCTGTGTGGGTTCGGAGAGGAAAGGGGGGAGTCTGATCCTCTGGGTTCTGTCGGAGAGGAAGGATTGGATCCAGGAGAGGTCGGTTCCTCGTATCCCTGCATTGTGGAGTCTGGCTACGAGGGTACAATGACCGACAGTGTCGAAAGCTGCGGAGAGGTCTAGTAGAATGAGGGCTGCGGTGTGCCCCTGGTATAGGAGTATGTGGATGTCGTCGGTGGCAGCGAGGAGGGCCGTCTCAGTCCTCTGGTTGCTGCGCAATCCAGACTGGGAGGCGTCTAGGATGGAGTTTTCTTCGATAAAGACGGTCAGCTGGGTGTATACGAGTTTCTCTGTGGCTTTGGCAGCAAAGGGGAGGAGAGAGACGGGACGGCAGTTTTTCAGGTCTGTCAGGTCGGCCGAGGGCTTCTTGAGGAGAGGTTTGACCTCCGCCCGCTTCCAGTTATCGGGGAAGATGCCGGATATGAAAGAGGTGTTGGTGGTGCATCCAAGTTCAAATGTGATGGCGGTGGCCCGGTGGTAGATGTGCGGTGGGCAGGGGTCCATGGGGCCGCGGGGGGTCCTGAGTGGGTGTTCTTCATCCCCTTTGGTTTTGCTTTGTTCGCCCTAAGTTGGCAGGGTATGCCCAGACGTGGGTCCCTTGCTCACTTTGCCACTGGATTCAAGCTAGCCTGGCTGATGACAGCTGATTAGCCAGAAACCGGTCCCAGGATGCTTGTTTCCAGTCCAGGGAAGACATGGCTTGGCAGTTTGGGCTGGACTGTTCCCATGAGGGACAGGGTCAGACTGATTTGCATATGGCCATGTCTGAACTGGGGTGGCGGAGTGAGCTAAAGAATGATGATGGATTAAACCCAGATCAGTTGACTGGGGGTGAGTGCTTGCAATGCTCAACATTCCGTCCATCATCCCTTTTGGTTTTGCGGTGATCTTCATGGTCACGGTGGTGTGTTCGATGGTGGCGGGATTCCAGGTGGTGATGGTTGGCTCTTTGTCGGTGTTGGTGGTGGAGCGTGGGGTGGTGTCCGGTGTTTGTTCCATGAAGTTGCCCTAAAGGGTCTTGATTTTCAGATGGAAGTAGGAGCTGAGTTTGTTGCAGAGTTCCTGGGACGGTGTGATGTCCGTGGCTTTGCTAGGGGGTTTAGTGAATTGCTGTATGATGTTGAAGAGTTCTTTGGCGTTGCTCGCGTTGGTGTGGATCTTGTTCCTGATGAAAGTCCGCTTGGTGTCTCTTAACCGCTGGTAGTATTCCGTCAGGGCGTTCCAGTAGCTGTTCATGTCTTCCATGGTTTTCCGGCTTTCCCAGTTTTTTCTCGAGGCGTCTGCCGGAGTGCCTGGCTGCTTGGAGATCGGGGGTGAACCAAGCTGCTTTCAGGGGGCATTGTTTGCCAGGGTGACGGAGGGGAGCGAGCTTGTCAGCGCAGCTGGCAATCCAGCAGTGCTGTTCTTGGGCTGTGGCATTGGTGTTGGTTGTGGTGCAGAGTGGGTCTAGGAGGAGGGTGGCATTGAGGTGTTCCTCTGTGATCTTGCTCCAGTTTCTTCGAGGCAGGCTTGGGGGGGATTTGGGTCCGGAGGATGTGCTGAAGGTGAAGTGTACGCAGTGGTGGTCCGTCCAGGGGGGCTGCATGGTATGGCTAAAATGGATGTTTGTCCCTCCTGTGAAGATGGAGTCGAGGGTGTGTCCAGCTCTGTGCATGGGGGTGGTGGCGAGCTGCTTCTGTCTGAGGTTGGAGAGGTTGTTGAGGAGGGTGATGGAGTCAGGGTCGCTGCGTTTGTCTAGGTGGAAATTGAGGTCTCCGAGTAGAATGTAGTCCATGGGAGCGATGGCATGGGGTGCGACAAGATCAGCTATGGAGGTTGCGGATTGTGTGCGTGGTCCATGGGATCTGTAGACGAGGTACCCCAAAGCATGGTTCTGGGGTTGGTCTGGATCTGGATTCTGGGGTTGGTCTGAATCTGGACCTTGCTGCTCTGACCTACTGCAACAGGAAGAGCAAAGATTCTTAGACTTTATTCATGGCTCAGGTGTTGGGATCATAAATGTAGGTTAGGCAATGAGTAAAGCATTAACTTCTGTCCAGCAGTTGAGATGGTCTTAAAGGATGTTAATTTTGCTCATCAGATGGCCCTTAATCCGACTGAGAGTCATTGTGAGGCGAAACCAAACTCTCGGTCAAAGAGGATTGGGATGTGAGAGAGAAAGCAAGGTTGGTCCTTTACTAATGCTCAGGTGAATCGATAACCCAAGGTCCACTTTCTTTTTTAAGTTTGCTTTATTGAGAGAATAATGAAAGAGATAAACAGCAGTAAAATAGATACAACCAATACTATTTGACAATAAAAAATAAGTAAGTAAATTGACCAGGAAATATAGGAGTTAAACTACTTAGCAGTATATAAAAGGAAAGAAATGCATCAGGGAAAAAGAAAGGGAAACAAAAGGCAATTAATATAGAGCAATGAAAACATCATGCAAAATGTACAAATAATATGGCATTGTAAGCATAACACTGATTAAAATTTATAAAAAATATTATGATAAACATTCGTTAACCCCTTCGCCGCGGCGGGAATTCCGCCGTGGCGCTGGGAAGTGCGGGGGGGGCAGCGCGGTGGCGCTGTGCTCATGACGGAGCCCCTCCATCATGAGCCACGGTTGAGCTGTGCTCATGACGGAACGGTTCCGTCATGACTCCGCCCAGTTGCGTTGTCCCCCCGCACAGGCGGGGAAACAGCGCCGCGTGAGCGGAGCGGCCGCCAACGGTCGTGGCATGACGGAACCGTTCCGTCATGAGCACACGGCAACCGTGGCTCATGACGGAGCGGTTCCGTCATGAGCGGGGAAGGGGTTAATAAAGAACTGGTTGAAAAAGTATAAGGGAAAGGGAGACAATTAAGGTGGTTTCCGTACATCATCTGATACTTTTTTAGAGGCGGCATTAGAAGAGGCAGATTGAAATAAGTAGGTTGTTAAGGGAAGCCATAAGAGATCTCTTTCAATTGCTAGGGATATGAGAGAAAAATAATTAGTATCCAATCGATGGTGAAAACAGACAGCATTCTACCAGGCTTTAAACGCAACTTTGTCAGCTTCTTTCCAATTTGAAGTTATTAATAAATGCGATAGCTAATAATAAGTCCAAGTGTTTAAAGTTCAACTGCGTTTGAGGGCATTGGGGAGATAAACTACCCAAAAATACATTTGCGAAATAAAAAGGGATTTGGATTCTAAAGATCATCTTAATTTGGGACCAAACTAATTGCCAGATTTGATGGATTGAGGGACATTCAAATAACATATTCTTTAAATCTGCAGCAGAACAGGGACAGGAGCAACAAATAGGAGATGAGTCTGATGTAAAAGAAGCTATCAACATTGGGAAGAATAATGCTCATTGATATATTGAAAAAAAGGGTTTGTGTGGTATTAGCAGCCCGAGAGGTCTTATGGAGTTTAGACCATATTTTATCCCATGTAGTAATTGCCCATTCTTGCAAAAAATCCTTTTCCCACACCCTCTCAGTTTTTGGTTTATGTGTATCTGAGGAGAAAAGTAAGGATTTATAAATATTAGATGCTGAAGGAGAACTATCTAGGATTGAGAGTAAGGATGCATAAGATACGGGAGAATCAATAGAAACTGATAGATTCTGAAGAAACTGAGTAAGAGCAGGATAGAGAAGATTGTATTGTAATTTGGAGGATGATGGTAAAGAAAATTTAGATTGACGATCAGAGAAAGGTAGGGGTTTATCATCAGATACGAGTTGAGAAATCCAACGTAAGCCTTTAGAATGCCAAGTTCTCCACAATATGGAACGGTTACGGATGCGTATTGATTTATTATGCCAGATAGGTTGTTGATGGAGGGAATTAGTAGAAGGAGATGGTGAACATATTAGAGGAGATAAAAGTTTACGAGAATGAGAGATGACAGGGGAACGCAACAAAGCAATATTGGCAGTAAAAGTTAAGATTTCTTGAAAATCAAAAGGAGCAATAAGAGATTTTTCCAATTGTAACCAGAGAGGGGGATATAGGGGAAGATCTATAGAGACCCACTCAGCAGCTTGTTTTAATAAAAAAGCGGAGTGATAAGTCTTAAAGTCAGGAAACTTGAGGCCACCATTAGGTCTATCCTTCTTTAGAGAAGATAAGGCTATTATTATTATTATTATTTATTTTTGTAAAGCGCATAGTCACCCTGAGGTATCCCAGCGCTATACGCCATGATTTACCCTTCCATAAGAATTTTGTCAGAGTGGAGTCAATTTTCTTAAAATAATATTGAGGGATGTGAATAGGGATCATAGAAATAATATAATAATACAAGAGGGGAAAGCATCATCTTAATAGAATCTAACCAACCCCACCATGAGAGGAAAAGGGGATGCCAGCGAGTAATAGTATCATTTAACTTTTTAAGAATATATTAAACGTTTAATTTTAGTGTATCAGATATTAAAGGCGCAAACCATAACCCCAAAATTTTATTTTAGTTGGCTGCCAGGCAAAACCAGAGGATTCAAAGAGATGTTTTTGGCAAAGAAAATTCAAAAGCAATATTTTGCATTCGTCAGCATTTAGACAGTACCCTGAGAGTTTAGAGAAATAGGAAACTTGCTGAAGAAATGGAGTGAGAGAGGCTACTTGATTGGAGCAATAAAGAAGAATTTCACCTGCGTATACAGACATCTTAACTTGTTGGGATCCAAATTTAAACCCTGTAATGAGATCATCATTCCTAATTTAGTTAGGAAAGGCTCCAATGCTATAACAAATAAAGAGATAAAGGGCATCTGTGGGAGGGCGGGTCGGATATACAGACGAGGAGGCTGAATATATTTTCCAAGTGAGAATGATTTATTGTCAGACAGGCCACTCGTTCCTATGGGGGTTGGAAAGATATCGGTTCTTGTTCCTGAAGAGGTACTGGGGCCACGCTGGTCGTCGTCTTCTTCCTCAAAGTTGGACCTCAAGGGTGTCTGCTTTGCTTCTTCGGCCGTGGTTGGTTCCTCCCGAAGGCTCATGAAAAGAAGAAACAGGGGGCCGTCAGTGTCAGATTCACTTATTGTAAGGGTTACTTTAACCGTCACCTCACCCGTGGTTCTGTGTGGGTTGGTCCTGTTACTGGGAACACCGTGCCTCCACTTTTGGATATTAAGAAAAGACCAATAGTAAGGGGAGGGTATATCCCTATCACCCTAGACTCGGGTAATTCGGCTCACGCTAAGAAAGAAAAAAGAAAATGGACCAAAGGGTCGTGCGGGGAGTGGTACGTCTGGTGAGGAGGATTTGTGTCCGGTTGCTTGATATTCAAGACCCGCCAGACCCGCTCGGTGTTCAGGGAAAGCACGAAGGGATACGCAGGACAACAAAAAACAGTGCAGGGGGAATAAACTACCAGTGCCCCGGGATCCCGCCCGTGCCGGTTCCGCCCTACCCACCCTCAGTGTCCTCCCTCCGCCCTCTACCCTACCAGCCTTTCCCCTGGAGTGTCGTTACTCACCCGGCCCCGCCGCAACTCTCCAGAGCTGCGGCCGCTCCACAGCCTCCTCCGGGGGACACCACCAGTCCTCACTCCAGAACTCCTCCGGCTCCTCCGCCTCGGTCTCGTCCTGGTCCGGTTCGCGGTTGTTCGTCTCTTCTTCTCCCGGCTCTGCTCGCGTCGTCCTTCCTCTTCCTCCTGCACCGCTTCGAGACCCTACGTCCTGGGTCAGGTCTCCTTTGAGTGGTGGAGCCGGACTGCTTCCGGGGTCAGCCCCTCCCTCGTGCCGCGTCAGGTCCGTCTGCAGGAAGAGAGGAAAGGGGGGTGTGGTAGACGGACGATTCGGTACTACGTTTCGAGACCTACGCTGTCCCTCTGGCGTTCGTATTCCCCGTACACCAGGTGAGACAGGGGTTGGACATCGTGGCCCCGGCCCCACCTCCTCACATCCCCTTTCCCTTGCTGTCTTACTACTAGGTCCTGAGTCTTGGGGATATCGTGACAAAAAGTCCGCGTTCCCTTGTTCCGTTCCCTTACGATGTTTCGTTTGGAACCTATAGGGCTGTAAGGCAAGGAACCATCTCATGACCCTTTCGTTGTTGCCTTTATTTCGGGATAACCACTCTAAGGGGGCGTGATCTGTATAGAGGGTGAAGTCTCTCCCTTCGAGATAATACCGTAAAGTCTCGATTGCCCATTTAATCGCCAGTGCTTCTTTTTCTATCACGGCGCATCTGCTCTCTAGTGGGAATAGTTTTCGGCTAATGTAGGTTATGGGTCTTTCCTCTCCCTCTTTGGTGACCTGGGATAACACAGCTCCTAAACCCTGGTCTGACGCATCTGTTTGTAGGACAAATGGGAGGGAATAATCCGGACTGACTAGGACTGTGTCAGAAGTAAGGGAGGTTTTTAAAGTTTCGAATGCGTGTATGATGTCAGGGCCGGGGTTTTTCAGGATGTGTTCTGTGTTTCGGTCTTTTTGCAGCAGGTCAGTGAGGGGGGCCGCTATGTGGGAAAAGTTGGGGATAAAGCGGCGATAATAACTGAGTAACCCTAGAAATGCCCGGAGGGTCCTTTTGTTTTGGGGCAACGGTATTTGTGAGATGGCCGCCAATTTGGAACCCTGGGGCCTGATGACGCCCTCCCCCAATAAATACCCCAGATATTTCACCGTCTGAGCTGCCAAATGACTTTTCGCCGGATTTATTTTAAGGCCATATGTTTCCAACGCTTGTATCACTCGTTGTAGGTGAGACATGTGTTGGGTCCAGGAATCACTGTAGATGACTATATCATCGATGTATGCTCCGGCATACTTCTCATGGGGCCGTAGGATTACGTCCATGGCTCTTTGGAAAGTAGCCGGAGCGCCATGTAACCCAAAGGGTAACACTTTAAATTGGAACAGGCCATCAGGTGTGGAAAAGGCGGTCTTCTCCCTGTCTTGGGTACGCAGGGGTATTTGCCAGTACCCTTTGCAGAGATCAAGGGTGCTGATATACTGAGCGCGACCGATCCTTTCTATCATCTCGTCCACGCGGGGAAGTGGATACGTGTCGAATTCAGATATTTTGTTTACTTCTCGGAAGTCAATACAAAATCGCACCGAACCATCGGGTTTCGGCACTAAGACGATTGGGGAATTCCATTCACTTATGGACGGTTCAATTATGTCCATCTGTATCATTTTATGAATTTCCTCCTTAATCGTCTGCCGTCTGGCCTCGGGTATCCGATATGGTTGGAGTCGTACCCTTTTCCCCGGAGCAGTCTTAATAGCATGTTCTACGAGGGTTGTTCTTCCGGGGGAGGTGGAGAAGTTATGATGAAGAGGAGTGAGGGTGGAGATCAATTCTTCTCTCAATTCTGGGTTTAAGGTGGCTTCTATGCACTGGACGAATAACGGGGACAGGTCTTCTACTCGGGCTATGTCTACAGGTACCGGGCCTTCCCATTTCTTCAGTACATTAATGTGGAAGATTTGGGACACGCCCCTAGTGGGATCGAGGTCTATCCGATAGGTTACTGGGGTTACTTGTGCAATCACCGTGTACGGGCCTTGCCATTGGCCTAGCAGTTTGTGATCTGAGGAAGGCATTAAGAGCAGGACTGAATCTCCCACTTTAAAGGATCTCTCTTTTGTCTTTTTATCGTACTGTTTCTTTTGATTCACCTGAGACATCTCTAAATTATTGTGGACTATAGTTCGGATTTGGCCAAGGCGGGTTTTCAGAGCGGACACATAGTCCACTAATGGCCTGCTATTCTCCGCTTCGTTCTCCCATTTTTCTTGGGCCATCTCCAGCAAGGTTCTTGGCTGTCGTCCATAGAGCAGCTCAAACGGGGAATAACCTGTGCTTTTCTGCACTTTACATCGAATTGCGAATAAGGCTAGGGGCAGCATCTCCTCCCATTTTCGTGATTCCAAATCGAATAGTTTCTTTAGGGTGGACTTGAGGGTGGCATTGTACCGCTCCACCAACCCATCTGTTTGCGGGTGGTAGGCTGCGGTCCGAATTTGGTTAATCCCTAGTTGGACACATACTTGTTTCAGGACCTTAGACACAAAAGGAGTCCCTTGATCCGTAAGGATCTCTTTCGGGAACCCTACTTGGGAGAACACCTTAATCATGGCACTAGCGATGTTGGTAGCGTTAGGGCGGCGTAGGGCAATTGCTTCCGGGAAACGGGTGGCATAGTCGACAATGACCAGCACGTATCGACACCCGCTCTTGGAGGGCAATAAGGGACCAATGATATCCATCCCTACTCTATGGAATGGTTCGTCTATGATGGGCAAAGGACGAAGGGGAACAGGGGGGGGCCTGTATCTGCTGTTTTTTTGGCATATCGGACATTCCTTACAATATTTTCTAATTTGTTGGTAAACGCCAGGCCAATAGAAGCGTTCCATGATCTGTTTTTCTGTTTTGTCGGCCCCAAAGTGTCCGCCCAACAAATGGCTGTGTGCCAGGAACAGTACTTTCTCTCGGAAGGGTCCTGGGATTAACAACTGTGGTTGTTGGGTAGGAGTTCCTTTTCTATACAGTAATCCCTTTTTGATGAAAAAGTAGGGACCTACTCGTTGGGGTTCCTCGCTGTCTATAGCGGAGTTCCAGGCTTCTTGCAGTGCTGGGTCTTCCCTTTGTGCTGCATGGAAGTTCCGATCTGCTTCCCACGGGTTTTCTACCGGGACGGTGGGTAAAGCCATGATGGGCTTCTTTTTTTCTGCTCTCTAATGTTTCTTAGTTTTTCTTGGCTTTGAGGGTGGCCACTCCGGTTCCTCCTCCATTGAGAACGGGGCAGTGCTCCACCAATCCTTTTCCGACTTCGTGGAGTTATGCAACATTTGGGGTAGGTTTGGATAATCACTTCCCAGAATGATTCGTTCCGGCAAAGTGGGAATGAGACCCACCTTCAGGGAAGTCCCTACGTCGTTTTGGTGTTGTATCTGAACGTGAGCAGTGGGATACTGTTTCGTATCTCCATGTACACAGCGAATAGCCACGATGTCCCCACTGGGTTGTATGTTGGGTTCCCAATCCTGTGGTCTAACCACACTCTGGCGACAGCCCGTATCCGCCAAGGCCATCGCGGCTTGTCCATTTACTTTCACCGGGCAGTGATAGGGTGGCGCTTCTTTTGTGGCATACGTACAGTAATAGTTACGTGCCACTCCAATTTCCATCGGCTCTTCCTTTTGGGGGCAGAACCTCGCAATGTGTCCCATTCCACCACAGTGGAAACACTGGGGTCCAGGGGGGGGAGGTCGTAGGATTGGGGTACCGGGTACAAGGGTAATATGCTCGGGTTTTTTTACAGGAGGTCGAGGGGGTCTATGGGTGGTGTGTCCTCCCGGTCTCCACGGTTGGTCTTCCCTCCCCTTTTGCACTTCTTGTGCCCGGCTGTAGGCACTGGCTATTTCCACGGCAGTCTCTAAGGTGAGATGGGCCTGCTGTCGTACCCACTTTTGGATGGGCGGATGTAGAGAGGATAGGTACTGTTCCAAATAGATCTTTGCCATAATCCCGTCTTTGTCGGTGGTGGCGGGTTTTATCCAGCGATCGGCCATGTCCTTCACCCGAAAATACAGTGCCCTTGGCGTTTCCTGAGGGCCTTCTTTGATATGTCGCAATTTGATGCGATACGACTCGTCGTCTATTCCTAAACGCTCCATGATACATTGTTTGATATCTGCATAAGACACGGTTCCTTGGACGGTGGCAGCTTGGTATGCCGCCTGGAGATCTCCGGAAAGGAGAGGACCCAGATACTGACCCCACTTGTCCGCCGGCCAGGCCGCTGCCGTGGCCAGGCGCTCGAAATTGTTGAAAAAGAAATCAGGGTCTTCTCCGGGCACATAGCGCTGGAGAACCATAGACGGAAGAGTGGTAGGTCCTCGCTGATGTCCCAATACTTCGGTGAGTTTGTCCATAGCGGCTCCATGGGACTGGCTTTGTCCGGTAAGTGCCTGTTGAATCTTCCCTCGATCTTCCTCCACCACAGTAAGGAACCTTTCCATGACTTTCCCGAGATGTTCCTGGTTCTCGGCCATTTTTGCCAAAGCCGCCTCCATGTCTCCTAATGATCCCACTTCTGACACCACTTGTGGGAGGGCGGGTCGGATATACAGACGAGGAGGCTGAATATATTTTCCAAGTGAGAATGATTTATTGTCAGACAGGCCACTCTTTGCTATGGGGGTTGGAAAGATATCGGTTCTTGTTCCTGAAGAGGTACTGGGGCCACGCTGGTCGTCGTCTTCTTCCTCAAAGTTGGACCTCAAGGGTGTCTGCTTTGCTTCTTCGGCCGTGGTTGGTTCCTCCCGAAGGCTCATGAAAAGAAGAAACAGGGGACCGTCAGTGTCAGATTCACTTATTGTAAGGGTTACTTTAACCGTCACCTCACCCGTGGTTCTGTGTGGGTTGGTCCTGTTACTGGGAACACCGTGCCTCCACTTTTGGATATTAAGAAAAGACCAATAGTAAGGGGAGGGTATATCCCTATCACCCTAGACTCGGGTAATTCGGCTCACGCTAAGAAAGAAAAAAGAAAATGGACCAAAGGGTCGTGCGGGGAGTGGTACGTCTGGTGAGGAGGATTTGTGTCCGGTTGCTTGATATACAAGACCCGCCAGACCCGCTCGGTGTTCAGGGAAAGCACGAAGGGATACGCAGGACAACAAAAAACAGTGCAGGGGGAATAAACTACCAGTGCCCCGGGATCCCGCCCGTGCCGGTTCCGCCCTACCCACCCTCAGTGTCCTCCCTCCGCCCTCTACCCTACCAGCCTTTCCCCTGGAGTGTCGTTACTCACCCGGCCCCGCCGCAACTCTCCAGAGCTGCGGCCGCTCCACAGCCTCCTCCGGGGGACACCACCAGTCCTCACTCCAGAACTCCTCCGGCTCCTCCGCCTCGGTCTCGTCCTGGTCCGGTTCGCGGTTGTTCGTCTCTTCTTCTCCCGGCTCTGCTCGCGTCGCCCTTCCTCTTCCTCCTGCTCCGCTTCGAGACCCTACGTCCTGGGTCAGGTCTCCTTTGAGTGGTGGAGCCGGACTGCTTCCGGGGTCAGCCCCTCCCTCGTGCCGCGTCAGGTCCGTCTGCAGGAAGAGAGGAAAGGGGGGTGTGGTAGACGGACGATTCGGTACTACGTTTCGAGACCTACGCTGTCCCTCTGGCGTTCGTATTCCCCGTACACCAGGTGAGACAGGGGTTGGACATCGTGGCCCCGGCCCCACCTCCTCACAGCATCCTTGCCTTAACCCCCTATGCAGTGAGAAGAAATCGGAAGCCTTACCGTTAACAAATATTGAAGCCTGGGGATCAGAGTACAATAAAGAGATTAAAGCTATTAGTTTAAGAGGAAAACCAGCCCATTGCAGAGCTTGGAACATAAAGTCCCAACCAATCCTGTCGAACACTTTTTCAGCATTTAGGCTAATTGTCGCAATAGGATGATCTAGGGAAGAGGCCTTAGTGAGAATATTAAAGAAAACTCGAGCATTTTTGGAAGGAAGTCATACTTTAACAAAACCTGCTTGTTCAGGACCAATGAGATTGGGGAGAATAGGATCGATACGGAGTGCCAAGATCTTTGTAAAAATCTTGTAATCTGTGTTAACTAATGAAATATGTTGATAGTTCTTACAGAGAGAATGATCCTTATCATCCTTGGGGATTAAGCAGATCCAGGCTTCTTGAAACGTTCCACTAGATAAGCCCTTATCCCCAAAGGATTGTAACAAAAGTAAAAGATTAGGTAAAAGAGTTTTTGCAAAGTGAGAATAAGATTCAACGGTAAAGCCATCTGGTCCAGGTGCCTTCCCATGTCGCAATACTGAAACAGCCTGAGATATATCTGCCAATGAAATATCATCTCCTAAAGGTTTGAAATCAATATGATTAGAAGGAGGAGAGGGAATGGATAGGAAATAGGAAAGAAGATCTGACTTATCTGGTAAAGATTCAGGAGTATATAGAGTCTTACAAAAAGAAACAAATTCATTCAAGATATCTCTATCTTTATAAATAGGAGTGCCAGCAGAGCCTTGCAAGAAATCTACTTTTGTTCTCTCCTTTCTCACCTTTAAATAATTATCCAATAGTTTGCCCTTTTTGTTTTAGCCACCATAATAGCAGGGAACTGCTTTTTAGTAGATAGTTGGAAGCTGCATCAGAGGATAATTTAATGAAAGTACTTTTGGCGGCAAGGATATTTTTTAAAGCAGATTCAATATTAGAATGATAATAAGTGTATTCCAAATGCTTAATTTTATCAAGTAACTGAGAGGACTGGGTTTCAAAGGACTTCTTCTTTTGAGATACAAAATTCCTATTAAATCCCCTAGCAGCTGCTTTAAAAGAATCCCACGCCATCCCAAAAGGAGAATCTGGGTTATTGTTTATAGTGAAGAATTCAGAAGCAAAAGAATTAAACTTCTGCCAAAAATTAGGGTCAAGTAATAGGGAGTTGTTAAAGCGCCATCTCCCAGAGTGAGGAGAAAAGGGAATCAAATTGATATCAACAAAAACTGGAGGGTGGTCTGATATTAGGATTGAACCAATTTCAGAATGAATTGCATGTTGGGTCAGAGATTTGCTTAAAAAGAGGTAATCAATACGGGATTCGGAATGATGGGCAGACCAACAAAAATGATATTCTCTAAGGTCAGGATGGCAAAGTCACCAAATATCAACTGGTGCTTTACGCCGTACTGTGGAGGTAAATTGTGCTTGCATTTGTGATTGGGTAAACTTAACATTAGAGTGCCTGTTAGGAATGGGATTGAAAATTTGATTACAATCACCACCAAATATAATGTAATCATCATCATAAGTAAGTAATTTATCAGAGATATTAGACCAGAAAACTTTATCAATCGAAGTAGGGCCACATATATTAAAAACAACCAAAGGAATCTTATCTATAAGAAGCTTAACAATAACCCAACGTCCCTCAACATGAGGATACTGAACAACAAAAACATTTAATTTCTTGTGACATAAAATTAAAACACCATTTTTCTTACCAAGGGCAGGAGAATAAAACACATGCCCCACCCAGCATCTCTTCAGCTTAGAAGCTTCAGTTTCCGAAATGTGAGATTCCTGGAGCAAAGCAATGTTGGTTTTTAACTTTGCCAATGTGAGATAGCACCCGTTGCCTTTTAATAGGATTATTTAGTCCTTTAATGTTCCAGGTTGTGACCCGAAATGTAGGTGAATGAGGAAAGTATGAACAAGCAGTACGCTTAAAAGAAATAGAGTTAATTTTACTTGGAAGATGTAGGAAGACAAAAGGTAGGAGAAAAATAGTAGTTGCATGAACAAAGAAGAATTACAAGATAAGAAGGTGTAAGAAGAAAAATAGAAAAGAAAAAAAGAGGGAAAACAGAAAAAGTATCATATAGGAAAAAATCGATAGAAGAAAAACCAAAAAAAAATTAAGAGACAGTACAAGTCAAACAAGTGACGACTGAAAAACATACCTACAAATACAAGAAGAAATGGGGAGTAACTACACCAGAAAATGACGACGACAGCACTGGAGACTCCACCAAACCTTCAAGGAATCATGAACAAAACTCAACATAATGGGAGACCTATAGTAACGGGATTGTATTGACAAAACACCTGTATATGAGGCGGAAAGAGACAAAAATATAAGAAGCATACATTGAAGGAACAACATGAGAAAAATACAAATAGCAAGAAAAAGTGCTAGAGCAATACAACAGTAGAAAAAAGACAAAACAGAGTTCAAAGTACAATCAAAACAACAAAAACAACTATATCAGATAGAACATAAATAACAATCATGTCGGTGAAGAAGTGTCCATGTTAGTAGCTCCATGATGGCGAAGGAAGTCCTGTAGTGCTGCTGGATCTTGAAACGTTGTGGTCTTTTCTTTGTACGTGACTTTGAATATACAAGGATATAAGAGGCCGAATCTGGCTTTGATAGCTCGTAGTTGAGGTAGTAATTCCAGGAAATTTTTCTGACGGTCTGCCATGACTTTAGCCACAGTGAAAAACAGGCGATGACATTCCCAGACGATCTGCTTCTTGATCTTGACAGCACCTAAGACTTGTAGAAGGTCTGTAGACTGCAAGAATAATGACACCGCAAGGTTTAGTAGAAATTTTTGGACCCAGTCTGTGAGCTCTTTGAATGTTTAGAGGAGAATCCGTAGGTAGGTCCAGGAGCTTAAGCAGGAACGACTGAAAAAAAATTGTTGGATTAGAACCTTTAATGTTTTCAGGGAGACCATAAATACTGAGATTATTCCTGCGATTTCGGTTTTCTAAATCTTCCGCTTGTTTTTTAAGCGTAGAGACCTCCGATTCTAGAGAGGAGAGATGAGAGCATGAAACTTGAAGAGACTCCGTTCTTTGCTCTACAATGAGCACACGTGAATCCAATGAATACCATTTGTCATTCAAAAATTGTAGTCTTGTTGGTTTCCTCTTTGAAGGGTTTTAAAGCTCGGATTTCCTCAAGGATTAAATCCATAGATGATGAAGAAGATGTAGAAGAGTTCACTGGTGAAGGAGGATCTTTCTTAGGTCGTTTGGTGGAGATCGCAAGTAACTTGCTGGAGAGTTGAGTTTTTTGTATGGTGCCTGATGGATGCTCAAGCTTTTAGTGAAGATTGTCTTCTATTTCGTTAAAGTCGGAGCACTCAGTAACCTTGGAGACAACAGAAAGTTTAAGGTTCCTCAATCTTCCCATAAGAGGACTAAAAGATTGGTGAGTAGAATATAACGAATTTCATTAAACCACCAAAGTCTGACTCCTCAATTTGCTTAACTCACTGAAAGAGAAAGCATCAAACTGAAAACGGTTGAAAAATGAAAGTTCAAACCTCACAGAAAATCACAGAAAGTCAAAACCCTTCGTCGAAATTCCAAAGGATTTAGTGCAGAGAGACCTTATTAAAAAGCCTTGCTGTGGAAGCCAGACGAAACTGAAAATTCTATGGCAGCAACAACAAAAGTGGCATTATGTTGAAGAAAATGTCACTGCTTGAAGCATTGCATGTACAGAAACAAAGTAGTTGCTCTGTCATGAGGAGAAGAAGGCTGGCAGGGGTCTTAAACTAAAATGGTGTGCAAGTTGAAAGCATCTAAGATGGCGGCCGTTTCCAGAGAAAGCCAGTTGTGTCGTCAAATAGGCCACAAAAACAGAGCGCCAAACCGCATTTGAGTAGTAAAGGTGTTAAAGTGCTCACCACTATCCTGTAGAGCAGAAACCGTGCATCTTGGAAGTAGAACAGGAGTCCTGAAACTAAAACGATGTTCATGGAGAAATTATCTAAAATGGAGGTCGTTCTTCAGAGAAAATAGGTGCGTTGTTAATAAATCAAAAAATCGTAGCCAAACAGCACATGAGAAAAGAAGATGTCAAAGCGCTCACCGCTGATCCATGGACCAGATATCCTGTTATGTTATGTTATGTTAACAGGGGTTTTATAAAGCGCACAGCTACTCTACTGAGTGTCCCGGTGCTGAGTGAGTGAAAACTAACATTAAAGGTAGGGGTAATATACAGGAAACATAGTGGTAAGTTATTGCTGAAACAACCATGTCTTAAGGGCTTTTCTAAAGGGAAGCAGATCCTGAAGTAGTCTCAGAGCAAGTGGTAGGTTATTCCATAGTTTAGCCACTTGAAGCTGAAAGGAGCGTCCTCCTATTCGGGAGTGCTTCACCACAGGAATGCAGACTAATGCTAAAGAGGCGGAACGAACAGGGTGGTGCGGGTGGTAAAATTGAACTCTCTTCCACAGATAGGGTGCTCCCGAGTTATGTAAGGACTTGGAAGCCAACACAAGGGCCTTAACCTGAATCCGCTTACGAATCGGTACCAGTGGAGAGAGTTCAGATGATCAGGGGACGATATTAAAGGCTGTCGAAAGATCTAATAGTATCAGCATAGCCTTGCCGCCCCTGTCCAAAACGTCCTTGATAGACTCTGAAACTTCCAGGAGTGCCGTTTCAGTACTAAAAATTTGGCCAAAACCCGGATTGACTTTGGTGCAAAATGTTGTTTGTCTCTAGAAAAGCAGAGGTGACTGAGTGAACATATTTTCCCAATACTTTGGGAAAGAAAGGCAGAAGGGATATGGGCCTATAATTAGCAGGTGTCTCAGGATACATGTTAGGTTTTATCAGGAGGGGAAGTATGTGTGCTTCCTTCCACTTGCAAGGGACAAACCACTGCTGCAAGGAGGTATTCAATATCTGATTGAAATGGGGATTAATGGTCGTAGCTATTGCTGCCAAAATAGACGCAGTACATGTATTAGATGGAGCACCAGATTTCAGATTTTTCATGATGCCTAAAGAGGTTACCAACCGAAGAGGAGGGAAGTCCATAAAGAGAGGCACAACGAACCGAGGGGAAGGATGGGAGCGGACCCTGTCCACATTGTTATCCCAAAGGGCGATAGGAAATGTATCCTGGATCTTTCAAATTTTTTCAGCAAAAAAAGCGGCCATCTGATCCACCCAAAGTGCTGAGGGGGAGAATATCCTAGTTACTGCCTTGGGGGATGAGAACTCCTTTACTATTTTAAAAATCTCTTTATTGGTATTCCCAGCTGCCTCTATTCTTGATGAGAAGAAAAAAAGTTTGTGGTGCGACTTAAGTGCTTGTTTATACACAGTTTTCTCCCTAACCTTGAAGTTTTTCCGCCATGCTCTCTCGAGTCTTTTACAAATACTCCTACCTTCTTTAAGAGCAGGAGTAAACCAGGGAGCAGAGACTCGTGAGGTATGAGCAGGACGGGAAGAGGGAGGGGCGAGCTCTGCTGCACGGAGCAGTATCCCATTGTCCAGGGCAGTCGCATCGTCTTACACATTACCACTCAAAACAAGTGGGTGGGAATCAAGAGCCCCCATCACCGCTTCAGGTGTGATACAGTGATAAGGTCTAAAACTACCCATAAGGGGCTTGCCCTCGGTGTTAAAGGGTGCGGACTCTCGATGGACTCTAAACTCCAGGAGAAAATGGTCTGACCACACCAGAGGTCGGGGGGGACATCTATTCCCCATGTGGAGAACACCTGGCCGAGTATATAGCCCTTTTCGTGGGTTTGAGCCTAAAAAAAAGGAGCCAGTTTAAAAATATTCAGAGCGTCCGTTAAGTTGGTGGCATCTGGATCATTGATTTTATCCATGTGGACATTAAAGTCCCCTAATATTAGACAGTGTTTATGTTTTGGCACAATGGGGGCCGCAGCATTACTAATACCTTCATGAAACAGCCCGGGGGGGCCCGGACGTCTGTACACAAGTATGCCGGCCATGGATTGATGGGGGGATACCACCAGATGAAACCCTAAGGTTTCAGCACTGGCAACGTCTTCCGTATGAGGAAGCGAGCAGGAATAAAGGCTTTTGAAAATAATGGCTATACCTCCACTCTTGCCACTCGGGTGGTCTTTCCTAACCATTTGGTAACCCTTAGTAATGGCTGTGGCAACTGAAGGATTAGAAGAGTCACGGAGCCATGTCTCTGTTAAAAACAGAACATCAGAGCTGACCTCTTCCAGTAACTCAAATATATTGAGGGCGTGCTTACGCATAGATCTACTGTTAAGGAGCAAGCAAAGCAGTTTGCCGTCCGCCGTAGCCCTTTTTGGCTTAGATAGTGCTGGTAAGGCTGGAGTCACAAGGTTCTGAGGGAATAATTGGCACCCAGCCACAGTGAGGACAGAGCTTTACCTTAGATACCCTGTAAGGGGGCAGGGGGGAGCAGCAGCTCAGCCCCTTGCGCAGTTCCCAAAGCTTCTCTGAGGTGAAGAACCGTCAGACGGTAGTATTTGCAAACCCTCCGGCAGCATTTCCTTCACCGGACTCCTCCTGACGGGCGCAGATGGGCTTGCCTTTGGCGCACCTTCGGTGCGCCACTGGCGTGCCTGCTGCGCGGTCACCCCAGAGTGAATATTTAAGCCCAAAAGTTAATTAGCTCTAGAGCGCTAACCCGGAGACAGGGTGGGCCCACTCTTGCAGCTTGAAGGGAAACAGAAAGAGTGCTGAGCAGAAACAGCGTTCATGGTAAAATCATCCAAAATGGTGGTCGTGTTCCGAGAAAACAGGTCGCATTGTCAGCAAGCCACAACACATTGGACAAGTGGCATTTGACCAACCCAGATGCTCACTGCTGTCATGAGAGGTCCAAATCCAGCATCCTGAGCTCAGAAACAGGGCTCTAAGCTCCCGGAAAAGTACTGTGAGAGGAACGGTGGAGCAGAGCTCTGGAGCTACGCCGCCATCTTGTTTGGCATCTTAGCCACACCCCTCCCCACTTTCTGATATGACTCCCTTAGCTGTAGTACTAAGAGCTTCCAGGCCAAATACACTAAAAGAGTCCAAGCATGGATTAGGAATATCACATGTCCACCAAGTTCTGGCGCATTCACAGTTTGTTTATGTTCCTGCCTTCTCCATTTTCCTTCTTCAGTGGTTACACAGTTTACTTGCCCTAGCTACTAAGAACATAAACAACATACATGGTTAACATGAGGTTTGGAACAACATGACTGTCTTTTCTTTTTGTGTACCTTTCACAACTATCTTGTCTCTTCCCTTGTAGGTCTTGCTGATGCTGTCAGATGTTGCCTTATATATAACAATTTGTGCATTGGAAATGGAAACCCCTCTATTGCTTGAAAGTTGTGAATACACAAAGAAAGGGAAAATGTGGTTCCTATGGATTCAGATATCCAATATTTACACCTTATGAATATAAGAGCAACACAAACAGGCCTGTATTTAAGGAACATATATATTAAATAATGAACTGGACATCAGCTTGTAATAAAATGTTTTTCCATAAAATTATGATTATATTTGCAAAATGAAGTATTTTGTTTCGTTTTAGCTCACTTGTCTCATTGCACATTTTTTGTGACTTTAGCCTTCCAAATACTAGTTCAAACACTTTCCTGGCTATTGAACTTTGGTTTGCTTATAACTTCTAATTTGTAATTGCAAATTGCTACAGTAATGTTTTGGAACAGTAAAATGATTCCCACATGATCGCACTTTCAGATTTTCTGCATTACATTTTCAAAACTCATTACTTAAATGATACATATAAACTTTACTATTGTAATTATAGGGGACTTTAATTCTAAATTAGGAATTTAAAACCCAAGTATGTTTAACCTGATAAAGGAGAGGCTGTGTGTGGATCACTATTTAAAGCCATGTGGCAATTTAAAAATGAATGAAGAGGGTGACTTCCTACAACATTTCCTAGACATAAGTGACACTGATCTAGCGGAAGCATTATTTCAAACATTTAATTCCCTTTTACTATTTGCTCATTTATCCCTCTAACCGTATTGGGCCTTTTACGGTGAAAAGAATTACAGCGTCTCATTTACCACAGAGGCAATGGTCCTCTGATGGACCTTTCTCCGCCGATAGTAGTGGTGGGAATTAGAGTGTTCCAAAAGCTCCATGTCAGTCACCGAATGAGGACTATTAACTGGTGACCAACTCACAAGTTTGAAATTAAGTTCAAATATACTACTCTCAGTACCATACTTTTAAAGTAAAGTATTGCAAAGGAAGACACTTACTTCTAAAGAAGTTAAGCCTAACCAGAATTACACAAACCAGTAGTTCTGCTACTGTGACACAGAATAGGAGAAACAGAACATAATATTCGGAAACGAATTTTTGATTCTCCCTACAATTCATCTACAATTCACAAAGTATTAGCACATTTCAATGAAAGGACATCTAGAAACAAAAATAGACTCAGGCAATTCAAGATTTTTGGCTATTATATATATATATATGTACCAAAATCGATCAGAGAAAGTAATCTCTTTAGCATTTCAGTTAAGACTATTACAAAATGGAGTACAAGACAACACTTTTGTTCGGAAATTCAAATTAGCTGGATGATTTTGAGAGTTACAGGTTCCAACTACTAGGATGATTAGCTGCTTTAACAGCATTCAAAAACATTCTAAGTAAAAGGCAAACAGGATCAAGTTTAAAGTCCTCTAAGGCCGAGTCAATAAAAGTAGTCGAAAAGGGAAAGAATTGCATAATCGAATAGTTCGGCAAAGAAGGATTCTAGTTCTACTGCTTTAGGCAGCAAGATCAGCATAAAGGCAGTTCAAGATTTAGAAATCGAGGATGGTTTTAAAAAATTTATCAAAAGTGTTCAGTCCTCTCTTGCATCAAAGAAAAATTACAGAGTTGAAGTCTCCTGAATGGGAAAATAAAAATAATGGTGTCAAGAAATGCCCCACCTTTGGGGTTTCTCTTTTAATAGTCTCAGTGACACGGCAGGGGATCTAGCATCACCCCACGATGGTCTGCCCATCACATGATTAGTTTACATATGATTTCCACCAGATACAATTTGATACTCTATACTTCTCATGATACTCTATACTTCTCATGATGCTCTATACTTCTCATGATGCTCTATACTTCTCATGATGCTCTATACTTCTCGTGATGCTCTATACTTCTCATGATGCTCTATACTTCTCATGATGCTCTACACTTCTCATGATACTCTATACTTCTTATGATGCTCTATACTTCTCATGATGCTCTATACTTCTCATGATGCTCTATACTTCTCATGATACTCTATACTTCTCATGATACTCTACACTTCTCATGATACTCTATACTTCTCATGATGCTCTATACTTCTCGTGATGCTCTATACTTCTCATGATGCTCTATACTTCTCATGATACTCTATACTTCTCATGATACTCTACACTTCTCATGATACTCTATACTTCTCATGATACTCTATACTTCTCATGATACTCTATACTTCTCATGATGCTCTATACTTCTCATGATACTCTATACTTCTCATGATACTCTATACTTCTCATGATGCTCTATACTTCTCATGATACTCTATACTTCTCATGATACTCTATACTTCTCATGATGCTCTATACTTCTCATGATACTCTATACTTCTTATGATGCTCTATACTTCTCATGATGCTCTATACTTCTCATGATGCTCTATACTTCTCATGATACTCTATAATTCTCATGATGCTCTATACTTCTCATGATACTCTATACTTCTCATGATGCTCTACACTTCTCATGATACTCTATACTTCTCATGATACTCTATACTTCTCATGATGCTCTATACTTCTCATGAGACTCTATACTTCTCATGATACTCTATACTTCTCATGATGCTCTATACTTCTCATGATACTCTATACTTCTCATGATACTCTATACTTCTCATGATGCTCTATACTTCTCATGATGCTCTATACTTCTCATGATACTCTATACTTCTCATGATACTCTACACTTCTCGTGATACTCTATACTTCTCATGATGCTCTATACTTCTCGTGATGCTCTATACTTCTCATGATGCTCTATACTTCTCATGATACTCTATACTTCTCATGATACTCTACACTTCTCATGATACTCTATACTTCTCATGATACTCTATACTTCTCATGATACTCTATACTTCTCATGATGCTCTATACTTCTCATGATACTCTATACTTCTCATGATACTCTATACTTCTCATGATGCTCTATACTTCTCATGAGACTCTATACTTCTCATGATACTCTATACTTCTCATGATGCTCTATACTTCTCATGATACTCTATACTTCTTATGATGCTCTATACTTCTCATGATGCTCTATACTTCTCATGATGCTCTATACTTCTCATGATACTCTATACTTCTCATGATGCTCTATACTTCTCATGATACTCTATACTTCTCATGATGCTCTATACTTCTCGTGATGCTCTATACTTCTCATGATGCTCTATACTTCTCTTGATACTCTATACTTCTCATGATACTCTACACTTCTCATGATACTCTATACTTCTCATAATACTCTATACTTCTCATGATGCTCTATACTTCTCATGATACTCTATACTTCTCATGATACTCTATACTTCTCATGATGCTCTATACTTCTCATGATACTCTATACTTCTCATGATACTCTATACTTCTCATGATGCTCTATACTTCTCATGAGACTCTATACTTCTCATGATACTCTATACTTCTCATGAGACTCTATACTTCTCATGATACTCTATACTTCTCATGATGCTCTATACCTCTCATGATGCTCTATACTTCTCATGATACTCTATACTTCTTATGATGCTCTATACTTCTCATGATGCTCTATACTTCTCATGATGCTCTATACCTCTCATGATGCTCTATACTTCTCATGATGCTCTATACTTCTCATGATACTCTATACTTCTCATGATACTCTATACCTCTCATGATACTCTATACTTCTCATGATACTCTATACTTCTCATGATACTCTATACCTCTCATGATGCTCTATACTTCTCATGATGCTCTATACTTCTCATGATACTCTATACTTCTCATGATACTCTATACTTCTCATGATGCTCTATACTTCTCATGATGCTCTATACTTCTCATGATACTCTATACCTCTCATGATGCTCTATACTTCTCATGATACTCTATACTTCTCATGATACTCTATACTTCTCATGATACTCTATACCTCTCATGATGCTCTATACTTCTCATGATGCTCTATACTTCTCATGATACTCTATACTTCTCATGATGCTCTATACTTCTCATGATGCTCTATACTTCTCATGATGCTCTATACTTCTTAATAATTACTTTATAATATCCCGCTCAGAAAAATGCAGCTCAGGTAAAGAACACGTTTTAAAACTTCGATGCCTAGGTTAGTTTTCAATGAATTATACTGCAAAAAACTTAGCATTTCATACTAAAAGAAATAATAATTGTGTTTTACCATTGTATTGCTACATGAAATATGCTAATATTAGCTATTGGCTTCGTATACGATTTTCAAGAATCCATCCATGTAAATGACTCGCAAAAGCCTTTTTCTAAAAATCATTTCAGGATTTTTATATTTATCTGAGTCTCTAGTATTATGTGTAAAAATGTCAGCATCCTAACTACTTCTATTACTGAATTGCACTGTATTCTATTTGTCATGCATTACAATAAAAAGCAATAAGAAATGTTATTCCACGTTTTCTAAAATTATTAATTTCATAGGTTAAATTAATCATAACATTGTTTTCATGAATAAATCTTTGTTGTTTACTTTTTAGTTTAGCATTATGACAGTTTAGCAATAGCCTTTTACAGCTTCTGTGTTATGCCTGCACAACGTTTGCAAGTGCACTTTCATGTTTTGGTGTCTAAAATCGGTAAATGTGGCATGTACAATATGTTTTTTAATATTCTGCTCTACCAACACAGACAACTGCTCTTTCTTGTGCTTAAGGGTCCTACTGATATATGACACCTTTAAAGGGAGTTCAGCAACATGTATATTGGTCATATTTTGATATCTAGACACAAATATGCTACATTTTATGAGGTCCCTGCAAGACCTTGAAAATGATTATACATCTACAACTAGGGTGTTCAGTGCCACAGTTAGGAGCTATTCTCATTGATGCTGGTACATCAAACACAAGTGGAAGCTCTAACTGGTAATGAAAGGAGATTGACGTAGTCATGTGCTGACTATGAAAAACAGACTAGTGCAGTATTTCCCAAACTGTAGGTCAAGACCCACTGGTGGGTCTAGAGCTGATTTGTGGTGGGTCATGAAAGTTCAAGCAATCAATAATGATGCCTTTAAATTCTGCATTTATCTTGTCACATTTGCTTCGCTTCAAAGATAGAGGTCAAATGTATGGCATTTCAATGTCAAATTTGCTGCTTTTTGAACATGGGTATTTGTGTTTACAAACTCCTCTCACTTTGCAGTCAGAGAAAGAAAGGTACAGTGAATGATGTTACAGCGTTGCTGGGGTACAGGTGTTTGAAAATAAAGGGTGTATGATCATTTTTTTGTAACACAGAACATTAGAGTCAACATTCATTTTGCATCCATGTGACTCAAACTCAGACCCTTTTCAGTATGTTTTTTTGTGTGTCTCTTTTACTCCTCTTCCTCCGCTACTTTCTCAGGTCTGCTTTTACCCAGTATCTCTTCAGCTGCCCCCTTCTTCTGCTGTCTGATATTTCAATCTTATTTGTCATCAGTCCGTTTCTCTCTTCTCACCAACTGTATCTCCTTTACTGTTTCATAAACCATTGCCACTCGCTCGTGTGCCTTCTACTGTCCTCAAGCCCCACTCTTTTCTCGCCCTTTCTCCCTTCTTTCCTATGTTGTCTTTGTCTTTTGCCACCCTCTGTGTCTCATTCTTTGTCTCTTGCAATCTACTTTCTCTCCTCTACTATTACTGGCAGTACTGTCACCCTCTCTCACACCTTATCTGCCCCCTGATGTTCAGCCCATCTTCTCGTCATATATCTTCTTTTTTTTATTCTCTCCACTACTCCTATACATCACCATAGTCCGATTTCAGTATTTCCCCCTCCAGCTTTGTATTCTCTTTCCCCTGGAGCTCTTTGCATCTAATGTCTGTCCGCCCAAACTCATTTTCCCCTATCTTTATTCTCCCTCATTGTCACTCTTCCATGGCCAGGTCCCTTCTTTTGCTCTACATTTGTCTCCCCTCTACCCTAGTACACTCGTGCACCACTCCCTGCCGGGCTTGTCCTTTCTTGTGGCTGTCTTCTACTTTCTCTTTTCCTCTGTATCTCCCCGTCTCTCTTTCCATATATTTCATTCCTCCAAGTGTGGGTCTGGTTGAAATATCTTCACTCCTCTCATGCATAATATTTTTGGTCTAGTCAATAGCTGTATACATTGTATAAAAACCTATCTGAAGCTCTGATGCCTTTAACATCTATGTAATGCATGTCTTCCAGACATGCGCTATAAACATCTTACTAAAGATCCTTCCAACAACATCTATCAGTTAGCACAAAACAGTTATTGTCAATCAGAATGTAGTTGCTGCTTTCCAGATCTAAAGTGAGATGGTCTTCTATTCAGTGTATGTCACACACACGGCTTAAATGCCTACCACTGCTACTGGTCTGTTCTTCATTTAGGGAAGCAACAAAGTCCTTACTCTTTCCACAATAGTACTGCTTTCATTGACGTACACACATGTCAAACTTCCACCTGCTTTGAATTTCTAAAGTTTCCATTCCCATTTTTCAAAGCAATGTGGAATGAAGAGAATGAAAACAGTATATAACCGGTGTCAATGTACTCTTGTCACATTATTTTCTTTAAAAAATGTAGCAAACCTTCAGGTCTCTCTCTCTAAATGTCTCTCTCTCTCTCTCTAAATCTCTCTCTCTAAATCTCTCTCTCTCTCTTAATTTCCCTCTCTCTAAATCTCTCTCTATATCTCTCTCTCTAAATCTCTCTCTCTCTAAAACTCTCTCTCTCTCTCTAAATCTCTCTCTCTCTCTTAATTTCTCTCTCTCTAAATCTCTCTCTCTAAATCTCTCTCTCTCTAAATCTCTCTCTCTCTCTAAGTCTCTCTCTCTAAATGTCCCTCTTTAAATCTCTCTCTAAATCTCTCTCTCTAAATCTCTCTCTCTAAATCGCTCTCTCTCTCTCTCTCTCTAAATCTCTCTCTCTAAATCTCTCTTTCTCTCATTATGGTCGGTTGACATGCTAGCTGTCTATTTGGGGTTAGGACGTAGCTGATACTCAACAGTTACTATGTAAACAAGCATTTGCATAGCCAATAGGTCTTGCTTTTGGGGTCTATTAAGTATTTAGGTATGCAGCACAATATCCTTGGTGCAACAACATCTACCGTTGCAAAGCTAAACACTTATAAGGTCCCCAAGGCGAGACCTATTGGTTATGCCAATGCTTGTTCAGGTTGATATCACAAGGTTAGAATTTCACATGTCCTAACATGAAGCCTTTTACTTGACTTCACCTGTTGTGCTTGCAATCATTACTTTTGATGCGTAAATTCATAATAACTTTCATAAATCACCATTAGTATTCCCATTCTGACATTATATTTCATGAATCATTACTAAATGTGTTATATTACTGCAAATTTTCATAAAAGTAGCTTTTGCAGATGTTTTTCCTATTTTCATGCTACACAATTAATTTGAGCATTTTCATAATCTATATAATTTGAAATATCATTCCCTAATATTTCATGCATTTATCTCTTTGTTTAGTACTAATAACACCACTTTTCTATCCCACGTTATTTCCCCATAGCCTTATATCATGACAACAGTCCATGTTTCTTGTGTTCGGTAAATTTGCATGAATACTTATCAATTATGTTTTAAAGCACTCTTTTACTGTGCTTTTCCTACTCAATCCTCAGTTTCATAAAAATGTAATATTGTGTGTGTAACATATGGTTCACCAAATTTGTGTCTTACTTTTCTTGATCATGTAATTTTTTTAAAGATTCATGCTCTATCAGTCCCACCCTCTGATGGCAAATAGCCATCATTTCATCAATATCTCATCAGATCTTACCACGGATTAGGATGCGTTGTCCTAAGTATCTTTCTTCTACTCTCCTCTACAGCTTTTACTTCATTATAGAATCTGCACTGTGCATCTAGTATTTCAAGATAATTTCTTGTCCTTTTAACTCTTCTATTGTCCATTATTTAAAATGTGCAAAATTTGATTGACAAAAACAACAGCAATATAAACTGAACAATCGTTATCATTGGTTTTAATATCGAGATCACTAGTCCATTTCCTTTTTTAAGTTTAAAGAAAGTTTATTGGTATAAGTATAAGATAAAACAGTAATACAATACAATATATAATAAGAATATAAAGTAAATATGCTGTATACATCAAAGAAAGTAGGCTGTAGGTGGCGGAGGGAAGGTAGAAAGATATATCCAATACTGGTATAACTGGAATATTAGTCAAAAATATAACACTTAAATCATAAATATCTCACTACTATAAACTTAGTTATATATTGAAGATAGGAACAGAATACAAATAATAACTGAGTAACAGTAATTTAAGGAGGCTTGGAAACTTCTTCAATGGCTGGAGTATGTAGAGATAACGACTGAGCAGACATATTCAGAAAATTGGTAATGGGTGGCCATAGTAAATCGCGCTTAATGGCAAGTGTAATCGGATGAACATAAGCCCTATCTAGTCTGTGATTATAACAAATACCATACCACCAGGCTTGAAAATAAACATTGGAAGCATTCTTACATGATTTAGTAATTTGTTGAAAAGCAACAGCCAGAAGTAAATCAATAATGGAGATATTAAAAGAGGTGGAAGACGACCAAACTTCTGCAACACTACCTAGAAAAATATGAGAAAAAGAAAAAGGAATATGTGTATGAAATATTTTGTTAACTTGTTGCCATACTTTAATCCAAAATTGATGAATAACTGGACATGTGAATAACATATGCTTAAGGTCTGCAACAGGGGCTGGACAGGACCAACAGGCAGAGGAATGGAGAGTGTCAATATGATGTAATTTGGCCGGAGTGATTAAAAGTCTATTATATATAAAAAATAATGTTTGTGTAGTATTTGCTGCCCTAGAAGATCTCCTTATTTTAGTCCAAATTTTATCCCACATTAGAATGGGAAAGGAAGTGTCTAAGTCAGATTCCCAATTACATTCTACTGTAGATTCATCACGAGTATGACCAATTTCTCTTAATTTATTATAAATTTGAGAAGCTGAGGGAGCTAATTTTAAGAAAAAAAGATTAACAGAAGAAGGTTTCATATGTGTGGAAGAGGCCATAAGATTATAATAAGAACGTTGAGCAGCCTGAGTCAATAATACATATTTAGACTGATAAGAAGAAGGAAGGGAATAACGTATTTGCATTATAGAGAAGGGTATACAGGTATCACCTAGAAAGAGCTGATTAGTCCATTTAAGACCAAGGCTAAACCAGTCTTTCCAAAAAAGGGTTCTATTTTTAATTTTAATGTGATTGTTATATCAAATCGGGGATTGCAAAGAACGGTTTTGGTCATCTAGTCCATCTAGTATAAGCGGATGAAGAGTTTTACGAGTATGTTTAAGAATGGGAAGAGAACATTTTTGAGGAGTATTAGATACGGTTAAAAATTCTTCAAATGAAAGAGGGTGAATGAAATAAGATTCAATTTCTACCCATAGAGGTAAAGACATCGAATCAGTCATATTCTGAGATAACAATGAAGAGGAATTTTTAAGAAAGAAGGAAGTGTGATATGAAGCAAAATCAGGAAAATTGACTCCACCCAAATGTTTAGGTTGTTTAAGCTTGGAAAAAGACATCCTAGCTTTTTTGTTCTGCCATAAAAAAAATTATAAAATAGTATAGATTTGTTTGTAACAAGATTTAGGAATATTGACTGGAAGATTAGACAAGAAAAATAAAATTATAGGAACCAACATCATTTTCACAGAATCTAGTCTACCCCACCAGGATAAAAATAAGGGATGCCATCGTGATGTAGTTAGTTAAAGTTGATTGGAGGTTCTTAAGGTTGAGAGATACGGTATCTTTAATAGAGGGAGTAAACCATAAGCCTAAGTATTTGATCTTAGCAGGGCTCCAATGAAAAGAAGAAGATACAAAATCAGCATGGAAACAATGTTTATTTAATGGAAGGATTTCACATTCGTCAACATTGAGTTTGTACCCTGAAACTGAACAAAAAGTAGAAACCTCTGAAAGAAAAGCCGGTAAAGAAATCTGAGGATTAGATATAAATGAAAGAATATCATCGGCATGTGCCGAAAGTTTTAGGTGTTTATCACCATATGGAAAACCTGTAATATTTTTGTTCATCCGAATTTTAGATAAGAAAGGTTCTAAAATCAAAATAAATAAAAGAGGGGAAAGAGGACAACCTTGCCTGACACCTCTAAAAAGCGGGAATGAAGAGGAAACAAGACCATTGGCTAGAATAAACGATCTAGGAAAAGAGTAAAGAAGTGAAATATAGCAAAGAAATTTAGGGCCAAAACCAAACCAAGTAAGCGTTGAAAAGATAAACTGCCAATTAACCCTGTCAAATGCTTTTTCAGCATCCAAAGCAACAGCTGCTAGTGAGGAACTATAAGAATGAGATTTACTAAGTACATTGAAAAAGAGACGGGTATTATCAGAGAGGTGGCGACCTTTAATGAATCCACATTGTTCTTTACCTATTAACTGTGGTAAAAGATTGTCCAAACGAAGCGCAAGAATTTTCGCAAAGATCTTATAATCCAAATTAATTAAAGAAATAGGTCTGTAGTTCTTGCATAATGTATGATCTTTATTTTCTTTAGGAAGGAGACAAATCAAAGCTTCTTGAAATTAACCTTCAGACTTCTGGAAAGTTATAAAAAACGAGAATAATTTATGTAGTTTGGGAATGAGTAGATTGGAAAAATGAGTGTAAAATTCTATAGGAAAACCATCAGGTCCGGGAGCTTTTCCGTTTTTAAGTGATTGAATGGCTGTGAGAATGTCCTTAGTTTGTATATCACCTTCTAGAGCAGTGAAATCCACATCCATGGAGGGAGGTGGAGGAATAGAGGCTAAATATTGATCGATGTCAGAGGAAAGAGGTGGAGATTCAGGAGTATACAATGATCTATAAAATTTGGAGAATTCTAAGAGAATGTCTTCATCTTTATGGATTATAGTATTAGATGAAGATACAATAGACTCAATTTTGTTACGTTCCTTTTTGATTTTGAGATAATTAGCAAGAAGATTGCCAAATTTATTTTGTGCACTATAGAATTTAGCGCTGGATTTAAGCAAGTATAGATTTGCAGATTCAGTAGAAAGTTTATTAAAAGAAGCTTAGCATTAATAAGTTCTTTTAAGTCAGACTGGCTCTTTGTTAAGTAATAAAGGTGCTCCAGTTTTTTTAATCTGTGTATTAAGCAACTGTGATGAATGAGAAGCTGTACATCGTTTTTGAGCAACAAAAGAAATAATAAAGTCTCTAGAGGCTGCTTTAAAGGAATCCCATACAAGTTGAGGAGATAACTGAGGGGATTAATTTTCTTCGAAAAACAAGGTTGCAAAATCATGAAAGTTTGCCATGAATTTAGGATCTAATAAAAGAGAATTATTAAATCTCCAGCGTCTAGTACCTTTAGTGGGAGGAAGTAGGTCTAAGCTTAAGGAAACTGGGGCATGATTGGAAATTAGAATAGATCCTATATCTGAGTGGGAAATATGTTGAATTAGAGCTTTAGAAATAAAAAGGTAATCTATCCGAGATTGTGAAGAGTGAGCAGGTGAGCAATAAGTGTACTCTTGTAATGTAGAATGACAAAGTCTCCAGGAGTCCACAAGAGACCTTTGAGAGATAGCGGAGGTGAATTGGGAATGCATAAAAGAAGGGAAGAATCTGGAGTTAGATCTCCTATCAATAAAGGGATCCACAATCATATTACAGTCCCCACAAAAATCAAATAGTCATCAGTATACTGCATTAAAAAGGAAAGGATGTAGGGCCAGAAAAGTTTATCCTGATTAGTGGGAGCGTAAATATTAAAAATAGTGAGAGGGATCTTATTAATCAGTAAGGAAACCGCAACCCATCTACCTTCAGAATCATTATCTTGCCTTATGAGTTGAACATCCAAGCGTTTATGTCAGAGAATAGCAACGCCATTGTGTTTACCTGAACCTGGTGATGCAAAAACATGGCCTACCCAATTACGTCGTAGCTTAGTTATCTCAGTATCTGGTATATGAGTTTCCTGCAGTAAAGCAATATCTCATTTCAAATTTGCAATATGTGACAAAACTCGTTGACGCTTAATAGGAGAACCCAAACCCTTAACATTCCAAGATATAATATTTAATGACATCTAAATCTTATATAATTATAATCAAAACATTTCTTAAAAAAGACTGTCATATGTTAAAGCGAAAATATTGTACATCATTCAACAAAATAGGAGGAAAGAGCGTTATCTTAGAGAGATAATAGTGAGAAATACACAAGAATATGAAATAGAAGAGGAAATGAGGATGAGAAAAATTACGATATGAATAAGAAGAGTAAAAGAAAAACCAGAAGTTGAAATGAAACAGGTGAATAGGGAGAAAAAGAGGGAAGGAGTGAGTATAACAAAAATCAAAAAGACAAAACCAATTTAACAATTTATAAGACAATACAATAATAGAAAAACGTACCACAAAAGAACAATAATGATGGGGTAGGTGGAGCCACATGGGGAAGGCGGGACACCGGGTGAGAGGTCAAAGGACGAGAAGCACACGGAGAACATCATCCAGGCGGTATGAAGGAAACAGAAAACAAGGGAACACAGAAACCGCATCCTGGTAAAAGGGAAAAAATAAGATATTAAATAATGAGGAAAATTATAATAACACCAAATATATCTATATATATATATCAACAAACTCAACTATACTGTTAACAGCAACATCAGGAGGGACACTAAGAATTTGCAATATCGACAACTCATGAGCAAACTAAACAAAAACAAGGAGGTAATTATCCGAAACTCTGACAAGGGTGGCAACATTGTGCTACTCAACAAAAAAGATTATGTGGAAGAAGCTTTGTCCCAATTAAAGGATCGAGATTGTTATACACGATGTGACCATCTAGCACTAAAAACTATGTATAATACCTTTGGCATGAAGTTGATAGCCTGGAAAAATGCGGGGCTACTAACAGATAACGAATACAAATATATGCGCAATGACAATCCCACTACTCCGATCATGTACTTCATACCCAAAGTGCACAAAAATCCTTTAAAGCCGCCACGGAGACCGATCATATCAGCTCGCAACAGTCTCCTTGAAAAAACTTCAAGATATGTGGACTTTTTCCTCCAACCCTATGTACAGAGCTTGCCCTCATACATCCGGGACACTAGTGACTTCCTGTTAAAAATAAGGGACTGTGTTTGGCACAATGAATACTTGCTAATGACTTTAGATGTAACATCTCTCTACACGTCAATTAACCACAAAGATGGATTGCGTGCCTTAAAACATTTCCTTGCTCAGAGGGGTACACTGTTTGCAGATCATAACAATATGTTGATCAACATGGTTGAATTTTGTTTAACCAACAACGTGTTTCTTTTTGAAAATGCACTGTACCAACAGCAACGGGGTGTCGCGATGGGGGCCAGCTTCTCTCCCAGCTATGCATGTTTGCATATGGGCTGGTGGGAGGAGCTGGTCCTCGCGAGACATTTTCCCACACAACTAAACAACAACATTGTCGAATGGATCAGATACATTGACGATCTGTTTATTATCTGGCGTGGTGATATTAATGAAGCAAATGTATTTGTGGAAAATCTCAATCAGAACAATCTGAACCTCAAATTTACAGCAGATATCAGTCCGATATCAGTCAATTTTTTAGACGTACAAGTCTATATCAAAGAAGGTCAGATACACACCACACTACATAGGAAATCAACAGCTGGTAATTCAATACTTCATGCCAGCAGCGCACACCCGCAACATCTTATAAACAGTATTCCTTATGGAGAGATGCTGCGTCTTAAACGCATATGCAGCAATCCCACTGATCTCAAACTAGTGCAAGATTCCAGTAGAAAAAGATTTCTGACAAGGGGATACTCTCCGAAGATTATTGATAATGCCATCAGGAAGAGCAACGAGTTAGATAGAGTAACTCTGTTTCAAAATAAAGAAAAACCTAAAACAACGGAGGACCAATTTAGATTTATTCTGAATTTCAGCAAAGAGGGTAAAACCCTCAAAAATCTAATTAACAAAAATTGGCCTATTGTACTAGGCGATCCAATTATTGGTCATCTACTCCCTAAAAGAGCTGCTATAACATTCAGTAGAGCTCCATCCATGCGTGATGCTCTAGTCAGAAATGACTTGGAAAATCAACCACAAGTCACTTGGCTCAGCCAAAGAAAAGGATTTCATAAGTGTAAATCATGTAAAGCATGCCAACAGGGCGCCAACACCAGTGCTTTCAGAACACCTTTCAACCAACATGAAATCCCGATTACCAAACACTTAACTTGCAAGACGGATCACGCTATCTATGTGCTGGAGTGCCCCTGTGGGCTCAGATATGTAGGAAGTACCATCCTCCAGGGACACAAGAGGGTGTGGAGAGGTGTGGCTCACTGGTTAGAGGTGGCAGATCCGTAAGCAGAGAATCGGCCAGGGACCAGGGTTCAATTCCCGACGCGGCAGGGTCGTGGACCAGGGTCAAAACGGACTTGATAATTCTCCCCTCGGTACCTACTCTAACCAGGAACACACTCGGCAACTCTGGGCATTAGCTTGCCTCATCTCCACAACGGCCCCCCACATTCGCCGGGGATGCCTGGTTTCACCTTGGAGATACCCTGGAGGGACCATCTCACAGGGATAGCCAGGACGGGTTCCCCAGTGGTCTACAGCGCCAGGACGCCTCAGGGCAGCAGTGCGCTTTACAAGACACATACATTTACATTTACATTTACTCCAGCACATGAGAGCAATCAAAAACAAGGATCCGTCTTATCCGGTTGCAAGACACTTTGAGGACTGCCACAAATCTGACCCCACTCTACTTAAATACTTTCTGATAGACAGTATCCCTCACAAGAAAAGAGGAGGAGATCGCGTGAGAGCACTTAGGCAATTAGAGACCAGGTATATCCTAAACTTGGATACTAAGCATCCTAACGGCCTAAATCAAACTGAAGACTTATACACCTGTCTATGAAATCTTATCAGGTCTCCCTGCCTCTCCCTCTTTCATTTAGACTTTAAGGTAATCATAGCTTTACTTACACTTTGTCATTTGCTATACATGCAAATTTACATATCCTACATGGAAAACTTAAAAAGCACAGAATATTTAATGGAATACTATGTCCATATTCTGTATTTCCATATGCCGCTGTGTACATATTTTATTCTCAATCTATTCACATACATCACGGGTTTTTTAGAAATTTCTTAAAATTTTGGAACAAGGTAGTATCCATTCGCACTAAGCACTTTAACAAAAAAAGTTTGTTTTCACTTGCACAATTTAACATGCACTTATCGAGTCAAATGTTGGCAGACACAATTTTGTAAAAATGCATTGAATCCACTGCAACGTCCATAACAGTCAAACCTATTGAGACTCAACAACAGGGTATTTATACCTGGATGTTGCATCTGACAGATGTCGGCATAAGATTTCCTTTTAACAAATCAGAGATATTTATTGGTTAATTTTAATCTTATTTATTGAAATGAGGTTGCTTTTTAATCATGTCTGACTGCTAAGGGACAACACCTATATACTTCACATTGATGTATATATATCAATTGGATGTAAATTCAATTTAGCATTGTAAAACAATTTTTAACATTTGCTATTTTGCACATTTATGTACTAATAACATGAAACCGGACTGCATTTTAAGGTTTCATCTGTGTCTATTACCCAACTGAATTTTTGCGTGCATGTCACTTTAAGTCAAAAGTAAAAAAATGCAATATAAAGTACGGTGAGATGTATGGGCGCGTCATGTGATCAAGGTCCTTCGGGATCGAAACGCGTCATGCTGACTGTGTTTGCTGTGGCTGATTAAATCTCAGATGGTAACATAATTCTTGTGGTCTGCACTCTGCTTTATAACAGCGAAAACGGCGACTGTTCACGGAGACAAGACGATATATATATATATACGAAATGAAAGAATTTCACAATCAAGGACACACAAGTAACAAACAGTAAGCATTTGACATTGAGATAATCATGTCATACTACGATTTAGAAGTATCCATAGAGACCCCTCTACAAGAGTTCAATAATTGTTGAAGCACAGCAGGATCTTCATAGTTGGTCGTTCTGTTATTGTAAGTCACTTTGAAAAGGCAAGGATGAAATAAGCCATAAAGTGCATTCATGCTGCGAAGTGCTGGTCTCATATCCAAGAATTTCTTCCGACGATCAGCAGTTATTTTGGCATAGTCTTGAGCAAAAAAGAGACTTGAGCCATTCCAAGAAATTTTTCCTCGCTGTTTGGCAGCGTGTAGGACCTTAAGTAATTCAGTGTACTCTAAGAAGTACAAAATTACTCCTCTAGGTTTCGTTGAGGAAGAGGAAGAACGGGGGTTTTGACCCAAACAGTGTGCATGCTGGATATTCAATGGCGGAGATTCTGGAAGACCAAGAAGAGTTGGAAGAATGAATTGGAAATAGGATATTGGGTTAGAACCTTCAAGTCCTTCGGCCAGGCCATAAATGCATAGGTTGTTACGCCTGTTACGATTTTCCAAATTTTCAACCTGCTGTTTGAGTTGCTCTATTTCTTTGTGAATAAGAGGAACTTGAACATTGAATTCTTGAACAGAGTCAACTCGTCTCTCCAAAACATCAACTCTTTGCTCAGTGTGAGACCAATTATCTTCCAAGCTCTGCAAGATAGTGTTGGTTTCTTCCATGTATGGTTTGAGAGCGCGAATCTCCTCAAGAAGAAGTTCCAACGAAAGAGGCGAAGAAGAGTTAGTAGGAGAAGGTGGATTAATTTTTCCTCGCTTTCTAGGCATGGAGGAAGCTGTTGATGGTATTTTGGACCCCTGTTTGGAGCATAGCCGAGTTGTAGAAGAGGAGGAGCTTTTAATAGCAGCAGAATCATTGGGGGTGTCATCTGCATTCTCTTGTAAAATGTTAAAAGGATTGAGATCCTCTAAAGATGCACCATTGGACTGTAGAGCTTCCTTACGACTAGCCCGGGATGTTGCCATGGTCTATACTGAAAAATGCGAACTGTAACAAAATTCTGGAGAGTAAATTATACACAACGTCACTGGATGAAGTGCATATGAGGAGAAGAAACACTGGTAACAGCTCCGAAAACTCCCAAAAAATTGTTATTCAAAGTGAAGGTAAAGCTGGCTCAGAAAATCCAAATATTGTCGCCCAAAATGAGTTGCCAATAGTAGAGACCAAAAGAATTTCCCAAGGACAGAGGCAGCAAGCATGAGGGGTGCCAGTGGAGAAAATTGTGCCAGTTGAGACAATTCAAATATGTAGCACAAAATACAAATAGTAGTGGAGATTAGAGGGAGCGCGATAAAATCATGTTTAGGCAGTCATTCCTCTGAAAGAAAACACTCCTGTAGGCTCAGGGACGGGAAACATGAGGAGCGCATCGAAAATTGAAAACAAAATGGTGTCCGCGATTAAAGTGCAGCCGCCGTCGCTGAGGTAAAACAGAAAAGGATCCCCAAGCTCACCGCACGTCTTCCCTTATAGCATGGTGACTGGAGCAGCAGTTCCGCCGAGAAAAGGAGCGTTCTTCATACTCTGAAAGTGAGCAGAAACAGCCCGGAGAGTTCCTGCTGTCTCACGCCGCTGCGGAGCTCCCAGGAACGGCGGCCATCACCGAAGGCGCCTAAGCCACGCCCCTCTAGTCCATTTCCTAATTACCGAACTATTGGCTAGCCTTTGAAAATCATTTACCAATAGTTTCGCATAACCTGCCTGCTTCTAATTCTTTTAAATCTCCGTTTAAGACAGTGGCATTTTTAATATAAGTCTGTAAATCTTTACTTTTGTCAGCGATATACACACAACAATGTGTAATTTTCAGTAAAAAAACAGCCTCTTTTGCACGTAAAATGTCAAGTGAAAGTCTATTTAGAATCACCATAGATCTCATAACTAACATTTCTTCATTTACTACTGTAAAACCACCACGTGATATGCACGTGTATTCTCCCCTCTCTCTGCACTCAGAGTGTCTCTGACAGCGCCTTGGCCACTTCCAGGAGCAAAAGAGACAATGAAAGGACATTGTGCAATTGCCACACGGCAAGTGTTTTCACACCTGCCGGGTGGCGTCGACAAAGTGTCCTTTTATTGTCCATTTCAGCAGGTATGAAAACTCCTCTCTCTTGTGTGGCAGACTCGATGCAGGAGGCCCATGCCATGCACCAAAGACGAAGGGGCTGCTGCTTCATTTAATTTAAGAAAGGAGCATTTCAGTAGCTCAGTCTGGGGCAGCCTGGAATAAACACATTGAACTGGCACATACTTGTTTTCCGAGCCTCTTTTTCTTTCACTATCGCATGAGAGCACCTTCACATACATGTTTTCAGGATGTCTATGGGGCAAGTCTGGTTTAGGGTTGTGCTGTGTGTTCAGCAGTTTTCAGGCAACCAGATGTCAAAATAACTCTGGAAATTAATGTTCCTGCTGGGGAGAGATGGATCTTAGTCTAGCAGCAGTTTTGACTTATCATAAAGTAGTGTAGAGGTTGAATATGCCTGCTGCCAAGGACCTGTACCAAGCCAATCACAGAACTGTGTATATGTGGATAGCTCAAGAGGTTACTGCTTTTGTCACCGAGATCCTTTTGTTACTTGCAATTCATTTGTCACAATCCTAATATAGCACAGTAACCCATGAATTGTTATCAAAAAGCTGCTTGCATTCTGTATGGTATAGGATAGATCTTTTTCTAAAAAGGGTTTGTTTATGTGGAAATAGAGTCTTATTATGAATGCTAAGCCCGACCACTGGGGGACGTTTTAAATCCTGAGTTAGTGCTTTTCTGGACAAAGCACTCTTATAATGTACTGCAAATAGTATCAATGACGTGATTCCTTTATCCTTCAATCCTCATTGTCTTATGTAACATTTTGTCTAGACTGATTTACATATGCAAAAACAACAGTTGATGGACAGAATGCAGAGCAATGTCCTACATTCACCCCAGTACAGAGCTCTGGGCCTAAATCCATCGTTTTTTTGCTCACCATGCGATTCCAGTTTGAACCCAGCCATATGCAAATCAGTCTTGACCCTGTGCCTCATGGGAACAGTCCAGCCCGAACTGCCAAGCCAGGTCCTCCCTGGACTGGAACCAAGCATCCTAGGACCGGTTTCGGGGTTTCACCCATCTTCAGCCAGGATAGCTTGATTCCAGTGGCATGGAGAGCACAGGACTCACGTCTGAGCATACCCGTCCAACTCGGGTGACAAATGCAAAAACAACAGTTGATGGACAGAATGCAGAGCAATGTCATACAATCACCCCAGTACAGAGATATGGGCCTAAATCCATCGTTTTTTACTCACCATGCGATTCCAGTTTGAACCCAGCCATATGCAAATCAGTCTTGACCCTGTGCCTCAAGGGAACAGTCCAGCCCGAAATGCCAAGCCAGGTCCTCCCTGGACTGGAACCAAGCATCCTAGGACCGGTTTCGGGGTTTCACCCCTCTTCAGCCAGGATAGCCTGATTCCAGTGGCATGGAGAGCACGGGACTCACGTCTGAGCATACCCGTCCCACTCGGGGTGACAAATGCAAAAACAACAGTTGATGGACAGAATGCAGAACAATGTCATACATTCACCCCAGTACAGAGATCTGGGCCTAAATCCATCAGTTTATTGCTCACCATGCCATTCCAGTTTGAACCCAGCCATATGCAAATCAGTCTTGACCGTGTGCCTCATGGGAACAGTCCAGCCCGAACTGCCAAGCCAGGTCCTCCCTGGACTAGAACCAAGCATCCTAGGACCGGTTTCAGGGTTTCTCCCCTCTTCAGCGAGCATAGCCTGATTCCAGTGGCAAGGAGAGCACGGGACTCACGTCTGAGCATACCCGTCCCACTCGGGGTGACAAATGCAAAAACAACAGTTGATGGACAGAATGCAAAACAATGAAATACATTCACCCCAGTACAGAGATCTGGGCCTAAAGCCATCGTTTTTTGGCTCACCATGCCAATCCAGTTTGAACCCAGCCATATGCAAATCAGTCTTGACCCTGTGCCTCATGGGAACAGTCCAGCCCGAACTGCCAAGCCAGGTCCTCCCTGGACTGGAACCAAGCATCCTAGGACCGGTTTCAGGGTTTCTCCCCTCTTCAGCGAGCATAGCCTGATTCCAGTGGCAAGGAGAGCACGGGACTCACGTCTGAGCAGACCCGTCCCACTCGGGGTGACAAATGCAAAAACAACAGTTGATGGACAGCATGCACAACAATGAAATACATCCACCCCAGTACAGAGATCTGGGCCTAAAGCCATCGTTTTTTGGCTCACCATGCCAATCCAGTTTGAACCCAGCCATATGCAAATCAGTCTTGACCCTGAGCCTCATGGGAACAGTCCAGCCCGAACTGCCAAGCCAGGTCCTCCCTGGACTGGAACCAAGCATCCTAGGACCGGTTTCGGGGTTTCACCCATCTTCAGCCAGGATAGCTTGATTCCAGTGGCATGGAGAGCACAGGACTCACGTCTGAGCATACCCGTCCTACTCGGGTGACAAATGCAAAAACAACAGTTGATGGACAGAATGCAGAGCAATGTCATACAATCACCCCAGTGCAGAGATATGGGCCTAAATCCATCGTTTTTTTGCTCACCATGCGATTCCAGTTTGAACCCAGCCATATGCAAATCAGTCTTGACCCTGTGCCTCATGGGAACAGTCCAGCCCGACCTGCCAAGCCAGGTCCTCCCTGGACTAGAACCAAGCATCCTAGGACCGGTTTCAGGGTTTCACCCCTCTTCAGCCAGGATAGCCTGATTCCAGTGGCAAGGAAAGCACGGGACTCACGTCTGAGAAAACCCGCCCCACTCGGGGTGACTAATGCAAAAACAACAGTTGATGGACAGAATGCAAAACAATGAAATACATCCACGATTTGGGCCTAAATCCATCGTTTTTTTGCTCACCATGCCATTCCAGTTTGAACCCAACCATATGCAAATCAGTCTTGACCCTGTGCCTCATGGGAACAGTCCAGCCCGAACTGCCAAGTCAGGTCTTCCCTGGACTGGAACCAAGCATCTTAGGACCTGCTTCGGGGTTTCACCCATCTTCAGCCAGGATAGCCTGATTCCAGTGGCATGGAGAGCACGGGACTCGCATCTGAGCATACCCGTCCCACTCGGGTGACAAATGCAAAAACAACAGTTGATAGACAGAGTGCAGAACAATGTCATACATTCACCCCAGTACAGAGATCCGGGATTAAATCCATCATTTATTTGCTCCCCATGCCATTCCTGTTTGAACCCAGCCATCTGCAAATCAGTCTTGACCCTGTGCCTCATGGGAACAGTCCAGCCCGAACTGCCAAGCCAGGTCCTCCCTGGACTGGAACCAAGCATCCTAGGACCGGTTTGGGGGTTTCACCCCTCTTCAGACAGGATAGCCTGATTCCAGTGGCATGGAGAGCACGGGACTTGCATCTGATCATACCCGTCCCACTCGAGGTGACAAATGCAAAACAACAGTTGATGGACAGAATGCAGAACAATGTCATACATTCACCCCAGTACAGAGATCTGGGCTTAAATCCATCATTTTTTTGCTCCCCATGCCATTCCAGTTTGAACCCAGCCATATGTAAATCAGTCTTGACCCTGTGCCTCATGGGAACAGTGCAGCCCGAACTGCCAAGCCAGGTCCTCCCTGGACTGGAACCAAGCATCCTAGGACCGGTTTTGGGGTTTCACACCTCTTCAGACAGGATAACCTGATTCCAGTGGTATGGAGAGCACGGGACTCGCATCTGAGCACACCCCTCCCATTCGGGGTGATAAATGCAAAAACAACAGTTGATGGAGAGAATGCAGAACAATGTCATACATTCACCCAGGTACAGAGATCTGGGCCTAAATCTATCGTTTTTTACTAACCATGCCATTCCAGTTTGAACCCAGCCATAGGCAAATCAGTCTTGACCCTGTGCCTCATGGGAACAGTCCAGCAGGAACTACCAAGCCAGGTCCCCCCTGGACTGGAACCAAGCATCCTAGGACCGGTTTCGAGGTTTCACCCCTCTTCAGCCAGGATAGCCTGATTCCCGTGGCATGGAGAGCACGGGACGCACGTCTGAGCATACCCGTCCCACTCGGGGTGACAAATGCAAAAACAACAGTTGATGGACAGAATGCAGAACAATGTCATACAATCACCCCAGTACAGAGATATGGGCCTAAATACATAGTTTTCTTGCTCACCATGCCATTCCAGTTTGAACCCAGCCATATGCAAATCAGTCTTGACCCTGTGCCTCATGGGAACAGTCCATTCCGAACTGCCAAGCAAGCTCCTCCCTGGGCTGGAACCAAGCATCCTAGGACCGGTTTCGGGGTTTCACCCCTCTTCAGCCAGGATAGCCTGATTCCAGTGGCTTGGAGAGCACGGGACTCACGTCTGAGCATACCCGTCCCACTCGGGGTGATAAATGCAAAAACAACCGTTGATGGACAGAATGCAGAACAATGTCATACATTCACCCCAGTACAGAGATCTGGGCCTAAAGCCATCGTTTTTTGGCTCACCATGCCAATCCAGTTTGAAACCAGCCATATGCAAATCAGTGTTGACCCTGTGCCTCATGGGAACAGTCCAGCCCGAACTGCCAAGCCAGGTCCTCCCTGGACTGGAACCAAGCATCCTAGGACCTGTTTCGGGGTTTCACCCCTCTTCAGCCAGGATAGCCTGATTCCAGTGGCATGGATAGCACGGGACTCGCATCTGAGCATACCCGTCCCACTCTGGGTGACAAATGCAAAAACAACAGTTGATGGACAGAATGCAGAACAATGTCATACATTCACCCCAGTACAGAGATCTGGGCTTAAATCCATCATTGTTTTGCTCCCCATGCCATTCCAGTTTGAACCCAGCCATATGCAAATCAGTCTTGACCCTGTGCCTCATGGGAACAGTCCAGCCCGAACTGCCAAGCCAGATCCCCCCTGGACTAGAACCAAGCATCCTAGGACCGGTTTCAGGGTTTCACCCCTCTTCAGCCAGCATAGCCTGATTCCAGTGGCAAGGAGAGCACGGGACTCACGTCTGAGAATACCCGTCCCACTCGGGGTGACAAATGCAAAAACAACAGTTGATGGACAGAATGCAAAACAATGAAATACATCCACCCCAGTACAGAGAACTGGGCCTAAAGCCATCGTTTTTTGGCTCACCATGCCAATCCAGTTTGAACCCAGTCATATGCAAATCAGTCTTGACCCTGTGCCTCATGGGAACAGTCAAGCACGAACTGCCAAGCCAGGTCCTCCCTGGACTGGAAACAAGCATCCTAGGACCGGTTTCAGGGTTTCACCCCTCTTCAGCCAGGGTAGCCTGATTCCAGTGGCATAGAGAGCACGGGACTCACGTCTGAGCATACCCGTCCCACTCGGGGTGACAAATGCAAAAACAACAGTTGATGGACAGAATGCAGAACAATGTCATACATTCACCCCAGTACAGAGATCTGGGCCTAAATCCATCAGTTTATTGCTCACCATGCCATTCCAGTTTGAACCCAGCCATATGCAAATCAGTCTTGACCCTGTGCCTCATGGGAACAGTCCAGCCCGAACTGCAAAGCTAGGTCCTCCCTGGACTGGAACCAAGCATCCTAGGACCGCTTTTGGGGTTTCACCCCTCTTCAGACAGGATTGCCTGATTCCAGTGGCATGGAGAGCACGGGACTCGCATCTGATCATACCCGTCCCACTCGGGGTGACAAATGCAAAAACAACAGTTGATGGAGATAATGCAGAACAATGTCATACATTCACCCAGGTACAGAGATCTGGGCCTAAATCCATTGTTTTTTACTCACCATGCCATTCCAGTTTGAACCCAGCCATAGGCAAATCAGTCTTGAACCTGTGCCTCATGGGAACAGTCCAGCAGGAACTACCAAGCCAGGTCCTCCCTGGACTGGAACCAAGCATCCTAGGACCGGTTTCGAGGTTTCACCCCTCTTCAGCCAGGATAGCCTGATTCCCGTGGCATGGAGAGCACGGGACGCACGTCTGAGCATACCCGTCCCACTCAGGGTGACAAATGCAAAAACAACAGTTGATGGACAGAATGCAGAAGAATGTTATACAATCACCCCAGTACAGAGATATGGGCCTAAATACATCGTTTTCTTGTTCACCATGCGATTCCAGTTTGAACCCAGCCATATGCAAATCAGTCTTGACCCTGTGCCTCATGGGAACAGTCCAGCCCGAATTGCCAAGCCAGGTCCTCCCTGGACTGGAACCAAGCATCCTAGGACTGGTTTCGGGGTTTCACCCCTCTTCAGCCAGGAAAGTCTGATTCCAGTGGCATGGAGAGCACGGGACTCACGTCTGAGCATACCCGTCCCACTCGGGGTGACAAATGCAAAAACAACCGTTGATGGACAGAATGCAGAACAATGTCATACATTCACCCCAGTACAGAGACCTGGGCCTAAATCCATCGTTTTTTTGCTCCCCTTGCCATTCCAGTTTGAACCCAGCCATATGCAAATCAGTCTTGACCCTGTGCCTCATGGGAACAGTCCAGACCAAACTGCCAAGCCAGGTCCTCCCTGGACTGGAACCAAGCATCCTAGGACCGGTTTCAGGGTTTCACCCCTCGTCAGCCAGGATAGCCTGATTCCAGTGGCATGGAGAGCACGGGACTCACGTCTAAGACTAACCAAGCAGTTGATTTGGTTAGACTGATTTACACACATATGGCTCATTGTCTCTGTATAATGTATGTGTGTGATGTGTGTGATGTAAAGTGCTCTGACACCCTACACTGGTATGGGTAGTGCTACACAACAAATTAATGGTGTGTGATAGATGGACACTTGAGAGATGAAGTACGCTGTTGGATGGTGTTAGTGAGGGAATCCATGGATGAGGAGGTCATTAGGGGGGTCAATAAAAATATTGTCGCACGAGCTCCACCACAGGTGCTGTGGAAGTCATGGAGACATACCATACATACTATGAGCTCAATGTTTGATAGTGCTGCTTTTTAAAGATTTGTACTTGTCTCATTCCAATTAGTATTCGGCTTTTTATTTTTACAAAATGTACTTAAACAATTTATAAAAGGTTCATTAGTGCCCCCTTAATTGATATGTGAATTCTTTGAATATATGATTTGTTTAAACAAAATATATGTTTATTGTTTATTTAAAATTGACTAACTGTTTATATCCTAATGTAAAAATATCACAGTACTTGATCCAGACCAGGTCCTGCATTTCTGTCGGCAGCTGGGGCTGAAAAGCACAGCTCCAAGATGTGTTTGTTCTGTGTGCCTCTGTTTGGAAGGGGTTGGAAGGTGTGATCAGTCAATGTTGAAAAATGTGTGTTTTGCCTGGAAACTGAATCATGTCTTCCAAAGCATTCGCCTAAAAGAACAGGAATTTAAGTCCATGTCTTTCAAGAACTCTAGAGTCCTGCTTTTAGCTGATATCACTGAAGAGCAAATAAAGACAGCTGTGCAGAATTTAAGACCACAAGGCAATAGTTGAGGGGGTCTGATAAGGATTAGAGCACCCCTATGACATCTAATCCACTGCAGAGGCTCCAGTCCCAGACTCTTTCCCACGGGTGCCCTGAGCTCAGCCCCTGCCTCACCCCATTACCCCTTTCTCCCACTGCCAGCAGCATCAGGTTCATGCACTACCTTCCCTCAACTCCTCGGATTCCGTCATACTCAAGGGCATCATAAAAGGGGTCGGTAGAAGACACATGTCTTGAGGCACACCAGACCTGCAGAAGGCATGTTGGGGAAAGCTCTATTCTTGGAATAGTGAGCCGGATTAAGGAGTATTTTGGGCTCTGGATGTAAGGTAAGCCTTTTATCCTTCTGAGGTTGATTGACTGAGCAAAAATGAGTTGGGTAACAATTCCTCAAGGTGTAACTTTTAGCTGTACGCTTTTGTTAGTGTCATAAGAATGAATAGCCAGCCATAGCCATGTAAAATTGATTTCTGAGAATCAGTCTGCTCTCACTAGCGGACGGGTGTCAGCACTGGAGGTTTGGAAGGCTGAGGCTTAGTGAGGGGCATGTCAGTGCATGGGCTGAGTTATGAAGGACCTATAGATTGGCTTGCGGGGATCGCAGAGAAGCACGTCAGTACTGTGGAGAACTCAGAGTGAATGGGTACATCTGCACTGGACTTTGGAGGGCCCAGTGAAGGAACATTGGCACAGTTAGATGGAGGTACAGCTCTATGAAGAGGGGGAACTCAGTAATGAGTCTTGAAGGCTGATTTGCACTCCTACACACTGCCTTTCATGTATTCCATCTCGTGAAATACTGGGCAAGTATATACCCGCAGTGAGACTTACTCTGGTAGAGGTACATTCTGAGGCCTGACACATGCTGAGGGTGTCTGCAGATGCACTGTGGCCATCTTGGGGTCTGTTCGACTTCTTTTTGCTCCATGAAACTAATCAACAAAATTAAAAAATACATACCAGCTGAACTTTTGAAAACAGTGACCATGGCATTGGTCCTCACATGAATTGACTATTGTAATAGTCTTTAACTTACCCTCAACTTAGGTCTGGTTAACAGACTCCAGACTCTGCAGAATGCGGCACCTCGCCTTATTAGTAAAATTCTGAAAAACATATCAGCAAAAGAGGCCATAAAAACTTGCATTGGCTACCAGTTAGACAGAGTTGTAAGTTTAAAGCCCTTTGCTTGGCTTTTAAATCTCTGCACGGGATAGGACCAGCACAGTTCAGGAACAAACTGAAATGGTACGTTCCAACTAGAACACTACGGTCAAGCTCGGTCAAGAACCTAGTGGTCACCCCTTTCAAGAAGGCCTCTTGGGGAGGGAAGAGTTTTTTTAGGTTGACAGCACGGCTTTGGAATGAATTACCCATCTCTTTAAAAACTGCCCCCTCCCTCCTGAACTTCAGGAAAAGCTTACAAACCTGGCTCTTCTCGAAAAATGCATAATCTAATAAACTATCTACAATCTCTCTGTTCTTGCCTGCACTAGCGTCCCTTCTGACATACTTGCCTCCATTCTCACAGCGCCAAGACGCCTCCGGGCAGGAGTTGTGCTTTTTTACAAGTTCTATTTACATTACATTACATTTGCAACAGTCTGGGCCACACTTCCTGAGAGTGGCTACTCAGACTGGAGTAGGTCATCAGAAATGTGCACTCACTGGGTTTTTGTAGGCGCTTGTCATGAGGTAGAAAAGAGGAAAAGGAGACAGGGTGGAAGTTGATAGATGAGGTGAAAAGGCAATGAAAATCAAGAAAAACAGATGTTTGTAACACGATAGAGCCAGATAGAAAAAGGCTGGGAGGAGGAGTGGGCAACAATGGAGGAGTGATATAGAGGAGGGAAATAAAGGAGGGACATAGAAGGGTAGTTGAGAATGAGATTTGAAGTAGGGTGAATAAAGGCAAGCAAGTCACAGCATTAGAAAATGGGCAAAAGATGTAGCCAAGACAGAATGAAACTAAAGATGGGAGAGTAGAGAAAAGGAGAAAAGAATAAAAATGGGGACTGTAAAGAAAGAAATGGTGCAAGATAGAAAAGCGGAATAATAGAAAGGACAGAAATAATAGAAAGATGGAGAGAGAAAAGGATTTGGAGGAGAGGTCAAGGGAAAGGGGAGATTTGAGTGTAGAGAGAAAAGGGGGCATGAATGGAGACTGATGAACTAAGGGAGTGCGACAGTAAAAAGGAAGCTGCGAATAAGAAAGAAATGCTATGGAAAAGAAAGAAAGAAAGGGGTGTTGTAGAAATCAAAACCTAATCTGGGGCTTCACTGATACACCTGGTCCTTTTAAACCAACAAAGAAGAGATTGGCACAGAAGCTGTAATATAAAAGACATCTTTTTATTTAACCTCTAAAGAGGGAAAATGCATCATACAGAATTCTCAAATCACTGTAGGAGACATTTCTAAGGAGTACAGAGAACAGGGGCATTATATACCCACACAGGGGCTGAAAAAAGGCAGTACAAGTACACATGAGAAGAGTTATGCACATAGATGGTCATACAGAAACTGCACAGTCAACAAGTAGGAGGAGTAATAAGTTGCTGACATCAGTTAGAACAGCCTGACAGTTCTATACTAGGAAAAGGTGCACTCTACTAGCTATGCCCATCTGAGCATGTGCAAGACTCTGGGAGAGGGAAACAGCACATGTCCAGCACATAGCTAACTAAAATGGCTGCCAAGTACAAAATGGCTTTCAGCTCATGCTAAGAGATTAATGCAATCTTCAACAGATGGTCCTTTTAGCATGAGCTAAAGACATTTCCCATAATCCAGTAGGAAAACAGAAAATATGCACATTAATTATTTTCATAAATTTATCAATATCCTAATTCATTGCTAGGTGGGCATTTCTCATTCTAAATATTGGGTCATACAGATAGCAGGAGAGAGTAATTACTATTATCAGAAACAGAACTATTAGCTTTCTAGTCCTAAGCAAATCCTAGAACCATCCAGTAAAAACATTTTCAAGGCTCCTATGCATTTCAGTGACCATCCATTTCAACTTCAAAATAGCCAACAGCACATATCTAATAAAAACTTTTTCGCTAGATTTTTCCAGTGTTTCCTTTATGAGGGTAAGAGTATCAATCAAGGAAAGGGTAAAGTAACATTTGTCAACTTCTCAGAGGAACTTTTCTCTCGTAAAATAAACATTATTCCTAATACAAATATGAAAGCTTTCTGACATATTATTACAAAAATGATCCTGGATCCAGAGGACCAGGAGGACCACACAGGACCATGAGAATTAGGACGAAGAGCTGCAAAGGGCTGCTCCTCCTCAAAAATGGGACGACCAATGGGGTACATTTTCAACAAAAAAGAAAAAGAAGTCCTTGGGAAATTAAAGCCGCTGTACAACCAACCAGAGGGGAGTCTTCTCCCTGTGTCCATTTTAGCCTCACAGGCAGGCTCTTGTTGTTCCCACTGTGGAGCTGCACAACTCGCAACTCAGGAATCACAGCCCAGTTTCAAGGGAAAAGTTTCTTCTTTCAGGATAGGGCAATCACCCACCAGGGCACATGCTCTCAGCGATCCTGTCCAGTGTCTCGGGCAGTGCACCAGTTTTCTTCATTTCAATCTAACAGGCACCAGAGACACAGCACCTGTACCCTAAACTCAAGTCCTTCCCTAACTCCTGTATTGCTCTGCTGGCACACTGCTCTTTCGTTGGGGCCATAGATTGCATTCAGTGTGCCCAGGTATCTCTTGACCAACAAAGGTGAAGACTTTACAGCCACTTTGGGACCAGGATTCAGAGGCCTGATGCTAGGATCTCTGAAGCAACCCTTGTTTCAAAGGGGGTTACCTCAAGCAAAAATGTTCTCGCCTTCCTGGTCGGTCTGTGACTCTCGGCTGGGCATCAAAAACTTGATCCACGATTTCTCCTTTCTGATTTGTGACCCCGTCTTTCGCCCAAGACAGTGGCAGGGGTACTCACTTCACATCCCAGTGCTTCCGGCCTTCTACCTTCATTGAGGTCCTGGTTGCCAGCAATGCCTGTGATGGTTACCTTCACTTTGACTTCAAGCTGGACTGGTACTGACTCTCCAAGCTGGATCTGATGTCCGCGCCCCTCTGGCAATGGTTGTAAGGCAGCAAATATCTATTGGTGGACAGAACAAAAGGTCTTTAGACAAGGCCCATAAATAATCTATCTACAGAGAGGATAGTCTCAGAATACTTCCTAGTCTAGGGACGCCCCATATATTAGCAAGGCACCCAAGAACCACTTTCATCTATGTGAGAGTAAAAAAAACAACAACCTCAACCTATTGGCAAGTATAAAAGGAACTCTTTGGTAAAGTGACAAAAATAATACGTCACCCAATCCCAAGCAGCCAAGGAAGTCTGTGTTCATTTACTAAATTCTGAGGAAAAGAGAAAAAAATACAGACATACTCCAAATCCTTACATCTGTATATTCCTATCTTAATCATCTAAAGACCCTCAAGAAAAAAGGAAATGTTCTACACTTTTACTCATAGACTTTGCATTACTTGTACAGGACTGCAGACACTTCTAAAATGATTTCTCTTAATAAAAGCACCTACATTGTATGCTTAGGACCATGCTCTCATGTTATAGGAGCAACAGGAAAATCTAAAACTGCTAATTTAACAGGGATTCCTATTACATAAAGAACTAAAAAGCTTCAACATAATGGGTAAAGTTTCTCCAGCAGAGCATCTTGTGACAAACAGACTCCTATAAAACAATATTTTCCTCAAAAATGTTTGCTAAGGATCACATGGGCATCTTCCCTGCATTCTATGTTTTCACAATCCAAACTATGCAACATCAGCTCTAGTAAGGACTGTCAGTTTATTTACACAGACTAGCTAATAAAAACTAGCAATGCCCTTGCAAAACTGTATGTAGCATGAGAATAACAAACAATAGTGGTGTTATCACCTGAGAATTTTAGAACAAAAACTACCCACAGCTAGTTCCCCTTAAAGATCAAATAAGGAAACCACAATCTAGACTATTCATCCTTTCATAATTTCATCAGACAGGATGGGCAGTAACATAGCAAATTTATTTATTCATTTTATTAATGCCAATAATGTTTAAAACAGTATTACTGAATAGCCAATTAAATGTCTCATGCCTATTTCACAGACAGTTTAGACAGGCTCAAAAGAAATTTGAGAAAAAGAGAGAGAAAACATAAATTTGCCTACCCTTAATTTGTAGAGGAGCTAGCCTCCTCCCCCCATTTTTTACAGTAGGAAACCTGTAACAGGTTTCATTCTGTCAATACTATCAACCCCAATTTGTAGCAACTGGGCATAAACAAACTCTGAGGAGGTAAATAGCACATTGAGCTAGCTAAAGAACTTATTCCTTTAGCAAATGTACAAATGTAACACGAGGGCACATGAATTCAAACTAAATCCCATTGCTTCCTTAATTCAGCCCTAAAAGCATTAGTGCTATATATTGTCTTAATAAGAGCTCGCATATACCATTATTATTCAATCTGTTCATATGAGTGAACAAAAACTTGCTTTTGCCAAAAAAAGTAAGCAAAACCTCTTTCTGTCCCTGCCCTGCCATTTCGTCTTTCAAATGTCAAAATGTCAAAGCAAATGTTGCGCTGAGCCCTGCTAGGCTTCTAAAGGTAGAACTTCGACCTTTAACCTATTCAGCTGTTCCATCTCGTGTGCAAGGTTTTCATGCAGTTTTACAAATTCAAAGTGACCCTGGAGACTGAGAGCTCAACAACCCACTCCATTCCTGTCTACCAGCAATTCAGAGGTAAGCTTAATAACTTCTGCCAGTTTTTTTGTACATATTTATATTTGTAAGCAGTGTGCTGAGTGCTTGTCTAGCAGTATAGATGTCAGCTATTCATTCTATACTTACATATGTGCATTTACTGGAGCCTAAGGCAGTTTAAAAGCTGCTCTGATTGGAATAACCTCATTTAAATAGTGAATTTTACTCAATTTCGACTTTGATGTTTGGGGCACTTAAAAATGAATATCCTACAATGTTTTTGCATAATAGTCATCCCCAGAATGTCCTCTACATATCCCAGAGATGTGGCATCAGAAATGTATGATGTATACCCTTATAAAAATACGTTTTGTATGCCTGGGTAAAGTGACATTTCCCATGTAAGTGACCCCCTATTGCTGTATAGCACGGCTTAAATTTAATTTGGATGCTAGGAGGTCACAGCATCATTATTAGGCATTATAAATATTAATAAACAAATTTAATGCACCTATTTTAAATAACATTTTTTATATAATCAAAACAATTATTATTTTTTTTTAATACCTCTAATCATTTTGATGAGTCCACATATGAAAAGCAAGCTGCATCCCTAGCCTATCATATTTAAACGCATTCATTCACAGCCCTAAGAACAGAAGCTTAACTTGAAACATCTTAAGTCTGCGCCACTTTTAAATAAAGGACAGTCATTATTATTTAACATCAAAAACCACTCTTATCCTTATGTAAAAAGGCATTAAGAAAATAAATCCCTACTGTCAATCTGTCCTCTGTCTATCAGAAATAATGAAACTATATTTCTAACTTTTAAAACAGCAGTCTGAAATGCAGGATTTTACACCGTGCTTGCACTGACTTAAGGGGTAGTGACTTTAGCTGTTTTCTGTGGCCGGAGTCAGAAATACCCACATGCTGACACAGTTGCTTGACACGTAAAGGCGTCGAATTCACACGCCTTTCAAGTCAGCCTTTCGAGCCAGCACAAATCTGTCGTTCTGTAATGTGTATTTTGGTTCAGCAACAACCAATTCACTCAGATAATGGGAATGCCTTTTAATACCTAATACAGAAGGATAAATGCTGTGACATTTTGTATCTTAATTTTATCTATTGCAAAACACACAATTTCGTTTTCTGAAGCTTTTTTATTCCTATTCAATGTGGATTCTAATTTTATCTTTAACATTGTGGCAATTTGCACACATGTATAGTGTCTTACTCTGTCAATTTAATGATAGCGTGCAGCTGTTTAGCATATATTATATAATTCATTGCTGGATTATTTTAAAATATATTTTATTTTAATGATGTTTTGCACAACAGAATGATGACAAACAAAAAACATTGAGCTCATTCCAGACATTTTCAAAACGGTGTCATACACATAATACAGGGCACTTAAGGCGAGCGATTTTTGCACCAAGAGTGCAATCGCTACTTACAAGTACTACTAATGACAAACCACAGACATTTAAACACACATTTAACCCACAGATCAACACTTAGGACAGAAACAAAAGACAGCCCACAGACTGTACTTAAACCAAACCATTTGTAAATACTAGTTATAAGTCATATTCACTAGATTTGGCTGGCAGAACATCAAGAAAAAAAACGCTCTGCATATCACCACTTATGAATGTTACTAAGTGCCCAGAACAGGATCCTTTCTACATACATATTTAGTTCCTCGGGGTACTAGTTACCAAGGAAGAAATATGTTTTTATACCTAAACCTAGTTAAGTATCCCCTCTAGGGGAGCCGGCTAATTCAATACAAGTTCCAAGGGTACCTACAAACAAGGCAACACATTCTATGATGTGTGCTAAAAACAGGCATGCCAAAAATATTGCAGCATATTCAATATTATACACAAAGTAGCACTTAACTCAAAGTGTGCCGTTCAAGTTTACAAAAGTTTCTAATTACCTGCCTACATAAACTGCAGTTTGCATATTTTCAAATTCCAAATATTGGCCAATTTCCATACAAATCCAAGAAGCATCGTAACAAACGACCTTACCAAGCACAAGTTTCCAGATTCTAACTGCCAAGTTCTGAGTGACCAAACGGTCATTTTTAGAATACTCACGCCAAAAATGTTCTCAGTCAGGAGTGGTAAGCAGTTGGAGGAGTCCAATCAGGAAGACCAGAAATATACTGGGCTGCAGAGACAGAATCTCAGTTTTAGGGTACCTTTTTACTAGAGTCCTGTTCTGTCCTCCTCATTAGATTCCTGTCTCCCATCAGGATCACTCCCTTGGATAGCCACTTCTCTGATGAGCCTCACAGAGGGCACCAATTGTGAAAATCAAAACCTAATCTGGGGCTTCACTGATACACCTGGTCCTTTTAAACCAATAAAGAAGAGATTGGCACAGAAGCTGTAATATAAAAGACATCTTTTTATTTAACCTCTAAAGAGGGAAAAATGCGTCATACAGAATTCTCAAATCACTGTAGGAGACATTTCTAAGGAGTACAGAGAACAGGGGTATTATATACCCACACAGGGGCTGAAAAAAGGCAGTACAAGTACACATGAGAAGAGTTATGCACATAGATGGTCATTCTGGCAATTAGTTCAGGTGACAAGTTATATTGTGGAGTTCTCTGAAAGTCTTCATTTAGTTTGACAGTAATTTTAACTGGATTAAAACCTTTGATCAAGGCAATGTCTTTACCTGTAAAATTCCAAACAACAGGCAAAATATTTTCTCTCAATTCATAGGGAAAATCCTCATTCATCAGGAAACGTTACATCCCCACAGCATCTTTAAACTGTGCAAGTTTAAAAACCACATCCGCATCATTTGTGTGGAACTCTATTCCACGAGGAATGCATATGCACAGGACTTGTATTACATACCACAAATCAATGTATGTCTTCGAATTATCCTATACCTACTCTACCAGGCTCTGAAACTGGGGTGGACATCACGAGGGCACATGAATTCAAACTAAATCCCATAGCTTCCTTAATTCAGCCCTAAAAGCATTAGTGCTATATATATGACAGAGCCATTGTCTTAATAAGAGCTCACATATACCATTATTATTCAATCTGTTCATATGAGTGAACAAAAACTTGCGTTTGCCAAAAAAAGTAAGCAAAACCTCTTTCTGTCCCTGCCCTGCCATTTCGTCTTTCAAATGTCAAAGCAAATGTTGCGCTGAGCCCTGCTAGGCTTCTAAATGTAGAACTTCGACCTTTAACCTATTCAGCTGTTCCATCTCGTGTGCAAGGTTTTCATGCAGTTTTACAAATTCAAAGTGACCCTGGAGACTGAGAGCTCAACAACCCACTCCATTCCTGTCTACCAGCAATTCAGAGGTAAGCTTAATAACTTCTGCCAGTTTTTTTGTACATATTTATATTTGTAAGCAGTGTGCTGAGTGCTTGTCTAGCAGTATAGATGTCAGCTATTCATTCTATACTTACATATGTGCATTTACTGGAGCCTAAGGCAGTTTAAAAGCTGCTCTGATTGGAATAACCTCATTTAAATAGTGAATTTTACTCAATTTGCATAATAGTCATCCCCAGAATGTCCTCTACATATCCCAGAGATGTGGCATCAGAAATGTATAATGTATACCCTTATAAAAATAAGTTTTGTATGCCTGGGTAAAGTGACATTTCACATGTAAGTGACCCCCTATTGCTGTATAGCACGGCTTAAATTTAATTTGGATGCTAGGAGGTCACAGCATCATTATTATGCATTATGAATATTAAAAAACAAATTTAATGCACCTATTTTAAATAACATTTTTTATATATTCAAAACAATTATTATTATTTTTTTAATACATCTAATCATTTTGATGAGTCCACATATGAAAAGCAAGCTGCATCCCTAGCCTATCATATTTAAACGCATTCATTCACAGCCCTAAGAACAGAAGCTTAACTTGAAACATCTTAAGTCTGCGCCACTTTTAAATAAAGGACAGTCATTATTATTAACATCAAAAACCACTCTTATCCTTATGTAAGGCATTAAGAAAAGAAATCCCTACTGTCAATCTGTCCTCTGTTTATCAAAAATAATGAAACTATATTTCTAACTTTTAAAACAGCAGTCTGAAATGCAGGATTTTACACCGTGCTTGCACTGACTTAAGGGGTAGTGACTTTAGCTGTTTTCTGTGGCCGGAGTCAGAAATACCCCCGTGCTGACACAGCTGCTTGACACGTAAAGACGTCGAATTCACACGCCTTTCAAGTCAGCTTTTTGAGCCAGCACAAATCTGTCGTTCTGTAATGTGTATTTTGGTTCAGCAACAACCAATTCACTCAGATAATGGCAATGCCTTTTAATACCTAATACAGAAGGATAAATGCTGTGACATTTTGTATCTTAATTTTATCTATTGCAAAACACACAATTTCGTTTTCTGAAGCTTTTTTATTCCTATTCAATGTGGATTCTAATTTTATCTTTAACATTATGGCAATTTGCACACATGTATAGTGTCTTACTCTGTCAATTTAATGATAGTGTGCAGCTGTTTAGCATATATTATATAATTCATTGCTGGATTATTTTAAAATATATTTTATTTTAATGATGTTTTGCACAACAGAATGATGACAAACAAAAAACATTGAGCTCATTCCAGACATTTTCAAAACGGTGTCATACACATAATACAGGGCACTTAAGGCGAGCCATTTTTGCACCAAGAGCGCAATCGCTACTTACAAGTACCACTAATGACAAACCACAGACATTTAAACACACATTTAACCCACAGATCAACACTTAGGACAGAAACAAAAGACAGCCCACAGACTGTACTTAAACCAAACCATTTGTAAATACTAGTTATAAGTCATATTCACTAGATTTGGCTGGCAGAACACCAAGAAAAAAAACGCTCTGCATATCACCACTTATGAATGTTACTAAGTGCCCAGACCATGATCCTTTCTACATACATATTTAGTTCCTCGGGGTACTAGTCACCAAGGAAGAAATATGTTTTTATACCTAACCCTAGTTAAGTATCCCATCTAGGGGAGCCGGCTAATTCAATACAAGTTCCAAGGGTACCTACAAACAAGGCAACACATTCTATGATGTGTGCTAAAAACAGGCATGCCAAAAATATTGCAGCATATTCAATATTATACACAAAGTAGCACTTAACTCAAAGTGTGCCGTTCAAGTTTACAAAAGTTTCTAATTACCTGCCTACATAAACTGCAGTTTACATATTTCCAAATTCCAAAAATTGGCCAATTTCCATACAAATCCAAGAAGCATCGTAACAAACGACCTTACCAAGCACAAGTTTCCAGATTCTAACTGCCAAGTTCTGAGTGACCAAACGGTCATTTTTAGAATACTCACGCCAAAAATGTTCTCAGTCAGGAGTGGTAAGCAGTTGGAGGAGTCCAATCAGGAAGACCAGAAATATACTGGGCTGCAGAGACAGAATCTCAGTTTTAGGGTACCTTTTTACTAGAGTCCTGTTCTGTCCTCCTCATTAGATTCCTGTCTCCCGTCAGGATCACTCCCTTGGATAGCCACTTCTCTGATGAGCCTCACAGAGGGCACCAATTGTGAAAATCAAAACCTAATCTGGGGCTTCACTGATACACCTGGTCCTTTTAAACCAATAAAGAAGAGATTGGCACAGAAGCTGTAATATAAAAGACATCTTTTTATTTAACCTCTAAAGAGGGAAAAATGCGTCATACAGAATTCTCAAATCACTGTAGGAGACATTTCTAAGGAGTACAGAGAACAGGGGCATTATATACCCACACAGGGGCTGAAAAAAGGCAGTACACTAGAAGAGTTATGCACATAGATGGTCATTCTGGCAATTAGTTCAGGTGACAAGTTATATTGTGGAGTTCTCTGAAAGTCTTCATTTAGTTTGACAGTAATTTTAACTGGATTAAAACCTTTGATCAAGGCAATGTCTTTACCTGTAAAATTCCAAACAACAGGCAAAATATTTTCTCTCAATTCATAGGGAAAATCTTCATTGATCAGGAAACGTTACATCCCCACAGCATCTTTAAACTGTGCAAGTTTAAAAACCACATCCGCATCATTTGTGTGGAACTCTATTCCACGAGGAATGCATATGCACAGGACTTGTATTACATACCACAAATCAATGTATGTCTTCGAATTATCCTATACCTACTCTACCAGGCTCTGAAACTGGGGTGGACATCACGAGGGCACATGAATTCAAACTAAATCCCATAGCTTCCTTAATTCAGCCCTAAAAGCATTAGTGCTATATATATGACAGAGCCATTGTCTTAATAAGAGCTCACATATACCATTATTATTCAATCTGTTCATATGAGTGAACAAAAACTTGCTTTTGCCAAAAAAAGTAAGCAAAACCTCTTTCTGTCCCTGCCCTGCCATTTCCTCTTTCAAATGTCTAAATGTCAAAGCAAATGTTGCGCTGAGCCCTGCTAGGCTTCTAAATGTAGAACTTCGACCTTTAACCTATTCAGCTGTTCCATCTCGTGTGCAAGGTTTTCATGCAGTTTTACAAATTCAAAGTGACCCTGGAGACTGAGAGCTCAACAACCCACTCCATTCCTGTCTACCAGCAATTCAGAGGTAAGCTTAATAACTTCTGCCAGTTTTTTTGTACATATTTATATTTGTAAGCAGTGTGCTGAGTGCTTGTCTAGCAGTATAGATGTCAGCTATTCATTCTATACTTACATATGTGCATTTACTGGAGCCTAAGGCAGTTTAAAAGCTGCTCTGATTGGAATAACCTCATTTAAATAGTGAATTTTACTCAATTTCGACTTTGATGTTTGGGGCACTTAAAAATGAATATCCTACAATGTTTTTGCATAATAGTCATCCCCAGAATGTCCTCTACATATCCCAGAGATGTGGCATCAGAAATGTATAATGTATACCCTTATAAAAATAAGTTTTGTATGCCTGGGTAAAGTGACATTTCACATGTAAGTGACCCCCTATTGCTGTATAGCACGGCTTAAATTTAATTTGGATGCTAGGAGGTCACAGCATCATTATTATGCATTATGAATATTAAAAAACAAATTTAATGCACCTATTTTAAATAACATTTTTTATATATTCAAAACAATTATTATTATTTTTTTAATACATCTAATCATTTTGATGAGTCCACATATGAAAAGCAAGCTGCATCCCTAGCCTATCATATTTAAACGCATTCATTCACAGCCCTAAGAACAGAAGCTTAACTTGAAACATCTTAAGTCTGCGCCACTTTTAAATAAAGGACAGTCATTATTATTAACATCAAAAACCACTCTTATCCTTATGTAAGGCATTAAGAAAAGAAATCCCTACTGTCAATCTGTCCTCTGTTTATCAAAAATAATGAAACTATATTTCTAACTTTTAAAACAGCAGTCTGAAATGCAGGATTTTACACCGTGCTTGCACTGACTTAAGGGGTAGTGACTTTAGCTGTTTTCTGTGGCCGGAGTCAGAAATACCCCCGTGCTGACACAGCTGCTTGACACGTAAAGGCGTCGAATTCACACGCCTTTCAAGTCAGCTTTTCGAGCCAGCACAAATCTGTCGTTCTGTAATGTGTATTTTGGTTCAGCAACAACCAATTCACTCAGATAATGGCAATGCCTTTTAATACCTAATACAGAAGGATATATGCTGTGACATTTTGTATCTTAATTTTATCTATTGCAAAACACACAATTTCGTTTTCTGAAGCTTTTTTATTCCTATTCAATGTGGATTCTAATTTTATCTTTAACATTGTGGCAATTTGCACACATGTATAGTGTCTTACTCTGTCAATTTAATGATAGTGTGCAGCTGTTTAGCATATATTATATAATTCATTGCTGGATTATTTTAAAATATATTTTATTTTAATGATGTTTTGCACAACAGAATGATGACAAACAAAAAACATTGAGCTCATTCCAGACATTTTCAAAACGGTGTCATACACATAATACAGGGCACTTAAGGCGAGCCATTTTTGCACCAAGAGCGCAATCGCTACTTACAAGTACCACTAATGACAAACCACAGACATTTAAACACACATTTAACCCACAGATCAACACTTAGGACAGAAACAAAAGACAGCCCACAGACTGTACTTAAACTAAACCATTTGTAAATACTAGTTATAAGTCATATTCACTAGATTTGGCTGGCAGAACACCAAGAAAAAAAACGCTCTGCATATCACCACTTATGAATGTTACTAAGTGCCCAGACCAGGATCCTTTCTACATACATATTTAGTTCCTCGGGGTACTAGTCACCAAGGAAGAAATATGTTTTTATACCTAAACCTAGTTAAGTATCCCCTCTAGGGGAGCCGGCTAATTCAATACAAGTTCCAAGGGTACCTACAAACAAGGCAACACATTCTATGATGTGTGCTAAAAACAGGCATGCCAAAAATATTGCAGCATATTCAATATTATACACAAAGTAGCACTTACCTCAAAGTGTGCCGTTCAAGTTTACAAAAGTTTCTAATTACCTGCCTACATAAACTGCAGTTTACATATTTCCAAATTCCAAAAATTGGCCAATTTCCATACAAATCCAAGAAGCATCGTAACAAACGACCTTACCAAGCACAAGTTTCCAGATTCTAACTGCCAAGTTCTGAGTGACCAAACGGTCATTTTTAGAATACTCACGCCAAAAATGTTCTCAGTCAGGAGTGGTAAGCAGTTGGAGGAGTCCAATCAGGAAGACCAGAAATATACTGGGCTGCAGAGACAGAATCTCAGTTTTAGGGTACCTTTTTACTAGAGTCCTGTTCTGTCCTCCTCATTAGATTCCTGTCTCCCGTCAGGATCACTCCCTTGGATAGCCACTTCTCTGATGAGCCTCACAGAGGGCACCAATTGTGAAAATCAAAACCTAATCTGGGGCTTCACTGATACACCTGGTCCTTTTAAACCAATAAAGAAGAGATTGGCACAGAAGCTGTAATATAAAAGACATCTTTTTATTTAACCTCTAAAGAGGGAAAAATGCGTCATACAGAATTCTCAAATCACTGTAGGAGACATTTCTAAGGAGTACAGAGAACAGGGGCATTATATACCCACACAGGGGCTGAAAAAAGGCAGTACACTAGAAGAGTTATGCACATAGATGGTCATTCTGGCAATTAGTTCAGGTGACAAGTTATATTGTGGAGTTCTCTGAAAGTCTTCATTTAGTTTGACAGTAATTTTAACTGGATTAAAACCTTTGATCAAGGCAATGTCTTTACCTGTAAAATTCCAAACAACAGGCAAAATATTTTCTCTCAATTCATAGGGAAAATCCTCATTCATCAGGAAACGTTACATCCCCACAGCATCTTTAAACTGTGCAAGTTTAAAAACCACATCCGCATCATTTGTGTGGAACTCTATTCCACGAGGAATGCATATGCACAGGACTTGTATTACATACCACAAATCAATGTATGTCTTCGAATTATCCTATACCTACTCTACCAGGCTCTGAAACTGGGGTGGACATCACGAGGGCACATGAATTCAAACTAAATCCCATAGCTTCCTTAATTCAGCCCTAAAAGCATTAGTGCTATATATATGACAGAGCCATTGTCTTAAAAAGAGCTCACATATACCATTATTATTCAATCTGTTCATATGAGTGAACAAAAACTTGCTTTTGCCAAAAAAAGTAAGCAAAACCTCTTTCTGTCCCTGCCCTGCCATTTCGTCTTTCAAATGTCAAAATGTCAAAGCAAATGTTGCGCTGAGCCCTGCTAGGCTTCTATATGTAGAACTTCGACCTTTAACCTATTCAGCTGTTCCATCTCGTGTGCAAGGTTTTCATGCAGTTTTACAAATTCAAAGTGACCCTGGAGACTGAGAGCTCAACAACCCACTCCATTCCTGTCTACCAGCAATTCAGAGGTAAGCTTAATAACTTCTGCGAGTTTTTTTGTACATATTTATATTTGTAAGCAGTGTGCTGAGTGCTTGTCTAGCAGTATAGATGTCAGCTATTCATTCTATACTTACATATGTGCATTTACTGGAGCCTAAGGCAGTTTAAAAGCTGCTCTGATTGGAATAACCTCATTTAAATAGTGAATTTTACTCAATTTCGACTTTGATGTTTGGGGCACTTAAAAATGAATATCCTACAATGTTTTTGCATAATAGCCATCCCCAGAATGTCCTCTACATATCACAGAGATGTGGCATCAGAAATGTATAATGTATACCCTTATAAAAATAAGTTTTGTATGCCTGGGTAAAGTGACATTTCACATGTAAGTGACCCCCTATTGCTGTATAGCACGGCTTACATTTAATTTGGATGCTAGGAGGTCACAGCATCATTATTAGGCATTATAAATATTAAAAAACAAATTAAATGCACCTATTTTAAATAACATTTTTTATATAATCAAAACAATTATTATTTTTTTTTTTAATAAATCTAATCATTTTGATGAGTCCACATATGAAAAGCAAGCTGCATCCCTAGCCTATCATATTTAAACGCATTCATTCACAGCCCTAAGAACAGAAGCTTAACTTGAAACATCTTAAGTCTGCGCCACTTTTAAATAAAGGACAGTCATTATTATTTAACATCAAAAACCACTCTTATCCTTATTTAAAAAGGCATTAAGAAAATAAATCCCTACTGTCAATCTGACCTCTGTTTATCAAAAATAATGAAACTATTTTTATAACTTTTAAAACAGCAGTCTGAAATGCAGGATTTTACACTGTGCTTGTACTGGCTTAAGGGGTAGTGACTTAAGCTGTTTTCTCTGGCCGGAGTCAGAAATACCCACGTGCTGACACAGCTGCTTGCCACATAAAGGCGACGAATTCACACGCCTTTCAAGTCAGCCTTTTGAGCCAGCACAAATCTGTCGTTCTGTAATGTGTATTTTGGTTCAGCAACAACCAATTCACTCAGATAATGTGAATGCCTTTTAATACCTAATACAGAAGGATAAATGCTGTGACATTTTGTATCTTAATTTTATCTATTGCAAAACATACAATTTTGTTTTTTAAAGCTTTTTTATTCCTATTCAATGTGGATTCTAATTTTATCTTTAACATTGTGGCAATTTGCACACATGTATAGTGTCTTACTCTGTCAATTTAATGATAGCGTGCAGCTATTTAGCAAATATTATATAATTAATTGCTGGATTATTTTAAAATATATTTTATTTTAATGATGTTTTGCACAACAGAATGATGACAAAAAAAAACATTGAGCTCATTCCAGACATTTTCAAAACGGTGTCATACACATAATACAGGGCACTTTAGGCGAGCCATTTTTGCACCAAGAGCGCAATCGCTACTTACAAGTACCACTAATGAAAAACCACAGACATTTAAACACACATTTAACCCACAGATCAACACTTAGGACAGAAACAAAAGACAGCCCACAGACTGTACTTAAACCAAACCATTTGTAAATACTAGTTATAAGTCATATTCACTAGATTTGGCTGGCAGAACACCAAGAAAAAAAACGCTCTGCATATCACCACTTATGAATGTTACTAAGTGCACAGACCAGGATCCTTTCTACATACATATTTAGTTCCTCGGGGTACTAGTCACCAAGGAAGAAATATGTTTTTATACCTAAACCTAGTTAAGTATCCCCTCTAGGGGAGCCGGCTAATTCAATACAAGTTCCAAGGGTACCTACAAACAAGGCAACACATTCTATGATGTGTGCTAAAAACAGGCATGCCAAAAATATTGCAGCATATACAATATTATACACAAAGTAGCACTTACCTCAAAGTGTGCCGTTCAAGTTTACAAAAGTTTCTAATTACCTGCCTACATAAACTGCAGTTTACATATTTCCAAATTCCAAATATTGGCCAATTTCCATACAAATCCAAGAAGCGTCGTAACAAACGACCTTACCAAGCACAAGTTTCCAGATTCTAACTGCCAAGTTCTGAGTGACCAAACTGTCATTTTTAGAATACTCACGCCAAAAATGTTCTCAGTCAGGAGTGGTAAGCAGTTGGAGGAGTCCAATCAGGAAGACCAGAAATATACTGGGCTGCATAGACAGAATCTCAGTTTTAGGGTACCTTTTTGCTAGAGTCCTGTTCTGTCCTCCTCATTAGATTCCTGTCTCCCATCGGGATCACTCCCTTGGATAGCCACTTCTCTGATGAGCGTCACAGAGGGCACCAATTGTAGAAATCAAAACCTAATCTGGGGCTTCACTGATACACCTGGTCCTTTTAAACCAATAAAGAAGAGATTGGCACAGAAGCTGTAATATAAAAGACATCTTTTTATTTAACCTCTAAAGAGGGAAAAATGCGTCATACAGAATTCTCAAATCACTGTAGGAGACATTTCTAAGGAGTACACAGCACAGGGGCATTATATACCCACACAGGAGCTGAAAAAAGGCAGTACAAGTACACATGAGAAGAGTTATGAACATAGATGGTCATTCTGGCAATTAGTTCAGGTGACAAGTTATATTGTGGAGTTCTCTGAAAGTCTTCATTTAGTTTGACAGTAATTTTCACTGGATTAAAACCTTTGATCAAGGCAATGTCTTTACCTGTAAAATTCCAAACAACAGGCAAAATATTTTCTCTCAATTCATAGGGAAAATCCTCATTCATCAGGAAACGTTACATCCCCACAGCATCTTTAAACTGTGCAAGTTTAAAAACCACATCCGCATCATTTGTGTGGAACTCTATTCCACGAGGAATGCATGTGCACAGGACTTGTATTACATACCACAAATCAATGTATGTCTTCGAATTACCTACTCTACCAGGCTCTGAAACTGGGGTGGACATCTTTTTATTAGTTACTTCACCAACTTGGATTATTTCTCCCGAGAGTTGTAGGTTTGGAACCTTTGCTGTTCTCACAGTAGAGTGGCATCAGTCTCTACTATGATGGAGATTGGATTGCCATCCACTTCTCCATCCACATATGGTCCACTCCGGTCTATCTCTAGAGCTGAACCAACCACGCAGTCCTCCTGCCCCTTCAGGCACTGTCATGCTGATGGGTCGTTATCACCATCATTTAGGTGAATCAAAATGTTTTGAGGCAAATTCTGATGAACATTTTGTTATGACAATGGAGCTTGAGGTACCTGTATTCATTGGGAATCTAGTAGAATTTAGCATTCTCTGTCCCTGTACATTTTGTGTCTGGACCATATTATTTCCTTGATGCTGTACTTTACCCATATTCTGCATCTGATTTCCCACATCATTCACTACTTCCCTACACTCACATCTCTAATGTCCAAGTTTTCCGCATGTGTGACATGGATTCGTCTTTTTCAGCAATGACACTTGAATTCCTGTCTTTCAATCTATAGGACAACCATGTCATCTTCCTTGTATTACAACATTCTGTTGCTGGAAGCCATTAACTTCTTGTATCATTGGCATTTGGTTAACATTTCACTGTGCCTAAACCTAAAACATTTAGACATTTCTGAATTGATTTTATCTCTGTCATCATCACCTGTGCTTTAAGCTTCTTTCATCACATCTCAATATCATCTGCACAATACTTTACAAGCCTCAAAGTTGTGTGCACAGATTTTGTTTGCTAGCAGAGAATCTGCTGTTGAATTCTCTCAGAAATCTCTTGCCTTAATTCCATAACAAATTTTTGAACAAACTGTAATGCATCTCTTTCTGCAATTGAATCTGTACCTCTTTACCATTTGAAATTCTGCACCAATCTCAAAAGTACAGATTTTTTCGATTCCTGAGTCGTTCTGCAATCTGCAACCAATCAATCTCTTTAGGGAAAACTCTTGTTTTTAAGTCAGTTAGTACTTGCTGGTACTCTTTCATTACCTCTGGTGAAGGAGTTCTAGGGTCTCTTAGAGGTTCTCCTTCTGGCTATTCTACTGTGATTCTACACTCGTCCCACAAATCTGCTGGAACAACAATTTCAAACAACGTGTTTAAAACAATCCAGAAAACGTTTGTAATCTTCACAAACCTTTTAACCTGCCTATACAATTCCACAGGCTTTTCACTGATTTTTGGAAAGTCCTTCTAAAATGACAGAACATACTGTCTATCCCAGCACACATAAAAATAGCACCTTCCAGACACTTTTCTCAAAGGGAGCATATGTACATCCCTCAGACAACTTTTCAACCCAAATGGAGATGGCATTTCCTGTACTTTCTTTGCTTCCTTTGACCTTGACCATCTACCGTCCCACTTTTATCGATCTTCTTATTTCCAAATCAACATTAGTAATTCTTTTATCTGCTGTTTCTTTCCTGGAGCTCTCATATTCCCAATGTCTTTGTCAGTGAAATCCATTCTATAGGTTCTCTAAAAACCTTTTGAGGGGTGCATATCTATATTGCATTTCTTTTCCAATCAAATCAGTGTCATATGTGCCACTTTTGCTCTTCTCATAATATCTTTCCAGCAGTTCCTCTCCCTTCTATGCTTCTATCCTAGTAGGATAGAGCATTCCTTGAATTAGTTCTTCTAATTCCACCTTTAATCTTCTCACCTCCAAGCAATCCTTTTTCTCAGAAGTAACTCTTACAGAAGAACTATGACATGCAACTGGTTCTGTAGAAACAATTTGACTAGAAACTGTAGTCCAGAATGAAACAGAATTCTGATTATTAGTAGAGGAAGGAATAACATCTATGGTAATAATGTGTATGTCTCTGCATAACCTATGCTGCAACTGTATTATCTTATTGTAAAAAATCAATAAACACAGTTTTAAAAAAAAAGGAATTCTGATTAATAGTAATATCATTATCTCTGAGCCACTGGTCAACTGCTTGTGGAGTTATCTCTATTAACCCACCTAAATTCGTAATATTCATATTTGGTCCAGGCTCAACATTTGAAACATTGGGATCTGTAACTGGAAAACAGGTTTGTAGTGCTGAATCATTAGCACCCATGCTAACTATGTCCATGTGCTTTTGACCATAGTAGCAATTGGAAATTCTATACATCTTTATCGGTACTGACTCAGTTGAATTCTGATTTTGTGCAACTTGGGAATTTACACTATTATCTTGGTGCGTTGGAACCCTAGGTCCTTGAACAAAAGGATTTGTCCTTAAATGTGGCATGTCTCCATGTACAGTACTTAATCCAGTAGGTACAGTCAAATGATGAATTTTATTCATCCGCGGTCCAGTTTTGTAAATAGGTACAACAGGACCTATTGTCACAGGCACAGACAAAGTCTCTGGTGACGTCAAATCATTTAAATACACTACACTCGGTGCCGATCACGATCCGGAAAAAAATTTCCCCGTGCGACTCGTATCCGGTCTTTTTACCGTACGAATCGTACAAGTGCCGTACGAACTGGCAATCACGATTCGCATGGTAAAAAGTCCATACGAACCGCATTGGGAATCATTCCCCACACGTCCTCGGGTCGGAAATTGTGTCCGACACGTCCGCGGACGATTTACCGTACAAACGTGAAAAGTCAAGTCCGACCGAGGAATCACGATCCATCCCGTGCGTCCGAGGTTACAACCGTATGGAAAAAACACCGTCCGCACCGAACTCCTATAGCAACCATGGAGACATGTGCCCGCATACGCGCCCAACACTCCCCCCAGCCCCCGTAAGTCCGACACGTACCCCCGTGTATGTACACCCCCACCCGTCTAGGTACACCCCAGTACGTTGGAGTCGTACCCCCACCCCTGTACGAGCCGTACCACCGTCTATGTACACCCCAGTACGTTCGAGTCCTACCCCCACCCCTGTACGAGTCGTACCATCGTGTACCTACACCCCAGGACGTTCGAGTCGTACCCCCACCCCTGTACGTGTCGTACCACCATCTATGTACACCCCAGTACGTTCGAGTCCTACCCCCACCCCTGTACGTGTCATACCCCCGTGTACCTACACCCCAGTACGTTCGAGTCCTACCCCCACCCCTGTACGTGTTGTACCACCGTGTACCCACACCCCAGTACGTTCGAGTCGTACCCCCACAACTGTACGTGTCGTACCATCGTGTACCTACACCCCAGGATGTTCGAGTCCAACCCCCACCCCTGTACGTGTCGTACCACCGTCTATGTACACCCCAGTACGTTCGAGTCGTACCCCCACCCCTGTACGTGTCGTACCACCGTGTACCCACACCCCAGTACGTTCCAGTCCTACCCCCACCCCTGTACGTGTCGTACCACCGTCTAAGTACACCCCAGTACGTTCGAGTCGTACCCCCACCCCTGTACGTGTCCTACCACCGTGTACCCACACCCCAGTACGTTCGAGTCGTACCCCCACCCCTGTACGTGTCGTACCACCGTGTACCCACACCCCAGTACGTCCGAGTCGTACCCCCACCCCTGTACGTGTCGTACCACCGTCTAAGTACACCCCAGTACGTTCGAGTCGTACCCCCAACCCTGTACGTGTCGTACCACCGTGTACCCACACCCCAGTACGTTCGAGTCGTACCCCCACCCCTGTACGTGTCGTACCATCGTGTACCTACACCCCAGGACGTTCGAGTCCTACCCCCACCCCTGTACGTGTCGTACCACCGTCTATGTACACCCCAGTACGTTCAAGTCCTACCCCCACCCCTGTACGTGTCATACCCCCGTGTACCTACACCCCAGTACGTTCGAGTCCTACCCCCACAGTACGTTCGAGTCGTACCCCCACCCCTGTACGTGTCGTACCATCGTGTACCTACACCCCAGTACGTCCGAGTCGTACCCCCACCCCTGTACGTGTCGTACCACCGTCTATGTACACCCCAGTACGTTCGAGTCCTACCCCCACCCCTGTACGTGTCATACCCCCGTGTACCTACACCCCAGTACGTTCGAGTCCTACCCCCACCCCTGTACATGTTATACCCCCGTGTACCTACACCCCAGTACGTTCGAGTCGTACCCCCACCCCTGTACGTGTCGTACCACCGTGTACCCACACCCCAGTACGTCCGAGTCGTACCCCCACCCTTGTACGTGTCGTACCACCGTCTAAGTACACCCCAGTACGTTCGAGTCGTACCCCCACCCCTGTACGTGTCGTACCACCGTGTACCCACACCCCAGTACGTTCGAGTCGTACCCCCACCCCTGTACGTGTCGTACCCCCGTGTACCTACACCCCAGGATGTTCGAGTCGTACCCCCACCCCTGTACGTGTCGTACCACCGTGTACCCACACCCCAGTACGTTCGAGTCGTACCCCCACCCCTGTACGTGTCGTACCACCGTGTACCCACACCCCAGTACGTTCGAGTCGTACCCCCACCCCTGTACGTGTCGTACCATCGTGTACCTACACCCCAGGATGTTCGAGTCGTACCCCCACCCCTGTACGTGTCGTACCACCGTCTATGTACACCCCAGTACGTTCGAGTCCTACCCCCACCCCTGTCATATCCCCGTGTACCTACACCCCAGTACGTTCGAGTCCTACCCCCACCCCTGTACGTGTCATACCCCCGTGTACCTACACCCCAGTACGTTCGAGTCGTACCCCCACCCCTGTACGTGTCGTACCATCGTGTACCCACACCCCAGTACGTTCGAGTCGTACCCCCACCCCTGTACGTGTCATACCCCCGTGTACCTACACCCCAGTACGTTCGAGTCGTACCCCCACCCCTGTACGTGTCGTACCACCGTGTACCCACACCCCAGTACGTTCGAGTCGTACCCCCACCCCTGTACGTGTCGTACCACCGTGTACCCACACCCCAGTACGTTCGAGTCGTACCCCCACCCCTGTACGTGTCGTACCATCGTGTACCTACACCCCAGGACGTTCGAGTCGTACCCCCACCCCTGTACGTGTCGTACCACCGTCTATGTACACCCCAGTACGTTCGAGTCGTACCCCCACCCCTGTACGTGTCGTACCACCGTGTACCCACACCCCCGTACGTCCGAGTCGTACCCCCACCCCTGTACATGTCATACCACCGTCTAAGTACACCCCAGTACGTTCGAGTCGTACCCCCACCCCTGTACGTGTCGTACCACCGTGTACCCACACCCCAGTACGTTCGAGTCGTACCCCCACCCCTGTACGTGTCGTACCACCGTCTATGTACACCCCAGTACGTTCGAGTCCTACCCCCACCCCTGTACATGTCATACCCCCGTGTACCTACACCCCAGTACATTCGAGTCCCACCCCCACCCCTGTACGTGTCGTACCACCGTCTATGTACACCCCAGTACGTTCGAGTCCTACCCCCACCCCTGTACGTGTCATACCCCAGTCAATGTACACCCCAGTACGTTCCGGTCCTACCCCCATCACAACCTCCTAAGTACGGAGCGCACCCCAGGCCCAAACATCACAACCGCATGTACGAGTCGTACCAACCCACACACAAGGACAGCACCGTACAACCAAATGGCCCATGTACACACCGTACACATGCTCAAAACGCACGTACGCAACCAGGCAAAAACTAAACAACACAAGAATACACCATACGAATGGCACAAAGCCACTAAACATGGCCAACAAACACTACAAAAACACCTTCACTGACCTGCAACTGCCAAAGACAAACAGAGGGCCAAAACACCACCACTACTTATAACACACCCACCCAAAGTTCAAACACTGCCACACCCACCCATGGACCAATAAAAAGGGCCCACACACACAAACCATGAGCCTTTGCAACAGACTCACTGCTGCCAGACACCACAGCACCATACTACAAGCTTCACCACACCTTACACTTGCACACCTTCACACAACCACCTTCACAAACACACCCTCATCACATTCACACCCACACACCCACAACCATCCACACCCCCCCCAACATCCACACACCCCCCCCCACCATCCACACCCACACCCCTCACCATGCCCACTACCAAGAATCCAAAGTTCAGTAACCGAGAGTTGGAGGTCCTTGTTGATCAAATCCTCAGAGTCGAGCCACAGATCTTTGGAACATTGGTCAGAAACACCAGCCTGGCAGCAAAAACAGCCATGTGGCAGACCATCGTCGATGCTGTGAATGCTGTTGCGGACACCAGAAGGACCAGGCAGGAGTGCCAGAACAGGTGGTACGATCTGCGGAGGAGGGTCCGAGCCAAGAGGCAGGAGGAACACGACCAGGCCAACGCCACCGGAGGAGGGCCCTCCCGCAGAGCCGTACACTACCATCCCTGGGAGGAGAGGGTGATGGCCATACTGCCGGTGGAGGCAGTCGAAGGATTAGAAGGACTCCGAGACCCGGGTGAGTACACAAACAACGCACCTCACATGGGGGGAACGGCATCCACAACCAAAATCACTAACAGGCACGCAACCACCACAAGCCATCGCATGACTCAACCACACTCCATGAGCACGCACATGCCACTGCTGCCACCATGCCCCATGCACCCAGCTGGACAATGTCAAGTCACAGGCCACAGAAGACAACAACACATGACACGGTAACCCGGATGGCGGGAGGCTGGGCCCCAAAAATCACATAGTGCGACTCCGAAGCAGACAACAATGCACTCTGCCCATATGGCCTAGGTCACAGCCAGACAAACAGTGTGTCCCAACACAGGAATGACTTGCCAGCAAATGGCGGATGCCTTGCATCAACACATGGGGGTGAAGGCACTGTTTTGCACATGACAGCAGCTAATGAACAGCCAACATTGTGAAAGAGTGGCAGCACACACCACCACAGCAGCAGCGCACAGACACACATCACACCCAATGGGTGCCTGGAGATCAGAAACAAACTCACATCAACAAGCCAAGGGCCACTCAAAGATCTGCTAACAGTGTGTGCCCAGGAAGCTGGGCTGAGGTGACAGAGGGTGACACACGGAGGGAGGGAGAGGGGGACACAGAGGGAGGGAGAGGGGGACACAGAGGGAGGGAGAGGGGGACAGAGAGGGAGGGAGAGGGGGACAGAGAGGGAGGGAGAGGGACAGAGGGAGGAGGCTGACACACGGAGGGAGGGAGAGGGGGACAGAGAGGGAGCGAGACACAGGGAGAGCAAATCAGCCGTGTGGCGTGTGCGAATGTCTGCTCGTCAGCAGGTAGACTGCGTGCATGTAGACAAGGGTGGCCAGTGCCAGAACCCCCCCTCTTCACCATGGCAAAACACAGGGCCATGTCACAACCTGTTCACGAGCACAACGACAGCTACCTGGATCATATAAGTGTGTGGATCCACTCCATGTGCACATGTACAGTGCTACACGGAAGGTGCCAATGCATGGCTCGCAACACCTGCCCACTCCACTGCTGACTGCAGTCACACTTGACGCAGCAAGTAAGACTGTGCCACACATAGTTAAAGTGGTGCCCAAGGGACACTCCCATGCACAAGTGCACTGTGAGTGGAATGCAAGACAGATCCTAATTCCAAGAGGAAATGTGCCAACTTTGAAACTGATGAAACATGGATGTTGCATGGACCAAAATTAACATTGTCTCTCTCACACACAGGTCAACGTCGTGGTGCACCCCCCAACACTGGGGGGGGAAGACTCACAGGACCCGGATCTGCAGGAGCCCGATCCCACCGGCAGCGACCACTCTCACCACTCTGTGGACGACCCCGACCGACCTGGCCCCTCTGGTGTCCAACCATCTGCAGCACCTGCGTCAGGTACAACTGTGCCAACCACCACCCCCACTCCTGCCACATCCCAGGAGACACCCAGGATCCCTGCCCCAACACCACAATGCAGCCAGGCTGGCCAGGAGGGACACGGTGTCCCGGGCACCCAGGAGGAGGCAGGCGACAACGCCAATGCCACCCCTCAGGGGTCCCGGAGACCCGATGTGCCAAGAAGGGCAGGCCAGGCGCAAGTGGGCAGGGGTGGTGGGAGTGGAGGATGGCGGAGGCGCGAGCCTGACCAGTTGGCTGGGGATCCGGTATTTTCCCATGTCCGTAACATCCTGGACTCATACCGGCAGGACACCACGGGCATGGCCCAGGTTGTGTCCGTCCTCGAGGGGATCAAGGCCCAGCAGGCCCAGCAACATGCGGAGCTACATGCCTGTCTACTGGTACACCAACGGAGGATGGAGGACAGACAGGCTGAGCAAGTGACGGCATTCCAGGGGATTCACGCTACACTCCGTCCGATGGCCGACAACATGGCCGACCCTCCCTGTGCCAGAAGGCGGAGAACATCACCACCCACAGGGAGGGATCAGGAGGAGAAGGAGGAAACATCCGACGGAGCATCCCAGACGTCGTCACGGCCTGCTGTTGAGGTTCCCCGCAGGAGGTCGGGTCGTCCACGGATAGGACCGTGAGGGTCGGCGCTACATCACCATCTCCCAGGACACCTGGCCTGGCACCTGGCCCACTGGAGCAACAGCATCACAGCATCAAGAGACATTCTCTGCCACATGGCCCTGCTGGTCACTGGCTGACCAATGTTGACAAAGACTGTGGCATGGACTCTGAGGATTTCCAATGGCAAGGACACCAACTCCCCTACTGAACTTTGGATTCCCAAATCCCGGAACGACCCTCACTTTGTCCCCCCCCCCCACCCAAATAATAAATCACACTATGAAGAGTAGATGCCTGCTGGTAGCATTATTACCTAACATGTGTCTTGTAAAGTCAAAACATGCCTGAGTCATCTTTTGTCTTCAACCATCCACACCCTGGGGCCTGAGTCTGGCACAGGACACATGGGTCACAGTGTATTAGGCAAGACAGACATGGAGCACCATACACACCCGTGATGGGCCCAACCAGCTGAGGGGGTTGCCGAACAACCGTGCTGACACACACATTGAGTACAGCAACAGTCATGCGCAGAGGTCAGGGATCCAGTCCAGTGTCCTGGGGGGCACCCAGGTATGTGTAGACAGGTGGCAGAACCATGTCCTGCAAGCTTGAGTCCGGTGGATGCAGAGAATGGGGGCCTGGCCAACGTTGGATGCATGGGGATGGCACATGTCACAATACCCACACAGTCATGGACATCATGCCCAATACACAGTCTCAGCCCACACACACAGCTTGCATCTTGCCACTCGACACATTGACACATAGCCACAATCAGGGAATACCATGCCAGACATGCAGGATGCACCGTGGCAACACACCAGCATTGACTGAGAAGAGGCACCTTGGAGGCATAGGGACACCTTTATTAGTCATGTATTCGGGATTGCAGAGGCAACTGGAAGTACACATGAACACATCATGTGGAGTAACATGTGGGTCCAACACTGGCACCCCCCTTCAGCAGCACACATGCGTGTTCGCCATGGAACTGGCACACAAGCGTCGGCTAACAGCTAAATACCCACAGCTGCACACGGAGAGCCTGCCATACACCATAGATCCGCTGATGTCGAAGTCCCACACCATGTCAAGCCAATGCTAACCGTATGTGTCCGAGGGCAGTGTCACACACATTGATGCCATCATCACAATCCCCTATCCCATCACTGATGACTGTCAACCAGGCAGACCATCTATTCAGGTGTACACAGCTGCATGACGTGTCCCATGGGGATGCGACATGGCTGCAGAGGAACCAAACATCGACAGGGGCAGTGTGCATACATCGTGAACAACTGCCACACCCAATACACCCCTGATGCATCCCTTACCCCATGGAGACTTCCAAACGTGTCCGTGCCTGTAACGCTGAGTCAGCCCACGATGTCATGTCCATGAGGAATAGCAGTGCCACAACAATGCAACCAGCAGACGGCATGCGCAGGTACCTGGGGAAGAGAGACACACAAGAAGTCAGCCACAAAAAGCACAGCCACTTGCATGTGCATTTACTCGACACATGTATGGATGACAACATGCTAGGTCACAATTATGACTGGGGAAATACAACCATCACTGCCACCATCACTCCAGTGACACACCCACACACACCTCTGACTCACGTGCCATACATGCAGGTGGAGACACACATCACAACACATGCCACACGGGGACCAATGCGTGCACACTCAGACACTGGTACTCACCACTAAGCAAAGAAGTCGTGTATGAGCCGAGTCCGGATGTCCTCTTGCGGCTCCACATCCTCCACATCACTAGCCCCATTGCCATGCCCTTCGTCCTCCACAGGTGGATGGTCCTCGTCATGTTGATCCAGGATGAGTGGCACAGCTCTTTCAACTGCCGTGTTGTGCAGAATGCAGCAGACCATGAAGATCTTGCAGACCTTCGCCGGGGCATATGGGAGTGTGCCGCCGGTCTTGTGGAGGCACCTGAATCGGCTCTTCAGCATGCCAAACATCCTCTCTATCACTCGCCTTGTCCGGCCATGGGCGGTGTTGTAGCGGAGCTGGGCTGGCGTGATGGGGTTGCGGAGAGGTGTCAGCAGCCAAGGCATGTTGGGATAGCCAGCGTCCCCTACATGGGAAGCACATGGTCATCGTTAGAAGTGGTGAAGCGGTCGTGCTGGTAGGCTATACAGAATACAGGACAGACAGACTGTACCCACCAACAACACATGCCCGTTCGTTGCGCAGCTGCATCATCATATCAGGCATCCCGCTACGCCTCATGATGTAGGCATCGTGTGCTGATCCTGGAAAACGAGCACAGACATGTGAAATCACGATGTTGGACAGACACACCACAAGGGCATTGATGGAGTGGTAGTGCTTCCGATTGCGGTACGCCACCTCCCGTGCGTGTGGTGGTACCAAAGCTACATGTGTCCCATCTATGGACCCAATGACATGGGGCATCCCTCCCAGCGCATAGAATCCACGCTTGACCTCAGTCATCTGTTCAGGGGTTGGGAACTTGATGAAGTCATCCAGGTGAATCAACATGGCCTCTAAGAAATCATGCAGCACACCGCTGAACGTGCTCTGGGACATGCCACCAACATGAGCTATGGTATTTTGAAAGGTACCCGTGGCAAGAAAATGTAGGGCAGCCATTACCTTCAGCTGGGGTGTCAGTGCCGTGGGATACCTGTGCTGCGGTTGCAGGTGTGGTGCCAGTCTCGCCGTCAACTCCAGAATCAACGGTTGGGTGAAGCGGTAGAGCCGGATGCTGTCATTCTCCTGCATGGCAGCCAAGTCTGGAATTCTTCGGGCAAGTGGCGGCGCTCTGCAGTAATTTGGAAGTGACAAGGAAGAGTGAGTGCACTACGACAACAACTCATGTGTACTGAGCACATGTTAATCTGTCAATACACACATGCTACATAGGGAGTCAGGTATGTGCTACATGGCCAGGACACGTATGGATGCAAGGTGACACTCCTTCCAAGACCCAGCTACACACGGAGATTGAGAACCTCCCCATGCCACGCCATGGGAATAGCTGTGTCCCAGTGCAAGTGAACAGCCAGACGCAAGACAGGAGTGACATACGCCCACACATCAGCAGCAGTAGGATGCCGATTGCAGAGACTGGTAGCGGAACACTGGAGCCACAGGTCACATGACATTACACTAGGACAGCCCACACACCTTGCCATGAAGGTGCACATGTCATGACTCACCACACATTCCTTGTGAGGATGCTGACATGTCCTTGTCACGCTACTCCGTGTCCCATGCATACATGTGCACCTCACATCCGATACCACATGTGGCATGGTGTGCGGAACAGTGTGCAATGACAATCTACACACAGACACATGTTGGTTGCTGCAACGGCTGCAGCTTTTGAGGGTGCTCCAACATCAACCTGATGGGAAGCCCCCACACATACATGACATAGTCACATTGTGCACCGTGGGTAGTGACAAGTCAGGTGTCATAACCCCTGTACCGGGCATCAGGGGACACTTCCGTGTGTTGGTGTCCGTGCCATGCCAGTGACGCTCACCCCAAGTGCGCAGTACGACATGCACACATGTCAAAGGAGTCAAGGGCATGCCTGGCACACATCGCACCATCACACAGTACATCTGTACACATCTCATCATACATCTGGTGCCTTCTCGACTCAGGAGTAATGTTCCACATCACAGGCCGTCACACCTGTGCCCCACACATGTAGTGATGCACAGACGATGCCTCGATGTCAATTAATGGACAAGTATGTCCATCCATGGACAAGTATGTCCGCCCTATCCCTACCTGTGTGCCGCCTGTCACCACTGTGATGTGTGAAAACCGCTGTACTGCTGCCAAGAGGGCCTGTGTACGTTCCCATATCACTATGGGAGTGCTGCCGTATGTGTACCCATCGTGATGGCGAGCGTACAGGCATGTGTACGGCCCGTACCACGATGAGTACGCATACGCGAGGACACCCATAGTGGTACGGGCCGTACACACGCCTGTACGCTCCCTATCACTACGAGTACGCACACGTGAGGACACCCATAGTGATAGGGAGCATACAGGCGTGTGTACGGCCCGTACCACTATGGGTGTCCTCGCGTATGCGTACTCGTAGTGGTACGGGCCGTACACACGCCTGTACGCTCCCTATCACTACGAGTATGCATACGTGAGGACACCCATAGTGATAGGGAGCGTACAGGCGTGTGTACGGCCCGTACCACTATGAGTACGCATACGCGAGGACACCCATAGTGGTACGGGCCGTACACACGCCTGTACGCTCCCTATCACTATGGGTGTCCTCACGTATGCGTACTCGTAGTGATAGGGAGCGTACAGGCGTGTGTACGGCCCGTACCACTATGGGTGTCCTCGCGTATGCATACTCGTAGTGGTACGGGCCGTACACACGCCTGTACGCTCCCTATCACTATGGGTGTCCTCACGTATGCGTACTCGTAGTGATAGGGAGCGTACAGGCGTGTGTACGGCCCGTACCACTATGGGTGTCCTCGCGTATGCGTACTCATAGTGGTACGGGCCGTACACACGCCTGTACGCTCCCTATCACTATGGGTGTCCTCACGTATGCGTACTCGTAGTGATAGGGAGCGTACAGGCGTGTGTACGGCCCGTACCACTATGGGTGTCCTCGCGTATGCGTACTCGTAGTGGTACGGGCCGTACACACGCCTGTATGCTCCCTATCACTATGGGTGTCCTCACGTATGCGTACTCGTAGTGATAGGGAGCGTACAGGCGTGTGTACGGCCCGTACCACTACGAGTACGCATACGCGAGGCCCCCCATAGTGATAGTGAACGTAGTCACGCGTGTACGGGCCGTTGCAATGCATTTGGGGTGCTCTAGGGCCCCGGAACGCACCGTACCTGTGTGTGAAGCACCAAATTACATAGGGGACACATGAGGGACAAGTATTAAGGCCTACATGCATGCTGGTTGTCATGGAGACCAAGTTCAAAATTCGAATTTCTTCTGGAAGGTGAACAGCAGAAGTCAGTTGGAATTAAAATACTTTGTTGCAATGTGTTTGTGGAGCTGACATCATGCAGGAGAATGAAACCGATAGAGTACACACAGACTGCTAGGTTTGAAGGGATTGGTGGAAACATAGGATGCAAATGTGAGTGACCAATCACTCTGTACTCCTGTGCATGAGACAGGGCAGAAAGGCACATATAAGGCAGCCAGGTCCCATGAGGGAGTACTTGCCTGCACATCTTTGCATTCGTCGACCCAGCTGCTGCTACTGATTCCCTGGAACCATGTCAAGGGCTGTGGAGAGGACACAGCCATTCACCCTGGAGGAGAACATGGCATTGCTGTATGTGATCCTCCCACAGTACGCCATGCTGTATGGGCGACCAGGGTATCAGGTGAGTGCATAGGCCACTGGCACAGACTGTCCCTATGTTGTGACTGTGACTTCTGGCATTGTGTCCTGGTGTGACACACATGCCATGTACTGTTGGGGGGGTCCCAGGGGGGGGGGGATGCCTGATGTCTCCCAGCAGTGCCCTGAGACAGGAGGGGTGGGTGTGGAGTCCTCACAGCAGTGCCCTGAGACAGGAGGGGTGTGTGCCTATCACTAACAGCAGTGCCCTGAGACAGGAGGGGTGGGTACAGAGTGCTCCCAGCAGTGCCCTGAGACAGGAGGGGTGTGTGCCTATCACTAACAGCAGTGCCCTGAGACAGGAGGGGTGTGTGCCTATCACTACCAGCAGTGCCCTGAGACAGGAGGGGTGGGTGTGGAGTCCTCACAGCAGTGCCCTGAGACAGGAGGGGTGTGTGTGGAGTCCTCACAGCAGTGCCCTGAGATAGGAGGGGTGTGTGCCTATCACTAACAGCAGTGCCCTGAGACAGGAGGGGTGGGTACAGAGTGCTCCCAGCAGTGCCCTGAGACAGGAGGGGTGTGTGCCTATCACTAACAGCAGTGCCCTGAGACAGGAGGGGTGTGTGCCTATCACTACCAGCAGTGCCCTGAGACAGGAGGGGTGGGTACAGAGTGCTCCCAGCAGTGCCCTGAGACAGGAGGGGTGTGTGCCTATCACTAACAGCAGTGCCCTGAGACAGGAGGGGTGGGTGTGATGCACAGTGTGAGCCTTGATCATTGATTGTGACATTGCCATCATTCCACCTGTGTACCCACTATGGCACGTACTGCTTTTTCCCTCACCAGAGGATCATGTCCCTATGACAAAGGTGCAATGCGTTGGCTGCATGACATGCCTTGTTGTAACCAGCTAATTTGTTCTCATATGTCTCTCTGTGACATGTGGCTGGTGTATTGATGTGGTGTCACTTGTTCTTCCTCACAGGTAGGCGCCACTGCCAATTAGCAGATCTGGCTGACCGCCGTCAGTGCCGTGAGGGGTGTGGATGGTCAGAGGCGGAGCCTGTCCCAGGTGAGGAAACGCTGGCAGGATATCCGGTGCTGGACGCAGAGGATTGCACGGGTCCTGCTGGGGGACTCACCTGAGAGCCACAAGAACCGCGGCCGCCGCCGTCTGAGCCACCTCCACAGGCGTGTGCTGCCGGTGGTCTTTCCAGACTTGGAGAGGCGCTTACAGGCGATGCAGCAGCCGGAAGGGGGTAGGTACATGTGTGTTTGTTGTGTGTCACCGGCATTTGTAAGGGCACAGTAGCATGAATTCACTGCCAGGGTTTAAAGGTGCTGTGCAGATTCAGTTTGCCCCAGTATAGCGCTGCGCCCCTGCCACCCTTCCCCTCCTTGCAATGTGTTCCCTGGTCTGTGTGTAGTCACTCCTTCACAAGGTAATGTAGGCTGGCGCTTTGTCCACGAGAACTATGCCTGTAGCATCATGTGTGGGGGTGGTGTGTAACAGGTTTTGGGACCTTGGCTGTGCCCTGTCAAGTTCACTGCATGTGGGTTCCATGTCAGTTGGCACTGATGCTGACTCCAGACATGGGAGTTGGTCTCTCATGTGTCATGCCTTACAGCGCGCATGTCCTATGTAGTGGCCTGTGACATGATGTGCATGAGTGTGCGATACGCATAGTGCAGGGATGGTGGCGTGTGTTGCAGTCATTACCATTCAGGAGCATGGAGTTGCGTGGCCACTACTGTCCCCTGGGGCACCTTTTCCTCAGTGTTGTATGTGTCATCATAAACGTGGACACTCTCAGTGTCTACAGCGTAGGTTGTGCTCTATGCCATTGTCCCCTGGCACCATGTATATAGACGTGCTATTTTGTACAGGTGTCCACTGTGCAGCCTGACCTGAATGTCCTTCTTCATACTCACAGTTGCCAGTGCCTGTGTGTCTTGTTATACTCATCTGAGGATGGGCACTGGTACCTCATTATTTGTACAGGCGCACCGTGGCTGTTTGGCGTCCAATCTTGCATTTTGCCTGCCCCTGTGTTTATCACCCAGACTATGAGATGTTGGTGCCACCTGTGTCTCAACAATTTGCCTCGTGTAGGGGGTGGTTGGGGCGGGCAAAGCCTATATGTCAAATCCTGATTTCTACTTGCTGGGTCTGGGCAGTGTGTGATGTTTGTCTGGACACACACGCAAGGTGCAGTGACCGAGTCATGTTGGGCATGTTTTCAGCATTACCTATGCAGCATGTGTTACAAGTTCATGGATATGGTCCCTGGTCATCGGTATTTTCGCCAACGCTGTGTGGTGCAGATGCAGTGCTGGATTGTCCCCAGGGCCTGGGTGCTATGTCAGACTCCGTTTCCTGTCTTTAGCTATTGTCTCATGCTCTCCATGGTATTTCAGTGGCATGGTGGCTCAACCAACTGTGTGTTTCATGCCCTACATCGGTACCTTGTTTAATAGATGTTAGGGATCTTCCTTTTCAGGCTATGCAATGTTACCTATGTAGATTGGACTCATGTGACAGATGTGTACAGGTGTCTGATTAATTTCTGTCTCTCCACCCTGCCCACAGCATCGTCGGGGGACACAGAGGGAGACATGGACACAGACAAGGCGGAGGGACCGAGCACCAGTGCCAGCCGTGACATCGGGGCTGGCACATCGAGTGGGACAGAGGCGGAGGATAGTGCGGCCGAGGACCTGTCGACTGGCACGTCAGAATACGAAGCTGACAGGTCCGAGGAGGATGTCTCCGAGTGGGCGGTGGCTGCACCAGCAGCTGACAGCGGAACAACACCTCGCACCGCCCCCTCAGTTCCCATCAGCCGCCTCCCACTTGCTCGTGTCCCTTCCCAGCGTGCCCGGTCACTGCATGTCTCCTTCATGCCAGGCACCGCACCCCCTGCCCCTGTCTCCACTGCTGCCGCCAATGCCGAGTCTGTGGACATCCAGCGGCAGCTGCAGGTTGGTCAGACTGCGATCCTTAATGTCCTCCATGCCCACGGCCAAACCCTCACCAACATCGAGGCATACTTGGAGGGCATTCATTCATCGCAGGCTGACCAACGCAACTTGCTGAGGTCCATAGACTCCACACTGACTGCAGCAGTGGGTCTCCTGCAGCGCGACCTCCCCCCACCTACCCCTGCCCCATCCACACTTCCCACTCCCATGCCTGTCCCACGTACACCCAGACGTCGGCATGCACCCACATCAACAGACACAGGCACCACACCAGCAGGGAAGGTCCACCGCACTCCTCCTGACACGCACACACAGGGTGAGGTAGGCACACCCACTGGGTCGGGGGGCAAACGTGTGACACGCAGCCATAGTGGGAGTCCGCATTCCACCCAGTCCACTCCCTCCAAATCCCCTCCCCTCAGCTCTCCTGGCCACATCTCCCCCAAGGACTCTTTCATGGCCGCTCTGTCCCTGAGCCCCACAGTGACACCACCACGCAAGCGGTCAAGGAAGTCCTCGGTCAGGGTGGTTGATTCTCCCCCCCCTGTCTCCACCCTCCCCCGGTGGCACTGCGACCCATCCCTCTGACCCCCCCCCACTCCTTGGGGCCTGTGGTTCCTTCGGGGTGCAGGGGACTCCCTGGAGGACCTTGCAAAGGTGTGTAGTGCCATCCTGTCCTCCGCCTTTGGCCCTGACCCACCCCCTGTGGTGGAGTCCTCCATCCCTGCACCCACAACGCCTCCCCTTTGCCCTGATGTTTCTGCGGTGCCTGGTGCTTCCCCCCCCCATGATGTCCTCACCCCTGTGGAAGACGATGGCATGTAACTGTGCAGGCAAGGTAGGGGACACGCATCCCACTGTGTCCCCCATCCAGCTGAGACTCATTGACTGCCCTATGGGCTTTGTGAATATTGAACTGCCTGCGATCCACGGACATTGTGCTCATGCTGAATAAAGCTTAATTTTTTTTTCATTATAACACTACTGCTATGCTGGTATTGGTGTTGGTGGGGCTGCTACATGGTGTTGGGTGGTGTTTATGTGTTGGGTGTGTGGGATATGTAGTAGTGTGCTGCTCATTGGGGGGACCCTGGGATCTGTGTGCCATCACAAGGTGTTAGCTAACTTTCTTTGTTCATGTAGGCAGTTACTGCATGGTGCAATTGTCCCAGGGTGTATTCCTTCCTCTGTGTACCCTGATATCTTCCCTGCAGGGTGTTCCCAATGTTTAGCGCAGAGCTGTGTCTACATGAGCTGTGTGTGTGACGGAGCCCTTCTACTTTGGCCATGCATGCAGGGCCATGTCTCCACCTGCAACATTCGTGGCATCCTTGGTGATCACTGTACTTGTGTGTGGAGTCTGTTGACATGAGTTCATGGGGACATGTTCCCTTGTAGGCAGTATGCATGTGGGTACTTCCAGCCTCACACACATGTGTTACACCCCTCCTGTCTCAGGGCACTGCTGTGAGGACTCCACACCCACCCCTCCTGTCTCAGGGCACTGCTGGGAGGACTCCACACCCACCCCTCCTGTCTCAGGGCACTGCTGTGAGGACTCCACACCCACCCCTCCTGTCTCAGGGCACTGCTGGGAGGACTCCACACCCACCCCTCCTGTCTCAGGGCACTGCTGGGAGTGATAGGCACACACCCCTTCTGTCTCAGGGCACTGCTGGTAGTGATAGGCACACACCCCTCCTGTCTCAGGGCACTGCTGGGAGGACTCCACACCCACCCCTCCTGTCTCAGGACACTGCTGGGAGGACTCTGCACACACACCTCCTATTTCTGGATATGTACGCTTGGAACATACACGGTGGGGGTACGCTCCATGCATTCGAGGTGAGGGTACGAGTCTACTTACACTGGTGGGGGTAGGCTCCATGCATACGGGGGTGGGGGTACGAGTCGTACTTACACTGGTGGGGGTGGGGGTACGGTCTGTACGTCCGCGGGTGAGGGTACGAGTCGTACTTACACTGGTGGGGTGGGGGTAGGCTCCATGCATACGCGGGTGAGGGTACGAGTCGTACTTACACTGTTGGGGTGGGGGTACGCTCCATGCATACGGGGTGAGGGTACGAGTCGTACTTACACTGGTGGGGGTGGGGGTACGGTCCGTACGTCCGCAGGTGAGGGTACGAGTCGTACTTACACTGGTGGGGGTGGGGGTAGGCTCCATGCATACGCGGGTGAGGGTACGAGTCGTACTTACACTGGTGGGGGTGGGGGTACGGTCTGTACGTCCGCGGGTGAGGGTACGAGTCGTACTTACACTGGTGGGGTGGGGGTAGGCTCCATGCATACGGGGGTGGGGGTACGAGTCGTACTTACACTGGTGGGGCTGGGGGTACGGTCCGTACGTCCGCGGGTGAGGGTACGAGTCGTACTTACACTGGTGGGGTGGGGGTAGGCTCCATGCATACGCGGGTGAGGGTACGAGTCGTACTTACACTGTATGGGTGGGGGTACGCTCCATGCATACGGGGTGAGGGTACGAGTCGTACTTACACTGGTGGGGGTGGGGGTAGGCTCCATGCATACGCGGGTGAGGGTACGAGTCGTACTTACACTGGTGGGGGTGGGGGTACGGTCTGTACGTCCGCGGGTGAGGGTACGAGTCGTACTTACACTGGTGGGGTGGGGGTAGGCTCCATGCATACGGGGGTGGGGGTACGAGTCGTACTTACACTGGTCAATCAGTGACACTTGTAAAGCGCGCTACATACCCGTAGGGTCTCAAGGCGCTGGGGGGGGGGGGTGCCGCTACTGCTCGAACAGCCAGGTCTTCAGCTTTTTCCTGAAGGAGAGGTGGTCTTGGGTCAGGCGCAGGTCGGACGGGAGGGAGTTCCAGGTCTTGGCGGCCAGGTAGGAGAAGGACCTTCCTCCTGTAGTTGCTCTGCGGATGCGGGGGACGGCGGCGAGGGCGTGGTTGGCTGATCGGAGGTGGCGTTTGGGAGCGTAGAAGTTGACTCGGTTGTTGAGGTAGCTCGGGCCTTGGTCGTGTAGGGCTTTGTGTGCGTGGGTGAGGAGGCGGAAGGTGATTCTCTTGTTGATGGGGAGCCAGTGAAGGTCTCTCAGATGTCCGGAGATGTGGCTGGATCGTGGGATGTCGAGGATGAGTCTGGCTGAGGCGTTTTGGATCCGCTGGAGTCTCTTCTGGAGCTTGGCGGTGGTCCCGGCGTAGAGGGCGTTGCCGTAGTCCAGTCGGCTGGTGACGAGGGCCTGGGTGACGGTCTTCCTGGTCTCTGTGGGGATCCACCAGAAGATCTTCCGTAGCATGCGTAGGATGTTGAAGCACGCCGAGGAGACGCTGTTGACTTGCCTGGTCATGGAGAGGGAGGAGTCCAGGATGAAGCCCAGGTTACGTGCGTGGTCTGTCGGTTTGGGTGCGGTGCCCAGGGCGGGAGGCCACCAGGAGTCGTCCCAGGCGGAGGGAGAGGAGCCCAGGATGAGGACCTCCGTCTTGTCCGAGTTCAGTTTCAGGCGGCTGGTCGTCATCCATTCGGCTACCTCTTTCATCCCTTCGTGTAGGTTGGCTCTGGCGGCGGCGGGGTTGTTGGTCAGGGAGAGGATCAGCTGGGTGTCGTCGGCGTAGGAGATGATGCTGAGGTGGTGTTTGCGTACGATGGCCGCGAGGGGGCTCATGTAGACGTTGAAGAGGGTGGGGCTCAGGGATGATCCTTGGGGGACGCCGCAGATGACTTCGGAGGCCTCTGACTTGTAAGGTGGTAGGCGGACTCGCTGTGTTCTTCCGTCGAGGAAGGAGATGATCCATTCCAGCGCCTTGTCCTGGATTCCGATGTTGCTGAGGCGCCGTATTAGGGTGCGGTGGCAGACCGTGTCGAATGCCGCGGAGAGGTCTAGGAGGATGAGGGCCGCTGTTTCTCCATTGTCCATCAGGGCTCGGATGTCATCGGTGGCGGCGATGAGGGCGGTCTCGGTGCTGTGTTTGGCTCGGAAGCCGGACTGTGAGGGGTCGAGGGATCCGTTCGTCTCGAGGAAGGCGGCCATCTGCTTGTTGACGGTCTTCTCGATGACTTTGGCTGGAAACGGGAGAAGCGAGATGGGGCGGTAGTTCTTGAGGTCGGTGGGGTCCGCTGTTGGTTTCTTGAGTAGAGCACTGAGTTCGGCGTGTTTCCAGCTCTCGGGGAAGATGGCGGTGTCGAAGGATGTGTTGATGATGTCTCGTAGGTGGGGTGCGATGACAGCGTCGGCCTTGTTGAAGATGTGGTGGGGGCAGGGGTCGGTTGGTGATCCGGAGTGGATGGAGTTCATCGTGCGGATGGTGTCTTCTGTGCTGATCGGGGTCCAGGCGTGGAGGGTGGTGGTGGGGGGGGCTGGCTGGTCGGTCGTGGTGTGCGTTGGTTGGTTGTTGAAACTGCTGTGTATGTCCGCGATCTTGTTGTGGAAGTATGAAGCCAGGGAGTTGCAGAGGTCTTGCGAAGGGGTGATGTCGTTGTTTCCCGCGTTGGGGTTGGAAAGCTCTTTCACGATGTTGAAGAGTTCCTTGCTGTTGTGTGCGTTGTTGTCCAACCGGTCCTTGAATGCTGTTCTCTTGGCGGCGCGGATCAGCTGGTGGTGTTTCCGGGTGGCAAGTTTGTAGGAGGTCCTGTTGTCCGGTGTCGGATCCCTTTTCCAGACTTTCTCGAGGGCTCGGCAGTTCTTCTTGGAGCTCTTGAGTTCGTCGGTGAACCATGGGGCCTTCTTGCTGCCGGGTCTGCTAGGCGGGGTCCTCAGCGGGGCGAGTTCGTCCGCGCAGTTGCTGATCCACTTCGTGATGTTATCGGCGGCCTGGCTGGGGTTCGCTGAGCTGGCAGGAGGGTGTTGGCTCAGGGAGGTGGCGAGCTGGTCTGCTGTGATCTTGTTCCAGCTTCTGTGGGCGGTGTGTTGCTGGTGTTGGTGGGTCGTTGTTCTCTTGAAGGTGAAGTGGACGCAGCTGTGGTCCGTCCATTGAAGCTCTGTGGCGTGGCTGAAGTCGATGTCTGTGCTGGATGAGAAGACGGCGTCGAGTGTGTGTCCGGCGAGGTGGGTGGGGGTGGACACCAGTTGCTTGAGTCCCAGGTTGGCGAGGTTGTCGAGCAGGGTGCTGGTGTTGTGGTCGTTGTTGTTCTCCAGATGGAAGTTGAGGTCTCCCAGGAGGATGTAGTCAGCGGAGGGGAGGGCGTGCGGGCTGACGAAGTCGGCGATGTCGTCGCTGAATTGCGTGCGTGGTCCAGGGGGTCGGTAGATCAGGGTGCCTCTGAGGGTGGTGTTCGGGTTGGTGTGGATCTGGAAATGCAGGTGTTCGGCGCTGGTCAGGGTGTTGTCGGTGCTGGTCGTGAGGCGGATGGTGTTCCTGTGGATGATGGCGATGCCTCCTCCCATCTGGTTGGCGTTTCGGTCCCTCCGGATGACCTTGTAGCCCTCTGGGATAGCGATGGCGATGTCGGGAGCTGAAGAGGCGTTCATCCAGGTCTCCGTGAGGAAGGCAACGTCTGGGGCTGTGGTGTCGAGGAGGTTCCAGAGTTCGATGGCGTGTCTGTGGACGGAGCGGGTGTTGAGGAGGATGCACTTGAGGTGGGTGCTGCTGGAGTTCGACTTGGCGGGTGCTGGTGCGGGGCTGGTCCGGCTGCAGGAGAACTTGCAGGCGTGGCAGCTGAATGGTCCGTGGGTGCGTCTTGGAGTGGCTTGGTGGCATTCTGGGTGTCGGCCGGTGTTGAGAGCGGTGAGGGTGGCGGCTGAGTACGTCAGGCGGGTCGGTCGGGCTCTACGGGGGCCAGCGGTCCTGGCACTGGGCGCGGTCCAGGCGTGGACGGGCTTACCTTTGGCGCGCCTTCGGCGCACAATCGGCGCGCCCGCTGCGCGTGACCGCTGCGCGTTCGCACGGTCGCCATTTAAGGCGAAGTGCGCGGGTGGGCGGGGCAGCTGGGAGGCGGGAGCGGGGAGGGTTACAGAAGAAAAAGGGGCGGGGACAAGCGGCGGTGGCGGGAAGGGAGGGCGGGGGGCGGAGCGGTAGGCGGACAACCAGGAAGGAGGGTACACACGATACAATACTGAACAGGCACAAAATAGCGACAAAAACGGGGAAAAGCAGAGAAAACAACAGATCAGTGAGACAAGCACAAATACCTGACAAAACAACCAAAACAAGGGGAAAAAGTGCTCGCAGCGGCGGCAGCCGGCGAACGAGGCAAAAACGAGGCAGCAGCGAGGCAAGGGGCACACGCAGCAGCTGGTGGCCGTGCGGCGCGGGGGTGTCCCACAAGTGGGTCACACTCACCTGCGTCGCACGGTCGTCATTTAAGGCCAAGTGCGCGGGTGGGCGGGGCAGCTGGGAGGCGGGAGCGGGGAGGGTTACAGAAGAAAAAGGGGCGGGGACAAGCGGCGGTGGCGGGAAGGGAGGGCGGGGGGCGGAGCGGTAGGCGGACAACCAGGAAGGAGGGTACACACGATACAATACTGAACAGGCACAAAATAGCGACAAAAACGGGGAAAAGCAGAGAAAACAACAGATCAGTGAGACAAGCACAAATACCTGACAAAACAACCAAAACAAGGGGAAAAAGTGCTCGCAGCGGCGGCAGCCGGCGAACGAGGCAAAAACGAGGCAGCAGCGAGGCAAGGGGCACACGCAGCAGCTGGTGGCCGTGCGGCGCGGGGGTGTCCCACAAGTGGGGCTGGGGGTACGGTCCGTACGTCCGCGGGTGAGGGTACGAGTCGTACTTACACTGGTGGGGTGGGGGTAGGCTCCATGCATACGCGGGTGAGGGTACGAGTCGTACTTACACTGTTGGGGTGGGGGTACGCTCCATGCATACGGGGTGAGGGTACGAGTCGTACTTACACTGGTGGGGGTGGGGGTACGGTCCGTACGTCCGCGGGTGAGGGTACGGGTCGTACTTACACTGGTGGGGGTACAGTCCGTACGTCCGCGGGTGAGGGTACGAGTCGTACTTACACTGGTGTGGTGGGGTAGGCTCCATGCATACGCGGGTGAGGGTAGGAGTCGTACTTACACTGGTGGGGTGGGGGTAGGCTCCATGCATACGCGGGTGAGGGTACGAGTCGTACTTACACTGGTGGGGTGGGGGTAGGCTCCATGCATACGGGGGTGGGGGTACGAGTCGTACTTACACTGGTGGGGGTGGGGGTACGGTCCGTACGTCCGCGGGTGAGGGTACGAGTCGTACTTACACTGGTGGGGTGGGGGTAGGCTCCATGCATACGCGGGTGAGGGTACGAGTCGTACTTACACTGTTGGGGTGGGGGTATGTTCCATGCATACGGGGTGAGGGTACGAGTCGTACTTACACTGGTGGGGGTGGGGGTACGGTCCGTACGTCCGCGGGTGAGGGTACGAGTCGTACTTACACTGGTGGGGGTGGGGGTACGGTCCGTACGTCCGTGGGTGAGGGTACGAGTCGTACTTACACTGGTGTGGTGGGGTAGGCTCCATGCATACGCGGGTGAGGGTAGGAGTCGTACTTACACTGGTGGGGTGGGGGTAGGCTCCATGCATACGCGGGTGAGGGTACGAGTCGTACTTACACTGGTGGGGTGGGGGTAGGCTCCATGCATACGGGGGTGGGGGTACGAGTCGTACTTACACTGGTGGGCGTGGGGGTACGGTCCGTACGTCCGCGGGTGAGGGTACGAGTCGTACTTACACTGGTGTGGTGGGGGTAGGCTCCATGCATACGCGGGTGAGGGTACGAGTCGTACTTACATTGGTGGGGTGGGGGTAGGCTCCATGCGTACGGGGGTGGGGGTACGAGTCGTACTTACACTGGTGGGGGTGGGTGTACGCTCCATACGTACGCGGGTGGGGGTAGGGTCCGTACATATCCGTCCCCACGCTATGTGATGCTTGTGCGGGCCGTACCCAGGCCTTTGCCACGTGGGTACGATCCGTCCCGCAATTGTTGGGGTGACGTGGGTGTGGGCGTGGTACGTCTCGTACCCACGCTCTTCAGGCGTGGGTACGGGACGTACCGGTCTGGTTGTGTTGCCGGTTCGCGTGGTGACGGACTTGCGTTGTGGCGGTCGCTGGCTTAGCTGGACACGCCCCCACCCCCTCGTAGTGACCAGGGCATGGGTGTCAGGTATGTCCTGGGCATGTGTGGTGTGTGACTTTGGTGGGGGTTTTGTGGCCTGCCCTGGTCCTGCCACCCCCACCCCACCCCACTTTCCCCCCTCCCTTAGTTATTCTGACCTTCTGCGGCGTCTGCGTCGTAACCTGTAGAGGAGGTGGACTGCTATGAGGGCCGGGATGACTCGTAGGTTCGGGTCCTTGTCTGTCCATCGCGTACTGGTCCTCCGTGTTCGCGTCGTCCTGTCTGTCCGTCGCGTACTGGTGGTCCTTGTTCGCGTCGTCCTGATTTCCCGGCAGTTTTTGGCAGCCGGAAAATATTCACCGTGCGGGATGACGTCGGTGCGAATCGTGATTCCGGGTTCGTGAATGGCAGGCTGCGAGCGTCCCGACGTCAGGTCGGCGCTTTCCCGGATCGCATTGGTAGGTTTATTTTGTTCGGTCGGGCTTTTTTACGAATCGTACGGAAATGGTGTTCCCGTGCGATTCGTAATTCCTTGTTTGTAAAATTTGACGACCGGGTACGCGTCGGACGGAGATTATGCTCCGTCCGACGGTTCGTACCCGGTTTTTACCGGATCGTAATCGGCACGTATTTCAGTTCTTCTAATTGCAGGAGGTAAACTCTTTCCTCTCTCAGCATCACAGGCACTGATGGAGCATTTGGTCTGATAGGGGTACTTGTTGGTACTACATCTCTACCTTCAGCTTCATTGTAAGGAGGTGGACCATTCAGTAGCATTTCATTTAGCAAATCATTGTCTATGTCATCCTACCCACCCTCTTTCTCTTGATCCTTTTTATCTGTCTCTAAATGTTTCTTTTTCTTCTTTCTTTTTCCTGTTGCCTCATAGGTATCTTCTGGTACTGGTTATACATACTCCAATACTGTGTATGACATCTGCTCTCCATTTTTACAGTAGAACAGCACATCAAGCTTCTGCATAATGATCCACTGTCCCATTGTAACACCCTTAATACTTTTCCCTATCTTTCTGTTTGGCAATATGTTCCCAAGTATTTAAAGCTAACTGTAGATTTATGATTTCAAAAATCCTGCATCTCAAATTTTCCACAGTTCTCAAATTAAACATTTCATATCTAGAAAAATGTAAAGTCTCATCTTTTCCTGTCATTAGACGCCAATATTCCAGCCACAGACATGGATGTAACCCTTTATTTGACATTACAACATATCCTGGCGTACCTTCAGGTGGAGTTTCTACTTTAGTTTTAGCAAAAATTGTATCTTTGTCCATAATTAGTTTTCGTGCAAACTGTTTACAAATGATTTCCGTAATTCTTACCCACAATTCAGTTTGTTTGCCAATTCCAACAAATCGCAGTGTGAAACAAGTGATGAATTCAACCAATCCCAGTGCTGCTTTACAGCATCCGACCAATCAAAGGACAGCTCACTGTAATGTCAAACTCTCTACTTGCGGCAGCTCACCCTCCTTCACAATTTCTGACGGAGCTTTTTTTTTCAGCAAAAATAATGACAATGCAATTGCAAGCATCAAATAAAACTGTCTGATCCACTAAAGGATATTAACTCTCACAAGGTAACCTAAACTTTACTATACATTTGCTGTCGTGAGAATATTGTCCAGCGGGATGTAATTGATATAGTTAGTCTCTGTGCTCTAGAAGACCAACCTCATCAATCCTTTACCACTAAGATACCAGCAACCCTTACCAAGTGTAGTTGATAATGTCTCACGACCTACACTCAACTAAGCAGACAACTTACTCAGTGCATTCCACACCAAGGACAACCTGTTGGCAATATCTCGAGATTGTAGGCCACAATGGACCTGTTTACCACTTTTATTTGCACCAAAGTGCTAGAATCAGACATGGACTTTCACCATATGGACTTTAACCACTTCACTCTTCTCAACATACAGCCATTTCAACAGAACCTGCAATATTTAAGCAAAGCAATAGCAACATGCCTCCCTACTAATATTCACACCTTCTTGTTGCTGCTAAACACCCTTTCTTATCCAGAGCGATTTCCATTTGCCTTTCGCCAGACCTTTCTATTGTCTCAATCCATATTGAAGGCCCGATTATGATGTCGGGCAGACTGCTACCGGCAGTCCGCCCGACAACCAGGGCCACAGTCCAACTGCCATATTTCAATATCGGTGGTCAGAGCGCAGAGGGCTGGGTAAAGACCTCCATCTCCAACAGGTTCATGGATCCCATTGGGACAGAGGTTAGACTCCAATCCCTAAAATGGAGGCACACCTGCCCAGGCACCGCCATAGCATTTGGATGTCCATTTTCCACAGCAGTCTCATGGCGGTCCTAGTGCCATAAAAAGGCTGTTAGAATGGGACATTAGGAGGCCAACACAGGGCCCTCAGCCCCCCTATCCCACTGTAGAGTGGCCTGGGAGGCACATGTAGTGCTCCCCGTAGGAGGATGGCTTGGTATATGGTGCACACTTATTTAATTGATGCACCTTGAACTAATCCAGACAACCACTATTGTGATTTTAGTGATCTTTGATAACCATAGAAAGCTCTCAAAGTAGTAACTGTGGAGACCAGCCTTCAGGCTTATATTGAAAGAGTGTATAGAAGCTTGTTTATTTATTGAACAACACAATCACTAACACATTGGTATATCCCCTATCCAGAGATATCAACAATACACACAAGAATGCTCTAAAATAATCAGGTAAGTAGCACAAATATACATTGGTGTTCAGGGGAGACCAGACTATATACAAAGAAAGTGGACTGCTGAAGAGAATGGGACTTGGACCAGAAGACTCAGAAGAGCTGGGAACACAAAGAAGCACCCAAGTTAAGTACCCAGGAACCCCACGGAGGCTGGGTGCAGAGTGGAGAATCAGTCACGTGCCCAATGAATCTCAATGGATAAGTCTTGGTTGCAGTTTGAAAGAAGAAGAACCCTTCCCAGAGGACCCCGAAGAAACCCTTTTGAAAACAGAAGGTTACCTGCACCAGGTACTTAGGGGTGAAGTGACGTTAAAACCTGCCGTAGAGGACAATGGGAGACTTCAAATAAGATGCCTCTGGAGAAGACTGTGAAGGAGTCTGGTGGATTCTTGAACAGGAGAAACTGCAAGCAGAGGGGACAGAGAGAAAGCCACTTGGAAGTGACCAAGAGACACAGAAGCACACTGGCCACTGATGTCAGGAGGTTCAGAAGTGAAGACAGTGAATTTGTCACTGGAGCTGTGAGGACCAGACAATGTTGAGGGGGACCCTGCATGAGCTGTCCCACATTGGATGTCAGTGACTAGGTAGCCGGTGTCCAGCGGAAGCACCAACAAGCCTTGGTAGCCGCAAATGAGAACGAAAGTGAAAAGATGCAAGTGTTGGGACCAGTAAGGCCCTAGAGACTCACCAAGTGCAGGAGAGTCAGAACAGGCCAGAGCCAGCAGGGGAGCCCACTGAAGCAAAGGAAGTCCCTCAAGAAGACCCACAGGCCGAAGGCACAGGAGTTGCAAGAGGACTACCAGCAGCTCACTAAAGATGGAGGCACACTGTGCAGATGATATTGGGAGAATGCTGATCTTCAAGGGATGAGGTGGAGGATACTGGAGCTTCTTGTAGCTCCAAGGTCTCTGGAGTGCAGAGCCAACAAGCCTTGTCAACTGCAAGTAGACCAAGCGCACAGGGGTTTGGTCCCAGCGGCTCCGATGGAGTATACTGTCCTCAAAATTGCTGAGAAGACAGGTCAGCTCAGGCATCCATGGAGCTGCATAGCCACCACCTGTTTTGCTGGGCCCCAGGAAGTCAGTCGGCAACAAGAGCAGCAAACCAGTTGGCTTTGTTGTAGTGCCTGCAGGGGTGTGACTCCTTCACTCCGAGGGAGATAACTTTGAATGTCCTTGATGCCTCAGGCCTTGTGGAGAACTTGGATGAAGCTCAGACACAGACGACACAGAAGACTTGAGGAACAGCGGGACAAGGAGCAGCAGAAGTTTTCCTTGATGCAGTCTCAGTTCCAGTTGAAGGCCAACGAAGTCCAAGTGCCCAGATGGTCTGAGAGTATCATTGTTTCAGAGGTGAGTCTCTTTCCACGATGAATCTAAGGACCCACCCACACAGGAACACTTAAGTTCCCTAGGAAGAAGGGTTGGAATGATTCAGAGGGGCTGGACAGAGGGGAAGATACTTCCCTGTCCTTTGTTCAGTTTCATGCCAGAGTGGGAAACAACAGATCCTGAACAGGTTCAAACTGGAGTATGCAAGGGGGGCACCATATGTGACCTTCAAAGCAGTTTGATGGTGCTGCAAAGCGTGTCAACCTCATCCCAATACACTAAGTCCTGCCCGGGAGGTGGTTACACTTCCCTGTGACAGGAAACCTATTGTTCTACCTTCCCCTGCTCGAGCTCAGCTCAGCATCAGCAGGGCAGATTTGTGTCTGTGGTCGGCAGCAGAACAAGCTAGCTGGCAGACCCTGAAAGGCTGTTACCAGGGGTACAGGGGGGGTCCCCTAGGGAGCCTCCCAGTACATGGGATCATACATCCAGCAAAATTGGTGTTGGGGTATAATTCCAACATGTTTGATACCAAACATGACCAGGTTTGTTGAAGCCACTATATAGTTGACAATCTTGTACAGACTGATGTCCACTATATACCTTAAAATGGCTGACCGCACTTACAAAGGCTTGAGAATCAAGTCTGGGGTTTGTAGAGATGTCCTACTCAAGCAGCAGCACCCTTGTACTTGTAACCAAGCACCCTACCCTCAGGACTGTAGTGCCTGTTATATGGGTGAATTATAGGTGTTAAGTGTAGTTACCTCAGATATAAAGAAAAGTATATGTCTAGTGTGGGGTGCAATCGCCAACTCACACAGGCTGCAACAGCATGCCAGTAGTCATAGTTTAAGTGGACTCCCATGGGTGACACAATACATGCTGCAGCCTATGGTGTGAGATGGATTAAGCCACGCCCTATTTACAACACTATGTTAGCATAAACAAGATCATTTTTAGCAAGCAAGCTTGTCGTTTCTGCTGCGCTGCACACGACACTGTTGTTATGTGTTATACATTTTAGAAATGCTGACTCGACTTTGCCTTACAGGATAACAAACTGTTGTTTCACATTTTTAACCGTGAAATGTGCCCTTGGTCTGTACATCATGCAAAGAACGCGTCTGGGTCACTAGAAGGTACAGAGTGTTGTGTTTAGATTGATCGTACCACTTGTTAGACATATCATGCATACAGCTGCCAACATCTGAAGGACAAGCGTCTTTAATATTGCAGAACAGTTTGGTTTTACATTCATTCGAACTGAAGAGCTGATGCATGCTGTGAGATCTGATCCTTTGATGTGATTCTACTAAGCTGATCTATACGTATGGGGTCCCCCCTGTTAGCCTAAGAGACCTTCTAATAGTCTAATAATAATGTATTAGATTATAGTGAAAGGAGTGTGGCCGTATACCACTGTCATTAATAGTATGATTGCTCCTTTCATTTTATATGGTATTGTAATAATGCTTATGGTTCTGATCTGTACTGTTAGTCTGCTAGTGTTAGCCAAAGTACTGCATCTTAGGACGCGAGGTTTATAAAATAAACTCTTTAAACTTTACCGTGTCTGTATTATTATTTTGTGGACTAACAGATAAGTACGAACAGGTATTTCGGATTCCCACCACTCCTGAAAAATATCTAAGTCGCTTGTTCTGGTATGTCTATACATTGGGACCTCCTAGCTAGATCTAGGTTAACGAATGGGATACTAAGCTAGTCGGATAAGGGGTTCTGGGTTCTGAGGGGAGTTTTCTGGTACACCACAATTCTCTGAGGTCCTGGTCTCCTGCGCATAGTTCTGTGCAAAAGCAGAATCCCTGCAACAATGGGATAGCCCAAGTAGAACCCTGGTGTAACTATTCCCTGGGTCCCTCAGTACCACATAGTAGGAACTTAAAAGAGTACACTAGTCTCCAATTGTGGCGGTACCGAAGTACTTACCATAGCCAATTTAGAGGCGAGAGCACAGATGCTGGGGTCCTGATTAGCAGAACCCAGCAAACTAAGTCTAAAACATACTGACACCAAGCAAATAGTGGAGATAACCATGAAAGCTAATCCTATTGTCCTGCGCAACCCCCGCCCCCCAAAAGTAAAAGTAACCTTGCCAGCTTGAGTCTGAATTTTTTAGGTGGAAATATCTGGAAAGTCCATTTGCGTTGGCATGGTTACTCCCAGGTCTATGTTCAACTGAAAAGTCCATCCTCTCTAGGTAAATGGATCATCTCAAAAGTTTGGGGTTTTCACCCTTCATTTTTTAAGCCATAAGAGGGGCTTATGGTCTGTCTCAACAATGTAGTCAGTACCAAACATTTATGGCCTCAACGTCTTCAAGGCCCAGACCACAGAAAAGGTCTCCCTCTCAATAGCTGACCAAAGCTTCTCTCTGGTGTCAACCTTCTGCTCATAAAACCTACTGGTTGATCCTGGCCCCCTGCATTAGGCTGTGACATAATTGCATCTATTCCTATCATAGAAGCATCTGTCTGGACAATGGATGGTTTGGAGTAGTCAGGACTTTGCAGAATTGGAGCAGATCACATGGCTTGCTTCAGGTCATCAAATGCCTTCTGACATCTAACTGCCCATTGAACTTTCTTAGGCATTTTTTAGGCGGTGAGAGCATTGAGGGGTGTCACTATGGATCCATAACCCTTAAAAAATCTTCTGCAGCATCCAGGCAGGATCAAGAAGGCTCTGACCTGAGTCTGGGTAGTGGGAGTAATCCAATACATGATGGTTTGAATTCTGCTCTCCGGTTGTTGAACTTGGCCTCCACCAACAATGTGGTCCAAGTACACAAACTTGATTTGCCATATTTGGCACTGTGCGGTCTGGACAGTGAGGCCTGCCGTCTGCAGGTCCTCAACTACACCTCTGAGGTGGACCAGATGATCTTCCTAGGTGGAGCCAAAGACAGCTATATCATCCAGATATGCTGCACTATAGGCTTCCAGACCTGTTAAGATTTTGTTCACCAGTCTCTGAAATGTGGCAGGTGCATTTTTCAAAATAAAGAGCATCACAATAATTGATAATTCCCACTGGGGGTTGAAAATGTTGTTTTTGGTTAGGCATCCTCAGAGAGTCTGATTTGCCAATATCCAGCAGTCAGGTCAAATGGACTGAGATAATTGGCAGAGGCCAAAGTATCAATAAGATCATCTGCCCTCGGAATTGGATGAGCATCAGTCCTAGTGACTGCATTGAGGCCTCTATAATCAACACAACATCTCATCTATCTCTTACCTTCCTGGGTGCAAGGTTTAGGTACAAGGACTACAGGACTAGCCCAAGGCTCAATGACCCCCCACTCCAGCAGTTTTGGACTTCTATCATGATGCAATCTCTGACATGGTCAGGATGTCTAACACGCTGCTCTTCACAGGCAGGCTGTCAGCTGTGTCTATTTCCTGGGTACAGCAGGTGGTTTGGCTGGGAATCAGAGAAAACAGACTAGGAAACTGATTGAGAACCTGTCTACAATCAACTTGGTGTTGACCAGTGAAAGTGCCTGCCAAGACTACTCCTTCTATTGATCCAACAAGCAGGTCATGTGAGAGGAGATCAGGGAGAGGGTCATTCGCTTCCTACTGTCCCTCATCAGTGGCCATAAGCAAGCTCATGTCAGCACTGCCCACAAAAGGTTTTAGGTGGTTCATATGAAGTACCCTGTGGGGATTTCTTGGATTACCTAGGTCAACCAAGTTGATTACCTCACCTTTCTAATCCAGTATGGTGTGGGGGCCACTCATTGATGCTGTAAGCAGGACCCGGTCCGTAGTAGAGCTGACATTCAGTGTATTGAAATCCCACTTTAGGAGTCTGGATAGGTATAGGGGCTGATTGGTCACCACCAATGGTATGCAAAATCACAATTGTTTCCTGCATTTTGCACAATATATGTGTGCAGGCAAATAATGGGATGATGCCAATGAGGAGCAGGAACTGCCGGACAATGAGGATGAGGAAGATGAGGAGCCACTGTTCCATCAGTATCAGCAAATTGGCGAAGGGACTATATCATTCACAATTTATTCACAGATGCGTGAGTGACTTACATCATGTTACAAAATGATGACTTCATGTTACTGTGTACATATATAAGCAAATCAACACGTGAGCACTGGCAGTGTGTATGCATTTTGATTTAATTTTCACAGTAAATATCAAAACAGTCACATCACACCTGCTACTAATTGCCACACAGAAAATGCACATAGCATGTGTGTGTAACAAACAGCATAGGACAACATATGGTACAAACAAAATACTGTGCATACCAACTACCATTAGCAAATAATCCTCCATTGCAATCACAATTAACTTGGTGTGGAAAAGGTGCTATGGCTCTGTGTTTGTGTGTGTCTCCTACAGCTAGTAATTTGTACTGCCTCATATTTTTGTATGATAGTAGAGTTAATTGGGATGAATGTGAAGTTTTTCAGATAGTATGTGCATAGGAAAACAGGCCCAAACCTACAGTCTACATATGCTACATCAAAAACGGCATCCACAGATGAAATCCATTAGTATACCTCATATCACACATACACATGCTACATACTATACTTTGCCAGTGCAACAGTGTCTACCTAGTCAAAATATAGCTACACTTGCCCCACTAGGCTAATATGCTAATGGGAGAAGCAGTGATGTAGCCTGTAGAACTTCTGACTAGGTACATCATGCCCTGACATTGGTGTTCTCCTCTAGTCCACCCAGGGCACTAATAGTATTAATACGTTGTCTTTTAAAATTTATACATTAGATGATATTGTTTCTTCTGTCGTAGACATTGTGCAAGATGATGTATCTGTGTTGTATCATGGTCAAAATCAGTTGCGTTCAATTATGCAGTTTGCATGGACATTGCAAACGTTAAAGGCAGGGAAAGTCCCTTGGGATTATATGAACATTTCATCATTGTTCTTTCCGTTTAATTTGACAGAAAAACAGCAGTTCATGTCCATGAAAGATGCAACTTATGCATTGCTGCACATTGAAAAATTAGAACCTTTACCTTTTTCTGTAGCTGAGTTAAATTCAGCCGTGTGGCTAATTCACGGATTAGTCACTTTACCGTTCAGTTTGTTCAAGTTTAGTTCGTGCATGCAACATTATGCCATAGGCAGATATGAACAACTTGGTGATGCGTTTCTGCATGAAGTTTGGTCACTTCCGTTCACTTACAGATGCGTGAGGGATGGCAAGGAAGTTTACTTAAAACGTGAAGAATGCAATTCCGCTTCTGATCACTCTGTGGTTTGTAGACATATACAATTACATGGCGCTTGCAATATACACGCTCCCAATTTATCTTGTGTCCTAAAGGGGATTCCAATGCCAGTTATAAAGTCTTCTTTTAAGCTGCTTGCCAACGGTAGTTATTTGCTTTTAAATAGTGAAGCTTGCTGTGGGATTCTAGTGGGTATTCCTTACATAGTGACTGTTTCACAAAAAGTAGTTTGCTGTAATAACGTCCTTTTCCCACCCCCGCAAGGCTGACTCGATATATCCATCTGGCCAGCGATTCCAACCTTGAACGCAGAGTTCAATAGGATGAGCAGAATAAGGGCTCTTTTGTCTAAAAAAGAGGTTGCGTTGACTTCGTCCCGTGAAACATTTCTTCTTAATGTTGCGAACACACACACTGAGGTACAAGCTCTTTTAAATACCGACCTCCCCCTCCATTTTGGAATCTTGATTCAAACTATCTTTAATGCTTCGTCTACGACTGGCCTTGTTCCTTTTTTTAAAATTGTGGGCTCGGGCCTCGTGACATCTTTCCAGACTGTTTTTGGTGTGATCCCTGCATTTTTACATTCTATTTTTTCGAGTGTCTTCGGAGGGTTCCCCTTGCTCCTCGCTTTGGTGGCTGGGATCCTCTTGTTGATTTGCGCACTTCGGTATGGCTGCACACCGGTAGTTGCAAGACAGAATGCTGCGCTTGCTCCATCTTCGTAGCCGGATGCTTGATTTCTACGGCACCTTACCACTGGCGGTATTAAGCGTCAAGTATGGATTGTCTTTCCGGTGTGTGCAACCTGATTTTCATTGCCTAGATTGTCCCTTCCAATGGGCTCTGGACTTGTGCTTGTCAAACTTGGCGTCACCTGACCCGGATTTCGATGAACTAATGTGTCCCTTAGTGGCTCATGAATTTGACTGTTCTGGTGTCGGGTTTATGGCTTTGGGTGCTGCACACGGAGTCCTTGGAAACTGGGATATCGGAGAGCCAGCTATTGATTTCCTTGAAAGGAGTTATATTGAGGAGACTGACAGTTGTCCTATCATGGTGCTGGATGCTCCGATACTTAATGAACATGTGTGTTCCTTTCCCTTGCTCAATTGGATGGCAGATACTTTTGCGGAACGCTCCAATGATTTCCTCTTGGAAGCAGTTGCAACTTACGGTGCTTATACCTTCATGGATTGACTGATTGACATTGTCACTCCAGTGTACATCCAGGGGTGTTAATTTTCTACGAAAGTTTTGCTTATTTTTTAATATATCATTTTTCATTTTTTACACGAATTTTTTTTTTTTATTATTCTCGGACTTTACACTTACTTTATATGGACTTATAGTTCATGCCCTTGGTTCCTTTCTAAATCACTTGAACTCTGCGTTCTTGATAAGTGTATCCCTATTTGTTAGTGCTCCGATCATGGGGGGGTGTGAGATGGATTAAGCCACGCCCTATTTACAACACTAAGTTAGCATAAACGAGATCCTTTTTAGCAAGCAAGCTTGTCATTTCTGCTGCGCTGCACACGACACTGTTGTTATGTGTTATTCATTTTAGAAATGCTGACTCGACTTTGCCTTACAGGATAACAAACTGTTGTTTCACATTCTTAACCGTGAAATGTGCCCTTGGTCTGTACATCATGCAAAGAACGCGTCTGGGTCACTAGAAGGTACAGAGTGTTGTGTTTAGATTAATCGTACCACTTGTTAGACATATCATGCATACAGCTGCCAATATCTGAAGGACAAGCGTCTTTAATATTGCAGAACAGTTTGGTTTTACATTCATTCGAACAGAAGAGCTGATGCATGCTGTGAGAGCTGATCCTTTGATGTGATTCTACTAAGCTGATCTATACGGTATGGGGTCCCCCCTGTTAGCCTAAGAGACCTTCTAATAGTCTAATAATAATGTATTAGATTATAGTGAAAGGAGTGTGGCCGTATACCACTGTCATTAATAGTATGATTGCTCCTTTCATTTTATATGGTATTGTAATAATGCTTATGGTTCTGTTCTGTACTGTTAGTCTGCTAGTGTTAGCCAAAGTACTGCATCTTAGGACGCGAGGTTTATAAAATAAACTCTTTAAACTTTACCGTGTCTGTATTATTATGTTGTGGACTAACAGATAAGTACGAACAGGTATTTCGGATTCCCACCACTCCTGAGAAATATCTAAGTCGCTTGTTCTGGTTTGTCTATACATTGGGACCATCTAGCTAGATCTAGGTTAACGAATGGGATACTAAGCTAGTCGGATAGGGGTTCTGGGTTCTGAGGGGAGTTTTCTGGTACACCACAATTCTCTGAGGTCCTGGTCTCCTGCGCATAGTTCTGTGCAAAAGCAGAATCCCTGCAACAATGGGATAGCCCAAGTAGAACCCTGGTGTAAGTATTCCCTGGGTCCCTCAGTACCATATAGTAGGAACTTACAAGAGTACACTAGTCTCCAATTGTGGCGGTACCAAAGTACTAACCATAGCCAATTTAGAGGCGAGAGCACAGATGCTGGGGTCCTGATTAGCAGAACCCAGCAAACTAAGTCTAAAACATACTGACACCAAGCAAATAGTGGAGGTAACCATGAAAGCTAATCCTATTTTCCTGCGCAACCCCCCGCCCCCCAAAAGTAAAACTAACCTTGCCAGCTTGAGTCTGAATTTTTTAGGTGGAAATATCTTGAAAGTCCATTTGCGTTGGCATGGTTACTCCCAGGTCTATGTTCAACTGAAAAGTCCATCCTCTCTAGGTAAATGGATCATCTCAAAAGTTTGGGGTTTTCACCCTTCATTTTTTTAAGCCATAAGAGGGGCTTACGGTCTGTCTGAACAATGTAGTCAGTACCAAACATTTATGGCCTCAACGTCTTCAAGGCCCAGACCACAGAAAAGGTCTCCCTCTCAATAGCTGACCAAAGCTTCTCCCTGGTGTCAACCTTCTGCTCATAAAACCTACTGGTTGATCCTGGCCCCCTGCATTAGGCTGTGACATAATTGCATCTATTCCTATCATAGAAGCATCTGTCTGGACAATGGATGGTTTGGAGTAGTCAGGACTTTGCTGAATTGGAGCAGATCACATGGCTTGCTTCAGGTCATCAAATGCCTTCTGACATCCAACTGCCCATTGAACTTTCTTAGGCATTTTTTAGGCGGTGAGAGCATTGAGGGGTGTCACTATGGATCCATAACCCTTAAAAAATCTTCTGCAGCATCCAGGCAGGATCAAGAAGGCTCTGACCTGAGTCTGGGTAGTGGGAGTAATCCAATACATGATGGTTTGAATTCTGCTCTCCGGTTGTTGAACTTGGCCTCCACCAACAATGTGGTCCAAGTACACAAACTTGATTTGCCATATTTGGCACTGTGCGGTCTGGACAGTGAGGCCTGCCGTCTGCAGGTCCTCAACTACACCTCTGAGGTGGACCAGATGATCTTCCTAGGTGGAGCCAAAGACAGCTATATCATCCAGATATGCTGCACTATAGGCTTCCAGACCTGTTAAGATTTTGTTCACCAGTCTCTGAAACGTGGCAGGTGCATTTTTCAAAATAAAGAGCATCACAATAATTGATAATTCCCACTGGGGGTTGAAAATGTTGTTTTTGGTTAGGCATCCTCAGAGAGTCTGATTTGCCAATATCCAGCAGTCAGGTCAAATGGACTGAGATAATTGGCAGAGGCCAAAGTATCAATAAGATCATCTGCCCTCGGAATTGGATGACTGCATTGAGGCCTCTATAATCAACACAAAATCTCATCTATCTCTTACCTTCCTGGGTGCAAGGTTTAGGTACAAGGACTACAGGACTAGCCCAAGGCTCAATGACCCCCCACTCCAGCAGTTTTGGACTTCTATCATGATGCAATCTCTGACATGGTCAGGATGTCTAACACGCTGCTCTTCACAGGCAGGCTGTCAGCTGTGTCTATTTCCTGGGTACAGCAGGTGGTTTGGCTGGGAATCAGAGAAAACAGACTAGGAAACTGATTGAGAACCTGTCTACAATCAACTTGGTGTTGACCAGTGAAAGTGCCTGCCAAGACTACTCCTATTGATCCAACAAGCAGGTCATGTGAGAGGAGATCAGGGAGAGGGTCATTCGCTTCCTACTGTCCCTCATCAGTGGCCATAAGCAAGCTCATGTCAGCACTGCCCACAAAAGGTTTTAGGTGGTTCATATGAAGTACCCTGTGGGGATTTCTTGGATTACCTAGGTCAACCAAGTTGATTACCTCACCTTTCTAATCCAGTATGGTGTGGGGGCCACTCATTGATGCTGTAAGCAGGACCCGGTCCGTAGTAGAGCTGACATTCAGTGTATTGAAATCCCACTTTAGGAGTCTGGATAGGTATAGGGGCTGATTGGTCACCACCAATGGTATGCAAAATCACAATTGTTTCCTGCATTTTGCACAATATATGTGTGCAGGCAAATAATGGGATGATGCCAATGAGGAGCAGGAACTGCCGGACAATGAGGATGAGGAAGATGAGGAGCCACTGTTCCATCAGTATCAGCAAATTGGCGAAGGGACTATATCATTCACAATTTATTCACAGATGCGTGAGTGACTTACATCATGTTACAAAATGATGACTTCATGTTACTGTGTACATATATAAGCAAATCAACACGTGAGCACTGGCAGTGTGTATGCATTTTGATTTAATTTTCACAGTAAATATCAAAACAGTCACATCACACCTGCTACTAATTGCCACACAGAAAATGCACATAGCATGTGTGTGTGACAAACAGCATAGGACAACATATGGTACAAACAAAATACTGTGCATACCAACTACCATAAGCAAATAGTCCTCCATTGCAATCACAATTAACTTGGTGTGGAAAAGGTGCTATGGCTCTGTGTTTGTGTGTGTCTCCTACAGCTAGTAATTTGTACTGCCTCATATTTTTGTATGATAGTAGAGTTAATTGGGATGAATGTGAAGTTTTTCAGATAGTATGTGCATAGGAAAACAGGCCCAAACCTACAGTCTACATATGCTACATCAAAAACGGCATCCACAGATGAAATCCATTAGTATACCTCATATCACACATACACATGCTACATACTATACTTTGCCAGTGCAACAGTGTCTACCTAGTCAAAATATAGCTACACTTGCCCCACTAGGCTAATATGCTAATGGGAGAAGCAGTGATGTAGCCTGTAGAACTTCTGACTAGGTACATCATGCCCTGGCATTGGTGTTCTCCTCTAGTCCACCCAGGGCACTAATAGTATTAATACGTTGTCTTTTAAAATTTATACATTAGATGATATTGTTTCTTCTGTCGTAGACATTGTGCAAGATGATGTATCTGTGTTGTATCATGGTCAAAATCAATTGCGTTCAATTATGCAGTTTGCATGGACATTGCAAACGTTAAAGGCAGGGAAAGTCCCTTGGGATTATATGAACATTTCATCATTGTTCTTTCCGTTTAATTTGACAGAAAAACAGCAGTTCATGTCCATGAAAGATGCAACTTATGCATTGCTGCACATTGAAAAATTAGAACCTTTACCTTTTTCTGTAGCTGAGTTAAATTCAGCCGTGTGGCTAATTCACGGATTAGTCACTTTACCGTTCAGTTTGTTCAAGTTTAGTTCGTGCATGCAACATTATGCCATAGGCAGATATGAACAACTTGGTGATGCGTTTCTGCATGAAGTTTGGTCACTTCCGTTCACTTACAGATGCGTGAGGGATGGCAAGGAAGTTTACTTAAAACGTGAAGAATGCAATTCCGCTTCTGATCACTCTGTGGTTTGTAGACATATACAATTACATGGCGCTTGCAATATACACGCTCCCAATTTAGCTTGTGTCCTAAAGGGGATTCCAATGCCAGTTATAAAGTCTTCTTTTAAGCTGCTTGCCAACGGTAGTTATTTGCTTTTAAATAGTGAAGCTTGCTGTGGGATTCTAGTGGGTATTCCTTACATAGTGACTGTTTCACAAAAAGTAGTTTGCTGTAATAACGTCCTTTTCCCACCCCCGCAAGGCCGACTCGATATATCCATCTGGCCAGCGATTCCAACCTTGAACGCAGAGTTCAATAGGATGAGCAGAATAAGGGCTCTTTTGTCTAAAAAAGAGGTTGCGTTGACTTCGTCCCGTGAAACATTTCTTCTTAATGTTGCGAACACACGCACTGAGGTACAAGCTCTTTTAAATACCGACCTCCCCCTCCATTTTGGAATCTTGATTCAAACTATCTTTAATGCTTCGTCTACGACTGGCCTTGTTCCTTTTTTTAAAATTGTGGGCTCGGGCCTCGTGACATCTTTCCAGACTGTTTTTGGTGTGATCCCTGCATTTTTACATTCTATTTTTTCGAGTGTCTTCGGAGGGTTCCCCTTGCTCCTCGCTTTGGTGGCTGGGATCCTCTTGTTGATTTGCGCACTTCGGTATGGCTGCACACCGGTAGTTGCAAGACAGAATGCTGCGCTTGCTCCATCTTCGTAGCCGGATGCTTGATTTCTACGGCACCTTACCACTGGCGGTATTAAGCGTCAAGTATGGATTGTCTTTCCGGTGTGTGCAACCTGTTTTTCATTGCCTAGATTGTCCCTTCCAATGGGCTCTGGACTTGTGCTTGTCAAACTTGGCGTCACCTGACCCGGATTTCGATGAACTAATGTGTCCCTTAGTGGCTCATGAATTTGACTGTTCTGGTGTCGGGTTTATGGCTTTGGGTGCTGCACACGGAGTCCTTGGAAACTGGGATATCGGAGAGCCAGCTATTGATTTCCTTGAAAGGAGTTATATTGAGGAGACTGACAGTTGTCCTATCATGGTGCTGGATGCTCCGATACTTAATGAACATGTGTGTTCCTTTCCCTTGCTCAATTGGATGGCAGATACTTTTGCGGAACGCTCCAATGATTTCCTCTTGGAAGCAGTTGCAACTTACGGTGCTTATACCTTCATGGATTGACTGATTGACATTGTCACTCCAGTGTACATCCAGGGGTGTTAATTTTCTACGAAAGTTTTGCTTATTTTTTAATATATCATTTTTCATTTTTTACACAAATTTTTTTTTTTTATTATTCTCGGACTTTACACTTACCTTATATGGACTTATAGTTCATGCCCTTGGTTCCTTTCTAAATCACTTGAACTCTGCATTCTTGATAAGTGTATCCCTATTTGTTAGTGCTCCGATCATGGGGGGGTGTGAGATGGATTAAGCCACGCCCTATTTACAACACTAAGTTAGCATAAACGAGATCCTTTTTAGCAAGCAAGCTTGTCATTTCTGCTGCGCTGCACACGACACTGTTGTTATGTGTTATTCATTTTAGAAATGCTGACTCGACTTTGCCTTACAGGATAACGAACTGTTGTTTCACATTCTTAACCGTGAAATGTGCCCTTGGTCTGTACATCATGCAAAGAACGCGTCTGGGTCACTAGAAGGTACAGAGTGTTGTGTTTAGATTAATCGTACCACTTGTTAGACATATCATGCATACAGCTGCCAATATCTGAAGGACAAGCGTCTTTAATATTGCAGAACAGTTTGGTTTTACATTCATTCGAACAGAAGAGCTGATGCATGCTGTGAGAGCTGATCCTTTGATGTGATTCTACTAAGCTGATCTATACGGTATGGGGTCCCCCCTGTTAGCCTAAGAGACCTTCTAATAGTCTAATAATAATGTATTAGATTATAGTGAAAGGAGTGTGGCCGTATACCACTGTCATTAATAGTATGATTGCTCCTTTCATTTTATATGGTATTGTAATAATGCTTATGGTTCTGTTCTGTACTGTTAGTCTGCTAGTGTTAGCCAAAGTACTGCATCTTAGGACGCGAGGTTTATAAAATAAACTCTTTAAACTTTACCGTGTCTGTATTATTATGTTGTGGACTAACAGATAAGTACGAACAGGTATTTCGGATTCCCACCACTCCTGAGAAATATCTAAGTCGCTTGTTCTGGTTTGTCTATACATTGGGACCATCTAGCTAGATCTAGGTTAACGAATGGGATACTAAGCTAGTCGGATAGGGGTTCTGGGTTCTGAGGGGAGTTTTCTGGTACACCACAATTCTCTGAGGTCCTGGTCTCCTGCGCATAGTTCTGTGCAAAAGCAGAATCCCTGCAACAATGGGATAGCCCAAGTAGAACCCTGGTGTAAGTATTCCCTGGGTCCCTCAGTACCATATAGTAGGAACTTACAAGAGTACACTAGTCTCCAATTGTGGCGGTACCAAAGTACTAACCATAGCCAATTTAGAGGCGAGAGCACAGATGCTGGGGTCCTGATTAGCAGAACCCAGCAAACTAAGTCTAAAACATACTGACACCAAGCAAATAGTGGAGGTAACCATGAAAGCTAATCCTATTTTCCTGCGCAACCCCCCGCCCCCCAAAAGTAAAACTAACCTTGCCAGCTTGAGTCTGAATTTTTTAGGTGGAAATATCTTGAAAGTCCATTTGCGTTGGCATGGTTACTCCCAGGTCTATGTTCAACTGAAAAGTCCATCCTCTCTAGGTAAATGGATCATCTCAAAAGTTTGGGGTTTTCACCCTTCATTTTTTTAAGCCATAAGAGGGGCTTATGGTCTGTCTGAACAATGTAGTCAGTACCAAACATTTATGGCCTCAACGTCTTCAAGGCCCAGACCACAGAAAAGGTCTCCCTCTCAATAGCTGACCAAAGCTTCTCCCTGGTGTCAACCTTCTGCTCATAAAACCTACTGGTTGATCCTGGCCCCCTGCATTAGGCTGTGACATAATTGCATCTATTCCTATCATAGAAGCATCTGTCTGGACAATGGATGGTTTGGAGTAGTCAGGACTTTGCTGAATTGGAGCAGATCACATGGCTTGCTTCAGGTCATCAAATGCCTTCTGACATCCAACTGCCCATTGAACTTTCTTAGGCATTTTTTAGGCGGTGAGAGCATTGAAGGGTGTCACTATGGATCCATAACCCTTAAAAAATCTTCTGCAGCATCCAGGCAGGATCAAGAAGGCTCTGACCTGAGTCTGGGTAGTGGGAGTAATCCAATACATGATGGTTTGAATTCTGCTCTCCGGTTGTTGAACTTGGCCTCCACCAACAATGTGGTCCAAGTACACAAACTTGATTTGCCATATTTGGCACTGTGCGGTCTGGACAGTGAGGCCTGCCGTCTGCAGGTCCTCAACTACACCTCTGAGGTGGACCAGATGATCTTCCTAGGTGGAGCCAAAGACAGCTATATCATCCAGATATGCTGCACTATAGGCTTCCAGACCTGTTAAGATTTTGTTCACCAGTCTCTGAAACGTGGCAGGTGCATTTTTCAAAATAAAGAGCATCACAATAATTGATAATTCCCACTGGGGGTTGAAAATGTTGTTTTTGGTTAGGCATCCTCAGAGAGTCTGATTTGCCAATATCCAGCAGTCAGGTCAAATGGACTGAGATAATTGGCAGAGGCCAAAGTATCAATAAGATCATCTGCCCTCGGAATTGGATGACTGCATTGAGGCCTCTATAATCAACACAAAATCTCATCTATCTCTTACCTTCCTGGGTGCAAGGTTTAGGTACAAGGACTACAGGACTAGCCCAAGGCTCAATGACCCCCCACTCCAGCAGTTTTGGACTTCTATCATGATGCAATCTCTGACATGGTCAGGATGTCTAACACGCTGCTCTTCACAGGCAGGCTGTCAGCTGTGTCTATTTCCTGGGTACAGCAGGTGGTTTGGCTGGGAATCAGAGAAAACAGACTAGGAAACTGATTGAGAACCTGTCTACAATCAACTTGGTGTTGACCAGTGAAAGTGCCTGCCAAGACTACTCCTTCTATTGATCCAACAAGCAGGTCATGTGAGAGGAGATCAGGGAGAGGGTCATTCGCTTCCTACTGTCCCTCATCAGTGGCCATAAGCAAGCTCATGTCAGCACTGCCCACAAAAGGTTTTAGGTGGTTCATATGAAGTACCCTGTGGGGATTTCTTGGATTACCTAGGTCAACCAAGTTGATTACCTCACCTTTCTAATCCAGTATGGTGTGGGGGCCACTCATTGATGCTGTAAGCAGGACCCGGTCCGTAGTAGAGCTGACATTCAGTGTATTGAAATCCCACTTTAGGAGTCTGGATAGGTATAGGGGCTGATTGGTCACCACCAATGGTATGCAAAATCACAATTGTTTCCTGCATTTTGCACAATATATGTGTGCAGGCAAATAATGGGATGATGCCAATGAGGAGCAGGAACTGCCGGACAATGAGGATGAGGAAGATGAGGAGCCACTGTTCCATCAGTATCAGCAAATTGGCGAAGGGACTATATCATTCACAATTTATTCACAGATGCGTGAGTGACTTACATCATGTTACAAAATGATGACTTCATGTTACTGTGTACATATATAAGCAAATCAACACGTGAGCACTGGCAGTGTGTATGCATTTTGATTTAATTTTCACAGTTAATATCAAAACAGTCACATCACACCTGCTACTAATTGCCACACAGAAAATGCACATAGCATGTGTGTGTGACAAACAGCATAGGACAACATATGGTACAAACAAAATACTGTGCATACCAACTACCATTAGCAAATAGTCCTCCATTGCAATCACAATTAACTTGGTGTGGAAAAGGTGCTATGGCTCTGTGTTTGTGTGTGTCTCCTACAGCTAGTAATTTGTACTGCCTCATATTTTTGTATGATAGTAGAGTTAATTGGGATGAATGTGAAGTTTTTCAGATAGTATGTGCATAGGAAAACAGGCCCAAACCTACAGTCTACATATGCTACATCAAAAACGGCATCCACAGATGAAATCCATTAGTATACCTCATATCACACATACACATGCTACATACTATACTTTGCCAGTGCAACAGTGTCTACCTAGTCAAAATATAGCTACACTTGCCCCACTAGGCTAATATGCTAATGGGAGAAGCAGTGATGTAGCCTGTAGAACTTCTGACTAGGTACATCATGCCCTGGCATTGGTGTTCTCCTCTAGTCCACCCAGGGCACTAATAGTATTAATACGTTGTCTTTTAAAATTTATACATTAGATGATATTGTTTCTTCTGTCGTAGACATTGTGCAAGATGATGTATCTGTGTTGTATCATGGTCAAAATCAATTGCGTTCAATTATGCAGTTTGCATGGACATTGCAAACGTTAAAGGCAGGGAAAGTCCCTTGGGATTATATGAACATTTCATCATTGTTCTTTCCGTTTAATTTGACAGAAAAACAGCAGTTCATGTCCATGAAAGATGCAACTTATGCATTGCTGCACATTGAAAAATTAGAACCTTTACCTTTTTCTGTAGCTGAGTTAAATTCAGCCGTGTGGCTAATTCACGGATTAGTCACTTTACCGTTCAGTTTGTTCAAGTTTAGTTCGTGCATGCAACATTATGCCATAGGCAGATATGAACAACTTGGTGATGCGTTTCTGCATGAAGTTTGGTCACTTCCGTTCACTTACAGATGCGTGAGGGATGGCAAGGAAGTTTACTTAAAACGTGAAGAATGCAATTCCGCTTCTGATCACTCTGTGGTTTGTAGACATATACAATTACATGGCGCTTGCAATATACACGCTCCCAATTTAGCTTGTGTCCTAAAGGGGATTCCAATGCCAGTTATAAAGTCTTCTTTTAAGCTGCTTGCCAACGGTAGTTATTTGCTTTTAAATAGTGAAGCTTGCTGTGGGATTCTAGTGGGTATTCCTTACATAGTGACTGTTTCACAAAAAGTAGTTTGCTGTAATAACGTCCTTTTCCCACCCCCGCAAGGCCGACTCGATATATCCATCTGGCCAGCGATTCCAACCTTGAACGCAGAGTTCAATAGGATGAGCAGAATAAGGGCTCTTTTGTCTAAAAAAGAGGTTGCGTTGACTTCGTCCCGTGAAACATTTCTTCTTAATGTTGCGAACACACGCACTGAGGTACAAGCTCTTTTAAATACCGACCTCCCCCTCCATTTTGGAATCTTGATTCAAACTATCTTTAATGCTTCGTCTACGACTGGCCTTGTTCCTTTTTTTAAAATTGTGGGCTCGGGCCTCGTGACATCTTTCCAGACTGTTTTTGGTGTGATCCCTGCATTTTTACATTCTATTTTTTCGAGTGTCTTCGGAGGGTTCCCCTTGCTCCTCGCTTTGGTGGCTGGGATCCTCTTGTTGATTTGCGCACTTCGGTATGGCTGCACACCGGTAGTTGCAAGACAGAATGCTGCGCTTGCTCCATCTTCGTAGCCGGATGCTTGATTTCTACGGCACCTTACCACTGGCGGTATTAAGCGTCAAGTATGGATTGTCTTTCCGGTGTGTGCAACCTGTTTTTCATTGCCTAGATTGTCCCTTCCAATGGGCTCTGGACTTGTGCTTGTCAAACTTGGCGTCACCTGACCCGGATTTCGATGAACTAATGTGTCCCTTAGTGGCTCATGAATTTGACTGTTCTGGTGTCGGGTTTATGGCTTTGGGTGCTGCACACGGAGTCCTTGGAAACTGGGATATCGGAGAGCCAGCTATTGATTTCCTTGAAAGGAGTTATATTGAGGAGACTGACAGTTGTCCTATCATGGTGCTGGATGCTCCGATACTTAATGAACATGTGTGTTCCTTTCCCTTGCTCAATTGGATGGCAGATACTTTTGCGGAACGCTCCAATGATTTCCTCTTGGAAGCAGTTGCAACTTACGGTGCTTATACCTTCATGGATTGACTGATTGACATTGTCACTCCAGTGTACATCCAGGGGTGTTAATTTTCTACGAAAGTTTTGCTTATTTTTTAATATATCATTTTTCATTTTTTACACAAATTTTTTTTTTTTATTATTCTCGGACTTTACACTTACCTTATATGGACTTATAGTTCATGCCCTTGGTTCCTTTCTAAATCACTTGAACTCTGCATTCTTGATAAGTGTATCCCTATTTGTTAGTGCTCCGATCATGGGGGGGTGTGAGATGGATTAAGCCACGCCCTATTTACAACACTAAGTTAGCATAAACGAGATCCTTTTTAGCAAGCAAGCTTGTCATTTCTGCTGCGCTGCACACGACACTGTTGTTATGTGTTATTCATTTTAGAAATGCTGACTCGACTTTGCCTTACAGGATAACGAACTGTTGTTTCACATTCTTAACCGTGAAATGTGCCCTTGGTCTGTACATCATGCAAAGAACGCGTCTGGGTCACTAGAAGGTACAGAGTGTTGTGTTTAGATTAATCGTACCACTTGTTAGACATATCATGCATACAGCTGCCAATATCTGAAGGACAAGCGTCTTTAATATTGCAGAACAGTTTGGTTTTACATTCATTCGAACAGAAGAGCTGATGCATGCTGTGAGAGCTGATCCTTTGATGTGATTCTACTAAGCTGATCTATACGGTATGGGGTCCCCCCTGTTAGCCTAAGAGACCTTCTAATAGTCTAATAATAATGTATTAGATTATAGTGAAAGGAGTGTGGCCGTATACCACTGTCATTAATAGTATGATTGCTCCTTTCATTTTATATGGTATTGTAATAATGCTTATGGTTCTGTTCTGTACTGTTAGTCTGCTAGTGTTAGCCAAAGTACTGCATCTTAGGACGCGAGGTTTATAAAATAAACTCTTTAAACTTTACCGTGTCTGTATTATTATGTTGTGGACTAACAGATAAGTACGAACAGGTATTTCGGATTCCCACCACTCCTGAGAAATATCTAAGTCGCTTGTTCTGGTTTGTCTATACATTGGGACCATCTAGCTAGATCTAGGTTAACGAATGGGATACTAAGCTAGTCGGATAGGGGTTCTGGGTTCTGAGGGGAGTTTTCTGGTACACCACAATTCTCTGAGGTCCTGGTCTCCTGCGCATAGTTCTGTGCAAAAGCAGAATCCCTGCAACAATGGGATAGCCCAAGTAGAACCCTGGTGTAAGTATTCCCTGGGTCCCTCAGTACCATATAGTAGGAACTTACAAGAGTACACTAGTCTCCAATTGTGGCGGTACCAAAGTACTAACCATAGCCAATTTAGAGGCGAGAGCACAGATGCTGGGGTCCTGATTAGCAGAACCCAGCAAACTAAGTCTAAAACATACTGACACCAAGCAAATAGTGGAGGTAACCATGAAAGCTAATCCTATTTTCCTGCGCAACCCCCCGCCCCCCAAAAGTAAAACTAACCTTGCCAGCTTGAGTCTGAATTTTTTAGGTGGAAATATCTTGAAAGTCCATTTGCGTTGGCATGGTTACTCCCAGGTCTATGTTCAACTGAAAAGTCCATCCTCTCTAGGTAAATGGATCATCTCAAAAGTTTGGGGTTTTCACCCTTCATTTTTTTAAGCCATAAGAGGGGCTTATGGTCTGTCTGAACAATGTAGTCAGTACCAAACATTTATGGCCTCAACGTCTTCAAGGCCCAGACCACAGAAAAGGTCTCCCTCTCAATAGCTGACCAAAGCTTCTCCCTGGTGTCAACCTTCTGCTCATAAAACCTACTGGTTGATCCTGGCCCCCTGCATTAGGCTGTGACATAATTGCATCTATTCCTATCATAGAAGCATCTGTCTGGACAATGGATGGTTTGGAGTAGTCAGGACTTTGCTGAATTGGAGCAGATCACATGGCTTGCTTCAGGTCATCAAATGCCTTCTGACATCCAACTGCCCATTGAACTTTCTTAGGCATTTTTTAGGCGGTGAGAGCATTGAAGGGTGTCACTATGGATCCATAACCCTTAAAAAATCTTCTGCAGCATCCAGGCAGGATCAAGAAGGCTCTGACCTGAGTCTGGGTAGTGGGAGTAATCCAATACATGATGGTTTGAATTCTGCTCTCCGGTTGTTGAACTTGGCCTCCACCAACAATGTGGTCCAAGTACACAAACTTGATTTGCCATATTTGGCACTGTGCGGTCTGGACAGTGAGGCCTGCCGTCTGCAGGTCCTCAACTACACCTCTGAGGTGGACCAGATGATCTTCCTAGGTGGAGCCAAAGACAGCTATATCATCCAGATATGCTGCACTATAGGCTTCCAGACCTGTTAAGATTTTGTTCACCAGTCTCTGAAACGTGGCAGGTGCATTTTTCAAAATAAAGAGCATCACAATAATTGATAATTCCCACTGGGGGTTGAAAATGTTGTTTTTGGTTAGGCATCCTCAGAGAGTCTGATTTGCCAATATCCAGCAGTCAGGTCAAATGGACTGAGATAATTGGCAGAGGCCAAAGTATCAATAAGATCATCTGCCCTCGGAATTGGATGAGCATCAGTCCTAGTGACTGCATTGAGGCCTCTATAATCAACACAAAATCTCATCTATCTCTTACCTTCCTGGGTGCAAGGTTTAGGTACAAGGACTACAGGACTAGCCCAAGGCTCAATGACCCCCCACTCCAGCAGTTTTGGACTTCTATCATGATGCAATCTCTGACATGGTCAGGATGTCTAACACGCTGCTCTTCACAGGCAGGCTGTCAGCTGTGTCTATTTCCTGGGTACAGCAGGTGGTTTGGCTGGGAATCAGAGAAAACAGACTAGGAAACTGATTGAGAACCTGTCTACAATCAACTTGGTGTTGACCAGTGAAAGTGCCTGCCAAGACTACTCCTTCTATTGATCCAACAAGCAGGTCATGTGAGAGGAGATCAGGGAGAGGGTCATTCGCTTCCTACTGTCCCTCATCAGTGGCCATAAGCAAGCTCATGTCAGCACTGCCCACAAAAGGTTTTAGGTGGTTCATATGAAGTACCCTGTGGGGATTTCTTGGATTACCTAGGTCAACCAAGTTGATTACCTCACCTTTCTAATCCAGTATGGTGTGGGGGCCACTCAATGATGCTGTAAGCAGGACCCGGTCCGTAGTAGAGCTGACATTCAGTGTATTGAAATCCCACTTTAGGAGTCTGGATAGGTATAGGGGCTGATTGGTCACCACCAATGGTATGCAAAATCACAATTGTTTCCTGCATTTTGCACAATATATGTGTGCAGGCAAATAATGGGATGATGCCAATGAGGAGCAGGAACTGCCGGACAATGAGGATGAGGAAGATGAGGAGCCACTGTTCCATCAGTATTAGCAAATTGGCGAAGGGACTATATCATTCACAATTTATTCACAGATGCGTGAGTGACTTACATCATGTTACAAAATGATGACTTCATGTTACTGTGTACATATATAAGCAAATCAACACGTGAGCACTGGCAGTGTGTATGCATTTGATTTCATTTTCACAGTAAATATCAAAACAGTCACATCACACCTGCTACTAATTGCCACACAGAAAATGCACATAGCATGTGTGTGTAACAAACAGCATAGGACAACATATGGTACAAACAAAATACTGTGCATACCAACTACCATTAGCAAATAGTCCTCCATTGCAATCACAATTAACTTGGTGTGGAAAAGGTGCTATGGCTCTGTGTGTGTGTGTGTCTCCTACAGCTAGTAATTTGTACTGCCTCATATTTTTGTATGATAGTAGGGTTAATTGGGATGAATGTGAAGTTTTTCAGATAGTATGTGCATAGGAAAACAGGCCCAAACCTACAGTCTACATATGCTACATCAAAAACGGCATCCGCAGATGAAATCCATTAGTATACCTCATATCACACATACACATGCTACATACTATACTTTGCCAGTGCAACAGTGTCTACCTAGTCGAAATATAGCTACACTTGCCCCACTAGGCTAATATGCTAATGGGAGAAGCAGTGATGTAGCCTGTAGAACTTCTGACTAGGTACATCATGCCCTGGCATTGGTGTTCTCCTCTAGTCCACCCAGGGCACTAGCCCACAAATCTCTGCCACTGCGAACAAGAGAGAGCATCCACAATGCTGTTTTTCTACTCTTGCAATATGCTGTGAACTAAAAATGACATTCAAGAGCAGACACTCTATAACAAAACTCTCAACAAGTTCAAAGCCTGCAGGTCTCTGGGTGAATGTTTATTGACAATGTTTACCAACGCCATGTTATCTACATGAAACATAACTTTTTTGTTGTTGGAATAGTGTCCCACAGGCAAACCGCCATCACTAGTGGATTGCTCCGGCCAGAATTCCGCACACCAATGCCCTAGTCAGAAAACCACAAAACGGGGCTGCCAGCTGCATCTGAGAAGATCTCCAAAGACCCTTTCCTCTCTCCCTGCCATCGGGACCCAGTTGAATACATTCAAATGGTCTGCCAAATCCTCAAGTCTGCTTTCACTACCACTATCAACTGAATTCCATGATAAGGAAGAGATGCACCAATCCCAATCTCCTACAAAATGCACAGCCTGCACTGACTGCTCTGCAAGCAAAATTTAGATGTCCAAGCAAAACCTGAATCTCCTTGACCTGCATCTTATCCTTAGCTAGCATCTTAATTAGCAAGTCCATCACTTTCTCTTTTTTCTCTGAGAGCAGCTCACGGAATCCAGCTCCACACTGTTGTGGTTCACTGGAGTCAGTGACTTCACAAGACACGTTTTAAATAACTGTAGAGTTTATTGTGGGATCAACGAGCCACCGCTACTCTCACAACAGAAGAGAGGCACCAATAGGATTCTGTGATAGATCAAACAAGCATATATAAGCACAACATATTACCTCTTTTTGTAACAACAAAATCAACATAACACATAGGCAATAATAGAACAAAACAATAAGCGTAAAATAAAAATAAAAATGCAATTGTGCAATAAAAGAATATGAACAAAAATGCAGTTAGCGCATAAACACCAAGAAAATGGTAAATGAACCTAAAAATGATATTAGCGCAACTTCCAAGGAAGTCGTCTAACACGAATCGACTTCCTTAATCCATGACCGGACGCACAGGTCCCAGAGACAATGTTAGGAGAAACATTTGTAGATCCTGTAGGAGAAAAATACATATTTGCCCGTCTTGTGGATGAATTAGAATTGTCAACAGGTACATCTGGTGGACCTAAAGGTTGTTCAATGCAGACTGAACTTTACCCAGGTTCCACCAATGACCACCCCTCACCATAACCGCACCGGATCTCTGACATATTATCGACAGACACATTATCGAACTACACAAATATCGCATCAAATATATCGACATCAAAAATATCGACATTGTATACTTATTTAAAAAACTACACTAATATCGACACTACAATATCGTAATACAATTATATCGATCACACAAATATCGCACACATTAATATCGCAATACTAAATATCGACATGAGTTAATAAATATGACACATGTCACAAATATCGATAACCAAAATATAGACATCAATAATATCGTTTTTTTAAATATATCGACAATTCTAATACTAATAAAACCAATACTTTCAACAACATAAAGACAATATTTTACCAAAACATACATTTTCAAATGAGATTCTACTTAAACATAAACATAACATTTATAGCGATTTTAATATTTAACAACATAATAAAAAAACACTGAAATAATTATCACATTGGCATTTCAAACACATTTAAATAAAATTACTACACATTATAAACAATCTTTTTATATATAATGATTTAAAACTCTCCTCCTTTAAAACTAAATATACTCTTACTTAGCATTTCCCATAAAAGGAAACCAATTAACTAAAAAAAATTCAAACCATCCAATAGAAAGGCCACATACAGAAAACAACCAATAACATTCAAGAAACAATTTGAAACCACTATATAAACCAATTAAAACAAGTCTTCTACGGTGTCTTAAACCAAAGCATTGAACGAAGAAGAAACTCTACTAAACAGAAGAAACCTACATCCTACTACTATTCTAAAAACGTAAGTAAATAATCTTTTCTAACTAAACTGCCAAATTAAACTAAAACACTAATTTATCTTTACTCAAATAAATAACTAACTTATATATTCCATCTCTTTATGTTTCCACTACAGATATTACTCCAAACAGCTAAAGAAAATATTGAAGATTGCCAGAAAAGACTCACTAAAAAGTAAGTATACTATCAAAATACTTTATAAAATATTAATTAAATCCTACTCAAACCCCAAAACATCCTAAACCCCTAAACAAATCCATGTTCTCTTTTTTAAATTTTTAAAAACCTCTATAAATAAACACCTATAGTCTATACCACTGGGCATAAGGGTAGGCTCTGTTTGCTTAGTGAGAGGTTAGGCTACTGCATCTTATTTATTAGGCAGGAGGGGCACATAGTAAGAGGGGTAGGGGACGGGGATACATTGACATGTGGTGGGGGAGGGGGGGGTAGAGAACTGGGTGGAAAGGTTGTTCATTCTCCTGAATAATTGGTCTTGATGATAAATGTGTGGTACTTCCGGGACAGGTGAAGGAGGGGGAATGTTTTTTGAGTTGTTAATTTGTAAAACAATAAAATACGTTTCTACAATAAAAATATAGTCTATACCAAACAGCAATACCACCCCACTTAAAAAACTAAACCAACCACAACAATAAATGTTCTTTAACTTTCAGAGACTAAATCAACTAAACAACATTTTGGCAACAAACAACATCTTCATTCAAATACAACCAAAAACACTTGGTAAGTATATATAAAAAAAATGCTTTTTTGCTATTTTCATATAAATATATAAAGTACTATTGCATATATTTTCATATACATTTTTTCCAGAATTGTAACACATCACGATGACAGAAGAAGCCCAATTTATAACTTCGCAGAAAGGAAAATTCCTATTGTGTTACATGGGTTACACATACACCCAAGAAAAGCAGACGGACCGAAAAGTGAACTGGAAGTGTACTAAATATTATTCTAACAAATGCTACGGACGAGCAACAACAAGAGAAACAACTGTACTATATACAAGAGAGCATAACCATCCACCCAATCTCTCTGAAATAGAAGTCAGATCAACTCTTGAAAATATCAAAGAATTAAGCACAGGTTCACAAACTGCTACAAGTGTAATCCTAAAAGAACTATTACCTAGAGTGCCCAAAGAAGCAAGAGGCCAATTACCATCAATTGCTTCTATAAAAAGAACTATTGCTAGGACCAAAAAAGCAACCACGACAACTATACCATCCCCTAAAACTTTTCAAGAGATCATCATTCCACCAGAATTAAGTATCACCCACAATAATGAACCTTTTATTTTTTTTGATAACAAAAGCCCAGAAAAAAGAATCATAATGTTTGCTACTGCAAACAATATAACTAAACTGCAACAATGCCAAACATAGATGATGGATGGCACCTTTACAATATGCCCAAAACCATTCTACCAGCTTTACACAATACACGGTCAATATCACAACACTTCCATACCTTTAATTTATGCACTATTACCTAACAAACAAAACACAACATATAATGAAATGCTAGGAAAACTAAAACAAGAATCAAATGATTTTTACCCTCAAACAATTATCATAGACTTTGAGCAAGCCATGATAAATTCCATTCTAAAACTGTACCCCCATACAGCTATCCAAGGATGTTACTTCCATCTAAACCAATGTATATGGAGACATTTACAAAAATCTTCACTTAGGTGCCGATCACGATCCGGTAAAAACCGGGTACGAACCGTCGGACGGAGCATAATCTCCGTCCGACGCGTACCCGGTCGTCAATTTTTACAAACAAGGAATTACGATTCGCACGGGAACACCATTTCCGTACGAATCGTAAAAAAGCCCGACCGAACAAAAAAAACCTACCAATGCGATCCGGGAAAGCGCCGACCTGACGTCGGGACGCTCGCAGCCTGCCATTCACGAACCAGGAATCACGATTCGCACCGACGTCATCCCGCACGGAGAATATTTTCCGCCTGCCAAAAACTGCCGGGAAATCAGGACGACGCGAACAAGGACCACCAGTACGCGATGGACAGACGACGACGCGAACAAGGAGGACCCGTACGCGACGGACAGACATGGACCCGAACCTACGAGTCATCCCGGCCCTCATAGCAGTCCACCTCCTCTACAGGTTACGACGCAGACGCCGCAGAAGGTCAGAATAACTAAGGGAGGGGGGAAAGTGGGGTGGGGTGGGGGTGGCAGGACCAGGGCAGGCCACAAAACCCCCACCAAAGTCACACACCACACATGGCCTGGACATACCTGACTCCCATGCCCTGGTCACTACGAGGGGGTGGGGGCGTGTCCAGATAAGCCAGCGACCGCCACAACGGAAGTCCGTCACGACGCGAACCGGCAACACAACCAGACAGGTACGTCCCGTACCCACGCCTGAAGAGCGTGGGTACGAGTCGTACCACGCCCACACCCACGTCACCCCAACAATGGCGGGACGGCTAGTAGCCACGTGGCAAAGGCCTGGGTACGGGCCGCACAAGCATCACATAGCGTGGGGCCGGATATGTACGGACCCTACCCCCACCCCGTATGCATGGAGCATACCCCCACCCCAACAGTGTAAGTACGACCCGTACCCTCACCCGCGTATGCAAGGAGCGTACCCCCCACCCCAACAGTGTAAGTACGACACGTACCCCCACCCGCGTATGCAAGGAGCGTACCCCCAACCGTTTAAGTACGACCCGTACCCTCACCCGTGTATGCAAGGAGCATACCCCCCACCCCAACAGTGTAAGTACGACCCGTACCCCCACCCGCGTATGCATGGAGCGTACCCCCCATGCCAACAGTGTAAGTACGACCCGTACCCTCACCCGCGGACGTACGGACCGTACCCCCACCCCCACCAGTGTAAGTACGACTCCTACCCCCACCCGCGGACGTACGGACCGTACCCACACCACACCAGTGTAAGTACGACTCCTACCCTCACCCGCGTATGCATGGAGCCTACCCCCACCCCACCAGTGTAAGTACGACTCGTACCCTCACCCGCGGACGTACGGACCGTACCCCCACCCCCACCAGTGTAAGTACGACTCCTACCCCCACCCGCGGACGTACGGACCGTACCCACACCACACCAGTGTAAGTACGACTCCTACCCTCACCCGCGTATGCATGGAGCCTACCCCCACCCCACCAGTGTAAGTACGACTCGTACCCTCACCCGCGGACGTACGGACCGTACCCCCACCAGTGTAAGTACGACTCCTACCCCCACCCGCGGACGTACGGACCGTACCCACACCACACCAGTGTAAGTACGACTCCTACCCTCACCCGCGTATGCATGGAGCCTACCCCCACCCCACCAGTGTAAGTACGACTCGTACCCTCACCCGCGGACGTACGGACCGTACCCCCACCCCCACCAGTGTAACTAGACTCGTACCCTCACCTCGAATGCATGGAGCGTACCCCCACCCCACCAGTGTAAGTACGACTCGTACCCTCACCCGCGGACGTACGGACCGTACCCCCACCCCCACCAGTGTAAGTACGACTCCTACCCCCACCCCGTATGCATGGAGCCTACCCCCACCCCACCTGTCTAAGTACGACTCGTACCCTCACCCCGTATGCATGGAGCGTACCCCCACCCCACCAGTGTAAGTACGACTCGTACCCTCACCCGCGGACGTACGGACCGTACCCCCACCCCCACCAGTGTAAGTACGACTCCTACCCCCACCCCCGTATGCATGGAGCCTACCCCCACCCCACCTGTCTAAGTACAACTCCTACCCCCACCCGCGGACGTACGGACCGTACCCACACCACACCAGTGTAAGTACGACTCCTACCCTCACCCGCGTATGCATGGAGCCTACCCCCACCCCACCAGTGTAAGTACGACTCGTACCCTCACCCGCGGACGTACGGACCGTACCCCCACCACACCAGTGTAAGTAGACTCGTACCCTCACCCCGTATGCATGGAGCGTACCCCCACCCCACCAGTGTAAGTACGACTCGTACCCTCACCCGTGGACGTACGGACCGTACCCCCACCACACCAGTGTAAGTACGACTCCTACCCTCACCCGCGTATGCATGGAGCCTACCCCCACCCCCACCAGTGTAAGTACGACTCCTACCCCCACCCGCGGACTTACGGACCGTACCTCCACCACACCAGTGTAAGTAGACTCGTACCCTCACCCCGTATGCATGGAGCGTACCCCCACCCCACCAGTGTAAGTACGACTCGTACCCTCACCCGCGGCCGTACGGACCGTACCCCCACCACACCAGTGTAACTAGACTCGTACCCTCACCTCGAATGCATGGAGCGTACCCCCACCGTGTATGTTCCAAGCGTACATATCCAGAAATAGGAGGTGTGTGTGCAGAGTCCACCCAGCAGTGCCCTGAGACAGGAGGGGTGTGTGCCTATCACTAACAGCAGTTCCCTGAGACAGGAGGGGTGTGTGCCTATCACAACCAGCAGTGCCCTGAGACAGGAGGGGTGTGTGCCTATCACTCCCAGCAGTGCCCTGAGACAGGAGGGTTGGGGGCCTATCACTCCCAGCAGTGCCCTGAGACAGGAGGGGTGGGGGCCTATCACTACCATCAGTGCCCTGAGACAGAAGGGGTGTGTGCCTATCACTCCCAGCAGTGCCCTGAGACAGGAGGGGTGGGGGCCTATCACTCCCAGCAGTGCCCTGAGACAGGAGGGGTGGGTGTGGAGTCCTCCCAGCAGTGCCCTGAGACAGGAGGGGTGGGTGTGGAGTCCTCCCAGCAGTGCCCTGAGACAGGAGGGGTGGGTGTGGAGTCCTCACAGCAGTGCCCTGAGACAGGAGGGGTGTAACACATGTGCGTGAGGCTGGAAGTACCCACATGCATACTGCCTACAAGGGAACATGTCCCCATGAACTCATGTCAACAGACTCCACACACAAGTACAGTGATCACCAAGGATGCCACGATTGTTGCAGGTGGAGACATGGCCCTGCATGCATGGCCAAAGTAGAAGGGCTCCGTCACACACACAGCTCATGTAGACACAGCTCTGCGCTAAACATTGGGAACACCCTGCAGGGAAGAAATCAGGGTACACAGAGGAAGGAATACACCCTGGGACAATTGCACCATGCAGTAACTGCTTACATGAACAAAGAAAGTTAGCTAACACCTTGTGATGGCACACAGATCCCAGGGTCCCCCCAATGAGCAGCACACTACTACATTTCCCACACACCCAAACCCTTAAACACCACCCAAAACCATGTAGCAGCCCCACCAACACCAATACCAGCATAGCAGTAGTGTGATAATGAAAAAAAAATTAAGCTTTATTCAGCATGAGCACAATGTCCGTGGATCGCAGGCAGTTCAATATTCACAAAGCCCATAGGGCAGTCAATGATTCTCAGCTGGATGGGGGACACAGTGGGATGCGTGTCCCCTACCTTGCCTGCACAGTCACATGGCATCGTCTTCCACACTGGTGAGGGCATCGGGGGGGGAAGCACCAGGCACCGCAGGGACATCAGGGCAAAGGGGAGGCGTTGTGGGTGCAGGGATGGAGGACTCCACCACAGGGGGTGGGTCAGGGCCAAAGGCGGAGGCCAGGATGGCACTACACACCTTTGCAAGGTCCTCCAGGGAGTCTTCTGCACCCGAAGGAACCTCAGGCCCCAAGGAGGGGGGGGGTCAGAGGGATGGGTCGCAGCGCCACCGGGGGAGGGTGGAGACAGGGGGGGAGAATCAACCACCCTGACCGAGGACTTCCTTGACCGCTTGCGTGGTGGTGTCACTGTGGGGCTCAGGGACAGAGCGGCCATGAAGGAGTCCTTGGGGGAGATGTGGCCAGGAGAGCTGAGGGGAGGGGATTTGGAGGGAGTGGACTGGGTGGAATGCGGACTCCCACTATGGCTGCATGTCACACGTTTGCCCCCGACCCAGTGGGTGTGCCTACCTCACCCTGTGTGTGCGTGTCAGGAGGAGTGCGGTGGACCTTCCCTGCTGGTGTGGTGCCTGTGTCTGTTGATGTGGGTGCATGCCGACGTCTGGGTGTACGTGGGACAGGCATGGGAGTGGGAAGTCTGGATGGGGCAGGGGAAGGTGGGGGGAGGTCGCGCTGCAGGAGAACCACTGCTGCAGTCAGTGTGGAGTCTATGGACCTCAGCAAGTTGCGTTGGTCAGCCTGCGATGAATGAATGCCCTCCAAGTATGCCTCGATGTTGGTGAGGGTTTTGCCGTGGGCATGGAGGACATTAAGGATCGCAGCCTGACCAACCTGCAGCTGCCGCTGGATGTCCACAGACTCGGCATTGGTGGCAGCAGTGGCGACAGGGGCAGGGGGTGCGGTGCCTGGCATGAAGGAGACATGCGGTGACCGGGCACGCTGGGAAGGGACATGAGCAAGTGGGAGGCGGCTGATGGGAACTGAGGGGGCGGTGCGAGGTGTTGTTCCGCTGTCAGCTGCTGGTGCAGCCACCGCCCACTCGGAGACATCCTCCTCGGACCTGTCAGCTTCGTATTCTGACGTGCCAGTCGACAGGTCCTCGGCCGCACTATCCTCCACCTCTGTCCCACTCGATGTGCCAGCACCGATGTCACGGCTGGCACTGGTGCTCGGTCCCTCCGCCTTGCCTGTGTCCATGTCTCCCTCTGTGTCCCCCGACGATGCTGTGGGCAGGGTGGAGAGACAGAAATTAATCAGACAGCTGTACACATCAGTCACATGAGTCCAATCTACATAGGTAACATTGCATAGCCTGAAAAGGAAGATCTCTAACATCTACTAAACAAGGTACCGATGTAGGGCATTAAACACACAGTTGGTTGAGCCACCATGCCACTGAAATACCATGGAGAGCATGAGACAATAGCTAAAGACAGGAAACGGAGTCTGACATAGCACCCAGGCCCTGGGGACAATCCAGCACTGCATCTGCACCACACAGCGTTGGGGAAAATACCGATGACCAGGGACCATATCCATGAACTTGAGACACATGCTGCATAGGTAATGCTGAAAACATGCCCAACATGACTCGGTCACTGCACCTTGCGTGTGTGTCCAGACAAACATCACACACTGGCCAGACCCAGCAAGTAGAAATCTGGATTTGACATATAGGCTTTGCCCGCCCCAACCACCCCCTACACGAGGCAAATTGTTGAGACACAGGTGGCACCAACATCTCATAGTCTGGGTGATAAACACAGGGGCCGGCAAAATGCAAGATTGGACGCCAAACAGCCAAGGTGCGCCTGTACAAATAATGAGGTACCAGTGCCCATCCTCAGATGAGTATAACAAGACACACAGGCACTGGCAACTGTGAGTATGAAGAAGGACATTCAGGTCAGGCTGCACAGTGGACACCTGTACAAAATAGCACGTCTATATACATGGTGCCAGGGGACAATGGCACAGAGCACAACCTACGCTGTAGACACTGAGAGTGTCCACGTTTATGATGACACATACAACACTGAGGAAAAGGTGCCCCAGGGGACAGTAGTGGCCACGCAACTCCATGCTCCTGAATGGTAATGACTGCAACACACGCCACCATCCCTGCACTATGCGTATCGCACACTCATGCACATCATGTCACAGGCCACTACATAGGACATGCGCGCTGTAAGGCATGACACATGAGAGACCAACTCCCATGTCTGGAGTCAGCATCAGTGCCAACTGACATGGAACCCACATGCAGTGAACTTGACAGGGCACAGCCAAGGTCCCAAAACCTGTTACACACCACCCCCACACATGATGCTACAGGCATAGTTCTCGTGGACAAAGCGCCAGCCTACATTACCTTGTGAAGGAGTGACTACACACAGACCAGGGAACACATTGCAAGGAGGGGAAGGGTGGCAGGGGCGCAGCGCTATACTGGGGCAAACTGGATCTGCACAGCACCTTTAAACCCTGGCAGTGAATTCATGCTACTGTGCCCTTACAAATGCCGGTGACACACAACAAACGCACATGTACCTACCGCCTTCCGGCTGCTGCATCGCCTGTAAGCGCCTCTCCAGGTCTGGAAAGACCACCGGCAGCACACGCCTGTGGAGGTGGCTCAGACGGCGGCGGCCGCGGTTCTTGTGGCTCTCAGGTGAGTCCCCCAGCAGGACCCGTGCAATCCTCCGCGTCCAGCACCGGATATCCTGCCAGCGTTTCCTCACCTGGGACAGGCTGCGCCTCCGACCTTCCACACCCCTCACGGCACTGATGGCGGTCAGCCAGATCTGCTCCTTGGCAGTGGCGCCTACCTGTGAGGAAGAACAAGTGACACCACATCAATACACCAGCCACATGTCACAGAGAGACATATGAGAACAAATTAGCTGGTTACAACAAGGCATGTCATGCAGCCAACGCATTGCACCTTTGTCATAGGGACATCATCCTCTGGTGAGGGAAAAAGCAGTACGTGCCATAGTGGGTACACAGGTGGAATGATGGCAATGTCACAATCAATGATCAAGGCTCACACTGTGCATCACACCCACCCCTCCTGTCTCAGGGCACTGCTGGTTGTGATAGGCACCCACCCCTCCTGTCTCAGGGCACTGCTGGGAGGACTCTGCACCCACCCCTCCTGTCTCAGGGCACTGCTGGGAGTGATAGGCACCCACCCCTCCTGTCTCAGGGCACTGCTGTTAGTGATAGGCACCCACCCCTCCTGTCTCAGCGCACTGCTGTTAGTGATAGGCACACACCCCTCCTGTCTCAGGGCACTGCTGTTAGTGATAGGCACACACCCCTCCTGTCTCAGGGCACTGCTGTTAGTGATAGGCACACACCCCTCCTGTCTCAGGGCACTGCTGTTCGTGATAGGCACACACCCCTCCTGTCTCAGGGCACTGCTGTTAGTGATAGGCACACACCCCTCCTGTCTCAGGGCACTGCTGGGAGGACTCCACACCCACCCCTCCTGTCTCAGGGCACTGCTGGGAGACATCAGGCATCCCCCCCCTGGGACCCCCCCTACAGTACATGGCATGTGTGTCACACCAGGACACAATGCCAGAAGTCACAGTCACAACATAGGGACATTCTGTGCCAGTGGCCTATGCACTCACCTGATACCCTGGTCGCCCATACAGCATGGAGTACTGTGGGAGGATCACATCCAGCAGAGCCATGTTCTCCTCCAGGGTGAATGGCTGTGTCCTCTCCACAGCCCTTGACATGGTTCCAGGGAATCAGTAGCAGCAGCTGGGTCGACGAATGCAAAGATGTGCAGGCAAGTACTCCCTCATGGGACCTGGCTGCCTTATATGTGCCTTTCTGCCCAGTCTCATGCACAGGAGTACAGAGTGATTGGTCACTCACATTTGCATCCTATGTTTCCACCAATCCCTTCAAACCTAGCAGTCTGTGTGTTCTCTATCGGTTTCATTCTCCTGCATGATGTCAGCTCCACAAACACATTGCAACAAAGTATTTTAATTCCAACTGACTTCTGCTGTTCACCTTCCAGAAGAAAATCGAATTTTGAACTTGGTCTCCATGACAACCAGCATGCATGTAGGCCTTAATACTTGTCCCTCATGTGTCCCCTAATTAAATTTGTGCTTCACACACAGGTACGGTGCGTTCCGGGGCCCTAGGGCACCCCAAATGCATTGCAACGGCCGGTACACGCGTGACTACGTTCACCATCACTATGGGTGGCCTCGCGTATGCGTATTCGTAGTGGTACGGGCCGTACACATGCCTGTACGCTCCCTATCACTACGAGTACGCATACGCGAGGACACCCATAGTGGTACGGGCCGTACACACGCCAGTACGCTCCCTATCACTATGGGTGTCCTCACGTATGCGTACTCGTCGTGGTACGGGCCGTACACATGCCTGTACGCTCCCTATCACTACGAGTACTAGGCCTGGGCGGTAAATTCCGTTCCGTTCGCGGAATTTGCGAAATTTGGGTAATTTCGCGTTCCGCGGAGAACGCGAAATTGCCCAAAAATCTGCGTTCCGCGACTTCGCGAAATTTTTTGCTTGTTCGCGTTCCCAATATGCATGTTCGCGAGATATTACACCCCGAGCACGCAAACAGCGATCGCGAACAGGAAAAAAGTATCGCGAACAAGCAATTCCGCGTGTTCGCGGAATTTCTGCGTGTTCGCGGAGATTTTTTACCGTTTCGCGGAGGTTTGCGTAACGCGATTACGCAAATTCCGCCCACCCCTAACGAGTACGCATACGCGCGGACACCCATAGTGGTACGGGCCGTACACACGCCAGTACGCTCCCTATCACTATGGGTGTCCTCACGTATGCGTACTCGTCGTGGTACGGGCCGTACACATGCCTGTACGCTCCCTATCACTACGAGTACGCATACGCGCGGACACCCATAGTGGTACGGGCCGTACACACGCCAGTACGCTCCCTATCACTATGGGTGTCCTCAGGTATGCGTACTCGTCGTGGTACGGGCCATACACATGCCTGTACGCTCCCTATCACTACGAGTACGCATACGCGCGGACACCCATAGTGGTACGGGCCGTACACACGCCAGTACGCTCCCTATCACTATGGGTGTCCTCAGGTATGCGTACTCGTCGTGGTACGGGCCGTACACATGCCTGTACGCTCCCTATCACTACGAGTACGCATACGCGCGGACACCCATAGTGGTACGGGCCGTACACACGCCAGTATGCTCCCTATCACTATGGGTGTCCTCACGTATGCGTACTCGTCGTGGTACGGGCCGTACACATGCCTGTACGCTCCCTATCACTACGAGTACGCATACGCGCGGACACCCATAGTGGTACGGGCCGTACACACGCCTGTACGCTCGCCATCACGATGGGTACACATACGGCAGCACTCCCATAGTGATATGGGAACGTACATAGGCCCTCTTCGCAGCAGTACAGCGGATTTCACACATCACAGTGGTGACAGGCGGCACACAGGTAGGGATAGGGTGGACATACTATGTCATTTATGTGTGGGGGATTCCCATCAGGTTGATGTTGGGGCACCCTCAAAAGCTGCAGCCGTTGCAGCAACAAACATGTGTCTGTGTGTAGATTGTCATCGCACACTGTTCCGCACACCATGCCACATGTGGTATCGGATGTGATGTGCACATGTATGCATGGGACACGGAGTAGCGTGACAAGGACATGTCAGCATCCTCACAAGGAATGTGTGGTGAGTCATGACATGTGCACCTTCATGGCAAGGTGTGTGGGCTGTCCTAGTGTCATGTCATGTGACCTGTGGCTCCAGTGTTCCGCTACCAGTCTCTGCAATCGGCATCCTACTGCTGCTGATGTGTGGGCGTATGTCACTCCTGTGTTGCGTCTGGCTGTTCACTTGCACTGGGACACAGCTATTCCCATGGCGTGGCATGGGGAGGTTCTCAATCTCCGTGTGTAGCTGGGTCTTGGAAGGAGTGCCACCTTGCATCCATACGTGTCCTGGCCATATAGCACATACCTGACTCCCTATGTAGCATGTGTGTATTGCCAGATAAACATGTGCTCAGTACACATGAGTTGTTGTCGTAGTGCACTCACTCTTCCTTGTCACTTCCAAATTACTGCAGAGCGCCGCCTCCTGCCCGGAGAATTCCAGACTTGGCTGCCATGCAGGAGAATGACAGCATCCGGCTCTACCGCTTCCCCCAACGGTTGATTCTGGAGTTGACGGCGAGACTGGCACCACACCTGCAACCGCTGCACAGGTATCCCATGGCACTGACACCCCAGCTGAAGGTAATGGCTGCCCTACATTTTCTTGCCACGGGTACCTTTCAATATACCATAGCTCATGTTGGTGGCATGTCCCAGAGCATGTTCAGCGGTGTGCTGCATGATTTCTTAGAGGCCATGTTGATTCACCTGGATGACTTCATCAAGTTCCCAACCCCTGAACAGATGACTGAGGTCAAGCGTGGATTCTATGCCCTGGGAGGGATGCCCCATGTCATTGGGTCCATAGATGGGACACATGTAGCTTTGGTACCACCACACGCACGGGAGGTGGCGTACCGCAATCGGAAGCACTACCACTCCATCAATGCCCTTGTGGTGTGTCAGGCCAACATGGTGATTTCACATGTCTGTGCTCGTTTTCCAGGATCAGCACACGATGCCTACATCATGAGGCGTAGCGGGATGCCTGATATGATGATGCAGCTGCGCAACGAACGGGCATGTGTTGTTGGTGGGTACAGTCTGTCTGTCCTGTATTCTGTATAGCCTACCAGCACGACCGCTTCACCACTTCTAACGATGACCATGTGCTTCCCATGTAGGGGACGCTGGCTATCCCAACATGCCTTGGCTGCTGACACCTCTCCGCAACCCCATCACGCCGGCCCAGCTCCGCTACAACACCGCCCATGGCCGGACAAGGCAAGTGATAGAGAGGACGTTTGGCATGCTGAAGAGCCGATTCCGGTGCCTCCACAAGACCGGCGGTGCACTCCCTTATGCCCCGGCGAAGGTCTGCAAGATCTTCATGGTCTGCTGCATGCTGCACAACATGGCAGTTGAAAGAGCTGTGCCACTCATCCTGGATCAACATGACGAGGAGCATCCACCCGTGGAGGACGAAGGGCTTGGCAATGGGGCTAGTGATGTGGAGGATGTAGAGCCGCAAGAGGACATCCGGACTCGGCTCATACGCGACTTCTTTGCTTAGTGGTGAGTACCAGTGTCTGAGTTTGCACGCATTGGTCCCCGTGTGGCATGCGTTGTGATGTGTGTCTCCACCTGCATGTATGGCACGTGAGTCAGAGGTGTGTGTGGGTGTGTCACTGGAGTGATGGTGGCAGTGATGGTAGTATTTCCCCAGTCATAATTGTGACCTAGCATGTTGTCATCCATACATGTGTCGAGTAAATGCACATGCAAGTGGCTGTGCTTTTTGTGGCTGACTTCTTGTGTGTGTCTCTTCCCCAGGTACCTGCGCATGCCGTCTGCTGGTTGCATTGTTGTGGCACTGCTATTCCTCATGGACATGACATCGTGGGCTGACTCAGCGTTACAGGCACGGACACGTTTGGAAGTCTCCATGGGGTAAGGGATGCATCTGGGGTGTATTGGGTGTGGCAGTTGTTCACGATGTATGCACACTGCCCCTGTCGATGTGTTGTTCCTCTGCAGCCATGTCGCATCCCCATGGGACACGACATGCAGCTGTGTACACCTGAATAGATGGTCTGCCTGGTTGACAGGCATCAGTGATGGGATAGGGGATTGTGATGATGGCATCAATGTGTGTGACACTGCCCTCGGCCACATACGGTTAGCATTGGCTTGACATGGTGTGGGACTTCGACATCAGCGGATCTATGGTGTATGGCAGGCTCTCCGTGTGCAGCTGTGGGTATTTAGCTGTTAGCTGACGCTTGTGTGCCAGTTCCATGGCAAACACGCATGTGTGCTGCAGAAGGGGGGTGCCAGTGTTGGACCCACATGTTACTCCACATGATGTGTTCATGTGTACTTCGAGTAGCCTCTGCAATCCCGAATACATGACTAATAAAGGTGTCCCTATGCCTCCAAGGTGCCTCTTCTCAGTCAATGCTGGTGTGTTGCCACGGTGCATCCTGCATGTCTGGCATGGTATTCCCTGATTGTGGCTATATGTCAATGTGTCGAGTTGCAAGATGCAAGCTGTGTGTGTCGGCTGAGACTGTGTATTGGGCATGATGTCCATGACTGTGTTGGTATTGTGACATGTGCCATCCCCATGCATCCAACGTTGGCCAGGCCCCCATTCACTGCATCCACCGGACTCCGGCTTGCAGGACATGGTTCTGCCACCTGTCTACCTATACCTGGGTGCCCCCCAGGACACTGGACTGGATCCCTGACCACTGCGCATGACTGTTGCTGTACTCAATGTGTGTGTCAGCACGGTTGTTCGGCAACCCCCTCAGCTGGTCGGGCCCATCACGGGTGTGTATGGTGCTCCATGTCTGTCTTGCCTAATACACTGTGACCCATGTGTCCTGTGCCAGACTCAGGCCCCAGGGTGTGGATGGTAGAAGACAAAAGATGACTCAGGCATGTTTAGACTTTACAAGACACATGTTAGGTAATAATGCTACCAGCAGGCATCTACTCTTCATAGTGTGATTTATTAGTGGGGGGGGGGCAAAGTGAGGGTCTTTCCGGGATTTAGGAATCCAAAGTTCAGTAGGGGAGTTGGTGTCCTTGCCATTGGAAATCCTCAGAGTCCATGCCACAGTCTTTGTCAACATTGGTCAGCCAGTGACCAGCAGGGCCATGTGGCAGGGAATGTCTCTTGATGCTGTGATGCTGTTGCTCCAGTGGGCCAGGTGCCAGGCCAGGTGTCCTTGAGATGGTGATGTAGCACCCACCCTCACGGTCCTTTCCGTGGACGACCCGCCCTCCTGCGGGGAACCTCAGCAGCAGGCCGTGACGACGTCTGGGATGCTCCGTCGGATGTTTCCTCCTCCTCCTCATGATCCCTCCCTGTGGGTGGTGATGTTCTCCGCCTTCTGGCACAGGGAGGGTCGGCCATGTTGTCGGCCATCCGACGGAGTGTAGCGTGAATCCCCTGGAACACCGTCACTTGCTCAGCCTGTCTGTCCTCCATCCTCCGTTGGTGTTGCAGTAGACAGGCATGTTGCTGGGCCTGCTGTGCCTTGATCCCCTCGAGGACAGACACAACCTGGGCCATGCCCGTGGTGTCCTCCCGGTATGAGTCCAGGATGTTACGGACATGGGACAATACCGGATCCCCAGCCAACTGGTCAGGCTCGCGCCTCCGCCGTCCTCCACTCCCACCACCCCTGCCCACTTGCGCCTGGCCTGCCCTTGTGGGCACATCGGGTCTCCGGGACCCCTGAGGGGTGGCATTGGCGTTGTCGCCTGCCTCCTCCTGGGTGCCCGGGACACCGGGTCCCTCCTGGCCAGCCTGGCTGCATTGTGGTGTTGGGGCAGGGATCCTGGGTGTCTCCTGGGATGTGGCAGGAGTGGGGGTGGTGGTTGGCACAGTTGTACCTGACGCAGGTGCTGCAGGTGGTTGGACACCAGAGGGGCCAGGTCGGTCGGGGTCGTCCACAGAGTGGTGAGAGTGGTCGCTGCCGGTGGGATCGGGCTCCTGCAGATCCAGGTCCTGTGAGTGTTCCCCCCCAGTGTTGAGGGGTGCACCACGACGTTGACCTGTGTGTGAGAGAGACAATGTTAATTTTGGTCCATGCAACATCCATGTTTCATCAGTTTCAAAGTTGGCACATTTCCTCTTGGAATTAGGATCTGTCTTGCATTCCACTCACAGTGCACTTGTGCATGGGTGTGTCCCTTGGGCACCACTTTGGCCCCTTAACTATGTGTGGCACAGTCTTACTTGCTGCGTCAAGTGTGACTGCAGTCAGCAGTGGAGTGGGCAGGTGTGGCGAGCCATGCATTGGCGCCTTCCGTGTAGCACTGTACATGTGCACATGGAGTGGATCCACACACTTATATGATCCAGGTAGCTGTCCTTGTGCTCGTGAACAGGTTGTGACATGGCTCTGTGTTTTGCCATGGTGAAGAGGGGGGGTTCTGGCACTGGCCACCCTTGTCTACATGCACGCAGTCTACCTGCTGACGAGCAGACCTTCGCACACGCAACACGGCTGATTAGCTCTCCCTGTGTCTCGCTCCCTCTGTGTCCCCCTCTCCCTCCCTCCGTGTGTCAGCCTCCTCCCTCTGTCCGTCTCCCTCCCTCTCTGTCCCCCTCTCCCTCCCTCTCTGTCCCCCTCTCCCTCCCTCTCTGTCCCCCTCTCCCTCCCTCTGTCTCCCCCTCTCCCTCCCTCCGTGTGTCAGCCTCCTCCCTCTGTCCGTCTCCCTCCCTCTCTGTCCCCCTCTCCCTCCCTCTCTGTCCCCCTCTACCTCCCTCTCTGTCCCCCTCTCCCTCCCTCTCTGTCCCCCTCTCCCTCCCTCTCTGTCCCCCTCTCCCTCCCTCTCTGTCCCCCTCTCCCTCCCTCTGTGTCCCCCTCTCCCTCCCTCCGTGTGTCAGCCTCCTCCCTCTGTCCGTCTCCCTCCCTCTCTGTCCCCCTCTACCTCCCTCTCTGTCCCCCTCTCCCTCCCTCTCTGTCCCCCTCTCCCTCCCTCTCTGTCCCCCTCTCCCTCCCTCTGTGTCCCCCTCTCCCTCCCTCCGTGTGTCAGCCTCCTCCCTCTGTCCGTCTCCCTCTCTCTCTGTCCCCCTCTCCCTCCCTCTCTGTCCCCCTCTCCCTCCCTCTGTGTCCCCCTCTCCCTCCCTCTGTGTCCCTCTCTCCCTCCCTCCGTGTGTCAGCCTCCTCCCTCTGTCCGTCTCCCTCCCTCTCTGTCCCCCTCTCCCTCCCTCTCTGTCCCCCTCTCCCTCCCTCTCTGTCCCCCTCTCCCTCCCTCTGTGTCCCACTCTCCCTCCCTCTGTGTCCCCCTCTCCCTCCCTCTCTGTCCCCCTCTCCCTCCCTCTGTGTCCCCCTCTCCCTCCCTCCGTGTGTCAGCCTCCTCCCTCTGTCCGTCTCCCTCCCTCTCTGTCCCCCTCTCCCTCCCTCTCTGTCCCCCTCTCCCTCCCTCTGTGTCCCCCTCTCCCTCCCTCTGTGTGTCAGCCTCCTCCCTCTGTCCGTCTCCCTCACTCTCTGTCCCCCTCTCCCTCCCTCCGTGTGTCAGCCTCCTCCCTCTGTCCGTCTCCCTCCCTCTCTGTCCCCCTCTCCCTCCCTCCGTGTGTCAGCCTCCTCCCTCTGTCCGTCTCCCTCCCTCTCTGTCCCCCTCTCCCTCCCTCTCTGTCCCCCTCTCCCTCCCTCTCTCTCCCCCTCTCCCTCCCTCTGTGTCCCCCTCTCCCTCCCTCCGTGTGTCACCCTCTGTCACCTCAGCCCAGCTTCCTGGGCACACACTGTTAGCAGATCTTTGAGTGGCCCTTGGCTTGTTGATGTGAGTTTGTTTCTGATCTCCAGGCACCCATTGGGTGTGATGTGTGTCTGTGCGCTGCTGCTGTGGTGGTGTGTGCTGCCACTCTTTCACAATGTTGGCTGTTCATTAGCTGCTGTCATGTGCAAAACAGTGCCTTCACCCCCATGTGTTGATGCAAGGCGTCCGCCATTTGCTGGCAAGTCATTCCTGTGTTGGGACACACTGTTTGTCTGGCTGTGACCTAGGCCATATGGGTAGAGTGAATTGTTGTCTGCTTCTGAGTTGCACTATGTGATTTTTGGGGCCCAGTTACCGTGTCATGTGTTGTTGTCTTCTGTGGCCTGTGACTTGACATTGTCCAGCTGGGTGCATGGGGCATGGTGGCAGCAGTGGCATGTGCGTGCTCATGGAGTGTGGTTGAGTCATGCGATGGCTTGTGGTGGTTGCGTGCCTGTTAGTGATTTTGGTTGTGGATGCCGTTCCCCCCATGTGAGGTGCGTTGTTTGTGTACTCACCCGGGTCTCGGAGTCCTTCTAATCCTTCGACTGCCTCCACCGGCAGTATGGCCATCCCCCTCTCCTCCCAGGGATGGTAGTGTACGGCTCTGCGGGAGGGCCCTCCTCCGGTGGCGTTGGCCTGGTCGTGTTCCTCCTGCCTCTTGGCTCGGACCCTCCTCCGCAGATCGTACCACCTGTTCTGGCATTCCTGCCTGGTCCTTCTGGTGTCCGCAACAGCATTCACAGCATCGACGATGGTCTGCCACATGGCTGTTTTTGCTGCCAGGCTGGTGTTTCTGACCAATGTTCCAAAGATCTGTGGCTCGACTCTCAGGATTTGATCAACAAGAACCTCCAACTCTCGGTTACTGAACTTTGGATTCTTGGTAGTGGGCATGGTGAGGGGTGTGGATGGGGGGGGGGTGGATGGCTGTGGGTGTGTGGGTGTGGTTGTGCAGGTGTGTGTGTGTGTGTGAATGTGATGAGGGTGTGCTTGTGAAGGTGGTAGTGTGAAGATGTGCAAGTGTAAGGTGTGGTGAAGCTTGTAGTAAGGTGCTGTAAGTTGTCTGTGGTGTCTAGCAGCAGTGAGTCTGTTGCAAAGGCTCATGGTTTGTGTGTGTGGGCCCTTTTTATTGGTCCATTGGTGGGTGTGGCTGTGTTTGAATTTTGGGTGGGTTTGTTATAAGGAGTGGTGGTGAATTGGGCCTCTGTTTGTTTTTGGCAGTTGCAGGTCAGTGAATGTGTTATTTTAGTGGTTGTTGGACATGTTTAGTGGCTTTGTGCCATTCGAATGGTGTATTCTTGTGTTGTTTTGTTTTGTCCTGGTTGTGTACGTGCGTTTTGAGCGTGTGTACGGTGTGTACATGGGCCATTTGGTTGTACGGTGCTGTCGTTGTGTGTGGGTTGGTACGACTCGTACATGCGGTTGTGATGTTGGGGCCTGGGGTGCGCTCCGTACTTAGGAGGTTGTGTTGGGGGTAGGACCAGAACGTACTGGGGTGTACATGGACGGGGGTATGACACGTACAGGGGTGGGGATACGACTCGAACGTCCTGGGGTGTAGGTACACGGGGGTATGACACGTACAGGAATGGGGGTACGACTCGAACGTACTGGGGTGTACATGGACGGTGGTACGACACGTACAGGGGTGGGGGTACGACTCTAACGTACTGGGGTGTGTGTACACGGGGGTATGACACGTACAGGGGTGGGGATACGACTCGAACGTCCTGGGGTGTAGGTACACGGGGGTATGACACGTACAGGGGTGGGGGTACGACTCGAACGTACTGGGGTGTACATGGACGGTGGTACGACACGTACAGGGGTGGGGGTACGACTCGAACGTACTGGGGTGTGTGTACACGGGGGTATGACACGTACAGGGGTGGGGGTACGACTCAAACGTCCTGGGGTGTAGGTACACGGGGGTATGACACGTACAGGGGTGGGGGTACGACTCGAACGTACTGGGGTGTGGGTACACGGGGCTATGACACGTACAGGGGTGGGGGTACGACTCGAACGTACTGGGGTGTGGGTACTCGGGGCTATGACACGTACAGGGGTGGGGGTATGACTCGAACGTACTGGGGTGTGGGTACACGGGGCTATGACACGTACAGGGGTGGGGGTACGACTCGAACGTCCTGGGGTGTAGGTACACGGGGGTATGACACGTACAGGGGTGGGGGTACGACTCGAACGTACTGGGGTGTACATGGACGGCGGTACGACACGTACAGGGGTGGGGGTACGACTCTAACGTACTGGGGTGTGTGTACACGGGGGTATGACACGTACAGGGTTGGGGATACGACTCGAACGTCCTGGGGTGTAGGTACACGGGGGTATGACACGTACAGGGGTGGGGGTACGACTCGAACGTACTGGGGTGTACATGGACGGTGGTACGACACGTACAGGGGTGGGGGTACGACTCGAACGTACTGGGGTGTGTGTACACGGGGGTATGACACGTACAGGGGTGGGGGTACGACTCGAACGTCCTGGGGTGTAGGTACACGGGGGTATGACACGTACAGGGGTGGGGGTACGACTCGAACGTCCTGGGGTGTAGGTACACGGGGGTATGACACGTACAGGGGTGGGGGTACGACTCGAACGTACTGGGGTGTACATGGACGCTGGTACGACACGTACAGGGGTGGGGGTACGACTCGAACGTACTGGGGTGTAGGTACACGGGGGTATGACACGTACAGGGGTGGGGGTACGACTCGAACGTACTGGGGTGTAGGTACACGGGGGTATGACACGTACAGGGGTGGGGGTATGACTCGAACGTACTGGGGTGTACATGGACGCTGGTACGACACGTACAGGGGTGGGGGTATGACTCGAACGTACTGGGGTGTGGGTACACGGGGCTATGACACGTACAGGGGTGGGGGTACGACTCGAACGTACTGGGGTGTAGGTACACGGGGGTATGACACGTACAGGGGTGGGGATACGACTCGAACGTCCTGGGGTGTAGGTACACGGGGGTATGACACGTACAGGGGTGGGGGTACGACTCGAACGTACTGGGGTGTAGGTACACGGGGGTATGACACGTACAGGGGTGGGGGGTAGGACTCGAACGTACTGGGGTGTACATGGACGGTGGTACGACACGTACAGGGGTGGGGGTACGACTCGAACGTACTGGGGTGTGGGTACACGGGGCTATGACACGTACAGGGGTGGGGGTACGACTCGTACGTACTGGGGTGTACATGGACGGTGGTACGACCCGTACAGGGATGGGGGGTGTACATGGACGGTGGTACGACCCGTACAGGGGTGGGGGGTGTACATGGACGGTGGTACGACTCGTACAGGGGTGGGGGTAGGACTCGAACGTACTGGGGTGTACATAGACGGTGGTACGGCTCGTACAGGGGTGGGGGTAGGACTCGAACGTACTGGGGTGTACCTAGACGGGTGGGGGTGTACATACACGGGGGGGTACGTGTCAGACGTACGGGGGCTGGGGGGAGTGTTGGGCGCGTATGCAGGCACATGTCTCCATGGTTGCTATAGGAGTTCGGTGCGGACGGTGTTTTTTCCATACGGTTGTAACCTCGGACGCACGGGATGGATCGTGATTCCTCGGTCGGACTTGACTTTTCAAGTTTGTATGGTAAATCGTCCGAGGACGTGTCGGACACATTTTCCGACCGGAGGACGTGTGGGGAATGATTCCGAATGCGGTTCGTATGGACTTTTTACCATGCGAATCGTGATTGCCAGTTCGTACGGCACTTGTACGATTCGTACGGTAAAAAGACCGGATACGAGTCGCACGGGGAAATTTTTTACCGGATCGTGATCGGCACCTTAGTGTAGAATACGCCACTAACATAAGTTTTGCACATCAAATAAAACTTCTAACAGCCCTAGCTTATGTACCAACCACAGATGTTGCAGAACATTACAATCTTTTATTAGAAAGTCCATTCTACAAACAAAATGAAGTAAAGTTATCTCCCCTGTTAGATTATTTTGAGGAAACCTGGGTGGGGAGACTACACAGATCAGGCCATAGACGTCAGCCCAAGTTCCAAATACCTTGGTGGAATGTATATGTAAGTACACTCAACGAACAAGCCAAAACTAACAACGCCGTCGAGGGCTGGCATAATGCATTCCTAACTTCTACTGGGAGAACAACTCCAACACTACAAAAACTACTAATTGCCATACAAAAGGAACAACGTTTCCAAGAATTAAGAATGCAACAATCTGTCCTACAATTAAAACCAAAACAGTCTAGACAAACTACTCAAATGTATAATTACCTACAACAACAGGTACAGCTATACCCATCTGTGAGAAGTTGGCCTGATATGTAGTGCTCACTATTCTAGTGATCACTGTGTATCATCCCAAACGACCCTTATTGATGATTGGTTGTAAGTCAACCTTTTAGACCAGCTATCCTAGTAGCGTGGATACGAGCAGTCTTAGGCTAAACTCTAGAGGGCGTGTTAAGCCAGCTGTTTACCATCACATATACCCCTTGAACACCAAGTGAAAGGACACCACACAAGTTGTTATGAAAATAAAAGGATATTTATTTATAACAGGACTACCCTGGCTCTTTATGAGTCAGGGAGCTAAGCACACTACAAAACTCTTAGGAAAATACTTCAGTTGCACAATTTACACAAATGCCCGAGGGGCACGAGAAACCATCTACACTAACAGTGAAATGCGAATGGTTAGAGTCTGGAGATACTGATTCCGGAGTGATCCGATCAGTGGGACTAAACGAAAAAGGAACTGGACACTTGTAGAGCGAACCTGCGATGGAGCACCGAGATGCTCGAGTTACCTAGCCCGGAGGCTGCGGCTGCGTGAAGTTCGTCAAGATGTCGGGAGTCCTCGTGTAGTCTCAGGAGCCTGAAAGAAGAAGTTGCTGGCAGGCGACCAGTGACGATGTTCAGAGCGATCCAAGCCTGGATCGGTGGTGAAGGAAAACCTGAAAGCAGAGGGGACTCAGTTCTCAACCGCTAGCCAGCGATCGTGTGGGTACCAGGAGGGTACCGGCTGAAGTCACCTCGACCAGGTGAGTGGGTGACGTCGGACTCGGCTGTTCCTCGGACCAGGAGGCGCGGCGGCGACCAGGATGGAGGGCGAGCTGTCCCACGAAGGTGTCTGCTGTCGATGATGCTGGGCCCAGGCAGGGGCAGCGGATCTTGGCAGTGGCAACCCAAGCGGGGGAGTCAAGATGGCGTCGGGAGTGGACCAGGAGGGTCCGTGGTACTCCTCTGTTGAAGGGGAGCAAGAGCCAGTCTGGAGCAACCAGACTAGTGATGAAACAATCGTGGTGCGTCGTGAAGAGGGCCACAAGCCGGTCGGCAAGTGGTCGAACAACGTGGTGAACAACAAGGAGCGGAAGGGCCCCCACGCAGATCTCGGGGATGCTGGGGAGGCAGACTTCGATGCTGGAGCTGCTCAGGGTTAGGGCTTCTCAAACCCTAGGTGCACTCACTCGAGGGTCCCTCGGTGGGCGTGCTAGATAAGCGTCGTGCAGGTTCTGAAGATAGCCGGTCCCGCAGGTCTCGTCACACCTATGACTCTCAGCTGAGCTGATGAGGGAGGTAAAAGGTCAGAGATGGCAGGGAACTCGGGTCTCGTCGAGCTGGGCAGTCTTGATCCGTAGGAGAGACTTACAGCAAACCGCAAGCGCTTAGATGGTTCCTGCTGGTGCAGGGTGGCTACTCCTTAGCCACAAGGGAGAGTCTTCAGAAATAGTCAAGAGTTCCTTTCGTGGAAAGTAGTTCGTGATTTGGAGTTATCCGATTATCTGATTATCCAATTTGGGAAGGGGACTCGCTCCTACCTTTATTCTAAGAAAAAGGGGCTGGCCCGTGACTAGGTTCTACCTATGGGTGGAGCCAGGAGGGGGGTGGTTACACCCCTATCCTTTGTCCGGCTTCGCGCCAGCTCAGGGGCTGGTGTGCCCCCGAAACTGGTTTGAGCCGGGCTATGCACAGTGAGCACCGGGGTGCCACTTGCAATCACCTTCCTTTCAGCCCTGCCTACCTGGGATACACAAACCCTGTCTGGGACGGTGCTAACACCGCCCTCGACAGGAAACCCTTTGTCCAAGCTCCCCTTGCTGGAAGGTCCCCCAGCAGCAGGAGGTCAGACTTGTGTCTGGTGGCAGCATCCATTTTGTGATGCTGAGGCTTGAGTCAACTTTAACCAGGGTTCAAGGTTACTTCCATGTCGTGTCCCTCTAAAAGGGGGGAATGCTAACCCCGTCACCAGGACTGGCGAGGGGTTCGTATTCCCATTCGTATGACACCTTACTCGACATGTATAGGTGATGCGATGCCAAAGTTAGCAAATAACCGCAAGGATTATAATGCCTTAAAAGTAGTTGGCCCGCGTCACCATGGAACGGCTATTAGGGCTTGGTTCCGCAAGCCGTCGACGGGCTCAGCTCGCGCCAGAGCACCGTCCCACATGATTCCCTGCACTCTGCCTTCAGGATTGATAAGGCCTGCTATAGGAGTGACTGATAGGAATCCATGTGTCCATTTTAGGGTTTAGGTGTAGGAATACTACACCTACAGCAACGGGTGATTACACCACGTGGCCCCAGCTGTCGTGCAGCCAGTTGTGTCAGATTTGGGCGGCCATTCCAGGGGTGGCATAATACATGCTTCAGCCCCTGGTAGGCCCTGGGTACACCGATGCCCTGGATACCTGTGGTATGCTGAGACAGGGACTGACAAGGTGGCCCAGTTCCAATTAGTGGATGCACCTAACGTACATGTGTGTTAATTTCGAGAGAGAACAGCTAGGCTGTGGGTCTGATTGGCAGGCCCACAGCCGGAGAAAGTCGTAAACCAATGAAGCAAAAGCAAAAAATCTGGGTGATCATAGGATTGCAGACCCTACTCTCCTACATGACCCCCCCCAAACTTTGGGACAATAAGCTAACCTTGACCAGGTGAGTCTTCTTGCTCTAAGTGGAAATACCTGGAGAGCCCATCTGCATTGCCATGATCAGTGCCAGGTCTATGCTCCACTGTGAAGTCCATACCCTGTAGGGAAATGGACCACCTAAGTAGTTTGGGGTTTTCACCCTTCATTTGATTTAGCCACAAGAGGGGCTTATGGTCGGTCTGAATCTTGAAGTGAGTGCCAAACAAGTATGGCCTCAACTTCTTCAGGGCCCAAACCACAGCAAAGGCCTCCCTCTCAATAGCTGACCAATTCTTCTCTCTGGGGGTCAGCCTCCTGCTAATAAAAGCTATGGGCTGGTCATGACCATCAAAATTCAGTTGCGATAGAACAGCTCCCACACCCAGCTCCGAAGCGTCTGTTTGGACAATGAATGGTTTGGAGTAGTCTGGACTCTTTAGGATAGGTGCTGTGCACATGGCCCGCTTTAGGTCATCGAACGCCTTCTGACAGCTTGCTGTCCACTGAACTTTTTTTGGCATCTTTTTACTTGTCAGGTCGTTTAGCGGGGTCACAATAGATCCATAATTTCTGACAAATTTCCGGTAATAACCAGTCAGGCCCAAGAAAGCTCGAACCTGAGTCTGGGTGGTTGGAGGAGCCCAGTCCTGGATGGCCTGTATTTTGCTCTCCAACGGTTGAACCTGGCCTCCACCTACAAGGTGGCCCAGGTATACAACCTGTGTCTGCCCTATCTGGCACTTGGTGGCCTTGATAGTGAGGCCTGCCTTCTGCAGGGCCTCTAACACTTTCCTCAGGTGGACCAGGTGATCCTCCCAGGTGGAGCTAAAGACAGCGATATCGTCCAGATACGCCGCACAGAAGTCGTCCAACCCAGTGAGAACTCGATTCACCAGCCTTTGGAAGGTGGCAGGTGCATTTTTCAAACCAAAGGGCATTACCACGAACTGATAATGCCCACCCGGGGTAGAAAATGCTGTTTTGGGCTTGGCCTCCTCAGCTAACCTGATTTGCCAATACCCAGCTGTCAGGTCAAACGTACTTAAGTAGTTGGCCGAGGCCAACCGGTCGATAAGTTCGTCTGCTCTTGGTATCGGGTGGGCGTCGGTCTTAGTGACCGCATTGAGACCTCTGTAGTCCACGCAAAACCTCATCTCTTTCTTACCGCCCTGGGTGTGAGGTTTCGGCACGAGCACTACGGGACTAGCCCAGGGGCTGTCCGAGGGTTCAATGACTCCCAGCTCCAACATTTTCTGCACCTCTGTCTTGATGCAGTCTCTGACATGATCAGGTTGCCGATAGATTTTACTCTTTACGGGCAGACTGTCCCCAGTGTCGACCTCGTGGGTACACCACTTGGTCTGACTGGGTGTCAGAGAGAACATATGTCGAAAGGATTGAAGAACCTGTTTACAATCCTCTTGTTGATGTCCAGAGAGGCTGCCACAAAAGACAACACCATCTACTGATCCATCGTCAGGGTTCTGAGAGAGCAGGTCTGGGAGAGGGTCACTCTCCTCCTCCTGTCCCTCATCTGTGGCCATGAGCAAGCCCATGCCCTCCCTGTCGACATATGCCTTGAGCCTGTTTACATGGAGCACCCTGTGGGGGCTCCGGGGAGTTCCCAGGTCTACCAAGTAGGTGACCTCTCCCTTTTGCTCAATGATCGTGTGGGGCCCAGACCATTTGTCTTTGAGTGCTGCTGGGGCCACTGGCTCCAGCACCCACACCTTCTGTCCAGGCTGATACACAGTCAGGACAGCCTTTTGGTCGTGCCAAGCTTTCTGTAATTCTTGGCTCGCCTCAAGGTTTTTAGACGCCTTTTCCATGTACTCCGCCATCCGCGAGCGGAGACCGAGCACATAGTCCACAATGTTTGATGCCGGCTTTCTGAGAGGTCTCTCCCATCCTTCCTTTACCAAACAAAGGGGTCCCCTTACAGGATGTCCGAACAGAAGCTCAAAAGGGCTGTAGCCAACCCCCTTCTGCGGGACCTCTCTGTAGGCGAACAAGAGGCAGGGTATCAGGACATCCCATCTCCGCCGAAGCTTTTCAGGTAGTCCGTGAATCATCCCTTTTAGGGTCCGGTTGAATCTCTCAACCAGCCCATTGCATTGTGGGTGATAGGGTGTGGTGAACTTGTAGTTGACACCACATTCCTTCCACATAGCAGTCAGATATCCCGACATGAAGTTTGCACCTCTGTCTGAGACGACCTCCTTAGGGAAGCCCACTCTGGAGAACACTCCAAGTAGGGCCCGTGCCACCACAGGTGCCGTAGTGGTCCTAAGGGGAATAGCTTCAGGATACCTGGTGGCGTGGTCCACCACCACCAGTATAAACTTGTGCCCTGATGCTGTCTGGGGTTCCATTGGTCCGACAATGTCGATCCCCACTCGTTCAAAGGGTACCCCCACCACTGGTAGTGGTATGAGGGGGGCCTTTGTCGTGCCACCTGACTTACCACTGGCTTGGCAAGTGACACAGGAGCGGCAAAACTCCTTCGTATCTTCGGACATGTGGGGCCAGTGAAAGTGTGGAACAATTCTGTCCCAAGTCTTATTCTGGCCTAAGTGACCTGCAAGGGGAATCTCGTGGGCCAAGGTGAGAAGGAAACCTCTCAGAGACAAGGGGATGACCATCCTCCTGGTCGCACCAGGTTTGGGGTCTCTTGCCTCAGAGTACAGGAGTCCATCGTCCCAGTACACTTTGTGGGTACCTGTGGCGTTCCCTGCAGCCTCAGCAGCGGCCTGCTGTCTGAGGGGTTCAAGTGAGGGGCAGTCTAACTGTGCCTTCCCCAGGTCTTCCCTGGAGGGTCCCCCTGAGCCCAGAAACTCAACCTGACCAGGTTCAAGCTCTTGCGGCTCAGTTTCCCTCAGTTCTTTAAGGTCAGCCTCCTCGGAGACTTGATCCACGACCTGGGGCAAGGGGGAAGGCGAAGCCTTACCCTTACTGCTCCTTTTCTTGGAAGGTGTCTGGTCCGTTCTTCCAGGATCCAGCACCTGTTCAGTGGGGCATCTTTTGGCCTGTGACCTGGTCACAGCAAGGACATGTGCTGGCAAACCTAACATTTCCATGTGAGTCCTCTGCTCCACTTCTGACCATTGTGACGTTTCCAAATCATTGCCCAACAGACATTCTACGGGGAGGTCTGAACTAACCACAACCTTTTTCGGGCCACTTACCCCTCCCCAGGAGAAATCAACAACTGCCATACTGTGATTGGTAGTGACGTTGCTGGCATTGGTCACTAGGTAACTGGTACCTAGCATGATCTGTCCAGGGTCCACGAAGTTAGGCGTCACCATGGTGACACTGGCACACGTGTCCCTGTAGGCCTGAGCCACTTTTCCATTTATCAAAGGTGTCTGCCTGTATTTGCCCAAAGTATTGGGACTGGCATCAGGGGACATATCCATATCCCCTGTACAGACAAGGACGGCCTGAGTGAGCGTGCCGACTAAGTCGTCACTCCCCTCGGTTCCCAAGGTTAACCCAACTAATGCCTTGGGAGGCGCACTACCACTGCTGACTGTACTAGGGGGCGCAGGTGCCTTAGGGGCTGCAGTGGTAGGAGTTTGCCCTCCTTTCTTGGTGCACTCACTAAACCAGTGAGTCTTACTTTTACAGTATTGGCACCACCTTTTTGACTGGCCTTCTTGAGTCTTCTTCTTCTGTGAAGCCTGACCCCCACCCTCTTTGGTTTGTTGGGGACCTGTCGAAGACTTCTGGTCATTCTGTTCGTTCTTGTTACCCTTTTGGTCTGCTTTCTTCTGACCACCCTGGTTCTGATTCTGGTTCTGCTTGACCCTTGTTCTGACCCATCTGTCTGCCTTCTTTCCCAATTCTTGGGGAGAGGTCAGATCCGAGTCGACAAGGTGCTGATGCAACAATTGGTTCTGACAGTTGTTTAAAATCTGTTCTCGCATGATAAGATTGTACAATCCTGTGTAATCAGTAACCTTGCTACCCAGCAACCAGCCTTCCAAAGCCTTAGTGGCACAATCGACAAAGTCAGCCCAATCCTGAGACTGAATTTTCTGGGTGTCCCGGAACAGCACCCGGTACTGTTCCGTGGTTAAGCCGAACCCATCAATCAGTGTGTTCTTCAGGACCTGGTAGTTGTTAGCATCCTCAGCTCTTGTAGTGAGGAGCTTGTCCCTTCCTTTACCTTCAAAGGAAAGCCACAGTATAGCTGCCCACTGACTTGGGGGGACGCACTGGACAGCGCAGGCCCTCTCCAAGGCAGTTATCCACTTGTGGATGTCGTCCCCTTGTTTAAAGGGGGGCACGATTTTACTCAGGTGTCTAGTGTCTATACCCCTGTCTTTCTCTCTATTGAGAATGCTGCCACCAGTGGGATCTAACCCACTTAATTTCTGCTCTCGGGCTAAGGCAAGTCTTTCTTTGGCGAGGGCAAGTTCTTCCCGCTCGATCCTCAGATTGACCTCCCGCATCTTCGCTTCATGCTCCCTCCTCTGAGGGGAAGTCATTCCTCTCTGAGAGGATGCCTGAGAGACATGTGTATGAACCGATCTGCCAGAGCCTCTGGAGAGAGACCTAGCTCGTCCGTTCCCAAGGTTAAGCCTGCTTGAGCGTGGGCCCGGGGCTCCCCCAGTTCCATTCTCATGCCTGCTTAAGTTGGTCCTTGTAAGCCTGCCGACTACCGCTGGACCTTTGTCTGCCTCGTCTCCCGATAACTCGTCCTCGTCCTCCTCCTCTGTGTGAGGGTCGAGGTCCGGGTCACCGAGGGTTCCCTCTAAGGGCGGCATGTTCCCATCTGCACTGGGGGGACCTGTGTTAGAGGACCTCCTAGCATCGTACGCCTCTAAGAGACCTATCAGTATTGCGATGGTAGGGTTAGAACCCTGGTTTAGCTTCCTGGAGGCACACAGTTGTCGCATCTCCTTGAAGCTAAGAGTTGCATATCGTGACACGACCTGTGGAGGGTCACTGACCACTAAGGGAGTCTGCGAAGACTCTCCGTGGATCGACATGCTTTTCTAGTGAGGTGTAAGTGTTGCACCTACCTACACTATGGGTTTACCTACTGATCCCTCGCTAGGAGTTGTAGTCAGGGTGTGCTAAGCCCTGTTACACTACAACAGCCGGTTCAGTAGAACTCGGAGTATTCTAAGTTAAGTTATATGTACCTGGGTACTTATGTGATCTTTCACTGCGATATTCTTAGGATACGTGTGTGGTAAAACAACAGCAAGCTCAAATCCCAACCGCTGCTCACCAATGTGAGAAGTTGGCCTGATATGTAGTGCTCACTATTCTAGTGATCACTGTGTATCATCCCAAACGACCCTTATTGATGATTGGTTGTAAGTCAACCTTTTAGACCAGCTATCCTAGTAGCGTGGATACGAGCAGTCTTAGGCTAAACTCTAGAGGGCGTGTTAAGCCAGCTGTTTACCATCACATATACCCCTTGAACACCAAGTGAAAGGACACCACACAAGTTGTTATGAAAATAAAAGGATATTTATTTATAACAGGACTACCCTGGCTCTTTATGAGTCAGGGAGCTAAGCACACTACAAAACTCTTAGGAAAATACTTCAGTTGCACAATTTACACAAATGCCCGAGGGGCACGAGAAACCATCTACACTAACAGTGAAATGCGAATGGTTAGAGTCTGGAGATACTGATTCCGGAGTGATCCGATCAGTGGGACTAAACGAAAAAGGAACTGGACACTTGTAGAGCGAACCTGCGATGGAGCACCGAGATGCTCGAGTTACCTAGCCCGGAGGCTGCGGCTGCGTGAAGTTCGTCAAGATGTCGGGAGTCCTCGTGTAGTCTCAGGAGCCTGAAAGAAGAAGTTGCTGGCAGGCGACCAGTGACGATGTTCAGAGCGATCCAAGCCTGGATCGGTGGTGAAGGAAAACCTGAAAGCAGAGGGGACTCAGTTCTCAACCGCTAGCCAGCGATCGTGTGGGTACCAGGAGGGTACCGGCTGAAGTCACCTCGACCAGGTGAGTGGGTGACGTCGGACTCGGCTGTTCCTCGGACCAGGAGGCGCGGCGGCGACCAGGATGGAGGGCGAGCTGTCCCACGAAGGTGTCTGCTGTCGATGATGCTGGGCCCAGGCAGGGGCAGCGGATCTTGGCAGTGGCAACCCAAGCGGGGGAGTCAAGATGGCGTCGGGAGTGGACCAGGAGGGTCCGTGGTACTCCTCTGTTGAAGGGGAGCAAGAGCCAGTCTGGAGCAACCAGACTAGTGATGAAACAATCGTGGTGCGTCGTGAAGAGGGCCACAAGCCGGTCGGCAAGTGGTCGAACAACGCGGTGAACAACAAGGAGCGGAAGGGCCCCCACGCAGATCTCGGGGATGCTGGGGAGGCAGACTTCGATGCTGGAGCTGCTCAGGGTTATGGCTTCTCAAACCCTAGGTGCACTCACTCGAGGGTCCCTCGGTGGGCGTGCTAGATAAGCGTCGTGCAGGTTCTGAAGATAGCCGGTCCCGCAGGTCTCGTCACACCTATGACTCTCAGCTGAGCTGATGAGGGAGGTAAAAGGTCAGAGATGGCAGGGAACTCGGGTCTCGTCGAGCTGGGCAGTCTTGATCCGTAGGAGAGACTTACAGCAAACCGCAAGCGCTTAGATGGTGCCTGCTGGTGCAGGGTGGCTACTCCTTAGCCACAAGGGAGAGTCTTCAGAAATAGTCAAGAGTTCCTTTCGTGGAAAGTAGTTCGTGATTCGGAGTTATCCGATTATCTGATTATCCAATTTGGGAAGGGGACTCGCTCCTACCTTTATTCTAAGAAAAAGGGGCTGGCCCGTGACTAGGTTCTACCTATGGGTGGAGCCAGGAGGGGGGTGGTTACACCCCTATCCTTTGTCCGGCTTCGCGCCAGCTCAGGGGCTGGTGTGCCCCCGAAACTGGTTTGAGCCGGGCTATGCACAGTGAGCACCGGGGTGCCACTTGCAATCACCTTCCTTTCAGCCCTGCCTACCTGGGATACACAAACCCTGTCTGGGACGGTGCTAACACCGCCCTCGACAGGAAACCCTTTGTCCAAGCTCCCCTTGCTGGAAGGTCCCCCAGCAGCAGGAGGTCAGACTTGTGTCTGGTGGCAGCATCCATTTTGTGATGCTGAGGCTTGAGTCAACTTTAACCAGGGTTCAAGGTTACTTCCATGTCGTGTCCCTCTAAAAGGGGGGAATGCTAACCCCGTCACCAGGACTGGCGAGGGGTTCGTATTCCCATTCGTATGACACCTTACTCGACATGTATAGGTGATGCGATGCCAAAGTTAGCAAATAACCGCAAGGATTATAATGCCTTAAAAGTAGTTGGCCCGCGTCACCATGGAACGGCTATTAGGGCTTGGTTCCGCAAGCCGTCGACGGGCTCAGCTCGCGCCAGAGCACCGTCCCACATGATTCCCTGCACTCTGCCTTCAGGATTGATAAGGCCTGCTATAGGAGTGACTGATAGGAATCCATGTGTCCATTTTAGGGTTTAGGTGTAGGAATACTACACCTACAGCAACGGGTGATTACACCACGTGGCCCCAGCTGTCGTGCAGCCAGTTGTGTCAGATTTGGGCGGCCATTCCAGGGGTGGCATAATACATGCTTCAGCCCCTGGTAGGCCCTTGGTACACCGATGCCCTGGATACCTGTGGTATGCTGAGACAGGGACTGACAAGGTGGCCCAGTTCCAATTAGTGGATGCACCTAACGTACATGTGTGTTAATTTCGAGAGAGAACAGCTAGGCTGTGGGTCTGATTGGCAGGCCCACAGCCGGAGAAAGTCGTAAACCAATGAAGCAAAAGCAAAAAATCTGGGTGATCATAGGATTGCAGACCCTACTCTCCTACACCATCCACAAGAGGACTTGAGTACTTAAATATAATAGCTCAAACTCTCTTCTAAACCCTGTTCTAAATATTAACCCACAATTCTACTAAAACAACTATCACAACATAAATAATCCACTTTATTATATCACATATTTAATTATGTGGTCTAAAATATATACATCAATTATATGGACATATATTTAGACAACATAATTAAACAAACCAAGTACACATCAACAATATTAAATATATAAGGTTTGGCCACCAACAATAAAAATATGTAAATGAACTTACCTGTGTATTAGCTCCAATGGGATAATAACATTCCTTCCAAATAAATCCAGGGAGTTCAAAATCCATAGGTATCCAAAAACAAATCCCAATAAAATGTAAAAATACAACTGTTTATCGAAAACAACGTCTACGCCAAAAAACGACTATCCATTAACCATAAAAATCCCGAAAAATATTAAAAAGTTAAATAACCGCTCCTGGAAACCCGAACAATAAAGGAAGTGTTAAATAAACATTAGTAAACACAACTAATACACACTTCCTTTAAAAAAAATAAGGTGTTTGAAACCGACGAAAATATCTTCTCCGTAAAACCTACAAAAGAGAAACAAACATTCCCACCCACCCACAAACACACAAAACGCACGTACAAACATCACTACAAACGTTATTCAAACACTATAAAACTTTAACACACCGAAATAACAAAACACTAACAAAGCCACAAACACGGAACACAACGTTAATTATAAAACCGTATACAAACTATTACTAACACCCTAACTTCTAAAACATCAATCAATACACACTTATTACAACATAACTACTTCCACAAAACACTTAAAACTATTTAATAATAAAGCAAATAACTCTTACCTTCTCAAACGCGAAACAGCTCCGAACCGCGACCTGGATTCGACCAAAATAACCCAAAACAACAGCGAGCGGTTACAAAATAAAAGACCCAAACAAACATAGGAAGTTTGGAAATTAAAGCAGCAGGGTTTTACGTGAATGCTCAGCCTGGACTTCTCACTTTATCAGTAACGATAATATTACCCACCTCAAATGGTCAGCTGCTCAAATGACTACCAAGACAACAATTATCCACAAGTATGAGAGGCAACATATTAGAAGAAATGTAAATTAATGTCAAAATAAACAATTGTGTTTCGAATCCACACAGTAGTTGAGTATTTGCTTGAATTCCTTTAATCCAAGATTTAGGTGCCGATCACGATCCGGTAAAAACCGGGTACGAACCGTCGGACGGAGCATAATCTCCGCCCGACGCGTACCCGGTCGTCAATTTTTACAAACAAGGAATTACGATTCGCACGGGTACACCATTACCGTACGAATCGTAAAAAAGCCCGACCGAACAAAAAAACACCTACCAATGCGATCCGGGAAAGCGCCGACCTGACGTCGGGACGCTCGCAGCCAGCCATTCACGACCCAGGAATCACGATTCACACCGACGTCACCCCGCACGGTGAATATTTTGCGGCAGCCAAAAACTGCCGGGAAATCAGGACGACGCGAACAAGGACCACCAGTACGCGACGGACAGACGACGACGCGAACAAGGAGGACCAGTACGTGACGGATACACAGGACGACGCGACCAAGGAGGACCCGTACGCGACAGGACGACGCGATCAAGGAGGACCCGTACGCGACAGGACGACGCGATCAAGGAGTACCAGTACGCGACGGACAGACATGGACCCGAACCTACGAGTCATCCCTGCCCTCATAGCAGTACACCTCCTCTACAGGTTACGACGCAGACGCCGCAGAAGGTCAGAATAACTAAGGGAGGGGGGAAAGTGGGGTGGGGTGGGGGTGGCACGACCAGGGCAGGCCACAAAACAACCACATAAGTCACACACCACACATGGCCTGGACATACCTGACTCCCATGCCCTGGTCACCACGAGGGGGTGGGGGCGTGTCCTGATAAGCCAGCGACCGCCACAACGGAAGTCCGTCACCACGCGAACCGGCAACACAACCAGACAGGTACGTCCCGTACCCACGCCTGAAGAGCGTGGGTACGAGTCGTACCACGCCCACACACACGTCACCCCAACAATGGCGGGACGGATCGTACCCACGTGGCAAAGGCCTGGGTACGGCCCGCACAAGCATCACATAGCGTGGGGACGGATATGTACGGACCCTACCCCCACCCCGTATGCATGGAGCGTACCCCCACCCCAACAGTGTAAGTACGACCCGTACCCCCACCCGCGTATGCAAGGAGCGTACCCCCATGCCAACAGTGGAAGTATGACCCATACCCTCACCCGCGTATGCAAGGAGCGTACCCCCCACCCCAACAGTGTAAGTACGACCCGTACCCCCACCCGCGTATGCAAGGAGCGTACCCCCCACCCCAACAGTGTAAGTACGACCCGTACCCTCACCCGCGTATGCAAGGAGCGTACCCCCCACCCCAACAGTGTAAGTACGACCCGTACCCCCACCCGCGTATGCAAGGAGCGTACCCCCCACCCCAACAGTGTAAGTACGACCCATACCCCCACCCGCGTATGCAAGGAGCGTACCCCCCACCCCAACAGTGTAAGTACGACCCGTACCCTCACCCGCGTATGCAAGGAGCGTACCCACCACCCCAACAGTGTAAGTACGACCCGTACCCCCACCCGCGGACTCACGGACCGTACCCCCACCCCAACAGTGTAAGTACAACCCGTACCCTCACCCGCGTATGCAAGGAGCGTACCCCCCACCCCAACAGTGTAAGTACGACCCGTACCCCCAACCGCGGACTCACGGACCGTACCCCCACCACACCAGTGTAACTAGACCCGTACCCTCACCTCGAATGCATGGAGCGCACCCCCACCGTGTATGTTCCAAACGTACATATCCAGAAATAGGAGGTGTGTGTGCAGAGTCCACCCAGCAGTGCCCTGAGACAGGAGGGGTGGATGCAGAGTCCTCCCAGCAGTGCCCTGAGACAGGAGGGGTGTGTGCAGAGTCCACCCAGCAGTGCCCAGACACAGGAGGGGTGTGTGCAGAGTCCTCCCAGCAGTGCCCTGAGACAGGAGGGGTGGGTGCCTATCACTCCCAGCAGTGCCCAGAGACAGGAGGGGTGTGTGCAGAGTCCACCCAGCAGTGCCCTGAGACAGGAGGGGTGGGTGCCTATCCCTCCCAGCAGTGCCCAGAGACAGGAGGGGTGTGTGCAGAGTCCTCACAGCAGAGCCCTGAGACAGGAGGGGTGGGTGCCTATCACTCCCAGCAGTGCCCAGAGACAGGAGGTGTGTGTGCAGAGTCCACCCAGCAGTGCCCTGAGACAGGAGGGGTGGGTGCAGAGTCCTCCCAGCAGTGCACAGAGACAGGAGGTGTGTGTGCAGAGTCCTCCCCAGCAGTGCCCAGAGACAGGAGGGGTGGTTGCAGAGTACTCCCAGCAGTGCCCAGACACAGGAGGGGTGGGTGCCTATTACTCCCAGCAGTGCCCTGAGACAGGAGGGGTGGGTGCCTATCACTCCCAGCAGTGCCCAGAGACAGGAGGGGTGTGTGCAGAGTCCACCCAGCAGTGCCCAGACACAGGAGGGGTGTGTGCAGAGTCCTCCCAGCAGTGCCCTGAGACAGGAGGGGTGGGTGCCTATCACTCCCAGCAGTGCCCAGAGACAGGAGGGGTGTGTGCAGAGTCCACCCAGCAGTGCCCTGAGACAGGAGGGGTGGGTGCCTATCACTCCCAGCAGTGCCCAGAGACAGGAGGGGTGTGTGCAGAGTCCTCACAGCAGTGCCCTGAGACAGGAGGGGTGGGTGCCTATCACTCCCAGCGGTGCCCAGAGACAGGAGGTGTGTGTGCAGAGTCCACCCAGCAGTGCCCTGAGACAGGAGGGGTGGGTGCAGAGTCCTCCCAGCAGTGCACAGAGACAGGAGGTGTGTGTGCAGAGTCCTCCCCAGCAGTGCCCAGAGACAGGAGGGGTGGGTGCAGAGTACTCCCAGCAGTGCCCAGACACAGGAGGGGTGGGTGCCTATTACTCCCAGCAGTGCCCAGACACAGGAGGGGTGTGTGCAGAGTCCTCCCAGCAGTGCCCTGAGACAGGAGGGGTGGGTGCCTATCACTCCCAGCAGTGCCCAGAGACAGGAGGTGTGTGTGCAGAGTCCACCCAGCAGTGCCCAGAGACAGGAGGGGTGTAACACATGTGTGTGAGGCCGGAATTACCCACATCCATACTGCCTACAAGGGAACATGTCCCCATGAACTCATGTCAACAGACTCCACACACAAGTACAGTGATCACCAAGGATGCCACGATTGTTGCAGGTGGAGACATGGCCATGCATGCATGGCCAAAGTAGAAGGGCTCCGTCACACACACAGCTCATGTAGACACTGCTCTGCGCTAAACATTGGGAACACACTGCAGGGAAGAAATCTGGGTACACAGAGGAAGGAATACACCCTGGGACAATTGCACCATGCAGTAACTGCTGACATGACCTAAGGAAGTTAGCCAACACCTTGTGATGGCACACAGATCCCAGGGTCCCCCCAATGAGCAGAACACTACTACAAATCCCACACACCCAAACCCTTAAACACCACCCAAAACCATGTAGCAGCCCCACCAACACCAATACCACCATAGCAATAGTGTGATAATGAAAACAAAATTAAGCTTTATTCAGCATGAGCACAATGTCCATGGATCGCAGGCAGTTCAATATTCACAAAGCCCATAGGGCAGTCAATGATTCCCAGCTGGATGGGGGACACAGTGGGATGTGTGTCCCCTACCTTGCCTGCACAGTCAAATGGCATCGTCTTCCATACTGGTGAGGGCATCAGGGGTGGGGGAAGCAACAGGCACCGCAGGGACATCAGGGCAAAGGGGCGGCGTTGTGGGTGCAGGGATGGAGGACTCAACCACAGGGGGTGTGTCATGGCCAAAGGCGGAGGCCAGGATGGCACTACACACCTTAGCAAGGTCCTCCAGGGACTCCCCTGCACCCGAAGTGACCTCAGGCCCCAAGGAGGGGGGGGGTCAGAGGGATGGGTCGCAGCGCCACCGGGGGAGGGTGGAGACAGGGGGGGAGACTCAACCACCCTGACCAAGGACTTCCTTGACCGCTTGCGTGGTGGTGGAACTGTGGGGCTCAGGGACAGAGCGGCCATGAAGGAGTCCTTGGGGGAGATGTGGCCAGGAGAGCTGAGGGGAGGGGATTTGGAGGGAGTGGATTGGGTGGAATGCGGACTCCCACTCTGGCTGCGTGTCACACGTTTGCCCCCCGACCCAGTGGGTGTGCCTACCTCACCCTGTGTGTGCGTGTCAGGAGGAGTGCGGTGGACCTTCCCTGCTGGTGTGGTGCTTGTGTCTGTTGATGTGGGTGCATGCCGACGTCTGGGTGTACGTGGGACAGGCATGGAAGTGGGAAGTGTGGATGGGGCAGGGGTAGGTGGGGGGAGGTCGCGCTGCAGGAGACCCACTGCTGCAGTCAGTGTGGAGTCTATGGACCTCAGCAAGTTGCGTTGGTCAGCCTGCGAAGAATGAATGCCCTCCAAGAATGCCTCGATGTTGGTGAGGGTTTTCCCGTGGGCATGGAGGACATTAAGGATCGCAGCCTGACCAACCTGCAGTTGCCGCTGGATGTCCACAGACTCAGCATTGGCGGCAGCAGTGGAGACAGGGGCAGGGGGTGCGGTGCCTGGCCGGAAGGAGACATGCGGTGACCGGGCACGCTGGGAAGGGACACGAGCAAGTGGGAGGCGGCTGATGGGAACTGAGGGGGCGGTGCAAGGTGTTGTTCCGCTGTCAGCTGCTGGTGCAGCCACCGCCCACTCCGAGAACTCCTCCTCGGACCTGTCAGCTTCGTATTCTGACGTGCCAGTCGACAGGTCCTCGGCAGCACTATCCTCCACCTCTGTCCCACTCGATGTACCAGCCCCCATGTCACGGCTGGCACTGGTGCTCGGTCCCTCCGCCTTGCCTGTGTCCATGTCTCCCTCTGTGTCCCCCGACGATGCTGTGGGCAGGGTGGAGAGACAGAAATTAATCAGACAGCTGTACACATCAGTCACATGAGTCCAATCGACATAGGTAACATTGCATAGCCTGAAAAGGAAGATCCCTAACATCTTCAAAACAAGGTACCGATGTAGGGCATGAAACACACAGTTGGTTGAGCCACCATGCCACTGAAATACCATGGAGAGCATGAGACAATAGCTAAAGACAGGAAACGGAGTCTGACATAGCACCCAGGCCCTGGGGACAATCCAGCACTGCATCTGCACCACACAGCGTTGGCGAAAATACCGATGACCAGGGACCATATCCATGAACTTGAGACACATGCTGCATAGGTAATGCTGAAAACATGCCCAACATGACTCGGTCACTGCACCTTGCGTGTGTGTCCAGAAACATCACACACTGCCCAGACCCAGCAAGTAGAAATCCGGATTTGACACATAGCCATTGCCCGCCCCAACAAACCCCTACACGAGGCAAATTGTTGAGACACAGGTGGCACCAACATCTCATAGTCTGGGTGATAAACACAGGGGCAGGCAAAAAGCAAGATTGGACGCCAAACAGCCAAGGTGCGCCTGTACAAATAATGAGGTACCAGTGCCCATCCTCAGATGAGTATAACAAGACACACAGGCACTGGCAACTGTGAGTATGAAGAAGGACAATCAGGTCAGGCTGCACAGTGGACACCTGTACATAATAGCACGTCTATATACATGGTGACAGGGGACAATGGCACAGAGCACAACCTACGCTGTAGACAGTGAGAGTGTCCACGTTTATGATGACACATACAACACTGAGGAAAAGGTGCCCCAGGGGACAGTAGTGGGCACGCAACTACATGCTACTGAATGGTAATGACTGCAACACACGTCACCATCCCTGCACTATGCGTATCGCACACTCATGCACATCATGTCACAGGCCACTACATAGGACATGCGCGCTGTAAGGCATGACACATGAGAGACCAACTCCCATGTCTGGAGTCAGCATCAGTGCCAACTGACATGGAACCCACATGCAGTGAACTTGACAGTGCACAGGCAAGGTCCCACAACCTGTTACACACCACCCCCAGACATGATGCTACAGTCATTGTTCTCGTGGACAAAGCGCCAGCCTACATTACCTTGTGAAGGAGTGAATACACATAGACCAGGGAACACATTGCAAGGAGGGGAAGGGTGGCAGGGGCGCAGCGCTATACTGGGGCAAACAGGATCTGCACAGCACCTTTAAACCCTGCCAGTGAATTCATGCTACTGTGCCCTTCCAAATGCCGGTGACACACAACAAACACACATGTACCTACCCCCTTCCGGCTGCTGCTTCGCCTGTAGGCGCCTCTCCAGGTCTGGAAAGACCACCGGCAGCACACGCCTGTGGAGGTGGTTCAGACGGCGGCGGCCGCGGTTCTTGTGGCTCTCAGGTGAGTCCCCCAGCAGGAGCCGTGCAATCCTCCGCGTCCAGCACCGGATATCCTGCCAGCGTTTCCTCACCTGGGACAGGCTCCGCCTCCGACCATCCACACCCCTCACGGCACTGACGGCGGTCAGCCAGATCTGCTCCTTGGCAGTGGCGCCTACCTGTGAGGAAGAACAAGTGACACCACATCAATACACCAGCCACATGTCACAGAGAGACATATGAGTACAAATTAGCTGGATACAACAAGGCATGTCATGCAGTCAACGCATTGCACCTTTGTCATAGGGACATCATGCCCTGGTGAGGGAAAAAGCAGTACGTGCCATAGTGGGTACACAGGTGGAATGATGGCAATGTCACAATCAATGATCAAGGCTCACACTGTGCATCACACCCACCCCTCCTGTCTCAGGGCACTGCTGGGAGGACTCCACACCCACCCCTCCTGTCTCAGGGCACTGCTGTTAGTGATAGGCCCCCACCCCTCCTGTCTCAGGGCACTGCTGTAAGTGATAGGGCCCCACCCCTCCTGTCTCAGGGCACTGCTGGGAGGACTCGACACCCACCCCTCCTGTCTCAGGGCACTGCTGTTAGTGATAGGCCCCCACCCCTCCTGTCTCAGGGCACTGCTGTGAGTGATAGGGCCCCACCCCTCCTGTCTCAGGGCACTGCTGGGAGGACTCCACACCCACCCCTCCTGTCTCAGGGCACTGCTGTTAGTGATAGGCCCCCACCCCTCCTGTCTCAGGGCACTGCTGTGAGTGATAGGGCCCCACCCCTCCTGTCTCAGGGCACTGCTGGGAGACATCAGGCACCCCCCCCTGGTACCCCCCCGACAGTACATGGCATGTGTGTCACACCACGACACAATGCCTGAAGTCACAGTCACAACATAGGGAGAGTCTGTGGCAGTGGCCTATGCACTCACCTGATACCCTGGTCGGCCATACAGCATGGAGTACTGTGGGAGGATCACATCCAGCAGAGCCATGTTTTCCTCCAGGGTGAATGGCTGTGTCCTCTCCACAGCCCTTGACATGGTTCCAGGGAATCAGTTGCAGCAGCTGGGTCGACGAATGCAAAGATGTGCAGGCAAGTACTCCCTCATGGGACCTGGCTGCCTTATATGTGCCCTTCTGCCCAGTCTCATGCACAGGAGTACAGAGTGATTGGTCACTCACATTTGCATCCTATGTTTCCACCAATCCCTTCAAACCTAGCAGTCTGTGGGTTCTCTATCGGTTTCATTCTCCTGCATGATGTCAGCCCCACAAACACATTGCAACAAAGTAGAAGAATTCCAACTGACTTCTGCTGTGCACCTTCCAGAACAATTTCGAAATTTGAACTTGGTCTCCATGACAACCAGCATGCATGTAGGCCTTAATACTTGTCCCCTATGTAATTTGGAGCATCACACACAGGTACGGTGCGTTTCGGGGCCCTAGGGCACCCCAAATGCATGGCAACGGCCCGTACATGCATGCCTACGTTCACAATCACCATGGGACTGCACGCGTATGCGTACTCGTAGTGGTACGGGCCGTACACTCGCATGTACGCTCACTATCACTACGAGTACGCATACGCGTGCAGACCCATAGTGATAGTGAGCGTAGATGCGTGTGTACGGTCCGTACCACTACGGGTACGCATACGCGTGCAGACCCATAGTGATAGTGAGCGTAGATGCGTGTGTACGGTCCGTACCACTACGGGTACGCATACGCGTGCAGACCCATAGTGATAGTGAGCGTAGATGCGTGTGTACGGTCCGTACCACTACGGGTACGCATACGCGTGCAGACCCATAGTGATAGTGAGCGTAGATGCGTGTGTACGGTCCGTACCGTACGGGTACCCGTAGTGGTACGGACCGTACACACGCATCTACGCTCACTATCACTATGGGTCTGCACGCGTATGCGTACCCGTAGTGGTACGGACCGTACACACGCATCTACGCTCACTATCACTATGGGTCTGCACGCGTATGCGTACCCGTAGTGGTACGGACCGTATACACGCATCTACCCTCGCCATCACGATGGGTACACATACGGCAGCACTCCCACAGTGATTTGGGAACATACACAGGCCCTCTTAGCAGCAGTACGGCGGTTTTTACACATCACAGTGGTGACAGGCAGCACACAGGAAGGAATAGGGCGGACATACTTGTCCATGGATGGACATACTTGTCCAGGAATGGACATCAAGGCATCGTCTGTGCATTACTACATGTGTGGGGCACAGGTGTGACAGGCTGTGATGTGGAACATGCCTCCTGAGTGGGGAGAAGGCACCAGATGTATGATGAGATGTGTATAGGTGTACTGTGTGACGGTGCAATGTGTGGCAGGCATGCCATTGACTCCTTTGACATGTGTGCATGTCGTACTGCGCACTTGGGGTGAGCGTCACTGGCATGGCACGGACACCAACACACGGAAGTGTCCCATGATGCCCGGTACAGGGGTCATGACACATGACTTGTCACTACCCACAGTGCACAATGTGACTATGTAATTTATGTGTCTGGGATTTTCATCAGGTTGATGTTGTAGCACCCTCAAAAGCTGCAGCCGTTGCAGCAACCAACATGTGTCTGTGTGTAGATTGTCATTGCACACTGTTCCGCACACCATGCCACATGTGTTATCGGATGTGAGGTGCACATGTATGCATGGGACACGGAGTAGCGTGACAAGGCCATGTCAGCATCCTCTCAAGGAATGTGTGGTGAGTCATGACATGTGCACCTTCATGGCAAGGTGTGTGGGCAGGCCTAGTGTAATGTCATGTGACCTGTGGCTCCGGTGTTCCGCTACCAGTCTCTGCAATCGGCATCCCACTTCTGCTGATGTGTGGGTGTATGTCACTCCTGTCTTGCGTCGGGCTGTTCACTTGCACTGGGACACAGCTATTCCCATGGCGTGGCATGGGGAGGTTCTCAATCTCCGTGTGTAGCTGGGTCTTGGAAGGAGTGTCACCTTGCATCCATACGTGTCCTGGGCATGTAGCACATACCTGACTCCCTATGTAGCATGTGTGTATTGCCAGATTTACATGTGCTCAGTAGACATGAGTTGTTGTCGTAGTGCACTCACTCTTCCTTGTCACTTCCAAATTACTGCAGAGCGCCGCCTCTTGCCCGAAGAATTCCAGACTTGGCTGCCATGCAGGAGAATGACAGGATCCGGCTCTACCGCTTCACCCAACCGTTGATTCTGGAGCTGACGGCGAGACTGGCACCACACCTGCAACCGCAGCACAGGTATCCTACGGCACTGACACCCCAGCTGAAGGTAATGGCTGCCCTACATTTTCTTGCCACGGGTACCTTCCAAAATACCATAGCTCATGTTGGTGGCATGTCCCAGAGCATGTTCAGCGGTGTGCTGCATGATTTCTTGGAGGCCATGTTGATTCACCTGGATGACTTCATCAAGTTCCCAACCCCTGAACAGATGACTGAGGTCAAGCGTGGATTCTATGCCCTGGGAGGGATGCCCCATGTCATTGGGTCCATAGATGGGACACATGTGGCTTTGGTACCACCACACGCACGGGAGGTGGCGTACCGCAATCGGAAGCACTACCACTCCATCAATGCCCTTGTGGTGTGTCTGTCCAACATGGTGATTTCACATGTCTGTGCTCGTTTACCAGGATCAGCACACGATGCCTACATCATGAGGCGTAGCGGGATGCCTGATAAGATGATGCAGCTGCGCAACGAACGGGCATGTGTTGTTGGTGGGTACAGTCTGTCTGTCCTGTATTCTGTATAGCCGACCAGCACGACCGCTTCACCACTTCTAACGATGTCCATGTGCTTCCCATGTAGGGGACGCTGGCTATCCCAACATGCCTTGGCTGCTGACACCTCTCCGCAACCCCATCACGCCGGCCCAGCTCCGCTACAACACCGCCCATGGCCGGACAAGGCGAGTGATAGAGAGGACGTTTGGCATGCTGAAGAGCCGATTCCGGTGCCTCCACAAGACCGGCGGTGCACTCCCTTATGCCCCGGCGAAGGTCTGCAAGATCTTCATGGTCTGCTGCATGCTGCACAACATGGCAGTTGAAAGAGCTGTGCCACTCATCCTGAATCAACATGACGAGGACCACCCACCCGTGGAGGACGAAGGGCTTGGCAATGGGGCTAGTGATGTGGAGGATGTGGAGCCGCAAGAGGACATCCGGACTCGGCTCATACGCGACTTCTTTGCTTAGTGGTGAGTACCAGTGTCTGAGTGTGCACGCATTGGTCCCCGTGTGGCATGCGTTGTGATGTGTGTCTCCACCTGCATGTATGGCACGTGAGTCAGAGGTGTGTGTGGGTGTGTCACTGGAGTGAAGGTGGCAGTGATGGTAGTATTTCCCCAGTCACAATGATGACCTAGCATGTTGTCATCCATACATGTGTCGAGTAAATACACATGCAAGTGGCTGTGTTATTTGTGGCTGACTTCTTGTGTGTCTCTCTTCCCCAGGTACCTGCGAATGCCGTCTGCTGCTTGCATTGTTGTGGCACTGCTATTCTTCATGGACATGACATCGTGGGCTGACTCAGCGTTACAGGCACGGACACGTTTGGAAGTCTCCATGGGGTAAGGGATGCATCTGGGGTGTATTGGTTGTGGCAGTTGTTCACGATGTATGCACACTGCCCCTGTCGAAGTGTTGTTCCTCTGCAGCCATGTCGCATCCCCATGGGACACAACATGCAGCTGTGTACACCTGAATAGATGGTCTGCCTGGTTGACAGGCATCAGTGATGGGATAGTGGATTGTGATGATGGCATCAATGTGTGTGACACTGCCCTCGGACACATACGGTTAGCATTGGCTTGACATGGTGTGGGACTTCCACATCAGCGGATCTATGGTGTATGGCAGGCTCTCCGTGTGCAGCTGTGGGTATTTAGCTGTTAGCCGACGCTTGTGTGCCAGTACCATGGCTATCACGCATTTGTGCTGCAGCAGGGGGGTGCCAGTGTTGGACCCACATGTCACTCCACATGATGTGTTCATCTGTACTTCGAGTTGCCTCTGCAAACCCGAATACATTACTAATAAAGGTGTCCCTATGCCTCCAAGGTGCCTCTTCTCAGTCAATGCTGGTGTGTTGCCACGGTGCATCCTGCATGTCTGGCATGGTATTCCCTGATTGTGGCTATGTGTCAATGTGTCGAGTGGCAAGATGCAAGCTGTGTGTGTGGGCTGAGACTGTGTATTGGGCATGATGTCCATGACTGCGTGGGTATTGTGACATGTGCCATCCCCATGCATCCAACGTTGGCCAGGCCCCCATTCTCTGCATCCACCGTACTCAAGCTTGCAGGACATGGTTCTGCCACCTGTCTACACATACCTGGGTGCCCCCCAGGACACTGGACTGGATCCCTGACCTCTGCGCATGACTGTTGGTGTACTCAATGTGTGTGTCAGCACGGTTGTTTGGCCACCCCCTCAGCTGGTTGTGCCCATCACGGGTGTGTATGGTGCTCCATGTCTGTCTTGCCTCATACACTGCGACCCATGTGTCCTGTGCCAGACTCAGGCCCCAGGGTGTGGATGGTTGAAGACAAAAGATGACTCAGGCATGTTTAGACTTTACAAGACACATGTGAGGTAATAATGCTACCAGCAGAGGCATCTACTCATCATAGTGTGATTTATTATTGGGGGGGGGGGGGGGGACAAAGTGAGGGGCTTTCCGGGATTATGGAATCCAAAGTTCAGTAGGGGAGTTGGTGTCCTTGCCATTGGAAATCCTCAGAGTCCATGCCACAGTCTTTGTCAACATTGGTCAGCCAGTGACCAGCAGGGCCATGTGGCAGAGAATGTCTCTTGATGCTGTGATGCTGTTGCTCCAGTGGGCCAGGTGCCAGGCCAGGTGTCCTGGGAGATGGTGATGTAGCAGCCACCCTCACGGTCCTTTCCGTGGACGACCCGGCCTCCTGCGGGGAACCTCACCAGCAGGCCGTGACGACGTCTGGGATGCTCCGTCGGATGTTCCCTCCTCCTCCTCCTGATCCCTCCCTGTGGGTGGTGATGTTCTCCGCCTTCTGGCACAGGGAGGGTCGGCCATGGTGTCGGCCATCCGACGGAGTGTAGCGTGAATCCACTGGAACGCCGTCACTTGCTCAGCCTGTCTGTCCTCCATCCTCCGTTGGTGTACCAGTAGACAGGCTATTAGCTCAGCATGTTGCTGGGCCTGCTGGGCCTTGATCCCCTCGAGGACGGACACAACCTGGGCCATGCCCGTGGTGTCCTGCCGGTATGAGTCCAGGATGTTACGGACATGGGACAATGCCGGATCCCCAGCCAACTGGTCAGGCTCGCGCCTCCGCCGTCCTCCACTCCCACCACCCCTGCCCACTTGCGCCTGGCCTGCCCTTGTGGGCACATGGGGTCTCCGGGACCCCTGAGGGGTGGCATTGGCGTTGTCGCCTGCCTCCTCCTGGGTGCCCGGGACACCGTGTCCCTCCTGGCCAGCCTGGCTGCATTGTGGTGTTGGGGCAGGGATCCTGGGTGTCTCCTGGGATGTGGCAGGAGTGGGGGTGGTGGTTGGCACAGTTGTACCTGACGCAGGTGCTGCAGGTGGTTGGACACCAGAGGGGCCAGGTTGGTCGGGGTCATCCGCAGAGTGGTGAGAGTGGTCGCTGCCGGTGGGATCGGGCTCCTGCAGATCCGGGTCCTGTGAGTGTTCCCCCCCAGTGTTGGGGGGTGCACCACGACGTTGACCTGTGTGTGAGAGAGACAATGTTAATTTTGGTCCATGCAACATCCATGTTTCATCAGTTTCAAAGTTGGCACATTTCCTCTTGGCATTGGGATCGGTCTTGCATTCCACTCACAGTGCACTTGTGCATGGGTGTGTCCCTTGGCCACCACTTTGGCCCCTTTAACTATGTGTGGCACAGTCTTACTTGCTGCGTCAAGTGTGACTGCAGTCAGCAGTGGAGTGGGCAGGTGTGGCGAGCCATGCATTGACGCCTTCCGTGTAGCACTGTACATGTGCACATGGAGTGGATCCACACACTTATATGATCCAGGTAGCTGTCCTTGTGCTCGTGTACAGGTTGTGACATGGCCCTGTGTTTTGCCATGGTGAAGAGGGGGGGTTCTGGCACTGGCCACCCTTGTCTACATGCACGCAGTCTACCTGCTGACGAGCAGACATTCACACACGCAACACGGCTGATTAGCTCTCCCTGTGTCTCGCTCCCTCTGTGTCCCCCTCTCCCTCCCTCCGTGTGTCAGCCTCCTCCCTCTGTCCGTCTCCCTCCCTCTCTGTCCCCCTCTCCCTCCATCTCTGTCCCCCTCTCCCTCCATCTCTGTCCCCCTCTCCCTCCCTCTCTGTCCCCCTCTCCCTCCCTCTCTGTCCCCCTCTCCCTCCCTCTCTGTCGCCTTCTCCCTCCCTCTCTGTCCCCCTGTCCCTCCCTCTCTGTCCCCCTCTCCCTCCCTCTCTGTCGCCTTCTCCCTCCCTCTCTGTCCCCCTCTCCCTCCCTCTCTGTCGCCTTCTCCCTCCCTCTGTGTCCCCCTCTCCCTCCCTCCGTGTGTCACCTCGGCCCAGCTTCCTGGGCACACACTGTTAGCAGAGTGGCCCTTGGCTTGTTGATGTGAGTTTGTTCCTGGTCTCCAGGCACCCATTGGGTGTGATGTGTGTCTGTGCGCTGCTGCTGTGGTGGTGTGTGCTGCCACTCTTTCACAATGTTGGCTGTTCATTAGCTGCTGTCATGTGCAAAACAGTGCCTTCACCCCCATGTGTTGATGCAAGGCGTCCGCAATTTGCTGGCAAGTCATTCCTGTGTTGGGACACACTGTTTGTCTGGCTGTGACCTAGGCCATATGGGTAGAGTGAATTGTTGTCTGCTTCTGAGTTGCACTATGTGCTTTTTGGGGCCCAGCCTCCCGCCATCCGGGTTACCGTGTCATGTGTTGTTGTCTTCTGTGGCCTGTGACTTGACATTGTCCAGCTGGGTACATGGGGCATGGTGGCAGCAGTGGCATGTGCGTGCTCATGGAGTGTGGTTGAGTCATGCGATGGCTTGTGGTGGTTGCGTGCCTGTTAGTGATGTTGGTTGTGGATGCCGTTCCCCCCATGTGAGGTGCGTTGTTTGTGTACTCACCCGGGTCTCGGAGTCCTTCTAATCCTTCGACTGCCTCCACCGGCAGTATGGCCATCACCCTCTCCTCCCAGGGATGGTAGTGTACGGGTCTGCGGGAGGGCCCTCCTCCGGTGGCGTTGGCCTGGTCGTGTTCATCCTGCCTCTTGGCTCGGACCCTCCTCCGCAGATCGTACCACCTGTTCTGGCATTCCTGCCTGGTCCGTCTGGTGTCCGCAACAGCATTCACAGCATCGACGATGATCTGCCACATGGCTGTTTTTGCTGCCTGGCTGGTGTTTCTGACCAATGTCCCAAAGATCTGTGGCTCGACTCTGAGGATTTGATCAACAAGAACCTCCAACTCTCGGTTACTGAACTTTGGATTCTTGGTGGTGGGCATGATGAGGGGTGTGGATGGTGGGGGGGGTGTGGATGGTGGGGGGGGTGTGGATGGTTGTGGGTGTGTGGGTGTGGTTGTGCAGGTGTGTGTGTGTGTGAATGTGATGAGGGTGTGTTTGTGTAGGTGGTAGTGTGGAGATGTGCAAGTGTAAGGTGTGGTGCAGCTTGGAGTAAGGTGGTGTAAGTTGTGCGTGGTGTCTAGCAGCAGTGAGTCTGTTGCAAAGGCTCATGGTTTGTGTGTGTGGGCCCTTTTTATTGGTCCATTGGTGGGTGTGGCTGTGTTTGAATTTTGGGTGGGTTGGTTATAAGGAGTGGTGGTGTATTGGGCCTCTGTTTGTTTTTGGCAGTTGCAGGTCAGTGAAGGTGTTGTTTTAGTGTTTTTTGGCCATGTTTAGTGGCTTTGTGCCATTCAAATGGTGTATTGTTGTGTTGTTTTGTTTAGTCCTGGTTGTGTCCGTGCGTTTTGAGCGTGTGTACGGTGTGTAGATGGTCCATTTGGTTGTACGGTGCTGTCCTTGTGTGTGGCTTGGTACGACTCGTACATGCGGTTGTGATGTTGGGGCCTGGGGTGCGCTCCGTAGTTAGGAAGTTGTGTTGGGGGTAGTACTCGAAAGTACTGGGTACACGGTGGTACAACACGTACAGGGGTGGGGGTACGACTGGAACGTACTGGGGTGGGGGTAGACGGTGGTACGACACGTACAGGGGTGGGGGTAGGACTCGAACGTACTGGGGTGTACATGGACGGTGGTATGACACGTACAGGGGTGGGGGTAGGACTCGAACGTACTGGGGTGTGGGTACACGGTGGTACGACACGTACAGGGGTGGGGGTACGACTGGAACGTACTGGGGTGTGGGTACACGGTGGTAGGACACGTACAGGGGTGGGGGTACGACTGGAACGTACTGGGGTGTGGGTACACGGTGGTAGGACACGTACAGGGGTGGGGGTACGACTGGAACGTACTGGGGTGGGGGTACATGGTGGGACGACACGTACAGGGGTGGGGGTACGACTGGAACGTACTGGGTACACGGTGGTAGGACACGTACAGGGGTGGGGGTACGACTGGAACGTACTGGGGTGGGGGTACACGGTGGGACGACACGTACAGGGGTGGGGGTATGACTGGAACGTACTGGGGTGTGGGTACACGGTGGTACGACACGTACAGGGGTGGGGGTACGACTGGAACGTACTGGTGTGTGGGTACACGGTGGTAGGACACGTACAGGGGTGGGGGTACGACTGGAACGTACTGGGGTGTGGGTACACGGTGGTAGGACACGTACAGGGGTGGGGGTACGACTGGAACGTACTGGGGTGGGGGTACACGGTGGGACGACACGTACAGGGGTGGGGGTACGACTGGAACGTACTGGGTACACGGTGGTAGGACACGTACAGGGGTGGGGGTACGACTGGAACGTACTGGGGTGGGGGTACACGGTGGGGCGACACGTACAGGGGTGGGGGTACGACTGGAACGTACTGGGGTGTGGGTACACGGTGGTACGACACGTACAGGGGTGGGGGTACGACTGGAACGTACTGGGGTGTGGGTACACGGTGGTAGGACACGTACAGGGGTGGGGGTACGACTGGAACGTACTGGGTACACGGTGGTAGGACATGTACAGGGGTGGGGGTACGACTGGAACGTACTGGGGTGTGGGTACACGGTGGTAGGACACGTACAGGGGTGGGGGTACGACTGGTACGTACTGGGGTGTGGGTACACGGTGGTAGGACACGTACTGGGGTGGGGGTACGACTGGAACGTACTGGGGTGTGGGTACACGGTGGTAGGACACGTACAGGGGTGGGGGTACGACTGGAACGTACTGGGGTGGGGGTACACGGTGGGACGACACGTACAGGGGTGGGGGTACGACTGGAACGTACTGGGTACACGGTGGTAGGACACGTACAGGGGTGGGGGTACGACTGGAACGTACTGTGTACACGGTGGTAGGACACGTACAGGGGTGGGGGTACGACTGGAACGTACTGGGGTGTGGGTACACGGTGGTAGGACACGTACAGGGGTGGGGGTACGACTGGTACGTACTGGGGTGTGGGTACACGGTGGTAGGACACGTACAGGGGTGGGGGTACGACTGGAACGTACTGGGGTGTGGGTACACGGTGGTAGGACACGTACAGGGGTGGGGGTACGACTGGAACGTACTGGGGTGGGGGTACACGGTGGGACGACACGTACAGGGGTGGGGGTACGACTGGAACGTACTGGGTACACGGTGGTAGGACACGTACAGGGGTGGGGGTACGACTGGAACGTACTGGGGTGGGGGTACACGGTGGGACGACACGTACAGGGGTGGGGGTACGACTGGAACGTACTGGGGTGTGGGTACACGGTGGTACGACACGTACAGGGGTGGGGGTATGACTGGAACGTACTGGGGTGTGGGTACACGGTGGTAGGACACGTACAGGGGTGGGGGTACGACTGGAACGTACTGGGTACACGGTGGTTGGACACGTACAGGGGTGGAGGTACGACTGGAACGTACTGGGGTGTGGGTACACGGTGGTAGGACACGTACAGGGGTGGGGGTACGACTGGTACGTACTGGGGTGTGGGTACACGGTGGTAGGACACGTACAGGGGTGGGGGTACGACTGGAACGTACTGGGGTGGGGGTAGACGGTGGTACGACACGTACAGGGGTGGGGGTAGGACTCGAACGTACTGGGGTGTACATGGACGGGTGGGGGTGTACATACACGGGGGTACGTGTCGGACGTACGGGGGCTGGGGGGAGTGTTGGGCGCGTATGCGGGCACATGTCTCCATGGTTGCTATAGGAGTTCGGTGCGGACGGTGTTTTTTCAATACGGTTGTAACCTCGGACGCACGGGATGGATCGTGATTCCTCGGTCGGACTTGACTTTTCACGTATGTACGGTAAATCGTCCGAGGACGTGTCGGACACATTTTCCGACCCGAGGACGTGTGGGGAATGATTCCCAATGCGGGTCGTATGGACTTTTTACCATGCGAATCGTGATTGCCAGTTCGTACGGCACTTGTACGATTCGTACGGTAAAAAGACCGGATACGAGTCGCACGGGGTAATTTTTTACCGGATCGTGATCGGCACCTAAGTGAGACCAGATCTGCAGCCAACGCATTTCGCCCAAACATGGGATTTTCAAGGCGAATTTCAACAATAAGAAATATTTACACGTCAAAACGGGGGGTAGTATGACGAAAGCGGCAGGACCCAGAGTTCAATCTAGGTAATAGGTTGATAGCTTTAGACCGTTCGTATGGTATATATCAGACAGTAAAATGTGTAGTCACTTTCTCCTAACTGGTCAGTGTAGAAACAGCGAGTGATTAGGAAAGAGTCGAGGTCCGAGGTCCGAGGAACGATGGAAACCGTCGTATTGAAACATAACAACTAAAAAAATACCAATAAATGGCCTAACTATTTATTTAACATTACACATTACTTTAAAAATTAGTAAAACATTAGAATACAATACTCAAAAAGAATACCTAATTTTTGTCTCTATGTGAAAAATCTTTAACGTATAAAAATAAATCTAATAAATAAAATATTTATATTAATATATCAATAAAACAGTATATATTAACTAAATAAATAGATTAACATTATATAATTAATATATTGTCTCTACAACATACCAAAAATAAATTTAAAAAAATACATATTCTAAAATGTTAACAATTTCAATATTAAATATATAATATAAATATTAATAATTAAAATATATTTGTCATATATTTCAAAAAATACAATTCCTTATAAATTCAAATAAATTCTAAAAAATTTCAGAGTACAGAATATAAATTTATAAATATTATACAGCTATAAAAATCTGATTTTTTAATTTTTACTTATTTTGTGTGTTCATATATTCATGTCCAAAATATACATTAAACAAATATATATCCATTATAAAAAAATTATTACTATAATACAAATGTTAAATATTAATTAATGTATTACATGTTTATTTCAATGATTTAATTATTAGAATATGCGTAATAATAAACAAAATTTTCTCTCAAATGAATATACATTCCAACAACTATAAAATAAATATTATTTTCCTTTCTACTATTTAATTTAAAAATAATTTGGAATTTGCATTCTGATATAACTTCTATCTTTTATCCAACCCAAACTAAAATCTACAGATTTTTTGTCAATTAAATCCAATTAATTTAACTATTCCTATTCAACTCTATAATTAATTCTAATATTTGCTATTTACCAAACTTAATTAACATACTACTCACACTACATACTGAACTTAATTAATTTACTATTCTCAGTCCATTCTATATTAAATTAAAATAAGTGCTGGACACTGAACTTAATTAATTTACTATTCTCACTCCAACCTATATTTAATTAGAGTATGTGCTGGACACTGAACTGAATTAATTTACTATTCCCACTCCAATCTATATTTTATTAAGATAAGTACTGGACACTGAACTTAATTAATTTACTATTCTCACTCCAAACTATATTAAATTACAGTAGGTGCTGGACAATGAACTTAATTAATTTACTATTCCCACTCCACTCTATATTTAATTAAGATAAGTGCTGGACACTGAACTTAATTAATTTACTATTCTCACTCCAACCTATATTAAATTAGGGTAGGTGCTGGACACTGAACTAAATTAATTTACTATTCCCACTCCAGTCTATATTAAATTAAAATAAGTGCTGGACACTGAACTTAATTAATTTACTATTCTCACTCCAACCTATATTTAATTAGAGTATGTGCTGGACACTGAACTGAATTAATTTACTATTCCCACTCCAATCTATATTTAATTAAGATAAGTGCTGGACACTGAACTTAATTAATTTACTATTCTCACTCCAAACAATATTAAATTACAGTAGGTGCTGGACAATGAACTTAATTAATTTACTATTCCCACTCCACTCTATATTTAATTAAGATAAGTGCTGGACACTGAACTTAATTAATTTACTATTCTCACTCCAACCTATATTAAATTAGGGTAGGTGCTGGACACTGAACTAAATTAATTTACTGTTCCCACTCAAGTCTATATTAAATTAAAATAAGTGCTGGACACTGAACTAAATTAATTTACTATTCCCACTCCATTCTATATAAAATTAAAATAAGTGCTGGACACTGAACTTAATTAATTTACTATTCTCACTCCAAACTATATTAAATTACAGTAAGTGCTGGACAATGAACTTAATTAATTTACTATTCCTACTCCAGTCTATATTTCATTAAGATAAGTGCTGGACAGTGAACTTAATTAATTTAATATTCTGACTGAAATCTATATTTAAATATGGGATTTGTTAAATTCTAAAATATATTTAAATTTTCTAAATATTAATATTTTTTAAATAAAAAATATATAAACATTTTAAATTAACTTCCCACCCTTATCCCCTATAACCCAACATTCCGCTCCTAAAATTATTTGTAACATTCTAAATTAAATTTACAATTTCTAAATTAATTTGTTAAAAAATTAACAAATATATAAACATTTTTAAAACACTTCCCACCCTTATCCCCTATTAACCAACATCCCACTCCTAAAATTATTAGTAAAATTCTTAATTTATTTTACAATTTGTAATTTTTTTTTTTTAAATTAACAAATATATAAACATTTTTAAAAAACTTCCCACCCTTATCCCCTATCAACCAACATCCCGCTCCGAAATATATTTGTAAAAATCGAAATTTTATTTCCAATGTATAAATATTTTTAATAAAAAATTAACAAATTTATAAACATTTTTAAAACACTTCCCACCCTTATCCCCTATAAACCAACATCCCGCTCCTAAAATTTTATTTAAAATTCAAATTTTAATTTACAATTTCGAAATTAATTTTTTTTTTAAATTAAACAATATATAAACATTTTTAAAACACTTCCCACCCTTATCCCCTATAAACCAACATCCCGCTCCTAAAATTATTTCTAAAATTCTAAATTTAATTTACAATTTCTAAATAAATTTCAAAAAAATTCTAACAATATAGAAACATTTTTAATACAATTCCCACCCTTATCCCCTATAAACCAACATCCCGCTCCTAAATTTTTTTTTAAAATTCTAAATTTAATTTACAATTTCTAGAAAATTATTTTTAAAAATTTACAAATATATAACATTTTTTAAAACACTTCCCACCCTTATCCCCTATAAACCAACATCCCGCTCCTAAAATTAATTGTAAAATTCTAAATTTAATTTACAATTTCTAAATAATTTTTTTAAAAATTCAAACAATATATAAACATTTTTAATACACTTCCCACCCTTATCCCCTATAAACCAACATCCCGCTCCTAAAATTAAATATACATTTCATATTTTAAATTAAATTTAATAATTAAATTTTACAATATATTAAAAAAATAAATTAACTTTTTTATACACTCCCCACCCTTATCCCCTATAACCCAACATCCCGCCCCTAAAACAATATAAATATTTCTCATATTATATACATTTTAACTATTTATACAAACAACTTCAAAATAATTACTAAACACACAATGACGATATTTTCACATGTCGAGATTATTACTAACGATATTACTTACATCGACATATAAGTAAAAAAAAAATAACGATATTTTTCACATCGATATTAGCTATTTCGATATTTTGGACATTCGATATTTTTGACTCGATATTTATGTCCCTCGATATTAAAAAGTCGATATATAGACTGCTCACCAACCGCACCACCACAAACTTTCTCTACACAAACTGGTTCACCAAAGGACATCCCACCTTTGCTGACAAATTTAGTGTTCCTAATGCGAAGCATGTCCACAGGAGACAACACAACCGTTTTGGCTGACTTTTTCAGATTATACCTGTTGGACATCGTTTCCTGTGCTGTTTTGACACGGGACTCCAAAGCAACATTATCCACACAACATGAAACCTTGTTAGCAACAGTCCTTAACAACCACGCCGGATAAAGAGTAGATGTAGGTACTCTGCCCATAAGTGAAGCAAAAGGTGCAATTTTCGTAAGAGAATGTGGGGTTGTGCTGTAGAACCACAACATTTACCTAACCGCACCTTCCACATCTAAACAGTTCTGTTTAGCCCACATGATACAATCCACAACCACTCTGTTCATTCTCTCGACTAACCCATTGGTTTGTGGGTGTCCAACAGAACTCCTCAAATGCTTCACACCAGACTCACTTAAAAATTCATTCATTTCTTGATTGACAAATTGCACACCATTATCAGAAACAATAGCCTCCAGAAACCCTTCCCTCATGAAAATCTCTTTAAGAAAGAGAATGGCATTACCAGCATTGGGAGACGCACAAAACTTGACCTCAGGCCACTTGCTGTTGAAGTCCATAAGTACAAATGCAAAGCGCAAGTTGTGAGGAAGAAAATTAAATGGCCCAACCAAATCAATTCCCACTTTAAGCCATGGCTTCGTCGGGAAGGAAATGGGTTGAAGTGGAGGAGTGACCACTTTCAAACCCTTTTCAGCCCCATTACAAACGACACACTGCTTGACCCTCCCATCTATGTCTTTGTCCCTAGAGGGCCACCAATAATGTAGCCTGAGACGCTTTTTTGTCATGGTTGCTCCAAGATGGCCATAATGTGCACAATCAACTAGTTTGATGAGAATGCCCATGGGAGGCACACATCTACCATCCCTCATAACAACACCATCTTCAATAGATAGTTCCTGAGACATGCACCTCTCTCGGGCCACCCTTTCACAATGTATTCCTTTACTTTGACAAGAATCAAATCTTCATTCACAGCCTTCTTCCACTCTGCCTCACTGCACGCTTTGTTTTCAGCTGCATCTACAACAGCAATAAAACAGTCCTCCTTATCCTCATCCACATCCAAAGGATCATCCTCACACAGAGGGAGCCTTGACAACATATCAGCTCTAACATTTTGTTTACCTGGTATATGGTTTGTAACAAAATCGTATTGTAAAAGTTTGGCAGTCAACCGTGCAATACGAGGTGTAGCATATTTGAGCCGTTCACTTCCCAGAATGTATACCAGAGGTTTGTGATCCGTTTGAATAACACATTTTCTACCCCAAATGTAGGTTCTGAATTTTTCGCACGCCCAATAACATGCTAACAGCTTCTTCTCAATCACTGAATAATTAACCTCAGGATCTCTAAGTACCCTAGAAGCATAGCTGATAGCGACTTCACTTTCTCGTGACAATTGAGTAAGCACTGCCCCTAGACCATAATGGCTGGCATCAACTGTGATGATACAAGGCACTGTCGGATCATATGCTCTAAGAGTTTTGGCATTGAGCATTTCCGATTTGACCAACTCGAATGTTTCCTGTCAATTGCTATCCCACTCGAAAGTGATATTCGATCTCAACATATTAGAGAGTGCCTTCATTTTGCTAGCATAGTCAGGTATAAAGTGTGAGTAAAACTCACACAACCCCAAGAAAGAGCGTAGCTCATCCTTGTTCTTTGGACTCGGACACTCCACCACTGCTTTTACCAAACCAGGTCTAGGGCTCACTCCATCACCAGAAACAAGATGTCCAAGAAATTCAATCTCTCTCTTCCAGAACTCACATTTATTTTTCTTTACAACAATACCTTTTTTCTCAAAAATACTAAGAACTGACCTCAGAATCTTATTATGTTCCTCCAAGATTTTGCTAAAAATTAGCACATCATCTTGAAAGGTGACTACACCCTTGACTCCTTGAAGCACAGACTGCATGACCCTTTGAAATACAGAGGCCGCAGAAGCTAACCCAAAGAGCATTCTGCAAAATTGGAAGGAACCAAAGGGAGAATTGAAGGCTGTATAATGATGCAACTCAACATCCAACAAGATCTGATGATACGCCGACGCCAGATCAATCTTTGAGAACCATTGAGCATCCCTCAGTTCTTCTAGTAAATCACCTATCTTTGGAAGAGGATCGGCATCCACCCATATCTCTTTCTTGAGACTCCTCAAATCAATGCACAAACGAATCTCACCATTTTGTTTTCATGTGACAACTAATGGACTAAGCCACAAACTTGATTCCACAGGCTCAATAATCCCAGAATTCTCCAGTCTGACCAATTCTTCCTTTAGATCTGCTCTGAGATTAAATGGCACTGACCTGACTTTGTGTTTCACCGGTACAGCATTGTCTTTTACTTTAATCACGTGCCTAAAACCCACAATCTTACCAAGCGAGTCTGAGAACACACTGGGGAATTCCTTTTCTAAACAAGTAGAATCAGGTATGTCTTGCACAACTAATACCTGTTCACTTGTTCCTGGTCTCAATATCATACCAAAAAGGCCTTGATGATACCACCCAAGTATATTTAATCCTCGAAATGCCACATAGATTTTACAGAGAATCTTACGGCCCTTGAATTCCAAAACAATATCAGGAAGATGCTTAAAAACTTCTCTCCCATCAAATCCTAACGAATTTAAAAGAAGGTACTTCTTTCTTTCAGCCCTATAACGTGAGGCCCCAATTGCGCCAATGTACGTTTCAAACGCATCAAACCATTGTCTCCATTAGATCTGAGGCGTACCTGGACTTTCCTACTTCCTGATTGCATGATGTTGTGAATTTCTAAGCAACACAAGCGTTCCCAATCAAAATAACCTTCCCAGATTAGCAATAGAATCAACGGAATACATTTCTGTTACAAAGTGAGAATATTAAACAATCATTATACAACCTATGAATAATTTCTAATTATCTGGACAAATAATACTCCACATATGATGTAGCACAAAAGTACTACAAAACGATTGAGTCTTCACTCTTGTAAAAAAAAATGACTGAGATATTGCAAAGGTGTCACCCACTTGAAACACTGCACAGTTTATCAGAAATGTTCCGATCTTGCACCACAGCCTTGAATTGGACTGCACGCTGAGAACGAAAGTTAATGTAAAAACTCAGCCTCCGAAATGAAACTGACACGGTCTTGCTTGCGGACCCAACGTAAGTCAGTATACAAGCGGACAACTCCCGTTGACAACCGCTCGGCTGAGGAGACAGATAGACATCTTGAAAAGTAAACTAATTTTTCGCGCTGACATTTGCTTCACGTTAACATACGCTATGTGCTGACGAATGTACTAAGAGATTCCTGATTGGCTGGTGACTTCGTAAGATTGTCAACTCCCTTTGCAGTAACAAAGAGATTCCTGATTGGCTGGTGACGTCGATGGATTGCCAAATCCCTTTGCAGGATTCTAATGCGTCATCACTCCCAAAGAGGAGTTGACCGATGCCCAGCTCTCGTTCAAACGAACTTCCACGGAGCAACAAGAGCGCACAATACATAGGCCACAGCATGCAACGCGTTGCAGTGCGAATATAAAACAAACATTAACCGGCCCCTCCCGCTATCCTCCTCACCAGTAGGCTCAGCCAAGTCAGCCGCTGGAGAAGTATACGAACTTCTCAACTCCAAAATTCTGCCGCTGGAGGAGGTAGGGCACCTTTACTTTTCTGCCTTGTATATCTCTTCAGGAACAGATAATTTCCACTTTTCCTGTATTATTGCTTCTTCTTCCCAGCCATCGTCCGACTTCTGTCCGTACTCTGAATCTTCTAGCTGAGGGTAATTACAGCGTAAGTCCTTAACGCTGCAAACTGCTGCGGTGGCTCGCCCCGTCGTCGCCAAAAATTATGTTGTGGTTCACTGGAGTCAGTGACTTCACAGGACACGTTTTAAATAACTGTAGAGTTTATTGTGGGATCAACAAGCCACCTCTCCTCTCACAACAGAAGAGAGGCACCAACTGACTCTTCATAGAACATAGACAAAGAATGTTCCAATGACAACAAATAGGATTCTGTGATAGATCAAACAAGCATATATAAGCACAACACACACCTAGAAAGGTCAAAACCTCCACTGGTCCAACTGTCTTCTTAGGGGCCATAGGGTCCCCAAGTCTTGCATCATCTCCTGAAAACTGGTCAGAAAATCTGAACACTCCATAGACTGTGGGCATCCCACATTGAAAAATCATATAAGTAATGTTTCATAGTGTCTGAACTAGTAACCATTTGAAGTTCTGCAAAAATGTACTAAAGGCTTCAAACAATGAACAAGAAACTGAATAGCCTATGGGCAATGCTTTGTCAACAAAAATACCACCGCAAACTGGATTCCAAGCAACTTAAAATCATCCGGGTGAACAGACAGGAAACTAAAAGCCGAATTAATATCGCATTTCGCCATCAGGGCACTTAGCCCAAGTCTTTTGATCAATGCAATAGCAGAGACCCCTGAGTCATAAGGCATTATGCTCATCTCTTCAGGAATAAAATATTTTATGGATTGAGTTTCTGGACAAGAAAATATCCTGGTACAGTCTAAATTCCCCTGGCTTCTTTTTAGAAACAACCCCAATAGGGGATATGATTACGTTAGGCAACAGGCAATCTACAAAAGGGCCTGGCATCCTTCCTTCTCCATCTTCCTTCAGCTTATGCCATACCGGCTTCTATGCCGCTGGACGGCAAATTCATAGCTCAACAGCACTCTTGTGGACCTTCATAGTTGCACATAAAACCATTTTCAAAACCTTCCAACAATGTTGCTGTGTCTCCTAGAGTAGCACTCTGGGACAACCAGTATCGCAAACAGTCAATCTTAACTGGCGTACAAGCCTTTTCTCATGTTGTTCTATCTTCCTCGCCCTCTGCCCCTCTCACTGTTGCGTTGCCACTGACCCCCTTGTCCCCCAAGTGCTTCTGCTCCCCATAGTGGCCCTCATTAGAAGACAGGGAATCTCCCACTCCATTTTGAGCATTCATGACAAAAACAGCAGTGCTCCCTTTTACACATGCCTTTGTTGTAGGCCCAATATGCTCCTGTGTTTGTGGCTTGCCCTAAACCTCTGAAACCCCACTCCTTATCTGGTGGGATGTCCATGAAAATGCTTATAAATCACCAGCCAGCCCTTTAACGTATAAGTCACCGAGGCGGTGGTGTGGGCATCTAGGTTTGCAAAAACAATTAATTGTCTAACTGTCCTCATTCTCCATCTGGGCCCTAAATACTTCATCGTACCTCACCAAAGCCCAGCCTTGGTTATCTGGGCCTTCCAAGCTACATCCAGGTATTTAGACAATGCTACACATCACTCAAATTTTCACAATATACGCTAACATATATCAAGATAACTGTGGTCCAATTTTCGATTTTAACCAGCACTCATGGCCGCTTGGACGAATCACTGACAGAATATCGAAGATCAGAATATCGACCTACAAAAATATCGCGGCAAGAATATCGAAGTCAAGAATATCAACAGCCTATCTACATTATGGTAAGTACAAAAATATTGAAAAAAAATATCGTTGTCAAAAATATCGTTGTTAAAAATATCGTTTTTTTAGTTAAAAAAAGTAAAATAAAGTAAATAATACATATAATTAAAATTTACATAGTTACAAATATTTTAAAATGTTTAAAATGTATAAATTAAATATATATAATTTATAAATACATGTAATATATACATATAATATATACACTTACTTATTAATATTTTTTTATAATTATGAGGAACATCTTATACATTATAAATACATCTATTCACAAAAAACAAATATATATATAACATTTAAATAAATATATGTAAAAAATTGAAAAAATTAAAATTATTTGTAAAATTAATTATATACTACAGTGGTTCCCAAACTTTTGACTCCTGAGGACCCCCATTCGACTCACCACTAGAAGCCGGGGACCCCCAGCAATTTGTATGGTTTAATTTTCAAACATTAAGGTGTCGATTCCGATCCTGTAAAACCCGGGTACAAATGGTCGTACGGAGCATATTCTCCGTACGACTCGTACCCGGGAAATCCTCCTTACAAAGCAGCAAGTACGATTCGTACAGAAATACCATTTCTGTACGAATCATAAAAAACTACGGGCGGCGAAAAAATGCCCACAATTCCAATCCGGGACATCGCGTACGTGACGTCCGGACGGAGTCAGGCAGCATTTTACGGACCAGCAAGTACGATTCGTGCCTACGTCACTCCGCACGGCTCATTTTTTACGGCAGCCAAAAACTCCCGGGAAATTGAGGACGACGCGAAGAAGGAGCATCGGTATACGACAGACAGCCATGGACCCCATCCTACGTGTCATCCCGGCCGTCCTAGCCTACGACCTGGTGAACCGAAACCGCCGCACACGCCGCAGAAGGTCAGAACAACACCCAGGGGCAAAGGGGGGGGGGGGCGAGGGGCAGGAAATATAACCCCTACCCAATTTAAAACAAATATATCCTGTACATACATTACCTCCAGGGTCTGGTCACTTCGGGGGGCGTGTCCACCAATCCCTGCGTACCGCCACAACGGAAGTACGCGTGGACGCATACCCGTCACCCTAACAATGGTGGTACGGCCCGTACCCACGTCCTCAGAGCGTGGGTATGGTCCGTACCACCATTGTAGTGATGAAGTAGGGGTACGCGTTGTACGGACCGTACCCACGGCCTCAGAGCGTGGGTACGGTCCGTACCACCATTGTAGTGATGATGTAGGGGTACGCGTGATACGGACTGTACCCACGGCCTCAGAGCGTGGGTACGGTCCGTACCACCATTGTAGTGATGATGTAGGGGTACGTGTGGTACGGACCATACCCACGGCCTCAGAGCGTGGGTACGGTCCGTACCACCATTGTAGTGATGATGTAGGGGTACGTGTGATACGGACCATACCCACGGCCTCAGAGCGTGGGTACGGTCCGTACCACGCGTACCCCTACATCACCACAACGATGGTGGTACGGACCATACCCACGCCCTCAGAGCATGGGTACGGTCCGTACCACCATTGTAGTGATGATGTAGTGGTACGCATGGTACGGACCGTACCCACGCCCCACGCGTACCCCTACATCACCACAACAATGGTGGTACGGACCGTACCCATGCCCTCAGAGTGTGGGTATGGACCCTACCACCATTGTAGTGATGATGTAGGGGTACATGTGGTACGGACCATACCCACGCCCTCAGAGCGTGGGTACGGTCCGTACCACCATTGTAGTGATGATGTAGGGGTACGCGTGGTACGGACCATACCCACGGCCTCAGAGCGTGGGTACGGTCCGTACCACGTGTACCCCTACATCACCACAACAATGGTGGTATGGACCATACCCAAGCCCTCAGAGCGTGGGTACGGTCCGTACCACCATTGTAGTGATGATGTAGGGGTACGCGTGGTACAGACCGTACCCACGACCTCAGAGCGTGGGTATGGTCCGTACCACCATTGTAGTGATGAAGTAGGGGTACGCGTGGTACGGACCGTACCCACGGCCTCAGAGCGTGGGTACGGTCTGTACCACACGTACCCCTACATCACCACAACAATGGTGGTACGGACCGTACCCACGCCCTCAGAGCGTGGGTGCGGTCCGTACCACCATTGTAGTGATGAAGTAGGGGTACGCGTGGTATGGACTGTACCCACGGCCTCAGAGCGTGGGTACGGTCTGTACCACCATTGTAGTGATGATGTAGGGGTACGCGTGATACGGACTGTACCCACGGCCTCAGAGCGTGGGTACGGTCCGTACCACCATTGTAGTGATGATGTAGGGGTACGTGTGGTACGGACCATACCCACGGCCTCAGAGCGTGGGTACGGTCCATACCACGTGTACCCCTACATCACCACAACGATGGTGGTACGGACCATACCCACGCCCTCAGATCATGGGTACGGTCCGTACCACCATTGTAGTGATGATGTAGTGGTACGCATGGTACGGACCGTACCCACGCCCCACGCGTACCCCTACATCACCACAACAATGGTGGTACGGACCGTACCCATGCCCTCAGAGTGTGGGTATGGACCCTACCACCATTGTAGTGATGATGTAGGGGTACATGTGGTACGGACCATACCCACGCCCTCAGAGCGTGGGTACGGTCCGTACCACCATTGTAGTGATGATGTAGGGGTACGCGTGGTACGGACCATACCCACGGCCTCAGAGCGTGGGTACGGTCCGTACCACGTGTACCCCTACATCACCACAACAATGGTGGTATGGACCATACCCAAGCCCTCAGAGCGTGGGTACGGTCCGTACCACCATTGTAGTGATGATGTAGGGGTACGCGTGGTACAGACCGTACCCACGACCTCAGAGCGTGGGTATGGTCCGTACCACCATTGTAGTGATGATGTAGGGGTACGCGTGGTACGGACCGTACCCACGGCATCAGAGCGTGGGTACGTCCGTACCACGCGTACCCCTACATCACCACAACAATGGTGGTACGGACCGTACCCACGCCCTCAGAGCGTGGGTACAGTCTGTACCACCATTGTAGTGATGATGTAGGGGTATGCGTGGTACGGACCGTACCCACGGCCTCAGAGCGTGGGTACGGTCCGTACCATCATTGTAGTGATGATGTAGGGGTACGCGTGGTACAGACCGTACCCACCCTATGAATGCGGGGGTACGGACCGCATCACCTGTACCCCTAGGGCACCAGTACATTTGTGATACAAGGCATACACATGCCACAAATGTTGTCATAGGGCCTGGTGCAGCATATAACCAGTATATTGGGGTGTGTGTATGCCCAGGACAGCAGTGTACTGCACCAAGGGTGCGGGCGGGTAGGTGGGTGGCTGCCTAGGATTCCCAGCAGTGGACAGAGACATGTGAGGGGTGGGTGCAGAGGACTTCCAGCAGTGGACAGAGACATGGAGGTGGGTGCGGAGGACTCCCAGCAGTGGGCAGAGACATGTGAGGGGTGGGTGCAGAGGACTCCCAGCAGTGGACAGAGACATGGGGGTGGGTGCAGAGGACTCCCAGCAGTGGGCAGAGACATGTGAGGGGTGGGTGCAGAGGACTCCCAGCAGTGGACAGAGACATGGGGGTGGGTGCAGAGGACTCCCAGCAGTGGACAGAGACATGGGGGTGGGGGCAGAGGACTAGCAGAGGACTCCCAGCAGTGGACAGAGACATGTGAGGGGTGGGTGCAGAGGACTCCCAGCAGTGGACAGAGACATGGGGGTGGGTGCAGAGGACTCCCAGCAGTGGACAGAGACATGTGAGAGGTGGGTGCCCATCACTCCCAGCAGTGGACAGAGACATGGGGGTGGGTGCAGAGGACTCCCAGCAGTGGACAGATACATGTGAGGGGTGGGTGCAGAGGACTCCCAGCAGTGGACAGAGACATGGGGGTAGGTGCAGAGGACTCCCAGCAGTGGACAGAGACATGTGAGGGGTAGGTGCCCATCACTCCCAGCAGTGGACAGAGACATGGGGGTGGGTGCATTGGACTCCCAGCAGTGGACAAAGACATGTGAGGGGTGGGTGCAGAGGACTACCAGCAGTGGACAGAGACATGGGGGTGGGTGCAGAGGACTCCCAGCAGTGGACAGAGACATGTGAGGGGTGGGTGCAGAGGACTCCCAGCAGTGGACAGAGACATGGGGGTGGGTGCAGAGGACTCCCAATAGTGGACAGACATGTGAGGGGTGGGTGCCCATCACTCCCAGCAGTGGACAGAGACATGGGGGTGGGTACAGAGGACTCCAAGCAGTGGACAGAGACATGGGGGTGTGTACATCATTATCAGATGACCACAACTCCATGGGTGTATGTACGCATCCCTAATTTTTGACTATGATGATAGTGCCATAACAACACATCACTGGCAGCAGTGCCCCACTCCCAGAAGGATGGATGTCTTTCCCCCACTGCATGACACACCACATGTGGGTGTGAGGACAAATGACACATGCATACCCACCCCTGGCGGATGCAGCACAATACACACACAGAGATCATGCCACAAGACTGTATTGTCATGTCAATGCCTACTAAACTAAGAGAGCCAAAGGGAACACACACTGTCACGCACATCCCAGGACTGATAGGAATGTACAGGTGCTGGGACAGCCACCAAGATGTTGTCTCCCATGGAAGGAATAGGGTGGAGTTCCCACAGATACAATGCCCACAATTGTGAGTCAGGTGCCCAATACCCTGCAGAACAAGTATCATATGTGTGCTAGGCTGGGATTACGCACATGCATAGTGCGGAAAAGGGACAATTTTTCCATGAAGGCATGGCAACATACTCAATACACAAGTACAGTGACTACCAAGGATGGCACAGACGATGCAGCCGGATACATTGCTGAGCAGGCATGGCCATAGTTGAAGGGATCAGTCACCAACAAAGGAAATGTAGACACCCCCTTTTGTACCACTTTGTTCGCCATAAGTTGGCAGGGTATGCTCAGACGTGAGTCCCTTGCTCACTTTGCCACTGGATTCAAGCAAGCCTGGCTGAAGACGGCTGAAATGCCAGAAACCGGTCCTAGGAAGCTTGTTTCCGGTCCAGGAAATGCATGGCTTGGCAGTTTGGGCTGGACTGTTCCCATGAGGCACAGGGTCAGACTGATTTGCATATGGCCATGTGTGAACTGGGGTGGCAGAGTGGGCTAAAGAACGGTGATGGATCAAACCCAGATCTGTTGACTGGGTGTGAGTGTTTGATTGGTTCTGATGCTCCGTCCATCACCACCCCCTTTTGTACCGCGAGGTCCATGGACTCTTCACTGACGGCAGCAGTGAGTCTCCTGCAGCGCTTCGTCCCCCCCTACCCCTGCCCCATCCACACTTCCCACTCCCATGCCTGTCCCATGCACACCCAGACATTCCCAAGCACGCACCCCACCAGACACAGGCAGCACACCAACACATAAGGGCAAGCGCACACCTCCTGGCACGCACACTCAGGGGGATAAAGGCACACCCACTGGGTCTGGGGCACACAGGCATACACGCAGCCAGAGTCTGAGTCCGCATGCCTCACTACCCAGTCCCTCCAAAGACACTCCCCTCGGCTCCCCTGCCCCACAGTCTGACAAGGAGAGCTACTTGGCTGTGCTGGGCCTCAGCCCCACTGGGTCACCAGCCCGCAAACGGGCAAGGCACTCCACGGGTAGGGGAGTTGAGTCCCCACCTGTCCTCCCCCTCCCCCAGTAGCGCTGCACCCCATCCCTCCGACTGCCCCTCCTTTGTGCCTGTAGTTTCTTCGGGTGCAGGGGATACTCTGGATGCCCTGGCAGAAGTGTGCAGCTCCGAGCTCACCTCCACCTTTGGCGCTGCCCCACCCCCTGTGCTGGAGGCATCCATCCCTGCACCCACCACACCTACCCTTATGCCTCCTGTCCCTGCGGTGCCTGGTCCTTCCCCACATGATGCCCCCCCCCCAGTCGACGAACCTGAGCGTTCTAATGTGCAGGCAAGCTAGGGGAGACGCGTGGTCATGTGCCCCCCCAAGGACTTCTGATCTGGACTGGCCATTGGCCTTTGTAAATAGTGTCCTTTAATAATTTTTAATTTAATGCTAAATAAAGCATTTTCTTTTTACTTTGAACACTATTGCATTGCAGGTATTGATGTTGGTGCTGATGCTCCAGGAGTTGGGGTTGTGGTAATGTGTTAGGTTTCAGGGAAATGTGGTAGTCTGATGCTCATGGGGTGGACCATGGTATCTGCGTGCTATCACAAGGTCTCTGCAAAGAATCTTTGGTCGTGTATGCTATTTGTGTTTGGAGACATTGTCCCAAGGAGTGTTCCTTCCTCTGTGGCACCTGCCATCTTCCCTGCAGGGGTATGCTCAGACGTGAGTCCCTTGCTCACTTTGCCACTGGATTCAAGCAAGCCTGGCTCAAGACGGCTGAAATGCCAGAAACCGGTCCTAGGAAGCTTGTTTCCGGTCCAGGGAAGGCATGGCTTGGCAGTTCGGGCTGCACTGTTCCCATGAGGCACAGGGTCAGACTGATTTGCATATGGCCATGTCTGAACTGGGGTGGCAGAGTGGGCTAAAGAATGGTGATGGATCAAAACCCAGATCTGTTGACTGGGTGTGAGTGTTTGATTGGTTCTGATACTCCGTCCATCACCACCCCCTTTTGTACCGCTTTGTTCGCCATAAGTTGGCAGGGTATGCTCAGACGTGAGGCCCTTGCTCACTTTGCCACTGGATTCAAGCAAGCCTGGCTGAAGACGGCTGAAATGCCAGAAACCGGTCCTAGGAAGCTTGTTTCCGGTCCAGGGAAGGCATGGCTTGTCAGTTCGGGCTGCACTGTTCCCATGAGGCACAGGGTCAGACTGATTTGCATATGGCCATGTCTGAACTGGGGTGGCAGAGTGGGCTAAAGAACGGTGATGGATCAAAACCCAGATCTGTTGACTGGGTGTGAGTGTTTGATTGGTTCTGATACTCCGTCCATCACCACCCCCTTTTGTACCGCTTTCTTCGCCATAAGTTGGCAGGGTATGCTCAGACGTGAGTCCCTTGCTCACTTTGCCACTGGATTCAAGCAAGCCTGGCTGAAGACGGCTGAAATGCCAGAAACCGGTCCTAGGAAGCTTGTTTCCGGTCCAGGGAAGGCATGGCTTGGCAGTTCAGGCTGCACTGTTCCCATGAGGCACAGGGTCAGACTGATTTGCATATGGCCATGTCGGAACTGGGGTGGCAGAGTGGGCTAAAGAACGGTGATGGATCAAAACCCAGATCTGTTGACTGGGTGTGAGTGTTTGATTAGTTCTGATACTCCGTCCATCACCACCCCCTTTTGTACCGCTTTGTTCGCCATAAGTTGGCAGGGTATGCTCAGACGTGAGTCCCTTGCTCACTTTGCCACTGCATTCAAGCAAGCCTGGCTGAAGACGGCTGAAATGCCAGAAACCAGTCCTAGGAAGCTTGTTTCCGGTCCAGGGAAGGCATGGCTTGGCAGTTCGGGCTGCACTGTTCCCATGAGGCACAGGGTCAGACTGATTTGCATATGGCCATGTCTGAACTGGGGTGGCAGAGTGGGCTAAAGAACGGTGATGGATCAAAACCCAGATCTGTTGACTGGGTGTGAGTGTTTGATTGGTTCTGATACTCCGTCCATCACCACCCCCTTTTGTACCGCTTTGTTCGCCATAAGTTGGCAGGGTATGCTCAGACGTGAGTCCCTTGCTCACTTTGCCACTGGATTCAAGCAAGCCTGGCTGAAGACGGCTGAAATGCCAGAAACCGGTCCTAGGAAGCTTGTTTCCGGTCCAGGGAAGGCATGGCTTGGCAGTTCGGGCTGCACTGTTCCCATGAGGCACAGGGTCAGACTGATTTGCATATGGCCATGTCTGAACTGGGGTGGCAGAGTGGGCTAAAGAACGGTGATGGATCAAAACCCAGATCTGTTGACTGGGTGTGAGTGTTTGATTGGTTCTGATACTCCGTCCATCACCACCCCCTTTTGTACCGCTGAGTCCATGGACCTCAGCAACAACCGTTGGTCAGACATTGCTGCTGACATGCCATAAATGAAAGACACCATCTGTGTCAGCAGTCTGGTGTGGCCATGGAGGACATTCAGCATCGATGTCTGGCCAACCTGCAACTGCCGCTGAATGTCCACAGACTCTGCAGTGAGGGCAGCAGGGGGGACAGGGGCAGGTGGTGCGGTGCCTGGCACAAAGGAGACATGGTGGTGCCCTGCACGGACAGAAGGGACCGGAGCAACTGGGAGGGTGGTGATGGGAATGGAGGAGGCGGTGACAGATGTTGTGCTGCTGCCAGGTGTTGTAACAGTCTCTGCCCCCTCGAGGAGTTCAGCCTCGGACCCGTCAGCGTCGTAGTCGGTGTCACCACCAGACAGGTCCTCTGCCTGACTCCCCTCGCCCTCCGTGCCACTTGCTCCCGCAGACTCGCCAGCAGTGGTGGCACCGGTGCTGGATCCCTCCTCCACGTCTGTGCAGGTGTCTCCCTCGGTGTCCTCTGATGATGCTGTGGGCAAGGTGAAGATACAGAAAATAATCAGTCACCTGTATACATCTGACACCTGAGTCCAAACAAAATATGTCACATTGCATTTCAGGAAATGCATCATGAGTAACATCTAGAATACTCCGCACATATGTAAGCCCTGCACTCCCCAGTTGGTTGACCCACCATGCCACTTGGAAACCAGGAAAATTAGGACACAACAGCAAATAACTTGATATCGAATTATACTGAGAAGCTAGTGTCTGTAAACAGTTGAGCACAGCAAGACTATGAAGGCATGCCACCTCTTGTTCACTGTGAACAAAACAGTATTGGTGCACCCAAGGCCAAATAACAGACCTCAATGCTGAAGGTGTCCCCACACTCAGAGACCTGTGAGTACTTTGGAAACCCAAACGAAATACATTGTGATCCCTTTGGAATCACAACACTTTACACAATCTACATGTTCAGAATGTGTGAATGTGCCACTTTGTGAACATAACACACATGTGCCTGTATAAAAGAAGTAACACAAGGAGGTGCACCCAAAACTACATTTACACAGTCATTGTATAAGCTGCCAGCCTTATTCAAATAAGCCACTGTTAGGAAGAAATGGGGTTTCAGTAAGTACATATACATGGCACTATGGCGGTCTGGATGACTTGACACTCGTAAGTTGGTATCAGCAACAACCAAGGACTTACCCAAATGCAACCACACTGTGGGAACATGTATATGTATAATCGCAAAACAAGTGGTATTTGAACTGTGCCTTTCTTTTAAATGTGCCAGTGTGTCCCCAGAAAGTGTAAAGGTGGTTTCTTGTGCACTTCCTTGGGAGACATCTGTCATGCAAACACATTATTGTCCTTCACAACAGAACATAAAAGTCAAGCATTAAAAAAATGGAGACATGTTGACAAGTGTAGTGAGTGCCAAGGTACAACACTACTTGACTATCAACTTGAATCATGCCACCTGTCACATGTCCATCCATACCATGATGACACAGTTGGAAACACATCTGACCCACTGCCTGTCATGTGAAGTGGCACACATGTCCAAACATAGGACAATGCATAAGCTAATGGGCCTGCAATTGTGTTGGAATAAGGAGCACCTGCACTGAGGAGACACCGTCATGGGAACCAAGAATGTCCACACAGATGTCAGCACACAAAGACCAAACTACGTAGCATCTGGACCACACACTGGTGCCAAATATGGATGAGCAGGAACCATGTATTTGAACTTTTGACACATGCTGCAAAGCACAAACATTAAACCCTGCACAACATGACTGGGTCACTGCACGTTGAGTGTCTGTCCAGACAATTATCACACACAGGTCAGACCTGGCAAGGAGACATAAGGTTTGGACATGTAGGCCTTGCCCGCACAAACCCCCCATACCTGAGACAATGTGATTAAGACAGATCAAGAAGTTACACCTAATAATCTGGGTTTACTAAAATGTGCATCAAGAATTCCTAAATGTACTCAACATCACCTCGTGAGGCTGCCAACACATATTTGTGACAAAAAACCATCAACAGATAGTTGTACATAGACACACAGGCACTGGCCAGTGTGAGTATGCACAAGCCAAATGGGGTCACCCTGTACAGTGGACACATGTAGCACACTTTACATAAATAGAAATGAGGCCAGGGAACAATGCCACAAAGGCCAACCTATGCTGAACACACAGAGAATGGATGACACACATGATTCCGAGGCAAGGGTGTCTCAGGGGACTGTAGTGGGCACACTGCTCCATGGTCCTGGAATGATCTGACTGTAACATGAGCAACCGTCCCGGCACTATGCTTATCTCCCACTCATGCACATCATGTCTGAGGCCACAACATCGGTCATACATCCTGCAAGTCTGTTCATTTGAAACCTCACACTCCTATGTTGAGACTCAGCATCAGTGCCAACAAATATGGACCCCCAAATGACTGAACAGGACAGGGCACAGGCAAGGTACCAACACATGTCACAGACCACCCCCCCCCCACATGATGCAGAAAGCAGTGTGCACTTGGATTAACTGGCATCCTAGATGACCATGTGCAATAGTGATTGCACACAGACCAGGGAAAACATGTCAAGGAGGGGAAGGGAGGAATAACAGCACTGGTTGACTTGGGGGAACAGGATATGCACTGCACATATAAACCCTGGCAGTGTATCCAGGCGACTGAGCACTTCCAAAAGCTGGTGACACACAGCAAACACACATGTACTTACACCCTCCTTGCTGCTGTTTCTCCTGTAACTGCCTATCCATCTCAGGGAAGACCACCGCCAGGACACGCTTCATCTCGTGGGTCAGGCGTCGGCGCCTGCCGTGGCGGCGTGGAGGTGAGTCCTCCAGCAGGACCCGGGCGATTCTCCTGGTCCAGCACCGGATGTCCTGCCAGCGTTTCCTCACTTGGGCTAGGCACCGACTGCGACCCTCCATCGATATCACGGCCCGCTTCCATAAATTCCCCTTCTGGTAGGCAGTTACCTGTGAGGATGACAAAGTGAGACAACATCACTACACCTGCTCCATGTCACAGAGACACACATTTGAACATCTTTGATATGTTGAACAGGGCATAGTATGCTGCCAACGAATAGCACCTTTGTCATAGGGACATTAGCCTCTGTGGAAGCCCCAATGCACTACATGGCATTGAAAGTACACAGGTGGCATGAGGGGTGCGACACACTCCCTGATCATGGCACTTACTGTGCATCACTAGCAACACCAGGCTGATGGACAGCACCTCAAAGCAGTCACATGCCCCAGGCCACTGACGCATCCTCAGCAGAGTACACAGACACACACAGGCACAGATCAATGACCTGCCATTGCCAACAGCAGATACAAACCTCACTCTGCACATGTGACACTTGCCTGTGGGGTGTCACAGGTGTAGGGCTTGCTCAGCAAGTCATACACACAGCACGGCTTACTTCTCACATCAGATGGGTAGAGCTGTTGCCTCCTCCATGCAGCTGTGGTGCAACACTCCACATAGACACTCACCCACATGACAAGGAACATTCACACACATCAATGTCCAGGGGGTGTACACATCATTTGGACACTCTCACCACAGCTCCACTCAACTCACACACATCTGTGGGTACAGTCACCTGTCACACCGGGGGGACCACTGAATCACCTCAGGACTATAGAACAAAAATGGCCCAAAGGATTAGCCAGGCTGAATGTGCCATGCACTATGCAGTGAATGTCGCAGTAAGCACAATGCAAGTGAGGAGTGCACACATGAACTACATCATGCTCTGCATGAGAGACATAGACCATTCCCCCCCTAGGACCCACTCTAAACAACATTGCATGTCTGTCACACCTGGACACAATGCCAGAAGTGACAGTCACAAAAAAAGGGGCACAGTCAAAGGTAGTGGAGTCCACACTCACCTGCTCCCCTGGTTTCCCATACAGGCTGGGGTACTGTGGGAGGATGACATCAAGCAATGCCTCATTCTCCTCTTGGGTGAAAGGCTGGGCCCTCTCCACAGACCTTGACATGGTGCCAGAGGAAGCACAGACAGCAGCAGTGGTGTCGACTGAAAGGTTGTTCAGGCAAGTGCCCTCTCATGGGTTCGGCCTGACTTATATCTGCTTGCTGGGGTCTTTCATTTACAGGAGTACAGAGTGATTGGTCAGACTCATTTGCATCCTACGTTTCCTCCAATCCCTTTAAACATACACCAGTGACAGCATTTGCATGGTTCAAATTAGCAGCATCATGTCAAGTCAACAACCACTTTGCAACATTGTATTTTGTGGCCAACTGACTTTCCAAGGCCACCTGATGGAAAACTTTGAACAGAAAACTCAGTATCCATGACAACCAGCATGCATTTAGGGCCTAAAACTTGTCCCTTATGTGTCCCCTATGTAATTTTCAAATCCCCACAAAGGTACGGTGCGTTTCACATGTACGTGTACGCACTAGTTGTACACGTACGTGTAGGCACTGGTAGTACACGTATGTGTACCTCCTCAGTACACGTACGTGTACGCACTAGTTGTACACGTACGTGTAGGCACTGGGAGTACACGTACGCGTACTACCTCAGTACATGTACGCACTGGGAGTACACGTATGTGTACTGAGGTAGTACAGGTACGTGTACTCCCAGTGCCTACACGTACGTGTATAACTAGTGCGTACACGTACGTGTACTGAGGTAGTACACGTACGTGTACTACCAGTGCCTACACGTACGTGTACAACTAGTGCGTACACGTATGTGTACTGAGGTAGTATACGTATGTGTACTACCAGTGCCTACACATACGTGTACACGTACGTGTAGGCACTGGTAGTACACGTACGTGTACTACCTCAGTACACGTATGTGTACGCACTAGTTATACACGTACGTGTAGGCACTGGGAGTACACGTACCTGTACTACCTCAGTACACATACGTGTACTACCAGTGCCTACACGTACGTGTACAACTAGTGCGTACACATACGTGTACTGAGGTAGTACATGTACGTGCACTCCCAGTGTGTACGTGTACTGAGGTAGTACACGTACGTGTACTCCCAGTGCCTACACATACGTGTACAACTAGTGCATACACGTACGTGTACTGAGGTAGTACACGTACGTGTATTCCCAGTGCGTACGTGTACTGAGGTAGTACACGTACGTGTATTACCAGTGCCTACACGTTCGTGTATGCACTAGTTGTACACGTACGTGTACTAAGGCAGCACACATACGTGTGTACAGACCGTAACACGCGTGCTCCTACAGCACCACTACTATAGTTATACGGACTGTACCCACACCCTCAGAGCGTGTGTACGGTGCGTTTCACAGCTTACACTGGTGATAGGGGGCGCACACATAATCAATGGAGGTGTCAGACTCGCACAAGGCTGTACATCAAGTCATTGTCATTGCAGTCCTTCATGTGCAGGGCCTAGGTGTGTCAGGCAGTGATATTGTACATGTCTCCTCATGTTTAAGCACAATAGACTTCTACCATCGCGTATCTGCCGGACAGCATTTTTAGATTGGTGTACGCTGTGTATATTTTAAACTGCGCTATATTGCATAGCGCTGCTGCTGCTCTTGCGGTACTTATTATTCAGCGGGGGTCCTAGATTAGGCTTACCTGCATCATAAATCGTAACCTCACCCGCACTTTGCGGGATCCAGCCAGTAGGGTCGGGGCGCTTCGTCCGCCATCTTGGGTAGGGCTGAGGCTTCGGACATTCGTAGCGCCATTTTGGGTGGGGCTAGAGGCTCTAGCAGCCGGAAGCCCGCGCACTGGAGAGCTTATTTAAACTGCTCTCGACTGACTCTCCTTAGACTTCTACCATCGCGTATCTGCCGGACAGCATTTTTAGATTGGTGTACGCTGTGTATATTTTAAACTGCGCTATATTGCATCGCGCTGCTGCTGCTCTTGCGGTACTTATTATTCACCTGGCATCTGTGGGGACAGTAAGCGGGGGTCCTAGATTAGGCTTACCTGCATCATAAATCGTAACCTCACCCGCACTTTGCGGGATCCAGCCAGTAGGGTCGGGGCGCTTCGTCCGCCATCTTGGGTAGGGCTGAGGCTTCGGACATTCGTAGCGCCATTTTGGGTGGGGCTAGAGGCTCTAGCAGCCGGAAGCCCGCGCACTGGAGAGCTTATTTAAACTGCTCTCGACTGACTCTCCTTAGACTTCTACCATCGCGTATCTGCCGGACAGCATTTTTAGATTGGTGTACGCTGTGTATATTTTAAACTGCGCTATATTGCATCGCGCTGCTGCTGCTCTTGCGGTACTTATTATTCACCTGGCATCTGTGGGGACAGTAAGCGGGGGTCCTAGATTAGGCTTACCTGCATCATAAATCGTAACCTCACCCGCACTTTGCGGGATCCAGCCAGTAGGGTCAGGGCGCTTCGTCCGCCATCTTGGGTAGGGCTGAGGCTTCGGACATTCGTAGCGCCATTTTGGGTGGGGCTAGAGGCTCTAGCAGCCGGAAGCCCGCGCACTGGAGAGCTTATTTAAACTGCTCTCGACTGACTCTCCTTAGACTTCTACCATCGCGTATCTGCCGGACAGCATTTTTAGATTGGTGTACGCTGTGTATATTTTAAACTGCGCTATATTGCATCGCGCTGCTGCTGCTCTTGCGGTACTTATTATTCACCTGGCATCTGTGGGGACAGTAAGCGGGGGTCCTAGATTAGGCTTACCTGCATCATAAATCGTAACCTCACCCGCACTTTGCGGGATCCAGCCAGTAGGGTCGGGGCGCTTCGTCCGCCATCTTGGGTAGGGCTGAGGCTTCGGACATTCGTAGCGCCATTTTGGGTGGGGCTAGAGGCTCTAGCAGCCGGAAGCCCGCGCGGCGTAATACTATTAATAGGTATGGGAAAACAGGCGCGCAGCGGATGCGCGCAGCGGTCGCGCCGTAGTCGCGCCGGAGGTGCGCCAGAGGTAAGCCCGTTTGCGCCCGTTCGCGTCCCCGGTGCGTCAGGGGCGCCTCTGGCCACTCACTTGGTCGACAACTATGAGGATGGTAACAACTCACCGTACCGTACGGTGGACGGTGTTCAACATCGATTAGGTCCCTCATCGGGCAAAAATCTTTCCTGCGGCCTACTGAATGTTCGCTCTCTCGTGAAACATCATGCTGAGATAGCCCTGTTACTGGAATCCTTACATTTGGATATACTATTTGTAACGGAAACATGGACCACGGAGGACTGTGGGCTGGAACTCGGTTGGGCTTGCCCTCCGGGCTATTTGATTAGACACGTACCTCGAGCCTCTGGCAGGGGAGGTGGAGTAGGTTACATTTTTAAAGATTCGATCTCCCTGGTGGAATTAGTAGTTAGGGAAGTCGTGGGGTTTGAGCTCATGGGCTTCTCTATCATGTCCCAGAGTGGCTCTTTGATTACAGGGTTGTTATGTTATAGACCTCCCTCCTCGACCACAACCTCTTTTCAGTCACTGGTTGATTTAATTTATGATCTTTCAAATTCCCACGCTAAAATCCTAATATTGGGAGACTTTAACCTCTGGCCTTCCGGCCCTCAAGATCTGGCCTATAGAGAGCTCTGCCAATCGTGTGGTAACATTCAACTCACACAGCTGGTTTCTTCACCCACGCATGTTAAGGGACATGTGCTAGATCTGATCTTCGCTGAGTCGGAGGTGGTGGTAGTGAAAGAGATCCTGGAGCAGGGCTGGACAGATCATTTTCTGATTAATATGTCCATTGGTCTATCCGGGCCGTTAAGATCAACCAATATAAGTGGCTTTAAATTTAAGCGTCAATGGGCTCGCCTTCTTAGAGAGCCAACTCGTCCTACTCTACTGCCTAGGGGTTTTCAGGTGAAGGAGAGTGTAGATAAGAGCTATACTGCACTCTGTCAGCAAATTTCGACATCCCTTGACGAATTGGTCCCTCTGCAGAGGGTGAGGGAGAGACCCAGAGTGACTAATGCCTGGTTTAATGACGATCTGAGACAGCATAAGATCCGCTGCAAACAGGCTGAGCGTACTTGGAGGAGAGGATACAAGGAGTCGGATAGGGTAGCGTATAGAGTGGCCTTACAGGTATATAAGACTCAACTAAGAAGCGCTAAGGCAAAGTTCTTAGAAGACACCTTGGATAAGGCCACAAATAAATCACAAACCCTATTCAAGCTGGTTAACAACTTGTCTAATCCATCTTGTACAACTCCAGCTATTCCGGCCTCTCAGGATCTGTGTGACTCTCTGGCCGTTGCATTTGAGGAGAAAATAAGGACTATCCTGAATGGACTCTCAGTGCCCGGACAGTTGGTGTCACCGCTACCTCCTTCACTGGAATCTCTCTGCCACTCGGTGTCGCTCAGGGATAACAACAGGGTAGATACTTTTTGTTTACCTTGTTTTCCCATTCCTTCATTGGAGGAATTCGATGCACTGGCCAATGGAGTGTCTTCGGGCTCGCCATTGGATCCAATGCCTCATAAGATCTGGAAGGCATTTCAGGATGAGCTGTTCCCTCCACTTTACTCCATCTGCTGTCAGTCACTGACGACGGCGACAGTTCCAGTTAGTTGGAAAGTGGCAATAGTAACTCCACTATTAAAGAAGGCTTCTTTAGATCCATCATGTCCAGTCAACTATAGGCCCATCTCGCTTCTACCTTTTGCAATAAAGGTTCTCGAGAGATGGGTCACAAGAGCCTTGTCCAACTATCTGGAATTAAACTCTTGCCTGGATACAGCTCAGTATGGCTTCAGACCGGCCCATGGTACTGAGACCGCATTGGTTACCGTGTTGGATGATCTACGAACGCACGTCGACAGGGGCAGATCAGTTTTTCTGGTGCTGCTGGACATGTCGGCCGCGTTCGACACGGTCGACCATGCGGTTCTCCTGGAGCGTCTCCATAGTGCGGGAGTAACCAATTTAGCTTTAGGTTGGTTAAGGTCTTATCTCAGTGACAGACAGCAAGCGGTGGCTTTACCACCATTTCGATCAGCCACTCGACAGGTGAATCAGGGTGTTCCTCAAGGGTCGGCGATTAGTCCGATCCTGTTTAATCTATATCTTCGACCCCTTATAGAACTGATTAAGTCATTCGGCATATCAGTCATCAATTATGCCGATGACACTCAACTGATTTTTTCATTTGAGGGTAGTGAGTCGGTTTCGAAAGACACCTTTCATCGCTGTATGTCGGCCACAGCCGAATGGCTGCGAACTAACTCACTCCAGTTCAACGGGTCTAAAACGGAGGTTCTCCATTGCTCTCCTGATCGCCTCCCCCGTGCGCTGCCTGATGATTTCTGGCCACCATCTATCCCGGGTTCTGTGGCAGGAGCTAAATCGGCTCGTAATTTAGGAGTGGTATTTGAACCTGACCTACAGCTGGATGGTTCAGTAAATAAGACCGCAGCGACTTGCATGAGCTTGCTTCGTGCCTTACGCAAAATTTTGCCAATACTCCCCCCAGGTGTCCGAGCAGAGGTGGTGCGTAGTATTATACGCAGTAGATTAGACTACTGCAACGCGCTGCTTCTAGGAGCTCCAAAAAAACTGATCCTTAAGTTGCAGAGGATCCAGAACATGGCGGCGAAACTGGCTTTATCGCGCCCACGCTCTGCTTCCTCTTCTGCAGCTCTAGCTGATCTACACTGGCTGCCGATACAACAGAGGATTGCGTTCAAGGCGTCATGTCTTGTATTTAAGGCGTTGCATGGACTTGGGCCAATTCCACTCCAGGGCCTTTTTTCATGGTACCAAGCCGCCCGGCCTCTGAGATCCTCATCGGCGTTTCTGGTGCGGATTCCAAGGATCACTAGAGCAAGGATAGGTGGCCGCGCTTTTAGCTATGCGGCCGCCTCACTATGGAACTCCCTTCCTCTGGCGCTGAGGGGTAATCAAGATCTGCTCTCCTTTAAAAGGGACCTTAAGACCTATCTGTTCCCAAGGGCAATGTAAACATTCTTCCGATGGTTTATGAGGTCTCAGTGCCAGGATACCCTTTGGGTGACAGTTGCGCTTAATAAATAATAAATACATACATACATACAGATGTGTGATGACCTGTGTACACATGTCATGTGTGATGGGGCACTATGTGGCACACTTCCCCTTCACACTTTGCACATGTGTGCATGTAGTACAAACGTGTCAAGCACAGCATCACTGGTATGGCACAGTCACCAACACCCGCAAATGTCCCCTGATGCCAAGGACAGGGACACTGATAACTGACATTTAACGACCAGCGTGCCACGATGTGACTATGTCATGTATGTGTCACGTGTTCCCATGAGCTGGCTGTTGTTGTCCCGCCAACTGCATCTGCTGTTGCTGCATCCAACATGTGACGGTGTGTAGATGGGCATGGTACACATCTACGCACACCATGCCACATGTGGAATCCCACGTAACGTGTGTCTGTACACATCGAACATGGTATTTCGACATGAGGACATATCTGCTTTGTCTCAATGTCTGTGTTTTCAGTTTTCACGTGTACCCCTTCATCGCAATGTGTGTGATCTGTACATTCGACCTTCCATGTGACCTGTGCGTCTAGCTTGCCGCCAGCTGTCTGTATGAGATGACATCCTTCAAATGCAGATATGTGGATGTATGTCACTCCTGTGATGTCTCTGGCTGTTCACTTACACTGGCCCACAGCTCGTTTCAGGGCATGTCATGTAGACTTGACAATCAACGGGTGTAGCTAGCTTTTCATAGGAGTATCACCTGGCTGGCATACGTGTCCTGGATGTATTGCACAGACCAGACTCTGTATTTAGCAGATGTGTAGTAGCAGTTGAGCATGTGCTCAGTTCATTGACATTGGTGTAGTAATGTACTCACTCTTCGTTATTCATTCCAATTTTCTGCAGGGCACCGCCTCTCCCCCGACCAATGCCAGACTTGGGTGCCATGAGGGAACGTGACTGCATAAGACGTTACCGCTTCTCGCAACAGTTTATTGAGAACTTGACCGCAAAGCTGGAACCACACCTCCAACCGCGACACAGGTATCCTACTGTGCTGACCCCCAAGATGAAGGTGATGGCAGCCCTACATTTTTTTGCCACCGGTACGTTTCAATTCACCATAGCTGATGTTGGTGGCATGTCACAGACTATGTTCAGCCGTGTCCTGCATGATGTTTTAGAAGCCATGTTGGAGCACCTGGATGAATTCATCCATTTTCCAACTTGTGAGCAGTTGACAGGTGTCAAGAGTGAGTTCAATGCCCTGGGAGGGATGCCTCATGTAATTTGGTCCATTGATGGGACACATGTGGCTTTGGTACCACCACAGGCACAGGAGGTAGCCTATCGCAACCTTAAACATTATCACTCTATTAATGCCCTTGTGGTGTGTCTACCTAACATGCTGATTTCCCATGTCTGTGCACGTTTTCCAGGGTCAACACATGATGCCTACATCATTAGGCGTAGCAGGGTGCCACAAATGATGCTGCGGCTGCACAACGAACCAGCATGTCTTGTTGGTGGGTATACTCTGTTTGTCCTGTGTTTAGCGGTATCTTTGTATCTTACGGCATCTCCTGACCCACTTATTTACATGATGTTTCCATGTAGGGGACTCTGGCTATCCCAACATGCCATGGCTGATGACGCCTCTCCGCAACCCCAGAAGAGCTGCAGATCACCGTTACAACAACGCCCATGGGACGTTTGGCCTCCTGAAGAGCCGATTCCGGTGCCTTCACAAGACAGGCAGGTCCCTCCCATATGCACCGGTGAAGGTCTGCAAAATCTTCCTTGTGTGCTGCATGCTGCACAACATGGCAGTGGAGAAGGCAGTGCCACTCATCCTGGATCCGGATGAGCAGGAACATCCACCCGTGGAGGATGAAGGGCTTGGTCACGAGGCAAGTGAAGAGGAGGAGAACCTCCAGAGTCAGCTCATACGCAACTTCTTCTCATAATGGTGAGTCCCTGGGTCTGAGTGTGCACGCTTGGAGCCTTGTGTGGCATGTGTTGCAATGTGTGTGTTCAGCTGACTGTATGCTAAGTGACTTAGAGGTGTGTTCAGATGTGTCACTCGAGTGATGATGTCATTCCACACATTTTAGGTGAGACACTCAATTTTAAACTAGCATGGTGACAAACTTATTCCTGTAGAGTAAATGACCATGCATGCGGATGACAATCTTTTCAATTACTTCTTGTGTGTCTGTCATCCCCAGGTAGTTGCGCATGCTGTCTGCTCGTGTCATCATTGGCCTCCTGCTATTCCTCATGAGTATTGCAACGTGTGCTGAATCAGCGTCCCATGCACGGACATGGTGAAAAGTCTTTTTGGGTAAGGATTGCTGCAAGGCATTTTGGGGGTGGTAGGTGTTTGGAATGTGTGGGCACTGCTCCTGTGCATGTTGTGTTACTATGCATACAAGTCGACTCACCATGGGGCACATGACATGTTTCATGACTCCCATGAATTGATAGTCACCCTTCGTGACAGTCATCTGTAATGGGATTGTGGATTCTGATGAAGGCATCAATGTGTGTAAAACTTCCCCTGAAACATACGGGATGCTACGGGTGGACATAGTGTGGGACATCCCCATAAGAGGATCAATGGGGAATTGCAGCCTCTCCGTGTGCAGCAGGGGGTGTTTGGCTCACCCCCTTCACTTGTGTGCCAGGTCACTGGATTTACAGCATCTGTGTTGTGAAGGGGGTGTCCAGTGTGGGTCCCACATGTTCAGCCAAATGACCTGTGAGTCTGTTCATATTGATGCATTTCCCTAGGTGTGAGCCTGAGTAATAAAGGTGTTCCTCACCCTCCAAGGTGCCTCATCTCTGTCAATGCAGGTCTCTTGCCACTTTGCATGTGGCATCTCTGGCATAGTTGTCAAAGATTGTGCATATGAGTCTATGTGTAGTTTAGCAACATGCATGCAGTTCTTCATGGATTAGAATCTCTATTGTGCATGAAGTCCATGGTTATGTATGTATTTGGGCATGTTGGTCACCACAACGGGCCGTCAACACCTGCTGAGGGTGTGTCTCCTGTGCGCAGCTCAGCCTTCAGTTTCCTGATCCTGTGTCAGTCATCTTTGGTGATTGTGCATCCATTGTCTCTGGGTGGGCCATGGGAAACTGGACACTCCTTCCTTTACATACGCCTGTTGCAGTTGTCCTTTCTGACATCCTTGTCTTTGTGTGCAACTTGTGGCATAGTTTGCAGGACATGCCGCATGCTGCTGCGGCCCCTGCAGCAAGGGCCCACAAAGTTGCGGGATTCGGCAACACACACACCTCAAAGATGCTCCTCCCTTCCTCCCTCCACCCATTCATTAGGCTGTCATCAGCTTGTCTGTGCCACTGTTGCGGCCACGCGGTGCCAAAGGCTGGACCGTCAGCGCATGCAACATGCACATTGCACGACCCTCATGTCCTTGCATGACCCACATCACACTACAGTCTGATGTTGCTGCCACCCTCCAAGCAATGTCCATCCGAAAATCTACCGCCTGCTCTCAGGCATACCCTAAGCGCTCACACAACACCTTTGCATGATGAGTGTGCAACTCCAACTGCCTACACAGCGCTGCCCCGCATTTCAGGCCCTGTCACACCAACTAGGCCATGTCCCTCCTACTCCCCACCGGCTCCGTACACCAGCAAGGCCATGGGAGTGGGACTCAAGCCTTCAGCATGTAGTATAGTGGCGTCATCTGGCACATGGTCCAGGGATCATCTCTCAGTGTGTCAATCTTCAATGTGTCCAGGACCCCCCTCTCCGCCATCACATGCGCATAGCACCTCATCATCAGCTCGTATGCCATTGACAGCCAGGTGCTCCTCACCCTCACTAAAGACGCAGCCATCATTGCCAGTTCCAACATTCAAGAAGGCATGAGATCCATTGATGAATGGCTGAACATCAGCCAACTGAGGCTGGACTTGTACAGGACTGAGGAAATCATCTGAGGATTGTCCCCTTACAGCTGGGTCAACTGCTTGTGTCCCACCCGCAAGAGCCCTGCACAAGCACCCAGTGGCCACGCACACAAGATGGTGTGCATCATGGATTTGTCACTCACATTTGCCATGCTAATCACCAGCATCTGTACCTCAGGCTGCAACACCCTCTGCATGATGCACATGATCCACAGATAGATCCACTCCAAGGAAAGACAGACCATCCCCCAGGTCCACGACAACAGCCGTGTCAACTACTGCCCCGCCCTCCTCGGAGCAAGTACATCCAAACTCCAGGGAAACTTGTCCACATGCAGGGTGCATCTGCACACCTCAGCTTCAACATCCGGCACCCCAGCCACATCACCGTACACCAGAGATAGCTGCAAAGGATCAGTGTCTGCTGCAGGATGACCTTCAGACTCCTCACCCACACTCAGGAGGCAGTCCACAACCCCAGACCCCAAACCAACCTTGGACGTCTGTCATCCGACACCCCGTTGGGCCATCTCCATGCATCCAACCTTGCCCTGGCCACCATTCTTCACATCCACCATACTCCAGCATGCAGGACATGGTTCTCCCACCTGGCAAAACATACCTGGTACTCCCTCCCCGTGAACATCCACATGAGCCATGACCTCTACGCATTAATGATACTCTTCCAAATTGGTCTGTCCGCACAGTATTGCAAGCCTGCCCTCAGCTGCTTGAGGCCATCACAGGTGAGTATTGTGCTCCATGTCTGTATTGGATGATACATAGTGACCCATGTGTGTTCTGTACCAGACTCAGATCCCAGGGTATGGATGGCTGGAGTTACTTCAACACTCAGGCATAGTTTGACATTTCCCCACACGTAGGTTGTGTACTCATGCAAAATGACTGTAACATATAAGTAAAGAAATTAAGATTTATTCTCGGTGGGGGGCGTGTTTAGTGTGGACAAATAGGTGCTATACAGTGGGCATAGAATCCAAAGTTCACAGGGAGAGATGGGATCCTTTGTATTTGAAGTCATCAGAGTCCAGACCACAGTGTTGGTCATCATTGGTCAGACTGTGACCGGCAAGTCCATGTGGCAGAGAATGTCATTGGATGAGGTGCTGCTGTTGTGCCAGGGGCCAGGTGCCAGGCCAGGTGACCTGGGAGATGTGGATGGTCCACTGCCTCTCATGGTCTTTTCCGTGGATGTCCCACCTTCCTCGCGGGACCCTCAGATGCAGGCCTTGACGATGTGTGTGATGCTCCGTCGGACAATTCTTACTCCTCCTCCCTCCCTGTGGCTGGTGGTGGTCTTCGCCTGTGGGCACAGGGAGGATTGCCCATGTTTTCGGCAATCCGACAGAGTGAACGGCTCATGTCCATTTGCACCGCCAGGAGCTCAGCCAGTCTTGCCTCCATCCGTCCTTGGTGTTGTTGTTGACTGGCATGTTGCTCGGCCTGCAGGTTCTTCATCTCGTTGAGGGTCGCCACTACCTAGCTGATGGCCCTGGTCTCACGCCGGTATGTGTCCAGGATGTGGCGTATGTGTGACATACCAGTTCCCAAAGCTGGCTGGTCAGGTTCGCGCCTCCTCCTGCCTCCCCTCCCACCACCCCTGCCCACACGAGCCTGGCCTGCCGTTGTGGGCAAATTGGGTCTACGGGACCCCTAAGGGATGGCATTTGCGGGGTTGCCTGCCTCCTCCTGGGTGCCCGGAGAACCTTGTCCCTCCTGGTCAGACTGGCCCTGTTGTTCAGTGCGAGCAGGGCTCCTGGGTGTCTCCTGGGATGTGGCAGGAATGGGGGTGGTGGTTGGCACAGATGTACCTGATGCAGGTGCTGCAGGGGCTTGGGCACCAGAGGGTCCAGGTTGGTTGGGGTCATCCATGGAGTGGTGAGAGTCGTCGCTGCCGGTGGGATCATCTTCACGCCGAGCCTGGGACTGTGATTCTTCCCCCCCTATTGTTGGGGGGAGATCCATGACGTTGCCCTGTGTGTGAGAGAGAGACAATGTTAATGCTGTTTTTCATGCAACATACATGTTTCATACATGTTCAAGTTGGCACAGTTCCTCCAGGTGGTTCGATGTGCCTAGCATTCCTCTCAATGTCCACTTGGGGATGGGTATGTTGCGGGGGACAGATTGATATGTTCTCCTAAGTGTTTGACCTGTCGATTTTTGTCTAGGATGCTTATTTTGCTATGGATTGATCTTGTTGTGTCACATGTCCATTGTGAGAGTGGGTAAATCCGTTGCCTGCCCTGGGGGTGTGTGCTTGTATAAGGGGGGGGGGGGTGTGACAGGGCCTGCTGTTGGGTGTAGTGTGAGTTGGCATTGGGTCTCCCAGGGGATGTGTCTGTCCCCTCATGGTGCATGCTGGCATGACAGTGAGTGTGAGTTCCTGTGCTCGATATCTGAGCTTGTGGAGTTGGTGTTTGAGTGTACAGTGGTCACAGGAGGGTCTTGTGCTGCAAACAGCAGGGCCAAGTGTCAGCTACCTTGGCAGTACTTTTCCAGTCTCTGTGCATTGGGCATGGTGCATGGGTATGTACCTGGGCCATATGGGCTGAGAGCAATGGTGTCTGCTTCTGAGTTGCACAATGTGTTTTGTAAGCCCCACCCTCCCAGCATCCCGGACATCCAGTCTTGGGTTTGTGGTTTGTGTAGCCTGGGACATGGCATTGCTTTGTGAATGGGGCATGGACATGTTAGTGTCATGAGCATGTTTTTTGAGTGTGGTTGTGTCCGGGGAGGGCTTGGGGGTAGTTGCGTGCATTTGGTGTATTTTGGGTGTGGATGCCATTACCCCCATGTTACGTAAGTTGTTTGTGTACTCACCAGGCTCTGCGACTCCTTCGACTCCGTGTACTCCCACCAGCGGAAGCAGGGCCATCACCTTCTCCTCCCAGCGATGGTAATGTACCGGTCTGCGGGGCAGCCCACCTCCAGTGATGTTGCTCTGGGCATAGCCCTCGTTCATTTTCCGCTTGACTGCCCTCCGCAGATCGTACCACCTGGCTTGGCATTCATGCCTGGTCCTTCTGATGGGCGCAACAGCATGCACCCTATCGATGATCCTCTGCCACATGCGTGATTTTTCAGCTATGCTGGTCTGTCTGACCAATGTTCCAAAGAGCTGTGGCTCGACTCTGATGACTTCGTTGACAAGGATGTCCAGCTCCTCCCTTGCAAACTTTGGATTCTTGTCTGTGGGCATGGTGTAGGGTGTGGGTGTGGATGGTTGTGGGTGTGTGGGTGTGAATGTGATGGTGTGGGTCTGAATGTGCAGAGGAGGTCTTTGTGAAGGTGTGTAAGTTAAGGTGTATGGGTGCAGTTGTTTGTCTGTGGGGTCTGGCAGCAGTGGGTCTGTTGCAAAGGCTCATGGTTTGTGTGTGTGGGCCCTTTTTATCGGTCCATTTGTGGGTGTGGCTGGGTTTGAAATTTTGGTGGGTGTGTTATAAGAGGTGGTTGTGAGTTTGGGCCTCTGTTTGCCTGTTTGGATGTGCCAGGTCAGTCATTGATATGTATTTTCTCATGTAGACGTGTTTTGTGGTGTTGTGCGAGTCGAATCGACCCTCCTTGTGCTGTTTTACAGTTTCCTGGTTCAGTACGAGTCTTTTTCGCTTGGGTAAGGTGCGTACATACACGATGTTGGTGTACCGTGCTCTATCTGCAATGTTGTTGTAAGGTCCGTACATACGCGATGCTGGCTGAGGGTGCTGGGGTACGGTGTTGGGGTACGGTGCTGGGGTACGGGCCTGGGGTACGGTGCATACAGGTACGGGGCTGGAGTACGGGACTGGGGTACGGTGCATACATGTACGGGGCTGGGGTATGGGGCTGGGGTACGGTGCGTTCAAGTACGGGGCTGGGGTACGGTGGTGGGGTACGGTGTGTCCAAGTACGGGGCTGGGGTATGGTGCTGGGGTACGGTGCGTACAAGTACGGGGCTGGGGTACGGGGCTGGGGTACGGTGCGTAAAGGTATGGTGCTGGGGTACGGTGCGTACAGGTACGGTGCTGGGGTACGGGCGGGGGTACTGTGCGTACATGTACGGGGCTGGGGTACGGTGCGGACATGGGGGGGTATGGTGCTGACATACGGGGGTACGGTGCTGACATATGCGGGGGAGGGGGGGCTGTACGACTCGTATCCCGGGCACTAGTTTACCCAGGTACATGAGTGGTACTGCGTTCGCTCCGTACGGGGCCTTTTGCATGCGGTTGTGTTTTCGGATGGACGGTATGGATCGTACTTGCGCACTCGGACTTCAGTTTTACGATTGGTACGTAAAACAGTCCGGCTCCCTCTCATACCCTTTTCCGAAGCGATTCGTATGTATTTTTCACATACCAATCGTACTTCGCCGGTTGTACGGGACTTGTACGATTCGTACGTAAAAATATACGGATACGAGTCTTACGTAAAAAAATTTTAACGGATCGGAATCGGCACCTAAAAGAGTAATTCGTAAAAAATAAACACACGTGCACACAAAACAAGTACTCGAAATACTAAGGATTTTAGTATTTTATATTGAAAGAGTTTGCAAAAAACAGAACATTTGAATGGGAAGGTTGGTGTTGCATTTCCGTGATTACATTTTAAATGGTTAGTTTTATTTCGCAGTACAAGGCTCCTGACAAATATTTTCAGACCAGTCCCGATACGGTGCATACCAAGTGCAGTGAGTGAGCATGACCACTACAAAGGGGCCTTTGGGAGGCTCTCCCCCCTAAGAAAATTTAGGAATTGTATTAGCTTTTAAAGAATAGTAAAAGATGATCTTACTATGCACCAGGATACAACAATCTTTGTTGGGGTTCTTCAATGATCCCCTTATTATCACCCTCCAACAGTGCCTCTCATATCTCAATAGCCCCTCCGTCACATGTATTTCATTTGTTCTAATTTATAGCATCTCTCATACCATTGCAGGATGTCAGAGCAATTTACATCACACACATATAGAGACAATGAATCATACTTGTAAATCAGTGTAGAGAAAATGTTACAAAAGGTAAAGGGGACTACAAGGTGTAGGATTCACATGTCATTCATACTGGTAGGCATTTTTCAAGAGTGCTTGGTCTGGAAAAGCACAAACTCATGATTCAGAACATAACACAGTGGTTAGCATTGACTAAATGTATTTCCACCCAAATAAACTCCTTCAACAGCATCAGGATAATGACAGACTGGGAAAAACATAAGTTACTAACTTGTAGCATGCAGTGTGTAAGCAGCTCTTTGATGACCGATTATAGGTAACTGAGCTAGATTGATTGTCTCTTATGAGCTGCAGAGTAACAAAGAATCTCTGTGGCAAAAGCACTAACCCACTGACCTACACACATAAAATACTGTTTTTTAAAATGCATTCTACACGTTCTTTGCAGTAGGCATATTAACCCTCTGTGCTACATTAGATAAGTCAAACCTGCCACTGGACAAAACTCTCATCTCTCTCCAGCAGGTACATTAATCACTGGTGTTATCTTGACACTGTTACTGTTGCTCGAAAACTGCTAATTCTACAAGGAACTTTGCAGTGCTTTTAAAACTGCTGCCTGCTGACTCCCTGGGAATGTGTCATGGACCCCTGGGGGTCCACGGACCCCAGTTTGGGAAACACTGATATACTATATTATCTAAAATAATACAAAAAATATTAGATAGTGGAGGGAATAAAATTACTATTCCAACTCCAAACAGTGCATCACTGCTTAAATGTTGGATAGCGTAGCTGTTAAAATTACTATTCCCACTCTAATGAGTGCAACAGTAGGGAAAGTGTGGGATGGCGTAGGGGTAAAAATTACTATTCCCGCTCCAGTGAGTGCAACAGTAGGGAAAGTGTTGAATAGCGTAGATATAAAAAATACTATTCCCACTCCAAAGAGTGCAACATTAATGAAAGTGTTGGATAGCGTAGGGGTAATAATTACTATTCCCACTCCAGTGAGTGCAACAGTAGGTAAAATGTTGGATAGCATAGGGGTAAAAATTACCATTCCCACTCCAGAGAGTGCAACAGTAGGGACAGTGTTGGATAGCGTAGATATAAAAATTACTATTCACACTCCAAAGAGTGCAACAATAAGGAAAGTGTTGGATAGCATAGGGGTAAAAATTACTAATCCCACTCCAGTGAGTGCAACAGTAGGGAAAGCGTTGGATAGCGGAGGGGTAAAAATTACTATTCCCACTTCAGAGAGTGCAACAGTAGGGAAAGCGTTGGATAGCGCAGGAGGTAAAAATTACTATTCCCACTCCAGAGAATGCAACAGTAGGGAAAGTGTTGCATAGCGTTGATATAAAAATTACTATTCCCACTCCAGTGAGTGCAACAGTAGGGAAAGTGTTGGATAGCGTAGATGTAGAAATTACTATTCCCACTCCAAAGAGTGCAACTGTAGGGAAAGTGTTGGATAGCGTAGGGGTAAAAATTACTATTCCCACTCCAGAGAGAGCAACAGTAGGGAAAGCGTTGGATAGCGTAGGGGTAAACATTAGTATTCCCACTCCAGTAAGTGCAACAGTAGTGTAAGTGTTCAATAGCGGAGGGGAAAAAATTAACATACTTATAATTAAATTAATTTTTATAAATAAAGATTTAATTATTAAATAACAATAAATTAATTTTCAATACCAAACAATAAACATAATTAAAAAGTAATTACCAATTAATAATTAATTAACAATACATTAATGATGAATACCAATAAGTAATAATTAATAAAAAATCATGACCAATTAATAATTATTAAACAATACATTAATTTACAATGCCAAAAAATAATATTTATTCAAACTTAATTACCAAATAATAACTTATTAGCAATAAATTAATTATCAATACCCAACATTAAAATTAACAATTACTTAATTACAATTAAATTACTTCCCACCCTATTCCACTATAAACTCACAACCCGCTCCAATAATAAATGAATACACTTAATATAATTATCAATCAATCAATTAATAAAAATTAATTACCTATGAATAAAAATAATTGCCAATTAATAATTAATTAACAATAAATTAATTAACAATACCAATAAATAAAAATAAATAATTACTCAATTACACTTAAAATACTTCCCACCCTATTCCCCTATAAACCGACAACCCGCTACAAAACTAAAACGCAAAATGTTATGAAAATTAATTAATAATTCCTAAAAATGATTAATGAATTTACTATAATTTAATTACTTCCCACCCTATTCCCCTACAAACCCACAACCCGCTACAGTACTAAAACGCATAATTTATTTAAAAAAACTTTACTAACTTCTAAGAATGTTATACATATATTTAAAAACCAGTACAATACTTAACAAAAAATATATAACACATACATATAAAATACATAATAAAATACATAACACTAAAATAAATATCGATATTAGTAACATAGATTTTTTTGCTATCGATATAACTACTTCAATATTGACAAAAACAATATTTAACACATTCAGGTCGATATTCTGGTCGTCTATATTCTTGATTTCCATTTTATGTCCCTACGATGTTTGCAATTCAATATTACTGTAGGTCGAAATTCTAAACTCGATATTCAGACTGTGGACTCGCTTGGACATCTCATCCCCCTCCTCTTTTGACCATTACTGATCCCTGACTTCCCTATGTAACAGATTGAACATCTCCATGTACTCCCCTTTCTTTAGTAGATGCCATGAGATGCGTCCCAAGCGGTTTTGTAATCCAAATGTTTTTAACATTGTATTTTCTTGCTTTCCTTAGCCCTTTTTTTCCTTCATTAGATCTACAGGGTTGGCCCAATCCCAATTCTTCAATTTTCTGTTTTCTCCCCCTAGTTGTCACTGGTCTCTGTACCTGTACCATGATTCTGAATTTGCGAACTATTCACTAGTCGCACCCGTATGCTAGATCCCGCTGCTTTCCCTGATTTCTCCCCCAGTTTGTCCGTTCCTATCCAGATGCCCACCGACACTGACTGATAAACTTTTTTTGTCTTTACCTTGCTTCAAGATTGTGGCTTGTTCCAAAGCCTGCCATCTCAATGCCAGTCCTCTACCCGGCTGCAGGGACACCTCTTTTTGCTCTTCAAGCTTTTGCTTCACCTGCAAAACACCAACTCCTACTCCAACATTAAATTCTGTGCACCCATGACGCTTATCATTAAGCACGTTCCACCACTCTGTCTCCTTACTCTCTCAGCCACATAATTTGCCCTTGGCCAAGACCTCATCATCGCAATCCTACAGAGACTCTTCCATTCCAAATTCAAAATTATCACGCTCATATGCACGCATGCTTGCCACTGCTCCATCAATCAATCAATCAATCAGGGGCTTATATAGCATGCTACTCACCCGTGAGGGTCTCAAGGTGCCAGGTTTTGAGGTCCTTCCTGAACATGTGCAGAGTCAGGAAGAGTCTGATGTTCACCGGCAGCTCATTCCAGGTTTTTGCTGCGATGTAGGAGAAACCTCTCCTGCCGGTTCTGTTCCTGCATATACGGGGGACCTCTGCCATGGTAAGGTCGGCGGAGCAGAGCTTCCTCTTGGTTACATTGAAGGGTAGTCTCTCTTTGAGGTATTTGGATCGAATGTTATTGAGGGATTTGTAGACGTGGGTGAGGAGTTTGAAGGTGACCCTCTTTTCGACGGGGAGCCAGTGGAGGCCTTGTAGGTGTTGGGTCTTGTGCTCGTGGGGCTGTGTCCCGAGGACGAGACTGGCTGCGGCATTCTGGATGGCTTGGAGTTTGTGTAGAAGAGTTTTGTTGATTCCGACATAGAAGGCGTTGCCGTAGTCCAGTTTGCTGGTTATGAGTGTGTGGGTGATGGTCCTTCTGCAGTCAAGGGGGGATCCATTTGAAGGTCTTACGGAGGATGCGATGGCAGTTGAAACTGGTGGAGAGGACGGCGATGATCTGGTTGTTCATGGAGAGGGAGGAGTCCAGGATGATACCGAGGTTCCGAGCGTGGTCTGTAAGGATTGGTGGGCTCCCGAGGGCAGAGGGCCACCAGGTGTTGTCCCTGGCGGTGGTGCTGGGTCCGAGGATGAGGACCTCGGTTTTCTCTGAGTTAAGCTTCAGGCAGCTGTCCTTCATCCAGGTTGTCATGTTCTTCATTCCTTCCTGGAAGCAGAGTATGGCGTCTTCGGGATTCTACGTGAGTGAGAGGATGAGCTGAGTGTTGTCCACGTAGGATACGATGTTTAGCCCATGCTGTCTGACAATGGCGGCGAGGGGGGCCATGTAGACGTTGAAGAGTATGGGGCTGAGGGATGATCCCGGGGGTACTCTGCAGCTGATTTCCATGGGTTTAGAGAGGAAAGGAGGGAGTCGGATCCTCTGGGTTCTGTGGGAGAGGAAGGATTGGATCCAGTCGAGGGTGGCTCCTTGTATTCCTGTGTCATGTAGTCTGGCTGCAAGCGTGCGATGTGAGACGGTGTCAAAAGCTGCAGCGAGGTCTAGAAGGATGAGGGCCGCGTTGTGTCCTCGATCCAATAGTATGCGAATGTTGTCGGTGGCGGCGAGAAGGGCCGTTTTGGTCCTGTGGTTGCTGCAGAATCCAGACTGGGAGGCATCCAGGAGGGAGTTCTCTTCTATGAAGGTGGTCAGCTGGGTGTTTTCGATTCTCTCGGTGACTTTGGCAGCGAAGGGGAGGAGAGAAATGGTCCGGTAGTTTTTCAGATCCGTAGGGTCGGCTGTTGGTTTCTTGAGGAGGGGCTTACCTCTGCCCACTTCCAGTCATCTGGGCAGATGCCTGATCTGAGGGAGGCATTGATGGTTCTTCCTAGTTTGGGTGAAATGATGGTGGTAGCCCTGTGTAATATGCATGGTGGGCAGGGGTCTGTTGGGGCTCCTGAGTGGATTTTCTTCAGTGATGAGTTTGACGGTAGTGGGATCCCAGGACGTGATGGTAGGCTTATCGGCGGCGGTTGGTAGGGGGGTGGTGTTCATCACTGGTTTGTTGATGTTGCCGTAGAAGGCCTTGATCGTCAGATGGAAGTAGGAGCTGAGCTTGTCGCAGAGTTCCTGGAAGGGTGTGATGTCAGTGGCTTTGCAGGTGGGTTTGGCAAACTGCTGTATGATGTTGAACAGTTCCTTGGCATTGGTCACGTTGGTCTGGACTTTGTCTCTTATGAAGGTCCATTTGGTGTCTCTTATGCGTTGGTGGTATTCCTTCAGGGCGCTCTTCTGGTTGTTCCATGATTTTGTGGTTTTCAGGTTTCTCCAGGTTTTTTCTAGGCATCTGCAGAAGCGTCTGGCTTCTTGAAGTTCTGTGGTGAACCAGGCGGCTTTTAGAAGACCTTGTTTGGCAGGGGGGTGGAGGGGTGTGAGCTTGTCGGTGCAGCAGGAGATCCTGCGATGAAATTACCTGGCTGTGGAGTTGGTGCCATTTGTGGTGATGGGGGGGTTTTGATGGAGGGTGGTGCTGAGGTGTTCCTCTGTGACCTTGCTCCAGTTTCATCATGGTGGGTGTGGGCGGGTTTGGGTGCGGTGGTGGTGTTGAAAGTGGAGTGGACACAGTGGTGGTCTGTCCAGGGGGGCTGGGTGGTGTGGCTGAAGCGGATGTTAGTTCCCCCTGCGAAGATGGGCTCGAGGGTGTGATCCACTCTGTGGGTGGGCGTGTTGACGAGCTGCTTCAGTCCAAGGTTGGAGAGGTTGTCGAGGAGAGTGGTGGAGTCGGGGTCGTTGCTGTTGTTGAGGTAAAAGTTCAGGTCCCCGAGTAGAATGTAGTCCCTGGCGAGGTGATGGCATGGGGTGCAGCGAGCTCGGGGATGGTGGTTGCGTGATGAGTGCGAGGTCCTGGCGGTCTGTACATGAGGGTGCCACGTAGCATGGTCCTGGGGCTAGTCTGGATCTGGAAGTGGAGGTGCTCTGTGTTGGAGAGGGGATCACTCGTGCTGGATGTGGATAGTCAGAGGGGATCTTGTGTGCGATGGCGAGTCCTCCTCCTGGGCGGTGCGGACAGTCCTTTCTCTGGATCTTGTATCCGTCGGGGATGGCCGTTGCGATGTCTGGGCCGAAGGTGGCGTTGATCCAGGTTTCCGTGAAGAATTCAACGTCGGGCGAGAAGGTTTCTATCAGGTTCCAAATCTCTACGGTGTGTTGGTGCAGGGAGCGCATGTTGAGAAGGATGCAAGTCAGGGTTTCGGTGGTCGTGCATCGGGCGTGCCTTCGGTGGTCGTGGGAGCTTTGTCGATGGTGAAGGATCTGTGGCAGGGTCTGTATGAAAACTGCCCATCACCCACACATCCATCTCCAAACTACTCTTCATAAAGCTGTTCATAGAAATTCACCTGCTGTTCAGAAGTCATATAATGCCTTCCACTGCCATGCTCACTCAGGTCCCTCGCTGTCCCAGAATTGACAGAACTGGCACAACTTCTGAATTTGGAGTGGGTTTCTGAGTTGCACCAAACTATCCCTGCTGAGAAATGCACTACCCCACCATCCCTGCCAAATTCTCCTGCCTGTCTCATCTGGTCTGCTGCCCTCACTATCTCCGTACCCCTCATGCCCCCACCCTCCTCTGCTGCAACCCACATCCACCGTCTGCCATGTCTTGCGTTTCTTAGGGCATTGCCCTTGATTCTTGACTCATGTGCCAAGCGTGCACTGAAGCTCCTGCCAACCCAAGAAATACCAGTACCACTCTCAGGTCCACTGAACTGCATCCTCCCCAGCTACATGCTGTCTCCTACACCTGCCTAAACTGGCCAAACTCCGACTGTTCCCAACATCTTGCATACCCTAACTGAATTCTGCTAAGCTCCAAATCCCTTGCTACTTCGAAACATGAGGGAACACCCCCTCATGACCTTAAATACTGGAAAAATCAAGCAGCAGGCCCGCATAACCGTTGGTCCCACCTCCTTCTTCAAGCTGCACCATCTCTCTCCAACATGGACTCACCACATTGGACCCCGCTGCCTTAGCCCTGCTACCCCCTGCTGAGTGAGTAACATTTTGTGGGCTTGGATTCACCACACTGGCACACACAGCCTTAGGCTGCTTGCCAGCTTGTGGCACCCCCAACATCTCTCCTTCTGCCACAGAACGGCATTGTGAGCAAAAAAACGATGGATTTAGGCCCAGATCTCTGTACTGGGGTGAATGTATGACACTGGTCTGCATTCTGTCCATCAACTCTTATTTTTGCCTTTGTCACCCCGAGTGGGAGGGTATGCCCAGATGTGGGTTCCGTGCTCTCCATGCCACTGGAATCAAGCTATCCTGGATGAAGAGGGGTGAAACCCCAAAACCGGTCCTAGGAAGCTTGTTTCCAGTCCAGGGAGGACCTGGCTTGGCATTTCGGACTGGACTGTACCCATGAGGCACAGGGTCAAGACTGATTCGCATATGGCTGGGTTCAAACTGGAACGGCATGGTGAGCAAAAAAACGATGTATTTAGGCCCAGATCTCTGTACTGGGGTGAATGTATGACATTGTTCTGCATTCTGTCCATCAACTGTTGTTTTTTCACAGATCAAAAGCCTGGCAATACGGCTTCACACAATCCTCCTCAACTGCCGCTGGTGAGTTCAGATCATTTTGGGCCGTGGTGCCCCGCTCAGCCCCAGCGCAACCACTGCCTGTCTTCCTTACACCCTTCCCCCGCCCCTCCTACACTTTCTCATTTTATTTTTAGTACAGCCACTCATTGAAGCCTCACAGCCCTGGGGCCGACCTACCTGCAGTGCTTTGTCTTCCTCACCCGCTCCTCCTGCACTGGGCCTTTCCTTCCTCACCTTAGCAATGGAGAGGCCCAGGTGCATTGCGCCATAGAATGTCTATGTGAGGAAGGGGGCAATTTCTTGTCAGTTATAAACCACAATCTTAAACCCCATGCCCCCCAGTGGAGGTACTCTGGGTCCTAAAGAAATAGCAATGCATAACCTATATATGTCGCCTATCAGCAGGGAATTCTTGAAACCTGGGATAGCCGATTACGCCATCAACAACTAACCACCTAACCCTCCACTCAAGGCCCCATCATTGAAGACACAGATTTCACGCCATGGTTAAACTGAAGCCAGCAAAGGCAGTAGAAATCTCAGGGCTGTTTAAAGTTGTGAATTCTTTTTACAATGGGAAACCTGCTCTTTTTAAAATGTCAAGATAACATATGGCATACCAGAAGGAGGATGATTCCATGTTCTTCAAATAAGAAAATGGATTCTACAGCCCCAGGTAAGAGCAAGAGCAACAAGACCTCACAGTGCGTGAAGAAATTCCTTCAAACCCTCACATCCACAAGATGCTTAGAGGGCACATTTATTATTATTTCATGTAACACAGTGCAGTAAGGGAACTTACTGTGCCACATTGTGTGAAAGAGAGAGAGCTGAAATGCTTCATATTTTCAAAGAAACTGTGCACGTTTGCTCTCTCCTTGCGCGGGTGCACTGTGTGCAGTCCAGTGCCAACTCAGGTACCTATGTTCCATAGTGCAAAAGTGCCAGCATTATGAGTAATCCTTAGGAGAATATACCTCTTTCTATGTGTGCTGGAGAATGCAGCACACTGAAAAGAGGAATTAACAAGGAGAAATAAAGATGTTCCTTTTTACGTCTCTGTCGGGTAAGCACATTATTTTGGTACATCCCCCGGATTACAAGTCTGTGTAAACCTGGGTTTGTGTCAAAATATATGGATGAATGCATGAGAACACCGATGCTTCACACATTTAACAGCTACCCGATGCAAAGTACTGCAAGGCAGCACTATGCGCTGTGTTGTCTTACTTTGTATTCACCTAACAGCGCAAATCCATGCAGAGTGTTTTTACGTGGCTTGGTACGTGCCAGAAATGATTTTGCATTGGGCTGCACTACAAAAGTGACATAACCCTGATACAAAATGGTAGTAAATGAGGTCCTTAATATCTCATAAATGCGCATTACTCAATATGAAACTGTCCCAGTTGAACAGCACATACCAAGCACAATGGGGGAAAGATCTCAAACCTACTCTGTCTCCTAAACAGTGGGATGATAGTGTCACACACATGAACAATTTGGCTAATCACGTCCAAGGTCAACAAACGTAATATTAAATAGTAAACAAAAAGCACCACGCACCTGCACTCATGTACATGATTGATATTGGGGTGATATACAATGTATCATGTTGAAAATGTAGGTGGAAATGGTGCCTTATGTTCCAACAACAATAATCTTAGGCACCCCTGCAGTGCCCGCATACCCACTGTACTCTACCAAAGGGAAGCATGTTTCCCACTTGTTCCTAGCAGTCAAACAATTGATACCGAGCCTACAGGGCAACCCAATAGAGCTGACAATAGATTTATGGCTCCAGCACTTCTGGTACTTACTGACATGCGAGAAATGATCAAACGAGCAAAAAGGGAAGGCACGCAAATTCAACAAAATATGAAGCCCAGTGTTGTAAAACATGAATGAGAAGAACAGAGGCCTCTATTAGCCCATTAGACAATATACTTGAGCCCAGATGGACTTTAATAAATACACACTAGCTTAGCAATAGGCAAATCTAGACACAGAGATGAAAAAGGCGACCCCTCTGGACACACATATTATAAATGGTCATTGCATTATTCACCCAACCTATGAATAATTCAATTACATTTTTCACAGGATTTATTACAGCCTGAGAGACTATGGAGAATGGGTCAGGTGAGCTGCTCCCATTGTGTTAGGTGCTGGGATGCACTCGACACCTTCTACCACATAATTTGGGAATGTCTCCTCATCCAGAGATACTAAGTGGAGATACACAAAGCATTTTAGGATACATTAGACAGACCACTTCAACTAGACCCCCAGGTATGTCCTTCTTGGAATCATGGAAGGATGGGTTGGAGGCCGTGCTCAGAGGACTCTGTCAGGAGCCGGCTTTATGGTGCCAAAAGAGACATTGATCGAAAAATGTAAAAAGGACCCAAAACAGTAGTAAACATACTTCAGCTTGGAACTTGAGTAAGTCCAGCACACACATATCCAACCACTGGTACTCGAATATCAAAATAAAGTAAATGGTGGTGAGGAAAAATGAATGAACCACATAGGAAATATTGTGTGGGACTACCACTTCTGCTTTAGCTGTAATGACTTTGCACTCATAACTTTAGCTCCACCCCCTGTTTCACAGGTTAGATACATGTAAATCTACACTTCTTTACACTTGTAAATGATGAATAGCCAAAAATAGTAAGGTTGCTTAAAACTGTAAGAGCTTTAAGAGTAAATTTACACGTGTAGATTTACTGGTGTAAGTTTAACTTTGTGAATAGGCCACTAACAGTTTATTACACTTACAAAAAATAGAGGAATATTAGGTTTCTATATTTATTTTAATGTGGAGCAATCTAAACATTTACTGCTTTATTAAAGCTAATTTGTAAATTAAAAATATATTAATTTGAATATATTAATTTAAACATACAATATTTTTCTGATGCGTAAATTTAAAAAAGCTACCCATCTGAAATTAAAAAATATATATATTTCTTAATAATGTACTAACAATTGTTAAAGGAATGTATAGAATTCATTGAAATAAATGTAATTATTTTTGATAAATATTAAAGTTATATTGATTTTTAATTTAAAAAAGGTTAGTTAAATGTTTTAAAATAGAATAATTATCTTTATTTACAGACAATTTGTTAACCTTAAATACAATGCATTTATATATATATATATTTTTTTTTAAACCGTTTATTACAGAATCCAAAAAATATACAAAGATGGGCCTACAACCTTCAGGCCGGCCGCTAGCAAACAGAAGGAGCATGTGATACAAACAATAGCACGCATGCTGCGGCAGAGGGAAATTCACAGGAGTTGAAAGAAGCGTCGGCAGCCACACCATCCGGACCCCACATAACGGTTTCTTTTTAATATAAATAACAACACTAAACAAATCCACAAGGCAACCCACAATCGGAAACAGCAGCATGTGCTCCCCTAAGAGGGGGACCCCACCAATCCATGGGAGTATCGGGGGGGGGGAAAAGACCAGGACGGGGACTAATTAGACTCATTGCACAGAACCGGGAGGACAAACTGGCTAGGGAGACGGGGCCGGTGACGGGTCGGGCAACACCGGCGGGATACAGATTCCCCCACGGTAGGTGTTCCAGGGGCCCCACACTTTCACCCACGTACCAGGCTTACCTCTCGCAACATACACCACCTTTTCCCGAAACATGCACCAATCCATATTATCCCTCCACACCGAGACAGTCGGCGACCTCTGGGAACCCCACAGTTGAGCAATGTCACGTTTGGCCACCATGTATCCCAGAGTCACACAACTTCTGGACCGCTTGGGTGAAGTCCGGATAAAAGTTCACCTCCATGTTATCCAGTTTGATTGGCCCTTGCAGTCTAGAGGCTTGCAGGATCGCGTCTCTGTCCCGAAAATTGAAAATACGGGCAATGAGAGGAGCTCCGACCTTCGGCCTTGCCCCGGGAACTCTATGAGCCCTCTCCACGGCAAAGAATTTACTCAGTCCCCGAGGCTGGAGATGGGTAGTGATCAGGTCCTCCACAAAGAGATCCGCCGGCCCCTCCTCCCGTCCCTCGGGCACTCCAATGATGCGGATGTTATTTCTCCGGGCCCGACTCTCGGAGTCCTCCAGGTGCCGATCCGTGAGCGCACTCGCCTGACGAAGTCGGTTCACCTCCGTTTGGAGGGCCGCCACCTCAATCGTGAGGCCCGACGCGGTGTGGGCCAAAGAGTCGACCCGGTCGTTGGTTTTGGAGAGATCAGCCCTCACCAGGCTGACATCAACGAGGACCGCGTCGATCTTCTGCGCCAAGGTGTCGAACCGCTGGCCCACAGAGGCCTTCATCTCAGCAATGGCGCCCATGACGTCTTGCAGAGTTAGATCCGTGGGCAAATCCGGGGCATCCGGGGGGCACTCAGAGGATTTGTGCGGTCCGCCGGGAGATCCCTTCTGGAGGGTGTAGCGGTCCATGATGTTGGCCTGATGTACGGCGCCACGCCGGGCAGACTTGGCCTTCGACCGATCGCCATCTTGTTTCGTGGCCATCGTCGCGGTTCTCACCCCCGCAAAAGCCACGCCGTAAAAAGCAAGCAATCAAGGCCACAAGCTCCGGGGGGCCACCCCAGGACGGCGGAGCAGGCCACAGCAGGCAGACAGGCAGGGTCCCCCAGCGAGGTCACCCCGACACAAAGGTTCCGCGATCTCACTTGCAGAGACGGCAAGGGGGTGCGAAAGTGAAAGTGTGGGGTACGCGACCCGCCAGGCCCAGCCCGCCGTTGTTGTTCACTTTGCCACTGGGTCGCCCCCCAGCGCAAGTCCGGGGTCAGGAGAGAAGTAGGCCGCAACCTTCAATCGGTGCTCACTCCGGCACCCGAGGTCCAATTCGAAAACGGGAAACGGGTACCACCTCGGCTCAGGCTCACCGACACAGTCCCCTCAACCGATGCAGGATGAAGACAGGATAAACGTAGGAGGTTGCGGAGGTCCTCGGGAGCCTCGCACCTACGCAGCCATCTTGGTTGCGCGCTAGGCTCCTCCGCATTTATATTTTTTAACTCCTTTTTAACTGTAGAAAGGCAGTTTGTGAACATTTTAGGAGGTTACTCATTTGAGTATGGTTGTTTGTTCCTTCCTAAACTCCTCCCTAACCCTCCCTAAACACCTCCTTTATCATTTCCCATTAGTCATACGTATTCCCCATTTTGCAGCTACTTCCGTCTGCCCCCCTACTTATTACAATAATGTATAGTTACATGAGCGGAGATGCCCATATTTAGGACAGAGATCGTTGCAGAGAGACAAGGGCGTTGCCAGAAGTCCCACAAGATGGCTGTTGTAGTGCAAGTCTCCTGGCACCTCGGAGTTACCTGTTGAAGCCTCACTGGAGGATGCCTCTAATTTTTACCTGGTATGGCAGTGGTGGAGCATGCAGGAAACAAGTAGATTCCTTTACAGACTGTTTGGATAGTTTTCGCTCCGCTCCCGCTCCCTCATGTCAGGCTGCTACGTCGACCACCTTGGATCTTTCCCAGCCTGTGGCGGCGCTTTGAAGTTCATACTTGCTCATCCTCACATTAGAATTGTATTAAGGACATTGTTTTCTGGATACTGCCCAATACATTTGTAGATGGAAGAGTTGTTTTGGGCCCCTGCTCAGACAAAATAAGGTACTCCTCTTTCATATGATAAACTGACTGAGCGGTAACAACAGTAATTTGTAAGATTGCTGGTTTTCATCAACAACTGATTGCTATTTATTATTCCTTGTCATATGTTTACAATATTGGCTATTAGTTCATCAAGAGTCCCCTTACTTGTTTGGGCATCATATGAGAGGCTGAAAAATTCAGCCATAATCATTCTCTCCTCCTGTCTTCAAAGTACAAACTCTGCTGCTTCCTCTTTATTAAACCATGTGTCTCTATTTCTGATCATGCCACTTCACTGCAAAGACTCTAAAAGTAACAATAATAAGAGGCAAAAAAAAAAACTACCTCTCCGACAAAGACACTCTTACCTCTAACACTAGAGGACCTAATGGAGGAAATAAATCATTTAAAGGCATTTCTTATAGAAACAAACTTACACTTCAGCTGATTGAAGAGAAATTGTCAAGCCTGGATTCTAGGGTGTCTGAGGGAGAACAACGAATTGGTGACATCTAAGATATGACTGATAAGGTTGAGATGATGTCCCAGGAAATATCTCTTCTTAAGCAACATACTGAAGACTTGAAAAACCGTAATAGACACATCTACCGAATTCCTTATGGTTCAGAGGGTTCTGATATGATTTCCTTTCTCAAGGTTCACATTTGAAAAATTGTTGGGCTGAAGGATACAGCCAATCTCAATCTTCAAATGCACATCATGTTGTCCGTAAACCTTTAACATAATCTTCATCAGACTGACCAAAATACATTATAGTTCTTTTTCTTTAGTACTCTGATCAGCTGAGAGTCCGCTCAGCAGCTAAACAAAGAAAGCAAATGCAGTGGTCTGGCCAGAAGGTCTTTTTTTCACAGGATGTGGCCAGAGCGACAGCTACTCAATGGAAGGAATTTCTTTCCCTGCCCTTCGTTCCATGAATGCAAGATATGGCCTGGTGCATCCTTGTCCATTGAGGGTTAATTACAAGGAGAAAACCTTGTATTTTTAATCTCCGCAGGACTTCATCTGTCTCCATAATGGAGATGAAATGGACTTTAGGAAAACATTATTCAATGCTACTCATGTTCTGTTTATCCTTTTCTTTTTCATAGATATGAGAAACATCCTTTACCCCGCAGTAACAACAATGACATGCCTTTACAACTCAGTCCCTACCCCAAATTCAATGTTACCAGGCAATACTTTACTATGCAAGTTTTTACGACTTGCTGTAGGGGCTGATTGTTGTACTGGTTTTGGATTTTTAAGTCCAACACCTTCCCTACTGTTGCGGAGAATGGAGTTGGAATACCAATTTGTACTATTCCAAAGTCCAGCACCCCCAAAAGCAAATCATTGTAATGACTTACGTGGTAAAGTATCATGCGGAAACGTCATAGTCAACTTAGTTGTAAAAGACTTGCGGGGAAAATTCATGCAGGGTTTTGCCATGCAAACATAGGTAAGGGGTCAGATATGTTGTCCAATATGAGGGTTGCAGTTCAGTATACTATGGAGTGTATACATTAGTGAATCAGTGAGTGAGCTTGGGAGTGAGTATGGGAATGAGAAAGTGAGTGTGGGAGGAAGTGGGTGAGCTATTTATTAAGTCAATGAGTTAGGGACAGAGTGCACCAGTGTGTTAGGGAGTGAACTACAATGGGATTGCCTGGTTGATTTTGCACACTTTATTTGACAAGTTTGCAATGCCATAGTCATAGCAGGGCTGGAATGTTGAGGGCTCCCCAGGATCACACTGAAGTGTTTTGTCAGAGCTGTATGTGGCACCTTTAGTGCTGACAACTTCAAGCAAGGTAGGATTTAAATATTTTGAAAAGTATTTTCTATGGGGTACATTTCAAAACACCGAATACAAAGCATAGACATTATATTCAAACAAAACTTAATAAAACTAAGTAGAGCAAATCCAAAGAATGCAAAATTATTAGGTTAAGCTTAGGTGTAGGGTTTCAGTTTAGGTGGATGGTAAAGTATAGGTTTTGGTTTAGGTTGTTGGGTTCTCGTTTGTAATTCAGCTGTAAAAACTTTACAAATAGTTACTCTGTAAGCATTAAATTAGGTTGGCTGCTATTGAATCTCTCCTATGATTAGCACTGGCAGAAAAATGAATATTTTCTATTTTCCAGAAGACACATCGGCATGAACCGATGGTGGTGATAGCTGTTAAGACACATGGCCATTTCACTGAGCCAGATATGCATATCACAGAAGCGTTGAAAGAACACATGTTCAAACACATGAAGTGGAAGCACAAATAGAAGAGGAATGATGATGCCTTCAAGCGTCTTTCTAGCGTCCCCACCTGATCAGCTGGGTAGTCTGAGGTGACAGTGTGTGTCGTATTGAAAATGTGCGTCTTGTTTATTTGTCACAGGTCCTCATCATCAGTTACAGTCTTATATAAGCCAGGGCCCCTGGCACAATGAGAACTGCAGAGAGAGCCCAGGACAGTAGACGACAACCACAAGACACCCACAGGTGAGTGCTAACAGGGGGACTCTGGCAGCAAGACAGTGTGACTAGAGGTGGGGGAATGTCCCTTGAGGTAAGCAGAACGCAGTCATTTAGCCTGTTTTCTCCCATCCAAGCAGAATTATGGCTGATCTACTGCTCCACGGGCAGGAAAAAAAAACAAAAAGCACAGTTGCCTTTTGAAGTACTGTGAGGGGCCTGGCAATGTACCAAACTTCATACTAACTTCAATAAGTTATATACATTGCCTGGACTCCAGACAGTGAACTTCAAAGCAAAGCTACTGTCACACAAGAGCTCCCCTGCTGGGATAGTTCTTCTGAAGAGCACTATCAGAGGTAACCCACTGTAATTACCATCCTGTAATTACCATTAAAGCAATTATAACGGCCGGCCCCTGACAGTAAAGGGCAGCGTAGGATTTTTTCATTCCTTGCATCCCTCAATTCCTGGAATGAGGAATTCATGTTTAGAAGAACATTTTGCCTCCATTCCTCCTTTTTTCAATCCAGGGTTGGTAGATGTGGAAACAGACGAAGGGGCGTTTTTACAATATTTTGGCATAGGGCAGTGCTGCAAGCCTTCTAGCCGCACCACCCTACATCCTAAAAGAAAGGGGCAGGAATGCACTGTATTTGCAAGATACAGCGCATTCCTGTCCTTCTGCCATCGTGCGAACTGCTGCTGAGCGCTAATGCAGGCACCCTTGAACTATGGTGCAAGGAAGTCTGTGTTGTTGGCATGATTATTTTTGTACAGGAAGGGACACAATCCTGTACAAAAACAATCATAGGAAGCGTTTTCCTTGTTCTAGGTGTGCTGCAGAATGCAGCACATGTGGAAAGAGCTACAAATGAGGACAAATGTAAGCATTTCTCCTTGTTATGCCTGCTTAGGGAGGACATACATTTTGACGCTGCCTGGGATTTATGTACGTTGTAAATCTGGGTCACTCTTAAAAGCAATGGGTGTTGAGTGCAAACACCCACAGCAACACTCATGGAACGCCGCTTCCATGCAGAGTTAGGCATTGCCTTACTCCATATTTACAAGACCATGAAAAACCACACAGTGTGGCTTTGAGTGGCCTTGTAAATATAGGCTGGCAAACTGCTCCTCCGGAGCATCACAAAAGTGACACTCCAGAAAGTGCTGCAAATGCATTGTAAATATACCCCAATGCTTGAACTCTACTACCTCATGTATTTAATTTTAGCTACCCTCTCTGGTGCTCTGGTAAATGTCTTCCCACCATATATCCATCGGCAGCCCTCTGTTACCCATGGTCCAGACACACTTTTGATGGAGCCTGCCGGGAATCAGCCCCATGTCTCCGAAACATACATAGCTCCACCTGCATTTGGCACGCCTCTTGCCTCTCATCTTATGGCCACTGTTCCTACTGACGACCTCACAGCTCTGAGTCAATGTGGCATTCAGGCTGTCTCCCTCTCCCGCTCTCCCTCTTTGGCAAGAGGGTCTTCCAACTTCCACTACACCATGTCCATCCTTCTCACAGGGAAAGGAGTCCAACACTTCTTCTTTTAATATAGCATATGTTTCTCCAGCATTTAACATTTAGGATTGGAGTTCCAATGGAGAATGGAGCATTTCATTGGTAATTTGAAACTAAAGGGCTCCATTTGTTTAATTTAGAGCCTGATGGTAGCTCTCTACAGAATGCATCTGTTGATATCAAAGGCTCTAGCAGTTTTTGCCCCAGTGTATTTAACTGATAGACTTCTTTCTCGGGAATGGGCTCTCATCTTCAGAGCACCACAGAATTATGAGGAAACCTAGAAAAATAGAGACCACTAAAACCACATGCATGACCTTGCCATAGCTGTGACTTTTTCAGAATGCTTATGTGTGACATTTCCATGGTTTCAGTGTATGTATTGTATGAGTAGCATTCCACTGTCGAATGTGTAACACTTTAATGACACTTTATAGCAAGTAAAAACAAACAATGAGATTCATGTAAATAGACAAATATCAGAAATTACCCCTTTTGGGCAATGAGACACTCTAGAAAGCCTTGAAACTGCTTCAACACTCCTGAAATGGAAGTTCAATAACATGAGTACACTGTAAATAATTGTAGCAAAATTATAGTAAACAATGAACTGCACTTTCGGAGGAAGTACTTACATTTTTTTAAAACTGTATCAGCAATATGTACATGCCACCTTATTTAAATATACAAAACAGACCTAGATGTGACATACTACTGCTATATAAATAGACAAGACACTGTTAACCCAAGTATATGCAGTAATTAAATGCAATGGAGACTAAGTGTAATGTTTGCCCATTAGAGAGAATAGGAAATAAGAAGACACACAAAGATCTAGGGATAATATCACAATTAAAGTGCTCACTATGGTGAGGTACATGAACCAGGGACTGTTCTATGTTCCTACATTTTGGGAACTTCAAACCTGTCACTACATTTATAATCAATCAAATAAACTTTATTCGGTTTTCATGTGTAAAACCATAAATGTTTCCAGTATTTAAAAACAATATTTGATAAAAATTTCCCCATTGGGATCTCATGCAATTCATAGACACAGTACAATACAAAATACTTGGTCCCCTAAACATAAAAATTAAAATAAACCAATTGATAGATGACTCCTGGGAACCTATCTAATAATTATGTCTCATCCGGGGTGCTAGATTAAGAGTGGACCCTCATGGATACTACCGTTTAATCTAGGTAGTCTCTAAACTTCGCTGCAGATTGAAGGAAATTAAGGAAAACTAGAACAGAATCTTCATGCAACAGCTGTAAATAAATAAGAGCTGGGCGAGCCTGCCTGAATTCTATCCTCCTTAAGATAGGGACAATAAAGGTTTTCCGGTGAGCACATAAAATTTACAGAATAATAAAAAATGAAGCAAATTCTGTGGAGACTCACCATTGCAGCCACATGATGCTAAAATCTGTTCTCTACTACTCCCCCTTTGGCGAAGCCAGCAGGTGGTGAAAAAAGTCAATAAGTCATAAAAGATCCCAGAAGATATGGCTCAGTAGATGATGGTGTCTCTCTAGATCTCCTGTAATTGCCCATTATCCCTTACCCACATGTGTACAAAGGTCTGCGGATAGTGTCGACGAATCTCCTAATAATTCCTTGGTCCAAGAACCGGTTGGATTGAACAGATTGAACAGTTGCTTAACTGGTCAACAGATACCCCTTACACCAACCATCATGGTTAATAATTCCAGGGGGGACAACGTACATTCAAGCAGGGGGCGAGTAGGAGCTACGTCTAGTAATTTGTTAAACCATTAGCTGCTGGACTTGCTACGTGAGGGAGACCAGGAGGTGTTGAGTTAGTATGCAATTCGTTGGGCTAGCCGCAACCCTGTTGAGCTAAACAAAGAAATAATCACTAACGTAATAGACCCTATCCTAACTTGTTTAAGCGATAACCCAACAAACAACGATGTCATAAAAGCTTTTAATAGTATTACTGAAGTAGTGAAAAGTACGTTGTCTGTGGAATGCAAAGGCACAGGCAACCTTAGGAAGGGATGGTTTGATAAAAATTGCACTAGATGTTATTCAAAATTAAAGAGCGCATTGCATAGAGCTGTAAGAGATAGCAGTGAGATTAGGGCCTGCAGAAAGCTGTATAATACAGCCAGGAAAACTAGGTTGATTGAGCTGAAAGATAATGCGTGGAAGAATCTTTGCGAGGCTGCCGAGAAATTCTGGTCGGCAGTGAACGCCCCATTCCTAAACAATAATTTGGATGTACCATCAATTGAGGTGGCCATCGAGGAAAGTATTTGGATAGACTTCTTTACTGACGTCTATTCGAAACAGGGAGGCATGGAGGAAATAGACCAGTGTCAGGACATAGAAAGGGTTAAGCAGAAATTCACCCCTATCCATCTACACATTTCACTCCAAGATGTTAACGCGGCAGTAAAGGCAAGCAGGGGAGGCAAGGCAGCAGGCCCCGACGGGATACCAATAGATCTTCATAAGCCAAACATGGAGGTGTGGGGTCCAATTTTAACTAGGGTTTTACAAGCTTGCTGTGAAAATGGATTTATAGACACCTGGTACGAATCAATTATAGTTCCCATTTTTAAAAAGGGTGAGCGGGAGAATACTGCATGTTACCGCCCAATATCCTTGTTGGATTCCCTAATGAAGGTAGCCAGTAGGATTGTTTTAGATCAACTACAAGCATGGACTGAAGAAAACGGTATTTTAAGCTATGTCCAATATGGTTTTAGAGCTGGCTTAGGAACAAACGAGCAGATTTTAAACCTTAGCATTTTAATTGGCAAATATACACAGGCAAAGCCAGGGAAACTATACTTGACTTTTGTTGATCTTACAGCTGCCTTCGATTGTGTAATACATAACAAGCTGTGGGAAGTACTCAATGAACTAAAAGTTGACCCTGTTTTAATACAGTTTTTAAGGCAGCTATATGCTGGTGCTAGCGCAAAAGTCTGTTATGGAACAAAGAGCGAGTGCACTGCGTCGTTCAGGGTGGAGAGGGGAGTAAGGCAAGGGTGTGTCTTGGCACCGCTCCTGTTCTCATTATATACCAACGCTTTGGAACAGGAGCTGGTGTCACACACTAGGGACCGCCCGATAGTTAATGCGCGCCCGATAGCCTCTCTCCTCTATGCTGCCGACGCAGTGCTCATTGCCCGTATACAGGTTGGCCTACAGAGGGCGCTTTCCTTTTATACTTGTTTTATGGATAGGCTTGGTTTAAAATTGAACGCAAAGAAAAGCTTTGTCATGGCTTGTGGGGGGAAGAAAAATAGCCTTAGAAGCTATCAGGCGGGGGGAGCAGGGTGGAAACCACCAACTTGTTCAGCTACCTGGGCGTCCTTTTCAATAGAACCGGCTCATGGACCGCAGCTGTCAAGGCCAGGAGTTTACTCTTTATGAAGTCTATTGCGGCCCTAATAAATTTTACAAAAAAACTGGGGAAAAGGCCACCCGAAATATTATTAAAAATCTACCAAGCAAAATGCGTGAGTTCAGCAGTTTATGGGGCAGCCATTTGGGGCTTCTGAAGAGTGTATATCGATTCAACGCATTGAAAATGGTTTTTTAAGGTTTATCATGGGAGTTCCAGCTACTGCCCCAGTTTTTAACTGCCACAGCGAATTAGGAGTTGTATACATTTCTGATTTAATTAAAGCCCAATCGGTTCTGCTGTGGCACAGAATCTGGACTTCGTCCAGTACTGGCCTTAACAGGGAAGTAATAATGGATGCCATGAGATTGAATAATGCCGGCAAAATAGCTTGACTCAGATATGTCAAAAACATTTTGCAGGATATTGGACGCCCAGAGTTTTTTACCTCACCCGAAAACATGAACTCCATTAACCGAAAGGATTTTTAAAAAGTCTGTATGACCCACCTGGAAGAAAATAGGTTAACTCTTGAGTTGAATAAAACTATGGTGGTCTATCATCAAATAATCACCATAACATGTGATATTCAACCATATCTTTTGTGTGTCGCAGGAGGACATGATAGATATCTGCTAACAAGATTCAGATTCGGGACTTTCCATCGCCTGATCACCCATCCAGACACTAATGATTGGTCAAGGGAACTTTGTCAATGCCCCTGCGACAATATATCACTACAAACCACATTACACGCAATCTTATTTTGTAAATTTTATATTAATGAAAGGCGCAGATGGTTAATTCCCTTATTAAAACAAGGAGGATGGAGGCAATGCCGTCCCGCACTTGTGTACCTTCAGATGTTGGGAAACTCTTATTGCATTGGTTCTGTGGTGGGTTTTCTAAAGAGGGTCGTACGGTCCAGGAAATGCCTACACTACTAAATCACAAGACATGTTATAGGCTGGAATCATCTAGGGCGTCAAGGCTTGTCCTATACATTTTAGATTGCTTAGAAGCATTTTATGAATTTTTTTCTCGCTTCCAGAAATATATCCTTATACGATGTGTAACGTGGAATTATATATGTAACATATGCTTACATTTTTAATACTTTTTTACCAAGCCTGCTTTTATGAATTTTTTAATTTCTAAAATCGAATATAGCTTGTTTTGATTTGATTTGATTTGAGTTAGTCAATCAAGGGATTGGCACGAAAAAAAAAAGCCAACTGCCTGGGGGTAAGGCTAAAAGACCAAGAGCTGTCTCGACATCCCAGAAGACCCTGTGGACCTAGGACTGACTAAAGAAATTTATAATAAAATAACACATAAAGCTAACATCTTAATTTTTGCTTCCATGTACCTCCTTTAGGATGGACAATATATGTAAGATGCTTCACCACAAGGCTTGTAAATTTGAAATATTAACTTAAAAGACAGAGTTCTATGTGGAGGCACACTGGAATGAAATATGTTTTTATTCTTGAAAATTCACATTGCTCATTAATATTGCTGTGCGGCAATGTGAAGAAGAGTATGGCTACTTTTGAAAGAAGGAAGAACATGCTACTCTGAGTACCAAGTACAGTGAATTCACTCTCAATGGAATGTCAAAGTACATCCATCCTGTACGACACAATCTCACCAGTAGCACAGTTTATTTTGATTGCAGCCTTTCTGTTTTTTGGATATGTACTCAAAATTGGTGAATTGGAATTGTGCATTTTCGTGTTCTAAGCTCCTAAAGAAATTGGAGACCGTAGCATGCTTGAGCATGTGATCATGACACAGGAGTCCTTTCAAAGCATAATTTATTCCATTCTGGTGAATTCTCAATTTCAACCATTTTCCTCAACTTCAAGAACACAAGAATAAGGGAGTGTCATTCTTCTGATGTGAGATCAGGGACACTGGCACTGGGAGACCTAAAAAATGATTGTTCGACATCAACACGGAATGCTCTACTTAACAGTACAACAATAAGCATGATCATGCTGTCCTAGAGGAGGTGAATGACTGGGTCTCCCTTTGCTGCAAGAGGTTAAAATTAAGAAACACAGATAAGAGAGTCAGAAAGAATAGACAGTAGACTTCAGCCTTAATTTTCTTAAAATACTGAACAATTCTAGCTTTCTTTCTATCAGGTGTTTCCAAGACGTACGCACATAGAGCATCAAAATGTTTGTTACTCTCTTTTCAGAGTTTCAGTTGTGAAGAACCTGATACACCACCCACAACACAACAATGAAGCCTGCTATTCTTCTCCTGTTCCTTGGAGCCTATGTGTGCTCATGTAAGTTTGATGCAAAACTATTGTTTCAAAGTAGAGTTTTTAGCTATCAATTATGAAGTGTGTGTTTCCGATAGGGTTTGGGTTATTTCGGCTGTGGAATTTCAATAGGTCATTTGGAAATTGTACTGGTCTGTTGGATTGCTTTTGAAAGTACCTGGCCAGTATATAGAATTTTGAAAGTCCAAACACAGATTAATTCAATGCCTACTTGACATGTATCGAGGGTGTTTCCCATTTTTCTGCTTAAACATCATTGCACAAACATATGTCAACAGTATTTTGGACACAAGGAGGTCAAAGGAAAGGGCTGCAGATGGTGTGGGAGTGAGTTGGTCCCTAATACTGTTTGAGTAGGGGGATTGCTGATATGAATTATATCTCATCACTGCACAATGCCATTATCAATGTAGCTGCAGATAACCAGAGTTCATTAGTATTAGGAACTTGAACCACTGTCACTGTGATATTTGCATGACTTTTTATACACATTTAGGAAACAGTGTATAGGAGGATATTAATAGCCGCAAAGAAATCTGTCAAAGAATCAAATGGAAACCACTCTCTATTCCTCCAGGGACATTCTTAACAACACTTAAATACAAGGGCATCATTCATCTTTTAACTCATCAAAATGCAGTGGACATGTGCCCAACAGTATCTCCAATCTGTGGTGAATACCCAGGATGAGATTGTTACATCACCTATCTAGCAACACGAAAAGATGATGGACGGAATGCAGAACATTGTCAAGCATTCACCCCCCAGTCACAGATTTGGTTTTAATCCATCGTTCTTTTGCTCACCACAACACCCCAGTTTGAATCAAGCCAAGTGCAAATCATTCTTGGCCCTGCTCACCATGATAACAGTCCAGTCCAGCCTGAACTGGCAGGCCAGGTACTCCCTGGACAAAAAACTCAAGCATCCTGGGACCAGTTTAGGCATATCACCCCTCATCAGCCAGGCTAGCTTGAATCCAGTTGCATAGCGAGCACAGGACCTACATCTTGGTGCACTCTTCCCACTAAGGGCTACTGGTCCCAGGATACTTGCTTTCCGGTCCAGGGAGCAGGGTCAAGACTAATTTGCATATGGCTGGGTCCAAACTGGGGTGGCATGATGAGCAAAAAAATGATAAACTTAACCCAGCTCTGTGATTAGGGGTGAATGTTTGACAATGTTCAGCATTCTGCCCATCATCTTTTTGTGTTGCTATATCACCTATCTCTCTTTCATGGGGACCTCTTGTGCCAGCACCACAAGATCCCTCGCTGCCTATCTATCAGCAAAATCTCTTCCACTCTAGGTGAACAAAATTTACAGACTGGCTCAAAAATTGTATCTTGGTATGTTCTATCCACTGCAGTGCAGCATGAGGTATATCATTTTCCATGGTGCCTTCACTCCATGCAGATTCCAAACAAGAATCAGAGCATGGCAGTTTCAGCCTGTCGCGACCAACTGATAAAAGAACCAAAATAAGCCTACTCTTGGAAACGCAAGCTCAAGGTTACCACAAATCTGCCTGGGAAGGAGTTTGAAATGTGCTAGATCTCCAGGAACATTTTGCAAAATCTAAATATATAAAGGGAACAGAAATTCACCACATAGCCTAGGACCTGGTTTCACCTGAAGACAACTCAACACTCTCTTGAGGTGGTGGAAGGTAGGTTTATTGCTAAATATACTTCACCCCCCTTCTGTTAATATGAAATGCCATAGAACGCCAGAAACATATCTAGATATGTTTATGCCTACCACAAGCTCCTTCCAACACTTCTTGAGGTCTGGTACATGAGGACAAGAAAAGATCTGCCCCTGGAGGATGATGAAACCCACTGGCCCACAAGCAGCGACCTTATTTGTCACAGAAAAAACATAGATTAAGGAGCAGGATGGTGAATCCCAAGCAGTATGGTCCCAGAATATCGAGGGGCATATTCTCAAGGAGCTATCGCCGAATTAACGGCACTATATCGCAGCCAAAGTCGCAATAAATTTACCGCCCCATTCACAAGCTGATGCTAACAGCCCGTAGCACGAGTTTACCTGTGATAGCAGCAACAGAAAACATCGCCACAGATGACCCCGGGAACTATCGCTAATGAGATGCAGAGTAGGAGTTCCCTGGACAAAGCCGCGATAATACCACTCCGCAACATTCTCAACGACCAGCCACATCGGAAATAAGTCCACAAAACATGCGAAATGGCGCGTTAGCAGCAGGAAACCAAAACCTACCCTGACCTGGTGTAAAGTCGTACGGCAGCCGGCACCAGAAAAGGGAGCCCAGCCCACAGCCACACCTGAAGGACAAGAGATGCCATGGAGCTACTCATCATGCAACTGAGAGCCCCAACAGGCTCACAACATCCACCGCCACCAACCCCAGGCCCGCCACCAACTCACAGACCTCCCCTGAGGCATCGCAGACACAGACCGCGGACCTTCAGGAAACGAACCAGCCTCACAGACATTGCACCAGAGTATGTCATTGCCCACTACAGGCTCAAAAGGACAACCATCCTCCGCATCCTGAACATCATTGCCCACAGGCTGACTGTACCAACACAGCGTACAACCAACATCCATCCTCAGACAAAGCTGCTGGCTGTGCTGCACCTGTTGGCCTCTGGTACCTTCCAACCAACAACTGCCAGAGTTGGAGGAGTCTCAAAGTCAGCCCTGTCAAAGTTCCTCACACCTGTCTTGGATGCCATCATCAGCTTAGTACCCCAGTACCTATACTTCCCCACACTGCGCAGGAACAGCTGGAGACCAAGCAAGGCTTCTACACCATAGCTGGATTCCCGGCCGTGTTGGGGTAAATAGACTGCACACATGTCCTACTTGTGCTCCCTGCCGACACTGCACACAATTACGGCAACAGAAAGCACATGCATTCCATCAATGTGCAGGCAATAGTGGACCACCAGGGACTCTTCACCAATGTCGTCGCCAACTACCCAGGCAGTGTGTATGATTCATACATCTTCCGACAGTCCATCATCAGCAGGCACTGCCAGAATGGCACCTACAGTATATGCAGTGCTTGTTGGTAAGCACTAAATGCACACATCACACACCTCAACTCCACAATCATACAACTCACAACTCTGGTAAAGCACACATTACAAACCCACATACAACATGCCAAACAACATGCCCACCCACCAGATACGACAGCACAACTTACCGTGGGAACCTGGCCTAGCCATGTATATGAGCAACCAACGGCATGGCACCTCAGCCACACATTAGCAGAATGTGGGAAGAGGAGGGAACCAGGCATGTACGAAGGAGGCGATGTGACCGATAAATGAAACCGCACACAATGCCAAGTGTGGCGTGAATGTGTTGGACAGACTGCAGTATGCATACCACACACATATCCATGTCGACATACACCGCTGGTGTTTGGTGTAGTGGACAGTGGACGCAAGCATGTCACCCCAGCCAGGGGAGAACAAGGAAATATAGATTGTTACGTCCCCCCCTGTAAGCGTGAGAGGAGTGGGCTGGCCCGGCATACACCAGTCCAGTGTAGGGGTGTGAATAAAAAGCACGTAGCTCTGGGAGTGGTCCTCTTCCAGAATGCCCAATGTCCCTGCCAGGGCGGCACCTCTCACCCCTCCACGAGGCCTATGCCATGAGCAGTGTTGCCTGGGATCCTGTGCTCCTGCTGCACTTTGGGCTGCTGTTCCACAAAGCCGTCATGGATGCCACTGCGCATCCAGGCATCACTGCTCACCTGCCGACCCCGGCGTGTTTCAAAGAGGGCCCACCACGAGCTGGTGCAAGCTCCAATCCCGAGGCCCCTGACCTTGGCAGACTACTCGGACCATCACGGCCTCCGCGACACAAGTCCGCGGAACTCCTTTCTTTTTGACGTACTCCACCGGCATACTCAGCGGACAAGTAGGACACACATTTGGAACTGAGTCTTGAATATACCATGGCAGAGTACATGATTTAAGGCAGAGTTCATGTCACTATAATCCCTCCGATGTGGTGCCACCAAGTCTATGCATAGGACTCCCACCAAACGTGCCAGTGGGCCCTTGCTGACTCCGGCCTCCGACCTGCACTAAGGTCCTGCAGGCGTCACACCAATCCAATGAAGTCCATCACTCCTCACTGGCTGCACACCTGCTCAGCTCTGGTGCCACTACCTATGTCACCCACAAATGTAATACAAATGCCATTTCAACGTCTTGTGTGAGAGATCCAGGATGAGATGTCTGGACAGCGGTTGGCCCGGGCTGACCGCTGCCTCCGACCGACACTGCTGCCAACTAGGTCGTACTTTTCTGAGTCTTGATTTTTTCATGGCAGTGTTCATGTCACAGTATGCAAGGAGAGGAGAAAGAGGAACAGTACAGCTTGATTCCAGTGGCATGGAGAGCACGGGACCCACGTCTGGGCATACCTGTCCCACTCGGGGTGACAAATGCAAAAACAACAGTTGATGGACAGAATGCAGAACACTGTCATACATCAACCCCAGTGCAGAGATCTGAGACTAAATCCATCGTTTTTTTGCTCACCGTGACATTCCAGTTTGGACCCAGCCATATGCCAATCAGTCTTGACCCTGTGCCTCATGGGAACAGTCCAGCCCGAACTGCCAAGCCAGGTCCTCCCTGGACTGGAAACAAGCATCCTAGGACCGGTTTCGAGTTTCACCCATCTTCAGCCAGGATAGTTTGATTCCAGTGGTGTGGTGAGCAAAAGAATGGTGGATTAAACCCAGATCCTTGTGACTGGGGGAGAATGTTTACATTGTCCAGCATTTCGTCCATCAATTGTTTCTTTTCCATATGTCGCACTAAGTGGAAATGGTATGCCCAGATGGGGGTCCCGTGCTCACTACACCACTGGATTCAAGCTAGCCTGGCTGAAGAAGGGTGATGCCCTGATACCGGTCCCAGGATGCTTGTTTCTGGTCCAGGGAGGACCTGGCTTGGCAGTTCAGGCTGGACTGTTCCCACTAGGAACAGGGTCGAGACTGATTTGCATATGGCTGGGACCAAATTGGGGTGGTGTGGTGCGCAAAAGAATGATGGATTAAACCCAGATCCTTGTGACTGTGGGTGAATGTTTGCAGTGTCCAGCATTCCGTCCATCAATTGTTTCTTTTGCATATGTTGCCCTAAGTGGGATGGGTATGCCCAGATGTGGGTCCCGTTCTCACTACACCACTGGATTAAAGCTAGCCTGGCTGAAGAAGGGTGATGCCCTGAAACCTGTCCCAGGATGCTTGTTTCCGGTCCAGGGAGGACCTGGCTTGGCAGTTCGGGCTGGACTGTTCCCACGAGGAACAGGGTCAAGACTGATTTGCATATGGCTGGGTCCAAACTGGGGAGGTGTGGTGAGCAAAAGAATGATGGATTAAACCTGATCCTTGTGACTGGGGGTGAATGTTTGCATTGTCCAGCATTCCGTCCATCAATTGTTTCTTTTGCATATGTCGCACTAAGTGGGAAGGGTATGCTCAGATGTGGGTCCCGTGCTCACTACACCACTGGATTCAAGCTGGCCTGGCTGAAGAAGGGTGATGCCCTGAAACCGGTCCTAGGATTATTGTTTCTGGTCCAGGGAGGACCTGGCTTGGCATTTCGAGCTGGACTGTTCCCACAAGGAACAGGGTCAAGACTGATTTGCATATGGCTGGGTCCAAACTGGGGTGTGTGCTGAGCAAAAGAATGATGGATTAAATCCAGATCCTTGTGACTGGGGTTGAATGTTTGCATTGTCCAGCATTCCGTCCATCAATTGTTTCTTTTGCAACTGACTCTGTGCAGTGCATGCCTACCACACATTGCTTTAGGTCCCTGCTGATCGCAGCCTCCGGCACACACTGCAGTGGAGTAGGTCACACAAGTCATTGTACAGGCCTCATCGCAGTCTGCATCTCCTTCCAGCTCTGGTGCCACTGAGTGTGCCCTCAAATCCATGGGCAATCTCTGTTTGGACATCGTGGCGTCTTAGCACATGGGCTGGAGGCTGTCTTCATGTACATGTAGCTGATACTGACAAGGTGGAAAAGCGGGATCTGTAGCATTCAACTCCGCCATCTGCCTGTTTCTGCTTGCTTCTGCCCTCTGCTTCATGCCCTGGAAGGACACTTTCCACTGTCCTCCGCAACCCTCCGCGAAATTGCCCTTAGACATCGACAAGTACACGATCAGCTTGCGTGGTACTTCCTCAGTGCACCGCAAGTCAACGTCCCATGGCAGCGTGCTTGTGGCAGCTGCTGTGCATCCAGGGCCACAAACTGTGCTGCTCAAGTCAGAGACCCATAAGGAACGTACCTTGTACTGCTGAGTGTCTGCTCACTGTTGTGGTCTTTGCCAGCACTAACCAACCCCTGGGTGGTGGCTTACACCACCCAACACCCATCCAGCACAGGCGTCATTGGAGATGTGACCCTGGCAATATAAGGGGCCGGGCGCATGTGCCCGTGGCCAGTCCCACAAACTCACTGAGTTTGTCCGTGTGTTTATTATGTATACATCAGGAACAGGGGTCATTCCACATAACATTGTGCTGTGTACAGCGTGCGCATCCATGTCACCGCAGGCAGTAGTGTAGACCTGGGACATGTAACCGTGTTGGACCTCCCTGTGAGTGGGTTGGACAGGCGTACGACAGTACTCCACACATGGATCTGGGTGTGGTGCAGTGTAGGCCTTGCCAAGGATGTGGCTGACGCGTGTGTCTCTGTTGTGGTGTCTGTGCCCCCGTCCCGCAATCGACGATGTTGCCATGTGGCATGCCCTTGTGTGCGTGCTCAGCCGCAGGGGTACATGGGGGAGGCAATGCCCGCTCGGGGTCAGGGATCACACATGCCAACTGTTGTGTGTGTCGCTATTATCGCAGCATGCGCCAAAGATGTACCCTCAACTGCATGTCGGGTTCAGCCAGGCAGGTGCTCTACATCTGTGTCAGCCCTGTCCCTGCAATAGGCCAACACATACGTGGCCGGCCACATTATGCGCAGCATCATCACAGTGTCGTAGTCACGCTTGTGGACATGCACAGACAGGCATAATAATGGTATGCAGTAGGGGTGCACGTGATGCAATAGCACTGCGCACAATAGTGAATGTGCTCGGGGGAGGTGCGGCAGTGAGGCCACGTAACAGACAGTATTGGCGCTCATTAGCAACATGCAGTGCATGTCAGACAGGAATCACTAAGTCACACATATCACACACCAATGAACCAGTGAGCCTGCCAACACATCATGCAGTTCGTACTCTTGACTCTTGTCTCTCTGCACTGTCACAGGTGACCAAGGATATGCACTCTGAGCTTGGATGATGACTCCCCTCCAAGCCCCGAACACACAGCCCAAAGGAAGTACAATTTGGCCCACAAACGCACCTTGGGCATCGTGGTGCACACATTTGGCATGTTGAAGTCACGTTTCAGGTGCCTGGAAGTCACAGGTGGAAAGTTCCTGAACAGCCCAGGCCTCGTGTGCAAGATGATCGTTGCATGTTGTGTATTGCACAACATATGTGTACGCAGCAGAGCCCCATGGATATGAGTGCCAGATGCACCGGACGATGATGATGAAGATGAGGCAAGTGGAATACACCCCACTGCAGCTGCAGCATGAATTGCCCTAGGGACTACATCATTGACAATTTCTTCTCTGGTTGACGTCACATTGTGAGGGTCCTTAGTAGTAATCGCACAGTATGTTGACTGACCACAGGCACAGCATGTGCTAATAAATGCATTCTGAAATAGATTCCCTGCATGCATGTCACTCATCTGTACAGCCACTTCACTCAGACAAGTGGGGGTGTGACATGTTGTGCTGACAATTTAGGAATTTGTTAACGGATGGTGGGTGTGTCACCTCTGTGCAGCGAGGCTGTTTAGGGTGTCACATATCGGAACAGCCAGTTCTGTGTGTCACAGTTGTTACGGTATCCCACTCTTCGGCGTTTCACATGTGTCCCAACTCATTCAATTTTGGCTGTCATATGTGGCCTACAAGTGACAAGAGTACTTCTTTTGGGCTCTGATATGTGCCGCCATGATGCAGGGATCCACCCTGTGACTCAAGTCCCGTGACATGGGCGACATGTGCGTTGGGTGAGTTACTGCCCCTACATTGGTCCATGCTTTCATTATTTTTTGGTCATCGACATGGCACGTCGGTGTGAAAGGGTTGTTGTTTGTCCCTCTGCAATTTGAAGAGGAGATGAGGTTTCACAGTGTGTTCCATGTTTGTTTCTGCATTGGTGCAGATCACATACTGAATGCATGTCAATGTACATTGTGGCTGTTTGTGGGGGACTGCCTATCTGATTTGGACAATGGTCATTTGTTCTGCGTCACAGCTGTGGGGTTGTGCTCGTACGTTGTCATCTCACCGTTTGTTTGGTCTGCTTTTATGGTGCCTTTTTCCTCCAGGTGCATGGGATTTGCAGTCCTGCCACTGGTTTTTGCTGCTTTTTGTATCGCGATTGGCCTCATCACAGCTTTTTTGGCATTCATGTTTCGCATTTTTGCAGCGTGGCGTTGATTTTAACGCTGCCATTTGACGCGTTATTTGCGGAATATCGCATGGTGCCGCCATATTGAGAATGCTTTGTTAACACACCGTAATTTTCCCACGATAGACTGCAATGTTGGAAGTTGCGTTAGGTTACTTTTGCGATGGTTATATCACGTTCTTGAGAATATCCCTCCCGAGTCTTTTATTTCCTGCTACCTTAATATTGTATCACAAATATGTATCACCAACACAGGAACAAGAGAAGAATAGATGGGTAAGAATATGTGTGCTGAACGTGATCCTCCACACTTATTCCTTGATGATATATCTATCTACAAATAACACAAATTTAGAGTTAAAATAAATAGATCTAGACTTACCTAAAATTAGCTTCTTTACATTTTGTTTGTCAATAATATTGCTATAATATTTTAATAGTAAACTCGATATTTTGGTACACAATGATCTCAATCGCCCCAACCAGGTGCGGATCACCTAGATGGGATGGGATGTCCTTTGCCAGGGGCATGGGGGTGGAGGTGGGGGAAGGGGGCTCCCCTTCCAGGTCTAAATGATCCCAGCAGTGTGTATGCCATTAGCACTACACCCATCCCCGTCTTTCGCCATCAGCGATTTATGTATCTGCTCCGTCCCACAATTGCTGCAGCTGCACGCAGGTGCTGTACCACTCACCCATGCTAGATGCCCCTCAAAAGAGGGCACAAATGGAGCAGTACTTCAGGTCGTTACTGCATGACACTCTGAATGATATTGTTACTCAGAACTCAACAAATGGATGTAATACCTCAGGTCCCTCGTCAGTCAGAGGAAGTAATAATCAATTACCAGATGCCCTGGGCACTTAGAAGCCTGCCACCATCTCACGGCAGGAGAAAGAGCAATTTTCTTCCTTCTTTCCTCTTTCTGAGGAACATTATGAATATTATATTTGTACACATGATTTAGTTCTTTTGAAGGACAATTTGGGCCATTGATTAAATAATCAGGTCCTCAGAACCTGTCAGGTCTGTGATCCTCACCCCAGCTAGCTCCAGAGCAGGATCATCCAAGGGATGCAAAGACCCAGCAAATCTGCCAAATAAAAAACCCACAAAAGCAAAGCCAAGAAATATATACATATATCTCTGTTTCATTTCATTTGCTGTTTTCTGTCTTCTAGGTGTTTGTCCATTTCTATTTTATGAGTTTACTTGCTCCCAAGTATCAGCATAACTTTTTAATTAAAATTGAAGCAAGATATGGTCAATTCCCCACGAGTACAATTTGGTCAGTGACGTTCCTGGCAACTTTATTGGAAAGCGGTGGAATAGCTATTATTACAAGCACAAAGCTTGTGGCCACTGCTATCCAGTGCTTTTCTTGCCAATGTAGTCAGAGAGCTAATCCGATGTGGACCAGTTAGCCCTGAAGCTCATTTGAGATCATCTATTATAGCCTCACTCAAATAATAAACACAGTCCTTCTCAGGGTGAACCACAGAAATTGCTAAATAAACCTCTGCTTAACCCTCTGGTAGCTTGTCACAGAAGTAGCCAGGCTTAACTTAGAGGCACATTGTAAACTATTTATGCAGTCTTCAAACAGTAATAAAGTGAAAGCACAACAAATCAACAATTCCAAACCAATTTAGAAAAGCAGAGAACCAATAATAAAAATGTGCCAATCATTGTTATCTGGTCACACTAGTCGAGCTCCAAGTCAAAGGTTCAGGCCCAGCGGGATGGAGCGTGAGTCTGATACACATACCGGGTTCATCTCAGTGGAAAGTTTACCTTTTACTTAGCCCAGTTACATGTGAGGAGACTCAGCAAATGCTTTGCAATGGCGGGGAAGAGCAAGAAAATCAGTGTTTATGATATTTGTCCTCGTTAAGCCTCAGCTCGGGAGGCTTAAGGATTTACATGATTTTGTAAATCTGGGGCAGCCTCAAAATCCATGGGTGTTGTGTAGAAACACCTACCACAATGCCCAAGGAATGCCTCCTGATGGAGCGGAGTTTACCAGCTCGGGTTACATACACACCACAACACTCATTTGGGCCCATATACATTCATACATCGAGCTAGTAAATATCAGCTGCGATCAATATTGATGTACCTGTGTGAAACTCATCTCACTAACTCTTACCAACCCTGTCTCATTTGGTTAAATTTCCTTTTGTCGATAGATCTGATTGTAGATTAGAATAGGCAAGAACTTACATTAACCTTCATTTCAAAAGAACACAGACTCAAAAGAGTTTTAAAAGTTTATCTGATCAAAATGATTTGTGAGTCAATATCAAATACACATTAATACACCAAATTCTCACGAGGAAGGGAAACTACAGTTAATTCAATATCACATTCACAGTTAGAATTCTTGTGATGACAGTACCTGAAGGGGGAGAAATAGAGAGCAGTACATGGACATACTACACATAATTATATTTACCTAGAATGATATGAGGACCTGGACATCAGAGGATCAAAAATTCAGGAAAAGGTTCAGGACAGGATAGGTGACCTCTTCTAGTGCAATGCCAGCGTTGCACCCCTCTCTGGAACTACTCTCTCCGCTCGGGCTCGTCCGGAAACCCCTTCCTACATGTGCCTCCTCGGTTCTGATTCCACGATCTTCCCTAGTGTTGCATTCTTCAATAAGCTCACGGACAGCATCATAGCATGCTCGGGCAACATCTCTGCATAGCATCTGTGTCTAACTAACTAACCTACCTCAGTTATACTATTCTTGTGTATGATCCACCCCCAAATGTTTCAATTATCATGTACACCCCTAATTTTGATTAGGCCAGGCACTGGGGAGAGGACATCACTCCATACTAAGTGTGATAAGTGTAAGTGTCATATTTTCTTTAACTTCTTTGTCTAATATCTCGCGCCTTAGTTTTACTTTCCCAAGCTTCATTCCCACCCACATTTCATATGTGGATCAATATATTTATGCAGCATTGTTTTACTAAATTTCCTCTTGCTGGTTCAAGAGCTGAGTTTCCAATGCGCTTCTAGTGTGCATGTCCTTGGCTTTAGTCCAATTGATAGGTTAAAAGAAGTTTTCCCTTTGGGTAAATCGGATATTCAGCATTTATCATTCCCATATAACCTCCTTATAGACCACAAAGCTCACACACAAGGTTGATGATTGAGGCACTTATAGATCAACTACAGTCTCATAAAGATATCAATGTTTTTTTTTAATCAATATTACAAATACATAAATATGAACTGCCCATATAAATTCAATCACATTAAAATTCATCAAAATTCATATATAGTCAGCAAAACATTTACCAAATTAAAACATGTACCTTTTAAAATCATTAAACAACATATAAAAAAGGAATAATACAGAAAAAAGACAATGCACTGTGTCTTTTAAAGCGTTAATTTGGACATTTGTATAGACAGCATCAGGCATGGGTCTAAATTCCCTGTCTGTAACTATTTGCTGACCGCCAAATTTAACCACATATGTAGGCGTCGACGCGTTTCGATGGTATAGTACCAATAGATACCACCTTCTTCAGGACTATACTTTTTTTCTTCCTCAACTTTAAAAGGCCAAATCACATATTTGCCTAGACAGTAAGAATACAAGAATTAAAAAACCATATAACAAATTATCAACGTAATAATCCTTCACATATCCAACAGTTCACATATAACATTGGTAGTATTTTTTCAAAGTTTTTATGCAAAAATGTTTCACTCCAGAGGCTTGTTAGGAAAAATAAGTGGAACAGTCATCCATTTATGCCATAGTTATAAGAACCATACACTCACATACATCGTACTTCCTTTTTCCTAATGTTTATCTAATGGACTTATTAAGTCTCAATGCTCACCGGTGCAACTGCACTCAGTTGGAGTATGTTCTGCCCATCTCAATACCATGATACGATGATCACGAAAATTTTAGTTTTCTCTACAACATTAAGAGATATCTGTTAGTTATATCATCACTTAAGTCTAATAGTGAAGCTCTTATATATATTCATTTGGTAGGTACCTTATGGATTAAATCCTTATATGGATGCCAGCAAATCGATATCAATTTGGGGCACTTCCCCGAGCTCTGGACCACCTGATAAAAACTATCATTATAAGAGAAACGAGATTACCATAACGTTTTGGTTACGCATAGGCAGCACTTAATTATTTGTTCACAGTAGTCGTTTTTCCAGAGTGTGATCAATTCCAACATCCTCACCTGATCGAAGAACGAGCCCGAGGTGAAATAATTTTAAGTGCTGTTTCAGTTTGTTTATAACGCACAGGTGAGGATGTTGGAATTTATCACACTCTGGAAAAATGACTACTGTGAACAAATAATTAAGTGCTGCCTATGCGTAACCAAAACGTTATGGAAATCCCGTTTCTCTTATAATGATAGTTTTTATCAGGTGGTCAAGAGCTCGGGGAAGTGCCCCAAATTGATATCGATTTGCTGGCATCCATATAAGGATTTAATCCATAAGGTACCTACCAAACGAATATATGTAAGAGCTTCACTATTAGACTTAAGTGATGATATAACTAACAGATATCTCTTAATGTTGTAGAGACAACTAACATTTTCGTGATCATCGTATCATGGTATTGAGAGTGGTCAGAACATACTCCAACTGAGTGCAGTTGCACCGGTGAGCATTGAGACTTAAACATTAGATAAACATTAGGAAAAAGGAAGTACGATATATGTGAGTGTATGGTTCTTATAACTATGGCATAAATGGATGACTGTTGCACTTATATTTCCTAACAAGCCTCTAGAGTGAAACATTTTTGCATAAAAACTTTGAAAAGATACTACCAATGTTATATGTGAACTGTTGGACATGTGAAGGATTATTTCGTTGATAATTTGTTATATGGTTTTTTAATTCTTGTATTCTTACTGTCTAGGCAAATATGTGATTTGGCCTTTTGAAGTTGAGGAAGAAAAAAAGTATTGTCCTGAAGAAGGTGTTATCTATTGGTATTATACCATCGAAACGCGTCGACGCCTACATATGTGGTTAAATTTGGCGAAGTCAGCAAATAGTTACAGACAGGGAATTTAGACCCATGCTTGATGCTGTCTGTACAAATGTCCAAATTAACGCTTTAAAAGACACAGTGCATTGTCTTTTTTCTGTATTCTTCCTTTTTTATATGTTGTTTAATGATTTTGAAATGTACATGTTTTAATTTGGTAAATGTTTTTGCTGACTATATATGAATTTTGATGAATTTTAATGTGATTGAACTTATATGGGCAGTTCATATTTATGTATTTGTAATATTGATTAAAAAACATTGATATCTTTATGAGACTGTAGTTGATCTATAAGTGCCTCAATCATCAACCTTGTGTGTGAGCTTTGTGGTCTATAAGGATGTTATATGTGAATGATAAATGCTGAATATCCGATTTACCCAAAGGGAAAACTTCTTTTAACCTATCAGTTACTGGGTGCTCCATCCCTTTGGTGTGAGAGCCCCCTCTCCTTGGTTTCAAAGTTTAGTCCAATTGAGCAATCAGAGTTCAGAGCGGGTTTTCAGTGCGCGTGCTCATCCATCAGGTGGGTAGGGATCTCAGTCACCCTCCAAGGTCCAAATACAAACTAGTAATAAAGTCAAAGAAAGACATGTTAGAATACACAAATAAATGAATTCAAGGTATACCACTTATTTCTACTCTAATCCCATTTACTTAATTAGATCTTTTGCATTAGTAGCTTAGTAGAACTTTCAAGATTAGTTTCAGCATAGCATGCGCATTACTGTGTGAGTTTCAAGCGGCCATCTTAAAAGCTATTCCGCAGTTGCAAAGTTTTCCCCCAAGCAAAGAAGACGTCATACTTCGTAGATGCAGTAGACGCATGCGCAGTAGAAATCCCGTGTTTTCGGCGGCCATTTTAGTGACACTCGAATTACTCGTTAGTAATACACCTAGGCAAGCATGCCAAGGAATGTCGTGCAATATTAGTATTCACAGATATGTTGATTAGATTATTACATGTTATTCAAGAGAATTGCATACGGGCAAGTTTCTTTAATACGAAACCTTGCTCCATCACACCCTAGAGCACAGAGTAAAGTGATGCAGCAATTTGAGCTCTGTCACCTTACTCCAGATTTATGAGGCCGCAGAGAGCCATGCAGAGTGGCTTTGCATGGCTTCATACATCTGATTCAGAGCTGTGCGTCAAGCATGTACCACTTTATGTGGTACAAAAGTGATGCTAGGCTCTCATAAATAACCCACAGGACCTAGAGAGGCACCTATTCGGGTGGTCAGGACTCACTCCAGCAAAGGTTAGTAGCAGGGTCCAGCAAGGTCCAGTTGGTGCTGATCAACTGCTCAGTTGCATTGGAGGCCTCTGGAAGCTTGTTGTGTCCCTTTAGCTCAAAATGAAAGATCATCCATCTGACCCTTGGAGACACTTCTGAGATCCCAGGATCAAGGCAAGCAGCGCCAGTGTTCCTTTGAGCTTCAGAATGCAGGGTAGTCCTTCTTCTAATTCTCCACTGGTCCATGAGTGTTCTAACAAGAGGTCCTGAGGGTGCTACTTGTATACCCAGTACCAGCTTGTGTGTTGGGAGTCACCCCTTTTGCCTAACCCTTAAAGGTTTCTAGTCAGTTCTACCCCTTCCCTCGGTTTGGCTCCAATCTGTCTAGGGTAACAAAGGGCAGGCAGTCCCATAGGTGGGTTGCATATGCCAGTGACAGAACAGGAAGATTCAGAAGTCATGAAGGGGGTGGGCACAGCCCCCCACAGGCTACACTTTGAAGCTCAGGACGGGCTGAGCACAAGCCCAGGCCATCATGCTCAGGAGAGTAACAACCAAGGTCCTTTTGTCACCTGCTTGGAAGGAATACACATCACACCACAGGAGGGCAATTAACAGCAAGGTGATCATGGACACTGGCAGAAAGGCACATTTGTTTAAGGCAGAAAAATGCCAGCTTCCGGTTAAGTCAGAAAAATGCCAACTTTCTAAAAGTGGTTGTTAGACCTGACAGCCTTAGGGTGGTCTTCCCCAATGTTTTGCCTGCCTCAATCAATTTTCTGACCGTATTTGTGCTGGTGTTACGACTATGTGCACTAACCTGAGCAAAAGTGCTTCTGCTCTCTCCCCTGAACTTGGTAATATTGGTTTAACACCAAGTGACATATTTAATTTACTTATAAGCTCCTCATAAAGTGTGTTACCTATGCTCAGGGACTGTAAACTAAATACTACCAGTGGGCCTGCAGCGCTCATTGTGCCACCCACTTAAGTAGCCCTCTATCCATCACTCAGGCCTGTCATTGCAGTTTTACTTTGCCACTTTGACCCGACAAGATATATACATATATGTCACCCCTAAGGTAGGCCCTTTATGATCCACAGGGCAGGGAGCAATGTATTGAAAAGGCAGGACATTTACTTTTACGTTTTAAATGTTTGGGTAGTTAAAAACATGGTTAACAGCCGCCAGCAATATCCATGCCCCCCTCAGGAAAATCAAAGCAACTGGGCACCATGATGCTCAGAGGTGGTTTGCAAAAGATTTAAAATCCTGAAAATTAGCCCTGCATTGCACTGAACGTATTTGGAGATGGAATTACTCGCCTCATAGAAACGATGTTTATCAAGCTCAATTTAAACAATATTAAAAATCTATCTTACAAACTAAAGCCACCTATTTTTCAAACAAGATCTTGAATTCTACAAATCAAACTAAAGACATATTTACGATTGTGACAGAGTTATCCAATCCAGACAGAGTCACAGCAAAATTAGTCCCTACTCAGGCATGATGTATCTCTCTGAACTATTTTTTTATTGACAAAATCAGTACCATTAAAGCAAGTATACTCGTAAATCCCTTCCTTGGTGACCAGTCTGTGTCCCTCAGGAACCCTCATTCTTTACATCAGTTCCCTGCAATTAGCAGAGACGGTTTCCTGGACTTGCTGACCAAAGTTAAATCTGGTTCCCCCGCTGACAGCTGCCCCCCTCAAATTCTGAGAGAAGTCTTCCTTGCATGCCTGATCCTGCCCTTTTTCAATTGAATGACTCGCTAACTCAAGGCTCAGTCCCTAGATCCTTTAAAGAAGTGGTAGTAGTTCCACTAGTTAAGAAAACAGGTGCAGACCCTCTAGTCCCATCTCACTGCTCCCCTACCTGGCTAAGCCGATGTTGCCAACTGTCTCTGCTCTATTATTGAACAGTCTCAATTCATAGACTCTCACAAAGCATTATTTCGCCCTTCTCATTCAACTGAGGCTGTATTTCTTGATAGTACTAAATGAAATGAGGAAAGAAGCAGATAAACGCACTACTCAGGCTTTAGTGCTCCTTGATCCCTCGGCCGCTTTTGACACGGTCGACCATGATATCCTGGTGGACCGTGTCAGGGATGCAGGATTTCAGGGACCTGCCCTCCAATTGCTGTCATCCTTTTTAGATGATCGCTACCAATCAGTCCACGTTTGCCGATTCATGGGTCTTTGAGTTAAATTAACCTGTGGTGTGCCGCAAGGTTCGTCCTAGTCCCCACACTTTTTCAATCTGTACCTCTCTCCACTTATTCAGTCTCTGGGTGAAAGAAAGGTTTGCACTTTCAAATATGCTGATGACTTGCAATTAATATTCACCATCGACAACACCCCGAACTCCATCTTGAATTTCCAGACAACTATGTTACATATACACAACTGGATGAATAATAATCACTTAAAATTAAACCCAGACAAAACTGAACTGATTCTAGTTGGTGGCTCTCGAAATCCTTGGAACTCGAACTTCTGGCCTGTGGAGCTGGGAGTGCAACCACTTCCATCTTCATCGGCCAAGAGCCTTGGTGTCACAATTGATAGCGACCTGACTTTGAAGACCCAGATTGGGACGATAGTTACTACTTGCTTTTTTCAATTTCTGAAGATCAATTCAATTTGAAAAACTTTATTCGACAATTAAGTCATGAAAGTATCATACATCAACCATCTGCATACACATATATTAAAACAAAATATCATAGGCACACAATTTTTATACTTAAACCTACGCTATTTAACAATTTGAGTAGATAACATTAATCTCTAGTCATCCAATTAAATAAAAGCGTTTCAACTTAATTTAATTTAAGCAAATAAATCAATGAATGAAGAATGAGTAAATACATAGCTACATTCGAGCGCCTATTCATTGAGCGCTGTTATATTTATCTGTCTAAGCCGTAGTATCCAAGCCCACTTTATGTATTTTGCCATTGCCATTGCAATTATCGGGCTCGGATCTGAACACAAGATTCTTAGTGCCTCCTCGTGCCTTCGGGTACCTAAAAGCCGGCAAACGGGTAATACCCATTTTTTCCGTGGGAGCTCATAGAGAGGACAAAAAAAGAGAAAATGACTCAGGGATTCAGTCGTGTCCCTACATTTAGGACATTTGTCCTGGGAACCTTTAGACCATTTACATGTAAATGAACGGATAGGGAGGGTACCTATCCTAAACTGGAAATAAAGTTTGCGATCAAACGGAGCTTCAATCAAGCCCCAGAAAAGTTCCTGTCTAGGGTGTGCCTTAATCTCTATGTATCTAGCTGTTAGCTGGGATATACTCCCCTTTGAAATGGATTCCATAGCTATAAATTCCCAGTACTTGGCTTTAATGATTTCTTTTGAAGGGAAGACCGCATTTTGAGGATCATCCCATAAGTTGCTCCATCCCAGTCTGTTAAGTAATAGTTTAATAGACCTCAGCCAGTCTATTTTATGGAAGAGGTCTTTCTCCATTATTTCTTTTAAGCCCAAAGCATAGTGCTTGAGCTCCTCAGTTGACCAGACCCTACGCCAATACAGCAATGGCCGCAAATTAGCAGTGTCTTGTAAGGTTTTCAAGCCGAGGTCCCAGAACAGAGGTAACAAGGGAGTACTTTGTGGAACACCAACAACTTTCCGTATAAACTCGCTCTCCATAGCATTCAAACGTTTTGGATTATTGCCAAACCCCCATAGCTCAGAACCATATAAAGATGAGCTACGTATCTTCATTGAATAGATTTCGAGGAGTGGGCCTATTGGCTGTGTCTGCGAGGTTTTAAATCTTTTCAAAAGGAAACCTGTCTGTTGTTGGAACTTCAAAATAGAGAAGTCTAATTGACTTTTCCAACGCATATTCTTCTGCAATGTCACTCCCAAATAAGTGAAGGCATCCACCTGGTCCAGGGGAAAGCCATTCATAACAATTACACCACTATAGGGTTTGTAAGTTCTACATGGGTTAGGGCCATTAAGGACCATGAACTTGGTCTTGGAAACATTTATTTCCAAGCCACGAAGCAAGCAGAACTCTTCAAAGCGTCGGAGGGTAAGCTGTAGGCCACTCGGAGTTTTAGAAATCAGCAGCGTGTCGTCCGCGAACATGAGAACAGGAATACGAGTGCCCGTCATAGCTGGAGCATCAGAGGGGACACGGGAGAGGAACTCTGCCACCCCGTTCACGAAGAGTGAGAACAAGGTCAGTGCCAAGACACAACCTTGCCGTACTCCTCGCTTCACGGGGAAGGACTCCGTTACCTCGCCCTGCCGTCCCCACCGGACCCGAGCAAAATTGTTCTCATGTAAGCGGACGACCAGTGCCAACAACTCCGGCGCCATCCCCAAATCCTCCAATACTTGCCACAACTTGTCTCGTGGTACCAAATCAAATGCCGCCCGTAGGTCGACAAACACGGCGTACAGAACCCCTTTTTCTAAAACTACTGTCCTCCAATAGAGGACAATAAACCTAAAGACCTGGTCAATAGTGCTGGTTTTTGGGCGAAACCCAGCCTGTAGTGGACTTAAAACATTGTTGGATTCCATCCAGGTCTGGATTTTGCCCAGAACCAGCCTACCCAAGATTTTTTGTAAAGCATCTATCAAGCTAATGGGCCTATAATTGCAAGCCAACGATTTGTCCCCTTTTTTATATATTGGGACAATTTCGGCACCTTTCCAGGAATGGGGAATCACCATTCCCTGAGCTATTGCATTAGCTAGGTGGGTAATATATACAGACCATCTCGTTCTATTGTGCAGAAATACATCGGCCGGGATACAATCCATGCCGGGTGCACGACCCTGAGTAACCATATCAAGTGCAATATCAACCTCCTCAACACTAAACACGGGGGTATTATAAAACGGCCTCTCCTGGTGAGGCGTTCTAACGTCCTCAACGCCTTTTGAATATTGTGACTTAAAAAAATCTACCCAGGAACTCTGAGGAACATGATTGTGAGGACTGTCAGTAATTTCGCCCTTCTTCCATTTAAAAATATCCCAGAATTTTTTCTGGTTTTTATCAGCACATGCTGCTTTTAGGTCTTGCCACTCACACTCATTCCATTCCTTTTTGGCTTTCCATAGGGTTTTTTTATGAGTATTGCGAGCTAATTTAATCTTGCTTGCGTAATTTGTTTTAAGAGCAAGTCCCAGATCAGTACGGGCTTGTTTGCAGGAGGCATTATACCAACTCTCCTGTTTGCTTCTATGGACTTTCTTACCTACAAAAGGTCTACAGAAACATGATTTCAATTTACCAACTAGTTTTTCATGGATTTTCTCAAATGCAACTCGGGGTTGACCTTTATTATCTACTTCCATAATTGACGTCAACGCCTCTTCAACATGGGACTCAATGCTCCCTATAAGGTCTGGATGTTCTGCTACGTTACGCCATTTTAGGTGGCGTTCGTCGTTTCATAGAGCTTCAACCAGACCTATCATTTTAGGAGCTTGTTCTATTCTGTCTCCCATTCCTAAATCAAAGATAGCGACTAATGGGTTGTGATCGCTTTCTATCCGCGTCTCGACCACCATATCCACGAGTGTATGCCACATCCTCAAGTGGACCAGGACATAATCTATATTGCTTGCCCTATTACCATTAACATACGTTTTGTTACATATCCTATCTGATGTAGTTCTGCCATTGGCCGCCCTCAGTTGGTTGCCCAGGCAAAACCCTTTCAGATGCAGGGCCGCCTCAGTCCACTTGCTAACTGCCTTTGACTCAAGCTGTGGGACACCCCATTTTAGGTCCTCTTCCTCTGTTAAAAGCAAATCTTGAGGGCCTAATGGCTCAAAAGTCGTATTGAAGTATCCCGCAATAAGTGGGAGCACATCAATAGGACTAGATTCTACAAAGGTACTTAATGCAGATACCACCGCAGATTTTTTCCCACCTGGCAAGCCCCTTGCATATACGTTATATATGTCAATTTTGAGGTTTGACGAACTGGTCAGCCTAACTCCCAATATGTCAGCATTCTGTGTTTGGATGGGTTGGATTTTACATTCCAGGCTTTGTTTGACCCAGATGACCAAGCCTCCTGATGCCCGACCCTTGGACTTTTTCTCCGCTAAAACAAAGAAATTCAGATAGCCCACCATGAACACAGGCTCAAGTGACCATGTCTCCTGGAAAAGACAGATATCATGCTTACTGATGAAGTCTGCCCACAAAGGGGAAGATAGTTTGGAACCTATACCCGCTACATTCCAAGATAGAAACAATACATGACCTACAGAATAGAATCCCCCTTCAATATTCCCTCCAATTGCTATAGGGGAAGGGGCTACATCTTGTGGGAAATGAGGGGTACTCTCAATGTCAAAAGTTTCGTTTTGACATTCAGCTTGGAAACCTCATTCCCTAGTCCCAATCATGTTTACTTGGTCAAGGGGTGTATTAACGTCTCTGCCATCAGCTATACTAGGCGGCTCTCTTTGGCATATACCCTCATCTGCCATTAAAGCCACATATAATTTTTCACAATTGTCCAGAGTCGCTATGGCTGCATATGACACCTCGTCATTAAGATGTACTCTGCCATCAGTCAGTCAGTCGCAGTCCGCTAGCCCAGAGAGTACGTCAAATCTATTAGTGGATCTTATGTCCGCATAAGTGCTTCCAGTTATCAAGATCAAGAAAATTTGCAGATTTTCTTACTATGTAAGCTGTTATTCTGGATATTCTTTCTCTGGTCATTTCTCATATTGTCTTTGTTAACTCAATTTACTTTGGCCTCTCAGGGTATTTAACAAAAAGATCGCAACTGGTGCAAAATCAGGCTGCTAGACTGATTTATCACCAGCCAAGATGGCACCATATCACTCCTCTTATGAGGAAGCTACATTGGCTCCCTGGCAACACAACGTTGTGCATTTAAGATTGGATGCCGTATTTTTAAATCCCTTCATAGCATATGCCCGGAATTTGTTTCCACTCTTATCCAGAGGTATGCCCCCACCCGGAACCTGAGGTCATCTCATCAGAACCTTTTGGCTATCCCCACATTCAAACGGAAGACACTGCACTGAACTCGATTTGTGGCCTTGGCCCCTCATTTCCAGAACTCACTTCCCTTTAACATCAGATCCTCTACAAGTTACTCTCATTTTAGGAGACTATTAAATACTTAGTTGTTCTCCCAGGCATATGAATGATCTAATGAGCAGCAGGCGACTTTTTATATTTAGCGCCAAGAAACCTTATGATGTATGTGCGCTCTAGAAATATTTTTAACATAACATTAAAAAAACTCCCAAATTTGTTATTCACTACGGCAAGACCTAGCTCTCCCATAGGATAGCATTGGGGTTATCTTCTTTTAAATGTAATTCCCAACTCTGAAGAGATAGGTTTTTCAAGTTTGGTGTCTCTGGACTCACAGGTTAAAAACACAACTGATGATTGGATTTTAAGTTGCAAATCTGAAAATGGCACTTTTAGAAAGATTGTGTTTTCTTGCATTAGCCATTCTATGCCTGTTGCCTGCCTCTGAATACACATCTGGGGTGGGTGACAGCTGGTCTTTGTGGATTAATTCTAGACAACCACAAACAAATGAGGCTTAGGTGTGACTGATGGGCCATCTATTTCCAGATTGGCCATTCTGGGCAGGATGAGAGGGAGGGACTGACACACCTGAATAGTCTATGTCCTGTCCTGTCCTCACACAAAGGGCCGCATATCCCCCATATACAGTCTGTGGCCAGGGTGGGAAGGGAGGACATCTGTGCACTTTAAAGCTTTTATTGAAGCCTCTCCCACTTCAAAGGCATAAATGGATATATGTACTGGACCTCCGACACCATAACTTCAGTACACTTCTGGAACTGTGACCACTCGGCCAGGAAGTAGAATTGCTGTGCTGTTGGAAGGACTGCCACTCTGCTGGACTGCTGCTTGCTGTGCTATTGCCTTGCTGAGCTGCTGCCTCCTGTTCTCCTGCCTGGATGAGAAGGACTGGACCTGCATCATTTGAACCCAGAGTGACTCCAAGGGCTTGCTGGCTTGCCTCCTGTTCTAAGTCTCAAGGATATCTAAGACTTCAACTACCTGCATCTTCATCTGCACTCTTCAAGCTGTGAGTCTGTCCCGCAAAGTGGTGCCACCCCAGCCCTGGACCTCTGGAATTGAGGCCTACGGTGCAACTACAACCAGAACTCACACATCCTAATTGGAACTGGCACATCTTCACCTTTGCTTGGGTTGGAACCGGTATATCCGTATTGAAGCATGAAACGGAGTCAGCCCATCGCAATCAGAACCAGCCCATCGCATTCTGAATTGATGCTTCACATGCTGTGAGAGAAGTAGCCACACATTGCCTTAGGAACCGACGCCTCTCACTCACAAAAATGCTTTCCCAGTTTCCTTCCTCCAACTGCACCAATGAACTGCTACCATCAAACACAAACATTCCAGGAATACTTGCTAGTCAAGCATTTCTGGTAACTAACAACACAACACTGCCCCCCTCCCTTACGTCAACCCAAAATAAAATACTAATACATATGTGTCTGGGGGAAGGAAAGGAAGAGGGAAAAGAGGAAAAGAAGAACATATATACATGCAGTTAAACAAAAATCTATATATACAATACATTTGACCAGGGAATTGCCAATTACAAGTTGTTCACCAAGTAATCCTTCACCTATCTGGAATCTTCCTTTCCTGTCTCTTACCAATCTATGTTTGAAGTTTAAGTCGGATGATGAAACCAATTCAGTGTCAACCTCATTTAAAGACTGAGGCATACAAACCCCTTCCAACACTGCTATCCCAACATCTTCACTGTTGGCAGATTTCTCCAGAGAAGGTGGAGTGTTACCTCCTGAACTCAAACTAGATTTGTTAATAGCGCAATCATCCATCCACTCAAAACTACTGCCTTTACTATTAACATCCTTCTCATCCACACATTATTCTTTGGCCACCCTTTTAAAATTCCAAACGTTGCCGTTGCTGAGTCGAACTGCATTCTGCAGTACTTCCGCCCCTTCTTCTGCGTAAAAAAAAACATTTTCTCCTATTTTTTTAATACATACACAATCCCCAACTTCTATATTGGCAGGTCTCGTGCCATGTATTAAGTCAAAATATTTTTTGCTCCTGTCATGCACACATTCCATTCTGTTCTTAACCTCTTCCTTTGTCCATTGTTCCACACCAGATAAACACATCCAAACAGGATTATACTTAGACCTGGGTTTATGCCCACGCATTATGACAAAAGGGGGTTACCCAGTGACCTCAGTGCTCGTGACACGGCAAGCCCAAACATTTTTCCAACCAGCGTGATCCAATTTTCACTTCCACTCATCGCTAATTGAATGATGCCCTTTAAAACACGATTAAAACTTTCCAGCATTCCGTTCCCACTTGGGTTGTACAAAGATGTGGTCCTATGCTTGATGCCCAATCTCTCAAAGTAAGTTCTGGCCTTGTTAGACAGAAATTGGACTCCATTGTCACTCACAAGGGACGCCGGAATGCCTTCAGATGTAAAAACCTCATTCAAAAATTCCAAAACCACTTATGTATCAGCCCTGTCCACCACCTTAACCACCGGCCAATGTGAGAACAAATCCATAAGTACAATCAAATATCTCTGGGTACCATGGAGTTGATCATATACAGATCCCATGATATCAATTGCTACAGTTTCCCAAGGTTCCTTGGGAACAATTTGATCACACATTGGAGTCCTTAAGGTTTGTAAAGTTTTATCTGCCTTGCAGCACGCACTGCACTCCCTTACTGCTTTCTCAGCAGCCATGTCCAACCCGGGCGACCAAAACAATCTCTTCAAAACAGAGTTGGTTCTGCTGATTCCATAATGCCCTTCATGGCATAAATCAACATTCGCTGTACGTAAACCTTCCAGTGGAACAATTCTCTTCCATCTCAACAAAAACCCATCATTCATAGTAATTTCTGATCTCATGTCCCAAAAGGGTCTCACGGCCTCACTAAGGACTTCCTACCAAGGCCATCCATTCATTATATATGGAACTACTTCCTGCGCAACCATATCCTTTTGGAACTCTATCTCCCACTCACCCTTGTTAATCACAGAGCGACTTTGATCGTGAATTAGGGCAACTTGAACATTGTTCCATTTTTCATCCTCACATTCTTCCATCATTGCAGGCGTTCTAGAAAGAAAATCAGCCACAACATTGTCTTTTCCTGGAGTATAAAAAATTTTGTAAGTGAAATTTTGCATATGCATTGATCTCCTTGTTAGTCTAGAGGAAGTATTGTCTGAACCCTCCGTAGTAAAAATTTTGACCAAGGACTTATGATCACATCTCAAGGTTCAAAGTTTCCCCCAAATGAATGATTTGAAATGGTCTAAAGCCCAAGCACAAGATAATGCTTCTTTTTCTATGATAGGGTACTTTTCTTCACACAGAAATAACAATCTAGACGTGTATGCAATTATGTGTTCTTTACCCTTCTCATCCACCTGGGATGATACCGCCCCCAGACCTTTATTACTTGCATCAGCAGTGACTATGCTGTGCACAGCAGGATGAAAACTGCTTAAGGCTGTAGCCTTATCAATTGCTGCTTTGACGATTTTAAAATCGTTCTCACACTCTGAGGATCACTCAAAATTGAAATTTTTCTTCAGCTGCTGGCAAATGTTGTAGCATTTCAGTGAAAATTAGAATGTATTTTGCAAAAAATTCTGCCATTCCCAAAAAAGACCTTACGTCATCCTTGCTGGCCGGTGTGGATGTATCTCAATTGCTTTCACAAGTGTGGGTTTGGGTCTGACTCCATCTTTGTCAATCAGATGTCCCAAATAGGTTCCACTTTTGCTTGCAAAATGGCACTTTGAGTGTTCAACAGTGAAACCTTTTTCCTCTCAAATCCTTAAACCTTGAGGAGCCTAGACTCATGTTCCAATGTATTCCCACCAAAAACCAAGAAATCATCTTGAAAAAAGGTGACACCTTCTTCCTTATTGAATAATTGAAACATGAGACGCTGAAAAACGTCTGCCGCTGAAGCGAAGCCAAAAGTCATTCGCTTTAAATTGATAGCAGCCAAAAGGAGTTATAAAAGACGTGAACTTCTTAGCTTCAGGTGAAATTTAATTTTGTGGTATGCTGACGAAATGTCAGCAGCGGAGAAACACTTAGCACCTTTCAAACAAGTAACCATTTTGTTACTTTTAGGCAGCGAAACCTGTCCACCAAAATATTGTTGTTTAAGTGGTGTAAGTTCACACAGAGTCTGATTTTTCCGTTGCTTCGCCTGGTGATAACCACCAGAGAAATCCAATCAGAGGCTTTGATATGCTCAAATACCTTTGATGCCATTAGCTTTTCTAATTCCTTAGCTACTTCATCTCTTACCAACAAGGGTAAATTACGAAATGTGCTTATTTTAGGCACTGCATTATCCATAAGACGGATCAAATGTTCAAATCCGTGGAAATTCCCAAACTTCCCACTAAACACTGAGGGAAACTATTTGAGCTTTCTTTGCCCCAAGGTGCTGCCTTCCTCAACCACCAACACGTGTTCTTTGCTATTAGGATCTAAAATGATGTATAAAAGTTCCTGGTCAAACCAACCTAAAACTTGCAAACCAATTCTGGCAACATACAACTTACCACGGTTCTTCCTATTTTTGAACTGAAATGTGAACCACCTGTATCCTATAAAATCAATTTTCTCTCCACTATAATCTTCTGGATGTATATCAGGTTCCGGTAAGTGCTCCCCCACTTTTCCCACAAATGCATTAATGATGGTGTGAGGTGATCCAGTCAGCAAAAGTTTTTAATCTGACTCCTCTAATCACCATCCAACATTCAGGTTTGTTACCACTAATGGTATCATTAATGAGAACAAGGTTACTTCTCACATTCATAACTAGATTGTTTATAGGTGTGTCCCCATCCAAATAAGTATGACTCTCATCTGACACATTCGCACTACTTTCCAGATCTTCCACAAATTTTGCCTTTGCAAAATGGCCCATATTACTACAATTGCTACATTTCTGTCTGGCTGCAGGACATTTCTTACTGTAGGCCAAATGGTCAAGGCTATCGCACCTGTGGCACCTTGCTTGGTCTTTAGTTCTAACCCTCTCCCTACTAAATTTAGAGAGTCCTTGTCTGTCCCCACCAAGGTTTACCTTGCCAACAAATAATGAATCTTGAACATTATCCTTCAAGACTACAGCATATCTACTCGAAATATCAGCCTTCTGAACAATAGCCAGGACCACTTCCAAGGGTGCATCACTATTAACCCAAAGTCCATCTTGTATAGTTGGATTACATGCATGCATGCCCACCTGATCTCTAATTAGGTCATCGTGCAAGGCTCCAAATTTGCAATCTAAGGCTAACTTCTTTAACTCTGAAACATAAATGTCCATCAGTTCTGACGTGCGCTGTTTCCTTTAAATCTTGTAATACCTATGCATACTTTTGGTGCAAAGTAATTATCTAGCTGTAACAAAGCTAACTCATACACATTAACATCACAAGAAACTTCAGTTTTTGTCATTTGATTGTACACCATTAACCCTGCCGATCCCAATGAGTGTAACAGTAGCCTTTTCTTCTGTGCTGCCGCCATCTTATCAGCTTCGTCCACCACCTCAATATAGTTAGTGGAGTAAGCTTTCCATTCTAACCATTTAATGGAGGGTTCTGAGCCGGCTGTGCAAAATGCCTGAGGAGGACTAATGTTAAAACTCTGAGTGCTCATGATGAATCGACTTGTCCATTGTCCACTCTTCACTACAAGCCTAGTCCACTGTCCTGATCTTCACCACAGGAATGAGCACTCGGAACAACTACTTGAAGGTAGCCAAACCAAGGAATAAATAATTATCTTAACTGGATCAAATAATAATAGCAATGAATTTCGCCCATTAAAACATAGGGAGAGGTTTTATTCCAGGTAAATACCCATAAATCCAATGTGAGCGAAGGCTATATGATTCTGAAACTGACTTGCAGCACTGCCGATAACTCCGAACTCGTAATAAATGAAATAGTAGTGAAGTTTCCAAAATGGGCAATTGCGAGTTCACGCAATGTGACCTGTATCTGTGATCATGTCCCTTCCGGGCATACTTCCTTCAGTCACACACGGAGAAGACTCTGTTCTCGTTAGTCTTTGTTCATCTGCTCCTTACCCTGCTGTGCCGCAACGTTACTCCCTGAGAGGGGGAGAGGAACTACAGAGGATCTACAGCCCCAAGGACCACTGAGCTGCGCCCACGCCACACACGTCACGCCTACACACCCGGAGGTGCTACAACTGCGGCGAAGCCGGGGCCAAGTGCATGCCCATCTGTGCCCGTCTGCGGCAGGGCGAGGCTGGGCTGGGCCACCCACTACAGCTACTCACTGGTAAGGAGATTGTGCAATTTACCAGCTTTTTCATCTGTCCTACTTGAATATACCACTGTTGAAGTATGGGCAAAAGGATATTACCACCCCAGGGAAAAATGCCCATGAAGACTACACCCATTACCAAGTACCTGCAAAATCTGTGGGGCTGCTCAACAGCGAGATCGTGCATGTTGAGGACCAATTGGCAGCCACCAAAACTGCACTAGATGCTGTTTTAAAAGATTCCTTACCAGAGGATGGGCCAGACCCCTTAGTATTCCCTCATAATTAGAGAGACAAGGTAATTGTGATAGAGCCACCACCAATCAATGATGTTATCAATAAGGGAACTGTACTTAGATTGGCTAACCCATGTATCCTTACAACCCCCCTGGAAATTTCAGCATTGTCATCTGATTCTGACCCGTTACCCCCGCCAATTAAAAAAGTGAAACAACACTTTATAAAGGATAATGGTCTTGTGGAGAACCAGTCAGTAAAGGCTAAAACTAAACCTAAGCAGAAGAGGGAAAAAGGCATGGGTGACAAAAGGGGATCATGCACAGAGACCGCAAGATCTGGAAACGCTGTTTGAAAAACTACATGGCAAGTTACATAGCAGTGAGCGACGCCTGATGTCAGAAATCAAATCGGTCCACAACGACGTGACATTTTTAACAGATCTGGTTTGTGAATTATTGCCCTCTAAAACTTTGATCAAGATCACTGATACTCAGAAACCAGTGGAAAAATGAAATGAAGGAGCAGGCAAGTCTATCTGTGTTGGTGAAAACAACCAAAGGGAGCCTTTTCCTGCATTGTCTTTTAGGGACTGTCCGACTACTCGTCTACTCAAGTTTTAAGGTCACGCAAAGACGATATGGCCCCTTCTTTGAACCCTGTAAAAACTTGCATGAAGGATAAAGTGAATAGTATCATGCAACTTGTTAAAAACACTAAGGAGCCGCTACATCTCCCCCCTCAGGCGACCCCGTACGTCATTTTTCTCAATAATGTTCCTATACTATCAGAAAACCAGAGCAAACCATACGAGACATTAAAAAATCAAGTAGTTCACTGGATCTCAATAAAGTCCAATCTTGGTATAAATATGTCACATCAGAATATTATAATGCTAAGGAGAGTGAAATGGGTGGGTAACTCTAGAAAATTATACCAGGCCGATTGTGTTGTGGTGAATTTGCATAGTAGGGAATTGGTAGGTAACTTGGTGGAAGTCCTCTCCAACAATTATACCGAGCCTGGTTTTAACCATAACGATTATATTACTGCTTTCCCACTTGGCTTCTTTATAGGCCTAGATATAGTAATGCTAACGTAAACCCTAGGTATAACCCATTTCCAATTGTTCTACTGTTTAATAAGTATGCACCCCTGAGAAGTTGCAGTGAAACTGATTGACAGCTAGGGGTTCATATTCTAAACTGACTTAAGTGAAAAGAACTCAGAAGGGGGTTACGGGACAGTTAAGGGGCGTGGTCACCCAAATAGCTGAGAATATGGTTCATAGCCTAACTTGTAAGCCGACAGATGCTGACCCAAGTTTACAAGCTCAGAATGGGGTCGTGGGAGAGCAAGCGATTAAAGACACGCGTTATATTCCCATCTGTAACCAGTTGGAAGTTGGACCTCATATTCGACCTGATGAGTTTTTTAGTACTATGTTAGGGAATTTTGCAGGTATTAAAAACAAAGTTAATGATGAGGAATGGCTAAAAAACGCTAGAGGGGAGTGCTTTAATCCTAATACAGGAAACGTGGCTTCCTGAGCCCTTTTTTTATTAATGGTTTTCAAACTTTCTGTACAAATGCTAGCCCCTCTTCAATGGGGAGAGCAAAAGGAGGTTTAGCGGCGTTAATTGTGGTAACTTCGCGGCTAACATTAAGAAAAACCAACACTATTTCACAGTTTTATTAACTTTTACATTTCTAATCGAAGGGAAAACAGTCTATTATTGTATACATTTTTTAAATCACATTTTTGATAAAACAAGAAATAGGGCTATTAAACATTTAGAATAAGACTTGAATCATTTCTTGGAGGGAGTGGGAGGAGAATATGTATTAATTTCGGCGGGTGATTTTAACTGTGAAAAATGTGATATTGAAGTGGGAGAACCATGTCGATATTGTGACCATTTTGGTGATCGTATTCCCCATTTCCCACATGATTCTTATGGGGAAGCGACTAAAAATGCAGTTCATAAATACAATTTAGTTGTTATGGATCCTATTATCCCTGCTGGAGAGACAATCACACAAACATATGTAGGAGCTAGGTCATCTTCGAACATTGATCACTTTATTGTGTCTGTAAATTGTAGGGATCTGGTAGATCCACATGAGTCTCCTTAGTGCCCATTACCTGCTAATATTGACCTTCAGGCTTATTCTGACATGCCAGGAAGAAAGGGGGAAGGCAGTGGACACAAATATTAAGACTCAAGGTAACAATGGAGTCTCCATAAGGTTCTCAGGTGTAGATCACACAACCTTTATGGAAAATCTTAAGGGGAAAAAACAGAGAGATTTAGATATATGTTTGGATAGCTCCGCTATAAATTCGGCAATTATAACTGCATTTTGCAATATAACTACTGAAATAGCAGGTGACATAACCTCCAAGAGTAAAAAGAATGTCTGTGATTTTAACCCCAGATGGTTTAACCAGGAGTGTTCAAGGTTAAACTGAGAATTAAAAACAGCCATGAAAGTAAAACCAAAAGACTGCGCAAGAATTACATACCAGAGGAAAGCTTATAAAAACACTCTGAATGAAAGGAAATCGGAGATCCATGAGGAGGCCTGGAAAAAATTAATACAGGCCACGAGACATGAAATGCAGCCCTTTTCTGGACATCAATCGATCATCCCTTATTTAAGGTGAATACTGCAGTGAAAATTGATATTGTTGTCCCGCCAGAAGTTTGGATAATGCATTTCAAGAGTATTTTTAACCCAGATGCCGTTAAAGCAACTAAGGGAAATAATGGAAATTATATACTAGCGGAGCCTGTAAAATTATCCCCAATAATGCCAGAGGAAATCCGAACTGCCCTACAAAAAAGTGCTAATGGAAAATCTGCAGGACCTTATGGGGTACGCATTGATGTATTTAAATATAACACTAATTTTTGGAACCCAATTTTATTAAATGTTTTTAATGCCACATTAGGGGGAGTGATGCCTGTATCCTGGGTGGAAAGTGTCATTGTACCAATTTTTAAAAAGGGGGACAGAGGGTAGGCCAATTGCTACCGTCCCATATCCCTTCTCGACTCCTCCTCCAAACTGATGGGGAGAATAATGTTGGGGAGGTTAGAAAAGTAGGCCACTGAGAATAACATCTTAACAGAGGCCCAATATGGTTTTAGAAGGGGTATTGGGATGGTGGAACAATGTGTAAATCAGGAACTATTGATAGGGAAGTACTCATTAGCGAAGGAAGGGGTTTTACATCCTTGTTTTGTTGACCTCGCTAGGGCCTTCGATCTTGTGAATCATGCCAAACTATGGCAGACATTAAAAGGGCTAGGTGTTCCTATTGATATAATTATATATTTATCACAGATTGACAACTTGTTAACTTCTAGAGTCCGGTTTGGTGCATTAGGGGAATGCACCCTGGACTTCAGAGTAACGCGTGGAATTCGACAAGGCTGTGTCTTAGCGCCTCTTTTATTTTCTCCATATATTAATAATGTAGACACATGTTTACAAAACCAAGTCGCTTATGCCCCAAAAGTTCGGGCACGCCCCACCCCCGTACTTTTATATGCACACGGCGCTGTCCTGTTATCAGGGACAGCAAACGGTCTGCAATGCCTAATAGATAACTTTGCCCTGTATATGTCCGGAAAATATCTTCAATTAAATCTTTCAAAAAACTTTTGTTATGAAATGTGAGAGCAATAGGCTGAAGATTAGACAACACCAAGTGGGAGGGGTAGTCATAATTAGAGTTTTAACTTTTCATACTTGGGTCTGATTTTTAATAGGAACGGCGCTTAGAACACACAGTTAGAATCTTGTAACTTAACATTTTTACGGTCCACTGAATGTATCTATAGCTTTTCAGGAAAAATAGGAAATAAACCAATACGGGAAATTCTCGCCCTATATCGAAGCAAGTGTGTTACAGGTGTTTGTTATGGGGCTGCCATATGGGGGAGGGTCAATACTGCTTCCCTACAAATCCAAGAAAATGCATTTCTGAAAAGACTGCTGGCAGTCGCTAGTACTACAACGAATTACATAGTACACAAAGAATTATCCGTACCGTACTTAAGTTATTTAATAAATATGGCAGGAATCCCTTTTTGGCAAGGGATATGGGCCAAAGATGAGACCAAATTTACGAGGGATCTAATCCTGGACTGCCTGGCCCTCGACCACAGCAGAAAAATCCCCTGGTTAGAGCATGGTTATACCCCTTTAACATGCTGTAAAGTAGACACTGATAGAAAGAACCCTGCATTTATCCAGGACTACAGCAAAAGTGACCTGAAATTAAGATATATGAATGCTAGGGAACGCGTAAGAGAGGTTGAAGTTAGCCAAAAGCACAGTGTTCTCTCTTACTGCGAATTAACATATGTAAGGGGCACACAAATATATTTAACGCAGGTAAGAAATATTCTTACCAGATTTTATTTAACGAGGCTTAGGTTTGGTACACTTCGCTATATCATAGCATTCCCTAAAATGGAAAAGTGGTGATACTTCCAAATTGTCCGTGCGATGGAAAGTCCCTCCAATCCAAGCTGCATTTTATACTTTTTTGTAGCTTTTATAGGGATATTCGAAAATCACTTTTAAAACCTCTCTTTTTATCCAATATGCTTTTTCATTATAAACATGCTTTTAATTTGGTATTTAGTCTGGAAAATGAGAATTTCATGAACGCTGTCATCTTGTTTATAATATTGGCAATAAGAAAGATGTATTCACAACTGCTATATGAAAAGTCAGACGAGTGTATGTAGTTATGTCATGTATCGTTTACTGGAACATACAATAGCTCTATGCACTTTATGTATCTATATGATACAGGTCACCTTGCTCATTTTGTACTGTGTATTATACCGGGATATACAATAGCAATTTGCCTTCTTTCTATCTATGTGACACAGGTCATCTTGCTTATTTGCACTATGTGTTATGCAAATGTGAACTGTATCTTGATGTATTGATTGAGAATGAAGTTTTGCTGTTTTAAAATTTTGATTGTACACACTTATTTTTTAAAATTGTAAGTGTTCCCTCTGATTAGAATGCTTTGATGGTGGTATACTTTGCACTGAATAAAGCTTGTTTGATTTGATTTGATTTGACTCTGTCACCAACGTTCCGTGCAGAAGCACCACTTCTGCACTCTTTCCAGACCGCATCGCGGCACTCATTCCATACTGCATCGCACGCCCTCACCTCAGCACAATGTAGGGCGACGTCACGGGTGCTAAAACGGCGAGGAAAAGAGTCTACAATCAGTAATACTTTCCACGCGTCTAGTTAAAAAAACACAGCAGCTATTTTCAAAGAAAGCTCTTCCTTTCCTTAAATCCACAGTCCAGCGAACCTCACCAAGGATTGATACTTGAATTCCAGCTCCGAGTCAATCCCCCAAGAGCAAAAGATTCTAAATTCCGACAGAATCACAACAGCAATTTGATCCTTGAAAAACTTCCAATTAATTCTCCTGTAAATCTCCTGGTGCACACGTAGGCTCTTGTAGCTCCTCAGCAATTATTGCCAGTGTTAAAATGATGCACTGGATGTAATTTAAAAAAGTCCTTTATTAGCTATGGAGCACAGAAGGACAGAACACGTTTCCCCAGTGTCCTTCCTCCAACTGCCCAATGAACTGCTACAATCAAACACAAACATTCCAAAAATGCTTGCTAGTTCAAGCATTCCTGGTAACTAAGCAACACAACAGAATCCTAATGCCAAAAAAATTGGTTCAGAAAAAAAAATGAAAGCTGAAAATCTGGAGGAATACCGTGCAAATTTCATTTCTAACACTGCCTATCTTTGCAACAGTATATTGCCAAATAGCTTGCTGCCTCAATCCAAGAATGCCAGTCAATGATAGTTTCTGGGATTAGACAATGAAATTCATTTGTGCATAGTTTGTTAAAGTAAGACATTCCAGGATGACTCAATTATCCCAGTTCAAAAAAGATTTTTATACAATAAGCTCAATGTTAAACTCAATTCATGGTGATATGCTTTTAGGACATATAGATGAATACCATTAGGGCCAGGAGCTTATGATGGACAGGAGCTTTTAATTAATGTGAAAACTCTGTCTATGGAATTTCTAATAACGATGGGCTCACATCTTAACAATTTAAATGATGTACTAAGACCAGCAGCATATAGATCTGTAATGAGCAAATACCACACCGTAGAAGAAATATGGTAATTTCCTTAATTTTTGTAATTGTTAGTTACAAATCCAACCAGATCCCAAAATCTGTAAGCATCCTTAGATGTTTTGGAATCAATTTCTTCACAACAGATTTGATCTTGTGTGTTTCAAATTAAAATAGGGTTTTTACATTCTACTTTCAACTGTTTTATTGAGAGATCTTGCAAATTAGTGTCTTGCTGTTTTTTGAAATTTTTAGCAGTAATCTTCTAGCTAAAATGTATTATAAAGTTTAATTCTAGTAAGGTGATATGTCTGACATAAAGTGCTCCTAAACTTGTAGCAAGCTTTTTTATGCAATCACATTATTTTAAAATAAAAAACCTTTAACATATTTTTATACAATGGCATGTCCCTCCCCAAAGCCCTCCTTTCATGTCTCTAAACCCATACCTACTCTTTTCCTAAATCCTCTGATTTAGTAGTAAGCATTCTGTATTTTCCAGCTACTCCCTTTGTCTCTCCCACATTTACGTCTAAAACGTTAGTGCATGTGTGCAGAGATCTCCGCAGTTGAGGGTTTAATCTTTGCAGAGAAAAGATAAGAGAGGCAGAAACCTCCACACATAGGTTAGGGAATAGCATTTTGTATTATGTGAGTAGTACTACTGTAGTCATACTAAACATACTACAAATGCAGTTTGCTAATAGATCCCAATCTGCATATGCCATAATTTATTTTTAAGTGTAGTGTGATGCTGAATTCACTTCCTAATTAGATTGATACTCTAGCAGTGAAGTATCCTAATACATTTGTGTTGTTTACTCGTAACCATAATGGATACATGCTTTATGAACCAGCCATATGGGTTTATTGGGACTCACTAGATTATAGATATAAAATTCCGCCTGTATATCATCAAAATCAGAGAAGGAGGGTTTTTGATAAATGTATCTGCGTTTTTTAATATGAATTGGTTTGTGATCAATAAATTAAAGTCTGACCATTGAATGCATTAACATACAATACAAAAACAATTATATTTTTTTTATGTTTATAAACCTTTTTCAATTTCCCTGTTCTTAACCATAGGGAGATCTCTCCCCTGGTGGCCGAGACCTCCACCTACATGTGAACACTTACCAATAGTAACTTTGCACTCAGAAATTAGGCTCAACCCTCCTCAATTCAGTCTGCCCATAGTGTCTGCGAATGCTTAATAAATTAAATAATATTAACAGTTTAATAAAGTGTATACAAATAAAGAAGCATATGCAATTGAAAATTTTAAACCGTGCTGTAAATTTGAAGAAGTTTGAAATTGGAGTCTAAAAATTAGGTTAGCATCCTCAGAGCGATTTGTGGGAGCTGTGCATGTGCATCAAACAGAATACAGCATGGACGATAAGTGTCCCCAGCTAAATTTAGAAAACCTCCAACCTTCTTATTAAAATTTGAATTTTGATTTTTTATATATTTGTTTGTGAATTTAATAAAATATTTCATAATATGTATGTTTGCTTGAGGAATGCTTGTTTCTGAATTGTTTGTGTATTTATTATGGGTCAAATCATCGGATATGCTTAGGCAGTGGCCCCTGGCTTCCAGTAATGAAAAAGTGTGGGTCGCCGGATCCCAGCAATGATTCAGTGGGGTCCCTAGATTTCAATAATGATGCAGTGGTTATCCATAGAGGTTCAAAAGGTTAAGAACCCCTGTTCTAGTGTCTTTAGACTCGGAAATGGTGAATAGTCAAAAGTAGTAAAGTTATAAAAAAGTTTAAGAGTAAATTTACACATGAAGATTTACTCAAGTGTTAAACTGCCTACATGAATAGGCCCAATTGATTGTAAGTAACAATTGCATAAAACAGAAATAAAACAATAAGCAATTATTTGGAATTCATCAATTTTCATTTCCCTGTTAAACCCTAATTTATTACTTACCAAAAAAAGTAAACCACGACTTGGCCTCCCTTTTAAACTTTTTGAAGTAAATTTCTCAAATCAAGCAAATTGATTTAGATGCGATTTAGTCACTTTCCTATATTTCTGTATAAAATTAATATTAAAATAATTTGAAAAATACAGTAAAGTATACTCCTAACTTTAGCTGCTTGTCAATTCCATGAGGACTGAGCATTAAACTCAGGATTTATCTTAGGGCCTTATTAGGATGGCAGTCAGACAAGCATCCGACGGCCATCCATCGTATCGGGCAGGTGTCTGACCGACTACATGTCGGTGGTTACACCTGCCCTATTACAATGCGACCACCATACAGGCGGATGGAAAACTGCTCTTTTGCATTGCCGCTTGTGCTGCGGCTCTAGAAAAGGGCTGCAGCAGAAGCCACAATACAAAAGATCAGGCTTCAAACATCCATTCACCTATGCATAGATGTTTGGGGGGCACCACATGTCCCCACCTGGTCCCATTGCAGAGGCCCACTGTGGACTGGGTTCCTGCTAGAGGCACCCAAAGTCCCTTTCCGGCTGCCTATTCATTGTGCCATGGACAGGCAGTCGGAAATGGATATCCTAATACCTACGGTGGTGTATGGGCAGGCACCACCCAATAGTAGGGATTAGGAATCCGACCGCCGTTCCGATGGGCTCCTTGAGCCTGTCAGAGGGGGCGGTCTTTCCACCAGCTTAACTCGCTTCGAACACTGGATTTGTAATCCGGCAGTTGGACCGATGACATAGATGTCAGTGGGACCGCCACTAATGACTTTTCGGTGGCGGCCCGCTAACATCACAATGAGCCCCTTAGTGTTAAAAATGTATCACCCAATCACCTCAAAGCCAAAGTTGATCACAGTCAAAGCAAGTTGATACTTGCACATCTTCTGTGCCACTTGATTTGCCCATTTCGTTCGCAGTTCCCGCCGCTGCTACCCCTGTGGCCCCGCCCCCCACGCCCATTCACTGACCCCTGCCTCCCTCCTCCCACCTCCCAGCTGCTCCTCCCTCCCACCTCCCCTTAAAATGGCGGCCGTGTGCAGTGGGCGCGCCACCTGCGCCCGTCCGTGCCTGGACCACGCCCAACACCAGGACCCCTGGCCCCCGCACCAGCCATGAAGACTGCCTCCGATACGACGCCAGCACCCTCATCGATCTCAACCCAGGACGAACCCCCACCTGCTGAAGAGCCACCCCAAAACGCACCCACGGTCCCTTCGCCTGCCAGAACTGCAGGTTCTCCTGCATCGAAGACGCAGAGACACCCGCCACGACAAAACACAACCAGCTCTGATGCATCCTGATCAACACCCGCTCCGCACGCAAACATGCCGTCGAGCTCTGGGACCTACTCGACACCACATCTCCAGACGTCGCCTTCCTGACCGAGACCTAGATGAACGAAGCCTCCTTCCCAGACATCGCCATAGCCTTCCCCGATGGATATAAGATCACCCGCAGAGACCGCACCAACGGAGTCGGAGGAGGAATCGCCATCGTCCACAAGAAGACCATCAGGGTCTCACCAAACACCGACGACACTCTCAGCAACGCCAAACACATGCACTTCCAGAGTCACACGGACCCCAAGACCACCCTAAGAGGCACCCTCATCTACAGACCACCCGGACACACAATTCTGCGACGCCATCGCCGACTTCATCAGCACGCACTGACCTCCACCGACTACATCCTCCTCGGAGACCTGAACTTCCATCTGGAGAACAACAACGACAGCAACTCCTCCACCCTGATAGCCAACCTCGCCAACCTCGGACTGAAACAGCTCGTCACGTCGCCGACCCACATCGCCGGACACCAGCTCGACGCATCTTCTCCTCAAGCCCACACGTCTCCTTCAGCCACGTCTCTGAACCCACCTGGACCGACCACCACTGCATCCACATCACTTCCGGAAACCCGTTGCACATCACTGCACCCTGCAGATCCCCATCGCTGCAGGGGCAAAATCAGCGAAGTACAACTACAGACAAACCTCGCACTCAACCCACCGACCAACCCAACGATGGTGCGCGCACACTTAGACGATGGATCGACGACTGCACCAACACCTTAGCCCCGCTGAAAAAACAAACCCTCAAAGACACCAGCAAGAGAGCCAACTGGTTCACCCCGGAACTCCTAGCGTCAAAGCGCACCTGCCAGAAGTTGGAGAACATATGGCACAGCGAGAAGTCCCCAGGCAGCCGCGCAGGCCACAATGATGCCATCCGCAACCACCACCACCTCATCAGGACCGCCAAGAGGACCTCCTTCAAAGACCAACTCTACAACAACGCACACAACAGCAAGGAACTCTCCAACCCCAGCTCCAACGCCAACGACATCCCGCTGTTGCAAGCCCTGTGCGACTCCCTCACCACCATCTTCCACCGCAAGATCGCCGACATCCACGATAGCTTCAACCCCTGGATGACCCTAACAGGCCCCAACACGCCAGAACCACCTCACCCCACTGACTACGACCCCCTGACAACCTGGGCCAACGTGAGTATCGAAGACACAATCAAGACCATGGGCACAATCCACTCCGGCTCGCCGTCTGACCCTTTTCCACACCACATATTCAACAAAGCCGGCAGCTCCATCGCACCCCACCTACGCAACATCATCAACCTCTCCTTCGAGATCGCGACCATCCCTGAAAGCTGGAAACACGCCGAGATCAATGCCCTACTGAAGAAACCAAAGGCGGACCCGAGCAAACTGAAAAACTTCCGTCCGGCCCATCTCCCTGCTTCCGTTCCCAGCTAAGGTCATCGAGAAGATAGTCAACATCCAGCTCACCTGCTACCTCGAAGACAACAGCATCCTGGACCCCTCCCAGTCAGGTTTCCGCAGCAACCACAGCACCGAGACCGCCCTCATCGCCGCGACAGACGACATCAGGATCCTACTGGACAACGGCGAGACGGCGGTCCTCATCTTCCTGGACCTCTCCACCGCCTTCGACACTGTCTGCCACCGCACACTACACACACGACTCCATGATGCAGTGATCCGAGACAAGGCCCTGGACTGGACCTCCTCCTTCCGCTCCGGCAAAACCCAGAGAGTCCGCCTCCCCCCGTTCCGATCCGAAGCCTCTGAGATCATCTGCTGCGTCCCGCAGGGATCCTCCCTCAGCCCGATGCTGTTCAACGTCTACATGGCGCCTCTCGCACGCATCGCCCGACATCACAACCTCAACATAATCTCCTATGCCGACGACACGCAACTGATCCTCTCCCTCACCAAGGGCCTCCTCACCGCCAAATCCAACCTCCACCAGGAAATGAAGGCCGTCGCCCACTGGATGGAGGATAGCCGCCTTAAACTAAACACAGACAGAAATCCTAATCCTCGGGCCCAACCCCTTAGCTTGGGACGACTCCTGGTGGCCCGCATCACTGGGGACACCCCCCACACCCACCAACCACGCACGCAACCTGGAAGTCATCCTCGACTCGAAACTCACCATGACCAAACAAGTCAACGCTGTCTCATCCTCCTGCTTCAACACCCTCTGTATGCTCCGCAAAATCTACAGATGGATCCCGACAGACACAAGTAAAACAGTCACCCAGGCCCTAGTCAGCAGCAGACTCGACTACAGAAATGCCCTCTACGCCGGAGCCCCGACCAAGCTCATCAACAGACTGCAAAGAATCCAAAATGCCTCTGCACACCTGATCCTCGACGTCCCGCGCCGCGACCACATCACCCCCTACCTGAGGAACCTGCACTGGCTCCCTGTCGACAAAAGAATCTCCTTTAAGCTCCTGATTCACGCACACAAGGCACTCCACAAGACAGGCCAAGCCTATCTCAATAGTCGACTCTCCTTCTACGTACCCAACAGGAAACTCCGCTCCGCAGACCTCTCCCTGGCTACCGTCCCACGCATCCGTAGAACCACAGCTGGAGGCAAATCCTTCTCCCACCGCGCCGCCAAGAGCTGGAACACCCTCCCCCTCATCCTACGACAAACCGAAGACCTTCTAACCTTCAGGAGACAACGCAAGACCTGGCTGTTCGACCAGTAGCAACAGCACCCCCTTTCGCCCCACCCTTCAGCGCCTTGAAACCCTTGCGGGTATGTAGTGCACTTTACAAAGTATCTGATTGATTGATTGACATACCTTATTTAATATTCTCCATGATTAAATGTAATTCTTAAATTATCAACCACATTTGAAGTATGAGTCCCTTAAAATTTGAAATTCTTAAATACTTTCAAATGTTTGTATTGCATTGTGACATTCATGATTCTGATTAAGGCTGTTTTGATCTTAGCATGTAGGATAGTTTGTCTTGGAATTCAGGAAAATTTGATTTGGGTACACAGGGGTAAGGCTGAAGAGGCCAAGATGGCAGACACGTGCTTTATGAGCTCTGTTCTGCATCGCCGTAATCCTGACCATTACACATCGGCGGGCGGCCAGCTGGACTCCCAACTTCCTACTGTTACTGGAGGTACAGCCGGGAAGCTTTCTCAGCTGTTTATGGAAGCTGCTGGGCTCCAGTGGCTGTACTTTTGGCAGTGCCCTGTGCTGGGCCATGCTTTCTTGCGCTGGGCCTGGCGCTACCACTGAGCGGAGTCTTTGGACCCCGGTGAGTCTGTGTTTGACCATTTGTGGTGAGTCTGAGATACCTGTTATTATTTGTTTATTTTAGCCGCTACACTACAGAACACAGGACTATGAGACTCTGAGCACTGGCTTTCATCATGCGACCATTGAGACCCCTGGCCTTCCATCATTGCCGGGGGCTCTGCTCGGAGTTGCCTCGGTTGACTTTGGACTGCCGGTCCTGGGAGACTTCCCTCCATCAATGTCCCATTTTGGGCTGCATGATGCATACGCTGGGCTTGCTGCTACTCTGCATAGAGCCCTTGGCCCCCAGCCTGATTGACCCTGACAGAAGGCAATAAGCTTATGGGGCCACCCACCGGACCTCAGTAAACTCCAAGGGATGCCTACCATTAGAGGCCTACTTTGAATGCTCCACTGCGGGACACTGACTCTCCAATGCCCTTATGTTGACTGCTATGCCCACATGGGACAACTGGAACTTGCTGAGCAATGGACTGGTGAAACCATTATATCTGTCTATGTGCATTGCTAAGCCCTGGGGGGCGCGGCACCACATACAGTCCGCTTCCACTACTGCAAATTGGCGCAGCTCGGAGAAGACCATGCAGTCCGTCTGAACTGACCTTCCTAGTTCCCCTTCTTGCCTTAATTACCTTCTGCTAGTTGCACTCTCATTGGTTATGTGTGCCATCTTTGACTTTAATTTGGGGACCCTTGCTCTGTGGGCTGGATGAGCTGATGGTGTAAGTCCACATTTTGTAGTCTGTTAAATCACACACTGGTTGTTCCTGTCACGTACGTGCTCCGGCTCCAGTACCCACATCCCTGGGGTTCTCTTGGGCGTCATAATACAGCTATATGTTCTTTTGTGCCACGTATAATACCAGCACCTTCAGGTACTTGAAATTTTTCAGGAACTTCAAGAGTGCTGTCACGTCAGTGCTATGTCCTGTAAAGTGATATTTCAGCACTTTTCTTTGCTTCTTCCTTGAATGCTGCATTGCTATTCTCAGCCACCAAACTTACCACACCTGGCGCTCTCCTTGTTGGACTTCCCCTGTTGTGCCTTTCGGAATACGTGGCACCACTCACACAAAAGTTGACTTCCTCTGTGCTCTTCCCTATATCTTGCTGTTTTTCCTTCATATTGGGCTGCTCGTGCTATGAGCGGTTGTGGTTTGCTTTGACACTCAAAAGTGGGCCCATAATTGCAACATATTGACCTTTTTGTTGCACAAACTCTCTAGGAGAACGTCACGATGGTGTGCCACCCGCTCATGCCCATCCATGCCACTACCGGGCTTTCAGTGAGCCACTGACCCTCCTGGATGCTCAACAGACAAGGAGTCATTTATTGGCAAATTGGGTGTGATATTTGCTGCCATTGAACATTCTTGCATCTCTCTTGAGTCGGAGATTGATGCCATCACCACAGACCTCACCCTACTGTGAGATGACCATTGGAAAATATTGGACAGGATATGGTCTACGGGAGCAATCAGTAGCAATTCTTCAACTGCAAAATTCGGACTTGCAATCCTATTTCGCTGCTTTACAGGAGAATGTCCACATCCTGGAGAATCGTGCTAAGGACGCAGAGAGCAGTTCTAGGCATAATAATATTAGAGTGATGGACATTCCTGAGGGAGTTGAGAGCACGGTGTGGAGATATACCTGGATACAGAGTTTCATTCCTCTAAAACTATTGTTGCTCTTCTTTTCAGTGGAACATACTCATAGGCTCCCCATGCGAAGACTACCTCCAAGCGCCCCAATACATCCGTTGGTAGCACGCCTTATGCATTACCGAGACAGAGACATTGTCTTGGATTAGTCACGTAAGCAGGACAACATGATAGGTGACAATATCAAGGTGTTCCTGGACAACACTTAAGTGGTTCAGCTGAAACGTTACACTTTCCTTGAGGTTAAACGCAAGCTGGGGGAGTGTCACATTCAATGTGCACTTCTCTTCTCTGCCCAACTTTATGACCAGATTGATGGTGCAACGTCATTTGTCGCTGACCAAAAAGATGCTTGGTCCTGGTTTGAGACTATCTGTCTCTGGCTCTGGGCAGACAAATGTAAATGTAAATGTAAATGTATAGGTATTTATATAGCGCCGATCACCACTACGGGTATCTCAGCGCTGTACTCATACCGCTGAAGGAACCCTTCCTGGCTTTCCATGTGAGGTGTCCACTCCTGGGCACCCCCATGGTGAGGCCAGGCATCCCAGCGCTGTTGGGGCCGTTGTGGAGATTAAGCAAGCTATTGCCCAGAGTTGCAGCGTGGGACCCATGATTAGAATAGGCACTGAGGCGAGAATATCCGGTCCGCGGAATTTATAGCCCGAGACCCTGCCGCGACGGGAATCGAACCCTGGTCCCGGACCAGTGCTCTGCATCGAGGTCTGCCGCTCTAACCATTGAGCCACACTTCTCCACACAACCTGCAGGGAAGAAATGAAAAAAGCGTTCCCCTCATGTGCCCAGCTCCCCGAACCTGGAGGAAGTTATCTCAGAGCGCCCCAACACTGTAGATGGCAGCAGACTTTTGTGACCCCATACCACACTACAATGCAGATGAAGGTGGCTCCAAATCCTCGGGTGACAATGGCTCTCATACATCTGACATTGCTCCCCCAAACCCCGATTTACAGTATGTTTCCTAATTTAATGTGGTAGGAGGGGTTTGTTAATATTGTTCTTTTCACCCTTCTTGTGGGCTTTGCATGTTGCCTCTGACATTTTTGGGTTCATTTGCTCCTGTGATATAGGGGCCTGGTTGGTCGGCCCAGACCGATCTCTATTTTTCACTTACTATGAGATGCAGACGCTATTCCAAATTTAGCTTCCCTGCACACCCCTTAGTCTGGCTCCTTCTTACTGGTCCTTTCACCTTACTTGTTTGGGCAGGTACCTGTTGTACACCTGCTCTCAATGATAATATCTGTTTATTGTTATTATGTTGCATTTTTGTTTCTTTATTGTTCTGAACTGCACTCAATCCCACATAATTTTGGTCGAACTCACCGGTCTATACCTGGGAGAACTAATGTCATCACCTGGAATGTGTGAAGTATTCATACCTCTTCTTGTAGATATGCAGTATACTCTTACATATGATGTAGACAGTCACACATAGCCTACATTCAAGAGTCACACACCGTAACCTGGACTACAGAAGAGAAGGAGCGGCCAAGTGTTCTCTACTAATGACTGTACCAATGCTCGAGAGGTCCTGATATGGATTCCGGCAGGGGTCCCTCTTTCTGCCATACACACGTTCATCAACTCAGAAGTACGATCTGTATTTGTTGAGGTCTATATGGATGGTAGGCAGTTGCTCCTCCGGGCAATATACGCACCTAATGTGGTACAAGCCCCATTACTTTATGCCTTATCAACAACTGTGGGCATATGGAGTGAGATATTCTGTGTTTTGGTTCTAGACCGCTCCTTCCCACCCTTACCCCACACTGTGTACACTTCCAACACCCATAACCTCACTACATGGTTAAAACAAGGGGAGTTACTAGATGTATGGCACCACCGCTATCTCAATACCGGAGTGTATTCCTACTATTCACATGCACATGGACTTCATGTCCGCCTTGACAGGTTTGTTTGCACGCAGGACATTGTTCCACATATCACACGTTCAGACTATCTCATCCATACACACTCTGACCATAACCCACTCCGTTTGCAGTTATGTACGTCTCACCACCTACACCTACTTAGAGAGTACAAGCCTCCACTTCATGGTCCCATTTCTAGCTTCCATCACTGATAATATCACGGAATACTTTAACGTTAACACTAGCTCAGCCTCATCTCCCTTGATAGAATGGGGTGCATTCAAAGTGTCTATTTAAGGGCCTTGTATGGGTAGCGCCCTTAACATGCATTGGCATCTCACTAAAGGAATTTCCCAGTTGGCAGGATGCCTGATGGGCCATGAGGGAACTGGCTTAGTCTTCTAACTCTGTTAAGGCACAATTGCATCAGTCTCGGTGTGAACATCTTACACTATTGGAAAGGTTACGCTGTCTTGATTATGTTGAACACAACTAAAGAACGCATTTTGATACACACCGTCCAGGTATGCAGCTGGCATTGCTGAGCCAGCAGGAAGTGGACACACATTCTATTATGTCTATTTGTTCAGATGAAGGGCAGTTACTCCACACTCAGAGGGATATACATTTCTCTTTTACAAGTCATTTCACCCTGTTGTATATATGTGCATCAGTGGTGCCCTCGGGACCCATAAGCTACTTCTTGACCAATGTGGTCTTGCCACAGATCTCGCTAGAGTGCAGGGAGTAACTCTCACCAGCAAAACCCCAGGGTCTGATGGGTTACAGTCTGAATTTCATAATGTATTGTTTGAGAGAGCTTTTTTAGGGGGCACTGGGGGACGGGGGACCTTCACCGAATGATCGAGGGAGTGATTTAGGGGCAAAAGGGGCACCATAACTTGAGGCGGGGTGCCTGGGAACGCTCACACTAAAAATGAAGGAAACAGATATGTGAGTCATGGAAACTAAGCCAAAAGGTTTAACAGATTTATTTAGAAGGTGCAAAAGGCATAAAAATACAAAATCTAGTGACCTCGCAATCACAGAATCAGAAGGCATTTCTACATGGAAGCATTGAACTCGTTTGGAGAGAGACACTTCAGACAACCTCAAAGACACATTTATAAATGCATTATGAAAAACATAAGTTAAATCAAGGAAAATGTTCTCAGAATGCAAAACACACTTGATCTAAAATACTGCGAATACTCACGTACCTACCTAAAAGAAAACAGCCTTGCAAGTGTAATATAAGCATTAAATTCTCAATAAGAAGACACCAATTTAGAGGCAAAAATAGCATACATAGCATATACAGCATATATATTGGCAAGTTAAATTGTATCTTAAAAACAAAAAACAAGAGCTCTTGGGGAGCCTCCACACCCATCTGCCATCTACTAACAGACGGGTGGGGTAGTCCGCCGAGAACTGTGTGAGCTTCCCTTTTATACTCTTTAAGGCTATGAGAAGCGCCTACAGTAACGTCATCTTACGCCGCTTCTACCTACCTCACTTATACCATGGTTCGCACATTTATCAGACATGTCGTGTCTATCCTACTAAATGCGGAACGTAGACTAGGTGAAAGGTTATATTCTCAGGCCATGCGCTCGTCGTAAATTGCATAGGGCAAGCAGAAAATATGTAATGCACAGGAATAAAATATATATATATATATATATCTAGATATATGTGTCTGGGTTGCCACATTCACCACCCCGGTCTGACGGGGACCGACGGTTGTTGCGGTGGGAACTTCTCTATTCTCGTGTACAGACCCAGGATGTGATGTGCTATATGTCGACAGAATAGAGAGACAGTGAACTCTGCGCCAGTGAACTTTGCACACGGGTACGGTGGGGGCTCTATAGTCTGGAGAAGAGAGAGGCTGGCTGTGATTTTTGGTCAGACAAGCCTAGAGCCTGCTGTTCAGTAAAAATGCGTGCAGAACTTTGGTCAACTTAACAAAAGGCCTACAGATCAGGCTGGCAGGGCCTACGTGGGGGTTCATACTGGCTGAGTGACAAGGATGGCCCATGGCATTTGTTATATAGTAAAACAAGACCCTCCGGTCAATTTAACACGGCCTACAAATGAGGCTGGCAGGGCAAGGACAAGGGCCTCATACCTCAGGTGTGGACAGAACGGGCCTGGGGTAACCTATGATAAAAAATTGACCCTCTCTCAGTATACGCACCATTAATGTCGCCCCATTCGAAAACATTGTATGACACTGCAATTACTGCAGTAGCCTTGAAGCCCTTGTGTGCTGCCCTACTCAACCCACTTCCTAAACTGGGTAAAGATGTGCTTGACCTGGTATCCTGCAGACAATTATTGCAATGCTAAATACCGATGACAAAATTCTGGCAAAGATTCTTGTGAATCGTCTGGCCGCTTTGGTTCCACGCATGGTTCACTCAGATCAAAATCTTTTTTTGCCTGTCAGAAACACCCCCTTGAATCTCTGCTGTGTTTTTAGGTACTTGAATTAAACACTTATAAAGGGCTCTGGCACTCACTAGGAGCATCCTGGCTCTGCAAGTTATGAACTGATAACCCAGCCAAGCTACCTAGATGAGAGTGCAGTAGAGTCACAAAAAACATGTCTTGAACTGCTTTTTGAAGAGAACTTCAGATTCTATGAATCGAGGAAGACAGGGGAGTTGGTTACATGCATTAGCTCCTGGTACTGACATTTTTTGCCACCTCGTGTTTTAAGCCTGATTGAAGGGGACTGAAGAAGGTTCACGCGGGAGGATCTGAGGGTTCTGGGGGTTGTATACTGTGAAACTCTGTCCGTCAGATATATTGGACCAATGGCTTTGAACGCTCTGAAAAACACTACAAGAAGCTTATAGAGGATTTGTTTGTTTCCTGGGAGCAAATGCAAGGCTTTTAGGACTGTAGAGGCCAAACTACAACTGGGGGGCTTTAGCACCAATCTGGCTGCAGTATGTTGCACCATATGAAGTTTATGGAGGATGTATTTTGAGGATCCTGCAGAAAGACTATTACAATAGTCCAGTCTTGAGGTGAGGAGGGCAAAAACAACGGTCTTCCTGGTGACTAATGGGAGGAAGTCAAAAAACGTTGTCAAGTATTTAATTAAACTAAAACATGTACCTGTCACAGCGAGGGCTTGCAGATGGAAGGCGAGTGAGGTGTCACATTTTACACCCAGATTTATGGCCACTTCAACTGTGGCAATAGGAGGAGGTACTGAAATAGGCCACCATTGCGATGGTGAAAAGCAGTTGGATTTGCCAAATAGCAGGGTCTCTCTTTTGTCTGTTTTGCATTTCAAATTATTTTCTTACCTCCACAAGAGAACTTCAGTTAAGCAAGTTTCTACTGTGAGGACTCTTTATCCTATGGAAGGATCAATTGCGTGTCATCAGCATATGGAGACATGGCAATTTCAAAGGATTCTACCAAGAAATAAGAGGAACCATGTATATGTGGAATAACGGACGAACTCTGCAGGACTCCTGATCTTACCGATCTTTCTACCGATGAGAATGGTCGCTTTGTGGGAAATACCACAGTCCTTAAGACGTTGGAGAAGTTTCTGGTGAGAGGTAGTAACAAACGCTGCAGAGAGATTCAATTGGATCAATACCTAATTATTTCCTGCATCCAAAGTAAATCGAATGGTCTCAGAAACTTCCAACAATACCAATTCTGTAGAATGTTTAGCACAGAAACCAGATTGCTGAGGATGGAGTACATTTGAATTTTCAAGAAAAGAGGTCAATTGGTCATTGACCAATTTTTCAAGTATCCTAGTAAGAATCGAAAGTAATGAAATGGGACGCAGACGAGATAAAGTATCCAGATCTACCAGGGATTTTGTTTAGGGGTTTTACCACCACCAATTTCCATTCTGAAGGAACATAAGATATAAATCATGAGGAGTTAAGAATAGCATTCATACTGTGTTTACTGTATCAATGACCTTGTGAAGAATAACCGGGGCACAGGGATCATTGGGAGAACCCAATTTACAAGAAAGAATAGCTTGTTGTGATTGTGAAAGTCATGAAATACTGTCAAAGTCATAGTCCCTTCATTTGCGGTAACATCCAGTTGATCGTCATTGGTAAAGGGAGAGGTTTCAGAGAAGTCTTGTTGAATGGCAAGTATTTTATCCTCAAAGTAAGAGGTGATCTGATCATAGAGGGTTTGAGCGGGGGTGTCTCTAACTAGTGCACTAGGCTGTAGAAAGGATTTAGAGAGTTTGAAAATAGTTTTAGGGTCATGCTGGGCCTCTTTGATTTAAGCAGTAAAAAAAGCTTTTTTGGCCGCTTTGAACTGGGTCTGAAAGACTCTCTGTGCCTTTTTTAAATGGTGCAAGTAAGCATGTAGCCACTTACGTTCCAGTTGTTTACATCGCAGCCGCTGTTCTGCTATGGTTAAAGACAACCATGGAGATTAAGGGTGGGATCTGCAAGTTTTGGGGGCTGTTTCTGGGGCCAGCTTGATAACTGTATTTGTGATCCAGTTATTAATAAATCTGCTAGGATTCCTGTGAGGGTCAGCTTGGAGGAAGATAGAGAGGGGGTTGAATTTGCATCAGGCATCAGTTTACTCCACTTGCACAAATTATGGAGGCCCTTAGTGGTAGTGGCCTGGGGTGAGCCATATGAGTCAATTGAAATTGTGAAGGGAATATAGTTATCATCTGACCAGGCCTGCTGGACAGGAGCACTGTTACTAAATTGGGGTTGTTGGAATAAACTCCTTCCAGAGTATGACCTTCTGTGTGTGTAGGGGATGTTACAAGCTGGTTAAGGCCAATGATACTTAATTATCAAGAAATTTGGATACATCTGGGTTCTTACTAGTCTCAAAATGCAAATTGAAGTCCCCTAGGATGGTAAAGCTGGTATATTGGAATAACAAAGGTTCCAGTTCTTCTCCCAAGGAAGCTAAAAAGGTGGATCATGGGGCTGGGGGGCCTCATAAATCAGGACACCTGCAAATAATTGATTGGGGTTAATTTTAAAATAGAAGCCTAGACCTCTGCTCATTTCAAGGAGTTTATCTTGAAAGTGCAGCATTGGAGTGAATTCCATAAGATGATAGTCAGACCCCCGCCACAATGCTCCTCTCTATCCCGCATAAGGATAGAGTATCCTGGGGGAATAGATTGAGAAATATCCGAACTGTTATTGAGAGTGAGGGCTAAAAGTTCCCGATCCCTTACTGGCTGTATATTGAGCAAAGGTCACTCTTTTTTGGGATGCTTGCCCTTGACAGGGGGAAATCCCTAACCCCCTAATATAGATGTGGTTTGAGAAAAGGTTTGTCAGGGCAAGATTTGTTTCCTATAATTTTTTGGGAAGAATTCCAATCACACATTGGTTCATTTGGTAGTTTTTATAATGGTGTCACTATATTTGTGATGTGGATCCACATCGACTGACTGCGGCGACTCGTATTGGCATTACGCTGAAATTTCAGAGAATCCCATGAATTTCTATTTGAAAAGGACAACCTTACTTACTTTTAAAACCCCATTGAAACGCCCTGAGGAAGCCCCAGGCCGGATGGCCATGTAAAGGGGTGAAACACGTGTTGGCTGTTCTTCTACTCACAATCATGAATATAGTGACACCATTATAAAAACTACCAAATGAACCAATGTGTGATTAGAATTATTCCCCAAACAATTATAGGAAACAAATCTTGCCCTGACAAACCTTTTCTCAAATATCTGAACTGCACCCATCCTTAAGCCATATTTCAGTAATAAAGAGAAAGTCTAAATCAAGGTCTTAAATCAGATCATGTACATGTGCATGTTTTCTCAGTAAGTGAGCATTGATAAGTCCACCAGATAAAGACCTAGGGGTCCATTACGATGGCAGGCAGACAAAGTCTGCCCCGCCACCGTAACGGAGCACGGGACCAACCGCCAATGTTGTGGCAGTCCCGCAATGCAAATTATGATGCACCCACCAAACTTGTGGGCACATCCTGTGCCTTTAACATTGTGGGTGGATCTGCTGGCTGCAGCCCCGCCCACAAAGTAAAAGGATAGTGCACAGCTTTGCCATGCACAACTTGGCAGGCACCACATGGTGCCTGCCACGCAGTGCATTGCAATGAGGGGGGGTACCATAGGTACCCTCTATGTACACCACCACCATACTGTGTCCCTCTTCCGCCCAGTCGACAATTTGACTGGCGGAAAAGCGGCAGACTGTCTTCCCGTCAGCCACGGTGCCCCCACCAAACTAATATGATGCGGGAGAACCAGGGACATTTGGCGGGCAGATCGCCACCGATGGCCCGGCGGTGCCGATCCACCCGCCATGGTAATAGGCCCCCTAGTGCTGTAGTTATGAACAAGCATGGGGTCAGGAGACGGATCAACAAACATCTTAAATGTGCTTTCGCACAAGGTGCTGGATAATGGCCCCTCAATGTGGCCTGGGTCTAAAATGTGACCACAGTGCGAGGTAGAATGCCTGAGAGATTTCAGGTGGACTGAGGATAGTGAATTGACAATACCTGGAGCTCCATTGACACGGGCTGGTGCTAGTCACGGTATAGGCGCAGACAGGCTTGCCTTTGGCACACATTTGGCACGTCACTAGCACCCCCTCAGTGTCCTGTGCATGATCGCGCTGTTCTGTGCATGAAAAGGGCTCTGGGCTATATCAAGCTCTGCCCAGCAAAAATCTAATTGGCCCTCCCTAGGGAGTCAAAGAGCGCCCTTTGGCATCAAGAAATGCCCAAAAACTAAGCACAAGAACAACCCGGAGTTTCCCCCAAAATTAAAGTGCCCAGTGCAAGTAACGACCTATAAATTGCAGCAAGGAGCAACAAAAAGTTCAAGTTGAGTTTGTTAAAAACAATGTTACAGACAAAATAATGTGTTGCATTTCTTGCACATGCCCCGCACTAATGCTGTGGCCAGAGTTAAAATTAGTTGCCATATCTCAGACCCCATTGTATTATAAAGTGGTACCCGCCAGGGGTGCCCTTTGTCTCCTCTACTTTTTTCTTTGGCTCTGGAACCTTTGACGCATTGTCTGCGTGCCAAGGACCAGCGTTGGGGGATGTTCTTAGGAAGCAGTATACACTCGGTCTACCTTTATGCAGATGACATGATGTTTGGTCTATGCCTCCCACTACAGCTAGCTTGTTGGCTGACTTTGCCACTGTTTCTGGCCTCAGAGTTAACTGGACTAATTTATGTATATTCCCTTTCAGCACTGACACTCCAAACTCACTGTATAGTGTTCATGGCTTTCACCTCGTATGGCAGCTATCCATATTTCGTTACCTGGAGGTACATATTTAACACACACAAGGACATTCTGGAGTGTAATCTGGTTCATGCGGTCTTTGTGCTGCGTACACAGATGTCATTTTGGCAAATTCTGCCCTTGTCGGTGGCAGGAAGGGTGGCTCTAACGAAAATGATGGTCTTCCTTAGGCTATTATATTACTTTGCCAATCTTTCTCTTTTTACACACTGGCCCTTCCTTCACTCTTTGGAACGTACAGTAGGTGATCGTATCTGGCACAATATGCGTCACAGTCACTGCTCAAACTTTATCTTCCAACATACAACGCAGGACTCAATGTTCCAACCTCAAACATTATTGTTTGGCTTCCCAACTCCAATGGGTCTCACGCTGGTTTGCAGGTGGCAATTCAACGAATACATCAAAACTTCCCCCCCTTGGGACTTTGACCGGATACTTGCCACCTTCCATCCCCTCGCTAAGGCTTTGCAGCTGAGGTTGTCTCTTTTCCAGGTTGCTTACTGATGCTTTCATAGGGCCTTGTTTATCATCAATGCTACTCTACACTCCAGCATTGCCACTGGTTGGTATGCCTACTTCCCTCTGGAATTAACATCCTGGCGTGCAGCGGGTTTCCACAGTGTGGACGACCTATATCCTGATGGAACCCTCCTCTCAATGGAGGACTTACTAGTTGACTTTTAGCTCTCGCCTGGACAGTTTTTATTACACGCCTCTGTAATTGGTGTGCTGAACCAGTCATGGGGTGAGATACAGCTGGAATCCCCACAGCATATTGCCATTCAATGTTTACATGTTTTAAGTATGAGTGGCCTTCAGACCCAGTGGTTGGAGGGTGTCTTACGCAGACACACCGCCCTTCCTCTCACTGCATTGTTATACATGGGAGCAATTGGGATTGAGTTATACCTGGGATTTATGTTAGCATTACTATATCCAGGCCTGTAAAAAAAGCCAAGTGGAACAGCAGTTATATAATCATCCTGATTGAAACATGGCTCAGTGGGGTTATTTGAAAGAACTTCCATCAAATTCCCTACCAGGTGCCAGGGGAACAACACCCAAAGACCCCTGAGTTCCTTCCCGTCTTGGTGCACAAATCAACAGAGACACGGGCTTCTCGATGGTGGCGTCAGAGACCAAGATTTATTCACTGCAGGGACACAGAAATCATAGGAACCACACAAAGGCAGAATCTACGAGACTGTTCAAATTGCAAGAAGTGGGTTGCTCCTTAAATAAACGAAATATGTCTTTAGGCAACATTACACGAATATTTTTTCATGCCCAGTCCGGTATCCCAAACAGACAATAAACAGACATCAAACAATAATTAGTTGTAGGTTTTCGGTATTCGATCACGTCTCCTTGTCAGGTTTCCATTCTTTGACCGATCCTCCCCATCATAAAAATCGTATCCTCCCCATTGTAAAAGCCCAGAAGGAGAGGTGCAGAGCCAGGTGTAAGGGATAGGAAAGTAGGATAAGAGATGTTTATGGATCGTAAACGGGCATGGCTACCGTCTTCGGCCTCTCAATCAGGACAATGGACACGAGAACCAGTATAGCAGGGTTGGCCTCAGGCAGGGGAGGCAGCTTGATTCTGCCTAGTCACGCAGCGTCAGCTCAGCGTTGGTGCATTATCTGGGATAAAAACGCAGCAACTCGATTGGATCATCTTACATACCCCACCTCGATCTGCAAGTCATGAGGCGATCCGCTTGGAGCTCAGCTGTAGAATGCAGGGGAAGACTGTGATGGGAAAACGTATGTTTCGGTACAGTCACTTTTCCCTAGTCGAGCTTTCGGATTCCTCCCATTTCCTTGCAAACAGACCTGACCTTGGTGGGGTACGACCCAGATCGGAGTCGAGCTCTTACGTTTGTTCTCACCCAAAGTAATGCCATATTCCGTAGCATTCCAACCCATGTAAACCCGCAATTCATCCTTGGGAATAAACGGAGTGTTATTGACGTCTCTAACCATGTCAGAAATTCCTTTTACCAAGGCTCTATTAGCGGAGTTATACCTAGTGGAACGCGGAGGTCGCGGGGGATAGGTCTCTAGAGCATAGGCGAACATGGTCTGAAATGCCCATAATGATCCATTATAACTAAAAGGCAGAACCAGATAAGGGATACCCTTGTCCATGGTATGTGGTATCAAGCCACACACCCAGCAGTTTGTTGTGTTTACCACTAGTTGATGTTGGTGCAAGAGCTGAATGAAAGTGTTATTTATAAACTCAGAGCGTCGAGCTTGCTCATGTGCGGGGAAACAGGAACATGGGGAGGTACTGTAGATGTAACAGGTGCAAAGATCAATTGAATACCAAAAACGATTCCGCCTACCAAAGTTATTAAAACAAACAGAAGTGTCAGAGCACATTGCATTAGAAAGCATTTGCTATACAATATTTCATACAGTCTCATCTTGCGAGCATTTATGACGTTAGCCCGTCGCAGTTCAGGAAGCTCCATCTTCTACAACCGTTCGCAACGGATGGTTTGTACCTGTTAAAAAATTGCCTCTGTCTACCCTGGGAGTTCCCAAAATAAACAGAAGAAACCGACCTTGTGTCTGGTTCCCTGCAAGTTAAAACAAGGCACACGTTACGACCCTACGGTAACCCAGATGGCAAGGTGAAAAAACAACAAAAACAAAAAGGGTAAAAATTATAGAGCGAACTTCCTGACTGAATGGAATGCGATGAGATCAATACAGTTTTCAGAAAGAAAGATAATTATGCAATGTTATTGGCTCATAGAATGAGAACGTAGGTTATATCTGTACATTCCGGGTCTTGTTTGATCTTGAAACAATTGTTCTACAGGTACAGCAATGTTCGAGTCCACAGGTAACAAATGTTCGCCTTGTATAACACTCTGTTCAGGGTTCGAAGGCACAGTTCCTGGTGGGATATCAGAGTTCTGTGTTTTAGTTCGTTTGTCCGTTATGTACTCTGCATCACTGAAGGGGATGAGCCTAGGAACAGGTTCTGTCTCGGATACACCAAATCCCTGTCTAACCCAGTTGTCGTAGGGGAGTGGGAGAGGGACACGCTTTGTATGGCTAGCATGCACCCAATTCTTTCTTCCAGCCAGGCGTACGGCAGTTCTTGTGGCTAGGAGCACTTGAAACGGGCCCACGAATCTTGGCTGGAGGTTCCGGGTTCGTTCAAAATTCCGCACCACAACTTGGTCACCGGGTTTCAATGTGTGGCCTGGACTCTCTGGCAGTTTAGGCAAGGATTCGAATACCTGTTAATGAATAAGGCTCAATTTAGCAGTCAGGTCAAAAAGGTAATCAATCAACATTGGATATTCGATCTGTTTGAATTCCTTTGGCCTAGGGACTCCCCAAACATTAGCAGGACGACCAAACACAATCTCATATGGGCTGAGCCCTACTCGAGAGTGTACAGTCGCTCTGGTGGACAGTAAAGCTAAAGGCAGTGCGTCTGGCCAAGAGAGACCAGTGGAAGCTTGAATTTTAGCGAGTTTTAGCTTCAAGGTACCATTGTACCCTTCAACCAAACCCGCTGACTGTGGGTGATTCGCGCTGTGGAATTTCTGGGTGATTCCCAGACCCGCACACACACTCTTCATAACTTTCCCTACAAACTCACTTCCATTGTCCGACCAAACAATCCGTGGCATACCATATCTGGGGAAATACTCCTTGAGGAGGATTTTGGCAGTAGACATAGCAGTGTTATCCTTTAACGGGTATGCCTCAATCCATCTTGAAAAAGCACAGACTACCACTAGGACATATTTGAGATTATTACACCTGTCCATGTGGATAAAATCCAACTGAATCACTTCAAAGGGATAAGAAGGGGAGCAAAATGACCAGTTGGGGTTGGGGTTCCCTTGCCAGGGTTATGCATCAGGCATATCATACAATTTTTCACCACTCTTTCCGCACACTTAGTAATTCCGTCGTTCTTCCATACTGGAGCTAACATTTTACAGATCCCTTTCGAACTAATGTGCGCCGCTCCATGCGCCATCGTGACTACCGCAAGTACATACGCATCAGGTAACATCCAACGCTGCTGTTCAGACAAATCAACCCAACATCCACTTGATTCCATTTTACCCGTTTTCTCCTTCCATTCATTTTTCTCATTTTTAGTTGCTTCATTCTGGATTGCCTTCACACTTTCAATCGTATTCTCACACATCCCAGATTCAGCAATCCATCTCGCAGACGTTGCAACGTACATCCGACTCATCATGTTCTTGGCCGTTTCTTTGGCGACCTCATCAGCAAACGCATTTCCACGGCCAACATCATCTGTAATCTTTCGATGTGCACTGCATTTCACAATCGCAACTTCATTCGGTAGGATCAGAGATTCCAACAGGTCGTTGACTAACTGTCCATGTTGGATCTTAGTCCCATGGGACGTGAGAAAACCTCTTTCTTTCCACAGCCGTCCAAAACTATGTGCTACGCCAAAGGCGTATTGGCTATCAGTAAACACATTCACTCTCTTTCCCTCAGCTAAAACACACGCTCTTGTTAATGCAATTAATTCTGCAGCTTGGGCAGAATTCTGACTTACTCTTGCTGTCTCAACAATCGTACTCAAAGTCGTAACTGCATACGCGGCCGTCACATCACCATTCTGTAGTTTAAAACATGATCCATCGACGTACAAAGTGCCATATGGATCTAGTAACGGAGTATCTTTTAAATCAATCCTACCTTTTGTCTCTTCCTCAGTTCTAAAACAACAATCATGGGGCTCTGAATCACTCGACTCTTGAGTAGTCTGCAACAGCGTTGCTGGATTCAATATGTTGCATCGCTTGATCTGAATGTGACTTGCCAAAAGTGTCAGCTCATAGCCTGATAGTCTAGCACTGGTGAGGTGCTGAGTTTTCGTTCGATTCATGAGTGTATCTACAGCATGTGGAACCATGACTACTAACATGTTGTTCATGACTAGTCCAGCAGACTGTCGAATAGACACTGCAGCTGCTGCTGTAGCTCTCAAACAACTTGGCAATGCTATGGCTACCGGATCTAATGTGGATGAGAAATATGCACAAGGTCGCTGTTTGTCGCCAAATTGTTGCGTTAAAACACTCAACGCACAACCTTCTCTTTCATGGACATATAAAGTAAACGGTTTACTGTAGTCAGGAGTACCCAACACAGGGGCTGAACACAGCGCATCACGTAAGTCGGAGAAGCTCTGTTGACATTCATCAGACCATGGCAAAGGGCTCGGAACACCTTTTCCAGTCAGGGCTACCAATGGTTTTGCCATGAGAGAAAAATTTGGGATCCATTGTCTGCAGTATGACGTAATACCCAAAAACGCACGCACTTCTCTCTGTGTGCTTGGTACAGTCATCTGTGAAATTGCTTTGATTCTTTCTGGGGTCAACCTTCTTCCCTCCTTTGACAAAAGATGACCTAAGTAGGTCACTTCTTGGCAACAATATTGCAGTTTAGAAGGTGAAACCTTGTGATGTAAGTCTGATAAATGACGTAATAAAAAAATTGTAACTGTTTTGCAAGTTTCCTTGTCATCAGCAGCCAGTAAAAGATCATCTACGTATTGGATCAGAGCAACACCAGGAGGAAGTACAAGAGCATCTAGTTGACCTTTTAATGCTTGGCTGTAAATTGAAGGGCTCTCACAATAACCTTGTGGAGCGCGCTTGAACCTGAAACTGCGACCACCTAAGGAGAAACCAAAAATGTCTCTACTTTCCTCGGCTATCGGAATGCTGAAAAAGGCATTCTTCAAGTCGATCACTGTAAACCATGTAGCTGAGGCAGGAATCAACGTCAATAATGCAGTGATATCTGGAACCACAGGAAACTGTGGAATCACTATTTTGTTAACCTCTCTGAGGTCAATCACAAATCTGTAGATTGGAGGTTTGGAAGGGTCCGTGCGTTTCAAAATCGGCAGAACAGGACTATTGCAGACATTTCCTCTGGTTTCCTCTATCACATCTTTCTGTATTAAGTCTTTCACGATCAGTAAAAGTGCACGTTCACCTTCATTCGAGATCCGATACTGTGGGATTCGTGGGAATCTAACATTCGCTTTCAGACTTACCACATAAGGGGGAATTTCCAAAAGACCTACATCATTAGGACCAGTCGCCCAAAGAGTATCAGGGAGAGAACGCAGCTCCGGTGGGAGCTTATCCATCGACATGTACATTGGAGAAATGACTCTCTTACCCAATGTCAGCTGTACTCCCGAAGGAGAACAGTACAGTGTCGCATGTAGGCGTTTCAACAGATCTAAACCAAGCAGATTCTCATTACAACCGGTTGTTAGAATGAGGGGTGCTTCTAGTTCGCTTGGCCCAACAGAAATTGACAAAGGACTAGAAACAGGATTGTGAACAGGGGCGCCTGAGAAAACTACTGAAGTGTTCGTTAAGCCAGACAAAGGTGCGCCAGGGAGTTTCGCATGCATAATTGAACTTTTTGCCGCACCAGTCTCCAACAGAAACGGTTCGACCACGCCTGATGTAACTACTGCGACATAAGGTCCACTCTGATCAACTGGAACTGATACTACTCCCTCTCTTCGCCTGTGGCTGTCCTAGTACTCGTTTTTCTGAATCTCTTCATTATTCTCATAGTAATCCTCAACATGATACTGTGAAGATCTACCGAGTTGCGTAGATTGTACATTTCGCTGATCGAAATAATTCGATGAGCGATCAGCCTGCGGAGTCATTGTACCACGTCCTCTACCTCTAGGAGCTTGCATAAACCCACCACTATTTCTCTGAGCTGGAACACCACTGGTCTGTGCGTGCAGTACTGGACACTCGTTCTTATAATGGCCCTCCTTTTTGCAATAGGCACACTGATTCCATGTTAACTGTTGTCGGGGAAAACCATAATTAAATCTTTGGGACGTCCCTTGCTGGAATTGTGGCTGTTGCTGAAACTGGGGTCGCTGCTGTGAATCTGACTGATTCGAACGAGGCGGGTACGCCTGTTGTAAAAGAACTTTAGTTTTTAAATCTTTTGTCTTCTTTTCTGACTTTTCCTTCTCTTCTTTCTCCCTATTCTCGTAATACTGAGCAGTTGCAAGTATTTGTGCTGTCGTAGACACTGCCCATGCACTCTCAGAATCATTTAACTTGTTACTAAGTTCAGGCAGTAAATTAAACACAAACTTGTCGACAAACAACCTCTGACCTCCCTCAGTACTCATATCTTGCCCGCTGTGGTCTACGAAGGTCCCTTCAAATCTAGTGAAGAAGTCAGAGACGCTTTCGTCCTTCTTTTGCTTGCATGCTGATAGTTTATCCCAATTGACCCGTAACGCCGGCATCAGCGTTTTCATCAAATTAATTATTCTGCCAGGTAAAGCAGCAATCAGAGGCTCAGGTTTAGCACCACCAACTTGTTGCGCGTCTGCCGCTATAATAGCTGGCCAATCACCTCCTAAGGCGACTGGGTGGTTCTCTTGCCGGATCTTGGCCCATATGGGTTGTGGCACTACATTACCAAATAGCATTTCGATGTCTGCTAAATTCATGATACACGCTTGGACCGTCTGCGTTAACTCTTTATAATAACCAGCAGGATTTTTACGCGGGTCCGGCAACGCCTGTTTTACTGCTAATACTTCGGCCCGCTTCCAAGGGATGTGTATCCACACTCTATGGAAATGTGCCGGAGCAGCTGCAATATTATTAGCCGCATCAGCTTGAACTGCATCGCGCCATATGGGTGGAACTTCCCTCATCGGATATTGACCTCGTCTTTTCCTAGTAATCAGTGAACCCTCAGGGTCACTTGGTGCTCGAAGAGGAGAATCATCCCTATAAGCTAAAATCAATTCTATTGCTTCCCTTACGTCTGAACCTATCACCATTCCTGCGGCGAATTTTTGCTGAACATTTATCAACTCAGAGGGGACGGAATCTAAGTCATCATCGTCCCATTCCTCACGCACAAGAGAACACATCACGTCAAAAACATAACATTGAGTTGGTTCATTCCATTGCATAAATGTATCTGACACTCTTCGTGCATCATACTTCGCAGCTTTCGACATCCACCTAAGAGCAGTCGAATCTAATAATTCTCGTTCCTGGGGACCAGGATACTGGCTACGTCTCTGTGTAGAGTCAGAAACGGGGGTCCCAATTAAAGACCTATAGAGAGGAGTTAAGATGTTAGTTACAGAGTTGGTTATTTTCCGACGAACGGAAAGCGGAGTCAGAATGTTTACAGAGTTGTTCGGTAGCAGGGAAGCTGAAGCAGATGAAGTGGTAAGGGTGGGAGTGGCAGGTAAAACAGTTTGCGAAACGGCAGGCAAAGGCGGAGTAGGCGACCCAGGAAGGGGGGGTGCCGAGGGAACATTAACCACAGGAAGGACAGGAGCTTGAATCAAAGGAAGTGGAGCACCTATTCCAGGCTGACCAGCAGCAGGCTGCACAACAGGTGGTAACTGTGGTGCTGTAATACCCTGTGCATACGGTGGGGGTGATCTCAACAGATAAGACAACAGCGGATCTTTTTCAGGGTCCTCTATCGGCCTAGCAGGACAAGATGGCAAGATAGGGTAGCATTTATCAATCGCCAAATTATGTTTTCTATTTGCCATCTCTATTGTCTTCTCAGTCTCGTTGACATGCAACTGCCTAGCAGACTCCATTAACGTCAACCCTTTCTCTTTCTGTTCCTTCTTCGTCTTTCTAATTTCTCTCTGTTTGGCTTCTTTACGCCACACACGAAAAGAATCAAACATTGCCGGCCGGGCTTTCTTTTTAAACAACTTCATTTCTAGATTGTCTAGAATTTCAGTTTCAAAACTACCATGCGGTGGCCAACTAAGGACACCATCTTTCCTGGTGTAACGGACCCATACTTCATTATAAGCGATAGGACCTACACCGTGTTTACAATAGAGCTCATATGTAGGAGTTCCAATCGGAGGAACCGAACACGGATCCTCCAACCGGGAATCCCCGTTGCAACTTAAGCAGGACAGGAAACAATTACTACCGTTAGTCATTATAAACTAAGAACAGATTCCAACCAAAATGCACAAAGAACTTAGGCCTACCAAATGAACCAATACCAAAACAAAGATTATCTTAACAAGAGCAACCAATGACAATCTACGAATTCAAAAACAAACGTATCCAGAGGGCAAAACGAAAGCAACAAAGCACAACCAGACTGAGCGCAACCCACTTAATACTTAACTGAAATGTGGAAGACGTCACCAAGGAGAACCCGTCTACATCTCGCCGTACTAAGGTCTGCACCTCGGGTCCAAGACAGGGCGACAGTCAAGGCAGCGGTCCTCTGTAGCCGTCTAGGAACGGGAACCCTCGTGGAAGAGATCGTCGGGCCACTTTTACGACATACAGGGATCGATGAAGCGGGGTACCTCCCTCCGGAATCTTCACACGAAGCTCCTCGAAATCTTCAGGCTTTGGACCGGTACCGGATGACGTCGCCCCACGTTGGGCGCCAATTTGAGGTTCTGGACTTTTAAGAGTCCAGAGGTGCCAGGGGAACAACACCCAAAGACCTCCGAGTTCCTTCCCGTCTTGGTGCACAAATCAACAGAGACACGGGCTTCTCGATGGTGGCGTCAGAGACCAAGATTTATTCACTGCAGGGACACAGAAATCATAGGAACCACACAAAGGCAGAATCTACGAGACTGTTCAAATTGCAAGAAGTGGGTTGCTCCTTAAATACACGAAATATGTCTTTAGGCAACATTACACGAATATTTTTTCATGCCCAGTCCGGTATCCCAAACAGACAATAAACAGACATCAAACAATAATTAGTTGTAGGTTTTCGGTATTCGATCACGTCTCCTTGTCAGGTTTCCATTCTTTGACCGATCCTCCCCATCATAAAAATCGTATCCTCCCCATTGTAAAAGCCCAGAAGGAGAGGTGCAGAGCCAGGTGTAAGGGATAGGAAAGTAGGATAAGAGATGTTTATGGATCGTAAACGGGCATGGCTACCGTCTTCGGCCTCTCAATCAGGACAATGGACACGAGAACCAGTATAGCAGGGTTGGCCTCAGGCAGGGGAGGCAGCTTGATTCTGCCTAGTCACGCAGCGTCAGCTTCCTCGGGCTTGAGCTTACGTGTCCTTAGCAAGGTGATTCTGCCGGGGTCATCGCTCGTTCATTGACTATGTGAGGGCAAGAAACAAGATGGGTGCCGTATCTAAAATGGATGCCATGATTTACAACGGAATGCCCTATTTCTCAGTGAATTCATGCTCGTAGCGCAGCGAAAACACTGTCATGTATATAATGGATCATTTGCGGTTCATTGGTACCAAAATCGTGTCAGTACTACGATACCGAATACACGGGTTCGGATCGCTACAGAACCTCACCAAGGGGGGTGGCCCAGCCCAGCCTAGACCTGCCCCGGACGGTCGCGGACTGGCCTGCCCGTGCGCAGCCCGTGCTGCGGCAGCCCTCAGGATGTTTTAAAGGCACCTCCGGGGGTGAGGAATCAGTGTCGGTGGCGGCTGTGTGCCCCTAAGAGGCCAGGGACGTGTAGTCCTGTCCCACTCCCCCGCAAGATACCGGCAAAGTAGCAGCAAAGTGGCAGTAAGTTTACTGGCTTCCACCTCTTGCATTCTCTATACCTTCACAGCCAGTCAATTACTTTCTTTAACTTTGCAACATGGTCTGTGTGCCTTTAAGAGAAGGTCTTTGTCTGACCAACAAAGATAACTTTAATTTATCAGACGCTTGAATTATAGTCAGTTAGATGATATTCTATTGGATATTTCTATACAGCATAAAATGATTACATTTAAAGTCAACACTAGGACCGACAGTGATCATTATCCATTGAACTTGCTGTTGTCTTATCCCATGTTAGAAGGACCATTATATTCCTTTAGGACAGTTCACCCTGTCATTCAGGTTGGGAATAATTATAGGTTTGTCAAGTGGCCTAGAACTTTAGAAAATAAGGACACAGCAGCTTTAATCTACCAGAGCTTTCACTATTTTTTTTAACCTTATATTAATTGTCGAGTTGACCAGATCCCATTAGTTAAGCTTCACAAGCAAATATTTGCTGAATTTAAAAAACAAAATGGGGAAATTAACTTATCCAATGATCTCCAGAGACACAGGCTCCTCTACATGGTTCACCCAGGAGTGCTGAAAGGACACATCTACATTACTTAAAGCAGTTAATCAAAGCAGTCCTTGATGGGGTGAAACTTGCTAGAACCAATTATTACAAGATCCTATACACTCTAGCAAATCCAGCTGGGAGGAAGATAACTGGTTCAACTTACTTAAGGCCTCTAAATGTAGGTGTACGACATTATTTTGGAACATTATCGTCCATGGGTGTACTAAGAATTTTATCACAACTGCATATCACATTGAACCGCCCAAGTGGGAGCATCATTTTGCACATCTATACTCTGTTAGCTACTGCTCCCCAGGGCATTATCTATCCAATAGAGGGCAGTAATATTTCACATCTTTTGCACATTGTTTTTTTCCATGACCAAAACTCTGGTTGCTATATAGAGCTTAAAACCAGGGAGGACTCCTGAGTCTGATAAAATACTGGGAGACTTATTACAATCATAACCAACAATTTGGGTACCTTACAAGAAAGTGTTGTCTAACTTTATTGTTACCGCTGTCCAAGTTCCAACTACCTGGTTAGGGGCTGACATAATTTCAGTCTATAATAAAGGGGGCAAGGGACATCCCTCAAACTATAAGCCCATGAGCCGTTTTTATATTCTTCAAAAAGTCTTCGCTTGCCAGGTCCTTAATAAATGGGAGGATTGAATGTTGCAAAACAGCATATTATCACCCTTTGAATCAGATTTTGGGTAAAAATAGGGACGGTTGATCAGGTCTTCCATTTGACATTAATCTTATGGAAGTATACTAAACCAACTAATGATCATTTATACTTTGCACTCATGGACCTGAGAGCAACATTCGATCTTGTGACAAGATCTCCCATGGGAAATACTGCAGTCCATGGGAGTTCCACCTACCCTTCTCAACATCATAGTGAGGCTTCACATGGAAAATTACGCCCAGATCAGATGGGGCAGCAATGGTGATCTTACAGAATACATCCCTTTTTGGAGGGGGGTGAGACAAGGGTGTGTTCTGGTCCCTATGCTTTTTTTGTTATATATAAATGAAGTAATTGACTAGCTTAATGGCTTCGTTAATGATTCACCTAAGTTAAAAGGGCTAACTGGTCCGGCGTTATTGTTCGCAGACAATACTATCCTTATCTCCCGGGCCCCTAGGGAACTAGAAAATGTAGTGGCCTCTTTTCAATCCCATTGTATAATTAGGTGTTTGGAAATAAACATCTCTAATTTAAACATAATGATCTTCAATCAACATATGAGCTACAAGGGGAAAATGCGACTGGGAGATAAGATTCTAGACAGAGCAGCTAGTTCTGAGTATCTGGAATAAAGCTTGATGACAGGCTTTCTTGGTGGCCACACCTAGAGAAGAGCAAGGCCACACTAACACATAGGCCAGCTGCTATTTTGACATTTTGTAAGGCAGCCCCATCTAGGGCCATTTCACTGGCCTTTGAGATCTACCAGGCCAAGGCCAAACAGCAGCACTTTGTGGGACTGAAATCTGGGAGTAATCATCTGTAACCCATCTAGCTGTTCAAGATAATCATTTCATAAGATAATTTCCCAGAGAACCATTTTAATTCCCATATTTATGGCCACCCTCCTTAAACATAGGCTTGGTCCTTGTTTATGAAGTTTCGTTTTGGAGTCCCTAAAATCAATATGCATACATCTTAGTGGAGGGCTCCGATAATGGGGCCTATGTGAACTGTGCACTAATTATGCTGTTGAGAATATCGAACATGTTTTAATTTTCCATTTGATGTATGTGAAACCTAGACACAAATAGATTGGACCTCTGTATCTTACCTATGGTTTCTGCACTTTTCAACAAGACCTTAGATTATTTTTAACCAATACTTTGCCTTATATTGTTTTTGGCCTGAGCAAATTTGTGCACATTGCACGCTTGATTAAAAAGATTAAAGGTACAGAGTTTAAAATCTTTTTAGCATATGCTGGGTCCATTAAATTGATGTTTTATTTAATATCTTTGTATTATTTTTTGTTATGGACATATTAGTTTATGCTATGAATTTACTATCTGATGCCCCTTATTGTATTTTATTTGTGCTGTGTGCAGTTTAATGCACCATTACTGACTGCCTATTATATACTTATGTTTGTGTATGAGGTTGGTGCACTCAATGACACTAGTTCTATCAGTAGATTTTTAAGCACAGTCAGATGGCTAGTGGGCCGATTTCTAGGTTTTTGTCACTGAACTGTGCTCTGATCCAGTTTTACGTGGAGTTTCTCTTCTTCTTACCTCCGTGTTATGATGCACTTTGTCAATACTACGACAACAAATTGTGTGACATTGTATGTTTTATTTAAGGTTTATAACCAAAATAATGTATTTTTGGATGATGATAAGTGCAGCTACTTTAGAAGGGTGTTTCATATGTTACTCAACCACCCCATCTCCCAACATAATTTATCCTGGCGCGGAGAGGTGTGGCTCACTAGTTAGAGGCGGCAGACCCGTAAGCAGAGAATCGGCCAGGGACCAGGGTTCAATTCCTGACGCGGCAGGGTCGTGGACCAGGGTCAAAACGGACTCGATAATTCTCGCCTCGGTACCTACTCTAACCAGGAACACACTCGGCAACTCTGGGCATTAAGCTTGCCTCATCTCTACAACGGCCCCCCACAGACGCCGGGGATGCCTGGTTTCACCTTGGAGATACCCAGAAAGGGACCATCTCACAGGGATAGCCAGGACGGGTTCCCCAGCGGTCTACAGCGCCGAGACGCCCCGTTGCTGGGGTAGCTGTGCGCTTTACAAGTCTACAACATTTACATTTACATCATGAGTTAAAGGAAAGTGGAGGAATGAAGAGTATGGTAAAGGAGGGTCTAAAGATTCTGGATGAAAAATGTATTTCTTAATTATATCTCTTTTAATGGCCACAGCCATTTTTACATCTACCACTGTATTTTTAATTCCTAATATCGGGGTTTTAATGCCTTATTCATATGTTACTTTCTCTGTCCTTCTTAATCTCACTTTCAAACTTTTTCTTGTATTTCTTCCCATTTCTCACATTCATTTAGAGTTTAATTTTGGTCTCTTTCTCTCTCCCACTGACCCGCTTTCCCTCATTTCCTCACCCGTGTCCCTCTCTTTTCACATGTATATTTTCATTCAACTTGCTGCTTTCTGACCCACAACTTATCACTTCTATTCTACCCTTTCCTCCTTGTTCTCCCATAACCTTCACATCTTCTCATTCATGTTCCCACGTCATTCTTGGCCTTCCCTCTCCTCCTTTCCTCTTCTCTCACTTCCTTTCCCTTCCCTCTCCCCTCCCCTCACGTCTCCTCCTCTCCCCTCACCTCCCCTCCCCTGCTCTCCTCACCTCACCTCACCTCTCCTCTCCTCACTTCACCTCACATCACCTCACCTCTCCACTCCACTCCTCTACTCTCCCCTTCTCTCCTCTCCCTCCCCTCCCCTCTCCTCCCCTCCTCTCCTCTCCTCTTCTCTTTTCCCCTCTATTCACCTTTCCTCTTCATCCCTAATTCCTCTCTCCACCCTCATCACCCCTGTAGGTGGAGCCCTCAGATGTTACCGCACAAAGGATGTGATCACGGATTGTTTTAATAATGAGGATAGGTGTTTTCACGCCAGTCAGCATTATTGTGAGTATTTATGTTTTTTATTTATTTGAAAAGTTTATAAAGCACACACAGCGGCCAAAGGGCCTATGGGCGCTGATCAGGATCAGCTAAGACAGCTGACAATGCTGTAAAGATTAAAATTCCCCAAATACTCAAATGCAAGGATTATGTTTGAATAAACACATTTTTAAGTGTCCTAATTTTAGTGTCGTCTCTTTGAGACCTAACCAGCAGATGTGGTTTGTTCCATACTTTAGCTGTGTGATCAGAAAGAGCTCCACAACACACTCTTGCTTAATAAATAAACCTATTAAGCACACCTTGACATGTACTTCCTCAGTATCAAATCATGGGAGGCAGTTCAAAACAATGTCAGAAGTGACATTCTGCTCCCTTTGCAGGATTGTCCAAATGCCACTCCCACAGCTACACCACATTCTCCAATTTGTTGTTAGGAGGGCAAGGACTTGAACCTCTTCCATTACCCCAAGCTAGAATTATCAATGACAGTGACATGGATGTGAAAGGTAGGGCGAGGGGTAGCAGTTACTACTATGGACTACCCCTAATTGACATCTGTGTATCTAACAATAACACTAAGGTTCTTGTTAGACCTGGCATTTTTGGCTGGTTTATCCCCAGAATTTGTGCTTTTTTGCCTCCTGTTTTTTACCTCGTTTTTGTTGTTTTTAAGACTCTCAGCACTTTACCCCTGCTATTGAGCTCCAAAGTGCATATGCTCACGATGTAAATTGGGTTATTGATTGGTATATCCATGATTGCCATGTTTGATTTACTTATAAGCCTTTAAAGGGTTGTAAATCAAGTGCTACTAGTAGGTCTGCAGCACTGATTGTGCCGGCCACACAGTAGCCCTTCAAAGGTGTCTCAGACCTGCCGCTGCAGTGTCTGCATGCGTGGATTTTGACTGTCATGTCAATCTGGCAAGTGCACATACTTGTCAGACCCTATCCTTCCCTTTTTCTACATATAAGTCACCCCTAAGGTAGGCACAAGGCAGCCCCATGGGCAGGGTGCAGTGTAGGTAAAAGGTAGGGCATGTAGTGATGTGTTTTACTTGTCCGGATAGTGAAATATTGTGCATTTCCTTTTTCACTATTGAAAGGCTATCTCTCCCATAGGTTCTTTGAAACTTTCAATAGGGAAGAGATAAAAAATTGGAGGTTAGGTTCCCTGAATTCAAGATTTAACAATGTATCTTTTAGCAAAGAAGGTTTTTAAATTGTGTGTGTGAAAATGCCACTTTTAGAAAGGGAGCTTTTTCGTACTTAAACATTCTGTGCCTGCATGTGGAATCCACATTTTTGTAGCTGACAGCTGGGGTTTTTGCATACAGTCTAGACAGCCACACAAAGGGAGCTTAAGTGTGCCTCGCACTTCCTGATGACACATCACCGGGCTGATGGGTCATCCTGGGATAAGAGTAGTGGGAATAGTTATCACTGACACATGCATAAGGCTGGACCTGTTCTGCTCAAAGAAATCTCTGCCTTCTGGAGAGTGACTGGGACAGAGCAGGAAAGAACTGGATCTTGGGAGGAAGAAGGACTGTCTTTTAAGTATGCCTACGTCAAAGGCCAGAACACGAATAAGTATTGTGTCCCTGACCCAGACCACATTTGGACTAAGGAACCTGCTAAGAAGAAGAGGTGGAAGAGCTGTCAGGAATAGGACTGCCCTTTTGCTGTGTGTTGCTTTGCTGGGTTGGCCTGCAGTTGCTGCTTCTGTCTTGGGCATTGAAAGGACTGAACTGAACACCCTGAAACCTATTACCTGAGTTTCTCCAATGGCTTGAAGTAGAGCTTGCCTCCTGTTAAAAGTCTCTGAAACATCAAAGACTTCAAGTTCATCTGCCTACAGCACATGCTTTGGGTAGCCACACAAGAAAAGCAATTACGATGCCCCCAATGACACTGCTGCCGTCTCCGTGACCTGGAGGCACCACAGACAGCATCGCCCCGCTTTGCACCGCAACCCTGGTCTCACCGACATCCCTGCCTGATGGTGTCACTAAACTGCTGCTTGTAGGGTGACCTGTGGGCACCGCACTTTGCACCGCTTTGCTTCACATCGTGACCCTGGTATTACTGATGGCGACGCAACCTCGTCATCGATGCTCCTGCCTGCACCGTGACCTGCGGACACAGCTTGTGGAGAACACGATGCATCACCTTGCTTCACATCGCAGCCCTGGTCTCACCGATGATGATGCACCACGCTGACATCGACGCCGATGCCTGCATCGCCCCATCCCACACCGCAGCCCCGTCCACCGAGTCCAACGCCATCAACTCCAGCCTCGTCAACTGATGCCGCTGCTTGCACTGCAACCTGTGAAAACTGGATAAAGCTGGATTCAGTTTTTTCATATCTGTTGCAAAGTCATCCTAAGCCCTGGGCACCCCCTAATGTTTTGCTGACTGATGCTGGTGGTAACTGACTCTGACTGACTCTGGACTCTGCCTAACCAGGCCCAGGGTCAGTGCTATGCTGAAAAAAACACATTAGAATACAGTTAACGGACCTAACATGAACTAGGATACACTATGGTATGGTGGGGTACCCCTGTAATTGGCATGACCTACCCGATAAGCCCCTAGTATTTAATAGGGCAGGGGATTGAAACTGCCAAGAAGTCCCCAGTACCCTGGGGCATGGCAGTTTAAAGGCCAGCAGCTCTTTTTGCACTTGCATGTGTGCACTGCTGAAGCCTGAGGACAGTTTAAAAGCAGCACAGGGTGCCAGGACAGCTTTTAAACAGTATATTGTGCCCAAACTCAACTGTGGTGGTAGGGGCACTTAAAAATGGATAACCTACAATGTTTTGGTATATTAGGGACCCCCAGGGTCTCCCCTAGGTATCCCAGGGCTGGGGGGTCAGAAATGTATAAGGTACACCCTTATAAAATGAGTTTTTATATGCCTGGGTAAAGTGAAATTTTACATTTCACTCCCCACATTGTGGTAAAGTGCTGCTCAAATTTGACTTTGACGCTAGGAGCACTGGGGAAGAGGGATCTGCAATATTTCTATAGATTCAGGACCCCTAAAGTCTCCCCTAGTTGCACATGTGGTGGGGTTCCTATATATATATATATCTAAGGCAAGTACTTATAAAATATGTTTTCATAAGCCCTGGTGTTAGAAAACTGGTCAAAGTAATTTTTCCCATTGCAAATCTCATGCCCTATAGGTTAACATTGCAGGAAGTTATTAAATAATAACTCCTGATAGGAAGGAGATAGAGCTACCTTTCGAAGACTTTCCAGAATAGTATGGCTAAACCCAACAATATTATATTGTTGGATTTCTCCTTGAGTGCACATATAAAAAGTAGTTATAAGACTTTCTTGTTTGTAAGTCCAAATTCAACCTTCCAGTGTTCTGCCCTGATTGGTCAGAGTTGATTTTTGGAATTTGGACTAAACTATTTTTAATCCATTGTTTTGATTTTTCCAAATTGGTCTAAGTCTGTTTTGCCTAGTTTTTTGTGACCCGAAACTAGAGAACCATGGAGCTTGACCTGGCTAAACTGTCCCAGTTTAAGATAGCTGATCTTAGGGCACAGTGTAGGCTTAGGGGGCTGCATGCTACCAAGGAGATGAGGAAGGCAGGGTTGCTTGAGTCCCTAACGGCCCGGGCCAGGGCAGCTGAGGAAAACCCAGGGGGGTGGGAGGATGTTCCCCCCAACCCAAGAGAGGGATGAGGATGAGACCTCTTCCATTGTGACTAGTGTTAGCCAGGTGAATCAAGGTGGTGGTGGGAGTGGGGAAGGGTCGCCTACTCAGGTACCACTAATGAACCTTGCAGAGAGACAGCTTCAGGCTCAATTAGAGTTGATTGCCTTGGAGAAGGAGAAATTATAATTGGCTAAGAGAAAATGGGAGAGGGAGCAGGAGAAGAGGAATGGCGGCAGTGAAACTGAAGAAGATGCTGAGATGTCCAGGGGTGGTAGATTAGAACCTAAACTTCCCAAGGGCATAGTGCCCAAGTACACTGAGGGGGATGACATTGACAGGTGGCTAGCAGCTTTTGAGAGGGCCCTTAAAATGAGTGGGGTCCACTCTAGGTATTGGGGTGCACTCCTGTGGGAGTTGATTCTAGTAGTTGGAAGGGATAGGCGCCTGACCCAGAAGGGAGAGGATGCAGAATCTTACCAGCAGATGAAGGCATATCTCGTCAAGAGATTTGGTCTCCAGAACAGTACAGGGTGAAGTTTAGAGGCACCCAGAAATTGAGTTCAAAATCTTGGGTAGACTTTGTGGGTGTTTCAGTGAAGGCACTGGAAGGCTGGACTGTTGGTAACAAAGTTGAAACATATTAGGGATTGTATAATGTGTTATTGAAAGAACATATTTTGACTAATTGTGCAGAAGAGAAGTTACACCAGTATCTAGTGTACTCTAAGCTGACAGACCCCAGAGAGCTGGGGGAATCAGCTGATGAGTGGGTGAGAACCCGGGTTTCCATTCAGCACCAGAGGGGTGACCAGAAGAAAGGAGGACAGGTCCCTTCCCAAGGGAAAGCCCAGAGAAATGAAGTGCAAAAAACTAAGGCGTCCTTCGAAGATCAACAAAAAACTGCACAAGGAGGGTGTTTCATGAAAAGTCTGGTAGGTTCTTTGATCTCTCAAACGTGGGTAAGTGCTTTGACTGTAACCAGCCAGGGCATAAGCAGGGAGATGCTGTGTGCACAAAGACGCTCCCCCCCCTAAGGGGCCATCCACAGTGATTGCCAGTGTAATTGTAGGGGTGGAGAGTGGTGCCCCAGAGAGGGGTAGTCAGGTGGTGGAAGAAACCTTAGTGTCCCTGGGCGGGGTGAATATTGCCACACTAGCTGCCTTACCTCCAAACATGGACAAGTACAAGCAGAGGCCTAAAGTGAATGGGGCTGAGGTTAAGGCTATCAGAGACACTGGGCTAGTGTGACTATGATCGTGGATGAACTGGTGCCTCCAGAGAGGTTGTTACCTGGAGAGTTTCATCAGGTGAATTATGCAGCCAGCACTACCAAACTCCATCCTATGTCTGTGGTGGATTTGGAATGGGGAGGTGTGACAGGCCCTATGAAGGTAGCTGTGTCAAAGGTGCTCCCAGTCCAATGTTTACTGGGCAATGATCTTGAAGCCTCTCAGCGGTCAGATGTGGAGAGAGGACGCCATAATACAATATTGGAGCTCCCTGAGTGGGTATGTGCTGTGACTAGGTCACAGACTAGCCAGAAGGGAGGGGCTGGACACTTGGACCCTGGAACAAAGGGCCAAGCATCCAAGGACAAGGGTATTGGGCCTGGTGAGCCAGCCCAGAAAACTCCAGAGGTGCAGGAAGAATCTAACCCTGCTGGGGAGGATCTGGCCTCAGCGGGAGGGACTCGATCCCTGCCAGAGCTGTCAGATTTTGCAGAACTGACAGGAGCAGGTGGACCCTCCAGAGAGGAGTTCAGTCAGGGACAGCATGACTGACCCACCCTTGAGAGCTTGAGGCGGATTGCTTCTAAACAAGAGGAAGGGGATGAGAGTGGCTTTCATAAACTCTACTGGGAAGATGGGCTGCTTTATACTGAGGCCAGAAACCTCAAGGAGGGGGCCACCAGGAGGTTGGTGGTGCCCCAGAAGTACCAAGAGTTCATCCAGACTTTGGGTCATGATATCCCCTTGGCAGGACATTTGGGACAGACTAAGACATGGAACCGATTGGTGAACCATTTCTCCTGGCCCCATATGTCTGAAAAGGTAAAGGAGTTTTGCAGCTCCTGTGTCACCTGTCAGGCCAGTGGCAAGGCAGGGGGCAAGACAAGGGCTACCCTAATACCACTGCCACTGGTTGGGGTCCTTTTGAATGGGTGGGGATGGACATTGTTGGTCTCCTGGACCCACCTACTGCATCAGGGAATAGGCGTATCTTAGTTGTAGTTGACCATGCCACTAGATACCCTGAAGTCATACCTCTTAGAACCATTGTTGCTCCTGCAGTGGCTAGAGCACTACTTGGTGTGTTCACCAGAGTGGGATTCCAAAAGAGGTGGTGTCAGATAGGGGCACAAACTTCCTGTCCAGCTATCTGACTGCAATGTGGGATGAGTATGGTGTCAACTACAAGTTCACTACCCCCTATTACCCACAAGCAAATGATCTTGTTGGTAGATTCAACAAAACCCTGAAGGGTATGATAAATGGGTTCTTAGAGAAACTCAGGAGGAGATGGGATGTTCTCCTCCCATGCTTACTGTTTGCCTATAGGGAGGTGCCACAGAAAGGGCTTGGTTTCAGTACCTTTGAGTTGGTGTTTGGACACCCTGTGAGGGGGCCATTAAGCCTGCTAAGAGAATCTTTAGAGAAGCCTCTTAAAGAAGCAAAGGACAATGTGCTTGACTATGTGCTAGGCCAAGATCTAGAATGGCAGAGTACATGTACAAGGCAAACAGGAAACTGGAGGTCAGCCAGGAGCTCATGAAGCACTGGTATGATCAAAGGGCTACTATGCCTGAGTATACTCCAGGACATTTGGTGTGGGTGTTGGAGCCTGGGGCTCCCAGGGCCCTCCATGACAAGTGGAGTGGGCCCTATCCAATCTTAGAAAAGAAGGGTGAGGTTACCTATCTGGTTGGCCTTGGCACCCCCAGGAACCCTCATAGGCACTTGCATGTGTATAGATTGGAGCCCTACCATAACAGGGCAGACATGACCATTTTACTGGTCACTGATGAGGGTGTGGAGGAGGAAACTGATCCTGTGCCCGATCTCCTCTCCACTAATGTGCACGATGGGTCAGTAAAGGGAGTTGTACTCTCTCCCAAGTTGACAGACCAGCAGCACAAAGACTGTAAGCAAGTGCTGAAGCAGTTTGCTGACCTGTTCTCTTTGACCTCAGGCATCACTGAGGCGTGTGTGCATCACATTGACACTGGTGACAGCCTACCTGTCAAAAATAAACTGTACAGATTGTCTGACCATGTCAGAGCCAGCATTAAAGCTGTGGTTGCTAAGATGCTGGAACTGGGGGTAATTGAACCGTCTGAGAGTCCATGGACCAGTCCAGTGGTGCTGGTACCCAAACCTAATCCTCAGGGGGGACCCACGGAGTTAAGGTTCTGTGTGGACTACAGAGGATTGAATGCAGTCACAAAGACTGATGCTCACCCTATACCTAGAGCTGATGAGCTCATTGATAGGTGAGGGGCTGCTAAGTACCTGAGTACGTTTGATTTGACTTCAGTTTATTGGCAGATTGCCCTCAATGATGGAGCCAAGGAGAGGTCAGCATTCTCCACACCAGAGTGACATTATCAGTTCAAGGTAATGCCCTTTGGATTAAATAATGTGCCTGCCACCTTCCAAAGGTTGGTGAACAGGATCTTGTCTGGGTTGGAACAGTTCAGTGCAGCTTACCTGGATGATATAGCTGTATACAGTTCTACCTGGGGGGATCACTTAAGCCACCTAAGGGAAGTGCTTCAGGCCATGCAGCAGGCGGGCCTGACTATTAAGGCAAGCAAGTACCAAATAGGGCAGAGTTATGTGGTGTACCTGGGCCACCTGGTAGGTGGGGGCCATGTAAAGCCTCTCCAAGCTAAAATCCAAACTAATTTGGATTGGACAGCTCCTGTTACCCAGACACAGGTCAGGGCATTCCTTGGGCTGACAGGGTACTATAGAAGATTTGTTCAAAATTATGGGAACATTGTGGGGCCTCTAACAGAACTCACTTCTAAAAAGCGGCCCAAGAATGTGATTTGGACCCCAGAGTGTCAGACCGCTTTTGACACTCTGAAAGCTGCTATGTTTTCAGCACCAGTACTACTGGCCCCTAACTACACAAAATAATTTGTGGTTCAGACAGATGCTTCAGAGCAAGAGATTGGGGCAGTGTTCTCACAGCTAAATGAAGGGGGCCTTGATCAGCCAGTTGCCTTTGCTAGTAGGAGGCTTCTTCCCAGAGAGTAGAGGTGGAGTGTCATTGAGAGAGAGGCTTTTGCTGTGGTGTGGTCCCTGAAAAAGTTGAGACCATATTTGTTTGAAACTCACTTTTGTGTTCACACTGTCCACAGACCTCTCACATGGCTCATGCAGATGAGCGGGGAGAATCCCAAGCTGTTAAGGTGGTCCATTTCTTTACAGGGAATGGACTTTACAGTGGAACACAGACCTGGGGTTGCCCATGCCAATACAGATGGACTTTCCAGGTTTTTCCATTAGCTGATGAGGACTCTCTCCTCTGTACACTCATATGGGGATCCAGGCATCGGCGCGTTTCCCTGTCCAAATTGCAGTTGCGAATGGACCGAGGAGGCTTGGAGGCCCTGTACTTTGAAGCATTATTCCTGGCGGCATAAATCCAATGGCTGTCCCACTGGACAGCCGGGCAATAACTGAAAGAGGCTAGCTCAGACCACCGTCACTTACCGGTAGCAGTGATCCGGCGCCTCCTTTTCCTGAAGGCATGATCCATAGCCCCCTGGCCCGTGCAGGTGGTGGTAGTGAAGACATCACCTCTCCCGTATGACTCCACTCTAAGCACCAAATGTGCCTCTGGTTGGGCTTCCCCGCAGTCAAGTTTAATACACTGCTGGGGAGCTGAGAGTCTGGACAGACCACTCGCTACTTGAGGTGGGTGACCTCTTCAAAGAGGGACATCTGCTCCCCTTTGATCATCTGGCCGAGGAGAGCAGTCTCCCAACGGGACAGTTCCTCTTTTAGCATCAGCTCAGCCACACCTGCCAAGTCCTCTGGGACCTCTCAGGGGGAAAGCCAATGCCACATCCAGTGGTTCAGGCTGTATTGTCTATGGGGGCCGGACTCAAAATCACCACCTGGTTGTATAAGACTTAGTGCAAATTAACACTTGCCCCTTCCGTGGCCCTTCATCAACAGTTGGAGAATGATTTTGTGAGGGTGTTGCATGGTACAGAATTGAAGAAAGCGCTTGAGTGCCCAAAAAAGTCTTGCACAACTTGCGGTTCAAAAACATACAGTTCTTCATCCTACACAGGGCTTGACGCCTATATACATGCTGTGGTCCTGCCCAGCCCTCCAGAGCAATTGGGACAAAATCTACTCTACACTGCACGAAGTCACAGAGCTCCCAGACATATACATGCTTGCTCCATAGGTATATTCGAACACACGATGTGGCGGAAAATCTAGGCCCACTTCACTGACTTGGCCCTGTTACTCACTAAATACACAATCACGCTCCACTGGCACTCTCTAACGACTTTCTCGGTGGAGGTATGGAGAGGAGCGATGCACAGATAGGGCACGTGGAGGAAGACACCCTCAGGTACGGGGAGGTCCATCAGATGTGCCTGCCATCCATATCTCCACAGTGGCCCTCTCTACTCACACATTTACATCTACTCATATACCAGTGGGACATAACAGCCGACTTAACGTCCCTCCGAGATATGCTAGCAACCCACACCACCGCAATTGGACTTTGAGTTAACTGGGCAAAGCTATATACCCGTTCATCCCCGCCTCAGATATATATTTTGGCGACACCTGCCTCAATAGGCATGCACAGGTGACGCAATACTTGGGGGTCTGCCTCTACCACACTCCCCTGGACCTTCCTGAGTGGAACCTCTGCAGCACCATGACAGGTATCTGGTACTAAGCGCACTTCTGGTGGTCCCTTCCTTTGGCACCTATCAGGAAAATTGTCCTTGCGAAAATGGTTATCCGGACCCATCTACTGTGCTACTCTAAGTTATACCCCCTCACTCCTTCAGGGAACTGGACTCTCTCCTCTGTACACTCATATGGGGATCCAGGCATCGGCGCGTTTCCCTGTCCAAATTGCAGTTGCGAATGGACCGAGGAGGTTTGGAGGCCCTGTACTTTGAAGCATTATTCCTGGCGGCATAGATCCAATGGCTGTCCCACTGGACAGCCGGGCATTATCTGAAAGAGGCTAGCTCAGACCACCGTCACTTACCGGTAGCAGTGATCCGGCGCCTCCTTTTCCTGAAGGCATGTTCCATAGCCCCCTGGCCCGTGCAGGTGGTGGTAGCGAAGACATCACCTCTCCCGTACGACTCCACTCTAAGCACCAAATGTGCCTCTGGTTGTGCTTCCCCGCAGTCAAGTTTAATACACTGCTGGGGAGCTGAGAGTCTGGACAGACCACTCGCTACTTGAGGTGGGTGACCTCTTCAAAGAGGGATATCTGCTCCCCTTTGATCATCTGGCCGAGGAGAGCAGTCTCCCAACGGGACAGTTCCTCTTTTAGCATCAGCTCAGCCACACCTGCCAAGTCCTCTGGGACCTCTCAGGGGGAAAGCCAATGCCACATCCAGTGGTTCAGGCTGTATTGTCTATGGGGGCTGGACTCAAAATCACCACCTGGTTGTATAAGACTTTGTGCAAATTAACACTTGCCCCTTCCGTGGCCCTTCATCAACAGTTGGAGAATGAGTTTGTGAGGTGTACAGAATTGAAGAAAGCGCTTGAGTGCCCAAAAAAGTCTTGCACAACTTGCGGTTCAAAAACATACAGTTCTTCATCCTACACAGGGCTTGACGCTTATATACATGCTGTGGTCCTGCCCAGCCCTCCAGAGCTATTGGGACAAAATCTACTCTACACTGCATGAAGTCACAGAGCTCCCAGACATACACATGCTTGCTCCATAGGTATATTCGAACACACGATGTGGCGGAAAATCTAGGCCCACTTCACTGACTTGGCCCTGTTACTCACTAAATACACAATCACGCTCCACTGGCACTCTCTAACGACTTTCTCGGTGGAGGTATGGAGAGGAGCGATGCACAGATAGGGCACATGGAGGAAGACACCCTCAGGTACGGGGAGGTCCATCAGATGTGCCTGCCATCCATATCTCCACAGTGGCCCTCTCTACTCACACATTTACATCCTGCGGTGGGAAACGACGACTTCCCCCCTGAATGCATCAGCTTCTTTCCACTCATGCCCAGTCCACTCCCCAAGACTGCTGCAAGCCGTAACGCCCACCATTCACATACCCAAATCCAGCTTTAACTGTGAGCAACATGCTGGGCGCATCCCCACACCACCCCCTACCTGGAATCACCCATCATACACTAACCATCACAGCTGATCCTTCCTACCCCCCTCTACCCACTCAGTTTTCCACTGTTCACTTCCAGTTACGTTAGAGTTGCACCAATTACAGCAGGCTTTGAGTACTAAACACCCAACCCACCCCAGACCTGCATTCCCAGGAGTACCCCACACAATGGTTTTATCTAGTGTTCATGCCTGTATGCACGGAATCTTTTTCTTTCTTGCAATATGTTCTACAATGCCATATGTTGCTGCTGTTTGAAATACAAAACTCAATAAAAAGGTTTAAGAAAGAAAAAGAATGGAACTACAGAATCCTCAAAAATCCTATGGTAAGGATGTCGGCAGCCTAGAGAACCCAATTTACCTAATTGCCTACCTAATAAAGATCAGGAAGAAGGTCTTAAGAATGAGAAACATTTAGATGAGGACTCCTGGGGTTCAAATGGTGTCCTTTGAAGAAACAAAAGGACAAAGGGAAGATCCCCAAAAGGCAATGGACTACAAATTCTTAAGAGAGCAAAGTCTTTAAATGGCCTAGACAATAAACATTCAGCTGCTAATGAGTCATTCCAATGGCATCTGAATTCATTTATTGCAGATCATTGCAGTCTGAGGGTGGCTACAGACATTCCCTTATCAAAGCACACCTGTAGGAACTTGAGGATATTAGGAACTGAAGTCTTAACTAGAGAGAAAAATCTCTCTCTCTGCATGAAGAATGAAAAGAACCTCAGTGAAGACTATAAACCTTATTGGTGGATTATCTTCTGGAAGCTTAAACTGATCTGGAAACAGAAAAAGAGATGCTCTTATCCAAGAATCCCTCCCTCTCATTCTCCAGACCAACAGAATTAGGCCAGAGAATTTTGGTTAGTAGTGGCTGCAACAGGGGAGAAGTGCTGAAAGGCGGTATGCATTACTACCCCAAAGCCAACCTCCTCAGGAGCGGAAACAGCTGTCTCCTTGTTTGTCAAAAATGGCAGAACTAACATGATTCCCTCTGGAGTCTTGCCAGAAAACTTGGAAACAATGGAATTGATGGAAAGGCGAAAAGAAACCCTTCTGGCCAAGGGCTGGCCATGGCATCTATTGCCACAGCTGGATGATCCTGAACCATTAACAGACAATTCAGGAGTTGAGAATTGTGATGAGTTGAGAATATGTGATGTATATGACACCCTTACCTTCTGAAATCTGCTGGAAGATTAAGGTACTGAGAACAAAGTCCCGGGAGCTTGGAAACATTTTGCTCAGGTAATCCACCTGAGTGTTTAGGGACTCCCATAATGTAAATGGCTCTGAGATCAAGTAGATTAAGCTCCTCCCACATGCAAATCTATTGCACCACCTGTTTCAGAGAGATGAAACGCAAACCGAACTGACGGTTCAAGTAGGACATTGCCATTGTATTGACAGTATGAGACACCCGGGCTTTCCCTTCAACAGATGTGCAAAGCACTAAACTGATCTACAGACAGCTGTTAACTCCCTCCACTTGTAGCACCTTTACAGTTCTGAGCCCTGCCAGAGACCCTGGGTTTTCCAGTCTGTATTACTGTCCCCCAACCCCTGCTGCTGGCATCACTTGTGTGATGATCTGGGTGTACTATATGATATGGCTGTGTAGTGTACCCTCACAGATAACATCCTGTATCAGTATTCTTTACTTAACCTTAGCTCAACCCTGGGTATCTGTGGCTGCAGGTGGTAAGGCTTGGCAAAGGAACTTAGGGGTCTATTAGCATGTCGGGCAGATTGCCACTGCCCGCATGGTGGTGGCGATATGCCCGACATTCTCCTCCGCCCGCATGCCATTTCCCCCTGGCCATATTAGTATGGCGGGGGGACCCCGGCAGACGGAAAGACCGTCTGCCAGTTTTCCACCGGTCAAACAGGTGACCGGGCGGAAATGGGTCCTGAAATGGTGGCGGTGTCTGCTAGACACCGCCATCCATATTAGGATGGCAGTGGGAAGCAGCCTTTCTGTAGCGGCATTGCTGCCACTGATAGGCATGCGGTTGCCTCAGTTGGGGGCCCGTTGTGGGCCCCCAGGATGTTAGGGAGGTGGGGGGGCACATGTTTTTCCTTCTGAAAGCACTGGGAAAAACATGGCATACTTCAAGTCTTTTTCCCGTAGGGCTATTTTGACCTCTAAAAGGGACCCCCTTTGCTTCTGAACCTTTATATTGGAGTCTTGAAAAAAGGAAATAGCTTTGTTATCCCATTTTACTGGAGGAGCTACTCGTAGGGCCTGCAATATCACATCCCGATCCCTGAAGTTAAAAATGCGGGCAATGATGGTCTCGGTGGGGCCCCAGCCTTTGGCGGGGCCCCGGAGACCCGGTGTGCTCGTTCTACAGATAAAAATTTGGAGAGACCTTTCGGCTTTCGGTGCTTCAGGATGTGATCTTCAACAAACAGATCTACTGCTGGTTCCTCGGCCCTCTCTGGCACTCCTATTATTTTTATGTTATTCAGGCGTGACCGGCCTTCTGCGTCTTCCATTTTAGCCTCTAGAACTTTGACTGAGTTGTGCAAAGATCACCAACTTGAGTCAACACTGTTTTTGTTTTGGTCTTGAGAGAGATGATGGTTTCTTCTGCCTCCTTGACTCGGGTACTTTTGTGTTACAGATGTCTGCACGCATCAATGTAATTTCTGAGGTTACTGAGTCAATTTTAACCTCCAGCGGGGTTTTGATGTCTTTAATCACTGCCATGACATCTTGCAGGGTCGGTAGATCCCCCGTCGCCTGGGCTTGGGCGTCATCTTGGGATTGCTGATGCAATGCCTATGGGGCAGGTGGGTCCGTTCTGGGTGTGCATACTTTTCCATCTTGGTTCCTGAAGTTGCCTTAGAGCATTTGGTCCCAGACATCGTGTGGAGTCCAACGCTATTCAAGGCTCACTCGGGCCCACCTGCAGCGCAGAACCCCAAGGGGGGGGAGAAGCGCAAGGAGGGGAGGGCCGTTTCCGCAGCCTACCAGTAGGGGCCAGGGACTCCCTTAGTGACCTGGCGGGTCTTACCCCTCTCGGTCCCAAACACCCCTCCAATAGATCAACTCCCCCTGGTGCCTAGCACATTTCAGTCTGCATGCGTCTCACCTCCAATCCCGACCAAGGGTCCGCCTCGCTTCCATTGGATTCGGGTCTGCACCCAGTCTTCTGTTGCGCCTGGGAGTCTTTGTGTTTTTTGTCTTGATTCTGTCCTGCTGGGGAGGTATGGGGGAGGGGGAATCAGCCACTGCCGATTCAGCCTTGCTCAGCGATCTGGACTGCACCCCTAACTCTCAGAACAGACTTAGTGGACCACTGATGTTCCAGTCTCCTCCTTGGCATGGTGTCCGAGCTATCAGCCCTGTTGTTCACTTGAATTTTGGGGGCCCACAGGGTAGGTCTCCACTGGAGGGCTGTTCTCTCACTGGTGGAAAACTGTTCAGGGGGTGGTGGGCTGAGTCCAAGTGTCTCCAGGCACTCCACCCCAACTCACCGCCGATCTGCTCACTTACTGCATCTCAGGCCCTCTAGTGATTACAATTTATGTTCAATATGACGTCTCTGCCTCGAAGTATCCGGCTGTTACGAGGGCCAAAATCAGCCTGATTCCTGGGCCACTGTAGACAACAGATGTCTTGCTGCTGGTTCTGCGGGCCCCTACCACCTCTGGCACCGTCTTAGTCTCGAGCCCTGCCGGGGGACCCAGGCCCAGGGGCGGGGTTGAACTTTCCGCCGAGGCCCGTGCTCACTGTTCCCCACTGTGGAGATCACTTCCAACACCCGTTCGCCACCTCACCACTCTGGACAGTCACTTATCCAGCCATGGTGTACCTGTTCTGTTTATTGGAATGCCCCTTTTGTTTCTTGAGGCCGTGATTGGTCTGGTGCTTCACTAATGGGGATCCAGGCCCTGGGTCAGGGCCACGCCGACTGCCCAGGCCCGCGCCCGCTGTCCTCCTTTGCGGAGACCTTCTCCAACACCCAAGCGCAGCCTCACCTCTTCGGGCAGTCACTGATCTCTTCACGGTGCTTCTGCACTATGTGTTGGGGCGAGGACAGTCCAATGTCCCAGATCGTTTTCGTTTCTCAAGGTCAGGATCGGCCCGTTGCTCCGCAGCAGTGGGCCTTCTACCTCCTCAGCATCTTCCCTCTTCCGGGCCTCGTGGGAGGACCCACGCCTCAGGGCAGGGTCGCGGCATCCGCCAAGGTCTGCAATTGCTTTCCACCACTTCTGCCGATTATGTCTTCAGTGCTGAAGAGTGGCCCCCCGTCTCAGATGTTCCTCCACTTTGCATCTTGCCTCTTCGGAGCTCCGGCCGTCACGCCTGGAATCCGTCGCTCATGGGCTATGTAGATCTTGGAGGCGCAGCTGTCAGCACTAACCGGGTCCCCGTGCGGCCGCGTCTTTCTGTTGTTACTGCAATTATTCAGTCCCGCATGTTTGCGGGGATCTCCGGCAGGGGTCTCCCACAACAGAAATCGACTTTAGGCAGGATAATGACAGATTTTTGGGGGTTTTCCATGGCGGCCCGCTGGAGCTTCACTAAGCTGCGGCCATCTTGTTTGGCTGCAGGCCACGCCCCCCAGTACATTTTATTATTAATTTAGATATAGGTTGTGAATTGTGTGTTATTATAGGGTAGGATATAAATAACATAAATGTATGTAATAATATTATTGTTTATAAATAAATTCTAACTAAAAATATTTGTTTGTTTGAAAAATATTTTTATATTTTATTTAATATAATACCTATAGGTATTTTTGATATTTATTTAACATTATAATACATTTAAATTTTTTACATTTATAATATTAAATATAGCGTGGTGAATCTGTCTGCTGCTCGATCTCATCACGAGCTGCTTGGTAGCCACGGCGGCTGGGGAACATCTTTTACTTATGTTTTAGCCTGTTTTAAAAAGATCAATTGCTTGTTTTATACTATTGTAGGTGCACTGAATTGAATATTGCACATTTGCTTACTTTGCTTACTTTGCACAGAAGGATATTGAATATTGCACATTTGCTTATTTGCACAGAAGTCTGTCTTCCGCCCCCGCCCACCGCAGCTGTGTGCTGATTGAGTGGAGGGCAGGTCTGACAGCACCTAGGTCCACTGTAAGGTACTTCCGGCCGAAGAGGGGGCAGAGCTGACCTTCGGCCTGCCTTCCTACTTAGCTTGATGTGCCAGCGTGTGCACCGCTGGAACGCCGAAGGCGCGCCTAAGGTAAGTGCATCGGCGCCCGACTGGGACCAGGGGCCAGGGCCCCTGCTCCCTTTAAGAAAGACCCAAGGAGCCCTCTGTGCTACTCAAGAGAGTCACTTATAGAGCTAGCCACCCATGCTTCATGTAGACAAACATCATGCATGGAAGCATCGCCAGGGCATACAGAAAGGCCTTTCTCCTGAATGCTGTGCAAATGGTGCAGCCTAGCCCAGCTCGATCAGTCACAGAAAGAAGCGGATGATCAAATGAGACTCACTGTATCTACTTTAATGCTAGGTCAGTGTTTAAACACTCTATCGAGATCTGGGACACCGTCAAGGAGACAGATCCAGACCTGGTTTTTATTGCCGAAACCTGGCTGGGTGATAACAACTCCCCGGACATTGCAAATATCATATCTCCTGAGTACAAAATACTAAGGCAAGACAGGCAAGGGCGGAAGGGTGGGGGACTAGCTATTTTGTTTAAAGATGACCTTAATTGCCTCCCCATCACAGTAGCGCAGCTGGGAGAGCATGAACTACTGCCATTTGAAATATCTAAAGGGAATCATACCTCATTTGGAGGGGCTGTGATTTATAACCCCCCTGGAGATCAGGCAGAATTCAGCGCCAAACTGCTTACGCAGCTATTTCCCGCCTGCATAAAATATAAAAATGATTTGGTCATCGGAGACTTCAGCGTCCATTTTGAAAAAACCAACAATACAGCGATAAGCCATTTAGAGAATGACATGTTCATCCTTCAACTAAAACAATGGATTAAGGATCCCACACACATTGCAGGGCATACATTGGATCTTTTGTTTTCCAACACAGAAACCACCTTAGTTAAGGAGATCAAACCAGTCACATGGACTGACCATTCATTAATTAGCTTTTCATTCTCCCCACCCGTGATACCAGTAAGAATAACGAAACCCATACATGGAACCTATAGAGCCTGGAAATTACTCACCCCTGACTCATTTTATCTCCACTTTGCTCCTAACGATCTAGCAACACTGGGAACATTACCCACTAATAAAGGTGCAGTGAACCTTGAAATAGAGTTCACTAAGACGCTGGACCAATGCGCACCAGAACTCAAATCTAAATCGATAAATAAGGTATCCGAAAAGTGGTATACAGTAGAACTTAAAGCACTGAAAAAAAGTGCAAATCAATGGAACACAACTGGCGATTGTCCAGAACGGACCTGGATAAATCGGCGTATAGAACAGAACTTAGGGGCTACACCCATGCGATTAAGAAGGCAAAAAGGGCATTCTTTGCACAACGAATAAACAAGAACGCAAATTCTGCCAAAGAGTTTTATAAAATAGTGCGCGAACTATGCAAACCGACTTGTATGTCCCAAACTTTGCATCCCTCAGCAGAAAGTTGTGAAAAAATCTGCGAATTTTTTATGGACAAAATAGACACTATCTACTCGTCATTTAATACCATCACCCCAGTGAATTTCATCAACTGGGAAAGAAGGAACCCTCACCCCGACAACCTCGCACGTCTAGGCAGATTTGTCCCTTATACAGAAAAAGAGGTCGCTAAGGCAATGGGGGAAGTCAAATCGGGATCCCCTCTTGATACAGCAGTCTTCCCAGAGATTTGGAAACAAGCCATAGTTAACCCCTTATTAAAAACGATAGGCTCAGATGTAAACAACCCAGCCAACTATAGGCCAATCTCCCAGCTCCCCTATCTCTCCAAGGTACTGGAAAACTAGTCAATAGACAACTATCTAACTATTTAGAACATAATGAGTTGCTGGACCCCTCACAAACAGGTTTCAGGGCCACAAATAGCACGGAGGCAACTCTCCTGGCTGTCCTAGATAACATAAGATCGTCATTGGATCAAAGAAAGGCAGTAGCCTTGATCCTGTTAGACCTGTTGGCAGCTTTCGACATGGTCTCCCACCAAATCTTATTGGAAAATTTGCACGAAAAAGGGATACATACATAAGCCCTTAAATGGCTCAGTTCATTTCTGTGTAACAGAATTCAAACTGTGCAACTGGGTGCCTTCTCATCTACCCCAAAAACCCTCAGCTGCGGTGTCCCGCAGGGAGCATCCCTGAGTCCCACACTATATAATGCCTAGGTATCATCTTTGGCAAAAATTGGTACGAAATGGAGCTTTGGGATTTGCGCCTATGCGGATGATACACAACTGACAACAGCCATCGGAAACAGGTGATGACACTATAGCCAACCTCAACAAATGTCTCACTGAAATGGCAACTTGGATGTCAGCGCACTGCCTAAAGCTCAACGCCGAGAAATCCGAAATCCTGCTTTTCGTCGGAGCCAACCATATCTGGGATGTGTCATGGTGGCCCCACTCTCTGGGCGCGGCCCCAGCACCAAAGCATTGTGTAAAAAATGTGGTCATCACCATTGATAACACCCTATCAATGCAGGACCATGTGCGGATCCTGTGTGGCAGAAGGTTCGCCACACTGAAGTTCTTAAAAAGGCTTTTCTCCTGGATTCCATTGGAAAGCAGGAGGACTGTCACACAAGACCTTCTTGTCAGCAGGCTAGACTATGGAAATGTACGTTTTGTTGGCATGCCAGTGATGGAGCGGGTAGTACAAAATGTTGTATACCCCCTATTCTGCATGTATAAACTAATTATATAATCTATTAATTATAATATTACTAAATGAGTTCTGCATGTTTATTAATCAACATTATTATTATACAAATTACACGTGGGATTTACATTTTGCATGGCTAAATAACCTTTATGACTAAAATCCGTATGCATACTAACAGCAGTATATGTAGTAAATAGAATATTGCATGATATATGTGGCTTTTGTAATGTTTTGTAATGTTGCTCCAGAAGACGACCTAAAGGGTGAATATAATTGCTTTAAATTTCACTATACGCTCGATAAATACCAACACATAGAGGGATTAGTAAGGGGTTAACATTAGATTCATTATTTCTATGAATTAATTACTCTTTTGTGTTTGTTTCGCTTAAGTTAGCATTTTTGGGCCTAAATTCAAGATGGCCGCTGACGCGACACGACGAAGTGGCCACTGTCCCACGAGGCGCGGAGCGAACTGCGCAGAAGCGACAAAAACTTCTACAGCCTCTGCATGACCTATGTCCCAATGTACCAGAATAAGGCCACGGTGGGACGATGGCCAAGACTAAAGACAATAGACTTTCACAGTAAACCAGAACGGACTGACTTTACTTGAACTTTGTGACATCACCCCTTGAACTGTACCAAAATCCCGAAAGGCTTCCATCGAACGATCTCAACCAGCCAATCAGGACTATGTTAAAATAACAAAAATGTATCTTCTTGCTTTGATTTTATTATAAAAATCCATGGTAGAATAGAGAGGGGCTAGCTATCTACTGACCGACTGCCAGCTATTGACTGACGATCGACTTCTACTTTGGCGACGACGGTGAAGCTACTCGAACTCTACTGCTTAGGGTGACTGCTGCGTTTCCCTGAATCCCTGATGGTCCGGATGCTGCCCAATTATCTGATGACTACAAACTTTTCCTAAATTCTTTGGGCATTGATAGATGCTTGCACGTCGCTGGTCTTTGGCCAATCTTTGAGACTGTAGCGTGCTGAGCAAAGAACTTTGAACTTTGATCTGCTTTGACGAATGACAACAGATTTGAGTATGCAGACTTAGAGGACTTCAGATAGCCAGATTAGGTAAATATGATGTTCTGCGATTTACATGAAATTTGAGATAAACTTTCCAAAATGCGAATTTAACCTTTGATGAAATATTAGATAAACAGATATTGATTAACAAGATACGAGTTTGTGGGTTATGGAATATGGTAATATCTAAATCTTGAAATGTGTTTTAGCTGGTTCTAAATCACCATCAACCAATCCAACTATTTTGATCCATTGATCACGTGGGAGGAGTGCCTTGATGTTTAGGATTGAGATCTGTAGGCGAAAAGGTATCAATGTATAGTTTTGTAATATAACTTTCTTCCTATAGGTTATAAGGTATTTCCCCTACATGTCGAGCGCTTGAACAATTCATTCCTCCTGAGCGTGCAGACCAGTGTGGAAGTGACGTGTGAATGTTGGTGTTATGGGCCCCACCAATGACTGTATGTGTGAATGCATTAGTGTGATGCTGGGTCTGTGACGAAGGGAGGATATCGATACAGGTTTTTGCCCTTTTCCCCGTTACCTGGGTTTTTGCGCTCTAACAGTTTTTCTGGTAGCAGAGGATGGTTTATATTGTTTTGGTTTGGTGATTATTGCTTGTAAATTGCTTATTGATTTTGATTATGGATTAGTATTGGTTTATGTATTAACACTCTATGTTGAGTCGCGTCGAGTTTATGTTGTTTGACGGCTTCTGGGATGTAGGAAGTCGGATGTTTGTAACGATTCCGTAGTAGAGCAGAGGTAAGCGCTGCTCTCTGGAATTACGGAATTGTTGTTGCCCTGTAGGTACACAGGGAAAACGTGTAACAATTGGAGTTGCACGACGCATTGTCTGGGTTCGATTCGGTAACATCGTCGTATGTTGCCTTTAGGGACATTTTATGTATGAGAGAAGTGTATGGTAGCGAAGGTCACCTGTGAAATTTTGGTCTTAGGTACCAGGAGTCCAAAAGGAGCTCTGATTATGCTTATCACTGGAAAGGTAATAGGTGTTCCCTAAGATTTCTAGAAGGATAAAGTAGAGGGAAGTGCTACTTTGTTAACGAGTGTCATAATTCTGTAGTAGGGCAGACTGTTCGCTGTTCTCTGGAAAGACAGAATTCTGTGTGTATGTACTACATTTTCTGTGTGAAAGTGCGTGAATGAAAAGGCATTCAGGTTAATTGCGAAACTCTGGTTTTATTTCTCAGGAGCATTGCGTCTCCAACTAGGTGTCTTAATTCTGGAGAATCAGTTAGCTGATGCTTGATAGAAGGGTAAGGTAGAGGGATGTGCTACTTTATCAACGTAAGTAACGATTCCGTAGTAGGGCAGAGGTAAGCACTGCTCTCAGGCAAGATGGAATTCTTATAAGAAAGGTCTTTTGACTATCCTTGGTTAGCGAAACAGATGATGGTGGCGTTTTTATGTCGTTATTAACAGATTTGTGATTTTGAAGAACGTAAAAAGCTTACTGAGAAATTTTTTTGTAAAGGAGGGGTCAACAGGAGCAGGAGTGAGAGCCGCAACAGCGAGAAAGGCTGATGTCAGAAAAACCGCGCTGGGATTGGCCAGCAGTATGAGAATTTAGACGCTCCTGGTTGGTGCGTTAGTGTACGCCGCGCTAGGATTAGAGAATTACAGGGTGACATCAACACTCCGGATTGGTGCGTTAGTGTGAGTCGCGCTGAGAATGGAGAAATACAGAAGTGACATAGATGCTCCGGATTGGTGCGTTAGTGTGAGTCGCACTACGATTGGTTAATTAAAACAACAGAATAGTCATAGGAGAAGACTAGCGATACACAGAATAGACAAAATGATGTATTACGATCCACCAGAAAAAGAGAAAAAGACCTGGTTTGGAAAAATTAAGAGTTTATTTAAAAAGGATAAACCGATTGTGACTAGGGAAGGACAATTGCTTCCCCCACCGAAAACACCTGCATCCTTTATGGTTGCGAAGTACGGATATCATACTTGTATTTGGTTGGACAATTGGGCAAAGTATACGAAAGATGATGGAGTTTTGGCATTTCCAGAGCATGGTTCGTTCAATTTAGCGGTTTTGAGAAATAGACAAACACAGTTTGAAGCATTGACAGAATGGGAAGATGAGATGCATGACAGAGAAAGACAGAGGAGTGGCGGAAGATATAGGTTCATGTTTGGTAGATCATACGGACATGAGAATCATGATGACAGAATGAGGCGATGGCGAAGTGCAAATATGGCTGATGGTTTGTTTCCTGTAAGACATGCTGAAGAAATTAGTGGTAGAAAATGTACGGAAAAGAGACATAATGTAGAATCAAGAGGGTATGGAGTGAATGAGTCAGAGGATGATGTTCTTGATGACATGTTTTATAAAAATCCACCTCCGTATCAACCCGAATCCGACATGTTCTCACCAAGTGCCCCAATGAGAGAGACTCTGCGAAACATTAAAATTGAACCAGTACCCCAAGAGTTAGGGAAGATTAATTCTTTCGGAGAAATAGAGAGAAAACAGGATAAAAAGTGAGTGGTGAAGATTCGGCGGAACAAGCAAAAACCACTTTAGAATTAACTGAAAAGATTAGGGAATTGACCGAAAACTTTGAAGCTGTGACTGTTCCCGTAACTATCGGTCCCGTGATGCCTATTTTTGATAAACAAAAAGATAGTGAACATTGTCTAATGGTCCCTTATAACAGTAATAAACAGATTGAGAGGCCAAAGCAAAGTTTAGACGAAAACCCATGGAGACCAACAGTAAGTACGATAGAGCCAAATGTTCCTAAAAACCTGAAATTAAACCCAAATATAGTAGAAAGACATACAATGACTATAGAATCTGTATCAGAAACTCCAAAAGACCTAGAACGAAATAATGAAGAAAAACCAGTAGGTCCTACTTTGGAATAATTAAGTTAATGGTTGAGGAGCTTGCAGAGAAAAGATAGAGAATCCCAATCTATAAATGTGGCCAAGCTAAAGATGGTTCTGGAAGAATTAATAGTAGGGACTATCCCCACAGAGAAGTTAAAAGCCTATCAGGATGAAGAGTTAATATTTCTATGCAAAAGTATAACCTGGAGAGCAAAGAATCTACATGAGAGACTAGAAGAAGAAGCAAATGAAATGGGTATAGACATTGAAAAGGTAAAAGCTTTACAAAATCCATATCGGGTAGATTTCACTGAGAAAGATATTGAAAATTTGAACACCACAGGACGAATAATTCAGATTAAAGACATAATTATTTTGTTAAGAAAATGGGGAGATGTGGATAAATGGAGGAGCAGGTGGTACCGAAAACTAGATGATAACTCAGATAAAACCTTTGCAGCTTTCCCCATGAGAGAAAAGGAAAAGGCAGTAACAGAATGCCCTATGAGAGAAGTTCCAGGTGGAGGCTATGTACATGTCCCCTGGACTAGGCAAGATATTTTGTCATTTACAAATGATTTCCCTCGACTACGAGGCAAGTGGATAGGTTCGTAAAATTATCGAAAGTCTTGTGGATTGATCTAAATAGTCTATTTGACATAATAGTACCAGCAGATCTATGGACAGAATGTAAGCTGATGATTAATTGGCCTACACAAGAATACCCTAGGGTTTCAAAGACAGGAGCCCCTGACCCGGAAGTCATGAAGAAATATGAACAGGTTATTGCTTTTTTGAAAATAAAGTACCTCCCAAAGAAACTGATTGGGTAAAAATTGACCGAACTCATCAGGAGAGTAGGGAGTCAGTACACACGTATTACGAAAGGTTAATACTCGCGTTTAAGCAATTCAGTGGTGGCGAAAATTTGAGTGAAAAGGATTTGAGTCATTTTGTATACAGATTTGTATATGGACTACGTCCAGAAATTAGTGAAATGATTAAGCAAAATACTGTGGATTGGCAAAATAAGAAAATAGATGAAGTACTAAGACATGCAAAGTATTTTAGTGATGAAATTGAAGCCAAGCAGCGAAAATTAAAAGAAAAAGCTATGTGGGCACAAGTAAAGGTAGCAGAAAGACAGGAAGCTCAGCTGATTGAACAAGCAAATAATACAGGACCAAAACCAAACTTTTATCCTGGGGAAGGAAAGGGACATTTTAATATAGAAGAAGCTAAAAAGAAATGGCCATGTCATAATTGCGGAAGAATAGGGCATTGGAAATCCGAGTGTAAATTTCCCCCAAGTACTAATAATGAAAATGCATCATTGAATCCACAGGTGCAGAATGAGGTGAGTGGTAAACCGCAGCGACAGCAACAGGTTGTTACCCAACAGAATCAGGTGCCAAAACTGCCTTTTCCACAGAGCGTAAATTCACAGAAATACAGTAATGAGACAGGATTCTACAATGAAGAACAGGTAACTAAGCTGCCACGCGGTAGTGCTGTTTCGCAGTATTGGCTACAACGCAATCAGAAGAAGGTTATTGACGGTGCCGAAGGGAGGAAGAAGAGTGCGTACTTGGCGCAACTCTGGAAGTTGACCAGTCAGGCCCATTTGTGGACGGAAAGGTAAATGATGAAAATATTACTTTCCTAGTAGATACTGGTGCTACTCGATCAACTGTTAGGTCAGCTGATGTTAAGAATCTTCCTCTCTCGGACGAAACAATCCAAGTAGTTGGAGTATCCAACAGACAGATTAAAATGTATCTTACAGAACCAGTAAAAGTCAGTATAGGGAAATTCTCCGAAATGCACCGCTTTGTTGCGTGCGATTCAAGTCCTGTGAACTTATTAGGTAGAGACTTGTTGTGCAAAATGAATTGCACTATATTCTGTACTCCTGATGGTATAGCATTTGAGACCCCTGATTAAGATGTACTATATAAAATGAATATGGCTAATATGGAAAATGAGATTACTGAAGCCTATGCTGTATTCAACCCTGACGAACTACCAAAAGAATTGAAACAGACAGTAAAAGCAGAAGTCTGGGATTTCACAGGAGAAGATGTAGGACTAATGAGAAATGTAGATCCAGTAAAAATAACAGTGAAGGAAGGAGTAAGCTACCCAAATGTTCCTCAATATAAATTGACACCTGAGATAATTGAAGAAGTTACTCCCATAATCAAGAAAATGGTAAAACAAGGTATTTTGAGAAAAATAATGAGTAGTCCATGTAATTCACCAATTATGGGACTGAAAAAGCCTAATGGGAAGTTCAGAATAGTACAAGATTTGAGAAAGATAAACAAAATTGTTGTGTCATGTTGTCCCATTGTACCAAATCCATCTGTGATTTTGTATCAGATTCCCCATGATGCAGAATGGTATACAGTAATCGATCTATGTCATGCTTTCTTCTCCATCCCATGGCATCATGACAGCCAGCAAATTTTTGTGTTCAGGTTTGGTGAACGTATTTTGGCATGGTGCCGAATCCCACAGGGCTATACTGAGAGCCCCTCAATGTTTAATCAGATACTGAAAAAGTCCCTAGAAGACCTAGAAATGCCAGAGAATTCAGTGTTAGTGCAGTACATTGACGACCTGCTTGTGGCGTCAAAAACTAGAGAGGCTTGTGTAATGGACACCATAGCATTGCTAAATCATTTGGCAGATGGAGGACTTAAAGTGTCACCATCGAAATTGCAATTTTGTCAAAAAGAAGTTCACTATCTAGGCCATAAAATTGAAAAGAGGCTGAGAAAGATAACAACAGACAGAATCAGGATAATAAAGGGAATGAGAGCTCCAATGACACAAAGAGAAGTGAGAATGTTTCTTGGAATGGTTGGATATTGTCGTCAGTGGATAAGTGGTTTTTCCCTGATCGCGAAACCTTTGGTACGACTGACGAGAAGTGATGTAAGAGGCCCCATTGATTTAAATAGGGAAGAACTAGCAGCTTTTAAAAAATTGAAAGACAGTTTGTGTGAAGCGCCAGCCTTAGGCATGCCTGACTACGAAAAAGAATTTGAGTTGTACTGCAGTGAGAGGAATGGATGTGCACTCTCTGTATTAATACAGAAACATGGAAAATTGAGAAGACCAATTGCATATTTTTCAGCTATGCTAGACCCTGTAGCTATAGCGTTGCAAGGTTGTCTGAAAGCAGTAGCTGCCACATGTAAGAGTCTGGAACAGAGTGAAGGAATCGTGATGGGATATCCTGTGAGAGTGTTTGTACCTCATGATGTGGCAATCCTTTTGACAAGGAGTCGCACTCAGTTCATGACTCATAGTCAGCTGACTAAGTATGAGAAGGTCATATTAGGTGACACGAATGTGAGCCTTGTGAGATGTTTGAATGTGAATCCTTCAACGCTATTGCCCGATGCTGAGAATGTTGAAGTCAGGGACAAAGTGGATCATGATTGTCTGGATGTACTCGATTTCTGTACCAACCCACGTCCTGATATAAAAGATGTACCTTTGCCAGAAAGTGATTTTGTGATGTTTGTGGACGGGTCTTGCTTGAGAACAGACGACGGAATGCTGAGTGCAGCATATGCAGTATGCACAGTTGCAGCAGTAATGGACGCATCTTACCTGAAGGGAGTAAAATCAGCCCAGGTAGCTGAGCTTGTTGCTTTGACTAGAGCATGCAAGATAGGAAAGAATGTGAGAGTGACTGTGATAACTGATAGTCAGTATGGTTTGGGTGTTGTGCATGATTTCGGACAGATATGGCTGCAGTGAGGATTTTTGACTTCAAGTGGAACTCCTATAAAGAATGCTGAAGTGGTTGGAAAGTTACTTGAGGCGATACAGCTGCCTAAGCAATTGGCCGTTGTGAAGTGTGCTGCACATAGTCAGACGGGAGACTACATTGCTGTTGGCAATAAATATGCTAACAATATGGCTCAATATTGTGCGCGTAATCAGAACGCCATCAACAGGGCGAAAGAAAGGGAAATGAATTCTTGCACCCTAATGTTTACTAACATTGTGGGTTCCTGGGAGGAAGTGACGCAATTGCAGGAAGAAGCAGGAGATGAGGAATTGAGACAGTGGGTAAAAGCAGGATGTGCACCAAGGGAAACAGATCATGTGTGGGTCTATCGGGATGGAAGACCAGTCATGCATGATAGCATGATGTCTGCCCTTCACGGATGTATCATGGACAGGGACACATAGGGAGAGATGCGATGATTCGTTCCTTCAAGCAAACTTGGTACAATGCAAAATTTAGACTTGTAGCTGAAAGCCTTTGTCAAAGATGCCTTATATGTCAGCAGTTCAATCCTGGTAGGAAAACAGTGGTAAGTCTAGGAACGATAGGTCGAGAAGGAGGGCCTTTCACCAGAATGCAGATTGATTTCATTGAAATGCCTCCCTGTAACAGGCTGAGGTATGTTCTAGTAATGGTCTGCTTGTTTTCTAGATGGGTAGATGCATATCCCACAAGAAGAAGCGATGGAATTACAGTAGCAAAATTGCTTTTGAGGGAATTCATCCCTAGATTCTGGTTCCCAGTAACAATTGAGTCAGATAGAGGAAAGCATTTCCATAATGAGATCATGAAATTGATTTGTGAAGCATTGAATGTACAACAGAAACTGCATTGTGCCTATCGCCCAGAGGCTTCTGGTGTGGTGGAACAAATGAATGACACCATTAAAAACAGAGTGGGAAAAATGTGTTTAGCCACAGGTTTGAAATGGCCTGATGTCTTGCCTCTGTTACTCATGACTATTAGATCTATTCCAGATCCAGGTCTGAGTCCACACGAAATTATCATGGGAAGAGCAATGCGTCATGTATTCATACCAGTCAACAAGCTGTTGCCTATAACTGATGACTTGGTGTTGGATTACTGTAAGGGGCTGGCTGACGCAGTTCATTCTGTGTTTCATCAGGTTGGAGCGGATGCCACCACCCTTGAAAAGAAGCAAGCTCATGATCTGAGCCCAGGAGACTGGGTAAGAATTAAAGTACACAGAAGGAGGAACTGTTTGGTCCCACGTTGGGGAAAACCACGACAAGTGATTTTGACTACCACAACAGCTGTGAAGTGTGCTGGGATCAAGAACTGGATCCATGCTAGCGACACATTGAGAATTCCAAATCCAGTGGATAACAAAGAAGGAGAATATTTTGATGAGTCAGAGAGTAGTTCTGAATCAGACACTGAAGAAACGAGAACAAGAGAAAATCCTAAAAGGGGGGAGACAGAGCCAAAACTAACCGTTGCCCCAGAAAATATTCCTTTGAGAAGGAGATTGCAGATTTCGGATACCAGCTCAGACTCAGAGACTGAACAGATACCGGTACATTCCGGAAAATAGAAAAGCAGTGAAGAGACAATCAGAGAAGTTATTGATAAGGAAGTTCCTGATGAAAAGCTGAGAGAAATTCCACCTGAAGTAACAAAAGTAGATGAACAGGTGCCAGATACAGAAAGAGAGGGAAAGATTCTTGTGGAAGACCCCCCGAGGAGTCATAGGGAATTCAAACATCCAGTTAGAGGAAGGGACAATTAGTCAGCAGGAAGATATTGTGCAAGAAACATGAGGAGGGACAGAAGTAGGGAATAAAAAAGAAGTGGTGGAAAACAAGACAGCTGAAAACAAAAAGCAAGTTGAAAAAGAATCAGAGGATAGTGATGAAGAAGTACCAGAAGGTCGATTTCTGAGGAAAAGAGCACGGAGAGCTGAAAAGAATGATAAAGGAAGTAAATTGAAAAGATCTGCAAGAGATGAAATCTGCCCCAACAAGATAAAGAGGCTGAGATATCAACTAACACGAGTAAATTCACCAAGAGCTGAATAGGTGAATGAAGTATCTAGTCAAGAAAAATCAAAAGACGAGAAAATAACTGCAGTTGAGGAAAGCAAAAGAACAAGAAAACCTAACCAGAAGTATAAGTCGCCAGAATAGTCGTATGTGGCCCTGCCTGAAATAAAAGAAGAGGCGGACAGCCAAGAAAACCCAGAGGTGACTGTACCAGAAGTGGTTGAGGAAGACGAAGAATCGGAAATCCTGAGAGTCATCTTGTCCGATATTGGAGAAGAGACGGATGTTCAGGAAGTTCTGTATCCAGATTATGAGGGAAAAGTGAAAGATGATCAAATGCCAAACTGAACAAGACAGAAGTGCTGCTAATGGAAAAACAATAAAATTCTGGCAAAGACATAACTGATAGAACCAAGTAGGTGCTTAGAGCATTGGGTTAGACAAACTAGTTGTGAAGTAGAAGAGGCTAAGTCAAAAGACACTGATCATTCTTACAAAATGGCTAACACAGAAATGTAGAGAAGCTAGATGTGTATTCTTAAAGCGATGGTTTAAAATGTGTTGTTGTTGTACAGGATTACTAATGCTTTTATGGAGTGTATTAGCTCTGATGATCTCTTTTAAGGTTACCATAGACACAATAGAAGGACTTAGTGAAAATAAAACTAATATAGAAAAGATTCAAAAGGTATATCCGACTAAAATAGATAGAAATTATCTACATAAAGATAGGTCTATAAATGATTTCTCTAACAATGTATTTTCAAAACTATTGTATGAATATGTAAAGACAAGGGATGTGAGGGACTGCTACGTCTGCGTGCAGCTACCTGCATCTGTATCGGAGGGAGTGACCTACCATCACGTTCCAGTAACCTATGGAATAACATGTAGTGGAATAGCTAGTCTGTTTTATAAAATAGGGAAATTAGAATACTATTTTTCAGATGTAGATAACATATTTTCACAAGTACCTGCAATTAACAAACTGAATAAAGTAACGCCTGCTAAGGTATTAGGTGAATTTTTCTTAGAGACTAAAGAACTAACATTAGAATATATATTTAGAAATAATTTGACTTGCAGTTTAAAGAAAGAAGAAAAGACGTTCTTAGATATGGTTGAAGAAAGAAGATTGAAAATGCAAAAGAAAGTATCTGAGAGAAAAAAGGAAAAGACAGTCTGGGATGTGGAAATAGAAAAACACCTGAAGGGAGAAGCTAGTCCAACTATGGCTTTAGATTGGCCTCAGAAAGGGAAATTGTGTATTAGAAGGAATCAAACTGCATATGATAATTACTTTGTAGGTAACAGTGAGTGCCATGATACATACCGAATCATGGGTGGATGGGGATTTAAAGGAGGAAATGATCCAGATTTTCCTGGGTTATATTTTATCTGCGGGAACAAGGCATATTATCGTTTGCCAGACCATTGGTATGGCACATGTTATGTAGGTCTGGTTTTCCCAAAAATATTCCACATGGGGAGAGGATAAGATGGTGTACATAAGTTAGGTAGTTATTTAGCACGTGGAAAGAGAAAATCTTGGTCAGAAATTGTAGGTGACATCTTTGGAGCATTGATACCAGAAGTGGGAATAACTCTGAATGCACACAAAATTAGAAAACTATCAACTGTAGTGGATCGCTTGTCAACAAGCACCGCTGGAGGATTTTTATTGGTGAATACTGAAATGGTTGCCATGCGTGCTATAGTAATGCAAAATCGACATGCCCTTGATATATTATTGGCAAAAGAGGGTGGAGTCTGTGGAATGCTGAAAGTTCAACATTGTTGTACTTACATTCCTGACGAAAGTAAAGATCTGAAAGTCTACATTAAAAATATAACTGATCTGCATGAGGAAATTGCACCACTGGAGGTTGAAAGTGTTTGGGAAAAGATTGGTAAGAAAATTTCTTCTATTAAAGATTTCTTAGTAAACTTAGGTAGTAGCTTTATAGGTAGAATCTTATTTCCATTAACCTGTGTGATTTTTATAGTATTAATATTAAGACTAGGATGTTTATGTCATAAACGAAAGAAAATACAGAAAAAGTTACAAAGAGAAAAATTTAAAAGAAGACAGAATAAGAGACAAGAGAGGGAATTTGAAGAAGTAGAATTAGAAGAAATGAAAGAAAGTATGTATATAACAGCCAGAAGAGAAGACATTGGGGAAACAGAGATATAAATTAACACCAAAGAATTCATTCGCTATCCTGACAAATTGATACAAAATTTTAATGGTGTGGTGATAAAATCACCAAAGGGGGGATTGATGGAGCGGGTAGTACAAAATTTTGTATACCCCCCTATTTTGCATGTATAAACTAATTATATAATCTATTAATTATAATATTACTAAATGAGTTTTGCATGTTTCTTAATCAACATTATTAATATACAAATTACACGTGGGATTTGCATTTTGCATGGCTAAATAACCTTTATGACTAAAATCCGTACGCATACTAACAGTAGTATATGTAGTAAATAGAATATTGCATGATATATGTGGGTTTTGTAATGTTTTGAAATGTTGCTCCAGAAGACGACCTAAAGGGTGAATATAATTGCTTTAAATGTCGCTATACGCAAGATAAATACCAACACATAGAGGGATTAGTAAGGGGTTAACATTAGATTCATTATTTCTATGTATTAATTACTCTTTTGTGTTTGTTTAGCATAAGTTAGCATTTTGGGCCTAAATTCAAGATGGCCGCTGACGCGACACGACGAAGTGGCTACTGTCCCACGAGGTGCGGAGCGAACTGTGCAGAAGCGACAAAAACTTCTACAGCCTCTGCATGACCTATGTCCCAATGTACCAGAACAAGGCCACGGTGGGACGATGGCCAAGATGAAAGACAATAGACTCTCACAGTAAACCAGAACGGACTGACTTTACTTGAACTTTGTGACATCACCCCTTGAAATGTACCAAAATCCCGAAAGGCTTCCATCGAACGATCTCAACCAGACAATCAGGACTATGATAAAATAACAAAAATGTATCTTCTTGCTTTGATTTTATTATAAAAATCCATGGTAGAATAGAGAGTGGCTAGCTATCTACCGACCGACTGCCAGCAATTGACTGACGATCGACTTCTACTTTGGCGACGACGGTGACGCTACTCGAACTCTACTGCTTAGGGTGACTGCTGCCTTTCCCTGAATCCCTGATGGTCCGGATGCTGCCCAATCATCTGATGACTGCGAACTTTTCCTAAATTCTATGGGCATTGATAGATGCTTGCACGTCTCTGGTCTTTGGCCAATCTTTGAGACTGTAGCGTGCTGAGCAAAGAACTTTGAACTTTGATCCGCTTTGATGAATGACAACAGATTTGAGTATGCAGACTTAGAGGACTTCAGATAGCCAGATTAGGTAAATATGATGTTCTGCGATTTACATGAAATTTGATATAAACTTTCCAAAATGCGAATTTAACCTTTGATGTAAAATTAGATAAACAAATATTGATTAACAAGATACGAGTTTGTGGGTTATTGAATATGGCAAGATCTAAATCTTGAAATGTATTTTAGCTGGTTCTAAATCACCATCAACCAATCCAACTATTTTGATCCATTGATCACGTGGGAGGAGTGCCTTGATGTTTAGGATTGAGATCTGTAGGTGAAAAGTTATCAATGTATAGTTTTGTAATATAACTTTCTTCCTATAGGTTATAAGGTATTTCCCCTACATGTCTAGCGCTTCTACCATTCATTCCTCCTGAGCGTGCAGACCAGTGTGGAAGTGACGTGTGAATGTTGGTGTTATGGGCCCCACCAATGACTGTATGTGTGAATGCATTAGTGTGATGCTGGGTCTGTGACGAAGGGAGGATATCGATACAGGGTTTTGCCCTTTTCCCCATTTCCTGGATTTTTGCGCTCTAACACCAGAATACCTTTTTAGACGTCTGCAAGTGATACAAAATGCAGCGGCCAAACTGGTGTGCAACCAGGGCAGGTACAGCTCTGCGACGGAATGCCTGAGGCAACTTCACTGGTTGCCTATGCGCCAAAGAGCACGATTTAAACTCTTAGGACATGCGTACAGGGCACTCCATCGTACTGGCCCCAAGATTCTCCAGAATAGAATCAAATTCTACGTCCGGTCCAGGTGCTTAAGGTAACGCTCTCTAGCATTAGCGGAGACTAAAACAATCAATAGAAGCAGGGCAGGTGGACGCTCCTTTTTGCACCTTGCAGCGTTACACTGGAACAAGCTTCCGATGGAACTACGGCTAATTGAAGACTATATGACGTTCAGGAAGAAACTTAAAACCTAACTATTTCCTTAGAATTGCTGCCACTGACCTTAATTGGATCAGCTCAACTGACCACCCGCTACATTAGCACCGTGATATCCCAATTGGATGAATGTCGCGCTCTATAAATAAATAAATCATTTTTAACATATTTATAAAAACAAAATTAATTTACTTTGTTTTTCAAATATTTTTTGATGTTGTTGATATTTTGTTCGTTTTTGATTTTGAATTGACTGTAGTGGGAATAGTCATTTTTGTCCCTCCGCAATCCAACACTTTCCCCACTGTTACACTCACAGGGGCGGGAATAGTAAATTTTCCCCTCCGCTATCCAACACTTTCCCTACTGTTGCACTTGTTGGAGTGGGAATAGTAATTTTTACCCTTCCGCTACCCAACACTTTCCTTACTGTTGCACTGACTGCAGTGGGAATAAGGATTTTCACCCGTTCGGTATCTAACACTTTCCCTCCTGTTGCACTCACTGGAGTGGGAATAGTAATTGTTACCTCTCCGCTATTCAACACTTTCTCTACTGTTGCATTGACTGGAGTGGGAAATTTAAGTTGGAATGTTTTTAAATAGAATAGTTTAATGATTTAATTAATAATAGAATGGTTTTTGAACATACATTTTATGTAATTGGTATATGTATATGTATATTAATTTGTTACATTTTTATATATTTTTAAAATTATAAAATACATTTATATTAATAGTTTGTTAATTGTTTTACAGTAAACATATACAATGATTATTATATATGTGTGTTTAACTTTTTTAAGTTAAGTTTATTTGTTATTTCTGTTAAAAACTATATTAAATCTATTTTTTTTTATTTGTCCTTATTATTTAATATATTTTTTTTATTAAATATATATATATAAAAAACGATATTTTTTACATCTATATTTATGTCATCTGTATTTAAAAAAATATATTTTTGTACTTACCGTTATAAATACAGGATATCGATATTTTTTACATCTATATTTATGACTCGATATTGTGGTATGGGGATGTTTTGGGTGTCAGTGTTTTTGTCAGTGAACCATTTGGGGCAGAGCTATGGGGACATGCAGGTAGGCATCTTGTAAGTCGATTTTTATAAGAAAATTCCCACTGTATATGGGAGTTTCATATGGGAGTTTCAGAGTATTCATCTTGAAATTCATAGTGTGGATATAATGAATCAGCAATATCAAGTCTATCATCATTCTGAAGTCTCCTGAAGCCTTTTGGCCAAGGAAACCCCTGGAGAAGCTTCCCAGGGCCTTCTCTGCTAAAGAGACAGAGTAAATGCTTTTGTTGACCTGCAGAAGAGATATATCATCCCAGATGGCTTCCAACTTTAACTTGTTCCTGGGCCAAAAGGTCTGCACAAAATGTGGGTCTGGAAAATCTATGAAGTATCACTAAGAAACAAGCTGCTAAAAAAACATGTATGAAATCTCACAATGTTTGCTGACAAAACAGCAGATGACCTCCCCATGGCCTCATAGAGGTTCTGGAATAGTTAGGACCTCTGTGTCTAATTACCTTGCCTAGCTGCTTGACGAGAAGAAGACCTGATTGATTTCCCTTAGGCTGGAAACAGCTCTTATTCTGGTAGAAGTCTGTCTTTTTCCTCTGGTAATGCTCATTCTTCTTCCTGCTTCTTTTCCAAGAATTCTGTTTATGACAAAAATGATTAATGTGCTTCTGGCTCTTAACTCCTTTAGTGCTCGTGACGGCTCCCGGCCGTCATGAGTTACAGTAGGCGTGTGCTCATGACGGCCGGGAGCCGTCCGAACGTTGCCACTCTGCCCATGCGGTATTAATTCCCCGCTTGTGCGAGAGAATTAATCAGTGGGTGGCGTTCGGACAGCTCCCGGCCGTCATGAGCACACGCCCACCATGATTTATGACGGCCGGGGGCCGTCCTGAGTATGGTAGCGCCACGCCCAACCCCACCCCCTCTCGCACCGTGGCGGAATTTGCCCCGCGGCGAAGGGTTTAAAGGATTTAAGCTGAACTTCCGATCACTTACCATCAGAGAGTTTGATACCCAAGAAGGGAATTCTCAACAGGCAATTCTTTTGGCTGCTACCAGTTCCTAAGGTGCAAATGATGCCTGGTAGCGGCTGAGCTTGCTAAAGCCATGGCTGAGGCTCGTAGTTTGTCAAACATAACATCCGACAGGAAATGGGCCTGGTTCTTCATTTTTCCCCATATCTGTGAGAAATTCTAACCAGCTTGAATGCAGCATGAGAGAGGCAAATTAAAATTCCTTGACTAAGGATTGAGAGCCATATATTTTTTTTTTTGAGTTTTATATAGCTCAAACTAGACCCGAGGAATCGGGTATCAGAGCGCTTTACATGAGCACCAGTTTCATTACAGAAGAACACATTCATTTTTGGTAGGCACAGGGAGATTAAGTGATTTCCCCAGAATCACAGGATGTTTTAGCATTGTTGCCGAGACTCGAACCCGGTTCCACAGCTCTCCCCGTATATCCAACTGATCCACACACTCAAAGCAAGACTAAGACCTGTATGAAGTCTCTTCCCAAGGCCCTTAACCTTCTTATCTTCAGGGTTTAAAAGGACAAGGTTCTCTGTAAGAAGGAAGGGTTTACCCACTAAACACGCTACGAGGAGGTCCACCACCCTTCACTGAGGCTGTACTGTCTCTCCTTTAGCCAAAGGATCACGTTTCCCCATGAAGATGGGAACTGAGACTCTGGCAGGGTCCTTCCATCCTCTCTTCAAGAGATTTTAAAAACCAGTAACCATAGACACTCTGGGAGCAGCGAGCCTTTGGAACTGACAAAACTGCTCCCCACTTGTACTTCAAGAATCCTCCTCCACAGGCAGCTGAAGATTGTGAGAGAGGTAGGAGACCACCGACTTCCGCTTCTCTATTAAAATATACTTCTGTCTATGAGCAGAAAGATCATCCAGAAAACCTACCACCTCTTTTATCATACTCTGGAGAAGACCAGGAGGATGGAGAAAGAAGGAAGACCTGCCTGAGGACAGGAGAACCCAGAGGCAATGAATTCTCCTGGTAAAGAAAATCATGCGTCTCTAACAGGCAGCTCGCAATCTTCTACAAATACTTATCAGACACAGAGGAAAAACCAGAGCCCTGTCCCCTATTCTTGACTCAATGTAGGTATCTCTCAGTGAAAGGAGGAGAACAGTGTGTCTTCCTGATCTGCTTCCCCATTATAGCCGCAAGGAGGCACCGGTGAGATGGTCTACTTAAATACCCCCTGGGGCCAAAACTGAGAGGCCCACCAATTGCCTGGTAAAATTTAAAAGACAAGCAAACATCCAGGCGCCTAAGGTTTCTCTTAAAAGAGAAACTCTATAAGCCTCTGTAGGTTTCCATTGGGCAGGGTTTACTCAAGGATGTATATTCCATCCAACACTCAGAGCCAAGGTTTCAACCTTTAACTATCTTTAATTGCAAAAATGAAATCTATGTTGTTTTAGTTGCTATGATGTCACTTTTTTTCATATAATCCGTGTATTGTAATGGTTTAAAGGCATGACTATTGATGTGATTTTATGTCACCTTAGAACTTGAGCTTGTAAAATACCAGAGGGCCATCCTGTTCAGTTCTCTGTAGTTTTCATGCACTGTCACTTTCTTGCATCATCTATCCCCCTGGCTCTTGCAATGCAGCTGCTCAAAGGTTCATATCAGGATTATTTCTTTTACTTTTTTAACTGAAGATTTTATGATGTACTTTTTTGATTGTGTATTAACCAAAATTAGGCTTATTTGAATTTGAACCGTCTTTACTCGTCCCCTCCCTTCCCTTCCTTTCCTCTTTCTTTTTTTCTTTTGGAGCATATTAGAACTACAGCAGAGAAGAAAGGAGGCTGCAGCAGCCATAGGGACCACATATTCAGACACTGCCCCTCTGCCCACTGCACCGAGAAGTAGGTTCTACTTAGTGGCGCCCTTGGCCATCAAGAAACTATCTAGACTGCAGCGTCACTATAATTAAAGGAACAGTGCTCACTGAAGCCGTTAATTCCCAAAGAACAAAGACAGCACGAGACACAAGTAAGAGATGCAGCTTGCAGCCCACCATCCCTCAGAGCCACAACAGGGGGCGAAGAGGAGTCTTGAACCCCCAGCCGCACTTCCACCACAGGGAGATTTAAACCAGCCCTTAACAAATGCGAGGAGCAAAGTTTAGCAAAGTAAAATAGAAGGGTCCTACCACTTAACAATATCTTCGATAGAGGGGTCTTAGTACCCCCTGTAAAGCCCTACAGTCCTCAGGAAGTGACACGAGCGCAACAAAAGAACAGGGAGTGCTGGGAAATTTACGGGTAAACAACTATATTTTTTAGAGTTTAATATAGCACAAACTCGACACGAAGATATCAGAGCACCAGTTTCGTTACAGATGGACACATTCATTTTTGTTAGGCACAGGGAGATTATGGAGCATATGTATCAACCGAATTTTTAATCGCAAACGCTGTGAATCGCAAAAAACAGCGTTTGCGATTAAAAATTCGCAAAACGGGATGTATGAGGCAAATCCTCAACGCAAATTTAAGGAATCGCTAATTTAGAGATTTCTTAAGTTTGCGTAAGCATTTAAGAAATCGCAAATTGCGATTTCTTAAATGAAATGTTACACGCACCAAAGTATTGCGAATAATCCTTAAGAAATCGCAAATTACCACCAACTACTAGTTGATGTTAATTTGCGATTTCTTTTAAAAATGCACTTTCTGTAATTTTACAAAGTGCCACGTGGCGCACATACATGGCCTTAGGGCATGTATGTGCGCCATATGACCACACATGCTAATTTCAGGGGTGCATCAGGGTGTCATCTTGACACCCTTGCACCTTTGAAATTATTCTCAAATTGCGATTAGCAAATTGCGAATCGAAATTTGAGAATTACTTCCCATTCATTCCTATGGGTCTCCTGGCCCATAGAAATGAATGGGAAGGTATTCCTTAATTGCGATTTCGCAATTTGCTAATCGCAATTAAGGAATTTTAAGAAATCACAAAAGTTTTGCGATTTTTTAAATACATCCCGTTTTGCAATTCTCAAATAGCGATTCTTTAAAAATCGCTATTTGAGAATCTCAAATGGAGATGTTGATACATATGCCCCCAAGAGATTTCCCGGAATCAGAGGATGTTGAGCGTCGATGCCAAGACTCGAACCCGGTTCCCCAGCTTGGAGGCCGACTGCTCAACCCATAAGGCCACATCCTCTCCCATAAGCCAGGGAAAGTAAGAGAGAACAGCTGTAGGAAGTGTGAGCAGCACTGGCGAATGGGCACATTCACTCATGAAGGGAGCAATGGGACGAGTAAGGAGAAGATGGGAAATGCAATGTTTCATTCTCGATTCATGTCCTTTCCTTGTAGAAGCAAATGAAAGCCGAACAAACTAATGAGGTTGTTGTTTTCTACAGATAATTTAAAAGGCTGCACAACGAAGGAGTGGTGTAGAGATATTGAAGACCCCGCCAATGGGGAATGGAAGGTCATTCAATGCTGTCCTAATGACTTGTGCAACAATAAACCGGCGGAAGAGGGAAAAACGTTCCTCATGGCCATGTAGGCATCAGATTTGGAGCAGACGGCGAGAGTTGAACAAGTTGGTCTCCGTGTTTAACTCAAGCGGGCGATATGTTTCAGCCCTTATGTCAAGAATACAACTCTCTAGTTTTCTTGGTTAAGAAATGACGCTAGTGAATAAGTATTGTGATAACAAGAGCTCTCCGTCGTTGTTTTTTCTGTAATTCGTATTATTTCTGGCATTTCCATTTCTGTGGGATGGAAAGAGTAATAATGCTGATAAAGGTTTATCTTGTCTTCAAAAATACATCTAGCATGTTTCTTCAAAGACCCCCAGCTTGTTTTATTCAGATTTGCCAGCTCCAATACTGTTATTTTGAATGATGATGATTCTTCTTCACATCTTTTCTGCTTCTTCTCTCCAACACTTTTAACTCTTGAAAGTTCTTTTTGACTGTGCAGCTGCTTAGACAATGTGGGCCTTGTATTTTCCCCAAAGTACTTTCATTAACTCAGCTTTTGTGATTAAACTCTCATTGTTAACGTGCAAAGAAAGTCATGGTCTTGATTCAGAGTCTCTGTGCATTATAGCGAGGTTGGATGCGTGGGGAATGTAGGAATGTGTCAATGGATGGATAAGTATCTAACTGAGAGCCGGGTGAGTGAGGGCATGAATGAGTTTATAGATGAATTCTCAAAGAAGTGACTGCATGGATGCAAAGTCAAAGTCAAAGTAATTTATTGTATTGATTATTTAAAATCTTACAACAGTACAAAAAAAATAAAAGGAAAATATTAAAGGAGCAAAAATTAGAAATTATATTCTTAGTATAAAGTCACATAAAATTGCATTACATGAACTAACTTAATCAATTAAATATTTGCAATAGATGCCTCACCGAGTTTCTTTTTGACTAAAATTAGGAACTTTACAAAAGAAACATTTAAAATAATATCGTCTGGAACCATACATTTGATCACCGCATGCCTGCAGGACCGTATGCTGCGTGAATTGAAATGGGCCTTAAGCAGTCTTTTTCTTTCTTGTAGTAGTTCGGGACAAATACATAGTAAATGAGAAATGTCTTCCTCTCCCCACTTACACAGTCTACATTTTGTTTTGGTTTCTTGAAATTCCCATGGTGGAAGATGACATAACCCAGGCATAGATCCAAATCTCGCTTTAAGGAGAACTTGCTTATTTTTTTCTGTCCACGGGGTCATCAAGTATTTTTGGATCTCCTTCTTTTTATATCCGTTTACTACCATCCATGCATGGTTTCTCTTTGTAAGAATGGCCTTATCCTTTATGACCGATAAGTGGGCTGCAGTTTTATTAATAATTTTCTTAAATGATAACTTAGTTGTGTTCATCTCCCATATTGATGTAATTCCAAATACTTTAATTGCCTCACTAAGATAGCCAGCAGCCGCGGAGTTAGTGTCCCTTAGAATTTCTGACCATAAGAGCTGGGAAATCTCATTATGTTGATCAGTTTTTATTTTTTTCCAGATTTTTATAAAATGTCCTTGCCTTGCAAACTCTTGATTGGTAAGGCCAAACTCCAACCTTATTTGCGAAGGAGACGCATTCGCTGGGAGGTGAAAAAGCGCTCTGTAGACTCTGGTTATGGCTTTGTTCAAATTGACGCTGTCATTACCCATCACCGCTTCGCTGCCATATGTAATCGCGGGTAATAGTTTTGCACCAACTGTACTTAGAAGGGGGCCATAGGTCAGGGTGGGTAAAGACTTCTGGATAGTTCTAAAAGCTGAAGTCAAAGTGTTAGCTTTTCTTTGCGACTCTTTGATGTGTTGCTGGTAGGTGCCCTTTCCATCAAATAGTACGCCGAGGTATCTATAGACCTCGACTTGTTCCAGTTCTATGTTTTCCAGAAACCAGCGGCTTTTGTATTTAAGCCTACCATTTTTGGCAACCACCATAATTTTAGTTTTGGTCTCATTTATAACCATCCCATTCTCATTTGAATATATAAGTCCTTCTAATTAATCGCTGTAATCCCACTTTTGTGTGGCTCATCAAAATGACATTGTCAGCATACATCAGATTCGTGAGCCTCATTTCAGCCAGTTTCGGAGGATGTGTATTTTCTTTATCTAAGATTAGAGGTAGGTCAGCAAGAAACAGATTAAAAAGAAGGGGAGCTAGCACACAGCCTTGCTTCAGGCCTTCATTAGCTGGGATCTCCCTCGATAAAGTACGACCATCCCCCATCCTCACGCTCGCCCATGTCTCTGAGTATAAAAGGCAGATTAACCTAAGGAATGGAGTTGGAATTCCCATTTTTTCTAATTTTTTCCAAAGGAGTTTTCGGTTGACACAGTCAAACGCCGATTTAAAATCTATAAAACAAAGATACAAAGGTTTTTTTGACCGGAGAGACTTGTCAATTAAAAGTGCAAGAATCATTATGTTGGTAGTAGTACCTAATCCTTGAATAAAGCCTGTTTGGTTTACGGGCATTATTTTTTCTTCCTTCTGCCATTCTGTTAATTTCGTAAGTATTATTCTGGCAAAAAGCTTAGCATCAGTATCTTGCAATAATGGATGCATGGAGGATGACAGTAGTAACTAAAAATTGATGCATGGATTAGTGAGAATAAGGATAGCCTCTGACAGCAGTGTGTTATAAAAATACTCAAAATTACCAATATTATGTTAGTTCAATAATTATAGAACGACAGGGCACCAAAGTGCCTAGAATGCCCACAATATATTAAGAATGACTACCATGATGCATGGGCAAGCATAAATTAGAGGTGAGCAACACTGTCAAGAATGCCCACAGTTTGCCAAGAATGATCACCATCACATGTTCAGGTTTGTCCCATCACTCAGGAATCCTTCATGTATGGTCAGGCTTGCTCCATCACTCATTATTCATAACAGAATTCTTAGATTCCGCCATTACTCAGTAATCATTATTGCATGTTGATGTTTGCCCCACACATATTTAACCTTGAATGAATGCTGAGATTTGGACTCGCAAACCTAGAGCATCTGTTCAGATTCACACCAACGTCTGTGCTTTTGGAATTGTCATTATCTTGTACGGTACCGCAGTTCACATTGTTAATCCCTGAGTTAAATAATGGCAAGGATAGGATGTGGGTGTTAGTTAAGGTCTGGAGGAGTAGGAGATTCACCATAAATTGGCAGGACTCAAGCCCAACAACCTGTGGCTCCCTTGCCTCACTTTAAGTTGGGCTTATTTATGAGAGCCCTGCTACACTTTTATACCATGTAAAGTGGTTCATGCGTGATAAAGGGCTCTCCTAAAGATTTATGAACCCATGTAAAGCCGTCCTCATAAATCATGAGTAAGGAAATGTAGAGCAAATCGCTGTATCACCTCACTCTGCACCTGGGAGGAGTTCCATGGGCATTGCAGTGAGTTTTCTCATGCAACACCCAAGGAATTTGACGCTGCCCCAGATTTAAAAAGTGATGTGAACGTGGGGAAGCGTCAAATCCATTTGCCTCCGGAGGTGAGGCATAACAAGGAGAAATATGTTAATTTCTCCTCAGTTATTCCTCTTTCCACGTGCGCTGCATTCTGCAGTACACACAAAGGAAGGAAAACGCTTTGTAGGAATGTTTTTTTTTAGGAAGGTGCATCTTTCTGCACAAAAACAATCCTGCCTGTAATGGAGGCACCTTGCCCCATGGTGCAAGGGTTCTGTCGCGTGTCTCAGTTAGGCCTGGAAGGAAACACTGCAATTTCACATATACACTGGTATTCCCTAAAGTTGCCTTCACTTTTACATGATGACAGTCTGGATTAGTTTCTTGGAAACTTTGCTTGCTTACAGAATCAACTTCCCAAGGACACTATCATACTTCCGTGACACCATGTTTATTCATATGTTATGCAAATGTTCCTATTGTTTTCATACATATGACGACATAGATATCTAAAACACACAAACAATGGCAGTCTGATCAAGATCAAGGCCCAAGGATGCCTTTTTATTATAAATAAACATCAGTTTCCAGGTGTTGGCAGAGGAACACTTTGCTGTCATTTGCACGGTCTCTACAAGCTGATGCTTCAGCCCAGCAGCCTGCTGATATCTCTACGAGGGGTGTCCATCTCGTGACCAAAAAGACGTCCTGCATTCTTTCCCACCAGGTAATTGGGCTTGATCATCCAGTACGGGGATTTTTGGCAGAACACACACAACCTAGATGCTTAGATTAGGGTACGCATAGTAGGAGTAATCCAGATTTTTATATATTTTTTTTATGTAAGCTTGCATATATATATTGTTGTTTCAGCACAATGGTGGAACTTTTTATTCTGTTCACTGTCCTGATACTTCTAATAATTTTAATTTGTTACTGTCTATTGATCATAGCAGCACATATATTTTATACAAGAATCACGTTGGTTCAATAAACATTGAAAACGTCCCTCTGTGAATTCTGTATATATTTCTCTAAGAGAAAGAGAGCACGAGTGACTGAGCAAAAGGGTTCTAGATCTGTTACCAGGAATCCTGAGGGATCAAGGTTGTTATGTTCAGTGGAGGTCAGAACCATCTGCTAGCTGTCTAGGTTTGGGGGTGCTTATGGGGGCACTGTGAGCTAGCTGGCCTATATGGCAACATATCCAGAAGGGTTGCTCGGAATCAGTCTGTCCACAAATGCGTGGTTCCTACTGCCTACGTTGATGCTAGGCTGCCAAACGGCGCCAGCGCATGCAGAAAGTCCAGGAATGCACTGTATTTTTTACATAAGGTGCTTTCCTGCCGTTTCACTTTGGTGTAGGGCAGGGCAGCAAGGTGCCCTTCACCAAAATGCCATAAATGAGGCCCCGTTTTCCGACCTCTAAGCTTCAGCTGGTTCTGCCATCATAAACCTTTACCCACCAGTTCATCTGCCACACTGTCATCAGTGTGTGAGCATCTGTCTGATTTAGAGCAGACAGATGGGACCACCATGCAGGATCCAGGAAGAAAAAAATAAACAAAGTCAGCAATGCAAAGGATAATAAGAGCCACCTTGTTACGTCCCTTTTTCAGGTATCATGGCACCCGGTCCTGTAGGCAGGCAGTTAAGCTTTGCTTCAACCCTGTTGAGGTTCAGCTTAACTGTTGGCTCACAAAATTGTTTGAGACGACAACCAAGAGACTCAAAAACTTGTCGTACACTGAAGTCTGTAAAAAATAAGGTTACAAGGACATCTGAAGGGACCCGCTATAAGTGAGTAATAGCACTTTACAGTTGCAGCATCACTTTAACTTACTGCCTATAGGTTCAGAAAACGCATTTTATATGTTAAATGAACTTAGTAGTTTCCTATAGTTGCATTAGCATTTTAAATTAATGACACCCACCAGCTTAGATCAACGTACTTGGTTATGCTGCGTCATGCTGCATTTCAACCAAGGGAAGTTATTGTTAGCTCAGCTCTCTCTGAAGTATAAGGATTTATTTTCATTATCTTGCAGAACGGCACATTGTACAAACTGGCAATATTTTATTGATGATCTATTATCGTTGTTTTTATGTTTATATTAATTGTGTATAAGGGAATCTTGTTGTTATTTATTTGAAAAGATTTTAATTAATCAAGCAAAATAAATATTACCTTACCTTACCAATGCACAGGGAGAATACTTCTGGAGAATTAGGGATTCTTTTTATTTATCATGAAACAACGCCTTGTTTTTACGTTTTGTTTCTGTGCTGTAAAAAGAGTTAATCTTTTAGCTTCCATGATTTCAGAAGCCAACTATACTTAAATGCTCCTATCTACATGTAGGAACCTATTTAGAGGCTCAGTTTTGTAGTATGTTTAGTTGCACTACAATAATACTACTAATGTACAGAAAAATGCCATTCACAAACCTACATGTGGAGGTCAATGCCTCTGCCTCACCTATTGCTGTGTAGTTCCTGGGATCCCCTCAGTACCTGCCTGTTTTAGATGAGCCAAACTGAGGGCTTGGTGTGTAGACAGACTCTAGACAACCCCACAGGATGAGGCAGCAGTTAGACCAGCTAGCTCTTCGGTGCCACTACCACCCCCTGTATTCTACAGTGAAGTGCGTAGTTTCTGGCAACCACCGAACATGACAACCCTGATTCCTCAGGTATCGTGGAAAACAATAGGGTATCTTTCGCTCAGTCACTCGTGCTTATTTTTCCCAGAGTACACATAGAATGACAACTGGAATAGTTTCAATAGTTATTTATTGGTCAAGCGTCAGTCCAGTGTGAAACATATTCACTGCAACAATCAAAAGACAGGAGCAGACAAATGTGATCGCTAGCACCAATATCGTAAATAGCAGATACATTTCTACCATAGTGCTAATAAGATGAATAACATCAGATTATACAAAACAATAGCATTGACATTCTCCTACGATGCATAGCCTTTCCAAATGTACCTAGCCTATATATGTAGGTGATGCATGTGTATGTAAGTGCTAGTGTGATCCTAACGGATCCTAATGGAGCCAAGAATTTCCCAGGGAAGTAATAACCCTTCACCTGATGGTTCTGAATGAAGGACCCCGTCTCTGCGTCGAGGATGGCACCCAGCGAGGGATGTCAGTTCTCTGCCTTTTGAACGATCAGCCTGCAGAGTCTCGGTCGAGCCTGGAAGGAATTCTCCTCTGTCTTTCTATGGGGGAGTGAGGGTCTTTTATACTAAAGTGGTCAGTCTGGGTTTTTTCTAGAATCGATACGTTTTGAAAACATTTACTAATCCTTTGCAAATCCTTTTCTAAACAAAAAACGCATGCACAGCTGGCTGTTGGCCATGGAAGAAAAAGTGGTGACCTTTATACAGAATAAATCTGCCATGCCTAGGGACATGCTTATGTATGTCAGGTACAGGGATTGAGATAGGATTCCGAGAGCCTGGTCTCAAAGAGACAGAGGTAAGATACTAGGTAAAAGGTCACCTGTGTATAACCGTTATGTCATGTGGATGGGACAAAAATGTATGTAGTTAGTATGTACATGATGGGACTATACTAAAGGACATGACACTATCTGATATATGCAAATATCTACGCCCAACTGAGGAGTACATAGGTATACATTTTTTAGTAGGAAATGTGAGAGGGACAGGGGAAGTGGCTGGAAAATGAGGAAAACTTACTACTAAATGTGAGAAGATAGGAGAGGTTTAGGGAAGATTATTAAGGGGTTTAGGGTTGGACATGACCCACCCACCCATAAATGAGTAAGTCAATTTCTATTCACAAACAGCATTTCTATAATTACTTTAGTGAAAAAGAACCAGAAACAGTAGTAAATGTACTCCAGCTCAGACTTGGGTGCCGATCACGATCCGGTAGAAAAAATCCCCGTGCGACTCGTATCGGGTCTTTTTACCCTACGAATCGTCCAAGTTCCGTACGAACTGGCAATCACGATTCGCATGGTAAAAAGTCCATACGAACCGCACTGGGAAACATTCCCCACACGTCCTCGGGTCAGAAAATGTGTCCGACACGTCCTCGGACGATTTACCTTACAAACGTGAAAAGCCAAGTCCGACCGAGGAATCACGATCCATCCCGTGCGTCCGAGCGTACAACCGTATGGAAAAAACACCGTCCGCACCGAACACCTATAGCAACCATGGAGACATGTGCCCGCATACGCGCCCAACACTCCCCCTAGCCCCCGTACGTCCGACACGTACCCCCCGTGTATGTATACCCCCACCCGTCTAGGTACACCCCAGTACGTTCAAGTCGTACCCCCACCCCAGTACGTGTCGTACCACCGTGAACCTACACCCCAGTACGTTCCAGTCGTACCCCCACCCCAGTACGTGTCGTACCACCGTGAACCTACACCCCAGTACGTTCCAGTCGTACCCCCACCCCAGTACGTGTCGTACCACCGTGAACCTACACCCCAGTACGTTCCAGTCGTACCCCCACCCCAGTACGTGTCGTACCACCGTGAACCTACACCCCAGTACGTTCGAGCCCCACCCCCACCCCAGTACGTGTCATACCCCCGTGTACCTACACCCCAGTACGTTCCAGTCGTACCCCCACCCCAGTACGTGTCGTACCACCGTGAACCTACACCCCAGTACGTTCCAGTCGTACCCCCACCCCAGTACGTGTCGTACCACCGTGAACCTACACCCCAGTACGTTCCAGTCGTACCCCCACCCCAGTACGTGTCATCCCCCCCGTCTACCTACACCCCAGTACGTTCCAGTCGTACCCCCACCCCAGTACGTGTCGTACCCCCGTGAACCTACACCCCAGTACGTTCCAGTCGTACCCCCACCCCAGTACGTGTCATACCCCCGTGTACCTACACCCCAGTACGTTCCAGTAGTACCCCCACCCCAGTACGTGTCGTACCACCGTGAACCTACACCCCAGTACGTTCGAGCCCCACCCCCACCCCAGTACGTGTCATCCCCCCCGTCTACCTACACCCCAGTACGTTCCAGTCGTACCCCCACCCCAGTACGTGTCGTACCCCCGTGAACCTACACCCCAGTACGTTCCAGTCGTACCCCCACCCCAGTACGTGTCATACCCCCGTGTACCTACACCCCAGTACGTTCCAGTCGTACCCCCACCCCAGTACGTGTCGTACCACCGTGAACCTACACCCCAGTACGTTCGAGCCCCACCCCCACCCCAGTACGTGTCATCCCCCCCGTCTACCTACACCCCAGTACGTTCCAGTAGTACCCCCACCCCAGTACGTGTCGTACCACCGTGAACCTACATCCCAGTACGTTCGAGCCCCACCCCCACCCCAGTACGTGTCATCCCCCCCGTCTACCTACACCCCAGTACGTTCCAGTCGTACCCCCACCCCAGTACGTGTCGTACCCCCGTGAACCTACACCCCAGTACGTTCCAGTCGTACCCCCACCCCAGTACGTGTCATACCCCCGTGTACCTACACCCCAGTACGTTCCAGTCGTACCCCCACCCCAGTACGTATCGTACCACCGTGAACCTACACCCCAGTACGTTCGAGCCCCACCCCCACCCCAGTACGTGTCATCCCCCCCGTCTACCTACACCCCAGTACGTTCCAGTCGTACCCCCACCCCAGTACGTGTCGTACCCCCGTGAACCTACACCCCAGTACGTTCCAGTCGTACCCCCACCCCAGTACGTGTCATACCCCCGTGTACCTACACCCCAGTACGTTCCAGTCGTACCCCCACCCCAGTACGTGTCGTACCTCCGTGAACCTACACCCCAGTACGTTCCAGTCGTACCCCCACCTAAGGACGTGTCATACCGCCGTGTACCTACACCCCAGTACGTTCCAGTAGTACCCCCACCCCAGTACGTGTCGTACCCCCATGAACCTACACCCCAGTACGTTCCAGTAGTACCCCCACCCCAGTACGTGTCGTACCCCCGTGTACCTACACCCCAGTACGTTCCAGTAGTACCCCCACCCCAGTACGTGTCATACCCCCCGTGTACCTACACCCCAGTACATTCCAGTCGTACCCCCACCCCAGTACGTGTCGTCCCCCCCGTGTACCTACACCCCAGTAGTTCCTGGCGCACCCCCAACACAACCACCTAAGTACGGAGCGCACCCCATGCCCCAACATCACAACCGCATGTACGAGTCGTACAAAGCCACACACAAGGACATCATCGTACAACCAAATGGCCCATGTACACACCGTACACACGCTCAAAACGCACGGACACAACCAGGACAAAACAAAACAACACAAGAATACACCATTCGAAAGGCACAAAGCCACTAAACATGGCCAACAACCACTAAAATAACACAATCACTGACCTGCAACTGCCAAAAACAAACAGAGGCCCAATACACCACCACTCCTTATGACACACCCACCCAAACTTCAAACACTGCCACACCCACCCATGGACCAATAAAAAGGGCCCACACACACAAACCATAAGCCTTTGCAACAGACTCACTGCTGCCAGACACCACAGAACCACACTACAAGCTACACCACACCTTACACTTGCACACCTTTACACAACCACCCTCACAAACACCCTCTCATCACATTCACACACACACACAACCATCCACACACACCCCCAACATCCACACACCACCCGCACCCACACCATCCCCACCCACACCCCTCACCATGCCCACTACCAAGAATCCAAAGTTCAGTCACCGAGAGTTGGAGGTCCTTGTTGATCAAATCCTCAGAGTCGAGCCACAGATCTTTGGAACTTTGGTCAGAAGCACCAGCCAGACAGCCAAAACAGCCATGTGGCAGACCATCGTCGATGCTGTGAATGCCGTTGCGGACACCAGGAGGACCAAGCAGGATTGCCAGAACAGGTGGTACAATCTGCGGAGGAGGGTCAGAGCCAAGAGGCAGGAGGAACACGACCAGGCCAACGCCACCGGAGGAGGGCCCTCCCGCAGACCCGTACAGTACCATCCCTGGGAGGAGAGGGTGATGGCCATACTGCCTGTGGAGGCAGTCGAAGGATTAGAAGGACTCCGAGACCCGGGTGAGTACACAAACAACGCACCTCACATGGGGGGAACTGCAACCACAACCAAAACTACTAACCGGCACGCAACTACCACAAGCCATCGCATGACTCAACCACACTCCATGAGCAGGCACATGCCACTGCTGCCACCATGCCCCATGCACCCAGCTGGACAATGTCAAGTCACAGGCCACAGAAGACAACAACACATGACACGGTAACCCGGATGGCGGGAGGCTGGGCACCAAAAATCACATAGTGCGACTCCAAAGCAGACAACAATGCCCTCTGCCCATATGGCCTAGGTCACAGCCAGACAAACAGTGTGTCACAACACAGGAATGACTTGCCAGCAAATGGCGGACGCCTTGCATCAACACATGGGGGTGAAGGCACTGGTTTGCACATGACGGCAGCTAATGAACAGCCAACATTGTGAAAGAGTGGCAGCACACACCACCACAGCAGCAGCGCACAGACACACATCACACCAAATGGGTGCCTGGAGATCAGAAACAAACTCACATCAACAAGCCAAGGGCCACTCAAAGATCTGCTAACAGTCTGTGCCCAGGAAGCTGGGCCGAGGTGACAGAGGGGGACACACAGAGGGAGGGAAAGGGGGACAGAGAAGGAGGGAGAGGGGGACAGAGAGGGAGGGAGAGGGGGACAGAGAAGGAGGGAGACACAGGGAGAGCAAATAAGTCCTTTGGTGTGTGGGAATGTCTGCTCGTAAGCAGGTGGACCGCGTGCATGTAGACATGGGTGGCCAGTGCAAGAACCCCCCCTCTTCATCAGGGCCAAACGCAGGGCCATGTCACAACCTGTACACGAGCACAAGGATAGCTACCTGCATCGTATAAGTGTGTGGCTCCACTCCATGTGCACATGTACAGTGCTACAAGGAAGGCGCAAATGCATGGCTCGCCACACCTGCCCACTCCACTGCTGACTGCAGTCACACTTGACGCAGCAAGTAAGACTGTGCCACACATAGTTAAAGGGGCCAAAGTGGTGCCCAAGGGACACACCCATGCACAAGTGCACTGTGAGTGGAATGCAAGACAGATCCTAATTCCAAGAGGAAAAGTGCCAACTTTGAAACTGATGAAACATGGATGTTTCATGGACCAAAATTAACATTGTCTCTCTCACACACAGGTCAACGTCGTGCTGCACCCCCCAACACTGGGGGGGAACACTCACAGGACCCGGATCTGCAGGAGACAGATCCCACCGGCAGCGACCACTCTCACCACTCTGCGGACGACCTCGACCGACCTGGCCCCTCTGGTGTCCAACCACCTGCAGCACCTGCGTCAGGTACAACCGTGCCAACCACCACCCCCACTCCTGCCACATCCCAGGAGACACCCAGGATCCCTGCCCCAACACCACAATGCAGCCAGGCTCGCCAGGAGGGACACGGTGTCCCGGGCACCCAGGAGGAGGCAGGCGACAACGCAAATGCCACCCCTCAGGGGTCCCGGAGACCCGATGTGCCCACAAGTGCAGGCCAGGCGCAAGTGGGCAGGGGTGGTGGGAGTGGAGGACGGCGGAGGCGCGAGCCTGACCAGTTGGCTGGGGATCCGGTATTTTCCCATGTCCGTAACATCCTGGACTCATACCGGCAGGACACCACGGGCATGGGCCAGGTAGTGTCCGTCCTCGAGGGGATCAAGACCCAGCAGGCCCAGCAACATGCGGACCTAATAGCCTGTCTACTGGTACACCAACGGAGGATGGAGGACAGACAGGCTGAGCAAGTGACGTCGTTCCAGGGGATTCACGCTACACTCCGTCGGATGGCCGACACCATGGCCGACCCTCCCTGTGCCAGAAGGCGGAGAACATCACCACCCACAGGGAGGGATCAGGAGGAGGAGGAGGAAACATCCGACGGAGCATCCCAGACGTCGTCACGGCCTGCTGGTGATGTTCCCCGCAGGAGGCCGGGTCGTCCACGGAAAGCACCGTGAGGGTGGCTGCTACATCACCATCTCCCAGGACACCTGGCCTGGCACCTGGCCCACTGGAGCAACAGCATCACAGCATCAAGAGACATTCTCTGCCACATGGCCCTGCTGGTCACTGGCTGACCAATGTTGACAAAGACTGTGGCATGGACTCTGAGGATTTCCAATGGCAAGGACACCAACTCCCCTACTGAACTTTGGATTCCATAATCCCGGAAAGCACCTCACTTTGTCCCCCCCCCCCCAATAATAAATCACACTACTAAGAGTAGATGCCTGCTGGTAGCATTATTACCTAACATGTGTCTTGTAAAGTCGAAACATGCCTGAGTTATCTGTTCTCTTCAACCATCCACACCCTGGGGCCTGAGTCTGGCACAGGACACATGGGTCCCAGTTTATTAGGCAAGACAGACATGGAGCACCATACACACCCGTGATGGGCCCAACCAGCTGAGGGGGTGGCCGAACAACCGTGCTGACAGACACATTCAGTACAGCAACAGTCATGCGCAGAGGTCAGGGATCCTGTCCAGTGTCCTGGGGGGCACCCAGGTATGTGTAGACAGGTGGCAGAACCATGTCCTGCAAGCTTGAGTCCGGTGGATGCAGAGAATGGGGGCCTGTCCAACGTTGGATGCATGGGGATGGCACATGTCACAATACCCACGCAGTCATGGACATCATGCCCAATACACAGTCTCAGCCCACACACACAGCTTGCATCTCGCCACTCGACACATTGACACATAGCCACAATCAGGGGATACCATGCCAGACATGCTGGATGCACCGTGCCAACACACCAGCATTGACTGAGAAGAGGCACCTTGGAGGCATAGGGACACCTTAATTAGTCATGTTTTTGGGATTGCAGAGGCAACTTGAAGTACACATGAACACTTCATGTGGAGTAACATGTGGGTCCAACACTGGCACCCCCCTTCTGCAGCACAAATGCGTGATAGCCATGGTACTGGCACACAAGCGTCGGCCAACAGCTAAATACCCACAGCTGCACACGGAGAGCCTAACATACACCATAGATCCGCTGATGTGGAAGTCCCACGCCATGTCAAGCCAATGTTAACCGTATGTGTCCGAGGGCAGTGTCACACACATTGATGCCATCATCACAATCCACTATCCCATCACTGATGACTGACAACCAGGCAGCCCATCTATTCTGGTGTACCCAGCTGCATGTCGTGTCCCATGGGGATGCCACATGTCTGCAGAGGAACCAAACCCCGACCGGGGCAGTGTGCACACATCGTGAACAACTGCCACACCCAATACACCCCTGATGCATCCCTTACCCCATGGAGACTTCCAAACGTGTCCGTGCCTGTAACGCTGAGTCAGCCCACGATGCCATGTCCATGAGGAATAGCAGTGCCACAACAATGCAACCAGCAGATGGCATGCGCAGGTACCTGGGGAAGAGAGACACACAAGAAGTCAGCCACAAAAAGCACAGCCACTTGCATGTGCATGTACTCGACACATGTTAGGATGACAACATGCTAGGTCACAATTATGAGTGGGGAAATACTGCCATCACTGCCACCATCACTCCAGTGACACACCCACACACACCTCTGACTCACGTGCCATACATGCAGGTGGAGACACACATCACAACACATGCCACACGGGGACAAAGGCGTGCACACTCAAGACACTGGTACTCACCACTAAGCAAAGAAGTCGCGTATGAGCCGAGTCCGGATGTCCTCTTGCGGCTCCACATCCTCCACATCACTAGCCCCATTGCCAAGGCCTTCGTCCTCCACGGGTGGATGGTCCTCGTCATGTTGATTCAGGATGAGTGGCACAGCTCTTTCAACTGCCATGTTGTGCAGCATGCAGCAGACCATGAAGATCTTGCAAACCTTCGCCGGGGCATATGGGAGTGCGCCGCCGGTCTTGTGGAGGCACCGGAATCGGCTCTTCAGCATGCCAAACGTCCTCTCTATCACACGCCTTGTCCGGCCATGGGCAGTGTTGTAGCGGAGCTGGGCCGGCGTGATGGGGTTGCGGAGAGGTGTCAGCAGCCAAGGCATGTTGGGATAGCCAGCGTCCCCTACATGGAAAGCACATGGATATCGTTAGAACTGGCGAAGCGGTCGTGCTGCTCGGCTATACAGAATACAGGACAGACAGACTGTACCCACCAACAACACATGCCCGTTCGTTGCGCAGCTGCATCATCATATCAGGCATCCCGCTACGCCTCATGATGTAGGCATCGTGTGCTGATCCTGGAAAACGAGCACAGACATGTGAAATCACCATGTTGGACAGACACACCACAAGGGCATTGATGGAGTGGTAGTGCTTCCGATTTCGGTACGCCACCTCCCGTGCGTGTGGTGGTACCAAAGCTACATGTGTCCCATCTATGGACCCAATGACATGGGGCATCCCTCCCAGGGCATAGAATCCACGCTTGACCTCAGTCATCTGTTCAGGGGTTGGGAACTTGATGAAGTCATCCAGGTGAATCAACATGGCCTCTAAGAAATCATGCAGAACACCGCTGAACGTGCTCTGGGACATGCCACCAACATGCGCTATGGTATATTGAAAGGTACCCGTGGCAAGGAAATGTAGGGCAGCCATTACCTTCAGCTGGGGTGTCAGTGCCGTAGGATACCTGTGCTGCTGTTGCAGGTGTGGTGTCAGTCTCGCCGTCAACTCCTCAATCAACGGTTGGGTGAAGCGGTAGAGCCGGATGCTGTCATTCTCCTGCATGGCAGCCAAGTCTGGCATTATCCGGGCAAGAGGCGGTGCTCTGCAGTAATGAGGAAGTGACAAGGAAGAGTGAGTGCACTACCACAACAACTCATGTCTACTGAGCACATGTAAATCTGGCTATACACACATGCTACATAGGGAGTGAGGTATGTGCTACATGCCCAGGACACGTATGGATGCATGGTGACACTCCTTCAAAGACCCAGCTACACAAGGTGATTGAGAACGTCCCCATGCCACGCCATGGGAATAGCTGTGTCCCAGTGCAAGTGAACAGCCCGACGCAAGACAGGAGTGACATACACCCACACATCAGCAGAAGTGGGATGCCGATTGCAGAGACTGGTAGCGGAACACTGGAGCCACAGGTCACATTACACTAGTCCAGCCCACACACCTTGCCATGAAGGTGCACATGTCATGACTCACCACACATTCCTTGTGAGGATGCTGACATGGCCTTGTCACGCTACTCCGTGTCCCATGCATACATGTGCACCTCACATCCAATAACACATGTGGCATGGTGTGCGGAACAGTGTGCAATGACAATCTACACACAGACACATGTTGGTTGCTGCAACTGCTGCAGCTTTTGAGGGTGCTACAACATCAACCTGATGTAAATCCCGGACACATATATGACATAGTCACATTGTGCACTGTGGGTAGTGACAAGTCATGTGTAATGACCCCTGTTCCGGGCATCATGGGACACTTCCGTGTGTTGTTGTCCGTGCCATTCCAGTGACGCTCACCCCAAGTGCGCAGTCCGACATGCACACATGTCAAAGGAGTCAAGGGCATGCCTGGCACACATAGCACCCTCACACAGTACACCTGTACACATCTCATCATACATCTGGTGCCTTCTCCACTCAGGAGGCATGTTCCACTTCACAGCCTGTGACACCTGTGCCCCACACATGTAGTAATGCACAGACGATGCCTTGATGTCCATTCCTGGCCAAGTATGTCCATCCATGGACAAGTATGTCCTCCCTATTCCTACCTGTGTGTCGCCTATCACCACAGTGATGTGTAAAAACCGCCGTACTGCTGCTAAGAGGGCCTGTGTATGTTCCCAAATCACTGTGGGAGTGCTGCCGTATGTGTACCCATCGTGATGGCGCGCGTACAGGCATTTGTACGGTCCGTACCACTACGAGTACGCATACGCGTGCAGACCCATAGTGATAGTGAGCGTACATGCGTGTGTACGGTCCGTACCACTACGGGTACGCATACGCGTGCAGACCCATAGTGATAGTGAGCGTACAGGCATTTGTACGGTCCGTACCACTACGGGTACGCATACGCGTGCAGACCCATAGTGATAGTGAGCGTACATGCGTTTGTACGGTCCGTACCACTACGGGTACGCATACGCGTGCAGACCCATAGTGATAGTGAGCGTACATGCGTGTGTACGGTCCGTACCACTACGGGTACGCATACGCGTGCAGACCCATAGTGATAGTGAGCGTACATGCGTGTGTACGGTCCGTACCACTACGGGTACGCATACGCGTGCAGACCCATAGTGATAGTGAGCGTACATGCGTGTGTACGGTCCGTACCACTACGGGTACGCATACGCGTGCAGACCCATAGTGATAGTGAGCGTACATGCGTGTGTACGGTCCGTACCACTACGGGTACGCATACGCGTGCAGACCCATAGTGATTTTGAACGTAGGCATGCATGTACGGGCCGTTGCCATGCATTTGGGGTGCCCTAGGGCCCGGAAACGCACCGTACCTGTGTGTGATTCTCCTAATTACATAGGGGACAAGTATTAAGGCCTACATGCATGCTGGTTGTCATGGAGACCAGGTTCAAATTTCGAATTTGTTCTGGAAGGTGCACAGCAGAAGTCAGTTGGAATTCTTCTACTTTGTTGCAATGTGTTTGTGGGGCTGACATCATGCAGGAGAATGAAACCGATAGAGAAGCCACAGACTGCTAGGTTTGAAGGGATTGGTGGAAACATAGGATGCAAATGTGAGTGACCAATCACTCTGTACTCCTGTGCATGAGACTGGGCAGAAGGGCACATATAAGGCAGCCAGGTCCCATGAGGGAGTACTTGCCTGCACAACTTTGCATTTGTCGACCAAGCTGCTGCTACTGATTCCCTGGAACCATGTCAAGGGCTGTGGAGAGGACACAGCCATTCACCCTGGAGGAGAACATGGCTCTGCTGGATGTGATCCTCCCACAGTACCCCATGCTGTATGGGCGACCAGGGTATCAGGTGAGTGCATAGGCCACTGCCACAGACTGTCCCTATGTTGTGACTGTGACTTCAGGCATTGTGTCCTGGTGTGACACACATGCCATGTACTGTCGGGGGGGTACCAGGGGGTGGGTGTGGAGTCCTCCCAGCAGTGCCCAGACACAGGAGGGGTGTGTGCAGAATCCTACCAGCAGTGCCCTGAGACACGAGGGGTGGGTGTGGAGTCCTCCCAGCAGTGCCCTGAGACAGGAGGGGTGGGTGTGGAGTCCTCCCAGCAGTGCCCTGAGACAGGAGGGGTGGGTGTGGAGTCCTCCCAGCAGTGCCCTGAGACAGGAGGGGTGGGTGTGGAGTCCTCACAGCAGTGCCCTGAGACACGAGGGGTGGGTGTGGAGTCCTCCCAGCAGTGCCCTGAGACAGGAGGGGTGGGTGTGGAGTCCTCCCAGCAGTGCCCTGAGACAGGAGGGGTGGGTGTGATGCACAGTGTGAGCCTTGATCTTTGATTGTGACATTGCCATCATCCCACCTGTGTACCCACTATGGCACGTACTGCCTTTTCCCTCACCAGAGGATGATGTCCCAATGACAGAGGTGCAATGCGTTGGCTGCATGACATGCCATGTAGTAACCAGCTATTATGTTCTCATATGTCTCTCTGTGACATGTGGCTGGTGTATTGATGTGGTGTCACTTGTTCTTCCTCACAGGTAGGCGCCACTGCCAAGGAGCAGATCTGGCTGACCGCCGTCAGTGCCGTGAGGCGTGTGGATGGGCGGAGGCGGAGCCTGTCCCAGGTGAGGAAACGCTGGCAGGATATCCGGTGCTGGACGCGGAGGATTGCACGGCTCCTGCTGGGGGACTCACCTGAGAGCCACAAGAACCGCGGCCGCCGCCGTCTGACCCACCTCCACAGGCGTGTGCTGCCGGTGGTCTTTCCAGACCTGGAGAGGCGCTTACAGGCGATGCAGCAGCCGGAAGGGGGTAGGTACATGTGCGTTTGTTGTGTGTCGCCGGCATTTGTAAGGGCACAGTGGCATGAATTCACTGGCAGGGTTTAAGGGTGCTGTGCAGATCCAGTTTGCCCCAGTATAGCGCTGCGCCCCTGCAACCCTTCCCCTCCTTGCAATGTGTTCCCTGGTCTGTGTGTAGTCACTCCTTCACAAGGTAATGTAGGCTGGCGCTTTGTCCACGAGAACAATGACAGTAGCATCATGTGTGGGGGTGGTGTGTAACAGGTTGTGGGACCTTGCCTGTGCACTGTCAAGTTCACTGCATGTGGGTTCCATGTCAGTTGGCACTGATGCTGACTCCAGACATGGGAGTTGGTCTCTCATGTGTCATGCCTCACAGCGTGCATGTCCTATGTAGTGGCCTGTGACATGATGTGCATAAGTGTGCGATACGCATAGTGCAGGGATGGTGACGTGTGTTGCAGTCATTACCATTCAGTAGCATGTAGTTGCGTGCCCACTACTGTCCCCTGGGGCACCTTATCCTCAGTGTTGTTTGTGTCATCATCAACGTGGACACTCTCACTGTCTACAGCGTAGGTTGTGCTCTGTGCCATTGTCCCCTGTCACCATGTATATAGACGTGCTATTATGTACAGGTGTCCACTGTGCAGCCTGACCTGATTGTCCTTCTTCATACTCACAGTTGCCAGTGCCTGTGTGTCTTGTCATACTCATCTGAGGATGTGCACTGGTACCTCATTATTTGTACAGGCGCACCTTGGCTGTTTTGCGTCCAATCTTGCATTTTGCAGGCCCCTGTGTTTATCACCCAGACTCTGAGATGTTGGTGCCACCTGTGTCTCAACAATTTGCCTCGTGTGGGTGTTAGTTGGGGCAGGCAATGCCTATGTGTCAAATCCGGATTCCTACTTGCTGTGTCTGGCCAGTGTGTGATGTTACTGGACACACACGCAAGGTGCAGTGACCGAGTCATGTTGGGCATGTTTTCAGCATTACCTATGCGGCATGTGTCTAAAGTTCATGGATATGGTCCCTGGTCATCGGTATTTCCGCCAACGCTGTGTGGTGCAGATGCAGTGCTGGATTGTCCCCAGGGCCTGGGTGCTATGTCCGACTCCGTTTCCTGTCTTTAGCTATTGTCTCATGCTCTTCATGGTATTTCAGTGGCATGGTGGCTCAACCAACTGTGTGTTTCATGCCCTACATGGGTACCTTGTTTTGCAGATGTTAGGGATCTTCCTTTTCAGGCTATGCAATGTTACCTATGTGGTTTGGACTCATGTGACTGATGTGTACAGCTGTCTGATTAATTTCTGTCTCTCCACCCTGCCCACAGCATCGTTGGGGGACACAGAGGGAGACATGGACACAGGCAAGGCGGAGGGACCGAGCACCAGTGCCAGCCGTGACATCGGGGCTGGTACATCGAGTGGGACAGAGGTGGAGGATAGTGCTGCCGAGGACCTGTCGACTGGCACGTCAGAATACGAAGCTGACAGGTCCGAGGAGGAGTTCTCCGAGTGGGCGGTGGCTGCACCAGCAGCTGACAGCGGAACAACACCTTGCACCGCCCCCTCAGATCCCATCAGCCGGCTCCCACTTGCTCGTGTCCCTTCCCAGCGTGCCCGGTCACCGCATGTCTCCTTCCTGCCAGGCACCGCACCCCCTGCCCCTGTCTCCACTGCTGCCGCCAATGCTGAGTCTATGGACATCCAGCGGCAAATGCAGGTTGGTCAGGCTGCGATCCTTAATGTCCTCCATGCCCACGGGAAAACCCTCACCAACATCGAGGCATTCTTGGAGGGCATTCATTCATTGCAGGCTGACCAACGCAACTTGCTGAGGTCCTTAGACTCCACACTGACTGCAGCAGTGGGTCTCCTGCAGCGCGACCTCCCCCCACCTACCCCTGCCCCATCCACACTTCCCACTCCCATGCCTGTCCCACGTACACCCAGACGTCGGCATGCACCCACCACAACAGACACAGGCACCACACCAGCAGGGAAGGTCCACCGCACTCCTCCTGACACGCACACACAGGGTGAGGTAGGCACACCCACTGGGTCGGGGGGCAAACGTGTGACACGCAGCCAGAGTGGGAGTCCGCATTCCACACAATCCACTCCCTCCAAATCCCCTCCCCTCAGCTCTCCTGGCCACATCTCCCCCAAGGACTCCTTCATGGCCGCTCTGTCCCTGAGCCCCACAGTTCCACCACCACGCAAGCGGTCAAGGAAGTCCTCGGTCAGGGTGGTTGAGTCTCCCCCCCTGTCTCCACCCTCCCCCGGTGGCGCTGCAACCCATCCCTCTGACCCCCCCCTCCTTGGGGCCTGAGGTCCCTTCGGGTGCAGGGGAGTCCCTGGAGGACCTTGCTAAGGTGTGTAGTGCCATCCTGGCCTCCGCCTTTGGCCATGACACACCCCCTGTGGTTGAGTCCTCCATCCCTGCACCCACAACGCCGCCCCTTTGCCCTGATGTCCCTGCGGTGCCTGTTGCTTCCCCCCCCCCTGATGCCCTCACCAGTATGGAAGACGATGCCATTTGACTGTGCAGGCAAGGTAGGGGACACACATCCCACTGTGTCCCCCATCCAGCTGGGACTCATTGACTGCCCTATGGCCTCTGTGACAATTGAACTGCCTTTGATCCACGGACATTGTGATCATGCTGAATAAAGCTTATTTTTGTTTTCATTCTCACACTCCTGCTATGGTGGTATTGGTGTTGGTGGGGCTGCTACATGGTTTTGGGTGGTGTTTAAGGGTTTGGGTGTGTGGGATATGTAGTAGTGTGCTGCTCATTGGGGGGACCCTGGGATCTGTGTGCCATCACAAGGTGTTGGCTAACTTTCTTTGTTCATGTAAGCAGTTACTGCATGGTGCAATTGTCCCAGGGTGTATTCCTTCCTCTGTGTACCCAGATTTCTTCCCTGCAGGGTGTTCCCAATGTTTAGCGCAGAGCTGTGTGTACATGAGCTGTGTGTGTGACGGAGCCCTTCTACTTTGGCCATGCATGCATGGCCATGTCTCCACCTGCAACAATCGTGGCATCCTTGGTGTTCACTGTACTTGTGTGTGGAGTCTGTTGACATGAGTTCATAGGGACATGTCCCCTTGTAGGCAGTATGGATGTGGGTAATTCCGCCCTCACACACATGTGTTGCACCCCTCCTATCTCAGGGCACTGCTGGGAGGACTCCACACCCACCCCTCCTGTGTCTGGGCACTGCTGGGAGGACTCTGCACCCACCCCTCCTGTCTCAGGGCACTGCTGGGAGTGATAGGGCCCCACCCCTCCTGTCTCAGGGCACTGCTGGGAGGACTCCACACCCACCCCTCCTGTCTCAGGGCACTGCTGGGAGGACTCCACACCCACCCCTCCTGTCTCAGGGCACTGCTGGGAGGACTCCACACCCACCCCTCCTGTCTCAGGGCACTGCTGGGAGGACTCTGCACACAGCCCTCCTGTCTCAGGGCACTGCTGGGAGGACTCCACACCCACCCCTCCTGTCTCAGGGCACTGCTGGGAGGACTCTGCACACACCCCTCCTGTCTCAGGGCACTGCTGGTAGGATTCTGCACACACCCCTCCTGTCTCAGGGCACTGCTGGGAGGACTCCACACCCACCCCTCCTGTCTCAGGGCACTGCTTGAAGTGATGGGCCCCCACCACTCCTGTCTCAGGGCACTGCTGGGAGGACTCCACACCCACCCCTCCTGTCTCAGGGCACTGCTGGGAGGACTCTGCACACACCCCTCCTGTCTCAGGGCACTGCTGGGTGGACTCTGCACACACACCTCCTATTTCTGGATATGTACGCTTGGAACATACACGGTGTGGGTGCGCTCCATGCTTTCGAGGTGAGGGTACGGGTCGTACTTACACTGTTGGGGTGGGTGTACAGTGCGTGAGTCCGCGGTTGGGGGTACGGGTCGTACTTACACTGTTGGGGTGGGGGGTACGCTCCATGCATACGCGGGTGAGGGTACGGGTCGTACTTGCACTGTTGGGGTGGGGGGTACGCTCCATGCATACGCGGTTGGGGGTACGGGTCGTACTTACACTGTTGGGGTGGGGGTATGCTCCATACGTCCGCGGGTGAGGGTTCGAGTCGTACTTGCACTGTTGGGGTGGGTGTACAGTGCGTGAGTCCGCGGTTGGGGGTACGGGTCGTACTTACACTGGTGGGGGTGGGGGTACGGTCCGTGCGTCCGCGGGTGAGGGTTCGAGTCGTACTTGCACTGTTGGGGTGGGGGTACGCTCCATGCATACGCGGTTGGGGGTACGGGTCGTACTTACACTGTTGGGGTGGGGGTACGCTCCATGCATACGCGGGTGAGGGTACGGGTCGTACTTGCACTGTTGGGGTGGGGGGTACGCTCCATGCATACGCGGTTGGGGGTACGGGTCGTACTTACACTGTTGGGGTGGGGGTATGCTCCGTACGTCCGCGGGTGAGGGTTCGAGTCGTACTTGCACTGTTGGGGTGGGGGTACGCTCCATGCATACGCGGTTGGGGGTACGGGTCGTACTTACACTGTTGGGGTGGGGGGTACGCTCCATGCATACGCGGGTGAGGGTACGGGTCGTACTTACACTGGTGGGGGTGGGGGTACGGTCCGTGCGTCCGCGGGTGAGGGTTCGAGTCGTACTTACACTGTTGGCATGGGGGGTACGCTCCATGCGTACGGGGTGGGGGTAGGGTCCGTACATATCCGTCCCCACGCTATGTGATGCTTGTGCGGGCCGTACCCAGGCCTTTGCCACGTGGGTACGATCCGTCCCGCCATTGTTGGGGTGACGTGTGTGTGGGCGTGGTACGACTCGTACCCACGCTCTTCAGGCGTGGGTACGGGACGTACCTGTCTGGTTGTGTTGCCGGTTCGCGTGGTGACGGACTTCCGTTGTGGCGGTCGCTGGCTTATCAGGACACGCCCCCACCCCCTCGTGGTGACCAGGGCATGGGAGTCAGGTATGTCCAGGCCATGTGTGGTGTGTGACTTATGTGGTTGTTTTGTGGCCTGCCCTGGTCGTGCCACCCCCCCCACCCCACTTTCCCCCCTCCCTTAGTTATTCTGACCTTCTGCGGCGTCTGCGTCGTAACCTGTAGAGGAGGTGGACTGCTATGAGGGCAGGGATGACTCGTAGGTTCGGGTCCATGTCTGTCCATCGCGTACTGGTACTCCAATCGCGTCGTCCTGTCGCGTACGGGTCCTCCTTGCTTGCGTCGTCCTGTCGCGTACGGGTCCTCCTTGGTGGCGTCGTCGTCTGTCCGTCGCGTACTGGTGGTCCTTGTTCGCGTCGTCCTGATTTCCCGGCAGTTTTTGGCTGCCGCAAAATCTTCACCGTGCGGGGTGACGTCGGTGCGAATCGTGATTCCTGGTTCGTGAATGGCTGGCTGCGAGCGTCCCGACGTCCGGTCGGCGCTTTCCCGGATCGCATTGGTAGGTGTTTTTTTGGTCGGTCGGGCTTTTTTACGAATCGTACGGTCATGGTGTACCCGTGCGATTCGTAATTCCTTGTTTGTAGAAATTGACGGCCGGGTACGCGTCGGGCGGAGATTGTGCTCCGTCCGACGGTTCATACCCGGTTTTTGCCGGATCGTGATCGGCACCTTGGTGTAAGTCCAGCACCACACATGGCCAACAACTGGTACTGCAACACCCTCCCTTAAAAAGTAATGGGCAGGGACTCTAAATAATAACCCGTAGGAACTAATCTTAAATTAAATTACCTAATTTTAACTTATTTGAAGACACACAAATGTAATTTAACAAATATACATTAAACATATTTATTAGTTTATTATAAAATGGCAATAAACTTTTTTAAATTTAAAAATGAATGTAACTTTAATTGCACACAATTAATACATATAAATGTTATACTTTCAGTTGGCTTTTTGCATATTTACAATTATTTTAAATAAATACAAAAACTTCAAAATAATTATACATTTAAATTAATAAGTATGTTAATGCTCAATTTTCTTTTATTTTGGCTTACATGTCAAATAAATATGTTAAATTAATTTAAACTTACATTGTAATTAAAATATTTTGACTATGTTTTTTTCCATTTAATAAACTTTAAATCTTTTCCCAAAAAGTTATAAGAGGGAAATACCCACCCCAGTGGTAATGACCTCTGTCTACAAGTGAAGTTACAAGGGGTAATTTTCACTTGTAAATTAGGCTCTATCCTCTGAATTCATGGGGTGAGGACATGTAAGTCTTCACTTTTGAGTAACTTTACACTTTTAAATGTTGACTAGCCAAAGTAGTTACTCAAAAGTATAAGACTAACCTTACACATAAAGATTTACTCATGTGTATGTTTTCCTTTGTGTAAAGCCCCCTAGCAATCCAATGCTGCAGTCAAAGGATTCAGGTAAACAAAGTTTCAAAGTGTGCCACCCGGACTTGATACACGAGTAGAAGTCTATGAGGCTAAGGCTCCAGGCAGAGAGACAGGTGAAGTGGAAAAAGGAAAACTACTTATCCAAAGGAGGATTATATCCCATGCACCACTTACACTGAACCAAATTAACTAGTGTCCTTTCCGTGTGACGTAGTGCATCCCTCACCAGTTTGCCTTTCTAGGCTAAAGTCAATCAATCAATCAATCAATCAATCAATCAATCAATCAATCAATCAGGAGTTTGCATAGCATGGCTACTTAACCGTGAGAGTCTCAAGGCGCTAAGGAGGGGCTGCTGATCTGTCTGGGCGTGAAGGTTCAGTTGAAGAGCAAAGTCTTGAGATCCTTCCAGGATTTGTTCAGCCATGGGGTATGCCTGAGGTGGAGGTGCAGGGTGTTCCGGGGTTTGGCGGTGAGGTAGGAGAAGTATCTTACTCTGGTTCTGGTCCTGTGAAACCATGGGATGGTGGCCAGGGCAAGTTGGTTGTAGCGAAGCTTTCTGGCAGTTACGTGGAATAAGAGACGGTGGTTCAGATATGCTGGTCCTGCATCGTGGAGAGCTATGTAGGCATGTGTGAGGAGCTTGAAGGTGATTCTCTTGTTCACGGGGAGCCAGTGGAGGTGTCAGAGGTGTTGTATGATGTGGCTGTGGCAGGGGATGTCGAGGAACAGTCTGGCTACGGCTGCAGTTTCCTGCGCTGTTTCTGGATGACACCAGTGTAAAGTGTGTTGTCATAGTCGAGTCTGCTGGTGCGTGGGTGACCCTCTTTCTGGATTCTGTGGGAATCCATCAGAGTGTCTTTCTGAATATCTTTCAAAGCAAGCAGAGCGTGTGGAACCAGGATGAGGATACAGCGTTATGTTATGTTATGTTATGGGGGATTTGTAAAGCGCATGGCTACTCCGAGGAGTGTCCTGGCGCTGAGAAGTACCCCTTGGAAAGAGAGACGCTGGTCACTCACAGTCCTACACAGCATTCATTGCTGATGGAACAGCCAGGTCTTAAATTGGCTTCTGAAGGTAAGAAGCTCTGGTTCTTGTCTGAGGGAAAGAGGCAGTGAATTCCATAATCTGCCCACTACCATCTGGAAGGAGCATCTCCCCTTCCTGGTCCGAAAGAATTTTGGCACCAATAACAAATGTTGGGCCAATGACCTCAAAGTCCTGGCTGGGATATAGGGCGTAATTCTCTTTCTGATGTACTGAGCCCCACCGTTATGAAGAGCCTTAAAGGCCAGCACAAGAGACTTAAAATCAATCCTATTTTTCACTGATAGCTAGTGTAGGGTTTTCAAAAGACTCGCCATGTGAGTCCTAGGCCCAACCAAAGAGATCGCTCTGGCTGCCGCATTTTGCACAACCTGTAGGCGGTCCAATATATAGTTCAGGATGCCCAGGAATAATACATTGGCATAATCTAGACTTGACATAATCAAGGCTTGGACTACCGTCTTTCTATGGGACAGTGGCAACAGTGGTAAGAAGTTCCTCATCATTTTTAGGAGCCTAAAACACGTGCCAGCCACAGATTGAACCTGCGACTTCATAGAAAGATTCGAATCAAGCATGACTCCGAGATTTTTCACAGTGGTGACAGGACTGGGTGGAGAAGGTTGATCCTGGGGCCACCAATTCCGCCATTCATCACCTGGGGTGTGTCCCCAAAAAATAATTTCAGTTTTGGCAGAATTGCATGACAGTTGGTTCTGTCGAAACCAATCAAACACTTTAGTCAGGCATTGGTGTATTAAGCTTTCATTTAGAGGCTCATCCTTTTCATACATGAACAAAAGTTGGGAATCATCAGCGTAGGTTATAACCTTTGCCCGTTGATCAGGCGGTTTATTTTAAGAGAGGAGTCCAGTATGATGCCGAGGATATGTGAGTGGTACGTGGGGGTGGGAGGGGTTCCCAGTGTGGCGGGCCACCAGGAGTTCCCCTAAGCCAGAGGTCTTCAAACTTTTGTAGGTTGAGCCTCCCCAGCTCAATTTTTTTAGCTGTTGGGCGTCCCCCAACACCTGACAGAAATTTCTGGAATCTGGTATATTACATAATCTTTTTGTAAGATTGGAGACTTTCTAATAAACCCTTGTAAGTCCATTCTGCATTCTCTTCTCTCTCTTACACTTTGGAAGTCGCACGTATTATGGGGTGACTAGTGGGCAATAGCATGGCATTTTAGCACCACAGAGCTATGTTCAACCTTTAGGCTTGGCGATAAGATGTTTGTTTTCCTCGCATTTGGGGGAATAATGGATATGGTTTCATTACGCACTGTGTTAGTTGCATCTTAGCGGTGGAGTGTGGTGTTTGCTCATGGGAGACACGAAACTCGGTGGCATTTTAACTTAGGAGAAAGCTGTTACTTTTATGAAAGGTATATGAGAGAAGCAGAACGACAATAAATATGCTCTACTCTTTTTCAGAAATTGTTCACTCTTGGAAACTGTTCAGAGTACAGTACTGAAAACGACAAGCGGTTGCCTGTCGTCTGAAGGTAACGAATCCCCAAATAGGGGTTAGTCTAAAAACCTAAGGGACCAACACCCTGACGAATGCCAGTACGACTCTTGTGAGCGTTTAATGTTGACAGAAACATGTTGGTACAAGCAGCTGGGATCTAGGGGTCTTTACCTCCCCAAAATAATCCCAACAGTTTAATTTTAAATTCCGCCAGGAGGTGACATGAATAAAATTGTATACAGTCTCCCCCTAGGTAGTTTTAATATATATGTCTGCACACCTGTGGTCCCTTCTTGAGGGAATATTTTTCCTTACTTTGTTCGCTGTCATTAATTGTGTTTGTTGTCACCTTTCATCTTTCTGTGACCTCACCACTACTTTCTTCATCTCTCAAAAAACATTGCGCTCCGCCCTCTGTGTTGGTCTGCACGAGGGCGTTTGACGCGGCCCAATGATGAAGCATGACACTGCAAAGTGTGTGAGGGCAGTATTATAAGAATAATGCTTTTTCCTTTTCACAAACATTCTAGGTTCTGATAGTAAATGATAACAGTGTGTCTTTCTTACTATCATGGTGACCTGTTACTAAAAAGGTTTAGGTAGCTCTTCTCTGCATAGTGAGTTCTACACGTTTGTTAGGGGAGTCAGAGGAGGCTTCAATTCTCCCTTGTATCTCTTTCTTGTGATAGTATATATTACATAATCGACCGCCGCACGTATATCCTGGGCCATATCTAGCAAATAATGTTCAACACAATAAGAGTGTTTAGTAAAGTGCAGGTTTGTGAGTGGGTGTGCTGAAATGACAGATTATTACACAGCTCAAACCACCCTTTCCTAGATAAAATATGCGCAAATTGTTTTTACTAGGATGTTTTGTTTTACACATGACATAGATTGATAACACCACCAACATAGATGTGACGGGTGTGCCTGTTTTTCGCCACAGACGGTCAATCTGTGGATGGATTTTTTCTACTGCCATCCTCAGGTTGTGCTCCACATCCAGGGGCAGATCTACAAGGCACTTCCGAAGCACAGGGATGCGACATATTTACAAGAATATGCCGCACCTCTGTGCTTCTCCTTGCGCTGGCGCACAAACTGCAGCCATGCGCTAGCGTAGGCACCATGGTGCAAGGATGCCTGCGTCGTGGGGAGATTGGTTTTGTGCAGGAAGGGGCACCTTCCTGCACATAAACAATCACTACAGGCATTTGCCTCTTTCAATGCATGCTGTAGAATACAGCACGCATTGAAAGAGGGAAAAACGAGGAGAAATGAAAAATTTCTCCTCGTTGCGCCTCGCTAAGCCACCTCTAGGGTGGCGTAGCATTCAGACGCATTTCCAGATTTACGATTCCTCGTAAATCTGGAGATGTGTCTTGTTCCATGGCTGTTGCGTGGGAACACCCACAGCAATACCCATGGAACAACCCTTCAACACAAAGTGCTGTGTGTGAAGGGGCCGTATTTACAAGGAGAGGAAAAGTCACGCAGGGTGGCTTTTCCCGTCCTTGTAAATATGGAGGAGCCCCCTGCGCCACCAGTACGTCACGAAAAGTGATGTACTGGTGACGCAGGGCGCTTGTAAATCTGCCCCCTAGTCTTTAATACCGCAAGTGCTGAGAACCCAATCTCACATAAATAGGACGAGCTGAAATGCAAGAGAGTTTTGATAGCATTTTCTCTCAAAGCTGAATATTCTGCAGACATTTTCAGCCAAGACAGGGACTGTAAGGGAGACAGTGTTGTCAGATTTTTCGAGCACTCCCTAGCTCAGAGCTGGTACACGAGAAACAAATCGTCTCTAGAAATCATTAACAAACGTTTTAGTCAGCATTATAATGGGATAATTGCCCACCAACCTGTTATGGACCCGAAGACAAAGTTGAAAGTCCACAGAGAGGGCACTGAACGAACACCTAATTGAGAATTCCTAAGTAGTACGATAAGTTGCTTGCCTGAAGCAGTTGGGGTTAAGGACACATCGGGCTTATGTTTAAAAAAAAAGAACTAATAATAAATGAATGATGTCTATTTTACTTCAGAGCAATATTGTCTGACAAACTTTGTGGTGGCAGGGACATGTTAAGGATTTTGGGTGCCCTGGGCCAAAACTATTTTGGGGGCCCCTGTTCGGTACAGCTTTGAGTCTAAATGATTTACTTTCAGCTCTGCCTTACCCTCTTTAGCCAGGCTACTAACGGTGCACAGGCACTATGGATGAAATTCTAAAAGCTTTTACATCTAATATTCATAGATAGTGATGTGTGTTTTCACTGTTGTTTCAAAGCAGCAGCCCACCAATTTTACAGTGAATAATATCTGTGACATCCTTCAATTTCTCATGTGTGAGGACCCGCTTGGATCTAAAATAAACTTTTTAGAATGCAAGTTTTTATTGTGTGGTTGCAAGAGCACTTGAACACAGCTTAACTGCCTACATCAGATCGCCGGCAGAGCGCAAAGTCAGGAAAATGACACAGCGTAAAGGTCTACATCCCGGAGGACGACGCCGCGTTTAATGCAAGCTAATGCAAGACGTAGAGGCCTCTAGCAAAGAAACCACTTTTTAAAAACTCAGAAACAACAAAAGGGAAAAACAAAAAAGAAAAAAGAACCCTATTCCCCCTCCCCCCAGCCCACCCCCTCTCCGCATCAGTTCAAACCCGACCACCAATGACACTCTACAGCCCCCACGCAATGGACCCTCAATGAACCATACCCGCGTTGGCTATTCCAGGTGGCTCTAAAGGAATGAGTTGTAGGATCTGCAGATATTTCGGGCAAGTGACCTCCCGCATGTCTTGGTGAGAACCTGCATAAACGGTGCTCACAGCTTGGCAAATTCCCCACCCTTCCCCTCGGCCCCCAGCGACAAGCGCTCCATAGCCAGCTGCTGCCACAGGCGAAGAATCCAATCATGGGGGTCAGGAACTACCAGGGACCCCCAATGAGCTAGAAGCACCTGTCGAGCCGTCAACAAGGCCATGGCAATCTGTTTACCCCTTATTGACCTCAGCGGGAAAAACCTAGGATGGGGAAGACATAACAGCGTGTATTCAGGAGCGCGCGGTAAGGTGATCTGAAAGGCCGCGTCTACATCATTGAGGATGGCTGTCCAATAACGCACTAGCTTCGAGCAGTGCCAAAGCAAATGAACCAGGGTGCCAGGCAGACTGCACCCCCGCCAACAGCGGTCGGATCTGGATCTATCCCAAGTCTGAGTGCGCGCCGGAGTATGATACCAATAAGTAACCACCTTGTACGCAGATTCCGCTCCTGCCACGTTAGCAGCCGTATGATGCGCCCGATAAAAAATGTGCTCCCACTCCTTATGCGTTAAGGGCCTCCCCAGCTCCATTTCCCACCTGATTTGTGCCCTCGTGCGACGCGCCGGCGAGTGCAAGGTAATCATGGAGTAAAGTGCAGATATGAGCTTACGGTCCCCTTTCTTACACACCAACCACTTCTCAAAGGCCGTGAGGGGCCGAGACATAAGCGCCACGTTCTCCGCACGCGTAACCCAATGAGTAACCTGCGAGTAATGGAAGGCATCGGAAGCTGGAAGACCAAAATGTTCACGCAGCTGAGGAAAGGGAATCACGCCCTACAGGTCAAAAAGGGAACCTATGCGTTTACAGCCCTCCTCCCTCCAACGCTGAAAAGTCGGGACGCGCATCCTGGCCGAAAATCAGGATTATCCACGATGGGGGACATCGGAGAGGGAAATGTGGTCCAGCCCCCCGGACCCGCAAGCCGATCCCATACTCGGAGGGTTGGGGAGGTAATCGCCGAGGAGTACAGCCCCCACGCCCTATGCCTGCACGGAAGCCACAGCTCACGCCATATATTGCACCCGGCTACTGTTTGATCCATAAAATTCCAGTGCTTGCTGGAAAGAGGTCTGTTCCATTCGACAATGTAGCGGAGGCACGCCGCCTGGTAATAAGCGCTCACTAAAGGAAAGCCCAACCCACCCTGCACCTTAGGTGAAGATACGAGCGCTAACCCAAGCCGTGGCTTCTTTTTGTCCCACAAAAACCTATTCAGAAGGCCTTGCAGCCTCCGTAGCACTCCCGAGGGGGACTCAAAGGAAGCAACTGAAAAATATATAAAATGAGAAGAAGCACCGTCATCTTTACCGCCGCCATCCGTCCATACTACGACAACTTGAGCCGCGTCCACGCCCTCAACGCCTTGTCTGTCTGCTCCATTAACGAGGCATAGTTAAGAGCGGCCGTTCTGGTTGTAGACGCCGCCAGCCGAATGCCCAGATACAGAATATCCGAGTGCGACCACTGAAAAGGAAAATCCTGCTGCAGGTCCAAGACCTCAGCCTCTGGAACGGAAAGGTTCAGAATATGTGACTTTGTAAAGTTGACTTTGAACCCCGCTACCGCCCCAAAGGCAGTTAACTCCGCGGTCAAGTACCGAAGCGTGGTCCGGGGCTGTGTAAGCGAAAGAATGACATCATCGGCGTACATGGTGATTTTGTGCGTGTCAGCCCCAAATTTAAGACCTTCAATGTCAGGGTTGGATCGAATGCGCTGGGCAAAAGGCTCCATGTAGAGCGCAAACAAGAGTGAGGATAAGGGACAGCCTTGCCTCGTACCCCGGGCAATGGGGAAAGCGACGACTTACACCCATTCACTCTCACTGCCGCTGTGGGGGAGGCATAGAGGCAACGGACCCACCGAATAAAGTTATCACCGAACCCAAAGCCGCGCAGCACAGCAAAAAGGTACTCCCAGCCCACGCGGTCAAAGGCCTTCTCCGCGTCAATCGACAACAGGAAGGCTTGCATGCGTGACTGGTGGACAAGATCCAAAAGGTGCAGAATACGCTTCGAGTTATCCCCACCCTGACGCGTCGGAATGAAACCGGATTGATCTGGATCTATAATATCATCCATAAGGGGGCTAAGCCGAGCAGCCAAAACCCCCGCAGAGAGTTTCACGTCAATATTAAGGAGGGAGATCGGCCTGTACGACCCACACTCCGCGGGGTCCTTGCCAGGTTTAAGAATCACGGATACAGCCGCCTCAGACATGGAGGGCATCACCGCACCAGAAGTGAGAAAGGAGTTAAAAAGCCTCGCTAAAAGAGGAGCCACCTCCCTACAGAACGTCTTATAGAACAAGGCCGTAAAGCCATCCGGGCCTGGAGACTTTGCAAGCTTGAGGCGCGAGATCGCCGCAATCACTTCCTCAACACGTATGGCGGAGTCAAGCATGTCCGCCGAAGATGCAACTAAAGGAGTAATAGCACAAGCCCGCAAGTAGTCCTGCGCGTCCTGCATGGGAGCATCCTCTTTCGCATAAAGGCGCTGATAGAACTGGCAAAAGGTCTCAACAATGAGGGCATCCGAGGTATGTTCAACCGCATTCTGGTCCCGAACAGAGTGGATTGCAGACGCCTGCGTTTGCGCCCATAGCCTATGCACGAACATTCTCCCACACCGATCCCCTCTAAGGTAGAATTTATGCCGCAGACGCAGAAGAGCATGCTCTGCCCTATCTAAATCTAAATGCTTTAGCATACGCCAACGCTTCTCTAGCTCTCTCCATACCCTCGGCGCACCAGTCCGCTTATGGGCAGGCTCCAACTCCCCCACTTCCCTCTCCAGCTCCGCACGCTTCTCCCTGCGGATCTTCGCGTAAGACGCAGCAATCACTATGAACTCTCCCCGCACTACTAGCTTCAACGCTTCCCACCCCGACGCCAAGGCCGTACCGTCCTGCTCATTCTCCGAGATGTAGTGCACAATTGCATCTCAGACGCGCTTGGTGACGGCATCAGAATGAAGAAGGGAATCGCGAAGACGCCAACCCGGGGAGGTAGACCGCATGCATCGCGCGGGAAGGAGTACCGAAATAAGAGATTGATCCGAAAGGGAGCGGGGCGTGATATCCGCCGCGTGCAACAAAGGGAGAAGGGACGAAGAGGCTAAAAAGTGGTCAAGGCGCGCATACGTTTTGTGCGCCGCTGAGAAGTAAGCGTAATCCCGCGCCTTCGGGTGCTGAGCTCGCCACACATCACACAGCCCGCAATCAGTCAGCCACTGCTTCCCAGTCTACGACAGCGCACCCGCCTGAGTAGATCGCTGCTCTGACCGATCTAAGATAGGGTCCATTACCACATTGAGATCCCCTCCAATCAAGATTGCCGAATCAGGGGAGACAAGCACCTCAGACAGCGCACAACGCAAAAATGGCTCCTGACGCTCATTCGAGGTGTAAATCGACCCAACTGTCAAACAGGCGTCTCCCCATTGCAGCCTGATTTCCAACAGCCGCCTTCGTATGTCGCCACCATGGACACCACCCTACATTGCGACTGTGCACTAAGAAGAATTGCTTCCCCACTTTTATTAGACGGCCCGAGGACCAAAACTGCTGTGGAAACCGTCTATCTCTCATGCGCTTAGTATCTGAGGCCAGCAGGTCGGTTTCCTGGAGTAAACATACATCCCCCTCAGCACTCTCTAAGAGGGAGAGGATAGCTGCTCGTTTGACAGGATTATTCAGCCCCCTGACATTTAAACTGACAACTTTCAGGTCCTTACCCAACATAATAAACGGGAAACACCGGGCTAAGTACCCGCTCCAGATCTTCCCTCCCAGAGATAACGCGGACCAACTGATTCAACCTAGTGAGCTGCCGTGGCAACCCGTGAACTGATGCGGAGACCCAAAATAAAACCCAAAGACCCCCTTCAAAACAAGTAGACAAAACCCCTGCAAACTACACAACATTGAGCAAATCAGAAAACATGACAAAAGTCCGTCACAAAGTTCAGAGTGTGGGGAAACGTGGCACAAGCCCCCACCGCCACTGGTCATCCACAGTTACCAACTCGACAACTCAGTCACGGAGAAAAGCACTCACTGGCAAGCATCTCCTCCCTCCGGCCCCAGCTAAAGCACCCCAGTGGTCGCCACAACACACAACTCAGGGAGTCACCGGTTTGTCCGTGGCCTGCAACACGGAGGAGAGGACAGCCTCACGCTCCAGCCTGCGAGCCGCCATGTCAGGAGCAGGGCTCGTCTTCGACGCTCCTACACGCCGCCACCCAGAGGAGCGGCGGCGTCTGCGGGGGGATGACCCCCCGGCTCCCGCTCCGTCAGTAGGCTTCTCAATGTGTAGCATGTCACACGCCGCCTCCTGCGAACGAATCTGGTGCAATGCGCCTTTGTACTTAAAGATGAGTCTAAACGGATGGCCCCAGGAGTAAGCGATTTGTTGCTCGCGAAGGTGACTAGTAATGGGCTTAAAGGCTCTGCGCTTATTAAGAGTGGAGGCGGCCAGATCCTGAAAAAGCATGGTTTGGTGACCACGAAACTGCACCGGGTGCAGATCCTGCGCCCTACGCAGTATACGCTCCTTCAGTTGAAAGTTATGAACGCAAACAAGGATATCGGGAGGGGGAGCGTTAGACCCCCGCGGTAGGCCCACACGATGAACCAGGTCCAGCAGCATCTCCGTTGACTCCTCCTCCCCGAGAATCTGCAGAAACAGTGCACGAACGTAGGCCCCTAGGTCGTCTCCCTCGCTCTTCCATGGAACCGCACGAATCTGAATGTTGATACGTCTGGAGCGGTTCTCCAAATCTTCCACCTGCGTTTGGAGCTCCCCATTCTGGTCCCGCAGACGCAACATTCCCTGTTGAAGCTGGTGCAGATCATCCTACCTGCTGAGAACGTGCTCCTCCAGTGTCCCAACCCACTCTCCAATGTCATCAACGTCTCGCCGTACCTCGCGCAAGTCAGCGGAAAGTGTAGACCGAGGGTCCTGGATGTCCTCCTTGATAGCAGAGAAGAGTTCGAGCATAAAGGCCTTAGTCGCGGGCGCGTCTGCCTCATCCACCGCTGGAGCCCCGACTGTGGGCGATAAGGACGACGCGCCCACCAGCTTTTGTTCAGGGTCCTTCAGCGTCTTCTCCCTCCGCCCTCGAGACGTTGCCATCGCGGCTCCTGCGATCGTCTCAGCTGCCACACCTGCCACCCCGCTACCGCCAAGCACCTGAACTCCCAGCAGCACCTGCACCGGTCAGCCAGAACAGAGCGCACAGGCGACGACTCCTCCAGGGCGACGAGAACACCGCACCTCTCCCGTCGTCCCACCTCTGTAGCTGGATATGTGCCCACAGGCCAGGCAAGGTGCCCCCTGCGCCCATACGCTCCTCGCAGGGCAGTCAAGGCCAAGACACACGAAGACCTATAAAACCAGGCTGGCCCAGCTGGAACCAGCCCCAGCGGGGGCACCAGACACTACAAACCCAAGCCACCCGTTCCAGCAGCTATCTCAAAGGCACTGGGGTGGCGTATCAACGCCGCTTGTAGCCCCAATAGGCGTCAACACTTTGTCTTCCAGGGCAGCACCAGCCACATAGGAGCTCTCCACCCCTCCCGCTGCCGCATACAGGGCCGCGGAACCAGGCCCCCACCAAGCAAATCCTACCGTCCCTGTCTGGGAGGCCCAGTGTCCTGTCCACAGAACAGCCCGTTGCTTGCCTCTCCTCCGTCACAGGGCCCAGTGGTACAGCAGCCACACCCCCGCCGCCACACGCCAGGCCCCACTGCTAGGCCACGTGCTGCTCCTCACGGGCCCTAACGCAAAGCGTAGCGCCGTCCGCCGATGCGCGGACCGATGCCCTCCAACGCAAGCACCCGCTCCTCCTCACCTTGCCTGCCCCACAGGGCCGCCGTTGTCCACAGGAGGCCAACACTCTACCCCCGGGCAGCACCAGCCCCAGGGAAGCCCGCAGTCACTCCACCCGCAAGATGCAGGGCGGTAGGACCAGGCCTCCGCACATTAGATCGCCGAGCCCCTGGCAGGGATGCCCAGCAGACTGTCGATGGACCGGACCTCCTCGTGCTGCCCCGCCGTCACGGGGCTCTGCGCCAGATCAGCCAGTCGTACACAGCAGGCCCCACCGCTAGGCTGCACACCACTCCTCACCACCGCGGGCCCTCTCGTGGAACGCAGCCCCGTCTGCCGATGCGCGGACCGATGACTTTCAGGGCCCGCACCTCCTCACCGTGCGCGAACCCCGTGGGCCGCCGACACCTACCGGCCGCTCACAGTCCTCAGGACACAGGCCGTAGCTCCTCTGGAAGTTGCATGGCCTGTCACGCTGCCCAGACTCCAGCCGCCATCTCGCAGCCCCGGGGAGATCCGGACCTGCGCTCAAGTAATGTCTCCCCGGAAGGCACCTGCCACCACGCACTCCCAGGCGGCGTCTCAGCAAGCTCTGCCCGGTACCGTTTCCACACTGCACGACCCTCCAACAGCTAGCGAGGTGCTCCGCTGTCACACCCCTCGAGTGCGCAGCTCACCGCCGACCTCCCACCGGGACGCAGCAATGCTGGGGCTGGGAGGGATATGCCACACAGGAGCCGTCTCCAGCACCGCGGCTCAGGGCAATCACCGCCGCCAGGTCTGGAACAGCCACACAAGGGACCCACCGGTAACCATGGATGGGCACCAAAGGGGGAGATATCGCAAAGCTGAAGAACGACGGCGCCGGAGGGATAGAGACTTGCGTCCTATCTCGCCGCCATCTTGGCCACGCCCCCCCTAAAATAAATAGACTCCTTACATCAATCACATTAAAAATAAATAAAACAAAACAGTATTTACAAGAATCTGTTTAGGAATTATTCCAGGCCATCAGAGCAAAAACAGAGCTGTCTATCAAGGGGCCCCCTGGAAAGCTGGATTGCAGTGCATGTAAATGTGTCCTTTTGTAGTTTAGGATGAAAATCTTGATGGGGCATGACATGCCCATACTTGTGTACAGGGGCGCAACTAGACCCGAACTTCGGGTGGGGGCTAACACTCCCAGCCAGGGCTGGCCCAACACTTGTTCCACACAGTGCAACAGTCTTTTTTGGTGCCCCCTCCCACATTTCCTCCTTCTCCATGAATTCCCTCACTACCACTCACCAACGATGCACCTCATCTCTCTTCATTTTGTTATAGCGCTACTCACTGTTTACTCACACTCAGTTCTGTGATCTGCATGGTACACATTCTATGGAGCAGGCAGATTAACCCTCTGCGCTGTGTGGGTGGCAGGAGTGCTCATGTGAGTGCACGGGGAGCCATGCAACAGTTTGAGAGTAGGGTAAGAGGAGTGACTGCAGGGTGAGCGAGGTGATCATATGAATTTGGGTGCAGATATAAGTGCAGAGTGGGACGAATGAATGTATGGTTAGTGGTGGGCTTATTTGAGTGAGATTGCAGATTGAGCAGTGAGGGAGACAGGTGAGTGAAGTGTCACTTGAGCGCAGGTTGAGTAGTGTGCTCGTGTGATTGAAGGGTAAGGTACAGGGTGAACAGTGCAAGTGAATTGTGAGTGCAGAGTGATCACTGTGAGTGCAGGGTAAGTGGGTGAATGGTGTGAGTGCATGGGGAGCAGTGTGAGTGCAGGGTGAGCGTGAAAGTGAAGGGCGAGAAGGAGGAGCGAGTTGTCTGAATGCAAGGTGTACATTTGAAGTAACTCAGAATGTTATTGACGGCAGCGTAGGGTTTCAAAAGTGTTAAACTATTGCTAATATGGCAGTAACCAGGGATCAGGGTGGAGGAAATAAATAAATAATGTGGTGATCCTGCAACAAACTCCCAGTCTTGTTATTAGGGTTGCCAGATCATTATTTTGATGACCCAGGCGGTGCAAAAATAAGCAGTCACCTAAAGCTCTTTTGTCACTACTTAAATAGAAATAACTTTTACTTGTGTTCTAGGGCTGCTTGAATAATCTATGGCTGATAATAAAAGATAACATGCTTCTTTATTTACAGACAAGCAATTTGCAGTCTGTTTAAAAGAACACATGGCTGGCTGGCATTTTGCGCGCCTGCCTGGGTAGTTTTAAAATAAACTTTGTGTCCTTTCTGGGAAGCGCTAACCCTCCCAGGAGGGGGTTAATTCATAGAGCCCTGTCTGTTTGTTTACCTTCGGTTTTAGCAGAGGACACTTCCTGCCTCCTCACTGCAGCTGAAGCATTTCAGCTCTGCGACTTAACCCCCTTCTGGGACGGTTAACATAACAAAAGCATGGGCACTTCGTGCCCTGTGGATTTCCTCTCCCTCCCCCCTCACCGGAGTTCTCTAAAAAGACTTGCGACTTGTGACTCAGGGAACAAAGGTAAAATTAGAGTGGAGTTCGTGCCCCCCCTAGGATGGTGTCGCGCCCCCCCAGGGGGCGCGCCCCACAGATTGAAGAAGTCTGCCCTCAGATGAGGGGGCGGGTCCCAGGAATAAGTACTTCATCCTTGTCTGAGTTGAGCTTGAGGCAGCTATCTTTCATTCAGGTGGCCATGGCCTTCATCCCGCTATGAAAGTTAGTTCTGGCGGCTGTGGGTTCATTGGTGAGGGAGAGGATCCCCTGGGTGTCATCATCTTAGCAAACAATGTTGAGTCTGTGGTTTCTGACGATGGCCGCGAGGGGGGCCATGTAGACGTTAAAGAGGGTGGGGCTCAGGGAGGAGCCCTGGGTCACACTGCAGCTGATCTCTGTGAGTTCTGAGAGAAACAGAGGTAGTTCGACTCACTGTGTTTGGCTGGTAAGAAAGGAGTTGATCCAGTCCAGGGCCTTGTTGTGACCCTTTCCCTTATGACATCTTCCGTAGAGCAGCCATCTCCATTGCCCCAGAGCTTTGCTGCACCATCAACTTCTCCATCGAAACCGCCACCTTCCCCAATGACTGGAAATACGCTCAGATCAGCCCCTTACTGAAGAAGCCAACCACCGGCCCGATAGACTTCAAGAACTTCAGACCCATCTCCCTCCTTCCCTTCCAGCCAAGGTCATCGAGAAGGCCATCAATGCCCAACTCTCCAAGTTCACCGAAAAGAACCATATCTTGGTTCATTGATGTGGTTGTAGGTGATGTTCCCACTGGCGGAGAAGAAGGGGTAGGGCATGTGTCCGACTGTGTGGATCGGAGCGGTGATGCCATGATCTGAGTATTGTTGTCTATCGACATCCATTTTGTATGTGACTCGTGGCAGAACATTTTCTACAAAAGAGGAAGTAAGCAAAAACATACATATATGTGTGAGCCCACACTGGACAAGCAATGTTCAGGTACAAGGGTGGCCTGGTTTCTTATCCCTAGGTGACCAGATGGGCCTGAAATCACCCATCTCCCCAAGGTTATGTAGGAGAGATATCTTCTGGTCACAAGAATCAAGGTTTTGCACTAATTGCATTGTCATGACTTGTGATGCAACTTCCCATGTCCTATATTTGAGGTCATAACCTTTCCAATTGATAACGTAATAGAGGACTCCCTTTCTTACCTTGGATTAAGCATATCATGTATTTCATGTTCATTCCCACTGATTGTTAAGGACTCATTTTAGACTGAATCCTATGTTTAAATGAATAATACAGCTAAGTGATAGACAGGATGAAACATTAGAGTGTTAAGTATAGAATGCAACTTGATTGATTATCTCATCTGGTCTCATGAAGCGAAGCTGTAACTCTCAGTTTCTCTTCAACTGACTTTATTTTGTTAATTAACTGACCTTGTCTCTGATGCAACAGCGACAGGGACATTAGAGGCCTGTCTGTGGGTGTGGACGGGCCATCAAAAAAACAACTGTAAACCACCTCTTGCATTTGAGGTTCGCACACACAATTTAGAGTTTGGCAGTTTGATAAATGAAAATCTGGCCCCAGTCTGTCATCTTACCTCATTTCTCTTCATCTGTTGACTAGGGTATATACATGAAATGGTGGGTGGTCCAATGGAAAGCCAATATACGGCCTGCCATATTTACTCTATTATTTCTAACGATAGAAACATGGCAGTTCAACCTCCACACATGAATAGGAGGAAGAAAGGAATAAATAACCAAGCCCACCCACAACCATCATAGGGCCATATTATCAAGAACAGCGATAATATTATCGCTGCTTTAGCGGCAGGAAACTGCCTCTAAAGTGGCGATAAAGGGCTTGATAATGCCCTTGTGAATTCCAATAGAAGCCCAGGTTTGCGGTCCTTCACACCAGAACCTGGGCTTCTATTGGAATTCTCTAGGGCATATTATCAAGCCCTTTATCGCCGCTTTAGCGGCAGTTTCCTGCTGCTAAAGCGGCGATAATATTATCGCCGTTCTTAATAATATGGCCCATACTACCGACTCTACAAAAAAGTGACATACCTGCGGTAACAATCTTTCTGGTGGATACTCTATCTACCTGCGGATTCCTCACATGTAGAACATCCCCAGTTGCTAGACTGGAATCGGAAAACTTCAAAGCCCTTACATCGCTGGTAGGGGATGCTGGCTACGTAATGATGCCAGAAGTGGTATCAGGTGGCATCGCCAAATCGATATCATTCCCACCCCAGCAGAACATTGTCAGTTTCTATCCATTTTGCCCTGCCTTCGTTGAACGTGGATGGACTTATATAGACAGAGAAGTAAACTACCAAAACATAAACTAGGATCTTAGTAACTTTACCTATAACACATAAAAGAGAGAGGTGGGCAGACCAGTGAGGAATCTGCAGGTAGAAAGAGGATCTACCAGAAAGAATGTTACTGCAGGTAAGAGTGGGTTTCAGAGCAATACCTTGCTCCTGAAGGACAGCTGATGAATAGTTAAACAAGGAAATCTTGCCCATATTGCCGCCTTGCAGACCTTTTGCATAGAAACGCCTCTTTCACCAGAGCAGAAGTGGTGCATTTGGGCCTTGTAGAATGCCCACTGATCCCTTCTAGAGGGTCCTTCTTGGCCAAAGCATAGCAGGTCTTGATGCAGAGAATAATCCATCCCAAAAGGGTTCTTTTCTGCACAGCTTTAGGTTTCTTGGCACCACAGTCCGCAGCAAAGAGCTGGTCATACAGATGTATGTCCTTGGTGTCTTCCAGATAGTAGTTGACACCCGTCTAGGACCAAATCTATGCAACAGCTTCTCCTCCTTCGCGGGATGGGGGTAAATGATTAGAATCATAAGCAGCAACTTAATCAGTGTGCATTGAGTGTTGAGAACGTACAGTCACCTACAAAATCAGACTTATATAAAAGCATGTTTGATCATCCTGAAGTTATTTTAGAAAAAGCAGTGACGGCGTGCAATGCGTCAATTTTCTGGACTTAATAAAAGGCATTAAAAACTTTTTAGAATATTTCTGATAAAAACCACAGTAAAAAGTCAAAAGTAACATCAACTTTTTAAGAGTATCGTTATGCAGGCATAGAAGTGATTCTTAGTTGTACTGGAAGCATTGCGGAAAGCAGAGTAGGTACTTAATTGTGTCTGCCCGAACGCAGAACATTGAAGAACATTCTCATCTTCCTCTTGCATCACATAAATGATTTCTAAGGGCACTGTCATGGTTCACTGACAAATAAGTCAAAATGGAAGTTTTAGCTATTTCAGTACTAAGGGCCATGTTATCAAGGAACGGCGATAACATTATCGCCGCTTTAGCGGCAGGAAAATGCTGCTAATACGGCGATGATGGGCTTGCTAATATGCCCTTGTGAATTCCCATAGAAGCCCAGGTTCTGGTGTGAACCTGGGCTTCTATGGGATAACATAAGTTGCCTCTCACCTGTTACTGACCCCACAATTGAATCAATAAAGCTAAACAGTTATGGGAACCTGCGGTTTGGGCAGTTAGAAAATCATTGTTGTAAAAACTGACAAAATACAACTGAGGATTCCCCTTATAAAGCACAGCCTAGAAGTTATTATCTGTGGTGTCTAAGGCTTTGGCCTTGCCTCCTACTGAAATATGTATCCAAGAGGTTAAACCCCCTGAGGCCCGCCCAAACAGGATGGAATTGCTGGTGTATAAAAAAAGATGTAAACATCGAGCATTATGGGACCAATAGCCCAGGTTTCCTGTGGCATAATTATTAGGGGTGGACGCTGAATTCTGCTCGGCCAGCGGAGTTTGCAGAGCTTTGCCCTCTCCATGCGGAGTTCCAAAAAACTCAGCGAAGCAGTGTAGAGTGGAGTTTTTCCTCTCGCACGGCTCGCCAATGTTAGGTTGGTGAGTGCAAGCTAGAAAAACCATACTGTAGACCAACTCCCGATGAGATTTCCGAACTCGGGCAGTCACAGCAGGTTGCTACCGCTCGCATTGACAAACCTGCTGCTCGCGTTGAGGGAGCCGCCACTAGAATAAAATATCTACTTAAGCGGCAGAAAGAAGCAGCGCCCTCTTGCACTACACATTGTGCCATTCACACTGATTTTGTAGAGCAGGACAGACTCCCTGCACTAAAAATCAGCTAGAGTAGTGTGACTTACCTCACTCCGCTGCTCGCAGAAGATTTTTTTCAGCAGAACTCCACAAACTCCACCCAGGCCTAATAATTATATATCGTAGCCACTTATAAAGAATAGCCAGTCCGGGGGAAAGTACTTTAGATTGTAGACCTGCGATCTTCCTGCTCAATACTTTCATTGTATGCCTCTTATCGCTGCTCATTGGGCTCAAAGAATAAGTACACTGAGGGGCAAGCAAGATCATGGGGTCTTCCTGTGGGGCCTAAGGCACGTTTGTTCTATACCCGGTGGGGTGCTGGTTTTACATCTAAAGGAGAGGTAGCTTCTGAGACAGTGAGTCAATCGCACAACCCAAGGTCACTCGGGGGGGGGGACCTGTTTCCCATTACTGGTCTTTCTGCCGCATTCGGGAATCCATAGGGGCCAGCACAAAATCTCTGATCCATAAAAATACCCCAAAGGGTATGGCTGGATGCCAGTTAATCTGGCTGGATTGGGTGGACCCAGAGTTGTCAGGAGACATGTAACTGTAATATAGTTGTTAAAATTACCTTTTACGTAGTCCCCCGACCACCGCTTGGTATCTGGGCCAAGCCAATCAACCCTCTAAACTAAGATGCTTGAATTATAAATTCCTGTGCCAATGCTAGAGTTTAACTTAAACCTGTGAACCACCTTGTTCCTTAGTTCCTCAAATGTTTTTAGTGCAGGTTTATTATGTGGCGGTGCATTCCCACTGATTATCACATACAGGGTTGTCTCCAGGGGAAAGTTGATTACCTTGCATGCCCAGGTGATTTAAGGCTGTAACACTTAAGGAAGGTGTTTGATGCATGAATCATCCAAATGTACAGGGGACTCTGATCTCCAAATCCCCCAGGTGGGCTCCCCACCATAAGGTAGAAAGTTCTGTCACTACCGTAACCACGGTAGGGGAAATGAAGGCCATCCTGCAGGCCAAGTTCGCCTCATTCCCCCACCAAACCACTTCCACTGCAGTGCTGGGGGGAGATTACGGAGGAGTCTGACAGGTCTCTCCCTCACTGTAATCACTGTCTGTGGAGGCACCACTGCATGGTGAACATTTGCCAGCATGCATGCGCTACAAGGAGATTAAAGGAAGCCAGCAGACCACGGAATCGGAGGACATTAAGTACTGTGATTTTGCTGGAAAGAAGGAACCATTTTCTGGATATCGGAAATCCACTGGGAAGGAGGAAAGGCACAGAGCAGGGTGGTGTTCAGCCCTGACACTATGAACTGAACTCACCTCACTGGGAGGTCCACAGGAGTGATTTGGGCTCTTTGATTGAAAAACCCAGGTTGAAATGGGAACGCTGTCAACTGCAGACAGGGCGAACCCACCTCTGACATTGCAGCTGTGAATGGACAATTATCCAGGTATATTTTCAAAGATAGGCCACCACCAGCGTGATCCTTTCTTGAAGACTCCAAGAGCTTATGTTAAGCCAGAGGGTAGCCCTGCAAATTGGTAGTGCACAGCCAAATATCACAAGTAGTTCTGGTGCAATTGCTCCAGACACTATTAATAGCGCCCAAAGGGAAATAAAGTAACGGATTTAGAAAATGGCATTATGGGCAGTGGTACCTGCATTGTGACAGTCCCCCAGCCATGGTCTCCAATTAACATAACTTGTGTGTTTGTAAAGCACACATTCACTCGTAGGCATCTTGGAGCTGAATAACAGATGTTTATTTTTACCCAATTTAATGGTACTCATTTTATTGGACCTGAAGGAGCCGAACCTGCAGGTTCTAGATCTATTCTAGACTCACAATTTGATGGTTATTTTTCGCAGCGTTCAGGCATAGAGGGTAGAAAATATTGATAGTGTTTCCCATCAACTCATCAATAAATCCTCGTACAACTGAGTAACCACAGGCAACTCAGTAAAGTTAGTGGGTTTCTAATAAAGCCAAAAATAACTAGACGTAAAGACACCTCAAAATGAGAGTATATAAGTACATTGGGACAAACATAAAGCCAAATCTGCGCAATCAACGCAATCGATACAGCATAAATAAAACAGCAAGTTCCAGTATCAGTGTACAAAGGGTCATCACTCTAAAATTGAAATTCCCCTGCATTTAAACCTGCAAGAATAAACATTAAGCTGTCACTACTCTATCACTAGTATGACATCCCTATTTTAATTGCTATAGTAGGAAAAAGAATAAAGCAAAAGTGTATGCATGTGGAGTCTTCCTAAGAAGTCTTCTCCAATGAATGGGTCAAACAGCTTAAAGCTATAAAGCTAAAGCTCATATGAACAAGTCTAAAGAAGTTCAGCTACTCTACGTCTGAGTGTCTCGGAGTGTCAGAAGGAAAACTGGACTCTTACCCTACTTGTACATATAATCATAGGTTCAAATTTCCCAGAAGGCTTTTCGAATCGACACGCCATCCCTTCTCTGAATACGATCTCTCAGGTAGTCTTCCACAAGGCACCGATGTTCCCAAGTCGTAACAGGAGTGTCCTTGGCTCTCATGCAGATGTCAATGCGGAGCATGCAGATTCCTCTTATCGTCTGCAACACAATGTATCCCTTCTGTTCCTAGCCTAACTAAGGAAACAAAGGCGTTAGTCTAACTAACAAGAAGGATTCGTTCGCCTGCAACAGAAACGTGAGAAAGACAAAATGCACGGTGCACATGAAATGCAAGTGATCAATTTTAAATGAGAGATTCAAGGGAAACATTTAAGGCCTACAAATTCAGGCTAACATAAGAAAGTCAACTCATGAACAGTGTGAAATTGCATAGAAAATAAGGTACATTTAGTTAATATAGATGTCAACATTAAAATGCCACGTTACATAGGCACATCAAATCCTTTAATAGTTTTCAGTTATGTATTCATGAGTGCCTCACGTTAATGTTTTCAGCTAGTTACAGTCACTTTCTACGTTAATATGCTCCATGTTACATTTATATTGTCAAAGCACATTACAGTTCATACTATTACAGTTCACGTACTAAGACGCGCTGTTAATACGACAGGAATATATGTGAGTGTGAACTACTCTTGGGATTATATTGCACCCCTAAGATTGAAATGCATTTTCCGCTACATCAGTTCCCCCCTCTGATGACCTGTGTCATCATAAACACTTTCACCTCTCTCTGTAGAGTAGACCAATCTAAACTGATGTTGTAGCTATTCTTCTCTGACTAGACTCCTCCGAGCTGTTTCAGGTTTTCATAATGACTGTCCTGCAGTCTTTCGATCCTGCATTCCCTTTCTCTCAAGGAGTTTTCCATCTGTCTTGCCTTATGCCATCTGTATGCTCTTACCATTCCCAGCAAAAAGATAACACAAACCACAACTTTGATAATGGGCTTCAGAATGTAGCTAAGAATTCCTTTTCCTAGGCCAGTAAACTAACTTCCAACCTTTCCAAAAACTCTTCCAACCTTGTCCCACATTCCCCCAATCGCGAGATCATGTATTTCATGGTGTATTTCCATAATGATGCTTATATAATTTCTTATATCTCTACTGTTGTCAGAGATATAAGTGCAAAAACAACAATTCATGGACAGAATGCTGAACAATGTCATACATTCACCCAGTATGGAGATCTGGGCCTAATTCCATTGTTTGTTTGCTTCCCATGCCATTCCAGTTTAGACCCAGCTATATGCAAATCAGTCTTGATCCTGTTCCACATGGAACAATCCAGACCGAATGCCAAGACAGGTCCTCCCTGGACTGGAAACAAGCATTCTAGGACCGGTTTCGGGGATTAACCCTTCATCAGCCATGCTAGCTTGACTCCAGTGGCATGGAGAGCACGGGACCCACGTCTGAGCATACCCGTCCCACTCGGGTTGACAAATGCAAAAATAACAATTAATGGACAGAATGCTGAACAATGTTACACATTCACCCCAGTACAGAGAGCTGGGCCTAAAACCATCGTTTTATTGCTCCCAATGCAATTCCAGTTTAGACCTAGCCATATGCAAAGCAGTCTTGACCCTTTTCCCGACTGTTTCCGGCTCAGGGAGGTCTTGTCTTACCATGAGGAACAGAACGAAGGCTAATTTGCATATGCCTGAGTCCAAACTGGGGTGGTGTGGTGAACAAAAGAACAATGGATTAAACCCAGATCTTTGTGACTGTGGGTGAATGTTTGCATTGATCAGCATTCTGTCCATTTTGTGTTCCTTTTGCAGGGATATAAGTGAAACACCGCTGAACCTACAGCATTTTACAGACTCCACCTTCTTTTGCTAGCAATAATCTAAAGCAAGCCGATTCTGCATCACCATCACCCTTATCGAGACTATATCTCCATCTACGAGCAACAGAGACTAGTCTGTATTCACAGACAGCTTGTCCACTAATGTGTATAGGTTCTAATCTTGATGTCATTCAACACAACACCCACACTGGGTACCATTGCTTCAAATATGTCTGTCACGATCTCTCCTGCACCTTGTCTGGTGACTCAATTTCCTTTCCAATGTCCCCGGGTCTTCAAAAAGATATACCTTTGGAAATACCACAGCCACGTAACAATTCATACTAATTTGCTGGCAACCGAACATATGCATTCTTCCCGCACACAAAATATACATTTGGCACTACTTGAATAGCATCTAGCAAGAACGTTATGGAGGACTCATCAATCAAGAATATGTGATCACACACACTTTGTCCCATGAATATCTTATCAAGTATGTGAGTACTATCAAATGCAAAGCTTGCCTCGTTGATCCCAAGCTAAAGCTATTTGACCATAACTTCCTTTAGCCTTGTGAGCTAACTCCTCCTTAGTACACTCAAGCACCTTCTCCCTACTATCACATTTTGCAATTAATGCTCTATGTCTATCTTCTACCTTATCTCTGAATTTCTTTTCTATGTCTGTTAATGAACATGTTAAATTGTGTCTATGTGCATAAGCAGTATCTAAAGTCACAGTAGGTGTAAAAAACTTTCCCATTTTCTCTCCTTGCTTCTAATAGTAATATTTGTTCAAGTGCTTATAAGCTGGAACTTCTGAAAGCACTAGATCATAATTGGAGAAAGAGTACTCGTAATGACCTTTTCCATAACACATACTAAGAAGCAAACTGCAGGATATACCATAGGTCAATGGAAAGTGATGGTACCTAATGCCTTTTTCGACCGATGCAGGTAGTTGCATACACACATATAACATTCTCTTAAATCCATATTGTTCACATATTCATAGAGCCAATCAATCAATCAATCAAGGTTTGTAGAGCGCACTACTCACCTGTGAGGGTCTCAAGGCGCTGGGGGAGGGGGTGTGAGCAGCTCCATTAGGGTCATTCGAAAAGCCAGGTCTTGAGGTCCTTTTTGAACTGGTGCAGTGTCAGACTTCGTCAGATGAGAAGGTGGAGTTCGTTCCAGGTCTTGGCTGCGAGATAGGAGAAGGATCTACCACCTGCTCTGGCCCTGTAGAAATGGGGGGCGGTTGTTAGGGCTAGGTCGGCTGAGCGGAGGTTTCTCTTGGGGCCGTGGAAGGAGATTTGTTTGTTGGGGTATTGGGGTCTGGTGTTGTGGAGGGCTTTGTAGGCATGTGTGAGCAGCTTGAAGGGTATTCTTTCAATGGGGAGCCAGTGGAGGTTGCGGAGTTGTTGGGTGATGTGGGCATGACGTCAGATGTTAAGGATAAGTCTGGCTGCAGCTTTCTAGACGGTCTGGAGTTTGCTGAGGATATTTGTTCTTGATTCTGGAGTAGAGAACATTTCCGTAGTCCAGTCGGCTGGCAATGAGTGCATGGGTGACTGTCTTCCTGGAGTCGGGGGGATACATTTGAAGGTCTTGCGAAGTATTCTGAGGGTGTTGAAGCATGTTGAGGATATGGCGTAGATCTGGCGATTCATGGTGAGTGACGAGTCGAGTATGATGCTGGAGTTGCGTGCGTGGTCTGTTGGGGTAGGTGGGTCTCCGAGAGTGGGGTGCCACTAGAGTAGCTTTGCATAAGCATTTAGCGTATATTCACCTTTGGGCAAATCTACATGCAGCGAGCGACTAGCTTGCTCTATTAAGCACGTTTCAGATTCCAATGTACCCTGTTTAGAGGCAATGGTAGTAGGTACGAATGTCCCTTGTATCCCCACTTCCTAGACCTCATCATAGTGAGCACTGTATATGCACTCAATAATACCTGCAGCTATGACTCTGATTACCCTTACAATAAGTGTACCTGTAATACATTTGTGTTTACGACTCAAATTTCCAGACACCATTTTCATAACTCGGATTTCTGCTGTAAGAGAGTAAGCACAAGAGTCTCTTTCTCTGCCTCTTGAAGTTCTTAAGCAACAGAGTCTATGAACAGCATTCTCTGGGCCTTCGGAAATTCTGCAACAGTCTTTGGTACAGTAGGTACACAGTTCAGAAGACATCCCTATACTCCCCTCTTCTTCTAGGAAGGAGAGTCCCTATTTTATTCATCTTCCACTCAGCCCTAGGTTATCTTACTCACACAGCATTATTCATAGTTCAATTAACAGTTCAGTTTGCATCTCTTACGAGATCAGGGCCAATCTCCTCCATGACTCGTGTAATGGTCCAGCCCTAAATGCTGCAACTTTTTCTGGTGGTGTCTGAATCTAAAGGTCGAATTTGAATATCCTCTAGAATCAGAGTATGTAAGCCATCCAACCTTGGTGGAAAGGGGCACAGTCAATGACAAAAGTCCATCAGCTTCTAGTCCAGGAACACTCAGCTCGATTACAATAAGCAAAATTGCTGTCTCAGTTCACATTCTCCCTGGCATTTGTAGCTAGGTATTTCCACTCAGAAGAAGTGCACCTCTGACAGGGCACTCTTGTTGTTCTCAATCTCCTTACAGTTCCTGAAGCTTGCTCAGTCTCACTCTGGCCTGATTCAGACGATTTGGTGATTAGAACAAGTTATTTTTCAGAGGAAAGTCTCAGATTTCCCATTTTCTGTCTTTCAGTCCGTGATTCACTAGCAGTTTTATTCTTCTCCTGCTTGTTGACAGCATCGGGCCACTTTCTACACTGGCTTCCTCGGCTGAGTCTGACTCTTTACCACTCTCAACGTTACCGTCTCCATCAGAGTCAATACCTGGATCGTGTGTAGCTTGATCCCACTCAGCTTGACTCTGTGTATCTCCAGCATCAACAGTTCATTAGAACCAAAGGCAACGCATGAGGCCATTTCAAATACGTAGTCCACACTTTTGCCAATCTCGCCTTTAAAGTCCCATTCATCTGTTCCACAATGCCTAAAACTTTTGGCCTGTAGCTACAATGCAGTCTCTGATCCACGCTTACGGCAGTACACAACAGCTTTATGATTTCTCTGGTAAAATGTCCCCCTCTATCCAATTCAAATGTAGTTGGAAATCCAAAACGAGGCACAAGCTCCCTCAATAATAACTGTTCTACTGTGAGACTATCACATCTCCTAGTTGGGTAAGCCTCAACCCACCGTGAAAAGTTGCACACAACAACCAAGACGTAGCTCAGTCTGTTGCACACAGGCATCTCGATGAAGTCCCATTGGATCCTATTGAATGAGCCCACGGACCTTCCAATGTAACTAAAGACAACAACCATTTTCTTTCCAGCATTCATTTGTTGACATGTCACACACCGATGACACACTGCTTCCACAATCACACAAAACCTCAGGCTGAACCTTGTCTGTCGGAACAATTTCACTACTGCATCCCTTCCTATGTGGGCTGCTCCATAAATTTCCCAAGGGTTGAGCAAACAATCTTGTAGTACTGCTCTACCATCAGTTGAAACCCACAAATCATCATCTCCCTTCTCACACCCTGCTCGAATCTATCCTGCATGTCCTGATCAGTAGCCTCTAGTTGCAAATGCGTGACTTCATCCAATGTATCTGCAATAGCTAGCATCATTCTGAGTTTGGTCTTCTCTGTGCTCTTGTCAACATATTCCCCATTAAAATGAGTGTTTGGCACAAAAACGAGCAACTTTGTCTGCATATCTGTTCCCAAGTGTCACAAAATCATCCTCCTTCATATGAGCTGCACATTTGAAAACAGCCACTTTCTTCGGCAGTTGCAACGTTATAAACAATTGCCCCACACTTTCTCCATTTCTTATTGGCGAACCTGATGGCGTTAGGAACCCTCTCTGCGACCATAGCTATCCAAAGTCATGAACTGTAGGAGAGTAGGATCTGCTTCATATGGTTTCCCCCACTTTCTGCTGCTGTAACACAGTTTTTTTTTACTTTAGTCTGGCTGGGGCCTGCTATTCAGGACCCCAGCCTAGCTGCTTCCTCTCTAAATTGATTCCTAGTACCTTAGGTACACCACAGATTGGATTCTGGGGTGCCCTTATAAGTCACTAGTGTATGGTATACTATGTACCTAGGGAATAGGTACCCCAGAGGCCTACTAGGGGCTGAAGCATGTATTATGCCACCCCTGGGAAGCCCTCCAAAATGACACCACAGGTCTGCTACTGCAGCCTGAGTAAGGTGGTGCATGCACCCCTTACTGAGTTATAGTTCCACAATTTCTTACCTATCACTGCACCTAGAAACCTATCAGTCACCCCTATGGCAGGCCTTCATAATCCTGAAGGCAGGGTGCTTGATTTTGAGTGAGAGGGTGCCCATGCATGAGCAGAGTCCCTCCGCAGCCTTCAGAATCTCTTCTCTGGGGTTGTCTGTGATGCAGCCTGACCATATACTCTTAAGTGCATTATTGTCAGGTCCTCGAATCCTCGGAGACATACGATGCTCAAGGGGGTCCACTTCCTGATAGCCCCAAGGTCTGAGTGATTCAACAGGCACAATAGAGTGATCAGGGGTTGTCTGTGATGCAGCCTGACTATATACTCTTAAGTGCATTATAACCAAACGGTAAATGCTAACTTTGGACTGGCTGCATGGAAAAATGTCGTGTTTGGAATCATACCCCCACACCAGTAACTGGTGTGGGAGTATGATCCCACCCTTCTAGAGGCCCCACGGTCTGAGTGATTCGACAGACACAATAGAGTGATCAGGTGAGGGAAGGAAAGGATGGGATCAGCAGGGAAGGAGATCTGAAACGAGATGTAAACAAGAATAAAAACACCATACTAAGGCTACTCTAGATAACAGAAAACCTTATATACTAATGCCCCCTGACCCCAATACCTGTAAAGTAAAATAACTGTTCGGGAGTCCTAAGAATGAATCTCTGATCCGCCAATGCCACTAGCAGATCTATGGATAAAGCAATGGTATTACTACACACAGCGTTATGGCATGGTATAATGGAAAGTGAGAAAACCTAACAATACGGTAACATACCCAGAGGCACTGGTTGAGGCTCGTAACAGGGGAATGAAGCTGTCTTCGGAGGAGCTCTACAAGCCCCTGCTGTAGAGGACAGAAAACAAACCAAGGTACACACTATTACAGACGGTCTGTAGTGGAATCATTCAGATCCCCAAATAGACTTCAGCATACTAATAAACATCAGAATGTTCAGGTAGAAGCCACAAATACTTGAATCTGTCAAATTACTCTATTATCGCATTGATGCTCAGTTTCAAAGGCAAAAGAATACTGAATAAATCAATACGTCTTGGCAAGGAGTTAGTTCAGGAGTAAAACCATAAGCATACCATTACTTCCAGCTTCCTTGTCGTATTACCTTGATATCGGGATAGCTGGATTAGGCATGCTATCAAGAAAGGAGCACAGTTAAGGGATAATACTTTTAGGCAACCACGCCGTCGCACAGGTTGAATAAAGCAGGAAACGCTCCCACTGTTCCTAGGAGCTATGAATACAAAAAACAAAGGTGAAATACAAATTGCCCCGCAAGAGCCAAGACCCGGCTCGCCCAACAGGGCTATGGTGCTCTAAAATTTAGCTTCCGATCGGGAAACTCAGGCTAACAAGGATATAGGGCCACTGAGAGTACAAAAGAGAAGTTGGTGCTGTAAGCACCCCTATCAGGACACCTTCTTCTTCGTGTCCGTTCCGCGGAGAAATCAGGAATAAACGGCACGCGACTGGTGCTCCGGAAGCGTATAAGTGAGCTTCCAGGAAACGTTGTGACGCCACCAGGGCACGTCCCCCCAGGGCATCACAGGAACTTTAGTTCTTCAAACTACCACTTCCCGTATTACAGCACTGTACGACGTGACAGTGTTCTTCTACGGCACCACGAGGCGCCGTGACAGTACATCCCTCTCCCGAAGAACACTGACAGAGGCAAGGCGTCTTAGGGAAAAGTTTGTGAAAGAGATCCGTGTAACGCCGGGCATGGACCCCAGAGGCCGTCTCGCACAAATTCTCCTAATTTCCTTATCCCTTCCAGGCCACTAGGTACCGCAGCCTACTCGACAATACCGCTCACCTCATGTTCCACCTCATCGTTCACCAAGATAGGCTGGACCCTTCCTCATCGAGGCATGGGCTGGCTTAACCAGTGACACATGAAAAGCAGGGTGTATGCGTAAGGAGGAGGGCAAGGCTAATTTGACCACCACCGGGTTGACCTGCTTAACCACCTTGTAGGGACCTATGTATTTGGGATTAAAAATGCTGTACCTCTGGAACCTTATGTTCCTAGTAGATAACCAGACATAATCACCTTTTTATACACAGGTCCAGAGTATCTATGCTTGTCTGCGTAAGCCTTGTACTTGATTTTCGCTGCTCTCAGACCTCTCTGTGCAATTTTGAGCACTTTCTGAATATGGGTTATTCTCTCTTGTACCTCAGGTACCTGTGTAGTGTGAGAAGGATGCAGAAAGGGGGTAAAAGAAGGATGGAATCCATAAGTCCAGAAAAAGGGTGTAAGTCTAGTGGAACTATGAATTGCACTATTATATGCTACTTCGGCCAACCATAATTTGTCCACCCAAGCTTGGTAGTGGCATCCAAGTAACATCTGAGATACTGCTTGAGGGTCTGGTTTACCCATTCGGTCTGGCCATCAGTTTGGGGGTGGAAGCTAGTGGAGGTGTTGGAAGCGATTCCCAATGCTGAACACAACACCCTTCAAAGGTTTGCTGTGAACTGAGATACGCGGTTGGAGACTATGTTCTTAGGTAATCCGTGTAACCTTACTATGTGGGTCAGCATTAACTGGGCCAACATGCTGGCTGAGGGAATCTGTTTACAGACAGCGAAATGAGCCATCTATGTGAGGTAATCCACCACCACCGAAAATGACCGTGTGGCCATTGTCTGCAGGCATCCCTACCACAAAATCCACAGAGATGTCTGCCCAGGGTTGTTCTGGACTGGGAAGCGGTTGTAGGAGCCCCGCTTGTCGCACATGCATGGTCTTCATTTCATTGCAGGTGGCACATTGTTTTATCCACACAGAAATATCAGTTTTTAAGGTAGGCCACCAGAATTACCGCAACACTCTCTCCAATGTTGTTTCCTGGCCATTGTGTCCATCACAGGGTAAGGTGTGACACCACTCAAAGGTTTGTTTACCCAGGGACTCAATAGGAAGTAGAAACTGCCTTCCTCGCATCGGAAATCCTTGGGTCATCTTCCAGTCCTTGTGTATTCTTAACCATTCCTTCCACTTATCAGTGGGGATAGTATGCGCCACACTCCAGAGAAATGCATCCATAAAGGTAATCCCAATCAGATTCTGTGGATTGATTATTGCCTGCTTGATGCCTTCCTCTGGAATTGTGGAGGTTGTTTGACGGGTTAAAGCATCTGCCTTTCTGTTATCCCTCCCTGGTCTGTACTTCACCAGAAAGTTGAATCCTGCAAAGAAAAGCATCCATTGCAACTGACGCGTGGTATGATGTCTCGCAGCTGTCATGAATTGGAAGTTGCGATCGTCAGTGAACACCATCACCACGTGTTTGGCTCCTTTCAGTAGATGCCTCCAATCCACAAATGCTTCCTTGATGGCAAGCAGTTCTTTTTCCGCAATCGTATAATTGCGTACGGCAGGGTTAAGTTTCCTTGACATATAAGCCACAAGGAGTAATTGACCAGTATCTTTGTGGCGTTGAGAAAGCACCGCTCCCACCACTGTGTCCGAAGCGTCCGCCTCAACAATGTATGGCACGTCCCCCCAAGGCATCACGGGAAATGTATTTCTTTGAACTACCACTTCCCGTATTACAGAGCTGTGCGATGTGACAGTGTTCTTCTATGGCACCCCGAGTGCGCCGTGACAATTATAACCAAATGGTAAATGCTAACTTTGGTGTCAAACATATTGGAATCATGTCCCACACCAGTAACTGGTGTGGGAGTATAATCCCACCCTTCTAGAGGGAGAGACATGACAGCACCGGGATACCCGGTACCAACTTAAAAGAGCCCTGGCATCACAAAATGAATGCTGCAGCCACAGACACAAGTCTGGCCTCCTGCTACTGACCAAAACTCTTGCAGGGGAGGCCTGAACAATAGGTTTCCTGTCACAGGGAGGGCTTTAGTGTATTGGGGCTGGGTGGATGCACTCTGAGAGTGCTTTGAAGTCCTGCACTGGGTTCACATTTGCTGTCCCTGTCCATAGTCCAGTTCAAAACGGTCACAGGGGCTACCAGCCCCTGCTCTGGCGCGAAACTGGACAAAGGAAATGGGTATAGCCACCCCTCTTTCCAAACCCTCCCATAGGTGGGTCCCCTGAGTTAGTCCGACCCCTTCCTTGGGTAGAAGATAAGAACCCCTGGCAACGGGACGAAACTCTGCAACTGAATCCTGGACATTCGATGATCTGTTCAACGCCAGTTGACTGAAGAATCTCCCTTGGAGTAAAGGAGTTACTACCCTGCTTGGCAGGCACCAAAGACGCATCTTCCGGTCTGCATCTCCGAAGCTCCCGCCGGACGCCAAAGACTTTGCAACACCAGAGGTGGATCTCCCGACTTCCCAAAGGCCAACCCGAGTTCCCAACAAAGCTGAGACCCGCATTCCTCGTGGATAATGTGGAACCGAAACCCCTGGACACCGTGCACATTTGCAAGTGCATCAGCTTTCCGAAGTCTCCTGAGGCTGTGTATTGGGTTACTAGTAGCCCAGACCCCGAGCAGAGAATCCACTGAAGATTGTCGGCCTGGTCACTCTGAGTGACCCATGGGCTGCCATATTGTGATTCCTCTCGAGGTCCCTTCGCGATCCCTGGTCCGTTGACTGGTGGGTCCTTGTGAAGGTAACTTTGACATTTTTGGGCTTCCTGGTTGCTCCAGACGTGCCCTCACTCCTCTTTGCTGGTGGAGTCCCTCGGACCTTGCTGGTCCGCACCGAAGCATCTTTCTCTTTTCTGCATGGGTTGCTGTTGCCAAGGCTTGATGTGTTCAATCCGGGCACCGACGCTGCAGCACTCAACATCCTTCATGGGACAGCTCGAATCTAGCTCCTGGTCCTTGACACCTCCTGGTCCTCGTGGCTGAAGAGTCAAGCTTCACCTTCTTCACCTGAAACACCCGACATCGGTGGGCATTCGTCTATCGTGCCCCTGTTCCCTGGCAAGTGACCCAGACTCTGTCCCCTCTGCTTTCAGGTTCGTCACATCTTCGATCCAGGCTTGGATCTCTTCGGACTCTTCGCATCTTCCCGGCAGCAGCACTTCTTCACCAGCTTCCATTGAAAACGACAACGTGACACAACACCATTTGACACATATGCACCCAGCTTCCCTGGGTGAGGTAACTCAAGTACTCCGGTGCTCCCGTGGGTGTTGACCCTAGAACTGTCTAAGTCCAAGAGGGTTTGGTCCTAGTCCATCTCTAAGTGTCCTTTATCTTTAAAAATCTAACCGCAACTTTCCCCATAGAAGCTAACGGGAGCTCGTGGCTGTGTTCTCACACTGCACACGGCGCCCGCTGGGCCCCTGTGTCACTACCTTGGGTGGTTCCTTGGGGTCCCAGTTATTCTACAGGCTCTAGGCCTCCTGTGTGCCCGCTGCTGCCGCTCGCATTGGTCTGTGCCCGTTTCCTGTTACTCTGTCTCTCAGCTGCCTTAATTACTGTGTGGGCATTAGTGTGCTCTCTCTCTCCTGCTTTGGACTGTGTTAATTCATTGGATTGTACTTTATCTCCCCTCTGTGCCCACCCCTTGCCTTCTGTATCACCCGCCCGATCCCCCCTTCGTTGTTTTCCCGCCGCTACGTCCCCTGCGGGCCCGCCCCCCTGTTCTCCCATTCGCCGCCCCTCTCCCGCCTCCCATTTGCTCATCCCTACCACATCCCCTTATATGGAGGCCGCGCAGCGGACGCGCGCAGCGGGCGTGCCTCTGGCGCTCCTCTGGCACGCCAAAGGCATGCCTAAGGCAAGCCCATCTGCGCCCGGACCCCTGGCCCCTGCAAATGCCATGACGCCCGCCTCTGCTACGACTCCAGCACCCTCCACGCACCCAATGCCGCACGATCACACACCTGCTGCCTGGCCGCCCCGAAGCGCACCCAAGGACCCTTCTCTTGCTGGAACTGCAGCTTCACCAGCATCTGGCCCGCCAACCCACCCACCCACCGAAGAACCCAACTTCCTCAGATGCATCCTGCTCAAAACCCGCTCCGCCCGCAAACATGCCGTCGAACTCTGGGACCTATTCAACACCAACACCCCAGATGTCGCCTTCCTGACGGAGACCTGGCTGAACCCCTCCTCGGCACCCGACATCACCATAGCCATCCCGGAAGGCTACAAGATCACCCGCAAGGACCGCACCAACGGAGTAGTAGGAGGAATTGCCATTGTCCAGAGAAACACTCTCAAAATCTCGACAGACACCGACAACACCCTCAGCACCGCCGAACACCTGCACTTCCAGATCCACACCTACCCGAACACCACCCTCAGAGCTATCCTTGTCTACAGATCCCCAGACCCCGACCGAAGTTTAGCGACTCCTTCGGAAACCTCATCAACACAGACGCCCCTACCTCCACAGACTACATCCTCCTTGAGACCTGAGCTTCCACCTCGAGAACAACGACTCCAACTCTTCCACCCTGATCGACAACCTCACCAACCTCGGACTCAGACAAATCATCCCACCCACTCCGCCGGCCACACACTTGACCCCATCTTCTCAGCAAGCTCCCACGTCTTCTTCAACCGCACCACTGAACTTCTCTGGACTGACCACTGCTACATCCACTTCACCTTCCGGAAACCCACCACGCACCACCACACCCAGCAGATGCTTGCCACTGCTGGAACAAGAGTACCGAGGACCCGCTAAGCACCCCCCTCACCCAGAGCCCACCCGCAGACCCGACCGACCCTGACACCGAAGCCCACAGCCTCAGACAATGGATCGATGACTGTGCCAACACTATTGCCCCACTCAAGAAACCCTCCAACACCCACACCAGCAAGAGAGCCAGCTGGTTCACCGAAGACCTCCAGGCCTCCAAGCAAACCTGCCGAAAACTAGAAAAAAATTGGATCCATGAACGAACACCGGAGAGCTACACAGCCCACAAGAATGCCACTCGCAGACAGCACCACCTCATCAGATCCGCCAAAAGGACCGCCTTCAAAGACCGCCTAGACAACAATGCACACAACAGCAAAGAGCTCTTCAACATCGTGAAGGAACTCTCCAACCCCAGCTCCAACACAAACGACATCCCACCATCACAAGACCTGTGCTACTCTCTGACCACCTTCTTCCATCGCAAGATCGCAGACATCCACGAGACCTTCGACGCCGTCACCACCCCAGCGACCGCTGAGACCCCTGCTCCCACGACCACTTCCCGCACCAACCGCCTGCTTCCTGGACCAACATCAACGACGACGACACCATCAAGATCATGAACACCATCTACTCCGGATCCCCGGAAGAACCCTGCCCACACCACATCTTCAACAAAGCCAGTAGCACCATCGCACCCCATCTCCGGAAAACCATCAACATCTCCTTCGAGACAGCGACCTTCCCGGAGAGCTGGAAGCACGCAGAGATCAACGCCTCACTTAAAAAACCCGAGGCGGACCCCAAGGACCTCAAGAACTTCCGACCCCTCTCCCTGCTCCCGTTCCCAGTGAAGGTCATCGAAAAGGCCATCAACAAACAACTGACCAGCTTCCTCGAGGAGAACAGCATCCTGGACCCGTCCCAGTCTGGGTTCCGCAGCAACCACAGCACCGAAGCTGCCCTCAACACCGCCACCGATGACATCAGGACCCTGCTCGGCAACGAAGAAACCACGGCCCTCATCCTCCTGGACCTATCAGCGCCATCGACACGGTCTGCCACCGCACACTACGAACACTGGAACAATCCAAGAGAAGACCCTGGACTGGACCACCTCCTTCCTCTCCGGCAGAACTCAGAGCGTGCGCCTCCCCCCTTCCGCTCTGAAGCCACTGAGATCATCTGAGGCGTACCCCAAGGCTCATCCCTCAGCCCAACATTGTTCAACATCTACATGGCACCGCTCGCCCACGTCGCAAGACGGCACGACTTCAATATCATTTCCTATGCCGACAACTCCCAACTGCCCCTCTCCCTCACCAAAGACCCCCACACCGCCAAAACCAACCTCCACGAAGGAATGAAGGCCGTAGCCGAATGGATGAGAAACAGCCACTGAAGCTAAACTCGGACAAGACGGAGGTCCTCATCCTTGGATCCACCCCCTCGGCCTGGGATGACACCTGGTGGCCGACTGCACTAGGAGCACCCCCTACACCCACCGACCACGCATGCAACCTAGGGGTCATCCTCGACTCCACCCTCTCCAAGACGAAGCAGGTCAACGCCGTCTCCTCCTTCTGCTTCAACACCCTCTACATGCTTCGCAGGATCTTCAAGTGGATCCCCACCGAACTAGAAGGACGGTCACCCAGGCCCTCGTCAGCAGTAGACTGGACTACGGCAAAGCACTCTACGCAGGAGCCCCGGCCAAACTCCTGAAATGGCTCCAACTCATCCAGAACGCCTCTGCACGCCTGATCCTCGACGTCCCCCGCCGCAGCCACATCACACCCCACCTGAGAGACCTGCACTGGCTCCCCATCAATAAGAGGATAACCTTCAAGCTCCTCACCCACACACACAAGGCACTCCACGACACCGGACCAGCGTACCTCAACAGCCGACTCAGCCTCTACACCCCTACCCACCAGCTCCGCTCCGCAGACCACGCCCTCGCCACCGTACCCCGCATCCGAAGAGTGACTGCCGGCAGCAGATCATTCTCCCACCTCGCCGCCAAGACATGGAACACCCTCCCTATCCGCCTGCGGAAGACCGAAGACCTCCTAACCTTCAGGAGACTCCTCAAGACATGGCTCTTCGAACAGTAGCAGTGTCCCCCCCGTGCCTTGAGACCCTCACGGGTATGTAGTGCGCTTTATAAATGCTATGATTGATTGATTGAAGTCGTGGTTCTTATACCACTTTTTTAGTATATGGTTTGGCTCGCCCCTAGGGCCTAAAGTGTATTTCGTGCTACTTTACTGTTTATTTGAAGTGTAACTTATGTGATTTTTTCTCTAGACTCATAAAGAGACTAGAGGGGTGTGTTTAGTAATAAATACATATATTTTATATATATATACCTGGTGTGGACTCCTTTCATTTAGCCAATCAAGAGATTATAGACTGGTAAAACAAGCTGCTTTACATTCCTTCAAGACTTAGCCTGAAGGCTGCTCTCCATAGCTACCACTAGGATAGCTTTCAATAAAGGTTGAATTTAAACTATCATCAATAAGATTTTTTTTGGACTGGTGCAAGGTGCCCACTATAACTAGCGGACAGCATATACCAGGCCAACTTCTCACATCAACCACACCAAAACTGAACTGGCTATTAGTATAGATTGTGACTCGGATGTGTTCAGAAGCGAAGAATGCACTGGTCAAGGCAATGATTTTAGCCACTTGAGCAGAGTATAGTCCTATCAAACAAGCATCCTTAACCACTCCTGAAATGGTACATACAGCAAATACAATTCAGGCAATTCATGCAATGGCTCATAGACAATGTCTGGTCTTGGTTTGGTACAAATTTCAGAGACACCTCGACAATCGTGGTCTTCATAATCTTCAGCACTTGGAACAGGTAACAAAGGAGCTGGATTTAACACAGAGCAATGCCACTAGTTTTATCTACTGCACCCACTGGGACTCTTACTGGTGTTACCCATACTTGCAAATCTGAATTTGTGCTTGCCATAGGTATGGACCGTATAACACCAGACCCAATTCGCACTCCTGAAGGATTGGCAGTAGCTGGTAATGGAGTTCTCGATTGCCTAGGTACTGGAGATGGCTGATTTTCACTCATTTTCACTGATCCTCCCCATCCATTTCCTCCAATTTGAACAGACTGTCGCTGACTAAGATTTCCCACTGAATTCGGTTCATACATTGGAACAATGTATAGCGACCAACACTGTAAGAGCATCCAGTAACACTGAGGTTGCTCTGACTCAATATGGTTCTATTTCTCCCATAACTGGTATTCCCATTCCTCATCCTGATGTTATCTTTCCTGTGACTCCGACACTAGGACCCATAGTAGGTATAGGCATGTTGTCCACACTCCCTTCCATTGATATTTCTCGTCTTCCTTCTTCTGAACGAGGATTATACAGCAGAGGACGATCAGATAGCAGCCTCTCCAACAAACTGTGATCAGTATCACTCCCATCGTTCCCATCATCTGTCCTGTTCTTATTCCGTGAATCTCCCTCTTAACCAACAGTGGATACAACTTTTCACCTTCAATGGTATTTACTCACCATCTCTTTAACTGTGAATCCTACCTTGCATCTTGACATGTCCTCAACGCTTTCTTCACTTTCCCTTGGTACATCTCCTTTTTCTTGTTATGTGCTGCTCTTATCCATGTGTCCAATGCTTCAAACCATGTTGGTCTAAGCAAAGGTTTTAACGCAACATCACTCACCGCAATTTATGTAATACATCCAATCGAGACGAACCATAACATGGGAATGACAAAACACCCTCCTTTTTTTTGTTATTTTGTGCCACTTCTGGATCCAAACAATAATGTGGAGCCCTACATTTGTCGCCATATAATGTGCTTAGGTATCTTTGGGTGGTACCTCTTCGCCCACTCGAGTAACCACACCTTGATTGCCCCTAAAAAGATTGCGTAATACTCAAAAACACTGCATGATTCAATTGCAATGTGCTCCAATTTCAAGCGATGGACAGTTTCTTCACCCACAACTTCCTGATGATCTCCAACCAATCCCAGCATGGTGTTACACAAACTAACCTATACCAGCGCAGTAACCACTGATGTCACACTCACTCTTCACAGCAACTGACCCTCCTTCATAATTTCTACGTACACATTCACTCTCTCATTCAATCAGTCGTCTTAATCGTCTTCGTCAATATCTCTTCATCATCTAATTAATCTTCTTCTTTGTTTAAACTCAGTAATTGTTTGCCATCTACAAGATCAATGGCATTCAATCACACAAGAATACACATTCGCTGTGACACCTCGACCGGCATGGAATCACCTGAACCAATGTGATTTCCCTTTGCGCACAAGGTCTACCACACAATTCACATACGTCCAATACACACAATGTTCCCTCTCTTAGGTCGAATTGCAGATGACGTCCTCACGACAACTTCTCAAGCATCTCAGATAGACAATAACAATAATCGCGGTGCGTCTCTGCACCTTTAAATATCCTGGGATCTTAGGCCACTTCAGTGTCTGAAGCTCAAATCTCAATCGTGGACCGTGTCCGACCCGAAACCACCTCCAACTCCACAAGACATCACACACTCAACCCATTCCCGCAATTTAACACACACATAATCCCTATTAATACTCACTTCTCCTTTTGCTGCTGATCTCGCCACACCGTCAAACTCCATCGATCACCATCAAATTCCATTGTCCTCTGTAATGAAGAATTGGGCTTTATTGTGGGCTCTGGGGTACCAGGTCTATTTTCTAGACTTGTTCTGGATTCTCCCCTCACCTCATGTTTGAACCATCCTACTCTGCTACCAACTGAAGGAGCAGAACCTGCAGGTTCTAGATCTATTATAGACTCACAATTTGATGGTTCTTTTACGCAGCATGAAGGCGTAGAGGGGAGAAAATATTGTTAATGTTTCCAATCAATAAATCCTTGTACATCTGAGTAACCACAGACCACTCTGTAAAGGTAATGGGGTTATTATAAAGCTAAGAATAACTGTATATAAAGACACGTATAAGTACATTGGGACCAACATAAAGCCGCATCTGCGCACTCAACACTATTGATACAGCATAAAGAAAACAGCAAGTTCCAGTATCAGTGTACGAAGGATCATCAATCTAAAATAGAAATTCCCCTGCAAGAATAAACATTAAGCTATCCCTACTCTATCACTAGTATGACATCCCTATTCTAATTGCTATAGGAGGAAAAAGAATAAAGCAAAAGTGTCGGCATGTGGAGTCTTCCTAAGAAGTCTTCTCCAAAGAATGGGTCAAACAGCTTCAAGCTATAGAGGTAAAGCTCATATGAACAAGTCTAAAGAAGTTCATCTACTCTACGTCTGGGTGTCTCGGACTGTCAGAAGGAAAACTGGACTCTTTACCTACTTGTACACATAATCATAGGTTCAGATTTCCCAGAAGGCTCTTCGAATCGTCACGCCATCCCTTCTCTGAATACGATCTCCCAGGTAGTCTTCCACCAGGCACCGATGTTCTCAAGTCATAACATGAGTGTCCTTGGCTCTCATGCAGATGTCAATGCGGAGCATGCAGATTCCTCTTATCGTCTGCAACACGATGTATCCCTTCTGTTCCTAGCCTAACTAAGGAAACAAAGGCGTTAGTCTAACTAACAAGGATGATTTGTTCGCCTGCAACAGAAACGTGAGAAAGACAAAATGCACGTTGCATGTGAAATTCAAGTTATTCATTTCAAATGAGAGCTTCCAGGGAAACATTTAAGTCCTACGAATGCAGGCTAACATAAGAAAGCCAACTCATGAACATTGTGAAATTGCATAGAAAATAAGGTACATTTAGTTAATATAGATGTCAACATTAAAATGCCACGTTACATAGGCACATCAAATCCTTTAATAGTTTTCAGTTATGCATTCATGAGTGCTTCACGTTAATGTTTTCAGCTAGTTACAGTCACTTTCTACATTAATATGCTCCATGTTACATTTATATTGTCTAAGCACATTACAGTCAGTTCACGCTATTACAGTTCACGTACTAAGACTCACTGTTAATACGACAAGAATATATGCGAGTGTGAACTACTCTTGTGATTATATTGCACCCCTACAATTGAAATGCATTTTCCGCTACATCAGTTCCCCCCTCTGATGACCTGTGTCATCATAAACACTTTCACCACTCTCTGTAGAGTAGACCAATCTAAACTTATGTTGTAGCTAGTCCTCTCTGTCAAGACTCCACCAGCTGTTTCAGATTTTCATAATGACTGTCCTGCAGTCTTTCAAATCTGCATTCCCTTTCTCTCAAGGAGTTTTCCATCTGTCTTGCCTTATGTCATTTGTATGCTCTTACCATTCCCAGCAAAATGATAACACAAACCACAACTTTGATAATGGGCTTCAGAATGTAGCCAAGAATTCCTTTTCCTAGGCCAGTAAACTAACTTCCAACCTTTCAAAAAACTCTTCCAACCTTGTCCCATATTCCCTCAATCGCAAGATCATGTATCGCATGGTGTACTTCCATAATGATGCTTATATAATTCCTTATATCTCTACTGTTGTCAGGGATATAAGTGCAAAAACAACAATTCATGGACAGAATGCTGAACAATGTCATACATTCACCCAGTATGGAGATCTGGGCCTAATTCCAACATTTGTTTGCTTCCCATGCCATTCCAGTTTAGACCCAGCCATATGCAAATCAGTCTTGACCCTGTTCCACATGGGAACAGTCCAGCCCGAATGACAAGCCAGGTCCTCCCTGGACTGGAAACAAGCATCCTAGGGCCGGTTTCGGGGTTTAACCCTTCATCAGCCACGCAAGCTTGACTCCAGTGGCACGACGAGCACGGGACCAACGTCTGAGCATACCCGACTCACTCAGGTTGACAAATGCAAAAAGAACATTTGATGGACAGAATGCTGAACAATGTTACACATTCACCCCAGTACAGAGATCTAGGCCTAAATCCATTGTTTTATTGCTCCCAATGCAATTCCGGTTTAGACCTAGCCATATGCAAAGCAGTCTTGACCCTTTTCCCGACTGTTTCCGGTCCAGGGAGGTCTTTTCTTGGCAGTTCAGGCTAGACTGTTACCATGAGGAACAGAACGATGACTAATTTGCATATGCCTGGGTCCATACTGGAGTGGCATGGTGAACAAAAGAACGATGGATTTAACTCAGATCTTTGTGACTGTGGGTGAATGTTTGCATTGATCAGCATTCTGTCCATTTTGTGTTCCTTTTGTAGGGATATAAGTGCAACACCGCTGAACCTCCAGCATTTTACAGACTCCACCTTCTTTTGCTAGCAATAATCTAAAGCAAGCCAATTTTGCATCACCATCGCCCTTATCGAGACTATATCTCCCTCTACGAGCAACAAAGACTGGTCTGTATTCACAGACAGCTTGTCCACTAATGTGGAAGGCTCTAATCTTGATGTCATTCAACACAACACCCACACTGGGTATCATTGCTTTAAATATGTCTCCCACGATCTCTCATGCACCTTGTCTGGTGACTCAATTTCCGTTGCAATGTCCCCAGGTCTTCCACATGATACACCTTTGGAAATACCACAGCCACGTAACAAATCATACCAATTTGCTGGCAACCGAACATATGCATTCTTCCCGCACACAAAACATACATTTGGCACTACCTGAATAGCATCTAGCAAGAACGTTTTGGAGGAATCATCAATCAAGAATATGTGATCACACACACTTTGTCCCATGAATATCTTATCAAGTATGTGAGTACCTATCAAATGCAAAGCTTGCCTCGTTGATCCCAAGCTAAAGCTATTTGACCATAACTTCCTTTAGCCTTGTGAGCTAACTGCTCCTTAGTACACTCAAGCGCCTTCTCCCTACTATCACATTTTGCAATTAATGCTCTATGTCTATCTTCTACCTGATCTCTGAATTTCTTTTCTATGTCTGTTAATGAACATGTTAAATTGTGTCTATGTGCATAAGCAGTATCTAAAGTCACTGTAGGTGTGAAAAACTTTCCCATTTTCTCTCCTTGCTTCTAATAGTAATATTTGTTCAAGTGCTTATAAGCTGGAACTTTAGAAAGCACTAGATCATAATTGGAGAAAGAGTACTCGTAATGACCTTTTCTTAAAACATACTAAGAAGCAAACTACATGATATACCATAGGTCAATGGAAAGTAATGGCACCTAATGTCTTTTCGACCCATGCAGGTAGTTGCATACACACATATAACATCCTCTTAAATCCATATTGTTCACATATTCATAGAGCCAATCAATAAATCAATCAAGGTTTATAGAGTGCACTACTCACGTATGAGGGTCTCAAGGCACTGGGGGAGGGGGTGTGAGCAGCTCCATTAGTGTCATTCGAAAAGCCAGGCTTTTAGGTCCTTTTTGAACTGGTGCAGTGTCAGGCTTCGTCAGATGAGAAGGGGGAGTTCATTCCAGGTCTTGGCTGCGAGGTAGGAGAAGGATCTACCACCTGCTCTGGCCCTATAGAAATGGGGGGCGGTGGCTAGGGCGAGGTCGGCTGAGCGGAGATTTTTCTTGGGTCCGTGGAAGGAGATGCGTTTGTTGAGGTATTGGGGTCTGGTGTTGTGGAGGGCTTTGTAGGCATGTGTGAGCAGTTTGAAGGTTATTCTTCTTTCGACTGGGAACCAGTGGAGTCTGCGGAGTTGTTGGGTGATGTGGTCATGACGTTGGATGTTAAGGATAAGTCTGGCTGCGGCTTTCTGGGCGGTCTGGAGTTTGCTGAGGAGATTTTTGTTGATGCTGGAGTAGAGAACGTTTCCATAGTCCAGTTGGCTGGTAATGAGTGCGTGTGTGACTGTTTTCCTGAAGTTGGGGGGATTCATTCGAAGGTCTTGCGAAGTATGCTGAGGGTGTTGAAGCATGTGGAGGATACGGCGTTGATCTGGCGATTCATGGTGAGTGACAAGTCGATTATGATTCCGGGGTTGCGTGCGTGGTCTGTTGTGGTAGGTGGGTCTCCGAGAGTGGGGTTCCACTAGAGTAGCTTTGCATAAGCATTTAGCGTATAATCACCTTTGGGCAAATCTACATGCAGCGAGCGACTAGCTTGCTCTATTAACCCCTTCAGTGCCCATGACGAGATAGTCTCGTCATGGAGCGCGGTTGCGCTGTGCCCATGACGAGACTATCTCGTCATGAACCCCGCCCGCTAATGAAACGCCCGGCACAGGGCGTGGAAAAGGCGGGGCACAGAAGGGGTTAAGCACTTTTCAGATTCTAATGTACCCTGTTAAGAGGCAACGGTAGTAGGTACGGATGTCCCTTGTATCCCCACTTCCTGGACCTCATCATAGTGAGCACTGTATATGCACTCAATAATAACTGCAGCTATGACTGATTATCTCTACAATAAGGATACCTGTAATACATTTGTGTTTACGATTCAAATTTCCAGACTCCATTTTCATTACTCGGATTTCTGCTGTAAGTGAGTATGCACAAGAGTCTTTTTCTCTGCCTCTTGAAGTTCTTCAGCAACAAAGTCTATGAACAGCGTTCTCTGGGCCTTCGGAAATTCTGCAACAGTCTTTGGTACAGTATTTACACAGTTCAGAAGACTTCCCTAGCCTCTCCTCTTCTTCTAGAAAGGAGAGTCCCTATTTTATTCTTCTTCCACTCAGCCCTAGGTTATCTTACTCAAACAGCATTAATCAGAGTTCAAATCCATCCTGCCTGTCCTGATCAGTAGCCTCTAGTTGCAAACGCATGATTTCATCCAATGTGTCTGCAATAGGTAGCATCTTGCTGAGTTTGGTCTTCTCTGTGCTCTCGTCAACATATTCCCCATTAAAATGCATGTTTGGCACAAAAACTAGCGACTTTGTCTGCATATCTGTTCCCAAGTGTCACAAAATCATCCTTCATATGAGCTGCCCATTTGACAACAGCCACTTTCTTCTGCAGTTGCAACGTTATCAACAATTCCCCACACTTTCTCTATTTCTTATTGGTGAGCCTGATGACGTTATTAACCCTCTCTGTGACCATAGCTATCCAAAGTCATGAACTGTAGGAGAGTAGGATCTGCTTCTTATGGTTACCCCCACTTTTTGCTGCTGTAACACTGTTTTTCGACTTTAGTCTGGCTGGGCCCTGCTAATCAGGACCCCAGCCTAGCTGCTTCCTCTCGCATGGGGCTTGTAATTCTGCCCCCTAAAACTTAACAGTTTTTTAAATTGACATTGTTGGTTCCATGGATCCTCAAACAGCATCTGGGCACAGATTTATCCTGATGGTGGTGGACCATGCCACTAGGTACCCAGAAGTCATTCCACTTAGGACCACTACAGCACCTGTGGTGGCAAGGGCCCTCTTGGGTATATTCTCAAGAGTGGGTTTTCCTAAGGAGGTAGTATCTGACAGTGGTGCAAACTTCATGTCAACTTACTTGACTGCAATGTGGAAGGAGTGTGGAGTGAATTACAAATTCACCACACCCTATCACCCATAATGCAATTATTTTAGTTGAAAGACTCAACAAAACCTTAAAGGGCATGATCAAAGGTCTCCCAGAAAAGCTTAGGCATATATGGGACATCCTTTTAACCTGCCTTTTATTTGCCTACAGGGAGGTGCCTCAAAAGGGGGTTGGTTACAGTCCTTTTGAACTTTTGTTTGGCCAGCCTGTTATGGGTCCTTTGTGTCTGGTGAAGGAGGGGTGGGAGTTACCTCTCAAACCCCCTAAACAGAACATAGAGGATTATGTACTTGGTCTCCGCTCCAGGAGTATTTGAAAAAGGCCACTGAAAAGCTTGAGGCTAGCCAGGAATTACAAAAGGCCTGGCATGACCAAAAGGCTGTGCTGACTGTTTACCAGCCAGGGCAGAAAGTGTGGGTGTTGGAGCCTGTGGCCCCTGCAGCCCTCCAGGACAAATGGAGTGCCCCCATACAATTGTTGAAAAGAAAGGGGAGGTTACCTACTTGGTAGACCTGGGAACCCCTAGGAGTCCCCATAGGGTACTTCATGTCAACAGACTAAAACCATATGTTGACAGGGCAGACATGGGCTTGCTCATGGCTACTGATGAGGGACAGGAGAAAGAGAGTGACCCACTCCCTGACCTGCTCTCTCAGAACCCTGATGATGGATCAGTACATGGTGTAGCCTTGGCAGGCAGCCTCACTGTCCAGCAACAAACTGACTGCAGAAAAGTTCTCAGCCAGTTTAGACATATGTTTTCTCTGACTCCAAGTCAGACTACCTAGTGCACTCATGAAGTGGACAGTGGGGGCCAGTCTACCTGTGAATAATAAGATCTACAGGCAACCTGATCATGTCAGGGACTGTATAAGGACAGAGGTCCAAATGATGTTGGATTTGGGAGCCATTGACCCTCAGATAGCCCTTGGACTAGTCCAGTAGTCCTTGTGCCTATACCTCACACCAAAGATGGCATGAGAGAGATGAGGTTTTGTGTGGATTACAGCGGTCTCAATGCAGTCACTAGGACTGATGCGCATCCCATCCGAAGGGCAGATGAGCTGATAGATACATTGGCCTCAGCCACGTTTCTAAGCTCATTTGACTTGACAGCTGGCTACTGGCAGATCAGACTAGCTGATGATGCAAAGCCAAAAACTGCATTTTCTACCCCTAGTGGGCATTACCAATTTGTGGTGATGCCCTTTGGTTTGAAGAATGCACCTGCCACTTTCCAAAGGTTGGTGAATACCGTTCTCACAGGCCTGGAAGGCTTTAGTGCAGCATATCTAGATGATATTGCTGTCTTTAGCTCTACCTGGGAGGATCACCTAAGGAATGTTTTTGAGGCCCTGCAAAAATCAGGCCTAACTATCAAGGCACTAAGTGCCAGATAGGGCAGAGTCAGGTTGTGTACCTGGGCACCCTTGTAGGTGGAGGCCAGATCCATCCATTCCAGAGCAAAATCCAGACAATAATGGACTGGGTTGCTCCCACTACCCAGACTCAGGTGAGAGCCTTCTTAGGTCTGACTAGGTATTAAAGAAGATTTTTAAAAGGTTATGGATCCATTGTGACCCCATTGAATGACCTTACCTCCAAGAAAATGCCCAAAAAGGTTCAGAGGACAGCTTGCTGTCAAAAGGCATTTGATGACCTGAAGCAGGCCATGTGCACTGCTCCCATTCTGCGAAGTCCTGATTACTCCAAAAAGTTCATTGTGCAAACAGATACATCTGAGTTGGGGGTAGGGGCTGTACTGTCGCAGTTGAATGATGAAGGTCAGGATCAGCCAGTAGCTTTCATAAGCAGAAGGCTGACCCCCAGAGAGAAATGTTGGTCAGCCATTGAGAGGGAGGCCTTTTCTGTGGTTTGGGCTCTGAAGAAGTTGAGGCCATACCTGTTTGGTACTTACTTCATTGTTCAGACAGCCCATAAGCCCCTCTTATGGCTAAAACAGATGAAGGGTGAAAACCCCAAACTTTTAAGGTGGTCCATATGGAGTAACCATACCAATGCAGATGGACTCTCCAGATATTTTCACTTAGAATATGAAGACTCAACTGGTCAAGGTTAGTTTAATGTCCCTGTGTTTGGGGGGGTTGTGTAGGAGAGTAGGATCTGCTTCTTATGGTTACCCCCACTTTTTGCTGCTGTAACACTGTTTTTCGACTTTAGTCTGGCTGGGGCCCTGCTATTTAGGACCCCAGCCTAGCTGCTTCCTCTCTAAATTGATTCCTAGTACCTTTGGTACACCACAGATTGGATTCTGGGGTGTCCTTATAAGTCCCTAGTATATGGTATACTATGTACCTTTGGCATAGGTACCCCAGAGGCCTACCAGGGGCTGAAGCATGTATTATGCCACCCCTGGGAATCCCTCCAAAATGACACAACAGGTCTGCTACTGTAGCCTGAGTAAGGTGGTGCATGCACCCCTTACTGAGATATAGGTTCACTATATCTCACCTATTACTGCACCTAGAAACCTATCAGTCACCCCTATGGCAGGCCTTATTAATCCTGAAGGCAGGGTGCTTGGTTTTGTGTGAGAGGATGGCCATGCATGAGCAGAGCCCCTCTGCAGCCTTTGGAATCTCTTCTCTGGGGTTGTCTGTGATGCAGTCTGACCATATACTCTTAAGTGCATTATAGCCAAACGGCAAATGTTAACTTTGGACTGGCTGCACGGAAACATGTCGTGTTTGGTGTCAAACACCTTGGAATAATACCCCCACACCAGTAACTGGTGTGGGAGTAGGATCCCACACTTCTAGAGGGAGAGACATGACAGCACTGGTATACCCGAAGCCAACTTAAAAAAGCCCTGGAATCAAAAAATGGATGCCGCAGCCACAGACACGAGTCTGGCCTCCTGCTGCTGACCGAAACTCTGGCAGGGAAGACCTGGACAATAGGTTTCCTGTCACAGGCTTTAGTGTATTGGTGCTGGGTGGGTGCACTCTGAGAGTGCTTTGAATTCCGGCACATTTGGTATTCCTGTGCATAGTCCAGTTCAAACCGGTCACAGGGGCTACCAGCCCCTGCTCTGGCATGAAACTGGACAAAGGAAATGGGTGTAGCCACCCCTCTTTCCAACCCTCCCATAGGTGGGTCCCCTGAGTTAGTCCAACCCCTTCCTTGTGTATAAGATAAGAACCCCTGACAACAGGACTTTAGATATTCCTGGATGAACCTCTGCAACTGATTCCTGGACCTTCGACAATCTGTTCAAAGCCAGATGACTGAAGAATCTCCCTTGGAATAAAGGAGTTACTCCCTTGCTTGGCAGGCACCATAGATACATCTGTTTGGTCTGCATCTCCGAAGCTCCCGCCAGATGCGGAAGACTTTTCAACACCAGAGGTGGATTTCCTGACTTCCCAAAGTCCCCAGCAAAGCTGAGACCAGCATCCCTCGTGGGTAATGTGGAACAGGAACCCCTGGACACCGTGTGCAAGTTCATCAGCTTCCCGACGTTTCCTGAGGCTGTGCATTGGGTTACTAGTAGCCCAGACCCCGAACAGAGAATCCAATGAAGATTGTTGACATTGTCACTCCAAGTGACCCATGGGCCGCTATTTTGTGATTCCTGTGAAGGTAACTTTGACTTTCTTTGGGCTTCCCTGGTGGCTCCAGACGTGCCCTCACTCATCCTCACTGGTGGAGTCCCTAGGACCTAGGACCCTGCTGGTCCGCAACGCACCGAAGCATCTTTCTCCTTTCTGCGTAGGTTGCTGTTGCCAAGGGTTGTTGTGTCCAATCAGGGCACCGACACTTCAGCACTCGACATCCTTCATGGGACAGCTCGAATCCATCTCCTGGTCATCCTCGATGCCTCCTGGTCCTCGTGGCTGAAGAGTCAAGCTTCACCTTCTTCACCTGAAACACCGACATCGGTAGGCATTCGTCTATTGTGCCCCTGGTCACTGGCAAGTGACCCAGACTCTGTCCCCTCTGCTCTCAGGTTCCTCACATCTTTGATCCAGGCTTGGATCTCTTTGGACTCCCGGCAGCAGCACTTCTTCGCCAGCTTCCACTGAAAACGACAATGCGACCCGACACCATGTGACACCTATGCACCCGGCTTCCCTGGGTAAAATAACTCGAGAACTACGGTGTTCCCGTGGGTGCTGACACTAGAACTGTCTAAGTCCAAGAGGGTTTGGTCCTAGTCCATCTCTAAGTGTCCTTTATCTTTAAAAATCTAACGCAACTTTCCCCATAGAAGCTAACAGGAGCTCGTGGCTATGTTCTCACACTGCACACGGCCCCCGTGGGTCCCCTATGTCAATACCTTGGGTGATTCCTTGGGGTCCCAGCGATTCTACAGGCTATAGGCCTTGTGTTAAGTTAAGTCGTGATTCTTATATCACTATTTTAGTATATGGTTTGGCTCGCCCCTAGGGCCTAACGTATATTTCGTGCTACTTTACTGTTTATTTGAAGTGTAATTATTGTGATTTTGCCTCTAGCCTCATAAAGAGACTAGAGGGGTGTGTTTAGTAATAAATACATACATTTAATATATATACCTGGTGTGGACTCCTTTCATTTAGCCACTCAAGAGATTTTAGACTGGTAAAACAAGCTGCTGTACATTCCTTCAAGACTTAGCCTGAAGGCTACTCTCCATAGGTTCCACTAGGATAGCTTTCAATAAAGGTTGTCTTTAACCTATCATCAATAAGGGGTTGTTTGGACTGGTGCAAGGTGCCCACTATAACTAGTAGACAGCATATACTAGGCCAACTTCTCACATTACCCACACCAAAATTGAACTGGCCATTGGTATAGATTGTGGCTCGGATCTGTTCAGAAGCAAGGCATGCACTGGTCAAGAATATGATTTTAGCCACTCGTGCAGAGTATACTCCTATCAAACAAGCATCTTCCACCACTCTTGAAATGGTACATACAGCAAATACAATTCAGGCAATTTATGCAATGGCTTATAGACAATGTCTGGTCTTGGTTTGGTACAAATTTCAGTGACATCTCGATAGTCGTGGTGTTCACAATCTTCAGCACTTGGAACATGTAACAAAGTAGCTGGATTTAACACAGAGCAATGCCACTAGTTTTTCCTACTGCACCCACTGGGCCTCTTACTGGTGTTTCCCATACTTGCAAATCTGAATTTGTGCTTGCCATAGGTATGGACCGTATAACACCAGACCCAATTCGTACTCCTGAAGGATCGGCAGTAGCTGGTAATGGAGTACTCGATTGCCTAGGTACTGGAGGCGGCTGATTTTGACTCATTTTCACTGATACTCCCCATCCATTTCCTCCAATTTGCACTGACTGTCGCTGACTGAGATTTCCTACTGAATTTGGTTCATACATAGGAACATACATAGGAACAACTGAACCAATAGTAACCGGCACTGTAAGAGAATCCAGTAACACTGAGATTGCTCTGACTCCATTTGGTTCTATTTCTCCCATAACTGGTATTCCCATTCCTCATCGTGATGTTATCTTTCATGTGACTCCTACACTAGGACCCGTAGGAGGTGTCGGCGTATTGTCCACACTCCCTTCCATTGCTATTTCTCGTCTTCCTTCTTCTGAATGAGGATTATACGGTGGAGGACAATCAGATAGCAGCCTCTCCAACAAACTGTGATCAGTATCACTCCCATCGTTCCAATCATCTGCCCTGTTCTTATTCCGCAAATCTCCCTCTTCACCAACAGTGGATACAACTTTTCACCTTCAATGGTATCTACTCGCCATCTCTTTAACTGTGAATCCCACCTTGCATCTTGACATGCCCTCAACGCTTTCTTCACATTCCCTTGATACATTTCCCTTTTCTTGTTACGTGCTGCTCTTATCCATGCGCCTAATGCTTCAAACCATGTTGGTCTAAGCAAAGGTTTTAACGCAAACCTCACTCACCTCAATTTATGCAATACATCCAATCGAAACGAACCATAACATGGGAATGACAAAACACCCTCCTTTTTTTAGGTATTTTGTGCCAATTCTGGATCCAAACAATAATGTGGACCCCAACATTTGTTGCCATATGATGTGCTTAGGTATCTTTGGGTGGTGCCTCTTCGCCCCCTCGAGTAACCATTCCTTGATTGCCCCTAAAAAGATTGCGCAATTCTCGAAAACACTGCCATGATGCAATTGCAATTGGCTCCAATTTCAAGCGCCGGACAGTTTCTTCAACCACAACTTCCTGATGATCACCAACCAATCCCAGCATGGTGTTACACAAACTGACCTATACCAGCGCAGTACCCACTGATGTCACACTCATTCTTCACAGCAACTCACCCTCCTTCACAATTTCTCCATACACATTCACTCTCTCATTCAATCGTCTTAATCGTCTTCTTCAATATCTCTTCATCATCTGATTCATCTTCTTCTGTGTTTACACTCCGTAATTGTCTGCCATCTACAAGATCAATAGAATTCAATCATACAAGAATACACATTCGTTGTGACACCTCGACCGGCATGGAATCACCTGAACCAATGCGATTTCGCTTTGCGCACAAGGTCTACCACACAATTCACATACGTCCAGTAAACACAAAGTTCTCTGTCTTAGGTGGAATTGCAGATGACCTCCCCACGACAACTTCTCAAGCATCTCATATAGACAATGACAATAATTGCGGTGCCTCTCTACACCTTTAAATATCCAGGCCACTTCAGTGTCTGAAACTCAAATCTCAATCCTGGACCGTGTGCGGCCCAAAATCACATTCACTCGACTCTTGCACCAACTCCAGAAGACATCACACAATCAACCCATTCCCGCAATCTAACACACACATACTGCCTATTAATACTCACTTCTCCTTTTGCTGCTAATCTCGCCTCCCCGTCAAACTCCATCGATCCCCATCAAATTCCGTCATTCTCTGTAATGAATAATTGGGCTCTATTCTGGGCTCTGGGGTTCTAAGTCTATTTTCTAGACTTGTTCTGGATTCTCCCCTCACCTCATGTTTGAACCATCCTACTCTGCTACCAACTGAAGAAGCCAAACCTGTAGGTTCTAGATCTATTCTAGACTCACAATTTGATGGTTCTTTTTCGCAGCATGAAGGCGTAGAGGGGAGAAAATATTGTTAATGTTTCCAATCAATAAATCCTTATACAACTGAGTTACCACAGACAACTCTGTAAAGGTAAAGGGGTATTATAAAGCCAAGAATAACTGGACATAAAGACACATCAAAATGAGAGTATATAAGTACATTGGGACCAACATAAAGCTAAATCTGCGCAATCAGCAAAATTGATACAGCATAAACAAAACAGCAAGTTCCGGTATCAGTGTACAAAGGGTCATCACTCTAAAATTGAAATTCCCCTGCATTGAAACTTGCAAGAATAAAATTAAGCTATCCCTACTCTATCACTAGTATGACATCCCTATTCTAATTGCTATAGGAGGAAAAAGAATAAAGCAAAAGTGTCGGCATGTGGAGTCTTCCTAAGAAGTCTTCTCCACAGAATGGGTCAAACAGCTTCAAGCTATAGAGGTATAGCTCATATGAACAAGTCTAAAGAAGTTCATCTACTCTACGTCTGGGTGTCTCGGACTGTCAGAAGGAAAACTGGACTCTTTCCCTACTTGTACACATAATCATAGGTTCAGATTTCCCAGAAGGCTCTTCGAATCGTCACGCCATCCCTTCTCTGAATACGATCTCTCAGGTAGTCTTCCACCAGGCACCGATGTTCCCAAGTCATAACAGGAGTGTTCTTGGCTCTCATGCAGATGTCAATGCGGAGCATGCAGATTCCTCTTATCGTCTGCAACACGATGTATCCCTTCTGTTCCTAGCCTAACTAAGGAAACAAAGGCGTTAGTCTAACTAACAAGGATGATTTGTTCGCCTGCAACAGAAACGTGAGAAAGACAAAATGCACGTTGCATGTGAAATTCAAGTTATTCATTTCAAATGAGAGCTTCCAGGGAAACATTTAAGTCCTACGAATTCAGGGTAACATAAGAAACCCAACTCATGAACAGGGTGAAATTGCATAGAAAATAAGGTACATTTAGTTAATATAGATGTCAACATTAAAATGCCACGTTACATAGGCACATTAAATCCGTTAATAGTTTTCAGTTATGCATTCATGAGTGCTTCACGTTAATGTTTTCAGCTAGTTACAGTCACTTTCTACATTAATATGCTCCATGTTACATTTATATTGTCTAAGCACATTACAGTTCATACTATTACAGTTCACGTACTAAGACGCGCTGTTAATACGACAGGAATATATGTGGGTGCGAACTAGTCTTGTGATTATATTGCACCCCTACAATCAAAATGCATTTTCCGCTATATCAACCTCAGAAGGATGACAGGCTGATTGGACTGCCACGATTTGAACCTGTGACCATGAGATCAAACACAGACCCCTATAGCGGACGCATTAGTCCACTAAGCCACCAGACCCGGCATATAAGCAGTGTACTTCCACAAACCCGGGTCAGGCACCCCGTCCTGCGAGCCCCCCTTCATCTGAGTGCATACATCAGCCCAGTGTAAGGAAGGTCGCCGACAGGAATGTTAGCTGCATATTTCTGTGCAGTTAGTACTTCCAAGATCTGACAGTGCAGTGAAGTGCACACACTGCTGTGCATCTGTTATGGCTGTGATGGCACCAAAATGACGTAATACGTGCACTTTGAGATGATTGACTTATAGTGCTATGAAGCCCTTGGGCTGTGTCAGTCCAGAAAACTTCACATGTGGTGTTACAAGGTCACGTGACAGCCTAAAAAGAGCCGACAGTAAAATATGAGCTGACACTGACGTTTTAATAGAGCAGTGCAGTGTAAATAGGTTGTGCGGTGTGGGGATTTAAACTTCTCACATGCATGCAAACTGCCACGTATCAGTTGTTATCTTACTCTTTGTCGACCCCTTCATTTGCATCCGTTCTTGTGCTGTGAGTTCTATTTTGATATGTACTCTGTTTGGTATCCCGATTTGACTCATCTACTGCAACCTTTACCTTCCTCTCCCTCCAATTGTAAAGCGCTCTGATATCCCTCGGGATCATGTTCGCGCTATATAAAACTTTATAAAATAAAAAAATAAATAAATAAAAATCACCACATTGAGTTGCTAAATCCCACCCCCAAAACTCTAAAATAGTAACTTGACAGTACTGAGTCACAGTGTCGACTGAGTCTACAATGCGGGATTATGGATGAGTTCCATGCCTACTGCCAGTGTAGTGGAGTCAGCGTTTTAGATGCACACATTGTCCTTGTGCCCCCAGCCTTACAAATATCCCAGGATAAAGCCAGTCAATAGCGGGTTCAGTACGGGCCCACCCTTGACCCAACCTTTTCCCAGGCACAGTCTGCATGTGGCCCGTGCTGAGGAATGAAGCACTGAGCTTCATAGCGCTTTCAGGCGAGCAGTAAGTATGCAGGTGTTAGAAATTACTGGGTCTGCCTCCTGGGGCCCTGTGCAGAATGGTTGCAGTAGTCCACCACCTTTACACAGATGACAGCATTCCCATGCTGAAGGACGGTGCACCACACTTTGCAGTGCTTTCAGGCCAGCAGTGAAGGTGTAGGTGTGAGGAATCACTGGGTCCACTTCCTGGGACCCTTTAGGGGTGGTTGCTGCAGTCCCCCACCTTTACACAGAAGGCAGCCTTCATGCGCTGCGGGGATGAAGCACTGTGCTTTATACCGCTTTCAGGCCAACAGTGAGAGCGCAGGTGTAAGCAATCACACGGTCACCTCTTGGGGCCCTGTGCAAGGTGGTTGCTGTAGTCCCCCACCTTTACACAGATGACAGCCTTCCTGCAGCCTTCCCTCATCACTAATTTGTCAGGGTAAAATGAGGTAAAAGCAGGAAGGGAGCTGTTAGAAATGGTGGTCTCTAGTTGACAATGATGTGCACCTTTGTCCAAATAGGGGCCCTTCCTTCTAGTCAGGGTAAGGGATATTCACTTCTAAAATAACCCCTGCTCACCCCCTTGATAGCTTGGCATGGGCAGTCAGGCTTATTGAGAGGCAATATGTAAAGCATTTGCACTTAACTCACAGTAATACAGTAAAAACACGACAAATAGACACTACATCATCGTGGGCCAGCTACGGTGTTGGGGAGACCTGTAAACAGTACATTTGGAGATGCAGGGCATCGGACCTTGCTGTGAACTCCAGAGGAGAGGCGTCCATTTCGGAAGGCGTTGCAGGAGTCATCGGGCCCTTGAAGCCACACGCATTGCAGGTCGAACTTTGTGAGTTTATCATCAGGAGCACCGGCGTAGGCAGTCGTCGAGGCTGAGGGGTGAAGCGGGGCGGTGCGGGCAGTGGCTTGGTGACGGTTGTCCAGTGACGTTGGTGGGACCAGGGCTGTGGTGCGAAGCGAGGCAGTACTCGCTGTGGTGCTGACAGGTCACGGTGCAAGCAGCGTCATTGTCATTGCTGAAGCACTGTCGTCGGTAGACCCAAGGCTGCGGTGCGAGATGGGGCAATGCAGTATGAGGGACCACAGGTAACAGTGCAGGCAGCGGCGTCAGTTGATGAACTCAAGTTAATGGCGCTGGTATCGGAGGGCCAAGGCTGCATTGTGGGATGGGGTGGTACATTGTGTAACTTACGAGCGGTGCCCCCAAACCACAGTGCAAGCAGTGGCAACAATGTCAGCTTGGAGCAGCATTGTTGGATAAACAAGGGCTACAGTACAAAGGAAGACAGTGCTCCGTGTTCTCCACGAATGGTGTCCACAGGTCATGGTGTAGGGAGCGTCGTCGTTGACAGTGTTGCTACCTCATTGGGGATATCAGGATGTCGGTGTGAAGCAAGGCGGTGCGGAGTGCGGTGCCCACAGGTCATGGTGCAAGCAACAACTGCTCCCACTACTCTAAATGCAGCCATGTCTAGTCAGCCTGGCTATGAGTCACCCAAGAAAAGCAGGACACACCTCAACCCTCCGACCTGGTGTCTGTGTAGTGCAAATGCACAAACCAGCCCCTGTCAGTCTAAAACCCAGACAGCGAATATATAACAGGCAGAGGCACATAGATGGTTAAACAAGAAAATACTCACTTTCTAAAAGTGATATTTTCAAATGCACAATATCAAAATCATCTTTACTAAAAGATGTATTTTTAAATCCTGGGTTCAGGCATACTAAACTCAACTTTTCTATCAACTCCCCTTGGCCAGCTACATTTGTAAAAGTGTTACAAAGCAGCCCCAAAGTTAACCTATGCAAGAGATAGCCTTTCAACAGTCAATACGAAATACACAGTATTTCACTATCAGGATATGTACAATACACCAGTACATGTCCTACCTTTCACATACACTGCACCCTGTTCACATGGGTAACATGGACCTACCTGAGGGATGTCTTACATGTAAGAAAATGGAAGGTTAGGGCCTGGCAAGTGGGTGCACTTGCCAGATCGACCTAGCATAAAAAACTGCATGCAGACATTGCAGTGACAAGCCTGAGAACCCTTTGAAAGGCTGCTTGTGTGGGTTGCACAGTCAGTGCTTTAGGCCCACTAGCAGCATTTGATTTACAGGCCCTTGGCACACACAGTGCACTGTACTAGAGACTTAGTAGTAAATCAAATAAGCCTATCATGGGAGCACCAATCCATAAACACATTTTACATGGAGAGCATATGCACTTTAGCACTGAATAGCAGTGGTAAAGTGCCTAGAGTTCCAAAACCAAGGATAACAAGGCCAAAAAGCAAAATGTCTGTGGGTGAACCCGCTGAAAAAGCCAAGTCTACCAGGAGCTAAGTACTCACCTGCCTGGCTGAAGTGATAGTGACCAAAAAAACAGTTTTAAGAGTCAACATCCCTAAGGGACAACTATGGAGGGGGTCAGACTGATTCCACATAAGAAAAGTTAAAAACAAATTAAGGTTCCACAGGGGCACCACAAATGGGGTTCGAGGATACATATTAGTCAACTGTTTCCAAATTGCATAACAGTGTGAAATTTAAAAAGGGATGGCTGATCTGGCAGGCAGAGAAATGATGCTACCAATGCGGCGAAACACCCCTTGTCAGTGCCAATGTCACAACCCTTCTGGACAAGAAAAAGTGCATATTTCAGGGCCTGTGACAGCTTGGCCTGTAAAGGGTCCACTTTTTTTTTCTGCACACAATGTAACAAAGTTGCACCATCTGCAAGAGTAAATAGATTTTGTGGTGGGGTGAGAGACTGACGAGGTGACTTCCACCACCTCTGGTGGCAGCTTGAAGGAACTCAAATTTATCTGTTCAATCACCAAGCATGTAGGATGAGGTCAATGATATTGGGGTGGAGACCAATTCCCTCCAACTTGGAGAGAAGGTCAGGCCTGAATCAAAGTCTCAGCAGGTGATATGTGAGGAAGGTCTGAATACGACCCCCGCGTTGTCTACTCCAGAGTGATGAGAAGGACTTGGATCGTGCCCCAGCTGGAAATTCCTCAGAACCCGAGGAATCAAGGGTATGGCGGAAATATCTAATGCATCAACTGAAACGTGTCCCCCAAGTCTCCCCTCAATGGATACTGGAGGGTGCAGAACTGTAAAAGGGTCTTGGACTGCCTCAGGTAGAAGACGCCACCTGTGGTCGGGAAGATAGTGCCGGCTTATGATGTTGAGTCTGACATTTAGAGATCATTCTTGGAGATTGGCGGTACGCCAGATCCCCTAACAGTGCCCCTAAGACCATAGTCTCAATGCTGTGAGGCAAAGGAGTTGAGACACTACTCCTCCGTGCTTGTTGATTTACCACATTGCTGTGACATTGTCCGTAAACATGAGGGAAGGCTCACAGCAGGGTGGTGTTCAGCCCTAACACTATGAACTGGACTCACTGGGAGGGCCACAGAAGCGATGTGGTCTGTTTGACTGAAAAGCCCAGGCCGAAATGGGAACTCTGTAAACTGCAGACAGCGCTGCTGCAGCTTTGATAGCCAATCTTCCAGGAATGCCTCACTTTCTGAGATTGGCCACCACGACTGTGATCACCTTCTTGAAGACTCGAGGTGCCGATGTTGAGCCATAGGGTAGTCCGGCAAATTGGCAGTGCATGGCCACACACCACAAGCAGCTCTGGTGCAAATGCTCCAGGCACTATTAATAGCGCCCAGAAGGAAATAAGGTAGCAAATTTAGAAAATGTCATCAAGTGCAGTGGTACTTGCATTGTGACAGTCCTTGGCCATGGTCTCTAAGTAGCATAATATATGTATTTGTAAAGCGCACATTAATTCGTAGGCATCTTGGCGCTGAAAAACAGATGTTTATTGTTATCAAACTTAATGGTACTCATTTTATTGACCTCAGAAGGATGAAAGGCTGAATGGACCTATCCGGATTTGAGCCTGTCCCATGAGATATAGTGCATGCATTAGTCCACTAAGCCGCCAGACCCGGCATATACGCGGTGTACTTCCACAAACTCGGGTCAGGCACCCCGTCCTGCGAGCCCCCCTTCATCTGAGTACATACATCAGCCCAGTGTGAGGAAGGTTGCTGACAGGAATGTTAGCTGCATATTTATGTGCAGTTAGCGCTTCCAAGATCACTGCTGTGCATCTGTTCTGGCTGTGATGGCACCAATATGACATATTAAGTGCACTTTGAGATGATTCACCTATAGTGCTATGAAGCCCTTGGGCTCTATAAGTCCAGAAAACACCTGGTGTGGTGTTACAAGGACAAGCAACAACTCAATAAGAGCTGACAATGTAATATGAACTGACACTGACGTTTTAATAGAGCAGTGCAGTGTAAATACGTTGTGCTGTGTCAGTATTTAAACAGCACACATGCTTACAAACTACTGCAATCATCACATTGAGTTACCAAATCCCTAAAAAATAACCCAAAATAGTAACTTTACAGTACTGGGTCAGAGTGTCGAGTGAGATCTGGCAATGGGGGATTAAGGATGAGTTCTGTGCCTACTGCCAGTGTGGTGTCACTCCTTAGTGCAGTATCAGCTGCTGTATACAGCAGTGGAGCGCAATCTGGAATGGTACTGTAATGCTCCGGTGCAATATCGTGCACTCCATCAGTGCTGCACCGGTGCTGTGCGATCCGACAGCCCAGCGCTCTCCGTCAGCGCTGCACTGGTGCTGTGTGATCTGGCAGCGCAGCAGTGCAGCACCCTCCATCAGTGCTGCACCAGTGCTGTGTAATCTGGCAGCGCAGCGCCTCCATCAGTGTTGCACGGGTGTTGTGTGTTCTATCAGTGCAGCACCCTCCATCAGTGCTGCACCAGTGCTGTGTGATCTGGCAGTGCAGCACCCTCCATCAGTGCCGCACCAGTGCTGTGTGATCTGGCAGCGCAGCGCCTCCATCAGTGTTGCACGGGTGTTGTGTGTTCTATCAGTGCAGCGCCCTCCATCAGTGCTGCACCAGTGCTGTGTGATCTGGCAGCGCAGCGTCTCCATCAGTATTGCACGGGTGTTGTGTGTTCTATCAGTGCAGCGCCCTCCATCAGTGCCGCACCAGTGCTGTGTGATCTGGCAGTGCAGCACCCTCCATCAGTGCTGCACCAGTGCTGTGTGATCTGGCAGCGCAGCGCCTCCATCAGTGTTGCACGGGTGTTGTGTGTTCTATCAGTGCAGCGCCCTCCATCAGTGCCGCACCAGTGCTGTGTGATCTGGCAGTGCAGCACCCTCCATCAGTGCTGCACCAGTGCTGTGTGATCTGGCTCCATCAGTGTTGCACGGGTGTTGTGTGTTCTATCAGTGCAGCGCCCTCCATCAGTGCCGCACCAGTGCTGTGTGATCTGGCAGTGCAGCACCCTCCATCAGTGCTGCACCAGTGCTGTGTGATCTGGCAGCGCAGCGCCTCCATCAGTGTTGCACGGGTGTTGTGTGTTCTATGAGTGCAGCGCCCTCCATCAGTGCTGCACCAGTGCTGTGTGATCTGGCAGCGCAGCGCCTCCATCAGTGTTGCACGGGTGTTGTGTGTTCTATGAGTGCAGCGCCCTCCATCAGTGCCGCACCAGTGCTGTGTGATCTGGCAGTGCAGCACCATCCATGCAGGTTGATTGATCTGTGAAGCGGAATCTAGAATTGCAAGGCCCGCATCAGCTAAGGGTGGCCCTGGACCACATAATGTTAGCACGACCAGTGCAGGGTGACTTAGCAGTGCAGTTTAATAGACAGGTGGCGGATAACTGGACAAGCCAAAGCCATGCATCAATGCACAGTGACCAGGGAGGGCAGTGTCACAGAGCAGTGCAGTAACACAGCAGTGTGACTTGGCAATGCAATATTACGGCCGGTGCAGGGTGAGAGTGCTGTGCATCAGTGCTGTGCGACTTGCCAATGGGGAATTAGTAGTGACCCAACTTTGTGATGCATCAGTGCAGCATCATAGAACCCCCAAGTGTGATTCTAAGCACTATAGGCGGTTCTCCCACAGCGCAGTCTAATTCAACAGCGTAATATCTTATATAAGTGCAAGTAGCATTGATAACAGATGTGGCGCCGCAACCAGAGCTGCCGACTGGGGAGTTGGGATCTGGGTTGGAGTCTTGGCCTTGGCGCAACGCCACTTAATCTTCTTGTGCCCATGCACAGCACCTGGTGATATGCAGCGCTATATAAACAGACATTTTGCTTGATTTATTGAGGATAGCAGCGGAGGTCTGCACTACAAACTGTTGGCTTACCTATCTTCTACTTGGCGCCCCACCACCACTCGGCGCACCCGCTTCGCGGGTGCCCCTTCGCCCGTCCAGAGGAGAGGTCCGTAATTGACGTGTGGGAGGAGTCCGGAGGCGCTACAGCGGTATCAGGCGTGGTTGCAGCGGGGCTGCGAGCGTGCGGGGACTTCATTTCCCAGAAGTCCCTGCCAGACCGACGACGAGCTTCCGGTCCGCTCTCCCTGCTGCCCCGCCCCCCGCCCTCCTGAGGCTTTGAAACACCTGATTGTATTAAGACAAGCGGGACATTTTGCTTGATTTATTGAGGATAGCAGCGGAGGTCTGCACTACAAACTGTTGGCTTACCTATCTTCTACTTGGCGCCCCACCACCACTCGGCGCACCCGCTTCGCGGGTGCCCCTTCGCCCGTCCAGAGGAGAGGTCCGTAATTGACGTGTGGGAGGAGTCCGGAGGCGCTACAGCGGTATCAGGCGTGGTTGCAGCGGGGCTGCGAGCGTGCGGGGACTTCATTTCCCAGAAGTCCCTGCCAGACCGACGACGAGCTTCCGGTCCGCTCTCCCTGCTGCCCCGCCCCCCGCCCTCCTGAGGCTTTAAAACACCTGATTGTATTAAGACAAGCGGGACATTTTGCTTGATTTATTGAGGATAGCAGCGGAGGTCTGCACTACAAACTGTTGGCTTACCTATCTTCTACTTGGCGCCCCACCACCACTCGGCGCACCCGCTTCGCGGGTGCCCCTTCGCCCGTCCAGAGGAGAGGTCCGTAATTGACGTGTGGGAGGAGTCCGGAGGCGCTACAGCGGTATCAGGCGTGGTTGCAGCGGGGCTGCGAGCGTGCGGGGACTTCATTTCCCAGAAGTCCCTGCCAGACCGACGACTAGCTTCCGGTCCGCTCTCCCTGCTGCCCCGCCCCCCGCCCTCCTGAGGCTTTAAAACACCTGATTGTATTAAGACAAGCGGGACATTTTGCTTGATTTATTGAGGATAGCAGCGGAGGTCTGCACTACAAACTGTTGGCTTACCTATCTTCTACTTGGCGCCCCACCACCACTCGGCGCACCCGCTTCGCGGGTGCCCCTTCGCCCGTCCAGAGGAGAGGTCCGTAATTGACGTGTGGGAGGAGTCCGGAGGCGCTACAGCGGTATCAGGCGTGGTTGCAGCGGGGCTGCGAGCGTGCGGGGACTTCATTTCCCAGAAGTCCCTGCCAGACCGACGACGAGCTTCCGGTCCGCTCTCCCTGCTGCCCCGCCCCCCGCCCTCCTGAGGCTTTAAATCTACATTTTACTCCCGCAGCGCGGGACGCAGCCCGGGCGAAGACTGGGCAAAGACAGGGCCGTTTGAGGCCGTTCGAGGTCTGTGAGGCCTGGTCTGGGCTACCCCCTTATGTATTGTTCAAACTAGGCTGTGCGAGTGTAAGTGTTATACAGTTTATTATTATCATATCCCCACAAGTAAGGTTGGGGGTTGCCCTGTTGGTTGTTGAGCTATGTCTAGCAGGTTAACACGGAGCAAGGCCCCAATTGGTGGTCTTCCTATCAATGGTCCTATGGACGACTTTATTACTCGTACCAATACAGCCATAGACCATGAAATTTCCAAACTCCAGACTCGTGTTTCCCTGGAATTGGCGTCCGCTAGGAGATTGTCCCAGGTATTTGATATGTCGAAAAAATCTTCCCTGGGCAATATAGCCACTGCGGTTACCCCGCCACGTCCAGCTACCCCCCATTGTGTAGTTACACATGTTGATGTCCACCACACTCCGGCTTTCTCTGTACTACCCCCCACATTGGAGCCACCGATTCAGGATAATGCTGCGAATCTGTCCATAACCCCTCTTAAGCAAGATACTGGTTCTAATAATCCTACCTCGGCAATGTTCTCCTCTAGGCACACTTTTAGTAGAGCCCACCAAGCTAAAAGAAAATGCACCTCTCGGTCTGCTTACCGTCGTAAGAAGGCCAAAATTGTGATTACTGAACATCTGAATGCGACTAGTGCTCCGGTCTCAAATCCCATGGGAGGGGGTGTGACCGGGGAACATTTACATTTCGAGGGGGTTAAAGATGAGCCAGCTCCTGCTTCCTTGACCACCTCCTTGGTTCTTGAGGCAGGAGAAGAGGGCATACATGTTGAGAGCAGGGACAGGAACGAAGGGGAATTTATAAGTTTAGTTTGGGAAACCCTTAAGAAACTTCTTTCTCCTCTTGATCTTAGACTCTCACGCATTGAGAACCATTTACTCGAGTTGGAAAAGAGCATTATTGCTCTGGCCACTCTCGGTCTGAGAAATCTAGAAAACCAGGGTTTTCCTGTTGCTGAGCCTCTTCCCCATGACAAGATCCCTCAAGTTCCACAACCTTCCCCTCCTCTACCAGCTGTCGCACGATCGATGCCTACATCGGGGCCTGCGGCTGGGCATTATAGCTCAACCGCCTCTATACCCAAAGCTCCTAAATGTCCCACCCCCCAACCAGTAGTCAAACCTAATATAGGTGTGTTACATAGACCCCCTCCTAGGGAAGCGGTGCTCCAATCAACCAAGAGCCCTCCTGCTAAGAATAACTTTAGAGGGGGTTTTATCGATCTCCCTCCAGAGGCTAATGAGTATGTGGTTGTGCTGACGAATGTCCCCCAGTTAGGAAATGGCCAATATGAGAACCATTGGTCTCTGAAGAATAAGACAATCCATTGGCTCAATGCGAATAGACCAATCCCTAATGGCCAGAGAAGTAGAATTTTAATGGTACGTAGAACCCCCTGGGTGGGCCCCTCAAGGAAATCTAGCATTGGGGATTGCGTTGTGGTGACCTTTGAAGATCCCTTCATGGTACACCACATCTGTTCCTGGCCCATTGGCGAAGGTTCTCTTGTTATACCTAGGCCTTTGTCCTTCTTTTATCCACCGTGTCTTAGATCTACACGTGAGGAGGACTGGTCTCTAGTACACCACCGCAACTGGAGGAGCCACCCCAATAAATCCCAAGTTTTTCCCTTAAATTGGAATGTTTTTTCCACTTCTAATCGGTTTACTGGGCTTGAGGAGGTAGATTGACTGGTTTGCCAACCTGTTCCCCAGGATCCTTTACCACTGGTACCAGGGCACAATGAACTATCTTCCTTTCCTTGTGTGACCGAACCCTCGGCTGTTAGCCCACCAACTTCAGAGGGAATGCTGTCTGTTCCATCTATGGAGGCGGCCCAGATTACGCTGTATTCTTCTGATCCTCAACCTGTAACGGACCAACCGGCCCTACCTTGCCCGTTTCCCACGATTCCAATCCAGCATGTTACTTTAGCTAGGAAGCTGACTGATGTAACAATGGCTCCCTATCACCATCAGATTGAGCCATTATCTAGGCCAAATAGATCTGCTGTGGGGGGGGCAGGTCCTGTGATTAAATTGGCCACATTAGATGACCCTCCAAGACAGACTACCTCTGCCGACTCCTTGATAAAGATCATATGTTGGAATGTGGCAGGGCTCGCCCGTAACTTTGAAATTCCAGAATGGAATGCCTTTCTGGCCCCCTACAACATCTGTCTTTTGCAGGAAACCTGGTGTCTTGAGCCTAGGCATAGAGTGGGCTTCACGACTTACTTTGTTCCAGCTTCCCATCAAAATGGAGGTAAAGGTCGCCCGTCAGGTGGCCTTCTTATATGGGTTAATATTGCCCTAGGTCTAAGTGTCACTCAAAAACCCACGCATTCTCCTGATCTTCAGAGGATAACCATTCTATGCCCAGGGGGTAGGAAGTTGGAAGTCTTCAACCTTTATCTAAGGGGGGCCAGGGGCGGGTCATCCACATTATCCTCTACAGGTCTGGGCAGCGATTTAGCCGCCTGCAGTATCGACTCTTATATTCTTCTGGCAGGCGACTTTAATTGCTGTTTTGAGCCATTGGCTGTGGAGGATATATTGGATACTTGGGATGAGGACACAAGGAGAGGTATTCCCATCCTGACCCTAGATCCGATTCCCAAGTGGACCCAGAGTGCGGTGGACATCAATGCGCTGTGTTTGGAACATGACTTAAGACCAACTAACGGCCGATCTAAATCGGATATCCTGGGTGCGCACACCTACAACCGGATAGGCCGTACCTCCAGAATAGACTATGTTGTGCTGAATTATAATTTGTGGGCATTCCATTATGATATGGAGGTCATTGCGTCTTGTGATAGTGACCACAATCCTCTCTCCTTATCATTGATTCCGCCCTGGCAGGTGGGAAATCAAAATAAGTTTCCCTATAAGTGGAAAACCTCCCATGAGCTTGTCCCCTCGGCCTGTGGTAGGCGCCTAAAATGGGCTAAAGTAGAAGCGGATGAGGGAAGGTTGGCACAGGCAGGGACCGCAATGTTAGCGGCAGGGCAGCGCCTGGATGCCCTGGGTGTCTCCAGCCAATCTGTTTTACCTTTATTTACAGAAACCATTGTGGTGCTAAGCGATTTGTTTATTATACCCCAATCCAGCGCAAAGGTTTCTGTGAAGGGTGCTCCCAGGGCAAGAAATAAATGGTATTCTTCAAAATGTCGGGTTGCCAAGGGGGATCTTATTACCGCAGTAAAAAACAAGGATCCTGGCTCTATCAGATTGGCGAGGAATCTCTATAAAAAAGTTGTGGCAGAGGCGAAGGAGGCCCATGATTTTAGCTTTTGGTGGGAATTAGCGGAGGCAAGTACCAGAAAAGACTCCAAAGGGTTCTGGGATCTGTTAAGAGCCAGGGACAAACCCCTTGATTCGCAGTTTACTTGCAACATTCCTGGCGATCTCTGGTTTGCCCACTTTTCCAAATTGTACTCTGTTCAAAGTGGGGTACCCATCCTTAAAACGGGCCTTCATGCCAGCCTACCACCCGAGATTTCTACCAATGCCTCCCCCTTCAGCATAGAGGAAGTTGAAGGGGCAATCAGTCGTATTGTTTCTAGTAAGGCTGCTGGTCCCGATGGAATTCCGGGGGACTTGTTGAAGAAATATCCATCATTGTGGAGTAGATTAATTGCCGCTCTCCTGAATGAGGCGGTGTTGGGTGGTTCTCTTCCCGACTCATGGAGTGGTGCTGAGGTCGTCCCCATTTTTAAGAAAGGCAGTCGGGACGACCCAGCTAATTATCGCCCTATTAGCCTGCTTGATTCAACGCAAAAGGTTGCGGGCAAAGTGGTTCTAGGTAGGATCCTGCAGTGGGTTGAAGAAAACCAGGTTTTATCAGATTTCCAGGCAGGTTTCAGATCTGGGATGGGTACTATCGAGCAGACGTTCCGTCTCTTAATGATTTACTGGAAGGTGGTTGTGCTGGGTGGGGGCAGCTTGTATTTGGTCTTTATAGACCTGCGAACTGCCTTCGACCTGGTCCCTCGAGCCCATCTATGGAACGTCTTAGATAGGTTGGGTATACCTCCCTATTTGCTGGCCTTGCTTATAAAGTTTCATGAAAGCAACTTTGCCCAGATTAGATGGGGTACCCAGGGGGACAAAACATCTCGTATCTCCGTAGACAGGGGCGTCCGCCAGGGTTGCGTGCTTGCCCCCACTCTGTTTTCTCTATACGTTAACGGAGTGGTGGAGCATCTGCTTCAACAGCCATCAGATGCACCATCCTTGGCTGGTAGGAAAGTTCCTACGCTCCTGTTTGCGGATGATACCCTCCTAATTTCTAAGTCACCAGTAGGTATCCAAAAGTTGCTTTCTAGCTTCAAGGCCTTTTGTGATACCAAGGGCCTGTCTATAAACATAAGCAAGACCAAATTCCTCGTTCTTAATCCTCCCAGAAAAACGGTTGTTCCCCCTACCTTGGACTCTGTTCCTTTGGATAGAGTCAATGAATTTGACTACCTTGGTATTCGTTTATGTGCCAACATGAGTTGGAAGGCGCACCACCAGAAGGTGTTTCTGACACACAAGAGAGTCTCAGGGGCCCTGCTCAAGGAACATCGTGCCTCAGCCTTAAAACCTATAGGGGCACTGCTTGATATCTATAGGGCAAGGGTGGTGAGTGCAGTATTGTATGGTGCGGAACTGTGGGGTACACAGAGTGTTGACACCTTGACATACCTCGAAAACAATTTCCACAAAGATCTAATGAGGTTACCCCATAGCACCCCTACTATTCCTCTTTTGTTAGACGCAGGCACACGCCCAATTTGTGAACAAGCTAGGCTACGTCCTCTCTTATTATGGGCCAGGATATGGAATGTCCCTGAACTGAGTAGTTATGCAGATGCCCTTAGCGAAATTCTATCCTTATCTGGCTGGCATAAGGTTACCTGGCTCAGGGAGGTTAAGCGTCTCCTTTTGGACCTGGGATTAGAAGATGCCTGGGCAAATAGAACAGCACCCTCAAAACAATTGCTTAAGAAGATCTATTGGCTCTGGGCGGATAAGGAGAGGTTGTGTAACCCTAACCATTGTAAATCTGTCGCCCAGTTTTTCTTGGTTAAGGAGATCCCTTGTAGAGAACCCTACTTGGATTTAATCCTTAACCCGGGTGACAGAGCATTATACTTTAAATTTAGGGTGGGCGTTCTTCCTTTAGGTCTGTTTACGTCTACTTGGAAACCTCCACACCAAACTATACCCTATTGCCCCTTTTGTGATTCTAGGGTCGAGTCTACAGCCCATTTGTTATTTGAGTGCTATGCTTATTCTGTGCCCAGGTCGAGATGGTTAAAACCCTTATGTAGGTCTCTAGGCACAAGATCCTGTCTGGAAGCTTTACGCATATTACGTTCAGACGCCCGTCCCTTCTATGCCTGTTGCTTGGCTAAATTTTTGGGGTGGGCTTGGAGGATAAGATCTGCAAGAAAACAGTTGTTACAGTAATGTACTCTTCTTAATTTTTTTTAGATATTAGACAGTCATGGAATTTAATAACTTTTTACCTTGTAATTGTATATGTGTTATTTATTGATTGTTATGTGTTGTATTGTTGTGCTTTTATGACAAACTGTCGAAATAAAGCTTTGTGAATATATAAACATACAAAATCTACAGTCTTAGTACTGGGCCATGCACCTGGACCGTGTGTGCTAGCAGAGCGATGCCATGTGCCAGCGTGTTGTGCGCTAGCAGTGCAGTTTCATCTGGCTGTGCAGTTTCATAGATCAGGGCATCCTGACATGCAGTATTATCACTATTCGGGTAAAATGAATCCTTGAGCATCGGTACCCGGGCAGTATAGCTGTAGACATCAGTGTGCTCCGGGACTGCAGTGTCACACCAGTGGAATGCAGTGGGCTCTCGCAGTGCAGCGTCATGCATCGGTGCAGCCCATCAGGCCAGGATCGCAGCACAGCGAAGTGTGCTCTGTCAGTGGAGCATCGTCGCAAACAAGTGCAGTTTAGGATGGCAGTGGGTATCACAGACTGCCCTGCGCCCCTGCAGTGTTACACCCGTGCAGTGGGCTCTTGCAGTGCAGCGTCATGCATCGGCGCAGCCCATCAGGCCAGGATCGCAGCACAGCGAAGTGTGCTCTGTCAGTGGAGCATCGTCGCAAACAAGTGCAGTTTAAGCTGGCAGTGGGCATCACAGACTGCCCTGCGCCCCTGCAGTGTCACACCAGTGGAATGCAGTGAGCTCTTGCAGTGCAGCGTCATGCATCGGTGCAGCCCATCAGGCCAGGATCGCAGCACAGCGAAGTGTGCTCTGTCAGTGGAGCATCGTCGCAAACAAGTGCAGTTTAAGCTGGCAGTGGGCATCACAGACTGCCCTGCGCCCCTGCAGTGTCACACCAGTGGAATGCAGTGAGCTCTTGCAGTGCAGCGTCATGCATCGGTGCAGCCCATCAGGCCAGGATCGCAGCACAGCGAAGTGTGCTCTGTCAGTGGAGCATCGTCGCAAACAAGTGCAGTTTAAGATGGCAGTGGGCATCACAGACTGCCCTGCGCCCCTGCACTGTTACACCCGTGCAGTGGGCTCTTGCAGTGCAGCGTCATGCATCGGTGCAGCCCATCAGGCCAGGATCGCAGAACAGCGAAGTGTGCTCTGTCAGTGTATCATCGTCACACACGAGTGCAGTTTAAGCTGGCAGTGGGCATCACAGACTGCCCTGCGACACTTCAGTAAGTCCCAGAATTAAAAACACTGATTGGTAAAGCCAGTAGGACTGGCATGGGTTACCAGATTTCTATGTTTTCCAGGGCTTCATCAGGTTACATCGGAGTACTTTATAGTTTGGGCTCCCGGTTTTATGGTATTTATTTTTTCATAGTTCCATCTGTATTTTTCCATATTTATTTTTCGTTCATTTTATCTGTTTTTACCCGCATTTATTTTCAAGTTGGTGAAAAAAACAAAGCTGAAACTTGCATATTTCCATATTTATTTAACTAAACTCCTACTAGAAGGGCAGACATGTTTGAATGACAAGCACACCCACAGATGATAGATCAATACACTGACATGAAAACATGCAACATTGAATTTCAACCTTGTGCTTCTGTACTGTTGTTTAGGCCTCATTACTAAAACGTTTTTCCTTTTTTTTACCCTCTTACCTGTCAATCCGCGCAGTTATTGGCATGGCAGTCATGAGTGACAGCATTAATAATCAATGAAAATTTAACCCCATTTCCGTTTTTACCCACATTTCAAAAATAAATACAGACAGGAAAATAAATGTTTTTCTGTCTACATTTATCTATAAAAAATCAGTTAAAACGGAAAACACAGAGCCATACTTATAGTGCACCAAAACAAGCAGGAACAAAGCAAAGACCGATACATCATAGAAAAATACAACTTAAGAGTACAGCATATCAGTGGCGGCTGCTACCGGACTTGGGTGGTGGGGCGTGGGCGGGGCAGGTGGGTGAAAAAAACTTTTTTTTAAAAACACTCACCTGTGATGGCTGGCCGACCGCTGCCTCTCCTCCGTCCTCTTCTTCCTGCTCCGTCCTGCTGCAGGAAACAGGAAGCAGCAGGACGCACCTGGCTCCCGGCCCCCGATAGCCAATCACAACGTTGCAATGCAGCGCTGTGATTGGTCTGAGAGCCATGGATCAGGGCTCAGCCAGAGAATGGGGGCCTGTAATGCAGCCTGCATTGATAAAATGGGAAGTGCGCATGACTGTTTTGGGTGCCCCCCCCCTGCTCCATTGTCCTTGGAGCAGCCCTGCCCACCCAGAAAGTTACAGCAGCAGAAGGAAACTTAAAATGATAAAAACGAATACCACAAGATGTCACATTACTTTGGATCAAATCACATCAAATCTGTTGTGGTGAACATGACCCCCTTGTGACAACTTTAAATTCGAGACTGGAGCTAGGCCAGGGGCCAGAAGCGGCCAAAATCATCAGTGCAACTTACTTAATTGTGAAGCCAAGTAAGAAAAACATCATATTGCAGGCCGGAAGCTCTCTGAATAAGCCAATAAATTGCGCCTTGATTAATCGTTGAAAGTGAGAACGTGACAACCTCCTGCTGCAGGTGACCGAAGTGACCCACCTGTTCCATTCAAACTGTCTCATGCCTTGAGACCCGGTCAAGGCTAGCATCAGTTACTGGACCGTCCTTGCATTGTCGCGGGACCTCAGAGGCAGTAAGAGTATCACATGGCTTGATGAAGAGTGCCTTCAATTAAAAACCGCTCGAGCATCAGCTGTATGCTTTTTTGTTCAAATATCTTAATTGCTTATTAGAAAAAAGAAATACATTTGTGATATAATAACAATACAACAAGTCAGAATCAAGTATATAATACATTAGTACCGAAACATTTAAAAAAGAGAAATATTTTATAACCAAAAGCCAAATGGCTGGGATAATAAGAGAGAAAAAATGTCATTATATTAAAAAAGTGAACAATAGATAAAATGACAACTAATATATATTATAAAGTCATCAAATATTGATATATAGCCCCAAAATATGGAACAGGTAAAAGCAAGTACATAGATAGAAATTGGCTCTATTGTTAAAAAGATCATTGAAATCTGTAGAAGGACCAGGGAAGAGAAAAAGAACAAAGGATATTAAAGAAAGACAGAAAGATAGAGAAGAAAGAAATAAAATAGGTGGGAAGCACCGTTCCCTTTAAGGTGTGTGCGCACACTCGCACCTCTGTTGACATCAGCGCGCACTGCCGTGTGTGGAGCGCGCACACATCCAGGACATCACGCGAGAGAGTCACGCCACTGCTTTAAAACAGCGAGCGGCGCGAAAAGCAGACACTTTCTAAATGCGTGTGCCGAGGAAGAGTCGGGACGGAGTGCAGGTAAGTGGGCCTTGGGACCTTGGGGGGCTTGGGGGCTTGTCGGCATGTGGCTGTTCGCCCTTGTTGGTAAAGCGCAGGGCGATTGTGGGCTTTTGTTTAAGTATTGATGTTAATCAGAGCCCCTTCACGGGCTGTGATTAACATGAATACTTAAACAAAAGCCCACAACTGCTCTCGAAGCCACGCATTACTAACAAAAGAGTAGATCCAGTTTAAAAACACAGCGTGTACTTTCAGAAAGTACACGCTGTGTTTTTAAACTGGTTCTACTCTTTTGTTAGTAATGCGCGGCTTCGAGAGCAATTGTGGGCTTTTGTTTAAGTATTGATGTTACAAACTGTCCTTGAAGGGGCTCTGATTAACATCAATACTTAAACAAAGGCCCACAATCGTCCCGCGCCGCGCTTTACTAACAAAAGGGTAGAGCCAGTTGAAAAACATAGCGTGTACTTTCAGAAAGTACACACTGTGTTTTTAAACAGGCTGTACTCTATTGTTAGTGAAGCGCGGATGCGAAAGCAATTAATTGTGGGCTTCTGTTTAAGTATTGATTTATGCCCTTTCCTGTCTTTCTTCAAAAGCAGTAGTGAGACAAATAAAGGCCCCTGTTTATCTTTCTACCATTTCTGCTTATACCTTTCCCTTCTTTCTCCAGTGCCCATGATTATGCATGTGACCTCTGTGTAGTGTGAATTAGGTAGAAAGCGGAGATAAAGAACGATCCGGCAAGAGTAGATAAAGATACAAAAAGTGTAGGGTGTTCGAAGGAGGAATGAGGTATAATCAAGACCTGGCAGTCTCTATATTTCATGACGTGGCATTCAGCATTGAGCACCTAAAAAAAAAGAAAACACAACAAAAAAAACGCTGCATTATGATTGTTGTTATGATGATGATGATCATCATTTTCCTAGAACAATTTCTGGAGGAGAGCACATTCCGGAGAAGCAGAGGATTGAAAGGACAAGGCGTAAGCTGTTAAGAGATGCCCTCCCTTGTAGCAAACGTCTCTTCCCCTCAGCCGCCCCGTCGGTGATGGCTTGGTGAGCTCTTTATTTCACGGACTGCTGTCAGCGCCGGAACATTTTTTAATCCACCTCCAAGTAATCCAAATTACAAATGACTGAGTAAAGTGGAGCAGCAGGGAGCCTTTACATTCAATTTCACGAAGGAACAGATGCCCAGCTGCGCGCGCCTGCACTCTTCTCGCCTGCACTAGTATTAACCTGTAATGTGCCTACGGCAGCAGGGATAAAACCTATAATGGTATGGTTGAGTGACTTTCGGTCAGCGGAGTGTGGGCCCCTCACTCTGCTGACCGAAAGTCACCGAAGCACTGCAGTGTGCACAATCACCATCCAGATGCACTTATACAATGGCTTGAACAGCTGTTCTGGAAATGTTTTCAGGGAGAACGGTTTATCTTTCTTTAGTAGAGGCACCTGTTACCAGGCTTTCTTTGCTTTCTTAGCTGTGTTCCTTGAGGGTGATGTTGGTGTTGAGGAAGAATCTAAGTGACCTGGCATTCAGAAAAAGTTGGGGTTTACATCAGTTCAGGTTCATGTCTCTTGATACAATGTCTTTGTCATGTTCCTTGCCACTTCAGTGCACATAACTGCAGCAGGAAGATTCGATTAAAAATACATGTAATTTTACAAATGGCCCATCCCTGCCCCAACACTACCCAAACCCTTGCCCGGCCTGAATACTTAACGCTCGGGTGGTGTGAATAACATACGCACATATTTAATTCCATAGGTCATATATCGATTATTCTGGTACTTACTAATCATGTATTGTTGGACTTGGCCCTTCTGGCAGGTTCACCCCTGAACTTTTTGCTTTTTATTGGTGACTTGGTGTGGTGATTTTTTTGGTTTCTGCGCACTTTCCCTGTGTCCCAGGGTAAAGTGCGTGCACACTCTGAGTGCATGTGGTGAGATAGGCCGGCCCTCCCATAGGAATGCATGGGGAATGTATGTGTCCCTAGTAGTTCCTGATGCGTGGGGTGTGCTGAATCATTGATTTTTACAATTATTTGACTCATTCGGATTGTGTAGGATATTTTTGTTCAATATTCAAGTCAATTAAGAGTCAATAAATATGAGATTATGATAGAAACCTACAGGCCGCACCATTTGTTCTCAAGCACGGCTGGCAGTAAAACATTAGCTGCAAAGAAAGCTAATTTGGAGGCAGCAGAAATACCCATATAAGCATGAGACTGCGCACACTCATAATGTACATACATAATGCATAGACATGGACAAAAAGACGCAATCTCTCGCAACCGCGCTTTACTAACAAAAGAGTAGAGCAAACTTAAAAACACAGCTTATACTTTCAGAAAGTACACGCTATGTTTTTAAACTTGCTCTATTCTTTTGTCCGTAAAGCGCAGTTGCGAGAGATTGTGGGCTTTTGTTTAAGTATTCATGTTAATCGCAGCCCTTGAAGGTCTCATCAACAACGTGTTGCTGGCAGCCAACATGAATACATCAATGTTAACTGTACAAGACATCCATGACCACCTAGCTTTGTATGTGAAGATACCAGACAGCTGGAGGAGCAAGAACTATGCCTTTGAGTTCCTTGAGGCCATCAATAGTGTGATACACTGTGAAGCTATGGGAGAACTTCGGCACGTTTTGTATCACACGTTGATAATTGATGAGAGCACAGATATTTCTGTTAAAAAAATGCTCATCCTGTACTTCAAGTTCCGACCTTTAACCCCTTCCATGCTGCGCAAATTCCGCCGCTGTGCTGACGGAATCTTGCGCGGGCGTGGTCATGACGGAACGGTTCCGTCATGAGCACAGCTCAACCGTGGCTCATGACGGAACCGTTCCGTCATGAGCACCGAAGGGGTTAACATCAACAGAGCACAAAACACTGTTTGGGGGCATAGTGAAGCTGACTAGTTGTAATGCTGAGGCTATAACTACTGCTGTGCAAGAATGATACACTGCCAATGAACTGGACCTCATGAAAATGGTCATGTTCACATCTGATGGTGCGTCTGTGATGCTGGGTAAGAATAATGGTGTCGCTACTCGCCTTAAACTGTTGCAGGGATTCTGCTTATACACAGAACTATGCGTAGGAAACCAGGACCTCAGTGAATTGTGGTGTACCAGAAACTCACCTCAGAACCCAGAACCCCGTATCCGGCTAGCATAAGTGTCCCATTCGTTATCCGAGATTTAGCTCGGCGGTCCCAATGAAAAGACAACCCAGAACAAGCGACTCAGTGTACTCTCAGGAATGGTGGGAATCGGAAATACCTGTTCGTATATTATTTTCATATCAGTCCACAACAAGAGTTAACAAAGACACGGTAAAAATAAAAAGAATTTATTCTATGAACCACGTGTCCTAAGATGCAGTACTTTGGCTAATACAAGCAGACAAATGGTTAATATCAGAACCATCAACATTGTTACAATACCATAGAAAATAAAGGGAGCAATCATATTATAAATGACAGTGGGTACAACCACCTTCCCTTCACTAATAAGCTAATATTATTATTAGACTAATAGAAGGTCTCTAGGCTTGAATGGGGAACCCCATACCTCAAAGATCAGCTTAGTGAAATCACATCACAGGAGCAATTGAAGTCTTCTCGCAGGAAGGCTCTTCTTCGGAATGTGTGTTAAAACGTGCAGCCTGCAATATTAAAACGACTCGACTTTCAGGTTATCGCAGCTGCATGTGTGTTATGGCTAAACAGTGAGTCGATCAACCTGAAGTGGAAAACATAGATTGTCTAGTGACCCAGACTGTTTCTGTTACACTGTGTACAGACCAAGGTCGCAGCTCACTGCCAGAGATGTTAGCAGCAGACAGTTCTCATGTGAGGAAAAACGCAAGCAAGCAGTTTCTCAAACAATAACATGTAACAGCAGTGTCGTGCGCAAAGGCAGCAAGATGGCTTTCTAATATCTAACGTGGTTATGCTAACTTAGCAATGTATGTGTGTATTAGGATACTCCTCACTACATGCCCCCTTGATCGAATTACTAGCCAGTGGGGACAATAAGAGAACGCAGAGTTCAAGTTCGACAGAGCGGAATCAAGTGTACGCAATTGAAATCCACATATCGGTGCAGTAAAAAGTCGAAGAAAAAAAAACCTAAAAAAGGAAAAAAGTGAAACGAGAGATGAATACGTAGGCTCCGAGAGCCTCATGTAATTAAAAGATAGAAAAAATAGCTTAAAATGTAATCTTCTGATAAGAAAAAATACTAGTGGATGACAGTTCACTCAGTCCATAAACGTGTCCGCACCATAAGTAGCGACGGCTTCCAATAGAAAGTTGTTGGCATGTCCTCTAAAAGTCTCTGCCATCCAGTTTATTAAGGAGAATGAACATACATGTTCTTCAAAAAGCGGAGCCTCTAGCACCATCAGAGGGCAGCCGACGTGCTCTTCAAGATAACTTCGTGACAAGAAGTCATAGGCCGCCGTTCCGATATCCCAATTACCCAGAACTCCATTCGCCGCACCACAGGCCATGATCCTGACACCGGAACAGTCCAACTCATGAGCCACTAAGGGACTCATTAGTCGATCAAAATCCGGGGCTGGAGACACCGTGTTGGTTAAGCACAAATCCAGAGCCCATTGGAAGGGACAATCTAGGCAGTGAAAGACAGGTTGCACGCAGGTAAAAAAGGGAAACCTGAAGGACAATCCATAAGCCAGGCTTAGGGTCGCCAATGGCAATGTTCCGTAATATTCAAGCATCCGGTTACGAAGATGGAACAGCCGGGGCAGGCTGTCGTGTGACACATAGAGGGCAGCCATTGCGCAGTATGCAGAGTAATAATAGCACTCCAGCTACCAGCGCCAAAATCAACGGGATACCGCCAAAGACGCTGGAAAAAATAGAATGAAAAAAGGCCGGTATCACACCAAAAATAGTTTGAAAGGAAGTCACGAGGCCGGCGCCCACAACTTTTAAAAAATGAGCCAAGCCACTTGTTGACGAGGCATTAAAGATTGTTTGGATCAAAGCTCCAAAATGTAGTGGGAGGTCAGTATTCAAAAGCGCCTGCACCTCCGTGCGCGTATTTGCTACGTGAAGGACAAATGTTACTCGGGAAGAAGTCAATGCAACCTCTTTCTGGGAATATAGAGCCCTTATTCTGCTCATCCCGTTGAACTCTGCTTTCAAGGCCGGAATTGAAGGCCAGATGGAAACATCCAGCCGCCCATGTGGGGGTGGGAAAAGAACATTATTACAGCAAACTACTCACTGTGATACAGTGACTATATACGGTATTCCCACTAGCATCCCACAGCAAGCTTCATTATTTAAAAGCAAATAACTACCGTTTGCAAGCAGCGTGAAAGATGGGGTAATTGCTGGCACAGGAACGCCTTTCAATACGCAGGCTAAATTAGGAGCGTGTACATTGCACGCGCCATGCAATTGAATGTGTCTACATACTACAGAGTGATCAGGTGTAGAAGTGCATTCCTCGCCTTTCAAGTATACTTCTTTGCCATCCCGCGTACATCTATATGTAGAGGGGAGGGACCACACTTCATGTAGGAACGCAGTCCCAAGCTTTTCATATCTACCTAAGGCATAGTGTTTCATACATGAACTAAACTTGAACAGGGGAAAAGGGAGCGTGATCAACCCGTGCACTAACCACACGGCCGAATTCAATTCCGCCACAGAGAAAGGCAAAGGTTCTAATTTTTCAATATGCAATAATGAATATGTTGCGTCTTTCATGGACATAAATTGTTGCTTTGCGGTCAGGTTAAAAGGAAGGAACAAGGAAGAAGTATTCATATAATCCCAAGGCACTTTCCCTGCCTTTACCGTTTGCAAAGTCCATGCAAACCGCATAACAGAACGCAACTGATTTTGACCATGATACAATACAGACATTTCATCTTGCACAATATCAACAACAGAAGAAACAATATTATCTAACGTATAAATTCTGGAAGAAAGGGTGTTAATGCTATTATCAATGACGGCTAGTACTTTTTCCATATTGGCTTCATCAATAGCTCTTAATCTGGACGCAGCCTCAATTTGTGATAATTTCCATACTTCGTTGTAAATAGCATACACCCATCTCTTGGATCTTCCACCCAACGGGCCCTTAACAAAATCATTCAAATCTATTTTGTCATTCAATTTAGATAAGTGAAGTTTAACAGATGCCAAGGTGGAATGTTGCTGCCAAGACTGACATAACTTCCCTACTGAATAGGTAGTTACAGTATGTGAGGACTCAAAACGAGGATCCAAGCGAACCTGAGTATACCCAGGTAGCAGACCCAGAAATCGATGTTGACACGAGTCTGAACTCGTTTGCCATAGTAACCATCCTTCAGGACTAATTTTAGAAATATTGAAGGATGTATTAGAGATGGACGACTGCAACATATCTAGGGAAAGATCTGTGTGATTACCCCAACCTGCATAAGCACCCAGATCCGGAACAGAGGGATAATTTAGTTTTTTGGTAGTAGCCAATCCAAGACAGGTGGTTTGGAAGATTGTTGAGTTTAAAAACAATATGTGATTAGGTATAAGGCAGGCACGATGCAACGCTTCTGTTCCTTGAACCTGCCACGGTTTGGAATCCCAAACCGATTTAAGATCAATAGTAGCTTTCCACCGATCATAACCTTTGATTGACAACTCATCCATAAAGGATTTAGAATATAATAATTTAGTGTGTGTCAGCCTAATCTTTGAGACAGGCTCAGCTGCCAATTTAAAATAAAAGGAGGCTGGACTGGAAACACTGAAACCAGAAAAATACGTATACTTCTCTACCAAGGTAGCTGAACTACCTGCAAGTGGTGTTGGACAATGCTCCCATTGGGTAAAATTTCCAAAATTTCGAAATGTATTTGCCTTATGCAGGAAATGATTTCAATAATGTTGAAAACAAAATTGTTCAGCATAATTAGTAGTATCAGAATACAAATCTTCAGCATCAAATGCGGCATAATATTTCAGATCAGAAAACAGTGCTTCAATGGCATGAACGCCCCAATCATCAGAACAAACGTTTTGTTTAACCACATCACCCATAGAAACACGAAATACATTAGGTACATTGATGACCTCAGTAGGACCATGAATTTGGAATTTAACAGCATCCCACGCAATACCATCTAACACAGGCCAGGCAGTGATGTTCACAAAAGTCTGGTCCCTTTTCATGATGTGTGACGAGGAGTGGGGTGCCAATGTTCCATCAATTAGATTAATCGTAGAACGTTCTTTAAGGTAGTGTCCATTGATAAGGCGAAAAAATACTACTACAAATCCAATGGACATGAACAAAAATATACTTATGAGCACCAGCCAAATGTAAGTCCAAGGGGCAACTAAAAAATGTCTTTTAAACCAGCCTGCAAAAATGGAGACTTTAGAGGGGGTATTCAGAGTCAAAGAATCAGTGTCAAATGAGAAACGGGACTGTGCAATCGCTGTTGACTCTAAAACTGGCAAAGTTACATCTGTAGGATAAGCATACTCAGTCTCTTCAGGCAGACCCCCAGCTGGTGGTAACAACAAAGAATCAGTAACTGTATGCATCTCGATGGCAACATCAGACAAGTTGGTAGAAGCAGGAACCAAAACTGTATTTCTCAGCATCGCAGGGCAAGAAACCGCTGGAGTCATACTAAGAAGAATCGGCCACTCGCTGAAGTTTGACATTGTCAATAGAGATGTACCTGTTATCCTTGCGACCAGGAAGTGGAGGTAAAATGACTGTTCTTGTACCCTGCACGCCAAGCACTGGAACCGGTGCACGATAAGAGGGGCCGAACTCCTTCTTGTTCTCCACCTTCTCACGGATTAGGTCTCCAACTCGGGGTAGCCAGCCGACTACCGGAATCTGCAGCTCAGCATCAGATGTGGAGGGCAAATGTTCTTTCGATAGAGTGTCTCTGGCTTCTTGTAGAGTCTGCAAAACAGCACAGTGATCATCTACGTCAAAGGGTGCGGCGGACGCTGCCATGTCTAGACCATCAAGGTCCGGGACAAACATTCTGATCCCGAAGAGCATCATGTATGGGGTCCGCCCACCCAGAGACCTTCTAGGGAGATTATTAAGTGCACGTTGGACGTTATACAAATGGGCTAGCCAGTTCCGGCCTGTGCCTAAAACACGTGCTGTCAAAGATTGCTTTAAGTCACGGTTCATTCACTCCACTACACTATTACCCTCAGGTCGGTAGGGAGACGAAAATTTGACTTGGACCCCCAAATTTCTCATTGCTTCTTTGTACGCCTTAGAGGCGAACGCAGGGCCCTGATCAGAATGAAGGGTACCTCATGCAAAAGTTCCCACAAAGACACACAAATCCCTGATGACAGTCCGTGAATCAGCACTCCTTTGTGGCCATAACCATAGAAACGTGTGCACGAATCCACTGCAACCAAGATATACTTGTACGCAGTATCAGAGGATAAAGGACGGCAGTGATCTAAATAAATGCAACCAAATGGTTTATTAGAGATATACAACTGAGTTTGAGGTGGGCGCGCAACAGTTGAAGGTTTAATCTGTTGGCAATGTCACAATCAAGAACATAAGCGCGCGTTTGTTTATATAAACCGAACCACCAGTAACGCTGTTGTAGCAGAGATACAGTAGCTGACACGCCGGCGTGGGCAGACGCCAACCCCTCGTGCGCTGCTTGTATCAGAGATGGTCTGCAGTCCGCGTTGGGAATCAATCTGTCAGCAACGTCGTTAATCCTTACTAACGGGACGTTATCAGGACTTAAGTGATAATGGTAACGAGAAGGGAAACCTTTCGGGTAATTACTTCCCTTCTCTGTAGCAGCAATAGCCGCCAAGATGTCATCATCAATCTTACTTTTGGATCTTGTAACTGCTGCCACTAAGTATGTTGCCACTGCTGTTTTTGCTGCCTCGTCAGCCAAGCTGTTACCGACAGCATGGACACCAAGTCTTTGGTGACCAAGAGTGTGAATAACATTCACGAGTGGCAGACGTTCTTTAAAATCTGCCACCCGAACCCAAAGCATTTTATTCTTAATTGTGCTACCTTTGGTATCGCAATATTCATTTTGAGACCAGAAGTGTAGATTGTCGTTATATGACTGGACACAATAAAAGGAGTCACTTACTATAAGAGTAGTGACTCGGGGATCAGCAAAGTCCAGTGCACGCACCAGAGCCCGAAGCTCCGCCAATTGCGCGGTACAATCACCCAATGACTGCGTATGCACGGCATCAGATTGGAATTCACCATTTACGAATGTCCCTACGACAATTGCGCAAGCTGCTGAATAAGCATGCTTCGATCCAATCGCCGGTTGCGCCGAACCGTCAGTGTAAATGACACAATGGTAATCTTCGAGCGGGCGCAAAGACAGAGGGGCAGGATGAACGAACTCATACTGCAAATACTCCTGAGTCTGTAATGATGCATCAAAGATGTATGTGACATCTGGCGATGTCAATGTCGTGGCCCATTGTATCCACCTTGGATGCAAAGCTTTAGAGTTTGGTACACTCGCTTTCGTCACCGCCTCTAGGGCAGGATATGGTGTCACAACCAACATGCGCTTTCCTTGTGACAGTGCGCGTTCTTTTAGGATCGCCATCTGAACTTTCTCGACAGAGGAAAAGCGCAGTTCAGCAGAGGTGTACAAGTGTGATTTATACGCAATGGGAACTGTATCGCCCTCATTGAACGTTAAGTACGTGAAACCCATGGCGCCCGGCACTATTCTTATTACCAGGTTCGTGCGGTTATCACACGTAAGTAAGTAATTTGAAGCAAGAAGATCAGCCTGTAAAGACTGTAAAATAGCTGAATATTCTAGCTGCCAGCTAGATTTTGAAAAAGCAGGTTGTACCAAGGCGTAAAGCGGCTTGATACGCTGGGCATAATCAGGAATGTACGTTCGACCGAAATTCAAAAAGCCCAGCAAAGACTGTAATTTTTTCAATGTTGTAGGAGCGCGCAGGCATGCGCACTTCTCTAGAAAGTGAGGAGCCAATCCTCTACCTTCATTGTTGAGCTCGTAGCCCAAGAACAACACTGTATATTCCGCAATGTGAGACTTCACAAAATTTAATTTGTAACCGTAGTCAGCAAAGCGCAAAATAATCCTGTCGACGCGACACAGATGCGGTGTCAACTCGTTATCCGTGAGATAGATGTCGTCGACATACGAGTACGCATCGGGGTTGATTCTCTCTAGGAGAGAGACCACGCGTGCGGCAAAGACACCAGGGCTGTTTTTATAGCCCATGGCTAATCTCATAAACTGTTTTTGTTTGCCGCCTGAAGTAAACGCTGTCCACTGACTACTTAGTGTGGACAGGTTATGGCTGTAAATTGGAAATGTCAAGTGTGGTTTTAAATCGTTTCCGCACGAGACTGTCGACGAGAGCCGAACTGTGAGTATTTTGTACCACGCAGGTCCGGCAATGCGAATTTAAGTGCCGGTAATCCAAAACTAAACGGTACGACCCGTCAGGCTTCGTCACAGTGAATAAAGGGTTATTCATAGGGGACACACAAGTTTCAATAACACCCTGATATTCCAATTGGTCAAGGATTGCTGCGACGTGAGGTCTTGCTTCACGACGCATAGGATATTGGGGTTGTGGCTGGGGCATGGACCGCAATGGAATCTCATGGCAGGGGGACAATCTATCCCAACCCACCTGAGTGCGATACAATGCTGGCGCTAACGCCAGTGCCCACTCCTCAGCGTACTGTTTAGCCTGGTCCTTTGGCACTGTGTGCGCAAAGGACGGGAGGATTACTTCCTCCCCTCTAGGAGCGTCTAAAATGAAAGCTGGGGGCCAATCTACCTCCGCTAGGAGAATTTCATAGGAGGTGGTCAGATTATCCCAAAAAATCCCTTTTATTGTTCGTTGAATGTCACCTTCAATAAGTAAGACTATTTCATAGAGTCTGTCAGGGGGTGCCACTCTAGCTGTTTCCACAGTAACTAACGTATCAGTTGCTGTCGCCGCCAGAAATGGATGCAGAGCTTGACGCACTATGGTAACCTCCGCTGCGCTGTCTAGCAGCGTCAGAGCCCATGTCCGGTTCCGAAGCCGTGTCCGCACATACTTTGCCGTCAGTGCTGCCACTTTCTTCTTCTGAAACGGGGATCTTTGTTTCGCAAATTCTTCCTGCTTGCCTTTACCTTCAGTCTGTCGGGGTTGTTCACGAGCGTGTGTTGCACCCCGACCTTTGCCACCGCCTCCACCACCGGACTGTGAAGCCGATGTTTCCTGTGAAGAACGAGGAGAACGTTGTTCAGAAACCTGAAATCTATCAGGTGACTTAATAGTAGCACGATCACGCAGATCATAAGTGCGCTCACTACTGGACTGAACGGGAGAGGCAGGCCGTGACCCCTGTTTCTGCTGCTGCTTTCCCTGTTGTTTTGATCGCCAATTTTGTTTCGGAAAATTTGGGCGGTCATAATTACCAGAAGAGTCTGCCTTACTCTGCTGCTTAGTGTCGGGAGTTTTCACAACTGGTTTAATGCCCAAAGCGCTTCGACCCACTTCTTTATATGCATTCGAGATTATTCTCGCAAACTCCCGCGGCTTGTCTTCGTCTGCTACTTTTTTCAATTCATTACGAACTTGAAATTGCATAGCATCACCCTTAAGGTTACCCAGTATCAAGGTAGCAACCAAATCGAATTGTCCGACAAGCCGCATTCCTAACTCTACCGCAGACTCTGCACCGTGATTCTCCTGAACACGTTTAATAACGGAGGGCAGCACTGACAGAGACGGTGTGCCGAAGCAATTCGAGTATGTCGCTGCAAAGACCTTGCCCCAGTTCACGCAATCTTCTATATCTGGGACCAAGTCTTTTGGCAAACTAATGGTAAGGATCCTGTGTTTCTCCACAGGAGTTGTATTCGGATAAACCGCTTCTATTTGGTCAAATTTCTCAGCAAGCCAATAAGGGAATTCATCCCTATTTTGGGGGCGCTTGCCCATAACCGAATTAACCATAACAGGACTAATGACCACCGCATGGTGGTCAGTAGGTTGTCCCGCAACAGCAGATGCCCCCACCTGCACATTGCGTGACACGTATTGCACTAAAGCCCTATGTACTGTGATAAGGGCAGTGTGTAGTACACGCAACTCAGCCACCGTCGCCTGTAGGTAGCGAGGATGAGGCGTATATCCGGCTACTACCAGCCAAGTGGCCCCTTCAATTGACAACGGGCCCATTCTCGGCGGTATAACCGCATGGGGGAGGGCGCCATTAAACCAAATACGATGCTGCCAAGCAGATATTGGTATTTCTTGTGTCCTATACGGTGTATAGTTCGCTGGCACGGCAGTGGCAGTGTAAGAATGAAAAGAATTATCGTCTTCACTCACCGCCAGCAGTGTCACCCAAGAGTAAAACAACTCATAAGGATGAGCCGCGTCGGCTCCTACCACAAAGATTACTTCCATACCAGTGTCTGGCACCCCATACTGCGAAAAATGACGTTTCAGAGGCGCCCGACTGTGCGCTGCTATATCAACCGCCATAAGGACAAACCACACTTAGTTTAATCAGTAGCACTAGGGTTCAGAAACCTTTTTAATGATCAAGCTTGAAGGAACCTATCACGATAGTAATAGGTAGGTTTGAATCCGTCAATCCTGTTATCCGGAAACAAGAGTGAGGGTGCCGTGGACTAATATAAGCACTACTAAGGCGTTTCAAATTAATAGACCAAACGTTAGGTGCGCTATGCTGCAGGGATTCTGCTTATACACAGAACTATGCGTAGGAAACCAGGACCTCAGTGAATTGTGGTGTACCAGAAACTCACCTCAGAACCCAGAACCCCGTATCCGGCTAGCATAAGTGTCCCATTCATTATCCGAGATTTAGCTCGGCGGTCCCAATGAAAAGACAACCCAGAACAAGCGACTCAGTGTACTCTCAGGAATGGTGGGAATCGGAAATACCTGTTCGTATATTATTCTCATATCAGTCCACAACAAGAGTTAACAAAGACACGGTAAAAATAAAAAGAATTTATTCTATGAACCACGTGTTCTAAGATGCAGTACTTTGGCTAATACAAGCAGACAAATGGTTAATATCAGAACCATCAACATTGTTACAATACCATAGAAAATAAAGGGAGCAATCATATTATAAATGAGTGTGGGTTCAACCACCTTCCCTTCACTAATAAGCTAATATTATTATTAGACTAATAGAAGGTCTCTAGGCTTGAATGGGGAACCCCATACCTCAAAGATCAGCTTAGTGAAATCACATCGCAGGAGCAATTGAAGTCTTCTTGCAGGAAGGCTCTTCTTCGGAATGTGTGTTAAAACGTGCAGCCTGCAATATCAAAAGGACTCGACTTTCAGGTATTCGCAGCTGCATGTGTGTTATGGCTAAACAGTGAGTCGATCAACCTGAAGTGGAAAACATACATTGTCTAGTGACCCAGACTGTTTCTGTTACACTGTGTACAGACCAAGGTCGCAGCTCACTGCCAGAGATGTTAGCAGCAGACAGTTCTCATGTGAGGAAAAACGCAAGCAGTTTCTCAAACAATAACATGTAACAGCAGTGTCGTGCGCAAAGGCAGCAAGATTGATGAAAACAGGCCCCAGCTAGGCCCGCAGGACACAAGGGTTCGCTCTCCTGTAATGGAATCTATAAGGAAGTTGGCACGGAAACTGCAAAGTACAAAGACAAGATTTATTAACCCTTAAGGGTGGTCCTACAATCCATACAACACTCTTCAGTATTGCATAGAGTAGCACAAAGAACTTACGTACATGGTCCCCTTTTATACACAATAGAGGGGCTCATAAGTGGGTGGATACAACATGAGGCCGAAGAACATTACCATTTATGGTCATTTTCGATACTGAATCAATATGTGGGCGGAGCTAACACACTCCTTGAGCCCGCGAAAACATGGTCAAGCAAGGCTAACTGACAACAGATGTGGTCAAGTCTGGGCATGCGCCAGATGGACAAAGGAGCTATTTATAGACTGTTACTAAGCAGATTACAAGAGCAACTAACACAGAGGTTGGACTCTTCACGTGGTGAACACGTGGAGGCATGACAATACAAAATGGAGTCCGGACTTCGGTCAACATAACAGAGGGAACATGCTCAAAAGTAAGGGAATTAATGTCTTTAGTAAATGCTTAACCACATCGTTGTTTCAATTTACAACAAGATGGCTTTCTAATATCTAACGTGGTTATGCTAACTTAGCAACGTATGTGTGTATTAGGATACTCCTCACTACAAAACAATCCATTCCTCATCTAGTTGAGCAGCATTGTGTCACCCATCGAGAAGATTTGGGAGTTTATGATGCCTGGAAGAAGGTTCCAATGATTAAAGAGATGGAGACATTATTGAGGACTGTCTACACTGTGTTCTCCAGATCTCCTGTAAGGAAGTCCAAGCTGGATGAAGCATCAGTCACTGAATGTGAAGTGGTCTCTTTTCGACCACTGAATGAAGTCCGGTGGCTTTCAAGGCATTTTGCTGTTGGTGCACTAATTCGTAATTACGAGGCTGTTCATAAGTACTTTGAGCATGAGAAAGTTGAGGAGAATGATCCAGTTGCTAAATATTGTTACAAAAGCTATCAGACTCCAACTACCATATTTCTCTTGCAGTACTTAATGACATTCTGGGTGAATTTGCATCTTTGTGCAAACTATTCCCAAAAAGTTATTTGACTACTGTTGAAGCTGTACAGTATGCAAGAGTGAAGATTGGCCAAATTAAGCAACAGTATTTGGGGGACACTGTCTTTTGGAGCAGCACGGTAAGGGATCTTATGGTGTTGTACTGTAAAAGGAAAGGCAAGAGTTTGACAGTGGGCCTATTTTGTCTTTTGTTACCCTTCTTTGTGAGCACATGCAAAAAAAGGTTCCCTGAAGATGAACTTAAAGAATGGGCAAGTTTTGTAATCCAGGCAATAGCAACACAATCACATTTTGATTTTGGGACTGAGAATATACAAAGACTTGTTGAAAAGTATAAAAATGTCTTGGTCCTGGGTGATTGTGAAGAGACGTTGTTTAACAATACAGAGACTGTAAATATGTGGTGGCAGAACATGTAAAGGGTGGGTTATTTACCATCTTTCAAGACATGGTGAATTTCACTGTATGCAATGCTGCTCAGTATGGTGTGGTGTCTCAGCTTGTTGATGTCTGCGCAACGTTTCAAGCATCTAGTGCAGATTGTGAATGACGATTCAGCCTCATGAATACTATCAAGAGTAAATCGAGAAATAGACTAGAGCAGAAGCATTTGGATATGCTGATGAGGACAAAGGCATGTCTCCTGAATGGGAAAGTTGACCTAGATAGAGTTTATCAGCACTGGGAAAATGGCAAGGATCGCTGTGAGAAGCAACCTTGTCACCCATCTAGTGATGCCACTTGGCGTGTCTGAACGGCCCTCTCCCTTCTTCTGTATATGTGATATTGTATTGGCTCTCAACATTTCCCCACCCAATGAACAGTGCTCCAGTTAAGTATATTTATTAAAATCTTATGATGGTACCACCGTTGAAGTCTTAGGTCTCGCGTGTGGCAGCGCATTTCCGCTTCTGCTCGCACTTAATTGCCTGCAGTGTGCCATCTGGTTGGGGGAGGGGTGCCTACTCTCCCTCGGCCGCTTGTCTTTGCAGCCTACTGTTTCTTTGTATCAGAAGATACTTCACTTCCATTCAGCCAGCCTTAGATTCTCACCTCGTCGATGCGTGTTTCCTTTCACTTTGTCCTACCTTTTAACTTATATTGGGCAAACTGCAAGTTTGTTCTTTGCTTCCTGCCGCAATTACATATTCACTGCTGAAGCCACACAGGAGGCTGCTCAGAGGATTTACAGTGCAAAACCTCTCGTATTATTCAAAATAGCCAGCTATTTACATTGCAAATGCAAATTTTTATTTCATTTCAAAGTATGCCAGTATTAGCATAAACAAAGAAATTATTTTCACGAAGAAAAGGGTGCAGTACCACAGGCTGTCCCTAGGTGTCCCTGGTCCTGCACCCTTTCCTTCGTGAAAGACATTTCTTTGCGTACTGGTGGCATACTTTGAAATGGAAACCAGCTATTGACATTGCAAATGCTAATTTTTATTTCATTTCAAAGTATGCCAGGATTAGCATAAACAAAGAAATTATTTTCACGAAGAAAAGGGTGCCATACCACAGGCTGTCCCTAGGTGTCCCTGGTCCTGCACCCTTTCCTTCGCCAAAGAAATTTCATTGCGTACTGCTGGCATACTTTGAAATGGAAACCAGCTATTGACATTGCAAATGCTAATTTTTATTTAATTTCAAAGTATGCCAGTATTAGCATAAACAAAGAAATTATTTTCACGAAGAAAAGGGTGCAGTACCACAGGCTGTCCCTAGGTGTCCCTGGTCCTGCACCCTTTCCTTCGTGAAAGAAATTTCTTTGCGTACTGCTAGCATACTTTGAAATGGAAAACAACTAATTAGCATCTGCAACGCCAATCGCTCACATTTACACAATGCTTCATTTAGGATTCATCTCCACCGAGGGAGCATGTCTTTCTCTCCACTAATTAACCTCTGGAGTTCCATTATTTTACGATTATTTCCCGTTGTCTGCATGTTGGGATCTCTGATCACACAAGCCATCCATCTGCTCCCTATGTTTGCGGTTTCCTTTTCTTCCCTGGATTATCTAAACGTATTTGATCATAACCGCTAATCCTAAAAAAAAAAAAAATAATACGCAAAGAAATTCCTTTCACGAAGAAATGGGCGCAGTACCACAGGCTGTTACTAGGTGTCCCTGGTCCTGCACCCTTCCTTCGTGAAAGAAATATCTTTGTGTATTATGCTACTGCTGGCATAATTTGAAACGGAAACAAGCATTTGCAATGCAAAAGGTCTCGAAATTACCCTAGTTTGAGCTATTGGCATTGTAAATCACAATGCCTTTTATTTATGTTTTGGTTTTTGAAACATAAATGAAACACAATGCCATTTACAATACCAATAGCTTAAACTTGCATAAATGCGAGACCTATTGCATTGCAAATGCTTGTATAGCGCAGTCATCCCTCCCCTCCCTCGCAAAATCTGGGAATCGTCATCTCGTTATCTCAAGCGGTGCCTGGTAATTGTGTGCTTATATTATGCGAGACAGAGGTCGAGCCACTCAGAACTGTAAGCTGCGGCCAAGAAAAACTCGAGTGCTTTGCGGCTTTACATCTCTCAACACGCACCAAAATAATGCAGGCCAGGAGGGCGCCCTCCAGAACGCACAAGCACGTCAGAGGACTTGAACATTAGTTGACCTGCCACAACATGCAGGGAGAAGCGGGGTGAGGGCCAACACTGGGGAGAATGGAATGCTTTCAGAACACGAGAAAAGGGTAACGAAGAGAAATTCTGATTTGCAATGGAACGCTTGGGAGACTTAAACTTGATATGCTCGCAGTCCCTGGAAGACCTAAAGTCGGCGTTTTGCTGCTGCCAGCAGCACCTGTACCCTGTCAGGTCATCAGGGGTTGAGGAGCGGTGGGTGCCCTTGAAATAAGACATGCCGTGTGTGACGAGTTCTGTGTGCGCTTTTGCCGCGCCGTCTGCAGTGACGTGCCTGGTGACACGCAATGACAGCTTAAGGTCAGTCACCACAGCAGTGGCGGAGGACTACTGGAGCTGGCAGGTCTACCAGCTGCGCCTAGCCCGATAGTCAGCCCAATAGTCACAAGCATTTGCAATGCAATAGGTCTCGCATTTACGCGAGTTTGAGCTATTGACATTGCAAATGACAATGCCTTTTATTTTTGTTTTTAAAACATAAATAAAAGGCATTGTCATTTGCAACGTCAATAGCTCAAACTCGCATAAATGCGAGACCTATTGCATTGCAAATGCTTGTTTAAACCTGAAGTGTACTTGCCTGTGTAACCAATACACGTCATAGCGTGTTTATCCAATTTGCAAACTGGCATTAAGATCCTTAATGTGGCGCTGTATGTGTGAAAATGCACCATCTTTTCACTTTTTAAAGTAAACGTTTGGAGTGACATTTGGCGCTACACACACACGCGGTCTTTGTTCCTGGCGCCCATAGCCATGGTTGCAGCGCGCAGAGACCCTCCACTGCCGCACACAGAGGGAAAAAATTATAGGGAACATTGGTGGGAAGGGACATCTGCTTCATTGATAAGAAATTAGGTAAAGAAATGGATCCAAAAGGAGACTGAGCTACCAACCCCTGAGAAGATAAATGTATGTAATTATTGAAAGACCGCCAAACATTACTAGAGACTTGGGTCAAGGGCCAAAAGATGTTGTCTGCATTCCAAGCTGGCTTTCGCAAGTAGCAAGGGGCAGACGACCAAGTAGCCGGATTGTACTCCATTTGTCTGAAGTACACATTTATGAAACAATTGTCTCTTTTCATAGTATTTATCGACCTGTCGTAAATAAAATATTACGCACTCGGAATTTCTATATATCAATATGATCATGCATAAAGCAAGAGGCTGAGTCTGTGGTATCAGGTTCAAAAGGGCTTTATTCCAATAACTCGAGTCAAAGGGAGAATAGTACCATCACCACAAGGGATCAGGAAGGGTCTCTCAAGAATATTCTCAAACATTATTCACAGAGTACAGTATATATACATTTTAATAATATACGTAAGCAAAAGAGCAGGAGAGAATGAGATAAGAGCATGTGGGTGTGTAGGTAGGCGTGAAGGTGGGCGTCCATGTGGGCGTCCACTTGATGATAATAGGTAAATGTCATAGGTGGGTGGATACCTGGAGGGGGTTGCGTGATCTGCTGGAGTTGTACTGGAACTTTGCCTTACTTGTGCTCAACTCGAGCATGACGTGTAGCTGACGTGGGGAGGGGTTGCTGTGCAACCGGGGAGTCTGGAAGTGAGGCCTTCAGTGAGGCCTTCAGTGTCAGGACGACCAGCACATCTTGTTTTATCTGATATCTAATGTCTGGAGCAGGGACTGATTTGTGACATAGGTTGCCCATCACCAAGAGCCAATGTGGCATCTATTTCTTCATTTACTGCGGAGGCCTTACATGGGGGCTATGGGCTTTTCAGTGACGTGAGCTTTGCAATCTCACAAAGAGAGACAGAAAGACTAGGCTCTCTTCTTGCAGACGGGTCGTGTTTATTCCTCCTTCTCCAGGCAGGAATGTGGCTCGGTAGGAGTAAGCAGATAACCGTGCTCAATACTGTCTCGGCACTTCGGACAGGGCCCCTTTGGCTGAGGCCCAAGTGTGCAAGGCCAAGGATACGCAGCTGCAGCTTTCTGAACGTCTGAGGCCTGAAACCTCTTTTCGGGTCTGGCTGAGCCACAAAACACGGGTTTTCATGTAGTGCAGGAAAACATGATGCAAAACGTGTAGGCCTCAATACAGATTTGTCGTTTCTCTCATGGGAGACTGGATGATAGCAGGCCACGTTATAGCATAAGCATCATGATAGACAGGCCATGGTGATAGACAGGCCATGGAGGGGAAATGCATGGGTTACATGCATGTATACATAAAGCGTTTGAGGGGGACGTAGGGGACATATAGGTATCACAATTTTCTATTTCCTCATTCCCTCCTTGTCCCCTAGTGGACCCTTCATGTCACATCTATTTTCATGAGACAGTCGATCTGTTCTTGCAGCATTATTTTTCCATTTTCAATGCTTTGTAAATGGGGATGTGGAACACATGCAGTAGCACACAGGCCGCAAATGGCCGGGCCACACTGCAGACATAGACAACAACTGAATATCATTAGTAGTATTAATCCACAGATGGTCAACACTTTCCATCCCCATGCCGATATTAATCCCCAGAGCCAACTGGACCAAGTCCACGTGCCTGGGTCTTGATGTATGTTTTGGGCAATCTTGTGGAGCCTTGTTATTGCTTTGTATACAGACGGTGCGTTATTAGGAATGAAAACGCAACAGCTAGAACCGATGACCCTACAGGCCCCGCCCCTATCCGCCAGGATGACGTCAAGAACAAGACGATTCTGAAGAACGACCAGTCTCATAGCAGACTGTTCCTGGGTCAAGTTCCCCAGGGCTGATGCAGTCTCATTAGCAACTGTTTCTAGAATCCTTGTTAGCCTGCGGATAAGTTTACTATTCTGGACGGGACCTATGAAGAAAAAGAATCCTTTGTTGAAATCTGTATATTGCTCCCAAGCTGTCTCAGTCTGGTCAATGCCAGAGGCATCGAGCCCTCGTCTGTGTCTGACAAGTGCTAGTCGGAGATCTTGATGATAGTTTGATGGGGCCAAGAAAACGGGTGGTAAAAGAAATGATATGTAGCACGTCCCACCCCAGTCTAAGGGCAGTTGCACATAGGCTGTCTGGCCACAAATAAAGTAGGTGTGTCGTGATGCTCTGAAATAGGACTTTCCTTTGTCTTTAAACACTATTATAGTATTACACTCGCTGTGCCCCAAATGTACTGAGCCTTCTTTTCTGACACACAAGTTCCCTTTTACTGGCAGGACTGTAATTGAGGATGGACCTATATTGTGTATGGGCTTGACATTCAACACTATAAAGTCGAGGGTCGCATTTCCTTGCAGATACTCTTCATTTTCTAGATCTGTACCTTTCCTTTGGGGAAGACCCTCTTCATCTGGAAAACATGCTTCATTCATGACTTTATTCAAGTTACCCCATACCCACTCGCCCTTACACTCCTTGTCTTGACATTCTTTGGCATCACCGTTGATGGATGTCATTAAGGCAAACCATGCTCCGCAAGATCCATTATGGGAGAACGGAAAAGGGAAAAGAGGCAACACTCCCTTCGCCTTCTGATACGGGGGAAGTCGGCCACAGACCCAGCAGTCTGTAGCATTACTAGTCTGATGTGAACGGTGCAGCATCTGAATAAAGGTATTGTTGCGTAAGGCAAGTCGATATGATAGCTCATGGGATGGCAGATCACTAAATGTGTGTATTATGGTATCATTAGTGGAGGAGTGTAAGAGTGAGGCAATAGGAGGAAAAATAGCATGTAGTATTAAGCTGATACATATTATCGTGATACACAGAAGAGATAGAACAATCAAAGTCACTATACATCTACCACGTAATATTTTACAGTATTTGCTTTTCATCTTGCTCTTTTTATCGCTAGGATTGTTCGAGATCTTATGCAAGCCAGAATACATGTTCAACCACTTCACCACCTAGTGGACTTAATTGATCAAACGGGTTCTGACTTATTAGATCTAAGTTTAGCTTTGTACTCCTGCTGCGGAGTCTCCTCTAGTAAAGGGGGCTTAAAGTCTGAAAAGTTAGTGTCCTTTTTGAAAGAATCGTTATTCCCGAAGTAGCGTTTACAATGATGAAGATGAACCCATCCTTTCCGTCCTTCGACTTTGACGGCTGTCCTTGTGGTCAACAATACCAGCTTCGGTGCCTTCCACCTCGGCTCAAGAGGGCTCGATCTATCAAAGTTCCTTATTAGTACATAATCCCCAGGAGTGATGGACTGTTCTTTAACCTGGGTGTTGTCAGGGAAGGCGGCAGCAACCTGCGAACGACAAGAGAGTAGTGCAGACATCAAGGAAGCCAGGTAATCTGTCAGCATGTTACTATCAACATCAGTAATCTTTTTAGGCATTGGAGTGCCCCACATATTCGGTGGTCTACCAAAGACCACTTCATAGGGAGATAAGCCTGTTCTAGAATGGGCTACCATTCGCATGTAAAAGAGGGCAACCGGCAGGGCTACCATCCAATCTACACCTTTGTCTGCGCAAATCTTTGCTAGTTTTATCTTTAAGGTCTGATTATGTCTTTTTACAAGGCCTGCTGCCTCAGGATGTCGTACACAATGGAACTTCCAGGTATACCCTAACAGAAGGGACACTTGTTTCATGAGTTCAGAGGAGAAAGGCTGACCGTTGTCGGAATATACGACACGCGGTAATCCATAACGTGGGAAAAACTCTCGCACCAATTGTCTGGCGGTAGTTACAGCAGTATAATCAGGGACTGGATAAGCTTCGGTCCACCTTGACAGTGAACATACTACTACCAGGACATATTTGTAACCTCTACATCTGTCCATTTGGATATAATCCATTTGGAGGACTTCAAAAGGATGGTCAGGTGGATGGAATCCACCTTGCTCCATCGGAATGCCTTTACCTGGATTGAATTGGCAACAGATCATACATGTTCTGACCTTTTGTTTCGCTGCTGCACGCAGGTGCTTGTTGAACCATATATTCTGTAAGCTGTCTAGCATTGCTTTCTCTCCTAAGTGTGCAGGACTATGTGCGGTCTTTATAATCACTTGTACCATCGAATCAGGAAGAAACCATGTTGTTTTGCCCTTAGTCATCCAACCCTGATCAGTCAGTACCCCTCCTTGTTCCGACCATTTCTTTAATTCGTCTAGAGTAGCATGTGTCTGTATGTCTTGTACATCCTTGGAAGGATCCCTAACTGTCATGGCTTTGGACACTGATGGTACCTGTGACTTTGTCATGTCTAGTGGGGTCTGAGCTGTCTGTTTAGCAGTTCGGTCTGCCAGATCATTGCCTTGAGAAATGGTATCTGTGGCTTTAGTATGTGCTTTGCATTTCAGGATAGCTATGGCTGTCGGTAAATGTATCGCTTCCAGAAGGGCTTGAATAAGGGGGCCATGCTGTATCTTGGCCCCGTGAGAGGTCAAGAAACCTCTTTCTCGCCACAGTACTCCGAAGTCATGAACTACCCCATATGCGTATTGGGAATCGGTGTAAATGTTTACTCTCAAGTGCTTAGCTCTTATGCACGCTTGTGTCAGGGCGATGAGCTCTGCTGCTTGTGCTGACAGTATGTCTATTCTTTTAGTCTCTATGATTTCAGTAGCAGTGGTCACTGCATATGCTGCCACTAATTCTCTCGCCCCCGTCCTCATGCATGAGCCGTCAACATATAGTGTTAGGTCAGGGTCTGGGAGTGCAACATCTGTCAAGTCTTGTCTTGGTTTAGTCACGGTATGTATTACTTCAACACAGTCATGTGGGGAAACGCTTTCTGTACTGGAGGGCAAAAGAGTAGCAGGATTCAGTATGTTGCATCGTCTGATCTCTATGTGTGGTTGAAATAACGTCAGCTCATAACCTGTCAGTCTCGCTACAGTTAGGTGTTGGGTTTGTGTTCGGTTCAAGAGAACCTCCACTGCGTGCGGTACTTGTACTGTCAGGGGGTGGCCCAGCACTATTGAGTCACTTTGTCTTATGGCTAAGGCCGTTGCTGCAACAGATTTTAGGCACGCAGGCAAAGCCTGTGCTACTGGGTCCAATGTACTAGAAAAATAAGCACAGGGCTTGTGTTTCCCTGCATGATCTTGTGTTAGGACAGATAGTGCTGTTCCATCCCGCTCTGTCACGAAAAGCATAAAAGATTTGTTGTAATCAGGGATCGCTAACACTGGTGCTTGACATAAAGCTCTTTTTAATTCTTCAAATGCTACAGTGTGTTCTTGTGTCCAAGGGAGGACATTAGTAGAAGCTGCCTCCTGTGTCGTCAACTGTATGAGGGGCTTGGCTATGTAAGCATACTGGGGAATCCACTGCCTGCAATATGAAGTGAGGCCAATGAATGCACGTACCTCCTTTTGTGTCTTGGGCTGTGAAAGACCATAAATCAATTGTATACGTTCTGGTGTCAGTCTCCTACCCTCCTTGGATAGCAAGTGCCCAAGGTACGCCACTTGCTGTTCACAGAATTGTAACTTCGAAGGGGACACTTTGTGCCCCTTGTCAGCCAGGAAGTGTAAAACCGTCAGTGAAGCATCTTCACAATCATGTTCCGATCTTGCAGTGATGAGAATGTCATCTACATACTGTATCAGTGCTGTAGTGGTAGGCATATGAATACTGTCTAGTTGTCTTTTGAGTGCCTGACTGTAGATGCTAGGACTTTCCGTGAAGCCCTATGGTGCTCTTGTGAATCTGAAGCTGCGGCCTTTTAAACTGAAACCGAAAAGATATTGGCTGTCCGGATGTATTGGGATACTGAAAAATGCGTTCTTCAGATCGATAACGGTAAAGAACGTAGCATTTGCATCAATGGCAGTCAATAATGAAGAAATGTCCGGGACCACAGGGTACTGTGGTACCACACATTTGTTTAATTCTCGCAGGTCCACAACTAATCTATAGACAGGTGATGTATTGGGGTCAGTTCTTTTAAGAATAGGAAGAACTGGCGAATTGCATATGTTTGAATCTGTCTCAATCACCACCCCTTGTGCAATTAGGTCATCTATTATTTTCAGTAATCCTACTTCAGCCTCAGGTGGTATTTTGTATTGTCTAATCCGTGGCAGCACCACACCTTCCTTGAGGGTGACCAGGTGCGGTGTAATGTTCATGAAACCTACGTCAGTCGGGCCTTGTGCCCATAGGTGCTGTGGTACATCTTGGAGCCTGATGTCAATATCTTTCATTACAAAATGTCCCTTGAAATCACGTAAATACAGTCGCACTCCTTCTGGCGAGCAACAGATAATTGCTCCCAGTTCCTTTAATGTTTTTATACCAAGTAAGTTTTCTGGACATGATTTAGTAAGCAGTAAGTCTGTAGTATGTATTAGTGGACCAACTCCTAAGGAGATTGGTTCTGAAACCTCATTAATAATAGGTCTACCTGAAAAACCCAGGGATACACTCTTTGAGCCCGAGAGGGGTGCACCTGGCACCTCGGAATGACTGATGGTAGTTCTACTCGCCCCAGTGTCAATCAAAAACTTTTTATTTTGCCCTAGTAAACGTGCATGTACATAGGGACCCGCTTGGTCCACAGGAACTGGAATAAGGGGCAAGTCGAATTCCCTCTCTGGGCTGCTTCATGAATATGCTTAGTATTCTGGATAGTTAGTTTGAGCGTGCTCATACATTTGTGTTGTGGCTCGGGCTGGTGCAGGTGCATGGACAGGCGGTGGCGGCGGTGGAAACGTATCTGATGTCTGATGTGCGTTACTGTCCTTGGGAGGATACTGACGAGGCTTTGTTTTACCTATAGCTATATTGTGTTTCAGGACTGCACATTCATTTACGAAGTGGCCTGGCTTCTTGCAATAATTACAAGTCCCACTAGTTTGTTTCGTGCTATTCTTGTTCGCGTTTGTGTTTGTGTTTGCCGGTGTCGATTGGGCCACCAGCATCTTCATCTTTGTGTCTTTCATGCGTCTCTTTTCTTGGTCGTGTTCTTCTCTAATTCTGTTCTGGTGATATTGTAACATCTGTAACATTTGGGAAGGGCTGCTTGCTTGCCAAGTACTCTCAACCTTCAGTACCCTATACTTCACCTCAGGTATGGAATTTTCTACTAATTTGCTCACGAAAAGATGGAGATATGAATCGCTACCGGGCTTAAGGCCACTATTGATAGTAAAACATTTCTCAAACCTAGAGTAAAAATCGCTAGTGTCCTCGTCTGGTTTCTGTTTACAGGCTGAAATAGCATCCCAGTCTTCTTTCTTAGTAATTAATAATCTAGGCAAAACTTGTACAAGGAGTTCAGGTAATTCTTTAGCTCGGGGACCCAGACCAACCCCCGGTCCTCTTGCGTCTTCTTCTGTTTGCAACACATCCCAGCCAATCTTTTTCTCTCCCACCTCCCAGTCCTTTTCCTTAAGTTTCTCATAAATACCAGCAGGCAATAGTACTTTTAATAACTTTAGAATGTCAGCATATGTATATTCCCCTAAGCGGAGAATGTCTTTTAGTTCTCTGTGAAAACCCCCCGGGTCTTTATCATAGGAGGGCAACATTTTTTTCATTTCCAGTATTTCTAATTTTGACAGAGGGGTGTAGACATACACCCGTTGCAGTGCATTATTTGCATCCTTTACAGGATGAACCTCTCGTAGGGGGTTCAGTTTGTCGTATGCCTGCCCCTTAACCTGGGGCGGAGCGGGAAGCAGGGACCTAGTCACGTATACTATATATTTGTGTCGCTGATCCAAGATGACATTAATCAATTTGTACCCAAGTTCATCCATCTGTCTAGTATTATGTCGTCCAGCAACCTATACAATAGACCAGGACCAGAATATTGACTTTCATACAACGTGATTAAATGTTGGACCATGTAAACACCAGCTATGCGCTGTTCGTTTGGTGGGAGGCTCAAGAACGTCTGTGCTACGATATCATTATTATATAAATCATATTGGGATACCCACAGGGTGGCTGACCGTGCTAATTCATTTTCGGTCGGGGTGAAGGGCTGTTCGTTACCTAACCATTCATTCACCGCTTTGTCGGTGATTTGGAACAAACTTTCAAGTGAATACCTTTTTTTTATAGCCGTTCCTTGTTTACGGTGATTGAGGCCCTTGGGCCTTTCGAATCGTCGGGCATGGCCCACATATTGTATTTTATCGTGGTCCCCTACTTCATCATCAGATGATAACGCAGCTTTTTCGTTCGGTCCTACTTCGTGTGACGCTATTATTGCCTTTCGGATTTTGGTCAACATGTTGTCTGTCTGTCCTGATTTATCATGCTGTCCGGCATCTATGCGATCACTCCAACCAATATAACGACGGTCTACATCCCCGTTACCTTCGTCTTTTTCCCTGATCAGACAGTTAATTAGGAAGCGAAGGATATAGTTCTTAATAATTACTTTTCTATTTTGTATAGCATCTGCTATGCTCTCAGAACCTTCCCCTGTTCTTATGAATGTGTACATTTTCTTTAGATGTTTATCCATATCTGGTAATTTTTCCAAATCTGCGACTGCTCGTCTAAGCCGTAGTGAAAACACGAGCATTCTGTCCTTTCCTGGATCTGGATCATATATACATTCGGGGATGTCTACTTTTACTGTCGGCCCCCCTCCTGACGCTATCCCGGATCCTCCCTCCCCGCTGTCCTCGAGCTCCTGGAGCTGGGCCAGCGTTGGGGGTGCAGGGAAAGATCCGTCCACGTATGCTGGTGGTGATTCCTCTAGATAGGTGTTGATAAACGTTTCGGATGCTGTTTGTTTTATTTTTCGGGGTACTGGCGGTGGCACTCTAATGGGTCTTTCTACTGGGGTCACTCTTGCTAGTTCCTCTGAAAGGACGGGGTAGATACCAGCAACGACAGTATTCTTTTTTCTTTCTGTTTGCTCTCTTTTTACCTGTTCCCCTTCCTCCTGTAATTTCTTTTCTTTGGCTTTTTCAAACTCCTGTTTACTTCTCTCTATTTTGTGGAACTCTTTCTCTGTTCTTCTATGTGACTCTTTGCGCCACAACTCAATGGCGTCCTTCTGAGCAGGTCTAGATTTTCTCTTCCATATCTCTTCCTCTACCTTCATAATGCTTTCCGCATCCCACGTTCCCGTGATAGGCCATCTATATTTTGTCTCTAAATCCTTCATGTAATCCACCCATAGTTCTAAAAACAACACGGCATCTAAACCATGCTTACAGTACATGAAATGTCCAGGTGTGTCTCTAGGCGGAATGTTAACTGGTTCCTCTAGTACACCTTTTCTGGTACATATCTTACGCAGTTTCGAAAACAACGGCATGTTGGAATATAACCGAAAACAAAAATCACAATAACCCAAAAAACAAAAATCACAATGAAACAAAAAACAAAAATCACAATGAAACAAACTTACATAAACCTGACACATTCAAACCTAACTGAACCTGACTAAGACAATAACATTCATACAGTTATATCGGTGCACCTTAATACTTTGATAACTCTATTTCTTTAATTCTTGATGCATGCTCTTGAACATACCGGTCTCACAAGTGAGACACGTCTTTACCGTGTTCATTAAATGAACCCGTCTTTATTGCAACCCCCATGAGAAACTCACCGGGAAGCAGAACTTGAACTTGAACTTGAAGGCCTCGGACACTTGACGCTGCGCAGGGAATGGCGTATCTTAGGTGGATCTCTAGAAACCTCGGACACAGCACTCTCGCATGGTGGGCTCTGGGTCGGGACAATCCGCAATCCTCACCGCCTCGTATGGATGCCTGGTCGCAGTCCGTCTCCTTCGTTGGCCTGAGGGAGTTGGCGGGGAAAACCCGCGACGTGTACACTCGAAGTCCGTCACGGCTGTAGAAGGGGGCAAAACTGGACCTTCATCTCCGGCGCATGGGGAAGGAGATTTGTCCCTATTCGGGCGCCATTTAATGTCGTAAATAAAATATTACGCACTCGGAATTTCTATATATCAATATGATCATGCATAAAGCAAGAGGCTGAGTCTGTGGTATCAGGTTCAAAAGGGCTTTATTCCAATAACTCGAGTCAAAGGGAGAATAGTACCATCACCACAAGGGATCAGGAAGGGTCTCTCAAGAATATTCTCAAACATTATTCACAGAGTACAGTATATATACATTTTAATAATATACGTAAGCAAAAGAGCAGGAGAGAATGAGATAAGAGCATGTGGGTGTGTAGGTAGGCGTGAAGGTGGGCGTCCATGTGGGCGTCCACTTGATGATAATAGGTAAATGTCATAGGTGGGTGGATACCTGGAGGGGGTTGCGTGATCTGCTGGAATTGTACTGGAACTTTGCCTTACTTGTGCTCAACTCGAGCATTGCGTGTAGCTGACGTGGGGAGGGGTTGCTGTGCAACCGGGGAGTCTGGAAGTGAGGCCTTCAGTGAGGCCTTCAGTGTCAGGACGACCAGCACATCTTGTTTTATCTGATATCTAATGTCTGGAGCAGGGACTGATTTGTGACATAGGTTGCCCATCACCAAGAGCCAATGTGGCATCTATTTCTTCATTTACTGCGGAGGCCTTACATGGGGGCTATGGGCTTTTCAGTGACGTGAGCTTTGCAATCTCACAAAGAGAGACAGAAAGACTAGGCTCTCTTCTTGCAGACGGGTCGTGTTTATTCCTCCTTCTCCAGGCAGGAATGCGGCTCGGTAGGAGTAAGCAGATAACCGTGCTCAATACTGTCTCGGCACTTCGGACAGGGCCCCTTTGGCTGAGGCCCAAGTGTGCAAGGCCAAGGATACGCAGCTGCAGCTTTCTGAACGTCTGAGGCCTGAAACCTCTTTTCGGGTCTGGCTGAGCCACAAAACACGGGTTTTCATGTAGTGCAGGAAAACATGATGCAAAACGTGTAGGCCTCAATACAGATTTGTCGTTTCTCTCATGGGAGACTGGATGATAGCAGGCCACGTTATAGCATAAGCATCATGATAGACAGGCCATGGTGATAGACAGGCCATGGAGGGGAAATGCATGGGTTACATGCATGTATACATAAAGCGTTTGAGGTGGACGTAGGGACATATAGGTCTCACAATTTTCTATTTCCTCAGACCTTAGAACAGCCTTTGATTCTGTGGACAGGCTGATCCCCTGGCACCTTCTGGAGGAACAGGGTGTCAACAACCAGCTCCTGTGCAGTGGGTGAGATTTGGCCCCAAGGGAGAGAGAACATGAGGCTTTGGTCTAAAACCGGGTGTCAGGCAAGGGTGTGTGCTCGCTCCTCTATCATTCAATTTATTCATCAGTGATGTGGGCAATCAACTGTGAGCTTTAAACCTGGATGTCTCACGATTGGGGGACAGTAAAACAATGATCTCGCTTTTCGCTGACATTGCACTGTTATTGGTCTGCACAGAACTGTTGCTTCGCCTGCGGCAGTCGAAGCTGCATTTGGTTTTGAGAAGTATATTGTCCATATATTTCCACCGATGAAGAGAGCGCTGTTTATGATGTTCACGCCAGGATGCCCAGGTAAAGGCACTGGTTGATCTCCAGTGGTGATCTCACCCGCCCCTGGTTTCAAGGTGGCGATGAGACTCTTTTGCACTTTATTCTGCTCTGCTCCTCTTCTGTGCCAGCAACGAGGAGACTTCTTCGTCCCTTTTTATAAAGTGTGGCATCAGACATTGTAATGCCGCCATGCATTTATGTTTAAGAGCGGTTATTATTGCTATTTTTAACCCAGTGTCTTCGTATATTTATGAAGCTTGGAAAGTCACATGGCCCCGTACTGGGCAGCATAATGTTTGAATTCTGAAGTGTCTCAATGATAAGCAATTCATTGTCGTCACATCACTTTTTAATTACACGTCTTTCAGTTTCACTTTAACTAACTCGCATTCTTTTGCACAAAGCACTTTACCTAGGCTCACTGATAATATTTTTATTGCATGGCCTTGGAAGAGTTCAAATTAGTCTTAAGCTGCTTTCTTGTTTCTTGTACTTATGCATGATGCCAATGTATTGTGTATTTTTATTCTTATCTTATTATTGCGCTGGAGTTCTGGCGTCTCTTAATTGTTAGTTATTTATTGTTGTCATAGCACTTTTTAACTGCGCCGTCTTCAAGGTGGAAAAGCCTTTTCTTCTGGTAATCTCCTGCACAGAGCACTTTAACTAGGATCCTGATGACACTTCCATTGTAAGGCCTAGGAAGAGTTCACAGTATACTAAAGCTTGTTTTTTCTTGCATTTACACCCGTGCTGCACGATGTTAACCTTCTGTTTACATTTATTCTTATTGAATTCATGCCTTAGAACGAGGATTGATCATTGCATACTGCACATTGTATGGCTTAAGTCCATAAAGCAACGCATTAACTAAACTAAACTAACACAAAAATGACAACACATCTGAGCACATCACAGAAAAGCAGGTTAGAACACAGCACAGCATAGTACAGCATAGTACACAACCTGGGATTACACCACAGTATCAAAAGACTGGCAGGACCATCTCCTTTCTGCCCACCCGCACTGCACTTTACATATAGAAATTAGTTTGTTAACAGTAATTAAGATTCATATGTATTTATAAAGTGATTGCTTTTCAGACATTAGTAATGAGTGGAATTGATTGTTTTGAACTGTTTTAAATATGTAGAGTTGCAATCAGCTTCCTTTACATGACTAACTAACCATGCAATGAATAATTTACCTGATCTGCCCCACGGTATCAGACAGTGCTTTACGGTGCCCCCGTGGCATCGCATAGCGCACGTTGTACGAAGTATAGTGACACCATGTGACATCACACCACTGATGATGTCTTAGAAGCACTTCAAAGCACAGAGCAGCAGAGCACTTCACATTAAAGCACACCAGGGAAGACGCCACCTCACCACAGAACATTCTATCATATCACAGCCAAGCACATCAAAATCAATCCCTGCATGTGAGAGCAAAACATCCCAACCGACATCATAGCACAGACTATTATAGCCCACAAAATGACAACATAGCACATTGCATCAATGTATGCTGATAAGAAGGAAATACACTGCATATCACAGCACATCACAATGCTCCACAGAATAACACTGCACACTAGAACACCACTAGATAATAGACAAACAGATCAATTTACAAGACGTCATGGATCAATTCCGAAGCATACCACATGAGACAAGCAACAGCACACCACATAACATTGCAGCACAACACTTCCACACACAATACATAACACAATAACACTTTACTTAATGGCCCAGAAAATTACAGCACTTCATAGCAAAGCAAAGCTAGTGAGATCACAGCATACTGAGATACAGAACATTAGAGGGATGTTGCATAACACCAAAACACATGCACTACACACAGTACAGCCCTGCACAGCATATCACACAAGGCAACACACAAAATCAATGTTAAACATTAGTTCATATTAAATCAGTACAGCAAATTGCTGCACCACACACCACAAAACTAGTGTAACAGAATAATAAAATATAACTGCACCTGGCAAGGAATGTGTGAGCCACAAAGCCAGTATAGAGCCCATGCCTGTTCCAAAGGAAAAACACTGTGAGATACAATGATGGCCCTCTGCAAGAGGAGTCTGGTGCTCCCCACCATCCACAGCCAGCACAAGGAGAGCCTCCGAGGGCCACAAAGAGCCTTAAGTCGTGAACACACCGGGGACACCTGGAGTCAGCGCGGCAGTGTTGAGCACAAGCAATGCACCTAGGACAGATGCTCCTCCAGCAATACAGGTTGAAAACGGATATGGGATCAAGGCATTGCTGGGGAAACTGTCAGGGGTGGGGTCAGGTGTGCAAGATGCAGTACTGTGTGTGTGGATAGAATGCACAGAGAAGGGAGCTCAGGCCTGCAGTGTAGGGCCTGTGCGCAGTTTGCTAAGTTAGCATGTTGTCCTGACAAGTGCAACCACTTGTCAGGCCTTCCTTTCCCTTTTGCGTACACAGTGGGCACCCCTGTGGTAGGTCCCGGGTAACCCCTGGACAGGGTGCAGTGTAAGTAAAAGGCAGGACATATACTGAGGTGTGTGTTATGTCCTGACAGTGAAAAACACTCTGTTTAGTTTTTCACTGTTGAAAGGCCATCCTGCCCATAGGACAGAATGGGGGAGGCTGGGTATTGTGTTTGTTAGCCTATTTTCCCATAAGTTTAAAAGGGAGAGGTGAAGTTTAGTATGTATGAACTCACAGTGTCATAACACATCTTTATATGAAAGTGGTTTTGTCACTGTGTGTTCAGAAACCACTCTTTTAGAAAGTGGCTGAGTTTTGTGCTTTAAAGCATTTCTGTGTGTCTCTGCTAAATGTGGATTGACTGTCTGGATCTGAGAGTGGAGAGAAGCTGGGGGAGGTATTGACCCAGGGAGGGGTTGAGATGGCACCAGGCTGACCTGCATCTGGAGAGTAGGCGGAGGAGAAGCCAGGGGAGGTGAAGAGGCCTGGGTTGCAGCTATAAAACAATTGACCCATCTCCTGCTGAGTGATTAAGGATCCAGACCCCAGTATCAAAGTGAGAAAGGTGACACTGGGAGGGAGACACCCAGAACTGATTTAGGCAGGGGTTAGGGACCCCTGAGCACACAAACTTCAAATATATTTAGGGGTATAACTATGAGACCCCTGAACGTTGGAATAGAAATGGATTGAGACTGAAAAGGCTTGGACCCATTTTGTGGTCAAGAGGAACCTCTGCTAAGGAAGGGACAACTGAAGAGACTGCTGGGAAGGACGGCCCCTTGCTTTGTGATCTGGGGCTGGTCTGCAGTTTGCTGTTTTAACCAAGGAAGAGGTTGTTGGGACTGTGAGCTGGGTCCCCCTGCTTGAAGAAGATTGTGCTTTGCGCTGTGTTTTGTTACCCCAAGGGCCCGAGGTGAGCTGGCTTCCTGTTTTAAAACACAGGAACATAAAAGTTTCTGGAAAAGTTTCAAGCGACATGGTGGGTGCGTGTTGTGGCAGCTTGAGACCCTCGGAAGGTGTGCCCTGTGATCTTCGACACACGGAGAAGTGAGACTCAGACGCGCTGGGTGAGTGTCGTGGTGCACAGGAGGTGTTGGTGAAGAGCGCCTGGTCAACGTGTGCACCGAAGATGAAGTGAGTCTCGGACGCACTGGGTGCATGTCGTGAGGCACCACAGGCGTTGTCGAAGAGCGCCTGGTCAGCATGTGCATCGGAGGTGACATGAGACTCGGACACGCAGTGTGCGTGTCGTGGTGCATCGCAGGCGCTGGTGAAGAGTGCCTGGTCAGCGGGTGCACCGGAGGTGGAGGGAGTCTCGGACATGCAGGGTGCATTTCATGGTGCACAAGAGGCATTGGTGAGGAGCGCCTGGTCAACGTGTGCATCAGAAGTGGAGTGAGTCTTGGACGGGCAGGGTGCATGTCAGGGTGCACCAGAGGAGCTGGTGAAGAGCGCCTGGTCATCGAGTGCAACGGAGGAGAAGTGAGGCTCAGACACAGTGAGCCTGTCGGGGTGCAGCCGAAGGCGTTGGTGAAGAGCACCTGGATATCGGGGCACCGGAGTTGGAGTAAGTCTCAGTGAAGCAGTGTGCATGCATTGGTGCAACTTGGGACTGTGGAGGTGATCGGCTGATCTTCATGTGCACCGGAAGAAAGTGAGTCTCTGCAGTGCGGTGTGCATGTCTTGGTGCCAACTGAACACGGAAGGAGTGCCTGGTGAACATGCACTCGGAGTAGACGTGAAGTCCCATCAGCGTTGTGGTTGTGGCTGCGTGCCAGAGAAGACCCGGAAGGTGCTGTGGTGAACATACACCCGGAGTAACGTAATCTCAGAGGTGGGGGGTACGTGTGCCCTGAGGCTGCCTGAGACCTTCCTAAAAGTCACGGCCCAGACCGGCAGCCCCGGAGGAGCTGAGCTGCCAGGCCGAGCCTCTGAGGCCCATTGAGAAAGTTCTACACTGAAGGCCCAGTTCGCTGAAGGAGGAGAGGAGAGTGGGGTCGCACCCCCAGGTAACGTGGATCACTGCCTGGGCGGGGTGCAGTCTCGGAGTAACACTCTCTCAGCTTCTCAGTCCTTCTGCGAAGTGAGCCTTAGCTTTGGCTCAGATTGGGGCCCGTACTGACCAAAGGAGTGGCAGAACTGGGGCCAGAGTGAGAAGCTGTACTTTATGTCATCATTGATAATACGTGTGGGAAACAACTATTATCGAAGAGGCTGACCGTCGTAATACACATTGCCAATATTGCTGCTAATGAACTGCCGGACTGTCTTATGATGCCTGACATTATTTCTGCATAACGAAGTACACGACTGTAGCGCTGCGCATTGCATTATTTCTCCATTGCAAAGTACAGGATTGTAGCGGCCCGCATTGCATTATTTCTTCATTGCAAAGTATATGATTGTAGCTACGCATTGCATTATTCCTTAATTGCAAAGTACATGATTGTAGCGGGGCGCATTGCATTATTCCTTCATTGCAAAGTACGTTATTGTAGCAGTACGCATTGCATTATTTCTCCCATTGCAAGGTACCGGTGTGCATTGTTACTCCTTGAATTATTGTTCCTTTGCCCAGCACAGGATTGTATCGTTACGCAGCGCACTATTGTTTGTCCATTGCAACATGTGTGATTCTAGCATTGCGACCAGCCTAGTATATTGAAAGCTGTGGTTGGGATTTGAACCTAGCAGCCAGCCTGGAACAAAAATTACCCTTTATTATATGTTGTCTTTTGTATTGTGTGGTCTGATCGTATATCTTTTTATATAAAGTTTATACTCGTTTTACAAAACTTGTATGGAGTCCATTTGTGGTGTCACCAGTGGGTTGCTGTGAGTGTGGTTGCAAATACTGTACACTTGTGCCTTGGAGATAGGCCTGGCTACTCGTGCCAAGCCAATAAGGGGGTGAGCAGGGCTAGCTCAAACGGTGTCCTTATTTGGCCTCACGTTGAGTGAGGAGTCCCGGGTCTCGCATTTGGTGACAGTGGTGCAGGACTGAGACTCCGGCTTCCAACAAAAGGATATTGTGCAAAGAGTTTATCGACATATTCACCTTATTGGTGGCAATGCACATGGGTTTGGATTTACTCACACAGGACAAGAAACAGAGTGATAGAAAAGAGAGACGCAGGCCCAAAATCGAAACGTCCATTGACAAATGGCTTCAGGCATTTAGAACTTTGGCCTGCATATTGAAATGTTCCGCCAAAGTGCAGCAACACTTTTCCTCTATCAGCAAAAAGTACATAAAGCATTGCATAAATACCAGGGGGAAATCAAACTGCAATACAAGAAGTTTATGGAACTAAGATGCAGGTGCTGCTTCATAATTGACTGAGATCCCCAGGATGTCACAGGTTTCACACACAATATGGTAGCAGAGGTGGGTACACAAGAGCAAGCATTTCGGGCCTATGGAAGCAGGAAAAGGCAAAGTGGTCTGATCAGGGTAGCAAAAGCAAGTCTTACTCAGGAGGGAGGGCTGCTAAGTAACAAACAATGACTTGCTGGAAGTTCGAGAACGGTAACGGTAAGTGGGGCCAGGCATGCAACATCAGATATGCCAGCAGTAATATTGGGGGACATCACCCAGCTAGCAACTAAAAAAAAGGAAGAGGAGCTGGGGAAAATAAAAATCCCCCAAAAAGCAGTAGCGGTTGAACTCTTCACAGGATTGATCTAAATGAGAGGGATGACTTATTGTCACCCACTCCTATACAACTCATGCGTTACTCAGCAAATACCACAGGCTTTATAATATCCAGCTACTGGCAAGAAGTTTTAGTTTTAGTGTAGGTTTCCCCATTCTATACAATAGGCCCCATGAAGACCGCCTAAGGAAAAACATCACGTGGTTTTGCAAAGAATATGGCGCTCTCAAGGTATTAGATGGCCAAAAAACTCCAGTTCGGCTGCATGGAAGGACAATTTGAGCACCCACCTTTGGAGACATTTGTAATTTCCTCCCTAGGTGTAGCCCCCAAAATGGAGCTTGGCCAGTTTAGACTCATCCACCACCTCTCATACCCCCCAGGATCATCAGTGATCGACGAGTTGGACCAAGACCAATGTTCAGTGTCCTACACCACGATGAATGAAGCTGAGAATTTGCTGAGGGATACCGGACGCGGGGCACTGTTGGCCAAGGCAGACATTAAATCTGCCCTCCCAGTCCACCTGGCCAGTCATCATTTGATAGGTTTCCAGCTGGATGGCATATTTTATTAGGACAGAAGCCTACCTATGGGCTGTGAATTATCTTGTGTGTACTCCAGTGTTCAGCCCCTTTTTGGAGTGGGCACTCCAGGTGGGGGGGCAGCTAAATTATCTTAATTACTTCCTATTCATTGGGAACCCTGGTTCAACACAGTGCAGAACACTCTTAGGCAGGTTCATCACTCTTGTCGAGCATTTTCCATTGCATCCCCCAAGAACTGCTCAGATTGCCTAACTTGGTACTACCCCCAAAAGGGTCTGCCATTATTTAAACATCAGGACGCAACATGCCACAGCAAGTTCCAATTCACGGCAGTAATGAGGGTAGCCTTAGAGCACACAGGTTTCACACCACAGAGTTATGGTTCTCATTCTTTCCGCGTAGGAGCTGAAAAGACTGCTGAGGCGCACAGGTTGGTGAGGAAGGGATTAAGTGACTCAGAAGATGGCGATCACAAGCCTTCAGGACTTACATTAGACCTGCATACATTTAAGTCGACCTTTTCTCTCATAACAAGGACCACATCTTGAAGACGGATGGTCTGGATGCTCGGCCATGCTAACATCACAAGGATCCAGCGTTGGGTGAGGGCGCCGAAGCACTACGGGGCTTATGCTGTGCAACAACATATGGATTTGGATGGGCAGGCCAAGCATGAAATGGGAGCATCTCTTACTCAGTGTGCACAAAGCACTGCAGGTGCTAAGAGAATCTGAGGTGATTGAGTGCACTTGGGCTGTAACAATCTCACTAAGCTTGCATGAAAGACATTCCTAGAGATGATGAAAGTGGACTTGAAGTCTTAGCCAGACTGTTCTGAGCTAGTAGCAAGACCCGAGTGGAGGGGTTTTAGAAATGGGACTTCTGGTTGGCTTGGGCATGCGCCTAAGCCAGGCAGAAACCACCACTCTAGTCGGGGCAAGGGAGTTACATGCTGAAGATAACCCCTGCTAACCCCCTTGGTATCTTGGCACGAGCAGTCAGGCCTATCCCAGAGGCAATATGTAAAGCGTTTGCGCAACACACGCACACATCGGCGACACACTAGGCACACTACTAAAGAGACTCCGCACAAGGTTATGTACAAAATAGCCTTTGTATTATCCAAAACACATTAGAATCATAATCACACATATACACTGTGCCAACGGGCACCAGGTAATAATTTACAGGGGATTATATACAGGATCAGGCTAATCAGGCCATGGTCAGAACCATGAGAAAGCACAAGTAGTAAAAATAACACAACCAGTAACTACTGGTGAAATACTCTATTCAGAATTAGCACTAGCAACATAAAGCAATATGTCTGCATCACATAAGGCATAAAACACATTATGCATAAATCACAAGTATAAACACATTATGCAATCTCTGTAGGCATAACCACATTATGCAATAGGCATCACATTAAAATGACCCCAGGCCAACTGGCCTTCCTCTGGGGCCCGTCTGGGCTGTCCCCAAATGCTCTATGTCCACGAAAGTTAAGGTGCTATATGAGCATGTGGCCTTCACCAGCCCATGCTCTAATGGGAGGTGTGAACGGTGCAACTCACCCTTGTTTCTCTAAAGAAAGAATGCTCCCATTTGCAGCTGCCCGCGCTCTTGCAGTGCAGTTGAGACCCTCAACCTTGGCAACGTAGTGCCTCTCGAGCCCCACTCCAGGACTCTAATAACAAAATTCCCCCATGTTGCAGCTGCCCGCTCTCTGGCGGTGCAGATGAGGTAGGAAAACACTGGCACCAACCATGCCTTGAGGGCTTCCCTTCACCAGGGCTCTTCCGGTGCCTACTCACAGCTCCAAACAGCTGCGGTCTCAGCCCCACTCACTTCGGCTTCTCCGGGGACTCCATTGAGGCTGCGCGATAGGCACTGGCAATGTGCCTAGACCGGCACCTTCCTCACAGACTCCCACTGGCCAGACTCTGCTGACGCCCGAGACCACACTTGGGGCACACACCACGGCTGCGGGAGCCTTGCCGCCAAGCAGGATGATGCTGCTTTGCCTCCGGCCGTGCTGCTATTGGCTGGTCGTCAGTTTCCTTTTCCCGACCCGCCCACAGTCAGGCGCAACTCTGCCTGGCTTCTGGGTCGCATTAGCTGTGCGGTGCTCATCTTCTCCGGGCAAATGCGGGGTGGGCTCCCTCTTCTAAATAAGCACCAATGCAGAGTGGGCTCCCGCTCAGAATAGCACAACAATCCAGGCTGGGCTCCCGCTCAGAGGAGCACAGAAATGTAGGGTAGGCTCCCGCTTTACCCCTGGGCCACGGGGGAATCCCCATGCCGGGATTACCTCTCAGGCACTTTGCAGCAATGCGCTGCAAGGCACCAAGCTTCTCCCGCCCAGGGAGAAAGATATAGCGCTCACGAGGTGCTCCATCCAGAAAGCAGAGCTGGGGCCAGGCAGGCCAGCTCACAGCGCATCCTAGCAAAGGGGAAGTCCCTTGTGGTGGTTCCTCCTGGGGCCCAGAAGTTCCAGCACCCAACACAGCACAAGGAAGCACAACTTCATGGGGTCACAGCCCCAGTACTTAAAGGACATATTCCTTTGTTCTGCCCTGGTACAGGGCTTGGGGTGAATTAGTCTCAATTGGTTCTGGGAGGTATTGGAGCACTTTGTTTACAGGGCTCCTCTTCCCCTTTGTCAGGTGGTGGCTCGGCCATCAGACACACCACAGGGGGGCAGAGCCAGCATTCACCTAGGCAGGCACAGACCTATTCAGGGTCAGGGGACTACTCCTCCCACTATTCCAAATGCAGATCTCCTATTCAGCCTAGCGCTGACTCACCCTGCACTCCCTGGAGTCATACACACTTCACCAGCCCCTGTCACTCCAGACATTCAATACACATCAGGTAGGCAGATCTAAAAGTGGCATTTCTAAAATAGTGATAAAAATCTGCGTGCACCATTGCGCAGCATATATTATTACTATTCCAAACATACCAAACTTGACCAAGCTGCTCCTCTCATATCAGGAATTACCACTGAAACACTTATCAGGGAATCCCCAAGGCATTCCTATGGGAGGGCAGAGTCACAGCAGTGAGAAACCAAAATAGCTGTTTGTCACTACCAGGACATGTCACGCACTGAGGGTACATGTCTTACCTTTTACCTACAATGCACCCTGCCCAAAGGGCTAGCTAGGGCCTACCTTAGGGGTGACTGACATGCAGTGAAAGGGGGTCACAGACTTGTCACACACTTTAGGTGCCACGTCACAGCAGCAGTAACACTGCCCGCACAGGCCCTGCAATGGCAGAAGGCAACTTTGGTGGGTGGCGCAATCAGCACTGCAAGCCCACCAGTAGCATTTAATTTACTGGCACTGGGTATCTGAGATACCACTTTACAAGGGACTGACAGGTAAATTAAATATGCCAAACAGGTGTAGACCAATCTTACCATGTTTACCACAGAGACTGCACGCACTTTACACTGGACAGCAGTACTAAAGTGCCCAGAGTCCTAAAACCACCAACACCATGTCAGAAAAAAGGCAAGGAAGACGGCATAAAGTTCAGGGATACCTGCAAAAAGGGCCAGGTCCAACAAGGGGCTTAAGCCAGAACGTTGTAGAAAGGTCCAGGAGGAAGGTCAACATGTTTATGTGCAAACTCTGCCGGAGAATGGGTTGGAAATTTACCAGGCATGGCTTCATTAATATTAGGCTCTCAGGTTTCCCCACACTTGATGGTATCCACTTATCAGGAGTTGGGGTGGACATGTTCTTTCTGAACATCGTAGGGGCACTCAAGCAGTTCGAATTTTCTTATGGCCGGCTAATGTTGGAATGACAGGAGGAGCTGACGGCAGTCGTGGAACCACCGGCAGTATGGTGGTGGACAGCACCAAAAGAATGCCAAGATTAACACCTTGGGTCTTAAACGAAACCTGCCTGAACAGGGTCCTTGAGATGCCTTATGGCAGGTTTACTAGGGTCAAACATTGTGCCAGAACAGGGTAAATGCAGGATGGACATGGCACTTGCTGCCCAGGCCTGAGCAAGAGGGCTGTGGACTTCAGACATCAGTACCATAGAGAAGCCTAGAAGCAGCGTGGAAATCACAAAAAGGGGGCCCTAGAGCAAAGTGCTGTCATAGGATAATTTATGGGGAGGAACAAGAAGGCTTTATGATGCTCCAAAGATTATTATACGGATGTAATTGATGAAAAACCAATAAAGGCATCATTTACAATGTGCAAGTTCAATTTTCAGGATGTTTGCATGCTTTGGTGCACGTTAATTTCTGAGAGCCTAGTGATGATTTAAGACACAGCTTGAAAGGAATTGTTAATTTACTGCAGCTGTTCACACACCAAGAAAGCCTGTGGTTTCTTTGTTCACAAGCCTGATTAGTGTGAATGGCTGGGAGGCCCTAAAGGAAGCTCGCCGATTTGGGTTGGGTTGAAGTGTGGGCTCGGGGACCTGGAGCTAGTCCCTAGGGGGACCGCGGCTAACAGACCTCGAGGGCGGCTGAGTCTAAGTAGCGAGCATCCAGAAGCCAACAAAAATCCCTCGTTGGCAGTGGCTTGCAGGGTTCAAAGGACCCAATCATAAATCAAGTAGTGTGGCCGGCACACGGCCAAAAGGGGAGGAAGGAAGCAGCCGAGTCATTGTTGCTGTAATCGTCATCACATCCACCCACACCGGACAATGGCGGGTGTCGTAGTGACAGGATATTCAATAGGAAGCAGTGTAGGCAAGGACAGCAGGTGTAAAGCACCAACAGAATGCCATGATTAACACTTTGGGTAAAAAAATGTACTCGAAAAGGGTCCTTGGGATGCCTCACGGCTGGGAAACAGGGGGCAAATAGACTGCCATGATGAGGCAGCCCAGGCCTGGCCAGAGGGCAGTGAATGCCAGACATCAGTAGCAAAGGAAGCCTAGAATCTGTGGTGCTCAAAACACAAAGGGAGCAATAGAGCAAAGTGCTGTCATAGGATGATTTATGATTCTCCAAGGAATGATTTATGACTAGTTACTTTAAAACCAATGAAAACAGGAGTTACAATGTGCACATTGTTACATTTTCAGGATGTTTTCATGCCTTGGTACATATTAATGACTGATAACCATGTGATAATTTATGATCCAGCATTAAAAAAGATTTGCTAATAAACTGCAGCTCTTAACACACCAAGAAAGCCTGTGGTATCTTTGTGGACAAGGTGGGAGGGGTGTAAAGGGATTTGAGGCTCTGAAAAAAGATTGGGGCATATTAGCAAGACCGGTGATAAAATTATCTCCAGGAAACTGCCGCTAAAGTGGCGATAGATAATGGGCTTGATAATATGCGTTATAGAATTCCAATAGAAGCCCAGGTTAGATGTGCAGGACATCTAACCTAGGCTTCTATTGGAATTCTCTGCGGCATATTATCATGCCCATTATAGCGGTTTTAGTGGCAGTTTCCTGATAATTTTATCACCGGTCTTGCTAATATGTCCCTTTGTCTGTTTGGGGTGGGTTACAGGCCAAGGCTTGGAGGCAGCAATCTTTAAGTAACAACTTTATACAACACCTGATTCAAACTATGATACATCATAATACCGCTCTTACTAAGCTTAATTCCTTTAACGCAGATAAAGGGACTGGAATGTACAAATAAGAGCCCCTCTGGTGCTGACGGTACCAAGAGGCGTGTCTGCAGCAAATTACGGCCATGGACTACAGATACTTGTTGTAGTTGAAGCTACGGACTAGTGCCGGAGTAAAGTTGGGAGCAGAACTAGCAATGCAAACCATTGAGTAAGGGCATGGAAGCAGTGGCTTAGGAGTGGTGGGGCCCTAAAAAGATCATTTAAAAAAGTTTAATGAAGGTGACAATGTATGTTTTTGTCTAAAACATACAAATTCACCCCTTGCCCTTGGCGCTGAAGCATAAATGCCAGAATTTTAGAAGAGGAAACTGGTAGATTAAAAAAAATATAATTAGGAGAATGTGTTTCCCTTATTGACATATATCGAAACAGAGGCAATTTCAGGTGGGAGACAGCCAAAAGAAAGCCAATTTTGTTTTAACAAATCAGGAGTGCCAGCCACAAGGCAGCACAGAGTGCGATGGAGAAGGCCCAGGCAGTTGAAGGGAGAGGAGTCCCAGCGGTGGCCGGGACCAGTGGTAAGGCACATAGCTTGCTTATTGACAAATTAAGTATACTGCATTTGTTAAGCAAGGCAGATATCCCACCCACCATCATCACCCACCTGCCTACAACATTTCGACACCCATGACCTTACTGCAGCATGGTTCGATATCGCCCTGTAGTGTTCAGTTTGGCTGTGCGAAGCGCGTCTGCATCAGGTTCAGCATTACAAAGTTTGCAATGCAATACAAACCGAAAACATGGTGTGTGTCTCAGCTCCCACTTAGCCGCCTCCTACTAGTACATCACTCCATCATTCTTTCCTTCTGTCCAATCTAACCAAAAATTCTGAAAATTCCATTCTCGGCATGTGCCACATTTTTCTGCCCAAGTAATTGATATTTAATGGCTTCCATGACAGATTTACGCCAGTTCAAATTTTTCAATTTGTCATTTGTCAACCACAGCGTCTGACTAAGCTAAAGCATAGCACAGGATGATCAGTAACACCCCACTATTCTATAGCTAAACCTCTACCTAGCTTAATCCCGCTAGTTTACTGTGCAGTAGAGTAATTTTCCATACTACCAAGTGAAGGTACTTGTTGACAGTTGAGGGTTAGGCAAGGCTGTAAAGTGTGACTAAGTATCTGATTTAGAGTTTGTTTGATGTGATACCATGTGACAAACGTGCCAAATAAAATATATCCCATTCCCTTCCCTGTACTGCAGTGCATGAAGAACAGGGCATTGGAATTAAAGTAAGTTAATATATTATCCATTACAACTGCCACAAAAACATGCTGCAGACTGCAGAGAATAGCAGACCTGGTGCTAGCATGCCTCCATTAATGTTGCGCATCAAGAATACTATTAATTGTGCTCCAAATACAACTTACTCATTAATTTGAGGTAATTTTTGCACACAAAGTGTCTGTTTAGCTTCACTAGGTAATCCTTTAAACAAAAAAAACCCTACTTTCATTTTGGTGGTATCCTGGCTTAAATCCTTGCAGTCAGTGTTATTGTGTGATGCTTGTGTTGGGAAATCTTGGTCCTGTGACTAATCATATTAAAGTCCAATGTCCTGGGGGCCCAGCAATGTTTTACAACAGTGCAACTATAAACAAGTGCTTGCACTGAGCATTACAATTTGTGTTTTTCATTTTTTTCTTGATATAGCTACTCATTGCTGCTGGAGCGCCACCATCCATGCAGGAGATAGCCGCACAACTGCAGCGCCACAGGATGGAAGCCATTGTTGCAGAACTTTGCAGGCTGTTGGCTTTGAAGGAGCACATGCCTCTGATCCCTTCGGCCAGCTTGGCCCATCACCTCCATCCCAGCCACATCATCACCATCACCACCAACAGCCAGGATCCACCACTGCTGCCAGTGCCTCCTGGCACAATCTCTCCACCATCAACAACAGACCGCTGACTGTGTCGTGCCCTACTTGAGCCAGCACTGACTCACCTGGGTCAGCAGAACCTGGCTCAAAAGGTGGCATGCCTTCACGTCTGCCTGAATGCTCACTAGGAAACCCTTTTTCAATAGACTTTTTTTGGTGGGAGGGGCATTTAAAGTGGGTGGAGAAGGCGGAAATTGGGAAGGAAAGCAATAAAATGTTTGGACTTCACATTGATGGACCATTGGGGTTATTTGTTTGGGGAGAGAGTTGGGCCTGTTGTGGGTAGAGAGGGTGGGTTTTCTTTCTAATAAATAAATAAAAGGGTAGGTTGTTTCTTGTTTATTACTCACAATCTGTATTTTGTCTTTGCACTTAGCACAGCCTTTTGTTTTTTTATTGGCAAACATCTGCCCTCTTAACCGTCACATACTGTGTACATTGACTTTTCCCCCTTTCTGAAGTCACTTGCCATATATTTACTTGTTAGGTAACTTACCTTACTTATATCAAAACAAAACCCCGCTACCAGAGTGGGAACAACACAGACTAGGCCTTTTTGTATTGCATGATGAAGTTACATTTTGCCACTTTTGCAGGACCCATCCACATATCAAAGTGTATAGTATACCAGTTAGTTATACCCTTGCCCTCCTAGGCTCTGTAAATATATTGACCACTACGGCGTGTCCCTATGCCTATTACCAACAACATACATACAAAAATCCTAATATTAAGTAGAAGTTACTAACTAAACAAGTTCACTTCTTAGTTCTCTTACCTGAGTAGATGAAGCAATGGCTGTTGCCTCTCTCAATCTTCAAAAACTTTATTGCAGGGTTTCCCTTGATGCCTTCTTACCAGTCCACCATCATGCTACAAAGACCATATATGACAAAAACTAGCAGTGGTAACTTCGGAGCAATGAGGAGCTAATATAATTTCCAGGTACTGTTACAGTACGCATCAATTAATACACCTAAACCATGACCTCAGTTGGAATTGTAAACATTCTATCAACATTGAGAGCTCAAAACAGAGTTGCGAGCACTGTTCTTTCAAATTTGGCTCACGCCCCTTTCTCTCCTCACTTGCTGACCCTCCAGTTAAAGTTCTTAAGCTCTTTTTAATCAATTGCCGGTCTCCTATTAACGGACGACAGCCAAGATGTTCTGTTCCTCACTGAGACTTGGATTCAGCTCAGCTCTGACCAGGACATCGCCCAAACTCTTCCCTCTGACTACTTAGTACAGAGGTTAGACAGAGTATCTGGAAAAGGTGGCGGATTCACCAATATCTACAAAAGCCACCTCACCTGTCGAATATTCGGCAGCCCTCTGTCTTATTGTGATAATCTCTATTTTTCAATAGGAGTTTCGGCCACTCTCTCCCTTTCAGGAATTTTTATCTATCGACCTCCCGGACCTATGGGTCAGTTTCTTAAATCCTTACTTGAAACAACAACAAACTTGGCAGGAACAACCCCTAATATTACCATCTTGGGCGATTTTAATTTACCTGGATAATTTTGCATTAATGGCTGCTTCAGATCTCATTCACGACCTTGCAGTCATACAATTGATCCAGATGGTATCCCTGCCTACTCATTCTAAAGGCCATCTTGTTGACCCCGTATTCTCTAACTTGAAGGAGCTAATTTGTCTGGAACCCTACCTTGCACCGTGGTCAGACCATGTGTTGATCTCCCTCCAATGGTCCCCCAGACATGTCTCCCAACCGCCCGGCCGGTTCAAAAATTAAGCCGTTGCTGGTCAAAACTCCCTATGGAACAGTGGGTCCTTGTATTGGATAATACGCGACCATCCCTTGATCCCGACCCCACACTAGCCAACGATCAATTCAAAAATTGGATCGAAGGCACCCTAGATTTGACCCTTCCGAAGAAGATCATTCACATTAAAACTGGGCCAAATAGTACAGCTTGTTATACACCAAAATTCCGGGAGCTTTGCAAAAGAGCTGAGAGATCATGGAGGAAAGACTTCTCCTCTCCCAAGAAAAAGGAGTATATAGACACCATCAAGGTATATAAGACCGAGATTAGAAAGGCTCAAGCCCATTACTTTGAAGAAAAAATGTCCCTGGCTGCAAATTCCCCCTGTGAGACGTTTCTTATCACTAAAAAACTCTTAAAAGCCCCCGCCCCCTGCTACACCCGAAGCAACACTCCATCGCTGCAACAAGCTTGCAGAGTTTTTTTACAATAAAATTCAAACCATTTGCAGCACCTTCCCCATGACTGCTTCTGTCACAGACCTGTCTCATGAGGACTTTACTGTTCAGAGCCAGGAGCATGTGTTAGACGTCTTTCCTCCTCTAAATGAGGAACATTTTCAGACCATCTCTGCACTTGTCAGGAGTGGTTCACCCACTGACCAGGCCCCCCCTAAAAATCTGAAGTCAGTGGTTGATTCAGTTGGCCCTGCTATGCTGGATCGGATCAATTCCTCACTCTCTTCCGGGGTGGTGCCCCCCTCGTGGAAGAATGCAATGGTTAAAACTCTACAGAAAATGCCTAGTTTAGATCCCAGTTGTCTCAGCAACTTTCGGCCCATCTCTTTTCTTCCATGGGCCAGTAAAGTTGCTGAAAAACATGTAAACTCAGTGTTCTCTAGGCATTTGGAGGATGGCAACCTCCTCCACTCGTCTCAAATGGGCTTTCGCCCACGCCAAGTAACTGAGACACCGTTGTTAACTGTCGTTGAAGACACTAGAAAGATCCTTGATGGGGGAGGATTGGTGGCCGTGATACTGCTAGATCTTAGCGCAGCCTTTGAAACGGTGAACCACCGCACCCTGGTCCAATGACTCCACAAACTGGGTGTGTCCCGAGTTGCCCTGAAATGGTTAACTTCCTTTTTAGAGGATACATCCTTTCAAGTCTTTGAGGGCGAAGCCATCTCAAATCCCCGTCCCCTCCATTGTGGAGTACCGCACGGCTCGTCCTTGAGCCCTTCTCTTTTTAATGCTTATATGGCCCCCTTAGCCGACAGTGTCCACCCCTTTGGAGTGCAAATCGTCACTTATGCTTACGACACCCAACTGGTGATCTCACTGAACCATGCAGAGAGAGCCTCTTCCCGTCTATTGCCCTGCCTCGAAGAAGTCACCAGATGGATGACATTGTCTCATCTTAAATTGAATGGCGATGAAACGGAGCTCATGCTCCTCTGCAATAATTCCCCCACTGACATAGAATCCATCTGGGCAGCATGTATGGGCCCTACGCCCATTCCAAAAAAGGAAATAAAGAGCCTAGGCTTCTGGCTAGATGATGATCTCAGTTTTAAAACACAAGCCAGAACAGTTGTGGCCACCTGCTTTGGCATGTTAAGAATACTACGCAAGGTACTACCGTTACTCCCTGTTCAAGTGAAAAAATTGATGGTTCAGGCCCTCATATTGTCTTGACTGGACTTTGGAAACGCCCTATACTTGGCCGCTCCTAGCTCAGTTCTGTCGAAACTCCAGGTTGTACAGAACTGTGCTGCCAGGACCCTTTTAGGGCTCTCAGGCCGTCAATCGGCCAGACCCGCCATAAAGGCCCTCCATTGGCTCCCGATCAAGGAAAGGGTCCACTTCAAAGCCTTGTGCATTTCCCACAAGGTGCTGAGAGAGAAAGGACCAGCCATTATGTCCTCTCTGGTCCATCCTCACCGAGCTAACAGGCGGCTTCGTTCGGATGACCTCCATTTAGTCTCAGTTCCCAGAATCCGGAGGGCCAGAAGTGGTGGCCGACTGTTTTCATATAATGCGGCTAAACTCTGGAACGCCCTCCCATTGCAGCTTCTAAGGGAACCCAGTCATAATATTTTTAGGAAGGGGTTGAAGACCTGGCTTTTCCCCGTCTAACCCTGTTGCAGTTAAACTTAGTGCCCTCCAGCACTGGGATGCCTCCGGGTAAGCACGAGCTTTATAAATGCTACTTCATTCATTCATTCAAAACACTCTAAAAAAAACTTATGAAATCCTCAAGTCAGGAGTGGAATCAGGAGGTTAAGCACTTAAGCAACACAAGGCCTGATTCAGAAATGTAAAGTATGCTTCACTTTTGGTGTTAGTTTACTGTCACTTGCAGTGTAAGTTTACGACTAGTAACTTTTCCATCAGTAACTTCACAGTTAGTAACTTTGAGAGTAGTAAATAATCCATATTACTTATTTTAAAAGGAGTTTACTAGTTAGTTACAACTCATAAGGTTACTACTTGTAATGGTAAATTTCTGGTATTTCAGTCAAACTGCAAGAGTGAACTTACAACAAAAGTGCAACTTTACCTTTGTGAATCAGGCCATGTAGTGCTCAGTAGTACTACTACCTATCATGGAACACTGGATCATACAACTTCTGGCTCTGCAGTATGATGATGAATTAAATTGTGTTTTATATTCCTTTGATGCCTGGGTGAGTAAGTAGGGCTGAGTGGCTATTGGTCATGTAAGAAGATCCTGCAGTGAGTTGGCATGGCTTTCACCATAGCTGTCCCATCAAGTGTGTCATCCATTTATGGTGTAAATTCATAAGTCACGCCTCATTATATTGCACAGCCTTGGGGAAGAGGGTTAGGGGTATGATGAATGGAGTTTGGGAAAGGAGTGACAAAGACAAACACCTCACAATAAAAACATTCATCAGCACATCATTATGATTTAATCTTCTATAAAAGAAATAGAATGAATGACACAGTTCAGTTAAATACATTCAAAACAGTCCATCAACCCCAGGGACCCAAGTTATATCTCAGTGTTCTGTCTTCTAGGATTGAAAAATACAACTTATGGAGGGATGCACTTACACAGTTCTAAAAATTATGATTGTTAAAAGAAAAATGATAATGTATACACAAGCCAAGTTTTGGACAGTGCACCTGCATTCTTCCCGGAATATCCATCTTTGGTTCCTGGCTGAATCAGTCTGTTAAGGAAAACGTTCGTCTTTTGTGCAGATAAAAAACAATATTGTAGAGTCAGGTAGAAGGACGGAAAGTAAGCTTCATTATGGATCCAGAGCAAGAGCATAGGCTGCTGCAGTCATGATGACTCATATGCGATTAACTGAGAAGTGAGAGCAATTTTACAACCAATCCCAGACAAGTAGCTGCATTTACCTGGATGATCAGTTTCACAACTGGCATAACATTTAGCTGAGTGCTACATCATGTGACATGATGACATGTCTCTCTCCAGTCTCAACACCCCACTTGATTACAGTGGATAAAGTATTGTGGCACATGCGTACTCTTTTGAGGACACAATGCCTTTTTGCAGCCTTGGATTAACAGCCACACAAAGGATTAAGCTCTCACCCAACTGATAAAGTTCTGCGTTCACACAGGCAAACCTTTGCAACATCTTTTTCAATTGATCTTGTAGCAGATGCAACAACGGGATAGTGTGGTCCATCGTAATATCCTCCTTGCTGACTTCCTGTGTAACAATCTCATAAGGAAGTAGCATTTGTGTCAGGAATTTGATTATATCTCATTTGTCCATCTCCATGCTTTTCCCAGTTGCATCCCTTTCTCTTTGAAGGTCACAGTCAATGATCTGTCTGTACTGTTCAAACAGAGATTGAAACATGCAGTAGGTCGATTCCCAACATGTTGACACATCCTGTATGAAGGGCTTTAACTGGTACTCTCTTAGCAAGCTGGATGATCCTCATCTGCATCTGGGCTTTAAAAGAATGACTGAAATGAGTGCAGATTCTTCTGCAGGTGACCAGTATGTTGATGTCTATGTCTTCTTTTTGGAAAAAGTCCTGCACAATCAGGTGGATGAAATGAGCCAAAAACAGGATCCTGAGATGTCCACCATCTGCAATGACCTTGACTATAATTATTGGCATTATCTGTTGCAACACATCTGATTCTGAGACATCTGAGTCTGTAGTGTAGTTCCTATATCCCTGATAGGCTCTGCGCATTGGAATAATATACACTATAGATTTGACATAGGACTGAGGTCATTATGTCTCTATTGAGTACATTAAACTTAATTACTTGTGTGTGCCAGCTAACTCAGAGGTCACTGGAAACTTCTCGAATAAACAAGAAGGCATAAACATGACAACAATCTCAGAACCGTGGAAACAATAGATAACAGTTTCACTCAGTCAATCGTGCATGCTTTGTTTCTACAGAGTTGCACAGAAATAGAGAGACGGGCGTTTCAATGAAAAAAGGGCTTATTGAACAGTCTTATTTCTCGTGCAAGAGATATGAACTGCTACAATCGTAAGACAGGCTGCGAAGTTCAATATGTACAGAGTTAGCAGTAAGATAAAATAATACTGCAATAGCATGGTTTGTAGCTATGACATATATTCATAAAATACAAACACAAAAAACACAGGCTAAAATGTGAATACTCCTTCTTATGCTTCTAAATTGTTCTACCCCAGTGTACCTAACCTAAGTGAAGTACGAGGTAAGAAGTAGGTGCTGTTTTCTAAAGTATAGCTAGCTATAGTTTAAGTTTTGCCAAGAGATGTCAAAAGTTTCTCTAACTTCTAGTCTGTTCCATACCTTAGAATGTGTGAGGTTATATTCTCTTTCCGGGACTCGAAATCCAACACCCTGCAAGGGGAGTCAGCAACACTGGAGCTGGATTCTCTGCGAGGTGGAGGACAGCGTCTGGTCAGTGCATCAGGCTGGAACTCGATCTCCTTCCGAGCTTGCCGTGGTGAACCGCAATTAGGCAGTCGAACTGGATCGTGCCGGAACCGTGGTTTGCCAGGGCAAGTGCTGGTATATTTATACCTTGAAGGTGTTTAGGAATGCCTGTTTTGACGTAAAAGTTGGGCATCGGAACGTCATGAATGAACCCCTAAGGAATAGATGTTCATGCATACTAAATGAGTTCTTGGAGAAATCAATATCCAAGCAAGGGAAATTCCTAAAGGCTTAAGAGTCTGGTTTTCCAAGAACTCGGTCTGACGTGGATTGACGGATGTAAGAGACCATGCCTGTATTTGGTTAGAATGGACAATGCCTAAATGAGGGCTGGATTTTCTATGCCTAAATAAGGGCAATATAAATTCTACCTATATACGGGCATAAATTCGAGAAACCTATATACGGAATCTAAATCTACATACAACACCCACTCCAGTTTCGTATGAACGACATTACTAAATCCTAAACATGCTAAACATGTCTAAAAGAGAGTATCGCATGATAATCAAAAACATGCTAGAACATATCTAAAAACATATGTCCTAAAAATGCATTACAAGCCCATTGCTATGCATAAGGTGCAGTACATATTAAAAGCAATGTTTCATTCTAAGTATATGGGTGCATTGAAAATGCCAACAAGAATGAACCAGAAATATATACATATGATGAAATGGCTTGTTAATACAGAAGAAAAAGAGAGGTCCGAAACCAATTCATATCAGGTTAACACAAATCAATTGTTGACGTGACAAGGTGGCAAGATTTTCAAAGAATTCTGTTCTCTATGAATAGTTCTACTATAAGAAGACTACTGTGCCAAAAAATGAAAACAAATACAAATTTCGAAGAAAAAAAATTATTCAGAGGAAAAAGTTCCAAAGTTAGACCCTTGTATGAAAAGAATGAAGGCCAAATTCACAGTCTCATCGGAACACTGTGTGCCTGAATCAAAAGTCAGTGTGTGGGTCTGGAGAAAACATGAAATCTTCTAATCGTGTAAACAAAAAGTCGTCTACTGTTGTAGGTGAAAGTTGGAATACATCGTTTAGAAGATTAACTGCACATAGATGTGAACCATCACCTTCAGCATTGGTTGCATCAGCAATGTTCGAATCGGATTTTACATGCGTGCCTGATGTTTCTTCTCGTACCTCAGCAGTAGCAATTTGCGTCTGTGAGATCTCAATGAATGCCGTCATCAGGATTGGTAGCCGCTGGGGACAGCACAGAGCATGGGCCGTAACCGGGTCCAGCAGAGTATCGCTATCCGTAGGCATGACTGGTGGGAGTGTTAGACAAATGTCTAGCACGCATTCTTCACCGCAGAGCAGGCAGCGTGGAACAGGTAAGATGCAATCTTGCCAGATTGGTCTGAATGACAGAAACCATGTGGTATTTAATTCTCGTAGACGAGGTAAACCCAAAATTTGAACGATGCGCTCATGACACTTCATCTCCAATAGATCTCTCTCTATGGTGCCTGGAGTGACGCTGGTGATTTGGCTTGCCATATCGTAGCAGTAGGAGCAAAAATAGGATCCCTGCAACAAGTGCTAAAAGGAGCGGCAGTCCGCCAATCACAGAGTGCATGAAGTTTAGAAATATGCTGAGGACTGCTTGGAAAGGTGCTAACAGTCCTGCACACACATTCTTAAATACATGTATAATACCACTTGTATCAGACATGTTTAAGATACGACCTAACATTTCTGAGAAATGTACAGGGCAGTTTGTATACAAAAGGGTATGTATCTCCGCAGAAGTCCTTGCGACTTGGGGATCATAGGTTTCTCTGGCCGAGGTCAGTGGCACTGTTTTTTGTAAAAGAATGGCTTTCATTCTGCTTAGGGTATCAATTCGTATTGAAGAGATGTTCAGTGAAGGCCAAAAAGGCAACTCCCTGACTGTGTCTATTTGTGGAAACAAGACTTACATACAGCAAGTGACCCTGGATGTAACCGTAACTAGATATGGAATACCTAGCAACATGCCAAAGCAGCATTGATCATTCAACATATTGTAACTCCCGTTAGAAAGTTGGCCAAAAATTGGATTAATCACAGGCCCCGTGTAAGTTAATACCCTGACAAAGGAGAGAACCTCATAGTGTGTGTTCACAGTTTTCACTTCACGTTCCCCACTCCAACATCTATGTGTGTGAGGTAAATCCCAGGATGTCATGATGTATCCTTTATCCAACCTTTCATATTTGCCAACTGGTATATGTTTAGGCAATCCTGAAAATGGAAAGTTGTAACAGGCAGAGTAATTTTACCATGTCGGGCCATTCAGTAGCTGGTTTTTCTGCCACTGTGAATGGTAATTTCTCCAGTTTTTCAATGCTCAGCACAGTGTAGTCTGCTCCCCTTTGTGCCAGTTTGATCTGTTTATCAGTGAGATTGAATTCTGAAAACAGTGACGTAGTGTTGATTAAATGCCATGGCACATAGCCTGTACACAAGTTTTGAAGAGCCCTGCCTAATAGCATGATTGTACGTAGCTGAGACTGACCATGTTGCAACATCACCAAGTCCTGTTCGATGATGTCTATGATGGAAGACACTATGCTGTCCAATGAATATATTCTGGACGACAGAGTCGTTAACCCATTGTCTACTACAGAGAGAGTTTTCTCTAAATTAATATGATCGAGGGGCGTGGTCAAGATGGTGGCTTAGGCGGCCGTGTGGTTTTGCCTCTCCCGCGGGCGACTCAAGAAAGCTTGGTGTCCGGCCGTTTCCAGCTGGCCGACTCCTAAGATAGCAGCCCAGGGGGTGCCTGCCGAGACAGTGGAGGCGAGAGGGCGGAGGCCGGCCGAAAGAGTGACCCCGAGGCCCGTACCACTGGGACGGAGGGAGGTCCGGCGCCATCGAGACCCGCCACGAGGAGACGTGGTTGAGACGGCATTCAGGCGGAGGCACTCGGAGGCGGACTGCGGCCACATAGCCCCCGAGAGACGGCGGGCCTAGCGTGGGGGGGCTCCGTGCCTTTCACCCGGAGATCGGAGAGCAGGACCGGCCTGGAGGTAGCGTGGGGGCCCTGCGGAGTGGAACTGCCGGCCAGGGTGGAGCTAGCGTGGCGGCCCCAGACGTGGAGGGACGAGGATCGGCCACCTCGGAGGTGCGGCAGACCCTGGACCAGACTGGAGCCCCGGGACTCCCGCTGGGGTTCCAGCGCCAGGCAGGCAAGTGATCGCGCTGCTGGCGCTGCCGGTGGGGGCCCGGGGCAGGCGAGTGGCAGCCATTAGCGGGGGACTAGCGGCCTGCCTCCTAGCGCAGGGATCGGTGGAGCGCCCGGGGGGCTCAGGAGTCAGCGGTGCACTCGACAGGCCATGCAAGTGTGGGGGCCATGCAGCGGAGCAGTGAGCGGCCTCGTGGAGCGGCGGAAACACCAGGAGTGAAGCCCGTCCGCACACCAGTGGGACTCGGGGCCTGCGCAGGCCGGAATCAGTGGACTTACGGAGCGGAGGCCCGAGCTTCAAGCCCCGGTGGTGCAGGGCCCTTTGCTGTGGGCGGCGCTGCCATTTGATCGCCCTGGGTTCGTGGGGGGGCTGCCCCTCTCATCGTGAGCTTTAAACCCCATGGAGACTGAGTGGAGGATGGGGGCTCAGCGCGGCCAGGGTGGAGCGGTGCCCGCGCCGCCGCTGGAGGTGAGCCTGGAGGGGTGCACGGTGGATCGCGGGCCCTAGCGCATTCGCTGCGGTGGAAGTGATCTTTTGGGTCTGCCTGAAGAGACAAGTAGCGTTGGAGTGGTCGAGCGACGGACCCTCCTGACGGGAGCACTCCGGAAGGCCTCTGAGGGGGATGTAGGCGGAGAGGAGAGATGAGGAGGGGAGCCCGGGTACGGGACGGTGAAGCGTTCTGGGCCCTCACTCCCCCTCGAACACCAGCAACTGAACGCCTTGCGTGGCCGCAGCGGGTGAGACACGACTGGGTGGCTCTTGGAGTCCGATGGGCGCCTAACTACAGAGAAGGGGCCGAGAGGAGGATTGAGGAGGTCGCGGATCCAGGGCATTAGCAGGGGACACATCCCAGACCAGTGAGGCTCGCCGGCTTTGACTCAGCAGCGGAGGCGGCGGAGCCGGTGGAGGTGGGCCCGAGGCCGGCGCTGGATGGAGGTCGGGTGGTGCTGAGCCCCCCCTGGATGGGATAGAGGTGGAACTTGAAGCACGTTATAGTCCCCCCGAAAGGCCGCCGAGACAAGACCCTGAAGGAGCTGTTTGCGAAACCGCAGGTTGGGCCCTCAGCAGGCGTCATGGCGTTGGGCGCGACGGGTTGCCCGCCCGGGCAGCCGGAGGGATCGGAACTAATCACCAAGTCATTTCTAGAATCCATGTTCACCGGCCTACGAACTGATATCCAAAACCTTCAAAAGGAATTCACTGCGGAGCTTAAGGAGGTACGCAGAGATGTGGACAGTATTGGGGAAGGGGTTGCCGCGCTGGAGGATAAGGGGGACGGCCGCGACTCGGAGCTGGCGGCACTTCAACAAGAAATCCTCCGGATTCATGACCAACAGGTGGATCTTCAGTCGCACGTAGAGGACCTGGAAAACCGGTCCCGGCGCCATAATATATGAATTCGAGGGGTGCGAACTACTGAGGACTCGAAGGATCTCTTCTAAGGGTGGGCGTAGTTCGCGAAGTAGCACTTCGCGAAGCTACGCAAAGTGAAGTTCGCACTACGCGAGCTACGCGTAGCACTTCGCGAACTGCGTAGTAACATGTTCGCACTGTGCAAGATGTTGTTTTCAATGATTGCACAGTGCAGACAAGCAACCGGCACTGTGCAATCATTGAAAACGGCATCTTGTACAGTGAGAGCTGTAGTTTTCTGCTGCTCGAGTAGATTTTTACTCGAGCTTCAGCTTTCTCAACGCGAACTGGTAGTTTCTCATCGCGAGCGGTCGCAAGCATACGCGACCACTCACAATGAGAAACCTGACCTCCTCGCGTTGGGAATCTCGCCGGGAGGTTTATTTTCCATGCTCGCGATCGCCAACTTGCAGTTGCTGATCGCGAACAAGAAAAAAGTCTCGCCGGGATGTCATTTTGCTTGCTCGCGGTCGCCAACTTGACGTTGAGGGCCGCGAGCAAGCAAAAAATGACCGCAGCACTACGCTACGCGTGTTCGCACTGTGCTACGTGCAGTTCGCGTAGTGCGAAGTAGCGCGAACTTCGCAAACTACGCGAGCGTAGCGTAGTGCTTCGCCCAGGCTTAATCTCTTCGCCTTCACGAGACTCTTTAATCATATCCTGGAGCGTCCCCTGGAGACGGAGCTGCGAATCGACCGGGCACATAGAGTGGGTCCCCGCGGCCTGCGGCGGCCGGTCCATCTGATATCCTGGTGTGTGTTCAAGACTACCGCACCAAAGAAGACATACTACGTAACGCCCGTCGGCAGCACCCCGTGAGGTTTAGGGATCATGCACCGGTGCTATATCAGGATTTGTCGGCGCTCACGCTTCATAAACGCAGGCTGTTCAAGCCGATCACGACACACCTCCAACAACGCAACATCCGATATAGTTGGGGACACCCGTTCCGTTTGGTGTTCCGCATTGACAATACATTATACCAGCTGAGGTCCCTGTCGGAAGCGGCTAAGCTGTTGGGGGTGACCTTACCAAAGGAAGACAGTGGGGCAGAGGAGGGCCCGGCGGATGCAGCCACGTCGGGACCCATCGTAAACGTGCGAAGAAACCCCCAGTGGCGGAGATCCTCAGAGGGCAGCAGGATGCACTGGAGACGGTCTCCGTAGGTTTGCGGGACACCTCGCCCGGTGCGGCTGAGTAATGGCTGTGGTGGGCCACTTTGCTGGATCTTTGAAAGGGCCGCCTGCGGGAGAGGGGCCTTTTCATTGTGTTACCGTACCTTGCGCCCTTCCATCACCATCCACTGGAAAGTGGAGGACACTGGTTCTGGACTTTTGCTGTTAATTTGTTGGGATGTTCGGGGTGGGGGGGGAGGGTGGTTGAAAGAGGGACGGGGGTTCCGTGTCTGTCATGGGGTAGGGCAGCATGGGCTGCCAAAATGCAGGGAGAGGGGAGCGCGAGTGGCACCTCTTACATGGCACATTTTGACATTCCAAGTGGAACCACATGGCGCCTCCTGCACTTAAAGTATTAACACTCAATGTTAGGGCCTCAACAACCCGGTTAAGCACAGAGCGGTGCTGTCATGCCTTGAGAACTCGCGGGCCGATATATGCCTCCTTCAGGAGACCCATTTACTAGCTCAGGACTGTCAGGACTGTCATAGGCTTCGATCCCACAAGTCTGTCTAGATCTGGAGAAAGGGAGGCATCACCAACGGCTGGCGCTGGAGAGTATTGCGCAGGACTGGGATTTGTCTGAACTAGTGTGAGGTGCAGAGCTGGGAGTCCACCGTTGAGAATGTGGATGTATTATTACTTTTTTTTTTTCAGAGTTTTATATAGTGCGAACTTGACCCAAATTCAGTCAGGTTTCAGAGCGCTTTACATAGCACCAGTTACGTTACAGGAGGACAAAGATTCATTTTTTGTTAGGCACGGGGAGATTAAGTGTTTTGCCCAGAATCACAGGATGTTTAGCACCATTACCGAGACTCGAACCCAGTTCCCCAGGTCTGAGGTCGAGCGCCCTAGCCGTTAGGCCAACTCCTCTCCCCCCAAAAAAAGTAATTGCTGGTGTCTCACTAGGGCTTCTGAGAAATTCCTTGGGAGGTAAGGAGGTGCAGGAAAAAATGGGGGAAATGCATATTATATACACACTGTACATACATTGATCTTCAACCACATTAAACAGATATCAGGGACAAAAGTTAAAAAAAGGAACAAAACACAAAAAGGTATAGCCCTCTTCAATGTCTCTAGAAATTGGCTTTGACAACTGGAAAAAAGGATTTAACACACTGGACACATGTTCAAAGTTCAAACAACAACAAGCAAGGAGGCATGGACAACACAGAAAAACATGCAGGACGATGGCAAAAGCACACTGGTTGAATACACAAAATAGCCCCCGGCCACATGATCAAATGACCACACCAAGCAAGGATGGATGAAGAATAAAGAACAAATGAGGCCTATGGCAAAAGAATACTGGCTGAATACACAAAATGGCTGCCAGCCACATGGTCAAATACCAACAACCACCAAGGAGGTATGTCGTACAAAGAACAGATGCAGGCCTATGGCAATGGTATACTGGCATTCCAGCGGGCAAATCAAGCGGGTTATTACAAGGAATTGACTCAGACCCTCCAGTCTTGAGTGATGACTTTAGCAGATATCGATATGTTAATGGGACAGATAGTATCAACTGAAGTATGGTCGAAAATATGCCATAATGATCAGGCAGAATTTGGCCACACTTGGCAACAACTTGGGGAGGCCGACAGAGCTCGAACTGGCGGTGAGAAACCTGATCCCATGATCTTGGCCCTTCTGGCCCAGATACTTACCGCCATGAAAAAGATGTTGAAACTACACCGTATTAATTGGGATAAATTAGCTGCTTGCAGGGAAAAGAAAGATGAAAGTGTCTCAGACTTTTTCACACGATTTTAAAGCACGTTCACCGACTATAGTGGACAGGATATGACTTCAGAGGGGGGACAGCGACTGTTTTTGGATACATTTGTGTCCAATTTGTTACCAGAACTTGGGACTAAGCTCAAAATGTCGGAAAGTGCCTGGCCTATTTCCACTCCTTCTGGCATTTTGACAATGACCCAGTATTATGAGAATAGGGAGAATGAGGAGCGAGACAAAACAGATAAGAAGACTAAAGATCTAAAAACAAAGGTATTACTCCAACATGCATACCCGACCCAGACCCAAAACAGGGGTGCCCCGAAGTTTCAACAAGTTGCTCAAAAACCTCCTCGCCCACCACTGAGGTCCAATCTGTGCGCTTATTGTCGCCTGGAGGGTCATTGGCGCGATGAGTGTCCCATGTTGGTCCGGAACCACTCTGCTCCTGCTGATTGCTTCACAGGGCAACGGCCCCAGAGAGGACAAGGCGGACTTAGAACACAGTCACAGGACAGGCACCCCCTCATGCACGAGAATAGATTTGATATAGCCAATTATTAAGATCACAATTATTTTACTGAGGATTATGAGCCCGAAGAAGGGACAGGGTTTCTGTCCCACTAGGATTGCCAAGGACAAGGAAAGGGACCCGTGCCTATTCCTGTCTACCAGAAGAGACCGTATGTTCACGTTACAACACTGGGTTCTAAGTAACCATTCTTGGTCGACACTGGTGCAACCAAAAGTTCTATTGCTAGGTCTAAAGTCCCTGCGGCCCCCTTGTCTGGCGCAAATAACGTTTCTGTGGGGTTTTCTGGTACCCCAGTGTTTAGCCCCGTCTCACAACCACTGAAACTAACGATAGGACCCTACACGGTTGATTCCCCTTTGGTTTTGACTTCCACATGTGGCGGAAATTGGTTGGGTTTGGATCTATTGAAAAGATTACATGCCACCATATACTGTTCTCCTGATGATGTTTACATCACTATGGGCCCCCCTACCACACACCCAGTATATTTAGCCTCCTCAGATCCCCTTCTCCAGGAACTTCAAAATGTCCCTCCAACCCTTTGGGCCCAATGTGATACTGATGTAGGCCTTTTGTCCATAGCCCCCTTTTCTGTTACCCTAAAGGAAAATGTTCGCCCTCCCCGACTTCCCCAATACAAAATACCTAACGAAGGGGAGAGGGCATTACTCCAGGTCATTTCTGAACTTGTTGGGCATGATTGAAGAGACAAGAGGCAATGTGTGTAACAGCCCAATTTTGCCTGTCCTCAAACGCACCGACCCTTCCAAGCCCCCTGTTTATCGTTTTGTCATTGATTTAAGCAAAATAAATAAAATAGTAGTTCCCCAGTTTTCTGTGGTCCCAGATATCACAGCCTTACTCACTATCATCCCCCCGTCGTCATGTTTCTTTTCTGTCAGTGATTAGAAGAATGCCTTCTTTAGTATACCCGTTGATGAACAGAGTAGGGAACTTTTCAGATTCTCATTGGCAGGTCGTAGTTTCCGGTTCTGTAGAGCTCCACAAGGATATACAGAGAGCCCTTCCATTTATAGTCAGGCCCTCAAGGGCTAACTTGATTCCCTGTCCTTACCTCAAGGTACCGCATTACTCCAGTACGTTGATGATTTGCTCATAGCAGCAGACACTGAGGCATTATGTAAAGAAGCTATGATAAAATTGCTCTTGCATTTGGCATAGTTCAATCACAAAGTTTCCCTCTCCAAGCTCCAATATTATTGACATGAGGTTAACTACTTAGGTTATCTCCTGTCGAAGGAGGGACGCCGCCTCAGCCCTGAACGAATACAGACTATCAGTAAAATGCCCCCACCAAAAACGCAGAAAGAGGTCCGTGCTTTAATTGGTATCACCTCCTACTGCCGTCAATGGATACACAATTTTTCTCTACTCATTAAACCTTTGTTGGCCCTCACACTTAAAGATGTTCCTCACCCACTTCCTTGGACAAATGAGTGCCAGCGTGCATTTGAAGAACTGAAAACTGCCTTGTGTTCGGTCCTGGTGCTAGGCACCCCTAGTTATCAGAAGCCCTTCACTCTTTTCATACATGAGCGTAATGGTTGTGCATTGTCAATATTAACACAGCGTTTCGGTGACAGACAACACCCCTGTGCATATTTTTCTGCAGTTCTAGATCCCGTGGCCCGCGCGTTGCCCAGTTGCTTGAGAGCAGCAGCCGCAGCTGCCATATCAATTAGCCAATCTGCTGGTCTGGTTCTTGATACTGCGCTTACAGTTATGGTTCCTCACGCAGTTGATACTTTATTGAATAGGACAAAAACTCAACACCTTACTAGTGCACATTTGTCCAGATATGAGTTGACTCTCTTAGTCAGTCATATCACCATCCACCGCTGCACTACACTGAATGCAGCCACATTGTTACCTTTTTTTGATGATGACACTAGTTCTGATCCGCATGATTGTGTCCTCTGGACGGAGGAAGAGACTAAAAGCTCTGTAGATATGACTGACACACCCCTCACTGATCCTGATGGTACCCTGTATGTGGCTGGTTCTTGTTTCAAACTTCCTGATGGTAGCACAACTGCCGCCTATGCTATCACCACGTTACAGACAGTGGTGGAGAGTGAGAGGATACCTTACCAATCACACAGGCCGCTGAGTTAGTGGCGCTGATAAGAGCATGTGAATTGAGTACAGGGATGGCCGTCAACATCTACACCGACAGCCAGAATGCTTTCGGAGTGGCCCATCATTTTGGGCGACTGTGGGCTGAGAGGGGATTTTTAACTTCTCACGGTACTAAGATACAACATGGTCAACTGGTCAGCAGACTGTTAGAAGCATTGACCCTTCCTTCCAAGATAGCAGTGATTAAATGTAGCGCCCGCAAGAAAGTCACAGATGAAATAGGAAGAGGTAATGCATTTGCTGACCAGACTGCAAAGGAAACAGCAAAAAATGTCTCCACCCGTATGTATGTAGCTGGCCCCTCAAATTGGGTACCGGAGGGAGGGATGCATGAGGACACTCTTGAAAATGTGAAGGAAATACAGGCGGAGGCAACTAGAGAGGAAAAGGCTCTCTGGGAAGAGCAAACAGGCCTATTAGATGAGAATGGCTGTCGGACGGATCTGTCTGAACAACAGCGGTGGTTGTTGCCCGATGCCTATGTTTTGCCAGTGGTCACTATGGCTCGTGGCCCAGCTCATATTAGTGCAAAAGGTATTTGCAAATTGCTAGCTCCAGTATGGCAAAACAAGCACATCCCAAAATATGCTGAGAAGCTAGTCAGGAATTGCATGATTTGTTTGATGCATAACCCAGGTAAGGGCACACCAACACCTGCTGGGAATTTTGCGGCCCCATCTTGCCTTTTCGAGGTGCTCCAAATAGATTATATTCAGATGGAAAGATGCAACAACCTCCGATATGTCCTGGTGGTTGTGTGTGCCTTTAGTAAGTGGATTGAGGCATACCCCTTAAGGACAACACTGCTATCAGCACTTCTAAGATCCTGTTGAAGGAATTCTTTCCCAGATTCGGAATGCCCAGAATTATCTGGAGCGACAACGGAAGTCACTTTACAGAAGAAATAATGAAGAAATTGTGTGTAGGGATGGGGAGCAAACAGAAGTTCCATGCCACCAATCACCCCCAGTCAGCGGGTCTGGTTGAACGTCACAATGGGACATTGAACTTTAAATTGGCTAAAATACAGGCTGACACAGGACTGTCTTGGCCGGATGCCCTGCTCCTTGCCCTTTTATCCACTAGAGCCACGGCACATTCCCGAACCGGACTATCTCCTTATGAAATAGTATTTGGTCGACCAGCTAATGTATGGGGAGGGCCCCACCCAAAGAAATATTCTGATATCGAATCCCCATTGTTGATTGATTACTTACATAAATTGACCACTAACCTGCGTCTTATTCATCGTCAGGTACAGGACATCCTGCCACCCAAACCCAAGGGCCCTGGCCACACCATCCAGCCAGGTGATTGGGTCTGCATCCGCAAATTCCAGAGGACCAAGAACCTGGAGCCGAGGTGGAAAGAGCCCCAGCAAGTGTTGTTGGCTACCAGGTCTGCAGTGAAATTGACAGGAAGAAATAATTGGGTACACGCGATGCACTGCAAACGAGTGCCTCTGCCACTGCCATACGACCAGTGGGTCAACGAGGGCCTGGGAAACGCCGAATGTGAACAAGTCCCACGCTTTGTACCCTTCAGTGATGCTAACGTTGCCTGGGCTTCATCTGAGCGAGAGGACGACGACATCCTGCAAGCTGCTGTTCCTCCGCGTTTGAGGCTGCAAGACACTCAAAAGCCGGAGCCTTTGTTTCCTGATCCAACAACGCCCGGGTCCACTAGGTACAACCTTCGACCCAGAAAAAAGGACTGAAGAGACAAAGGTCTCGGCCCTCTACCTCACCTTGCATGACGTTCGCTGCAGGGCTGTGATATTTGCCGGCGGATATATCCGACCGGTACTGGTGCAGCGGACCAGAGTGTGTCAATAGGACTGCTGGAATCACTGTCCGGTGAAGCAACCAACAATCACAGGCAGCAACTAGGGAAGACCGGGTGAGGTATCATGGTGACAAAAATGAACGCTGAAAGCTTAAAGGCGAGGAAAATGAAGAAGAGAAAGTACATAAAGATAATACATGGCCGGTACACGATCTGTCTACTTGTACTCATAATTATTTTACTTGTACTGGCCTGCCTCGGGTGGATAACACACGCTGCCCTTGCAGCACTTGAGTCACCTACCTCCACAGAATCGCCTCATCAGCATGTGTCATTGCCCCCCCACGTGCAAACAAGAAGGGCAGAATTATTTTATGACAATACTTTCATTCAAATGTTACACCAGCACCAGCTTGTGGTGAATACAACGAACTGTTGGGTATGTGGGTTGCTGCCCCATACTGTGGGCACAGGGATGCCCCTGATTCCCGCTCCCTTTCCTCGAGCCGGTTCGGCCTACGGATGGTTTACGGTATTCTTTGACGCCTTCTATTCAGGTAAACCATCTACGCGATCCCCAGGGAAAAATAGTAGCAAGCAAGCATTCCCCCACATTTTGGCTACGGAGTGGTCAAATATGAATCGGACTTCACCCGATAAGGATGAATATGAGAACAACCACGGGTCTTTCTATCCGCTGAGCCTCACCGGCAGTGGAGGGAGACGACGGCTGCCGCCCCTCAGAGACCTCCCTGTCTACCCACATTCTGGACGATACTGCGTCGAGAGCAGTGGAACAGTTTGGGTGGGGGAGAGTGACTGCACCTACATGCTCCAGCTAAATGGCTCGACTCGCACAGCTCTGGTGGCTTCGCTCAATACCTATTTTGTGTGCGGGAGCAAGGCCTACACCTGGCTGCCCAAGTCATGGGCTAGCACCTGTTATATTGCTTGGTTGCTTCCCCCAACATACACAGCTGATGCAACACACCACATCCAGAAGAGAGGTGTAATTGACGCTGAAGACACAGCTGGCCAAGAATTTGGAGACTTTGCTAAAGGGTTTGATGGAGCGGGTAGTACAAACTTTTGTATACCCCCCTATTTTGCATGAATATACTAATTACATAATCTATTAATTACAATATTACTAAATGAGTTTGCATGCTTATTAATCAACATTATTAATACTTGAATTACATGTGGGATTTGCAATGTGCATGGCTAAATAACCTTTGAACTAAAATCCGTACGCATACTAACAGTAGTATATGTAGTAAATAGAATACTGCATGATATATGTTGCTTTTATAATGTTTTGTAATGTTGCCCAGAAGGAGGACCGAAAAGGGTGAATATAATTGCTTTAAAAGTCGCTATACGATAGATAAATGCAAGGACATAGATGGATTAGTAAGGGGTTAACATTAAATTCATTATTTTTATGTATTAATTACTCTTTTGTGTTTGTTTCGCTTAAGTTGGCATTTGGGCCTAAATCAAAGATGGCCGCTAATGCTACATGACGAAGTGGCCACTGTCCTATGAGGTGCAGAGTGAATTGCGCAGAAGCGACAAAAAGTCTTCCAAGACCTCGTCGTGACCCGCACTCATCATGTACCCAAGCAAGGACACTGTTGGATAACCCCCAAGACCAGGGACAATTGGTTCTTACAATAAACCGGAACGAACTGACTTTTAAACTTGTGACCTCACCCCTCAAACTAGACTGGAAACCGAATCTGAGATCGGACGATCTCAACCAGCCAATCAGGACTGTGCTAAAATATCACATTTGTATCATCTTTACTTCATTTTATTATAAAAATACGCGGTAGAATAGAGAGGGGATGACGTTGTTGATGCTGATGACCGACCGATGCTGCTTCAATTTGGGTCACGTCGCTTTGCGTTGCTTTACTAAGTGCAGCGTTTTCCTGAATCTTAGAAGGTCTGAATGCTGCCCGACCATCTGATGACTGCAAACTTTTCTTAAATCTACGGGCAACGATAGCAGATTGCACGTATCTGGTCCTATGCCGATCTTTGGGACTGTAGCGTGCTGAGCAAAGAACTTTGAGATTTGGCCTGCTTTCGGACGATTGACTGAAAATTTGATTATGCAGAGCAAAAGAATTAGAGGACTCCAAATAGCCAGATTAGGTAAATATGACGTTCTGCACTTTACTAAAATTTTGATAATCTTTCCAAAGCTTCGATGAGACAAATATAAAATTATTCATTATGATATTTTAGATAAACAATTAGGGCCCGATTCACAGAACTAACTTAAGACAAAATCCTAAACTTACTACCATTTTGGTATTCACAGAAGACACTTACTCATTTCGGTATTCACAGAAGTTAGTAGTCCTAACTTTAGGACTCCTAAATGCCTTCTGTGAATACCGAAAGTCTTAAAATTTGAATTTTTCTCAGTTTAGGAGTCCTAAAGTTAGGACTCCTAACTTTACTACTACTAAACTGAGAAAAATCCTAATTTTAAAGCTTTCGGTATTCACAGAAGGCATTTAGGAGTCCTAAAGTTAGGAGTCCTAACTTTACTACTACTAAATTGAGAAAAATCCTAATTTTAAGACTTTCAGTATTCACAGAAGGCATTTAGGAGTCCTAAAGTTAGGACTCCTAACTTTACTACAACTAAACTGAGAAAAATCCTAATTTTAAGGCTTTCGGTATTCACAGAAGACATTTAGGAGTCCTAAAGTTAGGAGTCCTAACTTTACTACTACTAAATTGAGAAAAATCCTAATTTTAAGACTTTCAGTATTCAGAGAAGGCATTTAGGAGTCCTAAAGGTAGGTCTCCTAACTTTACTACTACTAAACTGAGAAAAATCCTAATTTTAAGGCTTTCGGTATTCATAGAAGGCATTTAGGAGTCCTAAAGTTAGGAGTCCTAACTTTACTACTTCTAAACTGAGAAAAATACTAATTTTAAGACTTTCGGTATTCACAGAAGGCATTTAGGAGTCCTAAAGATAGGAGTCCTAACTTTACTACTACTAAATTGAGAAAAATTCTAATTTTAAGACTTTCAGTATTCACAGAAGGCATTTAGGAGTCCTAAAGTTAGGAGTCCTAACTATACTACTACTAAACTGAGAAAAATCCTAATTTTAAGACTTTCGGTATTCACAGAAGGCATTTAGGAGTCCTAAAGTTAGGACTACTAACTTCTGTGAATACCGAAATGAGTAAGTGTCTTCTGTGAATACCAAAATGAGTAAGTGCCTTCTGTGAATATGAAAATGGTAGTAAGTTTAGGATTTTGTCTTAAGTTAGTTCTGTGAATCGGGCCCTCTTTGATTAACGAGAAATTATGAGTTGTGAGTTTCATTTAAGAAATAGATTCTGAAGTCTTAAAATGTGTTTTAGCTGGTTCTAATTCACCATCAACCAATCCAACTCATTTGGTCCATTGACCGAAGTGGGAGGAGTGCCTTGATGTTTTAGGATTAAGGATCTGTAGGTGATAGGGGCAAATGTATATTATGTAAATAACTTTTCCTTCCCTATGGGTTATAAGTAGGCCTGGGCGAAAATTTCGTTCCGTTCGCGGAAATTGCGATTATTTGACATTTTCGCGTTCCGCGGAGAGCGTGAAAATGTCAAAAATTCCGGCTTCCGCAGTTTGGCGATAATTTTTTTCTTGCTCGCGCTGTAAAATAATACATTCTCGCGCACGCGCGATCGCCTTACCTGAATCCCTGCGTTCGCCGACAAGTTTTCTTGATCCGGTCGCGTTCTCCATGAGATGTTGTATTGTTTTTAGCCATTTGCGCTGTCTTGCGACAGTTCGCGCCCGCAGTGACGTCCTGCGTCGCGCGATCACTTCTTTCTTCTCGCGATCATGCACCGCGAGACAACTCAAAACAAGATGGCCGCGCCCGCAAGCAACCACATGGGTAAGTTGGCGACCCGCAACCATGCAGAAAATCTCGCGAACATGCCGGAAAAAAACTTCTGCATCTTCGCGATATTTCCGCTTGTTTGCGATAATTTTAAACATTTTCGCGATAATTTGCGAAAGTTAATTTCGCAAATTCCACCCACCCCTAGTTATAAGGTGTTCCCCTCACATGTCTGGCGCTAAAATTGATCATCCCTCCTGTGTGTGCAGACCGGTACGGAAGTAACGTGTGAGAGTTGGGGTTATGGCCCCCGCCAATGACTGCATGTGTGAATGAGCTAGTGTGATGTTGGGTCTGTGACGCAGGGAGGATATCGGCATGGGTTGTTTTCCCGTTGTCAGTGGTTTCCGCTCTGGATCAGTTTTTCTGGTAGCAGAGTTATGGTTTTTATTGTTTTGGTTTGGTGATTATTGCTTGTAAATTGCTTATTGATTATTGATTGGTATTGGTTTATGTATTAAAACTCTATGTTGAGTTGCGATGAGTTCTATGTTGTTTGACTGCTTCTGGGATGTAGGAAGTCGGAAGTTTGTAACGGTTCCGTAGTAGAGCAGAGGTAAGCGCTGCTCTCGGGAAAGACGGAATTGTTGTTGCCCTGTAGGTACACAGGGAAAACGTGTGACGATTGGAGTTGCACGTTGCATTGTCTGGGTTCGATTCGGTAACATCGTCGTGTATTGCCATTAGGGACATTTTTCGGAATGAGAGAAGTGTATGGTAGCGAAGGTCACCTGTAAAATTTTGGTCTTAGGTACTGTGAGTCCAGAAGGTAATCTGATTACGCTTATCACTGGAAAGGTAATAGGTGTTCTCTAAGCTTGCTAGAAGGATAAAGTAGAGGGAAGTGCTACTTTATTAACGTATGTCATAATTCTGTAGTGGGACAGACTGTTCGCTGTTCTTGGGAAAGACAGAATTCTGTGTGAATGTGCTTCATTTTCCGTATTAAAGTGCGTGAATGAGAAGGCATTCGGGTTAATTGTGAAACTCTGGTTTTATTTCTCAGGAGCATTGGGTCTCCAACTAGGTATCTTAATTCTGGAGAATCGGTTAGCTGATGCTTGCTAGAAGGGTAAGGTAGAGGGATGTGCTACTTTATCAACGGAAGTAACGATTCCGTAGTAGGGCAGAGGTAAGCGCTGCTCTCGGGAAAGACGGAATTCTTGTGAGAAAGGTCATTAACTACTCTTGGTTAGCGAAACAGATAATGGTGGTGTTCTTATGTCGTTACTAACAGATTTGTAATTCAGAAGAACTTAAGAAAATGTTACCGATAAATTTTGTAAAGGAGGGGTCAGCAGGAGCAGGAGTAGAAGCCGCGACAGCGAGGAAGGCTGACGTAAGAAAAGCCGCGCTGGGATTGGCTAGTCAGCTAGAAACGTAGACGCTCCTGATTGGTGCGTTAGTATACACCGCGCTAGGATTGAAGAATTACTGGGTGACGTAGACGCTCCAGATTGGTGCGTTAGTGTGAGTAGCGCTGGGATTGGAGAGTTGCAGAAGTGACATAGACGCTCCAGATTGGTGCGTTAGTGTGAGTCGCACTACGATTGGATAGAAAAACAGAATAGTCGTAGGGAAATCTAGCGATACATAGAACAGGCAAAATGATGTATTACGATCCACCAGAAAAAGAGAAAAAGTCCTGGTTTGGAAAAATCAAGAGTTTATTTAAAAAGGACAAACCGATTGTGTCTAGAGAGGGACCGTTGCTTCCTCCACCGAAATCGCCCGCATCCTTTATGGTTGGGAAATATGGATATCATACATGTATTTGGTTAGACAATCGGGCAAAATATAGAAAAGATGATAGAGTTTTGGCATTTCCAGAACATGGTTCATTTAATTTAGCGGTATTGAGAAATTTGAGAGAAAGAATGATGAATCTAGAACCGAGACCTAGACAAACACAATTCGAAGCATTGACAGAATGGGAAGACGAGATGCATGACCGAGAAAGACAGAGGAGTGGCGGAAGGTATAGGTACATGTTCGGTAGATATGGACATGAAAATCATGATGACAGAATGAGGAGATGGCGAAGTGCAAGTATAGCTGATGGTTTGTTTCCTGTGAGACATGCTGAAGAAATTAGTGGAAGAAAATGTACAGAAAAAAGACATAATATAGAGTCAGGAGGGTATGGAGTGCATGAATCGGAGGATGATGTTCTTGACGACATGTTTTATAAAACCCCACCCCGTATCAACCAGATTCCAATATGCTAATACCAAGTGCCCCAATGAGAGAGACTTTGCGAAACATAAAAATGTAACCAGTATCACAAGAAATAGGGAAAAATGAGTCAGTCGGAGAGACAGAGAAAAGACCGAATGATAAAAAGAGTAACGAAAATTCAGCAGAATTGGCGAAAACAGCTTTAGAATTAACTGAAAAGATTAGAGAACTGACTAAAAACGTGGAAGCCGTAACTGTTCCCGTAACTATAGGTCCTGTAATGCCTATTTATTTATAAACGAAAGGATAGTGAACATTGTCTAACGGTCCCTTATAATAGTAATAAACAGACTGAGAAGCAAAGACAGATTTCAGACGAGAACCCATGGAGACCAATGACCAATATGGCAGAGCAAGGAACACCTAAAAATTTGAGAGTGAATCAAAATTTATTAGACAGACTAATAATGACTACAGGATCTGTATCAGAAAATCCAAAGGACCTAGAAAAAGGTAACAAGGAGAAGCCAGTAGGACCTTCTTCAGAAGAATTGAGTGAATGGTTGAGGAGTTTACAGAGAAAAGACAGAGAATCCCAATCTATAGATGTGGCCAAATTAAGGATGGTTTTAGAAGAATTAATAGTAGGGACAATCCCCACAGAAAAGTTAAAAGCCTATCAAGATGAAGAATTATTATTTTTGTGCAAAAGCATAACTTGGAGACCGAAAAATGTACATGAATGACTAGAAGAAGTGGCAAATGAAGTTGGTATAGACATGGAAAGAGTAAAAGCTTTACAGAGACCCTACAGAGTAGATTTTTCTGATAATGATATTGAAAAGTTGAACACCACTGGAAGAATAACCCAGATTAAAGACATAATCATTTTGTTGAGAAAATGGGGCGATGTAGATAAATGGAAAAGCAGGTGGTTTAGAAAACGAGATGATGCCACAGATAAAACCTTTGCAGCCTTCTCTGTGAGAGAAAAAGAAAAGGCAGTGACAGAATGACCCATGAGAGAAATTCCAGGGGGAGGATATGTACATGTTCCCTGGACTAGGCAAGATATCTTATCATTTACAAATTATTTCCCTCGACTACGCGAAAAGCCAGTCGAGTGGTACAGGCAAGTGGATAGGTTTGTAAAATTATCAAAAGTTTTGTGGATTGATCTAAATAGTCTATTTGACATAATAGTACCAGCAGATCTATGGACAGAGTGCAAATTAATGAAAAATTGGCCTACACAAGAATACCCAAGGGATCCAAAGACAGGAGCCCCTGATCCAGAGGTCATGAAAAAATATGAACAAGTAATAGTTTTCCTGAAAAACAAAGTACCCCCTAAAGAAACTGATTGGGTAAAAATTGACCGAACTCATCAAGAGACGAAGGAGTCAGTGCACGCGTATTGTGAAAGGTTAATACTTGCCTTTAAGCAGTTTAGTGGTGATGAAAATTTGAGTGAAAAGGATTTGAGTCATTTTGTATACAGATTTGTATATGGCCTACGACCAGAAATCAGTGAAATGATTAAACAGCATACAGTGGATTGGCAAAATAATAAAATAGATAAAGTATTAAGACATGCAAAATATTTTAGTGATGAAATTGAAGCCAAGCAGCGTAAATTAAAAGAAAAGGCTATGTGGGCACAGGTAAAAGTGGCAGAAAGACAGGAAGCTCAGCTGATTGAACAAGCAAATGGTACAGGACGAAAACCTTAATTTAAAACTGCTAAAGGAAAGGGACAATTTAATATAGAAGAAGCCAAAAAGAAATAGCCATGTCATAATTGCGGAAGAATAGGGCACTGGAAATCCGAGTGTAAATTTCCCCCAAATACTAATAGTGATAATGCATCATTGAATCCGCAGGTGCAGAAAGAGGTGAGTTCTCAGCTACAGCGGCAGCAGCAGGTTGTTGCCCAACAGAATCATGCGCCAAAAACGCCTTTTCCACAGAGTGTAAATTCACAGAAATACAGTAATGAGACAGGACTCTACAACGAAGAACAGGTAACTAAGCTGCCGCACGCTAGTGCTGTTTCGCAGTATTGGCTACAACGCGATGAGAGTGAGTCAGAAGAAGGATATTGACGGTGCCGAAGGGAGGAAGAATAGTGCGTACTTGGCGCAACTCTAGAAGTAGACCAGACAGGCTCTTTTGTAGATGGAAAGGTAATTAATGAAAATATTACTTTCCTAGTAGATACTGGTGCTACTCGATCAACTGTTAGGTCAGCTGATGTTAAGAATCTTCCTCTCTCGTATGAAGCAATCCAAGTAGTTGGAGTATTCAACAGACTGATTAAAACATGCCTCACAGAACCAGTAAAAGTCAATATAGGGAAATTTTCCGAAATGCACCGCTTTGTTGTGTGTGATTCAAGTCCTGTAAATTTGTTAGGGAGGGACTTACTGTGCAAGATGAATTGCACCATATTTTGTACCCCTGATGGTATAGCATTTGAGATCCCTGATGAAGACGTACTATATAAAATGACTATGGCTAATATGGAATCTGAGATTACTGAAGCATTTGCTGTATTCATCCCTGAAGAACTACCAAAAGAATTGAAAAAGACAGTAAAGGCAGAAGTTTGGGATTTCACAGGAGAAGATGTAGGATTAATGAAAAATGTGGATCCCGTAAAAATAACAGTAAAGGAAGGAATCAGATACCCAAATGTTCCTCAATATAAATTGACACCTGAGATAATTGAAGGAGTTACTCCCATAATCGAGAAAATGGTTAAACATGGAATTCTGAGAGAGATAATGAGTAGTTCATGAAATTCACCAATAATGGGACTGAAAAAGCCTAATGGAAAGTTCGGAATAGTACAAGATTTGAGAAAAATAAACAAAATCGTTGTGGCATGTTGTCCCATTGTACCAAATCCATCTGTAAATTTGTATCAGATTCCACATGATGCAGAATGGTATACAGTGATTGATCTGTGTCATGCTTTCTTTTCCATCCCGTTGCATCATGGCAGCCAGCAAATTTTTGCGTTCCGGTTTGGCGAACGTATTTTGGCATGGTGCTGAATCCCACAGGGGTATACAGAAAGCCCTTCGATATTTAATCAGATATTATAAAAGCCCTTAGAAGACCTAGAAATGCCCAAGAACTCAGTGCTAGTGCAGTACATTGACGACCTGCTTGTGGCATCAAAGACTAGAGAAGCTTGTGTAATGGATACCATAGCATTGCTAAATCATTTGGCGAATGGAGGACTTAAAGTATCCCCATCGAAACTGCAATTTTGTCAGAAGGAAGTACAATATTTAGGCCACAAAATTGAAAAAGGGCTAAGAAGAATAACTACAGATAGAATTAGGATAACTAAAGGAATGAGAGCTCCAATGACGCAAAGAGAAGTGAGAATGTTTCCTGGAATGGTTGGATATTGTCGTCAGTGGATAAGTAACTTTTCCCTGGTCGCAAAACCTTTGGTACGACTGACAAGAAGTGACATAAAAGATCCCATTGAATTGAGTAGGGAAGAATTGGCAGCTTTTAAGAAATTGAGAGACAGTTTGTGTGATGCCCCAGCATTGGGAATGCCTGATTATGAGAAGGAGTTCGAGCTGTACTGCAGTGAGAGGAATGGATGTGCACTCTCTGTATTAATACAGAAACATGGAAAACTGAGAAGACCAATTGCATATTTTTCAGCTATGTTAGACCCTGTAGCTGTAGCGTTGCCAGGTTGTTTGAAAGCAGTAGCTGCTACATATAAGAGTCTGGAACAGAGTGAAGGAATTGTGATGGGATATCCTGTGAGAGTGTTTGTTCCTCATGATGTGGCAATCCTTTTAACAAGGAGTCGCACTCAGTTCATGACACATAGTCGGCTGACTAAATATGAGAAAGTCATATTAGGTGCAACGAATCTGAGCCTTGTGAGATGCTTAAATGTAAATCCTTCAACGTTATTGCCTGATGCTGAGAATGTAGAAGTCAGAGATGAAGTGGATCATGATTGTCTGGATGAACTCCACTTCTGTACCAAACCACGTCCTGATATAAAAGATGTACCTTTGCCAGAAAGTGACTTTGTGATGTTTGTGGATGGGTCATGTTTGAGAACAGATGAAGGAATGCTAAGTGCAGCATATGCAGTATGCACAGTTGCAGCTGTAATGGAAGCATCCTACCTGAAGGGAGTAAAATCAGCCTAGGTAGCTGAACTTGTTGCTTTGACTAGAGCATGCAAGATAGGAAAGAATGTAAGAGTGACTGTGATAACTGATAGTCAGTATGGCTTTGGTGTTGTGCATGATTTCGGCCAAATATGGCTGCAGTGAGGATTTCTGACTTCAAGTGGAACTCCTATAAAGAATGCTGACGTGTTTGGAAAGTTGCTCGAGGCGATACAGCTGCCTAAGCAATTGGCCGTTGTGAAGTGTGTTGCCCATAGCCAGACGGGAGATTACATCGCAGTTGGCAATAAATATGCTAACGATATGGCTCAATATTGTGCACGAAATCAGAACTCTATCAACAGGGCGAAAGAGAGAGAAATGAATTCTCAACTCCTATTGTTTACTAACATCGTGAGTACCTGGGAGGAAGTGAGGCAGTTGCAGGAAGAAGCAAGAGATGAGGAAATGAGACCGTGGGTAAAAGCAGGATGTGCATCAAGGGAAACAGATCATGTGTGGGTTTATCGAGATGGAAGACCAGTAATGCCTGATAGCATGGTGTCTGCCATGGCACGGATGTATCATGGACAAGCACACATAGGGAGAGACGCGATGATAAGGTAATTTAAACAGACCTGGTACAATGCAAAATTCAGACTTGTAGTTGAAAGTCTTTGTCAAAGATGTCTTATATGTCAGCAATTCAATCCAGGAAGAAAAACAGTGGTAAGTCTAGGAACGATAGGTCGAGAAGGAGGGCCTTTCACCAGAATGCAGATTGATTTTATTGAGATGCCTCCCTGTAACAGGTTGAGGTATGTTCTAGTAATGGTTTGTTTGTTTTCCAGATGGGTAGAAGCATACCCCACAAGAAGAAGTGATGGAATTACAGTAGCAAAACTGCTTTTGAGGGAATTCATGCCTAGATTCGGGTTCCCAGTTACAATTGAGTCAGATAGAGGAAAGCATTTCCATAATGAGATCATGAAATTAATTTATGAAGCATTGAATGTACAACAGAAACTACATTGTGCCTATCACCCAGAGGCTTCTGGTGTGGTGGAACAAATGAATGGCACCATTAAAAACAGATTGGGAAAAATGTGTTTAGCCACAGGTTTGAAATGGCCTGATGTCTTGCCTCTGGTACTCATGACTATTAGATCTATTCCAGATAGAACCACAGGTCTGAGTCCACATGAAATTATCATGGGAAGAGCAATGCGCCATGTATTCATACCAGTCAACAAGCTGTTGCCTATATCTGATGACTTGGTGTTGGATTACTGTAAGGGGCTGGCTGACGCAGTTCATTCTGTGTTTCATCAGGTTGGATTGGATGCCACCACCCTTGAAAAGAAGCAAGCTCATGATCTGAGCCGAGGAGACTGGGTGAGAATTTAAGTACACAGAAGAAGGAACTGTCTGGTCCCACGTTGGAGAAAACCACGACAAGTGATTTTGACAACAACAACAGCTGTGAAGTGTGCTGGAATAAAGAACTGGATTCATGCTAGTCACACATTGAGAATTCCCAATCCAGTGGATAGCAAAGAAGGAGAATACTTTGAGGAGTCAGAGACTAGTTCTGAATCGGATGCTGAAGAAGCAAGAACAAGAGAAAACCCTGAAAGGGGGGAGTCAGAACAAAATTTGACCTTTGCCCCAGAAAATATTCCTTTGAGAAGGAAGCTACAGATTTCCGATACCAGTTCAGACTCAGAGACTGAAAAAAATCCAGGTACATTCAGGAAAAGAAAAAGAAAGTGAAGAGACAATCAAAGAAATTGTTGACAAAGAAGTTCCTGATGGAAAGCTGAGAGAAATTCCACCTGAGATAACAAAATGAGATGGTCAGGTGACAGATACAGAGAGTGAGGGAAATATTGTTGCGGAAGACCCCCGAGGAGTTGTAGGGAATGCAAACATCCAGTTAGAGGGAGGGAAAGCTAGTCAGCAGGAAGATTGTGTGCAAGAAACACGAGGAGGGACAGAAGTAGAGAAAATAAGAGAGGTGGAAAGAGAAACAGTTGAAGGCAAAAGACAAGTTGAAACAGAATCAGACGAAAGTGACGAAGAAGTACCGGAAGATCGAGTCCTGAGAAAATGAGCATGGAGAGCTGAAAAGAATGATAAAGGAAGTAAATTGAAAATAACAGCAAAAGATGAAGTCTGTCCAAACAAGATAAAGAGACTGAGATATCGGCTGACACGAGTAAATTCACCAAGAGCTGAACAAGTGAATGAGGTATCTAGTCAAGAAAAATCAAAAGACGAGAAAACAACTGTAGTAGAGGAAATCAAAAGAACAAGAAAACCTAACCAGAAGTATAAGTCGCCGGAATGGACGTATGTGGCCCTGCCTGAAATAAAAGAAGAGGAGAATCCAGAGGTGACTGTACCAGAAGTGGTTGAGGAAGACGAAGAATCGGAAATCCTGAGAGTTATCTTGTCCGATATTGGAGAAGAGACGGATGTTCAGGAAGTTATGTATCCAGATTATGAAAGGAAAGTAAAAGACGATCAAATGCCAAACTGAAAAGACAAGAAAGTGATGTTAATGGAAAGACAATAAAATTACTGAAAAAGACATAACTGATAGAACCAAGTAGGTACTTAGAGCCTTGGGTTAGACAAAACTAGTTCTGTAGTAGAAGAGGCTAAGTCAAAAAACACTGATCATTTAATGAAAATGGCAAACACAGAAAGTAGAAAAGGTAGATGTGTATTTGTAAAAAGATGGCTTAAAATGTGTTGTTGTTGTACAGGATTACTAATGCGTCTGTGGAGTGTGTTAGCATTACTGATTTCATTTAAAGTTACAATAGACACAATAGAAGGACATAGTGAGAATAAAACTAATATAGAGAAGATTCAGAAAGTATATCCGACTAGAATAGATGGAAATTATCTACATAAAGACAGGTCTATAAATGATTTTTGTAACAATGTGTTTTCAAAACTTTTGTATGAATATGTAAAAACAATGGACATAAGGGACTGCTATGTCTGTATGCAGTTACCTGCATCTGTATCGGAGGGAGTGACCTATCACCACCTTCCAGTAACATGTGGAATAACATGTAGTGTGATAGCCAGTTTGTTTTACCAAATAGGGAAATTAGAATATTATTTCTCAGATGTAGATAACATATTTTCTCAAGTACCTGTAGTTAACAAATTAAATAAGGTAAAACCTGCAAAGGTGTTAGGTGAATTTTTCTTGAAAACTAAAGAACTAACATTAGAATATATTTTCAAAAATAATTTGACTTGCGGTTTAAAGGAAGAGGAAAAGACTTTCTTAGATATGGTTGAAGAAAGGAGACTGAAAATGCAAAAGAAAGCATTTGAAGGAAGAGTGGAAAAGATAGTCTAGGATGTTGAAATGGAAAAACATTTGAAGGGAGAAGCTAGTCCAGATATGGCTTTAGATTGGCCTCAGAAAGGAAAGTTGTGGATTAGAAGAAATCAAACTGCTTATGATAACTATTTTGTAGGTAATAGTGAATGCCATGATACATACTGAATCATGTAATTGCAACAATATCTCAGCAGGAATTATTGGATTATTTGCAATCGTATGTACAAGACATTACTAACACACAGAGAGAAAAAGAGGCTGCAAATACTTTGATTAATGCGCCCATAGGCGTCATATATTTAGAGAAGATTAATGAAAGAGTCAACAAATTGTAACAGCACTGTTTGGTCTAAATACCAAAACAACCCTAAGGGAAAAGGTGTACAATGTGCTCGTGACATTGGTGTGACGGCGCAAGTGACAACGTGAAGAAAACCATAGCAAGGGGCGCAACACAGTATATACAGAATATGTACAAGATAAAGGTTCCAAACAACAAATTCAATTGTTCATCTGATAGTTTTCAAAGAGTTTTAGAGCTGATGGGCACAGGTCGACGACGTTTTGATCCTTTTTAAATTAGGATCATCCTCAGGACCAGGGTCGCAAATTTCAGGGAGTGCTGAGGCCCGGGGAAGGGGGACTCTGTCATAGAGGGTTCCGGGTAGACAGATGAGTAGATCACGAAGTGTCCAGGTAAGACTTCGGAGGGGACTGGAGTGAATTAAGCGTCTCGCTAACAGGAGCGGAGCTGCGGAACCGGGGAGGGAGCGCAGAGAAGCGCTTCAGTATTTTAGATTTAGCAGGTCTGGGGAGTCGTGGTCCAATATTTCACGAAGGTACACCAAGCCGCCACGGACGTGTGCGGAACTCAACCGAAGCCTTTTTTTTTCTTTTTTTCTCTCTTTTTTCTCTCTGTGTGTTAGTAATGTCTTGTACATACGATTGCAAATAATCCAATAATTCCTGCTGAGATATTGTTGCAATTACATTGTTATTACCCTGATCTCAGTTTGGTCTACAGGTTACACTCCTGTGGTTTTACATACTGAATCATGGCAGGATGGGTATTTAAAGGAGGAAATGATCCAGTTTTTCCTGGATTATATTTTATCTGCGGGAACAAACCATATTATCGTTTGCCAGACCATTGGTATGGCACATGTTAAGTTGGCCTGGTTTTCCCAAAGATATTCCACATGGGAAGAGGAGAAGATGGAGTACATAAGTTAGGTAGTTTACTAATACGTAGGAAGAGAATCTTGGTCAGAAATTGTGGGAGACATTTTTGCAGCATTGATACCAGCAGTGGGAATATCTGTGAATGCACACAACATTAGAAAACTATCAACAGTGGTGGATAGCTTGTCAACAAGCACCGCTGGAGGATTTTTATTGGTAAATAATGAAATGGTTGCCATGCGTGCCATGGTAATGCAAAATCGACTTGCCCTTGATATATTATTGGCTAAAGAGGGTGGAATCTGTGGAATGCTGAAAGTTCAACATTGTTGTACTTACATTCCTGACGAAAGTAAAGATCTGAAGATCTACATTAAAAATATTACTGAATTGCATGACAAAATTGCACCACTGGAGGTTAAAAGTGTTTGGGAAAAGATTGGAAAGAAACTTTCTCCTATTAAAGATTTCTTAGTAAATTTAGGTAGTACATTTATAGGTAGAATCCTATTTCCATTAACATGTGTGATTTTTCTAGTATTAATCTTAAGATTAGGATGTCTATGTTATAAAAGAAAGAAAATACAGAACAAGTTAAAAAGAGAAAATATTAAAAGAAGACAGAATAAAAGAAAAGAGAGGGAATTTGAAGAAGTGGAATTAGAAGAAATGAAAGATAGCATGTATAGAACAGCCAGAAGAGAAGATATTGGGGAAACTGAAATGTGAATTAACACGAAGAATTCATTTCACTTTCATGACAAATTGATACAGAATTTTATTGGTGTGGTGATAAAATCCCCAAAGGAGGGATTGATGGAGCAGGTAGTACAACATTTTGTATACCCCCCTATTTTGCATGAATATACTAATTACATAATCTATTAATTATAGTATTACTAAATGAGATGACATGTTTATTAATCATTAATAATACTTGAATTACACGTGGGATTTGCAATGTGCATTGCTAAATAACCTTTGTAACTAAAATCCGTACGCATACTAACAGTAGTATATGTAGTAAGTAGAATACTGCATGATATATTTTGCTTTTATAATGTTTTGTAATGTTGCCCAGGAGGAGGACCGAAAAGGGTGAATATAATTGCTTTAAATGTCGCTATATGCTAGATAAATGCAAGCACATAGAGGGATTAGTAAGGGGTTAACATTAAATTCATTCTTTCTATGTATTAATTACTCGTTTGTGATTGTTTTGCTTAAGTTGGCATTTGGGCCTAAATCAAAGATGGCCGCTAATGCTACACGACGAAGTGGCCACTGTCCCATGAGGTGCAGAGTGAAATGCGCAGAAGCGACAAAAAGTCTTCCAAGACCTCGTCGTGACCCGCACTCTCATGTACCCAAGCAAGGACACTGTTGGATAACCACCAAGACCAAGGACAATTGTTTTTTACAATAAACCGGAACAAAGTGACTTTTAAACTTGTGACCTCACCCCTCAAACTAGACTGGAATCCGAATCTGACATCGGACGATCTCAACCAGCCAATCAGGAATGTGCTAAAATATCAAATTTGTATCATCTTTACTTCATTTGATTATAAAAATATGCGGTAGAATAGAGAGGGGATGATGTTGTTGACGCTGATGACCGACCAATGCTGCTTCAATTTGGGTCACGTCGCTTTGCGTTGCTTTACTAAGTGCGGGGTTTTCCTGAATCTTAGAAGGTCTGGATGCTGCCCGATCATCTGATGACTGCGAACTTTTCTTAAATCTACGCCTTAAATCTAAGCAGCTTGCACGTATCTGGTCCTATGCCAATCTTAGGGACTGTAGCGTGCCTGCTTTCGGACGATTGACTGCAAATTTGATTATGCAGAGCCAAAGAATTAGAGGACTCCAAATAGCCAGATTAGGTAAATATGACTGTCTACTCTTTACTAAAATTTTGATAAACTTTCCAAAGCTTCGATGAGACAAATATGAATTTATTCATTATGAAATTTTAGATAAACAATTATTGATTAATGAGAAATTATGAGTTGTGAGTTTCATTTAAGAAATAGATTCTTAAGTCTTAAAATGTGTTTTTGCTGGTTCTAAATCACCATCAACCAATCCAACTAATTTGGTCCATTGACCGAAGTGGGAGGGGTGCCTTGATGTTTTAGGATTAAGTATCTGTAGGAGATAGGGGTAAATGTATATTATGTGAATAACTTTTCCTTCCCTATAGCTAATAAGGTGTTCCCCTCACATGTCCGGCGCTAAAATTGATCATCCCTCCTATGTGTGTAGACCGGTACGGAAGTAACGTGTGAGGGTTGGTATTATGGGCCCCACCAATGACTGCATGTGTGAATGAGCTAGTGTGATGTTGGGTCTGTGACGCAGGGAGGATATCGGCATGGGTTGTTTTCCCGTTGTCAGGGGTTTCCGTGCTGGATCAGGTTCCTCCTCTTTTGGGGCCCTATGGTCAATAGTCGCAATATTCTACATATTACAAGAGTGGTAGAGGCAACCATCAATGTGACTGCCGGTGCTCTCAGTAACATCACTGCTGAACTTCAAGCGGACTGCCTCATGACTTTGCAGAACCAGATGGTTCTTGACATAATCCTAGCGGGCCATGGAGGAGTCTGTAAATTGATCAGAACCAGCTGCTGTGTATATATACCTGATAATGCACCGACAGTTTATCAAGCGATCCAGAAGCTCCATAAGATTGTTTCCGACATCCATCAGGATGAGGGTTCATGGTCCCTAACTGGTTGGTTTTGGGGCCTGGTCTCTCAGTGGGGATGGAAGACATTAATTTTCGTTGCCATTTGTGCAGCCGTATTCTTTTCTTGCTGCCTCTGTTTCAACGTATGCCCGCGCTATGTGGCCTCTGTGCCACCTCTTTAACACCCAAGCCAGTAAATTCACACCACCAGAATGCCATGATTATGCTTGAGAAGGAGTTCCACAATATGATGGACATTGACCTAGGTGATGACTAAAAGTTGCCTTTCCATGGCAAAAGGAGGGACTGTTGAACTATGCTTAAAATGGCCGCTGAGACTCCATTTCGTGTTGCCATGCTGACTGGTAAAGGATTGCTTGCCATGTCCCTGTTAGAACTGGCTTAACCCTCCTTGCTCCTTGCGGTTGAGCCGATTCCAGAAACTGTTTGTGTACCTCACCCCCCGGTTGTGCCAGAGACTTAGCCACATCCTGTCCACTGTTGGTAACTCAGCCTCTTACACCAACAGCTGTGCTTCGTGACCACGCCATCTGGGCACTGAAGCAAGAGCCTGTGTACATTGTGCAATCAGAGACAGACGCTCCCTGGCCACGATTACGCCACCCGAGACTGATGAGGAACTTGTTGGATGTGTAAAGGGTGTGGCTAGTGCTATAATTATGTGTGCACTGCAGAGTGAAGCAGCAGTCTCCGTAGAATTGTCTTTGTACCATTCTGGGACCCTGTCCTTAGCTCGAGCTAATAAATTAAATTTACTTTCCTCCACAGGTAAGTTGTCCTGGTCTCTTTGGTAAAGCATGAGTAATCAAGGTGAACCTGTAGATTCTAGGTGTCCCCTGCACCGCTGGCTTTGACTCCCAGTCGGGAGGGGTCTCTAAATAGCCAGTTCTACACACATCTAAAGATGTGATCTGATTGGCTACTATCAACAATGTTGTTTGGTAGCCATTGTAGGACTCAGGACTCAATCCACGTGTCTTAGAAAGAAAAGTGCAGCAAAGGTATTCCCTGGCCCACTATACATTGTTGGGGGGCTCACCGAGGGATGTGTGATGCGGCAAACATTTTTAGAAAAGTTTGATAATACAGCGATAATGTGATAGTACTGCAATACTGTAGCAACAATGAAAAAAAAGATGGGACTCCCTTTTTCAATAAAATCCCCCCACAATTAGATAAGGCCCGAAGGGTTGGTGCATTCTTTTTAATAAAAACAAATGGGATGGGGTCATGAGTGAGGTTCCCTTTTCCGGGAGCCACATATTGGCTCCAGAGACCCACATCCTCCAGGGCCTCATCACATTATTATTTTTAACAAAAGATTGGGGAGGCGGTCCTCACACAGGCCTGGCCAAACAATATTGCTTCCACCTCAGGTGGGAGCATAAAGGATCCTGCTGTGCAGGAGCATAAAACAACTACCATACCCACCGCCAGCACGGGCAGGGGCCGGTAAATGTACATCCACACATTTCAATCGTTTTCCTAAATGGGGTCACTAACTTGTTCATAATCTCCCCATGTCCACAGGCCTTGTATTAGCAGCATTCCTTAAATCCATCCTGCTGTTTTATCCATTATGTTTTTTCTATTTCAAACTTGATGCTGCTTTTGACTAATGTGTCTCTCATGGATCATGCTTTCTTGTTGTATTTATATCCCCAAGCAGTGCTGTGGCCTGTTTTCCTAGCTAATAAATTGATTGTCATGGAGGTGTTTATTAACATTTTTATTTTTTGGTTTCAGAAGTTTCCCCCTTATTGATGATTTATGGGAACTGTTTTTTGGTAGTTGCATATTTTGACAAGATTTTTGAAGCTCAAGGAAATGTACAGGAGCTTTTGATATCCTAATCTGTTGATGGATGTGTGATAAGACACTAGGAAAAATATCCCATTGGGTCAATATGGGATTTTTAATCACAAAGAAACTAATGTTATCCTTTGTAAATAGACTAGTATCAGAAGAGAACGGACCGCAGTGATCAAGATACAAACAGCCAAATGGTTTATTAGAAATACATAGCGGTGTTTGTGGTGGGCGTGACACCGTAGATGGTTTGATTTGCTGACAAATGTCACAAGAAAGCACATAAGTGTGGGTCCGTTTATATAAACCACGCCACCAATAATGGCGCTATAAACTTGAGACAGTTGCAGACACCCCAGCATGTGCAGAAGCCATGCCCTTGTGTGCAGCTCTGATCAAATCAGATCTACGGTCCATGTTGGGAATCAGCCAATCCCCAACAGAAGGAATAGAAGCATAAGGAACCAGTTACGGAGATACATGATAAGAGTATTTCGAAGGGAAAACCAGAGGATAAGTGGTTTCCTTCCTCGTAGCAGCCACCACTGCTAGAATATCATTATCTATTTTAGTCATGTACCTTGTAACTGCTACTATGGAACACGTGGATTCTGCAGATTTGGCTGCTTCATCAGCCAAAGAATTACCAAGAGCCGGTGCTCCCACGCGCTAATGGCCAAGAGTATGTTTAAGCTCTGCCACTCGAACCCAAAGCATTTTATGATTAATTGCGCTGTCTTTAGAGTCTCGATAATCATTTTGAGTCCCAAAAAATAAGTTGTCATTGAAAGATTGAACACAGTAGTAAGAATTGCATACAATAAGAGTATTCACATTAGGATCAGCAAACTCGAGAGCAAGAATAAAAACAAATGGGATGGGGTCATGAGTGAGGTTCCCTCTTCCGCGTCAACAAGAAGTTGGTTGCAAGCATGTCCGATTGCAGAGATTGGAGGATAGATGTATGTTCTTGAAGCCAGCTGGCAGAAGAATATGTCGGTTCTATCAACGCATAAAGTGGCTTGATACGCTTGGCATAATCGGGAATTTAAGTCTTCCCTAAATAGCAAGGACTGAAGTTTTTTCAGAGTAGAAGGGGATTGCAACTGTGTACATTTCTCCAGGAAGTGGGGGGCTAACCCCTTTCCTTCATTATTGAGCTCATAGCCCAAAAAGAGAACCGTCAAATGAGCGATGTGTGACTTTGCAAAGCTACATTTATATCCATAGTCGGCGAACGCAGAAATTATGTGGTCGACACGGACAGCATGCGGTATAAGCTCATTGTCCATGAGATAGTTATCATCTAAGTACGAGAACCCATCCGGATCTATGTCGTGTAACAAAGACACAACACGTGCTGCAAATGCCCCGGGGCTATTCTTATACCCCATGGGCAATCGTGTAAATTTTTCTGATTTCCGACTGCGTTGAATGCTGTCCAGTCACGGCTCTCAGGAGCCAGACTGTGACTGTAGAAACCATTGGATATGTCCAGTGTAGTTTTGTATTTTGCACGAGCTAGGTTGTTCACCAGCGCAGAGCTGTGTGTGTTTTGCACAGCAAAAGTCTGACAGTGACTATTCAAATTTCGGTAATCCAACACAATGAGATAAGAACCACCAGGCTTTGATAACGGAAATAGAGGATTATTTATCGGTGATATACAGGTTTCAATCACACCCTGATACTCTAACTGCGTCAGAATGTCACGAACATGAGCTTTAGCTTCGCGTTTGATTGAATATTGCGATTGTGGCTGTGGCAAAAACCGGACAGGTATCTCATGTGCCGATTAATCTATATCCCAGCCCACCTGGTTACGGTACACAGCGGGGCAAGGGCCAAAACCCACTCAGCTGCTAAAGACTTTGCATGCACCTCAGGGACGCAGCACTAAAAAATCGGGAGTATCACGTCCCCCCCTCGAGAAGCGGCTAACAAAAACGGTGGAGGCCTATCTGCCTCCGCCAACAAAATGTCATATGAGAAGGTTGGATTTTCCCAGAAAACCACCTTGATAGGACGTTGTACACCACCCTCAATCTGAAAAAATATTGTCATACAGTCTATCTGGAAGGAGCAACCCGGGTACCTGTTGTTTCCACAGTAAGGAAGGTATCAGTTGCTGTCGCCACCAAACAGGGATGCAATGCCTCCCGCACTATGGTAACTTCCGCTGCGCTGTTGATTAGAGGTACCACCCATGTCGAGTCCAGGAGTCGCATTCACCCCATCTGAGGCATAACATGCTGTTAAAGCTGCAACCTTATTCTTCTGATACGGGGGTCTAAAACAAGGCAAATCCTCTTGTTTGACTTTAGTGTCAAACTGTCGAGATTGATCTCGTCCCTGTTGACCAGTTGGTACTTTGCCATGATCCTGGCACTCCCCACTACCAATATGAGAGTCCGACGTGTCCTGTAAAGAGCTAGGAGAGAAATGATCAGGGATTAAAATCTATCAGGAGTCTTGATTTTCCCACATGTCATGAGAACGCTTAGAAGACCCAGGTGTCGGTAAACGAGAACACAAACTTTGCTTTGTTGCCTCCCCTGTTTCTTATTTTTCTAGTTCTTTTAAGGAAGGAACGGATGCCCGTCTTTATCAGTCTGGGCCTTTTTTCAAGTTTGAGTTTGCGTTTGCGTTGGAGCAAAAGGCTTAACTCCAACTTTATTGCGACCAATGGTTTTATAAGACTTTGCAAAAATCTTTGCTCATTCCGATGGCTTGTCTGCTTCTGGCACAGCCTCCAAGCGGTTTGCCACCTGAAAGCTCACAGCATCACTCTTGACATTAGCAAGGATCATGTCAGATACCACGTTGAACACCCCTACCAGTCTCATGCCCAATGCTACAGCCGCTTCAGCTCCGTGTTCATCTTGAACGCGTTTTATCACGGAGGGCGGTACGGTCATTGAGGGAGTGCTGAAACATTTCGAATATACTGCTGCAAACACCTTGCCCGAGCTGCTACAATCAGCCTATTCAGGAACTAAGTGTTTAGGCAAACATATAGTCAAGATCCTATGTTTCTCCACAGGAGTGGTATTTGGAAAAACAGCCTCTGGTTGTCCAAATTTTTCTGCAAGCCAATGAGGGAATTTATCCTTATTCTGCGGACGCTTGCTCATTACTGAATTAACCATAGGGGGACTGATGGCCACAGCACCAGGACCCTCAGATTGCGCAGCAAAGCCAGGTGGTTCCACTTGGAAGTTGTGCAACATTAACTGTATAACAGCTCTATGCACACAAGGAAGTATGTAATATTCGAAGGTCGACGAACCGACCGACACGGACCCGGACCGAATACCGACCGACACGGACCAGCACCGTACGACCTGTGCAGTACGATGCAATACGTGTGAAGTCCAACCGACACGTACAGAATACAAGCCGTACGACCGAGCCGTAGGGAAAATAGTGATCCGGCCGGAAAACCGACGTGAGTATCACCAACCGACACGGACCTGGAAGCCGACCAACCTGTACCCACGATGTACGATTTGCGCAGTAAGATGCAATGCGTGTAAAACCAGACCGACTCGCACAGAGACCAAGCCGCACGATCGACACACACAGACAACCCGGCACACAAGCGATAGAGACCGCTGCGACCGACGCGTACCAAACACAGAAGATAGGCAGCGTGAACGAGGCGGAGAAGCCCGCACGAGACAACAGCAGCGTCCGTTTCCGTCACATAAACGTTTCCTTCATGCCTACAAAACACGAAGGAAAAAAGACAAAAAAAGGACCAAACTAGCAATGACAAAGCCAATAAATACCAAAAGAAAAAAACATGGTACAAAGACACACCCACCACTCCAACTTAAGAAAGAACTACAATCACTACCATCATCCCTTGCAAACAGGAGACTCAGCCAGCAGCAAACACCAGTACACAGCAATCACAGACACACTAACAACTCACCCATCACACAACTCACACACCATCAGCACCTCATACAAAAGCACACACACATACACCCAGCAAAACCAACACCAACCCACTATCACTTGCACCCTCACACACACATCCCTCACCACCACCACCCATCACCATGCCCCCAAAGAAGAATCCAAAGTTCACAGATAGTGAGTTAGAAGTGCTGGTAGACGAGATCATCAGAGTAGAGCCACATTTGTTTGATACATTGGTCCAAAGGACCCCATCTCACAGAAAACCAAGATGTGGGCGAGGATTGTGGATGTTAGGGTCCGAGGTATCCAAATCCTCGGGAGCGAAGAACTATCTCTACTCTCCCCCCAAGGCACCACCGAACTCAAATGGCACTCGAAATTCTGTTGACTACCCTGATGGGAGGGAAGAGACTGTGTAGGACCACTAGGCGAAGACTAGCCACAGAGCTGCACAAGACTGTCAGGATGTGAGAGTTTCCTATAAAAGGGACAACAGATAAATAAGGTTACCCCTAATGTCAAGTATGTGAACCCCAATTATAGAAGCATTATGACTCCGCCCCAGAGTGTTCCCCCTACGCCGCTACCACTACTTGGTTGTGTGCTCTCCCAGACTCACCGTCGGATGTCTACAACACGTATTCTCGAAGGGGAGGGATGCCACCTGAAAGTGAGGAGAATCGAAAATGCTCTGCCAGAGCAAAAGGAGTCAGGCAGCCCAATGTACTCAGTTGCGTCCAAGAATCAAGAAAAGAAAAACGAGCGTCGGATGTCCGGCGTTCAAATGCTCGTAACTAACAAAGGAAAAAGGTGCGGGGCGCCACCTACTGGATGCGAGCGGAATGATCTGCAGCACAACACCGTCACCAGCCATAAATCCGTGGAAATGCGGAAAGCGCAAAAGTACGTGACGGCAATTCTGAAAGCTGCCGGCGTTCTACTACCGTGTACTCCTCGCGCTTTTGAATGCAGGCCAATTCCAGGAAGCCGCGAGGTAGCGGCACGAAACTCAGTGAAGGAGCGGTCGAGCATCTCACCAGAGACCGGGGAAGCTGGAAACAAGGTAGGAAGGGAGCAACAAGCTCCTCTGGGTTTTATTCCCAAATGCCAGTAATCAATGGTTTACTCAGGAAGGCGTGGTCCATCCAGAAGGAAGGTTGTCAAGCACCTGTGCTTGCTTGAGGGAAGGTTATATGCTCCTCCCATGACACGAGATCACTGTGAGCGCACACAACCACCCCCCTGTACTGCTGCATTCTGGGTAATGTAGTGTGCCCACAAAACGGGCCCTAACTCTGAAGTGTAACAGTTCTCCCCCCTAACGACCGTCCCACAGGCCTGGGTTTGTTGGGATTCAAAGCATGGAATCTTCTTACGAGGACAGGGGCATGAACATGTGCAGGGGGTTCCCATGTTCTGTCCTCCGGACCATATCCCACCCAATCTACTAGATATTGTAGTTTCCCTCTATATCGCCAAGAGTCAAGAATACGCCTTACTTCGTATTCTTTCTCTCCGTTAATGAGTAGAGGAGGGGGTGGAGTCTCAGAACAGGAAGGGGCTACATAGGGTTTAAGCAAAGATGTGTGAAACACTGGATGTACTCTCATTTCAGACGGGAGGTTCAACTTCATGGCTACAGGGTTGATCCCTTTCTGAATTGCATAAGGTCCCACATATCTGGGCTGAAGCTTTCAGGGTCCAGGCAACCTCAAATTTCTAGTAGACAACCAGACTTGGTCTCCCTTTTGATACTCTGGTGCTGGTTTTCTATGTGTGTCTGTGTGTCTTTTCATTCGGTCTTTAGCTTCTGTGAGCTCATGTATGGCTTGCTTCCAGATCTGTGTAAGAAGGGTGTGGTGTTCCACTACTGCGGGGAATTGAGAGACGGAAGTGGGTAGGTACATGGGTAAAAACTGGGGGTAGTAACCATAGGAAAAAAAGAAAGGTGATATTTTCGAAGCAGAGTGATTAGTATTATTGTAGGCAAATTCTGCCAAAGGGAGTGCTTGTAGCCAGTCTCCTGTGATAGTGCTGAGGAGGCATCTAAGGAATTGTTCTAAAGTCTGGTTAGTGCGTTCTGTTTGCCAGTCAGTTTGCGGGTGGTATGCAGATGAGAGATGATGATCTATGTGAAGGGCTGTGCAGAGCCCCTGCCAAAACTTGGATATGAATTGTGGGCCTCTGTCCGAAACTATAATAGAGGGCAATCCATGCAGGCGTATGACATGCAATACAAATGTGTCTACCATATCTTTAGCTGACGGCAGTTTTTTGAGGGGTATAAAATGCGCCATCTTTGTCAGCATGTCTACTATGACCAAGATAACAGTGAACCCATGAGACTGTGGAAAGTCAGTGATAAAATCCATACTAATGGAAGACCAAGGGACCTGGGGAATGGGCAAGGGGTGTAATAACCCTGCGGGGGCACCATGAGTGGATTTCTGTCTAGCGCACACAGGGCAGGCCTTTACGTATTCATGTATGTCCGGGGACATGGTCGGCCACCAAAACCACCTCTTGCATAGCTGTAAAGTTTTGTCTCCCCCAGGGTGTCCTGAAAGGGGCAGTGCGTGACACCACTCGATTATGTCCTTCTGTAATTCCTCAGAACATACAGTGCTTCACCATGGAAAACGAGGTTGTTGTCTATCTTATTCATAGGATTAGCCAACCATTCTTGGGTACTAAGTGAGGTGTATGTATCAAGTAGTTTGTTAAGGAAAGGGTGGTCTGCTTCTATTTGCCCTAGCCCCACAGCCACTATCTTGTTAGCAGGGATTATCGGCAATGGTGTTTCAATCGTGTGTTTACTCTCTTTACCTATTCGTGATAAGGCATCTGCTCTGCCATGTTTAGCCCCTGGTCTGAAGTTAATGACAAAGTCGTATTCACAAAAGAAGGATACCCATCTCATCTGACGTGGAGTGAGAGCCTTTGCAGATTAAAAAAACTGAAGATTCCTATGATCCGAATATATCGTGATGACATGAGTCATCAAGTAGTGTCTCCATTCTTGAAAGGTCAATTTTATAGCCAGAAGTTCCCTTTCCCCTATTGTATAATTTTGTTCCGCAGGGGCAAGAGTTTTTGAGAAGTAGGCCACTGGATGGAGTGTTCCCGATACGAGGTCTCTTTGTAACAGAACCCCTCCAACCACATACTGAGAAGCATCGGCTTCAACATAATAAGGTTGTGTTACATCTGCGTGCTTTAGAATAGGAGCGGAAATGAATTTATCTTTCAATGCCTGGAAGGCACTTTCCGCTGTGTCATCCCATTCGAAAGGCACTCCCTTTTTTAACAGTCTGGTAATGGGTGTAATGAGGTCCGAAAAATGGTCAATAAAGCGCCTGTAAAAGTTGGCGAATCCCAGGAAGGATTGTACCTCCTTAATCGAAGCAGGACTGGCCCATTGGGTGATAGCTGATGTTTTAGCAGGGTCCATATGTATGCCTTGGGGGGAGATCACAAACCCCAAAAAGTCTACTTTTACTGCATGAAAGAGACATTTCTCTAGTTTGGCAAAGAGATGATTGTCATGGAGCTTCTGGAGTACTTTTTTAACATGGGTCACCTGCTCTTGTTCGTCTCGTGAATACACCAAGATATCGTCAATGTAGACAATAACAAACACGTCAAGGTATTCTCTCAGGATTTCATTAATGAAAAATTGGAACGCCGCCGGGGCGTTGCAGAGCCCAAACGGCATTACACAATACTCATAGAGTCCAAATTTTGTGCGAAATGCCGTCTTCCATTCATCTCCTTCTTTAACCCGAATGAGATGATATGCTCCTCTTAAATCAAGTTTGGTGAAGATTCGCGCCTTGCGGACATGGTCCAAGAGACCGGAAATTAGAGGGAGAGGATACTTGTTCTTGATTGTTACCTTATTGAGGGCTCTATAGTCTAAGCACGCTCTCAAACCCCCTTCACGTTTTGGTATGAATGAAAGCGGGGAGGAGACAGGAGAAGTCGAGTGACGTATGAAGCCTTTCTGCAACATATCCTGTAAATAGTCTTGTAGATACTGACTTTCTGGTTCTGTTAACGCATAGACTCTACTCACTGATAAGTCGGCGCCAGGGATAAGGTCAATGCGGCAGTCAAACGGTCTATGAGGAGGAAGGGCTACTGCCTTGACCTCATCAAATACCGCAGCGAATTCCTGATATTCTGTAGGTAAAGCGTTGAGACCAGAATCCGATGGGCACAACTCACAGAAGGAGTTGTGGGAGTGACTTCAGCATAACAGTGCTGCATACAATAGGAAGACCGAAGAGTAACTCTTCTTGTAACCCAATCGATGTGGGCGTTATGTTTCTGGAGCAAAGGTATACCTACAATAGCACCGAAATTGGGTGCTGCTGTTAAATCGAACCTTACGTCCTCTGTATGGCCATTGGCGCACACCATGGCAAGCGCAGGGGTTTGATAGGCTATTCTACCTGACGACAAGTCTGTTCCGTCCACAGCCTTTACTGTCTCAGGATGTGACTTGGGAACGAATTCTATTCCCAGGGTCTTAGCTAGTGTAATGTCCAAGAAGTTCCCAGTGGCCCCTGAATCCAACATAAGTGACAGCGAGGTTTTATCATGGGGTGACAGGATCAATGTCACGGACATAGTCAAGTGTCTGGGCGTTAAACAGTCGTTTTGTCCAAAAACATGGAGACCTGAGACGTCCTAAGACTTGAAGAACTGGTCTCTCTTTTCTTCAAGTCTGTTAGTTTTCCAAGTGAACCGACGAGCTCATCTTGCCCTCAACCGGTCTAGGACTGCCTTTAGGTTTGGCCAGACAATCTTTGGCATAATGTCCTCCTTTGCCACAATAAAGGCAAAGATCAAGTCTCCTGCGCTTATCCTTTTCCTCCTTGCTTAGCGGACCTCGGATTCCCCCAATCTGCATAGGCTCTACCCCTTCTTTCCCCTCCTTCCTGTCGCTACAAGTCACCAGAAGGAGAGGGAAACCCCTTTTATGCGTTCTCCCTTCCTCTCACTGAGTCGGTGCTCTACTTTGACTACGAGGTCTATGAAAGAAGGGCAGTCTACAGGGGGGTCTACTATCTGTGAGATGATGTCTTTCAGGTCATCCCGTAACCCCCTATAAAACAGGGAAGTTCGCTTCTCTTTGGGCCATTGCGTTTCGGCTACAAGCCGATTAAATGTAGTAATATATGTTACCAGGTCTTTGGTTCCTTGCTTTAGCCCTAACAGCTCATTGTCGCTTGCCTGCATATAGGCATGACGAGCAAATAGACTATTCATGCGGTCCTTAAAACGTGACAGATCGTACAGGATAGGATCGTCGTTTTCCACTAAATGGACTGCCCATAAGGCAGCATTGCCTGACAGATAAGATATAATAAAAGCCACCTTTTCAGCATCATCCGGAAAAGAAGCGGCTCGGCATAAGAACTGTAATTGGCATTGATTCATGAATACCGCATATCTGTGGCTTTCACCATTGAACATTTCGGGCATGGCCAGAGGGGTTTGCGGAGGGGTAATAACCGTGACATTCACCGGTGCTGGAGCTACGCCTGTAGAGGGGTCAGTGGAAAAGGAGGGAATGTGGAACCGTGCAGGCTGAATATACGTTTTTTTTTGTTTAACTGTGCTATTGGGGATGCTACTGGCTGGCTGTCTTAGGTCTCTCAGTGTGTTCACTTCTAATGTTAGTCGCAAGTTCTCGTTCTTTACTGCCTGAAGCTCATGTTGCAAACTGGTGACTACAGCTGCCAACTCGTTTATAGTGACTCCTGGAGCTTGGTCTGCCATAGCCCCGCTCATAAGAGTGTCTAACGTCCCGTTCTTATCCATCTTCGCTCAGGGGATAGGAAAAAACGTGGGCGTGACAATCTGTCAGGGTCCGACCTCCAAACGGGAGGTATCCAAATCCTCGGGAGCGAAGAACTATCTCTACTCTCCCCCCAGGGCACCACCGAACTCGAATGGCACTCGAAATTTTGTCGACTACCCTGATGGGAGGGACGAGACTGTGTAGGACCACCAGGCGAAGACTAGCCACGGAGCTGTACAAGACTGTCAGGATGTGAGAGTTTCCTATAAAAAAGAAGAGGGACAAGAGATAAATTAGGTTACCCCTAACGTCAAGTATGTGAACCCCAATTATAGATGCATTTTGACTCAGCCCCAGAGTGCTCCCCCTACGCCGCTACCACTACTTGGTTGTGTGCTCTCCCAGACTCACCGTCGGATTCATTACGACCAGGCCTGAACGTATAACAGAGAGAGAGTCAGGAATTCATAAAATGCAGCACCACTGAAGTCTATGGCTGCTTCAAAGATCACGGAGGCTTGAGTGACTGGCAGCCTAAACGTGCAGCGATAAACCCTGAAGGGAGTCCTGGTAATGTCTACAACACGTAGTCTCGAAGGGGAGGGATGTCACCTGAAAGTGAGGACAATCGAAAATGCTCTACAGGAGCAAAAGGAGTCAGGCAGCCCAATGTACTCAGTTGTGTCCAAGAATCAAGAAAAGAAAAACGAGCGTCGGATGTCCGGCGTTCAAATGCTCGTAACTAACAAAGAAAAAAGGTGCGGGGGCGCCACCTGCTGGATGCGAGCAGAATGATCTGCATCACAACACCCTCACCAGCCATGAATCCGTGGAAATGCGGAAAGCGCGAAAGTCCGTGACGACAATTCTGAAAGCCGCCGGCGTTGTACTACCATGTACTCCTCGCGCTTTTGAATGCAGGCCAATTCCAGGAAACCGCGAGGTAGCAGTACGAAACTCCGGGAAGGAGCGGTCGAGCGTCTCTGCAGAGACCGGGGAATCTGGAAACAAGGTAGGAAGGGAGCAACAAGCTCCTCGAGGTTTTTTTCCCAAATGCCAGTAATCAATGGTTTACTCAGGAAGGCGTGGTCCATCCAGAAGGAAGGTTGTCAAGCACCTGTGCTTGCTTGAGGGAAGCTTTTATGCACCTCCCATGACACGTGATCACTGTGAGCGCACACAACCACCCCCCCTGTACTGCTGCATTCTGGGCAATGTAGTGTGCCCACAAAACGGGGCCTAACTCTGAAGTGTAACAGTGGACAAGGTGAACGCACAAGCACCAGCAAGGCGCGCAAAGGACGATATCCAGAACAGGTGGCGCAGGAGGGTCAAGAAACTCATCGAAAAAGATCACGCCCTGAGTCAGTGCACCGGCGGTGGCCCTCCTGCCAAACCAGTCAACTTCAGGACCTGGGAGGAGAAAGTGCGGGACATCCTACCACCAGAGAGCGTCCATGGCCTAACAGACATCCCAGAGCCTGGTGAGTACACAAACAACATACCCAAGATTGTGTGGCAAGGGGACAGTGAAACCATGCAACGCAAGCAAAGCTACACTAACCAATAGATAATCAGCCCAAGATGTGTATACTATTCAGACAAACACAATACCTGCCATCTCAGAGTGACTGGGAACTGTGTTATGACATGCACCAACCTACAAACAAATAGAGCAAGCCAGTGGCACTAAGCCAAATAGACCCTGACAGACAGTGTGCCACTACAAACACACCACCTCACAGTGCAGCTGACTGTCAGGAAGGAATAGTGGGGATGCAGGTGAAGTGAGTGTAGCCAAAAGCATGATGGGGCCTGTAGTCACAGATAATGCTCCCCCTCCTGATGGGTCCATCAAGACCTCTCTGAAACATGCCCACATCACAGGGAGTGGAAAATGACTGACCAGATGGCTGACACTGGCTCCTGCTGTGGGGAGCACAAGGCCCTGCTAGGGCTTGTGTGCTAATCAGAAGCAGGACACCACTGACTGACATCCTGAAAGACAACTTGCACGCCCTACAATGGAAGCACGCTTCATGATGGGAAGGAGGACTGACAGCCCTGACCATACTTATCAGCATGGGGAGACACGCCCCCCTCAACACAAACTCCACACAACTCACCGGGTACAATGCATTGACACACACCTCTTTGAAATATCAGCAAAAGATACCCTGTACTGGGTGCTGCTGTGTGAAGTACAGGGGCTCACTTTGGACTTGTAGCCAAACAAACACCAGGATTTCACAGTCAGCCATCTTGCCACTGCTGTCACACCCCCTCACAGGGAAGCAGAGTCAAGAGTGAGGAAGTGTGGGCATGCTGGGAAGGGGGGTGTAGCCAAGAGTATGATGGGAGTCGCAGTCACAGACTACCTACACCCACCCACATGGCCCAGCAAGATCAAACTGAACCATACTCGCCTCACAGGGATTGGGAAGGGACTGACAAGATGTCTGACAATGGGCTCTGTTGTGGGGAGCACATGTCCATGCTGAGAAATGGCCAACAACAAACATCAGGACTTCACAGTCAGCCATCTTGCCATTGCTGTCGTACCCCCTCGCAGGGAAACAGAGTCAATAGGGAGGAAGTATGGGCACGCTGGAAAGGGGGGTGTAGCCAAGAATATGATGGGACTCACAGTCACAGACAACCTACACCAACCCACATGGCCCAGCAAGATCAAACTGAACCATACTCACCTCACAGGGATTGGGAAGGGACTGACAAGATGTCTGACAATGGGCTCTGTTGTGGGGAGCACATGGCCATGCTGAGAAATGGTCAACAACAAACATCAGGACTTCACAGTCAGCCATCTTGCCATTGCTGTCATACCCCCTCGCAGGGAAACAGAGTCAATAGGGAGGACGTATGGGCATGCTGGAAAGGGGGGTGTAGCCAAGAATATGATGGACTCACAGTCACAGACAACCTACACCTACCCACATGGCCCAGCAAGATCAAACTGAACCATACTCGCCTCACAGGGAGTGGAAAGGGACTGACAAGATGTCTGACACTGGGCTCTGTCGTGGGGAGCACAAGGCCATGCTGGGAAATGGCCAACAACAATATCAAACTCTGTCTGTGACAAGCTGGGAAAAAGCAGTGTCCAGGCAGGCATCTGTTTGAAAAGTAAAAAATGTCATGTTTGTGAACCAACGATGCATGTAGAAACATAAATCACATTGTGTGTCTCTTCCAAACACAGGTGGTGCTGGGCACCCAGCACCAAATGATGAGGATACCCAGTCCCAGACTCTGGTGGACACTGAGCTCTCTGGTCTGACTCTCTCACTCTCCTCTTCGGATAACGATAACCAACCTGGCCCCTCCGGTGTGAGCCATCATGCAGCACCAGCAGCATCAACTCCTGCCCCCCCTGTACCCACGCCTCCAGGATCTGGACACTGACAGGGCACCCCCGCCAACACGGACAGATCAAGGACAATCAACACCCACAGCACAGGGACACAGGACCCCCCGGAAGCTACAGCCAACACCACCAGCGACACCACCCAAGGGGTCCCAGTGTCACCTGTGCATCCCGCCGCTGGTCTTGCCCATGTGGAGAGGGGTGCTGGGAGGGGTGGGAGGCACAGGGCAAGCCTTGCAGAGGGGTCTGGACTGCATGATGACCCCCACCCGGCACGCACCTTAGATGTGTACCAGGATAGCACCGGAGGATTTGGCCAGGTAGTGGGGATCCTCAAGGACATGAATCACAAGCAGGTCACCCACCATGCTCGCATGGAGGCCAAGTGGGATGACATCACTGCAGTGCATCGGTACATACTACAATGCCTCCGCCAGAGCAACACCAACCTGTCCACACTCCCCTGTGTGCTCAAAACATCGGTCGCAACACCATCTGCCAGCGCCACAGGGAGGGAGGAGGACTCTGGCCGAGAGTCAACTGCACCGCAGAGGCCTGCAAATGAGGATCCCCCACACCCGGAAGAAGAGGGGTCGTCCAAAGAAGGACATGTGAGAGGCACATGTCCCAGCACATCCCCCAGGGCCTCTAAACCTGTTCTGGACAATGTTCTTTGTGCGCAACCCGTTCACCTTGTCCAATCGCATGCAACTCGCCCACATGACATGGAGGGTTTATATTGGGCCAATGTATCAGATGACTGTGGACTTTACTCTGGACATTTCATCTACCAGCACTTCCAACTCCAATGTGAACTTTGGATTCCCAAACCACTGTACAGCACCCACCTTCCTGTGCACTTCCCTCACACATGTTTGTAAATAAACTCACCAGTACACCATACTTGCCTCTGTTGTGATTCCAACTTGTCATGTTCAGGGAGATGTCGATCTGCTACACAACACAGTGCATGCCAAATACTGCAACAATGTGACCAACGTAAGGTGAGTCCTGGGGATGTGACACATGTGAGGGAGACACACCACTATGGTGAAGTACCCTGGGAAGGACAGACAATATACAGTCAGAAGAACAGGAGAGAAATGCAATACATATGCACAAAACATGTTGCAAGACACCTACACAAACACTAGTTAGCAGTACTACCCTATTGTGGAGTATACACCACCTGAATTGGCACATCACAGCACACATCCAGTCAAGTGGCACACAGACACACTCAGACAGCAATAGAGCTGGCACAACACATTCCAGGCTACCTCAATACATTCACATAACAACCATGGGAACTCACATTCAGGTGAAGAAGATGTTGATGAGCTGGGAGCGGACGTCACTATCATCTTCATCATCACTGGCATCTTGGCCCAGGCCGGGATCCTCCACAGTTGCCGGACGTTGGTCATCGTGATCGTCATCCTGGATGAGAGGCACCTCCTTCCGCACCGCCATGTTGTGTAGCATGCAGGAGACAAGGATTATTTTGCACACCTTTGCAGGCTCATATGGGAGGCCCCTCCGGTCTTGTCCAGGCAGCGAAAGCGGCTTTTCAGGAGGCCGAATGTCCGCTCAATCACCCTCCTACTCTGACCATGTGCCTCATTGTAGCGCAGCTCGGCTGGTGTCACGGGGTTCCTGAGGGGTGTCAGCAACCACGGCATGTTGGGGTATCCGGAGTCACCTACACACACAAAAATGAACACGTAGCGGAGTTTTGTCAGAGTGCGGAAAACAACATTGACAAACACACACAATGAGAAACAGTCAGTACACAACGACAAGCCAGGCATGCTGAGCTGGCATCTGTGACATCAGCGTTGCAATTCGACTACTCCTCATAATGTAGGCATCGTGCGCAGAACCAGGGAACCGTGCAAACACAAGTGTGATTGACATGTCAGCAAGACTGACCACCAGAGCATTGATTGAATGGTAGTGCTTCCTGTCCCGGTATGCCTGCTCATGTGCCTGTGGTGGTATCAGGGCAACATGTGTACCATCAATAGATCCGATGTTGTTCGGCATCCTCCCCCAGTGTATAAAAGGCATCCTTTATTTCAGGAAGTTCAGCTGTGCTTGGGAACTTTATATACAGGTCAAGGAATTGCAACATCCCCTCCAAGTCATCGCGTAGCACCCGACTAAACATTGTTTGCGACATCCCACCAGCAGTAGCCACAGTGTACAGGAAGGTACCAGTAGCAAAGAAGTGCAGGGCTGTCATCCCTTTCACCTCTGGGGTCAGTGCTGTAGGGTATGTCCGGCCAGGTAGCAGATGTGGTGCCAACTGCTCCACCAACTCCGCAATCAGTGACCTGGTGAAGCGGCACCGTCTGATGCAGTCTCGTTCCTACATGGTTGCAAGGTCTGGGAACGGCCGATGGACAGCTGGTGCCCTGCAGTACAGAGATGCACAAAGGAAGAATGTTAGTTCATCCACCCATGTGGCCATGACCACAATCAATATCACATGCTAGTTCATGACATTACACAAAGTACTGAGGTGTGTGCTGTTGGTCATGGACACATATGTCACCTACAAGACCACCACCTCACATCTCAATTCCACATGTCCACATGAGTCCCATGTAGTGCAATGGCCAATCATCTGGCTGTGTCACCCAAACTATGTGCTGCTGCAATGTTCCAAACACACACCACAGTGACAATTGAGGCCTCATGTCTCCCAGGCATCACAGATCTTTGCTATGCTCCATGCGCCAAGATCCCTGTATTGTCACATCAACACAGCAATGGACATAGCGTAGCACGTACACACCACAAGGCAAGCGTAAGTCCCACAGGTAGTGGCCACTGTTGTTCCTGCCGGCCCAACATGTACGTCTCTTAGACACACACCCCATCAAGGTTGATTCATATACCACATGGATGTGGAGACTGTCACCCATTGGGAACATTTGATCAGACACTTCTGAGACACAACATGCACACAGACTGTGGGTGGACATCAGTATAGTATCACTGTGACGTACATGCCATCACACCCAGGACTTAGGGTGTATGTGACCTGTCCTAAACATATCCAACCTGACACTGTGTCCGTGACTCATGCCCAGTACTGTCCAATTGCACATCACAGTGGATACTGCTCTCATGTACACGTGCACAGCCTGGGAGTGGCTGCACAAAGTGCCAGCCAAAAAAACTGATGTGCTCCCCCCAAACACCCAGAGAATGCAGCCTTACATGCCATGGGACACTGTGTGGCCAATGCTATAGTGTGGTAGGTATGCTCAGGTGTCCCTGGCCAGTAAATGTGTGTTGCATCCATATAATAGTCACACCAAAGAGGTCCGACGTGGGTGACAATGCATACGCATTGCATGGGTCATGTCCGAGCCATGCGTACGCTTTGTCATTGAATGCAATGAGGACCGACACGGGTGACAATGCGTACGCATTGCACGTGTCATATCTGAGCCATGCGTACGCTTTGTCATTGAATGCAATGAGGACCGACGCGGATGACAATGCGTACGCATTACACGGGTCATGTCCGAGCCGTGCGTACAATTTGTCATTGAATGTAATGAGGACCGACGCGGGTGACAATGCGTACGCATTGCACGGGTCATGTCCGAGCCGTGCGTACGCTTTGTCATTGAATGCAATGAGGACCGACGCCGGTGACTATCATGCATACGCGTCGGACAGGCATGGTCCGAGACAAGCGTACTCCTTGGCCAGTGAATCGTATGGAGCCGGGCGCATGTGTATATTCAAAATACGCGTTGTACAGTCAGTTGAATGAGCCGGGTGCACCCATTTGCTCCGGACTGTCATGGAGATGGATGCGGATTCAAAACTTGTACTAGTTGTGCACTGGAAATTCAGTTGGATGCCTACAACAATGTTGCAATTTCAAGTTTTCCATGAAGGTGAAGATTTGAACGAAGTGGAAGGCGTGTACGAGACTGTCAGGAATCACGGGAGGTTTCCTCCCTCTACCCCCACAGTGGCTACCATTTTCTCTTTACAAACACATTTGAGAGCAAGTAACCTTTTCAGTTGGAGCAATTGCTGGCATCGCAGAAATTCCAACATGTCTGCCAGCATTCCGATTCTGCAACAGCTTACCGCTGTTTAGCAGTCTAGTGTTTTTAGTATTAACTGCTTGAGGAATGTTCATCAACATTCCTCAGTGCACTTCACTGAAGAAAAATACCAGAAGAGCATCTGTTTTCAAGGCGTCATGGAAGATAGTCAGGGTAGGAGCGGATAATCGCGGGGTTAGATTCGCCGGTCAACCTACACTTCAGGAATAAGGTTAGCCTGCAAAATATCAGTCAAATAAGCTATTCAGAGATAAAGTATTCAGATAAAATTCCAACTGTGAAATATCATTTTCATGATATATTAATAGTATTCATGATTATAAGAAAACGTAGTTACTAAGAGCCAGTTGTTAGGTTAGTTGTAAATAAATTCTTAGCCTTGTAAATCAATGAGAGCGTTTAGTATATTCTGTTAAAAACGCTGCACTTGACTGAAAACATTTCTGTGGAAGCGTTCGTAGTTTATCCCACTGAGAACTTAGAACGCTGTCATCAAAAGAAAGCCCATTGTCGAGCTGACTGACGGGCTAGTATTACAAGACCTTGGACACCGGAGACTGAGGCTTCCGTAGGGGCCTCCTCAAATAAACAAACCCAAATAAACACACCGGAATACTAAATCCCCTCACCCGTAACGCACTAAACTGAAGTTAACCTTTTTAAAGCGCGATAGATGGAGACAGGCTCGCGCTGCTAAAAGGAGTTCAGTTTGAAGAAAAAGCGAGGCATAAATCTACGGAGCATTTTGTTCCTTGCCGAAGCCTTCCGGGAAAAAATAAAGACGTGTGCTTAACTAATTAAACGCGTAAAATTGGAATCACATTAGAGCAAGCAGGCTCATTATAAAAAAAGGTTCAAGGCTAAATAGATTTTAAATAAGAAGCGTTACTAGGTTAAAGAGCTTCGTTTCTCTGGTAATAAATAAATTAATAACACAGCAGACAGAGAAGCCAATTACCAGTAATCTGCAAAATATGGCATATTATGAATCGACCATCCTGTGACTTTATACAAGGCTTCACCAGTTCTCAAAAAACAGTGAGTGGAAGAGAGAGAGACCTATAGGACCTCACACACATGACAGAATTTGGAATATACTCACCTTGATTTTTTCCCGCTACAGTGCAGAGTCAGACCAGAGAGAGAGAAAACCTGTAACAAGAGAGAGAAAAAGATAAGAGAACAGCGTGAAGACATCTCCTCGTGTAAAGACATACACAAGAGAAGTAGAAGAGTAGCAAGCCCCAAAACACCATCCTGGTAAGATAAGTTATCTATAGCTTAATATACAGTAAGTTAAGTAAAGAGAACAGTTAAAGAGTGCATAAATGTTTTAGCCAAGAAGAAGAAGAACAATAGAAGACGAAGCAGACGTGGCAGTGTTTTGGAGCTGTCTCTTTTTGTCCCAACCCCTTTCCCCCCTTTGAACTTACCTGCGATGGAATCGTAATACCTAGCGGGAAGTTCTGAGAGGGGCTTTGGTACTAAGCTTCATTCTGCTCCTGTGCTGTTACGCACGTTAAAGACACCTCTGACAGAACGCACGTTAAAGACACCTCTGACAGAGTCGTACTTTTAAATGGATTGGCCAGATTCATAGAATGCAACGTGTTGCACCTATCACTTGGGACACATGGCACAGAGTCTGCCTCTGCAGCACAGATATAAGGCTGGCTGGCCCCCAGGGAGCTCACTTGCCTGAACTACATGCTACTGGACCACATCCCTGCTACCACTGCTGCTGTCTCTGCATCCTCTGGCTCCTGCTATGGCACATTCTCTGGAGAGGACCCCAGCCTTCACTGAGGAGGAGAACCAGGCCCTGCTGGACGGGCTCCTTCCACAGTACAGCAAGCTGTATGGGAAACCAGAGGAGCAGGTGAGTGTGCTGTCCACTGACTTCATAATTATGCATGTTGGCTGATTAGCAGTACTAGCAGTGTGTACACCAGTGGCAAACATTCTCAATGACTACTTTCATCCCCCAAAGTGTGTGGATGCACGTAATGAATAGGTTTCCTGCTGCTAAAGTGCATTATTGCAAGCTTAAACTATCCAGGCATTGTTAACATGTCAGACATGCAGGTGATTTTTCCTTCCCCATGGTTGCACTACCTGTTTAATTCATTTCCCTTTGTGATGATGACATGTATAACCAAATGTGTGCTGCACAAATCTGGGGCATTTGTGTTAATGTACTTTTCACTTTGTCATCCTCACAGGTTGATGCCCACCAGAAGCAGGAGATCTGGCTGACCATCGCCTGGGCTGTTCATTCTGTGGGGGTCTACAAGCGCCGGATCCGCAACTGCCAGAAGAGGTGGCAGGACCTACGGGGCTGGACCCAGAGGATAGCTAGAGTCCAGCTGAAGCTGTCACCTCCACGCAGGAGGGGCGGACACCGGACCCTGACTCCCCACATGCTCCGGATACTGGCGGTGGTCTTCCCAGACCTGGATGGGCAGCTGAAGGCCAGACAGCAGCAGGAAGGGGGTAAGTCCATGCCTAATCTGTGTACTATGTCTGACATGCTAATTGCAGTCTTTTGGCCTGGTCACACTTCCACATTACGTAGGTCTTGTAGTCCAATACTCAGCTCCCTCAATTGTGTGATGCACCCTCCTCATCTGTTCCACAGGTGTGGCCCCTACAGTCTGTTGCTTGTGTCACTAGGGCACTGTGTCCCTGCAGTCAGCTATGCTTCATCTACCGGACAGCATCTGTTCCTGTGACTCTGTTGTGTGTTTCATGGGTGGGTCAATTGTTTACACAATGCCTGAGATCTGACATGTGATCAGTTTGTGCCCTTGAGATGTGTACCAATCGCTGGTCTGACTCGCAACATGTGGCTGGGGTATTCCAAACAAACCCATGCAACAAGGGACTCCAATTTTGGGGCCTCAGGAGTATGTATATCAAGTATGTCACACTTGCTTAGCCACCTGACTACTGTCCAGGGCCAAACACTGTTTCATGTAGACGTGGCCAGTCAATGCTCCTCAAGGGTATTTTGAAAAACTCTGTAATCCCACTCCTGTGTATGAAATTGCAGGTTGTGCTTAGTGACATGTGCCCTCAGGTGTCTGCCTCTGTGTCATTAGGGTGTGGCTTGTTGTTATGTACAACTGTTGTGTCCATGATTCAGGATGTCAGCATGACATCTGAGATGTGACTGTGAGAGACAAGACCTGTGTGACATATAGGTGCGTGATCATCTGACAGTGCGCAATGGTGTATGCAACTGTGTCCTTCATGCAGCTGGGTTACATGCATGGCAGACTGTGATGTGTTAGTGTACAGGGATTTGTGTTTGCAGAGACTCATATGTATGATTTGCATGATGTGGGGTCTTCTGGATCCTGGATATGTAGTTTGCATGGGATTGGCAAGTGCGCCGGTCATCTGCAGAGTTAGCTTTACCCCTGAGCTAGGATTGCGAGTCAGTGCATATTGTTGTTGTCTGGATGCCCTGCCCCTGTGACAGGTGAAAGTGTTGACTGACTTTCAGGGCATCCCAGTGCCATGGCATTTAACTTGCTATGAGTGATCCTGCATTGTGTTTAAGTGTGCACCATGCACCCCATTGTGGCATTGCCCATCAGGACATGGGTACATCATAGTGTGTGTTGCTGGCATGCATCACAAGCATGTGAAATGAGTCTCTGCCCATCCCTTCATCCGGACACCTGTACTGAGTCAGTAGCAAGAGATGTGCTGTGTGTATAGTGGCATACTCCTACATGTTCACTTGCATTTACAACTAATGTGTGGGTGGTGCATGTTGGCACATTGGGGTGTTAGCATCCAACATGCAACGGACATATGTGTGAAAGTCAAGGAGGAATATGTCTGACATGGTTGATGTTGAGAATGACAATTGTCTTATTCTAAACAGTGTTGTCACTTTGAGCTGTGTTTAGCTGACGATGCCAGGGCTTGCCCTGTGATGTGATGTACTCACTGTGGTATGTGCAGTCGGTGCAGGTGACTGATGTTGTTCTCTTACTTCCTATTCCTATCCAGATACATCCACGGCCACAGGAGTGGATAGCTCCACAGACCAGGAGGAGCCACAGAGCCTGACAGGGACAGAAGGAGAGGAGTCGGGTGGACCCAGTGGCACGGAGGGTGAGTGGAGCCTCACAGAGGAGTCGTCAGCACCATCACCCCCAGCTGAGGGCCACAGCAGCTCTGAGGATGACTCCTTTGTGGAGGCGGGTGTCAGCAGCCACCAAACCCCAGCTAGTGAGGCTGTCCCCGCCACCGCCACCACCACCACCACCACCACCCTCCCATCGGCTCCCATCCCAGAGGACCCTGTGGGCTCCTGTGTTCGTGAGCATGTCTCCTTTGTGCCAGGCACTGCACAACCTGCCCCTGTGTCCCCTGCTGCCCTCAGTGAGGAGTCTGTGGACTTACTTAGACAGATCCATGTAGGGAAGACATCGATGCTGAAGGTCCTCCATGCAAACACAGGTATGTTGACACAACTGGTGTAATTCATGGAGGGCATTTCCTTGGGCATTTCCTCGGGCATGTCTGGACGTGCACACAAGCAAGCGCAGGGGACTGATACCACAACCTCTCCGCAGTCCTCCGAGACCTCTCCCTCCCAGCCCCCTTCCCTTGCCTCACCTGCAACCCCATCCCCCCAGAAGCTCTTCCTCTGTGACCTTGGTCTCTTCCCCACCGACCCTGCAGATCCTGATTACAAGGGGAAGAGGAAGTCCCCACACACAGAGGGGAGTGCCCCTCACACCCGGACACCCTGCCCCAGGCAAAGTCAGACAGAGACCCCCACCCACAAGTCCCCCCAGCGCCAGAAGAGCAAGACCCCTCCGCCACCATGCAGCTCCAAGGCAAAGTCTCTGTCCTCCATCATCCAGGACACCACTCCAGAGGTTCCCCCGCCACTCCCTGCCCCGGGTTCCCCCACCCACAGATACACCATCCCCAAAATGCCTAGGCCATCCCCCCCTAGCACTTGCTCCTCCACACCTGGTCAGACAGTTAGTGCCACTGATGTGGGGACCGTGTCCCCCCCTGCCCTGCCGACCTCACCTGTTCCCCATTCCGCTCCCATGGATGTAGGCACTGCATTGGAGTCCACGACCACCCCGTCTGACTTGGGCACTGCAGTGGTGAGCCAATCCACTCCATCTGACCTGCCCACTGGAGTTGTGCTGGCACCCAACCCATCTGACTTGTTCCCCACAGTTGTGACAGCACCCACCACTTCAGTCAGCTCCACTGCAGTTGCAAGTGTCTCCCCTGCATCCACCACCTCTTCACTGCCTCCTTCTGCTGCGCCCTGATCCTGTCCCTGCGGTGCCTGGCCTGACCCCATGTATGGCCCTCCGCGGGATGACCCCGGTCCTTAGCAGTGCAGGCAAGCAAGGTGTGACAGTTGTCACTCTAATTCACTCCTTGGCATTTATACAGGGACTGGCCATTGGCCTTTTGTTTGCACAGACGTTTAACCTTTAAAATGCTGAATAAAGCTTTTTTCTTTCTCCCTGTGAACTAGATTGAGCTGTACATTATGTTGATGATGTTTAACATACCCTTGCACCTGTGATGCTTTGTTTACAATGTTGAATACTGATGTGTTGCTGTGAGATATTCCCTGTGGTCCATGAGATATGTATTCTATTCTGGTGGGTATCCATGTCATGCTTTGCAGCTACCTGGGTGTGTCAGGATCAACTATTTGTGGACATCTGTCTGTGAGCATTTCATTTGCATGGTCACATCTCTGGATTGCACCCATACACATATGATGTGCTTCCCATTGTTCAATTTGTCACTTCCACATACTTTGTGCTCATCAACACTCGACCTACAGGTGTGGGCATCATTGTAATAGGAGCAACTGGGTCCTCTGTGCAACTTGCTAGACATATGTTTTGGGTGTGTGCAGATGAATTAGGGGAGACTCACGTACCCAGGCTGTTGTGACCAGAGCCTTCATTGTGTGGTAACTGATGGCTGACTGACCAACTGTTCTGCAGACATGAGTGAGACTTCCAGTGAATATGTTTAGCACAGCTGGGCTTCCACAGGAGTTGGGTCCCCTCAAGTAAGTGTGTTGTCCAGTGACATGGCCTGGGCCCATGGTGTGTGTTGTATGAGCATGTGTGTGTGTCCACATCCCTGTTTGTACACAGACTGTGCTCCCTTGATATGTTCCTGTTGTTGATGCTTGCTTAGTGGTACTGGGTTCATCCCACTACTTTTCCAATGGGCTACCAGATGTGTGGGTGCATGACACCCTACTGTTAATTGGTGTATCATCATTGGGATTTGTCAGTTCTGAGTGGTGATGATGTTGTCAGACACAGATGGGACACAGTCAGGGTTCCTCAGGGCACCTGTTTATTTGCTAACTCATGTACTTGTCCCTAGGTGATAGTTTTCAGTGATTGAGACATTTTTATGTGTTTGTGACTGCTCCCACTTGTCAGGTTCATGGCTTTGATGCTGGCAGGTGTCAGCATGTGTGCCTTGTGGTTCTCCTAGGCTTCTGCATTGTCCTGGGACTCTGGCAGGGATTCTGGAGGTTACGTGCGCTTTGTGGTCATGGCCATGTACCGCATACTGTACAGTATGTCTGTCATTCCCCAGGGTTGTAAACTGTCCTTGTATGATGTGTCTGTACACCTTAGTTCCTCCCAACATTCCTGTGTTTGTCATGGGTGCATGTGTAATATCACCTGTCCATGTGGGCTTCACAGATACACGTCGTTACAGTTCAGGGTGTGTGGTGATGAGGGTGGACTGATGTGGACGTTTGCATGGATAGTTCCCTAGCTCCCGTTTTCCATGGATGAGGGGCCATGCTGAGCGATTTGTGTTTGTGTATGTGTGATGTACGTTTGTGGAACAGGACACATGTCTGGGTTTCCCAGTTTGTACGACATCTGCCTTTGTCATCACAGTGGAGGAGTCATGCATGCTTGTGTCACCCCAATGTCTGGTCCCTGGGGGTAGTGCTGTTGTGTGTCAGTCTCTTGCTGTGTTAGTTGGTGTTCATTTCAGCTTGTGTCACATGTGTCTGTTGTGCTCCCTCTCATCTCCCAATGCCTGATTGCCCACTGAGGGTGTCCCAATGATGGTTTACTTTTGTATGGCACTGTGTCCACATCTGTGTCACTGTGGTTCTGCCCCCCTCATGTGTTGTGTAGTTGCCTGGGGATACTGTGACACACACACACACATGCTGTGTCAGATGTGCAGTGTGAGTTTGCCTGTTTGTGTTTGTGCATCTGCACCAGTGCATTGGTATTGCTGTTGTGGGCCTTTGTCTGGATTCTGATTCTGTGATTTTGCATGCTGTCCCTGTGAGTCATATCACATCATTGTGCACATTCATCCTGGTTGTTAGGTGCCATTGCTGGCATGGTATGTGAGTTTGTGAGCTGACACCTACAGTCTACACTTGTTGTTTTGATTGGTGTGTCTATTTTCGAGATGTGTGCATGCTTGGTGATGGTCACTACTGCTCTTGTGTCATTGTACACAGTAAGCATTGTCAGCCCCCATGTGTGGTGCTTGTCTGCACATGGCCGAGAGTGTGTTATGTTTTCACAGCACTGTTAGCCTTTCCACATCTCTGTGTGTATGGGACACAACTACTAGTTTGCCCCAGAAGTGTTTAATGTGTTGGGAGCAGGGATCATACATGCTGTTTGTCATTTGCAGCTTTGACCATGATGACACTTACCTTTTGGTCACTGTGATGAGGAGGGGTTTAGTCCCCATCACCACAATGCTCAACATCTGCTGAATTTTGGAAGCCCACACTTCACTTCTGTTCTACACAGTGAGGGGGTGTTATTTTTACATTGCGACAGTGCTAAGGTGATGCTTGCCTTGTGTATGTCACACTCATGTGTTGGTCACACATGTGCTGTTACTTACATTGTATGTTCGTAGCCATAATCACTGTTGTGGGCATTTGTCACAGACTACACACTGTTGACATGATGTCAGGGGGGGATTTATTTTGCGGACATACCTGATGTTGGAGTATGCTGGATATGTTGCGCATCACCCACACTATGGTTGGGGTTGGCAGGGGTGATGGACAACAGGTCCCCTATGAGTAGGGGTGGCAGGGGTGATGGGCAATAAGTCCCCTGTGAGAGGGGGTTACAGGGGTGATGGGCAACAGGTCCCCTGTGAGTGGGGGTGGAAGTTGTGATGGGCAGCATAAGCCCTATGAGTGGGGGTGGCAGTAGTGCTGGGCAACAGGTCCCCTAAGAGTGGGGGTGGCAGTAGTGATGGGCAACATATGCCCTATGGGTGTGGGTGGCAGGGGTGATGGGCAACATCAGCCCCATGGCTGGGGGTGGCAGGGGTGATGGGCAACAGGTCCCCTCTGAGTGGGGTTGGCAGTAGTGATGGGCAACATAAGCCCTATGGGTGGGGGTGGCAGGGGTGATGGGCAACAGGTCCCCTGTGAGTGGGGGTGGCAGGGGTGATGGGCAACAGGTCCCCTGTGAGTGGGGGTGGCAGCAGTGATGGGCAACATAAGCCCTATGGGTGGGGGTGGCAGGGGTAATGGACAACAGGTCCCCTGTGAGTAGGGGTGGCAGGGGTGATGGGCAACATAAGCCCTATGTGTAGGGGTGGCAGGGGTGATGGGCACCAGGTCCCCTGTGAGTGGGGGTGGCAGGGGTGATGGGCAACATAAGCCCTATGGGTGGGGGTGGCAGGGGTGATGGGCAACAGGTCCCCTGTGAGTGGGCGTGGAAGGGGTGATGGGCAACAGGTCCCCTGTGAGTGGGGGTGGAAGGGGTGATGGGCAACAGGTCCCCTGTGAGTGGGGGAGGCAGTAGTGATGGGCAACATAAGCCCTATGGGTGGGGGAGGCAGGGGTGATGGGCAACAGGTCCCCTGTGAGTGGGGCTGGCAGGAGTGATGGGCAACAGGTCCCCTGTGAGTGGGGGTGGCAGGGGTGAAGGGCAAAAGGTCCCCTGTGAGTGGGGGTGGCAGGGGTGATGGGCAACAGGTCCCCTGTGAGTAGGGGTGGCAGGGGTGATGGGCAACAGGTCCCCTGTGAGTGGGGGTGGCAGTAGTGATGGGCTACATAAGCCCTATGGGTGGGGGTGGCAGTGGTGATGGGCAACAGGTCCCCAGTGGTTGGGGGTGGCAGTAGTGATGGACAACAGGTCCCCTATGTGTGGGGGTGGCAGGAGTGTTGGGCAACATAAGCCCTATGGGTGGGGGTGGCAGTAGTGATGGGCAACATACGCCCTATGAGTGGGGGTGGCAGTATTGCAGGGCAACAGGTCCCCTATGAGTGGGGGTGGCAGTAGTTATGTGCAACATAAGCCCTATGAGTGGGGGTGGCAGTAGTGATGGGCAACAGGTCCCCTATGGGTAGGGGTGGCAGGAGTGCTGGGCAACATAAGCCCTATGAGTGGGCGTGGCAGTAGTGATGGTCAACATGAGCCCTATGGGTGGGGGTGATAGTGGTGCTGGCCATACAACCCCTATGGTGGCCTGTTGTCAGTGGCCAGGATATGGATCCCCTGTGTGTGTGTGCCATATTGTAGATTCGTGTCGTTTGTGTGGTAGGTGTCTGACGCCGTCCGTGTCTGTTCCTGAGCTTGTCATAGATGTAGAGTACTGGTATGACCTGCGCGATGGGATTCATGATGTGTTCCTCTCGTACATGCTGCTTTTGCTCCCTTCTCATACCCGTTGCAAGCTGGTCCGTCTCGTAGCCGTGGATTGAGTTGTGGCGCGAATCGGAGCTGATCTGCTTCTTTTCCAGATGCTGTGATGTGACGTACGTGGTGACCCGTCCAGCGCGTAGGAAGTAATTGTCAGGGCGGAAACTGCTATGTATACTGCTTCCGGGCGACTCGGTTCAGCGTTAGGAGTTACGGCTCGGACGGAGAATGAAGCTTTAATCACAGCCTACGTGTCGGTCGGGTTTTTGGCAGTTATGCGCATCGTACTTCATCAACAGGACGGACTTGCTATGGGTACGTGTCAGTCGCAAGGTAAGGCTACGAACAGCTCTCCGAGAGCTGTCCGACCCGGATTGGAAACGACCCCATAGTGTTATTAAAATTTATCACATTTAATATGTAATTAAGATTAAATTTAGTCATTTTAAATATATTTTAAATTACTCACCGCACTTATCCCCTATAAACCAAACATACAGCTCCTAAAAAATAAATTACTGAACACAGGAAAAAACATTCATATTGCATTAAAAAAAATGAATAAAAAAATATTTAGTACTAAAGTTAAAAATTCATCACATTAAATAATTTAAAGTATTTTATCGAAATTGGAAAAACAAAGATAACTTACATCGATAACCTAATTTCAATATTTTTGAGCGCAATATTACATTCTATGATATTTTAATAACACTTTGGGGCCAATTCCGATTTCGGCCGCAAAACGAACCAACCGACATGGATCCGGACCGAATACCGACCGACACGGACCAGCACCGTACGACCCGTGCAGTACGATGCAACGCAAGTGAATTACAACCGAAAAGCACGAAATACAAGCCATACGGCCGAGCCGGAGGGAAAATAGTGATCCGGCCGGAAAACCAACGCTATTTTCACAGACTGTCACAAACCCGAAATCAACCCGACCGACCCGTACCCGCGATGTACGATTAGCGCAGTTGCGATGCAATGCGTGTAAAACCAGACCGGCTCACACGAAGACCAAGCCGCACGACCGACACGCACAGACAACGTGGCACACAAGCAATAGAGACTGCCGCGAATGACGCGTACCAAACACAGAAGACAGGCAGCATGAACGAAGCAGAGAAGGCCGCACAAGACAACGATAAGGTTAACAAGGGGGACCCGATTAAGGTAGCTTAGGACCACGGGTATATCAATTAATTTAGAGAACAATGGTCCTTCGCCTAAATTCAATTAAAAAAGAAAGAAGTATTGCAACATAGACTACAATGAGACCTATGTGTATTTTTCCTAAGTCCAGCCGGACAAAGGAACATTTATTCTAAGGTATTCATAGAGATAAGGAAATAAAGAGTAAATAAACAAGGGCACAATCCTGTACCAAGTTTTCAAAAGGGGGAGACAAGGAAGTCAGATTTGAAAGAAAGAAAATAACAGGCAAAACGTTTGTCGGAGCAAACAGAGGGCTTAGAAATCAATAAACAATTCCAGTAAGCACAACCAAACAGAAACCACCAAACATTTTCACAGTGGATAAAAATTGTGGTACTGTAATAGAAAGTCGACGACGTTTCGATCCCAAGCTCCTAATAATGTGGGATCATCATCAGGACTAGAGTTTGAGAGGAAGTTGCCTGGTATGCATAGGCAATGCCTGTTAACATGAATATTTGGAAAAGAAGGGGGAGAGAAAACAAACAAAACAAATTTGTTCCACAATTCTGTTTGACTTGCATTAAAACAACAATTGTGAGGTCCAAGGACGTGCCTCATGCTTGTGGTGAGTGCTGATGCTTGTTAAAAAAAGTCCGTGGTCGGGAGTGTGGAGGAAGAATTCATTTGCGTGGTGCCCAGGTCGCCGTTGATGTGGCTGAAGGTAGAGGTTCGTGTGCGTGGCCATCTAGCAAACAATTGACTAGATGCTGATCATGCGCTGAGCATCGTTGGTGAATTAATTCCTTTTATTTGGAGGAGTTGATAAGGGCGAGGTAGAAGAAGTTGTAAGGTGGAAAACAACTTACAATTTGAAAAATAAAAACAATTACCTAAGGTATCGACGAGAGGAGAATTCTCGCAAACGTGCTCCAATGAGCAGGGCAATCAATGGCAGTCGGTGGACACTGTGATTAGGGAGGGAGAGGGAAAGTTAGAGTATTGCAAGGAACGGGGATGGACCTGATCGAGTGGTATGTCTGCTTACCGTTTAAAAGTGGAAAGGTTCAAATAGAGAGGGCGCGGTTAATCCCGGGTGTAGTAACCAATTTCTGCGTCTTTAATTAGGATATGTAGAGCTAAGGGGATAAAGAGATAAAAAGGCGGGGGGAGATAATTAACGGGAGATGAGGACGAGGTGTCCTAGGCAGGGGATAGATAGTTACAGGCTTACCTGCTATGGTTGGCTCTGCAGGCGATAGTTCAGGAAAACGTCCAAGGGTAACAACGAAACGGCAGCTACAATGGCTGTCCGTTACATGGAAACGAGCTGGGTGGGAAAGGAGGAGCTCATTAGTGGACGTGGCTAGTGTTGAGGTAGGAACGGGTGTGATAGGCCAGTTATCGCTTACCTCAACAGAGTCTCAGAGGGACGTGTAGTGGCGTCCGGTCCTCATTGTGGAATGATCTCTGAGGTCCCGGTGCGTTTAAAATGGAGGTGGGACTCAATGAAGCCCCGTGCAAGGGAGTGAAAATAGTAATAGGACTGTGCTGGGAAGTGAAAGTAGGGGACATCTTGGAGTGGTGAAAATTAAATGTGACTGTTTGAAATACAGTTATACTTGTTACGGTCAACATTGGTAATTTGCAAAAAAGGGGTTATTGTCAAAAACATATTGCGATTTAAAACAAAAAAATTCGGTTGGGCTACCTTTGTAGATAGAAAACGGCAATTTGACAAAGTGACAACATGATCAACCATAAAAAACATTGGTCAAAACAAGTACACCCCGATTTTTGAGCACTATTAGAAAACTGGGTGGAATAGTTCAGTTATTACTTCAATGGTTATTAAAGCAGTGTAGTCCAATCTTCTGTCCTGTTCAAGCCATTACGAATAGAGCCATAGGTAATGATAGATTTAAGTTCTTCTCGGTTCAGTAGTTGCACAATGTCTCATCCACGATGTGGCAGTTTCAGAACTTTTAAAACAGTCCAGCGAATGTCATTCTCGTTGTGATTAGCCTCTGTGAAGTGCTCAACCAGCGGCGCATTTGGAGTCCTACATCGTATTCTGCTTCTATGTTGGCAGATTCTTGTCTTCACTTTCTGTGTGGTTTGCCCAATGTAGATTTTATGACATGGGCAGTAGATGAGATAGATCACATTTGATGTGTTGCAGTTAGAAAAAGAGTGGCAAAGTGAAGTAATGTTATTAAAAGTGAAACTTTTACCCTCCACGGTGAATGCACAAACAGTACAACAACCACATTTGAAATGACCAATTACAGGAGAGAGGCCCCAAGCGACATCAAGAGTAGAGGCAGTTACAGGACAGGGCAAGGAGGCTCGGATAAGATGATCTTTCAAATTTTTGTTCTTTTTAAATGCGAATAAAGGTTTCTCTAGTTCTAGATTGCCTACATTCAAGATCGGCCAATGGTGGAGTATCATCTTCCTCAATTTATTTGAGACTGGAGAGAATGTTGTCACACATGCTAATCTTTATGTTTCTTTTTTCGGTTTGGGGGTCAGCAGGACTTCCCTTGGGCAATACCATGCGCGTTTTGATGCATTTTTCACTATTTTTCTAGGGTAACCTCTAGCTTTCAGTTTCGCCGAAAGGTAGTTTGCCTCTCTGAAATAATCAGTTTTGCAAGAGCAATTTCTCCTAATTCGTAAGAATTGGGAGTAGGACAGTGAGTCCCTAAGGGCCCTAGGGTGATTGCTAGTGTAGTTCAACAATGTGTTGCGCTCTGTAGGTTTGCGGTATAGGCGTGTGAGTAGTACACCTTCATGGTGAAAAAAGGTGAGATCTAGGAAGGCAATTGAATTTTTATCCGTCGTGATAGTAAAGGAGAGACCTGAACAATTGTTATTCATCCAATGTACAAAGGCGGGCAGGGTTTCTGTGTTCTGTTTCCAAATGATAAAAATATCCTCTATGTATCTACGCCAAAGGCTGATACAAGGAAAAAAAGGGTTTCAATCAGTGAGAATAACATTTAGTTCTAATTGGTCCATAAACAGCACTGCCAGATTTGGGGCAAAAATTGCACCCATAGACGTGCCTTTGATTTGCTGGTAAAATTTGTTTTCGAACCAAAAGAAATTGCGTGTAAGACAAAGTTCAAGGAGTTGTAAGATGAAGTGACTAGGGACAGCGTGTGGACGGGGACGTGAGTCAAGGGTCTTTTGTATTGCCAAAAGGGCAGCTGTCTGAGGTATGTTGGTGTATAAGGACTCAACGTCCATGGTACAAAGAGTTTCAGATGTCGGATTGTACGGGTGATGTTCAATTAAATTAATCATAGCCATGGAATCTCTAACGTAGCATTGTGTATTGGGGACAAAGCCTTTAATGAAAAAATCTACGTATGCCCCTAGTGGTTCCAAAATTGAGCCGCAAGCCGAAACAATTGGTCGGCCTGGGGGATTGGATGTGTTTTTGTGGATTTTGGGAAGTGTATAAATGACAGGAATGCGAGGAGTTTTGACATTTAGGAAATTGAACTCTTTTTTGGAGAGAAAACCAGCTTGCAGTCCATCAGTGGTTGTTTTCAGGATCAATTCTTGGATCTCTTTCGTTGGATTTTTAGCCAGAAGCATATAGTCATCTTTGTTGTCTAGTTGGCGCTGAATTTCAGCTATATAAGCTGTTTTTTCCTGAAGGACTATTCCACCGCCCTTGTCTGCGCTTTTGATGACAAGAGTGTCGACAGTTTTCAAATGGCTGATCGCTTGTTTTTCTTTTAAGGAAATATTAAAGGGAATGAATTGCCTTTTATTCTGTATTAGGGAGAGGTCTTTCATAACCATTTTTTCAAATGTCAATATTTCGGGTGGAATCATTCCTGCTGAAGGTAAGAAGGTAGATGGAGGTCGAAAAGGGGTGTTGCAAATTTGTTCAGGTGTGGGGTGTAGCTGAAAAAAGGCTTGTAGGCGAATGCGCCTAAAAAATCTAAGAAGTTCTGTGTGTAGTTCCATATAGTCAGGTGGCACTGTAGGGACAAAAGCTAAGCCTTTTTTAAGGAGAGAAAGTTCTTCTGTAGCTAGTAGATAACTAGACAGATTGAAAATGGGAATAGTATCAGTGTATTGGAGAAATGGGTTGCCTGAGGCTACCATTGGTAGAAGTTGTTGCGGGTTCTCCGTTCCCCTGGTTGGTTGTACCATCGCTGGTTTCTCTTGGCTCTCCCGCGTTGTGGCGGATCTTGAGGGCCTCTGGCTAAAAAAGGCTGCTGGTGGGTGCTTCCACGTCTAGTGGTGCTAGTCCCTTCACCAGGGTCGGAATTATCAGATGATTCAGCTGAGGTATCTGAAAAACCTACAAGATTTTGACGTCTATTATATCTGCCCCAGGGGCGATTGTTTTGGTGGGTGGTGTAAGATCTGTTTGTGTAAAAGTCTTTGTGTAAATACGGGTAGGTAGCCTCTACACTATAGGTCCTAATATCTTTCTTGATTTTGTTGGCCTTCTTGTTCTGCTCTATTCTCTGAAAGTCTAATACAGTTTTGTCAATCTGTTCAAGCAGTTTTTGGGCCTCTGCTGTGGGATTGGAGTCCTGGATCTGCTTAAGGATATCTGATATTTCTGAATCTAAGTTTTTAAGGGTTTCTGTGGCAATGTCTATCCCCAGTACTAACCAGTGGCGTGAACAGGTAGTTCCGATATAGCTGAAGTTTGATATGTATTTGGGATTGTCAGTAAAGATACCTGGGATGTTGCGTACCTGTAGGCCAAGGGGAATAACTTCTGCTTTCAGGTATTCTGTGAGCATCAAGATCATTAGTTGCAGGCGGACTTGTTTTTTCTTAAGCTTTTCTAGTTGATCAGGTATCGAAGTATTTGATGATGTTGGTATGTCTGAGGTGTCGGATAGTAATGATGGACCTGAGCAAAGTTGTTTAATGTAGTCATCTGTATAGAGTGGAGTAAATGCTGACATACTCTAGAGTGAAAGTAGAGATAAGGGTGAAATTGGTAGGGAGAGGTGGATAGAGGAGAAAACAATACTAGGTAGGCCCGACCAAGAGTAGGTTGGGGGGGGTAGAAATACCCTTGCAATCCAGCGATTGCGCTAAGTGACGATAAGGTTAACAAGGGGGACCCGATTAAGGTAGCTTAGGACCACGGGTATATCAATTGATTTAGAGAACAATGGTCCTTCGCCTAAATTCAATTAAAAAAGAAAGAAGTATTGCAACATAGACTACAATGAGACCTATGTGTATTTTTCCTAAGTCCAGCCGGACAAAGGAACATTTATTCTAAGGTATTCATAGAGATAAGGAAATAAAGAGTAAATAAACAAGGGCACAATCCTGTACCAAGTTTTCAAAAGGGGGAGACAAGGAAGTCAGATTTGAAAGAAAGAAAATAACAGGCAAAACGTTTGTCGGAGCAAACAGAGGGCTTAGAAATCAATAAAAAATTCCAGTAAGCACAACCAAACAGAAACCAACAAACATTTTCACAGTGGATAAAAATTGTGGTACTGTAATAGAAAGTCGACGACATTTCGATCCCAAGCTCCTAATAATGTGGGATCATCATCAGGACTAGAGTTTGAGAGGAAGTTGCCTGGTATGCTTAGGCAATGCCTGTTAACATGAATATTTGGAAAAGAAGGGGGAGAGAAAACAAACAAAACAAATTTGTTCCACAATTCTGTTTGACTTGCATTAAAACAACAATTGTGAGGTCCAAGGACGTGCCTCATGCTTGTGGTGAGTGCTGATGCTTGTTAAAAAAAGTCAGTGGTCGGGAGTGTGGAGGAAGAATTCATTTGCGTGGTGCCCAGGTCGCCGTTGTTGTGGCTGAAGGTAGTGGTTCGTGTGCGTGGCCATCTAGCAAACAATTGACTAGATGCTGATCATGCGCTGAGCATCGTTGGTTAATTAATTCCTTTTATTTGGAGGAGTTGATAAGGGCGAGGTAGAAGAAGTTGTAAGGTGGAAAACAACTTACAATTTGAAAAATAAAAACAATTACCTAAGGTATCGACGAGAGGAGAATTCTCGCAAACGTGCTCCAATGAGCAGGGCAATCAATGGCAGTCGGTGGACACTGTGATTAGGGAGGGAGAGGGAAAGTTAGAGTATTGCAAGGAACGGGGATGGACCTGATCGAGTGGTATGTCTGCTTACCGTTTAAAAGTGGAAAGGTTCAAATAGAGAGGGCGCGGTTAATCCCGGGTGTAGTAACCAATTTCTGCGTCTTTAAATAGGATATGTAGAGCTAAGGGGATAAAGAGATAAAAAGGCGGGGGGAGATAATTAACGGGAGATGAGGACGAGGTGTCCTAGGCAGGGGATAGATAGTTACAGGCTTACCTGCTATGGTTGGCTCTGCAGGCGATAGTTCAGGAAAACGTCCAAGGGTCACAACGAAACGGCAGCTACAATGGCTGTCCGTTACATGGAAACGAGCTGGGTGGGAAAGGAGGAGCTCATTAGTGGACGTGGCTAGTGTTGAGGTAGGAACGGGTGTGATAGGCCAGTTATCGCTTACCTCAACAGAGTCTCAGAGGGACGTGTAGTGGCGTCCGGTCCTCATTGTGGAATGATCTCTGAGGTCCCGGTGCGTTTAAAATGGAGGTGGGACTCAATGAAGCCCCGTGCAAGGGAGTGAAAATAGTAATAGGACTGTGCTGGGAAGTGAAAGTAGGGGACATCTTGGAGTGGTGAAAATTAAATGTGACTGTTTGAAATACAGTTATACTTGTTACGGTCAACATTGGTAATTTGCAAAAAAAGGGGTTATTGTCAAAAACATATTGCGATTTAAAACAAAAAAATTCGGTTGGGCTACCTTTGTAGATAGAAAACGGCAATTTGACAAAGTGACAACATGATCAACCATAAAAAACATTGGTCAAAACAAGTACACCCCGATTTTTGAGCACTATTAGAAAACTGGGTGGAATAGTTCAGTTATTACTTCAATGGTTATTAAAGCAGTGTAGTCCAATCTTCTGTCCTGTTCAAGCCATTACGAATAGAGTCATAGGTAATGATAGATTTAGGTTCTTCTCGGTTCAGTAGTTGCACAATGTCTCCTCCACGATGTGGCAGTTTCAGAACTTTTAAAACAGTCCAGCGAATGTCATTCTCGTTGTGATTAGCCTCTGTGAAGTGCTCAACCAGCGGCGCATTTGGAGTCCTACATCGTATTCTGCTTCTATGTTGGCAGATTCTTGTCTTCACTTTCTGTGTGGTTTGCCCAATGTAGATTTTATGACATGGGCAGTAGATGAGATAGATCACATTTGATGTGTTGCAGTTAGAAAAAGAGTGGCAAAGTGAAGTAATGTTATTAAAAGTGAAACTTTTACCCTCCACGGTGAATGCACAAACAGTACAACAACCACATTTGAAATGACCAATTACAGGAGAGAGGCCCCAAGCGACATCAAGAGTAGAGGCAGTTACAGGACAGGGCAAGGAGGCTCGGATAAGATGATCTTTCAAATTTTTGTTCTTTTTAAATGCGAATAAAGGTTTCTCTAGTTCTAGATTGCCTACATTCAAGATCGGCCAATGGTGGAGTATCATCTTCCTCAATTTATTTGAGACTGGAGAGAATGTTGTCACACATGCTAATCTTTGTGTTTCTTTTTTCGGTTTGGGGGTCAGCAGGACTTCCCTTGGGCAATACCATGCGCGTTTTGATGCATTTTTCACTATTTTTCTAGGGTAACCTCTAGCTTTCAGTTTCGCCGAAAGGTAGTTTGCCTCTCTGAAATAATCAGTTTTGCAAGAGCAATTTCTCCTAATTCGTAAGAATTGGGAGTAGGGCAGTGAGTCCCTAAGGGCCCTAGGGTGATTGCTAGTGTAGTTCAACAATGTGTTGCGCTCTGTAGGTTTGCGGTATAGGCGTGTGAGTAGTACACCTTCATGGTGAAAAATGGTGAGATCTAGGAAGGCAATTGAATTTTTATCCGTCGTGATAGTAAAGGAGAGACCTGAACAATTGTTATTCATCCAATGTACAAAGGCGGGCAGGGTTTCTGTGTTCTGTTTCCAAATGATAAAAATATCATCTATGTATCTACGCCAAAGGCTGATACAAGGAAAAAAAGGGTTTGAATCAGTGAGAATAACATTTAGTTCTAATTGGTCCATAAACAGCACTGCCAGATTTGGGGCAAAAATTGCACCCATAGACGTGCCTTTGATTTGCTGGTAAAATTTGTTTTCGAACCAAAAGAAATTGCGTGTAAGACAAAGTTCAAGGAGTTGTAAGATGAAGTGACTAGGGACAGCGTGTGGACGGGGACGTGAGTCAAGGGTCTTTTGTATTGCCAAAAGGGCAGCTGTCTGAGGTATGTTGGTGTATAAGGACTCAACGTCCATGGTACAAAGAGTTTCAGATGTCGGATTGTACGGGTGATGTTCGATTAAATTAATCATAGCCATGGAATCTCTAACGTAGCATTGTGTATTGGGGACAAAGCCTTTAATGAAAAAATCTACGTATGCCCCTAGTGGTTCCAAAATTGAGCCGCAAGCCGAAACAATTGGTCGGCCTGGGGGGTTGGATGTGTTTTTGTGGATTTTGGGAAGTGTATAAATGACAGGAATGCGAGGAGTTTTGACATTTAGGAAATTGAACTCTTTTTTGGAGAGAAAACCAGCTTGCAGTCCATCAGTGGTTGTTTTCAGGATCAATTCTTGGATCTCTTTCGTTGGATTTTTAGCCAGAAGCATATAGTGATCTTTGTTGTCTAGTTGGCGCTGAATTTCAGCTATATTAGCTGTTTTTTCCTGAAGGACTATTCCACCGCCCTTGTCTGCGCTTTTGATGACAAGAGTGTCGACAGTTTTCAAATGGCTGATCGCTTGTTTTTCTTTTAAGGAAATATTAAAGGGAATGAATTGCCTTTTATTCTGTATTAGGGAGAGGTCTTTCATAACCATTTTTTCAAATGTCAATATTTCGGGTGGAATCATTCCTGCTGAAGGTAAGAAGGTAGATGGAGGTCGAAAAGGGGTGTTGCAAATTTGTTCAGGTGTGGGGTGTAGCTGAAAAAAGGCTTGTAGGCGAATGCGCCTAAAAAATCTAAGAAGTTCTGTGTGTAGTTCCATATAGTCAGGTGGCACTGTAGGGACAAAAGATAAGCCTTTTTTAAGGAGAGAAAGATCTTCTGTAGCTAGTAGATAACTAGACAGATTGAAAGTGGGAATAGTATCAGTGTATTGGAGAAATGGGTTGCCTGAGGCTACCATTGGTAGAAGTTGTTGCGGGTTCTCCGTTCCCCTGGTTGGTTGTACCATCGCTGGTTTCTCTTGGCTCTCCCGCATTGTGGCGGATCTTGAGGGCCTCTGGCTAAAAAAGGCTGCTGGTGGGTGCCTCCACGTCTAGTGGTGCTAGTCCCTTCACCAGGGTCGGAATTATCAGATGATTCAGCTGAGGTATCTGAAAAACCGACAAGATTTTGACGTCTATTATATCTGCCCCAGGGGCGATTGTTTTGGTGGGTGGTGTAAGATCTGTTCGTGTAAAAGTCTTTGTGTAAATACGGGTAGGTAGCCTCTACACTATAGGTCCTAATATCTTTCTTGATTTTGTTGGCCTTCTTGTTCTGCTCTATTCTCTGAAAGTCTAATACAGTTTTGTCAATCTGTTCAAGCAGTTTTTTGGCCTCTGCTGTGGGATTGGAGTCCTGGATCTGCTTAAGGATATCTGATATTTCTGAATCTAAGTTTTTAAGGGTTTCTGTGGCAATGTCTATCCCCAGTACTAACCAGTGGCGTGAACAGGTAGTTCCGATATAGCTGAAGTTTGATATGTATTTGGGATTGTCAGTAAAGATACCTGGGATGTTGCGTACCTGTAGGCCAAGGGGAATAACTTCTGCTTTCAGGTATTCTGTGAGCATCAAGATCATTAGTTGCAGGCGGACTTGTTTTTTCTTAAGCTTTTCTAGTTGATCAGGTATCGAAGTATTTGATGATGTTGGTATGTCTGAGGTGTCGGATAGTAATGATGGACCTGAGCAAAGTTGTTTAATGTAGTCATCTGTATAGAGTGGAGTAAATGCTGACATACTCTAGAGTGAAAGTAGAGATAAGGGTGAAATTGGTAGGGAGAGGTGGATAGAGGAGAAAACAATACTAGGTAGGCCCGACCAAGAGTAGGTTGGGGGGGGTAGAAATACCCTTGCAATCCAGCGATTGCGCTAAGTGACGATAAGGTTAACAAGGGGGACCCGATTAAGGTAGCTTAGGACCACGGGTATATCAATTAATTTAGAGAACAATGGTCCTTCGCCTAAATCCAATTAAAAAAGAAAGAAGTATTGCAACATAGACTACAATGAGACCTATGTGTATTTTTCCTAAGTCCAGCCGGACAAAGGAACATTTATTCTAAGGTATTCATAGAGATAAGGAAATAAAGAGTAAATAAACAAGGGCACAATCCTGTACCAAGTTTTCAAAAGGGGGAGACAAGGAAGTCAGATTTGAAAGAAAGAAAATAACAGGCAAAACGTTTGTCGGAGCAAACAGAGGGCTTAGAAATCAATAAACAATTCCAGTAAGCACAACCAAACAGAAACCACCAAACATTTTCACAGTGGATAAAAATTGTGGTACTGTAATAGAAAGTCGACGACGTTTCGATCCCAAGCTCCTAATAATGTGGGATCATCATCAGGACTAGAGTTTGAGAGGAAGTTGCCTGGTATGCATAGGCAATGCCTGTTAACATGAATATTTGGAAAAGAAGGGGGAGAGAAAACAAACAAAACAAATTTGTTCCACAATTCTGTTTGACTTGCATTAAAACAACAATTGTGAGGTCCAAGGACGTGCCTCATGCTTGTGGTGAGTGCTGATGCTTGTTAAAAAAAGTCCGTGGTCGGGAGTGTGGAGGAAGAATTCATTTGCGTGGTGCCCAGGTCGCCGTTGATGTGGCTGAAGGTAGAGGTTCGTGTGCGTGGCCATCTAGCAAACAATTGACTAGATGCTGATCATGCGCTGAGCATCGTTGGTGAATTAATTCCTTTTATTTGGAGGAGTTGATAAGGGCGAGGTAGAAGAAGTTGTAAGGTGGAAAACAACTTACAATTTGAAAAATAAAAACAATTACCTAAGGTATCGACGAGAGGAGAATTCTCGCAAACGTGCTCCAATGAGCAGGGCAATCAATGGCAGTCGGTGGACACTGTGATTAGGGAGGGAGAGGGAAAGTTAGAGTATTGCAAGGAACGGGGATGGACCTGATCGAGTGGTATGTCTGCTTACCGTTTAAAAGTGGAAAGGTTCAAATAGAGAGGGCGCGGTTAATCCCGGGTGTAGTAACCAATTTCTGCGTCTTTAATTAGGATATGTAGAGCTAAGGGGATAAAGAGATAAAAAGGCGGGGGGAGATAATTAACGGGAGATGAGGACGAGGTGTCCTAGGCAGGGGATAGATAGTTACAGGCTTACCTGCTATGGTTGGCTCTGCAGGCGATAGTTCAGGAAAACGTCCAAGGGTAACAACGAAACGGCAGCTACAATGGCTGTCCGTTACATGGAAACGAGCTGGGTGGGAAAGGAGGAGCTCATTAGTGGACGTGGCTAGTGTTGAGGTAGGAACGGGTGTGATAGGCCAGTTATCGCTTACCTCAACAGAGTCTCAGAGGGACGTGTAGTGGCGTCCGGTCCTCATTGTGGAATGATCTCTGAGGTCCCGGTGCGTTTAAAATGGAGGTGGGACTCAATGAAGCCCCGTGCAAGGGAGTGAAAATAGTAATAGGACTGTGCTGGGAAGTGAAAGTAGGGGACATCTTGGAGTGGTGAAAATTAAATGTGACTGTTTGAAATACAGTTATACTTGTTACGGTCAACATTGGTAATTTGCAAAAAAGGGGTTATTGTCAAAAACATATTGCGATTTAAAACAAAAAAATTCGGTTGGGCTACCTTTGTAGATAGAAAACGGCAATTTGACAAAGTGACAACATGATCAACCATAAAAAACATTGGTCAAAACAAGTACACCCCGATTTTTGAGCACTATTAGAAAACTGGGTGGAATAGTTCAGTTATTACTTCAATGGTTATTAAAGCAGTGTAGTCCAATCTTCTGTCCTGTTCAAGCCATTACGAATAGAGCCATAGGTAATGATAGATTTAAGTTCTTCTCGGTTCAGTAGTTGCACAATGTCTCATCCACGATGTGGCAGTTTCAGAACTTTTAAAACAGTCCAGCGAATGTCATTCTCGTTGTGATTAGCCTCTGTGAAGTGCTCAACCAGCGGCGCATTTGGAGTCCTACATCGTATTCTGCTTCTATGTTGGCAGATTCTTGTCTTCACTGTCTGTGTGGTTTGCCCAATGTAGATTTTATGACATGGGCAGTAGATGAGATAGATCACATTTGATGTGTTGCAGTTAGAAAAAGAGTGGCAAAGTGAAGTAATGTTATTAAAAGTGAAACTTTTACCCTCCACGGTGAATGCACAAACAGTACAACAACCACATTTGAAATGACCAATTACAGGAGAGAGGCCCCAAGCGACATCAAGAGTAGAGGCAGTTACAGGACAGGGCAAGGAGGCTCGGATAAGATGATCTTTCAAATTTTTGTTCTTTTTAAATGCGAATAAAGGTTTCTCTAGTTCTAGATTGCCTACATTCAAGATCGGCCAATGGTGGAGTATCATCTTCCTCAATTTATTTGAGACTGGAGAGAATGTTGTCACACATGCTAATCTTTATGTTTCTTTTTTCGGTTTGGGGGTCAGCAGGACTTCCCTTGGGCAATACCATGCGCGTTTTGATGCATTTTTCACTATTTTTCTAGGGTAACCTCTAGCTTTCAGTTTCGCCGAAAGGTAGTTTGCCTCTCTGAAATAATCAGTTTTGCAAGAGCAATTTCTCCTAATTCGTAAGAATTGGGAGTAGGACAGTGAGTCCCTAAGGGCCCTAGGGTGATTGCTAGTGTAGTTCAACAATGTGTTGCGCTCTGTAGGTTTGCGGTATAGGCGTGTGAGTAGTACACCTTCATGGTGAAAAAAGGTGAGATCTAGGAAGGCAATTGAATTTTTATCCGTCGTGATAGTAAAGGAGAGACCTGAACAATTGTTATTCATCCAATGTACAAAGGCGGGCAGGGTTTCTGTGTTCTGTTTCCAAATGATAAAAATATCCTCTATGTATCTACGCCAAAGGCTGATACAAGGAAAAAAAGGGTTTCAATCAGTGAGAATAACATTTAGTTCTAATTGGTCCATAAACAGCACTGCCAGATTTGGGGCAAAAATTGCACCCATAGACGTGCCTTTGATTTGCTGGTAAAATTTGTTTTCGAACCAAAAGAAATTGCGTGTAAGACAAAGTTCAAGGAGTTGTAAGATGAAGTGACTAGGGACAGCGTGTGGACGGGGACGTGAGTCAAGGGTCTTTTGTATTGCCAAAAGGGCAGCTGTCTGAGGTATGTTGGTGTATAAGGACTCAACGTCCATGGTACAAAGAGTTTCAGATGTCGGATTGTACGGGTGATGTTCAATTAAATTAATCATAGCCATGGAATCTCTAACGTAGCATTGTGTATTGGGGACAAAGCCTTTAATGAAAAAATCTACGTATGCCCCTAGTGGTTCCAAAATTGAGCCGCAAGCCGAAACAATTGGTCGGCCTGGGGGATTGGATGTGTTTTTGTGGATTTTGGGAAGTGTATAAATGACAGGAATGCGAGGAGTTTTGACATTTAGGAAATTGAACTCTTTTTTGGAGAGAAAACCAGCTTGCAGTCCATCAGTGGTTGTTTTCAGGATCAATTCTTGGATCTCTTTCGTTGGATTTTTAGCCAGAAGCATATAGTCATCTTTGTTGTCTAGTTGGCGCTGAATTTCAGCTATATAAGCTGTTTTTTCCTGAAGGACTATTCCACCGCCCTTGTCTGCGCTTTTGATGACAAGAGTGTCGACAGTTTTCAAATGGCTGATCGCTTGTTTTTCTTTTAAGGAAATATTAAAGGGAATGAATTGCCTTTTATTCTGTATTAGGGAGAGGTCTTTCATAACCATTTTTTCAAATGTCAATATTTCGGGTGGAATCATTCCTGCTGAAGGTAAGAAGGTAGATGGAGGTCGAAAAGGGGTGTTGCAAATTTGTTCAGGTGTGGGGTGTAGCTGAGAAAAGGCTTGTAGGCGAATGCGCCTAAAAAATCTAAGAAGTTCTGTGTGTAGTTCCATATAGTCAGGTGGCACTGTAGGGACAAAAGCTAAGCCTTTTTTAAGGAGAGAAAGTTCTTCTGTAGCTAGTAGATAACTAGACAGATTGAAAATGGGAATAGTATCAGTGTATTGGAGAAATGGGTTGCCTGAGGCTACCATTGGTAGAAGTTGTTGCGGGTTCTCCGTTCCCCTGGTTGGTTGTACCATCGCTGGTTTCTCTTGGCTCTCCCGCGTTGTGGCGGATCTTGAGGGCCTCTGGCTAAAAAAGGCTGCTGGTGGGTGCTTCCACGTCTAGTGGTGCTAGTCCCTTCACCAGGGTCGGAATTATCAGATGATTCAGCTGAGGTATCTGAAAAACCTACAAGATTTTGACGTCTATTATATCTGCCCCAGGGGCGATTGTTTTGGTGGGTGGTGTAAGATCTGTTTGTGTAAAAGTCTTTGTGTAAATACGGGTAGGTAGCCTCTACACTATAGGTCCTAATATCTTTCTTGATTTTGTTGGCCTTCTTGTTCTGCTCTATTCTCTGAAAGTCTAATACAGTTTTGTCAATCTGTTCAAGCAGTTTTTTGGCCTCTGCTGTGGGATTGGAGTCCTGGATCTGCTTAAGGATATCTGATATTTCTGAATCTAAGTTTTTAAGGGTTTCTGTGGCAATGTCTATCCCCAGTACTAACCAGTGGCGTGAACAGGTAGTTCCGATATAGCTGAAGTTTGATATGTATTTGGGATTGTCAGTAAAGATACCTGGGATGTTGCGTACCTGTAGGCCAAGGGGAATAACTTCTGCTTTCAGGTATTCTGTGAGCATCAAGATCATTAGTTGCAGGCGGACTTGTTTTTTCTTAAGCTTTTCTAGTTGATCAGGTATCGAAGTATTTGATGATGTTGGTATGTCTGAGGTGTCGGATAGTAATGATGGACCTGAGCAAAGTTGTTTAATGTAGTCATCTGTATAGAGTGGAGTAAATGCTGACATACTCTAGAGTGAAAGTAGAGATAAGGGTGAAATTGGTAGGGAGAGGTGGATAGAGGAGAAAACAATACTAGGTAGGCCCGACCAAGAGTAGGTTGGGGGGGGTAGAAATACCCTTGCAATCCAGCGATTGCGCTAAGTGACGATAAGGTTAACAAGGGGGACCCGATTAAGGTAGCTTAGGACCACGGGTATATCAATTGATTTAGAGAACAATGGTCCTTCGCCTAAATTCAATTAAAAAAGAAAGAAGTATTGCAACATAGACTACAATGAGACCTATGTGTATTTTTCCTAAGTCCAGCCGGACAAAGGAACATTTATTCTAAGGTATTCATAGAGATAAGGAAATAAAGAGTAAATAAACAAGGGCACAATCCTGTACCAAGTTTTCAAAAGGGGGAGACAAGGAAGTCAGATTTGAAAGAAAGAAAATAACAGGCAAAACGTTTGTCGGAGCAAACAGAGGGCTTAGAAATCAATAAAAAATTCCAGTAAGCACAACCAAACAGAAACCAACAAACATTTTCACAGTGGATAAAAATTGTGGTACTGTAATAGAAAGTCGACGACATTTCGATCCCAAGCTCCTAATAATGTGGGATCATCATCAGGACTAGAGTTTGAGAGGAAGTTGCCTGGTATGCTTAGGCAATGCCTGTTAACATGAATATTTGGAAAAGAAGGGGGAGAGAAAACAAACAAAACAAATTTGTTCCACAATTCTGTTTGACTTGCATTAAAACAACAATTGTGAGGTCCAAGGACGTGCCTCATGCTTGTGGTGAGTGCTGATGCTTGTTAAAAAAAGTCAGTGGTCGGGAGTGTGGAGGAAGAATTCATTTGCGTGGTGCCCAGGTCGCCGTTGTTGTGGCTGAAGGTAGTGGTTCGTGTGCGTGGCCATCTAGCAAACAATTGACTAGATGCTGATCATGCGCTGAGCATCGTTGGTTAATTAATTCCTTTTATTTGGAGGAGTTGATAAGGGCGAGGTAGAAGAAGTTGTAAGGTGGAAAACAACTTACAATTTGAAAAATAAAAACAATTACCTAAGGTATCGACGAGAGGAGAATTCTCGCAAACGTGCTCCAATGAGCAGGGCAATCAATGGCAGTCGGTGGACACTGTGATTAGGGAGGGAGAGGGAAAGTTAGAGTATTGCAAGGAACGGGGATGGACCTGATCGAGTGGTATGTCTGCTTACCGTTTAAAAGTGGAAAGGTTCAAATAGAGAGGGCGCGGTTAATCCCGGGTGTAGTAACCAATTTCTGCGTCTTTAAATAGGATATGTAGAGCTAAGGGGATAAAGAGATAAAAAGGCGGGGGGAGATAATTAACGGGAGATGAGGACGAGGTGTCCTAGGCAGGGGATAGATAGTTACAGGCTTACCTGCTATGGTTGGCTCTGCAGGCGATAGTTCAGGAAAACGTCCAAGGGTCACAACGAAACGGCAGCTACAATGGCTGTCCGTTACATGGAAACGAGCTGGGTGGGAAAGGAGGAGCTCATTAGTGGACGTGGCTAGTGTTGAGGTAGGAACGGGTGTGATAGGCCAGTTATCGCTTACCTCAACAGAGTCTCAGAGGGACGTGTAGTGGCGTCCGGTCCTCATTGTGGAATGATCTCTGAGGTCCCGGTGCGTTTAAAATGGAGGTGGGACTCAATGAAGCCCCGTGCAAGGGAGTGAAAATAGTAATAGGACTGTGCTGGGAAGTGAAAGTAGGGGACATCTTGGAGTGGTGAAAATTAAATGTGACTGTTTGAAATACAGTTATACTTGTTACGGTCAACATTGGTAATTTGCAAAAAAAGGGGTTATTGTCAAAAACATATTGCGATTTAAAACAAAAAAATTCGGTTGGGCTACCTTTGTAGATAGAAAACGGCAATTTGACAAAGTGACAACATGATCAACCATAAAAAACATTGGTCAAAACAAGTACACCCCGATTTTTGAGCACTATTAGAAAACTGGGTGGAATAGTTCAGTTATTACTTCAATGGTTATTAAAGCAGTGTAGTCCAATCTTCTGTCCTGTTCAAGCCATTACGAATAGAGTCATAGGTAATGATAGATTTAGGTTCTTCTCGGTTCAGTAGTTGCACAATGTCTCCTCCACGATGTGGCAGTTTCAGAACTTTTAAAACAGTCCAGCGAATGTCATTCTCGTTGTGATTAGCCTCTGTGAAGTGCTCAACCAGCGGCGCATTTGGAGTCCTACATCGTATTCTGCTTCTATGTTGGCAGATTCTTGTCTTCACTTTCTGTGTGGTTTGCCCAATGTAGATTTTATGACATGGGCAGTAGATGAGATAGATCACATTTGATGTGTTGCAGTTAGAAAAAGAGTGGCAAAGTGAAGTAATGTTATTAAAAGTGAAACTTTTACCCTCCACGGTGAATGCACAAACAGTACAACAACCACATTTGAAATGACCAATTACAGGAGAGAGGCCCCAAGCGACATCAAGAGTAGAGGCAGTTACAGGACAGGGCAAGGAGGCTCGGATAAGATGATCTTTCAAATTTTTGTTCTTTTTAAATGCGAATAAAGGTTTCTCTAGTTCTAGATTGCCTACATTCAAGATCGGCCAATGGTGGAGTATCATCTTCCTCAATTTATTTGAGACTGGAGAGAATGTTGTCACACATGCTAATCTTTGTGTTTCTTTTTTCGGTTTGGGGGTCAGCAGGACTTCCCTTGGGCAATACCATGCGCGTTTTGATGCATTTTTCACTATTTTTCTAGGGTAACCTCTAGCTTTCAGTTTCGCCGAAAGGTAGTTTGCCTCTCTGAAATAATCAGTTTTGCAAGAGCAATTTCTCCTAATTCGTAAGAATTGGGAGTAGGGCAGTGAGTCCCTAAGGGCCCTAGGGTGATTGCTAGTGTAGTTCAACAATGTGTTGCGCTCTGTAGGTTTGCGGTATAGGCGTGTGAGTAGTACACCTTCATGGTGAAAAATGGTGAGATCTAGGAAGGCAATTGAATTTTTATCCGTCGTGATAGTAAAGGAGAGACCTGAACAATTGTTATTCATCCAATGTACAAAGGCGGGCAGGGTTTCTGTGTTCTGTTTCCAAATGATAAAAATATCATCTATGTATCTACGCCAAAGGCTGATACAAGGAAAAAAAGGGTTTGAATCAGTGAGAATAACATTTAGTTCTAATTGGTCCATAAACAGCACTGCCAGATTTGGGGCAAAAATTGCACCCATAGACGTGCCTTTGATTTGCTGGTAAAATTTGTTTTCGAACCAAAAGAAATTGCGTGTAAGACAAAGTTCAAGGAGTTGTAAGATGAAGTGACTAGGGACAGCGTGTGGACGGGGACGTGAGTCAAGGGTCTTTTGTATTGCCAAAAGGGCAGCTGTCTGAGGTATGTTGGTGTATAAGGACTCAACGTCCATGGTACAAAGAGTTTCAGATGTCGGATTGTACGGGTGATGTTCAATTAAATTAATCATAGCCATGGAATCTCTAACGTAGCATTGTGTATTGGGGACAAAGCCTTTAATGAAAAAATCTACGTATGCCCCTAGTGGTTCCAAAATTGAGCCGCAAGCCGAAACAATTGGTCGGCCTGGGGGGTTGGATGTGTTTTTGTGGATTTTGGGAAGTGTATAAATGACAGGAATGCGAGGAGTTTTGACATTTAGGAAATTGAACTCTTTTTTGGAGAGAAAACCAGCTTGCAGTCCATCAGTGGTTGTTTTCAGGATCAATTCTTGGATCTCTTTCGTTGGATTTTTAGCCAGAAGCATATAGTGATCTTTGTTGTCTAGTTGGCGCTGAATTTCAGCTATATTAGCTGTTTTTTCCTGAAGGACTATTCCACCGCCCTTGTCTGCGCTTTTGATGACAAGAGTGTCGACAGTTTTCAAATGGCTGATCGCTTGTTTTTCTTTTAAGGAAATATTAAAGGGAATGAATTGCCTTTTATTCTGTATTAGGGAGAGGTCTTTCATAACCATTTTTTCAAATGTCAATATTTCGGGTGGAATCATTCCTGCTGAAGGTAAGAAGGTAGATGGAGGTCGAAAAGGGGTGTTGCAAATTTGTTCAGGTGTGGGGTGTAGCTGAAAAAAGGCTTGTAGGCGAATGCGCCTAAAAAATCTAAGAAGTTCTGTGTGTAGTTCCATATAGTCAGGTGGCACTGTAGGGACAAAAGATAAGCCTTTTTTAAGGAGAGAAAGATCTTCTGTAGCTAGTAGATAACTAGACAGATTGAAAGTGGGAATAGTATCAGTGTATTGGAGAAATGGGTTGCCTGAGGCTACCATTGGTAGAAGTTGTTGCGGGTTCTCCGTTCCCCTGGTTGGTTGTACCATCGCTGGTTTCTCTTGGCTCTCCCGCGTTGTGGCGGATCTTGAGGGCCTCTGGCTAAAAAAGGCTGCTGGTGGGTGCCTCCACGTCTAGTGGTGCTAGTCCCTTCACCAGGGTCGGAATTATCAGATGATTCAGCTGAGGTATCTGAAAAACCGACAAGATTTTGACGTCTATTATATCTGCCCCAGGGGCGATTGTTTTGGTGGGTGGTGTAAGATCTGTTCGTGTAAAAGTCTTTGTGTAAATACGGGTAGGTAGCCTCTACACTATAGGTCCTAATATCTTTCTTGATTTTGTTGGCCTTCTTGTTCTGCTCTATTCTCTGAAAGTCTAATACAGTTTTGTCAATCTGTTCAAGCAGTTTTTTGGCCTCTGCTGTGGGATTGGAGTCCTGGATCTGCTTAAGGATATCTGATATTTCTGAATCTAAGTTTTTAAGGGTTTCTGTGGCAATGTCTATCCCCAGTACTAACCAGTGGCGTGAACAGGTAGTTCCGATATAGCTGAAGTTTGATATGTATTTGGGATTGTCAGTAAAGATACCTGGGATGTTGCGTACCTGTAGGCCAAGGGGAATAACTTCTGCTTTCAGGTATTCTGTGAGCATCAAGATCATTAGTTGCAGGCGGACTTGTTTTTTCTTAAGCTTTTCTAGTTGATCAGGTATCGAAGTATTTGATGATGTTGGTATGTCTGAGGTGTCGGATAGTAATGATGGACCTGAGCAAAGTTGTTTAATGTAGTCATCTGTATAGAGTGGAGTAAATGCTGACATACTCTAGAGTGAAAGTAGAGATAAGGGTGAAATTGGTAGGGAGAGGTGGATAGAGGAGAAAACAATACTAGGTAGGCCCGACCAAGAGTAGGTTGGGGGGGGTAGAAATACCCTTGCAATCCAGCGATTGCGCTAAGTGACGATAAGGTTAACAAGGGGGACCCGATTAAGGTAGCTTAGGACCACGGGTATATCAATTAATTTAGAGAACAATGGTCCTTCGCCTAAATCCAATTAAAAAAGAAAGAAGTATTGCAACATAGACTACAATGAGACCTATGTGTATTTTTCCTAAGTCCAGCCGGACAAAGGAACATTTATTCTAAGGTATTCATAGAGATAAGGAAATAAAGAGTAAATAAACAAGGGCACAATCCTGTACCAAGTTTTCAAAAGGGGGAGACAAGGAAGTCAGATTTGAAAGAAAGAAAATAACAGGCAAAACGTTTGTCGGAGCAAACAGAGGGCTTAGAAATCAATAAACAATTCCAGTAAGCACAACCAAACAGAAACCACCAAACATTTTCACAGTGGATAAAAATTGTGGTACTGTAATAGAAAGTCGACGACGTTTCGATCCCAAGCTCCTAATAATGTGGGATCATCATCAGGACTAGAGTTTGAGAGGAAGTTGCCTGGTATGCATAGGCAATGCCTGTTAACATGAATATTTGGAAAAGAAGGGGGAGAGAAAACAAACAAAACAAATTTGTTCCACAATTCTGTTTGACTTGCATTAAAACAACAATTGTGAGGTCCAAGGACGTGCCTCATGCTTGTGGTGAGTGCTGATGCTTGTTAAAAAAAGTCCGTGGTCGGGAGTGTGGAGGAAGAATTCATTTGCGTGGTGCCCAGGTCGCCGTTGATGTGGCTGAAGGTAGAGGTTCGTGTGCGTGGCCATCTAGCAAACAATTGACTAGATGCTGATCATGCGCTGAGCATCGTTGGTGAATTAATTCCTTTTATTTGGAGGAGTTGATAAGGGCGAGGTAGAAGAAGTTGTAAGGTGGAAAACAACTTACAATTTGAAAAATAAAAACAATTACCTAAGGTATCGACGAGAGGAGAATTCTCGCAAACGTGCTCCAATGAGCAGGGCAATCAATGGCAGTCGGTGGACACTGTGATTAGGGAGGGAGAGGGAAAGTTAGAGTATTGCAAGGAACGGGGATGGACCTGATCGAGTGGTATGTCTGCTTACCGTTTAAAAGTGGAAAGGTTCAAATAGAGAGGGCGCGGTTAATCCCGGGTGTAGTAACCAATTTCTGCGTCTTTAATTAGGATATGTAGAGCTAAGGGGATAAAGAGATAAAAAGGCGGGGGGAGATAATTAACGGGAGATGAGGACGAGGTGTCCTAGGCAGGGGATAGATAGTTACAGGCTTACCTGCTATGGTTGGCTCTGCAGGCGATAGTTCAGGAAAACGTCCAAGGGTAACAACGAAACGGCAGCTACAATGGCTGTCCGTTACATGGAAACGAGCTGGGTGGGAAAGGAGGAGCTCATTAGTGGACGTGGCTAGTGTTGAGGTAGGAACGGGTGTGATAGGCCAGTTATCGCTTACCTCAACAGAGTCTCAGAGGGACGTGTAGTGGCGTCCGGTCCTCATTGTGGAATGATCTCTGAGGTCCCGGTGCGTTTAAAATGGAGGTGGGACTCCATGAAGCCCCGTGCAAGGGAGTGAAAATAGTAATAGGACTGTGCTGGGAAGTGAAAGTAGGGGACATCTTGGAGTGGTGAAAATTAAATGTGACTGTTTGAAATACAGTTATACTTGTTACGGTCAACATTGGTAATTTGCAAAAAAAGGGGTTATTGTCAAAAACATATTGCGATTTAAAACAAAAAAAATTGGTTGGGCTACCTTTGTAGATAGAAAACGGCAATTTGACAAAGTGACAACATGATCAACCATAAAAAACATTGGTCAAAACAAGTACACCCTGATTTTTGAGCACTATTAGAAAACTGGGTGGAATAGTTCAGTTATTACTTCAATGGTTATTAAAGCAGTGTAGTCCAATCTTCTGTCCTGTTCAAGCCATTACGAATAGAGCCATAGGTAATGATAGATTTAAGTTCTTCTCGGTTCAGTAGTTGCACAATGTCTCATCCACGATGTGGCAGTTTCAGAACTTTTAAAACAGTCCAGCGAATGTCATTCTCGTTGTGATTAGCCTCTGTGAAGTGCTCAACCAGCGGCGCATTTGGAGTCCTACATCGTATTCTGCTTCTATGTTGGCAGATTCTTGTCTTCACTTTCTGTGTGGTTTGCCCAATGTAGATTTTATGACATGGGCAGTAGATGAGATAGATCACATTTGATGTGTTGCAGTTAGAAAAAGAGTGGCAAAGTGAAGTAATGTTATTAAAAGTGAAACTTTTACCCTCCACGGTGAATGCACAAACAGTACAACAACCACATTTGAAATGACCAATTACAGGAGAGAGGCCCCAAGCGACATCAAGAGTAGAGGCAGTTACAGGACAGGGCAAGGAGGCTCGGATAAGATGATCTTTCAAATTTTTGTTCTTTTTAAATGCGAATAAAGGTTTCTCTAGTTCTAGATTGCCTACATTCAAGATCGGCCAATGGTGGAGTATCATCTTCCTCAATTTATTTGAGACTGGAGAGAATGTTGTCACACATGCTAATCTTTATGTTTCTTTTTTCGGTTTGGGGGTCAGCAGGACTTCCCTTGGGCAATACCATGCGCGTTTTGATGCATTTTTCACTATTTTTCTAGGGTAACCTCTAGCTTTCAGTTTCGCCGAAAGGTAGTTTGCCTCTCTGAAATAATCAGTTTTGCAAGAGCAATTTCTCCTAATTCGTAAGAATTGGGAGTAGGGCAGTGAGTCCCTAAGGGCCCTAGGGTGATTGCTAGTGTAGTTCAACAATGTGTTGCGCTCTGTAGGTTTGCGGTATAGGCGTGTGAGTAGTACACCTTCATGGTGAAAAAAGGTGAGATCTAGGAAGGCAATTGAATTTTTATCCGTCGTGATAGTAAAGGAGAGACCTGAACAATTGTTATTCATCCAATGTACAAAGGCGGGCAGGGTTTCTGTGTTCTGTTTCCAAATGATAAAAATATCCTCTATGTATCTACGCCAAAGGCTGATACAAGGAAAAAAAGGGTTTCAATCAGTGAGAATAACATTTAGTTCTAATTGGTCCATAAACAGCACTGCCAGATTTGGGGCAAAAATTGCACCCATAGACGTGCCTTTGATTTGCTGGTAAAATTTGTTTTCGAACCAAAAGAAATTGCGTGTAAGACAAAGTTCAAGGAGTTGTAAGATGAAGTGACTAGGGACAGCGTGTGGACGGGGACGTGAGTCAAGGGTCTTTTGTATTGCCAAAAGGGCAGCTGTCTGAGGTATGTTGGTGTATAAGGACTCAACGTCCATGGTACAAAGAGTTTCAGATGTCGGATTGTACGGGTGATGTTCAATTAAATTAATCATAGCCATGGAATCTCTAATGTAGCATTGTGTATTGGGGACAAAGCCTTTAATGAAAAAATCTACGTATGCCCCTAGTGGTTCCAAAATTGAGCCGCAAGCCGAAACAATTGGTCGGCCTGGGGGATTGGATGTGTTTTTGTGGATTTTGGGAAGTGTATAAATGACAGGAATGCGAGGAGTTTTGACATTTAGGAAATTGAACTCTTTTTTGGAGAGAAAACCAGCTTGCAGTCCATCAGTGGTTGTTTTCAGGATCAATTCTTGGATCTCTTTCGTTGGATTTTTAGCCAGAAGCATATAGTGATCTTTGTTGTCTAGTTGGCGCTGAATTTCAGCTATATAAGCTGTTTTTTCCTGAAGGACTATTCCACCGCCCTTGTCTGCGCTTTTGATGACAAGAGTGTCGACAGTTTTCAAATGGCTGATCTCTTGTTTTTCTTTTAAGGAAATATTAAAGGGAATGAATTGCCTTTTATTCTGTATTAGGGAGAGGTCTTTCATAACCATTTTTTCAAATGTCAATATTTCGGGTGGAATCATTCCTGCTGAAGGTAAGAAGGTAGATGGAGGTCGAAAAGGGGTGTTGCAAATTTGTTCAGGTGTGGGGTGTAGCTGAAAAAAGGCTTGTAGGCGAATGCGCCTAAAAAATCTAAGAAGTTCTGTGTGTAGTTCCATATAGTCAGGTGGCACTGTAGGGACAAAAGATAAGCCTTTTTTAAGGAGAGAAAGTTCTTCTGTAGCTAGTAGATAACTAGACAGATTGAAAATGGGAATAGTATCAGTGTATTGGAGAAATGGGTTGCCTGAGGCTACCATTGGTAGAAGTTGTTGCGGGTTCTCCGTTCCCCTGGTTGGTTGTACCATCGCTGGTTTCTCTTGGCTCTCCCGCGTTGTGGCGGATCTTGAGGGCCTCTGGCTAAAAAAGGCTGCTGGTGGGTGCTTCCACGTCTAGTGGTGCTAGTCCCTTCACCAGGGTCGGAATTATCAGATGATTCAGCTGAGGTATCTGAAAAACCGACAAGATTTTGACGTCTATTATATCTGCCCCAGGGGCGATTGTTTTGGTGGGTGGTGTAAGATCTGTTTGTGTAAAAGTCTTTGTGTAAATACGGGTAGGTAGCCTCTACACTATAGGTCCTAATATCTTTCTTGATTTTGTTGGCCTTCTTGTTCTGCTCTATTCTCTGAAAGTCTAATACAGTTTTGTCAATCTGTTCAAGCAGTTTTTTGGCCTCTGCTGTGGGATTGGAGTCCTGGATCTGCTTAAGGATATCTGATATTTCTGAATCTAAGTTTTTAAGGGTTTCTGTGGCAATGTCTATCCCCAGTACTAACCAGTGGCGTGAACAGGTAGTTCCGATATAGCTGAAGTTTGATATGTATTTGGGATTGTCAGTAAAGATACCTGGGATGTTGCGTACCTGTAGGCCAAGGGGAATAACTTCTGCTTTCAGGTATTCTGTGAGCATCAAGATCATTAGTTGCAGGCGGACATGTTTTTTCTTAAGCTTTTCTAGTTGATCAGGTATCGAAGTATTTGATGATGTTGGTATGTCTGAGGTGTCGGATAGTAATGATGGACCTGAGCAAAGTTGTTTAATGTAGTCATCTGTATAGAGTGGAGTAAATGCTGACATACTCTAGAGTGAAAGTAGAGATAAGGGTGAAATTGGTAGGGAGAGGTGGATAGAGGAGAAAACAATACTAGGTAGGCCCGACCAAGAGTAGGTTGGGGGGGTAGAAATACCCTTGCAATCCAGCGATTGCGCTAAGTGACGATAAGGTTAACAAGGGGGACCCGATTAAGGTAGCTTAGGACCACGGGTATATCAATTGATTTAGAGAACAATGGTCCTTCGCCTAAATTCAATTAAAAAAGAAAGAAGTATTGCAACATAGACTACAATGAGACCTATGTGTATTTTTCCTAAGTCCAGCCGGACAAAGGAACATTTATTCTAAGGTATTCATAGAGATAAGGAAATAAAGAGTAAATAAACAAGGGCACAATCCTGTACCAAGTTTTCAAAAGGGGGAGACAAGGAAGTCAGATTTGAAAGAAAGAAAATAACAGGCAAAACGTTTGTCGGAGCAAACAGAGGGCTTAGAAATCAATAAACAATTCCAGTAAGCACAACCAAACAGAAACCACCAAACATTTTCACAGTGGATAAAAATTGTGGTACTGTAATAGAAAGTCGACGACATTTCGATCCCAAGCTCCTAATAATGTGGGATCATCATCAGGACTAGAGTTTGAGAGGAAGTTGCCTGGTATGCTTAGGCAATGCCTGTTAACATGAATATTTGGAAAAGAAGGGGGAGAGAAAACAAACAAAACAAATTTGTTCCACAATTCTGTTTGACTTGCATTAAAACAACAATTGTGAGGTCCAAGGACGTGCCTCATGCTTGTGGTGAGTGCTGATGCTTGTTAAAAAAAGTCCGTGGTCGGGAGTGTGGAGGAAGAATTCATTTGCGTGGTGCCCAGGTCGCCGTTGTTGTGGCTGAAGGTAGTGGTTCGTGTGCGTGGCCATCTAGCAAACAATTGACTAGATGCTGATCATGCGCTGAGCATCGTTGGTGAATTAATTCCTTTTATTTGGAGGAGTTGATAAGGGCGAGGTAGAAGAAGTTGTAAGGTGGAAAACAACTTACAATTTGAAAAATAAAAACAATTACCTAAGGTATCGACGAGAGGAGAATTCTCGCAAACGTGCTCCAATGAGCAGGGCAATCAATGGCAGTCGGTGGACACTGTGATTAGGGAGGGAGAGGGAAAGTTAGAGTATTGCAAGGAACGGGGATGGACCTGATCGAGTGGTATGTCTGCTTACCGTTTAAAAGTGGAAAGGTTCAAATAGAGAGGGCGCGGTTAATCACGGGTGTAGTAACCAATTTCTGCGTCTTTAATTAGGATATGTAGAGCTAAGGGGATAAAGAGATAAAAAGGCGGGGGGAGATAATTAACGGGAGATGAGGACGAGGTGTCCTAGGCAGGGGATAGATAGTTACAGGCTTACCTGCTATGGTTGGCTCTGCAGGCGATAGTTCAGGAAAACGTCCAAGGGTCACAACGAAACGGCAGCTACAATGGCTGTCCGTTACATGGAAACGAGCTGGGTGGGAAAGGAGGAGCTCATTAGTGGACATGGCTAGTGTTGAGGTAGGAACGGGTGTGATAGGCCAGTTATCGCTTACCTCAACAGAGTCTCAGAGGGACGTGTAGTGGCGTCCGGTCCTCATTGTGGAATGATCTCTGAGGTCCCGGTGCCTTTAAAATGGAGGTGGGACTCAATGAAGCCCCGTGCAAGGGAGTGAAAATAGTAATAGGACTGTGCTGGGAAGTGAAAGTAGGGGACATCTTGGAGTGGTGAAAATTAAATGTGACTGTTTGAAATACAGTTATACTTGTTACGGTCAACATTGGTAATTTGCAAAAAAAGGGGTTATTGTCAAAAACATATTGCGATTTAAAACAAAAAAATTCGGTTGGGCTACCTTTGTAGATAGAAAACGGCAATTTGACAAAGTGACAACATGATCAACCATAAAAAACATTGGTCAAAACAAGTACACCCCGATTTTTGAGCACTATTAGAAAACTGGGTGGAATAGTTCAGTCATTACTTCAATGGTTATTAAAGCAGTGTAGTCCAATCTTCTGTCCTGTTCAAGCCATTACGAATAGAGTCATAGGTAATGATAGATTTAAGTTCTTCTCGGTTCAGTAGTTGCACAATGTCTCATCCACGATGTGGCAGTTTCAGAACTTTTAAAACAGTCCAGCGAATGTCATTCTCGTTGTGATTAGCCTCTGTGAAGTGCTCAACCAGCGGCGCATTTGGAGTCCTACATCGTATTCTGCTTCTATGTTGGCAGATTCTTGTCTTCACTTTCTGTGTGGTTTGCCCAATGTAGATTTTATGACATGGGCAGTAGATGAGATAGATCACATTTGATGTGTTGCAGTTAGAAAAAGAGTGGCAAAGTGAAGTAATGTTATTAAAAGTGAAACTTTTACCCTCCACGGTGAATGCACAAACAGTACAACAACCACATTTGAAATGACCAATTACAGGAGAGAGGCCCCAAGCGACATCAAGAGTAGAGGCAGTTACAGGACAGGGCAAGGAGGCTCGGATAAGATGATCTTTCAAATTTTTGTTCTTTTTAAATGCGAATAAAGGTTTCTCTAGTTCTAGATTGCCTACATTCAAGATCGGCCAATGGTGGAGTATCATCTTCCTCAATTTATTTGAGACTGGAGAGAATGTTGTCACACATGCTAATCTTTGTGTTTCTTTTTTCGGTTTGGGGGTCAGCAGGACTTCCCTTGGGCAATACCATGCGCGTTTTGATGCATTTTTCACTATTTTTCTAGGGTAACCTCTAGCTTTCAGTTTCGCCGAAAGGTAGTTTGCCTCTCTGAAATAATCAGTTTTGCAAGAGCAATTTCTCCTAATTCGTAAGAATTGGGAGTAGGGCAGTGAGTCCCTAAGGGCCCTAGGGTGATTGCTAGTGTAGTTCAACAATGTGTTGCGCTCTGTAGGTTTGCGGTATAGGCGTATGAGTAGTACACCTTCATGGTGAAAAAGGTGAGATCTAGGAAGGCAATTGAATTTTTATCCGTCGTGATAGTAAAGGAGAGACCTGAACAATTGTTATTCATCCAATGTACAAAGGCGGGCAGGGTTTCTGTGTTCTGTTTCCAAATGATAAAAATATCCTCTATGTATCTACGCCAAAGGCTGATACAAGGAAAAAAAGGGTTTGAATCAGTGAGAATAACATTTAGTTCTAATTGGTCCATAAACAGCACTGCCAGATTTGGGGCAAAAATTGCACCCATAGACGTGCCTTTGATTTGCTGGTAAAATTTGTTTTCGAACCAAAAGAAATTGCGTGTAAGACAAAGTTCAAGGAGTTGTAAGATGAAGTGACTAGGGACAGCGTGTGGACGGGGACGTGAGTCAAGGGTCTTTTGTATTGCCAAAAGGGCAGCTGTCTGAGGTATGTTGGTGTATAAGGACTCAACGTCCATGGTACAAAGAGTTTCAGATGTCGGATTGTACGGGTGATGTTCAATTAAATTAATCATAGCCATGGAATCTCTAACGTAGCATTGTGTATTGGGGACAAAGCCTTTAATGAAAAAATCTACGTATGCCCCTAGTGGTTCCAAAATTGAGCCGCAAGCCGAAACAATTGGTCGGCCTGGGGGATTGGATGTGTTTTTGTGGATTTTGGGAAGTGTATAAATGACAGGAATGCGAGGAGTTTTGACATTTAGGAAATTGAACTCTTTTTTGGAGAGAAAACCAGCTTGCAGTCCATCAGTGGTTGTTTTCAGGATCAATTCTTGGATCTCTTTCGTTGAATTTTTAGCCAGAAGCATATAGTGATCTTTGTTGTCTAGTTGGCGCTGAATTTCAGCTATATAAGCTGTTTTTTCCTGAAGGACTATTCCACCGCCCTTGTCTGCGCTTTTGATGACAAGAGTGTCGACAGTTTTCAAATGGCTGATCGCTTGTTTTTCTTTTAAGGAAATATTAAAGGGAATGAATTGCCTTTTATTCTGTATTAGGGAGAGGTCTTTCATAACCATTTTTTCAAATGTCAATATTTCGGGTGGAATCATTCCTGCTGAAGGTAAGAAGGTAGATGGAGGTCGAAAAGGGGTGTTGCAAATTTGTTCAGGTGTGGGGTGTAGCTGAAAAAAGGCTTGTAGGCGAATGCGCCTAAAAAATCTAAGAAGTTCTGTGTGTAGTTCCATATAGTCAGGTGGCACTGTAGGGACAAAAGATAAGCCTTTTTTAAGGAGAGAAAGTTCTTCTGTAGCTAGTAGATAACTAGACAGATTGAAAATGGGAATAGTATCAGTGTATTGGAGAAATGGGTTGCCTGAGGCTACCATTGGTAGAAGTTGTTGCGGGTTCTCCGTTCCCCTGGTTGGTTGTACCATCGCTGGTTTCTCTTGGCTCTCCCGCGTTGTGGCGGATCTTGAGGGCCTCTGGCTAAAAAAGGCTGCTGGTGGGTGCTTCCACGTCTAGTGGTGCTAGTCCCTTCACCAGGGTCGGAATTATCAGATGATTCAGCTGAGGTATCTGAAAAACCGACAAGATTTTGACGTCTATTATATCTGCCCCAGGGGCGATTGTTTTGGTGGGTGGTGTAAGATCTGTTCGTGTAAAAGTCTTTGTGTAAATACGGGTAGGTAGCCTCTACACTATAGGTCCTAATATCTTTCTTGATTTTGTTGGCCTTCTTGTTCTGCTCTATTCTCTGAAAGTCTAATACAGTTTTGTCAATCTGTTCAAGCAGTTTTTTGGCCTCTGCTGTGGGATTGGAGTCCTGGATCTGCTTAAGGATATCTGATATTTCTGAATCTAAGTTTTTAAGGGTTTCTGTGGCAATGTCTATCCCCAGTACTAACCAGTGGCGTGAACAGGTAGTTCCGATATAGCTGAAGTTTGATATGTATTTGGGATTGTCAGTAAAGATACCTGGGATGTTGCGTACCTGTAGGCCAAGGGGAATAACTTCTGCTTTCAGGTATTCTGTGAGCATCAAGATCATTAGTTGCAGGCGGACTTGTTTTTTCTTAAGCTTTTCTAGTTGATCAGGTATCGAAGTATTTGATGATGTTGGTATGTCTGAGGTGTCGGATAGTAATGATGGACCTGAGCAAAGTTGTTTAATGTAGTCATCTGTATAGAGTGGAGTAAATGCTGACATACTCTAGAGTGAAAGTAGAGATAAGGGTGAAATTGGTAGGGAGAGGTGGATAGAGGAGAAAACAATACTAGGTAGGCCCGACCAAGAGTAGGTTGGGGGGGGTAGAAATACCCTTGCAATCCAGCGATTGCGCTAAGTGACGATAAGGTTAACAAGGGGGACCCGATTAAGGTAGCTTAGGACCACGGGTATATCAATTGATTTAGAGAACAATGGTCCTTCGCCTAAATTCAATTAAAAAAGAAAGAAGTATTGCAACATAGACTACAATGAGACCTATGTGTATTTTTCCTAAGTCCAGCCGGACAAAGGAACATTCATTCTAAGGTATTCATAGAGATAAGGAAATAAAGAGTAAATAAACAAGGGCACAATCCTGTACCAAGTTTTCAAAAGGGGGAGACAAGGAAGTCAGATTTGAAAGAAAGAAAATAACAGGCAAAACGTTTGTCGGAGCAAACAGAGGGCTTAGAAATCAATAAACAATTCCAGTAAGCACAACCAAACAGAAACCACCAAACATTTTCACAGTGGATAAAAATTGTGGTACTGTAATAGAAAGTCGACGACATTTCGATCCCAAGCTCCTAATAATGTGGGATCATCATCAGGACTAGAGTTTGAGAGGAAGTTGCCTGGTATGCTTAGGCAATGCCTGTTAACATGAATATTTGGAAAAGAAGGGGGAGAGAAAACAAACAAAACAAATTTGTTCCACAATTCTGTTTGACTTGCATTAAAACAACAATTGTGAGGTCCAAGGACGTGCCTCATGCTTGTGGTGAGTGCTGATGCTTGTTAAAAAAAGTCCGTGGTCGGGAGTGTGGAGGAAGAATTCATTTGCGTGGTGCCCAGGTCGCCGTTGATGTGGCTGAAGGTAGTGGTTCGTGTGCGTGGCCATCTAGCAAACAATTGACTAGATGCTGATCATGCGCTGAGCATCGTTGGTGAATTAATTCCTTTTATTTGGAGGAGTTGATAAGGGCGAGGTAGAAGAAGTTGTAAGGTGGAAAACAACTTACAATTTGAAAAATAAAAACAATTACCTAAGGTATCGACGAGAGGAGAATTCTCGCAAACGTGCTCCAATGAGCAGGGCAATCAATGGCAGTCGGTGGACACTGTGATTAGGGAGGGAGAGGGAAAGTTAGAGTATTGCAAGGAACGGGGATGGACCTGATCGAGTGGTATGTCTGCTTACCGTTTAAAAGTGGAAAGGTTCAAATAGAGAGGGCGCGGTTAATCCCGGGTGTAGTAACCAATTTCTGCGTCTTTAATTAGGATATGTAGAGCTAAGGGGATAAAGAGATAAAAAGGCGGGGGGAGATAATTAACGGGAGATGAGGACGAGGTGTCCTAGGCAGGGGATAGATAGTTACAGGCTTACCTGCTATGGTTGGCTCTGCAGGCGATAGTTCAGGAAAACGTCCAAGGGTAACAACGAAACGGCAGCTACAATGGCTGTCCGTTACATGGAAACGAGCTGGGTGGGAAAGGAGGAGCTCATTAGTGGACGTGGCTAGTGTTGAGGTAGGAACGGGTGTGATAGGCCAGTTATCGCTTACCTCAACAGAGTCTCAGAGGGGCTACCTTTGTAGATAGAAAACGGCAATTTGACAAAGTGACAACAGGATCAACCATAAAAAACATTGGTCAAAACAAGTACACCCCGATTTTTGAGCACTATTAGAAAACTGGGTGGAATAGTTCAGTTATTACTTCAATGGTTATTAAAGCAGTGTAGTCCAATCTTCTGTCCTGTTCAAGCCATTACGAATAGAGTCATAGGTAATGATAGATTTAAGTTCTTCTCGGTTCAGTAGTTGCACAATGTCTCCTCCACGATGTGGCAGTTTCAGAACTTTTAAAACAGTCCAGCGAATGTCATTCTCGTTGTGATTAGCCTCTGTGAAGTGCTCAACCAGCGGCGCATTTGGAGTCCTACATCGTATTCTGCTTCTATGTTGGCAGATTCTTGTCTTCACTTTCTGTGTGGTTTGCCCAACAGCAGCGTCCGTTTCCGTCACATGAACGTTTCCTTCATGCCTGCAAAACACAAAGGAAAAAAGACAAAAAAAGGACCAAACAAGCAATGACTGAGCCAATAAATACCCAAAAAAATAAAAATGGGACAAAGACACACCCCCAACTCCAACACTATAAAGGACTACAATCACTACCATCATCCTTTGCAAACAGGAAACACAGCCAGCAGCAAACACCAGTACACAGCAACCACAGACACACTCACAACTCACCCATCACACAAATCAAACACCATCAGCACCACAGACACATACACACAGCAAAACCAATACCAACCCAACAACACTTGCACCCTCACACACACATCCCCCACCACCACCACCCATCACCATGCCTCCAAAGAAGAATCCAAAGTTCACAGATAGTGAGTTAGAAGTGCTGGTAGACGGTAGAGCCACATTTGTTTGGTACATGGGTTCAAAGGACCCCCATCTCACAGAAAACCAAGATGTGGGCGAGGATTGTGGACAAGGTGAATGCACAAGCACCAACGTTGCGCACAAAGGACGATATCCAGAACCGGTGGTATGACGTGCGCAGGAGGGTCAAGAAACTCATCGAGAAAGATCACGCCTTGAGTCAGCGCACAGGCGGTGGCCCTCCTGCCAAACCTGTCTACTTCAGGACCTGGGAGGAGAAGGTGCGGAACATCCTACCACCAGAGAGCGTCCATGGCCTAACAGACATACCAGAGCCTGGTGAGTACACAAACAACATAACCATGATTGTGTGGCAAGGGGACAGTGAAACCATGCACCGCAACCAAAGCTACAGTGACCAATAGTTAATCATACCAAGATGTGTATGCCAGTCAGACAAACACAATACCTGCCATCTCATAGTGACTGGGGACTGTGTCATTACATGCACCAACCTACAAACAAATAGAGCAAGCCAGTGGCACTAAGCCAAATACACCCTGCCAGACAGTTTGCCACCACAAACACACCACCTCACAGTGCAGCTGACTGTCAGGAAGAAATAGTGGGGATGCAGGGGAAGTGAGTGTAGCCAAAAGCATGATGGGGCCTGTAGTCACAGATAATGCCCCCCTCCTAATTGACCCATCAAGACCTCTCAGAAACATGCCCACATCACAGGGAGTGGAAAATGACTGACAAGATGGCTGACACTGGGTCCTGCTGTGGGAGCACAAGGCCCTGCTAGGGCTTGTGTGCACATCAGAAGCAGGACACCACTGACTGACATCCTGAAAGACAACTTGCACGCCCTACAATGGAAGCACGTTTCATGATGGGAAGGAGGACTGATAGCCCTGACCATACTAATCAGCATGGGGAGACACCCCCCAACACAAACTCCACACAACTCACCTGGTACAATGCTTTGACACAAACCTCATTGAAATATCAGCAAAAGATACCCCGTACTGGGTGCTGCCGTGTGAAGCACAGGGGCTCACTTGGGACTTGTAGCAAAACAAACACCAGGATTTCACAGTCAGCCATCTTGCCATTGCTGTCACACCAATCACAGGGAAGCAGAGTCAAGAGAGAGGAAGCATGGGCATGCTGGGAAGGTGGTGTAGCCATGAGTATGATGGGAGTCGCAGTCACAGACAACCTACACCCACCCACATGGCCCAGCAAGATCAAACTGAAACATACTCGCCTCACAGGGAGTGGGAAGGGACTGACAAGATGTCTGACACTGGGCTCTGTTGTGGGGAGCACTAGGCCATGCTGGGAAATGGCCAACAACAATATCAAACTCTGTCTGTGACAAGCTGGGAAAAAGCAGTGTACAGGCAGGCATCTGTTTGAAAAGTAGAAAATGTCATGTTTGTGAACCAACAATGCATGTAGAAACATAAATCACATTGTGTGTCTCTTCCAAACACAGGTCGTGCTGGGCACCCAGCACTAAATGACCAGGATACCCAGTCCCAGACTCTGGTGGATACTGAGCTCTCTGGTCTGACTCTCTCACTGTCCTCTTCGGATGACGACGACCAACCTGGCCCCTCCGGTGTGAGCCATCATGCAGCACCAGCAGCACCAACATCTGCCCCCCCTGTACCCATGCCTCCAGCATCTGGACACCGACAGGGCACCTCCGCCAACACGGACAGACCAAGGACAATCAACACCCACAGCACAGGGACACAGTACCCCCCGGAAGCTACAGCCAACACCACCAGCAACACCACCCAAGGGGTCCCAGTGTCACCTGTGCGTCCCGCCGCTGGTCCTGCCCGTGTGGAGAGGGGTGCTGGGAGGGGTGGGAGGCACAGGGCATGCCTTGCAGAGGGGTCTGGACTGCATGATGACCCCCAACTGGCACGCATCTTAGATGCGTACCAGGATAGCACCGGAGGATTTGGCCAGGTAGTGGGGATCGTCAAGGACATGCAACACGAGCAGGTCGCCCACCTTGCCCGCATAGAGGCCAAGTGGGATGACATCACTGCGGTGCATCAGGACTTTCTACACTGCCTCTCCCAGATCAACACCAACCTGTCAACACCCCCCTGTTTGCCCACAACATCTGTCGCAACACCCTCTGCCAGCACCACAGGGAGGGAGGAGGACTCTGGCGGAGAGTCCCCTGCACCGCAGAGGCCTGCACATGAGGATCCCCCCCCGAAGAAGAGGGGTCGTCCGAAGAAGGACATGTGAGAGGCAGATGTCCCAGCACATCCCCCAGGGCCTCCAAACCTGTTCTGTACAATGTTCTTTGTGCGCAACCTGTTCACCTTGTCCAATCACACACAACTCGCCCACATGACATGGAGGGTTCATGTTGGGCCAATGTAGCAGACGACTGTGGACTTTACTCTGGACATTTCATCTACCAGCACTTCCAACTCCAATGTGAATTTTGGATTCCCAAACCACTGTACAGCACCCACCATCCTGTGCACTTCACTCACACATGTTGTAAATAAACTCACCATACTTGCCTCCGTTGTGATTCCAGCTTGTCATGTTCATGGAGATGTCGATCTGCCACACAATACAGTGCATGCCAAATACTGCAACAATGTGACCAATGTAAGGTGAGTCATGGGGATGTGACACATGTGAGGGAGACACACCACTATGGCAACACAAAACATACTCACCATGGCCATGTTACTCATCACACACAATGATGTTGACCTGAAACACATTGGCATGCACAGACACAACACCAAGCACAGTCAGTGGTAACAACTCCACAGGTGAGGTAAGCAGATGTCAGTCAGATGTGGGAAGACAGACAACACACATAACAAAGCGTAGCACAGGTTCATTACGCATCAGAAACACGTTTATTCCACACTAGTTGCACGGTAATTCAACGTAACAGTGGACACACGCTCACAATGTGTTGGAGAATGGAAGTCCAGGGATGTGTTGATGTGAATTGTCAACTTCCACACTGGTGTTGGCTTCTGGGTGTTGGGGGTCAGTGTTGACCTCACAACAGGCAACGGACCCTGGAAGGACATAAAAGATACAGTCAAAAGCACAGAAGAACAGGAGAGAAATGCCATACACATGCACAAAAAATTTTGCAAAACACCTCCACAAACACTAGTTAGCAGTACCACCCTATTGTGGAGTACACACCCCCTGAATGGACACATAACAGCACACATCCAGTGAAGTGGCACAGAGACACACTCAGACAGCAACAGAGCTGGCACATCACAGTCCAGGCTACCTCCATACATTCACATAACAACCCTGGAAACTCACATTCAGGTGAAGAAGTTGTTGATGAGCTGTGAGCGGACGTCACCATCATCTTCATCATCACTGGCATCTTGGCCCAGGCCGGGATCCTCCACAGGTGCCGGACGTTGGTCGTCGTCATCGTCATCCTGGATGAGAGGCACCTTCTTCCGCACCGCCATGTTGTGTAGCATGCAGCAGACCAGTATTATTTTGCACACCTTTGCAGGCTCATATGGAAGGGCCCCTCTGTTCTTGTCCAGGCAGCGAAAGCGCCTTTTCAGGATGCCGAATGTCCGCTCAATCACCCTCCTGCTCCGACCATGTGCCTCATTGTAGCGCAGCTCGGCTGGGGCCACAGGGTTCCTGAGGGGTGTCAGCAACCATGGCATGTTGGGGTATCCAGAGTCACCTACACACACAAAAATGAACAAGTAGCTGAGTTTTGTAGGAGTGCGGAATACAACACTGACAAACACACACAAAGATAAACAGTCAGTACACACCGACAAGCCGGGCACACTGAGCTGGCATCTGTGACATCAGCGTTGCAATGCAACTACTTCTCATAATGTAGGCATCGTGCGCCGAACCAGGGAACCGTGCACACACATGTGTGATCAACATGTCAGCAAGACAGACCACCAGAGCATTGATCGAATGGTAGTGCTTCCTGTTCCGGTATGCCTGCTCATGTGCCTGTGGTGGTATCAGGAAAGCATGTGCCCATCAATGGATCCAATGACGTTTGGCATCCTCCCTAGTATTTAAAAGGCATCCTTAATTTCAGGGAGTTCATCTTGGCTCGGGAACTTGAAATACAGGTCAAGGAATTGCAACATCCCCTCCAAGACATTGCGTAGAACCGGACTAAACATCGTTTGCGACATACCACCAGCAGTAGCCACAGTGTACTGGAAGGTACCGGTAGCAAAGAAGTGCAGGGCTGCCATCACCTTCACCTCTGGGGTCAGTGCTATAGGGTATGCCCGGTCAGGTAGCAGATGTGGTGCCAACTGCTCAACCAACTCCTCAATCAGTGGCCTGGTGAAGCGGTACCGTCTGATGCTATTGCGTTCCTGCATGGTTGCAAGGTCTGGGAACGGACAATGGACAGCTGGTACCCTGCAGTACAGAGATGCACCAAGGAATATTGTCAGTACATCCACCCATGTGGCCATGACCACGATCACTATCACATGCTTATTCATGACATTACACAATGTACTGAGGTGTGTGCTGTTGGTCATGGACACATATGTCACCTACAAGACCCCCACCTCACATCTCAATTCCACATGTCCACATGAGTGCCATGTAGTGCAATGGGCCAATCATCTGGCTGTGTCACCCAACCTATGTGCTGCTGCAACGTTCAAAAAACACACCCCAGTGACAATTGAGGACTCATGTCTCCCAGTCATCACAGATCTTTGCCATGCAGATACCCATGCTCCCTGTATTGCCACATCAACACTGCAATGGACATGGCGAAGCACGTACACACCACAAGGCAAGCATAAGTCACACAGGTAGTGGCCACTGTTGTTCCTGCCGGCCCTACATGTACGTCTCTTAGACACACACCCCATCAAGGTTGATGCATATACCACATGGATGTGGAGACTGTCACCCATTGGTAACATGTGATCAGACACATCTGAGACAAAACATGCACACAGACTGTGGGTGCACATCAGTATTGGGGCTACAGGTCTCACTGTGAAGTACATGCCATCACCCCCAGGACTCAGGGTGTATGTGACATGTCTGAAACATATCCAACCTGACACTGTGCCCTTCACTCATGCCCATTACTGTCCAATTGCACATCACAGTGGTAATGTGCACAACACACAAAGGATTCTGCCCCCATGTACAAGATAACAGCCTGGGAGTGGCTGCACAAAGTGGCAGCCAAAAAAACAGCTGTGGCCCCCCCAAACACCCAGGGAATACAGCCTTACATGCCATGGGACACTGTGTGGGGTCATGCTTAAGACTCACACAGAGCATCATGTAGTTCCTGTGTGCACTCCTCACTTTTATAGTGCTTACAGTGACTTTCACTGTATAGTGCATGACACATTCAGCCTAGCAAATCGTTGGGGGCTTTTGTTCCTGTTGTCCTGAGGTGATTCAGTGGTTTCCCCGGTGTGACAGGTGACTTTACCCACAGATGTGTACGAGTTGAGTGGACCTGTGGTGAGAGTGTCCAAACGACCTCATGGACATTGATGTGTGTGAATGTTCCTTGTCATGTGTCTGAGTGTCCATGTGAAGTGTTGCACCACAGCTGCATGTTTGAGGCTACAGATCTACCCATCTGATGTGACAAGTGATCCATGCTTCGTGTCTGGCTTGCAGAGCTAGCACCACACCTGTGACTCCCCACTGGCAAATGGCACATGTGCAGAGTGAGGGTTGCATCCGCTGTTGTCAATGACAGGCCAGTGATCTGTGGCTGGGTGTGTCTGTCTAGTCTGCTGAGGGTGCGTGGCCATCAGCCTGCTGTTGCATGTGCTGCACAGTGTGTGGCATGTGCATTGAGTGTGTTGCACCCCTCATGCCACCTGTAGACGTTCAATGGCATGTACTGCATTGGCGCTTGCACACAGGCCAATTTCATGTTGTGAATGAGGCTTTTTATGTCAGCATCCTATGCCCTGTTCAACATTTCTAAGATGTTCTAATGTGTGTCTCTGGGACATGGAGCAGGTGTATTGATGTTGTGTCACTTTGTCATCCTGACAGGTAACTGCCTACGAGAAGGGGGTGATCTGGACCAGCATCGTCAGGGCCGTGAGGGCTGCAGGGAGGTGTGATCGCCAGCTGGCCCAGGTCCGCAAGAGGTAGCAGGACATCCGGTGCTGGACCCGGCGGATCGCCCGGGTCCAGCTCAAGCTATCGCCACCTCGCCCCCATGGCGGCCGCCGACACCTCACCACCCAGATGAAACGTGTCCTGGCGGTGGTCTTCCCTGACCTTGATAGGCAGTTACAGGAGAGACTGCAGCAAGGAGGGGGTAGGTACATGGCTTTTTGTCGTGTTATGTCTTGCCAGCTTTAGGAGGTGCTATTTTGCATGAATACACTCACAGAGTTCATATGGGCAGTGCATTTCCTGTCACCTGGGGCTCTTTTTCATCCATTCCTCTCCTTGACATGTGTCCCCTGGTGTGTGTGTAATCACATTTGCGCATGGTCATCTAGGGTGCCAGTACATCTAAGTGCACATTGCTTTCTGCATCATGTGGGAGGGTGGTCTGTGACTTGTGTTGGTACCTTGCCTGTGCCATGACCTGTTCAATATGTTGTGGGTCCATAGTTGTTGTCACTGATGCTGATTCTCAACATAGGAGTGTGAGCTTTCAACTGTACACCCTTGCAGCATGCATGACAAATGATGTGGCCTCAGACATGATGTGCATGAGTGTGAGATATGCATAGTGCCATGACGGACGAACATGGTACAGTCAGCTCATTCCAGGACAATGGAGCAGTGTGCCCACTACAGTCCCCTGAGACACCCTGGCCTCCTAATCATGTGTGTCATCCAACACTGTGCACATTCTCTGTGTGTTCTGCATAGGTCTGCCTCTGTGGCATTGTTCCCTGGACTAGTTTGTATTTTGCTAATGTGTGCTACATGTGTTCACTAGACAGGGATACACCATTTTACTTGTGCATACTCACACTGGTCAGTGCCTGTGTGGCTATTCACAACAATCTGTTGATGGTTGTTTGTCACAAATATGTGTTGCCAGCCCCACGAGGTGATGTGGTGTACATGAAGCAATTTTTCAAGCACAGTTGTTGTAACCCTGAATAAGAGGTGTCACTTCTTGATCTGTATCAATCACATTGACTCAGGCATTGGGGGGGGGGAGGAAGGCATAAATGTGCAACCCTGATTTTTCATTGCCAGGTCTGACTTGTATGTGAGAATTGCCTGGACTAAAATAAACTGTGCTGTCCCCCTGTGATGCTGGCCAGTGCTTAATGTACGTGCTTTGCAGCATGTGTCATTTTTTTACCAACAAGAATCCTGCTCCTACATTTTTTGCACATGTGTGGTTCTGATGCAACGCAGTTTTGACTTTGTGTGCTGACATCTGTGTGTACATTCTGGCTTGCCATGAGGGTGTCCCCACAGTACAGCTGGTCTTTTTTACCACCCAATTGCAGGCCCATTAGCTTATGCATTGTCATGGGTGTGGACATGTGTGCCACTCCAGATGACAGGCAGTAGGTCATATGTGTGGCCACCTGGGTAATCAGGTGACGGATGGCCTGGTGACAACTGACATGATTCAAGTTGTTACTCTTCATAAATTGTACCTTGGCACTCACAGCACTTGTCAACAGTTGTTCATGTTTAACATGTGGAAATTTGATGATTTGTGTTAAGAACACTGATGTGCCTGCATGCAATATGTTGCACAAGGCAGTGCACACAAAAGTACATTGACACTGTCATTGAATTAGCTGGCACCTTTTCAAAGAAGCCACTGTTCTAAATAAATGGTGTTGCAGATTCTCCATATACATGTTCCCACGGTGGTCTTGATTTTGTGAGACTCCTTAGTTGTCGGTGATACAAACTAACGAGTGTCAAGACATCAAGACCTCCGTGGGCCCATGTATATGTACTTTCTGCAACACCATCTATTTCTAACAGTGGCTCCTCAGAAAAGGTGCCAGCTTCTTCAATGACAGTGTCAATGTACTTTTGTGTGCACTGCCTTGTGCCACATATTGCATGCAGGCACGTGAGTGTTCTTTTCACGAAATGGACAATTGATACATTCAATACATGTAGATTGTGAAAAGTATTGTGAGTCCCAAGGTACCAACATTTGTTCATTTTGTGTTCCAAAGGACTTACAGGTCTCTGACTGTGGTGACACCTTGAGTATTGAGGTGTGTTAGTTTACATTGAGTGCACCACTACTATTTCTTTCAGGGTAAACAAGAGGTGTCATGACTTCATTGTATTGCTGTGCTCACCGGTTCACAGACACTAGCTCCTCAGTGTATTTCTCATTCAAGTTGTGGCCTTTTGTGTATTTATTTTCATGGTGTCCAAGTGGCATGGTGGGGCTACCAACTGGGCAGTACAGGGCTTACACATGTGCGGAGTAATCTAGCTGTTACTCATGATGCATTGCCTGATATGCACTGTGACCAATTGTTCTTGTGCTCATGTGTCAGATGTATACAGGTGACTGATGCTTTTTTGTTTCTTCTCCTTGCCCACAGCATCATCATGCACAAGCAAGGGAGACACCTGCATGGACCTTGAGGAGGGACCCAGCGACAGTGCCACCAGTGCTGTGGAGTCAGCAGGAGCCAGTGGCACGGAGGGCGAGGGGAGTAAGTCAGAGGACCTGTCCGGAGGCGAGAGCATGTACGACACTGACGGGTCCCAGGCTGACATCCTTGAGGAGGCGGAGGATGCAACAACATCTGGCATCATCCCAACATCTGTACCCGCCTCCTCCATTGCCATCTCCGCCCTCCCAGTTGCTCCCGTCCCTTCTGTCCGTGCAGGGTCCCACCGTGTCTCCTTCGGACCAGGTACCGTAGCCCCTGCCCCTGTCAACCCTGCTGCCCTCAGTGAAGAGTCTGTGGAGACACTGCGGCAGTTGCAGGTTGGTCAGGCATCGATGCTGCATGTCCTCCATGAACACACTAGACTGCTGACACAGTTGGTGTCATTCGTTGAGGGCATGTCATCAACGATGACTGATCAACACAGGTTTCTGAGGTCCATGGACTCTTCACTGATGGAAGCAGTGTCTCTCCTGCGGCGCTCCGTCCCCCTCTACCCCAGACCCATCCACACCGCCCTCTCCCATGCCTGACCAAAGCACACACAGACAGTCACAGGCACACACCCCAACAGACACATCCAGCACACCCCCAAGTAAGGCACAGCGCACACTTCCTGTCACGCACACTCAGGGGGATGTAGTCACACCCACATGGTCTGGGGGCAAACAGCAGACACGGAGCCACAGTCGGAGTCCGCAGTCCTCACGACCCACTTCCTCCAAATCCACTCCCCTTAGCTCCCCTGCCCAACTGTCACACAAAGAGACCTACATGGCTAGTCTGTCCCTCAGCCCCACTGTGACACCACCCCGCAAGCGGGCGAGGAAGTCCCCGGGCAGGGGAGTTGAGTCCCCCCATGTCCAAACCCTCCCCCAAGACCGCTGCACCCCATCCCTCGGACACCCCCCCTCCGTTGACCCTGCAGTTTCTTCCAGTGCAGGGGTTCCTCTGGACGCTCTGGCAGCAGTGTGCAGCGAGCTGTTCACCACCACCTTTGCCGCTGCCCCACCCCCTGTGGTGGATATGTCCAGCTCTGCACCCGCCACACCTACCTGTCCCTGCGGTGCCTGGTACTCCCAGTGATGATGCCCCCCCCGGTCGAAAACCCTTGAGGTGACTTTGTGCAGGCAAGGTAGGGGTGGACACACTCACCTACGTCCACCCTTGCACTCGAACTATGGACTGGCCATTGGCCTTTGTAAATAGTATCTTCTTTGAAATAATTTTTTTGTGTGCTGAATAAAGCATTTTCATTTAGTTTTAACACTATTGCATTTCAGGTACTTGATGTTGGTGATGAGGCCCATGAAGTTGGTGTTCGGGTAATGTGTTAGGGTTCTGAGAAATGTTTTAGTATGATGGTCATGAGGTGGACCATGGTATCTGTGTGCCATCACAATGTCTGTGAAAAGATGATTTGGTAGTGTGTGTTCCTTTGGATTGGGAGACATTGTCCCAAGGAGTGTTCCTTCCTCTGTGGCACCTGACATGTTCCCTGCAAACAGTTGCACAATTGTTGTGATGACCTGTGTCAACATATCCTTTGTTGGTGATGGATCCCTTCAACAATGGCCATGCCTGCTCACCGATGTCTCCTGCTGAATCGTCTGTGCCATCCTTGCCAGTCACTGTACTTGTGTTTTGGGTATGTAGGAATGGCATCAGGGACCAATTGCCCCTTTTCAGCACTATGCATGTGTGTAATCACGGCCTAACACACAAATGGCACATGTAATGCAGGGTATTTGTGCATCTGACTCACAATTGTGGGCATTGTATCTAGTCACAGTGAGGCCTATTCCTTTCATGAGAGACTACATCTGGGTGGCTGGACCAGCACCTGGACATTCCTATCACTCCTTTGATGTGCGTGACAGTGTGTGTTCCCTTTGGCTAACTTTTTTTTGTATGCATTTCCATGACTATACAGTGTGTTGGCATGAAATCAGGGTGTGTATTGTGCGGCATCTGCCATGGGTGGGTATGCATGTGTTGTATGTACTCACATACACATGTGGTGTGTCATGCAGTGTGTGAAAGACATCCATCCTCCTGGGAGTGGGGCACTGCTGGGAGTCCTCTGCACCCACCCCTCATATGTCTGTCCACTGCTGGGAGTCCTCTGCACCCACCCCTCATATGCCTGGACACTGCTGGAGTCCTCTGCACCCACCCCTCATTTGTCTGTCCACTGTTGGGAGTCCTCAGCACCCACCCCTCATATGCCTGGACACTGCTGGAGTCCTCTGCACCAACCCCTCATATGCCTGGACACTGCTGGAGTCCTCTGCACCCACCCCTCATATGCCTGGACACTGCTGGAGTCCCCTGCACCCACCCCTCATATGCCTGTCCACTGCTGGGAGTCCTCTGCACCTACCCCTCATATGTCTGTCCACTGCTGGAGTCCTCTGCACCCACCCCTCATATGCCTGGACACTGCTGGAGTCCTCTGCACCCACCCCTCATATGTCTGTCCACTGCTGGGAGTCCTCTGCACCCACCCCTCATATGCCTGTCCACTGCTGGGAGTCCTCTGCACCCACCCCTCATATGCCTGGATACTGCTGGAGTCCTCTGCACCCGCCCCTCATATGCCTGGACACTGCTGGAGTCCTCTGCACCCATCCCTCATATGTCTGGACACTGCTGGGAGTCCTCTTCACCCACCCCTCATATGTCTGTCCACTGCTGGGAGTCCTCTGCACCCACCCCTCATATGCCTGGATACTGCTGGAGTCCTCTGCACCCACCCCTCATATGCCTGGACACTGCTGGAGTCCTCTTCACCCACCCCTCATATGTCTGTCCACTGCTGGGAGTCCTCTGCACCCACCCCTCATATGCCTGGACACTGCTGGAGTCCTCTGCACCCACACCTCATATGTCTGTCCACTGCTGGGAGTCCTCTGCACCCACCCCTCATATGCCTGGAAACTGCTGGAGTCCTCTGCACCCACCCCTCAGATGCCTGGACACTGCTGGAGTCCTCTGCACCCACCCCTCATATGCCTGTCCACTGCTGGGAGTCCTCTGCACCCACCCCTCATATGTCTGTCCACTGCTGGAGTCCTCTGCACCCACCCCTCATATGCCTGTCCACTGCTGGGAGTCCTCTGCACCCACCCCTCATATGTCTGTCCACTGCTGGAGTCCTCTGTACCCACCCCTCATATGCCTGGACACTGCTGGAGTCCTCTGCACCCACCCCTCATATGCCTGGACACTGCTGGAGTCCTCTGCACCCACCCCTCATATGTCTGTCCAATGCTGGGAGTCCTCTACACCCACCCCTCATATGCCTGGACACTGCTGGAGTCCTCTGCACCCACCCCTCATATGTCTGTCCACTGCTGGGAGTCCTCTGCACCCACCCCTCATATGCCTGGACACTGCTGGAGTCCTCTGCACCCACACCTCATATGTCTGTCCACTGCTGGGAGTCCTCTGCACCCACCCCTCATATGCCTGGAAACTGCTGGAGTCCTCTGCACCCACCCCTAGATGCCTGGACACTGCTGGAGTCCTCTGCACCCACCCCTCATAAGCCTGTCCACTGCTGGGAATCCTCTGCACCCACCCCTCATATGTCTGTCCACTGCTGGAGACCTCTGCACCCACCCCTCATATGCCTGGACACTGCTGGAGTCCTCTGCACCCACCCCTCATATGTCTGTCCACTGCTGGGAGTCCTCTGCACCCACCACTCATATGCCTGGACACTGCTGGAGTCCTCTGCACCCACCCCTCATATGTCTGTCCACTGCTGGGAGTCCTCTGCACCCACCCCTCATATGCCTGGACACTGCTGGAGTCCTCTGCACCCACCCCTCATATGTCTGTCCACTGCTGGGAGTCCTCTGCACCCACCCAGGCACCCCCTTGGAGCTGTACACTGCTGGCCAGGACCTACACACACAATAATATGAAGGTGACATGCTGGGCCAGTCCTCTATGCCCACATTCCTGGCGTGTGTACGCCTCGTATCCAACATTTCCTGCTACCGTAACGGGGTACGTGTGGTACGGACTGTACCACTGTTGTCATAGTGCCCTAGGGGTACGTGTGGTACGCACCGTACCCATGCATGTATGCGTGGGTATGGTCCGTACCTGAGTACTCATGGGGCGGTAGGGGTATGAGTGGTATGCACCGTACCCACGTATTCATGTGTGGGTACAGTCCGTACCACTGTTGTAATGGTGCACTAGGGGTACGTGTGGTAAGCACCGTACCCATGCATGAATGCATGGGTACGGTCCGTACCACTGTTGTAATGGTGCCCTAGGGGTACGTGTGGTATGCACCGTACCCATGTATTCATGCGTGGGTACGGTCCGTACCACTGTTGTAATGGTGCCCTAGGGTTACGTGTGATACGCACCGTACCCACGCATTCATGCGTGGGTATGGTCCGTACCACTGTTGTGATGGTGCCCTAGGGTTACGTGTGGTACGGACCGTACCCACGCATGAATGCGTGGGTACGGTCCGTACCATTGTTGTCATGGTGCCATAGGGGTACGTGTGGTATGCACCGTACCGTCCTCTTCCGTTGTTGAGGTACGCAGGGGTTGCTGGACACGCCCCCCAAGTGACCAGTTCCAGGTGGTAATGTATGGCCTCCATATTATAGGTTTGTGTCTCACCTTCTGCGGCGTGTGCATCGGTTGCGGTGCACCAGGTCGTAGACCAATAGTACCGGGATGACATGTAGGGCGGGGTCCATGGCTGTCCGTCGCGTACCTGGGCTCCGTGGCGTAGGGTTCTGGTTTCCCGGCAGTTTTTCGCTCCTGTAATGAAAGCGTGGTACGTGGTGACGTCGGGACGACTTGTACTTGCTGGGCCGGAAAACGCTGCTTGCATACGTGCAGAGGTCGCGTACAAGCAGTTTCGGATCGGAATCGCTGGTATTTTTTGCCTGTATGGTCTTTTTTACGATTCGTACAGAAAAAGGCTTTCGTACTTCCTAGGTTGTAAGGAGAGTTTACCGGGTACGAGTCGTACGGGTAAAACGCTCCTTACAACGATTTGTAAGGCCTTTTTACAGGATCGGAATCGGTCCCTATATGTGTAAGGGAAAGCTACGTAATTTGCTTAGCTCCACATTATTCCTACCACTAAGGGGCTGATTTCGATTTCGGCCGGAAGGGCTCCGAACAATGGTCGACGACAGGCTCGGAGAGCCATTTCGCCGCCTGGAAATCCCTCAGTACTCCCCTGGACGCCTCTTTACGACCGAGGGAGTACGATGGCAGTTTTTCACTGCCTTTTCTTGCCGGTCTTTCCGGCACGAAAAGGCAGTCGAAAACTGTCTTTGGGGGCCCCCAGTAGGTATGGTGCCCCTCTGTGGATCCCTGCACCCGGTGGCAGGCACCTTGGGGTGCCGGCAACAGGGTGCAGGGATGAACTGCACCCCTGCTGTTCACAATGCAAGCATGCTTTCCGCTCGGAATGCATGCTTGCATTATAAAGTATACGACTACCGAACCCTGTACTTGCAGGGCCGTAACCGATGACAGTAGGTCGGTCGGTTACAGCTCCTGATCGATGTCGAAATCGGCCCCTCAGTTGTACCATGTGTGAATGTTTAACAGAATGCTGCATTACATTTATGACTTCTACTTTTTAGAAATATTTTTGTAGTTTTACGTTGAACTACATTGACACTAGGACACAAGAACGCTTTACGAGTATCAATTTACATTAAAAAAAGTCTGTTTCATTTTTATTAGAGTTTTGGGGGTTATGGAGATTAAGTAATTTCAAACTTTGGGCCTGATTGTGATGGCGGTGAGACTGACACCATCAGGCTGTCATTTGCGGTCCCACTGTCATCCAGCCCATTGGATCCGACCGCCGTATTAGGATGCAGGCGTTTGGATCTCGGCTGGCGGGGGGAAAGATTGCTGCATCCAACAGGATCAAGGCTCTTGTCAGTGCGGCGGTTGGACTACCATTCCCTACAATGGGGCGGTGGGAATCGCCAAGGGATCAGGATGTCCCTTTCCGCCAGCCATTTCATGGAGGTTAACATGCCATGAAAAGGCAGGCAGACAGTGACTTTGGAGGCCCTTAGCAGGGCCCCCTTATCCCCCCCTGGTCCTCCGTTATGGGCCCCCCTAAATATCCCTGCACCATGTGGCATGCACCGGATGGTGCCTGCTACATAGTGCAGGGATGTTTTAAATGTGTATATGTTGTACTGTGCCGTGTGCTGCAGCCCACAGCACATGCCGCAATGCAAAGTATGCACATTGTGACTCATAATGCACGCAGCATTACTGTTGACTTCTAGTCGGATGGGCCTGCTTCCGCCACAGTGCCAGTCGAACGAAAGCCCGACTGACATCGTAATCAGGCCCAAGGTTTCCAGATTACAAAGTAAACGACTCTTGCCCTTAAAATACAACTGCTCGGATCTTTACATAGTGCTTCACGCTACACTTCTAAAGTGCTTAATAAAAACTATGGGGGATATGTACAAGAACTTCCGCTAACTAACGCAAACGTTAGTTAGTGGCAATTTTCTTACCGCCTCGTACCGCCGAAAACTATTGCCATAGAACCGACGTACTTACAATACGTCGCTACATGGCGATAGTTTCAGGTAACTACAGTGAAAACTGCCATTAACACAAGCGTGAAGGCGATACAAATTCTGGCATTTGCGTGTGAAAACTGATGAAAGGGCAATTTGCGGGCAAAAAACATGTTAGTCAACCCAACGTGAGTTTTTTGGCCTCTAGAGGCAAAAATAGCTTATAAGTCCACCCCCAATGAAAAATAGGAAACAAAACCAATGGAATGCAGATTGGAGCAGCCAGGGCCAAGGGCAGCACAGATCAACTACCCCCCAAGCCCCCCAACATCCAGTATGACCAGCCAGAGTCCCAGGGGAAGATGAAATCCAGGGCTACAACCATGACAAGAGGTGGATCACTGGGCAAAACCAGTGATGCATAACGTATCATTGCGCACTCCTTGCAACACCATGGCGTCCAAAACCTTGAAAACTCAGACAGTCCCCGGGGCCCATAGGCCTCGCTGGGACTGCGTCTGGGCCCCGGAGGGGGATGTGGGGTGCTGTGGAGTTGCGGGCACGTAATGTTATACATTGAGGCGCTGCCAGGTCGCATGGAGGCATGTTGCTGGCCTGTGTGCAGAAGACCGCCTGGTGCCCCTTGGGGCTGTGAACAGTAGAGGCTCTCCTGCGCACCAACATTGAGAGGTCTGCATCACATACCACGTGCCACCACTACACCGGGTTGCACAGAGGAGATAACCAATGGTGGGCCATGCCTCTCTGCACCACAGGCCGGAGGATGTTGCGCTGGATGGACGCTTTGGAGGGTGAGGACCCTGAGCTGCGCCAAACTTCACGCCTAAGGGGGCCCCGTTGCATCACCTGCATCCGGGTGTTCCCCAGCAGACTTGGTGCCGATTGCTGTACCCTGGTTTGTGAAATCTCGCCTGGCTGAGGCTCCTGCTGGCTAAGTCACAGATTTGGAGAGAGTGCAGCAGATTGCACCACAGTGTCAATGCCCAGGTGAGGAGAAGGTGGGACGCGTAGTGGAGGAGGCCCAGGGGGGTGAGCCGTCAAAATATCGAAATTTTAATATCGATATACTAAAATATCGAGTGTAGAATATCGATGGTACAAAATATTGATGTTTTGTATATCGATGTTAAAAATCTCGATAATGGTAGGTTTAGTAATATATCGAATGTTAAAATATTGTAGTGTGAAAATATCGATAAAGTGTAGTATTTTGTGATTGTTAATATTTTTGGGAATTTTTTGTATATAAGTGTTTTAAAATGTTATTTTGAATGTATTAAAAAGTTATTTTTTCTATATTAAATTATGATTTTTAAAAAAAAAATCATATATAATTTTAGGAGCGGGATGTTGGGTTTATAGAGGATAAGGGTGGGGAGTGTTTTAAATATATATATATTTTAAATTAAATATTATTTAATTTTTTTTAAATTTAGAATTTATTTATAAATAAAAAAACTTCAATTTTGAAATTTAAATTTGAAATGTAATTTTAGGAGCGGGATGTTGGGTTTATAGTGGATAAGGCTGGGCACTGTTTTAGAAATATATATTTTAAATTAAATATTATTTAATTATTAGTAAAATTTTGAATTTATTTATCAATAAAAAATTTAATTTTGAAATTTAATTTAGAAATTTATTTTTAGTAGCGGGATGTTGGGTTTATAGGGGATAAGGGTGGGTAGTGTTTTTAACATTTATATTTTAAATTGAATATTATTTAACTTTTAGTAAAATGTAGAATTTTTTTATAATTAAAAAAATTACATTTGAAATTTAATTTTAGGAGCGGGATGTTTGTTTTATAGGGGATATGGGTGGGGAGTGTTTTAAAAATATATATTTAAAACTAAATATTATTTACATTTTTTTAATTAGAATTTATTTACAATAAAAAAATATAAATTTGAAAATTGTTATAATTGAGATGTTGGGGTAATAGGGGATAAGGGTGGGTAATGTTTTAAAAAAAATTGGGTGAGACAATTGATAATGTTTAGTTATCAGTACATAGCTTAATTTATTTTACATTGGAGTGGGAATACTAAATTAGTTTAGTTTAGTGTGCAGCACCTACCATAATTAATTTAGTCTGGAGTGGGAATAGTAAATTAATTATGTTTAGTGTCATTGCTCAAATTAAATTATATTGGAGTGGGAATAGTAAATAAATTGTTTTTAGTGTACAGCCACTGTATTTAATTATTATATATTGCAATTGTAATTGTTTAATAATTAAGCATAGTGTAGGATAATAAATAATATTAAAGTTTAAATATAATATGTTTATTAATATAGTACATTTTATTAATAGAAAAAAATATATAAGATAGTTTTGGATTTTAAAAATGGTTACTAGTAGCTAATACATTGAAAATATGTATTTATTCTAATATTTGTGAGTTATAAATTGTATTTTCTATATGTAAAATATAAATAATGTAAGCAAAATAAAAATAATTAGAAAAGCACATAATTTTTATTGTAGAAGTTATAATTGTTAATTGTTTTTTAATTTGAGTAGGATAATGCAGTAAAATATTTTATAACATTATAATTCAATAGAAACATATTAGTGCATATATTTCAGAAAATATGTTATGTACATTTACAATACTTTGTACATTTTTAGTACATATTAATTATTATTAAAACATTATAATTTTGTGTTTCAAATTATGTTTAATACAGTAATAGGTATTGGATATATTTATACAAAGATCGTGTAAACAGTTTTTATAAAATATAAATGTTTAACATTTTTATATTGTTGATACATGCATATTACATTTTTTAATAAATAATAATATAAAAAATATTAATATGAATTATTTTGACATTTTCTTAAACTTAAAACAACTTTTAAACACAAATTAATTTTTATAATGCATGAAAAACATTTATAACAATTTTCTATACATTTTTTTGTTATATTAATTTTTTTCTGTAATTGTAATAAAAAGGGTCCGATTCCGATTTCGGTCAGAAGGGCTTCGACCGCCGAATCGGAAAGTGTCGGCCGGATTCATTTCCGACCGAGCCATTCTGATGGGCTCGGTTGGAAAGGAATCTGACTCGGATTTCCGGATTGCGGACGACAGGCTCAGAGAGCCCGTCCTTCGTCCAGAAATCCCGCAGTACTCCTCCGGCTGCCTCTTTGCGACCGAGGAAGTACGATGGCAGTTTTTCACTGCCTTTTTGTGCCGGTCTTTCCGGCACGAAAAGGCAGTCGACAAATGTCTTTGGGGTCCCCCAGTAGGGCCCCCATGGGTGCGAGGCTGTCGAATGGCGGCCTGGGTGCTCCTATGGTTCCCCTCTGTGGATCCCTGCACCCGGTGGAAGGTACCTTGGGGTGGCGGCCACTGGGTGCAGGGATGAACTGCACCCCTGCTTTTCACAATGCAAGCCTGCATTCCGCTCGGAATGCATGCTTGCATAGTGAAGTATACGAATGCGACCATCGTACTTGCAGGGCCGTAACTGACGACAGCTGGTCAGTTGGTTACGGCCTCTGCCTGAGTCCGTCCGACATCGGAATCAGCTCCTAAGGGGTCGATTCCGATCCGGACAGCTCTCCGTGAGCTGTTCGTAGCCTTACCTTGCGACCGACATGTTCCGGGAGCCCGTCCGTCCGTGCAATGACGTACGATGCGCATAACTGACACAAATACGACCGACACGTAGGCTGCGATTCAAGCTTCATTTTCCGTATGAGCTGTACCTCCGTTCGCCGAACCGAGTTGCCCGGACACTGTTCCCACAGTAGTTTCCAGCCAGGCCACAGCATCCGGGAAAGCAGCGTATCAGGTACGATTCGCACCGGAACACAATCCACGGCTACGAGACGGACCAGCTAGCAACGGATACGACACAGAGCAACAAGCAGTGTGTACGAGACGAACACATCATGAATCCCATCGCGCAGATTATGCCAGTACTGTACATCTATGACTGGATCAAGAACAGATGCAGACGGTGCACACAGTAAGTTTGACACCCACCCCACAAACAAACGACACGTACCCGCCAAATGTCACACACACACTTAGAGGATCCATATCCTGTCCACTAGCAACAGGCCACCATAGGGATTGCATGGCCCTCATCACTACCAGCCCCACTCATAGGGGTTATGTTGCCCATCACTACTGTCACCCCCACCCATAGGGACTATGTTGCCCGTCACTCCTGCCACCCCCACTCATAGGGGTTATGTTGCTCATCACTACTGCCACCCCCACTCAAAGGGGTTATGTTGCCCATCACTACTGCCACCCCCACCCATAGGGGACCTGTTGCCCATCACTACTGCCACCCCACCCATAGGGGACTTGTTGCCCATCACTACTGCCACCCCATCCATAGGGGTTATGTTGCCCATCACTACTGCCACCCCTACACATAGGGGACCTGTTGACCAATCACTACTGCCACCCCCACTCATAGGGGTCATGTTGCCCATAACTACTGCCACCCCCACTCATAGGGGTTATGTTGCCCATCACTACTGCCACCCGCACCCCCCCACTCATAGGGGTTATGTTGCCCATCACTACTGCCACCCCCACCCATAGGGGTTATGTTGCCCATCACTACTGCGACCCCCACCCATAGGATGGGTGATGCGCCACACATCCATCATACACTAACATATGTCAGCAAAATACATCCCCCATAACATCATGACAACAGTCTGTAGTCTGTGACAAATGCCTGCAACAGTGAATATGATACAATGTAACTACCATCACATGTGCGACCAAAAACACAAGGCAAGCATCACAATAGCACTGTGACAATGTGCACTAACACCCCTCACTGTGTAGAACAAAAGTTAAGTGTGGGGTTCCAAACTGCAGCAAATGTTGAGCATTGTGGTGATGGGGTCTAACCCCCCCCTCATCACAGTGACCAAAAGGTATGTGTCATCATGGTCAAAGCTGCAAATACCAAACAGCATGTATGATTCCTGGTCCCAACACATGAAACACTTTTGTGGCAAAGTAGTGGTTGTGTCCCATACACACAGAGATGTGGTGAGGCTAACAGTGCTGTGAAAATCGAACATACTCTCGGCCATGTGCAGACAAGCACCACCCATGGGGGCTGGCATTGCATGCAGTGTACAATGACACAAAAGCAGAAGTGACCATCATAATGCAGACACACATCTCGAAAATAGACACACAAATAAATACATCCTGTGTAATCTGTAGGTGTCAGGTCACAAACTCCCATTCCATGGCAGCAATTGGACCTAACAACCAGGATGAATGTGCAGAATGATGTGATGTGATGTGACAGGGACAGCAGGGAAAATCACCCAAACAGCATCCAGACAATGGCCCACATCAGCAATATCAATGCATTGGTGTTGATGCACAAACTCAAACAGGCAACCTCACACTGCACATCTGACACAACATGTGTGTTTGTGTCTCAGTATCCACAGGCAACTACACAACACATGAGGGTGGCTGAACCACAGTGACACAGATGTGGACACAGTGCCATACAAAAGTAACCCACCATTGGGCACCCCCTTAGGGGGCAACCAGGCATTGTGAGATGAGAGGGAGCCAAACAGACACATGTGACACAAGCTGGAATGAACAGCAACTAAAACAGCAAGAGACTGACACACAACAGCACTACCCCCAGGGACCAGACATTGGGGTGACACAAGCATGCAATATATGTCCACTGTGATGATAAAGGTAGACATCAAAGAAACTGTGAAACCCAGACATGTGTCCTGTGCCACAGACAACGTACATCACATCTACACAAACACAAATCACTCAGCATGGCCCATCATCCAGGGACGAGCGGGAGGTAGGGGCCGAGCCATGCAAGCATTCACATCTGTCCACCCTAAACACCACACACCCTGAACTGCACCAATGTGCATCAGTGAAGCCCACATGGACTGGTGACATTGCACATGCACCCATAACAAACACAGTAATGTTGGGAGGAACTAAGGTGCACAGACTCATTACACAAGGACAGTATAGAACCCTGGTGAATGACAGACATACTGCACAGTATGCGGTACATGGCCATGACGTCAAAGCTCCTGTAACCTTTAGAATCCCTGCCACAGTCCCAGGACAATGCAGAAGCCAAGGAGAACCACAAGGCACACAAGCTGACACCTGCCAACACTGCAGCCCTGAACCTGATGAGTGGGAGCAGTCACACACACACATTCACATGTCTCAATCAGGGAAAGGTACCACCTAGGGACAACTACATGATATTGCGAACAAACAAGTGCCTTGGGGACCCCTGACTGTGTCCCATCTGCGTCTGACCACATCATCACCACTCAGAACTGACAAATCCCAATGATGAAACACCAATTAACAGTAGTGTGTCATGCACCCACACATCTGGTAGCCCAGGACAAAGATGTGGGATGAACACAGTACAACTCAGCAAGCATCAACAACAGGAACATATCAAGGGAACACAGCCTGTGCATGAAAAGGGATGTGGACTCACACACACATGCTCACACAACACACACCATGGGCCCAGGCAGTGTCACGGAACAACACACTTACTTGAGGAGACTCAGCTCATGTGGAAGCTCAGCTGTGCCAAACATAGTCCCAGCAGGTCTCAATCATGTTGCAGAAGTGGACCTCAGCTAGGCCTACCAGTGCAAGGGGTTCGCCCTTCTCTGCACAGAGTCCTCAGACCAATAGGAAGAAGTTGGCACAGAAACTGGAATAGAAAATACAAAGTTTAATAAACCTCATGAGGTGGAACTACATTCACACAGCACCCTTCGGTATTGAATGAAGTAGCACCCCGAACCGAAGGAGCATGGTCCTTTTATACCCACACAGGGGCTCAAAAGAGGACGGTACAAGTACAGGAGAAGGTTTTATGTACATACAAGGTCATATAGAAATGCACAGTCGACAAGTAGGAGGAGTTAACAGTTTGCCAATGCTAGTAAACACATCCTGGCAGTTACATACTACTAACAGCCGCAAGGACAGCTGAAAACTCACTGGGCATGTGCGAAGGTGGAAGATGCTAAATATAGTTTGTTTCTAGGCAGATTAGAAGAGCAGTCAACACTGAGGGAGGACAGAGCACATGGTGAGCACGTGGCAGCACATGGCAAACAAAATGGGTGCCAGAAATACAAAATGGATTCCACAAAATGGACAAGAAAGCCTCTAAATACAAGATGGATTCCGCTAATGCTAATCCAATCATTGCCAATTTACAACAAACGACCCTTTTAGCATTAGCTGAAGACATTCGTTCCTCTGGGGTAATCTAAATATGCATCCCGTACATCTATTAGCATTATTTCGGCCACCTCTTTATTCAACATTTGTTGGGCCTTTGTTTCTGCAACTTTCCTTTTGACACGTATACAGGCAGAAATGCAAATGGAGCAAAGCATTGGACCACATTGGATACATATACAGCATGTAAAAAGTATCGTAATCATTACACACAGGACAGTCAGTAGCTTTCAGCCCCAAGCAGAAACAAGAGTCCAAAACCATCCAGCAAAAGTCCAAGTACCAGTCTCTGGATGAACTTCTGCAGCAATCTTATGCAGTTTTGATATTGCGTCAAATACTGAAGGTGAGTGATCCGGTATGAATATGCAACAGCTGCTACCGATGATGCAACATTTGGATAATGGTATTATTTAAATAAGATTGTCGATGCTTCTGCTCATGGTAGGGAAGCGTAAAGTAGTGGTGTTCAACTGATACTGGAGTAGTGGCGATCAAAAGCTCTCGAGAAGGAGCCACTTTCTCAACGAACCAGGTTATTACTGCTACAGCCACCATAGCAACAACAAACCCTATAGCACAAATGATCTTTCTCTTAGCAACAGTTGATCTCATTGTGGACATGATCAGCTTGTCGTTGGAAACAATCGTTGGAGCTCTTATCCCTGGGCAGCCATTAGTTTCTTCACCGAGGGTCAAGACGGGTGTCGCTACACTATACAGGACTGATCCCCCCCCCCTTGTCACATCGGCATTCCGTTTCACAAACCCAGGGCGGTTGCTCAAACAGTCTATTTCGACGATGCAGGCTCTTTCCGTGGTCTCAGTTGGTATCGGGATACTCCAGGAATCGTGTGGTCCGGGAAGACTTCCTCAAGTTCATCAGATGATATGGCTTGGCCTCTCTCTGTATCCAGGATGTCCCGATGGTCGATCAAGGCAGCAGGATCCACCAAGGTAGACGGTACTTTCTTGCAGTGGGTGGAGTGCACCCCGTTCCTCCTGTTCGTCACTCGGACCGCAGTTCTCGTTGAAAGAAGCACCTGCTCCGGGCCACGCCACATCGGCTCCAAGCTGCTCGACCTCTGGAATGATCGGATCATCACCTGGTCTCCAGGTCGAGGTCCATGGCCTTCACCTGCAGACCTATCAGGAAGGGCCTCTCGAACCTGTTGATGAATAGAAATGAAACTGTCAGTCAATTGTGATAGGTAGTCACTCATCAATACACATGGTACATCATGTCTGGGACGTGGTTTAGGAATTCCCCAAATGTTCATAGGCCTTCCAAACACCACCTCATATGGTGTAAGACCAGATCGCGAATGTGGCACTGATCTAATGGACAACAGTGCCAAAGGTAATGCGTCTGGCCCATTCAAGGATGTGGAAGCCAGTATTTTTGCTGGTTTCAATTTAATTGTGGCGTTATACTTTTTCACTAGCCCTGCTGATTGTGGATGAAAAGCAGCGTGACATTTTTGCTTAATTCCTAGTCCCTTCAGGACATATTCGACAACTTGCCCAATAAAATGAGCTCCGTTATCACTCCATAAAAGTTTACAAACACCAAAGCTAGGGAAGAATTCCTTCAAAAGTACCTTTGCTGTAGTGAGAGCTGTATTGTCGTTCGTAGGGTATGCCTCTATCCATTTACTGAAGGCACATACCACTACCAAAACATACTTTAAGTTGTTACAGCGCTCAAACTGGGTGTAAGCCATTTGCAAAACTTCAAAAGGTGCGGTTGGCGTAGCAAACCCTCCTGTAGGAGTTTGTGTCCCTTTACCAGGATAATGCTGAAGACAAATCAGACAAGACTGCACCATTTTTTTAGCTGTGCCGGCAATTTCTGGATGCTCCCAAACTTGCGTGAGCAATTTCGTTATCGAGGAGGCTCCAACATGTGCCGGCCCATGTGCCATATGAATCAGAGGTTGTAAATAGGCTGTAGGCAATCTCCACTTGCTCATCTCTTTATTCCTCCAACAGCCCTCATCGTCCAATGTTCCCTCCTTAGACCATTGCTCAATTTCTTCTGCAGAAGCAGATCTCTGCATATCTAGCACTCCCTGTCTGGTATCATGCCAGTGTTGAGCCTGTGACTTCACTACGTACATAGACGTGGTGCTTCGCTGCATGGCAGTTTCACGGGCTGTTTGGTCTGCAAAAGCATTGCCTTTTCCTATCTTATCATTTACTTTCTTATGTGCGCTACATTTAACAATTGCTATTCTCTTCGGGTATGTTAAAGCAGTCAAGAGATTATGTACTAATTCTCCATGCATTATTTGCATCCCGTGGGATGTAAGAAAGCCCCTCTCCTTCCAGAGTAGCCCAAAATCATGAGCCACTCCGAAAGCATAGCGGCTATCTGTATAAATGTTCACAGATAAGTCAGTACTAACTTCACACGCTCGTGTTAAAGCTATTAGCTCAGCTGCCTGAGCTGACTTCTGTGGAATGTGAGCTGTCTCAACTACTGTCTGAAGTGTTGGAATTGCATATGCAGCTGCCGTTGTACCATCTGGTAACTTCAAGCAGGACCCATCAACCCATGGTTCCCCATCAACACTTGAAAGGGGCGTGTCTTGAAAATCGACACAACCCTTTGTCTGCTCCTCAGTAAGGAATATACAATCATGAGACTCCTGTGACTGAGACTGAGTCACCGGGTATGGCAACAAAGTGGCTGGGTTTAGTGTTGCACATCTCTTCAGTGTAATGTGAGGGGGCAACAATGTCAATTCATGTCCTGTCAGACGAGCACTAGTTAAATGCTGCGTCTTCGTCTGATTTAAAAGGGCATCAACCGCATGGGGTACTAGCACCAACAGCTTATGTGACAAAACTATCCCTTCACTCTGACGTATTGACACAGCTGTTGCTGCAACTGAACGGAAGCATCCAGGCAACGCACGAGCAACAGGATCAAGTACTGCTGAAAAATATGCACAGGGACGCTGTTTGTCACTGTGTGTCTGCACTAAAACTGACAATGCGCATCCATCTTTCTCATGTACATAAAGTGTAAAAGGCATCGTATAATCTGGAGTACCTAACACTGGTGCTGAACAAAGAGCTTGTCGTAACTGTCGGAAAGCAGTCTCACATTCATCTGTCCATGGGAGGGGCATTGGAGTATCTTCAGTCAAAAGTACTAGCAAGGGTTTAACAATGTGTGAAAACCCTATTATCCATTGCCTACAAAAAGAAGTAAGACCAATGAATGCATGGACATCTTTCTGAGTACGGGACACTGGTGTGTCTAAAATAGCTTGAATGCGATCTGGTGTGAGTGCACGGCCCTCCTTAGACAGAAGGTGACCTAAGTAGGTTACCTTCGGTCTACAATATTGCAATTTCTTTTCTGACACTTTGTGATGATGGGAAGCAAGAAAAGAAAGCAAGGACAAAGTACATTTTCACACTGTTCGGGGGTATCGACTGCCAACAAGATGTCATCGACATATTGTATGAGAGCCACACCTTCAGGCAAAACAAAAGAATCAAATTGTCTTTTTAATGCTTGACTGTAAATACTAGGACTCTCAGTATAGCCTTGAGGAACTCTACAAAATCTATACGATCGATTATTCAAAGAGAAGCCGAACAAATATCGGCTATCAGGATGAATAGGGATCGAAAAGAAAGCATTCTTCAAGTCTATCACAGAGAATGTAGTTGCTGTCGGAGGAACCAAAGTAAGAAGTGTCGTTATATCAGAAACTACGGGGTATTGTGGTACTACAATCTTGTTAACTTCTCGCAAATCAATAATGAATCGGTAAATCCTAGTGTCAGTATCTTTTTTCAGAATAGGAAGAATCGGACTGTTAAAAACATTGTAAGGAACTTCCTCAACAACCCCCACTTCAATGAGATCATGGACAATAAGTATGAGTGCTCCTTCGCCTTTCTGTGAAATTTTGTACTGAGGCAAACGTGGCAGCACAGCGCCCTCCTTGACACTAATATGTACTGGTGGAATAACCATTTGCCATACATCAGTGTCTGAAGTAGCCCACAAAGTACTAGGGAGGGAAGCTAATGCAATATCCTCTTTAACAAGACAAGCTCTCTCCGTCACAGGATGGTTGTCATTCAAGATAACACGTACACCTTCTGGAGAACATCGTATGGTAGCCCTGAAATACTTGAGCATATCAAGACCCACAATATTGTCTGGTGTATTCGGGGAAAGCAAAAATGGACATGGAGCAGTAAATTTATCCACATGGAATGCAAGTGGTTGTGACAGTGGACTAAGGGAAGGTGTTCCATCGAAACCTATCGATGTAATGGTTAAGCCAGACAGGGGAGCCCTTGGAACCAATTGTTTAGACAAGGCGCTACGAGTAGCTCTTGTATCAACCAGAAACTGATCAGCAGAACCCAAAACATGTGCTGTAACATAGGGACCCCTCTGATCTAATGGAACTTCAACTGATTCCTTACCCCATCCTAGGCAATCCTATACATAAGCAGAATCTTGAGAATCAGACGACACATAGTCGGACATTTGATATTGGTTCCTTCTATCAAAAGTGTTAAACCCGTCCTGCCCACGTATATTAGCATCAAACCTAGCACGATCACCTGTGCTTCCTCTAGGCCCTGAATATCCTGAACAATTTCTCATTTGTCCCCCACCACGTGGACACTGCTGAGCACGCAGTGCTGGACAATCGGAAGCCCAGTGACCAAATTTCATACAGTACGCGCACTGGTCAACAGACAAATTCGAACGAGTATAAGAAGGGAAAGACGAACCAAAAGATCCATGTCCACCTCTATCACTACCTCTAAAAGGCAGACCATAAGCCTGAGCCAACATAACCTTCATTTTTAATTCCTTAGTCTTTTTATCCTCATTACCCTTTGCTTCTAATTCCTGGCGTTCATAATACTGAGCCATAGTCAAGAGAGAAACCGGAGAAGAGGTAGTCCATGAACTCTCACTGGCTTTTAGGCGACTAGCTATTCCTGGTAACAGGTTTGCAACATATTTATCAACAAACAGATGTCTGCCTGTGTCATCTATCAATGACTGGCCACTAAAATCATGGAATGCTTCTTCAAAGCACGTAAAGAAATCAGAGACCGATTCATCTGCCTTTTGCTTACAAGACGCTTAAACAGTCCAATCTATCTTTTTAGGGGGAATAATCGTTTTTAACTTAACTAATATAGCTGCGGAAAGATCTAAAATTAACTGACATGGCTTCTGTGCGGGTTCCCTTTCTACATCCATTTGTTCTAAGTCTTTCCATAACGCCCCAAAAGCTGCATGATATTCAATTTTACGAACAGTTCTCCACATATCAGGCAGTAATATCAATCCGAAAAATAAATCAATATCAGGCAAAGTCATAGTACAAGAGCTAATAGCACCCTCAACTTCCTCATGAAAAGCGGCTGGATTTTTCCGCAGATCAGGCAATGAAGTTTTAAGTGCCATGACATCAGTCCTATTCCAAGGAGTGTAAACCCAATTATAAATAAAATAACCCTTTGCATCGATAGAAGCCTTATCATCACTTGTACCCTGTCCTTTAGGAGGAACATACAAAGGCGCGGCCTCCCGCATAGGTTTCGCATGAACTATCATAGTCTTATCTGTTCCGAAGATAGAAGCTTGTGCCATGGCGGTCTGAGATGTCTGTGCAGCTATGTCTGCAGCCTTTTTCTCCTCTCACAAACGGACTGCATCAACACGCAGTTTAACCAAACGCCTGATTGTATCAGTCACCTGGGAGAAAACCAAAAGACCATCACGCATTTGCTTGCAATTATCTGCTACATCTTCGGGCTCTAACTCATCAGAATATATCCTAAACAGCTCAAGGACCTCTGCGGCAAACACCTCAGTAAAATACAGCTGCTCCCTTTCCTGCCACCCTTTCATACTATCTAGAAGTTCAGAGGTGGGGGCAATGCTACTAACTGCTTTACGAGCGGCAGATCTAAGCTGGGACGCACGCTCAGCGGTCAACATAGAACGAGTTTCTCGTGCCTTGTGTTCCTCCGAACCGGAGTCCTCATCTGACTCGTGAGGGGCAGAAGGAACAGTTTACGGAGGTGGAGGACGATCTAATAATAAGAAATCATCTTGTGGTTTATTAAGTATAGGATAAAGGGGCCGCCGAACAGCGTATTGGCCAGTTACCTGTAAATTGCGCTCCCTATCTTCTCTCTATTTTAACTCTTTTATTTCTTTGTTTTTCAACTCTAATGCTTTCGCATAAGTGTTCTTTCGCTGTTCTTTTTCAATCAAGGCTTGCTCATGCTTCATTCGTTCACGCACTTCTTTCTCCCACATTCGTACACAGTCAAACATATCTTGCCTAGTCTTTCGCTTAACCATACATTGTTCCACATACTCAATCTTTCGTAAATCAAATGACCCATGCATAGGCCAACACAACTCAGAATCCTTACGAGTGTATTTATTCCATAATGTGCTGTACATTATAGAAGAAAGACCATATTTAATATACATATCCCTATTAGGCGTCCCCTCCGGGAGGGGGGCGGTTGTGCTTCATCGAGTCTCAAATTGGTACCACTACAAAAGCAACACATCCTACGAAGTGTGCTAAAAACAGGCATGCCAAAAATTAGTGCAGAACATGCAATATTATAATCAAAGTAGCACTTAAGGTACCTTTAGTATGATGTGCCGTTCAAATCAACTCAGATAGAGAACATTCTCCTCATTACCTGCCTATATAAATTGCAATTTATCTATGAATCACATAGAAATCCAAGTTGGCCAACACAAATTCCAAAATACAAAAGCCGCAGTAAGTGTTACTAAACTACCTCACCAATCCCAGGCATAAAAACCAACAGCAAGCGCCGCAGAATGACACTTACCAATCACTTGGTGTCCAGGTTCCAACTGCCAAGTTCTAAAATCGACCAAATGGTCACTGCACGGCAAATCAACAGAAGAGATCTCAGTCGAGAAACGGCACCACCTGGATGGTCAGATCAGAAAGAAAGGAAAAACGCTGTGGTTGCCAAGACTCGGGTCTCATCTGGCAGCGATCGCGTCCAGAGCGAGATTCCAATCCTTCGTCGCGACCAATCCTTTGGGCTCCGAGTCGCCGATGAGCCCCACTTGTCGGGCGCCAATTTGTAGAAGTGGACCTCAGCTAGGCATACCAGTGCAAGAGGTTCGCCCTTCTCTGCACAGAGTCCTCAGACCAATAGGAAGAAGTTGGCACAGAAACTAGAATAGAAAATAAAAAGTTTAATAAACCTCATGTGGTGGAACTACATTCACACAGCACCCTTCGGTATTGAATGAAGTAGCACCCCGAACAGAAGGAGCATGGTCCTTTTATACCCATAGAGGGGCTCAAAAGAGGGCGGTACAAGTACAGGAGAAGGTTTTATGTACATATAAGGTCATATAGAAATGCACAGTCGACAAGTAGGAGGAGTTAACAGTTTGCCAATGCTAGTAAACACATCCTGACAGTTACATACCACTAACAGCTGCAAGGACAGCTGAAAACTCACTGGGCATGTGCAAAGGTGGAAGATGCTAAATATAGTTAGTTTCTAGGCAGATTACAAGAGCAGTCAGCACTGAGGGAGGACAGAGCACATGGTGAGCACGTGGCAGCACATGGCAAACAAAATGGCTGCCAGAAATACAAAATAGATTCCACAAAATGGACAAGATAGCCTCTAAATACAAGATGGATTCCGCTAATCCTAATCCAATCTCTGCCAATTTACAACAATGTCAGCGGAACACTTGGTCAGTCAGCCATCAGTTACCACCCAATGAAGGCTCTTGTCACAACAGCCTGGGTACGGGAGTGTCCCTTAAGCCATCTGCACATACTCAATACATATGTCCAGCAAGTTGCACAGAGGACCCAGTTGCTCCTAAACCAATGATGCCCACACCTGCAGGTCCAGTGGAGATGTGCCCACAGTCAGGGAAATAGACAAATTGGACAATGGGAAGCACATCATATGTGCATGTGTGGAAGCCACAGATGTGACCATGCAAATGAAATGTTTACAGAGATGTTCACAAATTGTTAATCATGACACACCCAGTTAGCTGCAAAGGATGACATGGATACCGACAAGAATAGGATACATACCTCATGAACCACATGGAGTACATCACATCAACACCTCAGTATTCAACATTGAAAAATCAGCATTACAACTGCAAGGTCATGGTAAACATCATCAACATAACGTACAGCTAAATTAAATTCACAAGGATAAATACAAATGCTTTATTCAGCAAACTTGAAATGCAAATGCAAAGTCCTTTTAAAACAAAGGCCAATGGCCAGTCCATATCCAAATGTCAAAAATGTGATGTGAGTGACAACTGGCACACATTGCTTGCCTGCACTGGTATGGACAGGGGACATCCACTCGGAGGGGCATATATGGGGGCAGGCCAGGCACCGCAGGGACAGGATCAGGGCTCAGCAGAAGGAAGCAGTGAAGGGGTGGTGGATGCAGAAGAGTCACTGGCAACTGCAGTGGAGGTGACTGACATAGTGAGTGCAATCCCAACTGTGGGGCACAATTCAGACGGGGTGGTCGTGGATTCCACTGCAGTGCCCAACTCCATGGGAGCGAATGTGTTTCAGGTGAGGTCGGCAGGACAGAGGGGGCACCACGGTCCCCACACCAGTGGCGCAAACAGTCTGACGGGGGAGGTGGGGGTGGAAAAGCAAGTGGTAGCGGGGAGGGCTTGAGCATTTTTGGGATGGTGTATCTGTGGGTGGGGGAACCTGGGGCAGGGTGTGGCAGGGGAACCTGTGGAGTGGTGGCCTGGGGAATGGAGGACGGAGACTGTGTTGTGGAGCTGTGGGGTGGGGGCGGGGGTGGGGTCTTGCTCTTCTGGCTCCAGGGGGACTTGCGGATGGGGGCCTCAGTCTGACTGTGCCTGGGGGAGGGTGTCCGGGTGTGAGGGACTTCCTCTTCCCCTTGTAAGCGGGATCTGCTGGATCAGTGGGGAAGAGGCCAAGAACACAGAGAAAGAGCTTCTTGGGAGATCGGTATGCAGGTGAGGCAAGGGACAGGGTCTTGGAGGGAGAGGTATCAGAGGACTGAAGAGTGGTTGTGGATGCCTGTGTGTGTGTTTGCAAACCACCCCTGTGAGTGTGGTATCAGTCCCCTGAGGTTGCTTGTGTGCACGTCTAGCCCTTAGTTTGGGTGTTTGTGTGCTGCCCGTGTCTGTGGGTTTGGGTGAATGTGCTGGTGTGTGTGCGCATGGGACAGGTAGGGTGCTAGGAATCGTGGATGGAGCAGGGGTAGGAGGGGTGAGGGACTGTTGGAGGAGGGACACGGCTGCCGTCAGGGAGGAGGACATGGACTGATTGGTCCTCTGTAGGGCAGACATGCCCGATGAAATGCCCTCCATGAACGACACCAGTTGTGTCAACAGACTGGTGTGTGCATGGAGGACACTCAGCATTGATTCTGCCCTACATGGATCTGTCGAAGTAAGTCCACAGACTCCACACTCAGGGCAGCAGGGGACACATTCGCAGGGGGTACGGTGCCTGGCACAAAGGAGACATGCTTCCGAACACGGGAGCCTCCAAGGACCTCTGGGAGGGGAGCCGATGGGAGGGTGGCGATGGTGGTGGTGGGGGTGGTGGCGGGGACAGCCTCACTAGCTTGCGTTTGTTGGCTGATGACACCCGCCTCCACAAGGGAGTCATCCTCCGAGCTGCTGTGGCCCTCAGCTGGGGTGGATGGTGCTGAGGACTCCTTGGGTGGCTCCACTCGCCCTCCATGCCACTGGGTCCCTCCAACTCCTCGCTTTCTGTCCCAGTTTGGCTCTTTGGCTCCTCCTTGTCCGTCGCTCTGTCCCCTCCTGTGGCCGTGGAAGTATCTGGATAGAATTAGGAAAAACAGAACAACATCAGTCACCTGCACTGACCACACACACCACAGTGAGTACAGCACATCAAGGGGCAAGCTCTAGCATCATCAGCTGAACACTGCTCAAAGTTCTCACACTGTTTTGAATAAGCCAATTGTCAGACTCACCATCAACCATGGCACTCATATGCCTCCTGGACTTGCACCCATATGTCTGTTGCATGTTGGATGCTAGTACCCCAATGTGTGGACATGCACCACCTACACATGTGTTGGACATGCAAGTGATCATGTAGGAGTATGTCACTATACACACATCACATCTCTTGCCACTGACTCAGTACAGGTGTTTTTAAGAAGGAATGGCCAGAGTCTCATTTCACATGCTTGTGATGCATACCAGCAACACACACTATGATGTTCTCATGTCCTGATAGTCAATGTCACAATGGGGTGCATGGAGCACATTTGACCCCAATGCAGGATCACTCAGCAAGTTAAATGCCATGGCACAGGCATGACTGTCTCCTGTCACAGGGGCAGGGCATCCAGACAACAACAGTATGCACTGTGTGACTGTGAGGGGGTACCGACCATGACATGGCTGATGTCGGGAATTACAAGCGCATTATATTGCAATGACTTACCCGTCATGACTGCCTCACCAAAAATCCGACGGGGAAAAACGGAAACGGCTTTCCCAAAGGTAACTCCTTCCCCGTGTCCTCTGTCCATACAGCGTCGCGACACGTACACAACAGAGGGAGAAGGAGGAAGGGCCAACCCCGGAAGCGATCCCTTGCAGGAAGTGAAAAGGGCCAGCGAAACGGACAAGCAGTGTGAAGGAGCCGGAGAGAAGGAGGTGTGCCGAGGGAACCGAGACGAGGACAGAGAGGTCGCAAGAGAACGGGACGGAGAGGACGAGGCCGGAGAAGAGGACGAGACATGGTATGAGGACTGGTGGTCCCCACCAGAAGTGGCTGAAGAGCGGCCGCAACTCAGGAGAGTTGCGGCGGAGCCGGTGAGTGTCCAGAATCAGGGAAAAAGGGAGCGGGGAAGCGGGAGGATTGAGGGTGTACAGGAGGGCGGTGGGAGGTTTGTGATATAGCAGGAAAACTACATTTGTGTAACGTTTTTTTTTCTTTCATCCACACTAACCCCCATGCCTCCCCCCGGAGAGCGAGATTTCATTAGGCTCATAGAAGCGTTATATTGTTGTCATCCTCTCTATCGTATCCTAAGAGCAAGACGTAAATAAGCTCGGAGGAGTTTGTGGTACCTCATTTCAGTTCACCCCCTTTTCTGTTCTCCTTTTATCCTGTGCACGGTAAAACGCCCCCCACCCCCCCCCGTAGTAATCCATCACAACACTCCCTCACAAAATCCAACCCCTCTCAGCACTTTGTCAGACCTTTCTTTTTGTCCCCTAAACACCGACCGGGTGTGGTGACGGAGTCGATATTGTCTGGATAGTGGGATATCAAGAAACAACTGACGGCTCCCTAGTATTTCTTTCCTCTTCTGAGCCTCCCTGGGAAGGACCATCCAGCACATAAGCACATAGACACCCACTCGAAGGTGGAGGGGAACCGGAACCACTACAGAAGAAGAGAACCCAGTACAGTAGCCGCGGAGTCCCAAAGACAATACCTGAAAACTCCTCAGGCAAAGTGTGTTAAAACCGACCAACTGGCCCACTACATACAGCCTCCTCGTCTGCTTGTCCGGCCCGCGCTCCCACAGTCACAATCATAGTTCATGTGTAAAGCAAACTCTGCAGCTGACAAGTGCACTTGTCCATCCCCTGCAAACAACATATCCCGGACCCAGGTGACCCCACATCATACAAAACAGACATATGAGTGTCTTCTGCGAACACAACTCCCTGAAAATGAGCACCTCACAGTCTGCTGTGCATGAAACACAGCTGCCTGAACTTCACAGCTGCATATACCATTGTGCACTGTCAAGTAATCACACACCTCTATGTCACACAGGTCTTGTCTCCTATAGTCACATCTCAGATATCCTGCTGACCCTCAAACTCATGAACACCTCAGTTGTACTGAAAAGGAAGCCACTCCACAATGACACAGAGGCAGACACCTGAAGGCACATGTCACTAAGCACAGCCTGTAAGTTGATACACAGGAGTGGGAGTACAGAGTGTTTCTAAATGCCCTGGAGTAGGCATGACTGCCCAGGTCTACGTGAAACAGTGTATAGCCCTGGACAGTAGTTAGGTGGCTATGCAAGTGTGACACACTTGATATACATACTCCTGAGGCCCTAATTTTGGAGTTCCCTGCTGCATGGGTGTGTTTGAAATACAAAGAATCAACAAGAGAGGAAGGGATCTACACGGCTAGTCCCCTCAATGGTTTATTCAAAATCAACAAAGCCAGTGTAACTTAAATCCATAAAGGGGGCACTGTTAATCGAAGGAGCACTGGTCCACAGATTCCAGACAAACCGATATGTTGTTGAAAAGAGTGTAGACCTCAATGAGAAATACCCATTTGGTATTTAAAAGCCCTCACTCGCCAACCTGGTTGGTGACATGCTTCATCATCGGGCTCCACTGGGATGACCGAATGTCATCCCAGTGTGCTGCAATGCCAGGTTACTGCGGAGCGGGGTTCTTGTGTGGGGATAGTGAATTTAAAATGTCCAATTAAGTCAAAAAATAAAACTTTAATAATTTTGCTAATTGGAACAAACTAAAAGGGAGTGAGGGTCAAAAAAATAGAAGACCTGGTTCACTCCGCGGCGGTCAACATGTTTCTGCCTCTATGAGTGTTCGTCAGGCATTCTTCAGGACCAGAGTGGATGTGGGACTAACCTTCATGGGTTAAATGATAATGTACCTTGGACTAACATTCTATAACCTACTTATGGTCAACAGGAGGGGTAGCGGCCACCCTTGGCACTTTATGTGCTTTTGTGACCGGAGACCCTAGCGGCTACTACTGAATATTGCTACTTTGCAGAATCTACGATCCCAGCTACTATGATACACTGCTTGCTAATATAACTCGGTTTATTACTATTTATCTGAGACAGCTGGGATAACATCAGGTTTCTCTGCCCCTGATTTTCCCATGCATTAGCTAGGCACCACTTGAACACGGGAGCCTGCCGATCAGTGACTTCAAGCAGAGCCAACATCAGCACATGCACAGCACTTTACCTTTACCTATATGTGGTCTGGTCCTAATAACTGGTCCCTCTGCACGTGCAACGTGTGGACTGTGTTAGATTAATCTGTGTCCTAATCGGAACCTGCCAATTAAGTTTTGTGCCCCCCCCCCCTTTTTTCTATCTGACGCGTCGTTCAGTACGAGGAACGATTTCTTTTCACTTTTTCTTTTCCTTATTACCATTGGATATCCTTACATCCAATCAGCAACGGAGTTGGGTGATTCTACCCAATCACGTCTAAGCTCTCTCAGTCAGCCCAACCAGGGATTCTCCGACTGCCTTCTTATATGCACCTCCGGTCCCGGATATTATATCTGAGACAGCTGGGATAATATCAGGTTCCTCTGCCCCTGATTTGCTTATGCATTAGCGAGGCACCACTTGATCACGCGAGCCTGCCGATCAGTGACTTCAAGCAGAGCCAAAATCAACGCATTCACAGCACTTTGCCTTTACCTATATGTGGTCTGGTCCTAATAACTGGTCCCTCTGCACGTGCAACGTGTGGACTGTGTTAGATTAATCTGTGTCCTCATCGGGACCTGCCAATAAAGTTTTGTGCCAACCCCCCCACCCCCCCCCCTTTTTCTATCTGACGCGTCGTTCCATACGAGGAACGATTTCATTTGTTGTCGCTTCTTCTTTCCCTTATTACCATTGGATATCCCTACATCCAATCAGCAACGGAGTTGGGTGATTCTACCCAATCACGTCTTAGCTCTCTCAGTCAGCCCAACCGGGGATTCTCCGACTGCCTTCTTATACGCACCTCCGGTCCCGGATCTCAACCATGCGGACCCGGCAGCAAGAGGCTGTGTAGGTGGAACACGGGTGCTGAGCAGCAAGGGCGTAAGTTATTCATACAGCTCCCCGCCCTAGAAGGTAAGCGGGATCGCTCTTCTCCATCCGAGACAGTGACCCGTCCTTTCTTTTTCTTTGTCTCCCCTTTTCCATGATGCAGGGTGTGCCATTTTGCTCCCACCCCCCTCCCGGGATCCTTGAGGCATCAAACGGATTGGCCTCTTTGTAAGATTTTACCCTAATTCTTGTACATTGAGCATCGGGGGCAGCTGAGTCATTCCCTAGCCCTCCCCATTTCTCCGTACTTTGAGTGGCACGCCGCATACGTTTCACGTGCGTTCCGATATATGACTATTAGTCACTTCCGATATGATATCGAGCCATTGGCTTGATCAAACACTGATACTTGGATACACCTAGGTGCACACAACTTCACCTTTTTGCACCTGAGGTAGATCTAGTGGCACTCATTTGTCCTCTGAGCACTACTGTTCTTAACTCTTGAGTTTTAGAGTACGAGTTTGCGACAAACACTGATGATTCTTCTCTTGTTTTGTCTTTTCGTTTGTTTGTCTTTTTCAATGTCAGAATAAACTCGTTCCTCTCCCCATAACTAATATATTTTGGCGGATTTTTCACTGTAAATAATAATTTTTCACACAGCAGCCCACGGTAGGGTGAACCTTAGCGCGCTCATACCACCGGGGCTCCGCACATCCACTCTGGTCCTGAAGAATGCCTGACGAACACTCATAGAGGCAGAAACATGTTGACCGCCGCGGAGTGAACCAGGTCTTCTATTTTTTTGACCCTCACTCCCTTTTAGTTTGTTCCAATTAGGAAAATTATTAAAGTTTTATTTTTTGACTTAATTGGACATTTTAAATTCACTATCCCCACACAAGAACCCCGCTCCGCAGTAACCTGGCGTTGCAGCACACTGGGATGACATTCGGTCATCCCAGTGGAGCCCGATGATGAAGCATGTCACCAACCAGGTTGGCGAGTGAGGGCTTTTAAATACCAAATGGGTATTTCTCATTGAGGTCTACACTCTTTTCAACAACATATCGGTTAATGTGTTTGAAATACCCCAGGCACATGTGGCGAGTCAGACCAGCAATTGGAACACATATCAAGAGCACATAGAGATCACGTGTCAGATCTCAGGCATCGTGTAAACAATTGACCCACCCATGAAAAACACAACAGAGTCACGGTAACAGATGCTGTCCGGAACCTGAAGCATAGCTGACTGCAGGGACACAGTGCCCTAGTGACACAAGCCACAGACTGGAGGGGCCACACCTGTGGATCAGATGAGCAGGGTGCATCACGCAATTGAGGGATATGAGTCCAGGACCACAAGACCTACGTAATGTGGAAGTGTGACCAGGCCAAAAGACTGCAAATAGCATGTCAGACATAGTACACAGATTAGGCATGGATTTACCACCACCATGCTGCTGTCTGGACTTCAGCTGCCCATCCAGGTCCGGGAAGACCACCGCCAGAATCCTGAGCATGTGGGGGGTCAGGATCAGGTGTCAGCCCCTCCTGCGAGGAGGCGACAGCTTCAGCTGGACCCTTGCGATCCTCCGGGTCCAGCCCCGAAGGTCCTGCCACCTCTTCTGGTAGTTACGGATCCGGCGCTTGTAGACCCCCACTGATCTAACTGCCCGGGCGATGGTCAGCCAGATCTCCTGCTTCTGGTGGGCATCAACCTGTGAGGATGATAAAGTTAAAGGTCCATTAACACACATGCCCCATATTTGTGCTGCACACAGTTGTATATACATGTAGTCATCCCAAAGGAAAATGAGGTACACAGGTAGTGCACCCATGGAAATGGACAAATGCCCTGCATGTCTGACATGTTAACATTGCCAACTTATGGCGAACAAAGCAAAACCAAAGGAAATGATGGACGGAGTGTTGAACATTGCAAGCACTCACCCCCAGTCAACTGATCTGGGTTTAATCCATCACCGTTCTTTAGCCCACTCTGCCACCCCAGTTCAGACATGGCCATATGCAAATCAGTCTGACCCTGTGCCTCCTGGGAACAGTCCAGCCCGAACTGCCAAGCCATGGAAATGGTTTTGCTTTGTTCGCCATAAGTTGGCAGGGTATGCTCAGACGTGAGTCCCTTGCTCACTTTGCCACTGGATTCAAGCAAGCCTGGCTGAAGACGGCTGAAATGCCAGAAACCGGTCCTAGGAAGCTTGTTTCCGGTCCAGGGAAGACATGGCTTGGCAGTTCGGGCTGGACTGTTCCCATGAGGCACAGGGTCAGACTGATTTGCATATGGCCATGTCTGAACTGGGGTGGCAGAGTGGGCTAAAGAACGGTGATGGATTAAACCCAGATCAGTTGACTGGGGGTGAGTGCTTGCAATGTTCAACACTCTGTCCATCATTTCCTTTGGTTTTGCTTTGTTCGCCATAAGTTGGCAGGGTATGCTCAGACGTGAGTCCCTTGCTCACTTTGCCACTGGATTCAAGCAAGCCTGGCTGAAGATGGCTGAAATGCTAGAAACCGGCCCTAGGAAGCTTGTTTCCGGTCCAGGGAAGACATGGCTTGGCAGTTCGGGCTGGACTGTTCCCAGGAGGCACAGGGTCAGACTGATTTGCATATGGCCATGTCTGAACTGGGGTGGCAGAGTGGGCTAAAGAACGGTGATGGATTAAACCCAGATCAGTTGACTGGGGGTGACTGCTTGCAATGTTCAACAATCCGTCCATCATTTCCTTTGGTTTTGCTTTGTGTAGGGAGGGCAACATTTGGTTTGTTGTGTGGCACTTTGGTGCAGCCACTCCCAGGCTATGCACGTGTTCATGGGGACAGAATCCTTTGTGTGTTGTGCACATTACCACTGTGATGTGTAAATGTACCGTTATGGGCATGAGTCATGGACACAGTTGCAGGTTGGATATGTTTAGGGCATGTCACATACCCCCTGTGTCCTGGGTGGGTTGGTATGTACTTCACAGTAAGACCCATAGTCACAATTCTGATGTACACCCACAGTCTGTGTGCATGTTGTATCTCAGATGTTTCTGATCAAATGTGCCCAATGGGAGACCATCTCCACATCCATGTGGTTTGTGCATCAACATTGATGTTGTGTGTGTGTGTCAGAGAAGTCCATGTAGGGCCTGCAGAGACAACAGGGGCCACTACCTGTGGGACTCATGGTTGTTTTGTGGCGTGTACATGGTACGCCATGTCATGCCAGTGTCCATGTGGCAATACAGGGATCCTGGGTATCTGCCTGTCAAAGAGCTGTGATGCCTGGGAGACATCAGGCCTCACTTGTCACTGTAGTGTGTGTTTGGAACGTGACAGCAGTACATAGGTACCGTGACACAGCCCAATGATTGGCCATTGCACTACATGGAACTTATGTAGACATTTGGACTTCAGATGTGAGGTGATGGGCATGTAGGTGACATATGTGTCCATACCCAACAGCACACATCTCAGTACATTGTGTATTGTGATGATGTTTCATGTGATATTTTGGTTGGTCATAGCCACATGGGTGGATGAATCGACAATCTTCCTTTGTTCATCTCGGTACTGCAGGGCACCAGCTGTACATAGACCGTACCCAGACCTTGAAACCATGCAGGAATGCGACTGCATCCGACGGTACCGCTTCACCAGGCCACTGATTGAGGAGTTGGTGGATCAGTTGGAGCCAAATCTGCTACCTGGCCGGACATACCCTACAGCACTGACCACAGAGGTGAAGGTGATGGCAGCCCTGCACTTCTTTGCTACCGGTACCTTCCAGTACACTGTGGCTACTGCTAGTGGTATGTCGCAAACTATGTTCAGTCGTGTGCTACGCGATGTCTTGGAGGGGATGTTGCATTTCCTTGACCTGTATATCACGTTTCCTAGTCCCGGTCAACTCACTGCCATAAAGGATGCTTTTTGTACACTGGGGAGGATGCTGAACGTCATTGGATCTATTGATGGTACACACGAAGCCCTGGTACCACCTCAGGCACATGGGCAGACATACCGGAACAGGAAACATTTCCACTCCATCAATGCTCTGGTGGTATGTCTTGCAGACATGTGTATCACACATGTGTGTGCACGTTTCCCCAGTTCTGCGCACGAGGCCTACATCATGAGGAGTAGTCGCATTGCAATGCTGATGTCACAGATGTCGAACCAGCGTGTCTGGCTTGTCAGTGTGTACTGACTGTTTACCATTGTGTGTGTTTGGCAATATTGTGTTCCACCCTCTTTCAAACCTCTGCTAATTGTTCAATTGTTTGTATGTAGGTGACTCCGGATACCCCAACATGCCGTGGTTGCTGACCCTCAGGAACCCTGTGACACCAGCCGGATTGCGCTACATTGAGGCACATGGTTGGACCAGGAGGGGGATTGAGCGGACATTTGGTCCTTAGAAAAGCCGCTTCCGCTGCCTGGACAAGACCGGAAGGGGCCTCCCACATGACCCTGCAAAGGTGTGCAAAATTATCCTTGTATGCTGCATGCTACACAACATGGCAGTGTGAAAGAAGTTGCCTCTCATCCAGGATGACGATGACCTACATGCGCTACCTGTGGAGGATCCAGGCCTGGGCCACTATGCCAGTGATGATGATGATGAGGGTGACGTCCGCACACAGCTCATCAACAACTTCTTCACCTAAATGTGACTTTACAGGGTTGTTATGTCAATGTATTGAATTAGTCTTAAATGTGTTGGGGCTGCTCTGTTCCTGTTTGAGTGTGTCTGTGTGCTAATTGACTGGATGTGTGCAGTGATGTGTCCTTTCAGGTAGTCTGTACTCCACAATAGTGTCGACATGCTAACTTGTTTCTGTGTAGGTTTCTTGTGACATGTTTTGTGCATGTGTATTGCATTTCTCTCCTGTTCTGCTGTGCTTTTGACTGTGTCTTATGTCTGTCCTTTCCAGGGTACTTTGCCTGTTGTTTGGTCAACACTGACATCCAACACCCAGAATCCAACCCCAGGGTGGAAGTTGTTGATTCCAATCAAGTGATGTACCACACACCCCTGAACCTCAATTCTCCGACACTTTGTGACCGTGTGTCCACTGTCACGTAGAATTACCTTGCAACAGTTGTGGAATAAACATGTTGCTGATGTGTAATGAACCTGTGCTATGCTTTTTTATGTGCGTTGTCTGTCTTCCCACATCTGACTGACATATGCTTACCTCACCTGTGTGCTTGTTACCACTGACTGTGGATAGGTATGGTGTCTGTGCATTCCACTGTATTTCAGGTCAACATCATTGTATGGGATGAGTTACATGGCCATGGTGAATATGTGTTGTGGTGCCATAGTGGTGTGTCTCCCTCACATGTGTCACATCACCATGACTCACATAACGGTGATCACATTGCTGTAGTATTTGTCATGCACTGTATTCTTTAGCAGATCAACATCTCCATGACACATAACAAGTTGGAATCACAACAGAGGTAAGTATAGTGAGCAGGTGAGTTTATTTACAAACATGTGTGAGGATAGTGCACAGGATGATGGGTGCTGTACATTGGGTTTTGAATCCAAAGTTCACAGAAGAGTTGGAAGTGTTGGTAGCTTAAATGTCCAGGTAAAGTCCACAGTCATCTGCTACATTAGGCGAGTTGGATTAGATACGACAAGGTGAACGGTTTGCACACATAGAACATTTTCCAGAACAGGTTTTGAGGCCCTGGGGGATGTGCAGGGCCATCTGCGTCTCACTTGTCCTTCTTCGGATGATACCTCTTCTTCTTCGGGGGGGGATCCTCAGGTGCAGGAGTCTGTGGTGCAGAGTACTCTCCACCAGAGTCATTCTCCCTCCCTGTGGCACTGGCAGATCTTGTGGCAACAGATGTTGTGGCCACACAGGGGGGTGTGGACATGTTGGTGCTTATCTGGCGGAGTCATGTGAGTATGTCCCTATGCACCGCAGTAAGTGCATCCCACTTGGACTCCATGAGAGCATGATGAGCAGCCTGCTCCTGTTGAATGTCCTTGAGGATCCCAACTACCTGGCCGAATCCTCCAAGGCTATCCTGGTACGCGTCTACGATGCGTGCCAGTTGAGTGTCATCATGCTGTCCAGACCCATCTGCAAGCCGTGACCTCTACCTACCACCCCTCCCACCACCCCTAGCCACACAGGCAGGACCTGCGGCAGCACGCACAGGTGACACTGGGCCCCCTTGGGTGTTGTTACAGGTAGTGTTGTCCGTAGCTTCCTGGGGGGGCCAGTGTCCCTTTGCTGTCGGTATTCTGTGTCCTTTGTCTGTCTGTGTTGGCGGGGGTGCCCTGTCTGTTGCCAGATGCTGGAGGCGTGGGTACAGGGGGTGCAGATGTTTGTACAGCTGGTGCTGCATAATGACTCACACCGGAGGTGCCAGGTTGTTCTTCGTCATCCGAAGAGGACATAGACTGATCCACACCAGAGAGCTGAGGGTCCACCAAAGTCTGGGACAGGGACTCCTCTTCATTTGCTGCTGTGTCCCCAGCACCACCTGTGTTTGGAAGAGACACACAATGTAAGTTATGTTTCTACAGGCATCAATGGTTCACATACATGACATGTGCTACTGTACGTCAGGATGCGTGCCTGTACACTGCTTTGTCCAAAGTTTTCACGGACAGATATTGATATTGTTGTAGCACATTGTCCAGCAATAAAATGAGAGGAGCCCTAGTTATCCAAGAGGGGGATAGGGCATCAAGTAGACAAAGTCAAAAAGAGAGGATCCCCCTTAAGGCACTGATGGATAACAAACAACAACTTACACCAATCATACATTCACCAGAGTAAGACACCAAATCCTCCGTGGGCCAAGAGTTCCAAGTTATAATATATTTATTCTCAATAAAACAGAGTCAATTAATCAAACAATCATCATAAATATATAGATTCCTATGGTTAAACAGAAAATGCAAGCTAAAATAAAAAAATAAAAAACATACAGGATAAAAAACACACATTACAAAACCAAATGTGTAAATCATAAATTGGGGAGAACCATACAAGAAAAATGTTTTCTTGTCAATATAGAAAGCACAGACACTAGATCCAGATCATTCGTTCTCCTTGCAGCAGTAATTCGAAATATTTGATTTATTTGAATCACAAATGTCTTGACAATCTACAGTCTGGCTTCTTATTGTTGCGTCGACGCGTTTCGGTAGATATAACTTATTGCAAACCACCTTCCTCAGGACATAAATCTATTTCTCCCAAGTAAACTCTTTATAAAAACATATATCTAAAAAAACAATAAAGACAAACAATCAATGAGGCAGACTCTTCATATTATACATAACAATAAAAATGCATTCTTTTAGTAACATCACAATACGATTTGCATTCTTCTTACAACATCACAATTGTAGTAACGCACATAGCCCATAACCCTCATTAGTAAAACCCCCCCATAATAGGAGGAGGGTAATACTAAAACGGAAAACAGTGTTTATATTCTGGTGATTAATACATCTACACACTCATGCTCCATCATAAACTATTTACACTATCTCTTTACCTGTATACAAGATACAGTGCACCATCAGATAAAATGCAGGTAAAAACCTTGCCGGATTCCAAACAGGGGACAAATGTCACTCCTTGGAGCCGTATTTATAAACTGGCTTCAGAATCTATTGAAGAAAAAACCCTTTATTCAATGTTAGAGACATACAATGACCATACACTAAGAGTAAGGGCTAAAGAAATGTTTGCCTACCATATATGAAGAGCTTATCCGGAATCAAAGCCCATTAAGGAGTGCGAAAAATCTGCAAACAATTATAAAGAATGAGCTTATTATTCAAATGACCACCTAAGCGCTTATAACCCCCTTTATGTGGATTCTCATAGTAATTACCTTAAAATTCCAAAATAAAGGCTTCAGGGAACCACGTACATCTTTTCCAGTGTTTCAAATAAAATATAATTCAGAGGGCAGTTTCATACAAATCCTAGAGAAAACACAAATAAACCAATAAACAATTAAGATATCTCTAATCTTCTCTATAGATTATGTAAGACAATTCGTTAGGTGCTGCCTTACTCATCAATAAGTGCTCCTTGGTTAATTGAGCAAAGGAACCCCTTAAAAGCCGTCATTCACTGATCATTTCATGCCCCCAGGACGATAATTGCTCTAACGGCTACACAATAGTGAGAAGGGTTGTCTGAATCACGGACATGCCGAATATGAAATAGACCTCGCATCGACTAAATGGAGAAACCCCAAACGAGCCTACCAAAGCTCACCATACCTCCTGAAAACATTAGCACGGAGTGTCTACACTGAAGCAACCCCTTAGCTCCATTGAGAATATCAGGAGTGAAGAAGGCGACCGCATATAAACCGGGTATGCACACATTAGTAAAGAACCAGTAAAAGGAAGAAGTTTCCATACGGCGGCAGTTGAAAAAAGCCGAGCCACTCTGACGTCATGGAACATCTTATGCAGGCAGTAAACTAAACCCGCTCTTACCACTCCTTACCTCACGAACGGGATGTCGTGCCTCTCAGCTGCAATCGGCTCCGGAATGGGGAAGATTCGTTCCAACCCGGCCACTTCCGTTATATACTAACACTTCCGACTAGATTTAAAGTCGTATAGTACCAACACCACTGCCTCACATGTTGATCACGGAAAAACTACGCTAAAGGTGGCCATCTTAGACTGCCCAAACCTGAGTGGAACCATTATTAAACCTTAATAGTAATCAGTAAAACCATTTAAAAAAAAAAACAGACGAAAAAATCGTAAAAAACGAATATCCGAACTGAAGAAGAGTTTTATATTTTATTCATTCAGATTCCCCGTTAGGATCAAAACAAATCCCGTACCACCCAGACTGCTTCACATGTCAATCCCAGAAATGCTAAACAAGAGGCGGCCATCTTAGACTACCCAGACCTTAGTGGAACCTATAAAAAAACATGGTACTAATCAGTGAAACCGTATAGAAACCAGTCAGAAAATCGCCAAAAGACGTAAAAAAACGGATATCCGAACAAGAAAAGATTTTATATTTTATTGATTCAGATTCACCAATAAGATCTAAGTGAAGCCGACCAAAACTAAAGATACATGTTAAGACAATGTGTAAAACACGAAATCCACAAAACTCATGAACAAAGGCTCTGTATTTTTTCTCTGAATGCCTAGTTTTAGAGAGCCCCCATGCAAAAGACGCTACTTAAAGACTGCATAATGCACCAAGCAGCCATAATCATCTCTCTCAGGGATAGGTTGTTGCATACACAACAAACTAGAACGTAACCTACTCCTCAAGGTGAGAAGATCGGTAAACCGCACTACCGGCATATCAGACCAATTGAAATATGAATTCTCTAGCAGTAAGATCATGAAGCCTGCACGCTATATATTATAAGTCACCTAATCAGACAATCCCATTCCTCTTTTGAGTTAAGGCCATTTTTCACTGTATTAAAGCCTGAAATGAACCATTGTTCTCTTGATTTCCATTTTAATTCCATATTAACACCTCGGGCTCCTAACCAGATTTTCTCTAAAATGAACCACTTTAGATCAGAGTCGTTGTGCCCCTTTTCTAAAAAATGAGCTACTAAGGGAGCATTCATTTTCTTAGTTCTTATAGCTGAACGGTGTTCTTGAAGTCTCGTCCTCAATTCCCTGCCCGTTTCTCCTACATATCCTTTGCCACACGGGCATCGCAGAAAGTAAACTGTGTTTCTACTTCTGCAATTGTTCAGAGATCTTGCGTATACTTGGAAGTCATTATGTTTCAGAATTTTGGATTCAATACAAAGGGAACACACATTGCATGTACCACATTTTACATTCCAGGTTGCTGGCTTACCGTGTAACGTAATTTGGGTACTGACTGGATGTTCCCTGTATGTATGTACAAGCTCATTTCTGAGGTTCTTATTTCTTTTGAAAGCAAAAATGGGTTTTGCAAGTTTAAAATCCTCATCATAATTGATAATATGCCAATTTCTGTTTATAGCATTCTTTATTCTATTGCTTATGTGAGAGAAGTTACTTGCAAAAACTACCTTGTCCATTTTATTTTTATTCATGTTGGTTTTACAGAACATGGCCTCTCTATTATAAAATCTGGCTTGTTTGTAGGAATGAGAAATTAACTTCTTCAGATAACCTCTCTCTTTAAATTTAGTTTTCATAGTCTCAGCATGTTTATGAAAATCTTTCACATCAGAACAATTTCTCCGGACCCGGAGAAATTGACTGAACGGAACGTTATCTCTTTGGGACTTAGGGTGGAAACTCGAGTAGTGGAGCAATGTATTTTTAGACATGGGTTTAGTATAGAGTTCCAACCCCAGAAACCCTTCCTCATTTTTGATAGTGATATCTAAAAAGTCAACTTTCGATCTACTGTAGTGAGATGTAAATTTCAAATTCGGGTCACCCAAGTTAAGCCAAATCAAAAATTCTTCTAACTGATCCTCCTCTCCAGTCCAAATAAAAAATATATCATCAATGTAGCGGTACCAGTCCGCTACATTTTCAAAGAATGGAGCGAGCTCGTTATGGATATGTCTTTCTTCAAACTCTCCTACATAGAGGCAAGCTAGACTCGGCGCACAGGTAGCCCCCATGCTGGTGCCTTTCTTTTGATTATAAAGTTGATCTTTAAACAAAAATATGTTATTCATTAAGACCATTTTGGGACATTCTACTATAGCACATTGTCCAGCCAACATGAAGCATTTCAATGTGCATGTCGAAGTGTGTGCATGACCAGCTCATGTATAGATTTGACTGTTCATGGCCATTACTACTCAAGGGCCATCACGTTGCTGACACAGGTGTGTCATACCTGTACACATTTGACCTTTAACAAGGACATACGTGCAATTCCACTGAGGATATGTTGTAAGATTTGGGCATGTGTGGTAGCAGATTTTGCTAGTTTTTGTGTGCCGCATTGGTGTATTGGTACGACATGGTCACAGTCCGGTATGCCTGTGATCTCTTGGGAGAAAGTGTTTTTTTCCTGTGTTCCTAGTTCCCATCTCATTTCATACAAGTGATGATGTCACCATCGTTTATGAGTCTGGTGCTGAGTTTTGTACGCGCATATGTGATTTGACTTGTCAATGTTCTCCATGGTGACATGGATTAGGCAAGGAAGCTCTCTGGCTTTTCAATGCTCATGACAGTGAGAGCCAGTGTTGTGTGTGTTGCGGTTTGGCTGCTGTGAGTAGCATGTCTCCTCCAATGCAGGCCAGGTTAGACCTTGTGTCTACAGTGTCTATGACAGTGAGTGGTGTGTTGTGTGAAGGACGCATATGTTGCAGAACGATGTCGGAGTGGAATGCAGCTCACAACAGCACTGAGTGTGGATGAGACCATGCTACGGTGTCGGCTATATTGGTGTGTCCATTCCATTCACTGTCAGATGTCCCCTGTCAATGATGTATATGTGTGTTCCTGTGTGTTTTGTGCAATGTACTATATATGGATCTCCACACTTGTCCTCCACAGCCAGGCCAGGGGGCCCCCCGGACACTGCATCCCCAGACAGTGAGTTTGCACATATGGTTGCAATGGCTGTGTGTGCGACCGTGTTTGGTTTGGCCAGTGCATATGTGTGATTTTCAGCCACATCAGTTATCAGGCCCATGTGTCAGACATCTTGCCCTAGCATTATCTTTGTGAGTGACTAGTACCATGTGTGCAATGTGTTTTAGCATAGAAGGTGTGTGTATGGCCAGCATCGGTGTTATTTGTTTTCAAGTCAGGACCTCCTTCTCCCCCAGGCCAGTTATCCCATCATGGAGCGTGACACCATTGCAGTGGGTGAGGTTAACTTTCAGGATGTCAGTCAGTGCAGTCCTGGTGTTTATTGGTGCCCAGTTCCCAGCAGGGCCTTGTGCTCCCTACAACAGAGCCTAGTGTCAGACATCTTGTCAGTCCATTTCCACTCCCTGTGAGGTGAGCAGTGTTCAGTGTGAGCTTGCTGGGCCATGTGAGTGTGGGTATTGTGTGTGACTGCATCTCCCATCATGCTTTTAGCTACACCCCCCTTCCCAGCATGCCCATACTTCTTTCCTTTTGACTCTGCTTCCCTGTTAGGGAGTGTGACAGCAATGGCAAGATGGCTGACTGTGCAGTCCTGGTGTTTGTTTGGCTACAAGTCCAAAGAGTGCCCCTGTGCTTCACACGGCAGAACTCAGTGCGGTGTATATTTGAGTGATATTTCACTACAGTGTGAGTCAATGCATTATACCTGGTGAGTTGTGTGGAGTTTGTGTTGAGGGGTGTGTGTGTCTACACTTGCTGGTAAGTATGGTCAGAGCTGTCAGTCCTCCTTCCCACCCGGCCAGACATCCCACCATGAAATGTGCTTCCATTGGAGGGCATGCAAGTTGGCTTTCAGGATGTCAGGCAGTGGTGTCTCCTGCTTCTGATTTGCACACAACCCCTACCAGGGCCTTGTGCTCCCCACAGCAGGACCCAGTGTCAGCCATTTTGTCAGTCATGTTCCACTCCCTGTGATGTGGACATTGTTCAGAGAGGTCTTGATGGGCCAGTTGGGAGGGGGAGCATTATCTGTGACTACAAACCCCATCATGCTTTTGGATACACTCACTTCACCTGCATACCCACTATTCCTTCCTGTCAATCAGCTGCACTGTGAGGAAGTGTGTTTGTGGTGGCAAACTGTCTGACAGTGTTTATTGAGCTTCGTGTCACTGCCTTGCTCTATTTGTTGGTAGGTTTGTGCATGTCATGACACAGTTACAAGTCACTATGAGATGGCAGGTATTGTGTTTGTCTGACTAGCACACACATCTTGGGGTGATTATCTATTGGTTACTGTGGCTTTGCTAATGGTGCATGGTTTCACTGTCCCCTTGCCACACAATATTGAGTATATTGGTTGTGTACTCACCAGGCTCTGGTATGTCTGATAGACCAAGGACGCTCTCTGGTGGTAGGATGTCCCGCACCTTTTCCTCCCAGGACCTGAAGTATACTGGTTTGGCAGGAGGCGTGATCCTTCTCAATGAGTTTCTTGACCCTCCTGCGCACGTCATACCACCTGTTCTGGATATCATCCATTGTGCGCAACATTGGTGCTTGTGCGTTCACCTTGTCCACAATCCTCACCCACATCTTTGGTTTCTGTGACATGGGGGTTCTTTGGACCAATGTACCAAACATATGTGGCTCTACTCTGATGATTTCATCTACCAGCACTTCTAAGTCACTATCTATGAACTTTGGATTCTTCTTTGGGGGCATGGTGATTGGTGGTGGTGGTGAGTGATGTGTGTGTGAGGGTACAAGTGAGGGTGGGTGAGTGTCAGTTTTGCAAAGTGTATATGTGAGTGCTTTTGGTGAGGTGCTAATGGTGTGAAAGTTGTGTGATGGGTGAGTTGTGAGTGGGTCTGTGGTTGGTGTCTGATGGTGTTCTCTGCTGGCTTTTCTCTTGAAATTGCAAAGGATCATGGTAGTGATTAGTGTCCTTTATATAGGTGGAGTTGTGGGTGTGTCTTTGTTCCAATTTGTTTTTTTTTATTTACTGACTTTGTCATTGCTTGTTTGGTTCTTTTTTGTATTTTTTCCTTTGGGTTTTCTAGGCATGAAGGAGACGTTCTTCTGACCAAGACGGACGCTGATGTTGGCTCTTGCGGATTTCTCCGGGTCTTTCACGCTGACTTTCTTCTGTGTTTCATACGCGTCGGTCGCGGAGATCTCTATTGCTTCAGGTCCCTATTTTCTGTGCGTGTCGGTCATGCAGCTTGGGCTCCGTGCGAGTCGGTCTGGTTTTAAACACATTGCATCGTACTGCGCGGATCGGACATCGTGGGTACGTGTCAGCCGGGATCATTCGTGGTGCGTGTCGGTCGGTGTGAATCGAGTCCCGTTTCCGGGCGAATCACTGGTTTCCCTACGGCTCGGTCGTACGGCTTGTATTCCATACGTGTCGGTTGTAATTCACACGTGTTGCATCGTACTGCACAGGTCATACGGCGTCAGTCCGTGTCAGTCGGTCTCCATTCCCAGTCCGTGTCGGTCGGTACATTTTACGGCCAGAAACCGAATCAGCCCCTTAATTTTATATTTATTAAAATATTTATTTTTATAATTTTACAAATTAGGTAAATTATGTAACACATTTTAATTAAATAAAAAATATTTCTACTATTTTATATAAATAGTTGTACAATTTTTGTATTTCAAATAACATTTTACTGCATTAAATGAGTTACATTTTCTATGGTTAAACTTTGTATTTGTTTTTGGTCCTTCTATTTTGTAACCGGTTAATGTTGTTTTGTGTCATTTTGCTTGTTGTTGGGAGACACTTCACGTCGCTAAAGGTAAAGTTTATTTTCTTTGTTTAAAATAAGTTTTAAATCAATTTTGAACCTAGTAAGATAGTGTTTATTTATTTATTTATTAGATATATTCGGAAATGTGATGTGTTATATTTACATGTGGTGTTTTTATGTATTTTTAACCCCTTCGATGCTCATGACGGAACGGTTCCGTCATGAGCATCGGTTGAGCTGTGCTCATGACGGAACCGCTCCGTCATGAGCACAGCCCCTGGGGGAAGCGCTGGCGCTCCCCCCCTGGGGCATCGATCGTGCCCCCACAGATGGGGATGGCAGCGGAAGAGTTTCCGCTGCCACCCCCGAGCCCCCCCACGCTTCCTAGTGACGTCAGCGTGCACAGCGCGCGCTGGCGTCATCAGGAAGCGTTGGACGCGTTGGAATTCATTTCTTCCAGCGCGTCCAACGAGGAAGGTAGGTGTTTTGCTGCGGTGTGGCGGGGGGGGCGGAATTCCAGGGCCTTGAGGCATCGGGGGAGAGGAAAGAGTATTTCCTCTCCCCTGATGTCTCAATGCTGGGCATTCCTGTTCCACGATCGCGCACAGCGTCGCGATCGTGGGACAGGAATGCCCCCACTAGACCCCAGGGATGTTGTTTTCGGCCATTTGGGAAGCGACCCCTTGGGCAAGGGTCGCTTCCCTGGGGGACAATATTTTGACAGACTTTTCTGCCCCCCCTGGGGCAGATCGGTCCACTTTCGGTCCATTTCTGCCCCCAGGGGGGGGCAGAAAAGCCCACTAGACACCAGGGATGTCGTAATGGTGAATTGGGAAGCGACCCCTTGGGCAAGGGTCGCTTCCCTGGGGGAGAAATTTGGCAAAGACTCTTCTGCCCCCCCTGGGGGAAGATCGGTCCACTTCCGGTCCGTTTCTGCCCCCGGGGGGGGGGGCAGAAAAGCCCACTAGACACCAGGGAATTTTGATATATTGATATGGGAAGCGACCCCTTGGGCAAGGGTCGCTTCCCTGGGGGTGAATTTTTGCAAAGACTCTTCTGCCCCCCCTGGGGGCAGATCGGTCCACTTCCGGTCCGTTTCTGCCCCCAGGGGGGGCAGAAAAGCCCACTAGACACCAGGGATGTCGTAATGATGATATGGGAAGCGACCCCTTGGGCAAGGGTCGCTTCCCTGGGGGAGAATTTTTGCAAAGACTCTTCTGCCCCCCCTGGGGGAAGATCGGTCCACTTCCGGTCCGTTTCTGCCCCCAGGGGGGGCAAAAAAGCCCACTAGACACCAGGGAATTTCGCAATTTTGTTATGGGAAGCGACCCCTTGGGCAAGGGTCGCTTCCCTTGGGGAATCATTTTTGCACAGACTTTTCTGCCCCCCCTGGGGGCAGATCGCTCCACTTTCGCTCCGTGTCTGGCCCCAGGGGGGGGGGGCAGAAAAGCCCACTGGTCACCAGGGAATTAGTGTAAATAAAAATGGAAGTGACCCCTTTGGCAAGTGTTGCTTCCAGGGGGCAATTTTTATAATATGTATTTGGCCCACCCGCCCGGGACAGAGTAGCCTTTTTTTTCCTGCTGTTTTCTGCCCCACCTGGAACATAACGATTGACCATTTGGGTAGTAACATAGAATGTTGTTATGTTTATTGTTTTTTTTTTGTGAATTGCAATAGTAATGTTTTTTTTTTTTTACTTTTTTGTTCTAGGTGAAGGCTTTTGCTCTTTTGAGTTTGCCGTGTTTCTGGCGGTTCTGCTGTTTGTGTAGTTTGGTAAGAGACTCTTTTTTGAACAATGTAAATGTGTTTGATTTCTCTGCATGAATTTTTTTTGCAAATGGTGTAATAATAGCAGTATGTTTGTTTTTTGAGTGTCAAAAACTTTTTGCATTGGTGCTCGATGTGTATTTTGTTGTCTTGTGAGTAATGTGTTTTTTTTTTTCTTCTTTCTAGTTTGATATCGTTGGTTTTTGCTGTGTCACTGCAGAGTTAGTTTCTGGTGAGTGCAGCTGTCTCTTGTAATTGGATTGTATAGTTTTTGAGTACATTGATCTTTGTGATAAAGGTACACATTTCTTTACTTACTTGGTTTGCACAATGTTGGTTGTTGTTGACTTGTTTGTGCAGTCTTCTATCTTAGTAAGTAAAATGGCTAGCCGCAGGATGACTGCTCAGCAGGTTGTTGGTTTGCTGTTTGAGTCTTCCTCTGATATTGGTTCAGAGACTGACTCTGCATCTGAGGGAGAGGAGGCAGGGGACGATTCTGGCAGTGAGTTGTCTCTCCGTATGGAGTCATCGGATGATGAAGATACTCTTAGTGCGGATGAAGTGCCTGTGTTAGAGGAGGAGACTGATGTGCCGCTAGTGCGGCAAGAGGCATCTGGGTTGCAGGCTGGGGCTGCAAGGCTTCCCGTTGGTGTAGTGCGGCAAGAGGCTTCTGGGCTGCAGGCTGGGGCTGCTAGGCTTCCCTTTGAAAGTGATGACCTCTGGGTTGCCCCTGGCATGGTGCAGCCGGCATTGCTAGAGTTTACTGGTGTTCCAGGGTCTAGAGTGAATACTGAAAACTTTTTGCCGGTCAATTTTTTTCAGTTGTTTATGGATGATGTGTTTTTTGCAGAGATTGTTGAGCAGACTAATTTGTATGCCGAACAGTTTTTGAGGGACAACTGTGCCAGTCTTAAGCCACACTCTAGAGCTACCCGGTGGACTCCCACAAATGTTGAAGAGATGAAGAAGTTCTTGGGTTTAACTTTTTTGATGGGCTTGCTAAGGAAGCCATCAATGGCTTCATATTGGTCTAGCAGTCCCTTGATGGCAACGTCTATTTTTCCGGCAGTCATGACTCGTGACAGGTATTTGCTTCTGCTTCGGATGATGCACTTTGTTGATAATGGTTTAGCGTTGCCACGAGATCACCCTGATTGTGACCGTCTTTTTAAGATTAGGCCTGTCCTTGATCACTTTGTTGATCGATTTCCTGAGATCTATGCTCCTGGGAAACAAATTGCAGTGGATGAGTCTTTGGTGTTGTTCAAGGGCCGCTTGGTTTTTAGGCAATACATTCCTAGTAAGAGGGCACGCTATAGAATAAAGCTGTATATGCTGTGTGACAGTAGGACTGGATATGTCTCTAATTTCAGGGTGTACACCGGTAAGGAATCTAGGTTTAATCTCCCTGGTTGTCCGTCCACTTTTGGAGTGACTGAGAAAATTGTTTGGGAACTTGGAAGAGGATTTTTTAACAAAGGCCACCATTTATATGTAGACAACTTCTACACTGGTGTGCGGTTGTTCAGGGAATTGGCCAAAGTGGACACTCTTGCTTGTGGCACAATCCGCTCTAACCGTAAAGGTTTCCCGAAAGAACTTGTGTGTCAAAAGCTTGTGCGGGGACAGTGCAGTGCGTTGCGTTGCCAGGAGCTTCTTGCTGTGAAGTTTACTGACAGGAGAGATGTCTACATGCTGACTACCATCCATGATGAAAGCACTGCACCTGTGACTGTTTGGGGTCAGGTCGCTGAAGTGCGCAAACCTGTGTGCATTTTAGACTATAATAGGCACATGGGTGGTGTTGACAGAGTAGATCAGAGGTTGGAACCTTACACTGCTCTTCGTAAGGCTTACATTTGGTACAAGAAGTTGGCTATCCATCTTTTCCACATGGCAATGTTTAATGCTTTTGTTGTGTTCCAGGATTCTTGCCCTGAGTCAAAGATGACTTTTGCTAAGTTTCAGGAGTCTGTAATAGGCAGCCTTGTTGTAGTGGAACAGGCAAGTGTTCCTAGAGTTGGACTGGTGGAGGATGTTGCTAGATTGAAAGAACGCCACTTTCCAGATCACATTCCTCCCACACCCGCAAAAGATTTTCCCAGTAGGAGATGTAGAGTCTGTTGGCGAAAAGGTTTGCGGAAGGAGAGTCGTATGTACTGCCCCGACTGTCCTTCTCATCCTGCACTGTGTCTCTCTGCTTGTTTTAGAGCGTACCACACCCGAAAATTTTTTGGGGAGGATTCTTGAGTGGTAAAGTGAACTGCCTGGTCTGTATTCTTTGGATAATTTGATTCTGTTTCAAGGTTGGTGTTAGTGCAATGTATTTAGTTGCTGATTTTCTGTTAGAAGATTTGTATCTATTTGCAATTTGTTTGTGTTTTTAAAAAAAAAATCCTAAATGTGATGGCGGTGTGTGTTGGCTTGCGCTTGGCTGTTGGTGTGTGTGGACTGGCACTTGGTTGGTGGTGTGCGTGGAATGGTGCTTGGCTGGCGGTGTGCATGGACTGGCGGTGTGCGTGGACTGGTGCGTGGCTGGTGGTGTGCGTGGAATGGTGCTTTGCAGGCGGTGTGCGTGGACTGGTACTTGGCTGGCGGTGTGCGTGGACTGGTGGTGTGTGCGGACTGGTGCTTGGCTGGTGGTGTGCTTGGACTGGAGCTTGGCTGGCAGTGTGCGGGGAATGGTGCTTGGCAGGCGGTGTGCGTGGACTGGTACTTGGCTGGCGGTGTGCGTGGACTGGTGGTGTGTGCGGACTGGTGCTTGGCTGGTGGTGTCCGTGGACTGGCGCTTGGCTAGCGGTGTGCGTGGACTGGTGTTTGGCTAGCGGTGTGTGTGGACTGGTGCTCTGCTGGCTGTGTGTGAGTATTGACTTTCTGCTGGTCACTACACACACTGCTAGCTGAGTGCCACGCCACGCAATCCATCAGCCTGTGTAGTTGCTGTGTCTGGATTGTGGGCGTGTGAAAGTGATGGGCCCTTGACTGGCGCTGTGTGCTGGTGTGAGTTTTGTTATGTGATGGGCCCGCGGCTGGCGGTGTGAATGGTTTTGTATGTCTCACACGTATGAAAGGTGTGTGAATGGCCTGTAAAGAGGTTGGTGCCTTGTCGTGGCTTTACAGCTCACGAGCTGTGAGTCAATGGTTCAGTTTCTCGCCCTTTCAATTATTACCAGTGCATTTCATTTCTGTGAAATCACTTGCTAATACAATTGTATCTACTGAACCATCACTCACCCTCGTGCCAAATCCAACCAGTATGTGTGTGTGCTTGCGGATTAGATGGCTGTGCAGTAATATTTGTCTTTCTGAAGCAGGGTGTACCTTGTCCCTTTTTGGTGAATTTTGTAATGTGTTGCTTTTGTGCCTGGTGGTGCGAATGGTCTTGTTTGTATCACGTATGAAAGGTGTGTGAATGGCCTGTAAAGTGGTTGGTGCCTTGACGTGGCTTTACAGCTCACGAGCTGCGAGTCATTGGTTTGGTTTTTTGAGAATTTAATTATTGACAGTGCATTTCATTTTTGTGAAATCTCTTGTTAATAAAATTTAATACACTGAACCATGACTCGCCCTCGTGCCAAATCCAACCAGTATGTGTGTGTGTTTGAGGAATAGATGGTTGTGCAGGAATCTTTGTCTTTAGTTTCTCTGGCAAGGTACACTTTCCATGCAAGAATAACCCACCAACTGTAGATATTGTCGAAAACCCTTGGGAGTTCATGGTGATGTCTCTCTAGTGAATTGAAAAATATTTTTTATCCCCATTGTCCTGTAAACCTCAAACTGTCTGCCACATTTTCTTTGCAGTATTATTCCAAAATTCTCACGCTGTAGTAACAATAGTTAATCTGGTTTTGCAAGGGGGGTTACTTTGGTTTTTTGCCCGGTGCTCTGTGGCCATCTAGGGAAACCTACCAAACCCACACATTTCTGAAAACTAGACACCCGGCGGCTTCCAGGGAGGTATGGCTTGCGTGGATCCCCCAACGTTTCCTTACCCAGAATCCCCTGCAAACCTCAGTTTTTGCTCAAAAAATCACTTTTTTCACACATTTTGGGGTGGGAAAGTAGTGGCATCACCGGGCTCACACAAATTTACCACCACCCAGCGTTCCCCCAGGTCTCCCGGTAAAAATGGTGCCTCACTTGTGTGGGAGGCCCAAGTACCCGCGGCAGGCAAGGGCCCAAAACGTAGTGAGGCGACATCAAAATGGCCTATCGCAAAACCACCTGGTTTTGCAAGGGGGGTCACTTTGGTTTTTGGCCCGGTGCTCGGCGGCCATCTAGGGTAACATACCAAACCCATGCATTTCTGAAAACTAGACACCCGGCGGCTTCCAGGGAGGTATGGCTTGCGTGGATCCCCCAACGTTTCCTTACCCAGAATCCCCTGCAAACCTCAGTTTTTGCTCAAAAAATCACTTTTTTCACACATTTCGGGGTGGGAAAGTAGTGGCATCACCGGGCTCACACAAATTTACCACCACCCAGCGTTCCCCCAGGTCTCCCGGTAAAAATGGTGCCTCACTTGTGTGGGAGGCCCAAGTACCCGCGGCAGGCAAGGGCCCAAAACGTAGTGAGGTGACATCAAAATGGCCAATCGCAAAACCACCTGGTTTTGCAAGGGGGGTCACTTTGGTTTTTGGCCCGGTGCTCGGCGGCCATCTAGGGAAACCTACCAAACCCATGCATTTCTGAAAACTAGACACCCGGCGGCTTCCAGGGAGGTATGGCTTGCGTGGATCCCCCAACGTTTTCTTACCCAGAATCCCCTGCAAACCTCAGTTTTTGCTCAAAAAATCACTTTTTTCACACATTTTGGGGTGGGAAAGTTGTGGCATCACCGGGCTCACACAAATTTACCACCACCCAGCGTTCCCCCAGGTCTTCCGGTAAAAATGGTGCCTCACTTGTGTGGGAGGCCCAAGTACCCGCGGCAGGCAAGGGCCCAAAACGTAGTGAGGCGACATCAAAATGGCCTATCGCTAAACCACCTGGTTTTGCAAGGGGGGTCACTTTGGTTTTTGGCCCGGTGCTCGGCGGCCATCTAGGGAAACCTACCAAACCCACGCATTTCTGAAAACTAGACACCCGGCGGCTTCCAGGGAGGTATGGCTTGCGTGGATCCCCCAACGTTTCCTTACCCAGAATCCCCTGCAAACCTCAATTTTTGCTCAAAAAATCACTTTTTTCACACATTTTGGGGTGGGAAAGTAGTGACATCACCGGGCTCACACAAATTTACAACCACCCAGCGTTCCCCCAGGTCTCCCGGTAAAAATGGTGCCTCCCTTGTGTGGGAGGCCCAAGTACCCGCGGCAGGCAAGGGCCCAAAACGTAGTGAGGCGACATCAAAATGGCCTATCGCAAAACCACCTGGTTTTTCAAGGGGGGTCACTTTGGTTTTTGGCCCGGTGCTCGGCGGCCATCTAGGGAAACCTACCAAACCCACGCATTTCTGAAAACTAGACACCCGGCGGCTTCCAGGGAGGTATGGCTTGCGTGGATCCCCCAACGTTTCCTTACCCAGAATCCCCTGGAAACCTCAGTTTTTGCTCAAAAAATCACTTTTTTCACACATTTTGGGGTGGGATAGTAGTGGCATCACCGGGCTCACACAAATTTACCACCACCCAGCGTTCCCCCAGGTCTCCCGGTAAAAATGGTGCCTCACTTGTGTGGGAGGCCCAAGTACCCGCGGCAGGCAAGGGCCCAAAACGTAGTGAGGCGACATCAAAATGGCCTATCGCAAAACCACCTGGTTTTGCAAGGGGGGTCACTTTGGTTTTTGGCTCGGTGCTCGGCGGCCATCTAGGGAAACCTACCAAACCCACGCTTTTATGAAAACTAGACACCCGGCGGCTTCCAGGGAGGTATGGCTTGCGTGGATCCCCCAACGTTTCCTTACCCAGAATCCCCTGCAAACCTCAATTTTTGCTCACAAAATCACTTTTTTCACACATTTTGGGGTGGGAAAGTAGTGGCATCACCGGGCTCACACAAATTTACCACCACCCAGCGTTCCCACAGGTCTCCCGGTAAAAATGGTGCCTCACTTGTGTGGGAGGCCAAAGTACCCGCGGCAGGCAAGGGCCCAAAACGTAGTGAGGCGACATTTGGGATAGGCAATAGGCCAAAAACCAAAGTGACCCCCCTTGCAAAACCAGGTGGTTTAGCGATAGGCCATTTTGATGTCGCCTCACTACGTTTTGGGCCCTTGCCTGCCGCGGGTACTTGGGCCTCCCACACAAGTGAGGCCCCATTTTTACCGGGAGACCTGGGGGAACGCTGGGTGGTGGTAAATTTGTGTGAGCCCGGTGATGCCACTACTTTCCCACCCCGAAATGTGTGAAAAAAGTGATTTTTTGAGCAAAAATTGAGGTTTGCAGGGGATTCTGGGTAAGGAAACGTTGGGGGATCCACGCAAGCCATACCTCCCTGGAAGCCGCCGGGTGTCTAGTTTTCAGAAATGCATGGGTTTGGTAGGTTTCCCTAGATGGCCGCCGAGCACCGGGCCAAAAACCAAAGTGACCCCCCTTGCAAAACCAGGTGGTTTTGCGATAGGCCATTTTGATGTCGCCTCACTACGTTTTGGGCCCTTGCCTGCCGCGGGTACTTGGGCCTCCCACACAAGTGAGGCACCATTTTTACTGGGAGACCTGGGGGAACGCTGGGTGGTGGTAAATTTGTGTGAGCCCGGTGATGCCACTACTTTCCCACCCCAAAATGTGTGAAAAAAGTGATTTTTTGAGCAAAAACTGAGGTTTCCAGGGGATTCTGGGTAAGGAAACGTTGGGGGATCCACGCAAGCCATACCTCCCTGGAAGCCGCCAAGTGTCTAGTTTTCAGAAATGCATGGGTTTGGTAGGTTTCCCTAGATGGCCGCCGAGCACCGGGCCAAAAACCAAAGTGACCCCCCTTGCAAAACCAGGTGGTTTAGCGATAGGCCATTTTGATGTCGCCTCACTACGTTTTGGGCCCTTGCCTGCTGCGGGTACTTGGGCCTCCCACACAAGTGAGGCACCATTTTTACTGGGAGACCTGGGGGAACGCAGGGTGGTGGTAAATTTGTGTGAGCCCGGTGATGCCACAACTTTCCCACCCCAAAATGTGTGAAAAAAGTGATTTTTTGACCAAAAACTAAAGTTTGCAGGGGATTCTGGGTAAGGAAACGTTGGGGGATCCACGCAAGCCATACCTCCCTGGAAGCCGCCGGGTGTCTAGTTTTCAGAAATGCGTGGGTTTGGTAGGTTTCCCTAGATGGCCGCCGAGCACCGAGCCAAAAACCAAAGGGACCCCCCTTGCAAAACCAGGTGGTTTTGCGATAGGCCATTTTGATGTCGCCTCACTACGTTTTGGGCCCTTGCCTGCCGCGGGTACTTGGGCCTCCCACACAAGTGAGGCACCATTTTTACCGGGAGACCTGGGGGAACGCTGGGTGGTGGTAAATTTGTGTGAGCCCGGTGATGCCACTACTTTCCCACCCCAAAATGTGTGAAAAAAGTGATTTTTTGAGCAAAAACTGAGGTTTCCAGGGGATTCTGGGTAAGGAAACGTTGGGGGATCCATGCAAGCCATACCTCCCTGGAAGCCGCCGGGTGTCTAGTTTTCAGAAATGTGTGGGTTTGGTAGGTTTCCCTAGATGGCCGCCGAGCACCGGGCCAAAAACCAAAGTGACCCCCCTTGCAAAACCAGGTGGTTTTGCGATAGGCCATTTTGATGTCTCCTCACTACGTTTTGGGCCCTTGCCTGCCGCGGGTACTTGGGCCTCCCACACAAGTGAGGCACCATTTTTACTGGGAGACCTGGGGGAACGCTGGGTGGTGGTAAATTTGTGTGAGCCCGGTGATGCCACTACTTTCCCACCCCGAAATGTGTGAAAAAAGTGATTTTTTGAACAAAAACTGAGGTTTGCAGGGGATTCTGGGTAAGGAAATGTTGGGGGATCCACGCAAGCCATACCTCCCTGGAAGCCGCCGGGTGTCTAGTTTTCAGAAATGCATGGGTTTGGTAGGTTTCCCTAGATGGCCGCCGAGCACCGGGCCAAAAACCAAAGTGACCCCCCTTGCAAAACCAGGTGGTTTAGTGATAGGCCATTTTGATGTCGCCTCACTACGTTTTTGGCCCTTGCCTGCCGCGGGTACTTGGGCCTCCCACACAAGTGAGGCACCATTTTTACCGGGAGACCTGGGGGAACGCTGGGTGGTGGTAAATTTGTGTGAGCCCGGTGATGCCACAACTTTCCCACCCCGAAATGTGTGAAAAAAGTGATTTTTTGACCAAAAACTGAGGTTTGCAGGGGATTCTGGGTAAGGAAACGTTGGGGGATCCACGCAAGCCATACCTCCCTGGAAGCCGCCGGGTGTCTAGTTTTCAGAAATGCATGGGTTTGGTAGGTTTCCCTAGATGGCCGCCGAGCACCGGGCCAAAAACCAAAGTGACCCCCCTTGCAAAACCAGGTGGTTTAGCGATAGGCCATTTTGATGTCGCCTCACTACGTTTTGGGCCCTTGCCTGCCGCGGGTACTTGGGCCTCCCACACAAGTGAGGCACCATTTTTACCGGGAGACCTGGGGGAACGCTGGGTGGTGGTAAATTTGTGTGAGCCCGGTGATGCCAAAACTTTCCCACCCCGAAATGTGTGAAAAAAGTGATTTTTTGACCTAAAACTGAGGTTTGCAGGGGATTCTGGGTAAGCAAACGTTGGGGGATCCACGCAAGCCATACCTCCCTGGAAGCCGCCGGGTGTCTAGTTTTCAGAAATGCGTGGGTTTGGTAGGTTTCCCTAGATGGCCGCCGAGCACCGGGCCAAAAACCAAAGTGACCCCCCTTGCAAAACCAGGTGGTTTAGCGATAGGCCATTTTGATGTCGCCTCACTACGTTTTGGGCCCTTGCCTGCCGCGGGTACTTGGGCCTCCCACACAAGTGAGGCACCATTTTTACCGGGAGACCTGGGGGAACGCTGGGTGGTGGTAAATTTGTGTGAGCCCGGTGATGCCACAACTTTCCCACCCCAAAATGTGTGAAAAAAGTGATTTTTTGAGCAAAAACTGAGGTTTGCAGGGGATTCTGGGTAAGGAAACGTTGGGGGATCCACGCAAGCCATACCTCCCTGGAAGCCGCCGGGTGTCTAGTTTTCAGAAATGCATGGGTTTGGTAGGTTTCCCTAGATGGCCGCCGAGCACTGGGCCAAAAACCAAAGTGACCCCCCTTGCAAAACCAGGTGGTTTAGCGATAGGCCATTTTGATGTCGCCTCACTACGTTTTGGGCCCTTGCCTGCCGCGGGTACTTGGGCCTCCCACACAAGTGAGGCACCATTTTTACCGGGAGACCTGGGGGAACGCTGGGTGGTGGTAAATTTGTGTGAGCCCGGTGATGCCACTACTTTCCCACCCCAAAATGTGTGAAAAAAGTGATTTTTTGAGCAAAAACTGAGGTTTGCAGGGGATTCTGGGTAAGGAAACGTTGGGGGATCCACGCAAGCCATACCTCCCTGGAAGCCGCCGGGTGTCTAGTTTTCAGAAATGCGTGGGTTTGGTAGGTTTCCCTAGGTGCCGGCAGGGCTAGGGTTCAAAATCTACAGCTAGTCACTTTGCCAAAAAAAGGGTCATTTTTCACTGCAAAACCACGTTGCGTTTTGCGCCGTTTCCTGTCGCGGGCACTAGGCCGACCAACACAAGTGAGGTACCATTTTTCTCATAGGACTTTGGGGAACGCGGGGTGGGTGGAAATTTGTGGATCCACGCAGATTCCAGAACTTTCCATCACAGAAATGTGGGGAAAATGTGTTTTTTTTGTCAATTTTTTACGTTTGCAAGGGATTCTGGGTAACAGACCATGTTGGGAGGCAGTCAAGTCACCCCATCCTGGATTCCCCTGGGTGTCTAGTTTTCAAAAATGTATAGGTTTGCTAGGTTTCCCTAGGTGCCGGCAGGGCTAGGGTTCAAAATCTACAGCTAGTCACTTTGCCAAAAAAAGGGTCATTTTTCACTGCAAAACCACGTTGCGTTTTGTGCCGTTTCCTGTCGCGGGCACTAGGCCGACCCGCACAAGTGAGGTACCATTTTTCTCGTAGGACTTTGGGGAACGCGGGGTGGGTGGAAATTTGTGGATCCACGCAGATTCCAGAACTTTCCATCACAGAAATGTGGGGAAAATGTGTTTTTTTTGTCAATTTTTTACGTTTGCAAGGGATTCTGGGTAACAGACCATGGTGGGAGGCAGTCAAGTCACCCCATCCTGGATTCCCCTGGGTGTCTAGTTTTTAAAAATGTATAGGTTTGCTAGGTTTCCCTAGGTGCCGGCAGGGCTAGGGTTCAAAATCTACAGCTAGTCACTTTGCCAAAAAAAGGGTCATTTTTCACTGCAAAACCACGTTGCGTTTTGCGCCGTTTCCTGTCGCGGGCACTAGGCCGACCCACACAAGTGAGGTACCATTTTTCTCGTAGGACTTTGGGGAACGCGGGGTGGGTGGAAATTTGTGGATCCACGCAGATTCCAGAACTTTCCATCACAGAAATGTGGGGAAAATGTGTTTTTTTTGTCAATTTTTTACGTTTGCAAGGGATTCTGGGTAACAGACCATGGTGGGAGGCAGTCAAGTCACCCCATCCTGGATTCCCCTGGGTGTCTAGTTTTTAAAAATGTATAGGTTTGCTAGGTTTCCCTAGGTGCCGGCAGGGCTAGGGTTCAAAATCTACAGCTAGTCACTTTGCCAAAAAAAGGGTCATTTTTCACTGCAAAACCACGTTACGTTTTGCGCTGTTTCCTGTCCCGGGCACTAGGCCGACCCGCACAAGTGAGGTACCATTTTTCTCGTAGGACTTTGGGGAACGCGGGGTGGGTGGAAAATTGTGGATCCACGCAGATTCCAGAACTTTCCATCATAGAAATGTGGGGAAAATGTGTTTTTTTTGTCAATTTTTTACGTTTGCAAGGGATTCTGGGTAACAGACCATGTTGGGAGGCAGTCAAGTCACCCCATCCTGGATTCCCCTGGGTGTCTAGTTTTCAAAAATGTATAGGTTTGCTAGGTTTCCCTAGGTGCCTGCAGGGCTAGGGTTCAAAATCTACAGCTAGTCACTTTGGCAAAAAAAGGGTCATTTTTCACTGCAAAACCACGTTGCGTTTTGCGCCGTTTCCTGTCGCGGGCACTAGGCCGACCCGCACAAGTGAGGTACCATTTTTCTCGTAGGACTTTGGGGAACGCGGGGTGGGTGGAAATTTGTGGATCCACGCAGATTCCAGAACTTTCCATCACAGAAATGTGGGGAAAATGTGTTTTTTTTGTCAATTTTTTATGTTTGCAAGGGATTCTGGGTAACAGACCATGTTGGGAGGCAGTCAAGTCACCCCATCCTGGATTCCCCTGGGTGTCTAGTTTTCAAAAATGTATAGGTTTGCTAGGTTTCCCTAGGTGCCGGCAGGGCTAGGGTTCAAAATCTACAGCTAGTCACTTTGCCAAAAAAAGGGTCATTTTTCACTGCAAAACCACGTTGCGTTTTGCGCCGTTTCCTGTCGCGGGCACTAGGCCGACCCGCACAAGTGAGGTACCATTTTTCTCGTAGGACTTTGGGGAACGCAGGGTGGGTGGAAATTTGTGGATCCACGCAGATTCCAGAACTTTCCATCACAGAAATGTGGGGAAAATGTGTTTTGTTTGTCAATTTTTTACGTTTGCAAGTGATTCTGGGTAACAGACCATGGTGGGAGGCAGTCAAGTCACCCCATCCTGGATTCCCCTGGGTGTCTAGTTCTCAAAAATGTATAGGTTTGCTAGGTTTCCCTAGGTGCCGGCAGGGCTAGGGTTCAAAATCTACAGCTAGTCACTTTGCCAAAAAAAGGGTCATTTTTCACTGCAAAACCACGTTGCGTTTTGCACCGTTTCCTGTCACGGGCACTATGCCGACCCGCACAAGTGAGGTACCATTTTTCTCGTAGGACTTTGGGGAACGCGGGGTGGGTGGAAATTTGTGGATCCACGCAGATTCCAGAACTTTCCATCACAGAAATGTGGGGAAAATGTGTTTTTTTTGTCAATTTTTTACGTTTGCAAGGGATTCTGGGTAACAGACCATGGTGGGAGGCAGTCATGTCACCCCATCCTGGATTCCCCTGGGTGTCTACTTTTCAAAAATGTATAGGTTTGCTAGGTTTCCCTAGGTGCCGGCAGGGCTAGGGTTAAAAATCTACAGCTAGTCACTTTGCCAAAAAAAGGGTCATTTTTCACTGCAAAACCACGTTGCGTTTTGCGCCGTTTCCTGTCGCGGGCACTAGGCCGAACCACACAAGTGAGGTACCATTTTTCTCGTAGGACTTTGGGGAACGCGGGGTGCGTGGAAATTTGTGGATCCACGCAGATTCCAGAACTTTCCATCACAGAAATGTGGGGAAAATGTGATTTTTTTGTCAATTTTTTACGTTTGCAAGGGATTCTGGGTAACAGACCATGGTGGGAGGCAGTCAAGTCACCCCATCCTGGATTTCCCTGGGTGTCTAGTTTTAAAAAATGTATAGGTTTTCTAGGTTTCCCTAGGTGCCGGCAGGGCTAGGGTTCAAAAACTACAGCTAGACTCTTCGCAAATAAAGTGTAAATTTTCAGTGTGAAAATGTGGTGCGTTCACCTTAGGTTTTGAGCCACTTCCTGTCGTGGGCACTATGCCTACCCACACAAGTGAGGTACCATTTTTATCGGGAGACTTAGGGTAGTTCAAATTTGTAAAGCAACTGTTATTACCTATTGATTTTTGATGCATTTCTCCCTTCCAAATGAAAGACATTGTGTAAAAAAAAAGTCATTTTGAAAAATGACCAATAATTGTCATGCAAATATGAGTATTCCCAATTTCGAAAATGTGCAAATATGCACTGTTTCTAAACTCTGTAATTTGTTCCCATTTCAGAAATACATAGGTGACTTTCATACCGATTTTTCCATGTATACATTTTCCCACAATAATTGCTATATACCCGGAACAAAAAAAAAAAACATTACAAAATGCTGCTCAGTTTTCTACTCTGGGTTCGTTGGGCTCTTGGTGAACCTACAAGTATTTGTGCTGGGTGCGTGAATTTGGCCCAATTTTTTTTTTTAAATGAAACACGGCTCCCGCCCTTCGTTATCTGTAAGCTCCTGGATGAGGCAAATCCCGGGGCAATGTTTAATTAATTAGCGCACCAGGCGCCAACAGCTCTGAAGCCGGCCCTGCACACGTCATGAGCATGACGGTTTCCACACATTACGGAACGGGCTCTCTCATCTCCCACACCCACTCTACTTTAAATGCTTTCCGCAGTGGGGCTCCCTCCTCCTCCACGCCAGCTCTGCTCCCTCAGCTGCCGTCCCGACCGTGGGGTGCAGTCATTCTCTCACAGCACATGGGTGGGTCTCCCTGGGAGAGTTTGACAGCAGATCCTGCCCTCAGCAGAGGCTGTGCTACTTTGGAAACCCACAGTCCTCAATCTGACAGTGTCACTGTCCAGGAACTATCTGCGGGGAGCCGGGAACTGTCCAGAGGGTCTGTCTGTCCTGAGGCAAGGATACACGCAACACGCTGCCTTCTGATTCTGGGTAAGTAAAGACATTATTTTATACACGTCTGCTCTGTGTCCTCGGATCTATAACTTTCTGCCTGCGGGGTACATTTCTTCCATCACGCTCCGACGACTCCCGCTTTTCTTCTTACGCTACAGGTTGTATTTTGCAGCTTCCAGATGCTGTAAATCACTTTTCAAGCGGGGTATGTAGGTGTTAGCAGCTCAAATGCTGTCTCTTGTTCTCTTAGTGAGCACATGCATGGCAGCGCGTCACTCATTATTAAATAGCAGGTCATTCATTCCTCGTGGGCCAGGCTTTCTCTACTATTGATCTCAGTCAGCCCCTTCCGACCCCACACTGTGTGGTCTGAAATGGATCTGTGTCACGAGTCAAAGCCCCTCTCTGTGCAGCCACTCACTCCCTTTATAACGCTCCCCTTACATGGGAAGAGCTCTTAATAGTGCAACAGGCACAGTAGCATCGGAGACCAATAATCTAAGGATCTATAGAGTTTAAGGGGTCCTTCTGCACCCATATTTGTGACTGTATTTCAGCGCCTAACTGTAGACATGAGGGTGGTGGTATTTTCAACTTTCTTTAGGGCTGGTGGCAGTCTCCCTATTCCAGGGCCCTACCAGTGGCATGGGGCAGGGGACCTCAGAAGAGGGACCCTGCTTTGGGCTGCATGTGGACATGGGGTATCAGCAGAGTCTGAGGGTGAGGCCTCTTCCCCAACAAGCACACACAGACTGGGCTCAGGCGCTCTGGTCTTGATGCCACCCTGTCTGCAGATTGGCACTGCTGGCTATGTCTTACAGTTGTAAAATATGCCCTTTTACCATACACACTCTGAAAGTCACTGGCACTGAAGCTGCAGCGTAATAACCAAGACATGTCTCCGGGTGTCTACTTTCTAGTTACACAGTGTGCAGTCTATAACCTACCTCGCCCTTTCAGCGCTCCGAAGCACACTCGTGGCAGGGTGGCACTACATAAAAATATACAAATAAATAAAAGCCAATGGGTCACACTGAAGAAGGCAGACGAGATGCCCCCAGGTTTCCTGAGGGGTGGGTCGAGTTATATATAAGGGGTGGGTGGGTCGAACTGTGAGGGGTGGGTCGGTTTTGACTCCGCTGGAATCATTTGGAAATCATTCCTCGCAGTGTATGGGGTCTTAGGGGTACAACCGCGGGGGCTCGCCAGGGCTCTGACTTCCATTCATGAATGTCCATGTAGGATAGGGGTTTCATAGTCAGGGGTGTGGGGGTGCGAGGGGCAGCCGTCCATCCGGGCAACAAAGAGGCCTTTTACTTTGATGGGGACATCTCTGGCTGTGGGGTGGGGATAGGGGAAGAGCAGCTCCCCAGAATGGATGGAGGCCTCATCTGTGCAAGAGCAGCACAAGGCATTTCAATTACTGGAAATTGCTGATATTTGAAAGCACAAGGGATTTAATGTGACATTGTGGGGACGATAAGGCAATTCGTCATTCTTAAATTGGAGGGGAATGTATGCAGAAGCTTTGGTTGGTTCCCCCGCACTGGGGTCATCAAGGTCTGACCCCCCGGCTGTAAATGGGCAGCCTACGGGACAGATTTCCACAAAAGATGCCATGTAGCACTGACAGTAACTCACTCTTTCGCTAGTAGATGGGGGGAGTCTTAGCGACATTCAGCATTTCAACTAAGGATGATCACATAAGGTCCGTTGAGTGTGTCCCGTGCTTAAACTAGGCAGAACGAGGGGGCTCAGCCTCAAGAAGTTAAGGTGGTCTGCCCAAGATCACACACTGTTTTTATATGCAGAAGATGAAGTAAGATCCACTTTGGTTTTGACTCCCGTGGACACAAGACCACATTTTCTCCACAGTTTATTTTAATTTAAAAGTGTCATAAAGGTGGACTCCTGTGGCGGCAAGTCCTAATTGAAGAATTTTTGTGGCCAGGGCATAGTTGTACGTGAATTTGGATAAAAAGAACTCAGTGCACCAGTGCACGCTCGCATGACTCTAATTTATCAGTCTGTGGGAAACTCCACTCGGGATGCCGGAAAGCCGTGAGTGAGGTCAGAGGGGGGAAGGGGCTGGGGCAATGCGCTTCTCTAAACCATGTGTCCCTCCTTTAATCCTTAACCATGAGGGGGGTGAACCATCATTATCACTCCAGAAATCACCGAGTCACAATGTGATTTATATGCGAAGTGCCCTTTCTAAATTGCTCAGTGGGCCAAGGCGCCCGCTGCAGTCATCAGTGCGCAGCAACATGCAGTTCACAGGGTTGATTGGTGTGGAGTCAGCTCCGAGGCACAACTAGAGCCAAATGTTGGGAGAATACTGAAAATTTCAGGGGGGCTAATTCTTTTAGCAATAGGCAGAGTGGAGATGAAGGGGGAAAAACAACAAAGCCTCATTAACACAAGACCTGGTGCGTTCTAATTTGGGGTATTAAGTCCCCTTCATTTCTGGGGGGTACCTGGGGGCCAACTAGCCTACCAGGTACCACCTGGATTGTTGAGAGTGGTCCGAGGGCACGCCCCCTTTTTACACCACTCTGCAAACACGGCTCCTGGCACACTGCTGCTCAAGGGCTGAAGTCCGCTTGTGTCCTGAGGTCCTCAGGACACAAGAGGACCTCATTGCCCCACCAGCAGTGTGCCAAGAGGTGTGTTTGCAGAGTGGTGTAAAAAGGAGGTGAGGCCTTGGACCACTCTCAGCAATCCAGGTGTGTGGCGCTTACGGGAGGTACTTGGTAGGCTAGTTACCTCACTTGTTGCTTCTTTCAGCCAATTCTCTCCCTCTTTCTGCACTTCTCTTCCCTCTTTCTGCACCCGATTGGCTACTTCAGCACCTCCGTTGCCTATTTCTGTAGATCTCTTGCCTCTTTCTGCACCTCTGTTCCCTGTATCTCTGTTACCTCTTTCTGCAGTTCTCTTGCTCTTACTGCACCCTTTGCGCCTCTTTCAGCACCTCTGTTGGTTCTTTCTGCAGGGCTCTTGCTATTTCGTGCACCTCACTTGTGTCTTTCTGCACTTCTCTTGCTTCTTTCTACACTTCTGTTGCTTCTTTCAGAAAATCTCTTGCCTCTTTCTGCACTTCTCTTCCTTCTTTCTGCACCCCTCTGGCCTCTTTCTGTAACTCTCTTGCCTCTTTGTGCACCCCTCCTACCTTTTTCTACACCCCTTTTGCCTATTTTGCACCTCTGTTGGTTGTTTCTGCACAGCTCTTGCTTCTTTCTGCACCTCACTTGTCTCTTTCTGCACTTCTCTTGCTTCGTTCTACACCTCTGTTGCTTCTTTTAGCAATTCTCTTGCCTCTTTCTGCACTATTCTTCCTTTTTTGCACCCCTCTTGCCTCTTTGTGTACCTCTCTTGCCTCTTTGTGTACCTCTCCTACGTCTTTCTGCACCCCTCTTGCCTCTTTTTGCACCCAGTTGGTTCTTTCTGCACTGCTTCTGCTTCTTTCTGCACATCACTTGCCTCTTTCTGCACTTCTCTTGCTTCTTTCTGAACCTCTGTTGCTTCTTTCAGCAATTCGTTTAGCTCTTTCTGCACTTCTCTTGCTTGTTTCTGCATATCTCCTGTGTCTTTCTACACCTCTGCTGACTCTTTCTGCACTTTAGTTGCTTCTTTCTGCACCTCTCTTGCCTCTGTTGGCTCCTCTATTAATTATTTCTCAACCCCTAGTACCTCTTTCTCCACCCCTTCCCTATGTGTGCAACTCTCTTGCCTCTTTCTACATCTCTCTTCCCTCTTTCTGCACCACTATTGCCTCTTTCTGTACCTCTGTTGCTTCTTTCTGCACTTCTCTTGCCTCTTTCTGCACCCTTTGTGCCTTTTTCAGTACCCCTGTTGCATCTTTCTGCACTACTCTTCCTTTTTTCTGCACCCCTCATGCCTCCTTCTGCACCTCTGTTGCCTCTTTCAGCACCTCTGTTGGTTCTTTCTGCACTGCTTTTGCTTCTTTCTGTACCTCACTTGCCTCTTTCAGCACGTCGCTTACTTCTTCCCACACCTCTTGCTTCTTTCAGCAATTCTCTTGATACTTTCTGCACTTCTCTTGTTTGTTTCTGCACCTCTCTTGCATCTTTCTGCACCTCTGTTAATTCTTTCTGCACCCTTCCCTATTTGTTCAACTCTCTTGCCTCTTTCTAAACCTCTCTTCCCTCTATCTGCACCACGATTACCTATTTCTGTGCCTCTGTTGCTTCTATCGGCACTTCTCTTGCCTCTTTCTGCACCCTTCGTGCCTCTTTCAGCACTTCTGTTGCTTCTTTATGCACTTCTTTTCCTTCTTTCTGCATCCCTCATGACTCTTTCAGCACCTCTGTTGCTTCCTTCTGCACCTCTGTTGCCCCTTTCTGTACTTCACTTGTTTCTTTCTGCACCTCTCTTGCCTTTTTTGGCACCTCTGTTAGTTCTATCTGCACCCCTTCTGCCTCCTTCTACACCCCTCTTCCCTTTTTGTTCAACTCTCTTGCCTCTTTCTAGACCTCTCTTCCCTCTTTCAGTTCCTCTGTTGCTTACTTCTGCACCTCTGTTGCCACTTCCTGTACTTCACTTGCTTATTTCTGCACCTCTCTTGCCTTTTTCGGCACCTATGTTGCTACTTTCTGCATCCCTCCTGCCTCTTTCTGCACCCCTCTTCCCTATTTGTACAACTCTCTTGCCTCTTTCTACACCTCTCTTCCCTCTTTCTGCAGCACTCTTGCCTCTTTCTGTACCTCTGTTGCTTCTTTCTGCACTTCTCTTGCCTCATACTACACCCTTCGTGCCTCTCTCAGAACCGCTGTTGCTTCTTTCTGCACTTCTCTTCTTTCTTTCTGCTCCCCTCGTGCCTCTTCTTGCACCTCTGTTGCTTCTTTCTGCACTTCTCTTGGTTCTTTCTGCTCTGCTCTTGCCTTTTTTTGCATCCCTCTTGCCTCTTTGAGCACCGTATTTGCTTCTTTCTGCACTTCTCTCTCCTTTTTCTACACCCCTCTTTTCTCTTTCTGCACCTCTGTTGCTTCTTTCTGCACTTCTATTACCTCTTTCTGTACCTCTCTTGCTTCTTTCTGCACCTCTCTTGCTTCTTTCAGCACCTCTGTTGCTTTTTTCTGCAGATCTCTTGCCTCTTTCTGTACCTCACTTGCATCTTTCAGCACCTCTGTTGCTTTTTTCTGTAGATCCATTGCCTCTTTCTGCTCCTCACTTGCATCTTTCAGCAGCTCTGTTGCTTTTTTCTGTACTTCTCTTGCCTCTTTCTGTACCCTTTGTGCCTTTTTCAGTACCCCTGTTGCTTCTTTCTGCACCTCTCTTCCTTCTTTCGGTACCCCTCATGCCTCCTTCTTCACCTCTGTTGCCTCTTTCAGTACCTCTGTTGGTTCTTTCTGCACTGCTTTTGCTTCTTTCTGCACCTCACTTGCCTCTTTCAGCATTTCTCTTACTTCTTCCTCCACCTCTTGCTTCTTTCAGCAATTCTCTTGATACTTTCTGCACTTCTCTTGTTTGTTTCTGCACCTCTCTTGCATCTTTCTGCACCTCTGTTAATTCTTTCTGCACCCCTCCTCCCTCTGTCTGGCCTCCTCTTCCCTCTTTGTTCAACTCTCTTGCCTCTTTCTACTCCTCTCTTCCCTCTATCTGCACCACGATTACCTCTTTCTGTGCCTCTGTTGCTTCTATCGGCCCTTCTCTCGCCTCTTTCTGCACCCTTCGTGCCTCTTTCAGCACTTCTGTTGCTTCTTTCTGCACTTCTCTTCCTTCTTTCTGCATCCCTCATGCTTCTTTCAGCACCTCTGTTGCTTCCTTCTGCACCTCTGTTGCCAATTTCTGCACTTCACTTGCTTCTTTCTGCACCTCTCTTGCCTTTTTTGGCACATCTGTTCATTCTATCTGCACCCCTATTGCCTCCTTATGCACCCCTCCTCCCTATTTGTTCAATTCTCTTGCCTCTTTCTACACCTGTCTTCCCTATTTCAGCACCTCTGTTGCTTCCTTCTGTAGCTCTGTTGCCTCTTCCTGCACTTCACTTGCTTCTTTCTGCACCTCTCTTGCCTTTTTCAACACATATGTTGTTTTTTTCTGCATCCCTCCTGCCTCTTTCTGCACCCCTCTTCCCTTTTTGTACAAATCTCTTGCTTCTTTCTACACCTCTCTTCCCTCTTTCTGCAGCATCTCTGCCTCTTTCTGTACCTCTGTTGCTTCTTTCTGCACTTCTCTTGCCTCTTTCTGCACCCTTCATGCCTCTTTCAGAACCTCTGTTGCTTCTTTCTGCACTTCTCTTCCTTCTTTCTGCTCTCCTCTGGCCTCCTTTTGCACCTCTGTTGCTTCTTTCTGCACTTCTCTTGGTTCTTTCTGCATTGATCTTGCCTTTTTCTGCATTCCTCTTGCCTCTTTCTGCACCTCTGTTGCTAACTTCTGCACTTCTATTGCCTCTTTCTGTACATCTATTGCTTCTTTCTGCACCTCTCCTGCCTCTTTCAGCACCTCTGTTGCTTTTTTTCTTCAGATCTCGTGCCTCTTTCTGCACCTCACTTGCATCTTCCAGGACCTTTGTTGCCTTTTTCTGCAGATCTCTTGCCCCTTTCTAGACCCCTCTTTTCTCTTTCTGCACTTCTCTTGCCTCTTTCTGCACCCCTGTTCCCTGTTGCTGCACCTTTCCTGCCTGTTTCTGCATATCTCTTGCCTCTTTCTGTATCTCTGTTACCTCTTCCTGCAGTTCTCTTGCTCTTTCTGCACCCTTCACGCCTCTTTCAGCACCTCTGTTGGTTCTTTCTGCACTTCTCTTGCTTCTTTCTACACATCAGTTGCTTCTTTCAGCAATTCTCTTGCTTCTTTCTGCACTTCTCTTCCTTCTTTCTGCACCCCTCCGGCCTATTTCTGCACGTCTCTTGCCTCTTTGTGCACAACTCCTACCTTTTTCTGCTCCCCGCTTACCTCTTTTTGCACCTCTGTATGTTTTTTTCTGCACTGCTCTTGCCTCTTTATGCACTTCACTTGCTTCTTTCTCTACCTCTCTTGCCTCTTTCTGCACCTCTGTTGCTTCTTTCCGCACCCCTCCTGCCTCTTTCTGTACCCCTCTTCCCTACTTGTGCAACTCTCTTGCCTCTTTCTACACCTTTCTCCCTCTTTCTGCACCAAAATTGCCTCTTTCTGTAACTCTGTTGCCTCTTTCTGCACTTCTCTTGCCTTTTTCTGCACCCTTTGTGCCTCTTTCAGCAACTCTGTTCCTTCTTTCTGAACTTCTCTTCCTTCTTTCTGCAACCCTCGAGCCTCTTTCAGCACCTCTGTTGCTTCTTTCTGCACTCCTATTCCTTCTTTCTGCACCCCTTGTGCCTCCTTCTGCACCTCTGTTGCCTTTTTCAGCACCTCTGCTGTATCTTTCTGCTTTTTTCCGAACCTCACTTGCCTCTCTACACTTCTCTTGCTTCTTTCTACACCTCTGTTGCTTCTTTCAGCCAATTTTCTTCCATCTTTCTGCACTTCTCTTCCTTCTCTTCCTTCTTTCTGCACCCCTATTGCCTTTATCAGCACCTCTGTTGCTTATTTCTGCAGATCTCTTGAGTCTTTCTGCACCCCTGTTCCTTGTTTCTGCACCTTTCCTGCCTGTTTCTGTACCTCTCTTGTCTCTTTATGTACCTCTATTGCCTCTTTCTGCACTCCTCCTACCTTTTTCTGCACCTCTCTTGCCTCTTTTTGCACCTCTGTTGGTTATTTCTGCACTGCTCTTACTTCTTTCTGCTCCTAAATTTCCTCTTTCTGAACCCATATTCCCTGTTTATGCACCTCTCTTGCCTCTTTCTGCACCTCTGAGTTAGAGGTAGTTTTAATCCCCCAGCCCTATTATGTACTAGGGCCTTACAGGGGAGGTCATGCCAATCACAGGGATACCCCAACCCATAGTGTACCCTAGTGCATGTAGGTGTTTTCACTGTATTCTAAGTGTCTCTCAGCATAGCACTGGCTCCGGGCCTCGTTAGTCAGAGTCAGTTACTACCAGTCAGTTAAAAGGTGGGGGCACAGGATTACTTTCAACAAGGCATCTTTCTGCTCCTCTGTCTGTTCTATGTTCACATCTCTTGCTTCTTTCTGCAAATTTCTGTTGCTTCTTTCTGCGCCTTTCTTCCTCTTTCTGCACATTTCCTACATCTGTAGGCATAGTTAGAAATTAGCATTTAAAAAACCTTTGAAATTCACTGAAAAAAACAGAGTTTTCAGGGACGTTATATTTAGTAATTAGCATTTGAAAAAAGTTACAAATTCACTGAAAAAATCCACAGGTTTCAGGGACGTTTTAGTTAGAAATTATCATTTAAAAAACCTTAGAAATTCACTGAAAAAAACACAGGTTTCATGGACATTATAGTTAGTTAGACATTTCACTCGTACAAAACCAGTGAAATTCGGACGTTATAGTTAGCTCAGCTAACTATAACTCGCACCCCCAAAATGCACTGCTGATGATGTCACATCAGTGATGTCATCAGTGATGTCATTTGAGATGTCATCAGTGATGTCACTGACCATGTAATGAGTGATGTAATATATATATATATTTATATATATATATATATATATATTATCTACTGGCGGTCGCCAGTGGATAGTTATAATTAGGAACTAGTTTCCATAGGAAAAGCATTTTTTGTATTCCCAATAACTTTGGCCTCGGATGACGAATCTTCGTAAGTTTTCAAAACTTGTGGGGCGCTCCTGTCAGCTCCTATCCTGAAAGTTTCAGGGTGATTTGCCAAACGGGGGCCAAGAAAAAAGGGGGGTCACAAAACGTGTTTTCTCCATGTTAATTCCCACAGGAAACTTTAGACACGGCTACAGCTCGAAATGCTGAATGGAATTATACCAAATTTGGCAAAAAGGTAGCCCTTGTTTCAGAAAGAGACCTTTTTTTTTAAATGGAGTAAATCCATTCAATAGTTCATGAGAAATTCCCAAAAAAGTGTTCGGAAAATCAATTTTCCATAGGAAATTTTAGACATAGTTATAGCTGAAACTGCTGAACAGAATTACACCAAATTTGGCAAAAAGGTAGCCCTTGGTTCAGAAAGAGGCCTTTTTTTAAATGGTGTAAATCTGTTCAGTAGTTTTTGAGATATTAAAGGAAAAATGTGTTTATATATCTGGGCGGGACCTAACTACACAAGCACGAGCTTGACTCTAATTGGCTGACAACACTTCAATCCAGGAAGTGTTGGCAGCCATCTTGGTGCAATGCTTTTAGGTCTCGCCTAGCGACACAGCACATGCGCTGAAACGCTTAGCGATATCTATTGTTGTCGATCTACCCAAACACCACTGCACTAACCTAAACCCTTACACAATACCCCAGCATGACCCCCTATACTACAGAAACACCCCTGCACTATACTAAACCCTAAAACACTACCCCCAGCAAGACTCCCTACATTACCCAAACACCACTGCACTACCCTAAACCCTAAAACACTAACTCCAGCATGAACCCCTACACTACCTAAATGCAACAGCACTGCCCTAAAACACTACCCCCTATACTACACAAGCACCACTGCACTATCCTAAACCCTAAAACACTACCCCCAGCACGACAAGCTACACTACACCAACACCACTGCACTACCCTTAACCTTAAAACACTACCCCCAGCTTGACACCCTACACTACACAAACACCACTGCACTACCCTAAACCCTAAAACACTACACCCAGCACAACCCCCTACAATACCCAAACACCACTGCACTACCCTAAATCATAAAACACAACCCCCAGCAAAACCCCGGACACTACCCAAACATCATTGCACTACCCTAAAAAATGAACCCCTACACTACACAAACACCACTGCACTACCCTAAACCCTAAAACACTGCCTCCAGCACGACACCCTACACTTTCCAAACACCACTGCACTACCCTAAACACTAAAACACGACCCCTACACTAGACAAACAACACTGCACTACACTAAACACTAAAACACTACCCCAGCACAACCCCATACACTACCCAAACACCACTGCACTACCCTAAACCCTAAAACACGACCCACTACACTACACAAACACCACTGCACAACCCTAAACCCTGAATCTACCAGCAGCAAGACGCCATACACTACAAAAACACCAATTCAAAAGCCTAAACCCTAAAACTCTACTCCCAGCATGACCCCTACACAACCCAAACACCACTGCACTACCCTAAACCTTAAAACACGACCCCCCACACTACACAAACACAACTGCACTACCTTAAACCCTAAGACACTACCACCAGGACGACCCGCCACACTACACAAACACTTCTGCACTGCCCTAAAACACTACCCCCAGCATGACCCCCTACACTACTCAAACACCACTGCACTGCCCTTAACCCTAAAACACTTCACCAGCACGATCCCCCTACATTACCCAAACACCACTGAACTATCCTAAACCCTAAATCTACCCCCAGTATGACCCCCTACACTACACAAATACCACTGCACTACCCTAAACCTTAAAACACTACCCCAGCACGTTCCCCTACACTACAAAAACACCACTGCACTACCCTAAACCCTAAAACATTACCCCAGCACTATCCCCCTACACAACCCAAACACCACTGCACTACCCTAAACCCTAAAACATGACCCCCTACATTAGACAAACAACAGTGCACTACCCTAAACACTAAAACACTACCCCCAGCACAATCCCCTACACTACCCAAACACCACTGCACTACCCTAAACCCTAAAACATGACCCACTACACTACAAAAACACCACTGCACTACCCTAAACCTTAAATCTACCCCAGCAAGAACCCCTACACTACACAAACACCAATTCAATAACTCAAACCCTAAAACTCTACCCCCAGCATGACCGCTTACACTACCCAAACACCACTGCACTGCCCTTAACCATAAAACACTTCACCAGCACAATCCCACTACACTACCCAAACACCACTGTACTATCCTAAACCCTAAATCTACCACCAGTATGACCCCCCTACACTACACAAATACCACTGCACTGCGCTAAACCCTAAAACACAACCCCGGCACGTTCCGCTACACTACACAAACACCACTGCACTACCCTAAACCCTAAATCACTATCCCCAGCATGAGCCCCTACACTACACAAACACCACTGCACTACCCTAAACCCTAAAACAATACCCCCAGCGTGACCCCATACACTACCCAAACACCACTGCACTACCCTGAAACCTAAACACTACACCCAGCGCAACCCCTACACTACACAAGCAACACTGCACTACCCTAACCCTAAATCTAAGACCAGCATGACCCCCTACACTACCAAAACACCACTGCACTACCCGAAACGCTAAAACACTACCCTCAGCACAACCCCCACCAATACCCAAACATCATTTCACTGCCCTAAACCCTAAAACATTGCCCCCATCATGACCCCCTGCTCTACACAAACACAACTGCACTGCCCTAAACCCTAAAACACTACCCCCAGCATGACCCCCTACACTACTCAAACACCACTGCACTGCCCTAAACCCAAAAGGCCCGATTCACAGAACTACCTTAAGACAAAATCCTAAACTTACTACCATTTTGGTATTCACAGAAGGCACTTACTCATTATGGTATTCACAGAAGGCACTTACTCATTTCGGTATTCACAGAAGTTAGGAGTCCTAACTTTAGGACTCCTAAATGCCTTCTGTGAATACCGAAAGTTTAAAAATTTGGATTTTTCTCAGTTTAGTAGTAGTATAGTTAGGACTCCTAACTTTAGGACTCCTAAATGCCTTCTGTGAATACCGAAAGTCTTAAAATTAGGATTTTTCTAAATTTAGTAGTAGTAAAGTTAGGACTCCTAACTTTAGGACTCCTAAATGCCTTCTGTGAATACCGAAAGCATTAAAATCAGGATTTTTCTCAGTTTAGTAGTAGTAAAGTTAGGAGTCCTAACTTTAGGACTCCTAAACTGAGAAAAATCCTAATTTTAAGACTTTTGGTATTCACAGAAGGCATTCAGGAGTCCTAAAGTTAGGACTCCTAACTTCTGTGAATACCGAAGTGAGTAAGTGTCTTCTGTGAATACCAAAATGAGTAAGTGCCTTCTGTGAATACCAAAATGGTAGTAAGTTTAGGATTTTGTCTTAAGTTAGTTCTGTTAATCAGGCCCTAAAACATTACCCCCAGCATGACCCCTACACTACAAAAACACCACTGCACTGCCCTAAACCCTAAAACACTAATGGCAGCACAACCCCCTACACTAACCAAACACAACTGCATTACCCTAAACCCTGAATCTAACCCCAGCATGACCCCCTACACTACAAAAATATCAGTGCACTACCCAAAACCCTAAAACAATACCCCCAGCATGAACCCCTACACTACACAAACACCACTGCACTACCCTAAACCCTAAAACACTACCCCCAGTGTGACCCCATATACTACCCAAACACCACTGCATTATCCTGAACCCTAAAAACACTACCCCCAGTGTGACCTACTACACTACCCAAACACTCCTGCACTACCCTAAATGCTAAAACACTATCCCCAGCACAATCCCTACAATACCCAAACACCACTGCACTGCCCTAAACCCTAAAACACTACCCCCGGCATGATCCCCTTCACTACACAAAGACTACTGCACTGACCTAAACCCTAAAACACTACACCCAGCACGACCCCCTATACTACCCAAACACCACTGCACTGCCCTAAACCCTAAAACACTACCCCCAGCATGACCCCCTGCACTACACAAACACCACTACACTGCCCGAAACACTAAAACACTAAATGCAGCACGACCCCCTACACCACATAAGAAGGAAGAGGAGTGGTGCCGCAGTCAGGGTGACAGACTCCGGAATCTAGGGATCAGGTACGATCCCCGGCACCGGTGGCAGGATAGCCCAGCACCATGTGACTCTGGGCAATAGCTTGCTTAATCTTCCCGACGGCCCCCAGCGCCTAGAGACACTTACAGGTGATTGTTCGCGCTATACAAATGTGGATTACACAAACACCACTGCACTACCCTAAACCCTAAAACACTATCCCCAGAACGAACCCCTACACTACCAAAACACCACTGCACTATCCTACACCCTAAAACACTACCCCAGCATGAACCCCTACACTACACAAACACCACTGCACTATCATAAACCCTAAAAAACTACCCCCAGCACGACCCACTACACTACACAAACACCACTGCACTACCCTAAACCCAAAAACACTACCCCCAGCACGATACCCCTACACTACCCAAACACTACTGCATAACCCTAAACACAAAAACACTCTCCCCATCACGACACCCTACACTTTCCAAACAACACTGCACTACCCTAAACCCTAAAACATGACCCCCTACACTAGACAAACAACACTGCACTACCCTAAACACTAACACACTATCTCCAGCACAACCCCCTACACTACCCAAACAACACTGCACTACCCTAAACCCTAAAACATTAACCCCAGCATGACCCCCTACACTACACAAACACCAAAGCACTACCCTAAACCCTAAGACACTATACCCTGCAGTACCCCCTACAGAACACAAACACATTTGCACTACCATAAACCCTAAAACACTACCCCCAGCATGACCCCATACACTACACAAACACCACTGCATTACCCTACTGCACTACCCTAAACCCTAAAACACTACCCCCAGCATGACCTGCTGCACTACCCAAAAAACACTGCACTACCCTAAACCCTAAAACACTACCCCAGCACAACCCCCTGCACTACCCAAAGACCACTGCCCTACCCGAAACCCTTAAACACTACCCCCAGCACGACCATCTACACTATACAAACACCACTGCACTGCCCTAAACCCTAAATCCACCCCCAGCATGACCCCCCACACTACACAAAAACCACTGCACTACCATAAACCCTAAAACACTACCCGCAGCACGACCCCTTACATTACCCGAACACCACTGCGCTTCCCTAAACCCTAAGACACTTCCCATAGCATGACCCAATACAATACACAAACACCACTGCACTACACTAAACCCTAAATCTACTACCAGCACAAACCCCTACACTACACAAACACCACCGCACTGTCCTAAACCCTAAAACACTAACCCAGCATGATCCCTTACACTACGCAAACACCACTGTACTGCACGAAACCTAAAAACAGTACCCCAGCACGACCCCCTACACTACTCAAACACCACTGCACTACCCTAAAACATAAAACACTACCCCCAGCATGACCACCTATACTACCCAAACACCAATCCACTACCCTAAACCTTAAAACATTTACCTCAGCATGAACCCCTTCATCACACAAACACCACTGCACTACCCTAAACCCTAAAACACTACCCTCAGCACGACCCCTTCAATACACAAACACCACTGCACTCCCCTAAACACTAAAACACTACCCCCAGCATGAACCCCTACACTACCCAAACACCACTGCACTACCCTAAACCATAAAACACTACCTCCAGCTCTAACCCTACACTACACAAACACCAATGCACTAACCAAAACCCTAAAACACTACCCCCAGAACTACCCCCAATACTACACAAACACCACTGCACTTCCCTAAACCCTAAAACACTACACCCAGCAGTACCCCTACACTACCCAAACACCATTGCACTACCCTAAACCCTAAAATCCTACCCCCAGCATGACCCCCTACAATACACAAACACCACAGCACTACCCTAAACTCTAAAACACTAACCCCAGCAGTACCCCTTACACTACCCAAACACAACTGCACTGCCTTAAACCACAAAGACTACCCTCAGCATGTCTCCCTACACTACACAAACACCACTGCACTACCCTACTGCACTACCCTACACCCTAAGACACTCCCCCCAGGATGACCCTCTATACTGCCATAACACCATAGCACTATCCTAATCCCTAAAACACTAGCCCCAGCACAACATTCTGTAATACCCAAACACCACTGCACTACCCAAAAATCTAAAACACTACCCCCAGCATGACCCCCTACACTGCATAAACAACACTGCTCTACCCTAAACCCTAAAACACTACCCCCAGCACGACCCCTTACACTACCCGAACACCATGGCGCTACCCTAAACCCTAAGACACTTCCCTCAGCATGACCCATTACACTACACAAACACCACTGCACTACACTAAATCCTAAAAGACAACCACCAGCATGACCCCCTACACTACCTGAACATCACTGCACTGCCCTATTCTCTAAAAAACTACCCTCAGCATCTCCCCCTACACTTCACAAACACCACTGCACTACCCTACACCCTAAACTACTACCCCCAGCATGACCCACTACACTACCCGAACACCATAGCACTATCCTAATCCCTAAAACACAAGCCACAGCACGACCTCCTGTACTACCCAAACACCACTGCACTACCCAAAAATCTAAAACACTACCCCCAGCACGACCCCCTACACTACACAAACACCACTGCGCTACCCTAAACCCTAAAACACTACCCCCAGCCTGACCCCTTACACTACCCGAACACCACTGCGCTACACTAAACCCTAAGACACTACCCCCAGCATGACCCATTACACTACACAAACACCAATGCACTACGCTAAACCCTAAAAGACAACCACCAGCATGACCCCCTACACTACCTGAACACCACTGCACTACCCTAAACCCTAAAACACTACCCCCTACACTACACAAACACCACTGAACTAACCTAAACCCTAAAACATTACCCCAAGCACGACCCCTACACTCCACAAACATGACTGCACTACCTTAAACTCTAAAAAACTACACCCAGCATTACACCCTACACTACCCAAACACCACTGCAATAGCCTACACCCTAAAACACTACACCCAGCATGACCCCCTACACTACACATGCACCACGACACTACACTAGACCCTAAAACACTACCCCAGCATGACCCCCTACAGTACACAAACATAACTGCACTACCCTACACCCTAAAACACTACCCCAGCACAAACCCCTACACTACACAAACACGACAGGACTACCCAAAACCCTAAACCACTACCACCAGCACTCCTCCCTACACTACCCAAACACCACTGCACTACCCTAAACTGTAAAACACTACCCCCAGCATGACCCCTTACAGTACAAAAACACCACTGCACTACCTTAAACTCTAAAATACTACCCAAAGAACTACACTCTACCTACCCAAACACCACGGCACCACCCTAAACCCTAAATCTACTCCCAGCACAACCCCCTACACTACACAAACACCACTGCACTATCCTAAACCCTAAACTACTACCCCCAGCACCACCCCCTAAACAACCCAAACACCACTGCACTACCATATACCCTAAAACATTACCCCAGGATGACCCCTACACTACACAATCATGACTGCACTTCCCTAAACCCTAAAATACTACCCCCAGCACGACCCCCTACACTACACAAACACCACTGCACTACCCTAAACCCAAACAAACGACCCCCAGCACGACCCCCTACACTAATCAAACACCACTGTACTACCATAAACCCTAAAACACTACCCCCAGCACCACCCCCTTTACTACCCAAACACAATTGCACTACCCAAAACCCAAAAACGCTACCCCCGGAAGGACCCCTTACACTACCCCAACACCACTGTACCACCCTAAACCCTATAACCTGACCCCCCACACTACACAAACACCACTGCACTATCCTAAACCCTAAAACACTACCCCCAGCACGACCCCCTATGTTACACAAACACTACTGCACTACCCTATACCCTAAAACACTACCCCCTACACTACACAAACACCACTGCACCACAGCAAAAACACTGCCCCCCAACACGACCACCTACACAACACAAACACAACTGCACTACTCTAAACCCTAAAACACTACCACCCGCATGACTCCCTACTCTACCTGAACACCACTGCACTACCCTAAACCCTAAATCTACCATCAGCACAAACCCCTACACTACACAAACACCACTGCACTGTCCTAAAACCTAAAACACTAACCCAGCACGATCCCCTACACTACGCAAACACCACTGCACGAAACCTAAAAACAGTACCTCCAGCACGACCCCCTACACTACTCAAACACCACTCCACTACCCTAAACCATAAAACACTACCTTCAGCAAGACCCCCTATACTACACAAACACCACTGCACTACCCTAAGCCCTAAAACACTGCCCCCGCACGATCACCCACACTACCCAAACACCAATCCACTACCCTAAACCTAAAAACATTTACCCCAGCATGAATCCCTTCACCACACAAACACCACTGCACTACCCTAAACCCTAAAACACTACACTCAGCATGACCCCTTCAATACACAAACATCACTGCATTCCCCTAAACCCTAAAACACTACCCCAGTATGACCCCCTACACTACCCAAACACCACTGCACTACCATAAACCATAAAACACTACCCCCAGCTCTACTCCTATACTACCCAAACACCACTGCACTACCCTAAACCCTAAAACACTACCCCCAGAACTACCCCCAATACTACACAAACACAACTGCACTACCCTAAACCCTAAAACACTACCCCCAGCAGTACCCCTACACTACCCAAACACCATTGCACTACCCTAAACCCTAAAATCCTACCCCCAGCATGACCCCCTACAATACACAAACACCGCAGCACTACCCTAAACTCTAAAACACTAACCCCAGCAGTACCCCCTACACTATCCAAACACAACTGCACTGCCCTAAACCCTAAAACACTACCCCCAGCACGACCCCTTACACTACCCAAACACCACGGCGCTACCCTAAACCCTAAGACCCTTCCCCCAGCATGACCCATTACACTACACAAACACCACTGCCCTACACTAAATCCTAAAAGACAACCACCAGCATGACCCCCTACACTACCTGAACACCACTACACTGCCCTACACCCTAAACTACTACCCCCAGCATGACCCACTACACTACCCGAACACCATAGCACTATCCTAATCCCTAAAACGCTAGCCCCAGCACGACCTCCTGTACTACCCAAACACCACTGCACTACCCAAAAATCTAAAACACTACCCCCAGCACGACCCCCTACACTACACAAACACCACTGCGCTACCCTAAACCCTAAAACATTACCCCCAGCACGACCCCTTACACTACCCGAACACCACTGCGCTACACTAAACCCTAAGACACTGCCCCCAGCATGACCCATTACACTACACAAACACCAATGACTACGCTAAACCCTAAAAGACAACCACCAGCATGACCCCCTACACTACTTGAACACCACTAAACTATCCTAAACCCTAAAACACTACCCCCTACACTACACAAACACCACTGAACTACCCTAAACCCTAAAACATTACCCCAGCACGACCCCTACACTCCACAAACACGACTGCACTACCCTAAACTCTAAAACACTATACCCAGCACTACACCCTACACTACCCAAACACCACTGCAATAGCCTACACCCTAAAAGACTTCACCCAGCATGACCCCCTACACTACACATGCACCACGGCAGTACACTAAACCCTAAAACTCTACCCCAGCACCACCCCCTAAACTACCCAAACACAACTGCATTACCATATACCCTAAAACACTACCCCAGCACAAACCCGTACACTACACAAACACGACAGCACTACCCAAAACCCTAAACCACTACCACCAGCACTACTCCCTACACTACCCAAACACCACTGCACTACCCTAAACTGTAAAACACTACCCCCAGCATGACCCCTTACAGTACAAAAACACCACTGCACTAAACTAAACTCTAAAACACTACCCAAAGAGCTACACCCTATCTACCCAAACACCACGGCACCACCCTAAACTCTAAAATACTACCCCCAGCACAACCCCCTTCACTACACAAACAGCACTGCACTACCCTAAACCCAAACAAACGACCCCCAGCACGACCCCCTACACTAATCAAACACCACTCTACTACCATAAACCCTAAAACACTACCCCCAGCACCACCCCCTTTACTACCCAAACACAACTGCACTACCCAAAACCCAAAAACACTACCCCCGGAAGGACCCCCTACACTACCCAAACACCACTGTACCACCCTAAACCCTATAACCTGACCCCCCACACTACACAAACACCACTGCACTATCCTAAACCCTAAAACTATCCCACGCACAAACCCCTACACTACCCAAAAACAAATGCACTACCCTAAATCCAAAAACTGTAAACCCTGCAAGACACCCTACAGTACACAAACACAACTCCACTACCCTAAACCCTAAAACACTACGCCCAGCATGACCCCCTACACTACCCAAACACCACTGCACTACCCTACACCCTTAAACACTACCTCAGCATGAACCCCTACACTACACAAACACCACTGCACTACCCTAAACCCTAAAACACTACCCCCAGCACTACCCCCTACAGCACACAAACACCACAACACTACCCTAAACCACTACTCCCAGCACGAACCCCTACAGTACACAAACACAACTCCACTACCCTAAACCCTATAACACTACCTCCAGCAAGAACGCCTCACTACCCAAACACAACTGCACTACCTGTAACCCCAAAATCTACCCCCACCACGACCCCTTATGAGGTTCTGGACTTTTAAGAGTCCAGAGGTGTCAGGGAAACAACACCCGAAGACCCCTGAGTTCCTTCCTGTCTCGGTGCACAAATAAACAGAGACGCGGGTTTCTCGATGGTGGCGTCAGAGACCAAGATTTATTCACTGCAGGGACACAGAAGTCATAGGAACCACACAGAGGCAGAATCTACGAGACTGTTCAAATTGCATTAAGTGGGTTGTTCCTTAAATACACGAAATATGTCTTTAGGCAACATTACACGAATATTTCTCATGCCCAACCCGGTATCCCAAACAAACAATAAATAGACATCATACAATAATTAGTCGTAGGTTTTCGGTATTCGATCAGGTCCCCTTGTCAGTTTTCCATTCTTTGCCTGATCCTCCCCATCATAAAAATCGTAACCTCCCCATTGTAAAAGCCCAGAAGGAGAGGAGCAGAGCAAGGTGCAAAGGATTGAAAAGTAGGATAAGAGGTGTTTATGGATCATAAACGGGCATGGCTACCGTCTTCGGCCTCTTAGTCAGGACAATGGACACGAGAACCAGTATAGCAGGACTGGCCTCAGGCAAGGGAGGCGGCTTGATTCTGCCTAGTCATGCAGCGTCAGCCTTTCTCGGGGCTCGAGCTTACGTGTCCTTAACAAGGTGATTCTGCCGGGGTCATCGCCCGTTCATTGACTATGTGAGGGCAAGAAACAAAATGGATGCCGTAACTAAAGTGGATGCCATGACTTAACAACAGAATGCCCTATTTCTCAGTGAATTCATGCTAGTTGCGCAGTGAAAACACTGTCATGCATATAATGGATCATTTACGGTTCATTGGTACCAAAATCGTGTCAGTACACCGAATACACGGGTTCGGATCGCTACAGAACCTCAGACCGTCCTTTTGCCCTTACATAGGCAATAACTTACTCTATGTCAGAGTCCATTTCTATGTTCATCAGGTCACTGATATGTTGCTGAAGCATTACTCTATCCCGTGGCGTATCTCTAAAAACAGGTGGTCTTCTTACGCATGTCGAAACACAAAGGCTACATAAGGCAGGACCACACTGAACAACTTCATTTCTAGATTGTCTAGAATTTCGCTTTCGAAGCTACCATGCGGTGGCCAACTTAGGACACCATCTTTTCTGGTATAACGGACCCATACTTCATTATACGCAATAGGACCTACACCATGTTTACAATAGAGCTCATATGTAGGAGTTCCAATCGGAGGAACCGAACACGAATCCTCCAACCGGGAATCCCCGTTGCAACGTAACCAGGACAGGAAACAATTACTACTGTTAGTCATGACAAACAAAGACAAATTCCAACCAAAATGCGCAGAGAACACTACCCCCTTTACGACCCCCTAGACTAAGCAAACACCACTGCACTGCCCTAAACCCTAGAACACTACCCCCAGCATGACCCCCTACATTACACAAACACCACTGCACTACCCTAAACCCTAAAACCTTACCCCAGCACTACCCAATCACCACTGCACTACCCCAAACCCTAAAAACTACCCCCAGCAGTACCCCCTACACTACCCATACACCACTGCACTACCATAAACCGTAAAACAATACCCCCAGCATGACTCCCTACACTACACAAACAACACGGCACTACCCTAAATCATAAAACACTATACCCAGCAGTACCCCCTACACTACCCAAACACAACTGCACTACCCTAAACCCTAAAACACTACCCCCAGCATGACCCCACTACCCTACACAAACACCTCTGCACTACCCTACTGCACAACCCTAAACCCTAAAACTCTACCCCCAGCATGAATCCCTAGATGACCCAAACACCACTGCACTACCCTACACCCTAAAACACTACCCCCAGCACGACCCCCTGCACTACCCAAACACCACTGCCCTACCCGAAACCCTAAAACACAACCCCCAGCATGACCCCCTACACTATACAAACACCACTGCGCTACCCTAAACTCTAAATCTATCCACTACCCAAACACCAGTGCACTGCCCTAAAACATAAATCTACCCCCAGCAGGACCCCCTACACTACACAAACACCACTGCTCTACCCTAAAGCCTAAAACACTATCCGCAGCACGACCCCTTACACTACCTGAACACCACTGCACTTTGCTAAACCCTAAGACTCTTCCCCCAGGATGACGCATTACACTACACAAACACCACAGCACTAAGCTAAACCATAAAACACTACCCCGAGCATGACCCCCTACACTACCCAAACACGACTGCACTAGCCTAAACCCTAAATCTACCCCCAGCACAAACCCCTACACTACCCAAACACCACTGCACTACCCTAAACCCTGAAACACTACCCATAGCATGAACCCCTACATTACACAAACACCACTGCACTGCCCTAAACCCTAAAACACTACCCCCAGCATGATCCCCTACACTACGCAAAGACCACTGCACTGCACTGCGCTAAACCTGAAAAACCTACCCCAGCACGACCCCCTACACTACTCAAGCACCACTGCACTACCCTAAACCCTAAAACACTACCCCCAGCAAGACCCCCTACACTACACAAACAACACTGCACTACCCTAAACCCTATAACACTACCCCAAGCACGACCCCCTACACTACCCAAACACCACTGCACTACTCTACACCCTAACACACTACCCCAGCATGAACCACTATATTACAAAACACCACTGCACTATCCTAAACCCTAAAAAACTACCCCCAGCATGACCCACTACACTACACAAACACCACTGCACTACTCTAAACCCTTAAACTCTACCCCCAGCACGACCCCCTTCACTATGCAAACACATCTGCACTACCCTAAACCCCAAAACACTACCCCCTACACTACTCAAACACCACTGCCCTACCCTAAATCCTTAACACTACCCCCAGCGCTTCCCCCTTTACTACACAAACACCACTCCACTACCCTAAACACTAAAACAATACCCCCTATACTACAACAACACCACTTCACTACCCTAAACCCTTAAACACTACCCCCCAGCATGACCCCTACACTACCCAAACATCACTGCACTAACCTAAACACTAAAACACACCACCAGCACAACTCCCTACACTACCCAAACATCACTGCACTACCCTAAACCCTAAATCTACTCTCAGCACAACCCCCTACACTACACAAACACCACTGCACTACCCTAAACTCTAAAACAGTACCCCATCATGACCCCCTTCACTACACTAACACCACTGTACTGCCTTAAACCCTAAAACACTACCCCCAGCATGACCCCCTACACTATACAGTCACCACTGCTCTACCCTAAACCCTAAAACCCTACCCCAAACATGACCCCCTACACTACACAAACACCACTGTACTACCCTAAACCATAAAACACTACGCCCTGCACGACCCCCTTCACTCCCCAAACACAACTGCACTACTCTAAACTCAAAAACACTAACCCCAGCATGACCCCCTACACTTCCCAAACACCACTGCACTACTCTAAACCCTAAAACACGACCCCCTACACTACACAAATACCACTGCACTACCCTAAACCCAAAAACGACTACCCCCAGCACGACCCCCTACACTACACAAACACCAGTGCAATATGCTAAACCCTAAACACTACCCCCTACACTACACAAACACCAGTGCACTACCCTAAACCTTAAAACCCTACCCCCAGCACGACCCCCTACACTACACAAACATCCCTGCACTACCCTAAACCCTAAAACTGTACCCCCAGCATGAACCTCTACACTACACAAACACCACTGCACTACCCTAAACCCTAATACACTACCCCCAGCACGGCACCCTACACTACCCAAACACCACTGCACTACGCTAAGCCCTAAAACACTACCCCAGCATGACTCCCTACACTACACAAACACCATTCCACTGCCCTAAACCCTAAAACACTATCCCCAGAATGACTCCCTGCAACACCCAAACACCACTGCACTACACTAAACCCTAAATCTCCCCCCAGAAGTTACCTCCCATTAGATGTAACAACAGGCCCCTCCCCTTCCCTCCACTCCCTCCCCCCGATGGAACAAATGTGCCCTGAGGCCTCATAGGTAGATCCCATGATGTTGCCTGTGTTTCAGTGTACTTATTCTTTGAGCCCAATGAGGAGAGATAAGAGGCATACAATGAAAGTATTGAGCTGGAATATTGCAGGTCTACAATCTAAAATACTTCTCCCAGACTGGCTATCCTTGAAACCTCGCAGCTATATAATTATTAGGCCTGGACAGACTTCGCAGAGTTTTGCTACGCAAAACTCTGCAAAGTGCCGTAAAAACTCCTCCGCGCTCTGTTTTAAATATTATGGAAAAGATTTAAAGTTTATTAAATGTAAAAAATAATTTAAAAAATATTTTAATTACAATATAAGTTTAAATTAATTTAATATATTTATTGTATATATAAACTAAAATAAAATAATTTTTAATATTAACATAATTATTATCTAAAAGTATAAATATTTTGAATGTATTAAATTAATTTAAATGTGCAAAAAAGCCAACTGAAAGTATAACATTTATATGCATTTATTTTGTAGTAAACATTATTAAAAAATATTGCTAACATGGTTTTCATTATTTGCAATTAAATTTAGATTCATTTTTAAATTTAAAAAAGGTTCTTAACATTTTATAATAAACTAATAATATGTAATTTTTATAATTTTTCAAATAATAAATTAAATGTATTTGTATTCTTAAAAAGTTGAAATAAGGTAATTTAATTTAACATTAGTTCCTAAGGGTATTTATTTAAAGTCCCTGTCCATTACTTTTAGGTCGAGCCTAGCCAGCTCATGTGCTGTCTCTCGACATGATGTATATACTGTATGGTCCTGCAGCACGCCCATCGCTTTTAATTGGTTCCTTCATGTTCCTTTTGATATTACCTTAGTTTGGTTGATGACTAAGGGCCTGATTAAGATGGCGGTGTACCTGCCACTGGCAGGCTGACAGTGGCGGGTTCACCGCCATTGTAAGGCCTTTTTCCGCCTGCGGTGTGCCTGCGGTGTGCCTGGCGGCCGGAAAGCTCATCCGCTGCGGGTCGGACAGAGGCAATCGTTACAATTGCCTGTCGGACCTGTCCTGTGTCCACAGAATGGTGGCGGTGACTAAAGTCCGTCCGCCATCGTGATCAGGGCCTAAGTTACATTTGTCCCTCCTTTTGCTGTTTCTTTCACGCCCTGGAGACTGGCCCTGTTATATGGATCATCTCATGATTTGCGATATATGTTACTTTCGGCACACTACTTTTACTATTGCCTCAGCTTCTGGTTTAGAAATGTGTTTATTGGTGGCCTCGGCGACCGAGAGCCTACGCAACATTGTTAATGCACTCCCCGTGTGAGTTTCTCCCCACAGCTCACTACGAGACACACGCCCCTTAAGGACTGCAGGTTTGGTGGCTGTGTGACATTTTATTTTTGTCCTCCTTTCTTCATTTGATCTACCACAGGCTGCCGGCATTTGGTGTTTGATGGCTGTTCACATCCAGCCCGTCGCTGCTTTCAGCACTGCATTTATAACCTTAGCTTCCAGGACAGGTCTTTTACCGCATTTAATTTTAACCCCTTCCCCGCTCATGACGGAGCCGCTCCATCATGAGCCACGGTTGAGCTGTGCTCATGACGGAACGGTTCCGTCATGTCACGGCCGTTGGCGGCCACTCCGCCTATGCGGCGCTGTTTCCCCGCCTGTGCGGGGGGACAACGCAAATGGGCGGAGTCATGACGGAACCGTTCCGTCATGAGCACAGCTCAACCGTGGCTCATGACGGAGCGGCTCCGTCATGAGCACAGCGCCACCGCGCTGCCCCCCCGCACCCCCCAGCGCTGCGGCGGAATTCCCGCCGCAGCGAAAGGGTTAAAGCAGTACCACCCATCACTGCTTTTATAACATTAACTTCCATAACAGGTTTTGGGTGTCTTAACACATTTAATTTCAAAGCGACAATGCAATATATTTTTTTCCAAGCACACCATGTGTGTTTTCAGGCCGTCTCCCATATCCTGTCCATTTTATCACATTGGCCATGCCCCTTTGAGAGATTTCCTAGTTTTTTTCATCCCACTTAAATCCCTGATGAACACCATGGAGTCGACTAACTGCACCAAGTAAACAACCCATTGTGTGTTTCCCAAATTGCTGCAGGTCATATTGTTCATTACTCTCTACAAAAGTGTAATTGCAGGGCAGCCTATATGAAAACACCTAATTCAAAAAATTCATTTACAGAATCAGGGGAGGGAATTACCTTAAAATAACAAGCACAACTACATCATAACTATATTATTTTATTTAATGTTCTAATCAACAAAGTAACAAAATTCTACGTCACTGCCACCAGTAATTTGATTCGCAAACTGAATGTTCCTTTTTAATTCCTTTCACCGCCAAGATTTTCTTACTTCCAGCCCTCTTCCTACTTTTGCTGTCCAGGCATATCCGACGCTGGTTCTTTTTTACTTTCATTAAAAGGAGCACATGTTTTACACTCTCCCTCAGCCCAGCATATTTATTATTTACATCACCTCCTCCCTCCAGCAGCATTGTGTTTAATATGCATTTAATATTTTTTGTCCTTGCCTAGGTTCCCTCCGCAACTCATTCTGAGTCCCCTAGGCAGTTTTGCAGCTGCGTGTCTGTTCCCAGTTGTAATTCCTCATTCATAGTCCTCTAGACAGTGCTGCTAGCTGTTTTTTTTATCCCAGTGGTACTTCTTCATTCAAAGTCCTCCAGACAGTACTGCAGCTGCTTCTCTGGTCCCAGTGGTAAGTCCTCATTCTTAGTCCTCTAGGCAGTGCTGCTAGCTGCTTCTCTTGTACAGTCTGTAATTTCTCATTCTAAATCCTCTAGACTGTGCTTCTAGCTGCTTTTTAGGTCCCGTTGGTAATTCCTCATTCTAAGTCCTCTAGTCAGTACTGCAGCTGCTTCTTTGGTCCCGTCGGTAATTCCTCCTTCTAAGTCCTCTAGACCGAAGCTAGCTGCTTCTCTATTCCCATCAGTAATTCCTCCTCTAAGTCCTCTACGCAATGCTGCATCTGTGTCTCTGGTCACAGTGGTAATTCCTCATTCTTAGTCCTCTAGTCAGTGCTGCTTGCTTCTTCTTTTGTCCCAGTGGTAATTCCTCATTGTAAGTCCTCTAGACAGTGCTGCTATCAGCTACTTGGTCCTGTCTGTAATTCCTCATTGTAAATCCTCTAGACACTCCTGCTAGCTGCTACTCTGGTCCCATCTGCAATTCCTAATTGTAAGTCTTCCGGACAGTCCTGATAGCTACTACTCTGGTCTCGTCAGGTAATTCCACATTCTAAGTCCTCTAGACAGTACTCCAGCTGCTTCTCTGGTCCCGTTAGTAATTCCCACATTTTAAGTCCTCTAGGCAGTGCTGCAGCTGCTTCTCAGGTACTGTCAATAATTCCTCATTCTAAGTCCTCTAGGCAGTGCTGCAGCTGTGTCTCTCAACCCACTGATAATTCCTCATTCTTAGTCCTCTAGACAGTGCTATTAGCTGCTTCTCTGGTCCCATCAGTAACTGCCCCATTCCAAGTACCATCTACAGTGCTGCAGCTGCTTCTCTGGATCCAGTGGTAATTCCTCATTCTAAGTCCTCTAGAATGTAGTTAGCTGCTACTCAGGCCTGTCAGTAATTCCTCATTCTAAGTCTTCCAGACAGTGCTGCTAGCTGCTACTCTGGTCCCGTCAGTAATTTATAATTCTACATCCTCTAGACAGTGCTGCAGCAGCTTCTCTGGTCCCGTCAGTAACTTCTACATTTTACGTCATCTAGGCAGTGGTGCAGCTGCGTCTCTGTGCCCAGTAGTAATTCCTCATTCTTAGTCCTCTAGTCAGTGTTGCTAGCTTCTTTTTTACCCCAGTGGTAATTCCTCATTGTAAGTCCTCTAGACAGTTCTGCTATCTGCTACTCTGGTCCCGTTGGTAATTCCTCATTCTAAGTCCTCTAGACAGTGCTGCAGCAACTTCTCTGGTCCCATTGGTAATTCCCACATATTAAGTCCTCTTGGCAGTGCTGCAGCTGTTTCTCTGTTCCCAGTGGTATTTCCTCATTGTTAGTTCTCTAGGCAGGTCTACTAGCTCCTTCTCTGGTCCCGTCAGTAATTCCTCATTCTTAGTCCTCCAGCCAGTGCTGCAGCTTCTTCTCTGGTCCTATTAGCAGTTCCCACATTTTAGTACCTCTAGGCAGTGCTACAGCTGCTTCTTTAGTCCTGTCAGTAAGTCCTCATTCTAAGTCCTCTAGACAATGCGGTTAGCTGCTAGTCTGGCCCTGTCAGTAATTCCTCATGTTAAGTCTTCCAGACAGTGCTGCAGCTGATTCTCTTGTCCTATCAGTAATTCCCACATTGTAAGTCCTCTAGGGAGTGCTGCAGCTGCTTGTCTGCTCCCGTTGGTAATTCCTCACTCTCAGTCCTCTAGACAGTGCTACTAGCGGCTTCTGTGGTCTCGCCAGTAACTCCCCCATTCCAAATACTTTAGGCAGTGCTAGAGCTGTGTTCCTGGTCCCAGTAGTAATTCTTAATTCTAAGTCTTCAAGACAGTGCTGTTAGCTGCTTCGCTGGTCTCATAGGTAATTCCTCATATTAAGTCCTCTGGGCAGTGCTACAGCTTTGTCTCTTCTTCCCCATGTTAATTCCTCATTCTTAGTCCTCTAGTAAAAAAACAATATAATTTACAACGCCAATATCTCTAACTTTCAAAAATGCGAGACCAGTTGCAGTGCAAATGCTTTTTTAAGCGAGAATGTTGCAGTACAAGTGGTTGGCCATGCGTGGTGCTGGAATTACACCAGGTCTGCACTAGAGTACATTTACTACTGTTCCTGGTTCTTTTTGACTCTTAGTAATGATAGAACTGAATTCGTGGTGTGTTCAAATCTTTTATCTTGGCGAGTCTAAGACACAATGTTTGTTGCAAAGTTTTGCTCAGGAAAATCATTTGTTGTGGAATCAGGCAAGCTCTAAATAAAGTCTCAGTTCCCTGAACCTGCCAGTCTTCAGTCCCTCAAATGGACATTATATATATAGTGTCCCTACAAAAGTCGAAACCTTGTACAGAGAGCTGGGAAAGAAAAGAAGCAGAATATATCAGTTTGCTGTCTGTCAGCATATTTTTCTTAGCACGTGATGGGGCAAGCCTATAGTAATAAGAGGCCCGGTCGGCTGTGCCATACCCAGAAAAATAAGCGACTTTCTGCTCAAATATTTTTTACCTACACCGTAGTGGTGTAGGGCGATGTTCCTATTGGGTATAATTGTTAACTGTACTGGGAATACTAGCTTTATGCTGAAAATGATGTCCCTAGTGATGAAAACAGAACATTTGCCATAGTTAGAGGTACCATCATACAACCCATCAGATGAAAACACAGTAGAATGCACTAGATCTTCTAGCATTTCATGTCCCAATCGTCAAAAACAGTCCTAGGGGTAATTACATTATTTAAAGATATTTTAAACAGATGCATAATTTGCAAAAGATCAGTGGGACAATACACAACTTACGATACCCTATCCCAAACAATCCCATCGAGAACTAGCACAGCTGAAATGATCCCCAGGGAAAGGTCTCTTTGCTCATGGTGTAATGATGCGTGTGGTTTGTGTGCCAAGTTCACCAGTTGTACTGCAGAGCGTTAAGGGATAAAATGCTCATTTAGAAGTATGAAAAAGACTGCCACAATAACAATCCAAAGAACGAGGAAAAGCAATGGAATTGTAATTCAAAGATGTATCCAAGGAAAAACAAAGTATGTCCTTTTTAGCCAAAGATAGAAAACACGCACCTTCAACCTGAAAGGAAGAGGTGGTGGTGGTGGTGGTAGTGATTCCGAAGGGTCAGATGAGAAGTCATCAAAATCGATGAAGTAGCCAGAGGCTGTTTGATCAATGTTTGGCAGCATAGCAGGTTTTTTAGAACTGGGTGATGACTCGATCTGTGTTACATTGATACACATCGTGTTCTCTTCAGGTTTCCGAATTGAAATCTGTGTTGCTGTTCTTGTTGATGGTACAGTTGCTGTAGTTGTAACAGGTAGAAGACATACTTCACTGTTGTTTTCTGTCACCTCTCATTGGACAGAGGGTGCTTCGTTAGTTTTTAAAGTTTCATCTGAACCTTCTGTATAGTAGTGAGAGAAGGCAGGTACCTACTCAGTAGTCCACGTGGCTTCCTGTTGAGAATCTGCCACATAGTGTGGTTTGATGAGATCTATGGAGACAAATCTTTTGTCTTTGCAACCAGCAAGGGGCGAAAGAAGTACGGTTGCAGTGCATTTTACTTTGATGTTGCTATGTTCGTCACATAAATCATTCTGTTCCTGCAAAACACTCAAACGTTCAATGGTGTTAAATGGCATTTCCACTGCCACTGTGCTGGGATTGCCGAGGTCTGAGACCGACATCTTTACCCCAAACAGGATTTCATACGGAGTCCGATCACCCAGGGAATTTTTTTGGCATATTATGGAGTGCCTTCTGGACCCCATATAGGTGATGCACCTAACTGCAACCTGAGAGTGGGACCCTTATTGTTGAAGACTGCTTCAAAGTCACGCTTTTTCCTCCCCACAACATCTCCCTTGGGACGGTATGGAGATGAGAAACACAGACTCACAGCCAAACTCGATCAGACTGCCGTTGTTTGTGGGTTATAGATAGCTATGTCACCATATGTACAAAAACAATAAGACCATTTGCACAACTCATGTATAAACCTTGCACATGGTATCAATGTTGCATGATAGTGTTCTTCCGAAGTTGATTCTGTAATCAAGTATAGTTTACAAGAAACTAACCTAGACTGTCACGGTTACAAATGTGTGTCAGACGTCATCATGTAAAAGTGAAGGCAACTTCAGGAAAGACCCGTGTACATAAGTAAAACGGCTGTGTTTTCTTCCAGGCCTAACTGGGAAACATGACAGCACCCATGGTGCAAGGTGCCTCCATTGCAGGTAGGATTGTTTTTGTATAGGAAGGACCCTCTTCTTGCACAAAAACAATTGTACAAGGGGTTTTTCTCTTTCTATATGTGCTGCAGAATACAGCTCACGTGGAAAGAGAAACAAATGAGGAGAAATTGACACTTCCTCGGGTTTACATCACCTTCTAAATCTGGGGCAGCGTCAAATTCCTTGGGTGTTGCATGGGAAAACCCACTGTAATACTGATGGAACGTCTCCTGGGCCCAATGATGTGATTTGTGCTGCGTCGCCTTACTCATGATTTATGAGGCTACTCAAAGCCACACAAGGGTGGCTTTGCATGGCTTCATAAATCTTTATGAAAACCCTTTATCATGCATGAACCACTTTATATGGTGCAAACATGAAGCAGGGCTGTCATAAATAAGCCTCCAAGTGTTCTCCCGCCTTATAGTAAGGCAAGGGAGCCACAGGTTGTTGGGCTTGAGTCCTGACGATTTATGGCGAATCTCCTTCTCCTCCAAACCTTAAGTATCACCCACATCCTATCCTTCGCCATTATTTAACTCAGGGATTAACAATGTGAACTGATGTACCGTGCAAGATAATTACAGTTCCAATAGCACTAATGTTGGTGTGAATCTGAACAGATGCTCTGGAGTTTGTGAGTCCAAATCTCAGCATTCATTCAAGGTTAATGAGGTGTGGGGCAAACATCAAATGCAATAATGATTACTGAGTAATGGGTTAATCTAAGAATTCTGTTGAGGGAGTCATCGCAGGGCGCCAGGAGGCCCTGTAAAGCCGGCGCGGCCCTCCCGCTGACCGGGCCAAGAGCGGGCCGTCTGCACCCGTCATAGACCGGAGTAGACTGGGCTGGGCCACCTCTCTGACATCTCTCTGACATCTGCCGTCACCTGTGACAAACCTTTGGTGAGTGAAGCAAGGCTTGCCCCAGCGGATCTATTGTAATGGCTAAAGCTATATCTAGCATGCGCCCCTCTGCCTCAGTCTCTATAGACAGCATGTTGGAGAGGCGTTGTCCTTGGGTTCTACAATCCCTCAGCTTAACCCCATGTCTGTGGACGATGATGATCATATTAGTTCCCCCATGACGTTGAATTTAAATTCACCAAAGACCCAAAGTATGAATAATATGCTCTCGCATTCACCAGACCTGGCAATCTGTCCGAGCCGCAAGGAAACCAAATTAACCAGGGACCACAGGGCGACTGCAACTACTGCTAACAGCCTGTTAGTCAAAAGCCATAAGGACACAGGTGAAAATGTGACTGTTTCCCCAAATCTAGAAGTTTCAGGGGCAAAAAGGAAAAGGAAAACATCTAAGCCTGTTTGCCCTAAGAGGAAACAACCACCTCGTCTAAAGCCACAGTGCACCATTATAAGTACATGGATTCAAGGCCCTGCGGCTACAGCTGAAATAGTGAATAATGCAGTAACTGTTGGCGCCCCTGTTGTTCTAAAGTCAACCACTAAGTCCAACTACCTAATTCATACCCAAACTCAGATGGAGTTCACGCCAGCACTTTCCAACAAATTCACACTGGGAGATACTGCTATTGACATTATTGTAGTCAGTGTGTCTGAACGAGTTAAGGAACTTGACGACAGGAATTTTGCCTTACTTTGGAAGTGCTTGGATTGCTTAGAATCTGTTGTTAACAAGTCTAGTTTGTCTACTAATGCACCCAACTTGTCCGACAAATTACAGGCTCAGAAGGGACTCACTTCTAGTATTCCTAGTATTCCCAGTATATCCCAACCAATTCCTACTGCTGTGCAGCCTATGTCAACCGGGTCTTGCGATATTTGTCGTAAAGTCAAATAATGCATTCTCCCTGAGTTTGCCGCCGATCAGGGGAACAACCCACACCCAGGTACTCTTAACACTCCACAGCCGCCTAGTAGATGAGCCGCCCCTATTCCTAGCACAGTCCCTGTGAATAATACCAGTCAAGTACAAAAATCCCAGATCGTGAACATTGCCCCCAGTAAAGATGACGACGGGCCCGTTGAATCAAGAAAAGATGTTTTAAACGTACCACCTGAGGCCTGCCCTTATGTTCTTGTGTTAGCAGGGGTGCCCCCTATAAAGAAAAATCAACCAGAGTCCTGGGATCAACTGCATAACAAGAGTGTTATTTGGCTGGTAAAAATCAAGGGGTTTAGCACGCACAACATCAATGATATTTTGATGGTGAGCAGGGTGGGCTGGGTTGGTCCTTCTGTCAAGACCATAGAAGAAGATTGTATTGTTGTTAATTTCCGTCGGCCAGCTTTAGTTAAATCTATACTGAGCCAAAAAGAGTATAATAAGTCCTCATCTACTGATATCTGGTCTCTGCCTCTTGCCCATTTTTACAAACCCAATAACTCCACCAACACACCAGTAATTTCTTCAGTTTTGTCACAAAACAGGTTTACCCCCATCTCGGATCAGGATACATTATATTGACTGCCTCCCATACTTTCACCCATCGAATTGGCCCCCTTTAGATCAGTATCGTCCCCCTTGGTAAGCGATGCTTTTGAGCCCCCCAACCACAACTTGCAGGTGCTAAGCTGGGATGTTGCCGACTTAGCCTCCAAAGTAAACAACGAGGATTGGATTAACCTGGTAAACAAATTTGACATTTTAATGTTCCAGGAGACCTGGGCCACAGGGTATCTATACATTGAGGGCTTTCAATGCTTTAATGTCTGTGCACCAGTTCCTACATATGGGCGACCCTCAGGCGGCCTTTCTATTTGGGTGAATATTCAGTCTGGTGGAAGTATCAAAATTATCTTTACAAATAGTTCCAACTTCCAAGCTTTGATATACACACAAGGGGTCTCCATTTGTTTTATTAACTTTTATAATAATGATTTCTTAAATGTGCCAAACACAATTGTTGCCAACCTGTTTAATTTTGTGTCAAACATACAAATCACATCAGGGACCCCCAATCTAGCTGGAATTTGTTTGGGAGGTGATTTTAAAGTTAATATTTCAGGGGTGAATATATCAGACACTCTTCACGCACCATGTGTAAATCTGTGTAAAGGGGGACGGAATTAGTTGAGTATTTGTTAAATTATGAGTTAGTAAACGAGATGGACACTGCAGCTGTAAACATCGACGACAGCCACATAATGCCAATGTTCAGAGGCCGTGGCTGCCCCTCAATAATTGATTACGTTTAAATATCAGTCTCGTTGGAAGATATTTTAGTCAGAGCAGAGGTCATACCGACTGTATTTGGGGACCACAACCCAACTTCGGTTATGTTTAGGGTCATTCCTAGAGCCAATCCGATTGTAGAACCAGGAGCAAGTAATTTAACACCCTCGACTGATAATCTAAGACTCATTTGGAAAGGTAGCGACAATAGTATTGTGTTTCAGAACATGGTAACAACTTATCGGTCACTTGTCGATACCTGTCTTTCACCTATGGACGTTAACCCCGAGGTAGTAACAGCTTTTGCCCACCTATGCACAGGCGTTAAACAAATCATCTCCATACCCATGATGTCCAATAATGACAACATCAAGTGGTTTACCAGTGATTACTCAAGGGCCAATAGAGAGCTTCGCGCTGCCTTGTTATCAACACCAAGGGATGCAAGCTTTGTTAGATCACTGAGGAAACTATATAATAAAGTGGTTAAACAGAGGAAAGATGAGATATTAAAAGATCATTGGGATAACTTGGCCAGTGCCGCTAATTTAAATAATACAAATGGGTTTTGGCAATCTGTTAAAAACATGAGATCTATGGGTCACAATTTAACACCTCTGAGCTGTAACATAACAAGTGAAGCCTGGGTAGTACACTTTTCTAAAATAGACACAGCCCCTACTCAGAATGAGTTTCACATAGATCTCCAAGCTGACACACGAGTCCAGATATCTATAACAGAAGTCGAGTAAGCCATTGATCAAAGCTCAGGCAACAAGGCCCCTGACCCGGATGGGCTACACATTTATCTTATTAGGCACAAACCAGAATTCTGGGCACCGCTTCTGCTTAATGTTTTTAACAAGCTGACATATTCTCATATCCCCAGCACATGGTCAACGAGCACTGTAGTCCCAATTTTTAAAAAGGGAGATGGGTCTAACCGTAGTTGCTACAGACCGATTTCTTTGATAGACAACACACTGAAGATACTTGGGCGGGTTTTATTTAATAAAATCAGGAGTTGGGCTGAGGATGAATGCTTTTTAGATAAATGTCAGTTGGGTTTCAGAAGTAGATTGGGTACTGTTGAGCAGTGCCTTAATTTAAATCTGTTAATCGGTAAATATACTATAGCTCGTCAGTCCCCAATCTACCTGGCCTTTATGGATTTTACCTCAGCATTCCATTTTGTAAATAGATTGCATCTTTGGCAATGTGTCTTAAATTATGGGCTGGACGAGGCTTTAGAACATGTTTTGGCCTATTTACATAAGGACTTGGGAGCTAGGGTGAGGATTAGCAGGGACGGAGCAATATCGGGGAATATCGTGATCGGCAGAGGGGTCAGGCAGGGATGTGTGCTGGCCACTCTGCTTTTCATCTTATACATCAACGAGCTGAATAACGATCTGTCCAAATTGACCAAGGATGTTCCTATGATTGATGGTAAAATGCTTCCCGCCTTACTGTATGCAGACGATGTGGTCCTAATGGACAGCACTCCCAATGCACTGCACACTTTAGTTGGGGGTTTTGTGGATTTAATGAATAAGCTGGATCTTTGCACAAATTAAAAAAAATCATTTTTAATGAGTTGCGGCCCCAAAAAATATTCTGTAAATGTAATTAATTCTTGCTCCGAAAAACTATTATGCACACGCACTTTTCCATACTTGAACGTGGTATACACAGATAATGGTTCCTGGGTTGCCCATTTGGCACACAGCAGGAGCAAATTTATTTATAAAAGCCGTAAACTCGATTCTGTCTCTCCGTCAACCAAGAAGAACTGAGGTAGTGCTACCCCTTTTGAGAATATATAAAACTCAGTGCCTACCGATCGCAACATATGGAGAGGAAATTTGGAGCTATGCGAATTGTAATAACATCCAGGTAGAAGAAAACAGATTTTGTCAGAGAGGTTTGGATGCACCGATCAGTTCTTCCTCTTTTGTTTGCCATCGAGAGTTAAAATTACCATTTATTGAGGATTACATTAAGACCCGCCCAGTGATCTTCTGGATGAAAGTGTGGCAAAATCCAGCAGCCACATTGACTAGAGACATTATAGTTGACTGTCTTAAGTGTAATAAGGGCGGAGATATACCTTGGTTGGCGGCCATTAAGGCTAGCCTGAGCATTGTAAATCTGCCACACATTTTTACAGACCCAGGAAATATGGCAGGCACTAACAAAAAGATTATCCAGGGGGACCTGTATGCTTACTGCGCTAACCTGAGCTATGAGCAAGACATTTTGAAACCCTCAGTTGCCCAGTATATAACTATGGTAGATGCAGTTGGCCCCCCACAAAATTCCCAGCTAGTTATATCTTAAAGGCAACTAATCGCTGGGAACAAAGCCTGCTCTTTCATCTTAGGGCTGGTACTTTAAAATATTTACTTTGTTTTCCCCTAGGTTTTAATATCAATCTCGAGCAAATGCATTGCCCTTGTGGAAATCGTGGCAGCCAATCTATGTTACACTTTTTATTCTTCTGTGATTTTTATAAAATATATAGTAAGCAGCTGTTGATACCCTTTTTTAAGGCACATGGTATTACTGATTTTAGGGACGCATATAGGGATATTGTTATGCTCAATGGGGAAATCTTAATTTTTCTTGTTAGTACGTTCCTGAAACTGGCTGTTCGAACACAGTATAGACAGTTTTTGCTGCACGCCAGGCATTTGACTCAATTAATATGTGGGCCACATATATTATTAATTTTATTGTTTTTTATGTGTCAAAGTGTCCGCATTTAAATTTTTTATGTTGTTACATTTTAAATATTATATTTTATCTTACCTCTGAACTAACAATTAAGTACAGGCTTATGTCTGTTTTGCTGAATTTATTCTTGTACTATGTATATAATTCTGTATACATATAATAACATGTCTACTGAACTTATTAATTTTTAATCATTAATTATGCATGTATTGTGCTGGTTTTATCTTTTACTTTTATGGATATTTTTGTATCCGAATAAATAATTAATTGATTGATTGAATTCTGTTAGGAATACTGAGTGATGGAGCAAGCCTGACAATACATGAAGGTTTCCTGAGTGATGGGACCGATCTGAACATGTAATGGGGATAATTCTTGGCAAACTGGGCATTCTTGACAGTGTTGCTCACCTCTAACCTATGCTTGCCCATGCATCATGGTAGTCCTTCCTAATATATTGTGGTCATTCTTGGCATGTTGGTGCCCTGTCCTGCTATAATTATTGAATTAACAAAATATTGGTAATTTGAAGTATTTTTATACACTGCTGTCAGAGGCTATGCATGTACTCATTTATCCCTCCATCAACTTATAATCATCACTTTCATCCACCATGCATTCATGCAGTCACTTCTTTAAGAATTCTTCCATGAATTCATTCATGCACTCACTCACCAGGCTCTCAGCAAGATACTTTTCCATTCATACAGTGACACATTTATACATTTCCCTCTCATCCATTCATCCAACCACGCTATCATGCACATAGACTCTGAATCGAAACCATGATTTTCATTGCACGTTAATAAAGAAAATATCAAGTTAGTTGCTTTGGGGAAAAACACAAGTCCTACATTGTCTAAGCAGCTGCTGATCAGAAAGAACATTCAAGAGTTAAAACTGTTAGAGAGAATAAGTATAAAAGTAGTGTAGAAGAATAACCGTCATTCAAAATGATAGCTTTGGAACTAACAAATGTCAAGCAAACAAGCTGGGGATCTTTGAAGAAACATGCTGGATATATTGTTGACAACAAGATAAACCTTTATCAGCATTATAAAGCTTTCCATCCCACTGAAAAGGAAATGCCCGGAATAGTATGAATTGAAGAAAAAAACAACAACGGAGTACTCTTGTTATCACGATACTTTGACAATGAAAAATAGAGAATTTTATTCTTGACATGAGGGCAGAAATATATCACAGGCTGGAGTTAAACTCAGAGACCAACTTGTTCAACTGTCGTAGTTTGCTCCGAAAATATGTTGGCTACATGTTGATAGATGCTCTGTATTTCACTGGTTTATTGTTGCACAAGCCATTAGAATAGCAGTCAAGGATGTGGTAGGCACTCATTTTGCCCAAGCGTTCAAGGGGCCCGATTCACAGAACTAACTTAAGACAAAATCCTAAACTTACTACCATTTTGGTATTCACAAAAGGCACTTACTCATTTTGGTATTCACAGAAGGCACTTACTCATTTCGGTATTCACAGAAGTTAGGAGTCCTAAGTTTAGGACTCCTAAATGCCTTCTGTGAATACCGAAAGTCTTAAAATTAGGATTTTTCTCAGTTTAGGAGTCCTAAAGTTAGGACTCCTAACTTTACTACTACTAAACTCAGAAAAATCCTAATTTTAAGGCTTTCGGTATTCACAGAAGGTATTTAGGAGTCCTAAACTTAGGAGTCGTAAGTTTACTACTACTAAATTGAGACAAATCTTAATTTTAAGACTTTCGGTATTCTGAGAAGGCATTTAGGAGTCCTAAAGTTAGGAGTCCTAACTATACTACTACTAAACTGAGAAAAATCCTAATTTTAAGGCTTTCGGTATTCACAGAAGGCATTTAGGAGTCCTAAAGTTAGGAGTCCTAACTTTACTACTTCTAAATTGAGAAAAATCCTAATTTTAAGACTTCTGGTTTTCACAGAAGGCATTCAGGAGTCCTAAACTTAGGACTCCTAACTTCTGTGAATACCAAAATAAATAAGTGCCTTCTGTGAATACCAAAATGGTAGTAAGTTTAGGATTTTGTCTTAAGTTAGTTCTGTGAATCGGGCCCCTCGAATTCAGTTGAAAGTGGGAGTAACAAGGCTGACTTAGGCCCAATGGCAAAATAAATGTGTTGATGTCAAAGACACAAAACTATTCGTCACATATGTTGTCCTACAGCTAGTGAACCTGCTGTGTGTTTCCCCCAAATACACAAGTAAGTCATATGCAAGGTGCATAAAATTACAGATGAGGGATGTAATCCTGCCCATAGAAGCAGTGCCACCTCTGGATGAAGATAGAAGTTGTCCAGGTGTGGCTAAAGAAGGACAGATGCTCAAGGCTACATGCTGAAGGCCATGAGTGTGGCATACCATACTCTCTGGTCCGCAGTTTGTGCTTACATGGGTTAATCTGTGCTGATTGTTTGCCATCATCCTCTGTATACATATCAGGAGAGGCCAATGTGTGAAGGATAACAGGATATATATTGCACAACAGGTGGAAATCTCCCACATCAATATGGCCTTAAAAATAATCAGTTCACAGAAATGCACACAGTGTGCATGGTATTAAGATTTAACTTTGTAAACACCTTCATCACGGGATAGAATATCTCACCCAAGAATTGTAGGGGGATATTTTCAAACATTTTGTGCTGGGTTAGCATCACAAAAGTGACACTAGCCAATGCACTTTTTTTTTGGAGGGGGGGATTTAATTTCCAGCACAAAACTTGTCTTGCGCTGGAAAGCACCCTCAAAGTAGCGCAAACCAGCATGAAGCCCTGCTTTGCATTACTTACAGAGGAGGGGGCATTACATGGGTGGTACAAGGGCGATCCCTTGCGACCACCCTTGCCTTGTGAAGTGACCCACTTGAGCAAAGATGCGCATTAATATTGTTAGCATTGGCTTAATATTTTGTACTGTGAAACGTCCATTAAAGTACAAATTGTATTCTACACTCACACAGACACCCTTGCACCATGGTGCATCTTAAAAACCTCTGCCCAATGTTCAAAACTATCATGGTAGACGGCACATCTGCAAAATTATGCTGCTCTGTGTTGTGTGACAGGGAGGGAGCAGGAGATAGCCAGGTTTTACGGTGCTATGGCTCGCTCTTGCCATCTCCCTGGCACCAGTGCTAATTTTGAATGTGTCAAGGTACTACGTCGTCTCTTACCTTAAATCCTTTATGATGATGTAGTAGAATTTCGCAGGGGCGCAAGGGACCAACTTCCCAAACTACTAACTTTGACCTTGTGATTTCTAATTACTACAAGATATAAATTAGGAATTAGGGAGGAGGGCCTGGTACTGGACGTTGTTGGGAGCTTGCTGTCGACCTGCGAAGCAACAAGTACAAGAGATCAGCCTACTAGATACAAGATAGGTCTTTGCTCTTTGAACAGATTATTACGAAAACAATCAGGGGTTTTACATCTATATCTTGCATACCTACGATCAGTAAGTTGTCTGTTCTACGTCCAGTATTTCTTTATCGATTGTTGATTGCCAGTACTCAGTCAGGCGAATTCTTGTAGAGTGATTGTTGACCTCTTTAGATGTCTTTCTATTAGAGACTAAAAAATAAATAAATAAATTATTGCCTGACCTTAATATTCTATGTCTCCTCTTATTCCCCCCATTCTTATGACTTACTTGTTTTCTATTCTTTTTTGTCTTTTACTTCCTTAAACCCGTGGACTTTGACTGACAAAAAGATAATTCTCGCAGAATTGTTTCCAGGTATAAAATCTTGCGCATGAACCTTAAATTACAATTACAATCTCAGTATACTTTAGAATAAGTTTATACAATTAGCTTAATACTTTACACTTGCTCAAATAGCTTCATCAGGTAAAAACCTGCTTAATATAAAACCAGCGTAAATATTTTCAAACAAAACGAGTGTGTAAGCTTCAAAATGTCCTTGTGAACCTATCTTCTAAATAGTCTTTTCTTTCGTCCTTCTTTAAAATAGAAGTTCCAAAAATTGGTTCTTTTAATTAGCCTTTCTTGCGTCGGGCGCCTTAAAATAGAAAGTACTTATCTCCTTCCATTTGTTCTTGCAGGTTCTTTTGTTGAGGATGGAGAGGCCTGAATAAACGGAGCACCGCTGATGCAGGAAGCAGCTGCGAGCAAAGTCTCTGCAGATCAAAACGAGCCCCGACGGGAGAGTTCCAGACGCGATCCTTCCCGTTGAACAGGCGTAAGGCAAAGCGTCTTCTAGAACTTTGGGTGCGGTTTAAATACTCAACGCACCCAAACGCTCATACGTACCGTAGCGTTGCACGGCGGTACGTAAGTAGCTTCTGTTGCCGTTCTGCATCAAAGCGCACATTAGCGCGTGAAGGCACAAGCGAGAGCACAAATCATTCCTAACAAAAACGATCAAGCTAATTCTTTATACTTGAAAAGTAAACATCCCCAGCATTACTCATAACATGATTACAAACAATGAATGTTGAAAGCACATCCCCGGCATTACTCATAACATGATTACAAACAATGAATGTTGAAAGCACATCCCCAGCATTACTCATAACATGATTACAAACAATGAATGTTGAAAGCACATCCACGGCATTACTCATAACATGATTACAAACAACAAATGTTGAAAGCACATCCCCAGCATTACTCATAACATGATTACAAACAACGAATGTTGAAAGCACATCCCCAGCATTACTCATAACATGATTACAAACAACGAATGTTGAAAGCACATCCCCGGCATTACTCATAACATGATTACAAACAATGAATGTTGAAAGCACATCCCCGACATTACTCATAACATGATTACAAACAATGAATGTTGAAAGCACATCCACGGCATTACTCATAACATGATTACAAACAACAAATGTTGAAAGCACATCCCCAGCATTACTCATAACATGATTACAAACAACGAATGTTGAAAGCACATCCCCAGCATTACTCATAACATGATTACAAACAACGAATGTTGAAAGCACATCCCCGGCATTACTCATAACATGATTACAAACAACGAATGTTGAAAGCACATCCCCGGCATTACTCATAACATGATTACAAACAATGAATGTTGAAAGCACATCCCCGGCATTACTCATAACATGATTACAAACAATGAATGTTGAAAGCACATCCCCAGCATTACTCATAACATGATTACAAACAATGAATGTTGAAAGCACATCCCCGACATTACTCATAACATGATTACAAACAATGAATGTTGAAAGCACATCCCCGACATTACTCATAACATGATTACAAACAATGAATGTTGAAAGTACATCCCCGACATTACTCATAACATGATTACAAACAATGAATGTTGAAAGCACATCCACGGCATTACTCATAACATGATTACAAACAATGAATGTTGAAAGCACATCCCCGGCATTACTCATAACATGATTACAAACAATGAATGTTGAAAGCACATCCCCGACATTACTCATAACATGATTACAAACAATGAATGTTGAAAGCACATCCCCGGCATTACTCATAACATGATTACAAACAATGAATGTTGAAAGCACATCCCCAGCATTACTCATAACATGATTACAAACAATGAATGTTGAAAGCACATCCCCAACATTACTCATAACATGATTACAAACAATGAATGTTGAAAGCACAAGTCCTGAATGTTACCAGAACACCCCACAATACGACACTAACATACTGATTTTTGGAGTGCAGGCGCACGGGAAAGGGGTGGATTTTATCTTAAACGAACCACTGCACTTCTGATTGAAAAATCAAGAGTGCGATGGAACCAGCCCTTGACAGTTAGGTTTGTGATTCATGACAGAATGCTCTGCGCCTGTCACACACGTTGCACCACAATGCACGGGTGAGTGCCTTACTCTACCGTAGCTTTAGTTCTGGAAAGGTACTCTTCCAGTACAGAATACTGCGCTTAGACACACGTTATGACTTTTCATACTTGGTAAGTGTGCTGCACAGTGCAGCACACATGCAGAGAAGAGAGGAGAAATACAATACTTGGCATTACCTTGTCACAATACACAGTGTCTACTATTTGTTTGTAGATAGGGGTTGGTATCAAAAGGCATGGGTGGGTGCATAGGAACACCCATGTACTACCCATGTAACACTCCCCTGGTGCTATGTTACACAACACAGTTCAAAGGGTACCTGCCAGCACTAAACTAGGGGCCTGTTTATGTTTTGTTGCCGTAGTGCAATGCAGCAGTCCGTGCTGCTGCACTGCCCTACGGCAAAAAAAAACGTCAGGAATGCGCCATATCTGTTAGATATGCTGCATTCCTGTCCTAGTCCCCTGCACCTGTACTAAGTGGGCTACCATGTGCCAACGCAGGCACCATGGTGCAAGGGTGCCTGCATTGCAAGGATGGTTATTTTTGTGCAGGAAGGGAAACCTTCCTGCACAAAAATAATCACAAGAGACTTTTTCCTATTTCTATGTGTGCTGCAAAATGCAGCACACATAGAAAGAGGAAAAATTTGGAGAAATAAAGCTCTTTCTCCTTGTTGTGCCTCCCTTACGCCTCCCCTGGGGAAGCGTATGCTTTTGGCGCTGCCTCAGACTTACGATTTCTCATAAATCTGGAGCAGTGTCCAAAAGCCATGGATGTTGCTGGGAACACCCCCAGCAATACCCATGAAAAGCCCCTTTCACACAGTTTTCTGCGTGAAAGGGGCACATATTTAAAAGATCATAAAAAGCCATGTAACGTGGCTTTACGTGGCCTTATAAATGTACCAGTGAAACACTGTGCCACCGGAACGTTAAAAAAGTGAAATTCCGGCGGAGCAATAGTGCCGGAAGGGCCTCATAAATGAGGCCATTGGTTTGGACTTGGTAAATTCCTTATGAACAAATACATTTAGTCCTGGTTTTCATCACTTTTGTAATTTTAACCCAGCACAAAATGTTTGGGCACCTGCCCCTTAAAATGTTACCCAACACACATTTACCGTAAACATACATAATCACTACCGCGATCATTACACATTTTCATTGTGACTGCATGGACAATGTACTTTCTGTCATCCATAGAAACGTGTGTAATATTATACTTTACCATGAACTTCATTTTCCTCAAGCTCAGCAGTGTCTGGACCTTGCACCCACCAACCAATTCAGGTCCTATTACAGCCGCAACTTGTTTCTCCATAGGTGTAAGCTCAATGTTGCTCTCAGGTCTACCCCCAGTTTTCAGGGAGCATGGCGATTACGTGCTAACTTCTCTTTAGTGCGGCATTTGATGTCATGCCATCGATTTTTAAACTCTTCAGCCGTCCTGGAGGCAGGTGCCACTGCATTTATTTTGCCAACTATGGAATTCCATCAAGCATTTTTTTGGCTTGAGGTACTTTAGTGTTTACAAATAGCTGGTGTTCAGTTTGCTGCCCTCAGCTATTAATATTTCTACTTCCTGTGGTGTAAATAATTTCTTTTCTTTTTCTTCTTTTTCCCTGTGATCCTCCCAGAAGATACTGGTAGCTGCGTCCTCTTCTGACTGCTGCATTACAGGATTGGGTTGTGGGGCAAGGCTTTCTGCCATTTCGTGTGCTTGGACTTCCACCAAAATACTTTGTGATTTTTTTTTAGGACGTGCATGACGCACATACATTTTGTGCTGCAACGCAAGACTATTACTGCTCATGTGGTAGTTCGCAATGCCTCGCGTTGTTAATATGATGCAGCGCTATTTCATTTCACTCACGCAGCGCTATGGTTTTCTGGCGCACCGCGAATTCTACTCCCCCTTTGAAAATCTGCACCCTTTGTGCTGAGAGTGGTGCATCTATAGTTTGCTATGGACAGAACAATTTTTACCTTCTAAAAGTAATTTCGATTATTATATGTTGGATTTTTGTTGTTTTGGTGTTGTTTGGTTTAGATAGAGATTAGTTGTTTTTATAAACTGGTGTGGAGTCCATTTGTAGTGTTTTCACTGTGTTACTGTATGTGTGCACAAATGCTTTACACACTGCCGGTCTGCTTGTGCCAAGCTACCAGGGAGGTGAGCAGGGGTTATTTTAGAAGTGTATCCCCCTTACCCTGACTTGGAATAAGGGTCCCTACTGGGCAATTGCCATTGCCATTGCCAATTAGAGACTCACATTTCTAACATTGGTTTGCAGCGGTGAGGATAGGACTTGCATTTGCACTTGACCTACAGTGACTGGTGTACACTAATTCCATATTGCAGACCGTTACGTACCACATACTGCCTTTCCCTGTTTGCCTTCTGGAAGTGTTTTTGAGAAATGGAACTCCGGTTAGCTGTTGAGCCTGTGAGGCCTTGACAAAATAGAAATCAACTTTTGCCACTTGTACATCTAAACGATGAAGGCGCTACAAGTCTTTTGCAAGGAGAGGGGGATGCCTGTGAAGTGGAGATCCACAAGGAGGGATATTGAGGCAGCCCTGTTTTGTTATGAAGAAACATGTTGGGTAGCAGCACTACTAGATGACTCTGAGGAGGAGTTTGAAGGGGAGGACCCCAAGCCAGACTACCAGGAGGGCAGTGTCCCTGAGAACTAAATATGGGGGGAAAGATATGCTCGGGAAGAAAAGAGTAGGATCTGAACTTGTGATGAGAGACTGAGAGAGTTCGTCCGGTAACTCAGGAGGGCTGAGGCTAAGAGAGCCTTAGCCCAGGAAACGTGCGTTGCTCAGAAACTGGATGTAGAAGCCATGAGGGTGGAGTTTAGCTCAGATGGTGGAATTTAGGTCCAGTACTGACCAGGGAGATGTACACACACACACAGACTTGGTGCCCTGCTTCAAGGAGGGGTTGAAATACACCAGTGGGTTCAGGATTGTGAGGAAACTCCAGTGATGCTCGTGTGTCCCTGAGGTGGATTGGGGAACTGGCACAGTGGATCATATTCCTAGAGGTAGGGAGGACAATCTGCTGACTCTAGATGAAAAGAGGTGCAGGGAGAGGGGTTTCCCCATGGTAGAAGCCCTGGTAAGTGAGTATGGACACCACCCAGAAGAGTATGGCTTGAGCAACAGCAACAGTCAGACACTGTCTCAGCAGTCTTGCAAAGGTGATATGGTGTACTTTTTTGAGGCACTGGATTGTTGGGTGAAGGGTAATTTAGGTAACACATGTGAGGGGCTGTGCAATTTTGGCGCTGGAGAGCATATGTTCAGTCCCTGTTTTCCAGAGCTCTGCCAACATCCGGTTGAGTGTGAGTTCTCTGACCCCAGGTAACTTTCACTAGACGCAGACCTTTTGGTGGGTTCCAGAGGGTTATCACTTTGGGAGTGATCCTGAAAGAGGTGGCTCAGGTGTTCTCCAACCAGGTGAGGTAGGGGAGGTTGGTAGAGACCCAGATAGATCCCAGTGTAGTGGGGTGGGTTAGGGGTCCTGTGTTCTGTCTATGAGTAGAGGGATTGGGGGTGGGCTGAGTCCCAAGGTGCCCAAGACCCCGTCTCAAGGCCTGGTTGTTCCATGAGGGTACACTAGGAAGGGGACCTAGTCTTTACTGAGAGGCCATCCCCTGAGGGGGATCCTAAAGTGTCAGAAGAGCTGTGGGAGATTGCAGTGACCAGAATTCCACCAGTTCTGGTATCTTGCAGCACCACTTCTGTTTGAAGGGTGCATGAACCCAGAGCAAGGGATGAGGGGGTAAAAGAAACAGTGGATCAGGGGTACCAGCTCTGAGGTCAGAGCACCCCAAGACTGACCCTGGTGATGCCCCTTTTAGCCTGGGGGGTATTCAGTCACTGCCAAGTGGACAGGAGGCAGTAGACCTTCACCAGGAAGACTGACACAACTCAAGAGAAGTGTGTTTCCCTTGGAGGGATGTACTCCCCTGGAAGTCCTGGATCGCCAGACATAGGTCCAGCATAAGGGTACAGACCCTGGGTTGGATGGCCAGGTCTGGGGTGTTCCCCCGACTGCTAACACTGCCCATACCGGTTTGTTTTCTGGGGTACGGCTTCAGGTGGGAGGGTGCAGAGCCTCAGGGAGGAGGACAGGGTGTGGGGGAGCCCACCCCAATGTCTTGTTCAGCCAGTTGCAGGATACCACCCCTGAACTTGTGGGAGGATTCTGAAGGATGGCTGGCCCAGTTACCCTAACAATTATAGAGCCTAGAGGTACATCTCCACAGTAGATGGTACAGGACACAAGGAGGGAAGATCCGGTGTGGGAGAGCCTACCCCACCCCTGAACTGGTGGGCGAATTGTGTGGGATACCTACCACTGGTGCCCTAACAATTTTGGAGTTTGGGGATACTGCTCCAGGTCAGAGGGTGCAGAGCCCCAGGGAGGAGAGCAGGGTGGGAGAGAGCCCACCCCAGTCTCCTGTCTAGCCTCAGGGTACAGACCCCGGGCTGGTGGGTCAGTGTCAGGATGCCATACCTGATCTTACTGAGGTAGAATGGACAAAGGGTGTCAAACACCTGGGGCAACCACCCCCCACTATCTAACGCCACAGAGGTTAGAGAGGCCTGAGAGGTAAGAGGCCTGCCTCTCCTCATTGACAGCTGTCATTGGCCACTGTAGTTTGCTGTCCTGCTGGAATGAGGTGCCTCTGGGGAGGGGACTAGAGTCACACCCCGGGGGTGGACTGGGCCTCACCACTGTGTTGGCCATGTGGGTACTGTCTGCCTGCTAGGACACACCTGTGAGCAAGGTTAGATGCTGCACAGATGGGGGTACCAAGGTGAGGAGAAGGATTCCCCAGAGTTTAGCTTAGTGGGCCCCGAGTGTATGGACTGATGGAGCCAACTGGGTTCAGTAAGGCATAGAACCAGAATGTGCCCGCTGTTGTGGGAGAGGTCTCTGTTCTATCGCCCCAAGCAGGGAATTTCTTTAATCAGGGAGCTGCTCTCCAGCATGAGAGCAGAACCAGGATTGGTGCCCACACTGTCGAGGACGGAGGACGTTGGTTCAGGATATCTTTTTTTACATTAATATTTGCGCACACGCCTACCCCCTCCTCCCCAAAAATGCCGACCACCACTTGCGCCATGTAGTAGAACCTACTTCTTGGTGCAAAGCAGAGGGGTATTTTCTGAATTGGGGTCCCAATGACTGATGTAGCTTACTTTCTATTCTGTTAGAGTTCTAATATGCTCCTCTTAAAATGAAAAAAAGAAAAGCAGAAATGAAGAAAAGGGACGGGATGAGTAAACACGGTTCAAAATCAAATAAGCTTTATTACAGTTACATATGCAACCATAAAAGCACATCATAAAATCTTAATTAAAAAAACTAAAAGAAATAATCACGATATGAACCGTTGCAAGGGCAAGGGTGATATATGGCACACAAAAAATGTCAGTGCATGAAAACTATAAAGAGCTAAACACTATGGGCCTTCAGGTATTCTACAAGATCAAGTTCTAAGGTGACCTAAAATTACAGCAATACAGTCATGCCTTTAAACCATTCCAATATACAGAATATATCATAAAAAAGTGACATAGTAGCTAAAACTACATAGATTACCTTTTGTGAGTAAAAACAGTTAAAGGGTGCCACCTTTGGCTTTGAGTGCTGGGTGGAGTATACGCATCAAAGTAAACCCTGCCCCTTAGGAACTTACAGAGGCTCATTTAGTCTCTCCTTTAAGACAAACCTTAGGCGTCTGGATGTTTGCTTGTCTTTTAATTTTGATCAGGCAATTGGTGGGCCTCTCAGTTATGGACACAAGTGGTTATTTAAGTGGACCATCTCACCGGTGCCTGGTTGCGGTTATAATGGGGAAGTATATCAGCGCATCACACAGTTCTCCTCCTTTCACTGAGAAATTCCTACATTGAGGCAAGAACAGGGGACTGGGTTCTACGTTTTCCTCTGTGTCTGATGAGGATCGGCAAAAGTATGTGAGGTGCCTTTTTTAAGATTTATAATCGCAATTGCAAGAAGAATTCTTTGCCTCAGGATTCTCCTGCCCTAAAGCAGATCCTGTTTCTATCTCTGTCCTCCTGGTCCTCCTTGGCTTCTCCAGAGTCTGATGAGGAGGTAGGTGGCAGGTTTTCTGGACTATCTTTCTGCTCCTTGACGGAAGTATATTTAATAGAGAAGTTGCCATGGGGGAGGATTTGTGAAGCACAAGTGGGGAGCAGTTTCGTCAGTTCCAAAGGCATGCATCTCACAGGGTGCCTGTGATTGCTGATATTTAAAATCTTTTGAAGAGAGAATGGAAGGACCCTGCCAGAGTCTCAGTTCCCATATTCATGGGCAAACTTTTTCCTTTGGCTAAAAAAGAGACTGTACTGCCTAAATGGCTGGTGGTGGACCTTCTTCTAATGTATTTAATGGGTAAACTTTCCCTTCTTACTGCAAATGTTCGCCTTTCAAACCCTGCAGTGAGAGGTGAGCATGCCGCGAAGAGACTTCATACAGGTCTTAGTCTTGCTTTGACTGTGGGAATCTGTTTGCCATATGGCTCTCAATCCTTAGTCAATGATTTTCAATTTCTCTATTTCATGCTGCATTCAAGCTGGCAAGGAGTTCTCACAGCTATTGGGAAAAATGGACAACAAGGCTTATTTCTTGTCGGATCTTATGTTTGACAACCTAAGAGCCTCAGCCATGCCTTTAGTAAGCTCGGTTGCTGCCGGGCATCATTTGCACCATAGGAACTGGAAGCAGCCCTAAAGAACTGTCTGTTGAGAATGCCCTTCCAAAATAAGAGCCCTTTCAAGCCTAAGGGAAAGTAATCAGGTCTTCATCTCGTCAGGCAGCTGGGAGAGGCAATGAGACACTGAGGTCCTGACTGTGCTATATTCTCTGTGGGGCCAGCGGGAGGTCGTCTGCATTTTTGTCATAAAACTTGCTTTCGGCAGCCATCACTGGCAGTTTCAAGTGTTACTATTGGGCTGAAGATCTACTCCAGAGTTTTTACCAATGTTTTGGATCTTGTCTTATGTCTTACCCTTGCCCATGGTTGCTAGACTACCCATATCTGGATGATCTACTAATCTAATCTTCCACTCAGAGCCAGTCAATAAAGGACACAGAGTTGAAAGTCTGAACTCTGGAGAACTTTGGGTTCTTAGTTTCTCAAGCCATCTCAGAGGTTGGAGTATATAGGGATCGTATTTGACATGATCCAGGGGATGGAATGTCCTAAGAAGACCAGGAAGCTCAAACTCAGTAGCCTACTACAGATGTTGAAAAGACAAAAAGCCTTGGTGAGAAAGTGGCTTCAAGTACAGGGAAATATAGTAAACTATAATTATTTCTCAGATATTTGTATTTTCTGTGATTTTCAGGAAAGGGGAGATATGTATTTCTTTCTTTTCTTTTTTCCTTTCACAGGCAGCAACCCTAAGTGTTGTTCCATAGGCACATCTCCTCTAGGGTCGGTGGTAATTCACATTCACAATAACTGGTTGCCTCTCCGGGGAAATTACGAGAACCTAATTCCAGTAACTCCCAGTGTTGAGAACATTTCATGGTGGATAATGTACCCAGCTTTGAACAGGGGCTCTCTCTTTGCATACTCTAATCCAGTAGTTTTAACAAGGTGTAAGGAAACAGGGACTTTGCAGCCCCTTCCCTTTTTTACCCCATTTGGACTATTAGTTGCTGGTTTTTCGAATTTGAGACTGCACTAACTAGACCTCAGTGCCAGTATTCTAACACCCATAGCAAAGTTATGTTAAATTGGCTATACCCAATTGGCAAGTACTGACTTACTTATAAGTCTCTAGTATATGGTACTCAGGGTACCAGGGGCATGTAAGGCAGAGGTTTGCAGAACTGTCTGTACCACCCTGAATGTAACAGAGACAAACCAGACCCCAGCCTGCCATTGCATACTTACAGGGCAGTGTTTCATACTGCCAGTTTGACTTTGCCATTACACCTAATTACAAAGTCACCATAAGGAGCATCCTTTGAGCATCTTTTCACCTGCATCCCTCCGTATCAGGACTACTCCATTGACTTCTATGACGTTTGCCCTGTAAAGTTAGGAACTTGCTTCAAAAATGCTCTGGTGGCCACGTAACTGCCTCCCCAACGTAACCCTTCTGGCCTCATAGACCTTTTCCCTGCTCGATTTGTTCGCCCAAGCCAGGCCAAAATACTCACACTAACGCTTTCAACCTTTTCAAAAGTTTCAAACTTTGTGTTTGCCAATGCTTGTATGTTGTTGCATTTAAAAGTGATAAAACGTTCTAAAATCTGTCTGTCTGAAAAGCTATAATGGTATTTAGTAATCAAGGTGAGAGCATGTGGCCTTACTGCTAGAGTGGTCGGCCTAGAAGCTAGGGAGCTAGGTACAAATCTCGGCAGGGACACTCAACATCCTTTGATTATGGAAAAATCACTCAATCTCCCTGTGCTCAACAAAAATGAATGTGTCTGTCTGTAACACAACTGGTGCTCATGTAAAGTGCTCTGATACCTTTGGGTCAAGTTTGCGTTATATAAAACTTCGGGGAAATAAGGCTCTAAATATTAATTAATCTCAATCTCCACCTAACACCTATGGCAACATAGTGCTATGAGCAAGTGCCGAGGAGAGGGCATCCCAGAAGACCCCCTGGTAAGCTTTTGGCGCATAAACACTTCTGATTCGAACTGGACGAACATCTAGGCAGCTCTTGAGGAGGGCGTAATGGCCATCCCTGCCTGTTGTTCTGCCACTTTCCTAAACGGGGATCCCAGGATGAATCCACACTAGGGTGCCACGTGCATATGCCGAGTAGGTTGTGGTAAAAAACAGGGCCCCCGCACCTGCGCAAATGGCCCAATTCCCCAGCCGTGACATGTGTCTCTCGTAGTTCAATAACCAGCGCCTGCTGGCATTTGATGTAGGAGTAGAAGTCAAAGGGCTTTCTAGCGGTGTAACTGCCACAGATGTTTAGGGTGAAGGATCAGATGTCAGTTCTGTTAGCCATATTGATGCATGCATGGTGTGAGCTTGGGGTGCTTTTGGCCCGCATTGTCTGAGCCCTGGGAATCATGAGACTTCTGTCTGCCAGAATGTTGTGGTTGTGAGATCACTGAGAAAATAAAGACTTAATCAACTAGAGGAATTATATATTTCTGAACTGCATGGGCAGGGGTTTATTTTAGAGAGATTTGTAAGGCTGCAACATGGAATCACCTTCAACATATATTTTACATAATTGTTGGGCTTGGCTTTTTTTTGCTGAGTCATCACTGAACTTTTTGCCTTCCTACTGTATTTTCTCTGACCTGTTTTTGTTGGTTTTATGACTTTGGGCACTTTATCACTGCTGAACAGTGCTAAAGTGCATCTGCTCTCCCTAAGGTAAATAACTCTGGGCGGACAACTACGCTACGCTTGCGAAGTTTGCATAGTTTGTGCTACTTTGCGCTACGCGGATTGCACGTAAAACAGTGCAAAATCGCGTAGCATAGCATAGTTGGCATTTTTTGCTCGCTCACGGTCCTCAACGTCAACTTGGCGACCGCGAGCGAGCAAAATGACATTCCAGCGAGCCTCTCTCCTCGATCGCGATCAGCAACATCAAGTTGCCGATCGTGAGCTCGGAAAATAAACCTCCCGGCGAGATTCTCAACTCGGGGAGGTCAGTTTTCTCATTGCAAGTGGTCGCGTATGCTTGTAACCGCTTGCGATGAGAAACTACCAGTCTGTGTTGAGAAAGCTGCCGCTCGAGTAAAAATCTACACGAGCGGCAGAAAACGACAGCTCGCACTGTGCAAGATGCCGTTTTCAATGATTGCACAGTGCGGACAAGCACCCGGCACTGTGCAATCATCGTGAACAGCGCACTACGCAGAGTGGTGCTACGCGTATCTCGTGTAGTGCGAAGTGCACTTCGCATAGCTATGCGTAGCGCTACTACGCCAACTACGCCCAGGGTTAATGGTAAATTGATGTATGGATTAGTGACTCCATGACTGGGTTATTTGATTTACTTGTCAGACCATAGTACAGTGCACCATGGGTTCCCAGGCCTTGTAAATCAAACGCTGCTGGTGGGCTTGCAGCACTGATTGTGCCACCCACAGACGCAGCCTGTAAAGTGTGTCTCAGGCCTGCCATTGCAGAACCTAGGTGCAGTCTGGTACTGCCATGTTGACTGGCCAAGTGCACCCACTTGCCAGTCCCTAAGCCTTCCCTTTTTTTCATATCAGACACCCCTAAATAAGGCCAACGGGCAGGGTGCATTGTAAGTATAAGGTAGGACATGCCCAGTTGCGTGTGGCATGTCCTGATAGTGGATTACAGCCATTTTAGTTTTTCACTATTGCAAGGCTATCTGTTCCCCATAGGCCAGAATGGGCAGTTTGATTATAACATCTTATAATCCTAACTGACTCAGGGAACTAGGTAGGAATTCGAGTTTAGAATGCCTGAACTCAGAATGATAAAATACATCTTTTAGTGAAGTTGATTTTAACATTCTGTGTTTGAAAATGCCACTTTTAGAAAGTAGGTAGTTTGTTGCCTAACTACCCAAGCCTGCCTCTGCTAGGTTGTGTATTCCCTGTCTGGAGTTTGAGTGACAGGGGCTGGGGGATTCCAGGAGACAGGGTGAGTCAGCACAAGGCTGAATAGAGAGATCTACATGGAGAGTGGTGGGAGGAGTTGCACCTGGGAAATGAATTGGGCTGTGCCTGCCTTCCACAATGCTGGCTCCACCTACTGTGGTGCGTCTGATGTTCCTGGCCCACACTGTCAAAGGAAAGAAGGAGTCATGTAAACAAAGTGCTCCAGAACTGGTTTGGACAAGGCAAAGGCCTCTCTGCCTTCAGAGAACAAAGAGAATATGAGTATAACAGGGGGGACCCAGACCCCAGAACTTTAGATCATTTTGGGAAACAAGAAGAACCTTTGCTGAGGAGAGGAACCAGAGAAACTGAGGAAGAGACTATCCCTAGCTGAGTGTTGTTTGGGGGATTGGCCTGCAGGGATTGCCTGACTGCCAAAGAAAAGAGAAAGGACTTTTTACCACTTTCAAATCAACTTGTGAAGAATCTCCAAGAGCTTGAGATAGAGCTTGTTTCCTGCTGATGTCTCAGGGACAACAGACTTCACCAACCAGCTCCCCAAGAGTTCTTTTGAAGTGCCTTCTGAGGTACTGCGTGTCGCAAGAAGCTGGAAGCATGACTCAGGAAGAAGAAGCGTGTCGCCGCATCACTGGAGAAGGATGCCACCGCTACCGCTGTTGCTTCGCCTCGCAGAAGTGCATCGCATCGCCGGAGAAGAGTGTCGCCGTCTTATCAGACGCCGTCGCATGATCGGAGAAGCATGTTGCCACCGCAGCTGCTGTCGTTGCATCACTGGAGAAGGGGGTCGCCGCTGTCGCTTCACCTAGCAGAAGCGTCTCGTATCACCGGAGAAGAGTGTCGCTGTCGCATCAGATGCCGTTGCATCACCAGAGAAGCACGTCGCAGGGCCTGTCGTGGCTCAGAAGAATCATCGAGTCGCCGCACAGCCACTGGGCGTGCACGCATCATGTCGCAACAAGAAGAAGATGCCATTTTGGTTTCATTGCACTGGATCTTCATCGCATCACGGCGCAGCTGGTCGCATTGCCACGGAAGCGCAGTAAGAAATCGACGCATCAGCTCCCTAGGCCGAGAACAACCAACGCATCCCCTACGCATCAGTAGGGACCCGACGCATCACCGTTCTTGCGTGTAATGAACCGACGCATCACCTTCCCTGCAACACTTTTGTTGTATAGCGTTACGCATTCAAAGGTACATTGAGCTTAAAGTGTTGCATTTACCATCTTTAGAGAATTAAGCTATTTCTACCATTTTTAAAGTACAGTATTGTGGATTTTTGGCGTTTGTGGTCTTGTGATAAGTCTATAAAAAGAATAATTATTTTTGATATAAAACCTGTGTGGTGTCCATCTGTAATGTTGTCACTGAATTACTGTATGTGTTCACAAATGCTTTACACACTGCCTCTGAAATACGCCTGTCTGCTCGTGCCAAGCTACCAAGGGGGTGAGCAGGGGTTATTTTATGAGTGTACCCCCTTACCCTGACTAGACGCAAAGGTCCCTATTTGGTCAAACGTACCTACCTCTACCAACTAGAGACCCCCAGTTCTAACACTGGTGGCAGCGGTGGGAAACCGCCTTCCAATCAAAACGCAGGGTAGACCAATCACTAGCTTGATGGGCTTCCCTGCCTTGGGTGATAGAACATGGACCTGGCCTGCAACTGCAGGGCCATACTCCAGTTCTATGCCAATCTGAACTTATTTGAGTCCCTCTGCCCATACTCTCAGGGCCCACCAAGCTAACCCTTGTGGAACCCTTCTCCTCCCCTGTGGACACCATCTGTGCAGCACCTAACCTTAGCTTACTCACAGTTGTGTCCCAACAGACAGACAGACAGCCACAGTGGCCACTGACCGTAGTCAGTGATGAGACCCAGGCCTTATGCCTCTCAGGGCTCTCAAAACTCTGTTGGTCAGTGAGCAGTGGGCAGTAGCCCCAGGTGCTTGGCACCCTTCGTCCACTCTCCCTCCTGTCAGGTCAGGTATGACATCCTGACACTGACTCACCAGCCCCAGGCCTGTACCCGGCAGCTAGACAGGAGACTGGAGTGGGCTTTCCCACAACTAGTCCTCCTCCTCCTTGAAGCTCTGTACCCTCCCACTTGGAGTGGTACCCCCTTTCAGAATTGTCAGGGTGCCTGTAGCAGGTGTCCTGCACAATTTGCCCACCAGTTCAGAGGTTCTATCCTGTAACTGGGCTTCCAGGTCAGAGGGGACACCCTGAACCTGGCCCTCCAACCCAGGGTCTAAACCCTCCAGTTGAACCGAGGTCAGAGGCAAGGACTCCCTCCCTCTACACTAGGCCTGGGCTAAAATTCCGTTCCGCTCACGGAAATTGCGATAATTTGACATTTTCGCGTTCCTCGGAGAGCGCGAAAATGTCCAAATTTCCGCAATCCGCATTTTACCGTCAATGTTTTGCTTGCTCGCGCTGTAAAATAATACATTCTCGCGCGCGCGCGATCGCCTTACCTGAATCCCCGCGTTCACCGACAAGTTTTCCCGATCCGGTCGTGTTCTCCACGAGATGTTGGATTGTTGGTAGCCATTTGTGCTGTCTCGCGACAGTTCACGCCCGCTGTAATGACATTCATCGCGCGATCACGTCTTTCTTCTTGCGATCATGAACCGCGAGACAAGTGAAAACAAGATGGCCGCGCCTGCGAGCATCGCATGGGTAAGTTGGCGAGCTGCGACCACGTAGAAAATACCGCGAACGGGCGGGAAAAAAACTTCTGCATCTTCGCGATATTTCCGCGTGTTTGCGGAGATTTTTAAAATTTTCGCGATAATTTGCAAAAGTGACTTTCGCAAATTCCGCCCACCCCTACTCTACACCCTCTTCCAGAGTACTGCACCCTCCCATCAGCAGCGGTACCCCCAGAAGATAAACCGCTCAGGACACTGTTTACAGTTGTCCCACCCTCCAAGTCGGACAACACCTGAACCTGGCTTCCCAACCCAGGGACCAACATCTGCGGTTGAACACTTGCCAGGCTCACCAGGACTTCCTTGAGAGCATAAATGCTCGAAGGGCCTGTCGCGGCTCAAGAAGAGTCACCGAGTCGCGGGACGCCCGTCAGGCGCGCAAGCATCACCTCTTCGTTGTCGCAACATCAAGAAGACGCCATTTTGTTTCATTGCACCGGATCTTCATCGCATCAAGGCGTTACTAGTTGCGTCACCACAGAACCGACGCATCACCTCCCCTCTGGTAAGGAACCGACGCATCACCTTCCCCTACGCAGTGGTAGGGAACCAACACATCACCTCCCCCGGAGTAAGGAACCGACGGATCCCTGTTCTTGCGTGTAAGGAATCGACGCATCACCTTCCCAGCAACTCTTTTGTTTGTATAGCGTTACACATCCAAAGGTACATTGAACATAAGTGTCGCATTTACCATCTAAAGGGAACTAAGCTATTTCTACCATTTTTGAGTACAGTATTGTGGATTTTTGTCGTTTTTGGTCTTGTGATATGTCTATATAAATAATACTTATTTTTTTACTACAACCTGTGTGGTGTCTATTTGTAGTGTTGTCACTATATTACTGTATGTGTTCACAAATGCTTTATACACTGCCTCTGAGATAAGCCTGCCTGCTTGTGCCAAGCTACCAAGGGGTTATTTTAGGTGTGTACCCCCTTACCCTGACTAGAAGCAAGGGTCCCTATTTGGCCAAAGGTACCTACCTCTGCCAACTAGAGACCCCCAGTTGTAACAATAATAGATTGCACTTTGCTATGGGCTCTGAGTTACCCTTTGGGTTAATGCTTATTTTGGGATTGATGTAAGTTTACAGAAATTTTTTGCTTTCTTTTTCATGTTTATTGGGGTACTAGAGATCAGGTAAATATTTCTACCCGGCATAACTTTATGTATGTTTTGCATCATGAGTATGGAATGGATATTCTTTTGGCTGATGAAGGAAGGGTGTTAGCCTGGTCATACCTCAATAAGTGAGAAATGGGGCAAAAACTGAAAAGAAGAAGTAATACTCAGATTATTTATGAGTATTCTTCACTGCTATGATTCTTCCTTACTCATCCCATTACTTACGAAACCTTACTCCCACCCTGGTGTACTTAATCAACCTTTTTTGCTGAGGGCTTGATGGGAAACAGGCTGTCCTGTGAGGAGGAAGGGGATTTATGGGTAAATCCTTATTCCAGGGATAGAAAGAGAAAACAGCTTTGGGAAGTGGTGAGCAATATTGGAGAATGGGCCCTTTCACTCATTATGTAGTACTGGGACAAGTAGGGAAGAATTGAAATTATGAAGATTACCAGTAATTCATTAGAGCACTGCATCGGAAGGAGGAGGAGTTTGTGTGTTTTACAATTCATCATTTCAGACTTCCACTGCCTGACTTTGCAGGCAAATTGACCCAGGCCACAGTTGTCTTTTCGAGTGGCCTCCATCTCTCAACGAAAATTCAAATACTCTTATACTTATTTTTATGTTTTTGTGTGTTGCATGCACCATGAATCAGGAGGGCAAGAGCTGGGTGCAGAAGCTGTTGCAGCCCCCATAGCATCCTGCAAGGTTTCGGTTATGGTGAATCTCAGGCTCAGAACTACCAGGGTACTAGAATGGACTACACTAGTATCTTATTCAGTCATACTGCTACAGACCTCATGGAATGAGAGGTTTTAGAAATGGGGGTCTATAATTGGAATGTTTGCACCCTGTCCAAATTTGGACCCTTGCTTCTAGTCAAGATAAGGGAGTTACACTCCTAAAAAAACCCTGCTCAACCCCTTGGTAGCTTGGCATTAGCAGCCAGGTTTATCTCAGAGGCAATGGGTAAAGCGCTTGCACATAACACACAGAAATACAGTGAAAACACAACAACATGACGCCACACCAGTTTTAGAAAAATAGTCAATATTTATCTGTGTAAAAAAATACCAAAACGATAAAAATCCTACCTATAGTAATAAAGATACAAATTTTGAAAGAATAGCTTAAAAAGACAGTTCATTGAACTCTGTCTGGGGTGATCCTGGCATCGTGAACAACAAATCCAATAGTTCAGGGAGACCTCCCCAACCCTATGGTGTTGGGGAGAACCCCCAAACAGTACCTTTGGAAATGCAGGGCATCGTGGACCTTGCGATGAGCTCCAAAGAGGCGGCATTGCTGGCATCATCAGGAGTCGGCAGGTGTCAGTTCCCGAGATTGGGGCAAGAATTGCTAGGCCCTTGAAGTCACACACATTTGCAGATCGAACTCCGTGAGGTTCAAGTCAGGAGCGCTGGCGTCAGTGGCGGCAGGGTTGCAATTTGAAGCGGGGTGATGCAACTTGCAGTGCCCACATGTCACAGTGCAGGCAGCGGCTCGGTGACAGCATACAGCGTCGTCAGTGAGACAAAGGTTGCTGTGCAAAGCAGGGCGATGTGTTGTGTGGTGCGCACAGGTCGTGGTGCAAGCATTGGCGTTGTTTGGCGAGGCTGGAGTTGATGGCGCTGACGTCGGTGGACAAGGACTGCAGTGTGGGATGGGGCGATGCTTTGTATACCTCACGAGCGGTGTCCACAGGCCACAGTGCAGGCAGTGGCATCAATGTCAGTGTGGTGTGGTGTTGTTGGTGAGGTCAGTGCTGTGATGGGAAGCAGGGCGATGCTTTGTGTTCTCCACGATCGTTGTTTACAGGTCACGGTTGTGAGAAGTTGGCCTGGTATATGCTGTCCACTTGTTATTGTGGGCACCTTGCACCAGTTCAAGCAACCCCATAGAGGTGATAGGTTAAAGACAACATTTATTGAAAGCTATCCTAGTAGTAGCTATGGTGAGCAGCCTTCAGGCTAAGTCTTGAAGGAATGTAAAGCATCTTGTTTTACCAGTCTATAATCTCTTGAGTGGCTAAATGAAAGGAGACCACACTAGGTATATATATAAAATATATGTATTTATTCCTAAACACACCCTACTAGTCTCTTTATGAGGCGAGAGGTAAAAGTACATATGTTACACTTCAAATATCACAGTAAATTAGCACAATATACAATAGGCCCTAGGGGCTAACCAAACCATATATTAAGAAAGTGGTATAAGAACCATGACTTAACAAGACACAATGCCTAGAGCCTGTAGAATCACTGGGACCCCAAGGAACCCCCCAAGGTAGTGACATGTGTGCAGTGTGAGAACACAGCCGCGAGCTCCCGTTAGCTTCTATGGGAAATGTCGCGGTTAGAATTTTAAAGTTTAAGGACACTTAGGAGTGGACTAGGAACAGACCCTTTTGGACTTAGATGGTTCTAGGGCCAACACCCATGGGAACACCGAAGTACTCGTGTTACCTCACCCAGGGAAGCCGGGCGCATAGGTGTCAAATGGTGTCGGGTCGCGTCGTTGTTTTCAATGGCAGCTTGCTGAAAAGTGCTGCTGCGGGAAGTGGAAAAGTGTCCGAAGAGATCCAAGCCTGGATTGAAGATGTGAAGAACCTGAAAGCAGAGGGGACAGAGTCTGGGTCACTTGCCAGTGACCAGGGGCACGATAGACAAATGCCCACAGATGTTGGTTGCTTCAGGTGCGAAGAGGGGATGCTTGACTCTTTAGCTACAACAAACAGGAGGCATAGAGGACAACCAGGAGCTGGATTCAAGCTGCCCACAAAGGATGTTGAGTGCTGCAGCATCGGTGCCCGGATTGGACACAACAAGCCTTGGCAACAGCAAACCATGCAGGAAGAGAAAAGATGCTTTGGTGCGAACCAGAAGGTCCTGGGGACTCCCCAAGCATTGGAGAGTCAGGGCACAGCGGGTGCAACCAGGGAAGTCCAATTGAAGTAAGAGTTGCCTTTACAGGGGCCCACCAGCCGACGGACCAGGGATCGCGAAGAAGCCTCAAGTGAACACACAAAGGGCAGGCTCTCGGAACACTTGTGCAGTGTAGGCCAGCAATCTTTGCTGGAAAAGGTGCTAAGGGTCCAGGCTACAAGTAACCCAATGCACAGCCTCAAAAGACGTCGAGAAGCTGATGCACTTGCAAATGTGCACGGTGTCCTGAGGTTCTGTTTCCATGGTACCCACTAGGGCTACGGGTCTCAGCTTTGCTGGGGACTCGGGTTAGCCTCTGGGAAGTCTGGAAACCCACCTCCTGTGTTGCAAAGTCTTCGGCGTCCGGCGGGAGCTTCGGAGATGCAGACCAGACAGATGCATCTTTGGTGCCTGCCAAGCAGGGGAGTATCTCCGAGGGAGATTCTTCAGTCATCTAGTCGTGTAGATCGTCGTAGTTCCGGGATTTCTGTAGCAGAGTTTCATACAGGTGTAATCTGAGGTCCTGTAGCCAGGGATTTCTTTCTTATACCCAAGGAAGGGGTTGGACATACTCTGGGGACCCACATATGGGAGGGTCAGGAAAGAGGGGTAGCTAAACCCATTTCCTTTGTCCAGTTTAGCACCAGAGCAGGGGCTGGTAGCCCCTGCAACCGGTTTGAACTGGAGTATGCACAGGGACACCAAATGTGCCCCCAGTGCTGGACTTCAAAGCACTCTTGGAGTGCATCCACCCAGCCCTAATCAACTAAGGCCTGTCTGGGAGGTGGTAACACCTCCCTGTAACAGGAAACCTATTGTCTAGGCCTCCCCTGCCGGAGTTTCAGTCAGCAGCAGGAGGCCAGACTCGTGTCTGTGGCTGGCAGCATCCATCTTGTGATGCCAGGGCTCTGTAAGCTGGTACTGGGTATACTGGTGCTGTCATGTCTCTCCCTCTAGAAGGGTGAGATCATGCTCCCACACCAGTTACTGGTGTGGGGGTATGATTCTAAGGTGTTTGACACCAAACACTACGGGGCCGATTCACAGAACTAACTTAAGACAAAATCCTAAACGTACTACTTTTGGTATTCACAGAAGTTAGGATTTTGTCTTAAGTTTGACTTAAGACAAACATAAGACAGACTTAAGACAGACTTAAGACAAACTTAAGACAAGCTTAAGACAGACTTAAGACAGACTTAAGACAGACTTAAGACAGACTTAAGACAAAATCCTAACTTAAGTCTGTCTTAAGTCAGTCTTAAGTCTGTCTTAAGTCTGTCTTAAGTCAGTCTTAAGTCAGTCTTAAGTCTGTCTTAAGTCGGTCTTAAGTTTGTCTTAAGTCTGTCTTAAGTCTGTCTTAAGTTTGTCTTAAGACAAACTTAAGGCAAAATCCTAACTTCTGTGAATACCAAAAGTAGTAAGTTTAGGATTTTGTCTTAAGTTAGTTCTGTGAATCGGGCCCTACATGTTTCCGTGCAGCCAGTCCAAAGTTAGCCTTTACCGTTTGGTTATATTGCACTTAAGAGTATATGGTCAGGCTGCATCACAGACAACCCCGGAGAAGAGATTCCGAAGGCTGCAGAGGGGCTCTGCTCATGCAGGGGCACCCTCTCACACAAAATCAAGCACCCTGCCTTCATGATTGATAAGGCCTGCAATAGGGGTGACTGATAGGTTTATATGTGCAGTGATAGGGTGAGATATAGTGAAGCTATATCTCAGTAAGGAGTGCATGCACCACCTTACTCAGGCTGCAATAGCAGACCTGTGTGTCATTTTGGAGGGCTTCCCAGGGGTGGCAAAATACATGCTTCAGCCCCTGGTAGGCCTCTGGGGTACCTATGCCCCGGGTACATAGTATACCATATGCTAAGGACTTATAAGGGCACCCCAGAATCCAATCTTTGGTGTACCTAAGGTTCTAGGAATCCATTTAGGTGAGAAAGCAGATAGGCGGGGGTCCTGAATAGCAGGATCCCAGCCAAACTAAGTCAAAAACCAGCAAAACACTATGAACAAAGAGGGGGCAACCATGTAGTCAGATTCCACCTTCCTCCAACGGTGAAGGCAGCAGCTTCGGTGATGAGGTTGAGTCATCGTCAGTAATACCAGAGCAGCAATGTGAAGTGAGGCGGTGCGAAGTGTGGTGGCCACAGATCACAGTGCAAGCAGTGGCTCGGTAACAGCATCAGGCGGCGACATCGCTGAGACCAGGGTTGCGGTGAGAAGTGGGGCAATGCTCTCTGTGGTGCCTTCAGGTCACGGAGGCGACAGCAGCTTCGCTGATGGCGTTGCATTGTTTTTCTTCTGTTACAGCACAATACACTCAGTTGCTAGTGCTGTTGGCAGATGAGCTTGTAGTCTATGATGTTCTTGAGACTTCCAACAAGAGGCAAGCTCTACTTCAAGCCCTTGGAGAAACTGATGTAATAAGTTGCAGAAAGTTCAGTCCAGTCCTTTCACTGTCCAAGACAGAAGCAGCAACTGAAGGCCAACCTAGCTAAGCAACACACAGCAAAGGGATAGTACTCCGCCTGAGAGCTCTTCCTGCTCTTCTTCTTGGCAGGTTCCTTAGTCTAAAAGAGTGCTAAAGCTCTGGGGGTCAGGGCTCAAATATTTATACTATTTCTGACCTTTGAAGTAGGCAAAATTGAAAGATCGTCATTCTTGCTCACACGATCCAGTTATTTCCGGCTCTGTCCTAGACACTCCCCAGGAGCTGGAGACTTCTTTGTGCAGAACAGGTCCAGCCCTATGCATGTGTCAGTGACAACTCCTTTCCCTTCCTTTAGCCCAGGATGACCCATCAGCCTGGAGATGGGCCATCAGGATATGCAAGGGACACCTTTGTGTTGCTGTCTAGAGTGTATGCAGGAGACCCCAGCTGCCAGCTACACAGATGTGGTTGCCACAGGCAGGCACAAAATGGTTAAGCGAGAAAGTGACCCCTTTTTAAAAGAGACATTTTCACACACACAATTTAAAAGCCATCTTTCCTAAAAGATGCATTATTAAACCCTGAGTTCAGGGAACGGAAACTCCAATTTCCTAACTCTTCCCAATTAAAACTTAAACTTGTAAAATTTTACATGGCAACTCCAATGATAAGCTATGGGAGAGAAAGTATTTCAATAGTGAAAAAACAAAATGCTTAGCATTTTTTTCTATCAGGACATGTAAAGCACATCACTACAAGTTCTACCTTTCACCTACACTGCACCCTACCCATGGGGCTGCCTTGCGCCTTCCTTAGGGGTGACTTACATGCAGGAAAAGGGAAGGTTAGGGTCTGAAATGTGGGTGCACTTGCAAGGTCGACATGGCAGTCAAAAAACGCACATGCAGACGTTGCAGTGGCAGGTCTAAGACACATTTGAAAGGTCACTTGTGTGGGTGGCATAATCAGTGTTGCAGGCCCACTAGTAGCCTTTGATTTACAGGCCCTGGGAATACTTGCGCACTTTACTAGGGACTTATTAGTAAATCAAATATGTGATTCGTGGACATACCAATGAATTACCCAATTTGCATGGAGAGTATGTGTGCTTTAGCACTGAATAGCAATGATAAAGTGCCCAGAGTCTTAAAACCAACAAAAACCAGGAGACCAAAAAGCAAAAAGTGTGGGGATAAACCTGCCAAAAATGCCAGGTCCGACAAGAGCCTTAGTGTAAATGTTAGATACACAGATGTCAATTTGGAGTAGTCCATAGTAGCAACTCCTACCCCTCGCCCTACATTTCATAACCATGTTACTGTCATTGATAATTCTTCCTTGGTGCAATGGAAGAGATGCAAGTCCTTGCACTCATAGCAAAAAATTGGATTATGGGGTGTAGCTGTGGGTGTGACACGTGATCAGTCCTGCAAAGGGAACAGGATGCCCCTTCTGACATTGTTTTGAACTGACGCCCACGATTTGATACTGAGGAAGTCTATGTCAATGTAAAGTCTATGCACTTTATATGTTTATTTCTTAAGTAAGAGTGGGCTGCGGAGCTCTTTCTGATCACACAGCTAAAGTCTGTAACCAACTCTATCTGCTGGTTAGGTATCAAAGCAACCATATTAAAATTTAGGACACTTAAGAATGGGGTTCTTCAAACAATCCATGCATTTGGGTGTTTGGGAAATTTTGATCTTTGCAGGATTGTCAATTGCCTTAGCTTGACCTGATCAGCCCCAATAGGCCCTGCTGTCTCTGTTAGTGCTTTATAAACTTTTCGAAAAAATAAAAATACATAAATACTTACAGATAGCATCACGAAAGTGTAAACACAGATCAGGATCAGAATCCACAATCCTCCCACCAAATCCCTTGTAAAAGTGACATCCGAGCGTTCCACCTGGGGAGTGATGAGGGCGGAGGAGAAAGGAATTAGGGAAGGAGAAGATAGGAGAGGAATGGAGGGGAGAGGAGAGGAGAGGAAAGGAAAGAGGGTCGGTGGGAGAGAGAAAGAGACCAATATTAGACATATGTCAGCCTTTAAATGAGTGCGAGAAATGGGAACAAATAAAGGAAGTTTGACAAAGATGGGTGACTTAGGGGATAAGGAGAAGGAAGGCATGAAATATTTTTAAAAGTGAGATAAAAAGAGACAGAGAAAGTAACATACGCAGAAGGCATTAAAATCCAAATATGTGAACTGAAAATAGGAATTACCAATACAGTGGGGGATTCAAAAGAGGGTGTGGCCAATATAAGAGATATGATTAAGAAATACATTTTTCATGCAGAATTTGTAGCCCCTTCTTTACCATACTCTTCATCCCTCCACTTTCCGTTGACTTATGATCCAGGGTAAGCTATGATGGGAGACAGGGTGGGTGAATAACATATGAAACATCCTTCTAAAGTAGCTGCAATCATCATCATCCAAAAATCCATTATTTTGGTAAGAAACCTTAAAATGTTTAACATAAATAAAAGATGCAATATCCCACAATTTGTTGTCGCAGTATTAACAAAGTGCATCATAACACGGAGGTGAAGAAGATGAGAAACTCCACATAAAATTGGATCAGACACCAGTCCAGTGACAAAAACCTAACAATCGGTCCAATAGTCATCTGACTGTGCTTAAAGTGTCTAGTGTCATAGAGGGCACCACCCACGTGAAAACTTAAATATATAATAGGCAGTAAGTAAGGATGCACGCAGCACAAATAAAATACAGTAAGGGACATAAGAAAGTGCATTCATAGTATGAACTAAAATGTTCATAACAAAAAATAATACAAATACATTAAACAAAACATCAATTCAATGGTCTCAGGATATCCTAAAAGGATTTAACAATCTTTACCTTTCATCTATCTAATCAAGCACACAATGTACTAAAATCAGCCAATGCCAAAAACAATATAAGGCAAAGTATTGGTTAAAAATAATCTAAGCGCTGGTTGAAAATTGTGGAAACCCAAAGTAAGACACAGCTGTCCAATCTATTTGCATCTAGGTTTCACATACATCGGACGTAAAAATAAAACATGTTCGAAATTTTCAACAGCGTAATTAGTGCACAGTTCACATGAGGACCCATTATCGGAGCCCTTTTTCCACTCGGCTGTATGCATATGGAGTTTAAGGACTCTAAAACAAAACTTCATGAACAAGGGCATAGCCAACGTGGGGGATGTTCAGGAATAAGGGAATTAAAAGTGTTCTCTGTAAGGGTGGGCGTAGTTGACGGAGTACCACTACAAGGAATTTGTGTGAATAAGAACTCCGTGAACTCTGCTCCGTCTCTTCCCCATTAAGAAAACAAAAACCTCACATACCTTTGATAAAACAACAAGTAACTCTATCTTTACATGCAAAAACGAATATAGTCATCTCACAAAACTGAAAATGAAAATACAGCCAGCAGTGAGAGACGTGATGATTTTGGTCTCCTCCCTTACCTAGGGAGAGAACCAAGCAAATGCCTTGGACAAAAGAGCACATCATTCTGAAAGATGTGGTGGTGGTCCTATCCTCCTAGGACCACCCCAAGCACAGTTATGGGCAAAAATACAATCCCATCCAAAGGCCCTGCAAAGCATTATGTGGCGAGATTCTAGAGTGTAGTGAATATTATAGTATTCAATATCAAAACATTCCTCAAGGGGCAGGCTCTCTGGCTCAGCTGCTCAACAGAGAGCTAATACTATAATATTCACTGCACTTTAGAATCTCTCCCCATAATGCTTTGCTGGACCTTTCGTTTGCATTGTATTTTTGCCCATAACTTTGTTTGGGGTGGTCCTAGGAGGATGGGACCACCACCGAATCATTCAGCATGATATGCTCTTTGGGTTCAAGGCATCTGCTTGCCCTCCCCTAGGTTAGGGGTGACCCCAAAATCATCACCTCTCTCATTGCCTGGTACTTTTCAGAATTTACTTTCGTGTATTGGTTATATGCTTTTTAGCATGTAATGGTAAAGTTGTGTTATCAAAGGGTTGTGGGTGCAGTAGTTAACTCTGCTATGTGGCATAGTCGGAATTATTGCATGAATTCCGTGTTTTAATGTAATGCGCAGTTAACAAATCTCCGCAGCCTCAGCTAGCGGAGTGGAGTTCATTGTCCACGGTTAGTTCTCTGGGGAAGATAACTTAATGATCTTATTTTCTTGAGCAGCTAGAAGGGTAACAGATGAGTACTCCTAGCTTTCAGTCCCAAAAAGTGTTGCTGTTTGGCCTTTGGCCTGGTAGACCTCAACGGACGGTGGAATGTCCCTAGATTGGGCTGTTTTAAATAATTTAAAAATAGCAGCGGACCTATGTGTGAGTGTGGCCTTGCTCTTCTCTAGATGTTGTCACCAACAAAGTCTGTCATCAAGTTTGATTCCCAGATACTCAAAACTAACAGCCTGGTCTAACATCATATTGTCCAGTCTCATTTTCCCCTTGTGGCACATATTTGGGTTGAAGATCATTATCTTTGACTTAGAGATGTTTCTTTCCAAACTGTTAATTATGCAATGGGATTGAAAAGAGACCAATACATTTTCAAGGTCACTATGGGGCCGGGAGATCAGGATGGTATAGTTGGCAAACAGTAACGCCGGGACTATTACCCCATTTAACTTTCTTGAATCATTGGCGCAGCCATTAAGATGGTCAATGGCTTCATTTATAGATAATGAAAAATGTGTAGGGGCCAGAACATACCCTTGTCTCATCCCCCCAAAAGGTGTTCCATTATGTAAGTTCACCATTGCTGCCTTCCTCTGACCTGGGAGTAAATTTCCACATGAAGCCTCACTATGATGTTGAGAAGGGAAGGTGGAAATCCTATTGGTGTTTCCTATTGGAAAGATCTTGGCAAGTCCATGAGGGCAATGTATAAATGATCATTGGTTATTTTAGTATGCTTCCATAAGAATATTGTCAAATGGCCAGATCGACCATCACTATTTTTGCCCTAAAGTCTGCTTCAAAGTGTGACAATATGCTGTTTTGCAACATCCAATCCCCCAATTTATTAAGGACCTGGCGAGTGAAGACTTTTTGAATGTTATCAAAAAGGAATATGGGCCTATAGTTTGAGGGATGTCCTATCCCCCTTTTATATACACTGGAATTATTTCAGTCCCTAACCAGGTAGAGAGAACTTGGGCACCTGTAACAATAAAGTTAGACAACACATGGAGGTAAGGTACCCAAATTGCTGGTTATGATTGAAATAATTCTCCCTGTATTTCATCAGGCGCAGAAGCCCTCCGTAGCTTTAAACTCTCCATAGCAATCAGATTTTGGTCATGAAAAAAAACACAATGTGCAAGGGATGTGAAATGTTACCGCCCTCTACTGAATGGACAATGCCCTGGTTGGAAGTAGCTAATGGTACATCTTCCACAGAGTATAGTTATGTAAAATTATATTTCTACTTTGGGGGTTCAATGTGATGTACAGTTGTGGTAAAATCCTTAATACTCCCATGGGCAATAATGTACCAAAATAGTGCCGTGCCCCTATGTTTAGAGGCCTCAAGTAAGTCTAACCAGTTATCTTCCTCGCATTTGGACTCACTCCTTCAAGGACTACCTTGCTTAACTGCTTTAATTAATGTAGATTTCGCCTTGAGCACTCTTAATTGAACCATGGAAGAGAGCCTATTTTTCTGGAGACCTTTGTATGAATTAATTTCCAAAAATGTTCCATTCATTCAGCAAATATTTGCTCGTGAAGCTTAAGTAATTGGATCTGGTCAACTGGGCAATTAATGTAAGGTTCAAAAAGATTGTAAAAGCTCTGATACATTAAAGCTACTGTGTCCTTATTTTCTACTATTCTAGACCACTTGACAAACCTATGGTTATTCCCAACCTGAATGACAGAGTGAGCAATCCTAGAGGAATCTAATGATACTTCTAACATGAGATATGATAACAGGAAACTCAAGGGATAATGATCATTGCCGGCTCTAGTGTCGACTTTAAAATCAATAATTTTATGTCAGATAGAAATATCCAATAAAATATAATCTTACAGACTATAAAACAAGCCTCTAGTAAATGTAGGTTTCGCGGCATGACACAGAGACTAATATTATGCAAATCTCCTTTATTGCCAGGTCACAGCAGCAACAATTGAAGAATCTAGAACTTCAATAACATTCCAACAATTTATAAAATCCTCCAACATGCAGCCTTCTCCCTTCTTTGTTGCTGCTGCTCACAGATAAGTACATCCCCTACAGGCCATTTGTTGTTGTGCTGTATGCTTATTTACCTTCTATTGATAACACCCCACCCAACCCCCATGACAATATTGCTATTCTCCCTCGTGTCCCCTTACTACCTAACCTCTAATTTCTCAGACATTGGTCAGATTATTGCTATAAAAAATGCCAGGAATGGTAGGTGGTGCTTTTCCCAAATTAGCTACCTTTTCGCTTATAGTCTCGAGGCAGAGGTCTTCCCACATACGTACCCAAGCCCATACCATGTCTGTTTCGGCTCTTTAAGGGCAAAAAGGATGCATTTCCCAGCACGTCGGTCTCTCCTACTGAGACCACTCTCACGCTTCGGTCAAGTGGCGCGGCTCAGGGAGAACACGGCGGCCAGCGAGTAGTTGGTTGCGGGAGCTCCCGTGAGTCAGGAGCAAATACAGAGCCAAAATGGATTTCGAAGCCTACAGGTAAAATGCGACAATGGATTTGATTAATGCTTAAACACTAATTCTGCCAAGACGCCGAAAATAAACAGGCAAGCGATTTAGAGAAAAGGGGAAAACGCTTACTGGGTTCTGTTGAATCTAGAACCAGGAAGCAGTTAGTGGACTCAACGCTTGGTGTCTTCTGATTATGGAAGGCAGTTGGGCGTTTGCTTTTGGCCGGAGGGCTGGACGCGCGGAGTTGGCGGGAACAACTGAAGCACCTAAGGCGGATGTTGCCTGCAGTCAGTCCTGGGAGCCTCTGGAAGTGCAGGACTCATTGTGGTCCCATGCAGCTCGGGAGTTAGGACGCCGCCGGAAAGCCACTGCAAGGCTCCCAATCCAGGGCGGTAGAGGCAGAGTTACAGACGCTGTGAGAAAATTTGCTGAAGACAGTGGAGCCGGTGTTGGGGAAATTCACGCATGGACTTGGACTTGAATTGGCCGATCAAGTAAGTGTAAATGTAAATCTGGATAACGAGTTGGGTGGAACAGGCTTAACTCGGGGGAATCGGGCACTCTGGATAATAAAACGGGGGGCAGACCTTCGGATTTGATATCAAAGGGCCAGAATAGGTACACATTAAGAAGTACAAGGTTGAGCTCTGTTAAAGTGAACAACCAAATTTGAGATAGTGTACAGAAACAGAGTCCTATTATCGTTAAAAAAGTCTTACCTCCACAAGAAATAGTTGTGACTGAAGACTAGATTACGGCAAAAAACTGAAAAAAACAGGAAAGTAATACATCCCCTTCAGAAGCAACACAACCCAAAACTTACCCCCTCACCAAGGAAGTAATTCAAGGTTGCACCGAACACATTAACATTAAAACCAATAGTCGAAGCGCCTATGAGCAACCCTACGAAGTTACCTGAATTAACAGAAGGCCTAACAGGTTCCAATTACTAGAGAGAGACCTGGACTTACCAGACTTACCAGAGGAGGTGGGGTGCAGTGGGAGAAAACAAAAAAAAATGTCCAAAGTAAGGCTCTGAAAAGGATTTGTGGTTTAGATTTTGAGTTATGGCCCCGATAACAGAGGAGCATAATATTTTGCTAAAAGTTCTTTCTTGGAACTTAAATGGGTTAAGATCTAAATACAAGATGGAAAAGAGTCACCAATATTTAAGAGACTCCCCGGAACATATTTTTATACTTCAGGAGACTCATTTAATGGATCATGAGATGAGAACTGTTGTGTCACCAACTCCTCAGAATCGGAACGATGCTCAAGAATGGTCCACCTCTCGATAGCTTGAAGTCTGTCTGCCGTAATAGCGCAGATCAGTGAAGTGATCGAGCGAGGGAAGGAAAGGGTAGGAACAGCGGGGAAGGAAACCTAAAACAACAATAAATATAATCTGATAAATAACAGATAAGATACATATATTGTTCACTATATCTATGATAAACACAATATTCTCATTCCATACCAGTAAAGGAAAAGAACATGAGCTTGTCAGATGAGCCCTTTGTATTTATTAATGTTCCTATTATCAGCATAGGATCAGACCCCAAAAAGAAACTTTTGATACTGACACCCTATAAAGAAAATGATGCAATTAGTACAACCACTATTCTTATTTGTACTTTCTTTTAGCAATTAAATTCTACTTTCAATAAACTCCAACCTACTCATTAATTGCGAAGCCTGGCATCACAGGGTAACAAGAGATATGAACACAAAGACTGCTATTGAGTGCGGCCTGAAGGCAGAGAAACACATATAACTAACTGTGCATGATGATATTCATGACGTATTTGAGCAAAAAGTGCACTAAATATATACACATGTGATTGTTTGTATATGTGAAACACAGTTACCTCACAATGTATTAACAAACACAGTTGTACCATGTGAATTGTTATCCAGGATACATACAATGAACAAACAAACACATAACATATAACTGAAGGCTGTGCAATTCCAGTCAAAGCACTTTAAAGGCCACTAACAAATGTTTGAAATGTATCTGAAACAAGCAGGTATTCCACAAATGTGTGTCTCTTTAACAGGGAGGAACACCGCACTGTTAAGCTATGCACTACGGTGTAGCAATATTGTCGAAATCGGGCCGGTATCCTAAATACCTGAATGAAAACAAAACATGTGTCTCTTCAACAGCAAGAGAAGCCGCAAATGAAACAAGGTCAATCTTATCTCCCAAACCAAAGTTTTGACCGAGAGAGATGAAACGCTAGCTTCTTGTAACACCAAAATACTCATAACTGAAGAGGTGGTGTAGCGACACCCTTAGTGGACCTCACACAAGAGAATAAACAGAGCGCCTCACTGCTGGCTTCAAGTACAACACACGAGCCACTGGAATAATCAGCAATGCTGCGGGGAGGCGGGTGTGCTTTTGAGTCCTTCCACTTCCCCTGACGGCTGCCTGCCTCCCGCATGGTATCACGGGAGTTGTAGTCTGTTCATCATGCATCCTCGAGGACGCCCTGGAATCGTCAATACGGCAGCTGGCAAGGTCTCGCTGTGAGACAGGGTTCATGCCGATATTAATGAAAATAAAGGAAATATGACAGTACATCCCCCTTCCTCCTTCCTCCCTGTCGAACTTTGATATCTTTCTGGGAGTTTTTTAATGAAATACAGAAATCATCCTTGGAGCGTGTATGTTGGTTATTGGTTCCCACAAATGTTCTTCTGGTCCATAACCTTTCCACGCCACGAGATACCATCTCTGTTTTCCCCTTAGTTTAGTATCCAGGATTCGGGATATCTCATATTCTTTCTCACCGTTCACCCATAAGTGGATAGGTCTTTTCTTGACGGGTGTAACAGAGGGTTTCAACAATGAAACATGAAACACAGGGTGAATTTTCATTGTAACAGGTAAGGCAAGTTTGAACACCACAGGATTAACACATTTCAACACTTTATATGGTTCTATGTATTCAGGTTCAAAAACATTGTTTTTCTTAAATAGAATATTCTTGGTTGATAACCATACAAGATCTCCTTTCTTATACACGGGACCCTGATGTCTGTGTTTGTCTGCCCCTTGTTTATATCATGTATTTGCCCTTTGTAACTGTTCTGTGTTTCCCTTAGTGTTTCTTGGATGTGTTCAACTGTATTCTGTACTTCAGGAAGATTAGATGTTGAGCATGGGTGGATGAAAGTGAGGAATCTTGGGTGAAAACTATAGGTATTATAATATGGTGTGGTGTGTGTGGAACAATGTTTTGCACTATTATATGCTATTTCATCTAACCACAAATAATCTACCCAGGCATCAGTGTTGGTATCTGCATAACACCGAAGGTATTGTTTAATAGTCTGATTTACCCTTTCTGTTTGTCCATCAGTCTGTGGATGAAAACTCGTGGATAATGCAATTTGGATTCTTAATGCAGAACACCACACCTTCCAAAAGCGAGCAGTAAATGGGGAACCTCTATCTGTAACTATTTTTTTCAGAAGACCATGCAGTCTAACCACATGTATTAATAATAACTTGGCAAGTTGTTCTGATGAGGGTATATTTTTACATGCCACAAAATGTCCCATCTTCGTGAGATAGTCAACCACCACTAAAACTGTGGTGAATCCTTGATCTGGGGGAAGACCCACTATAAAATCAATTGATATGTTCTCCCAAGGTGTCTCAGGTGTAGGTAAAGGATGCAATAGACCTTGTGATGTTGTGTGGTCTGTCTTCCTTTGTGCATATATTTCACAAGCTTTAATCGAAAAGGCAATATCTCTTCTCATTGAAGGCCACCAGAACTGCCTGTACATTTTTTCCGAAGTTTGCTCCAATCCGACCTGTCTTGCACTGGGCACATCATGACACCATTGATATACCTGCTTTTGAAGCGGTTTAGTGGGGACTAATATTTGATTTCCCTGGATAGGGACTCCCTGTTTTAATTTCCACTCTGCATGACTTTTGAACCATGTCTTCCATTTAAAGGTTTGAATTCCTCGAGCTACTTTCTGTAAGAAATCACTTGTTTGTACCGCATAAACAACCTTTTTAGAAGGTATAATAGCGTGTTCCAAACATTCATCCTCTTCTCATATTGATTCCTGTATAGTTAGAGCATCCCCTTTTTTATTGTCTTTTCCAGGACGGAAGGTGACTATGAAATCATACTCCTCAAAAGACAACATCCACATTAGTTGTCTGGGTGTGAGGTGTCTAGCAGAACGCATGAATTGGAGATTGCGGTGATCAGTATACACTGTTACCCTTTCCTTGGCTCCCAATAGGAAATGCCGCCATTCAGTAAAAGCTGTCTTTATGGCCAATAACTCTTTCTCTGCTATTGTGTAATTTTTCTCTACATCTTTAAGCTTGTGTGATATGAATGCTATCGGATGTAATTGACCGGTGGTCTTATGGCACTGGGACAACCCTCCTCCAATTGCGAACTCGGATGCATCTGCTTCCACAATATATGGTTTGTCTGGATTGGGATGAGCAAGTATGGGTGCTCATAGAAAGGGGAGCTTTAAATCATCAAATGCTACTTGTGCCTCTTGGGACCAAAGACACTGAGTTTTCTTCCGGATTAACTTAGTAATGGGAGTAACCATCTTGGAGAAGCGATTTATGAATCTACAATAGAAATTGGCGAATCCCAAAAAGCACTGAACGTCTCTAACGTTCTGGGGTATTGGCCATTCTTTGACTGCAACACCTTTTTCTGCTGCAGTGGCAATGCACTGACATGTGGCTAAAGCTATAGATGGGGTGGTTGAGGAGCCTATACAATTTTCAAGACAGTATCCATAGTCGAAAGAAAGTGTCTTGTGAACCCAATCTATAGTGGGATTGTGTTTCTGTAGCCATGATTATCTGAAATACAATAGACTCTAAATGATCCAATCCATACATAACTTCAATTGGATAAGACACAAAGTCAATGGGTCCAGATGCCAAGGCTCTTCCATCCACCGCCATTACGATTTCAGGCTGTGATTTCTTCATTAGATTTATTTCCATCTTTGTGGCAACATCTTCGTCCATGAATATGTCTGTGGCTCCTGAATCGATCATAGCGTATCTTTCTTCCCAATGACTCCCTATTTTAAGTTTAACGGAAATGACAAAAAACCTTTTTAGATAAGCTTCCGAAATATTATTCAGTGGGGGAATGACACTAATGCTCGAGGATTTCCCTCTTCTGTCTCCCGAGCTCTCTAGTTTTCCTGCGTCTTCTTGATGATTGGGACTTCACTTTGTCTGTATCCCCCCTCGATTGCTTTGTGGTTTTAATAGACACTTCCTAAAAAAATGACAATTTTTTCCACATTATAAACAAAGACCATTCTTTCATCGTATGTCTCTTTCTTCATACGTTAAGGCTGCACGGACTGTGCCTATTTCCATAGGTTCTGATGTACTTCTTGGTGTTGACTCTGCTATCCGTGGACCTTCGAATCTACTATATGATCTGTCTTTTCTCTTTGTGTCACCTTTTCGATCTCCCAAAAAATTGTCTAATCTTAATGTCAGATGTACGAGTTCAGTACATGTTCTAGGGTGGTGCCTCCTCCAACACTTCTTCATCTGAAGAAAGGTGAACTTCCTCCTGCTGAAAGCCATTGCAACTGTTCAGTAATTAACCAACAGCAAAAAAAATCAAATAAGTTCTGGCAGGAGAAGAGATGTTTCTCTTAAACTGCTCCAACAAGAATGATTAAAATGGGTGGGGTCCTTCAACTGTTACAGTGGGAAATATTAGGAACTAATCAAATCTCTTTTTTAAGGTCACATGGGAGTCGTGCACCCAGCGCGCACAGAGAACGCACCCGACGCGACTCCGCGAAAATATATTTAAGAATAACATAAGTTTATTACAAGTAGAAATATATTAATTTTATGAATAATTTAGATAGATAATCTCTTGCCCTGATATGTACACTAAAGTTACATACATATAGTTTTACAATATAAAAAGTTTACGGGAGTTGCGCACCCAGCGCGTCCCAGCACGTATATGACGTCATGCAGGTCCCGCCACCGCGCAGATGTCATATACGTGCACATTACGCATCTACGCAGGAGCAGGAGTCGCGCACCTGTCGCATACCTATCACGCACATCACGTGATGATATACGTATATGATGTAACACGAAGCCACGCACCCATCGCAGACCGTACTCGGATCTTTCAAGACTTTTCCAATATGGCAGCTGGAATACGCGCACCCGCCGAGTTTGGCGTGCGTTGGGTGCACGACTTCCAAAAAAGTTTGCAAAAAAAATAACTATATTTCAAAAGACAAAGGACATTACATAATTATATTTAATTAAAAAAATAAAACAAAATACTTATAGAATAATACAGTTTCAAATTTTTTAAATGCAACTTTCAGAAAAGTAAATAATATTGTTTAATAAATATTAAATTTTGAAACTAATAATTAAAAAACTCAAGATATTCTGTAAAAAAACATACGTATAAGGACCATTATACTTAAAAATTTGCATTAAGAAAACCTTTGAAATTCACTGAAAAAACCATAGTTTTCAGAGACGTTATAATTAGGAATTAGCATTTAAAAACCCTTTGAAATTCACTGAAAAAGTCATAGGTTTCAGGCCCGTTATAGTTAGTTGGACATTTCACTCGTATAAAACCATAGAAATTCCTCCATTATAGTTAGTTGAACTAACTATAACTCGCACCCCCGCCATGCACTGCTGATGATGTCACATATTACATCATTCATGACATGGTCAGTAACATCACTGAAGACATCACTGATGACATCTCAAATTACATCACTGATGACATCATCCAAGTGAAAATCTGATCCAACTCCTCACACTGTAATATAACCTTTGATATACCCACTGCAACAGTTACTACATGCACACTCACTGATGCCTAAGTCTATATACACATTTCACTTGAACAAAACCATAGAAATTCCCCCGTTATAGTTAGTTGCACTAACTATAACTTGCGTCCCCAGCATGCACTGCTGATGATGTCACATATTACATAATTCATGACATGGTCAGTGACATCACTGATGACATCTCAAATTACATCACTGATGACATCATCCACGTGAAAATCTGATCCACCTCCTCTCACTGTAATATAACCTTTGATACACCCACTGTAACAGTTACTATATACACACTCACTGATTCCTAAGTCTATATACACATCCACTCATTCACCCATAGAATCACTCATAGATGTAGTCACTCATCAATACAACACTGTCATAAGCTCTCATACATGTATACAGACACTCAAACACCATCACTCAGACAAACATACTCACACACTTACTCAGTCATGCAAACAATCAATCACACTTCCATTTACCCATCTATACAGTTATACACACACCACATCAGTTATTCAAATAGAAACAAATCCATACTTGCTATTTTCTACAATCACTGATACAAGTACAAACTCATCCATGTAGCCACTCGTACAATGACTAACTCTCATGCATAGTCATTTATACTTCAACTTTCACATACACAGCCTTTTACATATGTAGTTACTTGAACATGTAACTTTGAGACATCCATTGTATCACCAACACATCATAGAGCTGTTTCCACATGAACTCTTGAACCCGTACACACAGTGAATCAACCACTCAAACATCTATGCACAGACTCACACACTTCCCACGCACTCATACATACACCCAGTCACCCATACCGATACTCACACAAACAATCAATAACCCATATATGTCCTCATTTAGCTACTCACTAACCCATGCAACCACTTACACACCAACTGTCAAACTAAAATGTGTGAATGTCTGTATCAGTCACTAACCTATGCATTCAGTAAGACACATGTAATCACTCACTTAAACAGTCAGTAACTTAACTACTAAATCCTCCATCCAGACACTTATACACCCACTCATTCTTCAATATACCTTGGCATATATATAATATATATTTAAACTTTACAGAAACACACATTTACTGGATGATGTCATCAGTGATGTCATTTGAGATGTCATCAGTGATGTCATCAGTGATGTCACTGACCATGTCATGAATGATGTAATATGTGACATCATCAGCAGTGCATGGCGGGGGCGCGAGTTATAGTTAATTCAACTAACTATAATGGGGGAATTTCTATGGTTTTGTACGAGTGAAATGTCCAACTAACTATAACGTCCCTGAAACCAATGGTTTTTTCAATGAATTTCTAAGGTTTTTTAAATGCTAATTTCTAACTATAACGGGCCTGAAACCTATGGTTTTTTAAAGTGAATTTTAAAGGTTTTTTAAATGCTAATTCCTAACTATAACATCTCTGAAACCTATGGTTTTTCAGTGAATTTCAAAGGTTTTTTAAATGCAAATTTTTAAGTATTATGGTCCTTATACGTATGATTTTTACGGAATTTTTGAGTTTTTTCATTATTAATTTCTAAATTTAAAATGTATTAAACAATATTATATACTTTTATTTTTTATTTTTTTGTTTTAATATAATTATGTAATGTCCTTTGTCTTTTGAAATATAGTTTTTTTCTTTTGCAAATTTTTTTGGGCAAAAACTTGGCGGGTGCGCGTATTCCAGCCACCATATTGGAAAAGTCGTGAAGCATTTGTGTACGGTCTGCGACGGGTGCATGGCTTCGTGTTACATCATATACGTATAACATCATGTGATGTGCGCGATAGGTATGCGACAGGTGCGCGACTCCTGGTCCTGCGTAGTCTCATAATGTGCACGTATATGAAGTCTGCGCGGTGGCGGGACCCGCATGACAACTTATACGTGCTGGGACACGCTGGTTGCACGACTCCCGTAAAACTTTTTATATTGTAAAACTATATGTATGTAACTTTAATGTACATATCAGGGCAAGAGATTATCTAAATTATTCATAAAACTAATATATTTCTACTTGTAATAAACTTAATAATAATAATACTAATACTGATATTTGTAGAGCGCGAACAGCTACCTCACAAGGAGGTGTCCCGGCGCTATAGACCACTGGGGAACCCGTCCTGGCTATCCCTGTGAGATGGTCCCTTTCTGGGTATCTCCAAGGTGAAACCAGGCATCCCCAGTGTCTGTGGGGGGCTGTTGTAGAGATGAGGCAAGCTTAATGCCCAGAGTTGCCGAGTGTGTTCCTGGTTAGAGTAGGTACCGAGGCGAGAATTATAGAGTCCGTTTTGACCCTGGTCCACAACCCTGCCGCGTCGGGAATTGAACCCTGGTCCCTGGCCAATTCTCTGCTTACGGGTCTGCCACCTCTAACCAGTGAGCCACACCTCTCCACTTATTATTCTTAAATATATTATCGCGGAGTAGCGTCGGGTGTGTTCTCCATGCGTGCTGGGTGCGCGATTCTCATGTGACCTTAAAAAAAGAGATTTGATTAGTTCCTAATATTTCCCACTGTAACAGTTGAAGGATACCACCCTTTTTAACCATTCTTGTTGGAGGAGCTTAAGAGAAATATCTCTTCTCCTGACAGAACTTATTTGATTTTTTTTGGTGTTGGTTAAAAACTGAACAGTTGCAATGGCATCTCAGCAGCAGGAAATTCACCTTTCTTCAGATGAAGAAATGTTGGAGGAGGCAACACCAAAGAAGAGACCGGAGTCAGTTGTATAGAAGTTTTTTACTTTTCCTGCTCGAGAGAAGAAAGTAAATGCAAGAAAAGTGACGTGCAAGATGTGTGACAGGGTGCTGTCAAGAGGCAGCGATAAGAAATATTCATGCGGCACAGCTATCATCTACAAGCATCTGCGCACTATCCATCCCCGCAATCTTGCTCGGGAAGAACTAAGACGAGCAGCAGAAAATCCAGCACCAGGTGTTGCAAGCACCTCAGGAGTGTCGTCATCTATGCCTCCTTTGAACAATAGGCCTTAATTCGCCTTCCTGGAGCAGCACTGCATTAAGTGCAAGAAGGTCATCTGTTATGGAGAGCAGTCGGTGGATGCTGTTTGTGCTGCCCAGAGAAACCACCATTGTTAATTTATGTGTTGTTTTTTTTGTTGTTGGAATGATAATTAACCTCTTCGGTGCCCATGACGAGCTGGACTCGTCATGGGCCGCGGTTGCGCTGTGCCCATGACGAGTCCAGCTCGTCATAAACCCCGCCCGCTAATGTAACGGCCGGCACAGGGCGGGGAAAGGGGCGGGCACTGAAGGGGTTGATTCCAAAAGTTGACTGTTTACTTTATTCCTTTTTTTGTTCAGTTTTTTAAAAAACAACAACAAATAAAAAATTGTTAAAAACACAAAAAAATATAAAAGAAAAAAGAAGAAAAAAAAAGTTCTTCTCAGAACTACCGTATCTGGTTAAAAAAAGAAAAATAGTTGCATGGTAATGTTTGAAAGTTTGCTTCAGTATATCTGTAGAGCATGATTGACTGAAAGAATGCATTAGTAGTGAATGGTGGTTATATGAATGCATCACTAGCACCTGCATGATTGCACAAGAGTATTTCTAACATATGAGGAGAATATTAGATTGGAGGTGCTTAGGGAACTGCATACCTGGTGCACATTTAATTGTAGCAAAGGAAGAGGTGTGGCGCTGCGGCCAGGGCGACTGACTCCGGAATCTGGGGATCACGGTTCGATCCCTGGCACCGGTGGCAGGTCAGCCCAGCACCATATGACTCTGGGCAATAGCTTGCTTAATCTTCCCGATGGACCCCAGCGCCTAGAGACCCTGACAGGTGATTGTTCGCGCTTTACAAATGTGGATTATTATTATTATAGCACTGCATGTCTTAGTGTTTGAGTGATTGTACAAATACATGGATAGTGACTGGATACTTACAGTGCTACAAGTTGAGAGCATGGTGAGTTTATGAGTGTTTGTGTTTTGGCACAGTATTAGATAAGGACATGCTTCTGTCAGGATGATTGAATGAATGGACAAAGAGTGACAGTGCGATTTTTGAGCTGCATGGCTAGTACTTGGGTAATTGCAGAAGTAAATCAGTAGTATGGAGGGGGTTAGGCGACTGCATAGATTGTGGACCTTTGAATGTAGTACTGCATGTGTTAATGCTTGAGTCAGTGTTCAAGTACATAGAAAGTGAGTGGATACTTAGAGTGCTGTAAGTTCAGAGCAGGTTGAGTCTGTAAGTGCTAAGGTATTGTTGGAGTAATAGGATAAGTAGATAGTGCTGGATTGGTGATAGGAGAAGTACATGGGACAGACAAGAGGATTCCTAGACTGCATGAGTACTAACTGGGTACTTACAAAAGTGTATCAATAGTATGTACCTGGTTAGAGGTCTATATGCATTGTGCACAGAATATTGTAGGTGTACTTGTATTAGTGGCTAGGACATTCTATAAGTACGTGACTAGTAATTGGAATGTTTACACTGCTGCAAACAGAGTGCATGTTGAATTTATAAGTGCTTAGGTATTGGTGGAGTGATAGAATAAGTAGATAGTGGTGGATAAGTGATTGAAGAAGTGCATGGCACAGACGGGGATTCCTAGGCTTCATGGGTACTACCTGGGTGTTTACAGGAGTGTACCAATAGTATGTATCTGGTTAGAGCTCTGTATGCATACTGCACAGAATATTGTACATATACTTGTGGTATATGCTAGGCCATCCTATAAGAACATGACTAGTAACTGCAATAATTACAGTGCTGCAAACGGAGTGCATGTTGAATTTATCAGTGCTTTGGTATTGGAGGAGTGATTGGATAAGTAGATAGTGCTGGATGGATAATTGAGAAGTGCATGTGACTGACAGGAGAATTCCAAGGTTGCATGGGTACTAACAGGGTATTTACAGGAGTGTACCAATAGTATGTACTTGGTTAAAGATCGGCATGCATTGTGCACAGATTATTGTAGGCATACTTGTGTTAATGGCTAGGCCATTCCATAAGTACATGACTAGTAACTATAATGATTACAGTGTGTAGTAATCAAGTCCACACAGTTGAAATGATTTAAGGAGGTTTATTAGAAGATGGTACAAGATCACAGGAGGATTAGAGCAAGACCAGATCAGGATCAGTTCAGGTCCAGAGGGAGACCATAAGTAGATCAGATAAAGACCCCACCAGGAGCAGCCAGCAGGCAGCCCAGTCAACTGTCATTTCTCTCTGCAGATTCCCAACATTCTGACAGCATCATCATATTAACATTCCACTAGTGGTAGAATGGCATTGCATTAGCATAAGCAGGATATAACATATCCCCCTTTCTTATACGGGAAAACAACAAGCTAGAAACAGAAGAGGAGAACATGAGAAAGTGAAAGCAAAAGAATTAAACAAAAGCAAAGACCATCATTGAGAGAACATCCATCAAAAGAAGAGAAGTGTGAGAACAACAATAGAAAGAAGAGCAACAAGAAATCAAACATAGAAACCATCCTCCCTTCTTACACAATAGCGAAGAAGCATCAACGTAGGAGAAAAGGATAAAAAGAAAGCACAAAAGACTTCCCCAAAACGCACCTACTGGCCAGAACAGGAATGAAATGGGGCTGAAAAAGGAAAACTACCAGAACAGAGGGCTACAGACAGCGACGAATGCAGAGGAAGGAAACACGACAGAAAAGCAAAGGAAAGTCCAGAATCCACAAGAGACACGAGAAGAAGACCTCAGAAGGAAAACAGAAAAGAAGAAAGAAACAAGGAAAATGAGGAAAAATAAGGGTGATCCCCCATCTAACCACCATTATCATAACGCAATGACAAAAAAAAATGTAATGCAAAGATAACAGTGCAAAAATAGCAATAAAGTTCAATATAACCAGAACATACTTAGCAGTGAAATAATGAAATGCCCTCAAATAGGGTATAAACATGAGCTAAATATGTGAACTAGAATGCATGGGTGAAACCCCGTGACTAATCTCTTGGGACAGAGATGCGTTGTGCACAAACGAAATACACACCCTATGTAGGCTAAACAGATAAAACGAGAGGTGCCCTTGTATGGACAACTAGTGTGGAACTTCCACACAGTGCACTAAAGCAACATAAACGTTACCTTTTCGGGTAGGAACCCGAATACATGGGTAGGAACCCATGGCCAATCTCTTGGAAAAGAGATGCGTAAGGAATGCAAAAGGGACTGACACCCTTGCATAGATCCCCTGTAAAAAGGCAAGCAAACTATACACATGAGAAATATGAGTACAGTGAGCAGATGGGACTTAAACCAATTGCTGGCAAATGGGACTAAAACCCATTGCGATCCCGGTGTTGGGAGACAAGTGGCATGCAAGAGACAGTGAACAATGGACTAATTACGAAGTGTACCCTGACGGTGTGTACCTAAGGGGTGATACCTAGAGTCCATGAACAATATTGAGACATAAGCAATCATGTGAAGCAATAGCATTTGAAACAAAACGTAATGCCATAGAGCTGTGACACACGCCGGTCAGTGAACTCTCACCCGAGTTGTGCTAGAAAAGAAATACCCTTGTGTAAGGGAAGCAGATCAAGAAAAATGCGTAACTGCAAAGATACAAATTGGGGAAAACATGCCACTACACAAGAAAAGCAATTACACGTATTGCCAAGACTGTGACATTTTACCTAAGTCAAGGAACTCTGCAAACTAGCAGCGAAATTAAATAATATGCGAAAATAGGTAAAATTAAAAACCAGGCACCCTACAATATTTGTAATAACAAGCGGAGTAAACTTGAAATAAATACATCAGGTGTGCGTGTCACCGCAGAGTAGTTGGTGTGATGACACGCTCAGTCTAGGTCTTTCTGCTTGAACAGACGTGAAGCAATGAACACCCTTAGTCAGTCGTAGCACAGTGTAAAAGTCAATCATGACTCCAGAAGAGTAATCTGTCACTTACTGCAGAAACTCTAAGCAGATCCCACAACGGTGAGCGTAGGACAAAACTAACCAGCAGGGCAGACATAGCATGAAGGCGAATGAAGTCTATCGCAGGCTAATATGATATCCTGCATCCAGAAAACTCCAAGACAAAGATGGTGGGGCGTATCGAAGTGTAATCCACACTGTGCCGCTTGCTGGAAAATGACGACGTTTGAAATAAAAAAAAAAATAGAAAACAGTGGTTGGCAAGTAACATGTAAAGCACACTGAAACGCAGTTCCAGATAACCACAAGATGGCGGCACATTGGGCACGCCGAGCCGGGTGGCTCACGGCACGCCTTTGCATTAAAATTATCGAAGACAACATTACAGGGTCAGAAGAAGCAAAACGTCATGATGGGTTCTCGTGCAGCTCCGCGGGGCATCAATAAGACAGTAAGATTGCGCGCGCTCTCTCTTTTAAACTTTGAAAACCGCGTAACCGTTTTGCCAGCCTAAATGTAAAACAGACACTTTACTTGTTAAAAACACATTTAAAACAGAAAGTGTCACACAGATCCTCTCTCACAGCAAGAAGGGAAACTCATCCAAGCAAAGATAGCGTAAATCCATTTCACGATGAGTGCAGCTCGAGTATGGTTGATACGACAAGGAGAGGCATAAAAGTGTTAATAAAGAGAACAGCAGGTCCACTGCAGGTTGAGGAAAAATGACAGGCTGGTAAAAGGACAGGCAGGCAGTAACTTTCTTGTTGAAACACGTAGAGACAAGAGCTGCAGTAGAAATAGGAGTTGGCAATGTTACGTGAGTGGCGCTCAAGAAAGCAGCTTGGCTGGCGCACACATAAAACAGTACAGATTTTCACCACAGAGTGTAGACAACGATGTGTGGCGCTTAAATCAGACGTTGTTGGATGACCAGCTTATCCTCGCTGAAGGCACAGCAGAAGACAGAGACGTAGGAAAGCTTGAAGGGCGTCAGGCTTACCCTCACAGAAGGCACAGCATTTCCCCAGACGTTAGTAGGCTTACCCTCACATGAAGGCGCAGCGCAAAGCGAAGACGTTGAAGATGTTGGCAGGCTTACTCTCACTGAGGGCACAGCACTTGCGCAGACACATAGGAACAACTGGCAGACTGCTGTGGGCGACCGATGGGAGGTCACTGGTGGGGTCAGGATGCCAGTTGGGGTACCATGACTTGAGTTGCAGAAGGTTCTGTATTTTAAGATGCTTGAAGTCCTTGTAGAGGTGACAGAAGTAGGTTCTTTAAAGATCGTCGCCAAAATTCTGTAGTGATCAAGTTCACACAGTTGAGATGATTTAAGGAGGTTTATTAGAAGATGGTACAAGATCACAGGAGGATTAGAGCAAGACCAGATCAGAATCAGTTCAGGTCCAGAGGGAGACCATAAGTAGATCAGATAAAGACCCCACCAGGAGCAGCCAGCAGGCAGCTCAGCCCAGTCAACTGTCATTACTCTCTGCAGATTCCCAACATTCTGACAGCATCATCATATTAACATTCCACTAGTGGTAGAATGGCATTGCATTAGCATAAGCAGGATATAACACAGTGCTGCAAACAGGGTGCCTGGTGAAATTTTAAGTGCTTAGAAATTGGTGGAGTGATAAGTAGATAGTGGTGGATAAGTGATTGGAGAAGTGCATGGTACTATCAGGAGGATTCCTAGGCTGCATGAGTACTACCTGTATTCCTCTAAAATCAGCCGAACTACGAATTCCGATTTACTCACCTGTTCTCAGGAGAGAACCCAGTGCTGCATCTTTGAGCCCAGCACTGACCCTGAGAAGTAATTCTAAGCATACTTATTAGTAACTTGTATTTCCTTCCACAGGAACCTATTGTATGGTTTTCACCAGAAAAGTTTCCAAGTGTCCATTTTTGAAATGTACAAATATTCCTCTAAAATCAGCCGAACTACGAATTCCAATTTACTCACCTGTTATCAGGAGAGAGCCCAGGGCTGCATCTTCCAACCCAGCACTGACCCTGAAAAGTAATTCTAAGCGCACTTACTAGTAACTTGTATTTGTTTCCATAGGAACCCATTGTGTGGTTTTCAGCAGAAAAGTTGCTAAGTGTCCATTTTTGAAACTTACAAATATTCCTCTAAAATCAGCCGAACTACGAATTCTGATTTTCTCAACTGTTCTCAGGAGAGAACCCAGTGCTGCATCTTTTAGCCCAGCACTGACCCTGAAAAGTAATTCTAAGCGTACTTACTAGTAACTTGTATTTCTTTCCATAAGAATCCATTGTGTGGTTTTCAGCAGAAAAGTTTCAAAGTGTCCATTTTTGAAACGTACAAATATTCCTCTAAAATCAGCCGAACTACGAATTCCAATTTACTCACCAGTTATCAGGAGAGAGCCCTGGGCTGCATCTTTTAGCCCAGCACTGACCCTGAAAAGTAATTCTAAGCGCACTTACTAGTAACTTGTATTTCCTTCAATAGGAATCCATTGTGTGGTTTTCCGCAGAAAAGTTTCAAAGTGTCTATTTTTGAAACGTACAAATATCCCTCTAAAATCAGCCGAACTTCGAATTCTGATTTTCTCAACTGTTCTCAGGAGAGAAGCCAGTGCTGCATCTTTTAGACCAGCACTGACCCTGAAAAGTAATTCTAAGCGTACTTACCAGTAACTTGTATTTCTTTCCATAGGAATCCATTGTGTGGTTTTCAGCAGAAAAGTTTCTAAGTGTCCATTTTTGAAACGTACAAATATTCCTCTAAAATCAGCCGAACTACGAATTCTGATTTTCTCAACTGTTCTCAGGAGAAAACCCAGTGCTGGATCTTTTAGACCAGCACTGACCCTAAAAAGTAATTCTAAGTGTACTTACCAGTAACTTGTATTTCTTTCCATAGGAATCCATTGTGTGGTTTTCAGCAGAAAAGTTTCAAAGTGTCCATTTTTGAAACATACAGATATTCCTCTAAAATCAGCCGAACTACGTATTCCGATTTACTCACCTGTTCTCAGGAGAGAACCCAGTGCTGCATCTTTTAGCCCAGCACTGACCCTGAAAAGTAATTCTAAGCGTACTTATTAGTAACTTGTAGTTCCTTCCACAGGAACCCATTGTGTGTTTTTTCCCAGAAAAGTTTCGAAGAGTTCCATTTTTTAAACGTACAAATATTCCTCTAAAATCAGCCGAACTACGTATTCCGATTTACTCACCTGTTCTCAGAAGAGAGCCCTGGGCTGCATCTTTTAGCCCAGCACTGACCCTGAAAAGTAATTCTAAGCGCACTTACTAGTAACTTGTATTTCCTTCCATAGGAACCCATTGTGTGGTTTTCAGCAGAAAAGTTTCAAAGTGTCCATTTTTGAAACGTACAAATATTCCTCTAAAATCAGTCGAACTACGAATTCTGATTTTCTCAACTGTTCTCAGTGCTGGATCTTTTAGACCAGCACTGACCCTGAAAAGTAATTCTAAGCGTACTTACCAGAAACTTGTATTTCTTTCCATAGGAATCCATTGTGTGGTTTTCAGCAGAAAAGTTTCAAAGTGTCCATTTTTGAAACGTACAAATATTCCTCTAAAATCAGCCGAACTACGAATTCCAATTTACTCACCTGTTATCAGGAGAGAGCCCTGGGCTGCATCTTTTAGCCCAGCACTGACCCTGAAAAGTAATTCTAAGCGCACTTACTAGTAACTTGTATTTCCTTCCATAGGAATCCATTGTGTGGTTTTCAGCAGAAAAGTTTCTAAGTGTCCATTTTTGAAACGTACAAATATTCCTCTAAAATCAGCCGAACTACGTATTCCGATTTACTCACCTGTTCTCAGGAGAGAACCCAGTGCTGCATCTTTTAGCCCAGCACTGACCCTGAAAAGTAATTCTAAGCGTACTTACCAGTAACTTGTATTTCTTTCCATAGGAATCCATTGTGTGGTTTTCAGCAGAAAAGTTTTAAAGTGTCTATTTTTGAAACGTACAAATATTCCTCTAAAATCAGCCGAACTACGAATTCCAATTTACTCACCTGTTATCAGGAGAGAGCCCTTGGCTGCATCTTTTAGCCCAGCACTGACCCTGAAAAGTAATTCTAAGCGTAATTATTAGTAACTTGTATTTCCTTCCGCAGGAACCCATTGTGTGTTTTTCCTCAGAAAAGTTTCCAAGTGTCCATTTTTGAAACGTACAAATATTCCTCTAAAATCAGCCGAACTACGTATTCCGATTTACTCACCTGTTCTCAGAAGAGAGTCCTGGGCTGCATCTTTTAGCCCAGCACTGACTCTGAAAAGTTATTCTAAGCGCACTTACTAGTAACTTGTATTTCCTTCCATAGGAACCCATTGTGTGGTTTTCAGCAGAAAAGTTGCTAAGTGTCCATTTTTGAAACGTACAAATATTCCTCTAAAATCAGCCGAACTACGAATTCTGATTTTCTCAACTGTTCTCTGGAGAGAACCCAGTGCTGGATCTTTTAGACCAGCACTGACCCTGAAAAGTAATTCTAAGCGTACTTACCAGTAACTTGTATTTCTTTCCATAGGAATCCATTGTGTGGTTTTCAGCAGAAAAGTTTCAAAGTGTCCATTTTTTTTTTTTTCGGAATATTTTTTATTGTTATCACACAAAACGGTACAGTACAGTCGATGAGAATAACAAAGTCGTTCCCCAGCAGACACCAGCGCCTCCCCTAGCCCTACATCCAATCCTCCCGCAGCGCCTCCGCCCAATTTCCCAAATCCGGCATCCCTACCCCCGATAGTTGCTCCCGAGTCCTTATCATCTGTCAGTGTCGGAGGCTTCATCTTCCTGTGCTGGCGGTGGTTCACATATGCCCCCTCTGTATTTGTTCCATGCCCCCCACACTTTATTCCATTTTTGTGGACACCCCCGCCCGATGAACACCGATCTCTCCGCCAGCATAGCCCTATCCATGTCCCTTCCCCATACAGACAGCAGCGGTGCCTCTCCCGATCCCCATTTCTGAGGTATGTTCCGCTTAGCAAGCACAATCCCCAGCGTGGCCCAGCTCTGAGCCTGTCGGTTAAGGTCGTTGGGTGCCCATACGTTTAGGAGACAGCGCCTTGGCTCTGGCACCAGCGACACTCCCCCCGACTGGGACAGTGTCCGCATCACCCGCTTCCAGTATTCTTGGATGACAGGGCATTCCCATACGGTGTGATAGAAGGTACCCTCCTCCCCGCAGCCGCACAAGCAGAATGGGTGGGGCGCCCTACCTATTTTGTGTAGGGTGTATCTGGTGTAGTATGACCGATGCAGAATCCGGAGCTGTACCAACCGGAGCCTAGAGGGTATCCCCGCCTCCCGGGGGGACGCCAGTGCCATCCTCCACTCCGGGTCATCAAAGTTTCCCACATCGCTGGACCATTTCTCCCGTAAGGGTCCCATAGGGTCAGGCAGGTTATTTATGAGCTTGCGGTACATGAACGATGTGGCCCTCTTAGGCATATAGTCTGTGAGCAACCTATCCTCCATTGGTGACGCCTCCGGGACTGCAGTGCCCGGCTCTAGCTGCGACAGCAGTGCGTGTTTGATTTGGGTATAACAGAACCATTCCGAAGGCGCCAGCTCATATTGCTGTTGCAGGTGCGAGAATGAGACCACCGGACCCCCATGCCACATGTCGCCCACCGTGGAAATCCCAATGTCGTCCCAATTGTCGAAGCCCTTACTGTACCTAAGCCTCCTGAGCCGCTTTGTGTCCCACAAAGGCGTAAGCTGGGTCAGGACTCCTCTCCACCCCAGCTTAGCCTGGGCCGCATGCCATATGGGCACAGTCTGCCTCAGGGGGCCAATTAGGTCTGGGGTTAGCCTCCCGTCGTATAAGGGCGATAGCATACCCCGTGTACCGAGTATGTCCCTGTCCGCTTTGAATGCGGGGTCCGATTGTGGGACGTGGAGACACTGGTTAATGACCTTTAGCTGTGCCGCCCAATAATAAAGCTGGATGTCGGGAAGTGCTATCCCCCCGTCATACCAGCCACGGGTTAGCTTGAACTGCGAAATACGCGCCGGCCCATTACTCCACAGAGGGGAACAACCTTTACAACGCAACTGTTACAACGCACTACACTTACAACGCATTTTTTACAACGCATAATCCATTACAACGCACTACACTTACAATGCATGACACTACAACGCATTTTTAAAAACTACCTTTACAACGCATACCATTACAACGCCTACCATTACAACGCATAATATTACACTACACTATCCAACACTTACCCTACTGTTGCAACCCCTGGAGTTAGAATAGTAATTTTTACCCCTATACTATCCAACACTTACCCTACTGTTGCACCCCCTGGAGTTAGAATAGTAATTTTTACCCCTATACTATCCAACACTTACCCTACTGTTGCACCCCCTGGAGTTAGAATAGTAATTTTTACCCCTATACTATCCAACACTTACCCTACTGTTGCACCCCCTGGAGTTAGAATAGCAATTTTTACCCCTATACTATCCAACACTTACCCTACTGTTGCACCCCCTGGAGTTAGAATAGTAATTTTTACCCCTATACTATCCAACACTTACCCTACTGTTGCACCCCCTGGAGTTAGAATAGCAATTTTTACCCCTATACTATCCAACACTTACCCTACTGTTGCACCCCCTGGAGTTAGAATAGCAATTTTTACCCCTATACTATCCAACACTTACCCTACTGTTGCACCCCCTGGAGTTAGAATAGTAATTTTTACCCCTATACTATCCAACACTTACCCTACTGTTGCACCCCCTGGAGTTAGAATAGCAATTTTTACCCCTATACTATCCAACACTTACCCTACTGTTGCACCCCCTGGAGTTAGAATAGCAATTTTTACCCCTATACTATCCAACACTTACCCTACTGTTGCACCCCCTGGAGTTAGAATAGCAATTTTTACCCCTATACTATCCAACACTTACCCTACTGTTGCACCCCCTGGAGTTAGAATAGCAATTTTTACCCCTATACTATCCAACACTTACCTTACTGTTGCACCCCCTGGAGTTAGAATAGTAATTTTTACCCCTATACTATCCAACACTTACCCTACTGTTGCACCCCCTGGAGTTAGAATAGTAATTTTTACCCCTATACTATCCAACACTTACCCTACTGTTGCACCCCCTGGAGTTAGATTAGTAATTTTTACCCCTATACTATCCAACATTTACCCTACTGTTGCACCCCCTGGAGTTAGAAAAGTAATTTTTACCCCTATACTATCTAATACTTACCTTAAATGCAATTTAATATTATGCGTTGTAATGGTATGCGTTGTAAAGGTAGTTTTTAAAAATGCGTTGTAGTGTCATGCGTTGTAAGTGTAGTGCGTTGTAATGGATTATGCGTTGTAAAAAATGCGTTGTAAGTGCATGCGTTGTAAAAGTGTGCGTTGTAACGTCATACATCCCTCCACAGAAGGCCCGTCACCTGCGTCGCTATGGTACGAAAATACGCCGGTGGTTTTTGATACGGTGTGTTTTCCAACACGTAGATGAAGCGAGGCAGGGCCATCATCTTAAAAAGTGCCGCCCTCCCCAACAGGGTCAGCGGCAGCGCACCCCAATGGCGGGCATCCCGCTTGAGACGGTCCAGTGGGGGCCGGAGATTCATTTGAAAAAAGTCTGCTTGATCCACTGTAATGTGAATACCCAAGTACTTAAATGATCCGTCCGCCACCCTAAGGGGGCAATCCGCCGGCAGCTGCGGCGGAGGGCCTCGCAGCACATACAGGACAGACTTAGACCAGTTTATCGTGTACCCCGATGCCCTACCGAAAACTTTGCAAATGTTGAGTAGTGTTAGGATGGAGCGCCGCGGGGAGGCCAGGTACAGCAGTACATCATCTGCGTAAAGCGAAACTCTGTCTTCCCAGCCATCCGACCACTTGAGTCCCCTTATCGAAGGTTCCCAGCGTATCCATGCCGCCAGAGGCTCGATCACCAGGGCAAATAACAACGGCGATAGGGGACAGCCTTGACGCGTGCCCCGCGTCAGGGGGAAGTCTGCGGACATATGCCCGTTGGCCGTAACATGAGCCATAGGCTTGGTGTATAAAAGCCGAATCCAGGCAATAAATTTGGGCCCAAATCCCAGATGGTGCAGTACTGCGAACAAGAAGGGCCATTCGACCATGTCGAACGCCATCCGTGCGTCCAGTGACAGGAGCACCGCTGGTTCTCCCACGCGATCCGCCCGAGCCAGTGCGCTATGCAAGCGCCTTAGGTTGTGAGACGTACTTCTGCCGGGCATGAAGCCAGACTGATCCAGATGTATAATTTCGAACAGGTGCGGTGTAAGCCTAGTCGCCAACAGCTTTGCCAAGATCTTTGCCTCCGCATTAAGTAATGAGATAGGGCGGTAGGAAGTACACTTATCTGCCGGCTTGCCTGGCTTTGGGATTACCACAATGGTGGCTGTTCGCTGATCAGGTGGGAGTTCGCCTCTCTGCAGACTGTCTGAGAACATATTAAGCAAGTGGGGGGCAAGTGTCCCCACCGCCCTCTTGTACAGCTCGATCGGGATGCCATTCGGACCCGTCGCTTTACCCGAATGCAATGCCCCCACCGCAGCCTGTATTTCTTCCACCGTGAGATCGGCCTCCAGGGCATTCAGGAGAGGTGTGGCTCACTGGTTAGAGGCGGCAGACCCGTAAGCAGAGGACGGCCCGGGACCAGGGTTCGATTCCCGACGCGGCAGGGTCGTGGACCAGGGTCAGCGGGCTCGATAATTCTCGCCTCGGTGCCTACTCCAGTCAGGGACCACACTCGGCAACTCTGGGCATTAGCTTGCCTCATCTTCACAACGGCCCCCCCAGACCGCCGGGGATGCTTGGTCGCACCCTAGAGATACCCATTAGGGACCATCTCTCAGTGTGAGCCAGGACGGGTTCCCCAGCGGTCGAAGCGCGGAGATACTCCTCCGGGAGTCGATTCTAGCGCTATATAAACCCACAATTAAATTAAATTAAATTAAATTCAGCGCTTCCGGGGTCAATTTGGGCATGGCCAGATCCTGAACATAAGTCAGCGCCTCATCCACCGTCATTGAGGAAGTTGAAGAGTAGACTGCCTGAAAGTGTTCTGCAAGGATATTCATTATGTCACCCGGGTCAGTCGTTACCAGACCTGTCTCTGACCTAATCCGAGCTATCCACCTAGAACCTCTTTCTCTTTTATCCAACCATGCCAGCAGCCTCCCAGTCTTGTCCCCCACATCATAGATTCTGTGCCTTGTGGCTTCCAACCGCTGCCTAGTGAGCCCTGCCAGGTGCTCCCTGTATTTTGCCTGCGCCACTCTCAAGCCTCTGGAGGTTGCCGGCGTCGGGTCCGCGGCCTGCTGTGCCTCTGCCTCCGTCAGGTCTAATTCCAGTGACCACAGTTCAAGATGTTTCTCGCGCTTGTGCGCCGCAATGGATGCAATGGCATGCCCTCTCAGGACTGTTTAAATATGCTTCCCAGAGGATAGCGGGGGAGTCTACAGACGAGGCGTTCTCTTGAAAGTAGAGGTTCGTCGCCTTCCCAAGCGCCTTGCTGATTGCGGGGACCTGGAGATAACCCGGGTGGACGGAATAAATACGGCGTCAAGTCAGATGATAGCGTGTATATTGTAGGAGTATCGGGTAGTGATCTGATATGCCCCTGGGCCTAATTTCGATGCTATTCACATTCTGGAGACCACCCTCCGAGCCCAGGAAGTAATCTATCCTAGTCAAACTGTTGTGCACCCCAGAGTGGTATGTGTACTGGTGTTGCGTTGGGTGATGAAGCCGCCATATATCCGTTAGCCCGAGGGTGTCAAAAAAGCTCCCTAAGCGGGAGGTCCCTTTTCCACCAACCCGTGCCGGGAGGCGATCGGTTAGTTCATCTATAACCGCATTAAAGTCTCCCCCCACTATGAGTTCCCCCTCCGGCAAAGCAAGCAGAAATTCACTCAGAGCCGGAAGTGCTGTGGCATGCAAGGCAGGGGGAATGTAAACAGAAACAATATTCAAGGGACGTACCTCCCACTGGGTAAGGATAGCCGCGAACCTCCCCGAACCATCGACTTTGACTTGATGTATGATGAGTGGGGACTGCTTTTTCACCATTATACCCACTCCACGAGAACCGGAGGAAAATTCAGAGTGCGCTACCATCTTATATCCCCACCTGTCCATCGCTTTACTAGCCGTGCCCGTGAGGTGGGTCTCCTGCAGCAGGACCACCGCAGGGGAGCACCTCTTGAGACTCTGGAGGACCAGACCCCTTTTGATCTTATCTCCTAAGCCACGTACGTTCCATGTAAGGAGGGAGAGAGGCTGCACTGGAGCGAGAGGGAACTCAGTGGACTGCCCTGGCGCTGTGTTAGCTATCACTGCGATCTGAGTGTCGTAAAACTGGCATTGCGGATGGATCGGCGCTGGCCGTGCCTGTTGTGCTTGGTGCTTGTACCGTGTGTTGAACAAACCATGACATGTGGAACATAAACTTCCGAACAAAACTCACAAACAACCCCCTACCCCCCCCACCTCCCTGCCTCCCTGCCATACGGACTCAGAACTGCCCGCCTCCCCAACTCAGCTGAGTGCTCACAGCCCAAACCCCGGAACAGTACTTGCGTGAAGTGGAGCGGGCGGTCCGAGGAAGACCTGTAACTTCCCCTGTCCCAAAGTTCAACTGTCCCCCCGGCAAAGTACAACTGAGTAGGCACCGTCCATCACCGTAGGCCAGCGAGTTCTAGGCACCAGTAGAGACCAAAAAAGAACACTAAGCATGTTACCGTACTTCATCCTACGGCCGGTTTGAGTCCTCCTCTATCGGATCCTGGGCACCGGGGTCCTCCGTCCCCCCCGCACGCCGCCTCCGTCCATCAGAGCGTCCAGAGCTGCCCATCAGCCGCCAGCCCTCGAGCCAGTCGTGTGCTTCCTCCGGCGTCACGAAGAACAGCGTCTTCCCGTCCGCCACCACCCGCAGTCGCGCCGGAAAGATCATGGAGTAGGGCAGCTCCCTGGCTCTCAGCTGTTTCTTGATCTCCAAGAAGCTCCTCCGCCGCGCCGCCACCGCTGCCGTGAAGTCGGGGAAAAACGCCAACGTAGAGTTCTGTATGCGCAACGGCGGTGCCACCCGGGCTGTCTGAAAAATGGCATCCCTGTCACGAAAGTTGAATATACAAGCCAGCACCGGCCGGGGGGGCGCCCCAACCTTAGGCCTACCTCCAGGCACCCTGTGGGCGCGCTCCACGGAGAAGAAGGACGAGAGACCCCTGGGCTGCAATTTAGTTCGTATTAAGTCTTCCACATACAGGTCCATAGCGGGATTCCCTTCGCTTTCGGGAATTCCCGTGATTCTGACGTTGTTGCGCCGGGAGCGCCCTTCCTGATCGTCCATCTTTGCCTCCATTCGCATAGTTTCCGCCTCGAGCTGGGACACTTTTTGGAGCAGAAAAGTAGTGTCTTTTGTTAACTCGGTCGTTACTTGCTCCACTTCCGTGACCCTGGTCGCCAATTTCTGGAGATCCGCTCTGAGGAGGGACACATCCGTGGAGATAGACCCCACCGTGGTCTGCACCCTAGTGAGAGCTGCCATAATGTCCTCCAGCGTCACTTTGGGCGCCCCGGCCTCATCCCCGACCTTGTCCGCTCTCCCAGTCTTCTCCGGCATCGCAACGGCGTCTTTAGTATAGCAAATTTGTCTAACTTGCCCTGCTGGTGCGCACGGGCCCCTTTCCCAGCCATGTCCGGGCGGTTGGACGTCGCTTCAAGTCATCTGGGCACCTCACCAACCAGGCGGGGGAGCGGGGTGCCCCAGATGGACACCCCCGGCCACCACACAAAGCAGAGCGCGGTGAACTCGGAGCCCCCAGTAGACAGCACCTCCTCCCTGGACGACCGGCCAGTCGCGGGCTCACCTTGTAGTCGGCGGGGGCCAGAAGGGTCGATCACTGCAGCACTCCTACTTCCAGGCCTCCGCCCGCGCAGCACGACCCCCGAGGCCCACCCAGGGGCAGCTGATCATGAGGCGCAGGACCTCCGCAGCCGGCGATCACAGCACGTGGCCAAACGGCCGGGCCACCAGATGTGTCCTCCCTAAATTGCGTCGGCGCCAGCTCCCCGTCGGTGGCCGTCTCCCGATGCCTGCAGGACAGCGTTACAATACTGGGCACTCTCCCTCACAGCCAGCGTCGTGTTCAGCCTCGCTCTCCACAGCGCCGCCGCCTCCAGCGCGATGTTCGGAGCTGGCCGCCTCTCAGAGCCACTCGATCCCAGGCTCCCTCCGCACCGCGCCCGGCCCTCTGATCACTGGAGGCCCCGGTCGCGGCCGGCGGCGCAGGCCACAGATGTCGGGCAGCGCGGAACGAGTTCCCGACCACGCAGGAACACCAGGGTTGCCGCGGACGGTGCCGCTACCTTCAGGCTCACAGCCAGTAGTACTAAGGGGACAGCTTACGTAGCGGATGGATGTCCGGAGTAGCGGGAAGGCGGCCTCACCATCGGAGCACCGTTAGGCTGCGGCCATCTTGCCTGGCTGCTAGCCACGCCCCCCAAAGTGACCATTTTTGAAACGTACAAATATTCCTCTAAAATCAGCCGAACTACGAATTCTGATTTTCTCAACTGTTCTCAGGAGAGAACCCAGTGCTGCATCTTTTAGACCAGCACTGACCCTGAAAAGTAATTCTAAGCGTGCTTACCAGTAACTTGTATTTCTTTCCATAGGAATCCATTGTGTGGTTTTCAGCAGAAAAGTTTCAAAGTGTCCATTTTTGAAACGTACAAATATTCCTCTAAAATCAGCCGAACTACGAATTCTGATTTTCTCAACTGTTCTCAGGAGAGAACCCAGTGCTGCATCTTTTAGCCCAGCACTGACCCTGAAAAGTAATTCTAAGCGTACTTACTAGTAACTTGTATTTCTTTCCATAGGAATCCATTGTGTGGTTTTCAGCAGAAAAGTTTCAAAGTGTCCATATTTGAAACGTACAAATATTCCTCTAAAATCAGCCGAACTACAAATTCCAATTTACTCACCTGTTATCAGGAGAGAGCCCTTGGCTGCATCTTTTAGCCCAGCACTGACCCTGAAAAGTAATTCTAAGCGTACTTACTAGTAACTTGTATTTCCTTCCATAGGAATCCATTGTGTGGTTTTCACCAGAAAATTCTCTATGTGTCCATTTTTGAAACGTACAAATATTCCTCTAAAATCAGCCGAACTACGAATTACGATTTACTCACCTGTTATCAGGGGGGAATCCGGGGCTGCATCTTTTAGACCAGCACTGACCCTGAAAAATAATTCTAAGCGTACTTACTAGTAACTTGTATTTCCTTCCATAGGAATCCATTGTGTGGTTTTCAACAGAAAAGTTTCCATTTGTCCATTTTTGAAACGTACAAATATTCCTCTAAAATCAGCCGAACTACGAATTCCAATTTACTCACCTGTTATCAGGAGAGAGCCCAAGGCTGCATCTTTTAGCCCAGCACTGACCCTGAAAAGTAATTCTAAGCGTACTTACTAGTAACTTGTATTTCCTTCCGTAGGAATCCATTGTTTGGTTTTTACCAGAAAAGTTTCTAAGTGTCCATTTTTGAAACGTACAAATATTCCTCTAAAATCAGCCGAACTATGAATTCCGATTGACCCTGAAAAGTAATTTTAAGCGTACTTAACAGTAACTTGTATTTATTTCCATAGGAATCCATTGTGTGCTTTTAAGTAGAAAAGTTTCTATTTTCACAAACTAAAAAATAACTTTAACACATTCTTTCAACTGTTTACAGGAGATTCACCTGTGCTGGATCCAGGATCCACCACTTAGTAAGAAAAAGTAACGATAACACTACTTACCTGCGAAGTGAATTTTCTGCCATAGGATAACATTGGTGATTCTATGTAAAAAAAATTCTGTGTCAACTTTTAAAATTCAATAATAATCCTTAAAAATCACTACTGTAACCAAAACACTTTTACTCAACTGTTTACAGTAGATGTCCAAGGACTGAATCTAGCATCCAGACCTGTAGTTAGAAAAGTAATCCATAAAGTAACTAATTGCATTTGACTAGAAATTCACATTGAGCTCAATGTTGCTTTGTGTTTGAAATTGTGTTGCTCACACAACTGTAACTACTGTACTTAAAAGTCTATTGCCTATTTGCAAAGTATTTAAACTAAAGTAATTCTTTCTGAGAAAGTATATTTTGTATTGTAATGTATAATGTATTTTAAAAAAAAAATCTAAAAATAAACAGTTTAAACAATGTAGTAAATCAGTATAAAAAAATCAGTATAACAATTAATACATAAAAAATTGTCATTTACAAAACCTTTGAAATTCACTGAAAAAACCATAGGTTTCATGCCTGATATAGTTAGGATTTAGCATTTAAAAAACCTTTGAAATTCACTGAAAAACCATAGGTTTCAGACCTGATATCGTTAGGAATTAGCATTTAAAAAACCTTAGAAATTCACTGAAAAAACAATAGGTTTTAGGGGTGTTATAGTTAGCTGGACATTTCACTCGAACAAAACCATTGACATTCCTCCATTATAGTGAGTTGTACTAAATACATCTCACGCGCCCGCAATCCACTGCTGATGATGTCACATATTACATCATTAATGACATGGTCAGTGACATCACTGATGACATCTCAAATGACATCACTGATGACATCATCCACGTGACAATCAGATACACCTCATCATACACTAGTATAACCTTTCATCACTCACTGTAAAACACAGAGTGCCACATTTAAAAGCATTGACACACCAATACAAGTTTCTAAACACCCTCTCAGTGATTCCTAGATCTATACACACATCTAATCACTTACCTATAGATTCACTCATACATGCTGTCAATGATCAATAGAACACTATCAAATATACTTATACACCTACATCGACATTACACACCAGCACACATCCTAATCACTTATGAAGTCGTCCTACTCACTTATGCAAACAATGGATCATACTTACTTTTACTTCGCTATACACTTATAAAAACACCACTTCATCTATTCATATAGATAATAACTCATACTAAGGGGCCGATTCCGATCATGTAAAAACCGGGTACGAACCGTCGGACGGAGCATTTTCTCCGTCCGATTCGTACCCGGTGCGAAAACCGTACAAAAATGCAAGTACGATTCGGACGGAAACACCATTTCCGTCCGAATCGAACAAAACACCGACCGATGAAATTCTCCATACAAATGTGATCCGGGAAAGCGCCGACGTGACGTCGGGATGCATCCAGGCTGCGTTGCACGAACCAGGAAGTGCGATTCGTATCGACGTCATCCCGCACGGATTATATTTTCCGGCTGCCAAAAACTGCTGGGAAAGCTGGACGACGCACACAAGGAGCCATGGACCCGAACCTACGTGCCATCCCGGCCCTCATAGCAGTCCACCTGGTGTACAGGAACCGACGCAGACGCCGCAGAAGGTCAGAACAACACCCAGGGGCAAAGGGGGGGGGCAGGGGCAGGAAACATTACCCCCACCCAAGTCACAAAACATACATGCCCTTGACATACCTGACCATCAGGGCCTGGTCACTACGAGGTGGGGGGGGCGTGGCCAGCAACGCATGCGTCCGCCACAATGGAAGTGGATGATGACGCGAACCTGCAACACAACTATTCTGGTACGTACCGTACACACGCCTTAAGAGCGTGGGTACGGGCCGTACCAGCATTGTTGGGGTGATGTCGGGGTATGCGTGGTACGACCCGTACCCACGCTCTGAAGGCCTGGGTACGGTGCGGACCCCTACAGCACCCCAACAATGGGGGTACACACCGTACCCACATTCCAAAGGCATGGGTACGGCCCGTACCCAGGCCTGCAGAGCGTGGGTACGGGTATGTACTGAGCGTACCCACACCCCACCCGTGTATGTACGTACCGTACCCACACCCCACCCGTGTATGTACGGACCGTACCCACACCCATGTATGTACGGACCGTACCCCCACCCCACCCGTGTAGGTATGGAGCGTACCCCCACCCGTGTATGTTCGGAGCATACCAACACCCCACCCGTGTATGTACGGACCGTACCCACACCCCACCCATGTATGTACGGACCGTACCCCTACCCCACCCGTGTATGTACGGAGCGTACCCCCACCCGTGTATGTATGGAGCGTACCAACACCCCACCCGTGTATGTATGGAGCGTACCCCCACCCGTGTATGTACGGAGCGTACCAACACCCCATCCGTGTGTGTACGGACCGTACCCCCACACCACCCGTGTATGTATGGACCGTACCCACACCCGTGTATGTACGGACCGTACCCACACCCGTGTATGTATGGAGCATACCCCCACCCGTGTATGTACGGAGCGTACCAACACCCCACCCGTGTATGTACGGACCGTACCCCCACACCACCCGTGTATGTATGGATCGTACCCACACCCGTGTATGTACGGACCGTACCCACACCCGTGTATGTACGGACCGTACCCACACCCGTGTATGTATGGAGCATACCCCCACCCGTGTATGTTCGGAGCGTACCAACACCCCACCCGTGTATGTACGGACCATACCCACACCCCACCCGTGTATGTACGGACCGTACCCACACACCACCCGTGTATGTATGGACCGTACCCACACCCCACCCGTGTATGTACGGAGCGTACCAACACCCCACCCGTGTATGTACGGACCGTACCCCCACCCCACCCGTGTATGTACGGACCGTACCCCCACCCCACCCGTGTATGTACGGACCGTACCCACACCCCACCCGTGTATGTACGGAGCGTACCAACACCCCACCCGTGTATGTACGGACCGTACTCCCACCCCACCCGTGTATGTACGGACCGTACCCACACACCACCCGTGTATGTACGGACCGTACCCACACCCGTGTATGTACGGAGCGTACCAACACCCCACCCGTGTATGTACGGACCGTACCCCCACCCCACCCGTGTATGTACGGACCGTACCCACACCCGTGTATGTCCCGAGCGGACATGGCCAGATATAGGAGTGGTTGGTGCCTAACAACCCCAGCAGTGCCCAGACATAGGAGTGGTTGGCGCAGAGTCCCCCAGCAGTGCCCAGACATTGGAGTGGTTGGTGCCTAACACCCCCAGCAGTGCCCAGACATAGGAGTGGTTGGTGCAGAGTCCCCCAGCAGTGCCCAGACATTGGAGTGGTTGGTGCCTAACACCCCCAGCAGTGCCCAGACATAGGAGTGGTTGGTGCCTAACACCCCCAGCAGTGCCCAGACATAGGAGTGGTTGGTGCCTAACACCCCCAGCAGTGCCCAGACATATGACAATATACCCCATACACAAGTACAGTGACCACCAAGGATGATACCCATGATGCAGGTGGAGACATTGCTGAGCCTGCATGCCAAAACTTAAAGGGATCCCTCACACACCCAGGAAATGTAGAAACAGCTCAGCACAGCAATTGGGAGACACCCTGCATGGGAAAATGGCAGGCTCCACAGAGGAAGGAACACACCTTGGGACAATGTCACCATACAGTGAGAGCAAACATGACCAAATATTATTCGCAGAGACCTTGTGATGGTACGCAGATACCATGGTACACCCCATGAGCAGCACACTACAACATTTCCCTGACCCCTAACACATTATCACCACCCCAACTCAGGGAGCACCAGCACCAACAGCAAGTCCAGGAAAGCATTAGTGTGCAAAACAAAAACAAAATGCTTTATTCAGCATGAAAAATAAATTGTTTCAAATGTCCACTATATACAAGGCCCATGAGCCAGGCCATCAGCAAAGTCCTGGGGGGGTACACATCGGGACATGTGTCCCCTAGCTTGCCTGCACAGTTCACATGTCCATTTCATCCACAGAAGAGGGGGCATCAGGGGGGGGACCAGGCACCGCAGGGACAGGAGGGGCAAGGGTAGGTGTTGTGGGTGCAGGGAGGGACGACTCCGCCACAGGGGGTGGTGCAGCGCCAAAGATGGATGCAAGTTTGGCGCTGCACACTGCTGCCAGTTCGTCAAGCGACTCCCCTGCACCCGGAGAAACAACAGGCCCCAAGGAGGGGGGGTCAGAGGGATGGGTCGCAGCACCACTGGGGGAGGGTGTGGACAGGGGGGGACTCAACTCCCCTGACCGTGGACCCCTTTGACCGCTTGCGGGGCGGTGTCACCGTGGGGCTCAGGGACAGAGCGTGCATGAATGATTCCTTGTCTGTACCTGGTCCAGGAGAGCTGAGGGGAGTGGATTGGGAGGGAGGGGGTTGTGATGTATATGGACTCCCACTGTGGCTGCGTGTCCTACGTTTCCCCCCCCGCCCCAGTGGGTGTGCCTACTTCACCCTGTGTGTGCGTGCGAGGAGGTGTGCGCTTTGCCTTCCCTGGTGGTGTGGTGCCTGTGTCTGGTGGGGTGCGTGCATGGGAACATCTGGGTGTGCGTGGGACAGGTATGGGAGTGGGAATTGTGAATGGTGCAGGGGCAGGGGCGGACGCAGCGCTGCAGGAGATCCACTGCTGCAGTCAGTGTCGAGTCTATGGACCTCAGCAACTGGCGTTGGTCAGACTGCGCAGCCGAGATGCCCTCCATGTATGCCTCCATCTGGGTCAGCACTCGTGTGTGGCCATGGGGGACATTAAGCATCGCAGTCTGACCAACCTGCGACTGCCACAGGATGTCCACAGACTCGGCATTCACAGCAGCAGTGGTGACAGGGGCAGGGGGTGCGGTGCCTGGCAAGAAGGAGACATGTGGGGACCACGCACGGAGGGAAGGGACACGAGCAAGTGGGAGGCCGGTGATGTAAATTGAGGTGGCGGGGGGATGTGGAGGGCTGCCTTCAGCTGGGGGGGCATCCTCCGCCACCTCAGGGAGCTCAGCCTCGGACCCGTCTGCGTCATAGTTGGTGGTGCCAGTCGACAGGTCCTCCGCCTCACATTTCCCTCGGCCTCCGTGCCACTCGATGTGCCAGACAGGACAGCACTGCTGGCACTGGTGCTCGCTCCCTCCTCCCGGTCCGTGCCAGTGTCTCATTCCGTGTCCCCCGACGATGCTGTGGGCAAGGTGAAGAGACAGGAGATAATCAGACACCTGTACACATATGTCACATGAGTCAAATCTACATAGGTCACAGTACATAGCCTGAAAAGCAACAGTAGTAACATCTACAATACAATGTACATATGTAGGCCATGCAACACACAGTTTGTTGACCCACCATGCCACTGAGAAACAATGGAGAGCATGACACAACAGCAAATAACTTGACATCAAATTTGACAGAGGAGGCAGCCTCTGGGGACAATCGTGCACAGCATCTGCACCACACAGCGTTGCCAAAAAAGGGATGAGCAGGAACCATGTCTATTAACTTTTGGCACATGCTGCTAAGCTAATACATTAAACCATACCAAACATGACTGGGTCACTGCACCTTGAGTGTATGTCCAGACAAACATCACACACAGGTCCGACCCAGAAAGGACACTTATGTATTTGACATGTAGGCCTTGGCCGCACAAACCACCCACACCGGAGACAATGTCATTGAGACAGAGGAAGTACTTACACCCCTTATTCTGGGATAAAGACACATGGACTCCACTAAATCCTGACTGTACACAGACTACCCCTGTTGCGCCTGTCCACATATATCATTGACAAACAACCATCATCAGATTGTCGTACCAAGACACACAGGCACTGCCCACTGTGAGTATGCAGCAGCAAAATTGGGTCACCCGGTACAGTGGACACAAGTAGCACCCTTTACGTAAATACAGATGAGGCCAGGGTACACTGCCACCCAGCCCAACCTATGCCGAAGACACAGTGAATGTCCATATTGTTGGATGACGCACATGATACCTAGGAAAAGGTGCCCCAGGGCACGGTAGTGCCCACACTCCTCCATGGACCTGGATGGATATGACTGCAACTGAAGAAACCGTCCCTGCACTATGCAGTACTCCCACTCATGCATATCATGTCAGAGGGCACAAAATTGGACATGCATGCTGTAAGGCAGTACACTTTGAAGACACAATCCTGTGTCGGGACTCCCCATCAGTGCCAACTGACATAGACCCCACAATGACTGAACTGGCCAGGGCACAGGCAAGGTCCCAAAACCTGTGACACATCACCCCCACACATGATGCTGCAAGCATTGGGCACTTGGTTTAACTGCCAGCCTAGATAACCTTGTGCAAGGGTGACTACACACAGACCAGGGAACACATGGCAAGGAGGGGAAGGGAGGAAGAACAGCACCGGTCTACTTTGGGGAACAGGTCATGCACTGCACATTCAAACCCTGGCAGTGCATCCATGCACCTGCGCACCTCCAAAAGCTGGTGACACACAACAAACACACATGTACCTACCCCCTTCCAGCTGCTGCTTCTCCGCTAGGCGCCTATCCAATTCGGGGAAGACCAGCGCCAGCACACGCTTGTGGATGTGGGTCAGACGCCGGCGCCCATAGTTCTTGTGACTCTCAGGTGAGTCCCCCAGCAGGACCCGTGTGATCCTCCTCATCCAGCACCGGATATCCTGCCAGCGTTTCCTCACCTGAGACAGGCGCCGCTTCCGACCATCCGTATTCCTCACGGCACTGACGGCTTGCTTCCAGATCTCCCCCTTGGCAATGGCGCCTACCTGTGAGGATGCAAAAGTGAGAATACATTAATCCACCTGAGCAATGACACAGAGACACACATATTGATAATTTCTCTGGTTTGAACAGGCCATGGTATGCATGCAACTCATTGCACCTTTGTCATAGGGACATTATCCTCTGGGAAAGGCCAAACGCACTACGTGCCAGTGAAAGTACCCAGGTGGCATGAGGGGTGCCACACACTCAATGACCCGGGATCACACTGTGCATCACAAGCTACACCAGGATTATGTACAGCACCTCAAAGCAGTCACCTGCCCCAGCACACTGACGCAACCGCAGCAGAGTACACAGACACACACAGGCACAGGACAATCACCTGCCATTGCCAACTGCGGGTACAAACCTCACCCTGCCCATGTGCCACTAGACTGGGGGGTGTCACAGGTGTGGGGCTGGCTCAGCACGGCAGTCACACAGCACTGCTCCCTGCTCACATCAGATGGCCAGGGTATATCCATCCCTCATGCAGCTGGTGTGCAACACTCCCCATATGCACTCACCCACATGACAGGGGACTTACACACACACACCAATGTCCAGGGGACAAACACAGCATTTGGACACTCACAGCACAGGTACACTGAACAAACACACAGCTATGGGTACTGTCACCTGTCACACTGGGGGGAACACAGGATCACATCAGGACTGTGGAAACAACATTCCCAGGAGGAGTAGCCAGGCAGAGTGTGGCATGCACCATGCATTCATTGTCACAGTAAGCACTATGCAAGTGAGGAGTGCACACAGGAAACACAGCATGCTGTGCATGGGTGACATGAGGCCTTCCCCACCCTGGGACCCACTCTAAACCACATTGCATGTCTGTCACACATGGACACAATGCCAGAAGTCACAGTCACACAAAAGGGGCACAGTCTAAGCTAGTGGAGTCTGCACTTACCTGAACCCCTGGTCGACCATACAGGCTATGGTACTGTGGGAGGATCACGTCAATCAGGGCCACATTCTCCTCCTGTGTGAATGGCTGTGACCTCTCCACAGACCTGGACATGGTGCCAGAGGAATCACGAGCAGCAGCAGTGGTCACGGATGAAAGTTTGTGCAGGCAAGTGCTCTCTCATGGGACCTGGCTGCCTTATATCTGCCTTGCTGGCCTGTTCCATGTACAGGAGTACAGAGTGATTGGTCAGTCACATTTGCATCCTACGTTTCCTCCAATCCCTTCAAACCTGCCCCAGTGAGTGGCTTAGCATGGTTTCAAATTTGATGATGACGTCAAGTCAACAACCACTTTGCAACAAAGTATATTCTTCCAAACTGACTTCTGCTGGGCACCTGTTGCTCAAATTCAAAATTCAAACTCGGTCTCCATGACAATCAGCATGAATTTAGGCCCTTATACTTGTCCCTCATGTGTCCCCTATGTGTTTTCTATATTTACACACAGGTACGGTGCGTTCCATGCCCTAGGGCACCCCAAATTCAGTAATACGGACCGTACACGCACGTGTACGGTCCGTATTAGTATGGCAGTGATCGCGTACGCGTCCACCATGGTAATACGGACTGTACACGCACGTGTACGGTCCGTACTGCTGTGGCGTACACATACGCCAGCACCCACATAGTGATCCGGACCGTACACGCGCGTGTACGGTCCGTATTAGTATGGCAGTGCTCGCGTATGCGTACGCCACAGTAGTACGGACCGTACACGCGCGTGTACAGTCCGTATTACCATCGCGTACGCGAGCACTGCCATACTAATACGGACCGTACACGCGCGTGTATGGTCCGGATCACTATGTGGGTGCTTGCGTATGCCACAGTAGTACGGACCGTACACGCGCGTGTATGGTCCGGATCACTATGTGGGTGCTGGCGTATGCGTACGCCATAGTAGTACGGACCGTACCTCAGAGCGTATGTAAGGTGCGTTTCACACCTGACAGTGGTGACAGGCGGCACACAGACAGGAATGGAGCTGTAATACTAGGCCAAGGCTGGACATCAAGGCATTGTCTGTGCAGTACTACATGTGTCGGGCACAGGTGTGTCAGGCTGTGATGTGGCTCTTAACTCATGAGGTGTGAGGCAAAGAAATGTACGATGAGCTGTGTACACATGTCGTGTGTGATGGTGCACCATGTGCCACACATCCCCTTCACTCCTTTGACATGTGTGCATGTAGTACAGACTAGTAGAGCCATGCGTCACTGGCATGGCATAGTCACCGACACCCGCACCTGTCCCCTGATGCCAGGTACACGTAATATTACACCTGACATGTGGAAGCCCGCGTTGCACGCTGTAACCATGTCATGTTTGTGTCATGTGTTTCCATAGGTTTGCTGTAGGTGTTTTGGTCAAATGCATCTGCAGTTGCTGCAACCAACATGTGTATGTGTGTAGATGGGCATGGCACACTGTTATGCACACCAGCCCACATTTGTGATCCGACGTGAGGTGTGTATGTATGCAACTACACGGAGTATGAAAACAAGGACATATCTGAATGCTCTCTCAATGTATGTATGATCAGTCTTGACATGTACTCCTCCATGGCAATGTGTGTGGGCTCTCCTTTTCCTATGACATGTGACCTGTGCATCTAGTGTTCCCCAACCTGTCTGTACCATACACATCCTTCTTCTGCACATGTGTGGATATCTGTGACTCCTGTGATGCGTCTGCCTGTTCACTTACACTGGCCCACATCTAGTCTCATGCCATGTCATGGTGAGCTTGAGACTCAACGTTTGTGGCTGGCTCTTGGTAGGAGTGTCACCTGCCTGGCAAACGTGTCCAGGATATGTTGCACAGACCTGACTCCGTATGTGGCATATTTGTATTGGCTGTTTAACATGTGCTCAGTACATTGACATTGTTGTTGTACAGTACTCACTCTTCGTTGTCCCTTCCATGTTACTGCAGGGCTCCGCCTCTCCCTCGACGAATGCCAGACCTGGCTGCCCTGCATGAACGGGACTGTATACGCCGCTACAGATTCAGCCAACGGTTGATTGATGAGTTGACTGGCCGGCTGGAAGCACACCTCCTCCCGCGACACAGGTATCCCAGTGCACTGACACCCAAGATGAAGGTGATGGCAGCCCTACATTTCCTTGCCACGGGTACGTTTCAACATACCATTGCTGATGTCAGGGGCATGTCCCAAACCATGTTCAGCCGTGTTCTGCATGATTTCTTAGAGGCCATGTTGGTTCACCTGGATGAGTACATTAAATTTCCAACTCCTGAGCAGTTGACAGGTGTCAAGCGTGAGTTCTATGCCCTGGGAGGGATTCCCTATGTCATTGGGTCAATAGATGGTACACATGTGGCTTTGGTACCACCACAGGCACAGGAGGTAGTGTATAGGAACCGCAAGCATTACCACTCCATTAATGCCCTTATGGTGTGTCTTGCCAACATGGTGATTTCACATGTCTGTGTTCGTTTTCCAGGATCAGCACACGATGCCTACATCATGAGGCGTAGCAGGGTGCCAGAAATGATGCTGCAGCTGCGGAACGAGCGAGCATGTATTGTTGGTGGGTATACTCTGGCAGTCCAGTGTTTAGCGTCATCTTCCTGTCTCACTGCTTCTCCTGACCCACTTCTGTCCATGATGTTTCCATGTAGGGGACGCAGGCTATCCCAAAATGCCATGGCTGATCAAGCCTATCCGCAACCCCAGCACGGCTGCCCAGCACCGCTACAACAACGCCCATGGGCGGACCAGGCAAGTCATAGAGAGGACGTTTGGCCTCCTGAAGAGCCGATTACGGTGCCTCCACAAGACCGGCGGCGCACTCCCATATGCCCCGGTGAAGGTGTGCAAGATCATCATCGTCTGCTGCATGCTGCACAACACAGCAGTGGAGAAAGCTGTTCCACTCATACTGGATCAAGATGACCAGGACCACCCACCCGTGGAGGATGAAGGGCTTGGTGACGGGGCAAGTGATGTGGAGGAGGAGGAGGTGGTAGAGGACATCCGGAGTCGGCTCATACGCGAGTTCTTTGCTTAGTGGTGAGTTCCAGTGTCTGTGTGTGCATGCATTGGGCCGTGAGTGGCATGTGTTGCAATGTGTGTGTCCATCTGCATGTCTGCCAAGTGAGTCAGTGGTGTGTATGGATGTGTCACTCGAGTGATGGCGCAATATAAGAATGTTAGTCCAGAGTCATCATTGTCACCTAGCATGTTGACAACCTGATACGTGTTGAGTACATGCACATGCTTGCGGATGTGCTTCTTTGGGCTGACTCCTTGTGTGTCTCTCTTCCACAGGTACTTGCGCATGCTGTCTGCTGGTGGCATTCTTGTGCTCCTGCTACTCCTCATGAACAAAGCAACATGTGCTGAATCAGCGTCACATGCACGGACAAGTTTGGAAATCTCCTTAGGGTAAGGGATGCATCACGGCTTTTTGGGTGTGGTACTAGTTTGTAATGTGTGTGCACTGCTCCTGTTCATGTTTGGTCAATTAGCATACATGTAGATTCAACATGGGGTACATGACATGGAGCAGACTTCACCTGACTCAATGGTCAGACTTGGTGACTGTCATCTGTAATGGGATTGGGGATTGTGATGAAGCCATCAGTGTGTGTAACACTGGCCTCGGAAACATACAGGTTGCACCGGGTTGACATGGTGTGTGATTGCCCCATCAGAGCCTCAATGGTGTATAGCAGCCTCTCCGTGAGCAGCTGGGGGTGTTTAGCTGTTACCCGTCACTTGTGTGCCAGTTCAATGGATTACCAGCATCTGTGTTGCAATGGGGGGTGCCAGTGTTGCTTCCACATGTTCATCCACATGACCTGTGTATGTGTTGACAGAGTTGCATTGTCATTCCAACACACATGACTAATAAATGTGTCCCTCTGTCTCCAAGGTGCCTCATCTCTGTCAATGGTGGTCTGTTGCCACTGTGCATGCAGCATGTCTGGCATAGTTTACAGAGGTGGTGCATATGAGTCTATGTGTAGAGTAGCAAGATGCTAGCGGTTTGTCAGGGATTAGAATCTGTATTATGCACAAGATGCACAGTTCCATCCACCTCAAGGCAAGGGAGATCATCCCCCAGGGCAACTACAACATCTGTGTCTTATCCTACCCTGCAGTCTACAGACATGTGCGTTACTACTTCCATGATACTTGTCCACATCCAGGGTGAAGGACTGGGCTATTCTAAGGCCCAGCGGTGCCAGGGGACAACACCTGAAACCTTCGTGGGTTACCTGTTCCGGCGTACAAAACACAGAGACACGGGACACTTCCTGCGGCGTCAAAGATCAGCGTTTATTTACTGCAGGGATACAGAAATCGCAAGAAGTACACAACGTGTAGGTTCTGAGAGACTGCTTCAAATTGCACAAGTGGATCGCTCCTTTTATACACATTTTCGTCATTGATCAGCATGGCGAACAAAAGGTTACAACTCAGTTCCCACAGTAAACTTCAGAAAGGTCGCATTCATGTTTTCAGAAACCCGGAACATAATTACAGCAGCATTGCCGGTTCCCAACTGTAAAAGCACACTAAGCACATTCCATTCTGACCATAACGAATTAGAGGAAGGGACAGAAACAGATGCAAAGGAAAAAACAAGGATGCACAATAATTTAGAAAACAGTGGAGAGAGCAATATCGGAAACTTGATTGCAGGATCAAAGGACTCGTGCCTAATGTATGCACGACTGAAACAATAAACTAGCACGGCAAGATGAGCCTCGAGCGGAGCCATCTCGCCTTGCCGTGTCATCCCCCTCATCATAAAAACACCTTCAAAGGAACATGTGTCCTCCACGAAAGCTTGGGAATCCCAGGGTCACGAAGCGGACAGTGTCCGTTCGCTGGCTACTTGAGGGCAAGAGACAAAATGGACGCCGTATCTAAAATGGAACCCAAGGGTTCAGATGGACATGCCCAGGAATGAGACAAACCATACATAGTAGCGTAGCGAAAACGTGTACACCCACTAAACTCGTCATTTGCGGTTCGTAGATACCAAACTCGTCCATATTCGAACATACCCAAAATGTCAGTTCGATTCCCACGGAACCTCAGACGCTCCTTTTGCCCTCATGTAGGCAAGCACTAGTCGAGATCAGAATCGATTTCGATATTCATCAAATCGTTCAGTTGCTGCTGGAACATCATTCTATTCATCAACGTCTCTTTGGTAACTGATGGCCGTCTTATACACGTTGTAGCACAGAGGCCACATAAGGCCGGACCACACTGCACGCAAAGACAACACGTGAACAGAAACGTTACAACAACTCCTACGATCATCAGAATCTTCCAACCCCAGGTTGATATCAGGCCCCAAAACCATCCTAGAAGCGTCCAATTACCCTCGTCCACGTGTATGGACTCGGAGATCTTATGCAGCTTCGAGATGGCTTGGTAAACGGTTGGAGCGTTGTCAGGAATGAAAATGCAACAGCTCGAATGAATCACTTTGCACACACCACCTCTGTCTGCAAGAACAACGTCTAGAACCATACGGTTCTGCAACGTCATAAGTCTATCCGCCTGAAGTTCCGCTGTTAAATTACCAAGAGCACTCGCAGTTATGTTAGCAGTCAATTCTACCACACGGGTCAACTGTCTCAGGTTCCTACTATTAACCATAGGTCCCCAAAACGGCAAGAAATCCTTAAAGAAATCTCCTGCTTCTTGACCAGCAGTGTCCTCTTTGCTGACAACGCCTCTCACAACTCTAGTTTTGTGATAGTCTGAGGCAACCGTAAAAGTCGGTGGCAAAAGATTCGCAATATAACAGGTTCCCGAAAAGTCACGGGGCAACCATGTATATGCACGCTCATAACATACGAAATAGGTACCCTTGGCAGTCAGGAAAACAGGGGAAGAGAGCATCGGTAAAACATACGTGTCAGTACAAGCACTCTCCCCAAGCTGGGCTCTCGGATTTCGACCAAGACCTTTCAAGCAGAAATTACCGAGGTGGGGTACGATCCATATTGGAGACGAGCTCTTGAACATTTCGTTCGTACAATCTTATGCAATTTTGATCTTTGCGCCGACATCCTTTCTACTTCCAACAGCTTAGAGAACGCCATCCTCTAAAAACCGTCCGTGACGTCCTTGACGCACTTCGTTCTGAGTAGCGATTATCAATTCCCAGGAGTTCCCAGGAATCGACAAAAGGTAACTGACCTAGTGTCAGGAACCTGCTAAACAGAAGGAAGTACCCGCACGGCCCTACGGTTAACCCGGATGATAGGTTTTCTTAAACAAACATTCAACTTAATAAAATCTCTTAGCTGTAAAAAGTACACGTAAAAAGAAATTCAAAAATCAGCAAAGGATGCAATTGTTCTTAATGTTCGTGACAACAGTAAAGGAAAATATAGAAAAATGTTATTAGTCTTTGTCATGTGAATGAAGAAAATATCGACTTCTTCCAGGTCGAGTCTGCTCTTCAAATAATTGTTCAGCTGGTGAAACAGTGTTCAATCGATCAGATGACAATTCAGACCTTGAGTTCTCCAAAACTGACGACTCATCAGATGTGTCCGGCTGCAATGAATTGTCTACTACAGGTTGAGCATCGCTAAACGGCACGTAACGTAGAGGGGTCTCGGTTTCCGCTCGCAATACCAGTTCTCACCCAATTATCTGTTGGTGAAGGGATCGGAACCTTTTTGGTATGGGTGGCATGCACCCAGTTCTTTCTGCCTTCCAACCGAACTGCAGTCCTTGTAGCTAGCAACACTTGAAAGGGACCCACAAATCTCGGCTCCAAGTTGCGTTTTCTGCCAAAATTGCGGGTGACAACCCAGTCACCTGGTTGGAGCCGATGTCCAGGACCCTCTGTCTGTCCCGGTAAAGCTTCAAAGACCTGTTGATGAATTAACCTCAGTTTAGCAGTCAGATCATGAAGATAATCAATTAACATTGGATACTCAAGACTATCAAAGGCCTTAGGCCTTGGGACTCCCCAAATGTTCGCAGGGCGGCCGAACACGATCTCGTATGGGCTAAGCCCTACTCGAGAGTGCACGGTCGCCCTGGTTGATAAGAGAGCCAGAGGCAAAGCATCAGGCCATGACAAACCAGTCGTAGCTTGTATCTTTGCAAGTTTCAGTTTCAGAGTACCATTGTACCCTTCAACCAAACCCGCTGCCTGAGGATGATTGGCGCTATGGAATTTCTGTCGAATTCCAAGGCCCTTACACACACTCTGCATCACACTTCCCACAAACTCACTTCCATTATCTTACCACACAATCCGTGGCATTCCATACCGAGGAAAGTATTCCTTCAGTAGGACTTTCGCTGTGGACAGGGCAGTATTATCTTTAAGAGGATAAGCCTCTATCCATCTGGAGAACGCACAAACCACAACTAAAACGTACTTCAGATTATTGCATCTCTCCATATGGATGAAGTCCAGTTGGATAACCTCAAAGGGACACGTAGGAGGGGCAAAATGGCCAGGTGGAGTGGGGGTGCCCTTGCCAGGATTATACATCAAACACACCATACAATTCTTAACCACTCTCTCAGCACATTTAGCGATACCATCATTCTTCCATACAGGAGACAATAACTTACATATACCTTTCGCGCTAATATGTGACAAGCCGTGAGCCATAGTCACAACGGCTAGCACATATGCATCCGGTAACATCCAACTCTGACATTCCGACAAGTCAACCCAACATCCATGGGTGTCTAACTTTCCCGTACTTTCTTTCCACTTGGTCTTTTCAGTTTTAGTGGCCTCATTCTGAATTGCTTTCACGCTCTCAACAGTGTCTTCACACATACCAGTCTCCGTCGGCCACCTCACTGAACTCGTAACATACATTCGGGACGCAAGATTCTTAGCCATTTCCTTAGCAATCTCATCCGCAAATGCATTACCACGACCAACATCATCCGTAACCTTTCGATGCGCACTACATTTAATGATTGCCACCTGTTTAGGTAATGTAAGTGCATCCAAAAGATCGTTCACAAGCTGTCCGTGTTCTTCGTACCATGCGATGTCATAAATCCTCTCTCTCTCCACAATCGGCCAAAGCTATGTGCAACACCAAACGCATACTGACTGTCAGTAAACACATTCACTCGCTTTCCCTTAGACAAGACACACGCTCTCGTCAACGCAATCAACTCTGCCGCTTGCACTGAATTCTGACTCAATCTCGCAGTTTCCACAACCGTACTCAACGTCACTACAGCATACGCAGTCGTCACATCACCATTCGGCAACTTAAAACATGTGCCATCAACATACAAAGTGCCATCGGGGTCTATCAATGGAGTGTTTTTCAGGTCAACACGACCCTTCGTTTCTTCTTCAGTTCGTAAATAACAATCATGTGGTGGTACATCATTCGATTCCATATTAGTCGGCAACAATGTCGCCGGATTCAGCACATTACAACGCTTGATCTGTATATGACTTGCCAAAAGTGTCAACTCGTAACCGGACAACCTTGCACTCGTCAGATGTTGAGTTTTTGTACGATTCAGGAGAGTGTCAACTGCATGCGGAACCATCACTGTGAGCATATTATCCATAACCAGACCTGCAGATTGTCGAATAGACACCGCAGCTGCCGCTGTCGCTCTCAAGCAACTCGGCAACGCTCTAGCTACCGGGTCTAAGGTCGAGGAAAAATATGCACATGGACGCTGCTTACCACCAAATTGTTGCGTCAAAACACTCAACGCACAACCTTCTCTCTCGTGAACGTATAATGTAAATGGCTTACTGTAATCAGGAGTACCTAACACAGGAGCCGAACACAACGCATCACGCAGTTCAGAAAAACTTTTCTGACATTCTTCCGTCCATGGCAAAGGAGTCGAAACATCCTTGCACGTAAGAGCTATCAATGGCTTCGCTAACAGTGAAAAGTTTGGGATCCACTGTCTGCAGTATGACGTGATACCTAGAAAGGCACGCACATCTCTCTGAGTTGTTGGCACAGTCATTCGAGCGATCGCTGCAATTCTTTCTGGGGTCTACCTTCTTCCCTCCTTTGACAATAAGTGACCTAGATAGGTTACTTCTTGACAACAATATTGCAATTTAGAAGGTGACACCTTGTGATGTAAGTCGCATAGATGCTGTAACAGTGATACTGTAGCAGTTTTGCAAATCTGTTCAGTGTCAGCAGCTACCAACAGATCATCAACGTACTGAATCAAGGCCGCACCAGCCGGTAATACAAACGCCTCAAGTTGACTCTTAAGAGCTTGGCTGTAGATCGATGGACTCTCACAGTAGCCCTGAGGTGCGCGTTTAAACCTGAAGCTGCGACCACCTAACGAGAAACCAAATAGATCTCTGCTTTCCTCAGCAATCGGAATGCTAAAGAAGGCATTCTTCAGATCGATTACCGAGAACCACGATGCAGAATCTGGAATCAGAGTCAGCAAAGCTGTAATGTCAGGCACCACGGGAAACTGTGGAATCATAATTTTATTTACCTCCCTTAAATCAATAACAAAACGATACACAGGAAGCTTGGATGGATCAGTTTGTTTCAAAATAGGTAACACAGGACTATTACACACGTTACCCCGAGTTTCTTCGATGACATCCTTATCGATCAAATCGTAAATGATCGCTAATAGTGCTCGCTCTCCATCAAGAGAGATACGATACTGGGGAATGCGTGGTAGTCGCACATTTGATTGCAATTGAACAACATAAGATGGTATATCCAACAGGCCCACGTCGTTGGGACCCGTCGCCCACAAAGACTTAGGAAGAGAACTCAATTCCGGTGGGAGCTTATCAGTCGACAAATACATAGGAGAGATCACTTTCTGACCCAACGTAAGCTCCACTCCCGCAGGAGAACAATACAAAGTCGCATATAACCGTTTCAACAAATCCAGGCCCAAAAGATTCTTACCACAACCAGTAGTCAAAAGCAAAGGAGCTTCTAACTCACGAGACCCAATTGTAAGGGGCAACGGGCTAGAAACTGGATTGCTAATGGGGGCGCCAGAGAATCCAACGGAAACATTCGTTAAGCCAGACAAAGGCGCGCCAGGGAGTTTCGAATGCATGATGGAGCTTTTCGCTGCACCAGTATCCAACAGAAAAGGTTCAACTACGCCCAATGTGGCAACTGCGACGTAAGGCCCTCTTTGGTCAACCGGAACTGATACCACTCCCTTTCTTTGTCTATGGCTGTCCTAATAATTACCGTCAGCAGCAACTTCATGCTTGACATAATAGTCGTCCACATGATACTGTGCAGATCTACCAAACGATAAATCGCGCCGATCAAAGCAATTTTGCGAGTCTGCTAAAGTGGCAAAACGCTCATTCTGATTCTGAGTAACACCGCGACCTCTACCACGTGATGCTTGTTGAGGACCACTGCGACCTCCTCGAGCCGAAACACCATTGTTTCGGTCACGCAAAACTGGACAATTAAACTTCAGATGGCCCTCACCCCTACAATATGCGCATTGATTATACCCCAACATAGTTCGTGGTGTAGAGGAGTCAGTACGCGGCTGCGACCTAGAAAACTGCGACTGTAATCGATTTTGCTGTTGCGAGTCATTTTGAATCGAGCGCGGGGGATACGCTTGCTGCAATAAGACCTTAGTTTTAAGATCCTTCGTTTTCTTATCTGCACGTTCGCTTTCTTCTTTCTCTCTATTTTCGTAGTATTGGGCCGTAGCTAATATTTGAGCAGTGGTAGAAACAGCCCACGAACTTTCAGAGTTCTTCAATTTGTTGCTTAGTTCAGGAAGCAGATTCAATACAAATTTATCAACAAACAGTCGCTGACCTCCCTCAGTGCTCATATCCTGACCACTGTGATCGATGAATGCCTCCTCAAATCTCGTAAAGAAATCGGAGACACTCTCGTCCTTCTTTTGTTTGCACGCGGACAGTTTGTCCCAGTTAACTCTTATCGCCGGCATAAGCGTTTTCATAAGTGTAATTATCCTCTGGGGCAGATTCTCAATGAGCTGTTCAGGTTTAGCCCCACCAACTTGCCGTGCATCAGCCGCAGCAAGAGCAGCCCAATCACCGCCTAACTCGGCTACGTGATTCTCTTGGCGGATTTTCGCCCAAATCGGTTGAGGTACTACATTACCGAACAACATGTCGATGTCGGCAAGGTTCATAATAGTAGCATCCACTAATTGGGATAACTCCTTATAATAACCTGCCGGATTTTTGCGGGGGTCAGGCAAAGTTTGCTTCACCTGCAAAACTTCCGATCGCTTCCAGGGGAGGTGTATCCAAACTCTCTGAAAGTGTGGTAGAATAGCAGAGACAGCAGCAGGATCACCTGGCATCCACACTGGGGGAACTTCCCGCATAGGGTACTGACCAGATTGTGCCATCCGCTCCTCAGCTTCACCCTCAAACAATGCTCGAGGTGATACCGTAGATCGAAAAGATAACAAACGCTCTAAAGCATGTCGAACATTAGCACCCACAATCATACCACTCGAAAATTGATTCTGAAGTTCAGTGATCTCGGGCGGTACATTGTCTACCGCATCATTATCCAACTCTTCTCTCAAAGATTTACACATTTCCTCGTACACAAATCTTTGTGTGGGCTCATTAAACTGAGAAAACGTCTCAAACTATACGCGAAGTGTACTTCGCAGGATGACTAATCCATTTACGCGCCAGTTTCACTAACGACTCACGTTCTCTACCATCAGGAATTTGACTGCGCCTCTGAGAGACATCAGAAAGATTGGACCCAAGTATCGGTCCAAAAAGTGGAGAATAGAGATTAGTGACAGCACTAAATATACGACTACGAACAGAAGGGGAAGAAGAAGGAAGTACAGGAGTAACTACATTAGGGGTAACCGTAGAAATAGTAGAAGTAGTCGAGATAGCAGGAGTAGTAGTAACAATAGGCTGAAGAGGTACAGGCAAAGGAGCAATAGGGAAAAGAGCGGGTAGCGGAGGATGAACAATTTGCGGCACAAGGGGGTTCGGAAGAACAGGAGGAACGACAGGCTGTCCAGCAGCCGCCAAGACAACAGGTTGAGGAGCAGGAGGAATCACAGGACCCACAGTATCTGGTGCATAGGGAGGTGGTGATTTCAATAGATAAGACAATAAGGGATCCTCGACCGCTTCTTCTCCCGTCTTATCAGGACTAGACGGTAGAACCGGATAACATTTATCCACTGCCATATGATGCAATCTAGCAAAAACTTCCTGCTCCTTCTCGTCCTTGTCTCGCTGATACTGTTCTGCATTTCGCATCACCGCAATAACACCTTCCCTCTTATTTTTCTTAGATTGTTTGATTTCTTTCTGCTTGGCCTCTTTACGCCATAACCGAAAGGAATCAAACATGGCCGGCCGAGCCTTCTTTTTAAACAATTTAGTTTCAAGATTATCCAATATTGCAGTTTCGAAACTACCATGTGGTGGCCAACTAAGAACACCATCATTTTTAGTATAACGAATCCAATATTCATTATATACGATAGGACCTACTCCGTGGCGACTATAGAGCTCATAAATTGGAGTTCCAACTGGAGGTATCGGACATGAATCCTCCAGTCGGGAATCCGTGCTGCAACATTTAAGGAAACCAAACAAAGTACTACGGCCAGGCATCGTGCATGCTAACCGAGTTTACAAACTTCAAGGGCTATCGAATTACGATGTCCTCGCAAAAATGCAAGACCCTCGGTTTTTGGCAATTGCAATTGTCAAATAAAACCCAACAACTAAGAACCAACGACTAAGAACCACAAATGCAATGGAACCATGCAAACAACCAAGTCTACTCTGGGAGCGACCCACAAATACTTAACTGAAAGAGCAATGGCGTCACCAGGAAGGCCCGTCTATCGTCTCGCCGTACAAAGGACTACGCCAGGCGCCAAAACAGGTCGACAGTCAGGGCATCAGTCCGTCGCAGCCGTCAGGAGGCGGGAATCTTCGCGGGAAAAGTCTTCGGGCCACTTATTTCGACAACTGAATCGATGAAGCGGGGTGCACCTTCCCTCAGAGATTTCACACGAAGTTCCTCACGATTGTCGGGCTTTGGACCGGTACCGCTGATGTCGCCCCACGTGGGCGCCAACTGAAGGACTGGGCTATTCTAAGGCTCAGCGGTGCCAGGGGACAACACCTGAAACCTTCGTGGGTTACCTGTTCCGGCGTACAAAACACAGAGACACGGGACACTTCCTGCGGCGTCAAAGATCAGCGTTTATTTACTGCAGGGATACAGAAATCGCAAGAAGTACACAACGTGTAGGTTCTGAGAGACTGCTTCAAATTGCACAAGTGGATCGCTCCTTTTATACACATTTTTGTCATTGATCAGCATGGCGAACAAAAGGTTACAACTCAGTTCCCACAGTAAACTTCAGAAAGGTCGCATTCATGTTTTCAGAAACCCGGAAAATAATTACAGCAGCATTGCCGGTTCCCAACTGTAAAAGCACACTAAGCACATTCCATTCTGACCATAACGAATTAGAGGAAGGGACAGAAACAGATGCAATGGAAAAAACAAGGATGCACAACAATTTAGAAAACAGTGGAGAGAGCAATATCGGAAACTTGATTGCAGGATCAAAGGACTCGTGCCTAATGTATGCACGACTGAAACAATAAACTAGCACGGCAAGATGAGCCTCGAGCGGAGCCATCTGCCCTTGCCGTGTCATCCCCCTCATCATAAAAACACCTTCAAAGGAACATGTGTCCTCCACAAAAGCTTGGGAATCCCAGGGTCACGAAGCGGACAGTGTCCGTTCGCTGGCTACTTGAGGGCAAGAGACAAAATGGACGCCGTATCTAAAATGGAACCCAAGGGTTCCGATGGACATGCCCAGGAATGAGACGAACCATACATAGTAGCGTAGCGAAAACGCGTACACCCACTAAACTCGTCATTTGCGGTTCGTAGATACCAAACTCGTCCATATTCGAACATACCCAAAATGTCAGTTCGATTCCCACGGAACCTCAAGGGTGCATCTGCACAGCTCTGCTACTGCATCCGGCAACCAGGCCACATCAACATCCAAACGAGATGGGGGGAATGGTTCACTGGCAACTGCAGGATGAGCTTCTCAATCCACGCCCACACTCATGATGCAGCCCACAAGCCCAACACAACCTTGTGGCACTGTGATCCAATCCCCATTGTGCCATCACCATGCATCCAACCTTGGCCTGGCCACCATTCTCAACATCCACCTGACTCAAGCATGCAGGACATGGTTGGGCCACATGTCTACACATACCTGGGAGTAGCAACCCAGGACACTCCACATGATCCCTGACCTCTGCGCATGACTGTTGCTCCCCTGAATATGTCTGTAGCCACAGTTGTGCCGGCACCCCCTCAGCTGGTATGGCCCGGCACAGGTGAGTATGGTGCTCCATGTCTGTATGAGATGACACATTGTGACCCATGTGTGTCCTGTGCCAGACTGAGACCCCAGGGTTTGGATGGTTGGAGTTACTTCTGAGATCAGGCATGGTTTGACTTTACAACACACACATGTAGTGGAATAATGCAAAATGACGGCATCAACTCGTGATTGTGATGAATTTATTTGTGGTGGGGTACGGGTTTGTGGGGATGACAAGAGGTGCTTGGCGGGAGTGTAGAATCCAAAGTTCACTGGGGGAGTTGGTATCCTTGCCATTGGAAATCATCAGAGTCTATGCCACAGTCTTTGTCAACATTGGTCAGACGGTGACCAGCAAGTCCATGTGGCAGAGAATGTCATGTGCTGATGTGCTGCTGTTGGGCCAGAGGGCCAGGTGCCAGGCCAGGTGACCTGGGAGATGGTGATGTTTCGCTGACTCTCACGGTCTTCTTCGTGGACGACCCACCTTCCTGCGGGGACCCTCAGGAGCAGGCCGTGACGATGTGTGTGTAGCTCCGTCGGATGAATATTCCTCCTCCTCATCCCTCCCTGTGGCTGGTGATGTTCTTCGCCTGGTTGCACAGGGGGGGTTGCCCCTGTTGTCGGCAATCCGACGGAGTACACTGGTCATTTCGGTTTGCACCGCCACAAGCTCAGCCTGTCTTTCCTCCATCCGTCCTTGGTGTTCCTGTTGACAGGCATTTTGCTCGGCCTGCAGGGTCTTCATCTCCTTGAGGGTCCCCTTGATGTCTGTGAGGGTTGACACAAACTGGTTCATGCCCCTGGTGTCACGCCGGTATGTGTCAATGATGTTGCTGACGTGGGTCAATACCGGTTCCTGAGCCAACTGGTCAGGTTCGCGCCTCCGCCATCCTCCACTCCCGCCACCCCTGCCCACTTGCACCTGGCCTGCCGTTGTGGGCACATCGGGTCTCCGGGACCCCTGAGGGATGGCATTTGCGGTGTCGCCTGCCTCCTCCTGGGTGCCCGGAGGACCGTGTCCCTCCTGGGCAGACTGGCTGTGTTGTCGTGTGCGGGCAGGGCTCCTGGATGTCTCCTGGGATGTGGCAGGAATGGGGGTGGTGGTTGGCACAGTTGTACCTGACGCAGGTGCTGCAGGTGGTTGGACACCAGAGTTGCCAGGTTGGTCTGGGTCATCCACGGAGTGGTGAGAGTCGTCGGTGCCGGTGGGGTCCTCATCACGCAGAGCCCGGTCCTGTGAGTCTTCCCCCCCAGTGTTGGGGGGAGATTGACGACGTTGACCTGTGTGTGAGAGAGACAATGTTAATTGTGTAACATGCGACATCCATGTTTCCTTCATTTTTGAGTTGGCACAGTTCCTCTGGGTAGTTGGATATGTCTTGCATTCCTCCCACAGTGCACTTGTGCATGGGCATGTCCCTTGGCCACAGCTTTCAAGACTTTTCCTATGTGTGACACAATCCCTCTGTCACCCTCCTCCCTCTGTCCGTCTCCCTCTGTCTCCCTCCCTCAGTCACCCTCCTTCCTCTGTCCGTCTCCCTCTGTCTCCCTCCCTCTGTCACCCTCCTCCCTCTGTCCGTCTCCCTCTGTCTCCCTGCCTCAGTCACCTTCCTCCCTCTGTCCGTCTCCCTCCCTCTGTCACCCTCCTCCCTCTGTCCGTCTCCCTCTGTCTCCCTCCCTCAGTCACCCTCCTCCCTCTGTCCGTCTCCCTCTGTCTCCCTCCCTCTGTCACCCTCCTCCCTCCCTCTGTCCGTCTCCCTGTGTCCCCCTCTGTCTCCCTCCCTCTCTCTCCCCCTCTCCCTCCCTCTGTGTGTCACCCTCTGTCACCTCAGGCCAGCTTCCTGGGCACACACAGTTTGCAGGTCTTTCAATGGCCATTGGCTTGTTCATGTGGGTATTTTTCTATTCTCCGGGCACCCATTGGGCAGTGTGTCTGAGTCTGCGCTGCTGCTGTGGCGGTGTGTGCTGCCACTCTTTCAGAGTGATGCATCTTCCTTGGCTGCTGTTATGTGCAAATTGTGCCTTCATACCCATGTCATCCTGCTACGCGGCCACCCTTTGCAGGCAACACAGTACTGTGTGGGGACACACTGTTTGTATGGCTGTGCCCTGGGCCATGTAGGCTGATGGCATTGTTATGTGCTTGTGAGTTGCTCAATGTTAGTTTTGATGCCCCCCCTCCCAGCATCGGGGACATCCTGTCTTGTGTTGTTGTTTTGTGTGGCCTGTGACTTGGCATGGCCGTGATTGGTGCATGGGGCATGGAAGCGCTAGTGGCATGTGTGTGTTTGTGGAGTGTGGTTGTGTCAGGTGCTGGCTTGGGGGGGTGCATACATGATTTGTATTTTGGTTGTGTATGGCGTTCCCCCCATGTGAGATGAGTTGTTTGTGTACTCACCAGGGTCTGGGAGTCCTTCTAGTCCGTGGAGTCCCTCCGGCGCCAGCGTGGCCATCACCTTCTCCTCCCAGGGATGGTATTGTACCGGTCTGCGGGCCGGCCCTCCTCCAGTGATGTTCCCCTGGTTGTGCTCGTCCGTCATTTTTCTCCTCACCGTCCTCTGCAGATCGTACCACCTGTTTTGGCACTCATGCCTGGTCCTTCTGGTGGCCCCAACAGCATTCACAGAATCGACAATCCTCTGCCACATGGCAAATTTTTCGGCTATGCTGGTCTGTCTGACCAATGTTCCAAAGAGCTGTGGCTCGATTCTGAGGATTTCGTCGACAAGGATCTCCAGCTCAACCTTTGTGAACTTTGGATTCTTGGTAGTGGACATGGCGTGGGGTGTGGGTGTGGATGGTTGTGGGGGTGTGGGTGTGGTTGGTTGTGGGTATGTGAGTGTGGTAGTGAAGGTGTGTGTGTGAATGTTATGAGTGTGTGTTTGTGAAGGTGGTTGTGTGTAGGTATGCAAGTGTAAGGTGTAAGGTTCAAGTATGGTGCTGTGTGTTGTCTGTGGGCTCTGGCAGCAGTGGGTCTGTTGCAAAGGCTCATGGTTTGTGTGTGTGGTCCTTTTTTATTGGCCCATTTGTGGGTGTGGCTGTGTTTGAACTTTGGGTGGGTGTGTTATAAGGAGTGGTTGTGTTTTGGGCCTCTGTTTAGCTGTTTGGCAGTTGCAGGTCAGTGTATAGGATGTTTTTGGGCTTGTTGGGCATGTGTTGTGGTGTTGTGCGAATCGAATTGACTCTCCTTGTGTTGTTTTGCTTAGTCCTGGTTCAGTATGAGTGTTTTGGGCGTCTGTAGGGTGCGTACATGGGCCATGTTGTACAGTGCTGACCTTTGCTATGGCTTAGTCCAACTCGTACATGCGCGATGTTGGTTGAGCGTGCTGGTGTAGGGGCCTGGAGTTGGGCGCGTCCATACACGGGTGGGGGTACGGTCCGTATGTACACGGGTGTGGGTACGGTCCGTACATACACTGGTGGGGTGGGGGTACGGTCTGTACATACACTGGTGGGGTCGGGGTACGGTCCGTACATACACGGGTGTGGGTACGGTCTGTACATAGACTGGTGAGGTGGGGGTACGGTCCGTACATTCACAGGTGTGGGTACGGTCCGTACATAGACTGGTGGGGTGTGGGTACGGTCCGTACATACACGGGTGTGGGTACGGTCCGTACATACATGGGTGGGGTGGGGGTACGGTCCGTACATACACGGGTGTGGGTACAGTCCGTACATACACTGGTGGGGTGTGGGTATGGTCCGTACATACACGGGTGTGGGTACGGTCCGTACATACACGGGTGGGGTGTGGGTACGGTCCGTACATACACGGGTGTGGGTACGGTCCGTACATAGACTGGTGGGGTGTGGGTACGGTCCGTACATACACGGGTGTGGGTACGGTCCGTACATAGACTGGTGGGGTGTGGGTACGGTCCGTACATACACAGGTGTGGGTACGGTCCGTACATAGACTGGTGGGGTGTGGGTATGGTCCGTACATACACGGGTGTGGGTACGGTCCGTATATTCACGGGTGGGGTGGGGGTACGGTCCGTACATACACGGGTGTGGGTACGGTCCGTACATAGACTGGTGGGGTGGGGGTACGGTCCGTACATACACTGGTGGGGTGGGGGTACGGTCCGTACATACACGGGTGTGGGTACGGTCCGTACATACACTGGTGGGGTGTGGGTATGGTCCGTACATACACGGGTGTGGGTACGGTCCGTACATACACGGGTGGGGTGGGGGTACGGTCCGTACATACACGGGTATGGGTACGGTCCGTACATAGACTGGTGGGGTGTGGGTACGGTCCGTACATACACAGGTGTGGGTACGATCCGTACATACACGGGTGGGGTGGGGTTACGGTCCGTACATACACTGGTGGGGTGGGGGTACGGTCCGTACATACACGGGTGTGGGTATGGTCCGTACATAGACTGGTGGGGTGGGGGTATGGTCCTTACATACACTGGTGGGGTGGGGGTACAGTCCGTACATACACGGGTGTGGGTACGGTCCGTACATACACTGGTGGGGTGTGGGTACGGTCCGTACATACACGGGTGTGGGTATGGTCCGTACATACACGGGTGGGGTGTGGGTACGGTCCGTACATACACGGGTGTGGGTACGGTCCGTACATAGACTGGTGGGGTGTGGGTATGGTCCGTACATACACGGGTGTGGGTACGGTCCGTACATACACTGGTGGGGTGGGGGTACGGTCCGTACATACACTGGTGGGGTGGGGGTATGGTCTGTACATACACTGGTGGGGTGTTGGTACGGTCCGTATATACACGGGTGGGGGTACGGTCCGTACATACACGGGTATGGGTACGGTCCGTACATACACGGGTGGGGGTTCGGCGCGTACATCCGCGGGCGTGGGGGGGCCTTTTGCGCGTACATACGGGGGCTGGGGGGGGGTGTTCAGCACGTATGCGGGCACATGTCTCCATGGTTGCTATGGGAGTTCCGTTCGTAGGGTGTATTTTGCATACGGTTGTAAAATCGGAAGGACGGGAGGGATCGTACTTGCGCTGTTGGACTTTACTTTTCCGCTTGGTACGTTTATTCGACCGGGGATGTGTCGGACACATTTTCCGACCCGAGGACGTATGGGGAACATTCCCAATGCGAATCGGATGGTCTTTTTCCCATGCGAATCGTACTTGGCAGTTTGTACGCTACTTGTTCGATTCAGACGGAAAAAAAACGGATCCAATTCGTGCGGGGAATATTTTTACAGGATCGGAATCGGCACCTAAGTGTGTTTTAAAATCACTATTACAACTATACAGTTATCCATACAGTCACACATACAATCACTGAGTCTTATGTATACTTATTTATATACAACAACTGACACATACACTGGCTTTTATTTTTCTAGTTTGTTGGACATGTACCATTGAGACATATATTTGCTCATCACCACACCCATAAAGATATTCACTCACCCAAAGAACTGTTATAACATGTAGTTTTAACTTCATATACCTACTGAATCAACTATTCACACGTCTTTGGGCAGTCACACACCCCCCACCGAACCACACACACATTCTCTCTCCCATACAAATACTCCGTTAACTAATCAATAAATAATATAGACTTTCACGTAGCTAGTAACCAACTAGTGCAGCAGTTTACACAACAACTGACAAAGTGATACAGATATTCACACAGTTTAGTCACTATCCAATATATTTAGTGAGACACTATACATTAGTCAAGTAAACAGTCAATCACACTGCTACTAAATCCTAAATCCAGATATTTATATTTATATATCCACTCATTCTTCAATGCAAATTGCTATATATATAATACATATTTAAATAACGAACGAAACCGCATTCTCTGGATGAGGTCATCAGTGATGTCATCAGTGATGTCATTTGAGATGTCATCACTGATGTCACTGACCATGTCATGAATGATGTAATATGTGACTTCATCAGCAGTGGATTGTGGGCGCGCGAGATGTAGTTAGTACAACTAACTATGTCGTAGGAATTTCAATGGTTTTGTTTGAGTGAAATGTCCAGCTAACTATAACACCCCTAAAACCTATTGTTTTTTCAGTGAATTTCTAAGGTTTTTTAAATGCTAATTCCTAACTATATCAGGCCTAAAACCTATAATTTTTTCAGTGAATATATATATATATAGATATATATATATATATATATATATTACCTACTGGCGGTCACCAGTAGGTAGTTATAGTTAGGACCTATTATCCATAGGAAACTGTAACATTGTTTTCCCAATAACTTTGGTGTCGGTTGACGAATCTTCACGAAATTCTTAAAACTCGTGGGGCGCTCCGATCAGCTCCTATCTTAAAAATTTCAGGGTGATTTGGCAAGTTGGGGCCGAGAAAAAAGGGGTGTCCCAAAACGTATTTCTCAATATTAATTCCCATAGGAATCATTAGACAAAGCTACAGCCCGAACTGCTGAACGGAATAACACAAAATTTGGCGAAAAGGTAGCCCTTGGTTCAGAAAGATTGCTTTTTGTTAAATGGTGTAAATCCGTTCAGTAGTTCATGAGAAATTAGAAAAAGAAAATGTTTCAATATCTGGGCGGAGCCTAACGACACATCTCATTGTGAGATCTGATTGGCTGTCAGCACTTCATCCTGGAATTGCTGGCAGCCATCTTGGGACCAATATATATGATAGTACCCCATTGAAATGCATTGTAGTGAATCGAAGATTTTAAGGGTTACCTAAAGGAGAACTATAAAGGGTGATAATAGACTTTAGTTACATTAGAATTCATTTGTTGATGGTACCATACTAATTTCAGGAATTGTGGTGTGTTCTAAGGGGACTTTACCCTGTGAAAAACCTTCTGCTGGGATATCATGAATCATGTTAGAGAGAAAACTGAAGCTAAAATGAGATCATATTTTCTGTAAATTCCATTATCTTTCTCAGTCATGTGAGAATGAAGTCTGTCATTCTCAGTAAATCATGTACATCCAACAAGGGCAGAGACTGTCAGTTGACTAGAGTGCTAACAGCCTTACTTATGACACAAGTATGGCACACCTGAAGCCATCTTGATTGAAATAAACTGGTAACACTTAAAACATTTAATTTAAAAAGGAACAACATGATGGGGTTCATTTTGTCATAGAAATGATGGTTAGTGCGTAGAAAGAAAAATTAGGACATGTTTCAAGTGTGACCTCAAATATCTTCCTGTTACATTTCAACAGGAGCAGCCAGTCAGTTGATGCCTTTGTGTTCTACTGCAGCTTGCCATAGTTTTCTAAAGAACAACTAGAGAGCTTACAGTCTTACTTATGACAAAATTATGGCACACCTGAAGCCATCTTGATTGGAATAGACTGGTAACAATTAAAACATTTAATTTAAAAAGGAACACAATGAGGGGGTTCATTTTGTCATAGAAATTATGGTTAGTGCTGTAGAAAGAAAAAATTAGGACATGTTTTAAGTGAGATCTCAAATATCTTCCTGTTATATTTCAACAGGAGCAGCCTGTCAGTTGATGCCTTTGTGTTCTGCTGCAGCTTCCCAGAGTGTTCTAAAGAACAACTAGCGCGCTAAGAGCCTTACTTATGACAAAATTATGGCACACCTGAAGCCATCTCGATTAGAATAGACTGGTAACACTTAAAACATTTAATTTAAAAAGGAACAAAATGAGGGGGTTCATTTTGCCATAGAAAGTATGGTTAGTGCTGCAGAAAGAAAATTTAGGGCATGTTTTAAGTGAGATCTCAAATCCTCTTCTATTTCATTAGAAAATTCAGACATGCAGACTGAAACAATCACTTTCAATACCAGCAGTAGACTTCCAGTTAACTCCCTGGTGAGCAGCAGCTTTACTACAGTGATCTATTGAACAACTAGAGTGCTGACATTCTGAATTCATGGCAGATGTGTGACACATCTGAATGCCTTCTTGATGGAATCAAAGTAAAAAACTGAAAGCATTTCCTACTGAGGATACTGCAGTAAAAGAGGAAATTAGGAAACTACATAACAAATATGTCTCCCAAGATGGCCAGCAGAGAAAAAAGAGCACAAATGTAGCACAAATATCACCCAGATGTAGCCCACATATAGCCCAATGACAGAAGTGTGCAAAACACTTTTTATTTTTAGTTTTTCTGCAGTTTTATATAGTACAGACTGGTCAGGTATTGGAGCGTTACATCTTACTTGGACCCCTTATTGCGTATTTTGCACGAAGTACATGAGATTGATCTTGCGAAACATTGAACTTTTCAATTCTGTTAACCTGAAGTTGCTCTGAACCGGGCTTTGTAACACCCGTTTTTACCTACTGGTTTTATTAATTCTCACTGTATTGTATTAGGAAAGAGGATTTACTGTTTTTATGTACACTTTTATGATCTATGTTTCTAAATGAGATCGAATAAAGTTTAATGAATTCTATGGCAGGACAGAGGTGAGGGTTATGCATATCTTTCCTCACTTTATTTGCATAGCAGTTCAAAGAAAATGTAACACAACAATCATTAAACAAAAGACTACACAACCCATGAACCATTAGGGGGTTGTCTGCAAGGGAACTATAGTCCAATCATATCACAGTCCATCGTATATAATATTGTGACGTCCCTTCCACTTCCTCTTTCTTCACTGCTCGTCAGTTAAGTGTATTCCTTACATTCTTGGCTTAATCTGATGTTGTTGCTGTTTGTATAGCGGTTTCTTGTGCACGTTATTAGCATTATTGCCTTGCTATTGTTTCATATTCCCTGCGCAGCAGGCTCTTGCCAGAGAGCGTTCTCCCCCGCGCACGGTGAGATCTTGTAAGGTGCATCTGGCCTGAGCGAGGCAGCTCCGTCGAGCGCTCCGGCTGGTCTTTACGTGCGTTTGGGAATCCGGTCACTCCTTTAGTGTCTGCTTGATTCCCGACCAACCCTCACCTAATTTTGACACCGCTACGTGGTGATTTCCCCACATGGCCACATTAGTGACCAGCGCCTGGTGGTGGTAATTGGTATTGCGCCTCAGTCAATTCTTATAACAGCTTCGGGGAAAGCCCAGCTGTTGGAGCACCAGCAAAGAGGGCTGCCTTAAGGATTTTAAGGGCATTTGTTCTGTACTCACACCCTCTGCTATCCTGTCTTCTCCAGAAGATCATTTGTACTCCTACTACAAGGAAGTGGACCAAGCCCTCTCTCTGGTTATTTCTAAGGTGCTGGCTCCTCTTAGGGATCAGGTTGATAAGCTGGCGAAAAGCATCCCTGGGGTGTTCAGTGACCCAAATCTGGTGGTGGCGGGTCCCAGGAGCTCCCAGATGGGGAATAAAAGGGCCGTTAAGCACAACGTGGGGCACTTGGAAGGATTTGATAAACTTACGGAGACCTTCCTCAAGAATGCGCAAACGCTAAATCATGCACCCTGCCAGGAGGAGGAGTCCGGAGAAAATTGCAACGCTGTCACTACTATTGTAGACCCCAACGGCGGGTTTCACTTAGAGGGAGAGGGTGTATCGGAGGACGATTTATCCTTCGATGAGGATAAGGACTCGGGGCATCCCTGTCATCCAGAGTCCCACTCCTCTCAGTCCCAGGTTGGGGACGGGGTCCACTCGTACATGTTCGAGACTACCCAATATTACCAACCTAGGTCGGCGGAGTGGACCCCTGACACCAAAGTGGCAGAGTATGTGATGGGGAAAATCCATTAACCCCTTGAAAGGGAGGTCAGGAATAGGATGAGGGGAGAATGCCCCCAGGCCCTCACTGAAGGGGAAGGTGGCAAACACACCTGAAATTGATTAGAAACTATGTACCTTTTTCTCCAAGTATATGAGAGATCCCAAAAAAGGAATTGATAGGTCTTGGATGTGGTAGGGCCCTTCACCCAAATTATTCAATTGGTAGAGCATTCAAAAGAGTCAGGATCCCCTTTGTCCATGGATATTGTGGCTGGTTGGGCGCACTACCCTAAACCCTAAAACACTACCCCCTCCACAACCCAAACACCACTGCACTACCCTAAACCCTAAAACACTGCCCCAGCAGGATACCCTACACTACACAAACATAACTGCACTACCCTAAACCCTGAAACACTACCACCAGCATGACTCCCTACACTACCCTAAACCCTAAATCTACCCCAGCACAACCCCCTACTCTACACAAACACCACGGCACTACCCTAAACACTAAAACACTACCCCCAGCATGACCCCCTTCACTACACAAACACCACTGCACTGCCTTAAACCCTAAAACACTACACCAGCATGACCCCCTACACTACACAAACACCACTGCACTACCCTAAATACTAAACCTACCCCCAGCATGACCCCCTACACCACACAAACACCACTGCACTACCCTAAACCCTAAAATACTACCCCCAGCACGACCCCCTTCACTACGTAAACACAACTGGACTACCCTAAACCCTAAAACACTACACCCAGCACGGCCCCTTCACTACCCAAATACCACTGCATGACACTATACCCTAAAACATGACCCCCTACACTACACAAACTGCACTACCCTAAACCCTAAAACACTAGAACCCATCACGAACCCCTACAGTACACAAACACCACAGTTCTACCCTAAACCCTAAAACACTACCCCCTACATTACACAAACATCAATTCACTACCATAAACAATAAATCACTACATCCAGCACTACCCCCTACACTACACAAACACCACTGCACTATCCTAAACCCTACAACACTACCCCAGCACTACACACTACACTACCCAAACATCACTGCACTACCATAAACCCTAAAACACTACACCCAGCACAACCCCTACACTACACAAACACCACTGCACTACCCCAAACCATAAAACTCTATCCCCAGCACGACTCCCTACACTACCCAAACACCACTGCACTACCCTAAACCCTAAATCTACCCCCAGCACGACCCACTACACTACCCAAACACCACTGCACTACGCTAAACCATAAAACACTACCCCAGCACGACCCCCTACACTACACAAACACCAATGCACTACCCTAAACCCTAAAACACTACCACCAGCATGACCCCCTACACTGCACTACCCTAAACCCTACAACACAACCCCAGCATGACCCGCTGCACTACCCATACACCACTGCACTGCCCTAAACCCTAAAACACTACCCCAGCATGACCCCCTACACTACTGCACTACCCTAAACCCTAAAACACTACCTCAACATGACCCCCTACACTAACCAAAAACCACTGCACTATCCTAAACCCTAAAACACTGCCCCCAGCACGACCCCCTACACTACCCAAACACCACTGCACTACCCTAAACCCTAGAAAAAAAAACACCCCATGCCCAATCCCCTATCCTCTCACTCCTCGTGGTTCCTCTCTCCTCGTGGTTCCTGCTTCACGTCATCTCTGAGGGGCGGTGCACATCGTTGTAATGATATTGCGAAGTAAAAATGTCATTGTAACGGCTGTTTACCAATCGAAGCTGGCCCCTGTTCTTCAGTGAGACGTTTATTTGATTAATTAGGAGGAAGGAATGTGTTTTTTATACCGAAAAGTGCATTCCCAGCTGTTGTATTGTGAAAGTGTCCGCGTGGCCTGGTTTCACTTCCGGTAAGAAAGTGGAAGAGTCTGTTTGAATCTAAAGGAGTTCTGTTGTTGGACGGAGCCGGCGCGACACGTCATCAGAAAACATAGCTAATGGAAAGCGTCCTCCCTGAAGTGTGGAGCAGTGCCATGAGAGGTCAACGAGTGTGCGTCCCACCGCAGTATGACCGTACCGCGTGACCCATGTGCCGCCTCCAGGGTACGGGAGGCAGAAAAGGCATCGCAGGTCCTCTTGAAGACCGTTGTAGCAATAATTCTACATTTTGGTACTAGGGCATTTTAACTTTGTTGTTCCTGCCGGATACAAAGAGAAGATCCTTTGTTATTCAGTGCCCTCGTTACCTTTTTTTGTGGGTTGTGGTGCTTGTCACTTCACTGCCCTGCCAGTGCACACGACTGGGTACCCCACCTCATGTGCCATCTGCAGGGCCTCTGACTTCGGATCACTGGTTTTCGTTTATGGAGTGGCAACATAAACAATTGCTCCCAAAGGACTAGCCTGAACATTTAGGTGAATATCCCCTGCACCAGCATTCCGCGGAAATTCTTTCCTAGCTCTCCCACATCGACGAGGACGTCATAATAGCACGGCTCCACTCGCGACACCATATGACATCATCGGAGCCATAAGAGAACCTAGTCGGCGTGCAGACGTCAGTTCCACCCATTTTTACTGTGCCACCGAGGGAAACAGTCGGAGCAAGACATTTTCACATGTATACATAGTATAATAAATATATATATATCCAATGAAAAAACCATAGGTTTCAGGCACGTTCTAGTTAAAAAATAGCATTTAAAAAACCTTAGAAATTCATTGAAAAAACCATAGGTTTCAGGGGCGTTATAGTTTGTTGGACATTTCACTCGTACAAAACCAGAGAATTCCCCCTGTTATAGTTAGTTCAGCTAACTATAACTCGCGCGCCCGCAATGCACTGCTGATGATGTCACATATTACATCACTCATGACATGGTCAGTGACATCACTCATGACATCACTGATGACATCTCAAATGACATCACTGATGACATCATCCAGTGAATATGTGTTTTTCTGAAAATTAAATGTTTTATATATGTATATCTCAAAGTCGATGGATGAATAAATGGGAATATTAGTGTCTAAATGGATGATTTTGTTTTGTAAAATTGATTGTATACCTGACTGATTAAGTGTATCTTAGTGAATAAAGGGGTTAGTGGTAGGGGTTAGTAATGTTTAAATATGTAAATATCTGTATCAGTCTCTCACTTTGTGTATAAGTGGCTGCATGGTTTGGTGTGTAGCTACATGAGTGTCTATATGGGTTATTAGTTGGTTTTTTGAGTATCAGTATGAGTGTCTGAGTGTCTGTATGGTTTGCTGGGGGGTATTACTTAGTGCATAGATGCATGAATGAGTGACTCACTGTTTTTATGTGTTGAAGACAGCATGTGTGCAGGATTGTATAGGTGGATGAGTGTGTGTATGGGTGTGTTAGTGACTGAATGACTGTCTCAATAGTGTCTTTATGAGTAACTACATATGTTTTAAACTAGTATATGTGAGTACTGGTGTAAATAAGTGAGTATATGTGAGAGTGAGAGATTGGAAGAGTTCCTGTACAAATAAGTAGGTGTTTCTGTAAGTGATTGTTTAAGAGAGTAAGTATGTGTAAGTTTCTGTAAAAGTAAGTGTGGTAGTAAGTGTATAACTGTATATGCAAGTAAATGGATGTTTGATACTTTGTTTGCATGTGTGACTATGTGTGTGAGTAACTATGGATGAGTGGCGGAGTGTAACAGGATGTATAGGTGTATGAGTACATATGATGAGTGAGTACATGTATGAGTGACTGTATAGGGACTGTTGGTGAATGAGTGGATGTGTGTGGAGATCTTGGAATTACTGAATAGGTGTGTTGTAAGTGGTATTGGTATGTCAATTGTTTTGAAAATGTTAATTTGTATTTTTGAGTGTGTGTGTCAAAGGTTATATTAGAGTGAGAGGCGATCTTCCACTCTATCACAAGGATGATGTCATCAGTGATGTCATTGGAGATGTCATCAGTGATGTCATGAGTGATGTCACTGACCATGTCATGACTGATGTAATATGTGACGTCATCCGCAGTGCACTGCGGGAGCGCGAGTTATAGTTATCTGAACTAACTATAACGGGGGAATTTCTATGGTTGTGTACGAGTGAAATGTCCAACTAACTATAACGCCCCTGGTTTTTTCAGTGAATAAAAACTATTGGTGATTCCCAGCAAAGGACGAAGTTACACGAGGATATGGTATCAAGACTCAGTAAGGAGGAGGAAAAAACCAAGCAAAGAAAGACTTTTAAATTTCGCAGAGATAAGGATGATTATGCAAGCGGCCAGATTTTTACATTTGCACGTAAATTCGATGCCTACAGGTCAGCAACAATAAATAAGCAGGGGCAAAGTTCAACCAGTAATCTAATGGTAGTCAACACTCCCTCAACATCGGACCTGAGTTCTGCAGTAGAAAGTGGATCAGACACGGAGGGTTGAGCAAACTGTGCAATTAAACCTACATTGGGGGAAGAACTGGATTATCTAAGGAGAAGCAGAAAGGAAACGCTGCGCCCCCGAAACCAACCGGCAAAAAACGAAGAACTGAGAGCCGAAAACAACGGAGGAAAGCAGCCCGAGAACGCCGCCAACAGGCGCCAAACTCGAGGACGAGGTCGGGGTGGATGGAGGAAGAAATAAAGATAACAAGTTCAACGAAGACCCCACCCGGGGAACCTCAGACCATGACCATAATCAACTTGGCCCAGATAGATCTGACACGGGCAGAGAAACAATTGCTCTCTTTGGGTATCTCATTCTGTCCTGAGTCGAATTTTGATTATCCTCAGACTCGGGCTGATATTTACAAATTCATCCGTAAATTAAAGCTAAAAAAGTTCCATGCTTTACGCCCCCAAATATCCGGAACAGAAATTGGGGTTATCCCCAATAATGACAGTAATAGCATATTTGATTTAATGGTTGCTGACCTTGACACACTAAGAACAATACAGGAATTGGCACAAGAGGCTAACAGTAACATGAATGAATTTGATGAAGGTTGTATGGAAACGAACAATGAAACCAGGCAATCACCAGGAATGGGTACTGGGTCTAAACCGGACACACCCTTTAAAAGACAATCAAAATTCACTCCCATTATGCCAAGAGATTCTGTGGATGTTTTTAACGAGCAGGTTGTGGCACAGGTGAAAAAACTGCATTTGAATATTAACAAGACCAAAAGAAAAATAACAAATCATGAGAGAAAATACAATCAACTTATCGAGAAATTGAAGAAGGAGAGCCAGGTAATTATTAGAAATTCTGATAAAGGAGGGAACATTGTGTTATGGCCATTAAAGCAATATCTGGAGGAAGCCTATTCCCAGTTAAATGACACTAACTGTTATCGAAGGAGCACTCCAACCAAATATAAATCTGTGTAGAATCTTCTTTTCTCTAAATTACTAGCATGGAAGAGCATGGGTCTATTGAACATGGAGGAGTACAAGTATTTGAAGAAAGAGTATCCCATAACGCCGTCATTGTATTTTATCCCAAAAATACATAAGAACATCAACAAACCACCAGGAAGGCCCATAATATCGGCCTGTGATGGACTTTTGGAAAATGTGTCTCGGTATATTGACTTCTTTTTACAGGATCACGTTAAAAATTTAAAGTCATTTGTACAAGACACCAGTGATTTTATTAGAAAAGTAGCTGATCTAAAATGGCAAAAGGGTTGGTACTTAATAGCTCTTGACGTTTCCTCCCTATACACGTGTATAAAAAACGCAGACGGTCTTAAAGCCGTGGAATACTTTTTAGCCAATAGACCTCTTAAATTTGCACGACACAATACAATATTGTTGGACATGCTGGCATTTTGTTTGGAAAATAACCTATTCATGTTTAAAAATCAAATGTTTCAACAAATACAGGGTGTAGCTATGGGGGCCAGCTTTTCCCCCAGTTATGCCTGTTTATTCATGGGGTGGTGGGAGGAGCTGGTCCTCATGAGAAAGCATGAATTTGTATTTATGAATAATGTCGTCTCTTGGCTTAGATTCATAGATGATTTGTTTGTTATATGGAGTGGATCGGAGAATGAGGCACATGAATTTGTGGCATCTTTGAATAATAACGATGTGAATTTGCAATTTACCTCCAATGTTAGCAAGACAAATATAACCTTTCTGGACGTACAAATCAACATAGTAAATGACAACATGACTACATCCCTATATCGCAAGGATACGGCAGGGAACACTATGTTGCATGCATCCAGTGCGCACCCTCCACATCTAATACAAAGCATCCCATACGGAGAAATGCTGAGTATTCGTAGGGTCTGTAGTGAGGATCACGACCTGCAAGAGAAACAGCTGGAAAGTAAAAAGCGATTCCTAGAAAGAGGATACAAGAGTGTATCTATTGACAATGCTATAGTCAAATCTAGGAAACGCTCCAGACAAGATTTACTTAAGGTAAATAGCAAATCACAGATAGCGAGCAGAAGTAAAGGGGAGACGGATAAGGAACCAACTAGATTGATACTAACTTACTCCAGGCAGGAACAACAGCTGCAAACCATTATTAGAAGGAATTGGCCTATAGTCCGGGATGACCCAGTAATTGGAGCAACGCTCCCTAAGCATCCGGCTATAACTTACAGAAAATCATTTTCAATGGCCAATGCTCTGGTTCGGAAAAACCCTGAAGAGCAACAGCAGACAGGATGGTTAGTGGCCAGGAATGGTTTCTTCAAATGCTCTAGCTGTAAAGCATGTCAGTATGGCATAAATAAAACCTCATACAACACTGCGTTCAGTAGCAAAGCCTTTGATATAAAACAACATTTGACATGTCGGACGGAATTTGCAATCTATGTTTTGCAATGTAGCTGCAATCTATCATATATAGGCAGCACTAAGTTATCTGTCCACAAACGCATTTTGCAACACACAAGGGCCATCGTCAACAATGACCCAAGTTACCCGGTAGTGAGGCACTTTAAATTGCATCATGATAGCAATCTTAAATATCTGAAATATTTTGTCATTGATGCTATCCCTCCTCTAAAAAGAGGAGGTGATCGGGAACACAAACTAAGGCGCCTTGAAACAAAATACATCTTAGAAATGGATACAAAGCAGCCGGGGGGCCTCAACACCAGTGAGGATTTACACACTTATTTAGACTAAGAATGATATCATTGGCATCATCTATAACAAACATAACAAACATATACATTATAAACCCATGGTTTTTGATCAAACGTTTACTGAGTTTTGTGATCTTTTATCCTCTATGTATTTTCTTCCTTTTATGCTGCTTTTATATTGTAAAGTTAGAAAGATTTTATGGAGTAGATTTTAGTAATTGAATTGTATTTATTAACATTTTATGTAATTAATATTTATATACATATTTATATTAATTTTAAAGTACAATAGTGGGAATCAATTGCTCTAAAATACATCCATAAACTTCTTTTTTTGAACCCTGGACTTTACACTTGTACTTCAAACACCCTTTATTACCTCCTAAAATTCAATTGTGTAAAAGAAATTAATCGGAGATAGATGAGGTAAAGGTAATATGACAATATTTTATTAAATATAGCACGGGCACTTTATAACATTAGAAAAAGAAGGGTAAAATATAGCTGTTTGTAATATGGGGGATTTTTTTATAATTTATTAATTTTCTCACATTTTAGGCACTTGAATAAGTGGCCCATTCAACATAATAAGCATTAGGCTGTATCGGTCCTCTATTGCATTTAAGCAAATTATTCTAAAAAAATATTCAACATTTATAATGGGACTAGCAAATGTCTTACAATTCATAATTCAGGAACTAAGCATTTATGCAAATTATTAAATTCCGATTATGTTTTTTGGTATATACATGTATTGTACAATAGTGTGTTGCTAACTCAGTATTATCTGTATTTATATATTTATATTATATGACTGTTAGCTACATTACTTGCTCAAGCATTTATGCCATTTTTATTCAAGCTTTCGTAAGCATCATGCAAATCATGTCTTTTATGTCTATGAATTGTTTGATTGGACACTGTCACTTTAAATAGATTGAGCACACGAAGTAATGCTGTCATGTGATCAAGGCAGGGAGCTGTCGAAACGCGTCATGGCGACATGCTAAAGAAATAAAATAGAAAACCAGCACTTATCTTGGGTCCACTCTCGTTTGTTGTTTGGAGAAACTTGGTGAGACGAGACTGTTTCATATATATATATATATATATATATATATATATATATATTACCTACTGGCGGTCGCCAGTAGGTAGTTATAGTTAGGACCCTGTTTCCATAGGAAATCCGCAACATTCTATTTGGAATAACTTTGGCGCCGGTCGACGAATCCTCGCGAAATTTTCAAAATAGGTGGGGCGCTACGCTCCGCTCCTACCCTGAAAGTCTCGCGGGGATTCGTCAAGCGGGGGCTGAGAAAAAAGGGGGGTCCCAAAACGCGTTTTTCCCATGCATTTTTCCATAGGACCTTTAGACACAGCTACAGCCCGAACGGCTGACCAGAGTTACTTGAAATTTGGCAAAGAGGTAGTCCTCAGGTCAAGAAAGTGCCTTTTGTAGGTCTGGTGTAAATCTGTTCAGTAGTTCCTGAGAAAATAGCATTTAAATCAATATATATATCTGAGCCAGCTTACGGTGCGCTTACCGTACGCGTACGGTGACGTGCGCGAGCGCGATTCTGATTGGCTGTTAGATCTTAGTAAACATTCGAATTGGTCGAAACCAGGAAGCGGCGGCCGCCATTTTGTGTGTTTCACTCTGAAAAAAAAGGGTGATAACTTGAAAAGGGGGCAAGGAAGAGAGTTACAGACCCCCTAACATTTGAAAGGGGGTCAAAGAAGGACAGAAAAGTACAAAAAAAACATTTATTAATTTAAAAAAAAAATCGCGGGGTACGCGTACGGTAAGCTTACCGTAAGCTTACCGTACGCGTACGGTAGAAAAAAAAAATAAAAAAAGAAATAAAATTCAGATTTAAGTGTTTAGATATTAGGGGGCTCTAAAAAGAGCCGTTGTGTTTATGAAGTGATTTGATTTTTTAGTGGTACCTACAAGTAAGTACCGATGCAGAGTCTAAGGTTCAAGAGGAAGACTCTGTTCCCTTCATCATTGAAGTGTACACCATCTCCTCTATAAATGTCTTGCATGTCGTAACGCAAGTTGTTGTGGTAAATGGAACCCATACCATAGTCTCGGAGGAAAGCAGAAACAGATTTGTTGACGTGCTTTCTTGCTTTGTCAATCTGCGGACAAAATTGATTGGACCAGTTCCATTTTTGCCTTTGGCATATGTTAGAATACAAAAAGGCAGTTTTAGGGAAAAGTGAAAACAGTTGTGCAAAGGTGTCCTTCATAAGCATTTCCAGACCTACCACAGTCAAAGTGCCTAGGTCATTGCCACCACAGTGCACTATTATGAGGTCAGGGTGTTGGATTTGCATGAAGGATTTCACCAATGGCATCAATTGGTGCCACTTTAACCCTCTCTGACCAATCCATTTAATGTCTACATTTGGCAAAGCAAGGTCTCTCAACATACCTGTTTTCTCTGCATACTTTTCACTCCAGAAGACATAGCTGTGTTCTACAATCCACACTGTGAACATCTTCCAAGGAGATCGGGGTGCACTCAGGAGGTGTAATTCAGTAGAATGGTAAAAAGAAATGAAAGACAGTTTGGAAATGGAGGCATACATATTTTTTTTAAAAAGAACTGATTGGCTGTTTCATACCATTCTACACTAAAAACTAGGCTGTATGTGTAAATTTATAGAAGCATGTTTTGTATTGATACAGAAAAATGTGTTACCAAAGAACAGTACTATGGATTTGCTGTTAGGTTTGAAAAGTCAAGCACTCCTGCTCTTTGGAAATGAAACATTGTGTGGTGAACTTCTGACCTAACTCTACACAGCAGTGTTTCAAGAGCAGTTGCTATGGTAGCAGGCAGAAGTCAAGTTGGGGGAAGGGTACTAGGCTGAAGTCAAGTTGGGGGAAGGGTACTGTTGGAAAAGGGTTGGTTTTCAACCAATAGAAATGTGTGATTACATTTGAAAAAAAGGGGGAAGCACTGAGATTTGAAACTAACATGTATATGTGTGGAAAAAGAGAGGGAAACATTGCCATTATCTGGTTCTGCTGAGAGGAGAGAGGTGTACAGAACAGAGATCCTGGCTCTGATAATCTGCTGTTTGAGTGCCACATTTCTTTCACAACTAACTAATTTTAAAGGTGAGTTAAGAGTTTGAGAGGGGATGTATATGGTAAATTAAGAAATGAATAATAGAATTGGAATTCCTTTTGTTGAAGTTGTGTTTATCATTTTGTGTTTTGGGAGAAATTTAAATGTGAGGAACATGTAAAATAATATGGACTATGTTTTCACCATAAATTAAGGTGTACTGGTATAAATGAGGAATACTTTTAGGGTTTGAGGTTCCAGTCAGTAATGCAAATACATTCAGCATCACTAAGGCTGGTTGCCCTTGCTGGAGTGTAGTCAGTCACCCAGGTTACACATGTTGCTGGTCTCAGAAAGCTGTTTGGTATTGCTCTGGTGATTTTACATTTGCATTAGATGGAAAGGGGGAGCTATTTTTTTATGCATAAGCAGACTCTTAGCACACAGCCAGCTGCTTATCCTGTGGAATCATGCACAGTTTTCACAACCGAGTGGGGTTTGAGGTTGCAGTCAGTAATGCAAATACATTCAGCATCACTAAGGCTGGTTGCCCTTGCTGGAGTGTAGTCAGTCACCCAGGTTACACATGTTGCTGGTCTGAAAAAGCTGTTTGGACATGTGCTTTTTTAAGAATCTGAATAGTGGATTAAAAATGTGTCAGACTGTAAAAGTACTTATCACTTGCCAAAAAAAAGAGTAGTAAGTGTGCTTTCAAATTGGCAAAGAAATTTCGTTTTCTGACTAATATGAAAACATGACTCTGTGTGCAAAGAGGAATTACAGGCAGAGATTTATTGCGTATTGCTCTGGTAATTTTACAGTTGCATTAGTAGGAAAGGGGGAGCTATTTTTTTCTGCAGAAGCAGACTCTTAGCACACAGCCAGCTGCTTATCCTATGGAATCATGTACAGTATTCACAACCGAGTGGGGTTTGAGGTTGCAGTCAGTAATGCAAATACATTCAGCATCACTAAGGCTGGTTGCCCTTGCTGGAGTGTAGTCAGTCACCCAGGTTACACATGTTGCTGGTCTCAAAAAGCTGTTTGGAGATGTGCTTTTTTCAGAATCTGAAAAGTGGATTCAAAATGTGTCAGACTGTAAAAGTACTTATCACTTGCAAAAAAAAAGAGTAGTAAGTGTGCTTTCAAATTGGCAAAGAAATTTCATTTTCTGACTAATATGAAAACATGACTCTGTGTGCAAAGAGGAATTACAGGCAGAGATTTATTGCATATTGCTCTGGTAATTTTACAGTTGCATTAGTAGGAAAGGGGGAGCTATTTTTTCTGCAGAAGCAGACTCTTAGCACACAGCCAGCTGCTTATCCTGTGGAATCATGTACAGTATTCACAACCGAGTGGGGTTTGAGGTTGCAGTCAGTAATGCAAATACATTCAGCATCACTAAGGCTGGTTGCCCTTGCTGGAGTGTAGTCAGTCACCCAGGTTACACATGTTGCTGGTCTCAAAAAGCTGTTTGGAGATGTGCTTTTTTCAGAATCTGAAAAGTGGATTCAAAATGTGTCAGACTGTAAAAGTACTTATCACTTGCAAAAAAAAAGAGTAGTAAGTGTGCTTTCAAATTGGCAAAGAAATTTCGTTTTCTGACTAATATGAAAACATGACTCTGTGTGCAAAGAGGAATTACAGACAGAGATTTATTGCGTATTACTCTGGTAATTTTACAGTTGCATTAGTAGGAAAGGGGGAGCTATTTTTTGTGCAGAAGCAGACTCTTAGCACACAGCCAGCTGCTTATCCTGTGGAATCATGCACAGTATTCACAACCGAGTGGGGTTTGAGGTTGCAGTCAGTAATGCAAATACATTCAGCATCACTAAGGCTGGTTGCCCTTGGTGGAGTGTAGTCAGTCACCCAGGTTACACATGTTCCTGGTCTCAAAAAGCTGTTTGGACATGTGCTTTTTTAAGAATCTGAAAAGTGGATTCAAAATGTGTCAGACTGTAAAAGTACTTATCACTTGCCAAAAAAAAAGAGTAGTAAGTGTGCTTTCAAATTGGCAAAGAAATTTCGATTTCTGACTAATATGAAAACATGACTGTGTGCAAAGAGGAATTACAGGCAGAGATTTATTGCGTATTGCTCTGGTAATTTTACAGTTGCATTAGTAGGAAAGGGGGAGCTATTTTTTTGTGCAGAAGCAGACTCTTAGCACACAGCCAGCTGCTTATCCTGTGGAATCATGCACAGTATTCACAACCGAGTGGGGTTTGAGGTTGCAGTCAGTAATGCAAATACATTCAGCATCACTAAGGCTGGTTGCCCTTGCTGGAGTGTAGTCAGTCACCCAGGTTACACATGTTGCTGGTCTGAAAAAGCTGTTTGGACATGTGCTTTTTTAAGAATCTGAATAGTGGATTAAAAATGTGCCAGACTGTAAAAGTACTTATCACTTGCCAAAAAAAAGAGTAGTAAGTGTGCTTTCAAATTGGCAAAGAAATTTCGTTTTCTGACTAATATGAAAACATGACTCTGTGTGCAAAGAGGAATTACAGGCAGAGATTTATTGCGTATTGCTCTGGTAATTTTACAGTTCCATTAGTAGGAAAGGGGGAGCTATTTTTTTGTGCAGAAGCAGACTCTTAGCACACAGCCAGCTGCTTATCCTGTGGAATCATGCACAGTATTCACAACTGAGTGGGGTTTGAGGTTGCAGTCAGTAATGCAAATACATTCAGCATCACTAAGGCTGGTTGCCCTTGCTGGAGTGTAGTCAGTCACCCAGGTTACACATGTTGCTGGTCTCAAAAAGCTGTTTGGACATGTGCTTTTTTAAGAATCTGAAAAGTGGATTCAAAATGTGTCAGACTGTAAAAGTACTTATCACTTGCCAAAAAAAAGAGTAGTAAGTGTGCTTTCAAATTGGCAAAGAAATTTCGTTTTCTGACTAATATGAAAACATGACTCTGTGTGCAAAGAGGAATTATAGACAGAGATTTATTGCGTATTGCTCTGGTAATTTTACAGTTGCATTAGTAGGAAAGGGGGAGCTATTTTTTTATGCAGAAGCAGACTCTTAGCACACACCCAGCTGCTTATCCTGTGGAATCATGCACAGTATTCACAACCGAGTGGGGTTTGAGGTTGCAGTCAGTAATGCAAATACATTCAGCATCACTAAGGCTGGTTGCCCTTGCTGGAGTGTAGTCAGTCACCCAGGTTACACATGTTGCTGGTCTCAAAAAGCTGTTTGGACATGTGCTTTTTTAAGAATCTGAAAAGTGGATTCAAAATGTGTCAGACTGTAAAAGTACTTATCACTTGCCAAAAAAAAGAGTAGTAAGTGTGCTTTCAAATTGGCAAAGAAATTTCGTTTTCTGACTAATATGAAAACATGACTCTGTGTGCAAAGAGGAATTATAGACAGAGATTTATTGCGTATTGCTCTGGTAATTTTACAGTTGCATTAGTAGGAAAGGGGGAGCTATTTTTTTATGCAGAAGCAGACTCTTAGCACACACCCAGCTGCTTATCCTGTGGAATCATGCACAGTATTCACAACCGAGTGGGGTTTGAGGTTGCAGTCAGTAATGCAAATACATTCAGCATCACTAAGGCTGGTTGCCCTTGCTGGAGTGTAGTCAGTCACCCAGGTTACACATGTTGCTGGTCTCAAAAAGCTGTTTGGACATGTGCTTTTTTAAGAATCTGAAAAGTGGATTTAAAATGTGTCAGACTGTAAAAGTACTTATCACTTGCAAAAAAAAAGATTAGTAAGTGTGCTTTCAAATTGGCAAAGAAATTTCGTTTTCTGACTAATATGAAAACATGACTCTGTGTGCAAAGAGGAATTACAGGCAGAGATTTATTGCGTATTGCTCTGGTAATTTTACAGTTGCATCAGTAGGAAAGGGGGAGCTATTTTTTTCTGCAGAAGCAGACTCTTAGCACACAGCCAGCTGCTTATCCTGTGGAATCATGCACAGTATTCACAACCGAGTGGGGTTTGAGGTTGCAGTCAGTAATGCAAATACATTCAGCATCACTAAGGCTGGTTGCCCTTGCTGGAGTGTAGTCAGTCACCCAGGTTACACATGTTGCTGGTCTCAAAAAGCTGTTTGGACATGTGCTTTTTTAAGAATCTGAAAAGTGGATTCAAAATGTGTCAGACTGTAAAAGTACTTATCACTTGCCAAAAAAAAGAGTAGTAAGTGTGCTTTCAAATTGGCAAAGAAATTTCGTTTTCTGACTAATATGAAAACATGACTCTGTGTGCAAAGAGGAATTACAGGCAGAGATTTATTGCGTATTGCTCTGGTAATTTTACAGTTGCATTAGTAGGAAAGGGGGAGCTATTTTTTTGTGCAGAAGCAGACTCTTAGCACACAGCCAGCTGCTTATCCTGTGGAATCATGCACAGTATTCACAACCGAGTGGGGTTTGAGGTTGCAGTCAGTGATGCAAATACATTCAGCATCACTAAGGCTGGTTGCCCTTGCTGGAGTGTAGTCAGTCACCCAGGTTACAGATGTTGCTGGTCTCAAAAAGCAGTTTGGACATGTGCTTTTTTCAGAATCTGAAAAGTGGATTCAAAATGTGTCAGACTGTAAAAGTACTTATCACTTGCCAAAAAAGCAGTAGGAAGTGTGCTTTCCAATTGGCAAAGAAATTTCGTTTTCTGCCTAATTTCAAACCATGACTCTGTGTGCACACAGGAATTGTTTTTAGATATTTAATTTGTGAAGGTGTTATTGTGATTTTCACTTGTAGGAAAGGGGTACTTAGTATTTTAAGATTTGAAAAGATCATAAAAAATGTAGTAATATATTTAAATAAAATAAAGGATTTTTTTTTTAGTTTTTTTCAGGTATTGCTGAAGAGCAGTGAACAAAATTTAAGATGCCTACAATATCCAGACTAAGGAAAAACCACAAAAAAAAACTATATTTGAAGACCACTGGAGGACCTAAGTTAGTTGGAAATGCTCATGTTGGGAAAAAGAGAAAGTCTTCTGGTAAGCAGACAAAAGATTTTTTAAAGAACATCTTCAAAAAAAGGAAAAATGTACAAAATGTCTGTACTGGAAAGAATGTTTTAAATAGAAAAGAACAGGAAAAAATTGAGCATTTAGTTAATGCAAATATACCTTCAGAAACAATAAAGATTAACTTAAACAGAAAAACAGCGTTTAAAGAGATACGTAGAAAAATGTTTCAGAGAAGAGTTATGTCCAATTTGATAAAGGATGTGAAGAAACATAAGCAAAAGGCTAAATTTTATAAGAGAAAAAAAGAAATTGAAGCCATTGCAGCAAAGGCATTAGAATTAAAAAGGAAACTATTCATTTTAATTTTTAATAGGATGCGTACATTAGATAAAATGGTTAATGTACTGAAATCACAAAGCAAAAGGAAAAGAGTAGTGAAAAGAACAAACTTTTGTAAAGTGTTTTTAGGAGAATGGATGCATAGTTCAAGTAGTGAACCTTTTTTTAATAAAGAGAGTTATTTTCAAAGTAATATTTTGCTGCATGCAGTTGACACCAGAGGTTGTGCTTATGAAGTGAAAAATGGTTGTATAATGGAGAAGGAGAAAATGGTTCCAAGAGATGAGGTACAAGTGATGGCGGATGAGGCTATGGGGAGACGTCCTAAAGCCCCAGTGTACACTTGGAATTGTAGTAGTATTTGCACTGTGCGTCAGGAATCTATTGATAAATTTCGTGAGTTTCTAAGAGAATATAGTAAAAAAAGTTTAAAACAGAAGATTAAGGTGCTTCAAAGTCTAGATCCATGCAGAGTGAGAGAGAATACTGGTTTGCAGGGTCATTCTCTGGCTTGTCTATCTAGAAAAGTGTGTAAAAGTGTTTTTCAGCATTTTAGGATGCTGGCTGTTCATCATACTGAAATGAGAACGTTTGTGAGACGGTTGTATTTTGCTAAAAGTCCAGCAATAAAGTTAGATGAATTGAATAGGGCTCTGTTCCGTGGATCGGTATCAGATGTAGAGAAGGTTATTGATGAAATTCAGTTTTGTTACTTTGGTCCTGAACAAGACAGTGCAGAAAAGGACACAGTAAATGAGGAAGAAGTGGAAGAGAATGTAGAACCCTCTGTAAGTAAGACATTTAATGATCACATAACAAAATTTGCAATAATCTCTAATGAAAGACCAAATATTACTTGTATTTGTTGCCGCAGAACTCATTATAGAAAACAAACTAGGAATGTTGATCTCTACAGAAAAAGTGAAAATGAAGATAATAATAAGTGGAAGGATTTTGCCACATATATATTTCTTGAAAATTGTTTTGAATTGGGTGAAGATCAGCGTATTTGTAAATACTGTTACAACAAGTTAGAGGAAAATAGAATGCCGACCAGAGCTGTACATAATAATTTAGAATTGGATGTTATTCCTGCCGAACTTTCTGAATTAAATACATATGAGTCTATACTTATTCAATGTGTTCATCCGTTCCAGACCATAGTACGTATGGAGCCCAAAACTGGTAAAGTACCTCCTTCAGATTTACTGAGAGGTTTAAAAGGAAGAGTGGTGTATTTGCCCTTGGATTTGAAAAAAAATATGGAAACTATTGATGCAGATACTTTGGAAACTGAACCATTAGTTATTCTGGTTAATGGTGTACCTACAAAGAATAAGAAGATTTGGCAGGAGCTGGTAGATGTACGGAAAGTACAAAGAGCAAATTTGTATTTGAAAAGGAATAACAAATGGTATGAATCAATTTATATAGAAGAAGAAGATTTACAAGAAGACACAGAAACACCAACTGGACAAATTGAAAAAGTGGACAAGTCAAAGGAAGAAGAAATTTATGGACATTTTAGCATACATCCTCTTCATTCAAAAGAAGTTATGGGAGACAATATTGATCTGTTTCAGATGAAGAAAGCAAAAGGAACTCCCGTGAGTGTATGGGAGGAGAGCTTGGAAGCTCGATGTTTTCCCCAGCTGTTTCCTACAGGAAAAGGAGGACGATACGATGAACGTCCAGAACAGATTCCAGCTTCTGAGTATCGAACTACAAGACTATATGCAGAAGATCCACGATTTCGACAAAGTATTCCTTATTTGTTCCATCTTTTATTTGAAAGCGACTTGTCTGCATTATCATATGCAGTAAATCACATTTTAAAAAGTGGAGTACATTTACAAAATGTGTCTGCTAAGGATTTTATGGAGAAAGTGCAGCACCGAGATGATCATTTGGAAACACAACTGATCAATCTGATGGCTTGTCAGCGTGGGACAAATGAATATTGGTACCGACGCCATGGTGAATTAAAATGCATGTTACGAAATTTAGGAACACCAACATGGTTCCTTACTCTAAGCTGTGCTGAGTACGCTTGGGATGATTTACTGGATTTTCTACGAGAGGCAAATTCAAACATTAAAAACATCGAATACAAGACAGCAGGAGAACTGTGCTCATTGGATCCGGTTAATGTTTGCAGATATTTTGAGGCTATGATGTCCTTCATCTGCAATAAAAAAAATCCACCTCTTGGAGAAGTAGAGGATTTCTTTTGGAGAAAAGAGTACCAGGCAAGAGGTGCTCCTCATATTCATATGCTGTTGTGGATCAAGGATGCCCCAAAGTTTGGAACAGATACTGATGAAGCAGTGTTATCTTTCATTGAAGAATATGCAACATGTGCTATACCAAAAAGCACAGAAGAGAAAAAGTTAAAGGAGCAAGTTTTACGTTTCCAAAGTCATCGGTGTGGAAAATACTGTCGACGGAAATACAAGAGCAAAGATAAATACTACACTAAATGTTGATTTGGATTTCCTAGACCTGTTCTTTCAAATGGAAGAGTAAACAGTTTTATGTGATCTGTGAGACATACTATTACAAGAAAATCACATAAGAATACCTACAACCTTAAAAGAAAAGAAGAATCAAATAATATAAATGACTACAACCCAGTCATTTTATCCATGTGGAATGCTAACATGGATATACAGTATGTAGCTGACAATTCCATTGCTGTTGCTCGATATGTAACGTCTTACATTACTAAATCTGAAAAAACTGAATTGAAAGAAATGTGGGAAGAGATTTCTCACGAGAAGACTGTCAGTAAGAAGCTGTACAGTTTCAGTTTAAAGATGTTATCGCATCGAGAAATTGGATCCTACGAATGTTCAGATAGGTTATCTTCTGCAAGTCTCTACTCGAAATCAAGAAGAATAATTTGGGCAAGTTTAGGCCTTGCAGCAATGAGAAATCGGGTACTGAAATCTGTTGGAGAAATTGAATATTTGGCCGAGAATGACCCAGAAAGTACAGATATTTTGAAATCAAACATGTTGGACACATATTATCCCAAGAGAAGTCATCATCTGGAGAACACATGTCTCTATGAAGTGCTGCAGAATTACATTTATTCACGGAAAGCCGCAGAAGACATCAACAATGGAAAATATAAAGTCATTGGTGAGGAAGGATGTTTGGTGAAGCAAACAAAAGGAAGTTTGATAAATCACAGGAAGCTGAGTTGCGACACTACTGACAAAAAGGAATTTTACTACTTGGCTCTTTTACAGCTGTTTAAACCATGGCGTACAGAGGATGAACTACTGGGAGAATTTGAAAGCTATGAAGATTCATTTAATGCTTGCAAAGACAGCATAAAATGCAGTACATTCACAACTTATGTGCAAATGTTAAATGAAGAAATTGAACAGGAAACTACAATTGCAGCTGAAGTAGCTAGAGACAGTTCTCAAGACAGCCAAAGTTCAGGAACACTCAGTCAAGATCCCCTAGGACAACCAATCGTTGAAAATGAAGCTGCAATAGCCATGAATGAAGTGGAAACGGCTATGAATCAAGCTCAAGAAGAATTTATAGACTTACCAAATTTGGAAAGACAACTGAATGAAGAGCAGCAACAAATTTATGAAGAGATCAGAAACAAAATTGATCACGGATTACTACATGAAAAAAAAGAGTGCTCATGCACATCATTTCATCCAATCAGGATGTATGTAAGCGGACAAGCTGGAACTGGAAAAAGTTTCTTAATAAAAGTCATCAGAAGCTACCTACAGCAAAAAACGGATTCTACTTTGTCTTGTGTGGTTACTGCTCCAACTGGGTTAGCAGCATATAACATAAAAGGAATCACCTTACATCGTTTGCTAATGTTACCAGTGGAGCATGAGAACAAAATACAATACCACAAGCTAACTGGAGAAGCATGCTTGGAAGTTTCAAGAGTATTGAAGAAGATGCAAGTTCTCATTATTGATGAGGTGAGCATGGTATCAAACTTAATGCTTGCCTTTGTGCATTTAAGAATGCAGCAAATTCTAAGGACAGACTATGACGTGTTATTTGGTGGAAAACATGTCATAGTTTTTGGGGATCTTCTACAGCTTACTCCAGTTAAAGGACAACCAGTGTTTAATACTGTGACACATGAAGACACAAAGAAGTCATTGGGAAGCATTGGTAACGCAAATATTTGGTCCTTCTTTGAGTACAAGGAACTTACTACTAATATGAGGCAAGCAAACGATGAAGAATATGGAAGTATTCTGAAAGATATCAGAATTGGACTACTGACTGAAGCTGGCACAAGTGCATTACAGAGTCGGTTGCTACATAATTTATTTCCAAAGGAAGAAATAGTTGCAGAGAAGATATACAAGAACATTGCAGAAAAGAAAAGTGTCATCTGCTTAATGCCAACTCTACGTGAATGCTCAATATTCAATGAGGAGCTTTTGAAATTGGAAAAGGAAGATATAAGGAAATTGGAAGCAGTGGACAAAATTCAAGATGGAAGAATTACTATCACATTAACAAGCAAACTGAAAAATAAATTGGATTCACTAGAGAAGAACATTTCCAAAACTGCTGGATTAGAAAAAAATCTATATGTTTGCATGAACTGTAGAGTATTTTTAAGGAGAAATTTGGATGTTGAAAAAGGTTTAGTTAATGGAGCTATGGGAAGAGTTGTGGGTTTTATTAATTATCAGAAAAAAGATGGAATTGAATGTTTAAAAATAAAATTTGATCAGATAGAAGAAGTTATAGACGTTTGTCGTTGTACAGTTCGTTTTATGCTTGTGAAAGACTTATATGTACAAAGGAAACAGTTTCCGTTTTCTCTAGCATATGCTGTAACTATTCACAAGTCTCAAGGATTGACTGTAGATTGTGCATTTGTAAACATTGGTTCAACTGTGTTCAAAGAAGGTATGGCTTATGTAGCTTTGTCACGAGTGAAAACATTATCTGGTTTATTCATGATAGACTTTGATGACTCAAAAGTTAGTGCTGATACAAATTGTGTAAAGGAGTATAATAGATTAAGAAGAACCTATGCTCCTCATTTAGGTCAGTATCCTGTGTTAGAGAAACGTGTAGTTTCTCGTAAAAGGAGAATTGAGAATATCTGTAATGAGGATGTAGAGAGGAGGAAAAAAAAGAGGAGTGATGTAATTGCAAGCAAAAAGAAAAAGGAAAATGAAGAAGAGGTTGTAGGATGTCATTTTGAAAATAGCTCTGGTGTCAACTGCTACGCTAATGTAGTGCTGAATGTTGCATTTTATCTGGAAAGTTTGCAAGAGCAGATAATAGTAAATCAGAGAAAAAGATTCTGTTCTGAGTTGAGTCTCCTTTTTCAAAAGCTGAGTAATGATAAAACTCAAATAGAAAGTGCTACTGAAATTAGAAAACTTTTAGATGTATGTTCAGGACGAACACAGTTTTCTCAAAATGTACAGCAAGACGCACAGGAATTCTTGATGTTTTTTCTTCAGGTACTGGAAGAAGAAGGGGTTCCCATTGAAAATATGTTTGGTGTCTCTTATAAATGGGAACATAGTTGTGAAAACTGTTACAATACATGTGGCTCTAATGTTGATTCTGAAAGGTTTATTTATTTAACATTGCCAGAAAGTAAAACAGTCACTTTTGCTAAATTAATTAAAGATGCTAATCATAGCATGGAATGCGGTGAGTGTAAATCTGTAATGTTTTCAACGTTAATTTTAAAGGAATACGGACAGTATGTAATTTTAATGATGCAACGATGTAAAGCTGATGGTTCAAAATTGGATACTTTAATAAAGAAGTTTACAGGACAGCAATTATCAATTTCAGGAAAAACTTTTGTAACAGTTGCAATAATTTTCCATGAAGGACCTACTGTTACTTCTGGACATTACACAGTTTATCTTAAATGTGAAAAAGGCTGGACACTGTGTAATGATTCCCAATTGATTTTCAAGCAACGTTTGCCTTTTAATTTAGCAAATTCCTATCTAATCTTCCTGAAACCAAAATTTTAGAGAGACTTGGCAAGATCTGTACAAAACAATTTTACCATTTTATTGGATTACCATTGGAATTTTCAAAAAAAAAGATTTTTCAAATTATCATTTGGCCTAATGGAAAGGTAACCAATTGTAATGTGGACTTTTTTAATTTTTAATGAAACTTTCGAAAACCAAAATGTTAGAGAGAATCGGTAAGATCTGTACAATTTAAATTTTGGAATTTTATTGGATTACCATTGGAAATTTAATCAAAAAAGAATTTTGAAATTACTATTTGGCCTAAAGGAAATGGAACCAGATGTATTGTGGAGTTATTTGAGATATAATATTTTTGTGATTATACTTCTGAAACAAAATTGTCAGACGGTATTTTAAAGAAATAATTATTGTTATTAGATGATATTTTTTTAGAATATTATGCATTCCTATAATGTTATGTTTAAGTAAAAAGAGATTGTGGGCTTTTTTAAAACAATCTTTGAGATTGTTATTTTTTTTTTGCCCGCTGTTAAGTGATGAATGCAATTGCTTTCACAATTTATAGTGAAATGCAATATATTCTGAAAACAGCAAAAAAAAGGCAAACATTTTTGGGGGGAAAATATGTAAATACGTGTACTGTGTTATATAATAATTTATTAAATATTAATACTTTTTTCTTTTTTTTCAGATTGTGAAAGAAAATTTTCGAAAAAAACCAACCATTTTTTCAAGTAATTTCAATTACATTTTAATTAAAAATTAAATTGTTGGGTGGGTCAGGTAAGTCAGAAATTAGATGGTCCCTTTCTTCCACTTTATCTCAAACAGATTTTTAGTATTTAGTTATTAATTCCTCAAGGATCTTGAGATATGGTAATTGATTTTTAGTGTTTTTTTTAAAAAAAAAAAAAAATACGCTTACCGTACGCGTACGGTAAAAAAAAAAAAAAAAGTTTTAAAGAAAAAATAAAAAAAAGTTGAGAGGTAAGGTTGGCTCTTAAAAGAGCCGTTGTGTTCATGCAGGGACAGAGGAAAGGAAGAATGGGAACATTAGCTGGAAGGACATATGTGCTGGTCTATTTTGTTGTTAATGAGGGGAAGACTGGTCTCCCTATGAACAATTAGACCATGGCAAAATGAACACCGCATAGTAACCCTTGCAAACCGAGGGTTCGTTTCCACAGGATCAGAAAAAGGTGAATCTGCCCCCACAGATGAAGGGCTCTGCTGAGTTTCCGAAGAAGAACTCGGCTGAGCTGCTGTGGATGTGCTTGGTTGACTTACTGAAGGGTTGCCTCTAGTATGTCTAGCATGTGTCCTAGGGTGTACATCGTGAAGGTGTCTCAACATAGTGTGATTCCCGAAGGAATACTTCTTGTTGGGATTACCTCGCGAAAGTACACGCTGGCACAGCTTGCAAGTCACCAAGGCAGCATTGACTTTTTTCTCACCCTCTGGAAAACTAAAATACTCCCATATAAAAGAGCTCTTCTGTTTCCTCCTTCTCTGCCTGATGGTGGTGCTGCTAGCCTCACTCTCAGTAGAAGAGTGCTGGTCTGCCATCGTATCACAAAGACAAGTCAGCTCCTTCTCCTAAGGGATCACAAGCAGAAATGAGGGGAATGGGTGTGGTGTAGGAGAGTTCTAGAACTGAAAGTATTTTCAACCAATCAAAAGTTGTGTTTCATGATCACATGACCCACCGTGCGCGTACGTTACGCTTACGTTACGCTTACGGTGCGCTTACGGTGCGCTTACGGTAAAAGTACGCATGCGCGTAAAAAAGACACGCGCTCGCGCGCATGCGCATAACAGTCACTCCACAACACTTCCGCGTAACGTGCGCGTGTAGCGTACACGCTTACGCGCCCCATACGCAGTACGCACGGCTACGCAAATTGCGTAACTATACGCAAAAAGAGTAGATAAATTACGAACATTGCGTAAACCGTACGCTTACCATACGCTTACCGTACGCGCACTTAAAAAAAAAAAAAAAAGATTTTCTATGTTATACTAATATATCTTACCTGTTTGGTAAAAAAAAAAAAAATTGATATATTGCAGATTTTTTTTAAAAAAAAACATAGTGTTTTAAGAGAATAAAAAGTTTAAAAAAAAAAACAAATATAATATAAGAATTTATAATAAAAAAATCATACAAAATCAATAAAAAAACTATGGGAATCACATATGTTATAGGTAAGAATTAGCATTTAAAAAACCATACAAATTCACTGAAAAAACCATGGGTTTCACACACGTTATAGTTAGAAATTAGCATTTAAAAAAACCTTGCAAATTCACTGAAAAAACCATAGGTTTCACACATGTTATAGTTAGGAATTAGCATTTAAAAAACCTTGCAAATTCACTGAAAAAACCATAGGTTTCACACACGTTATAGTTAGGATTTAGCATTTAAAAAACCTTGCAAATTCAGTGAAAAAACCATAGGTTTCACACACGTTATAGTTAGCGGACATTTCACTCATAAAAAACCATTGAAATTCCCCCGTTAAAGTTAGTTAAGCTAACTATAACTCGCGCACCCGCAATCCACTGCTGATGACGTAACATATTACATCACTCATGACATGGTCAGTGACATCACTCATGACATCACGATGACATCTCAAATGACATCACTGATGACATCATCCTTGTGACAGAGTGGTAGACCTCCTCTCTCCCTAATATAACCTTTGATACAAACATTCAAAAATAGAGACTGAAATTTTCAAAAAAATGGACATACCAATACCAATTACAACAACCTCTTCAATAATTCTAAGATCCACATACACATCCACTCATTCACCAACAGTCCTGTACAGTCACTCATACGTGTACTCACTCATCATATGTACTCATACACCTATACATCCTGTAACACAATGCCTCTCATCCATAGAGTTACTCACACACATAGTCACTCATGCTAATAAAGAATCAAACATACATTAACTTGCATATACAGTTATACACACACCACCACACTTACTTCTACGGAAACTTACACATACTTACTCTTTTAAATAATCACTTATAAAAACACATACTTATTCATACAGGAACTATTTCAATCTCTCACTCTCACACATATACACACTTATATACACCAATAAACAAATATATTTCTTTAAAACATATTTATAAACTCATAAAGACACAATTGAGACAGTCATTCACTCACTAACACACCCATACACACACTCATCCACCCATACAGACATGCACACATGCTGTCTTCAAAACATACAACCAGAGAGTCAATCATTCATGCACCTATGCACTACGTAATACCCCCCACCAAACCATGCAGACACTCACACTGATACTCAAAAAACAACCTAATATCCTATATAAACACCCATGTAGCTACTCACCAACCCATGCAGACACTTATACACAAAGTGAGAGACTGATACAGATAATTACATATTTAAACATTACTCAGTAAGCCATGTATTCACTAAGATACACTTAATCAGTCAGTTACACAATCAATTTTTCAAAAACAAATCATCCTTTTAGACACTTATATACCCATTTATTCTTCCATCGACCTTGAGATATACATATATAAAACATATTTAATTTTTATAAAAACACACATTCACTGGAAGATGTCATCAGTGATGTCATTTGAGATGTCATCAGTGATGTCATGAGTGATGTCACTGACCATGTCATGAGTGATGTAATATGTTACGTCATCAGCAGTGGATTGCGGGTGCGCGAGTTATAGTTAGCTTAACTAACTATAACGGGGGAATTTCAATGGTTTTTTATGAGTGAAATGTCCGCTAACTATAACGTGTGTGAAACCTATGGTTTTTTCACTGAATATATATATATCTATATATATATTTTCACTGAAAAAACCATAGGTTTCAGGGGTGTTATAGTTAGCTGGACTTTTCACTTGTACAAAACCATTGAAATTCCCCGTTATAGTTAGTTCAGCTAACTATAACTCGCGCGCCCGCAATGCACTGCTGATGACGTCACATATTGCATCACTCATGACATGGTCAGTGACATCACTCATGACATCACTGATGACATCTCCAATGACATCACTGATGACATCACTGATGACATCATCCAGTGAATGTGTGTTTTTCTGAAAATTAAATATGTTTTATATATGTATATCTCAAGGTCGATGGAAGAATAAATGGGTATATAAGTGTCTAAATGGATGATTTGTTTTTGAAAAATTGATTGTGTAACTGACTGATTAAGTGTATCATAGTGAATACATGGCTTAGTGAGTAATGTTTAAATATGTAAATATCTGTATCAGTCTCTCACTTTGTGTATAAGTGGCTGCATGGGTTGGTGAGTAGCTACATGGGTGTCTATATAGGTTATTAGTTGGTTTTTTGAGTATCAGTCTGAGTGTCTGCATGGTTCGGTGGGGGGTATTACGTAGTGCATAGGTGCATGAATGAGTGACTCACTGTTTGTATGTGTTGAACACAGCATGTGTGCAGGACTGTATGGGTGGATGAGTGTGTGTATGGGTGTGTTAGTGAGTGAATGACTGTCTCAATAGTGTCTTTATGAGTAACTACATATGTTTTAAACTAGTATATGTGACTATTGGTGTATATATGTGAGTAAATGTGAGAGTGAGAGATTGAAAGAGTTCCTGTATGAATAAGTATGTGTTTCTATAAGTGATGGTTTAAAAGACTAAGTATGTGTAAGTTTCCGTAGAAGTAAGTATGGTGGTGTGTGTATAACTGTATATGCAAGTAAATGTATGTTTGATTCTTTATTAGCATGAGTGACTATGTGTGTGAGTAACTCTATGGATGAGTGGCATTGTGTAACAGGATGTATAGGTGTATGAGTACATATGATGAGTGAGTACATGTATGAGTGACTGTATAGGACTGTTGGTGAATGAGTGGATGTGTATGTGGATCTTAGAATTACTGAAGAGGTTGTTGTAACTGGTATTGGTATGTCCATTGTTTTGAATATTTTAGTCTCTATTTTTGAATGTGTGTATCAAAGGTTATATTAGGGTGAGAGGAGGTCTGCCACTCTATCACAAGGATGATGTCATCAGTGATGTCATCAGTGATGTCATTTGAGATGTCATCAGTGATGTCATGAGTGATGTCACTGACCATGTCATGAGTGATGTAATATGTGACGTCATCAGCAGTGCATTGCGGGCGCGCGAGTTATAGTTAGCTGAACTAACTATAACGGGGGAATTTCAATGGTTTTGTACAAGTGAAAAGTCCAGCTAACTATAACACCCCTGAAACCTATGGTTTTTTCAGTGAATTTCTGAGGTTTTTTAAATGCTAATTCCTAACTATAACGTGCCTGAAACCTATGTTTTTTTCTGTGAATTTCAAAGGTTTTTTAAATGCTAATTTCTAACTATGCCTACAGAGATAGGACATGTGAAGAAAGAAGAAAAAATGCACAGAAAGAAACAAAAGAAGTGCAGAAAGAAGCAACAGAAGTCCTCAAATACGAAGATAAGTGCAGGAAGAAGGATAACGTGCAGAAAGAACAAAAAGAAGAGCAGAAAGAAGCCTTGTTGCAAAATCATCCTGTACCCTCAACTTTTTCAGACGGATACTGGTGGTAACTGAGTCTGACTAACCAGTCCTAGAGCCAGTGCTATGTTAAAAGACACTTAGAATACAGTGAAAACACCTACATACACTAGGGAACATTATGCGTTGGGGTCCCCCTGTGATTAGCATGACCTCCTCTGTAAGCCCCTAGTGTATAATAGGGCATGGGGATTAAAACTACCTCTTAAAACAGGCCACAGGGCGTTTTTGCACACGTTAACTCAGGCCCCGTCCCCTCCCTTCACCACTGTGTAAACACGCCCTGTGTCCATTTTTAGTTGGGAGATTAAGTTCATTTGAATCCTGAGGGTCCCTAGGGTCCAACTAGCCCACTAGGTACCTCCAGTAAGTGCCACAGAGCTGCGTTGCAGAGAGGTGTAAAAAGTGGCACGGCCTGGACCACCTCTCTGCAATGCAGCTCAGTGGCGCTTACTGGAAGCACTTGGTGGGCTAGTTAGCCCCCAGGGGCCCTCAGTATTGAAGGGAAATTATATCCCCAATTTAAAATGTGCCATAGTGCGTGTTTGCACACGTCACCTCAGGCCCCGTCCCCTCCCTTCACCACTGTGTAAATGCGCCCTGTGGCTGTTCTAAGTTGAGAGATTAAGTCCCCTTGAATCCTAAGGGTCCCTAGGGTCAAACTAGACCACTAGGTACCTCCAGTAAGCGCCACAGAGCTGCGTTGCAGAGAGGTGTAAAAAGGGGCTTGGCCTCAGAACACCTGGCTGCAGCGCAGCTCCCTGGCGCATACTGGAGATGCCTGTTGGGGGCGCGTTTGCAGAGTGCTGCACGGAGGGGGCATGGCCTCCGGCACGATGCCAGTCTTTTATTTATTTTAGTTTTTTAACAAGGGGGGCTGTTTGGTTCCCCTTCTTATTCTAATTTATTGGCCCTGATGACCCCATCCCCCAGGGCCGGTCTCCTAATTATATTTTTTTGACCCCAATCCCCAGTGCCGGCCACTGTTTTTTATTATTTTTAAAAAATATATATTTATAGACACACCTAGGACATGCTGGACAAACCGTACGTACCTATCACCATGACGATTTGCGTGATATTCATTAAAAGGCGACTATGCATGCAATGAATCCACGTGGAATGTATTTACACCACTAGTGAAGCTCTGACATGTCTGATGCCCTACCGTGCCTAATCCTGGTAGACACCCTTGTCGTTTATTTATACAAACATGGGTAGCTATTGACGGGCACATTTAATACACATGCACACCAAGCCATTCAAAGGGGATTCGACAAAAATTCGACCAAAACTATGCAAGAAACCCCCCTCACGGTTAATAAAACACACATCCACTGCCGGATGTGTAATACTTTTTATTTTACTCTCTGGAAAGGGGACGAACATCACTTGAAAGTCACAGCGTGCTCCTGACAGAGCCCAATGCTGTGTTACACCCACCATTGCCTGCCGAGTGCCACACACCTCTGTGTTGTATTCCACTAGCTAGTGCATATGCTATGACACTCTCTAGCCCATGTGCACTGTAACACCACCCCGTGAATATGTCATGCCACACTTGTCTTCGCACGGGTTATATTGCCCCATCTAACGTGCCTTTCTCGATGCCTATGTTATAACGCACAGTGCTATGCCATACATATTACAATCTGGGATCCATATCTTTGTCACAGTGCATATGCAACGTTACACTCCCCAGCACATATTTTATATTACAACTTTAGAGACTAGTTAGGTTACACAACACTGCCCTGTGCATATTACACTCCAAGGCGCATATCGCATAGCACGCGCTAGTGCCTGTGCTATCTCGCGCTCTCCAATGAATCTGTCATTGCGCACAATGTATTGCATATTATATTTCACGCCCGGTTCATCTTATATCACACTTTTTGGTGCATAGTTTATACCATACACTATATCTAGTTTTCATTTTCAATCGTGCTCTCAGGACTATGTTCTATATAACACTGTGTTCACCTACCCTTTTCACGGGCATTACATTTTGCGATAGGGGGTGGAGGGTCAGGGGGTGTTCTGCCAAGTGAGCCCGGAGTCACAGTCACAAACGTCCTCTTCTTCCTGAATAAAAGTGAGATTATGCTGCATACTTGTTCATATTTTAAGTAGTTCGCACAGACACAATGTTTTAAAAACAATAAAGTTCCTAATACCCGCCTTCTCTGAACAGTTAGCTTGCTGCCCCATCCCCTTCCTCCCTATCCTCTGTTGTGTGAATCCATGGACTAGCCTCCTCCCTCCTGCCATGCATGGTCTGATGTGCTGCCACTGCCCTCAATTTAGTATGATGTACCAGTCCACTCCTCCTGCCCTCCATTGCCCAATTCTATGCCCCATCATTGACCTCCTGCTTAAACTCTGTCTTAGCTTGCTGCCCCTATTCTCCTTCCCCCTGCCCTCCGATGTCTTTGTGCATGCCCCTGCTCCATCCTTTTTGCCCACCATGTCCCATGGACCTGCCACTCCTATCTACTCTGAGTGTTCTGTTGAGCTGCCACTCCCCTCCCACCTGCCTAGCATTGTCAGATGACTGTAACCTGTCCCTGCCACCTCCACCCTGCCTGTCCACATGCCATGCCCCTATCCTCTTCCTCCTGTCCTACATGGTCCATTGTACTGCCACACCCTTCTGCCCTCCCTGGTCTGTTGTGCTGCAACTGCTCCTCCTGCCTGCCCCGTGTGGTCTGTTGTGAGGTCCCTTCCCCTGAACTTTCTTGTCTGTGCACAGGTCCTGACCCTCCCTTCTATCCTCCATCGTCCTTTGTGCATGCCCCTCCACCCTCCTTCTTGCCCATCATAGCCATTGTGCTGCCACTAACCCTCCCACTTGCCATGCATGGTCTTCTGTGCTGCCATGGCCCCTCCCACCTTCCCTGTGTGGTCAGTTAGCTGCCCCTGACCCCCTCCCACCTTCCCTCCATGGTCTGTGTGTATGCCATCACAGTCTCACTGTTGCTCTTCATGGTGTGTCTTGCTTCTAGTGCCCATCCTGCCTGACCTCCATGGCTATCTTGCTGCTCCTGCCCTGCCCCCTTGCCCCCAGCCCTACTCCCTCCCTCCTGGCTTGTCTGTTCCATTGTAATGCCCCTGATCCGTCCCTCCTGCCCTTTATGGTCTGTTATGCTGCAGCTTTCTCTCCTGTCTGTCCATTATGGTCAGCTAGCTACCATTGCCTCTTGCCCCTCTGTTCTCTGTTGTCCATGTGCATGGTCCTGTCCCCTCCCTCTTGCTTTCTATGGATTGTTGTGCTGCACTCCCGTCCTGCATGCCCTGTGTGGTGTATTGTGCTGCTGCAAACCCTGATGCCTGCCCTGCAGGGTCAGTTTGGTGCACCTCTCCATGTCCCTCCTGTCCTCTGTTATCCAAGTCCATGTCCCTATCCCATTTCCTTCCATGATCCAATGTACCATACTTGCGAACATTTTGAACTTGGTAAGAGGGAGATTTTGAAAAAAAACTGGGGTATTGATTTTCCCCTTTGAGTTACATTGAAAAAGAGGATATTGTAGACAGGAGACAGATCAAATAAAGCCCATTTGAGCTTAAAAACATTGGACGTTTCCTGGCTGAATCGGGTCTGTTGGCATGTATGGTTGTACTACCATTGCCTCTTCCTTCTGCCCATAATGGTCTATTACATTGCCACAGCCTTGAAGGAGGGTAGATTTTGTATCACAGGGGGCCCCTGGCCCGTTCTGTCCACACCTGAAGTATGAGACCCTTGTCCTTGCCCTGCCAGCTGCATTTGTAGGCCGTATTAAATTGACCAGCGGGTCCTGTGTTGCTATATAATTATCCTGAGACATCCTTACCACTCAGCCAGCATAAAACCCCTGTGTAGGCCCTTCTGTTCAATATGTAGGCCTCTTTGTTAAATTGACCATAGCTCTGCAATTTTAGTGTATAGCAGTCTGAAGGCAGGTCTGCGAGGCCTTCTGATCCAAACTAGTAGCCCCCACCCTACCCGATTGCTCCGTGCTCGGTATCAAAATTCAACATCCCCCTGAAGCTGTCGACATACAGTAGGCTGCATCCTGGACTGATACTTGCTTCCTGGGCAGGTTTCCCGCTTTTAAGGAAGTGGCAACCGCAGAGCGTCAAGTTAGGAGAACTGAGGAGATTTTATACATGAATATATTGAATTCCCGTACAATACCCATTATTTTCTGCTTGCTCTATGGAACTTACGATAAGCGATTGGCCTGAGAGACTGACCTTTTCACCCAGTCCATTGTCAGCATTAAGTGGGTAAATGACGAAATGTCTGGTAAAATCTGCAGACGAAGCTTTTGGGTAGCATACGTAGGTAGATGTCGCGTGCAAAGGAGCCCACAAAATGATATAAAAAGGGAGCACCCACAGATATCGACGGACTACCTCGCCGTCTGTATGTAGGTTAACAGGCAGTGCAGGTTTTCCCCAAGAGCTGGGAGCTCTTGTCTTCCTTTGCTTAAAATGTCTTGCTCTGCTTTGCTTGAAGTATCTTATTCTATTTTACCTATATGAAATGTCATGTTATGTTTAACCATTGTTCTCTTTACTTTTGCATTTAAAAGATTTTGTATTGTAATTGCAGGAATGCTTGCTCTAAGAGTAAACGTGAGTGTTCCTAGGTAACATTTTCCTTGGTGTAACTTGTTTCTCATGATGCATTTATAGATGTGTTTTCTCTCTCTCTCTGTCAGTACATTAATTGAAATACAGAGAATATTATGACAGCTGTATGATTATCTGGATTCTGTATTTTGTACTTTATGTCTCTATTCTGCGGTTTCTTTGAAGTTGCATCTTCTCATTAAACTGCCATTGTATTCTGCCTCCAATTCCATGTCTCATATGTCTGTTTTCTTCATTTTTGGAGCAAGCGTTCCTAGGCACCCCGGCTCAAATTAAGGTGCCCCTTTTGTCCCTGACTCACTCTCCTGCTCAGTTCTGTGGTGGCTCTCGGGGATCTGGGGACCGCCCCTAGCTTCCTTGACCCGTAATAGATCTTCCCTCCAACAGCCTCTCTTGCAAGTCCTGTATTGTTGGTTTGTTGCCCCTGCCCCCCTTTCCACTGCCCTCCATAGTCTGTTGTGCTTCCACGGCCCTTCCTGCCTGCTCAGTGTGGTTAAATTGTTGCCTTTGCACCCTCCTACCTGCCTTCAATTTTCAGAGTCCGTGCCCCTGGCCTCTGCCTCTCAACAGTATCCTAATGAACAACTAGATTGCTAACATTCTATATTTATTACAAAAGTGTGGAACGCCTGACATCATCTTGATGTAATCAAAACTGTAATACCTAGAGCATTTCCTTTAGAAATTACATATATGAGAGGGTCTTATTGGCATCAAAATTATGGTTAGTGCTCTAAAAGACTAAAATAAGGACATATTTTCTGAGTTTTCAAATAGCGACAAAGCACTTTTAAATTATTTGTTATCTTTATGTTTTTTTATCCAGTTGACCACTTGATTAAATGTTGCACTTAGGGGAGAGGATGTGGTGTTACTTCCAGAACTGCAGACTTTGCAACTGGGGAACCAGGTTGAAGTTTCTGCTTCAGCTCGACATTCTGTGATTCTGGTCAAATCACTTAGTCTCCCCATGTCTACAACCAAAATGAATTTGTTCTTGTGTGATGTAACCAATGCTCATGTAAAGCACTCCAATACCTGACAAGTCTGCACTATATAACACTGCAAAAACACAAAATAATAAGTGTTTTGCACACTTCTGTCATTGGGCTATATTTGGGCTACATCTGGGTGATTTTGGGCTACATTTGGGCTCTTTTGTCTCCGGTGGCCATCTTGGGAGATTTATTTGTTATGAAGTTTCCTAATTTCCTCATGTACTGCAGTCTCCTCAGTAGGAAATGCTTTCAGTTTTTTACTTTGATTCCATCATGAAGGTATTCAGATATGTCACACATTTGCCATAAATTCTGAATGTTAGCACTCTTTTTGCTCATTAGATCACTGTAGTAAAGCTACTGCTCACCAGGGAAAACTGCTGCTGGTATTGAAAGTGCATGTTTCAGTCTGCATGTCAGAATTTTTTAATGAAATAGAAGAGGATTTGAGAAGTCACTCAAAATGTGCCCTAATTTTTCTTTCTGCAGCACTAATGTTAGCACTCTAGTTGCTCATTAGATCACTGTAGTAAAACTACTGCACCATGGAAGTCTGCTCCTGGTATTAAAAGTGCATGTTTCAGTCTGCATGTCAGAATTTTTTAATGAAATAGAAGAGGATTTGAGAAGTCACTCAAAATGTGCCCTCATTTTCTTTCTTCAGCATTTCTATGGCAAAATGAACCTCCTCATTGTGTTCCTTTTTAAATTAAATGTTTTAAGTGTTACCAGTTTATTCCAATCAAGATGGCTTCAGGTGTGCCATACTTTTGTCATAATGAAGACAGTAAGCGCTCTAGTTGTTTTTAAGAACATTCTGGGACATTCTGTCATTGGGCTATACTTGGGCTACATCTGGGTGATATTTGGGCTACATTTGGGCTTTTTTGTCTCTGGTGGCCATCTTGGGAGACTTATTTGTTATGAAGTTTCCTAATTTCCTCATTTACTGCAGTCTCCTCAGTAGGAAATACTTTCAGTTTTTTACTTTGATTCCATCAAGAAGGCATTCAGATGTGTCACACATTTGCCATAAATTCAGAATGTTAGCACTCTTTTTGCTCATTAGATCACTGTAGTAAAGCTACTGCTCACCAGGGAAAACTGCTGCTGGTATTGAAAGTGCATGTTTCAGTCTGCATGTCAGAATTTTTTAATGAAATAGAAGAGGATTTGAGAAGTCACTCAAAATGTGCCCTAATTTTTCTTTCTGCAGCACTAATCATACTTTTTATGGAAAAATGAACCCCCTCATTTTGTTCCTTTTTAAATTAAATGTTTTAAGAGTTACCACTTTAATCCAAGCAAGATGGCTTCAGGTGTGCCATACGTTTATCATAAGTAGGACTGTTAGCGCTCTAGTAGTTCTTTGGAACACTCTGGGAAGCTGCAGTAGAACACAAAGGAATCAACTGACAGTCTCTGCCCTTGTTGGATGTACATGTTTTACTGAGAATGTCAGACTTCATTCTCACATGACTGAGAAAGATAATGTGAATTTACAGAAAATAAGCTCTCAGTTTAGCCTATAGATCACCTTCCAAACCTCTGTGGTAAAAGCATGAGAAAATATTTTTCTCTCAATCATGATATCCCAGCAGAAGGCTTTTTCACATGGTGAAATCACCTTAGAACATACCACAATTCCTAAAATGAGTATGGTACCATCAACAAATGATTTATAATGTAACTAAAGTCTTAAAACCTTCTATTAACTGCAATGCTTTTTAATGAGGTGCTATCATGTATATTGGTCCCAAGATGGCTGCCAACACTTCTTGGATGAAGTGCTGACAGCCAATCAGATCTCAGGATGAGATGTGTGGTTAGGCTCCGCCCACATATATATATGCTTTTAAATGCTATTTTCTCAGGAAATACTGAACAGATTTACACCAGACCTGCAAAAGGCACTTCCTTGACCTTATGGCTACCTCTCTGCCAAATTTCAAGTAATTCTGTTCAGCCGTTCGGGCTGTAGCTGTGTCTAAAGGTCCTATGGAAAAATGCATGGGGAAAACGCGTTTTGGGACCCCCCTTTTTTCTCGGCCCCTGCTTGACTAATCCCCCCGAGACTTTCAGGGTAGGAGCGGAGCGTAGCGCCCCACCTATTTTGAAAATTTCGCGAGGATTCGTCGACCGGCGCCAAAGTTATTCCAAATAGAATGTTGCGGATTTCCTATGGAAACAGGGTCCTAACTATAACTACCTACTGGCGACCGCCAGTAGGTAATATATATATATATATATATATATATATCCACTACACTCCAAAACACATAGGTAAAATAGGTCTTCACTTACAACACCAATAGCTCTAACTCTCGTTTCCCTGCTTTTCCTTATTTTAAAACCTCCCCGCACACCTCACACTGTTATATCGTTGCTGACAGCAGCTATTGTAATCTGATCCATATTGTATTATTAATTCAAAAAGCTTTGGTCTTAGTTTGATGTCTAACACATATGCCATGTTAACTATATTTGTGTAAACTACCTGTATGGCATAGTTCTGTGACTTTTGCCTAAACTGATGTAGAATTTGAATGTTTTTTACAGCATAAATGTGCCGGATTAATAAACCAATCTATCCTATGTACAATAAAGTTGAGTAACTAAATGTGTATGTTTTATCTGGTTTTTCACATTAATAGCATTACAATACACCCCAGTAAATCCACTCAATGCCACATAAATACACTCCACAATATGCCTTAGAATTCCAGTCAACATAATTTCACTGTACATCACAAGTCCATTCAACTCCACAGCACAATTCCACTACACACTACTTATTTCCAATTTTCAACACATAATTCAACATCATATCATAAATATCAACGCACACCACATAATTACCTCCACTAGATAAGACTCCTCCACATAATATCAAATGTCACATAAATACACTCCATTACACACACACCCACTCGATATAATTCCAAAACACATAATTACTATCCACATATTACAGCTGCTCACCTTACCACACAATTGGACAACACAAATCCACTGAACACCACACAATGCCATAACTAACAATTCCAATCCAACCAACATAATTCCACTACACACCACATACATCCACCACAATCCATAACACGTCAGTTAGAGACATTTACATTTACAACGCCAATAGCTCTAACTCTCTTTCTCTTTTTAACACATAAGCACACATATCTGGAGCTTAGCTCCAACCAATTTGTTCTTTTTTGTCACCAAAACACAAAGATATCCACAATATTCCACATAATTCAACTCTATACATTTCCAATCCACATCACATAATTCAACACCAAACCACATAATACATCTCAACAACACAAGTACACAGCACATAATACAACTCAACAACACAATTACACAGCAAACCACATGCATCCAATCCATACCACACAATTCCACATCAGGTCACAAAATTCAACAGCTCAACTCATAATAAAACTCCAGTACATACCACTCCCCAACACCAAATACCATTCCACATAATAACACTCTATAACACGCAATTCCACTCCACATAATTCCATTACACTCAATGCTGCATAATTACTATCCACATATTTCCACAGCATACCATGCCACATAATTCCACTAAACAAATCCACTCCACACCACGCAATTCCAAGCCACACAGTTATACAACTAACTGATATAATCCAACCCTCATAATTCCACTACACACCACATACATACACTCCATAACACATAGGTAAAAGACGATATCTACAATGCCAATAGCTCTAATTCAAACAAATGCAGCACCAATTGCGTTTCTAATGTTTGTTAATTTAGTTCACGTGTAATGATCTCATTGATCAATTCAAGAATACATTGGAATACATTCTTGCTTTATGGTGATTGCTTCTGAACTGCATCCAAATGTTTGTTTTTGTGAAAAGTTATGCCCAATCACATGCTTCTCAACGCTTCCTGCATAGTCCTAATATGGTCTTGGAGTGAGCTAGCTATCTCTTGTTCCTATGCAGTGACCATAACCAAATATCAAACTATACAACCATGCTCCCGATCTCTATGTCACAGCCAGAAGGAGCAGCATTTTATATTTTCAATTGTATTAATTAAATGCCAGGGTTTCTTAATTTTTTTGAAACTAATGTCTTTTTGATAATGTCCAGAGTGCTAACCATCACACCATGGAATCTCTAAACTGCTGTAGTTAAAAGTACACTATATAGTTCTGGTAGTGCATTGCACCTATATATTTGTGGTAGTAACATATGTTCCAGGGCAAATTCCTGTTGTAACTAATTGCTTTATAATTCTGTGCCCATTGAATAGCTGCAGACATGAGAAATACAGCCTGCAGGCTGAATCTCGTTCCCAGGTTCAAAAGCAAACAAGACGCGATAACGTCAGTCAGCTTAAGAAGCAGTACTTTTAGTCAGATGAGGTGTTGTATTGCCAGGGTACACCAGAGACCTGCGTCAGTTCCTGATCACAAGTCACTTGGAAACCACGTGTTCTGGTCATCTGAGGGCAACAAGCAGCATCTCTCATTTATTTTTTTCAATACTGTACTACTCTGTGAGAAACACAAAGGCAACGTCCACCACTCCTGCGATGTTGCAATTCTTGCCAGAGTGATTAAGTGACATGGGTTTAGGACTCCATGGGCTCCCCCCCCCCCCCCAACATACCTCCCGAACATGAAATCTGTGCACAGTGCAATGAAGATCGCATTAACACATTCTATTTTCCTCCGCTGCAGACATTACAAAAAAAGCCACTTTGCCAGAGATCATCACTTCTGTAGAAAGTGACCACAGACATCACAGCATTAGGACACCCACATGCAGCTCTCTCAATGACTCTCAGTGTGGCCTTGAAGGTCAATTAGGCGATGTGTGAATTAAATTATAGAAGAGAACTCGCCTGCCAACCACCAGTTTCGCTGACCTTTCTTTATACTGTTTTTCGTACAAGGATCAGTTATTATTATTATTATTTATTATTTAAGAAGCTTATAAAGCGCACAGCTACCCCCGTCGGGGGTGTCCCGGCGCTGAGAGAGCAAGAATATCACCAGAGGAGGCAACCCGGGTCATACCCTTCCAACCCAGTGTAGCAGAAGCTCTCCTACTCACGGTTGGGTGAACAGCCAAGTTTTTAATTTGCGTCTGAAGATCTGCTCAGACTCGGTAAACCTAAGGTCCAGAGGGAGGTCGTTCCAGAATTTAGCCGCCGTCACACCGAACGTTCTACCACTGCTCCGGGCTAGCCTGAATCTGGGAACAACTAGTAGACGTAGATTATTTGACCTTAGGTTTCTAACAGACCTCGAAAGTTTGAGTCTTTGGCTCAGGTAGAATGGGCCAGTTCCGTGAATGGCTCGAAAGGCAAGGGTAAGGATTTTAAACTGAACTCTACGAGCGATAGGGAGCCAGTGTAGATCTTTCCGATATGCTTTGACTGAGTTGCGGGCAGGGATGTTTCCAATAAGCCTGGCAGCCGCATTTTGAACGATTTGTAATCGGTCAATGAGATAGAGGGGGGCTCCAGCGTATAGGCTGTTGGCGTAGTCCAGGTGTGCCGTAATGAGAGCATGGACAATAGTTTTGCGGGAAGTCTGGGGAAGGTAAGGGAAGATCTTCCTAGTCATGCGCAGTTTGCCAAAGCAAGCTGCGGTGACTTTGTTAACCTGGGCTTTGCAGGACAAGGTGTTATCAAAAAGGAAGCCGAGATTACGGGCTGACTCTACTGGATTGGGGGGGGGGTTCAGTACCGTAGGCCACCACAGATTGGCTGGGGGGGCTGGTTTCTGACTAAAGAAAAGCACCTCGGTTTTGTCTGTATTGAGGGCCAGATGATTGGAAGCCATCCAGGTGCAGATGTTGCCAAGGCAGTTTCGAAAGTTGGAAAAATGCGAGTCAGAATGGTCTCTGAAAGAGAAAATAAGCTGGGTATCATCAGCATAAGAGACCACCCTGACTCCCCACGATTCGACTACCCTGGCAAGAGGGCCCACATACACGTTAAACAAAAGGGGGCTCAAGGCAGAGCCCTGAGGCACCCCACAAAGAAGGGGTTTGTCTTCTGACTCAAAAGGGCGGAGAAGTACCCTTTGAGATCTCCCTGTGAGAAATGATTTGATCCAGGCCAGGGCTGTGCCTCCGATCCCCAACTGCTGCAACCTAGTCGCCAGGATATCATGAGAAACAGTATCGAATGCGGCGGACAGGTCCAGGAGGACTAGCATAGCCTCCTCGCCTCTGTCCACCGATTCCCTAATCGTCTCCAATACCTCTAGCAAAGCAGTCTCAGTACTGTATCCCGATCTAAAACCGGACTGTGAGTCATGCAGCAGATGGTTAGTTTCTAGATAAAGGGCCAGTTGTTTCTGGACCACTTTCTCCAGAATTTTGGCGGGTTTAGGTAGAAGGGAGATGGGACGGTAATTGCTGAATTGGGAAGGATCTGCATCTGGTTTCTTTAGGATGGGAAGCAGCCTGGCTTGTTTCCAAACTGAAGGGAAATGGCCATGATTCAAAGAAGAGTTCCATATAGCGAGGAGAGGGTTGATTAAAACAGGGGCTAGATTGACCATCACTTTCGCCGGAACTGGGTCCAAAGGAGATCCAGTCTTCACCTGATTTAAAAGTGACAGGGAAGAATCTAAGGTCAGCTCAGCAAAGGAATTAAAGGAGCAGAGCTGGGTGTCTGACGGACCCAGCTGGGAGCTGGAAGGTGCGGGCTCAAAGGAAGCTGATAGTTTGATGATTTTATCCTGGAAGAAATCAGATAGTCCATTGCAGAGACCCTGTGTGGGAAAAGATTGGGCTTTAAGGCCCCTTAACCGTAACAAAGTCATTCCTTTGGTATATAACCAGCTCAAGTATTAAGATGAATTTTTAATGATTGTTAGTCCACTATAATAATTCTGACCTGCATGTTGCACATTTTGGAGACTTTCGGGTCAGAGCATTTCAATCAGCCATTTCAGTTGCTTGACATCTCTTGGCAGCCAGTCTTTATGTTTTTCAGTTTGATCACTTGTCACTTCCCTAGACACATTCCATGTGCCCCTGGTGCACAGTTGAGATCCTTCATGAAGTAGATGATGCCCTGGGGGATGAAGATTGCAGGGTTTGAGACAACTGTGATGGTGGAGTTAGGTGGTGAAACTCTACGCAGCCACTTGTTGGGCTAGTATAATTGCCTGGAAGCCAATCCTGTGAGAAATTAGAGACATAGAGAGGGGTGGCTGGGAAAAAGAGAAGGAAAGAATGTGGAGATTGGCATGAACATGCAACCAGAGAGCTACAGGTGGAGCCTATTTAATAGGTGGGGATTAATTTTAGGGCAAATGTTGCTTTATCGTCTAACAGGTAACAACCTGGAAATTACGCTTAGTGGTAAGTTCAGAAGATCAGATTTAGAGAAGGAAGTTTTTCTCCCATAGGTGAGAAGGTAAGGGTTTCCTTCTGGGCATCTAGCTGGAAAGCAGAAATAAATCATAAATGTCATAAAGTTTCCCGATTATTTGCAATTGGTGCAGGCCAATTTTGCAGCAAGGATGACAGGAGTCTCAGTCTCAGAAAGGCAGAAGAATGCCTGATTACTTACCGGTAAACCTGATTACTTTGAGCACAGGTCTTCCTCGTCTCAGTTATGTTATGTATTGTTAAATTTTCTCATATAGCGCACGTACACCGATTGGTTTTTTGACACTGTATCTAGGAAATGCCTGTTATCGCATACAGGAGTTCAGTCATAAGCTTGGGTAAACAACCCAGTCTTGAGGAGCCTTCTGAATCTCAAAAGGTCAGTGCAGGCTCTGATGTCAGATGGAAGGGAGTTCCAGAATCTTGGTGCCAGGACTGCAAATCTGCATCCGCCTTGATGCTTCAGTTTGTAGGGCGTTGTGACCAGAAGATTCATGTGGGCTGAGCACTAATTTGCAATTCCAAGTTTTTAATAAAAAAAAGGAACTCAGGAAAGCTCAGACGTCATTTACAACAAATAACAATGATCAGCAAAAGAGGTAAAGGACGAATAAGCCTCCCGGTTTTATCGTATTTATTTCTTAACCTTTCAGTCTGTATTTAACCATATTTATTTTTTGGCCATCTTATTGGCATTTATTTTGTGTTTTGTAAACAGATGAGGGGATAACTCATATATTTCTGCATTTATTTAATGGATACATATGCACTCATATTTTGATGCCTATCAGGCTTTTGCACATTACACAGCTAAAAATAATAAAGTAAATATCCTGCATCAAAAATTTGCATAATATCACAAATGCATGTAGAGATTTGCAGTAATATAAGCAAATCAGCTTCAGCGGTGTAACTCCTCATGCTGCCAATATGTACAGTTAGTTGCCTGAACGTCATTAATCTCAGTATGGAGAGTCACTCAAAGGAGCCAAATGACCTGTTTTTTTCCACTATTAAAAATAAATACCGACAGGAAACGCAATGTTTCTGTCATTAATTATCTGCAAAAATTAGCAAGAATGGAAATCAGGAAGTCCTAATGGTGAACCATCAACCTGTAACCTATAGTGAGACATAACCTTATATTGGGACACCCAAGTGGCAGTGCAGCAAATATCATGGAGCAAAGATACTCAACTTCCACCTCGACAACCAAGTGGACCAGCACCACATCCCTCCTGGACAACCTACACAAAATTGGACTCTGCCAGATCGTGACCGAAACCCATGCACTCAGCACAGCAGGACACACCCTCAACCCCCTCTTTCCAACAGGAAACTCCATCACCTTCAGCCACACCACCGAACTCCCATGAACCGTTTTAGTGGCTAGGCCATTGCATAAGTACATGACTAGTAACTGTAATGATTACAGTGCTGCAAACAGAGTGTCTAGTGAAATTATAAATGCTTAGAAACTGGTGGAGTGATAGGATAAGTAGATAGTGGTGAATAAGTGATTGGAGAAGGGCATGGTACTGGCAGGAGAATTCCTAGGCTGCATGGGTACTACCTGGGTATTTACAGGAGTGTACCAATAGTATGTAGCTGGTTAGAGGTCTGCATGCATTGTGCACAGAATATTGTAGGTGTATTTGTGTTAGTGGCTAGGCCATTCTATAAGTACATGACTAGTAATTGGAATGCTTACAGTGCTGCAAACAGAGTGCAGGGTGAGTTTATAAGTGCTTGTGTTTTGGCACAGCGATTAGATAAGGACATGGCACTGGCTTAATAATTAGACTATTTCAAGGAGACTACCTGAGGAAATTCATAACTGCTTGGGTATTGACAGAGGTATTAAATTAGTACATGCTACTAATAGATGACTGAAAAACTGCATTATGAGTAACAGAGTGATTGGTGGACTATATGGTTAGTACCTGAGGTATTTAAGACATTAATGAGCACTGAGTACGTGGTTAAAGGTATGTATGGATAGTGCACAGGTAAATGTAGTTGTGGATGGATAGTGTTTGTATTACTTAATCTTACCTTTACAGTAGTAGATATCTAAATTCAGTAAAACTTTTTTGCAGTTGTTTTTTATATTTTAAATTTTTTAAACTTTCGAACTTTAGAATTAGGGTCCGTAAAAGAGAAGAAATAATACATTTGTAATATATAATGTTATAATTTTAAGAACACAACATAATTTTAGCATTATATAATTTATTTATTTAGTATGCTTTTTTGCTGTTCTCAGAATATATTGAATTTCACTATAGATAGTGATTTCAATGTTACTCATCACATAACAGCGAGCAAAAAAAAAACAATTAATAAGATTGTTTAATAAAAAAACAAATCTAAGTCAAAAATATTTTTAACATAGTCAAATATCTCTGCACATTGTGTAAAAAAAATATCCTCAATAACATTGCAAATGATTCAAGTGTCAAATATATAAAATGCTTCGTTGTAAGAGAAATTTGTCACTATGATATAAAAGAACAGAAACAATAATTCAATCAGCTATTCTTCTTAACTTGCATTTACTCTAAAGGTTGTTCTTTAAAATATTTGGTGTCAGAATATCCCGGAAAAACTGATTAATTCATATCAATATCTTTCTACTAGGCCAAATGATATTCCTGAAATCCTTTATACTGAAATTGTCCAAAGTAATCTCATTAATACATATTAACATATTCCCAATAGGCTGAATTATGTTCTTAGAACTTTGGCTTTAAAAATATTAGGAGTGAATTTGGTAATTCGTTAGGCAAACGATATCTAAAAACCAAATGAGCATCATTGCAATATGTCCATCCTTTATTGCATTTTAAATAGACAGTGTAATGTCCAGATGTTGTAGAAGGTCCATCATGGAAAATAATTGCTACTGCTACAAATGCTTCCTGATATTGATAGTTGACTTACTACAAAAAATTTAATTAAAGTTTCCAATTAACTTCCATTTGCTCTACAACGTTGTATCATTAAAATTATATATTGTCCAAATCTTTGTATAAATAATGTTGATAACATTTCTGATTTGCATTGGCTACACTCCATGTTTTGATTAGCTTATTTAACTAATTTGTTGAAAGACACTGTTTTACAATCTGGTATTGTCAAATATATGAATCTTTCAGTGTCTCTGCTAGTGGTAGAAGTAAATGCACAATTTTCACACTCATGTTCCCATCTATAACAAAGTCCAAACAGATTTTCAATTTCTATTCCTTCATCTTCCAATACTGCAAGGATATAAATTAGATGTTCCTGAGCATCTTGTTGCACATTCTGTGTAAATTGTGAAAAACCAGAGCATATATCCAGAAGATTCTGAATATCAGAAACACTTTGCATTTTACTTTTATCAGTTGGCAATTTTTCAAAAATAGAATGCAACAAGGAACAAAACCTTTTTACTCGATTCTCCATAATTTGCTGTTGGAGATTTTCTAGAAAAAATACAACATTCACCACTACATTAGCATAGCAGTTGATACCTGACCAATTTTCTAACTGATATCCTACAATATCTTCAACAGCGTCCTTTTTCTTTGTGTTTGCAATCTCAACATTATCTTGATTTTTTTCTTCTTTTCAACTTCACTACAGATATTCTCATATCTTCGTTTTCGACCAACTACACGCTTTTCATATACAGGATATTCACCTAAATTAGGAGCATACACTCTTCTTAACCGGTTCTACTCTCTTACACAATTTTCATCTGCAATAATCTTTCCCTCATCAAAATCAATCAAATGCAATCCAGATAAAGTTATGACTCGGGACAAAGCAACATATGCCATACCCTCTTTAAATACAGTACTTCCAATATTACCAAAGCACTGTCTACACTTGTTAATGTTATGGGGGATTTATAGAGCGCACGGCTACTCTGAGGAGTGTCCCGGCGCTGAAAGATCCCCTTGGAAGACAGATAGTATACATTCTGAACCTCAAAGACCACCGTTACTGCTGGAACAGCCAGGTCTTGAGCTGGCATCTAAAATTGAAAAGTTCCTGTTCCTGACTGAGAGCAAGAGGGAGAGTATTCCATAATTTTCCCACAACCACCTGGAAGGAGCGACCCCCCCTTCCTGGTCCGAAAAAACCTGGGTACCCGTAACAGGTGTTGAGTTGAAGACCTCAAAGTCCTGGCCGGGATGTAAGGAATGATTCTTTTCCTAATATACTGGGCCCCACTGTTATGTAAAGCCATAAAGGCCAGCACAAGAGACTTAAAAATGATCCTGTTCTTCACTGGAAGCCAGTGCAAAGCTTCTAAATGAGTCGTCATATGGGTCCTAGGCCCTACCAGATTAATAGCTTTTGCAGCCGCATGTTGGTCAACCTGCAGATGACCCAATAAATAATTTGGAATTCCTAGGTATAAAGCATTTGCATAGTCCAACCTAGACATAATCAAGGCTGGAAAGTTAGTTTTGTCTGAACCAGTCAAACACTTTTGTCAGACATAAGTGGATTAAGTTTTCATTAAAAGACTCGCCCTTCTCACACGTAAACAGCAATTGGGAGTCGTACGCATAGGTGATAACATGTGATAACATGTGCTCCATATTGTTCTGCGAGGGGTGCCAACGGTGCCATATAGATATTAAATAACGTTGGGCTCAGCACTGAGCCCTGAGGCACTCCTTGAGATTTATGAATAGTCACCGCATATGCCAAAGAAAGAGGAAAATGTTTTCTATGAACATACAAGCTTTAACAAGCAAAAAACGAACAGAACAACGAGCAATTTGTTTTACTTCATAAATCTGATCAAATTTGATTTCCAAAAAGTCAACAATTTTTTCCATTGCTCCATTTACTAAACCTTTTTCCACATCCAAATTACGCCGTAAAATAACCCGACAGTTTACACATAAATTTAAATTCTTTTCTAAACCAGCAGTTTTAGAAATTTTTTCAAATAATCCAATTTTGTTCTTAATTTTTCCATCAAAATAATAGTAATTCCTTCATGCTCCATCTTATCAATGGCTTCCATTAGTATTTTTTGTTCATTTTCAAGCTTTCTTTAAAATGAAGAACATTGAATGTAGAACACTTTTGCAGTGTTGGCATTAGGTATCTTATAGATTTATTTTCTGCAATTTTTTTTGCATAGTTTTTCAGTAACTATATTTTCATTTGGTAACAAGTTTGTAAGTAGCTGACTTTGCAAAGCTTGTTTGCCATGTTCTGTCAATACTCCAATTCTTATATCTTGAACAATGTTCTTTGCATTCAAAATATGACCAAATGTTAACATTTCCAACACTTCCCAAAGACTTTCTGGTGTCTTCATGCACAAGCATTTTAAATACTGGTTGACCTTTTACAGGAGTAAGTTGCAGTAGATCACTAAAAACTATCACATGTTTTTCTCCAAATAAGACATTGTATTTTGTTTTTAAAATCTGCTGCGTTCTTAATTTGCACAAAGGCAAGCATTAAGTTTGAGACCATGCTCACCTCATCAATAATCAGAAGTTTAATTTTCTTTAGCACTCTTGAAACTTCATAACAAGCTTCTCCAGATAGCTTGAGATATTCCAATTTATTTTCATGCTCTACAGGTACAATTAGTAAATAATGGAATGTAATTCCTTTAATGTTGTGTGCTGCCAACCCAGTTGGAGCAGTTACAACACAAGACAAATGTGAGTTAGTTGTTTTCTGTAGGTAACTGGTCAAAACTTTCATTAAGAAACCTTTTCCTGTACCAGTTTGACCACTGAAATACATTTGGATAGGTTGAAATGATGTGCAGGTGCATTCTTTTTTTCCATGAAGATAACCATGGTCGATCAGTTGTTTCACTTGCTGATATATTTCTTTCTGTTCAATATTCAGTTGTTCTTCCAAGTTTCCTAAGTCCATAATGTCTTCTTGATGCATTGCTGTTTCCTCTTCAGTCATAGCAATTGCTGCTTCATTTTCAAGAATTGGTTGTCCTAGTGGATCTTGACTCAGTGAAGCAGAACTTTGACTGTCTTGAGAACTGTCTCTAGCAATCTCAGCTGCAATAGTAGCTTCTGGATCAATTTCTCCATTCAACATTTTGAGATAATTTGCAAAAACTGTGCATTCAATGCTATCAATACATGCATTGAAAGAATCGTCATAGCACAGAAAATCTCCAAGTAATTCCAGTTCCGTATGCCAAGGCTTGAAGAGTTGCAAAAGTGATAAAATTCTCTTTTATCAGGAGTATCACAACTCAGTTTCCTGTGATTAATCAGATTTCCTTTACTATGTTTGACCAAACATCCTTCTGAACCATTCACTGTATATTTTTCTTCATTTATGTTCTCTGTAGTATTTCTCTTAAATCTGTAATATTGCAGCACTTCATAGAGACATATGTTCTCAAGATGAGGACTTCTATTTGGATAGTATGTATCCAACATGTTTGTTTTAACAATTTCTCTGCTTTCCGGTTCATTTAATGCTAAATATTCGATTTCTTGTATAGATGTAAGTACTCGATTTTGCTTTGCAACAAGACCTAGACTAACCCAAATAATTCCTCTTGACTTTGAATATAAACTTGCAGAGGACAACCGATCTGAGCATTTGTACCCTCCGATCTCTCGATGGGACAGCATCTTCAAACTAAAGCTGTACAATTTCTTACTAAGACTCTTCTCGTGGGAAATTCCTTCCCACATTTCTTTCAACTCCGTCTTTTCTGATTTTGTTATGTATGATGTTACATGCCGAGCAACAGCAATGGAATTATCCGCAACATACTGGATATCCATATTAACATTCCACATTGAGAGAATAACGGTATTATAATCATTATTATACTTTGATTCTTCACTTCTTTTCAAATTAAAAGTATTTTTGGGAGATTTTCTAGTGATGGTATGTCTCACTGCTGACATGAAACTGTTTACTCTTCCTTTGGATATTACTGGACGTGGCAATCTAAAAAGACATTTGGTATAAAACTTTTCCTTCGACTTGTATTACCGTCGACAGTATTTGCCACATCGATGAGTTTAAAACTGTAACACTTGTTGCCTTAAGGTGTTTTCTTCCCTTGTTTTTGTTATAGTACATGTAACATAATCTTCAATAAAAGATAAAACAGTCTCATCCAAATCAGTTCCAAATTTGGGTGCATCCTTGATCCATAAAAGCATATGTATATGAGGAGCACCTCTAGCTTGATACTCCTTTCTCCAAAAGAAATCAATTACTTCTCCTAGAGGAGGATTTTTTTTTATTGCAGATAAAAAACATCAGAGCTTCAAACCTATGATTGAAATATCTGCATACATTTACAGGACCCAAAGAACACAATTCTCTAGGAGTCTTGAATTCAATGTTTTTATTATTTGAATTTGCTTCTCAAAGAAATTCAAGTAAATCATCCCATGCATATTCAGCAGAGCTTAGGGTAACAAACCACGTATGAGTTCCTAAGTTCTTTAGCATGCATTTAAGTTCTCCATGACGATGATACCAATACTCAATCAATCAATCAGTGGTTTGTAGAGCGCGCTACTCACCCGTGAGGGTCTCACGGGGGAGGGGGAAACTGCTCTGGTTCAGGCAAAGAGCCAGGTCTTGAGGTCTTTCCTGAACATGTGCAAGGATGGGGAGCGTCTGATGTTGACCGGGAGTGCGTTCCAGGTTTTGGCTGCGATGTAGGAGAAAGCTCTCCTGCCTGTTCTGATTCTGTGGATGTGGGTGACCTCTGCCAGGGTGAGGTCGGCGGAGCGTAGGTTCCTCTTGGGTGCGTGGAAACATACTCAGTCGTTGAGGTATTTGGGTCCGATGTTGTTGAGGGATGTTTAGGTGTGGGTGAGGAGTTTGTAGGTGACCCTCTTCTCGATGGGGAGCCAGTAGAGGTTTTGCAGGTGGTGGGTCATATGTTTGTGGCATAGTGTCCCTAGGTCGAGCCTGGCGGCAGCGTTCTGGATGGTTTGGAACTTGCGTAGAAGAGTTTGGTTGATTCTGGCATAGAGGGCGTTGCCGTAGTCTGGTCTGCTGGTGATGAGTGCGTGGGTGACGGTCTTTCTGCAGTCGGGGGGATCCATTTGAAAGTCTTATGGAGGATGCGGAGGCAGTTGAAGCTGGTAGAGGAGACGGCGTTGATTTGGCGGTTCATGGAGAGGGAAGAGTCGAGGATTTTGCCGAGGTTCCGAGCGTGGTCTGTAGGGGCGGGTGGGCTCCCAAGGGCAGTGGGCCACCAGGTGTTGTCCCAGGCAGAAGTGCATGGTCTGAGGATGAGGACCTCGGTCTTCTCGGAGTTGAGCTTTAGGTAGCTGTCCTTCATCCAGGCTGCTACATTTCTCATTCCTTGCTGGAAGCTGAGTCTGGTGATTTTTGGGTGCTTGGTGGGGGAGAGGATGAGTTGGGTGTCGTTAGCGTAGGATACAATGCTAAGCCCATGCTGTCTGACGATGGCGGCAATGGGGGCCATGTAGATGTTGAAGAGCGTCGGGCTTAGTGAAGATCCTTGGGTTACTCCGCAGACGATGTCAGTGGGGTCGGAGTGGAAGGGGGGAGTCTGACCCTCTGGGTTCTGCCGGAGAGGAAGGATCGGATCCAGTCGAGGGCAGGAATACCCTTGTTCTGGAGTCTCACGGCTAGTGTGCGATGTGAGAAGGTGTCGAAGGCAGCAGAGAGGTCTAAGAGGAAGAGGGCTGCAGTGTGTCCCTGGTTGAGTAGCATGCAGATGTCGTCGGTGGCAGTGAGGAGGGCGGTCTCGGTGCTGTGGTTGCAGCCGAAGCCGGACTGGGAGGTGTCCAGGATGCAGTTTTCTTTAATGAAGGTGGTCAGCTGGGCGTTCACAAGTCTTTCGGTGACTTTGGCTGTGAAAGGGAGGAGAGAAATAGGCCCGTAGTTCTTCAGGTCAGTAGGGTCGGCCGTTGGTTTCTTGAAGAGGGGTTTCACCTCTACACGTTTCCGGTCATCAGGACAGGTGCTGGATGTGTAAGAGGAGTTGATAGTATGTCCTAGTTTCAGAGCGATGGCAGTGGCGGCCCTGTGTAAGATGTGAGTTGGCAGGGGTATGGTGGGGCTCCTGAGTGTGTCTTCTTCATGGTTGAGGAGCAGAGCTCGATGGACGTGGTGGCCCAGAAGTTGATGGTCGGCTTATCGGCGGTGGTGGGTGGAGTGATGCTGTCTTCTGCAGGTTCGCTGAAATTGTCATAGAGGGCCTTGATCTTCAGGTTGTAGTAGGAGCTGAGTTTGTCGCAGAGTTCCTGGGAGGGTGCGGTGTCAGTGGTTTCGCAGGAGGGTTTTGCGATCTGCTGAATGACGTTGAACAGCTCCTTCGTGTTGGATGTGTTAGTCTTGACTTTGTCACTGATGAAGGTTCTTTTGGTGTCCCTTATACACTGGTGGTAGTCCTTCATGGTGATCCTGTGGTTGTTTCGTGCTTCCGTGGTCTTCTGGTTCCGCCAGGTTTTCTCCAAACGTCTTCAGGTGCTTCTGTCTTCTTGGAGTTCAGTGGTGAACCAGGCGGCCTTTGGCGGGTGTTGTTTGGCAGTGTGTAGGAGAGGTGCCAGCTTGTCAGTGCAGCAGGCGACCCAGTGGTGGAATTCCCTGGCTGCGGAGTTGGTGTCGGTGGTGGCCTTGGAGGGGGTTTTGGAGGAGGGTAGAGTTCATGTGTTCCTCAGTGACCTTACTCCAGTTCTGTCGAGGAGGGCGCGGTGCGGGTTTGGGTGCGGTGGTGGTGTTGAAAGTGAAATGGACACTGCGGTGGTCTGTCCAGAAGGGTTGGGTGGTGTGGCTGAAACGGATGTTTGATCCTCCTGCGAAGATGGGGTCGAGGGTGTGCCCTGCCCTGTGGGTGGAAGTACTGACAAGCTGTTTCAGTCCTAGGTTGGCGAGTTTCTCGAGGAGAGTGGAGGAGTCGGGGTCCTGGCTGTTCTCGAGGTGGAAGTTCAGGTGCCCGAGCAGGATGTAGTCAGTGGAGGTAATGGCGTGGGGTGCGGCGAGCTCAGCGATGGTGGTTGCGGGCTGGGTGTGGGGTCCTGGCAGTCTGTAGATGAGCGTACCATGTAGCGTGGTTCTGGGGCTGGTATGGATCTGGAAATGGAGGTGTTCCGTGTTGGAGTGTTGTCGCTCATGCTGGATGTGGAGAGTCGGAGGGGGGTTGATGGCGAGTCCTCCTCCTGGGCGGTGTGAGCTGTCCTTTCTCTGGAACTTGCAGCCATCAGGGATAGCTGTGGCGATGTCGGGGCCAGATGTGGAGTTGGTCCAGGCTTCTGTGAAAAATGTGACGTCAGGCGCGAGAGTGTCGATCAGGAACCATATCTCTACGGCGTGTCAGTGTAGGGAGCGCACGTTGAGAAGGATGCAGTTCAGGGTTTCAGTGGGTCGTCCAGTAGGTGGTCCTTCAGTGGCTGTGGGCGTTGTGTCGATGGTGAACGAACTACGGCAGTGTCCACACAAGAACTGTCCCTGGGTATTGTAAGGTGAGGCTCTTGCACCCGGGTTTGAGCGCGTGGAGGCTGGCGGAGTTGTAGCAGTGTGCACCAAGAGAACCAGGGTTTCTGGCACTGGTCGCGGTCGGATCGCAGACGGGCGCAAAACGAAAATGCCTTAGGTGCGCCAGTGGCGTGACCCCGCAGCGGTCCCCATTATGTAGTGTAGGGGAGCGGGAGTAGAGGTGGAGGTCGGAGTGGAGCTGGTCTAGGGTTGGGGCTATGTGGAAGAGCAGGAGCGGCGGAAACGAGAAGCGGGAAGCGCCAAGGCGCTGACAGAATGCAGAGGACAGTAGCAGAACCGAACAGAAAATGAAACATGCAATTTACCAAAAATAATACAGATACACAGAACTTGAGGCAATTAACGAGAATTACACAAGAGCACAAAACCTGAGGCAGAGTCGGGTGCGAGGCTCGAACTCTGCTCCTGAGGACTGCTGGCGAGGATCAACTGGCAGAGCTGCCGGGGAGAGTGCTGCCTGGACCGAGGTCAAGGCATTACACGCGCTCCCCCGCAGTGGTCGCAATTATGTAGGGGAGTGGGGCAGGAGTAGAGGTGTAGGCAGGAGTGGGGCTGGTCAGGGGGAGGGGCTATGTGGAAGAGCAGGAGCAGTGGAAACGGGAAGCGGGAAGCGCTAAGGCGCTGACAGAATGCAGAGGACGGTAGCAGAACCGAACAGGATATAAAACACGCAATTTACCAAAAATAATACCAGAACATAGAACTTGAGGAAATTAACTCAAATTTCACAAGAGCACAAAACCTGAAGCAGAGTCGGGCGCGATGCTCGAACTCTGCTCCTGAGGACTGCTGGCAAGGATCAACTTGCGGAACTGCCAGGGAGAGTGCTGCCTGGACCACGCTGACATGCCATCAAATTAATCAGTTGAGATTCTAAATAATCATCTCTTTGATGTACTTTATCCATAAATTCCTTTGCTGAATCATTTTGAAGATGTACTCCTGTTTTTAATATGTGGTTGACTGCATATGAAAGTCTTGGACCTTCTGCATACAATCTTGTTGTCCAATATTCTGATGCAGGAATCTGTAATGATTGTTCCTCATATCGTCCACCTTTTCCAGTTGGGAACAGCTGGGGAAAACAATGAGTTTCCAAACTTTTTTCTTATACACTCATTGTCCCCTGTGCTTTCTTCATTTGGAATAAATTAATTGTATTCCCCATCACTTCTTTCGACTGTAAAGGATGGACACCATAATGTTCATATATTTCTTCACTTTTGGACATCTCCACTTTCTCAATTTGACCACTTGACATTTCACTATCATCCCTTAAAAGTATTTCTTCTTCTTCCACATACACATTTTTGTAGTAATCATTGGTTTTTTATAAGATACAATGTTGCCTTTTGCACTTTCCTGACATCCACTAATTCCTGCCAGATTGTCTTACTCTTAGTAGGAACACCATTAACTAGAATAATTAGTGGCTTACTTTCTTCTTTCGCTACACCAATAGTTTCAATATTTTTCTTTAAATCTAGAGGTAAATATACAACTCTTCCTTTTAATCCTCTCTATAAATCAGTGGGAGGAAATGTACCTGTTTTAGGCTCCATACGAACAAAAGACTGAAACGGATGCACAGATTGAATCAGAATAGACTCATATGTGTTTAAATCTATCAGTTCTGGAGGAATAGCTACCAACTCTAGATTATTAGGGACAGCTCTAGCTGGCATTTTATTATCCTCTAATTTGTTATAACAATATATACAAATACATTGATCAGTACCCAAATCAAAGCAATCCTCTACCAACAAATAGGTTGTAAATTCCTTCTACTACTTATTGTTTTCTTTTTCCCTTTTTAAATATAGATCAACCTCCCTAGTCTGATTTTTATAGTGAGTTTGTCGACAACAAATACAAGTGCAATTTGGCCTTTCACACGAAATTACCTTAAACTTTGTAATTTCTTCTTCAAACTTCTCTGTACCACTATTTTCCACATTTTCTTCAACACCTACTTCTATCAATGTCTCATTTTGTCTACTCTCTTCTTCAGGACCAAAGTAACAAAACTCTATTTCATCACTAACTTTTTTTACATCTGATACTGACCCAAGAGCACTGTTTAAGTCATTTAAAATTATTGCTGGACTTTTTGCGTACTTTTGCTGCCTAACTTCCGCATTTGAGAATGATGTACTGCTAATATTCTAAAATGAAGAAAAACACTTTGTCATACTTTTCTAGAAAGACAAGCCAGAGAATGACCTTACACACCAGTATTTTTTCTCACTCTGCAAGGATCTAGTCCTTGCAACGTCTTAATCTTTTGTTTAACACTTTTTTACTATAGACTCATAAGAAATTGTGTAAAATATCAATACATTTCTGTCCTACATTGCAATAATACAATACACTGGGGCTTTAGTATGTCTCCCTAGAATTTCATCAGCTATCACTTCTTCTACATTTCTAGGTAACATCTTTTCTTTTTCAACTGGACAACCATTTTTAACCTCATAAGCACGACCAGATGTATCAACTGTCTGCAATAAAGTATTGGTTTGAAAATAGCTCTCTTCATTAAAAAAAGGCTCTGAACTTGAACTGTGTTCCCATTCACCCAAAAAAAATCACAAAAGTTAATTCTGTTAATTACTCTCTCCTTTTTACTTTTGGCCTTCATAAAATGTATTGGCTTATCTAATGATCGAATTCTGTTTAAAACTAACATGAATAATTTCCTTTTTAATTCAAAAGCCTTTTCAAAAATAGTTTCCATCTGTTTCTTCTTTATATAAAATGCTGATTTTTTTTTATATTTCTTCACATCTTTTAACAAATTAAAGACAACTCTATTGTAAAACATTCTTTTCCTTATTTCATCAAATTAATTCTTACACCTTTTACCATCCATTGGTTTTTGAGAACGAAATGTCCCGTTAATTTCTCCTTTTTTCTTTTTATTCTTCTTTGTTGAGGCATTCTTTCTACTTTTCCACACTATGCACACTGTTTCTAGCCTTTGAAAGCTTTTTTAGTAAATTCTTTTGTTCTCTTACCGCAAGACTTTTTCTTTTTTCCCACATCTAATTCTTGCTGTTGTATTTTCTTCAAATAATAGTCCTTTTTTTGTTGTTTGCTCTTTTCAGTTTCTTTAGTCATGGTAAGTTTGTTTTAATGATGATGAACAATATCTGTTAAAAAAAATATATATATAATATTATTGAAATAATTCTCTAAAATATACTACTGTATTAGTAAACAAACATGTATATAAAAACCATTTAAATGATTAGTTTTAAAATCACAATCCATATACTACAGTACACAGGTATTAGCTGGATAATTGTAGGCGTAAATGAGTAGTGTTTATGTGTTTAGAGGACTCCATCAATAGTGGATAGATGATTGTAATACTAGATGTATTAGTACCTGGGTCATTCCATGAGTACATGGGTACGGACTGGATGATTAGAGTACTGCAACGAAAGAGAATGGTGAATTTATAAGTGCCTTTGTTTTGGCACAGTGATTAGATAAAGACAAGCTTCTGACAGGATGATTCCAGGAGTGGACAGAGAGTGACAGTGTGAATGGTGGACTGCATGGGTACTACCTGGATTATTGCAGGAGTGAATCAGTAATCTGCGGGGGTTAAGGGACTGGATAGATTATGCACATTTGACTGTAGCATTGTGTGTCTTAATGCATGAGTCATTGTACAAGTGCATGCATATTGACTGGTGGGTTAGAGAGCTGGTGGTTGACAGCAGGGTGAGTTTATAAGTGCATGTGTTTTGGTAAAGAGATTAGATAAGGGCATGGTTCTGTCACGATGATTGCAAGAGTGGACAGAGAGTGACAATGTGTTTGGGGCACTGCCTGAGTCCTACTTGGGTTATTGCAGGTGTGAATCAGTACTCTGAAGGGGATTAGGGGACTGCATAGAATTTGCACATTTGATTGTAGCACTGCGTGTCTTAATGCCTGAGTCATTGTACAAGTGCATGCATATTGACTGGTGGGTTAGAGTGCTGGTAGTTGACAGCAGGGTGAGTTTATAAGTGCTTGTGTTTCAGCACAGTGATTAGATAAAGACAGACTTCTGACAGGATGATTCCAGGAGTGGACAGAGAGTGACAGTGTGATTGGTGAACTGCATGGATACTACCTGGGTTATTGCAGGAGTGAATCAGTAGTCTGAAGGGGGTTAGGGGGCTGGTTAGATTGTGCACCTTTGACTGTAGCACTGCGTGTCTTAATGCCTGAGTCATTGTTCAAGTGCATGGATACTGACTGGATTGTTAGAGTGCTGGTAGTTGACAGCAGGGTGAGTTTATAATTGCTTGTATTTCAGCACAGTGAATAGATAAGGACATGGTTCTGTTAGAATAATTGCAGGAGGGGACAGAGAGTGACAGTGTGATTGGGGCGCTGCATGAGTACTACTTGGGTTATTGCGGGAGTGAATCAGTAGTCTGCAGGGGATTAGGGGACTGGATAGATTGTGCTGATTTGACTGTAGCACTGCATGTCTTAATGCCTGAGTCATTGTACAAGTGCATGCATATTGACTGGTGGGTTAGAGTGCTGGTAGTTGACTGCCGAGTGAGTTTATTAGTGCTTGTATTTCAGCACAGTGATTAGATAAAGACAGACTTCTGACAGGATGATTCCAGGAGTGGACAGAGAGTGACAGTGTGATTGGCGGACTGCATGGATACAACCTGGGTTATTGCAGGAGTGAATCAGTAGTCTGAAGGGGATTAGGGGACTGGATAGATTGTGCACCTTTGTCTGTAGCACTGTGTGTCTTAATGCCTGAGTCATTGCACAAGTGTATGGATGGGGACTGAATGGTTAAAGTGCTGGTAGTTGACAGCAGGGTGAGTTTATAAAGGCTTATGTTTTGGCACAGTGATTAGATAAGGACATGGTTCTACCAGGATGATTGCATGAGTGGACAGAGTGACAGTGTGATTGAGGCACTGCATGAGTCCTACTTGGGTTATTGCAGGAGTGAATCAGTACTCTACAGGGGATTAGGGGACTGCATAAATTCTGCACATCTGGCTGTAGCACTGCGTGTCTTAGTGCCTGAGTCATTGTACAAGTGCATGCATATTGACTGGTGGGTTAGAGTGCTGGTAGTTGACTGCCGAGTGAGTTTATTAGTGCTTGTATTTCAGCACAGTGATTAGATAAAGACTGACTTCTGACAGGATGATTCCAGGAGTGGACAGAGAGTGACAGTGTGATTGGTGGAATGCATGGATACAACCTGGGTTATTGCAGGAGTGAATCAGTAGTCTAAAGGGGGTTAGGGGACTGGATAGATTGTGCACCTTTGTCTGTAGCACTGTGTGTCTTAATGCCTGAGTCATTGCACAAGTGCATGGATAGGGTCTGGATAATTAGAGTGCTGGTAGTTGACAGCAGTGTGAGTTTATAAGTGCTTATGTTTCAGCCCAGTGATTAGATAAGGACATGATTCTGTCAGGATGATTGCAAGACTGGACAAAGACTGGTAGTGTGATTGGGACACTGCATGAGTACTACTTGGGTAATTGCAGGAGTGAATCAGTACTCTGCAGGGGATTAGGGGACTGCATAGATTCTGCACATCTGGCTGTAGCACTGAGTGTCTTAGTGCCTGAGTCATTGTACAAGTGCCTGGATAGGAACTGGATGGTTAGAGTGCTGGTAGTTGACAGCAGGGTGAGATTATAAGTGCTTGTCTTTCGGCACAGTGATTAGATAAGGACATGGTTCTGCCAGGATGATTGCATGAGTGGACAGAGAGTGACAGTGTGATTGAGGCACTGCATGAGAAGTACCTGGAATATTGCAAGAGTGAATCAGCACTCTGCAGGTGATTAGGGGATTGCATAGATTGTGCTAATTTGACTGTAACACTGTGTGTCTTAATGACTGAGTCATTGTACAAGTGCATGGATAGGGACTGGATAGTTAGAGTGCTGGTAGTTACAAGCAGGGTGAGTTTATAAGTGCTTGTGTTTTGGCACAGTGATTAGATAAAGACAAGCTTCTGTCAGAATGATTCCAGGAGTGGACAGAGAGTGACAGTATGATTGGTGGACTGCATGGGTACTACCTGGGTTATTGCAGGAGTGAAACAGTGATCTGCAGGGGGTTAGGGGGCTGGTTAGATTGTGCACCTTTGACTGTAGCACTGCGTGTCTTAATGCCTGAGTCATTGTTCAAGTGCATGGATACTGACTGGATTGTTAGAGTGCTGGTAGTTGACAGCAGGGTGAGTTTATAATTGCTTGTATTTCAGCACAGTGAATAGATAAGGACATGGTTCTGTTAGAATAATTGCAGGAGGGGACAGAGAGTGACAGTGTGATTGGGGCGCTGCATGAGTACTACTTGGGTTATTGCGGGAGTGAATCAGTAGTCTGCAGGGGATTAGGGGACTGGATAGATTGTGCTGATTTGACTGTAGCACTGCATGTCTTAATGCCTGAGTCATTGTACAAGTGCATGCATATTGACTGGTGGGTTAGAGTGCTGGTAGTTGACTGCCGAGTGAGTTTATTAGTGCTTGTATTTCAGCACAGTGATTAGATAAAGACAGACTTCTGACAGGATGATTCCTGGAGTGGACAGAGAGTGACAGTGTGATTGGTGGACTGCATGGATACAACCTGGGTTATTGCAGGAGTGAATCAGTAGTCTGCAGGGGGTTAGGGGACTGGATAGATTGTGCACCTTTGACTGTAGCACTGTGTGTCTTAATGCCTGAGTCATTGTACAAGTGTATGGACAGGGACTGAATGGTTAAAGTGCTGGTAGTTGACAGCAGGGTGAGTTTATAAGGGCTTGTGTTTCGGCACAGTGATTCGATAAGGACATGGTTCTACCAGGATGATTGCATGAGTGGACAGAGTGACAGTGTGATTGAGGCACTGCATGAGTCCTACTTGGGTTATTGCAGGAGTGAATCAGTACTCTGCAGGGGATTAGGGGACTGCATAGATTCTGCACATTTGACTGTAGCACTGCGTGTCTTAGTGCCTGAGTCATTGTACAAGTGCATGGATAGGGACTGGATAATTAGATTGCTGGTAGTTGACAGCAGTGTAAGTTTATAAGTGCTTATGTTTCAGCACAGTGATTAGAGAAGGACATGATTCTGCCAGGATGATTGCAAGACTGGACAAAGACTGGTAGTGTGATTGGGGCACTGCATGAGTACTACTTTGGTAATTGCAGGAGTGAATCAGTAGTCTGCAGGGGGTTAGGGGACTGGATAGATTGTGCACAATTGACTGTAGTACAGCATGTCATAATGCTTGAGTCATTGCACAAGTGGATGGATAGGGACTGGATGGTTAGAGTGCTGGTAGTTGACAGCAAGGTGAGATTATAAGTGCTTGTGTTTCGGCACAGTGATTAGATAAAGACAAGCTTCTGACAGAGTGAAACAGTGATCTGCAGGGGGATAGGGGACTGGTTAGATTGTGCACATTTGACTGTAGCACTGCATGTCTTAGTGCCTGAGTCATTGTACAAGTGCATGGATAGGGATAGTTAGAGGGCTGGTAGTTGACAGCAGGGTGAGTTTATAAGTGCTTGTGTTTTGGCAGAGTGATTAGATAAGGACATGGTTCTGTCAGGATGAATGCATGAGTGTGCAGAGAGTGACAGTGTTATTGGGGCAATGCATGAGTACTACTTGGGTTATTGCAGGAGTGAATCAGTAGTCTGCAGGGGGTTAGGGGACTAGATAGATTGTACACATTTGACTGTAGCACAGCATGTCTTAGTGCCTGAATCATTGTACAAGTGCATGGATAGGGACTGGATAGTTAGAGTGCTGGTAGTTGACAGCAGGGTGAGTTTATAAGTGCTTATGTTTCAGCTCAGTGATTAGATAAGGACATAGTTCTGTCAGGATGATTGCAAGACTGGACAAAGACTGGTAGTGTGATTGGGGCCCTGCACGAGTACTACTTGGGTAATTGCAGGAGTGAATCAGAAGTTTGCCGGGGGTTAGAGGACTGGATAGATTGTGCACATTTGACTGTAGCACTGCATGTCTTAATTCCTGAGTCATTGCACAAGTGCATGGATAGGGACTGGATGGTTAGAGTGCTGGTAGTTGACAGCAGGGTGAGATTATAAGTGCTTGTGTTTCGGCACTGTGATTAGATAGGGACATGGTTCTGCCAGGATGATTGCATGAGTGGACAGAGAGTGACAGTGTGATTGAGGCACTGCATGAGTAGTACCTGGAATATTGCAAGAGTGAATCAGTACTCTACAGGGTTTTAGGGAACTGCATAAATTGTGCACATTTGCCTGAGGCACTGCATGTCTTAATGCCTGAGTTATTTTGCAAGTGCATGGATAGTGACTGGATAGTTTGAGTGCTGGTAGTTGACAGCAGGGTGAGTTTATAAGTGCTTGTGTTTTGGCACAAAGATTAGATAAGGACAAATGTTCTATCAGGATGTTTGCAAGAGTGGACAGAGATTGACAGTGTGATTGGGGCTCTGCAACCAGTATTGGCAAACTTTCTCTCTATTTTTCTATACATATACACATAAGCCACAAATGGCATTGCTTCCCAGTGTTTTTCAAATTGAAAAACAAATTTCCATTGGTCATAGAGAATAATACTTTTCAACTGACATCTTCACCCCTTGTCCTTAATGTCAGTTTCCATAGCAACAGATCATGCAACATTCAATTTAGCTGCCGGGTCACAAGTTCACCACACAATGTTGCAAATGACAACCGCATTTGTGGTTGGCTTTGCAAAGCATGCCCTTATCCTTTCTGCTGTACCTTTCCAACATTTGTTAATAACCAATAAGAAACATGCTTTCTAAACAAAGTAAAATGCACCCTATATTTGAATATAGTTTGTTCTGAAACAGCCAATCAAATCTCTAGTTTCTAAAAAAACAGCATGTTGTCCACCATTTAGATAGATTACAGACATCTTTTGATTCCCTACAGAGATCCCTTCATGATGCTTTCAGTGTGGATTGTTGGGCACAGCTATGTTTTCAAAGACCTAGCTTTGCAAAATGGCTCGAGCCCCCAACACAGGTTTTTTTTTTTTTCCAAACAAGCCCTGGGGGTGGCAGTCCCCGGGGCTGCGAGGAGGCCATGTGCCCCCCGCAAATATTTCAGATAAGCCTCAGGGGTGGCGGTCCCTGGGGCTTGGGGGGGCTTTGTTGGTCCTCACACTATAAATAAAACAAGCTTTGGTGTTGGCAGTCCCTGGGTTTGCGGGGGTGCCGTGTGCTCCCGCAAATATTTAAGGAAAGCCCCGGGGATGGCAGTCCCCAGGGCTGCGGGAATCTCCCTGGGCCCCCGCAATTATAATATTACATGCCCCCAGGACTTGGCCCACCCGGGCGCTAAATATTAACAAAGCGCGTTTTTTTTCCGGTCGAAATTCACCCTGGGTGCAGACCTAGGGGGTCATGGTATTTCTACTCTGCCCCCTTTTCTTCTTTCTCACCTTTGTTTCCCTCTTTTCCAATGACTCGGTCACAAGGTGGCTGCCAACACTTGCTGGTTTAGAGTGTTGACAGCCAATTAGAATAAAGCTCGTGGTCGGGAGGGTGCGCGGATCCACCATGCGGGTCCACAGATCTGCCGCGCCTCTATATATTGAAACTTTTAATTTTTGATTTTCTTAGCAACTACTGAATTTTGCCAAATTTGGTGTAGTTCTGTTCAGCAGTTCGAGCTCTAGCCATGACTAAAGTTTCCTATGGGAAATTGATTTTCTGACCTCTTTTTAAAAAAAAATTCTCAGGAACTACTGAACGGATTTACACCATTTAACAACAAGCATTTGCAATGCAATAGGTCTCGCATTTTTTTTAAGTTACAGCTGTTGGCATTGAAAATGACAATGTTGTTACTTCTTAGTTTTTTATACCAGTGGCATAGTGCTATTGCGAATACCAAAGTCAAAAACGTTGTCATTTTCAACGCCAACAGCTCTAACTTTAAAAAATGTGAGACCTATTGCATTGCAAATGCTTGTTTAATACTTTTTGTGACTACTATACACAAAGTAAACCAAAATTTGCATGTGGCCATCGCTATGAGGGTTTGGCCATCACATTGCACTTTAAAATATATAACGTCCTTGCTTTGGCTGTTCGTATTTCAACAATAACGTATACTTTATGCACAGCAAACGCAGCCAGGTGCTTTGCTTCGTACTATTGCAAATACCAGATGGGAGTATACCTCGAGTCAATGAATATCATTTCATTGACTTGTAAAGGATGGAAGGCTCAGTCTAAATGTCATGGTTAACATCCACGCAGGGACCCTGAAGTCCAATGTCAGAGACGTGCGCGAGATTCTTCAAGGTTACTCCGTGGCCTATTGATGGAGTTGTGTCCCTTCCTAGAAAAACCTTAATTTGAAACCCCATTTTCAGCTTCAAAGTGCCTTCATTATGACTTTTGCTGCTTGAGAGAAAGAAAGAATCAAAGAAAGTAAAATAGAAAAGGAGGAAGAAAGAACCAAAATAAATTAAATGTGAAATACGATTATGGGGTCGAAAGGAAGATCGCATGGGTGACTGAACAGGTGCAAGAAATAGATTTCTGTAAATAACAATACAGGTTTGAAACCCTCTGCTCTCATGCAGTAGAAAGAAGGAAAGGTGGTGGCCTAAAGGGTTAGATTTAGCAGCGAAGGCTCAGAAATGAAGGAAAGTAGAGAAAGTGACTCAGAGAATGCATGGGGTATATCCCTCTATGCATCAGGGGCATGTTCATTCCCCAAGCAAAGGGCACGATGGAAGGCCCCTTTCTGAACAGAAGAAGAAAAACATTTCTGAGAGGCAGAAAGCTGCTCATCACATGTATGCCCAGGGCACATGGAGCGCCCCCGTTATCACTTGTAAGGGCTCAAAATGGACACACTGGTGTTTGCTATTCATCACAAAGTGCAGGAGAAAGACACACCTCACGTGATAACCAGGTAACTTAATGTGTAGCACGAGCAATTAAAAGCAATTAAGCAGTTGATCAAAGTTAGTTTTCTGAGAATTATTCTCTTGGAAACCTATAATAAGTCAAATAAACAACTGAATCATACACAGAACAAGTATTTGCAATGCAATAGGTCTCGCATTAGGAAAGTGTGAGCAGTTGGCATTGCTATTAATAATGCAATAGTATCTATTGGCATTGTAAATGATAATGGCATGACTATGTGTTTGTTTTATAAAATATATTAAAAAGGCATTGTCATGAGCAATGGCATTATCTTAAAATTTTGCAAAAGCGAGAACTATTGCATTGCAAATGCTTGTTTCAGTACTGCAGTTTTTTTAAAACTTGTAGTCAGTATTCACAATGAAATCCATTTTATCAGCGTTGCCAGTGCTCCTTTATGTTTAATGCTATAACTGAAACACAATCTTCAAAGCAGATTACTAATTAGCATCTCCAGCCCCGATTACAATGTCTCACTTCATGATGCACGTTCCCAAAGCTCCTTCTTGTGTAAAGTAAGTGTTGTTCATATAAAGCCCTCTAATAATAGCCCCAGGTAGTGTTCATGCTTGCTAAAACGGCATAAAATAAATAGAGCTGGAGGATGGAGCATGTAAACGTAAAACACGAGGACTGTCTGGAGTGTCCCAAGACAAAGTTACTACAAAGTTATTAGTGCGTGTTTTTAAGTCCCTAAATTGTTCTCTGCATGTATTTCGTTTTTAAAACCTTCCAATCCAATCTGCGACTCTAATGTGTGTTTAAAAGCAGAACCAGAACCGGTTTTGCAACTTGAATTCGTAAGGATGTCTGGTATAGTTTCTGTGCTGGCGCCGGTGTTTACTGTATTTGTAACACTTGTGAATGGCGCCTGTTGTCTGTTCTCTCACGTTAGTCTCCTGTGCAGTAAGGGAGTTGGAGGTGCGGGTGAGAAAGGGGGAGCAAAGTCTGGCATGCGAGTGGCATGCTAAAACGAGACCTATTTCATTGCAAATGCTTGTTTCAAATAAGAATTTTACTAATTAGAAAGACAATTTTCAGGTGTTTAATACTTCTAGTTTTTCAGGCCTTTAAACGAAGGGTTTACAGTGAAACGTACTTCTCCAGGCAAAGGAAGCTATGTTTTTTCGCAGTGGGAGGGAAAAACAAGAGCCGGGAACAGGAAGGGGGAAGCAGAGAAGGGCGAGAGGAGGGAGGAAGTGGTGGAAGGCAGTCCGTGGGGTTTGGGGTGCTAGCTATTTTTAGCTGCAGGCGCTGGAGATTAGAGTGTTTTCCAGAACCCTGTAGGCTGATTGCTCTGCTAACAACCCAGAGGCGATTTTGCTTTTTTTTACCTTTTTGTTAACCAATATTTTCTTAGCTGTATCAGATTTTCGCAGTTATGTTCTATAGGTTTGCAGTTGACCAAGGTTTTGAATTTTTAATAATGCACACAGATTACACTAAGAAGGTATCGGTGTCATGTTTTCATATTTTTATCTAAGACTGTGACCTATTAATGTTGTCCTAAAATATCCCAATAAACCGTAGTAATATGCAGTGCTTTGTGCCTTGATTGCTGAGCAGCATCGAATCTATGCGCCTGAACACTGGCGCCCATGAAAGATAATGAATTAAGTGCGCGATAGGTTCAAGAGAACAAAGCTCATTGCATTTGGTCTGTTTTCCAAAGCCACTTTCTATGTTGATGTGTTTAAAGCAACAGGGGCTTTTCTGAAGCACCAACCTCCTCTCACTGTGTTCCTAGAATTGCGCTGATATGTAAGCAACTACTTACCTGAAAACTATCCTGTCACCTGTGAGTGTATCTGAGCGGTCCGTGCGTGGTGGTGATTTTTGAGAAGGTTCACTATAACATTGATGTACAGAAATGTTGTGTTCAGTCTTTCACAAGAATAAAAACATTAGCGGACATGTTGACACGGTAATTATACGATTACACGGAGGAAACGCCCAGGTCTGCCGTCCAAGGAGTTAAACTGCATTCCTGTACAGTGATCAGGGCTGCTCTTTCATGGAGGGAAGAGTGAGTTTGGAATGAGGAAATCAGAGGTGGTTGGGAAAATGGGGAACCTCGCTTAAATAAATAGAGTGCCACGGCGATTGCTGCTTATTGCTGTTTGGGAGGTGGGAGGGGGGCCACGGCGATCGCGATCGCTGCTCGATGCTGTTTGGGAGGTGGGAGGGGTGTTCTTTTCAGGCAAGCATTACGGGTGTTCTAATAAATAAATAGAGTGCCACGGCGATTGCTGCTTATTGCTGTTTGGGAGGTGGGAGGGGGGCCACGGCGATCGCGATCGCTGCTCGATGCTGTTTGGGAGGTGGGAGGGGTGTGAAGCTGACGGATGGGAGGGGGAGTGGGGGCGGGCACGCAGGCTGCCAAATGGTGCGATGAATCACGGCTAAAGTGAAAGCAAACAAGTGGTTGCAGGACTCCAAATGGTGCGCGCGCCCGGACGGGTCACATGCACTGTAGTTGGAGGCCTGCAAAGCCACTGTTTGCACTTCCAAAACGCGCTTACTATAAGTCTCGCCAGAGCAGCGCTAAAGCGCTGGTCAGGCGAGACCTAAAAAGTAACATTACCATCCTTGTATACAAAACAAACACGACAATTGCAAGTCAAAGAGAGTGCCACAGAAGGTGCGTCCATTACCAAATCATGTGTCAAGTTAAACTTCATAATCAATTCCGAACCATTAAAGTCCCAATTAATAATTCGTAAAGAAAAACATACTGGTGGAATCCTTAATTAATGTGTCCGCACATGCTATCCAACAAAGAAAAGCAGGGTGCTGGGTTCATGCGATAGTAAAATTATAACTTCTAATATACCCTTCTGCTCGCTACTGCTTGTGTTATCGATATTAAGCACGTGTATCAATGGTATTGATTATTGGCCTGCGGCAAGGGAGCGCAGTCTGAGAGGGAACTGTGGTGGGGGTTGCATATGTCGACTGAACAATAACGCACTTCTTGGTGGTCTAGCGGTCGGCTCTGCTCACTGCCGGTCCGTTATAGGGTGCATTGGGTGAAAATGGTGGACCTGTAGGAAGGGAGTGCGATGACTTAAGCCCTCCGGGCTCTTGGGAAATGTAATTGTGGCCGGACTGGTTCGAGTTATTGATTGGGTTTGAGAGCATGGGCGTGGAAAAGTCAAGTTTAATGCCAATGTACTATAGAGGCTGTACAGAAGTCAATCACTGCACATACGTGTTGCGTCTGGGGCATAATATGAATGTGCGAATTGATGGGCAATTGCGTGTATCCGGCTACGATCATTCAGGTGGCAAAGCCAATATGAGTTCTGGAATGCTAAGTCAGAAAGGATCAAAGTGTGAATAAAAGTATAAGATGTTGTGAACCTCAGAGATGTTCACTGGTTAGTACCGGAATCATAAGATGCAGTTCTTCTGACCTGTTTGGGATATTCCAATTGAATTGGCAGTGAGGAGTCGGAGAGGAAATGGATTGCCTTAAACACCAGGAAGTGAATATGTGTGGTGCATCGTGCTGCGTGCACTTGAATGCTGACTGCTTTTCTTAGCTGCGCAGCCCAACACACAAAAACAGAGGCAAAAAGAAAACGTTTTTAAAAGTAAAACTCAAAAAATAACAAGCGTTGGCCGCGCGTGAGCGGCCGGACACGCAAAATAAGGTGGGGGAGGGGGAGAAGCGGGGGTTGTGTGTGCGCGTGCGTCATCGCAATCGCTCTGAAAGCGAAAGTGATCGCGATGACGCACACGAGTTTTCAAAGTGCTGCTGGCGGCCGGCTGCGCGCGTGCACGATCGCGTGAAAGCAAGCGTTAGGCCAGCCAGCAGCACTTTGAAAATCCCACATACAAAATGTCTCTTCGAGCCTTTGGCTCAGCGAGACCTAAAAAGGGCTCTTTCTGAACCAAGGGCTACCTTTTAGCCAAATTTGTTGTAATTCCGTTCAGCAGTTCGGGCTGTAGCCGTGTCTAAAGTTTCCTATGGTAAATAACATGGAGAAAACACGTTTTGGGACCCCCTTTTTTTCTCGGACCCTGCTTGGTGAATCACCTCGAAACTTTCAGAATAGGAGCTGACCGGAGCAGCCACAAGTTTTGAAAATTTCACGAAGGTTTGTCAACTGGCGCCAAAGTTAATCTGAAAAAAACCGCTTTTCCTCTGGAAAATAGGTCCTAACTATAACTATCTACTGGCGACCGCCAGTAGATAATATATTACCTACTGGCAGTCGCCAGTAGGTAGTTATAGTTAGGACCTATTTTCCATAGGAAATCCGCAACATTCTATTTGGATTAACGTTGGCGCCAATTGACGAATCTTCGCAAAATTTTCCAAACTTTTGGCCAGCTCCGGGCCGCTCCTATCCTGAAAATTTCACGGTGATTCGTCAAGCGGGGGCCGAGAAAAAAGGGGGGTCCCAAAACGCATTTTCCCCATGCATTTTCCCATAGGACCTGTTGACGCAGCTACAGCTGAACGGAATTACACCAAAATTGGCAAAGAGGTAGTCCTCAGTTCAGACTCGTGCCTTTTGCTTAAATAGTGTAAATCCGTTCTGTAGTTCCTGAGAAAATCAAAAGTAAAATCACATATATATCTGGGCGGAGCCTAACCACACATTTCATCGTGTGATCTGATTGGCTGTCAACACTTCATCCAAGAAGTGTTGGCAGCCATCTCGGGACCAATATACATGATAGCACCTCATTAAAAAGCATTGCAGTGAATAGAAGGTTTTAAGACTTTAGTTACATTATAAATCATTTGTTGATGGTACCATACTCATTTTAGGAATTGTGGTGTGTTGTAAGGTGGTTTTACCATGTGAAAAAGCCTTCTGATGTGATATCATGAATCATGTTTGAGAGAAAACTATTTTCTCATACTTTTCCCACAGAGGTTTGAAAGGTGATCTATAAGCTAAACTGAGAGCATATTTTCTGTAAATTCACATTATCTTTCTCAGTCATGTGAGAATGAAGTCTGACATTCTCAGTAAAACATGTGCATCCAACAAGGGCAGAGACTGTCAGTTGATTCCTTTGTGTTCTACTGCAGCTTCCCAGAGTGTTCCAAAGAACAACTAGAGCGCTTAGTCCTACTTATGACAAACGTATTGCACACCTGAAGCCATCTTGATTGGAATAAAGTGGTAACTCTTAAAAACATTTAAATTAAAAAGGAACCAAATGAGGGGGTTCATTTTGCCATAGAAAGTATGATTAGTGCTGCAGAAAGAAAAATTAGGGCACATTTTGAGTGACTTCTCAAATCCTCTTCTATTTCATGAAAAAATTCTGACATGCAGGCTGAAACATGCACTTTCAATACCAGCAGCAGACTTCCCTGGTGAGCAGTAGCTTTACCACAGTGATCAAATGAGCAACTAGAGTGCTAACATTTTGAATTTATGGCATTGGTTACTTCACACAAGAACAAATTCATTTTGGTTGTAGACATGGGGAGATTAAGTGATTTGACCAGAATCACAGAATGTCGAGCTGAAGCAGAAACTCCAACCTGGTTCCCCAGTTGCAAAGTCTGCAGCTCTGGAAGTAACACCACATCCTCTCCCCTAAGTGCAACATTTAATCAAGTGGTCAACTGGATAAAAAAACATAAAGATAACAAATAATTTAAAAGTGCTTTGTCGCTATTTGAAAACTCAGAAAATATGTCCTCATTTTAGTTTTTTAGAGCACTAACCATAATGTTGATGCAAATAAGACCCTCTCATATCTGTAATTTCTAAAGGAAATGCTCTAGGTATTACAGTTTTGATTACATCAAGATGACGTCAGGTGTTCCACACTTTTGTAATAAATATAGATTGTTAGCAATCTAGTTGTTCATTAGGATACTGTTGAGAGGCAGAGGCCAGGGGCACAGACTCTGAAAATTTAAGGCAGGTAGGAGGGTGCAGAGGCAACAATTTGACCATACTGGGCAGGCAGGAAGGGCCTCGGCAGCACAACAGACTATGGAGGGCAGTGGAAAGGGGGCCGGGGCAACAAACCAACAATACAGGACTGGCAAGAGAGGCTGTGGCAATATAATAGATCATTGTGGACAGAAGGAAGAGGCAGTGGTAGTACAACCATACATGCCAACAGACCCGATTCAGCCAGGAAATGTCCAATGTTTTAAAGCTCAAATGGGCTTTATTTGATCTGTCTCCTGTCTACAATCTCCTCTTTTTCAATGTAACTCAAAGGGGAAAATCAATACCCCATTTTTTTCAAAATGTTCGCAAGTATGGTACATTGGATCATGGAAGGCAGGAGGAATTGGGGTAGAGACATGGACTTGGATAACAGAGGACAGGAGGGACATGGAGAGGTGCACCAAACAGACCCTGCAGGGCAGGCATCAGGGTTTGCAGCAGCACAATACACTACACAGAGCATGCGGGACGGGAGTGCAGCACAACAATCCATAGAAAGCAATAGGGAGGGGACAGGATCATGCACATGGACAACAGAGAAGAGAGGGGAAAGAGGCAATGGCAGCTAGCTGACCACAATGGACAGACGGGACAGAAAGCTGCAGCATAACAGACCATAAAGAGCAGGAGGGACAGATCAGGGGCATTACAATGGAACAGACAAGCCAGGAGGGAGGGAATAGGGGTCTGCACATGGAAACAGAGGGCTGGGGCAAGGGGGCAGGGCAGGAGCAGTTAGATGACCATGGAGGTCAGGCAGGATGGGCACTAGAAGCAAGACACACCATGGGGAGCAACAGTGAGACTATGATGGCATACACACAGACCATGGAGGAAAGGTGGGAGGGGATCACGGGCAGCTAGCTGACCACAGAGGGAAGGTGGAAGGGGCCGTGGCAGCACAGAAGACCATGCATGGCAAGCGGGAGGGTTAGTGGCAGCACAATGACTATGATGGGCAAGAAGGAGGGTGCAGGGGCATACACTAAGGACCATGGAGGATAGAAGGGAGGCAGTGGTAGTACAACCATACATGCCAACAGACCCAATTCAGCCAGGAAATGTCCAATGTTTTAAAGCTCAAATGGGCTTTATTTGATCTGTCTCCTGTCTACAATCTCCTCTTTTTCAATGTAACTCAAAGGGGAAAATCAATACCCCATTTTTTTTCAAAATCTCCCTCTTACCAAGTTCAAAATGTTCGCAAGTATGGTACATTGGATCATGGAAGGCAGGAGGAATTGGGGTAGAGACATGGACTTGGATAACAGAGGACAGGAGGGACATGGAGAGGTGCACCAAACAGACCCTGCAGGGCAGGCATCAGGGTTTGCAGCAGCACAATACACTACACAGGGCATGCGGGACGGGAGTGCAGCACAACAATACATAGAAAGCAATAGGGAGGGGACAGGATCATGCACATGGACAACAGAGAAGAGAGGGGAAAGAGGCAATGGCAGCTAGCTGACCACAATGGACAGACGGGAGAGAAAGCTGCAGCATAACAGACCATAAAGAGCAGGAGGGACAGATCAGGGGCATTACAATGGAACAGACAAGCCAGGATGGAGGGAACAGGGGTCTGCACATGGAAACAGAGGGCTGGGGCAAGGGGGCAGGGCAGGAGCAGTTAGATGACCATGGAGGTCAGGCAGGATGGGCACTAGAAGCAAGACACACCATGGAGAGCAACAGTGAGACTATGATGGCATACACACAGACCATGGAGGGAAGGTGGGAGGGGATCACGGGCAGCTAGCTGACCACAGAGGGAAGGTGGAAGGGGCCGTGGCAGCACAGAAGACCATGCATGGCAAGCGGGAGGGTTAGTGGCAGCACAATGACTATGATGGGCAAGAAGGAGGGTGCAGGGGCATGCACTGAGGACCATGGAGGATAGAAGGGAGGGTCAGGACCTGGGCACAGACAAGATAGTTCAGGGGAAGGGGCCTCACAACAGACCACGCGGGACAGACAGGAGGAGCAGTTGCAGCACAACAGACCAGGGAGGGCAGAAGGGTGTGGCAGTAAAATGGACCATGGAGGACAGGAGGAAGGGGAGAGGGGCATGGCATGTGGACAGGCAAGGTGGAGGTGGCAGGGACAGGTTACAGTCATCTGACAATGCTAGGCAGGTGGGAGGTTAGTGGCAGCTCAACAGAACACTCAGAGTAGATAGGAGTGGCAGGTCCATGGAACATGGTGGGCAAAAAGGATGGAGCAGGGGCATGCACAAAGACATTGGAGGGCAGGGGGAAGGAGAATAGAGGCAGCAAGCTAAGCACAGAGGCTAAGCAGGAGGTCAATGATGGGGCATATAATTGGGCAATGGAGGGCAGGAGGAGTGGACTGGCACATCAAACTAAATGGAGAGCAGTGGCAGCACCTCAAACCATGCATGGCAGGAGGGAGGAGGCTAGTCCACGGATTCAGACAACAGAGGATAGGGAGGAGGGGGATGGGGCAGCAAGCTAACTGTTCAGAGAAGGTGGGTATTAGGAAGTTTATTGTCATTTGAGATGTCATCAGTGATGTCATGAGTGATGTCACTGACCATGTCATGAGTGATGTAATATGTGACGTCATCAGCAGTGCATTGCGGGAGCGCGAGTTATAGTTAGCTGAACTAACTATAACGGGGGAATTTCAATGGTTTTGTACGAGTCAAAAGTCCACCTAACTATAACGCCCCTGAAACCTATGGTTTTTGCAGTGAATTTCTAAGGTTTTTTAAATGCTAATTACTAACTTTAACGTGCCTGAAACCTATGGTTTTTTCAGTGAATATATATATATATATTTATTATACTATGAATACATGTGAAAATGTTTTGGTCCTCCTGTTGGCCTCTGTGGCACAGAAACAATGGGTAGAACTGACGTCAGCACACCAACGAGGTTCTCTTATGGCCCGATGACGTCATATGGTGTCGCGAGCGGAGCTGTGCTATTATGACGTCCTCGTCGATGTGGGAGAGCTAGGAAAGAATTTGCGTGGAATGCTGGTGCAGGAGATATTCACCTAAGTGTTCAGGCTAGTCCACCAAAACCAGTGATCCAAAGAGGCCCTACAGATGGCACATGAGGTTGGGTGCCCAGTCGTGTGCACCGGCGGGAAGTGAAGTGACAAGCACCACAACCCAAAAAAAAGGTAACAAGGGCACTGAATAACAAAGGATCTTCTCTTTGTATCTGGCAGGAACAACAAAGCTTAAATGCCCTAGTACCAAAATGTAGAATTAGTGCTACAAACGTCTTCAAGAGGACCTGCGATGTCGCTTCTGCCTCCCATACCCTGGAGGCGGCACATGGGTCACGAGGTACAGTCACACACTTGTTGACCTCTCATGGCACTGCTCCACACTTCAGGGAGGACGCTTTCCATTAGCTATGCTTTCTGATGACGTGTCGCACCGGCCCCGTCCAACAACAGAACTCCTTTAGATCCAAACAGACTCTTGCACTTTCTTACCGGAAGTGAAACCAGGCCACGCAGACACTTTCACAATACAACAGCTGGGAATGCACTTTTCGGTATAAAAAACACATTCCTTCCTCCTAATTAATCAAATAAACATCTCACTGAATATATATATATGTATATATATAAATATATATATATATATTATCTACTGGCGGTCGCCAGTAGATAGTTATAGTTAGGACCGTGTTTCCATAGGAAATCTGAAAATTCTATTTTGAATAACTTTGGCACCGGTTGACGAATCCTCGCAAATTTTTCAAAATAGGTGGGGCGCTCCGCTCCGCTCCTACCCTGAAAGTCTCGGGGTGATTAGTCAAGCGGGGGCCGAGAAAAAAGGGGGGTCCCAAAACACGTTTCCCCCATGCATTTTTCCATAGGGACCTTTAGTCCAAGGTACAGCCCGAATGGCTGAACAGAATTATTTGAAATTTGGCAAAGAGAAAGTCCTCAGGTCAGGGATGTGCCTTTTTAATATCTGGAGTCAATCTGTTCAGTAGTTCCTGAGAAAATTTCAGTTAAAAGTACATATATATCTATAGGCGCGCACCGTGCGCGTACGGTAAGCATACCGTACGCGCACCCTGACGTGCGCGAGCGTAATTCTGATTGGTGGTTACATGACAGTAAACATTCCAGTCGGTCGAAATCAGGAAGTTTCGGCTGCCATTTTGTCTCTCGCAGTCTGAGGCAGTGAAAAACAAAGGTGGAGAATGTGAAAAGGGGGCAGGGTGGACAGTTCCTGACCCCCTAGCCTTTGTCAGGGGGTCACTGAAGGACCCCAAGGATGAAAAAAACATTCGTTTTTTTTCGAAAAAGCGCGGGGTGCGCGCACTATGCGCGCACGGCACGGACAACGCATCGTGGGTGCTCGGTGCGCGAAGTGCACCATGCGCGCACGGTGCGCGCACGGTTAAGAACCTGAAAAAAAAAATATTAATAAATACATAACTTAGCATTTAAAAAAATGTACAAATTCACTTAAAAAACCATAGGTTTCACACACGTTATAGTTAGGAATTAGCAATTAAAAAACCTTGCAAATTCACTTAAAAAACCATAGGTTTCACACATGTTATAGTTAGCTGGACATTTCCCTCGTAAAAAACCAATGAAATTCCCCCGTTATAGTTAGTGCAGGCAACTATAACTCACGCGACCACAATCCTCTGCTGATGACGTCAGATATTACATCACTGATTAAATATGTGTCTTTCTGAAAAATAAATATTTGTATATGTATAGCTAAAGATTAATGGAAGAAGACATGGGTAAATAGGTGTCTAAATACAGTGATGTAATATCTGACGTCATCAGCAGAGGATTGTGGTCGCGTGAGTTATAGTTGCCTGCACTAACTATAACGGGGGAATTTCATTGGTTTTTTACGAGGGAAATGTCCAGCTAACTATAACATGTGTGAAACCTATGGTTTTTTAAGTGAATTTGCAAGGTTTTTTAAATGCTAATTCCTAACTATAACGTGTGTGAAACCTATGGTTTTTTAAGTGAATATACATATATATATACTACACTCCAAAGCACATAGATAAAAGACATTTTCACTAACAAAACACCAATAGCTCTAACTCTCGTTTCCCTACTTGTTCTTATTTTAAAACCTCCCCGCACACCTCACACTGTGATATCATTGTTGACAGCAGCTATTGTAATCTGATCCATATTGTAACATTAATTCAAAAAGTTTTGTTCTTAGTTTGATGTCTAACACATATGCCATGTTAACTATATTTGTGTCAACGACCGGTATGGCATAGTACTGTGACTTTTGCCTAAACTAATGTGGAATTTGATTGTTTTTTTACAGCATAAATGTGCCGGATAAATAAACCAATCTATCCTATGTACAATAAAGTTGAGTAACTAAATGTGTGTGTTTTATCTGGTTTTTCACATTAATAGCACAAACATACACCCCAGTAAATCTACTCAATGCCACATAAATACACTCCACAACATGCCTTATAATTCCAGTCAACATAATTTCACTGAGCACCACACTGTTCCATGCCACACTATTCAACTCAACACAAATCCATTCCATGCCACATAATTCAACACCAAACCATATATTTCAACTCCACAACACAATTCCACTACACACTACTTATATCCACATAATTAAACTCCACTAGATAACACTCCTCAACATAATATACAATTTCAAATAAATACACTCCATTACACACACCCCAATACACACACACCCACTCAACATAACTCCAAATCACATAATTACTATCCACATATTACAGCTGCTCACCTTACCACACAATTGGACAACACAAATCCACTCAACACCACACAATGCCATAACTAACAATTCCAATCCAACCAACATAATTCCACTACACACTACATACATCCACTACAATCCATAACACGTCAGTTAGAGACATTTACATTAACAAAGCCAATAGCTCTAACTCTCTTTCTCTTTTTAACACATAAGCGCACATATCTGGAGCTTAGCTCCAACCTATTCGTTCTTTTTTGTCACCAAAACACAAAGACATCCACAATGTTCCACATAATTCAACTCTACACATTTCCAATCCACATCACATAATTCAATACCAAACCACATAATACAACTCAACAACACAAGTACACAGCACATAATACAAGTCAACAACACAATTACACAGCAAACCACATGCATCCAATACACACCACACAATTCCACAGCAGGTCACAAAATTCAACAGCACAACTCATAATAAAACTCCAGTACATACCACTCCACAACACAAAATACCATTCCACATTATAACACTCTATAACACACAATTCCAATCCACATATTTCCATTTTACACTCAATTCTTCATAATTACTATCCACATATTTCTACAGCATACCATGCCACATAATTCCACTAAACAAATGCACTCCACACCACGCAATTCCAAGCCACACAGTTATACAACTAACTGATATAATCCAACCCACATAATTCTGCTACACACCGGAAAACATGCCCTCCATAACGCAGAGGTAAAAGACGATATCTACAATGCCAATAGCTCTAATTCAAACAAATGCAACACCAATTGCATTTCTAATGGTTGTTAATTTAGTTCACGTGTAATGATCTCATTGATCAATTCAAGTATACATTGGAATACATTCTTGCTTTACGGTGATTGCTTCTGAACTGCATTCAAATTTTTGTTTTTGTGAAATGTTATTCCCAATCACATGCTTCTCAACGCTTCCTGCATAGTCCTAATACGGTCTTGGAGTGAGCTAGCTATCTCTTGTTCCTATGCAGTGACCATAACCAAATATCAAACTATACAACCATGCTCCCGATCTCTATGTCACAGCCAGAAGGAGCAGCATTTTATATTTTCAATTGTATTAATTAAATGCCAGGGTTTCTTAATTTTTTTGAAACTGTCTTTTTGATAATGTCCAGTGTGCTAACCATCACACCATGGAACCTCTAAACTGCTGTGGTTAAAAGTACACTATATAGTTCTGGTAGTGCATTGCACCTATATATTTGTGGTAGTAACATATGTTCCAGGGCAAATTCCTGTTGTAACTAATTGCTTTATAATTCTGTGCCCATTCAATAGCTGCAGACATGAGAAATGCAGCCTGCAGGCTGAATCTCGTTCCCAGGGTTCAAAAGCAAACAAGACGCGATAACGTCAGTCAGCTTAAGAAGCAGTACTTTTAGTCAGATGAGGTGTTGTATTGCCAGGGTACACCAGAGACCTGCGTCAGTTCCTGATCACAAGACACTTGGAAACCACATGTTCTGGTCATCTGGGGGCAACAAGCAGCATCTCTCATTTATTTTTTTCAATACTGTACTACTCTGTTGGATACACAAAGGCAACGTCCACCACTCCTGCGATGTTGCAATTCTTGCCAGATTGATTAAGTGACATGGGTTTAGGACTCCATGGGCTCCCCCCCCCAAAACGTGCCTCTCGAACATGCAATTTGTGCACAATGCAAAGAAGAACGCATTAACACATTCTATTTTCCTCCGCTGCTGACATTACAAAAAAAAGCCACTTTGCCAGAGATCATCACTCCTGTAGAAAGTGACCACAGAGGTCACAGCATTAGGACACCCACATGCAGCTCTCTCAATGACTCTCAGTGTGGCCTTGAAGGTCAATTAGGCGATGTGTGAATTAAATTATAGAAGAGAACTCACCTGCCAATCACCAGTTTTGCTGACCTTGCTTTATACTGTTTTGTCTTACAAGGATCAGTTAAGGTCCCTTAACCGTAACACAGTCATTCCTTTGGTATATAACCAGCTCAAGTATTAAGATGAATTTTTAACGCTTGTTAGTCCACTATAATAATTCTGACCTGCATGTTGCACGTTTTGGAGACTTTCGGGTCAGAGCATTTCAATCGACCATTCAAGTTGCTTGACATCTCTTAGCAGCCAGTCTTTATGTATTTCAGTTTGATCACTTGTCACATCCCTTGACACATTCCATGTGCCCCTGGTGCACAGTTGAGATACTTCATGAAGGAGATGATGCCCTGGGGGGATGAAGATTGCAGGTTTTGAGACAACTGTGATGGTGGAATTAGGTGGTGAAACTCTACGCAGCCACTTGTTGGGATAGTATAATTGCCTGGAAGCCATTACTGTGAGACATTAGAGACGTAGAGAGGGGTGGCTGGGAAAAAGAGAAGGAAAGAGTGTGGAGATTGGCATGAACATGTAACCAGAGAGCTACAGGTGGAGCCTATTTAATAGGTGGGGATTATAATTTTAGGGCAAATGTTGATTTATCGTCTAACAGGTCACAACCTGAAAATTACGCTTAGTGGTAAATTCAGAAGATCACGTCTAGAGAAGGAAGCTTTTCTCCCATAGGTGAGAAGGTAAGGGTTTCCTTCTGAGCATCCAGCTAGAAAGCAGAAATAAATCATAAATGTCATAAAGTTTCCCGATGATTTGCATTAGGTGCAGGCCAATTTTGCAGCAAGAATAACTGGTGTCTCAGAAAGGCAGAAGAATCCCTGATTACTTACCAGTAAACCTCATTACTTTGAGCACAGGTCTTCCTCGTCTCAGTTATGTTATGTATTGTTAAATTTTCTCATATAGAGCACGTACACTGATTGGTTTCTTGATGCTGTATCTAGGAAATGCCGGGGCCCTGTTATCGCATACAGGAGTTCAGTCATAAGCTTGGGTAAAGAACAGAGTTTTGAGGAGCCTTCTGAATCTCAAAAGGTCAGTGCAGGCTCAGATGGAAGGGAGTTCCAGAATCTTGGCACCAGGACTGCAAATTTGATTCTGTCTTGATGCTTCAGTTTGTAGGGTGGTGTGACCAGAAGATTCATGTGGGCTGAGTGCAGGTTATGCGTAGGTTTGAATGAGGCTAGAGATGAATTTTGGGCTTGCGCCGTGCAAAGACTTAGAAATAAGATAGCCGACTTTGAATGTACATCGTTGTGGAATGGGGAGCCAGTGTAACTTCATCATGAGAAGGGAGACGTGTTGCCATATGGGCTGGCTGGAAGATCAGTATTAGCTGACTGGTTTTGCACCAGTTGCAGTCTCTTGGTAAGATATGATGGGATGCCAAATTATAGAGAGTTGGCATAATCTATACGTGATATAACCATGGTTAACACAACCTGTACCAGTGCTTCCCTCGTAAGGAGTATACTGATCTTCCTTATCTTTCTTAACTGAAGGAAGCAGATGGAAATTACTGATCCAATCTGGGTTTTCATGGTAAGGTCGCTGTTAATTATTACCCCGAGACTCTTAGGTGAGGGGGCTGGAGTGGGGGTAGAACCTAGCTCAGTCCTTACTGCATGATCATTCTTCTGATGCCACAGATACTTATTACCTTAACCAGCCATAATCACACCCAATATGGCCACCACTATCAAAGTATACCATATAAAAGGGAGTCCCACGAAATCCTGACATATACAAGCCAACAAAAAACAAAATACAGGACGGTGACAGAGGGAGCGGGAATTCAGGACTGAGATGAGGAAGACCTGTACTCTGAGTAATGAAGATTACAGGTAAGTAACGGGCATTACCTCATCATATGTCTTCCTCATCCAGTCTTTACTGCATGAGCCTATACCCAAGCATACACATTTTGGTTCAATAAACCAATCACAGTTTACACTGAGCGCTAAATTGCAATTCCAAGTTTTTAATAAAAAAAGGAACTCAGGAAAGCTCAGACGTCATGTACAACAAATAACAATGATCAGCAAAAGAGGTAGATGACGAGTAATGCTCCAGGTTTTATCGTATTTATTTCTTAACCGTTCAGTCTGTATTTAACCATATTTATTTTTGGGCCATCTTATTGGTATTCATACACATTTATTTTGTGTTTTGTGAACAGATGAGGGCATAACTCATATATTTCTGCATTTATTTAATGGATACATATGCACTCATATTTTAATGCCTATCAGGCTTTTGCACATTACACAGCTAAAAATAATAAAGTAAATATCCTGCATCAAAAATTTGCATAATATCACAAATGCATGTAGAGATTTGCAGTAAGATAAGCAAATCAGCTTCAGCGTTGTAACTCCTCATGCTGCCAATATGTACAGTTAGTTGCCTGAACGTCATTAATCTCAGTATGGAGAGTCACTCAAAGGAGCCAAATGATCTGTTTTTTTCCACTATTAAAAATAAATACCGACAGGAAACACAATGTTTTTGTCAGTAATTATCTGCAAAAACGAGCAAAAATGGAAATCAGGAAGTCCTAATGATGAACCATCAACCTGTAACCTATAGTGAGACATTTCCTCATATTGGGACACACAAGTGGCAGCGCAGCAAATATCATGGAGCAAAAATGCTCAACTTCCACCTCGACAACCAAGTGGACCCAGCACCACATCCCTCCTAGACAACCTACACAAAATTGGACTCCGCCAGATCGTGACCGAATCCACGCACTCAGCAGGACACACCCTCGACCCCCTCTTCACAACAGGAAACTCCATCACCTTCAGCCACACCACCGAACTCCCATGAACCGATCATCGATGCTTTCACTTCACCTTCAGAACACCCACCATCCACAGATACCAGCACCTGCTTCCACGAAGAAATTGGACCAGAATCACTGACGACCAGCTAACCTCATCACTCAGCAATTCCACCCTGACCGTCGTAGAAAATGACAACCCCAGTGCGGCATCCCGAACCCTGCACAGATGGATCACCGACGCACCAACAGGTTAGCCCCACTCAAGAAAAACAAAACCCATGCCAAGAAAGCTAGATGGTCTAGCACCGAACTTCGAGAGTCCAGACGCACTTGCCGCTGCCTCAAAAAGGACTGGAGGAACACCAAATCCACAGAAGCCCACAACAACTTCAGAGCCGCCACCAAAGTCCACCACCAACTCAACAGAAAAATGAGGAAAAAAGAGACCGAAGACAGAATCTCCACCCACGCACACAACAGCAAAGAATTCTTCAACATCATCAAGGAGTCTGCTCAACCTACTAGCGAGTCCACCGACATCCCACCCTCACAAGTCCTCAGCGACAAACTCAGCACCATTTCCACCACAAAATCAAGGGCATCTACGACAACTTTGATGAAGACAACCAACACACTGAACCCTCACCAACCACCCCGACACCATGAAGCCAACAATCGACAACTGGACAGCCCTCACCACACACTGAAGATGATAACCTCAATCTACTCCGGGGCTCCCAAGTACCCCCGCCCCACCAAATTTTCAACAGACCGCCGACACCATCGCACCCATGCTCCGCCACACCATCAACTGCTACCCGGCAACCGCATTGTTCCCCGATGACTGGAAACACGCCGAGATCAACCCCCTCCTCAAGAAACCCTCAGCAGACCCCACCGACCTCAAAAACTACAGACCCATCTCCCTGATCCCCTTCCCAGCGAAAGTCAATGAGAAAGCCATCAACAGCCAACTCACCACATTCATCGAAGAGCACAACATCCTCAAACGCCTCCGAATCCGGCTTCGGAAAAAAACACAGCACAGAAACCGTCCTCCTCACCGCAACAGACGACGTCCGCACCCTACTGGACAAAGGAGAAACAGCAGCCCTCATCCTCCTCGACCTCTCAGTGGCGTTCGACACAGTCTCTCACCGCACCTTAATACACAGACTCCATGACGCAAGGATTCAAGTCAAGGCCCTCGACTGGATCTGTTCCTTCCTCTTTGGCAGAACGCAGCGGGTCAAACTTCCTACTTTCCTCTCGGACCTTACACCATCCACCTACAGAGTCCACGAGGGGTCATCCTTCAGTCCTACGCTCTTCAGTGTCTACATGGCTCTGCTCGCCCCCATTGTCAGAACCTACGGACTCAACATTGTGTCATACGCAGATGACACCCAACTCATCCTCTCCCTATCCAACGAACCCAACACCGCCAGACACAATTTTCGAGAAGTCATGGAAGCCGTCACAAAATGGATGGGAAACAGCTGCCTTCAACTAAACACCAACAAAAAAGAAGTACTCATCATGGGTCCACACCCTGACACCTGGAATGACACAAGGTGGCCCCCGCCCTCGGAGGTCCACCCACCCCCATGGACCACGCACGCAACCTGGGAATCATCCTGGACTCCAAACTCAAAATGGACCGCCAGATCAACGCCGTCTCATCCTCCTGCTTCCACACCCTCTGCCTCCTATGCAAGACCTTCAAATGGATCCCCCTCCAACACAGAAAGACCGTCACTCATGCCCTGGTCACCAGCAGACTCAACGACGGCAATGCACTCTAAGCAGGAATAAACAAAAACCTCACACGCAAGCTACAGAACATCTAGAATGCCGCCGCAAAGTTGGTCCTCAACCTGCCAAGACACTGCCGCATCTCCCAGCACTTGCACACACTCCACTGGCTCCCCTTCGAAGCTGGGGTCACCTTCAAGATGCTCACCCACGCTCACAAGGCCCTCCACATCACCGGACCAGTATACCTGATCAGCCAACTCAAACTCCACGTACCCCAAAGCTTTCCTACTCCGTGGTCCCCTGCACCAGATAGACCAGATCAGGTGGCCACTCCTTCTCCTTCCTCACGGCCAGAGCCTGGAATGCCCTCCCTCTCCACCTCAGACAGACAACATATCTCCCCATCTTCACAAGTAACCTCAAAACCTGGCTCTTCGACAGACCCCCTCCTTGATGGACTGGAACCTGCAAAACCCCCCTTCCCCAGTGACTTGAGACCCTCACGGATGAGCAGTAGTGCTTAACAAATGCGTGATTGATTTGACTGAACGTTCCTTTAAATGCTGCCCTAAGAGGCAGACATCCCCCTGGTTGATCTGCCCTGTTATGTTATGCTATATGTTATATCCACTTAGTAAAGCGCAACAAATCACACTAAAAGGTGTATCTCAGTGCTCGGTCTACACATAACTTACATCTAACAACTAAAACATCCAGGTTTTTAATAGTTTTTTTAATTTGGCATAATCCGAGCAGCAGGGAGATAGAATGGATTTTGGTTCCATGCCATGGGGGCAGTGTAGGAGAATGCTCTGCCACCGTGAATCAAGGCACAAATGCGAGAAATGGTCAGAAACGCCTTGTCGCTAGATCTTAGTGTGCAAGTGGGACAATGACAGAATAATTTGTCTTTCATATAAAAAGGAGCTATACCGATCAAAGCTTTGTGTGTAAGACAGTACATTTTGAAGACAGTGTACTTTCTGACCAGAAGCCAGTGAAGGGCTTTGAGGATGGGTGCAGAGTGAGGTTATAAACTAGGTGGGCAGCCATATTTGAATAAATGAATGAATGAATGAATATAAGTCTTGTAAAGTGCGAACTATGCCCAAAGGCGTCACCACCTGTAGTTTGAACAGGAGGGTATCATTCACTGCCATAAACAAGGTGTTGCTATAATCAAGATGGCTGATTATCAGAAGCTGGACCAATGTTTTTCTAGCCGATGATGGCAGCCAGGGAAAAACTTTCCTTAATAGCTGTATGCAGCAAAGCATGTTCCTCTTACAGTGGCTATGTGGGCTTTCATAGACAGCTCCTGGTCTATTTTAATACTCAGATATTTGAAGATTGCCTTGGTGGGGGCTAACCCCATTTCAAGAGGCCACAGGTTGGAGGACTAGAGGTGTTGAACTTTGCTAACTGGGTGCCATCTGCATAAGCGATTCGTTCAAAACCCAATGATTTGAGGATCTGAGCCAAAGCAGCAACATAGATGTTAAACAGAGTCGGGCTCAAAGATGAGTCCTGTGACGATCCTTTGGAAACCATATGAGATTTAAATAGACCCAGGGCAATTGTTTGCGTCTGATCACCTAGAAAGTCATCCAGCCATCGAACAACATTATCTCTGATGCTGATCTCATACATTCTGCTCACCAATATTGCATGCGAAACTGTGTTGAAATACCCTGCAAGATCAAGCAGCACAAGCATAGGAGGTTACTCTGGCAAACAAAGAAAGACGGGTGCAATCTGTGACTGCAACAGTGCAGTCTCTGTGCTACGGGCAACACTAAATCCTGATGGTGAGAGATCAAAAATTGCATGGGCCTCTAAAATTGTTTATTCACCCAGCGTTTGAGCATTTCTCCAGCAAAGGGAGGAGAGATGTGGGACGATAATGGGACAGTCTTTTGGGATCGCAGTTAGATTTTCAAAGTATATGGGGAGACCAGAGGGGTCTTCCAGGCTAATGGTAATTTCGATGACTCTAGAGAGAGGTTAAATAATAATAAGATGGAAGGGACTAATACTACTGCTAAAGTAGCAGAGACCCTAGGGGACAGACATCAGCAGGAGAATCTGATTTGGCTTTAGTCATGAATGATAGGATATGTTCTACAGTGAGGGGAGTTAAAACCTATACCAATGCAGAGTGGAATCATTAAGTTAAGGGGCACAGTCTTTGAGATGTAGTTAGTGTGACCTTAATTGATGGAAAGTTTCTTGTATATGACATAAGTCTATTTCTCGAAAAAGTCAGCTAAGGAATTACAAAGTTGTCAAGAAGCAGTATTACCTGCAATGCAGGCACAAGGCTTAATAAAATCATTGGAGCCTGGACAGAAAAAGGAATCTGCTGACTCACTGAATCATAAGCCCCTGTAATTGTCAACTTAACCCACTTGAACAAGGTAGCAGAAGAGGTGTGAAGAACCATAGTACGGAGGCCAAAGGTAACGACAAATGAATCCACTTTATGGAAAGACTCTGTTCGAGGCAATAAAAGTCCTATGAAGATCTAGGGTATCCAACTGGACTTGGTCCTCCAAGGAAGGATCCATAAAAGAAGTATGATGTTCTCCGAACAACTGAAGGATGTACGCATCTCAGGAAGGAAAGAAGGATTCAGTCTCAAAATAACATGATCCACAAAAAAAACATAGAAAAGGAGGAGAAGATAACAATAGACCAAGTTCCCCAAACCGTTGACCTGAGCAGATGTCAACCAGAAACATCACATTGCCCAACAAAATTAGCAAAAAGTTTAGGGATTATTTTATAGTCAGAGTTTAAAAGCGTGATGGGACAATAGGAATTGGGGTCTTCACTATCCTTGCCTTTTTTAAAAACAACTGACTATATTCCCATTTCTAAATGACAATGGCATCACCCCACCATCTAAAATTGAGTTGGCCAGCAATAAAAAAGAATCCAAGATGGTACTGTAAAACATTTTAAAGAATTCTGCCGGGAGGCCATCCGGCCCACAGGCTTTACCATTCGGAAGATTTTTAATCACATCCTCCAGTTCATTTTTTGTGAAAGGACTCGTCATGTTTAATTTTTCATCATCTGAAAGTACAGGCAGTTCATACTTCTGAAGAAAATTTCTCAGGGTTGTTCTATTAATAGTCTGTTGTTGCCCGTATATGCTTCTATAATGATGTAACATTACATCCCCTATTGCTGCCTGGTCGTCAGTTCGGGAAGCAGTTATAGGACATTTCAATACAGTTAGTAGATTAGTTGCAGCCTGCTCTCCTGCCTGCCAGGCTAGAAACCGCTCGGTATAGTTACTTTCTCCATATATTTTTTGCCTGTGGTGCTGATAAAAAGATTCGCCTTTGAGATAATATTTTTCACTAAGATCCCGCTTAGCCTGTTCCAACTGCCATTGGTTAAAAGCTGAAGGACTGCTGAGAAATGTATCGAAGGACCTTTGTACTTTCTGTACTAATGTTCGCTCTTTGACCTTGGCTTTCCTAAAATTGTTGGCATCCTTTCCGATAGCTATTCCCCTTAGAAAGGCCTGGAAAGAGTCCCAGACTACATACAGAGGTGCTGAGTCATAATTTCGCTCAAAGAATTCTGTAATCTCAGATTTAATAAAAAGTACTCAGTTCTCATCTGATAAGTATTGCCTATTTAACATCCATCTTTTGGGGTCATGGTGTATTTACCTAGCTCTGAGTCAAGAATCACCATGGCATGATCCAAAAACCCATTCTGTAGAATTCTATGCTGGCTAAAAATCAATCTCATGGAAATGAGAAAAAAATCAATGCGCGATGAGGCACGAAATCTACCTGAGGAGCAAGTATAGGCAATCTTAGTAGGATATGCAGCCCTCCAGGGATCCAATATATCCATAGTCAAGCTATAATTTTGCAAAGCTCTTAATGTTTTAGGTTTTAACTGTTTTTTGGACAAAGCAGAGGAGTCGATTTTAGGGTCTATTAAAAAATTGAAGTCCCCCCCTAAGATCAATTCGCCAGGTACTTGGATTTATGATTGAAAAAGTTCCTCATATGGCATAGGGTTATCTTCCACAGGGGCATATATGCTGGCAAATGTTAAAAGTCTGCCCCCTACATTACAGGTGGCCCAACACCACCTTCCATTCTGATCATTTAAAGAGTTAACAATATCGGCCTGAAGTTTTTTGCTGAGAAAAATCGCCGTGCACCTATGAGATGCCGGAGATGAAGAGAAACCCATATAAGCTGTCCAGGACCTAAACATTGAGAAATCTGCTAGTTTATCATGCTGGTATATGGGTCTCTTGTAGTGTAATGTCCGCTGGATTTTCTGTCTTAATCCATTCCTCAATGGCCCGCATTTTCTTTTTGTTGTTAAGTCCATTGACATTGAAAGAAACTATTTTCAAAGTTCTCTTTTTATCCATTAATTTCTAATTTCTAGGTTTGGTGAAGCGCGACAGCTACCCCAGCAATGGGGCGTCCCGGCGCTGAGAGACAAGCTCACACCTACTAGACGGGGGGGTGGCTAAGAGCCCTGAAGAGCAGGAAAGAGGAGGGTCTTGATTGCTTTGCGAAAGGTTGGGAGACAGTCTAAGGAACGAATGCTGAGCGGGAGATCGTTCCAAAGTTTGGGACCGAGGACGCTAAAGGAGCGACCTCCAGCGCGGCAGAGCTTAGTTCTGGGTACTTCCAGAAGAAGTTGGTTAGAGGAGCGTAGTTCACGGCCAGGAACATAGGGTCGGGCCAGGTTTAACAACGGGCAAGGTAAAATCTGAATAGCCTAATACCATAGATAGAGATATGATGAAAAGCTACGACGATCATCAAAGGCTCCGTCTGAGATCTCGAAAAATATCAGTCTATAAATGATTGAAAATGAAAGTATATGGATCGCTGTCCCTGCCCACATCTGCCACACTGCCCCTCCTCCCCCTTAACTGGCACTATGACTTGGTGCCTAGTGCTACCGGTCTCCCTCCCTCCCTCCTAAAAAAAACAATTTTTATGAATGAGAAATAAGGAGTTCAAACAAAATAACTAACTATATGCAATTATCTACGGATATGCGCTAGCAATTGGAATTGGAAAAAGCAACAGGAAAAGAGATCCATAATACATGGTCACTTATAACATCAACACTTTGACATTATATTAGTATGTTATAGTCTGTAGACCATTAGGATTTATGTAACGAGATTTGTTGCAGTAATTCCTGTGCTTCCGGAACATTGCAAAAGACTTCAAATCTACCTTTAACTAACACTTTTAACTTGCTCTGTTGAGCAATCGTTACTTGCGCTACCTGTTCTTTAAACAAATACAACATTTTTACAAATTCTTTCCGCCTTTTAGCTGTGGAAGCTGACATTTCCGGGAAGATACAACAGAGTGGTACTTCTGTTGAGGGGAACTGTCACTGTTTTATGGCCTTACTTAATATTTGTTCCCTAACCCTGAATTCACCAAAATTAACCAGAATAGTCAGTGGGAATTTGGCGTTGAGGGGGGAAGGTGTGCTGGCACCCGATAGGCTTGTGTAATAGTTAGGTCTCCAATAAACTCCGGCAGTACATTCTTTTTAATAAAAGAATCCATCCATGATAAGGTCTGCTGTCCCTAGAGTCCCTTCCGGAATTCCAAGAATGCGGATATTGGAGCGTCTAGAGTGATTCTTTAACTCTCTCAGTTTATATTCCAAAGCTGACTTCTGGCTCTGGAAGGTGGCAACTTTTTTGTTCATAGTCAAAACCTGGTCTTCCGATTGTGAAATCCTGGTCTCTGCCTCAAGAAGACGCGCTGGGACCTGAGCCATATTTTCTTCTATTTTGGTTAAACGGGCGTGGACTACAGCAATTTCCGCAGATTGGGAGGCTTTCAGATCTCAAATCTCCTCCAGAATCAAGTTAAGGATGCTCTTAGCATCCCATTGCATGGAAAATTATCTATAATCTTGAGAGGGATTGTCTTGAAATAATTCTGCCTGACCTCAGACTGCGAGACCTGTGGATCCAAAGATATAGTCTCTACTGGGGGTGTCGGGAAATCTTCCATAGGAGTAGATCGCTCAGATCATGCAGGCGAGCTCACCCCAGATGAAGGCAAAAGCAAGGAGGCAGAAGGAGGGGGAGAGTGACTGCCCACTGTGGGGTCCCTAAGACCCAGATCTTGACTTAAAACCAAAGAATTATCCACTGACTAAAGTCTGTTCCCTGCCACCTCCTGCACTGCTGATGGCAAGCCTGTCTTGGCTTTGAAGAATAAGGGATACTTTTTGAGATCCCTCATTTTCGCAGGTGGATCAGCCAGCGTCAATGTCTTTGGCTTTATCAAGTCTAAAGTACCTGCCCTGGGAGAGGTAGAAGGAAAAGGGCTAGAACTGGTACTCGAATCAAGATCAACAGAGGCACTCTCAAGATGATTTTGTTCGGCAGCCTCAGAGCTTGCCATCTCAGTAGGTTCCGAATTCGGATTTGGATTCGGATCCAGGTCCCTCCTAAGAGTCGCCTGCGCTTTGCTCGAGCAGCAGGCTGGCCTACTCGTTACTTAACCCGCTGGCCCAGATTTGGAGAGTCAGCAAGAGCGTTAGCTGTTACAGTGCCTTTAGCGCCTTTGGTGAGATTTTGCATACTGGAGTTACCGGTGTAGCTCCAACCAAAAATCAAAAAAGAGTCCATTTTAATGCCTGGGACCACCCCCAGCGACCCTTAGCCAAGTGGTGTAGGAAGCTCCCATACACCAAAAAGGGAATAATGCATGCACTTGCCCTCTCTTGGAGAGAAACCTGGTGGTCCCAATGACATAAGAGGAAAAAAAAATATCCAGGCTCGAGGAGTGTGAAGATTTAGCTGATAAGCCACTCCAAGAGAATATTGAGCCTGACAAATGGTAAAATGTTAATAGCAATGCTGAATGCTGAGAAAAAAAAGAAAAAAATTATGGGCGCCTCAGCAGTGTTGTGAATACCAGCAGAAAAGCACACCGCTCCTAAATTGCTCTGTTTTTCTACACTTGCGCTGGTGTATTTTCTTGCCTCGGCTCCTGTATTGCACCAGCTCCAGTTCCCTGCCACCCGTTTCTCCCGGGCTCACGTTGGCATGTTTTCCACGGATCCCATATTGCTTCCAAGGCTGCTTCAACTCAGGCACAGGCTCCCCTGTCTCTTATTATCTGGGGTTGCACGGGGTCGAGCTGGTGAGTTTTTCTCATTCCCCACCCCCCCACACACCCACACCGGGCCACAACGCTTCACGGCATTTTCGGTGGCTTCCGTAGCTTAACGAGTCTCCTCCTGCTTTCCCACGTCTGACATCGGGACAGAAAAGGGGGTTGTGGTTCCAGCGTTCTTAGCTGATAGCCTTCATCCGGTCTAGGACCGCGCCAGGAGTGTCTCGTCACCTCAATGTGATCTAATGAAAAGGATGAGAACAAAGACAGAGCGCTGAGCATCTGAGTCTATGACTGAAGTCCTGGAGCTGACCCCACACTGGTCATGCCTTTGGAGTGGAAGAGAGTGGGTCTGGGTTTTGACACTGGACTGGTGCTGGAACCTGTATTTATCAAATCCAGGGGTGCCTTGGCCGTGACCCCTGCCTCGAAAATGCAACTGCTAATAATAAATTCAATAATTGTACATTCATTGATATATTTTCCCATTCAAAAGATAAGCTTCCTAAGAATATATTATTGAGAGAGAAAGGTACCTTTAAGTTGAAGATGGAATATTTCTAATTTTGAATTTTCAACCAAAAATTATGAACATAAGGACATGTGAATAATAAATGGTTTATGTCCGCAGGCTGTGATTGACACGACCAACAAGTATCGCAAAGGTCTGGTTCATTTTGTGCAAAGTTGAGGGGGTTAATAAGAGTCTATTGTGATTATAAAAAAATGTTGTGTGGTGTGTGCTGCACGGGGGGATTTTCAAAGTTTTCTCCATATTTTCGTCAACATTATTTTATTTATTTATTTTATTTAGGAAATTTTATATAGCGCTGGCCTGACCCTAGGGTATCGGAGCGCTTTACAGCAGGAAACATTGCATAGATTCACAACAACACAAAACAGAACAGTGACACAATAACAGTGCAGGACAGACTTAGTCATTGGAGTCCTTCGGAGCCTTGGCGTTGGAGCAGTGCACGGTGTCAGCTAGCTGCTCCGATTGATCCTATCCACTCCCTAGGGAGCAGTTGAGGAACAAGATTTTGAGTTGCCTTTTGAATTTTACAAAGGAGGGAATGGTTCTGATGTGGGGGGTAATAGAGTTCCAAATTTTTGGAGCGCTACCGGCGAAGGACCGATCTGCAGTTTTTTGTTTTCGAGTTTTTGGTGGGATGAGTAGAAGGGAGTTTGAGCTTCTGAGATTCCTAGCCTGACCGTTTTTTTTGAGGTTTTTTGCCAGATATTCGGGTTTGCCGGTGTGTAGTGCTTTATGTGTGAGGCAGGCTGTTCTGAAGCTAATCCGCATTTCGACAGGAACCCACTTAAGTTCCCTGAGTGCAAGAGAAATGTGGTCGAATTTCTTGATACCGGTGATCATTCTGGCTGCCGCGTGCAGCGTAGTTTTGAGGTGAGCCAGGTGTGATTTTGGAATTCCAGATAGAACTGCATTCCCATAGTCCAGTCTTGACAGTACCAGAGTTTGGGTGGCCTGTTTGAGATCACTGGGAGGAATGAAGGGTTATATTTTGTTCAGTAGTCTGAGGTTAAGGAAAGCGCTCTTGGCCGAATTCTTGATATGTCTGGTCATGTTCAGTTTCGGGTTTAGAGTGATGCCTAGTGATTTGACAGAGTCTGCTAGAGTGAGATTTCCTTTGAGCGCATTGATAGCCTTTAGCCATTCGGCAATTTGGGGATTTTCTTCCTTATTCGAGATGAGAAGTGTCTCAGTTTTGTCCGGGTTTAGTTTAAGGTGGTTGCATGATAGCCAGTGTTGAACATCTCTCAGTACGTCATTGAGTCTTTGAATGTCTTTGAGGGAGGTAGTTTCCAAATAGATCGGAGTATCATCAGCGTAGAGATGAAAGCAGACGTTGGCTTTTTTGAGTAGTTTGGAGAGAGGCTCCATGTAGATGTTAAAGAGTTGCGGGGATAGCACTGAGCCTTGCGGGACACCCTTGTTGACTTGGTGGAGGTCGGAAGTGAAGTTTTTTATTTTTTATTTTTGCGTGCGATTATGCAGGAAAGAGGAGAACCATTGGAGGACCACTTCGCCAAGGCCGGCTCTTTCTTGGAGAGCCATAAGGAGCAGATTGTGATCTACCGTAACATTAAAATAGGCTCCTAAATCTTTTTCCCATGAAGTTTCAGTGTCAGCTTTACTTCAGTCAGTAGGGACTCTTTGCAAATCATTATAATAGTAGATAGTCAACGCTTTTCTAACAGATCTGTGCAAAGGGAGAGATTCAGGTTTAGCGCACTGATAATGTTCTTGAAAATCCTCCTCTGTAGGCATCACTACAGGGGCAGAAAATCCCAAATCATCCAATATGTTAGCCAATACCTCCATCAGGTCTGTACCCTGCACAAATCTTCCTTTGATATCCTCTTCATCTGTATCAGGCAATGGATCTGGATCCAGGCCATGCAACCCTTGAGGGACAGGATCAGTCTCTCTCACTCTTATTGTTGCTTCCACTGCTGCTGTAATTATGTTCTGCAGTATCTTCATAGAAGGCACAGCAGAGGAGGGCCCAGCCTGTTCTTCCATGCTTTCAGTAACATTCGCCTCCATTGTGCTGGTAGGAAAAACATCTTTTCCGAACCTTCCTTAAACTGGCATCACTCCAGGCAGTTTGGAGCCTTGACAGGAGGAGGAAAGATCTTTCAAGAACCAGATGTAGAGGCAGATTGGGCATCACCACATACAATGTCTGACACCATCTATAAATATTGGACCTCCAAGGCCACTCTGCAGAACACGCCTTGACCTGCAAACATTACAGAAGGACTGCCTTGTTGCCAAGGGACTGCCCAGCTGCTGAGGTCTGCCTTGCTGTCTGAGAAGGAAAACTGGGCCTGCTTATATTCAACAAAGGCTAACTTGAGTGGCTCCAAGGGTCCGTTGGTTGACACCCTGTTTGAGCTACAGGGACATGACAAGCTCCAGAGGCATCCCTGAAACTGCCCGGGTGACATGCTGCGACTGGGCCTGAAACTGAACCTGTTTGTTTGTGCACATTTGGGAGTGCTGGACTCTTCTGGAGTGAGTTCCCCATCCCAGATGCCTTCAATGTCCTGGATCCTTGGTTGGTATCAGTCCAAGTTCTTCCCAAGACGAACAAGTAAAGTCCCAAAGTTTAGGCGTTTGACGTCTGTAATTAGCCCCCTTTGTGCCGAGACTTTGCAACCTGTGATTACTGCCAACACGAAGCTCCAATGAAGAACTGCTCTTCGCACTACAGCAACGGCCAGCGGTGACCATAAACCCAGGATCTGCATTTTGGGCTAAAGCAACGACAGCTCGCAGAGCCCGTCAATACCAAGCTCCAGCAGTGACAATCTGCAAATCCCGATTGGATACTCGCGCTTCAGCGGAAATCATCTGCAATGATCTGCCTGATCCTCACGGCCTCCTTCAAGGCAAGCGGAACTCTTCACACCAGACATTGAGAACATAACTCAGTGGGACTAACCTGCTCCCTGTATCTGACCTGCGCTCCATCACTATAGGCCTGTACTTGTGACTTTTCCCCCGCTCTAGACTGACTAGAATGCTACAAGTGACAGTTTGTGCTTTTAGGTGCTATTTTTACTTAAAACTCTAAAATTATATATCTCCTGTTCTACTGATTGAGTTTTTGTTGTTCTGGTATCATTTTATTTACTACAATTTACTCTGCTTCCTAAATTGGTTTGGTATTTTGCCTGTGTTGTGTTTTCACATCGTTAATGTTCGTGTGCTGCATACAAATTTTACACATTAATTCAAAGTTAAGGCTGTCTGCTTTGTGCCATGCTACCAAACAATCCTTGCCAGCACAGGTTAATTTAGTGACTTTAAGCAGTTCACCCTGGCAAGAGTTGTGGTTATTGCCTGAGTGGGGCTTCCACCACCCCTCAACCAACAACTCAATTTCTTTTAGGTAGCACTCTATGGAGCGGTGAGGAGGATGCATCTACTAGCAGCCCAGCAGGACAAAAGGAGAAGAGTGGGGATATTTAGGCAAAGGACAGCACTGTTCGCCTCAACCAGTAAGAAACTATGCTAAGTATAGGTGATGTAGTCAGGATTAATTCAACTTATAAATGACTAGGAGCCCATATTATGGAAAGGCACCCACTGCAGCGATGCATCCAAGCCATGTCTGCACATATTCAAGTTTTGCTTGGCCTTCACTTAGTTGCATCTTTAAGCTACCGATGGATTGTGGATGTTGTAAGGTCAATTTCTCAAAGTGCCTTGTCAAGCGTTTCACAAAAGTCCTGTATACAATGTTGTCACAAATAAATACTAGAATCAGTTTCCCAAGTACACCCAGTGAAACTCAGAATACAAAAGTCGAATTAAATGCCATAGCAAATTTTCCAATTGTAATTGGATTTGTTGTTGCCATCCGCATCCATGTAGTCCTCTCTAGGAGTAAATTGTTATACAGAAACAGGACAAATCAGCATTGAATAAACATAAAGGTGGTGTGCAATATGAACTGAATATTACAGGTCTATTACGCAGGAAGCAGACATGGTTCCTATATTTTCTGTCACGGGTAAACTGTATCACCTACTAGCAAGAGCAGATCTGGAGAGTAATTCTTATATCCATTTTAGCAGACAGTGCATAGGGTTTCTGGCCATGGATCCTGGCATCAAAGCTGTTTACATAAACACCAAGGCAATGAAAGTATAAGGCTACACACAAGCAGACCAGGAATACTGTTGAAAAAACATTTTGATAACTGAACGGAAGAATTTGTTGTTTGTACAAATGTGAGGATGCACTGAGAACATGATCTAAAGATCTGTTGTTAAATTATAGCCACATGAGCCATCGTGCACAACATAGCAATGCATGGAGGACTGCTCAATGAGACTTGGGGATTTAATGATGATGACATTGAATATCGACAACATCAAAATTAAGGGCAGGATGTAGAGAGCATAAAAGAGACATAAGCATGAATGTAAACAGATTTGTTTCCGGTATTTTACCCATACACCCAAACTTAATTTAATTTGTAAGTTTTAATACTGTACATAAATGAAGGTACAATTTGGAGCCAACCAGCTCTTTATATAATAAACATCAAAAGAAACAATGTATGTATTTAAGCATGAACATGAAAAAATCATTCTTGAGCATAGTTCTGATTTTATTCAGTGTTATACCCTACTAAGAGTTGTACTCTCTATTGTGCACTGAGTTCCACTGCCCTGTCACTCTTCACTGTGGCTTCCTCTAGTTCCTGTTTCAGCTGTCATAGAAATCATCCTAACACTCGAGGGCTTTTCACTTCCCACTGGTGCTGGGGTGGACCTGTTGGCAGCATTAGCAACCTCATTTCCCCAAGAGTATTCGTCAGCTGTGCAAGACTTCTGTCTACATTACCATTGTGACGAATCATTTCAGTTTCTTTATTTGCTGTTTGTCTTCACATGGTAGTCATTCTTGAAGCCAGTGTTGAAGGCTAACTCCATTTACACAATTCCTTCCAGAGGGGATAGGTCTTTCTAGAAGAGTGAGCGGTGAAAGGAAACAAATGACTGGTTATCATCATATTACACTGCAACCAATGTGCAGGGCTGTAGATACGGGGGCCCAGCAGTGCCTGCCACCCCCATCTTGATGCTTGCCCCCCAAATGTTCTTGGCAGTGGGCAGATGACAAGGATATTTTTAAAGAGATGCTCAGTACCATGCAGGCATTTATTGCCTCAAGATAAACACAGAATGTAAGTTAAAGTGTGCTCCAGTTAAGAATAAGCATTTCTTAGTAAAAAAGCTTTGCATTCTTTTTATGATGGTGAACGAATCAGTTTTCCTCTTCCATTTAAACACTCTGATTTCAGAGCATGATGATTTGTGTTCCAATAAATGGCAGGTAACTGAACAATTCACAAGTATAATACATGCAATCTGGACTAGAGGAAGAGTAAGAAGTTCATACTGGTACTGTAACTAAAAATGAAAATCAGGTATGCTTGGGAAATACTTTCAGGAATGCATGAATTACAGATTAGAATTAAAAACGCAATGCAGGGCTACATTAAATACAAATGGACCTAGAAACAAGATACATGAAAGCATAAAAACAATCAGGCTTTGGGACACAACGTTAGAATTTATAAAATGTACTTTAGACTTTGGAAAACAATTGTATTGAAATGCATTCTTTTTTTACGTAGCCGGAAGCCTGTCCCTTGCAAGGCTTAAGTCAAATCATGTTTCCGATTGGTCAGCTTTCAATATTTATAAATAATTTCATACCAGGGACAAGGATATTGAAGCACACAATTTGTATCAACTGCTTGGTGCATGATTGAAAGGATGGTTGTGTGGTTTCACCTTTATTGGGCATGTTAGGTGAAGGAAATGTGGTATGATAGGAGAGTATGTTCTGCCGACGCAAGTCTTGGCATCGGCTCAGCATCTTCTGACTCCGGGTAAATCACTTAATCTCTCTGTGCCTGAAATAAATAAATGTGACAGTGTTCAATGCAAATGATGCTCATGTAAAGCACTCCAATACCTTCGGGTTGACTTTACAAGACATAAAACTGCAAAAATTAAAGAATATAAAAAATGAATTAATATATGATGACATAGAGGGCACATGTCATATGGCGTGTAGCTGCACATGTGTTGCAGAGGGTGTGAGAGAGACTCAGCCGCACCTGCATGCACTATAGATGGAATTCACTGCTGATGTGCATCAGCATGGTCCATTATGGTATAGAGCACTCACCAACTACCAATCGAACACCATACGTATTTGGAGGAATTGTTAAATCACCAAGTAGTATTATAAATGGGATAAACTTCCCCCTGCTGTACATTAAAATGATATTGCTAATCACCAAGGAGATCCCAGACCCTATTGAGGAGCAAAGTCGAAGGACAAGTATAACATCCCCTTCTGGCAAACACCTTAAAACCTTTGGCCCAGGCAATCAAAAATGTTACAAAATGCAGCACAGCAACCAAAGTTGCTGCGCTGTGTCACGTGACAAGGAGAGAGGAGAAAGTGCCATCTCTACAGAGATATGGGACTCTCTTCCTCTATCCCTAGTGCCAACGCACAGTCAGGGTGCTGAGTGCCATGCACACACATTTGCACCATTGTGTCTGCATGAGTCTTGCATATGTTTTGTGTTGGAAGGGCACCTTTCCAGCACAAAATACTGTGCTTAGACTAACTTTAAAACTTTTCCCACTTCAGATGTGTGCTGTGCAGCGCAGTACACATGCAACGTGGGAAACGTTAGGTGGAATAAAACCACTGCTCCTTTTTAGTGCCTGTAACAAAGTGGCATTATTTCTTGTCACAAACTCTGCCTACTATTGTCAGTAGATAGGGCTTTACATCACAAAACATGGGTGGTTGCATTAGAACGCACATACACAACCAGTGCAATGCCCCCTTTGCAGTGCAGCACACATGCGAAGAGAGAACAATTCGAAGAAATAAAAGTATTTCTCCTTTTTAATGCCTGAAACCCATTCAACATCCTCCCCTGCAGAGTAATGGGAAAGTTAAGGGCTTCTTTGCGTTTCTGTGAGAGAACTCAAGTTGTGCACTGGAAGGTATATTAAAAAAGTGCACAAGTTTAAATGTTTGCGTCACTTTTGTGGCTCATAAGCAGCAGAAAATGATTGGTTATCTGGGCCTTGGTGTCTTGCTCTTTCATGTTCATTACAGATAAGAAGTATAAAGGCAGAATCTGTAGGTCGAGATTAAGCACACCAAATGCACATACTAGTTTTTTCAAAAATAGAATAGAATCAGTTTAAAGCAAGTCGGGTTAAAAAGGCTGTAGATCAGATTGTGTAGAAACTTGTAGAGATTCTAAATTTCTTCCAATGACCTACAGTGTGGAAAAAAAGAAAAACCTTGGCATGAATATCTCATAATGGCTGTTCAACTTTTCTTTTTATAAAAATATATCAAAAGGAATAGCCAGCTCCCATTTTCATTAGTTAAACGGCCTTTCATCCTGGCTGCTGGCAGCAGGCATTCTGATGTCTCAACTCAAATGTAGTAACTTATAATAAGTGAACAGCTATGTTGTTTCTTTATAATAGATGACTAGATGCAGCCCAACTCAGCAATTTTAAAGAAATTAGACATGGCCCTTTACACAGAGATTGGAGGTTTCAATGTATTATGTGAAGTCTGTCTGGAAGCATCAGCGAGAAACAGAAGAGCAACTAATTGGAGGAGCTGATGAAACAACAAAAGAGTGATGTATAATTTTCATGCTGGAGTAACAAAGGAGTAATCCATTGGAGAGATTGTTAAATTACAAAGGAGTCTATCCATGTGTGACAAAGAATTAAGCACCAAAACAGTAGTTTATGAAGTTCACCCTGGGTGGATTGGGTAGAGGCTCGAAGAATAAGAAAAAAGAGATGGAAGTGAACCAAACTCTGGCTCATGCCCTTGTGTCTATCAGGCAAAACCAGGGAGCACACCACAGACGGACACTTTTATCCTCCTTGCTTTTAGTTGGATGCCTGAGATGGACACGTTGATGGTGAGAGATAAGATAAGTGAGCTTAGCAACATTCATCATGGAGAAGGAAGGAGGGGCTGGTGTGCAGCAGGCTCAACTACTGCACCTGCAGGTCAATAAAGACATTAAGAGACCAGCCCTTGAGGTGGTAGTAGTCATCCTAAAGCAGGGAGGCAGCAAGGGGCTGTAGGGTATGAACGTAAGCCAATATTGTGTGAGCACAATGCTAGACACATGGGAGGAAAAACAACACAAAGCAGAAGAGGAAACATTTTTTTAAACATAAAGTACTGTAGATGCACAATAACAGCAAATGGATGCCTTTACACTTTCTGACTTTCTCGTACATAGGTGGGGTACCTAAGACCACTCACACATAAAACCAAGAGTGCACAAGTCACATGTAAAAACCGAGGCCCCTATGAGATTAGTTCATCACATGGATAGATATTGTCTAATTGAAATAAGATAGTCTATATATTTTACACTTTCTCACAAATACCTGTCATCTTTCACCGTTGACATCTTTAGCCACACCGCCTTATAGACAACAACAATTTTCAATATGCAAGTCATACATTATTTGGAAAAACGAGTCTGCAAATCCCAGAATGACAAAAAGGTGTTCTCTAAAAAGACACAAATGAATGAAGTCAACTCCACATTGTGGAGCCATTGGCAGTCCTGGCCATCTCCTCACTGAGCTGCAGACATTAGGCCATTGCAGTAGCCTGTTTGTTTTCTGCTGCTGGAAATATGCTAATTTTATCCCCAAGAAGAGAGACCCGCCCAAGGAACAACAGTGAGCATTGTAAAATACCCTGCCCATGTTCTTTCTTATGTTGCGTTAAGATCTAAGGGGTGAAGGAACAGTTTCCTCTCTCTTTGAACAAAAAACAAAAAAAAGAGTGAAAATAATAGAAATCTGTTATTTGTATAACCCTCTGCAAAGGAAATTTACTATGCAATTATTATTAGCAAGTCATAACAGAATCTTATGACCAGATGTACATAATTTGCAACATATACTTTTGTGACAGCTAAATTATTTGGTTAAACAACCTATGTATGAATAGGTTGGTTAGCACAATAAGGATTTGGAGTGAGGCACATTCCAACTTACCCTATCACTGTTCTTGAATTAGGTAGCAAATTGTGACCTACTCCAATGGATGGTCAGTAGAGGAATGGTGGTCTGTTGTCAGCAGATCACCATATCTGTTTTCAATATGTTGTTGTTTTCAATGCAACCATTTTGTCTTGAAAGAAACAGTGCTGCATTTAAAAAAAAGGGTTCCTCTGGACCACTTCCCTCTACAAACTTTTGTCATACATTCACAGAAGGGAAATTGTCTTAACATGGCCTCCTCGCCTTTGTGAATGGGTTACAACCATCTTTGAGGAATTGGTAACCGAAGAATGGTTGAGCCCCAAATTATGGATGCAGGCAATTGGCACATAGAATTTTAAAATGCATCTTATTTGAGATGCTGTACCCACCCCTTCAAAATTTCGCTTTGGTATACATTTCTAAACCCATTGTATGATTTGGTAAGGGAGTGCTTAGCAATCTATTGTATCTGTGGTGGTTAACAAAGATAAGGTCTGAGTGTACACTCACCAACCCAAAAACATTATGTGAGTCCTTCCCACACTATCCTGAAATGTATACACCTACTTTAACTGCATGTCCTGCTTCCAGCAGTCTTTACAATCTAGTCATAATTTAGCCATTTTTTTTAAACAATTCAACAAGAAAGCTTATTTTCCTGTCCACTGAACCATTCTTATGTTGCTTTCATTGCTCGGGGCAATGCCTCCCCAAACAAATATTCCTGGCTACGGGCCTTCCAATGTGGCTACACATTAATTCACACAACTCTTGATCTGAGTTAAGTAGGAATAGTAATAAGTTCAGAAACAAATCAATATATATCATTCTCAGCAAAATCATATCATAGCACAGAAAAATCAGAGTAAATCTAAATCTCCTTAAGAGATATACCCTATATAGTAAAAAGTAGATAACTAACTCTAAGATAATGACCCCAGCAATCAGTAAAAATAAATGATGTTAAATTGCACCGGATGATTCTCTTTAACAAACATGAGTAATCTGTCTTTCCCTATACTACCTAGATAAGGGCAACCCTAAACTGATTGCATCTGAGTAAAGACACAATCAAAGAAGAAAAGAACAAAGGTACTCACCAGAGACTTCAATAAAAACACTCCGATGATGGGTCAAGTCGCCAAAAGCCACGCAAGCAGAAGCATAGGTCTGCTCTCTAAGAAACCCCAAGATGGACTCTCTCCCTAACTGAACACAGCACATAACATCATCTAACATTAATGTGACACTCTCATGTGGGTTCACCTTAGGGAAATTTCCATAGCTCTGGCACAACTGGATATTTTCAGCTCCTTTCCAGACAGACAGCATATTATATCCTTTCGTCCTTGGACATTCCTCTCCCATGAGAACTCCTCTCCTCGCTCGTTACCGTTATTCCTCGGCCGACTCCTCCTTCTCATGCTTTAATATCTACTAAGACAAAAGTCCTTTACTCTAAATAATGAGGTGTATCAATACCTGCAATAGAAGGACTCTCAGCAGCATACATTCCATAATGAAGGTTAAGCGTGAATTGTATTATGAGTCCTAATATGAACTGCAATCGATGAATCGGTATGTAAATTTCACCCTTCTAATACATATATCCCTCCACCTTGTTTATATTTCAGATTCTGTACAACCGTGTGTTTTTCTTCTTCATACTTAGCTGGACTCAAGCTTAATCCTGAAATGAGTGCTATTACAATAACCACTAATGTGATTACTAATGCAACTATTATGTACCTATGTCTAGTGCTACCATTATTGGATTTCATACTATTCAGATTCAGACCAAGTGGGTAGAGAAATAGCATCAACAGATTTTTGGCCATAGTCTCAACCTGTGCAAAATGCAAAAGAGTCTTTAATTTTTGGATTAATTTATTTAGTACCCCGTTTTTCTTTATTTTATTTATTTTTTCTTTGGATTATTCCCTGCTTTTAAATCCGCATACTTGCACTATAAAATTAATAGACACACCGCTGCTTCAGCGGGTCCCCAGCGTGGTGAAACGGACACCTAGCGCCATCTTGGGGGTAGGAAGGGACGGATAGCAGGCGCCATTTTGGGTAGCGGTCTAGCAGTCAGGCTGACACGCTAGACCTCTATTTAAGGCAATTATGCAAGCGCGCAGCGTATGCGCGCAGCGGGCGCGCTGTAATCGCGCCGGAGTCGCGCCAGAGTCCAGCCCGTCTGCGCCCGTCCGCGCTAAGGACCGGCTAGAGGACGGGCAAGGCGAGAAGGTAGCTGGGCATAGAGATGACAGACATGTAAGTTTTACGTATACATATCATGACTTAGTTGCCCTTAGACCCCACGATTACAATGTCATTATCCTTGCCCTCCGGAGGCTTTTTTGGACTCCCCGGACTGTGGCTGTTACTCTCAAAAATGCACGTTGCCGTCAGACTGTGCTTTTTCTTTTGGTCCTCCCATTAAGTCGAGTGCCACCTCTAACATCATGACTGAGAGCGGTTTCCTCATTATTGTTAGATCGTTGGTGAAAAATAATATTGCCTTTAGTGAGTTTGTGTCGGCAAGAAAACCCTCCTGGGTTTTCCTAACGGAAACTTGGGCCTCTGATTCCTCCGCCCCGGATTTGGTAGATGCCATTCCTGACGGCTATGCACTAGTCAAGTTGGACCGTGTGGGAGGAGGGCTGGGGATTCTTCACCAAACATCCCATTCCTGTCGTATTACTACCCTATCTGCCCCCTCAGATTCTCTTCAGGCCCTACACTTTGTAATAACCTCCCCCCTCGCTGATCCTTTTGTGGGCATATTGATTTATAGACCGCCAGGACCTAGAACTGAGTTCAGTCAGACCCTGCTTAACTTTTTAGAACCTTATTTCGGATGTGCGCAGCTGACGGTCCTGGGGGATCTAAATTTTCACCTTGATAACCTAGACTCTGGGGAAACTTTATCCCTCTTGGATTCGCTGTCCGCATGTGGCCTTCAGCAATTGGTTAAAAACCTTACTCATCAGGCAGGTCACATCCTGGATGGGGTATTTTCAAATGACTCTAGGTTATCAACAGACCTGCCTATTCCAGTGGTTTGGTCTGATCATTTAGCTGTCCCACTGGAGCTCAAGGCCTCTCCTGCAAATACTAGGCTGAGTGCTCCTAGTAGAAAAGAACTTAAGCGAAACTATAAGATGATCTCCAACGATACCTTGGCTCCTTTAATTTCCAATAGCAATACTGCCACAGTGAGTGATATCAGCACGGCGGCTCTTGAACTGACTTCCTCCATTGCCAGGGCTGTTGATCTGTTGGCCCCCATCTCCCTGCGCTACTCCGCCAGGAAGAGACCTTCGGCCCCCTGGTTTTCAGACTCTTTGAGACTCCTAAGGCAGGGTTGCAGGAAGCAGAAGAGGCTGTGGAGGGTGAGCTGGGACAATCAAGAGAGGGAAAAGCACAAACTTCTTTTGAAAAGGTATAAGGCCGAGGTAATTAAAGAAAAGCAGGAGTACTTTTCCAAGTTAACTACTGCCCTTTCCTCCCCCAAAGATTTTTTTAGAATTGTTGACTCTCTGTGTACCTTGCAAATGCCCGACCCTATTGTCAGCTCCCAAGATTTCTGTGATAGGATCGCCCAGTTGTTCCACTCTAAAATAGTCGACATCTATTCTGCCCTTGAACTGCAAAGGGCTTCTCTGCCTTCCCCTCCCAGTTCTGTCACATCACCCCCAGGAAATGGAAACCTGACCTCCTCAGTGAGCTTGTCCAGATTTCCCTCGCTTTCCTTATACCAACTGGACTTGCTGTTGAGTAAGACCAGGTCGGTGTCCCCTCTGGACCCATGCCCTCTCAAAGTTCTTAAGGATTGCAGGGAAACTTTATTGCCCCCGTTTTGGGATATCATGAACAGGGCAATACAGGAGGGCATTTTCCCTACCCTGTGGAAGAGTGCTGTGGTTAAGTCTCTTTTAAAAAAAGCCAACTTTGGACCCTGAAACTCTTAAGAATTTTCGACCTATTTCACTGCTCCCGGCACCAGCAAAGATGCTGGAGACTCATTTAAATGAACATCTGATGGCTTTCCTGGATACCTCGGGTCTCCTGGATCAGTCCCAGCATGGTTTTCGGAGGTTTCACAGTACGGAGTCGGCTCTCACGGTTGTGCTAAATAACATCCGCACGGAGGTTGACCATGGCCATACTACTCTTCTAGTCCTGTTAGACCTGACAGCCGCCTTTGACACCCTATCCCCCTCGATCCTAACATCTCGTCTCAGGGAGATAGGGGTGGAAGGTTCGGCCTTGAGCCTTCTGGCCTTCTTCCTTGATCAGAGGGAACAGAGGGTCAAATTGGGCGAGTATCTATCTCCATCCCTGCCTGTTCAATGTGGGGTCCCACAGGGGTCGGCTCTTAGTCCGACCCTTTTTAATATCTATGTGGCCCCACTTGCCAGGTTAATAAGATCTTATAGGATGGAGGTGGTTTCTTATGCTGATGATACCCAGATCATGGTGTCCCTCTCACACTCGGGCAATTCCTCTGCTCTCAGCTTTAGGAATTGCATGGAGGCAGTTTCTCAGTGGATGATCTATAACTCACTGAAGCTGAATGGGGAAAAAACTGAGGTTCTTGTCTTTGGTGGAAAGAGGGACATCTGGTCCTCTGAGTGGTGGCCTCCTACCCTGGGAGTGTGTCCCATTCCCACGGACTCGGCTCGTAATCTAGGAGTTCTGATTGACCCCTTTCATTCTATGGCTCAGCAGGTAAATAGGATGGCTGCCACCTGTTGGGGCATCATTAATATTCTTAGGAAAATAAAACACTACCTTGCTCCACAGGCTCGCAAACAAATTGTGGTTGCATTGGTTGCCTCACGGCTCGACTACTGCAATGCCCTTTATTCTGGTATAGATAAAGGTTTTGTGCAACGTTTGCAAACCGCCCAGAATACGGCTGCCAAGTTTGTGCTTGATGCCCCGAGGCTTTCCTCGGCTACAGCTGCAAGGAAGAGTCTGCATTGGCTTCCGATTTATGCCAGGATTATTTTTAAGACCCTCTGCCTGACTTACGGGGCGTTATCTGGCTTTGGAGCTGGGGGGTCAAGGACCTGCTGGCACTATATGCCCCTTGTAGAAATATCCGCTCTTCGAGAAAGAGCTTGTTATCAGTGCCTCGATTCAGGAGAGTCAGGTGGGGAGGAAGGGCTTTCTCCTATTTAGCCCCCAAGTTGTGGAATGCCCTTCCTATTGAAATTAAAACTCAACACCCTGTCCCTCTTTTCAGGAAGGCATTGAAGACATGGCTTTTTGTCAAGGCATATCCGTGATTTTGGTTCTGTGTATATTTGATTTTATTTGTTAGGCGCCTTGATGCCTTTGGGCTTAGTCTGCGCATTATAAATTTTGCTTCATTCATTCATTCATTCATTCATTCATTCATTTCCATGGCCTAGTTTTGCTAAGTTAACAAGTGCACGGGTTATAGAATTTTTGCACCGTTCTACACATAAAATAAAGGCAACTGTTAAAAAAATGAATAAATGAAGGAATTAAAAAGTCAATTAATGATTGAAAATGTTTAGTAAATTGCTATTTGGATAAGATCATTCCTAGAAGATCTGAAATTGGGATTTGGATGTTGTAATTCATTATTTTTTGCAATTTCCAAATCACAGTTTACTAGGTTTGTACTTCAGGTCCTGCGGCTCAAATTTGAAATTGTCTCAAGAGACTCCAGGAGTACAGTATGTGCATGAAGGAGCGGAACTTGTTGTTCTAATGGAACTATTGCTAGTGATCCTTGTGAGTCCATCTAAGGGGAGAAGACTCAACCAGTATTTTTTCCAGATGACTGTTGCCCTCTCAGTGGGGATGGTAAGGCTCCTGAGTTTTCTCGCAGAGGAGCCCGGAGATAGTGGTGTTAGTCTTGTCTGCAATGTATCTACCTGCTGTGCTAGTATAGCTAACCAAAATTTAGTGGGCCTCCTGGTTTATTACGGCTCACTCAGTTTGCAAATCCAGGTACTCAATCAATCAATCAGGGGTCTTATAAAGTGCGCTACTCACCTGTGAGGGTCTCAAGGTGCTGGGGTGTGGGGGGGTGCAGCTCCGGCTCAGTAGAAGAGCAAGGTCTTGCGTTTCATTCTGAAGGTGTGGAGAGTGGGGGAGCATCTGATGTTCACTAGCAGTTTGTTCAATGTTTTGGCTGCGACGTAGGAGAAGGCTTTTCCTCTGCTCTGTGGATGCGGGGGATCTCTGCGAGGGCGAGGTCTGTGGAGCGAAGGTTCCTCTTGGGTATGTGGAAAGAGACTCTCTCATTGAGGTATTTGGGTCCGATGTTGTGGAGGGATTCGTAGGCGTGGGTGAGCAGTTTGAAAGTGACTCTTTTCTCGACGGGGAGCCAGTGGAGGGTACGCAGGTGTTGTGTCATGTTTTCGTGCCGCGAGGTTCCGAGTACGAGTCTGGCTGCAGCGTTCTGGATGGTCTGAAGCCTGTGTAGGAAATTTCTGTTAATTCCGGCATAGAGGGCATTGCCATTGTCCAATCTGCTGCTAATGAGTGTGTGGGTGACGGTTTTTCTGCATTCTGGGGGAATCCATTTGAAGGTCTTGGGGAGGATCCGAATGCAGTTGAAGCTGGTGGGTCATGGTGAGGGAGGAGTCGAGGATGATGCCAAGGTTCCGTGTGTGGTCTGTTTGGGTGGGTGGACTCCTGAGGGCAGAGGGCCACCAGGTGTTGTCCCAGGCAGAGGTGAAGGGTCCGAGGATGAGGCCTCAGTCTTCTCCGGGTTGAGCTTTAGGAAGCTGCTTTACATCCAGGCGGCCATGCCTCTCATTCCTTCCTGAAAACAGAGTCTGGTGCCTTCTGGGTTCTTTGTGAGGGAGAGGATGAGCTGGGTGTCGTCGGAGTAAGACACTATGCTGAGCCTGTGTTGTCTGACAATGGCAGCGAGGGGGGCCTTGTAGAAGTTGAAGAGCGTGGGGTTGAGTGATGATCCTTGGGAATCTCTGCAGTTGAACTCTGTGGGTTCAGAGAGGAAAGGGGGAGTCTGATCCTCTGAGTTCTGTCAGAGAGGAAGGATTGGATCCAGAAGAGGACGGTTCCTCGTATCCCTGCATCGTGGAGTCTGGCTACGAGGGTGCGATGAGAGACAGTGTCAAAAGCTGCGGAGAGGTCTAGTAGAATGAGGGTCTGTGGTGGGCCCCTGGCACAGAAGTATGTGAATGTCGTCGGTGGCAGCGAGGAGGACCATCTCAATCCTGTGGTTGCTGCAGAATCCAGACTGGGAGGCGTCTAGGATGGAGTTTTCTTTGATGAAGACGGTCAGCTGGGTGTTTACGAGTCTCTCTGTGACTTTGGCAGCAAAGGGGAGGAGAGAGATGGGCCGGTAGTTTTTCAGGCCTGTCAGGTCGGCCGAGGGATTCTTGAGGAGAGGTTTGACCTCCGCCCGCTTATGATCCGGAAAGATGCCGGATATGAATGAGACGTTAATGGTGCATCCAAGTTTGGATGTGATGGAGGTGGCCCTGTGGTAGATGTGCGGTGGGCAGGGGTCCATGGGGCCATGGGGGCTCCTGAGTGGGTGGTCTTCATCCCCTTTGGTTTTGCTTTGTTCGCCCTAAGTTGGCAGGGTATGCCCAGACGTGGGTCCCTTGCTCACTTTGCCACTGGATTCAAGCTAGCCTGGCTGATGACAGCTGATTAGCCAGAAACTGGTCCCAGGATGCTTGTTTCCAGTCCAGGGAAGACATGGCAGTTCGGGCTGGACTGTTCCATGAGGCACAGGGTCAGACTGATTTGCATATGGCCATGTCTGAACTTGGGTGGCGGAGTGAGCTAAAGAATGATGATGGACTAAACTCAGATCAGTTGACTGGGGGTGAGTGCTTGCAATGCTCAACATTCTGTCCATCATCCCCTTTGGTTTTGCGGTGATTTTCATGGTCACGGTGGTGTGTTCGATGGTGGCGGGATTCCAGGTGGGGATGGTCGGCTCTTTGTCGATGTTGGTGGTGGAGCGTGGGGTGGTGTCCGGTGTCTGTTCCCTGAAGTTGCCATAGAGGGCCTTGATTTTCAGATGGAAGTAGGAGCTGAGCTTGTTGTAGAGTTCCTGGGACGGTGTGATGTTCGTGGCTTCGCTAGGGGGTTCAGTGAATTGCTGTATGACGTTGAAGAGTTCTTTGGCGTTGCTCGCATTGGTGTGGATCTTGTTTCTGATGAAAGTCTGCTTGGTGTCTCTTAACCGCTGGTGGTATTCCGTCAGGGCGTTCCAGTAGCTGTTCATGTCTTCCATGGTTTTCCGGCTTTGCCAGTTTTTCTCGGGGCGTCTGCAGGAGTGCCTGGTTTCTTGGAGATCGGGGTTGAACCAAGCTGCTTTCAGGGGGCGTTGTTTGCCAGGGTGGCGGAGGGGAGCGAGCTTGTTGGCACAGCTGACAATCCAGCGGTGCTGTTCTCGGGCTGCGGTGTTGGCGTCAGTCGTGGTGACGGGTGGGTCTAGGAGGAGGCTGGCATTGAGGTGTTCCTCTGTGGTCTTGCTCCAGTTCCTTCGAGGCGGGCTTGGGGGGGATTTGGGTCCGGAGGATGTGCTGAAGGTTAAGTGTACGCAGTGGTGGTCCATCCAGGGGGGCTGTATGGTAATGCTGAAATGGATGTTTGTCCCTCCTGCAAAGATGGGGTCGAGGGAGTGTCCAACTCTGTGTGTGGGGGTGGTGACGAGCTGCTTCAGTCTGAGGTTGGAGAGGTTGTCGAAGAGGGTGATGGATTCAGGGTCGCTGCTGTTGTCTAGATGGAAATTGAGGTCTCCGAGTAGAATGTAGTCCATGGGAGCGATGGCATTGCGTGTGACAAGATCAGCTATGGCGGTTGCGGATTGTGTGCGTGGTCCGTGGGGTCTGTAGACGAGGTACCCCAAAGCATAGTTCTGGGGTTGGTCTGGATCTGGATTCTGGGGATGGTCTGAATCTGGACCTTGCTGCTCTGACCTACTGCAACAGGAAGAGCAAAGATTCTCGGACTTTATTCATGGCTCAGGTGTTGGGATCAGAAATGTAGGTTAGGCAATGAGTAAAGCATAAACTTCTGTCCAGCAGTTGAGATGATCTTAAAGGATGTTCATTTTGCTGGCCAGATGGCCCTTAATCCGACTGAGAGTCACAGTGAGGCGAAACTAAGCTCTCGGTCAAAGAGGATTGGGATGTGAGAGAGAAAGCAAGGTTGGTCCTTTACTAGTGCTCAGGTGTATCAATAACCCAAGGTCCACTTTCTTTTTTAAGTTTTCTTTATTGAGAGAATCATGAAAGAGATAAACAGCAGTAAAATGGATACAACCAATACTATTTGTCAATAAAAAATAAGTAAGTAAATTGACCAGGAAATATAGGAGTTAAACTACTTAGCAGTATATAAAAGGAAAGAAATGCATCAGGGAAAGAGAAAGGGAAACAAAAGGCAATTAATATAGAGCAATGAAAACATCATGCAAAATGTACAAATAATGTGGCATTGTAAGCATAGCACTGTTTAAAATTTAGAAAAAATATTATGATAAACATTCGATTATAAAGAACCGGTTGAAAAACTATAAGGGAAAAGGGAAAGGGAGACAATTAAGGTGGTTTCCGTACAATATCTGATACATTTTTGGAGGCGGCATTAGAAGAGGCAGATTGAAATAAGTAGGTTGTTAAGGAAAGCCATAAGAGATCTCTTTTAATTGCTATGGATATGGGAGAAACATAATTAGTATCCAATCGATGGTGAAAACAGACAGCATTCCACCAGGCTTTCAAGGTAACTTTGCCGGTTTGTTTCCAATTTGAAGTTATTAATAAATGCGATAGCTAATAATAAGTCTAAGCGTTTAAAATTCAATGGCATTTGAGGCCATTCGTGATAAACTACCCAAAAATATATTTGCGAAAGAAAAAGGGATTTGGAATCTAAATATCGTCTTAATTTGGGACCAAACTAATTGCCAGAATTGATGGATCGAGGGCCATTCAAATATAATATTCTTTAAATCTGCAGCAGCACAGGGACAGGACCAACAAATAGGAGATGAGTCTGATGTGAAAGAAGCTATCGACATTGGGAAGAATAACGCTCGATGATATATGAAAAAAAGGGTTTGTGTGGTATTAGCAGCCCGAGAGGTCTTTGGAGTTTAGACCATATTTTATCCCATGTAGTAATGAGCCATTCTTGCAAAAAATCTTTTTCCCACGCCCTCTTAGTTTTTGATTTTTGTCTATCTGAGGAGAAAAGTAAGGATTTATAAATATTAGATGCTGAAGGAGAACTATCTAGGATTGAGAGTAAGGATGCATAAGATACGGGAGAATCAATAGAAGCTGATAGATTCTGAAGAAGCTGAGTAAGAGCAGGATAGTTAAGATTGTATTGTAATTTGGAGGATGATGGTAAAGAAAATGTATATTGACGATCAGAGAAAGGTAGGGCTTTATCATCAGATACGAGTTGAGAAATCCAACGTAAGCCTTTAGAATGCCAAGTTCTCCAATATATAGAACGGTTACGGATGCATATTGATTTCTTATGCCAAATAGGTTGTTGATGGAGGGAATTAGTAGAAGGAGATGGTGAACATATTAGAGGAGATAAAAGTTTACGAGAATAAGAGATGACAGGGGAACGCAACAAAGCAATATTGGCCGTAAAAGTTAAGATTTCTTGAAAATCAAAAGGAGCAATAAAAGATTTTTCCAATTGTAACCAGAGAGGGGGATATAGGGGAAGATCTATAGAGACCCACTCAGCAGCTTGTTTTAATGAAAAAGCGGAGTGATACGTCTTAAAGTCAGGAAACTTGAGGCCACCATTAGGTCTATCCTTCTTTAGAGCAGATAAGGCTATACGCCATGATTTACCCTTCCATAAGAATTTTGTGGAGTCAATTTTCTTAAAATAATATTGAGGGATGTGAAAAGAGATCATAGAAATAATATATATTACAAGAGGGGAAAGCATCATCTTAATAGAATCTAACCAACCCCACCAGGAGAGGAAAAGGGGATGCCAGCGAGTAATAGTATCATTTAACTTTTTAAGAATATATAAAATTTTAGTGTATCAGATATTAAAGGCGCAAACCATAACCCCAAATATTTTATTTTAGTTGACTGCCAGGCAAAACCAGAGGATTCAAAGAGATGTTTTTGACAAAGAAAATTCAAAGGCAAGATTTTGCATTTTTTTGCATTTAGACAGCACCCTGAGAGTTTAGAGAAAAAGGAAACTTGCTGAAGAAATGGAGTGAGAGAGGCTTCTGGATTGGAGCAATAAAGAAGAATTTAATCTGCGAATACAGACATCTTAACTTGTTGAGAGCCAAATTGAAACCCTGTAATCAGATCATCATTCCTAATTTTAGTTAGGAAAGGCTCCAATGCTATAACAAATAACAATGGAGATAAAGGGCATCCTTGCCTTAACCCCCTATGCAGTGAGAAGAAATCGGAAGCCTTACCGTTAACAAATATTGAAGCCTGGGGATCAGAGTAAAATAAAGAGATTAAAGCTATTAGGTTAAGCGGAAAACCAGCCCATTGCAGAGCTTGGAACATAAAGTCCCAACCAATCCTGTTGAACACTTTTTCAGCATCTAGGGTAATTGCCGCAACAGGATGATCTAGGGAAGATGCCGTAGTGAGAATATTAAAGAAAACTCGAGAATTGTTGGAAGCAAGTCATACTTTAACAAAACCTGCTTGCTCAGGACCAATGAGATTGGGGAGAATAGTATCGATACGGAGTGCCAAGATATTTGCAAAAATCTTGTAATCTGTGTTACCTAATGAAATATGTCAATAGTTCTTACAGGGAGAATGATCCTTATCACCCTTGGGGATTAAGCAGATCAATGCTTCTTGAAACGTTCCCCTAGATAAGCCATTATCCCCAAAGGATTGTAACAAAAGTAAAAGATTAGGTAAAAGAGTTTTTGCAAAGTGGGAATAGAATTCAATGGTAAAACCATCTGGTCCAGGTACCTTCCCATGTCGTAATACAGAGACAGCCTGAGATATATCTGCCAATGAAATATCAGCTCCTAAAGGTTCGAAATCAATGTGATTAGATGGAGGAGAGGGAATGGATAGGAAACAGGAAAGAAGATCTGACTTATCTGGTAAAGATTCAGGAGTATATAGAGTCTTATAAAAAGAAACAAATTCATTTAAGATATCTGTATCTTTATAAATAGGAGTGCCAGCAGAGCCTTGCAAGAAATCTACTTTTGTTCTCTCCTTTCTCACCTTTAAATAATTAGCCAATAGTTTGCCCATTTTGTTTTGGCCACCATAATAGCGGGAACTGCTTTTTAGTAGATAGTTGGAAGCTGCACCTGAGGATAATTTATTGAAAGTAATTTTGGCGGCAAGGATATTTTTTAAAGCAGATTTAATATTAGAATGATAATAAGTGTATTCCAAATGCTTAATTTTATCAAGTAACTGAGAGGACTGGGTTTCTGGACTTCTTCTTTTGAGATACAAAATTCATATTCAATCCCCTAGCAGCTGTTTAAAAGAATCCCATGCCATCCCAAAAGGAGAACCTGGGGTATTGTTTATAGTGAAGAATTTAGAAGCAAAAGAATTAAACTTCTGACATAAATTAGGGTCAAGTAATAGGGAGTTGTTAAAGCACCATCTCCCAGAGTGAGGAGAAAAGGGAATCCAATTGATATCAACAAAAACTGGAGCATGGTCTGATATTAGGATTGAACCAATTTCAGAATGAATTGCATGTTGGGTCAGAGATTTGCTTAAAAAGAGGTAATCAATACGGGATTGGGAGTGATGGGCAGACGAATAAAAATTATATTCTCTAAGGTCAGGATGGCAAAGTCGCCAAATATAAACTGGTGCTTTAAGCCGTACTGTGGAGGTAAATTGTGCACGCATTTTTGATGGGGCAAAACTTAACATTAGAGTGCCTGTTAGGAATGGGATTGAAAATTTGATTACAATAACCACCAAATATAATGTAATCATCATCATAAGTAAGTAATTTATCAGAGATATTAGATCAGAAAACGTTATCAATAGAAGTAGGGCCACATATATTAAAAACAACCAAAGGAATCTTATCTATAAGGAGCTTAACAATAACGTCCCTCAACATGATCTTACTGAACAACAAAAACATTTAATTTCTTGTGACATAAAATTAAAAACACCATTTTTCTTACCAAGGATAGGAGAATAAAACACATGCCCCACGCAGCATCTCTTCAGCTTAGAAGCTTCAGTTTCTGAAATGTGAGATTCCTGAAGCAAAGCAATGTTGGTTTTTAACTTTGCCAATGTGAGATAGCTCCCGTTGCCTTTTAATAGGATTATTTAGTCCTTTAATGTTCCAGGTAGTGACCCGAAATGTAGTTGAATGAGGAAAGTATGAACAAGCAGTACTCTTACAAGAAATAGAGTTAATTTTACTTGGAAGATGTAGGAAGACAAAAGGTAGGAGAAAAATAGCATGAACAAAGAAGAATTATAAGATAAGAAGGTGTAAGAAGAAAAATAGAAAAGAAAAAAGCAGGAAAACAGAAAAAGAATCATATAGGAAAAAATCGATAGAAGAAAAATAAAAGTAAAAATTAAGAGACAGTACAAATCAAACAAGTGATGACTGAAAAACATACCTACAAATACAAGACGAAATGGGGAGTAACTACACCAGAAGATGACGACAACAGCACTGGAGACTCCACCGAACCTTCAAGGAATCATGAACAAAACTCAACATAATGGGAGACCTATAGTAACGGGATTGTATGGACAAAACACCTGTATATGAGGGGGAAAGAGACAAAAATATAAGAAGCATACATTGAAGGAACAACATGAGAAAAATACAAATAGCAAGAAAAAGTGCAAGAGCAATACAACAATAGAAAAAAGACAAAACAGAGTTCAAAGTACAATCAAAACAACAAAAACAACTATATCAGATAGAACATAAATAACAATCATGTCGGTGAAGAAGTGTCCATGTTAGTAGCTCCATGATGGCAATGGAAGTGCTGTAGTGCTGCTGGATCTTCAGAAGTTGTGGTCTTTTCTTTGTACATGACTTTGAATATACAAGGATGTAAGAGGCCGAACCTGGCTTTGATAGCTCATAGTTGAGGTGGTAATTCCAGGATTTTTTTCTGATGGTCTGCCGTGACTTTAGCCACATCCTGAGAGAAAAACAGGGGATGACCTTCCCAGATGATCTGCTTCTTGATTTTGACAGCAGATAAGACTTGTAGAAAGTCTGTATACTGCAAGAATAGCATAATGACACCGCAAGGTTTAGTAGAAATATTTGGACCCAGTCTGTGAGGTCTTTGAATGTTTAGAGGAGAATCTGTAGGTAGGCCTAGGAGCTTAAGCAGGAACGACTGAAAAAAACTGTTGGATTAGAACCTTCAATGTTTTCAGGGAGACCATAAATTCTGAGATTATTCCTGCGATTTCGGTTTTCTAAATCTTCAGCTTGTTTTTTAAGCGTAGACACCTTCGATTCTAGAGAGGAGAGACGAGAGCATGAAACTTGAAGAGACTCCGTTCTTTGCTCTACAATGAGCACACGTGAATCCAATGAATACCATTTGTCAATCAAAAATTGTAGTCTTGTTGGTTTCCTCTTTGAAGGGTTTTAAAGCTCGGATTTCCTCAAGGATTAAATCCATAGATGATGAAGAAGATATAGAAGAGTTCACTGGTGAAGGAGGATCTTTCTTCAGTCGTTTGGTGGAGATCGCAGGTAACTTGCTGGAGAGTTGAGTTTTTGGTATGGTGCATGACGGATGCTCAAGCTTTCAGTGAAGATTGTCTTCTATTTAATTAAAGTCGGAGCACTCAGTAACCTTGGAGACAACAGAAAGTTTAAGGTTCCTCAATCTTCCCATAAGAGGACTAAAAGCTTGGTGAGTAGAATAGAAAGAACTTAATTAAACCCCCAAAGTCTCACTCCTCAATTTGCTTAACTCACTGCAAGAGAAAGCATCAAACTGAAAACGGTTGAAAAATGAAAGTTCAAACCTCAGAGAAAATCACAGAAAGTCAAAACCCTGCATTGAAATTCCAAAGGATTTAGTGCAGAGACACCTTATTAAAAAGCCTTGCGGTGGAAGCCAGAAGAAACTGAAATTTCTATAGCAACAACAAAAGCGGCATTATGTTGAAGAAAATGTCACTGCTTGAAGCATTGCATGTACAGAAACAAAGTGGTTGCTCTGTCATGAGGAGAAGAAGGCTGGCAGGGGTCTTAAACTAAAATAGTGTACAAGTTGAAAGCCTCTAAGATGGTGGCCGTTTCCAGAGAAAGCCAGTTGTGTCGTCAAATAGGCCACAAAAACAGTGTACCAAACCGCATTTGAGTAGTAAAGGTGTTAAACTGCTCACCACTATCCTGTAGAGCAGAAACCGTGCATCTTGGAAGTAGAACAGGAGTCCTGAAACTAAAACGATGTTCACGGAGAAATTTTCTAAAATGGAGGCTGTTCTTCAGAGAAAATAGGCACATCGTTAATAAATCAAAAAATCGTAGCCAAACAGCACATGAGAAGAGAAGATGTCAAAGCGCTCACCGCTGATCCATGGACCAGATATCTTGTTATGTTATGTTATGATAACAGGGGTTTTATAAAACGCACAGCTACTCTACTGAGTGTCCCGGCACTGAGTGAGTGAAAACTAACATAAAAGGGAGGGATAATATGCAGGAAACATAGTGGTAAGTTATTGCTGAAACAACCATGTCTTAAGGGATTTTCTAAAGGGAAGCAGATCCTGAAGTAGTCTCAGAGCAAGTGGTAGGTTATTCCATAGTTTAGCCACCTGAAGCTGAAAGGAGCGTCCTCCTATTCGGGAGTGCTTCACCACCGAAATGCAGACTAATGCCAAAAAGACGGAACGAAGAGGGCGGTGCGGGTGGAAAATTGAACTCTCATCCTCAGACAGGGGGCTCCCGAGCAATGTAAGGACTTGAAAGCCAACATAAGGGCCTTAAACTGTATCCGCTTACGAATCTGTAGCCAGTGGAGAGAGTTCAGATGAACAGATACTCAAGTCCTGCTGCGAAGAGATAGAATAGCCCTGGCCGCAGCATTTTGCACTACCTGAAAGGGGCAAGCAGATACTCTGGGAGGCCAAGATATGGAATATTCACATAGTACAGCCTAGAGCCAATCAGGGCCTGGACCACAGTTTTCCTGTATGAGATCTGAAGTAGTGGCAGTAATTGTTTAAGCATTTTCAAAAAGCCAAAGCACTGACCGGCCACAGTCTGAACCTGTAGCTTCATGATCAGGGAATTGTCCAGCTTTACACCTAGATTTTTTATGGACAACACCGTGATGCACAATCAAGTGTAGCACACTGCACACCCACAATGACCGTGGAACAGGTCCCTGATTGGCTTGTCACACTGTAGTACACATAGAAATTCCAAGTAGGCCCCCACCCACAATGTGCACAGAGGGCCCCCCCTATCACCAACATCACAACCTACCCATGCACATGTGCTGAATCCTGCAAAGCCACACTGACTATGCAAGTAACACTGCATGTCTGATAGCATGGCAGCAGCCCAAAAAAAATGACATGGCCCACAAATCGACATGGAGGTAGCCCAGTGCGGATCACATCCATTAAGGAGCAGGTCACACTCTGACATGTCCACGTGCACCCACAACCCATGCCCTACGAAACATGCAGCAGACGTACAATGCACCAGGCCACAAAATCTGTCCGAGAGCACATATGACCCAAGTCAAAATCAAATTAGGCCCGATAAGCACACAATTCTAAGGCACTCTGCCTCAAAGGGAGAAGACCACATGAAATCAGAGCTGCAGGGGTAACTTCCTCAAAATGCAGCACACACACATAGCAATCACAGGACATCAGCAACGGCGCCAATGTGGTACAATGCGCAAAACCAGCACCACAGGACAGAGCTCACAATAGGTTCCGCTCATGTGTAGTAACTGTCCACTCACATCTGGCATTGCCTGACACAGTGTGATGATAATGAATGGGTACTACCACACATCCGTCATGTATTCGGAAAACACACTGACTGCCATCAAATAGCCAGCTCCTCCAAAACAGTCACAATGTACATTGGCATGCAGTCTGAATGTAAACATCTGCAAATCAACAACATACATGTGAAACTCTGTTAACCTGCATCTCCCCTCAGAGAGACAATCAACACCTACTGCAGAGCAGAACACAAACCCCATCATTGATGACCTAGACGACAACCTGCACATATGTCAAGATACACTTCAACGGATACTGGACAGCCTCTGCACCCTACCCCCAGGAGCAAGGCAGGCCAGCTGCCTCGAGGTGACCCCATCACCTGCACAGACCACACAGCAGGAAACACACACCACCACGGCTGTCTCACAGGACCCCCCCGACTAATTCATGGAGCACATACAATGTGTGTGGTCTTCCCAGGCGGAGTTGGCTGAACAGCTGTGTGTGGGGTTCGAGCTCATGGCAGCCAAACTCGATGCCATACGTGGGTGTCTGAGTCCCATCAGGGACCACGTACAGTCCCTTTCAGACACCCCCTGTCCACACCATACTCAGCCACAGATTACTGCAGTGGGAACATCGACACACACAGCTCCGACCCATGATGTGTCCGTGGCACACAGTGATGCTGCCTTATCACCTTCATAGTCTGATGTGTCAGTGGCACACAGTGATGCAGCCATCACCCCGCCACACACACCGAACACATAGGACACAGAACCCATATCAGGGGAGTAAGAAGAGGTAGTGAACTACTGTGTGAGGAAGGAGGCAGTAGCAGCCATTACCACCGTATGGCCTGTCCCTGCCTGGGTATGACCTATGCATCATGGCCTCGGAAACCCCTCATAGTGACCCCCGGAAAACCCTGCGGCTTTCACCCTGATTAGGACTGCCAGTTCATCACCGCAGGCCAATTACACAGCTATCCTGCTGCGGACTGCACTCTCCTTCTTCCCAATCACTGTGTAATCCCCAAAGGACTCTGGTTGGCACACCACTGGGCTTCCATGTGATGTGTGCTTGGATGGCCATGTATAGTTCAACACTCCGTCCATCATCCCCTTTGGTTATGCTTTGTTCACCCTAAGTTGGCAGGGTATGCCCAGACGTGGGTGACTTGCTCACTTTGCCACTGGATTCAAGCTAGCCTGGCTGATGACGGCTGATTAGCCTGAAACCTGTCCCAGGATGCTTGTTTCTGGTCCAGGGAAGACATGGCTTGGCAGTTCTGGCTGGACTGTTCCCATGAGGCACAGGGTCAGACTGATTTGCATAAGGCCATGTCTGAACTGGGGTGGCAGAGTGAGCTAATGATTAGATTGATGATGGATTAAACCCAGATCAGTTGACTGGGGTTAAGTGCTTGCATTGTTCAACACTCTGTCCATCCTCCCCTTTGGTTTTGCTTTGTTCGCCCTAAGTTTGCAGGGTATGCCAAGACGTGGGTCCGTTGCTCACTTTGCCACTGAATTCAAGCTAGCCTGGCTGATGACGGGTGATTAGCCAGAAACCGGTCCCAGGATGCTTGTTTCTGGTACAGGGAAGACATGGCTTGGCAATTCAGGCTGGACTGTTCCCATGAGGCACAGGATCAGACTGATTTGCATATGGTCATGTCTGAACTGGGGTGGGAGAGTGAGCTAAAGAATGATGATGGATTAAACTCAGATCAGTTGACTGGGGGTGAGTGCTTGCATTGTTCAACACTCCGTCCATCATCCCCTTCGGTTTTGCTTTGTTCACCCTAAGTTGGCAGGGCATGCCCAGACGTGGGTCCCTTGCTCACTTTGCCACTGGATTCAAACTAGCCTGGCTGATGACAGCTGATTAGCCAGAAACCGGTCCCAGGATGCTTGTTTCTGGTCCAGGGAAGACATGGCTTGGCAGTTCGGGCTGGACTGTTCCCATGAGGAACAGGGTCAGACTGATTTGCATATAGCCATGTCTGAACTGGGGTGGCAGAGTGAGCTAAAGAATGATGATGGATTAAACGCAGATCAGCAGACTCGGGGTGAGTGCTTGCTTTGTTCAACACTCCGTCCATCATCCCCTTTGGTTTTGCTTTGGCCATGTACAGCCCCAGCTCCGTCAATCACCTAAATGTGAATAAAACATTCAAAATCACACAGATGTGTCATCACTATGTTCACTCACGTATGGAGTTGTGGCTGGATGTAGGGACAATGTTTGCACATGAAGGTACACCCTGGTAACTGACATCTATGCGCATGTGTATCCCTGAGACACATGGCCAATTGGATGACTGTCAAGGTGAGTACTAGCTGTGTCCCCATTGCACATCAACAACAATCTCACAACCCCCAACGTAGGCACAAGTCCATGTACTAAATAGGGCTGTGTGTAGGACCGACCCAAACGAATGCAGGCCAGGAGTGGTGTCCTACACCACATGTGACACCAGAAGTTCAAGTCGCATACCTACTCACACACAGCTGTGTCGACACATTCTGTTGTGATATATGACATTGCTCCACATGGTCAGATGTTGGACACCGTCCTCACATTGCTGTAGTCACGTAAGTCACATGACACCCAGCACCAAGCTAAAAACACTGTCTGGCTCACAGAGGTGGAGCTTGCCAAAGGGACATCCCCGCATTGCACAAGCATCAGTCAGTTCCTCCCTGTGTAGGGACGATGCTCATTGTGGCACACAAGTGGACATTCCAAACAACACACCTCACAGTTAGACACCAGTGGAATTGCATTAACTTTCTTGGCATGTGCGTGTTAGTACGGACGAGGCAACGGCCACAACAGGCAGGGACATGCTTGAGACACTTACTCGCAGCATGGGTACATGTCGAGGTTCAGGAAATGTTAGGGCTAAAATGGGCAACATTCATAACGGATGGCAATGCTCTCAGCCCACCTTGCCTTGCTGGATGAGTCATGTTTTGTTTGGCATCTGCTCATTGCCCATTGTGAGGGGGCACGACTCACTGCCCATGGGATCTGCATGGTGCTCTGCCTCCGGAGTGTGCCGATTGTCTGCTCTGCTGACAGTGATCAGGTGTGAGGGTCCAACAGGTGCACATGTCATGCTACATTGCCATGTGTGTGTTCTCCCCCAGCAGTGTGTCCGAATTGGCAATTTTGCCGAACGACACTGTGTTGGACTGAGCATGGACCTGCAACACCTTGCACAGGTGTGTGTACACACGCATTGTACCACACACATGCATCCAGAGCCCGGACGAAGGCACACGTTTTCCCTGTTGTGGTGGGATATGTGAGCAATCCCCATGATGCAACAAGTTGTTGGGACATGTGCTGTGGATGAAAATCGGACGTGGCTGCAGGAACGTAGTTACTCATCCATGAATGCCCGTGCAGCTTCATGTGCAATGTGTTCCAATAGGACGTCATTGTCGTGTTCAAGGAACACCAGGGTGAGGCAATCCATTAAGTGGTCCGGGCAGGTGTGCTCAGCACATGCCGTTTCACCAATTTGCATCACAGCCCAATAGGGGAGCGCCTTGATGTGGTCACTGCACACGAGGAATTGTGCAATCTCTCATGCACAACTACCAATACATACGCAGTATGTCGGGGCATCCCATGCACGTCTGTCTCGGTTACACTCCCGATTGTGATCCAACAGGGGGAGCAGACACAGGTTATAGTCCAATTCATCAAACAGTTGTGTTGGATAGGCAGACATCCATGGGACACTCGAATGTGCATGTTCGCCAGTGGAACCAGGGCTGGACGCAGTTGATGTAGGCAAGGCGGAAGCTGAGCCGGTAACTGATCCGCAGCACTGCGCCCAGAAAAGGCAGCATACGGGCACGGTACTGTTCCACATGACAGGAGTTGTGCATGTGTCCGATGTGGCCTGCCATTGCATTGGTGCGTCTCGTGGAACCAGCACTCTTCTGAACTGCGGCAGTTGTGTGGAGGATATGTCACAGCTCTGAGCAATGATTCGAATGTGTGTGCAATGTTGAGGAGAGTGGCTTTCTGATTCTGTGTTTGTCAAGGGCATTTCATGCGTGGGTACCACAGGCAGGGGCTTCTGTGTGTGGGGTGTGGATGAGTCGGATAGTTCATTTGCAGAATACGTGGTGTGGGAGTCGTGCCCGTCTATCATGGCATCTCTCTCAGGGTGTTCCAGGCGCGTTCTGGGGCAAGGTCAGAGGTATAGGTGTCCTCCCACCTTCTGCATTGGAACAATTGAGCTTTCATCCCCGATGTTTGTCTGACTACTACTTGCTTTTTTAGGGATGTGATGTGACTTTGGCGCTGAGATTGGGACCCGGTCTTGGGATCATGGTGTACGGATGGCGATACACACACACATGTGGCATGTGGAGCCAGGTGGCCAAGAGGCCTTGCGCTGCTTGTGCAATCTCACGTCTTCTCTCTCCCTCACTCTCTGCCTCTCTTTCCTTTGGTGGGCGCATAGCACACCTTCTTCTCTTGGATTTGGTCTTCCAGGCTGTGTGCTACAGATTGTCCAGTAAGGAGCCGCTAGGAATCATCCTAAGGGTTTTCTGGGATTTTTGTTGTATGGTGTTTTGTGTTGGTGATTGCATTGAAGTTTGACTGAGTCTCCATTTTCTGGCCACGCAGGTCTGTTGAATTTCCTGCTTGTGCGACATCAGGCAAAATGTTTGTATTGGGATTCGTGGTGTTGGTGTGCAGTTTATTTGTCTGGGGTTGGGGGTGGTCCCGGGCGGGGGGTGTTGCGGGCCTGGGTGTGGTGTCGGTGGGTGTTGGGGCCCTCTTGGGTGTCCTGGCCGCATGATGATTGGCTCCAGGGCATCTGTTGCCTTCCGATGTGGCCCTGGGCTGGTCTCCCTTTTGTGGTGCTGGCTGCCTTCCAACTTAACACCAGGTCAGAGCAGGTGTAGATTTCCTGGTGCTAACGTGCCTTATTGCCGTTTTTTTGTTCTTATCACCTTTTTGGCTGGTCGTTGAGAATGTTGAGGAGTGGTGTTGTCGCGGATTTTGGCACGGAAACGCCTACTCTGCATCTCATTAGCGATAGTTGCGGGGATCCTCTGTGGTGATGTTTTTTGCGGCTGCTATCGCGTGTAAACTGGTGCTGTGGGCTGTTAGCCCCAGCTTGTGAATGGAGAGGTACATTTATCATGACTTTGGCTGCAATAAAGTGCCGTTAATTCGGCAATAGCTCCTTGTGACTATGGCCCCCAGCGTTCTGGTCAGCTGGGGGCAACAAGCAGTGTTTCACATTGCTCTTCATCATTACCTTACTTCTCTGTTGCATGCACAAAGGTGACGTCCACTGCTCCTGCGACTTGTATTCCTTGCCAGAGTAGTAAGGTGGCATGGGTTAAGGACTCTATAGGCTTCTTCCACCAAAATGTGCCTCCCGAAAATACATCCATCCCTGTGTGCAATGCATTGGGATAGCCACATGCAGCTCTCTCAACACCTCTCAGTGTGGCCTTGGAGCAGGCTACCTATTCAAATAGGTAAATTATAGAAGAGAACTCTCCTACCAACCGCCAATTTTGCTGACCTTGCCGACCTTGCTTTATACTGTTTAGTCTCAAAAGGATTATTTAAGGCCCCACAACACTGACACTGTAATTCCTAACGTATCTAGCCAGCTCCGCTACTAAATACATTTTTAATGATTGTTAGTCCACTAAAATCATTCTCAACTTACACATTTTTGGCTACTTTCAGGACACAGGGGATATTTACAAAGAGCTAGTGCCTCCACAGCATCATTTATATGGCACCATATTCAGAAAGTGATACTAGAGACGTTTAGCATCACTTTTTCAAATCCTGTGCCGATTTTTTACAGCGCCAGATACAGGTAGCGATAATGAAATGCAAGGTAGGCGTTGCCCCTTAAAAAACCATGCAAAAGTGATGCAGCCGTATTTACAACGATTTGGAAAAGTGACACTACTTTGCAAAAATACATGTAGAGTCCCAATAACGGCAGAATTGTACTGCTATAGAACACCAGGCATAACAATTATGCATGTTCACTGGTATAAAAGCAAAACATGCCCAAATCACTATGGCAAGCTGAACGGCACCATAGACCTACTCCTACTGCAGCTCAGAGTACCAAGAAGACCCCCGCCACCACCACCTCCACCATCACCATGGGGGCAGCGCAGAAGAAGGGAGGGGACATACCGCTATAGGAGTTCCCTCATTGGTCTCAGGGGGGAGGACATAATTGCCCATTACAAGGCCAGGAGGGAGTCCATTGTCCGCCTCTTGACCATATTGCACCAAGGCTGCAGCCAACATGGCAGCAGTGCACCAACATCACTCTGCAGGCCAAGCTACTGGCTGTCTCACACATGCTGGCATCTGGAACTTTCCAACCCATTACAGCCAGATTGGCAGGAGTATCCCATGCATCCTTCCCCAAATTGTTCCCCTCTGTCCTGGATGCCATCATAAGCTTCTAACCTCAGTACCTCTTCTTCCCCAAAACAACACACAACCAACGGGAGAGCAAGCAAGTCTTTGTTATGCCATTGCAGGATTTAAACTTCTGTTGGGGGTACACTGCACCTATGTGTAACTTGTGGCTCCAGTGGCTACATGTATAGGGAGGGGCACTGTCATGCCCCCATCCGACCGCACAACTGGATTGCGCCTCTTTGGCTAACAGTTCATGTTTTTCATCCGTTTTTAATCCAATATTTAACCATATAAACCATACTTTATGTATTTTTCCTTTCATTTCACATTTTTAATCCACACGCGGGACGTTGTGCTATTTTCAAAACTTCTGATGTAAAAGCTGTGCCCATCCGGACCTCTTGCTCAAACACGACAAGTGCAGGAATTCATTCAAAGCAGCGTTTATTTTAAAAGACCAATGCATTTCGGGCCCCAAGTGCCCTTCATCAGGGTGCGCTAGAAATAACAATAAAACGAACATTCATTACCATCATCATAATGCTTAACATCTAACATCATTGCCATGAGTCAATGCACTTAACATTAATTGCGTATCTCATTTTTTGCTTTCATTTAACCCCTTACGGGAAACGATTTAGATGTTACCCCTGTCTACATGAAAAGCTAATTTTCCTCCCTACCGAATTCCCAACAATCCCTTCCCTTCTGTACAAAACTTATTCACCCCTCTTCTGGATATAATGTACATTTGAATGAACCATTTTCCTCATTTCCTGCTTGGTATACTTAAACTGTTCAACAAATATGTTAATCAAACCCTCACCCCCAACATGACCCCTGCTCTCTCCTCTAATAACCTTACAATCCTCATACTAATCACCCGACTAACTAACGAATACATTCTTCAAGCCTTCACCACCAGCATAACCCCTGCTTTCTCCACGTGCATCCTTACACTCCTCATGCTAATCACCCAACCGCTCACAACTACACTCACATACTAACAGTCATACTTCCAGATTTGTTACGATGCCGTCTCTCCCCATTCTCTCGTAATTATCACACACAAGCACTCCCTTTCATAAAGTAAACTCAACTCTAATTTACAACTCTCGTATTCACCCATAAACGCTAACAATCAACTACCCCACATTCATTCGTCAGTTTAACTAAACGTAACATTCTTCTCACAACCATCAACCCGGTTATCAAGCCGATAGATTCACATACCTGCTTCAAACACTCGCGCTAATGCGTCTCCATCTTGATTACAATAAGTGTTTATGCAACCTTTAGTCCAACCCTTATTTAAGCCCAAGCCTCTCACGACCACACCTCCTAATTAAGGCGTTAATTATCTTTTTCCCGCCGTAAAAACATTCGCAATAGTGTCTACAGGTCAAAACGCACTGCATTACCCATAGTGCCTTATTCCCAAAAAACGAAACATGGTTGCTATTGTTTTGAATTCATCGTTATCACTATTAGTTATGTATTAAATCACATTGTGTCATCCTAAATATCAACAAATGAGTGTCAGTTTTCAGTCCTTTGCTCCACGTAAAAACTCCGCTTCTTGCTTGAACGAACCCAGTTGTTGCTCCGTTCGTGTGGATGATCGTAAACGTATCTATTTTCTTCGTTCCACGGATGGGGGCATGACAGTGCCCCTCCCTATACATGTTGTTCAAATTCAGATGCCTGTTGGGTTAGGCATTTTACCGATGAGCACGCCAACCAGGACCACTAGATACACAATTAAAATTTATATAAAAATGAGAAGAAGAGGTGTGCGCCCCACAACCCCCATTTGAATATTCACAAGATTTAACCCAAAATGGGGCAGCACCCGTCAAGCAAACTAAGTGGAACGAAGAAAATAGATACGTTTACGATCATCCACACGAACGGAGCAACAACTGGGTTCGTTCAAGCAAGAAGCGGAGTTTTTACGTGGAGCAAAGGACTGAAAACTGACACTCATTTGTTGATATTTAGGATGACACAATGTGATTTAATACATAACTAATAGTGATAACGATGAATTCAAAACAATAGCAACCATGTTTCGTTTTTTGGGAATAAGGCACTATGGGTAATGCAGTGCGTTTTGACCTGTAGACACTATTGCGAATGTTTTTACGGCGGGAAAAAGATAATTAACGCCTTAATTAGGAGGTGTGGTCGTGAGAGGCTTGGGCTTAAATAAGGGTTGGACTAAAGGTTGCATAAACACTTATTGTAATCAAGATGGAGACGCATTAGCGCGAGTGTTTGAAGCAGGTATGTGAATCTATCGGCTTGATAACCGGGTTGATGGTTGTGAGAAGAATGTTACGTTTAGTTAAACTGACGAATGAATGTGGGGTAGTTGATTGTTAGCGTTTATGGGTGAATACGAGAGTTGTAAATTAGAGTTGAGTTTACTTTATGAAAGGGAGTGCTTGTGTGTGATAATTACGAGAGAATGGGGAGAGACGGCATCGTAACAAATCTGGAAGTATGACTGTTAGTATGTGAGTGTAGTTGTGAGCGGTTGGGTGATTAGCATGAGGAGTGTAAGGATGCACGTGGAGAAAGCAGGGGTTATGCTGGTGGTGAAGGCTTGAAGAATGTATTCGTTAGTTAGTCGGGTGATTAGTATGAGGATTGTAAGGTTATTAGAGGAGAGAGCAGGGGTCATGTTGGGGGTGAGGGTTTGATTAACATATTTGTTGAACAGTTTAAGTATACCAAGCAGGAAATGAGGAAAATGGTTCATTCAAATGTACATTATATCCAGAAGAGGGGTGAATAAGTTTTGTACAGAAGGGAAGGGATTGTTGGGAATTCGGTAGGGAGGAAAATTAGCTTTTCATGTAGACAGGGGTAACATCTAAATCGTTTCCCGTAAGGGGTTAAATGAAAGCAAAAAATGAGATACGCAATTAATGTTAAGTGCATTGACTCATGGCAATGATGTTAGATGTTAAGCATTGTGATGATGGTAATGAATGTTCGTTTTATTGTTATTTCTAGCGCACCCTGATGAAGGGCACTTGGGGCCCGAAATGCATTGGTCTTTTAAAATAAACGCTGCTTTGAATGAATTCCTGCACTTGTCGTGTTTGAGCAAGAGGTCCGGATGGGCACAGCTTTTACATCAGAAGTTTTGAAAATAGCACAACGTCCCGCGTGTGGATTAAAAATGTGAAATGAAAGGAAAAATACATAAAGTATGGTTTATATGGTTAAATATTGGATTAAAAACGGATGAAAAACATGAACTGTTAGCCAAAGAGGCGCAATCCAGTTGTGCGGTCGGATGGGGGCATGACAGTGCCCCTCCCTATACATGTTGTTCAAATTCAGATGCCTGTTGGGTTAGGCATTTTACCGATGAGCACGCCAACCAGGACCACTAGATACACAATTAAAATTTATATAAAAATGAGAAGAAGAGGTGTGCGCCCCACAACCCCCATTTGAATATCCAGTGGCTACATCACACCTGTACTGCCAATAGGAAGCACACACATTCCATGAACATGCAGGCAATCATGGACTATATGGGCATCTTCATTAATGTCTTTGCAAAGTACCCGGGCAGTGGTCATGATTCCTTCATCTTCCGTCATTCCTTCCTCAATGAGCACTTCCAGAATGGGACATATGGGACAAATGGGAATGGCCTACTGGGTGGTAAGTACTTTTCAAACACATGACAGACCACATGACAGTCAATAACATTGGAAGACTTTGCCATATTAGTCTTGAGCTGAATGAGACAGTGTATTTGTAGTTGGTGTGGGCGAACATATTTGCGCCATACTACATGGCATATATGCAACACAATCCAACAAGTCACACATGTTGAGACCACCTATGCCATTATGGGCCACATGTACACGTTAACTGAGCTGCTGGAGCATCACTGATCATGATGCTCTGTTGGAGCAGGTCTCCAACTCAGATCAATGAGGCAATACACAGTCTGTCTGCGTGCCCTAACATGATATACAGTAAGGCACTGATGCACCCTATGTTAAGAATGTGGTCCATGGGCCTTGCAACCCCAATGAAGATCTCACCCATCTCCACATATCCAAGGAGCAGGGACCCTGGGACTGTTTGCTAATAGTGTGCCTCCCAAGGGGAGGTGAAATGGGGATACATAATTACATGTTTGTTTGTCATGTCCAATTACCATGTGTCCTGCATTCCGCATGACCCATAGAATGAGGAAATTGCATAGACTGGTTGCTTTTGGTACAGGAATGTGTTCCTTAAGCCATTAAGTTATTTGAGGATACAACGCTGACATACGTGTACCACGGTGCAAGCAGGGTGTGTTGGCACTCGTCACTAATAAATGATGGTGTGTACATGGATGAACCATGGAGGCACTGTATGTTAGGAATATGGCACATTACAGCCCTTCACTTTGGATGCAGGTCAGCACAGCTAGATGACATCCAGTGCTTCCCTGTGGCAACAACTGCTACATGAGGCCCTGTGTGTGCATTCAATTGTTTGAAAGAGCCTCACAAATGCAACATTATGTGAAATGCTGTGTCCAAATACTGTGTTGAAGTAAGGGATTCCCTTCCTTTAATCTGTGTGTTCATTGGTAAATCCCATTGCTATGAGACATGTGATGTATCCCAGACCTTTGAATCTCAGAAATGTAGTCATATTTTAACCTTGCAAGACAATGTCTACCATGCTACATTACATCACTCATCATATGCACACATCCCATCCTAAGTGCACATCGTTTTGTGACACAAAAACTTCTCTATCAGTCCTCCAAGGCTCCAGAATATACAGCAAGTTACAGTCTCATGCACAAACTACACCTTTCATGACAGCCAAAAACACAGTTATCTTGGGAATAATGTGCCTGCCTAGGAGCAATGCTGCACATTTCCTGCCAGAGTAGGCACCAAACCCTGGACACTGAATCATGTGGAAAATATATCATGCACTGTCCCCAAGCAGTGTGGCACTGTAGTGTGGTTGGTATACCAGTTGCATTGTACAGGTCAAGGCTCCCACATTACTCAACCCCTTTTTTACTGTCAACATAGTGGACACAGTGCTCTGACATGTACACTATCATATCCCACATTAATATCCACTTGCTACACTCCCTATGGCAGTACACATTTAACAACATTGACTCCAACTCTCACATCCATATATGTGTGACTGAAGTACGCAACATCACCAGCTCCAGGTAAAGATTGTAAAATCAGATATGTATCAGTTCAGAAATGGCAATAGTAGTCAATAACAGACACAATGGATGCGTGTCAGAGATTTGTCTACTCAATAGCTAATTGACTCTCCATACTGGTAAAAAATCATCACCTTCATGGCATTGGCACTCCCAAGTATGACACATAGTAAGTGAATCACAGAGGACAGCACACCTGTATGTATAGTACAGTGTCATTCATTTCCAATTCCTACTTGCATCTATGCCACACAATGTCATAGCATGTATATTGCAGTAGGCAAAGTGAATGAGTCAGTCAGGACACATAATAGAATGTACATGAATGTGGGGCCATCCCTTGTCATGAGTCTTAACTAATTGTACCCCTCCTGTTTTTGCATCTGACCAAGGATATGATATGCTCTGCAGCTATTTGTGACGACTCCTCTTAAAACTTCCCAGACAGACGACAAGAGAGGTGCAATCATGTCCTAAGCAGGACCCAGTTCATAGTAGAGCAGACATTCGGCATATTGAAATCCCACTTCAGGAGTCTAGATATGTCTGGGGGCTGATTGCTCTACGCACCACCAATGGTGTGCAAAATAACATTGGTTTGCTGTATAATGCACAGTATTTGTGTGCGGACAAATGTACCATGGGCTGATGCCAATGAGGAGCAGGAACTGCGGTACTGTGAGGATGAGGAAGATGAAAAGCCACATAAAACTGTTCCTTCAGTAGCAGCAACACAACTGAGGAACCATATCATTCACAATTGTTTATCTGATGCATGATTGGCTTCCATCATGTCACAAAATGATGACTGCAGGAAACTGTACATATATATGTAAATATACATGACCACTAACAGTGTGTATGCATTTTCATTTCATAGTCACAGTAAACATCAAAACATTCACATCACAGCTGCTACTAATTGCCTCAAAGAAAATGTATGTAGCTATATGTAACAGACAGCATAGGACAGCACCTGGTACAAACAAAATTGTGTGCATGCCAACTACCTGTAGAAAATAGTCCTCCATTGCCAACAACATTTAACATGGTGTTGTAAAGTAGATATTGTGCTATACCTTTGTGTGTGTGTGTGTGTGTTTCTCTCCTACAGCTAGCCATTTGTATAGCCTCAAATTTGTGGGCAATAGTAGTCACCTTGTAGTATGATGACTGTGAAGTCATCCACATAGAATGTGCATGGGAGCACAGTCCCAAACCTACAGTCTTCAGATGCTACATCAAAAACTGCATCCACCTATGAAATCCATTATGATACCTCATATCACATATGCAAATGCTACATACTATACCAGTGCACAGTGTCTACTGAGAATGTAGCCAGACTTGCCCCACTAGGCTTAGATGCTAATGGGGCATGCAGTGATGTAGCCTACCATGTTGGTGTATTGAACTCAGATACAAACAATGGCTAAGCTCCTATCAGTACAGTCTGAGTGTGAATGTGGAGACACAACACTCAGATTCAGAATATGTAACAATTGAGTATCAGAAATCAAATAAAGCAAGGTCAATACAGCCAAGGTTCCCTGCACCGATGCATCCTAATATATAGTGTTACAATGTGGCTAGGACATCTCAGGTGAACTTCATATCTGAATGCATGGCCTTCTTCAAACTGAAAGTAACCACACAACCTAAAAACTTATTGAGATGGGTCACAATGGCAAACATATTGATAATTGTACTACACCTGACTATTTGTGGATAGACAAGATGGCCTCGTGATCCACAAATAATAGGCTACGCTTGGTGGTAAGGCCAATGTACGACTGCAATGTGCATGGCCCACACATATTTTTCCAGACACAAGGACCCGCAGCAGATGTTTGCGTACCATAACATGATATGCTGGGTTCTCTAAATACTATTGTGCGCATAAACCATTCTTGGAATACTTCTACATACCCAATGTGTGCAACAGTATGCAGGACACATGGAAACAGATGAGGCAAGGTTACATCAATTGATACATCCTTGTTACGGTGCTACTGGGGATGTCTGTCAAGTTTTGGAGTGTGCCAGGTCCATGTGAGTCTCATCTCCTGTCTCAGTATCATACTATATGAGTGTTGCCTGTGAAGACCCATTGCTACGCACAAGCAACCCAGCCTTGAAGCAGAGTGTAGTTATGGTGTGATTTGGATCAACTTACTGTCAGCAATATGTAGGAGGTCATGCCAAGGCATGCATGGTGATCTAGCATAGCACTATCAGCATGAGTGAGAATCATGTGGCCCACAAATGATCACTCTGTTACTTTCCTATGTGGTATGACCCTTGAATATGCATGGCCTAAACTCAACCACTCACATGGCGCCATCCATACCTCTCGTTCCAGGTGGTTGCATCAATTGCAGTACTCGCCTGCAAGGTCAAATGTAACCCTTCCAAGTATCTCCACAGCCTGGTTCCTGCACTGTGGTACACGGCGCAGATTGGCAGTTAGATGTGCTGTCGTAGATGTGGGTGCACTTACTCAATGACAGTGCTTGTTTGTGGCATCCTTGGGGGAAGCTAAAGCAATGCAATAGGGTGCTAATACTAATTTAGCACACAGAGCACCTCTTCTAAGGTGCGCCCTTATGCTACCAGAAAGATTGGGCCATTTGCGCAGTATGGTGCCAGAAAGGCATGAACTCACACATATGTACACTGTTAGAACACATATTAAACACATGCAAAGACAGTAAGCAGATGAACTCCACTATTCACACCCAAAATAGCAATCCCTGCAAAGGATTACATGGATTGCATATTACAATACACCAAAAATTGCACATTTTTCCTAATGCTTAAAAAAATATGATCCATGAGACTAAAGTGTGAATTTTGTAGGTGCAGCTTAATTCGAAAATGACGCTTCCCAGACGACACATCTGAAGGACCACATGGTGTTTTGTCAGTCCTTGTGTGAAGTCGCTGCATTGACTGGCAGCATAAAAAAAATGACGCATCGGCTGAAAATGTGACGCATCAGTCCAGGAAATGATGTCATGGCTCATGCATGCTGCAAACCAGGAAGTGTGAAGGCACTTTCATTTTGACTTTAAGTCACAGTTTTACTGTCTGTGCTTCTGAGTGGTTGTGTGCTGTCTGCGCTGTAGAGTGTTTTGGTGAGTCTGGAGCTTGTTTGTTGTATCTGCTGTTGTGCCCCTCCAGTTGTTTTTGTCCTTTCTTGTTGTGTATAGTTCTGTGTTCAGTCGGTGTTTGTCGTCTGAGGTATTGTTGTTATAGGGCTAGTTGTGGGCTTTTTGAGGTTTCTGTTTTGTTTGGCCATTTGTTGTGTCTGGGTGGTATCATGGCTGAAAAGGATAAGGTTCACCCCATTAACGAAGAGGAGTTTGGGAGCTTTCTGTGGCTGGTGACCATTTACCTGCCCAACATAGTAGCCAGTTGGGCGGCATGGACTCCTGGGCTACCCGTGACGGTGTGGAGGCAATGTTCGGAGAAGGTGCAGGCACAGATGCAAAGGCTGTTTGGAATTTGCCGCACATTTCATCAGCTGAAACATCGCTGGACGGATGTGGTTGGCAGAGAGCCAGACCTGCTAGACTATGATGGCATCCAAGTTGGTGGAGAAATTGGTGAGTGCAGATGACTTCTGTGGCTTCCTATGTGTCTTTACCATTGATGAATAGTGCTAACATTAAGGAGGGCTTACATAACATTTTAGCTCAAAATAACCATGCCCCCATGCAAATGATGGAAATGCCATGGTAGTAGCACTGGCATGATCTGTGCACCAGTGCTATCTGTGAAACTGAGCGGGTCACACAGGTTTTAGTATCCCTTTAACACATGAGTCACAGGGAAGGATTGAGCTGATGCACATACCTGTAACCCATCCAGACAACTCATATGATGACAAACCAGGTAGTGCAGATCAGCTTTCATCTCAAGCATTTGTCAGGTACAGTTTTGATGGTCCATTACAGAACATATGTTACATATAAAGGAGACTATTTGCAAGCCTCTTGTGCCACAGGGACGTCACTTTTTCCTATATTAAAAGTGATGCATTGGTGGCACACGGGCCATGTAAATAAGCCCCACAGTTGTCTGCAAGACTCTGTGGGAGTGCAATTCACAATTAATAGTGCTGCGTAGCACAACTAGGACTAGACCTCGTGTAGAGGCCCGAGTGCAGGAGCAATGGGTTTACACCCCCTGGAAGAGGAGTGAAGTCCTCTCGCTAAAATCACAATTACCCGACCCCCGTAAGAATCCCACGGCTTATTATAAAAAACTCACAGAAGCGGCCTCTTCGGCCGTCGTGACCTTAGCTGACATAGAGCTATATTTTGCATTGTTAGTTCCCGTTGACGTATGGCGTCAGGTGCATGATCAGGACCATGCTCAAGAATTAGGCGGAACATGGGAGCAGATAAAAGATTGGGACAAGGATCGTAAGCCTGGTGTTAAGCCGAAACTTGAATTATTGGCATTACCTGGCCGTATTATCACTTACATGCATTCCTTAATTCCGCCTCGTAAGGTGGATTGGGACAAATTGACTGCATGTAAACAGAAGAAATATGAAAGTGTTTCTGATTTTTTCACTAGATTTGAGGGCGTATTCATTGATTTTAGTGGACAGGATTTATCGTTGGAAGGCGGTATATGATTATTTCTTAATTGTTTTGTGACCAATTTGTTACCAGAAGTCTCTGCATGACTACAACCTGCTGAAAGTACCTGGACCACTTCCACGCCTACGGTAATATGAAGTATGGCCCAATATTACGAACATAGAGAGAATGAGAGTAAGGATAATACGGAAAAGAGAACGAAGGATATTAAAACACGGGTGTTGTTGCAACAAGTTGTTCAAGGATGAGGCAGAGAGAGGAGCGGTAGAGGGTTCGTCCTGAGGGGGGCGGGAACTGGACGAGACAGAGGGCCGGCTGTTGTTTTGGGAATAAATCAGTGTGCTTATTGTAAGGAGGAAGGGCATTAGCGATTTCAGTGTCCGTTGTTGCCGGCCCAGAACGGGGCTATGAGAAGTAGAGGAAGAGGTAGGGGAAGTGTGGATCGCAGTGATATGCGACGAGAAGAGGCGACGCAAGTTGGACAAGAAAAGAATTATGTTGATAATCCAAGAGGTAGGCAGTATTATAATGAGGAGTGTGCAATGGACGCGACCGAAGGGTATGCTTATACATAGGATAGCCATGGACAGAGTGAGGGCCAGGTGTCAGTACCGGTTGATCAGCAAGGACCTTATGTAGAGGCGCATTTAATGGGGACATCTGAAAAGTTTTTAGTTGATACGGGTGCAATGAATAGTTCTATTTCTCGTTCCCTGGTCCCAGGGGCTGCTCTGTCTGGGCACAGTAATGTTTCGGTAGGATTCTCGGGAATTCCGGTGGTGAGCCCCATCTCCAAACCTATTCCTTTTACAATTGGTCCTGTTACAATAGACTCCCCGTTTCTTTTGACTTACCATTGTGGCGAAAATTTGTTGGGCTTGGATTTGTTGAAAAAATTACATGCTAAGATTCATTGTTCGCCTGATGGTGTTTACTTGACTATTAATACCCTTGGGAAGCATACTTTTCAGTGTTTCACTAAAAATGAGCCCCTCCCCCCTGAGTTTGCTGCTATTCCAGCAACATTGTGGGCCGCTGGTGACACAGATGTAGGATTACTAAAGATTCCGCCCGTTTCTATTACTTTAAAGCAAAATGCTCGACTTCCTCGTATACCTCAGTACAAAATATCTCCGGCTGGCGAGAAGGCTTTGCTCTCCATCATACAAGATTTGGTAAAAAGGGGTGTGGTGGAAGAGACAGCTGCTAACGTGTGCAACAGCCCCATTTTGCCTATCTTAAAGAGAGCCCCTGTTGGAAGCGATCCTGACTATGCTGATACCTATCGTTTTGTGATTGATTTGCGTGAAATTAATAAAATAGTGGTGCCACAATACCCTGTGGTTTCAGACATCACTACTATTCTCACTATGATTCCTCCTACTGCTAAATATTTTTCTGTGATTGATTTAAAAAATGCTTTCTTTAGCATTCCGATTCATCCTGATAGCTACCATATTTTTGGCTTCTCATTGTCTGATCGCAGCTTCCGGTTCTGCCGCGCTCCCCAGGGGTACACAGAGAGTCCTAGTCAAGCTTTGAAAACATTGCTGGATGATTTGATCTTGCCCCCTGGTAATGTGCTTTTGCAATACATAGATGATTTGTTAGTGGCCTCTGATACCAAGGAAGGTTGTAAGAAGGCCACTGTACAATTATTGTCTCATTTGGCTGCTAATGGCAATAAAGTATTCCATTCTAAATTTCAATATTGTAGACAGGAGGTGACCTATCTCGGTCATCTTCTGTCGAAGGAGGGGAGGAGACTAACCCCTGAGCATGTGACCACCATTTTTAATATGTCTGTACCTCGTACTCAGCGTGATGTTCGCGCATTTCTCGGCATAACTTCTTACTGTCGCCAATGGATCCCTAATTTTTCCCTTCTTACTAAACCTCTTCTGTGCTTAACCACTAAAGATGTGCATGAACCTTTACCCTGGACTGATGCTTGTCAAGATGCTTTTGACTCTTTGAAATCTGCGCTTTGTTCTGCACCTGTTCTTGGTACTCCTGACTACAGAAAACCTTTTGTGCTTTACGTACACGAGGTGGACGGTTGCTCGCTTTCTGTGTTAACACAAGGATTTGGTGGTAAGCAGAGACCTTGTGCCTATTTCTCGGCGGTGTTGGATAACGTCGCCAGAGCACTCCCTAGCTGTTTAAGAGCTACTGCTGCGGTTGCGGTGGCTATTCGACAGTCGGAAGGGCTCGTTCTGAACACTGACCTCACAGTGATGGTACTGCACGCTGTGGATACATTATTGAACAAAACAAAGACCCAGAACCTTACGAGTGCGTGTCTTACATGTGTCACATCTGAAAAAACTACCCCTCCCGCTTCCATATGATCTGAGGAAATATGAATTTTGTGATCAGTTATGTCCCCTATCTTAGACCCCAACGGCTCCATGTATATGCTATAAGTACATGTATGTTCCCTCCAGTTCCAGTTATGAAGACGCAAACACATGTGCGTCCACCGTCAACATGTCCTCTTTCAGATCCGCCATGAATGGGCCGGATATTCCATTCCTAAGTATGAAAGGCCACCGACTTTATATGGTTCATTCACTCCATTTTGCAGTTCAGGCGAGTAGGCCCTGAATTCTGCCATCAAGTCTTTTCCTGCCTTCTACCTTTGACAGCTCCAGTCTGAGCTCGCATCTGTATCCATGAACTTTGTCCTACTCCCTGCGCGGCTAACGGTGCCTGACTCGGCCTGTTTGCCTGCCAAAAACTGTATTTCACCTTCAAGATTATCTGCTCCGCTCCTCATCCAATGCATTCCTGTCTAGTAGTATAGGTAAACATTCTTCCAGCTACCGAGCAAGGGGCCCTGGCTTCTCTGTCTTCATGCAAGTAATTCATAGCCCTGTTACCATGGAAGATTTCTGCTCCCTCGCATCTCATATAGACACTTAGACGCTTGTACACGCACTAACAGTCAGTATAGAATAGATCTCGTCCGAGAGACCTTTCCTTTTGGATAACACAGTTCTTTAAACATAGGATGTTAGATATGATTTGGGATTAGGTTGACTTGACCCCCCAGACTTCTGTCTCCACATGTAGAGCTAAATGTCAAGTCCCCTTCACCCTCTAGTTGCACGTCAATCACACGTCATGCGGCTGCGCGCGCATCTCTGCCAATTATTTCTGCTGACATTGCAGGATTCTTTTATGGATCCACCCACTTGTGACATCATGTATAATGACGTTTCTAGTTACGCCCAAATGTACGCCTTTTTTTATGACGTATGTGTATTGTTATCTCTATTATCAGCTGTTACGCCTCTTGCATCTGTCTTAATGTAATTCTTTTCATATAAAAACGATTACCTGTCAATAATGTATTGCCTCCCCTTCCTGAACCCCCGTGGTGATGGAATATGATGCCTGCAGTTCGAACTGTAATTCCTTTGTAGAGGAATAAAGCCCTTTCAGAACCTCTAATACCACGGATTCTGCCTCTTATTTTACTGAGTTATTCTTATTAGATTTTACCGCATCAAAAATAGTATAGGTAATTAAATATTTACCACATAAATTGGCGCCCGAACAGGGACACTTTCTCATCTCACGCGCCGGAGGTGCGTTGCAGGCCCGGTCTCCTGCCACAGCTGGACGGACAACAACGCGTACCCGCAGGATTTCCTGTATCTCCCTCCTGTCAAGCGGGGGTGACTGAGGCTGCGATCAACACCCAGACGAGGCGGTGAGAAGTGCGAAGTATCCCGACCAGAGCCTAGCTGAGAGAGCAAGATCCGAGGTATACAGAGGCCCACCAGGTTCCGAAGTTCCGCGTCGAGTCGAGTCCAGTCCGGTCCAGTCCAGTTCAGTTCCGAGGCCTTCCGTTCCGTGCTACCCGGTGAGTACCATTGCCGGGGAGGCATTTACACGTGCACATAGTCTGTGCCGGTCAAGACGGGTTTGGGTACACAAATCCGGTCTGCACTGTTTCAGCAGTGTATCTGTACTGTTTAGCAGTATATCTAGTATGTCTTGTATATAATTCAGTATCATCTAGTGTTAGTATTATGCCAGTAACTAGTTCCCTATAGCTATCATCATTGTTCGTTAAATGTTAAATGTTAAATGTTTTAATACGTTCTACATATTGTGGTGTGAATGACTGTTCATTATTGTGTTTACTGTATTAAGTGTGTTCAAGACTAAGTAACCAGATCTCAAAATGCCGCTCTTTTCAAAATTAAGACAGATCAAAACTAGAAAAGGGGTACTCGAAGAAGCTGTTCCCATTCCTCCTAGGGACACCCCAGGGTACTTCATGTATCATAAACATGGCCTAGACGCCGTATTATTTCTTGATTTATGGGTGGACTACACCAAGGAATTACCAGAAAGTCAGAGGTGGCCCGCAGCTGGGACCTGGGATGCAGATTGCATCATGAGAGTAGAAGAAGAACTATGGAAAAAGAAAGCCAGACAGTCACAGAAAGATGCCATTGAATTATGGCGTAAAGAATCATATAGACGTATGAAAGACACGAAAATGAAAATGCTTGTGGCTCAGTCAGTTCCAGCTGACGGTCATAAAAAGGGTGATTCCACAGGTCCTACAAAAGGGACATGCAACTATTGTAAACAGTCAGGTCATTATATACACGATTGTGCAGTTTTGAAACATAATATCGCCACAGGTAGAACCCAGGAAAGACCACGTCCACCTAGACAGGATCAGAACCAACAACAAATCCCTCAGCATGCACAATCTATGCCAGCTCCACAACAGGCAGCTCCACCACAGAACGTAGTTACAACACAGCAGCAGCCTATTGCTGCCACACACGCAACAACGCAACAAATGTATCAGTATGCACAAACAGATTATCCCGATTATCAACGATACACATGAAACAGCCTAGAGAGGGAAGTTGGCTTACCCCTTATTGAGGTTCCTGTAGACCAAGAGGGACCTTATGTACATAGTGAACTATTAGGCCAAGACAGAAAGTTTTTACTTGATACAGGGGCAAGCAGAACAACCATACGACGCAGTGAAGTTCCAGGGGCACCTCTCTCAGGCTCACAGAACATTTCCCTTGGATTCTCAGGAAAGCCTATCATTAATGAAGAATCGCAACCCCTTCCACTCACGGTTGGTCCATTGACACGAACTACAGATCTATTGCTTACTAAATCATGTCCAGAAAACCTGTTAGGTATAAAAACTTTGAAGGCTCTAGGAGCCATAATATGTTGTTCTCCGGAAGGAGTAAGATTATTTTTACGTGACTTCAAAGGTCACTACGTGTCCAGAGACATGGATCACCGACTGCAGAATTTACCTACACATTTATGGGCACAAGGCCCCACTGATGTTGGTTGCATGAACATTACACCATATCGAGTCACATTAAAAGCAGGAGTGGTACTACCACGAATGCGACAATACAAATTACCACCAGATGCTGTAGTGGCTTTACTGCAAATCATTGACGAGCTCATTGCACAAGGAGTGGTTGTGGAAACTGACTCAAATGTATGTAATTCCCCGATAATTCCGATTTTCAAAAGAACGGATCCAAAAGCTCCGCCAGTATATCGATTAGTTATTGATCTGCGCGAATTAAATAAATGCATTGTACCCCAATATCCCGTGGTCCCAGATATCTCTTCATTACTGACAGCTATCGATTCAGGAGCAACGTTCTTTACTGTAATTGATCTCAAGAATGCTTTCTTTAGCGTCCCAATCGATCCGGAAAGTCAATACTTGTTCGGGTTCAGTTTAAATGGACGAAGTTTTAAATTCACACGCGCACCTCAAGGATTCACAGAAAGCCCCAGCATCTATAGCCAAGCACTCAAACGAGAACTTGACAGTATTCACATGCCAGTCAACACTGCCCTGCTTCAATATGTCGATGATCTGCTGATCACCGCTCGAAGCGAACCTGAATGTGAAAAAGCCTCACTGACGGTTTTACAGTTTCTAGCCGAAAAGGGGCACAAGGTGTCCCCTTCTAAGCTGCAATTTTGTGTCCAGCAAGTTGTTTATCTTGGGCACTCGCTGTCCAAGGAGGGAAGACAGCTTACACCCGATCGCATCCAGTTAATAGCTAACATGCCACCACCCAAGACACAAAAGGAGGTGCGGGCTTTTATAGGCCTCACTTCATACTGTAGGCAGTGGATCCCTCAATATGCATTTCTAGCAAAACCGCTCATTCAGTTGACAACACAGGAGGCAGCCACATCGACTGTCCTCCCTTGGACTCAAGAACATACACAAGCCTTTGAAAGCTTAAAGAAAGCTTTATGTCAAGCACCTGTTTTAGCAACACCATGTTACAATAAACATTTTACACTCTTTGTTACAGAACGCGAAGGTACTGCTTTGTCAGTACTCACTCAGGAACAAGCAGGATCACACAAACCATGTGCTTATTTTTCCAGTACATTAGATCCCGTAGCTCAGGCTCTTCCTGCGTGCCTGAAATCAGTGGCAGCAACAGCTTTAGCAATCAGACAAAGCGATGCCATAGTATTAGGACATCCATTGACAGTACAAGTACCACATGCAGTAGAGGTTCTTCTGAACCGAACGCAAACACAACACTTGACTATAGCAAGACTTACTGGTTACGAATTGACATTGTTTCAGCCACACATAGAAATCAGACGTTGTAATACATTAAATCCTGCCACACTTTTGCCAGTAAACGGAACAGACCCACTAGCACATGATTGTATTGAAGTCATTACTATAACGACGAAACCCAGACAAGACTTGACAGACATCCCATTGTCAGATCCAGACCTGACGTTGTATGTAGATGGTTCATGCATGAGAACAAGTACAGGAGAGTTAGTGGCCGCATATGCAGTCACAACAGACACTGAAGTCATTGAAACAAATTGTATTAACACTTTGTCAGCTCAAGCAGCAGAGCTCATCGCTCTGACACAAGCCTGTATTCAAGCCACAAATAAGAAAGTCAACATATACACAGATTCACGTTATGCATTCGGAGTTGTACATGACTTCGGCGTGCTGTGGCGAGAGAGAGGTTATTTAACTTCTCACGGTGCCCACATCCAGCACGGACCCCTCATTCATGCTTTATTAGATGCAATTCATCTACCCACTGCAATATCGATTATGAAATGCAAAGCCCATACGAAAGTTACCGATATCATTTCTCAGGGTAATGACCTAGCTGACAGAACAGCTAAACAAACTGCTCAAACTCACACAGCTGACACGACAAAGACAATAGCTCCGACACCGACACATTGCATGACAGTTAAGGATCCCACTCTTGATGTAATTGACATACAGACACATGCTACACCAGATGAAATAAAGAAATGGACTGAATTAGGAGGGATCCAAACGGATCAAGGATGGATGACGAAGGAAAAATCTATATGGTTTCTTCCTGACTCCATGGTTCAAGTCATCATTAACACAATACATAGTCCAGCGCACCTAGGAGAAAAAGCTATGCTAGACAGCATTCAACACATCTGGTTCAACAAACATTTGCGAGCAGCAGCTAAACAAAAAGTTCGTACCTGTATGATATGTTGTCAGTTTAACCCAGGTAAAAGCATTCCCGTAGAACAGGGTGGATTTCAGCCTCCTGATCACCCTTTTGAAGTCCTCCAGATGGATTATATCCAGATGGAACGATGTCGAGGATTCAAATATGTTCTCGTAGTTGTCTGTGCTCTTTCCCGTTGGACAGAAGCCTACCCGGTTTCAGATTACACTGCCCCGACTACTGCCAAACAGTTAGTTCGAGAATTCTTCCCACGGTACGGTTTACCACGTGTTGTCTACTCAGATAACGGCCAGCCGTTCTCATCCGAACTGATGAAACACGTTTCACTTTTGTTAGGTTACCAATGGAAATTCCACTGTGTCCGACATCCCGAGGCAGCAGGTCTCGTGGAACGCCATAATCAAACTCTAAAAATTAGATTGTCTAAAATATGTAGAGAGAAAGGTGTCGATTGGGTAGTAGCCTTACCAGTTGCACTCTTTTACATGAGAATGGTAGCACATTCTCGAACAGGGCTATCCCCATATGAGGTGATCTTCGGTAGACCACCAAATATGTGGGGGACGCCTATACCTCGTAAAATCACTGATGTTGACTGTAATATGCTGACAGATTACCTGGCTTCCTTGATGTCTGCACTACAATCTTGTCGTTCACAGGTAGCTGCAGCTTTTCCCGATAACACTGAGGTGAAGCCCCATGACGTGGTTCCAGGTGACCTGGTTCTGGTGCGGAATTTCGACCGGAAGACCCAACTGGAGCCTAGGTGGAAATCACCTAAACTCGTTCTGCTAACAACAAAGACAGCCGTGAAGATCGAGGGACGTAAAGGGTGGTTACACTCGAGTCATATCAAGAAATTTTATGGACTACCGTCCGATGTGAACACTCAGCCTTGCATTCCTTCACAGACTGATTCAAAGCTCCCCTTGGTTGAACCTACAGAAACTGAACTTTATAAACTGAAATTAAGGTCTAGCAAGTCAGACAATTTGATTGTTTAAGTCCTCTCCAAGGTGAATCGGTTGAATTTGTCTCTGACATGTATCCTCTAGACCTGAATAGAGAAAGAAATCGACAGATGCAGCTTAAAAAGCATGCGTATTGTAAATCACTGCGTAGTCACTGCACAGTAACATTATTAATTTTGTTTTTTCTAAGTCTTCTGATCATCATGACTAGTGTATTGCTTCATATGTATTACCCTATTTCTAAACGTGCTTACAATGTTACTGCTGAACATTCTTTTAACGAATTACCCCCGCATGAGTTGTCCTATAGATTTGCGCTGCGCAATAACACTTTCATTAGTATGTTACATCATTCCCATCAGATCAGCAATGCTACCAATTGTTGGATATGTGGCCGACTCCCTCCCTATCAGAACTATAAGGGAGTTCTGCCTCTCTTTCCATATCCGTTTACGCACAATGGCTCCTGTGGAGCATGGTTTAGTTTGATTAATTCCTTAGATTCAAATTCAGTAGTTTATCAAGACAATTGGGTATGGGGAAACCTGAACCTAGTTTTGCTTAAAGTCTGCTACCCTAACAAGGAGGGACTTCCCAAAAGAACAGGAACTGATCTAGAAAATGAAGTATATGGATTAGGTAATTTTACACTTAACCTCATGATCCTGAATGTTGAATCCGAAGCTGCACCAATCTTGCCCGCTATGTCAGTATTTCCAGTTAAAGGTGAATTATGTGTAAGAAAGAATGGTTCAATACATATGGGCCATAGTAAATGCACCACTGTAATAGAATTCAGTGATCAAGGCAAGTCTACATTTAGAGCTTCCCGTCATTCCTACTTCGTATGTGGTCAGACTGCATATATACGTTTGCCTCTAGATTGGGATGGTACCTGTTACATCGCATTCCTTCTGCCACCTGTTTTCCTAGCCCCTCCTGATTATCACAGAAATACCCATTTAGTACACAATAGAGAACGGAGAGATCTTCCAATTGTCGATTACACTGAAACAGCATGGGAAAAATATACAGATTTCAATAAAGGTTTCTTTCCCTATATAGGTACAGTCACCAATAGTAAGCTGATACGTAGATTAACTAGAACCCTTGAAGCAGTAGTAAATGAAACTACTTCCGCCTTAGGCAACTTAACAGAGGAGCAGTCTGCGATGCGGATTGTTGTTCTTCAAAATCGTCTTGTCCTTGACGTCATCCTGGCCGATAGGGGCGGAGCTTGTAGGGTCATCGGATCAAGTTGCTGCGTATTCATACCAGAAAACTCGCCATCTGTATATAAAGCCATAACTCGTCTTCATAAGATTGTAAGCCAGATACACCAGAGTCCAGGCACCTGGACTTGGTCCGGTTGGTTCTGGAGCGTGTTGTCAGCCTGGGGATGGAGGATTCTATCCTTCCTAGGTATTGGCTTTCTCATATTATTCAGTTGCTGCTTATGTCTACAATGTGGGCCAGCGATTTGTGGTCTGTGTGCCACATCGTGTATTCCACATCCAAGTTTTCGCTCAAGATCCCGGAAGAAGAAAGAAGAACAAATGATGCTATATGAACAGATCGATGGATTGATGAAGATTGATATCTCCTGAGGGTCCGTAGGGGACAAGGAGGGAATGAGGAAATATGAATTTTGTGATCAGTTATGTCCCCTATCTTAGACCCCAACGGCTCCATGTATATGCTATAAGTACATGTATGTTCCCTCCAGTTCCAGTTATGAAGACGCAAACACATGTGCGTCCACCGTCAACATGTCCTCTTTCAGATCCGCCATGAATGGGCCGGATATTCCATTCCTAAGTATGAAAGGCCACCGACTTTATATGGTTCATTCACTCCATTTTGCAGTTCAGGCGAGTAGGCCCTGAATTCTGCCATCAAGTATTTTCCTGCCTTCTACCTTTGACAGCTCCAGTCTGAGCTCGCATCTGTATCCATGAACTTTGTCCTACTCCCTGCGCGGCTAACGGTGCCTGACTCGGCCTGTTTGTCTGCCAAAAACTGTATTTCACCTTCAAGATTATCTGCTCCGCTCCTCATCCAATGCATTCCTGTCTAGTAGTATAGGTAAACATTCTTCCAGCTACCGAGCAAGGGGCCCTGGCTTCTCTGTCTTCATGCAAGTAATTCATAGCCCTGTTACCATGGAAGATTTCTGCTCCCTCGCATCTCATGTAGACACTTAGACGCTTGTACACGCACTAACAGTCAGTATAGAATAGATCTCGTCCGAGAGACCTTTCCTTTTGGATAACACAGTTCTTTAAACATAGGATGTTAGATATGATTTGGGATTAGGTTGACTTGACCCCCCAGACTTCTGTCTCCACATGTAGAGCTAAATGTCAAGTCCCCTTCACCCTCTAGTTGCACGTCAATCACACGTCATGCGGCTGCGCGCGCATCTCTGCCAATTATTTCTGCTGACATTGCAGGATTCTTTTATGGATCCACCCACTTGTGACATCATGTATAATGACGTTTCTAGTTACGCCCAAATGTACGCCTTTTTTTATGACGTATGTGTATTGTTATCTCTATTATCAGCTGTTACGCCTCTTGCATCTGTCTTAATGTAATTCTTTTCATATAAAAACGATTACCTGTCAATAATGTATTGCCTCCCCTTCCTGAACCCCCGTGGTGATGGAATATGATGCCTGCAGTTCGAACTGTAATTCCTTTGTAGAGGAATAAAGCCCTTTCAGAACCTCTAATACCACGGATTCTGCCTCTTATTTTACTGAGTTATTCTTATTAGATTTTACCGCATCAAAAATAGTATAGGTAATTAAATATTTACCACAGATCAGCTAATCCAGGACAGGGTTCTGACTCAGGAAAGTGAGCGAGTTCCTCGATTCATCCCTTTTTCTGACGCCCAGGTAATTGGAGAAGGGGAAGGAGAAGGTGAACCGGGCTCGGAAGGGGCTCTGTCATCAGCACAATTAATCGCCCCAGAATCTGTTGTTCCTACAGCTTACCCAGAGGCTCGCAGTACCCCTGTTTCACCGGATTCGTCATCCTCTCTTTTGTTCTCTGATCAAGAAGTGCCTGGCCATACTTGATACAACCTGCGGCACAGAAAACAGCACGGTACACCTGGTGAACATGGTAGGAAATAGGGAGAGACTTGAGTGATAGGGTACAGACCTGTGCTATGAATGTCTGTTAGATACGCTTCTGGTGTACTGAGCAACACACTGGACTGAACGCGCTGAGAGGCTTGAGCATTTGTTTGCTCTGTTCAGAAAGAAAGACTGAATTTCATGTTCAAAGGGCCCCAGGTTGTGTTTTCTTCAAGGGTTGTGTGAGAACATAACTCCAAAGTGAGAAGTTTGTTTTTGTATTATCTGTGATGAACGATAGGAGCTTGCCTGTGAGGCTCTAAACGGACACAGGAAAGAAGTACCCTCTGGCAGGTTGGACTGCATTGCCCTAGTTTATTGTCGGACTTTTAGTTAGCATGTATCCCTTTGCTCGTTTTGTTCCCGAAGAGGAACGCCCTTTTGTACCGCACTATTTTCCTACATATATGCCTGTTTTTTCTAGTTGGACTAATCGTGTTAAAATTGCATTTATACCTACTGTAGCAATATTGCTAATTATATTACTGGGAGTATTCATATATTTAGAATTTCACCACCCTATGCATACTGTTTTAGGAACAACTACCCCACCTCCGGAACATGTGTTTCAAACTTTAGCCCCTTATAAGGAAAGGCATCGTCAAACCTATGTGAAAAATGCATTCATTGAAATGCTTCATCAAGCACACAGTGCCACCAATACTACAAATTGTTGGGTTTGTGGTCTTTTACCATCTTTTATGCACAAGCACAACTTATTTATATCCTTACCTTTGTCTCATCTGGGAAGTTGCGAGGCTTGGTTCAAATTGCTTTCTATGATGTATATGCATTACACTGTGGACGCTCAAAGGTTTTCAGAGAGAGATTACAAAACGATTTTAGCATATATTGAGGTTCATCAAGGATTCAACCCGATGGGAATAATGGAGAGGGAACCTTAGATCCGAATGCCTTTATGAATATGTATATAACGCACGAAAATACCACTTGGTTGAAAAATGAAATTTTGGATTTGTTGAATTCAATTTAACTCAATATTATCGACACTTTCAGGACCGTAATGTTACTGAAGATAGGGCTATTCCAGTGCCTGTATTAAGCAGTACCTCTACGTTTTGTGTTCAAAGAGCAGGGTACATATCAGTAGGAGAAAGCCGATGTAATTACACTTATCATTTGCTTACCTTTAGCAGCCCCCCGTTGTTAACCCCTCCTAATGTATATTCTGTCTGTGGAGGAAGTGCCTATACATGGCTTCCACGAGGTTGGACTGGACGTTGCTACCTGTCCTTCCTGTACCCTCCAGTCTATATTGCCCCTTCTAATTATCACAAGGATCACCGACTAGATAAACGTAGCGTGCTTATTAGAGAAATAAAAGAGTGATAGATACCACTGATATAGATCAGACCGATATTCCACTGCATCATTTCACCGACATTATGAAGGGAGTGTTACCCTTTTGGTACCTATCATTACTAGCCAAGAAGTACGACGTTTGTCTAGAGTAGTTGAAGGGGTAATTAACACTACTGCAGGATTACTGACCAATATAACAGTAGAGCTACAGGCGACCAGACTCGTTTCGCTTCAAAGCCGTATGGTTTTGGATGTTATCTTGGCAGATCGAGGAGGAGCATGCCGTGTGATCGGCAGCTCTTGCTGTGTTTATATTCCTGACTCCGCCCCCTCCGTTCATTTGGCTATACAGAAGCTACATTGTTTAGCTTCCGAGATACATGTAGAAACTGGTACATGATCTCTCTCTGGTTGGTTCTGGGGTTTGCTGTCTACTTGGGGATGGAAAATTTTGATGGTGCTGTCATGTATAGCCGGTATCATATTCACGTGTTGTGTTTGTGTACAATGTGGACCTGCATGTTGCTCTTATTGCACGACAAAACTCACTTCCTCTGTGTCTGGTCCATCCCCAACAGTGGTAAAAGCTCAGCTAGATCAGCAGGAGCTCAAAGACCTAATGCAGATTGAAGGGGGAATATTTGAAGATTGAACTGTTTTAGTTAGCTACATCATGCTAAAAGGGCCGTTCTGAGGGATAAAATAGGTAGATTTCCCGTATATAAGGAGTATCGGACCTATATTATGTTAGCATGATGCATCTATACATACACTCCCTGTTTGATTTATATGCTTTTGCTTGGAGGAAACTCGTTTGTTTCCTCCCTGTATATCTATTGCTAAAAGAGTAGGCCGAGAACCATACGGACGCCATCTTCTGAACATATGCTCGAACACGGGTCGTGATCACACGTTGATCACGTGCAGTTGTCAGGCCCCAATTCATCTGAGTTACTGGTAGCAGCTGAAGGTAGGCTGTTTACTCGACTGTTCTAAGACTCAAGGTCGCATCTGGCTTTGGGGGTGATAAGTGCATTCTTGGAGGCGCCGTGTCTACACTCCCAGGCACCAAGACGAAAGGGAGTCACCCCTCCTGACCTCATCAGTAATAGATAGTGAAGCCTTTGTACTGGTCTTATGTGTGCCATACATGGTCCTTTCCTGGAGCTCGAGGGCCAACTGGTGTTTTTCCTTTTACAGTGATTGTATGTGTTGAACTGAAAAGTATATAACCTCATGTTTGAATACGAGCCAACAGTCTTCTCAGCTCACCTGATGGGTGAGTTTCGGAGAAGCTCCTCTATAGAGTATTTTGTTTAATAAATGATGGAACCTTCTTCACTACCAACTGACTGATTATTTGGTAATGGTATTGGGACTATTGGTAGGTATAGTCCTTTAGTTTATTTTTATGGTACATCAAGGTACATGCTTTGACTCATTGTATGTGTGTACACTTCAGCCTGCCTTATCAATGTGTATTATTCAGACATTAAATGCAACAACGTGGACGGACCCACTAATTAATCCTTTAGTTTTACCAACTCAGTGCCAAGCACGGGAGCCCACAAATCCAATGGATTTGTAAGAAGAGGTCTCACCCACCAACCTAGTTGGTGGCATGCTTCATCATCGGATTCCCAGCTTGGATGCTGCATGCAATCCAGCTGTGCTTAAACGCCTGAGTTACAGCTGAGTGGGTTTTGATTTATCAGTGCGTAGTGTGCTCAAAAAGTGGTGAGGTTAAAAATGTCTCTAGGATGCCCAACGGGGAAAAGATTTATTCATAGGGTCCTAGGACACGTCTAAAAACAAAGCGGGGATATAATGAAGATGAACAATGGGTCTTCAATATCCCCTAAGTACTTGGCGACATGTTTGAGCCTCCCCAATAGTAATGAGGCTTTCTTCAGGACCAAAGGAATGTGAGTTGTGAGGTGGCTACAAAAGTGGAGATAGCCACAGGAGGTTTTGTGAATAATTATCAGCACACACACTAAGGTGTGCTGTGTATGTGGTGGTGTAGCCGTACTTACAGACCCACCTACTGCTTGAAATACCAGCTGAAAATAAAAGATCAAACGGATCCTGGAAGAGGGGATCTCCTGTAGTCATACATTAATCAAGGATGACCACCCGCCTTTCAAACCTACTCCGGTCTTTCCGCCGGGATCTCGCGGTAAAACTAAAGGATTAATTAGTGGGTATGTCCACGTTGTTGGATTTATTGTCAATCAGGGGAAGAGGACGCACCCCGCTGTTCTTCCTCGCTCTCCATTTGATTCCTCTATTATTCAGGTATGTCAACTGTGCCAGTTGATTCCTTAAAACCTGAAGGGTTACATAGCCAATAGCTTTGCATATGTACTGTGCTTCTGTTGCATACAATATATGTGTTCTAAGTTAACTGATATGTTTTTCATGTTATGTCTTTTAGATGGACCAGCATCATAAACAGTTGGTGATGTGGATGGTTTCAAGCACTCAAACATCACCAGTGAGTGCCTCCTTCAATGCTAATTGTGTGGTGCAGGGATTGAGTGTGATGTCAGATGCTATGTAAATTTCGAGGTTCAATGTGCATTTCTAGGACTAAGAAACATTTGTATAATAAATGATAGGTCAGGAAAAGTGAATGGCAATTGTTGCATTTGCGTCAGCCTCTGACAAATGTCAAGCAGAATACATTGCCATTCTAGGATGGATCACATGATAGAGGCTTGACAGGGGATCTATGATCACTGTGGCAGACTATGTGAAAATATATGGTAGTGGATACACATCTGAACATAGCCATGGAGGAGAATAATTTGGAATGTATGTCAGTTACACATGCTATGACACTGGGATCATGTAATGACTGGTGGCATGGTCCACCATGGACTTACAACAGTACAGATAGGAGAGGTTTTATATGTCTCTGTGTGATGTGAGTTGCATGTAATACCTGCCAAGCGTTCAGTAGAGTTAGCAATGTGTCTGATATAGGTCCTTGCCATATCAGATACACTACATGTACTTTGCCGACATTGCACATCTTACTTTGGTGCATGCCAATGGCATAAAGGCCTTTGGAGGATGCAGAAGGCACACTAATGTTCAGTAAAGATGACATGTGTTCCATATCATGGGTACAAAGCAGCATTGTTTCTAAGCATACTATGTACTGACCTGGTCATACCTAGATGTGACAAGGTGGTGCAATTGCATTGTGAGACAATTGCAATGCCCTTGTACTTTGGAATTAGTAAATCTGAAATGAAAGATAATTAATAGGCATGTTTATGCTCACAGTAAGCTGCAAGATGAATTTAGGCTGCAGGGGCTGCTACCTTTGATGTTGCGAAAATGTTATTGGTTCATGATTTTTGTACCCGTTCCCAGTCACCCTGTGACTGACAGTTTTCCTTTTTGCTTAAACAGACAACATGACCCCAGAGCAGGTGAGGAAGCACAACCTCAGGAAGGACCGGTACCACCACAGAAGATGAGTCGCAAAGACTCACAGGGAAATGAGGATGCAACATGAGGAGGAAAAGGCTCTTGGCAAATTCTTCCCACTGGGACCACCGACCTTGTACAAGACAAGCAAGATAAAAGATGTTCAGGCAGGCCAAGGTACCTCCAAGGGACCAGTACCCAGCACCTCCACTAGCAAACTCTCACAATCGCCAGTCCCTACACCTCAAACCACAGGATGGGCTAGCTCATTTGAGCAAGACATTAAGAAGAACCTGTCGGACCTCAAGTTGAGGGTGGTGGTGCTTGAGCACAAGATGGACCATGCTATTACACTGTCCAAGGAAGTCAAGCGGGCACTGGCAAGATCATAGCCGCATTTCAGCCACAAGGAGCCTTTCTGCCCTTCCACCGTACACAATTTTAATGTTGTTCTTAATGGTTTTATAGCTTGGTGTTGGCTAATTAGTGTAGTTATAGTGTATGGGTAGTAGTTCTAGGGGTTTTATAGGGATGAAAAAACGTTAGTGGGTCGGGGTACTTTTTGTTTATTGGGGTGGGGGTTGATTAATATTATTATTGTAGATTTATAGAGCACACAGCTACGCAGCAGGGTCTTCTGGCGCTAGGTAGCTGCCTGGAGACCCCTTTTGCTGGTATGTTCATAAGCACAGGGCAAAGGAGAAACTGGGTATGTGGCACAGACGAATGCCACCGGACTTTTTTTTGTGAAAAAGATGTGCAGTCCAAATTTTCCTCTTCTGGTGCATGTGGGGTCTCCCGTGAGGGGGTTGTTGTAGGTGCAGCAGCCGAGTGAGGCACACACACATCAGGGGCTGAAGATGTGGATCCTGTGTCTGCAGCCGCATTTATCTGTGCCAACACATGAGGCAGCAGAGCAGTGAGGAGGATCTGCTGGTTTTCCAAAACATCAATAGCCTTGCGGGGATAGGCAGGCATGGGAGCCATTGCAGCAAAGTGTGAGTCCTGCTCCCGCTGCATGGACTCAAAGATGGTTCTTATTGCCCACAACTGGGTGGCCACCTCGCTGGTGGCACTTTGGCAGGACATTTGTTCAAACCTCGTTACACCAGCAATGTCAGCAAGGGACTTCTGAAGGATACGGAGTAGAGAGTAAGTGCCTCATATTGGCGCAGTGTTGTCTCTATTAGAACGGGACGGAATGTAGAACAAATCAAAACATTCACCCCCAGTCAAGAGATCTGGGTTAAATCCATCATTCTTTTGCTCACCATGCCACCCCAGTTCAGACCTGGCCATATGCAAATCAGTCTTGACCCTATGCCTCATGGGAACAGTCCAGCCCGAACTGCCAAGCCAGGTCCTCCTTGGACCAGAAACAAGCATCCTAAGACTGGTTTCAGGGTTTCATCCTTCTTCGGACAGGATAGCTTGATTCCAGTGGCACAGTGAGCCCACGACCCATGTCTGGGCAAACCCGGCGCACTTAGGGCGAGAAAGCAGTAGACACACAATTGATGGATGGAATTTAGAACAAATCAAAACATTCACCCCCAGTCAAGAGATCTGGGTTAAATCCATCATTCTTTTACTCACTATGCCACCCCAGTTTGTGCTGAAAGCCCGAAACCAGTGCTAGGATGCTTATTTCTAGTCCAGGGAGGACCTGATCTGGCAGTTCTGGCTGGACTGTTCCCATTGGAGGCAGGATCAAGACTGATTTGCATATGGCTGGGTCCAAACTGGAATGGCATTGTGAGTAAAAGAACGATGGATTTAGGCCCAGATCTCTGTACTGGGGTGAATGTATGACATTGTTCTGCATTCTGTCCATCATTTGTTCTTTTTGCATCTATTTGAACTGAGGCACCCATGGACTCCCTCTTGGGTGGCCGCCACTGTCTCCATCCCTGCCCACACCTACGATACCATCTCCAGCTTTACTCTTACTGCAGTACTTTGGAAAGTGATCTGTGAGTCCTCAGAGTTCAGAGCTCTGAAATGGGTGGCAGGTGATGCCTGTTGATTGGTTGGCGGGGGATATGGAGACCCCACTACGCTGTTGGCCCTCCCTGTGTCCGGAGATGGTGTCTTGATGGAGTTCAGGGATTCTTGGAGGGTGTCCTGGTCAATTGTTTGCATGTTGTCATCCCCATCATCGCTGAAGTCCTGAACCACAAATGCTAGCCACGAGGTGAGGGTTCATCCTCTGCAATGAGATGGAGAAATGCTATTGCTGATCGCGCTTAGAAGTTGACATGAGTAATCCAGTTGACAATCAAGGTTGAAACATAGGACACCTGTTGCGCAAGGGTATGCATTGCATTTTGCACTGGTTCTCAGCATTGTTCTCACTACCACTGTGTGCCTACTCTGAGTGGATGGGCCCTGGCATACTAGTCAAATTACGATCAATGTTGTTCAACGCATTTCATCATCACCACAGTTTGTTAGCTGCAGGGTTTCACACATCGTTTTAGTCAGACCCAAGCACTTGTATGTGTACATGTCTCATCTGGCTGTTCTCAGCTTGGTCCTGGCAGCCGACTTACTGCCACACAATGATGGGACCCAGATCATATATTGACTCTCATGTGCCTACGACACCTACACTATGCATGGCCATGTCCAATGGACTGACATGAAAGGCTGTTATACAGTGATATTGGTCGGGCAGTACCCCACATGTTAGTAGTGCTAGGAATGGTGACGAGTGCCTACCCAGTTTTCTAAGACAACAGGGCCCATCCACCTCAGCTTCTAACCTTCCCAGACTCATGTACTTTGTGGTGGCTAAGTAGATCGCCCTATCCCTTTACAGTTTCCTGAATGACATCCTCCGACTTATGCATGTGGCACAGTGAGACAGTTTTGGACCAAATTCCCTCCTGGCACATACTACAACTTCACCCAGGTCCACGTGACATATAGAATGTAGTACCACAATGGGCTGTTGTCTGTCATCCCTAACCAGCAGCTACATAAGTGTTACCCAGTCAGACACAGCATTGCATGTGTATTTGTGAAGCTGCCTTGCAGAACACATGTTTCTTCTCACCTCCTTGCAATGCAATGTCTCCCCATTTAGACAGAGTGGCAGTTCGACATGCACTACCTACTAAGCACTGCACTAGCAAGAACCCACCAGTGCCACACACCATATTTTCTTTTTAAACGAATGGGGGCATATTTACAAGGGCATTGCGCCACCAGAGCATCACCTCTTACGATGCTCCTTTGACGCAGTGCCCTGCTCCATGTTTACAAGGTGGTGCCACTGCTTTTTGGCACTGCCCCAAATTTACAAAATATTGTAAATCTGAGGCTTCGCAAAAAACAAATGCCTTTCAAAAGGTGGTGTAGAGTGGGCCAATGAGGAGAAATACTTTTATTTCTCCTAGTTTTTTGCTTTTTCTATGTGTGCTGCATTCTGCAAAACGCCATTAATGATTGTTCATGTGCAGGAAGGGATGCATCGTATTTACAGGAATATGAGGCACCCCTATTCTCACCCTAGTGTCGGTGCAAAAAGAAGGTGTGCGCCAATGCAGGCACACTTACATCATGGTGCCCTCCAGAGATGATTGTTTATGTTCAGGAAGGTGGTAACAATGGCTGGTGCTGGGGTTGTTGTCCTGGGCTGTGCTCACTGCTGGTTGCTCCATTGCTGCTTTCAGGTAAGTGTGCAACTTTATTTCCATGTGGCAGTGTTTTTTACTTTTGTTTTTATGGCTTGACCCACAAAAGTCATGCCTGGATGGCTAGAGTCTATTTTCTAGACGCTAATTCGCCAAACGTCACTTTTGCAGCATTGGCGTCGAATTTCCTAATGTCACAGCGCATACAACAGCATCAGTTTTTACGACGCTGACTGCTTCCAAAAGCCATGGTATTCATATTGCAAATATGATGGAGACATGCAGTTGGAATCTGTCATTCCACGGCAGTACTTTTTTTTACGCCCGCTGCAGCAAAACAGAGATGCTCCCGCTCTTGTAAATATACCAGAATTTTTTATTTTTATAATTCCAGTTGTTCAATATCTCTTAGCAGCTTGTCTGTATGCCTTTCAGTTTTATCACTTGTTATTACTTCTCTTGACAAGTTCGATATGACCTTGGTGCACAGTTGAGATCTTTCATGAAGGAGATGGCGCCCTGGGAGGATGAAGATTGTAGGGCTTAAGGTCCTTGTGATGGTGGAGTTATGTAGTGAAAATCTACGCAGCCACTTCTGGGGATAGTATAACTGCCTGGACCCTATTCCAGTGAGAAATTAGAGCCGGTGCTAGAGGTCGGCTGGGAGCCAGGGAAGGAAAGAGTGTGGAGATTGGCATGCCCAAGCTACAGGTAAAGCCTATTTAATAGGTGGGTATAAAATGTTCATGGCAAATGCAGCTATACAGTCTAACAGGCCACGACCCAGAAATGACGCTTTCGCCTAAACCTAGAAGATCACATTTAGAGGAGGAAGTGGTTCTTAACCTTTTGACTTTTGTGGACCTCCACTAAATCATCTCTGGGGACCCAAACCGAATCATTAATAGAATTCCAAGCCCCTCGCCTAAGCAGTTTCCATGATTTGAACCTCAAAATAATACAGAAAAATACAAAAAACAATATGCACATTACAAATGCTTAAATATTTAAAAAGGTTGTTTAATTCAGTACCAAATATAGAACAAGTTTCCAAATTTTATATTTTGCTCCTTTATTTGTGTTAGAACTGGGGGTCTCTAGTTGGCAGAGGTAGTTACCTTTGACCAAGTAGGGAGCCTTGCTTCTAGTCAGGGTAAGGGGTCTACACTCCTAAATACCCCTGCTCACCCCCTTGGTAGCTTGGCACGAGCAGGCAGACTTATCTCAGAAGCAGTGTGTAAAGCATTTGTGAACACATACAGTAATACAGTGAAAACACTACAGATGGACACCATACAGGTTTTATAAAAATAAGTATTCTTTATATAGACTTAACACAAGACCAAAACGACAAAAATCCACAATACTGTAAACAAAAATGGACTCAAATATGGTAGAAATAGCTTAGTTCAAGTTGATGGTAAATACGACACGTTTTTCACAACACCTTAAATGCGTACTGCAAAACAAACAAAAGGGTCACAGGGAGGGTGATGCGTCGGTTCCTTGCTTTGGGGGAGGCAAGGCTTCTGTTCTAAAGTGCTTGTGCAAAGTAGGCGATGCGTCTGTTCCTTATCGCAGAGGAGGTGATGCGTCGATCTCTTACTGCGTTCCGGTTACAATGTGACAAGATGGCGCTTCGATACGTTGCAATGATCTGGTGCAATGCGATAAGATGCCGCCCTTGATGCGATCCAACAATGTGAAGACGATGCATGCACACCTGATGCCCATGCAGCGAACTCTGTAAATTCAGAGCCGCGATAGGCCCTGCGACACGTTTCTCAGGTGATGTGACGACGACCCTTGCAGTGGCGGCAGGCTTCTCCAGTAATGCGACGATTAGCAGATGCGGTGGAGACATGCTTCTCCTGTGATGTGACAGCGACCCTTGCGGTGACTCAACGCTTCTCCGGTGATGCGACGACCAGCAGCTGCGACAGAGACATGCTACTTCAGTGATGCAACGGCGGTCTCTGTGGCGGCAACACGCTTCTCCGGTGATGCGAAGGCCACAGCTGCGGCGGCGACATGCTTCTTCTCGTTTAGTCACGCTTCCAGCTCTCAGCAACACGCAGGCTTCTGCAGAGAGAATCCCCAGCAAGGGAATTCAGGGGGGAGTTGGTGGTGAAGTCTTGTATTCCTGAGACTTCAGTAGGAGGCAAACACAGTTCAAGCCCTTGGACATTCTTCTTCAAGATGATGAAAGTTTCAATAAAAGTCTTTCCCCTTTCCTTGGCAATCAAGAAACCACTGCAGGCCAAATCCAGAAAATAGCACTCTGGCACAGGGGCAGTTCAACTCCTTCAGATTCTCTGGTTCTTCTCCTTGGTAAAGGTCCGTCTTGTTCCCAGAAGTGATCTAAAGTCTTGTGGTCAGGGCACCAATGTTTATACCAGTAAATCCTTTGTCCTCTGAAGGCAGAGGGTGCCTGTACCTATCCAAAACCAGTTATGTGCAGCTTCCTGGCAGGAGGTGGAGACAGCATTGTTTAAGGCCTACCTGGCCCAGGTAGCTGAAAGGAAATCTCCTCCCCCTACTCTCTATTCTTTAAAGGCTGGGGGCACTGAAAGGAAATCTCCACCCCCCCACTCTCTATTCAGCCAAGGTTATATTCAGCCAAGCCCTGACCCATCACACTACGGGAGCCCAAACCCTCCTGTCACTCACAAACCAGACATGCAATACACAACCTAGCAGAGGCAGACTGGATGGTTAGGCAAGAAAATACCCACTTTCTATAAGTGGTATTTTCAAAAACAGAATGTTAAAACCAACTTCACTAAAAGATTAATTTTATCATTCGGAGTTCAGGCATACTAAATTAGTTTTTATACCATGTTCCCTGGTATAGTTATGATTAAAAGATGTTATAATCAAACTGCCTATTCTGGCCTATGGGAACAGGTAGCCTTGCAATAGTGAAAAACGAAAATGGCTGTAATTCACTATCAGGACATGCCACACACACCACATTTACATTTACATCTGCCATGGTGTTTTGTACGCCTGGAACGTGCTGTGCCAGGAGAAAGATGTTTTGGGGAATTGCCCATCTCCATATGCTCTAGGCTAAGCGGGAGAGCTGGGGAGAGTGTGTCCCCCCCTGTTTTTGGATATAATACATTGCAGTCATGTTGTCTGTGCGAATGAGGACTGCTTTGCCCGAAATCTGTTTTTGGAATGATTTTAGGGCTAGAAAGATCGCTAAGAGCTCCAGATGGTTGATGTGGAGCGATTTTTGCTGTGGCGTCCATAGACCTTGCATTGTGAGGTGTAGGAGGTGCGCTCCCCAGCCGGAGAGCGATGCGTCCGCTGTTAGAATCACCTGAGGAACCGGGTCCAGGAACGGCCGCCCTTTGGAAAGGTTTGTGGTGTTCCACCACTGCAGAGAGTGATGTGTGCGGCCGTCCACCAACACCAGATCCGTCAGCTGACCCTGGGCCTGGTTCCACTGCTGTGCTAGGCACTCTTGAAGTGGACGCATGTGGAGTCTTGCATGGGGCACTATGAAAAGGCAAGACGCCATCATTCCTATAAGCTTCATAAACACTCGTGCTGGAAGAGAGTGTTGAGGAAGGAATGTTTTGCGTAAGGCTTGAATGCTTGTGATTCTGGCTGAGTTTGGATAAGCAATACCCTTGGAGGTGTCTATAGTGGCCCCGAGATATTGCTTTGTGTGGGATGGTATGAGGTGGGACTTTTGATAGTTCACCGTGAAGCCTAGCTGGTGGAGCAGTTGGATGGTGCTGTTTGTATGTTGCACACATTGGTGGTAGGACGTGGCTTTCATCAGCCAGTCGTCTAAGTAAGGGAAGACGTGAACATGTTGACGCCTGAGGTGTGCTGCTACTACCGCTAGGCATTTGGTAAACACCCGTGGTGCGGTGGTGACCCCGAAGGGGAGAACCGTGAATTGGTAATTGGTACTTCCTGTGAGAAGGGTGTATTGGAATGTGAAAGTATGCGTCTTTCAGATCCAAGGTAGTGAGAAAGTCTCCCTGACAGAGGAGCGGGAGTACTTGTTGTAGGGTGACCATGTGGAAATGGTCTGAATGTATGTATGCATTTAGAGGCCGGAGGTCCAGAATGGGCCTCAGGGTCCCGTCTTTCTTTGGGATTAGGAAATACAGAGAGTAGACCCCTAGATTTTGCTGATTGACGGGGACCTGCTCTATAGCGTGTTTTTGGAGGAGGGAGAGCACCTCCTGTTTGAGCAGTGTGGAATGTTCTTGAGACATTGGACGGTGCCTTGGTGGGATATTGGGTGGGGTAGATGTTAGCTCGAGACAGTACCCTGACCGAATAATTTGGGTCACCCATTTGTCCGATGTTATGGATTCCCATGTGTGGATAAAGTTTTGTAGTCTGCCCCCGACCGGAGTGGAATGGTCTGGGGGGGAGCGGAGGGAAGTCATTGTGCGGGCGGGGTGGCAGAACGGGGGGTGTTAGTTTTTCCCCTGCCCTTATTGTTGTTGCCTCTGTAACCACCCCTTTGGTTGCCCTTTGAAAAGGTATTTTGAGGAGGGGACTTGTAGGAGGTAGAGGCGCTATCGGTGGAGAAGCCTCTACCTGTGCCATGAAAGGATGAGCGTCGAAAGGAACGTTTAGAGGCTTGTGTTTGGAGTGCCCCCATACACTTTGCTGTGTCTGTGTCCTTTTTCATCTTTTCCAACGCTTCATCTACCTTTGGCCCAAAGAGAGTTTGTTGGTCAAAAGGGTGATTGAGTATGGACGCCTGGACTTCAGGCTTGAACCCTGAGATCCTGAGCCAGGCATGGCGACGAAGCAGGACACTGGTATTTATGGCTCTAGAGGCAGTGTCGGCTGCATCGAGGGCACACTTAATGGAGGTGTTTGTAATTAGTTTACCCTCCTGTATCAGTTCATGAGCCCTGCGCTTGTGTTTTTCGGGAAGGTGTTGTATTAGCAATGCGCCACATGTTTGCAGCTTGAGAGGCAGTGCGTTTGCCAGACGCGTCTAGAAGTTTTGATTCCTTGTCTGGTTGTGGGGCTTCTCCTGAGGACTGGGAGTTAGCCCGCTTTCTAGCTGTGGAGACAACTAGGGAATCTAAGGGAGCAGGGCCCTTAATGTATGCAGGGTCTGTGGGTGCCGCCTTGTACTTTTTCTCTATTCTAGGGTTCAGTACCCTGGCCCTGACAGGGTCTTTGAACACCTCTGCGGCATGCTTGGTGACACCCTTAAGCATGGGCAAAATAGATGTAGATTTGTCCTGTATATCAAATGTGTCCAGTAGGAAGTCGTCTTCCACTGGTTCGTTGTGCATGTCCACCCCATGGTAGTGTGCTGCTCTCTACACTAAATGATGAAACCCTAAGGAGTCCTCTGGAGGAGACGGCCTGGATGGGTATAGGTCGTCCTGAGGCATATCAGGTATATCAGGGTTGTGGTAGTCTTCCCATGGGTCTGGGGTCCCCGGTGGAGTGGGGTCCATTGGGGCGTCCGCCGGGTCATAGTCCGGGTCCCCGTCGTCCGGATCTGGGGACGGGGTCGGAGAGTAATGAGGTAAAGGTGGCGGAGACCTGGGAGGGGGAGGGGGTGGAGGAGGTGGAGGAGGCAGGGGAGGAGGTAGTGGGGAGGGTACTCTGAGGGGAGAAGTAGCAGAGTCCTTCCGCTTGGGTGGTGGAGGAGGAGCCGGAGTATCAAGGCGTCTTTTCTTGATAATTAAAGTCAATAGCCCAGTCTTTGGATCTTTAGACAGAGTCTTTTGTAAAGGGTCTGGTGTGAACAGAGCCAGTGGCGCCGAATCGTCCTCTGGCACCGATGATTTCGGAACCGAGGGCTTCGATGGTTTCTGTGCGCCAAGCTTTTTTGGGGCCTCCGGTTTTTTCGGCGTCGAAGGAGTTTTCGGCGCCGGAGCGTCGGTGCCGACGGATTTGTGTTTGTGTTTGGTCGGCACCGAGAGTCCAGGCTTCGGCACCGGTGGCTTCGGGGTCGAGCTGGGTATTACTTTCTTCGGTGCCGGATGCTGTTTTTCGGCACCAGGCGTCGGCTGGCTCGAGCCCGAGCTGCCGTGAGACTTTGGAGGCTTCGACACCGGGCCCGAAGGTGGGGTGATAGAAGCTTTGGTCTTGGTTTTACCCAGGCCAGCAGGCGAGGGTGTAACCTGTGTCTCTTTGGTTTTGGGCGCGGGGGTGGGAGGGGGTACAGTACTCACGACCCGCTGCGCCGGTGTGATGTCCTCCACGTCGGAGTCGTCGGCCTCGGAAGCGCTGACGATGTCTTCCTCCTGCTCGGTGTGTAGTTGCCCCGAAGCTTCGGCGCCGTCTCCGAAGATGTCCGGTGGAGCTGCGGACGATGAGTGCGCCATGGTGCGTCGAGCTCTTCGATCCCGGATGGTCTTCTTTGATCGAAAAGACTTACAGGCGGGGCAGTCTCTGGCCTCCTGTTCTGGAGAGAGGCAAAGGTTACACACCTGATGGAGGTCGGTGGGGGAAATTTAGACCCACATTTTGGGCACTTTTTGAACGGAGTCCTTTCCATCGGCCGGGACCGGAGTCGAGGAGGGCCCGAAGGCCGGTGCCGATGTACGGGATGGAGAAAAGTGCCGCTTCGAGAGATGAAGATGATGATGAAGAAACTCGAAGAAAACGAGGATTTTCCATCAAGGCTGGAACCGTAGAAGTTCGAAGCCGGAGCACGAAGTATCACATCCGAGCCCGATGGCGGAAAAAAACAATCTGAGGATGGAGCCAAAGCCCATGCGCAGTACGGACCGAAGGAGGAGTCACCGAACTCGTGACTTCCAAAGACTGTCCAAAGAACAAAAACAAACTGCAAACATCCGGGCCCAACACCAGATGGCGATCTATGCAACGTGTACAATCTGCAGCTCATATGCCTCGAACACAACATTTCAGACCTACCCCCCAGAACTGGACGTTCAGTTCAGGAGATGAGAGGAGCGACTCCAGTAGTGACGAGAGCTCAGGACCACACTTTGGGAGACAGCCTGGTTACCAACCTTTGATGCAAATACAACAACAACAACCGCAACCCCCTCCCTTTGGCTATTGGCAACAACCTTATTTTCCACCAGGTTTTGGCTACCCTTCCGGCCCCCCTTCTTTTTTATTCCAGGGCAGGGGCAGAGGGAGAGGCCGACAAAAAAGAAGAAATGCAAGGGTCCAGTGGGAGGACCAACAACAACTACAAGGGGTAACAACCAGGAGCAGAGGGAGAACGGAGATGCCCTCAACAAGCAGAGACTAACGAATATCGTCAACATCAGCACACACACACTCACAGGTGAAGAAGAGACCGTCCTTAACAAAGGTTTGGGTTTCGTTCCCACACCTAGGAACGACCCCTTTAGTCTAAACATGGAACTGGCCCAATTCTTTCGCAAACTCAAACTCCGTGACTTCTTTGGAGACACAACAGAAACCAATGAAGACAACAAGAAATCAACGGGGTTGCGCAAGAAGTCCACCTTCCAACCCCCGAATCAGAGTATCTCGTGCGAAATACTCGCATTCGAACAGGCTGTACTCAGAGATGTTGAGAACATAGACTTCCAAAATATAAAAGGGTTTAATAACCTCACTGGGAGGGAACGCACAGCCCTACAAGCACTTAAAAACAACCACGACATCGTCATAAAACCTGCGGACAAAGGGGGCGCCACAGTCCTCTTGGATTGCACGATGTACCGGGATGAGTGTCTACGACTGTTAGCTGATACCAACAGCTATGCCATACATCAAACGGATCCCACTAAGCAAATCATGATCAAAATAAAGAACATAGTGGAAGAAGCACTCAGTAATGATTGGATTACGAGACAAGAAGCTGAGTTTCTGACCAACGATGAACCAAGGATGCCAAGATTCTATATCCTCCCTAAGATCCACAAAGACCGGATGCCACCACCGGGGAGGCCCATCGTATCGGGCATTGGGTCTGTATTGGAACCTTTGTCGCAATTCTGTGACTGGTTCTTGCGGCCAATTGTAAAAGAGACACCATCCTATCTAAGGGACACTAAAGATGTCCTCTGCCTCCTAAGAGATCTGGAGGTAGATCTCACTAGCGACTGGCTCATAACAATGGACATCGAAGCCCTGTACACAAGTATACCCCAACGACGAACACTGGAAGTCGTAGATCACTCCTCAACACTTTGTCATGGAGTGTGCTGAATTGGCCCTTACGGAAAATTTCTTTCAGTACGAACAGGTCATCTACCATCAGATAACAGGAACTTCGATGGGGAGCACCTTTGCCCCCAATATGGCCTGTTTGTACGTCCAACAATTTGAGGATGACTTCATTAACAATCCGGTGAACCCATTTCTGAGTCAATTTGGAAACGGTACATAGACGATGTACTTATTGTATGGAATGGAACAGAGGAGGATGCAACAGCTTTCGTTCACTGGGTCAACTCACAAGACAGACATCTCAAGTTCACACATACCATCAACAAGGATCAAGCTGTTTTTCTGGACTTAGACATTACACTTACAATGAGGGGATAACAACCAAGGTCCACAACAAACCAACAGACAGGAACAGCTTACTCCTATACAAAAGTTACCACCCAAAAGCCCTCAGACAGAACCTACCGGTTGGTCAGTTCCTCCGAATAAGGAGAAATTGCTCTGAGAAAGATACCTACAAAGAACAGGCGAAAAACCTCAAGAGGAAACTCATTGAACGCCATTACCCAAGAAAAATGGTTAGAAGGGCAAATAAAAGAGCAAGAAACAACCCTAGCGAAGCACTATTGGAGGATGCTGAGCAAGTAAAAACGAATAGACCAGCATGTGTTACCACATTTACACCAGCATCCAATTCAATTAAAAAAATCATCAAAAAGAGATGGCATATACTTAACAGCGCCGGGAAACAATGGGAAACACCTCTTTTTGCGTTCAAACGCAACAGAAACCTACGGGACGAGCTGGTACAGGCACAGATGACCATAAAGGAGGACACTGAACAACCTAGGCTCTGGGACCAACCACGTGTAGTGGGTCATTTCTCCTGTGGTGCGTGCAACTCATGCAACATCACTAAAAACACCAAAGAGGTGGACATAGGCACTGGAAAATCCTGGCAACTCAGAACATTCAGTAATTGCAACACAGAGAACGTTGTGTATCTTCTGACATGCCCTTGCACGCTCTAGTATGTGGGAATGACGACTAGGAAGATAAGAACCCGCATCAATGAACATCGAAGCACGATCAGGTGTAAAAAAAAACCAACACTAAGTTGACTACTGCCTCTTGCTGCTTCTAGTTTGTAGCGCGCGCCCTCTTGCCCCTCACTGCACTTAAAAAAGCGCACTCTGCGCCTCCAAGCACCACCACTTTGGTGGGTCCGGGATCCGGGGATCGATTTTGGGCGCCATTTTGGTTTGGGGCATTACTTTCAGAGGCGGCCGCCATCTTTGAGCGGACTCACGCGCGGAGGGTGACGGGAGAGCCTACTTAAGGCGGCTCCTTGCGTGGCGGTGTTTCTGACCACCTACCACGTTGTATAGCTCGCGCTGCACTAGCGCTGTGTTTTTAACAATTTTCCCTGTTCTGTATCTGGGTTTGTATTTGTTTTGCACTTACCCTCATTTTTAATTCTACTGCCTCTTGCTGCTTCTAGTTTGTAGCGCGCGCCCTCTGGCCCCTCACTGCACTTAAAAAAGCGCACTCTGCGCCTCCAAGCACCACCACTTTGGTGGGTCCGGGATCCGGGGATCGATTTTGGGCGCCATTTTGGTTTGGGGCATTACTTTCAGCGGCGGCCGCCATCTTTGAGCGGACTCGCGCGCGGAGGGTGACGGGAGAGCCTACTTAAGGCGGCTCCTTGCGTGGCGGTGTTTCTGACCACCTACCACTTTGTATAGCTCGCGCTGCACTAGCGCTGTGTTTTTAACAATTTTCCCTGTTCTGTATCTGGGTTTGTATTTGTTTTGCACTTACCCTCGTTTTTAATTCTACTGCCTCTTGCTGCTTCTAGTTTGTAGCGCGCGCCCTCTGGCCCCTCACTGCACTTAAAAAAGTGCACTCTGCGCCTCCAAGCACCACCACTTTGGTGGGTCCGGGATCCGGGGATCGATTTTGGGCGCCATTTTGGTTTGGGGCATTACTTTCAGCGGCGGCCGCCATCTTTGAGCGGACTCGCGCGCGGAGGGTGACGGGAGAGCCTACTTAAGGCGGCTCCTTGCGTGGTGGTGTTTCTGACCACCTACCACTTTGTATAGCTCGCGCTGCACTAGCGCTGTGTTTTTAACAATTTTCCCTGTTCTGTATCTGGGTTTGTATTTGTTTTGCACTTACCCTCGTTTTTAATTCTACTGCCTCTTGCTGCTTCTAGTTTGTAGCGCGCGCCCTCTGGCCCCTCACTGCACTTAAAAAAGCGCACTCTGCGCCTCCAAGCACCACCACTTTGGTGGGTCCGGGATCCGGGGATCGATTTTGGGCGCCATTTTGGTTTGGGGCATTACTTTCAGCGGCGGCCGCCATCTTTGAGCGGACTCATGCGCGGAGGGTGACGGGAGAGCCTACTTAAGGCGGCTCCTTGCGTGGCGGTGTTTCTGACCACCTACCACTTTGTATAGCTCGCGCTGCACTAGCGCTGTGTTTTTAACAATTTTCCCTGTTCTGTATCTGGGTTTGTATTTGTTTTGCACTTACCCTCATTTTTAATTCTACTGCCTCTTGCTGCTTCTAGTTTGTAGCGCGCGCCCTCTGGCCCCTCACTGCACTTAAAAAAGCGCACTCTGCGCCTCTAAGCACCACCACTTTGGTGGGTCCGGGATCCGGGGATCGATTTTGGGCGCCATTTTGGTTTGGGGCATTACTTTCAGCGGCGGCCGCCATCTTTGAGCGGACTCGTGCGCGGAGGGTGACGGGAGAGCCTACTTAAAGTCGCCCCTTCCGCGCAGGTGGAAGCCTTCGCTTAGCCTGAGTCGTGCCAGAGTCCTGCCCGTCTGCGCTCGTCAGCGTCTCGGAGGCGGCGGGGCGGCTGTGGATTCTGATTGGAAGCGGGGAGTATGTTACATTATACCTCTGCTACGCTTCGAGCCTTGCGTATTACATCTAGCCTGTGTCGCTCTGTTTTCCCCGGTCGACAAGGGTAAACGTCGCTGCCCGGCGTGTGGCTGGTCGCCCACTGTGTCACTCTGCTGCGCCCCTAGGGCATCTAAAGTACATGCGAAACATCTCTGTCTGCTGTTGAACACAAGATCGGTAGGAAGACATGCCCAGTACATCTACGATCTTCTTGTCAGGGATAATCCTCTTTGCCTGCTCCTGACCGAAACTTGGTTGGGAGAGGCGTCCAATCCGGACATCTTTACTGCGATCCCTCCAACCTATAATATTTTCCGCCAAGACAGGGCGAAGGGTAGGGGGGGCGGAGTTGCTGTGGTGGTGAGGAAGAACATTTCCTGCTCTGTTCTTCCTGTTAACTCCATTGAGGGCTCTGAATCCCTTGGTTTTACGCTCAGACTGTCTCCAGCTCAAGCACTTAAGGGTCTGTTGGTCTACAGGCCTCCTGGCCCGGTGGGTTCCTTTTGGGAGGACCTACAGACAGCCATTTCGGAGCTGGCGCTGTCTGCACAGCATTGCTTGCTGGCAGGCGATTTCAACTTTCATCTCGATGTCACGGACGATCCGAATGGGGTTAAACTGCTGGATATTACATCTCCGCTTGGCTTGGCACCGTTTTTGTCAGGGCCTACACATGAGAGAGGGCATACCCTCGATCAAGTGTTCTCTTCTGTCCCAATTGTCGACATCGAAATACGGCCAGTGCTCTGGTCGGATCATAGTTTGATTGGGTTTTCCGTGTTGGAAAATGGGCGGTCTGACATCTGCGCCCCCACGGTGCCCAGAACGGCCTCGAGAGCATTGTACAGAGTGACGCCTGATATGTTGGAGCAGGCGCTCACGGAACATCCCTGTCCCCTCTCGGGGGATCCGGAAAGAGACACTGAGGCCCTGCAGCTATGGCTGACTGAGAGATTAGATGATCTTGCACCAAGGGTAACCCCCCGGTCCTCGGTGATACGGCAGTCGGCGCCGTGGTTTACGGAGGCGCTGCGTTTGGCTCGCAGTCAATGCAAGGTTGCTGAGCGGGCCTGGCGCCTTCACTATGATGGGGAGGCCAAACTCGCCTATAGATCGGCGGTGAAGGCCTATCATCGTGACATTCTTGGTGCCAAGCGGGAATATCTTGCCAGGAGGATTGAGGCGGCGGCAAACTCCTGTAAGGAGATCTTCACGATTGTGAAGGAGTTCACGGCCCCTTCCTCCTATTCATCCCCGCCTGTATCATCGGATGCGTGGGCATGGGATCTTGCCACTTTTTTCACCAACAAGATCAAGGCAATTCAGGCCTCCTTCTCGGAGAGCGTGGCGGAGGGTTGCTGTGGCCTCGGGGCAGGACTTGGAACATCGTCTCTGCCTATGGCAATACTGGCTGACTTTCCTCCTGTCTCCAGTGATATGTCCCGGGCTCTGCTGGCCAGTCTCAAATCTGGCTCCCCACTTGACCCCTGCCCTGCCAAATTTTTGGCCGGGATGGCGGCAGTGGTGAATCCCCTGGTCAACCCGATCCTCAATGCCTCCTTGAGGGAGGGGAGTGTCCCTCGCACCTGGAAAAGGGCGATGGTGATCCCCCTTCTGAGAAAGCCTGGTCTTGATGCCGAGGTCTTGGCCAATTATAGGCCAATTTCACTTCTCCCGGCATTGGCTAAGATCACCGAGAAACATGTTCATGGTGTCTTGTCGAGCTTTTTAGAATCTAACAATTTGCTCCATCCATCCCAATCCGGGTTCCGTCCGAACTTCAGTACGGAAACGGCGTTGGTGGAGGTCTCTGAGATCATCAGGGACACCTTGGATGTGGGTGGCAAGGCCATGTTAGTCATGTTGGACCTGTCGGCGGCCTTTGACACCGTCCCCCATGAGGCGCTCCTCGCTAGGCTTCATGACATCGGCCTAAGGGGGACGGTGTTCAGATGGTTTTCATCTTTTCTGGAGGGCCGCCGCCAGATGGTCTGGGTGTCCCAGAGCTCCGCCGAGATGCCGCCATTGGGAGTTGGGGTTCCACAGGGGTCTGTATTGAGCCCGACATTGTTCAACATCTTTATGTCCCCCCTGGCGGCTGCGGTGGAGGCTTACGGAGCCCAGATCGTGTCCTATGCCGACGACACGCAACTCCTTTTCACATGTGCTAAAGATCAGCCATTTGATGGGGAGAGAATACGGGACTGTCTGGATATGGTCTTTGGCTGGTTCCAGCGGAACAGTCTAAAGGCCAACTCCAGTAAGTCGGAGGTGTTATTCTTCGGCTGTGTCATTGATCCCGAGTGGCGGCAGTGGTGGCCGGCCGCCATGTGTCCCCCGGCACAATCTTCCTTGGTGGCCAAAAATCTCGGCGTTAAGCTTGACAACCAGCTTTCTCTCAGATCGCATGTTCTTGGCCTGGCCGGCGCCTGTTTCGGGGTTCTGAAAATGCTCCGCAGGTTTCTTCCACTACTATCTGCGGAGCATAGACGGATTACGGTGCAGGCGCTTATCGGATCCAGGCTAGACTATGCCAATGCCCTTTTTCTGGGTCTTCCAGACTATCTGGTCCAGCGTCTGCAGGTGACACAGAACTCTGCAGCGCGCGCAATCTTTGGTTTGCATAGACGCGCACGGGTTTCTGGTCTTCTGCAGACGCTCCATTGGCTCCCGATCCGAAAGCGGATTATGTTCAAATCCTTGACGCTGGTACATAAAGCTCTGTTTGGCTCAGGCGCAGGTTATCTGCAGAAGAGATTGGCTTTCTAACGTCCTGCCCGCTCACTGCGCTCGGAATCCCTTTTCATGGCTGTGGTTCCACGCGTGAGGAAGGCTCAAATTGGGGGGCGCTCTTTCAGCCACAAGGCCTCCCAGCTGTGGAACTCGCTCCCACTGGCACTGCGCAGTACTCCCAATTTGCTTCAATTCAGAAAGAACTTGAAGACTTGGCTTTTTAATCTCTCTGTTTAGGTGGATTTTCTTCCTTTTCTCTTTTGGGGCTCCTGTTTTTCTTGTTATGTTGTTATACACTGCAGCTGTATGTGGAAAGCGCCGGGACACTCTTTTAGAGTAGCCGAGCGCTATATAAACGCATTTTAACATAACATAACATAACATAACTCGAAATTTTTCTGAAAAAAACCACGCAGAAACAGACCTAAGCTGGACCATACTTGAGGTCATGAAATAAGGCAGATCTGACCTCACCAGAGTACTGCATTTCAGAGAGCAACGATGGGTCTATCGCCTCCGTTCCCATGAGAAGGGCCTTAATGATGACATCCCCTGGCTACAGCTAACACGATGAAAAAGAGCAATGAACTTGATATACACCATTCTTAGACCACGATCTATTTTACCGCCCACACTTACGTGAAAAGCATGGTCGGGATACACACAAATTAATAGATACTACTGCCACCAACACCATAGTTGTCTTCACCAAACAATCTTCAAGTACACCTTTTCATACTTAATACAAACACGATTACACCTCCACCCATGCGCCACTATTCTGTAGTGTCAAGTTGACCACAGACGTTCTGCGCGCACATGACCAGCCCTGTGCCACCTCTTAGAAATGTAGTACAACTACTATTTGCTATACCAGCTACAGTGACCGTACGACCGTCCACACCTCTGGCCGGTTCATGAATGAATTTCAGTTCGTGATCTCATAGGTCACACAGAGGAAAGTTGCGGTTTTTTGTGTGTGTGTGTGTGTGTGCTTATATAAGCATTTTTATATATTAAAGATTTTGCCTTTACTGAGCCGCACACCGCTTTTTGTACGCACCGCTCCCTTTAAATGTTTGTAGCATTTACCATGACATACGCTCCAGCACGCAATCACTACAAACTCTGTTTCCATGCCAACTAGACACGCTCTAGCACGCATTGACATCATCTTGTGATCTCATCGTATGGGCCACCGCCCCTGCCGCAATGCAGCCAACGTACGCAATGCTCCCCTCGATTCCCCGCAACGTTACCACAACATATGCCCCAGAGGGCACTAACAACAGTCTCTGTTCCCATGCCAACAACATAGCCTCAAGCAAGTATTGACAACATCCATTTGCTTTCGTCATTAGGGTCACCACCCCCTGCCACAATGCAACCAATGAGACAAAGCTGAAGAATTCCACACACTCCTCAACCAATGGAACTCCCCCCTTTCTGTTTCCAACTCCTGGTACATACTCGCCTGTACGGGCCTTTCGGCACAGGACTTCCGCGGAGAACGCCCACTAGCCTTTCCACGAATAAGGCTCGTATATTCCAGGAATACAGACGCCTACCACCGACATCTTTTCTCCAGGCGATGTAACTCCGGGACACCGGAAAACGCGCACATGTAATCGCTTTCGGCTAATTGCATCAATTAAGCACCCGCGATCCACCTATAAAGACGACGCCCGCTCCCTGCCATTTCTACATCCGGGAGGACCGGGAGCGGACGTACAGGATTCGGGACGCATCCATCACAAGTCATAGTAAGAGTGTGCATGAACTGAAAGACCAGGGAGTGTGTGTATGTGTGTGTGCCCATTTACCCCATGAGGTATGAATAGATCACTGCTCAGTTCGCTTTGGGAGATTTCTCTCAAACCAAAACGCTTTTATGAAGGTTGTGGCTTTCTATGTTTTCTTTTGCAGAGGAGACAAACTGTGGATTCCCTCCGCCCCTTCCCCCATGGGACAAGTTGTCCATCTAATTAGGGTAAGATTGGTAGCAGCACCACCTGCCACCATCCTCAAAATTTCACACAAGTGTACACAATTAGAGTGCCACCAAGTCACGTACACACATTTTTTCACGCTTAGAAACCAATGCATGTATTGTCTTTCTCCCCCCTTTTTTTCCTTACAGGTACAAGTGACCCAACGAGTTGCATTAATCATTATCTCTCCAATATTTTTATTTTTAGGCTTCACCTTGGGAAGCAGTTAAAAACAGTGAAGTGTGACCAACGCCACACTCACACAGTGGTAACATCTTATCAACATTTGGTAAGAACGGAGCCCCTTTCTCATCTCTAGGTCCTGATGAATGCCATGGACCCGTTTGGGCCGTTTGGGCAGAAACATGTCGACCATTCACTAGACGGTAGGGGACACTAACTACCCCAATCACCGTCACATTTACATTTTAATATCATATAGTTTTCATTTCACATTAAAAACGCCTCTGACTACTATAATGATTTTTAACCCCACTCACATATTCACGGGCCCCCACTTAGTCACTTAGAAGTTCATCCTTGTCGTCAAGTGTATGCCCGCCCTCCATCAAACGAAGGTTTTGGAGGGCGAGGACTGGTCAATGATGAAGCATGACACCAGGTGGTGTGTGAGACCAGTCCGTAACTTTTTGTGAGATGCCCACACTCACGGCGTTCTTGTAACTCGTTTGGGTTATCACACTAGGAGCAGCTCTTTTGTGGTAAATATTTAGTATTGGAGGCTGCTAGCTCCTAGTACCCCACGCCTCTTGTTCCCTCCTCCAAACATCCAGTGGAGTTTTCTTGTGATTAGATTTACGTACAGCTGATGGCTGTGGGAACAAACTAAGGGGTACTCTCCCTATAACAAGGGATTTGTTCTGTTATACAGCTTTTTGTAAATGGAATAACCTCAACAGACAAATTTTGAGTCTGTCCTCGAACACTAAGGTTCGAGTCTAAGATTTGACTAAGTGTCACGTCCGCACCACCATAGTTTTCAATATGGACACTGAACTTTCTTTTGGGGATGAAATTCTAGCAGAGATTTTGAACACACCATCTCTACTAGCAGAAACTATAGTCACGCAAACAGTACAAAACTCAGATGAGTGGGAAGCATTATCCACAAAGAAAAAAGAGCAAATTCGAACAGCTCTTCACGGGGCATTTATGACGGAATACCTCCGGAAGAATACAGCCCCTAGAGGATTGATTGTTACCAACGAGCCCAGACTGTTTCTTAACAACAAAGAATTTAGAATCAATTGGTCCAGCATCGCTTGGAAATGTACAAAAGACTGGCTCATCCTTATTATCAATACTGCAAGACAACTGGCAGATGCTCTCCTAGTAGAGATCCAGCAGAGCGAGTGTAAACTCAAAACCACAGTACAACTATCAGTCTTCAAGAAAAAGTTGGATGAAATCAATAAAGACCATTCAGAATACAGGGAATATCTGACACAATCTAAGCTGCCGAAACTGAAGAAAGATGTACTGAAGTTCCGCAAGGAAACGGTCTATCCATATGTAACGGATGAGCACTACAACAAATCAGCCCCCCAACAAACAGGGAGAAAACAATGTTTCAGACCTACCCCCCAGAACTGGACGTTCAGTTCAGGAGAGGAGAGGAGCGACTCCAGTAGTGATGAGAGCTCAGGACCACACTTTGGGAGACAGCCTGGTTACCAACCTTTGATGCAAATGCAACAACAACAACCGCAACCCTCTACCTTTGGCTATTGGCAACAACCTTATTTTCCACCAGGTTTTGGCTACCCTTCCGGCCCCCCTTTTTTTTTATTCCAGGGCAGGGGCAGAGGGAGAGGCCGACAAAAAAGAAGAAATGCAAGGGTCCAGTGGGAGGACCAACAACAACCACAAGGGGTAACAACCAGGAGCAGAGGGAGAACGGAGATGCACTCAACGAGCAGAGACTAACGAATATCGTCAACATCAGCACACACACACTCACAGGTGAAGAAGAGACCGTCCTTAACAAAGGTTTGGGTTTCGTTCCCACACCTAGGAACAACCCCTTTAGTCTAAACATGGAACTGGCCCAATTCTTTCGCAAACTCAAACTCCGTGACTTCTTTGGAGACACAACAGAAACCAATGAAGACAACAAGAAATCAACGGGGTTGCGCAAGAAGTCCACCTTCCAACCCCCGAATCAGAGTATCTCGTGCGAAATACTCGCATTCGAACAGGCTGTACTCAGAGATGTTGAGAACATAGACTTCCAAAATATAAAAGGGTTTAATAACCTCACTGGGAGGGAACGCACGGCCCTACAAGCACTTAAAAACAACCACGACATCGTCATAAAACCTGCGGACAAAGGGGGCGCCACAGTCCTCTTGGATTGCACGATGTACCGGGATGAGTGTCTACGACTGTTAGCTGATACCAACAGCTATGCCATACATCAAACGGATCCCACTAAGCAAATCATGATCAAAATAAAGAACATAGTGGAAGAAGCACTCAGTAATGATTGCATTACGAGACAAGAAGCTGAGTTTCTGACCAACGATGAACCAAGGATGCCAAGATTCTATATCCTCCCTAAGATCCACAAAGACCGGATGCCACCACCGGGGAGGCCCATCGTATCGGGCATTGGGTCTGTATTGGAACCTTTGTCGCAATTCTGTGACTGGTTCTTGCGGCCAATTGTAAAAGAGACACCATCCTATTTAAGGGACACTAAAGATGTCCTCTGCCTCCTAAGAGATCTGGAGGTAGATCTCACTAGCGACTGGCTCATAACAATGGACATCGAAGCCCTGTACACAAGTATACCCCAACGACGAACACTGGAAGTCGTAGAGAACATCATCCTACGAAGAGAATGGGATTTCATCACTCCTCAACACTTTGTCATGGAGTGTGCTGAATTGGCCCTTACGGAAAATTTCTTTCAGTACGAACAGGTCATCTACCATCAGATAACAGGAACTTCGATGGGGAGCACCTTTGCCCCCAGTATGGCCTGTTTGTACGTCCAACAATTTGAGGATGACTTCATTAACAATCCGGTGAACCCGTTTCTGAGTCACCTCAGAATTTGGAAACAGTACATAGACGATGTACTTATTGCATGGAATGGAACAGAGGAGGATGCAACAGCTTTCGTTCACTGGGTCAACTCACAAGACAGACATCTCAAGTTCACACATACCATCAACAAGGATCACGCTGTTTTTCTGGACATGGACATTACACTTACCAATGAGGGGATAACAACCAAGGTCCACAACAAACCAACAGACAGGAACAGCTTACTCCTATACGAAAGTTACCACCCAAAAGCCCTCAGACAGAACCTACCGGTTGGTCAGTTCCTCCGAATAAGGAGAAATTGCTCTGAGAAATATACCTACAAAGAACAGGCGAAAAACCTAGAGAGGAAACTCATCGAACACCATTACCCAAGAAAAATGGTAAGAAGGGCAAATAAAAGAGCAAGAAATAACCCTAGAGAAGCACTATTGGAGGATGCTGAGCAAGTAAAAACAAATAGACCAGTATGTGTTACCACATTTACACCAGCATCCAATTCAATTAAAAAAATCATCAAAAAGAGATGGCATATACTTAACAGCGCCGGGAAACAATGGGAAACACCTCTTTTTGCGTTCAAACGCAACAGAAACCTACGGGACGAGCTGGTACATGCACAGATGACCATAAAGGAGGACACTGAACAACCTAGGCTCTGGGACCAACCACGTGTAGTGGGTCATTTCTCCTGTGGTGCGTGCAACTCATGCAACCTCACTAAAAACACCAAAGAGGTGGACATAGGCACTGGAAAATCCTGGCAACTCAGAACATTCAGTAATTGCAACACAGAGAACGTTGTGTATCTTCTGACATGTCCTTGCACGCTCCAGTATGTGGGAATGACGACTAGGAAGATAAGAACCCGCATCAATGAACATCGAAGCACGATCAGGTGTAAAAAAAACAACACTAAGTTGACTCGACATTTTTCTGAAAAAAAACACACAGAAACAGACCTAAGCTGGACCATACTTGAGGTCATGAAAAAAGGCAGATCTGACCTCACCAGAGTACTGCATTTCAGAGAGCAACGATGGGTCTATCGCCTCCGTTCCCATGAGAAGGGCCTTAATGATGACATCCCCTGGCTACAGCTAACACGATGAAAAAGAGCAATGAACTTGATATACACCATTCCTAGACCACGATCTATTTTACCGCCCACACTTACGTGAAAAGCATGGTCGGGATACACACAAAAGAATAGATACTACTGCCACCAACACCATAGTTGTCTTCACCAAACAATCTTCAAGTACACCTTTTCATACTTAATACAAACACGATTACACCTCCACCCGCGCGCCACTATTCTGTAGTGTCAAGTTGACCACAGACATTCTACGCGCACATGACCAGCCTTGTGCCACCTCTTAGAAATGTAGTACAGCTACTATTTGCTATACCAGCTACAGTGACCGTACGACCGTCCACACCTCTGGCCGGTTCATGAATGAATTTCAGTTCATGATCTCATAGGTCACACAGAGGAAAGTTGCGGTTTTTTGTGTGTGTGTGTGCTTATATAAGCATTTTTATATATTAAAGATTTTGCCTTTACTGAGCTGCACACCGCTACTTGTACGCACCGCTCCCTTTAAATGTTTGTAGCATTTACCTCGACATACGCTCCAGCACGCAATCACTACAAACTCTGTTTCCATGCCAACTAGACAAGCTCTAGCACGCATTGACATCATCTTGTGATCTCATTGTATGGGCCACCGCCCCTGCCGCAATGCAACCAACGTACGCAATGCTCCCCTCGATTCCCCGCAACGTTACCACAACATATGCCCCAGAGGGCACAAACAACAGTCTCTGTTCCCATGCCAACAACATAGCCTCAAGCAAGTATTGACAACAACCATTTGCTTTCGTCATTAGGGTCACCACCCCCTGCCGCAATGCAACCAATGAGACAAAGCTTAAGAATTCCACACACTCCTCAACCAATGGAACTCCCCCCTTTCTGTTTCCAACTCCTGGTACATACTCGCCTGTACGGGCCTTTCGGCACAGGACTTCCGCGGAGAACGCCCACTAGCCTTTCCACGAATAAGGCTCGTATATTCCAGGAATACACACGCCTACCACCGACATCTTTTCTCCAGGCGATGTAACTCCGGGACACCGGAAAACGCACACATGTAATCGCTTTCGGCTAATTGCATCAATTAAGCACTCGCGATCCACCTATAAAGACGACGCCCACTCCCTGCCATTTCTACATCCGGGAGGACCGGGAGCGGACGTACAGGATTCGGGACGCATCCATCACAAGTCATAGTAAGAGTGTGCATGAACTGAAAGACCAGGGAGTGTGTGTATGTGTGTGTGCCCATTTACCCCATGAGGTATGAATAGATCACTGCTCAGTTCGCTTTGGGAGATTTCTCTCAAACCAAAACGCTTTTATGAAGGTTGTGGCTTTCTATGTTTTCTTTTGCAGAGGAGACAAACTGTGGATTCCCTCCGCCCCTTCCCCCATGGGACAAGTTGTCCATCTAATTAGGGTAAGATTGGTAGCAGCACCGCCTGCCACCATCCTCAAAATTACACACAAGTGTACACAATTAGAGTGTCACCAAGTCACGTACACACATTTTTTCACGCTTAGAAATAAGGGTGGGCATAGTTCGCGAAGTAGCACTTCTCGAAGCTACGCAAAGTGAAGTTCGCACTACGGGAGCTACGCGTAGCACTTCGCGAACTGCGTAGTAACATGTTCGCACTGTGCAAGATGTTGTTTTCAATGATTGCACAGTGCGGACAAGCAACCGGCACTGTGCAATCATTGAAAATGGCATCTTGCACAGTGCGAGCTGTAGTTTTCTGCTGCTCGAGTAGATTTTTACTCGAGCGGCAGCTTTCTCAATGCGAACCCGTAGATTCTCATCGCGAGCGGTCGCGAGCATACGCGACCCCTCGCAATGAGAAACCTGACCTCCTCGCGTTGGGAATCTCGCCGGGAGGTTTATTTTCCATGCTCGCGATCGCCAACTTGCTGTTGCTGCTCCCGAACAAGGAAAAAGTCTCGCCGGGATGTCATTTTGCTTGCTCGCGGTCGCCAACTTGACGTTGAGGACCGCGAGCAAGCAAAAAATGACCGCAGCACTACGCTACGCGTGTTCGCACTGTGCTACGTGCAGTTCGCGTAGTGCGAAGTAGCGCGAACTTCGCAAACTACGCGAGCGTAGCGTAGTGCTTCGCCCAGGCTTACTTAGAAACCAATGCATGTATTGTCTTTCTCCCCCCTTTTTATCCTTACAGGTACAAGTGACCCAACGAGTTGCATTAATCATTATCTCTCCAATATTTTTATTTTTAGGCTTCACCTTGGGAAGCAGTTAAAAACAGTGAAGTGTGACCAACGCCACACTCACACAGTGGTAACATCTTACCAAAATTTGGTAAGAACGGAGCCCCTTTCTCATCTCTAGGTCCTGATGAATGCCATGGACCCGTTTGGGCCATTTGGGCAGAAACATGTCGACCATTCACTAGACGGTAGGGGACACTAACTACCCCAATCACCGTCACATTTACATTTTAATATCATATAGTTTTCATTTCACATTAAAAACGCCTCTGACTACTATAATGATTTTTAACCCCACTCACATATTCAAGGGCCCCCACTTAGTCACTTAGAAGTGCATCCTTGTCGTCAAGTGTATGCCCGCCCTCCAACAAACGAAGGTTTTGGAGGGCGAGGATTGGTCAATGATGAAGCATGACACCAGGTGGTGTGTGAGACCAGTCCGTAACTTTTTGTGAGATGCCCACACTCACGGCGTTCTTGTAACTCGTTTGGGTTATCACACTAGGAGCAGCTCTTTTGGGGTAAATATTTAGTATTGGAGGCTGCTAGCTCATAGAACCCCACGCCTCTTGTTCCCTCCTCCACACATCCAGTGGAGTTTTCTTGTGATTAGATTTACGTACAGCTGATGGCTGTGGGAACAAACTAAGGGGTACTCTCCCTATAACAAGGGATTTGTTCTGTTATACAGCTTTTTGTAAATGGAATAACCTCAACAGACAAATTTTGAGTCTGTCCTCGAACACTAAGGATCGAGTCTAAGATTTGACTAAGTGTCACGTCCGCACCACCCTAGTTTTCAATATGGACACTGAACTTTCTTTTGGGGATGAAATTCTAGCAGAGATTTTGAACACACCATCTCTACTAGCAGACACTATAGTCACGCAAACAGTACAAAACTCAGATGAGTGGGAAGCATTATCCACAAAGAAAAAAGAGCAAATTCGAACAGCTCTTCACGGGGCATTTATGACGGAATACCTCCGGAAGAATACGGCCCCTAGAGGATTGATTGTTACCAACGAGCCCAGACTGTTTCTTAACAACAAAGAGTTTAGAATCAATTGGTCCAGCATCGCTTGGAAATGTACAAAAGACTGGCTCATCCTTATTATCAATACTGCAAGACAACTGGCAGATGCTCTCCTAGTAGAGATCCAGTAGAGCGAGTGTAAACTCAAAACCACAGTACAACTATCAGTCTTCAAGAAAAAGTTGGACGAAATCAATAAAGACCATTCAGAATACAGGGAATATCTGACACAATCTAAGCTGACGAAACTGAAGAAAGATGTACTGAAGTTCAGCAAGGAAACGGTCTATCCATACATAACGGATGAGCACTACAACAAACCAGCCCCCCAACAAACAGGGAGAAAACAACGTTTCAGACCTATCCCCCAGAACTGGACGTTCAGTTCAGGAGAGGAGAGGAGTGACTCCAGTAGTGATGAGAGCTCAGGACCACACTTTGGGAGACAGCCTGGTTACCAACCTTTGATGCAAATACAACAACAACAACCGCAACCCCCTCCCTTTGGCTATTGGCAACAACCTTATTTTCCACCAGGTTTTGGCTACCCTTCCGGCCCCCCTTTTTTTTTATTCCAGGGCAGGGGCAGAGGGAGAGGCCGATAAAAAAGAAGAAATGCAAGGGTCCAGTGGGAGGACCAACAACAACCACAAGGGGTAACAACCAGGAGCAGAGGGAGAACGGAGATGCCCTCAACGAGCAGAGACTAACGAATATCGTCAACATCAGCACACACACACTCACAGGTGAAGAAGAGACCGTCCTTAACAAAGGTTTGGGTTTCGTTCCCACACCTAGGAATGACCCCTTTAGTCTAAACATGGAACTGGCCCAATTCTTTTGCAAACTCAAACTCTGTGACTTCTTTGGAGACACAACAGAAACCAATGAAGACAACAAGAAATCAACGGGGTTGCGCAAGAAGTCCACCTTCCAACCCCCGAATCAGAGTATCTCGTGCGAAATACTCGCATTCGAACAGGCTGTACTCAGAGATGTTGAGAACATAGACTTCCAAAATATAAAAGGGTTTAATAACCTCACTGGGAGGGAACGCACGGCCCTACAAGCACTTAAAATCAACCACGACATCGTCATAAAACCTGCGGACAAAGGGGGCGCCACAGTCCTCTTGGATTGCACGATGTACCGGGATGAGTGTCTACGACTGTTAGCTGATACCAACAGCTATGCCATACATCAAACGGATCCCACTAAGCAAATCATGATCAAAATAAAGAACATAGTGGAAGAAGCACTCAGTAATGATTGGATTACGAGACAAGAAGCTGAGTTTCTGACCAACGATGAACCAAGGATGCCAAGATTCTATATCCTCCCTAAGATCCACAAAGACCGGATGCCACCACCGGGGAGGCCCATCGTATCGGGCATTGGGTCTGTATTGGAACCTTTGTCGCAATTCTGTGACTGGTTCTTGCGGCCAATTGTAAAAGAGACACCATCCTATTTAAGGGACACTAAAGATGTCCTCTGCCTCCTAAGAGATCTGGAGGTAGATCTCACTAGCGACTGGCTCATAACAATGGACATCGAAGCCCTGTACACAAGTATACCCCAACGACGAACACTGGAAGTCGTAGAGAACATCATCCTACGAAGAGAATGGGATTTCATCACTCCTCAACACTTTGTCATGGAGTGTGCTGAATTGGCCCTTACGGAAAATTTCTTTCAGTACGAACAGGTCATCTACCATCAGATAACAGGAACTTCGATGGGGAGCACCTTTGCCCCCAGTATGGCCTGTTTGTACGTCCAACAATTTGAGGATGACTTCATTAACAATCCGGTGAACCCGTTTCTGAGTCACCTCAGAATTTGGAAACAGTACATAGACGATGTACTTATTGTATGGAATGGAACAGAGGAGGATGCAACAGCTTTCGTTCACTGGGTCAACTCACAAGACAGACATCTCAAGTTCACACATACCATCAACAAGGATCACGCTGTTTTTCTGGACATGGACATTACACTTACCAATGAGGGGATAACAACCAAGGTCCACAACAAACCAACAGACAGGAACAGCTTACTCCTATACGAAAGTTACCACCCAAAAGCCCTCAGACAGAACCTACCGGTTGGTCAGTTCCTCCGAATAAGGAGAAATTGCTCTGAGAAATATACCTACAAAGAACAGGCGAAAAACCTAGAGAGGAAACTCATCGAACACCATTACCCAAGAAAAATGGTAAGAAGGGCAAATAAAAGAGCAAGAAATAACCCTAGAGAAGCACTATTGGAGGATGCTGAGCAAGTAAAAACAAATAGACCAGTATGTGTTACCACATTTACACCAGCATCCAATTCAATTAAAAAAATCATCAAAAAGAGATGGCATATACTTAACAGCGCCGGGAAACAATGGGAAACACCTCTTTTTGCGTTCAAAAGCAACAGAAACCTACGGGACGAGCTGGTACATGCACAGATGACCATAAAGGAGGACACTGAACAACCTAGGCTCTGGGACCAACCACGTGTAGTGGGTCATTTCTCCTGTGGTGCGTGCAACTCATGCAACCTCACTAAAAACACCAAAGAGGTGGACATAGGCACTGGAAAATCCTGGCAACTCAGAACATTCAGTAATTGCAACACAGAGAACGTTGTGTATCTTCTGACATGTCCTTGCACGCTCCAGTATGTGGGAATGACGACTAGGAAGATAAGAACCCGCATCAATGAACATCGAAGCACGATCAGGTGTAAAAAAAACAACACTAAGTTGACTCGACATTTTTCTGAAAAAAACCACACAGAAACAGACCTAAGCTGGACCATACTTGAGGTCATGAAAAAAGGCAGATCTGACCTCACCAGAGTACTGCATTTCAGAGAGCAACGATGGGTCTATCGCCTCCGTTCCCATGAGAAGGGCCTTAATGATGACATCCCCTGGCTACAGCTAACACGATGAAAAAGAGCAATGAACTTGATATACACCATTCCTAGACCACGATCTATTTTACCGCCCACACTTACGTGAAAAGCATGGTCGGGATACACACAAAAGAATAGATACTGCTGCCACCAACACCATAGTTGTCTTCACCAAACAATCTTCAAGTACACCTTTTCATACTTAATACAAACACGATTACACCTCCACCCGCGCGCCACTATTCTGTAGTGTCAAGTTGACCACAGACATTCTACGCGCACATGACCAGCCTTGTGCCACCTCTTAGAAATGTAGTACAGCTACTATTTGCTATACCAGCTACAGTGACCGTACGACCGTCCACACCTCTGGCCGGTTCATGAATGAATTTCAGTTCATGATCTCATAGGTCACACAGAGGAAAGTTGCGGTTTTTTGTGTGTGTGTGTGCTTATATAAGCATTTTTATATATTAAAGATTTTGCCTTTACTGAGCTGCACACCGCTACTTGTACGCACCGCTCCCTTTAAATGTTTGTAGCATTTACCTCGACATACGCTCCAGCACGCAATCACTACAAACTCTGTTTCCATGCCAACTAGACAAGCTTTAGCACGCATTGACATCATCTTGTGATCTCATTGTATGGGCCACCGCCCCTGCCGCAATGCAACCAACGTACGCAATGCTCCCCTCGATTCCCCGCAACGTTACCACAACATATGCCCCAGAGGGCACTAACAACAGTCTCTGTTCCCATGCCAACAACATAGCCTCAAGCAAGTATTGACAACATCCATTTGCTTTCGTCATTAGGGTCACCACCCCCTGCCGCAATGCAACCAATGAGACAAAGCTTAAGAATTCCACACACTCCTCAACCAATGGAACTCCCCCCTTTCTGTTTCCAACTCCTGGTACATACTCGCCTGTACGGGCCTTTCGGCACAGGACTTCCGCGGAGAACGCCCACTAGCCTTTCCACGAATAAGGCTCGTATATTCCAGGAATACACACGCCTACCACCGACATCTTTTCTCCAGGCGATGTAACTCCGGGACACCGGAAAACGCACACATGTAATCGCTTTCGGCTAATTGCATCAATTAAGCACTCGCGATCCACCTATAAAGACGACGCCCACTCCCTGCCATTTCTACATCCGGGAGGACCGGGAGCGGACGTACAGGATTCGGGACGCATCCATCACAAGTCATAGTAAGAGTGTGCATGAACTGAAAGACCAGGGAGTGTGTGTATGTGTGTGTGCCCATTTACCCCATGAGGTATGAATAGATCACTGCTCAGTTCGCTTTGGGAGATTTCTCTCAAACCAAAACGCTTTTATGAAGGTTGTGGCTTTCTATGTTTTCTTTTGCAGAGGAGACAAACTGTGGATTCCCTCCGCCCCTTCCCCCATGGGACAAGTTGTCCATCTAATTAGGGTAAGATTGGTAGCAGCACCGCCTGCCACCATCCTCAAAATTACACACAAGTGTACACAATTAGAGTGTCACCAAGTCACGTACACACATTTTTTCACGCTTAGAAATAAGGGTGGGCATAGTTCGCGAAGTAGCACTTCGCGAAGCTACGCAAAGTGAAGTTCGCACTACGGGAGCTACGCGTAGCACTTCGCGAACTGCGTAGTAACATGTTCGCACTGTGCAAGATGTTGTTTTCAATGATTGCACAGTGCGGACAAGCAACCGGCACTGTGCAATCATTGAAAATGGCATCTTGCACAGTGCGAGCTGTAGTTTTCTGCTGCTCGAGTAGATTTTTACTCGAGCGGCAGCTTTCTCAATGCGAACTGGTAGATTCTCATCGCGAGCGGTCGCGAGCATACGCGACCCCTCGCAATGAGAAACCTGACCTCCTCGCGTTGGGAATCTCGCCGGGAGGTTTATTTTCCATGCTCGCGATCGCCAACTTGCTGTTGCTGCTCCCGAACAAGGAAAAAGTCTCGCCGGGATGTCATTTTGCTTGCTCGCGGTCGCCAACTTGACGTTGAGGACCGCGAGCAAGCAAAAAATGACCGCAGCACTACGCTACGCGTGTTCGCACTGTGCTACGTGCAGTTCGCGTAGTGCGAAGTAGCGCGAACTTCGCAAACTACGCGAGCGTAGCGTAGTGCTTCGCCCAGGCTTACTTAGAAACCAATGCATGTATTGTTTTTCTCCCCCCTTTTTTTCCTTACAGGTACAAGTGACCCAACGAGTTGCATTAATCATTATCTCTCCAATATTTTTATTTTTAGGCTTCACCTTGGGAAGCAGTTAAAAACAGTGAAGTGTGACCAACGCCACACTCACACAGTGGTAACATCTTACCAAAATTTGGTAAGAACGGAGCCCCTTTCTCATCTCTAGGTCCTGATGAATGCCATGGACCTGTTTGGGCCATTTGGGCAGAAACATGTCGACCATTCACTAGACGGTAGGGGACACTAACTACCCCAATCACCGTCACATTTACATTTTAATATCATATAGTTTTCATTTCACATTAAAAACGCCTCTGACTACTATAATGATTTTTAACCCCACTCACATATTCAAGGGCCCCCACTTAGTCACTTAGAAGTGCATCCTTGTCGTCAAGTGTATGCCCGCCCTCCAACAAACGAAGGTTTTGGAGGGCGAGGATTGGTCAATGATGAAGCATGACACCAGGTGGTGTGTGAGACCAGTCCGTAACTTTTTGTGAGATGCCCACACTCACGGCGTTCTTGTAACTCGTTTGGGTTATCACACTAGGAGCAGCTCTTTTGTGGTAAATATTTAGTATTGGAGGCTGCTAGCTCATAGAACCCCTCGCCTCTTGTTCCCTCCTCCACACATCCAGTGGAGTTTTCTTGTGATTAGATTTACGTACAGCTGATGGCTGTGGGAACAAACTAAGGGGTACTCTCCCTATAACAAGGGATTTGTTCTGTTATACAGCTTTTTGTAAATGGAATAACCTCAACAGACAAATTTTGAGTCTGTCCTCGAACACTAAGGATCGAGTCTAAGATTTGACTAAGTGTCACGTCCGCACCACCCTAGTTTTCAATATGGACACTGAACTTTCTTTTGGGGATGAAATTCTAGCAGAGATTTTGAACACACCATCTCTACTAGCAGAAACTATAGTCACGCAAACAGTACAAAACTCAGATGAGTGGGAAGCATTATCCACAAAGAAAAAAGAGCAAATTCGAACAGCTCTTCACGGGGCATTTATGACGGAATACCTCCGGAAGAATACGGCCCCTAGAGGATTGATTGTTACCAACGAGCCCAGACTGTTTCTTAACAACAAAGAGTTTAGAATCAATTGGTCCAGCATCGCTTGGAAATGTACAAAAGACTGGCTCATCCTTATTATCAATACTGCAAGACAACTGGCAGATGCTCTCCTAGTAGAGATCCAGTAGAGCGAGTGTAAACTCAAAACCACAGTACAACTATCAGTCTTCAAGAAAAAGTTGGACGAAATCAATAAAGACCATTCAGAATACAGGGAATATCTGACACAATCTAAGCTGACGAAACTGAAGAAAGATGTACTGAAGTTCAGCAAGGAAACGGTCTATCCATACATAACGGATGAGCACTACAACAAACCAGCCCCCCAACAAACAGGGAGAAAACAACGTTTCAGACCTACCCCCCAGAACTGGACGTTCAGTTCAGGAGAGGAGAGGAGTGACTCCAGTAGTGATGAGAGCTCAGGACCACACTTTGGGAGACAGCCTGGTTACCAACCTTTGATGCAAATACAACAACAACAACCGCAACCCCCTCCCTTTGGCTATTGGCAACAACCTTATTTTCCACCAGGTTTTGGCTACCCTTCCGGCCCCCCTTTTTTTTTATTCCAGGGCAGGGGCAGAGGGAGAGGCCGATAAAAAAGAAGAAATGCAAGGGTCCAGTGGGAGGACCAACAACAACCACAAGGGGTAACAACCAGGAGCAGAGGGAGAACGGAGATGCCCTCAACGAGCAGAGACTAACGAATATCGTCAACATCAGCACACACACACTCACAGGTGAAGAAGAGACCGTCCTTAACAAAGGTTTGGGTTTCGTTCCCACACCTAGGAATGACCCCTTTAGTCTAAACATGGAACTGGCCCAATTCTTTTGCAAACTCAAACTCTGTGACTTCTTTGGAGACACAACAGAAACCAATGAAGACAACAAGAAATCAACGGGGTTGCGCAAGAAGTCCACCTTCCAACCCCCGAATCAGAGTATCTCGTGCGAAATACTCGCATTCGAACAGGCTATAGTCAGAGATGTTGAGAACATAGACTTCCAAAATATAAAAGGGTTTAATAACCTCACTGGGAGGGAACGCACGGCCCTACAAGCACTTAAAAACAACCACGACATCGTCATAAAACCTGCGGACAAAGGGGGCGCCACAGTCCTCTTGGATTGCACGATGTACCGGGATGAGTGTCTACGACTGTTAGCTGATACCAACAGCTATGCCATACATCAAACGGATCCCACTAAGCAAATCATGATCAAAATAAAGAACATAGTGGAAGAAGCACTCAGTAATGATTGGATTACGAGACAAGAAGCTGAGTTTCTGACCAACGATGAACCAAGGATGCCAAGATTCTATATCCTCCCTAAGATCCACAAAGACCGGATGCCACCACCGGGGAGGCCCATCGTATCGGGCATTGGGTCTGTATTGGAACCTTTGTCGCAATTCTGTGACTGGTTCTTGCGGCCAATTGTAAAAGAGACACCATCCTATCTAAGGGACACTAAAGATGTCCTCTGCCTCCTAAGAGATCTGGAGGTAGATCTCACTAGCGACTGGCTCATAACAATGGACATCGAAGCGCTGTACACAAGTATACCCCAACGACGAACACTGGAAGTCGTAGAGAACATCATCCTACGAAGAGAATGGGATTTCATCACTCCTCAACACTTTGTCATGGAGTGTGCTGAATTGGCCCTTACGGAAAATTTCTTTCAGTACGAACAGGTCATCTACCATCAGATAACAGGAACTTCGATGGGGAGCACTTTTGACCCCAGTATGGCCTGTTTGTACGTCCAACAATTTGAGGATGACTTCATTAACAATCCGGTGAACCCGTTTCTGAGTCACCTCTGAATTTGGAAACGGTACGTAGACGATGTACTTATTGTATGGAATGGAACAGAGGAGGATGCAACAGCTTTCGTTCACTGGGTCAAATCACAAGACAGACATCTCAAGTTCACACATACCATCAACAAGGATCACGCTGTTTTTCTGGACTTGGACATTACACTAACAATGAGGGGATAACAACCAAGGTCCACAACAAACCAACAGACAGGAACAGCTTACTCCTATACAAAAGTTACCACCCAAAAGCCCTCAGACAGAACCTACCGGTTGGTCAGTTCCTCCGAATAAGGAGAAATTGCTCTGAGAAAGATACCTACAAAGAACAGGCGAAAAACCTCAAGAGGAAACTCATTGAACGCCATTACCCAAGAAAAATGGTTAGAAGGGCAAATAAAAGAGCAAGAAACAACCCTAGCGAAGCACTATTGGAGGATGCTGAGCAAGTAAAAACAAATAGACCAGCATGTGTTAACACATTTACACCAGCATCCAATTCAATTAAAAAAATCATCAAAAAGAGATGGCATATACTTAACAGCGCCGGGAAACAATGGGAAACACCTCTTTTTGCGTTCAAACGCAACAGAAACCTACGGGACGAGCTGGTACATGCACAGATGACCATAAAGGAGGACACTGAACAACCTAGGCTCTGGGACCACCCACGTGTAGTGGGTCTTTTCTCCTGTGGTGCGTGCAACTCATGCAACCTCACTAAAAACACCAAAGAGGTGGACATAGGCACTGGAAAATCCTGGCAACTCAGAACATTCAGTAATTGCAACACAGAGAACGTTGTGTATCTTCTGACATGTCCTTGCACGCTCCAGTATGTGGGAATGACGACTAGGAAGATAAGAACCCGCATCAATGAACATCGAAGCACGATCAGGTGTAAAAAAAACAACACTAAATTGACTCGACATTTTTCTGAAAAAAAACACACAGAAACAGACCTAAGCTGGACCATACTTGAGGTCATGAAAAAAGGCAGATCTGACCTCACCAGAGTACTGTATTTCAGAGAGCAACGATGGGTCTATCGCCTCCGTTCCCATTAGAAGGGCCTTAATGATGACATCCCCTGGCTACAGCTAACACGATGAAAAAGAGCAATGAACTTGATATACACCATTCTTAGACCACGATCTATTTTACCGCCCACACTTACGTGAAAAGCATGGTCGGGATACACACAAAAGAATAGATACTACTGCCACCAACACCATAGTTGTCTTCACCAAACAATCTTCAAGTACACCTTTTCATACTTAATACAAACACGATTACACCTCCACCCGCGCGCCACTATTCTGTAGTGTCAAGTTGACCACAGACGTTCTGCGCGCACATGACCAGCCCTGTGCCACCTCTTAGAAATGTAGTACAACTACTATTTGCTATACCAGCTACAGTGACCGTACGACCGTCCACGCCTCTGGCCGGTTCATGAATGAATTTCAGTTCGTGATCTCATAGGTCACACAGAGGAAAGTTGCGGTTTTTTGTGTGTGTGTGTGCTTATATAAGCATTTTTATATATTAAAGATTTTGGCTTTACTGAGCCGCACACCGCTACTTGTACGCACCGCTCCCTTTAAATGTTTGTAGCATTTACCATGACATACGCTCCAGCACGCAATCACTACAAACTCTGTTTCCATGCCAACTAGACACGCTCTAGCATGCATTGACATCATCTTGTGATCTCATCGTATGGGCCACCGCCCCTGCCGCAATGCAACCAACGTACGCAATGCTCCCCTCGATTCCCCGCAACGTTACCACAACATATGCCCCAGAGGGCACTAACAACAGTCTCTGTTCCCATGCCAACAGCATAGCCTCAAGCAAGTATTGACAAAGTCCATTTGCTTTCGTCATTAGGGTCACCACCCCCTGCCGCAATGCAACCAATGAGACAAAGCTTAAGAATTCCACACACTCCTCAACCAATGGAACTCCCCCCTTTCTGTTTCCAACTCCTGGTACATACTCGCCTGTACGGGCCTTTCGGCACAGGACTTCCGCGGAGAACGCCCACTAGCCTTTCCACGAATAAGGCTCGTATATTCCAGGAATACACACGCCTACCACCGACATCTTTTCTCCAGGCGATGTAACTCCGGGACACCGGAAAACGTGCACATGTAATCGCTTTTGGCTAATTGCATCAATTAAGCACCCGCGATCCACCTATAAAGACGACGCCCGCTCCCTGCCATTTCTACATCCGGGAGGACCGGGAGCGGACGTACAGGATTTGGGACGCATCCATCACAAGTCATAGTAAGAGTGTACATGAACTGAAAGACCAGGGAGTGAGTGTATGTGTGTGTGCCCATTTACCCCATGAGGTTTGAATAGATCACTGCTCAGTTCGCTTTGGGAGATTTCTCTCAAACCAAAACGCTTTTATGAAGGTTGTGGCTTTCTATATTTTCTTTTGCAGAGGAGACAAACTGTGGATTCCCTCCGCCCCTTACCCCATGGGACAAGTTGTCCATCTAATTAGGGTAAGATTGGTAGCAGCACCGCCTGCCACCATCCTCAAAATTTCACACAAGTGTACACAATTAGAGTGCCACCAAGTCACGTACACACATTTTTTCACGCTTAGAAACCAATGCATGTATTGTCTTTCTCCCCCCTTTTTTTCCTTGCAGGTACAAGTGACCCAACGAGTTGCATTAATCATTATCTCTCCAATATTTTTATTTTTAGGCTTCACCTTGGGAAGCAGTTAAAAACAGTGAAGTGTGACCAACGCCACACTCACACAGTGGTAACATCTTACCAACATTTGGTAAGAACGGAGCCCCTTTCTCATCTCTAGGTCCTGATGAATGCCATGGACCCGTTTGGGCCGTTTGGGCAGAAACATGTCGAACATTCACTAGACGGTAGGGGACACTAACTACCCCAATCACCGTCACATTTACATTTTAATATCATATAGTTTTCATTTCACATTAAAAACGCCTCTGACTACTATAATGATTTTTAACCCCACTCACATATTCACGGGCCCCCACTTAGTCACTTAGAAGTGCATCCTTGTCGTCAAGTGTATGCCCGCCCTCCATCAAACGAAGGTTTTGGAGGGCGAGGACTGGTCAATGATGAAGCATGACACCAGGTGGTGTGTGAGACCAGTCCGTAACTTTTTGTGAGATGCCCACACTCACGGCGTTCTTGTAACTCGTTTGGGTTATCACACTAGGACCAGCTCTTTTGTGGTAAATAGTACTAGACTGCATACAGGTCTAGCAATGGCAGGCCTGAGACGCACTTTACAAGCTGCTCTTGTGGGTGGCACAACCAGTGCTGCAAGCCCACCAGCAGCATTTGATTTATTGGCCCTGGGCACACATGGGGCACTGTACTAGGGTCTGACAAGTAAATCAAATAAGCCAATCATGGAGTGCCTAATTCATTACATCAATTTACAAAGGGAGCACTTGCACTGTGGCACTAAATAGCAGTGTCACAGTGCCCAAAGTATCTAAACCAGCAAAACATGTCAAAAACAGAGGAGGCAATCAGTAAATAATTGGAAGGGGGACTCACACCAATGGTACCAGGTCTAACAATTTGTATATCATTTTCTATTTAAATGTATTATTTTTAATAGTATTTCATTTTATAAAACATCTGCGGACTCGCTGAGTAGGGCTTGTGGACCCCCTGGGGTCCTTGAACCAAAGGTTAGAACCACTGTCTTAAGGTCTCCAGATGATTTACATTAGGTGCAGGGTAATTTTGCAGGCCAACAAAGGTTACTGGTGACACAGAAAGCCAGTCATCCCACAGTATAATCCCAGTCATCCCAGTAGTGCCAGAGAAAGTATCCTATGTATTTACCCTTCATGCTTCAGAACTGGCCGCATGAGGTAACTCTCAGGGCCAACAGAGGAACAGGAGAGCAGTGTGCCACCCCTTTTGGACAGATACGTCAATGCTTACATACATAAATCAAGCACACCCCCTTTAAAAGGGAGTTAGTGATGTAAGTGTTGCCCATTGTGCTTGTGGTGCTTGGGGGTCACCTAACTAGGGGAGACAATATAGGACTACCCTCTCTCACAACCATGTGCATACATCTTCAAAGCCTTGGTTGTGTTTGTTCTTTACCCTGTTAATCCAGACCTCAATGTGCACACGCCCAGGCCCTGCCATGCAACCGACAGCAAACAGGAAGCATTGATAAACTTTCTCTACAATGTCAAACCCCATCTCATGTAACATTTGTAGCATTCAGACTTTCACCTCCCCACCCTCGGAATGTCATGCCCTGGCCAACCATGCATCTTTGCGTCTGTTGCTATGTCTATTCTAAAAAGATGTGTATCAAACTCCTCTCCCGGCATCCCCATCACTTTCAAAGCAATCCGCAACACTCCTAGAACCTGAGACTATAACAGTCTGCTTCCTGTCGCATGCCTGAAAACTTCACCTTCCAGAGGCTCTGATCCCTGTGAACCTCTGCTATCAATGCAGCAGGCAAAAACTTTCATCTAAGTAACGCATAAGGGCTATTACACTTTCTTCTCCATTACACATCCATCTTGGGTCGAGGCAGCCATACCATCACTTCCCCCTGAAGCACTTCCCCCTGCAGCATTGTGCCGACCTTCTTCATGGAACCAAATAAACTTTCTCACATGAAAAGCCAGCAAAAATAGCCAAACCATCAGTTCAGAAAAAAGTATCACTCCTGTTCCACCAGACTAACCTGCGGAAGGACTTCCAACAATCTTTTCAGAATATGCAAAGTTACAAGCTTCCTTATCAGTTCCATAGGTCCTCTCTCTTTCTGGACAAACCTCCCAAAATTATTTTGCCCAACTCATTTGCTGATTGCTCATAACCCCAGTACAGCTTGCCAAAAAAAGCCAAATCCACCAGCTTGCCAGCAATTGTCACAGCAGATAGACCTCGTTCAATCAAAAGCATAATGAATGTTACCACATCCGCCCAGGGCCACTCCTCTCCATCCTCTACTCTCCTCCCCTTAGCACAAGATGCATGAACTCTATCGACACCTTAACTGTACTCTTGCCACCAGGAGTTGCACAAGGAACTTCTGACCAGGTGCATCATATGCTCTCTCAAATGGTCCACAGGAGCCCCATTATATGTGTCCTCCTCTCCTCTGCACAGGGTGCTAGACCACGGAATCTCTGCCACTGGAGACGAGAGAGAGCATCTGCAATGCTATTGTCCTCTCTTGCAATATACCGTGCCCTAAAAATAACGTTCGGGCGCAGACATTCTAAAACAAAAACTCTCAACAACCTCCAAACTTGCACTTCTCTGGCTGACTGTCTATTGACAATGTTTACCAACGCATGTTATCTACATGTTGAAGAGAATGTGTACCACAGGCAAACCGCCAACACTACTGAAAAAATCAGAAAATGCAATGCTGCGGCCAACTCCTTTCCATTGCTCTGGCCTGGATTCCGGCACACCAATGCCCTAGTCAGAAAACTCCAAAACCTGATAAGCTAGCTGCATCTGAGAAGATCTCCAAAAACTACTCCCCCCAATCTCTGCCATCAGGACCCAGTCGAACTCATTCAAAAAGGTCTACCAATTACTCAAGTCTGCATTCACAACCACTTTCAACTGAATACTATGATGAGGGAGAGACGCCCCAGACAGGGCCAAGCCCAGTCTCCTACAAAATGTACAGCCTGAGCTGACAGCTCTGCAAGCACAATTTAGATGGCCAAGCAAAACCGGAATCTCATTTACTTTCACCTTGTCTTTATCTAGCATCTTTATTAGCAAGGCCATCAAATTTTCTTTTTTCTCTGAGGGCACCCAAACCTTCATTCTCTTGGAATCCAGCTCTACACTTAGAAAGGTCAAAACCTCCACTGATCCAACTGTCTTCACTGGGTAATAGAGACCCTCAAGCCTTGCATCAACTCCTGAAACCTGGTCAGCATGTCTGCAGACTCTGTAGACTGTGCAGAACCCACATAAAAAAAAATCATCTTAGTAATGTGTCATAGTGTCTGAACTAGTAACCATTTGAAACAAGTTCTGTAAAAATGCACTAAAGGCTTCAAACAATGAACAAGAAACGGAACAGCCCATCAGCAATGCTTTGTCAACAAATATACATCCTGCAAACTGGGTTCCGAGCAACTCAAAATCATCCGAATGAACAGGCAGCAAATGAAAAGCCGAATTAATATCGCATTTCGCCATCAGATCACCTAGCCCAAATGTATTGATCACTGCAGTAGCTGAGTCCCCCAAGGCATAATGCATTATGCTCATCCCTTCAGAAATAAAATAATTTATGGATTAACTCTCTCGCCAACGAAAGATCCTATATCAGTCTAAATTCCCTGGCTTCTTTTTAAAGACAACCCCAATAGGGGATATGGTTATGGCCAATCTACAAAAGGTCCTGCTATTCAAACTTAAAAAAAACAGAAATATTATTTTTATATATTTATTTAAATGTAGAACAATTCAATTAGTTACAGCATTGTTAACTTAATTTTAAAATTAAACAATATTATTTTGAATATATTTATTTAAAATAAAAATATTTTTCTGAAGTTGAAATTACGAAAAGATACTCATCTAAATTTTTTTTTTATATATTTCTTGATGATATATTAACAATAGTTAAAGGGATGTATGAAATTAATTGCAATAAATGTAAGTAAATAAATATTAAAGTTATATTCATTTTTAATTTATTTAGAAACAACCTTAAATAAAATGCATTTATATTTTTGTAATAGTTTACATATTTTAGAATTTATTAACATCATTTTCTGCGTGGTCCCTAACTCCAAATGTTTCATCTGGGGGGTATTGAAGTGCCAGTGATTGGCCATGTCTAGTGCTGGATTCCCTCCAGCCCTGAGCTGGAGTATATTTATGAAAGTTTGGCTCCTTTTTAACTGTAGTAAATTTGGAAGGGCAGGTTGTGAATATTTTAGGGGGCTACTCATTTGAGGGTGGTTGTTTTTTCCTTTCTAAACTCCTCCATAACAATCCATAAACACCTCCCTCAATCCTAACCCATTAGTCTTAAGTATTCCCCAATTTACAGTCATGTAACATGTGCGGAGATGTCCCGATTCGGGACAGAGATCTCCTCAAAGAAAAGATAGGCGAGACGAGGGCTTGGCCGGACTGCCCACAAGATGGCCATCATGGCATGAGTCTCTTGGCACTTCGGAGACACCTGTTGGAGCCTCACCAGAGGGTGCCTCTAAATTTTACCTGAGGCATGCCATGGCGGCAGTGGAGCATCCAGGGAGTGAGTAGGTTCCTTTACAGACCGTTTGACTGGCTTTTTGCATAGTGTTTTCGCTCTACTCCCGCTTCCTCATGTCGGGCAGCCACAGCTGCCATTTTTTATCTTTCCTAGCCTGCCGTAGTGCTTTGAAGGTCACGCTTGCTCGCCCTCACATTAGAATTGTATTAAGGATATTATTTCTGGCTACTGCACAATGCATTTGGAGATGGAGAAGTTGTTTTGTGTCCCTGCTCAGGCAAAATAAGGTACTCCTCTTCCATATGACTTACTGACTGAGAGGTATCGACAGGTAGTTGTAACATTGCTGATTTTCATCAAAAACAGACTGCTATTTATTATTCCTTATCATATATTTATAGTCTTGGCTATTGGCTTGTCAAGAGTCCCCTTACTTGTTTGGGCATCATATTAGAGGCTGCAAAATTCCTTCAGGCCATAATCACACTCTCCTCATGTCTTCGAGTACAGACGATGCTTCTTCCTCTTACATATAAACCAGTGTCATTACTTATGACCATGCCACTTCACTGCAAAGACTCTAACAGTAACATAATAAGAGGCAAAAAAAGGATCCTACCTCTCCGACGAAGACACTCTAACAGTAGAAAACTTCACGGAGGAAAGAAAGAATTTAAAGCCGTTGTTGATGGAAACAAACTCTACACTTCAACGGATTGAGGAGAGATGGTCAAGCCTGGATTCTAGGGTGTCTGAGGCAGAACAATGAATTAGTGACATCCAAGATATGACTGATGAGGTTGAGATGATGTCCAAGGAAATTTACTGAAGACTTGGAAAACCATAATAGACACAACAATCTATACATCTACAGAATTTTCTGAGGACGCAGAGGGTTCTGATATGATTTCCTTTCTCAGGGTTCACATTTCAAAAAACAGTTGGCCTGAAGGATGAAGCCTATCTCAATCTCCAAAGAGCACATTATGTTGACCCTAAAACTTCAACCTCATCTTCATCAGACGACCAAGAGACATTATCGTTCTTTCTTTTTTCAGTACTCTGATCTGATGAGTGTCCTCTCGGTGGCTAAACAAAGAAAGCGAATGCTGTGGTCTGGTCAGAAGGTCTTTTTTCACAGGTTGTTTCCAGAGCAACAGCTGCTCAATGGAAGGAATTTCTTTTACTACGTATTGCTCTACGTTCCATGAATGCTATATATGGCCTGGTGCACAATTGCCAATTGAGGGCTACTTACAAGGAGAAATCCTTGTCTTTTGGATCTCCGGAGGACTTAGACAAATTAATCTGTCTTCATAATAGAGAGGACATGGACCTTGGGAAAACATTATTTAATGTTACTCATGTTCTGATATATCTTTTTCTTGTTATAGGTATAGGAAACATCCTTTATCCCACAGTCACAACAACAACATGCCTTTACAACGCAGTCACTACCCCAACTGCAATGTTACCATGGATTACTTTACCAACATTCAATAATATGTGACTCCCATCTTAAATTTAGTCCTAACTGTAGCAAGGAGAAGATTGAATTTTTGAATATTTGGATTCAAGTGGTTGATTGAGTTATTGAGGTTTCTCTGTACACAAAGCATACTGCACAAAATACTCTCCTTCAATATGAGAGTTATCATCTGCGTATCCAGAAGGACAGCATACCCTTCAGCCAATTTCTGCGCCCCCGCAGAAATTGCACTTCTATCCAGAAATATGACTTTCATGCGGAACAATTGAAAAGGAAACTCCTCAATGGAGGATATCCACATAGATTAATCAAGGAGTCCTACAAGAGGGCCAAATATTACAACAGAGATACCATCCTCCAAAACAAAATCAAGAGGAATGATAACAATCTGGTTTGCATCACCAGACACTCTAACTTTAACTATAAGTTACGCCAGGTTATCAATTCTTCTTGGCACATCCTTAATTCAGGCAGCCATACTATTACTCTACCTAAACCCATTTTTGCCTTCCGTAGTAACAAAAACCTAAGGAATTCTTTGGTCAAATCCATACTACCAGACAGAAAAGAAGCTGTTCAACGTAATATTACTGGAATCAATCCCATCCTTGGCACACACAAATGTGGCAATTGCCATGCATGTGACCTTGCCATAGTTACTACTACACTGGAATGGGGAAAGAAAAAATTCCTGCTAAAAGAAATTACGAATTGTAGAACCACTAATGTGGTGTACCTTATCCTATGTCCCTGTAAAAAGGGCTACGTCGGGGAAACCAGCAGGGAAATAAGGGTGAGATTTAGTGTACATAAATCTGCCATCAATAACAAGCACATTGGAGCACCGTTGGTTACACATTGGCTTGATCACCAACATTCAATAAAGGATCTACAATGGACTATTCTGGAATGAGTACATTTCCCTAATGATGGCAACATTGATGCCCTGAGACGAAAAAGGGAGGTGTTCTTGATCTATACTCTACAGACGGCAGAGACAGACCTTAATGAATCCCTCCACCGGGAGATACCTACTATATGATCTCCTTATCTTTGACATTTTTCCTTTTTTGACCCTGCTGGGTCCCAGGTGCCTACTATGTGCTGGATCTCATTCCTGTTATTGAATACATTTTCTATTCACAGGTCACATTATTTACTTTATGCTTACCTTATTAACTTTTTCCGTTTTTAAAATGTGAGACCTTCTGTGATCATGTCCATTTGCCTGGTTCCAACATGGCCGCCCCCTTATGAACAGTAGCTACCTTACCTAAGTTACTTGTTCTACCCTGAGAGTGAGTTAGTTGTTTTTTGATTGTTGAACCTTTGATATATTTTTTACAGGATTCATTACACTTTGTTCTGAAATATAGGACCACTAACTGGTCTCAACACACGTCATAAGCATGGACTTTCGAATGTATTTATATACGAACTTACACTTGTTCCCGTATAGACTGGTATTATCCCTTCATTATTTTATTATTGTATCATCGCTGTGACCAATCTATAGAAGGAGGATACTTATTTCTCTATAGGATTAGCCTTCTCAGTCCGGGATATTTACCACTCCAATATGGCGGCCATTTGGATACTCTTGTCCTGCGAAGTAGCCGCTGATGTAGTCCATGGAGCAGGTTTTTGTAATTAGAGCCTAATACCACCCCGTGATCCCATTGGGGACCGCATATAAGCCAGATGATAACTTAGCACTTCGATCGTATCCTCGGAGGACACACACCTAGACTCCGTTATACGTATTCTTGGCGGAATCCGCTTGATGTAAGTGATCGTGCCACTTTCTTAGATCTTTAGAGGGTGGAGGGGACACATTTCTATGTGATTCCTTCTATTTGGTTAGAACTATGTGTATATCGGTGTAGAATTAACTGGGTATCTGCCTGTTTCCTACAGCTCCTTCCATTTGTTGTATATATATGATGCTCTGAGTTGGCAGCGTCCACGAAGGAAATCTCTTAAAGTACTATATTTCCCCACACTTGGGATTAGCCAGTTGATCTTATGTAAGTGTGACTTTATATTTAGATTGTGGGTTTCAGTTTTCTGGAGTGTTCAATACATTTGGGTGTATACATAAATATATCTTTAATTTCCCTCAGTCTTTATGAAGCGGGTAATCACCTGAGAACCTTTTTTACGATGTACTACAGCTTATGAGACATGCCCTGAGGCTATTGCTGCTGAATTTTATGTAAGGCCATTGCAGTTGTTTTTTTCTTTTGCATGAACCAAGTAGAATCTCCAATTCATATCTCATTCTTTCCATTCTTGTCCCCTAGTCCTCATCTTTTAACTCCTCATCGTCACGCATTGGACTAGGCGTATCCAGGGCACTCGATGTGACACTAAAGAGATAGTATGTATTATTTTTCTCTACTTCTTTTTTAATAGTGTCCCACCAGGCCCTCAGGTCCTCAACTCATTGCTCTATTTTCTATAGATACCCTAATTCTGATAAGGCAGTCCTGCCTGAGTGGAGGACTCCCTGGTCCATATTTAGTCTCACCTGCCTGAGTCGAGGATTCCGTGTTCCATATTTAGTCTCACTTATACGGACTAGCTCGTTTTTGGAAAGTAGGTCAGTTTCTGTTATATCTCCTTGATTTCCCCTCTGTATTGGGCTCATCTTGGATCTGTTTTCTTCTAAGTATCACTGATTTGGATATTGTCACAATTTGTTTCTATTTATATGGCAGGTTGGGTGATATGGTTTCTCCTGTACTACAATACACAGGCGGTTGTGATGTACCTCTAGTCACCATGGTCCTTTCTCTTTTTAATTATAAAATGTAGACATTATATATAGATTGACTATGTCTGCTTGTTCTCACAGAATATAGTATTTTACATTGAGTAGAGCCCGTAATAATATATTCATGGTGACGAACGGCTCCTTACCACTGAACGAAAATATGAACTCAGCGAGGATGGTTTAACCCCTTGTATGCCCATGACGAGCAGGACTCGTCATGGAGCACAGTCGTGCTGTGCCCATGACGAGTCCAGCTCGTCATGAGGCATTCCCTAGGGAATGCCTCTGGTGCGGGCACCAGAGGGATTCCCTTTCTGCCAAAATAGCCTCGGGAGCTGGGGAAGAGCTTCCCCAGCTCCCGAGGCCCCCCCCCCCTTTCACTGTAATGACACTCTGCGCGCACGTCGAGCCGACGTCATTACAGTGAAAGTGAAACTGAAATGAGCCAAGAGCCAATCCCCCGGGTGTCTAGTTTTCAGAAATGTGTGGGTTTGGTAGGTTCCCCTAGGTGGCCGCCGAGCACCGGGCCAAAAACCCAGGTGACCCCCCTTGCAAAACCAGGTCGTTTTGAGGTAGGCAATTTTCATGTCGCCTCAATACGTTGTGGGCCCTTGCCTGTCGCGGGTACTTGGGCCCCCCACACTAGTGTGGCACCGTTTTTATCGGGAGACCCGGGGGAACGCTGGGTGGTAGAAAATTTGTGTCAGCCCGGTGATGCCTCAACTTTCCCACACAAAAATGTGTGAAAAAGGTGATTTTTTCAGCTAAATTTGAGGTTTGCAGGGCATTCTGGGTAAGGAAACGTTGGGGGATCCATGCAAGCCATACCTCCCTGGAAGCCTCCGGGTGTCTAGTTTTCAGAAATGTATGGGTTTGGTAGGTTTCCCTAGATGGCCGCCGAGCACCGGGCCAAAAACCCAAGTGACCCTCCTTGCAAAACCAGGTGGTTTTGAGATAGGCAATTTTGATGTCGCCTCACTGCGTTTTAGGCGGCCCTTGCCTGTCACGGGTACTTGGGCCTCCCACACAAGTGAGGCACCATTTTTACCGGGAGACCCGGGGGGACGCTGGGTGGTGGGATATTTGAGTGAGCCTGGTGATGCCACAACTTTCCCACACAAAAATGTGTGAAAAATGTGATTTTTTCAGCTAAATTTGTGGTTTGCAGGGGATTCTGGGTAAGGAAACGTTGGGGGATCCACGCAAGCCATGCCTCCCTAGAAGCAAGCGGGTGTCTAGTTTTCAAAAATGTATAGGTTTGCTAGGTTTCCCAAGGTGCCCGCCGAGCTAGGGTTCAAAAACTACAGCTAGATATTTTGCCGAAAAAGGGTCATTTTTCACTGCGAAATTGAGGTGTGACCACGTTGCGTTTTGCGCCGTTTCCTGTTGCGGACACTAGGCCGACCCACACAAGTGAGGTACCGTTTTTCTCGTAAGGCTTTGGGGAACGCGTGGTGGGTAGAAATTTGTGGATCCATGCAGATTCCGGAACTTTCCACCACAGAAATGTGGGGAAAATGTGTTTTTTTTGTCAATTTTTTAGGTTTGCAAGGGATTCTGGGTAACAGACCCTGGTGGGAGGCAGTCAAGTCACCCCATCCTGGATTTCCCTGGGTGTCTAGTTTTGAAAAATGTATAGGTTTGCTAGGTTTCCCAAGGTGCCCGCAGAGCTAGGGTTCAAATACTACAGCTAGACATTTTGCCAAAAAAGGGTCATTTTTCACTGCGAAATTGAGGTGTGACCACGTTGCGTTTTGCGCCATTTTCTGTCGCGGGCACTAGGCCGACCCACAAAAGTGAGGTACCGTTTTTCTCGTAAGACTTTGGGGAACGCGTGGTGGGTAGAAATTTGTGGATCCATGCAGATTCCGGAACTTTCCACCACAGAAATGTGGGGAAAATGTGTTTTTTTTGTCAATTTTTTAGGTTTGCAAGGGATTCTGGGTAACAGACCCTGGTGGGAGGCAGTTAAGTCACCCCATCCTGGATTCCCCTGAGTGTCTAGTTTTAAAAAATGTATAGGTTTACTAGGTTTCCCAAGGTGCCCGCAGAGCTAGGGTTCAAAAACTAGAGCTAGGCACTTTGCCAAAAAAGGGTAAATTTTCACTGCGATATTGAGTTGTAACCACGTTGCGTTTTGCGCCGTTTCCTGTCGCGGGCACTATGCCTACCCACACAAGTGAGGTACCATTTTTATCGGGAGACTTAGGGTAATTCAGATTTGTAAAGGAACTGTTATTATCTATTGACTTTCGATGCATTTCTGCCTTCCAAATGAAAGATATTGTGTAAAAAAGAAGTCATTCTAAAAAATGACTGATATGAGTTTTCCCAATTTCAGAAATGTGCAAATATCTACTGTTTCTAAACTCTATATTTTGTTCCCATTTCAGAAATACATAGGTGTCTTTCATAACGATTTTTCCATGTGCACATTTTTACAGAATAATTACTATATACCCGGTACATAATAAAAAACCATTGCAAGTTACTACTCAGTTTTTGGACCTGGGTTCGTCGGGTTCTTGGTGAACCTACAAGTCCTATATATCCCCACAACCAGTAATGTCCAGCGGATGCAACGGTATATTGCTTTCAAAGAGCTGTCATAATTAGAAGAAGTTACAGGTGAAAACGTTGACACAAAAGGCTGTTTTTTTCAACTAATTTTCAATTTATCCTATATTTAACTGTTAGTTTCTATAAAAAAACCTTAATGGATCTACACAAATGACCCCTTGCTGAATTCAGAATTTTGTCTTCTTCTCGAAAATGCTTAACTGGAAGGAGGTCAAAAGCACAAAAAATAGCAAAATTAGGCTATGTCCCAGAAAAATGCCAAAACTGTGTAAAAAATGTTGTGTTTCTGACAAAAGTCTGGTATCCCCGAAAAGCTGGGAAAATGGTGATTTCAAACCCTTATTTTATAGCATTTGCAGGGAAAAACCCAGATGCTTTCATTTGCAGCCTGTTTTTCCCATTTTTCTGAAAAAAAAGAAAATTTTGCTGTATTTTGGCTCATTTCTTTGACCCCTCTAGGAGAATCCACAAACCCGGAGTACCTTTAGAATCCCCATGATGTTCGAAGAAAAGGACGCAAATTTGGCGTGCATACCTTATGTGGTCAAAAAGTTACAGGGGCCTCAGCGCGCACTACCCCAAATAGCCAAAAAAGTGTGTGTCACAGGAGGGGAAAAGGCCTGGCAGCGAAGGGGTTAAAGTGCATGGTACCCCCGAAACGCGTGTTGGTGCATCTTCGTTGTTTATGTATGTATATTGTGTGTCATTTGTGTTTTCTTTGAAGTTCAATGCGACATTTCTTTGTGTTTTTTCACATTATATGGTTGTTTTCTTTATGTTATGCGTGGAGACATGTACAGACTCTGTATGATTCTTTCTGTACATGTTCGGGGCTCTTATGTAATGTATGTATTTCATCCATACTTGTTTAGTGACACATTAATTGTATATACATTTGTGATGAGATATTTTACAAAATGAAAAAAATATATTATGATAATAAATGAAGTAAACTATATTTCTGTGGGACACTGTTTATTCTTGATGTAAGGGGTCAGATATGTTGTCCAATACGATGGAGTGTGTACGTAGTGAATCAGCGAGTGAGCTTGGGAGTGAGTATGGGAATGAGAAAGTGAGTGAGGGAGGGAGTGGGTGAGTTAATGTGTAAGTTAATGAGTTAGGGACAGAACGTGCCATTGCGTTAGGGAGTGAGCACTAAAGGGACTGCCTGGTTGATTTAGCAAACTTCATTGGACAAGTTTGCAATACCATAGTCAAAGCAGGGCTGGAATGTGGAGGGCTCCCCAGGATCACACTGAAGTGTTTTGTCAGAACTGTATGTGTCACCTCTAGTGCTGTCACACTTCAAGCAAGGCCTGCAAGGTAGGATTAAACTACTTTGTAAAGTATTTGTATGGGCTATATTTCAAAACACCTAACCCAGAGCAGAGATATTATATTCAAACAAAACTTACATATAACAAACTAGAGAAAATGCGTTGAATGTAAAATTATTAGGTTAAGCTTAGGTGTAGGTTTTCAGTTTAGGTGTATAGTAAAGTATAGGTTTTGGTTTAGGTTGTTGGGTTCTAATTTGTAATTCAGCTGGAAAAACTTTACAAATTGTTACTTTATAAGCATTTAATTAGAATATTTCCTATGATGAGCACTGGAAGAAAAACGAGTCCGGATCGTCTTTTCTAGTTTCCAGAAGACATATCGGCATGAACCTATGGTGGTGAGAGCCGCTAAGACACATGGCCATTTCACTGAGCCAGATATGCATATTACAGAAGCGTTGAAAGAACACATGTTCAAACACATGATAGGGAAGCACAAATAGAAGAGGAATGATGATGCATTCAAGCGTCTTTCTAGCGTCCCCACCTGATCAGCTGGGTAGACTGAGATGCCAGTGTGCGTGTTATTGAAAATGTGTGTCTTGTTTATTTGTCACTGGCCCTCATCATCAGTTACAGTCTTATATAAGCAGGGCCCCTGGCACAGTGAGAACTTCAGAGAGAGCCCAGGACAGTAGACGACAACCACAAGACACGCACAGGTGAGCACTAACAGGGGGGCTTTGGCAGCAAGACAGTGTGACTAGAGGTGGGTGAAATTCCCTTGAGGTAAGCAGAACACAGTCATTTAGCCTGTTTTTTCCCACCCGAGTAGAAATGTTGCTGATCCGCTGCTCTGTGGGCAGGAAGAAAATCAAAAAGCACATTTGTATTTCGAAGTACTGTGAGGGGCCTGGCAATGTATCAAACTTAATACTAACTGCCATAATTTACATACATTGCCAAGACTCCAAACAGTCTACTTCAAAGCAAAGCAACTGTCACACAAGAGCTCCCCTGCTGCAATAGTTCCATTGAAGATCACTGTCAGGGGCGACCCACTGTAGTTACCCTAATGTAATTACCATTAAAGCAATTATAATGGCAGGCCCCTGACAGTGAAGGGCTGCATAGGAGTTTCTTATTGCTTGTGACCCTCAATGCCTGAAAAGAGGAATTCCTGTTTAGAAGGACATTTTGCCTCCATTCCTCCTTTTTCAATCCAAGGTTGCCAGATGTGGATACAGATGAAGGGCATGTTTACAATATTTTGGCGTTGGGCAGCACTGCAAGCCTTCTAGCTGCACCACCCCACGGCACAGGAAAAAGGCAGCCATGCACCGAATCTACAAGTTGCAGCACATTCCTGTCCTTTCTGCCGGGGCCCAAACTGTAGCCGAGCGCTAATGCAGGCACCCTTGCACCATGGTGCTAGGGTGTCTGTATTGTTAGCATGATTATTTTTGTGCAGTAAGGGACACCTTCCTGCACAGAAACAATCAAAGGAGGCATTTTCCTACTTCTATGTCTGCTGCAGAATGCAGCACACGTGGAAAGAGCTTAAAATGAGGAGAAATGCTTTGGCAAAACATTAGTTTTGGCACTCCCCAGATTTGCGCTATGTTGTAAATCTGGGGCAGTGTCAAAAGCCAGGGGTTTTGCGTGGAGACACTCACAGCAACATCCATGGAACGCCCCTTCCATGCAGAGCAAGGCATTCCCATAGTCCATATTTACCAGGCCATTAAATATGCCCCAATGCTTGAACTGCACTACCCTATGCATATAATTTCAGCTACCCTTACTGGTGCCCTGGTAAATGTCTTCCCACCATACATTCATCCACAGCCCTCTGTTATCCATGGTCCAGACACACCTTTGATGGAGCCTGTCGGGAATCAACCGCAGGTCACCGAAGCATACATAGCTCCACCTGCATTTGGCATTCATGGCCCAGACCTGCCAACTAAGAACTAAGAAAAAAGTCATTGTGTGAGAAGGCGGTGGGACCTTAGAGTGTGCCAAGAAGTGCCAATGTGCACCCCTTTCCCTCAAACCCTCCTTTTGTAAAAACAAAAAAAAGCTTGTTGAGGCTGGTGCCTGTTCAAAGCCTTGAAAGATGAGCTAGATATCTACGCTTTACAGTGGTTTCCATCTTGTCTTTCCTTTCACAGTGTGATATCCGCTCTTTACCATGAGATCTTGTGAAGGGAGCTGATATTGTCTAACACATTGTGGCACTGTGTGAGCTGGCTGGTATGCATCAACCTCTGGCCACCTGTCATCCTCACACTTTCATGCACCTGCCCCCACGGTCGCTATCCCTAAACTTTCTCTACTTTCACTAGTCCAACATGCCAGAATAGCTGGCACCTTCCCATCATTGGAGGGCCTCAGCTGCGTATCCCAGCCACATATCCATTCCTCTTGCAATATCCCCATCTCAAGGCATTACCTGTGCAGAAGCCTGCTCTATGATGACCAGGTTCCTAATGGACTGCTTTCGCTTAATTTGCGTAGTATCAGTGCTTAACTTGCCCCCGTGTATGCACCCACCCTCCTTCATTTCCTTTGTTCATGGTGTTGCCCTCTCTCACCCGCCTTCTCTTCCATTGTCCTTTTGGTGCCACCCGCACATCTCTCGCCACTGATCTCTTTTGAGATTTCTTGAAGGAAAGTAATTTATACAAAACAGGAAGGTAGCAATTAGCAGCTTTGGCGGCCAGCAGTGATAAAAGTACGATCGCTTGAGAGCCAGCAGGCTCTGGGTAGAGGACTGCCACTGTGAGTAGAGGAAGGGGCCCCCTCAGCTCCTCAGTAGAGAGCTGTGTGTCTCACTCTCTAAAGCAGCTGCAGCAGTCTGCAGTCTGCTCTGAGCTCCTCGCGCTGCTGACCTGGGGGCATAGACGTAGTGAGGGGCATTGGGGAGGGCAGCAGCTGAAAGGCTCTCTTTACTGGCAGGCAGTGGTTATATGGGGACTGACCATCAGTCTTTTTGTCGGTGGTGGACAGGGGAGCAATGTTTGTGAAAGGAGTCTCTCACCGTGTGAGTTGGCAGGTCTGATTGTCCATGGTGTTCGTCTTTCCCACCCTGCTTCTTTTCTGTTGTCTGTGGTGCCACCCACACATCTCTCCTCTCTCTCATAACAGTAGTCACAATCCCCCCTCGATGCCAGCATACTACTCCTCCGTGGCTGTCAGCTGCGTCTTTTACTCCACGACCTTTGCCAAATGAGTAAATCAGACCAAGCTGTGTACCTTATGTGCCTCAGGCATCTGATCTTCCAAAAGTGAAATTTCTTAGCACTCATAAGAAAGCTGTGTTGGTCACTATACAAAGCTAGAAATGTGTACATTTAAATATAAGCTTATGGCTCAGATGTCGGTATGGCTGGGGCAGAATCAGTCAGATGCCAGGTGTAACTGCATGCACTGTCTTACTGAGAGTAGAACCTTTGACCTGCAGTTTGCTAGATTGGCTGTGGGTGAGTTAAACCCATGAGCTATCAAGGAGTAGGTGACCTGCAAGTTCAGCTTCTTTACAAACATACTTTACAACCTGCTGCCAATCGAGGGCGTGACAGCCGGATGTTACTATCTGGCAGGTCCAGTTCAGCCTCATATATGGCTACTGAGGTGGATTTACCACTTCGGATTGCCAATTTTATTCTATCATTCATTCAATATTAGACCAGGACCATATAGCCTTCTCCACTCTTAGTAAGGCGTCCTATGTCATGGAAGTCATTCAGAAACAGAAATACCATTACATGTACTCGTGAACACTAGCTTAGATTTACACAACCCCATTCTCTTGCTGAGCCTAAATATAGTACTGAGCCAGGTGTGGGACCTGAGCACTACTTCCTACTCGTTTTTGCTGGGAACCCTATAATATCTTTGTCATCCTTGTTACCTACTGCTTTCAGTCCAGCCTGCACCTCGTTGATAGGGTTTAAGACACACTGGGTTCTGATCCTAGCTGTCCACACCTCTCTATTTCAGCCCGTTAGTCACCATAATACAGGCAGGGCACTCTCCCCTAATATCCCACGAGTGTAGGGAAATCAAGCTGCTACTTTTCTGTCTCTGCAGCTCTGCATGCCCTGAGATTGCAAACAGCATGGTTCCTTTTAGGCAGGTGTTAATTTTGATCTTTGGGGATGTGCTCTACCATGCCTCTCACCTTTCATTCTATCGCCACTGTTCCTACTGACGACCTCACAGCTCTGTGTTCATGTGGCATTCAGGCTGTGTCTCTCTATCTCTCTCTCTCTCTCTCTCTCTCTCTTTATTTGGCAAGAGGTGTCTTCCACCTTCCACTACACCGTGTCCATCCTTCGCACAGGCAAAAAGGTCCAACACTACTTCTTTTGATATTTTAACATATGGCTGTGCATCTCCTGCGTTTGGCATTTAGTGTTGGCGTTCCAGTGACTATCAAGAATTTCATAAGTGATTTGAAACTAAAGGGCTGTATTTGTTACGGTTAGAGCTTGATGGTAGCTCTCTACAAAATGCATCTGTTGATGTCAAGCACTCTAGCAGTTTCTGCCCCTGTGTATTCTATTGATTGACATCTTTTGCAGGAATGTGCTCTCATCTTCAGAGCACCACAGAACTCTGAGAAAACCTCGAAAAAAGGAGACCACTGAAACCACATGCATGCCCTTGCCACAGCTGTGACTTTTTCAGATTGCTTATGTGTGACATTACCATGGATTCAATGCGTGTATTGTATGAGAAGCATTCTACTGTCAACAAATGTGTGACACTTCAAATGACACTTTTAGCAAGTAAAAACACACAATGAGATTCATGTAAATAGATAAATATCAGAAATTAACCCCTTTGGAAAGAGACACTTTAAAAAAGCCTTGAAACTGCTTCAACACTCCTGAAATGGAAGGTCAATAACATGAGGACACTGTAAACAATTGTGTCACAATAATAGTAAAAAATAAACTGGACTTTCAGAAGAAGTACTTACATTTGTTAAAGTTGTATCAGCAATATGTATATGCCACCTAATTTCATTACACAAAACAGACCTAGATGTGAAATACTACTGCTATAGAAATACACATGACACTGTTAATCCAAGGATATGCAGTAATTACATTCAATCCAGACTAAGTGTAATGTTTGCCCATTGGAGAGAATAGCAAATAAGAAGGCAAGATCTAGGGATAAGAGCACAATCAAAGCTTTCACTGCGATGAGGTACATGCACCAGGGCCTGTTCTATGTTCCTACATTTTTGGCATTTCATACCAGTGACTACATTTATTATAAAATGACACACAAAGCTAACATCTTAATTTGTGCTTCCATGGTTTTTTTTTTTAGGATGGAGAATATCTGTAAAATGCTTCACCGCAAGGCTTGAGACTTTGAAAAATTTACAGAAAATCTTTTCTCTCAGGACAACAGAAGGTGGTGTCTCTGGATCATCTCAGCTCACCCCCTTTTACCCTGCCTTGTGGTGTCCCACATGGCTCGGCTTTAAGCCCTTCCTTGTTTATTAACCTTTATGTGACTCCACACTGGTGACTCTGATCAAATCATATGGCTTCATGCTTGTGTCCTATGCAGATGACACCCAAATTGTGGTGTTGGTGGCTAGAAACCCAGACGACATTGACACCCGATTTTATAACTGCATTCTGTACATAAGGAGATGGATGAGCAAAAACTACTTAAAACAAAACTTCTCTAAACTGAAATCATGATATTTGGTAGGAACTCCTACTTTTGGTTTCTGATATGAGCAAAAGTTAATTGTCCCAATGCTGAAGGATTACCGTAGCACTGCCGCTTTTTAAGTTTGCTTCTTAACCACGAATTTTAAATACGGAAATTCTGTTTTAAATCCTTGCACTTTGCACATTGTAAATTGTACTTACTGAGTCCCGCTAGCACCCCAGTCCATCACAGCAAGTGCCGATTGCACAGAGGGTGTTGAAGGGCTTCAGGTTTTGCTACACTTCCGGTGTTGTTAGGCAGTTACGGATGGTGAGCGGGCTAGTTGCTCATATTGCACACCCTACTTGAGCCTATGACAGAACAGACGCGCAGGGTCGCGCGCAGTGGGTTCGCCAAAGGCAAGCCCGTCTGTGCCCGTCTGCACCTGGCCAGTGCCCAGGGCCAGGACCCATGCGCATAAAGAAGGGAATTCAATAATTAAAACATACACAAGTAAAGAACTGCTCAGACTCAGAGCCAAAGCATGCTGTCCAAAATTAGACTTGCAGAAAGAGACTAAGCAGTGTAAGAATTGCCAGTTGCCGCTTGGTTTCACAAAAATGCTGGTGTTAAAACCACAGCGCAGTCCCTCAAGCAAGAAGGCCATGACAGTCATTAAGGCAGCGTTAATCAATGCACGTTCACTAGTGAAACACAAAACGGAAGTGGCTGAACTGATTGAGGCACACAAACTCGACCTGGCATTTATCACAGAGACATGGGCAGATGGTGCCTCAGACGCTGATATTGCCCTTGCACTACTGGTAGGCTACTCTGTCATTCGAGTTGACAGAACTTGGAAGCAGGGGGACTAGCAATTGTTTTTGGAGAAGAGCTGCAAGCAAGGGGCTCTGGAGTGAGAAGTTCTCATGAATGTGAATTGCTATCCTTTCAGAATTTACTCCCTGAGAATTATACACTAAAAGGTCTTTTGATCTATAGACCACCAAGGCACGGACCCCTCTGTTACAGCTCTTAAGCCCTTTCCTAGAATCCAGTTTGGAGGGATAAAATTTTACTATATTAGGGGATTTTAATTACCACCTAGAGAAGAAATTAGACAATAACATTGCTATAGTGATGGAGGCAATGGCTGGTTTCTCTTTGGACCAGATCATCAAGCAAGATACGCACGTGGCCGGGCATATGCTTGATGGGATTTTCTCTTCCAATCCAAACATCGAAATAGCGGAAATAATGCCCGTTCCTTGGTCAGACCACAAAGCGATAGTATTCACTGCGAAGGTTGATCAGGTAAAATCAGTTCACACAATTGATCACAGGCTTGTCACCTATCAGAACTGGGCTAAGATCGATGCCTCTAGACTACAGGAACTGTTGCTCAGGACTACTCCAGAAATTGGGTCAGATAGCAATTCATCAGTTGATAATGTTTCCTCTTGGATCAAATCAGCGGTCAATATTGCAGCCCCTATTAAAAGTGTTATCCCTATGAGGAAAAACCCCTCAGAACCTTGGTTCACCGAAAAACCTAGGCAGCAAAAGCAAGTGTGTAGAAGGGCAGAAAGAAAATGGAGAGCCAATTATGATCAAAGGTGGAAAAGTGAAAATGCTAGAACATTAGCAGTCTACAAAAAACTAGTTATAGGGGAAAAAAAGTTATTATTTCACAACAAAAATAAGTGAGGCCAAGAATTCCAGCAAGGAGCTCTTCACCATGGTTACAAAATTAGCGAATCTCCCTGCTAAAAACCAAATGGAATGTAGCGCAGAACTATGTAATACACTAGGACAGTTCTTTGTAGATAAAGTCATGTCAGTGTATGACTCTTTTAAGACCATAATCAACACTGACATCCTACATTTGCACCCTACAAGAGGCATGGACATCCTAACCCCCAACATGAGCATCGGTTTTGCTGCCCCTTCAGCAGAACAGATTAGCCAGGTAATGAAGACAATTAGGTCTGGGGACTCAAGAGACCCATGCCCACCTCATGTTATGCATATGTTTCCAGAACTGTTAAGTGAACAACTAAATCTTGTATTCACAAAGATAATCCAGCCAGGCTTTTTTCCAGATGCCTGGAAATCAGCTTCAGACCTCCCTCTCTTAAAAAACCCAATTTGAAGCCTAATGAACCAATTTCAAGAATCCCATTCCCATCCAAAGTGTTCGAAAAATTGTTGAATAAACAATTGACACATTTCTTAGCCTCTAGAAACTTTCTGGATCCATCACAGAATGGATTTATGGAAGAACATGGAACTGAGACAGCCTTGGTTATGGCAGCAGAGGAACTTAGGAGTATACTGGACGCTGGGGGGAAGGCCGCCATGATTCTATTGAATATATCTGCGGCCTTCAACACTGTGAATCACAAGATACTCCTTGACCGTTTAGCAGAACTGGGGGTCCAAGACGATGCACTCAAGTTGCTGTCTTCATTTTTAACGGATAGAACTTTCTCAGTTAAATTAGGAGACTTCACATCCAAACCCTTCAGTTCACCTTGTGGAGTGCCTCAGGGATCCTCCCTGAGTCCTACTCTCTTTAATATTTACGTCACTCCATTGGCATCGATAATCAGAATGTGTGGGTTCTTGCCAGCTTCATATGCAGATGACATCCAAATAGTGGTGTCAGTTGCTATCAATAAGGAGGAAACAGCCGACCGATTTAATGACTGCATGAGGCAGGTCAATAAATGGATGCAGCTTAACTGCCTGAAATTGAACGGTGATAAAACCGAAGTGCTGCTGGGATCCGATGCGTACTTTTGGTCTCCTAAATGGTGGCCAGACAGCGTGGGTGAGCGCCCAACCCCAGTGGACAAAGTCAGAAATTTGAGAGTCACATTTGATAATAAATTGACCTTCAACGCCCAGATAAATAAAGTGTCCTCAACTGTTTGGCACATTTTAAAAACTGATCAGAAGAATACAGCCTCTTATCCCCCATGATTCATGTAAAACATCCAGATTATATTATGGCAACGGCTTGTATGCTGGGATACAAGTCCAACATCTAACTAAACATCGGCGGCTGCAGAATGCAGCAGCGAGGCTGGTGCTGGATATTTCTAGATCAGTGCCAGTTGCCCACAGACTACGAGCCCTCTACTGGCTACCGATAGAGAAGAGGATTATGTTTAAAACAGTCTGCTTGGCCTACAAGGCCCTTTATGGTTCGGGACTGCAGTTTTTAAGAACACAGCTGAAATGGTACGAGCCAGCCAGAAGCCTGAGGTCTGGTAATACAAAACTTTTACAGATACCTAAGTTTAAGCAGATCAGGTGAGAAGCTTCTTGTTACAGGAAACCAAGACCTGGAACCTTCTCTCAATCGGATGTATGACGTTACAACGCATGCTTTTACACCGCATGCCGTTACAACGCATTTTTTACACCGCAAGATCTGTTACAATGCAAGCCTTTACAACGCATGCTTTTACAACGACGTACACTAGATGGAGTGCTGACATTAGAAATGTATAATTTACTATTCTAACTCCAGTCCACGTTGCAGTAGGGAAGGTGTTTGGATAGTAAAACTACACTATTTCTAATGTTAGCACGCCATCTAGTGCATTTCGTTGTAATGGCATGCGTTGTAATGGCATGCGTTGTAACAGATTTCGCGTTGTTACAGTTTCGTTGTAATGGTAGTGCGGTGTAAAAGTTGCGTTGTAAACGTTGTATACCCTACTCAATCACGATAAAAAGCAGCCCTTCGCTTTTGTCCTTTAGAAAAGCCTTAAAACTTGGCTCTTTACCTCTTAAGTCAGCTCATTACCTTTTCGGCAATCTTTCTCACATCGACCCCTAGCGCCAAGACGCCTCCGGGCAATTGCGCGTTCTATAAATTTTAAAATCCAATCAAATCAATTTGAAGGTCAGAATAATCACATCACACCAGCGTCTTTTTACATGTTGAAATTGTTTAGGAACGTTCTCCCTTTTATTCCGGGAAACTACAGAAAACTGCTGTGTCGCTCTCATTGAATCAAAGCTAGACTACTGCAATGCCATCCATATCAACATTCCAAACGCAGGTGTCAGGCTGCTGCTGGTATTGTAGTAACAACAAAAACAGAGTGTGGAGGGTCCAAGGGACTGAATTTAAAGACCTGCAAGGAGGGTGTCCCCTGCTTACAACATACTATAACACAAAAACTCCTTGGGTCTAAGCTTACGATGTGTGTTTGAAGTGACAGATTATGTTAAGGTATCGACTCTCACTAAAGGAGAGAAATCCCTTTAGGACGATTACCCTCACTCACCAAAGGTGACATGCTTCATCATTTGGGAATCTCCTCTCAGTGGAAAAACCTAATTCCACTGAGGGCTACAACCCCCTCACTGTGAGGGAGGAGCTCAGGGATGTTTTAAAGTAGAAGCTGCTACACTCTCTGGGCTCCTAAAGTCCCGTGGTGAATAAGGTAAAATGCAAAAAATCGCAGCGCAAAGTAAAAAATAAATGTGATTTAAAACTACCTAGTGAGTAGCAAATGGATCTAACTTTATTGGCTTGCTCCCACTGGCAGGCATAGAAAAAGCAGTGCAACAGCAGTATGGAAATTAGACTGCTGATTGTGAACACACGGTCAACATGTTTCAGCCCCTCTGATCAGAAAAGTATCCGGGCTTTCGTCAGGACCATAGAAATATACAAAGCTGCTGCTTAAGTGAAAAAACCCATAAAGGTGCGAAAACAAAATATTATTGTGATACTAACCCATTGTCCAGTGTATTCTTCAGTAATACTGGAAATACCTAAAAGAACAGAAATTAGGCATCTGTCAGGTCAATAACCCATAATTTGTGAACAACAACACACAACAAAATAAGTTGATAAAGGGCCTTATTATATGTCCCTTACATCACCACTTTCAAAGGTGGAAAATAACTCACCCAATCTGATGGATATTTATAGCCTCACCTAAACCTGGCGACAGTTCAGGGAAGAGGGCCGCGCTCTACAAAAAGAAAAGTATAGAACTCTGTGTCATGTGTCTGACTCATCAAGTGCCCACAGATTTATACATTAAAAAAAAAAGCAAAAAAACAGAGGAAGACACGTACTGCTCAAGTTCCTGAAACAAAACATTGTCTGCAGACTGAAGATAATGGCATAGAAGTGTATTCTTAAATTTCTGTTCAAATCTCTCTCTTCATATGGCTCATTTTAGGAAGTCATAACTAAGCCTGGGCAAAGCACTACGCTACGCTCGCGTAGTTTGCGAAGTTCGCGCTACTTCGCACTACGCGAACTGCACGTAGCACAGTGCGAACAAGCGTAGCGTAGTGTTGCGTAGTGCTGCGGTAATTTTTTGCTTGCTCGCGGTCCTCAACGTCAAGTTGGCGACCGCGAGCAAGCAAAATGACATCCCGGCGAGACTTTTTCCTTGTTCGCGATCAGCAACTTCAAGTTGGCGAACCCAAACATGGAAAATAAACCTCCCGGCGAGATTCCCAACGCGAGGAGGTCAGGTTTCTCATTGCGAGTGGTCGCGTATGCTCGCGACCGCTCGCGATGAGAAACTACCAGTTCGCGTTGAGAAAGCTGAAGCTCGAGTAAAAATCTACTCGAGCAGCAGAAAACTACAGCTCGCACTGTGCAAGATGCCATTTTCAATGATTGCACAGTGCCGGTTGCTTGTCCGCACTGTGCAATAATTGAAAACGACATCTGGCACAGTGCGAACAAGGTACTACGCAGTTCGCGAAGTGCTACGCGTAGCTTACGTAGTGCGAACTTCACTTTGCGTAGCTTCGCGAAGTGCTACTTCGCGAACTATGCCCAGGCCTAGTCATAACTCCCTTCTTAAGCACGAGGTAAGGTCATGTTGCAATACAAATTGCCACAGGTATCGCTAAACCTATGTAATATCATGCTTGAACCTATTGTAATATCAACTAAATGTACCACTTGTTAAAAAATGACTGAGTGTTCCTAGCGCCGCAAATCAACCATACTTGCACTGTAGTATGTGCTATGAGAACACCTAAACAATTAAGCAACGTGTACTCACCTCTCTGTCGGTACCCTGTTGCAGACTGAGGCTGTGACCGGAGGCACCGATCGGAAGGCGCCGCTCGAATTTAAAGTGTTTGCAAACTACTGCTCCGTCCCCGTAGCTGGTAAAGGACCCCATAGTAGTTTGTGAGGTGCCTGATGAAAAGACGGGGGAAGTTAGACATATATGCGTCTGCGCGGCCTGCTAATGCTGATCATCGCGCGCATGCACAGTCAATTTCAGGGGGAATTTTTTTTTGATCGTGTTGCGTCCAATTGCAAATAGTACAATGGTTTAAAAACATGGATCGCGAGTGAGCTGTCTAAAAAAACATGATTGATCAAAAACATATTAATAAACACTACATATCATGAGCGCAGTTTATGTTTATACCAAACACTGATCTCTACGTGCCTGTGCAGGATTGCTCAATAACCATTAGCACAATTAACATATTGCATGAAGTCCAGAATTCAGTCATAAGATGAAAATGGAGGGATCTCTTTTATGGCCAGACAAGCGTGTTAAACATACCTCAGTTGATTTATAAATTTATAATAAAACACCATGATTTAAAGTGTCACATTTTGTGTTTGTGTTACAAATTTGGCTTCCCTATGCCCCAATAATGAGTACAACCCTAAAAGGCAAGGACCTATATAGCCCTCTATTAGTAGTAGTAACACTTGTTGGCTATAGATAGTAGGCATGTCAAGTCTTGTAAAATGTGTAATTTATAGCAAAAGCCAGGGAATATCATCATTCAGGCCTCTAGTATCAGTATGAAGCCTAAACCCCCAGCGTTGTTCACGAATGAGCAAAAATTTGGAAAAGTCCGTAATATGTGGTGGAATGTAAGGTTGCTTGAGGACTACCCAGCTCAAATCAGTGTCTGAATGATTCAGATCTATAAAGTGATTGGTCATTTTTTTTGACCTTTTCTTGCAGCGCATGGTACTTTAATGCTCAAGAATTCTCGTTTTCACTTTACGTGTAGTCATACCCACGTAGCGCAAGCCACATGGGCATGTGATCATGTAAACCAATTTTTCACTGTTACAATTAGTGTGCTTTGACAGTATCCATGGTCGGTCAGTCCCAATGTGTATTTCAGTAGTGTGTCTAGTTTGTGCACACGTAGCACAGGAACCACAAGGGAAATGCCCCGTACAGGAGGTAAACCCCATAGTGATGTTTGGTATCCTGTCTCTCTCAAGGTGGGTCTTGGGTGTACAATCTGATCCTTAATATTGGAGCTTCTTTTAAAAACAAATAGAGGTGGTGGTGTAGGAGAGACCCCAATATTGAGCATTTTCCAATGTTTCAGGATTCTCTTCTTTATGTCATTGGAATACCCACTATAAGTATTAACACACGTAAGTCTCTATTGCTCTTCTTTAGGTGGAGTAATCTCGATTAGAGCTTGCCTGTTGATATTGGGCGTTCTTTTTTTCGAGTTACGAATGGCTCTTGCCGGATAGTTCCTTTCCTTCAGTTGAAGAACTAGTTGTTTAGAATGTTCCTCATATTTCGTCAAGGACGTGCAGTTGCGTCAAACATGTAAGAATTGCCCAAACGGCAAATTCTCACGGAGAGCTTTTGGATGAAAGCTCCGATATGAAAGTAGTAAATTATGTGCCGTAGGCTTGCGATAAATTTCAGTCCCCAGATTGATTCCTTCTGGGAAGATCCGTACATCTAAAAAGGGTAGACTAGTCCCGGGGAATTCAAAAGTAAATTTAAGAAACTCATTCCTTGTGTTCAACCATTAATGGAATGATTTAACAGAGTCCGGAGGACCCCTCCAGCCCACAAAAATGTCGTCGATATAACGCTTACATATTTGGATATGCTGTACATAGGGATTGTTCTCTTGCAATAACTCTGTTTGTTCAAAATTGTGTAAATAGAGATTAGCCAAACTGGGAGCGAAAACACTGCCCATGGAAGTACCAGAGGCTTGGATAAAACATTCTTCTTCAAATTTGAAGAAATTCTCCTTCATGGCCAGTGTGGCACAGGCCATGATAAAATGTACGAGTGTTATACTATCCATGGTGGTGTTATTGAGCAGTTTCTCAATCGTTGATAGAGTCTCATCTTGTGGTATACAGGTGCATAAAGATTCGACATCGAACGAGACTAAATAGTCCTGTTTAATATCAAAAGATGTTTCTGCCAAAAGGCGTTATAGGTCCTTGGTGTCTTGTACATAAGTAGGCATACTACGTACTATAGGTCTCAAGAAAAAATTTAGAAAAGTTGATAAAGGCTCCAAAATGGAGCCAATCCCAGAGATAATGGGCCTCCCTGGTGGTGGTAGCTGCTCCTTGTGTATTTTAGGAAGAACATAAAAGTAAGGAGTTATAGGATGAGGGGTTACTAAAAATGAAGCCGCTTGATCAGTTACCCACCCTTTTTCTTTTGCCTCATCTACCATTCTCTTGATAGTCAGGGTCAAACGTGCGGTGGGGTCCATTTTCAATGATCGATAAAATCTGGTATTCTCAAGCTGGCTTTTGCACTCAGCTCTGTATGTTACAGTGTCAAGAATGACAGTTGCTCCGCCTTTAGCCGCCGGTTTGATAGTAATAGACTCATCCTCGAACAGTCGTTGTAAGGCATGATGTTCTAGTTTATATGGATTGTGAAATTGTCTCTTGTTATTCTGACACAAATTAGAAACATCCTTCAACACTGCTTTCTCAAAGGTAATAAGTTCTACAGGAACCATGTGTTACTGAGGGTTGAATGTAGAGCGGGGTCTAAGTCCCGTGTTAATACTGTCCTCGTTGGCATTATTCAAAGAATTATTTTGAAAAAAGAATGAAGACGTATTTTGTGAAAGAACAAGGCTAACTACTGCCTCACTTGAAATGTGTCCCCTTTGTAGGTGGGTACATATCCCAAGCCCTTTTCTAAAACCGCCACTTCTATAGGTGTCAACGAGTGACTGCTCAAATTGACATCTAGGCTGTTTGATAGTAACTCACTGGGCCCCGTGGAAAACTCATGTAGTGGTGTAATATTAGAGGTGTTAAAGGTACCTGTCTCAGCTATATCCATAGTTTCCATCTCCGTTTGATCTAAACTGGTTGATTGCTCCTCCCCGGTGGTGGAGGTCTCGTATTGCTGCGTGTTCTGGATGACGGCGGAGGACTCCAGTGCACGCTCATTTGCTGGCTTCTCCTGTTGCGTCCTCTGGATCGCCGGGGGCCTTGTCCTAAAAAAGACGGATTCGGGAATATATTGTTATATGGTTGCATTGGAAACATTGGTGGTTGAAACGAAGGGTGTGTGAAGCCAAATGGACCTGGTTGCCACCATTGTGGAGGTGTTGGACCAAAAAATGCTCCTCTTCTTTGACCCCTGTTCCGTCTATTTGACCCCCTCCAACTCTGTCCATCAGCTACCAAGGAATCATAATCGGTAGATCCGTCCTCGCTCCCTGAGGTGGAGTAGTTTGAACCATACTTTCTACCCCTTTGATTGAATTGAGGAGGTGTGTAGGAGTCCCTGGTGTAAGGATATTCCTTTTCAAAGGCAAACTTAGCCAAGACTTTTTAAAATTTAGTTATTTAGAAAGCTAAGACAGAATCTTTGAACGCTTTGTTATTTTTGTTTGTCTCGTCTGATTGTTTTTTATACACCGTATTGACCAAGTAAGATTTAATTTGATTTTCTATGGTCTGTATTTCAATCAAAATAGTATTTGCAATACGCTTGGCAGTATTGATGATTAATATTAACCAGTCCCTCGTGCACCGCCAGGCCACGAGAGACCAGTCTTTCAAAAAACCTTTATCATCCAAAAACAATCTTGGGACATTGGTCACTATAAGACCTGTCGGTGCACAATTAGCTCGCAAGTATTCCGTCATAATGGCTCCATGGATATATATATACGGGAATGGGATTTCTTTAATGTAAGTAATCTACCCTATTCGTCCATAGTAGTAGAGCCAATACTGGATGTACTGTCTAAAATGCTGGGTGTAGTCAATATATCACGGGCCATAGCCTCCTTGAAAGCTAGGCATTGTATTTCTGCCATGTTAGTATAGCACCACGTCTGCAGTGTAGTGAATTCTAACAAAGAGCAGCAAGTGGACCTATGTCAAAAAGTAGAGCAATAAAAGTTGTATCTCTACCCTAGGTAGATACACAAAGTAAAAGACCCGCGGCCCGACAGCCGCTCAAATATAGTGTCCCCTGCTTACAATATACTGTGTTATAGTATATTGTAAGCAGGGGACACCCTCCTTACTGGTCTTTAAATTCAGTCCCATGGAACCTCCACTCTCTGTTTTTGTTGTTACTATATTTGAGCGGCTGTTGGGACGCAGGTCCTTTACTTTGTGTATCTACCTAGGGTAGAGATACAACTTTTATTGCTCTACTTTTTGACAGAGGTCCACTTGCTGCTCGATTTTGTTAGGATTCACTGCACTGCAGACGTGGTGCTATCTTCACCTATCATCTTCTATTGAGTAGTTTTGCTCTACTCCTTTTTGGTCCAGCGCCTAGACACCCCCGGGTAGTAGTGCGTTTAAAAAATGCTTTTTTCATTTCATTTCATAAAAGACAGTGTTCTACGCGGAGACAAACTGGAATGAGATATGTTTTTATTCTTTGTTGTTCTTGAAAATTCCCATTCCTCATCAACATTGCTGTGCGGCAATGTGAAGAAGAGTATGGCTACTTTTGAAAGAAGGAAAAACATGCTCCTCCGAGTGCCAAGTACAGTGAATTCACTCTCAATGGAATGGCAAAGTACATCCACCCTGCATGACGCAATCTCACCAGTAACACAGTCTATTTAAATTGCAGCCTTTCTCTTTATGGATATGTACTCAAAATTGGTGTCTTGCAATTGTTCTTATTCTTGTTCTGAGCTCCTTAAAAAGTGGAAGACTGTAGCATGCTTGAGCATGTGATCATGACATGGGAGGACTTTCAAAGCATAGTTTACCACATTCTGGTGACTGGGTCTTCCCTTTGTGGCAAGAGGTTACAATTAAGAAACGCAGATAACAGAGTCAGAAAGAATAGGGAGCAGACTTCAGACTGAATGGTCTTGAAATACTGAACAATTCTAATTAATCTGACCCTGCTACCTTTCTTACTATCATTTTTACCAAGAAGTATGCACATAGAGCATTAAAATGTTTGTTACTCTGTTTTCAGGGTTTCAGTTGTGAAGAACCAGAATAAACACCCACAACACAGCAATGAAGCCTGCTATTCTTCTTCTGTTCCTTGGAGTCTATGTGTGCTCATGTAAGTTTGATGCAAAACTATTGTTTTTCAAGTACAGTTTTTATCTGTCAATCGTAAATTCTGTGCTTCCGATAGGGTTTGGGTAATTCCAGCTGTGGGAGTTCAATGGATCATTTGGAAAATACTTGGCCAGTCATTAGAATTTTGACTGTCCAAACACACCTTAATTCAGTGCCTACTTGGTATGGTTTGAGTGTTGTTTTCTGCCCAAACGTCATTGTACAAACATATGTGCAACAGTATTTTAGACACATTGAGGTCAAAGGATAGGGGTGAAGAAGGTGGGTATTGAGTTGGTCCGTAATCCTGTTTGAGTAGCAAGGGGGATTGCTGATGTAAATTATAGCTCATCACTGCACAAAGCCATTATTAATAGAGCTGTACATAACCAGGGCTAATTACAATATTAGGAACTTGAAACACAGTCTCTGTCTTATGTGCATAATGTTTAAGACACATTTAAGAAAACAGTGTACAGGAGGCTTTCTGGCAGATATAGAGTATGCTATTAATTTCAATAAAGGAATCTGTCAAAGAATCAAACGGAAACCACTTTCCATTCCGCCAGGGACATTTTTAATGGCATTTGAATACAAGGACATCATTTATCTTTTAAACCGTTTAATGTGGAGGACATGTTCCCAACAGTATCTCAAATCTGTGGTAAACACACAGGATGAGATGGTTACATCACCTATCTAGCAATACAAAAAGATGATGGTCAGAATGCTGAACATTGTCAAGCATTCACCCCGTCATAGATCTGGGTTTAATCCATCATTCTTTTGCGTGCCACACCATCCAGTTTGAATCCATCCAAATGCAAATCATTCTTGGGCATGCTCACCATGAGAACCATCCAGTCCACCACGAACTACCAGGCCAGGTCCTCCTGGGACTAAAAGCATTCCGGGACCAGTTTAGGACTTTCACCCCTCATCAGCCAGCCTAGCTTGAATCCAGTGGCTTAGCGAGCATGTGACCCACTTCTTGGCACAGCCTTGCCACTGAGGACGACTGGTCCCAGGATGCTTATTTTCTGGTCCAGGAAGGACCTAGCTTGGCAGTTCGGGCTGGACTGTTCGCATGGGGGAGCAGGGTCAAACTGATTTGCATATGGCTGGGTCCAAACTGTGGTGACATGGCGAGCAAAAAAAAAGATGAATTTAATGCAGATCTGTGACTTAGGATGAATGTCTGAAAATGTTCAGCATTCCGTCCATCATTTTATGTTTTGCTACATCACCTATCTCTCTTTCATGGGAACCTCTTGTGCCAGCACCAGGAGATTCCTTGCTACCTATCTATCAGAATCTCTTCCACTCTAGGTGAACAAACATTACGGACTGGCACACAAATTGTTTTCTATGTTCTATCCACTGCAGGACAGCATGAGGTATGTCTGAACTCAAAGCCTCTCTTTTCCTTTCAAATTAAAGTGCTAAATCTATCATTTTCCCTGGTACCTTCACCACATGCAGAATCCAAACAAGAATCACTGCATGGCTATTTCGGCCTGGCTTGACCATGTGATCAAAGAACTAAAATAAGCCTCCTTTTGGAAACATGAGTTTCACGTTACCATTAATCTACCTGAGCAGGAGTTTGAAATGTACTGGAACTTGAACATTTTGCAAAATGTACATTAATAAAGGGAAGAGAAATTCACAACATGGCCTAGAGCCTGATTTCACCTGCAGACAACTCAACACTCCTCTTTGAACTCCCATGGAGTGGTAGAAAGTAGGCTTATTGCTGCATCTCCCTCACCCCCTGCTGTTAATATGAAACACCATAGAACACCAGCAACATTTCTAGATATGCGGCATGTGAATGTGGCAATGTATCCCGGAAAGGAACACTTGATTACGCCGCCCACAAGCTCCCTTCCAGCACTTCTTGAACCTTGGTACGAGACGACTACCAAAGATCTGTCCCGAAGGATGATTAAACCCAATGGCACATAAGGAGCAGGATGGTGCATCCCAAGCAGTATGGTCCCAGAATGTTGAGTCTTTAATTTCGTGCTACCTTAATATTGTATCAAAATTATGAATCACCAAAACACCAAGAGAAGAATAGATGGGTAAGAATATGTGTGCTCATTTTTACTCTGTAAGCATTCCTTGATGATATATCTCTCCAAAGAACACAGATTTAGAGATAAGAATAGTAAATCTAGACTTACCTAAAAAATATTTACCTTCTTTACATTTTGTTTGTAGATATTATTGCTATAGTATTTTAATAGTACAAAAATAAACTCGATATTTTGCCTTACAGTTTTCTCAATCACAGATGGAAGAACTTTAGGCAGAGAGACCCCAACAAGGTGGGGCTCACCTAAATAGGATATGATGTCCTTTGCCAGGGGCATGGAGGTGGAGGCAGGGGAAGGGGGCTCCCCTTCCAGCTCTAAATAATCCCAGCAGTGTGTATGCCATTACCACTACACCTATCTCTGTCTTTCGCCATCAATGATTTAGGATGTATGACGTTACAACGCATACTTTTACAACGCATGCACTTACAACGCAATTTTTACAACGCAACATCAACTACAACGCATTCCATTACATCGCATGACACTACAACGCATTTTTAAAAACTACCTTTACAACGCATTCCATTACATCGCATACTACCTTTACAACGCATACCATTACAACGCATAATGTTAAATTGCATTTAAGGTAAGTATTGGATAGTATAGGGGTAAAAATTACTATTAAAACTCCAGGGGGTGCAACAGTAGGGTAAGTGTTGGATAGTATAGGGGTAAAAATTACTATTCTAACTCCAGGGGGTGCGACAGTAGGGTAAGTGTTGGATAGTATAGGGGTAAAAATTACTATTGTAACTCCAGGGGGTGCAACAGTAGGGTAAGTGTTGGATAGTATAGGGGTAAAAATGACTATTCTAACTCCAGGGGGTGCAACAGTAGGGTAAGTGTTGGATAGTATAGGGGTAAAAATTACTATTATAACTCCAGGGGGTGCAACAGTAGGGTAAGTGTTGGATAGTATAACGGGTAAAAATTACTATTCTAACTCCAGGGGGTGCAACAGTAGGGTAAGTGTTGGATAGTGTAGGGGTTAAAAATTACTATTCTAACTCCAACACTTACCCTACTGTTGCACCCCTATACTATCCAATACTTACCTTAAATACTTACTTACCTTAAATGCAATTTAACATTATGCGTTGTAATGGTATGCGTTGTAAACGTAGTATGCGATGTAATGGAATGCGTTGTAAAGGTAGTTTTTAAAAATGCATTGTAGTGTCATGCGATGTAATGGAATGCGTTGTAGTGGATGTTGCGTTGTAAAAATTGCGTTGTAAGTGTAGTGCGTTGTAAAAGTTGAGTTGTAAAGGTTGTTCCCCATGATTTATGTATCTGCTCCTTCTCACAATTGCTGCAGCTGCACTCAGGTGTTGTACCACACATCCCTACTAGATGTCCCTCGAAAGAGAGCACAAATGGAGCAGTACTCAGGTCCTTACTTCGTGACACTGAATGAAATCGTTCCTGGAGGGTCCTCTAAACTCAACAAAGGGTGTGTAATACCTCAGATTGCTAGAAAGTCAGAGGAAGCAATAATCAGCTACCAGATGCACTTTGAAGCCTGCTGACATCTCACATCAGGATAAATAGCAATATTCTTCCTTTGCGCCTCCTCTATTGTAAAATGTGACAGCATTTTCTATGAGGGGAAAATTACCTCAGCCTCAATCTCTCCTAAGGAGATCTTCCAAATTGCTAAAACCTTAGTAACTCTACCTTAGAAAGCCCAAACCTTAGAGGGGGCACAAACCCGCTGTAACAATCTTGCAGAATTTTTCCATCAATAAATTCTGAATATCTATCTATCTTTTCCAGTTTTTCATAATGACTCAAGTGCCTGTCAAATGGCAGAATTGGTCGAGGAACCTCAGTTTTCATTAGAGCAATTTCCTCTCCTAGATTTCACCTCACTTGACCTGATCATGTCCAAGGTAACTTCAGGCTCTCCCATTGATCCTGCTCGTCCTCAGTCACTTGCCCTGGTCACTAACACTATTCGTCCCGTCATCCTCTATATACTAAATGTATCTATCTCTTCTGGTGTGGTCCCTCCTACTTGGAAATGTGCCCGGGTGAAGGCGCTTTTAAAAAAAACTTCTCTTGATCAGTCCAATCTGAACAATTCCCGTCCCATATCTCTCCTTCCTTGGTTGAGCAGGTTGCTTGAGAAACATGTGAACACCATGTTAGTAGAGTACTTGGAGTCCAATCATCTTCTTCACTGCTCTCAAACTGGCTTTCGTCCTCAGTTGGGGACGGAGACTGCCCTTTTAGCTGTAACTGAGGAGGCGAGGAAGATAGTAGATCGGGGCAGCACGGCAGCAATTATTCTTCTTGACCTTAGTGGAAGAGTTTGGCTCAATGGTTAGAGTGGCAGACCCTGAAGCAGAGTTCTGGCCAGGGTCCAGGGTTCGATTCCCGCCTCGGCGGGGCTCGGGCTCAATTTCCTCGGACCTGTCTATTCTCGCCTCGGCGCCTACTCTAATCACAGGCCCCACGCTGCAACTCTGGGCAATATCTTGCTTAGCCTCCACACCGGCCCCAACAGTGCTAAGGATGCCTGGCTTCACCCTGGGGTGCCCAGGAGTGGACACTTCACAGGGAAAGCCAGGAGGGGTTCCACAGCGGTATGAGTATCAGTGCCAGGAAACAGCATAGGCGACACCGCAAGGTGGCCGTCTGGTGACAGTGTGCTCTATAAGTACCTTTACGTTTACTTAGTGCCGCATTCTACACTGTCAATCATAACATTCTGATGTGCCGCCTTAAACACCTTGGTGTTTCCGGCTCAGCCTTAGCTTGGTTTCGATCATTTTTTCCAGGTGTTTGAAGGAGATGTAGTGTCTAACCAGCTGCCGTTAAGCTGCAGGGTACCTCAGGGCTCGTCCCTGAGCCCCACGTTGTTTAATGTTTATATGAGCCCCCTAGCTGAGATTGTCCATCCTTTCGGCATAAAAATGATCACCTATGCAGATGACACTCAGCTCGTGGTGGCATTAAACCACCCCAAGAGGTCATCGGGCTCTCTGGGTCCATGCCTAGATGCAGTTGCCGGATGGATGGAACTTTCTTACCTCAAGCTCAACGGAGATAAGACCGAGCTCATGTTTCTCGGCAACTCCCTCTCCATCAATCCTGTTTCTTTCTGGCCGGACTGTCTTGGTCCCGCCCCAGATCCTAAACCCCAGATTAAGAGCCTGGGGTTATGGCTTGATAGTGCTCTTAGTTTTGATTTCCAGGCCACTAAGCTTTCAGCCACCTGTTTTGGCCTTATGAGGCTATTGCGTAAGATACTTCCTCTTCTTCCCTTCCACATGAGGAGGATTATGGTCCATGCCCTGATTCTCTCTCGCCTGGACTATGGTAATGCCCTTTACCTGGGATCTCCTCATTTTACCTCACATAAGCTCCAGGTGATCCAGAACTGTGCGGCTCGCCTGCTTCTTCAGATCCCTCGCAGGCAATCGACTGAACCCGTATTGAGGAGCCTTCATTGGCTCCCTGTCAGAGCACGAATACAATTCAAAGCCATATGCTTGGCACACAAAGCCTTTTGGCGTAATTATCCATTATCCATTCTCTCATCACTCCTTACCATCCGTTGCGTAATCTTCGTTCAAGTTCCTCTTTGTTGTCTGTTGCTGTCAAAATACGAAGATCTAGATGGGGTGGTCGTTCTTTCTCTTTCAATGCTTCTAATCTCTGGAATGCCCTTCCGCACAATCTTCGGACGGAGCCAAGTCTATCGACTTTTCAGAAACTTCGGAAAACCTACCTCTTTAAGGACTCCCCTTAAGCTTTCTGACCACTATCCTTATTTGCACGTATGCAGCCGTGGGAAGGCCTCAGGGTAGCCAGGTGTAATTTCATTCATTCATTCATTAAGCTGCACTTTAGCCCAGTACACTCAAATAGATTTATTTGAGATTATCACTAAATGTTTCACTCCTTGTGCTCTAATAATATTATCATTTGACCTTTATTTCCTAATCATCTTAAAAGACAAATCCAACAGGTTTAGTTTAAATGTGATAATTATTTACAGTAAGTTCTCTTTATGAGTGGCTTCCATAGTCCTATTAATGACATGCACGGGCATAGATTTGACTTATGTTGGTGTTGAGTAAACGCAATACTGGCATTTAATGTCTATAACAACCATGTGCAGCAAAGGTAGACGAACACGCTTACAGAGAAGCCACTCTGTCAGTTGAATTTAAATATTTTTTTCATTGTAGGGCAGCTGATGAGGTCTGGCAGGGCAGCTTGACTTCATCAATGCATCACAAAGGTAGAGAAAGATGAGCGAGCGAAAAGGTGCTGCATGCAGCAGATTGGAGACGAGCCTGACAAGGAATGACAGATACCATGCAAAATCAATGCTACTCCTGTTGAATGTGATCTGAAGGCCATCTGCTGTCTTGTGACTTGCATGCTGCCAGCCCACCTGCGGCTGCTCTGTCACTTCCTTGTCAAAGTTAGTTTAAGCTGAATATTAGAAGAGGAAAGAGCATAAAAAGAAATAACATCTCCCTAATGAACATTTTATATAAAACATGTTTACTAGCACTATGATGTAAACGCAACTCACTTACCTTCTATATATAGCTCGGCCTCACTGGCTGGGCCTGAAAAATGCTGCAGGTCACCTTCATCTCTATCGTCCTTCATCTTCTAGTCAGCACCCAGCAGGCCACCTTCATCTCTATCGTCCTCCATCTTCTAGTCAGCACCCAGCAGACCACCTTCATCTCTATCGTCCTCCATCTTCTAGTCAGCACCCAGCAGGCCACCTTCATCTCTATCATCCTCCATCTTCTAGTCAGCACCCAGCAGACCACCTTCATCTCTATCGTCCTCCATGTACTAGTCAGCATCCAGCAGGCCACCTTCATCTCTATTATCCTCTATCTGCTAGTCAGCACTCAGCAGGCCCACCTTCATCTCTATCGTCCTCCATGTACTAGTCAACCTCCAGCAGGCCCACCTTTATCTCTATCATCCTCTATCTGCTAGTCAGCATCCAGCAGGCCCACCTTCATCTCTATCATCCTCCATCTTCGGGTCAGCACCCAGCAGGCCACCTTCATCTCTATCATCCTCCATCTTCTAGTCAGCACCCAGCAGGCCACCTTCATCTCTATCGTCCTCCATCTTCTAGACAGCACCCAGCAGACCACCTTCATCTCTATCGTCCTCCATGTACTAGTCAGCATCCAGCAGGCCCACCTTTATCTCTATTATCCTCTATCTGCTAGTCAGCACTCAGCAGACCCACCTTCATCTCTGTCATCCTTCATCTACCAGACAACATCCAGCAAGCCCCCTTCATCTCTATCGTCCTCCATGTACTAGTCAGCATCCAGCAGGCCCACCTTTATCTCTATTATCCTCTATCTGCTAGTCAGCACTCAGCAGGACCACCTTCATCTCTATCATCCTCCATCATCTAATCAGCACCCAGCAGGCCACCTTCATCTCTATCATCCTCCATCTTCTAGTCAGCACCCAGCAGGCCACCTTCATCTCTATCATCCTCCATGTACTAGTCAGCATCCAGCAGGCCACCTCCATCTCTATCATCCTCCATCTAATAATCAGCACCCAGCTTGTTCTACACTCTGGCATGAACAGTTGAGTGGTGAACTCCGGGGCTAGTTGGAGAACATGCAAAAAGGTCTCTTTCTCTGCAACCTGCAGCTATCTGTTGCTGCAACTACAGCTTGCAGAGTAGCTGTAACAAGCCACCCCTCGCTCTGACCAGAGATAGCCGCCACAAATGAAAGAGATCCCAAGCCATTTCGACCCATCAATGTAAAACCACCTTTCCAAACGCTGCAGAATACCCCTGTGAACTGATACAAACTGTGATGGAACTTGTCAAACAATCAATGGCTGAAGAATGTATATACTGAAGGTTAACAAACAAACCACAATAAATACTATATCCATAATTGCAAGTGATTATGGCCACAGCTCCAGTGATCACATCATACATGTACACAACAAAACCACACTGCAACAGAACAATTCACCATAAACATGTACATTGATAATGATTTGTTTGTCAATTGTAAGTGAATAAAAAGCTAATCTAAAGAATTTTACAATACAGCCATTAAACAGCTATTAACTATTCAAATAGAGCAAAATGGCTTCTAATATTGTTCTACAGACACTTTCCCCAAAAAGTACTGGCAAAAATGTTCTTCTTCAATCAAGCAACTCCACATTTAGACTAACTATGTGCTCCCCTGTTTCACCTGCCCATGAAGGACAGGAAGAAAAGAGTAAGGGGCTTATTTACAAGCCCCTTGCGAAGCCGGGGAGCCACTTTTGACATGGGAAAAAGTGATGTACCGGCGGCGCAAGGGTCTTTTAAATAACCCTCTAAGTTTTCAGACGGCGAAACTGAGATTGCAAAGCAAGACAGAAATAATTGTTGGCTGAGAACAATTGAAAGCCATACAACTAAATAGGAACTAATTAAAAATGAGGAACCACCTTGGTAGGACGAGTTGCTTGTTCACATAATTATTTGATACAGTTTTAATGGCATCATTGACTCACAAACATCTGTTTTTTAATTTAGAGACATTGGTATTCCAACACATTTTGTGATTTATTATATTGCCTAGATATTAATAGTTGATGGCATAATGAGTAGGAGAAGGGTTTATTACCCATTTGAATGCTGGTTTACGGGATCCAAAGGCCATATATTTCTTTTAGGTAATTTGATCTGAAGAACATTAGCAATATTATATTTGCACAAATGATTTAGTTGTTTTGAAGGACAATTTGGGCCATTGATTAAATAATCAGGTCCTCAGAACCTGCCAGGTCTGTGATCCTCACCCCACCAAGCTCCAGAGCAGGATCATCCAATGGATGCAAAGAACCGAGCAAATCTGCGATATAAAAAACCCATAAAACACATTTTGTGTTCTTTTTGTATTTTAGGTGTTAGGCCATTTCCATTTAATAATTTCACTTGCACCCAAGTATCACCATAAAATTCTAATTACAATTGGAACAAGAAATGGTAAATTCCCCATGAGTACAATTTGGCCAGTGGCGGTTCCCGTCAACTTTATAAAAAGCTGTAAACTAGCTGTTATTACAAGCACAAAGCTTGTGGCCACTTCTATCCAGTGCTTTGCTTGCCAAAGCCGTCAGGGCGCTAATCCAATGTTGACCAATTAGCCATGAAGCCCCTTTAAGAACATTTGTAATAGTTTCTAGTGTAAGGCCAGTACGTAACTGGGCTGTTAGTTGAGGAGTGAGAGCCCTACTCAAATAATAAACTCAGTCCTTGTCAGGGTGAACTAAAAAAGTGTCTAAATAAACCTGTGCTTAACACTCTGGTAGCTTGTCACAAACGTAGCTAGGCTAAACTTAGAGGCAATTTGAAAAATATTTATGCAACACTCAAACAGTAATAAAGTGAAAGCACAATACATGCACAAATCCAAACCAATTTAGAAATATAGAGCAGGTTTTAATAAATAAAACCACACCAAAGCCACAAAAATCCAACCAGATTTGTGCATTTTAAACTTTTATGTAAATATAGCACCAAGAAGTAAAAAGTGGCAATCACAGCTATCTGGTCAAGCTAGTCCACGTCCGAGTCAGTAGTTCAGGCCGAGCGTGATCGAGCAGGTTTATCCCAGTGGAAAGATTACCATCTAGTCCACTTCCATGTGAGGAGATTCAGCGAGAGCTTTGCAATGGTGGGGGAGAGCAAGGTAATCGTTCTTGGCGCAATCGGTCACCAGTCAATGTTTGACAGTGAGGGGATCACTTTTGGTGCAAAGAGCTGGTTGCTGGTTAGAGCTTCGGAGTGGTGGGAATCATGAACAGTTGTTGGTAGTGTGAAGAGCACACTGTAAGTGAATTCGGAGGCTGTTGGCCATCATATGCTGGTCCCATATTGGCCTCAGTGAAATCCATCTAAGTTCACGAAGAGACAGGGGATGATTCTTTACCAAACCAATGACTGAAGGACCTCTAGATTTTAAGCTGGAGTCTAGTTTTTGCAGATGTGAGGCAGGAGGAGTACACTCGAAGGCCCTCATTTACAGGGATTTGGCATAGTGCTGCGCAGCAAGTCACCTTGCGTGCTGCCCTACACCAAAGTGAAAGGTCAGGAATGCACTGTATTTTGCACAACAGTGCATTCCTGTCCAGTCTCCAAGTCCTGGGACCATTTCAACCACTTAGCACCAATGTATGCACCCTTGCACCATGGTAATAGAGTGCCTCAACTGCATGCAGGATTGTTTTTGCTCAGGAAGGGGCACCTTCCTGCACGGAAACAATCCTAAGAGACATTTTCCTTTTTCTATGTGTGCTGCAGAATGTAGCTTACATAGAAAGAGGAAAAACAAAGAGAAATAAAGATATTTCTCCTTGTTATGCCTCACCTAAGGAGGCAAAAGAATTCTCCAGGTTTACGTGATTTTGTAATTCTGGGGCAGAGTCAAAATCCATGGGAGTTGTGTGGAAGCAACCACCGCAATGCCCAAGGAACACCTCATGAGTGCAGAGTAAAGCGATGTGGCAATTTGAGCTGCGTCGCCTCACACAAGATATATGAGGCCACTCCAATGCCACACAGGGTGGCTTTGAGTGGCTTTATAAATCTGATTCAGATCCCTGCGTCACACATGTACCACTTTACGTGGTGCAAAAGGCTCTCATAAATAACCCCCCAAGGGTCCAGGAGCGAGGGAGGCACCTCTTGGGGTGATCAGGACTCACTCCAGCAAACGTTAGCAGCAGGGTCCAGGCAGGCTCAGTTGGTGCTGATCATCTGGTCAGTTGCAGGGGAGGCCTCCAGAAGCTTGTTGTGTCACTTTAGCTCAAAAAGAAAGATCAGCCAGCTGACCCTTTGGGGCACTACTGAGATTCCGGGTTCAATGTTCTAATGAGAGGTCCTGAGGGTGCTACTTTTATACCCAGTGCCAGCCTGTGTGTTGTGGGTCACCCCTTATGCCTACCCCTAAATGGTTCTGGTCAGTTCTACCCCTTCAATAGGTTTAATTCTAAGCGGTCTAGGGCAACAAAGGGCAGGCAGGCCCACGTGTGTGTTGCATTTGCCAGTGACAGTACAGGCAGAATCAGAAGCCAGGAAGGGGATGGGCACAGCCCTCAAGCTACACTTTGAATCTCAGGAAGGGCTGAGCATAACCTCCAGGCCATCCAGCTCAGGGAAAGAACACCCCTTAACAAACCCAAGGTCCTCTTGACACCTGTTTTGAAGGAATACACGTCATACTACAGGAAGGCAATTCATAGCACTGTTACCAAGGACACTGGCAAAAAGGCACATTTGGTTAGGGCAGAAAAAGGCAAACTTTCTAAAAGTGGTTGTGAGACTTGATAGCCTTAGGGTGGTCTTCCCCAACGTTTTGCCTGTCTCACTCCAGTTTCTGACCTCGTTTTTGCTAGCTTTAGGACTATGTGTACTTCACCACTACTCACCAGTGCCAAAGTGTTTGAGCTCCCTCCCCTAAACATGGTGATATTAGTTTAACCCCAATTGGCTTATTTAATATACTTATCCGCTCCTAGTAAAGTGCAGTAAATGCTACTAGTGGGCCTACAGCACTGATTGTGCCACACACTTAAGAAGGCCTCTAACAGTGACTCAGGCCTGCCATTGCAGAGCCTGCATGTGCAGTTTTGCACTGCCACTTTGACCCATCAAGATAAAGCACTTCCCAGGCCTAAACCTTCTCTTTTTATAAATATACATCACCCATATGGTAGGCCCTGGATGACTCACTGGGCAGGGTGGAATGTATTGAAAATGCAGGAAATGTACTTTTAAGTTTAAAATGTTCTGGTAATTAAAAACTCCCAATGTCTTTTTTCATTACTGCAAGGACTATATGTCCCATAGAATAACATTGAGGTTACCGTATTGCATCTATTAAGTATAATTCCTAACTGTGAAGAGAGTGATTTTTCGAGTTTGGTGCCTCTAGACTCACAATTTAAAATCACATGATGGTGAAATTTGATTTTCAGTTGCACGTCTGAAAATGGCACTTTAGGAAAGGTTGTGTTTTTACTCACTTTAGCCTGTATTTACCTGCTGCTTGTCTCGGACTACACGTCTAGGGTGGGTTGAAGTTGGGCATTGTGTATTACCTCTAGACAGCCACACACAAATGGAGATTAGGTGTGACTGATGGGCCATCTACATCCTGATTGGCCATTCCGGGCAGGATGGGAGGGAGGAGATGACGCACCTGAATAGGCTGTGTCCTGGCCTCACAAAAAGGGCTACATATCAACTGTAGTGAGTCTGGAGCCATAAAAGGAAGGGAGGACCTCTGTGTACTTTAAAGCTTTCTTTGAAGCCTCCCCCACTTCAAAGGCACAGCTTGATATAGGTACTGGACCTCTGACACTAAGTCTTCAGTACACTTCTGGACCTGTGACCACTCTGCCAGGAAGAATAACTGCTGTGCTTCTGCAAGGACTGCCAATCTGCTAGACTGCTGCTTGCTGTGCTCTTGCCTTCCTGAGCTGCCCTTCCACCTCTTGTTCTCCTGGCTGGGTGAGAAGAACTGGACCTGCATCACTTGAACCTAGAGTGACAACAAGGGCTTGCTGGCTTGCCTCCTGTGCTAAGTCTCAGAGATATCAAATACTTCAACTACCTGCACCTTTAAATGAACTCTACAAGCTGTGAGGCTGTACTCCTTAATGGGTGTAGACCAATCTTACTATGTTTGGAAGGGACAGAACAAGCACTTTACCACTGCATAGCGGGAGTAAACTGAACAGAATCTTAATGCCAACAAAACAAGTTCAGCAAAGAAATACGGTAGTGAAGGTGAAAATCTGGAGGAATACCATGTAAAATGTAGACATTTCTAACAATGCCCATTTTTGCAACATTATATTGGCAAACAACGTGCCACCTGAATCCCCGAATGGCAGTCAATGATAGTTTCTGGGATCAGACAATGAATTTCATTTGTACATAGGTTGTTAAAGTGAGCCATTCCAGGATGATGCAATTATCCTAGTTATAAATATTTTGTAGACAATAAGCTCAATGTTCAACTCCATTCACGGAGATATACTTTTAGGACAGATAAAACAATACCATTAGGACCAGGAGCTTATGAAGGACAGGAGCTTTAAATTAATGCGAAAACATTGTCTATGGAAATTTTAATAAAGATGGGCTCATATCTTAACAATTTAAATGATGGACTGTGACAAGCAGCATATAAATCTGCAATGAGAAAGTACCACCCTTTATAAGAAATATGGCAAGTTCATGAAATTTTTAAATTGTTAGTTACAAATCCAACCAGAGGGAATCTGTGAGAATCCTTGAATGTTTTAGAATCAATTAGATCGCACCAGATTTGATCTGGTTTGTTTCAAATTAAAATAAGGTTTTTACATTTTTCTTCCAACTGCTTTATTTATAGATCTTGTAAATTAGTGGCTTGTAGTATTAAAAATTTTAGAAGTAATCTTGTAGCCAAACATTTCATTGTAAGAAGCATGAAATGATATTTATTGTGAAGTTTATTTCTACTAAGGTGAGATATCAGATAACTTAATACTGACATAAAGTGCTCCAAAAGATGTAGATTTATCATGCAAGTTACTACAATATATTATAATGTGGTCTTATGCAACTTTTTGAGACCACAGATGAACAAATTGTTTTAACAAGTAAGTATTCTAACATTTTCATTTATCTTTAATTACTATGATCGTGTCACGTATGGAACAACATATATTCTGAAGTAATTTGTGTTCCCTAGTTTTTTTGTATTTTGAGGGCAATATTTGATTGCAGCTTGCGGTATTAGTTCAAAATCTTCACATAAACAAAAATCAGTAATGTTTACGTTAATAGTGAACTACTATACTTGAACCAAAGGAAAATGTGTACATTGCACTCAATGGTCAGATTTCAATTTAAGGATCACAACCAATTCATATAAAAACACACAAATGCATTTATTAAAAGGCCTTTTACTTTGATGACAAACAGTTGGAATCTTATATCAATTATCTGGTGAATCGCAATAAACCAAATATAGCTGGTTCATAAAGCATGTATCCAATAAAGTTGCCAGTAATCAACTCAAATGTTTTAGTATACCTCACTACTAGAGTATCAATCTAATTCAAAATTGAATTCAGCATCACGTTACACTTTAAAATAAATGGTGGCATGTACAGATTGGGATCTGTTCACAAACTGCATTTGTAGTATGTTTAGTATGACTACAGTAGTACTACTCACGTTATACAAAATGCCGTTCCCTAACCTATGTTCGGAGGTCTCCGCCTCTCTTATCTTTTCTGTGCAGAGATTAAATCCCCAACTACAGAGAACTATGCACATATACACTTAGGTTTTAGAAGTAAATGTGGGAGGGACAAGGGAAGTAGCTGGAAAATCTACTAAATACGAGGACTTAGGAAAGGTGTAGGTATGGGTTTAGAGACATGTAAGAAGGGTTTTAGGGAGGGACATGCTGTTTTATGAAAACTGGAAATAATATTTTATGTTAAATGTTTTTTAATTTAAAAATAAATGCAATTTTATTTATTCAAACATAACTGAAAATACAGAAGATTTAATAATTTTAAATACATAATGAATAAATATAAACATTTTAATTTAGGTGTGTTTTTTGTTTTATAACTTTTTAGAAATATTTTTAAGTCATGTATTTACATCAATCAAACATGTAATTCAGAAATAAGTTAATAGTGCTGTGACATTTGTTATTTTGTTCTACATTTAAAATAAATATATAAAATTGATTTATATTAATATGCTACATTTCGGGTTTTTTTACGGTTAATAAACGATTTTCAATTTCCCTGCTCTTTATCATATGGAGATCTCTTCCCTGGTGGCCGAGACCTCACCTACATGTAAAAACTTTCCAATAGTAGCTTTGCATTCAGAAATTAGGCTCAACCCTCCTCAGTTCAGGGGGCGGAAACATGTAAATCTACACTTTCTATAGCAGTAATTCTTATCCTATTGTCTGGGGACTCCTTGGGGTCTGTGAAGTCTGCTCAGGGAGATCTGCGCTTGCTTAAAAAAAGTATGAATATTAGCAGATTAATAAAGTGTATATAATTAAAGAAGCATAATGTACAATTGAAAATGTCAAACTGTGCTGTAAATGTGAAGGATGTTTAAAAATTGAGGCTAAAATTAGGTTAGTATCCTCAGATTGATTTGTGGGAGCTGTGCAGGTGCATCAAACAGAATAAAGCATGGACGATGGGTATCCTCAACTTAATTTAGAAAAGCGCCAATCTTCCTAATAAAATTGGAATTTTGTTTTTTTAATGAATTTATTTGTGACTTGAATAAAATATTTAATAATATGTATGTCTGTTTGAGTAAAGCTTGTGTCTGTATTGTGTGCAAATTATTTATGGGTTAGTTCAGATGCACCTGTAGACAGCTAGAGAAGAGACGGAGGAACAACAAAACTCTGGTAGCCCACGCCGCCGTCAAAGCTGATGTCACCGCAAACCACCTCCTTCTCAAAACTGAAAAAAAATGGTCCCTCCACGACAGCATCAACGCCAATGCACACAAAAGCAAAGAACTCTTTGCCATCTTCAAGGAGTTTGCAAAACCCAACAGTCAGACCACAGACGTCCCACCCTCCCAAGACCTCTGAAACAAACTTGGCACCTTTTTCCACCACAAGATCAAGTAGATCTCCGCCAGCTTTGAGACCCAAGAAGCTCCCACCATACCCGCAAGCACTGCACCCAATGACGACACCCTGCTCAACTGGACCCTGCTCACCACGGATGACACCCTCAAAACCAAAAAGATCATCCACTCAGAGGCTCCCTCGGTCCCCTGCCAGCACAAGTTTTTCCACATAGCTGCCACCTCCATCATCCCGAAACTACCCGCAACATCAACTACTCCATTGAGACTTCCACCTTCTCCGACAACCGGAAAAATGCCGAGATCAACCCTCTGCTGAAGAAGCCCTCTGCCGACAGACCATAAGAACTTCAGACCCATCTGCCTGCTCCCCTTCTCAGCCAAGGCCATCGAGAAGGCCATCAACACCCAACACTCCAAGTTCATCGAAGCCATCCACGTCCAGGACATCTCCAAATTTGGATTCCAAAGCAACCATAGCACTGAGATCGCCCTCCTCGCCGCCACCGACGACATCTGTGTCCTCCTCGAATGGGGCGAAGCAGCAGCCCTCATCCTCCTGGACCTTTCAGCTGCCTTTGACACCGTCTCCCACCCACCCTAAGCACAAGATTCCATGACGCCAGCATCCGCCACAAATCCCTGGACTGCCCTCTGCTCCTTCCTTACCGGTCGACCATAGCAAGTCAGACTACCACCATTCCTCTTAGAACCCACAGAGATCAGCTGCATAGTGCCCCAGGGCTCCACTCTCAGCCCTACCCTCTTCAACGTCTCCATGGCCCCACTCAAAGCCCTTGTCAGGAACCACAGACGACAACCAGCCAAATCTCTCCCTCACCAACGAACCCACAGCCGCCAGAAACAACTTCCGCGAAGGTATGAAGGCCGTCGCCACCTGGATGAGAGTTGCCTCAAACTTAACTTGGGCAAGACAGAAGTCCTCCTCCTGGGGCCTATCCGCTCTGCTTGGGATGACTCCTGGTGGCCGACCACACTAGGAACACACCTCACACCCACGGACCACACACAAAACCTCTGCATCACACTGGACTCCTCAAGCACAATGAATTACCAGACCAACTCTGTCTCCTCATCATGCTTCCACACACTTTGCCTGCTTCAAAAGACCTTCAGATGGATCCTCACAGAATCCAGAAAGATGGTCACCACGCACTCGAGCAGCACACTCGTCTACGTCAACACACTCCATGCAGGTGTCACCCAGAAAATACTCAGGAAACTACAGAACGTTCAAACCGCCGCAGCTAGACTGGTCCTCAACATCCCCCGATGCAGCCACACCACTGAATTCCTGCGAGAACTCCACTGGCTCCCAGTCAACAAAAGAGTCACTTTCAACCTCCTCACACACGCCTACAAAGCCACCCAGGACCAGCATATCTGAACCAACGCCTCTCATTCCACATACCCATCAGACACCTCCACTCCACCCAAGTGTCCTTGTCCACAGTCCCACGGATCAGCAAGACCAAGACCAGGACCGGAGGAAGATTTTTCACTTACCATGTAACAAAGACCTAAAACACCCTGCCTCCACTTCAGGTTAGCCCCGTCACTGACCCAATTCAGGAAGGATCTCTAGACCTGGCTCTTTGACTGAACCCCAGAACTCAGAAGGATCAGCAGCCCTCCCCCCTCAGCACCTTGAGACTGTGGATCCATAGACCGTTAAACGGTTAAGAATCACTGTGCTAGTGTCTTTAGACTTAGAAGTGGTGAATAGTTAAAAGTAGTAACGTTACTACAACGTTTAAGAGTAAATGTACACATGAAGATTTACTCAAGTGTTAAACTGCCTTTGTGAATAGGCCAAATTGATTATAAGTAACTATTGTGAAAAGCAATAGGCTTAGTAAAACAGAAGTTAAACCATAAGCAAATATTTGGAATTCATCAATATTTATTTCCCTATTAACCCCTTCGCTGCCAGGCCTTTTCCGCCTCCTGTGCCAGGCCTTTTTTTGGCTATTTGGGGTAGTGCGCGCTTAGGCCCCTGTAACTTTTTGACCGCATTAGGTAGCCACGCCAAATTTGCGTCCTTTTCTTCCAACATCATGGGGATTATAAAGGAACTCAGGGTTTGTGGATTCCCCTGGAGGGGTCACAGAAAAGAGCCAAAATACAGCAAAATTTTGTTTTTTTTTGGAAAACTTGGAAAAACGGGCTGCAAATGAAAGCATCTGGGTTTTTCCCTGCAAATGTTATCAAAAAAGGGTTTGTGGGGTTGAAATCACCATTTTCCCAGCTTTTTGGGGATACTTGACTTTTGTCAGAAACCCAACATTTTTTACACAGTTTTTGCATTTTTCTGGGACATAGCCTATTTTTGCACATTTTTGGGCTTTTGACCTCCTTCCAGTTAGTGGCAGAAATGGGTACAAAAGCAATAGTTGATCCTGGAAAGCTATACATTTTCGAAAAGAAGACAACATTCTGAATTCAGCAAGGGGTCATTTGTGTAGATCCATCAAGGTTTTTTTATAGAAACAAACAGTTAAATGTAGGATAAATTGAAATTTAGTTGAAAAAAACAGCCTTTTGTGTCAACGTTTTCACCTGTAACTTCTTCTAATTATGACAGCCCTTTGAAAGCAATATACCGTTGCATCCGCTGGACATTACTGGTTGTGGAGATATATAGGACTTGTAGGTTCACCAAGAACCCGACGAACCCAGAGCCAAAAACTGAGTAGTAACTTGCAATGGTTTTTTATTATGTACCGGGTATATAGTAATTATTCTGTAAAAAAGTGTACATGGAAAAATCGGTATGAAAGACACCTATGTATTTCTGAAATGGGAACAAAATATAGAGTTTAGAAACAGTAGATATTTGCACATTTCTGAAATTGGGAATACTCATACTAGCATGAGAATTATCAGTCATTTTTTAGAATGACTTCTTTTTTACACAATATCTTTCATTTGGAAAGCATAAATGCATGGAAAGTCAATAGATAATAACAGTTCCTTTACAAATCTGAAATACCCTAAGTCTCCCGAGAAAAATGGTACCTCACTTGTGTGGGTAGGCAAAGTGCCCACGACAGGAAACGGCGCAAAACGCAACCTGGTCACACCTCAATTTCGCAGTGAAAAATGACCCTTTTTTGGAAAAATGACTAGCTGTAGTTTTTGAACCCTAGCTCTGCGGGCACCTTGGGAAACCTAGCAAACCTATACATTTTTGAAAACTAGACACCCAGGGGAATCCAGGATGGGGTGACTTGACTGCCTCCCACCAGGGTCTGTTACCCAGAATCCCTTGCAAACCTAAAAAATTGTCCAAAAAAACACATTTTCCACACATTTCTGTCGTGGAAAGTTCCGGAATCTGCGAGGATCCACAAATTTCCACCCACCCCGCGTTCCCCAAAGTCTTACGAGAAAAACGGTACCTCATTTGTGTGGGTCGGTCGAGTGCCCGCGACAGGAAACGGCGCAAAACGCAACCTGGTCACACCTCAATTTCGCAGTGAAAAATGACCCTTTTTTGGAAAAATGACTAGCTGTAGTTTTTTAACCCTAGCTCTGCGGGCACCTTGGGAAACCTTGCAAAACTATGCATTTTTGAAAACTAGACAACCAGGGGAATCCAGGATGGGGTGACTTGACTGCCTCCCACCAGGGTCTGTTACCCAGAATCCCTTGCAAACCTAAAAAATTGTCAAAAAAAACACATTTTCCACACATTTCTGTCGTGGAAAGTTCCGGAATCTGCGTGGATCCACAAATTTCCACCCACCCCGCGTTCCCCAAAGTCTTACGAGAAAAACGGTACCTCACTTGTGTGGGTCGGCCTAGTGCCCGTGACAGGAAACGGCGCAAAACGCAACCTGGTCACACCTCAATTTCGCAGTGAAAAATGACCCTTTTTTGGAAAAATGACTAGCTGTAGTTTTTTAACCCTAGCTCTGCGGGCACCTTGGGAAACCTAGCAAACCTATACATTTTTAAAAACTAGACACCCAGGGGAATCCAGGATGGGGTGACTTGACTGCCTCCCACCAGGGTCTGTTACCCAGAATCCCTTGCAAACCTAAAAAATTGTCAAAAAAAACACATTTTCCCCACATTTCTGTCGTGGAAAGTTCCGGAATCTGCGTGGATCCACAATTTTCCACGCACCCCGCGTTCCCCAAAGTCTTACGAGAAAAACGGTACCTCACTTGTGTGGGTCGGCCTAGTGCCCGCGACAGGAAACGGCGCAAAACGCAACCTGGTCACACCTCAATTTCGCAGTGAAAAATGACCCTTTTTTGGAAAAATGACTAGCTGTAGTTTTTGAACCCTAGCTCTGCGGGCACCTTGGGAAACCTAGCAAACCTATACATTTTTGAAAACTAGACACCCAGGGGAATCCAGGATGGGGTGACTTGACTGCCTCCCACCAGGGTCTGTTACCCAGAATCCCTTGCAAACCTAAAAAATTGTCAAAAAAAACACATTTTCCACACATTTCTGTCGTGGAAAGTTCCGGAATCTGCGTGGATACACAATTTTCCACCCACCCTGCGTTCCCCAAAGTCTTACGAGAAAAACGGTACCTCACTTGTGTGGGTCCGCCTAGTGCCCGCGACAGGAAATGACGCAAAACGCAACCTGGTCACACCTCAATTTCGCAGTGAAAAATGACCCTTTTTTGGAAAAATGACTAGCTGTAGTTTTTGAACCCTAGCTCTGCGGGCACCTTGGGAAACCTAGCAAACCTATACATTTTTGAAAACTAGACACCCAGGGGAATCCAGGATGGGGTGACTTGACTGCCTCCCACCAGGGTCTGTTACCCAGAATCCCTTGCAAACCTAAAAAATTGTCAAAAAAAACACATTTTTCACCAATTTCTGTCGTGGAAAGTTCCGGAATCTGCGTGGATCCACAAATTTCCACCCACCCCGCCTTCCCCAAAGTCTTACGAGAAAAACGGTACCTCACTTGTGTGGATCGGCCTAGTGCCCGCGACAGGAAACGGCGCAAAACGCAACCTGGTCACACCTCAATTTCGCAGTGAAAAATGACCCTTTTTTGGAAAAATGACTAGCTGTAGTTTTTGAACCCTAGCTCTGCGGGCACCTTGGGAAACCTAGCAAACCTATACATTTTTTAAAACTAGACACCCAGGGGAATCCAGGAAGGGGTGACTTGACTGCCTCCCACCAGGGTCTGTTACCCAGAATCCCTTGCAAACCTAAAAAATTGTCCAAAAAAACACATTTTCCACACATTTCTGTTGTGGAAAGTTCCGGAATCTGCGTGGATCCACAAATTTCCACCCACCCCGCGTTCCCCAAAGTCTTACAAGAAAAACGGTACCTCATTTGTGTGGGTCGGCCTAGTGCCCGCGACAGGAAACGGCGCAAAACGCAACCTGGTCACACCTCAATTTCGCAGTGAAAAATGACCTTTTTTTGGAAAAATGACTAGCTGTAGTTTTTGAACCCTAGCTCTGCGGGCACCTTGGGAAACCTAGCAAACCTATACATTTTTGAAAACTAGACACCCAGGGGAATCCAGGATGGGGTGACTTGACTGCCTCCCACCAGGGTCTGTTACCTAGAATCCCTTGCAAACCAAACAAATTGTCAAAAAAAACACATTTTCACCACATTTCTGTCGTGGAAAGTTCCGGAATCTGCGTGGATCCACAATTTTCCACCCACCCCGCGTTCCCCAAAGTCTTACGAGAAAAACGGTACCTCCCTTGTGTGGGTCGGCCACCTGGTTTTGCAAGGGGGGTCTCTTGGGTTTTTGGCCCGGTGCACGGCGGCCATCTAGGGAAACCTACCAAACCCATGCATTTCTGAAAACTAGACACCCGGGGGCTTCAAGGGAGGTATGGCTTGCGTGGATCCCCCAACGTTTCCTTACCCAGAATCCCCCGCAAACCTCAATTTTAGCTGAAAAAATCACTTTTTCCACACTTTTTTGTGAGGGAAAGTTGTGGCATCACCGGGCTCACTCAAATTTCCCACCTCCCAGCGTTCCCCAGGGTCTCCCGGTAAAAATGGTGCCTCACTTGTGTGGGAGGCCCAAGTACCCGCGACAGGCAAGGGCCCAAAACGTAGTGATGCGACATCAACATTGCCTATCTCAAAACCACCTTGTTTTGCAAGGGGGGTCTCTTGGCTTTTTGGCCCGGGGCACGGCGGCCATCTAGGGAAACCTACCAAACCCATACATTTCTGAAAACAAGACACCCGGGGGCTTCCAGGGAGGTATGGCTTGCATGGATCCCCCAAAGTTTCCTTACCCAGAATCCCCCGCAAACCTCAATTTTAGCTGAAAAAATCACTTTTTCCACACTTTTTTGTGTGGGAAACTTGTGGCATCACTGGGCTCACTCAAATTTCCCACCTCCCAGCGTTCCCCTGGGTCTCCCGGTAAAAATGGTGCCTCACTTGTGTGGGAGGCCCAAGTACCCGCGACAGGCAAGGGCCCAAAACGTAGTGATGCGACATCAACATTGCCTATCTCAAAACCACCTGGTTTTGCAAGAGGGGTCTCTTGGCTTTTTGGCCCGGGGCACGGCGGCCATCTAGGGAAACCTACCAAACCCATACATTTCTGAAAACTAGACACCCGGGGGCTTCCAGGGAGGTATGGCTTGCGTGGATCCCCCAACGTTTCCTTACCCAGAATCCCCCGCAAACCTCAATTTTAGCTGAAAAAATCACTTTTTTCACACTTTTTTGTGTGGGAAACTTGTGGCATCACCGGGCTTACTCAAATTTCCCACCTCCCAGCGTTCCCCTGGGTCTCCCGGTAAAAATGGTGCCTCACTTGTGTGGGAGGCCCAAGTACCCGCGACAGGCAAGGGCCCAAAACGTAGTGATGCGACATCAACATTGCCTATCTCAAAACCACCTGGTTTTGCAAGGGGGGTCTCTTGGCTTTTTGGCCCGGGGCACGGCGGCCATCTAGGGAAACCTACCAAACCCATACATTTCTGAAAACAAGACACCCGGGGGCTTCCAGGGAGGTATGGCTTGCATGGATCCCCAAAAGTTACCTTACCCAGAATCCCCCGCAAACCTCAATTTTAGCTGAAAAAATCACTTTTTCCACACTTTTTTGTGTGGGAAACTTGTGGCATCACTGGGCTCACTCAAATTTCCCACCTCCCAGCTTTCCCCTGGGTCTCCCGGTAAAAATGGTGCCTCACTTGTGTGGGAGGCCCATGTACCCGCGACAGGCAAGGGCCCAAAATGTAGTGATGCGACATCAACATTGCCTATCTCAAAACCACCTGGTTTTGCAAGAGGGGTCTCTTGGCTTTTTGGCCCGGAGCACGGCGGCCATCTAGAGAAACCTACCAAACCCATACATTTCTGAAAACTAGACACCCGGGGGCTTCCAGGGAGGTATGGCTTGCATGGATCCCCCAATGTTTCCTTACCCAGAATCCCCTGCAAACCTCAATTTTAGCTGAAAAAATCACTTTTTTCACACTTTTTTGTGTGGGAAAGTTGTGGCATCACCGGGCTTACTCAAATTTCCCACCTCCCAGCGTTCCCCTGGGTCTCCCGGTAAAAATGGTGCCTCACTTGTGTGGGAGGCCCAAGTACCCGCGACAGGCAAGGGCCCAAAACGTAGTGATGCGACATCAACATTGCCTATCTCAAAACCACCTGGTTTTGCAAGGGGGGTCTCTTGGGTTTTTGGCCCGGGGCACGGCGGCCATCTAGGGAAACCTACCAAACCCATACATTTCTGAAAACTAGACACCCGGGGGCTTCAAGGGAGGTATGGCTTGCGTGGATCCCCCAACGTTTCCTTACCCAGAATCCCCCGCAAACCTCAATTTTAGCTGAAAAAATCACTTTTTCCACACTTTTTTGTGTGGGAAAGTTGTGGCATCACCGGGCTCACTCAAATTTCCCACCTCCCAGCGTTCCCCAGGGTCTCCCGGTAAAAATGGTGCCTCACTTGTGTGGGAGGCCCAAGTACCCGCGACAGGCAAGGGCCCAAAACGTAGTGATGCGACATCAACATTGCCTATCTCAAAACCACCTTGTTTTGCAAGGGGGGTCTCTTGGCTTTTTGGCCCGGGGCACGGCGGCCATCTAGGGAAACCTACCAAACCCATACATTTCTGAAAACAAGACTCCCGGGGGCTTCCAGGGAGGTATGGCTTGCATGGATCCCCAAAGTTTCCTTACCCAGAATCCCCCGCAAACCTCAATTTTAGCTGAAAAAATCACTTTTTCCACACTTTTTTGTGTGGGAAACTTGTGGCATCACTGGGCTCACTCAAATTTCCCACCTCCCAGCGTTCCCCTGGGTCTCCCGGTAAAAATGGTGCCTCACTTGTGTGGGAGGCCCAAGTACCCGCGACAGGCAAGGGCCCAAAACGTAGTGATGCGACATCAACATTGCCTATCTCAAAACCACCTGGTTTTGCAAGAGGGGTCTCTTGGCTTTTTGGCCCGGGGCACGGCGGCCATCTAGGGAAACCTACCAAACCCATACATTTCTGAAAACTAGACACCCGGGGGCTTCCAGGGAGGTATGGCTTGCGTGGATCCCCCAACGTTTCCTTACCCAGAATCCCCCGCAAACCTCAATTTTAGCTGAAAAAATCACTTTTTTCACACTTTTTTGTGTGGGAAACTTGTGGCATCACCGGGCTTACTCAAATTTCCCACCTCCCAGCGTTCCCCTGGGTCTCCCGGTAAAAATGGTGCCTCACTTGTGTGGGAGGCCCAAGTACCCGCGACAGGCAAGGGCCCAAAACGTAGTGATGCGACATCAACATTGCCCATCTCAAAACCACCTGGTTTTGCAAGGGGGGTCTCTTGGCTTTTTGGCCCGGGGCACGGCGGCCATCTAGGGAAACCTACCAAACCCATACATTTCTGAAAACAAGACACCCGGGGGCTTCCAGGGAGGTATGGCTTGCATGGATCCCCCAAAGTTTCCTTACCCAGAATCCCCCGCAAACCTCAATTTTAGCTGAAAAAATCACTTTTTCCACACTTTTTTGTGTGGGAAACTTGTGGCATCACTGGGCTCACTCAAATTTCCCACCTCCCAGCTTTCCCCTGGGTCTCCCGGTAAAAATGGTGCCTCACTTGTGTGGGAGGCCCATGTACCCGCGACAGGCAAGGGCCCAAAACGTAGTGATGCAACATCAACATTGCCTATCTCAAAACCACCTGGTTTTGCAAGAGGGGTCTCTTGGCTTTTTGGCCCGGAGCACGGCGGCCATCTAGAGAAACCTACCAAACCCATACATTTCTGAAAACTAGACACCCGGGGGCTTCCAGGGAGGTATGGCTTGCATGGATCCCCCAACGTTTCCTTACCCAGAATCCCCTGCAAACCTCAATTTTAGCTGAAAAAATCACTTTTTTCACACTTTTTTGTGTGGGAAAGTTGTGGCATCACCGGGCTTACTCAAATTTCCCACCTCCCAGCGTTCCCCTGGGTCTCCCGGTAAAAATGGTGCCTCACTTGTGTGGGAGGCCCAAGTACCCACGACAGGCAAGGGCCCAAAACGTAGTGATGCGACATCAACATTGCCTATCTCAAAACCACCTGGTTTTGCAAGGGGGGTCTCTTGGGTTTTTGGCCCGGGGCACGGCGGCCATCTAGGGAAACCTACCAAACCCATACATTTATGAAAACTAGACACCCGGGGGCTTCCAGGGAGGTATGGCTTGCACGGATCCCCAAACGTTTCCTTACCCAGAATCCCCCGCAAACCTCAATTTTAGCTTAAAAAATCACTTTTTTCACACTTTTTTGTGTGGGAAACTTGTGGCATCACCGGGCTTACTCAAATTTCCCACCTCCCAGCGTTCCCCTGGGTCTCCCGGTAAAAATGGTGCCTCACTTGTGTGGGAGGCCCAAGTACCCGCGACAGGCAAGGGCCCAAAACGTAGTGATGCGACATCAACATTGCCTATCTCAAAACCATCTGGTTTTGCAAGGGGGGTCTCTTGGGTTTTTGGCCCGGGGCACGGCGGCCATCTAGGGAAACCTACCTAACCCATACATTTATAAAAACTAGACACCCGGGGGCTTCCAGGGAGGTATGGCTTGCGCGGATCCCCCAACGTTTCCTTACCCAGAATCCCCCGCAAACCTCAATTTTAGCTGAAAAAATCACTTTTTTCACACTTTTTTGTGTGGGAAAGTTGTGGCATCACCGGGCTTACTCAAATTTCCCACCTCCCAGTGTTCCCCTGGGTCTCCCGGTAAAAATGGTGCCTCACTTGTGTGGGAGGCCCAAGTACCCGCGACAGGCAAGGGCCCAAAAAGTAGTGATGCGACATCAACATTGCCTATCTCAAAACCACCTGGATTTGCAAGGGGGGTCTCTTGGGTTTTTGGCCCGGGGCACGGTGGCCATCTAGGGAAACCTACCAAACCCATACATTTATGAAAACTAGACACTCGGGGGCTTCCAGGGAGGTATGGCTTGCGCGGATCCCCCAACGTTTCCTTACCCAGAATCCCCCGCAAACCTCAATTTTAGCTGAAAAAATCACTTTTTTCACACTTTTTTGTGTGGGAAACTTGTGGCATCACCGGGCTCACTCAAATTTCCCACCTCCCAGCGTTCCCCTGGGTCTCCCGGTAAAAATGGTGCCTCACTTGTGTGGGAGGCCCAAGTACCCGCGACAGGCAAGGGCCCAAAACGTAGTGATGCGACATCAACATTGCCTATCTCAAAACCACCTGGTTTTGCAAGGGGGGTCTCTTGGGTTTTTGGCCCGGGGCACGGCGGCCATCTACGGAAACCTACCAAACCCATACATTTATGAAAACTAGACACCCGGGGGCTTCCAGGGAGGTATGGCTTGCGCGGATCCCCCAACGTTTCCTTACCCAGAATCCCCCGCAAACCTCAATTTTAGCTGAAAAAATCACTTTTTTCACACTTTTTTGTGTGGGAAACTTGTGGCATCACCGGGCTCACTCAAATTTCCCACCTCCCAGCGTTCCCCTGGGTCTCCCGGTAAAAATGGTGCCTCACCTGTGTGGGAGGCCCAAGTACCCGCGACAGGCAAGGGCCCAAACCGTAGTGATGCGACATCAACATTGCCTATCTCAAAACCACCTGGATTTGCAAGGGGGGTCTCTTGGGTTTTTGGCCCGGGGCACGGTGGCCATCTAGGGAAACCTACCAAACCTATACATTTCTGAAAACTAGACACCCGGGGGCTTCCAGGGAGGTATGGCTTGCGCGGATCCCCAAAAGTTTCCTTACCCAGAATCCCCCGCAAACCTCAATTTTAGCTGAAAAAATCACTTTTTTCACACTTTTTTGTGTGGGAAACTTGTGGCATCACCGGGCTTACTCAAATTTCCCACCTACCAGTGTTCCCCTGGGTCTCCCGGTAAAAATGGTGCCTCACTTGTGTGGGAGGCCCAAGTACCCGCGACAGGCAAGGGCCCAAAAAGTAGTGATGCGACATCAACATTGCCTATCTCAAAACCACCTGGTTTTGCAAGGGGGGTCTCTTGGGTTTTTGGCCCGGGGCACTGTGGCCATCTAGGGAAACCTACCAAACCCATACATTTATGAAAACTAAACACTCGGGGGCTTCCAGGGAGGTATGGCTTGCGCGGATCCCCCAACGTTTCCTTACCCAGAATCCCCCGCAAACCTCAATTTTAGCTGAAAAAATCACTTTTTTCACACTTTTTTGTGTGGGAAACTTGTGGCATCACCGGGCTCACTCAAATTTCCCACCTCCCAGCGTTCCCCTGGGTCTCCCGGTAAAAATGGTGCCTCACCTGTGTGGGAGGCCCAAGTACCCGCGACAGGCAAGGGCCCAAAACGTAGTGATGCGACATCAACATTGCCTATCTCAAAACCACCTGGATTTGCAAGGGGGGTCTCTTGGGTTTTTGGCCCGGGGCACGGTGGCCATCTAGGGAAACCTACCAAACCCATACATTTATGAAAACTAGACACTCGGGGGCTTCCAGGGAGGTATGGCTTGCACGGATCCCCCAACGTTTCCTTACCCAGAATCCCCCGCAAACCTCAATTTTAGCTGAAAAAATCACTTTTTTCACACTTTTTTGTGTGGGAAACTTGTGGCATCACCGGGCTCACTCAAATTTCCCACCTCCCAGCGTTCCCCGGGGTCTCCCGGTAAAAATGGTGCCTCACTTGTGTGGGAGGCCCAAGTACCCGCGACAGGCAAGGGCCCAAAACGTAGTGATGCGACATCAACATTGCCTATCTCAAAACCACCTGGTTTTGCAAGGGGGGTCTCTTGGGTTTTTGGCCCGGGGCACGGCGGCCATCTAGGGAAACCTACCAAACCCATACATTTCTGAAAACTAGACACCCGGGGGCTTCCAGGGAGGTATGGCTTGCGCGGATCCCCCAACGTTTCCTTACCCAGAATCCCCCGCAAACCTCAATTTTAGCTGAAAAAATCACTTTTTTCACACTTTTTTGTGTGGGAAAGTTGTGGCATCACCGGGCTCACTCAAATTTCACACCTCCCAGCGTTCCCCTGGGTCTCCCGGTAAAAATGGTGCCTCACTTGTGTGGGAGGCCCAAGTACCCGCGACAGGCAAGGGCCCAAAACGTAGTGATGCGACATCAACAATGCCTATCTCAAAACCACCTGGTTTTGCAAGGGGGGTCTCTTGGGTTTTTTGCCCGGGGCACGGCGGCCATCTAGGGAAACCTACCAAACCCATACATTTCTGAAAACTAGACACCCGGGGGCTTCCAGGGAGGTATGGCTTGCGCGGATCCCCCAACGTTTCCTTACCCAGAATCCCCCGCAAACCTCAATTTTAGCTGAAAAAATCACTTTTTTCACACTTTTTTGTGTGGGAAAGTTGTGGCATCACCGGGCTCACTCAAATTTCACACCTCCCAGCGTTCCCCTGGATCTCCCGGTAAAAATGGTGCCTCACTTGTGTGGGAGGCCCAAGTACCCGCGACAGGCAAGGGCCCAAAACGTAGTGATGCGACATCAACATTGCCTATCTCAAAACCACCTGGTTTTGCAAGGGGGGTCTCTTGGGTTTTTGGCCCGGGACACGGCGGCCATCTAGGGAAACCTACCAAACCCATACATTTCTGAAAACTAGACGCCCGGGGGCTTCCAGGAAGGTATGGCGTGCGCGGATCCCCCAACGTTTCCTTACCCAGAATCCCCCGCAAACCTCAATTTTAGATGAAAAAACACTTTTTTTACACTTTTTTGTGGGGGAAAGTTGTGGCATCACCGGGCTCACTCAAATTTCACACCTCCCAGCCTTCCCCTGGGTCTCCCGGTAAAAATGGTGCCTCACTTGTGTGGGAGGCCCAAGTACCCGCGACAGGCAAGGGCCCAAAACGTAGTGAGGCGACATCAACATTGCCCATCTCAAATGTCGCATCACTACGTTTTGGGCCCTTGCCTGTCGCGGGTACTTGGACCTCCCAAACAAGTGAGGCACCAATTTTTACCGGGAGACCCAGGAGAACGCTGGGAGGTGTGAAATTTGAGTGAGCCCGGTGATGCCACAACTTTCCCACACAAAAAAGTGTGAAAAAAGTGATTTTTTCAGCTAAAAATTGAGGTTTGCAGGGGATTCTGGGTAAGGAAACGTTGGGGGATCCGCGCAAGCCATACCTCCCTGGAAGCCCCCGGGTGTCTAGTTTTCAGAAATGTATGGGTTTGGTAGGTTTCCCTAGATGGCCGCCGTGCCCCGGGCCAAAAACCCAAGAGACCCCCCTTGCAAATCCAGGTGGTTTTGAGATAGGCAATGTTGATGTCGCATCACTACGTTTTGGGCCCTTGCCTGTCGCGGGTACTTGGGCCTCCCACACCAGTGAGGCACCATTTTTACCGGGAGACCCAGGGGAACGCTGGGAGGTGTGAAATTTGAGTGAGCCCGGTGATGCCACAACTTTCCCACACAAAAAAGTGTGAAAAAAGTGATTTTTTTCAGCTAAAATTGAGGTTTGAAGGGGATTCTGGGTAAGGAAACGATGGGGGATCCACGCAAGCCATACCTCCCTGGAAGCCCCCGGGTGTCTAGTTTTCAGAAATTTATGGGTTTGGTAGGTTTCCCTAGATGGCCGCCGTGCCCCGGGCCAAAAACCCAAGAGACCCCCCTTGCACAACCAGGTGGTTTTGAGATAGGCAATGTTGATGTCGCATCACTACGTTTTGGGCCCATGCCTGTCGCGGGTACTTGGGCCTCCCACACAAGTGAGGCACCATTTTTACCGGGAGACCCAGGGGAACGCTGGGAGGTGTGAAATTTGAGTGAGCCCGGTGATGCCACAACTTTCCCACACAAAAAAGTGTGAAAAAAGTGATTTTTTCAGCTAAAATTGAGGTTTGCGGGGGATTCTGGGTAAGGAAACGTTGGGGGATCCACGCAAGCCATACCTCCCTGGAAGCCCCCGGGTGTCTAGTTTTCAGAAATGTATGGGTTTGGTAGGTTTCCCTAGATGGCCGCCGTGCCCCGGGCCAAAAACCCAAGAGACCCCCCTTGCAAAACCAGATGGTTTTGAGATAGGCAATGTTGATGTCGCATCACTACGTTTTGGGCCCTTGCCTGTCGCGGGTACTTGGGCCTCCCACACAAGTGAGGCACCATTTTTACCGGGAGACCCAGGGGAACGCTGGGAGGTGTGAAATTTGAGTGAGCCCGGTGATGCCACAACTTTCCCACACAAAAAAGTGTGAAAAAAGTGATTTTTTCAGCTAAAATTGAGGTTTGCAGGGGATTCTGGGTAAGGAAACGTTGGGGGATCCGCGCAAGCCATACCTCCCTGGAAGCCCCCGGGTGTCGAGTTTTCAGAAATGTATGGGTTTGGTAGGTTTCCTTAGATGGCCACCGTGCCCCGGGCCAAAAACCCAAGAGACCCCCCTTGCAAAACCAGGTGGTTTTGAGATAGGCAATGTTGATGTCGCATCACTACGTTTTGGGCCCTTGCCTGTCGCGGGTTCTTGGGCCTCCCACACAAGTGAGGCACCCTTTTTCCCGGGAGACCCAGGGGAATGCTGGGAGGTGTGAAATTTGAGTGAGCCCGGTGATGCCACAACTTTCCCACACAAAAAAGTGTGAAAAAAGTGATTTTTTCAGCTAAAATTGAGGTTTGCAGGGGATTCTGGGTAAGGAAACGTTGGGGGATCCACGCAAGCCATACCTCCCTGGAAGCCCCCGGGTGTCTAGTTTTCAGAAATGTATGGGTTTGTTAGGTTTCCCTAGATGGCCGCCGTGCCCCGGGCCAAAAACCCAAGAGACCCCCCTTGCAAAACCAGGTGGTTTTGAGATAGGCAATGTTGATGTCGCATCACTACGTTTTGGGCCCTTGCCTGTCGCGGGTACTTGGGCCTCCCACACAAGTGAGGCACCATTTTTACCGGGAGACCCAGGGGAATGCTGGGAGGTGTGAAATTTGAGTGAGCCTGGTGATGCCACAACTTTCCCACACAAAAAAGTGTGAAAAAAGTGATTTTTTCAGCTAAAATTGACGTTTGCAGGGGATTCTGGGTAAGGAAACGTTGGGGGATCCACGCAAGCCATACCTCCCTGGAAGCCCCCGGGTGTCTAGTTTTCAGAAATGTATGGGTTTGGTAGGTTTGCCTAGATGGCCGCCGAGCACAGGCCAAAAAGACAGTTGACCCCCTTGCAAAACCAGAACGTTTTGACATTGTTTCTACAACGTGAGAATTTCGGCACAATATTGCATGGACAATGTGACAGATATTTTGAGGTTTGCAGAACATTGAGGATAAAAAACCTTTTTGTAATGCACAAGAGAGACATCACCATGAACTCCCATGGGTTTACGACAATATCTACAGTTGGTGGGTTATTTTTACATGGAACATACATCTTGGCAGAGAAACTAAAAAGACCAAGAATCCTGCACAGCCACCTATTCCTCAAACGCACACACATACTGTTTGGATTTGGCACGAGGGCGAGTGATGGTTAAGTATATTAAATTTTATTAACAAGAGATTTCACAAAAATGAAATGCACTGTCAATAATTCAATGGAGAAAAAACTGAACCAATGACTCGCAGCTCGTGAGCTGTAAAGCCAAGGCAAGGCACCAACCGCTTTACGGCCATTCACACATCTTTCATACGTGATACACACAAGACCATTCGCACCATCAGGCACAAAAACAACACATTACAAAATTCACAAACGGGACAAGGTACACCCTGCTTCAGAAAGGCAAATATTACTGCACAGCCATCTAATCCTCAAGCACACACACATACTGGTTGGATTTGGCACGAGGGTGAGTGATGGTTCAGAATATACAATTGTATTAGCAAGTGATTTCACAAAAATGAAATGCACTGTTAATAATTGAAAGGGCGAGAAACTGAACCATTGACTCACAGCTCGTGAGCTGTAAAGCCACGACAAGGCACCAACCTCTTTAAAGGCCATTCATACACCTTTCATACGCGTGAGACATCCAAAACCATTCACACCGCCAGCCACGGGCCCATCACATAACAAAACTCACACCAGAACACAGCGCCATTCAAGGGCCCATCACTTTCACACGCCCACATTCCTGACGCAGCAACTACACAAGCAGATGGATTGCGTAGAGTGCCACTCAGCTAGCAGTGTGTGTAGTGACCAGCAGCAAGTCACTACTCACACACAGCCAGCCGAGCGCCAGTCCACGCACACCGCTAGCCGAGCACCAGTCCACGCACACCGCTAGCTAAACACCAGTCCACGCACACCGCTAGCCAAGCGCCAGTCCAGGCACACCACCAGCCAATCGCCAGTCCACGCACACCGCCAGCCAAGCACCAGTCCACGCACACCGCCAGCCAAGCACCAGTCCACCCACACTGCCAGCCAAGCACCAGTTCAACCAACACCGCCAGCCAAGCACCAGTCCACGCACACCGCCAGCCAAGCACCAGTCCATGCACACCGCCAGCCAAGAACCAGTCCACGCACACCACCAGCCAAGCACCAGTCCACGCCCACCGCCAGCCAAGCACCAGTCCACGCACACCGCCAGCCAAGCACCACTCCACGTACACCACCAAAGAAGTGCCAGTCCACACACACTGCCAACACATTTAGGATTTTTTGTTAGACAAAAATAGAAACACAAACAAATCACAAATAGATACAAATCTACAAACACAAAATCAGAAACTAAACACATTGCACTAACGGCAACCTTGAAACTGAATCAAATTTTTCAAAGACTACAAACCAATCAGTTAACTTTACCACTCATGAATGCTCCCAAAAATTCTTTTGCGTATGGTACGCTCTAAAACAAGCAGGGACACACAGCCCAGGTTTAGATGGACAGTCGGGGCAATACATACGAATCTCCTTCCGCGTACCTTTTCGCCAACAGACTCTGCATCTCCTAGTGGGAAAATCTTTTGCCGGTGTGGGAGGGATGAAATCAGGAAAGTGGCGATCTTTCAATCGAACCACATCCTCCACCACTCCAAATCTAGGAACACTTGCCTGTTCCACAACAACAAGGCTAGCTATCACAGAGTGCTGAAACTGAAGAAATGTCAACTTTGACGCAGGAGAACACTCCTTGAACACAATAAAAGCATTGAACATTGCTAATTCGAAGAAATGGATGGCCAACTTCTTATACCAAACATAAGCCTTCCGAATAGCAGAGTAAGGTTCCAACCTCTGACCTACTCTGTCAACACCACCCATGTGCTTATTGTAGTCTAGAATGCACACAGGTTTGCGCACTTCAGCAACCTGACCCCAAACAGTCACAGGTGAAGTTCTCTCATCATGGATGGTAGTCAGCATGTACACATCCCTCCTGTCCACAAATTTTACAGCTAGTAGTTCATTACTACGCAAGGAACTGCACTGCCCCCTCTGAAGTTTTTTGCAAACAAGCTCTTTCGGATAAGCTTTACGGTTAGAGCGGATTGTGCCACATGCAAAAGTGTCCACTTTATACAATTCCTTAAATAATTGCACAGCAGTATAGAAGTTATCAAGGTACAAATGGTGGCCTCTGTTAAACAGTCTCCTAGCAAGATCCCACACAATTTTCTCTGCAACTCCAAAAGTGGACGGACAACCTGGGGGGTCAATAGCAGAATCTCTACCAGTGTGCACACGAAAATTAAAAACATATCCTGTCCTACTCTCAGACAACATATACAGCTTAATTCCATAGCGTGCCCTCTTGCTAGGGATGTACTGCCTAAAAACCAAACGGCCCTTGAACAAGACCAAAGACTCATCAATAGATATTTCTTTCCCTGGAGTATAGATCTCAGAAAATCGATCCACTAAGTGATAAAGAACGGGCCGAATCTTAAAAAGACGGTCACAGTCAGGGTGATCTCGTGGCAACGCCATAGAATTATCAACAAAATGCAGCATACGTAGCAAAAGTAAATACCGATTACGAGTCATAACTGCAGGAAATATGGCAGTTGCCAACAAGGGGCTAGTAGACCAATATGAAGCCAAGGTTGGCTTCCTTACCACACCCATCAATAAAGTCAAACCCAAAAACTTCTTCATCTCTTCCAGATAAGTGGGAGTCCACCGGGTAGCTCTAGACTGGGGCCTAAGTTTGTCGCTGTTGTTCCTCAAAAACTGTTCAGCATACAAATTCGTCTGCTCAACAATCTCACCCAAAAATACATCATCCATAAACAACTGAAAAAACTGTATAGGCAAAAAAAATTCACAATTCACTGTACACCCTGCATCACCGCTAAAGGCAGGCAACACCGGCTGCACCATGTTTGGATCAACCCAAAGTCCAGCACTTCCAGTAGGAAGCCTAGCAGCCTCAGACTGCAATCCAGATGCCTCTTGCACCATCGGCACAGCAGTTTCCTCCTCTAAGACAGGCACTTCATCCGCACTGAGAGTTGCTTCATCCACACCAAGAATACCTTCATCTGCACTGAGAGTACCTTCATCATCCGATGATTCCATGTTGAGAGAAAACTCACTGCCAGAATCTTCCCCTCCCTCCTCTCCCTCAGACGCACTGTCAGTCTCATAATCATGCTCAGAGGAAGATTCAAGAAGCATACCGACCACCTGTTGAGCAGTCATTCTACGGCTAGCCATATTGCTTACTAATAAAGGTAACTTGTCAAACAAGTCAGCAACAACAAACTCTTTGTAAAATAAGTAATAAACAAAAAGCACCTTTATCAAAAACTCAAATATACTCTAAAACAATACCACTCACTTGCCAGAGGCAGCTAAACTACTCACCACCACCAACTCTGTACAGACACAGTATGGATCAACAATATCCCACTAAAAAAGAAAGAGAAAAGCAATTACACATAAGACTATGCAAAACACATCACAAAGAATTTCATGCTCAAACCACTAACTAAATATGCCGCCATTATGACATCACTTACAAAAAAATTCATTCAGACATTATATTATTACTCATTTGGTGTAAATACAACACAATGCAACTACACAAAACTGCAGAACAGCCACCATCGAAAAGATTTAGACTAAAAAGAAAAAAAAAAACTTTATTGTAACATATGCATATAATGCTCTAGACCATCATGTACTGCGCAAAATGTATTGCTTGACCCTCCCACTTTCAAAAAGGAAAGATCGATGGCCCAATCCTTTACAAGCAACGTGGCGAGAATCTGGAACTGAGCGTCAGCTCCGGACCACCCCCTCCCTCTTCCCAGTCCTTCAAAACTAACCTCAAAGTTCTCCTCCTGCAAAGACACTTCCAAACTTAATTCACACCCTCTCTATTGTGTGAAGGAAGTCTTTACATTATAGGAAATTCTGTTCTCCATGCCCGTAGAAGTGCCTACCCAGTGTGTTCCTGTGTTTTGCGTGTCTGCCATTTATTGCACTTTTATACCTCTACTTGTACTCTTTTGTAAGTTGACACCACTACAGTACACCTGCTTGTGCTAAGACATCAAGCCTTCTAAGGTCTAGTGGGGCCTTCTACGGTGTAGCATGGGAATGTGCTCCCTCAGTACAGTGGTGTGGTGGACTGGTCATGAATGCTGACCCGGTTCCCCATTTCCAAATTCAACAGCTCCGGCAATAGTGCCACATCCCCACTGAACGCCATACTTGCCCACTGAGAGAAACTCGCACTGCCTTCAGCTATAACCTAATTGTGCCCGCTATAAACACTTGGATGTGGCTCAATTCAAATTATGCACTTGATAAGAGTAATACGCTGCCTAAAAAAAAAAAAACACTCCTAGGGAATGCAAAGCATGTGAAATGTAAGCAGAAACAACATGGTTACCTAAACGATCTCTCACTAACTATTCAGAAATCAGCGAGTGGTTTCACCGGAAAAGTTATGGACATGACTAGAGGGCCCTGAAGGGAACCGTTTCACTGTCCATTGCTTACATCCTTACAAAACATAAGCAGTATGGTAGACCACATCCATAAACACAGAACCATGGTGCACATTGTGTTTTCCAATTCACCCATCAACCAGGTATTGCAGTACCTCCAGAAATAGTACACTCTCCCACCCTGGAAACAACAATGCTGTTCAAAGGCAGACGAGAAAACGAAAGTAGCAATACACTGGCAAACTCTGATGCTGGTGTACTTGGATGCATATTAAATCAATCTGGCCACTTTGCAACCCCTCTGTCTTACTTTATTTCGCCCCCCCTGGGAACAACAATGCTGTTCAAAGTTAGATGAGAAAACGAAAGAAGCACTTCACTGGCAAACTCTGATGCTGGTGTACTTGGATGCAAATAAAAACAATCTGGCCACTTGGCAACCCCTCTGTCTTACTTTCTTTCGCCCCCCCTGGGAACAACAATACTGTTCAAAGGAAGACGAGAAAACGAAAGTAGAACTTCACTGGCAAACTCTGATGCTGGTGTACTTGGATGCAAATGAAATCAATCTGGTCACTTTGCAACCACTCTGTCTTACTTTCTTTCACCCCCCCTTGGTACAACAATGCTGTTCAAAGTTAGACGAGAAAACGAAAGTAGAACTTCACTGGCAAACTCTGATGCTGGTGTACTTGGATGCTAATAAAATCAATCTGGCCACTTTGCAACCCCTCTGTCTTACTTTATTTCACCCCCCTGGGAACAACAATGCTCTTCAACGTTACACGAGTAAACTAAAGTAGCACTTCACTGGCAAACTCTGTGATGCTGGTGTATTTGCATACTAAAAAAAAAAAACAGGGCACTTTGCAACCCCTCTGACTTATTTTGTTTTCACCCCCCTGCCAGCACCCACCGATCACAAGATGTAAAATAAATCAATCTGGCCACTTTGCAATCCCTCTGTCTAACTTTATTTTGCCCCCGGGGAACAACAATGCTGTTCAAAGGAAGACCAGAAAACGAAAGTAGCACTACACTGGAAAACTAAATGATTCTGGTGTATTTGGATGCACATAAAATCAATCTGGCCACTTTGCAACCCCTAACGCTTACTTTATTTCGCCCCCCACCCCCATCCCACGCTAGCAGCACCCCTAACATAGAAAACGACAAAGAAACGAAAACGAGCGTTTTTTTTTTTTGCCATTTCACATAAAATCACCTGCGCTTGGACGATCCAAGCGCAGGAACAAAGCAGAGTGTACAAAAAAACATTTCCACCCCCCCAACATTGTGCCCCCACCCTACCTACCCCACCGATGCACGAATACCCCCTCCCCAGCCCCAAAACTGACCTTTACTCTCCGACGCGCAGGAAGCAAATGGCTTCCTGCGCCTCGGAGAGCAAAGGGGAAGCCTCCGGTGACGTCAGCGCGGCTCGCGCGCTGACGTCATTGATGACGCGGGCGGGGGGAGCGGGGGGAGGCAGGGGTAGGTCTTCCCCTGCCTCCCCAGTAAAAAAAAAAACAAATCGAGGAATCACGGGGGGAGCGCCAGCGCTTCCCCCAAGGGTGGGTCCCATGACGAGATGGTCTCGTCATGGGCACAGAGCGACTGTGCTCCATGACGAGACCATCTCGTCATGGGCACAGAAGGGGTTAAACCCTAATTTAGTACTTACCAAAAAAAGTAAACCACGACTTGGTCCCCCCTTTTAAACTTTATGAACAGAATTTCTCAAACCATGCAAATTTATTTATATGTGATGTAGTCATTTTCCAAGATTTCTGTATACAATTAATATTGAAATAATTAGGAAATCCAGTAATGAAATGTAAATTTAATTTATAAAGCGCAGCTCATGCCCAGGGGCGTCTTGGCGCTATAGAGTCTGATCTAGGGTAACAGAAACAGCCAATATGGGTAAAGCAAAGGGGTAAAGGTGCTTTTATCGATCCTCTATGAAAAGACAGGTTTTTAAGGTTTTTCTGAAGCTGAGTAGGCAAGTAACTGTTTTTAGAGTCAATGGCAAATTATTCCAGGGCGTTTTGGTGGTCCTGTAAAAACTCCTCCCCCCAGGTGGCCTTTTTAAAGGGGGAGACCAACATGTTCCTGGTGGAGCCTGAGCGTAATGCTCTTGCAGGTATGTACCATTTAAGTGTTTTCTTAAACTGGTCAGACAGAGGGTCTTGAACTTGCAACATTGTCTGACTGTCAACCAGTGCAGTTTTCTAATAGCTTCTCTCGCTGATTCGTATTTGGGAATTTTAAAGATGAAACGGGCAGCAGCATTTTGCAAAATCTGGAGTCTATTCATAAGGCCTGATGTTAGAGTGAGGTAGAGGCTATTACATTAATCAGTTCACGTAAGGACCATAGCCATGGTCACTGTTTTTAAAAGTTCTGGGCACAGGTCTTTTTCAATTTTTCTTATCAACCTTATAGAGCAAAAGAATGCAGATGTAATTTTATTAACTTTGAATGTCAGTTCACTGTCTAACATTACTCCTAGGTTCTTAACCTTGGTTGAGGGTGTAGGTAGTGAGTCCAGCTCAGGCGGCCACCAATCCGGTGTCCAGAGAGAGGGTTTATTGCCGAAGATGATGACCTCAGTCTTTGAGGCATTCCGCTTCAGGCAATTGCAATCCATCCAGTCGCATACCTTGCTCATACATGAGCTGAATGCCTCACCTGAATTGTTATCACTGTTAGTTAGTGACACCACAATTTGGGTGTCATCTGCATACGATGCCAAGATAAAACTGGCATTTTTGATGATTGACATAAGTGGCGTAACATAGAGGTTAATAAGTGTTGGGCTCAGTGCTGATCCCTGTGGAACTCCACACAGTAGAGAAGACTGCCTGGAAACAAAATTGGCCATTGCCATATTTTGTTGTCGATTTGGCAGAAACGATTTCAGGAGATTTATTGCTGTGTCTTTTATCCCCAGGTTCTGGAGCCGGTCTACTAAGACCTCATGGCTAACCGTATCAAAGGCCGCAGAGAGATCAAGCAGAATCATTCTCTTAGCTTTAGCTGTTTGTCAATACCATGAGGATTGAGCATTAGGCTTAGGAGCCAGAAACCTGTTTTAGTCTTAAAAACATATTACCCAGTCACCTCAAAGCCAAAGGTGGTCACAGTCAAAGGAAGCTGATTCTTGCACTTTTTTTGTGCCACTTGATTTGACATACCTTTTTTAGTGTTCTCCATTTTTAAATGTAATTCTTAAATTATAAACCACGTTTGAAGTATAAGTCCATGAAACTTTGAAATTCTTAAACACACTTTCAAATGTTTGTATTGCATTGTGAGATTTATGATTCTGATAATTTTTCTTGGCTGTTTTGATCTTAGAATGCAGGATAGTTTGTCTTGTCTTGGAATACAGGATAATTAAGATTTGAGTACATGGGGGCATGGCTGAGGATGCCAAGATGGCAGACACGAGCTGAATGAGCTCTGCACCGCATTCCCGTCATTCTGACCAATACACATCGGAGGGTGGCCATCTGGACCCCCAACTTCCTACTGTTACTGAAGGAACTGCCAGGTATCCGTCTCAGCTGCTTTGGGGAGCTGCTGGGCTCCAGGGGCCTTACTTTCATTGGTGCCCCATGCTGCGCCACACGGTGCTCGTGCTAAGCCTGCCGCTACCACTGAGCGGAGTCTTTGGACGACGGTGAGCCTGAGTTCGACAATCGGTGGTGAGTCTGTGACACCGCTCAACTGACCTTCATACATTGCTGGGGCCCTATAGATACCTGTTATTGTTTGTTTGCTTTAGTGACTATGATAAAGAATATTGGACCATGAGGTCCTGATCACTGTCTTTCATCATGCGATCATTGAGACAGCTGGCCTTCCATCATCTCTGGGGGCTCTGCTGGGAGCCATCTTGGTCGACTCTGGACACTCCCGGGTCATGGGAGACTTGCCTCCATCAATGCCTCGCTCCAAGTCCTGGGATTTATGGTGCATAAGCCGAACTTGCTGCTGCACGGAGCCCTCGGTCCCCAAAGTGATTGAACCTGACAGGAGGCGTTAAGCTTGTGGGGCTGCCCTCCGGACTTCAGTACACTACTGGCCCCCCGAGGGAGGCCTACCATTAGCGGCCCACCTTGGCTGCTACACTGGAGGACACTGACTCTCTGGGGACCTCATGTCTACTCTGGCATTGCTGCAGACCGGGGTGGATATGCCCATTAGAGAATGTGGTAACTTGATGGATTTGTCTATATGATTAGTTGAGACCTGGGGGCATGCACCCCATACAGCCTGCCTCCCTACTGGAAATCAGCATGGCTCCGAGACGACCAAGCAATCCCTCTGCATGGACTTTCCTACTTCCCTTCCTGCCTTAGTTACCCCCTGCTAGTTGCTGACTCTAGCGCTCTCATTGGTGATGTGTGCCGCATTTTGTTGTCTGCTAAATCACATGCTGGCTGTTTCTGTCACCTACGTGCTTCGACTCCAGTGCCCACATCCTTGGGTTTCTCTTCGGGGAAATAGAACTGCTATATGCTGATTTTGTGCCATGTACAATACCACCACATTCAGGTCTCTGAATTTCCCATGAACTTCATGAGTGCTGTCTCGCCAGTGCGTACAATCCGCTGCTGTGTCCTGTAAAGTATCGCCACACTTTTCTTGACTGCCTGCATTGCTATTCTCAGTCATGAGACTTACCACACCTGGCACTTTCCTTGTTTGACTTTGCCTTCTATTCCTTTCGGGATATGTGGCACCACTCGTGCAAATGTTTACTTACTCTGTGCTCTTCCCTATATCTTGCTGTTTGTCCTTCATACTGGCTGCTCGTTCTATAAACTGTTGTGGTTTGCTTTGGCACTCACAAGTGAGCTCATAATCGTAACATACTGACCCCTTTATTGCACTCCCCCTAAAAGGGAAATGTCATAATGGTGCTCCCTAGAACTGGTGCCTCTGCCGCACGCTCACCCCCAATCCACACCACCACCGGGCTCTCAGCAAGCCACTTACCGTCCAGGCTGCACAGTCAGTTACTGGAAAACTGGATGGGATACTTGCTGCCATTGAACTGTCTTGCATATCTCTGGAGTCGAAGATTGATGCCATCACCACAGACCTCACCCTACTGCAAGACGACCATCGGAAAATATCGGAAAGGCTATGGTCTGTGGAAGTAAGCAGCAGCAACTCTTGAACCGTAAACTTTGGACTTGTAATCCCATCTCGCCACTTTACAGGAGAAGGTCCACATCCTGGACGATTGTGCTAAGGACGTCAAGGGCAGGTCTAGGCATAATATAATTAGAGTGGTGGGCTGTCTTGAGGGAGTTGAGGGCAATGATGTGGAGTCATTTATAGATACCTGGATATTCAGTTTAATTTCTTTGGAACTATTGTTGCTCTTTGTTTTGGTGGAACGTGCTCATAGGGTCCCAAGTGAATTCTCTGTCCTGGCGCCCCACTCCATTCATTGACAGCATACCTGTTTCATTATAGAGACAGACATTGTCTTGAATGAGGCACATAAGCAGGGAAACATGATAGTTGACAGTGTCAGAGTAATGGTGTTCCTGCACTACACTCTAGTAATTCGGCGGAAATGTTGCACTATCCTTGAGGTTGAACACAAGCTGAGGGAACATCACATCCAATATGCACTTCTCTTCCCTGACCATCTCTGTGTCCAGATCGACGGCACAAAGCCATTTTTCACTGACCCTAAAGATGCTTGGTCCTGGATTGACCTCGCACTTTGTCCACTTCCAATGCCCTTATCCTCCCTATATGCTTAAAACACTGGGACTTACTAGATGTATGGCACCTCCGACATCCCAATACCAGAGTGTATTCCTACTATTCACATGCACATGGACTTCATGTCCACCTTGAAAGGTTTTTTTTGACGCAGGGCATTGTTCCACATATAACACGTATAGACTATCTCGGCCAAACACAATGTGGCCATAACCGGCTCCATTTGCAGTTATGCTATGTCTCGACACCTATACCTACTTGGAGACTATAAGCCTCACATTGGAGGACCCTTGTTTCCTGCTTCCGTCACTGATAATATCACAGAATACTTCAATGTTAGCACTGGTTCAGCCTCATCTCCCTTGATAGAATGGGATGTATTCAAAGTATCTATTTGAGGGCAATGTTTAGGTAATGCCCTTAATATGAGTTCTCATCTTACTAAAGACATTTTCCGGTTAATTGGACATGATTGGCCATGAGGAGCTAGCTCGGTCTTATAACACTGCCCTGGCACGATTCCATCAGTCTCAGTGTGAACATCTTACACTATTGGAAAGGTTACGCTGTCTTAATTATGTTGAACACATTAAAAGAACGGATGTTGATGCAAACTATCCGGGTATGCTGCTAGCATTGCTGAGCCATCAGGAAGTGGTCAGACGTTATCTCCTGTGTATTCGTTCAGATGAAGGGTAGTTACTCCACACACAGAGGGATATACTTTCTGATTTTACACGTCATTACACCCTGTTGCATACATCCGTGTCTGTCTTGAGAGCCATAAGCAACTTTTTGACTGATGTGGTCCTGCCACAGATCTCGCTGCAGTGCAGGGAGGAACTCAATGAAGAAATCACTGATACCTGAAGTGATACGTGCACTTGTCACCAGCAAAACCCCGGGGCCTGATGGGTTACAGTCTGAATTTTAAAAAGTATATGCACCATTACTGGCACCACATCTGACAATGTTGTATGACACTGCACTTACTGCAGTAGCCTTGCCACCCTCGCATTGTGATGACCTACTCATCTCATTGCCTAAACCGGGTAGGGATCTGCTTGACCTAGGATCCTACAGACCACTTGCATTGCTAAATACTGATTACAAAATTCTGGCAAAGGTTCTGGTGGATCGTCTAGCCCCCTTGGTTCCGCAGCTGGTTTACTAAGATCAAAATGTTTGTTTACCTACCAGAAATACCTCCATGATGCTCCGCTGTCTTTTTCGGGATCTTGCGCATGCTCCACAGCAATATCCTCTCTCAAGATGCCTAGTCCTGGATTTGCACAAGTCTTTTGATTCTCTGAAATGGCATTTTTCATTTAAAGTGCTTGGCTGATATAGACTGGGACCTCGCTTTCTACGACTGATTAAATTATTTACACTAATCTCATGGGCAGAGTTAAAATTGGTTGCCATATCTCAGATCCCGTTGCAACATAAAGAGGTACCCGACAGGAATGCCCGTTGTCTCCTCTACTTTTTAATTTGGCTCTGGAACATTTGGCACATTGTCTGTGTGCCCTGGGGGATGCTATTATGGAACTGTATACATTCTGTCTACCTTTATGTAGATGACATGCTGCTCTGTCTTAATTATACCTCCCACTACTACTAGCTTGTTGACAGACTTTTTCACCATTTATGGAGCTGGACTAAGCCCTGTCTCTACCCTTTCAGCACTGAAACTCCAAACTCTCTGTTTAGTATGCATGGCTTCCAACTTGAATGGCAGCTATCCATATTTCTTTACTTGGGGATACGTATTTACCACATTCCTGAGGACTCTCTGGAGTATAATTTGGTTTGTGCGATCTCTGTGTTGCATTCACAAATGTTGTTTTGCAAACCACTCCACTGTTTGTGGCATAAAGGGTGATTCTAACGAAAATGGTGGTCTTGTGGAGGCTATTATGTTCTTTTGCCAATCTTCCTCTTTTTATACACTAGCCATTCTTTCACTCTTTTGAACGTACGGTAGGTGATCGCGGTCACTGACAAAACATCGACCCCCAAAATATCCCCATACACAAATATCAAGACATAAATATCGATATTAAAAATATCAACATCCTATATTTATAATTGACTGACTGAATAATTGTAAGTATACATTTTTTTTAAAATATCGATGTAAAAATATAGATGTACAAAATATCGAATTTTTAATTTATATAAAACATAATATTAAATATATTAAATAATAAAATTATGTTAAAAAATTATTTACATTTAGGGGCCGATTCCGATCCTGGAAAAACCGGGTACGAACCGTCGGTCGGAGTGTTTTCTCCGTCCGACTCGTACCCGGTAAAAAAAAACACAAACTTGCAAGTGCGAATCGTACGGGAACAGCATTTCCATACGAGTCGGAAAAAACACCGACCGACTGAAAAATACATACGAATGAGATCCGGACGTGATGTCCGGACGGAGATAGGCATGTTTTCACGTACCAGCAAGTACGATTCGTACCCACAGCAGTCCGGACGGCAATATTTTTACGGCACCCAAAAAGTGCCGGGAAAGCGAAGTACGCCGCAAAGCGAGCGGATTGGGGGGCCCGGTACGCGCCGTACCCCCAGCCCCCCCGCGGAAGTACGTGCCGTACCCCCAGCCCCCCCGCGGAAGTACATGCCATACCCCCAGCCCCCCGCGGAAGTACGCGCCGTACCCCCAGCCCCCCCCGCGGAAGTACACGCCAAACCCCCATCTCACCCATGTATGTACAGCACGAACCCCCACCCGTGTATGTACAGCACGAACCCCCACCCGTGTATGTACGGCGCAAAACCCCCACCCGTGTATGTACGGCGCGCGAACCCCCACCTGTGTATGTACGGCGCGAACCCCCACTCGTGTATGTATGGCGCGAACCCCCACCCATGTATGTACGGCACGAACCCCCACCCGTGTATGTATGGCGTGAACACCCAGCGCGTAGCGCAAGAGGTTCGCCACCCGTACATACACGGGTGGGGGTTCGCGCCGTACATACACGGGTGGGGTGGGGGTTTGCGCCGTACATACACGGGACGGGTGGGGGTTCGTGCCGTACATACATGGGTGGGGTGGGGGTTCGCACCATACATACACGGGTGAGGTGGGGGTTCGCGCCGTACATACACGGGACGGGTGGGGGTTCGCGCCGTACATACACGGGTGGGGTGGGGGTTCGCGCCGTACATACACGGGTGGGGTGGGGGTTTGGCAGGTACTTCCGTGGGGGGGCTGGGGGTACGGCGCGTACATACGGGGGCTGGGGGGGGTTCGGCACGTATGCAGGCACATGTCTCCATGGTTGCAATGGGTGTTCGGTCCGTACGGTATTTTTTCCATACGGTTGTAACATCGGACGCCCGGTACGGATCGTACTTGCGCGCTCGGACTTTAGTTTTCCCATTTGTACGTAAAATAGTCCGGGGACGTGTCGGACACGTTTTCCGACCCGAGGATGTGTGGGGGAATTTTCCCAATGTGATTCGTATGTATTTTTTCCCATACGAATCGTATTTGGCAGTTTGTACGGTACTTGTACGATTCGTACGGAAAAAAATCTGGATACGATTTGTACGGGGACATTTTTTCCAGGATCGGAATCGGCCCCTTAATATACATTTGAACAAATATAAAAAATACATTCAATTAAAAAAAAATGTAAACATACATATATATATACTTTAAAACAATTAATAACTGTTAATTGTAATCTATTTTCAATTCAATTCAAAAAGTCTTTATTGCGATTATTCATCTTAAAAGACAGAACAGTCAGTATATTAAAATTAGATACAACCAAAAATAAATACCTATATTTACATATTAAAACAGTTCCTAATACAAGAATTAATATATCCCACGCACAAGACTTTGAACACATCATAAAAAACCATAAAAATACATAATTCCACGTAGTTCGTTCAATACCCCAAGGGAAAATATCTTAGCTATTAGGGCCCCCCATTTTTCATCCGCACCACCCATGCCCAACTCAGGAACTTAGCTACTCCTATTACTGCGATCTCATTATAGCCAGATTTCAGCAGCCTCTTAGCGGCCATCGCAGAGCTGGTTCCTAAGGACCGACATGCTGGTTTTAGCCACAAGCTACGAGGTTTGTGATAGACCGGACAAACAAATAGGAGATGGTCAATATCCTCAGTATGATCCGGGCAAAATCGGCACTTATCACCAATTCCTGGTTGCCACTTACATGTAAACTTCCGGAGTGGCAATGACCCAACTCTGAATTGGTGGTAAAGCTTGCAGTCTGATGGCATTGCTATAAGGTCCCAATAGCTTTCCAGGCAAGGTTCATCTTTTAGATCTAAAAAATCTCTAGACAGAATGGGGCTAGTGACAGAGGAGAACTTCCTTATTTTAATTAGCAACCAACATGCTGCTCGATAGGATTCTTTGGAAGGAAATTCCACCGATTCAGGGCTCTCCCAAAGATAATAAGGAGAGATTTTATGCCAATCAGCCATGGGATCCTATGCAGCCGATCCAATCCCCTTACTTCGGACAAAGCCCTAGCAAAGAGCTGGAGCTCTGGAGTAATCCAGTGACGCCTCCAAAAGGCCAGCGGCCTATAACGGGCAGTATCCTCAATACTATGACAGCCTAAGTCAAACAACAGTGGAGTACGGGGGGACGATTGGGGCAGGCCCACAACCGATCTCATACATATATTCTGGGCTGTGGACAATTGGGTGCGTGTCACCCCGCATAAATTTCACGTGCACTGTTTATTCACAGCCACATAGAAACACGTGATTTATGGTTTGATACAAATACACCGTTTCGTTGAGCACAAGAACACTATCTAGAAACGTGAGCTCGTTGAAATGTTACAGCTATAATTGTTTTTTGCACCCTTTCCATTCTCTTCTAAGATTCCCTTCACTTACTATCGTAACTACAGTCATTACCCTCATTGTTATTAGATCTCAACACATGACAAAATTATAAAATTGCAAGATGTTTGATTTATTGTTTTATTGCTTCATTATAATATATTTAATGCTTTCAGAATACAAGTCCCCTGATGAAGGGTTCGCCCGAAATGCATAGGGCAGAAACATGAGAAATGAAAAAACATTGTTTGGAATACTATGAGTGCAATAGTATGAATATTCCATGAAAGAATAAAAAGAAATACGCTCAAATCTTGCAAACGGTTTCAGTAAAATTATTGGAAATTTGTCTAAATTCACGGAGTGCTGAGTAAGAGACGTTACTCCCACGGGAGATAACACTTTTTTTTTCTGTGGACAATTGGGTCAGGTTACAAAACCCCCAGATTTCAGCACCATATAAAATAGCGGGAATAATTTTAGTCGTGTAAATTTTGACCACTGGAGCTATTGGCTTAGTTAATGATAGCGTGTGTTCCTTGGTCAATGCTCCCGCTAATTGAGTATGTTTCAGTGCGAGGATCTTAACTTGGGGATCCCAGCTCAACTTATAGCCAAAGGTGACACACAAATAGATGAAGACTTTTGTCTGCTCCAGAGGTTTCCCACCCATAAAGACTCATGCTTTAACGGGCTTGGACCTATGGAGCACGATAAACTTAGTCTTCCCTACGTTAACCACAAGCTCATGTTCGCAGCAAAATTCCTCAAAACGAGACAGAGCTAACTGCAACCCCTGTCTCGTCTTGGATAGTATCAGCGTATCATCCGCGAACATGAGCAGGGGCACCTTTTGGCCGGCGAGCATCGGCACGTCCGTTGGTTGGTCAACAAAATACTGCACTACCCCGTTAATAAATAGAGAAAACAGTGTTGGTGCCAGCACAAACCCTTGCCAGACGCCCTTTCCTACCTCAAATTTCTTTGTAACCTCGCCCGGTTTCCCCCAACAAACCTGAGCATACGTTGATTCGTGGAGTCTAACCACAAGGGAGACTAACTCTTTAGGCATCCCCAGTCTCAATAGGACCTCCCATAATTTTGCTCTTGGCACGAGGTCGAAGGCAGATTTTAGATCCACAAAGGCAGCATTCCCCTACCCAAAACGACCTCCTTCCAATATATAAGGACAAATCTAAAAACCTGATCCAAAGTCCCCATATGACACCGGAACCCCACCTGTAAAGGAGATAAAATGTTGTTTTCAGACATCCAGCCCTGGATCCTACCCAATATTACACGTGCTGTTATCTTTTGAATAGCGTCAATTAAGCTGATGGGCCTATAATTGGCCGGAGCGGAACGATCACCCTTCTTATAGATAGGGATGATTTCCGCTCCGGACCATGATGCAGGAATTGGGGCTCCATCAGCTATCGAATTAATTAAATTTGTAATATAGGGTATCCATAAATCAAAATCCTGTTTCAATAAATCAGCTGGAATGCAGTCATGCCCCGGTGCCTTACCACTTGGGATAGATTTAAGAACTGTCTCTACCTCTTTTGTGTTAAAAGGCAGAGGGACGTCAATTTGGATTTGTGGGACAACCCCTGACCTCTCTGAAACCAGTTGGAATTGTGTTTCGAAGAAGACAACCCATTGCAGCGGTTCGACATTATTATTCGGGATTATTGACCGATGTCCATTCTGTAGTAGGGGATCTCTGTGTATAGTCATAATCTAGTGAATAGTCCCGCCCATGTGCGTGGACCCCGGAGCAATAAAAATAATCTCTAAAGGTGACAAATCATGCAGACCTGCATACACCTTTAAGAGAGAATTTAATTTAAAGACAGATAATGCAGCCTATACCCACAGGCTACACTGTCCAGTACTTCAACTAGAATTCCACCAAAAAACCACAACAGCACTGCCTGTCTAGTTTTTCTCCCCAAGGAAAAAAACCCCGCCTCTACCAGCAAAAGCCTCTGGAATGATAGAGAGGAAGGATAGGACAGACAAGCCCCATAGGCTGCCATTATGTGGCTTAAAACAAGATACTGTGCCTTTAAGAAAACTTTCCAGATTTCCAGAACTTTCCCCAGTATCCCAGAATGCCCAGCAGGTCCCATTTACTTTCAGTTCTTTTTTCCGGCTCCTGCTAGCAGGACCCTGGAGCATTGAGCTCGTCCTTTTTCAAAGGTTTTTCATTGAGATTTGGCAATTTTTTGTCACTTTTGCTTGTGTTTAATAGCTGGTACTGTCGACATGCCTGGCTTGTTCGTCAAGTGCCCTGAATGTGGTCGGAAGAAGGCTAAAACTGACCCACATGAGGTGTGTGTAGGTTGCCTTCCCCAGTCCCACGTGCCTGAAAGCTGTACCATCTGCCACTCGTTTTCAGCGAGGACCCTGAGGGACAGGATGAAAAGCAGGCTTCAAGCTCTGGAGGAGCGAAGACTGAAGGCACCAGGTGGGTCTGGAGGGGCTGATTTGGCCCATACTGAGGCCTCTGGGGGGCTCCCCAGGGGCAGGAAGACCAGTAAACGCTCCCACTCCCCGTCGACGTCGAGGGCGTCGACGACGGCGTCGAGGAGGATGACCACGGTCTGCTCGCCGTCTCCCCAGGGCTCTGTGGAGAAGCGGCGTCGACGATCGCCGTCGAGGGACCTGAATAGACCGCCGTCGACTACATCGGCGTCGTCGGCGACGACGCCGTCGTCGGCCTCGTCCGGCGGTCGCCGTCGAGTGAAGACCCGGCGTCGGCGTTCGGCGTCGAGAGGTCACAGCTCGCCGTCGATGAAGAGAAGGAGATCGACGTCGAGAAGGAGGAGATCGCCGTCGAGGCGAAGGTCGCCGTCGAGGCGAAGGTCGCCGTCGAGGCGAAGGTCGCCGTCGAGGCGAAGGTCGCCGTCGAGGCACCGGTCGCCGTCGAGGCACCGGTCGACGTCGAGGAGAAGGAAGTCGGCGCCGAGGAGGTCGACGTCGACGTCGAGACGGAAGTCGACGCCGAGGAGATCGACGTCGACGTCGAGGAGACGGAAGTCGACGCCGAGGAGATCGACGTCGAGGCACAGGTCGACGTCGAGGAAGAGAGAGTCGCCGGAATCGGTGTACTCGGAGGTGTCGCCTCCACCGCCTCCTCCACCGCCTCCACCACCTCCACCACCGCCTCCACCACCGCCTCCACCACCGCCTCCACCTCCGCCACCGCCTCCTCCACCACCGAGGCCGCGGACGCTGTCTCCTCTGCCCCAGCCGCTGTTGCTGCCAAGCACTCCGGCGGGACCGCCGCCGGTTCCCCCGAGGTCGGTTTCCCTTCCGCGGTACCCGACTCCACCGCAGGGGACCCCGAAACCACGCCGTCCACGGTCGCCTGGACCAGCGAGACCGGCGGAGAGGCCTAAGCCGAAGAGGTCGCGCTCCCGTTCTCATAGGAGGAGACGATCGCGGAGCCGAGGGCGGTCCTCGTCGGACTCTAGACGGCACCGCAGGAGGTATAGATCCAGGTCGCGCACGCGCTCCTCGGACAGGGATCTTTCACCGACGTTGTCGGACTCCCCGGGGACTAGGGTGTCTCCGGTGGACGACCTGGTCTCGTTCCAGGAGGTGCTGCTACGAGGGGCGGCGAAACTGAATATCACGGTGACGGTGCCAACACCTACGACGTCCGTGATATTTGAGACGCTTCATCAACGACATTTGTCTCGACCCCTCCTGCCTCTCGTGCCTGGCCTGGTGGAACCAGCCTTGGAACTGTTCCTCACCCCCGCAACGGCGAAGGCCGCTCCGTCCAGGCTCATGAAGAAGTACAGGGCACCGGAGTCGGATCCGTCCTTTTTGAGAATGGACCCAAAGCCGGATTTGGTTATAGTAACGGCGGCGAGAAAGCAACATGCGACCGCACCGGCCTCCACGGTTCCACCGGACAAGGAAAGCCGCTGGCTGGACTCGGCTGGCAGGAAGGTGTGTGGTACCGCTGCCACAACGATGAAGGCGGCGAGTGCAGGGGCGTTGTTGGGCCGGTACGACCGGGCCCTGTGGGAATCCCTGCAGCAATATGCGGACCTTCTGCCACGAGACAAGAAGGAGGACTTCTTGGAGACGGTGCGCGAGGGCATGCTGGTTTCGAACCAAACGATCAGCGCGGCGGCGGATGTATCACTATTGGCCGCTCACGCCTACTGTCATGGCGTCCACCAACGGCGCCATTCCTGGTTGCGCCTGACATCCTTGAAACCGGAGGCGCAGCAGAGAGTGGCCAACCTGCCCTTCTCGGGGGAAACCCTGTTCGGGAAGCACGCGGACGATGAGATGGCCCGCATGAAGGCCGAGGCGGAAACCCTGACGGCCGTCGGGTTGGAGAAGACCGAGAAAAAGAAACGCCCGTTCCAGAGGAGGTTCGGGTCGTCCGGCCGAGGGCGTGGGCAGGGCTCGGGACAGCAGCAGCAACAACAGCAGCAGTTCCGCAAGCCCTTCCAGAAGCGCCAGAGGGGTAGAGGAGGCCAGCAGGCTACTACCGCAAGCAAGGGCCCGGCCGGGTCTCGGCCCTGAGCTGCTACTTCCCCCTCAACCGTTACCCACTCCAGTGGGGGGAAGCATTCAATTTTTTCCGGCAGAGTGGAGAAAAATTACTCAGGACAAGTGGGTGCTGAATATTGTTTGCAATGGATACAGTCTTCGGTTTATCAGCCCGCCTCCAGCGATCCCGCCGGTCAGCTCTCGCTTCCAGCTGAGGGAGCTCCAGGCGGAGGCAGACATCTTGTTGAGAAAAAAGGCGGTAGAAGACGTACCTTTGTCTCAAAGGGGAAGAGGTCTGTACTCTCGGTTCTTCCTCGTTCGCAAGAAGGACAAGAACGAGTTCAGGCCCATTCTGGATTTGCGACAAGCAAACAAGTGGATTCGCAGAGAGAAGTTTTGCATGCTATCGTTGCACCAGATTTACCCTCAGCTGCAACGGGGAGACTGGCTCTGTGCCATAGATCTACAGGATGCGTACTTCCATGTGCCCATAGCGCGGAAGCACAGGAAGTTCCTGCGGTTCCAAGTCGGCGCCAATCACTATCAATACACAGTACTGCCATTCGGGCTGAAGTCTGCGCCCAGGACCTTTTCGAAGTGCATGGCGGTGGTGGCGGCACACCTGAGGAAGAACAAGGTGTTTGTCTACCCGTATATGGACGATTGGCTGATCAAGGCATCATCCTTCGAGGAAGCGCAGGAACACTTCCGATGGACGTGCGAGCTCTTGAACAAGCTGGGGTTACACGTCAACATGTCCAAATCGGTCCCGACTCCGGTACAGTGCATACAGTACCTGGGGGCCTCCATCGATACACGGTCAGCAAGCGTGTCTCCTTCGGAGGAGAGACGGTTATCGCTCCTTCGGAAGGCTCAGGACCTCAGGACTGCTCCATCAACGACTGTGAGGAAGGTGTCGTCTCTACTGGGATCGATGGCCTCCTGTATCTTCCTCACTCCGCACGCACGGCTACACATGCGACCTCTGCAGGAGTGCTTGGAGGACCAGTGGGATCAGAGGACAGGCTCTTGGGACGACAAGATCCGACTGTCTCTGCATGCTCTTCAGTCTCTGAAGTGGTGGTGTTCGGCGGAAAACCTCCTCAAGGGGGTTCCTTTCCACAAGGACATTCCCACGACGAAGGTGGTGACGGATGCTTCTCTCCAGGGCTGGGGGGCGCACTCCGGGGACCTGCAGATTCAAGGGCAGTGGTCTCTTTTGGAATCGACGTACCACATCAATTTCCTGGAACTCAGAGCTGTCTTCCTGGCACTGAAGGCCTTCCTTCCGTCCTTCCAGACCAACTCGCTCCTGATACAGACGGACAATACAACCACGATGTATTACCTCAACAAGCAGGGGGGGTCGAGATCGCGCACTCTGTCGCAGGAGGCGCAGGCGATCTGGCGCTGGCTGCTGGCCAGAGGACTGACGATTACGGCCACACATCTGCCGGGGGTGCAGAATGCTCAGGCGGACGCCTTGAGCAGGCTGATTCAGGAAAACCACGAATGGGTCATAAACGACGAAGTACTAGGAGAAGTCTTCGCAAGGTGGGGGACGCCAGACGTAGATCTGTTCGCCACCGCCGAAAACAGCAAATGCCGAGACTTCACATCCAGGTACTACCAGCGGGGGACGCTGGGGAATGCGCTATGGATCGACTGGTCGAACAGCTTTCTGTACGCTTTTCCACCCATTCCCCTGATTCCGGCGGTGCTCATCAAGCTGTCCCGGTCCAGGGCGCGGATGATCCTGATCGCCCCGGAGTGGCCCAGGCAGTGGTGGTTCACGGACCTTCTTCACCGGTCTCTCCTTCCTCACATGCGGTTGCCGTGCAGGCCGGACCTTCTCACGAAGTTCGGGGGGCGGATGGTGCACCCCAACCTCTCGTCTTTGAGTTTGGCGGCATGGCTCCTGAAATAGTGCAATATGGTCATCTGAATCTACCAGACGATTGTATGGACATTCTGAAGGAGTCTAAGCGACCTTCCACTAGGACATCCTATGCTTACAAGTGGAAGAGGTTCTGTATCTGGTGTAAGTCCAAGAACTTTGATCCGACGACATGCAAGGAAGATGTCATTCTTCCATACCTTTTACATTTGGCGCAGTCTGGCCTTAATTTCCATTCCATTAAGGTTCATCTGGCTGCTTTGACTGCTTACAGGAAATGCCCTTCACAGACTTCCTTCTTTCAGATCCCTGTGGTCAAGGATTTTTTGGAAGGCTTGAAGAAAGTGTTTCCTCCCGTCAGACTTCCCTCGCCTTCCTGGGACCTGAATGTGGTGCTGTCCAGACTGATGAGGGAGCCTTTTGAACCCATTCACAAGGCTTCGTTGCAGCACCTATCCTGGAAGGCGGCGTTCCTAGTGGCCATTACATCGGCCCGCAGGGTGAGTGAACTTCAGGCATTATGTTGTCAAGAACCTTATACTGTATTTCATGCTGCTAAGGTTGTGATGCGTACTCACCCTAAGTTTCTTCCTAAAGTTATCTCTGATTTTCATGTCAACCAGACTATAACTTTACCCACGTTCTTTCAGAATCCCTCTTCGCCAGCGGAAAGGGCTCTCCATTCCCTGGATGTTCGAAGGGTGTTGAAATTTTATCTGGATAAGACCAAGGATATTCGTAGGTCTGACCAATTGTTTGTTAATTATGGCTCAGTCAGGACTGGTCTTGCGACCTCGAAGCAGTCCATCTCTCGGTGGATTGTGTCCTGCATACAGTTGTGTTATCAAAAAGCTAATAAGACCTTAGGGGGTAAGCCTAAGGCTCATTCCACCAGGGGCAAAGCTGCCACGACGGCTTTGCTGCGTAATGTTCCGATTGCGGAAATCTGCAAGGCGGCCACTTGGAAGTCGGTCCATACCTTTGCTGCGCATTACTGTCTGGACTCGGATGCCAGGGCAGATGCTCAGGTTGGGCAGGCTTCACTGCGAAATTTGTTCGCACAATAGTGGTTGTGTCTTGTATGTTCTCCACCGCTTTTGTTGTGTGGGGATGGGCTTGCCATTCTATTCACTAGATTATGACTATACACAGAGATCCCCTACTACAGAAGGAGTAGTTTCTTTTCTGTAACTCCAGTTCTGTAGTAGGGGTATCTCTGTTATAGTCATAAGCGCCCGCCCTCCTCCCCGGTGGAGAGATACTTATTTATAGATAGAATGCTACAGGTCTGGCGTGCTACGCCTTCAAAAAGAACTGAAAGTAAATGGGACCTGCTGGGCATTCTGGGATACTGGGGAAAGTTCTGGAAATCTGGAAAGTTTTCTTAAAGGCACAGTATCCTGTTTTAAGCCACATAATGGCAGCCTATGGGGCTTGTCTGTCCTATCCTTCCTCTCTATCATTCCAGAGGCTTTTGCTGGGAGAGGCGGGGTTTTTTTCCTTGGGGAGAAAAACTAGACAGGCAGTGCTGTTGTGGTTTTTTGGTGGAAATCTAGTTGAAGTACTGGACAGTGTAGCCTGTGGGTATAGGCTGCATTATCTGTCTTTAAATTAAATTCTCTCTTAAAGGTGTATGCAGGTCTGCATGATTTGTCACCTTTAGAGATTATTTTTATTGCTCCGGGGTCCACGCACATGGGCGGGACTATTCACTAGATTATGACTATAACAGAGATACCCCTACTACAGAACTGGAGTTACAGAAAAGAAACTACTCCTTCTCCCATTTAATAAGATCCCAGAATTGGGTCATATTCCTGCCTCCACATGCTATCAGCAGACAATGACAACGATCCTCATCCCATTCTTTCTTGGCGTGTCTGATAGCCGTTTTATAAATTACTCTACACTGCTTGATAATACCATGGATCCTAGATTTAATGGCTACCACTAGAGCTTTGTGAGCTAGCCTACACGTGTTGTTATACCACGAGTTAGGTTTATACAAACTAATCTTTTTAGCAGGTCCAGCGTTTATCAAAAACCTTTTTAGGCCGCTAAAGAGCCACATTCGGAAAGTTCTCTTAAAGAACCTAACACTAAAGCCCTAATTTCTGCCACGTTCTTTCCATCCATTGCTACCTTAGTCCACCGTACCCTTCTTAAATCATTCGCAATAGTTACTATATTGGGGCAAGTGTCGCCTTCCATCAATACTGGACCACAAAAACTCCTATCATCAAATTTAAGAACCAAGGGGTTGTGGTCACTTTCAGGGCGACATTGCACTTCCATGTCTAAAACTAGTATCCATTTCTCCACATTCACAAGGATATAGTCGATGCGGCTTTGGATCTACCATTATCAAATGTCACCGCACCCTTGGCATCGGTCTTAGTCCTACCGTTAACCACCCTTAGGCCTCGTTCCAGGCATTACCCTTTCATTTGAAGTGCGGCCTCAGTCCATTTTCTAATAGGCTCGATATCCAGTTGCGGGATCCCCCAAAGTGCATCAATCTCTTCACTAAGCCTGCCATCTTCTGAATCTAGTGGTTCAAAGCAGGTATTGAAATCCCCTGCAATAATTAAATCATCATTGGGGGCCAATTGAGACAAATGATTCTCTAAAGCCATTATGAACTGGGAGCACCTCCCACCAGGTTGACCCCTAGCGTAAACATTACACAAAGTTAAGTCAAGGCCGCTCACTGATCTAACCCTTATGGCCAGAATGTCTCGGCTATCAATGCTGACCTCCTCCACCCATATCCCCTCAAATTGTCTCACCCAACAGGTCAGTCCACCAACTGCTCTATCTATTTTATAATTTTATAAATATATAAAAATATACAAAAATAAATACATTTTTACATACACTTAGAACATAACAAAAACAATATATTATAAATTATATTATAAATTAAAACATTAAAATATTTAATAGTCTTCAAAGTAAAATTTTGCACCCGAGTATTAAAAATGTTGGATAGCGGACTAGTAAAATTGACTAATCCCACTCCAGTGAGTGCAAAAGTAAGTAAAGTGTTGGACAGCGGAGGGTTAAAAATTGCTATTCCCACTCCAGTGAATGTAACAGTAGGGAAAGTTTTGGATAGCGGAGGGGTAAACATTACTATTCCCAATACAGTGAGTGCAACAGTAGGGAAAGTGTTGGATAGCAGAGAGGTAAAACTTAATATGCCCATTCCAGTATGTGCAACAGTAGGGAAAATGTTGGATAGCAGAGGGGTAAAAATGACTGTTCCCACTCCAATGGGTTCAACAGTACAGAAAGTGTTGGATAGAGGAGGGGTAAACATTACATTCCCACTCCAGTTAGTGAAACAGTAGGATAAGTGTTGGATAGCGGAGGGGTGGAACTTAATATTCCCACTCCAGTGAGCGCGACAGTAGGGAAAGTGTTGGATAGCGGAGGGGTCAAAATTACTATTCCCACTCCAGTTAGTGCAACAGTAGGGAAAGAGTTGGATAGCAGAGACGTAAAAAATAATATTTCCACTGGAGTCAGTACAAAATGAAAAACAAACAAAATATCAACAACAACACAAACAATTTTTAAAAACAAAAAAATAAAACATATATAGAAAGATAAAATTTACAAAAGATAGAAACATACTATAATGTTAAATAGATATAACAAATACCTACAATGATTATATTGAAACATTTACAAAGTATTTTACAAACAAATAACTATTTTTAAATAGAAATTATTTATAAAGAAAAACATTTATTATTACATAAACGTAATCTTTTTTATTTCCTACACTAAAACACCACACAATTCACAACACACATCTAAATTTTAAAAACTACCTCCGTAATTAACATAAATATCAATTAAAAAATGTATTAATCAAAAAACAAATGAAAACAAATGAAAATTAATTTACTCCCCAAACTTTACCCCTTTAAAACCAAAATCCATGCACAAAATAAAAATAAACAATTGCCCTAATTTATTATCGATTGATGAATTAATATTAATCATCAACTAATTATTAATTAATTAAACATAAACATAAATTACTTTCCACCCTATACCCCAATAAACACCACAAAACACACCTAAAAATCATTACACAATTTCCATATTTGATTTTACATTTATAAATTAATATCAATTAACAAGAACTTATTAATTAATTTAAAAGAATTTACTAGACACCCTTTACCACTATAAACCCCACAATTCACATCTAAAATTAATTACACAATTGCTAAATTTAAATTCTAATTAATTAATTTGCATTAATTAACCCCACCACCCACTCCTAAAACAAATGACTCAATTGACATCATTACCAATCAATTAAAATAACAACAAATTACTAAATAATTATCAATGAATTAATTCCCAAAATTAACATTATAAAATATAAATTAAATAAATTACCAATATTAATAAATGTATTATAATTAAATTACTTCTCACCCTATTCCCCCATAGACCCACAAATCGCTCCTAAAAAATGACACAATTACCAATTAAATAATTAGCAACCAATTAATGAATAGCTATCAATACATGTATTCCCAAAATTAACACTATTAAAACTATAGTCGATTAATATTAATAAATAAGAAATATTAATAAATGTATAGTAATTAAATTACTTCCCAACCTATTCCCCTGTAAACCCACAACCTGCTCTTTAAAAAATTACACAAATAACACAACTAAGCGATTGATTATTAATAATTATCAATTAATAATTAATTAATATTAAATTAATTCCCACAATTAACAATATATAATCTAAATTAAATAAATACTAATAAATAAAACATAATAATTTATTTCTGATAATTAAATTACTTCCCATCCTATTCCCATATAAACCCACAACCTGCTACAGAACTAAAAAACGCAACATTGAATTAAAATAAAATTAATAACTACTAAAAAATTTACACATATATTCAGAAACAAAAGCAATACTTTTACAAAAATACTGTTTTAGAAATCGATATTTTACACAACTATGGGGCCGATTCCGATCCGTTAACAAATTACCCCATACGATTCGTATCCGGATTTTTTCCCGTACGAATCGCACAAGTCCCGCACAAACGGGCAAGTACGATTCGTATGGGAAAAAATACATACGAATGGCATTGGGAACATTTCCCCATACGTCCTCGGGTCGGAAAATGTGTCCGACACTTCCCCGGACGATTTTACGTATGAATTTAAACAATGAAGTCCGAGCGCGCAAGTACGATCCGTACCGTCCGTCCGATTGTACAACCGTATGGAAAAAACACCGTACGGAGCGAACTCCCATAGCAACCATGGAGACATGTGCCCGCATACGCGCCGAACAACCCCCCCCACCCCCCGTATGTATGGAGCCTACCCCCACCTCCGTATGTACGGAGTGTACCCCGACCAGTGTATGTACGGTGCGTACCCCTACCCCAATAGTGTATGTACGGTGCGTACCCCCACCAGTGTATGTACGGAGCGTACCCCCACCCCACCAGTGTACGTACGTTGCGTACCCCCACCCCTCCAGTGTATGTACGGAGCGTACCCCCACCAGTGTATGTACGGTGCGTACCCCCACCCCACCAGTGTATGTACGGTGCGTACCCCCACCAGTGTATGTTCAGAGCATACCCCCACTAGTGTATGTACGGAGCGTACCCCCACCCATGTATGGACGGAGCGTACCCCCACCCCCGTATTTACAGAGCGTACCTCCACCCGTGTATGGACGGAGCGAACCCCCACCCCCGTATGTACGGAGCGTACCCCCACCTGTGTATGTACGGAGCATACCCCCACCCCACCAGTGTATGTACGGTGCGTACCCCCACCAGTGTATGTACGGAGCGTACCCCCACCAGTGTATGTACAGAGCGTACCCCCACCCGTGTATGGACGGAGCGTACCCCCACCCCTGTATGTATGGAGCGTACGTCCACCCGTGTATGGACGGAGCGTACCCCCACGCCCGTATGTATGGAGCGTATCCCCACCCCACCAGTGTATGTACGGTGCATACCCCCACCCCCGTATGTACGGGACGAAACACCACCACCGATGCACGGTGCGGACCAACACCCTGCCCGTGTCTGTACGTGCCCTACCCCAGGCCCCTACACCAGCACCCTCACCCAACATCGCGCATGTACGAGTCGAACTAAGCCATAGCAAAGGTCAGCACTGAACAACAACATGGCCGATGTACGCACCTTACAGACGCCAAAAACACGCGTACTGAACCAGGAGAAAGCAAAACAACACAAGGAGAGTCAATTCCAATCGCCCAACACCACAAAACATGTCCAACAAGCCCAAATACATCCCATACACTGACCTGCAACTGCCTAACTGCTAAACAGAGGCCCAAAACACAACCACTCCTTATAACACACCCACCCAAAGTTCAAACACAGCCACACCCACAAATGGACCAATAAAAAGGCCAAACACACACAAACCATGATCCTTTGCAACAGAACCACCACTGCCAGACCGAGACAATGCACTGCATCATAAGACAACCATCAATACACCATACACTTGCACCCCTTCACACAACCACCATCACAAACACCCCCTCATCACATTCACACACACACCTTAACAACAACACTCACACACCCACAACCATCCACACCTACACCCCACACCATGCCCACTAACAAGAATCCAAAGTTCACAAAGGATGAGCTGGAGATCCTTGTCGACGAAATCATCAGAGTCGAGCCACGGCTCTTTGGAACATTGGTCAGACAGACCAGCATAGCTGACAAATCAGCCATGTAGCAGAGGATCGTCAATAAGGTGAATGCTGTTGGGGCCACCGGAAGGACCAGGCATGAATGCCAAGCCAGGTGGTACGATCTGCGGATGACGGTCCGCCGCAAATTGACCGAAGATCACAACCAGGGGAACATCACTGGAGGAGGGGCGCCCCGCAGACCGGTACACTACCAACCCTGGGAGGAGAAGGTGATGGCCACGCTGCCGCCGGTGGGAGTACACTGAGTAGAAGGAGTCGCCGAGCCTGGTGAGTACACAAACAACTCACCTCACATGGGGGGAACCGCATCCACAAACCAACTCCCAATAATGCAAGCAACCACCCCAAAGCCATCACCGGACACAACCACACTCAAAAATACCTGCACATGCCAATAACACCTCCATGCCCCATGCACCAAGCAAGGCCATGCCAAGTCACAGGCCACACAAAACACCAACACAACACACGAAGTCCTGGATGCCGGGAGGGTGGGCCCCAAAATACACATTGAGCAACTCAGAAGCAGATAACAATGCCCTCCGCCCATATGGCCTAGGGCAGAGACATACAAACAGTGTGACACCACACAGTACTGTGTCGCCTGCAAATGGTGCCTGCATTGCAGGATGACATGGGTATGACGGCGCAAGTTGCACATAACAGCAACCAATGAAGAGGCATCACTCTCAAAGAGTGTCAGCACACACCGCCACACCAGCAGCGCAGACTCAGACACTCCGCCCAATGGGTGCCTGGAGATTAGTAACAAAGCCACATGAACAAGCCAATGGCCTTTGAAAGACCTGCAAACTGTGTGTGCCCAGGAAGCTGGGCTGAGGTGACAGAGGGTTACAGACAGAGGGAGGAGGGTGACAGAGGGAGAGAGAAAGGGAGACAGAGGGAGGAGGCTGACAGAGGGAGGGAGAAAGGGAGACAGAGGGAGGAGGCTGACAGAGGGAGGGAGAAAGGGAGACAGAGGGAGACAGAGTGAGATGGACAGAGGGAGGAGGCTGACACAGGGAGGGAGAGAGGGAGCCAGAGGGAGACAGAGGGAGACGGACAGAGGGAGGAGGCTGACACAGGGAGGGAGAGAGGGAGCCAGAGGGAGACAGAGGGAGACGGACAGAGGGAGGAGGCTGACACAGGGAGGGAGAGAGGGAGCCAGAGGGAGACAGAGGGAGACGGACAGAGGGAGGAGGCTGACACAGGGAGGGAGAAAGGGAGCCAGAGGGAGCCAGAGGGAGACGGACAGAGGGAGGAGGCCAACACAGGGAGGGAGAGAGGGAACCAGAGGGAGACCAAATCACCCGGTGGACTGTGTGCATGTAGAAAATGTTTTGCAGTGCGTGAACCCCCCCTTATTGCTTAGCTAAACACTGGGCCATGTGTCAATCTGTGCACAAGTGGATCCGTGCTGCAGGCACAAACCTAACCTCACACCCAGTATACCCACTCACTGTGTTTGTGACAACCCAGTCACAAATGCTCAAGTAACCTACCTGCCTTCTCCAATGGTATGGAAAAAACATTTGGCAACGTACAGTGCAACACGTAACGCGGCTCTGCATGGCTCACTACGCCCGCTCACTACACTGCTGACTGCGTTCCTAAAATATGCATCAACTAAGAGTGTGTCACACATAGGTAAAGTGTCAAAAGCTGTGTCCAAGGGACATACACATGCACAAGTGCACAGTGAGAGGAATGCGACACATATCCAACTACCCAGAGGAACTGTGCCAACTGTAATATGAATGAAACATGGATGTCGCATGTAACACAATTAACATTGTCCCTCCCACACACAGGTCAACGTGGTCGATCCCCTCCTCAACACTGGGGGGGAAGAATCGCAGGACCAGGCTCCGCGTGAAGAGGATCCCACCGGCAGCGACGACTCTCACCTCTCCATGGATGACCCCGACCAACCTGGCCCCTCTGGTGCCCAAGCCCCTGCAGCACCTGCGTCAGGTACAACAGTGCCAACCCCAACCCCCATGCCTGCCACATCCCAGGATACAGCCAGGAGCCCTGCCCGCACACAACAACGCAGCCAGTCTGACCTGGAGGGACAAGGTACTCCGGCCACCCAGGAGGAGGCAGGCGACACCGCAAATGCCATCCCTCAGGGGTCCCGGAGACCTGATGTGCCCACAAAGGCCAGGCGCAAGTGGGCAGGGGTGGTGGGAGTGGAGGACGGCGGAGGCGCGAACCTGACCAGTTAGCTCAGGAACCGGTAATGTCACACGTCCGCAACATCCTCGACACATACCGGCATGACACCAGGGGCATCAGCCAGGTAGTGGAGGCCCTCAACGAGTTAAAGAACATGCAGGCCGAGCAATATGCCAGTCAACAGCGACACCAAGGACGGATGGAGGCAAGACTGGCTGAGCTCCTGGCGGTGCACACGGACATGAACCGTTCACTCCGTCGGATTGCCGACAACATGGGCAACCCTCCCTGTGCCACCAGGCGAACATCACCACCAGCCACAGGGAGGGATCAGGAGGAGGAGGATTCATCCGACGGAGCGTCACAAGCATTGTCACGGCCTGCTTCTGAGGGTCCCCGCAGGAAGGTGGGTCGTCCACGCAAAAGACCGTGAGAGTCAGCGCCACATCACCATCTCCCAGGTCACCTGGCCTGGCACCTGGCCCTCTGGCCCAACAGCAGCACATCATCAAATGACATTCTCTGCCACATGGACTTGCTGGTCACTGTCTGACCTATGTTGACAAAGACCGTGGCATGGACTCTGATGATTTCCAATGGCAAGGACAACAACTCCCCCAGTGAACTTTGGATTCTACACACCCGGAAAGCACCTCTTGTCATCCCCCCCAACACGTACCCCGCCACCAATAAAAATTCATCTCAATCAAGAGAAGATTCTGTCATTTTGCATTATTCCATCACATGTGTGTGTCTTAAAGTCTAACCATGGATGAGTTGTGAAATAACTACAACCATCCATGCACAGGGGTCTGAGTCTGGCACAGGACAAACATGGCTCACAATGTATCATCCAAAACAGACCTGGAGCACCATACTCACGTGTGATGGGCCCAACCAGCTGAGGGGGTTTCCACACAACTGTGCCGACAGACATATTGAGACGAACAACAGTCTTGCGCAGAGGTCAGGGATCATGTGGAGTGTCCTGGGGTGATACTCCCAGGTATGTGTAGACAGGTGGCAGAACCATGTCCTGCATGCTTGGGGCAGGTGGATGTGGCGAATGCTGGCCAGGCCAAGGTAGGATGCATGGAGATGGCACAATGGGGTCTTGGATGACAGTGCCACAAGGTTGTGTTGTTGTCTTGGCCTGCATCCTGAGTGTGTGCGAGGATTGAGAAGGCCACCCTGCAGCTGGCAGTGATCCATTCCCAGCATGTTGGTTGGACGTTGATGTGGCTTGGTCGCCGGATGTACAAGCAGAGCTGTGCAGATGCACCCTGGATGTGGACAAGTATCATGTGAGTTGTAACGAACATGTCCGTAGAGTGCAGGGTAGAATTACACACGGATGTCGTCGTTGACCTGGGGGATGGTCTGTCTTGCCTTGAGGTGGATGGAACTGGGGATCTTGTGCATGATGCAGAGTGTGCTGCAGCATGAGGCACAGATGCTGCTGATCAGCATAGCACATGTGAGCAAGCAATCCATGATGAACACCAGCTCGTGTGTGTGGTCACTGTGTGCCCTAGCTGCAGTGCCTGCAGCAGCATGCGCCATGTGAAGAAAAGAATGGCACAAGTTGCACACAAAGACAAGGATGTCAAGAAGGAACAATGCAAAAGGTCTATGTAAAGGAAGGAATGTCTCGATGGACATGGCACACACACACACAATGGATGCACATGCAGCACAGTGGCCGTCGTGGAGACTGACATGCCACAATACCCACGCAGACATGTACATCATGCACTATACTGATTCTAAGCCCTGAATAACTGCTTGCATCTTGCTACTCTACACATAGACTCATAGGCACTATCTTTGACAACTATGCCAGACATGCCGCATGCACAGTGGCAACAGACCAGCATTGACAGAGATGAGGCACCTTGGAGGCAGAGGGACACCTTTATTAGTCATGTGTGTCGGACTGCAAATGCATCTCTGTTAACACATACACAGGTCATGTGGATGAACATGTGGGAACGACACTGGCACCCCCCTTTGCACCACAGATGCTGCAAATCCATAGAACTGGCACACTAGTGACGGGTAACAGCTAAACAGCCCATGCTGCTCATGGAGGGCTGCCATACACCATTGAGCCTCTAATGGGGAAGTCCCACAACATGTCAACCCGGGGCAACCCATATGTTTCTGAGGGCAGTGTTACACACATTGATGCCTTCATCACAATCCACTATACCAATACAGATGACTGTCACCAAGTCTGACCATCAATTCAGGTGAATCCAGCTCCATGTCATGTGGCCCACGGCGATTGTACATGTATGCAAAGTAAACAAACATGAACAGGAGCAGTGCACACACATTCAAGAAAAATACCACACCCAAAGAGCCGTGCTGCATCCCTTACCCTAAGGAGATGTACAAACTTGTCCGTGCATGTTACGCTGCTTCATCACACGTTGCTGTGTTCATGAGGAATAGCAGGACCACAACAATGCCACCAGCAGACAGCATGCGCAAATACCTGGGGATGAGAGACACACAAGAAGTCAGCCACAAGAAGCACATCCGCATGCGTGCGCATGTACTCGACACGTATAAGGTTGACAACATGCTAGGTGACAATGATGACTCAGGGAAAACATCCTTCTATTGCACCATCACTCAAGTGACACATCCAAACACACCTTTGACTCACACAGCATACATGCAGATGGACACACACATTGCAACACATGCCACACAAGGCCCAATGCGTGCACACTCAGACACTGGAACTCACCACTAAGCAAAGAAGTTGCGTATGAGCCCACTCCGGATGTCCTCTTCCTCCTCCTCCTCCTCCACATCACTTGCCTCATCACCAAGGCCTTCATCCTCCACGGGTGGATGGTCCTGCTCATCCGGATCCAGGAGGAGTGGCTCAGCTTTCTCCACTGCCATGTTGTGCAGCATGCAGCACACGATGAAGATTTTGCAGACCTTCACCGGTGCATATGGGAGTGCGCCGCCGGTTTTGTGTAGGCAACGGAATCGGCTCTTCAGGAGGCCAAACGTCCCCTCTATCACTCGCCTGGTCCGCCCATGGGCGTTGTTGTAGCGGTGCTCGGCAGCCGTGCTGGGGTTGCGGAGAGGCGTGATCAGCCATGGCATGTTGGGATAGCCAGCGTCCCCTACATGGAAACATCATGGACAAAAGTGGGTCAGGAGAAGCAGGAAGACATGAATATGACGCTAAATACAGGACTGACAGAGTATACCCACCAACAATACATGTTCGTTCGTTGCGCAGCTGTAGCATCATTTCAGGCACCCTGCTACGTCTCATGATGTAGGCATCGTGTGCTGATCCTGGAAAACGAGCACAGACATGTGTAATAACCATGTTGGCAAGACACACCACAAGGGCATTAATGGAGTGGTAATGCTTGCGGTTCCTATACGCTACCTCCTGTGCCTGTGGTGGTACCAAAGCCACATGTGTACCATCTATGGACCCAATGACATGGGGCATCCCTCCCAGGGCATAGAAATCACCCTTGACACCTCTCAACTGCTCAGGAGTTGGGAACTTGATGTACTCATCCAGGTGAACCAACATGGCCTCTAAAACATCATGCAGTACACGGCTGAACATGGTTTGGGACATGCCACCAACATCAGCTATGGTATGTTGAAAGGTACCCGTGGGAAAGACATGTAGGGCTGCCATCACCTTCATCTTGGGTATCAGTGCTGTAGGATACCTGTGTAGCGGTTAGAGGTGTGGTGCCAGCCTTGCCGTCAAGTTCTCAATCAACGGTCGGGGGAAGCGGTAGCGGCGTATACAGTCATGTTCCCTCAGGTCAGCCAAGTCTGGAATTGGTCGGGGGAGAGGCGGGGCCCTGCAGTAATTTCTAAGGGACAACGAAGAGTGAGTACAGTACACCAACAATGTCAATGTACTGAGCACATGTTCAACAGCCAATACACATATGCTACATACAGAGTCAGGTCTGTGCAATTTGCCCTGGAAACGTGGATTCTGAACCTCCACATGCCATGCCATGAAACTAGCTGTGGCCCACTGTAAGTGAACAGGCAGACGCATTACAGGAGTCACAGACATCCACATATGTGCAGAAGAAGGATGTGTGTCATGCAGACAGGTTGCGTAACACTAGAGGCACAGGTCACATGTCATAGTAAAAGGACAGACCACACACCTTGCCATGAAGGAGTACATGTCAAGACTGATCACACATACATTGAGACTACGCATATATGTCCTTGTCTCGCAAGTCCCTGTTTGATGCATACATACAGACGTCACGTCATATTCCACATGTGGCCTGGTGTGCGTAATAGTGTCCCATGCCCATCTACACAAAGCCACCTCTTGGTTGCAGGACCTGCAGATGCATTGAACTGTACACCAACAGCAAGCTTATGGGAACACATGTCACACACATGACATAGTCACATCGTGCAACGCGGGTAGTCACATGTCAGGTGTAATTATCCATGTACCTGCCATCAGGGGACAGTTGCAGGTGTTGGTGACTGTGCCATGCCTTTGACGCATCGCACAACAAGTCTGTACTACATGCACACATGTCAAAGGAGTGAAGGGGATGTGTGGCACATTGTGCACCATCACACATGACATGTGTACACAGGTCATCACACATCTTTATGCTTCACACCTCATGAGTCATGTGCCACATCACAGCCTGACACACATATGCCCCACACATGTAGAACTGCACAGACAATGCCTTGATGTGCAGCCTTGGCAAAGTATGACAGCTCAATTCCTTTCTGTGTGCTGCCTGTCACCAGTGTGAGGTGTGATATGCACCGTACATACGCTCTGACTGCGTGTGCAGAGTCCCTATCACTATGGGAGTGCTGCCGTAGGCGTACGCCATAGTAATACGGACCGTACACGCTTGTGCAGGGTCCCTATTACTATGGGAGTGCTGCCGTAGGCGTACGCCATAATAATACGGACCGTACACGCTTGTGCAGGGTCCCTATCACTATGGGAGTGCTGCCGTAGGCATACGCCATAGTAATACGGACCGTACACGCTTGTGCAGGGTCCCTATCACTATGGGAGTGCTGCCGTAGGAGTACTCCATAGTGTTAGAGACCGTACACGCGTGTACGGTCCGTATCACCATGGCATACGCATACGCGAGCAGTCCCATAGTGTTAGGGACCGTACACGCGTGTACGGTCCGTATCACTGGAGTAGTGGTGCCCTACGGCCGTGGAACGCACCATACCTGTGTGTGACTCATGAAATTACATTGGGGACACATGAGGGACAAGTCTAAGGGCCTAAATGCATGCTGGCTGTCATGGAGACCCAGTTTCAAGTTTAAATTTTGCATCAGGTGGCCAGCAATAGTCGGTTGGAGACATATACATTGTTGCAAAGTGGTTGTTGACTTGACATCATGCTCAATTTTGAAACCATGCAAAGGCACTCAGTGGGGTAGGTTTAAAGGGATTGGAGGAAACGTAGGATGCAAATGTGAGTGACCAATCACTCTGTACTCCTGTAAATGAAACAGCCCAGAAAGGCAGATATAAGGCTGCCAGGACCCATGAGAGAGCACTTGCCTGCACAACCTTTCATTCCACAACACTGCTGCTGCTCGTGATTCCTCTGGCACCATGTCCAGGTCTGCGGAGAGGGCCCAGCCATTCACCCTGAAGGAGAATGTTGCATTGCTGGATGTGATCCTCCCACAGTACACCATGCTGTATGGTCGACCAGGGGAGCAGGTGAGTGCTGAGTCAACTAGCTTAGACTGTGTCCCTTTTTAGTGGCTGTGACTTCTGGCATTGTGTCCAGGTGTGACTGACATGCAATGTTATTTAGAGTGGGTCCCAGGGGGGGGATGCCTCATATCTCCCATGCAGGCAATGCTGTAGTGCATGTCTGCACTCCTCACTTGCATAGTGTTTACTGTGACAATCACTGCATGGTGCATGCCACATTCAGCCTGCCTAATCCTCATGCCAATGTAGTTTCTACAGTCCTGTTGTGATTCTGTGGTCCCCCCAGTGTGACAGGTGACTGTACCCTCAGATGTGTGTGACTGTAGTGTACCTGTGGTGAGAGTGTCCAAATGATGTGTTTGTCCCCTGGACAATGGTGTGTGTGTAAGTCCCCTGGCATGTGGGTGAGTGTATATGTGGAGTGTTGCACCCCAGCTGCATGAGGGATGCATGAACCCTATCCATCTAATGTTAGCAGGGAGCTGTGCTGTGTGTCTGCCGTGCTGAGCCAGCGTCACACCTGTGACACCACCCAGTCTAGTGGCACATGTGCAGAGTGAGGTTTGTACCCGCTGTTGCCAATGGCAGGTGATTGTCCTGTGCCTGTGTGTGTCTGTGTACTCTGCTGAGGTAGTGTCAGTGGCCTGGGGCATGTGAGTGCTTTGAGGTGCTGTACATAATCCTGGTGTAGCTTTTGTAGCACAGTGTGATCCTGGACCATTGATTGTGTTGTAGCCCTCATGCCACCTGTGTACTTTCAATGCCACGTACTGCATTTGGCCTTCCCCAGAGGATAATGTCCCTATGACAAAGGTGCAATGATTTGGATGCATACTATGCCCTCTTCTAAACTGCTAAATTGTCATTATGTGTGTCTCTGTGACATTTATCATGTGTATTGATGTATTCTCACTTTTGCCACCTCACAGGTAGGCGTCCATGCCAAGGCTGAGATCTGGAAGCAAGCCGTCAGTGCCGTGAGGTCGGTGGAGGGTTGGAAGCGTCGCCTAGCCCAGGTGAGGAAATGCTGGCAGGATATCCGGTGCTGGACGAGGAGGATTGCACGGGTCCTGCTGGGGGACTCACCTGAGAGCCATAAAAACCGTGGGCGCAGGCGCCTGACCCACATCCAGAAGCGTGTGCTGGCGGTGGTCTTCCCTGACCTTGAGAGGCGCCTACAGGAGAAGCAGCAGCAGGAAGGGGGTAGGTACATGTGTTTGTGTTGTGTGTCACCAGCTTTTGGAAGTGCGCAGTCGCATGGATGCACTGCCAGGGTTTAAATGTGCAGTGCAGATCCAGTTCCACAGAGTAAAGCGGTGCTGTTTTTCCTCCCTTCCCCTCCTTGACATGTGTTCCCTGGTCTGTGGGTAGTCACTCTTGCACAAGGTTATCTAGCCTGCCAGTTTATCCATGTGCCCATTGCTTGCAGCATCATTTGTGGGGGTGGTGTGTAACAGGTTTTGGGACCCTGCCTGTGCCCTGTCCAGTTCAGTAATTGTGGGGTCCATGTTAGTTGGCACTTATGCGGATTCCCAACATAGGAGTGTGTCTTAACAGTGTACTGCCTTACAGCATGCATCTCCGATGTTGTGCCCTCTGACATGATGTGCATGAGTGTGAGAGATGCATGGTGCAGGGACGGTTGCTTCAGTTGCAGTCATATCCATCCAGGAGCATGGAGGAGTGTGACCACTACAGTCCCCTGGGGCACCTTTTCCTAGGTATCATGTGTGTCATCCACCAATGTGGACATTCTCTGTGTCTTCAGCATAGGTTGGGCTCTGTGGCATTGTACCCTGGCCTCATTTGTATTTACGTGAACTGTGCTACATGTCTCCACTGTACAGGGTGACCCAATTTTGCTTGTGCAAACTCACAGTGGCCAGTGCCTGTGTGTGCTGGTACAACTATCTGAAGAGGGTAGTTTGTCAATGATATCTGTGGACAGGCGCACGAGGGGTAGTTTGTGTACAATCAGGATTTATTGCAGGCCATGTGTTTTTATCCCACAATAAGAGGTGTAAGTACTTCCTCTGTCTCACTCACATTGTCTCAGGTGGGGGGGGGGGTTTAAGCGGGCAAGGCCTAAATGTCAATACCTGAAGTCTCCTTGCCAGGTCTGGCCTGTGTGTGATGTTTGTCTGGACATACACTCAAGGTGTAGTGACCCAGTCATGTTGGGCATGGTTTAATGTATTACCTTTGCAGCATGTGTCAATATTTGAATTCCATGGTTCCTGCTCATCCCTTTTTTGGCAACGCTGTGTGGTGCAGATGCTGTGGTTGAGTGTCCCCAGAGCCTGACTCCTCTGTCTAATTTGATATCAAGTTATTTGCTGTTGTGTCATGCTCGCCATTGTTTCTCAGTGGCATGGTGGGTCAACCAACTGTGTGTTGCAGGGCCTACATATATGCCTTGTATTGTAGATGTTATTCATGTTGCTTTTCAGGCTATGCACTGTGGCCTATGTAGATTTGACTCATGAGACATATGTATACGGGTGTCTGATTATTTTCTGTCTCTTCACCTTGCCCACAGCATCGTCGGGGGACTCCGAGGGAGACACTGGCACGGACCGTGAGGAGGGCTCGAGCACCAGTGCCAGCAGTGCCGTCTTGTCTGGTGCATCGCGTGGCACGGAGGCTAAGGGGAGTGAGGCGGAGGACCTGTCCAGTGTCACCACCGACTATGAAGCTGACGGGTCCGAGGCTGAGCTCTCAGAGGGGGCGGAGGCTGCTCCCACAGATGAAAGCAGCACTCCATCTCTACCCGCCCCCTCCATTCCCATCACCGGCCTCCCACTTGCTTGTGTCCCTTCCCGCCGTGCTAGGCCAACACGTGTCTCCTTCTTGCCAGGCACCGCACCCCCTGCCCCTGTCTCCACTGCTGCCGTGAATGCCGAGTCTGTGGACATCCTGCGCCAGTTGCAGGTTGGTCAGACATCGATGCTTAATGTCCTCCATGGCCACACACGAGTGCTGACCCAGATGGAGTCATACATGGAGGGCATGTCAGCTGCGATGTCTGACCAACGCATGTTGCTGAGGTCCATAGACTCGACACTGACTGCAGCAGTGGGTCTCCTGCAGCGCCGCGTCCCCCCCTACCCCTGCCCCATCCACAATTCCCACTCCCATGCCTGTCCCAAGCACACCCAGACGTCCCCATGCACACACCCCACCAGACACAGGCACCACACCACCAGGGAAGGCCAAGCGCACACCTCCAGTCACGCACACACAGGGTGAAGTAGGCAAACCCACTGGGTCGGGGGGCAAATGGAAGACACGCAGCCACAGTGGGAGTCCACATTCCTCACAACCCACTCCCTCCAGCTCTCCTGGACAAGATTCAAGCAAAGATTCCTTCATGGCCGCTCTGTCCCTGAGCCCCAGTGTGACACCACCCCGCAAGCGGTCCAAGGAGTCCCCGGTCAGGGTAGTTGAGTCCCCCACCCTGTCCACACCCTCCCCCAGTAGCGCTGCGACCCATCCCTCTGACCTCCCCCCTCCTTGGGGCCTGTGGTTTCTTCGGGTGCAGGGGAGATGCTGGGGGACCTTGCAAATGTCTGCAGCGCCATTCTCACCACCACCTTTGGCGCTGCCCCACCCCCTGTGGTGGAGTCCTCCGTCCCTGCACCCACAACACCTTCCCTTGGCCCCCCTGTCCCTGCGGTGCCTGGTCCTTCCACCCCACATGATGCCCCCCCCCCCTGTGGAAGACAAGGGACTCTGAACTGTGCAGGCAAGCCAGGGGACACGTGTCCCAATGTGTCCCCCACCAGGATGTAAAATATGGACTGCCCTATGGGCTTGTAAATAGTGTGCATTTTCACAAAAATATTGTTTCATGCTAAATAAAGCCAATTTTGTTTCCTTTGCACACTACTGCTCTTCTGGTATTGCTGTTGGTGGTGCTGTTCCAGGATTTGGGGTGGTGATAATGTGTTAGGTGTCTGGGAAATGTAGTAGTGTGCTGGTCATGGGGTGGACCCTGGTATCTGTCAGTCATCACAAGGTATTTGCTAACAATCTTTGGTAATGTAAGCTGTTACTGCATGGTGCCATTGTCCCAAGGTGTGTTCCTTCCTCTGTGGACCCTGACATCTTCCCTGCAGGGTGTTTTCAATATGTTGTGCTGAGCTGTGTCTACATTTGCTGGGTGTGTGACGGACCCCTTCAACTTTGGGCATGCATGCTGAGCAATGTCTCCTCCTGCATCATTAGTGGCATCCTTGGTGGTCACTGTACTTGTGTGTGGAGTATATTGACATGGCTTCATGTGGACATGTTACCTTTTCGCAATATGCATGTGTGTACTCCCAGCCTCGCACACATGTGTTACATGTTATGCAGGGTCTTTGAGCACCTGACAGCCAATTGTGGGCATTGTGATTGTGGGTACTCCACCCTTTTCTTTCCATGGGCACTGCTGGGGGGACTCTGCACACACCCCTCCTATGTCTGGGCACTGCTGGGGGGACTCTGCACCCACCCCTCCCATGTCTGGGCACTGCTGGGGGGACTCTGCACCCACCCCTCCCATGTCTGGGCACTGCTGGGAGTGATAGGCACCCACCCCTCCTATGTCTGGGCACTGCTGGGAGTGATAGGCACCCACCCCTCCTATGTCTGGGCACTGCTGAGGGGACTCTGCACCCACCCTCCTATGTCTGGGCACTGCTGGGAGTGATAGGCACCCACCCCTCATATGTCTGGGCACTGCTGGGAGTAATAGGCACCCACCCCTCCTATGTCTGGGCACTGCTGGGAGTGATAGGCACCCACCCCTCCTATGTCTGGGCACTGCTGGGAGTGATAGGCACCCACCCCTCCTATGTCTGGGCACTGCTGGGGGGATTCTGCACCCACCCCTCCTATGTCTGGGCACTGCTGGGAGTGATAGGCACCCACCCCTCCTATGTCTGGGCACTGCTGGGAGTGATAGGCACCCACCCCTCCTATATCTGGGCACTGCTGGGGGGACTCTGCACCCACCCCTCCCATGTCTGGGCACTGCTGGGAGTGTTGCACATCCACCCCTATGTCACTGTCCACTGTTGTGGATCGTTGCACGACACCCACTCACCCGCCTGCACCCTTGGTGCGGTACACTGCTCACCTGGCCATCAACCCCCCATCTACTGGTCAGATGCTGCACCAGGCACTATGGCATCATTCGTGGCAGGTGTACGCCATGTATCAATGATGTACTGGTGCCCTAGGGGTAGGCATGGTACGACCCTTACCCACGCTCTGGGGGCCTGGGTACGGCCCATTGACAGGCCTTTAGTAGGTGGGTACGGTGCGTACCCCCATTGTTGGTGTGCCGTAGGGGTACGCACCATACCCAGGCCTCCAGAGCGTGGGTACGGGTCGTACCACGCGTACCCCTACATCACCCCGACAATGGCAGTACGGGCCGTACCCACGTTCTATAGGCCTGGGTACGGGCCGTACCGGCATTGTTGCGGTGACGTTGGGGTACGCGTGGTACGACCCGTACCCACGTTCCAAAGGCCTGGGTATGGGCCGTAGCAGCATTGTTGGGGTGATGTAGGGGTACGCGTGGTACGACCCGTACCCACGCTCTGGAGGCCTGGGTACGGGCCGTACCAGCATTGTTGGGGTGATGTAGGGGTGCGCGTGGTACGACCCGTACCCACGCTCTGGAGGCCTTGGTACGGTGCGTACCCCTACAGAACCCCAACAATGCTGCTACGGCCCGTGGCCAGGCCTTTGGAACGTGGGTACGGGTCGTACCACGCGTACCCCTACATCACCCCAACAATGCTGGTACGGGCTGTACCCAGGCCTTTAGAACGTGGGTATGGGCCGTACCCACATTCTATAGGCCTGGGTATGGGCCGTACCGGCATTGTTGCGGTGACGTTGGGGTACGCGTGGTACGACCCGTACCCACATTCCAAAGGCTTGGGTACGGGCCGTACCAGCATTGTTGGGGTGATGTAGGGGTATGCGTGGTACGACCCGTACCCACGCTCTGGAGGCCTGGGTACGGGCCGTACCAGCATTGTTGGGGTGATGTAGGGGTACGCATGGTACGACCCGTACCCACGCTCTGGAGGCCTGGGTACGGTGCGTACCCCTACGGAACCCCAACAATGCTGGTACGGCCCGTGGCCAGGCCTTTGGAACGTGGGTATGGGTTGTACCACGCGTACCCCTACATCACCCCAACAATGCTGGTACGGGCTGTACCCAGGCCTTTAGAATATGGGTACGGGCCGTACCACCATTGTTGGGGTGACGTAGGGGTGGGCGTGGTACGACGCGTACCCACGCTCTTAAGGCGTGGGTACGGTACGTACCAGAATTGTTGTGTTGCCGGTTCGCGTCAACATCCGCTTCCGTTGTGGCGGACGCAGGCGTTGCTGGACACGCCCCCACCCCCTCGAAGTGACTAGGCCCTGACGGTCAGGTATGTCCAGGGCATATATGAATTGTGACTTGGGTGGGGGTTATGTGTCCTGCCCCTGCCCCCCCTTTGCCCCAGGGTGTTGTTCTGACCTTCTGCGGCATCTGCGTCGGTTCCTGTAGAGCAGGTGGACAGCTATGAGGGCCGGGATGACACGTAGGTTTGGGTCCATGGCTGTCTGTCGCGTTCAGGTGCTCCTTGTGCGCGTCGTCCTGATTTCCCGGCAATTTATGGCAGCCGGAAATTATAATCCGTGCGGGGTGACGTCGGTATGGATCGTACTTGCTGGTTCGTGAAACGCAGCCTGAATGCGTCCCGATGTCACGTCGGCGCTTTCCCCGATCACATTTGTATGTGTATTTTCGACGGTCGGTGTTTTGTACGATTCGTACGGAAATAGTGTTTCCATACGAATCGTACTTGCATATTTGTAATGTTTTTTAACCGGGTACGAGTCGGACGGAGAAAATGCTCCGTCCGACGGTTCGTACCCGGTTTCTCCAGGATCGGAATCTACACCTATATTTTTGCAAATGATATTAATGAACGGTATTTTTTCAAACGATATTTCTTACCTGAAAGTTGATATTCTTGACCACGATATTCTTGCTGTTGATATTTCTGTGTCACGATATTTCCAACTCGATATTAGTGCAAGTCGACATTTCCAACTCGATATTAGTGCAAATCGACATTTCCAACTCGATATTCTGTCTCTGCACCGGTGATCGTATCTGGTGCAATACAAATCGCAGAGTAGCGCTGCTCAATCTTTATCTTCCAACAGAGAGTCGAGAGCTCAATGTTCCCAATCTTGAAAATTAATATTTGGTTTCCCAACTCCAATGGGTGTCACACTGGTTTGCGTGTGGCAATTTAACTAATACATCAACACTTCTCCCTTCTTGGGACTTTGACCAGATACGTGCCACTTTCCATCCCCTCGCTAAGGCTTTGCAGCTGAGGGCATCTCTTTTCCAGGTTGCTTACCGATGCATTAATCGGGCCTTGTTTATTACCTCATCGATGCTACTCTACGCTCCACCATTTCCACTTCTTGTGAATGCGTGTCTACTTCCCTTCAGGAATTAACATCCTGGTGTGCAGCGGCTTTACACAGTGTGGACGACCTATATCCTGATGGAACCCTCCTCTCAATGGAGGACTTACTAGTTGACTTTAAGCTCTCGCCTAGACAGTTTTTATTACATGCCTCTGTTTTTTTTTTTATATCTTTTTATTAAACCACGCCTCTGTTATTGGTGTACTGAGCCAGTCATGTGGTGAGATACAGCTGGAATCCCCGCAGCATCTTGTCATTCAATATTTACATGTTTTAGGTATGAATGTCCTTCCGACCCATTGGTTGGCCAGTGCCTTATGCACACACACAGCCCTTCCTCTCACTGCAATGCATAGACATTGGGACACGGAGCTTGGCCTCGCTTGCACTGACAGCGAATGGTAAATTTTGTCAATTTACCCTTCCTTAGTGTTTGACAACGCCTGTTTCAAATTAATACAACTCTATATCTTACACCGCGCCAACTTAACGCCTGATAAAATAAATCATATTTCCATTGCACTGATGCTGTTTGTTCCTGTACCCTAGCCACAGACATGGAACTATTACACATGCTCAAGTCATCAGGAGAAATCGAAACGGTGTGGATTCGAAGCGCACACGCTGAGAAACCTACAACAGGAGACCACCTGCGGCCATTCTTTGAAACTTAGAAAATGATGACCGAATAGAAGAATTCACCATCACACTGGGGAACGAGATTTCAAACAGAACAAGGACAGATTTAAGACAGACGGGACGGAAGTAAAACCGGCGGGGAGAACAATAGAAAAGGTCTTCACTTGCTAGACAGCCCTAAAGAAGTCGAGCGGGCACTCACCCACGATGAAACACGTGTTGGCTGGGCAAACCATCAAAATAAAAGAACAAAAGAACAAACTCCAAGACTACGACTTGTAATATAAACCTGTTTTGTCTGCATGTCTGATACCATAACCAGCTTATTTACTATAGAACTAACTAAAGGTAGAATAATAAGAACGTGTGCATAGGATTGTGTTAACCAGGACTGGCATGTGTTATACACTAGTCTTAAATCTCTGCTTGAAACTTCCTTTATCCTTCTATTTGAGCGCACAGGTGCGCTTGAGAAAGAATTGGCTGAACTTTCTACCCTAGGGGAGGACCTCATGGGTTTAGAGAGGCGTTTAAAAATAATTCCCACTCCATTTGTTCGTCCTGGTTGTCCTGCCCCACTTGTTTCCCTTATTGTGGTCTGGCTGTTGAGGGGGTTCAGTAGAGGCTGTTCTTCATACAGAGCTCCCACTTCTGCCCCTGCCAAATGATGTGCACAGAGTTTTCAAGCTGGAGGCAAAAACTAACCTAGCAGTAGCATTAGCAATCAGATAGGGAATGCTGGTAAGGGGTGACTTTGAGAAACCGCTATAAAAGTTAGGCCCTTAAGGAATAAGTCTTGTGAAACCATTAAGTTGCCTTCCGATGCTTACACATGTGTAGTTATACTTGCAATGCTCCATCCTTGTGTACCAATGTGAGCGAGTCACCTGCACAACTTAAAAATAGATATGACATTGGCTAATTCATCTTGCCAACTTTAACAAAAGGGATTGGAATGACATTTGATGGCCAGGAGTGTGCGGTGGATTGGGTATGCCAAAAATAGTGTTCCTGGAGATTGTGTTAGTATAATTTGTAAACATCATGATTTGGTACGTTACATTGTAAACCAATGTAGGAATAAGATCAAATAATGGTGTCCTACTGCTTGTTTTTTTGTATCGGACCTCCTGCATAGAGAGAGGAAATTAATCCAGAGTCTGAAAGAAGATTAAAATTGTTCAGCACCGCTGGTAGGCTTAAACAATATTGATTGGCTTGTCAATGTTAACATAAGGAGACACAGCAGCGAGGATTGTCTTGTCCAAGCAGCCGATTCTACCACCAGCCAGATAAACACATAAACACATTCTGCCCCACTATGTTTTTTTAATTTTTTTATCTACAGCTGAGCTTTTCACCTCTGGCAGAGGGTCTGGAGGATTATTGATCTGGGCTTAGATCTTTTCAAAATTTAACTTTAAATAACTATCACTTATTAGTAAGGACATTTTGGGTATATCACTAGTGCGGATTGGGCAAGAAACTTTACATAAATGTAATCTGTACAATTGTCCCCCAGTGAGCCATAAGACATCTCCTGTTCTTGTAACCTTGGATTATTATTTAACGGATAGTGTAATTAAGCCCACTTACCTTACAGGGGTTGATTTTACTATAACTTTCAAACCCCTTGAATGTATGTAACTAATACTAGACGAGGAAGATGAACAGAGGGGCATTACTATTATTAACTCCAACTCATGCATTCCCCATACCTTCAAAGCCAGTCAATTACTTTATTTAACTTTGCAACATGGCCTATGTGCCTATAAAGGAAGGTCATTGTCTGACCATGAAGGATAACATATTTATCAGAGGATTGTATTTTAGTCTGCAAGATTATATTTCATTTGATATTTCTATCTTGCATGAATTGATTGATTTTAAAGTCGATGTTAGGTCCGACAGTGATCATTATCCGTTTGAACTTGCAGTTGTCTTACCCCATGCTAGAAAGATAATTAGATTCCTCTAGGATTGGTCACCCTGTCACTCAGGTTGAGAATAACCTTACATTTGTCAAGTGGCCTAGAATTGTAGGAAATCAGAACACAGCAGCTTTAATGTACCAAAGCTTTTACAATCTTTTTGAACCTTATATTAATTGTCCAGTTGACCAGATCCAATTAGTTAAGCTTAACAAGCAAATATTTGATGAATTAAAGGAACATTTGTGGAAATTATTTTATCCAAAGATCTCCAGAAACATAATCTTGGTTAGGGACTGAAATAATTCCAGTCGATAAAAAAAGGGGCATAGGGCATCCCTTGAACCATAAGACCATAAGCCTTCTTGATAACCTTCTTCGCTCACCAGATCCTTAATGAATTGGAGGATTGGATATTTCAAAACAGCACATTGTCACTTTTTTAAGGAGACTTTAGAGTAACAATATTGACGATCGTCCAGGTCTTCGCTCTACATTAATTTTATGGAAGCACACTAAACTAACTAATGATCATTTATACATTGCCCTCATGGACCTGAGATCAGCATTCGATCTTGTACCGAGAACTCTCCAATGGGAAACACTTCAGTCTATGGTAGTTCCACCTTGCCTTTTTAACATCATAGTGAGGCTTCACGTGGAAAATGATGCCCAGGACAGATGGGGCAGCAATGGTGAACTTTCGGGATACATCCCTTTTAGAAGAAGGGTGAGAAAAGGGTGTGTTCTGGCCCCTACGCTTTTTTACATTATATAAAAATGATGTCTTTGACCAGCATAATGGCTGCGTCAATGATTCACCTAAGTTAAATGGGCTAACTGTTCCGGTGTTATTGTTCGCCGGTGATACAATCCTGATCTCCAGATCCCCTAGTAACCTGGACATATGTATTGGCCTCTTTTCAATCCCATTGTATAATTAAGGGTTTGAAAAAAAACATCTCTAATTCAAGGATAATGATCTTCAACCCCCATATGAGCTGGAAGGGGTAAATGAGACTGAGAGATAAGATGCTAGACAATGCTGCTAAGTCAAAGTATCTGGTAACCAAGCTTGATGACAGACTTTGTTGGCGATAACATCAAGAGAGGAGCAAGGCCACACTCACACATAGGTAAGCTGCTATTTTACATTTTTTAAGGCAGCCACATCTAGGGCCATTTACTGGCCGTTAAGGTCTAATGAGCCAAAGGCCAAATATTTGTGGGACTGAAATCTAGGGGTACTTATCTGTAAACCATCTAGCTGTTCAAAAAAATAATTTCATGCGGTCATTAAGTAATCTTCCCCAGAAAACACTTTTAATTCCCTATTTCATGGACATCCCCCTTAAACATTGGCAAGGTCCTGGTTTATAAAGTTTTGTTTTGGAGTCCTTAAATCAATATGCATACAGCCAAGTAGAAAAAGGGGAACGATAATGGGGCCTTATGTGAACTGTGGACTAATTACGCTATTGAAAATATCAAAGATGTTTTATTTTCCTATCCGATGTATGACGCAAATAAATTGGACCTCTGTGTCTTACCTTGGGTTTCCACAATTTTCAACCAGCTCCTGGAATATTTTTGACCAATTCTTCCCCTTATATTGTTTTTGGCCTTAGCAGATTTTTGCATATTGTATTCTAAATTAGAAAGAGGAAAGGTAAAACGTTTTAAATCTTTTTAGCATATGCTGGTGCCATTGAAGTGATATTTTATTTAATTTATTTTTTGTTATGTGCATATTAGTTTAGATTGTGAATGCACTGTCTGATGTTCATCATTGTATTTTATTTGTGCTGTGTGCAGCTCGATGCATCATTACTGACTGCCTATTATACACAAATGTTTGTGCACGCGAGTGGTGGCCTCCACAACACTAGATCTACAGGTTCTATCGGTAGATTTTTAAACTCAGTCAGATGACTAGTGGACCGATTTTAGGTTTTTATCACTGGACTGTGCTCTGAACCAATTTTATGTGGAGTTTCTCTTCTTCTGACCCCATGCTATGGTGCACTTTATTAATACTACAAAAACAAATTATGTGTTATTGTATGTTTCATTTATGAATAACTTTTTAAGGTTTATGACCAAAATAATGTATTTTTGGATGATGATCATTGTAGCTAATTCAGAAGGGTGTTTGATATGTTAATCAACCACTCCATCTCCCAACATAGTTTATCCTGGTTCATCAGTGAAAGGAAAGTGGAGAGGTGAAGAGTATGTTAAAGAAGGAGCTAAAAATTCTGGATGAAAAATGTATTTATTAATCATTTCTCTTTTATTTGCCATACCCTTTTTTGTAATTCCTACTTTTCAGTTCATAGATCTGGATATTTAATGTCTTCTTCATATGTTACTTTCTCTGTCTCTATTTCTCTCACAATCAAAAATGTTCTTGACATCTTTCAGCTTTCCTTCTCCTTACACTGTAGGGAATCCTTCTTTGTCGCACTTCCTTTATGTCTTCCCATTTCTCACACTCATTCGAGGTTGACATATGTCTCATTTTGGTCTCCTTCTCCGCTCCAATCCACTCCACTGCCCTGCTATGCCATCCTGTCCCATGCCCTTCCCTCCCCCTCTCCCTCTCCCTCTCCTCTCCTCTCCTCTCCTCACCTCTTCTCCCCTCACATCACCCCTGTAGGTGGAGCCCTCAGATGTAACTCTTACAACCAGGGAGAAGAGGAGAAGATCGTGGATTGTGATCCTGGGATGGATAGGTGTTTACACATGATTTTTGGTGGTTGTGAGTATTTATGTATTTTATTTATTTGAAAAGTTTATAAAGCACAAACAGCGACAGAAGGGCCTCTTGACACTGATTGATACAAGATAAGACAGCTGATAATGCTGCAAAGACAAAAATTCCCCAAATACTCAAATGCAAGGATATTGTTTGAATAGCCCCATTTTTAAGTGTCCTAAATTTAGTATGGATGGTTTGAGACCTAACCAGCAGAGGGAGTTGGTTAAAGACTTTAGCTGTGTGATCAGAAAGAGCTCCGCAATACACTTTTGCTTAAGAAATAAACTTATTAAGTACACCTTGACATAGACTTCCTCACTATCAGATCGTCAGCATCAGTTCAAAACAATGTCAGAAGTGACATCCTGCTCCCTTTGCAGGATTGGCCACATGTCCCACCCACAGCTACAACACATATTACAATTTGTTGCTAGGAGGGCAAGGACTTGAACCTCTTCCATTGCCCCAAGAAAGAATTACCAATGGCAGTAACATGGATATAAAAGGTAGGGTGAGGGGTAGGAGTTGCTAACATGAACTACCCCTAATTGACATCTGTGTATCTAACAATTACACTACGGCTCTCATTCCAAGAGGTCTGGAGGAGTATGACTCAATTAGGTCCATTCTGAGTACCCTGGTGGTTCGGAGCTTAATATTACTGAATCTGAAAATACTGGGCCTGTAAATTCCTGGATCCACTGGAATCAGAGCCTTATGTGATGCTATAGGGGCTGCAAAAACTCCTGCCCCCAGCCCTTGTCCTCCCATGTCATGGTGCATGCAACACACAGCAAAATAAAAAAGAAGTCTAAGAATACTAAATAATGTTTGAGAGGCAGAGGTCACTAGAAAATACAAATGTGGCCTTGGTTAATTTGCCTGCAAAGCCAGGAAGAGATGAATTGTGAAACACACACACTCCTTCTCCTTCCCATGCAATGTAGTGCTCAAATTATTTACTGGTAATCTTCATTACTCCAATTCTTTCCTACTCCTCCCAGTACTTATATAACGTGCCTGTTCTCCAGTACTGCTAACTACTTCCTAAAGATGTTTTCTCTTTCTATCCTTGGAATAAGGATTTACCCATAAATCCCCTTTCTCCTCCCAGTATAGCCTGTTTGCCATTAAGCCCTCAGCAAAAAAGGCAGATGAAGTACACCAGGGTAGGATGAAGGTTTTGTAAGCAATAGGATGAGTAAGGGAGAATCATAGTAATGAAGGTTACTCATAAGTAATTCGAGTATTACTCCTTCTTTTCCTTCTTTGTCCCATTCCTTACCTAATGAGGTTTGACCAAGCTTACCCCCTCCCTTCATCAGTCAAAAGAAGAAACAAAAGAATAAAAGCTGAATAAAGCTGGAAGAATCTTACATAGGAGCCTATTAGGATGGCCGTCCGCCACCCTAGCAGTGCTGGGACTGGCCACCAGTGGTGCGGCGGTCCCGCACCAGCAATTAGGATGCGACCGCCACGGTGGCAGTGGCATCCCCCATCCACATCATTGTGGCAGGCGGTGCACACCCCACCACAAAGTTTTGCTTGCACATTGTGCATTTGCAGGCACAACGTGGTAGGCACAGCGCGGTGCCGGCAATGCCATCCATGCAAGTGCAGGGGGGTACCTATACAGGGGGGTACCATAGGTACCCCCATGTGCCCCCCCACCACCCCAACATCCTGGGGGCCCTCAACGGGCCCCCAACTGTGGAATCCGCATGCCGTTTCCGCCACGGAAAGGCTGCCTCCCGCTCACATTGTAATATGGATGGCTGTGTCTAGCAGACACCTCCACCATATTCAACCCTTTTCCACCCGGTCGACTCGTCGACGGGGCGGAAAAGCGGTGGACGGTCTTCCCGTCCGCCGTGGTACCCCCCGCCATCATAATATGGTGGGGGGAAATGAGAGGCGGGCGGGGGATGATGTCTGGTAGATCGCCACTGCCATGCGGGCGGTGGCCATCTGCCCAAGGGGTCATAATAGACCCCTTAATATCCATTCCATACTCCTGATTTAAGTCATACATAAATTTGTGTCGAGTACAAATATTTATCTGATCTCTGGTACCATAACAAGCATAAAAAAGGAAGGCAAAACATGTCAACAAGCTGACATCGATCCCAAAATAAGCTTTAACCCAAAGTGTAACTCAGAGTCGCAATTAACATGCAATCTATCATGAAAAATATATGTTGAAGGTGAGGCCTACGTTGCAGCCTCATGAATCTCTCTAAAATAAACCTCTGCCCATTCAGCCCAGGAAGATATCATTCCTCTAGATGATTGAGTCTTCATTTTCTCAGTGATACCCTTCCCACAACCCAGATAAGCTGTGGAGCAAACTGATCATATCAATTGTGCTTTAGTGGAAGAAGTTGTTTTTCCCCTCTCTTAACAGGTTTGAAATTTACAAAGTGGGCATCAGAGAGCCCATATTCTATCTCTTAAGGTAGTTCTTATAGCACTTAAACACCCAGGAGATGCATCCAAGGTCCTTATTGGTGTTATCTGGAGGTAAGTAATGGAGAAAAATCTCTTGATTCCTATGGAAGTTAAAATTCACTGTGAGAATGATATGCTCAGTTTGGGTGCACCACCTGTTGTGGTAAGCTCTTAGCATTAAGATTTTCTCCCTCCCCAGCTGACACAGTTCCCCTTAACCATCTCCTCTCTCACAACCACAACATTTTGGTATGTAGAAGTCTAATGGTTCCCAGGGCTCGGACCTGGCAATTCTGGGGCTAACTATAGGCACCCCGTGCTCACACCACCTGCGCATCAATATGGCTCACAGCACTGACATCCGATCCCTCACCTTAAACATCCATGACATACACACCACTAGAAAATGCTATGCTGTCTGCTCCTTAATCAAAAGCTAGCAGGCGCAGGGTATTTTACTCGAGAGACACATGTCACGGCCGGGGAGTTAGACCATTTGAGCAGGCACTGAAGGGGCTTTTTTCCACCACAACCTATTCAGCGTATCCATGTGGATTCATCCTGAGGTCCCCTATCAGGAAACCGGTAGGACAGTAGACAGGGATTGGCATTACGCCCTTCTCAAGGACCACCTAGATTGCCGGCCAGTTCTAATTGGAAGTGTTTATGCGCCCAAGGCCGAGCAGGGGCCATCTGGGATACTCTCTCCTCTGCACTTGCCCATACCACTGAGTCACCATGGTTGTTAGGCAGAGATTATAACTGCATTCTTGACCTAGCACTAGATAGATCCCATCCTCCCCGGCTGCATCCCCTCCACACGCACAGGTGGATAATATTCAAACCTGGATACTACACTGGGTGCTTCCAGATGCATAGCGTTCCCGACTTCCTACATCCTGGCTTTACTCCTTCCATTCCATTCCGCATAGCCGGCACATGCACCTTTACCGTTTCCTTGGCTCTCCTTGGCTCCTGCCCCTTATTCAGCATGCAGACTATCTGGGAAGAAAAGTCTCTGATCATTACGTGCATGTCATGGACCTCAAATGGCCCTCCCGCCTCCCACACCCACTTGAAACTGCTGTGAGACTGTCTTAATGACCCGGTTTTCCAGGAAGAGCAGGGTGTATGCATCAGGCAGTACTCTGCTGAAAACCACAATTACAGCGTTCACTAGTCCAGAATGGGGCGCCTTCAAGGTGGTCGTGTGTGGAGCCTGTATCCAGCATATAGCAGTAATCCACAGGACCTTGGAGAGTGGCATAGGGGCAGCTGAGTGGGCCCTAGCTGATCAAGGTTAATCAATAGACACTGATCCCATGCTAGTAGACGTGAAAATTGCATACGCTGCTCTCCTTGAAAACGTACAGCACTATAACTTCACAGCACATGCAGGTAAAGTCCATCGGGAAGGCAATACACCTGGCAGACTCCTAGCTTCGCTAGTCCGACAGGTGTCAGTGACTCATCCCATAACCGAAGTGGTCGATCTTTCAGGTGTTACAGTCCGCAACCAGGCTGGTACGCTGCCAGCATTCTATGAGTATTACTCATCCATTTACCGGGAACCCCCAGCGCTTCCGGCAGAACATGTGGACATGTTGCTGGTGGGCATTGTTCTCCTCGCATCTCGATCCTCAAAAGACTCTCTTTGGACATGGCTATCACAACAAAGGCTGAAAAAAAGGGATCTCTGACCTTGCCTGGAACAAAGGACCTGGCTTAGATAGCCTCCCCCTTGAGTATTACCATATTTTCTCATCACTCCTGGCACCCGGGCTGATGGATATGTGCAGGGCTGTGCTAGGGGGTGAGGAGCTTCCTCTATCGCTTTGTGAGTCCATCCTTTTGTCCCTCCCCAAGCCAGACAGGGAACCCACACAGTTAGCTTCTTTCAGCCCATTGCGATTCTCGGGTGGATTCTAAATTCCTATGCCAAATTTTAGCTGAACGATATGCTCAGATCCTCCAGGAGCTGGTGGGCCCCAGTCAAAACTGCTTTGCTCCGGGCCTTAGCACTTCTCAGAATATCCGCCGCTTCTCAATTTGAAGGACCAGGTGAGGGGGTAGTTCCCATGGGGGACTTGCCTCATTGTTGATTTAAAAAAGGCATTCGATACCATGGCCTGGCATTACCTGTTTGCAGTGTTCACTCACAATCGAATCAGACCCTAGCTTTTAGCTTACACAAAACTATTGTACCCCAACCAACGTCCAAGATCCGCCTAGTTCATTTTGTATCGGCTTGCTTCCCTGGGGTTGAGGGACGAGGTAGTGATGTCTGCCTTCCCCCTGCTATTTGTGCTGGTATTGGAGTCTCTGGCTGTGCAGTTAAATGAGAGAGGTCAGGAATTGGGCATTCCGTTGGCTGGTAGGACACATGCAGTGTCCTTATATGCAGATGATCTACTCGTATACCTGAGGATCTAACAGCCAACTTAATTTCCCACTAAGATACGCTAGTGGCCTATGCCACCACAGCTGGACTTTGAGTTAACTGGGTGAAGTCAGCTATATACCTGCACAGCCATGGGCAACCGCCTCAGGACATATACCTTGGTGACACCTGCCTAAATTTGTACACACAGACGATGCAGTACTTGGGGGTCTGCCACTATCACACTCTCCTGGACCCTTAATAGGGGAACCTCCACAAGGCCTTGTGGGTATCCGGTACTAATTGCACTTCTGGCGGTCCCTTCCAAAAGGCACCTATTGGTAAAATCGTCCTGGCGAAAATAGATATGCTGCCCTGTCCTCTGTACTACTTTGTGAATCTCCAGGTTAGACTCCCCGGCTCCTTCTTCAGGGAACGGGCACTCTCCTCTGTACAGTAACATGGGGATCCAGGCATTGGCATGTTGCCCTGACCAAATTGCAGCTGCCAGTGGACCAAAACGCCTTTGGGGTCCAGTGCCTTGAAGCATACTTCCAGGAGGCACAGCTCCAATGGATGTCCTTTTGGACAGCTTGACTATACCTGGATGAGGCCAGCTCAGGCCTCAGGCCCTTACCGGTAGCAGCGATCCTACATCTCCTTTTACGGAAGGCATGTTCCATAGCCCCCTGGCCCTTGCAGGTGGTTGTCGCCTCTCCGGTAAGACTCCGCTCTATATGGGTTTCAAAGTCTTGTCTTATGACATCAACGTCTTTTGAAAGCCTAGATACTAAAGGTTTAGCTGCAAACAGCTCATTCCACGGGCATCTGAATGACTTTATTGTAGATCATTGCAATCTGAGGGTGGCCAAAGACATTCCTCATCAAATCACTCTAGGAACTGGAGGAGAATAGGAACTGAAGTCTTAACTGGAGAGAAACATCTGTCTCTCTGCATGAAAAATCAACTTCTGGCAGCTTGTACTGATCTCGGAATAGAACAAGAGAGGCCCTAATCGAATAACACTCCCTCTCCTTATCCAGAAAAAACTGAATTAGGCCAGAGAATTCAGGGGTAGTTGTGGCTGCAACAGGGGAGCAGTGCTCAATGGCATTATACATTAATGCCCCAATGCCAACCTCCTCAAGAGCGGAAACAGCCGTCGCCTTGTCCGAAATGGCAGAACGAACATCATTCCCTCTGGAGTCTTGTCAGCTGGCTTGGAAACAATGGATTGGACAGAAGGGCCAAGGGCTGTCCAGTGCATCTATTGCCATAGTTGGATGATTCTGAAACATTGACAGGCAATTTAGGTGTTGAGAATTGTGATGAGTTGCGAATAGGTGACTTATATGACACCTTCACCTTCTGAAATCTGCCAGAAGATTATGGTGCTGAGGACAAAGTCCCGGGAGCTTGGAAACATTCTGTACAGGTAATCCACCTGAGTGTTTATGGACATCCCATGATGTAAATGGCTCTGAGATCAAGTAGATTAAACTCCTTCCATGTGCAAATCTATTGCACCACCTGTTTCAGAGAGATGAAACCCAAACCGAACTGACCGTTCAAGTAGGATATTGCCACTCTATTGGCAGTATGAGCCACCAGAGCTCTTCCCTTCGACACACGTGCAAAGCACTGAACTGCTCTGCAGACATCTGTTAATTCCCCCTGTGGCAGCATCTTTCCAGTTCTGAACCCTGCCAAAGACTATAGGTTTTTCAGCCTGCACCACTGTTGACCATCCCCTGCTGCTGGTATAAAAAAATAAACATAGTCCGGTATTTGTAAAGCACAAAACTAATCACCCCTAAGGGTCCCAAGGCGATGGGGGGTATAGGGGGAAATTAAGTGAACTATTGCCCAGGGTCACATGGTGCAGGGCTGCTGTCGGTGATCGAACCGTGAGCCCTGTGCTCCAGAGTCAGCCATACTGGCTGCTGCGCCACACTTCTCCTTAGCTCAAAAGTGCAGCAGGTTCAGTCTTCTTGATGGTGCAGCCTTTCTTTGTAAGGTTCTAGGGCAGCAGGGTAGTCTTTCTTCACTCCTCTCTTCTTCTCCAATGTAAATGAGGAGCAGGGCACCAGGGGTGCCATATTTATTCCAGAAACAAGCACCTAGAAGACCACATGGTCACTTGCCAATGGGTTACTTGTTCCCCTCCTTTCTAGTAACCAAGTTACTGTGATGTGTGGCACCTGGCAATCTCCGAGTACCCCATTATGGACCATTTCAAAATGGCATGACCCTTCCTTTGTCATGGGTCACAGGGAAGCCCACCCTAGGGGTGTGGCTGCCAGAAGGCTGCAAGCTCCGGAGCAAAACTGGTTTGAACACATGTTTCCCTTACTTAGCTTTGTCTCCTAATTCTCTGTAAGATCAAAAGGAATCCTGGTCAGGGATGTTGTTACCAGCTGCCCTTCAAAGGCGCATTCACCTTTTAAACCTGTTTTGTGGGTTAGCACCCTGAGTGGCCATACTGGGAGAGGAGGTAACACCTCACTCTGCAGCAGCTTCCTTTGTTCCCAGGCCTGAGAGTCCTTCACACATCTCCCCAGGTGGTCAGTAATGTGTTTAAATGTCAGAGCCGTTGTGAGGTCACTGAACTAGCTGGAGTGAAAAGCAAAAGGACAATTGAAAAATGTTGCTGTTAAGACATATTAAAACTCATATGTCTTACTTAAATATATATGGCTCCCTGCCATGGGCTTCATATGCCTACTTTACGGGAGGCAACATATACTCTTAAGGGTAGTGGTGGCTTTGTCATGAGGTGTAATGGCATTGTGAAACACTGAAAAATAAGAACAACAAGAGAGCGAGGAAAAGTAAAACTTGTCCTCTTCCCCAGAACAATATGATCAAACAAAATGGACAAGTTTCATGACTTAAAGCAAACTTTTTTCGCTGTCATTATAGGAAACAATCTTGAAAGGAGAGAGAGCACAACTGCTGTGTAGGAAACCCCTCACCCACCTACCTAGTAGGTGGCATGCTTCATCATCGGGGCCCAACTGGATTGTCTAGCACAATCCAGTTGTGCTACAACGCCTGAGATACAGCGGAGCAGGGTTATGAGCAGTGAGTGAAGTGCTATGTGAAGTGGTTTAAGAGTTAAAAAAGTCTCTGGGAAATGCCCTTTGAAAAAACTTTAATTTTAAGGGTCCCAGGACTAGTGTAAAAAAGAAGGGGATATATTTAGGAATGTTATTTTCCTTGTATCCCTAGAACTAAGGTCAACTAGTTTCAGCCTTCATTATAGTTCTAGAGGCTTTCGTCAGGACCAACCAAAATTGAAGTAAAAATAATTTTGGTGAATGTAGTATTGGGGCACATGGTGCGCATAATCGTTATCCATTTTTTTGCGTGCCTATAGCGCGGTCATACACATGTTGTGTTTGTGAAGTTGTGACTGTGCAAGTATTGAGGACACTGGTAGCTGATGTGCCCCAATACTACAATAATCACTCACCTACGGATCTCGTGGGGCACATTGTAGCCACGCAAGCCTCTATAGTGTTCGTACACCCTCACCAAAGTAGTCTAGTTCGATATCACTAGCCTTCTAATCGAAAGGAGCATGCATTTAGTATATATGCATGATTTACAACTGCTCCCCACTTCTAAATTAATTCTTCATTTACAGGTAACCTCGAACGGAGTTACTGTGAGTACCTCATCACCACACTCACAGCACACTTTAGGGCGTGTGCTGATAATTACACTTGGCCTATATATTATTTTTACGGCCATTCACCAAAATTATTTTTACTTCAATTTTGGTTGGTCCTGACGAAAGCCTCTAGAACTATAATGAAGGCTGAAACTAGTTGACCTTAGTTCTAGGGATACAAGGAAAATAACATTCCTAAATATATCCCCTTCTTTTTTACACTAGTCCTGGGACCCTTAAAATTAAAGTTTTTTCAAAGGGCATTTCCCAGAGACTTTTTTAACTCTTAAACCACTTCACATAGCACTTCACTCACTGCTCATAACCCTGCTCCGCTGTATCTCAGGCGTTGTAGCACAACTGGATTGTGCTAGACAATCCAGTTGGGCCCCGATGATGAAGCATGCCACCTACTAGGTAGGTGGGTGAGGGGTTTCCTACACAGCAGTTGTGCTCTCTCTCCTTTCAAGATTGTTTCCTATAATGACAGCGAAAAAAGTTTGCTTTAAGTCATCATTGTGAAACACTGCCCATTCAGTCTGCAGTGAAAGTCTGGGGTCCATTTTAATATGTTACGTGCAGGGTGGTACAGAAAATGCTGCAGCCCTGGGTGAACACTCTGCCTTACATGCCCTTGGTACCCTGGTTACCACATACTAGGGACTTATAAGTAAGTCAGTACTATCCAATTGGGTGTAGCAAATTTAACATATCTTTGGTATAGAGTTAGAATACTGGCACTGAGGTCTGGTTAGCAGGCCTCAGTGCAGTCTCATATAAAAAACAAGCAGCTAATAGTCCAAATGGGGGCAAAAAGTGGGGAGAACTTGGAAAAAGCTGTTTCCTTGCACCTTGTTGAAACCACTGGATTGGAGTATGCAAAAAGAGATCCCCTGTTCGAAGCTGCGGACTTTCTCTAAGTGCGCCGGGTATGCCCAGACCTGGGACCCAGGCTCACTATGGCACTCAATTCAAACTAGCCTGGCTGATGAGGGGTGATGCCCCAAAACATGTCCCAAGATGCTTGTTTCCAGGCCAGGGAGGACCTGGCTTGGCAGTTTGGAGTTTGGGATGGACTGTTCCCATGAGGCACAAGGTCAAGACTCATTTGCATATGGCTGGGTCTAAACTGGGGTGGTATGGTGAGCAAAAAAACAATGGATTTAACCCAGATTCTCTTGACTGTGGGTGTATGTTTGATTTGCTCTGCATTCCGTCCCTCATCTGTGTGTCTTTTCCTTTCTCGCCCTAAGTGGGCCTGGTATGCCCATTCGCGGTTCCCTGGCTCACTGTGCCACTGCATTCAAGCTAGCCTGGCTGATATGGGGTGATGCCCTGAAACCGGTCCCAAGATGCTTGTTTCCAGGCCAGGGAGGACCTGGCTTGGCAGTTTGGAGTTTGGGCTGGACTGTTCCCATGAGGCACAAGGTCAAGACTGATTTGCATATGGCTGGGTCTAAACTGGGGTGGTATGGTGAGCAAAAAAACAATGGATTTAACCCAGATTCTCTTGACTGTGGGTGTATGTTTGATTTGCTCTGCATTCCGTCCCTCATCTGTGTGTCTTTTCCTTTCTCGCCCTAAGTGGGCCTGGTATGCCCATTCGCGGTTCCCTAGCTCACTGTGCCACTGCATTCAAGCTAGCCTGGCTGATATGGGGTGATGCCCTGAAACTGGTCCCAGGATGTTGTTTCCTGTCCAGGGTGGACCTGGGTTGGCAGTTCGGGCTGGACTGTTCCCATGAGGCACAGGGTCAAGACTGTTTTGCATATGGCTGGGTCTAAACTGCGGTGGCATGGTGAGCAAAAGAACGATGGATTTAACCCAGATCTCTTGACTGAGGGAGAATGTTTGATTTGCTCTGCATTCCATCCATCATCTGTGTGTATTTCGCTTTCTTGCCCATATGTGGGCCTCCGGCTCACTGTGCCACTGGATTCAAGTTAGCCTGACTGATGAGAGATGCCCCAAAACCGGTCGCAGGATGCTTGTTTTTGGTCCAGGGAGGACGTGGCCTAGCAGTTCGAGCTGGACTATTCCCATTAGCACAGGGTCAAGACTGATTTGTATATGGCTGGATCTAAACTGGGGTGACATGGTGAGCAAAAGAACAATGGATTTAACCCAGATCTCTTGACTGGGGGTGAGTGTTTGATTTGCTTTGAATTCCGTACATCATCTGTTTGTCTTTTGCTTTCTCGCCCTAAGTACGCCTGGTATGCCGAGACATGGGTCCAGCGCTAACTGTGCCACTGAATTCAAGCTAGCCTGGATGATGATGGGTGAAGCCCTGAATCCGGTCCCAGGATGCTTGTTTTCGGTCCAGGGAGGAGCTGGGTTGGCCGTTCAGGCTGGACTGTTCCCATGAGACACAGGGTCAAGACTGATTTGAATATGGCTGGGTCTAAACTGGGATGGCATGGTGGGCAAAAGAACAATGGATTTAACGCATAGCTCTTAACTGGGGGTTGCTGTTTTATTTGTTTGCATTCCGTCCATCATCTGTGTGTCCTTTGACATTATCCACCATGCAACACTCTCCTGGACAGCAGGAGGTACTGGAATTAGGTCCCTGGAGAGGCAACCATTGATTGAGAATGTGAAGCACCACCAACCTGAGTTGTTGTGCCTAAGGAGCAACACTTCGAGTTGCTGCCTGTGAAAGTAAAAAAGAAAAGAAAGAAATACATAACTCTACTTTCCTGAAAATCACAAAAAAGAAAATTACAGTTTACTATATTTCCTTGTACTTGAAACCACTCTCTCGCTGAGGCTTTTTGTCTCTTCAACAACATCTGTAGCAGGCTCCTGAGTTTGACTTTCCTGGACTACTTAAGACATGCCATCCTGTGGATCATGTCGAATAAGATCCCTATATTCACCAACCTCTGAGATGGCCAGAGGGACATCTTCTGCCAGTTTATTAGGAACCCAAAGTTGTCCAGCATCTGGCCTTTTAACTCTGTGTCCCTTATTGACTGGCTCTGAGTTGGAGATTAGATTAAAAGAGCATCTAGATATGGGTGGGCTACCACCCCAGGGCAAGGGGAAGACATAAGACAGGATCCAACGTCTGTAAAACCTCTGGGACAGGTTTTCAGCCCAAAACTTAACACTTGAAACTGCCAGTGATGGCTCCCGACAGCAAACCTGAGGAACATTATTTGGGGCAGAGCTATGGAAATGTGCAGGTTGGCATCTTGTAAGTTGATTTGTATAGGAACATTATCCCAGGATATGAGAGTACTGACCTGTTTCAGTGTGTTCGTCTTGAAATTCATAGTTAGGATATACTGGTTCAGCAATGTCAAGCTTATAATCATTCTGAATTCTCCTGAAGCCTTCTGAACAAGCAAAACCCTGTGGGAGCAACCCAGATCCAGAGACAGAGTGAATCGCTTCCGTTGACCTGTACAAAGGATATACTGTCCCAGAGGGCTTCCATCTTTATCATATTCCTGGGCCAAACCGTCTGAACAAAATGGGGGACTTAAAAATCTAGAAGTAATTCTATGAAGTATCACTAAGAAACAAGCTGCTGAATATGCATATATGATATTAAATCTCCTGATATTTGATAACAAAACTGCAGATGACCTCCCACTGGCCCCGTAGATGTTACAGAATAGTCAGAACCTCAGTGTTTTTTTTTGCCTCTCCCGGCTGATTGATTTTCCTTAGGCTGAAAACAGTTCTTATTGTGGTAGAAGTCAGTCTTTTGACTCATGCTCATATTTCTTCCTGCCTCTTTTCCAAGATTTCTGTTTGTGACAAAAAGGTGTAATTTGCTTCTGACTCTTAAATGATTTAAGCTGAAGTTCCTAGTACTTACCATCAGAGAGTTTAGTCCCCAAGAAGGGCATTCTCAACAGACAGGTTTTTTGGGCTGCTACCAGTTCCTAAGGTGCAATCGATGCCTGGCAGCAACTGAGCTTGCTAAAGCCATGACCGATGCTCATAGGTTGTCAAGCATAACATCCAACAATAAATGAAACTGGTTCTCAATTTTTCCCAATAGATTTGAGAAATCCTTACAAGCTGGAATGCAGCATGAGCGAGAGAAACTAAAAGTCCTTGCTTAAGGATTAAGAGACATATATCCAACTGATCCCTACACTTAAAGCAAGACTAAGACCTTTATGAAGTCTCTTGCCTGCGCCCTCAGCCTTTGAATCTGCAGGGCTTGAAAGGCCACAATTCTCAGTGAGTAGGGATGATTTACCCAATACATACGCTAGAAGGAGGTCCACCACCCATCATTGAGGCAGTACAGCCTCTCCTTTTGCCAAAGGATCAGGTTTCCCCCATGAATATGGGAACTGAGACTCTGGCAGGGTCCTTCCATTCTCTCTTCAAGATATTTTAAAAACTAGTGATCACAGGCACCCTGGGAGAAGAGGGCCTTTGGAATTGATGAAGCTGCTCCCCACTTGTGCTTCACTTATCCTCCTCCACAGGCAGCTGAAGATTGTGAGAGAGGTAGGAGACCACCGACTTCAGCTTCTCTATCAAAATACATTTCCATCTAGGATCAGACAGATCAACCAGAAAACCTGCCACTTCTTCATCATTCTCTGGAGAAGCCCAGAAGGAACAGGAGAACAGACCTAGAAGCAGGATCTCCAAGGAGACAGGAGAATCCCGAGGCAATTAAATCTTGCAGCAGCGTTTATGTGTCTCAAAAAGGCACCTCAAAATCTTCTGCAGATCCTTATCAGACACAGAGGAAACCCCAGATCCCTCGCCCCTGTTCTTGACTCAATGTAGGTATCTCTCAGTGACAGGAGACTTCCTGAGATGCTTCCCCATTATAACCACAAGCAGGCACCGGTGAGACGGTCCACTTCAATACCCACCTGGGTCCATAACTGAGAAGCCCACCAAGTGCTCGATCAATATTAAATGACACGCAAACATCCAGACCCCTAAGGTTTCTCTTAAAAGAGAGACTCTGTAAGTTCCCAAGGGGCAGGGTTTACTCTGATGCATATATTCTGCCCAGCACTCAAAGCCAAGGTTTCACCCTTTAACAGTTTTTACTTGCAAAAAGGCAATCTATATTGTTTTAGCTGCCAAGATGCCACTTTCTTTATGATGTATTCTGTATATTGTACTGGTTTAATGGTGTTACTGTATTGATATAATTTTATGTCACCTTAGAACTTGATCTTGTAGAATAACTCATCCTGTTTAGCTCACTATAGTTTTCATGCACTGTCACTTTCTAGTGCCATATATCACCCTTGCTCTTGCAATGTAGCTGCTCAATGGTTCAAATCGTGATTATTTCTTTTATTTTTTTAACTTTAAATTTTTTGATGTACTTTTATGATTGTGCATGTAACCGAAATAAAGCTTATTTGTATTTGAACTGTCTTTACTCGTGCCCTCCCTTTCCTTCTTTACTTTTTCTTTTCAAGAGGAGCATATTAGAACTCTAACAGAGTAGAAAGGAAGCTACATCAACCATAGGGACCACATATTCAGACACTACCCCTCTGCTCACTGCACCGAGAAGTATGTTTTAACTACGTGGCACCCCTGGCTATCAAGAAACTATCTAGAATGCAGCACCACTATACAACTCCCAAAAGAACGAAGGCTGTATTTGACATGGATGTATGTCGTTACAACGCACACTTTTACAACGCATGCACTTACAACGCATTTTTTACAACGCAACATCCACTACAACGCATTCCATTACATAGCATGACACTACAACGCATTTTTAAAAACTACCTTTACAACGCATTCCATTACATCGCATACTACCTTTACAACGCATACCATTACAACGCATAATATTACATTGCATTTAAGGTAAGTATTGGATAGTATAGGGGTAAAAATTACTATTCTAACTCCAGGGGGTGCAACAGTAGGGTAAGTGTTGGATAGTATAGGGGTAAAAATTACTATTCTAACTCCAGGGGGTGCAACAGTAGGGTAAGTGTTGGAAAGTATAGGGGTAAAAATTACTATTCTAACTCCAGGGGGTGCAACAGTAGGGTAAGTGTTGGATAGTATAGGGGTAAAAATTACTATTCTAACTCCAGGGGGTGCAACAGTAGGGTAAGTGTTGGATAGTATAGGGGTAAAAATTACTATTCTAACTCCAGGGGGTGCAACAGTAGGGTAAGTGTTGGATAGTATAGGGGTAAAAATTACTATTCTAACTCCAGGGGGTGCAACAGTAGGGTAAGTGTTGGATAGTTAGGTGTAATATTATGCGTTGTAATGGTATGCGTTGTAAAGGTAGTATGCGATGTAATGGAATGCGTTGTAAAGGTAGTTTTTAAAAATGCGTTGTAGTGTCATGCTATGTAATGGAATGCGTTGTAGTGGATGTTGCGTTGTAAAAAATGCGTTGTAAGTGTAGTGCGTTGTAAAAGTTGCGTTGTAAAGGTTGTTCCCCATTTGACATAAGTAAGAGAAGCGGATTGTAGCCCACCATCCCCTCAAAGCCACAACAGGGGAGCGAAGAGGACTCTTGAACCCCGAGCCGGTGTACTGCCACCGCGGGTAGATTTAAACCAGCCCTTAACAAACATTAGGAGCAAAGTTTAACAACATAAAATAGAACATTCTAACCACTAAACAGTGTCAGCGATATAGGGGACTCAGGGGCTCTTTAGAATGGCGGACGGACTTGAGTCCATCCGCCATCCTTTGGTAAACTGGGACCGTCCGCAATACATGCGGCGGTCCCGCATACCAAATCAGGATGCGACTGCCACCATGGCAGTCGCATTTTGGTTTTTAACATTGCGGCGGATGCTGCTCACAGCAGGACCCGCCGCAAAGTGAAAAACCATGTTGTGCATTTCATTGCACTATGTGACAGGCACCACACGGTGCCTGACAAGTAGTGTTGTGAAATGTAGGGGGTACCATGTGTACCCCCCAAGTGCACCCTCACCTCCCCCAACACATGGTGGCCCGCAATGGCCCCCCCTAAGTAATCCCTACATGCCTTTCAAGAAAGACCTTCAATTGCCACCATCATAATTTGGTGGACGGTGCCTGCTAGGCACTGCCACCATTTTATGGTCCCTGGACCGTCCGCCAGGCAATTCGAATGATTGCTTATGGCAGACAAGTGGCGGACGGTCTTTCCGTCCGCCGCGGTCAGGAGACGATTCCCCCCGCCATCCTAATGCGGCAGGGGGAAACTCACAGATGGGAGGACCGCCACCGCATGGCTGGCGGTGACGGTCCTTCCACCATCCTAATCGACCCCTCAGTACCCCCTTGCAAAGCCCCACAGCTGATAAGGGCACAACAAAAGAACAGGTAGTTCTGGGAAAAGCCGTGAATTTATGGGTAAATCCCTATTCCAGGGATAGAAAGAGAAAACAGCTGTAGGAAGTGTGAGCAGCACTTGAGAATGGGCACATTCTCTCATTAAGGGAGCAATGGGAGGAGGGAGGAGAAGAGGAGGAAATACCACATTTCATTCCCAATTCATGTCCTTTCCTTGTTGAAGCAAATGAAAATAGAATTAACTAATTAGATTGTTATTTTTTTACAGCTGAAGTGAAGAAATGCACAACGAGGGAAGATTGTAGAAGCGCCCGCGCAATCTTGATATTTCACTACAACTGTTGTTCTCGTGACTTGTGCAACGATAAACCGGTGATGCAATGAGGAACTTCCAAGTAACAGCCATCATAGATTCGGAGCAAACGACAACAGTTAAACAACTTGGTCTCCGAGTTTAACTCAAGCGTGCGATATATTTCTGCCCTCATGTCACGAATACAATTGTCTATTTTTCTTTGTCACAGAAATTACGTTATTGAATAAGTATTCCCTTGTTTTTTCTGGTAATTATTATTATTCCTGGCATTTCCTTTTCAGTGGGATAGAAAGCCTTATAATGCTGATAAAGCTGATGTCAACAATATATCTAGCATGTTTCTTCAAAGACCCCTCAGCTTGTTTTCTTGAAATTTGCAGATTCCAATTCTATCATTTTAAATGATTATTTTTCTGCACTTCTTTTCTGCTTCTTCTCTGTAACAGTTTTAACTCTTGAAAGTTCTTTCTGACTGCGCAGTTGCTTAGACAATGTAGGACTTGTATTTTTCCCCAAATTATATTTTCTCCAAAAACTTAGCTTTTGTGATTAAACTCTCATTATTAACCTGCAAAGAAAGTCATTGTCTTGATTCAGACTATATGAGCATGGTAGCATGGTTGAATGAATGGATGAGTGGGAAATGTAAGAATGTGTCAAAGGATAAGTATCTAACTGAGAGCCTGTGAGTGAGTGCATGAATTAATTCATAGATAAATTCTCGAAGAAGTGACTGCATGGATGCATGGTGGATGAAACTGGTGACCATAAATTGATCGATGGATTAGTGAGTATAAGCATAGCCTCTCCCAGCAGTTTATTATAAAATACTACAAATTACCAATATTATGTTAGTTCAATAATCATAGCAGGACAGGTCACCAAAGTGCCAAGAATGCCCACAGTATATAAAGACTGACTACCATGATGCATGTGCAAGCATATGTTAGAGGTGAGCAACACTGCCAAGAATGCCCACAGTTTGCCAAGAATTATCACAATTACATGTTCAGATTTGTCCCATCACTCAGGAATCCTTCATGTATGGTCAGGCCTGCTCCATCACTCATTATTCATAACAACGTACTTAGATTCCCCCGTTACTCAGTAAATAGCATGTTGATGTTTGTCCCACATGTGTGTCCCACACCTAATTAACCTTGACTGAATGCTGCGATTTGGACTCGCAAACCTAGAGCATCTGTTCAGATTCACACCAACATTAGTGCTATTGGAAGTGTCATTATCTTGTACACATTGTTAATCCCTGAGTTAAATAATGGGCAAGGATAGGATGTGTGTGATAGTTAAGGTTTGGAGGAGTTGGAGATTTGCCATAAATTGGCAGGACTCAAGCCCAACAACCTGTGGCTCCCTTGCCTCACTTTAAGGTGAGAGAACAATCGGGGGCTTATTTATGAGAGCCCTGCTTCATGTGTGCACATAGTAAAGTGGTACATGTGTGATGCATGGCTCTCATAAAGATATGGAAGCCATGGAAAGCCACCCTCATAAATCATGAGTAAGTTGACACAGCGCAAATCGCAGAGTTGTCTTACTCTGCGCCCAGAAGGCGTTCCATGGGCGTCGCGTTGGGTTTTCCTGTGCAACACCCAAGGAATTTGATGCTGCCCTAGATTTACAAAGTGATGTAAACCTCCAGAAGCGTCAAATCCATACGCCTTGCAAGGTGAGGTGTAACAAGGAGAAATATGTTAATTTCGCCTCATTTTTTCCTCTTTCTATGTGCGCTGCATTATGCAGCACACACAGAAAGAGGAATGCGCCTCTTAGGATTGTGTTTGTGGGGGAAGGTACCCCTTCAGGCACAAAAACAATGCTCCCTGCAACAGAGACACCTTGCACCATGGTGCAAGAGTGCTGTCATGTGTCCTAGGGGCCGATTACGATGGCATAACACGGCGGTGGCGACCGTCACGCCATCGTAACCAGATTTACCCACCGCCAGATTACAATGGCGGGGGCAACGCAGCAGACAGAAAGTCCGTCCGCCGCTTTTCCGCCAGTCGGCAATCGTCCCGATTGTCGGCTGGGCGGACCTGGGCCTCAAAATGGTGGCGGTGCCGAGCAGGCGCCGCCATCCATATTAGGAAGCTGGGTTTGTCAGGACTTTCCATGAATTTCTGGCAGAGAATTGCTTTGGGGGCCTGTTATAGGGCTCCTGGCCGGCTGGGGGGTGGACGACTGCACTTGGGGGGTACCTATGGTACCCCCTACATTGCCATGCCCAAGATGGCAGTCACCGCCTGGTGCCATCCACGTTGTGCATGGGAATGCACAACAAGGCACTTTGGCATTGCGGCGGTTGCTGCTCACAGCAGCACCCGCTGCAATGTCAAATATGCGGAATGCGACCACCAGGGCGGCGGTCGCATCCTAATTAGCGGTGCAGGACCGCCAGATGTCTGGTGGCCGGTTCCAGCACCGCGAGGATGGCAGGTGGACTAAAGTCCGCCCGCCATCCTTATCAGCCCCCTAGTTAGGCCTGGAAGGAAATACTGCCATTTTACATATAGACGGGTCGTTCCTGAAATTTCCTTCACTTTTACACCATGATTTCTGACACAAATTTGCATCCATGAAATTCTGAATTAGTTTTTCGGAAACTATACTTGCTTACAGAATCAACTTCGCAAGAGCACTATCATGCTACCTTGACACCATGTACAAGGTTTATACACACATTGTATGAATGTTCTTAATGTTTTTGAACATTTGGCGACATACCTATCTATAACACTCAAACAATGACAGCCTGATCAATATCTCAGTCCAAGGCAAAGATGCCTTTTGTTATAAAAAACATCAATTTCCGGGTGTTGACAGAGGAGCATTCTGTAGTCATTTGCAGGGTCTCTACACATTTATGCTTTGGCCCAGCAGTCTGCTGATAAGTCCAGCTCGTGACCAAGACAGGGTCTATATTCATTCCTATCAGATAATGGGGTTGGATCATCCAGTATGGGGATTCATGGCAGAACACACACACACACACTATAAACGCTTAGGTTAGGTACAGATAGTAGGAATATGCTAGATTGCGATATATTTTTTTATATGCTTGCATATATATGTTGTTTAGGCACAATGGTGGAATTTTTTATTCTGTTTACTGTCCTGAAACTTTAATTTGCTGCTGTCTATTGATCATTGCAGCAGATATATTTTATACAAGAATCACGTTGGTTCAATAAACATTGACAACGTCCCTCTGTGTACTCTGTATATATTTCTCTGAGAGAAAGAGAGCACGAGTGACTGAGCAAAAGGGCTCTAGATCTGTTACCAGGAATCCTGAGGGATCAAGGTTGTTATGTTCAGTGGAGGCCAGAACCATTTGCTACCTGTCTAGGTTTGGGGGTGCTCATGGTGGCACTGTGAACTAGCTGGCCTATAGGACAACAAATCCTGAGGGGGTGCTTGGAATCATTCTGGCACCATCTCAACATTTATGCTGTCTACAAATGCGCAATTCCTACTGTATAATAGAAACTACACAACAGTGCCTACTGCCACAACGGCGCCAGCAAAAGCAGAAAGGACAGGAATGCACTGTATTGCTTAAATACGGTGCATTTCTGCCCTTTCATTGGTGTAGATCAGTGCAGCAAGGTGCCTTGTGGCACTACAATAATACTACTAACTTACAACAAAAAGCAATTCACAAACCTACATGTGAAGGTCAATGCCTCTGCCTCTTTTACATGTAAAAGTTATACATTTTAGCAGTAAATGCGGGAAGGACAGGGGGAAGTGGCTGGTAAATGGGGAAAACGTACTACTAAATAGGAGGAATTAGAAGAAGTTTAGGAAAGATTAATAAGGAATTTAGAGTTGGACATGCAACCAAACCCACAAAAGAGTAAGCCTATTGCTATTTACAAACTGCACTTCTATAATTACTAAGAGTTAAAAACAACCAGAAACAGTAGTACTCCTGCTCAGACCTGGTGTAAGGCCAGCACCACACACGGCCAACCACTGGTACGGCAACACCTTCCCTCAAAAATAATGGACAGGGACTTAAAATAAAAACCGATAGGAACTCATGTTAAATGAAATTACCTTATTTTAACCTTTTAAAAATACAAATACATGTAATTTAATATGATATGAAAAACTATACATATATATTAAAAATAATTATTAGTTAATAATAAAGTATTAATAACTAATAACTTTTTAAAATTAATATAACTTTAATTACAAATAATTAAAAACACTTTATCAATATTTTGTAGTGATTTTTATTACACCATACGTCCATATAAATGTTATACTGTCAGTGGGCTTTTTTGCATATTTAACATTATTTTAATTTAATTTAATGCATTCAAAAGAATTATAAACTTTGATTAAGAAGTATGTTAATGTTTAATAGACTTTTATTTTGTTTTACATGTAAAATTCATATGTTAAATTAATTTCAACTTATATTGTAATCAAAATATTTTTACTATTTTTCTTTTTTATATTTAATAAATTTCAAATCGTTCCCCTAAAATTTATAACAGGGACATTTCCATCCTGATGGCAGATATCTATGTCTACATGTGAAGAGTTGCAAGGAGTAACTTTGCGCTTGTAAATTAGGCTCTATCCTCTTCACTTTTGAGTAACTTTACACTTGCAAATGTTGACTTGCCAAAAGTGTCAAAGTTATTCAAATGTGTATGTTTAACCTTACACAATTAGATTTACTCATGTGTAAATTTACCTTTATGAATAGCCCTCTAGCAATCCAATGCTGCAGCCAAAGCAATCAGGTAAGCGAAGTTCCGAAGTGTGCCATGGGACTTGAATCACAAGTAGAGGTCTATGCGGCCAAGGCTCCAGGCAGAGAGACAGGTGAAGTGGAAAAAGGATAACTACTTATCCAACGGAGGATACTATCCCAGGCACCTCATACACTGAACCAAATTAACTAGTGTCATTTCCATGTGATGCAGTGCATCCCTCACCAGTCTGCCTTTCAAGGCTGAAGGGATGCAATGATCTGAGTATTGTTGTCGATTGACGTCCATTTTGTATTTGACTCGTGGCAGAATGTTTTCCACAAGAGAGGAAGTAAGCAAGCACTTTCATATATGTGTTAGCCCACACTGGACAAGCTGATTTTAGGTACAAGTGTGGCCTGCTTTCTAATCCCTGGGTGACCACTTGGGCCTGACATCACCCGTCTCCCCAAAGTGATGTAGGAAAGACATCTTCTGGTCACAGGAATCAAAGTTTTGCACTAATTACGTTGTCATGACTTGTGGTGCACCGTCCCATGTCCTATATTTGAGGTCATAACCTTTCCAATTGATAACGTAATAAAGGACTCCCTTTCTTACCTTGGATTGAAGCATATCATATAGTTCATGTTCATTCCCACTGATTGTTAATGACTCATTTTAGACTGAAACCTGTGTTTATATGAGTAGGTTTTAGTAAAGCTAAATGATAGGATGAAAAATTAGAGTGTTAAGTATGGACTGCAACTTAAATGATTATCTCATCAATGTAATCGGGTCTCCTGAAGCGAGGCTGTAACTCTCAGTTTCTCTTCAACTGACTTTATTTGTTAATAACCTGACCTTATCTTTGATGCAACACCAGGGACATTAGAGGCCTGATTTAGAGTCTGTGGATGTGGTTACACTGTCAAAAAACAACTGTTCAACCATCCCCTGCATTGGTGGTTCACACACCCAATTTAGAGTTTGGCAGTTTGATGAACGGAAATCACCAGTCTGTCACCTTACCTCATTACTTACTATTCATCTGTTGACTTGGGTATATGCATGAAATGGTGGGTGGTCCAACAGAAAACCAATATGCCGCCTGCCATATTTACACTATCATTTCTGTCGATGGAAACATGGCAGTTTAACCTGCGCACTTGAGCAGGAGGAAGAAAAGGATAAATAACCAAGCCCAGCCCACAACCCTGATACTACCTACTTTACAAAAAAGTGGCATACCTGTGGTAACAATCTTTCTGGCGAATACTCTACCTGCAGATTCCTCACCTGTAGAACATCAGTTGTTAGAATGGAACCATAATACTTGAAAGCCCTCAGATCGCTGGTAGGGGATGCTGACTTCGAAATGATGCCAGAAGTGGTATCAGGTGGCATCTCTAAACCTATCTCATGCCCATCCCAGCAGAGCAATGTCAGTTTTGATCCATTTTTTCCCTGCCTTCGAGGGGAAAGGCTGGAGTGACATAGACAGAGTAGTAAATAACCAAAACATAAACTAGGATCTTAGTAATTTTACCTATAACACATCAAACAAAGAGGTAGGCAGATCGGTGAAGAATCTGCAGGTAGAAAGAGGATCTACCAGAAAGATTGTTACCGCAGGTAAGCAACTTTTACATCTGATGAATACTTCTACCTGCAGATCCCACACCTGAAGAGTGGATTTCAATGCAATACCTTTCTCCTGGAGGAGGGATAAAGAATGGTTAAACATGGAAATCCTGTATTTGGACACCCATATCGCTGCCTTGCAGATCTCATAGAAACGCCTCGACAAGCACAGATTGGAGGATTTGGGCCTTGTAGGATGCTCACTGATCTCGTCTAGAGAGTCCTTCTTGGCCAAAGCATAGCAGGTCTTCATGCAGACAATAATCCATCCCGAAAGCATTCTTTTGAGCACAGCTTTACCTTTTTTGGCATGATAGTCCCCAACAAACCAAATACAAGGAGATGGACAGAGCGCTGAAACTTTTCAGACACTCACCCCCAGTCACAGATCTGAGCTGAATCCATCATCATTCTTTAGCTCACTTTGCCACCTCAGTTCAAACCCAGCTATACGCAAATCAGTCTTGACACTGTGCCTCATGGGAACAGTCCAGGCTGAACTGCCAAGCCAGGTTTCTGGGTAACACCCTTCATCAGCCAGGCTACCTTGAATCCAGTGGCAAAGTGAGCAAGGTACCCACATGTGGAGAAGTGTGGCTCAATGGTTAGAGCGGCAGACCCTGATGCAGAGGTCTGGCCCGGGACCAGGGTTCAATTCGCGGGCCTTGGATTCAATTTCCCTGTACCTGATAATTCTCGCCTCAGTGCCTATTCTAATCATGGGTCCCACTCTGCAACTCTGGGCAATAGCTTGCTTAATCTCCACAACGGCCCCCACAGCGCTTGGATGCCTGGCTTCGCCTTGGGGGTACCCGGGAGTGGACATCTCACAGGAAAACCAGGAAGGGTTCCACAGCGGTATGAATAAAGCGCCACAAGACCCCTGGGTAGAAGTGCGCTATATAAGTACAAACACATTTACATCTGGGCATACCCTGCCAACTTAGGGCGAAAAGTGTAACTGCAACAAATGATGGACGGAATGCTGAATGATTCAAAAATTCTCCCCCAGTCAAGAGATCTGGGTTAATTCCATCTCTCTTTTGCCCACTACCCCACCCCAGTTTGGACCTAGACATATGCAAATCATTCTTGACGCTGTGCCTCATGGGAACAATCCAGACCGAACTGCCAAGCCAGGTTCTCCCTGGATCGGAAACAAGTGTCCTGGGACCGGTTTCGGGGTATGTCATCCTTCCTCAGCCAGGCTAGCTTGAATCCAGTGGCACAGTGAGCAAGGGACCCATGTCTGGGCATACCCATCCCACCTAGTGACCGTTACACATTGTGTGGAATAAAGTTGTAACATAAGAGCAAATGCACGACCCTCGGGAGGGGATGGCAAACTGAAAAGTGAACCAACTGCCCTAGATAGCTTGATTCTCCGCTTTACTATGTTGGGTCTCTAAAAACCAGTTGAGCTGAAAACCACCCCCAAATAAGAGACTGCGTTAGTAGTTGGGAGACTTTTTGTTTCTTCCAATATAGATATTATTGGGATACTCTTGGGGCCACAAGCCAAGACAAAAGATTTGGAAAAAATAGTCAACATGTCAAGTGTGCCCAAAAATTTCACAAAAGAGTGGACCGATAAACGCAAAGCTCTGGGCATGCGTGCTAATAACACCACATTGTCTACATATAACAAAACTGGGCATGGCTTGCCAAGCACTGACGGAGCATCTGATGTAAATGCTGTTAAATTTATGCCAAGCTTATTTATGTACATGATGAGCAGCAAAGGAGCCAGCACACACCTTGTTGCACCCCTCACCCAATATGGATCTCCCTTATAAGTTCTCCACTCCGTCCGAACCTCACTCTAGCCAGTGTATTTGTGTGTTTGAATCTAAAAATATGTACAAGTGACAAATCCATCCCCACCTCTAATACAATTTGCCATAGCCTTTACCAATTCACGCAGTCAATGGCCAAGGGGATGTCCATGAACACTAAATACTTGGTGTTGCATTTTGCCATGGTACATTTACCCAGAATAAAGCTAAGTTCAGGCACTGCTCATGTGTTCCCATGTGTTTTTGAAAGCTGTATTGACATGGATCAAAAAATCTTATTGTCTTCTACCCACTCAATAATCTTATTAGATAGGGCTCTTACAAAGACTTTGGCTTGTATGTCTATGACGGAAATTGGGTGATAGCAACTGGGTGAAGATCGATTGTCCTTCTTGAATATTGGTACTATTGTTGATGAGGCCCATGAGTCTGGTAAGGATGCACAATTTAAATTATTGAACACGTTAGTCAATGTGAATGTCCATAAACTGGTGTCACACTTTATTAGGTTGATGAGTATGCCATCTGGACCAGGTGGCTTTCCGCCTGCGCTTTGTTGTATTGCAACTAAAACTTGTAGGGTCCCATCCACAGCAGGATTTGGCTCTGGTGTCTTGCTTGCACATGTGTCCAGACTCCATGTGGAATAAATTGGGGGAAATGTGCCTTTCGATGCTTCACTGCTTATGTTGTAGGCAATCAGCTTCCAAGTTCTGTTGACTGATGTCAAAGCTGAGGCCGAATCCTAAATAGATTTGCGACTATTTGGTTGCTGCTGACTTCGCCAGTGTGAGAAGTTGGCTCGGTATATGATGTCCACCAATTAAAGTGGGCACCTTGCACCAGTCCAAACAACCCTTATGATGTATGAGGTCAAAGATAAACTTTAGAAAGCTATTCTAGTGGTAACTGTGGAGAGCAGCCTTCAGGCTTAATCTTGAAGGAATGTAAAGCAGCTTGTTTTACCAGAATATCACCCCCTGAATGACTAAATGAAAGGAGAACCACACAGTAGTTATATAAAAATATGTATTTATTAATATACCAGTCTCTACTATCCTCTACACGAGGATAGAACACAAAGCACACAAAACTGGATCAATAGAATAGTCGTAATTAGCACAATAAACAGTGGGCTCCAGAGGAGACTGAACAATATACTAAAATCTGGTATAACAATGACGACCTGAATAGACACAGGTCCTAGAGCACATAGAATTGCTGGGACCCCAAGGACCAACCCAAAGTAGTGAATCAATGCCAGTTAAATTTTCTTTGTTGGCCATCTGCCTTCTCCAATGATACCGCAAAGGTAGCATTCATTTTGTCACATCTTGGTGGCACAGCGGCCACATGGTCAATTCTATTTGTGGAACAAAAAGACCTGATACTACATGATTTTCATAGATTCGAAGAAACAATGCGGAAGTTATTCGCTAAACATCAGCTCGTACAAGTAAGTGATAACAAACTGTTGAACTTACGCCAGGCTAACAAGGATTTGTTGTCCTATATTACATCTTTTCAAAGATTAATAGCAGAAACAGAATGGCCCAACGAAAAAAGAAGGTCATTGTGCTATTGCGGTCTTCGGGGCAAGCTAAAGGATGTGCTTGCTCGGATTGTTGATCCTCCCACTGACTATGCAGAATTAGTTGATTTGATGGTCCGATTCGACCACCGTCTTGGCAAACAAAGAGGTGAAAAAAACGTGTGGAGAATCAACACGATTAGTCATAGTAAATCATGAAAAGAAAGAGGCTACTTGTTCTAGTTCTGCTTCTGACTCCATGGAACCTATCCAAATCGGTAGTATCAGGGGACTCCTATCCAAGGATGAAAAAGACCGGAGACGTTGGTTGAAACTTTGTCTCTATTGCGGTCGATCTGGGCATTTCGCTCGAGAGTGTTCTTTTAAAAGGTCCCCTAGAAAAGCAATAGGTCTTACTGAAGGTTTACCTTCTGTTGAGGACAATGACCAGTCAGGAAACTCCCTGGCCCGGTAAGGACAGAGGCCTCCCTATCAAGCATATTCAGCAATATGGCCTTTTGTCATTATTTGGCTAATACTACGACACCCACACCATGACATCTAACCTTGACTGTGACATTGCTTTTTTGCCACCCAATTAGGAAAGTTATCCCTATTTTGTTAGACTCAGGGGCTACAGTGAATTTTGTAGGCATAGGACTGGAAAAAACTCTTAATATCCCCACCATCCAAAAGGCCACTCCTGAGCAATTACGGGCTATTGATAGGTCCAAATGGTCCTCCGTCTAATTTTTCATCAGACAGAACCATTGACTATGATTTGTGCTGACGGGCACACCAAACAGATCCAGTTTGACACCCTATTTTTAGAGTCATATTGGTAATTCCATGGCTTCAATGACATAATCCAAAAATTGACTGGACGAAATGCACGTTCACACTAGATTCCCCACTTTGAGGTGCATGCTTGTTACACAAATAGACAACAACCCATCACCCCGTTGCAGTGTGCCTCTACGCTTAGGGCTATGGAGTCAGAGGCTGAGAAGACTGAACCAGTTTCTCTACCAACATTATATGAGGATTTCCATGATGTTTTCTCAGAAAAACAGGAGACCCAATTACCACCCCACCGGTCTTACGCATCGATTTACTGCCTGGAGCAACCTTGCCCTGCAGTCGGGTGTATGCTATATCTGAAACAGAAACGTGTTATTTTTTAGAATACCTGGATGATTTATTAATGAAAAGCTTCATAAGACAATCCACCTCCCCTGTTAGTTCACCTCTCTCCTTTGTCCCAAAGAAGAATCATGAACTCCATGCCTGTATAGATTAACCCGTGATGAACAAAGTCACAATCAAAAACATGTATCCTCTTCCCCTAATACCATTATTATTGGACCAGGTGCGCAATTCAACCATTTTCACAAAACTAGATCTTCGTGGTGCATATCACCTTATGCAAGTAAAAGATGAAGATGAATGGAAGACTGCCTTCTGGACCAAGTTTGGTCTCTTTGAATGTATAGTGATGCCCTTCGGCTTGTGCAATGTTCCTACAGCATTTCAATTCTTCATCAATGAAGTGCTGCAGGATTTCGAGGACATCTTTGTAATTGTTTACATAGATGACATCCTCATTTACTCATCTTCCTCTGAGGAACACATAGGGCATGTTCAGGCTCTCCTACAGTGCATGAGAGAACATCACCTGTTTGCCAAATTAGACAAATGTGTCTTTCATGTGACGAGCATTGAATTCCTGGGGTATGTGATCTCACCCAATGGTATTGCTATGGATCAAACTAAAGTGTAAGCTATACTGAAACGGGAAACACCTCGATCCCTACGAGATATCCGACAATTTCTGGGTTTCGCAAATTTTTATCTGCGTTTCATTCCCAAGTTTTCCATGACTGTCTCTCCAATAAACCATCTGTTAAAAAAAGGGGTTGAATTTCATTGGTATAGAACAGCAGAAGATGTGTTTCAGAAGTTGAACAAGGCTTTTACTGAGGCTTCTATTCTACATCACCTGGATCCTTCTCACCCTTTCTATTTTGAGGCAGACGCATCACAAATAGCCACAGGAGGAGTCTTATCCCACAGAGACTCTGATTCTAGTCACCTGCATTCAGTGGCTCATTTTTCAAAAAAACCTTTGCTTGCCAAACAAAATTACACAGTGGCAGAACGCGAGTTGTTAGCCATCAAACTTGCCTTTCAAGAGTGGTGACATCACTTATTGGGAGCTCGTCCTATGGTTACCATTTATTCCGATTGCCGTAGCTTACAATTCGATCGGAATGTAAAGGCCTTAACACCACGTCAGCTTCGTTGGCTTTTGTTGTTTAACAAATTTGATTTTGTTATCACATACAGACCTAGTAAAGAACAACAAAAGGCTGACACTCTATCACGACTAAGTTAGCCCAGTCCTGATGTTACCTCAGTTCCGCCCATTCCTATAATTCCGGATCATAAAATTGTTGCTCTCTGTGCCCCTCAAGACTTCTTAGCACAAGTACAGAAAGCACAGCACAAGGAGCCTGCTCCCCCTGAGACCACCCACAAGGGAGAGTTAGTGTATTACAAAAACATTCTATGCATCCCCACACAAGACCTACGTGACACTGTGTTGTATTGTAATCATGATGCCATACTAGCTGGACATCCTGGTTTTAAAAAGACCCTAGAATTATGTCAGAGGTTTTTTGGTGGTCTACATTGGTGTTTGATGTCAAAAACTACATCCAAACCAGCTCAACCTGTATGCAATTAAAATCTTCACATGTGGCACCCACTGGTTTATTACAACCTATGCCTATGCCACCTGCACCATGGCATACTATAAGTATGGATTTTGTCACAATCCTGCCCATGTCCAATGGATCTTCTATCATATGCGTGGCAGTATTCTATTTAACCAGAATGGCACTTTTTTTCCCCTTAAAACATACACCTTCCGCAAAAGAGTTATCTGAGTTATTCTTATAACAAGTAGTCAGAGAACATAGTTTACCAACTACCATTGTCTCTGACTAAGATCCACAATTTATCTCCAGGTTCTGGCATAGTTTTTGTTTGCCTATGCGTGTTGACGTCCATCTGTTCTCTGCTTATCATCCGCAGACAGACCGACAGACGGAACGACTCAACCAAACACTGGCACAAACCTTATGTTGTTATGCAACTACTTGGACCACAGAATGGGACATGGCGTTACCTATGGTAGAGTTTGTCTATAACAACATTGCCCATTCTGCTACTGGAGTGCATGTGGAGGGGAGCGCGGCAGGGAAGGATGTGAACTATCTACTGCTAAGTCAAGAATGCAGTTATAATCTCCACCTAACAGCCATAGTAATGCAGTGCTATGGGCAAGTGCAGTGGAGAGGGTATCCCAGATTCCCCTCCTCAGCCTTGGGTGCATAAACACTTCGCTAAGACAATAAAGACTCAATCAACTAGAAGAATGATATTTTCCTGGGCTGAATGGGCAGGGGTTGATTTTAGAGAGATTTGTAAGGCTGCAACATGGACCTCACCTCCGACATATATTTTACATTATAGATTACATGTTGCTCGGGACTCTGAGTTACCATTTGGGTTAGAGCTTATTTTGGGATCGATGTCGGATTGTAGACATTTTTTGCTCTCTTTTTCATGTTTGTTGGGGTACCAGAGATCAGATAAATATTTGTACCTGACACAACTTTATGTATGATTTAAATTCATCAGGAGTATGGAATGGATATTAATTAAGATTTTTCCAGCTTTATTCAGTTTATATTCTTTTGTATGTTACTTTGGCTGCTGAAGGGAGGATGTTAGCTTGGTTATACCTCATTAAGTAATGAATGGGATGAAGAAGGAAAAGAAAAAGTAATACTCTAATTACTTCTGAATAATATTCATTACTATGATTCTTCCTTACTCATCCCATTACTTACAAAACCTTCCTCCCAACCTGGTGTATTTCATCAGCCTTATTTGCAGAGGGCTTGATGGAAAACAGGCTGTCCAGGGAGAAGGAAGGGGATCTATGGTTAAATCCATTTTCAAGGGATACAAAGAGAAAACAGCCTTAGAAAGTGGTGAGCAGTACTGGAGTATAGGCACATTCACTCATTTTGTAAGTATTGAGATGAGTAGGAAAGAATTGGAGTAAAGAACATTTCAAGTAAGTAATTCGAGCACAACATTGCATGGGAAGGGGAAGGAGTGTGTTTCTTTCACAATTCATCTCTTCATACTTCACACTGCCTGGCTTTGAAGGCAAATTAACACGGGCCACAGTTGTATTTTTGAGTGTCCTCCATCTCTCAGCAATTATTTAGTATTCTTACACTTATTTAAATTTTTGTGTGTGTTGCATGCACCATGAATTGAGAGGACAAGCTCTGGGTGCAGAAGCTGTGGCAGCCCCTATAGCATCCCACACGGCTCCGGTTCCAGTGGATTCAGGAATTTACAGGCCCAGTATTTTCACAGTCAAGTAATCTGAGGCTCAGAACTACCAGGGTCCTCAGAATGGCCGGAGTGGTATCTAATTCAGTCATACTCCTTCAGACCTTTTGGAAAGAGGGCCTTAGTGTAATTGTTAGATACACAGATGTCAATTAGGGGTAGTCCACGGTAGTAACTCCTACCCCTCGTCCTACCTTTCATATCCATGTTACTGCCATTGATAATTCTAGCTTGGGGTAATGGAAGAGGTTCAAGTCCTTGCCCTCCTAGCAACAAATTGGAGTATTTGATGTAGCTGTGGGTGTGACATGTGGCCAATCTTGCAAAGGGAGCAGGATGTCACTTCCGACATTGTTTTGAACTGGCGCCCATGATTTTATACTGAGGAAGGCTATGTCAAGGTGCACTTAATACGTTTATTTCTTCGCAAGTGTATGTTGCAGAGCTCTTTCTGATCACATAGCTAAAGGCTTGAACCAACTTTATCTGCTGGTTAGGTCCCAAACCAACCATACTAAAACATTATCCTTGCATTTGAGTATTTAGGGAATTTTAATCTTTGCAGCATTGTCAGCTGCCTTAACTTGTCAGTGCCAAGAGGCTCTTTGGTCGATGTTTGTGCTTTATAAACTTTTCAAATAAATAAAACACATAAATACTTACTTCCACGATAACTGAAGTGTATACACACATTCATATTAGGACCACAATCCATGATCTCATCAGATCCTAGCTCCTTCACGTGACATCTGATGGCTCCACCTACAGAGGTGATGAGGGTGGAGGAGAGATGAATTAGGCAAGAAGAAGATAGGAAGGAGAGGAAAAAAGAGGAGAAGAGAAAAGAGGAGAGGAGTGGATAGGAGAGGAGTGGGGAAGAGGGGAGAGGAGAGTAGATGAGGGGAGAGGAGATGAGTGTAGAGGAGAGGAGAGAAGAGGAGAAGAGAAGAGAGCAGAGAGAAGAGGAGAGGGGAGGAGAGGGGAAGAGATGAGAGGAGAGGAGAATAGATGAGAAGAGATGAGAGGAGAGCAAAGGAGAGGAGAGGAGAGGAGAGGAGAGGAGAGGAGAGGAGAGGAGAGGAGAGGAGAGGAGAGGAGAGGAGAGGAGAGGAGAGGAGAGGAGAGGAGAGGAGAGGAGAGGAGAGGAGAGGAGAGGAGAGGAGAGGAGAGGAGAGGAGAGGAGAGGAGAGGAGTAATGGGAAGGCTTAAAGGAAGTGCCACAAATAAGAATGCCCTGGAGGGTAAGGAGAAGGAAGGCGTGAAAGACGTCAAGAACATTTTTGAACTTTAGAGAAAGAGAGACAGAGAAAGTAACATATGAAGAAGGCATTAAAATCCGGATATATGAATTGAAAAGTAGGAATTACAAAAACAGTGGGGGATGTAAAAGAGAGTATGGCAAATGAAAGAGATATAATTAAGAAATCAATTTTTCATCCAGAATGTTAAGCCCATTCTTTACCATGCTCTTCACCTCTCCACTTTGCTTTGCCTGATTTATCTATTTATTCAGTGATTTGGAAAGTGCCCGAATTACCCCCAAAGGGGTATCTATGCGCCAGGATAAACTAGGTTGGGAGACATGGTGGTTGATTAACACATAAAAGACCCTTCTGAACTAGCTGCAATCATCATCATCCAAATACACATTATTTTGTTCATAAACCTTAAAAAGTTGTTCATAAATAAAACATACAATATCACAAAATCTGTTGTTGTAGTATTATTACAGTGCATCATGACATGGGGTCAGAAGAAGAGAATTCCACATAGAATTTGATTGGTCCACTAGTCACCTGATTGTGCTTAAAAATTTACTGATAGAACCTGTAGATCTAGTGTTGTAGAGGGCACCACCCTCATGCGAAACATAAGTGTATAATAGTCAGTAATGATGCATTGAGCTGCACACAGCACAAATAAAATACAATAAGGGACATCAGAAAGTGCATTAATAGGTTATACTGATATATGTACATAGCAAAAAAGGAATACAAATACATTAAATAAAATACCCATTCAATGGCCCCACTATATGCTAAAAAGATGTAAAACTCCTGTACCTTTCAACTTTTTAATCACGCATACAATGTGCAAAAATCTGCTCAGGCCAAAAACAATATGAGGCGAAGTATTGTTTAAAAATAATCTTAGCGCTGATTGAAAAGTGCAGAAACCCAAGGTAAAACACAGAGGTCCAATCTATTTGCGTCTAGGTTTCATATAGACAGAAAAATAAAACATGTTCGATATTTTCAACAGCATAATTAGTGCACAGTAGACATATGGACCCATTATCAAAGCCCTTTTTCCACTCCGCTGTATGCATATTGATTTTAAGGACTCCACAACAAAAATTCATAAACAAGGACCTAGCCAACGTTTAAGAGGGATGTCAATGAATTATCTAATTAAAAGTATTCTCTGGGGAAGATTACTTTATGACCGTATGATATTATTTTCTTGCACACCTAGATGAGTTACAGATGAGCACTCCCAGATTTCAGTCCCACAAAGTGCCGCTGTTTGGCCTTTGGCCCTAGATGTGGCTCCCTTAAAAATTAAAAATAGCAGCTGACCTATGTGTGAGTGTGGCTTTGCTCTTCTCTAGATGTGGTCACCAACAAAGTCTGATTACCAGATACTCGGAACTAGATGCATTGCCCAGCTTCTTATCTCCAAGTTTCATTTTCCCCTTCTAGCTCATACGTGGGTTGAAGATCATTTCCTTTGACTTGTAGATGTTTGTTTCCAAACCCTTAATTATACAAGGGGATTGAAAAGAGGCCAATACATTTTCTAGGTTACTAGGGGCCCTGAAGATCAGGATAGTATCATTGGCAAACAACAAAACCAGAACAGTTAACCCATTTAACTTAGGTGAATCATTGACACAGTCAATGACTTCATTTTTATTAATGTAAAAAGTGTAGGAACCAGAATACACCCTTGTCTCATCTCCCTCCTAAAAGGAATGCATTCCATATGTTCACCATTACTGCCCCATCTGACCTGGATGTAATTTTCTACGTGAAGCCTCACTATGATGTTAAGAAGGCAAGGTGGAACTCCCATGGACTGAAGTGTTTCCTATCGGAGAGTTCCTGGAACAAGATAGAATGCTGATCTCAGGACCATGAGGGTAATGTATAAATTATGTATAAATCATGATTACTTAGTTTAGAATACTTCCATAAAATTAATGTAAAACAGAAGACCTGATCGACTGTCCATATTTTTGTCCAAAAGTCTGCTTAAAAGGGTGACAATGTGCTGTTTTAAAACATTCGATCCCCTAAATGTATTAAGGATCTGGCGAGCTAAGACTTTTTGAAAGTTTTCAAGAAGGATTATTGGCTTATAGTTCGAGGGATGTCCTTTCTCCCTTTTTTGTTATTTGGAATTGTTTTAGCCACTAACCTGGTAGATGGAACTTGAGCTCCTGTAACAATAACATTAGACAACAAATTGATGTAAGATACCCAAACTGTTGGTGATGACTGGAATAAGTCTCCTAGTATTTTATCAGGCCCGGAGGCGTACATGATTTAATCTCTCCATAGCAACCAGAGTTTCAGCCATGGAAAAAAAAACAATGTGCAAAGGATGTAAAATTGTACTGCCCTCTACTGGATGGACAATGCCCGGCGGGTAGGGGGTGTAGCTAACCTTACTTCTTCCACAGAGTATAGTTGTGAAGAATGATGCTACAACTTTGGCGGTTCAATGTGACATACAGTTGTGGTAAAATCCTTTGTACTTCCATGGGCAATAATGTATGAAAATAATGCTTGCCCCTACATTCCTGGGCCTCAAGTAAGTCCAACCAGTTATCTTCCTCCCAGTTGGTTTTGCTAGAGTGCAGTATGTTGTAAATATTGGTTCTAGCAGGTTTCATTCCTTCAAGGACTGCCACGCTTAACTGCTTTAATTGATGTAGATTTCATCTTGGGAACTCCTGGGTGAACCATCTAGAGAAGACTATATTTCTTGAGATCTTTGGATAAAATATTTCCAACAATGTTCCTTTAATTCAGCAAATATTTGATTGTGAAGCTTAACTAATTGGATCTGGTCGGCTGCACAATTAATATAAGGTTCAAAAAGATTGTAAAAGCTTTGGTACATTAATGCTACTGTGTTCTGATTTCCTACAATTCTAGGCCACTTGACAAACGTATGGTTATTTCCAACCTGAATGACAGGGTGAACAGTTCTGGAGGAAACTAATGATCCTTCTAGCATGGGATAAGACAATGGCAAGTTCAACGGATAATGATCACTGTTGGACCTAGCGTCAACTTTTAAATTATTCAATTTATGCCAGCTAGAACTATCCAATAAAATATAATCTTACAGACTATAATACAAGCCTCTGTTAAATGTAGGTTATCTTTGTTGGTCAGACAATGACCTTCCATTACAAGCGCACAGACTATGTAGCAAAGTTAAAGAAAGTATTTGGGTGCGAAGGTATGGGGACGCATGAGGTGGAGTTAATAATAGGAACGCCCCTGTGTTTATCTTCCTCGTCTGTTATTAGTTTCATACAATAAAGGGGTTTGAAGGTTAATATAAAATTATCCCCCATAAGGCAAGTGGGCTTAATGACACTATTGGCAAATTAATGATCAAGGTTTCAAGAACAGGAGACATCTTATAGTTCACTAGGGGGTAATTGTACAGATTACATATATGTAAAGTTTCTTGCCCAATCCCCACTAGTGATTTAACCTAAATATCCTTACAGAAAAGTGATAGTTATTTATAATTACATTTTGCAAAGATCTAAGCCCAGATCAATAATCCTCCAGACCCTCTACCAGAGGTGAAAAGCTCAGCTATAGATTAAGAAAAAAGTAACGTAGGTTGGGCAGAATGCTGAATGAGTTAGCCAAGTCTCTTGAACAAGTCATGTGTGGAAATCATTCACATAGGTGAGCCAGCCCGGGTCATTCAATTTAGTTTGAAGACCAACCATGTCCAAGCAAAGAACACTTAAAGGGAGAGATTTGCCCACCTTTGTAACAGCAGTAAAACTTGTATTCTGGGCAGGTTGTAAAGTTACTCTGGATGGAGTTGGACACATCTGCAATTTGAAGTCCTGTTCGAGTACTGCACTAGATTCATGGTCAGGCAAATGGGAAAGGGTATTGTGTTTATCTGTCTTGTGGAAGGAGATAGAATCAGCTACTTGGCAAGGCATCCTAGCTGCTGTGTCCACTGATTTTAACCTTGACAAGTCAATCAATATCGTCTAAGCCTACCAGCGGTCCAAAACTATTTTAATACTCTTTCAGGCTGTCTGGACTAATTTCCACTCTCTATGCAGGAGTTTGGATGAAAAAACAAGCGGTAGGACACCAATGTTTGATCCAAGGTGCGTGCTACTCCTACATTGGTTGAAAATGTTACGTACCAACTCAGGTTGTTTACAAATTATAATAACACAATCTTCAGGAAACCTCTTCTTGGCATACTCAATCCACCCCACTCTCCCTACCATCAAGATGTCATTCCAATCCCTTTTGTTAAAGTTAGCAAGTTTAATTATCCAATGACATGCCTATTTTTAAGTTGTGCAGGTGACTCGCCCACATTGGTACACAAGAATAGGACATTGCAAGGATGACTACATATGGGTAAGCATCAGGTGACAACTTAATGATGGCAGATGTCTTTTTCCTTAGAGATCTAACTTTAATAGTGGAATTCTCAACATCCCCCCTTACCAGCGTTCCATCTCTGATTGCTAACGCTAATGAAGGTTTGTTCTTGTCTGTACCTTGGAAACTCTGTGTACATCATTTGGCATTGGCAGAAGTGGGAGCTCAGTATGAAGAACAGCCTCTACGGAAGCCCCCTCAACAGCCAGACCAGAATAAGGGAAACAAGTGGGGCAGGACAAACAGGAAGAAGAAATGGAGTGGGAAGGGTTTGATAAACCCCTCTCTATGAGGTCCTCCCCTCGGGTAGAAAGTTTAGCCAATTCTTTCTCAAGCACACCTTTGCGCTCAAATAGGAGGCTGAAGGAAGTTTCAAGCAGAGATTTAAGACCAGCATATGACACATGCCAGTCCTGGTCCATGTCCATGTTAGACATGCCTGCAGTACTAGATGGAATGCTTGATGTTAGCTGGGTGGCGGTCACGTGATGTAGATTAAAAGCTGCACTTCAGGTTCCTCTGTCCCCTCTTCTCTTTCTCTTAGCTGGTGACTGACTGCCCGCCCTACCGACTGTCGTCAGAATACTGGGAGGGTCACAGGCTTCAGCTAGATGCCTATCACGCTGGGTATCATGCTGGGTACTAACACACTGAGCAGCGGGGCTGCGGGTGTCTGTAATCACAGCCAGTGAGGAAGGAACAGCCGGCATCAGAGTGACATCAGGCTTGCATGACTCTGAGAGGTTAGCAGGGGTGAGATGGGCCAAGGAAATTCTGCTAAGTCCAATGACAATCGTCTCTCAGCCAAGTCAATTATTTAGTGACTACTCCGATGGCTCAGACGAGAAATGTATCCAACATGGTCCCCTGGGAATCTAAGGGTTTATCGTGGGATACGGGTTTCCTTTTGCCCATTTTGCCAGAGGGAGATGACGAATCATCCGGGTTCCAAGTACCAGGTGGGGCAAACCTCCATATAATTAAAGGGGGTTTTTGACAGACAAATAGTATAGTGATCAGCCATTTCGCCCAAAAAACGGCTAGGCCCGCTGTGCCGTGGTCCTGTATTTCTTGCTGTAATGGTAGAGCCCAAAAATGCAAACCTCCCACGTGTAGGACGCAACAGTTCCCATTCAATTTACCAAGTGTGTAGTGGTGACATTTCTCCTTAAATCGGTTAGCGAGGGGCAGGACCAGAGCGTGTGAAGTAGTCTGGGGTTCGGCAATGGGACAAACAGCCTCAGTATGGAAATAATTTATTTTACCAGGTGTTAAGTAGGCGCGATGTAAGATATAGAGATATATTAATTTGAAACAGGTGTTGTCAGACACTAAGGAAGGGAAAATTAATATAATATGCCATTTGCTGTCCGTACAAGTGCGGCCAAGCTCCGTGTCCCAATGTCCATGCATTGCAGTGAGAGGAAGAGTTGTGTGTGTGCATAAGGCACTGGCCTGCCAAGGGGTCTGAAGGCCACTCGTACCTAAAACATGTAAATATTGAATGACAAGATGCTGCGGGGGTTCCAGCTGTATCTAACCCCATGACTGGCTCAGCACACCAATACAAGAGGTGTGTAATAAAACCTGTCCAGGCGGGAGCTCAAAGTCAGCTAGTAAGTCCTCCATTGAGAGGAGGGTTCCATCAGGATATACCTCAACCACACTGTGAAACCCGCTGCACGCCAGGATGTTAGTTCCTGCAGGGAAGTAGACACGCATCCACGCGGCATACCAACCAGTGGACATGGTGGAGCGTAGAGTAGCATCGCTGAGGTAATAAAGAAGGCCCTATGAAAGCATCAGTAAGCAGCCTGAAGAAGAGACACCCACAGCTGCAAAGCCTTAGCAAGGGAACGGAAGGTGGCAAGTATTCGCTCAAAGTCCCAAGGGGGGAAGTGTTGCTGTATCCATTAAATTGCCACCTGCAAACCAGCGTGACACCCATTGGAGTTGGGAAGCCAAATAATAATGTTGGGAACATTGAGCCCTCCCCTGTCTGCTGGAGGATAAAGTTTGAGCAGCGCTACTCTGCAATGCATATTGCCAGATAAGACCATCTACTGTGAAAAAAGGGCCAGTGCATAAAAAGAGAAACATTGGCAAAATAATATAACATCCTCATCAATACCACCATTTTCATTGGTGCCACCCTTTGCACCACCTACAGAGGCAGGATTTGCAAAATAACATCTGTGCATGCAACACTGGGATTGTATTAACCAGATTACCCTCCAGAAGGTCCGCAGGTGTTTGCTAAATACGTATCCCCAGGTAACGAAATATGGATGACTGCCATGCAGGTTGGAAGCAATGCTCACTATACAGCGAGAGTGGAGTGCCAGTGCTGAAAGGGAAGAGGCACAAGTTAGTCCAGCTGACTCTGAGCCCAGAAACGCTGACAAAGTCAGTCAAGAAGCTAGAATAGTGGGCAGTATAGACCGAACATCATTAAGATAGAGCAGCAAGTCATCTGCATAAAGGTAGACCAAGTTTATACTGTCTCTTAAGAGGATCCCCCAACGCTGGCTCTGGGCACGCAGACAATGAGCCAAAGGCTCTAAAGCCAAATTAAAAAGACGGCGGGTACCTCTTTATATTGCAATGGGGTCTGAGAACCAATTTTAACTCTGACTGTGGGATTAATATGTCACATTTTCATCAGTCGGAGAAAGCGATGCCCCAGTCCATATCAGGCAAGCACGTCAAAGAAAAAGACCTTTTGAGAGAATCAAAAGTCTTTTGCAAGTCCAGGACGAGGGGTATATTACTGCGGGGCATGTGCACGTACCCAAAAAAAAAGCAGAAAATGAAGGAAGTGTTTCTGGCAGGTAAAAAAACATTTTGATCTGAGTGAATCAGATGTCGAACCAAAGAAGCCAGACGATCCACCAGAACCCTTGCCAGAATTTTGTGATCAGTATTTAGCAATGCAAGAGGTCTCTAGGATTCCAGGTCAAGCACATCTCTACCCGGTTTAGACAGTGAGATTAGTAGGGCATCACACAATGAGGGCTGCTGCAGTAAATGCTGTGTCATATAATGTTTTCAGATGGGGAGAAGTAATGGTGCATATACTTTATAAAAATTCGGACTGTAACCCATTGGGCCCCAGGGTTTTGCTGATGACAAGTGCACGAATCGCTTAATTTTTTTTGTAAACAAACTTTATTGGGGTTTACAGACTTTTCCAGCGAGCATCAATACTTAACATTTATCATGTAATCTGATATGCAGTTACTAGTTTCTGCTACGTACAGAGCCATAGAGCAACAACATAAAAGAGACTCAGGTCCTTGCTGTACTCACGAGACCTTCCATCTCCCACATGTATTCCATGGTCAAGGTTCATATATGCCCAGTTCTTGGGTTATTACCCACTGCAACATATTCAACTTCAAAACTCCCACTGTCAACTAGCCCCTCTCCCTTCCCTCCCCCCAGGCATGTCACTTATAAATAGATTGCACATTTGAGATAGACTTCTGGTACAGGATGTGCTTTGCGATTGACAGAGGTACCATTTTAGGAACCTTTGGCCTATGAGGACAGAGGTACACCACGGGTGTTAACCGACGTTCTAGAGCTTCTTAGTAGCCAGGGGTGTATAGGGCCTAATTAACCCCTCTCTGAAGTTCCCCAATCGATTCTTCATCATCAGCCTCATCTGGGAGCCGACGCAAGACCACCAGGGTTTCCCATGCTCTTGCTGCTTCAAGCGCCTTCTCACTTTTTGTTCATTTTCCTATCTGCATCCTAACTATCCCTTTACACTCTGCCCATTTACTTAGTTCTTTCTTCCATCTGGCCGAATTTGGACCTTGTCTTTCCAGTGCATGGTTATAACTCTCTTGGCCAGAACTAAGCCTATGTCTGTGAATTTGCTCGTGATTTTGTTTTTCGTTGTGTGTGGGAACCAATGAAACAGACAATAACCCTGTGATGTCTCAACTTCCCTGTCAGTGATATCTGCCAGTAGCATAGTTACCTCTTCCCAGAAGCGACCCAGAGCATATGACTAATACCAGCTCTCTCCCTGTTGCATCGCGGGCAAGCCGCCTCCTGAGAATCAAAATACTGATTGATTTTCTTCTGGTAAGGTATGCCCTGTTTAAGATATACAAATATATCAGTTGGAATCTGGCATTTCTGGTGCTCTTCCAAGCCCTCTCTACTATCTCCCCCCACGCTTTTTCCGGGATATCCTTGCTGATGTCCGCTTCCCATTTTAATCACAGCTCCGTTAAGGGCCACAGCGTTTCCCTCATTATTCGCCTGCATATAAATGTGACTGCTTTAATCTTCTATCCCACCATTACCAGATACTGATACCCTAATGACATTGGTGGCTCAGTGAGTCCTTCCCCCAATGTTTTCGTATGGCCGCGGTAAGGGCGGTGTGCAATAGGAAGCCCACCTTGGGTAGGTCTTATCGGTCTTGCAGAACGTTGATCGGGATCATGGTTCCCTCTTCATATAAGTCACCTAAAGTATCCAACCCCATCTCCGACCAAGTCTCCAGCCTCTGCCAACTACCTCAATGCGGTAAGGCCTCACACATAAGTAGTGGGATTTCCGGAGCTTAGGGGCATCTAATTTTGGCATGTCTCAGGTATCGATGCCAACACCTGCGGGCCGTGCGTAGTTCCAGGGGGAGGGCTGAAGGCCGAACATTTGTGCAGAAATCGCTTCAAATCAGTGATTTCTTCATTGGGTTCATCCCTGCACTTGAGCGAGATACGTGGCAGGATTGTGTTGGTCAAGAAGTCACTTATGGATTAAATCTGTTTATTGATATATAACAGAGCAAGCAGTTCCAACAGCAATTTGCTTACCACCCCAACTGGGCCAATTTGCAAACACAAATGCATGGTAATTAATTGATTTTGGAATGTTAGCTAGGGGAGCAGTGGGGGAGGGCATGGTACACAGTGGTGCACCTACAAACCTTCATGGGCCGGCCGCGTTAGGAAGCCCCCCCAGCAGGCAAGCAATTTACAGCAGTTACATGTACCCAGTGGAGGATACTAGTTCAAATGTCCCCAAAGTAATGAGCGCAGTACATGCATAGCTTCGCTCGATCACGTAACAACATATTAACTTAAAATAACTTTACAAAATTAGACAGAAATCCCACCCTCACCCACCCCCCACCCTCTCTCCTTCCGAGAATGCCCATTTGAATGTGAGCCTATGATAGGAAAGCACAAATATTGCAAGGTGCCACCCTACAGTGGCCCGACTACTCCCTAAGCAGGTGGGACCAGTTTGAGGGTACGTAACTATGCTGTACAAGACAGTTCTCTGAATTCTTTAGACAAGATGGAACTGAATGGGGTCCATATTTTCACGTATGTTGCGGGGTCGGTGCTGGCCGGCATGGACAACCATTCCATGCCCAACAGTGTCCAAAATTGGGGGAGCCATTGGCGGTGATCTGGGACCCTACTCCCCAATGTGCCAGGAGAATCCTGTGAGCAGCGTTAAGGGCCAAGGCCATCTTCGGCCCCTAATGGACCGTAGTGGGTAGGTAAGGGCATTGGGAGACGAGGGATCTCTGTCTGAAAGGCGCCATCCAGGTCGACAAGCTCCTGCTCCCAGAGCCTCGTTGCATTGGGGCAGTTCCACAGCAGATGTGTTAATGACCCCGGGTTTCCACATCCCCTCCAGCTCGAGCCATCATAGAGTGCATTCCATTGTTGTATGTGTGTAGGAGTATAATACCAATAGGAGGTAATTTGATATGCTGTCTCAGTCTGGCCTACATTGAACATTGTGTGTTGAGCCCTGTAAAATATGTCATCCCATTTCTTGTCAGAGAGGTTGCGCCCCAGTTCTACCTCCCACCGTCTTGGACCCGGTGTCCTTTGGGCATGTGATGTTTTCAATAAAAAGCGGTAGAGTTCAGAGATGAGTATCTTATTGTCTGATTTTAAAAACAGCCATTTCTCATAAGGAGTCATGGTCTACCTGCCCGAGGGTGTACGTTAGTGCCAAGAACCCAGTGGGTAAGTTGAGTGTGTGTGAACCTCTCTTGTTCCGAAAGTGAGTATTCGGACTTAAGCTCATCAAAAGGGATAAGGTCCTCCTGATCGAAAGGGCAGCCCACACTCTTACACCCACCTGCCAACCACCACTTAGCTATCCAAGGTGACAAGCCAGGTGGGAAATCTGTATTGGTAAACAATGGGGTCAGAGGTGAGGGGAACGACGAAAGGCCTGCTGGGTTCACAAAAATGTCCCACACCTTGAAAGTTGTGCTCATTACCGGGGAAGAGTATAAACCCCAGGATATATGGGCTTGAGGGAGCCAGGCTTCTCTCCAGATGTGTGAGCCCACAATGGTTTGGTCCAGAAAGACCCAGTGCTTTTCATCATGGTATGGTTCCATTTTACCAGAAATCCAAATTGGGTGGCCTGGATGTTCCGTGTTACATCCAGCCCACCTGAGGAACTTCGATTTCTGATCCCGATCGAATCGACCCGCCATTTTGTGCTCCGCCGCCATTTTGTGTTGCCATCACTCAGGCAGCAGGGCGAGCAAAGTCTATTCTGCTTTTTCTGCAACCTGGTGTCGAAATACGCTTTCTGCCTCTATTTACAAAGCTGGTGTTAGGACTGGCCGAGTACACTAATCCCTGTCTGGCTTTCCTAATCCCTGTCTCAACTATCTATTGATTCACACCTTTCTTTTCTGACTTTATCTTGTCCCCTGGCCTTCACTGCCTTCTGCTAGCATTCTCTCGCTTCACAACTGTCCTCCAACACACACAAACGTATCTCGACACCTGCAAGTTAGTTATGAATCTGTTAATGAATTAGCTTGAGGGAGGGGTGACAAACCTAGTTGGAGAAGAGGTTTCTTCGAGTCATCAGACACTTTTGTTTTCCAATCTCTCCTATTGGTTCTATCCTGTTTTCCAACTCTCCTTATTGGTTCTTTCTTGTGTGTTCTGGGAGTGCTTTTGGTAAATGTTTCTGAACCTTGTATAGTATAAAACCCTGTGCGCCACAGAGTGAAGTGGCAGTCTCCTGAGAACCTACTTTGTGCACTTCTAGGATAACTGTACTAGCTGCAGCTAAATAAATCTGATCTTCTAACGCCGACAGAGTGTCCCGTGTCTCTGTGTAGCTGAGCAGGAGAAACCCAGGAGATTAAGGCGTACCCTGCGCCGCCAGGCCCAATTGGTTCTGGTTCTCCACACCCTCCAGTTTTGTGTCTTGCAGTAATTGTTTCTGGAGTCTTGGCTTCGACACGTCCCAGAGGAAGCGATCTATGCTCTGTTGAAGTAGTCGTATTTCTCCGGGCGGATGGGAGAGAGGAAGCGCTTGGAAAATATATAGAACCCTTGGTAGTACATTCATTTTGACCGTGGCAATTCTGCCCAGCCAAGACAGCAGCAGCAATCACCAACGATCTTTACGCATCGTAGTTCCTAAGTTGGGGGAATTGGATTGTACCTTTTTAGGAAGGTTCTTATCAAGCGTGATACCTAGGTATGGGAGCGCAGCATCCACCCATTGGAACTCACATTTTGCGTGGAGAGCTTGCTCAGTGTCTGTCTGCACGGTGAGGTTCAATATTTGCAATTTAGACAGGTTCATCTTGAAGCCTGACACTGCCCCAAAAAACTCCAGTTCAGAGATGATCATCTCCAGCTTGGATAGCAGCTGTGCGATGATAAAAATGATATCATCCACGTAGAGGCTGATGAGATGACGCTCCACACCGAACATAATGCCCACTGCCCCAGGGTTGTCCCTTAGCCTCTGGGAAAAGGGTTCTAGGTAAATGGCAAACAGAAGCAGGGAGAGCGGACAACCCTGCCGGGTGCCCTGCTCTACCCGCAACACCTTCAAACTTACCCCATTCACCCGCACCGAAGTTCTGGGTGTGTTATAAATGCTACACGTCCAGTTCAGGAACTGGTGTCCCAGCCCAAAGTGCTTAAGGGTGACGAACAGATGAGGCAAATGCACCCTTTCAAACGCCTTCTCTGCATCCACTACCAGCAAGAGGGCTTCTTCCCGGGACTGAATGACTTTGTGAATGAGATGGCACATACGTTTGGTGTTGTCCCCGCATTGGCGTGAGAGGATAAATCCTGCTTGATCGGGGTCGATCAAGCCCGGCATCAGTAGGTTAAGGCGGTGTGCCAAAATACCTGTGAACAGCTTCGCATCGATGTTGAGCAGAGAGATTGTGTGATAGGAGCTGCTGAGCTCGGGGTCTTTCCCTGGTTTCGGGATCACCGAGATGGACGCCTGCAGCATTGTTTCGGTCTGTGACCTCTGCATTATAAGGGAAACAGGGGTGTTTTATACTAGGAGTGGTCACTCCGGGGGTTCTCCTATAATCAATCTGTTTTGCAAAACAAATGCTGGTGTTTACAAAACAAGTACAATAATGAACAGCTGTCCTGTTGTCCAAAGATGATGAAATGAAGATGCAAGCAGTGACCCTTATACAGATTAATTATTTAGTGTGTCAATGCATTGGTATGTAAGTCAAATGGAGGACTAAGATATGATACTGAGCATCCTCATGCATAATAAATGAGCCGAGCTTCAGAGAAACTCAGCGACATTTGTTCTGGCATATGACTAGGTGAAAGCTCAGTGCTAAGAACCGTTATGTCCATGTAAGGTAGGATGAAATATAGGTGAAAAGGTGAACATACATGTCAGGCCTAGCCTATGAAATTTAAGTCGGTGTAGAGCCATGCAATGGGTGAGATGCATTGAGATTCTCCACATACTGGTGGTGATGCGTCAGTTCCGAGTGCAAGGCACCAGTTCTGAAGGCAATGTGTGGACTACTGCTCCCGCAGCATATGAAGCATCAATTCCGAATGCGATGGGCTGGTTCCGATTCTGATACACCAGCTCCCTTCCACGCTTCAATGAGGATTAGCTGGTTTCCACCCACACAAAGGCAAAGCTATGCCGGTTCCAATGAGGATGCGTGGATTCTGATTGTAGTAGCACTGTAGGCCTCAATTCCAAGGGTCCAGGGCAGGGGGTGGCACCACTTAGCAAGCCAGACTCACAGCTTGTAGTTTCCAGATGCTGCTGCAGGTAGTTGAAGTCTTTGATATCCCTGAGACTAAGAACAGGAGGCAAGCCAGCAAGCCCTTGGAGTCACTTGGGTTCAAGTGATGCAGGTCCAGTCCTTCTCACCCAGGCAGTAGAACAGGATGCAGCAGGGCAGGTCAGCTAGGCAAGAGCACAGCAAGCAGCAGTCCAGTAGAGTGGCAGTCCATCCAGCAGCACAGCAGTTCTTCTTCCTGACGGAGTGGTCACAGATCCAGAAGGGTACTGATGTCTTGGTGTCAGAGGTCCTGTACTTAATGCCAGCTGTGCCTTTGAAGTGGGGGAGGCTTCAAAAAAAGCTTTGAAGTGCTCAGAGGCTCTCCCTTCCTGCCCTGGCTCAAAACTCACTACACAGGATATGCAGCCCTTTGTGCGAGGAACTGGACACAGCCAATGCAGGTGTGTCCGCCCCTCCCTCCCATCCTGCCCAGAATGGCCAATCAGGATGGAGATGGGCCATCAGTCACACCTAAGATCCATTTGCATGTGGCTGTCTAGAGGTAATGCACAAAGTCCAGCTGTCACCCACTCCAGAAGTGTATTCAGACACAGGCAGCTCGCAAAGAATGGCTAAAGTATGAAAACGTCATCTTTCTAAAAGTTGCATTTTCAGAATTGCAACTTAGAATCCAACTTCACCACCAGTTGTGATTTTAAATCATGAGTCCAGAGACACCTAACTTAAAAGATCTATCTCTTCACAGTTGGGAATATCACTTAAAAAGGTAATCCCAATGTTATCCTACGGGGGAGATAGATCTTGCAGTAGTGAAACAAAAAATACATTGGGAGTTTTTAACTACCAGAACATGTAGAACTTAAAAGTACATGTCCTGCCTTTTCAATAATTTGCACCATGCCCTGCGGGTCATACAAGGCCTACCTTAGGGGTGACGTATATGTATAAAAAGTGAAGGTTTAGGCCTGGGAAGTGGTTAATCTTGTCAGTCGAAATGGCAGTGTAAAATTGCCCATGCAGGATTTGCAATGGCAGGCCTGAGTCATGGTTAGAGTACTACTTAAGTGGGATGCACAATGAGTGCTGAGGGCACTAGTAGCATGTAATTTACAGGCCCTGGGCACATGTAGTGCACTTTACTAGGGGCTTCTAAGTAAATTAAATATGCCAATTGGGGTTTAACCAATATAACTATGTTTAGGGGAGCGCGCACACACACTTTAGCCCTGATCAGTAGTGGTAAAGTGCACATAGTCCTAAATCCAGCAAAAACAAGGCCAAAAAATTGTGTGAGGCAGAAACAAGTTGGGGAAGAACACCCTAAGGCTGTCAGGTCTAACAAAAACTTTTACGTTAACCAAATGTGCCTTTCTGCTAATGTCCTTGGTCACATATCTGTTAATTGCTGTCCTTTTTTGTGATGTGTATTCCTTCCAAACAGGTTACAAAAGGACCTTGGATGTGATGAAGAAATGTAACCCCTGAGCAGGATGGCCTGTGGTTGTGCTCAGCCTTTCCTGAGCTTCAAAGTTTAGCCTGATGGCTGTGCCCACCCCCTTCCCGGCTATTGAATCTGCCCGTACTGTCACTGGCATATGCAACCCACACCTGGGCTTGCCTGCCCTTTTTTACACTAGACAGATAGGAGCTAAGCTAGGGAAGGGGTAGAACTTACCGAAACTATTTTAGGGTTAGCTAAAAGGAGTGACCCCCAACACACAGGCTGACACTGGGTATAAAAGTAGCACCCTCATTATCTCTCATTAAAATACTCCTAGACCAGTGGAGGATCAGAAGAAGGACTACCCTGCTTTCTGAAGCCTGAAGGAAGACTGGACCTGCTTGCCTTGAACCCGGGATCTCAGAATTGTCTCTACGGGTCAGCTGGCTGATCTTTCTTTTTGAGCTAAAAGGCCACAACAAGCTTCTAGAGGCCTCCTTTGCAACTGACCAGTTTTCAGCAGCAATTGGACCTGCCTGGGCATTGCGGTGGGTGTTTCCATGCAACACCCATGTATTTTGACGCTCCCCTAGATTTACAAAATCATGTAAACCTGGGCAATCCTTACACCTCCCAAGGTGAGGCGTAACAAGGAGAAAAATCTCTATTTCACCTAGTTCTTTCCTCTTTCTATACATTCTGCAGCACACATAGAAAGAGGAAAACACCTCTTAGGATTGTTTCTGCACAAGGAATGTGCCCTTTCCTGCACAAAAAGAATCCTGCACGCAATGGAGGCACCAGTGCACCATGCTACAAGGGTGCCTTCTTAGGTGCTAGGCTGCCGAAACGGCACTAGCGCTGGGAGACAGGACAGGAATTCACCGTATTGCATAAATACAATTACTTGATGTGCAACCCCATGCCAAAATCCCATAAATGAGGGCCTTGGAGTATACTCCTCCTGCTTCACAATTGCAAAAACTGGACTGCAGCTGAAAATCCAGAGGTCCTTGAGTCTTTGGATTGGAAAAGAACAATCCCCTGTCCTCTCGCGAACACAAGCGGAATTCACTGAGGCCAATATGGCACCGGCATACAGTGCCCCACAGATTCTGGAATTCACTCGATCTGTGCTCTTCACATCAGGCCCCTTTGGGCCCCCTCTCACCTCCAACCAGTGCCAGGATGCTCCTTTCAGAGTAGCAGTCAGCGCTTTACAAATACCGCATTACATCACTAACAACCACCCATGTTTCCCACCAGTCTGAAGCTCCAACCGGCAACTGGCTCTTTGCACCAACAGTGATCTCCTCACAGTCTAACATCGACCGGCGTCCGACTCTGCACGCACAATGATTTTATTGCTTTCCACCACCATTGCAAAGCTCTTACTGAGTCTCCTCACGTGGAACTGGACCAAGAAGAAGGTGAACTTTCCACTGCGATAAAACTAGTCTGTTTATCAGACTCACACTCCATCGCGCTCGGCCGGAACATTTTACTTGGACCTGGACTAGTGTGATCAGATAACCGTGATTGGCACTTTGGACTTCTTGGTGCTATTTTTACCTAAAAATTTAAATTGCACAATTCTGGTTCTATTTATTTGATTTTTGTTGTTTTTCTATGAAAATGTGCTGTGCTTTCACTTTATCACTGTGAGTGTTGCACAAATAGTTTACAAATTGCCTCTAAGTTTAGCCTGGCTACTTTTATGACATGCTACCAGAGGGTTAATCACAGGTTTATTTAGCAACTGTTGTGGTTCACCCTGACAAGGACTGTGTTTATTATTTAAGTGGAGATTTCACCCCTCAACTAACAACCCAGTTACTTACAGCACTGCACTAGAAACTAATCCAAATGCTCTCAATAGGGCTTCTGGGCTAATCGGTCCGCATCGGATTAACGCCCTGACTACACTGGCAAACAAACACTGGATAGAAGTGGCCACAAGCTGTGTGCTTGTAATATTAGCTATTCCACAGCTTCCAATAAAGTAGCCAGGAACCGCCACTGGCCTAAATGTACTCATGGGGAATTGACCATATCTTGCTTCAATTGTAATTAAAATCTTATGCTGATACTTGGGTGCAAGTGAGGTTATCAAATGGAAATGGCCTAACGCCTAAAATAAAAGAAACACCGAATGAAGTGAAACAGAGATATATGATACATTTCTTGGCTGTGTTTTCTGGGTTTTTTATATGGCAGATATTCTGGGTTCTTTGCATCCCTTGGATGATCCTGCTCTGGAGCTAGGTGGGATCACAGACCTGGCAGGTTCTGAGGACCTGATTATATCATCAATGGCCCAAATTGTACTTCAAAACAACTAAATGATTTCTACAAATATTATATTGCTAATGTTCTTCAGATCAAATTACCTGAAAGACAAATATGGCCTTTAGATCCTATAAACCAGCATTCAAATGGGTAATAAACCCTTCTACTGAGTATGTCACTAACTATTAATATCTAGGCAGTATAATAAATCACAAAATGTATTGGAATGCCAATGTCTCTAAATTAAATAGCAGATGTTTGTGTGTCACTGATGCTAATAAAACTGTATCAAATAAATATGGGGGAAGAGCAAGTGGTCCTACCAAGGTGGTTCCCCATTTTAGTCGTATGACTTTCAATTGTTCTCAACCAAAATAATCGTATTTGTATTTTGTATTTGTTAAACAAATTTTGTATAACATGTTTTTGGTGTCTTTTAAATCTCAGTTCCTCCTTTTATTCCTCTCCTACGCGGGCAGGTGAAACCTGGGAAAAAACTCACCCGATGTGAGGGCCATTCTTTTTTGATGTCCAGAAACAAACTACTGTTTTGAGAGCTTGTTTCTATAAAACAAAAAGGTTTGGTCAAGGCTGTTAGAAACTTGACAGACGTGCCCCAAACCTTTGTGTGCCTTTCACAGCAGCTACAATTGCGGTGGCTCCTGCGAAGAGACAGAGATCGCCGCAGGGCCAACTGTGACCTTTCGATATGGTGGGCAGGCGTCCGGCCAGTGTGACGGAGGTTCTACTGACCACCACCATTCTGGTAGTCAGTGGCCTGCCTGCATGCCATAACTTAAATGATGCCCAGGGATTTTGTCCATCTCAATCTTACAGTTTACAGGAGCTTGGTTTGAGTTGGAGGAGACTCAGAGATCTTGTTGAACACATAGGGGCATATTTACAAGGCGGCGATAATTATTGCCGCTTTTGCGGCCGTTTTCGGCCGAAAAGCGGCGATAATTTTATCACCTAATTAGCAAGGTCACGCTAACGCGTGAAACCTTGCTTTAGCGTACGAAATCTTAACGCCCAGCTTTGCATCTCTAATGAGATGCAAAGTGGGCTTTCCTGACCTAACATGACAGGAGAAATGTCGCTAAGCGACATTTCTCCTATCATCAAGGCCCACGCTATGAAGCATAGCGGCAAGAAAAGTAGCGATAACCCCTGTTATCGCTACTTTCCATACGCCTGCTTCAGGACTGACTTAGCCATGATATCCTATGGAAGGTGGATATCATGGCTAAGTTTGTGGGGCCCTATCAACAAGCTAACGCCACATTTCGTGAGATTATAGCTGGGTTTCCAGCGATAATCTCACGTTAGGCAGTTAGCGCTAGGATTTTTATCGCTTTTGAGATAAGCGTTGCTAATAGCACGCTATCTCAGCGATAAAATCCACGCTAGCCGGCGATAATTATCCTAGCACTAAGTACGTTTAGCGATAATTATCGCCGGTTGTTGTTGATATGCCCCATAGTTTGTCTATATGCAGAGCTGCTAGATCGAAGAAGAACATTTTTGCGCCTACACTAATAGGAAGGAGTGTGTTGAACAATATGAGAAGGTATGTTGCTCTCTTTTAATTTTTAATCAAGTACATTTAATGGCTGTATTGTAAAATTCTTAAGATTCACATTTATTCACCTACAATTTGCAAACAAATCACTCTGAAGGTATATATTGATGGTGATTTGTTCTGTTGAAGTGTGGTTTTTTTGTGTAAATGTAGGATGTGATTACTGGAGCATAACCATTATCATTTGTAATTATGGATATATTAGTTTTTTTTAATTTTTTTGTTAACGTTTAGAATGAACTTTGACCACTACATTCTTCAGCCATTACTCATTTGACAAGTTCCATCCCAGTTTGTGTCAGCCCACAGGGGTATTCTCCAGTGTTTGCAATGGTGGTTTTACATTGATGGGTCCAAATGGCTTGGGATCTGTTTCATTTGTGGCTATCTCCCGTCAGAGCGAGGGGTGGCTTGTTACAGCTGCTCTGCAAGCTGTAGGTGCAGCACCAGACAGTGGCAGGTTGCAGAGAAAGATACCTTTTTGTACGTACTCCAACAAGCCCCGGTGTTCACCACCCTGCTGTCCATGTCAGAGCTTGGAACAGCACTGCACCTCGGCTCACTCATTCTGGCTCACGCTACTGTCAGAGCCACTGCAGAACGTGAGAACATCTGCCTACCGTCTTGTAAGGGGCACCCACAAAAAGGGTTTTTATTTAGTCTTGAATATTTCAAGCAACTGTACTTTCTTCTCCATTTTATTCAGTGAGAAGAGGAAGGAATGGCACGGCCTGGTGGGTGATAGTAGATCAAGGACTGCATGAGACGACAGAGACGAGGGTGAGCCTGATGGGTGCTGACTAGTAGATGGAGGACTGCAAGAGATGAAAGAGATGATCGTGGGGCTTCTACATGCTGACTAGTAGATGAAGGACGATAGAGATGAAGGTGGGCCTGCTGGGTGATGGCCAGTAGATCGAGGAGGGCACGAGATGACAGAGATGAGGGTGGGCCTGCTGGGTGAAGACTAGTAGATGGAGGCTGCATGAGACGACAGAGATGAATGAGGCCTGCAGGGTGAAGACTGGTAGATGGAGGCTGCATGAGACAATAGAGATGAGGGTGAGCCTGCTAGGTGCTGACTAGTAGATGGAGGCTGCATGAGACGACCGGGATGAGGGTGGGCCTGCTGGGTGAATACTGGTAGATGGAGGCTGCATGAGATGATAGAGATGAGGGTGAGTCTGCTGGGTGCTGACTAGTAGATGGAGGCTGCATGAGATGACAGAGATGAGGGTGAGTCTGCGGGGTGCTGACTAGTAGATGGAGGCTGCATGAGACAACAGAGATAAAGGAGGCCTGCTGGATGAAGACTGGTAGATGGAGGCTGCATGAGACGATAGAGACGAGGGGGAGCCTGCTGGGTGCTGACTAGTAGATGGAGCCTGCATGAGACAATAGAGATGAGGGTGAGCCTGCTAGGTGCTGACTAGTAGATGGAGGCTGCATGAGACGACCGGGATGAGGGTGGGCCTGCTGGGTGAATACTGGTAGATGGAGGCTGCATGAGACGATAGAGATGAGGGTGAGTCTGCTGGGTGAATACTGGTAGATGGAGGCTGCATGAGACGATAGAGATGAGGGTGAGTCTGCTGGATGAAGACTGGTAGATGGAGGCTGCATGAGACGATAGAGACGAGGGTGAGCCTGCTGGGTGCTGACTAGTAAATGGAGGCTGCATGAGACAATAGAGATGAGGGTGGGTCTGCTGGCTGAAGACTAGTAGATGGAGGCTGCATTAGACGACAGAGATGAGGGTGGGCCTACTGGGTGAAGACTAGTAGATGGAGGCTGCATGAGACGAAAGAGAGGAGGGTGGGCATGCTGGGTGCTGACTAGTAGATGGAGGCTGCATGAGACAACAGAGATGAGGGTGGGCCTGCTGGGTGAAGACTAGTAGATGGAGGCTGCATGAGACGGCAGAGATGAGGGTGGGCCTGCTGGGTGAAGACTAGCAGATGGAGGCTGCATGAGACGATAGAGATGAGGGTGGACCTGCTGGGTGAAGACTAGCAGATGGAGGCTGCATGAGACGATAGAGATGAGGGTGAGCCTGCTGGGTGCTAACTAGTAGATGGAGGCTGCATGAGATGACAGAGATGAGGATGGGCCTGCAGAACTTTTCATGCCCAGCCACTGAGGTCAAGCTCTTGATGAGGCAAGTGAATTGCTAATACATCATAGTGCTACTAAACTTGTTTTATATAAAATCTTCTTAGGCACTAGAAAATGTTATTGGTTTTTATGCTCATTCCTTTCTAATATTCTACTTAATCTAACCTTGACCAGGAAGTGAAAGAGCAGCCACAGGGGGGAGGCTGGCAGCATGCATATCACAAGACATCAGATGATCTTCAGCTCTCATACCACAGAAGATTTATTGATTTTGCATGTGTTTTTTCTTTCCATGCCAGCCTCATCTCCAACCTGCTGCATGCACCACCTTTTCGCTTGTTCAGTTTTCTCTATCTTTGTGTTGCATTAATAAAGTCAAGCTGCCTTGCCAGACCTCATCAGCTGCCCTACGAGGAAAAAATAATTCAGTCCCACTGATAGAGTGGCATTACTGTACGTGTTTTTGTCTACTTTTGCTGCACATGCTTGTAACAGACATTTCATGCCAGTATTGTGTTTACTCAGCACCAAGAGGAATCTAATCTGTGCCCGTTCATGTCATTAATAAGACTTTGGAAGTCACTAATAAAAAGGGCTCACTGTAAATAATTATTACATTCGAGCTAAACCTGTTGGATTTGCCTCTTCTGAAGAATTTGGTAATAAAGTTCAAATAATAATATTATTAGTGAACAAGGAGTAAAACATTTAGGGCATCATTCTAGATCGGGCAACAGACAACAAGTCGGTGGTCCCGATACCTTTATTACAATGCAACTGCCTTCACAGCGGTCGCAAAGTGTATATTTTCTGTTGCGGCTTTTGCTGTGGGCTACAGCACAAGCCACAATAGAACATATACACTTTTAAAACATTCCTGCTGGAGCCTGCCACACGGTGCAAGGATGTTAGGGGAGCACCATAGGTGCCCCCATGCCTCATAGCGGAGGGCACACCGTCATGAAAGGGCAGGTGGAAAGAGACATTGCAATGCCTATGACTTGAGGTACTGCTCCATGTGTGCTCTTTTTAAAGCGACATCCAGCATAGATGAATGGTACAGCACCTGTGTACAGCTGCAGCAATTGTGTCAATGAGTAGGTACACAAATCACTGATGGCCAAAGACGGGGATGGATGGAATGCCTTCGGCATACACACTGCTGGGATCATATAGAGCTGGAATGGAAACCCTCTGCCCTCGCACCCACCACCATGCCCCTGGCAAAGGGCATCCCATCCCATTTAGGTGATTCCCATCTGGTTGGGATCTCTCTGCCAAAAGCGCTTCCATCGGCGATTGAGATCACTGTATGCCAAAATATCGAGTTTATTATTGCACTATTAAAATTATGTAGCAATAATATGGTCAAACAAGATGTAAAGAAGGTAAATATGTTTAGGTAATTCTAGATTTATTATTCTTCACTCTAAATCTGCGTACTTTGGAGATATATGAATCATCTGTGGTAAATAATTTAATTACCGGGACTTAATTTGATACAGAAACATAATAAAATAGCTCAGTAAATAAGAGGCAGAATCCGTGGTATTAGAGGTTCGGAATGGGCTTTATTCCAATGGTCGATTATAATCGGTTGCTCCAAGTTCCATCACCACGAAGGTTCAGGAAGTGAAGTACATACATTATTGACAATCAATTACTTTTATACAATAGGCATTACAGTGAGGCAAATACAAGAGGCGTAACAATTGATAGTGGTGATAATATATTCGTACGTAGCAAAAATAGGCGTAACTGGGAGTGATTTAAAGAACGTCATCAGATGTGATGTCATAAGAGGGTGGTTACATGAAAGAATTTCGCAATGTTAGCAGAAATACTTGACAGATATGCGCGCGCAGCAGCATGACGTGTGATTGACGTGTAACTAGGGGGTGAAGGGGACTTGACATTTAGCTCTACATGTGGCGACAAAAGTCTGGAGGGTCAAGTCAACCTAATCCCAAATCATATCTAACATCCTATGTTTAAAGAACTAAGTTATCCAAAAGAAAGGTCTCTTAGAGTAGAATCTTATTCTATACTGACTATACTGACTGTTAGTGCGTGTACAAGCGTCTAAGTGTCTACACTAGATGCGAGGGCGGAAATCTTCCATAGTAATAGGGCTATGAATTACTTGCGTAAAGACAGAGAAACCGAGCCTTTGCTCGGTAGCTGGAAGAATGTTTACTTAAACTACTAGACAGGAATGCATCGGGCAGGGAACGGAGTAGATAATTTCGAAGGTGAAATACAGTTTTTTGGCAGACAGCAGGCTGATGTCAGGCTTCGTGAGCCGCGCAGAGAATGAGACAAAGTTCATGGTCACAGATGCAGGCTCAGACTGGAGTTTTCAGAGGCAGAAGGCAAGAAGAGTCTGATGACAGAATCAGGGCCTACTTGCCTGGACTGTAAAATGGCATAAGTGAACCATATAAAGGCGGTGGCCTTTCGTGCTTAGGAATGGAATATCCGGCCCATTCATGGCGGATCAACAGAGGACATGTTAACGGTGGACGCACATGTGTTTGCGTCTTCATAACTGGAACTGGAGGGAACATACATGTATTTGTAACATGCACATAGAACCGTTGGGGTCCAAGATAGGGGACATAACTGATCAGAAAAATCCATATTTCCACATTCCCTCCTTGTCCCCTACTTGCCCGTCAAGAGATATCAATCTTCATTAATCCATTGATCTGTTCATATAGCATCATTTGTTCTTCTTTCTTCTTCCGGGATCTTGAATGAAAATCTTGATGTGGAATACACGATGTGGCACACAGACCACAAATCGCTGGTCCACATTGTAGGCATAAGCAGCAACTGAATAGTATGAGAAAGCCAATACCTAGGAAGGATAGGACCTTCCATCCAAAGGTAGATAATACATTCCAAAACCAACCGGACCAAGTCCAGGTGCCTGGATTCTGGTGTATCTGGCTTACAATCTTATGAAGGCGAGTTATGGCTTTATATACAGATGGCGAATTTTCTGGTATGAAAATGCAACAGCTTGATCCGATGACCCTACAAGCTCCGCCCCTATCGGCCAGGATGACGTCAAGGACAAGACGATTTTGAAGCACAACAATCCGCATAGCAGACTGCTCTTCTGTTAAATTGCCTAAGGCGGAAATAGTTTCGTTCACTACTGCTTCAAGGGTTCTGGTTAATCTACGTATCAGCTTACTATTAGTAACTGTACCTATATAGGGAAAGAGACCTTTATTGAAATCTGTGTATTTTTCCCATGCTGTTTCAGTATAATCGACTATTGGGAGATCTCTCCTTACTCTATTATATACTAAATGAGTATTTCTGTGATAATCAGGAGGAGCTAGAAAAACAGGTGGCAAAAGAAATCCAATGTAGCAGGTACCATCCCAGTCTAGAGGCAAACGTACATATGCCGTCTGACCACATATGAAGTAGGAATGGCGGGAAGCTCTAAATGTAGACTTGCCTTGATCACTAAATTCTACTACAGTGGTGCATCTACTATGGCCCATATGTATGGAACCATTTTTTCTTACACATAATTCACCTTTTACTGGAAATATTGACATAACGGGCAAAATTGGAGTAGCTTCGGATTCGACATTTAGGATCATAAGATTAAGCGTAAAATTACCTAATCCATACACTTCATTTTCGAGATCAGTTCCTGTTCTCTGGGGAAATCCCTCCTTGTTAGGATAGCAGACCTCAAGTAAAACTAAATTCAAATTTCCCCATACCCAGTTATCTTGATAAACTGTAGAATTCGAATCTAGAGAATTAAGTAGACTAAACCATGCTCCACAGGAGCCGTTGTGTGTGAACGTGTATGGAAAGAGAGGTAGAATTCCTTTATAATTCTGGTAGGGAGGGAGTCGGCCACATATCCAACAATTTGTAGCATTGCTGACCTGATGGGAATGATGTAACATATTAATAAACGTGTTATTGCGCAGTGCAAATCTATAAGACAACTCAAGCGGAGGTAATTCACTAAAAGAATGTTCGGCAGTAACATTGTAAACATGTCTAGAAACAGGATAATATATGTGCAACAATATACTTGCAGTAATTATTTAAAGACTTGAGAAAAACAAAATTAATAACGTCACTATGCAATGACTACGCAGTGATTTACAGTACGCCTGTCGTTTCAACATTTTTCGGGTGCTTTCTCTATTCAGGTCCAAGGGATACATGTCAGAGACAATTCAACCGCTTCACCTTGGAGAGGACTTAAACAATCAAATTGCTCGACTGATTGGGCCTGAGCTTTAATTTATAATGTTCGGAATCACTTTTTTCCACAAAAGGAAGTTTTGAGTCAATGGGTGAAGACACACAAGGTGTGGTATTCACTTCTGATTGTGGTCCATGAAATTTCTTGATATGACTTGAATGAATCCAGCCTTTCCTGCCCTCGATCTTCACGGCTGTTCTTGTGGTGAGCAACACCAGCTGGGGCGTCCTCCACCTAGGTTCCAGCTGAGTCTTTCGATCAAAGTTCCTCACGAGGACCAAGTCTCCCGGAACTACGTCATGGGGTTTCACCTCAGTATTGTCAGGAAAGGCTGCAGCTACCTGTGAACGACAAGATTGTAGTGCAGACATCAAGGAAGCCAAATAATCTGTCAGCATATTACAGTCAATATCAGTTATTTTGCGTGGTATGGGCGTCCCCCACATATTTGGTGGTCTGCCGAAGATCACTTCATACGGGGATAGCCCTGTTCGAGAGTGTGCTACCATTCTCATGTAAAAGAGTGCAACTGGTAATGCTACTACCCAGTCAACACCTTTCTCTCTGCATATTTTGGACAATCTTATTTTCAGAGTCTGATTATGTCTTTCTACGAGACCCGCTGCCTCGGGGTGTCGGACACAGTGGAATTTCCACTGATAGCCTAACAGGAGCGAAACGTGTTTCATTAATTCGGACGAGAACGGCTGGCCGTTATCTGAGTGAACAACACGTGGTAAACCGTATCGTGGGAAGAATTCTCGAACCAACTGTTTGGCAGTAGTCGGGGCAGTGTAATCTGAAACCGGGTATGCCTCCGTCCAACGGGAAAGAGCACACACAACTACGAGAACATATTTAAATCCTCTACATCGTTCCATCTGGATATAATCCATCTGGAGGACTTCAAAAGGATGATCAGGAGGCTGAAATCCACCCTGTTCTACGGGGACGCTTTTTCCTGGGTTAAACTGGCAACAAATCATACAGGTACGAACCTTTTGTTTGGCTGCTGCTCGTAAATGTTTATTGAACCAAATGTGTTGAATGCTATCTAGCATAGCTTTTTCTCCTAGATGTGCTGGACTATGTACAGTGTTAATTATAACTTGGACCATTGAATCAGGAAGGAACCACACAGACTTTTCCTTCATCAACCATCCTTGATCCGTTTGGATCCCTCCTAATTCAGTCCATTTCTTTATTTCGTCTGGTGTAGCATGTGTCTGTATGTCAATTACGTCAAGAGCGGGATCTTTAACCTTCATACAATGTGTTGGCGTCAGGACTATTGTCTTTGTCATGTCGGATGTTTGAGTTTGAGCAGTCTGTTTAGCTGTTCTGTCAGCTAAATCATTGCCTTGAGAAATGATATCAGTAACTTTTGTATGAGCTTTACATTTCATAATTGATATTGCAGTGGGTAGATGTATTGCATCTAATAAAGCATGAATGAGGGGTCCGTGCTGAATGTGGGCACCGTGAGAAGTTAAATAACCTCTCTCTCGCCACAGCACGCCGAAGTCATGTACAACTCCGAATGCATAACGTGAATCAGTGTATATGTTGACTTTTTTATTTGTGGCTTGAATACAGGCTTGTGTCAGAGCGACGAGCTCTGCTGCTTGAGCGGACAAGGTATTTATGCAATTTGTTTCAATGATTTCAGTGTCTGTTGTGACTGCGTAAGCGGCCACTAGTTCTCCTGTACTAGTTCTCATACATGAACCATCTACATACAACGTCAGGTCTGGGTCTGACAATGGGACATCTGTCAAGTCTTGTCTGGGTTTCGTCGTGATTGTAATAACATCAATACAGTCATGGGCTAGTGGGTCTGTTCCGATTACAGGTAAAAGTGTGGCAGGATTCAATGTGTTACAACGTCTGATTTCTATATGTGGCTGAAACAGTGTTAGTTCGTACCCTGTAAGTCTTGCTATAGTCAAATGTTGTGTTTGCGTTCGATTCACAAGAACCTCCACTGCATGTGGTACTTGTACTGTCAATGGATGTCCTAACACTATGGCATCGCTTTGTCTAATTGCTAAAGCTGTCGCTGCCACTGATTTCAGACACGCAGGCAAAGCCTGAGCTACGGGATCTAATGTACTAGAAAAATAAGCACATGGTTTGTGTGCTCCTGCTTGTTCCTGTGTGAGTACTGACAAGGCAGTACCTTCTCGTTCTGTAACAAAGAGTGTAAAATGTTTTCTGTAACATGGTGTTGCTAAAACAGGTGCTTGGCATAGAGCTTTCTTTAAGCCTTCAAAAGCTTGTGTATGTTCCTGAGTCCAAGGGAGAACAGTCGATGTGGCTGCCTCCTGTGTTGTCAACTGAATGAGTGGTTTTGCTAGAAATGCATACTGAGGGATCCACTGTCTACAATATGAAGTGAGGCCTATGAAAGCCCGCACCTCCTTTTGTGTCTTGGGTATTGGCATGTTAGCTATTAACTGAATGCGGTCGGGTGTAAGCTGCCTCCCCTCCTTGGACAGCGAGTGTCCAAGATAAACAACTCGCTGGACACAGAATTGCAGCTTAGAAGGGGACACCTTGTGCCCCTTTTCGGCTAGAAATTGTAAAACTGTCAGTGATGCTTTCTCACATTCGGGTTCGCTTCTAGCGGTGATCAGCAGATCATCGACATATTGAAGCAAGGCAGTGTTAACTGGCATGTGGATACTGTCGAGTTCTCGTTTCAGTGCTTGGCTATAGATGCTGGGGCTTTCTGTAAATCCTTGAGGTGCGCGTGAGAATTTAAAGCTACGTCCATTTAAACTAAATCCGAACAAATATTGGCTTTCCGGATCTATTGGGACGCTGAAAAAAGCATTCTTGAGATCAATTACAGTAAAGAATGTTGCTTCGGAATCAATAGCTGTCAGTAATGATGAGATATCGGGGACTACAGGGAATTGTGGCACAATGCACTTGTTTAATTCGCGCAGATCAATAACCAATCGATATACTGGCGGGGCCTTCGGATCTGTTCGTTTAAGAATCGGAATTATCGGTGAATTACATACATTGGAGTCTGTTTCTACAACCACTCCTTGGGCAATGAGCTCGTCAATGATTTGTAGTAAAGCCACTACAGCATCTGGTGGTAACTTGTATTGTCGCATTCGTGGTAGTACCACTCCTGCCTTTAGTGTAACTCGATATGGTGTAATATTCATGCAACCAACATCAGTAGGGCCTTGTGCCCATAGATGTGTGGGTAAAGTCTGCAGTCGGGGATCCATGTCTCTAGACACATAATGACCTTTAAAATCACGTAAAAACAATCTTACTCCTTCCGGAGAACAACATATTATAGCTCCTAGAGCTTTCAGTGTTTTTATTCCTAACAGGTTTTCTGGACATGATTTAGTAAGCAATAAATCTGTAGTTCGGGTCAAAGGTCCTATCGTAAGTGGAAGAGGCTGTGACACTTCATTAACAATAGGTTTTCCTGAAAAACCAAGGGAAATATTCTGTGAGCCTGAGAGGGGTGCCCCTGGAACTTCACTACGTTTTATAGTTGTTCGACTTGCCCCTGTATCGAGTAAAAATTTTCTGTCTTGGCCTAATAATTCACTATGTACATAAGGTCCTTCTTGATCTACAGGGATCTCGATAAGGGGTAAGTCAACTTCCCTCTCTAGGCTTGTTCATGCGTATCGTTGATAATCAGGATAGTCATACTGTGCGGTCTGGTACAGTTGTCTTGTCGTGGTTTGCGTGGCAGCAACAGGCAGCGCCGGTGCAGCTGGCACAAACTGTATAGACTGTTGTGGAGCTGGCATGGACTGTGCATGCTGCAAGGCTCCTTGTTCATTCTGATCCTGTCTAAGTGGCCGTGTTCTTTCTTTTGTAATACCTGTGGCGATATTACGCTTCAGGACTGGACAATCGTGTACATAATGACCTGGTTGTTTACAATAGTTGCATGTCCCTTTTACAGGTCCTGCTGAATCACCGGAATGTGTCGTACCCTTTTTATGTCCTTCAGTTGGAACTGTCTGGGAGACTAGCATTTTCATTTTCGTGTCTTTCATGCGTCTTTGTTCATGATCTTGTTCCTCTCTAATTCTATTGTGATGATACTGTAACATTTGTAACATTTGTGATGGGGTGTTACCTTGCCAGGTACTCTCGAATTTTAATACTCTATTCTTCACTTGGGGCAAGGAATTTTCAACTAATTTTGTCACAAACAGATGTGGGTATGATTCGCTACTTGCTTTTATGCCACTATTTATACCAAAACATTTTTCAAATCGTGCATAGAAATCACTAGTGTCTTCATCTTGCTTTTGTTTACAGGCTGAAATTGCACCCCAGTCTTCCTTTTTCGTAGTTAATAAGCGTGGCAGTACCTGTACTAGTAGACCTGGTAGTGCTTTAGTTTTGTCCCCAAGCCCCGAACCTGGACCTCGGGCCTTTTCTTCATTTTCTAATGCTGTCCAATCTATCTTTTGGTCTCCCACCTCCCACTCTTTTTCCTTGAGTTTTTCATAAATGCCAGCAGGCATCAATACCTTTAATATGGTCATAATGTCGGGATAGGTATACTCTCCCATGAGTAACATGTCTTTAATTTCTCGGTGGAAGCCCGCTGGGTCTTTGTCATGACTGGGTACCACTTTCTTCATTTCTAACAATTCTATTTTCGATATGGGCGTATATACAAATACGCGTTTAAACTCATTGTCCTCGCCTTTTATTGGGTGTACTTCTCGTAAGGGATTCTGTCTGTCCATGTAATACGTCGTTCTTTCCTTAATGGGCAGTGAGACATGTTCTGGGCATATAAAAAGAATGTACTGCTTTCTTGATTCTAGTATTTCTTTAATTAGCTTAGTACCTGAACCTCTCCATCTATTCGTGAGTAATTCGGTCAATATATCAGGTAAGGGACCAGGATCTGAATGTTGGCTTTTATATAGTATAAGAAGTTGTTGAATCATATAAATCCCAGCTAAACGCTGTTCATCTGGGGTGAGATTCAAAAATGTGTGTGCTACTGTATCATCATCATACTTTCCGGGACTGTCAACCCAATGCACAGCTGACCTGGCTAATTCTTGTTCATCCATAGAATCGAGAAAATGATAACCCCTTCGTTCTCGGAGTAATTTGTCAGCTGCTTGGAATGAATGCTCGTTAGACCTTATATTTATTATTGGTGTTTGAAAATTCCTGTTATTTTCTAGACATATCGGACGTATCGGATCAGTAAGACATCTAGTACTATTACAAGATCTTCCTCTACCTACATAGGCTATAGTTTCTGACTGTCCTGTGGGCAGTCCTGATCCTTCTTCCTCGCTTTGTTCGAACTGGTCTACCGCTAATCTTTCTTCGTGTAGGCGTTCTATTTCTTTACGGATCTTTCGGCACATGGCTATTATACAGTTTTGCTTATCATGTCTCCCTTCTGATATATTCTGGCTCCATCTGGTAAGAATTTGCATTGCTTCCGGGTCTACCCCCGGTCGGTCTTGATTTCGGATCACACAATTTATAAGGAAACGTAACAGTTCCCCCTGTATTTCCACTTTCTGGTATTCCATAGCTCTGTTAATACATTCAGAATCTCGCCCTGTTTGGACAAAATGGTATATATTATCTAGATGCGCAGTCATTCCTGGTAACTTCCCTAAATACACCGCGGCTTGTCTGATACGTAATGATGCCAGGGTCATTTCGTCCTCTTTTCCGGGCACAGGGTCATATCTACAATCTACAAGAAGTTCCTTAAGCGTACGGGCATTTATGAGTTTGGGGGTATGTGAATGTGCAGATTCTTGAAAAGTAAGTTTATTTATTCTGGGTGGTGTAGAAAAAATATTGGTAGCACCTCCGGTAGCCCCGTCTGGGGTATCGGGTGTGAAAGGATTCGTTGACCGAGATACAGCAACTATAGGTGTGGATACAGCTATAGAAGTAGCTGTAGGAACAGATGCAGAAACAGATGTGCTTGCCGGAACTTGTGTCAGAACTTGTTGCTGTAGGGATACGGGTACTGGATCTTGGCGTTGAACCTCCCTGGCAGGCGGTCTATGTGGGGCGGGATTAGCATACTCGGGAGCTGCGTCATCTAAATAAGAGGAAAGAAAAACATCTTCTGCGGTTCTAGGATGCCCCTTAGGATGTACCTTTATTGGAAATAGTGGGGGTGGCAAGTCTTTTGGTATCCCCGGAGTAGCCTTAGGTAATCCTTCGGCCAGAAGGGGATACATACCCTTCATAAGGGCATGTCTTTGTCTGTCTGCTTGTTCTGATTTCACTCGTGCACCTTCTTCAATTAATAGATTTTCTCGGACTTCATTTGAATTCTCTTTACTCTTCTCTTCCTGTCTACGTGCTTTTTCTGTACGTCTATACGATTCTTTACGCCATAATTCAATGGCGTCTTTCTGTGATTGTCTAGCTTTCTTTTTCCATAATTCTTCCTCTACTTTCACGATGCACTCTGCATCCCAGGTCCCAGCCGCGGGCCACCTCTGACTTTCTGGTAATTCCTTAGTGTAGTCTACCCATAAATCAAGAAATAATATAGCGTCTAAGCCATGTTTATGATACATGAAGTACCCTGGAGTGTCCCTAGGAGGAATAGGAACGGCTTCTTCGAGTACCCCTTTTCTTGTTGTGATCTGTCTTAATTTCGAAAAGAGCGGCATATTGAAAACTGATCTGATACTTGATCTTGAACAAACTTAATACAGTAATCACAATAATGAACAGTCATTCATACCACAATATGCAGAACGTACTAAAAACATTTAACATTTAACATTTAACTGAGCAACAATGATGATGACGATCTAAGGAAAACTTAATCACTAAACATAATACTCGACTTGAACTGAATTATTCTGAATTTATATACTTGATATACTAGATATACTGCTAAACAGTACAGATACACTGCTGAAACAGTGCAGACCGGATTTGTGTACCCAAACCCGTCTGGACCGGCACAACTTATGTGCACGCCAGAACGCCTCCCCAGTAATGGTACTCACCGGGTAGCTCGGAACGGAAGGCCTCGGAAACTGGACTGAACTTGAACCGGACTGGACTCGACTCGAATGCTTCGGACACTGGACTCGACTTGGGACTTCGGAAACTGGTGGGCCTCTGTATACCTCGGATCTTGTTCTCTCAGCTAGGCTCTGGTCGGGATACTTCGCACTTCTCACCGCCTCGTCTGGGTGTTGATCGCAGCCTCAGTCGCCCCCGCTTGACCGGAGGGAGATACAGGAAATCCTGCTGGTACGCGTTATTGTCCGTCCAGCTGTGGCAGGAGACCGGGCCTGCAACGCACCGCCGGCGCGTGAGATGAGAAAGTGTCCCTGTTCGGGCGCCATTCATGTGGTAAATAATTTAATTACCGGGACTTAATTTGATACAGAAACATAATAAAATAGCTCAGTAAATAAGAGGCAGAATCCGTGGTATTAGAGGTTCGGAATGGGCTTTATTCCAATGGTCGATTATAATCGGTTGCTCCAAGTTCCATCACCACGAAGGTTCAGGAAGTGAAGTACATACATTATTGACAATCAATTACTTTTATACAATAGGCATTACAGTGAGGCAAATACAAGAGGCGTAACAATTGATAGTGGTGATAATATATTCGTACGTAGCAAAAATAGGCGTAACTGGGAGTGATTTAAAGAACGTCATCAGATGTGATGTCATAAGAGGGTGGTTACATGAAAGAATTTCGCAATGTTAGCAGAAATACTTGACAGATATGCGCGCGCAGCAGCATGACGTGTGATTGACGTGTAACTAGGGGGTGAAGGGGACTTGACATTTAGCTCTACATGTGGCGACAAAAGTCTGGAGGGTCAAGTCAACCTAATCCCAAATCATATCTAACATCCTATGTTTAAAGAACTAAGTTATCCAAAAGAAAGGTCTCTTAGAGTAGAATCTTATTCTATACTGACTATACTGACTGTTAGTGCGTGTACAAGCGTCTAAGTGTCTACACTAGATGCGAGGGCGGAAATCTTCCATAGTAATAGGGCTATGAATTACTTGCGTAAAGACAGAGAAACCGAGCCTTTGCTCGGTAGCTGGAAGAATGTTTACTTAAACTACTAGACAGGAATGCATCGGGCAGGGAACGGAGTAGATAATTTCGAAGGTGAAATACAGTTTTTTGGCAGACAGCAGGCTGATGTCAGGCTTCGTGAGCCGCGCAGAGAATGAGACAAAGTTCATGGTCACAGATGCAGGCTCAGACTGGAGTTTTCAGAGGCAGAAGGCAAGAAGAGTCTGATGACAGAATCAGGGCCTACTTGCCTGGACTGTAAAATGGCATAAGTGAACCATATAAAGGCGGTGGCCTTTCGTGCTTAGGAATGGAATATCCGGCCCATTCATGGCGGATCAACAGAGGACATGTTAACGGTGGACGCACATGTGTTTGCGTCTTCATAACTGGAACTGGAGGGAACATACATGTATTTGTAACATGCACATAGAACCGTTGGGGTCCAAGATAGGGGACATAACTGATCAGAAAAATCCATATTTCCACACATCAAGGAATATGTATGTAGACTAAAGTCTAACAAACATATTCTTACCCATCTATTCTTCTCTTGTTGCTGTTTTGGTGATACATAGTTTTGCACTGAATTAAAGACTCAATATTCTGGGCCCATACCACTTGGGATGCACCAACCTGCTCCTTAATCTATGCTTTTTTCTGTGACAAATAAGGTCACTGCTTGTTGGCCAGTGGGTTTCATCATCCTTCCGTAGTCCTCTTGTGCCAGAGTTCAAGAAGTGCTGGAATTGAGTTTGTGGTAGGCATCATCAAGTGTTCCTATCCGGGAAGCAATGCTGTATTCAAATGCAGCATATCTAGAAATGTTGCTGGTGTTCTATGGTTTTTCATATTAACAGCAGGGGGGGTGAGGGAGATTTAGTTTCCACCACCCCGTGGGAGTTAAAATAAGAGTGTTGAGTTGTCTGCAGGTGAAATCAGGCCCTGGGCCATGTGCTGAAGTTCCTGGAGAGCCAGCACATTTCAACCCCCTGCCCAGGCAGAATAGTGGTAAAGTAAAACTTGTGTTTCCGAGAGGACGCTTATTCTGGTTCTTTGATCAGACGGTCAAGCAAGGCTGAACCAATCATGCCATAATTCTTGTCTGCAATTTGCTGGGGATTTAGCACTTTCATTTGAAAGAAAAAGAGAAGCTTTGAGTTCAGACATACCTCATACTGCCTTGCAATGGATAGAACATATCAAGATACAATTTGGTTGCCACTCTGTAATGTGTGTCTACCTAGAGTGGAAGAGTTTCTGTGATAGATACGCAGCAAGGGATCTCCTGGTGCTGGCACAAGAGGTCCCCATGAAAGAGAGCTAGTTGATTTAGCAACACAAAAAGATGATGGCTGGAATGCTGAACATTGTCAAACATTCACCCCAGTCACAGATCTGGGTTAAATCCATTGTTTTCTGCTCACCATGCCACCCCAGTTAGGACCCAGCCATATGCAAACCAGTATTGACCCTGCTCATGCTCATGTGAACATTCCAGCCCAAACAGCCAAGCCAGGTCCTTCCTGGACCGGAAACAAGCATCCTGGGACTGGTTTGTTGAATCACCCCTCATCAGCAAGGCTAGCCTGAATCCAGTGGCATAGTGAGCACTGGGCCAACATCTAGGCATACCCTTCCCACTTAAGGCGACTATTACAACACAAAATATGGTGGATGGAATGCTGAACATTGTCAGAAATTCCTCCCTAATCACAGATCTGGGTTAAATCCATCGTTATTTTTGCTCACCACACCACCTCAGTTTGGAATTTCTCCCCAGAAAACAAGCATCCAGGGACCGCTCACCCTTTGTGGGAAGGGTATGGCAAGATGTGGGTCCTGTGATCGCTCTGCCACTGGATTCAAGCTAGTCTGGCTGATGAGGGGTAATACCCCAAAACGGTCCCAGGATGCTCATTTTTCGGCCCTGAAGGACCTGGCATCGCAGTTTGGGTTGGACTGTTCCCATGGTGAGAAGGGTCAAGAATGATTTGCATAATGCGGAGTCCAAAATTAGGTGGTGTGACAGACACAAGAACGATGGATTAAACCCACATCTGTGACTGGGGTTGAATGCTTGACAATATTCAGCATTCCGTCCATCATATTTTTGTGTTAATAGATAGGTGATGTAACCATCTCATCCTGTGTATTCACCAAAAATTGAAGATACAGTTTGGCACATGTCCTCCACATTAAATGGGTTAAAAGATTAATGATGCCCTTGTATTTAAATGCTGTTAAGAATGTCCCTTGAGAAATGGAAAGTGGTTTTCATTTGATTCTTTGACAGATGTCTTTGTAGACATTAATAGAATACTCTACATATGCCAGAAAGCCCCCTATACGCTGTTTTAATACATTTGTTTAAAATGTCATACACATATGACAGAGACAGTGGTTCAAGTTCCTAATACTGTAATGGACCCAGGTTATGTACAGCTGCATTGATAATGGCATTCCGCAATGATGAACTATAATTCGTATCAGCAATCCCCCTTGCTACTCAAACAGGATTATGGGCCAACTCACTCTCACACATTCTTCACCCCTAACCTTTGACCTCCTTGTGTCCAAAATACTATTGCACATATGTTTATACAATGACGTCTCAGCAGCAAAATTGACACCAACACTCAAAACATCCAAAGTAAGCATTACATTAATCTGTGCTTGGACTTTCCAAATTCTAATGACTGGTTAAGTATTTTAAATGCAATCCAACAAACCAGTACCATTTCCATTGAATGCCTACAGCTGGAATTACCCAAACCCTATCGGAAACACACATTTTTTGATTGATTGATAAAAAATCAACCTCCCCCATTTCACCCTTCCTTTTCCCCCCTTTTCTTCAATCCCCTTCTCTTTCTCTCCTTTTCTTTCTCCGGTCCCTTCTTCCCCTCTCTTCATCTCATTGCGCACACGTCTTTCCCCTCCCCATCTTCCCTCCCTTTCCCCTCCCTTCCACCACATACCACCTTCCCCCATCCCTCCTTTTCTTCCTCGACCCCATTCCTCCCTTTCTTTGGTTCTTTCTTTTTTCGGGTAAGGAGATGGCAACCTTACTTATCCATGACCACCCCGCAACTTCAATAGTCACCCCCCTTACATATCCAATATTCTGTAAGTATGTCCAACTCTTTTTCTCACACCCATGATCCATTCTGTCTAATTTGTCCCGTGACTATGAACAATGAAGGGTGTGGGTTACTATACATAGTATGCACAACACCCTTTTCTTCTGCCATTTGCTCCTCGTCCTTTATACGACTCCTTCTTTTCCTTCCCTCCCTTCTCTTATATGCAGTTTTCCTCCTTAATAGCACACTTATACCTGTATTGTCAATAGACTCCTGTGAGTCCATCACGTTATGCAGTACTTATATGTATATGGTTGCCTTTAATATTTCAATAAAGAATTATGAAACAAACTTACATGAGCACACATAGACTCCAAGGAACAGAAGAAGAATAGCAGGCTTCATTGCTGTGTTGTGGGTGGTTATTCAGGTTCTTCACAACTGAAACCCTGGAAACAGAGTAACAAACATTTTGATGCTCTATGTGCGTACTTCTTGGCAACATCTGATAGTAAGAAAGCTAGCATGGTCAGATTAATTAGAATTGTTCAGTATTTTAAGAACATTAAGGCTGAAGTCTACTGTCGATTCTTTCTGACTCTGAGGTTCTTAATTTTCACCGCTCGCCTCAAAGGGAAGATCCAGTCATTCACCTTCTTTACAACAGCATGATCATGCTTATTGTTGTACTGTTAAGTAGAGCATTCCATGTTGATGTTGTGTAATTATTTTTTAGGTCTCTCAGTGCCAGTGTACCCGATCTCACATCAGAAGAATGACAGTCCCTTATTCTTGTGCTCTTGAAGTTGAGGTAAATGGTTGAAATTGGGCCTTCATCAGAATGGAGTAAATTATGCTTTGAAAGACCTGCCATGTCATGATCACATGCTCAAGCATGCTACAGTCTTCCACTTTTTAGGAGATAAGAACAAGAATATGCACAATTCAAAATCACCAATTTTGAGTACTATCCTAAAAGGGAAAGGGTTGCAATCAAAATAAACTCTGCTACTGCTGAGATTGTGTCGTAATGGATGGATGTACTTTGACATTCCTTTGAGAGTGAATTCACTCTACTTGGCACTCAGAGGAGCATGTTCTTCCTTCTTTCAAAAGTAGTCATGCTCTTCTTTTCATTGCCTCACAGCAATGTTGTTGAGCACTGTGAATTTTCAAGAAGAACAAAGAATAAAAACATGTTTTATTATAGTTTGTCTCCGCATAGAGCCCTGTCTTTTTCAAAGTCTCAAGTCTTGTGGTGAAGCATCTTACAGATATTCTCCATCCTGAAAGAGTTACATGGAGGCACATATTAAGATGTTAGCTTTGTGTGCTATTTTCTTAAACATTTAGTCACGGGTTTGAAGTGCCCAAAATGTAGTGACATGCAACAGTCCCTCCTTCATGTACCTCATCACAGTGAACGCTTTGATTGTGCTATTATCCCAATATTCTTTGTGTGTCTTCTTATGTGCTACTCTCTCCAATGGGCAAATGTTACACTTAGTCTGGATTGATTTCAATTATTGCATATACTTGGGTTAAGTGTCTCATCTTTTTATATAGGAGTTGAATTTCACATCTAGGTCTGTGTTGTGTATTTACATTAGGTGGCATATACATATTGCTGATACAACTTTAACAAATGGAACTACTTCCTCCGAAAGTCCAGTACATTTTTTACTATCATTGTGCCATAATTATTTACAGTGTACTCACGTTAGTGACCTTCCATTTCAGGAGTGTGGAAGCAGTTTCAAGGCTTTTTAGTGTGTCTCATTGCCCAAAAGGGGTAATTTCTGATATTTATCTATTTACTTGAATCTCATTGTTTTTTTTTACTTGCGATAAGTATCGATAAAGTATCATTTGAAGTGTCACAAATTTTTAACAGTAGAATGCTACTCATACAGCACATACACTGAATACAGGGAAATTTCACACATAGGCAATCTGAAAAAGTCACAGTTATGTCAAGGTCATGCATGTGGTTTCAGTGGTCTCTTTTTTCTAGGTTCCCTCGCAATTCTGTGGTGCTCTGAAGATGAGAGCACATCCCCATGAAAGATGTCTATCAATTAAATACACAGGGGCAGAAACGGCTAGAGTGTTTGACATCAACAGATGCATTCTGGTGGGAGCTACCACCAGGCAAACGAATGCAACCCTCCAGTTTCAAATCACTGATGAAATGATTGATGTTCGCTGAGCAAGATGGTGTCAGCGTGAATCCACGCCACACAGCCGCATACTCCGTGCATCTCGACCATCGGCTATGCAGACTGAATCCAAGAGGGAGCCGGGCACGAGCGCAGCAGCTCCGCTTTCAAGCCCGGGGAAGCACGTAAATCATCTTGTTTGTGGGAAATATGCCGCGCTAGGAAGAGAGCTACATTTTTTCTTCTGCTACCTGATACTGTGCTACTTTGTTTCTTTGTGCTCGTGCTCACTCCGGGATTTCTGCTATCTACGCTGAATCAAAGAGGGAGCAGGACGCGAGTGCAGCAGCTTCGCTTTCAAGCCCGGGAAGCACAAAAATCATCATTGTTTGAGGGAAATATGCCGCGCTAGGAAGAGCGGTACATGTTTTCTTCTGCCACCTGATACTGTTATGTTATGTTATATCTGACTTATATAGCGCACGTACACCAGATTGGTTTCTTGGCGCTGCTTGGGTAGGTGAAGGGTAGTGAGATGCATCAAGTGATTACTCGAACGCCTGTTTAAAGAGCCATGTTTTTTGCAGTTTGCGGAAGGTTGTGAGATCTGAACAGTATTTGATCTCTAGGGGCATAGAGTTTCAGTACCTAGGACCCAATGTGGTGAACCTGGAGTCGCCAAATGGTTTCTGTTTAAAGGAGGGTGTTGCCAGGAGGTGCATGTGGGTGGTTCTCAGGTTCCGGTTTGGGATATATCTGTTAATCAAGCTGTTGATAAATTTGGGGTTTTTGCCGTTCAGAGATTTAAAGATGATGCAGCCCATCTTAAAGGCGCATCTTTGTGATATAGGAAGCTAGTGTAGCCTCCTCAGAAGGGGGGAGACGTGTTGGCGTTTGTTTTCCTGTAGAATCAGCCTGGCCGCCTGGTTTTGTATCAGTTGAAGACGGTAGGTAAGATAGGCCGGGATACCAAAGTATAAGGAGTTAGCATAATCAATGTGCGAGATCACCATGGCGAGGATTGCTTGCAATTTTGCTTCCTGAGTCAGGAACCGGCTGATTTTCTTTATTTTTCTTAGTTGGAAAAAACATGTAGAAGATACCAATCCTATTTGGGTTTTCATGGATAGGTCGTTACTGACTGTGACTCCCAAAGTTTTGGCATGCTTGGAGGGAATCGGTGGTTGTCCCAGTTTATTAGGCCAGAATTGGGGGCTCCAGGGGTTCAGTGAGCCTCCCGTGAGGATCAGTTCTGTTTTATCCGGGTTTAATTTCAGTTGGTTGCTGTTCATCCAGTCGCGGATGAAAGCATTGTAGATTGACATTCGAGGATGGAGGCCGGAGAGTTTTTTATAGGGAATATCAGTTGGAAATCGTCTGCCTAGTTGAAGGTTTGAATATTCCTTTCTTTTAATGCATGGATCAAGGGAAGTAGATATAAGTTGAATAGATGAGGGGATAGAGAGGATCCCTGGGGGACTCCACAGGTATTTTTAATCATGGGGGTTGAGAAGCCACCAAGGTGTACTGCCTGTGATCGGTTTGTTAAGAAGGATCTGGTCCACTCAAGGGCTGTTCCTTCGATGCCCGCATCTCTGACACGGTCGATCAAGATGTTATGGTCGACCGTGTCAAAGGCAGCAGAGAGATCCAACAGTACCAGGGCTTGGGGGAGACCTTTGTCCGCCTTTTCTCTCAGTGTGTCCAATACAGATAGTATCACTGATTCTGTGGAGTGAGCTGGGCGGAAGCCTGCTCGATGGGCATCCAGGTATTCAGATTGCTCCAAAAAGGCAGACAGACTTTTGGCTACACGTGCTTCGAGCAGTTTGGCTAGATAAGGGAGCAGTGAGATCGGTCGGTAATTAGTTAAGGTTTTTGGGTCGGCTCCTGGCTTTTTTAGGAGAGGAATGATAATGGCTTCCTTAAAGGTCTCTGGTACCTGACCCTGAAGTAGTGAGTCATGGCTGGGCTAGGGCAAGCAGTAAATGCTTCCCTTAGGATCCAGGGGGGACAGCAGTCCCTTGGAGATCCAGACATAACTTTTGCCAGTAGGTCATTGAAGGTTTCCTGATTTATTATTGGAAGTTGTTCCAGCCTGTGCGGGTTCTGCGGTTTTATGGGGCATGCAGGGCTCGGACAACTGGGGATACCCGATTTAATGATTTTGATTTTTTCAATAAAGGAATTGTTTAAGGAATCACATAAGGATTGGGAGGGAGTGGGTTTTAGTGTTACTCTGTCTGGGTTGGATAATTCATTAATGATTGAGAAGATGTCTTTGGAGCGATTTGTGGAGTTGATGATTTTGGACGAAAAGTATTCAGCTTTGGTAGCCAATATAGCCTTTTTATAAGTTCCGCGTGCATCTAGGTAGATGCTTTTGTCATCAGTTGAGTATTTATTTCTCCACTTCCTTTCTGCATGTCGCAGAGCAAGTTTTAAGTTCTTTAACTCAGGGGAAAACCATCTCTGGGCATCATGGCGACGAGTACGCAATGGTTTTTTGAGGGGGGCATGTTTATTACTGGCTGTCATCAGCCAGTTCGAGAGGGCTTTCTCGCTTAGCTCAATGAAAGGTTGACCAGTGGGAATAGTATTGGTCAGTGACTCACGTAGGAGCTGGAATACTATTGACTATCTTTGTCAATAGTATTCCAGCTCCTACGTGATTCAAGATCGTATGGTGTTGTTTTAGTCGGGGTGGGGATATTTATGGTAAATTAATAAGATAGTGGTCAGACCATATGCAGGCGGTGACTTCTAGATTGACTAAAGATAGGTTGCTAGACCATACCTGATCTAGTGTGTGACCTTTGATGTGTGTGGCAGTGGAAATATGCTGACTTAGGTTGAGCCCGGAGAGTAGGTCCGTTAGTTCCACTGAGTGTGGTCCCTCTGCTGGGTCATTGGCCACCTAGTTGAAATCGCCGGCCATCAGTACTTTGGCATGGTTTGTTACAAGGTGTGTCATTTGTTCACTCAGCGATTTCGGGAACTGTGGCATGTTCTGTGGCAGTCTGCAGAGTAGTACACAGACCAAAGGGGTAAGAGCAGATTCTAATTTTAATACTAGGTTGTCTATTTGAGGTATGACTAGGGAGGTGAGTGCCGTGAATTTGAGATTTTGGTGTATTATAGCTACTGTGCTACTTTGTTTCTGCGGTGCTCGCCTTCAATCCAGGATTTCTGCTATCAACGCGAAGATAGCAACGGAAATCGAAGATGTCGTCCAGGGGCTCCAAAGCGGGGAAAAGCAACAAGCTAAAGGCACCCAGACTACGTCAAGTAGCACCGCTCCTGGGGAAACAGTTGCACCAGACAATTCACTCAGAGGTAAATGAGAAGTTAATTGTCCTAAACGGGCCACGGGGAAAATCTGGGGCGGCGGGGGCTCTGGGGGAGCTAAGGAGGGCTCTCAACCAACGATTGTAGAAATGCTCACTGGACCCAAGGCATTACCTTCTAATCTTGCCACTGCTTTGGACGGCGCTCCAAACCCTACACACCCTGCAGTGCCCGAACCAGATCACCCACTCGCAGAGGCACCGGTGAGCCTGTACCCTGAACCAAAGCTGGTTGGGTCCCAAGAAAACTGCACGATTGTACAAAAGGAGGCATTTCAACCTCTTAGTGAGAAGCCGGTAGATCAAAGTAGCACAGAGGGACTAGTGGATTTGGTAATCTCACCCACCAACCTGCTTAATATTACTCCTCCATCTGAAGATGCTGCCAGATCCACACTAATCACAGCAAAAGACAGGGGAACCCTACTCACAACGCAACCAGGGTACTAGTTATATATGGGAAAACAGTGGTTCCAGTGGATAATAGGAAAATCATTTAAGCAATAAATATGCACAATCGCAATAAGTATGTAAAGGACCTGATAATGTCAGAGGGCAAAATGAAATTTCTACACAGTTTGCTCAATATAGAATTTTATAAAAAACACAGCGAATAGTATATACACTTCTTTAAGTTAAAAGCGCAAAACTTTCTGCATAGTGTCCCCAAGTGAAAATTGGAACCAAAAAGTGACTGTACAAGGTGAATCAGTTTTTAAAGGGTTTCCATAAGTTGTAAGAAAAGACCATTCAAATACACTTTTTCAACTGCCTAGGTATACAGTGATACAAGCTAGGTAATGGTGCGTTCTGTGTGCTTGTCACAGCTTCTGTGAATGTTGGGTCTCTTCAGGACTAAATTAAGGTTAGCATAAGGCCCATGTACCGGCAGAGAGGCGAGAAACTATGGCGAAGGACTTAAATTGAAGGTGGTTACCTGGATTGTGAAAAAGGGTGCAGCCTTTGTGAACGTGATGTGCCACAGTGGAAAGTGAAAAAAATAACTCACGTGAGGACCCTGCCGGGTTCTTCAGTGGTGGGTTCAAAAAAAGAGGAAAATCAATGGTCGCTATTTGTGCTGCGTAGATGTGTGATGGCGAATCACCAACTTATTAGATACAGTCATAGTGGTAATGGATGATTAAAACTTGAAGGTTACCACACGGTGAGCAAGGCCGGCGTTTAAGGATGTGGATAGGTCGGTGGGCTCTTCAAATGCCTTGCTACAGCCGCAGCGAAGTGCTTCCCATTATGGAGCTTTGTATGAAATTGCAGTTTTCTCCGGGGTACTATGTGTGCTAACAGAGCGGAGGGGATCAGCCACGACCATCGCCCCTCGTGGATGGGCACCAGTATGCCTTCCACTTTATTCCAGAAACTCTAAATCAACAAGCATTGAGGATGCAATAGGTCTCGCCTTTCATTGGGTTAGAGCCATTTGCTTTGCTAATGGGATTGTATAGCAATTAGCAAAGCAAATTGATTCCAAATGTCCCTCGCATGGCGAGAGCAGCGCAAGCGCCCTGCTAACGCCAGGCGAGACCTATAAAAAGGAGGGCTTGCCTCCCTGCAGGCAGCAGAGACCTGGAGTTCATCTTCCGGTAACAACTCAGTGTGTTATTGTGACTATTGGATAACGATATCATGTGGGATACATGCTATCGTGCATGACATTCTCAGAATATGTTTATTTAACTGAGGGAGATGTGGCACAAGACTTAAATACTATCACTGTGGCTCAAGCAGTTATTACTTTCTTTCAGAGGACCAATGTGCAGTAGTGTGCATGCAAAGTGCAATATTATTACAATCCAAGATTACGTGGTCTCTGGATGTTTAGCCTCGGGTTTTGATGTGCTTTTATTTGAATGTTTAATTTAACTGCTCACAATAAGGTTATTCCGTCATTGGTGAAAAGGCAAGATGAGAAGTAAAAATATGGTTCAGTTAAAAACAGAAACGAAGAATATTACCTGATACAGGAACTAGTCTAATGATGAGATGAGGTACTGAAGTGTAATCATATCAAGCACTCTTCATTCATGAGCTCATCACCCACAGTATACCCTCTTCTAGCTTGCTCTGTGTTACCATCACCTACCACAACTATCTCTTAGCATCATTTCTTTTGTCAGGATACTCAGTCATCCTGCTGTACATTTTGTTTTGTAAAAACAACGCAATTATTAAATCAAAAAAACAACAATCATAAAGTTTACAGTTGGTGTAGAAATGGCCAACTCAACTCACAGGACTAAACTCCAAGAATTCCAGGCGGAGGACAGGTGATGAAGGCATTGTATAACATAGCTCTTTTTTCAAATAGTTCAAATGGCAGGGCCTTCATGTGAATGTGATCCACCACACAATTTCAGTAAGTCTTTGAACAGTTTCTTGTGATAGTCTTCAGCCTCATTGCTAGCACATTATTCAGTCTAGTTACAGTAGTCGGTCTAACACTGCTGCCCAACCCAACCTGGAAACGTATGCTGAGCTGCACTCTCTTTATAATTGCATTACATGTGCAGTACCTTATTTGGCTAATAGAGGTCCCTTCGCAACTCAACCGGGACACCTAGTAACAGCCTGTGGTACGGCACCCTTTCCATGCTTAGTGGAATGTCTTTTAGTATTTATGCTACTGCTGGCATATTTTTTAACCAAAACAATAAAATATAAACATAAGCATTTGCAATGCCAGTAGCTGTAAGTTTCACTAATGCGCGACCGATTGCATTGCAAATGCTTGTTTACCTTAGTTACTGGAGTAGGGAGGGTGCCAAACTCCTGAGGCCACCAGCATTGGAGACCAAAAGGAAGAATTCCTTCTGCATAGTAGCACCTCCATTTTGGAGAAGTTTAACTTTAAGCAGTTTTCACTCATCCAGCTCCCTATGTGTAGTAAACAGTCATGGAATCTGACAGCAGTAACCTCTGGGCTGCTGCCTACCAACATCACAAAGTGGGTGTCACCTGCATAGGACACCAGCTCAAAGCCAAATTTGTCACTTGCCATGCTAGATTAAGCCAGCTAATTCTGATTTTTTAATTTTTTTTTACCAGAAACAATTTAAAGCCACCTCAATGTTGTAAACAGTAGAAATGAGTCCTGTGCTTCTTCACCATCTCTCTACCAACTATATCTTAACGATGAGCATAAGCCTGTGTATGAACCATATACTTTTCATCACCCCGTCTCGCCCACCCCCTCCCCCCATCGTATTTCTGTAACTCTGCTTTTTCATTGTCTCCTATCTATCTATCTATCTGTTCCCATTTAGCACTCTTTCTTTCTTTGTCTAACTTCCTTTGCTCCTATCCCCTCTCACCTGAATCTTTCCCCTTGCCCGCTACACCGCCTAGCCCCCTGTCCTTTTGTGCCCTTTGACTAAGCACTCCTTCGCCCCTTGTTGTGGAAAGATCCAATATTTATACTCTGGAGTTTCAGCGAATCCGCTGAGAGAGTCCACAGCGCCAAGGGAGCCACTCACAGTTGAGGTATGGTATGGCATCCCTTGCCAAAGCACTCCCTCTCCCATTTTTGGGGAAGGATCCAGTATGTAGGCCTTGGAGTCTCAGAGACCCCTCTGAGAGAGTCCACTGCGTACAGGGAGCCTCTCGCAACAGAGATGGGGAAATGATACCACTTCCCCTGGGATCACAGCTTACTGGACTTTAGACGTAGCTCTGACTCATCTACCGGTTTGTGTCCCCGTCACCCTCCCCCTCCTCTTTCCATGCTGTGTCTCTCACCCTCCCCTTCTCTTTCCTTCCTCCAGTCTCTGTCTACGTCCCCTGCTCTTACCCCCCTGCCCTTAATTTCTCCCCTTGCCTGCTTTTTCCCTTATGTATATGTCCTTTCTGTTTGTCTCGACCTTACTTGTCACTATGTTTAATAACTGTGTAACCTTTGTAACGATGTAACCTGTAATTATGGTCTGATACTCATGTAAAGCACTCTGATACCTGCGGGTCTAGCCAGCGCTATATAAAAACTTTAAAATAAAATAAATAAATATAAAGAGCGAGTGGATTGCTGCAAAAATGAAGGAGTTTTTGTCAAGTATGGTGGGTGGAGAGGAGGGGTGGTGGAGTGTAGGGGAGAGGGAATGTCACTGACGAGCAGCGCGAACAGGTACTTACTTGGGAAGGGACGAGTGGACGAATCTCCGCGTGTAGCGCTGCTGCTGCCTGGATCTGCTGCAGTCTAGCCTTGCGGGTGGGCTCCTGGTGCGATGACACCGAGCGCTGGCTGGGCACTGAATTATAAACAATGATTCCCGCCTTCCCTGCCCGCCGAGCGGCAGGAAGTGGTGTAGAGCACCGTTTCACCGTGCGATCCGATGATCGGTGTACTGATTTCATGGATACTGAAAAGAGACCTGCCTCCGTGAGTTTGAGTTTGAGTTTAAAAGCACTTTTAAAGCGCACGTATACCGGCGGTTTCTTGGCGCTGTAGCTAGTGGGGACTGAGGTTTAAGAAACAGGGGGAAAGGACTGGGCATTCATTCAAAGGATTTTGTGAAAAGGTAGGTTTTAAGATTTTTACGGAATTGGGGATAGAGGGTGCTGGCACGAAGGTGAAGGGGGAGGGAGTTCCAAAGGGTTGGTGCTAGAAAGGCAAATTTGGAGCCGCCCCACTTTTTCCTCCGGAAGCGAGGGATGGTGAGGAGGGACTGAGAGGAAGAACGTAGGTCCCTGGAGGGGACATAGGGAACAATCTCAGAGGAGATGAAGGCAGGTGCCAGGTCCGATCGGGCCAGAAAAGTGATTGATGCGAGTTTAAATTGAATTCTGGCCCATACTGGGAGCCAGTGAAGAGATTTTAGAAGTGGGGTGGAGTGGTGGAATTTGGGAAGGTTGAAGGCTAGGAGGGCCGCCTGGTTTTGAATCTGTTGTAGGCGGCGCAAACTGTATGCAGGAATGCCGGCATACAGGGCGTTCCCGTAGTCCAGGCGGGACACCACCATGGCCAGGATAATAAGTTTAAGAGCGGAAAAAGTAAAGAAACGGGACACCTTGCGGATAGTACGTAGTGAAAGAAAAGAGGAAGATACCACAGAGCTAACCTGGGAGTGAAGGGTAAGTTGAGAATTGAGCTTAATGCCTAGTGTTTTGACAGAGGAGGAAGGGACAGGAGGGGGGCCAAGAGAGGGAGGCCAGCAAAGGGGGGACCAGGGGCTGGAGGAACCGCCCGTCAATACCAACTCGGTTTTGTCCGGGTTAAGTTTGAGGTGATTATGGCTCATCCAGTCCCTGATGTGAAACATGACAGTGTGGAAGTTGAGGACAGAAGAAGGAGAGGAAAGATCAAAGACCAGCTGGAGGTCATCCGCGTAATTAAATACGGCGACCTCCATCTGTTGGAGAGAAAAGATGAGTGGGGCGATATATAGATTGAACAAAAGAGGGGAAAGAGATGAGCCTTGAGGAACCCCGCACTGGACTTTCTGGAAGTCCGCTGTGAAGTCACCCAGGCGAACAGCCTGGGTGCGGTCGCTCAGGAAGGAGGACAACCAGACCAGGGCAGTCCCATCGATCCCCGCCGCCCTGATACGGGAAAGTAAGATGTTGTGGTCCACCGTGTCAAAGGCGGCTGAGAGGTCGAGGAGCACAAGGGCCTGGTGATGATTAGTGTCCATGCCCTCCCTGAGGGTGTCGAGGACCGACATGACCACAGACTCCGTGGAGTGTGCGGGGCGGAAACCAGCTTGGCGGGGGGCAAGGGCTCCATGTTTCTCCACAAAGGAGCTCAGAGCGCAGGTGACGTGGCGCTCGAGCACCTTAGCTAGAAATGGCAGAAGGGAGATGGGGCGGAAATTGGCAGGGACAGAGGGATCTGCCCCAGGTTTTTTCAGGATGGGCACAATTACCGCAGACTTCATGGAACCAGGCACTATGCCTTGCGCGAGGGAGCTGTTGAGGAGGTGAATGGGGGGATCTGGACAGGAGACAAAGATGTGGCGGAGGATATGGGCAGGACAAGGATCTAGAGGGGAGCCAGATTTGATCAGAGGCACCAGTGAAGTCAAGTTTTCCCGAGTGATAGGGGGAAAGGTGGTTAGTTTGCCTTTGGGAGGGGGACATTGGGGATCTACAAAAGAGGGGGGGGTGGGGGGATGTTGGCCTTGATGGTGATAATTTTCTGGGTGAAATAATTATTAAGAGAGAGACAGAGGTCATTTGACGGGGCAGGTTTAAGCGTAGTTCTGTCCGAGAATGCCAGATTGTGGACGATGGAAAAGATCTCCTTGGACTGGTTCTCCGCTGTTAAGATTTTGGAGGAAAAATAAGCTGTTTTGGCCTCCAGGATGTTTTGTTTGTACTGGTTAAGGATATTGATATATTCCAGTTTCAAAGTGGGGCAGTAGTTTCTCCTCCACGCCCGCTCTGCGCGGCGAACAATAAGTTTGGTGGCTTTAAGTTCTTGGGTAAACCACCGGTTGGCGTCTTTGTCGCGTTTAGAGGTAATGCGCTTGAGCGGGGCAACGGAGTCGCAGCTGCGGGAGAGCCACTGGTCTATAGCATCAGCCTGGGAGACGGTGGTGAGGCCCTGAAGAGGCGGGAGAGAGCCAGCAAGGAGAGAGGAGAGATTCTCAAGGTTGACTCGGCCCCATGATCGGACCCAGATGTTTTTGGGTCGGGGGGGCATAGCAGGGGGGAGGATAGGAAGGAGAAATGAAATCAAATGATGGTCGGACCAAGTGCAAGGGGAGATAGATAAGGATTCCACAGGACAGTTTAGGGACCAGATTTGGTCAAGCTGGTGACCCTTGATGTGAGTGGGGGAGTGAACGTGGGGAGTGAAATTAAGGGAGTGGAGGGTTTCAGAGAAATCCTTAGATGACAGACATTCGGCAGGATCGGAAGGCCAAAAATTAAAGTCGCCAAGGAGCAGGATGGAGGAGTTGTTGATTGCAATGGTAGTCAGGACCTCCAAAAAATCTGGGAGAAACTGCACGGGGGACTGAGGAGGACGATAGGTAAGGAAACAGGTAAGAGGAGGGGAGGTGGACACCGTGCGGATCACCAAGAATTCGGTGGTGGCAATGTTAGGTAGAGGGAGAATTTGGAAAGGGAAGTCTGTGCGTGCGATGACTGCCACGCCGCCCCCGGCTCTGCCCGAAGGGCGGTCAGCCCTGAGGGCGTAGTAGGAGGCAGGAAGAGTGGATAGGAGTGCGGGGAGGGAGTCATCGCAGAACCAGGTCTCAGTTAGGAAAAGGAGATCAGGGGCCTGTAAGTCCAATAGGACCGAGAGTTCGTGCGAGTGGGCAACAGCAGAACGGGTGTTGAGGTAGAGAGCTGTGATAGTTTTAGGGTTTGGCGAAGGAGCAGCCCTACAGGTCGTAGGCGGGGTGTCCAGAATAGGAGGGGGGTGAGAGGAAGAGAGGGAGGCAATACCGAGAGCAGAAATGCGAGAGCTGGTACTGGTCGTGATGGGCCAGGGGCCCTGGTAGCTGCGAAGTAGGTCCGGGCTATAGGTGATGGGTGGGGCAGAGTGTAAGGCCCCTAGTCCCGGCCAGTCGCGGACGGGCGCAGACGGGCTTGCCTTAGGCGCGCCTTCGGCGCGCAATCGTCGCGCCCGCTGCGCTCGTCCGCTGCGCTTCCTACCAAGACACATATTTATGGTCGTGAGGCGGGGAGTAGAAAGGGGCGTGGCCAACAGAGTGGGCGTGTCTGTGGCGCGCCTCGCGCTCGAGAATGGCGTCTGGAGGTGAGGGGTCATTGCAGCGAGGAGCGCTGTGAACGAGAAGCCAAGAAGTGCAGGTAGGGGGGGTGGGGGTGATAGGAACACGAAATTACAGTATTTTAAAAGTTTTTGTTGATTAAAAAACAGGGTTATGCATTCTCCCGGCTTCCGCCTCAGGAGTCCAATGGCTAGTGAAGCGGCTTGCTTCAGCGCTCGCTTATATATACCAGAAGTCGAGGGGGCGTGGCCAACAGAGTGGGCGTGTCTGTGGCGCGCCTCGCGCTCGAGAATGGCGTCTGGAGGTGAGGGGTCGTTGCAGCGAGGAGCGCTGTGAACGGGAAGCCAAGAAGTGCAGGTAGGGGGGGTGGGGGTGATAGGAACACGAAATTACAGTATTTTAAAAGTTTTTGTTGATTAAAAAACAGGGTTATGCATTCTCCCGGCTTCCGCCTCAGGAGTCCAATAGCTAGTGAAGCGGCTTGCTTCAGCGCTCGCTTATATATTCCAGAAGTCGAGGGGGCGTGGCCAACAGAGTGGGCGTGTCTGTGGCGCGCCTCGCGCTCGAGAATGGCGTCTGGAGGTGAGGGGTCGTTGCAGCGAGGAGCGCTGTGAACGAGAAGCCAAGAAGTGCAGGTAGGGGGGGTGGGGGTGATAGGAACACGAAATTACAGTATTTTAAAAGTTTTTGTTGATTAAAAAAAAACAGGGTTATGCATTCTCCCGGCTTCCGCCTCAGGAGTCCAATGGCTAGAGAGGTGGCAGCAGAGGTCTGCTTTGGGAGCGATTGGTATCCCTCCGGTGGAGGTTCACTGTATGCATAACGTAGTTAGTGTGCACATAGTATAATGGGAGTGAACGCGAAAAATAGCTGGCAAGGTGATGCCAATCTTGATTGTGTAATGTGCCGCCGGTCCGTTGTTTGAGGCATACAACCTTATATATCACTACAGCAGAGCGTCGTGTGATTGGGTAATAAATGTATCTCGGGGCTACAACCTGAGGGGTGTGTGGTAAATGTATATTAGGTGCCTGCCTACGCCCTGTTTTACCCAGACATTAGGTGCAGATCATTGTATCTGTGACAGAACGACAAGTGGCAGGATAGTAGTTACATCCTGTGATATCGACATGTTCCACATTATACATAATATACAAATCAATTATAAACTTTGCATCTGTCACAAACCCCCGTCTGAATGATTCATGCTCACATTCTATGTATTGACATTTCTACGTAGGGTAAGCATATACATTAATATGGGAGTGATGTTATGCATAGTGTGGTAAGTGGGGCACTCGCCAACGTATATAATGTATGGAAGGTGTCACCGCAACTGATATAAGAGTGTTGGCCGGCCATTTGGTGAATTCTACGTAGGCACATTACTTGCCTCGGATGATCAGCATGTGAGTGGAGTGTGAGCTGTTGCGTAGGTAGTGTGCACAGCGTTATGGTGTATGGCTGCTGAGGGGGTGCTGGGTTACAGAATCGTTCATGGGTTTGACATCAGACGGGTGGTGCACAGATGGTGCGTATGTCTCAATGCAGTGTCATTACATAGCCTCTCCATTCTTCAGCGGAATTTAGGCCCTCTTCAATCGAATTGGCCCTGTCTATCCATCTGCATTCAGTGAGCTGCGGTGTGTTTGTTATGTCACCTCCTCTCTCTGGTAGGGAGGCAATGTCAATCACTTGCCTTTTCAGTTCGTCGGCAGTGTGGTTTTGCTCGTTATAGTGAGATACCTGGGGGGCATTGGGAACAGATCTGCGAATGCGACTTCGATGCTGGCTGATCCTGGCCTTGACAGGTTGTTGAGTCTGGCCTATGTACGGAAGGTTACACGGGCACCAAATGCAATACACAACATTCTGTGTGTTGCAATTAAAAAAAATTTCTAGTGTGTGTTTAAGGTTGCCATGTTCAAAAAGTGGAGGTGTTAAATGTGAACTTGCAGGACACGCAATTGCCACACTTATGGTGTCCTTTAATTCTGGGTAGGCGCTGGTAAGAGTAGTGGGTGAGTTCACTTTTTTGTCAGTGGCGGATCTTACAAGATGGTCTATTATGTTTTTCCCACTCTTATAGGCAAAAAGCGGTGTTTCAAAAGTCGGGTCTATACTCCTGATAATGCTCCAGTTTCTTGTTATGAGGTTGCGTACATGGTTTGTGTGAGTTCCGAAAGTGGTGACGCATACTATTTTCTCCATGCCTGGTTTCTCTTTGGTTTTCAGTAGTTCTTCCCTTGGACAATGCCAGCCCCGTTTGAGTGATCTTTTTACTAGTCTGTTAGGGTAGCCTCTGGTAACTAGTTTGACTCTAAGTATATCTGCTTCTCTCATGTAGTCCGCTTTATGAGTACAGTTGCGGCGGATTCTGAGAAATTGACCAAATGGCAGGCCGTCTCTAAGAGCCCGTGGATGGTGGCTACGGTATGATAGCAATGTGTTCCTTTCCATGATCTTTCTGTGAAGGGAAGTGTAAAGTGCCCCATTCTCATGACTGATGTTAAGATCTAGAAACGCTATGGTAGACTCATGCGTGGTGGATGTGAATGTGAGATGCATCTGGACAGTGTTCAAATGAGTGACAAAGTTATTGAAATCTGTGTCAATGCCTGTCTAAATAACGAAGATGTCGTTGATGTACCGCTTCCAACATTTGATGTTGGAGCGGTACACATTGTTGTCGTTGAGGGCGAACTTATGCTCAACGTGGTCCATGTAGATGTTCGCGAGATTAGGAGCAAAAATTGCTCCCATGCTTGTACCAGAGCACTGTTGGTAGTAGTGACCTCCTGAAATTAAATAATTTCTCTGTAGGGCGATGCATAGTAAACTGATGATGAAACTGTTTGGTACCTGTATTGGCCTGGGTCTTTTCTCTAGGAGACTCTCTATGACCTCTATGCCCTCTATCTGTGCTATGTTAGTGTAGAGTGAACTTATGCCCAGGGTGGCTAATAGGTCACTGCCTAGGTTAAAAGGCATGCCGTTCTCTAGATTTATCATGTACATTGTGTCTTTCATGTATGTGTCTTGTAGAGGGACAAAGTCTCTAATGAAATGATCTATATATGAGCCTATAGGTTCCAACATGGAACCACAACCTGACAGTATAGGACGGCCAGGGGGATTGGTAGTGCTCTTATGTATTTTTGGTATTGTGTAAAGAACCGGGGTCCTAGGGTTATCAGCATTCAGAAATTCGAATTCCTTCTTGGTAATGTAGCCCTCTTCTCTTGCTTCGGTAGTGACCAACAGGATATTTTTGCGGATTTGGGGAAGAGGATTTGTACTGAGCTTTCTGTTATGTTGTTTCCCATTTATTTGTTTATGAATTTCTGCCTCAAAGTCTTTACGGTCTTGTACTACAATGCCGCCCCCCTTATCTGCTGGTTTCAAAATGATGGAGTCATCATTTTTCAGTGCCTGGAGAGCTTGGCGCTCTGGTAGTGTAATGTTGTATGGAATGTACGATTTATTTGTTTTCATGCTGTCAATGCCTTGTATGATCAGTTTTTCAAAGGCTAATAACTCGGGTGGCATCATCCCATTCGTGGGATAAAAGTTAGAGGGGGGTCTTAGTTCTGTTCACGAGTTTTGGATGAGAGGTTCCTTGTCTCTAAAAATAGTTTAAGCCTTATCTTTATGAATAATTGAAAGATCTCTGTTTTAAGTGTGAAGAAATTAGTCAGTTCTGTAATGACAAAAGAAAGACCCTTGCTGAGCAGCAAGGTTTCGGCTGATGACATTATGTGTTGTGATAGATTGTAGATTGGGATAGTCTCTGATTGGTTGCTATTGTGTGTTAATACGGTTGTGGGCCCCTATGGTAATGCTTCCTGCGAGTCTGTCTCTCTCCTGGGTATTGGTCCCATGTCTTGGTTTTGGCTTTGCCTCCTCGGTCTAAAAAAGGCTGTCCGGGGTGATTGTCAGCTCGACTGGGGCCTGCCTGAGCGTCTGAATCGTCCGAGCCTCCGGAGGATTCAGAGAATGTGACTGGTTGGTTCCTCCGGAATCTCCCCCAGGTATTCTGTCTGTTTTGATTACCAATGGTCATATAATAATATTCTCTGCGGTAGGGATATGCCCTTTCTTTTGAGTAGTTCTTTTATGTCTTTAGAGACCTTGTCTGCCTTTTTCTTCAGCTCAAATGTGTTAAAGTCTTCAATGGTTTTATTAAGTTTGTCAAGTAGGGCTTTGGCTTCAGTTATTGCGTCTCCGCTTTGGAGTTCTTTTTCGAGTTCCTAAATCTCTTTTAGTTCCGCTTTTGTGTGTTCTAGCGCTGTCTCTACGCCTAGCAACATCCAATGGCATGAGCTGGTCGCGGAGATGTCACTAAATTTACCCTTGAATTTGGGATCTTCTCTGAAGATTCCAGGAACGTTTCTGATTTGTAGCCCCTGTGGAATTATGCCTGCTTTCAGGTACTCTGTTAGCATCCGAGCATGAAGCTCGGTTCTAACATGCTTCTTCTTAGCCTTCTCTAGTTTCTCTAGCAACTGCTGCCTGGGATTTGTATTTTTGCTGGGATGTGCAGAAAAAAGTGAGGGTCCACTGGTTATTTTAGCAATATAATCTTCTTTGTAGAGAGGAGCTTCGTCCTCCGACATTATAGCCTTTAATGAAATAGAACCCTATCTTGAATAGGGTGTGAAGGAAACATCTGGGTAAAGGATAGATCTCTCGCTGTGTAGCCACCGTTCAAAAAGTCACAGCAAAAGACAGGGGAACCCTACTCACAATGGAACCAGGGTACTAGTTATATATGGGAAAACAGTGAATCCAGTGGATAATAGTAAAATGATGTAAGCAATGAAAATGCACAGTCGCAATAAGTGTCTAAAGGACCTGGTAATGTCAGAGGGCAAAATGACATTTCACACTAGGCTCAGGCTTAATGTATTTCTCGGAACCTGCCTTTTCGACCTCCCTACACCTAAGTTCCACCAAGCCGCTGGCTGAAAGCGAGACTGGGTCAATATACCTAGGAACAGGTATCATGGACTACATTCTTAGAGCAGAACCTAATCCTGGCCTCAGAGCCCCCTGGACTCCAGCGATCAGTGGTAAACACTTCTATTTGGTCTCAGACAGCTCTCTGTCAACCTCTGATGGAGACCAAACTAGTTCCAGCGAAGACATTAGCATTGGTCTCTCTAAAGACACAGGGACGGTACAACGCCAGAAGAAAAATAGAAACCCTCCTAAGAGACGCAGACAAATTAAATAGGACTATTCAGGCTCTCAAATGTCCTATCCCTCATGTGAAGAAGCTGAATAGATGTCTATCCGGGAAAATGCCAAATCAGCAACAACAACAGAACCTATGGCAGAACCCTCCTTATCCTCAATCTTGGCTTCTAATAAAGAATTTCAAGAAGAGGTTTGCTCCGATAATCGAGCCGCTAAGGGAGCAGCCAAAAATCTACAAGGGGGCTTGCGAAAGCTAAACAAGATATGCACTGACATCAGCGACCGGGTCAGAATGGTTGGAGGCCGCACAGAGCTCCTAGAAATGGAGGTAACCACTTTAAAAAATCAGGGGTCTGCTCATGAGGCATGTCTGGCGGATGTCAGGATGAAAATGGAGTAGCAAGAAAATCGACAGCGTAGGAATAATCTCCGTCTACTAGGCATTCCGGAAGGAGTCGAGGGAGACGACCCAAGGCGATACATTGTAAAACTGCTACGTGAAACCTTCCCGGCTCAAGTGAATTGGAAATGGTACTATGTAGTCCAGCGAGCGCATTGCTATCCCTTCAATCTAAAACAGAGTCGATGTGGCAGCAGCTCTTCCGGTGACAAGCCCAGGGCTTTTTTAGTGCTCTTAGGGAACTTCCTCCTCAGACAATTTGTGTATGATCAGGCCCATCCAAACTCATTAAAGGGGGCTAATGGTGTGATGTTCTTTGGCAAACCTGATTTTTGCCACACAACGGTAGAAAGCAGATGGCATCTGCACCAATTAATCACCCAATTTCAACAATTATGCGCCCAAGTGTTTTTAATGAATCTGGCCAGACTGAAAGTTATTCTGAACAGGTCCACGCGGATCTTTGTGTCCGAGGTCAAGGCAGGGGAATATCTGGGGGAGGTTAAGGCAAAAAAGGGTAGCAAGTAAAGGCTAGAGGGCAATCTACCAGTATAAGTGCAGTTTGATAAACTAGGGAAGTAGTTCCAGTCTAACAGAATATCTGTCCCTTATTACACTTGATAGATTGGTTCAAACTTATATAATACAATAGTCCAAGGCCGATAATCTCACGGGTTAAACTTAAGGCGCGGCCTAACTGACAACCATCATGCAGGGTTTCCCTGACTGCTCCATCTATGGGGGAGGGAGGGAAGGGTGGGAAGGCAGTGGTCCCAATTTGGAGGTGGTGGGATTTACGATATTCAAAAGTTTGGTATTGTTTGGTGAAACTAAAATACAGAAAAAGAAGGGAAAAAAACAAAGTAAAGAAAAATAAAATAGGAAAAGTAAAAATGTACAAACAAGTACATTTCAGGATGCTGTGGGATACACAAAATGTGTGATGATGGAGCAGATTAAAATCTCATGGAGGACCCGCCAAGGTTGTCCGCGTTCACCTCTCCTCTTTGCTCTTTATATAGATCCTCACATAAAAGCAATAGAAAATAATCAATCTATTCGAGCGGTGAGCAGATTTGGGCTAGATACAAAAATCATGGCTTATGCCGGCGACCTGGCGGTAGCGACACCTGACCCTTTGAGTGCCATTAATGCTCTAGAATAAGAGGCCAAAAAGTTAGGGAAAATCTCAGGCTATGCCCTCAATCAATGCAAAACCCAGATTATTATTAACGACCAAATTGATTGGGTAGATGGCCGGGTGGTTCAGTCCGCGAAATATCTAGGGGTCACCTTAACTGCCAATATCGACCTGATAGTAGAGGGAAACCTGATCCCACGGGCTCCAGAGATCAAACGGGCACTTAAACAGTTTGACCAAATTTTCTCCCAATTTATCTGGGTATATTCTCAACCAAGGCGAGCTTTCAAACTGCTTTCCCTCCATCGGGAGAGGGGCGGCTGGGCGCTACCTAATTTAAGATTTTACTATTGGGCCTCGGTCATGCAATATAGCACGGAGCTGCTTCAAGAATATTCATATACCACAAATGTAGGCATACCGTCACCCTATCAATTGCTTTTGGGGGAAGAGACCCGCGGATGTCTTTGGAGGCAGCTCTTCTTTAGATACTACAAACGGGTAAGATTTAAGACCTTAATGAGCGCCTATAATGTTTTTTCCAACATCCGTAAAACTTTAGGGCTGGGTAGCCTGATTTGCTACTCCTCTCTTAATAATAATCCAAATTTACCAGCAATTTTCGGGGCTTCTTACCTACATGAATGGCATCAAGCAGGAATACTAAAAATGGGAGACCTGATAACTACCGATGGTATTAAATAATTCTATGCACTAAAAACTGATTTCATCTGGGGCAACAGAAGTCTTTTAAATATATGGCTATAAGAGATCTCCTGACCCGCAAGACCGGGGGGACTGCTGGTTTCTCTAAAGTAGATCTTATTGACAAACCTTAAAAACTCCACCCTACCCAGTATTGGATATATATATGCTATATTAATTAGTTCAATGCCTGATGATATGCTGGTCGTTGCTAATAAATGGCAAGTGAATTTGAATATTTCTTTCAACATCTTTAACCAGGCCGTGCAATCCACCAGGAGTGATTTACTATCTGCTAAATTACAGGCACAATTTTATAAAACTTCATTTTTTTTTATATATCACTCCTAGCAGAGTTGCTAAATGGGAAATGGGGGCAGAAACGCTCTGTCCTAGATGCCCAGAGTTCAGTGCAGACTCGATACATATGTTTGCTACTTGTCCCCAGCTAACCCCCACGATTGTTTTATTAGGCATGCAAGACAAGATCAGTAGAAAGAATGGAGGTTCACTTATTTTTGTTGCTATGACCATATTACGTCTCTGCATAGCTTCATCTTGGAAGGACACAAATCCTCCATTATTCTCTCACTGGCTAGCCCAATTGATTTCTACTTGCTATATGGAAAATGCCATATTCTCCAGAAGAGGGAAACCGGGGAAAAAAGAAGGGTCTTGCTATCTGGCAACCTTTATCTGCTCGGCTTAGATAGATAGACATAATGGGGTCTTTGAAATATAAGTAATAATTCATGTTTTCCATTCTAGGTAGAATCTATTAATCTCATGAATCTAGAAATATAGGTGATACCCAAGTCCAGGAAAGTCTACGTTGGGGGAATCTCAGGGCACTTACAACTGAGACACTTTCTTATCTACACTGTTTGTGCCATTCAGGATTTAAATCTACAAGTTACAATGTACAGTCATTTTTACGAGAGCAAGTATTGGTATAATGCTACTTTTATCCCTTTTTTTCCCTTTATTCACCGCTTCATCGATTCTCGAAACATTAGACATTGTATATCTGTATGAGGTTATTCGTCACCACGAGCCTATTTCTGATGATTTTACCATTGGGGTGGGGGTGGAGGAAGGGTAGGGGGGAGGGACCTGTTCAAAATGGCTTTTTATTTTTGTATTTGACTTTTATATCTTCAATAAAAAAAATAAAAGAAATTATTAATGCTCCACTGCAACTCCAAAACTAAATGCTAAATGCAGGAGATGCACAGCCATTTATTAAAAGAAGTAGTGTTGGACCCCCTTGCCTGTGAGAAGAATGGACATGTTGTAGTGGACGGTGGAAGACCCTCTTGCCAGAAAGAGAGAGGGAGAGAGAGAGAGAGAGAGAGAGAGAGAGAGAGAGAGAGAGAGAGAGAGAGAGTGAGAGAGAGAGACATCCTGAATGCCACTTTAACACAGATCTGTGAGGTCGTCAGTAGGATGGGAGGCGAGAGGCATGGCAGAGCACATCCCGAAAGTTGAATATCAGGTCCTGCGTAAAAGGAGACGTGCTGCCTGCATGCTCAGGGCATACAAAGTTGCAGCAACAGAAAAGGGGAAGCTTGATTTTCCTCACTGGTGGGATAGTAAGCAGAGAGTGCCCAGCCATCCTTATCTTAACCCAAGGGCTGAAATAGAGAGGTGTGGACAGCTAGGATCAGAACCACTGTGTCTTAGTCCATATCAACGAGGTGCAGGCTGGACTGAAAGCAGTAGGTAACAAGGATGGCAACGATATTTTCAGATTCCCAGCAAAAACAATTAGGAAGTACTGCTCAGGTTCCATGGCTTGCTCAGTACTATATTTAGGCTCAGCAAGAGAAGGGGGTTCCTGTAAATCAAAGATAGTGTTCACAAACACATATGATGGTATTTCTGTTTCTGAATGACTTCCATGACATAGGATGCCTTACTAAGAGTGGAGGAGTCTATATGATCCTAGTCTAAAGCATCAATCCGAAGGCGTAAATCCACCTCATGAGGCTGAACTGGACCTGCCAGATAGTAACATCCGGCTGTCACGCCCTCGATTGGCAGCAGGTTGTAAATTATGTTTGTAAAGCAACTGAATTGAAGGTCTCATACTCCCTCATAGCTCATGGGTGTAATGCTCCTATAGAGAATCTAGCAAACTGGAGGGCAAAGGTTCTACTCTCAATAAGACAGTTCATGTGGTTACACATGGGATCTGACTGATTCTGCCCCAGCCATACTGACATGTGAGCCATCTGTCTATATCTAATGTTCAATTTTCCAGCATTGTATAGCGCCCAACACCACTTTCGTATGAGTGCTAAGAAATGTCACTTTTGGAAGGTCATAGGTCTGATGCACACAAGGTACAAAGCTTGGTCAGGATCACTCCTTTATCAAGGGTTGTGGAATAAAAGACACAACTGAGAGCCACGGAAGAGCAGTATGCTGGCATTGACTGGAGTTGTACCTTTTCTTGAGAGAGAGGAGAAATGCGTGGGTGGTACAACGGACAATGGAAGGGAAGAAGGGTTGTAGAGATGAACACCATGGACAATCAGACCTGCCAACTCGCACGGTGCCACCGTGTGTCACCCGATATAGACTCATTTCACATGGTCACCAGTTGAGGAGCTGAAATCACCCCGTGGGCACACAATTAGTTGAAACCCCTGCAGAGAGCAGGTTTCCAGGTAATATTTAGTGTTTTAGCTCAGGCGATGTCCATTGCGAGGTGTGAAACCCCCGAGGACATCGGCGGCAGCCTCAAAAGCTTTGATTTTATTTTTTGGCAGCGGCGGAGATTGAGGCGTGTTGTCGGAGGAGGCTGTGAATTTAGATGTGTCTTAGATGCATGCTGGCACTAAGCCCTGCCCCTTTATGGCCATGTCCCCTCCTCACTCGACAAAAGAAAAATTCACAAGCTGGCCGGTCTGGACAATGTGAGGGAAGGAGGTTGGTTGGATGATCGAGAACAACACTACGAACGAACAAAAGGGAAGGTGTGTGTGAGGTGGCAACTGCACAGAAAACAGATGGACGGCAGATGGGAGGAACAGGAAGGTGAAGAAGTACAAGAGGGACGTATAGGAGACTGCATACAAGTGTGCTTGCTGTGTGCAGTGTTTCTGGTAATATCAGGGAAAATAGCAGTAAAAAAAGTTCCACCAGACCATAGATTAGGATCACACACTTCTAAAAAAAACAAATAAAAAAAATGGCCTACACATGGACCGGTCAGACGAGCCATTCTGGCACTGCCAGACTGATTGCCCTTTAGGCCGGTCTGACCCTGTCTCAGTGCTTACAGTGGAGGCACTGCTGGGGCCTTCATTGCTTTTCAGTAAAGGCACTGTTGGAACGGCAGTGCTTACAGTGACGGTTGTAATGGAATATGCAGTGATTGCAGTCGAGGCACCTCTGGAATGTCTGCAGTGTTTGCAGTGGAGGGGTTGCTCAGATCAGTGGTGCTTACAGATAGGACACTGATGGGATGTGTCCTGCATACAGTGGAGACTTCGCTAGCTCTGTGTGCAGTGCTTAAAGCGGTGGCTTGGCTGTGTTTTGTCTGCAGTGCCTAAAGTGGATGCACTACTGTGACCTGCGGTGCGTACTTTGAAGGCACTGTTTGGAATTGTACTGTTTACTATAGAGGAACTGAAGCGTATTGCTCTGCTTACAGCAGAGGCACTGCTGGGATCTGCCTCCAGTGCTTAGAGTTGTGGCACTGCTGGCATCTCCAGTGCTTACAGTAGAGGCACTTTTGGATCTACCTTGCTTACAGTGAGAGCATGATTTTTATTGTCAGGTTTACATTTAAGGCAAATGCAAAAAAACTGTTGATGGACAGAATGCAGAACAATGTCATACATTCACCCCAGTACAGAGATCTGGGCCTAAATCCATCATTTTTTTGCTCACCATGCCGTTCCAGTTTGAACCCAGCCATATGCAAATCAGTCTTGACCCTGTGCCGCATGGGAACAGTCCAGCCCGAACTGCCAAGCCAGGTCCTCCCTGGACTGGAAACAAGCATCCTAGGACCGGTTTCGGGGTTTCACCCCTCTTCAGCCAGGATAGCTTGATTCCAGTGGCATGGAGAGCAAGGGACCCACGTCTGGGCATACCCTTCCCACTCGGGGTGACAAATGCAAAAAAACTGTTGATGGACAGAATGCAGAACAATGTCATACATTCACCCCAGTACAGAGATCTGGGCCTAAATCCATCATTTTTTTGCTCACCATGCCGTTCCAGTTTGAACCCAGCCATATGCAAATCAGTCTTGACCCTGTGCCGCATGGGAACAGTGCAGCCCGAACTGATAAGCCAGGTCCTCCCTGGACTGGAAACAAGCATCCTAGGACCGGTTTCGGGGTTTCACCCCTCTTCAGCCAGGATAGCTTGATTCCAGTGGCATGGAGAGCAAGGGACCCACGTCTGGGCATACCCTTCCCACTCGGGGTGACAAATGCAAAAAAACTGTTGATGGACAGAATGCAGAACAATGTCATACATTCACTCCAGTACAGAGATCTGGGCCTAAATCCATAATTTTTTTGCTCACCATGCCGTTCCAGTTTGAATTCAGCCATATGCAAATCAGTCTTGACCCTGTGCCGCATGGGAACAGTCCAGCCCGAACTGCCAAGCCAGGGCCTCCCTGGACTGGAAACAAGCATCCTAGGACCGGTTTCGGGGTTTCACCCCTCTTCAGCCAGGATAGCTTGATTCCAGTGGCATGGAGAGCAAGGGACCCACGTCTGGGCATACCCTTCCCACTCGGGGTGACAAATGCAAAAAAACTGTTGATGGACAGAATGCAGAACAATGTCATACATTCACCCCAGTACAGAGATCTGGGCCTAAATCCATCATTTTTTTGCTCACCATGCCGTTCCAGTTTGAACCCAGCCATATGCAAATCAGTCTTGACCCTGTGCCGCATGGGAACAGTCCAGCCCGAACTGCCAAGCCAGGTCCTCCCTGGACTGGAAACAAGCATCCTAGGACCGGTTTCGGGGTTTCACCCCTCTTCAGCCAGGATAGCTTGATTCCAGTGGCATGGAGAGCAAGGGACCCACGTCTGGGCATACCCTTCCCACTCGGGGTGACAAATGCAAAAAAACTGTTGATGGACAGAATGCAGAACAATGTCATACATTCACCCCAGTACAGAGATCTGGGCCTAAATCCATCATTTTTTTGCTCACCATGCCGTTCCAGTTTGAACCCAGCCATATGCAAATCAGTCTTGACCCTGTGCCGCATGGGAACAGTCCAGCCCGAACTGCCAAGCCAGGTCCTCCCTGGACTGGAAACAAGCATCCTAGGACCGGTTTCGGGATTTCACCCCTCTTCAGCCAGGATAGCTTGATGCCAGTGGCATGGAGAGCAAGGGACCCACGTCTGGGCATACCCTTCCCACTCGGGGTGACAAATGCAAAAAAACTGTTGATGGACAGAATGCAGAACAATGTCATACATTCACCCCAGTACAGAGATCTGGGCCTAAATCCATCATTTTTTTGCTCACCATGCCGTTCCAGTTTGAACCCAGCCATATGCAAATCAGTCTTGACCCTGTGCCGCATGGGAACAGTCCAGCCCGAACTGCCAAGCCAGGTCCTCCCTGGACTGGAAACAAGCATCCTATGACCGGTTTCGGGGTTTCACCCCTCTTCAGCCAGGATAGCTTGATTCCAGTGGCATGGAGAGCAAGGGACCCACGTCTGGGCATACCCTTCCCACTCGGGGTGACAAATGCAAAAAAACTGTTGATGGACAGAATGCAGAACAATGTCATACATTCACCCCAGTACAGAGATCTGGGCCTAAATCCATCATTTTTTTGCTCACCATGCCGTTCCAGTTTGAACCCAGCCATATGCAAATCAGTCTTGACCCTGTGCCGCATGGGAACAGTCCAGCCCGAACTGCCAAGCCAGGTCCTCCCTGGACTGGAAACAAGCATCCTAGGACCGGTTTCGGGGTTTCACCCCTCTTCAGCCAGGATAGCTTGATTCCAGTGGCATGGAGAGCAAGGGACCCACGTCTGGGCATACCCTTCCCACTCGGGGTGACAAATGCAAAAAAACTGTTGATGGACAGAATGCAGAACAATGTCATACATTCACCCCAGTACAGAGATCTGGGCCTAAATCCATCATTTTTTTGCTCACCATGCCGTTCCAGTTTGAACCCAGCCATATGCAAATCAGTCTTGACCCTGTGCCTCATGGGAACAGTCCAGCCCGAACTGCCAAGCCAGGTCCTCCCTGGACTGGAAACAAGCATCCTAGGACCGGTTTCGGGGTTTCACCCCTCTTCAGCCAGGATAGCTTGATTCCAGTGGCATGGAGAGCAAGGGACCCACGTCTGGGCATACCCTTCCCACTCGGGGTGACAAATGCAAAAAAACTATTGATGGACAGAATGCAGAACAATGTCATACATTCACCCCAGTACAGAGATCTGGGCCTAAATCCATCATTTTTTTGCTCACCATGCCGTTCCAGTTTGAACCCAGCCATATGCAAATCAGTCTTGACCCTGTGCCGCATGGGAACAGTCCAGCCCGAACTGCCAAGCCAGGTCCTCCCTGGACTGGAAACAAGCATCCTAGGACCGGTTTCGGGGTTTCACCCCTCTTCAGCCAGGATAGCTTGATTCCAGTGGCATGGAGAGCAAGGGACCCACGTCTGGGCATACCCTTCCCACTCGGGGTGACAAATGCAAAAAAACTATTGATGGACAGAATGCAGAACAATGTCATACATTCACCCCAGTACAGAGATCTGGGCCTAAATCCATCATTTTTTTGCTCACCATGCCGTTCCAGTTTGAAACCAGCCATATGCAAATCAGTGTTGACCCTGTGTCTCATGGGAACAGTCCAGCCCGAACTGCAAATGGGAGGCGCTACTGGATATGTCTGCATTGCCTACAGTCGAGGGACGGCTGGGCTCTCTCTGTAGTGCATAGAGTGGAGGCACTGCTATGATCTCGCTTCAGTGCCTAGAGTGGGGGCACTGCCGGGATCTTCAATGCTTATAGTAGAGGCACTCTGTTCTGATCACCAGTGGTTACAGTGGATCAATGGTTATTTGTTAAAGCGCCAGGGCTCTTGCCAGGAGGCCATTGTAGCTTGCACTACCCAGTGTCCCTCCCAGCAATGCTAATAACAGAACCACTACCAACACAAATACTGGCCTTCGCTCTCCTGCCAATGTGATTTCAGACTATTCCAGGCCCCTCAAGTTATAAGAATGGCTTGGGTGGTAGGTTTTAGTCACTTTTAAAGTATATTGTGTTAATAAACAACTGGTGTTGTGTTCATATCTAAATTAGATAAATAGCAAATTCACGCGGCATAAGTGCTGCAGTTGACAATTAAGTGTCGGTGACGAACACCAGAAACTAGCAGCTCAAATTAAGCACTGCAATGGCAGCAGCACCGGGGTCAGCAGTTGTCATGTTGATATCTAGGGACAGACTGAGAAAGAGAGGGGAGGTTGGAGCACTGGCCTACAGTGAGTAATGCTCTGAATTAAATTCTAGACTTTGCCCCAAGACACAGCAAGCTACCACCTGGATTTGTGAATGAACTGGAAAGTCAGAAGTGGATGCCCGGGAGGTATGAGCTACACTGTGAATTCATGGGTTGGATACCAGTCTCTGCCTGGCACACACCTGATGTTTATTACGGGTGAGACTGATGAATATGGGAAAACCTCTTCCATAAATAGCACTCCTGGGCGATACTGTGGTTAGGCGGTGCTCTCCCCATCATGGCTGTTTCCTGCTTCGGTGCCAAGAGTACTTACACGGAGAATTACCTGCAGCTCCCACTGGCAGCCCTCTACCCAGAGCCAGCTGGCTCTCGAGCGATGGTACTTTTAACAATGCTGGCTGTGGAAGCAGCTAATTGCCGCCTTCCTGTTCCGGACAAATTACTTTCCTTCATGAAATCTCAAAAGAGATCAGTGGCAAGAGATATGCGGGTGGCACCAAGACAATGGTAGAGAAGGCAGGTCTGAGAGGGCAATACCACTAACAAAGGAAATGTAGGAGGGTGGGTGCGTAGAAGGGGGAACACCATGGGCAATGGGATGGAAGGCGAACAGTTGGGTCATCGAGGGTAACACCATGGACAACTGAAGGGAGGGAGGATGGTAGTGTGGGTGATGGCAACACCACAGGCAAGGGAAGGAGGGCGGGTGTGTGGGAGGTGGCAACACCACAGGCAGCTGAAGGAGGGAGGATGGTAGGAACAATGAGGTGAGGAAGTACAAAAGGGAGTCTGCTGAATAAGAAGCACTCTGATAGAGTGCTTCCACACCAAGAAAAAACGCCTTAAATGGAGTGAAGGGACATAAGTAATGCATCCATGCTTCTGGGCGACTTGGATAAACTCACAAAGAGGAAGGACGCCTACAGCAGCTAACCAATAAGTAGCAAAGAAATGAGAATGAGAATGATGCCAGCCAATGGTAAGTAATGGGTGGGCTCTATGCCCACTATTAGCTAACAGTAGTCTCCAAGAGACAGCACATGAGCTGCCTAGCCAAGAAAAAAACTGAGCATGGGCAATAAAACTGGTAACACTGTAGAGTTAGAACATTGCATGACTTCAACACTTTATAAAAAGAAAATAAATAGATTGCTTTTCCCAAAGAGTCCTCTTTTATTTAGTTCAAAATATTTTATTGAATTTTATATATTAGGAAATTAACAACACAAAAAAGAGTACCGAATTAGGTTCCTTTCAACAGAATCGTTCCTAACATTAACAATGAAATAAGAGTACCTATATACAAAAATTAAACACTTCTATAATATATATAGTGAATAGGAAATGCAACTTAAAATGAAAAAGAAAATAGGGAAAAATATAGATTATCATCTATTCAAAGATTAACAGTAGAGCTTCTATTATTAACTATAGTCCATCTTGTAAATATAGAAATAAACATAGCAGTAACAAAAGAATGACTTACACATGGGCAGATACATAGCTACCAATAGGTTCCTGAAATGTATGATACATAGAATTGTTATGAATAACACCATATAAAGATAAACTAGCACCTCTTCTAGAAAACACACCATGCATGTACTGATAATGAGGAAGTTTGGATTCTAGAGCTGACATATTTACAGGAAGAATAGTAGATTTACAAATCAAAGTTGTATATGAAATTGTGTAAAAATTGAATATACTTTTGATAACATACCAAACTTCGATCCAAAATTGAAATATAATATTTCATTCATAAAGCATATGCTTTAATGAGCTGGTATGTAATTTACAGTGCCAGCAAATAGAAGAAGGTAAAAGCTTAGCTTGAAATAACTTTAAAGGAGTCCACAAACAGTTAAAAAGAATATAGGAATTGGTTTGATATGAGGATACAGGAAGCCATCCTAAAACACCATTTAACCAGATTTTTTGCCAAATATCATGTGATATTGATATTGGTAACTCTTTATTCCTGAAGTTAGAAATCATATCAATATTACGCCCTTGTAATTTATACATCTTCTTATAAATGAAAGATACAACATGGGACGAAGTAATTACAGTTTGAATATAAACTTCTGAATCAGGGGTATTATCTGTGAGAATATTACCAGAAACTGAATCCAAATTAGCATCACATAAAAGCTGATATTTAGAACAATTAGAGGAATGTGACCAAACTTTTGTTCTAAATCTTTAAATGAAAGAAAGGCATTATCATGATATATAGCTTTAAGGAAGAAAATCACATCATTTATCCAATTCTTCCAAAATGACATAGTTCTAGAAAGTTTAAGTTGTGGATTATGCCATAACGATATTTTCGTGGTGTGGGAGGCAAGAGATTGAAACAAGAAATCTTGAAAAATAAGTTTAGTGGATCTTAAAATAAGAGATTTATTAAGTTAAATTGAGATATTAGACATTATTTTTAAAGTAGACAAAGGAAATAGAGCCACTAACCCCCTCTCTATAGGCAGCCATGTAGGAGGATTAGTAATTTGCGAATTAATAAACCAAAGAGAACTCTGTCTTAATATAGAAGCTTTGTGATAATTTAAAAAGTTAGGTAACCCAATACCTCCAATACACTTTACCATTTTCAATTTATTATAACTGATGCAAGGAGTTTTATTATTCCAAATGAATTTAGAAAAAAGCGTATCAAAAGTTCTATGAAATGGGAGTGATTATCATTTTAATTGAATCTATTTCCCCCCCACCAGGAAAGGTGTAAAGAATACCATTTGGACAAGTTATCTTTGATTTAAGTTAGAATATCATCACTATTTAATTGTTTTTAATATCATGGGAGAAAAGGCCACCTAAATACTTACATTTCTCTCTCTGCCAAATTACATCCTGAATAGGCATCATGTCAGGCGTGCAATCTACATTTAAAGGAAAAAATTCTGTTTTGTTTTAAATAATTTATATCCAGAAATTTGAAAGTATAACGATATTACATCAAGTAAGGGTGGAAATGATGTTTCAGGATTACTAATGAACAAAAGAACATCATCTGCATAAGCTAATATTTTTACAGTGATATCATTAATATTCACACCATTAATTTCTGTACATTTTCTAATAGCAGTAAGCAGAGATTCTATAACTAGAAGAAAAAGTAAAGGAGACAAAGGACAGCCTTGTCTTGTACCCTAAAAAGAAAAAAAATATTATGAATATGCCGATTATAAATATGCCCATTTATAAAATGTCTAGCAGAGGGCTTGGTATATAAAGCTGATATCATGCGAATAAAAGTCTCACCAAAATTAAACATAGCTAATGATTGGAATAAAAATTGCCAATGAACTTTATCAAAAGGCTTTTCTGCATCTAGTGTCAACACTCCAGATGGTACTGATAATGTAGATACTTGCTCAATAGCATGAAGTAACACTTTGGTATTGTTTGCGGAGTATCTATGTTTCATAAATCCAGATTGATCAGATGTACCAAGAGAATCAAGGACAGAGGACAATCTGGTTGCAAATATTTTGGCATATAGTTTACAATCTTGATTTATTAAAGAAATTGGCCTGTAATTGGAGACAACAGTAGGATCTTTGTTAGGTTTTGGAAGAACAACAATGAATGCGTCTGTGAATTAACCAACAGTTGTTCTTTGTGTGCTAAAAGAATTAAATAGTTGGAGTAGGTATTGCACAGGATATGGAGCAAACACCTTATAAAATTCAGCCTGGATTTTATCTGGTCCAGGTGATTTATCGATATTCAGGGATTAAATAGCCAAATCAATTTTTTCCAAAGTAATTGGGGAATATAGCTTGTCTTTGGCTGATTGTGATTTTTCTGTAAACCAAACGTATGCAAAAAACTATCAATCAACGAAGAGTCTACGGAAGGAAGTTCATTATATAAAGATTCATAATAATTTAAAAATTCATTAACTATATCCTTATGAGATATGAGTCTCATCTGCTTTTATTCGTAAATGGTTTGCCAAAAATGTACCTGATTTGTTAGCATTAAAAGAAAATCTAGCCTTATTATTGTAAAGTTGTATGCTTGCATGTCTACTTAAAATGTAATAGAATTTTTGTACTTGCAATTTGTATGTAGTTTCATTAGATGAAATAAATAATCTTTCTAATTTAGCAATTTGTTTGTCTAATTCTTTAATTTTGATATGAAAAGATTTGTTTTCATGAGCCATAATGGAAATAGTAACATCTCTCATAGATGCTTTAAATGCCTCGCATCTTGTTATTAAGGACACAGAATATGCAGGATTTAAAATAAACTACATTTGAAGTACAGACAAAGGTTTTGGTGTGTTCTTTTTATTAAGAAAAGTATGAGTATTCATATGACATCTGGATTGAATAGAAAGAGTAGGGGTAAATTGAAAAACAGCAGAAATAAGAGCATGGTTAGAAATATCTATTTTATGTATTAATGGAGTAGAAATTAGCTGAATTAATTGGTGGTAGACTAATAAATAATCTAATTGTGAATAACAATTGTGAGGATTTGAGAAAAAAGTAAACCATTTTTCAGTTAGGTTATGTGATTGCCAAATATCAAGTAATTTAGTTATTTTAAAAACAGATTTTAAAGTATAAAAAGCTTTAGATGGGCGATATTTAAACTGTGATGATCTATCTAACAATGGATCACATAATAAATTAAAGTCTCCTCCTATAACGAGTGGAACATTACCTAGTTTGCGTACCTCTGTGGTAAAAAAGGACCAAAATTTGGAATCATCGCTTGTTGGTCAATAAACATTAATTAAGTAAATTGGTGTGGTATCCAATTTAATTTTACCAATAATGTACCGACCTTCTGTATCTGAAAATGTACTGAAAATTTGAACATGTACGTTTTTTGAAAAAAGAATAGCTACTCCATTTTTTGTATTAATTGCAGGTGAAGAAACTATATTACCAACCCATTTCTTCCGTATATATGATAAAATGTTTTCATCAATATGCGTCTCCTGTAACAAACAAATATCAGCTTTGTGGCTTCCTAAATAATCTAACATTTAAACATATTTAACAGGATGTCTTAAACATTTGACATTCAAAGACACAATTTTAATATGATTGAAATTAGCCATATGGTAATAGAGAAACCAACAAGAGAGAATAGAACAATAGAGAATAGCACATCAGAAGTAGCTCTAAACAAGATAATTAGGGTAATAAGGAAAGACAAGGACAAACATTTATAAGACAACATGAAAACATAGATAGAATAGTAGAATCGGAGACACACATGACCAAGAACAGTCTCCTGAAAAATTGAAAAACACATGTATGGTAATCAGAGGAAATAAGGGCAATTTAGGCTGAGAAAGAAAGCGTATAAAAATGATCTAGAGAAATGCACAAATATTTAAAGTCAAGTATTTGTACCATTTGTTTCCATGGACATCTATGATTGTTGATCCAAGAAAGTACGTAGATCTTCTGGTCGTTGAAAGGATTTTGAAATGCCATCTAACCAGACACTCATAGCAGAAGGATCGAAAAGACCATATTTGAAGCCTAAGCAGCGTAGCCGTGGTTTCAATTCAGTAAATTCTTTACGTATTTAAACAGTTTCCTTGGCAAAGTCTTGTTGTATGAAGATCCTATTTCCATTTCACATTGAAGATGGAATTTCTCTAGCTGCTCCTCTAATCATCTCCAAATGGTTATGGCATGGAACTTTGAATATCATTTGCCGCGGTTGGCTATGACGAGGGTTTCTGTGAGAAGGAATTCCATGAGCTTTGTCTATTTTGATTTTTTCAGAAAATTGCGGTTTTAATAGACCTGGCAACAATTTTTCCAAATATTCCTTACAATCATTTCCTTCCACATCGTCTGGTAGATTAAAAATATGAAGGTTATTTTCACAGTTACGGTTTTCTAAATCCAACAACAACTGACTCCATGGCGAAATCTTTTCCACAATAGGTGTAAAGCTATCAATTTTAGCTTTATTATCTTGGATTCTAATTGAGTTATCTGAAACTTTCATTGAGATGCTAACCATGTCTTTACGAATATTTTTGATTTCAAATGCAATAGAGTCAGTATTTTGAGGTACTGCTTGTAATTCCTCTAACAAAGTGGACAGAGAAGGCTCATTTGAGTCCACAATCTTCGATTTCACAGGGGGTGATGAAATAGTTTGTTTGCACTTGTTACTCCCTGTGGAGTTGATTTTTCCTTCCATTTTATTGAATTAAAACCAAGCAAATAATTTTTCCACAAAGTCAAAATATAGATATGAAAAATAGAAATATTCACCAAGTAGAGAAGAATGCAGCAGCTAAAACTGACTGTGGGAGTGGTTCCATGCCTCCAGTGTCTCCCTTTCCTGGTAGTACAGCTCCGCCTCGCTGAGAGAAATACAAGCTACGTAAGAGCAGAGCAGCCGGTGAGAGCAGCAACTAAGGAAATCCCTTCAAATTGACTTAACGCTCCATTAAAGCCTGCCAAAGTGAAGCGCTTGGGAAGACTCACAACACTCTTCTAAAATTGTACTCAACTGAAGCCCCAATCGTTTATAAATTAACATTGTTAAAATGGGCTAAAACGCCCCTCAGCGGGAGGCAACCATCTTGGTGTGCGTGATCGCGCGACTTTCATAGTGCCCTCTTTTCAAGTTTCTCCATTTGGAAGATAAAAGACTGTCATTATTTAAGATGCTTTCCATCTATCACTCCTGCTCCCATTCACTCCCCAATAACAGATTCATCTTCATTTGTAACATGAATAGTTCTAAAGGGAGGACTATTTGTCTTAATGAGGAGGGACACATTTAGAGAGGGTGAGGTGGTCTCTGATACTTGGCGCATGGAGTTGATTGGAAACTCATCTGCAACAAGGTGCCTGAAGGTTCTGGGATTAGAAAGGTCTGCTGGCACAAAGACAGTAATAACAATGTACTTCACTGTAATCATTCTTTCCTATGAGACACCCTCAAGTGAGAGACAGTTTCAGTAACTCCCGCATCATTTTTTTAGAGGTCATTTCAGTAAATAAATGGGCGTAGAGCAACCCTTTGTCCTCTGTGTGCCTTGCAGTGTTGCCCTCTCTTTCTTACACAACTGGGTGTTCATTACACCTGAAGGTTGGACGCTTCGCAGAATAGTGTAGGTTTTTTTGGTTTTCCTTCTGTTGTCTGACTCACATGCCTGGTATTTGGCACACAAGAGCAAACTGATTCATTTTTACTTGAGTTCCCTAAGTAAGCTAGAAGTGCGACCCATGCCCGGAGAAGTCAGCAAGCACCTCTGGAAACTTTGTAAACAAAACCAGGGCTTTGATTGTGTGGGGATCCTATCACCCTCAGACCTAGTGGTAATTAAAGCTGACATTGAACCCGCCCTTGCATTCTTGTTCCCCCCTAAATGGCAAAACACTGATGGATTTCTGAACAATTGAATGAAAAAAATGTAAGATAATCAATGCCGTGGTTATCGGTCACTTTTTACTTAATCTTGCATATCCTAGGAGTGTCAGCTATTTCCAGGATGTTCTTATTCATTTTTTTATTTTTTCTGTGTAGCATATTACTCTTGTATAGGTCCTACTTTGAACTGAATCTCCTCCAGGTGTTTACAATGGGCCATGATTGACAACACCGGAGGTGAGACTGAAGGCAGTGCCAGCTTCTCACTGTGCCTGTCAATGGGTCAGAAAGGTGTTCGGAATTCATGGTCACCCAAGCAGAGCCTACAGAGCAATGATCATTTATTCCAGTTGCAATTATGATTCTGTGTAAATGTGTGTGAAGGAGGTAAACAGTTGTCAAAATATTTACAAGGTGAAAGTAAAACAAAATGCAGTGTTTACATGCGAGTGAGACTGTTGTGTGTTTGGGGCTAGAAAAGAGATGCAAGGATGTGCATTCAGGAGAGAGCGATTAAAGAGGGTGCTGAAGAGCAAAGAGATGAGGTTTAGGCCTGGTTGAAATTTAAATTATGCCTGCTTATTTCACTTTAACCTTGTTACAATCAATCAATCAGTAGATTTGTAGAGCGCTACTTGTCACCCTGAAATGACACCATTACTCCACTTATCATAAATACACCCCATTTATGGGAGACATCAAGCACATGGAAAAGCACCACCATGGTGCCTGTTATGCACAGTCCTTTTGTTTTGCTGCACCTTAAGTCAAAAAAGGAAATTTTACATAATCACGTGAAAACAAAATACATACATTTCACACATCCCTAATGAGGGATATTAAGATATGCAGATGGATGAGATGTGGAGAGAAAAAGGGCGTCCTTCTCTAACAGAGTGAAAATAACAGGATTAATTGAGACACACTGAACACCACTAATCCTTCCACAGGCCTCAGTAATGATTCACAATCTCATGATGTCAGAAATGAAACATTTGCAATAATCATTGATGTTACTCATTTGTCTTAACCAGCTCATAACCACTGACGAAAGCCAATAATCATGGCTGGTGTTAGGTGTATGGCAATTGTTGCATTATATATCTTATTTTTGCAGTTTTATATAACACAAACCTCTCACAAAGGCTCTGGAGCACTCTACACGAGCACCAGATTACTTTACACCAGGTCAGATTCATTTTACTTCCTTTTAGGCGCAGGGAGGTTCAGTGATTTGCCCAGAATGACAAGATGTTGAGCTGATGCCAGGACTTGAACCTGGTCACCCAGTTACAAAGTCTGCAGTACAGATCATTAGGCCACATCTCCTTCTCAGTCCCAAAATCCCCACTTCCCATATCTGGATGCAGTAACAGGAAGCCGAGAGAGGAACCAAAATACCGCTCCGGTGGCACACTATGGAAACCACAGAAATGTAGTTTATATGTTTAAGCCATACCCATAAGTGCATAAGCTACGTCTTCCTACTGCATAATAAAGGTAGAATAGGAATTATCTACTTTTTCTATAATTTATAAAGTCTTTCTGCGACTTCCATTTGGAAGAAAAGTTGAAGATTTTCAACCAGGAAGTTGAATGAATAGCTCCATGTTTTTATGAGCTGGATGTGTGTCCCCTGCTTGCAGTTTACCTTTCAGCTGACTCAGTTAGCTCTTTTGGGACTGAAAAGCCCATGCATTCAATGAAAAATACTAAATAACTTGTGTCAGAATGCAAAGGCGAATTGGAAAACAAAAAAAGTCAGGAATGGGGGATGTCACAGATGATATAGGGTCTCTGCGAGCTATGATTTGACACCAGGCCAAGCAAAGTAAATTGATTTTCAACTATTTTATTAAAGACTGACCAAGTTTTAAAGCAGGTCCATATAGGGAAGCTGACTTAGACAATTGTCATCATGGGTTCAATATATAAGTCCCTGTTTCAGGGAGAATCGTTGTAATGATAGACATAACTCCTCATGCAGAATCTGTTGAGGGGCCCCTGAGTCTCCATGAGCCAGTGGTTGCTGGTGGGGGCCACCTGAATTTATTTTTGGGGACTAGCGCGTATTTTTCTGCATCAGGAATGTACCATAGCAAGAGAGGGAGAAACTCAAAGTGGAAAGATGGAGTAAGAGAAAGACTGAAATAACATCAGAAAGGGAGAAAGCAGGAAGCTGCAAGAGTGAGGTAAAGAGGGAGGGAATGTCTGGTAGTGCATTAAAGAGGCCTCAGGTGCTTTGGTGTTTGGAGCACTAGTATTAAAAATTGCAACAGCCACGGGCTCCTGAGCTTAGCCTTGGGCACCAGCAATCATTCATTTAAAAGTTAAGCACTGATACTATGCAAATTATGTGGAAGCAGTCCATCAGGAACCTGGTCTTCATAGACTCTGCTTCTGAGCAGGTAAAGCTTTGAGATGGGGGTGCTGCTGCTGGAGCGGGTTTTATTTTAAAAATGTGTATACCCTCTCCATTTTGCATGTTTTTATTAATAAGAATAATTAACTAATTGTAATTGTATTAATTGGATTGTTGTGGAATTCAATCAACCTGACTATTAAGAATACACGTGGGAATTGCATTTGCATGGCCTAAATAATACGTAAACTAAATCGTGTACGCATATTGATCATAGATAATTAGAATATTGCATGATTATATGTTGCTTCCGTGATGTAATTGTGATTTGTGCTTTATAATATGAGTATAACCTGCAATGAGTGTTGCTTTTGCTAGATAAATACACACACCTATGGGTATTAGTAAGGGAATAACATTTTATTAGTCATTTCTATGTATTAATTACGTTTTTGTGTTTCTTTGCTTAAGTTGACCATTTGGAGTGGCCACAAAATGGCCGACATCCCTATCTGACGAATTGATCCCATTGTGGAAGTCTCTGGGTGAAGTGCGCATGCGTCACCATCAGCAGCAGTGGCCTTCCTGTGACCCTAACTCGACTGTGCCCCTCAAGGACGTTCTGCGCTACAAGCCAGCTGCCCTGAAAGAAACATTAAAAAGATACTTTGGACAGGAAAAATTATGAACTACATCTAAAGAGACATTTAGCGCATGGGAACCCTGTTGAACAATTTTAACTGACCAACCAGAGTCATTCAAAATTAATATTCGATACTTTTGGAATGTGATTTTTCTATAAAATACCATAGAATAGAGAGGTTGGGAGCGAGACCCTTCAGCAGATTTCGATTTCCTGACGTTATGCTGATGGAGAGGACGGTGACACTGCAGGACAGCTGTTACTCTGAATCTTTGACTGACTGAACTGATGACCAAAACTCTGACTTAGAAGACGACATTTAGCTAGAATAGGTAAATATGATGGTCAAGCTGCTTAATTAATCAATGATTTTTATTTAGATAACATTTAAATGAATTATTACAGAACTGTGTCGGGTCATTTTTATTAATGTGAAAATGTATTAATGTAAAGAAATATAGATTTAGAAACCACTTTAACCAAAAGCTAGCTGATTCATGGCCTATCCATGGAAGGGATACTAATGGTGATGTTCAGGTCTTAATGAGGGAAAGAAGGTGAGGTGGATCTATCGCTCATTGGAGACAAACAGGTATTTCTTTCCATTACAGCGAATGGAATAATCACCTCCTTAGAAACACAGACCAATAGAGAATGAATGTTGGTGTTATGGGCCCCACCAGCGAAAGTAGTGAATGAGTTTGTCTATGTGATTTGCGGTCTGTGATGGAGGCAGGGATTTTGCATTCCGCGCTGCATCAGTTTTCCTGGTAGCAGAGATATGGTTAGCTACTGTTTTGGTTTTGGTGATCATTGCTTGTAAATAGCTTATTGATTACTGATTATTGATTGATATTGGTTTATGTACTAACACTCTATGTTGAGTTGTGTCGAGTTATATGTTTTTAGCACGGCTTCTGGGATGTAGGAAGTCGGAAGTTTGTAACAGTTCCGTAGTAGAGCAGAGGTAAGCGCTGTTCTCGGGAAAGACGGAATTGTGGTTGCCCGTAGGTACACGGGGAAGAAATGTGTGACAAGAGAAGTTGCACGGCGCATTGTCTGGGTTCGATTCGGTAGCATCGTCGTGTGTTGCCATTAGAAATATTCTCTGGGCCCGATTCACAGAACTAACTTAAGACAAAATCCTAAACTTACTACCATTTTGGTATTCACAGAAGGCACTTTCTCATTTTGGTATTCACAGAAGGCACTTACTCATTTCGGTATTCACAGAAGTTAGGAGTCCTAACTTTAGGACTCCTAAATGCCTTCTGTGAATACCGAAAGTCTTAAAGTTAGGATTTTTCTCAGTTTAGTAGTAGTATAGTTAGGACTCCTAACTTTAGGACTCATAAATGCCTTCTGTGACTACCGAAAATCTTAAAATTAGGATTTTTCTCAATTTAGTAGTAGTAAAGTTAGGACTCCTAACTTTAGGACTCCTAAATGCCTTCTGTGAATACCAAAAGCCTTAAAATTAGGATTGTTCTCAGTTTAGTAGTAGTATAGTTAGGACTCCTAACTTTAGGACTCCTAAATGCCTTCTGTGAATACCGAAAGCCTTAAAATTAGGATTTTTCTCAGTTTAGTAGTAGTAAAGTTAGGAGTCCTAACTTAAGGACTCCTAAACTGAGAAAAATCCTAATTTTAAGACTTTTGGTATTCACAGAAGGCATTTAGGAGTCCTAAAGTTAGGACTCCTAACTTCTGTGAATACCGAAATGAGTAAGTGTCTTCTGTGAATACCAAAATGAGTAAGTGCCTTCTGTGAATACGAAAATGGTAGTAAGTTTAGGATTTTGTCTTAAGTTAGTTCTGTGAATCGGGCCCTCTGTGTGAGAGAAGTGTGTATGATAGCAAAGAGTTACCTGTGAAATTTTGGTCTTAGGTACCAGGAAACCAAATGGCATACCGATAACGCTTATCACTGAAAAGGTAGCAGGTGTTCTCTGAGCTTGTTAGAAGGACAAAGTAGAGGGAAGCACTGCTTTGTTAAAGAATGTCATAATTCTCTAGTGGGGCAGAGGTAAGCGCTGCTCTCGGAAAAGACAGAAGTCTGTGTGAATGGTCTACATTTTTCCCTGCATGACAGTGTGTGTATGAAAAAGGCATTCCGATTAATGGCGAAACTCTAGTGTTATTTCTCAGGAGCATTGGGTCTCTAACTAAGTGTCCTAATTCTAGAGAAGCGGTTAGTTAATGCTTGTTAGAAGGGTAAGGTAGAGGGATGTGCTACTTTATCAACGGAAGTAATGCTTCTGTAGTAGGGCAGAGGTAAGCGCTGCTCTCGAGAAAGATGAAATTCGAGAGAAAGGTCTATTGCTGTTCTTTGGTTAGCGGAGCGGACAATGGAGATGTTTTTGTTTTGTTACTAATAGAATTGTAAAAGTTGCAATAAAAGTTCACTGAGCGGACTTGTAAAGGAGGGGTAGACAGGAGCAGACCTGCCGCAGCGGCTGCTAACGTCAGAACGACCGCGCTGGGATTGGACAGTCGGTCAGAAGTGTAAAACGCTCCGGATTGGTGCGTTAGTGTAAAGCCGCGCTAGGATTGGAGAAGTACAGGGTGACGTAAACGCTCCCCATTGGTGCGTTAGTGTAAGTCGCGCTGGGATTTGAGGATTGTGACAGTGACGTAGACGCTCCTGATTGGTGCGTTAGCGTGAGTCACGCTGTGAGTGGACAGAATAGTGGTACAGTTGTAGAGAAGACTAGCGATACACGGAAACTAAGAAAATGTATTACCAGCCACCAGACAAGGAGAAGAGGTCGTGGTTTGGCAAAATTAAGAAGTGGTTTAAGAAAGATAAACAGGTCAAAACTAGGGAAGGACAGTTACTTCCTCCACCGAAAACCCCCGCATCTTTGATGATTGCGAAATATAGGTATCATACTTGTATTTGGTTAGACAATTGGGTAAAATATACCCAGGACGATGGAGTCTTGGGGAGGAATGTCGTTACAACGCACACTTTTACAACGCATGCACTTACAACGCATTTTTTACAACGCAACATCCACTACAACGCATTCCATTACATCGCATGACACTACAATGCATTTTTAAAAACTACCTTTACAACGCATTCCATTACATCGCATACTACCTTTACAACGCATACCATTACAACGCATAATATTAAATTGCATTTAAGGTAAGTATTAGATAGTGTAGGGTTAAAAATTAGTATTCTAACTCCAGGGGGTGCAACAGTAGGGTAATTGTTGGATAGTATAGGGGTAAAAATTACTATTCTAACTCCAGGGGGTGCAACAGTAGGGAAAGTGTTGGATAGTATAGGGGTAAAAATTACTATTCTAACTCCAGGGGGTGCAACAGTAGGGAAAGTGTTGGATAGTGTAGGGGTAAAAATTACTATTCTAACTCCAGGGGGTGCAACAGTAGGGTAAGTGTTGGATAGTATAGGGGTAAAAATTACTATTCTAACTCCAGGGGGTGCAACAGTAGGGTAAGTGTTGGATAGTATAGGGGTAAAAATTACTATTCTAACTCCAGGGGGTGCAACAGTAGGGAAAGTGTTGGATAGTATAGGGGTAAAAATTACTATTCTAACTCCAGGGGGTGCAACAGTAGGGTAAGTGTGGGATAGTATAGGGGTAAAAATTACTATTCTAACTCCAGGGGGTGCAACAGTAGGGTAAGTGTTGGATAGTATAGGGGTAAAAATTACTATTCTAACTCCAGGGGGTGCAACAGTAGGGTAAGTGTTGGATAGAATAGGGGTAAAAATTACTATTCTAACTCCAGGGGGTGCAACAGTAGGGTAAGTGTTGGATAGTATAGGGGTAAACATTACTATTCTAACTCCATGGGGTGCAACAGTAGGGTAAGTGTTGGATAGTGTAGTGTAATATTATGCGTTGTAATGGTATGCTTTGTAAAGGTAGTATGCGATGTAATGGAATGCGTTGTAAAGGTAGTTTTTAAAAATGCGTTGTAGTGTCATGCGATGTAATGGAATGCGTTGTAGTGGATGTTGCGTTGTAAAAAATGCGTTGTAAGTGTAGTGCGTTGTAAAAGTTGCGTTGTAAAGGTTGTTCCCCGAGTCTTGGCATTTCCAGAACATGGTTCCTTTAATTTGGCCGTTTTAAGTTAAGAAACCTACGAGAGAAGTGATGTAAAAGATCCCCTTGAATTGAACAAGGAAGAATTGGCAGCATTCAAACGATTGAAAGAGGGTTTGTGTGAAGCACCAGCACTAGGCATGCCTGATTACGAGAAAGAGTTTGAGTTGTATTGCAGTGAGAGAAATGAATGTGCACTTTCTGTGTTGATCCAGAAACATGGAAGGTTGAGGAGACCAATTGCATACTTTTCATCAATGCTTGACCCAGTAGCTGCAGCTTTACCTGGGTGTCTGAAGGCAGTGGCTGCAACATGTCGAAGCTTGGAGCAGAGTGAAGGAATTGTGATGGGATATCCGTTGAAAGTGTTTGTACCTCATGAAGTCGCGATCCTTTTGACAAGGAGTCGTACTCAGTATATGACACATAGTCGGCTGACTAAGTATGAAAAGGTCATATTAGGTGCAACAAATGTGAGCGTTGCGAGGTGTTTGAATGTGAATCCTGCAACTTTGTTACCTGATGCTGAAAATGTGGAAGTGAGAGATGAAGCAGATCATGGTTGTTTGGACGTGCTTGAGTATTGCACAAAGCCACGACCAGATATAAAAGATGTACCTTTGCCAGAAAGTGACTTCGTGTTGTTCGCTGATGGGTCATGTTTGAGAACAGGTGAAAGAGTGCTAAGTGCAGCATATGCAGTATGCGCGGTTGCTACAGTGATGGAAGCATCATACTTGAAAGGAGTGAGATCAGCCCAAGTAGCTGAACTTGTTGCTTTGACTAGAGCATGCAAAATTTGGAAAAGTGTGAGAGTGACTGTGATACCTGACAGCCAGTATGGCTTTGGGGTCGTCCATGATTTTGGCCAACTTTGGCTACAAAGAGGTTTCCTGACCTCAAGTGGGACCACTATTAAGAATGCTGAAGTGGTTGGAAAGTTGATTGAGGCGATACAGCTGCCTAGACAATTGGCTGTGGTGAAATGTGCAGCCCATAGTCAAGGTAGTGATTACATCACTACCGGAAATAGGTACGCGAACGATATGGTACAGTATTGTGCACAAATTAAAAATTCTGTCAATCGGGCAAAGGAAAGAGAAATGTTGTCTTGCTCCTTAATGTTTACTAACGTTGTGGGAACTTGGGAAGAAGTGAGACAATTGCAGGAAGAGTCAGGAGATGAGGAAATGAAACAGTGGATAAAAGCAGGGTGTGCACCAAGAGAAAAGGACCGTTTGTGAGTCTATTGAGATGGAAGACCAGTGATGCCTGATAGCATGATGTCTACCATGGCACGGATGTATCATGGCCGGGGACACATAGAGAGAGACGCCATGATTAGGTCTTTTAGGCAGACCTGGTATAATCCAAAATTCAGACTTGTTGCAGAAAGTTTATGCCAGAGATGTCTAATATGTCAGCAATACAATCCTGGGAGGAAGACAGTGGTGAGTCTAGGAATCATAGGCCGAGAAGGAGGGCCTTTTACCAGAATGCAGGTTGATTTAATTGAAATGCCTCCATGTCACAGACTGAGGTATGTTCTGGTTATAGTCTGCCTATTCTCTAGGTGGGTGGAAGCATTCCCAACAAGAAGAAATGATGGGATGACAGTGGCAAAGCTACTTTTGAGAGAATTCATCCCCAGGTTTGGGTTTCCAGTGACTCTTGAATCAGACAGAGGAGGACATTTCCATAATGAGATAGTAAAATTGATTAGTGAAGCATTGAATGTACACCAGAAACTACATTGTGCCTACCGACCAGAGGCTTCTGGTGTGGTTGAACAGATGAATGGTACAATCAAAAATAGGATTGGGAAAATGTGTTTAGCCACAGGTATGAAATGGCCTGATGTCTTGCCTCTAGTACTTATGACAATAAGGGCAATACCAGACAGAACTACAGGGTTAATTCCTCATGAAATAATCATGGGACGAGCAATGAGGCATGTGTTCATTCCAGTCAACAAGCTGATGACAATAACTGATGACATGGTGTTGGAATACTGTAAAGGCCTGGCTGACACAGTTCATTCTGTGTTTCATCAGGTTGGAGCGGATGCCACCACTCTTGAAAGGAAACCAGCCCATGATCTGAGCCCAGGAGACTGGGTAAGGATAAAAGTCCACAGAAGAAGAAACTGTTTGGTTCCAAGGTGGGGAAAACCAAGACAAGTCATTCTGACCACGACAACAGCTGTGAAGTGTGCTGGAGTGAAAAACTGGATCCATGCCAGCCATACTTTGAGGATACCAAATCCAGTTGACAGCAAAGAAAAAGAGTACTATGATGAATCAGAGTCAAGTACTGAATCAGATAATGAAGAGCCAAAAACACAAGAAAATCCTGAAAGGGGGGAAAAAGAACCTGATCAAATATTAGTCCCCAAAAGTATCTCTCTGAGAAGAAGATTGCAGATTTCTGATACCAGTTCAGATTCTGAAAACGAACAAGGGAGACAAGGTCCCAGAAAAAAACACAGAAAGAAAAAAGGAAAAGATAATGAAGAAGCAGTAAAAGAAATTTGAGAAAAGGAAGTTCCAGATGAAAGACCGAGAGAAATTCCACCTGAAATAATAGATCTAAGTGGAGAAGGGACAGGTACAGAGAGAAAGGGACAGATTGCGGAAGACCCCCGAGGAGGTGTAGGGAACTGCAACATCCAGCTAGGTGAAGGGACAAGTAGCCAGCACGAAGTAGGGAAAACAAAACAAGTGGTGGAAAAAGAAGTCGTTGAAAAGAAAAAGCAAGTTGAAACAGAATCTGAAGAGAGTGAAAACGAAATACCAGAAGGTCGAGTTCTAAGGAAAAGGGCTTGGAGAGAAGAAAAGAATAATAAAGAAGGTAAACAGAAAAGAGTTAACAAGGATGAAGTGTGGCCAAACAAAATAAAGAGATTGAGATATCGGCTGACACGAGTGAAATCACCAAGGGCAGATCAGGTGAATGAAGTGACAAGCCAAGAAAAATCAAAAGAAGAAGAGACTACTCAGAATAAAGAAGAAGGAAAAAGGACAAGGAAACCTAACCAGAAGTATAAGTCGCCGGAATGGACGTACGTGGCTCTGCCTGAAGAAAAACAAGAGGCAGATAGTCAAGGGAATCCAGAGGAGGCTGTACTGAAAGTGGTTGAAGAGGAATAAGAAGCATGAATCCTGAGAGTTATCTTATCCGATATCGGAGAAGAAGAAACAGAAGATCAGGAAATTCTGTACTTGAATGAACAGAAGGAAGTGAAGAACGATGAAATGCCAAACTGAGAAAATCTAGAAAACTACTGATGAAGGAATAACAATTGAGTCAAAAGATAGATACTGGTAGAACCAAGTAGGGCCTTAGAGCCTAAGGTTAGAAAAGTAGTTGTGAAGTAGAAGAGGCTAAGTCAAAAGACACAGTCCAAATTAACAAAGATGGCTAACATAGATAGTAGCAAAAGTAGATGTACATTCATGAAAAGATGGTGTAAAATGTGTTGTTGTTTTACAGGATTATTAATGTTTTTATGGAGCATACTTGCTCTTTTAATTTCTTTTAAGGTTACTATAGATACACTAGAAGGACATAATGAAACCATTACTAACATAGGGAAGATTCAAAAGGTAGTTCCGACTAGAATAGATTATAATTACTTACATAAAGATAGGTCTATTAATGATTTTTCAAATAATGTGTTTTCAAAGTTATTGTATGAATATGTAAAGACCATGGACGTAAGGGACTGCTACGTATGCATGCAGTTACCTGCATCTGTGTCAGAGGGAGTGACTTATCATCACCTTCCAGCAACGTATGGAATAGCTTGTAGTGTGATAGCTAGCTTATTTTATCAGACAGGCAAATTAGAATATTATTTTTCAGATGTAGATAACATTTTCGCGCAAGTGCCTGCTAATAACAAACTAAACAAAGTAAGACCTGCTAAGGTATTAGGTGAATTTTTCTTAGAAACTAAAGAACTAACATTAGAATATATATTTAAAAATAATTTGACTTGCAGTTTGAAGAAAGAAGAAAAGACATTCCTAGACATGGTCGAGGAAAGGAGATTGAAAATACAAAGAAAGGCATCTGAAGGAAAAGGGGAGAAAACAGTCTGGGATGTAGAAATGGAAAAACATTTGAAGGGAGAGTCTAATCCAACACTGGCTTTAGATTGGCCTCAGAAAGGGAAATTGTGTATAAGAAGGAATCAAACGGCGTATGACAATTATTTTCTAGGGAATAGTGAGTGCCATGATACATACCGAATCATGGGTGGATGGGGATTTAAAGGTGGAAGAGATCCAGTTTTCCCTGGACTTTATTTTATCCGTGGGAACAGGGCATATTATCGTTTGCCAGACCATTGGTATGGCACATGTTACGTAGGCCTGGTTTTTCCAAAAATCTTTCACATGGACAGAGGTAAAGATGGTGTACATGGTTTAGGTAATCATTTAGTAAGTAGTAAGAGAGAATCTTGGGCAGAAATTGTAGGTGACATTTTTGGAGCATTGATACCAGTAGTGGGAATATCTCTGAATGCGCACAATATTAGAAAATTATCAACAGTAGTGGATCGCTTGTCAACAAGCACCGCTGGAGGATTCTTATTGGTTAATACTGAAATGGTTGCCAATGCGTGCTATGGTAATGCAAAATCGACTTGCCCTTGATATATTATTCAGTGGAATAGAAGTGGTCCCAGAGTATAAATGGAGATTTAAGAAAGATCAACAAAAATTGCAACAATTATAAGGCAAAACCATAGTGTTATTTAATCACACTAGGAACAGGCAAATAAATGCATACAGTAAATCACACTATTTACAAATGTGCAGGGTGCCACGGGGGTGGGAAGGGAGTGAAGGAATGGGTAGGGTATTTGAGTAAGTGACATAAACAATTTCAAAACAATGGTACAAATCAATTGTTGGGCACCTTAGTGGCGTGCCAAAGGTTCAAAAGTCATTCATGAACAAAATCAAATATTATTGCCAAGAAGCCATATACAAATGAGAGTTCACAGTGCTCAACGCACTATTGAGGGTACTGGCATGATGGGATGTCGACGTTTCGACCCCTCTTCAAAGGTAGGTAAATTAATTCCTTACAGGTGGGGTCTTCCTCAGGACGGAAGAGGATGGTGAACCGGGGAAGGTAGGCACCTATGCAAAGATATAGGTGAAGATTAAAAAGGGAATAGTGCCAGGCGGACATTCAACTGTAGGACTAGATAAGGATATGACTGCCATAATTACCAGAGAAAAAGAAGGCATCAAGTCAGTGACAGCTTGGCATCTGGGCACAGAGGCTCAAAAGTCAGGTGGGAGTGAAAGTCACCTACAAGTTAATTTAAAAGCGACAGTAAGGTCAAAAGTGCAAATGGCTAGAAAAACGGGAGGTGGGTGATGACTCCAAGTAAATCTAGACTCACGTTTATTATTTGAAAAAAGGAGGAAACGAATACTCCATCGGAAACACACCGCTGTATAATCGGTATGTGGGGTGAGACGAATCACCAAAGAAACAGCCTCTAAAAACAAATGGAGAGAGCGCTCTATAAATGAGTGAAACAGAAGGTGGTCCTAAACTAGAGAAATACAGAGCTAACAGGACCTGGTAACCCACATTATCATCCGTAGACTGAGATGTCATGAAACGGGACTAAGAAGTCCAGTGAAAAGCAAAACTGGGAAAATGTATAAGTCGAAACCAGCAGGAATTGCTTATACCCAAAGGAAAACCAAAAAGGGCGATTAATCATATGGTGCACATAATAAAAACAATATATGCGTCCGAAATTAACTGTGAGTGATAGAGGGGGACTAAAGAAATAAACAGGGACAGAAATTCTAGGTCAAATAATCCAAGTAAACGGAGTGTCATCCGACAGGTTCCCTTACCTAGAGACGGCGTACCAGACTGAGCTCGCTCGATTCTAACAGCTAACTGAGGACGCGGAGCGGCTCCCAGATAAGGAGAACGCTGAAACCGCGTGACGTTCAACCGGGTGCAGCAGCTGGATGCTGCCAACAACGGGAGATTAGAAGAAAGACCATTCGAGTCGGTCATTTGCAAAGTTGGGAAAAAGAAGGTGCGTAAATAAAGTCCCACACTAAATAAATAGAGTAAATAGAATAATTTCAAATTAAATGTGTACACGGAAAATACAAAACTGAAAGGGCATCGTCAGGGCCCGGGGGAACAACCTTAATCAAAGGAATGTATACGTAGGGGATCACGTAGAAGTAACAAGAGAGAATCGATTGTACACTTTGGGATTGCAACATGGCATAATATATACAGTGAGGCTCTTGATCAATTAAGTAATCACATAAAAGAAAAAACAATTGTAAAATGAATGCATTTGGTTCAAAGCGTCTCAGGGATGAGAACCGGCACAATATATTAACGAAAAAAAGGGGGAACAGTGGTTGTTTAAAACAGACAGACATATGTGCTCATTTCGGTCAGCAATTACAGATGAGAAAGTAAAAAGAGGTTACATTAGAAAAATGACATCAAAAAGTAATGTTACTACATGTCAATGGATACAAGCTTGCTGGATAAGACAGACTATGGTTCCTGTGAGTGAAAAACAATGCATGTGCATAATACGTACATTTGGTCGAAAAAGCTCATGGTCAGCATCATACAGTGTCTAAGAAATAACGTTAACCACAGGTTAGAGAAAGGGCTGGGGAGAACAGAGCAAAAGAGAACCTAGTTCATGTGCTACCGAGGGTAGCTAATTGGGCATTACTCGGGTCTTGCTCATTTAAACCAGTTAGGATAGTGTCAAAACGGATCATCATTTTTGACTCTCTAATGAGCAGGATGGAGGATATATTACCTCCCCGAGGTCCCAGTTCTGTCTTTTCCAAGACGATCCATTTCATTTCTTCGGGATGGTGTCCCAGTTGGTGATAGTGATCAACTAAGGGTGCACCTGTCACATTACATCTGATTCGACTTTGATGTTGAAGGATTCTTGCCTTGACTTTCTGTTGTGTCTGGCCAATATATAGTCGGTCACATGGACACAGGATCCCATAGATGACGTTGCTAGAATTGCAGTTGGTATGTGATTGTAAAATAATGGTCTGATGCTGGTATTCGAATTTCTTTGATTGCATAGTTGTGGGGCATGCTTTACACGAGCCGCACTTGAAGTGACCTATGATGGGTGGTAAACTCCAGAGTGATAGAATCGTTGGTTCAACCGGGTCCTCAAGGAAGGAATGTACCACGTGGTCCTTGATGCTCATTGCTTTCTTAAAAGAGTGCATCGGTGGGTCAGGTTGGTCAATCTCCGTGGATATAATGTTCCAGTGTTTATTGATGATCTTTTTCACTGCATTACTGCGCGTGGAGAATGTTGTAACACAAATCATTTTGTTATTTTGACTTGATGTATCGCGATGTTTAGGCGAAAGCAGAATGTCCCGTGGGTTGTACCATGCCCTCTTCCGGGCCCTCTTAACCAGGCGTTTAGGGTAACCTCTTAGTATTAACCTGGCTGTTAGGTTCTCAGACTCTGTAGTGTAGTCAGATCGTTTCGTGCAGTTCCTGCGGATCCGCAGGAACTGTCCCACTGGTAGATTGTCGCGCAAGCCGCGCGGATGGTGGCTACTGTATCTCAGTAGGGAATTCCTTTCCGTTGGCTTCCTATACAGGGTAGTAAGAAGTTTATCATCTTCGTGGAAGATTTTTAAATCGAGGAAAGGTATCTCCTGTGTGCTGGACTGCATAGTGAACTGAATGTTAGGGTCGCACTGGTTTAGCCATTGGTGGAACAAATTGAGTTGGATAGTCTCACCATTCCAAATCATCAATATATCGTCAATATATCTCTTCCAAGTGTTGACATGTGCCAAAAAAGGGTTGTTGGTGAGGACAAACCGCTTCTCAAAGTTGTCCATATAAAGGATCGCTAGATCTGGTGCGAAGGCAGCCCCCATCGCGACTCCTTTTGTTTGTACATAGTACTTCCCTTGGAAGTAAAAGAAATTCTTTTTCATAGCGATGGTCAAAAGAGCTATGATAAAGTCTGTAGGTACCCTTGTTGGTGCTGGTCTTAGATCCAGTGCTTCTCGCATAACTGTCAATGCAGGCTCCTGCGGGATGCTAGTATATAGTGAGACTATGTCGCAAGTGACAAGTAACTGCTCGCATGGGTTGAAGGGTTGTTGATCAATCATTGTAATAACTTGCATGGTGTCTCGGAGGTATGTTTCTGTTTCTTCTGCCAATGGTTTCAAGAAAATGTCTATGTACTTACATAGAGGTTCCAAAAGTGATCCGCAGCCGGATACAATGGGACGACCTGGTGGATGTAGGATATCCTTATGTATCTTGGGTAACGTATAGATGGTGGGTAGTCGTGGATGTTGTTGATTCAGATACTCATATTCCAATTTGCTTAAAAAACCACAGTTTAAAGCATCCAGAGTTATTAAATGGATTTCCTCCATCAGGTCCTTCGTTGGGTCAGACCTCAACAGTGAGTAACTAACACCGTCTTGTAATTGCCGTAGAATCTCCGATCTGTATGCAGTCGTATCTTGCACCACTATAGCCCCGCCTTTGTCGGCAGACTTGATCACAATATCTCTGTTATTTCGGAGGGTTTGGAGAGCCGCTTTCTCAGACTTACTGGTATTCGGTATGGTGTGTTTGTATGTTGAGAGTAAAGTGCCAACATCGTTCAGAACCATGCTCTCGTAAGCCAAAATCCTGCTACTCATAGCATTAGCCGGTGGAAAAAACTTCGATGGAGGCCTTAATCCAGTGACCGACTTGGGTAGGATGTCTTCCTTGTTTTTAAAAAAATACCTGAGACGGATCTTACGGAAAAACCCTTGGAGTTCAGTTTTAAGGTTGAATGTGTTCGGATGGGCAGTTGGGACAAAAGATAGGCCCTTGCAAAGTACCGCCTGTTCGTCGGCGTTGAGGTTGTATGTAGAGATGTTGACCACTGGACTGTCACTGGGCTCTACCATCTGTAGACTTTGCGCCTCGTCGATATCTCTCCGTGGTTCTCTGGCTGGAACCGAACTTGTTTCGGGGTTGTACCTCGGCCTCTGTCCCAATTGGCGCTCGGTGGGTTCTGCTGGCCTCTCGGAGGCCCTCTTGGCCAGTTGCCACCTCGTCCTCGCGGTGGTCTCCATTGGCCTTCCCCTAAAAAAGGGAAATAACCTTGGGGGGGGTTGTACCAGTTGTCTCGGTAATTATACTCGTAGCTGGGGCCAGGAGCCTCCGGATCACTATCAGAACTAACCGTAGAATCGGAAAAAGTGGTGTAGTTCCTTCTTCCTCTGAAGGCTCCTCGTCCTCTGCCTGTGAAGCGGCCAGAGGTATCCTGTTTATAGTAGTCTTCGTTGAGATAGGGATATGTGTTCTTTTTCTCATAGAACCTGATGTCTTTGGAGAGTTTATCCAGTTTTTTATTCTGCGTAGTGGTTTCAAAGTCTTTGAGTGATTTTGTGAGATTCTCAAGAGCACTTTTAGCATTGGTCAAGGTTGAATCCCCTGCAATTTCTTGTTTGAGGGCGGCTATTTCCCTGGTCAAAGTCTGAACTTGCTCAGCCGCAGTTTCTACTCCGAGAACCATCCAATGTCGCGAAGCATTGTTCGCAATGAAACTAAAACCCTCCTTGAATTTTGGTAGATCTACAAAAATAGCAGGTTCATTTCTAATCTGTAGCCCAACTGGTATTATATTCGCCTGTAGATATTTGGTGAGTAAGTGACCATGAAGTTTTGTACGGATTAGTTTCTTTTCCAAGCGTTCAAGTTTAAGTGTTCAACACAGGAACTGCACGAAACGATCTGACTACACTACAGAGTCTGAGAACCTAACAGCCAGGTTAATACTAAGAGGTTACCCTAAACGCCTGGTTAAGAGGGCCCGGAAGAGGGCATGGTACAACCCACGGGACATTCTGCTTTCGCCTAAACATCGCGATACATCAAGTCAAAATAACAAAATGATTTGTGTTACAACATTCTCCACGCGCAGTAATGCAGTGAAAAAGATCATCAATAAACACTGGAACATTATATCCACGGAGATTGACCAACCTGACCCACCGATGCACTCTTTTAAGAAAGCAATGAGCATCAAGGACCACGTGGTACATTCCTTCCTTGAGGACCCGGTTGAACCAACGATTCTATCACTCTGGAGTTTACCACCCATCATAGGTCACTTCAAGTGCGGCTCGTGTAAAGCATGCCCCACAACTATGCAATCAAAGAAATTCGAATACCAGCATCAGACCATTATTTTACAATCACATACCAACTGCAATTCTAGCAACGTCATCTATGGGATCCTGTGTCCATGTGACCGACTATATATTGGCCAGACACAACAGAAAGTCAAGGCAAGAATCCTTCAACATCAAAGTCGAATCAGATGTAATGTGACAGGTGCACCCTTAGTTGATCACTATCACCAACTGGGACACCAACGAAGACTACTATAAACAGGATACCTCTGGCCGCTTCACAGGCAGAGGACGAGGAGCCTTCAGAGGAAGAAGGAACTACACCACTTTTTCCGATTCTACGGTTAGTTCTGATAGTGATCCGGAGGCTCCTGGCCCCAGCTACGAGTATAATTACCGAGACAACTGGTACAACCCCCCCCAAGGTTATTTCCCTTTTTTAGGGGAAGGCCAATGGAGACCACCGCGAGGACGAGGTGGCAACTGGCCAAGAGGGCCTCCGAGAGGCCAGCAGAACCCACCGAGCGCCAATTGGGACAGAGGCCGAGGTACAACCCCGAAACAAGTTCGGTTCCAGCCAGAGAACCACGGAGAGATATCGACGAGGCGCAAAGTCTACAGATGGTAGAGCCCAGTGACAGTCCAGTGGTCAACATCTCTACATACAACCTCAACGCCGACGAACAGGCGGTACTTTGCAAGGGCCTATCTTTTGTCCCAACTGCCCATCCGAACACATTCAACCTTAAAACTGAACTCCAAGGGTTTTTCCGTAAGATCCGTCTCAGGTATTTTTTTAAAAACAAGGAAGACATCCTACCCAAGTCGGTCACTGGATTAAGGCCTCCATCGAAGTTTTTTCCACCGGCTAATGCTATGAGTAGCAGGATTTTGGCTTACGAGAGCATGGTTCTGAACGATGTTGGCACTTTACTCTCAACATACAAACACACCATACCGAATACCAGTAAGTCTGAGAAAGCGGCTCTCCAAACCCTCCGAAATAACAGAGATATTGTGATCAAGTCTGCCGACAAAGGCGGGGCTATAGTGGTGCAAGATACGACTGCATACAGATCGGAGATTCTACGGCAATTACAAGACGGTGTTAGTTACTCACTGTTGAGGTCTGACCCAACGAAGGACCTGATGGAGGAAATCCATTTAATAACTCTGGATGCTTTAAACTGTGGTTTTTTAAGCAAATTGGAATATGAGTATCTGAATCAACAACATCCACGACTACCCACCATCTATACGTTACCCAAGATACATAAGGATATCCTACATCCACCAGGTCGTCCCATTGTATCCGGCTGCGGATCACTTTTGGAACCTCTATGTAAGTACATAGACATTTTCTTGAAACCATTGGCAGAAGAAACAGAAACATACCTCCGAGACACCATGCAAGTTATTACAATGATTGATCAACAACCCTTCAACCCATGCGAGCAGTTACTTGTCACTTGCGACATAGTCTCACTATATACTAGCATCCCGCAGGAGCCTGCATTGACAGTTATGCGAGAAGCACTGGATCTAAGACCAGCACCAACAAGGGTACCTACAGACTTTATCATAGCTCTTTTGACCATCGCTATGAAAAAGAATTTCTTTTACTTCCAAGGGAAGTACTATGTACAAACAAAAGGAGTCGCGATGGGGGCTGCCTTCGCACCAGATCTAGCGATCCTTTATATGGACAACTTTGAGAAGCGGTTTGTCCTCACCAACAACCCTTTTTTGGCACATGTCAACACTTGGAAGAGATATATTGACGATATATTGATGATTTGGAATGGTGAGACTATCCAACTCAATTTGTTCCACCAATGGCTAAACCAGTGCGACCCTAACATTCAGTTCACTATGCAGTCCAGCACACAGGAGATACCTTTCCTCGATTTAAAAATCTTCCACGAAGATGATAAACTTCTTACTACCCTGTATAGGAAGCCAACGGAAAGGAATTCCCTACTGAGATACAGTAGCCACCATCCGCGCGGCTTGCGCGACAATCTACCAGTGGGACAGTTCCTGCGGATCCGCAGGAACTGCACGAAACGATCTGACTACACTACAGAGTCTGAGAACCTAACAGCCAGGTTAATACTAAGAGGTTACCCTAAACGCCTGGTTAAGAGGGCCCGGAAGAGGGCATGGTACAACCCACGGGACATTCTGCTTTCGCCTAAACATCGCGATACATCAAGTCAAAATAACAAAATGATTTGTGTTACAACATTCTCCACGCGCAGTAATGCAGTGAAAAAGATCATCAATAAACACTGGAACATTATATCCACGGAGATTGACCAACCTGACCCACCGATGCACTCTTTTAAGAAAGCAATGAGCATCAAGGACCACGTGGTACATTCCTTCCTTGAGGACCCGGTTGAACCAACGATTCTATCACTCTGGAGTTTACCACCCATCATAGGTCACTTCAAGTGCGGCTCGTGTAAAGCATGCCCCACAACTATGCAATCAAAGAAATTCGAATACCAGCATCAGACCATTATTTTACAATCACATACCAACTGCAATTCTAGCAACGTCATCTATGGGATCCTGTGTCCATGTGACCGACTATATATTGGCCAGACACAACAGAAAGTCAAGGCAAGAATCCTTCAACATCAAAGTCGAATCAGATGTAATGTGACAGGTGCACCCTTAGTTGATCACTATCACCAACTGGGACACCATCCCGAAGAAATGAAATGGATCGTCTTGGAAAAGACAGAACTGGGACCTCGGGGAGGTAATATATCCTCCATCCTGCTCATTAGAGAGTCAAAAATGATGATCCGTTTTGACACTATCCTAACTGGTTTAAATGAGCAAGACCCGAGTAATGCCCAATTAGCTACCCTCGGTAGCACATGAACTAGGTTCTCTTTTGCTCTGTTCTCCCCAGCCCTTTCTCTAACCTGTGGTTAACGTTATTTCTTAGACACTGTATGATGCTGACCATGAGCTTTTTCGACCAAATGTACGTATTATGCACATGCATTGTTTTTCACTCACAGGAACCATAGTCTGTCTTATCCAGCAAGCTTGTATCCATTGACATGTAGTAACATTACTTTTTGATGTCATTTTTCTAATGTAACCTCTTTTTACTTTCTCATCTGTAATTGCTGACCGAAATGAGCACATATGTCTGTCTGTTTTAAACAACCACTGTTCCCCCTTTTTTTCGTTAATATATTGTGCCGGTTCTCATCCCTGAGACGCTTTGAACCAAATGCATTCATTTTACAATTGTTTTTTCTTTTATGTGATTACTTAATTGATCAAGAGCCTCACTGTATATATTATGCCATGTTGCAATCCCAAAGTGTACAATCGATTCTCTCTTGTTACTTCTACGTGATCCCCTACGTATACATTCCTTTGATTAAGGTTGTTCCCCCGGGCCCTGACGATGCCCTTTCAGTTTTGTATTTTCCGTGTACACATTTAATTTGAAATTATTCTATTTACTCTATTTATTTAGTGTGGGACTTTATTTACCCACCTTCTTTTTCCCAACTTTGCAAATGACCGACTCGAATGGTCTTTCTTCTAATCTCCCGTTGTTGGCAGCATCCAGCTGCTGCACCCGGTTGAACGTCACGCGGTTTCAGCGTTCTCCTTATCTGGGAGCCGCTCCGCGTCCTCAGTTAGCTGTTAGAATCGAGCGAGCTCAGTCTGGTACGCCGTCTCTAGGTAAGGGAACCTGTCGGATGACACTCCGTTTACTTGGATTATTTGACCTAGAATTTCTGTCCCTGTTTATTTCTTTAGTCCCCCTCTATCACTCACAGTTAATTTCGGACGCATATATTGTTTTTATTATGTGCACCATATGATTAATCGCCCTTTTTGGTTTTCCTTTGGGTATAAGCAATTCCTGCTGGTTTCGACTTATACATTTTCCCAGTTTTGCTTTTCACTGGACTTCTTAGTCCCGTTTCATGACATCTCAGTCTACGGATGATAATGTGGGTTACCAGGTCCTGTTAGCTCTGTATTTCTCTAGTTTAGGACCACCTTCTGTTTCACTCATTTATAGAGCGCTCTCTCCATTTGTTTTTAGAGGCTGTTTCTTTGGTGATTCGTCTCACCCCACATACCGATTATACAGCGGTGTGTTTCCGATGGAGTATTCGTTTCCTCCTTTTTTCAAATAATAAACGTGAGTCTAGATTTACTTGGAGTCATCACCCACCTCCCGTTTTTCTAGCCATTTGCACTTTTGACCTTACTGTCGCTTTTAAATTAACTTGTAGGTGACTTTCACTCCCACCTGACTTTTGAGCCTCTGTGCCCAGATGCCAAGCTGTCACTGACTTGATGCCTTCTTTTTCTCTGGTAATTATGGCAGTCATATCCTTATCTAGTCCTACAGTTGAATGTCCGCCTGGCACTATTCCCTTTTTAATCTTCACCTATATCTTTGCATAGGTGCCTACCTTCCCCGGTTCACCATCCTCTTCCGTCCTGAGGAAGACCCCACCTGTAAGGAATTAATTTACCTACCTTTGAAGAGGGGTCGAAACGTCGACATCCCATCATGCCAGTACCCTCAATAGTGCGTTGAGCACTGTGAACTCTCATTTGTATATGGCTTCTTGGCAATAATATTTGATTTTGTTCATGAATGACTTTTGAACCTTTGGCACGCCACTAAGGTGCCCAACAATTGATTTGTACCATTGTTTTGAAATTGTTTATGTCACTTACTCAAATACCCTACCCATTCCTTCACTCCCTTCCCACCCCCGTGGCACCCTGCACATTTGTAAATAGTGTGATTTACTGTATGCATTTATTTGCCTGTTCCTAGTGTGATTAAATAACACTATGGTTTTGCCTTATAATTGTTGCAATTTTTGTTGATCTTTCTTAAATCTCCATTTATACTCTGGGACCACTTCTATTCCACTGTATGTTACCCAGGTCCCAGTGATTATTGGGTTTACCCTTAGTTCTAACGCTTGATATATTATTGGCAAAAGAGGGTGGAGTCTGTGGAATGCTGAAAGTTCAACATTGTTGCACTTACATTCCAGACGAAAGCAAAGATCTGAAAGTTTACATTAAAAATATTACAGAGTTGCATGACAAAATTGTACCACTGGAGGTTGAAGGTGTTTGGGAAAGGATTGGGAAGAAAATAGCTGCTATTAAGAACTTCTTAGTTAAAATAGGTAGTACATTTATAGGTAAAATATTATTTCCATTAACATGTGTGATTTCCGTATTATTAATATTAAGATTAGGTTGTATGTGTTGTAGAAACAAGAATACAAAGGATAAAATAAAAAGAGAAAAACTAAAAAGAAAAGAAAAGGATCTAGATAGAGATTTAGAAGAGATAACATTAGAAGAATGGAAAGAGAATGTCTATAAAAAGACAAAAAGAGAAGAAGAAGAAACTGAATTATGAATAAGAGCAAGACTGCATTTCAATTTTCCGTAAGAGGGTGAATACATTTAGTGTTGTTGTGGTGATAAAATCACCAAAGGGGGGATTACCGGAGCGGGTTTTATTTTAAAAATTTGTATACCCTCTCCATTTTGCATGTTTTTATTAATAAGAATAATTAACTAATCGTAATTGTATTAATTGGATTGTTGTGGAATTTAATCAACCTTGCTAATAAGAATACACGTGGGAATTGCATTTGCATGGCCTAATTAATACGTAAACTAAATCGTGTACGCATATTGATCATAGATAATTAGAATATTGCATGATTATATGTTGCTTCTGTGATGTAATTGTGATTTGTGCTTTATAATATGAGTATAACCTGCAATGAGTGTTGCTTTTGCTAGATAAATACACACACATATGGGTATTAGTAAGGGAATAACATTTTATTAGTCATTTCTATGTATTAATTACGTTTTTGTGTTTCTTTGCTTAAGTTGACCATTTGGAGTGGCCACAAAATGGCCGACATCCCTATCTGACGAATTGACACCATTGTGGAAGTCTCTGGGTGAAGTGCGCATGCGTCACCATCAGCAGCAGTGGCCTTCCTGTGACCCTCACTCGACTGTGCCCCTCAAGGACGTTCTGGGCTACAAGCCAGCTGCCCTGAAAGAAACAATAAAAAGATACTTTGGACAGGAAAAATTATGAACTACATCTAAAGAGACATTTAGCGCATGGGAACCCTGTTGAACAATTTTAACTGACCAACCAGAGTCATTCAAAATTAATATTCGATACTTTTGGAATGTGATTTTTCTATAAAATACCATAGAATAGAGAGGTTGGGAGCGAGACCCTTCAGCAGATTTCGATTTCCTGACGTTTTGCTGACGGAGAGGACGGTGACACTGCAGGACAGCTGTTACTCTGAATCTTTGACTGACTGAACTGATGACCAAATCTCTGACTTAGAAGACGACATTTAGCTAGAATAGGTAAATATGATGGTCAAGCTGCTTAATTAATCAATGATTTTTATTTTCATTATTTAGATAAAATTTAAATGAATTATTACAGAACTGTGTCGGATCATTATTATTAATGAGAAAATGAATTAATGTAAAGAAATTATAGATTTAGAAACCACTTTAACCAACAGCTAGCTGATTCATGGCCTATCCATGGAAGGGATACTAATGGTGATGTTCAGGTCTTAATGAGGGAAAGAAGGTTAGGTGAATCTATCGCTCATTGGAGACAAACAGGTATTTCCTTCCATTACAGCGAATGAAATAATCACCTCCTTAGAAACACAGACCAATAGAGAATGAATGTTGGTGTTATGGGCCCCACCAGCGAAAGTAGTGAATGAGCTTGTCTATGTGATTTGCGGTCTGTGACGGAGGAAGGGATTTTGCATTCCGCGCTGCATCACTGCGAGAGGTATGGATATGTAGCTGGGATACACAGCTGAGGCCCTCCAATGATGGGATGGTGCCAGATATTCTGACATGTTTGCTACTGTGGAGTAGGACCAGTGAAAGTAGAGAAAGTTTAGGGATGGAGGCATTGCCTAGCGACCGTGGGGGCAAGTGAACGAAAGTGTGAGGATGACAGGTGGTCAGAGGCTGATGCAGACCAGCCAACTCACACAGTGCCACAATGTGTCACACAATATCTGCTCCCTTCACACGGTCTCACAGTGAGGAGCCGATATCACTGTGTAAGAGGGAAGACGAGCTGGAAACCACTGCAAAGAGTAGATTTTTAGCTCATCTTTCAAGGCTTTGAACAGGCACCAGCCTCAGCAAGCTTTTTCTTTTTTTACAAAAGGAAGGTTTAGGGGGGATGGGAAGCACATTGATTTCTTCTCAGGACCAGGCCCTGCCCTCTATAAGGCCCCATCGCATTTTCACACAGTGACTTTAATTCTTAATTGGCAAGTCTGGGCCATGGATGCCAAATGCAGGTGGAGCTATGTATGTTTCAGTGACATGTGGTTGATTACTGGCAGGCTTCGTCGAAGGTGTGTCTGGACCATGGGTAACAGAGGGCTATGGATGGATATATGGTGTGAAGCCATTTACCAGGACACCAGAGAGGGTAGCTGAAGTTAAATACATGTGGTAGTGGAGTTCAAGCAATGGGGCATATTTTCAATGTACCTGCTGCACTTTTACGCTGCCGGAGTGTCACTTTTGTGGTGCTCTGACGGCGCAGTGTAATAATGGGTGGTTCCAGTGAAGTACATGTACTCATGGAGAAAAATTAAAACAAAATCACACTGGTGCTTGGGAAAGAAATTGGTTCAATGTTATTTAATCACATTGAACAATGATAAATGCTGATCAATCAGTATGTAGTTCCAAATACTTGGCACAAGTGCCCCACAGCAGTGGGAGAAAGGAAATGGGAGGAAAAGTGCATCAAGTGAGGGTCATAAGCGTGAAAGAATAAGATGGTGACATTGTCATCATTACGAAATTAATTTCAATAAACAGTGGCATGTGTAAGCCACAAGGAGTAAGAACTGTTTAACATTGCCATAATAAAGAATCACAGTTACAAATCACTGTTGGTAATTGTTGGCATAGAACGACAACATTGTCGACGTTTCGACCCCAAATTGAGAGTAGGCTGTTAGATTCCTTACGGCGGGGTCTTCCTCAGGACTAGAGAAAAGGGGCACCATGAAACACCCCTGACTCTGGGTGCGGGAAGAAAGAAAGGGGAGCGCAGGCTCGCCTTGGTGGAGAGCGGAGGGTTGTCACCTTCCAAGTTAGAGTTGCTCGAAAAAATCGTATCAATTGATTTGCATGGGCCAGGAGGTTCACTTGCTGCGTTTTGGGTTTCTGTTTCAAAGCCCACTTCCTTTATGGGTTCTTCTCAGGACAAGGGCTGAGTGATTTCTTAAACACCAAAGCTGGAAGCATATTTGGTGGTGTCTCAGCGATGTTTGAACCCGATTTTTATTAGCAAGGCTGTATGCCTTTGTAATTAGTGACTGTAGCATCTGAACAGAACAATCCCCTTAATAGGCTTTCAATCAACTCTTTTGCACTGCAGATTAGGTTCCAGCCCCAGTGTCTAAAACAAGCAATCCTCTTCTGTGACTTGTTATTTTTGCAGATGCTTGCAAATACGGTGTCACTCGGACAGGGCTCCTTCAGTCTTGCGTGTCCAAAAGCGCAGTGTGCTGGCCTATAGTTACCAGGCCACACAAAGCCACCCTGTGTAATCTTGTAAATATGAAGTAAGGCAATACCGTACTCTGCATGGAAGGGGCATTCCATGGGTGTTGTTGTGGCTGCTTCCATGCAACACCCATGACTTTTGACACTGCCCCAGATTTAGAACACAGCGTAAATCTCTGGCAGCGCCAAAACTAACACCTTCCCTAAGCCTGTGTAATGAGGAGAAATGTGGACATTTCTCCTCATTTGTAACTCTTTCCACATGTGCTGCATTCTGTAGCACATGTAGAATGAGAAGATGCCTCCTTTGATTGTTTTTGTGCAGGATTGTGTCCCTTCCCACACAAAACCAAGCATGCCAACAACACAGAACCCCTTGCACCAAGGTCCTAGGGTGGCTGCATTAGGGCTCGGCTGCAGTTTGCGTGATGGCAGACGGACAGGAATGTGCAGTAGCCTTTAGATACAGCGCATTCCTGCACTTTTTCATTTGACGTAGGGTGGTGTGGCTAGAAGGCTTGCAGCACTGCCCTATGCCAAGATATTGTAAAAATGCCCCTTGGTCTGTTTCCACATCTGCCAACCCTGGATTGAAAAAAAAGGGGAATGGAGGCAAAATGTTCTTCTAAACATGAATTCTTTATTCCAGGCATTGAGGGATACAAGGAATGAAAAATTCCTATGCCGCCCTTCACTGTCAGGGGTCGGCCATTATAATTTCTTTCATCGTAGTTACATTATGGTAACTAGAGTTGGTTGCCTCTGTAAGTGCTCTTCAGAAGAACTATCATAGCAGAGGAGCTCTAGTGTGTCAGTTGCTCTGCTTTGAAGTTCACTGTCTGGAGTCCGGGCAGTGTATGCAACTAAGTGCAGTTAGTATTAAGTTTGAAACATTGCCAGTTCCCTCACAGTACTTCAAAAGGCAATTGCGCTTTTTGGGGAGTTTTCCTGCTCATGGATGAGTGAATCAGCCACAATTTTACTCAGATGGGAAAAAACAGGCTAAATGACTGTGTTCTGCTTAACTCAAGGGAATTTCACCCACCTCTATTCACACTGCCTTGCTGCCAAAGCCCCTCTATTAGCGCTCACCTGTGGGTGTCTTGTGGTTGGTGTCTACTGTCCCGAGTTCTCTCTGCAGTTCTCACTGTCCCAGGGCCCCTGCTTATATAAGACTGAAACTGACGATGAGGGCCAGTGACAAATAAACAAGACGCACATTTTCAATGAGATGCACACCGACAGCTCAGACTACCTAGCTGATCAGGTGGGGACGCTAGAAAGACTCTTGAATGCATCATCATTTCTCTTCTATTTGTTTTTCCCTATCATGTGTTTGAACATGTGTTCTTCCACTGCTTCAGTGATGCGCATATCTGACTCAGTGAAATGGGCATGTGTCTTAATAGCTATCACCACCATAGGTTCATGCCGATGTGTCTTCTGGAAAATAGAAAATACTCATTTGTCCCCCAGTGCTATCCATAGGAAAGATTCAATAGCAGCCAACATATTTTAATGCATACAAAGTAACTATTAGTAAAGTTTTTCCAGCTGAGTTACAAATGACAACCCTGCAACCTAAACCAAAACCTATACTTAACCATACAACTAACTTGAAACCTTACACCTAAGCTTAATCTAATAATTTTGCATTCTTTGGATTTTCTCTACTTTGTTATATTAAGGTTTGTTTGAATATAATGTCTATGCTTTGTATTAGTTGTTTTGAAATACACCCCATAGAAAATACTTTAAAAAATAACAACATATCTGGCCCCTTATATCTGGTTGTATGACAAAACCCTTCATGAATTTACCCCGCAGACTTTACAATGCAGCCAACTGCGACGTCACCACGAGTTACTTTACCACGTAAGTCATTACAACGATTTGCTGTAGGGGGCGCTGGACTTTGGAATATTACAAATTGCTATTCCAACTCCACTCTATGCAACAGTAGGGAAGGTGTTGCGCTTAAAAATCCAAAACAAGTCCAACAAAGCAGCAAGTCATTGTAAAAACTCGAGTGGTAAAGTAATGCACGGTAACATCGCAGTCGGGGTATTGACTGATTTGTAACGGCATGTCATTTTTGTGACTTTGGGGTAAAGGATGTTTCCCATACCTATAACAAGTAAAAGATAAAGCAGAACATGAGTAACATTAAGTCGTCCGGAGATTCAAAGGCAAGGTTTTCTTTGTGTAAGTAACCCTCAATAAGCAAGGATGCACCAAGCCATATCTAGCATTCATGGAACGTAAGGTAGGGAAAGAAATTCCTTCCATCGAGTAGCTGTAGCTCTCACCACATCTTGTGAAAAAAAGGCCTTATGGCCTGACCACACCATTTGCTTTCTTTGTTTAGCCTCCGAGAGGACGCTCATCCGATCAGAGTACTGAAGAAAAAGAACAATAATGTCTCTTGGTCGGTCAGATGAAGATGATGTTGAAGGTTTAGGACCAACATGATGTTCTATTTGAAGATTGAGATTGGCTGCATCCTTCAGGACAACAACTTTTGAAATGTGAACCTTGAGAAAGGAAATCATGTCAGAGCCCTCTGCACCCTGAGAAATTTGGTAGATGTGTAGAGTGTTGCGTCTTTTTAGGTTTTCCAAGTTTTCAGTATGTTTCTTAAGAAGAGAAATATCCTAGGACATCATCTCAACCTTATCAGTCATATCTTATATGTCACTAATTCATTGTTCTACCTCAGACCCCTAGAATCCAGGATTGACCATTTCTCCGCAATCCGCTGACGTGTATAGTTTGTTTTCATAACAAATGGATTTGAATGCATCATTTCCTCCATTAAGTCTTCTAGTGTTAGAGGTAAGAGTGCCTTTGTCGGAAAGGAAGGATCCTTTTTTAACCTCTTATTATTGTTACAGTTAGAGTCTTTGCAGTGAAGTGACATGGTCATAAGTAATGACGCAGGGTTTAATAAAGAGGAAGCATCAGAGTTTGTACTGGAAGATTTGAAGAGAGAATGATTAAGGCTGAAAAGAATTTTGCAGCCTCTTATATAATGCCTAAACAAGTAAGGGGACTCTCGATTAACTAGTAGCCAAGACTGTAAATATATGACAAGGAATAATAATTAGCAGTCAGTTGTAAATGAAAACCAGCAATGTTACAAATCCCTGTCGATACCTCTCAGTCAGAATATCATATGGAAGAGGAGTACCTTATTTCACCTGAGTAGGAGCCCAAAATAACTCCTCCATCTACAAATGTATTGTGCTGTATCCAGAAAAAATGTCCTTAATACAATTCTAATGTGAAGGCGAGCAAGTGTGAATGTCAAAGCACCGCTGTAGGCCGTGTGAGACCCAAAATGGTGGCCGGGGGAGCGCAACGTGAGAGATCAGAAACGTAGTGAAAACACTACTCATAAAAACTGCCAAACAGTCTGTAAAGGTACCTACTTGTTTCTTGCATGCTCCACCACTGCCATGGCATGCCTCAGGTAAAAATCAGAGGCACCCTCCGGTGAAGCTCCAACAGGTGTCTCTGAGGCACCAGGAGACTTACGCCGCGACGGCCATCTTGTGGACGGTACGGCCATGCACTTGTCTCTCCTATCTTTCCTTTACGGAGCTCTCTATCCTGAATCCGGACATCTCCGCACATGTAACTATAAATTTTTGTAGTAAGTGGGAGAGACAAAGGGAAGTTGCTGTGAAATGGGAAAAACTCATGACTAATGGTTAAGGATTAATGGAGAAATAAGAAGGTGTTTAGGGAGGGTTAGAGAGGAGTTTAGATGGAACACACAACCACACTCAAATGAGTAACCTACTAAAATATTCACAAACTGCCCTTCTATATTTACTACAGTTAAGAGGGAGCCAAACTTTCATAAATATACTCCAGCTCAGGGCTGGAGGAAATCAAGCACCAGACATGGCCAATCACTGGAACTTCAATACCCTCCAGTAGAAAAATTAGGGACCCTACAGGAACATATGTTCAAATATACTAAAATATTTAAAATATTAAAAAATTGAAATGCATTTTATTGAAGGTTAACAAATTGTCTCAAAATCAAACATAATATATTTTTTTTAATTTAAGTAACCTTTTTTAAATTAATGTTGTTATGTTATGTTACCAGCACTTTTATAGCGCACGGCTGCCCCAGCTAAGGGGCGTCCCGGCGCTTAGAAAAGGAAGTCCCAAACACAGCAGAACCAAAAAGGAGGAAACTCGCGCAGAGACAGAATACTAACCTAGGGGGGGAAATAGATAGGTCTTAATAGCCCTCCTAAACTTCAGGAGTTCATCCATTCCACGCAAATAGGGTGGAAGAGAGTTCCACAGCTTTGCGGCCAGGACCCGAAAGGACCTTCCACCAGCCCTACAGAGCCTGAACCGCGGGACCACCACCAGGTTTTGACCTAAAGATCTAAGGGGGCGCGAGGGCACGTAAGGGACCAAAAAAGTGGAAAGGATCTGGGGAGAGGTCTTCCTAAGGATCTTATAAGAAAGGCACAAGGTCTTAAACTGAATCCTCTGCACCATAGGTAACCAGTGCAAAGCACGGATGGTGCTTTCCACAGAGCAGGACCTTGGTAAACCTATCAGGGCTCTTGCAGCGGCATTCTGAACACGTTGCATCCGTGCTATTTCAGCCTGAGTAGCCCCCAACAGAAGTGAGCTGGCATAATCCAGCCGCGATAATATGGAAGCCTGGATAACCAGCTGTCTGGTGGGGGCATCGAAAAACCTCAGGAGTGGACGCAACCTTCGCAGAATGCCAAAGCAGGTGGCCGCCGCTTTTTTTGTATGGACACTAAAACTCAAGGCGGAGTCTAGCCACACTCCCAGGTTTTTTAATCTGACACTGGCACAGAAGTCGCACCCAATTCCGAAGGCCACCACCTATCACCCCACAGATCCGTCCGCTTGCCCACGATCATGACCTCAGTTTTTTTAGCATTCAATTGGAGACAGTTAGTATTCATCCATCTAGCCACTGCCGATAGTCCATCCTGGAATCTGGGTGCATCCAGGTCGGAGTCCCCACTTAGGATGACCGCCAGCTGCGTGTCGTCTGCATAGGAGACCATAGTCATACCCCAATGCTTGACGACATCCGCTAGCGGCCTCACATATAGATTAAACAATGTGGGGCTCAACGACGAACCCTGAGGCACACCCATCTCCAGCGAATAGGACTTAGATTCAAAAGGTGGCGTGGCTACCTTAAAGGTCCGACCAGTGAGAAAGGAACGGAACCAATCAAGAGCAGGGCCCATAACACCCGCCTCCCTGAGTCGCTGAATTAAAGTCCCATGTGAAACCGTGTCAAATGAGGCACTGAGATCCAACAATAACCGTGCCGCAGTCTGACCTGAATCAAGCATGACACGCAGATGTTCTGTCATAAAGAGCAGGGCGGTCTCAGTGCTATGACCAGCCCGAAAACCATTCTGGGAAGGGTCCAGAATGTTTGCCCGTATGAGGTGTTTAGTCAGGACCTCGTTCACATGGGACTCAACAACTTTGGAAGCCCAAGGAAGGAGGGAAATCGGGCGATAGTTCTCGAGTTTAGATGGATCCGATGTAGGCTTTTTCAGAATGGGTGTTACGACAGCCTGTTTCCATTTAGCTGGAACAATACCCGTAGCAAGTGAGAGGTTTAAAAGATGGCATAATGGAGGAAGGCAGATAGTGGCGGTATCTCTAAACTGAGCTGGCCTCATGGGATCCATAGGCGAGCCAGATTTTACCTTCTGGGCCAGTTTTGAAAATGTGTCCATTGATAAAGTAGGAAATACCTCCAATGTGTCACCTATGACTGATGTAGGGCTGGTGCATTCAACAACTGGCTCAGAAGTGGGAAAGGCACGGTAAATGGCTTGAATTTTTTCAAGAAAAAACAAAGCCAGATCTTCACAATGAGCCGCCGAGCTAATTTCAGCCGAATGAACTTTTTTAGCCATCAGGTCCTTTAGGACCTTAAAGATTAGTTTAGATGGATTAGGACTTGCTCTGAATTCATGTGAATAGAAGGCAGCCCGAGCTCTGCACACAGCTCTGTGATAGTGTTTGACTGTGGAGAGATACCTAGATTTTTTTCCAGCATCCTAAGACTTTCGCCACTCCCTTTCAGCCTGTTTACAGGCCTTTTTTAACAATGTCAGGGAGCTGTCATACCATGGGCTGGGTTCCCTGGACCGACATTTCGACCAAGCAGCAGGGATCAGTATGTCCAAGGCCTGAGAGACCCAGTCACAAAACAAATCATACCTAGATTCAACATTTTGAAAAGGGCCAAGCGGATTTGTAACCAACAAATGGTGAAAGTCCTCCAGCTTATGTTTTTTCCAATGGCGCTTGTACACTACTTTATCCTGGGGCTTATACGGATTTTCAGCCGTTGAGAGCGAGATTCTAACCAAAAAATGGTCGGACCAAGCAACAGGGCTTGGTATAGCTACCGTAGCCCCAGACAAATTAGTGAATAACGGGTCGAGTATATGACCACCCACATGCGTTGGAAGAGTAACCAACTGATTGAGCTGAAGAGCCTCTAAATCCGCCAACGTACTGCTGATGGCCAGGATGTGAGGGCAGTCAAAATGAAGATTGAGGTCACCCAGGATGCTAAAGTTAGCACACCCCAATGCAAGCGAGCTAATACATTCCGGGAGAGCCTTTCGAAATGCAGTGTCACATCCAGGAGGACGATAAATTAGAAGACCAGATAGTGCAAAATGATGGGAAATAGAGATCTTAAAGAATGCACTTTCACATCCAACCAGGTTAACGGCCCGCCAATCACAAGGGTAGCAGGATTTGACAGCCACAGCAATTCCACCCCCCCTAGATGCCCGATTAAGGGTAAACAAGGAATAGTCTGAGGGGAGGGCCAGATTCACCACTGCGGTGTCCGCTTCCTGGAGCCACGTCTCCGTCATAAAAAAAACATCAGGTCTTTCATCACGTAACAGATCCCATATTTCTAAATGATGCTTCGTTAGGGACCTAATATTTAAATTCCAGATCGTAATGTTTCGAGGGGTTATTGACCTATTGCCCAAAGGCTTGCGCGGAGACGAGTCCGTTAAAGCGGAGATTAGGGCGGGGTCATTTAACGACCAATTACAGCCGGCGCACTTATACTGACCACAGAGGGGGCTAACGGGCTCATAGGCACAACGTGAAGCCACCCCTCCCAGGTACAGCAACTATTCCCTGGAATATCCCCTCGCGGCAGCCATCAGCACAACGGGTATGTACCACCTACCTATGGAGTATTCCGCACCTCGCATCTCCTTAGCACTGATGGGCGCAGATGGGCAGGACTCTGGCACTACTCAGGCACAGAGAAGGCACTCCTGCTGCGCGCAACCGCTGCGCGCTTGAGGGCTGGTTTAAATAGGGTGCCCGTGTGTGTGGAAGAGCGCTAGACCGCTCAAAATGGCGGCCCCAGACATCCCCGACACCACTCCAAGATGGCGGCCTGATCCCCCTAATGACGTACCCCACCAGGACCAGACCCGCTATAGCAGCGGTGGTGCAACAGATTTAAATGCGGGTAAGAGGAAGGGAGCCCTATGTTAAGAACAGGGATAACAAATTAAATAGCAACAAAAATACTAAAACAGGTAGTTTAAAATACGAGCGCTACGCGCCTTTGCAACAGCACACAATGCACGCGTCCTAAGAAGCTCTGACAATCCGGGTTACCTTGTCCAGGCTGACCCCCTTGAGGTACCGCCTTAAATAGGGTGCCCGTGTGTGTAGAAGAGCGCTAGACCGCTCAAAATGGCGGCCCCAGACGTCCCCGACACCACTCCAAGATGGCGGCCTGATCCCCCTAATGACATACCCCACCAGGACCGGACCCGCTATAGCAGCGGTGGTGCAACAGATTTAAATGCGGGTAAGAGGAAGGGAGCCCTATGTTAAGAACAGGGATAACAAACTAAATAGCAACAAAAATACTAAAACAGGTAGTTTAAAATACGAGCGCTACGCGGCTTTGCCACAGCACACAATGCGCGCGTCCTAAGAAGCTCTGACGATCCGGGTTACCTTGTCGAGGCTGACCCCCTTGAGGTACCGCCTTAAATAGCGTGCCCGTGTGTGTAGAAGAGCGCTAGACCGCTCAAAATGGCGGCCCCAGACGTCCCCGACACCACTCCAAGATGGCGGCCTGATCCCCCTAATGACGTACCCCACCAGGACCGGACCCGCTATAGCAGCGGTGGTGCAACAGATTTAAATGCGGGTAAGAGGAAGGGAGCCCTATGTTAAGAACAGGGATAACAAACTAAACAGCAACAAAAATACTAAAACAGGTAGTTTAAAATATGAGCACTACGCGCCTTTGCCACAGCACACAATGCGCGCTTCCTAAGAAGCTCTGACGATCCGGGTTAAATATTGTTTTTAAATAATTACATTTATTTTAATTAATTCTATACATTCCTTCAATATTTGTTAATACATTATCAAGAAATATTTATATTTTTTATTTTAGATGCGTTGTTTTTTTACTTCAACTTCAGAAAAATAGGATTATTTTAAATTAATATATTCAAATTAATATTTTTAAATTTTACATTGTAATTAATAATTCTGTAAATAATTATATTGTTCTACATTAAAATAAAGATATAAAATGAATATTTTTCTAATTTAAAAAAAAAAGTTTAATAATCTGAAGTGGCCTATTCACAAAGTTGAAATTACACCAGTAAATCTACACGTGTAAGTTTACTCTTAAAGCTTTTACAGTTTTAAGCAACCTTACTTCTTTGGGCTAGTCATCATTTACAAGTGTGAAGAAGTGTAGATTTACATGTCTCTACCAGGTGAAACAGGAAGAGGAGCTAAAGTTGCATGTGCAAAGTCATTACAGCTAAAGCAGGAGTGGTAGTCCCACACAATATTTCCTATGCAGTTCTATTTTTTTTACCCCTGTCACCATTATAATTTTTGGGGTATTCAAGTTCCAGTGGTTGGTCATGTGTATGCTGGACTTCCTCAAGTTCCAAATTGAAGTATATTTACAACTGTTTTGGGTCCTTTTTAAATTTTTGGAGCCCTTTTGGCACATAAAGCCGGGTCCTGATAGACTCCTCTGGGCCTAGCTCCCAAACGGTCCTTCCATGATTCCCAGCAAGACCTCCCTGGGGACTAGTTGATGTGGTCGGTCTAATGTATCCTAAAATGCTCCGAGTTTCTCCCCTCAGTATCTCCGGATGAGGGGACATTCCCAAATTATGCAGTACAAGGTGTCCACTGCCTCGCGCAACCAATTACAAATGGAGCGGCTCACCTGACCCATTCTCCATAGTCTCTCTTGCTGTAATAAATCCTGTGAAAAATGTAATTGAATTAGTTATAGGTTGGGTGAATAACGCAGTGACCATTTATAATATGTGAGTCCAGAGGGGTCGCCTTTTCCAACTCTGTGTGAGGATATACCTATTGCTAAGCTAGTATGTATTTGTCAAAGTCCAGCTGTTCTCAAGTATGTAGTCTAATGGGGCACTAGAGGCCTCTATTCTCATTCAGATTTTACAGCACTGGGATCCATATTTGTGTGCCTTCCATTTGAGCTTGTATGATCATTTCTCACCTGCCAGTAAGTATCAAAGGTGCTGGAGCCATAATTCTATTGTCAGCTCTTTTGGGTTGCCCCATAGGCTCAGTATAATTTATTTGGCTGCTAGGAACAAGTGGGAAACATGCTTCCCTTTGGCAGAGTACAATGGGTATGTGGGCGCTGCAGGGGTGCCTAATATTGTTGTTGTTGGACCATTGGGCACCATTTCCGCCTACATTTTCAATATGATATATATTGTGTATGTGAGAAGCTAGCCTGGTATATGAGGTCCACTAATTTAAGTGGGCACCTTGCATCAATCCAGACAACCCTTATGGTGATTTAAGAGGTCTTAGACAACCACAAAAAGCTCTCTAAGTGGTAGCTGTGGAGATCAGCCTTCAGGCTTTATCTTGAAGGAGTGTAAAACACCTTGTTTTAGCAGAATGCAATCCAATAGTATAGATTAAATAACAGAGAACCACACAAAGGGGTCTATTACTATGTCGGGCGGATCGCCACCGCCCGCATAGTGGTGGCGATCCACCCGACAGAATCTCCCGCCCGCCTCCCATTTACCCCCCGCTATACCATGATGGCGGGGGTGCCGCAGTGGACGGGAAGACCATCTGCCGTTTTTCTGACCGGTCGACCAGTTGACCGGGCGGAAAAGGGTTGAATATGGTGGCGGTGTCTGCTTGACACCGCCATCCATATACAAGGCATGCGGTTTTTGCAGTTGGGGGCACGTCGCAGGCCCCCAGGATGTTGGGAGGGTGTGGGGGGCACATGGGGGTACCTATGGTACCCCCCTGCATTTGCATGCACGACGAGGCAGGCACCGCACGGTGCCAGCCACGTTGTGCATGCAAATGCACAGATGCCTTTTTTGCATTGCGGCGGGTGCTGCTGACAGCACCACCCGCCACAATGCAAAAAATGCGGGATGCGCCCGCCAGAGTGGTGGGCGCATCCTAATTGTACATGCGGGACCGCCGCACACATAGCAGGCGGTGCCTTCTCCCGGTGCGATGGCATCGTAATAGACCCCAAAGTATTTATAAACATATGTATTTAATATAAAACACTATGTAGTACATTACAGTATCTCCTACATGGAGATAGACACAAAGCACACAATACTTCAGCAAAGAAATAACATTAAATAGCACTAACACACAGTGGGCCCCGGGGGGGACCAAACCATATACTAAGAAAGAGGTATAAGAACCACGACTCGAGTCAATACAATGTCAAGAGGCTGTAAAATCGCTAAGGACCCAAGGAACCACCCAAGGTAAGTAGATAAGGACCCCACGGAGGACACGCGCAGTGTAAGAACAATACTACGGGCTCCATACAACTTTAAGTGTGTGTTGCGGTTGGTTTTTAAGATTAAGGACCCTTCCCAGAGGACCCTGAAGAAACCCAGAGGAGGACAGAAGTTGGAGAGCCACCCCACCCGTGGATACCCTAGTACCCACATTACCTACACCAGGAAAGCCGGGTGCATAGGGGTAAAGTGGTGTTTCAAACCACCATCGAACCAAATGGAGGACTTCAGGGAAGTTCCACTTCTGGAAGAGAAGTAAATGTTTGTAGGAATCCAAAAGTGGATTCTTGAAGAAGAGTATCTGAAAGCAGAGGGGACAGAGTCTGGGTCACTTGGGAGTGTCCAGGGGCTTGGTAGACTAATGCCCACCGATGTCAGGTGCTTCAGGAAAGATGTCAATGAGCTTGACTTTGCAGCTGTGGGACCAGGCGATGATGAGGATGACCAGGAGCCAGATACGAGCTGTCCCACGAAGAATTTTGAGTGCTGAGTGGCTGTGCCCGGCAGGAGCACCAAAAAGCCTTGGCAAAAGCAACCCATGCATGAAGTCAAAAAGTTGCAAGAGGAGGACCAACAAGGTCCAGGCGACTCACCAAAAGCAGTGGAGTAAAGGCAAGCCCAGAGCCCATGCTGGTTATCATGCTGTCGTTTGCATCTCTTGTACTATGAAGATTTCGTGGTAGAAACCATATATACCTTCTTTTCTCTGAATGTGAGACAACTGTGAGATTCTTGCGATTTCCGTTGAATTATTTTTCAATGGATGACATATGTACATTTGATATATATTCAAGAATATAAATTGGAATTGATAACTTTGGATATACTTACTCGTGTGTGTTTTACTCCAATGAGAATTTATTCTCGGGACAACACAGATACCTTACATTGGTATTCACAAAAGGCATTTAGGAGTAGTAAATTTAGGAATCCTAACATTACTACTCCTAAATGCCATTTGTGAATACCGAAAGTCGTAAAGTTAGGATTTTGTCTTAGATTACTTTTGTGAATCGGGTCCTGAGAGCCAAACGGAGGGCTCTTCCAGTGCTTGGAATCATACCTCCCACACTCTATACGATGTACATGTTTGATACCAAATATTATAGGATTTGTTGCAGTCAGTTTTGAGATGGTCATCGCGTAATTACGCGGTGCCCCTCTATATAGTGTATGGTTGCTTCACTGACAACCCTGGAGAATGGGCTCCGTAGGCTGCAGGGGTGTCCTGCTCATGCAGGGGCACCCTCTCACTTAGAACCAAGCACCCTGCCCTCAGGATTGTCAAGGCCTGCTGTAGGGGTGACTCATAGGTTCTAAGTGCAGTGACACTTAAATATAGTAAACCTATATCTTTAGTAAGTGGTGCAAACACCAACTTACACAGTCTGCAATGGCATGCCTGTAGTTCTATTTTAAATGTTCTCCCATGGGTGGCATAATACATGCTTCAGCCCATGGGGGACCTCTGGGGTACCTATGCCCTGGGCACATTTGTACCATATACTAGGGACTGACAAGGGTACCCAGTATCCAATCTGGGATGTACCTAGGTACTGAACACAACAGTTTAGGGAGAAAGCAGATAGACTGGGGTCCTTATTAGCAGGATCCCAGTCAGACTAGTCAAAAAGTGGGGGTAACCATAAGAAGCAGATCTTACTTTCCTACAGTATATCACCCCAAAATTCTTGAACTGTAGGGCATACCCAAAGTATATTAAGTATTGTGCCCCCCTCCCTGCAAAGCCTCCAGCAGCATGCTGATCATGACCTATCAATCATGTACAAAGGTGCCGGTGTGTTGTGCTATCTGTGTACTATTTTTTATTATGTTTGTTGACCTTGGACGCGGAAACATTTGAGAGATTGCATGATGCATCTGGTCAGAAGTTCCTTGTCCAACTCCAGGTGGTAAGCGTACAGTCAGGTGTGGATAGAGTTTATTGCTTCTGGTGCTTAGAGGCAGATTCCTAGAGGATGGAGAGGAGTGGCACTGGGTGGATGTGGTAAAGTTTATTACGCTCTGATTGAACAAGATCTGTCGGCTGTGACAATTGTGGGCTAGCTGGTGGGTATGGCATATTTTGGCAAGCTGTACTGGGGTTATGAGCCATCAGCAGGTGAGTTGGGGGAAATAATTTTTGGAAGGTTGGACTAGAGAGAGGAACTAGGGAACAGATAAGGAGGACAGTGACTTTGCATATTTTGAAAACATTGGTGGAAGTCCGTCTGCAGGTTTGTCCTGTGTTCCACAAACCTGCAACGGATCAGAAAAAAAGCTGTCTCTCCTATTTCAGGAGAGACAGCTTTTTTCTGAACTTATGATTTGGCTGTTTTTTGGGGGCTTTTTGCATGGGAAACTTTTTTAAATATTTTTTTTTATTCTTTTTTTTCTGTTCATTAACAAAACAATCAGGTCTTGCCATTCAGTTTCACATATCTAGTCCACAACACCTGTACATTGCACAATAATATTAGATCCCTTTTTTACATCACACTTGTATAACAGCACTTTTTAACATCAGTCTACTGACATAGATTCTATGGTTTCAGAGTATTCCATATGGTGAGCTTTTAATGGAGCCCATATATATTTTGGCTGTGGTTTGGCTGACAATTCTTCCGCATATGTCACCAAAGTGTCTCTACAAAAATCTTGTCCAGCAGCCATTGTCCATGCAAGGGCTTTGAACGTGCACCCCAATGAACTGCGTGGGAAAGTTAATTGGTTCTAAGAAGAAGGTCCGCATGGAGGGAGGGAATGTATGAGTACTGCAGGAAGAAGTGAGAGTGTGGCTGCCACAACCCAAAATGGATCTGACAGGGATGAGAAAGTGTATCAGCCTAATGCATTACCCAAATGAAAGGGTTTGCCCGCTGCATTGGTGGCAGATGTTCAAAGGAAAGGGAGCCTCTGGAAGGCAACATTTTTGGGCATGTGACAGGGAGCAGAGTGTTATAGTCTCAGGTTCTTGGAGTGTTGCTGAAGGCTTTGAAAGTGATGGGGTTGCTGGTGGAGGAGTATGGTACACAGCCCCTTAGAATAGTGATAGCAACAGAGGCAAAGAACATGGTCAGCCAAGGCATGACATTCAGAGGGTGGGGAGGTGGAAGTCTGACTGCTACAAATGATATAAATGAGATAGAATTTGACATGGTATAGACAGTTTATTAATGCTTCCATTTTCTGTTTGCTGTAGAGAGCATTGAGGGGCCTGGCAAGAACACATCAAGGCCTGGATTTGGGACCATTCTTTTTGCATCACTGTCAATGGCCCATTCGCTGGATCTTTTGCTTAGGTTTTATTTTTCGGGGGAATATTATTAGAAGTCAAACCTCACCTGCACTCCCTAACCCTGTGGCCTCCACTAACAAATGTGAAGAAATCGCAAACTTTTTCTGTGAAAAAATCGCTAAAATTGACCGTGCTTTCCTCCACCCCCAACCCTCGCCCACCCCCCAACACCCCCTGGATACTACACCCAAATCACCTCTCCCTCTGAACCCACCATTGACTCACTCACTCCCCATCCCATCGGACATCCCTCCTGAAATCCTGCCCAATATCCTACCGCTCAAAAATAACGCCACATGGCATAACTTCCACCCCGTCTCTGAACAGGAAGTCTTCAACATCCTAACGAAACTCAAACCCTCCTCCCACACTAAAGACCCTCTCCCGTCCGCACTCGTCCAAGATCTCAAACACGTCATCGTTCCCTACTGGACCAACATCATTATCATTATCACCTCCTTCTCTACTGGAAATGTCCCCTTTTCCCTACAACTCGGACAAATCACCCCATCCCCAAAAATCCTAAAGCCGACCCCAATGACCCTACCAATCTCCGCCCCATCTCCAACCTCCCCTTCCTCTCCAAAGCCCTCGAAAAAAGCGCCCTCCGCCAACTGGACAAACACGTTGACACATTTAACCTCCTAGACCCCCTTCAATCGGGCTTCTGCAAAGGTTGCAGCACTGAAACAGCACAGCTCAATATAGTCGACGATATTCACTTAGCCCTGGACAAGGGCGAGAGCTACCTACTCATCCTCCTTGACCTCACCACGGCATTTGACACAGTCTACCACCCAACCCTACTCAATGCTCTCAAAGAACGTTTCGGCATTAATGGCACAGTCCTTTCCTGGTTCACATCCTACTTCCAACATAGAGCCCAACAAATCAAAATACAGAACAGCCTCTCCAGGTCAATCCCCTGTCTCCCTAGGTGTTCCTGAAGGATCCATCCTCTCCCCCGCCCTTTTCAACCTCTTTATGGAACCCCTGACCATCATACTCAAACAAGCAAATATCAACTATCACCTATACGCTGACGACACACAACTGAACTATAAAATAAAGTCCCATGCCGATATCCTACACCTTAACACTACACTTACCAAGATCCAGTCCTAGTTCCACAATAACCATCTTAAACTAAATCCTAACAAAACTGAGATCATTCTCCTCTCTCCCAAAAACAACCCTCTCCCCATCCAAACATGGATCGCTGACCTTAATGCCCTAAACTGTTCTTTCTCCCTCGCCGAATCTGTCAAATCACTGGGCATCACCATCACCAATAAACTCACACTCAACTCCCATATAAAGAACTCAGCAAAAAGTGCACTTTTCACACTCCGACATCTTAAAAAAATCAAACCCTTCATACCAGCTGATGATTTCCAACTAATTATCCAATCTCTGGTCCTATCCAAAATTGATTACGGTAATGCCCTTCTCTCCGGTACTCCCAAAATCCACCTTGCCCCCTTCAAATCCATCCTTAACCTTGCAGTAAGACTGACAACCAACTGCAACCGCCTCAACCGCATCTCCTGTGCCCTCAAGGCCCTCAAATGGCTCCCCATCGAAGGCAGATCCTCCTACAAAATTGCATGTATCACGCACAAAGCCCTCTATCAGAATGCTTCAACCTACCTCTCAACCAAACTCAAAAGAGCTGGCAGTGCCCGCACGCTGAGAAGCTCCAACACTCTTCTTCTCATTCCCCCTCTTCTAAAAAAAAACGCCTCGAAATCCCGCTCCTTCTCAGGCAAGGCCCCAACCATTTGGAACGCCCTTCCCAAAGACCTCCGCTGCAACCCCTCCTACGACAGCTTCAAAAGAAACCTTAAAATTCACCGTCTCAATAAACTATTGGGGTAATCACTCCCCTGATCTCCGCTCACCATACCCTCCCTCCTTATTATGTGCAATAAGTCCCCCCAGGCACACTGTTATATCACTACTTATAACTTCATTCTGGTCCTCTCATTTTGTTTCCTGTTTACAATTTATGCAATCTGCCAAATATGTAATCTTAATTCTTCCTTTTATTTATATAACATTGTGTTTAATTGCTTTATCTATTGCTATTGTTGTGTCCAAGTTTATTTATCATAACCGTTGTAAAGCGCTCTGATACCCTCGGGTGTAGCGAGCGCTATATAAAACCTTTCAAATAAAATACTGTTTTGTGTCCTTTTTACATTTTTCGAGCCCTATTGGCACCATAAAGCCGGGTCCTGATAGAGTCCTCTGGGCCCGGCCCCCAACACATCCTTCCATGATGCCCAACAGGGCCTCCCTGGGGTCTAGTTGATGGGGCCGGTCTAATGTATCCTAAAATGCTCTGTGTTTCTGCCCTCAGTATCTCCGGATGAGGGGACATTCCCAAATTATGCAGTAGAAGGTGTCCACTGCCTCGCGCAACCAATTACAAATGGAGCGGCTCACCTGACCCATTCTCCATAGTCTCTCTGGCTGTAATAAATCCTGTGAAAATTTTGATTGAATTAGTTATAGGTTGGGTGAATAATGCAGGGACCATTTATAATATGTGAGTCCAGAGGGGTCCCCTTTTCCAACTCTGTGTCCGGATATGCCTATTGCTAATCTAGTATGTATTTCTCAAAGTACAGCTGTTCTCAAGTATGTAGTCTAATGGGGCAATAGAGGCCTCTGTTCTCTTTTTTTTTTTTTTTATTTGTGCTTGTGGTTACAACAGAGAGAAAAGAAAAAGAAGAAAAGAAAAAACAATGAATAAAAAGAAAAGAAAAAACAAGAAAAGAACAGGCCTGAATTCAGGACAATGAGAGTACACAATAACTGTAAGCATAAGCGATACTAGCAAAAACTTACTAAACAGTACTCGGCACAGTATAAATGAGCAAAAAAAAAAAAAAAAAAACAGAGAGAAGCACATAAATAAGGATTCTTCCATCATTAATCATTACATTACAGTTGGTCATTAGGGGGCATTATATAACATCTTGCAATACTATTAAAAGACTTACTACTTAACCTAGGTAGGGCAGCAGAACCAATGTTATTGACCTATCCATGCCTCGAGTGAAGCCCAGATCTTTCTACCAAAATCACGCCTGGATCTACCCCACCTAGCCCAGACTCCGGACTCCAGGTTATATAGTGCAAGAATCCTCCTTCTCCAGTCAAGGAAGGTAGGTGACCCGGAGCTTATCCACTCTGAGGTGATACAAAGGCGAACCATATCCATAGCTATTAACAGGAAGGCTGACGAATATCGGGGCCGAGTATGCTCGCTATTACTTTGATACCCACAGATAACTAACTCGGGAGAGAGAACAGCTGGGATCCCAAGATTAACGTTGAGAAACTGCTCTACGTCCTTCAAAAAAATCTTCAGCTTATGGCATCCGAAAAACATATGGACATCGTCAGCCGCCATTAACCCACACCTTGGGCAACTGTGCCCCACACAACCCGCCCACTTAGATATCTTGGCTGGCGTATAATAAAAGTCAAATAGAGCCATATAGCACTGAGATCGTAGACTGCCAGAAATGAGGACCCTACCGGCTAATTCCAGGGAAGTGACTATATCTATTCCTGTTACACCAAATTTGGCTTCTAATTTTGATGTAGACGCAGAAATATCGTCAGGAAGCTTTGTAAGTAAATGACGGTAAATTACCCCTATTTTAGAACGCTTAGCAATAAGTTCAATCAGTATGATAATTTCTCACCTGCCAGTAAGAACCAAAGGTGCTGGAGCCATACTTATATTGTCAGCTCTTTTGGGTTGCCCCATAGGCTCAGTATCATTTGTTTGACCGATGCAGGGGTGACTAATATTACTGTTGTTGGACCATTGGGCACCATTTCCGCCTACATGTTCAATATATTGTGTATGAGAGAAGCTAGCCTGGTATATGATGTCCACTAATCTAAGTGGGCAGCTTGTACCAGCCCAGACAACTCTTATGGTAATTTAAGAGGACTTAGACAACCACAAAAAGCTCTCCAAGTGGTAGCTGTGGAGATCAGCCTTCAGGCTTAGTTTTGAAGGAGTGTAAAACAGCATGTTTTACCAGAATGCAATCTTATAGTATAGATTAAATGAAGGAGAACCACATGAACCACATATCATGATGGCGGGGGCTTCCACGGCAGACGGGAAGACGGTCTGCTGCTTTTCCGCCTGGTCGACCAGTCAACTGGGTGGAAAAGGGTTGAATATGGCGGCCACCAGCTAGGCAACCAACAGATGTCAGGACCCCCGAACAACAAGATCTCAGATTTCTCAGAGTTTAACTGGAGATAGTTGTTTTTCATCCAGGAGGCAATAGCCATCATGCCCTGAGAAAAGATGGTTTGAATGTCTGATCTAGCTTTGTCGAAGGTGAGGAGGAGTTGGGTGTCATCTGCGTAAGAAATGGGATTAAACCCCAAGTCCCTCATCAGTTTAGCCAGAGGTGTCACATAGATGTTAAACAGAGTAGGGCTCAGACATGAGCCCTGAGGGACACCCCTGGTAACCTGTGAGGGAGCAGAAGTAAAAGAGCCCAATGATACTGCCTGAGTACGATTAGACAAGAAGTCTGACAGCCAGCTTAATGCAGATCCATTAATGCCCAGCTCTTGCAATCTGTACAGAAGAACTTGGTGGGAGATGGTATCGAATGCTGCTGAAAGGTCAAGCAGCACCAAGAGTGCCGCCTGACCTTGATCCACAGCCATTCTAATATTGTCTGTTACCTCCACCAAGGCAGTCTCCGTACTATGTTTGGCACGAAAGCCTGACTGAGAAACATCAAGAGCACTAGAAGACTCAAGATAGGCAGATAAGTGCTTATTAATATGTTTCTCAGCGATCTTACTCTGTAATGGGAGCAACGATATAGGACGGTAATTCGACAGTTCCTCAGGAGAGATGTTAGGGTTTTTACGAATGGGGATAATTTGGGCGTGTTTCCATCTTTGCGGAAGTCTGGCAGATAGTAAAGAATTATTAATAATGGAACATAATGGTGGCGCCAACTGAGCCGCAAATTTAGAAGAAATTGTAGCTGGAATGATATCCAGGGGGGACCCAGATCTGGTACATTCCAGAAGTGTTTGTACTTCAGTGATGGTAATAACAGGGAATGTAGTCAAATGAGGTCCTACACTAGTGGGGCGGAGTATAGTAACAGCAGAGACAGGAACAGAGGTATTGAGGAGGGTGATATTTTGATAAATCTTTTCAACTTTTTGTACAAAGAAAGAAGAGATATTATCGCATAATGTCTGAGAAGAACTGTCACTAGTTTGACAAGATTTGGGGTTCGTGAAATCGCGCACAATTTGAAACAGCAATCTAGAATTGTTACCTGCATGTTCCAAAGTCTCTGTAATATGCGTTTTGCGGGCCAATTTCACATTATTATGATAAATTATCATAGCTGCTTTATAAGTAGTTTTGGCTTGCTCATTATGTGAGGGTCGCCAAACACGCTCCAATTTTTTACAAGCACTCTTCTCCTCTCGTAAAGCAGACGTGTACCAGCCAGTGGCAGAGCTTTTGGGTGAAAATCTAAGAGGTTTGAACGGAACTACTTTAAGTAAATTATTAACTCTCAAATCAAAAAAATCAAGTTGCTGATTTACATCCCCTAGCATACTATCCCAATCCCACCCGGCAAAAAGCGGGGAGAGATGCTGAGATGGTAATTTGTGCCAGGGTCTGTACTGTCGGGTAGTAAAGTTATTATTTGCTGCCAGGGCATGGTCAGTAGGGCCCAACAATTGAAAGTTTATCATAAAGTGGTCAGACCAAGTAAGCGGATAAGTCTCACCACATTTAATATCTGGGGAATTAGCGAGAATAAGGTCCAAAGTATGACCTGCAATATGAGTGGGGGCAGTGTTAATAATAACTAAGCCTCCTGCTGCTAGATCTTGCAAGCATAGCCTTGCATCTTGATTGGAAGCATCTTCGCTATGAATGTTAGTCTCCAAGCAGGAGAAATTTGCGCGAAGCAATTAGATAGGGAGAGATGAACTCGAGCAATTGACTTGTAAAATTAGATGTTACCCCAGGCGGTCTATAAACTAATGCGCCTTTCCAACTGCAACAAGCAGAGAGGTCAAATCTAAAAACAATACATTCAAATGGTTCAGTCCCTATCTGGTCAAGAATGGTAGCAGTCAATTCCTCTTTATAAATGAAGGCTATTCCCCACCCATTTTACCTATTCTATCCCGCCTAAGAATCCGATAGCCCTCCGGTATCGCTAGGGTGATAGCCGGAGTGGAGCTAGGTTTGAGCCAGGTCTCAGTTATGAAGCCGATGTCCGGCTTCTGGTCGATTAGAACATCCCAAATATCAGTAGCATGCTTAACCAATGATCTAACATTAGCTAAGATGCAATTCCATACTTGGTGCTGCACAGTAGGAGTCTTCGACCGAAGAGAATGTGGCAGGCATGTGCAAACAGATGGCGATGCAGTGGGTAAAGCAGAACAGTAGCAATTCATGCTTTGAAAATTACAAGTCAGGCATGAATAGGGACCCTCGAGGATTCTATTGAAATGGCGCAAAACTGTACAACGCCCCATATTAAGAGACATCAAGTGCTCACGTGAATAAGTTCGCACCGAGTTATTCAGAGATCTTATTGCTGGCTGCGGACTGTCAGGGAGCCTGGCGGCTGGCGGCGTCCTGGCGCGGGCGGGCGCAGACGGGCTTGTCTCTGGCGCGCCTCTGGCGCGCCATCGGCGCGCGCGCTGCGCGCTAGCATGAATCTCTTCTTAAACCCTCACAGTCCAAAGACTAGAGCGCTGACCAAAATGGCACCCTCAGATGGCACAGTCCCTCTAAAGACCCCGGAAGCTCTCAAAATAGCGAGAAATGAAGATCGTTTTTAATGTGCGGGTAAGTGAAGGGATAGAAGAGGATTGAGAGCGATTTTAAAACATGAATGGACTTCCTAAAAAGTGCTCAGGCACGAGCAAGTAAACCGGCAAGCACCTTCCCTCGTATTAGGAGAGGGAAGGGAGCCAGAAAATCGTTAAAAGTTATTCCACAGGCAGCTACAGCATACAGCATACAGCTACAGCATTCAGCCTAGGAAACACAAATCACAAATCACGTATAGCAATCAGCTGTTGTATGAGTGACCTGTGTAGTGTTGTCAGCCATACAGTGACACAGAAGGTTGTTCATGCTGCAGTCAGGACAGTGATTGCTTGGCTGGATGGCTGTGTGTGCCCCTGTAGTCCTTCTCAGTGTGGGCCCAGCTGGCCTGCATAGTCCCCGCCTACAAAGACAAGGACACCTCACTCCACTTACAGAGTTTGACATCAGTCTTTTCACATTGCACTCCAGCTATGGACCATCTCAGCACTGTATTTTGCACACAACTGCCCTTGTGAATGGCATTTTGTATTTGTGTGATCATGTCCCTCACTGTGACCACCATGACACATTCAACTATTCACAGGACAGGGACATTGCTGGCTGCGCAGTCTTGGACACAGTGAGTCCACACCTAAACACAGGTTGATATGTAATGTATGTGTTGCTCAAGCCAAAAATGAACTGGAGTATGAGCAGACTACATGGGTGTTTCAGTGCTGGAATCCGGCATGTGCGTGAGATGTGCAGGGACTGTGTTCCCCTTCACACCTGCATGCTTTAACATCAGCTTTTCCCATGCAGGTGTCCCATGTGAGTTGTACTATAGTCTCTTGCCAATTTAGTTGTATATGTGATGATTTTGTATCTTGCTGCTATACTGATAGATGTTGGTACATGGCACTGTGTCACTGATCATTTCCCACTCTTATCTCCCATGCCTGCAGCTCAAGGTACACCAGCGTAAGGCCGTGTGGAGGGCCATTGCAGCGAAGGTTCAAGCCCTGGGGGTCTCAAACTGACGGCGCACCCACTGCCACAAGAGATGGGATGACATCAGCCGGCAGACAAATAATGTGGCCAAGATGACCTTGGGGCGGCTTCCTCGCACTGGGCGTCTGGCACGGCACAGTATGACACCGCTAATGGGGCGCATCTTGGCAGTGACACAGCCTGAGCTGGATGCACGTTTGAAGGAGCATCAGCAGCAAGCTAGGGGAGAGCATTTGGGGAAACTGAATTTTGCTGGGAGTGGATGCATGTGTACAGAGCCTGTGCCAGTCCTAGCCTCTGTGATGTTGGTAGTGTGATGCTCTGGCATGTAAGTGGCTGCTGGCCTGGGTGCCTGTGGCATGCATTTGCTCTACCTGTACTTACAAAGGTGATTTGGATGCTGTGTCTTCACATTACATTCTGAGTTGTGCTCTTCAGGTTTCTTCTGCATTGGTGTAGTCTTGGGAATCCCATGGGAGGGAACGGCACTGTGGCTAATCTGACTGTGCATACATCAATGCGTCCATTGCATGCACCCACATTGGGGAGGCCTATTCATCTTACAGCAATGTGCAGCATTATATTGTCCCCAAGGTACGACATGGTGGGTGGCATAGGCTAATGTCCATTGTGGACTGTCATGTTGTAGTCTGGGTCTGTGTTGTCCCCTCCTGTTCCATCCAGTTCTGGTATTGGCAACAAGTAGTGTGCCCCCATCATGTCCCTAGGTGTGCTCAGAACTAGTTGTGTGTCTGTTTGAACAGAGCCACAAGCAGGGTGTTGTACTGTGTGGTCATCACATGGCTCACTCATGCCTGAGTATCCTGTTTCCACGCACGGCTTGAGTCTATGTAGTGAGTTTGCACAATGTGATTGCACAGGGTGGTGGGCAACATGTAGATTTGGTCAACTTTTGTCATGCATTGCTTGCATATGTTTGTTCTGTTCTTGCCACTGACCTGACCCTACATCTCATCCCATGCAGCATCACCTATGGTTACGGAGGGACAGGAGACAGACACCAGTGGGGGTGAAACTAGCACCACAACTGCCCAGGGGCCCAGTGACACCGATGTCACCAGCACCTCAGAGGGGGACAGGAGTCTGATAGAGGAGTCCCAGCCTGAGACGCAAAGCACCACATCATCCGATGCCAGCGGGGGATGCATCCATGTTAGAGGGCACAGGGAAGGGGGACTCTGCATCGACTTCCACCACACAGCAACCATTGTCCACCCTCCCAGCCACTTCCTCTGGTGCTGCCCGTGTCTGCCTCAGTAAGAGGGGAAGAGTCTCCTTCACCCCTGGCACCGCTGATTCTGCCCCTGTCCCCCCTGCTGCCATCAGTGCTGAGTCTGTAGACCTTTTGCGCCAGCTGTGTGTACGCCAGACAGCTCTCCTCAATGCCTTCATTGACCACGACAAGAAATTAGCTCAGGTTGTTGCTTTCATGGAGGGCATACATTCCGACGTGGGTGGGCTGCACCGAACAGTCCAGGCTTTGTCATCAACAGTGACGTCTGCCCTGCAACAGGTGCATACTCACAGTCCAGCTCCAGTCCCTTTGTCCACCCCCCTGGCAGTGGCCACGTGTGACGATAGCGACCACTGTCCACATACATCAAAGTCACGATACAGCACACAGAGCACACAGCAGCAGCAACCCAAGCGGTCCCGGGCACAGACACCATCCCCACAGAAGACCAAAGGCACACCAGAGCACCGGGAGAAAAGTCTGTCAGGCGACACCAGTGGACAAATAGCAAAGCAGCAGACTCATGCACACATGCCTCAGTGGCATCTCCATCCAAGGACTCTCCTGCCCCTAAAGCATCGCGCAAAGATAATTGTACAGTGTCTGTGCCCACCAAGGAGGTGGTGCATGCCAAGGGTACACCTAGGAAGGGCTCCAAGGCAGTATCACCAAAAACCTCGACTACCATTCCAAGCCCAGTGAAACAGGGGCCGAAGGGCACTGTAGGTGTAACATCTAGTAAACAGGGGAAGGTGGGCAGAGACGAAGCAAGGCAAAGCGTTCTGCTGGGTTCAGCACATCACCAGAGTGTCTGCCAGCACCTGCACCTGCTGCAGCAGTGGTGGTGAGTGTGCCTGTTGTGCCTACATCACTTCCCATTGATCCAAAGTCAGACAAGCCATTTAGGATCCCCAAGAAGTGGAAGGGCAACCCTCCACAATCTCCCAGCCACACCGTGACTCCCGTCTGCATGACTCCAACTCCACATGCCACTACACCACTTGGTCCAAGCAGCCCTCCAGCTTGCCAAGCCACTGATAGCTCTACCTCAGCTGTTCCGCTTTCTCCCCCGTCAAGTGCCCGGACAGTCCCAGAGACATTTCCAGCTCCCAGCATGCCTGACAGCCAAGTCTGAGTGTTAGTCACACTCACACACCTGTGTCTCACACAGGTGGGCCTGTACTGCACATTGTTGCCCCCTGACTGTGTTGCTGACCATGGAAAGGTAGAGTCACACACATTCGCTGTGCAGCTTCTCATGGACTCAGTCTGCACCCTGGTCTGGCCACTGGCCCTGTTGCTCTTTGCTGTGTTGGACCCTTTCCTGTGCAGCTTCTCATGGACTCAGTCTGCAAACTGGACTGGCCACTGGCAATGTTGCTCTTTGCTGTGTTGGACCCTTCCTTGTGCAGCTTCTCATGGACTCAGTCTGCACTTTGTCCTGGCCACTGGCCTTGTCGTTCACTGTTGTGCGCCCCTGCCTGTGCAGCTTCTCATGGACTCAGTCTGCACTTTGTCTTGGCAACTGGCCTTGTCGTTCATTGCTGTGTACCCCCTGCCTGTGCAGCTTCTCATGTACTCAGTCTGCACTTTGTCCTGCCCACTGGCTTTGTTGTTCACTGCTGTGTGCCCCCTGCCTGTGAAGCTTCTCATGGACTCAGTCTGCACTTTGTCCTGCCCACTGGCCTTGTTGTTCACTGCTGTGTGCCCCCTGCCTGTGCAGTTTCTAATGGACTCAGTCTGCGCTTTGTCGTGCCCACTGGCCTTGTCGTTCACTGCTGTGTGCCCCCTGCTTGTGCAGCTTCTCATGGACATGCCCTGCATCTTGTGCCTTGCTGTTCTCTTCTACCTTGTACCTAGCTGTGCAATATGTGAATAAAGACAGTTTCTCCTGTTGTCTATTTTGTCAGTGTCCTTACTGAATAGTTATTTTGCTGTGTGTAAATTGTTTACTGTGCCACATGGTCTGTGTGGCACTTCAACATGGTCAATGTTTAAGCTCACTTACTCTCTTTTTTTCAGGGGTGACAGGGTCTTCATTCCTTCTTGACCCAGATACTTGTGGTGGCAATGGTGTAAATTTTGAATGGTTAGCAGTAGTCATTTACTTGATTAGTTCATGTTGGCTCTATTGTACACATCTCAGGGGAGGGGTCACTGCCAGCACACAGTGGGTTTCTGCACACAGTATTGCAGGCAGGCTGTCCAGGGTCATCATGTATGTGTGTTCTTTGATTATGTGTGCCCAGTGGTGTATGTCTGTGGTCATCTTGTGATGGCCAGCCATCCTAGTCCCATGGCTTACTTTCCATTTGTGCTCTTGGATGGCCAGGTAGTGTGCAGTGTGAAGGGGGTGAGTTTGTGGGGAGTGTTGATGTGTACATGCCTCTGCAATGTCAACTACACACATGTGTCATCCAGGAGTTGTGTGCCTGTTTTTTTGATTGTTCATCCCTGTGGATGTGGTTGTATGCCCGTGTGTGAGTTGTATGTTGTGCACTGTGCAGTGTGATGGTGTGTCCTTACAGTTCCTTCTGACTCCTACTTGTTGTTTTTGTCACTTGTGAGTATGCAGAGAGTGCTACTGGCAAGTCAGTGCTGGGTTTTGTTGCACATCCATGTGTCTGGTGGCTGTTTGTGGGGACTGTGCAGACCTGCTGCTCCACACTGCCATTGTGGTTATGTTCTCTCATGCCTTGCTGTCACATGGTTCCTTCTTGCCTCCAGTGTGGCATTTTGTGTGTGTTCATGTCATTCCCTATCTGTGCTTCAGCTGCCTACCCATTATGGGTCTGCAGTCCCTCTCTTTGTGTATGGTACACTCCTGCCATGTCCCCTACTGACATGCAGTACACTTCACTTTGGTGTGAGCTGTCCCCTTGGTTTGTATGTGTGTGTGCCTCCCCATGACTTCATTTGTGGCACTGTGCTTTGTGGTGCAGTTCTTTGTCCAGGGTCAATGTGTCACTCAGGGCATTTCCCCAATGGGTCATGTGTGATGTTCTGGTGCTGTTTTTCAGTCATGGTTGCTCCTATGCAGTTCAACTGTGTGTGCTGCGCAGTCCTGTGGTCCAGTTGTTTCCACCTTTTTGTCCCAGACTTGTGCATCTATTGGGTATTGTGTTGTATGTAAGTGTGTTGTTTGTGTTTTTGCTTCACTTCCTGGGTGTGTTGTTGTCTTTGTGCTGTGTGGTGTTGTGTGGGTTGCTGTTCTGTCACTGATGTCTGTGTGTGTGTGGTATGCTTGGTGTGCACACACCGCTTGTTGTGCATGCAGTGCTGTGTGTATATGTTGCCTTGTGATTGCCTGGTATGCATCCCCTAATGTCGTGCTGTGTTTGCTATGTGATTGTTCTGCCTGTGCATCTGTTGTTTGTTTGCTGTGGCTGTGTTGTTCTGTGATGGTGCACTTCTTGTGTGTGTTGTGGTATGTTGTCTGTGCATTGTTCCTGGGTGATGGGGTTGTGCACTTCTGTTGTGTCTGTGCTCCCATTGCCTTACCCCAGTTTAGCTGCACAGGGCATGTCTGTTGTTGTTGTTGTGGCTCTGTGTGTGTTTGCGTGTGTGTGTGTGTGTGTGTGTGATATGTCTGTGGCTGAGCCCAGGGTGTGTGGTTGTTTGTGTGTGTATTGTCTGTCAAGTATTGCCAGCCTTCAGTGTTTTTGGCACTGGTGTTGTATGCTGCTGGTGTGAGGGGGGTATGTGTGTAGATTCTTACTGGTGTTTGTCAGTCCTGAGGTGTGTAGATGGACCCTGTGTGTAGTGCTCCTGTGGGGTAGTTGTATGTATTTCTGACTGTGCAGGCAGAGTGTCCATTTGGATGTTGATTCCTTGTATGTGTTTATTTGTTGCTTGCCCTCATTGATAATTCCCTGAGTGTGGTGTTGTGTGTGTTTCCCTGGCCCTGTGCTACTGTGCTGTGTGTTGTGTGTTCCTGTGCAACCACTCCTGCATTGTGTGTCTCCATGATTGTTGTGTGGTGCAGGGTGTGTATTGCCCTGGCTTGTTGTTGTGCATGTGCCTTCATGGGGTGTGCTGGTATGTGGTGGGAGTGGGTGTGACCCTGTGGTCTTTGTTCCCTGCCCATGCCTGGCACTGGCCCTGCCTTCTGCATTGTGCGCATGTATTTGCTTGTGTTCGGCGCTGCGGTGACATGACCGGGACATTGCTGCATGGTGGCAGTAGCTGTTTGTCCAGGATGCAGCGGGGTGACTTTGTGGCAGGTGGGTGATGTGCAGGTGCCCTTGTGGATGTGTCCCTGTCCCCCCTAGGGTATCTGATATGGATTTGGACCTTGTGTCAGGCCGTGTGTTGTGTTGTTGCGTACCTGCGACAGCGTCCTTGGCGGTCCATGAGTTCCTGGTGATGTAGCAGGTACAGAACTGGAAAGACGTGTAGAGCTGGGTCCATGGCGGTCATGACCGGGACTCTTCCGCCATCTCTGGTTGGATGGTGTTTCCGCTGCGGTGCGTCTGCTTGCTTGAGTCATCCTAATTTGTGAAGCGGTGCGGACGTCATTCCGCACGGCGGTGAGTCTCCATTGGCTCCGACCGCCGCAGTGGTGGGCGCACTTTGATGGCGGTGCGCATCGCACCGCGGCGTTCGGGAATTGGCCTATGTTTGTCCATACTAATTTGGCGGGCGTTATGTCTATTGCTGATGGGCAGAAAAAAAGCATTTTTCCCCACCGCCAGTGCTGCGGTGGTCCCACTGCCCTACATCCTAATGGATCCCTATGTGTCTGTGTGAATAGCTGTATAGGGGAGTGAACTGATGCGTGAATGGTTGTTTGGATGCATGAATGATAATAATGCAAGTAGTTGTGTGTGTGTGAGTTAGTGTTTAAGTGCTTGTATTGGTGGGTGAGTGGCTGTGTTCAGAGGCTGTATGGATGACTAAGTGGGTATTTCAGTGGCTGTATGGGTGAGTGACAACTTTGTATGAAGGGCTGTATGACTGAATGAGTGGTTGTGTGAGTGCCTCTATGGAGGAGTGACTATGTAGGCAAACACATGGGTTTGTGGGTATCTGTATGGATGAGTTTGTGGCTCTGTGAGTGGCTGTATGGGAGAATGACTGGCTGTATGCATGGCTGTATGGGTGAGTGAGTGTGAGTTTGAGTGCTTCTAAGGAGGAGTGAGTATGTGAGGAATAGGTATGGGTCTATGAAAGGGTATGTAAGTGGTTGTGTGGGAATGTGAGTGGGCGTACAAGAGGTTGTATGGGGTGTTTGTAGATGTGTAAGTGGTTCTGTGGATGATTTCATCATTAATATCATTTGAGATATCATCAGTGATATCATCAGTGATATCACTGACCATGTCATGAATGATGTAATATGTGAATTCATAAGAAGTGCATTGCAGGGGAGAGAGTTCTAGTTAGCTCAACTATAACTGCTGAATTTCTCTTGTTTTGTATGAGTGAAATGTCAGCCTAACTATAATGTCCCTGTAACTCTAGTTGTTTCAGTGAATTTCAAAGGATCTTTAAATTCTATATCCTAACTTTTATGGTGTGTCAAAATCTATTTCGTAACTATAACATCCCTGTAACCTTTGGTTTTTTCAGTATATTTCTAAGGTATTTTTAAAATTCTATTTCATATCTATAACATCCATCTTTTCTACAATTAAATAGTTAATATTGCATCTGCATGAAGAAGCACTTATTGATGTAGTTGTCATCTATTTCTATTTCATTTCAAGATATTTTTGCAGCCACATCTCAATCGTCTCAGACACAGTGCAAATGTTGTGTGTTTTTAACAAAGTGTAGAAAGCACATATAAACAGATTTTACACAAAAGATGAGTCTAGCTGTCTAGTGCAATATTGATTTAACTTCCCCTTTAATAGGTATTTTTTCAAAAAACTACATCTGAAATGCATTTTCCTCATTCGTGGTAACACAGGTAGTTGCAATTATATTGCTTGTCACTACTACTGCAAATTTATGACAGAGTGTAAAACACATACAGAAGAGACATATTTTACATTAAGTTTCACTTTACCTGTTTAGGAAGATATTGATTTAAGTTTCTCTGTTTTAGGTATTTATCAAAAAGGTACATTTGAAATATATTTTCCTCGTTCACGATGACAATGGAAGCCGTGATAAAGTCAGCACCATGGCGTTTATCTTTTTCTTCATCTTTCTGTTGACCTCTGCTAGACTGCCATGATATTTTACATTTTTAACATATTATCGGTTTTTCAAACATAGAATACTTGCCCAAATGAGGAGGATATTGACGTTTTAGCCGATTATACTCCCTTACTTAAACAGCTTATGTCAGCACTTACTTTCTTCTCATCTAAATCAATTAGAAATAAACCAGATAATGATCTAATTTACGACAAAACTACATATGACATTCTTTCTTTGAATACAGTGCTACCAAAATGTAGAAGTGATGTATCTATACTTAAACCTTGTGATTTGTGAATAGTTACTGCATAGGCTAAAGACACTGGAAACTGCTTTTGCTGGACATACAAATCTTTTATGAACAGGAAACGTCCAACACATCTAGCAATCTGCTTTAATTCACCAATATCATCAAATTTTATGCCTAACTATGCTGCGTCATTTTTGTTTGGATAACAAATAAATTGAATATTTTCACCCATTGCACCATGCACTAGTCCTTCTTCAACATTTAAATTGTGACATAAATTCACACAACAATTTTTACAGCTAAGTAAGTCTTTCTCTAATACTGCAGGTTTTGACACAGGCTTTTCTAAAACTATCCAATTTTGAATGCAGTTTTTCTGTTAGCAGTACTGTAACTCCTTGATTTTCTATTTTATCATTTGCTCTTATTTCAATGATCTCTTTCCAGTTTGTTCATTAAATTTACTACACTCCTCAAGTGTTGGTATCAAACAAATAATAGACTTCTCTTCCTTAAGAAAGTTATGCCTTATGTCTGCAGCTGAAACATAAGTTGGAAAGTGAGCCCTTCCACTCTTATGTCCTTTCGTATATCTCCATATTGCATATCTGATGCTTAACACATATTTATGATTAACTCGTTGTATTCAAAGTTTCCCCAAATGTGTATGTATTTCCCACACTTCCTAGTGAATTTCAAGTTTCATGTTGTAGTAATGTTTTGAATACAGGTAGCCCTTAACTGGAGTTAGTTGTAGCAGGTCTCCGAAGACTATTATGTTTTTTCCTCCAAAAAGGACATCGTAGTCACTTTTAAATACTTGATGCATTCTTAAATGTATAAAAGCTATCATTGGGTTAGATACCATGCTGACTTAATCAATAATTAGTAGCTTTAATGTATTTAATACTCATGCCACTTCATGGCAAGCATACCAGATAAGTTGTTGTATTCTAATTTGTTGTTGTGTTCAACAGGCAGCATTAATAATTGATGAAGGGTAACTCCTGTAATACTATGTGCAGCTAAGCCTGTTGGTACAGTAACTACACACGACAAGTATGAATCAGTTATTTTCAGTAGATAACTTGTTAGTACCTTAATCAAGAACCTTTTTCCAGTTCCAGCTTGAGCACATATGCACAATAGAACTGATTTATATGCAGAACATGCACACTCTTTCTTCTGATGCAAAAATACATATTCTATTTTAACTTTCAAAAATGCATTTCTGATCTGTATTCAAATGCAGAATTACTTGTTCTAAATGCACTTTTCCTGTCTTGCTTGCTGCATTCCGTTCTCCACCTCACTAATGGCAATTGCCGCTTCATTTTGAATGATTGGCTGTCCAAGAGGATCTTGACTTCCAGCTACTGACTACTCTGAGAACTCTCTCCTGCTATCTCAGCAGCAAATGTTTCTTCTTGTTGAAATTCATCTCTCAACATTTGAAGATACGGTGGAAAAACAGAGCATTCAATAGTGTCCTTCACAGCATTAAGTCTTCATAACAGTCAAATTATCCAAGTAGCTCACTTTCAATTCGCCATGGCTTAAACAACTGTAACAGGGCTACGTAGAAAAACTCGCTTTTGTCTGCAGTTTGGCAACTTAGCTCTCGATGGTTGATTAAAATGTCTTGGTTATGTCTGACCAAACATCTTTTGCATCCATCAACAGCACATTTTCCTCCTTCTATGTTTTCACTAACATTATGTTCTATAGGTATAATGTTGAAGTATTTTATACAGTCACATTCTTCCTAGATGAGGACTCCTTCTTATAAAGTACGTATCCAGCATGTTAGTCTTCAGAATATCTGTACTGTGTGGCTCGAGTTCCACAAGAGGTTTAATTTCAGGAAAATACTTTACCACTCTGTTACGAGTATTAGCAAGACCTAAAATCACCCATAGAACAACTCTAGATTTAGAAAGCAAACTAGCTGAACTGAACTGGTCTACACGTTCATAGGACGCTATCTCTCTGTGAGAAAGCCCTTTCAAACTAATACTTTACAATTTATTGAAACAATACTGGGGGGGTGGTGGCCAGAATTATCACACCTCGTATTTTAATAGTGCATTAAAAGCATTTTAGGGGGAAAACTGGCCAGTCATGAAACTGGCATAGTAGAGGGTGGAGGTGCTATATGGTCAAGCACCCTACTACCAAAGGATGCAAATATACATTGACAGGAGTTAACACCTAGTGAGATAGTTAGAGAAGCATGCAAAGATTTAGTCACACAGTCAGGCACAACTGATATGTATCTTCTGGTAATAAAGGCAGATTATTGCACACTTAAATAACCCAATATTCACTAGTACACCCAGGAGGCAATCTATGCAGACATATTTAGACAATCACATAAAGAGAGGCAGTGATTTTGTAAAAGATTTACATACATATGGAGTCACAGTCCTAGATAGGAACTTAAACACTCATATCTGCTAAACAACTGACAGTTTCAAGTTTGTGCATTGTGTTTCAGGCCTGGTATACTTGAGTTTGGGCTCTTTCTATACTTTTTTCTTTTGGACTGTGTTTCATTTCACGGTAGATCTTTTTGACAGTGAGATAGGGGCACAGATTATTGAAATATGGTGCCCATTTAGCATACTTGGCTGAACTGAGATGCAGGGCACACCCTTTTTTTACTTTCTACTACTCACGGCACACGTGACAGCTTATTCAAAACACTCACTGCTGAATGCTTACTGTTGGCAAATTCACAGAAAGGACAGAAGAATGACATGCTCTTTTTGGCAGTCTATGGTACGTTAGTGAGGATTTTTTGTTTTTAAATGTTAATGTGATTCCCTTTTGTGTATAATATGCTATATCAGAGTTTCTTCAAAACAACACCTTCTAAGGGGGCTGAGCTGAAACCGAAGCTCTCCGCACTGGAGCTCCGTGTGAGACTTTTGAGCTTACTTTGTTTTTGATAACTTGATACTGAACACATTTGTCGCTATATCACATGTTTTCCATGTTTCATAACATAGGAGCTTATCATGGACTCCCTCGAATTTCAAGCTTAACAAGGCATTTCTTTGCCCCAGTTTCAAGATTTCGAATCGCATCATCATTATTACTGATTTCTGGTATGATTCCATTCCTGATGTGCTGTGGAAATTACCTGTATGCACACTGGTGAAACTTTACCGGTATACTGGTTGGATGCAGGCCTAATACCAACATACGGTATACGTCCTAACATAACACTTTGTATATTTTTCACTAATGTTCCACCTTCTCACATGAGCAACGGTGTACTTGTGGAAGAGATATTGCATGCCTGAACCATTTTTTACAATACAACCACCAATGGTACTGATTAGGAATATGGATTGTGTTAGACATGGTATTTCTGGTTGGCTAGGGCTTACGCCTAAGCCAGGCAGAAACCACCACTCCAGTCAGGGCAAGAAAGTTACACGCTGGAGACAACCCCTGCTCACCCCCTTGGTAGCTTGGCACGAGCAGTCAGGCTTATCCCAGAGGCAATGTGTAAAGCGTTTGCACAACATACTCGCACAGCAGCGACACACTAGGCACACCACAAAAGAAACTTCACACAAAGTTATATAAAAGAATAGCCTCTGTATTATCCAAAACACATTAGAATCATAATCACACATATACACTGTGTGAACTGGCACTAGGCAATATTTACACCCCATTAGCCGCCCCGCTCCCACCTCCCACCTGCTCCTCTCTCCCTCTTCCCCTCATATGGAGGCCGCGCAGTGGTAGAGAGCAACCTCTGACCCTGTTTCCCAGGCAGGTCGCTCACCTCACCGCCACGCAGCCCCCAGTGTGACCGCTTCTCGCTGCCGTGCCCTGACTGCCTGTGCCTGCCTTCTGTGACCGAGTGCCAGTGTCCTCTTCTCTCATTTTGTGCCCTGAGTGCCTGTGTCCTTGGTATTGTTGCCCTGATTTGTGCTCCCCTTACTTTTGTTGCCCTGATTTGTGCTCCCTTTACTTTTGTTGCCTTGATTGTGCTCCCTTTACTTTTGTTGCCCTGATTGTGCTCCCTTACTTTTTGTTTCCCTTGTCTCGCCGCGTCACCCCCTCTCCGCCCGTTTCCCGCCGCCGCGTCCCGGTAGCTCCGCCCCCTTGCAGCCCATTGGCCGCCCCGCTCCCACCTCCCAGCTGCTCCTCCCTCCCTCTTCCCCTCATATGGAGGTCACGCAGCAACCGCGCGCAGCGGGCGTGCCGCTGGCGCGCAGAATGCGTGCCAAAGGCAAGCACGTCTGCGCCCGTCCACGTCTGGACCGTGCCCAGTGCTAGACCCCCTGGCCCCCGCAGATGCCAGCCCACCTGCCGGACCTACGACGCCGCCACCCTCATCGCACTCAACACCGGCTGGATCCCCGGTTGCTGCCAAGCCGCCCCAAGTCGCACCCACGGACCATTCACCTGCCAATCCTGCAAGTTCTCCCGCATCCGGACCCGTACCGCACCCGCCAAGCCAAGCACCAGCAGCAACCACCTGAAGTGCATCCTGCTCAACATCCGCTCCGTCCACAGACACGCCGTGGAACTCTGGAACCTGCTCGACACCACATCTCCAGACGTCGCCTTCCTCACGGAAACATGGATGAACGCCTCCTCAGCGCCCGACATCGCCATCGCCATCCCCGACGGATACAAGATCACCCGGAGGGACCGCATCAACCAGACAGGAGGAAGCATCGCCATCGTCCACAAGAACACCATCCGCATCACGACCAACTCCGACGACACCCTCACAGCCGCCGAACATCTTCACTTCCAGATACACACCGACCCCAAGACCACACTCAGAGGCACCCTCATCTACAGGCCCCCAGGACCCTGCACACAATTCAGCGAAGACATCGCAGACTTCATCAGCCCACACGCCCTCCCCTCCCCTCCGCTGACTACATCCTCCTAGGGGACCTCAACTTCCACCTGGAGAACAACAACGACAACAATACCAACACCCAGCTGGACAACCTCACCAACCTCGGACTCAAGCAACTGGTGAACACCCCCACCCACTACGCCGGACACACGCTTGACCCAGTCTTCTCCTCTAGCAAGTACATCTCCTTCAGCCACTCCACCGGACTCCACTGGACAGACCACAGCTGCGTCCACTTCAGCTTCAGAAGAACCACGACTCACCACCACCCGCAACAGGTTCCCCGCAGGAGCTGGAACAAGATCACCACCGACCAGCTCTCCACATCACTGAGCCAGAACCCTCCCGCCAGCTCAACGGACCCCAGCAAAGCAGCCAACAACCTCACACAGTGGATCACCAAATGCGCTGACGACCTCGCACCTCTGAAAAACCATCCCAACAGTCCCGACAGCAAGAAAGCCTCCTGGTTCAACAACGACCTCAAGAACTCCAAGAAGAACTGCCGTACCCTCGAGAAAGCCTGGCGAAAAAACCTGACTACAGACAACATGACCGCCCTCAAGCACGCCTCCCGCAAACACCACCAGCTGATCCACACCACCAAGAGGACAGCATTCAAGAAACGACTAGACAACAACGCACACAACAGCAAGGAACTCTTCAGCATCGTCAAAGAGCTCTCCAACCCCAGCGCCGGAAACCACGACATCACTCCCTCACAAGACCTCTGCGACTCACTTGCCTTGTTCTTTCACCGCAAGATCGCCGACATACACAACAGCTTCGGCGCACAGACCACGCACCCAACCACCGAACCGACGCATCCCACCACCACCCTCCGCGCCTGGACCCCGGTCAGCACCGAAGACACCATCCACACGATGAACACCATCCACTCTGGATCACCAACCGACCCATGCCCCCACCACGTCTTCAACAAGGCCGACTCCGTCATCGCACCCAAACTCCGGGACATCATCAACTGCTCCTTCAACACCGCCACCTTGCCAGAGAGCTGAAAGCATGCCGAACTCAGCGCCCTCCTGAAGAAACCATCAGCAGACCCCACCGACCTCAAGAACTACCGCCCCATCTCGCTCCTCCCGTTTCCTGCCAAAGTCATCGAGAAGACGGTCAACAGACAGCTTGCCGCCTTCCTCGAGACGAACGGATCCCTCGACCACTCGCAGTCCGGCTTCCGAGCCAACGACCGCACCAAGACCGCCCTCATCGCAGCCACTGACAACATCCGAGCCCTGCTCGACAACGGGGAAACAGCGGCCCTCATCCTCCTGGACCTCTCTGCAGCATTCGATACTGTCTGCCACCGCACCCTAGTGCCTCAGCAACATCGGAATCCAAGAGAAGGCACTAGAGTGGATCATCTCGTTCCTCGCCGGAAGAACCCCCGTTCAGATCCAAGGCCACCGAAGTCATCTGCGGCATACCACAAGGATCATCACTCAGCCCCACCCTCTTCAACGTCTACATGAGCCCCCTCGCAGCCATCGCACGCCAACATGCCCTCAACATCATCTCCTACGCCGACGACACCCAGCTGATCCTCTCCTTCACCAACGACCCAGCCACTGCCAGAACCAACCTACACGAAGGGATGAAAGACGTAGCCGAGTGGATGATGAACAGCCGCCTGAAACTGAACTCAGACGAGATGGAAGTCCTCATCCTTGGATCATCACCCTCTACCTGGGAAGACTCTTGGTGGCCCCCTGCCCTGGGCAGCGCACCCAAACCAACGGACCACGCACGCAACCTGGGCTTCATCCTGGACTCCTCCCTCTCGATGACCAGACAAGTCAACGCCGTCTCATCATCATGTTTCAACATCCTACGCATGCTCCGAAAGATCTTCCGATGGATCCCCACCGAAACCAGGAAGACGGTCACCCAGGCACTCGTCACCAGCCGACTGGACTACGGAAACACCCTCTACACCGGAACCACAGCCAAACTACAGAAAAGACTCCAACGCATCCAGAACGCCTCCGCACGACTCATCCTGGACATCCCCCGACACAGCCACATCTCCGGACACGTGAGAGACCTGCACTGGCTCCCCATCAGCAAGAGAATCACGTTCCGACTCCTCAACCACACAAACAAGGCCCTCCACGACCTGGGCCCCAGGTACCTCAACAACCAACTGACCTTCTACACTCCCACCCGCCAGCTACAATCGACCAGCCACGCCCTCGCCTCCATTCCACGCATTCAAAGAGCCACCATGGGAGGAAGATCCTTCTCCTACCTGGCAGCCAAGACTTGGAACTCCCTTCCCATCCACCTCCGTCTGACCCAAGACCACCTCTCCTTCAGGAAGCAACTCAAGACCTGGCTGTTCGAGCAGTAGCGGACCCCCCTCCCCCTAGCGCCTTGAGACCCTCCGGGTGAGTAGCGCGCTATACAAATTTCTTGATTGATTGATTGATTGATTATATACAGGACAGGGCCAATCAGGCCACTGTCAAAACCTTTAGAAAGCACTAGTAGCACACAAAAAACACAACCAGTGACCACTGGTAAAATACTGTACTGGGCAATATCTCTAGCAACATAAATGCATTATGTCTGCATTACATTAGGCATAAAACTCATAGGCATAATCACATTTTGCAACCTCTATAGGCATAAACACACTATGCAATAGGCATCATAAGCATAAACATATTATGCAATAACTCAAAATTAGGAGGGCGCCTTAGAGACACTCCCCAGGTGCATACATCACCTTAGGTCCTTGCTCCCTATCACCACCATAAAGCTGAACCCAGGCCAGCTGGCGTTTCTACGGGACCCAATTCCCTTTATCTAGATCCTCAGGGCTTGTACTGGGACCTTCTACTGGCCCTTTTTCTGCCAATGCAGCCAAAACCATGGTGCGACATGTGCTGGGGGCATGGGGTGCTACTCACCCCTTCCTTATTAGGAAAACAAAATGCCCCCGTGTTGCAGCTGCCCGCTCTCTCTCTCTGGAAATTAGACCTGGTACCACTGTGCCTGGGGAGCCCCACTCCAGGACTCTGAACACAAAATTTCTACCAACGTTGCAGCTGCCTGCAACTGAGGTGCAGCTGTGGCGCCAAAAGAAACCGGCACCAACACAGCTCTGCCAGCCTCATTCACCGGGCTCCTCCTGGGGCCAACAACTCGGCACCAACAGTGCCCCATAAGCCCCCACTCCTCAAAATCGGCACTAACCATGCCTGAGGAGTACCAACCCTTCTCCACACTCGGCCACCACACACCAGGGCTTGTCCTGACTCTTCCGGCCTCTTTCACATTGGGGGGGAAAAGGCACTGTCAATGTGCCTCGACCTGGCCCCTCTCCTGGGGCCTCTCGGGTCCCACCTCCCTCTCAGAGACTGGGGAAGGTGGGAATGGAGCTTGCGAGGCTCCGGTCGAGCCCCTCACCTCGGGGCTCCTCACATTCAGCCTCACTCACTTAGGCTCTTACAGTGGACCAGGCCACAACGGCGGAGTGGGCTCCCACTGGTCTCAGGCTGTCAAGGAGCGAAGTCTCAGTTTTCTTCTTCTTGGCATGCACCAGCGCGGTGTAGGCTCCTGCTTGGATCTCCGCTGATGCCTCTGGTCACGGAGGCAGGGTAGGCTTGTGCCCTCCTTCAAAAAACAGCTCCGCCCACGATCAGGCAACCTCTGCCTGACTTCCGGGTCACAGCGGTGAACAACATGAGCCCACGCGCAGATGCGGTGTGGGCTCCCGCCATAAAACAAACACCAATGTGGGGTGGGCTCCCGCTGGTAAATAAACTCATTTGCCAGTAAGAGCAAAAAACAGCAGCAATGCGGGGTAGGCTCCCACCTCCGGTAGCCTAAATGCGGGGGAATCCCCTCTGAAGTTGTCGCAGCTCCTGCGCTGCAAAAAGCACCAGAACTCTTTTTGAAAAGGGAATAGAGCGCATACGAGGCGCTAAGGCCCCCACAGTTCCAGGGCAAAGGCTGGGCCCAGGCAGGCCAGCACACAGGGAGGCAGTTTCTTGTGGCGGTTCCTCCTGGGGCCCAGCAGCAGCGAGTCCCAAAGCATAAGGAAGCACAAAAAGCACAACCTTTACATGGGGTCACAGCCCCAATATTTATACTACATTTTCCTTTGCCTGCCCTTGCCACAGAGCTTGGGGAACCAGCCTGAACTGGTTCTGGGGTTTTTTGGAGCACTCTGTTTACAGGGCTCCTCTTTCCCATTGTCAGGTGGGTGCTTGGTCATCAGACCAACACAGGGGGGCGGATCCAGCATTCACCCAGGCAGGCACAGACCTATTCATTGTCAGGGGACTACTCCTCCCACTACTCCAAATGCAGATCTCCCATTCAGCCTAGCGGTGGCTCACCCTGCCCCTCCTGGACTCACAAAAACCTCCCCAGTCCCTGTCACTCCAAAGCCAGACATGCAATCCACATCAGGCAGGCAGACACATAGCACACAGAAATGGCAACTTCTAAAAGTGGCATTTCTAAAATAGTGATATAAATCTGCGCACACCATTGGCAAGCATTTAATATTAATATTACAACCATACCAAACAATACCATACCAAACTTGATCGCGCTGCTCCTCTCATATCAGGAATTACCACTGAAACACTTATCAGGGAATCCCCAATGCATTCCTATGGGAGGGCTGCCTCACAGCAGTGAGAAACCAAAATGGAGGTTTGTCACTACCAAGACATGTCACACCTTCTACCTACAATGCACCCTGCCCATAGAGCTAGCTAGGGCCTACCTTAGGGGTGACTGACATGCAGTAAAAGGGTGGTCAAAGACATGGCACACACTTTAGGTACCACGTCACAGCGGCTGTAACACTGCGCACTCAGGCCCTGCAATGGCCTAACACGTCTACAGGTTACTTGGGGTCTACGTAGTACCACTTTTCCAAGAATTGGATCATGTGGAATCGCATGCCAATGTTTGTTTAAGATATTCTGCAACATCCCCTGCTGTGTACTAAAGGTAGTTATCATCCAGAACTGATTTCCTGTCCCCATCCTCTCCTTTTTGCCATTATCTTTTTCAAATAGAATATCCTCTCTTTTTCTTTTTGAAACTTTGAGTATCCTTGGAAAGGTGGTACCACGTAGACCCCAAGTAACCTGTAGATGTTTTAGATCATTCAAACAGGCACTAGTAAGTAAAAACTGTACGAAACCCTGAGGTCTATGAAAATGCTAGAAAGGTGTGGAAACCCACTACAACAAAGTTTAATCAAAGCAAAAAAGTGAAACAGAACCAATATCTAAGCCCAATAGACCTATATTTGGGTAGATCCCTTTGTAGGACGTAATCCCTCACTGACCAGCGGTGACATGCTTCATCATTTGGGATTCTCCTCCCAGAGGAAAAACCTAGTTCCTCTGAGGGCTACAAACCCCTCTCTGAGAGGGAGGAGCTCAGGGATGTTTTAAGACGTGATGCTGGATATACTGAATCCACAAATGTAGAGCTAGTAGTGTGAGTGAGGGCGCAGCGCAAAAAAAGGATTTTCCAAAAACTGTGAGGGTAAGTGAAGTTAAAACTAGCTCAAGGACGTAGAAAAAACGTTATTATAGAACGTTCTTGGCCAGGATTAAAATACCGTGCACCAGCAGTCAAAATTGTAAACCGTGGTGATAGAATCACAATAGTTGGTCAACATGTTTCAGCCATATAGCCTGTGAGAAGGCTAAGCTTTCATCAGGACCTGTAATACTGCTGCATAAGTGAAACTGTGTATTAACACAAAAAAGGATACAAGGACACACACTCTTTTGAAGTGTCCGTTGATGGTGAATATTACCCGTGAACACTGGGTAAGTCACCAACTTCTACCTGGCAACCGCTCAGGAAAGGAGCACCGCTCTGGAAAAGACGATGGTAACCAATTGTTAATAAAACATGTCTTACATGATTAAAGGGGAATTGTTATGCCAATTCTATTAATACCCCTTAATAAGCATGTTGAAAAGAGCCAAAACTAGTAAGGGGAAACTGACGTCAAGAAGAAAGAAAACATAAAGAGCTCATGTTGCCCGGAGTCAAATCATGCAGTTCGTTAAAAAAATGAGCGAAATACTGTCTTAGCTAACAGTTTATAACAATATGGAAATCAATAAAGGCTGTAAAATACTCATAAATCCCATCGTTATGTTTGTTATGTCAATCATTAATAACAGAGTCTGCACAGCCGGCTTTACAAACAAACCATAATGATGTCTAAACAAATATCTGTGTATCCGGTATAGTTATAAAGCAGTGCGTCAACGAGGCGTCGTTTTAACAAAGATAACGTTGCCTGCTTTGCAAAAAGACCACATCAATATCTAGACAGATGTCTGTATAGCCGGTATAGCTATGTAGCAGTGTATCAGCAAGGCATCGTTAAAAAAAATATCATTACTGAACTGCCCAGCCTAAATACAGCCAATATGTTAAAAACTACGAATGAAAATAAACGTAGGCTGTAAACGATCTTTAGCACGGCGACCTCTAGGGGCTTACCTGTCCGTCGGTACGCCAGCGTGGTGTTGAGCCTGAAGCCTGAGGTACCGGGACATTGAAGCCACTTCCTTTAAAAGCCACTCCTAAGGGAAGCCTGACCAATCACGGAACACAAAAAAATGGCTAGAAAGCGCATGTCAGATACAGAAACCACTGAATTTGTGAGCATGCGCATAATGAATGTTGTCAACACTGCACGTACACGCATGCACATTGATTACACATGTCCATTCATGTACGTAGATACCCATGGACAGTGAAAATTGTGAACAGTAGCGCTGGTGTGCCCACAAATAGGTTGTAGGGGAACGGGGCGAGTCAGCGAAAGAAAGAAGCAAAAACACAACAAAGGTGAAAAAAGGTATAGAACTAATACCATCATTACATAGTCTTTCCAGAGGCATAAGAAAGAGTGAAAGAGTGAAGCACTCGTAATGTAGAAGCACAACCTTGCCAGTGCTCAGGATGTGTATGATGTTAATAACAGAGTGGACTAAAGGTTAGAAGAATATCTGTGGTAATCAGGTGTCATCTGTAATAATCAATAGTGTCATTGTGTTGCAATAATATATCAGATGCACAGACAGGCTAGAAAGGAAATAAGAACAAGTGCCTACAATAATAGCCAAGGAATATCATCAATCAAGCCACTAGTATCTGACTGTAACTTGTGTACCCACCATTGTTCACGCCTGAACAGAAAGGTAGTGAAGTCAGTAAGGTGAGGTGGGATGAATGGATTTTCTAAGACTGTCCACTTTAAGTCACTGGGACTGTGTTTAGCTGTGAGGAAGTGGTTAGTCAGCTCAGCTGAAGCCCTGCCACAACGGATGGTACTTTTGTGTTCAAGGATGCGGGTTTTGACCCGTCGAGTAGTCATCCCTACATACCGTAACAGGCAAGGGCATGTGATCATATAAATCAAGTTGTTGCTATTGCAATTCGTGTGACACTTAAGAACCCATGGTCTGAGCGATCTCGGTCGTTATGGATGTGTGGGAACAAGCCACACAAGAGCCACATGGAAAATGTCCTAGTATTGGCGAAAGACCCCATAGAGTGTTCTGTGTCCCTTTCCTATGGACCCGGGGACGAGTTTGTACAAAAATAAAAAAGAATGACAAGCCTTGACATCACTTACTACAGACGAAACCATAACGATCAAACCCGCAGATAAAGGGGGAGCAATTGTGATTATGGATACTGCCACCTATCGAGTGTTTGAGACAGCTCAATGATGTTCGTTCTTATTGTTTACTCAAAGAGGATCCTACTAAGAGATTACAACAAGAGATTAAGATCCTAGTGAATGAAGCTAGTACGAACGGTTGGATCACTGCTAATGAGGCACTTTATCTGGTTAAAACCTTTCCTATTGTGCCCTATTTTTACATACTACAGAAAGTGCACAAGAATCAGCGACCTGCACCTGGTCGCCCAATCATTTCTGGATTAGGATCTTTACTGGAACCTCTGTCCTCCTTTTCTGATCATTTTTTACGGCCTTTGGTTGTCAAAATGCCCACATACCTAAAGGACACTAAAGACATTCTCATATTGGTGAAAGATTTGACTATCTTGTCTCTTTTGACGTTGAGTCACTCTATAAGTGCACTCCACAGGATGAGACACTATCTGTCATCGAGACTCTCCTTTTGGATAACCCTCCAGATTCGTTCACGCCGGTATCTTTTATCATTGCATGTGCCAAATTTGGCCATGAAAGAAAACTTTTTTCAATTTGAGGAACAGTTGTTCCTTCAGGTGTCTGGTACATCTATGGGGAGCATTTTTGCTCCCAGCCTGGCCAATTTGTATGTTCACGTATTCGAGCAAGAACACATCTTCAGTATTAATAATCCATACAAAGCTCACATACGTTTGTCAAAAAGATATATTGATGATATTTTTGTAGTCTGGCGTGGTTCGTTGACATCACTTCTGGAGTTCACAATCTGGTTGACCAACTGCAATGCCTTTTTGAACTTTACCTGTGAATACAGCAAGATTCATTTACCCTTCTTGGATATCTTGATCTCACCTTTTGAAGGAGGCCTTAGTACTGATCTGTACAGAAAACCAATGGCTAAAGATTCTCTCTTGTTGTATGTTAGTTACCATTCACAAGCTTGGCATGATAATCTGCCTTTTGGCCAGTTTTTACGCTTAAAAAGGAATTGTTCATCCATTGAGAAGTACCAGGAACATGCCCGTAATTTGTCAAAACAACTACAAGTTAGACAGTATCCCAGCAAACTAGTGAAAAGATCTTCTAAATGGGCCCTTAACAACAATCAGGAGTCTTTACTTGAACCCAAAGTTTCGAAAGAGACAATGAATAGATTGACATGTGTTCACACCTTTTGCAATTTCTCCAACCAAACATTAGGGACCGTTTGGTACATACTCGTCCCCGGGTCCATAGGAAAGGGACACAGAACACTCTATGGGGTCTTCCGCCAATACTAGGACATTTTCCATGTGGCTCTTGTGCGGCTTGTTCCCACACATCCATAACGACAGAGATCGACATAGGATCGCTCAGACCATGGGTTCTTAAGTGTCACACGAATTGCAATAGCAACAACTTGATTTATATGATCACATGCCCTTGCCCGTTACGGTGTGTAGGGATGACTACTCGACGGGTCAAAACCCGCATCCTTGAACATGAAAGTACCATCCGTTGTGGCAGGCCTTCAACTAAGCTGACTAATCACTTCCTCACAGCTAAACACAGTCCCAGTGACTTAAAGTGGACAGTCTTAGAAAAACCGTTCATCCCACCTCACCTTACTGACTACCTTTCTGTTCAGGCGTGAACAATGGTGGGTACACAAGTTACAGTCAGATACTAGTGGCTTGAATGACGATATTCCTTGGCTGTTATTGTAGGCACTTGTTCTTATTTCCTTTCTAGCCTGTCTGTGCATCTGATATATTATTGCAACACAATGACACTATTGATTATTACAGATGACACCTGATTACCACAGATATTCTTATAACCTTTAGTCCACTCTGTCATTAACATCATACACATCCTGAGCACGGGCAAGGTTGTGCTTCTACATTACGAGTGCTTCACTCTTTCTTATGCCTCTGGAAAGACTATGTAATGATGGTATTAGTTCTATACCTTTTTTCATCTATGTTGTGTTTTTGCTTCTTTCTTTCGCTGACTCGCCCCGTTCACCTACAACCTATTTGCGGGCATACCCGCGCTGCTGTTCACAATTTTCGCTGTCCATGGGTATCTACGTACATGAATGGACATGTGTAATCAATGTGCATGCGTGTACACGCAGTGTTGACAACATTCATTACGCGCATGTTCACAAATTCAGTGGTTTCTGTATCTGACATGCGCTTTCTAGCCATTTTTTTGTGTTCCGTGATTGGTCAGGCTTCCCTTAGGAGTGGCTTTTAAAGGAAGTGGCTTCAATGTCCCGGTACCTCAGGCTTCAGCCTCAACACCACGCCGGCGTACCGACGGACAGGTAAGCCCCCAGAGGTCGTCGTGCTAAAGATCGTTTACAGCCTACGTTTATTTTCATTCATAGTGTTTAACATATTGGCTGTATTTAGGCTGGGCAGTTCAGTAATGATATTTTTTTTAATGATGCCTTGCTGATACACTGCTACATAGCTATACCGGCTATACAGACATCTGTCTAGATATTGCTGTGGTCTTTTTGCAAAGCAGGCAACGTTATCTTTGTTAAAACGATGCCTCGTAGACACACTGCTTTATAACTATACCGGATACACAGACACTTGTTTAGACATCATTATGGTTTGTTTGTAAAGCCGGCTGTGCAGACTCTGTTATTAATGATTGACATAACAAACATAACAATGGGATTTATGAGTATTTTACAGCCTTTATTCATTTCCACATTGTTATAAACTGTTAGCTAAGACAGTATTTCGCTCATTTTCTGAACGAACTATATGATTTGACTCTGGGCTACATGAGCTCTTTATGTTTTCTTTCTTCTTGACGTCAGTTTGCCCTTATTAGTTTTGGCTCTTTTCAACATGGTTATTAAGGGGTATTACAGGTCCTGATGAAAGCTTAGCCTTCTCACAAGCTATATGGCTGAAACATGTTGACCAATTATTGTTATTCTATCACCACGGTTTACAATTTTGACTGCTGGTGAACGGTATTTTAATCCTGGCCAAGAACGTTCTATAATAAAGTTTTTTCCACGTCCTTGAGCTAGTTTTAACTTCACTTACCCTCACAGTTTTTGGAAAATCCTTTTTTTGCGCTGCTCCCTCACTCACACTACTAGCTCTACATTTGTGGATTCAGTATATCCAGCATCACGTCTTAAAACATCCCTGAGCTCCTCCCTCTCAGAGAGGGGGTTGTAGCCCCCAGAGGAACTAGGTTTTTCCTCTGGGAGGAGAATCCCAAATGATGAAGCATGTCACCGCTGGTGAGTGAGGGATTACGTCCTACAAAGGGATATGCCCAAAGATAGGTCTATTGGGCTTAGATATTGGTTCTGTTTCACTTTTTTGCTTTGATTAGACTTTGTTGTAGTGGGTTTCCACACCTTTCTAGCATTTTCATAGACCTCAGGGTTTCGTACTGTTGTTTATCTTGTTATTGGGGAATAAACCCTGTGCGGTCTTTAAACTCTCCCTAGGACCCTCAGGCTTTGAACCGTAATTTGTTATAGACTAGTAAGTAATACCCTTAATAAACCCCAACCAAAGACAACATGGCTGAATCAGGGTGAGGGATTTCTAAGATGCACGAAATGCAAGGCCTTTAGATTTGGTAAAAACATGAAACAATATACACCAGGTTTGTCTCCATCAAAGAAAAAGATCAAAGGTAAATATAGCTGCAAAACAGAATTTGCTGTCTACGTGCTTCAATGCCTATATGGCTTGAAGTACGTGGGCAGCACAATTTCTGGAAGTACACAAGAGTTTTGCAGCATATTAGGGCAATCAAAAATGGCGACTGCACATATCCAGTCGCTCGCTATTTTGAACGCTTTCATGCAAAGGATCCTGAGGGGCTTACATATTATGTAATTGATGCAGTGGCAGATAATGTACGTAAAGGTAATAGAGAAAACAAATTAAGACGCTTAGAGATACATTATCGAATTAAATTCCAAACAGCCAGAAGATGTCATTTGAGATGTCATCAGTGATGTCATCAGTGATGTCACTGACCATGTCATGAGTGATGTAATATGTGACGTCATCAGCAGTGCATTGCGGGGGCGCGAGTTATAGTGAGCTGAACTAACTATAACAGGGGAATTTCTAGGGTTTTGTACGAGGGAAATGTCCAGCTAACTATAACGCCCCTGAAACCTATGGTTTTTTCAGTGAATTTCAAAGGTTTTTTAAATGCCAATTCCTAACTATAATGCCCCTGAAAAATTTGGTTTTTTCAGTGAATTTCAAAGGTTTTTTAAATGCAAATTCCTAACTATAACGTCCATGAAACCTATGGTGTTTTCAGTGAATTTCAAAGGTTTTTTAAATGCTAATTCCTATCTATAACTTATCTCTAAAGATATCATGTTTAATGATTTTCATTGGATTTCTATATTTTTCAAATTCAGTGTGTCAATTTCATTAATTATTTTTTTTTTATTCTTATCACCTTTTTTTAAACATATTTTTCAAATTAATTCTTTTAAAAATTTAAAAATATTATTTGAACTTAATGGGTTTTTCAAACATTTTTTTATATTTTTCAAAATATTTTTTTAACTATATGTACAAAACTTTAGATATTTTTTTTCTATTTTTTTGGATCCGCGCACGCTAAGCGCACCGTTCACGATCCGTACGCGATAGCATCCGCGCATGGTATGCGTTGGGTACGTGTTTAGTGCGCGATTGCTATGCGACCGGTACGCGACTCCCAGCCTATACGCGACACGTTCGATGTACGTAACGCGACGTTTACGCGCTTCTGCGATGCATCATCTGCGTCTGTGACGCGGTAGGTGCGCGGATCCCGCGAAGTATTTAACATTTAAAAAAACATATATATGTATTGCATGTGAATATTAATTGAAGATAAACTCTAAACTAGTCTTAAAACTAATATGTTTTTACATCTAATCCTATATTCCTTTTAAATTCAATTTCGCGGATGCGCGCTGGGTGCGTGCTGCGTAAGCGCACGGTGCGCGGATCCCATGTGACCTGCAAAAAAAGAGATTTGATTGGTTCATTACACTTCCTGTTCTAACTACTGAAAGACCCCACCCATTTCATTCATTCTTCTTTGAGCTTCTTTGGAGAACCATCTCTTTGGAGAGAAGAAGATTTTTTTAGACTAAGTATACCCTTAGCTCTAACTTTTTGCAACCAAAAATGGCTTCAGGGCAGCAGGCATCACCTGCATCACCTCAAACCTCTGAGGATGAATTTTTGCCAGAGGAACCGCACAAAAAACGTTTTGCTTCAGTGGTGTGGAAATGTTTTACTTTTCCCGAAGGACAGAATAAGACCAATGCCACCTTGGTCACATGTAAGATTTGCAAAAGAGTCTTATCGAGAGAGGATCCTAACAAGAAATACTCTTGTGGCACGGCAAGTATGATGAAGCACATGAGGAGCCTTCATCCAAACAATCTTGCACGTGAAGAGTGCCGACGGATGAGAGACACTCCTGCGCCATCCACCTCATCGCAGCCGAGCACGTCAAGAGTGCATCCATCAGACCAAACCTTGGACATCCATCCTCAATTTCAATTTTTAAAAGTGCAATAAGACTTTGTGATATGGTGAGTAGTCGATCGATCTGATCTGCCGCCGGCAGGAAAGTCATATTTGCTAGTTTTTTTTGTTTTTTTTTACTGTTTCCTGAAGTTCATTGTTTGGTTTCGCGTGTTTTGTTTTTTTTTTTTTTTTTCAGAAAAACCCCAAAAATCATAAAATTGTTCATAAAACCCCTAAAAAATTATAAAAGAAGAAAGAAGAAGAAAAAAAAAAAGTTGTTGTAAGAACTAACTTTCCTGGTTTAAAAAAAAGAGCTAAATTTCTTTGTTAGTGTGTGAAAGTTTAGATGAATGTATGTGTAGTATGTAATTGACTGAATGAATGCGTTAGTAGCGTATGGTGAATCTATAAGTGCAGAAGTTTGAGGAAGTGCTGCAGCATCACAAAGTAACCTTTTTAACTGCAGTGTGCTGTAGTACTTCCGAAGCACAGGCATGCAACATATGTACATAAATATGTTGCAAATCTATGCTTCTGTCTGCACGGCTGCTTAAACTGCAGCCATGTGGTGACACAGGCACCCTTGCACCATAGTGCAAGGATATCTGTGTCATGTGCTGTTTGTTTTTCTACAGGAAGACACACCTTCCTGTACAAAAACAATGAGAAAATGCATTTTTCTCCTTCAATGTATGCTGAACATTTCAGCATGCATTGAAGATATAAAAATGTGGAGAAATTAAAACAATTCTCTTTGTTGCGCTTTCCTACACCAATTGTAGAATGGTGCACCATTCACACACATATCGAGATTTAAGATTTATGAAAAATCTAGACATGTGTCTTGTTCTATGAGTATTAAGTGCAATCATGCACAACTACACTTATAGAACACCCTTTCAACGCAAAGTGGTCTAAATGATGAGGTTGTGTTTACATGGAGTATAAAAGTGCACAGAGTGCCTTCTCCTCTCTTTGTAAATATAAAAGAGTGTCTTGCACAATAACTATGTTCCAAAAAGTGACATATTTCCGTTTTTAAATTTCCTTGTGAATGATAAAAGTAAGCACAGAGTTTTGTCTGCAAAGATGTTCAAAGAAGAATGTTTGAAATGATTGCGGTCCTTCAACAGCTAAAAACGTGAAATATTATGAACCCCTCAAATCTCTTTTTTGCAGGTCACATGATATCTGATTATGGTCAGATTTCAAAACTACATAAACAAAGTGTTTTTAGAAACATGTTTCAACTTTGTAGATGTTTACAGGCCTCTTCATTCTGCATATTGAGACTTAGTTAAACTTACATTCACAGTAATAGGAATAAAAAATGTCATTCATTTTTGCCTATTTTTCATTCCAATCTAAATTCTTAAAAATTGCTCATTTTAAAATTTGGATCTGTGAAAGAAAATAAAATAAAAATTATAACATATAATAATACATTTTTTACAACACAACATAATTTCCACAAAGTAATTTGTTTGTCTTTTTTGCTGTTCTCAGAATATATTGAATTTCACTCGAAATAGTGATTTCAATGGTACTCATCACTTAACAGCGGGCAAAAAAAAAACAATCAGAAAGATTGTTAAAAAAAAACAACATACTATTCTCAGTAAAATATCAGAATATACAAATAATACATATATGAAATGCTTACAGATTACAAAATTTTATAACTTTAACTTATAAAAACTGTGAATGTTGCCACATTAAAATAATCACCGAATAAATGACCACCTAAAAGTCCATAATTCAAAAATATACCTTTCCTTGAGGCCAAATGGTATTTTTGCACTTCTTTATGTAAACTGTCCAATGGTAGTTCTATTAAATTATAATAATAAATTCCTCAGAGAGTGAATTAGTTTCCTAAAACTTTGGCTACAAAAATATTAGGTAAAAATGTTGTAATTCCCTAAGCAAACGTTGTTTGTAAACCAACTGGGCATCATTACAAATTGTCCAGCCTTTGTCACATTTTAGATAGGCAGTGTAATGTCCAGATGTTGTGGAAGGACCATCATGGAAAATTATTGCAATTGCTACAAAAGTCCTTCCTCATATTGATATTTGTGCTGCTACAAATTGTTTTATTAAAGTATCCAATTTTCTTCCATCAGCTACACGTTGCATCATTAAAATTATGTATTTTCCATATTTTGTTAACAATAATGTGGATAACATTTCTGATTTACATTGGCTACACTCCATGTTTTGAATTGCACCTTTCACTAATTTATTGAAAGCCACTGATTTACAGTCTGGTAATGTTAAATACAGAAATCTCTCAGTGTCTACATTGGTGCTACATGTATACATGCCATTTTCACAATAATGTTCCCATTTGTAAGAAAGGCCAAAAATATTTTCTATTTCTACACCTTCATTTTCAAAAATTGTAAGCATATACATTAAAAATTCCTGAGCATCTTGTTGGATATTTTGTGTAAATTGTGTAGAACCAGAACACACATCCAAAAGACTACGAACATCTGAAACAGATTGTATTTTACTTCTATCTGTTGTCAAATTTTCATAAACAGAATGCAACAGAGAACAAAATCTTTTTTGCAGATTCTCATTAATTTGCTCCTGCAAACCTTCCAGATAAAAAACAACATTGACCAATACATTAGCATAGCAGTTGACACCAGAGCTATTTTCAAAATGATAACCAACAATCTCTTCAACAGTGTCCAATTTCTTTTTACCTGCAATCACAACATTATCTTGTTCTTTTCTTTTCTTGATACCTTCAGAAAAGATATTCTCTAACCTTCTTTTTCGACCAACCACACGCTTTTCAAATACAGGATATTGACCTAAATTTGGAGCATACACCCTTCTTAACCTATTATACTCTTTTACACAGTTTGCATCTGCAGTAACCTTTGTCTCATCAAAATCAATCAAAAACAAACCAGATAATGTTCTGACTCGCGACAAAGCAACATATGCCATACCCTCTTTAAATACAGTAGATCCAATGTTCACCAATGCACTGTCTACACTTAATCCTTGAGATTTATGAATAGTCACTGCATATGCCAGAGAAAATGGAAATTGTTTCCTACGGACATATAAATCTTTAAAAAGCAAAAAACGAACTGAACAACGACCAATTTCTTTAACTTCAACAATCTGATCAAATTTAATTTTTAAAAATTCAATTCCTTCTTTTTTCTGATAATTCACAAAATCCACCACTTTGCCCATTGCACCATTAACTAAACCTTTCTCTACATCCAAATTACGCCTTAAAATTACCCGACAGTTTACACACACATACAGTGTCTTTTCCAAACCAGCAGTTTTAGATATTTTTTTTCTAAACAATCTAGTTTTGATCTCAACTTACCCGTTAAAATAATAGTGATTCCTTCATGTAGAATTTTATCGATGGCTTCCACTTTGACAATTTTTCATTTTCCAATTTTAATAATTCTTCGAATATTGAACACTCACGCAGTTTTGGCATTAAGCAAATCACTGACTTATTTTTAGCAATTTCCACGTACGCTTTTGCAGCAACTGCATTTTCATTTGGAAAGACATTGCAAAGTAATTGACTCTCCAAAGCTTCTTTCCCTTTTTTTGAAAGAATTCCAATTCTTATATCTTGAAGAATACTTCCATATTCAGCATCATTTGCCTGTCGCATATTTGTTGTCAGTTCTTTGTATTCAAAATTAGTCCAAATGTTCACATTACCAACACTGCCAAGAGACTTTCTAATATCTTCATGGGAAAGTGTTTTAAATACCGGTTGTCCTTTTACCGGTGTCAGTTCCAGTAGATCTCCAAAAACTATGACGTGTTTTCCTCCAAATAACACGTCATACTCTGTTTTAAGACTTTGCTGCATTCTTAAATGCACAAAGGCAAGCATCAAGTTTGAAACCATGCTCACCTCATCAATAATGAGAAGTTTCATTTTCTTCAGCACTCTTGAAACTTCACAACAAGCTTCTCCAGATAGCTTGTGGTATTCCAATTTGTTCTCATGCTCTACTGGCAGCATTAGTAAACGATGTAAAGTAATTCCTTTAATGTTATGTGCTGCCAACCCAGTTGGAGCAGTGACAACACAAGACAAATGCGACTCAGTTGTTTTTTGCAGATAACTTGTAATTACTTTAATTAAGAAACTATTTCCTGTTCCAGCTTGACCACTCACATACATTTGGATAGGTTGAAATGATGTACATGAGCACACTCTTTTCATGAAGTAATCCATGGTCAATCTGCTCTTTCACTTGCTGATATATTTGTTTCTGTTCAACATTTTGTTGCTCTTCCAAGTTTCCGAACTGTATTGCATCTTCTTGTGCTTGATACATTGCTGTTTCCACCTCATTCATGGCAATCGCTGCTTCATTTTCAACAATTGGTTGTCCTAGTGGATCTTGACTCAGTGCAGCAGAACTTTGACTGTCTTGAGAACTGTCTCTAGCAATCTCACCTGCAATTGTAGCTTCTTGATCAATTTCGTCATTCAACATTTTCACATAACTTGCGAAAGCACTGCATTGTATGCTATCTTTACAAGCATTAAATGAATCTTCCTAGCTGGGAAAATCTCCAAGTAATTCCAGTTCAGAACGCCATGGTTTGAACATTTGCAAAAGGGCTAAACAGTAAAATTCCCTTTTGTCAGCAGTGTCGCAACTCAGTTTTCTGTGATTAATTAAATTTCCTTTCCTTTGTTTCACCAGACATCCTTCAGAACCAATCACTCCATATTTTCCATCGTTGATGTTCTCTGTAATATTCCGTTTAAAAGTGTAGTTTTGCAACACTTCATAGAGACACATGTTCTCAAGATGATGGCTTCTCTTTGGATAGTATGTGTCCAACATATTGGTTTTCAAAATATCTGTACTTTCAGGGTCATTTTCTGCTAAATATTCAATTTCTTGAACAGATTTCAGTACCCGATTTTGCATTCCTGCAAGACCTAGACTCACCCAAATGATTCTTCTACTTTTGGAATATAGATTTGCAGATGATAACCGATCTGAACATTCATATGCTCCAATTTCACGATGCGATAACATTTTCAAACTGAAACTGTATAATTTCTTACTTAGGGCCTCATGTAGGAAGCCAAATACCGGTCGGTAACGGCCGACTTTCAGTAATTATACCGTTACCGACCGGTATTTTGGCTGTTGAATTGTAGGGGGCTCATTTCTGCATTCGGTAAGTTACCGAATCGGTCAAATTACCGAATCGGTAATTTTACCGATTCGGTAAATTCCGAATACAGAAATGAGATGTAGGGGGAGTGTGTGGGTGTTGTCTGGAGTCGGTATTTACCACCAACTAATAGTTGGTGGTAAATAAAGAATGGATGTGTAAAAGCATTTGATAGCGCTTAGAAGTGTGCAATGTGGCAGACATACATGCCCTTAGGGCATGTATGTGTGCCACATGTGCACACATTGCCGAATCAGGGGTGCAACAGGGTGTCAATGTGACACCCTGCCACCCTTGCATGTGCTCCCCCATTACCGAATCGGTATTTACCGATTCGGTAATGAGGCATACCTTCCCATCAATGGGAAGGTATGCCTCATTACCGATTCGGTAAATACCGAATCGGTAATTACCGAATTATTCCGAATCGGTAATATTTACCGACTAATTACCTACATAGCATTTACCACTTCATAAATACCGAATCGGTATGATTCGGTATTTATGAAGTGGTAAATGCCAGGCCACCTACATAAGGTCCCTAGAGTCTTCTCGTGAGAAATCTCTTCCCACATTTCTTTCAATTCAGTCTTTTCTGATTTAGTAATGTAAGACGTTACATATCGAGCAACAGCAATAGAATTGTCTGCAACATACTGAATATCCATGTTACCATTCCACAGGGATAAAATAACTGGGTTGTAGTCATTTATGTATTTTAATTCTTTGCTTCTTCTTAAGTTGAAGGTGTTTTTCAGAGACTTTCTTGTGATGGTATGTCGTACAGCTGACATGAAACTGTTCACTCTTCCTTTCGCTAATACAGGACGTGGAAATCCAAAACGACATTTGGTATAGAACTTATCCTTTGACTTGTACTTTCGTCGACAGTATTTTCCACACCTATGGCTTTGAAATCGTAAGACTTGTTCTTTTAAGTTTTTGTCTTCTCTGCTATTTGGTACAGTACATGTAGCATAATCTTCAATGAAAGACAAAACACTTTCATCTGAATCTGTTCCAAATTTGGGAGCATCTCTTGCTTGATACTCCTTTCTCCAAAAGAAATCCACAACGTCTCCAAGAGGAGGATTCTTTTTATTGCAGATGAAAGACATCATAGCTTCAAATCTATGATTGAAATATCTGCATACATTGACAGGATCCAAAGAGCACAATTCTCCAGGAGTCTTGTATTCAATATTACTTATATTGGAATTTGCCTCTTGAAGAAATTCAAGTAAATCATCCCAAGCGTACTCAGCACAGCTTAGGGTAAGAAACCACGTAGGAGTTCCCAAGTTCAGTAGCATACATTTCAGTTCTCCATGTCGACGGTACCAATATTCATTAGTCCCACGCTGACATGCCATCAGATTAATCAACTGAGATTTTAAATGATCATCTCTCTGATGCACTTTATCCATAAAATCCTTTGCAGTTACATTTTGCAGATGCATTCCAGTTTTTAAAATGTGATTTACTGCATATGAAAGTCCAGACAAGTCACTTTCAAACAGAAGATGAAACATATAAGGGATACATTGTCGAAATCTTGGATCTTCTGCATATAACTTTGTTGTCTGATATTCAGATGCAGGAATCTGCACAGGACGTTCATCATATCGTCCACCTTTTCCTGTTGGAAACAACTGCGGGAAACAACGAGCTTCCAAGCTCTCTTCCCATACACTCATGGGACTTCCTGTTTCTTTTTTCATTTGAAACAACTCAATTGTATTCCCCATCACCTCTTTGGAATGAAGTGGATGTACACTGTAATGTTCATAGATCTCTTCACATCTGGACATGTCCACTTTTTCAATTTGTCCACTTAATGTTTCACTATCTTCTGCTAAATCTATTTCTTCTTCTCCAACCAACACATATCTATAGTACTCATTATTTTTATCAGATACAATGATGCCTTTTGCACTTTTCTAACATCCACAAACTCTTGCCAGATTTTCTTATTCTTAGTAGGAACACCATTAACTAGAATGACTAGTGGCTCATTTTCTGCATGATCTACACCAATAGTTTCAACATTTTTCCTTAAATCTAATGGTAAATACACAAAACTCTTCCTTTCAATCCTCTTTGCAACTCTGATGGAGGTAATTTACTTGTTTTGGGCTCCATACGAACAATAGCCTGAAATGGGTGAACACATTGTATCAGAATAGATTCATACGTATTTAAATCAATCAGCTCTGGAGGAATAGCAACCAACTCTAGATTATTATGAACAGCTCTAGCAGGCATTTTATTCTCATATAATCTATTATAACAATATTTGCAAATACGCTGCTCACATCCCAAATCAAAACAATCCTCTACCAACAAATAAATTGCAAATTCCATCCACTTATCATTATCTTCTATTTCACTTTTTAAATACAGATTGACACCCCTAGTCTGATTTTTATAGTGACTTCGTCGACAACAAATACAAGAAACATTTGGTCTTTCACCTGAAATTACCTTAAACTTTGTGATTTCATCCTCAAATTATTTCTGTAATTACAGGTTCTACATGGTCTTCAACATTTTGTTCTACTAATGTGTCAGTTTCTTCACTCTCTTGCTGCGGCCCAAAACTCAATATCCTCACAGACCTGCTTCACATCTGAAACTGACCCACGCAAAAGAGTACTGTTCAACTCACTTAACTTTAGTGCTGGACTTTTTGCATAGTACAACCTTCTCACTAACTTCCGCATTTGAGTATGATGTACTACCAGCATTCTGAAATGGTGAAAAACACTTTCACAAACTTTCCTAGAAAGACAAGCCAGAGAATGACCTTGCAAACCAGTATATTTTCTCACTCTGCAAGGGTCTAGTCCTTGCAACGGCTTAATCTTTTGTTTTACACTTTTTTTAGTATAGACTCGTAAAAAACGACATCATTTTTCATAAGATTCCTGTCGTACACTACAAACACTACTGCAATCCCAAGTGTACACAGGGTTATTAGCACGTCTCCCTAAAACTTCATCAGCTATCACTTCTTCTGCATTTCTTTCAACCATTTTCTCTTTCTCCATTGGACAACCATCACTAACCTCATAACCTCTACCACTGGTGTCAACTGCACACAATAATTTTTCACTTAGTGAATAACTCTTCATTAAAAAAAGGCTCTGAACTAGAACCATTTCCATTCTCCCAAAAAAACATCACCATTTTTTTTTTTTATTAATAACTCTTTTCCTCCTACTTTTGGCCTTCATTACATGGATTGGTTTATCTAGTGATCGAATTCTGTTTAACACTAAAATAAACAGTTTCCTTTGTACTTCAAAAGCCGTTTCCACAATGCTTTCAATATGCTTCTTTTTATAAAATAAAGCTCTCTTTTTATATTTCTTCACATCTTTCAGCAAATTATGCACTACTCTCTTGTTAAATATTTTTTTGCGTAATTCCTTATACTGATTTTGTCTTCTTTTACCATACTTTATCTCCTTTGACTGAACATTTGCTTTTTTAATTTTCCTCTTATTTTGATTTTTTTCCTTCCCTAAAAAATTAGTTGAAGTTGCGGCATTCTCTACATTCTGTTTGCTCCTACAAATATTTTTAATAAATTGCTTCGTAATCTTACCAGAAGATTTTTTCCTTTTAGCCACATTATCTTTGTCATTCAATACTTGTGGTTCATGTTTCTTCAAATAATCCTCCTGTCTCTGTTCTTTTCTTTTTCTTATTTTTTCTGGCATACTTTCTCGATTTTAACGTTGAAAAACAGTATCTGCAAAAAAGAGTCACAAATAAATGTATATTAATAACTTTCAAATTTACAATATTCCATTACTGTTCAAACACATTTTATATAAAAACAGACTAAAACACTATAGCCCTGAACCACAAGTGTGACGATGATTAAAACACTACATACATAATGCATACTACTTTGAAGCAATTCATGCCCTAAAGCCTACCTCACTAAAAGACTACATGCTAACTAACTGAATGATTACAGTACTAAAAAGAGACACACTGGGTGAGCAACAGGGTGTTTGCTAGAAGTGTATGAATACTAACTGGGGAATTGAAGCTGCGAAAGACAACTGTGTAGCTGATTAGAGAACTGAATGCATAGTGGATAGGCATTTAAAGCAGTCCATGTGCTAAGGCCCGGCTCACTGCATGAGTACTTGGGTACTGACTGAATGATTAGACTACAGCAAGGAGACTGCCTGGATGAATTTATAACTGGTAGACTTTTCGCACAGGGAATGAATTAGTACTAAAAAGGTCACTAAAAGACTGCAAAGGGAGTGACAAGATGTTTGCTGGACTATATGGATATTGACTAGGGAATTGAAAGTATAAAAGATAAATCTCTAGGTGGTTAAAAGACTGCATGCATAGTGCATAGGGGTTTGAAGCAGTCCATGTGCTAAGTCCTGGCTCAGTGCATGAATACTTAGACAGTAACTGAATCATTAGAGTACTAGAAAGAGAGTGTCTTGGGGGCATATGTATCAACCGAATTTTTAATCGCAAACGCTGCGATTCGCAAAAAACAGTGTTTGCGATTAAAAATACGCAAAACGGGATGTATGAGGCAAAATCTCATCGCAAATTTAAGGAATCGCTAATTTAGCGATTTCTTAAGTTTGCGTAAGCATTTAAGAAATCGCAAATTGCGATTTCTTAAATGATATGTACCACGCACCAAAGCATTGCGAATTATCCTTAAGAAATCGCAAATTACCACCAACTTCTAGTTGGTGGTAATTTGCGATTTCTGTTAAAAATGCACTTTTTGGAATTTTACAAAGTGCCACGTGGCGCACATACATGCCCTTAGGGCATGTATGTGCGCCATATGCACACACATGCTCATTTCAGGGGTGCATCAGGGTGTCATCATGACACCCTTGCACCTCTGAAATTATTCTCAAATTGCGATTAGCAAATTGCGAATCGCAATTTGAGAATTACTTCCCATTCATTCCTATGGGTCTCCTGGCCCATAGAAATGAATGGGAAGGTATTCCTTAATTGCGATTTCGCAATTTGCTAATCGCAACTAAGGAATATTAAGAAATCGCTAAAGTTTTGCGATTTTTTCAATACATCCCGTTTTGCAATTCTCAAATAGCGATTCTTTAAAAATCGCTATTTGAGAATCGCAAATGGAGATGTTGATACATATGTCCCTTGGTGAATTAATAAATGTTTGGGTTTTGGCACAGTGAATGAATTACTACATGGTGCTGAATAGGTCACTAGAAGACTAGAAAGAGAGTGACAGGGTGTTTCCTGGAAGTGTATGGATACTGTCTAGAGAATTGAAGGTGTGAAAAACAACTGTGTAGGTGGTTAGAGAACTAAAACCATACTGCATAGACATTTCAAGCAGTCTATTTGGTAATGAATGGTTCACAACATAAGTACTTAGAAACTGACTAAATCATCAGACTACTTCTAGGACAGTGCCTGGGTAAAAATTTGAAATTTTCAGTTCTGGGGCAGTAAAGACAATACTACATGGTACTGTACTTTAGTGTCAATGCCTGACTCATTTAATCAACACATAAGCAAAGGCTGCCTTCTAATGCTACTAAAACTTGACAACATGACACGTTTGAAACCTTTCTTTCTGCCGAGATACATCGTGAGAGTAGTAGCCAAAGCAGGACCTTGGAACAGGGGCCGATTTCCAAAAACCCCACTGGACGCCACAAGCAGCTACTCCTCGCGTTTCCCGCTCCGCGGGAAACGCTCGCACCGGGACCAGCGAGTAGTCATTTCCAAATCGACTACATCTCCCATAAGGCAGTGGGGCACCTTGAACATCGCCAGCAACGCCCAGAGCCGACCAGGTGATTTAAATCTGCACCGGAGGAACAACCTTCGGGAAACCTTTCTTTCTGCCGAGACACATCGTGAGAGTAGTAGCCAAAGCAGGACCTTGGAACAGGGGCTGATTTCTAAAAACCCCACTGGACGCCACAAGCAGCTACTCCTCGCGTTTCCCGCTCCGCGGGAAACGCTCGCACCGGGACCAGCGAGTAGTCATTTCCAAATTGACTACATCTCCCATAAGGCAGTGGGGCACCTTGAACATCGCCGGCAACGCCCAGAGGGGACCAGGTGATTTAAATCGGCACTGGAAACGCGCACCGCGGAACGTGCCGAGCGAAGCCCGGGCAAAGGGCAGGCCCTCTTAGGCCCTCAGAGGCCTGAAGAGACTGGACTGGGCCAGGGAGTCTGGTTGTTCCATCACATGATCTCCTGATATTGTAAGCACGCTTTTTAACCCTATATAGGACCGGCTCTTCATTAGTGCCTATATTTAGATGTGGTAATAACTGTTTAGAGGATACTAGATATCGGTGTACTATCCACGTTCTTCTACAGGGACCCTATCGCTACTATTGTAATTGGCACAGCTATTAGCCCAAAAGATCCAAAACCCTTCCTTTTTTTTTTTTTTTTTCGGAACATATAGATATGACTTCACGTGAAACAAGAAGTAGTAAAGCTGTGGTAGGTAGCTCAAAACTAACAGGAACATTAGACGATTTTATAGTACGCACTAACATACTAATAGACCAGGGTATTGTCCTCCATGGGTCACATTGCCACAGCTCGAACCCCAGTGCGAACCCCTGATAACACTTTAAGCAATTCTAACACTTTACACATAAATGCGGTGGTCCATAGTACCACTGGTACACATTCTGAATTTCAAGACTGTAGTGTCCTTGACCCTCAGGGTTTGGTAACCATAGGAAGTACCTTGTTAGCCCCACAGCTAGAAATTCAGGCAGATAGTACTAACAACCCAACAAGAGGGAAAAGGGAGGGAGCTATCCCCAAAAATAAAAGTAAGCGGACTTATAAAAAACATCCCTCTATTAAAACCGCTAAAGTTGTAGAGATAGGGGAGTGTAATGAAAATGATATAGTCAATGTAAGGGCAGCAAGGGAAAGTCAGGGCCATGAATTTGGGAAAGAAGGGGCCGGCCCCAAAATATTACCGCTGAATATTATAGATGATATTCTTATAGACATTTCCCTAGCTGATATTCTATCAGATAGTCCAACCGCTAATAGTACAGGTATAAGTATAGGGAATGAAGATCTACTTATACCATCCCTGACAAAAAAATGTAAGACCCTACTCACTCCTATAGAAGTAAGATTAGATGGGATACAAAAACAACTTATAGAATTGAAGAAAGAGATAAAAAACCACTGCACTAGCCAGTCAAAAAAGGTAATTCAGGTACCAGCCCCTATTAGTAAAGTAAAGACATTAAAAATACCTGATAACGAAAGGGAAAAAGGCAGAAAATTAGTACCTAAGGTCCCTACGCCTAATTCTACCAATACTGATGTAGGTAAAGCCAGTGCAAAGTCTTCCTTGGCACATGGAATAGTAGTTAAAAAACTGTCTCTTCACAGTATACCTACACATAATGCTGATAAAACGCACATAGAAAAGCGTAAGAACATTAATCTACCCCCAGAAGTGTGTGATTACGTAGTCATCCTGACTGGGGTTCCAGAATTAGGCCCTACAACTATAGAACCGTATGAGGCGCTCAAAAATAAAGTGTCATATTGGCTAAATACCAATCACCCATTACCACCAACAACAAGAAGTAATATTTTAATGGTAGAGAGGGCCCCCTGGGTAGGTTATAATAGAAAAAGAACACAAGGGGACTGCGTGGTTGTATCATTCGAAGACCCTCGGTCAGTGGGACATATTTGCTCGGGGGTGCCTAGAAAAAACGGTTCATCGATTGTGACAAGATCCCTGGCTTATTTTTATACTCCAATGGAACAGCCCGATAATAGATGGAGCTGGACCAGGGACACAAACCAAGCTAGGGGTGGAATTGGGCGTGAGTTGTACAGGGACTCGAATCCTAATAGTTGGGAAGTGGGTGGGGATGACGGCTGGACTGTAATACAACGTAGGGCAGGGAGGCCTCAATACAGTAGTATGCAGTACCGCGGAGAATGGATGGGCCCGCAGTTTGTACAACCCTTCATCCCCTGTTACAATAGGTTCAGTGGATTGGAGGCTGTTGATTGACTCACTGTACATGGGGAGGAACATAAATTTATTCTTTGTCCATCCGTCTCACCGGTCACTTCCGTCACTTCTGTTATTAGCCCACCTAGGTCATTAGATCATCATGATAGCCCGCCTCGATTGTTGTAGCCCGGTATTCAGGGGGAAAATAACTTATTTATAAAAGAACTTAAGGAAGTTCCAGGGCTAATATTAGGAGCCGACCGAATAGATCAATTAGAGCTGAGTGAACAGAACCGTACCAGGCCAGGAGCATCTAGTAGGCCAAGTAAAGCCTCACCAGCCGGTAGTAGCAGCTTAAATCATGGCCCCTCTTTAGCTAAGGTTGTTTCATGGAATGTTGCAGGAGTGGGCTCAAAAATAGGTGATCCTGATTGGAACCATTATATAAATTCTTTTGATATCTGTGTTCTACAAGAAACATGGGCTATAAAATCCATGCATAGGGTTGGGTATAGAACCTACCAGTTGGATGCAGTTCCATCAGTAAGAGGCCGTCCTTCAGGAGGGTTGATAATATGGGTTAGTGTGTCTATTAACATAGCCATCCAGCAACTAAGAATTGACTCATTAGATATACTCGGACTGGAAATGGTTACCGATGATAAACGGGTGATCCACCTCTTTAACGTATATAATAGACCGTGCCCATCTTATAAGGAGTCAATATGTATTGACAAATTAGAGTCAATACTGGATACTATGGACCCGGAAACAAGTACGATCATATGTGGGGACATGAATTGCAACTTTGAGCCCATTGTAGGAATGAACAATTTGTATGAGGATGAAGATAACGCTAATGGTATACCATCCTTATCTAGTAATGGGGTTGCTGCTGGTTCTACCCTAGCTTTCCACATCACAAGGGTATTGACAAGTCATGGACTGAGGGCATGCAATGGGCGTTTACCATCTGATAGTCCCAAGGCACCTACTTTTCTGAGACATAACTGTCAAAGTATAATTGACTATGTTATTGTTTCCTCTGACCTGTGGCCATATATAAAAGACCTGATGGTCAAAGTAAGACTTGACAGTGATCATCGTCCCCTCGAAATTAGTTTTGTAAAGAGTTTAATAACGGGGTTGGAAGCTAAAGAGGGAGGATACCAAGCAGCCCCAGATAATGTTATACTAAGCAATAATCAACGGTCTGTTAAATGGGCATAGATCCTAGAGCAAGAGGAGTTAATGGCAAATATTCATAGCTGCCTTACCAACATATTCGATACTTATAACCCCTCTAAAAGTGAACCTGGTCAATTTCTTAAATTACACAAAGCGTTCTTTAGTGAATTATTAGAACTCGTGACAAAAAGACCAAAAAAAGGGACGGGTGTTGTGAATTTTCAGCCTGTAGGTAAATCATGGTTTAGTAAAGAATGCCGAATAGCAAAATCTACCTTGATTGAAACGGTTAAAACCAGAAACCCACTGGCAGTTAAAGAAAGTAGGAATTTATATATTAAGGTGCTGGCCAACGCAAAGTCTTTATGGGACGAGGAATTATGGTCCTGTATGCTGTTGGCAGCCAAAATGAAGGACCAAAAGTAATTCTGGGAAACAGTGGCTAAGGGTAACAAAAGGGAGAAGGGCTCAAGAGAGGTCTTTCTTGATGAGGCAACTTGGATTGACCACTTCATGAATTTGTATGCCGCTCAAGGAGGGGCCGAAGGTGCAGTGCAGGAAGAGCACGCTCTGTCGCTTGTAGATGCCGAACCCACACAAATAGTTTTTGACTTACAGGAAACAGAATTAGCTATTAATTCAGTCAAACACGGGAAGGCTCCAGGGCTTGACAAAGTACCAGGTGACCTATTCAAGCATGAATTGGACGTCTGGGTACCATATCTTAATCATTTGTGTAATACTGTTGCAGCTGGGGAAGCAATCCCGGACACATGGAATGGAGCGGAAATTATTACTATTTTTAAAAAGGGCGACAGAAGCAATACCGCCAACTACCGCCCTATAAGTCTTCTAGACATGACCCAAAAAATGTATGCTATGCATATATTAAATCGCATTAATACATGGTTGGAAGATAAATCAATTTTAACAAAATATCAAGCTGGGTTCAGAGCAAAAATATGAACCATTGACCAAGTCCTAAGGTTTTGTTGTTTGTTCTGTAAATATGTCACCCTCCGCAAAGGCCACTTGTATGTGGCATTTGTTGATTTACGGGCGGCATTTGACCTTATCCCCCGAGAACTTTTGTGGGAATCATTGAAAACCCAGGGACTTTCAGTAGATTTATTAAAATTGGTCATGGGGCTACATACGGATAATTATGCCAAGGTCAGGTGGGGTCCAACTGGGGAACTCACTAAAGCCATTCCGATAAAGAGGGGAGTATGCCAGGGGTGTGTAGTGGCCCCGACCCTATTTTCCCTGTTTGTTAACGACATTCCGTCTTACATGGAGAATAGTGACAATGATTCACCAAGATTGGGGGGCGAACGGGTCTCGTCCCTCCTTTTTGCGGACGATACCATCCTCATTTCCCAAACACCACGGGGTCTCCAGAACCTATTGGAAAGGTTTCAGTCCTATTGTATTTCGAAAGGTCTAGAAATTGATATTAAAAAAACGAAATACATGGCTCTGAGCCCGCATAAAAATTTTAGGAAACATTTAATGTTAAATGGACAGAAGCTTGATTATGTGCAGAATTTTATTTACTTAGGTGTATCTATAGATTCATCCTTAGCATGGAGACCACAGCTAGAAAGGACCAAGATAGTCTTTAAACAAAACTGTTTCCCAATCCTTAAAAGACACAACAAATGCTTGAACAAGGCAGTAACCCCTGCCCTAGAGATTTTTAAGTACAAGGTACAATCAGCGGTACTATATGGGGCAGAATTGTGGGGACCTGCATGTAGAAGTACATTTGAAAGCCTTGAGAACAAGTTCCTTAGGGGATTGTTAAAACTATCTATTAATACCCCATTGACATCCCTCTTCCTGGACCTAAACATTAAACGAACAGATCAACATGCAATATTAAGTCCATTATTGCTGTGGGTCAGATTGTGGACGACTCCAGAATTACTCGATTATAAGGAAGGCTTGAAATAAGTTATGGATCTCGATAGCTGTAATAAAGTTTATTGGTTTAAGCATGTTAGAACTTGGCTGGGCATGATAGGACTAGCCCACTTTTGGAATGATCCTGAGGCTATGAACCCGTGCTCTAGGAAAATCGTTAAATTGTCATTTTGGTCACACGTGAGCTACGCGTCAGTGTACATAAAACTCCATGGTCCATTGACTGATAAGTTTTTATTGTTTAAAGATGCAGCACTTTTTGAATCTTTCTTAGATGAGATTCATCCGCTGTTATCAAAAACTCTGTACCTAAAATTTAGATATGGTACACTTAGAACCAAGGCACTAGAAAACAGCTGGGCGAAGTTAAGTAGTGATATTTGTACTTCATGGGCTCATGATGCAAAGGAAGATGATTGACACATACTACTCTTTTGTTCCAGCTATGTAACACCAAGGAAAAAGTGGATAGTGCCGCTCTGTCTTAGAATTGGTTCGAGGTCCTATAAGGAGGCTGGCAGAATTCTAAAGACTGACACCAGTCAGGTGATAGTATTTGGAGTCAGTAGATTTCTTCTTGCTGTTAACTTCATTAGAACAAAGCTGGGCCTACATTTTTAATATAAATGCACAACTATTGTTCATCCAACATCTCAAAATGAGTAGGATGATTATGTACTTAAATCGCATGTCTAATTATCCAACCTTGAGGAGTATTTAAAAGTTTTAAACTTTTTAAACTTTTTTTACTGGCAAAACCTTTTAAAATTATGCCCTAGCGGTTAGTGATTTAATTATTCTTTTTAATAGTTTTTAAATTGTATTTTTTTATTAACTGTATTATTAATTGTGGTATAATTTTCGCCCATGTAAATTCTGTCTGTTAAGAAATATTGTAATTAGATATTGTGTACCCGGACGCAATGAATACACAAAGAAATAGGTTAGTTTATTTGATCCCGTTATCTTTTCTTGTGTTAGGAAGTGTTAAATTGTAAGAGAAATTAATGTTTTTATTGTATCTTTTCTGATGTTAATGCGTCAAAATAAAGATCCAAATCAATCAATCAGACAGGTTTTAAAACAGTTATCTGTCAGCAAATACAAGATGTTACCAAACGCTTCTCTGACAGTGGTTCCCAAATGCACACAGACTCACAGTGTGATTCTAGACAAGCAACACTATCCCTAGGAGTTTACCAAAACTCATTCACTACACTGGAAGTGATAAGGGAACTGCACACAATCTACATATTTCACGACTGCTCTTTAGTGTCAATGCCTGACTCATTTAATCAACACATAAGCAAACACTGGATTCTAATGGTACTAAAACTTGACAACATCACAGGTTTCAAAACAGTTTTCTCTCAGCAAATACACGATGTTACCAAACGCTTCTCTCACAGTGGTTCCCAAATGCACACAGACTCACAGTGTGATTCTAGACAAGCAACACTATCCCTAGGAGTTTACCAAAACTCATTCACTACAGTGGAAGAGGTAAGGGAACTGCACACAATCTACATATTTCACGACTGCACTTTAGTGTCAATGCCTGACTCATTTAATCAACACATAAGCAAAGACTGGCTTCTAATGCTACTAAAACTTGACAACATGACAGGTTTCAAAACAGTTTTCTGTCTACAAATGCACAATTTTTCCAAACGCTTCTCTGACAGTGGTTCCCAAATGCACACAGACTCAGTGTGATTCTAGACAAGCACCACTATCCCTAGGAGTTTACCAAAACTCATTCACTACACTGGAAGTGGTAAGGGAACTGCACACTATCTACATATTTCACGACTACACTTTACTGTCAATACCTAACTCATTTAATGAAAGCATAAGCCATAACGGTCTTCTAATGCTACTAAAACTTGACAACATGACAGGTTTCAAAACAGTTATCTGTCAGCAAATGCACGATGTTACCAAATGCTTCTCCACAGTGGTTCCCAAATGCACACAGGCTCTCTGTGTGATTCTAGACAAACAACACTATCCCTTGCACTATACCAAAACACATTTCGTCATCTACAAGGAGTACTACATTTTACTGCAGAAACATAACTCATTTCACTAATTCATAAACAATAAGTGGTTTCTAAATCTACCAAAATATAAGAACTGCATAGTTATCTGTCTACAAACACATGAAAAAACACAAATCCTTATCACAAAATGGTTTCCACATACACACACTGTCAATAAGATTGTAGAGAAAAAAAAATACTCCCTAAACTTTAGCAGAACAAATACATTAGTCTGATTAAAATAAAAATAGTCTACATACATCCCCTCACAATTAAATAACTCACCTTTCAAGATGTTTTGTAGATCAAGAAGTATATCAGTCACACACCAGATATCAGTCACACACCAGATTTTCTTATACAGAATCTCTGCACTGTGCACCTGTCAGCAGAACCAAAGAATGGCAAAGTTTCCCTCTCATTTTCCACACATATACATATAAACATCAAATCACATTCCATCCCACATTAAATTCAAAAGCAAACACACATTTCTATTGGTTAAACATTTCAACCCTTTCCAAATGACATAAACTTCAACCCTTCCCCCAATCTGCCTTCTGCCCATTACCATAGAAACAGGTCATGGAACACTGTACTGAGCACACAGGTCACAAGTTCAGCACACACAATGTTGCTAATCAAAACAGCAAGTGTGCTTGACTTCTCAACATATCAGCTTATCATATATAATGTTCCTTTCACGCACTTTTTGTTAATCAATAAGAATCATGCGTTTAAAAAACAAAAACATGCACCCTGCCTTTCAGTGTAGAAGGTTGTTAAACAACCAATGATTTCTTGTTTTTTTTCAAAATTGCATCTTAGCCACCATTTTAGAAACATCTTACTTTCCAAACTGCCATTTCATTTACAGAGACCATCTGAGTGCATCCAGACCTCATTACAAGATGCGTACAGTGTGGATTGTGGGACACAGCTACATTTTCTGGAGCCAAAGGTATGCAGAAAACAAAGGCATTCACAAAGACCTAGGTTTGTCAAATGTAGACATTAAATGGATTGGACAGAAAGGGTTAAAGTGGCATCAATTGATGCCATTGGTGAAATCCTTCATGCAAATCCAACACCCTGACCTTATAATAGTGCACTGTGGTGGCAATGACCTAGGCACTTTGACTGGGGTACGTCTGGAAATGCTTATGAAGGACACGTTTGCACAACTGATTTCACTTTTCCCTTTTCCCTAAAACTGCCTTTGTGTATTTTAACATATGCCAAAGGCAGAAATGGAACTGGTCCGATCATTTTTGTCCACAGATTGAGAAAGCTAGGAAACATGTGAATAAATCTGTTTCTGCTTTTCTCCGAGACTACAGAATGGGGTTCATTTACAATAACAATCTGCGCTTTCATATGCAAGAGATGTATAGGAGAGATGGAGAACACTTTACTGATGAAGGAAACAGAGTCTTCCTCAACAAATTTAGACTCTGTATAGGTACTTACTTATAAGTTCCAAAAACTCTCTAGGAACACAACGGCTCTTTTTAGAGCCACTCAAGAACAAAACACTTAAGCTTAATCTTTATCTCCCAACAATTTCATTTTTTTTTCCCTTGGATCCGCGAACCCACCGCGAGAGAATCAATGCATCCAACACAATAGAATGCGTGCACCGTGCGCGCATTTCGCCGCCTTTTTTAAAAAAAAAAGGGGGGGCAACAGGGGGTCCTTCTGGGACCCCCTAAGCAGATCTAGAGGGTCAGAGTATTTCCACTCTGCCCCTTTTATTTCTTTTACACACTTATTCCCCTTCCATCTTCAGCCTCGCTTCTACCGAGGCAGAAAATGGCCGCCAACAGTTCCTGGTTTCTAATGTAGAGAGACGCTCAACAGCCAATTAGCAGTCAGCGCGCGATCGGGAGGGTGCGCGCTCCGTTCGGGGAGGGTGCGCTTACGGTGCGGGTACGGTCCGCGGATCCTCCGCGGCCATAGATATCACTAACTTTTTTACCCTAATTTTCTTAGGAACTACTGAACAGATTCACACCAAATATGCAAAAGGCACGAGTCCGAACTGAGAACTACCTCATTGCCAAATTTGGTGTCATTCCGTTCAGCGGTTCGGGCTGTAGCTGCGACAACAGATCCTATGGGAAATTGCATGGGGAAAACGCGTTTTGGGACCCCCCTTTTTCCTCGGCCCCCGCTTCACGGATCACAGCAAAACTTTCAGGGTAGGAGCGGAGCGGGGCTGGCCAAACGTTTGGAAAATTTCGCAAAGATTTGTCAATCGGCGCCAAAGATATTCCCAATAGAATGTTGCGGATTTCCTATGGAAAATAGGTCCTAACTATACCTATCTACTGGCGACCGCCAGTAGATAATATACATGTATGTATATATCTATATATATATTCACTGAAAAAACCAAAGGTTTCAGGGGTGTTATAGTTAGGAATTGGCATTTAAAAAACCTTAGAAATTCAATAAAAAACCATAGGTTTTCAGGGGCGTTATAGTTAGCTGGACATTTCCCTCATACAAAACCCTAGAAATTCCCCCATTATAGTTAGTTCAGCTAACTATAACTCGCGCCCCCGCAATGCACTGCTGATGACGTCACATATTACATCACTCATGACATGGTCAGTGACATCACTCATGACGTCACTGATGACATCTCAAATGACATTACTGATGACATCACTGATGATATCATCCATGTGATAAATTAGTGCATCTTCTCACACCCTAATATAACCTTTGATACACCGACTCAAAATTTCAGACGGCCATTTTGAAAACCATAGATACTCCAATACCAATAACTACATACCCACTCATTGACTCTTAGGTCTACATACATCTCCACTCACTCACCTGTACAGTCACTCATACTTACAGTCACTCCGTAAAGGACTATCATATGCATTTATACACCTATATAGACACTCACACACCACCAATTATCCATTGAGGTACTGACACAGCTAGTCAGTCATACAAATAATTAATCACAGTCCAATTTACTCACCTATACAGTTAAACACACTCAAGTTCACTTACTCATAAAAATACTAACAAATTCTGACCCTCTTATACAATTACACTGCACACAATCTACATATTTCAGGACTGCACTTTTCTGTCAAAGCCTGACTCATTTAATCAAATCATAAGCCATAACTGTCTTCTAATGCTACCAGTCAGTTTCTAAGTACCAAATAGATTGCTTCAAATGTCTATGCAGTATGCATGTAGTGTTCTAACATACTATACACTTGTCCTTTACACCTTCAATTCCCTAGTCAGTATCCATACACTTCCAGAAAACACCCTGTCACTCCCTTTGCAGTCCTCTAGTGACCCATTCAACACCATGTACTACTCCATTCACTGTGCCAAAACCCAAACACTTATAAATTCACCAAGACACTCTATTTCCAGTACTCTAATGATTCAGTCACTGCCTAAGTATTCATGCACTGAGCCAGGCCTTAGCACATGGACTTCTTCAAACCCCTATCCACTATGCATGCAGTCCTCTAACCACCTACACACTTGTCTTTCACACCTTCAATTCCCCAGTCAGTATCCATACACTTCCAGGAAACACCCTGTCACTCCCCTTGCACTCCTCTAGTGACCTTATTAAGCATCATGTACTAATCCATTCACTGCGCCAAACCCTAATAAATTCACCCAGGCACTCTCCTTGCAGTACTCTAATCATTCAGTCAGCACCCAAGTACTCATCCAGTGACCGAGGCCTTAGTATATGGACTGCTTCAAACCCCTATCCACTATGCATGCAGTCCTCTAAACACCTACACAATTGTCTTTCACACCTTCATTTCCGTAGTCAGTATCCATACACTTCCAGGAAACATCCTGTCACTCCCTTTGCAGTCTTCTAGTGACCCATTCAGCATCATGTACTAATCCATTCACTGTGTGAAAACTCAAACACTTATAAATTCACCAAGATACTATCTTTGCAGTACTCTAATCATTCAGTCAGTGCCTAAGTATTCATGCACTGAGCCAGGCCTTAGCACATGGAATGCTTCAAACCCCTATCCACTATGCATGCAGTGTTCTAACCACCTAGACACTTGTCTTTCACACTTTTAATTTCCTAGCTGTGTGCATTTTATATTTCTGTGATTTGTATTTTGAGAATGGCATGTTGTTTTTTTTTTAACAATCTTTGAGATTGTGTTTTTTTGCCCGCTGTTAAGTGATGAGTACGATTGAAATCACTATTTTTAGTGAAATTTAATATATTCCGAGAACAGCAAAAAAGGCAAAAAAAATACTTTGTGGAAAATATGCTTTGTTGTAAAAAATGTATTATACATGTTATAATTTTTTTTCCTTTTCTTTCGCAGATCCAAATTTTAAAATAAGCAATTTATATGAATTTATATTTGAATGAAAAACAGAGAAAAATGTATACCATTTTTTATTCCTATTACTGTAAAGGTAAGTTTAACTAAGTCTCAATATGCAGAATGACGAGGCCTGCAAGAAGCTACAAAGTTGAAACACGTTTCTAAAAACACTCTGTTTATGTAGTTTTGAAATCTGACCATAATAAGATATCATGTGGCCTGCAAAAAAAAGAGATTTGAGGGGTTCAAAATATTTCACCTTTTTAGCTGTTGAAGGACCGCAATCATTTCAATCATTCTTCTTTGAACATCTTTGCAGACAAAACTCTGTGCTTACCTTCTATCATTCGCAAGGAAATTTAAAAACGGAAATATGTCACTTTTTGTAACATAGTTATTGTGCAAGATACTCTTTTATATTTACAAAGAGAGGAAAAGGCACTCTGTGCACTTTTTATACTCCATGTAAATATAACCTCATCATGCACACCACTTTGTGTTGAAAGGGTGTTCTATAAGTGTTGTTGTGCATGATTTATCAGAAATCATAAATCTCGATGTGTGTGAATGCTGCACCATTCTAAAATTGGTGTAGGAAAGCACAACAAGGAGAATTGTTTTAATTTCTCCACATTTTTTTATCTTCAATGCATGCTGAAATGTTCAGCATACGTTGAAGAAGAAAAATGCATTTTCTCATTGTTTTTGTGCAGAAAGGTGTGTCTTCCTGCAGAAAAACAAACAGCACATGACACAGATATCCTTGCACTATGGTGCAAGGGTGCCTGTGTCACCACATGGCTGCAGTTTAAGCAGCCGTGCAGAGAGAAACATAGATTTGCAACATATTTATGTACATATGTTGCATCCCTGTGCTTCGGAAGTGCTACAGCACACTGCAGTTAAAGAGGTTACTGTGTGATGCTGCAGCACTTCCTCATAGTTCTGCACTTATACATTCAGCATACACTACTAATGCATTCATTCAGTCAATTACATACTACAAATACATTCATCTAAACAAACACTAACAAAGAAATTTAGCTCTTTTTTTAAACCAGGAAAATTAGTTCTTACAAGATCTTTTTTTTTTCTTCTTTCTTTTATAAGTTTTTTGGGGGTTTTCTGAACAATTTTAAATTTTTTTTGGTTTCTGTAAAAAAAACAAAAAAACAAAAAACAAAAAAACAGGAGAAACCAAACAATGAACTTCAGGGAACAATAAAAAATAAATAAAAATAAACTAGCAAATGTGACTTTCTTGCCGGCGGCAGATCAGATCGATCGACTGCTCACCATTGCACAAAGTCTTATTGCACTTAGTGCAGAGCACTTTTAAAAATTGAAATTGAGGACGGATGTCCAAGGTTTGGACTGATGGATGCACTCTTGATGTGCTCGGCTGCGATGAGGTGGATGGCGCAGGAGCAGGAGTGTTTCTCATCCGTCGGCACTCTTCTTGTGCAAGATTGTTCGGATGAAGGGTCCTCATGTGCTTCATCATACTTGCCGTGCCGCATGAGTATTTCTTGTTAGGATCCCCTCTCGATAGGACTCTTTTGCAAATCTTGCACGTGACCAAGGTGGCATTGGTCTTATTCTGCCCCTCAGGAAAAGTAAAAAATTTCCACACCACTGAAGAAAAACGTTTTTTGGGTGGTGCCTTCGGCAAAAATTCATCCTCAGGAGTATGAGGTGATGCAGGTGATGCCTGCTGCCCTGAAGCCATTTTAGGTTGAAAAAAGTTAGAGCTAAGTGTAAACTTAGTCTAAAAAATCTTATTCTCTCCAAAGAGATGGTGCTCTAAAGAAGGTCAAAGAAGAATGATTGAAATGGGTGGGGTCTTTCAATAGTTAGAAGAGGAAGTGTAATGAACCAATCAAATCTCTTTTTTTGCAGGTCACATGGGATCCGCGTACGCTGCGCTTACGCAGCACGCACCCAGCGCGCATCCGCGAAATTAAATTAAAAAGAAATATAGGATTAGATGTAAAAATATATTAGTTTTAAAACTAGTTTAGAGTTTGTCTTCAATTAATATTCACATGAAATACATATATATATGTTTTTGTTAAATGTTAAATATATCGCGGGATCCGCGCATCTACCGCGTCATAGGCGCACATGACGCATCGCGGAGGCACGTAAACGTCGCGTTACGTACATCGAACGGTCGCGTATAGGCTGGGAGTCACGTACCTGTCGCATTGCGATCGCGTACTAAACACGTACCCAACTCGTACCATGCGCGGATGCTATCACGTAGGGATCGAGAACGGTGCGCATAGGATGCGCGGATCCAAAAACATTGAAAAAATATATAAAATACAGTTTTGAACATATAGTTAAATTAAATATTTTGAAAAATATAAAAAAATATGTTTGTAAAACCCATTAAGTTCAAATAGCATTTTTTAATTTTTAAAAGAATTAATTGAAAAAATAAGTTTAAAAAATGGAGATAAAAAGTATTTAAAAAAATAGATAATTAATGAAATTGACACACTGAAATTGAAAAGTATAGAAATCCAATCAAAATCATTAAACATGATATCTTCAGAGATAAGTTATAGATAGGAATTAGCATTTAAAAAATCTTTGAAATTCACTGAAAAAACCATAGGTTTCATGCACGTTAAAGTTAGGAATTGGCATTTAAAAAACCTTTGAAATTCACTGAAAAAACCAAAGGTTTCAGGGGCGTTACAGTTAGGAATTGGCATTTAAAAAACCTTAGAAATTCACTTAAAAAAACATAGATTTCAGGGGCGTTATAGTTAGCTGGACATTTCCCTCGTACAAAACCCTAGAAATTCCCCCATTATAGTTAGTTCAGCTAACTATAACTCGCGCCCCCGCAATGCACTGCTGATGACGTCACATATTACATCACTCATGACATGGTCAGTGACATCACTCATGACATCACTGATGACATCTCAAATGACATTACTGATGACATCACTGATGATGTCATCCATGTGATAAATTAGTGCATCTTCTCACACCCTAATATAACCTTTGATACACCGACTCAAAATTTCAGACGGCCATTTTGAAAACCATTGATACTCCAATACCAATAACTACATACCCACTCATTGACTCTTAGGTCTACATACATCTCCACTCACTCACCTGTACAGTCACTCATACTTACAGTCACTCTGTACAGGACAATCATAGGCATTTATACACCCATATAGACACTCACACACCGCCAATTATCCATTGAGGTACTGACACACCTAGTCAGTCATGCAAATAATTAATCACAGTCCAATTTACTCACCTATACAGTTAAACACACTCAAGTTCACTTACTCATAAAAATACTAACACATTCTGACACTCTTATACAATTACTAATACAAGCACACACTCATCCATACAGGCACTCCCTCAATCACACACTCTCACATATAGATAGTTATATACTCTTACACACATATACACTGAGTTTCACAGATGTAGTTACTGACACATGTACAACTGAGATATACATTCAATCACTAACACACTCATACATACACTCACCCAACCATACAGTCCATCACAGTTGCACTCATAAAACCATGCACCATAGAATCACCCACTCACACATCTATGCACAGAGTCACACACACCCTACCCACACAAACACTCAGGCACCCATACAGATACTGAGACAACCAATCAATAACCCATATATACACATTCATATAGGTATTCACAAAACCATGCAGCCACTTATACACCAACACACAGACACATACAGACATTTACACAGTTTAGTCACTAGTCTGCAGTAAGATACATTTAACCTCTTGAGTGCCCATGACGGGATGGTCTCGTCATGGGCCGCGGTTGCTCTGTGCCCATGATGAGACTATCTCGTCATGAGCCCCGCCCGCTAATGAAACGCCCGGCACAGGGCGTGGAAAGGGCGGGGCACTCAAGGGGTTAATGACTCACTTATAGAGTCAGTTACTCACCTAGAAAATCATCCATTCACACACTTGTACACCCACTCATTCTTCAACAGGCCTTTCAATATATATATTAAACATATTAAAACTTTACAGAAACACAGACTCACTGGATGACGTCATCAGTGATGTCATCAGTGATGTCATTTGAGATGTCATCAGTGATGTCATCAGTGATGTCACTGACCATGTCATGAGTGATGTAATATGTGACGTCATCAGCAGTGCATTGCGGGGGCGCGAGTTATAGTTAGCTGAACTAACTATAACGAGGGAATTTCTAGGGTTTTGTACGAGGGAAATGTCCAGCTAACTATAACGCCCCTGAAACCAATGTTTTTTTTACTGAATATATATATATATATATATTCACTGAAAAAACCATAGGTTTCACACATGTTATAGTTAGTGGAAATTTTACTGATAAAAAACCAATGAAATTGCCCCGTTATAGTTAGCGCAGGCAACTATAACTCACGCGACCACAATCCTCTGCTGATGCTAATACTGTATTTAGACACTTATTTGCCCATGTCTTCTTCCATACATTTTTAGCTATACATATATTACAAATATTTTTTTTTCCTAAAGACACATATGTCATCAGCAGAGGATTGCGGTCGCGTGAGTTATAGTTGCCTGCGCTAACTATAACGGGGCAATTTCATTGGTTTTTTATCAGTAAAATTTCCACTAACTATAACATGTGTGAAACCTATGGTTTTTTCAGTGAATTTGCAAGGTTTTTTAAATGCTAATTCCTAACTATAACGTGTGTGAAACCTATGGTTTTTTCAGTGAATTAGTACGGTTTTTTAAATGCTAAGTTTTTTTCCCTTATAATAAGCCCTGTACATTTGGTGGCCTACGGCCACCAAAAGCACAGGGGGTGGGGTAAGTGTGGATAGTGTTTTTTTCCATTGTAATAAGCCCAGCACATTTGGTGGCCTTCGGCCACCAAAAGCACAGGGGGTGGGGTAAGTGTGGATAGTGTTTTTTTTATTTTTATTTTTTTACCGTACGCTTACCGTAAGCGTACGGTAAGCGTACCCCGCGAAATTGCCGAAAAAAAAATAAAACCGTTTTTGCACTTGAGGGATGTTTGGGGACTCCCTCCACATGACTATGTGGGAGGGAGTTGTCAAAACAGCCCCTTTACATGTTTTTGGGCTTCCGATTTTAAAAATCTCTCTCAGTGCGAGAGACAAAATGGCGGCCGCCGCTTCCTGGTTTCGGCCGATTCGAATGTTTACTAAGATCTAAGAGCCAATCAGAATCGCGCTCGCGCACGCCACCGTACGCTTACCGTAAGCGTACGGTAAGCGTACCGTAAGCTGGCTCAGATATATATATTGATTTAAAGGCTATTTTCTCAGAATCTACTGAACAGATTTACACCAAACCTACAAAAGGCACTTCCTTGACCTAGGGACTACCTCTCTGCCAAATTTTGAGTAATTCTGTTCAGCCATTCGGGCTGTAGCTCGTTCTAAAGGTCCTATGGAAAAATGCATGGGAAAAACGCGTTTTGGGACCCCCCTTTTATCTCAGCCCCCGCTTGACGAATCCCCCCGAGACTTTCAGGGTAGGAGCGGAGCGTAGCGCCCCACCTATTTTGAGAAATTCGCGAGGATTCGTCGACCGGCGCCAAAGTTATTCAAAATAGAATGTTGAGGTTTTCCTATGGAAACGTGGTCCTAACTATAACTACCTACTGGCTATCGCCAGTAGGTAATATATATATATATATATATATATATATATATATATATATATATATATATATATATATATATATTCACTGAAAAAACCATAGGTTTCACACATGTTATAGTTAGCGGAAATTTTACTGATAAAAAACCAATGAAATTCCCCCGTTATAGTTAGTGCAGGCAACTATAACTCACGCAACCGCAATCCTCTGCTGATGCTAATACTGTATTTAGACACTTATTTGCCCATGTCTTCTTCCATACATTTTTAGCTATACATATATTACAAATATTTTTTTTTCATAAAGACACATATGTCATCAGCAGAAGATTGCGGTCGCGTGAGTTATAGTTGCCTGCACTAACTATAACGGGGGAATTTCATTGGTTTTTTATCAGTAAAATTTCCGCTAACTATAACATGTGTGAAACCTATGGTTTTTTCAGTGAATTTGTACGGTTTTTTGAATGCTAAGTTACTTTACGCCATTCATGGCGTGCACGCCCACTTAACGCAGTTCGTTCCGTGCGCGCACGGTGCGCTTCGCGCACCGTGCACGCACAGTGAGCACGCGGTGCGCTTCGCGCACCGCGCGCCCACTTTACACAGTTAGTGCCGTACACGCAAGGTGGGCACGCACTGTGCGCACATGGAGGACATATTATGCGCTTCCTTGTGATAGGTAATCTGTTAAATTTAATTTGTAAGTGATGACAATAATATGCCATGCACAGAGTGTTTTTTTTTTTTATTAAAATTTTTAGCGTAAGCGCACCGTACGCGTACGGTAAGCGTAATCGGCGAAATTTTCAAAAAATAAAAATTTACCGTTTTTGGCCTTGGGGGATCTTTGAGGACTCAACTAACATGGCTATGTGCATGGGCGCTGTCTAAACAGCCCCTTTATATGTTTTTTGCCTTTGTTTACAGCCCCCCCCTCAGAGTGCGAGAGAGAAAATGGTGGCCGCCGCTTCCTGGTTTCGACCGATTCGAATGTTTACTTAGATGTAACAGCCAATCAGAATCGCGCTCGCGCACGCCACCGTACGCGTACGGTAAGCTTACGGTAAGCGTACCGTAAGCTGGCTCAGATATATATATTGATTTAAAGGCTATTTTCTCAGAATCTACTGAACAGATTTACACCAAACCTACAAAAGGCACTTCCTTGACCTGAGGACTACCTCTCTGCCAAATTTCTAGTAATTCTGTTCAGCCGTTCGGGCTGTAGCCCTGTCTAAAGGTCCTATGGAAAAATGCATGGGAAAAACGCGTTTTGGGACCCCCTTTTATCTCAGCCCCCGCTTGACGAATCCCCCCGAGACTTTCAGGGTAGGAGCGGAGCGTAGCGCCCCACCTATTTTGAGAAATTCGCGAGGATTCGTCGACCGGCGCCAAAGTTATTCAAAATAGAATGTTGCGGATTTCCTATGGAAACAGGGTCCTAACTATAACTACCTACTGGCGACCGCCAGTAGGTAATATATATATATATATATATATATATATATATATATATATATATATATATATATTATATTATATTATATTATATATATATTTGTTAATGCCCCAAGTGAAGTCCCTGGCACTCACTGGGTAACATTCATTTTGATGAGATTTGAGCAAATGCCTTTCAGCGTGATACCTCACACCGAAGCACGCTTGCTCGATTCTCATTAAAAACATGGACTGTGTCCCCATGAGTTCAAGTGACTTTCTTTTGGAGTTTCAACAAATGTTTCATGGGTTTTCCACCCTCACACACGATGGCACCTGCCCAGTTATATGTTTATATACATTTACATATCTAGATATTCACTGAAAAAAACAGAGGTTTCAGGGGTGTTATAGTTAGCTGGACATTTCACTCATACAAAACCCTAGAAATTCCCCTGGTATAGTTAGTGCAGCTAACTATAACTTACGTGCCTGCAATGCACTGCTGATGATGTCACATATTACATCACTCATGACATGGTCAGTGACATCTCTCATGACATCTCAAATGACATCACTGATGACATCATCCAGTGAATGTGTGTTTTTCAGAAAATTAAATATGTTTTATATATGTATATCTCAAGGTCGATGGAAGAATAAATGGATATAAAATTCTCTAAATGGATGATTTTCTTTTGTAAAATTGATTGTATAACTGGCTGATTAAGTGTATCTTAGTGAATACATGGGTTAGTGAGTAATGTTTAAATATGTAAATATTGTTATCAGTCTCTCACTTTGTGTATAAGTGGCTGCATGGGTTGGTGAGTAGCTACATTGGTGGCTATATGAGTTATTAGTTGTTCTTTTGAGTATCAGGTCCTCTTATGGCTCCTATAACGTCATACGGTGTCGCGAGCAGAACTGTGCTATTATGACATCGTCGTCGACGTCGACGTGAAAGAATTTTCACGGAATGCTGGTGCAGGGGATATTCACCTAAGTGTTCATGCTAGTCCTTTGGGAGCAACTGTTTATGTTGCCACTCCAGAAACCGAAACCAGTGATCCGAGGACAGAGGTCCTGCAGATGGCACACAAGGTGGGGAGTCCAGTCATGTGCATTGGCGGGGCAATGAAGTGACAAGCACCACTACCCACAGAAAAGGTAACGAGGGCACTGAATAACAAATGATCTTCTCTTTGTAACTGGCAGGAGCAACAAGGTTAAAATGCCCTAGTTCCAAAATGTAGAATTAGTGCTACAACGGTCTTCAAGAGGACCAGCAATGGATGCCACTTCTGCTTTCCGTACACTGGAGGCGGCACATGGGTCATGCGGTACGGTCATACTGCAGTGGAACGCACAGTTGTTGACCTCTCATGGCACTGCTCCACACTTCGGGGATAACGCTTTCCATTAGCTGTGTTTTCTGATGACGTGTCGAGCCGGCCCCGTCCAACAGCAGAACCCCTTTAGATCCAAACAGACTCTTCCACTCTCTTACCGGAAGAGAAACCAGGCCACGCGGACACTTTCTCAATACAACAGCTGGGACTGCACTTTTCGGTAAAAAAAAACACATTCCTTCCTTCTAATTTAGCAAATAAACGACTCACTGAAGAACAGGGGCCAGCTTCGATCGGTAAACAGCTGTTACAATGACTTTTTTACTTTGCGATACCATTACAACGCATGCATTACCACGCATGCGTTGTACATTGCAAAGTCATTACTATGCATTTTTTTTAGAACGCATGGTCATTTACCACGCATGCCTTTACAATAAATTTTGTTGTAAAGGTATGTATGGTAAATGACCATGAGTTCTAAAAAAATGTAGACGATCCACGTCATTGTAAGGAAACAGAGGCTGTTCCGTTTCCTCACAACGACATGTACTGCCCCTCAGAGACAACATGAAGCAGGAACCATGAGGAGAGGGAACCATGAGGAGTGAAACGAAGGGGGATTGGGCATGGGGTGGTAGTTACTTTTCTAGGGTTAAGGGTAGTGCAGTGGTGTTTGGGTATTTTAGGGGGTCGTGCTGAGGGTAGTGTTTTAGGGTTTAGGGTAGTGCAGTGGTGTTTGTGTACTGTAGGGGGTCATGCTGGGGGTAGTGTTTTATGGTTTATGGTGGTGCAGTGGTGTTTGTGTAGTGTAGGGGGTTGTGCTGGTGGTAGAGTTGTAGGGTTTATGGTAGTGCAGTGGTGTTTTTGTAGTGTAGGGGATTGTACCGGGAGTAATGTTTTAGAGTTTAGGGCAGTGCAGTGGTGTTTTTGTAGTGTAGGGGGTCATGCTGGGGTAGTTTTTTAGGGTTTACGGCAGTGCAGTGGTGTTTGGGTAGTGTAGGGGGTCGTACTGGGGTAGTGTTTTAGGGTTTAAGGTAGTGCAGTGGTGTTTGGGTAGTGTAGTGGGTCGTACTGGGGTAGTGGTTTAGGGTTAAGGGTAGTGCAGTGGTATTGGTGTAGTGTAGGGGGTAGTGTTTTAGGGTAGTGCAGTGGTGTTTGGGTAGTGTAGGGGGTACAGCTGGGGGTAGTGTTTTAGAGTTTATGGTAGTGCAGTGGTGTATGTGTAGTGTAGGGGGTAGTGTTTTAGGGTTTAGGGTAGTGCACTGGTGTTTGTGTAGTGTAGGGGGTTGTGCTGGGGGTAGTGTTTTAGGGTTTACAGTAGTGCAGCGGTGTTTGTGTAGTGTAGGCGGTCATGTTTTAGTGTTTCGGGTAGTGCAGTGGTCTTTGGGTACTGTAGGGGGTCGTGTTTTAGGGTTTAGGGTAGTGCAGTGGTTTTTGGGTATTGTAGGGGTAAAGCTGGGTGAAGTGTTTTAGGGTTTAGGGTAGTGCATTGGTGTTTGTGTAGTGAAGGGGGTCGGGCTGGGGTAGTGTTTTAGGGTTTAGGGCAGTGCAGTGGTGTTTGTGTAGTGATGGGGTCATGCTGGGGGTACTGTTTTAGGGTTTAGTTCAGAGCAGTGGTGTTCGAGTAGTGTAGGGGGTCGTGCTAGGGGTGGTGTTTTAGGGTTAGGGCAGTGCAGTGGTGTTCAGGTAGTGTAGGGGGTCGTGCTGGGGGTAGTGTTTCAAGGTTTAGGGCAGTGCAGTGGTGTTTGGGCAGTTTAGGGGGTCGTGCTTGGGCTAGTGTTTCAGGGTTTAGGGTAGTGCAGTGGTGTTTGTGTAGTGTAGGGGATGTGCTGGTGGTAGTGTTTGAGGGTTTAGGGTAGTACAGTGATGTTTGTGTAGTGCAGGGGGTCATGCTTTGGGTACATTTAGGGTTTAGGGTAGTGCAGTGGTGTTTGTGTAGAGTAGGGGGTCTTGCTGGGGGTAGTGTTTTAGGGTTAAGGGTAGTGCAGTGGTGTTTGTGTAGTGTAGGGGGTCGTGCTGAGGGTAGATTTAGGGTGTAGGGTAGTGCAGTGGTGTTTGGGTAGTGTAGGGGGTCGTGCTTGGGGTAGATTTAGGTAGCCACCAGCTACATTTGCTGATTGCTGCGCGGGAACAGGCACTTTGCCCAGACTCCACGCTCTTAGCGCTCACTTGCTTCAAATCTGTGTTGTAACTTTTAATATTGCTGTTGCCTTGAATTTGATTGTTTTTTAAAATCGGAAATACCTGCTCACCGCTGAATCGCTAGCGAGGCAGGAGCTGCTGCTTTCAGCTACACTAGAGCCAATCACAGTGCAGGTGGGGCGGAGCTTAGGCTGCCACCGGCTATTTTTGCCGATCGCAGTGCGGGAACAGGCACTTTGCCCAGACTCCACGCTCTTAGCGCTCACTTGCTTCAAATCTGTGTTGTAACTTTTAATATTGTTGTTGCCTTGAATTTGATTGTTTTTTAAAATTGGAAATACTTGCTCACCGCTGAATTACTAGCAAGGCAAGAGTGGCTGCTTTCAGCTACACTAGAGCCAATCACAGTGCAGGCGGGGGGAGCTTAGGCTACCACCACCTATTTTATGGCGACCGCAGCGTGGGAGCGCAGCGGACACGCGCAGCGGGCGCGCTATAGGCGCGCCTAAGGCAAGACCGTCTGTGCATGTCCGCGGCCGTTCGGGGCCTGGGGCCTGTTATTATGCCCAAAACAAAATCCACTACAGCGCTGCTGAGTTAATTGCACTGCATAAACAGCCCACTACACTCAACCCCCTTATACACACCAGCCTGAGGGCACAGGGTATCTTGTTGCCCAGAGCAGTGTTCCCTGAACTATGTGCCACTCCTGGAGCAACTCGCCCCCTGCCCCAAGAGTGCAATGGCACTCGGAAGCACTCTGTTATTTATTTGAATACCCGCTCACTGGTTAAGCATCAAATGGATATTTTCTTGTTGAAATTTGAGCAACCGGACTTCCTCCTACTCACGGACACCTGGTTATCTCAGGATTCCTCACCAGACATTTTAGCTGCACTTCCCTTTGATTATCATATCATCCAAGCCAACCGCCAATAGGGGAAAGTGGGTGGAGGAGTAGCTATCATCACCCGCCACATTTGCAAATACTCTACCCTAACTCCTCTTGATTTACCCTCAGTGGACACTCTGGTGATTAAACTTGAACTTGATCCGATTACTGCCCCGTTAGTATACGTCCTGCTCTATAGGCCTCCACAAAAGATGCCCTCTTTTCCTCATTCTCTAGGTGAACAGGTTGCTCACTTAGTCACTAACCATGGGAGGGTCATGTTGATTGGTGATTTCAATTACTGGGCCAATGAAACTTCAGGTGTTCCTCAATCGGCCGAACTTAATGAGCTACTCTCAGGTCTAAACCTTGCACAACAAGTTACCACTGCTACTCATCAAGGGACATATCCTTGATCAGATCTAGACAATTAACATAACTACGTCCCCTGTAGCTGTATCCCTGTGTACTTGGTCAGACCACCACATAATTAAATTCTCTATCCATGACAACTTTCCCATCAAACCACCCTCCCCAGGAGATGACACACGAAGAAATTGGAATAAAATCGAGAAATCTTCTTTTCTCGCTTCACTTGCTGAATCTCTCCCCCCGTCAACCCTTCCATCAACCAGGCTGACCAACAACTAACTAGCTGGTTATTATCTGCCAGCAACAAATTTGCGCCCCCCAGAAAAATCCATGCCCCCCGTCGCCACGATGCCCAGAAATGGTTTTCCTCCGAGCTGAAAAATCAGAAAGTGGCACTTCGGCAATTGGAGAGAAAATGGAGACGCAACTATTTACCCGAAGACAAATGTCTCTACATAAACACCATGAAATCCTGTACGTAACCAATCGCACGAAAGAGATCTTCTCCATAGTAAAGGAACTATCAAAGCCTGATAGGATTACAATCAAACCTGACCCCTCCCAAAACTTCTGCAATTCCTTGAACTCTTTCTCTATTTACAAAATCATAAAAACAAAGTCCAGTATTCCATCTTGCAACAATCTGGACCCTAGTATATCCACCAAAATACTCGAGCCTACCTTTGCGGACTTACTCTCTAAAATCAAAACGGGCTTCCCCACTGACTGTTGCCCTCCCAGTATGCTGAAAGAAATTTTTTCTACCCTACCCAGTCCTGCCCTTAATCTCCTGAATGAATCATTATCCCAGGGTATCGTCCCTGCCACCTTCAAGGAGGCAATTGTTATCCCCCTTTTGAAGAAGTCAGGTGCAGATCCACAAACGTTGACAAACTATCGACCAATCTCTCTTCTCCCCTACTTAGCGAAGGTTTTTGAAGCTCACATCACGAAATGTCTCACTGACTTTCTGGAAGAATCTGAATTCCTTGACTCTCATCAAGCAGGGCTCCGCCCGGCCCACTCCACCGAGGCGGTGATCCTCACAGTGCTAGACACTCTCCGTGACAAAGTCGATGGCGGCTCCCCGCAGGCCCTTGTCCTGCTGGATCTCTCTGCAGCCTTCGACACGGTCGACCATAACCTTCTTGTCGACCGTGTCAGAGACACGGGAATCATGGGACCCGCCCTTGGCTGGGTCACCTCTATTTTAGAAAACCGGTCGCAAGCAGTCAGCATAGCACCATTCACTGCTCCCAGAATAAAAATCTCTTGCGTAGTCCCTCAGGGCTCTTCTCTCTCTCCACTGCTATTCAATTTGTACCTTCCCCCTCTTGTCCGAGCTCTGAAAGAGCGCCAAGTCTGCACATTCAACTACGCTGACAATATTCAATCTTTCCTACTAGTAACTCTCCAGAGTCAGTCTACGCCTTTCAGTCCACCATGCTGTACATTAGTCAGTGGATGAACAGCAACCACCTTAAGCTCAACCCAGACAAGACGGAGGTGGTTCTAACCGATGGCTTTACTAAAAATCCCTGGGGCCCTCATTTTTGGCCCAGGGAATTGGGCCAGCCCCCCTCCCCATCTAACTCGGCCAAGAGCCTTGGGGTAAGGATCAGTCAGGATCTCACAATGAAGCCTCAGATAGGCTCAGTGATATCTACCTGCTTTTCTCAACTCAGGAAAATAAAAAAGATCTGCAGGTTTCTCACCCACGAAGCCTGGACTCAGGTGATCATTGCTATGGTCATGTCCCACATTGACTATGCCAATTCGCTCTACTTCGGTATTCCCCTCTATCTTTCTAAACGCCTTCAACTGGTCCAAAACCAAGCATCTCGCCTGCTCATCCATCAACCGAGGCATCTTCATGTCACTCCTCTCCTGAAGAAACTTCATTGGCTACCTGTAGTCCAGCGCTGCGTCTTCAAGGTCAAGTGCCTTATTTTTAAGTCACTCAATGGGAAAAGTCCTAAAATTGTGAATAACCTGATCAACAAGTACGTTCCCACGCGAAATCGTCGCTCAGCACATAAGTCTCTCCTGTCCACCCCCTCTTTTAAATTAAAGTGTACTGGTGGTACCAGGTTTGCCATTCTGGCCCCCATGCTCTGGAACTCTCTTCCCTCCGAAATACGCATCTGCACCAATCTCCTCACTTTCAGGGGCCTTCCTACAACCTGGCTCTTCCATCAGGCCTTCTAATCTGCGCATCTGAACCTGGATATTAAGCAAAGTAGCACCATGAAACCTCCCCGGTGTACGAACGCTTTACAAATTCACTTTAACATAACATAACATTTAGGGTTTAGGGTAGTGTTTCGGTATTGTAGGGAGTCGTGCTGGGAGTAGATCTAGTGTTTAGGGTAGTGCAGTGGTGTTTTGGTAGTGTAGGGAGTTGTGCTGGGGGAGGGTTTCATGATTTAGCGTAGTGCAGTGGTGTTTGGGTAGCGTAGGGGGTCGTGCTGGGGGTAGTGTTTTAGGGTTTAAGGTAGTGCAGTGGTGTTTGGGTAGTGTAGGGGGTCGTGCTGGAGGTAGAGTTTTAGGGTTTAAGGTAGAGCAGTGGTGTTTTTATAGTGTAGGGGGTAATGTTTTAGGGATTAGGGTAGTGCAGTGGTTTTTATGTAGTGTAAGGGTCGTGCTGGGGGTCGTGTTTTAGGGTAGGGCAGCGGTGTTTGTGTAGCGTAGGGGGTCATGTTTTAGGGTTTAGGGTAGTGCAGTGGTCTTTGGGTAGTGTAGGGGTCGTGCGGGGGTCGTATTTTAGGGTTTATGGTAGTGCAGTGGTGTTTGGGTAGGGTAGGGGGTCGTGCTGGGGGTAGTGTTTTAGGGTTTAGGGTAGTGCATTGGTATTTGGGTTGTGTAGGGGGTCATGATGGGGTGGTGTTTTAGGGTTTAGGGCAATGCAGTGGTTTTCGGGCAGTGTAGGGGTCATGCTGCGGGTGGTGTTTTAGGGTTTAGGGCAGTGGAGTGGTGTTCAGGCAGTGTAGGGTGTCGTGCTAGGGGTGGTGTTTCAGGGCTTAGGGCAGTGTAGTGGTGTTCGGGCAGTGTAGGGGGTCATGCTGGGGGTGGTGTTTTAGGGTTTAGGGCAGTGATGTTCGGACAGTGTAGGGGGTCTTGCTGGGGGTAGTGTTTTAGGTTTTAGGGCAGTGCAGTGGTGTTCGGGTAGTGTAGTGGGTGGTGCTGGGGTGGTGTTTTAGGGTTTAGGGAAATGCAGTGGTGTTCAGGCAGTGTAGGGAGTCTTGCAGGTGGTGGTGTTTCAGTGTTTAGGGCAGTGCAGTGGTGTTTGGACAGTGTAGGGGGTCGTGCTGGGGCTGGTGTTTCAGGGTTTAGGGCAGTGCAGTGGTGTTCTGGCAGTGTAGGGGTTTGTGCTGGGGCTGGTGTTTTAGGTTTTAGGGCAGTGCAGTGGTGTTCGGGCAGTATAGGGGTTTGTGCTGGAGTGGTGTTTTAGGGTTTAGGGCAGTGCAGTGGTGTTCGGGCAGTGTAGGGGTGTGCTGGGGTGGTCTTTTAGGGTTTAGAGCAGAGCAGTGATGTTCGGGCAGAGTAGGGGGTCATGCTGGGGCTGATGTTTCAGGGTGTTGGGAAGAGCAGTGGTGTTCGGGCAGTGTAGGGGATCGTGCTGGGGCTGGTGTTTCAGGGTTTAGGGCAGTGCAGTGGTGTTCGGGCAGAGTAGAGGGTCTTGCTGGGGGTACTGTTTCAGGATTTAGGACAGTGCAGTGGTGTTCGGGCACTGTAGGGGGTCTTGCTGGGGGTAGTGATTCAGGGTTTAGGACAGTGCAGTGGTTTTCTGGCAGTGTAGGGGGTCATACTGGGGGTAGTGCTCCAGGGTTTAGGGCAGTGCACTGGTGTTCGGGCAGTGTAGGGGGTCGTGCTGGGGTGGTGTTAAAGGGTTTAGGGCAGTGAAGTGGTGTTCAGGCATGGTAGGGAATCGTGGTGGGGGTGTTTCAGGGTTTAGGGCAGTGTAGTGGTGTTCCGACAATGTAGGGGGTCATGCTGGGGTTGATGTTTCAGGGTTTAGGGCAGTGCAGTGGTGTTCGGGCAGTGTAGGGGGTTGGGCTGGGTGTAGCGTTTTAGGGTTTAGGGTGGTGCAGTGGTGTTTGGGTAGTATAGGGGGTTGTGCTGGGGGTAGTGGTTTAGGGTTTAGGGGAGTGCAGTGGTGTTTGGGTAGTGTAGGAGGTACTGCTGGGGATAGTGTTTTAAGGTTTAGGGTATTGCACTGGTGTTTGGGTGGTGTAGAGGGTAATGTTGGGGGTACTGTTTTAGGGTTTAGGGTAGTGCAGTTGTGTTTGGGTAGTTTTGGGGGTACTGCGTGGGGTAGTGTTTTAGGGTTTAGGGTAGTGCAGGGATGTTTGGGTAACGTAGGGGGCCGTGCTATGGGTAGTGTTTTAGGGTTTAGGGTAGTGCAGTGGTGTTTGTGTAGTGTAGGGGTAGTGTTTTAGGGTTTAGGGTAGTGCAGTGGTGTTTGTGTTGTGTAGGGGGTCGTGCTGGGGATAGTGTTTTAGGGTTTAGGGTAGTGCAGTGGTCTTTGGGTAGTGTAGGGGGTCGTGCAGGGGGTAGTGTTTTAGGGTTTATGGTTGTGCAGTGGTCTTTGGGTAGTGTAGGGGGTTGTGCTGGGGTAGTGTTTCAGGGTTTAGGGTAGTGCTGTGGTCTTTGGGTACTGTAGGGGGTCATGCTGGGGGTTAATGTTTTAGGGTTTAGGGTAGTACAGTCGTGTTTGGGTACTGTAGAGGGTCGTGCTGGGGGTAGTGTTTTAGGTTTTAGGGCAGTGCAGTGGTGTTCGGGTAGTGTAGTGGGTCGTGCTGGGGTGGTGGTTTAGGGCAGTTCAGTGGTGTTCTGGCAGTGTAGGATGTCGTGCTGGGGGTGGTGTTTTAGGGTTTGGGGCAGTGCAGTGGTGTTAGGGCAGTGTAGGCGGTCGTGCTGGGGTGGTGATTTAGATTTTAGGGAAGTGTAGTGGTGTTCGGGCAGTGTAGGGGGTCGTGCTGGAGGTGGTGTTTCAGGGTTTAGGGCACTGCAGTGGTGTTCAGACAGTGAAGGGTGTCTTGCTGGGGGTTAATGTTTTAGGGTTTAGGGTAGTACAGTCGTGTTTGGGTACTGTAGAGGGTCGTGCTGGGGGTAGTGTTTTAGGTTTTAGGGCAGTGCAGTGGTGTTCGGGTAGTGTAGTGGGTCGTGCTGGGGTGGTGTTTTAGGGTTTAGGGCAGTTCAGTGGTGTTCTGGCAGTGTAGGATGTCGTGCTGGGGGTGGTGTTTTAGGGTTTGGGGCAGTGCAGTGGTGTTAGGGCAGTGTAGGCGGTCGTGCTGGGGTGGTGATTTAGATTTTAGGGAAGTGTAGTGGTGTTCGGGCAGTGTAGGGGGTCGTGCTGGGGGTAGTGTTCCAGGGATTAGGGCAGTGCATTGGTGTTCGGGCAGTGTAGGGGGTCGTGCTGGGGTGGTGTTTCAGGGTTTAAGGCAGTGAAGTGGTGTTCAGGCACGGTAGGGGATCGTGGTGGGGGTGTTGTTTCAGGGTTTAGGGCAGTGTAGTGGTGTTCGGGAAGTGTAGGGGGTCGTGCTGGGGGTGATGTTTCAGGGTTTAGGGCAGTGCAGTGGTGTACGGGCAGGGTAGGGGCTTGGCCAGGGGGTAGTGATTTAAGGTTTAGGGTGGTGCAGTGGTGTTTGGGTAGTATAGAGGGTCGTGCTGGGGGTAGTGGTTTAGGGTTTAGGGGAGTGCAGTGGTGTTTGGGTAGTGTAGGGGATACTGCTGGGGTTAGTGTTTTAAGGTTTAGGGTAGTGCAATGGTGTTTGGATAGTGTAGGCGGTACTGCTGGGGGTAGTGTTTTAAGGTTTAGGGTATTGCAGTGGTGTCTGGATGGTGTAGGGGGTACTGCTGGGGTACTGTTTTAGGGTTTAGGGTAGTGCAGTTGTGTTTGGGTAGTGTAGGGGGTTCTGCTGGGGGTAGTGTTTTAGGGTTTAGGGTAGTGCAGGGATGTTTGGGTAATGTAGGGGGTCATGCTATGGTTAGCGTTTTAGGGTTTAGGGTAGTGCAGTGGTGTTTGTGTAGTGTAGGGGGTCTTGCTGGGGATAGTGTTTTAGGGTTTAGGGTACTGCAGTGGTCTTTGGGTAGTGTAGGGGGTCGTGATGGGGGTAGTGTTTCAGGGTTTAGGGTAGTGCAGTGGTCTTTGGGCAGTGTAGGGGGTCATGCTGGGGGTTAATGATTTAGGGTTCAGGGTAGTACAGTTGTGTTTGGGTACTGTAGAGGGTCTTGCTGGGGGTGGTGTTTTAGGTTTTAGGGCAGTGCAGTGGTGTTCGGGTAGTGTAGTGAGTCGTGCTGGGGTGGTGTTTTAGGGTTTAGGGCAGTTCAGTGGTGTTAGGGCAGTGTAGGGTGTCGTGCTGGGGTTGGTGTTTTAGGGTTTGGGGCAGTGCAGAGGTGTTTGGGCAGTGTAGGGGGTCGTGCTGCGGGTGGTGTATTAGGGTTTAGGGCAGTGTAGTGGTGTTCGGGCAGTGTAAGGGGTGATGCTGGAGGTGGTGTTTCAGTGTTTAGGGCACTGCAGTGGTGTTCAGGCAGTGAAGGATGTCTTGCTGGGGGTGTTGTTTCAGGGTTTAGGGCAGTGCAGTGCTGTTCGGGCAGTGTAGGTGGTCGTGCTGGGGGTGGTGTTTAAGGGTTTAGGGCAGTGCAGTTTTGTTCGGGCATTATAGGGGGTCATGCTGGGGTTGGTGTTTCAGGGTTTAGGGCAGTGCAGTGGTGTTTGGGCAGTGTAGGAGTCGTGCTGGGGTGGTGTTTCAGTGTTTAGGGCAGTGCAGTGGTGTTCGGGTAGTGTAGGGGGTCTTGCAGGGTGGTGTTTCAGGGTTTAGGGCAGTGGTGTTTGGGCAGTGTAGGGGGTGTTGCTGGGGCTGGTCTTTCAGGGTTTAGGGCAGTGCAGTAGTGTTTGGGCAGTGTAGGGGGGCGTGCTGGGGCTTGTGTTTCAGGATTTAGGGCAGTGCAGTGGTATTCGGGCAGTGTAAGGGGTCTTGCTGGGGGTAGTGTTTCAGGGTTTACAGCAGTGGTGTCCGGGCAGTGTATGGCGTCTTGCTGGGGAGGTGTTTCAGGGTTTAGGGCAGTTCAGTGGTATCCGTGCAGTGTAAGGGGTCTTGCTGGGGGTAGTGTTTCAGAGTTTAGGGCAGTGCAGTGATGTTCGGGCAGTGTAGGGGGTTGTGCGGGGGTGGTGTTTCAGGGTTTAGGGCAGTGCAGTGGTGCTCAGGCAGTGTAGGGGGTCATGCTGGGGGTGGTGTTTTAGGGTTTAGGGCAGTGCAGTGGTGTTCGGGTAGTGTAGGGGGTCTTGCAGGGTGGTGTTTCAGGGTTTAGGGCAGTGGTGTTTGGGCAGTGTAGGGGGTGTTGCTGGGGGTGGTGTTTCAGGGTTTAGGGCAGTACAGTTGTGTTCGGGCAGTGTAGGGGTCCTTCCTAGGGCTGGTGCTTTAGGGTTCAGGGCAGGTCACTGGTGTTCAGGCAGTGTAGGGTGTCTTGCTGGGGCTGGTCTTTCAGGGTTTAGGGCAGTGCAGTAGTGTTCGGGCAGTGTAGGGGGGCGTGCTGGGGCTTGTGTTTCAGGATTTAGGGCAGTGCAGTGGTATTCGGGCAGTGTAAGGGGTCTTGCTGGGGGTGGTGTTTCAGGGTTTACAGCAGTGGTGTCCGGGCAGTGTATGGCGTCTTGCTGGGGAGATGTTTCAGGGTTTAGGGCAGTTCAGTGGTATCCGTGCAGTGTAAGGGGTCTTGCTGGGGGTAGTGTTTCAGAGTTTAGGGCAGTGCAGTGGTGTTTGGGTAGTGTAGGGGGTACTGCTGGGGTTAGTGTTTTAAGGTTTAGGGTAGTGCAATGGTGTTTGGGTAGTGTAGGGGGTTCTGCTGGGGGTAGTGTTTTAGGGTTTAGGGTAGTTCAGGGATGTTTGGGTAATGTAGGGGGTCATGCTATGGTTAGCGTTTTAGGGTTTAGGGCAGTGCAGTGGTGTTTGTGTAGTGTAGGGGGGCGTGCTGGGGCTTGTGTTTCAGGATTTAGGGCAGTGCAGTGGTATTCGGGCAGTGTAAGGGGTCTTGCTGGGGGTGGTGTTTCAGGGTTTAGGGCAGTTCAGTGGTATCCTTGCAGTGTAAGGGGTCTTGCTGGGGGTAGTGTTTCAGAGTTTAGGGCAGTGCAGTGATGTTCGGGCAGTGTAGGGGGTTGTGCGGGGGTGGTGTTTCAGGGTTTAGGGCAGTGCAGTGGTGTTCGGGCAATGTAGGGTGTCGTGCTGGGGGTGGTGTTTCAGGGTTAAGGGCAGTGCAGTGGTGTTTGGGCAGTGTAGGGGTCGAGCTGGGTAGGGGTGGGCGGAATTTGCGAAAGCGACTTTCACAAATTATCGCGAAAATGTTCAAAATATTCGCAAACAAGCGTAAATATCGCGAAGATGCAGAAGTTTTTTTCCCGAATGTTCGCAAGATTTTCTGCATGGTTGCGGGTCGCCAACTTACCCATGTGGTTGCTCGCGGGCGCGGCCATCTTGTTTTCAGTTGTCTCGCGGCGCATGATCGCGAGAAGAAAGACGTGATCGCGCGACGCATGACGTCACTGCGGGCGCGAACAGTCGCGAGACAGTGCAAATGGCTAAAAACAATACAACATCTCATGGAGAACGCGACCGGATCAAGAAAACTTGTCGGCGAACGCAGGGATCCAGGTAAGGCGATCGCGCGCGAGAATGTATTATTTTACAGCGCGAGCAAGAAACAAATTATCGCCAAGCTGCGGAATGCGTAAATTTTGACATTTTCGCGCTTTCCGCGGAACGTGAAAATGTCAAATTATCGCAATTTCCGCGAGCGGAACGGAAATTTAGCCCAGGCCTAGTGCTGGGGATGATGTTTCAGGATTTAGGGCAGTGCAATGGTGTTCGGGCAGTGTAGGGGGTCGTTCGGTGGTGGGGTTTCAGGGTTGAGGGCAGTGAAGTGGTGTTCAAGCAATATAGGGGGTTGTGCAGGGGGGTGGTGTTTCAGGGTTGAGGGCAGTGCAGTAGTGTTCGGGCAGTGTAGGGGGTCATGCTGGGGCTGGTGTGTCAGGGTTTAGGGTAGTGCAGTGGTGTTTGTGTAGTGTTGGCGGTCATGCTGGGGCTGGTGTTTCAGGGTTTAGAGCAGTGCAGTGGTGTTCGGGCAGTGTAGGTGGTCGTGCTGGGGGTGGTGTTTAAGGGTTTAGGGCAGTGCAGTGGTGCTCGGGCAGTGTAGGGGGTCCTGCTGGGGGTGGTGTTTCAGTGTTTAGGGCAGTGCAGTGCTTTTCGGGCAGTATAGGGGGTCTTGCTGGGGGTGGTGTTTTAGGGTTTAGGGCAGTGCAGTGGTGTTCGGGTAGTGTAGGGGGTCTTGCAGGGTGGTGTTTCAGGGTTTAGGGCAGTGGTGTTTAGGCAGTATATGGTGTCTTGCTGGGGCTGGTCATTCAGGGTTTAGGGCAGTGCAGTTGTGTTCGAGCAGTGTAGGGGGTCATGCTGGGGCTTGTGTTTTAGGGTTTAGGGCAGTGCAGTGGTGTTCGGGCAGTGTAGGGGGTTGTGCTGGGGCTGATGTTTCAGGATTTAGGGCAGTGCAGTGGTATTCGGGCAGTGTAGGGGTGTGTGCTGGGGCTGGTGTTTCAGGGTTCAGGGCAGTGCAGTGGTGTTCTTGCAGTGTAAGGGGTCTTGCTGGGGGTTGTGTTTCAGGGTTTGAGCAGTGGTGTTCTTGCAGTGTAGGGGGTCTTGCTGGGGGTAGTGTTTCAGAGTTTAGGGCAGTGCAGTGATGTTCGAGCAGTGTAGGGAGTTGTGCGGGGGTGGTGTTTCAGGGTTTAGGGCAGTGCAGTAGTGTTCGGGCAGTGTAGGGTGTCGTGCTGGGGTGGTGTTTCAGGGTTAAGGTCAGTGCAGTGGTGTTTGGGCAGTGTAGGGGGTTGTGCTTGGGATGATGTTTCAGGGTTTAGGGCAGTGCAGTAGTGTTCGGGCAGTGTAGGGGGGTCATGCTGGGGGTGGTGTTTCAGGATTTATGGCAGTGCAGTGGTGTTCGGGCAGTGTAGGGGGTCGTGCTGGGGCTGGTATGTCAGGGTTTAGGGTAGTGCAGTGGTGTTTGTGTAGTGTAGGCGGTCATGCTGGGGCTGGTGTTTCAGGGTTTAGGGCAGTGCAGTGGTGTTCGGGCTGTGTAAGGGTCATGCTGGGACTGGTGTTTCAGGTTTTAGGGTAGTGCAGTGGTGTTTCTGTAGTGTAGTGGTTCATGCTGGTGGTAATGTTTTAGGGTTTGGTGCAGTGCAGTGATGTTTGTGTAGTTTAGGAGGTCTTGCTTGGGGTAGATTTAGGGTTTAGGGTAGTGCAGTGGTGTTTGTGTAGTGCAGGGGGTTGTGCTGGGGGTAGTGTTTTAGGGTTTATGGTAGTGCAGTGGTGTTTGGGTAGTGTAGGGGGTGGTGCTGAGGGTGGATTTAGGGTTTAGGGTAGTGCAGAGGTGTTTGGGTAGTATAGGGGGTCATGCTAGGGGTAGGTTTAGGGTAGTACAGTGGTGTTTGGATAGTGTAGGGGGTTGTGCTGGGGGTACATTTAGTGTTTAGGGTAGTGCTGTGGTGTTGTGGTAGTGTAGGGAGTCATGCTGCGGGGAGTGTTTTAGGGTTTAGGTTTGTGCAGTGCTGTTTGGGTAGTGTAGTGGGTCGTGCTGGGGGTGGTGTTTTAGGGTTTAGGGCAGTTCAGTGGTGTTCGGGCAGTGTCGGGTGTCGTGCTGGGGGTTGTGTTTTAGGGTTTGGGGCAGTGCAGTGGTGTTCGGGCAGTGTAGGGGGTCGTGCTGGGGGTAGTGTTTTAGGGTTTAGGGCAGTGTATTGGTGTTCAGGCAGTGCAGGGGGTCGTGCTGGGGATGGTATTTCAGGGTTTAGGGCACTGCAGTGGTGTTCAGGCATTGTAGGGGGTCTTGCTGTGGGTCCTTTTTTAGGGTTTAGGGCAGTGGTGTTTGGGCAGTGAAGTTTGTCTTGCTGGGGATGGTGTTTCAGGGTTTAGGGTAGCGCAGTGGTGTTTGGGCAGTGTAGGGGGTCGTGCAGGGGGTGGTGTTTCAGGGTTTAGGGTAGTGCAGTGGTGTTTCTGTAGTATAGTGGTTCATGCTGGTGGTAGTGTTTTAGGGTTTGGCATTGTGCAGTGGTGTTTGTGTAGTGTAGGGGGTCTTGCTGGGGGTAGGTTTTTTAGGGTTTAGGGCAGTACAGTGGTGTTTGTGTAGTGTAGGGGGTCATACTGGGGGTAGTGTTTTAGGGTTTAGGGTAGTGCAGTGGTGTTTTGGTAGTGTACGGGGTAGTGCTGAGGGTATATTTAGGGTTTAGGGTAGTGCAGTGGTGTTTGGGTAGTGTAGGGGGTCATGATGGGGTTAGATTTAGGGTTTAGGGTAGTGCAGTGGTGTTTGGGTAGCGTAGAGTGTCATGCTGGGGGTAGATTTAGTGTTTAGGGTAGTGCAGTGGTGTTTTGGTAGTGAAGGGAGTCGTGCTGGGGGTAGTGTTTTAGGGTTTAGGGTAGTGCAGTGGTGTTTGGGTAGTATCAGGGGTCTTAGTGGGGCTAGTGGTTTAGGGTAATGGAATGGTGTTTGGGTAGTGTAGGGGGTACTGCTGGGGGTAGTGTTTTAAGATTTAGGGTAGTGCAGTGGTGTTTGGGTAGTGCAGGGGTGTTGGACTTGGCCCTTTTTGCAGGGCTATCCCTGAACTTTTTGCCTTCCTCCTATATTTTTTCTGACCTGTTAGCTGTTTTATGACTCTGGGAACTTTACCACTGCTGATCAGTGCTAAAGTGCATATGTTCTGCCTAATGTAAAATGATGTATACATTGGTGGTTCCATGATTGGCTGGTGTGGTTTACCTGTCAGATCCTAGTACAGTGTACCAGGAGTGCCCATGGCTTGTAAATCCAAATGCTGCTGGTGGGCTTGCAGCACTGGTTGTGCCACTCACAGAAGCAGCCTGTAAAAGTGTGTCTAAGGTCTGCCATTGCATAGTCTGCGTGCAGTCTGGTACTATCATACTGACTGGGCAAGTGCACCCCCTTACCAGTGCCTAAACCTTCCCTTTTCTTAATGTCAGACACCCCTATGGTAGGCCCAAAGGCAGGGTGCATTGTAAGTATAAGGCATGTTCTAATAGTGAATTACAGCCATTTTAGTTTTTCACTATTGCAAGGCTACCTGTTCTCAATAGGCCAGAATGGGCAGCTTGATTATTACATCTTATAATCCTAACTGACTCAGGGAACATGGTAGAAATTCGAGTTTAGTATGCCTGAACTCAGAATGATGAAATACATCTTTTAGTGAAGTTGGTTTTAAACATTCTGTGTTTGAAAATACCACTTTTAGAAAGTAGGTATTTTCTTGTCTAACCATTCCAACCTGCCTATGCTAGGCTGTGTATTCCTTGTTTGGAGTTTGAGTGACAGGGGCTGGGGAATTCCAGGGGGCTGGGAAATTCCCAGAGATAGGGTGAGTCAGCACAGGGCTGAATAGAGAGATCTCCATGTAGATGGGTGGAAGGAGTTGCACCTGGGACCTGAATAGGGCTGTGCTTTCCCACCACAATGCTGGCTCCACCTACTGTGGTGCCTCTGATGTCTCTGCCCTGCAATGTGTAAGGAAGGAAGGAGTCATGTCAACAAAGTGCTCCAGGACTGACCAGAACTGGTTTGGACTAGGCAAAGGCCTCTCTGCCTTCAGAGAACAAAGAGAGATTGTGTATAACTAATGGGACCCAAACCCAAGAACTTTAGATCACTTTAGGAAAACAAGAAGAAACCTCTGCTGAAGAGAGGAACCAAGAAGAAAGAGGAGAGACTATCCCTGAAACTGGGGGATTGGCCAGCAGGGGTGCCTACTGCCAAAGAGAGGAGAAAGGAACTTTGTGTGTACTTTTGCTCAACTTGTGAAGGATCTCCAAGGGCTTGGAAAAGAGCTTGCCTCCTGCTGAAGTCTCGGAGACAACAGACTTCAACCACAGGCTCCCCAGAGTTCCTTGGAAGTGCCTACTGCTGTTTTGGGCCTTCTGAGGGACTGCGTGTCGCAAGAAGCTGGAAGCGCGACTCACGGAGAAGAAGCGTGTTGCCATCGCAGCCACTGCTGTCGCATCACTGAACAAGGGCGTTGCCGCTGCAGCTGTCGCATTGCAGCACATCACGAGAGGCGCCCCGCAACACCGAAGAAGCGTGTCGCCATTGCAGCCATCGTAGCTGACGCATTGCACCGCATCACGAGAAGAGTTTTGCATCGAGGAAGAAGCGTGTTGCCATCGCAGCGCTGCCGTTGCATCTTGGATGATGCCGCTGTAGCTGTTGCATTGCACCACATCAAGAAAAGCGCCTTGCATCCATGGAGAAGCGTGCTGCCGTCGGAGCTGCTGCCGTCGCATCTCTGAACAAGGGTGTCGCCGCTGTAACTGTCCCATCGAGCGCAAGCTTCTCGCATCGCTGGGGAAGAGTGTCACCGCCAAACCCGCTGTCGTCGCATCACTGGACAAGGGTACCACCGCTGTAGGTGACGCATCAAGCCGAGATCTCCCGCAACATCGGAGAAGCGAGCCGCATCAGAAAGATCTTCACGTCTATTTCTTTGCACCAAACTTTCATTGCATCAACATCGTTGCAACACTTTTGTTGCCCTGCGTGTCACATCTACAGGTAGTGTTTTAGGGTTTATGGTAGAGCAGTGGTCTTTGGGTAGTGTAGGGGGTCATGCTGGGGTTTAGTGTTTTAGGGTTTAGGGTAGTGCAGTGGTGTTTGGGTAGTGTAGGGGTCGTGCTGTGGGTGGTGTTTTAGGGTTTAGGGTAGTGCAGTGTTGTTTGTGTAGTTTAGGGGATCTTGCTGGGAGTGGTGTTTTAGGGTTTAGGACAGTGCAGTGGTTTTCGGGTTGCGTAGAGGGTCGTGCTGGGGGTGGTGTTTTAGGGTTTAGGGCTGTGCAGTGGTGTTCGAGGAGTGTAGGGGATCATGCAAGGCAGGGGTGTTTTAGGGTTTAGGGCAGTACAGTGGTGTTCGGGCGGTGTAGGGGGTCATGCTGCGGATGGTGTTTTAGAGTTTAGGGCAGTGCAGTGGTGTTCGGGCAGTGTAGGGGGTCTTAATGGGGTGGTGTTTCAGGGTTTAGGGCGGTGCAGTGGTGTTTGGGCAGAGTAGGGGGTCGTGCAGGGGGTGGTGTTTCAGGGTTTAGGGCAGTGCAGTGGTGTTCGGTCAGTGTAGGGGGTCTTGCTGGTGTTGGTGTTTCAGGGTTTAGGCCAGTGCAGTGGTGGTCGGACAGTGTAGGGGGTCGTGCTGTTGTTTCACGGTTTAGGGCAGTGCAGTGATGTTCGAGCAGTGTAGGGGGTCGTGGTGGGGCTGGTGTTTCAGGGTTTAGGGCAGTCCAGTGGTGTTTGAGCAGTGTAGGGGTTCGTGCTGGGGGTGGTGCTTCAGGGTTTATGGGAGTGCAGTGGTGTTCGGGCAGTGTAGTGGTTCGTGCTGGGGTGGTGTTTTAGGGTTTAGGGCAGTGCAGTGGTGTTCGGGCAGCGTAGGGGGTCGTGCCGGGGGTGGGGTTTCAGGGTTTAGTGCAGCAGTGTAGGGGGTCTTATCGGGGGTGGTGTTTCAGGGTTTAGGGCAGTGTAGTCATGTTCGGGCAGTGTAGGGGGTGGTGTTTCAGGGTTTAGGGCCATGCATTGGTGTTCGGGCAGTGTAGGGGGTCTTGAGAGGGTGGTGTTTCAGGGTTTAGGGCAGTGGTGTTCGGGCAGTGTAGGGGGTGTTGCTGGTGTTGGTGTTTCAGGGTTTAGGGCAGTGCAGTCTTCTTCGGGCAGTGTAGGACGTGTTGCTGGGGCTGGTGCTTTAGGGTTTAGTGCAGTGCAGTGGTGTTCAGGCAGTGTAGAGGGTTTTGCTGGGGCTGGTGTGTCAGGGTTTAGGGCAGTGCAGTGGTGTTCGGTCAGTGTACGAGGTTGTGCTGGGGCTGGTGTTTCAGGGTTTATGGCAGTGCAGTGGTGTTCGGGCATTGTAGGGGGTCATTGTGGGGCTGGTGTTTCAGGGTCTAGGGCAGTGCAGTGATGTTCGGGCAGTGTAGGGGGTCGTACTGGGGCTGGTGTTTCAGGCTTCTGGGCAGTGCAGTGGTGTTCGGGCAGTGTAGGGGTTTGTGCTGGGGCTGGTGTTTAAGGGTTTAGGGCAGTGCAGTGGTGTTCGGGCAGTGTAGGGAGCGTGCTTTGGATGGTGTTTCAGGGTTTTGGGCAGAGCAGTGGTGTTCGGGCAGTGTAGGGGATCTTGCTGGGGGTGGTGTTTCAGGGTTTAGGGCAGTGGTGTTCGGGCAGTATAGGGGGTATTGCTGGGGGTGGTGTTTCAGCCTTTATGGCAGTGCAGTAGTGTTCCAGCAGTGTAGGGGTTCTTGCTGGGGGTAATGTTTGAGGGTTTAGGGCAGTGCAGTGGTGTTCGGGCAGTGTTTGGGGTCGTGCTGGGGGTGGTGTTTCAGGGTTTAGGGAAGTGCAGTGGTGTTCTGGCAGTGTCGGGGTCGTGCTGGGTATGGTGTTTCAGGGTTTAGGGCAGTGCAGTGGTGTTCGGGCAGTGTAGGGGGTCATGCTGGTGGTAGTGTTTCAGGGTTTAGGGCAGTGCAGTGTTGTTCTTGCAGTTTAGGGGGTCGTGCTGGGGTAGTGTTTTAGGGTTTAGGGCAATGTAGTGGTGTTTGTGTAGATGTAGCGCATGCGCTGCGTCGCTAGGCGAGAACTAAAAAGCATTGCACCAAAATGGCTGCCAACACTTCCTGGATTGAAGTGTTGGCAGCCAATTAGAGCCAAGATCATGCTTGTGTAGTTAGGTCCCGCCCAGATATATAAAGACTTATTTCCTTTAATATCTCGAAAAGTACTGAACGGATTTACACCATTTAAAAAAAAGGTCGCTTTATGAACCAAGCACTACCCTTTTTGCCAAATGTGATATAATTCTGTTCAGCAGTTTCAGCAGTAACCGTATCTAAAGTTTCCTATGGGAAATTGATTTTTTTACCTCTTTTTTTTTTAATTTCTCAGGAACTACTGAACGGATGTACACCATTTAAATAAAAGTTCTCTTTCTGAAAAAAGGGCTACCTTTTTGCCAAATTTGGTGCAATTCCGTTCAGCAGTTCGGGCTGTAGTCGTGTCTAAAGTTTCCTATGGGAAATATCATTGAGAAAATGCGTTTTGGGATCCCCCTTTTTTCTCGGCCGCTTTGCAAATCACCCCGAAACTTTCAGGATAGGAGCTGACCGGAGCGGGACCAACGTTTTGAAAATTTCGAGAAGATTCGTCAACCGGCGCCAAAGTTATTGGGAAAAGAAAAAATGCTTTTTGAATAGAAACAAGGTCCTAACTATAACTACCTACTGGTGACAGCCAGTAGGTTATATATCTATATATCTTCCAGGTACAAAGATGTGGTACAATGAAATATAAATAAATAATAATTATTTTAGGGTATAGGGTAGTGTAGTGGTGTTTGGGTAGTGTAGGGAGTCATGCTGGGGTTAGTGTTTTAGGGTTTAGTTTAGTGCAGTGGTGTTTGTGTAGGTTAGGGAGTCGTGCTGCGGGTGGTGTTTTAGTGTTTACAGTAGTGCAGTGGTGTTTGGGTAGCGTACGGTTTCGTGCTGGGGGTAGTGTTTTAGGGTTTAGGGTAGTGCAGTGGTGTTTGTGTAGTGTAGAGGGTACTGCTGGTGGTAGTGTTTAGGGTAGTGCAGTGATGTTTCTGTAGTGTAGGGGGTCATGCTTGGGGTAGATTTAGGGTTTATGGTAGTGATATGGTGTTTGTGTAGTGTAGAGGGTCATGCTGGGGGTAGTGCTTTAGGGTTTAGGGCAGTGCAATGGTGTTTGTGTAGTGTAGGGGGTTATGCTGGGGGTAGTGTTTTAGGGTTTAGGGTAGTGCAGTGGTGTTTGTGTAGTGTAGGGGGTCATGCTGGGGGCAGTGTTTTAGAGTTTTAGGTAGTGCAGTGGTGTTTGGGTAATGTAGGGGGTCGTGCTGGGGTAGTGTTTTAGGGTTAAGGGTAGTGCAGTGGTGTTTGGGTAGTGTAGGGGTTCATGCTGGGGTAGTGTTTTAGGGTTTACGGTAGTGAAGTGGTGCTTGTGTAGTGTGGGATGTCATCCTGGGGGTTGATTTAGGGTTTAATGTAGTGCAGTGGTGTTTGGGTGGTGTAGGGAGTCGTGCTGAGGGTAGTCTTTTAGGGTTTAGGGTAGTGCAGTGGTGTTTGTGTAGGTTAGGAAGTCGTGCTGCGGGTGGTGTTTTAGTGTTTACAGTAGTGCAGTGGTGTTTGGGTAGCGTACGGTTTCGTGCTGGGGGTAGTGTTTTAGGGTTTAGGGTAGTGCAGTGGTGTTTGTGTAGTGTAGAGGGTACTGCTGGTGGTAGTGTTTAGGGTAGTGCAGTGATGTTTCTGTAGTGTAGGGGGTCATGCTTGGGGTAGATTTAGGGTTTATGGTAGTGATATGGTGTTTGTGTAGTGTAGGGGGTTATGCTGGGGGTAGTGTTTTAGGGTTTAGGGTAGTGCAGTGGTGTTTGTGTAGTGTAGGGGGTCATGCTGGGGGCAGTGTTTTAGAGTTTTAGGTAGTGCAGTGGTGTTTGGGTAATGTAGGGGGTCATGCTGGGGTAGTGTTTTAGGGTTAAGGGTAGTGCAGTGGTGTTTGGGTAGTGTAGGGGTTCATGCTGGGGTAGTGTTTTAGGGTTTACGGTAGTGAAGTGGTGTTTGTGTAGTGTGGAATGTCATCCTGGGGGTTGATTTAGGGTTTAGTGTAGTGCAGTGGTGTTTGGGTGGTGTAGGGAGTCGTGCTGAGGGTAGTCTTTTATGGTTTAGGGTAGTGCAGTGGTGTTTGTGTAGGTTAGGGAGTCGTGCTGCGGGTAGTGTTTTATAGGCCTGGGCAAAAATTTCGTTCCGTTCGCGGAAATTGCGATAATTTGACATTTTTGCGTTCCGCGGAGAGCGCGAAAATGTCAAAAATTCCGGTTTCCGCAGCTTGGCGATAATTTGTTTCTTGCTCGCGCTGTAAAATGATACATTCTCGCGCGCGCGCGCGATTGCCTTACCTGAATCCCTGCGTTCGCCGACAAGTTTTCTTGATCCGGTCGCGTTCTCCATGAGATGTTGTATTGTTTTTAGCCATTTGCGCTGTCTCGCGACAGTTCGCGCCCGCAGTGACGTCATGCGTCGCGCGATCACGTCTTTCTTCTCGCGATCATGCACCGCGAGAACAACTCAAAACAAGATGGCCGCGCCCGCAAGCAACCACATGGGTAAGTTGGCGACCCGCAACCATGCAGAAAATCTCGCGAACATGCCGGAAAAAAACTTCCGCATCTTCGCGATATTTCTGCTTGTTTGCGATAATTTTAAACATTCTCGCGATAATTTGCGAAGGTTAATTCCGCAAATTCCGCCCACCCCTAGTGTTTTAGTGTTTACAGTAGGGCAGTGGTGTTTGGGTAGCATACGGTGTCGTGCTGGGGGTAGTGTTTTAGGGTTTAGGGTAGTGCAGTGGTGTTTGTGTAGTGTAGAGGGTACTGCTGGTGGTAGTGTTTAGGGTAGTGCAGTGATGTTTCTGTAGTGTAGGGGGTCATGCTTGGGGTAGATTTAGGGTTTATGGTAGTGATATGGTGTTTGTGTAGTGTAGGGGGTTATGCTGGGGGTAGTGTTTTAGGGTTTAGGGTAGTGCAGTGGTGTTTGTGTAGTGTAGGGGGTCATGCTGGGGGCAGTGTTTTAGAGTTTTAGGTAGTGCAGTGGTGTTTGGGTAATGTAGGGGGTCATGCTGGGGTAGTGTTTTAGGGTTAAGGGTAGTGCAGTGGTGTTTGGGTAGTGTAGGGGTTCATGCTGGGGTAGTGTTTTAGGGTTTACGGTAGTGAAGTGGTGTTTGTGTAGTGTGGAATGTCATCCTGGGGGTTGATTTAGGGTTTAGTGTAGTGCAGTGGTGTTTGGGTGGTGTAGGGAGTCGTGCTGAGGGTAGTCTTTTATGGTTTAGGGTAGTGCAGTGGTGTTTGTGTAGGTTAGGAAGTCGTGCTGCGGGTAGTGTTTTAGGGTTTAGGGTAGTGCAGTGGTGTTTGTGTAGTGTAGAGGGTACTGCTGGTGGTAGTGTTTTAGGGTAGTGCAGTGATGTTTCTGTAGTGTAGGGGGTCATGCTTGGGGTAGATTTAGGGTTTATGGTAGTGATATGGTGTTTGTGTAGTGTAGAGGGTCATGCTGGGGGTAGTGCTTTAGGGTTTAGGGCAGTGCAATGGTGTTTGTGTAGTGTAGGGGGTTATGCTGGGGGTAGTGTTTTAGGGTTTAGGGTAGTGCAGTGGTGTTTGTGTAGTGTAGGGGGTCATGCTGGGGGCAGTGTTTTAGAGTTTTAGGTAGTGCAGTGGTGTTTGGGTAATGTAGGGGGTCGTGCTGGGGTAGTGTTTTAGGGTTAAGGGTAGTGCAGTGGTGTTTGGGTAGTGTAGGGGTTCATGCTGGGATAGTGTTTTAGGGTTTACGGTAGTGAAGTGGTGTTTGTGGGATGTCATCCTGGGGGTTGATTTAGGGTTTAATGTAGTGCAGTGGTGTTTGGGTGGTGTAGGGAGTTGTGCTGAGGGTAGTCTTTTAGGGTTTAGGGTAGTGCAGTGGTGTTTGTGTAGGTTAGGGAGTCGTGCTGCGGGTGGTGTTTTAGTGTTTACAGTAGTGCAGTGGTGTTTGGGTAGCGTACGGTTTCGTGCTGGGGGTAGTGTTTTAGGGTTTAGGGTAGTGTAGTGGTGTTTGTGTAGTGTAGAGGGTACTGCTGGTGGTAGTGTTTAGGGTAGTGCAGTGATGTTTCTGTAGTGTAGGGGGTCATGCTTGGGGTAGATTTAGGGTTTATGGTAGTGATATGGTGTTTGTGTAGTGTAGGGGGTTATGCTGGGGGTAGTGTTTTAGGGTTTAGGGTAGTGCAGTGGTGTTTGTGTAGTGTAGGGGGTCATGCTGGGGGCAGTGTTTTAGAGTTTTAGGTAGTGCAGTGGTGTTTGGGTAATGTAGGGGGTCATGCTGGGGTAGTGTTTTAGGGTTAAGGGTAGTGCAGTGGTGTTTGGGTAGTGTAGGGGTTCATGCTGGGGTAGTGTTTTAGGGTTTACGGTAGTGAAGTGGTGTTTGTGTAGTGTGGAATGTCATCCTGGGGGTTGATTTAGGGTTTAGTGTAGTGCAGTGGTGTTTGGGTGGTGTAGGGAGTCGTGCTGAGGGTAGTCTTTTATGGTTTAGGGTAGTGCAGTGGTGTTTGTGTAGGTTAGGGAGTCGTGCTGCGGGTAGTGTTTTAGTGTTTACAGTAGGGCAGTGGTGTTTGGGTAGCATACGATGTCGTGCTGGGGGTAGTGTTTTAGGGTTTAGGGTAGTGCAGTGGTGTTTGTGTAGTGTAGAGGGTACTGCTGGTGGTAGTGTTTTAGGGTAGTGCAGTGATGTTTCTGTAGTGTAGGGGGTCATGCTTGGGGTAGATTTAGGGTTTATGGTAGTGATATGGTGTTTGTGTAGTGTAGAGGGTCATGCTGGGGGTACTGCTTTAGGGTAGTGCAATGGTGTTTATGTAGTGTAGGGGGTTATGCTGGGGGTAGTGTTTTAGGGTTTAGGGTAGTGCAGTGGTGTTTGTGTAGTGTAGGGGGTCGTGCTGGGGGCAGTGTTTTAGAGTTTTAGGTAGTGCAGTGGTGTTTGGGTAGTGTAGGGGTCGTTCTGGGGTAGTGTTTTAGGGTTAAGGGTAGTGAAGTGGTGTATGGGTAGTGTAGGGGGTCCTGCTGAGCGTAGATTTAGGGTTTAGAGTAGTGCAGTGGTGTTTGGGTAGTGTAGGGGGTCGTGCTGGGATAGATTTAGGGTTTAGGGTAGTGCAGTGGTGTTTGTGTAGTGTAGGGGGTTATGCTGGGGGTAGTGTTTTAGGGTTTAGGGTAGTGCAGTGGTGTTTGTGTAGTGTAGGGGGTCATGCTGGGGGCAGTGTTTTAGAGTTTTAGGTAGTGCAGTGGTGTTTGGGTAGCGTACGGTTTCGTGCTGGGGGTAGTGTTTTAGGGTTTAGGGTAGTGCAGTGGTGTTTGTGTAGTGTAGAGGGTACTGCTGGTGGTAGTGTTTAGGGTAGTGCAGTGATGTTTCTGTAGTGTAGGGGGTCATGCTTGGGGTAGATGTAGGGTTTATGGTAGTGATATGGTGTTTGTGTAGTGTAGAGGGTCATGCTGGGGGTAGTGCTTTCGGGTTTAGGGCAGTGCAATGGTGTTTGTGTAGTGTAGGGGGTTATGCTGGGGGTAGTGTTTTAGGGTTTAGGGTAGTGCAGTGGTGTTTGTGTAGTGTAGGGGGTCATGCTGGGGGCAGTGTTTTAGAGTTTTAGGTAGTGCAGTGGTGTTTGGGTAATGGAGGGGGTCATGCTGGGGTAGTGTTTTAGGGTTAAGGGTAGTGCAGTGGTGTTTGGGTAGTGTAGGGGTTCATGCTGGGGTAGTGTTTTAGGGTTTACGGTAGTGAAGTGGTGTTTGTGTAGTGTGGAATGTCATCCTGGGGGTTGATTTAGGGTTTAGTGTAGTGCAGTGGTGTTTGGGTGGTGTAGGGAGTCGTGCTGAGGGTAGTCTTTTATGGTTTAGGGTAGTGCAGTGGTGTTTGTGTAGGTTAGGGAGTCGTGCTGCAGGTAGTGTTTTAGTGTTTACAGTAGGGCAGTGGTGTTTGGGTAGCATACGGTGTCGTGCTGGGGGTAGTGTTTTAGGGTTTAGGGTAGTGCAGTGGTGTTTGTGTAGTGTAGAGGGTACTGCTGGTGGTAGTGTTTTAGGGTAGTGCAGTGATGTTTCTGTAGTGTAGGGGGTCATGCTTGGGGTAGATTTAGGGTTTATGGTAGTGATATGGTGTTTGTGTAGTGTAGAGGGTCATGCTGGGGGTACTGCTTTAGGGTTTAGGGCAGTGCAATGGTGTTTATGTAGTGTAGGGGGTTATGCTGGGGGTAGTGTTTTAGGGTTTAGGGTAGTGCAGTGGTGTTTGTGTAGTGTAGGGGGTCGTGCTGGGGGCAGTGTTTTAGAGTTTTAGGTAGTGCAGTGGTGTTTGGGTAGTGTAGGGGGTCGTTCTGGGGTAGTGTTTTAGGGTTAAGGGTAGTGAAGTGGTGTATGGGTAGTGTAGGGGGTCCTGCTGAGCGTAGATTTAGGGTTTAGAGTAGTGCAGTGGTGTTTGGGTAGTGTAGGGGGTCGTGCTGGGATAGATTTAGGGTTTAGGGTAGTGCAGTGGTGTTTGGGTAGTGTAGGGAGTCATGCTGGGGGAGTGTTTTAGGGTTTAGGGTAGTGCAATGGTGTTTGGGTAGTATAGGGGGTACTGCTGGGGTTAGTGTTTTAGGGTTTAGGGTAGCGCAGCAGTGTTTGTGCAGTGTAGCAGGTCGTGTTTTAGGGTCTAGGGTAGTGCAATTGTCTTTAGGTAGTGTAGGGAGTCGTGCGGGGTAGTGTTTTAGGGTTTATGGTAGTGCAGTGGTGTTTGGGTAGCATAGGTGGTTGTGCTGGGGGTAGTGTTTTAGGGTTTAGGGTAGTGCAGTGGTGTTTGGGTAGTGTTGGGGGTCGGGCTGTGGGTAGTTTTTTAGGGTTTAGGGTAGTGCATTGGTGTTTGTCTAGTGAAGGGGGTCGGGCTGGGGGTAGTCTTTTAGTGTTTAATGCAGTACAGTGGTGTTTGTAGTGTAGGGGGTCGTGCTGGAGGTAGTTTTTTAGGGTTTAGGGTAGTGCAGTGGTGTTTGTGTAGTGTAGAGGGTACTGCTGGTGGTAGTGTTTTAGGGTAGTGCAGTGATGCTTCAGTAGTGTAGGGGGTCATGCTTGGGGTAGATTTAGGGTTTATGGTAGTGATATGGTGTTTGTGTAGTGTAGAGGGTCATGCTGGGGGTAGTGCTTTAGGGTTTAGGGCAGTGCAATGGTGTTTGTGTAGTGTAGGGGGTTATGCTGGGGGTAGTGTTTTAGGGTTTATGGTAGTGCAGTGGTTTTTGGGTAGCATAGGTGGTTGTGCTGGGGGTAGTGTTTTAGGGTTTAGGGTAGTGCAGTGCTGTTTGGGTAGTGTAGGGAGTCGTACTGGGGGTAGTCTTTTAGGGTTTAGGGTAGTGCAGTGGTGTTTGTGTAGGTTAGGCAGTCATGCTGTGAGTAGTGGTTTAGGGTTTACAGTAGTGCTGTGGTGTTTATGTAGTGTAAGGTGTCATGCTGGGGTAGAGTTTTAGGGTTTAGGGTAGTGCAATAGTGTTTGTGTATGGTGGGTGTTCATGCTGGGAGTAGTATTTTAGTGTTTAGGGTAGTGTAGTGGTGTTTGTGTAGTGTAGGGGTTTGTGCTGGGGTTGTGTTTTAGGGTTGTAGGTAGTGCAGTGGTGTTTGGGTTGTTCATGGTGTCATGCTGGGGTAGTGTTTTAGGGTTAAGGGTAGTGCAGTGGTGTTGGTGTAGTGTAGGGGGTCATGCTGGGGGTAGTGTTTTAGGGTTTTGGGTAGTTCAGTGGTGTTTGGGTAGTGTAGGGGGTGCTGCTGAGCATAGATTTAGGGTTTAGAGTAGTGCAGTGGTGTTTGGGTAGTATAGGGAGTCATGCTGGGGTAGATTTAGGGTTTAGGGTAGTGCAGTGGTGTTTGGGTAGTGTAGGGAGTCATGCTGGGGGAGTGTTTTAGGGTTTAGGGTAGTGCTGTGGTGTTTTGGTAGTGTAGGGGGTAGTGCTGGGGATAGTGGTTTAGGGTTTGGTGTAGTGTAGTGGTGTTTGGGTAGTGTAGGGGGTTGTGCTGGGGGTACTGGTTTAGGGTAGTGCTGTGGGGTTTGGTAGTGTAGGAGGTACTGCTGGGGATAGTGTTTTAGGGTTTAGGGTACTGCAATGGTGTTTGGGTAGTGTAGGGGGTACTGCTGGGGGTAGTGTTTTAGGGTTTAGGGTAGTGCAATGGTGTTTGTGCAGTGTAGCAGGTCGTGTTTTAGGGTCTAGGGTAGTGCAATTGTCTTTAGGTAGTGTAGGGAGTCGTGCGGGGGTAGTGTTTTAGGGTTTATTGTAGTGCAGTGGTGTTTGGGTAGCATAGGTGGTTGTGCTGGGGGTAGTGTTTTAGGGTTTAGGGTAGTGCAGTGGTGTTTGGGTAGTGTAGGGGGTCGGGCTGTGGGTAGTTTTTTAGGGTTTAGGGTAGTGCATTGGTGTTTGTCTAGTGAAGGGGGTCGGGCTGGGGTAGTCTTTTAGGGTTTAATGCAGTACAGTGGTGTTTGGGCATTGTAGGGGGTCGTGCTGGGGGTGGTGTTTTAGGGTTTAGGGCAGTGCAGTGGCGGTCGGGCAGTGTAGGGGGCCGAGCTGGGGATAGTGTTTCAGGATTTAGGGACGTGCAGTGGTGTTCGGGCAGTGTACTGGGTCGTGCTGCGGGTGGTGTTTCAGCGTTTAGGGAATTGTAGTGGTGTTCGGGCAGTGTAGTGGGTCGTGCTGGGGGTGGTGTTTCAGAGTTTAAGGCAGTGGTGTTCGGGCAGTGTAGGGGTCTTAATCGGGGTGGTGGTTTAGGGCTGTGCAGTGGTGTTCGGGCAGTGTAGTGGGTCGTGCTGGGGGTGGTGTTTCAGAGTTTAGGGCAGTGGTGTCCGGGCAGTGTAGGGGGTCTTAATGGGGATGGTGTTTCAGGGTTTAGGGCGGTGCAGTGGTGTTCGGGCAGTGTAGGGGGTCTAAACAGGGGTGGTGTTTCAGCGTTTATGGCGGTGCAGTGGTGTTCGGGCAGTGTAGGGGGTCATGCAGGGGGTGGTGTTTCAGGGTTTAGGGCAGTGCAGTGGTGTTCGGGCAGTGTAGGGGGTCATGCTAGTGTTTCAGGGTTTAGGGCAGTGCAGTGGTGTTTGGGCAGTGTAGGGGGTCGTGGTGGGGCTGGTGTTTCAGGGATTAGGGCAGTGCACTGGTGTTTGGGGAGTGTAGGGGTTTGAGCTGGGGCTAGTGCTTCAGGGTTTAGGGCAGTGCAATGGAGTTCGGGCAGTGTAGGGATTCGTGCTGGGGTGGTGTTTTAGGGTTTAGGGCAGTTCAGTGGTGTTCGGGCAGTGTAGGGGGTCATGATGTGGGTGGGGTTTCAGGGTTTAGGGCAGTGGTGTTTGGGCAGTTTAGGGGTGTTGCTGGGGGATGTCTTTCAGGGTTTAGGGCAGTGGTGTTCAGGCAGTGTAGGAGGTCTTGCTTGGGGTTGTGATTCAGGGTTTAGGCAGCAGTGTAGGGGGTCTTGCTGAGGGTGGTGTTTCAGGGTTTAGGGCAGTGTAGTGGTGTTCGGGCAGTATAGGGTGTCTTGCTGGGGTGGTGTTTCAGGGTTTAGGGAAGTGGTGTTTGGGCAGTGTAAAGGGTGGTGTTTAGGGCAGTGCAGTGGTGTTCGGGCATAGTATGGGGTCTTGAGAGGGTGGTGTTTCAGGGTTTAGGGCAGTGCAGTGGTGTTCGGGCAGTGTAGGGGTTGTGCTGGGGATGGTGTTTCAGGGTTTAGGGCAGTGCAGTCGTGTTCGGGCAGTATAGGGGGTCATGCTGGACGAGTGTTTCAGGGTTTAGGGCAGTGTAGTGTGTTCGTGTAGTTTAGGAGGTCGTGCTGGGGTAGTGTTTTAAGGTTTAGGGCAGTGTGGTGATGTTTGTGTAGAAGCAGCGCATGCCCTGTGTCGCTAGGCGAGACCTAAAAAGCATTGCACCAAGATGGCTGCCAACACTTCCTGGATTGAAGTGTTGGCAGCCAATTAGAGCCAGGCTCCTGCTCATGTAGTTAGGTCCAGCGCAGATATATAAAGATTTATTTCCTTTAATATCTCGAAAAGTTCTCAACGAATTTACACCTTTTCAAAAAAAGGTCTCTTTATGAACCAAGGGATACCTTTTTGCCAAATTTGGTGTAATCCTGTCTAAAGTTTGCTATGGGAAATAACATAGAGAAAACGCGTTTTGGGACCCCCCTTTTTAGGTCTCGCTGAGTCCAGCGCATGCGCCGGTTCGGAGAGACATTTTGTATGTGAGTTTTCAAAGTGCTGCTGGCTGGCCTAGCGCTTGCGTTCACACGACCGTGCACGCACGAACCGCTAGCCTTCAGCAGCACTTTGAAAACTCGTGCGTCATAGCGATCGCGATCACTTTCGCTTTCAGAGCGATCGCGATGACGCACGCTTTCAATGCTTATACTTACTAATAATAGAGTCTACTTCAACTCATTATCTGATCCAACTCCAAAATAAACAGGAGTTTAAACTGCCAATCGTGCATTTCACATGCCATAATGACCTTTTTTTACAATACTTTAACCGGTCTGACCTTCAGAAAGTTGATTTCCATAGCTTTCGCTTGAAAATAAGAGCTAAACAAAGCCAAACAAAGGAAGGTCTGCAGCTGCGTGAACACACCGAAGAGTTGTCTGCATAGTGCACAGCAAAGCATGTTCTTTCCAGAGAGTTAGAGGGGAAAACTGTGGCCCGTCACCAGCTCATATTCCAAGCGCAATTTAGAGTGAAAAGGAAGAGCAAGAACATGTTTCTCCTTTACACCTGCAGAACTAATCCTCTTAGTGAATCATCTCTTATCACGTACTTTACCACCCTAGCAAACCAAAGGAGAGGATGCCTGATACTCCAAGAAGTTAGCCTCTGCCATAATTACCCCAATCTACCATATCAAACACTGCTGTAAAGTTCCCAAATGCACAATGCAGGACATGCCATTCTTATCTCCATATATACTACAAATAATACCTATGGTCATTACACTATATCGTGTAGATGTTTGTATCCCTCAAATATTATTTTCATGCTAGTTAAAATAGACTACCACGTCTCGTTGCCCTCAGTGACTACATTTCTGAAACACTGTAAGAATTCAGCTACATGTCAAATCCAGATTGACGTAATCCCCACTCGGCTTTGGTAATACAATATCACACTTATTACAATACAGTTGCCTCATATGTGAAACCCACTCTTCAGCTATTTAGCAGTTTTATTCTTCTCTTGCCTCGACAGATACCAAGGGTCACAAGGCTGCTGTAAGAAAATGTATTGTTAGCGTATGGGTAAGAGAGACCCCAATCTTGAAAAGAGATGTAACTGAGCTTCATCACAGTCTAACAATCAAGCGCCTAAAAGTTATTAGCAGGTTTCTGTGAGAAATCCCAATGTTCCTCTCAGTACCTTAACACAAGTACCAGCAGCAGGGCCTTCCTTAGAGAAAACTGATTGTGGCATGTCGAGCAACACCGAATTAACATTAATGTTAAATGATCCGTAATTAGACTAAAATCTGAAAACAATTCTCAAACTAATTTAGCTACAAAGAATATCATTTAATGAAAAAACACAAAATTGAAAATAGAATTTGGTGCTCAGGATTTATGAAAAAAAACATCTGGAGAAAACAATATGAATCTACACAGTCTATCTTATACTATGTTGTGTGGTAAATCCAGTTGTAGGAAGCCTTCGTGGTCAACCAGCAACAGAACAGGGTCTGGCAAAATATAGTGGTCTGCTCTAGTCAATATTCTAACCTCATGACTTTTCGTGGTGGTCAAAATCCACCAGGTGAGAGCAGTTACATAGATGGACTCCACAAGAACACATACTTCGGTTTTGCTTTCTTCCTGAAGCTCAAAGCAATACCTAAAAAAGTCCAGGGTGAGAGAGACAAACCTTGAAACAGTAGGTACCGTCTGTACATTCGAGGTACTGTTGCAAACTTTGGCTTCTGAGGTTCCCCTCTAGACTTACAAACTTTTATAGCGGTTAGATTCTGCTATCAGGCAAGGCTGAATGATGTGGTTGCATGTCTCCATTGGGTCAAATATTGCTTATGCAAGGTTTTACTTGTGCAGTAAAAAACCTTCGAGTGAAACCGATATGAAAATCTTGTCCACCAAGTTTATCTCCGTGTCCGAGATTGTTGACACCATGTACCAGTACTCACCATGTCCCAATCCTCCAGAGGATTTTTTTTTTATACTCCAAATGCCCCCAACACTTTCAGAGCCTGCTTCCTGAACACCATGTTACAGGTTCATGTTGGAAAATGCTTTTTCATCCACCTAATGAGGACCACTGTCAAAAATCCAATTCAAACTAGTCTCGGTGGTTTTTCTAGCAAAGATAGCCTAGACCCTTTCATCCTTGCGCATCTTCAATAGCTCAGATTTCCTAACCCTGAGAGCAGGCTTTAGACTGACATTAAAGCAGAAGCTGAACAGCCATCTGTCCTTCCCCAGGGAGACTGGCAGTTCCAAAGATCAGTTTTCTTTGACAAAAGCATAACTCTTGTATTGTGAGTGGTAGGGACACTGGTTTAGAAGGCTGGTACATTGAATTTCCAGGACAAACCATATCAGAATTCCTACACACTCTCCAACTGCCTTCCTCTTTTGAATGCCTCAGTTCTTTCCACCTATGACAGAATCTATCCCACAAGACCCTATTTCCCAACTTTCAAAGAACATGAATTAACTAATTCATCAAGGAGACGCTGTATCAGTGGCACAGCTTTCCTTTTGGGACTCGCACTGGGTGACCGCAGCATGTTCCTGATGATGTCTTCTCAGTAGGTCCAACTTGTTTGTTAAAGTTGTACCTGCTCCTTTGTGGGACACGAGCTGCTTAAAAGACATTTTACCATGCATTGACATAGCCAATAGGTCTTGCATGTGGTACCTTATAAGTGCTCAGCCATGCAACAGTTGATGTTGTTGCACCACGGATATTGTGCTGCATAACTTAAAACTTATAAGGTCCCAAAGGCGAGACCTTTTGGCTATGCCAATGCTTGTTTCTTGTTGGTCCCACTCGGATCAGCTCCTATCCTGAGTGATTCGCCAAGCGGGGGCTAAGAAAAAAGGGGGGTCCCAAAACGCGTTTTCTCCATGTTATTTCCCATAGGAATCTTTAGACAATACTACAGCCCGAACTGCTGAACAGAATTACACCAAATGTGGCAATAAGGTAGCCCTTGTTTCAGAAAGATACCTTTTTTTTAAATGGTGTAAATCAGTTCAGTAGTTCCTGAGAAATTAAACAAATAGTGGTAGAAAAAACAATTTCCCATAGGAAACTTTAGACAAGGTTACAGCTGAAACTGCTCAATGGAATTATACCAAATTTGGCAAAAAGGTAGTGCTTGGTACATAAAGCGACCTTTCTTTAAATGGTGTTATTCCGTTCAGTAGTTTGAGATATTAAAGGAAACATTTTTTTACATATCTGGGCGGGACCTAACTACACAAGCACAAGCTTGGCTATAATTGGCTGCCAACACTTCAATCCAGGAAGTGTTGGCAGCCAACTTGGTGCAATGCTTTTTAGGTCTCAACTAGCAGCGCAGCGCATGCGCTGAACACTACAGAAACATAACTGAACTGCCCTAAACCCTAAAACACTAACCCCAGCACGAGCCCCTACACTGCACGAAAACCACAGAACTGCCCTAAACCCTGAAACACTACCCCAGCTCGACTCCCTACACTGCCCGAACAACACTGCACTACCCTAAACCCTGAAACACCACCCCAAGCACGACCCCTACACTGCCTGAACACCACTGCATTGACCTAAAACCTGAAACACTAACCCCAGCACGACCCCTACACTGCCCGAACACCACTACACTGCCCAAAACCCTGAAACACCAGCCCAAGCATGACCCCCTATAATGCCCGAACACTACTGCACTGCCCTAAACCATGAAACACCACCCCCAGCAAGACCCCCTACACTGCCCAAACACCACTTCATTGCCCTAAACCCTGAAACACCACCTCCAGCATGACCCCCTACACTGCCCGAAAACCACTGTACTGCCCTAAACCCTGAAACACCAGCCCCAGCATGAACCCCTACACTGCCCGGACACCACTGCACTGCCCTAAACCCTGAAACACCAGCCCCAGCATGACCCCCTATACTGCCTGAACAACACTTCAATGCCCAAAACCCTGAAACACCAGCCCAAGCATGACCCCCTACAATGCCCGAACACTACTGCACTGCCCTAAACCCTGAAACACCAGCCCCGCACAACCCTGTACACTGCCTGAACAACACTGGACTGCCCAAAACCCTGAAACACCAGACCCGCAGGTCCCCCTACACTGCCCGAACACCACTGGAGTGCCCTAAACCCTGAAACTCCAGCCCCTGCACGACCCCCTACACTGCCCGTACACCACTGCAGTGCCCTAAACCCTGAAACACCAGCCCCAGCAAGACACCCAACACTGCCTGAACACCACTGCACTGCCCTAAACCCTGAAACACCAGCCCCAGCACGATCCCCTTCACAGCCCGAACACCACTACACTGCACTGCCCGAAACCCTGAAAAACCAACCCCCGCACGACCACCTAAACTACCCGAACACCACTGCACTGCCCTAAACCCTAAAACACCAGCTCCAGGATGATCACCTACACTGCCCGAACACCACTGCACTGCCCAAAACCCTGAAACACCACCCCCAGCAAGACCCCAAACACTATCCGAACACCACTGCCCTAAACCCTTAAACACCACCCCCAGCAAGACCCCCTTCAATGCCTGGACATCACTGCCCTAAACCCTGAAACTCCACCCCCAGCAACACCCCCTACACTATCCGAACACCACTGCCATAAATCTTCAAACACTACCCCCTGTAAGACCCCTACACTACCCAAACACCACTGCACCACTTCCCTAAAGCCTGAAACATCACCCCCAGCAAGACCCCCAACACTAACCGAACACCACTGCTTTAAAATCTAAAACACCACCCCCAGCAGGACCCCAAACACTACCCGAACACCACTCCCCTAAACCCTGAAACACCACCCCCAGCAAGACCCCCTACACTATCCGAACACCACTGCCATAAACCTGAAACACCGGCCCCTGCAAGACCCCCTACACTGCCCGACCACAATTGCACTGCCCTAAACACTGAAGCACCACCCCCTACTCTGCCAGAACACCACTACACTTCCCTAAACCCTAAAACACCATCCCAGCACGACCCCTACACTGCCCCAACACCACTGCACTGCCCTAAACCCTAAAACACCACCCCCAGCACAACCCCCTACACTACCTGAAAACCACTGCCCTAAACCCTGAAACACCACCCCCAGCAAGACCCCCTACACTGCCCGAACACCACTGCCCTAAACAATGAAACACCCCACCCAGCAAGACACCCACACTGCCCAAACACCACTGCACTACCCAAAACCAAGGAACACCACCCTCAGCAAGAACCCCTACACTGCCCAAACACCACTGCCCTAAACCATAAAACACTACCCCCAGCATGAGCCTTTACATTGCACAAAAACCACAGAACTGCCCTAAACCCTGAAACACTACCCCAGCTCGACTCCCTACACTGCCCGAACAACACTGCACTACCCTAAACCCTGAAACACCACCCCCAGCAAGACCCCCTGCACTGCCCAAACACCACTGCCCTAAACCCTGAAACACCACCCTCAGCAAGACCCCCTACACTGCCCAAACACCACTTCATTGCCCTAAACCCTGAAACACCACCCCCAGCATGACCCCCTACACTGCCCGAAAACCACTGTACTGCCCTAAACCCTGAAATACCAGCCCCAGCATGAACCCCTACACTGCCCGGACACCACTGCACTGCCCTAAACCCTGAAACACCAGCCCCAGCATGACCCCCTACACTGCCTGAACAACACTTCAATGCCCAAAACCCTGAAACACCAGCCCAAGCATGACCCCCTACAATGCCCGAACACTACTGCACTGCCCTAAACCCTGAAACACCAGCCCCGCACAACCCCGTACACTGCCCGAAGAACACTGGACTGCCCAAAACCCTGAAACACCAGACCCGCAGGTCCCCCTACACTGCCCGAACACCACTGGAGTGCCCAAAACCCTGAAACTCCAGCCCCCGCATGACCCCCTACACTGCCTCTACTCCACTGCAGTGCCCTAAACCCTGAAACACCAGCCCGAGCAAGACCCCCAACACTTCCTGAACACCACTGCACTGCCCTAAACCCTGAAACACCAGCCCCAGCACGATCCCCTTCACAGCCTGAACACCACTACACTGCACTGCCCACAACCCTGAAAAACCAACCCCCGCACGACCACCTAAACTACCCGAACACCACTGCACTGCCCTAAACCTTGAAACGCCAGCTCCAGCATGATCACCTACACTGCCCGAACACCACTGCACTGCCAAAAACCCTGAAACACCACCCCCAGCAAGACCCCAAACACTACCCGAACACCACTGCCCTAAACCCTTAAACACCACCCCCAGCAAGACCCCCTTCAATGCCTGGACACCACTGTCCTAAACCCTGAAACACCACCCCCAGCAAGACCCCCTACACTATCCGAACACCACTGCCATAAATCTTCAAACACTACCCCCTGTAATACCCCTACACTACCCAAACACCACTGCACCACTGCCCTAAAGCCTGAAACACCACCCCCCCAAGACCCCCAACACTAACCGAACACCACTGCTCTAAAACCTAAAATACTACCCCCTGCAAAACCCCCTACACTGCCCGAACACCACTGCACTGCCCAAAACCCTTAAAACACCACCCCCAGCAAGACCCCAAACACTACCTGAACACCACTGCCCAAAACCCTGAAACACCACCCCCAGCAAGACCCCCTACACTATCCGAACACCACTGCCATAAACCTTCAAACACCACCCCCTGCAAGACCCCTACACTGCCCGAACACCACTGCACCACTGCCCTCCTGCCCTAAAGCCTGAAACACCACCCCCAGCAAGACCCCCTACACTAACTGAACACAACTGCACTAAAACCTAAAACACCACCCCCTGCAAGACCCCCTACACTGCCCGACCACAATTGCACTGCCCTAAACACTGAAGCACCACCCCCTACTCTGCCAGAACACCACTACACTTCCCTAAACCCTAAAACACCATCCCAGCACGACCCCTACACTGCCCCAACATCACTGCACTGCCCTAAACCCTAATACACCACCCCCAGCACAACCCCCTACACTACCTGAAAACCATTGCCCTAAACCCTGAAACACCACCCCTAGCAAGACCCCCTACACTCTCCGAACACCACTGCCCTAAACAATGAAACACCACACCCAGCAAGACACCCAAACTGCCCAAACACCACTGCCCTAAACCATAAAACACTACCCCCAGCACGAGCCCTTACATTGCACAAAAACCACAGAACTGCCCTAAACACTGAAACACTACCCCAGCTCGACTCCCTACACTGCCCGAACAACACTGCACTACCCTAAACCCTGAAACACCACCCCGAGCACAACCCCTACACTGCCCGAACACCACTGCACTGCCCTAAAACCTGAAACACTACCCCCAGCACGACCCCTACACTGCCCGAACACCACTGCACTGCCCTAAACCCTGAAACACCAGCCCAAGCACGACCCCCGATAATGCCAGAACACTACTGCACAGCCCTAAACCCTGAAACACCACCCCCAGCATGACCTCCTACATTGCCCGAAAACCACTGCACTGCCCAAAACACTGAAACACCAGCCCCAGCAAGACCTCCTACACTGACCGAACACCACTGCCCTAAACCCTAAAACACCACCCCAGCAAGACCCCCTACACTGCCCAAACACCACTTCATTGCCCTAAACCCTGAAACACCACCCCCAGCATGACACCCTACACTGTCTGAAAACCACTGTACTGCCCTAAACCCTGAAACACCAGCCCCAGCATGACCCCCTACACTGCCCAAACACCACTGCACTGAACCCTGAAACACCAGCCCCAGCATGACCCCCTACACTGCCCGAACAACACTTCAATGCCCTAAACCCTGAAACACCAGCCCAAGCACGACCCCCTACAATGCCCGAACACTACTGCACTGCCCTAAACCCTGAAAGACCAGCCCTGCACAACTCCCTACACTGCCCGAACACCACTGGACTGCCCAAAACCCTAAAACACCAGACCCGCAGGACCCCCTACACTGCCCGAACACCACTGCAGTGCCCAAAACCCTGAAACACCAGCCCCAGCAAGACCCCCAACACTGCCTGAACACCACTGCACTGCCCTAAACCCTGAAACACCAGCCCCAGCACGACCCCCTACACAGCCCGAACACCACTACACTGCACTAAACCCTGAAACACCAACCCCGGCACGACCACCTACACTGCCTGAACACCACTGCACTGCCCAAAACCCTGAAACACCACCCCCAGCAAGTCCCCAAACACTACCCGAACACCACTGCCCTAAACCCTGAAACACCACCCCCAGCAAGACCCCCTTCATTGCTCGAACACCACTGCTCTAAACCCTGAAACACCTCCCCCAGCAAGACCCCCTTCACTATCCGAACACCACTGCCATAAATCTTCAAACACTACCCCCTGTAAGACCCCTACACTGCCCAAACACCACTGCACCACTGCCCTAAAGCCTGAAACACCACCCTCAGCAAGACACCCTACACTAACCGAACACTACTGCTCTAAAACCTAAAACACCACCCCCTGCAAGACCCCCTACACTGCCCGAACACCACTGCACTGCCCAAAGCCCTTAAAACACCACCCCCAGCAAGACCCCAAACACTACCCAAATACCACTGCCCTAAACCCTGTATCACCACCCCCAGCAAGACCCCCTACACTGCCCAAACACCACTTCATTGCCCTAAACCTGAAACACCACCCCCAGAATGACCCCCTACACAGCCCGAAAACCACTGTACTGCCCTAAACCCTGAAACAACTGCCCCAGCATGACCCCCTACATTGCCCGAACACCACTGCACTGCCCTAAACCCTGAAACACCAGCCCCAGCATGACCCCCTACACTGCCAGAACAACACTTCAATGCCCTAAACCCTGAAACACCAGCCCAAGCACGACCCCATACAATACCCGAACACTACTGCACTGCCCTAAACCCTGAAAGACCAGCCCCGCACAACCCCCTACACTGCCCGAACACCACTGGACTGCCCAAAACCCTGAAACACCAGACCCGCAGGACCCCCTACACTGCCCGAACACCACTGCAGTGCCCAAAACCCTGAAACACCAGCCCCAGCAAGACCCCCAACACTGCCTGAACACCACTGCACTGCCCTAAACCCTGAAACACCAGCCCCAGCACAACCCCCTACACAGCCCGAACACCACTGCCCTAAACCCTGAAACACCACCCCCAGCAAGACCCCCTACACTATCCGAACACCACTGCCATAAATCTTCAAACACTGCCCCCTGTAAGACCCCTACACTGCCCGAACACCACTGCACCACTGCCCTAAAGCCTGAAACCCCACCCCCAGCAAGACCCCCTACACTAACCGAACACCACTGCTCTAAAACCTAAAACACCACCCCCTGCAAGACCCCCTACACTGCCCAAACACCACTGCACTGCCCAAAACCCTTAAAACACCACCCCAGCAAGACCCCAAACACTACCTGAACACCACTGCCCAAAACCCTGAAACACCACCCCCAGCAAGACCCCCTACACTATCCGAACACCACTGCCATAAACCTTCAAACACCACCCCCTGCAAGACCCCTACACTGCCCGAACACCACTGCACCACTGCCCTAAAGCCTGAAACACCACCCCCAGCAAGACCCCCTACACTAACCGAACACCACTGCTCTAAAACCTAAAACACCACCCCCTGCAAGACCCCCTACACTGCCCAAACACCACTGCACTGCCCAAAACCCTTAAAACACCACCCCCAGCAAGACCCCAAACACTACCTGAACACCACTGCCCAAAACCCTGAAACACCACCCCAGCAAGACCCCTTACACTATCTAAACACCACTGCCATAAACCTTCAAACACCACCCCCTGCAAGACCCCTACACTGCCCGAACACCACTGCACCACTGCCCTAAAGCCTGAAACACCACCCCCAGCAAGACCCCCTACACTAACCGAACACCACTGCACGAAAACCTAAAACACCACCCTCTGCAAGACCCCCTACACTGCCCGAACACAATTGCACTGCCCTAAACACTGAAACACCACCCCCTGCACAAGCCCCTACTCTGCCAGAACACCACTTCACTTCCTTAAACCCTAAAACACCACCTCAGCACGACCCCTACACTGCCCCAACACCACTGCACTGCCCTAAACCCTAAAACACCACCCACAGCACGACCCCCTACACTACATGAAAACCACTGCCCTAAACCCTGAAACACCACCCCCAGCAAGTCCCCCTACCCTACCCAATCACCACTGCTCTAAACCCTGAAACACCACCCCCAGGAAGGCCCCCTACACTGCCCAAACAGCACTGCCCTAAACAATAAAACACCACCCCCAGCAAGACCCCCTACACTGCCCAAACACCACTTCATTGCCCTAAACCCTGAAAAACCACCCTCAGCATGACCCCCTACACGGCCCGAAAACCACTGTACTGCCTTAAACCCTGAAACACCAGCCCCAGCATGAACCCCTACACTGCCCGAACACAACTGCACTGCCCTAAACCCTGAAACACCAGCCCCAGCATGACACCCTACACTGCCCAAACAACACTTCAATTCCCAAAACCCTAAAACACCATTCCAAGCATGACCCACTACAATGCCCGAACACTACTGCACTGCCCTAAACCCTGAAACACCAGCCCCGCACAACCCCGTACACTGCCCGAACACCACTGGAGTGCCCAAAACCCTGAAACTCCAGCCCCCGCATGACCCCCTACACTGCCCGAACACCACTGCACTGCCCAAAACCCTGAAACACCACCCCCAGCAAGACCCCAAACACTAACCGAACACCACTGCCCTAAACCCTTAAACACCACACCAAGCAAGACCCCCTTCATTGCCTGAACACCACTGCCCTAAACCCTGAAACACCACCCCCAGCAAGACCCCCTACACTATCCGAACACCACTGCCATAAATCTTCAAACACTACCCCCTGTAAGACCCCTACACTGCCCAAACACCACTGCACCACGGCCCTAAAGCCTGAAACACCACCCCCAGCAAGACCCCCAACACTAACCGAACACCACTGCTCTAAAACCTAAAACACTACCCCCTGCAAGACCCCCTACACTGCCCGAACACCACTGCACTGCCCAAAACCCTTAAAACACCACCCCCAGCAAGACCCCAAACACTACCTGAACACCACTGCCCAAAACCCTGAAACACCACCCCCAGCAAGACCCCCTACACTATCCGAACACCACTGCCATAAACCTTCAAACACCACCCCCTGCAAGACCCCTACACTGCCCGAACACCACTGCACCACTGCCCTCCTGCCCTAAAGCCTGAAACACCACCCCCAGCAAGACCCCCTACACTAACTGAACACAACTGCACTAAAACCTAAAACACCACCCCCTGCAAGACCCCCTACACTGCCCGACCACAATTGCACTGCCCTAAACACTGAAGCACCACCCCCTACTCTGCCAGAACACCACTACACTTCCCTAAACCCTAAAACACCATCCCAGCACGACCCCTCCACTGCCCCAACATCACTGCACTGCCCTAAACCCTAATACACCACCCCCAGCACAACCCCCTACACTACCTGAAAACCATTGCCCTAAACCCTGAAACACCACCCCCAGCAAGACCCCCTACACTGCCCGAACACCACTGCCAAAAACAATGAAACACCACACCCAGCAAGACACCCAAACTGCCCAAACACCACTGCCCTAAACCATAAAACACTACCCCCAGCACGAGCCCTTACATTGCACAAAAACCACAGAACTGCCCTAAACACTGAAACACTACCCCAGCTCGACTCCCTACACTGCCCGAACAACACTGCACTACCCTAAAACCTGAAACACCACCCCGAGCACAACCCCTACACTGCCCGAACACCACTGCACTGCCCTAAAACCTGAAACACTACCCCCAGCACGACCCCTACACTGCCCGAACACCACTGCACTGCCCTAAACCCTGAAACACCAGCCCAAGCACGACCCCCGATAATGCCAGAACACTACTGCACAGCCCTAAACCCTGAAACACCACCCCCAGCATGACCTCCTACATTGCCCGAAAACCACTGCACTGCCCAAAACCCTGAAACACCAGCCCCAGCAAGACCTCCTACACTGACCGAACACCACTGCCCTAAACCCTAAAACACCACCCCAGCAAGACCCCCTACACTGCCCAAACACCACTTCATTGCCCTAAACCCTGAAACACCACCCCCAGCATGACACCCTACACTGTCTGAAAACCACTGTACTGCCCTAAACCCTGAAACACCAGCCCCAGCATGACCCCCTACACTGCCCGAACAACACTTCAATGCCCTAAACCCTGAAACACCAGCCCAAGCACGACCCCCTACAATGCCCGAACACTACTGCACTGCCCTAAACCCTGAAAGACCAGCCCTGCACAACTCCCTACACTGCCCGAACACCACTGGACTGCCCAAAACCCTAAAACACCAGACCCGCAGGACCCCCTACACTGCCCGAACACCACTGCAGTGCCCAAAACCCTGAAACACCAGCCCCAGCACGACCCCCTACACAGCCCGAACACCACTACACTGCACTGCCCTAAACCCTGAAACACCAACCCCGGCATGACCACCTACACTGCCTGAACACCACTGCACTGCCCAAAACCCTGAAACACCACCCCCAGCAAGTCCCCAAACACTACCCGAACACCACTGCCCTAAACCCTGAAACACCACCCCCAGCAAGACCCCCTTCATTGCTCGAACACCACTGCTCTAAACCCTGAAACACCTCCCCCAGCAAGACCCCCTTCACTATCCGAACACCACTGCCATAAATCTTCAAACACTACCCCCTGTAAGACCCCTACACTGCCCAAACACCACTGCACCACGGCCCTAAAGCCTGAAACACCACCCCCAGCAAGACCCCCAACACTAACCGAACACCACTGCTCTAAAACCTAAAACACTACCCCCTGCAAGACCCCCTACACTGCCCGACCACAATTGCACTGCCCTAAACACTGAAACACCACCCCCTACTCTGCCAGAACACCACTACACTTCCCTAAACCCTAAAACACCATCCCAGCACGACCCCTACACTGCCCCAACATCACTGCACTGCCCTAAACCCTAATACACCACCCCCAGCACAACCCCCTACACTACCTGAAAACCATTGCCCTAAACCCTGAAACACCACCCCCAGCAAGACCCCCTACACTGCCCGAACACCACTGCCAAAAACAATGAAACACCACACCCAGCAAGACACCCAAACTGCCCAAACACCACTGCCCTAAACCATAAAACACTACCCCCAGCACGAGCCCTTACATTGCACAAAAACCACAGAACTGCCCTAAACACTGAAACACTACCCCAGCTCGACTCCCTACACTGCCCGAACAACACTGCACTACCCTAAACCCTGAAACACCACCCCGAGCACAACCCCTACACTGCCCGAACACCACTGCACTGCCCTAAAACCTGAAACACTACCCCCAGCACGACCCCTACACTGCCCGAACACCACTGCACTGCCCTAAACCCTGAAACACCAGCCCAAGCACGACCCCCGATAATGCCAGAACACTACTGCACAGCCCTAAACCCTGAAACACCACCCCCAGCATGACCTCCTACATTGCCCGAAAACCACTGCACTGCCCAAAACCCTGAAACACCAGCCCAGCAAGACCCCCTACACTGCCCAAACACCACTTCATTGCCCTAAACCCTGAAACACCACCCCCAGCATGACACCCTACACTGTCTGAAAACCACTGTACTGCCCTAAACCCTGAAACACCAGCCCCAGCATGACCCCCTACACTGCCCAAACACCACTGCACTGCCCTAAACCCTGAAACACCAGCCCCAGCATGACCCCCTACACTGCCAGAACAACACTTCAATGCCCTAAACCCTGAAACACCAGCCCAAGCACGACCCCCTACAATGCCCGAACACTACTGCACTGCCCTAAACCCTGAAAGACCAGCCCTGCACAACTCCCTACACTGCCCGAACACCACTGGACTGCCCAAAACCCTAAAACACCAGACCCGCAGGACCCCCTACACTGCCCGAACACCACTGCAGTGCCCAAAACCCTGAAACACCAGCCCCAGCAAGACCCCCAACACTGCCTGAACACCACTGCACTGCCCTAAACCCTGAAACACCAGCCCCAGCACAACCCCCTACACAGCCCGAACACCAGTACACTGCACTGCTCTAAACCCTGAAACACCACCCCCAGCAAGACCCCTTCATTGCCCGAACACCACTGCCCTAAACCCTGAAACACCACCCCCAGCAAGACCCCCTACACTATCCGAACACCACTGCCATAAATCTTCAAACACTGCCCCCTGTAAGACCCCTACACTGCCCGAACACCACTGCACCACTGCCCTAAAGCCTGAAACACCACCCCCAGCAAGACCCCCTACACTAACCGAACACCACTGCTCTAAAACCTAAAACACCACCCCCTGCAAGACCCCCTACACTGCCCAAACACCACTGCACTGCCCAAAACCCTTAAAACACCACCCCCAGCAAGACCCCAAACACTACCTGAACACCACTGCCCAAAACCCTGAAACACCACCCCCAGCAAGACCCCCTACACTATCCGAACACCACTGCCATAAACCTTCAAACACCACCCCCTGCAAGACCCCTACACTGCCCGAACACCACTGCACCACTGCCCTAAAGCCTGAAACACCACCCCCAGCAAGACCCCCTACACTAACCGAACACCACTGCTCTAAAACCTAAAACACCACCCCCTGCAAGTCCCCCTACACTGCCCAAACACCACTGCACTGCCCTAAACACTGAAACACCACCCTCTGCACAAGCCCCTACTCTGCCAGAACACCACTTCACTTCCCTAAACCCTAAAACACCACCTCAGCACGACCCCTACACTGCCCCAACACCACTGCACTGCCCTAAACCCTAAACCACCCACAGCACGACCCCCTACACTACATGAAAACCACTGCCCTAAACCCTGAAACACCACCCCCAGCAAGTCCCCCTACCCTACCCAATCACCACTGCTCTAAACCCTGAAACACCACCCCCAGGAAGGCCCCCTACACTGCCCAAACAGCACTGCCCTAAACAATAAAACACCACCCCCAGCAAGACCCCCTACACTGCCCAAACACCACTTCATTGCCCTAAACCCTGAAAAACCACCCTCAGCATGACCCCCTACACGGCCCGAAAACCACTGTACTGCCTTAAACCCTGAAACACCAGCCCCAGCATGAACCCCTACACTGCCCGAACACAACTGCACTGCCCTAAACCCTGAAACACCAGCCCCAGCATGACACCCTACACTGCCCAAACAACACTTCAATGCCCAAAACCCTAAAACACCATTCCAAGCATGACCCACTACAATGCCCGAACACTACTGCACTGCCCTAAACCCTGAAACACCAGCCCCGCACAACCCCGTACACTGCCCGAAAAACACTGGACTTCCCAAAACCCTGAAACACCAGACCCGCAGGTCCCCCTACACTGCCCGAACACCACTGGAGTGCCCAAAACCCTGAAACTCCAGCCCCCGCATGACCCCCTACACTGCCCGAACACCACTGCACTGCCCTAAACCCTGAAACACCAGCCCCAGCACGATCCCCTACACAGTCAGAACACCACTACACTGCACTGCCCTAAACCCTGAAAAACCAATCCCCACATGACCACCTACACTACCAGAACACCACTGCACTGCCCTAATCCCTGAAATGCCAGCTCCAGCATGACCCCCTACACTGCCCGAACACCACTGCACTGCCCAAAACCCTGAAACACCACCCCCAGCAAGACCCCAAACACTAACCGAACACCACTGCCCTAAACCCTTAAACACCACACCCAGCAAGACCCCCTTCATTGCCTGAACACCACTGCCCTAAACCCTGAAACACCACCCCCAGCAAGACCCCCTACACTATCCGAACACCACTGCCATAAATCTTCAAACACTACCCCCTGTAAGACCCCTACACTGCCCAAACACCACTGCACCACGGCCCTAAAGCCTGAAACACCACCCCCAGCAAGACCCCCAACACTAACCGAACACCACTGCTCTAAAACCTAAAACACCACCCCCTACACTGCCTGAACACCACTGCACTGCCCAAAACCCTTAAAACACCAACCCCAGCAAGACCCCAAACACTACCCGAACACCACTGCCCTAAACCCTGAAACAACACCCCCAGCAAGACCCCCTACACTAGCCGAACACCACTGCCATAAACCTTCAAACACCACCCCCTGCAAGACCCCTACATTGCCCGAACACCACTGCCCTAAAGCCTGAAACACCACCCCCAGCAAGACACCCTACACTAACCGAACACCACTGCACTAAAACCTAAAACACCACCCCCAGCAAGACCCCCTACACTGCCCGAACACAATTGCACTGCCCTAAACACTGAAACACCACCCCCTGCACAAGCCCCTACTCTGCCAGAACACCACTACACTTCCCGAAACCCTAAAACACCACCCCAGCACGACCCCTACACTGCCCCAACACCACTGCACTGCCCTAAACCCTGAAACACCACCCCCAGCAAGACCCCCTACACTGCCCGAACACCACTGCCCTAAACAATGAAACACCACACCCAGCAAGACACCCACACTGTCCAAACACCACTGCACTACCCAAAACCAAGAAACACCACCCTCAGCAAGACCCCCTGCACTGCCCAAACACCACTGCCCTAAACCATAAAACACTACCCCCAGAACGAGCCCCTACACTGCACAAAAACCACAGAACTGCCCTATACCCTGAAACACTACCCCAGCTCGACTCCCTACACTGCCCGAACACCACTGCACTACCCTAAACCCTGAAACACCACCCCCCAGCACGACCCCTACACTGCCCGCCCACCACTGCACTGCCCTAAAACCCAAAACACTACCCCCAGCACGACCCCTACACTGCCCGAACACCACTTCACTACCCTAAACCCTGAAACACCAGCCCAAGCACGACCCTCTATAATGCCCGAACACTACTGCACTGCCCTAAACCCTGAAACACCACCCCCAGCATGACCCCCTACACTGCCCGAAAACCACTGCACTGCCCAAAACCCTGAAACACCAGCCCCAGCAAGACCTCCTACACTGACCGAACACCACTGCCCTAAACCCTGAAACACCACCCCCAGCAAGACCCCCTACACTGCCCAAACACAACTTCATTGCCCTAAACCCTGAAACACCACCCCCAGAATCACCCCTACACAGCCCAAAAACCACTGTACTGCCCTAAACCCTGAAACACCAGCCCCAGCATGACCCCCTACACTGCCCGAACACCACTGCACTGCCCTAAACCCTGAAACACCAGCCCAAGCATGACCCCCTACAATGCCCGAACACTACTGCACTGCCCTAAAACCTGAAAGACCAGCCCCGCAAACCCCCTACACTGCCCGAACACCACTGGACTGACCAAAACCCTGAAACACCAGCCCCAGCAAGACCTCCAACACTGCCTGAACACCACTGCACTGCCCTAAACCCTGAAACCAAAGTCTCAAAAGAAAATCCCCTTCGGATAATTCTTATACACACCAATTAACTTGCACACGTGCTGCCTTTACGCACCCGGTAAATGAGGAACAGTGAACAACGAGGGAATGTGATTAAAAACACATAAAAAGCATCAATCTATTCACAGGGTAATTAAAACATAGTACATATATTCATATATTTCATGCAAATTATTATTTAAAAATCAACATTCAAGAAATGTTTCTATTCATTAATGTACAATATCCTACAGTTTATATCAATCAAAAAGTACACACAATTGGGAACACAACAGTAAAAGGAAAAAATTGGAAGACTAATGATTCCTATCATTAAGGAAACTTATCATCAGTTTAAGTATAGATCAATTACTGATTGCTACAATCATAATTTCAAGTAATCCAAATCAGTATAATTGTCCCCACAGACTTGATGAGGTTTCCTTATTCACAGCATCGACGCGTTTCGGTGGGCTATTTATATGTGGCCAACACCTTCTTCAGGAAGACAACATTTTGGTCCCAATCGTACTATTCAAATCTAAAATAGTAAAAATATTATAAAAACAATCAATAAACATATTAAAAACCAATTATTAATACATATCCATCCCCAGCAAGACCCCTACACTATCAAAACACCACTGCCATAAACCTTCAAACACCACCCCCTGCAAGACCCCTACACTGCCTGAACACCACTGCACCACTGCCCTAAAGCCTGAAACACCACCCCCAGCAAGACCCCCTACACTAACCGAACACCACTGCACTAAAACCTAAAACACCACCCTCTGCAAGACCCCCTACACTGCCCGAACACAATTGCACTGCCCTAAACACTGAAACACCACCCCCTGCACAAGCCCCTACTGTGCCACAACACCACTACACTTCCCTAAACCCTAAAACACCACCCCAGCACGACCCCTACACTGCCCCAACACCACTGCACTGCCCTAAACCCTAAAACACCACTCCTAGCACGACCCCCTACACTACCTGAAAACCACTGCCCTAAACCCTGAAACACCACCCCCAGCAAGTCACCCTACCCTACCCGAACACCACTGCTCTGCTCTAAAACCTGAAACACCTCCCCCAGCAAGACCCCCTGCACTGCCCGAACACCACTGCCCTAAACAATAAAACACCACACCCAGCGAGACACCCTACACTGCCCAAACACCACTGCACTACCCAAAACCAAGAAACAGCACCCTCAGCAAGACCCCCTACACTGCCCAAACACCACTGCCCTAAACCATAAAACATCACTGCAGCACAACTCCATACACTGCCCAAACACCAATTCACTACCCTAAACCCTAAAACACCACCCATATGACGACCCCCTACACTGCCCGAACACCACTGCACTATTCTAAAACATAAAACACCAGCCCCAGTACGACCTCCTATACTGCCCGAACACCACTACACTTCCCTAAACCCTAGAACACCACCCCAGCGCGACCCCTACACTGCTCCAACACCACTGCACTGCCCTAAACCCTAAAACACCACCCCCAGCATGACCCCCTACACTACCCGAACAACATGGCTCTGCCCTAATACCTGAAACACCACCTCCAGCAAGACCCCCTACACTGCCCGAACAACACTGCCCTAAACAATGAAACACCACACCCTCAAGACACCCTACACTGCCCAAACACCACTGCACTACCCAAAACCCCGAAACACCACCCTCAGCAAGACCCCCTGCACTGCCCAAACACCACTGCCCTAAACCCTAAAACATCGCCCCAGCACGACCCCATACACTGCCCAAACACCAATTCACTACCCTAAACCCTAAAACACCACCCACATGATGATCCCCTACACTGCCCGAACACCACGGCACTATCCTAAAACATAAAACACCAGCCCCAGTACGACCCCTATACTGCCCGAACACCACTGCACTGCCCTAAACCCTAAAACAAAAGCCCCAGCACGACCCCCTACACTGAACAAACACCATTGCACTGCCCTAAACCCTGAAACACCAGCCCCAGCACAACCCCTCAGACTGCCCGAACATCACTGCACTGCCCTAAACCCTGAAACACCATACCCAGCATGACCGCCTGCACTGCCCGAACACCACTGTACAGCCCTAAACCCTGAAACATCACCCCCAGCATGAACCCCTACACTACCCGAACACCACTGCACTGCCCTAAACCCTGAAACACCATCCTCCTGCACGACCACCTACACTGCCCGAACACCACTGCCCTAAACCCTGAAACACCACCCCCAGCAAGACCCCCTATACTGCCTGAACACCACTGCACTGCCCTAAAACCCTGAAACACCACCCCAGCAAGACCCTCTACACTGCCTGAACACCACTGCCCTAAACCCTGAAATACCCCCCCAGCAAGAACCCCTACACTGTCTGATAATCACTCGACTGCACTAACACCTGAAACACAACCCCCTGCACAACCCCTACACTGCCCGAACACCACTGTACTACCCTAAACCCTAAAACACTACCCCCAGGAAGAACGCCTACACTACCCAAACACAACTGCACTACCTGAAACCCCCAAAAACTACCCCACCACGACCCCCTACACTACTGAAACACCACTGCACTAACCTAAACCCTAAACCACGACCGCCTACACACAAACAATAATGCACTACCATTAACCCTAAAACACTAATACCAGCACAACCCCCTACACTACACAAACACCCCTGCAGTACCCTAAACCCTAAAACCCTACCCCTTACACTACACAAACACAACTGTACTACCCTAAACCCTAAAACACTACCCCCAGCATGACCCCCTATACGCCACAAACACCACTGCACTAACCTAAACCTTAAAACACTACCGAAAGCACTACACCCTACACTACCCAAACTCCACTGCACTACCCTAAACCCTAAAACACTTCCCCCAGCGTGACCACCTACACTACAAGCACCACTGCGCTATCCTAAACCCTAAAACACAAACCCCAGCACAACACCCTACACTACAAAACATAACTGCCCTACACTAAACCCTAAAACACTACCACCACCGTGACTCCCTACACTGCTCAAACACCACTGCACTACCCTAAACCCTAAAACACTACCCCCGCATGACCCCCTGCCATACACAAACACCACTGCACTACCCTAAACCCTAAAACACTACCCCCAGTACAACCCCCTATACTACGCAAACAAAACTGCACTACCCTACACCCTAAAACACTACTCCAGCACGAAACCCTACACTACACAAACACCACTGCACTACCCTAAACCCTAAAACACTACCCCAAGCACTACACCCTACACTACCCAAACACCACTGCACTACCCTAAACCCTAAAAACTACCCCAGCAGTACCCCCTACACTACCCAAACACAACTGCACTCCCCTAAACCCTAAAACACTACCCCCAGCATGAACCCCTACACTACCCAAACACCACTGCACTAACCTACACCCTAAAACACTACCCCCAGCATGACCCCTGCACTACCCAAACACCACTGCCCTACCCGAAACCCTAAAACACAACCCCCAGCACGACCCCTAAACTATGCAAATACCACTGTGCTACCCTAAACTCAAAATCTATCCACAGCATGACCCCCTACACTACCCAAAAAACACTGCACTGCACTAAAAGCTAAATCTACCCCCAGCATGACCCCTACACTAAACAAACACCACTGCACTACCCTAAATCCTAAAACACTATCCGCAGCATGACCCCTTACACTACCTGAACACCACTGCACTTCCCTAAACCCTAAGACTCTTCCCCCAGGATGACTCATTACACTACACAAACACCACTGCACTACCCTAAACCCTAGAACACTACCCGAGCATGACCCCCTACACTACCCGAAAACAACTGCACTCGCCTAAACCCTAAATCTACCCCCAGCACAAACCCCTACACAACCCAAACACCACTGCACTACCCTAAACCCTGAAACACTACCCACAGCATGAACCCCTACACTACACAAATACCACTGCACTGCCCTAAACCCTAAAACACTACCCCCAGCATGATCCCCTACACTAGGCAAAGACCACTGCACTGCACTGCGCTAAACCTGAAAACACTACCCCAGTACGACCCCCTACACTACTCAAACACCACTGCACTACCCTGAACCCTAAAACACTACCGGCAGCAAGACCCCCTACAATACACAAACACCACTACACTACCCCAAACCCTAAAACACTACCCCAGCATGACCCCCTACACTACCCAAATACCACTGCACTACTCTACACCCTAAAACACTACCCCTACACTACAACATCACTTTACTACCCTAAACCCTAAAACACTACCCCCAGCATGACACCCTAAACTACACAAACACCACTGCACTACCCTAAACCCTAAAACACGACCCCCTAACACTACACAAACACCACTGCACTACCCTAAACCATAAAAGACTACCCCCAGCACGACCCCCTACACTACACAAACACCAGTGCACTACGCTAAACCCTAAACATTACCCCTACACTACACAAACACCACTACACTACCCTAAAACACTGCCCCACCACGACCCTCTACACGATACAAACACAACTGCACTACCCTAAACCCTTAAACACTTCCCCCAACATGACCCCCTACACTACCCAAACATCACTGCAGTACCCTAAACCCTAAAACAGAACTCCCAGCACTACCCCCTATAATACCCAAACACCACTGCACTACCCTAAACCCCGAAACACTACCCACAGCATGAACCACTACACTAGGCAAAGACCACTGCACTGCACTAAACCTGAAAACACTACCCCAGCACGACCCCCTACACTACTCAAACACCACTGCACTACCCAAAACCAAGAAACACCACCCTCAGCAAGACCCCCTACACTGCCCAAACACCACTGCACTATTCTAAAACATAAAACACCAGCCCCAGTACGACCTCCTATACTGACCGAACACCACTACACTTCCCTAAACCCTAGAACACCACCCCAGCACGACCCCTACTCTGCTCCAACACCACTGCACTGCCCTAAACCCTAAAACACCACCCCCAGCACGACCCCCTACACTACCTGAAAGCCACTGCCCTAAACCCTGAAACATCACCCCCAGCAAGTCCCCCTACCCTACCAACATGGCTCTGCCCTAATCCCTGAAACACCACCCCCAGCAAGACCCCCTACACTGCCCGAACACCACTGCCCTAAACAATGAAACACCACACCCTCAAGACCCCCTACACTGCCCGAACACCACTGCACTATCCTAAAACATAAAACACCAGCCCCAGTTCGACCGCCTATACTGCCCGAACACCACTACACTTCCCTAAACCCTAGAACACCACCCCAGCACGACCCCTACACTGCTCCAACACCAATGCACTGCCCTAAACCCTAAAACACCACCCCCAGCACGACCCCCTACACTACCTGAAGGCCACTGCCCTAAACCCTGAAACACCACCCCCAGCAAGTCCCCCTACCCTACCCGAACAACATGGCTCTGCCCTAATCCCTGAAACACCACCCCCAGCAAGACCCCCTACACTGCCCGAACACCACTGCCCTAAACAATGAAGCACTATCCTAAACCCTAAAACAAAAGCCCCAGCACGACCCCCTAAACTGCCCAAACACTATTGCACTGCCCTACACCCTGAAACACCAGCCCCAGCACAACCCCTCAGACTGCCCGAACATCACTGCACTGCCCTAAACCCTGAAACACCATACCCAGCATGACCGCCTGCACTGCCCAAACACCACTGTACAGCCCTAAACCCTGAAACATCACCCCCAGCATGAACCCCTACACTGCCCGAACACCACTGCACTGCCCTAAACCCTGAAACACCATCCTCCTGCACGACCACCTACACTGCCCGAAAACCACTGCCCTAAACCCTGAAACACCACCCCCAGCAAGACCCCCTATACTGCCTGAACACCACTGCACTGCCCTTAAACCCCGAAACACCACCCCAGCAAGACCCTCTACACTGCCTGAACACCACTGCCCTAAACCCTGAAATACCACCCCAGCAAGAACCCCTACACTGTCTAATAATCACTCGACTGCCCTAACACCTGAAACACAACCCCCTGCACAACCCCTATACTGGCCGAACACCACTGCACTGCCCAAAACCCTGAAGCACCACTCCCTGCACGACCCCAACACTGCCCCAACACCCCTGTACTACCCTAAACCCTAAAACACTACCCCCAGGAAGAACGCCTTCACTACCCAAACACAACTGCACTACCTGAAACCCCCAAAAACTACCCCACCACGACCCCCTACACTACCGAAACACCACTGCACTAACCTAAACCCTAAAACACGACCGCCTACACACAAACACTAATGCACTACCCATAACCCTAAAACACTACTCCCAGCACAACCCCCTACACTACAGAAACACCACTGCAGTACCCTAAACCCTAAAACCCTAACCCTTACACTACACAAACACAACTGTACTACACTAAACCCTAAAACACTACCCCCAGCATGACCCCCTAAACTACACAAACACCACTGCACTACCCTAAACCCTAAATCTATCCCCAGCACAACCCCCTACACTACACAAACACCACTGCACTACCCTAAATCCTAAAACACTACCCCCAGCACGACCCCCTACACTGCACTGCACAATCACTACTGCACTACCCTAAACCATAAAAGACTACCCCCAGCACGACCCCCTACACTACACAAACACCAGTGCACTAAGCTAAACTCTAATCATTACCCCTACACTACACAAACACCACTGCACTACCCTAAACCCTAAAACACTACACCCAGCATGACCCCCTACACTACACAAACACAACTGCACTACCCTAAACCCTTAAACACTATCCCCAGCATGACCTCCTACACTACCCAAACACTGCACTACCCTGAACCCTAAAAGACTACACCCAGCACTACCCCCTACACTACCCAAACACCACTGCACTAACCTAGCCCTAAAAGACTACAACCATCACTGCACTACCCTAAACCCTAAAACCCTGCCCCCAGCACTACACCCTACACTACCCAAACATAACTGCACTACCCTAAACCCTAAAACACTACCACCAGCACAACTCCCTAAACTACATAAACACCACTGTACTACCCTAATCACTAAATCTACCCCAGCACAACCCCATACACTACACAAACACCACTGCACTACCCTAAACCCTAAAACACTACCCCCAGCAGTACCCCCTACACTACCCAAACACCACTGCACTACCCTAAACCCTAAATCTAACCCCAGCATGACATCCTACAATACACAACCACTACACTAAACCCTAAAACACTACTGCAAGCACTACCCAATACACTACACAAACACCACTGTACTACCCTAAACCCTAAACCACTACCCCAGCACGACCTCCTTCACTACCCGAACTCAACTTCACTACCCTAAACCATAAAACACGACCTCCTACACTACACAAACACCACTGCACTACCATAAACCCTAAAACACTACCCCCAACACGACCACTTACACTACACAAACACCACTGCACTACCCTAAACCCTAAAACACTAACCCTACACTACACAAACACCACTGCACTACCCTCAACCCTAAAACACTACCCCAGCACGACCCCTTAACTACACAAACACCACTGCACTACCCTAAACCCTAAAACATTACCCCAGCACTACCCCCTACACTACCCAATCACCACTGCACTATCCTAAACCCTAAAAACTACCCCCACCATGACCCCCTTCACTACACAAACACCACTGCACTACCCTATACCCTAAAACACTACCCCTAGAACGACCGCCTACACTACCCAAACACCACTGCACTACCCTAAACCCTAGAAAACTACCCCCAGCATGACGCCCTACACTACACAAACACCACTGCACTACCCTAAACCCTATAACACTACCCCAACACGACCACTTACACTACACAAACACCACTGCACTACCCTAAACCCTAAAACACTACCCCCTACACTACACAAACACCACTGCACTACCCTCAACCCTAAAACACTACCCCAGCACTACACCCTGCACTCCCCCAAACACCACTGCATTACCCTAGACCCTAAAACACTATCCCCAGCACTACCCCCTATGCTACACAAACACCACTGCACTACTCTAAACCCTAAAACAGTAACCCCCACACTACACAAACACCATTGCACTACCCTAAACCCTAAAACACTATCCCCAGCATGACCCCCTACACTAGACAAACACCACTGCACTACCCTAAACCCTAAAACATTACCCTAGCACTACCCCCTACACTAGCCAATCATCACTGCACTACCCTAAACCCTAAAAACTACCCCAGCAGTACCCCCTACACTACCCAAACACAACTGCACTCCCCCAAACCCTAAAACACTACCCCCAGCATGACCCCATACACTACACAAACACTTCTGCACTACTCTACTACACTACCCTAAACCCTAAAACACTACCCCCAGCATGAACACCTACACTACCCAAACACTACTGCACTACCCTACACCCTAAAACACTACCCCCAGCATGACCCCCTGCACTACCCAAACACCACTGCCCTACCCAAAACCCTAAAACACAACCCCCAGCACGACCCCTAAACTATGCAAACACTGCGCTACCCTAAACTCAAAATCTATCCACAGCATGACCCCCTACACTACCCAAACACCACTGCACTGCTATAAAACCTAAATCTACCCCCAGCATGACCCCTACACTACACAAACACCAATGCACTACCCTAAATCCTAAAACACTATCCGCAGCACAACCCCTTACATTACCTGAACACCACTGTGCTTCCTTAAACCCTAAGACTCTTCCCCCAGGATGACTCATTACACTACACAAACACCACTGCACTACCCTAAACCCTAGAACACTACCCCGAGCATGACCCCCTACACTACCCGAACACGACTGCACTAGCCTAAACCCTAAATCTACCCCCAGCACAAACCCCTACACTACCCAAACACCACTGCACTGCCCTAAACCCTAAAACACTACTGTTAGAATGGGGAACCTCTGGTTGGCACAGGTAGGTACTTGTGACAAGCAGCGGTCCCTTCTTCTATTCAGGGCGAGAGAGTTACCCCGTCAGAACAACCCCTGCTCACCCTATAGGTAGTGTGGCGCGAGCAGTCAGGGCTAAACTTCAGGGCGCTAGTCAGTTAAGCATTTATGATCACACACAGTAAATCACAACGATCCCCCACAAATGAACACCAGGCGTAAGTTGTATCAAAAATACGGATGCTTTATACAAAAGATTCTTTGTTACGCAGGCATGTACAAGACCATCAATAACGGTTGCGAAATGGAAGCCACAAGATGATAATTAGGCACTGTTCTAGTCTTTGGTAACTTATTCGATCACGAGCGCTTCACAGGGCTCGGTTGGGTCGGTCCAGTCACGATGATGCGCAGGGCACCCAGGGTACAGTGATACGGGGAAATCAGAACGTTGCGGACCCCGAGTCCGATAGAGAGTTCACTGTACCTGGGAACGTGCGATGTGCTGGGTCGAGTCTTCAGGAGAGATGCAGGTTCTGCACCTCGTGGGTCTTCCGGATCAAGAATTCAGCGGGCGGCTCTCGGTAGACAGGTGCGGCCCAGGGCCTCCGACACGGACTGTGCGGGAGGTCACTGCGGAGGGCGGCACGGTCAGACTCAGGCTGGGAGGTGAAGCGGGGCGGCTGGATACGTTACGACGTACGGGCGGCCGTCCGAGGCTGGATTTCACTTCCCCACTAGAAATCCGGCGGGAGGGCGAAAGGGCACCAAGCGCGCTCCAGTAGCAGGCAGGTGACAGGGAAGCGGGACGGCCAGACTCGTGGGTCCAGAGCGACTCGGGTAGAGCGGGGCTCTCGGCGAGTGGAGGCGGCCAGGCTTCTGGGTGTCACGGCCCTAGGAGGGATGCGAAGGTGCGCAGGGTACTCCGGCGGGAGAAAGCACACGGCTCGAATTCTCAGACGAGCGGAGACACGGTGAACCCACTGGTCCTGGGGTTCAGTTCAGGGGGCAAGCTCTTCTTCCAAGCCCTTGGAGATAGTTGAAGAACAAAGTGCAAAAGCCTCTTTCAGTCTTTTTCCTCTCCTTCCTTAGCAAGGCACCTACTGCAGGCCAGTCCCTCAGGTCAGGGAAAGTTACTCCTCCTTCAGCTTCTTCCAGGTCCTTCTAGTCGGGCAGAGTTCCTTCGTGGTTCAATCTGGATCTGATTTCTTAGGAGCCAGGCTCCTACTTTTATACAGGGATTCTTTTGTTCTTTAGTGCCAGGGGGCCTGGGCCTGGCTCAGTCCAGTTTTGGAGCACTCTGTTGTGGTGACTCGGCTTGTTCCTTTCAGAAGCAGGGCAGAGACATCAGCCGCTCCACAGGGGGCGGCGCCGGCTTTGTGGTGGCAGAGCACAGGTCTATTCAAGAGTCAGGGTGTACTCCTCCCACCCATCCTGGTGTAATCTCTCTACCCACCACCTGGCAGCCAACCTGTCTCCTGGAATCCCCCAGCCCTGCTCCTGTACTGTTGCTAGGCAGAACACACACACACAGCAGAGGCGGACTGAGATGGTTAGGCACGCAAAGGCTAACTTTCTAAAAGTAGCATTTGCAAACCCAGGACATTAAAATAACCTTTACTAAAAGATGTACTTTATTATCCCGAGTTTAGGCATACTAAACAGGACTCTCTACCATGCTCTCTGAGTCCACTGGGGTCACAGCGTGTAGCGATCCCAGCAGCCCATTCTGGCCTATGGAGAGCAGGTAGCCTTCAATAGTGAAAAACGAAAATGACTGTAATTCACTACTAAGACATGCCACACACATCAGGGCATGTCCTACCTTATACCTACAATGCACCCTGCGCTTAGGCCTACCAGAGGGGTGACTAACATGTAGTTAAGGGAAGGTTTAGAGACTGGCAAGTGGGGACACTTGCTCAGTCAGCGCGACGGTACCAGACCACGCGCAGGTTCTGCAGTGGCAGACCCTAGACACATTTTACCCCGCTGCTTCGGTGGGTGGCACAACCAGTGCTGCAAGCCCACTAGCAGCATTTGGATATACAAGCCCTTGGCACCCCTGGTGCACTCTACTAGGGACTGATAGTAAACCAAATAAACCAAACGTGGAAGTCAATTCACATAATACATTTTACCATAGGGAGCACTTGCACTGTGGCACTGGATGGCAGTGGCACAGTGCCCTGAGCAGCTAACACCAACACAAAAACACATTGAGGCACAGACAAAAATGGAAGGGTGACCCACGCCAATGGTGCCAGGTCTAACACGTGTCCCCTCCAGCTGAAAAGTGGGGAGAACTACCCTACCCCAGGGAGTTCTGCATCACTAAGGCGGAAAAACCTGGACAGACCGTCAGCATTGGCGTGATCTGTGCCAGGGCGATGCTCCACCGTAAAGTCCATACCCTGTAGGGAGATGGACCACCTCAACAGTTTTGGGTTCTCACCCCTCATTTGCATCAACCATCTGAGGGGCCTGTGGTCGGTCTGAACCCGGAAGTGAGACCCAAACAAGTAGGGTCTTAGCTTCTTCAGCGCCCAGACCACAGCGAATGCTTCTCGTTCTATCGCACTCCACCTTTGTTCCCGGGGAAGTAGCCTCCTGCTAATAAAGGCTACGGGTTGGTCAAAGCCCTCCTCAGTGATCTGTGAGAGAACAGCCCCTACACCATGCTCTGATGCATCCGTCTGCACCAGGAACTCTTTGGAGAAGTCAGGAGCCAAGAGCACGGGCGCCGTGCACATGGCAGTTTTCAGGGTGTCGAAGGCTTTCTGACAGGTGTCAGTCCATATCACTTTCCTGGGCTGCTTCTTCGAAGTCAGCTCTGTCAAGGGGGCAACGATGCTGCCATACCCCTTGACAAACCTCCTGTAGTACCCGGTGAGTCCTAAAAAGGCCCTCACCTCCGTCTGGGTCCTTGGGGGCTCCCAAGCCAGGATGGTTTCAACTTTGGGTTGGAGGGGCGCCACCTGGCCGCTCCCCACTTGGTGTCCCAAGTACACCACTGAACCCTGCCCGATCTGACACTTGCTTGCCTTGATCGTGAGGCCTGCCTTGCGCAGCGCCATCAACACTTCCCAGAGATGTTGCAGGTGTTCTTCCCATGTGCCGCTGAACACTGCGATGTCATCCAGGTAGGCGGCGCTGAACTCGGTCAGCCCAGCCAACACCTGGTTGACCAACCTCTGGAAGGTGGCAGGGGCATTCTTCATCCCAAAGGGCATCACCCGGAACTGGTAATGCCCATCTGGCGTAGAGAATGCGGACCTCTCTTTGGCCCCATCAGTCAAGGCGATCTGCCAGTACCCAGACGTTAAGTCAAACGTGCTGAGGTACCGTGCAGCCCCTAACCGATCGATGAGCTCATCAGCTCTGGGGATGGGGTGCGCGTCAGTCTTCGTGACTGAGTTGAGTCCTCGGTAGTCCACACAGAACCGGAGTTCGGGCGTGGCACCCGGCGCTGCAGCCTTTGGGACCAAGACCACTGGGCTGGCCCAAGGACTGCTGGAGGACTCAACCACCCCTAGGGCAAGCATCTTCGAGACCTCCTCTTTGATGCAGGCCCTGACCCTGTCAGTCACCCGGTAGGCCTTGTGCTTCACAGGTAAGCTGTCTCCCGTATCCACATCATGGACGCACCAATTTGTGATACCGGGAACCAGGGAGAACAGGTCAGGAAACTGCCCCAGCAGCTGGCGGCAGTCACCCTGTTGCTCAGGAGTCAGGGTGGGTGAGAGGTTTACTCCATCCACTGACCCGTCTCGCTCTGAGGCTACCAAGAGGTCAGGAAGAGGCTCGGACTCCTCTTCCGTCCCATCATCGGTGGCCAAGAGCATGCCCACTTCGGACCTCTCCAAGTGGGGCTTCAGTCGATTGACATGTAGGACCCTTAAGGGGTTCCTAGGAGACCGCAAGTTTACCAAGTAGGTGACAGAACTCTTGCGCTCCACAATCTCAAAGGGTCCTGTCCACTTGTCCTGGAGTGCACAAGGCTCCACAGGGGCCAGGACCCACACCTTTTGGCCAGGTTGAAGCTCAACCAGAGTGGCATTCTGGTCGTACCACCGCTTCATTTCCTCCTGGCTGGCTTCCAGGTTTGCCTCAGCAAGTTGCCTGAAACGCCTAGTCTGGTTCCGGAAGGCCAGCATGTAACTGTATACATTCTGGGGAGGTTTCCTGGGAGATTGCTCCCAGCCTTCCTTGACCAGACTAAGAGGTCCTCGTACTGGGTGGCCGTACAAAAGCTCAAAGGGACTGAACCCTAGAGACTTCTGTGGCACCTCGCGGTACGCAAAGAGAAGGCATGGTAAGAGGACGTCCCACTTACGCCTCATGGGTTCCTCGAGACCCATAATCATGCCCTTCAGGGTTCGGTTGAAGCGCTCAACCAACCCGTTTCCTTGGGGATGGTAAGGTGTGGTGAACTTGTAGGTTACACCACACTCTTGCCAAAGGGACTTCATATATTTCGATATGAAGTTGGTCCCCCTGTCAGACACCACCTCTAGAGGGAATCCTACTCGTGAGAAAATTCCCATCAGTGCCCGTCCCACCACGGGGGCCGTCACTGTCCTCAGAGGGATGGCTTCAGGGTACCGGGTGGCATGGTCCACCAAGACCAGGATAAACCTGTTGCCCATGGCTGTCTTGGGGTCCAGTGGCCCCACAATGTCAATCCCCACCCGCTGGAATGGGGTACTGACCACAGGGAAAGGTTGGAGTGGAGCTCTCAGCTTCCTTCCACTCTTGCCACTTGCCTGGCAAGTCTGGCATGTCCTGCAGTGAGTGTCAGAACTCCTGCGCATTTGGGGCCAATAAAAGTGGGTGACAAGCCTTTCAAAGGTCTTGTCCTGCCCCAAATGTCCTGCTAACGGTACGTCGTGAGCCAGCCCCAGTAGGAAGGCTCTGAACCTCTGGGGTACCACCAGCGCACGGGCTGACCCAGGTTCAGCAACCTTAGGCTCGGAGTATAGGAGGTCGTTCTCCCAGTAGATCAAGTGAGTTCCGGACTGATCACCATTGGCCTGGGCTGCAGCCTGCTGCCGCATACCCTCTAGAGAGGGGCACTCTTTCTGCTCCCTGCAGAACTCCTCCCTGGTGGGGCCTCCTTCTTGCTGCCAATGGGTCAGCTCAGGCAGGTCCCCCAGTTCGGCTATCTGTTCCCCGGTAGGCTCCAGGGCATCCCCCTCAAGGTCTGCTTCCTCCTGGGCCGTGGGAACTTCAGGAGCCGGATTCCCGTGCCTCCCTTGCCCTCTCTCTAAGGCCGGTTCCTGGGCCTCTCCCTCAGGCTCCAGGGTTCCTTCGACACCCCTACTGGCTGCCATCGACCGGGTGGTCACGCACGCCCAATCAGGCAAGCCCACCATCCGCAGGTGAGTTGTCTTCTCCACCTTTTCCCAAGGGGAGCTCTCCAAATCGTTACCAAGGAGACAATCAACAGGCATGGCCTCTCTCACAGCCACTTGCAGAGTACCAGAGACCCCCCCCCACTCAAAGGGAACCTGAGCCATCGGACACTGACTCTCTGTGTTGTCAGCGTTGACAACACGGCAGAATGCGTGCGGGACAACCTGCTCTTGAGATACCAGGTGCTGCTTGACAGCAGTCACACTGGCTCCTGTATCTCTAAGAGCCCCCACCCTCTTGCCATTTATGGTCACCCACTGCCCATACTTTTGAGTATTGGGGGGCAGCTGGGCCTCAGCGACCATCTCACTGTCTCCTAATGAGACTAGGGTCATCTGTACGGGATCCCCCGCCCCTTGGACATCTATCTCCCTCCCCAAGGCTACACTATTCACCTGCTTGGGGGGTGGAGCACCAGAGGGTGCTGGTTTACCATACAGGGGGCACTTGGGATCCACGGAAATGTGCCCCAGGTTGTTACACTTGTAACATCGGAGGGGCCCTCTTTGAACAGGGTTACCTGTCGGGGCCCCGGTCTGCTTCGGGGGTGGGGGTGGCTGAGAACCTTTCCCTTGGTTCCCTTGGGAATTACTTTGGGGCCCTCTGTAGAACTCCCTCTGTTTACCCTTGTCCCCCCCACTCTTCTGCTGGGGACCCTGAACACCCTTGGCGGGGCCTCCCACGGGACCCTTGTGGACCCTGGTGCTGATCCAGCGGTCCGCCTCCTCAGCAAGCTTCCTCGGGTTGGACAGCTTGCTATCGATCAGGTGTTGGCGTAGCTCAGGAAAACAATTATCCGACAAGTGCTCCCATGCAATTAAATCAAACAGCCCTTGGTAATCATTCACTTTGCTACCCTTCACCCAACCATCCAGCGCTCTGCAAAAAAAGGTCACATATTCTACATAGGTGGTACCAGGTTTCTTGGTGCAATCCCTAAATCTCTGTCTGTACAATTCAGGAGTTAACCCATACCTTGTCATAAGAGCCTCCTTCATGTGTGGATAGGATGTGTGGACATCAGAGGGGAGGTCTAGCAGTGTGTCCCGCCCCTCACTTAGGAACCTTCCCCACAACCCCGCTCCCCAATCCTTCTCAGGGACCCGGTGGGAGGACATGGCTACTTCATAGGCCCTAAACCACTGCCCAATATCATCCTGCTTATAATATTCTTTGACTACATCTTTAGGAATGTGCACCCTTGACTCTGTCGAATTGCTGCCACCAGAGGGTGAGTTGTCTAAACTCCTGGCCTTGAGATCCAACTCCCTCATTTTTACCTCATGCTCCATGGCCAGTTTTTGCCTTTCCATCTCCATTCGCAGTTTTGCCATCTCCACCTCGTGTGCTCGGGCAGCACTCCTGTCGGCCATCTCCTCGGGCGACAGGCCTCTGCTAGGCTCAAAAACACCTTCTGGGGGTATCCCCTCCGGTGCATTCTCTGGGAACTTTGACTCGTACCAGGCCCTCAGCGCCTTTACGTACTGATCCTTGTTGCCAAGTCCACTCTGCTTGATTCTGTATTTGGAGAGATATCCTTTCAGGACATCATTGGTGTGCTTCATCAGTGCCTCGGGCTCCCAATCGATGTCATCCACTCCAGAGAATACAGAGGGCGCTCCGCCTCCGTTGACTGAGCTAGGCATGGTTCCTTAAGGTGGAGATTCTTCTTTAGCAACAACTGTCAATCAATCTGTGGCTGCGTTATAGGTCTGCTCTACGTGGTGATCAATAATTCACTGTATGTAAATCATAAATGCAAATTCGAGATCCCACCGCTGCCACCAATGTTAGAATGGGGAACCTCTGGTTGGCACAGGTAGGTACTTGTGACAAGCAGCGGTCCCTTCTTCTATTCAGGGCGAGAGAGTTACCCCGTCAGAACAACCCCTGCTCACCCTATAGGTAGTGTGGCGCGAGCAGTCAGGGCTAAACTTCAGGGCGCTAGTCAGTTAAGCATTTATGATCACACACAGTAAATCACAACGATCCCCCACAAATGAACACCAGGCGTAAGTTGTATCAAAAATACGGATGCTTTATACAAAAGATTCTTTGTTACGCAGGCATGTACAAGACCATCAATAACGGTTGCGAAATGGAAGCCACAAGATGATAATTAGGCACTGTTCTAGTCTTTGGTAACTTATTCGATCACGAGCGCTTCACAGGGCTCGGTTGGGTCGGTCCAGTCACGATGATGCGCAGGGCACCCAGGGTACAGTGATACGGGGAAATCAGAACGTTGCGGACCCCGAGTCCGATAGAGAGTTCACTGTACCTGGGAACGTGCGATGTGCTGGGTCGAGTCTTCAGGAGAGATGCAGGTTCTGCACCTCGTGGGTCTTCCGGATCAAGAATTCAGCGGGCGGCTCTCGGTAGACAGGTGCGGCCCAGGGCCTCCGACACGGACTGTGCGGGAGGTCACTGCGGAGGGCGGCACGGTCAGACTCAGGCTGGGAGGTGAAGCGGGGCGGCTGGATACGTTACGACGTACGGGCGGCCGTCCGAGGCTGGATTTCACTTCCCCACTAGAAATCCGGCGGGAGGGCGAAAGGGCACCAAGCGCGCTCCAGTAGCAGGCAGGTGACAGGGAAGCGGGACGGCCAGACTCGTGGGTCCAGAGCGACTCGGGTAGAGCGGGGCTCTCGGCGAGTGGAGGCGGCCAGGCTTCTGGGTGTCACGGCCCTAGGAGGGATGCGAAGGTGCGCAGGGTACTCCGGCGGGAGAAAGCACACGGCTCGAATTCTCAGACGAGCGGAGACACGGTGAACCCACTGGTCCTGGGGTTCAGTTCAGGGGGCAAGCTCTTCTTCCAAGCCCTTGGAGATAGTTGAAGAACAAAGTGCAAAAGCCTCTTTCAGTCTTTTTCCTCTCCTTCCTTAGCAAGGCACCTACTGCAGGCCAGTCCCTCAGGTCAGGGAAAGTTACTCCTCCTTCAGCTTCTTCCAGGTCCTTCTAGTCGGGCAGAGTTCCTTCGTGGTTCAATCTGGATCTGATTTCTTAGGAGCCAGGCTCCTACTTTTATACAGGGATTCTTTTGTTCTTTAGTGCCAGGGGGCCTGGGCCTGGCTCAGTCCAGTTTTGGAGCACTCTGTTGTGGTGACTCGGCTTGTTCCTTTCAGAAGCAGGGCAGAGACATCAGCCGCTCCACAGGGGGCGGCGCCGGCTTTGTGGTGGCAGAGCACAGGTCTATTCAAGAGTCAGGGTGTACTCCTCCCACCCATCCTGGTGTAATCTCTCTACCCACCACCTGGCAGCCAACCTGTCTCCTGGAATCCCCCAGCCCTGCTCCTGTACTGTTGCTAGGCAGAACACACACACACAGCAGAGGCGGACTGAGATGGTTAGGCACGCAAAGGCTAACTTTCTAAAAGTAGCATTTGCAAACCCAGGACATTAAAATAACCTTTACTAAAAGATGTACTTTATTATCCCGAGTTTAGGCATACTAAACAGGACTCTCTACCATGCTCTCTGAGTCCACTGGGGTCACAGCGTGTAGCGATCCCAGCAGCCCATTCTGGCCTATGGAGAGCAGGTAGCCTTCAATAGTGAAAAACGAAAATGACTGTAATTCACTACTAAGACATGCCACACACATCAGGGCATGTCCTACCTTATACCTACAATGCACCCTGCGCTTAGGCCTACCAGAGGGGTGACTAACATGTAGTTAAGGGAAGGTTTAGAGACTGGCAAGTGGGGACACTTGCTCAGTCAGCGCGACGGTACCAGACCACGCGCAGGTTCTGCAGTGGCAGACCCTAGACACATTTTACCCCGCTGCTTCGGTGGGTGGCACAACCAGTGCTGCAAGCCCACTAGCAGCATTTGGATATACAAGCCCTTGGCACCCCTGGTGCACTCTACTAGGGACTGATAGTAAACCAAATAAACCAAACGTGGAAGTCAATTCACATAATACATTTTACCATAGGGAGCACTTGCACTGTGGCACTGGATGGCAGTGGCACAGTGCCCTGAGCAGCTAACACCAACACAAAAACACATTGAGGCACAGACAAAAATGGAAGGGTGACCCACGCCAATGGTGCCAGGTCTAACAACTACCCCCAGCATGATCCCCTACACTAGGCAAAGACCACTGCACTGCGCTAAACCTGAAAACACTACCCCAGCACGACCCCCTACACTACTCAAACACCACTGCACTACCCTGAACCATGAAACACTACCCGCAGCAAGACCCCCTAGACTACACAAACACCACTGCACTACCCTAAACCCTAAAACACTACCCCCAGCATGACCCCCTACACTACTCAAACACCGCTGCACTACATTAAACCCTTAAACACCAGCCCTAGCACTACCCCCTACACTACACAAACACCACTGCACTACCCTAAATCCTAAAACACTACCCGCAGCATGACCCCCTACACTGCACTGCACAATCACCACTGCACTACCCTAATCCCTAAAACCCTACCCCAAACACGACCCCCTACACTACACAAACACCGCTGTACTACCCTAAACCATAAAACACTACCCCCTGCACGACCCCCTTCACTACCCAAACACAACTGCACTACTCTAAACTCAAAAACACTACCCCCAGCACGACCCCCTACTCTACCCAAACACCACTGCACTACCCTAAACCCTAAAACACGACCCCATACACTACACAAACACCACTGCACTACCCCAAACCCTAAATATTACCCCTACACTACACAAACACCACTGCACTACCCTAAAACACTGCCCCCACCATGACCCCTACAGGACACAAACACAACTGCACTACCCTAAACCCTTAGACACTACCCCCAACATGACCCCCTACACTACCCAAACATCACGGCAGTACCCTAAACCCTAAAACAGTACTCCCAGCACTACCCCCTACAATACCCAAACACCACTGCACTACCCTAAACCCTGAAACATTACCCACAGTATGAACCCCTACACTACACAAACACCACTGCACTGCCCTAAACCCTAAAACACTACCCCCAGCATGATCCCCTACACTAGGCAAAGAACACTGCACTGCGCTAAACCTGAAAACACTACCCCAGCACGACCCCCTACACTACTCAAGCACAACTGCACTACCCTGAACCCTACAACACTACCCGCAGCAAGACCCCCTACACTACACAAACACCACTGCACTACTCTACACCCTAAAACACTACACCCAGCACGACCCCCTTCACTACCCAAACACAACTGCACTACTCTAAACCCCAAAACACTACCCCCTACACTACTCAAACACCACTGCACTACATTAAACCCTTAAACACCAGCCCCAGCACTACCCCCTACACTACACAAACACCACTGCACTACCCTAAACCCTAAAACAATACCCCCTACACTACAACATCACTTTACTACCCTAAACCCTAAAACACTACCCCCAGCATGACCCCCTAAACTACACAAACACCACTGCACTACCCTAAACCCTAAATCTACCCCCAGCACAACACCCCACACTACACAAACACCATTGCACTACCCTAAATCCTAAAACACTACCCCCCAGCACGACCCCCTACACTGCACTACACAATCACCACTGCACTACCCTAATCCCTAAAACCCCACCCCAAACACGACCCCCTAACTACACAAACACTGCTGTACTACCCTAAACCATAAAACACTACCTCCTGCACGACCCCCTTCACTACCCAAACACAACTGCACTACCCTAAACCCTAAAACACTACCCCCTACACTACACAAACACCACTGCACTACCCTAAACCATAAAAGACTACCCCCAGCACAACCCCCTACACTACACAAACACCACTGCACTACCCTAAACCCTAAAACACTACCCCCTACACTACACAAACACCACTGCACTACCCTAAACCATAAAAGACTACCCCCAGCACAACCCCCTACACTACACAAACACCAGTGCACTACGCTAAACCCTAAACATTACCCCTACACTACACAAACACCACTGCACTACCCTAAAACACTGCCCCCAACACGACCCCCTACACGACACAAACACAACTGCATTACCTTAAACCCTTAAACACTACCCCCAACACGACCCCCTACACTACCCAAACATCACTGCAGTACCCTAAACCCTAAAACAGTACTCCCAGCACTACCCCCTACAATACCCAAACACCGCTGCACTACCCTAAACCCTAAAACACTACAAGCACCACTGCACTATTCTAAACCCTAAAACAATACCCTCAGCACGACACCCTACACTACCCAAACATATCTGCACTACCCTAACCCCTAAAACACTACCGTCAGCACGACTCACTACACTACCCAAACACCATTGTACTACCCCAAACCCTAAATCGACACTCAGCACAACCCCTACACTACACAAACACCACTGCACTACCTTAAACCCTAAAACACTACCCCCAGCATGACTCCCTACACTACACAAACACTACTGCACTACCTTAAACCCTAAAACACTACCCCCAGCATGACTCCCTACACTACACAAACACTACTGCACTACCCTAAAGCCTACATCTAACCCCAGTATGACCCCCTACACTACAAACACCACTGCACTACCCTAAACCCTAAAACACTACCTGAAGCACGACCCACTACACTACACTACACAAACACCACTGTACTACCCTAAACCCTAAAACACTATCCCCACCATGACCCCCTTCACTACCCAAACACAACTGCACTATGCTAAACCATAAAACACGACCCCCTATACTACACAAACACAACTGCACTAACCTAAACCCTAAATCTACCCCCAGTATGACCCCCTACACTACACAAACACCACTGCACTACTCTAAACCCTAAAACACTACCCCAAGCACGACCCACTACACTACACAAACACCACTGTACTACCCTAAAACAGTATCCCCAGCACGACCCCCTTCACTACACAAACACAACTGCACTACGCTAAACCATAAAACATGACCTCCTACACTACACAAACACAACTGCACTACCCTAAAACACTACCTCCAGCACTACCCCCTACACTACACAAATACCACTGCACTACCCTAAACCCTAAAAATCTACCCCTACACTACACAAACACCACTGCACTACCCTAAACCCTAAAAAACTACCCCTACACTACACAAACACAACTGCACTACCCTAAAACACTGCCCCCAACACGACCCCCTACACGACACAAACACAACTGCATTACCTTAATTCCTTAAACACTACCCCCAACACGACCCCCTACACCACCCAAACATCACTGCAGTACCCTAAACCCTAAAACAGTACTCCCAGCACTACCCCCTACAATACCCAAACACCACTGCACTACCCTAAACCCTAAAACACTACAAGCACCACTGCACTATTCTAAACCCTAAAACAATACCCTCAGCACAACACCCTACACTACCCAAACATATCTGCACTACCCTAACCCCTAAAACACTACCACCATCAGCATGACTCACTACACTACCCAAACACCATTGTACTACCCCAAACCCTAAATCGACACTCAGCACAACCCCTACACTACACAAACACCACTGCACTGCCTTAAACCCTAAAACACTACCCCCAGCACGACCCCCTACACTACCCAAACATCACTGTAGTACCCTAAACCCTAAAACACTACCATCAGCACGACTCACTACACTACCCAAACACCATTGTACTACCCCTAACCCTAAATCGACTCCCAGCACAACCCCCTACACTACACTAACACCACTGCACTGCCTTAAACACTAAAACACTACCCCCAGTATGACCCCCTACACTACACAAACACCACTGCACTACCCTAAACCCTAAAACACTACCCCAAGCACGACCCATGACACTACACTACACAAACACCACTGTACTACCCTAAACCCTAAAACACTATCCCCAGCACGACCCCCTTCACTACCCAAACACAACTGCACTACGCTAAACCTTCAAACACGACCCCCTACACTACACAAACACAACTGCACTACCCTAAACCCTAAAACACTACCTCCATCACTACCCCCTACACTACACAAACACCACTGCACAACCCTAAACCCTAAAAATCTACCCCTACACTACACAAACACCACTGCACTACCCTAAACCCTAAAAACTACCCCTACAATACACATTCACCACTGCACTACCCTAAACCCTAAAACACTCCCCCCAGCACGACCCCCTACACTACACAAACACCACTGCACTACCCTAAACCATAAAACATTACCCCAGCACTACTCTACACTACCCAATCACCTCTGCACTACTATAAACCCTAAAACACTATCTCCAGCACGCCCCCTACTCTACACAAACACCACTACACTACTCTAAACCCTAAAGGACTACCACCAGCAAGACCCCCTACACTACCCAAAAACCACTGCACTACCCTAAACCCTAAATCTATCCCACGCACAAACCCCTACACTACCCAAACACCACTGCACTACCCTAAACCCTAAAACACTACCTCCTGCAAGACCCACTACAGTACACAAACACAACTACACTACCCTAAACCCTAAAACACTACCCCCATCACGGCCCCCTACACTACCCAAATACCACTGCACTACCCTACACCCTTAAACACTACCCCATCATGAATCCCTACACTACACAAACATCACTGCACTACCCTAAACCGCTACTCCCAGCACGACTCCCTACACTACACAAACACCACTGTACTACCCTAAACCCTAAAACACTACCCCCAGCAAGAACGCCTTCACTACCCAAACACAACTGCACTACCTGAAACCCCAAAAAACTACCCCCCTACACTACCGAAACACCACTGAACTAACCTAAAGCCTAAAACACGACCGCCTACACACAAACACTAATGCACTACCCTTAACCCTAAAACACTACTCCCAGCATGACCCCCTACACGCCACAAACACCACTGCACTAACATAAACCTTAAAACACTACCGAAAGCACTACACCCTACACTACCCAAACTCCACTGCACTATCCTAAACCCTAAAACACTACCCCCAGCGCGACCACCTACACTACAAGCACCACTGCACTCTCCTAAACCCTAAAACACAAACCCCAGCACAACACCCTACACTACAAAACATAACTGCCCGACACTAAACCCTAAAACACTACCCCCACCATGACTCCCTACACTGCTCAAACACCACTGCACTACCCTAAACCCTAAAACACTACCCCACATGACCCCCTGCAGTACACAAACACCACTGCACTAACCTAAACCCTAAAACACTACCCCCGTACAACCCCCTATACTACCCAAACACAACTGCACTACCCTACACCCTAAAACACTACCCCAGCACGAAACCCTACACTACACAAACACCACTGCACTACCCTAAACCCTAAAACACTACCCCAAGCACTACACCCTACACTACCAAACACCACTGCCCTACCCTAAACCCTAAATCTACCCTCAGCACAACCCCCTATACTACACAAACACCACTGTACTACCATAAACCCTAAAACACTACCGCCAGCATGACCCCCTTTACTACCCAAACACAACTGCACTACCCTACACCCAAAAACACTACCCCAACGCGATCCCCTACACTACCCAAACACCACTGCACTACCCTAAACACTAAAACACTACCCCCTACACTACACAAACACCACTGCACTGCCCTAAATCCTAAAACACTACACCCAGCACGACCCCCTACACTACACAAACACAACTGCACTACCCTGAACCCTAAAAAACTACCCCCAGCACTACCCCTACACTACCCAAACACCACTGCACTAACCTAGCCCTAAAAGACTACAACCATCACTGCACTACCCTAAACCCTAAAACACTGCCCCCGGCACTACACCCTACACTACCCAAACATAACTGCACTACCCTAAAACCTAAAACACTACCACCAGCACGACTCCCTACACTACATAAACACCACTGTACTACCCTAATCACTAAATCTACCCCAGCACAACCCCATACACTACACAAATACCACTGCACTACCCTAAACCCTAAAACACTACCCCAGCACCACCCCCTTCACTACAAAAACACCACTGCACTGCCTTAAACCCTAAAACACTACCCCCAGCATGACCCCCTACACTACCCAAACACCACTGCACTACCCTAAACCCTAAATCCACCCCCAGCATGACCTCCTACACTACACAACCACTACACTACTCTAAACCCTAAAAAACTACCACAAGCACTACCCAATACACTACACAAACACCACTGTACTACCCTAAACCCTAAACCACTACCCCAGCACGACCTCCTTCACTACCCAAACTCAACTTCACTACCCTAAACCATAAAACATAACCTCCTACACTACACAAACACCATTGCACTACCATAAACCCTAAAACACAACCCCCAACACGACCACTTCCACTACACAAACACCACTGCACTACCCTAAACCCTAAAACACTAACCCTACACTACACAAACACCACTGCACTACCCTAAACCCTAAAACCCTACCCCAGCACGACCCCTAAACTTCACAAACACCACTGCACTACCCTAAACCCTAAAACATTACCCCAGCACTACCCCCACACTACCCAATCACCACTGCACTACCCTAAACCCTAAAAACTACCCCATCATGACCCCCTTCACTACACAAACACCACTGCACTACCCTATACCCTAAAACACTACCCTAGAACGACCCCCTACACTACCCAAACACCACTGCACTACCCTAAACCCTAGAAATCTACCCCAGCATCACACCCTACACTACACAAACACCACTGCACTACCCTAAACCCTAAAACACTACCCTCAACACGACCTACTTACACTACACAAACACCACTGCACTACCCTAAAGCCTAAAACACTACCCCCTATACTACACAAACACCACTGCACTACCCTCAACCCTAAAACACTACCCCAGCACCACGCCCTGCACTCCCCAAACACCACTGCATTACCCTAAACCCTAAAACCCTACCCCAGCACGACCCCTAAACTTCACAAACACCACTGCACTACCCTAAACCCTAAAACATTACCCCAGCACTACCCCCACACTACCCAATCACCACTGCACTACCCTAAACCCTAAAAACTACCCCATCATGACCCCCTTCACTACACAAACACCACTGCACTACCCTATACCCTAAAACACTACCCTAGAACGACCCCCTACACTACCCAAACACCACTGCACTACCCTAAACCCTAGAAATCTACCCCAGCATCACACCCTACACTACACAAACACCACTGCACTACCCTAAAGCCTAAAACACTACCCCCTATACTACACAAACACCACTGCACTACCCTCAACCCTAAAACACTACCCCAGCACCACGCCCTGCACTCCCCAAACACCACTGCATTACCCTAAACCCTAAAACACGATCCCCAGCACTACCCCCATGCTACACAAACACCACTGACGTACTCTAAACACTAAAACATTACCCCCTACACTACACAAACCATTACACTACCCTAAACCCTAAAACACTATCCCCAGCACGACCCCCTACACTAGACAAACACCACTGCAGTACCCTAAACCCTAAAACATTACCCTAGCACTACCCCTACACTAGCCAATCACCACTGCACTACCCTAAACCCTAAAAACTACCCCAGCAGTACCCCCTACACTACCCAAACACAACTGCACTCCCCTAAACCCTACAACACTACCCCCAGCATGACCCCATACACTACACACAAACTTCTGCACTACTCTACTGCACTACCCTAAACCCTAAACCCTAAAACACTAACCCCAGCATGACCCCCTGCACTACCCAAACACCACTGCCCTACCCGAAACCCTAAAACACAACCCCCAGCACGACCCATAAACTATGCAAACACCACTGCGCTACCCTAAACTCTAAATCTATCCACAGCATGACCCCTACACTACCCAAACACCACTGCACTGCCCCAAAACCTAAATCTACCCCCAGCATGACCCCTACACTACACAAACACCACTGCACTACCCTAAATCCTAAAACACTATCCGCAGCACGACCCCTTACACTACCTGAACACCACTGCGCTTCCCTAAACCCTAAGACTCTTCCCCCAGGATGACCCATTACACTACACAAACACCACTGCACTACCCTAAACCCTAGAAAACTACCCCGAGCATGACCCCCTACACTACCCAAACATGACTGCACTAGCCTAAACCCTAAATCTACCTCAGCACAGACCCCTACACTACCCAAACACCACTGCACTACCCTAAATCCTAAAACACTATCCGCAGCACGATCCCTTACACTACCTGAACACCACTGCGCTTCCCTAAACCCTAAGACTCTTCCCCCAGGATGACCCATTACACTACACAAACACCACTGCACTACCCTAAACCCTAGACCACTACCCCGAGCATGACCCCCTACACTACCCGAACACAACTGCACTAGCCTAAACCCTAAATATACCCCAGCACAAACCCCTACACTACCCAAACACCACTGCACTACCCTAAACCCTGAAACACTACCCACAGCATGAATCCCTTCACTACACAAACACCACTGCACTGCCCTAAACCTTAAAACACTTCCCCCAGCATGATCCCCTACACTAGGCAAAGACCACTGCACTGCGCTAAACCTGAAAACACTACCCCAGCACAACCCCCTACACTACTCAAACACCACTGCACTATTCTGAACCCTAAAACACTACCCGCAGCAAGGCCCCCTACACTACACAAACACCACTGCACTACCCTAAACCCTAAAACACTACCCCAGCACGACCCCCTACACTACCCAAACACCACTGCACTACTCTACACCCTAAAACACTACCCCCAGCACGACCCCCTTCACTACCCAAACAACTGCACTACCCTAAACCCCAAAACACTACCCCCTACACTACTCAAACACCGCTGCACTACATTAAACCCTTAAACACCAGCCCCAGCACTACCCCCTACACTACACAAACACCACTGCACTACCCTAAACCCTAAAACAATACCCCCTACACTACAACATCACTTTACTACCCTAAACCCTAAAACACTACCCCCAGCATGACCCCCTAAACTACACAAACACCACTGCACTACCCTAAACCCTAAATCTATCCCCAGCACAACCCCCTACACTACACAAACACCACTGCACTACCCTAAATCCTAAAACACTACCCCCAGCACGACCCCCTACACTGCACAATCACTACTGCACTACCCTAAACCATAAAAGACTACCCCCAGCACGACCCCCTACACTACACAAACACCAGTGCACTAAGCTAAACTCTAATCATTACCCCTACACTGCACAATCACTACTGCACTACCCTAAACCCTAAAACTCTACCCCCAGCACGAACCCCTACAACACACAAACACCACTGCACTACCCTAAACCCTAAAACACTACCCCCAGCACGTCACCTTACACTACCCAAACACCACTGCACTACCCTAAGCCCTAAAACACTACACAAACACCACTGCCCTGCCCTAAACCCTAAAACACTATCCCCAGCACGACTCCCTACAACACCCAAACACCCCTGCACTACACTAAACCCTAAATCTACCCCCAGAAGTTACCTCCCGTTTAGGTGTAAACACAGACCCCTCCCCTTCCATCCACTCCATCCCCCCCCATAGAACAAATGTGCCCTGAGGCCTCATAGGTAGATCCCATGATGTTGCCTGTGCTTCAGTGTACTTATTCTTTGAGCCCAATGAGAGATAAGAGGCATACAATGAAAGTATTGAGCTGGAATATTGCAGGTCTACAATCTAAAATACTTCTCCCAGACTGGCTATCCTTGATACCTGGAAACTATATAATTATTAGGCCTGGACAGACTACGCAAAACTCTGCAAAGTGCCGAAAAAACTCCTCCGCGCTCTGTTTTAAATATTATGGAAAAGATTTAAATTTTATTAAATGTAAAAAAAAATGTAAAAAATATTTTAATTACAATATAAGTTTAAATTAATGTAATATATTTATTTTAAAGTCCGTCTGCCATCATGATCAGGGCCTAAGTTATATTTGTCCCTCCTTTTGCTGTTTTTTTCACGCCCTGGAGACTGGCCCTGTTACATGGATCATCTCACGATCGGCGATATATGTTACTTTCAGCGCACTACTTTTACTATTGCCTCAGCTTCTGGTTTAGAAATGCTTTGTTTATTGGCGGACTCGGGGACCGAGAGCCTTTGCGACATTGTTAATGCACTCCCCGTGTGGGTTTCTCCCCACAGCTCACTACGAGACACACGCCCCTTCAGGACTGCAGGTTTGGTGGCTGTGTGACATTTTATTTTTGTCCTCCTTTCTTCATTTGATCTACCACCGGCTGCCGGCATTTGGCGTTTGATGGCTGTTCACATCCAGGACGTTGCTGCTTTCAGCACTGCATTTATAACCTTACCTTCCAGGACAGGTCTTTTACCACATTTAATTTTAAAGCAGTACCACCCATCACTGCTTTTATAGCATTAACTTCCATAACAGGTCTTGGGTGTTTTAACACATTTAATTTCAAATGCGACAATGCAATACATTTTTTTCCAAGCACACCATGTGTGTTTTCAGGCCGTCTCCCATATCCTGTCCATTTTATCACATTGGCCGTGCCCCTTTGAGAAATTCCGTAGTTTTTTTCATCCCACTTAAATCCCTGATGAACACCATGGAGTCGACTAACTGCACCAAGTAAACAACCCATTGAGTGTTTCCCAAATTACTGCAGGTCAATAGGGCATATCAACAAGGGCTTTATCTCTGCTTTTTTGGCTTTAGAAGCCAAAAAAGCAGAGATAAAACTAGCACCCTATCAACAACAGGGTGCTAACATGCAAATTTGCATGTTAGCACCCTTTTAATCTACGCTTCCCCTTGCATCTCTAATGAGATGCAAAGGGGGCGTTCCAGAGTAAAATAATAAGAGAAATGTTGCTAAGCGACATTTCTCCTATTATCAAGAATATCGCTAACCCTGTTAGAGACAAAAAAAGCAGCGCTAACCGCGGTTAACGCTGCTTTTTTACGTCTGGTATTTTTCTGACTTAGCCATGATATCCTATGGAAGGAGGATATCATGGCTAAGTTTGCCTGTCCCTATCAACAAGGTAACGTGAGATTATTGCTGGGTTTCCAGCGATAATCTCACGTTAGCCTGTTAGCGTGAGGATTTTTATCGCTATTGAGATAAGCGTTGCTAATAGCACGCTATCTCAGCGATAAAAATTCATGCTAGCCGGCGATAATTATTAGGCCTGGGCAAAAATTTCGTTCCGTTCGCGGAAATTGCGATAATTTGACATTTTTGCGTTCCGCGGAGAGCGCGAAAATGTCAAAAATTCCGGTTTCCGCAGCTTGGCGATAATTTGTTTCTTGCTCGCGCTGTAAAATGATACATTCTCGCGCGCGCGCGATCGCCTTACCTGAATCCCTGCGTTCGCCGACAAGTTTTCTTGATCCGGTCGCGTTCTCCATGAGATGTTGTATTGTTTTTAGCCATTTGCGCTGTCTCGCGACAGTTCGCGCCCGCAGTGACGTCATGCGTCGCGCGATCACGTCTTTCTTCTCGCGATCATGCACCGCGAGAACAACTCAAAACAAGATGGCCGCGCCCGCAAGCAACCACATGGGTAAGTTGGCGACCCGCAACCATGCAGAAAATCTCGCGAACATGCCGGAAAAAAACTTCCGCATCTTCGCGATATTTCTGCTTGTTTGCGATAATTTTAAACATTCTCGCGATAAATTGCGAAGGTTAATTCCGCAAATTCCGCCCACCCCTAATAATTATCCTGGCGCTAAGTGCGCTTAGAGATAATTATCGCCGGTTGTTGTTGATATGCCCCAAAGTTCATTACTCTCTACAAAATTGTAATTGCAGGGCAGCCTATATGAAAACACCTAATTCAAAAAATTCATTTACAGAATCAGGGGAGGGAATTATCTTAAAATAACAAGCACAACTACATCATAACTATATTATTTTATTAAATGTTCTAATCAACAAAGTAACCCAATTCTATGTTACTGCCACCTGTAATTTGATTCGCAAACTGAATGTTCCTTTTTAATTCCTTTCACCGCCAAGATTTTCTTACTTCCAGCCCTCTTCCTACTTTTGCTGTCCAGGCATATTCGACGCTGGTTCTTTTTTACTTTCATTAAAAGGAGCACATGTTTTACACTCTCCCTCAGCCCAGCATATTTATTATTTACATCACCTCCTCCCTCCAGCAGCACTGTGTTTAATATGCATTTAATATTTTTTGTCCTTGCCTAGGTTCCCTCCGCAACTCATTCTGAGTCCTCTAGGCAGTTCCGCAGCTGCGTGTCTGTTCCCAGTTGTAATTCCTCGTTCATAGTCCTCTAGACAGTGCTGCTAGCTGTTTTTTTTTATCACAGTGGTACTTCTTCATTCAAAGTCTTCCAGACAGTACTGCAGCTGCTTCTCTGGTCCCAGTGGTAAGTCCTCATACTTAGTCCTCTAGGCTGTGCTGCTAGCTGCTTTTCTTATACAGTCTGTAATTTTTCATTCTAAATCCTCTAGACTGTGCTGCTAGCTGCTTCTTTGGTCACGTTGGTAATTCCTCATTCTACGTCCTCTAGTCAGTACTGCAGCTGCTTCTTTGTTCCCAGTGGTAATTACTTATTCCTCTAGACAGAAGCTAGCTGCTTCTCTATTCCCATCAGTAATTCCTCTTCTAAGTCCTCTACGCAATGCTGCATCTGTGTCTCTGGTCACAGTGGTAATTCCTCATTCTTAGTCCTCTAGTCAGTGCTGCTAGCTTCTTCTTTTGTCCCAGTGGTAATTCCTCATTGTAAGTCCTCTAGACACTCCTGCTAGCTGCTACTCTGGTCCCATCTGTAATTCCTAATTGTAAATCTTCCGGACAGTCCTGATAGCTACTACTCTGGTCCCGTCGGGTAATTCCACATTCTAAGTCCTCTAGACAGTGCTGCAGCAGTTTCTCTAGTCCGGACGGCAATTCCCACAATTTAAGTCCTCTAGACAGTGCTGCAGTTGTGTCTGTTCCCAGAGGTAATTTCTCATTTGTAGTCATCTACAGTGCTGCTAAATGCCTCTCTGGTCCCCGCAGTAGTTCCTCATTCAGAGTCCTCTTGACAGTACTCCAGCTGCTTCTCTGGTCCCGTTAGTAATTCCCCCATTTTAAGTCCTCTAGGCAGTGCTGCAGCTGCTTCTCAGGTACTTTCAATAATTCCTCATTCTAAGTCCTCTAGGCAGTGCTGCAGCTGTGTTTCTCAACCCACTGATAATTCCTCATTCTTAGTCCTCTAGACAGTGCTATTAGCTGCTTCTCTGGTCCCATCAGTAACTGCCCCATTCCAAGTACTCTCTACAGTGCTGCAGCTGCTTCTCTGGATCCAGTGGTAATTCCTCATTCTAAGTCCTCTAGAATGTACTGTTAGCTGCTACTCAGGCCTGTCAGTAATTCCTCATTCTAAGTCTTCCAGACAGTGCTGCTAGCTCCTACTCTGGTCCCGTCAGTAATTTATAATTCTACATCCACTAGACAGTGTTGCAGTCCCGTCGGTAACTTCTACATTTTACGTCATCTAGGCAGTGGTGCAGCTGCGTCTCTGTGCCCAGTAGTAATTCCTCCTTCTTAGTCCTCTAGTCAGTGTTGCTAGCTTCTTTTGTGCCCCAGTGGTAATTCCTCATTGTAAGTCCTCTAGACAGTTCTACTAGCTGCTACTCTGGTTCCGTTGGTAATTCCTCATTCTAAATCCTCTAGACAGTGCTGCAGCAACTTCTCTGGTCCCAGTGGTATTTCCTCATTGTTAGTTCTCTAGGCAGGGTATTAGCTCCTTCTCTGGTTCCGTCAGTAATTCCTCATTCTTAGTCCTCTAGCCAGTGCTGCATCTTCTTCTCTGGTCCTATTGGTAGTTCCCACATTTTAGGACCTCTAGGCAGTGCTACAGCTGCTTCTTTAGTCCTGTCAGTAAGTCCTCATTCTAAGTCATCTAGACAATGCTGTTAGCTGCTAGTCTGACCCCGTCAGTAATTCCTCATTTTAAGTCTTCCAGACAGTGCTGCAGCTGATTCTCTTGTCCTATCAGTAATTCCCACATTGTAAGTCCTCTAGGGAGTGCTGCAGCTGCTTGTCTGCTCCCGTTGGTAATTCCTCACTCTTAGTCCTCTAGACAGTGCTACTAGCTGCTTCTGTGGTCTCGCCAGTAACTTCCCCCATTCCAAACACTTTAGGCAGTGCTTGAGCTGTGTCCCTGGTCCCAGTAGTAATTCTTAATTCTAAGTCCTCAAGAGATTGCTGTGGGCTGCTTCTCTGGTCTCATAGGCAATTCCTCATTCTATGTCCTCTGGGCAGTACTACAGCTTTGTCTCTTCTTCCCATGTTAATTCCTCATTCTTAGTCCTCTAGTAAAAAACAATATAATATACAACGCCAATATCTCCAACTTTCAAAAATGCGAGACCAGTTGCATTGCAAATGCTTTTTTAAGCGAGAATGTTGCAGTACAAGTGGTTGGCCATGCGTGGTGCTGGAATTACACCAGGTCTGCGCAAGAGTACATTTACTACTGTTTCTGGTTCTTTTTGACTCTTAATAATGATAGAACTGCAGTTTTTGAATAGCAATGGGCTTACTCTTTTGTGGGTGGGTGGGTGCTTGTCTAAACCTAATCCCCTTATTAATCTTAAGTAAACTCTTTCTAATCTCTCCTATTTAGTAGTAGGTTTTCCCCATTGCTCAGCCACTTCCGCCCACATTTATTACTAAAATTTATACCTATGTGTGGGGAGAACTCCTCAGTTTGGCGTAGATCTATAAGATGGGAGAGGCAGAGATGTTGAGCTCCGCATGTAGGTTTGTGAATGGCATTTTGTTGTACATTAGTATTATTATTGTAGTGCCACTGAACATACTACCAAAATTCAGCTTGTGAATAGGTTCCTAAGTGAAGATGGGGGCATTTTGGTATAGTTACAGCCCAGCTCAGAACAGGTTTATAGAGCAAATATGTTCCCATCCAACCCCTACAGCAACCGCTGAGGGAGCGAAAGCAGCCAGTCGGGGCTCTGTTGAACTAGAGCCAAGATCCAATCCACCAGGGGCAGAAACAACCCTAGGAGGCTTGTAGAATACAGCCACGGGCAATGGAATACTCACTGGACAGCCAGCTTTTAAGTGCTCCAACTGTACATTTATGACCAAAGACTGAACCAATTGTGATCCCAGACATGAATACAAGGCACGCTCCAAAGTGCACAGCAGACAGCGGTACACGGGCCACACATCCAGGTCGAAATGAAAAGAAACAATGCTCATCCAGTTCTTGAAGCAAGGGTGCGCCAAAGCAATGCACCATGGGCTCACGGCTCAGTAGGACATGAGGTAATGGCAGCTCCATATGATCTTAAACAGGACACCCATTGCAAGGTCAAAATATTTAAACCACAGTCCTGGCAAATAGGAATAGGACCAATGGTAGACCTTCAAAGATACTCCAGAGTATGACGTGAATAAAACATGAAATGACTCCGAAAACTATCTGGAAAGTGCTAACTAAACCAGAGCCCATGCTTTAAAAAAATCCCCGTCGTACTAGACATGTAAAAATACGATACACCACCTCTCCAAAATGTTATGGGAAGTTAGTGTGGTTTAGCGCCTGTATCTCTGAGGAGGGCCTTGCAACTTGAAGAAAAAATTTCTCCTTAACAGAAGTTAAGGCCACATCTTTTTGAAATAGTGAGACTTTCAGTTTGCTCAGGGTATCATAGTGCACATTGGTAAGATTAATTGATGGCCAAAGCATATCCTCCCTAACTCTATAGTGAAAATGGAAGAAAAGATCACCTGATAGGCACTCACGGTTTAATTCCACTGCAACCTTGATTATTCAGCATCAGGTAACTCCCATTCAAGAGTAATCTGAATATCACAGACGCAGGGGTGCCTTTCAAGTAGCAAGATAGGTTCACCACAGAAGCATTACAAGCTCCGTGCAGCAGAACGTCCTTGCAAATTAAGGACCCACTTAAATTATGAACGGCTGAGAAAAACGTCATTGTCCTTATTCTGACAACTGAATTTGAACGGAAGCTCCCAATACTCATATACAAACCTTTCTCCTAACTCTTCATATCCACCCACTTGGTGGTGTTGTAGATAATCCTGAAAATAAAATGTCGAAATTGGCAGTGTAATATACCCATGGATTATCCACTCCGGGGATACTATTTAGGCAAAGGTAAAAGGTAATTTATCTAGCTTTTCTATATGTAACATAGCGCATTTTACATCTTTACTTGCCATAATTATCTGTTGTTCAGTAAGATGATACAGGGAAAACAGATTTGTAATGTTAATGTGTCGCTATGGCACGTGGCCAGAGCGTACTGTCTGTCATGTCAAGCTCAATAGCATACTAGACCAAGTTGTGCCCATTTTGTAACCCTGACATGTCTTGTTGAACAGTGTCTATTGCTGCAGATACTATGCTACCCAAAGAGTGGATCCTAGATGATAAGGTGGTCATACTGTTATGAGCCCCAATGTACCCCTATATAGGTCTAGAAAGTTGCACAACATTTTAACTACATTTGTCCTACCTTGTTGAAACATGGCAAAGCATGGCCCTGACCTTTTACCTAGTTAAGTCATTACCATCTTCTACATAATAACTCTGTATAACGGTCTGTTGCAGGGATTCTGCTCATGCACAGAACTATGCGCAGGAAACCAGGACCTCAGTGAATTGCGGTGTACCAAAAACTCATCTCAGAACCCAGAACCCCAATCCGACTAGCATCAGTGTCTCATTCGTTCTCTGTATCCTCTCGAAGCTCCCAATGTATAGACAACCCAGAACAAGCGACTTAGAGTACTCTCGGGAATGGTGGGAATCAGAAATACCTGTTCGTTATTATTCTCATATCAGTCCACAACAAGAGTAATCAGAGACACGGTAAAGTTTAAAACGTTTATTTGATGAACTACGTGTCCTAAGATGCAGTACTTTGGCTAACATAAGCAGACAAATGATTAAAATTAAAACCATCAGCATTTTTACAATACCATAGAAAATGAAGGGAGAAATCATATTACAAATGATAGTGGAATACAACCACCCTCCCTTCACTAGTGAGCTAGTATTATTATACTAATAGAAGGTCTCTAGGTTTGAATGGGGAACCCCATTCCGTAAAGATCAGCTTAGGTGAATCACATCACAGGATCAGCTTTGCTCTGCACCTGGAAAAGTTCTTCTCCAGAATGTGTATCTAATGCATGCAAACTGCAATATTAAAGGCTCTCGACTTTCATATATTTGCAGCTGTGTGCATGTTATGGCTAGAGCGTGGGCCGATCAACCTGAACTCAAAAAAATACATTGTTTGGTGGCTCAGACTGTTTCTGCACACAATGTTCAGACCAAGGTCGCAGTGCACGTCTAGGGATGTGAACAACAGACCGTTCTCATGTGAAGAAAAGGCAAGCAAGCAGTTTTCAAATAACAACATGTATCTGCAGTGTCGTGTGCAAAAGCAGCAAAAGTGGCAAGATGGCGTTTCTAACATCGAAGGCGCTTATGCTAACATATCAATGTATGTATCTAAAACGCTGCCGCCACTACACCCTCCCTTGATCGGACCACGAACTATTAGGGATACAATTAAAGGAACACAGAGGAACCAAGTGCATGTATTGGAAATCCAATTAAAGGGGAGTGAAAGTTCGAAGAAAGAAAAAAAAAAAAAAGAAAAAAAGAATGAAGGGAAAAAAAAGGAAATGGAAAATCGTAACATCTTGCAAAGGCTCAGCAAACCCAAATGTCGAATCAAATAAAATTTGTGGGTCGTACAAGGAAAGTTGGACGACATCCAAGTTAATACATCAATGTGTAAGCACAGTAAGTAGCGACAGCTTCCAAGAGGAAGTCATTGGAATGTTCTGTAAAAGTTTCCGCCATCCAGTCTAACAAGGTAAACGAACATACATGTTCCTCAACAACTGGGGCCTCTAGCACAATCAGAGGACAACTGGTGTGTTCTTCAAGATAAGTTCTTGTCATACGCTGCCGTACAGATGTCCCAATTCCCTAGGACTCCATGTGCCGCTCCACAGGCCATAATCCTGATACCAGAACAGTCCAACTCATGAGCCACTAAGAGACACATCAGTCGATCATAATCCGGGGCAGGAGACACTGAGTTTGACAAGCACAAATCCAGAGCCCATTCAAAAGGACAATCTAGGCAATGAAACACAGCTTGCACGCACGTAAAGTATGAAAACCGGAAGGACAATCCATAGGCTATGCTCAGGGTTGCCAGTGGTAATGTTCCATAATATTCAAGCATCCGGTTACGAAGATGGAGCAGCCGGGACAGGCTGTCGTGTGACACAAATTGTGCAGCCATTGCACAGTAAGCATACCAACAACAGCACACCAGCCGTGAGGGCGAGAATCAACGGGAGCTCACCAAAGACGCTGGAAAAAATAGAATGAAAAAATGCCGGTATCACACCAAAAATAGTTTGGAAGGAGGTCACGAGGCCGGAGTCCAGAATTTTGAAAAAATGTGCCAAGCCAGTTGTGGACGAGACATTAAATATAGTTTGAATCAGGGTACCGAAATGCAGTGGGAGATCAGTATTTAAAAGCACATGCACCTCTGTGTGGGTGTTTGCTACGTGAAGGACAAATGTTTCACGGGATGAAGTCAGAGCGACTTCTTTTTGAGACAATAGAGCCCTTATTCTGCTCATCTTGTTGAACTCTGCTTTCAAGGTTGCAATGAAAGGCCAGATGGATACATCCAGCCGCCCATGCGGGGGTGGGAAAAGGACATTTTTACAGCAGACTACAGTCACAATGTAGGGAATTCCCACTGGCATCCTGCAGCAAGCCTCGTTATTTAAAAGCAAATAACTACCATTAGCTAGCAACGTGAAAGAGGGTGTAATAGCTGGCACTGGAATCCCCTTCAGGACGCATGCCAAATTAGGTGCTTGTACATTGCACGCACCATGCAATTGGATGTGCCTACAGACTACAGAGTGATCAGGTGTGGAAGTGCACTCCTCACCCTTCAAATAAACTTCTTTACCGTCTCTCATGCACCTATATGTAAATGGGAGTGACCAAACTTTATGCAGGAAAGCAGTACCCAACGGTTCATATCTGCCCAGGGCATAATCTTTCATGCACAAACTGAACTTAAACAAAGGAAATGGTAATGTGATTAATCCGTGGATAAGCCACACAGCAGAGTTCAATTCGGCCACAGAGAAAGGAAAAGGTTCTAACTTTTCAATATGCAGTAATGAGTATGTGGCATCTTTCATGGACATGAATTGTTGTTTCGCAGACAGATTAAAAGGAAGGAATAAAGACGAAGTATTCATGTAGTCCCAGGGAACATTCCCAGCCTTTAACGTTTGCAACGTCCAACTGCCTACATCAAAACGATCTGGTTTTGCAAGGGGGGTCACCTGGGTTTTTTGCCCGGTGCTCGGCGGCAACCAAGGGAAACCTACCAAACCCACACATTTCTGAAAACTAGACACCCGGGGGATTCCAGGGAGGTATGGCTTGCGTGGATCCCCCAACGTTTCCTTACCCAGAATGCCCTGCAAACCTCAAAGTTAGCTGAAAAAAATCACTTTTTTCACATATTTTTTGTGTGGGAAAGTTGTGGCATCACCGGGCTGATACAAATTTCCTACCACCCAGCATTCTCCCGGGTCTCCCGATAAAAACAGTGCCTCACTCGTGTGGGAGGCCCAAGTACCCGCGACAGGCAAGGGCCCAAAACATATTGAGGCGACATCAAGTGAATGTGAAAGGTATGGCATGTACTGGTGTGTGTGACATGTCCTGATAGTGAGATACTGTGTATTTTGTTTTTCACTATGGAAAGGCTATCTGTCAAGTATATCTTCCCATTGGGACAAGATGGAGAAATGGAATTTAGTATGCCTCTACTCAGAATGTATAAATGCACCTTTTAGTAAAGATGATTTTTATTTTCTGTGTTTTAAAATACCACTTTTAGAAAGTAGGTATTTTCTTGCTTAGCCATCCTGCGTGCCTCTGCTGGGTTGTGGATTGACTGTCTGGCTTTGAAGTGACAGGGGCTGGGGATGTGCATTCTCTTTCAGACAGGCACTGTGGGGTTGAGGTGTGTCCTGTCTTTCCTGGATGAGTCAGGAATGGTTTGAATAGACGTGGCTTGCAATCCGAATAGAGGGAGGAGTTTCACTAGCACCTGAATTGGCCTGGCCTGCATTTAATGGTGGGAGGAGATTTCACTTGCACCTGAATAGGCCTGGTCTGCCTTGGAAAATGCTGTCTCCACCTCCTGGTGGGAAGCTGGACCAGAGAGGGCCAACTGCTTTGAGCTGAGCACAGACACTCTCTGCCCAAATGAACTAAGGGAAACTGAGTATAAATATTGGAGCCCAGACTCCAGAACGTCTGCGCACATGCTTGGATTAAGGAACCTGCCAAGAAGAAGAGCTGGAAAGACTGCCAGGAGGAGTACTGTTCCTTTGCTGTTGTGTTGCTTTGCTGGGTTGGCCTACAGATGCTGCTTCTGCTTGGGTAGTGAAAAGACTGGACTGAGCTTTCTTCACTTGTAGCCGAGTATATCCAAGGGCTTGAAATAGAGCTTGCCTCCTGTTGGAAGTCTCGGAGAGATAAAAGACTTCAGAATACTACAGTACTCAAGAGTAACCTCTGCCAAGGAGAAGAGCTGGGAAAGCTGAAGGAGAAGTACTGCCTCTTTGCTGTGTGCTGTCTGGGGTTGGCCTGCAGTGGCTGTTTCTGACAAGGAGAAGACAAAGACTTTGCTGTGTGCTGTGTATTCTGCTTGAAGAAGATCTCCAAGGCCTTGAAGCAGAGCTTGCCCCCTGTTCTGAAGTCTCAGGGACACAAATTCTTCACCACCAGCTCCCATTAACTTCTTTGCTGGGAGTTCTGACCTGCCAAGAGTTTCCTGTTTCTGTGTTGGGCCTACGGAGGTTGTTCCTGCTGCTGGGAGCTGGGCAACGAGAAGCAACTAAAGAAACATGACGCATCCACAATCTTTTCCGATGCAACACCACCAGGCCACTGAAGAAACCGACACAGCGCTTACCTGCGGCTGGATAAATCACTGCACGCTGAATCTGGTACACCTATCTCCGAAGTCAGAGATCACTGCACGGATTCCAACTCAGGCCCTGCTGTGCAACTGCAAGAACCAAAGTATTGTGGGACCGCGGCTGGAGAGATCAATGCAGCGCCGTTGCCACCGCCCCCTCATCGGGAACCGAAGCATCCCCAAATCCCCACGCATCGCACAGGGGCACCAATTCTATAACGCCATGGCCACAGTAAGAAACCAACGCATCACCTCCTCTTCAGTAAGGAACCAAAGTAAAACCTCCCCTGCGTGGCAGTAAGGAACCAACTCATCACCTCCCCTGAAGCAAAGAACCAGTGCATCAACTTCCCTGCACGTAAGGAACCGAAACATCACCTTCCCTTTGGCTGTTTCTGTTTATGATTCTGACGAATCCAAGGTACTTTGGGGTAGATTTTCAAAGAGTTTGTGCTGGTGCTCATGTGATGCAAAGTGGTGCAAAACCTTGCACACATTTTCATATAGGCGCAAGTAAGTATTTGCGCCATATTTAAAAGTTAGCGTGACGCACAAACGGTTTAGCTTCTCTCTGCACCAAAATCGATTTAATGTATGCAGAATGGGTGTTTCAGGTAGTTACCCACGCAAAAAGCACCAAAACCCTGTAGACACAGGTATTTACAAGAGTCATGCAAAGTGACACAAAGTAGCGCAAAAAAGATTAGCGCGGATAAAGTAGAGTGGGTACAAAACAGGAGCAAAAAGAGCTGGAGCCATTTATTGGAAGATCTACCTGTAGAAGCACAACGAATATCTACTGTCTGTGGCAACCATGGAGATTGTTATTGTCCGTCACCATTTAAGCAAGCACTCCCATTGTATTGGGTGTGTGGAAGTATTATCTCAATTTACCACCCAGATTGCATAGTAATCTAAGTGTAGGGGGCAATGTATACATAGTTAAGACACAAATTTCATATCCATTAAATCCATATGTCACTACAGATAGTAAATAAAAAAATACTGTGCCTGCCAAATGGCAAATGTGGAGATGAAATAAATGCATCCATTCCTACAACAGGATAAGTTGTTCCTGTGCATTGCCTTAAAATATTTGAACATTAAGCAAGAAACGCAAACAAAGCTATCTTTACACTGTCTCAATTGTCACAAAATATGTATGGGCTCCGTCCCATATAATCTGATAATATTCAGAATCTACAACTCCATGGGGAGTGAGGTGTACTGTTGCATGCCAGTAGAGTGATGGCCAGCTGATGTCGAATGCTATTACAACCATCTGTAAAGCACACTCATACAATTGCTGAGGTGCTGTTCATGAGGAACACCAAATGGAGTGCAAGGATCACCTACAGAGAGCTGTGAATTTGTATAAAGTAACCATGTATATCGTGTATGAGTTACAACTACATGTCCAATTGAGCCAGTACAACAGTAGTGCTTGAAAAATTACATTTTGTACTTTGTATTTATTTCTATCTGTGTGTATTGTCATCTAAAGGTCACAACCATGAACACTAACAAGGCTGACTTAGGCCCAATGGCAAAATAAATGTGTTGATGTCAAAGACACAAAACTATACATCACATATGTTGTCCTACAGCTAGTGAACCTGCTGTGTGTTTCCCCCAAATACACAAGTAAGTCATATGCAAGGTGCATAAAATTACAGATGAGGGATGTAATCCTGCCCATAGAAGCAGTGCCACCTCTGGATGAATATAGAAGTTGTCCAGGTGTGGCTAAAGACCTAGCATATAGTCAACTAGTTTTGAGCTTCCCCCAGCTTTTCCTCAGGACTACACCGGGACCAGCCCAGAGGAAAGCTCCAATAGGTGTACAAGAGTGTGGGTGTCCACGTATAAGTGTACGAGATCTCCACACCCCCTCCGTTGACCATGAGGCACATTGTTGCTTCTTAAAATATATTGCCTGATGTTTATTTACGTATGTATTACTTATAACACATGCCTATTAGTTGCAGCGTCTCACTTTTGCACCTTAATCAGGTCGACTAGGAGTGGTTTTTACACTGGGCTGGTCCCGGTGTAGTCCTGAGGAAGAGCTGGGAGAAGCTCGAAACTAGTTGACTATATGCTAGGTCTTTAGCCACACCTATCCATTATCCTATCCATTATAGTTAGGGCCTTTAGCATATCACCCCGTTTTTAATCCTATTAGCTAGGAGCAAGAATAAAATGGATTTGGCCCACTAGCTAAATATTTTAATTCACTTTATCCCACTCCACTACACTTTCACTTGCACTACACACAATTTGTACTTTTTAGTGCTCCTACGTAATCCACAAGTCGCAGCACGCCTCAGACCGTAGAGGACTGAGAGGACTCCAATGATGAAGCATGTCACCGTGGGGAAACCCTGGTGAGTGAGGGGACTCAAGAAAGAAAAAATCTTTTTCTTTCTCTCTTTTTGGTGGACTTCAGAATCCAATAGATTTCTGACACCTCTCTCTCTCTTAGGTTAGGTTCTTTTACCTGATAAATTCAGGTTGTTTATAATATTATACTTTACCATGAACTTCATTTTCCTCAAGCTCAGCAGTGTCTGGACATTGTACCCAACAACCAATTCAGGTCCTATTACAGCCGCAACTTGTTTCTCCATAGGTGTAAGCTCAATGTTGCTCTCAGGTCTACCCCCAATTTTCAGGAAGCACGGCGATTACGTGCTAACTTCTCTTTAGTGCGGCATTTGATGTCATGCCATCGCTTTTTACACTCTTCAGCTATCCTGAAGGCAGGTGCCACTGCATTTATTTTGCCAACTATGGAATTCCATCAAGCATTTTTTTGGCTTGAGGTACTTTAGTCTTTACAAATAGCTGGTGTTCAGTTTGTTGACCTCAGCTATTAATATTTCTACTTCCTGTGGTGTAAATAATTTCTTTTTCTTCTTTTTCCCTGTGATCCTCCCAGAAGATACAGGTAGCTGCATCCTCTTCTGACTGCTGCATTACAAGATTGGGTTGTGGGGCAAGGCTCTCTGCCATTTCGTGTGCTTGGACTTCCACCAAAATACGTAGCATACTTATGCGATTTTTTTTAAGGACGTGCATTACGCACATACATTTTGTGCTGCAACGCAAGACTATTACTGCGCATGTGGTAGTTCTCAATGCCTCGCGTTGTAAATATGATACAGCGCTATTTAATTTCACGCACGCAGCGCAGTGCTATGATTTTCTGGCGCACCACAAATTCTACTCCACCTTTGAAAATCTGCCCCTTTGTGCTGAAAGTGTTGCATCAATAGTTTGCTATGGACAGAACAATTTTTACCTTCTAAAAGTAATTTCGATTATTATATGTTGGATTTTTGTTGTTTTGGTGTTGTTTGGTTTAGATAGAGATTAGTTATTTTTCTAAACTGGTGTGGTGTCCATTTGTAGTGTTTTCACTGTGTTACTGTATGTGTGCGCAAATGCTTTACACACTGCCTCTGATATAGGCCTGTCTGCTTGTGCCAAGCTACCAGGGGTTATTTTAGAAGTGTATCCCCCTTACCCTGACTTGGAATAAGGGTCCCTACTGGGCCATTGCCATTGCCATTGCCAATTGGAGACTCCCATTTCTAACATTGGTTGGCAGCGGTGAGGATAGGACTTGCATTTGCACTTGGCCTACAGTAATTGGTGTACACTAATTCCATATCGCAGACCATTACGTACCACATACTGTCTTTCCCTGTTTGCCTTTTTGAGAAATGGAACTCCGGTTAACTGTTGAGCCTGTGAGGCCTTGACAAAATAGAAATCAACTTTTGCCACTTGTACATCTAAACGATGAAGGAGCTACAAGTCTTTTGCAAGGAGAGGGGGATGCCGGTGAAGTGGAGATCCACAAGGCGGGATATTGAGGCAGCCCTGATTTGTTATGAAGAAACACGTTGGGTAGCAGCATTACTAAATGACTCTGAGGAGGTGTCTGAAGGGGAGGACCCCCAGCCAGACTACCAGGAGGGTAGTGTCCCTGAGAACTAAATATGGGGGGAAAGATGGGCTCGGGAAGAAAAGTGTAGGATCTGAACTTGTGATCAGAGACTGAGAGAGTTTGTCCGGTAACTCAGGAGGGCTGAGGCTAAGACAGCCTTAGCCCAGGAAACCTGTGTTGCTCAGAAACTGGATGTAGAAGCCATGAGGGTGGAGTCTAGCTCAGATGGTGGAAGCAAAAGAGTTAGGTCCAGTACTGACCAGGGAGATGTACACACACATACAGACTTGGTGCCCTGCTTCAAGGAAGGGTTGACATACACCAGTGGTTTCAGGATTGTGAGGAAACTCCAGTGATGCTCAGTGTCCCTGAGGTGGATTGGGGAACTGGCACAGTGGATCATATTCCTAGAGGTAGGGAGGACAATCCGCTGACTCTAGATGATAAGAGGTGCAGGGAGAGGGGTTTCCCCATGGTAGAAGCCCTGGTAAGGGAGTATGGACACCACCCAGAAGAGTATGGCTTGAGCAACAGCAACAGTCAGACACTGTCTCAGCAGTCTTGCAAAGGTGATATGGTGTACTTTTTTGAGGCACTGGATTGTTGGGTGAAGGGTAGTTTAGGTAACACATGTGAGGGGCTGTGCAATTTGGGTGCTGGAGAGCATATGTTCAGTCCCTGTTTTCCAGAGCTCTGCCAACATCCGGTTGAGTGTGAGTTCTCTGACCCCAAGTAACTTGCACTAGACGCAGACCTTTTGGTGGGTTCCAGAGGGTTATCACTTTGGGAGTGATCCTGAAGGAGGTGGCTCAGGTGCTCTCCAACCAGGTGAGGTAGGGGAGGTTGGTAGAGACCCAGATAGGTCCCAGTGTAGTGGGGTGGATTAGGGGTCCCGTGTTCTGTCTCTGAGCAGAAGGATTGGGGCTGGGCTGAGTCCCAAGGTGCCCAAGACCCCATCTCAAGGCATGGTTGTTCCATGAGGGTACACTAGGAAGGGGGCCTAGTCTTTACTGAGAGGCCATCCCCAGAGGGGAATCCGAAAGTGTCAGATGAGCTGGGGGAGATTGCAGTGACCAGAATTTCACCAGTTCTGGTATCTGGCAGCACCACTTCTGTTTGGAGGGTGCATGAATCCAGAGCAAGGGATGAGGGGGTAAAAGAAACAATGGATCAGGGGTACCAGCTCGGAGGTCAGAGCACCCCAAGACTGACCCTGGTGATGCCCATTTTAGCCTGAGGGGTCTTCAGTCACTGCCAAGTGAACAGGAGGCAGTAGACCTTCACCAGGAAGACTGACAACTCAAGAGGAGTGTGTTTCCCTTGGAGGGATGTACTCCCCTGGAAGTCCTGGATTGCCAGGCACAGGTCCAGCAGAAGGGTACAGACCCTGGGTTGGATGGCCAGGTCCGGGGTGTCCCCTCACTGCTAACAGTGCCCATACCGGTTTATTTTCTGGGGGTACTGCTTCAGGTTGAAGGGTGCAGAGCCTCAGGGAGGAGGACAGGGTGTGGGAGAGCCCACCCCAGTGCCTTGTTCAGCCAGTTGCAGGATAGCACACCTGAACTTGTGGGAGGATTCTGAAGGATGGCTGGCCCAGTTGCCCTAACAATTCTGGAGCCTAGAGGTACATCTCCAAAGTAGATGGTACAGGACACAAGGAGGGAAGACCCGGTGTGGGAGAGCCCACCCCAGTCTCCTGGTCAGCTGCAGGGTACAATTGCAGGAAGGCACCCCTGAACTGGTGGGGAATTGTGTGTGACACCTACCACTGGTGCCCTAACAATTTTGGAGTTTGGGGATACTGCTCCAGGTGAGAGGGTGCAGAGCCCCAGGGAGGAGAGCAGGGTGGGGGAGAGCCCACCACAGTCTCCTGTCTAGCCTCAGGGTACAGACCCCGGGCTGGTGGGTCAGTGTCAGGATGCCATACCTGATCTTACTGAGGTAGAATGGACAAAGGGTGTCAAACACCTGGGGCAACCACCCCCCACTATCTAACGCCACAGAGGTTAGAGATCCCTGAGAGGTAAGAGGCCTGCCTCTCCTCACTGACAGCTGTCATTGGCCACTGTAGTTTGCTGTCCTGGTGGAATGAGGTGCCTCTGCGGAGGGGACTAGAGTCACACCCAGGGGGTGGACTGGGCCTCACCACTGTGTTGGCCATGTGGGTACTGTCTGTCTGCTGGGACACACCTGTGAGCAAGATTAGATGCTGCACAGATGGGGTTCCCAAGGTGAGGAGAAGGATTCCCCAGAGTTTAGCTTAGTGGGCCCCGAGAGTATGGACTGATGGAGCCAACTGGGTTCAGTAAGGCGTAGAACCAGAATGTGCCCCGCTGTTGTGGGACAGGTCTCTGTTCTATCGCCCCAAGCAGGGAATTCAGACAAGGCATTGATTAGTCAACCCTGGCTTTAGGCTGGGAGGGTTTGTGTTAGACTTGGTTTTTTCAGCAGGATTACCCCCAGACTTTTTGCTTTTTGGCTCCTGTTTTTGACCCTGTTTCTGTTGGTTTTAGAACTCTTTTCTCTTTCTATCCCTGGAATAAGACAGCTGGGTTAGAGTATGTGCAGACCTCCAGGGCACTGGGGAGCACCGAGCGAGGCCCCTCCCTCTAATCAGGGAGCTGCTCTCACAGCATGAGAGCAGAACCAGGATTGGTGCCCACACTGTCGAGGACGGAGGACGTTGGTTCAGGTAACTTTTTTTACATTAATATTTGCGCACACGCCTCCCCATAAATGCCGACCACCACTTGCGCCATGTAGTAGAACCTACTTCTTGGTGCAAAGCAGAGGGGTAGTTTCTGAATTGGGGTCCCAATGACTGATGTAGCTTACTTTCTATTCTGTTAGAGTTCTAATATGCTCCTCTTAAAAAGAAAAAAAGAAAAGCAGAAAGGAAGAAAAGGGAGGGGATGAGTAAACATGGTTCAAAATCAAATAAGCTTTATTACAGTTACATACGCAACCATAAAATCACATCATAAAATCTGAATTTAAAAAACTAAAAGAAATAATCACGATATGAACCGTTGCAAGAGCAAGGGTGATATATGGCACAAGAAAATGTCAGTGCATGAAAACTATTAAGAGCTAAACAGTATGGGCCTTCAGGTATTCTACAAGATCAAGTTCTAAGGTGACATAAAATTACAGCAATACAGTCATGCCTTTAAACCATTCCAATATACAGAATATATCATAAAAAAGTGACATAGTAGCTAAAACTACATAGATTACCTTTTGTGAGTAAAAGCAGTTAAAGGGTGCTACCTTTGGCTTTGAGTGCTGGGTGGAGTATACGCATCAAAGTAAACCCTGCCCCTTAGGAACTTACAGAGGCTCATTTACTCTCTCCTTTAAGACAAACCTTAGGCGTCTGGATGTTTGCTTGTCTTTTAATTTTGATCGGCAATTGGTGGGCCTCTCAGTTATGGACCCAAGTGGGTATTTAAGTGGATCATCTCACCGGTGCCTGGTTGCGGTTATAATGGGGAAGTATATCAGGACATCACACAGTTCTCCTCCTTTCACGGAGAAATACCTACATTGAGGCAACAATAGGGGACTGGGTTCTAGGTTTTCCTCTGTGTCTGATGAGGATCTGCAAAAGTATGTGAGGTGCCTTTTTGATGGCATATAATCGCAATTGCAAGAAGAATTCTTTGCCTCAGGATTCTCCTGCCCTAAAGCAGATCCTGTTTCTATCTCTGTCCTCCTGGTCCTCCTTGGCTTCTCCAGAGTCTGATATAGAGGTAGGTGGCAGGTTTTCTGGACTATCTTTCTGCTCCTTGACGGAAGTATATTTAATGGAGTAGTTGCCTGTGGAGGAGGATTTGTGAAGCATAAGTGGGGAGCAATTTCGTCAGTTCCAAAGGCATGCTTCTCACAGGGTGCCTGTGATTGCTGGTATTTAAAATCTTTTGAAGAGAGAATGGAAGGACCCTGCCAGAGTCTCAGTTCCCATATTCATGGGGAAACTTTATCCTTTGGGTAAAAAAGAGACTGTACTGTCTAAATGGCTGGTGGTGGACCTTCTTCTAATGTATTTAATGGGTAAACTTTCCCTTCTTACTGCAAATGTTCGCCTTTCAAACCCTGCAGCGAGAGGTGAGCATGCCGCGAAGAGACTTCATACAGGTCTTAGTCTTGCTTTGACTGTGGGAATCTGTTTGCCATATGGCTCTCAATCCTTAGTCAATGATTTTCAATTTTCTGTTTCATTATTATTATTTATTTATCTAACTTGTATAGCGCACAGATACCCCAACGGGGTGTCCCGGCGCTTGTGTGAGAGCGTGTGCAGTACTAGCTGTAAGGTAAAAATTTAACAGAATAGAAAAGTTTTCAGGGCTCTCCGAAAGGGAGGTTCATGCTGCATTTAAGCTGGCAAGGAGTTCTCACAGCTATTGGGAAAAATAGACAACAAGGCTTATTTCTTGTCGGATCTTATGTTTGACAACCCAAGAGCCTCAGCCATGCCTTTAGTAAGCTCGGTTGCTGCCGGGCATCATTTGCACCATAGGAACTAGAAGCAGCCCTAAAGAACTGTCTGTTGAGAATAGATGTATGATATTACAATGCGGGTTTTTACCACGCGTGCAGTTACATCGCATGCGTTACAACGCATGCGATGTTACAACGCTATGCCATTAGAACGCAAGTCTTTACATCGACTTGCGCTAGATGGCGTGCTGACATTAAAAAAGTGTAATTTACTATTCCAACTCCAGTCCACTTAACAGTAGGGAAGGTGTTGGGATAGTAAACTACACTATTTTTAATGTTAGCACGCCATCTAGCGCAAGTCGATGTACGCATGCGATGTAACTGCACAGCGTGGTAATAACCGCGTTGTAATGGCTGTTCCCCGTTGAGAATGCCCTTCATGGGTACCAAACTCTCTGATGGTAAGGGCTAGGAAGTTCAACTTAAATCCTAAAGAGTCAGAAGCATAATAAGTGTTTTTGTCACAAACAGAAATCTTGGAAAAGAGACTGGAAAAAGTATGAGCATTCGCAGAGGAAAAAGACTGACTTCTACCAGAATAAGAGTCCTTTCAAGCCTAAGGAAAAGTAATCAGGTTTTCTTCTCGTCAGGCAGCTGGGAGAGGCAATAAGACACTGAGGTCCTGACTGTGCTATATTCTCTGTGGGGCCAGTGGGAGGTTGTCTGCAGTTTTGTCATAAAACTTGCTTTCGGCAGCCATCACTGGCAGTTTCAAGTGTTACTATTAGGGCTGAAGATCTACCCCACAGTTTTTACCAATGTTTTGGATCTTGTCTTATGTCTTACCCATGCCCATGGTTGCTAGACTAGCCATATCTGGATGATCTACTAATCTAATCTTCCACTCAGAGCCAGTCAATAAAGGACACAGAGTTGAAAGTCTGAACTCTGGAGATCTTTGGGTTCTTAGTGAACTGGCAGAAGATTTTTCTCAAGCCATCTTAGAGGTTGGAGTATATAGGGATCTTATTTGACATGATCCAGGGGATGGAATGTCCTAAGAAATCCGCGAAGCTCAAACTCAGGAGCCTACTACAGATGTTGAAAAGACAAAAAGCCTTGGTGAGAAAGAGGCTTCAAGTACAGGGAAATATAGTAAACTATAATTATTTCTCAGATATTTGTATTTTCTGAGATTTTCAGGAAAGGAGAGGTATGTATTTCTTTCTTTTCTTTTTTCCTTTCACAGGCAGCAACCCTATGTGTTGTTCCATAGGCACATCTCCTCTAGGGTCGGTGGTAATTCACATTCACAATAACTGGTTGCTTCTCCAGGGAAATTACGAGGACCTAATTCCAGTAACTCCCAGTGTTAAGAACATTTCACGGTGGATAATGTACCCAGCTTTGAACAGGGGCTCTCTCTTTGCATACTCTAATCCAGTGGTTTTAACAAGGTGTAAGGAAACAGGGAATTTACAGGCCCTCCCCTTTTTGACCCCATTTGTACTATTAGCTGCTGGTTTTTCGAATTTGAGATTGCACTAACTAGACCCCAGTGCCAGTATTCTAACACCCATAGCAAAATTATGTTAAATTGGTTGCACCCAATTGGCAAGTACTGACTTACTTCTAAGTCTCTAGTACATGGTACTCAGGGTACCAGGGGCATGTAAGGCAGAGGTTTGCAGAACTGTCTGTACCACCCTGAATGTGACAGAGACAAACCGGACCCCAGCCTGCCACTGCATACTGATAGGTCAGTGTTTCATACTGCCAGTTTGACTTTGCCATTACACCTAATTACAAAGTCACCATAAGGAGCATCCTTTGAGCATCTTTTCACCTGCATCCCTCCGCATCAGGACTACTCCATTGACTTCTATGACGTTTGTCCTATAAAGTTTGGAATTTGCTTCAAAAATGCTCTGGTGGCCATGTAACTGCCTCCCCAAAGTAACCCTTCTGGCCTCCTAGACCTTTTCCCTGCTGGATTTGATCGCCCAAACCAGGCCAAAATACTCACACCAACGCTTTCAAACTTTTCAAAAGTTTCAAACTTTGTGTTTGCCAATGCTTGTATGTTGTTGCATTTAAAAGTGATAAAACGTTCTAAAATCTGTCTGTCTAAAAAGCTACAATGGTATTTAGTAATAATCAAGGTGAGAGGATGTGGCCTTACGGCTAGAGTGGTCGGCCTAGAAGCTGGGGAACTAGGTACGAGTCTCGGCAGGGACATTCAACATCCTTTGATTATGGGAATGTCCCTGTGCCCAACAAAAATGAAAGTGTCTGTCTGTAACACAACTGGTGCTCATGTAAAGTGCTCTGATACCTTTGGGTCAAGTTTGCGCTATATAAAACTTTGGGGAAAAAAGGCTCTAAATATTAATTAATCTCAATCTCCACCTAACACCTATGGCAACATAGTGCTATGAGCAAGTGCCGAGGAGAGGGCATCCCAGAAGACACCCAGGTCAGCTTTCAGCGCATAAACACCTCTGATTAGAACTGGACGATCATCTAGGCAGCTCCTGAGGAGGGCGTAATGGCCATCCCTGCCTGTTGTTCTGCCAGTTTCCTAAACAGGGATCCCAGGATGAATCCACACCAGGGTGCCACATGCATATACCGAGTAGGTTGTGGTGCAAAAAAGGGCCTCCACACCTGCGCAAATGGCCCAATTCCCCAGCCGTGACATGTGTATCTCGTAGTTCAATAACCTGCGCCTGCTGGCATTTGATGTAGGAGTAAAAGTCATAGGGCTTTCTAGCGGTGTCACTGCCACAGATTTTTAGGGTGAAGGATCAGATGTCAGTTCTGTGAGCCATATTGATGCATGAGTGGTGCGAGCATGGGGTGCTTTTGGCCCGCATTGTCTGAGCCCTGGGAATCATGAGACTTCTGTCTGCCAGAATGTTGTGGTTGTGAGATCACTGTGAAAATAAAGACTCAATCAACTAGAGGAAATATATCTTTCTGAACTGCATGGGCAGGGGTTTATTTTAGAGAGATTTGTAAGGCTGCAACATGGAATTACCTTCAACATATATTTTACATAATTGTTGAACTTGGCTTTTTTTTGCAGGGTCATCCCTGAACTTTTTGCCTTCCTCCTGTATTTTCTCTGACCTGTTTTTGTTGGTTTTATGACTTTGGGCACTTTATCACTGCTGATCAGTGCTAAAGTGCATCTGCGCTCCTTAAGGTAAATAACCCTGGGCGGACAACTACGCTACGCTCGCGAAGTTTGCGTAGTTTGTGCTACTTTGCGCTACGCGAATTGCACATAAAACAATGCAAAATCGCGTAGCATAGCATAGTTGGCATTTTTTGCTCGCTCCCGGTCCTCAACGTCAACTTGGCGACTGCGAGCGAGCAAAATGACATTCCGGCGAGCCTCCATCCTCGTTCGTGATCAGCACTTCAAGTTGCCGATCGCGAGCTCGGAAAATAAACTTCCCGGTGAGATTTTCAACTCGGGGAGATCAGTTTTCTCATTGCAAGTGGTCGCGTATGCTCGCGATGAGAAACTACCAGTCTGCGTTGAGAAAGCTGCCGCTCGAGTAAAAATCTACACAAGTGGCAGAAAACGACAGCTCGCACTGTGCAAGATGCCGTTTTCAATGATTGCACAGTGCGGACAAGCATCCGGCACTGTGCAATCATCGTGAACAGCGCACTACGCAGTGTAGTGCTACGAGTATCTCGCGTAGTGTGAAGTGCACTTTGCGTAGCTATGCATAGCGCTACTACGCAAACTACGCCCAGGGTTAATGGTAAATGGATGTATGGATAAGTGACTCCATGACTGGGTTATTTGATTTACTTGTCAGACCATAGTACAGTGCACCATGGGTGCCCAGGCCTTGTAAATCAAACGCTGTTGGTGGGCTTGCGGTACAAAAGGGGGTGGTGATGGACGGAGCATCGGAACCAATCAAACACTCACACCCAGTCAACAGATCTGGGTTTGATCCATCACCGTTCTTTAGCCCACTCTGCCACCCCAGTTCAGACATGGCCATATGCAAATCAGTCTGACCCTGTGCCTCATGGGAACAGTCCAGCCCGAACTGCCAAGCCATGCCTTCCCTGGACCGGAAACAAGCTTCCTAGGACCGGTTTCTGGCATTTCAGCCGTTGGTGGGCTTGCAGCACTGATTGTGCCACCCACAGACACAGCCTGTAAAGTGTGTCTCAGGCCTGCCATTGCAGAGCCTAGGTGCAGTCTGGTACTGCCATGTTTACTGGCCAAGTGCACCCACTTGCCAGTCCCTAAGCCTTCCCTTTTCTTCATATCAGACACCCCTAAGGTAGGCCAACGGGCAGGGTGCATTTGTAAGTATTAGGTAGGACATGCCCAGGTGTGTGTGGCATATCCTGATAGTGGATTACAGCCATTGTAGTTTTTCACTATTGCAAGGCTACCTGTTCCCCATAGGCCAGAATGGGCAGTTTGATTATAACATCTTCTAATCCTAACTGACTCAGAGAACTAGGTAGGAATTCGAGTATGCCTGAACTCAGAATGATAAAATACATCTTTTAGTGAAGTTGGTTTTAACATTCTGTGTTTGAAAATACCACTTTTAGAAAGTAGGTATTTTCTTGCCTAACTACCCAAGCCTGCCTCTGCTAGGTTGTGTATTCCCTGTCTGGAGTTTGAGTGACAGGGGCTGGGGGATTCCAGGAGACAGGGTGAGTCAGCACAAGGCTGAATAGAGAGATCTTCATGGAGAGTGGTGGGAGGAGTTGCATCTGAGACCTGAATAGGGCTGTGCCTGCCTTCCACAATGCTGGCTCCACCTACTGTGGTGCGTCTGATGTTCCTGGCCCACACTGTCAAAGGAAAGAAGGAGTCATGTAAACAAAGTGCTCCAGAACTGACCAGAACTGGTTTGGACTAGGCAAAGGCCTAGCTGCCTTCAGAGAAAATGAGAATATGAGTATAAAAGGGGGGACCCAGACCCCAGAACTTTAGATCACTTTGGGAAACAAAAAGAACCTTTGCTGAGGAGAGGAACCAGAGAAACTCAGGAAGAGACTATCCCTAGCTGAGTGTTGTTTGGGGGATTGGCCTGCAGGGGTTGCCTGACTGCCAAAGAAGAGAGAAAGGACTTTTTGCTACTTTCAAATCAACTTGTGAAGGATCTCCAAGGGCTTGAGATAGAGCTTGCCTCCTGCTTATGTCTCAGGGACAACAGACTTCACCAACCAGCTCCCCAAGAGTTCTTTTGAAGTGCCTGCTTTTGTGCAGGGCCTTCTGAGGTACTGCGAGTCACAAGAAGCTGGAAGCATGACTCAGGAAGAAGAAGCGTGTCGTCGCATCATTGGAGAAGGGTGTCACCGCTGCCGCTGTCGCTTCGCCTCACAGAAGCGCCTTGCATCGCTGGAGAAGAGTGTCGCCATCGTATCAGACGCCGTCGCATGATCGGAGAAGCGTGTCGCCGCCGCAGCCACTGTCGTCGCATCAATAGAGAAGGGGGTCGCCGCTGTCGCTTCGCCTAGCAGAAGCGTCTCGTATCACTGGAGAAGAGTGTCGCTGTCGCATCAGATGCCGTTGCATCACCGGAGAAGCATGTCGCAGGGCCTGTCGTGTCTCAAAGAATCGTAGAGTCGCCGCATGGCCACTGGGCATGCAAGCATCATGTCGCAACAAGAAGAAGATGCCATTTTGGTTTCTTTGCACTGGATCTTCGTCGCATCACGGCGCTGCTGGTCGCATTGCCACGGAAGCGCAGTAAGAAACCGACGCATCAGCTCCCTACGCCGACAAGAACCAACGCATCCCCTACGCATCAGTAGGGACCCGACGCATCACCGTTCTTGCGTGTAATGAACCGACGCATCACCTTCCCTGCAACAATTTTGTTGTAAAGCGTTACGCATCCAAAGGTACATTGAGCTTAAAGTGTCGCATTTACCATCTTTAGAGAACTAAGCTATTTCTACCATTTTTAAAGTACAGTATTGTGGATTTTTGTCGTTTGTGGTCTTGTGATAAGTCTATAAAAATAATACTTATTTTTTATATAAAACCTGTGTGGTGTCCATCTGTAATGTTGTCACTGGATTACTCTATGTGTTCACAAATGCTTTACACACTGCCTCTGAGATGAGACTGTCTGCTTGTGCCAAGCTACCACGGGGGTGAGCAGGGGTTATTTTATGAGTAAACCCCCTTACCCTGACTAGAAGCAAGGGTCCCTATTTGGTCAAAGGTACCTACCTCTACCAACTAGAGACCTCCAGTTCTAACACTGGTGGCAGCAGTGGGAAACCGCCTTCCAGGCAAAATGCATGCTAGACCAATCACTAGCTTGATGGGCTTCCCTGCTTTGGGTGATTGAACATGGACCTGGCCCGCAACTGCAGGGTCATACTCCAGTTCTATGCCAATCTGAACCTATTTGAATCCTTCTGCCCATACTCTCAGGGCCCACCAAGCTAACCCTTGTGGAACCCTTCTCCTCCCCTGTGGACACCATCTGTGCAGCACCTAACCTTAGCTTACTCACAGGTGTGTCCCAACAGACAGACAGTCAGCCACAGTGGCCACTGACCGTAGTCAGTGATGAGACCCAGGCCTTATGCCTCTCAGGGCTCTCAAAACTCTGTGGCGTCAGAGAGCAGTGGGCAGTAGCCCCAGGTGCTTGTCACCCTTTGCCCACTCTCCCTCCTGTCAGGTCAGGTATGACATCCAGACACTGACCCACCAGCCCCGGGTGTGTACCCGGCAGCTAGACAGGAGACTGGAGTGGGCTTTCCCACAACTGGTCCTCCTCCTCCTTGGTGCTCTGTACCCTCCCACTTGGAGTGGTACCCCCTTCCAGAATTGTCAGGGTGCCTGTAGCAGGTGTCCTGCACAATTTGCCCACCAGTTCAGAGGTTCTATCCTGTAACTGGGCTTCCAGGTCAGAGGGAACACCCTGAACTGGCCCTCCAACCCAGGGTCTAAACCCTCCAGTTGAACCGGGGTCAGAGGCAAGGACTCCCTCCCGCTACACCCTATTCCAGAGTACTGCACCCTCCCATCAGGAGCGGTACCCCCAGAGGATAAACCGATCAGGACACTGTTTACAGTTGTCCCACCCTCCAGGTCGGACAACAACTGAACCTGGCTTCCCAACCCAGGGACCAACATCTGCGATTGAACACTTGCCAGGAGCACCAGGACTTCCTTGAGAGCATAAATGCCCGAAGGGCCTGTCACGGCTCAAGAAGATTTACCGAGTCGCCGCACGCCCATCAGGCGCGCACGCATCACCTCTTCGTTGTCGCAACATCAAGACGCCGCCATTTTGATTCATTGCACCGGATCTTCATCGCATCAAGGCATTACTAGTTGCATCACCACAGAACCGACGCATCACCTCCCCTCTGGAAAGGAACCGACACATGACCTTCCCCTACGCAGTGGTAGGGAACCAACACATCACCTCCCCGGAGTAAGGAACCAACGCATCCCTGTTCGTGCGTGTAAGGAATCGACGCATCACCTTCCCAGCAACTCTTTTGTTTGAATAGCGTTACGCATCCAAAGGTACGTTGAACATAAGTGTCGCATTTACCTTCTAAAGGGAACTTAGCTATTTCTACCATTTTTCGAGTACAGTAGTGTGGATTTTTGTCGTTTGTGGTCTTGTTATATGTCTATATAAATAATACTTATTTTTATACTACAACCTGTGTGCTGTCCTTTTGTAGTGTTGTCACTATATTACTGTATGTGTTCACAAATGCTTTATACCCTGCCTCTGAGATAAGCCTGCCTGCTTGTGCCAAGCAACCAAGGGGGTGAGCAGGGGTTATTTTAGGAGTGTACCCCCTTACCCTGACTAGAAGCAAGGGTCCCTATTTGGTCAAAGGTACCAACCTCTGCCAACTAGAGACCCCCAGTTCTAACAATAATAGATTGCACTTTGCTATGGACTCTGAGTTACCCTTTGGGTTAATGCTTATTTTGGGATTGATGTAAGTTTACAGACATTTTTTGCTTTCTTTTTCATGTTTATTGGGGTATCAGAGATCAGGTAAATATTTCTACCCGGCACAACTTTATGTATGTTTTTCATGCATCATGAGTATGGAATGGATATAAAATAAAATTCTTCCATCTTTATTCATTTTTTTTTTGTATGTTCTTTTGGCTGATGAAGGGAGGGTGTTAGCCTGGTCAAACCTCAATAAGTGAGAAATGGGGCAAAAACGGAAAAGAAGAAGTAATACTCAGATTATTTATGAGTATTCTTCATTGCTATGATTCTTCCTTACTCATTCCATTACTTACGAAACCTTCCTCCCGCCCTGGTGTACATAATCAACCTTTTTTGCTGAGGGCTTGATGGGAAACAGGCTGTCCTGGGAGGAGGAAGGGGATTCATGGGTAAATCCTTATTCCAGGGATAGAAAGAGAAAACAGCTTTGGGAAGTGGTGAGCAATATTGGAGAATGGGCACATTCACTCATTATGTAGTACTGGACAAGTAGGGAAGAATTGAAATTATGAAGATTACCAGTAAATAATTAGAGCACTGCATCGGAAGGAGGAGGAGTTTGTGTGTTTTACAATTCATCTTTTCAGACTTCCACTGCTTGACTTTGCAGGCAAATTGACCCAGGCCACAGTTGTCTTTTCGTGTGACCTCCATCTCGCAACAAAAATTCAAGTATTCTTATACTTATTTTTATGTTTTTGTGTGTTGTATGCACCATGAATCAGGAGGGCATGAGCTGGTTGCAGCCCCTATAGCATCCTGCAAGGTTACGGTTATGGTGAATCTCAGGTTCAGAACTACCAGGGTACTAGAATGGACTACACTAGTATCTTATTCAGTCATACTGCTACAGACCTCATGGAATGAGAGGTTTTAGAAATGGGGGTCTCTAACTGGAAGGTTTGTACCCTGTCCAAATTTGGACCCTTGCTTCTAGTCAAGATAAGGGAGTTACACTCCTAAAATAACCCCCTGCTCAACCCCTTGGTAGCCTGGCATTAGCAGCCAGGTTTATCTAAGAGGCAATGGGTAAAGCGCTAGCACATAACACACAGAAATACAGTGAAAACACAACAACATGACGCCACACCAGTTTTAGAAAAATAGTCAATATTGATCTGTGTAAAAAAATACCAAAACGATAAAAATCCTACCTATAGAAATAAAGATACACATTTTGAAAGAGTAGCTTAAAAAGAACTCTGTCTGGGGTGATCTTGGCATCGTGAACAACAAATCCAATAGTTCAGGGAGACCTCCCCAACCCTACGGTGTTGGGGAGAACCCCCAAACAGTACCTTTGGAAATGCAGGGCATCGTGGACCTTGCGATGAGCTCCAAAGAGGCGGCATTGCCGGCATCATCAGGAGTCGGCAGGTGTCAGTTCCCGAGATTGGGGCAGAATTTCTAGGCCCTTGAAGTCACACACATTTGCAGATCGAACTCCGTGAGGATGAAGTCAGGAGCGCTGGCGTCAGTGGCGGCAGGGCTGCAATGTGAAGCAGGGTGATGCAACTTGCAGTGCCCACATGTCATAGTGCAGGCAGCAGCTCGGTGACAGCAAACAGCGTTGTCAGTGAGACAAAGGTTGCTGTGCAAAGCAGGGCGATGTGTTGTGTGGTGCGCACAGGTCGTGGTGCAAGCATTGGCGTTGTTTGGCGAGGCTGGAGTTGATGGCGCAGACGTTGGTGGACCAGGACTGCAGTGTGGGATGGGGCGATGCTTTGTATACCTCACGAGCGGTGTCCACAGGCCACAGTGCAGGCAGTGGCATCAATGTCAGTGTGATGCGGTGTTGTTGGTGAGGTCAGGGCTGTGATGGGAAGCAGGGTGATGCTTTGTGTTCTCCACGATCGTTGTTTACAGGTCACGGTTGTGAGAAGTTGGCCTGGTATTTGCTGTCCACTTGTTATTGTGGGCACCTTGCACCAGTCCAAGCAACCCCTTAGAGGTGATAGGTTAAAGACAATCTTTATTGAAAACTATCCTAGTAGTAGCTATGGAGAACAGCCTTCTGGCTAAGTCTTGAAGGAATGTAAAGCAGCTTGTTTTACCAGTCTATAATCTCTTGAGTGGCTAAATGAAAGGAGACCACACCAGGTATATATATAAAATATATGTATTTATTCCTAAACACACCCTACTAGTCTCTTTATGAGGCTAGAGGTAAAAGTACATATGTTAAACTTCAAATATCTCAGTAAATTAGCACAATATACAATAGGCCCTAGTGGCTAACCAAACCATATATTAAGAAAGTGGTATAAGAACCACGACTTAACAAGACACAATGCCTAGAGCCTGTAGTATTGCTGGGACCCCAAGGAACCCCCCAAGGTAGTGACACAGGGGACCCACGGGGGACGTGTGCAGTGTGAGAACACAGCCGCGAGCTCCCGTTAGCTTCTATGGGAAAAGTCGCAGTTAGAATTTTAAAGTTTAAGGACACTTAGGAGTGGACTAGGAACAAACCCTTTTGGACTTAGATGGTTCTAGGGCCAACACCCATGGGAGCACCAGAGTACTCGTGTTACCTCACCCAGGGAAGCCGGGAGCATAGGTGTCAAATGGTGTTGAGTCGCGTCGTTGTTTTCAATGGCAGCTTGCTGAAAAGTGCTGCTGCGGGAAGTGGAAAAGTGTCCAAAGAGATCCAAGCCTGGATTGAAGATGTGAAGAACCTGAAAGCAGAGGGGACAGAGTCTGGGTCACTTGCCAGTGACCAGGGGCACGATAGACGAATGTCCACCGATGTTGGGTGCTTCAGGTGCGAAGAGGGGATGCTTGACTCTTCAGCTACAAAAACCAGGAGGCATCGAGGACAGCCAGGAGCTGGATTTAAGCTGTCCCACAATGGTTGTTGAGTGCTGCAGCATCGGTGCCCGGATTGGACACAACAATCCTTGGCAACAGCAAACCATGTAGGAAGAGAAAAGATGCTTCGGTGCAAACCAGCAAGGTCCTGGGGACTCCCCAAGCATTGGAGAGTCAGGGCACATCGAGCGCAACCAGGGAAGTCCAATTGAAGTAAGAGTTGCCTTCACAGGGGCCCACCAGCCGACGGACCAGGGATTGTGAAGGAGCCTCAAGCGAACACACAAAGGGCAGGCACTCGGAACACTCGTGCAGTGTAGGCCAGCAATCTTTGCTGGAAAAGGTGCTCAGGGTCCGGGCTACAAGTAATCCAATGCACAGCCTCAAAAGATGTTGAGAAGCTGATGCACTTGCAAATGTACACAGTGTCCAGGGATTCTGTTTCCATAGTACCCACTAGGGCTACGGGTCTCAGCTTTGCTGGGGACTCGGGTTAGCCTCTGGGAAGTCTGGAAACCCAACTTCTGTGTTGCAAAGTCTTCGGAGTCCGGCGGGAGCTTCGGAGATGCAGACCAGACAGATGCGTCTTTGGTGCCTGCCAAGCAGAGGAGTAACTCCAAGGGGTCTTCCTGACCAGTGGGTGGCACATTTTAAGAGTCTGTACAATCATGAAAGTGATACTGTGACTACAGCGGAATGGGAGGAATGCCGATCGGGCAAGGTCGAATTCTCACTCCAAGAAATTACCCAAGCAATCAGAGGGCTAACTCGCAACAAAGCACCCGGGCCTGATGGGACGCCACCTGACCTTTACCTGAGTAACCCTGATCTCTGGGCTCCCATTATGACGAGGGTCCTAAATGCAGCAATTGCCACGGGACTGCCACGGTCTTGGTCTACGGCACGGATTGTCCCTATTTTTAAGAAGGGGTGTAGGGACAATCCACAGTGCTACAGACCAATATCGTTGATAGACGTATCGGCCAAACTATTGGGCAGGGCAATTTTGAGTCGCTTGATGTCATGGACAGAAGAACATAACATTATAGCAGACACTCAATACGGCTTTAGGCCAGGCAAGTCTACCAGTGACCAATGCTTGAATTTGTACCTATTAATAACTAAATACACAAAGGCTGGTAAAGGCACACTATTCATGGGTTTCATGGACCTGGCGGCAGCCTTCGATAATGTTAACAGGAGCAAACTTTGGGATCTGATGACCAACCTGGGAATTGAGCCTGGACTCATTGACATCTTAAAAGAATTGCACTGGAACACCACTGCCAGGGTCCGCTGCACAACGGGGGGGGGGGGGGGGGGGGGGGGGGGGTTGACGGATCCCTTCCCCTGCACGAGTGGAGTGAGGCAGGGGTGTATCCTTGCCCCTTTTTTGTTCTCTCTCTACATTAACGATTTGGAGAGAAGGTTGGTTGCCTTAAATGTGGATTGTCCCAAAGCTGGAAATCGTCACATACCGGTTCTACTGTATGCTGACGATGCCGTCCTGCTTGCCAGGACGGCCGTGAGCCTACAACAATTGGTCAATGGATTTGTGGAGTTTATGGGCGAATTAGATTTGTCCATAAATTTGAGCAAATCGTATGTCATGATAGCTGGCAAGAAACCAAGCAGGAAATTTGCTTTTAAGATAGGGTCGCACAAATTGGAAACAGTGAGCTCTTTTTCTTATCTGGGTCTACTGTTTGACGGGGATACAAATTTTGATCTGTTAATGGAGGATAGATGCAGAAAGCTGGTATCGGCAAATGGGGCTATTCATAACTTTGCTCGTAGACTGGGGAGGTGGTCGCCGGAACAGGTGATGAATCTGTATGTGGCGGTTAGCACTGCAAAAGCCATTTACGGAGCGGAGGTTTGGGGATTTAGAGATGTAAGGCCCCTGCAACTGCAGGAAGATACATTTTTTAGGAGGATATTGAAGCTACCACAGGGTACCCCAGCAGGTATAACACACACAGAACTGGGGTTACCTTATATCACCGACTGGGTAAAGGTGAGACCCATTATGCTATGGCTTAGGTTATGGGTGAATCCCGCAGCGGAACTAAGCAGGCAAATAGCTCGGGACTGCTTGCAAATGGACAACCACCTACGTATCCCATGGCTGAGGTACATAAAAGAGACATTGGATTCAATCGACCACCTATCTCTTTTCAGTGATCCTACCTCCATTACCCCCACATGTAGAAACCATATTAAGAGAACGCTACTGGATAAATTTGAAGCACAAAGAGCAAGCACTGACTCCTTAAAGAAATCAGTTATAGCACACCACCGAGTGAGCAATGGAGCAGGAATGGAGCCCTATTTATATCTAATGCATAATCACCAGGACAGATTTTTAATGTGCCGTTTTAGGCTCAACCTGTTACACCACATTTTAGCTTATCCTCCAGGTTTCACAGTAACGGTTGAGCAGAAGGGTGCCTGCGGCTGCGACAATAGGTCTCCGCAGGACACCTTTCATTTTGTACTTCTGTGTTATTTTTATCAAATCCCCGTCGTAAATTTCTTGTTCATATCCTAAAGGAGGCTAAAATACGTGAAGCCAAGAGTGCCCTGAATTTCTTACAAATGGCCGTGGACACCCGCACTTTGTGTTCGATTGTAAATTTCTTGAGAGTGTCGGTAAGATTGAGGAATACCCGTGACTGAATAATGATAAATTAATAATGTAATGTGCCCTTTGCAGAGTGCCTTTTTAAAGCTCGTTTTTAACCTGTTTTTAATGTCCGTCGGCTCAGATCTAATGTAAATATACTGTACACTGTATATTGTATTTATATTTTGTACTTTTTATGTTGATTTTTAATCAGCGAAATAAAGATTTACTGAACTCCAAGGGAGATTCTTCAGTCATCTAGTCGTGTAGATCGTCGAAGCTCCGGGATTTCTCTAGCAGAGTTTCATCCAGGTGTAATCTAAGGTCCTGTAGCCAGGGGATCCCTTCTTATACCCAAGGAAGGGGTTGGACATACTCTGGGGACCCACCTATGGGAGGGTCAGGAAAGAGGGGTGGCAAAACCCATTTCCTTTGTCCAGTTTAGCACGAGAGCAGGGGCTGGTAGCCCCTGCAACCGGTTTGAACTGGAGTATGCACAGGGACACCAAATGTGCCCCCAGTGCTGGACTTCAAAGCACTCTTGGAGTGAACCCACCAAGCCCTAATCAACTAAGGCCTGTGTGGGAGGTGGTCACACCTCCCTGTGACAGGAAACCTATTGTCCAGGCCTCCCCTGCCGGAGTTTTAGTCAGCAGCAGGAGGCCAGACTCATGTCTGTGGCTGGCAGCATCCATTTTGTGATGCCAGGGCTCTGTAAGCTGGTACTGGGTATACTGGTGATGTCATGTCTCTCCCTCTAGAAGGGTGGGATCATGCTCCCACACCAGTTACTGGTGTGGGGGTATGATTCTAAGGCGTTTGACACCAAACACAACATGTTTCCGTGCAGCCAGTCCAAAGTTAGCCTTTACCGTTTGGTTATATTGCACTTAAGAGTATATGGTCAGGCTGCATCACAGAAAACCCCGGAGAAGAGATTCCGAAGACTGCAGAGGGGCTCTGCTCATGCAGGGGCACCCTCTCACACAAAATCAAGCACCCTGCCTTCAGGATTGATAAGGCCTGCAATAGGGGTGACTGATAGGTTTATATGTGCAGTGATAGGGTGAGATATAGTGAACCTATATCTCAGTAAGGAGTGCATGCACCACCTTACTCAGGCTGCAGTAGCAGACCTGTGTGTCATTTTGGAGGGCTTCCCAGGGGTGGCATAATACATGCTGCACACCCTGGTAGGCCTCAGTGGTACCTATGCCCTGGGTACATAGTATACCACATACTAGGGACTTATAAGGGTGTCAAGGTCCTTGAATCCTCGGAGTCGTACGATGCTCAAGTGGGTTCCACCCCTTGATATCCCCAAGGTCTGAGTGAAACCGACAGACTCGGAGGGATCAAGTGAGGGAAGGAAAGGATGGGGACAGCGGGGAGGGAGACCTGAAACGAGAGCAAAGCACCATGAAATTTACCATACAATTACAGCACTAGGAAATAGTACTACCATGAAACATACGCTACGCCTGGCGCTGTACCTGTAAAAGAAAGTAAGCAGTGTAGACATTTTCTCATGAATACCAGCGGGAAGTGTAGCACCCAGCCACCTGTGCATATGTCGGGTAGCCAATAGAGGGTAGGAGGAGTGAAGCGACTCTCCATACTTGCTGCGCCATTCCTCCTATAAATACATATATCTACATAGATGGCAAACAAACAAAACTGCAAGAAAAGACACCACAGCTACTGAAATATCCTGCTTTCTGATAGGCAATGGTTTAGGGGTGCTTCAGGAGCACGGAATTTGAACCCAGGTTATTCTCCACACCTCTGTGTGGTAAGGAAGCTTACAAGCACAACCGGGGTTTCAATGAAAATAAATGGTGAAAACAATCACAACATTACACCTTATAGTGCCACAACAATGGTAATCGTTAGCCTCATGCACGCAACCGTATTTACATCCCCAATGAGGTCAAGATCCCCCCCTTGCCCTTCCGCTTTGTTTTTAGGGGCGAGACGGGGTTCGTTCCCAGCAGCCGCTGGGTTTTCTTGAGCCAAAGACTTGGGGTTTGTTACAGCAAAGGACTATGACATGCGGCGTTAGGCAAAGTAAGTCAAAGAAACTGCACCAATGAAAAGGCACGCCCCGCAAGAGTCACTCGGATCGTCCAACAGGGTGCCAAACTAAATTTGTACAAAGTCACGGAGAATCAATGGGAGGCTGATTCAATGGATCAAGTAGTGAACAAGGGTTGGTGCTCAGGACACCCCTACCAACGTTCCGTAGATCTGCCTGGAGCTTGCACACGGGACAATCTTGGAATCAACAGCATCGTCCGATGCCCTGGAAGGTGTCTTTAACGGCTTCCGGCGGCGTGATGACGTCGCTCACGCATGAGACCAGCGGTGCTTGGGAAGTGGAGTTCTTCCCGGCACCGGTGTCCTGGCAACGCCGATGAACCTGCAGTGTTCCTTCGGCCGCCGCGGTGAGCCGTGACATAAGGGCACCCCAGAATCCAATCTTTGGTGTAGCTAAGGTACTAGGAATCCATTTAGGTGAGAAAGCAGATAGGCGGGGGTCCTGAATAGCAGGATCCCAGCCAAACTAAGTCAAAAACCAGCAAAACATTAGGAACAAAGAGGGGGCAACCATGTAGTCAGATTCCACCTTCCTCCAACGGTGAAGGCAGCAGCTTCGGTGATGAGGTTGAGTCATCGTCAGTAATACCAGGGCAGCAATGTGAAGTGAGGCGGTGCGAAGTGTGGTGGCCACAGATCACAGTGAAAGCAGTGGCTCGGTAACAGCATCAGGCGGCGACATCGCTGAGACCAGGGTTGCGGTGAGAAGTGGGGCAATGCTCTCTGTGGTGCCTTCAGGTCACGGAGGCGACAGCAGCTTCGCTGATGGCGTTGCATTGTTTTTCTTCTGTTACAGCACAAAACACACAGTTGCTAGTGCTGTTGGCAGATGAACTTGTAGTCTATGATGTTCCTGAGACTTCCAACAGGAGGCAAGCTCTACTTCAAGCCCTTGGAGAAACTGATGTAATAAGTTGCAGAAAATTCAGTCCAGTCCTTTCACTGTTGAAGACAGAAGCAGCAACTGAAGGCCAACCGAGCTAAGCAACACACAGCAAAGGGACAGTACTCCTCCTGAGAGCTCTTCCTGCTCTTCTTCTTGGCAGGTTCCTTAGTCTAAAAGAGTGCTAAAGCTCTGGGGGTCAGGGCTCCAATACTTATACTATTTCTGACCTTTGAAGTAGGCAAAATTGAAAGATCGTCATTCTTGCTCACACGATCCAGTTATTTCCTGCTCTGTCCTAGACACTCCCCAGGAGCTGGAGACTTCTTTGTGCAGAACAGGTCCAGCCCTATGCATGTGTCAGTGACAACTCCTCTCCCTACCTTTAGCCCAGGATGACCCATCAGCCTGGAGATGGGCCATCAGGATATGCAAGGGACACCTTTGTGTTGCTGTCTAGAGTGTATGCAGGAGACCCCAGCTGCCAGCTACACAGATGTGGTTGCCACAAGCAGGCACAAAATGGTTAAGCAAGAAAGTGACCCCTTTTTAAAAGAGACATTTTCACACACACAATTTAAAAGCCATCTTTACTAAAAGATGCATTATTAAATCCTGAGTTCAGAGAACGGAAACTCCAATTTCCTAACTCTTCCGAATTAAAACTTAAACTTGTAAAATTTTACATGGCAACTCCAATGATTAGCTATGGGAGAGAAAGCCTTTCAATAGTGAAAAAGGAAAATGCTTAGCATTTTTTTCTATCAGGACATGTAAAGCACATCACTACAAGTTCTACCTTTCTACCTATACTGCACCCTACCCATGGGGCTGCCTTGCGCCTTCCTTATGGGTGACTTACATGTAGGAAAAGGGAAGGTTAGGGTCTGAAATGTGGGTGCACTTGCAAGGTCGACATGGCAGTCAAAAAACGCACATACAGACGTTGCAGTGGCAGGTCTAAGACACATTTGAAAGGTCACTTGTGTGGGTGGCATAATCAGTGTTGCAGGCCCACTAGTAGCCTTTGATTTACAGGCCCTGGGAACACTTGCGCACTTTACTAGGGACTTATTAGTAAATCAAATATGTGAGTAGTGGACATACCAATGAATTACCCAATTTGCATGGAGAGCATGTGTGCTTTAGCACTGAATAGCAATGATAAAGTGCCCAGAGTCTTAAAACCAACAAAAACCAGGTCAAAAACAGGAGACCAAAAAGCAAAAAGTGTGGAGATAAACCTGCCAAAAATGCCAGGTCCGACAAGAGCCTTAGTGTAAATGTTAGATACACAGATGTCAATTTGGGGTAGTCCATAGTAGCAGCTCCTACCCCTCGCCCTACTTTTCATATCCATGTTACGGTCATTGATAATTCTTCCTTGGTGCAATGGAAGACATTCAAGTCCTTGCACTCATAGCAAAGAATTGGATTATGGGGTGTAGCTGTGGGTGTGACACATGATCAATCCTGCAAAGGGAACTGGATGCCCCTTCTGACATTGTTTTGAACTGATGCCCATGATTTTATACTGAGGAAGTCTATGTCAATGTTAAGTCTATGCACTTTATATGTTTATTTCTTAAGTAAGAGTGGGCTGCGGAGCTCTTTCTGATCACACAGTTAAAGTCTGTAACCAACTTTATCTGCTGGTTAGGTATCAAAGCAACCATATTAAAATTTAGGACACTTAAGAATGGGGTTCTTCAAACAATCCTTGCATTTGGGGAATTTTAATCTTTGCAGGATTGCCAGCTGCCTTAGCTTGACCTGATCAGTCCCAATAGGCCCTGCTGTCTCTGTTAGTGCTTTATAAACTTTTCAAAAAAATAAAAATACATAAATACTCACAGATAGCATCACGAAAGTGTAAACACAGATCCAGATCAGGATCAGAATCTACAATCATCCCACCAAATCCCTTGTAAAAGTGACATCTGAGCGCTCCACCTAGGGGAGTGATGAGGGCGGAGGAGAAAGGAATTAGGGAAGGAGAAGAGAGGAGAAGATAGGAGAGGAAAGGAAAGGAGGGAAGGCCAAGAATGAAGAAAGAACATGAAGGAGAAGATGTGAAGGTTATGGGAGAACAAGGGGGAAATGTTAGAATAAAAGTGTGAAAGAGACAAATAGACAGACAGACAAAGAGAGAAGACATAAGTTGCGGGTCAGAAAGCAGCAAGTTGAATGAAAATGTATATATGGAAAGAGAGGGACACAAGGGTGAGGAAATGAGGGAAAGAGGGTCGGTGGGAGAGAGAAAGAGACCAATATTAGACATATGTCAGCCTTTAAATGAGTGTGAGAAATGGGAACAAATAAAGGAAGTTTGACAAAGATGGGTGACCTAGGGGATAAGGAGAAGGAAGGCATGAAATATTTTTGAAAGTGAGATAAAAAGAGACAGAGAAAGTAACATACGAAGAAGGTATTAAAATCCAAATATGTTAACTGAAAATAGGAATTACAAATACAGTGGGGGATTCAAAAGAGGGTGTGGCCAATATAAGAGATATGATTAAGAAATACATTTTTCATGCAAAATTTGTAGCCCCTTCTTTACCATACTCTTCATCCCTCCACTTTCCGTTGGCTTATGATTCAGGGTAAGCTATGATGGGAGACAGGGTGGGTGAATAACATATGAAACATCCTTCTACAGTAGCTGCAATCATCATCATCCAAAAATCCATCATTTTGGTAAGAAACCTTAAAAAGTTGAACATAAATAAAACATGCAATATCACACAATTTGTTGTCGCAGTATTAACAAAGTGCATCATAACACAGGGGTGAAGAAGATGAGAAACTCCACATAAAATTGGATCAGACACCAGTCCAGTGACAAAAACCTAACAATCGGTCCACTAGTCATCTGACTGTGCTTAAAGTGTCTAGTGTCATAGAGGGCACCACCCACGTGAAAACTTAAGTATATAATAGGCAGTCAGTAAGGATGCACGCAGCACAAATAAAATACAGTAAGGGACATAAGAAAGTGCATTCATAGTATGAACTAATGTGTTCATAACAAAAAATAATACAAATACATTAAACAAAACATCAATTCAATGCTCTCAGCATATCCTAAAATGATTTAACAATCTTCACCTTTCATCTATCTAATCAAGCACACAATGTACTAAAACCAGCTAATGCCAAAAACAATATAAGGCAAAGTATTGGATAAAAATAATCTAAGCGCTGCTTGAAAATTGTGGAAACCCAAAGTAAGACACAGCTGTCCAATCTATTTGCATCTAGGTTTCACATACATCGGACGTAAAAATAAAACATGTTCAATATTTTCAACAGCGTAATTAGTGCACAGTTCACATAAGGCCCCATTATCGGAGTCCTTTTTCTACTCGGCTGTATGCATATGGAGAATAAGGACTCTAAAACAAAACTTCATGAACAAGGGCATAGCCAATGTAGGGGAAGTTCATGAATAAGGAAATTAAAAGTGTTCTCTGTAAGGGTGGGCGTAGTTGACGGAGTACCACTACAAGGAATTTGTGTGAACAAAAACTCCGTGAACTCCACTCCGTCTCTTCCCCATTAATAAAACAGAAACCTCATATATCCTTGATAAAACAACAAGTAACTCTACCTTTACATGCAAAAACGAATATAGTCATCTCACGAAAATGAAAATACAGCCAGCAGTGAGAGACGTGATGATTTTGATGTCCTCCCTTACCTAGGGAGAGAAGCAAGCAAATGCCTTGGACAAAAGAGCATATCATTCTGAAAGATGTGGTGGTGGTCCCATCCTCCTAGGACCACCCCAAGCATAGTTATGGGCAAAAATACAATCCCAACCAAAGGTCCTGCAAAGCATTATGTGACAAGATTCTAGAGTGTAGTGAATATCATAGTATTCAATATCAAAACATTCCTCAAGGGGCAGGCTCTCTGGCTCAGCTGCTCAACAGAGAGCTAATACTATAATATTCACTGCACTTTAGAATCTCTCCCCATAATGCTTTGCTGGACCTTTCGTTGGCATTGTATTTTTGCCCATAACTTTGCTTGTGGTGGTCCTAGGAGGATGGGACCACCACCGAATCATTCAGCATGATATGCTCTTTGTGTTCAAGGCATCTGCTTGCCCTCCCCATAGGTTAGGGGTGACCCCAAAATCATCACCTCTCTCATTGCCTGGTATTTTTCAGAATTTAATTTTGTGGATTGGTTATATGCTTTTTAGCATGTAATGGTAAAGTTGTGTGATCAAAGGGTTGTGGGTGCAGTAGCTAACTCTGCTATGTGGCATAGTCGGAATTATTGCATGAATTCCGCGTTTTAATGTAATGCGCAGTTAACAAATCTCTGCAGCTTCAGCTAGTGGAGCGGAGTTCATTGTCCACGGTTAGTTCTTTGGGGAAGATAACTTAATGATCGTATGAAATTATTTTCTTGAGCAGCTAGAAGGGTAACAGATGAGTACCCCTAGCTTTCAGTCCCAAAAAGTGTTGCTGTTTGGCCTTTGGCCTGGTAGACCTCAACGGACGGTGGAATGTCCCTAGACTGGGCTGTTTTAAACAATTTAAAAATAGCAGCAGACCTATGTGTGAGTGTGGCCTTGCTCTTCTCTAGATGTTGTCACCAACAAAGTCTGTCATCAAGCTTGATTCCCAGATACTCAAAACTAACAGCCTTGTCTAGCATCATATTGCCCAGTCTCATTTTCCCCTTGTGGTACATATTTGGGTTGAAGATCATTATCTTTGACTTAGAGATGTTTCCTTCCAAACTGTTAATTATGCAATGGTATTGAAAAGAGACCAATACATTTTCAAGGTCACTATGGGGCCGGAAGATCAGGATGGTATCGTTGGCAAACAATAACGCCGGGACTATTACCCCATTTAACTTTCGTGAATCATTGACGCAGCCATTAAGATGGTCAATGGCTTCATTTATATATAATGAAAAATGTGTAGGGGCCAGAACATACCCTTGTCTCATCCCCCCAAAAGGTGTTCCATTATGTAAGTTCACCATTGCTGCCTTCCTCTGACCTGGGAGTAAATTTCCACATGAAGCCTCACTATGATGTTGAGAAGGGAAGGTGGAAATCCTATTGGTGTTTCCTATTGGAAATATCTTGGCACGTCCATGAGGGCAATGTATAAATGATCATTGGTTATTTTAGTATGCTTCCATAAGAATATTGTCAAATGGCCAGAATGACCATCCCTTTTTTTGCCCTAAAGTCTGCATAAAAGTGTGACAGTATGCTGTTTTGCAACATCCAATCCCCCAATTTATTAAGGACCTGGCGAGTGAAGACTTTTTGAATATTATCAAAAAGGAATATGGACCTATAGTTCGAGGGATGTCCTATCCCCCTTTTTTATACACTGGAATGATTACAGTCCCTAACCAGGTAGAGAGAACTTGGGCACCTGTAACAATAAAGTTAGACAACACATGGATGTAAGGTACCCAAATTGCTGGTTATGATTGAAATACGTCTCCCTGTATTTCATCAGGCACAGAAGCCCTCTGTAGCTTTAAACTCAGAGTTTTGGTCATGAAAAAAAAAACACAATGTGCAAGGGATGTGAAATGTTACCGACCTCTACTGAATGGACAATGCCCTGGTTGGAAGTCTCTTCCACAAAGTATAGTTATGTAAAATGATACTTCTACTTGGGGGGTTCAATGTGATGTACAGTTGTGGTAAAATCCTTAATACTCCCATGGGCAATAATGTACCAAAATAGTGCCGTGCCCCTACGTTTAGAGGCCTCAAGTAAGTCCAACCAGTTATCTTCCTCGCATTTGGATTTGCTAGAGTGCAGGATCTTGTAATAATTGGTTCTAGCAAGTTTCACTCCTTCAAGGACTACCTTGCTTAACTGCTTTAATTAATGTAGATTTCGCCTTGGGCACTCTTAATTGAACCATGGAAAAGAGCCTATTTTTCTGGAGACCTTTGTATGAATTATTTTCCAAAAATGTTCCATTCATTCAGCAAATATTTGCTCGTGAAGCTTCAGTAATTGGATCTGGTCAACTGGGCAATTAATATGTCCTTATTTTCTACTATTCTAGACCACTTGACAAACCTATGGTTATTTCCAACCTGAATGACAGGGTGAGCAATCCTAGAGGAATCTAATGATACTTCTAACATGAGATATGATAACAGCAAACTCAAGGGATAATGATCATTGCCGGCTCTAGTGTTGACTTTAAAATCAATAATTTTATGTCAGATAGAAATATCCAATAAAATATAATCTTACAGACTATAAAACAAGCCTCTAGTAAATGTAGGTTTCACGGCATGACACGGAGACTAATATTATGCAAATCTCCTTTATTGACAGGTCACAGCAGCAACAATTGAAGAATCTAGAACTTCAATAACATTCCAACAATTTATAAAATCCTCCAACATGCAGCCTTCTCCCTGCTTTGTTGCTGCTGCTCACAGATAAGTACATCCCCTACAGGCCATTTGTTGTTGTGCTGTATGCTTATTTACCTGTATTGATAACACCCCACCCAACCCCCATAACAATATTGCTATTCTCCCTCGTGTCCCCTTACTACCTAACCCCTAATTTCTCAGACATTGGTCAGATTATTGATATAAAAAATGCCAGGGATGGTAGGTGGTGCTTTTCCCAAATTAACTACCTTTTCGCTTATAGTCTCGAGGCAGAGGTCTTCCCACATACGTACCCAAGCCAATACCATGTCTGTTTCGGCTCTTTAAGGGCAAAAAGGATGCATTTCCCAGCACGTCGGTCTCTCCTACTGAGACCACTCTCACGCTTCGGTCAAGTGGCGCGGCTCAGGGAGAACACGGCGGCCAGCGAGTAGTTGGTTGCGGGAGCTCCCGTGAGTCAGGAGCAAATACAGAGCCAAAATGGATTTGAAAGCCTACAGGTAAAATGCGACAATGGATTTGATTAATGCTTAAACACTAATTCTGCCAAGACGCCGAAAATAAACAGGCGAGCGATTTAGAGAAAAGGGGAAAACGCTTACTGGGTTCTGTTGAATCTAGAACCAGGAAGCAGTTAGTGGACTCAACGCTTGGTGTCTTCTGATTATGGAAGGCAGTTGGGCGTTTGCTTTTGGCCGGAGGGCTGGACGCGCGGAGTTGGCGAGAACAACTTAAGCACCTAAGGCGGATGCTGCCTGCAGTCAGTCCCGGGAGCCTCTGGAAGGGCAGGACTCATTGTGGTCCCATGCAGCTCGGGAGTTAGGATGCCGCCGGAAAGCCACTGCAAGGCTCCCAACCCAGGGCGGTAGAGGCAGGGGAAGCACAGTTGCTGCTCCTGAGTTAGACGCTGCAAGATAATTTGCTGAAGACGGTGGAGCCGGTGTTGGGGAAATTCACGCATGGACTTGGACTTCAATTGGCCGATCAAGTAAGTGTAAATGTAAATCTGGATAACGAGTTGGGTGGAACAGGCTTAACTCGGGGGAATCGGGCACTCTGGATAATAAAACGGGGGCAGACCTTCGGATTTGATATCAAGGGGCCAGAATAGGTGCACATTAAGAAGTACAAGTTTGAGCTCTGTTAAAGTGAACAACCAAATTTGAGATAGTGTACAGAAACAGAGTCCCATTATCGTTAAAAAAGTCTTACCTCCACAAGAAATAGTTGCGACTGAAGACTGGATTGAAACAGAAAAACCAGGAAAGTAAAACATCCTCTTCAGAAGCAACACAACCCAAAACTTACCCCCTCAGCAAGGAAGTAATTCAAGGTTGCACCGAACACATTAACATTAAAACCAATAGTCAAAGCGCCTATGAGCAACCCTACAAAGTTACCTGAATTTACAGAAGGCCTATAAAGTCCTAACAGTTTCCAATTACTAGAGAGAGACCTGGACTTACCAGACTTACCAGAATTAACAGAGGAGCTAATCATAGTACAATCAATAATGGTGGATAAAGTTTATAAAGTACAAGAGGATATGCCCTTATTAAGTGAGAGTCCTGCCTCCCCAGAGAGTCAGCAGATTCATAGCCAGCCTGTGGAGCCTGCCCCAAAGTTAGGTGAGCCTCAAAAAGAACATCATGAAGATCATACCTCAACAAGTTCAGTTTCAGATTTTTTGCAAATGCTGACCAAAGAAGTTAGAGATAGGTTTACAGTTTCAAAAAGAAATCAAGCGGATATTAAAATGTCCTGTGAAAAGATGGAACTGAAGTTGGATTCTTTGGCAGTGAGGACCGTAGCTTTAGAACTTACAGTTGCTGAGTTAGTTTTGTAGACGGAGGATAACATAAAAGATATACACTTAATGAAAGAAAAGGATATGGGCTTTCCGGATAAATTAGAATCTCTCCAAAACTCTCATAGGAGGACTAATATCTGTTTGTTGAAAGTTCAGGAAGGAACAGAGGGAAGGAATGTTAAGGAGGTTGTTGCAAAGCTAATTAAACAAGCTACCCTAATTGAAACTTTGGTCCAAGATCTGATGGCTGATATACAGCGGGTACATAGAAGATCCGTTCAGATTGAACATAAATAAAACAAGAGCTTGGAAAATCCTAGTTTATTTTCAAACCTACAGTTTAAAAGATGAAATTCTAAATAAGGCACTCAAGATGAACACGTTAAATGCTGACGGAATAATGTTTCAAATAAGATCCGATGTTTCCTTGATAACAGCAACCAGGCAGTGGAAGCTGGGAAAATTATTAGAACCTCTCAGAAAACTGGATGCTACAGCTCAGCTGAAATTCCCGGCCCTGTTGAAAGTAATGGATAATAATAAAATGGAGTCATTTAGACGGGTAGAAGATGCGGAGAATTTTCTGCAGTCTATTTCAGTGGGCACAGAGGTAGTAAGAGGTTAATAAGGAAACCCATACATCGTCTCACCCCCACCGCCATTCTGTACCAAAGGCTTAAAGGAGTAGATAAAACATATAGAAGTGCTATAAAATGTATTTTTTTTTCTTCAGTTTTTTCCAAGATCTCATTTAGTAAAGTATGTTTAAATTCCTGACTCAAGGAGGGGGAGCTTCCGAAGGCCAGGGTAGGGCCATAGGAAAGGGAAGTAGGGGCTCTCCAAGGAAAGGGTTAACGGGGGAGTGGAGGGAGGGTGAGGGTGGGGAGCACAGGGTGGGGTGCAGTGGGAGAAAACAAAAACAAATTCCAAAGTAAGGCTCTGAAAAGGATTTGTGTTCTAGATTTTGAGTTCTTTCTTGGAACTTAAATGGGTTAAGATTTAAATACAAGATGGAAAAGAGTCACCAATATTTAAGAGACTCCCCAGAACATAGTTTTATACTTCAGGAGACCCATTTAATGGAGAATGAGATGAAAACTGTTGTGTCACCAACTCCTCAGGATCGGAACGATGCTCATGAATGATCCACCTCTCGATAGCTTCAAGTCTGTATGCCGTAATAGCGCAGATCAGTGAAGTGATCGAGCGAGGGAAGGAAAGGGTGGGAACAGCGGGGAAGGAAACCTAAAACAACAGTAAATATAATCTGATAAATAACAGATAAGATACATATATTGTTCACTATATCTATGATAAACATAATATTCTCATTCTGTACCTGTAAAGGAAAAGAACATAAGCTTGTCAGATGAGCCCTTTGTATTTATTAATGTTCCTATTATCAGCATAGGATCAGACCCCAAAAAGAAACTTTTGATACTGACACCCTATAAAGAAAATGGTGCAATTAGTACAACCACTATTCTTATTTGTACGTTTCTTCTAGCAATTACATTCTACTTTCAATAAACTCCAACCTACTCATTAATTGCGAAGCCTGGCATCACAGGGTAATAAGAGATATGAACACAAAGACTGCTATTGAGTGCGGCCTGAAGGCAGAGAAACACATATAATTAACTGTGCATGATGATATTCATGACGTATTTGAGCAAAAAGTGCACTACATATATACACATGTGATTGTTTGTATATGTGAAACACAGTTACTTCACAATGTATTAACAAACACAGTTGTACCATGTGAATTGTTGTCCAGGATACATACAATGAACAAACAAACACATAACATATAACTGAAGGCTGTGCAATTCCAGTCAAAGCACTTTAAAGGCCACTAACAAATGTTTGAAATGTATTTGAAACAAGCAGGTATTCCTACTACCTGCATGAGACCACAAATGTGTGTCTCTTTAACAGGAAGGAACACCGCACTGTTAAGCTATGCACTACGGTATAGCAATATTGTCGAAATCGGGCCGGTATCCTAAATACCTGAATGAAAACAAAACAAGTGTCTCTTCAACAGCAAGAGAAGCCGCAAATGAAACAAGGTCAATCTTATCTCCCAAACCAAAGTTTTGACCGAGAGAGATTAAACACTAGCTTCTTGTAACACCAAAATACCCATAACTGAAGAGGTGGTGTAGCGACGACCTTAGTGGACCTCACACAAGAGAATAAACAGAGCGCCTCACTGCTGGCTTCCGGTACAACACACGAGCCACTGGAATAATCAGCGATGCTGCGGGGAGGCGGATGTGCTTTTGAGTCCTTTCACTTCCCCTGACGGCAGCCTGCCTCCCGCATGGTATCACGGGAGTTGTAGTCTGTTCATCATGCTTCCTCGAGGACGCCCTGGAATCGTCAATACGGCAGCTGGCAAGGTCTCGCTGTGAGACAGGGTTCATGCCGATATTAATGAAAATAAAGGAAATATGACAGTACATCCTCCTTCCTCCTTCCTCCCTGTCGAACTTTGATATCTTTCTGGGATTTTTGTAATGAAATGCAGTAATCATCCTTGGAGCGTGTATGTTGGTTATTGGTTCTCACAAATGTTCTTCTGGTCCATAACCTTTCCACGCCACGAGATACCATCTCTGTTTTCCCCTTAGTTTAGTATCCAGGATTCGGGATATCTCATATTCTTTCTCACCGTTCACCCATAAGTGGATAGGTCTTTTCTTGACGGGTGTAACAGAGGGTTTCAACAATGAAACATGAAACACAGGGTGAATTTTCATTGTAACAGGTAAGGCAAGTTTGAACTGTAATGTTGCCCCTTCCTTCCTGTACAATGCCCCACCACAGATGACTAAGACAGTTGGCAAGGGTTGAGGGGTTTATTCAGGAATTACACACTCCAGCAGGAGCGCCGGTACGGAGCTCCTTCTGCTATTCGAATCGGCGCGCTAATGCGCCCCTAAGATGGCCGCCGCCGGATGTCCGGTGACGTCACGCCTAGCGTGCCGTCGACTAGACCGCAACACCACATCTCCCCCCTTTACAACACAATAGTCAATGTCCCTCTTAACAATAGAACAGTCTTACTTGTGGTCTAGGTTGAACTCCTCGAACCTTCGTGGGAGCAGTATTCTTCTTCCGCAGCGTGTCCTCCTGCTTCCTGCGCCTGCGGTCGGGGTATTGCCCCCCCCACTCGGATCCGCTTCCCCACACGCTTCTTGGGGCTCAGCCCCACCTAACTCAGTCCCACGGTCACCAAGTCCCGGAGTCTCGACTTCCCCTCCTCTTGGACTCCAGGATCCCTTGGGAACGCTTCCTGCTTCCCCCTCTGGTCTCCTACTCTCGCCTTTCCCCGCCGGTGTGGCCCCAGCTCCTGCCTCGCCGTCCAGCTCCAAGTTCCGTTCAGTCTCATTGACTCTGGTGCATCTTGCCATCCGATCTTGTGCCCAAATCTTCCCGTCACTCAGTAAGGCTGATGTGGAATAGGGTTCTACCACTTGGAAGGGGGGCGTGAACCTACTGTCCCCTTTCCTTCCCTGTGTAGGCAGTTTCACCCTCACCCACTCTCCTCTCTCCAAGGCGGCTTCCTTGGTGTTGTGCCTTGCGTCGTAGTAGTTCGTGTATACGGCTTGTGCTTTCTCCAAGTTTCTGCGCACCACTGCCGGTGACCAATGACTCTGCACCGCGAGCCTCTTCCAAGCTACATTGTCTCGGGTGAACGGTTCTCTTCCTCTCAGAATGCGGAATGGGCTGCAGCCTGTGGACGAGGGAGTTATCCGGTACGCCCATAGCATACGCTTGAGTTCTTTCTCCCAGCTTGCTCCCTGGCCGATTGCCGCTTGCACTGACCCCATTATCACCCTGTTGAATCTCTCCACTGCTCCATTCCCAGCAGGGTGGTAGACCGGCGTGCGCCTGACAGTTATCCCGTTCCTGTCCATGAAGGCCTCCCACTTCGTGGATGTGAACTGTGGGCCGTTGTCACTGAGGATTCCCTTGGGGATCCCTTCTCTGATGAACACCTCCGTGAGGAATCCCAGGATGGTATCTGTCTCTGCGTTGTCATCCACATGGACTTCTGGCCACTTCGAGTACCTGTCCACGACCACAGTGAGGTACTTCTGGTTGCCACTGGCGTCTTGTATGGGACCTAGAACATCTATGGAGATCTCTTCCCACGGGTTTTCCGGGAAGTCGAAGCGTCCCAGCGGTGGGCGCAGCACTTTCTGCGTCTTGTCTGCATTGTTGCATTGCTCACACGTTCTGACGTGTCTTTCCACCGCGAGGTCCAACCCTGGCCACCAATAGTCCTCCTTCACTCTTCCCTTCGTTTTCACGATGCCCAAATGTCCTTCGTGGGCAAGAGCCACCACTCTGGGCCTCAGCGCCGTCGGGGGTACTACCTTGTTGCCTCGGAGCAGAAAACACGGGTTGTCCCCCAGCGACAACTCTTCCCTGACTTCCCAGTACTGTTTTAGTTCTTCTCCAAGCAACCTCTTCTCCGGCCACCCCTGCGTCACGTACGTTTTGACCGCCTTCACCTTCTCATCGGACCCATACTCTTCTTCCCACTCCTGCTTGCTGATTGCTCTTTCGTGATCGCTCATGAACGCCACTGCGTACTCGGCCCAAGTCTCTGCGTCTTGCGCCTCTGCCGGTTCCTTTGCCGCCGCCCTGCTCAGGTAGTCCGCCACGCGGTTCTTGGTGCCTGGGATGTACTCTACGTCGTACACGTAGTCGAGGAGTCGCAGTGTCATCTTCGCAATTCTTGGGGTAGCGTGCTCGTGGCCGTTGGACGTGAGCACTTTAATCAGGGGTTTGTGGTCTGTTCGTAAGAGGAACCGTCCTCCCCACAGGAACTGCCGGAATCTTTCCACTGCCCACACGACCGCCAGCATTTCTTTTTCAATCACGCTGAATTTGCGTTCATTGTCAGCCAGCGTGCGGGACGCGAAGCTGATTGTCGCTGTCACTCCTCGCGCCGACTGTTGCGTGAGCACTGCTCCAAGGCCTCGGTCGCTAGCGTCTGTGGTCAGGGTCGTGGGAGCCGTCGGGTCAAACCCTTGGATGGGTATGGCGCCACAGATTTCTCTCTTCACTTCCTCGAACTCTCTCTCTTGTTCCTCCTTCCATGAGAACGCTGTTTTCTCCTTCAGGATCGACCTCAGGTGGTGCGTCTTTGATGCAAAGTGGGAGACGAACTTGCTGTAGAACTCAGCCATCCCTAAGAATGTCCGTACCTCCTCCTTGCTAGTGGGCGTGGGTGCATCTCTGATGGAAGCTACGTTGGATGCCTTGGGTTTTATGCCTTCCTGACTGATTTCGTGCCCCAGGTATGTGACTTTCCCCAGTCCGAACTTGCACTTGTCCCACTGGGCCGTGAGCCCGTTTTGTTCCAGCACTGTCAAGACACCCGCTAGCCTCCGGTCATGTTCTTCCGTGGAGGCGCCCATCACCAAGATATCGTCCTGGAAGAACTGAATACCTTCCATCTTGTTGAACAGACGGTACATCAACTTTTGGAAGACCGCCGCTGCCGAGGCGAGCCCGAACGGCATCCGTAGGAACTTGTAGCACCCGAAAGGTGTAATGAATGATGTGAGGTGGTTGCACGATTTGTGGAGTGCGATCTGGTGATACGCAGATGTTAAATCCACAGTGGAGAACCACTTGGCGCCCTTGGTCTTAGCTAACATCTCATTGATGCGGGGAAGGGGGAACTTGTCCACTACAATGTTCTTGTTGAGTTCCCTGAGGTCCACACATAGTCTCACCTTCCCGTTCGGCTTCTGCGCCACGACTAAGGGGGCCAACCATTCCGCATTATCGATGGCCTCGATGATCCCGTTGTCCTCCAACCTCTGCAGTTCCTCTTGTACTGCCTCCCTGGTGCGGAACGGGATGTTTCGCACTTTGTGGGACACTGGTCGGGCTCCTTCTTTGAGATGTATTTTGTGCGTGAACTTTGTTAGCCTCCCTATGTCGTCTCTGAAGACTTCGGGGAACTCTTCCTTCCACTGCCTTGCTCCCACTTTGGGGTCGTCCTCCATCATGAGCACTTGTATGCGGCCTCCTGGGTTCAGCTTTATTTTCAGCTTCCCTTGATCTTTCCATCCCAACACTGATGGTCCCTTTTCTGCCACGTACAGTTTTCCTTCACACGTCCTGCCCTGGAACTCGAACGTTAGAGGGCAATACCCTACCATGGGTATGGGTTCCCCTGTGAATGTCACCGGGTGGATGTCCGCGGGGCGCAGTCGGTGTGTTGTGACAGGTGCAAAGTCCTCCTCCCATATCTTCCTCTTTATGATCGTGTAGGGGGACCCTGAATCTGCGACCATGGTGACTCCTACGCCCCCTATGGTCATGGCGCACCTCGGTTTCTTGTCGACCGCGCCGTCGATGCCCAAGACCTGGTCATCTATCATCAGGATCTCTTCGTCGTCCTCTTGCTCTTCTTGTTCTTCCTCCTTGGTCATCTCCTGCGCCACGTACTTCACCTGCTGCCTTGACGTCTTCCTTCGGCATACTCTCTCATAGTGCCCCATCAGCCCGCAGTACGTGCATTTGGCCCGGAACGCTGGGCACCCTTTGTCGTTGGCGGCGTGCCTTTCGCTGCCGCATCTGTAGCACCCGTTGGTGCTCCCTTGTCCCTGCGTCTGCTGTTTCGCGCCCCGGGTCATGGGCTTCCTGTGTTGTCGCGTGCTGTGCTGCTCCGTCGTCGTCTGTCTCTCGTGGCCTTTTCGGTCTTCTATCCTGCACACTGTTTGTTCAGGGTGGCGGTCCTTCTTCGCTGTCTCCGCACATCTCTTGGACATTTCTGCCTTCTTCACCATGGCTATCACCGTATTGAGGGGTTCGTCTCCGTTAGCCCACAGCTTATCTTGAATGGACGCATTCGCTGCGTGCATTACTATTTGGTCCCTAATCAACTCTTCCTGGAAGGCTCCGAACTTGCACGTTAGGGCCAGCTTCTGTAACGCCGCTACGTACTGGTCAATCGTCTCTCCTTTCTGTTGCGCTCTGTGGTAGAAGTTGTACCTGTCGACGGCTACACACACTGTCGGGCGGTAATGAGCATCCATGTCGTCGATCGCGTGTTGAAACACATCGTCATCCGCCGCGGGCCGGACCACCTTCACCAGATCGTCGTAAACCCTCTGACCTGCAGGGCCCAAATGGTGTAGCAGCATCCTCTTCCTGCGCGAGCTCGAGAACTCAGCGCCACTTTCCTCTTCCAAGGCGAACAGGAAATTCAAGAAGTACGGCTTCCAATCCTCCCATGGCATATCTGGAACCCCAGCTTTCGTGAGGAAGGGTATCGGGTTCGGCAGTCCCGTCGAAGTGGCACTCATCTTCCTCCTTGCCTCCGTTCGCCGCGGTCGTGGACTCGAGCTTCTCGACCCCTGGGTGCTGTCGGGGCTCCCTGCGTCCGGGTCGTCGTCGCGGTCTGTGGTGCCGCCGCTCGCGTTACGTCCTGTGACCCCCGCCACGATGCGTGCAACCGCCTCTCCACGTGGACTCTACCTGGGGCGGTTCCACCCTGTGGGGTTGTCGCGGTCCGGAATCGGCTCAGGGGGGCCCGTCAGGAATGTAGCGCTCTCGCCTTTTCTCTCCGCGACACTGCCGCGCTCCTGCTGGTCAGGGGTGGTGCCTGTGGGCGTCGTTGGCTGGCAGACCTCGAGACACTCACCCTGGAGGCAGCGCTGGGCCGTTTCACCTCCTCGTCGCCATTGTAATGTTGCCCCTTCCTTCCTGTACAATGCCCCACCACAGATGACTAAGACAGTTGGCAAGGGTTGAGGGGTTTATTCAGGAATTACACACTCCAGCAGGAGCGCCGGTACGGAGCTCCTTCTGCTATTCGAATCGGCGCGCTAATGCGCCCCTAAGATGGCCGCCGCCGGATGTCCGGTGACGTCACGCCTAGCGTGCCGTCGACTAGACCGCAACACCACATGAACACCACAGGATTAACACATTTCAACACTTTATATGGTCCTATGTATTTAGGTTAAAAAACATTGTTTTTCTTAAATAGAATATTCTTGGTTGATAACCATACAAGATCTCCTTTCTTATACACGGGACCCTGACGTCTGTGTTTGTCTGCCCCTTGTTTATATCATGTGTTTGCCCTTTGTAACTGTTCTGTGTTTCCCTTAGTGTTTCTTGGATGTGTTCAACTCTATTCTGTACTTCAGGAAGATTAAATGCTGAGCATGGGTGGATGAAAGTGAGGAATCTTGGGTGAAAACCATAGGTATTATAATATGGTGTGGTGTGTGTGGAACAATGTTTTGCACTATTATATGCTATTTCAGCTAACCACAAATAATCTACCCAGGCATCAGTGTTGGTATCTACATAACACCGAAGGTATTGTTTAATAGTCTGATTTACCCTTTCTGTTTGTCCATCTGTATGTGGATGAAAACTCGTGGATAATGCAATTTGGATTCTTAATGCAGAACACCACACCTTCCAAAAGCGAGCAGTAAATGGGGAACCTCTATCTGTAACTATTTGTTTCGGAAGACCATGCAGTCTAACCACATGTATTAATAAAAACTTGGCAAGTTGTTCTGATGAGGGTATAATATTTACATGCCACAAAATGTCCCATCTTCGTGAGATAGTCAACCACCACTAAAACTGTGGTGAATCCTTGATCTGGGGGAAGACCCACTATAAAATCAATTGATATGTTCTCCCAAGGTGTCTCAGGTGTAGGTAAAGGGTGCAATAGACCTTGTGATGCTGTGTGGTCTGTCTTCCTTTGTGCACATATTTCACAAGCTTTAATCGAAAAGGCAATATCTCTTCTCATTGAAGGCCACCAGAACTGTCTGTACATTTTTTCCGTAGTTTGCTCCAATCCGACGTGTCTTGCACTGGGCACATCATGGCACCATTGATATACCTGCTTTTGAAGCGGTTTAGTGGGGACTAATATTTGATTTCCCTGGATAGGGACTCCCTGTTTTAATTACCACTCTGCATGACTTTTGAACCATGTCTTCCATTTAAAGGTTTGAATTCCTCGAGCTACTTTCTGTAAGAAGTCACTTGTTTGTACTGCATAAACAACCTTTTTAGAAGGTATAATAGCGTGTTCCAAACATTCATCCTCTTCTCATATTGATTCCTGTATAGTTAGAGCATCCTCTTTTTTATTGTCTTTTCCAGGACGGAAGGTGATTATGAAATCATACTCCTCAAAAAACAACATCCACCTTAGTTGTCTGGGTGTGAGGTGTCTAGCAGAACGCATGAATTGGAGATTGCGGTGATCAGTATACACTGTTACCCTTTCCTTGGCTCCCAAAAGGAAATGCCGCCATTCAGTAAAAGCTGTCTTTATGGCCAATAACTCTTTCTCTGCTATTGTGTAATTTTTCTCTGCATCTTTAAGCTTGTGTGATATAAATGCTATCGGATGTAATTGACCGGTGGTCTCATGGCGCTGGGACAACCCTCCTCCAATTGCGAACTCGGATGCATCTGCTTCCACAATATATGGTTTGTCTGGATTGGGATGAGCAAGTATGGGTGCTAATACAAAGGGGAGCTTTAAATCATCAAATGCTACTTGTGCCTCTTGGGACCAAAGACGCTGAGTTTTCTTCCGGATTAACTTAGTAATGGGAGTGACCATCTTGGAGAAGTGATTTATGAATCTACAATAGAAATTAGCGAATCCCAAAAAGCACTGAATGTCTCTAACGTCCTGGGGTATTGGCCATTCTTTGACTGCAACACCTTTCTCTCCGTCATTTCCTGACCTTTAGGCGTCAGCATAACACCTCAAAATTCGACAGTGTCAACATGGAATTCACATTTACTCAATTTACAGTAAAGGTGATTTTCTCTCAGAGCTTGCAAAACAGTACAAACATGTTGAACGTGATTGTCCTTAGCTGATGAATCAACAAGCATGTCATCAATGTAGACAACAACGTATCTGTCCAGAAATTCTCTTAAGAATTCATTTAGGAAATACTGAAAGGCAGCAGGTGCATTGCATAGCTCGAAGTATACTGGCCCACAAGGTTCCACTGCCTCAGGGATTAATTCAATTTGAGAATCGTATTGCCTATGAGGGGAGAGTGTCTCAGCTTGTATTTCATCGAATACACCCTTAAAGGATGAATACTGTACTGGCAAAATGGTCTTTTTCTGCTGCAGTGGCAATCCACTGACATGTGGCTAAAGCTATAGATGGGGTGGTTGAGGAGCCTATACAATTTTCAAGACAGTATCCATAGTCGAAAGAAAGTGTCTTGTGAACCCAATCTATAGTGGGATTGTGTTTCTGTAGACATGGTAACCCTAAAATGATACCGCATTATGGGGCCTTGATTATCCGAAATACAATAGACACTAAATGATCCAATCCATACATAACTTCAATTGAATAAGACACAAAGTCAATGGGTCCAGATGCCAAGGCTCTTCCATCCATTGGCATTACAATTTCAGGCTGTGATTTCTTCATTAGATTTATTCCCATCTTTATGGAAACATCTTCGTCCATGAATATGTCTGTGGCTCCGGAATCCATCATAGCGTGTCTTTCTTCCCAATGACTCCCTATTTTAAGTTTAATGGAAATGACAAAAAACCTTTTTAGATAAGCTTCCAAAATATTATTCAGTGAGGGAATGACACTAATGCTCGAGGATTTCCCTCTTCTGTCTCCCGAGCTCTCTAGATTTCCTGCGTCTTTTTGATGATTGGGACTTCACTTTGTCTGTATCCCCCTCGATTGCTTTGTGGTTTTAATGGACACTCCCTAACAAAATGACCCTTTTTTCCACATTGTAAACAAAGACCATTCTTTCGTCGTATGTCTCTTTCTTCATACGTTAAGGCTGCACGTACTGTGCCTATTTCCATAGGTTCTGATGTATTTCTTGGTGTTGACTCTGCTATCCGTGGACCTTCGAATCTACTATATGATCTGTCTTTTCTCTTTGTGTCCCCTTTTCGATCTCCCCAAAAGTTTGCTAATCTTAATGTCAGATGTACGAGTTCAGTACATGTTCTAGGGTGGTGCCTCCTCCAACACTTCTTTATCAGAAGAAAGGTGAACTTCCTGCTGCTGAGAGCCATTGCAACTGTTCAGTTTTTAACCAACACCCAAAAAAATCAAATAAGTTCTGGCAGGAGAAGAGATGTTTCTCTTAAGCTGCTCCAACAAGAATGATTAAAATGGGTGGGGTCCTTCAACTGTTACAGAGGGAAATATTAGGAACTAATCAAATCTCTTTTTTAAGGTCACATGGGAGTCGCGCACCCAGCGCGCACAGAGAACGCACCCGACAAGACTCCGCGAAAATATATTTAAGAATAATATAAGTTTATTACAATTAGAAATATATTAGTTTTATGAATAATTTAGATAATCTCTTGCCCTGATATGTACACTAAAGTTACATACATATAGTTTTACAATATAAAAAGTTTACGGGAGTTGCGCACCCAGCGCGGCCCAGCACGTATATGACGTCATTTGGGTCCCGCCACCGCGCAGATGTCATATATGTGCACATTACGCGACTACACAGGAGCAGGAGTCGCATACCTATCGCGCACATCACATGATGTTATACGTATATGACGTAACACGAAGCCACGCACCCATCGCAGACCGTAGTCGGATCCTTCATGACTTTTCCAATATGGCGGCTGGAATACGCGCACCCGCCGAGTTTGGTGCGCGTTGGGTGCACGACTCCCAAAAATGTTTGCAAAAAAAAAAACTATATTTCAAAAGACAAAGGACATTACATAATTATATTAAATTACAAAAATAAAACAAAATACTTATAGAATAATACAGTTTACATTTTTTTTTAAATGCAATTTTCAGAAAAGTATATAATATTGTTTAATAAATATTAAATTTAGAAATTAATAATTAAAAAACTCAGTAAAAAATCATACGTATAAGGACCACTATACTTAAAAATTTGCATTTAAAAAACCTTTGAAATTCACTGAAAAAAACATAGTTTTCAGAGACGTTATAATTAGGAATTAGCATTTAAAAAACCTTTGAAATTCACTGAAAAATCATAGGTTTCAGGCCCGTTATAGTTAGTTGGACATTTCACTCGTATAAAACCATAGAGATTCCCCCATTATAGTTAGTTGAACAAACTATAACTCGCGCCCCTGCCATGCACTGCTGATGATGTCACATATTACATCATTCATGACATGACATGGTCAGTGACATCACTGACGACATCACTGATGACATCTCAAATTACATCACTGATGACATCACTGAAGTACATAGAAAGTGAGTGGATACTTAGAGTGCTGTAAGTTCAGAGCAGGTTGAGTTTGTAAGTGCTAAGGTATTGGTGGAGTAATAGGATAAGTAGATAGTGCTGGATTGGTGATTGGAGAAGTGCATGGGACTGACAGGAGAATTCCTAGACTGCACGAGTACTAACTGTATACTTACAAAAGAGTATCAATAGTATGTACCTGGTTAGAGGTCTATATGCATTGTGCACAGAATATTGTAGGTGTACTTGTGTTCATGTCTAGGCCATTCCATAAGTACATGACTAGTAACTAGAATGATTACAGTGCTGCAAGCAGAGTGTCTGGTGAAATGTTAAGTGCTTAGAAATTGGTGGAGTGATAGGATAAGTAGATAGTGGCGGATAAATGATTGGAGAAGTGCATGGTACTGACAGGAGGATTCCTAGGCTGCATGGGTACTACCTGGGTATTTGCAGGAGTGTACCAATAGTATGTAGCTGGTTAGAGGTCTGCATGAATTGTGCACAGAATATTGTAGGTGTATTTGTGTTAGTGGCTAGGCCATTCTATAAGTACATGATTAGTAATTGGAATGCTTACAGTGCTGCCAACAGAGTGCAGGGTGAGTTTATAAGTGCTTGTGTTTTGTCACAGTGATAAGATAAGAACATGGTTCTGTCAGGATGATTGCAGGAGTGGACGTGGAGTGACATTGTGATTTGGGGGACTGCACAGCTACTACCTGGGTGTTTGCAGGAATTAATCAGTAGTCTGCAGTGGGTTAGAGGACTGCATAGACTGTGCACATTTGACTGTAGCACTGCATGTCTTAATTCCTAAGTCATTGCACAAGTGCATGGATAGTGACTGGATAGTTAGAGTGCTGGTAGTTGACAGCAGGGTGAGTTTATAAGTGCTTGTGTTTTGGCACAGCGATTAGATAAGGACATGGCACTGGCTTAATAATTAGACTATTTCAAGGAGACTACCTGAGGAAATTCATAACTGTTTGGGTGTTGACAGAGGTATTAAATTAGTACATGCTACTAATAGATGACTGAAAAACTGCATTATGAGTAACAGAGGGATTGGTGGACTATATGGTTTGTACCTGAGTTATTTAAGACATTAATGAGCACTGAGTACATGGTTAAAGGTGGGTATGGATAGTGCACAGGTGAATGTAGTAGTGGATGGATAGTGTTTGGATTTCTTAATCTTACCTTTACAGTAGTCGATATCAAAATTTAGTAAACATTTTTTGCAGTTGTTTTTTATATTATACATTTTTAAAACTTTCAAACTTTAGAATAAGGGTCTGTAAAAGAGAAGAAAAAATACAGTTATAATGTATAATGTTATAATTTTAAGAACACAACATAATTTTAGCATTATATAAATTATTAAGTATGCCTTTTTGCTGTTCTCAGAATATATTGAATTTCACTATAGATAGTGATTTCAATGTTACTCATCACATAACAGCGGGCAAAAAAAAACAATCAATAAGATTGTTTAATACAAAAACAAATCTGTGTCAAAAATATGTTCAACAAAGTCCAGTATCTCTGCACATTGCATAAAAATAATCCTCAGTAACATTGCATATAATACAAGTGTCAAATATATAAAATGCTTCGTTGGAAGAGAATTTTGTCACTATAATATAAAAGAACAGAATCAATAATTCAATCAGCTATTCTTCTTAACTTGCATATATTCTAAATGATGTTATTTAAAATATTTGGTGTCAGAATATCCCTGAAAAACTGCTTAATTCATATCAATATCTTTCCACTAGGCCAAATGATATTCCTGAAATCCTTTATGCTGAAATTGTCCAAAGTAATCTCATTAATACATATTAACATATTCCCAATAGGCCGAATTATGAACTTTGGCTTTAAAAATATTTGGAATGAATTTGGTAATTCGTTAGGCAAATGATATCTAAAAACCAAATGAGCATCATTACAATATGTCCATCCTTTATTGCATTTTAAATAGACAGGGTAATGTCCAGATGTTGTAGAAGGTCCATCATGGAAAATAATTGCTACTGCTACAAAAGTTCTTCCTGATATTGATAGTTGACTTGCTACAGTTGTTTTATTAAAGTTTCACATTTTCTTCCATCTACTCTACAACGTTGTATCATTAAAATTATGTATTGTCCAAATCTTTGTATAAATAATGTTGATAACATTTCTGATTTGCATTGGCTACACTCCATGTATTGATTAGCTGATTTAACTAATTTGTTGAAAGACACTGTTTTACAATCTGGTATTGTCAAATATATGAATCTTTCAGTGTGTATGCTAGTGATAGAAGTAAATGTACAATTTTCACATTCATGTTCCCATCTACAACGAAGTCCAAACAGATTTTCAATTTCTATTCCTTCATCTTCCAATACTGCAAGCATATACATTAGAAGTTCCTGAGCATATTGTTGCACATTCTGAGTAAATTGTGAAGAACCAGAGCATATATCCAGAAGATTCCGAATATCAGAAACACTTTGCATTTTACTTTTATCAGTTGTCAATTTTTCAAAAATAGAATGCAACAAGGAACAAAACCTTTTTTCTCGATTCTCCATAATTTGCTGTTGGAGATTTTCTAGAAAAAATACAACATTCACCACTTCATTAGCATAGCAGTTGATACCTGAGCAATTTTCTAACTGATATCCTACAATCTCTTCAATAGTGTCCTTTTTATTTTTGTTTGGAATCTCAACACTATCTTGATTTTTTTCTTCTTTTCAGCTTCACTACATATGTTCTCATATCTTCGTTTTCAACCCACTACACGCTTTTTATATACAGGATATTCACCTAAATTGGGAGCATACACTCTTCTTAACCGATTATACTCTCTTACACAATTTGCATCTGCACTAATCTTTCCCTCATCAAAATCAATAAAATGCAATCCAGATAAAGTTCTGACTTGGGAGAAAGCAACATATGCCATAACCTCTTTAAATACAGTATTTCCAATGTTTACCAAAGCACTGTCTACACTTAAACCTTGAGATGTATGAATAGTCACCGCATATGCCAAAGAAAGAGGAAACTGTTTTTTACGAACATACAAATCTTTAACAAGAAAAAAATGAACAGAGCAACAAGCAATTTGTTTTACTTCATCAATCTGATCAAATTTGATTTCCAAAAAGTCAATTCCATCTCTTTTTGATAAGAAACAAAATCAACAATTTTTTCCATTGCTCCATTTACTAAATCTTTTTCCACATCCAAATTATGCCGTAAAATAACTCGACAGATTACCCGTAAATATAAATTCCTTTCTAAACCAGCAGTTTTAGATTTTTGCAAAGAATCAAATTTTGTTCTTAATTTTCCATCAAAATAATAGTAATTCCTTCATGCTCTATCTTATCAATGGCTTCAATTGTTATTATTTGTTCATTTTCAAGCTTTAAAAGTTCTTCATTGAATGTAGAACACTTTTGCAGTGTTTGCATTAGGCATATTATAGATTTATTTTCTGAATTTGTTTTGTATATATTTTCATTTGGAAACAAGTTTTAAGTAGCCAACTTTGCAAAGCTTGTTTGCCATGTTCTGTCAATGCTCCAATTCTTATATCTTGAAGAATGGTTCCATCTTCATCACTTGCCTGTCGCATATTTTTAATAAGTTCTTTGTATTCAAAATATGACCAAATGTTAACGTTTCCAACACTTCCCATAGACTTTCTGGTGTCTTCATGCACAAGCATTTTAAATACTGGTTGCCCTTTTACAGGAGTAAGTTGCAGTAGATCACCAAAAACTATCACATGTTTTCCTCCAAATAAGACATTGTATTCTGTTTTTAAAATTTGCTGCATTTTGTTAAATGCGCAAAGGCAAGCATTAAGTTTGAGACCATGCTCACCTCCTCAATAATCAGAAGTTTCATTTTCTTTAGCACTCTTGAAACTTCATAACAAGCTTCTCCAGATAGCTTGTGATATTCGAATTTATTTTCATGCGCTACAGGTAGCATTAGTAAATGATGTAATGTCATTCCTTTAATGTTGTGTGCTGCCAACCCAGTTGGAGCAGTTACAACACAAGACAAATGTGAGTCAGTTGTTTTCTGTTGGCAACTAGTCAAAACTTTCATTAAGAAACTTTTTTCTGTATCAGCTTGACCACTGACATACTTTCGGATAGGTTAAAATGATGTGCATTCTTTTTTTCCATGAAGATAACCATGGTCGATCTGCTATTCACTTGCTGATATATTTGTTTCTGTTCAATATTCAGTTGTTCTTCCAAGTTTCCTAAGTCCATAATGTCTTCTTGAGCTTGATGCATTGCTAATTCCTCTTCAGTCATAGCAATTGCTGCTTCATTTTCAAGAATTGGTTGTCCTAGTGGATCTTGACTCAGTGAAGCAGAACTTTGACTATCTTGAGAACTGTCTCTAGCAATCTCAGCTGCAATAGTAGCTTCTGGATCAATTTCTTCATTCAACATTTTGAGATAGTTTGCAAAAACTGTGCATTCAATGCTATCTTTACATGCATTGAAAGAATCTTTATAGCACAGAAAATCTCCAAGTAATTCCAGTTTGAGGTTCCGTGCGAGACGGAACGACACTTTTCGGGTGTTGTTGAATATGGATGAGTTTGGTGTCTACGAACCGCAAATGACGAGTTTAGTGGGTGTACGCAGTTTCGCTACGCAACCACGTATGGTTCGTCTCATTTTTGGGTTTGTCCATCCGAACCCTCGGGTTCCATTTTAGATGTGGCATCCATTTTGTTTCTTGCCCTCAAGTAGCCAGCGAACGGACTTTGTCCGCTCTGTGACCCTGGGACTCTCAAGCTTACACGAAGGACATGTGTTTCTTTGAGGGTGACTTTTATGATAGGGGAAATGACACGGCGAAGGCAGATGGCCCCGCTCGAGGCTCATCTTACCGTGCTAGTCTATTGTTTCAGTCGTGCATGCATTGGACACGAGGTCTTTGATCCTGTAATCAAGTTTCCGTTATTACTCCCAACACTCTTTTCTAATCTGTCGTGCATCCTTGTTCTTTCTTTGCATCTGTTTTTGTCCCTTCTCTTAATGTGTTTACAGTCAGAATGGAATGTGTTTAACTGTGGGGAGGATATGTTTTTACAGTTGGGAACCGGCAATGCTGCTGTAATTATGTTCCGGCCTCCTGAAACATGAACGCGACTCTTTTGAAGTTTATTGTGGGAACTGAGTTGTAACCTTTGTTTGCCATGTTGTGCAATGGCAAAAACGTGTATAAAAGGAGCGATCCACTTTTGCAATTCGAAGCAGTCTTCGAGAACCTGCACGTTGTGTACTTCTTGTGATTACTGTATCCCTGCAGTAAATAAACGCTGATCTTTGACTTCGCTGGAAGTGTCCCGTGTCTCTGTGTTTTGTACGCCAGAACAGGTAACCCACGAAGGTTTCAGGTGTTGTCCCCTGGCACCGCTGGGTCTTAGAATAACCCAGTCCTTCAGTTGGTGCCCAATGTGGGGCGACATCAGCGGTACCGGTCCAAAGCCCGACGATTGTGAGGAACTTCGTGTGAAATCTCCGAGGGAAGGTGCACCCCGCTTCATCGATCCAGTTGTCGAAATAAGTGGCCCGAAGTCTTTTCCCGCGAAGATCCCCGCCTCCTGACGGCTGCGACGGACTGATGCCCTGACTGTCGACCTGTTTTGGCGCCTGGTGTAGTCCTTTGTACGGCGAGACGATAGACGGGCCTTCCTGGTGACGCCATTGCTCTTTCAGTTAAGTATTTGTGGGTCGCTCCCAGAGCTACTTTGTTGTTTGCATGGTTCCATTGCATTTGTGGTTCTTATTTGTTGGTTCTTAGATGTTGGGTTTTATTTGACGATTGCAATTGCCAAAAACCGAGCGTCTCGCATTTTTGGGCGAGGACATCATAATTCGATAGCCCTTGAAGTTTGTAAACTCAGTTAGTGTGCACGATGCCCGGCCGTAGTACTTTGTTTGGTTTTCTTAAATGTTGCAGAACGGATTCCCGGCTGGAGGATTCATGCCCGATACCTCCGGTTGGAACTCCAAAATACGAGCTCTATAGTCGCCATGGCGTAGGTCCTATCGTATATAATGAATATTGGGTTTGTTACACTAAAAATGATGGTGTTCTTAGTTGGCCATCACATGGTAGTTTCGAAACTGCCGTCTTAGATAATCTTGAAGCTAAACTGTTTAAAAAGAAGGCTAGGCCAGCCATGTTTGATTCCTTCCGGTTATGGCGCAAAGAGGCCAAGCAGAAAGAAATCAAACAGAGTAAGAAAAATAAGAGAGAAGGTGTTATTACGGTGATGCGAAATGCAGAACAGTATCAGCGAGACCAAGATGAGAAGGAGTAGGAAGTTAGTGCTCGACTTCATCATATGGCGGTGGATAAGTGTTATCCGGTGTTACCGTCTAAATCTGATAAGACGGGAGAGGAAGTGATAGAAGATTCGCTATTGTCTTATCTATTGAAATCACCACCTCCCTATGCTCCAGATACTGTGGGTCCTATGATTCTTCCTATTCCTCAACCTGCTGTTTTGGCGGCTGCTGGTCAGCCCGTCGTTCCTCCCGCTCTCCCGAATCCTCTTGTGCCGCAAATTGTTCATCCTCCTTTACCGGCTTTTCTTCCTACTGCCCCTTTGCCAGTCCCTCCTCAGCCTGTCGTTCCCGCTACTCCTGGTACCGCGTCCACTTCTACTGTCTCCACTCCTACTGTTGTTGCTCCTGTACCTCCTTCTTCTTCTCCTTCTGTTCGTAGCCGTCTCCTAAATGCTGTTGCTACTCTTTATTCTCTGCTTTTTGGGCCAATACTTGGATCGACTCTTTCTGATGTTGCCCAGAGGCGCAGTCAGATTCCTGATGGTAGGGAACGTGAGTCGTTGGTAAAAATGGCACGTAAATGGATTCGCAATCCTGTTAAGTACACTTCGCGTATAGTGTTTGACACATTTTCCCAGTTTAATGCGCCCACACAACGATTTGTGTTTGAGGAAATGTGTAAATCGTTGAGGGAAGAGTGGGATCATGATGTGGTCGATAATGTACCGTCTGAGGTTTCTGAGCTCCAGCATCAATTTACAACTGGTGTGATTGTAGGTGATAAGGTTCGAGGTGCTCTAGAACGCCTGTTATCCTTTCGATGTACAGTGCAACCTCGAGCATTGTTTAAAGACGAGACTGAAGAGTGGATGGCAAAACCTGGTCAGTATCCTATGCGGGAAGTTCCCCCAGTATGGATGCCAGGTGATCCTAATGCTAATCCTGCTGTCCCAGGACGTTTTCAGAGAGTTTGGATACACCTCCCTTGGAAGCGATCGGAAGTTTTGCAGGTAAAGCACACCTTGCCCGATCCCTGTAAAAATCCTGCAGGTTATTATAAGGAGTTGTCCCAACTAGTGGGTGCTACTGTTATGAATCTTGCCGATATTGACATGCTGTTTGGCAATGTAGTGCCTCAACCGATTTGGGCGAAAATCCGTCATGAGAATCACGCGGCTGAGTTGGGCGGTGACTGGGTTGCTCTTGCGGCGGCAGACACCCAGTAAGTTGGTGGGGCTAAACCCTAACAGCTTATTGTGGATTTGCCCCAGAGGATAATTACTCTTATGAAAACACTTATGCCAGCAATACGCGTTAATTGGGACAAGTTGTCCGCGTGCAAGCAAAAGAGGGATGAGAGTGTCTCTGACTTCTTTACGAGATTTGAGGAGGCGTTTGTTGATCATAGTGGTCAGGACATGAGTTCGGAGGGTGGTCAGCGGTTGTTCGTTGATAAATTTGTATCGAACTTGTTGCCCGAACTCAGCAACAAGTTGAAGAATTCTGAGAGTTCGTGGGCTGTTTCTACCACTGCTCAGATATTGGCCACGGCCCAATACTACGAAAACAGAAAGAAGGAGGAAAGCGAACGCGCAGATAAGAAAACGAAGGATCTTAAAACTAAGGTCTTATTGCAGCAAGCGTATCCTCCGCGCTCGAATTACAATGACTCGCAACAGCCAAATCGATCACAATCGCAGTTTTCTAGATCGCAGGTGCGTAATGACTCTTCCGCACCTCGCTTTGTGTTGGGGTATAATCAATGTGCGTATTGTCGAGGAGAGGGCCATTTGAAGTTTAATTGTCCAGTTTTACGTGACAGGAACAATGGTGTTTCGGCTCGAGGAGGTCGTAGTGGTCCTCAACAAGCTTCACGTGGTAGAGGTCACGGCGTTACTCAGAATCAGGCCGAGCGTCATGCCACTTCCTCAGACTCGCAGAATTGTTTCGATCGACGCGATCTCTCGTCTGGTAGATCTGCACAGTATCATGTGGATGACTATTATGTCGAGCATGATGTTGATGCGGATGGTATCTACTAGGACAGCCGTAGACAGAGGAAGGGAGAAGTATCAGTTCCGGTTGATCAGAGAGGGCCTTATGTCGCAGTTGCCACATTGGGCGTCGTTGAGCCTTTTCTGTTGGACACTGGTGCAGCGAAAAGTTCCATCATGCATTCGAAACTCCCTGGCGCGCCTTTGTCTGGCTTAACGAATGTTTCCGTTGGATTCTCTGGCGCCCCCGTTCGCAATCCAGTTTCTAGTCCCTTGCCCCTTACGATTGGGGCTTATGAGTTAGAAGCTCCTTTGATTTTGACTACAGGTTGTGGTGAGAATCTTTTGGGCTTGGATTTGTTGAAACGGTTACATGCGACCTTGTATTGCTCTCCTACAGGAGTGGAGCTTACATTGGGTCAGAGAGTGATCTCCCCTATGTATCTGTCGATCGATAAGCTCCCACCGGAATTGAGTTCTCTTCCGGCTTCTTTGTGGGCGACAGGTCCCAATGATGTGGGCCTGCTGGATATACCACCTTATGTTGTTCAATTGAAATTCAATGCGCGATTAGCGCGCATACCCCAGTATCGTATCTCCCTTGATGGTGAAAGGGCACTATTAGCGATCATTTATGATTTGATCGATAAAGATGTTATTGAGGAAACACGAGGTAACGTGTGTAATAGTCCTGTGTTGCCTATTTTGAAGCGCACTGATCCCTCCAAGCCTCCTGTGTACCGTCTAGTTATTGAAGGGAGGTAAATAAAATTGTTGTCCCACAGTTTCCTGTGGTGCCCGACATTACAGCTTTACTGACTCTGATTCCAGCCTCTGCATCATGGTTCTCGGTAATCGATCTGAAGAATGCGTTCTTTAGCATTCCGATTGCTGAGGAAAGCCGAGATGTATTCGGTTTCTCATTAGGTGGTCGTAGCTTCCGGTTCAAACGTGCACCTCAGGGCTACTGTGAGAGTCCATCGATCTACAGTCAAGCTCTTAAGAGTCAACTTGATGCATTTGTGCTGCCAACTGGTGCGGCCTTGATTCAGTACGTTGACGATCTGTTGGTAGCTGCAGACACTGAACAAATTTGCAAGACTGCTACAGTGTCACTGTTGCAGCATCTATGTGACTTACATCACAAAGTGTCACCTTCTAAATTGCAATATTGTTGTCAAGAAGTGACCTACTTAGGTCACTTGTTGTCAAAGGCGGGAAGAAGGTTGACCCCTAAAAGAATCGCAGCAATTGCTCGAATGACTGTGCCGACGACTCAGAGAGATGTGCGTGCCTTTCTAGGTATCACGTCATACTGCAGACAGTGGATTCCAAATTTTTCACTGTTAGCGAAGCCATTGATAGCTCTCACGTGCAAGGATGTTTCGACTCCTTTGCCATGGACGGAAGAATGCCAGAAAAGTTTTTCTGAACTTCGTGATGCGTTGTGTTCGGCTCCTGTGTTAGGTACTCCTGATTACAGCAAGCCATTTACACTATATGTCACGAGAGGGAAGGTTGTGCGTTGAGTGTTTTAACGCAACAATTTGGTGGCAAGCAGCGCCCGTGTGCATATTTTTCCTCGACCTTAGACCCGGTAGCTAGAGCGTTGCCGAGTTGCTTGAGGGCAACGGCGGCAGCTGCGGCGTCTATTCGACAATCCGCAGGTCTTGTCATGGATAATATGCTCATAGTGATGGTTCCGCATGCAGTTGACACTCTCTTGAATCGTACAAAAACTCAACATCTGACGAGTGCAAGGTTGTCAGGGTACGAGTTGACCCTTTTGGCAAGTCATATACAGATCAAGCGTTGTAATGTACTGAATCCGGCGACATTGTTGCCGACTAATATGGAATCAGATGATGTACCACCACATGATTGTTATTTACGAACTGAGGAAGAAACAAAGGGTCGTGTGGACCTGAAAAACACACCATTGACAGATCCCGATGGCACCTTGTATGTTGATGGTTCCTGTTCTAAATTGCCGAATGGCGATGTGACGACTGCTTATGCTGTAGTGACGTTGAGCACGATTGTGGAAACTGCGAGATTGAATCAGAATTCAGCACAAGCGGCAGAGTTGATTGCATTGACAAGGGCATGTGTTTTGTCTAAGGGAAAGCGAGTGAATGTGTTTACCGACAGTCAGTATGCATTTGGCGTTGCGCACAGTTTTGGAAGACTGTGGAGAGAAACAGGATTTATGACATCGCATGGTACGAAGATCCAACACGGGCAGCTCGTGAATGATCTTTTGGATGCACTTATATTGCCTAAACAGGTGGCGATTGTCAAATGTAGTGTGCATCGGAAAGTGACGGATGATGTTGTTCGTGGTAATGCATTTGCGGATGAGATTGCGAAGGAAACGGCTAAGAATCTTACAACCCGAATGTATGTGACAAGTTCAGTGAGATGGCCGACGGAAACTGGTATGTGTGAAGACACTGTTGAGAGTGTGAAAGCAATTCAGAACGAGGCCACAGAAGCTGAAAAGATCAAGTGGAAAGAAAGTACGGGAAGGTTGGATATGCATGGATGTTGGGTTGACTTGACGGAACGTCAGAGGTGGATGTTACCGGATGCGTACGTATTAGCTGTCGTGACGATGGCTCACGGGTTGTCACATATTAGTGCAAAAGGGATATGCAAGTTCTTGTCCCCTGTATGGAAGAATGAGGGTATTACTAAGTGTGCTGAGAGAGTGGTTAAGAATTGCATGGTGTGTCTGATGCATAATCCTGGCAAGGGCACCCCCACTCCACCTGGTCATTTTGCTCCCCCTGTTTGTCCCTTTGAGGTTATCCAACTGGACTTTATCCATATGGAGAGATGCAATAATCTGAAGTATGTTTTAGTTGTAGTTTGTGCGTTCTCCAGATGGATTGAGGCCTATCCTCTTAAGGATAACACTGCCCTGTCCACAGCGAAAATTCTGCTGAAGGAATACTTTCCTCGGTATGGAATGCCACGGATTGTGTGGTCGGATAATGGAAGTGAGTTTGTGGGAAGTGTGATGCAGAGTGTATGTAAGGGCCTTGGAATTCGGCAGAAATTCCATAGCGCTAATCATCCTCAGGCAGCGGGTTTAGTTGAAGGGTACAATGGTACCCTGAAGTTGAAGCTTGCAAAGATACAAGCCACGACTGGTCTATCATGGCCTGATGCCTTGACTCTGGCTCTCTTATCGACCAGAGCGACTGTACACTCTCGAGTAGGGCTCAGCCCATATGAGATTGTGTTCGGCCGCCCTGCGAACATTTGGGGAGTCCCGAGACCTAAGGCCTTTGATAGTCTTGAGTATCCAATGCTAATTGATTATCTTCATGATTTGACCACTAAACTAAGGTTAATCCACCAACAGGTCTTTGAAGCTCTACCGGCGCAGACAGAGGGTCCTGGACATCAGCTCCGGCCAGGCGATTGGGTCGTTACCCGAAATTTTGGTCGAAAACGTAACTTGGAGACAAGATTCGTGGGACCCTTTCAAGTCTTGTTAACAACGAGGACTGCGGTTCGATTGGAATGCAGGAAGAACTGGGTTCACGCCGGCCACACGAAAAAGGTACCGATCCCCTCACCAACAGACGGTTGGGTGAGAACTGGGATTGCGGCAACGGAAACTGAGACCCCTTTAAGCTTTGTGCCGTTTAGTGATGCTCAACCTGTAGGAGACAATTTGTCGCTGCCAGACACACTTGTGGAGTCATCAGTAGCAGAGAACCCAAGGTCTGAATCGTCGTCCACTCCATCGAACACTGTTGCGCCAGCTGAACAATTGTTTGTAGAGCAGACTCGACCTGGAAGAAGTCGATACTTTCTTCGTTCACGTAGCAAGGACTAATAAAGTTTAGTTTTATATTTTTTTTCCTTTCCTTTTTACTGATGTTACGGACCTATGAACAATTACATCCTTTCCTTTTGAGTTTTATGTGTTTTTCACTGCTAAGAGATTTGTATTAAAACTGAACGTTTTGAGAAACCCTACCATCCGGATTACCGTAGGGCCGTGCGTGTACTCCTTTCTGTTTAGCAGGTTTCTGATACTAGGTCGGTTACTTTTGTCGATTCCTGGGAACTCCTGGGACTTGATAATCACTACTCAGAACAGAGTGCGTCAAGTACGTCAAGGACGGTTTGTAGAGGATGGCATTCTCTAAGCTGTTGGAAGTAGAAAGGATGTCGGCGCAGAGATCAGAATTGCATAAGATTGTACGAACAAAATGTTTTCTGTTTCAGATATTCCTACTGTTTCTGACTGTGTCTATGTTATTGGTGGGCGGAGTGTATTTTGGAATACAATTGTTATTACCTTCTGTTTCACCTACCCTTTCTCCTCAACCAAGCTCTATTACCACTGTTTCTCCACATTCTTTTCATCCTCTGCCTCAACACGAACAGGTTAGACGTGTGGAATTTATGAATAACTCCTTCGTTCAACTCCTACATCAGCATCAGTTGGTGATGAATACTACCAACTGTTGGGTGTGTGGGTTAATGCCACATACCATGGATAGGGGTATTCCGTATCTGGTCCTTCCTTATAGCTCCCAAGGGTCAGCTCGAGCATTCCAAACTATGTTTCGTAGTGCACTAGATTCCTACCCCAGTCGAGAGCCACGCTCTGTCAACTTTGGTCCTGGTCCGTACCACAAGCCTTTGGCGATAGCGATTGCGGATTTAGATAGAGATGTTTTTGATGCATCGCTCATCCCAGACGAAGAGGTGCAAGCCTATAAGGATCTGAGTGAGGCCGAGTATAGTATGTCAGTGGGTGATAGACAGCTCAAGAGTTCGTCCCCAATATGGATTGTACCACACCTCGGTAATTTCTGCTTCAAAGGTTTGGGTCGAAATCCGAGAGCACAACTTGGGAACAGTGCTTGTACTGACACGTATGTCCTACCGATGCTCTCTTCCCCTGTTTTTCTGACTGCTAAGGGCACTTATTTCGTATGTTATGAACGCGCATATACATGGTTACCCCGTGATTTTTCGGGTACCTGTTATATTGCGAATCTTTTACCACCGACTTTTACAGTTGCCTCAGACTATCACAAGACTAGAATTGTGAGAGGCGTTATTAGCAAAGAGGATACTGCCGGTCAAGAAGCAGGAGACTTCTTTAAGGGTTTCTTGCCGTTTTGGGGACCTATGGTTAATAGTAGGAACCTAAGACAGTTGACCCGTGTAGTCGAGTCGACTGCTAATATTACTGCGAGTGTCCTTGGTAATTTAACAGCTGAACTTCAGGCGGATAGACTCATGACGTTGCAGAACCGGATGGTTCTAGATGTTGTTCTTGCAGATAGAGGTGGTGTGTGTAAAGTTATCCATTCGAGCTGTTGCATTTTCATTCCTGACAATGCTCCAACTGTCTACCAAGCCATCTCAAAGTTGCACAAGATTTCCGAGTCCATACACGTGGACGAAGGTAATTGGACACTTCTAGGATGGTTTTGGGGTTTGATGTCAACTTGGGGTTGGAAGATTCTGATGATCGTAGGGGTTGTTGTAACGTTTCTATTCACGTGTTGTCTTTGTGTACAGTGTGGTCCTGCCTTATGTGGCCTTTGTGTTACAACGTGTATAAGACGGCCATCTGTTACCAAGGAGACATTTATTGATAGAATGATGTTCCAGCAGCAGCTGAACGATCTGATGAATATTGAAATCGTTTCCGATCTCGACTAGTGCTTGCCTACATGAGGGCAAAAGGAGCGTCTGAGGTTCCGTGCAAGACGGAACGACACTTTTCGGGTGTTGTTGAATATGGATGAGTTTGGTGTCTACGAACCGCAAATGACGAGTTTAGTGGGTGTACGCAGTTTCGCTACGCAACCACGTATGGTTCGTCTCATTTTTGGGTTTGTCCATCCGAACCCTCGGGTTCCATTTTAGATGCGGCATCGATTTTGTTTCTTGCCCTCAAGTAGCCAGCGAACGGACTTTGTCCGCTCTGTGACCCTGGGACTCTCAAGCTTACACGAAGGACATGTGTTTCTTTGAGGGTGACTTTTATGATAGGGGAAATGACACGGCGAAGGCAGATGGCCCCGCTCGAGGCTCATCTTACCGTGCTAGTCTATTGTTTCAGTCGTGCATGCATTGGACACGAGGTCTTTGATCCTGTAATCAAGTTTCCGTTATTACTCCCAACACTCTTTTCTAATCTGTCGTGCATCCTTGTTCTTTCTTTGCATCTGTTTTTGTCCCTTCTCTTAATGTGTTTACAGTCAGAATGGAATGTGTTTAACAGTGGGGAGGATATGTTTTTACAGTTGGGAACCGGCAATGCTGCTGTAATTATGTTCCGGCCTCCTGAAACATGAACGCGACTCTTTTGAAGTTTATTGTGGGAACTGAGTTGTAAGTAACCTTTGTTTGCCATGTTGTGCAATGGCAAAAACGTGTATAAAAGGAGCGATCCACTTTTGCAATTCGAAGCAGTCTCCGAGAACCTACACGTTGTGTACTTCTTGTGATTACTGTATCCCTGCAGTAAATAAACGCTGATCTTTGACGTCGCTGGAAGTGTCCCGTGTCTCTGTGTTTTGTACGCCAGAACAGGTAACCCACGAAGGTTTCAGGTGTTGTCCCCTGGCACCGCTGGGTCTTAGAATAACCCAGTCCTTCAAGTTCCGTACGCCAAGGCTTGAAGAGTTGCAAAAGTGATAAATAGTAAAATTCTCTTTTATCAGGAGTATCACAACTAATTTTCCTGTGATTAATCAAATTTCCTTTACTATGTTTCATCAAACATCCTTCTGAACCAATCACTGTATATTTTTCTTCATTTATGTTCTCTGTAGTATTTCTCTTAAATCTGTAATATTGCAGCACTTCATAGAGACATATGTTCTCAAGATGAGGACTTCTATTTCGATAGTATGTATCCAACATGTTTGTTTTAACAATTTATCTGCTTTACGGTTCATTTAATGCTAAATATTCGATTTCTTGTATAGATTTAAGTACTCGATTTCGCGTTGCAGCAAGACCTAGACTAACCCAAATAATTCCTCTTGACTTTGAGTATAAACTTGCAGAGGACACCCGATCTGAGCATTTGTACGCTCCAATCTCTCGATGGGACAGCATCTTCAAACTAAAGCTGTACAATTTCTTAATAAGACTCTTCCAGTGGGAAATTTCTTCCCACATTTCTGTCAACTCCGTCTTTTCTTATTGTGCTATGCATGATGTTACATACTGAGCAACAGCAATGGAATTATCCGCAACATACTGGATATTCATATTAGCATTCCTCATTGAGAGAATAACAGGATTATAATCATTATAATACTTTGATTCCTCACTTCTTTTCAAATTGCAAGTATTTTTGGGAGATTTTCTAGTGATGGTATGTCTCACTGCTGACTTGAAACTGTTTACTCTTTCTTTGGATATTACTGGACGTGGCAATCCAAAACAACTTTTGGTATAAAAATGTTCCTTTGACTTGTATTTCCGTTGACAATATTTGCCACATCGATGAGTTTGAAACCGTAACACTTGTTGCCTTAAGTTGTTTTCTTCCCTTGTTTTTGGTATAGTACATGTAACATAATCTTCAATAAAAGATAAAACAGTCTCATCCGAATCAGTTCCAAATTTGGGTGCATCCTTGAGAAAAAAAAACATATGTATATGAAGTGCACCACTAGCTTGATACTCCTTTCTCCAAAAGAAATCAATTACTTCTACTAGAGGAGGATTTTTTTTATTGCAGATAAAAAACATCATAGCTTCAAACCTATGATTGAAACATCTGCATACATTTACAGGATCCAAAGAACACAATTCTCCAGGAGTCTTGAATTCAATGTTTTTATTATTTGAATTTGCTTCTCAAAGTTCTTTAGCATGCATTTAAGTTCTCCATGACGATGATACCAATACTCAATCAATCAATCAGTGATTTGCAGAGCGTGCTACACACCTGTGAGGGTCTCAAGGCGTGGGGGGAGAACTGCTCTGGTTCAGTCGAAGAGTCATTTCTTGAGGTCTTTCCTGAACGTGTGCAAGGATGGGGAGCGTCTGATGTTGACCGGGAGCGCGTTCCAGGTTTTGGCTGCGATGTAGGAGAAAGATCTCCCACCCGTTCTGCTTCTGTGGATGTGGGGGACCTCTGCCAGGGCGAGGTCGGCGGAACGTAGGTTCCTCTTGGGTGCGTGGAAACATACTCGGTCGTTGAGGTATTTGGGTCTGATGTTGTTGAGGGATGTTTAGGTGTGGGTGAGGAGTTTGTAGGTGACCCTCTTCTCAATGGGGAGCCAGTGGAGGTTGTGCAGGTGTTGGGTCCTATGTTCGTGGCGCGGTGTCCCTAGGACGAGTCTGGCGGCAGCTTTCTGGATGGTTTGGAGCTTGCGTAGAAGAGTTTGGTTGATTACGGCATAGAGGGCGTTGCCGTAGTCAAGTCTGCTGGTGATGAGTGCGTGAGTGACGGTCTTTCTGCAGTCAGGGGGATCCATTTGAAAGTATTACGGAGGATGCAGAGGCAGTTGAAGCTGGTGGAGGAGACGGCGTTGGTTCGACTGTTCATGGAGAGTGAGCAGTCGAGGATTATGCCGAGGTTCCGAGCGTGGTCTGTCGGGGTGGGTGGGCTCCCGAGGGCAGAGGACCACCAGGTGTTGTCCCAAGCGGAAGTGCAGTGTCCGAGGATGAGGACCTCGGTCTTCTCAGAGTTGAGCTTTAGGCAGCTGTCCTGCTTCCAGGCTGCTACGTTTCTCATTCCTTCCTGGAAGCTGTGTCTGGTGATTTCTGGTTGCTTGGTGAGGGAGAGGATGAGTTGGGTGTCGTTAGCGTAGGATACAATGCTAAGCCCATGCTGTCTGACAATGGCGGCGATGGGGGCCATGTAGATGTTGAAGAGCGTCGGGCTTAGTGAACATCCTTGGGGTACTCCGCAGACAATGTCAGTGGGGTTGGAGAGGAAGGGGGGAGTCTGACCCTCTGGGTTCTGCCGGAGAGGAAGGATCGGATCCAGTCGAGGGCGGACCCTTGTATTCCTGCGTTTTGGATTCTGACGGCTAGTGTGCAATGTGAGACGGTGTCGAAGGCAGCGGAGTGGTCTAAGAGGATGAGGGCTGCGGTGTGTCCCTGGTCGAGCAGCATACGGATGTCGTCGGTGGCAGCAAGGAGGGCGGTCTCGATGCTGTGGTTGCTGCCAAAGCTGGACTGGGAGGTGTCCAGGATGCAGTTTTCTTCAATGAAGGTGGTCAGCTGGGCATTCACGAGTCTTTCGGTGACTTTGGCTGCGAAAGGGAGGAGAGAAATAGGCCGGTAGTTATTCAGGTCAGTAGGGTCGGCCGTTGGTTTCTTGAGGAGGGGTTCCAGTCGTCAGGGCAGGTGCCGGATGTGTGGGAGGAGTTGATAGTATGTCCTAGTTTGGGTGCAATAGCAATGGCGGCCTTGTGGAAGATGTGAGGGGGGCAGGGGTACGGTGGGGCTCCGGAGTGTGTCTTCTTCATGGTTGAGGAGATGAGCTTGACCCGGTGGCCCAGGAGGTGATGGTCAGCTTATCGGCGGTGGTGGGTGGTGTGGTGCTGTCTTCTGCAGGCTCGCTGAAATTGTTGTAGAGGGCCTCGATCTTCAGATGGAAGTAGGAGCAGAGTTTGTCGCAGAGTTCCTGGGAGGGTGCGATGTCAGTGGCTTCGCAGGAGGGTTTTGTGAACTGCTGAATGACGTTGAACAGCTCCTTCGTGTTGCATGCGCTAGTCTTGACTTTGTCACTGATGAAGGTTCTTTTGGTGTCCCTTATACGCTGGTGGTAGTCCTTCATGGCGATCCTGGGGTTGTTTCGTGCTTCTGTGGTCTTTTGGTTCCACCAGGTTTTCTCCACACATCTGCAGGTGCGTCTGGTTTCTTGGAGTTTGGTGGTGAACCAGTCGGCCTTTGGCGGGCATTGTTTGGCAGTGTGTTGGAGAGGTGCCAGCTTGTCGGTGCAGCAGACAACCCAGTGGTGGAATTCCCTGGCTGTGGAGTTGGTGTCGGTGGTGGCCTTGGGGGGGTTTTGGAGGAGGGTGGAGTTCAGGTGTTCCTCAGTGACCTTACTCTAGTTCTGTCAAGGCGGGGGCGGGGTGGGTTTGGGTGCAGTGGTGGTGTTGTAAGTGAAATGGACGCAGCGGTGGTCTATCCAGAAGGGCTGGGTGGTGTGGCTGAAACGGATGTTTGATCCTTCCGCGAAGATGGGGTCGAGGGTGTGCCCTGCCCTGTTTGTGGGAGTGCTAACAAGCTGTTTCAGTCCTAGGTTGGCGATGTTCTCGAGGAGAGGAGAGCGGTGGAGGTACCATATCTCTACGGCGTGTCGGTGTAGGGAGCACACGTTGAGAAGGATGCAGTTCAGGGTTTCAGTGGGTCATCCAGTAGGTGATCCTTCAGTGGATGTGGGCGTCATGTCGACGGTGAACGAACTACGGCAGTGTCCGCACAAGAACTGTCCTTGGGTATTGTAGGGTGAGGCTCTTGCACAGTTGGCGTGGCACCCGGGTTTGAGCGCGTGGAGGCTGGCAGAGTTGTAGCAATGTGCACGAGGAGAACCAGGGTTCCTGGCGCTGGTCGCGGTCGGGTGCAGACGGGCTTGCCTTAAGCATGCCAGCGGCGTGACCGTGCAGCTGTCACCATTATGTAGGGTAGGGGGGCAGGAGTAGAGGTGGAGGCGGGAGTGGGGCTGGTCAGGGGGTAGGGCTATGTGGAAAAGCAGGAGCAGCGGAAATGGGAAGCGGGAAGCGCTAAGGAGCTGACAGAATGCGGAGGACAGTAGCAGAACCGAACAGAATATAAAACACGCAATTTACCAAAAATAATACAAGAATACAGAACTTGAGGCAATTAACGAGAATTACACAAGAGCACAAAACCTGAGGCTGAATCGGGTGCGAGTCTCGAACTCTGCTCCTGAGGACTGCTGGCGAGCATCAACTGGCAGAGCTGCCGGGGAGAGCGCTGCCTGGACCGAGGTCAAGGCATTACACGCGCTCCCCCACAGCGGTTGCCATTATGTAGGGGAGGGGGGCGGGAGTAGAGGTGGAAGTGGGAGTGGGGCTGGTCAGGGGGCGGGGCTATGTGGAAGAGCAGGAGCAGCGGAAATGGGAGGCGGGAAGCACTAAGGCGCTGACAGAATGCGGAGGACAGTAGCAGAACCGAACAGAATATAAAACACGCAATTTACCAAAAATAATACAAGAACATAGAACTTGAGGGAATTAACGAGAATTACACAAGAGCACAAAACCTGAGGCAGAGTTGGGCGCGAGGCTCGAACTCTGCTCCTGAGGACTGCTGGCGAGGATCAACTGGCGGAGCTGCCGGGGAGAGTGCTGCCTGGACCACGCTGACATGCCATCAAATTAATCAGTTGAGATTCTAAATAATCATCTCTGATGTACTTTATACATAAATTCCTTTGCAGAAATATTTTGAAGATGTACTCTGTTTTTAATATGTGGTATACTGCATATGAAAGTCTAGACAAGTCACTCTCAAACAAAAGATGAAATATATATGGGATACATTGTCGAAATCTTGGATCTTCTGCATACAATCTTGTTGTCCGATATTCTGATGCAGGAATCTGTAATGATTGTTCGTCATATCGTTCACCTTTTCCAGTTGGCAACAGCTGGGGGAAACAATGAGCTTCCAAACTTTTTTCTTATACACTCATTGGAGTCCCCTTTGCTTTCTTCTTTTTGAATAATTCAATAGTATTCCCCGGCACTTCTTTTGAATGTAAAGGATGGACACTATAATGTTCATAAATTTCTTCAGTTTTGGACATCTCCACTTTCTCAATTTGACCACTTGACATTTCACTATCATCTCCTAAAAGTATTTCTTCTTCTTCCACATACACATCATTTTTGTAGTAATCATTGTTTTTATAATATACAATGTTGCCTTTTACACTTTCCTGATATCCACTAATTCCTGCCAGATTGTCTTACTCTTAGTAGGAACACCATTAACTAGAATAATTAGTGGTTCACTTTCTTCTTTCTCTACACCAATTGATTCAATATTTTTCTTTAAATCTAGAGGTAAATATACAACTCTTCCTTTTAATCCTCTCTGTAAATCTGTGGGAGGAAATGTACATGTTTTAGGCTCCATACGAACAATAACCTGAAACGGGTGCACAGATTGAATCAGAATAGACTCATGCGTGTTTAAATCTATTAGTTCTGGAGGAATAGCTAGCAACTCTAGATTATTATGGACAGCTCTAGCTGGCATTTTATTATCCTCTAATTTGTTTTAACAGTATTTACAAATACATTGATCAGTACCCAAATCAAAGCAATCCTCTACCAACAAATAAGTTGCAAATCCCTTCTACTACTTGTTGTTTACTTTTTCACTTTTTAAATACAGATCAACCTTCCTAGTCTGATTTTTATAGTGAGTTTGTCGACAACAAATACAAGTACAATTTGGCCTTTCACATGAAATTACCTTAAACTTTGTAATTTCTTCTTCAAACTTCTCTGTACCACTATTTTCCACATTTTCTTCAACACCTACTTCTATCAATGTCTCACTTTGTCTACTCCTTTCTTCAGGACCAAAGTAACGAAACTCTATTTTAGCACTAACTTTTTTTACATCTGATACAGACCCATGCAAAAGAGCACTGTTTAAGTCATTTAAAAATATTGCTGGACTTTTTGTGTAATACAATCTTCTGACTAACTTCTGCATTTGAGGATGATGTACTGCTAACATTCTAAAATGAAGAAAAACACTTTGACATACTTTTCTAGAAAGACAAGCCAGAGAATGACCTTACACACCAGTATTTTTACTCACTCTGCAAGGATCTAGTCCATGTAACATCTTAATCTTTTGTTTAACACTTTTTTCTATAGACTCGTAAGAAATTGCGTAAAATATCAATACATTTCTGTCGTACACTGCAAATACTACTACAATCCCAAGTATACACTGGGGCATTATTACGTCTCCCTAGAACTTCATCAGCCATCACTTCTTGTACATTTCTAGGTACCATCTTTTCTTTTTCTATTGGACAACCGTTTTTAAAGTCATAAGAACAACCAGAGGTATCAACTGCATGCAATAAAGTAGTGGTTTGAAAATAGCTCTCTTCATTAAAAAAAGGCTCTGAACTTGAACTGTGTTTCAATTCACCCAAAATAATATCACAAAAGTTAGTTTGTTAATTACTATCTTCTTTTTAATTTTGGCCTTCATAAAATATATTGGCTTATCTAATGATCGAATTCTGTTTAAAACTAACATGAATAATTTCCTTTTTATTTCAAAAGCCTTTTCAACAATAGTTTCAATCTGTTTCTTCTTTATATAAAATGCTGATCTTTTTTTTTATATTTCTTCACATCTTTTAACAAATTAAAGACCACTCTATTGTCAAGCATTATTTTCCTTATTTCATCAAATTAATTCTTTCTCCTTTTACCATACATTGGTTTTTGAGAGCGAAATTTCCCGTTAATTTCTCCTTTCTTCTTTTTATTCTTCTTTGTTTGTTGAGGCATTCTTTCTACTTTCCACACTATGCACACTGTTTCTAGCCTTTGAAAGTTTTTTATTAAATCCTTTTGTTCTCTTACCGCAAGACTTTTTCATTTTTCCCACATGTTGTTTTTCATCTAATTCTTGCTGTTGAGTTTTCTTCAAATAATAGTCCTTTTTTGTTGTTTCCTATTTTCAGTTTTTTTAGTCATGGTAAGTTTTTTTTAATGATGATGAACAATATCTGTTCAAAATATATATATATAATATTATTAAAATAAATCTCTAAAATATACTATTGTATTAGTAAACAAACATGTTGTATATAAAAACGATTTAAATGATTTGTTTTAAAATCACAATCCATTTACTTCAGTACACAGGTATTAGCTGGATAATTGTAGGAGTCAATGAGTAGAGTTTACGTGTTTAGAGGACTACATCAATAGTGGATAGATGATTGTAATACTGGATGTATTAGTACCTGGGTCATTCCATGAGTACATGGGTACTGACTGGATGATTAGAGTACTGCAACAAAACAGAATGGCAAATTTATAAGTGCTTGTGTTTTGGCACAGTGATTGGATAAAGACAAGCTTCTCACAGGATGATTCCAGGAGTGGACAGAGAGTGACAGTGTGATTGGTGGACTGCATAGGTACTACCTGGATTATTGCAGGAGTGAATCAGTAGTCTGCGGGGGTTAAGGGACTGGATAGATTATGCACATTTGACTGTAGCACTGTGTGTCCTAATGCCTGAGTCATTGTACAAGTGTATGCATATTGACTGGTGGGTTAGAGAGCTGGTGGTTGAGAGCAGGGTGAGTTTATAATTGCTTGTGTTTTGGTACAGAGATTAGATAAGGGCATGGTTCTGTCAGGATGATTGCATGAGTGGACAGAGAGTGACAGTGTGATTGGGGCAATGCATGAGTCCTACTTGGGTTATTGCAGGAGTAAATCAGTACTCTGCAGGGGATTAGGGAACTGCATAGATTCTACACATTTGACTGTAGCACTGCGTGTCTTAGTACCTGAGTCATTGTACAAGTGCATGGGTAGGGACTGGATAGTTAGAGTGCTGGTAGTTGACAGCAGGGTGAGTTTATAATTGCTTGTATTTCAGCATAGTGAATAGATAAGGACATGGTTCTGTTAGAATAATTGCAGGAGTGGACAGAGAGTGACAGTGTGATTGGAAGATTGCAAGAGTCATTGTACAATTGCATGGATAGGGACTGGATAGTTAGAGTGCTGATAGTTGACAGCAGGGCGAATGTATACGGGCTTGTGTTTTGGCACAGTGATTAGATAAAGACAAGCTTCTGACAAGATGATTCCAGGAGTGGACAGAGAGTGACAGTGTGATTGGTGGTCTGCATGGGTACTACCTGGGTTATTGCAGGAGTGAATCAGTAATCTGCATGGAGTTAGTGGACTGGATAGATTGTGCACATTTAACTGTAGCACGGCGTGTGTTAATGCCTGAGTCATTGTACAAGTGCATGGATAGAGACTGGATAGTTAGAGTGCTGGTAGTTGACAGCAGGGTGAGTTTATAAGTACTTGTATTTCAGCATAGTGAATAGATAAGAACATGGTTCTGCTAGAATAATTGCAGGAGGGGACAGAGACTGACAGTGTGATTGGGGCACTGCATGAGTACTACTTGGGTTATTGTACAAGTGAATCAGTAGTCTGCAGGGTGTTAGGGGACTGGATAGATTGTGCACATTAGACTGTAGCACTGCATGTCTTAATGCCCGAGTCATTGTACAAGTGCATGGATAGTGACTGGATAGTTAGAGTGCTGGTAGTTCACAAGAGGGTAAGTTTATAAGTGCTTAGATTTCAGAACAGTGATTAGATAAGGACATGGTTCTGTTAGAATAAATGCAGGAGTAGACAGAGAGTGACAGTGTGACTGGAATATTGCAAGCGTCATTGTACAAGTGCATGGATAGGGACTGGATAGTTAGAGTGCTGGTAGTTGACAGCAGGGCGAATTTATAAGTACTTGTGTTTTGGCACAGTGATTAGATGAAGACAACCTTCTGACAGGATCATTCCAGGAGTGGACAGAGAGTGACAGTGTGATTGGTGGACTGCATGGGTACTACCTGGGTTATTGCAGGAGTGAATCAGTAATCTGCATGGGGTTAGTGGACTGGATAGATTGTGCACATTTGACTGTAGCACTGTGTGTGTTAATGCCTGAGTCATTGTACAAGTGCATGGATACTGACTGGATAGTTAGAGTGCTGGTAGTTGACAGCATGGTGAGTTTATAAGTGCTTGAATTTCAGCACAGTGATTAGATAAAGACAAGCTTCTGACAGAATGATTCCAGGAGTAGACATAGAGTGACAGTGTAATTGGGGCACTGCATGAGTACTACGTGGGTTACTGCAGGAGTGAATCAGTAGTCTGCAGGGGGTTAGGGGACTGGATAGATTGTGCACATTTGACTGTAGCACTGGGTGTCTTAATGCCTGAGTTATTGTACAAGTGCATGGATAGGGACTGGATAGTTAGAGTGATGGTAGTTGACAGCAGGTCGAGTTTATAAGTGCTTGTATTTCAGCAAAGTGATTAGATAACAACATGGTTCTGCTTGGATAATTGCAGGAGTGGACAGAGAGTAACTGTCTGATTGGGGCACTGCGTGAGTGAATCAGTACTCTGCAGGGGGTTAGGGAACCACATAGAATGTGCACATTTCACAATAGCAGTGCGTGTCTTAATGCCTGAGTCATTGTGCAAGTGCATGGATAGTGACTGGATAGTTAGAGTGCTGGTAGTTGACAGCAGTGTGAGTTTATAAGTGCTTGTGTTTTGGCAGAGTGATTAGATGAGGACATGATTGCATCAGGATGAATGCAGGAGTGGACAGAGAGTGACAGTGTGATTGGGGCACTGCATGAGCACTACTTGGGTTATTGCAGGAGTGAATCAGTAGTCTGCAGGGGGTTAGGGGATTGGATAGTTTTTGCACATTTGACTGTAGCACTGCCTGTCTTAGTGCCTGAGTCATTGTACAAGTGAATGTATAGGGATAGTTAGAGTGCTGGTAGTTGACAGCAGGGTGAGTTTATAAGTGCTTGTGTTTTGGCACAGTGATTAGATAAGGAAATGATTCTGTCAGGATGAATGCAGGAGTGGGCAGAGAGTGACAGTGTTATTGGGGCAATGCATGAGTACTACTTGGATAATTGTATGAGTGAATCAGTAGTCCGCAGGGGATTAGGGGGCTGGATAGATTGTGCACATTTGACTGTAGCACTGCATGTCTTAATGCCTGAGTCATTGTAAAAGTGCATGGATGAGGACTGGGTAGTTAGAGTGCTGGTAGTTGACAGCAGGGTGAGTTTATTAGTTTGTGTGTTTTGGCACAGTGATTAGATAAAGACAAGCTTCTGACAGAATGATTCCAGGAGTGGACAGAGAGTGACAGTGTGATTGGTGGACTGCATGGATACTACCTGGGTTATTGCAGGAGTAAATCAGTAGTCTGAAGGGGGTTAAGGGCCTTGGATAGATTGTGCACCTTTGACTGTAGCACTGCGTGTCTTAATGCCTGAGTCATTGTAAAAGTGCATGGATACTGACTGGATAGTTAGAGTGCTGGTAGTTGACAGCAGGGTGAGTTTATAATTGCTTGTGTTTTGGTACAGAGGTTAGATAAGGACATGGTTCTGTCAGGATGATTGCATGAGTGGACAGAGAGTGACAGTGTGATTGGGGCACTGCATGAGTACTACCTAGATTATTGTAGTCTGAATGGGGCTAGGGGACTGTGTAGATTGTGCATATTTGACTGTAGCACTGCATGTTTTCATGCCTGAGTCATTGTACAAGTGAAAGGATAGTGACTGGATAGTTAGAGTGCTGGTAGTTCACAATAGGGTAAGTTTATAAGTGCTTAGGTTTCAGAACAGTGATTAGATAAGGACATGGTTCTGTTAGAATATTTTCAGGAGTGGACAGAGAGTGACAGTGTGATTTGAATATTGCAAGAGTCATTGTACAAGTGCATGGATAGGGACTGGATAGTTAGAGTGCTGGTAGTTGACAGCAGGGCGAATTTATAAGTGCTTGTGTTTTAACACAGTGATTAGATAAGGACATGGTTCTGTTAGGATAATTGCAGGAGTGGACAGAGAGTGAATGTGTGATTGGGGCACTGCATGGGTACTACCTGGGTTATTGCAGGAGTGAATCAGTAGTCTACAGGGGGTTAGGTGACTGCATAAATTGTGCATATTTGACTGTAGCACTGCATGTCTTAATGCCTGAGTTATTTTACAAGTTCATGGATAGTGACTGGATAGTTAGAGTGCTGGTAGTTGACAGCAGGGTAAGTTTATTAGTGCTTGTGTTTTGGCACAAAGATTATATAAGGACATGGTTTTGTCAGGATGATTGCAAGAGTGGACAGATAGTGACAGTGTGATTGGTGCTCTGCAACCAGTATTCGCAAACTTTCTCTCTATTTTTCCATACATATAGACATAAGCCCCAAATGGCATAGCTTACCAGTGTTTTTCAAATTGAAAAACGAATTTCCATTGGTCATAGAGAATAATACTTTTCAACTGACATCTTCACCCGTTGTCCTTAATGTCAGTTTCCATAGCAACAGATCATGCAACATTCAATTTAGCTGCCAGGTCACAAGTTCACCACACAATGTTGCAAATGACAACAGCAGGTATGGTTGGCTTTGCAAAGCATGCCCTTATCCTTTTTGCTGTACCTTTCCAACATTTGTTAATAACCAATAAGAAACATGCTTTCAAAACAAAGTAAAATGCACCCTATATTCGAATGTAGAGTGTTCTTAAACAGCCAATCAAATCTCTGGTTTCTAAAAAACAGCATGTTGTCCATCATTTTAGATAGATTTCATTCTACCACCTGCCTATCTCAGCTACAGACATCTTTTGATTACCTACAGAGATCCCTTCAGGATGCTTTCAGTGTGGATTGTTGGGCACAGCTATGTTTTCTGGTGCAAAAGGTATGCTGAAAGAAGCGGTATTGACAAAGACCTAGCTTTGCAAAATGGCTCGAGCCCCCCACACAGGTTATTATTATATATTTTTTTAAAACAAGCCCTGGGGAGTGGTGGTCCTCAGGGCTGCGGGGGGGCCATGTGCCTCCCACAAATATTTAAGAAAAGCCCCAGGGGTGGCAGTCCCCGGGGTTGCGGAGTGACCGTGTGCCCCCTGCAAATATTTAAGGAAAGCCCCGGGGTGGCAGTACCCGGGGCTGCGGGGGTCTCTCTGGGCCCCCGCAATTACAATATTACATGCCCCAGGGACTTGGCCCACCCGGGGGTTAAATAATAACGAAGCACATTTTTTTTTACGGTCGAAATTCACCCTGGGTGCAGGTTTAGGGGTGAGGGTATTTTTATCCTGCCCCCTTTTCTTCTTTCTCACCTTTGTTTCCCTGTTTTCTTCTGACTCGGTTCTACCGAGTCACAAGATGGCTGGCAACACTTGCTGATTTGGAGTGTTGACAGCCAATTAGAATAAAGCTCGTGGTCGGAAGGGTGTGCGGATCCACCGCGTGGGTCCGCTGATCCACCACGCCTCTATATATCAAAACTTTTATTTTTTGATTTTCTTAGCAACTACTGAATTTTTGCCAAATTTGGTGTAATTCCGTTCAGCAGTTCGATCTGTAGCCGTGTCTTAAAGTTTCCTATGGGAAATTGATTTTCCGAACTCTTTTTTTAATTTCTCAGGAACTACTGAACGGATATACACCATTTAACAAAAAGGGCTCTTTCGGAACCAAATTTTAGCCAAATTTGTTGTAATTCCGTTCAGCAGTTCGGGCTGTAGCCGTGTCTAAAGTTTCCTATGGTAAATAACATGGAAAAAACACGTTTTGGGACCACCTTTTTTTCTCGGCCCCCGCTTGGCGAATCACCCTAAAACTTTCAGGATAGGAGCTGACTGGAGCGGCCACAAGTTTTGAAAATTTCGCAAAGGTTCATCAACCGGCGCCAAAGTTATTGGGGAAAAAAAAACACTTTTCCTATGAAAACTAGGTCCTAACCATAACTATCTACTGGCGACTGCCAGTAGATTATATATATATATATATATATATATATATATATATATATATATATATATATATATATATATATATATATATATATATATATATATATATATATATATATATATATATTCACTGAAAAAACCATAGGTTTCACACATGTTATAGTTAGCGGAAATTTTACTGATAAAAAACCAATGAAATTCCCCCGTTATAGTTAGTGCAGGCAACTATAACTCACGCGACCGCAATCCTCTGCTGATGCTAATACTGTATTTAGACACTTATTTGCCCATGTCTTCTTCCATACATTTTTAGCTATACATATATTACAAATATTTTTTTTTCATAAAGACACATATGTCATCAGCAGAAGATTGCGGTCGCGTGAGTTATAGTTGCCTGCACTAACTATAACGGGGGAATTTCATTGGTTTTTTATCAGTAAAATTTCCGCTAACTATAACATGTGTGAAACCTATGGTTTTTTCAGTGAATTTGCAAGGTTTTTTAAATGCTAATTCCTAACTATAACGTGTGTGAAACGTATGGTTTTTTCAGTGAATTTGTACGGTTTTTTAAATGCTAAGTTACTTAACGCCATTCGTGGCGTGCGCGCCCACTTAACGCAGTTCGTTCCGTGCGCGCACGGTGCGCTTCGCACACCGCGCGCCCACTTTACGCAGTTAGTGGCGTGCACGCATGGTGGGCACGCGGTGCGCTACACGCACCGCGTGCCCACGTTACGCTAGATGGGCCATGTACGCACCATGCGCTTCGCGCACCGTGGGCACATGGAGGACATATGATGCACTTCGTTTTGAAAGGTAATATTTTAATTTTTCGTAATTTTTATAAGCCATGCACAAATGGTGCCCTTTGGGCACTATTTGCACACGGGGTGGACAGAGTGTGGATAATTTTTTTTTTTTTTTTTTTTTTTTAAATATTATAGTTTTTCTCTTCTATTATAAGTCATGCACAATTGGTGGCCTTCGGCCACCAATTGCACACGGGGTGGGGAGAGTGTGGATAATTTTTTTTTTTATATAATTTTTTACCGTACGCGTACGGTAAGCGTAATCGGCGAAATTAGCGAAAAAAAAAAAATTCCGTTTTTGGCCTTGGGGGATCTTTGGGGACCCCCCCACCTTGGCTATGTGTGTGGGAGCTGTCTAAACAGCCCCTTTACATGTTTTTGTGCTTTGTATTTTCATCATCACTCTCAGTGCGAGAGAGAAAATGGCGGCCGCCGCTTCCTGGTTTTGGCCGATTCGAATGTTTACTAAGATCTAAGAGCCAATCAGAATCGCGCTCGCGCACGCCACCGTACGCGTACGGTAAGCGTACCGTAAGCGCACCGTAAGCTGGCTCAGATATATATATTGATTTAAAGGCTATTTTCTCAGAATCTACTGAACAGATTTACACCAAACCTACAAAAGGCACTTCCTTGACCTGAGGACTACCTCTCTGCCAAATTTCAAGTAATTCTGTTCAGCCGTTCGGGCTGTAGCCCTGTCTAAAGGTCCTATGGAAAAATGCATGGGAAAAACGCGTTTTGGGACCCCCCTTTTATCTCATCCCCCGCTTGACGAATCCCCCCGAGACTTTCAGGGTAGGAGCGGAGCGTAGCGCCCCACGTATTTTGAAAAATTTGCGAGGATTCGTCGACCGGCGCCAAAGTTATTCAAAATAGAATGTTGCGGATTTCCTATGGAAACGTGGTCCTAACTATAACTACCTACTGGCGACCGCCAGTAGGTAATATATATATATATATTAAACCAAGAGTTGCCCCAGGTATATATTGGCCTGAACCCGAACAAAGTCTTTATAGCGCTTTCACCTATTTTAGGAATTATCATGAACTTTGACTCAAATGGGCTTTTTTATCATGAGTGAAACATGCAAACACCCACTGGGGTCTTTCTACGGGACTACAAGCATGGCTGCATATTAATGGACTACAATATCCAGAAAGCCACGGCGACGCCCATGGGGGCGGGGCTTGTTCCATTAATAAATCAGTGTCCTGATACACGTTTGCTGTTTCTGTGCATCTTTGAGTGTGGAGCCTGCCAGTGAAAAAGAGCGCGAAGTCGCTTGAAACGCGTATGGCTTTATGGGCTGTCATTGAGGAAACGCGAGTGACCTGTGGGAAGTTCAGCCGCCTGAGGTACCAGTGTGTTCACCCCCTCTTGTGAGATGGTTTCAGTGGGGCAACTCTTGGTTTAATGGATTGCGGCTTGTCCAGCCGCGAAGCCGTCCCGCCGCCAGAAGAGGCGGATCCCAAGGCTCGCAAGCGCGAACCTGATGTGGAAGGAGGGGGACCGGAGCCCCAGGTATATATTGGCCTGAACCCGAACAAAGTCTTTATAGCGCTTTCACCTATTTTAGGAATTATCATGAACTTTGACTCAAATGGCCTTTTTTATCATGAGTGAAACATGCAAACACCCATTGGGGTCTTTCTACGGGACTACAAGCATGGCTGCATATTAATGGACTACAATATCCAGAAAGCCACGGCGACGCCCATGGGGGCGGGGCTTGTTCCATTAATAAATCAGTGTCCTGATACACGTTTGCTGTTTCTGTGCATCTTTGAGTGAGGAGCCTGCCAGTGAACAAGAGCGCGAAGTCGCTTGAAACGCGTATGGCTTTATGGGCTGTCATTGAGGAAACGCGAGTGACCTGTGGGAAGTTCAGCCGCCTGAGGTACCAGTGTGTTCACCCCCTCTTGTGAGATGGTGTCAGTGGGGCAACTCTTGGTTTAATGGATTGCGGCTTGTCCAGCCGCGAAGCCGTCCCGCCGCCAGAAGAGGCGGATCCCAAGGCTCGCAAGCGCGAACCTGATGTGGAAGGAGGGGGACCGGAGCCCCAGGTATATATTGGCCTGAACCCGAACAAAGTCTTTATAGCGCTTTCACCTATTTTAGGAATTATCATGAACTTTGACTCAAATGGGCTTTTTTATCATGAGTGAAACATGCAAACACCCACTGGGGTCTTTCTACGGGACTACAAGCATGGCTGCATATTAATGGACTACAATATCCAGAAAGCCACGGCGACGCCCATGGGCGCGGGGCTTGTTCCATTAATAAATCAGTGTCCTGATACACGTTTGCTGTTTCTGTGCATCTTTGAGTGCGGAGCCTGCCAGTGAACAAGAGCGCGAAGTCGCTTGAAACGCGTATGGCTTTATGGGCTGTCATTGAGGAAACGCGAGTGACCTGTGGGAAGTTCAGCCGCCTGAGGTACCAGTGTGTTCACCCCCTCTTGTGAGATGGTTTCAGTGGGGCAACTCTTGGTTTAATGGATTGCGGCTTGTCCAGCCGCGAAGCCGTCCCGCCGCCAGAAGAGGCGGATCCCAAGGCTCGCAAGCGCGAACCTGATGTGGAAGGAGGGGGACCGGAGCCCCAGGTATATATTGGCTGAACCCGAACAAAGTCTTTATAGCGCTTTCACGTATTTTAGGAATTATCATGAACTTTGACTCAAATGGCCTTTTTTATCATGAGTGAAACATGCAAACACCCACTGGGGTCTTTCTACGGGACTACAAGCATGGCTGCATATTAATGGACTACAATATCCAGAAAGCCACGGCGACGCCCATGGGGGCGGGGCTTGTTCCATTAATAAATCAGTGTCCTGATACACGTGTGCTGTTTCTGTGCATCTTTGAGTGTGGAGCCTGCCAGTGAACAAGAATGCGAAGTCGCTTGAAACGCGTATGGCTTTATGGGCTGTCATTGAGGAAACGCGAGTGACCTGTGGGAAGTTCAGCCGCCTGAGGTACCAGTGTGTTCACCCCCTCTTGTGAGATGGTTTCAGTGGGGCAACTCTTGGTTTAATATATATATATATATATATATATGTATATATATATATATATATATATATATATGTACATATATATATATATATTACCGACTGGCAGCCGCCAGTAGATGATATAGATATATATATACATATATATATATTCACAGAAAAAAACATAGGTTTCAGGCACGTTATAGTTAGGAATTAGCATTTAAAATACCTCAGAAATTCACTGAAAAAACCATAGGTTTCAGGGGTGTTATAGTTAGCTGGAATTTTCACTTGTACAAAACCATTGAAATTCCCCCGTTATAGTTAGTTCAGCTAACTATAACTCGCGCGCCTGCAATGCACTGCTGATGACATCACTGATGACATCTCAAATGACATCACTGATGACATCATACAGTGAATGTGTGTTTTTCTGAAAATTAAATATGTTTTATATATGTATATTTCTATTTCTATTTAGGGGGTTTTATAAAGCGCTTGGTGACGCCCAGCGGCGTGTCCCCGCGCTAAAGGTCGATGGAAGAATAAATGGGTATATAAGTGTGTCAAAATGGATGATTTGTTTTTGAAAAATTGATTGTGTAACTGACTGATTAAGTGTATCATAGTGAATACATGGCTTAGTGAGTAATGTTTAAATATGTAAATATCTGTATCAGTCTCTCACTTTGTGTATAAGTGGCTGCATGGGTTGGTGAGTAGCTACATGGGTGTCTTTATAGGTTATTAGTTGGTTTTTTGAGTGTCAGTCTGAGTGTCTGCATCGTTCGGTGGGGGGTATTACGTAGTGCATAGGTGCATGAATGAGTGACTCACTGTTTGTATGTGTTGAAGACAGCATGTGTGCAGGACTGTATGGGTGGATGAGTGTGTGTAAGGGTGTGTTAGTGAGTGAATGACTGTCTCAATAGTGTCTTTATGAGTAACTACACATGTTTTAAACTAGTATATGTGATTATTGGTGTATATAAGTGAGTATATGTGAGAGTGAGAGATTGAAAGAGTTCCTGTATGAATAAGTATGTGTTTCTATAAGTGATTGTTTTAAAGACTAAGTATGTGTAAGTTTCCGTAGAAGTAAGTGTGGTGGTGTGTGTATAACTGTATATGCAAGTAAATGTATGTTTGATTCTTTATTAGCATGAGTGACTATGTGTGTGAGTAACTCTATGGATGAGTGGCATTGTGTAACAGGATGTATAGGTGTATGAGTACATATGATGAGTGAATACATGTATGAGTGACTGTATAGGACTGTTGGTGAATGAGTGGATGTGTATGTGGATCTTAGAATTACTGAAGAGGTTGTTGTAACTGGTATTGGTATGTCCATTGTTTTGAAAATTTTTGTCTCTATTTTTGAATGTGTGTATCAAAGGTTATATTAGGGTGAGAGGAGGTCTGCCACTCTATCACAAGGATGATGTCATCAGTGATGTCATCAGTGATGTCATTTGAGATGTCATCAGTGATGTCATGAGTGATGTCACTGACCATGTCATGAGTGATGTAATATGTGACGTCATCAGCAGTGCATTGCGGGCGCGCGAGTTATAGTTAGCTGAACTAACTATAACGGGGGAATTTCAATGGTTTTGTACAAGTGAAAAGTCCAGCTAACTATAACACCCCTGAAACCTGTGGTTTTTTCAGTGAATTTCTGAGGTATTTTAAATGCTAATTCCTAACTATAACGTGCCTGAAACCTATGGTTTTTTCTGTGAATTTCAAAGGTTTTTTAAATGCTAATGTCTAACTATGCCTACAGATATAGGACATGTGAAGAAAGAAGAAAAAATGCACAGAAAGAAAAAAAACAAGTGCAGAAAGAAGCAACAGAAGTCCTCAAAGACGAAGAAAAGTGCAGGAAGAAGGATAACGTGCAGAAAGAACAAAAAGAAGAGCAGAAAGAAGCCTTGTTGCAAAATCATCCTGTACCCTCAACTTTTTCAGACGGATACTGGTGGTAACTGAGTCTGACTAACCAGTCCTAGAGCCAGTGCTATGTTAAAAGACACTTAGAATACACTGAAAACACCTACATACACTAGGGAACATTATGCGTTGGGGTCCCCCTGTGATTAGCATGACCTCCTCTGTAAGCCCCTAGTATATAATAGGGCAGGGGGATTAAAACTACCTCTTAAAACAGGCCACAGGGCGTTTTTGCACACGTTAACTCAGGCCCCGTCCCCTCCCTTCACCACTGTGTAAACACGCCCTGTGTCCGTTTTTAGTTGGGAGATTAAGTTCATTTGAATCCTGAGGGTCCCTAGGGTCCAACTAGCCCACTAGGTACCTCCAGTAAGTGCCACAGAGCTGCGTTGCAGAGAGGTGTAAAAAGTGGCACGGCCTGGACCACCTCTCTGCAATGCAGCTCAGTGGCGCTTACTGGAAGCACTTGGTGGGCTAGTTAGCCCCCAGGGGCCCTCAGTATTGAAGGGAAATTATATCCCCAATTTAAAAGGTGCCATAATGCGTGTTTGCACACGTCACCTCAGGCCCCGTCCCCTCCCTTCACCACTGTGTAAACGCGCCCTGTGGCTGTTCTAAGTTGAGAGATTAAGTCCCCTTGAATCCTAAGGGTCCCTAGGGTCAAACTAGACCACTAGGTACCTCCAGTAAGTGCCACAGAGCTGCGTTGCAGAGAGGTGTAAAAAGGGGCTTGGCCTCAGAACACCTGTCTGCAGCGCAGCTCCCTGGCACATACTGGAGATGCCTGTTGGGCTAGTTGGCCCTCAGGGACCCTCAGTATTGAAGAGGAATTAATTCCCCAACTTACAACTCGCCAGGGGGCGCGTTTGCAGAGTGCTGCAAGGAGGGGGGGTGGCCTCCGGCGCGATGCCAGTCTTTTATTTATTTTAATTTTTTAAGAAGGGGGGCTGTGTGGTTCCCCTTCTTATTCTAATTTATTGGCCCTGATGACCCCATCCCCCAGGGCCTGTCTCCTAATTATATTTTTTTGACCCCAATCCCCAGGGCCGGCCACTGTTTTTTTATTATTTTTAAAAAATATATATTTATAGACACACCTAGGACATGCTGGACAAACCGTACGTACCTATCACCATGACGATTTGCGTGATATTCATTAAAAGGCGACTATGCATACAATGAATCCACGTGGAATGATTTACACCACTAGTGAAGCTCTGACATGTCTGATGCCCTACCATGCCTAATCCCGGTAAACACCCTTGTCGTTTATTTATACAAACATGGGTAGCTATTGACGGGCACATTTAATACACATGCACACCAAGCCATTCAAAGGGGATTCGACAAAAATTCAACCAAAACTATGCAAGAAACCCCCCTCACGGTTAATAAAACACACATCCACTGCCGGATGTGTAATACTTTTTATTTTACTATCTAGAAAAGGGACGAACATCCCTTGAGAGTCACAGCACGCTCCTGGCAGAGCCCAATGCTGTGTTACACCCACCATTGCCTGCTGAGTGCCACACACCTCTGTGCTGTATTCCACTAGCTAGTGCATATGCTATGACACTCTCTAGCCCATGTGCACTGTAACACCACCCCGTGAATATGTCATGCCACACTTGTCTTCGCACGGGTTATATTGCCCCATCTAACGTGCCTTCCTCGATGCCTATGTTATAACGCACAGTGCTATGCCATACATTATACAATCTGGGATCCATATCTTTGTCACAGTGCATATGCAATGTTACACTAACCAGCACATATTTTATATTACAACTTTAGAGACTAGTTAGGTTACACAACACTGCCCTGTGCATATTACACTCCAAGGCGCATATCGCATAGCACGCGCTAGTGCCTGTGCTATCTCGCGCTCTCCAATGAATCTGTCATTGCGCACAATGTATTGCATATTATATTTCACGCCCGGTTCATCTTATATCACACTTTTTGGTGCATAGTTTATACCATACACTATATCTAGTTTTCATTTTCAATCGTGCTCTCAGGACTATGTTCTATATAACACTGTGTTCACCTACCCTTTTCACGGGCATTACATTTTGCGATAGGGGGTGGAGGGTCAGGGGGTGTTTCTGCCAAGTGAGCCCAGAGTCACAGTCACAAACGTCCTCTTCTTCCTGAATAAAAGTGAGATTATGCTGCATACTTGTTCATATTTTAAGTAGTTCGCACAGACACACGTTTTAAAAATATAAAGTTCCTAATACCCGCCTTCTCTGAACAGTTAGCTTGCTGCCCCTTCCTCCTCCTCCCTATCCTCTGTTGTGTGAATCCATGGACTAGCCTCCTCCCTCCTGCCATGCATGGTCTGATGTGCTGCCACTGCCCTCAATTTAGTATGATGTACCAGTCCACTCCTCCTGCCCTCCATTACCCAATTCTATGCCCCATCATTGACCTCCTGCTTAAACTCTGTGCTTAGCTTGCTGCCCCTATTCTCCTTCCCCCTGCCCTCCGATGTCTTTGTGCATGTCCCTGCTCCATCCTTTTTGCCCACCATGTTCCATGGACCTGCCACTCCTATCTACTCTGAGTGTTCTGTTGAGCTGCCACTCCCCTCCCACCTGCCTAGCATTGTCAGATGACTGTAACCTGTCCCTGCCACCTCCACCCTGCCTGTCCACATGCCATGCCCCTATCCTCTTCCTCCTATCCTACATGGTCCATTGTACTGCCACACCCTTCTGCCCTCCCTGGTCTGTTGTGCTGCAACTGCTCCTCCTGCCTGCCCCGTGTGGTCTGTTGTGAGGCCCCTTCCCCTGAATTTTCTTGTCTGTGCACAGGTCCTGACCCTCCCTTCTATCCTCCATCGTCCTTTGTGCATGCCCCTGCACCCTCCTTCTTGCCCATCATAGCCATTGTGCTGCCACTAACCCTCCCACTTGCCATGCATGGTCTTCTGTGCTGCCATGGCCCCTCCCACCTTCCCTGTGTGGTCAGTTAGCTGCCCCTGACCCCCTCCCACCTTCCCTCCATGGTCTGTGTGTATGCCATCACAGTCTCACTGTTGCTCTTCATGGTGTGTCTTGCTTCTAGTGTCCATCCTGTCTGACCTCCATGGCTATCTTGCTGCTCCTGCCCTGCCCCCTTGCCCCCAGCCCTCTGTTTACATGTGCAGACCCCTACTCCCTCCCTCCTGGCTTGTCTGTTCCATTGTAATGCCCCTGATCCATCCCTCCTGCCCTTTATGGTCTGTAATGCTGCAGCTTTCTCTCCTGTCTGTCCATTATGGTCAGCTAGCTACCATTGCCTCTTGCCCCTCTGTTCTCTGTAGTCCATGTGCATGGTCCTGTCCCCTCCCTCTTGCTTTCTATGGATTGTTGTGCTGCACTCCCGTCCCGCATGCCCTGTGTGGTGTATTGTGCTGCTGCAAACCCTGATGCCTGCCCTGCAGGGTCAGTTTGGTGCACCTCTCCATGTCCCTCCTGTCCTCTGTTATCCAAGTCCATGTCCCTACCCCATTTCCCTCCATGATCCAATGTACCATACTTGCGAACATTTTGAACTTGGTAAGAGGGAGATTTTGAAAAAAAAACTGGGGTATTGGTTTTCCCCTTTGAGTTACATTGAAAAAGAGGAGATTGTAGACAGGAGACAGATCAAATAAAGCCCATTTGAGCTTAAAAACATTGGACGTTTCCTGGCTGAATCGGGTCTGTCGGCATGTATGGTTGTACTACCATTGCCTCTTCCTTCTGCCCACAATGGTCTATTACATTGCCACAGCCTCTCTTGCAAGTCCTGTATTGTTGGTTTGTTGCCCCTGCCCCCCTTTCCACTGCCCTCCATAGTCTGTTGTGCTGCCACGGCCCTTCCTGCCTGCTCAGTGTGGTTAAATTGTTGCCTTTGCACCCTCCTACCTGCCTTCAATTTTCAGAGTCCGTGCCCCTGGCCTCTGCCTCTCAACAGTATCCTAATGAACAACTAGATTGCTAACATTCTATATTTATTACAAAAGTGTGGAACGCCTGACGTCATCTTGATGTAATCAAAACTGTAATACCTATAGCATTTCCTTTAGAAATTACATATATGAGAGGGTCTTATTGGCATCAAAATTATGGTTAGTGCTCTAAAAGACTAAAATAAGGACATATTTTCTGAGTTTTCAAATAGCGAAAAAAGCCCTTTTAAATTATTTGTTATCTTTATGTTTTTTTTATCCAGTTGACCACTTGATTAAATATTGCACTTAGGGGAGAGGATGTGGTGTTACTTCCAGAACTGCAGACTTTGCAACTGGGGAACCAGGTTGGAGTTTCTGCTTCAGCTCGACATTCTGTGATTCTGGTCAAATCACTTAGTCTCCCCATGTCTACAACTAAAATGAATTTGTTCTTGTGTGATGTAACCAATGCTCATGTAAAGCACTCCAATACCTGACAAGTCTGCACTATATAACACTGCAAAAACACAAAATAATAAGTGTTTTGCACACTTCTGTCATTGGGCTATATTTGGGCCACATCTGGGGGATTTTGGGCTACATTTGGGCTCTTTTGTGTCCGGTGGCCATATTGGGAGATTTATTTGTTATGAAGTTTCCTAATTTCCTCATGTACTGCAGTCTCCTCAGTAGGAAATGCTTTCAGTTTTTTACTTTGATTCCATCATGAAGGTATTCAGATATGTCACACATTTGCCATAAATTCTGAATGTTAGCACTCTAGTTGCTCATTAGATCACTGTAGTAAAACTACTGTTCACCATGGAAGTCTGCTCCTGGTATTAAAATTGCATGTTTCAGTCTGCATGTCAGAATTTTTTTATGAAATAGAAGAGGATTTGAGAAGTCACTCAAAATGTGCCCTCATTTTCTTTCTTCAGCATTAATCATAATTTCTATGGCAAAATGAACCCCCTCATTGTGTTCCTTTTTAAATTAACGGTTTTAAGTGTTACCAGTTTATTCCAATCAAGATGGCTTCAGGTGTGCCATACTTTTGTCATAATGAAGACAGTAAGCGCTCTAGTTGTTTTTAAGAACACTCTGGGACATTCTGTCATTGGGGCTATACTTGGGCTACATCTGGGTGATATTTGGGCTACATTTGGGCTCTTTTGTCTCTGGTGGCCATCTTGGGAGACTTATTTGTTATGAAGTTTCCTAATTTCCTCATTTACTGCAGTCTCCTCAGTAGGAAATACTTTCAGTTTTTTACTTTGATTCCATCAAGAAGGCATTCAGATGTGTCACACATTTGCCATAAATTCAGAATGTTAGCACTCTTTTTGCTCATTAGATCACTGTAGTAAAGCTACTGCTCACCAGGGAAAACTGCTGCTGGTATTGCAAGTGCATGTTTCAGTCTGCATGTCAGAATTTTTTAATGAAATAGAAGAGGATTTGAGAAGTCACTCAAAATGTGCCCTAATTTTTCTTTCTGCAGCACTAATCATACTTTTTATGGAAAAATGAACCCCCTCATTTTGTTCCTTTTTAAATTAAATGTTTTAAGAGTTACCACTGTAATCCAAGCAAGATGGCTTCAGGTGTGCCATACGTTTATCATAAGTAGGACTGTTAGCGCTCTAGTTGTTCTTTGGAACACTCTGGGAAGCTGCAGTAGAACACAAAGGAATCAACTGACAGTCTCTGCCCTTGTTGGATGTACATGTTTTACTGAGAATGTCAGACTTCATTCTCACATGACTGAGAAAGATAATGTGAATTTACAGAAAATAAGCTCTCAGTTTAGCTTATAGATCACCTTCCAAACCTCTGTGGGAAAAGCATGAGAAAATATTTTTCTCTCAATCATGATATCCCAGCAGAAGGCTTTTTCACATGGTGAAATCACCTTAGAACATGAAATGAAATGAAATGAAAACAGATTTCTAAAGCGCATGGCTGCCCTTGAGCGTCCCAGCGCTAAGTAATACACTGAGCCACTATCCCAGAGCATCAGAAGGAACCTACAAAGGGAAGAGAAGGGTCTTGAGTGTTTTGCGGAATTTTATCAGGTTGGATTCATTACGCAGAACCGCTGGTAAGGAATTCCAAAGATGACCCGCGTTAATAGAAAAACGACGTCCACCCGTTTTCACCTTTTATGCTCTGGGTATCACTACAAGGTTCCCAGCTTCAAAGCGAAGGGCACGGGAGGGTTTATAGGGGCGGATCAAATCTCTAAGAATGGGGGGGCCGGATCCTTGTAGAGTCTTAAACACCATGCAGAGGGATTTGAATTTGATGCGAGATCTAATTGGTAGCCAGTGCAAGGCCTCCAAGGCAGGCCGAGCTGAGGAGGTTTTGGCTGTACCAGTAAGCATCCGCGCAGCTGCATTCTGTGCTCTTTGAAGAACATTCAAAGTCGATTCAGGTGCCGCCAGGAAGAGGGCATTGCTGTAATCCAGCCTCGAAAGCACCAATCCCTGGATCAGAAGTCTCCTGGAATTATCAGGAAGGAGCGGCAGGATTTTTCGGACTGAGCGAAGCAGCCCATAACACGTCCCAGCCACTCGCTTGGCTTGAGTAATAAAAGACAGCTCAGGTTCCAGCCATACCCCAAGACTTTTTATAGCGTCCTTGGGGGCCGGAAGGGCTCCCATACTGGCCGGCCACATACATTTGGGCAGTGACGAGCACAAATTGCCAAGAAGCATTAACTCCGTTTTCGACCCATTCAGTTTAAGCCGGGATTCCGCCATCCATGCCACGATGTTGGTGAGGCAAGCAGCGAACTTCTCCCCCTGACTTTCCAAAAGAGACAGGGAAACAATCAATTGAGTGTCGTCTGCATAGGTTGCCATAGTCACTCCAAAGGGTGCCACCACCTCCTCCAGCGGGGCCATATAGACGTTAAAAAGCGTGGGGCTCAACGAAGAGCCCTGCGGGACTCCACACTGGAGGGGAATAGGCGCAGATCTAAAATCGCCGTCGCAAACCTGATAAGAGCGACCACTCAAATATGACTGAAGCCACTGGAGGGCCCGTCCCCCTACTCCAATATTTCCCAGACGGTGGATCAGAATATTATAGTCCACCGTATCGAAAGCTGCGCTTAGATCCAGGAGTACCAGCGCCGCGGAACCTCCTGAATCTAAGATGCATCTGCCTTCTTCCACCATCGCTAGCAAGGCCGCGTCAGTTCCCTGGCCTGGGCGAAAGCCAGTCTGCGTCCGGCCTAATAGATTGTTGTCTTCCAGGAAGCCGGAGAGCTGGCGATTAACAAACTTCTCCGCGATCTTATTCAGGCCCGGCAGGAGTGACATAGGGCGGTAGTTTGCCAGATCAATGGGGTCAAGACGAGGCTTTTTCAAAAGGGCCTTGACAATGGCCTGCTTCCAGCTTGGTGGAACAACGCCATGGGTGAAGGAGGCATTCAGAAGATCAATTGCAGGACCAACAATCGGATCCACACATTGTTTGAGGATCCGGATAGGCATAGGATCCAGCGGGGAGCCACTCTTCAGAGCCGACAGCTCCTCACAGAAGGCCTCCCTTGAAATGGGGGAGATTGAATCAAAACCCTTCATGCCTAAAACCCCCTTGGGGGCTGCTGTGCTCATATTGCCTGAACTAGGGGGAAGGATAGCTAGGATATTTTGTATTTTGGTGTCAAAAAACTGAGCCAGCTCATTGCATCTATTGGGATTCTCCACCTGAGAGGGTGGGGTGATGGGAGCCGTAATAAACTCTTTGAAAATTTTATAGGCTTCCTTTGAAGAATTGCCTGCCTTATTTATTCGCTCCTCAAAGTGGGCGGCCTTGGTGGAGATCCGTGCGGCTTTATATGCTCTCATAGCTTCTCGATAGTTGTGTTTACTATTGGCGGCCCAGTCCTTCCGCCATTCCCGTTCAAGCCTTTTGCAGTTCTTTCTCATCATCCCCAGCTCCGGGGTGTACCAAGATGACTTGTGGCTGTTAGTTTTGTTTGTACACTTTTTTACGGGCAGAACCGCATCTAACGCGTGGCATAGCCAATCATGGAAAGCGATATCGGCCTCCAGAGGCCCATGGCCAGGTGGGGGAATGGACTCAGCGAGGGAACGCAAGAGGCTGTCAGTAGGGAGTTGGGACCAAATTCTCTTGTAGATCGGGGGGTCTTCTGAGGCCGGGAGCAAGAAGAGTCCCGGCTGACATTGAGCTCCCCTACCACAAGGAAATGGTCCGACCAGGGTAAGGGAAGAGGGGGGCCTGTTTGGAGGCGCGCAATATTTGAAAACACACAATCCAACAGGTGGCCCTTCACGTGCGTAGGTTCCAAATTGTGTAAATTCATATTGGCAGTTCTGAGTTCCGATCTAAGGTCATTTATACTATTATCTTCCTGTAGGTCGAAATGGAGGTTAAAGTCCCCCAGAAGCATGAAATAGGGAGAGGATGCCGCTAGGACAGGGACATGATCCAAAATAGAGCTGGCAAATTTTTTAATCGTCCCAGGGGGGCGATAGACCAATAATCCAGCTAAGGAAAAATTCGGAGAAAGCTGTATGTGAAAGTGACCACTTTCCGCGTCCAAAATAGGGCCTCGGACTACTCTGCAAGAAAACTTGTCCCTGTAGATGATGGCTAAACCGCCTCCTTTTCCATGCGGTCTATGGAGGCAGTGAATCAAGAAGCCGGGAGGAAGAGAGTTGACTAAATCAAAATTTGAAAAGTCTGACGTCCATGTTTCTGTGAGATATAAAATATCTAATCGTGTGTCTAGAATCAACTCGGAAATTTGAATAGAATACTTTGGTAAAGATCTACAATTAAGTAGTCCTATTTTAAGAGGGTCCTTCACAAAGGTTTTGTTACCACACTCCTGGATTCTACGGGGGGGACAGTACTCACAGGGTATGGAAGGAACATCAAGTTTAAGTCCCTGTGAGCAATAGCGTGAGTCGGATGGCTTTAGCGTGAATAAGTCTGCTGTGGAGTATTTAATCAGGTTACCTGTAGAAACCGGCAAGGTCCCTGGCCCTAGGTCCGTTCTGGCCCGTACGGGCCCCGGCGCGCCATCGGCGCGCCCGCTGCGCCCGCCCGCTGCGCGGACGGGGATTCGTCGCCATTTATGAAGCGCGAGGGGCAGAAAACGCCCTCGCACTAGAGCGCCAACCGAGCAACCGCCTCACCCAAGATGGCGGATGCGTCCGGTCGCGCTAGTTGGCAGTCAAACAAAGCCCCAGAGCCCTCAAAGCGGCTTAAAGATGCCCCTTCATCCCTCCAAACGTAAGTCACAGCGATACAATAAAAGAAATACAATTTTTAAAAGCAACCATCAAGTATCAAAAAAACGCTCCCAATAATTTTAAAAATAATTTCCAGCTTTCTTAAAATGTTAACAGTTCAGGCAAGACTCCCAGTGAGTGCAGGGGAGCAGCCAGTGTATAGGGCGAAGTCGAAAAATAATGACCGATTTATAGCGCGAGGGGCAGGAAACGCCCTCGCACTAGAGCGCCAACCGAGCAACCGCCTCACCCAAGATGGCGGATGCGTCCGGTCGCGCTAGTTGGCAGTCAAACAAAGCCCCAGAGCCCTCAAAGCGGCTTAAAGATGCCCCTTCATCCCTCCAAATGTAAGTCACATCGATACAATAAAAGAAATACAATTTTTAAAAGCAACCATCAAGATATCCCAGCAGAAGGCTTTTTCACATGGTGAAATCACCTTAGAACATACCACAATTCCTAAAATGAGTATGGTACCATCAACAAATGATTTATAATGTAACTAAAGTCTTAAAACCTTCTATTAACTGCAATGCTTTTTAATGAGGTGCTGTTAGATCTGGGGGTCTCTAGTTGGCAGGGTAGGTACCACTGTCCAAGTAGGGACCCTTGCTTCTAGTCAGGGAAAGGGGGATACACTGTTAAGATAACACCTGCTCACCCTCTAGGTAGCTTGGCCTGAGCAGTCGAGGCTATCAAAGGCAATGTGTAAAGTATTTGTACCAACACTCACAGTAACACAGTGAAAACACCACAGATTTACTCCACACCAGTTTTAGAAAAATAATGTATCTTTACTAAAAACTTCACAAGACCAAATACTACAGACAAACCAACATATACTTCTAAAGGTTACTTTAAGGATAGTTCAAGAGTTTGCAGAAAGTACTCCAGGATGTCAAAATCAGTGTCCTGCACAGTGCGACTCTCAATGCACAAAATGCGACACTTTCGTGCCCAACAGTACCTGTAGTTGCGATAAGGTTCCCAAAAGCTATAACAAGGAAGATGGCAAAGGCGATGCGATGCTCCTGAGATCCTAGGGAGGCTTTGCAGCAGCCCTACTTCACGCAGCAGAGGTGGATGCGCCGGCTCCGATCTGTAGGGGGAGGATGCGATACCTTTGGCCTTCGTTGCGTAGGTTTCTTAGGGGGAAGCTTCACGCACAGGTTCGATGCGACACTCTTCGATGTGGTGCGATGCGTGGCGCAGCGTTGCCTTCCGGCGCCGCAACTCTCGATGCGCCACGGGACGGGACTCTGCATCGACGCACGCAGCGATTGGAGACTTTTCACGCACCGGCAGTGGTGCGGCCCGCAAACTGGTTCTGCGACAACCCTCGCAATGGCAGGAAGCTTCACGCTTCGGGACGATGCTCGACGCACTCGGCGATGCGGAGACCCTGCGTGTTGCGATGGTGCCGCCATGAAATTTTCCACGCACTCTCGTCTTGCGACACGCAATCGGATGATGCGTTGGGTACCAGTCACTCTTGTTCACGCTTCTGCTTCCCAGCTCCCAAACACAGCAAAACGACCTCCTGAGGCCCCAAGACTGGGCAAGCACTCCAAGGCAGGTCAGAACTCTCTCAGCAGAGTTCCAGGGGAGCTGGTGGTGAAGTCCTTTTGTTCCTGGGACTTCTTAACAGGGAGCCAGCTCTTCTCAGGCCCTTGGAGATCAGAATCAAAAGAAGGGGACACAGCAAAGTCCTTCCCCTCTCCTTGGCAGCAAAGCAAAACAGCAAGCAGGCAGTCTTCTCCTCTTCAGTTCTTTTCAGCTTTCTCCTTGGCAGAGGTTTCTTCTTAGTTCCAAAGTGATCTAAAGTTTAGGTGTCTGGGGTCCTCTTCTTATACCCCTCCAAGTCGTTGTCTCTCTTTGTTCCAGTGGGGGGATTCCCCTGCTCAAACCGGTTCCTGGGTGTGCTCTGCTCTGGAGCACCTGGTTCCTTTCAGAGTGAGGGGCAGGGTCGTTAGACGCTCAGCAGGAGGTGGAGCCTTCTTTGTGCCAGCAGAGGCAGAGTCCTCAGCCTGGCCAGCAGGGGGTGGAGCCAGCTTTGTGTTTGGCAGGGACAGCCCTATTCAAACCCAGGGACTACTCCTCCCACCCATCTAAAGCAGATCTCCCTATTCACCATGCTGCTGACTCATCCAGGCTCCTGGAGCCACCCAGCCCATCACATGACACCAGTCAGCCAACCAGCACACAGGCACACAGGAAGGTTAAACAGGAGAATAGCTACTTTCTAAAAAGTGCTATTCTCACACAGTGAATTTAAAAACCATCTTGCTAAAAAGATGTATAATTAAATTCTGAACACAGAGATACCAAACTTGGATTTTCTATCTTGCCCTTATGAGAAGATAGGCATGTAAACAGCCTTCCCCATTCTATCCTATGGGCAAGATAGCCTCTAAGCAGTGAAAAACGAAAATGGCTGTAATTCACTACCAGGGCATGTTACACACCTCAGTACATGCCCTACCTTTCAGATACACTGCACCCAGCCCAGGGGGGTACCTAGGGTCACCACAGGGATGCCTTACATGTACAGAAAGGGAAGGATAAGGCCTGGTCAGTGGGTGCACTGGCCAGGTCGACATGGCAGTCCTGGACTGCACATAGGCACTGCAAGCAGGCCTAAGACATCATTTTAGCGCTACTCCTGTGGGTGGCACAATCAGTGCTGCAGCCCACTAGTAGCATTTGAATCACCAGCCCTGGCACACGCAGTGCACTTTACTAGGGGCTAACAAGTGAAACAAATATACCAATCATGGATAACCAATCAATATAACAATTTATACAGAGAGCAGATGCACTTTAGCACTGATCAGCAGTGGTAAAGTGCTCAGAGTCCTATTGCCAACAACCACAGGTCAGAGAAAATAAAGGAGGAAGAAGCAAAAAGTTTGGGGATAACCCTGCAAAAAGGGCCGTTTCCAACAGGTGCTATCATGTATATTGGTCCCAAGATGGCTGCCAACACTTCTTGGATGAGATGTGTGGTTAGGCTCCGCCCAGATATATATGTGATCTTACTTTTGATTTTCTAAGGAACTGCTGAACGGATTTACACCATTTAAGCAAAAGGCACGACTCTGAACCAAGGTCTACCTTTCTGCCAAATTTGGTGTAAAACCATGTCATCAGTTATAGTCATCAGCTTGTTGACTGGTACAAACACGTGTCTCATGGCACGTCCCATAATGATTTCATGAGGACTCAAACCTGTTGTTCTGTCTGGAGTAGACCTAATCGTCATCAAGACTAGAGGCAAGACATCAGGCCATTTCATTCCTGTGGCTAAACACATTTTCCCAATTCTGTTTTGATGGTACCATTCATTTGTTCAACCACACCAGAAGCCTCTGGTCGGTAGGCACAATGCAGTTTTTGTAGTACACTCAATGCTTCACAGATCAATTTCCCAAAATGTATTTCTCAATGTTAATTCCCATAGGAATCTTTAGACAAAGCTACAGCCCGAACTGCTGAACGGAATTACACCAAATTTGGCGAAAAGGTAGCCCTTGGTTCAGAAAGATTCCTTTTTGTTAAATGGTGTAAATCCATTCAGTAGTTCATGAGAAATTAGAAAAAGAAAAAGTTTCAATATCTGGGCGGAGCCTAACGACAAATCTCATTGTGAGATCTGATTGGCTGTCAACACTTCATCCTGGAATTGCTGGCAGCCATCTTGGGACCAATATATATGATAGTACCCCATTGAAATGCATTGTAGTGAATCGAAGATTTTAAGGGTTACCAAAAGAAGAACTATAAAGGGTGATAACAGACTTTAGTTACATTAGAATTCATTTGTTGATGGTATCATACTCATTTCAGGAATTGTGGTGTGTTCTAAGGTGATTTTACCCTGTGAAAAACCTTCTGCTGGGATATCATGAATCATGTTTGAGAGAAAACTGAAGCTAAAATGAGAGCATATTTTCTGAAAATTCACATTATCTTTCTCAGTCATGTGAGAATGAAGTCTGTCATTCTCAGTAAATCATGTACATCCAACAAGGGCAGAGACTATCAGTTGATTCCTTTGTCTTCTACTGCAGCTTCCCAGATTGTTCTAAAGAACAACTAGAGCGCTGACAGTCTTACTTATGACACAAGTATGGCACAGCTGAAGCCATCTTGATTGAAATAAACTGGTAACACTTAAAACATTTAATTTAAAAAGGAACAAAATGATGGGGTTCATTTTGTCATAGAAATGATGGTTAGTGCTGTAGAAAGAAAAATTAGGACATGTTTCAAGTGTGATCTCAAATATCTTCCCGTTATACTTCAACAAGAGCAGCCTGTCAGTTGGTGCCTTTGTGTTCTACTGCAGCTTCCTATAGTGTTCTAAAGAACAACTAGAGAGCTTACCGTCTTACTTATTACAAAATTATGGCACACCTGAAGCCATCTTGATTGGAATAAACTGGTAACACTTAAAACATTTAATTTAAAAAGGAACACAATGAGGGGGTTCATTTTGTCATAGAAATTATGGTAAGTGCTGTAGAAAGAAAAATTAGGACATATTTCAAGTGTGATCTCAAATGCCTTCCTTTTATATTTCAACAGGAGCAGCCTGTCAGTTGATGCCTTTGTGTTCTACTGCAGCTTCCCAGAGTGTTCTAAAGAACAACTAGAGCGCTAACAGTCTTACATATGACAACATTATGGCACACCTGAAGCCATCTTGACTGGAATAGACTGGTAACACTTAAAACATTTAATTTAAAAAAGAACAAAATGAGGGGGTTCATTTTGTCATAGAAATTATGGGTAGTGCTGTAGAAAGAAAAATTAGGACATGTTTCAAGTGTGATCTCAAATATCTTCCTGTTATATTTCAACAGGAGCAGCCTGTCAGTTGATGCCTTTGTGTTCTACTGCAGCTTCCCAGAGTGTTCTAAAGAACAACTAGAGAGCTAACCGTCTTACTTATGACAAAATTATGGCACACCTGAACCCATCTTGATTAGAAAAGACTGGTAACACTTAAAACATTTAATTTAAAAAGGAACAAAACGATGGGGTTCATTTTCTCATAGAAATTATGGTTAGTGCTGTAGAAAGAAAAATTAGGACATGTTTCAAGTGTGATCTCAAATATCTTCCTGTTATATTTCAACAGGAGCAGCCTGTCAGTTGGTGCCTTTGTGTCCTACTGCAGCTTCCTAGAGTGTTCTAAAGAACAACTAGAGAGCTTACAGTCTTACTTATTACAAAATTATGACACACCTGAAGCCATCTTGATTGGAATAAACTGGTAACACTTAAAACATTTAATTTAAAAAGGAACAAAATGATGGGGTTCATTTTGTCATAGAAATGATGGTTAGTGCTGTAGAAAGAAAAATTAGGACATGTTTCAAGTGTGATCTCAAATATCTTCCCGTTATACTTCAACAGGAACAGCCTGTCAGTTGATTCCCTTGTGTTCTACTGCAGCTTCCCAGAGTGTTCTAAAGAACAACTAGAGAGCTAACAGTCTTACTTATTACAAAATTATGGCACACCTGAAGCCATCTTGATTGGAATAAACTGGTAACACTTAAAACATTTAATTTAAAAAGGAACACAATGAGGGGGTTCATTTTGTCATAGAAATTATGGTAAGTGCTGTAGAAAGAAAAATTAGGACATATTTCAAGTGTGATCTCAAATGCCTTCCTTTTATATTTCAACAGGAGCAGCCTGTCAGTTGATGCCTTTGTGTTCTACTGCAGCTTCCCAGAGTGTTCTAAAGAACAACTAGAGCGCTAACAGTCTTACATATGACAACATTATGGCACACCTGAAGCCATCTTGATTGGAATAGACTGGTAACACTTAAAACATTTAATTTAAAAAGGAACAAAATGAGGGGGTTCATTTTGTCATAGAAATTATGGGTAGTGCTGTAGAAAGAAAAATTAGGACATGTTTCAAGTGTGATCTCAAATATCTTCCTGTTATATTTCAACAGGAGCAGCCTGTCAGTTGATGCCTTTGTGTTCTACTGCAGCTTCCCAGAGTGTTCTAAAGAACAACTAGAGAGCTAACCGTCTTACTTATGACAAAATTATGGCACACCTGAAGCCATCTTGATTAGAAAAGACTGGTAACACTTAAAACATTTAATTTAAAAAGGAACAAACCGATGGGGTTCATTTTCTCATAGAAATTATGGTTAGTGCTGTAGAAAGAAAAATTAGGACATGTTTCAAGTGTGATCTCAAATATCTTCCTGTTATATTTCAACAGAAGCAGCCTGTCAGTTGGTGCCTTTGTGTCCTACTGCAGCTTCCTAGAGTGTTCTAAAGAACAACTAGAGAGCTTACAGTCTTCCTTATTACAAAATTATGGCACACCTGAAGCCATCTTGATTGGAATAAACTGGTAACACTTAAAACATTTAATTTAAAAAGGAACACAATGAGGGGGTTCATTTTGTCATAGAAATTATGGTTAGTGCTGTAGAAAGAAAATTAGGACATATTTCAAGCGTGATCTCAAATGCCTTCCTTTTATATTTCAACAGGAGCAGCCTGTCAGTTGATGCCTTTGTGTTCTACTGCAGCTTCCCATAGTGTTCCAAAGAACAACTAGAGCGCTAACAGCCTTACTTATGACAAAAACATGGCACACCTAAAGTCATCTTGATTGGAATAAACTGGTAACACTTAAAACATTTAATTTAAAAAGGAACACAATGAGGGGGTTCATTTTGTCATAGAAATTATGGTTAGTGCTGTAGAAAGAAAATTAGGACATATTTCAAGCGTGATCTCAAATGCCTTCCTTTTATATTTCAACAGGAGCAGCCTGTCAGTTGATGCCTTTGTGTTCTACTGCAGCTTCCCATAGTGTTCCAAAGAACAACTAGAGCGCTAACAGCCTTACTTATGACAAAAGCATGGCACACCTGAAGCCATCTTGTTCCGAATAAACTGGTAACACTTAAAACATTTAATTTAAAAAGGAACAAAATGATGGAGTTCATTTTGTAATGTAAATTATGGTTAGTGCTGTAGAAAGAAAAATTAGGACATGTTTCAAGTGTGATCTCAAATATCTTCCCGTTATACTTCAACAGGAACAGCCTGTCAGTTGATTCCCTTGTGTTCTACTGCAGCTTCCCAGAGTGTTCTAAAGAACAACTAGAGAGCTAACAGCCTTACTTATGACAAAAATATGGCACACCTGAAGCCATCTTGTTTGGAATAAACTGGTAACACTTAAAACATTTAATTTAAAAAGGAACAAAACGATGGGGTTCATTTGTCATAGAAATTATGGTTAGTGCTGTAGAAAGAAAAATTAGGACATGTTTCAAGTGTGATCTCAAATATCTTCCTGTTATATTTCAACAAGAGCAGCCTGTCAGTTGGTGCCTTTGTGTTCTACTGCAGCTTCCTATAGTGTTCTAAAGAACAACTAGAGAGCTTACAGTCTTACTCATTACAAAATTATGGCACACCTGAAGCCATCTTGATTGGAATAAACTGGTAACACTTAAAACATTTAATTTAAAAAGGAACACAATGAGGGGGTTCATTTAGTCATAGAAATTATGGTAAGTGCTGTAGAAAGAAAAATTAGGACATATTTCAAGTGTGATCTCAAATGCCTTCCTTTTATATTTCAACAGGAGCAGCCTGTCAGTTGATGCCTTTGTGTTCTACTGCAGCTTCCCAGAGTGTTCTAAAGAACAACTAGAGCGCTAACAGTCTTACATATGACAACATTATGGCACACCTGAAGCCATCTTGATTGGAATAGACTGGTAACACTTAAAACATTTAATTTAAAAAGGAACAAAATGAGGGGGTTCATTTTGTCATAGAAATTATGGGTAGTGCTGTAGAAAGAAAAATTAGGACATGTTTCAAGTGTGATCTCAAATATCTTCCTGTTATATTTCAACAGGAGCAGCCTGTCAGTTGATGCCTTTGTGTTCTACTGCAGCTTCCCAGAGTGTTCTAAAGAACAACTAGAGAGCTAACCGTCTTACTTATGACAAAATTATGGCATACCTGAAGCCATCTTGATTAGAAAAGACTGGTAACACTTAAAACATTTAATTTAAAAAGGAACAAAACGATGCGGTTCATTTTCTCATAGAAATTATGGTTAGTGCTGTAGAAAGAAAAATTAGGACATGTTTCAAGTGTGATCTCAAATATCTTCCTGTTATATTTCAACAGGAGCAGCCTGTCAGTTGGTGCCTTTGTGTCCTACTGCAGATTCCTAGAGTGTTCTAAAGAACAACTAGAGAGCTTACAGTCTTACTTATTACAAAATTATGGCACACCTGAAGCCATCTTGATTGGAATAAACTGGTAACACTTAAAACATTTAATTTAAAAAGGAACAAAATGATGGAGTTCATTTTGTAATGTAAATTATGGTTAGTGCTGTAGAAAGAAAAATTAGGACATGTTTCAAGTGTGATCTCAAATATCTTCCCGTTATACTTCAACAGGAACAGCCTGTCAGTTGATTCCCTTGTGTTCTACTGCAGCTTCCCAGAGTGTTCTAAAGAACAACTAGAGAGCTAACAGCCTTACTTATGACAAAAATATGGCACACCTGAAGCCATCTTGTTTGGAATAAACTGGTAACACTTAAAACATTTAATTTAAAAAGGAACAAAACGATGGGGTTCATTTGTCATAGAAATTATGGTTAGTGCTGTAGAAAGAAAAATTAGGACATGTTTCAAGTGTGATCTCAAATATCTTCCTGTTATATTTCAACAAGAGCAGCCTGTCAGTTGGTGCCTTTGTGTTCTACTGCAGCTTCCTATAGTGTTCTAAAGAACAACTAGAGAGCTTACAGTCTTACTCATTACAAAATTATGGCACACCTGAAGCCATCTTGATTGGAATAAACTGGTAACACTTAAAACATTTAATTTAAAAAGGAACACAATGAGGGGGTTCATTTAGTCATAGAAATTATGGTAAGTGCTGTAGAAAGAAAAATTAGGACATATTTCAAGTGTGATCTCAAATGCCTTCCTTTTATATTTCAACAGGAGCAGCCTGTCAGTTGATGCCTTTGTGTTCTACTGCAGCTTCCCAGAGTGTTCTAAAGAACAACTAGAGCGCTAACAGTCTTACATATGACAACATTATGGCACACCTGAAGCCATCTTGATTGGAATAGACTGGTAACACTTAAAACATTTAATTTAAAAAGGAACAAAATGAGGGGGTTCATTTTGTCATAGAAATTATGGGTAGTGCTGTAGAAAGAAAAATTAGGACATGTTTCAAGTGTGATCTCAAATATCTTCCTGTTATATTTCAACAGGAGCAGCCTGTCAGTTGATGCCTTTGTGTTCTACTGCAGCTTCCCAGAGTGTTCTAAAGAACAACTAGAGAGCTAACCGTCTTACTTATGACAAAATTATGGCATACCTGAAGCCATCTTGATTAGAAAAGACTGGTAACACTTAAAACATTTAATTTAAAAAGGAACAAAACGATGCGGTTCATTTTCTCATAGAAATTATGGTTAGTGCTGTAGAAAGAAAAATTAGGACATGTTTCAAGTGTGATCTCAAATATCTTCCTGTTATATTTCAACAGGAGCAGCCTGTCAGTTGGTGCCTTTGTGTCCTACTGCAGATTCCTAGAGTGTTCTAAAGAATAACTAGAGAGCTTACAGTCTTACTTATTACAAAATTATGGCACACCTGAAGCCATCTTGATTGGAATAAACTGGTAACACTTAAAACATTTAATTTAAAAAGGAACACAATGAGGGGGTTCATTTTGTCATAGAAATTATGGTTAGTGCTGTAGAAAGAAAATTAGGACATATTTCAAGCGTGATCTCAAATGCCTTCCTTTTATATTTCAACAGGAGCAGCCTGTCAGTTGATGCCTTTGTGTTCTACTGCAGCTTCCCATAGTGTTCCAAAGAACAACTAGAGCGCTAACAGCCTTACTTATGACAAAAACATGGCACACCTGAAGTCATCTTGATTGGAATAAACTGGTAACACTTAAAACATTTAATTTAAAAAGGAACACAATGAGGGGGTTCATTTTGTCATAGAAATTATGGTTAGTGCTGTAGAAAGAAAATTAGGACATATTTCAAGCGTGATCTCAAATGCCTTCCTTTTATATTTCAACAGGAGCAGCCTGTCAGTTGATGCCTTTGTGTTCTACTGCAGCTTCACATAGTGTTCCAAAGAACAACTAGAGCGCTAACAGCCTTACTTATGACAAAAGCATGGCACACCTGAAGCCATCTTGTTCCGAATAAACTGGTAACACTTAAAACATTTAATTTAAAAAGGAACAAAATGATGGAGTTCATTTTGTAATATAAATTATGGTTAGTGCTGTAGAAAGAAAAATTAGGACATGTTTCAAGTGTGATCTCAAATATCTTCCTGTTATATTTCAACAGGAGCAGCCTGTCAGTTGATGCCTTTGTGTTCTACTGCAGCTTCCCAGAGTGTTCTAAAGAACAACTAGCGAACCAACCGTCTTACTTATGACAAAATTATGGCACACCTGAAGCCATCTTGATTAGAATAGACTGGTAACACTTAAAACATTTAATTTAAAAAGGAACAAAATGAGGGGGCTAATTTTGCCATAGAAAGAATGGTTTGTGCTGCAGAAAGAAAATGTAGGACATGTTTTATGTGATATCTCAAATCCTCTCCTATTTCATTAGAAAATTCTGACATGCAGACTGAAACAATCACTTTCAATACCAGCAGTAGACTTCCAGTTAACTCCTTGGTGAGCAGTAGCTTTACTACAGTGATATATTGAACAACTAGAGTGCTAACATTCTGAATTTATGGCAGATGTGTGACACATCTGAATGCCTTCTTGATGGAATCAAAGTAAAAAAACTGAAAGCATTTCCTACTGAGGAGACTGCAGTAAAAGAGGAAATTAGGAAACTTCATAACACATAAGTCTCCCAAGATGACCACCAGAGAAAAAAGAGCCCAAATGTAGCAAAAATATCACCCAGATGTAGCCCACATATAGCCCAATGACAGAAGTGTGCAAAACACTTTTTATTTTTAGTTTTTCTGCAGTTTTATATAGTGCAGACTGGTCAGGTATTGGAGTGTTACATCTTACTTGGACCCCCTATTGCGTATTTTGCACGAAGTACATGAGATTGATCTTGCGAAACATTGAACTTTACGATTCTGTTAACCTGAAGTTGCTCTGAACCAGGCTTTGTAACACCCGTTTTTACCTAATGTTTTTAATTAATTCTCACTGTATTGTATTAGGAAAGAGGATTTACTGTTTTAATGTACACTTTTATGATCTATGTTTCTAAATCAGATCGAATGAGGTTTAATGAATTCTATGGCAGGACGGAGGCGAGGTTTATGCATATCTTTCCTCACTTTATTTGCATAGCAGTTCAAAGAAAATGTGACAAAACAATCATTAAACAAAAGACTACACAACCCATGAAACATTAGGGTGGTAGTCTGCAAGGCAACTATAGTCCAATCATATCACAGTCCATCATATATAATATTGTGACGTCCCTTCCGCTTCCTCTTACTTCACTGCTCGTCAGTTAAGTGCATTCTTTACATTCTTGGCTTAATCTGATGTTGTTGCTGTTTGTATAGCGGTTTCTTGTGCACGTTATTAGCATTATTGCCTTGGTATTGTTTCATATTCCCTGCGCAGCAGGCTCTTGCCCAAGAGCGTTCTTTCCCTCGCAGTGTCTTCCTCTGTGCTCTCCGCGCGCGGTGAGATCCTGTCAGGTGCATCTGGCCTGAGCGAGGCAGCTCCGTCGAGCGCTCCGGTTGGTCCTCACGCTCGTTTGGGAATCCGGTCACTCCTTTAGTGTCTGCTTGATTACCGACCAACCCTCGCCTAATTTTGACACCTCTACGCGGTGATTTCACCACATGGCCACATTAGTGACCAGCGCCTGGTGGTAATTGGTATTGCGCCTCAGTCAATTCTTATAACAGCTTCGGGGAAAGCCCAGCTGTTGGAGCACCAGCAAAGGGGGCTGCCTTAAGGATTTTAAGGGCATTTGTTCTGTACTCACACTCTCTGCTATCCTGTCTTCTCCAGAAGACCATTTGTACTCCTCCTACCAGGAAGTGGAGGTGGAATGGCCCCCCCAACTTCTACCTCCAGCAGTGGACCAAGCCCTCTCTCTGGTTATTTCTAGGGCGCTGACTCCTCTTAGGGATCAGGTTGAAAAGCTGGCGAAAAGCATCCCTGGGGTGTTCAGTGACCCAGATCTGGTGGTGGCGGGTGGCGGGTCCCAGTAGCTCCCAGATGGGGAATAAAAGGGCCATTAAGCACAGCGTGGGGCACTTGGAAGGATTTGATAAACTTACTGAGACCTTCCTCAAGAATGCAAAAACGCTAAAACATGCACCCTGCCAGGAGGAGGAGGAGTCCGGGGAAAATTGCGACGTTGTCACTACTATTGTTGACCCCGACGGCGGGTTTCCCTTAGAGGGATAGGGTGTATCGGAGGACGATTTATCCTCCGATGAGGATAAGGACTTGGGGTGTCCCTGGCATCCAGAGTCCCACTCCTCTCAGCCCCGGGTTGGGGACGGGGACAACTCGTACATGTTCGAGACTACCCAAATTTACCATCCTAGGTCGGCGGAGTGGACCCCTGACACCAAAGTGTCAGAGTATGTGGTGGGGAAAATCCATCAACCCCTTGAAAGGGAGGTCAGGAATAGGGTGAGGGGAGAATGCCCCAGGCCCTCACTGAAGGGGAAGGTGGCAAACACACCTGAAATTTATGAGAAACTATGTACCTTTTTCTCCAAGTAAATGAGGGATCCCAAGAAAGGAATTGATAGGTCTTGGACGTGGTAGGGCCCTGACCCAAATTATTCAATTGGTGGAGCGTTCAAAAGAGTCAGGATCCCCTTTGTCCATGGATATTGTGGCTGGTTGGACGCGCTACCCTAAACCCTAAAACACTACCCCCTCCTAAACCCAAACACCACTGCACTACCCTAAACCCTAAAACACTGCCCCAGCACGATATACTACACAACCCAAACATAACTGCACTACCCTAAACCCTGAAACACTACCACCAGCATGACTCCCTACACTACCCAAACACCACTGGACTACCCTAAACCCTAAATCTATCCCAGCACAACCCCCTACACTACACAAACACCACTGCACTACCCTAAACCCTAAAACACTACCCCCAGCATGACCCTCTTCACTACACAAACACCACTGCATTGCCTTAAACCCTAAAACACTACCCCAGCATGACCCCCTACACTACACAAACACCACTGCACTACCCTAGATACTAAATCTACCCCCAGCATGACCCCCTACACCACAAAAACACCACTGCACTACCCTAAAACACTACCCCCAGCACGACCCCCTTCACTACCTAAACACAACTGCACTACCCTAAACCCTAAAACACTACACCCAGCACAACCCCTTCACTACCCAAACACCACTGCATGACCCTATACCCTAAAACACGACCCCCTACACTACACAAACACCACTGCACTACCCTAAACCCTAAAACACTAGAACCCAGCATGACCCCCTACAGTACACAGACACCACAGCTCTACCCTAAATGCTAAAATACTACCCCCTACATTACACAAATATCACTGCACTACCCTAAACAATAAATCACTACCCCCAGCACTACCCCCTACACTACACAAACACCACTGCACTACCCTAAACCCTAAAACACTACCCCAGCACTACCCCCTACATTAGCCAAACATCACTGCACTACCATAAATCCTAAAACACTACCCCCAGCACAACCCCTACACTACACAAATACCACTGCACTACCCTAAACCATAAAACACTATCCCCAGCACAGCTCCCTACACTACCCAAACACCACTGCACAACCCTAAACCCACCCCCAGCATGATCCCCTACACTACCCAAACACCACTGCACTACGCTAAATCATAAAACACTACCCCAGCACAACCTCCTACACTACACAAACACCACTGCACTACCGTAAACCCTAAAACACTACCACCAGCATGACCCCCTACACTACTCAAACACCACTGCACTACCCTAAACCCTAAAACAGTACCCCAACACGACCCCCTGCACTACCCATACACCACTGCACTACCCTAAACCCTAAAACACTTCACCAGCATGACCCCCTACACTACCCAAACACCACTGCACTACCCTAAACCCTAAAACACTTACCCCAGCACGACCCCCTACACTACCCAAACACCACTGCACTACCCTGAACCCTAGAAAAAAAACACTCCATGCCCAATCCCCTATCCTCTCACTCCTCGTGGTTTCTCTCTCCTCGTGGTTCCTGCTTCACGTCATCTGTGAGGGGAGGTGCACTTCGTTGTAATGGTATCGCGAAGTAAAAAAGTCATTGTAACGGCTGTTTACCAATCGAAGCTGGCCCCTGTTCTTCAGTGAGACGTTTATTTGATTAATTAGGAGGAAGGAATGTGTTTTTTTTTACTGAAAAGTGCATCCCCAGCTATTGTATTGTGAAAGTGTCTGCGTGGCCTGGTTTCACTTCCGGTAAGAAAGTGGAAGAGTCTGTTTGGATCTAAAGGAGTTCTGTTGTTGGACGGGGCCGGCGCGACACGTCATCAGAAAACATAGCTAATGGAAAGCATCCTCCCTGAAGTGTGGAGCAGTGCCATGAGAGGTCAACGAGTGTGCGTCCCACCGCAGTATGACCGTACCGCGTGACCCATGTGCCGCCTCCAGGGTACGGCAGGCAGAACTGGTATCGCAGGTGCTCTTGAAGACCGTTGTAGCACTAATTCTACATTTTGGTACTACGGCATTTTAACTTTGTTGTTCCTGCCAGATACAAAGAGAAGATCCTTTGTTATTCAGTGCCCTCGTTACCTTTTTTTGTGGGTTGTGGTGCTTGTCACTTTACTGCCCCGCTAGTGCACACGACTGGGTACCCCACCTCATGTGCCATCTGGAGGCCCTCTGCCCTCGGATCACTGGTTTTGGTTTCTGGAGTGGCAACATAAACAGTTGCTCCCAAAGGACTAGCCTGAACATTTAGGTGAATATCCCCTGCACCAGCATTCCGCGGAAATTCCTTCCTAGCTCTCCCACATCGACGAGGACGTCATAATAGCACGGCTCCACTCGCGACACCGTATGACATCATCGGAGTCATGAGAGATCCTCCTCGGCGTGCTGACGTCAGTTCCACCCATTTTTTCTGTGCCACCAAGGGAAACAGTCAAAGCAAGATATTTTCACATGTAAACATAGTATAATAAATATATATATATTCACTGAAAAAAACATAGGTTTCAGGCACGTTATAGTTAGAAAATAGCATTTAAAAAACCTTAAAAATTCACTGAAAAAACCATAGGTTTCAGGGGCGCTCTAGTTTGTTGGACATTCCACTCGTACAAAACCAGGGAAATCCCCTTGTTATAGTTAGTTCAGCTAACTATAACTCGCGCGCCCGCAATGCACTGCTGATGATGTCACATATTACATCACTCATAACATGGTCAGTGACATCACTCATGACATCACTGATGACATCTCAAATGACATTACTGATGACATCATCCCGTGAATGTGTGTTTTTCTGAAAATTAAATGTTTTATATATGTATATCTCAAGGTCGATGGAAGAATAAATGGGTATAAAAGTGTCTAAATGGATGATTTTGTTTTGTAAAATTGCACTACCCTAAACCCTAAAACACTGCCCCAGCACGATATACTACACAACCCAAACATAACTGCACTACCCTAAACCCTGAAACACTACCACCAGCATGACTCCCTACACTACCCAAACACCACTGCACTACCCTAAACCCTAAATCTATCCCAGCACAACCCCCTACACTACACAAACACCACTGCACTACCCTAAACCCTAAAACACTACCCCCAGCATGACCCTCTTCACTACACAAACACCACTGCATTGCCTTAAACCCTAAAACACTACCCCAGCATGACCCCCTACACTACACAAACACCACTGCACTACCCTAGATACTAAATCTACCCCCAGCATGACCCCCTACACCAAAAAAACACCACTGCACTACCCTAAAACACGACCCCCAGCACGACCCCCTTCACTACCTAAACACAACTGCACTACCCTAAACCCTAAAACACTACACCCAGCACGACCCCTTCACTACCCAAACACCACTGCACGACCCTATACCCGACCCCCTACACTACACAAACACCACTGCACTACCCTAAACCCTAAAACACTAGAACCCAGCATGACCCCCTACAGTACACAAACATCACAGCTCTACCCTAAATGCTAAAACACTACCCCCTACATTACACAAATATCACTGCACTACCCTAAACAATAAATCACTACCCCCAGCACTACCCCCTACACTACACAAACACCACTGCACTACCCTAAACCCTAAAACACTACCCCAGCACTACCCCCTACATTAGCCAAACATCACTGCACTACCATAAATCCTAAAACACTACCCCCAGCACAACCCCTACACTACACAAACACCACTGCACTTCCCTAAACCATAAAACACTATCCCCAGCACAACTCCCTACACTACCCAAACACCACTGCACAACCCTAAACCCACCCCCAGCATGATCCCCTACACTACCCAAACACCACTGCACTATGCTAAATCATAAAACACTACCCCAGCACGACCTCCTACACTACACAAACACAACTGCACTACCCTAAACCCTAAAACACTACCACCAGCATGACCCCCTACACTACTCAAACACCACTGCACTACGCTAAACCCTAAAACAGTACCCCAGCACGACCCCCTGCACTACCCATACACCACTGCACTACCCTAAACCCTAAAACACTACCCCAGCATGACCCCCTACACTACCCAAACACCACTGCACTACCCTAAACCCTAAAACACTTACCCCAGCACGACCCCCTACACTACCCAAACACCACTGCACTACCCTGAACCCTAGAAAAAAAACACTCCATGCCCAATCCCCTATCCTCTCACTCCTCGTGGTTCCTTTCTCCTCGTGGTTCCTGCTTCACGTCATCTGTGAGGGGAGGTGCACTTCGTTGTAATGGTATCGCGAAGTAAAAAAGTCATTGTAACGGCTGTTTACCAATCGAAGCTGGCCCCTGTTCTTCAGTGAGACGTTTATTTGATTAATTAGGAGGAAGGAATATGTTATTTTTTACTGAAAAGTGCATCCCCAGCTATTGTATTGTGAAAGTGTGTGCGTGGCCTGGTTTAACTTTTGGTAAGAAAGTGGAAGAGTCTGTTTGGATCTAAAGGAGTTCTGTTGTTGGACGGGGCCGGCGCGACACGTCATCAGAAAACATAGCTAATGGAAAGCATCCTCCCTGAAGTGTGGAGCAGTGCCATGAGAGGTCAACGAGTGTGCGTCCCACCGCAGTATGACCGTACCGCGTGACCCATGTGCCGCCTCCAGGGTACGGCAGGCAGAACTGGTATCGCAGGTGCTCTTGAAGACTGTTGTAGCACTAATTCTACATTTTGGTACTACGGCATTTTAACTTTGTTGTTCCTGCCAGATACAAAGAGAAGATCCTTTGTTATTCAGTGCCCTCGTTACCTTTTTTTGTGGGTTGTGGTGCTTGTCACTTTACTGCCCCGCCAGTGCACACGACTGGGTACCCCACCTCATGTGCCATCTGGAGGGCCTCTGCCCTCGGATCACTGGTTTTGGTTTCTGGAGTGGCAACATAAACAGTTGCTCCCAAAGGACTAGCCTGAACATTTAGGTGAATATCCCCTGCACCAGCATTCCGCGGAAATTCCTTCCTAGCTCTCCCACATCGACGAGGACGTCATAATAGCACGGCTCCACTCGCGACACCGTATGACATCATCGGAGTCATGAGAGATCCTCCTCGGCGTGCTGACGTCAGTTCCACCCATTTTTTCTGTGCCACCAAGGGAAACAGTCAGAGCAAGATATTTTCACATGTAAACATAGTATAATAAATATATATATATTCACTGAAAAAAACATAGGTTTCAGGCACGTTATAGTTAGAAAATAGCATTTAAAAAACCTTAGAAATTCACTGAAAAAAACCATAGGTTTCAGGGGCGTTCTAGTTTGTTGGACATTCCACTCGTACAAAACCAGGGAAATCCCCTCGTTATAGTTAGTTCAGCTAACTATAACCCGCGCGCCCGCAATGCACTGCTGATGATGTCACATATTACATCACTCATGACATGGTCAGTGACATCACTCATGACATCACTCATGACATCTCAAATGACATCACTGATGACATCATCCCTTGAATGTGTGTTTTTCTGAAAATTAAATGTTTTATATATGTATATCTCAAGGTCGATGGAAGAATAAATGGGTATAAAAGTGTCTAAATGGATGATTTTGTTTTGTAAAATTGATTGTATAACTGACTGATTAAGTGTATCTTAGTGAAAAAATGGGTTAGTGAGTAATGCTTAAATATGTAAATATCTGTATCAGTCTCTCACTTTGGTGAGTAGCTACATGAGTTTCTATATGGGTTATTAGTTGGTTTTTTGAGTATCAGTATGCGTGTTTGAGTGTCTGTTTGGTTTGCAAAAGTAAATGGTGTTGTAATACAAATGTCTTACTCCTCTCCTCGAGCCACCGTTTACTCTCCAGAAATTCAAGTCAGCATTTTTTAAATGCCCTTCTGGAAATCAAGGATAGCAAGGATGGGGTATTAAAATATCCTATATGCCCCATGTTAGTCAAAAATTCCTATACAAATGAGATCCATTTAATATCTTTCGATCTCTCTAATCTGATACAGTCCAGCAAAATGGCTCTATTATAAGTTGTTGCCTCGGAGGTCCATATCTTGTGCCATAATAATAACGGACTGATTTTAATTAAATCCGATATATAAACCAGATCAAGTTCTTTATGGCAAACGTATTTGGAGGTCGAAATGGGGACCGCTAGCAGATAGCGCAGGAAAGAATTTTCCTTAGCTTCTATTTCCCGGCAATCTGTGGTACCCCAAATACCGGCCCCATAAATAGCAGTTGACACACATTTGGACTTGTAAATATCCAATAGGATACGTACAGGCCTACCCCCCAATTTATTTGCAAATTGTTTTACTGCACCTAAATCACGGGCAAATGCAATATTCCTAGTGCTGACCGCTGTAGTCCAAGTTCCCTTTTTATTAAAAACAATCCCTAAATATGAAAAAGTACTTATTAATCCTATCTTGGACTTTTCTATAAAAATATCACAGGAAAGCTTTTTCTTTGATGAGCAGCACATGGTAAAAGTTTTCCCAATGTTAATTTTTAAACCCCTAGATCTCATGTAAAATGAGAAACTGGTTATCGCCTTTTGAAGGCCCTCTTGGGTTCTAGCCATGATAACCGCATCATCTGTATAAAGTAGAATGGGGACCGCCGAACCATCGATTTGTGGATAATCTACTTCTAGTTTCGATAAGAATTCCGCCACGCCATTTATGTATAAATTAAAAAGAAAAGGTGCCAGAATGCAACCCTGACGAACACCTTTCATTATTGGGAATTTGTTGGTGCATTCTCCTCTTTTTCCATAACGTACCTTTGCCCCTGCCCCTCTATAAAGTTCTTTTATAAAATTGAGAATTTTTGGATCAATGCCAAGCCCAGTTAGAGTATCCCATAAAACCTCATGACTCAAACAATCAAACGCTGAACTAAGATCAACAAAAGTCATAAAAAGGTTGCCCTTTTTTGCCAACGTGTATTTGCCAGTTATTAAGGCTAAATTAAGACCTTGTTCAACAGTACCCAAACCTGACTTAAAACCGTACTGGAATTTAGAAAGAATATCGCTGTCCTCAGCCCATGATTGCAGCCTATTTAAAATAATTCTACCGGCCACTTTCATCAGTGAATCAAGAAGTGAGATTGGCCTATAACATTTGGGATCATTACGATTTCCCTTCTTAAAAATAGGCACTACAATCGCTTCCTGCCAAGTAAGTGGAAATCCCTTTTTATTGAAGCTATTTAGTACGTTAGTAAGCAATGGGGCCCATAAGGAAATATTATCCTTATAAATGTCTATGGGAATCCCATCGGGCCCTGGAGCTTTATTTTTCGAACTTTCAATCAGAGCTTTTTCCACTTCAGAGGCAGAAAAGGAGATCCCCAACGGAAACAAGACAGGAGAAATAGACTCGCTAACGGCCGGCTGGTATTGGAAATTACAGTCTGAAGTGAGCAAGATATCTGTTTTGTAGAGCTCAGTAAAATAATTAACCCAGACTGAATCTTCAATAGCAAGCTCTATCAAGTCAGATTTCCTTTCATTAAAAAAGGAGCATTTACTGCTCTCCAGAAAGCAGTATTATCTCTCAAGGAACTAGCCTTGACTAAAGTAGTCCACGCATTCTCCTTCAACTCCGACTTCCGTTTTTGTAATGAGGTGCCCTAGTTTTGGGACACCCCCGCGCCGCACGGCCACCAGCTGCTGCGTGTGCCCCCTTCCTTCCTTGTGCCTCGCTGCCCGACTGCCGGCTCGTGACCACGCCCCTTCCTTCGAGCGGCGTGGTCCGTGCTCAGCGCTCCTCTCCCTGTGCCCCCGGGGCACTGTGCAGACTCGTTCTAGTGCTCTTCTGTGCTTATAATTGTTTGTCCGCCGTATTGCCTGTTGACCTGTTTTTTTGTGTTTTTTGTGATCATTGTTGCTGTTCCGCCGTATCGACTGTCTTTTTTCCCGCCTGTTGACGCCCTCCCCGCTCCCCGCTTCCCGCCTCCACCGCAGACCCCGCCCCTTTTTCCTTCTGTTCCCTCCCCGCTCCCGCCTCCCAGCTGCTCCGCCCACCCGCGCACTTGGCCTTATATGGCGACCGTGCGACGCAGGTGAGTGTGCCCTAGTTTTGGGACACCCCCGCGCCGCACGGCCACCAGCTGCTGCGTGTGCCCCCTTCCTTCCTTGTGCCTCGCTGCCCGACTGCCGGCTCGTGACCACGCCCCCTCCTTCGAGCGGCGTGGTCCGTGCTCAGCGCTCCTCTCCCTGTGCCCCCGGGGCACTGTGCAGACTCGTTCTAGTGCTCTTCTGTGCTTATAATTGTTTGTCCGCCGTATTGCCTGTTGACCTGTTTTTTTGTGTTTTTTGTGATCATTGTTGCTGTTCCGCCGTATCGACTGTCTTTTTTCCCGCCTGTTGACGCCCTCCCCGCTCCCGCTTCCCGCCTCCACCGCAGACCCCGCCCCTTTTTCCTTCTGTTCCCTCCCCGCTCCCGCCTCCCAGCTGCTCCGCCCACCCGCGCACTTGGCCTTATATGGCGACCGTGCGACGCAGGTGAGTGTGCCCTAGTTTTGGGACACCCCCGCGCCGCACGGCCACCAGCTGCTGCGTGTGCCCCCTTCCTTCCTTGTGCCTCGCTGCCCGACTGCCGGCTCGTGACCACGCCCCCTCCTTCGAGCGGCGTGGTCCGTGCTCAGCGCTCCTCTCCCTGTGCCCCCGGGGCACTGTGCAGACTCGTTCTAGTGCTCTTCTGTGCTTATAATTGTTTGTCCGCCGTATTGCCTGTTGACCTGTTTTTTTGTGTTTTTTGTGATCATTGTTGCTGTTCCGCCGTAGCGACTGTCTTTTTTCCCGCCTGTTGACGCCCTCCCCGCTCCCCGCTTCCCGCCTCCACCGCAGACCCCGCCCCTTTTTCCTTCTGTTCCCTCCCCGCTCCCGCCTCCCAGCTGCTCCGCCCACCCGCGCACTTGGCCTTATATGGCGACCGTGCGACGCAGGTGAGTGTGCCCTAGTTTTGGGACTCACCCACGCCGCACGGCCACCAGCTGCTGCGTGTGCCCCCTTCCTTCCTTGTGCCTCGCTGCCCGACTGCCGGCTCTTGACCACGCCCCCTCCTTCGAGCGGCGTGGTCCGTGCTCAGCGCTCCTCTCCCTGTGCCCCCGGGGCACTGTGCAGACTCGTTCTAGTGCTCTTCTGTGCTTATAATTGTTTGTCCGCCGTATTGCCTGTTGACCTGTTTTTTTGTGTTTTTTGTGATCATTGTTGCTGTTCCGCCGTATCGACTGTCTTTTTTCCCGCCTGTTGACGCCCTCCCCGCTCCCCGCTTCCCGCCTCCACCGCAGACCCCGCCCCTTTTTCCTTCTGTTCCCTCCCCGCTCCCGCCTCCCAGCTGCTCCGCCCACCCGCGCACTTGGCCTTATATGGCGACCGTGCGACGCAGGTGAGTGTGCCCTAGTTTTGGGACACCCCTGCGCCGCACGGCCACCAGCTGCTGCGTGTGCCCCCTTCCTTCCTTGTGCCTCGCTGCCCGACTGCCGGCTCGTGACCACGCCCCCTCCTTCGAGCGGCGTGGTCCGTGCTCAGCGCTCCTCTCCCTGTGCCCCCGGGGCACTGTGCAGACTCGTTCTAGTGCTCTTCTGTGCTTATAATTGTTTGTCCGCCGTATTGCCTGTTGACCTGTTTTTTTGTGTTTTTTGTGATCATTGTTGCTGTTCCGCCGTATCGACTGTCTTTTTTCCCGCCTGTTGACGCCCTCCCCGCTCCCCGCTTCCCGCTTCCCGCCTCCACCGCAGACCCCGCCCCTTTTTCCTTCTGTTCCCTCCCGCTCCCGCCTCCCAGCTGCTCCGCCCACCCGCGCACTTGGCCTTATATGGCGACCGTGCGACGCAGGTGAGTGTGCCCTAGTTTTGGGACACCCCCGCGCCGCACGGCCACCAGCTGCTGCGTGTGCCCCCTTCCTTCCTTGTGCCTCGCTGCCCGACTGCCGGCTCGTGACCACGCCCCCTCCTTCGAGCGGCATGGTCCGTGCTCAGCGCTCCTCTCCCTGTGCCCCCGGGGCACTGTGCAGACTCGTTCTAGTGCTCTTCTGTGCTTATAATTGTTTGTCCGCCGTATTGCCTGTTGACCTGTTTTTTTGTGTTTTTTGTGATCATTGTTGCTGTTCCGCCGTATCGACTGTCTTTTTTCCCGCCTATTGACGCCCTCCCCGCTCCCCGCTTCCCGCCTCCACCGCAGACCCCGCCCCTTTTTCCTTCTGTTCCCTCCCCGCTCCCGCCTCCCAGCTGCTCCGCCCACCCGCGCACTTGGCCTTATATGGCGACCGTGCGACGCAGGTGAGTGTGCCCTAGTTTTGGGACACCCCCGCGCCGCACGGCCACCAGCTGCTGCGTGTGCCCCCTTCCTTCCTTGTGCCTCGCTGCCCGACTGCCGGCTCGTGACCACGCCCCCTCCTTCGAGCGGCGTGGTCCGTGCTCAGCGCTCCTCTCCTTGTGCCCCTGGGGCACTGTGCAGACTCGTTCTAGTGCTCTTCTGTGCTTATAATTGTTTGTCCGCCGTATTGCCTGTTGACCTGTTTTTTTGTGTTTTTTGTGATCATTGTTGCTGTTCCGCCGTATCGACTGTCTTTTTTCCCGCCTGTTGACGCCCTCCCCGCTCCCCGCTTCCCGCCTCCACCGCAGACCCCGCCCCTTTTTCCTTCTGTTCCCTCCCCGCTCCCGCCTCCCAGCTGCTCCGCCCACCCGCGCACTTAGCCTTATATGGCGACCGTGCGAACGCGCAGCGGTCACGCGCAGCGGGCGCGCCGATTGTGCGCCGAAGGCGCGCCAAAGGTAAGCCCGTCTGCGCCCGTCCGCGACCGGATTGCGACCAGCGCCAGGACCCCTGGCCCACGAAGACCCCGACCGACCCGCCTGACGTACTCCGCAGCCACCCTCATCGCACTCAACACCGGCCGACTCCCAGGATGCCACCAAGCCACACCATGACGCACCCACGGACCCTTCAGCTGCCTCGCCTGCAAGTTCACCTGCATCTGGACCTGCCCCGCACCAGCACCCGCCAAGCCGAACACCAGCAGCAACCACCTCAAGTGCATCCTGCTCAACACCCGCTCCGTCCACAGACACGCCATCGAACTCTGGAACCTCCTAGACGCCACAGCCCCTGACGTTGCCTTCCTTACGGAGACCTGGATGAACGCCTCTTCAGCTCCCGACATCGCCATCGCCATCCCAGAGGGCTACAAGATCACCCGGAGGGATCGCACCGCCAACCAGATGGGAGGAGGCATCGCCATCGTCCACAGGAACACCATCCGTCTCACGACCAGCACCGACAACACCCTGACCACCGCCGAACACCTGCATTTCCAGATCCACACCGACCCGAACACCACCCTCAGAGGCACCCTGATCTACCGACCCCCGGGACCACGCACACAATTCAGCGAGGACATCGCCGACTTCGTCAGCCCGCATGCCCTCCCCTCCGCTGACTACATCCTCTTGGGGGACCTCAACTTCCACCTGGAGAACAACAACGACCACAACACCAGCACCCTGCTCGACAACCTCGCCAACCTTGGACTCAAGCAACTGGTGTCCACCCCCACCCACCTCGCCGGACACACACTCGACGCAGTCTTCTCATCCAGCACAGACATCGACTTCAGCCACGCCACAGAGCTTCAATGGACGGACCACAGCTGCGTCCACTTCACCTTCAAAAGAACGAAGACCCACCACCACCAACAACAGGCTGCCCGCAGAAGCTGGAACAAGATCACAGCAGACCAGCTCGCCACCTCCTTGAGCCAGCACCCTCCTGCCAGCTCAGCGAACCCCAACCAGGCCGCCGACAACCTCACGAAGTGGATCAGCAACTGCGCGGACGAGCTCGCCCCGCTGAGGACCCCGCCCAGCAGACCCGGCAGCAAGAAAGCCCCATGGTTCACCGACAAACTCAGGAGCTCCAAGAAGAACTGCCGAGCTCTCGAGAAAGTCTGGAGAAGGGAACCTACACCGGACAACAGGACCACCTTCAAGCTGGCCACCCGGAAGCACCACCAGCTGATCCGCGCCGCCAAGAAAACTGCATTCAAGGACCGGCTGGACAACAACGCACACAACTGCAAGGAACTCTTCAACATCGTGAAAGAGCTATCCAACCCCAGCGCAGGAAACAATGACATCACCCCATCGCAAGACCTCTGCAACTCCCTCGACTCATACTTCCACAACAAGATCGCGGACATACACAACAGCTTCAACAACCAACCAACGCACACCACGACCGAACAACCACCCCCCACCACCACCCTCCACGCCTGGACACCGATCAGCACCGAAGACACCATCCGCACGATGAACTCCATCCACTCCGGATCGCCGACCGACCCCTGCCCTCACCACGTCTTCAACAAGGCCGACGCTGTCATCGCACCCCACCTACGAGACATCATCAACACATCCTTCGACACCGCCACCTTCCCTGAGAGCTGGAAGCACGCCGAACTCAGCGCTCTACTCAAGAAACCCACAGCGGACCCCACCGAACTCAAGAATTACCGCCCCATCTCGCTCCTCCCGTTTCCAGCCAAAGTCATCGAAAAGACCGTCAACAAGCAGATGGCCGCCTTCCTCGAGACGAATGGATCCCTCGACCCCTCACAGTCTGGCTTCCGAGCCAACCACAGCACCGAGACCGCCCTCATCGCCGCCACCGATGACATCCGAGCCCTGATGGACAACGGAGAAACAGCGGCCCTCATCCTCCTAGACCTCTCCGCGGCATTCGACACTGTCTGCCACCGCACCCTAGTACAGCGCCTCAGCAACATCGGAATCCAGGACAAGGCGCTGGAATGGATCATCTCCTTCCTCGACGGAAGAACACAGAGAGTCCGCCTACCTCCGTACAAGTCAGAGGCCACCGAAGTCATCTGCGGCGTCCCTCAAGGATCCTCGCTGAGCCCTACTCTCTTCAACGTCTACATGAGCCCCCTCGCGGCCATCGCACGCCAACACAACCTCAGCATAATCTCCTACGCCGACGACACCCAGCTGATCCTCTCCCTGACCAACGACCCCGCCGCCGCCAGAGCCAACCTGCACGAAGGGATGAAAGAGGTAGCCGAGTGGATGACGACCAGCCGCCTGAAACTGAACTCAGACAAGACGGAGGTCCTCATCCTGGGCTCTTCACCCTCCGCCTGGGACGACTCCTGGTGGCCTCCCGCCCTGGGCACCGCACCCAAACCGACAGACCATGCACGCAACCTGGGCTTCATCCTGGACTCCTCCCTCTCCATGACCAGGCAAGTCAACAACGTCTCCTCGGCGTGCTTCAACATCCTACGCATGCTACGGAAGATCTTCTGGTGGATCCCCACCGAGACCAGGAAGACCGTCACCCAGGCACTCGTCACCAGTCGACTGGACTACGGCAACGCCCTCTACGCCGGTACCACCGCCAAGCTCCAGAAGAGACTCCAGCGGATCCAGAACGCCTCAGCCAGACTCATCCTCGACATCCCACGAACCAGCCACATCTCCGGACATCTGAGAGACCTACACTGGCTCCCCGTCAACAAAAGAATCACCTTCCGCCTCCTCACCCACGCACACAAAGCACTACACGACCAAGGCCCGAGCTACCTCAACAGCCGAATCAACTTCTACGCTCCCAAACGCCACCTCCGATCAGCCAACCACGCCCTCGCCGCCGTCCCCCGCATCCGAAGAGCGACTACAGGAGGAAGGTCCTTCTCCTACCTGGCCGCCAAGACCTGGAACTCCCTCCCGACCGACCTGCGCCTGACCCAAGACCACCTCTCCTTCAGGAAGAAGCTGAAGACCTGGCTGTTCGAGCAGTAGCGGCACCCCCCCCACCCCCAGCGCCTTAAGACCCTACGGGTATGTAGTGCGCTCTATAAATGTCTTTGATTGATTGATTGATTGATTGATTGATCTATAGGCTGCTCTAGCAGCTCTTATGTCTTGCAAATTTTTAGGTGTTTTTTTTTAAATCTGTTTTAAATTAGTGTGTGCTTTAGTACATTCTGAATTAAACCAACCCTCTGCCTTGTGTCTCACCCCGTCTCGCAGAGTTCCTGTCAGTTTGCTGCCAATGTAGGATGTGATCCTCGAAAAGGCAGTAATAACCACACCTGGATCAGGAGATTCATCTAGGCAAATCATGAAGTTGCTAAATTGATTCACAATTAGAGTGTGCATAAATTTTATAGGGTCTACCTTATTCTATTTTATCGCGTAGCCATTTGTTTTCGAGAATGAAATGGCATGGCAATATAAATTTTTAGCTATGTTAGGCGTAGATCTAAAACTCAGACCAAAATCAAAAGTTGAGCTAATTGGGAAGTGGTCACTCATCGCGATGTCCGATGTTTTAAACAACAGGACATTATGGTGGTAACTAGTGGTGACCAATGTATAATCAATGACGGACTGTAGGCCACGCCCGTTAAAAGTGGGTTCAAAGTTAACCTGAGCACTACAGAGTTCATTTACAAAACCCAAGTTCCAATCAGAAATTAGACTATTGAACATGTTTCCCATCATAGAATGCTCAAAATGGGTACAAGGTTCGCTGATTAGGTTTACCATTCCACATGTGCCCGAGTTGCTATAAGGCCAGAGATGACAATTAAAATCGCCCGTCAATATAATGCATGGATCGTTATATTCCTTATCTATCTCGTGACGTAAGCAATTAATTAAGTCATCCAAAAGTTCTTTCTGATCTTCTTTTGGGATGTTATTATACAGATTAACTAAGATAATAAATCGATTTCCTCCCCCTTTTAAGAAAAGTAACTGAAAAGCATTGTGGCCCCCGGTGGACTGATGCTTTATACTCAAGTTAACTATGTTAGAAATATAAGTGCAGAGCCCGCCAGAACATCTGCCCCTCCTAGACTGGATTGCTGTGGTAAAGTATGTACGATACCCAGCAAGATGAATTTCAACCTGTTCCCAGCACTCCTGGAAACAGATGACGTCATAATTTTCAATGAAGTCACAAAAAGTAGGGTCATTTACCTTGTTGGATAAGCCAGCTATATTCCAGGACAGGAGGGCCAACTTCCACCTATGAGCAACTCCTGAACTCTCCAGAACAGACGGTTTAGGAGCGGAAATATCTATTTCTATCGGTAAGGAGTTTGTTCTAATATCCCTCACGATGATATTGTGAGGTTATATCGAGACCGATTCGCCATCTTGTACAACATCAGGGTAATTCGAAACTACGGACTCTTGTCGTTCCAGTTCCTCAAATGGAGTCCGAGGAACAATTTCGGTACTTAATATCTCTTTTTCCTCGGCCCTATACATATCCCTTAAATGGCCATTCGCAGAATAATTAAGTCCTTTATCTAATTTATCGGGGTCACCAAAAAGGTCGTGCTTGACTCCACCAGTCAGATGGAGTCAGTCGACCATCTCCAGGCAGCTCTACCTATTGGTGGTCGTTATTCCTCGCCAAGTATCCCTAGATTTTACTTCCCTGTTAAGTTGCCTTCCCCACTCCCTACTGTCTACTCCTTTCTCTTGGTAGCCTACTTCACCCCAACTACAATCATAGACTGAGTAGAGGCAAGACCTAGGGGAATAAAAAAAAGAAAGTCTCTTGGTATCAATGCCCTCGTTATTATTAAGGGTGTCCCAAGAACAAATGTAATCAACCGTAGCTGGGTCCTCAAAGTTAACCAAAACGCAGTCACCCTGGATTGTTTTTCTTCCAAACCCCACCCAGGGAGCCCTGCGTAACATTAAAATCTTACTCGTCCTATTAGGAGGTAATGGACGATTTAAATTGAGCCAGTATTGAACATTATTTTTTAGTGACCCAGTGGACTCCTCCATATCCTCCTTCAATTCGGGAACCCCGGTCAGAACCACCAAAAAGGGGGTTACTTCCGGGGGTAAATTAATGGCTAATTTCCCCGATTGGGGTCCATATTTATGTTCCTTGGTTATATTTGCCCCCAATGTGTTGTTTGTGGCGGAATTATTGGTAATCTCTATAGACTTTTTCTCTACCAGTGTCGAATCCAATATAATTCCATTCTCAATTGGGACTGATGGTTTTATTGTCAGGGAGCCCACAGGATTTTTATTTACATGAGTTAAATTCGTATTCCCACCCTTTAATACCTCGGAGCTAAGCGAATTTTTAGAAAAGGCGGTCAATTCAATTAATTGTTTTTCAATCTGGCTCAATCTGTTTTCTAGAGGGGAGAGATATGTTTTAAAAAGCTCCCTCATATGGTCAATAAGATTAAAATAATCAGCCTCAGCAACCTTGGAATTTACTAATGGCCTAAAAGCGGCCTCTGTGTTGCCTAAATCGGAAATCATACTATTCATAGATGGGCGTGCGGGAGTGCAGCCATCCTTTGACTGTCGTTCTACCCACTCCCCATTGCTCGAGGATAACTCATTTAACCCTTTATCTTCAAGTGCCAAAATTCTCAGACTATTCTAAGTCTTCTTTACCTTCTTTTCTTTTACTTTCTTTATTTTTCTAGGTATTTTTAAGGTGGCACCCTCTCTCAAACCCCTTGTCTGTCTAGTTGTTAAATCTTCTACAGATTGGACCGAATCTAGGGCCAGAGACCTCTCTAATTGCAAGATTGAAATACATTCAGAGGGAGACGGTGACAAGTCTACCACGTTCGGGAGACTATGTAAGTCTGCATGGACTGTAATGGGGACTAATTGTTTGTTCTGATGGTCTGGAGTTTTAGCTGTTGCAAAGTGGCCCAAAGATGAGCGTTTTGCTAGTATAAGATCTTGAGACACTCTCCGTTCCATAATTGCAATTCCCTGATCAAAAACTGAATTAGCCCTTACGATAAAGTTATCTAGAGGGCCAATTATGCTACTTGCGTCCATGGCCACTTTACTCCTAGTCCCTCGTGTAGACGCCATTTAGAGATCAGGCTATACAACTGCAAAACGCTAAACAAATACGGAACAAAACTATAATCAGCCTCAAACAACGATAAATGTTAGAGGGGGGGCCCGGTCCGGTCTTACGCGGGCTGTAACGGGCTGAAACGGGCCCGCCCTTGGCCCGGGCTTCGCACGGCGTGCGACCCGCGCGCGTCCCGCGCTGCGTCACCGGACTCTGGAATTATAGGAGAAGGGTACAAAAAGGGGGAGTGTCAGGGAAGAGGCTGCAGCTGTTGCCGGTGTTATCGCTGCAAACGCCTCGCAGTCCCTCACGCCCTGAACAAACGCCCACAAGGTTGGCTGGCAGAAAAGTCCACAAATTCAAGCACGAGCGGCTCCCGCGGAGCGGGGCCCGCCAGTCGTGTTTTAAAGGCAGGCAGGCAGGCAAAGGGGGAGAGTCCGGGAAGAGGCTGCAGGTGTTGCCGGTGTTATCGCTGCAAACGCCTCGCAGTCCCTCACGCCCTGAACAAACGCCCACAAGGTTGGCTGGCAGAAAAGTCCACAAATTCAAGCACGAGCGGCTCCCGCGGAGCGGGGGCCGTGAGTCGTGTTTTAAAGGCAGGCAAGCAAAGGGGGAGTGTCCGGGAAGAGGCTGCAGCTGTTGCCGGTGTTATCGCTGCAAACGCCTCGCAGTCCCTCACGCCCTGAACAAACGCCCACAAGGTTGGCTGGCAGAAAAGTCCACAAATTCAAGCACGAGCGGCTCCCGCGGAGCGGGGGCAGCGAGTCGTGTTTTAAAGGCAGGCAGGCAAAGGGGGAGTGTCCGGGAAGAGGCTGCAGCTGTTGCCGGTGTTATCGCTGCAAACACCTCGCAGTCCCTCATGCCCTGAACAAACGCCCACAAGGTTGGCTGGCAGAAAAGTCCACAAATTCAAGCACGAGCGGCTCCCGCGGAGCGGGGGCCGTGAGTCGTGTTTTAAAGGCAGGCAGGCAAAGGGGGAGTGTCCGGGAAGAGGCTGCAGCTGTTGCCGGTGTTATCGCTGCAAACGCCTCGCAGTCCCTCACGCCCTGAACAAACGCCCACAAGGTTGGCTGGCAGAAAAGTCCACAAATTCAAGCACGAGCGGCTCCCGCGGAGCGGGGCCCGTGAGTCGTGTTTTAAAGGCAGGCAGGCAGGCAAAGGGGGAGTGTCCGGGAAGAGGCTGCAGCTGTTGCCGGTGTTATCGCTGCAAACGCCTCGCAGTCCCGCACGCCCTGAACAAACGCCCACAAGGTTGGCTGGCAGAAAAGTCCACAAATTCAAGCACGAGCGGCGCCCGCGGAGCGGGGGCCGCGAGTCGTGTTTTAAGGGCAGGCAGGCAAAGGGGGAGTGTCCGGGAAGAGGCTGCAGCTGTTGCCGGTGTTATCGCTGCAAACGCCTCGCAGTCCCTCACGCCCTGAACAAACGCCCACAAGGTTGGCTGGCAGAAAAGTCCACAAATTCAAGCACGAGCGGCTCCCGTGGAGCGGGGGCCACGAGTCGTATTTTAAAGGCAGGCAGGCAAAGGGGGAGTGTCCGGGAAGAGGCTGCAGCTGTTGCCGGTGTTATCGCTGCAAACGCCTCGCAGTCCCTCACGCCCTGAACAAATGCCCAAAAGGTTGGCTGGCAGAAAAGTCCACAAATTCAAGCACGAGCGGCACATATTGCATCATTCATGACATGATCAGTGACATCACTGATGACATCACTGATGACATCTCAAATGACATCACTGATGACATCACTGATGACATCATCCACTGAATGTGGTTTAGTTTGAAATTTAAATATGTATTATATATATACCAATCTGTATTGAAGATTGAGTGGATCTATAACTGTCTGTATGGAGGATTTAGTAGCTGTCTGACTATCTTTTTAAGTGAGTAATTAAAAGTGTCTCACTTAATACATGGATTAGTAACTTAAGTATGTGAATGTGTGCAGCACTGTCTCTGTTGTTGTATAACATGCTGCATCAGTTGGTCACTAACTACATGAGTGTGTATATTAGTTATTCATTAGTTGGGTGAGTACTTGTATGGGACACTGAGTTTGTGTGTGGTTGGATGGGGTGTGTGTAACTCTATGCATAGATGTGTGAATGGTTGATTGACAAGGTGTATGGGTTTAAGAGTGCATGTGGAAACAGTTGTTTGGGTGACTGAGTGTATTTATTTGTGTGTTGGTGAGTGAATATATGTTTTAGTTGTACATCTTCAACAAAGTAATAAAATAAAAGGCATTGTATGTGAGAGTTGGTGTATATAAATAAGTATGTGTAAGAGTCAGTGATTGTGAGAGTAACTATATGAATGAGTGTATAACTGTAATGGTGCTTTTTTAACATTTTAACGATGAGTTACTATGTGTTTGAATAAATGAGCTGTTGTTGGATAATTGTGTAAGTGAGTAAATTTAAGTGCGATACATTTTTTTCATGAGTGAGTAGGATGACTGCATAACCGACTAAGAAGACTGCTGATGTGTCAATGTCTATATATGTGTATAAGTGCATTTGATAGTGTTCTATTAATTAATGACTGCATGTATACATGATTCTGTTGTTGAATGGGTAGCTGTGTGTGTAGACTTAGGAATCAGTGAGTGGGTATGTAGTAACTGGTATTGGTGTGTCAATGGTTTCAAATATGGTACTCTGTATTTTACAGTGAGTGATGAAAGGTTATACTAGTGTATGATGAGGTGTATCAGATTGTCAAGTGGATGATGTCATCAGTGATGTCATTTGAGATGTCATCAGTGATGTCACTGACCATGTCATCAATGATGCAACATGTGACATCATCAGCAGTGCATTGCGGGCGCGTGAGTTATAGTTAGCAGAACTAACTATAACGGAGGAATTTTATGGTTTTGTATGAGTGAAATGGGCAGCTAACTATAACACCCCCTAAAACCTATGGTTTTTTCTGTGAATTTCTAAGGTTTTTTAAATGCTAATTTCTAACTATAACGTGCCTGAAACCTATGTTTTTTTCAGTGAATATATATTTATTTATTATACTATGTTTACATGTGAAAATATCTTGCTCTGACTGTTTCCCTTGGTGGCACAGAAAACATGGGTGGAACTGACGTCTCTGAAACCTAAGTTTTTTTTCAGTGAATTTCAAAGGTTTTTTCAATGCTAACTTTTAAGTGTGATAGTAGTTATATCTATTTTTTTGTACTGATTTTCTACAGTTTTTAACTGTTTATTTCTAAATATTTTATTCATTAAATAACATTATATATTTTTCTGAAAATTGCAAAAAAAACAAATTTTTTAATTAAAACTGAAATATTGATTATTTTCTTGTTTTCATTTTTTATTTCAATATATTTATATTATTTTCTTTAAAAAAAAAATCCAATTTTTTTCGGAGCTGCGCACTCAAAGTGTACACATCACGGTGGGTGCGCGCATTCTAGCCGCCATTTTAGAAAAGTCATAAAGGATCCGCGTATGGTGTGCGACGGCTGCGTGTTTTTCAGTTACATCATATATATTTAATATCACGTGATATGCACGATTGGTATGCGACCAGTCTGCAACTCCTGCTCCCGCGCATTCGCGACACATGCACATTACAGTACGAGATGTTTGCGCAGTTGCGGGTCCCGCGTGACATCATATACGTGCTGGGGAGCGCTGGGTGCGCGACTCCCGCAAAAAAAATGTATGCTCCAAAATGATATGTATGTGACTTTCATATACATATTAAGGCAAGAGATTATGTAAGATATTCATCAAAATAATATATTTGTACTTATAATAAACTTATATTATTTTTAAATATATATATATATATATAAACCAGGTCAGCAGAGCTGCTGTAGAGCCAGAGAACCAGGTCAGCAGAGCTGCTCTAGAGCCAGAGAACCAGGTCAGCAGATCTGCTGTGGAGCCAGAGAAACCAGGTCAGCAGAGCTGCATTAGAGGGAGAGAGCCAGGTCAGCAGAGCTGCTTTGGAGCCAGAGAACCAGGCCAGCAGAGCTGCTTTAGAGCCAGAGAACCAGGCCAGCAGAGCTGCTTTAGAGCCAGAGAACCAGGTTAGCAGAGCTGCTTTAGCCAGAGAACCAGGTCAGCAGAGCTACTCTAGAGCCAGAGAACCAAATCAGCAGAGCTGCTTTAGAGCCATAGAACCAAGTCAGCAGAGCTGCTTTAGAGCCAGAGAACCAGGTAAGTAGAGCTGCTCTAGAGCCTAAGAACCAGGTCAACAGAGCTGCTCTAGAGCTAGAGAACCCACTCTGCAGAGCTGCTGCAGAGCCAGAGAAACCAGGTCAGTAGAGCTGCTTTAGAGGGAGAGAACCAGGTCAGCAGAGCTGCTCTAGAGCCAGAGAACCATGTCAGCAGAACGGCTTCAGAGCCATAGAACTGGGTCAGCGGAGCTGCTTTAGAGCCAGAGAACCAGGTCAGCAGAGCTGTTGTAGAGCCAGAGAACTAGATCAGCAGAGCTGCTCTGTAGCATAAGAACTAGGTCAGCAGAGCTGCTCTAGAGCCAGAGAACCAGGTCAGCAGACCTGCTGTAGAGCCAGAGAAACCAGGTCAGCAGAGCTGCTTTAGAGAGAGAGAACCAGGTCAGCAGAGCTGCTTTAGAGCTAGAGAACCAGGTCAGCAGAGCTGCTCTAGCTGACACTGACTGACTGACACTGACTGACTGACACTGACTGACTACTTACTCTCTACTACTCTCTACTACTCACTCTCTACTACTCACTCTCAACTACTCACTCTCTACTACTCTACTACTCACTCTTTACTACTCACTCGCTTCTACTCTCTACTACTCACTCTCTACTACTCACGCTCTACTACTCTCTACTACTCACTGTCTACTACTACTCTCTCTACTACTCACGCTCAACTACTCTCTACTACTCACTGTCTACTACTACTCTCTCTACTACTCACTCTGTACTACTCTCCACTATTCACTCTCTACTACTCACTCTCCACTACTCACTCTACTACTTTCTACTACTCTCTACCACTCACTCTCTACTACTCTACTACTCACTCTCTACCACTCTCTACTACTCACTCTACTACTCTCTGCTGCTCTCTACCACTCACTCTCTACTACTCTACTACTCTCTCTCTACTACTTACTCTCTACTAATCTCTCTCTACTACTCTCTACTATTCACTCTCTACTACTCACACTACTACTCTCTACTACTCACTCTCTACTACTCTCTCTCTACTACTCGCTCTCTACTACTCACTCTCCACTACTCAGTCTCTACTACTCACTCTCTACTACTCTCTACTATTCACTCTCTGCAACTCACTCTCTACTACTCTCTACTACTCTCTCTGCTACTCACTCTCTACTACTCACTCTCTACTACTCACTCTCTACTACTCACTCTCTACTACTCTACTACTCTCTACTACTCGCTCTACTACTCACTCTCTACTATTCTCTACTACTCACTCTACTACTCTCTCCTACTCTCTACCACTCACTTTACTCCTCACTCTCTACTACTCACTCTACTACTCTACTACTCACTCTCTACTACTCTCTACTACTCACTCTGTACTACTCACTCTCTACTACTCACTCTCTACTACTCTCTACTGCTCACTCTCCACTACTCATTCTCTACTACTCACTCTCAGCTAATCTCTACTACTCACTCTACTACTCACGCTCTACTACTCTACTACTCTCTACTGCTCACTCTCTACTACTCTCTCTCTACTACTCACTCTCTACTACTCTCTACTACTCACTCTCTACTACACACTCTCTACTACTTGCTCTCTGCTACTCGCTCTCTACTACTCTCTAGTACTCACTCTACTACTCACTCTCTACTACTCTACTACTCACTCTCTACTACTCACTCTCTACTACTCACTCTCTACTACTCACTCTCTACTACTCTACTATCTCTATACTACTCACTCTCTACTACTCACTCTCTACTACTCTCTACTACCCACTCTCTACTACTCTCTACTACTCACTCTCTACTACTCTCTCTCTACTACTCTCTATTACTCTCTCTGCTACTCACTCTCTACTACTCTCTAACACTCTCTCTCTGCTACTCACTCTCTACTACTCTCTACTACTCACTCTCTACTACTCTCTACTACTCTCTATTACTCACTCTACTACTCACTCTACTACTCACTCTCTACTACTCTCTACTACTCACTCTCTAATACTCTCTACTACTCACTCTCTCCTACTCAGTCTCTACTACTCACTCTACTACTCTCTACTACTCACTCTCTGATACTTTCTCTACTACTCTCTACTACTCACTCTCTACTCTCTAACACTCGCTCTCTACTCTCTACCTCTCTACCTCTCTCTACCTCTCTTTCTACTACTCTCTACCTCTCTACCTCTACACCTCTACCTATACACATCTACCTATATAGCTCTACCTCTCTGTACATGCACACATATGCACATATATATATGCATATATATGCATATGCATTTATATATATGTATGTGTATATGTATATATACACGTATATAAACATATACATATAATCTGCATATCTATATAAATATAAATGCATGCAAACATATACATATATGCATACATATGCATGATATGCACATGAAAGTTTGAAAAATTCTAACACAAGCAAAGCTAAAAATCCACCTAATTACAAACAGAATTGCTTTAACTTAAACGAGGACGAGACCTATTGCATTTTCAATGCTTGTTTACTTTGATTCCATCAAGAAGGCATTCAGATGTGTCACACATTTTCCATAAATTCTGAATGATAGCACTCTAGTTGCTCATTAAATCACTGTAGTAAAGCTACTGCTCACCAGGGAAGTCTGCTGCTGGTATTCAGAGTGACATCATATACGTGCTGGGGAGCGCTGGGTGCGCGACTCCCGCAAAAAAAATGTATGCTCCAAAATGATATGTATGTGACTTTCATATACATATTAAGGCAAGAGATTATGTAAGATATTCATCAAAATAATATATTTGTACTTATAATAAACTTATATTATTTTTAAATATATTTTCGCGAAGTCGGGTGCGTGCATCGTGAGTGCAGACAACCAGGTCAGCAGAGCTGCTGTAGAGCCAGAGAACCAGGTCAGCAGAGCTTCTCTAGAGCCAGAGAACCAGGTCAGCAGATCTGCTGTGGAGCCAGAGAAACCAGGTCAGCAGAGCTGCATTAGAGGGAGAGAACCAGGTCAGCAGAGCTGCTTTGGAGCCAGAGAACCAGGCCAGCAGAGCTGCTTTAGAGCCAGAGAACCAGGCCAGCAGAGCTGCTTTAGAGCCAGAGAACCAGGTTAGCAGAGCTGCTTTAGAGCCAGAGAACCAGGTCAGCAGAGCTACTCTAGAGCCAGAGAACCAAATCAGCAGAGCTGCTTTAGAGCCATAGAACCAAGTCAGCAGAGCTGCTTTAGAGCCAGAGAACCAGGTAAGTAGAGCTGCTCTAGAGCCTAAGAACCAGGTCAACAGAGCTGCTCTAGAGCTAGAGAACCCACTCTGCAGAGCTGCTGCAGAGCCAGAGAAACCAGGTCAGTAGAGCTGCTTTAGAGGGAGAGAACCAGGTCAGCAGAGCTGCTCTAGAGCCAGAGAACCATGTCAGCAGAATGGCTTCAGAGCCATAGAACTGGGTCAGCGGAGCTGCTTTAGAGCCAGAGAACCAGGTCAGCAGAGCTGTTGTAGAGCCAGAGAACTAGATCAGCAGAGCTGCTCTGTAGCATAAGAACTAGGTCAGCAGAGCTGCTCTAGAGCCAGAGAACCAGGTCAGCAGACCTGCTGTAGAGCCAGAGAAACCAGGTCAGCAGAGCTGCTTTAGAGAGAGAGAACCAGGTCAGCAGAGCTGCTTTAGAGCTAGAGAACCAGGTCAGCATAAGTAGGAGCGTTAGCGCTCTAGTTGTTCTTTGGAATATTCTGGGAAGCTGCAGTAGAACACAAAAGAATCAACTGACAGTCTCTTCCTTTGTTGGATGTACATGTTTTACTGAGAATGTCAGACTTCATTCTCACTTGACTAAGAAAGATAATGTGCATTTACAGAAAATATGCTCTCAGTTTAGCTTATAGATCACCTTCCAAACCACTGTGGGAAAAGCATGTGAAAATAGTTTTCTATCAAACATGATTCATTTTACCATGTGAAAAGCCTTCCAGCAGAAGGCTTTTCACATGGTAAAATCACCTTAGAACATACCACAATTCCTAAAATGAGTATGGTACCATCAACAAATGATTTGTAATGTAACTAAAGTCTTAAAACCTTCTATTAACTGCAATGCTTTTTAATGAGGTGCTATCATGTATATTGGTCCCAAGATGGCTGCCAACACTTCTTGGATGAAGTGCTGACAGCCAATCAGATCTCACAATGAGATGTGTGGTTAGGCTCCGCCCAGATATATATGTGATCTTACTTTTGATTTTCTAAGGAACTACTGAACGGATTTACACCATTTAAGCAAAAGGCACGACTCTGAACCAAGGTCTACCTTTCTGCCAAATTTGGTGTAATTCCGTTCAGCAGTTCGGGCTGTAGCTGCGTCAACAGGTCCTATGGGAAATTGCATGGGGAAAATGTGTTTTGGGACCTCCTTTTTTCTCAGCCCCCGCTTCACGAATCACCACGAAACTTTCAGGATAGGAGCGGATCGAAGCTGGCCAAAAGTTTGGAAAATTTCGTGAAGATTCGTTAACCGGCGCTAGACTTATTGGGAATAGAATGTTGCGGATTTCCTATGGAAAATAGGTCCTAACTATAACTACCTACTGGCGACCGCCAGTAGGTAATATACATATATATATATATATATATATATATATATATATATATATATATATATACACACATATATATATATATATATATATATATATATATATATATATATATATATATATATATATATATATATCTCCACTACACTCCAAAACACATAGGTAAAATACATTTTCACTTACAATACCAATAGCTCTAACTCTCGCTTCCCTACTTGTCCTTATTTTAAAACCTTCCAGCACACCTCACACTGTAATATCATTGCTGACAGCAGCTATTGTAATCTGATCCATATTGTAATATTAATTCAAAAAGCTTTGTTCTTAGTTTGATGTCTAACACATATGCCATGTTAACTATATTTGTGTCAACTACCTGTATGGCATAGTTCTGTGACTTTTGCCTAAACTGATGTAGAATTTGAATGTTTTTTTACAGCGAATTAATAAACCAATGTGCCGAATCAATAAACCAATCTATCCTATGTACAATAAAGTTGAGTAACTAAATGTGTATGTTTTATCTGTTTTTTCACATTAATAGCACTAACATACACCCCAGTAAATCCACTCAATGCCACATAAATACACTCCACAATATGGCTTATAATTCCAGTCACATAATTTCACTGAACACCACACTGTTCGATACCACACTATTCAACTCAACACAAGTCCATTCCATGCCACATAATTCAACACCAAACCATATTATTCAACTCCACAGCACAATTTCACTACACACTACTTACTTACAATTTTCAACACATAATTCAACATCATATCATGAAAATCAAGAGCACACCACATAATTAGACTCCACAACATAATATTTCACATAAATTTCACAATTTCACATAAATACACTCCATTACACACACCCCATTACACACACACCCACTCAACATAATTCCAAAACACATAATTACTATCCACATATTACAGCTGCACACCTTACCACACAATTGGACAAAACAGCTCCACTCAACACCACACAATGCATACCTAATAATTCCAAACCAACCAACATAATTCCACCACACACCACAGACATCCACTACAATCCATAACACGTCAGTTAGAGACATTTACATTCACAACGCCAATAGCTCTAACTCTCTTTCTCTTTTTAACACATAAGCACACATAACTGGAGCTTAGCTCCTAACTATTTGTTCTTTTTTGTCACCAAAACACAAAGATATCCACAATTCCAATCCACATCACATAATTCAACACCAAACCACATAATACAACATAGCAACACAAGTACACAGCACAAAATACAACTCAACAACATAATTACACAGCATACCACATGCATCCAATCCACACCACACAATTCCACATCAGGTCACAAAATTCAACAGCTCAACTCAAAATAAAACTCCAGTACATACCACTCCACAACATCAAATATCATTCCACATAATAACACTCTATAACACACAATTCCACTCCACATAATTCCATTACACTCAATGCTGCATAATTACTATCCACATATTTCCACAGCATACCATGCCACATAATTCCACTAAACAAATCCACTCCACGCCGCGTAATTCCAAGCCACACAGTTATACAACTAACTGATATAATCCAACCCTCATAATTCCACTACACACCACATACATACACTCCATAACACATAGGTAAAAGACGATATTTACAATGCCAATAGCTCTAATTCAAACAAATGCAACACCAATACATTCTTGCTTTACGGTGATTGCTTCTGAACTGCATTCAAATTTTTGTTTTTGTGAAATGTTATTCCCAATCACATGCTTCTCAACGCTTCCTGCATAGTCCTAATATGGTCTTGGAGTGAGCTAGCTATCTCTTGTTCCTATGCAGTGACCATAACCAAATATCAAACTATACAACCATGCTCCCGATCTCTATGTCACAGCCAGAAGGAGTAGCATTTTATATTTTCAATTGTATTTCAATTGTTTTAATTGAATGCCAGGGTTTCTTAATTTTTTTGAAACTAATGTCTTTTTGATAATGTCCAGAGTGCTAACCATCACACCATGGAACCTCTAAACTGCTGTGGTTAAAAGTACACTATATAGTTCTGGTAGTGCATTGCACCTATATATTTGTGCTAGTAACATATGTTCCAGGGCAAATTCCTGTTGTAACTTTTTGCTGTATAATTCTATGCCCATTCAATAGCTGCAGACATGAGAAATGCAGCCTGCAGGCTGAATCTCGTTCCCAGGGTTCAAAAGCAAACAAGACGCGATAACGTCAGTCAGCTGAAGAAGCAGTACTTTTAGTCAGATGAGGTGTTGTATTGCCAGGGTACACCAGAGACCTGCGTCAGTTCCTGATCACAAGTCACTTGGAAACCACATGTTCTGGTCATCTGGGGGCAACAAGCAGCATCTCTCATTTATTTTTTTCATTACTTTACTACTCTGTAAGATACACAAAGGAAACGTCCACCACTCCTGCGATGTTGCAATTCTTGCCAGAGTGATTAAGTGACATGGATTTAGGACTCCATGGGCTTCCCCCCCCAAAACGTGACTCCCGAACATGCAATCTGTGCACAGTGCAATGAAGATTGCATTAACACATTCTATTTTCTTCCGCTGCTGACATTACAAAAAAAGCCACTTTGCCAGAGATCATCACTCCTGTAGAAAGTGACCACAGACATCACAGCATTAGGACACCCACATGCAGCTCTCTCAATGACTCTCAGTGTGGCCTTGAAGGTCAATTAGGCAATGTGTGATTTAAATTATAGAAGAGAACTCACCTGCCAACCACCCGTTTTGCTGACCTTGCTTTATACTGTTTTGTCGTACAAGGATCAGTTAAGGTCCCTTAACCGTAACACAGTCATTCCTTTGGTATATAACCAGCTCAAGTATTAAGATGAATTTTTAACGATTGTTAGTCCACTATAATAATTCTGACCTGCATGTTGCACATTTTGGAGACTTTCGGGTCAGAGCATTTCAATCGACCATTCCAGTTGCTTGACATCTCTTAGCAGCCAGTCTTTATGTTTTTCAGTTTGATCATTTATCACTTCCCTAGACACATTCCATGTGCCCCTGGTGCACAGTTGAGATCCTTCATGAAGTAGATGATGCCCTGGGGGATGAAGATTGCAGGGTTTGAGACAACTGTGATGGTGGAGTTAGGTGGTGAAACTCTACGCAGCCACTTGTTGGGATAGTATAATTGCCTGGAAGCCAATCCTGTGAGAAATTAGAGACGTAGAGCGGGGTGGCTGGGAAAAAGAGAAGGAAAGAATGTGGAGATTGGCATGAACATGTAACCAGAGAGCTACAGGTGGAGCCTATTTAATAGGTGGGGATTATAATTTTAGGGCAAATGTTGCTTTATCGTCTAACAGGTCACAACCTGGAAGTTACGATTAGTGGTAAATTCAGAAGATCACATTTAGAGAAGGAAGCTTTTCTCCCATAGGTGAGAAGGTACGGGTTTCCTTCTGGGCATCCTGCTGGAAAGCAGAAATAAATCATAAATGTCATAAAGTTTCCCTATGATTTGCAATAGGTGCAGGCCAATTTTGCAGCAAGGATGACTGGAGTCTCAGTCTCAGAAAGGCAGAAGAATGCCTGATTACTTACCGGTAAACCTAATTACTTTGAGCACAGGTCTTCCTCGTCTCAGTTATGTTATGTATTGTTATATTTTCTCATATAGCGCACATACACCGATTGGTTTTTTGACGCTGTATCTAGGAAATGCCGGGGCCCTGTTATCGCATACAGGAGTTCAGTCATAAGCTTGGGTAAATAACCCAGCCTTGAGGAGCCTTCTGAATCTCAAAAGGTCAGTGCAGGCTCTGATGTCAGATGGAAGGGAGTTCCAGAATCTTGGCGCCAGGACTGAAAATCTGCATCCGCCTTGATGCTTTAGTTTGTAGGGTGGTGTGACCAGAAGATTCATGTGGGCAGAGCGCAGGTTATGCGTAGGTTTGAATGAGGCTAGAGATGAGTTTTGGGCTTGCGCCGTGCAAAGACTTAGAAATAAGACAGCCGACTTTCAATGCACATCGTTGTGGAATTTGGAGCCAGTGTAACTTCATCATGAGAAGGGAAACGTGTTGCCATCTGGGCTGGCTGGAAGATCAGTCTGGCCGCCTGGTTTTGTACCAGTTGCAGTCTCTTGGTAAGATCTGATGGGATGCCAAAGTATAGAGAGTTGGCATAATCTATACGTGATATACCCATCGTTAACACAGTCTGTACCAGTGCTTCCCTCGTAAGGAGTATACTGATCTTCCTTATATTGCTTAACTGAAGGAAGCAGGTGGAAATTACTGATCCAATTTGGGTTTTCATGATAAGGTCGCTGTTAATTATTACCCCGAGACTCTTAGCTGAGGGGGCTGGAGTGGGGGGCCATAACCACACCCAATATGGCCACCACTATCAAAGTATACCATATAAAAGGGAGTCCCACCAAATCCTGACATATACAAGCCAACAAAAAACAAAATACAGGACGGTGCCAGATGGAGCGGGAATTCAGGACAGAGATGAGGAAGACCTGTACTCTGAGTAAGGAAGATTACCGGTAAGTAACGGGCATTACCTCATCATATGTCTTCCTCATCCAGTCTTTACTGCATGATCCAATACCCAAGCATACACATTTTGGTTCAATAAACCAATCACAGTGTGCACTGAGCACTAATTTGCAATTCCAAGTTTTTAATAAAAAAAAGAACTCAGGAAAGCTCAGACGTCATGTACAACAAATAACAATGATCAGCAAAAGAGGTAGATGACGAGTAAGCCTTCCGGTTTTATCGTATTTATTTCTTAACTTTTCAGTCCGTATTTAACCATATTTATTTTTTGGCCATCTTATTGGTATTCATACACATTTATTTTGTGTTTTGTAAACAGATGAGGGGATAACTCATATATTTCTGCATTTATTTAATGGATACATATGCACTCATATTTTGATGCATATCAGGCTTTTGCACATTATACAGCTAAAAATAATAAAATAAATATCCTGCATAAAAAATTTGCATAAAATCACAAATGCATGTAGTGATTTGCAGTAATATAAGCAAATCAGCTTCAGCTTTGTAACTCCTCATGCTGCCAATATGTACAGTTAGTTGCCTGAACTTCATTAATCTCAGTATGGAGAGTCACTCAAAGGAGCCAACTGATCTGTTTTTTTCCACTATTAAAAATAAATACCGACAGGAAACACAATGTTTCTGTCAGTAATTATCTCCTAAAATGAGCAAAAAAGGAAATCAGGCAGTCCTAATGATGAACCATCAGCCTGTAACCTATAGTGAGTCATAAACTTATATTGGGACACCCAAGTGGCAGTGCAGCAAATATCATGGAGCAAAGATACTCAACGTCCACCTCGACAACCAACTGGACCCAGCACCACATCCCTCCTGGACAACCTACACAACATTGGACTCTGCCAGATCGTGACCGAACCCACGCACTCAGCAGGACACACCCTCAACCCCCTCTTCACAACAGGAAACTCCATCACCTTCAACCACACCACCGAACTCCCATGAACCGTGTTAGTGGCTAGGCCATTGCATAAGTACATGACTAGTAACTGTAATGATTACAGTGCTACAAACAGAGTGCCTAGTGAAATTATAAATGCTTAGAAATTGGTAGAGTGATAGGATAAGTAGATAGTGGTGGATAAGTGATTGGAGAAGTGCATGGTATTGGCAGTAGGATTCCTTGACTGCATGGGTACTACCTGGGTATTTACAGGAGTGTACCAATAGTATGTAGCTGGTTAGAGGTCTGCATGCATTGTGCACAGAATATTGTAGGTGTATTTGTGTTAGTGGCTAGGCTATTCTATAAGTACATGACTAGTAATTTGAATGCTTACAGTGCTGCAAACAGAGTGCAGGGTGAGTTTATAAGTGCTTGTGTTTTGTCACAGTGATTAGGTAAGAACATGGTTCTGTCAGGATGATTGCAGGAGTGGACAGAGAGTGACATTGTGATTGGGGCACTGCATAGCTACTACCTGGGTTTTTGCAGGAATGAATCAGTAGTCTGCAGTGGGTTAGGGTACTGCATAGATTGTGCACATTTGACTTTAGCACTGTGTGTCCTAATGCCTAAGTCATTGTACAAGTGCATGAAAAGTGACTGGATAGTTAGAGTGCTGGTAGTTGACAGCAGGGTGAGTTTATAAGTGCTTGTGTTTTGGCACAGCGATTAGATAAGGACATGGCACTGGCTTAATAATTAGACTATTTCAAGGAGACTACCTGAGGAAATTCATTACTGCTTGGGTATTGACAGAGGTATTAAATTAGTACATGCTACTAATAGATGACTGAAAAACTGCATTATGAGTAACAGAGTGATTGGTGGACTATATGGTTAGTACCTGAGGTATTTAAGACATTAATGAGCACTGAGTACATGGTTAAAGGTGTGTATGGATAGTGCACAGGTAAATGTAGTAGTGGATGGATAGTGTTTGGATTTCTTAATCTTACCTTCACAGTAGTAGATATCAAAATTCAGTTAAACTTTTTTGAAGTTGTTTGTAATATTTGAAATTTTTAAAACTTTCGAACTTTGGAATTAGGGTCTGTAAAAGAGAAGAAAAAATACATTTATAATATATAATGTTATAATTTTAAGAACACAACATAATTTTAGCATTATATAATTTATTTAGTATGCCTTTTTGCTGTTCTCAGAATATATTGAATTTCACTATAAATAGTAATTTCAATGTTACTCATCACATAACAGCGGGCAAAAAAAAAACAATCAATAAGATTGTTTAATAAATAGTCAAGTATCTCTGCACATTGCGTAAAAAAGATATCCTCAATAACATTGCAAATAATACAAGTGCCAAATATATAAAATGCTTCATTGTAAGAGAAATTTGTCACTATAATATAAAAGAACAGAAACAATAATTCAATCAGCTATTCTTCTTAACTTGGATAAACTCTAAATGATGTTCTTTAAAATATTTGGTGTCAGAATATCTCTGAAAAACTGCTTAATTCATATCAATATCTTTCCACTAGGCCAAATGATATTCCTGAAATCTTGTATACTGAAATTGTCCAAAGTAATCTCATTAATACATATTAACATATTCCCAATAGGCCGAATTATGTTCTTAGAACTTTGGCTTTAAAAATATTAGGAGTGAATTTGGAAATTCGTTAGGCAAACGATATCTAAAAACCAAATGAGCATCATTGCAATATGTCCATCCTTCATTGCATTTTAAATAGACAGTGTAATGTCCAGATGTTGTAGAAGGTCCATCATGGAAAATAATTGCTACTGCTACAAAAGTTCTTTCTGATATTGATAGTTGACTTGCTACAAAAATTTTAATTAAAGTTTCCAATTTTCTTCCATTTGCTGTACAACGTTGTATCATTAAAATTATATATTGTCCAAATCTTTGTATGAATAATGTTGATAACATTTCTGATTTGCATTGGCTACACTCCATGTTTTGATTAGCTGATTTAACTAATTTGTTGAAAGACACTGTTTTACAATCTGGTATTGTCAAATATATGAATCTTTCAGTGTCTATGCTAGTGGTAGAAGTAAATGTACAATCTTTACACTCATGTTCCCATCTATAACGAAGTCCAAACAGATTTTCTATTTCTATTCCTTCATCTTCCAATACTGCATGCATATACATTAGAAGTTCCTGAGCATCTTGTTGCACATTCTGTGTAAATTGTGAAAAACCAGAGCATATATCCAGATGATTCCGAATATCAGAAACACTTTGCATTTTACTTTTATCAGTTGTCAATTTTTCAAAAATAGAATGCATCAAGGAACAAAACCTTTTTTCTCGATTCTCCATAATTTGCTGTTGGAGATTTTCTAGAAAAAATACAACATTCACCACTACATTAGCATAGCAGTTGATACCTGACCAATTTTCTAACTGATATCCTACAATCTCTTCAACAGTGTACTTTTTCTTTGTGTTTGGAATCTCAACATTATCTTGATTTTTTTTCTTCTTTTTAATTTCACTACAGATATTCTCATATCCTCGTTTTTGACCCACTACACGCTTTTCATATACAGGATATCCACCTAAATTAGGAGCATACACTCTTCTTAACCGGTTATACTCTCTTACAGAATTTGCATCTGCACTAATCTTTCCCTCATCAAAATCAATCAAATGCAATCCAGATAAAGTTCTGACTTGGGATAAAGCAACATATGTAACAACAACAAAAGAGCGTGATGTAATCGAAAAATCATGTGTACCTTAGTACTCCAAGTGCTTGGAAAAAGTGTAAAGAAAACGAAATCAATCTGATGAAAAAATAAAACCCTCACTCACCAACATAGTTGGTGACATGCTTCATCATGGGGTTTTAGCCAGAGTAGCCTTATGCATCTCTGGTGTGCTTCGACGCTTCAAATTAAGGCGGAGCAACAGTTTCAGACTAAAATGAAGTGAAGTGATAAGTGTGCAAAAAGTGAAAGGGATTTAAAAAGCCATGTATCGTACACCAAAACACTTTAATCGTGACGAGACAGGCATATGTTAAAAATAGTGAAGGATAATTTCTACTGACATTTAATTTGGTCAGATGTATCCTATTAGTGGTCAAGCGGTCGACATGTTTCAGCTTATAGAGTGTTTGTTCACTCAGCTTTCATCAGGACCTAGTTACACAACAAAACACCTTGGCGGTATAGGCTCACTAAGGCCTACCCTAACCTCAGGTGCACAGAACCGATAGACTCACGGTTCCAATGGAGGTCTCCCACAGTTCTGGAAACAAACCTCGTATTTCTGAAAAAAATGGATTTCATTAGGGAGACACATAATCTTTGTCTTGTATTCATCAGATATACACGAAGCCAAGTCTGGGAGACCCAATCAGTCCCCACGTTATTTACTTAATCTGTTTAGACTTATAACCAAATTCTGTATTGCAATCAGAACAAAGAGATCAATGGAATTACCAGACTTTCTAAACATGCCAAAATCCATATAATCAGACAGAATATGGATAGAGTATTCCACACTTTGATCGATACTCTGGCCTAACGAGATTATTAGTATTGATAGGGATCACATATATCAAAGACACTGTTAAAATTGCTTAACAACTTAAAAGGTGAAAGCAAATTCTGAAATGGTAAAAACGCCGGCAGCTTACGTATAATTGAGTGGGTGTGCGCTCCTTGGGCAAGCGGCGGATTGCGGGACTACAGAACAGCTGTGACAACAGAAGGAAAAACGCGGAGTAAGCGTGGGAAATAGTATCACACCGTTCCTTACAAAGGTTGTTTACCACAATAATCTGTTTGGTATAATTTTAAGAGGTCGCATTTGGTGTGAGGATAGTACTTACATCATCCAAGTCCACAGCCAGCAGTCTGCACCTAGAAGGTCCGCCGAGCCCGGAGGTAAAGGCGTAATGACGGGCTCAGGTTTAAATGCAGTTATTGAACCGCTGCCGACCCGGAAGTGAATGTGTAAGTCTCTCCCAACACGTCTCTAGACTCCAAACAGAGAAGAAGGACTATGTGGATGCAATCTATTGAAAGCGCTAGAGCGCTAAAGGATTCTTTCAACCTGTAACTTTATTAAATTAACAAATACCGTGCAGCGGCCACTCGATATTTTAAATCGGAATGCCGACTGTCATCTATTTTCCAGAGTGGTTGCGGAAATTCAGTTGGGTTTTCATGACAAATCAAAGCCCTATTAGGCCCGATCTATATGGTGAAAATGATCAGACTCATCCATAGGATTTACAAGGTACCAAATACCACAGATGATCAGAGACCCAGAGTGGCCATAGTACAGAGTGGGTGTTTAGCTCAAAAAGCAGGGGGATTTTTTACACCCATTGTGATGAACCTGGAAATGTAATTTGAAAGCTCTTGTTTTAGCGTCTCAGTACTGTGCCCCAGGGAATATTGTCATTAAGTCCTGACAGATGTGTAGACAACCTATAGACCCAACGTTGTTCTTTTTCGAACAGTGAAGTGGATTTCACCTGTTCGATAATTGTCCAGTGAAGATCGTCTGCAGTGTGGTTCTGACGTAGGAAGTGCTCGGTCAATTTAGTTGTACTTCTTTTACACCGGACATTACTCCGGTGTTCACCGATCCGTAGTTTAATCTTTCTTGTAGTCATGCCCACATATTTTAAATTACATGGGCATGTAATAAGATAGATTACATCTGCAGTATTGCAGTTCGTGTGGCTGCGTTGAATCCAAGTTTTTCCGATTTCCAAAGACAGAGTCTTTGTGGGAGACGTAAGATGACAGATGCTGCAGGACCCACAGGGGTAATGCCCAAGAACAGGTGGCAAACCCCAAGTCGCTAAGACTGAAACAGTAGTCGGTGTGTTGCAGATTCTCGGTCTCGTGTGAACTAGTGAGTCCTTAATACTCCTAGCCTTCCTGTAAGAGAATAGGGGTTTCTCCCATTTGATGTTGTTACTTTCTAGAATACGCCAATGTTTATTGATCGATTTAGAGACTGCATTGGACGCAGTATTGAAAGTAGTGACACACGTGAGTGGAATCTCCGTGAGCTGTCTGGGAGAATCTTGTAGGAGGATCTCCCTAGGTTGGTTTCTTGCTCGTTTACAGCTCTTGTTCAGAATGGTAGCAGGATAGCCTCTCTGTTTCAATTTACACGTAAGGTCTTTTGATTGTCTACGAAAGTCATCCAGATGGCTGCAGTTGCGTCTAATTCGCAAGTACTGGCCATAAGGGAGGTTTTCGCGTAATGGCCGAGGATGAAAACTAGAAAAAGCCAGAAGATTATTTTTGGCTGTTGGTTTGTAATGAGTTTTTGTCACAAGAGTTCCCTCGATTTTGGCAACAGTTACGTCCAAAAAGATCATTTCCTCATTATGGTAGGCATGAGTGAACAAAAGGTGGGGATCACACGTATTGATCCATGTCAGAAATTCAAGTAAAACCATCTCCGAACCCTCCCAGATGATAAAAATGTCATCAATGTACCTCTTCCAGTAGGAGAGGTACACAGAAAAGGGATTATCCTGACTCAGAATAAATTTGTGTTCAAAATTTGAAACATAAAGCCCTGCCACACTGGGCGCAAAAGTGCTGCCCACCGAAGTACCGGTGGACTGTAGGTACAGGGCACCTTGATATTCAAAAAAGTTTCTTTTGAGTGCCAAAGTGGCACAGTCTATAATGAAACCTTTCGGGGTCTGAAAGGACCAGGTGGTGGAGTCCAGAGCTTCCCCAATGACCTTGATGGTATCATCCTGGGGAATGCTCGTGTAGAGGCTCTCAATATCAAGAGAGACGAGGATGGTGTTATTATGATCCACTCTCAGATCTTGTAAGGAAGCCAGAAAACTTTTGGTGTCTCTAAGATAAGTGGGGGTATTCTGGATTATAGGTTTCAAAAAGAAATCACAAAAGATCGAGAGAGGTTCCAAAAGAGAGCCTATGCCCGATACAATTGGGCGGCCCGGGGGTGGAAATTTGTTTTTGTGGATCTTTGGCAGTGTGTAAAAGTATGGGATCACACCTTTACCTTTCGTCATGAACTCTGCTTCATGCTTACTAATGAATCCACTGCTTTCAGCATGTTCAACAAGATTACATATTGTGATTTTCAATTCTGGAGAGGGGTCGGTAGAGAGAGGAGTGTAGTTCTTCCGATTGTCCAGAAGACGTCTGCATTCTGAATCATAATCTCCAACATTCTGAATGACAATACCTCCCCCCTTATCAGCTGGTTTTATCACAATCGATGGATTAGTTTGTAGTGATTCAAGAGCTTGAAATTCAAGGGCATTCATGTTTTTATAGGTTCCTTGGTCTTGAAACGCTTCTACATCATTGAAAACAGCTTGTTCAAATGCAGTGATCCCTGCTGGAATCGAGTATGGAGGGGGTGTAAATGTAGATTTTAGACGTAAAGTTGTGTCACTAAGGTGCTCTGCAGGGACATCTGATTTATTGTTCTCGAAGAAAAATTTTAATTTCAGTTTTCTGAAAAAATCAGATAATTCGCAGTGTAATCGAAAGCGATCCAGCCGTGCAGTGGGCACAAAGCCCAATCCTTTCTCGAGTACTTCACTTTCTGCCTGTGTCAAAGTGTGTGAAGAAAGATTCAGGATTAAACTCTCTGGTTGCTGGTTCCTGCTTTGCTGCGTGTGTTGTGCCCTGCCCCCTCCTCCTGTTCCCAATGTACTTGGTTGTTTCCCCTTCTTCGCCCACGTCCTCGCCTGCCTCTGCCTAAAAAAGGAGGGCGGAACGTATTCGATTGAAAAGGAGGCATCGGGGCAAAACCCGGGTTCCAACCCATCATCGGGAATTGCGGTTGTTGGAACTGACTGGGGTAGCCTGAGTTCATTGGGTTAGGAAAGGATTGCCAATTGGGTTGGTATTGGTAGGGTCTATTCTTCCCTCTACCTCGCTGTCTAGATCTTGTGCTCTCATTACTGGAACCACTGGAAAAGGAATCATTGTCATCTGTGGTATCTGCCTGATCATTCTTATCAGTTGGAGGGACAAAGTCAGGATCAGAGTAGGGATATACTTTGGTGAACGAGAAACGTTTCAGATCTTTTTGAAATTTTTGAGCCTTAGATTGTGTTAAAGAATCTTTATATTCGTTCATTTCTTTATTCAGCTCATCCAGTTTCTTTTTGTAACCGGTCAATGTTGTACGAAAATGCGTTTCTGTTAGTTGTATTTCAACCATAAGAGCTTCTGAGAGTCTAAGGGCTGTTTTAATAATTAGGACAAGCCAGTCGCGGGTGCAGTGCCACGCGATCTGGGCCCAATCCCTACGGAAAACTGGATCTTCAAGAAAAATACGTGGAGCATTGGTGACCAAAAGGCCCTTTGGTGCCACATTATTTCTTAGATACTCAGTTAATATGGTACCATGTAAAATGGTACGTATCCGACATCGTTTTTGTTCAGTTAGTTTGTCCCACTCACTGGTCTGGGAAATAGTTTGTGCTATTGAGGAGTCCGCAAAAAGGGAAGAGTCAGCCAGGAGGGCATCCACCTCTGCATCTGTATACGTAAGCCCCGGGTTCTCCATTTTAGTGTCAGTAGGAAAAAGTATATGTGATCGCACTAAGCTAATATCAAGTAGTCTCTCGCAGCTGTGCGCTGCCTGAATACAACAATAAACAACAGGAGAGAGAGGGTATGTACACACTCTTGGTCCCCCAAGAACAATGTAACAACAACAAAAGAGCGTGATGTAATCGAAAAATCATGTGTACCTTAGTACTCCAAGTGCTTGGAAAAAGTGTAAAGAAAACGAAATCAATCTGATGAAAAAATAAAACCCTCACTCACCAACATAGTTGGTGACATGCTTCATCATGGGGTTTTAGCCAGAGTAGCCTTATGCATCTCTGGTGTGCTTCGACGCTTCAAATTAAGGCGGAGCAACAGTTTCAGACTAAAATGAAGTGAAGTGATAAGTGTGCAAAAAGTGAAAGGGATTTAAAAAGCCATGTATCGTACACCAAAACACTTTAATCGTGACGAGACAGGCATATGTTAAAAATAGTGAAGGATAATTTCTACTGACATTTAATTTGGTCAGATGTATCCTATTAGTGGTCAAGCGGTCGACATGTTTCAGCTTATAGAGTGTTTGTTCACTCAGCTTTCATCAGGACCTAGTTACACAACAAAACACCTTGGCGGTATAGGCTCACTAAGGCCTACCCTAACCTCAGGTGCACAGAACCGATAGACTCACGGTTCCAATGGAGGTCTCCCACAGTTCTGGAAACAAACCTCGTATTTCTGAAAAAAATGGATTTCATTAGGGAGACACATAATCTTTGTCTTGTATTCATCAGATATACACGAAGCCAAGTCTGGGAGACCCAATCAGTCCCCACGTTATTTACTTAATCTGTTTAGACTTATAACCAAATTCTGTATTGCAATCAGAACAAAGAGATCAATGGAATTACCAGACTTTCTAAACATGCCAAAATCCATATAATCAGACAGAATATGGATAGAGTATTCCACACTTTGATCGATACTCTGGCCTAACGAGATTATTAGTATTGATAGGGATCACATATATCAAAGACACTGTTAAAATTGCTTAACAACTTAAAAGGTGAAAGCAAATTCTGAAATGGTAAAAACGCCGGCAGCTTACGTATAATTGAGTGGGTGTGCGCTCCTTGGGCAAGCGGCGGATTGCGGGACTACAGAACAGCTGTGACAACAGAAGGAAAAATGCGGAGTAAGCGTGGGAAATAGTATCACACCGTTCCTTACAAAGGTTGTTTACCACAATAATCTGTTTGGTATAATTTTAAGAGGTCGCATTTGGTGTGAGGATAGTACTTACATCATCCAAGTCCACAGCCAGCAGTCTGCACCTAGAAGGTCCGCCGAGCCCGGAGGTAAAGGCGTAATGACGGGCTCAGGTTTAAATGCAGTTATTGAACCGCTGCCGACCCGGAAGTGAATGTGTCAGTCTCTCCCAACACGTCTCTAGACTCCAAACAGAGAAGAAGGACTATGTGGATGCAATCTATTGAAAGCGCTAGAGCGCTAAAGGATTCTTTCAACCTGTAACTTTATTAAATTAACAAATACCGTGCAGCGGCCACTCGATATTTTAAATCGGAATGCCGACTGTCATCTATTTTCCAGAGTGGTTGCGGAAATTCAGTTGGGTTTTCATGACAAATCAAAGCCCTATTAGGCCCGATCTATATGGTGAAAATGATCAGACTCATCCATAGGATTTACAAGGTACCAAATACCACAGATGATCAGAGACCCAGAGTGGCCATAGTACAGAGTGGGTGTTTAGCTCAAAAAGCAGGGGGATTTTTTACACCCATTGTGATGAACCTGGAAATGTAATTTGAAAGCTCTTGTTTTAGCGTCTCAGTACTGTGCCCCAGGGAATATTGTCATTAAGTCCTGACAGATGTGTAGACAACCTATAGACCCAACGTTGTTCTTTTTCGAACAGTGAAGTGGATTTCACCTGTTCGATAATTGTCCAGTGAAGATCGTCTGCAGTGTGGTTCTGACGTAGGAAGTGCTCGGTCAATTTAGTTGTACTTCTTTTACACCGGACATTACTCCGGTGTTCACCGATCCGTAGTTTAATCTTTCTTGTAGTCATGCCCACATATTTTAAATTACATGGGCATGTAATAAGATAGATTACATCTGCAGTATTGCAGTTCGTGTGGCTGCGTTGAATCCAAGTTTTTCCGATTTCCAAAGACAGAGTCTTTGTGGGAGACGTAAGATGACAGATGCTGCAGGACCCACAGGGGTAATGCCCAAGAACAGGTGGCAAACCCCAAGTCGCTAAGACTGAAACAGTAGTCGGTGTGTTGCAGATTCTCGGTCTCGTGTGAACTAGTGAGTCCTTAATACTCCTAGCCTTCCTGTAAGAGAATAGGGGTTTCTCCCATTTGATGTTGTTACTTTCTAGAATACGCCAATGTTTATTGATCGATTTAGAGACTGCATTGGACGCAGTATTGAAAGTAGTGACACACGTGAGTGGAATCTCCGTGAGCTGTCTGGGAGAATCTTGTAGGAGGATCTCCCTAGGTTGGTTTCTTGCTCGTTTACAGCTCTTGTTCAGAATGGTAGCAGGATAGCCTCTCTGTTTCAATTTACACGTAAGGTCTTTTGATTGTCTACGAAAGTCATCCAGATGGCTGCAGTTGCGTCTAATTCGCAAGTACTGGCCATAAGGGAGGTTTTCGCGTAATGGCCGAGGATGAAAACTAGAAAAAGCCAGAAGATTATTTTTGGCTGTTGGTTTGTAATGAGTTTTTGTCACAAGAGTTCCCTCGATTTTGGCAACAGTTACGTCCAAAAAGATCATTTCCTCATTATGGTAGGCATGAGTGAACAAAAGGTGGGGATCACACGTATTGATCCATGTCAGAAATTCAAGTAAAACCATCTCCGAACCCTCCCAGATGATAAAAATGTCATCAATGTACCTCTTCCAGTAGGAGAGGTACACAGAAAAGGGATTATCCTGACTCAGAATAAATTTGTGTTCAAAATTTGAAACATAAAGCCCTGCCACACTGGGCGCAAAAGTGCTGCCCATCGAAGTACCGGTGGACTGTAGGTACAGGGCACCTTGATATTCAAAAAAGTTTCTTTTGAGTGCCAAAGTGGCACAGTCTATAATGAAACCTTTCGGGGTCTGAAAGGACCAGGTGGTGGAGTCCAGAGCTTCCCCAATGACCTTGATGGTATCATCCTGGGGAATGCTCGTGTAGAGGCTCTCAATATCAAGAGAGACGAGGATGGTGTTATTATGATCCACTCTCAGATCTTGTAAGGAAGCCAGAAAACTTTTGGTGTCTCTAAGATAAGTGGGGGTATTCTGGATTATAGGTTTCAAAAAGAAATCACAAAAGATCGAGAGAGGTTCCAAAAGAGAGCCTATGCCCGATACAATTGGGCGGCCCGGGGGTGGAAATTTGTTTTTGTGGATCTTTGGCAGTGTGTAAAAGTATGGGATCACACCTTTACCTTTCGTCATGAACTCTGCTTCATGCTTACTAATGAATCCACTGCTTTCAGCATGTTCAACAAGATTACATATTGTGATTTTCAATTCTGGAGAGGGGTCAATACCTCCCCCCTTATCAGCTGGTTTTATCACAATCGATGGATTAGTTTGTAGTGATTCAAGAGCTTGAAATTCAAGGGCATTCATGTTTTTATAGGTTTCAAGCTCTTGAATCACTACAAACTAATCCATCGATTGTGATAAAACCACCTGATAAGGGGGGAGGTATTGTCATTCAGAATGTTGGAGATTATGATTCAGAATGCAGACGTCTTCTGGACAATCGGAAGAACTACACTCCTCTCTCTACCGACCCCTCTCCAGAATTGAAAATCACAATATGTAATCTTGTTGAACATGCTGAAAGCAGTGGATTCATTAGTAAGCATGAAGCAGAGTTCATGACGAAAGGTAAAGGTGTGATCCCATACTTTTACACACTGCCAAAGATCCACAAAAACAAATTTCCACCCCCGGGCCGCCCAATTGTATCGGGCATAGGCTCTCTTTTGGAACCTCTCTCGATCTTTTGTGATTTCTTTTTTGAATATCAAGGTGCCCTGTACCTACAGTCCACCGGTACTTCGATGGGCAGCACTTTTGCGCCCAGTGTGGCAGGGCTTTATGTTTCAAATTTTGAACACAAATTTATTCTGAGTCAGGATAATCCCTTTTCTGTGTACCTCTCCTACTGGAAGAGGTACATTGATGACATTTTTATCATCTGGGAGGGTTCGGAGATGGTTTTACTTGAATTTCTGACATGGATCAATACGTGTGATCCCCACCTTTTGTTCACTCATGCCTACCATAATGAGGAAATGATCTTTTTGGACGTAACTGTTGCCAAAATCGAGGGAACTCTTGTGACAAAAACTCATTACAAACCAACAGCCAAAAATAATCTTCTGGCTTTTTCTAGTTTTCATCCTCGGCCATTACGCGAAAACCTCCCTTATGGCCAGTACTTGCGAATTAGACGCAACTGCAGCCATCTGGATGACTTTCGTAGACAATCAAAAGACCTTACGTGTAAATTGAAACAGAGAGGCTATCCTGCTACCATTCTGAACAAGAGCTGTAAACGAGCAAGAAACCAACCTAGGGAGATCCTCCTACAAGATTCTCCCAGACAGCTCACGGAGATTCCACTCACGTGTGTCACTACTTTCAATACTGCGTCCAATGCAGTCTCTAAATCGATCAATAAACATTGGCGTATTCTAGAAAGTAACAACATCAAATGGGAGAAACCCCTATTCTCTTACAGGAAGGCTAGGAGTATTAAGGACTCACTAGTTCACACGAGACCGAGAATCTGCAACACACCGACTACTGTTTCAGTCTTAGCGACTTGGGGTTTGCCACCTGTTCTTGGGCATTACCCCTGTGGGTCCTGCAGCATCTGTCATCTTACGTCTCCCACAAAGACTCTGTCTTTGGAAATCGGAAAAACTTGGATTCAACGCAGCCACACGAACTGCAATACTGCAGATGTAATCTATCTTATTACATGCCCATGTAATTTAAAATATGTGGGCATGACTACAAGAAAGATTAAACTACGGATCGGTGAACACCGGAGTAATGTCCGGTGTAAAAGAAGTACAACTAAATTGACCGAGCACTTCCTACGTCAGAACCACACTGCAGACGATCTTCACTGGACAATTATCGAACAGGTGAAATCCACTTCACTGTTCGAAAAAGAACAACGTTGGGTCTATAGGTTGTCTACACATCTGTCAGGACTTAATGACAATATTCCCTGGGGCACAGTACTGAGACGCTAAAACAAGAGCTTTCAAATTACATTTCCAGGTTCATCACAATGGGTGTAAAAAATCCCCCTGCTTTTTGAGCTAAACACCCACTCTGTACTATGGCCACTCTGGGTCTCTGATCATCTGTGGTATTTGGTACCTTGTAAATCCTATGGATGAGTCTGATCATTTTCACCATATAGATCGGGCCTAATAGGGCTTTGATTTGTCATGAAAACCCAACTGAATTTCCGCAACCACTCTGGAAAATAGATGACAGTCGGCATTCCGATTTAAAATATCGAGTGGCCGCTGCACGGTATTTGTTAATTTAATAAAGTTACAGGTTGAAAGAATCCTTTAGCGCTCTAGCGCTTTCAATAGATTGCATCCACATAGTCCTTCTTCTCTGTTTGGAGTCTAGAGACGTGTTGGGAGAGACTGACACATTCACCTCCGGGTCGGCAGCGGTTCAATAACTGCATTTAAACCTGAGCCCGTCATTACGCCTTTACCTCCGGGCTCGGCGGACCTTCTAGGTGCAGACTGCTGGCTGTGGACTTGGATGATGTAAGTACTATCCTCACACCAAATGCGACCTCTTAAAATTATACCAAACAGATTATTGTGGTAAACAACCTTTGTAAGGAACGGTGTGATACTATTTCCCACGCTTACTCCGCGTTTTTCCTTCTGTTGTCACAGCTGTTCTGTAGTCCCGCAATCCGCCGCTTGCCCAAGGAGCGCACACCCACTCAATTATACGTAAGCTGCCGGCGTTTTTACCATTTCAGAATTTGCTTTCACCTTTTAAGTTGTTAAGCAATTTTAACAGTGTCTTTGATATATGTGATCCCTATCAATACTAATAATCTCGTTAGGCCAGAGTATCGATCAAAGTGTGGAATACTCTATCCATATTCTGTCTGATTATATGGATTTTGGCATGTTTAGAAAGTCTGGTAATTCCATTGATCTCTTTGTTCTGATTGCAATACAGAATTTGGTTATAAGTCTAAACAGATTAAGTAAATAACGTGGGGACTGATTGGGTCTCCCAGACTTGGCTTCGTGTATATCTGATGAATACAAGACAAAGATTATGTGTCTCCCTAATGAAATCCATTTTTTTCAGAAATACGAGGTTTGTTTCCAGAACTGTGGGAGACCTCCATTGGAACCGTGAGTCTATCGGTTCTGTGCACCTAAGGTTAGGGTAGGCCTTAGTGAGCCTATACCGCCAAGGTGTTTTGTTGTGTAACTAGGTCCTGATGAAAGCTGAGTGAACAAACACTCTATAAGCTGAAACATGTCGACCGCTTGACCACTAATAGGATACATCTGACCAAATTAAATGTCAGTAGAAATTATCCTTCACTATTTTTAACATATGCCTGTCTCGTCACGATTAAAGTGTTTTGGTGTACGATACATGGCTTTTTAAATCCCTTTCACTTTTTGCACACTTATCACTTCACTTCATTTTAGTCTGAAACTGTTGCTCCGCCTTAATTTGAAGCGTCGAAGCACACCAGAGATGCATAAGGCTACTCTGGCTAAAACCCCATGATGAAGCATGTCACCAACTATGTTGGTGAGTGAGGGTTTTATTTTTTCATCAGATTGATTTCGTTTTCTTTACACTTTTTCCAAGCACTTGGAGTACTAAGGTACACATGATTTTTCGATTACATCACGCTCTTTTGTTGTTGTTACATTGTTCTTGGGGGACCAAGAGTGTGTACATACCCTCTCTCTCCTGTTGTTTATTGTTGTATTCAGGCAGCGCACAGCTGCGAGAGACTACTTGATATTAGCTTAGTGCGATCACATATACTTTTTCCTACTGACACTAAAATGGAGAACCCGGGGCTTACGTATACAGATGCAGAGGTGGATGCCCTCCTGGCTGACTCTTCCCTTTTTGCGGACTCCTCAATAGCACAAACTATTTCCCAGACCAGTGAGTGGGACAAACTAACTGAACAAAAACGATGTCGGATACGTACCATTTTACATGGTACCATATTAACTGAGTATCTAAGAAATAATGTGGCACCAAAGGGCCTTTTGGTCACCAATGCTCCACGTATTTTTCTTGAAGATCCAGTTTTCCGTAGGGATTGGGCCCAGATCGCGTGGCACTGCACCCGCGACTGGCTTGTCCTAATTATTAAAACAGCCCTTAGACTCTCAGAAGCTCTTATGGTTGAAATACAACTAACAGAAACGCATTTTCGTACAACATTGACCGGTTACAAAAAGAAACTGGATGAGCTGAATAAAGAAATGAACGAATATAAAGATTCTTTAACACAATCTAAGGCTCAAAAATTTCAAAAAGATCTGAAACGTTTCTCGTTCACCAAAGTATATCCCTACTCTGATCCTGACTTTGTCCCTCCAACTGATAAGAATGATCAGGCAGATACCACAGATGACAATGATTCCTTTTCCAGTGGTTCCAGTAATGAGAGCACAAGATCTAGACAGCGAGGTAGAGGGAAGAATAGACCCTACCAATACCAACCCAATTGGCAATACTTTCCTAACCCAATGAACTCAGGCTACCCCAGTCAGTTCCAACAACCGCAATTCCCGATGATGGGTTGGAACCCGGGTTTTGCCCCGATGCCTCCTTTTCAATCGAATACGTTCCGCCCTCCTTTTTTAGGCAGAGGCAGGCGAGGACGTGGGCGAAGAAGGGGAAACAACCAAGTACATTGGGAACAGGAGGAGGGGGCAGGGCACAACACACGCAGCAAAGCAGGAACCAGCAACCAGAGAGTTTAATCCTGAATCTTTCTTCACACACTTTGACACAGGCAGAAAGTGAAGTACTCGAGAAAGGATTGGGCTTTGTGCCCACTGCACGGCTGGATCACTTTCGATTACACTGCGAATTATCTGATTTTTTCAGAAAACTGAAATTAAAATTTTTCTTCGAGAACAATAAATCAGATGTCCCTGCAGAGCACCTTAGTGACACAACTTTACGTCTAAAATCTACATTTACACCCCCTCCATACTCGATTCCAGCAGGGATCACTGCATTTGAACAAGCTGTTTTCAATGATGTAGAAGCGTTTCAAGACCAAGGAACCTATAAAAACATGAATGCCCTTGAATTTCAAGCTCTTGAATCACTACAAACTAATCCATCGATTGTGATAAAACCAGCTGATAAGGGGGGAGGTATTGTCATTCAGAATGTTGGAGATTATGATTCAGAATGCAGACGTCTTCTGGACAATCGGAAGAACTACACTCCTCTCTCTACCGACCCCTCTCCAGAATTGAAAATCACAATATGTAATCTTGTTGAACATGCTGAAAGCAGTGGATTCATTAGTAAGCATGAAGCAGAGTTCATGACGAAAGGTAAAGGTGTGATCCCATACTTTTACACACTGCCAAAGATCCACAAAAACAAATTTCCACCCCCGGGCCGCCCAATTGTATCGGGCATAGGCTCTCTTTTGGAACCTCTCTCGATCTTTTGTGATTTCTTTTTGAAACCTATAATCCAGAATACCCCCACTTATCTTAGAGACACCAAAAGTTTTCTGGCTTCCTTACAAGATCTGAGAGTGGATCATAATAACACCATCCTCGTCTCTCTTGATATTGAGAGCCTCTACACGAGCATTCCCCAGGATGATACCATCAAGGTCATTGGGGAAGCTCTGGACTCCACCACCTGGTCCTTTCAGACCCCGAAAGGTTTCATTATAGACTGTGCCACTTTGGCACTCAAAAGAAACTTTTTTGAATATCAAGGTGCCCTGTACCTACAGTCCACCGGTACTTCGATGGGCAGCACTTTTGCGCCCAGTGTGGCAGGGCTTTATGTTTCAAATTTTGAACACAAATTTATTCTGAGTCAGGATAATCCCTTTTCTGTGTACCTCTCCTACTGGAAGAGGTACATTGATGACATTTTTATCATCTGGGAGGGTTCGGAGATGGTTTTACTTGAATTTCTGACATGGATCAATACGTGTGATCCCCACCTTTTGTTCACTCATGCCTACCATAATGAGGAAATGATCTTTTTGGACGTAACTGTTGCCAAAATCGAGGGAACTCTTGTGACAAAAACTCATTACAAACCAACAGCCAAAAATAATCTTCTGGCTTTTTCTAGTTTTCATCCTCGGCCATTACGCGAAAACCTCCCTTATGGCCAGTACTTGCGAATTAGACGCAACTGCAGCCATCTGGATGACTTTCGTAGACAATCAAAAGACCTTACGTGTAAATTGAAACAGAGAGGCTATCCTGCTACCATTCTGAACAAGAGCTGTAAACGAGCAAGAAACCAACCTAGGGAGATCCTCCTACAAGATTCTCCCAGACAGCTCACGGAGATTCCACTCACGTGTGTCACTACTTTCAATACTGCGTCCAATGCAGTCTCTAAATCGATCAATAAACATTGGCGTATTCTAGAAAGTAACAACATCAAATGGGAGAAACCCCTATTCTCTTACAGGAAGGCTAGGAGTATTAAGGACTCACTAGTTCACACGAGACCGAGAATCTGCAACACACCGACTACTGTTTCAGTCTTAGCGACTTGGGGTTTGCCACCTGTTCTTGGGCATTACCCCTGTGGGTCCTGCAGCATCTGTCATCTTACGTCTCCCACAAAGACTCTGTCTTTGGAAATCGGAAAAACTTGGATTCAACGCAGCCACACGAACTGCAATACTGCAGATGTAATCTATCTTATTACATGCCCATGTAATTTAAAATATGTGGGCATGACTACAAGAAAGATTAAACTACGGATCGGTGAACACCGGAGTAATGTCCGGTGTAAAAGAAGTACAACTAAATTGACCGAGCACTTCCTACGTCAGAACCACACTGCAGACGATCTTCACTGGACAATTATCGAACAGGTGAAATCCACTTCACTGTTCGAAAAAGAACAACGTTGGGTCTATAGGTTGTCTACACATCTGTCAGGACTTAATGACAATATTCCCTGGGGCACAGTACTGAGACGCTAAAACAAGAGCTTTCAAATTACATTTCCAGGTTCATCACAATGGGTGTAAAAAATCCCCCTGCTTTTTGAGCTAAACACCCACTCTGTACTATGGCCACTCTGGGTCTCTGATCATCTGTGGTATTTGGTACCTTGTAAATCCTATGGATGAGTCTGATCATTTTCACCATATAGATCGGGCCTAATAGGGCTTTGATTTGTCATGAAAACCCAACTGAATTTCCGCAACCACTCTGGAAAATAGATGACAGTCGGCATTCCGATTTAAAATATCGAGTGGCCGCTGCACGGTATTTGTTAATTTAATAAAGTTACAGGTTGAAAGAATCCTTTAGCGCTCTAGCGCTTTCAATAGATTGCATCCACATAGTCCTTCTTCTCTGTTTGGAGTCTAGAGACGTGTTGGGAGAGACTGACACATTCACTTCCGGGTCGGCAGCGGTTCAATAACTGCATTTAAACCTGAGCCCGTCATTACGCCTTTACCTCCGGGCTCGGCGGACCTTCTAGGTGCAGACTGCTGGCTGTGGACTTGGATGATGTAAGTACTATCCTCACACCAAATGCGACCTCTTAAAATTATACCAAACAGATTATTGTGGTAAACAACCTTTGTAAGGAACGGTGTGATACTATTTCCCACGCTTACTCCGCGTTTTTCCTTCTGTTGTCACAGCTGTTCTGTAGTCCCGCAATCCGCCGCTTGCCCAAGGAGCGCACACCCACTCAATTATACGTAAGCTGCCGGCGTTTTTACCATTTCAGAATTTGCTTTCACCTTTTAAGTTGTTAAGCAATTTTAACAGTGTCTTTGATTTATGTGATCCCTATCAATACTAATAATCTCGTTAGGCCAGAGTATCGATCAAAGTGTGGAATACTCTATCCATATTCTGTCTGATTATATGGATTTTGGCATGTTTAGAAAGTCTGGTAATTCCATTGATCTCTTTGTTCTGATTGCAATACAGAATTTGGTTATAAGTCTAAACAGATTAAGTAAATAACGTGGGGACTGATTGGGTCTCCCAGACTTGGCTTCGTGTATATCTGATGAATACAAGACAAAGATTATGTGTCTCCCTAATGAAATCCATTTTTTTCAGAAATACGAGGTTTGTTTCCAGAACTGTGGGAGACCTCCATTGGAACCGTGAGTCTATCGGTTCTGTGCACCTGAGGTTAGGGTAGGCCTTAGTGAGCCTATACCGCCAAGGTGTTTTGTTGTGTAACTAGGTCCTGATGAAAGCTGAGTGAACAAACACTCTATAAGCTGAAACATGTCGACCGCTTGACCACTAATAGGATACATCTGACCAAATTAAATGTCAGTAGAAATTATCCTTCACTATTTTTAACATATGCCTGTCTCGTCACGATTAAAGTGTTTTGGTGTACGATACATGGCTTTTTAAATCCCTTTCACTTTTTGCACACTTATCACTTCACTTCATTTTAGTCTGAAACTGTTGCTCCGCCTTAATTTGAAGCGTCGAAGCACACCAGAGATGCATAAGGCTACTCTGGCTAAAACCCCATGATGAAGCATGTCACCAACTATGTTGGTGAGTGAGGGTTTTATTTTTTCATCAGATTGATTTCGTTTTCTTTACACTTTTTCCAAGCACTTGGAGTACTAAGGTACACATGATTTTTCGATTACATCACGCTCTTTTGTTGTTGTTACATTGTTCTTGGGGGACCAAGAGTGTGTACATACCCTCTCTCTCCTGTTGTTTATTGTTATAAAGCAACATATGCCATACCCTCTTTAAATACAGTACTTCCAATATTACCAAAGCAATGTCTACACTTGTTAATGTTAATGTTATGGGGGATTTATAGAGCGCATGGCTACTCTGAGGAGTGTTCCGGCGCTGAAAGATCCCCTTGGAAGAGAGATAGTATACATTCTGAACCTCAAAGACCACCGTTACTGCTGGAACAGCCAGGTCTTAAGCTGGCGTCTAAAATTGAAAAGTTCCTGTACCTGTCTGAGAGCAAGAGGGAGAGTATTCCATAATTTTCCCACAACCACCTGGAAGGAGCGACCCCCCTTCCTGGTCCGAAAAAACCTAGGTACCCATAACAGGTGCTGAGTTGAAGACCTCAACGTCCTGGCTGGGATGTAAGGAATGATTCTTTTCCTAATATACTTGACCCCACTGTTATGCAAAGCCTTAAAGGCCAGCACAAGAGACTTAAAAATTATCCTGTTCTTCACTGGAAGCCAGTACAAAGCTTCTAAATGAGTCTTCATATGGGTCCTAGGCCCTACCAGAGAAATAGCTCTTGCGGCCGCATGTTGGACAACCTGCAGATGACCCAATAAATAATTTGGAATTCCTAGGTATAAAGCATTTGCATAGTCCAACCTAGACATAATCAAGGCTTGGACCACCGTTTTTCTGTGAGACAAAGGAAACATTGGTAGAAAGTTTCTCAACATTCTTAGTAGTCCAAAACACATACCAGCCACGGATTGCACCTGTGACTTCATAGAAAGGTCGAAGTCAAGCATGACTCCCAAATTTTTAACTGTAGTGACTGGGCTGGCAGGTGGCACTTGATTTTGAGGCCACCAATTCTGTCATTCATCCCCAGGAGTGTGACCGAAGAAGATTATTTCGGTTTTGGCAGAGTTGCAGGAAAGCTGGTTTTGTCTGAACCAGTCAAACACTTTTGTCAGACATAAGTGGATTAAGATTTCATTAAAAGACTCGTCCTTCTCACACGTAAACAGCAATTGGGAGTTGTCCGCATAGGTGATAACATGTGATAACATGTGCTCCATATTGTTCTGCGAGGGGTGCCAACGGTGCCATATAGATATTAAATAACGTTGGGCTCAGCACTAAGCCCTGAGGCACTCCTTGAGATTTATGAATAGTCACTGCATATACCAAAGAAAGAGGAAAATGTTTTCTATGAACATACAAGCTTTAACAAGCAAAAAACTAACAGAACAACGAGAAGTTTGTTTTACTTCATAAATCTGATCGAATTTGATTTCCAAAAAGTCAACAATTTTTTACATTGCACCATTTACTAAACCTTTTTCCACATCCAAATTACGCCGTAAAATAACCCGACAGTTTACACATAAATTTAAATTATTTTCTAAACCAGCAGTTTTAGATATAGATTTTTGCAAAGAATCCAATTTTGTTCGTAATTTTTCCATCAAAATAATAGTAATTCCTTCATGCTCCATCTTATCAGTGGCTTCCATTTGTATTATTTGTTCATTTTCAAGCTTTAAAAGTTCTTCATTGAATGTAGAACACTTTTGCAGTGTTGGCATTAGGTATATTATAGATTTATTTTCTGCAATTTTTTTTGTATATTTTTTCAGTAACTATATTTTCATTTGGTAACAAGTTTGTAAGTAGCCGACTTTGCAAAGCTTGTTTGCCAAGTTCTGTCAATGCTCCAATTCTTATATCTTGAAAAATGGTTCCATAATCTTTATCGCTTGCCTGTCGCATATTTTTAATAAGTTCTTTGCATTCAAACTATGACCAAATGTTAAATTTTCCAACACTTCCCAAAGACTTTCTGGTGTCTTCATGCACACGCATTCTAAATACTGGTTGACCTTTTACAGGAGTAAGTTGCAGTAGATCACTAAAAACTATCACATGTTTTCCTCCAAATAAGACATTGTATTCTGTTTTTAAAATTTGCTGCATTCTTAATTTGCACAAAGGCAGGCATGCTCACCTCATCAATAATCAAAAGTTTAATTTTCTTTAGCACTCTTGAAACTTCATAACAAGCTTCTCCATATAGCTTGTGATATTCCAATTTATTTTCATGCTCTACAGGTAGCATTAGTAAATGATGTAATGTAATTCCTTTAATGTTGTGTGCTGCCAACCTTTTTGGAGCAGTTACAGCACAAGACAAATGTGAGTTAGTTGTTTTCTGTAGGTAACTGGTCAAAACCTTTTCGTGTACCAGCTTGACCACTGACATACATTCGGCTAGGTTGAAATGATGTGCATGTGCATTCTTTTTTTCCATGAAGATAACCATGGTCGATCTGTTGTTTCACTTGCTGATATATTTCTTTCTGTTCAATATTCAGTTGTTCTTCCAAGTTTCCTAAGTCCATAATGTCGTCTTGAGCTTGATGCATTGCTGTTTCCTCGTCAGTCATAGCAGTTGCTGCTTCATTTTCAAGAATTGGTTGTCCTTTTGGATCTTGACTCAGTGAAGCAGAACTTTGACTGTCTTGAGAACTGTCTCTAGCAATCTCAGCTGTAATAGTAGCTTCTGGATCAATTTCTCCATTCAACATTTTTAGATAATTTGCAAAAACTGTGCATTCAATGCTATCAATACATGCATTGAAAGAATCTTCATAGCACAGAAAATCTCCAAGTAATTCCAGTTCCGTTCACCAAGGCTTGAAGAGTTGCAAAAGTGAAAAATAGTAAAATTCTCTTTTATCCGGAGTATCACAACTCAGTTTCCTGTGATTAATCAGATTTCCTTTACTAAGTTTGACCAAACACCCTTCTGAACCATTCACTGTATATTTTTCTTCATTTATTTTCTCTGTAGTATTTCTCTTAAATCTGTAATATTGCAGCACTTCATAGAGACATATGTTCTCAAGATGAGCACTTCTATTTGGATAGTATGTATCCAACATGTTTGTTTTAACAATTTCTCTGCTTTCCGGTTCATTTAATGCTAAATATTCGATTTCTTGTATAGATTTAAGTACTCGATTTCGCGTTGCAGCAAGACCTAGACTAACCCAAATAATTCATCTTGACTTTGAATATAAACTTGCATAGGACAACCAATCTGAGCATTTGTACGCTCTGATCTCTCGAGATGGGGCAGCATCTTCAAACTAAAGCTGTACAATTTCTTACTAAGACTTTTCTTGTGGGAAATTTCTTCCCACATTTCTTTCAACTCCGTCTTTTCTGATTTTGTTATGTATGATGTTACATACTGAGCAACAGAAATGGAATTATCCGCAACATACTGGATATCCATATTAGCATTCCACATTGAGAGAGTAACAGGATTATAATCATTATTATACTTTGATTCTTCACTTCTTTTCAAATTGCAAGTATTTTTGGGAGATTTTCTAGTGATGGTATGTCTCACTGCTGACATGAAACTGTTTACTCTTCCTTTGGATATTACTGGACGTGGCAATCTAAAAAGACATTTGGTATAAAACTTTTCCTTCGACTTGTATTTCCGTCAACAGTATTTGTCACATCGATGAGTTTGAAACTGTAACACTTGTTGCCTCAAGGTGTTTTCTTCCCTTGTTTTTGGTATAGTACATGTAACATAATCTTAGATAAAAGATAAAACAGTCTCATCCAAATCAGTTCCAAATTTGGGTGCATCCTTGATCCATAAAAGAATGTATATATGAGGAGCACCTCTAGCTTGATACTCCTTTCTCCAAAAGAAATCAATTACTTCTCCTGGAGGAGGATTTTTTTTATTGCAGATAAAAAACATCATAGCTTCAAACCTATGATTGAAATATCTGCATACATTTACAGGATCCAAAGAACACAATTCTCTAGGAGTCTTGAATTCAATGTGTTTATTATTTGAATTTGCTTCTTAAAGAAATTCAAGTAAATCATCCCATGCATATTCAGCACAGCTTAGGGTAACAAACCACGTAGGAGTTCCTAAGTTCTTTAGCATGCATTTAAGTTCTCCATGACGATGATACCAATACTCAGTCAATCAATCAGTGGTTTGTAGAGCGCGCTACTCACCTGTGAGGGTCTCAAGGGGGGGGGGACTGCTCTGGTTCAGGCGAAGAGCCAAGTCTTGAGGTCTTTCCTGAACGTGTGCAAGGATGAGGAGCGTCTGATGTTGACCGGGAGTGCGTTCCAGGTTTTGGCTGCGATGTAGGAGAAAGCTCTCCCGCCCATTCTGCTTCTGTGGATGTGGGGGACCTCTGCCAGGGCGAGGTCGGCGGAACGTAGGTTCCTCTTGGGTGCGTGGAAACATACTCAGTCGTTGAGGTATTTGGGTCCGATGTTGTTGAGGGATGTTTAGGTGTGGGTGAGGAGTTTGTAGGTGACCCTCTTCTCGATGGGGAGCCAGTGGAAGTTTTGCAGGTGTTGGGTCATATGTTTGTGGCACGGTGTCCCTAGGACAAGCCTGGCGGCAGCGTTCTGGGTGGTTTGGAACTTGCGCAGAAGAGTTTGGTTGAGTCTGGCATAGAGGGCGTTGCCGTAGTCAGGTCTGCTGGTGATGAGTGTGTGGGTGACGGTCTTTCTGCAGTCGGGGGGATCCATTTGAAAGTCTTATGGCGGATGCGGAGGCAGTTGAAACTGGTAGAGGAGACGGCGTTGATTTGGTGGTTCATGGAGAGGGAGGAGTCGAGGAATATGGCGAGGTTCCGAGCGTGGTCTGTAGGGGTGGGTGGGGTCCCGAGGGCAGAGGGCCACCAGGTGTTGTCCCAGGCGGAAGTGCAGAGTCTGAGGATGAGGACCTCGGTCTTCTTGGAGTTGAGCTTTAGGCAGCTGTCCTTCATCCAGGCTGCTACATTTCTCATTCCTTGCTGGAAGCTGAGTCTGGTGATTTCTGGGTGCTTGGTGGGGGAGAGGATGAGTTGGGTGTCGTTAGTGTAGGATACAATGCTAAGCCCATGCTGTCTGACGATGGTGGCAATGGGGGCCATGTAGATGTTGAAGAGCGTCGGGCTTAGTGAAGATCCTTGGGGTACTCCGCAGACGATGTCAGTGGGGTTGGAGAGGAAGGGGGGAGTCTGACCCTCTGGGTTCTGCCGGAGAGGAAGGATCGGATCCAGTCGAGGGCGGACCCTTGTATACCCTTGTTGTGGAGTCTGACGGCTAGTGTGCGATGTGAGAAGGTGTCGAAGGCAGCAGAGAGGTCTAAGAGGAAGAGGGCTGCAGTGTGTCCCTGGTTGAGTAGCATGCGGATGTCGTCGGTGGCAGCGAGGAGGGCGGTCTCGGTGCTGTGGTTGCTGCGGAAGCCGGACTGGGAGGTGTCCAGGATGCAGTTTTCTTCAATGAAGGTGGTCAGCTGGGCGTTCACGAGTCTTTCAGTGACTTTGGCTGCGAAAGGGAGGAGAGAAATAGGCCCGTAGTTTTTCAGGTCAGTAGGGTCGGCCATTGGTTTCTTGAAGAGGGGTTTCACCTCTGCGAGTTTCCAGTCGTCAGGGCAAGTGCTGGATGTGTGAGAGGAGTTGATAGTATGTCCTAGTTTCGGAGCGATGGCAGTGGCAGCCCTGTGGAAGATGTGAGGGGGCAGGGATACGGTGGGGCTCCTGAGTGTGTCTTCTTCATGGTTGTGGAGATGAGCTCGATGGACGTGGTGGCCCAGGAGGTGATGGTCGGCTTATCGGAGGTGGTGGGTGGTGTGATGCTTTCTTCTGCAGGCTCACTGAAATTGTCGTAGAGGGCCTTGATCTTCAGGTTGTAGTAGGAGCTGAGTTTGTCGCAAAGTTCCTGGGAGGGTGCGATGTCAGTGGCTTCGCAGGAGGGTTTTGTGAACTGCTGAATTACATTGAACTGCTCCTTCGTGTTGGATGCGTTAGTCTTGACTTTGTCACTGATGAAGGTTCTTTTGGTGTCCCTTATACGCTGGTGGTAGTCCTTCATGGTGATCCTGTGGTTGTTTCGTGCTTCCGTCGTCTTCTGGTTCCGCCAGGTTTTCTCCAAATGTCTTCAGGTGCGTCTGGCTTCTTGGAGTTCGGTGGTGAACCAGGCGGCCTTTGGCGGGCGTTGTTTGGCAGTGTGTCGGAGAGGTGCCAGCTTGTCAGTGCAGCAGGCGGCCCAGTGGTGGAATTCCCTGGCTGCGGAGTTGGTGTCGGTGGTGGCCTTCGGGGGGGTTTTGGAGGAGGGTGGAGTTCAGGTGTTCCTCAGTGACCTTACTCCAGTTCTGTCGAGGTGGATGCGGGGCGGGTTTGGGTGCGGTGGTGGTGTTGAAAGTGAAATGGACACAGCGGAGGTCTGTCCAGAAGGATTTGGTGGTGTGGCTGAAACGGACGTTTGTTCCTTCCGTGAAGATGGGGTCGAGGGTGTGCCCTGCCCTGTGGGAGGGAGTGCTGACAAGCTGTTTCAGTCCTAGGTTGGCGAGTTTCTCGAGGAGAGCGGTGGAGTCGGGGTCCTGGCTGTTCTCGAGGTGGAAGTTCAGATCCCCGAGCAGGATGTAGTCAGTGGAGGTAATGGCGTGGGGTGCGGCGAGCTCGGCAATGGTGGTTGCGGGCTGGTTGCGGGGTCCTGGCGGTCTGTAGATGAGCATACCGTGGAGTGTGGATCTGGGGCTGGTATGGATCTGGAAATGGAGGTTTTCCGTGTTGGAGTGTTGGTCGCTCATGCTGGATGTGGAGAGTCGGAGGGGGGTCGATGGCGAGTCCTCCTCCTGGGCGGTGTGGGCTGTCCTTTCTCTGGAACTTGCAGCCATCAGGGATAGCTGTGGCGATGTCGGGGCCAGATGTGGAGTTGGTCCACATCTGGAGCACTTTTGGAGCAGTTACAGCACAAGACAAATGTGAGTTAGTTGTTTTCTGTAGGTAACTGGTCAAAACCTTTTCCTGTACCAGCTTGACCACTGACATACATTCGGCTAGGTTGAAATGATGTGCATGTGCATTCTTTTTTTCCATGAAGATAACCATGGTCGATCTGTTGTTTCACTTGCTGATATATTTCTTTCTGTTCAATATTCAGTTGTTCTTCCAAGTTTCCTAAGTCCATAATGTCGTCTTGAGCTTGATGCATTGCTGTTTCCTCTTCAGTCATAGCAGTTGCTGCTTCATTTTCAAGAATTGGTTGTCCTTTTGGATCTTGACTCAGTGAAGCAGAACTTTGACTGTCTTGAGAACTGTCTCTAGCAATCTCAGCTGTAATAGTAGCTTCTGGATCAATTTCTCCATTCAACATTTTGAGATAATTTGCAAAAACTGTGCATTCAATGCTATCAATACATGCATTGAAAGAATCTTCATAGCACAGAAAATCTCCAAGTAATTCATGTTCCGTTCACCAAGGCTTGAAGAGTTGCAAAAGTGAAAAATAGTAAAATTCTCTTTTATCAGGAGTATCACAACTCAGTTTCCTGTGATTAATCAGATTTCCTTTACTAAGTTTGACCAAACACCCTTCTGAACCATTCACTGTATATTTTTTTTCATTTATGTTCTCTGTAGTATTTCTCTTAAATCTGTAATATTGCAGCACTTCATAGAGACATATGTTCTCAAGATGAGCACTTCTATTTGGATAGTATGTATCCAACATGTTTGTTTTAACAATTTCTCTGCTTTCCGGTTCATTTAATGCTAAATATTCGATTTCTTGTATAGATTTAAGTACTCGATTTCGCGTTGCAGCAAGACCTAGACTAACCCAAATAATTCATCTTGACTTTGAATATAAACTTGCATAGGACAACCAATCTGAGCATTTGTACGCTCTGATCTCTCGAGATGGGGCAGCATCTTCAAACTAAAGCTGTACAATTTCTTACTAAGACTTTTCTTGTGGGAAATTTCTTCCCACATTTCTTTCAACTCCATCTTTTCTGATTTTGTTATGTATGATGTTACATACCGAGCAACAGAAATGGAATTATCCGCAACATACTGGATATCCATATTAGCATTCCACATTGAGAGAGTAACAGGATTATAATCATTATTATACTTTGATTCTTCACTTCTTTTCAAATTGCAAGTATTTTTGGGAGATTTTCTAGTGATGGTATGTCTCACTGCTGACATGAAACTGTTTACTCTTCCTTTGGATATTACTGGACGTGGCAATCTAAAAAGACATTTGGTATAAAACTTTTCCTTCGACTTGTATTTCCGTCAACAGTATTTGTCACATCGATGAGTTTGAAACTGTAACACTTGTTGCCTCAAGGTGTTTTCTTCCCTTGTTTTTGGTATAGTACATGTAACATAATCTTAGATAAAAGATAAAACAGTCTCATCCAAATCAGTTCCAAATTTGGGTGCATCCTTGATCCATAAAAGAATGTATATATGAGGAGCACCTCTAGCTTGATACTCCTTTCTCCAAAAGAAATCAATTACTTCTCCTGGAGAAGGATTTTTTTTATTGCAGATAAAAAACATCATAGCTTCAAACCTATGATTGAAATATCTGCATACATTTACAGGATCCAAAGAACACAATTCACTAGGAGTCTTGAATTCAATGTGTTTATTATTTGAATTTGCTTCTCAAAGAAATTCAAGTAAATCATCCCATGCATATTCAGCACAGCTTAGGGTAACAAACCACGTAGGAGTTCCTAAGTTCTTTAGCATGCATTTAAGTTCTCCATGACGATGATACCAATACTCAGTCAATCAATCAGTGGTTTGTAGAGCGCGCTACTCACCTGTGAGGGTCTCAAGGGGGGGGGGACTGCTCTGGTTCAGGCGAAGAGCCAAGTCTTGAGGTCTTTCCTGAACATGTGCAAGGATGGGGAGCGTCTGATGTTGACCGGGAGTGCGTTCCAGGTTTTGGCTGCGATGTAGGAGAAAGCTCTCCCGCCCATTCTGCTTCTGTGGATGTGGGGGACCTCTGCCAGGGCGAGGTCGGCGGAACGTAGGTTCCTCTTGGGTGCGTGGAAACATACTCAGTCGTTGAGGTATTTGGGTCCGATGTTGTTGAGGGATGTTTAGGTGTGGGTGAGGAGTTTGTAGGTGACCCTCTTCTCGATGGGGAGCCAGTGGAAGTTTTGCAGGTGTTGGGTCATATGTTTGTGGCACGGTGTCCCTAGGACAAGCCTGGCGGCAGCGTTCTGGGTGGTTTGGAACTTGCGCAGAAGAGTTTGGTTGAGTCTGGCATAGAGGGCGTTGCCGTAGTCAGGTCTGCTGGTGATGAGTGTGTGGGTGACGGTCTTTCTGCAGTCGGGGGGATCCATTTGAAAGTCTTATGGAGGATGCGGAGGCAGTTGAAACTGGTAGAGGAGACGGCGTTGATTTGGTGGTTCATGGAGAGGGAGGAGTCGAGGAATATGGCGAGGTTCCGAGCGTGGTCTGTAGGGGTGGGTGGGGTCCCGAGGGCAGAGGGCCACCAGGTGTTGTCCCAGGCGGAAGTGCAGAGTCTGAGGATGAGGACCTCGGTCTTCTTGGAGTTGAGCTTTAGGCAGCTGTCCTTCATCCAGGCTGCTACATTTCTCATTCCTTGCTGGAAGCTGAGTCTGGTGATTTCTGGGTGCTTGGTGGGGGAGAGGATGAGTTGGGTGTCGTTAGTGTAGGATACAATGCTAAGCCCATGCTGTCTGACGATGGTGGCAATGGGGGCCATGTAGATGTTGAAGAGCGTCGGGCTTAGTGAAGATCCTTGGGGTACTCCGCAGACGATGTCAGTGGGGTTGGAGAGGAAGGGGGGAGTCTGACCCTCTGGGTTCTGCCGGAGAGGAAGGATCGGATCCAGTCGAGGGCGGACCCTTGTATACCCTTGTTGTGGAGTCTGACGGCTAGTGTGCGATGTGAGAAGGTGTCGAAGGCAGCAGAGAGGTCTAAGAGGAAGAGGGCTGCAGTGTGTCCCTGGTTGAGTAGCATGCGGATGTCGTCGGTGGCAGCGAGGAGGGAGGTCTCGGTGCTGTGGTTGCTGCGGAAGCCGGACTGGGAGGTGTCCAGGATGCAGTTTTCTTCAATGAAGGTGGTCAGCTGGGCGTTCACGAGTCTTTCAGTGACTTTGGCTGCGAAAGGGAGGAGAGAAATAGGCCCGTAGTTTTTCAGGTCAGTAGGGTCGGCCATTGGTTTCTTGAAGAGGGGTTTCACCTCTGCGAGTTTCCAGTCGTCAGGGCAAGTGCTGGATGTGTGAGAGGAGTTGATAGTATGTCCTAGTTTCGGAGCGATGGCAGTGGCAGCCCTGTGGAAGATGTGAGGGGGCAGGGATACGGTGGGGCTCCTGAGTGTGTCTTCTTCATGGTTGTGGAGATGAGCTCGACGGACGTGGTGGCCCAGGAGGTGATGGTCGGCTTATCGGAGGTGGTGGGTGGTGTGATGCTGTCTTCTGCAGGCTCGCTGAAATTGTCGTAGAGGGCCTTGATCTTCAGGTTGTAGTAGGAGCTGAGTTTGTCGCAAAGTTCCTGGGAGGGTGCGATGTCAGTGGCTTCGCAGGAGGGTTTTGTAAACTGCTGAATGACATTGAACTGCGTTAATCTTGACTTTGTCACTGATGAAGGTTCTTTTGGTGTCCCTTATACGCTGGTGGTAGTCCTTCATGGTGATCCTGTGGTTGTTTCGTGCTTCCGTCGTCTTCTGGTTCCGCCAGGTTTTCTCCAAATGTCTTCAGGTGCGTCTGGCTTCTTGGAGTTCGGTGGTGAACCAGGCGGCCTTTGGCGGGCGTTGTTTGGCAGTGTGTCGGAGAGGTGCCAGCTTGTCAGTGCAGCAGGCGGCCCAGTGGTGGAATTCCCTGGCTGCGGAGTTGGTGTCAGTGGTGGCCTTCGGGGGGGTTTTGGAGGAGGGTGGAGTTCAGGTGTTCCTCAGTGACCTTACTCCAGTTCTGTCGAGGTGGATGCGGGGCGGGTTTGGGTGCGGTGGTGGTGTTGAAAGTGAAATGGACACAGCGGAGGTCTGTCCAGAAGGATTTGGTGGTGTGGCTGAAACGGACGTTTGTTCCTTCCGTGAAGATGGGGTCGAGGGTGTGCCCTGCCCTGTGGGAGGGAGTGCTGACAAGCTGTTTCAGTCCTACATTGGCGAGTTTCTCGAGGAGAGCGGTGGAGTCGGGGTCCTGGCTGTTCTCGAGGTGGAAGTTCAGGTCCCCGAGCAGGATGTAGTCAGTGGAGGTAATGGCGTGGGGTGCGGCGAGCTCGGCAATGGTGGTTGCGGGCTGGTTGCGGGGTCTTGGCGGTCTGTAGATGAGCATACCGTGGAGTGTGGATCTGGGGCTGGTATGGATCTGGAAATGGAGGTTTTCCGTGTTGGAGTGTTGGTCGCTCATGCTGGATGTGGAGAGTCAGAGGGGGGTCGATGGCGAGTCCTCCTCCTGGGCGGTGTGGGCTGTCCTTTCTCTGGAACTTGCAGCCATCAGGGATAGCTGTGGCGATGTCGGGGCCAGATGTGGAGTTGGTCCAGGTTTCTGTGAAAAATGTGACGTCGGGCGAGAGAGTGTGGATCATAAACCATATCTCTATGGCGTGTCAGTGTAGGGAGCGCACGTTGAGAAGGATGCAGTTCAGGGTTTCAGTGGGTCATCCAGTAGGTGGTCCTTCAGTGGCTGTGGGCGTCGTGTCGACGGTGAACGAACTACGGCAGTGTCCACACAAGAACTGTCCCTGGGTATTGTAGGGGGAGGCTCTTGCACCCGGGTTTGAGTGAGTGGAGGCTGGCGGAGTTGTAGCGGTGTGCACCAGGAGAACCAGGGTTCCTGCCACTGGTCGCGGTCGGATCGTGGACGGGCACAGACGAGCTTGCCTTAGGTGCGCCAGCGGCGCGACCGCGCAGTGGTCCCCAATATGTAGTGTAGGGGAGCGGGAGTAGAGGTGAAGTTGGGAGTGGAGCTGTCCTAGGGTTGGGGCTATGTGGAAGAGCAGGAGCGGCGGAAACGAGAAGCGGGAAGCACCAAGGCGCTGACAGAATGTGGAGGACAGTAGCAGAACCGAAACACGCAATTTACCAAAAATAATACAGATACACAGAACTTGAGGCAATTAACCAGAATTACACAAGAGCACAAAACCTAAGGCAGAGTCGGGTGCGAGGCTCGAACTCTGCTCCTGATGACTGCTGACGAGGATCAACTGGCAGAGCTGCCGGGGAGAGCGCTGCCTGGACCGAGGTCAAGGCATTACACATGCACCCCCGCAGCGGTCGCCATTATGTAGGGGAGGGGGGGCGGGAGTAGAAGTGGAGGCGGGAGTGGGGCTGGTCACGGGGTGGGGCTATGTGGAAGAGCAGGAGCAGTGGAAACGGGAAGCCAGAAGCGCTAAGGCGCTGACAGAATGCGGAGGACAGTAGCAGAACCAAACAGAATATAAAACACGTAATTTACCAAAAATAATAGAAGAACACAGAACTGGAGGCATTTACTGAGAATTACACAAGAGCGCAAAACCTGAGGCAGATTTGTGCCCGAGGCTTGAACTCTGCTCCTGAGGACTGCTGGCGAGGATCAACTGGCAGAGCTGCCGGGGAGAGTGCTGCCTGGACCACGCTGACATGCCATCAAATTAATCAGTTGAGATTCTAAATAATCATCTCTGATGTACTTTATCCATAAATTCCTTTGCAGAAACATTTTGAAGATGTACTCTGTTTTTAATATGTGGTTTACTGCATATGAAAGTCTAGACAAGTCACTCTCAAACAAAAGATGAAATATATATGGGATACATTGTCGAAATCTTGGATCTTCTGCATACAATCTTGTTGTCTGATATTCTATACACATGGGCAAGATGGCCGCCGAGACGCCGTAGTGGATGGTCGCACCCTGTAACCCTCCTGACTGGGAAGATGAGGTGTACTACGTGCTCATATGCTTAGATTGCAGACTTACAGATTTGCAGATTCACTGATCTACTACCAAGCTAAGTTGATTTAATCTAATCTGCTGTAGAAAATTTGCCTTTCTTACTGGGAGAAAAGAGCACTCGATACTGATAAAAAGCGATGCTGAGAGAACTCACTGGCTTGCTTTTTTTGATATGTGACTTTCCACAAGAGAAAAAGTGGGCTCTGCAGAAATATCTGCACAAACACTGTTCAGCTTTGATTTCCCATTCGCCCCTACCTGGAAGTCGCTATTGGAAAGTCGCTTCAAAATCTATGGCTACAAAACCTGCACTTTACTCAAGGAAGAATCGTGACCGAGACGATTGGAGCCGTGACTCTGAGGTGGAGGAGGATATGGATAACCTCGGGGCCCCAGCGCTTAATTTAAGAGGGAAAGCACGATCTAAAGCGCAGCAAAGGCGAGAAGCGGCAAAGGAAAATAAATTAAAGAAAATACGTGAAAAAGAGGAAGGAGGGATAAAAAAGAATGTGACTGTCCCAGTGTCGGCTATTGTAAGGAGAAGAGAGGAAGCAAAACTCACCGCTGGGGAGGTACTTGGAAAGGAAACTGCACTCCGCCAGATGACCATAGTTGAGACTTTTTTGTCCGCAGCAACACCAGTAACGACTGACCAAACAACTTTGCAGTCGAATCTGCCACAGGGAGTGAGAGTCCCCACGTTGGTGAGCCTGTGCAGGATGTTGCAGCCTGCTGTGGAGAGGGAACCGTTTGAACAGGCAGGAGCAGATGGGGATGGTACCTGCATGCTCGAGGTACAGCCTCTAACTGAAGTTACAGAGGCAGCAGAAGGCGGAGACTTTTCTGCTGCTGTGGAAGTGGGCGGACCCAAGCTCTTAAAGGAGAAAGCCACAATTCATTTGGCACCAGTGGTATCTGGAGTTAAAGGGCCAGGCGCAGAACAAAGCCTGGTGGAGGATACTGTTGTGGAAAAAAGTAATTCTGAGGCTGCAACTAACTTAATTGAAACAGAGCTAAGGGTTGATAAAGATATTAACTTGGATTCAATTAATAAGAGGGATGCAAGCACACGCAAATTACTTGATGCACTTCCTGCCTCTCCCAGTGATGAGGTTTTTTTCACTGGTAATGACGAGGCGGATGATGAGGAAAGTATGAATGGAAGTCTGGGATTAATGACAGACACGGAGTCAGAGACGGAGAGTTCAGATGATGAAACAGTGAATACTGACACGGGAAGTAATGAGACTGTATCAGGGACTGACTCTGAAAACTCCTCAACTCCTATTAGTAGTGAGATAGAGCCTATTGATGAAGAATATAAGGATTCAGTTAAAAAAACATTGCAAAAAGACGTCTCTTCTAGATCAAAGACAAATCCTGAGGGCAGTATCAGATCTGTGGAAAAAATTAAAACTAAGAGCAAAAAAAGGAAGTCAAGCAAACGAAAAGGGAAATCTAGACAACAGAGATTGTCAAAGGAACACAGAGGCAATATGAAAACAGTAGTAAAAAAACTAAATTTGGATAAGATGGCAGAGAATTCTGGAATACCGGCAGATGAGTTTGTAAATGGTGAAACTCTGGACTCTGCGGACCGTGGAGCGGATGGTGGTATGTCTAATTTTGAAGTCTTATTCACAACATTAAAACAAATGCAGAGTGAGGCTCGCATTGAGAGCCAAAAAGCAAAGCGCAGGGCTAAACAGGCGAATAGGAAAATACAATCCTCCTTGCGTAAGGTCAGCAGGTTGTATGAGGAGATGGCTGAGAGAGTCTCTGAAGTAGAGACTAGAACTGGGAAATTAGAAGATGATATGGTCAAAGTGAAGGATGACAGAAAAGAACAAGATAAGACTACGGCCGACATGCTATGGAAACTCGAGGAATTTGAGAACAGACAAAGACGCAACAATGTTCGCCTGATTGGAATACAGGAAGGGAAAGAAGGAAGTGATGTTCGGGGGTATGTTGTTGACTTATTAAAGGGTGCCCTCCCAGAGTTGTCTACATGGGATCTTGACCATGAAATACAAAGGGCGCATCGTTTTCCTCTGATCCAGAAAGCAGCGCAGAGTAAGCCTCGCGCAATACTTCTATACGTGGGGAATTTTCTTCTGCGAGAAGAGATAATTAACAAAGCAAAGCCCAAGCTAAATGCAATTACAACGACGTAGAGTTCTTTGCACGTCCTGACTTTTGCCACACCACTGTGGAAAGAAGGTGGAGGATGAGGCAGCTCATTACCCCATTTCAAAACATAGGTTGTGAGGCTTATCTTCTGTATCCCGCTCGTTTGAAGATTGGAGTAAATGGGAACTTTAAAATTTTCTACTCTGAGATACTTGCACAAGAATATCTTAACTTTCTGCAAGACCAACGGAAAACAAGGCACAAGGAGAATGTTGAGAATAATGATCATGCAGTAGCTCTTAGGGATATTCCCCAAAAGAAACGAAGATAAATATAATATGGAAAATAGAGACTGTGTAAAGTAATTTTTGGGGACGAAAGCTACATATGAGGACTTATTTAAAATAATAGAGGAAACTGTTTGCTCAAGGTCTATGAAAAATGTATTTGATGTTTTACTCCTCTTTATCGGATGGTTTTCTTGAGTTGTAGCTTTTTCTGCTTCAATAAGTAAAGATTGGTATTAATATAAGAAGAATTGGGGTAGAGGTTGAGCACGAATAGGGGTGGTATTTGTTGGACATACACTGAGCACAGTAAGATGAAGGGAAAGTTAGGGGGGTTTACGGGTTTGACATCCAGGAGGCAAAAGTCGGCCAGACATAGGTCCGTTGGACCTATTTGCCTGTAGGGGGGGTGGGACTCTGAGGGTGGGCAGTCTGGGGTGGGGTTGGGGATGGGTAGGGAAATGGACAGGGCACAAAGGTACAAGACACTTAAGAGGATTTGACAAAAGTAATTTGTATCAACTGTATGATATGGGTAGTGACACTGAAGATGTGGAAGACAATATTGAAATTAACAGGGAAGTCTATTTATGCAGTGTGCTAGGCCTAGTATTGTATATCGTTTCTAGAACATTAAATAAAAGCAAGCAGATAGGGTCTGAAGAGAACTGGCTGGGGGAAAAAAAAAAAAAAAAATGAAAAATGTCTATTAGATTAGTGACATGGAATGTATGCGGCCTAAATGATGTAACGAAAAGGCAGAAGATAGGAATACGGCTACGGCAAATGAACGTAGATTTTGTGTTTCTTCAGGAGACACATGTAATGAGTACCCATGAGATATATCTTAATCAGCTGGGGTTTCAATTAATAGTTGCTTCTAAACAAGGAGTTAAACAGAGAGGGGTAGCGATTCTATCGAGGGATAAAAATGTAGTAACAAGGAGAAAGTTAAGAGATAATTGGGGGAGATGGGCGATGGTTGAGGTACTATTAGGGGGGGTGTGGACAACATTAGTTGCAGCATATGGTTCTACACAGGACGATCCAGAAATTCTGCAATTTTTGGATTCTGAGTTGGCAGACTGGGCCCCTCGAGTTATTATAGGTGGAGACTTAAATATTGACGGAGCGGAGGGTCTAGGATCAGGCTCAATAAGACAGTATAAGGGGAGGAAAAAAAAGGTCTACAAGGCCCTTACTGATCTTTTAGAAAATAATACATTGCGAGATGTCTGGGGGTCAATCAGATCGAAACAACTCGGTTATACATATTATTCAGCACCGCATCAGATATGCGTTAGGCTGGATTACTTCCTGGTTTCCAATGATTTAATTAGTATAGTGGAAATTGATAGACTTCCTCGGATACTTAGTGACCACAATCCCCTAATCCTAACGATAAAGCAGAGTGGGGGAACAACAATAAGAAGGGAGTGGACATTCGAAAGGGGATTGCTTTTAGATGATGACTATATAAAACATATGTCTAAATGGATTACTGAATTCTTTGAATATAATAGAGGAACTGCTGCAGTTGGCATAGTATGGGATGCCTTTAAGGCAGGAGCACGCGGTGAAACGTGCAGTTATAGCGCCTTCAAGAGGAAAACAGAAAGACTGCGATATAAGGAGAAAGAGGGAAAAGTACTGGAGGCAGAAGAACAACTTAACAACTGTGTAATAAGGGGAGAGCCGACTGAACAATTCGTAATAGAATTACTGAAGGTGAAAAGTGAGGCAGAGGAAGAACTTGCTAATAGAGCCGCAAAGCAATATACAATCAGAAGGGAGAGATGTTACGAGTTCAGTGAGAAAATAGGGCGAGTCCTTGCTATACGAACCAGACAGATAGCGGCGGCAGGGACGATTAAGGAAATAAAGGATGAAAAGGGACAACTACATTCAGATCCAGAAGAAATTCGGGAGGTCTTTAGGAAGTTTTACCAATCTTTATATGATGAGAAAGATCCCAGTAGTATCGATAGAATAAATGAATATCTCCAGAACATTGAGGTAAAAACTATATCCCCTGAAGATGCAGAGGAATTAGAGACCGTATTGGACGAAACTGAGATTAAAGAAGCAATGACTGCTCTACCCTCGGGGAAGGCTGCTGGACCTGATCAGCTACCGATCGAGTTTTATAAAACTTTCTGGGGATGTTTAGGTAATAATTTAACTCAAATGTTTCAAGCTGCACAAAGTGGGGTATCCATTCCCAAATCCTGGAGCGGGGCAGATATAGTATTAATTTTAAAAAAAGAAAAGCCCCCGAATGAACCAGGGTCGTACCGCCCAATAACATTGATGAATAATGACACCAAAATTTATTCAAAGGCACTGGCTGCAAGATTTGCAAGAATTATAAGTAACCTGGTTAGTGATAACCAACATGGGTTTATTCCTGGTAGAGGGACAACTCACCATATTAGAAAAGTTATAACTTTATTTGATGTGGCGGAAGTAGCAGGAGACCCGATGGCAGTTATGCTTTTGGATGCGGAAAAAGCATTTGATCGGGTCTCCTGGCAGTATTTGTGGCAGACCCTAGCTAGAGTTGGGATTAGAGGAGGCTATTTGAAAGCAATTCAGACTCTATATATGGATCCAGGTGCAGCATTAAGGATAAACGGGGGTATAACTGGTCAATTTAAAATCAAGAGAGGAACTCGCCAGGGATGTCCTTTCTCTCCCTTGCTATTTGCCATCTATATGGATCCCTTAATACGGAAGATAGAATTAGCACCAGAGATCACCCCAGTCAATACAGTTCTTGGGCCATGCAAGATATTAGCCTATGCTGACGACGTTGCGGTGATAACACCTTGCCCAACGGAAGCAACTACATTTGTAGAGGCCGAGGCCTTAAGATTTGGACAAGTCTCAGGGTACTCATTGAACGCGTCTAAAACCCAGATTATTAAAAACTCTTTTACACCTTGTGAAGATAGAAGAGTAGTGCCGGCAGGGAAATACCTCGGAATTAATATTATGTCTAATTTAGATAGTTTGGTGGATAATAATATTGCCCCAGTAATCGAAAAGGCAAGAAAAGATTTGGATCGTTATGAGAACTTACATTTATCATTAGTTGGGCGAGTTAATATTATTAAAATGCTGATCTTACCCAAACTGTTGTAACTTTTTAGGGCAATCCCTCTTCTAATTGAAAATAAGTGGTTTAAAATTTGCGAAAGTATGGTAAATCGTTTTATTTGGGCTAGAGGTAAAACCCGGAGGGCATTGAGGTATATGTCCCTTCCCAGGGAGAGAGGGGGGTGGTCACTGCCGGATCTAAAGGTATATTATTGGGCTGCAGCAATACAAGGAATGGTTGGATTAATTGGGGGGGCTGAGATGGATGGATGGGATAAGACAGGCTCGCTGGCTATATATGGTTTAGCTCTGGGTACAAATGCTGAAAATATTTTTTTAAGATTTACTGATGGAAGCTACTTTAAAAGAACACGTTTCAAGATAATTATGGCGGCCTACAGCATATGGAAAGGATTTTCCCAAAAAGTTGGAATAGGGAAATATAGTGTATATACTAGACTCAAAAATAATCCCTCATTACCTAGGGCTGTGTTCTCAGGAATGGTATATGAGGAATGGGAGAGTCAAGGTATAAGAATGATTGGTGATATGTGGGATGATAATGGCATCTTACAATTTATAGATTTGAAAAACAAGTATATGTTAAACACAAATCATTTCTTTAAATACCTTCAAATAAGGAGTTGTATATTAAATAAAAAAGGGGGAGCTCTAGGCTTTGGGAGGAGTATAATGATGGATCTCATACAAAAAGGTAATGACTGTACTATAAAAAGATTTTATTTAGAAATGACAAAGTTAAAAAAGGATGATCTTGACAAATGGATAATTAAATGGTCCTCAGATTTAGATATAGCTAGAGAAAGAGATACTTTCTCTGAATCACTTGAGATGGGATGTAAATTACTATGCTCAGCGTCTCTTCAGGCCCAGCACTACAAGAGCCTGTATCACCTGTATTATAGGCCATGGAAAATTGCTCAATGGGGGGCTGTGTCGGGCATCTCGTGTTTTAGATGTGGCAGTATGGAGGCCAATTTGTTACATATTTTCTCTACTTGTCCACACTTAGATAAGATAAAACAAGATATCGGGAATTTTTTCCGGAATGCCTTAGACACAACAATAGAGTTGGACTCAGCAACTATTTTGTTGGGAATATCCCCCAACGGACAAATTAATTGTAAATATTTTCTGTTTGTAGCAATGTCGATTTTTAGACTGCTTGTGGCCTCAACTTGGTTAGATCCAAATCCTCCTACGTATCATCAATGGCTAGGAAAAACTTTGTCAATACAAAAATTGGAAACAGCTATTTACTCTAGGAAAGGGAGAAAGGGTAAAAAGCTGGGTATACAAATCTGGGGTCCTTTGATTCAATGGAAGGCTGGAACTGAATAAGGTATTTTGAGGAATGTATGTATTATGGAATGTTAACATATATTATTTGTATCCGTATATATTATGATAGGATCTGTATGTAGTATGTATATTGTAATATTTCACTTTCCATTTTTCTTTTGAATATGTAGTTGAGTATGTGGCTGCCTTATGAAACTTATTGTGCCTTGTCCATGTAATGGGGGAGGGGGGGGGAAATAAAATGTGGGGAAAAAATTTATCAATAAAAATATTTAAAAAAAAAAAAAAAAATGGAATAATTCAATAGTATTCCCCAGCACTTCTTTTGAATGTAAAGGATGGACACTATAATGTTCATAAATTTCTTCAGTTTTGGACATCTCCACTTTCTCAATTTGACCGCTTGACATTTCACTATCATCTCCTAAAAGAATTTCTTCTTCTTCCACATACACATCATTTTTGTAGTAATCATTGTTTTTTATAAGATACAATGTTGCCATTTACACTTTCCTGACATCCACTAATTCCTGCCAGATTGTCTTACTCTTAGTAGGAACACCATTAACTAGAATATTTAGTGGTTCACTTTCTTCTTTCTCTACACCAATAGATTCAATATTTTTCTTTAAATCTAGAGGTAAATATACAACTCTTCCTTTTAATCCTCTCTGTAAATCTGTGGGAGGAAATGTACAGATTTAATCAGAATAGACTCATGCGTGTTTAAATCTATCAGTTCTGGACTACCAACTCTAGATTATTATGGACAGCTCTAGCTGGCAGTTTATTATCCTCTAATTTGTTTTAACAGTATTTACAAATACATTGATCAGTACCCAAATCAAAGCAATCCTCTACCAACAAATAAGTTGCAAATTCCTTCTAATACTTGTTGTTTTCTTTTTCACTTTTTAAATACAGATCAACCTTCCTAGTCTGATTTTTATAGAGAGCTTGTCGACAACAAATACAAGTACAATTTGGCCTTTCAAATGAAATTACCTTAAACTTTGTAATTTCTTCTTCAAACTTCTCTGTACCACTATTTTCCACATTTTCTTCAACACCTACTTCTATCAATGTCTCACTTTTGAGGAAATTCAATTTCGGCCCCATCCTTTTTTAGTAACCTCATTGCGCTGTTGCCCTCACTCAGGCACCTTCAACCTCTATAACGTTTCTATCGTATTCTATGCTGTTGTACATATTACACGATCTTTCCTATTCTCTCGAGCTAAGTCCATTCTGAATCTCGGCTCGAAGCAACCAATTCTCGAGATAACCATCTATTGACACTTGGTGACCGTTTTCCGGCCCCTACAGCTGTTTTACGAATCATCATCTCCAGCACGCAAACGCGCCCTGTCGTAAAGTAATTTAACTAAGGAATGGCTAAGCCACCTAACCTATCGGGTCGGGTAGAGAACACGACCTTAGGGAAGGAATTTGTATTACCCATTATCCGGTATCTTGCACAAAGAATGTGTTCTTGTGGATGATTTGTATGTGCTTTAGGGGATTCCAGCGCTACAAAAGACTGTGAGCCATGGATTGAAGTGGCAGTCTCCTAAGAACCTACTTACGATGTACTTCTGGGACAACTGTACCTAGCTGCAGCTAAATAAATTGAAGTTCCTATGCTAACAGAGTGTTCCGTGTCTCTGTAATTTGGAAGGCGAACTCAGAAGATTTCAGGCGTACCCTGCGCCGCCGGGCCTGACAAAGCCTGGTTCTTCAAATGGTGCCCTCTGTGAGGTGGCTTCAGAGGACGTGGGTCCAGCCCGAGGATCGTGAGGAGCCCCGCCAGAAAATTCCAGAGGACGCGCACCCCGTGATCGACCCCTGCATGTCGTTAGTGGACCGAAGGTTTTTACAGCGTGGCTTCTCCCTTCCGACGGCTGCGAAGACCTGCTGCCCTGACTGCCGCCACGCTTTGGCCCTCTTGGTATTGGTATGGCGAGACATTAGAACAGACCTCTGTTGGCGTGGGAATCATCTGGTTAAGTTAAGTATAGTGGCCACTCCTTTGTCTTTATTTTGTCTTGTTCGACTTTTGCAAAAGCCGAAACCGAGGGGTGAGTGCAGTTTGTGTACCATAAAGTGACTAATTAACCCCCTTGAAGTTTGTAAAGAAACTAGTGTGCTAACGATGCCTGGTTTCAATAAGTTTGGTAATTGGTTTGGTTTTGGTTGCAATAGGGATTCCCGACTGGAGGACTCTTGTCCAATTCCTCCGGCCGGAACTCCTACTTATGAAGTATACTCTAAACATGGTATTGGCCCCAAAGGTGGCCAACGACTGTTTGTAGATAAATTTGTGTCTAATTTGGTTCCGGAAATATCTAATAAATTAAAGAATTCCGAAAGTGCGTGGGCTGTATCGTCTTCTGCCCAGATATTGGCCACTGCTCAGTACTATGAGAATAGGGATAAAGAGGAGAGAGAAAAACTCGATAAAAAGACGAAATAGCTGAAAACGAAAGTTCTCTTGCAACAGGCTTATCCTCCTCGCCCTGCGCAACATGAATATCAGCCGCCTCCACAGTTTCAGAGACCGTTGCAGAGGCCTGGGCCTTTTGTTCCCCGACCCGTACTGGCCAGAATCAATGCGCTTATTGTAAAGAAGAAGGCCATTTAAAGTATAATTGCCCAGTTTTGTTACAGCGTACGAGCAGCATTCCTGGGTCACGAGGCAGGGGTGGTTATCAGTCAGCACCCAGGGGTAGAGGACGAGGCACACCGCCTAATAACCAACATTCCATGCCCCCTGAAAACTCCACGAACTATTTTGATCAGCACAATGTTCAGTCTACCAACTATTACAATGACAATTACTATACCGAGGATGAGAGCCAGAATTGCCAATCTAGTTAGGACAGCCTTGGACAAAGTAAGGGAGTAGTATCAGTTCCAGTGGACCAAAACGGGCCTTATGTTGATGTGGTAGCACTAGGTGTTACAGAGCCATTCCTATTAGACACTGGTGCGACAAAGAGCTCTATGATTCACTCTAAACTCCCTGGGGCACCTTTGTCTGGCTGTACGAATGTTTCTGTAGGTTTTTCTGGCGCCCCAGTTCAAAACCCAGTTTCACGCCCTCTGCCCATTTCAATAGGTCCTTAAAAATTGGAGGCCCCGCTCCTTTTGACAACTGGTTGTGGTGAAAATCTGTTGGGATTGGATTTATTGAAGAGATTGTATGCGACATTGCACTGTTCTCCCTCTGGTGTGCGTCTTACCCTAGGTAAGAAATTGACGTCACCGATGTATTTGTCTAAAAACCAGCTCCCTCCTGAATTACAGTCTCTTCCTGCCACCCTCTGGGCCACCGGCCCCAATGATGTGGGCCTCTTACAAATTCCACCCTACATTGTAACGATTAAGCCCAATGTTAAATTCCCTTGCATTCCACAGTATAAAATTTCCAGTGAGGGCGAAAAAGCTCTTTTGACTATAGTTCATGATTTGGTACAAAATGGTGTGGTCGAAGAGACTAGGGGAAATGTATGCAATAGCCCTGTTCTGCCTGTTTTTAAACGGACCGACCCCTCTCAGCCACCTGTCTATCGTTTTGTGATTGATCTCAGAGAGGTCAATAAGATTGTAGTACCTCAATTCCCTGTTGTCCCAGACATTAATGCCATATTGACAATGATACCTGCCTCAGCTTCCTGGTTTTCTGTCATTGACCTCAAAAATGCTTTCTTCAGCATACCTATTGCTGAGGAAAGAAGGGATATTTTTGGCTTCTCCTTAGCAAGCTGAAGCTTCCGGTTCAAGAGGGCTCCTCAAGGGTATTGCGAGAGCCCCTCCATTTACAGTGAAGCATTAAAATCACAGCTCGACACTATGCCTTTACCACCAGGTGCCACCCTCCTTCAGTATGTGGATGACCTGTTAGTTGCAACAGATTCTGAGGACACTTGTAAAAAGGCTACTGTTTCATTGTTACGCCACTTATCTGACCACCATCACAAGGTTTCACCGTCTAAATTGCAATATTGTTGCCAAGAGGTTACCTATCAAGGTCATCTCTTGTCAAAGGAGGGACGGCGATTGACCCCAGAACGCATTCAAGCAATTGCTCAAATGCCTATTCCATGTACGCAAAAAGAGGTACGTGCCTTTTTAGGTATTACCTCTTATTGTAGACAATGGATCCCCAATTTTTCCCTTCCGGTGAAACCCTTGTTGACACTGACTCTTAAAGATACACCGCACCCTCTCCCATGGATTGCGGAATGTCAGAAAAGCATCACTGACTTACGTACCGCCTTGTGCTCTGCTCCCGTGTTAGGTACTCCTGATTACAGTAAACCTTTCACACTCTATGTTCATGAGAAAGAAGGTTGCGCATTATCAGTTTTAACGCAACGATTTGGGGACAGGCAACGTCCCTGTGCCTATTTTTCTGCCACATTAGATCCAGTGGCCAAGGCTTTACCTAGTTGTTTGAGAGCTGCAGCAGCAGCAGCAGTTTCTATTCGCCAGTCTGCCGGATTGGTATTAGATAATACCCTCATTGTCATGGTGCCGCATGCAGTAGACACCCTCCTAAATAGAACAAAGACTCAACACCTCACAAGTGCTCGCCTTTCGGGGTACGAACTGACACTCTTGGCTAGCCACATACACATTAAACGATGTAATGTCCTGAACCCGGCAACATTGCTGCCAATTCCAGTAGAAAATAGTACACCGGAGCAACATGATTGTTTCCTCCGTACGGAGGAAGAGACAAGAGGCAGAGTTGATTTGAAGGATACTCCACTCCCGGACCCGGATGGGACCCTATGGGTAGACGGTTCCTGTTTTAAGCTTCCCAATGGCGAAACAACTTCAGCCTATGCAGTCACTACCTTGTACACTGTTGTGGAAACAGCGCGGATTATGCATAATTCAGCCCAGGCAGCTGAATTGATAGCACTGACTAGAGCTTGTGTTGGCTGAAGGAAAAAGGGTGAATGTGTTCACTGATAGTCAGTATGCATTTGGAGTGGCCCACAGTTTTGGCCGCCTGTGGAAGGAAAGAGGGTTTCTCAAATCCCATGGCACTAAAATACAGCATGGCCAATTGGTAAATGACCTTCTTGACTCGCTTACCTTGCCCACTCAGATAGCAATTGTGAAGTGTAGCGCACATATTGAGATCACTGATGATGTAGGTCAAGGAAATGCTTTTGCAGACCAGATAGCGAAAGACACAGCTAAGGACACCACAAGCCGCATGTATGTTGTGGACTCCGCTAGATGGGTTGCACAAGGTGGGATGTGTGAGAATACTGTGGACAGTGTGAAAATGATCCAGGCTGAAGCCACAGAGAAAGAATTAAGTACGTGGAAAGAAAGTATGGGAAGGTTGGATGTGACAGGGTGCTGGACAGATTTGTCGGAACATCAACGCTGGTTGTTACCAGATTCTTATGTGCTGCCAGTAGTGACCATGGCACATGGTCCGGCCCACATCAGCACAAAAGGTATATGCAAACTTCTGTCCCCAGTGTGGCAGAATGTATGGATACCTAAATGCGCAGACAATCTGGTTAAGCACTGTATTGTATGTTTGATGCATAATCCGGGGAAGGGAAAACCAACACCGGCAGGCCACTTTGCTCCCCCAACGTACAGTTTTGAGGTGTTGCAAATAGATTACATTCACATGGAACGATGTAACAATCTGAAGTACGTTCTTGTTGTGGTATGTGCCTTCTCCTGATGGATAGAGGCCTATCCCCTGAAAGATAATACTGCTCTATCAACGGCAAAAGTCCTTTTAAAGGAGTTTCTGCCGAGATTTGGGTTACCTAGAATTATTTGAAGTGACAACGGGAGTGAATTTGTGGGTCAGATCATGCAGAAAGTATGTGCAGGCCTTGGCATCAAGCAAAAGTTCCACGCAGCAAACCATTCTCAGTCAGCGGGTTTGGTGGAGTGCTATAATGGCACTCTCAAGCTTAAGCTGGTGAAAATTCAAGCCAGCACGGGTCTCTTATCTACCAGAACAACCACCCAATCCCGTATGGGGTTTAGTCCCTATGAGGTTGTGTTCGGACGCCCGGCAAATGTTTGGGAAGTCCCAAGGCCCAAGAAATACTCCGAGATAGAGCATCCATTGTTAATTGATTATTTGCATGAACTCACCACTAAGCTACGTGTCATTCACCAACAGGTACAAGATATTTTGCCTCAGGCTTCAACGGATCCTGGTCATACCATACGACCGGGAGACTGGGTCTGCATTAAAAACTTCCAGAGGTCGAAGAACTTGGAACCTCGCTGGAGAGAACCTTGTCAAGTGCTTCTAACAGCACGTACTGCAGTGAAGGTCGTCGGCAAAAAGAACTGGGTACATGGGGTACATTGCAAGAAAGTGCCCCTACCTTTGCCTTATGATCAGTGGGTTCGTAACCCAATTGGCGAAAACGAAAGAATACCAAGATTTGTACTGTTTAGCGATGCACACCTAGACTCTGCCAGATCAGAGAAAAACAACGACGAGATCCTTCAAGCAACTGTATCACCGGCATCGAAATTGGACACTACTGAACCACATCTCCTTTTCCAAGAACAAACTGTACCTGGTTCCCAGAGGTACGACTTGAGGCCCAGACTGAACAAAAATACCTCAATAGTACCTCATTGACTTTGTCTTTTATCCCGATTTCCACATGTTGCAGGGACGTGATTGTAGTCTCAGAATTGTGACCCAAGGTGTGGCTCTAGACCTGTGGGACTTGTAGGAAAGTAAAGAAAACTACAGACAATCACAGCTGAGTGAAGCAACCTCCCATCACGGGCAACCTTGAGAGATGGAAATGACTGTTCAAAAGGGAATGGACAAAACACAAACAATGAACACGAAGCATTGTAAATTATTGCATAACCGTTTTGTAGTAGTCTTAATAATATTGATTGTAATGTGTATTATATTGTCTTGCATAGGATGGGGACTACATGCAATTTTTACGCAGCCTGTTACCAAAGTTACCGTTGAAATGCATACACATGTCACTCTACCACCTCATGTTGAGTCAAGAAGGGGTGAATTCCGCAACAACACATTTGTTTCTATGCTACACCAACATCAATTGGCGACTAATGCAACAAACTGTTGGGTTTGTGGCCTTCTGCCAAGTTCAGTGAACACTGGAATGCCATATATTACCCTTCCTTTTTCATTTAATGGTTCTTGTAGTGCATGGTGGGAACTGAGTGCCAGTTGGGTATTTTCTGGAGATGGTGATACCCAAGACGTAAGAAGCTTGGGAGTACATCTGTATCACTTATGTTGGCGGGACAGAAAAAGGATGTATGGGACGAGTAGTGAGAAGTCAGAATATGCTGATCGCCAAACCAGATCCACAGACTTGTATTTTCTGCCCTCCAATAAAACCTCTCGAAAAGGACAAACTTTTCTAGTGGTACCCGGACAAGCACCATTTTGTATTAGGAAAGGGGGGTCAGAATATAAGGGTACAAGCAAATGCCAACATATTGTGACCTTGAATGGGACAGACTGGCCTCGCATGGTTCCCTCACGTAATACATACTTCGTATGTGGAAATAAGGCTTATACTTCTCTACCTGGTAGCTGGAGAGGCACTTGTTATATCGCTTGGTTGTTGCCCCCTATATACATAGCTGATGCCAAACATCATTTGCAGAAAAGAGGGGTGACATCTGACCAGGATACGTCAGGACAGGAAGCCGGGGATGTCTTGAAAGGACTCCTTCCATTCTGGGGCCCAATAGCCAACAGTAGGGACATAAGGCAACTAATTCGAGTTGCAGAAGCCACTGTCAATGAAACAGCTGGAGCCTTGAGTAATCTCACTGCAGAACTCGTTGCTGACCGCCTTGTCACGCTTCAGAACAGAATGGTATTAGATATTATTCTTGCTGACCGTGGGGGCGTATGCAAATTGATCGGATCAAGCTGCTTCATTTATATCCCAGACCACGCCCCTACAGTATACCAAGCCATCTCTAAGCTACATAAGATCGCCGAGTCCGTTCATCAGGATGAAGGAAACTGGTCTTTGATAGGATGGTTTGGGAAAATACTGTCTATATGGGGATGGAAGATTCTTACCTTTATCGGAGCGACTTTGGCTATCCTCTTCTCATGTTGCCTTTGCCTACAATGTGGTCCCGCTATATGCGGGCTCTGCGCCACCCTGTGTCTTCCACATCCTGTGTCCCAGAAAGCAGAGAACGCAAAGATAATGTTGCAACAACAGCTTGTAGATTTCATGGCCATTGAAGTCGATTCAGATTAACAACAGCCTCTGTTTCCTTTGTCTGAGTAATGGCAAAAGGGTGGTCTGAGGAAATTCAAATTCGACCCCATCCTTTTTTAGTAACATCATTGCGCTGTTGCCCTCACTCAGGCACCTTCAACCTCTATAACGTTTCTATCGTATTATATGCTGTTGTACATATTACACAATCTTTCCTATTCTCTCGAGCTAAGTCCATTCTGAACCTCGGCTCGAAGCAACCAATTCTCGAGATAACCATCTATTGACCCTTGGTGACCGTTCTCCGGCCCTTACAGCTGTTTTACGAATCATCATCTCCAGCACGCAAACGCGCCCTGTCGTAAAGTAATTTAACTAAGGAATGGCTAAGCCACCTGACCTATCGGGTCGGGTAGAGAACACGACCTTATGGAAGGAATTTGTATTACCCATTATCCGGTATCTTGTACAAAGAATGTGTTCTTGTGGATGATTTGTATTTGTATTGCACATAAAGGGGGTTGTTGCTTTAGGGGATTCCAGCGCTACAAAAGACTGTGAGCCACGGATTGAAGTGGCAGTCTCCTAAGAACCTACTTACGATGTACTTCTGGGACAACTGTACCTAGCTGCAGCTAAATAAATTGAAGTTCCTATGCTAACAGAGTGTTCCGTGTCTCTGTAATTTGGAAGGCAAACTCAGAAGATTTCAGGCGTACCCTGCGCCGCCGGGCCTGACAAAGCCTGGTTCTTCACTTTGTCTACTCTTTTCTTCAGGACCAAAGTAACAAAACTCTATTTTAGCACTAACTTTTATCATACTGACCCATGCAAAAGAGCACTGTTTAAGTCATTTAAAAATATTGCTGGACTTTTTGTGTAATACAATCTTCTGACTAACTTCTGCATTTGAGAATGATGTACTGTTAACATTCTAAAATGAAGAAAAACACTTTGGCATACTTTTCTAGAAAGACAAGCCAGAGAATGACCTTACACACCAGTATTTTTTCTCACTCTGCAAGGATCTAGTCCTTGCAACATCTTAATCTTTTGTTTAACACTTTTTTTTTACTATAGACTCGTAAGATATTGAGTAAAGTATCAATACATTTCTGTCGTACACTGCAAATACTACTACAATCCCAAGTATACACTGTGGCTTTAGTACGTCTCCCTAGAACTTCATCAGCCATCACTTCTTCTACATTTCTAGGTACCATCTTTTCTTTTTCAACTGGACAACCGTTTTTAACCTCATAAGCACGACCAGATGTATGAACTGCCTGCAATAAAGTATTGGTTTGAAAATAGCTCTCTTCATAAAAAAAAAGGCTCTGAACTTGAACTGTGTTTCCATTCACCCAAAAAAATATCACAAAAGTTAATTCTGTTAATTAATCTCTTCTTTTTACTTCTGGCCTTCATAAAATGTGTTGGCGTATCTAATGATCGAATTCTGTTTAAAACTAACATGAATAGTTTCCTTTTTAATTCAAAAGCCTTTTCAAAAATAGTTTACATCTGTTCCTTCTTTATATAAAATGCTGATCTTTTTTTATATTTCTTCACATCTTTTAACAAATTAAAGACAACTCTATTGTAAAACATTCTTTTCCTTATTTCATCAAATTAATTCTTACTCCTTTTACCATCCATTGGTTTTTTAGAGCAAAATGTCCCGTTAATTTCTCCTTTTTTCTTTTTATTCTTCTTTGTTTGTTGAGGCATTCTTTCTACTTTCCACACTATGCACACTGTTTCTAGCCTTTGAAAGTTTTTTAATAAATTCTTTTGTTCTCTTACCGCAAGACTTTTTCTTTTTTCCCACATGTTGTCTGTCATCTAATTCTTGCTGTTGTGTTTTCTTCAAATAATAGTCCTTTTTTGTTGTTTGCTCTTTTCAGTTTTTTTAGTCATGGTAAGTTTTTTTTAATGATGATGAACAATATCTGTTAAAAAAAATATATATATATATATAATCTAAATATACTACTATATTAGTAAAATAACATGTTTATATAAATACCATTTAAATGATTTGTTTTAAAATCACAATCCATATACTACAGTACAGAAGGTATTAGCTGGATAATTGTAGGAGTCAATGAGTAGTGTTTATGTGTTTAGAGGACTACATCAATAGTGGATAGATGATTGTAATACTGGATGTATTAGTACCTGGGTCATTCCATGAGTACATGGGTACTGACTGGAGGATTAGAGTACTGCAACAAAAGAGAATGGCAAATTTATAAGTGCCTTTGTTTTGGCACAGTGATTGGATAAAGACAAGCTTCTCACAGGATGATTCCAGGAGTGGACAGAGAGTGACAGTGTGAATGGTGGACTGCATGGGTACTACCTGGATTATTGCAGTAGTCTGCAGGGGGTAAAGGGACTGGATAGATTATGCACATTTGACTGTAGCACTGTGTGTCTTAATGCATGAGTCATTGTACAAGTGCATGCATATTGACGGATGGGTTAGAGAGCTGTTGGTTGACAGCTGGGTGAGTTTATAAGTGCTTGTGTTTTGGTAAAGAGATTAGCTAAGGGCATGGTTCTGTCACGATGATTGCAAGAGTGGACAGAGAGTGACAGTGTGATTGAGGCACTGCCTCAGACCTACTTGGGTTATTGCAGGAGTGAATCAGTACTCTGAAGGGGATTGGGGCACTGCATAGATTTTGCACATTTGATTGTAGCACTGCGTGTCTTAATGCCTGAGTCATTGTACAAGTGCATAGATAGGGACTGGATAGTTAGAGTGCTGGTAGTTGACAGGAGGGCGAATGTATAAGTGCTTGTATTTCAGCAAATTGATTAGATAACGACATGGTTCTGTTAGGATGATTGCAGGAGTTTACAGAGAGTAACAGTGTGATTGGGGCTCTGCATGAGTGAATCAGTACTCTGCAGGGGGTTAGGGAACCACATAGATTGTGCACATTTGACAGTAGCAGTGCGTGCCTTAATGCCTGAGTCATTGTACAAGTGCAAGTATAGTGACTGGATAGTTAGAGTGCTGGTAGTTGACAGCAGGGTGAGTTTATAAGTGCTTGTGTTTTGGCACAGTGATTAGATAAAGACAAGCTTCTGACAGAATGATTCCAGGAGTGGACAGAGAGTGACTGTATGATTGGTGGACTGCATGGGTACTACCTGGGTTATTGCAGGAGTGAAACAGTTATCTGCAGGGGGTTAGGGGACTGGTTAGATTATGCACATTTGACTGTAGGACTGCGTGTGTTAATGCATGAGTCATTGTACAAGATCATAGATAGGGACTGGATAGTTAGAGTGCTGGCAGTTGACAGAAGGGTGAATTTAAAAGTGCTTGTGTTTCGGCAAAGTGATTAGATAAGGATATGGTTATGTCAGGATGATTGCATGAGTGGACAGAGAGTGGCAGTGTCATTGAGGCACTGCATGAGTAGTACCTGGAATATTGCAAGAGTGAATCAGTACTCTGCAGGGGATTAGGCGATTGCATAGATTGTGCTCATTTGACAGTAGCACTGTGTGTCGTAATGCCTGAGTCATTGTACAAGTGCATGCATATTGACTGGTGGGTTAGAGAGCTGGTGGTTGACAGCAGGGTGAGTTTATAAGTCCTTTTGTTTTGGTAAAGAGATTAGATAAGGGCATGGTTCTGTCAGGATGATTGCAAGAGTGGACAGAGAGTGACAGTGTGATTGGGGCACTGCCTGAGTCCTACTTGGGTTATTGCAGGAGTGAATCAGTACTCTGTAGGGGATTAGGGGACTGCATAGATTCTGCACATTTGACTGTAGCACTGCATGTCTTAGTGCCTGAGTCATTGTACAAGTGCATAGATAGGGACTGGATAGTAAGAGTGCTGGTAGTTGACAGCAGGGTGAGTTTATATGTGCTTGTGTTTCTGCATAGTGATTAGATAAGGACATGGTTCTGTTAGGATAATAGAAGGAGTGGTCAGAGAGTGACAGTTTGATTGGGGCACTGCATGAGTACTACTTGGGTTATTGCAGGAGTGAATAAGTAGTCTGCAGGGGGTTAGAGGACTGGATAGATTGTGCACATTTGACTGTAGCACTGCATGTCTTAATGCCTGAATCATTGTACAAGTGCATGGATAGGGACTGGATAGTTAGAGTGCTGGTAGTTGACAGCAGGGTGAGTTTATAAGTGCTTGTGTTTCGGCATAGTGATTAGAGAAGGACATGGTTCTGCCAGGATAATTGCATAAGTGGACAGAGAGTGACAGTGTGATTGAGGCACTGCATGAGTAGTACCTGGAATATTGCAAGAGTGAATCAGTACTCTGCAGGTAATTAGGGGATTGCATAGATTATGCTCATTTGACTGTAGCACTGCGTGTCTTAATGCCTGAGTCATTGTACAAGTGTATGCATATTGACTGGTGGGTTCGAGTGCTGGTAGTTGACAGCAAGGTGAGTTTATAAGTGCGTGTGTTTTGGCACAGTGATTAGATAAAGACAAGCTTCTGACAGAATGATTCCAGGAGTGGACAGAGAGTGACAGTGTGATTGGTGGACTGCATGGGTACTACCTGGGTTATTGCAGGAGTGAATCAGTAATCTGCAGGGGGTTAGGGGACTGGATAGATTGTGCACATTTAACTGTAGCACTGCGTGTGTTAATGCCTGAGTCATTGTACAAGTGCATGGATACTGACTGGATAGTTAAAGTGCTGGTAGTTGACTGCCGGGTGAGTTTATTAGTGCTTGTATTTCAGCACAGTGATTAGATAAAGACAGACTTCTGACAGGATGATTCCAGGAGTGGACAGAGAGTGACAGTGTGATTGGTGCACTGCATATGTTAATGCCTGAGTCATTGTACAAGTGCATGGATACTGACTGGATAGTTAGAGTGCTGGTAGTTAACAGCAGGGTGAGTTTATAATTGCTTGTATTTCAGCACAGTGAATAGATAAGGACATTGCAGGAGGGGACAGAGAGTGACAGTGTGATTGGGGCGCTGCATGAGTACTACTTGGGTTATTGCGGGAGTGAATCAGTACTCTGCATGGGATTAGGGGACTGGATAGATTGTGCTCATTTGACTGTAGCACTGCATGTCTTAATGCCTGAGTCATTGTACAAGTGCATGGATCGAGACTGGATAGTTAGAGTGCTGGTAGTTGACAGCAAGGTGAGATTATAAGTGCTTGTGTTTCGGCACAGTGATTAGATAAGGACATGGTTCTGCCAGGATGATTGCATGAGTGGACAGAGAGTGACAGTGTGATTGAGGCACTGCATGAGTAGTACCTGGAATATTGAAAGAGTGAATCAGTACTCTACAGGGTTTTAGGGAACTGCATAAATTGTGCACATTTGCCTGTAGCACTGCATGTCTTAATGCCTGAGTTATTTTGCAAGTGCATGGATAGTGACTGGATAGTTTGAGTGCTGGTAGTTGACAGCAGGGTGAGTTTATAAGTGCTTGTGTTTTGGCACAAAGATTAGATAAGGACAAATGTTCTATCAGGATGATTGCAAGAGTGGACAGAGATTGACAGTGTGATTGGAGCTCTGCAACCAGTATTGGCAAACTTTCCCTCTATTTTTCTATACATATACACATAAGCCACAAATGGCATTGCTTCCCAGTGTTTTTCAAATTGAAAAACGAATTTCCATTGGTCATAGAGAATAATACTTTTCAACTAACATCTTCACCCCTTGTCCTTAATGTCAGTTTCCATAGCAACAGATCATGCAACATTCAATGTAGCTGCCAGGTCACAAGTTCACCACACAATGTTGCAAATGACAACAGCAGGTGTGGTTGGCTTTGCAAAGCATGCCCTTATCCTTTCTGCTGTACCTTTCCAACATTTGTTAATAACCAATAAGAAACATGCTTTCTAAATAAAGTAAAATGCACCCTATATTTGAATGTAGTTAGTTCTTAAACAGCATGTTGTCCATCATTTTAGATAGATTTCATTCTACCACCTGCCTACCTCAGCTACAGACATCTTTTGATTACCTACCGAGATCCCTTCATGATGCTTTCAGTGTGGATTGTTGGGCACAGCTATGTTTTCTGGTGCAAAAGGTATGCTGAAAGAAGAGGTATTGACAAAGACCTAGCTTTGTAAAATGGCTCGAGCCCCCCAACACAGGTTATTTATGTTTTTTAAACAAGCCCTGGGGGTGGCGGTCCCTGGGGCTGTGGGGGGGCCATGTGCCCCCCGCAAATATTTCAGAAAAGCTCCAGGGGTGGCGGTCCCCGGGGCTTGGGGGGGCTTTGGTGGTCCCCACACAATAAATAAAAAAAGCCCCGGGGATGGGGGTCCCTGGGTTTGTGGGGGTGCCGTGTGCCCCCGCAAATATTTAAGGAAAGATCCGGGGATGGCAGTCCCCGGGGCTGTGGGAATCTCCCTGGGCCTCCGCAATTATAATATTACATGCCCCCAGGACTTGGCCCACCCGGGGCTAAATATTAACGAAGCGCTTTTTTTTTCCGGTTGAAATTCACCCTGGGTGCAGGCCGAGGGGGTCAGGGTATTGCTACTCTGCCCCCTTTTCTTCTTTCTCACCATCGTTTCCCTCTTTTCCTCTGACTCGGTCACAAGATGACTGCCAACACTTGCTGGTTTAGAGAGTTGACAGCCAATTAGAATAAAGCTCGTGGTCGGGAGGGTGCGCGGAACCACCGTGCGGGTCCACGGATCTACCGCGCCTCTATATATTGAAACTTTTATTTTTTGATTTTCTTAGCAACTACTGAATTTTGCCAAATTTGGTCTAATTCTGTTCAGCAGTTTGAGCTGTAGCCATGTCTAAAGTTTCCTATGGGAAATTGATTTTCTGGCCTCTTGTTTTTTTTTTATTTCTCAGGAACTACTGAACGGATTTACACCATTTAACAAAAAGGGCTCTTTTTGAACCAAGGGCTCCCTTTTAGCCAAATTTGTTGTAATTCCGTTCAGCAGTTAGGGCTGTAGCCGCGTCTAAAGTTTCATATGGTAAATAACATGGAGAAAACACGTTTTGGGACCCCCTTTTTTTCTCGGCTCCTGCTTGGTGAATCACCCCAAAACTTTCAGAATAGGAGCTGACCGGAGTGGCCACAAGTTTTGAAAATTTCACGAAGGTTTGTCAACCGGCACCAAAGTTATTGGGGATAAAAAACGCTTTTCCTTTGGAAACTAGGTCCTAACTATAACTATCTTCTGGCAAGCGCCAGTAGATAATATATATATATATATATATATATATATATATATATATATATATATATATAATCTACTGGCGGTCACCAGTAGGTATTTATAGTTAGGACCTATTATCCATAGGAAAATCGTAACATTCTTTTCCCAATAACTTTGGCGTCGGTTGACGAATCTTCGCGAAACAGGAGCAGCCTGTCAGTTGATGCCTTTGTGTTCTACTGCAGCTTCCCAGAGTGTTCTAAAGAACAACTAGAGCGCTAACAGTCTAACTTATTACAAAATTATGGCACACCTGAAGCCATCTTGATTGGAATAAACTGGTAACTCTTAAAACATTTAATTTAAAAAGGAACAAAATGAGGGGGTTCATTTTGTCATATAAATTATGTTTAGTGCTGTAGAAAGAAAAATTAGGACATGTTTTAAGTGAGATCTCAAATATTTTCCTGTTATATTTCAACAAGAGCAGCCTGTCAGTTAATGCCTTTGTGTTCTACTGCAGCTTCCGAGAGTGTTCTAAAGAACAACTAGAGAGCTAACAGTCTTACTTATGACAAAATTATGGCACACCTGAAGCCATCTTGATTGGAATAGACTGGTAACCCTTAAAACATTTAATTTAAAAAGGAACAAAATGAGGGGGTTCATTTTGCCATAGAAAGTATGGTTAGAGCTGCAGAAATTTAGGGCATGTTTTAAGTGAGATCTCAAATCCTCTTCTATTTCATTAGAAAATTCTGACATGCAGACTGAAACAATCACTTTCAATACCAGCAGTAGACTTCCAGTTAACTCCCTGGTGAGCAGCAGCTTTACTACAGTGATCTAATGAACAGCTAGAGTGCTGGCATTCTGAATTTATGGCAGATGTGTGACACATCTGAATGCCTTCTTGATGGAATCGAAGTAAAAAAGTGAAAGCATTTCCTACTGAGGAGACTGCAGTAAATAAGGAAATTAGGAAACTTCATAACAAATAAGTCTCCCAAGATGGCCAGCAGAGAAAAAAGAGCCCAAATGTAGCACAAATATCACCCAGATGTTGCCTACATATAGCCCAATGACAGAAGTGTGCAAAACACTTTTTATTTTTAGTTTTTCTGCAGTTTTATATAGTGCAGACTGGTCAGGTATTGGAGCGTTACATCTTACTTGGATCCCTTATTGCGTATTTTGCACAAAGTACATGAGACTGATCTTGTGAAACATTGAACTTTACGATTCTGTTAACCTGAAGTTGCTCTGAACCGGGCTTTGCAACACCCGTTTTTACCTACTGGTTTTAATTAATTCTCACTGTATTGTATTAGGAAAGATTTACTGTTTTCAAGTACACTTTTATGATCTATGTTTCTAAATCAGATCGAATAAAGTTTAATGAATTCTATGGCAGGACGGAGGCGAGGGTTATGCATATCTTTCCTCACTTTATTTGCATAGCAGTTGAAAGAAAACGTAACACAACAATCATTAAACAAAAGACTACACTACCCATGAACCATTAGGGGGAGTCTCCAAGGCAACTATAGTCCAATCATATCACATTCCTGACGTCCCTTCCGCTTCCTCTTTCTTCACTGCTCGTCAGTTAAGTGCATTCCTTACAGTCTTGGCTTAATCTGATGTTGTTGCTATTTGTATAGCGGTTTCTTGTGCACGTTATTAGCATTATTGCTTTGGTATTGTTTCATATTCCCTCCGCAGCAGGCTCTTGCCCGAGAGCGTTCTCCCCCTCGCAGTATTTCCCGCTGTGCGCTCTGCGCACGGTGAGATCCTGTCAGTCATGTCTGGTCCAAGCGAGGCAGCTCCGTCGTGCGCTCCCGTTGGTCTTTACGAGCGTTTGGGAATCAGGTCACTCCTTTAGTGTCTGCTTGATTCCCGACCAACCCTCGCCTAATATTGACACCGCTATGCGGTGATTTCCCAACACGGCCACATTAGTGGTATTGCGCCTCAGTCTATTCTTATAACAGCTTCGGGGAAAGCCCAGCTGTTGGACCACCGGCGAGGAAGCTGCCTTAAGGATTTTAGGGTATTTGTTCTCTGCTCACACCCTCTGCTATCATGTCTTCTCCAGAAGACCATTTGTACTCCTCCTACCAGGAAGTGGAGGAGGAATGGCCCCCCAACTTCTCCCTCCAGCAGTGGACCAAGCCCTCTCTCTGGCAATTTCTAGGGCTCTGGCTCCTCTTAGGGATCAGGTTGATAAACTGGCAAAAAGCAGCCCTGGGGTGTTCAGTGACCCAGCTCTGGTGGTGGTGAGTCCCAGTAGCTCCCAGATGGGGAATAAAAGGACCATTAAGCATAACGCGGGGCACTTGGAAGGATTTGATAAACTTACGGAGACCTTCCTCAAGAATGCGTGAATGCTAAAACATGCACCCTGCCGGGAGTAGGAGGAGAATTGCGACGCTGTCACCACTATTGTAGACCCCGATGGCGGGTTTCCCTTAGAGGGAGAGGGTGTATCAGAGGACGATTTCTCCTCCGATGAGGATAAGGACTCGGCGTGTCCCTGGCATCCAGAGTCCCACTCCTCTCAGTCCTAGGTTGGGGACGGGGTCCACTCAGACATGTTCGAGACTACCCAAATTTACCATCCTAGGTCAGCGGAGTGGACCCCTGACACCAAAGTGACAGAGTATGTGGTGGGGAAAATCCCTCAACCCCTTGAAAGGGAGGTCAGGAATAGGATGAGTGAAGACTGCTCCAGGCCCTCACTGAAGGGGAAGGTGGCACACACGCCTGAAATTGATGAGAAACTATGTACCTTTTTCTCCAAGTATATGAGAAATCCCAAGAAAGGAATTGATAGGTCTTGGACGTGGTAGGGCCCTTGACCCAAATTATTCAATTGGTGCAGTGTTCAAAAGAGTCAGGATCCCCTTTGTCCATGGATATTGTGGCTGGTTGGGTGCACTACCCTAAACCCTAAAACACTAGCCCCTCCACAACCCAAACACCACTGCACTACCCTAAACCCCCTAAAACACTGCCCCCAGCACGACACCCTACACTACCCAAACATAACTGCACTACCCTAAACCCTGAAACACTACCACCAGCACGACTCTCTACACTACCTAAACACCACTGCACTACCCTAAACCCTAAATCTACCCCCAGCACAACCTCCTACACTACACAAACACCACTGCAGTACCCTAAACCCTAAAACACTACCCCTAGCATGACCCCCTTCACTACACAAACACCACTGCACTGCCTTAAACCCTAAAACACTACCCCAGCATGGCCCCCTACACTACACAAACACAACTGCACTCCCCTAAATACTAAATCTACCCCCAGCATGACCCCCTACACTACACAAACACCACTGCACTACCCTACACCCTAAAACACTACCCCCAGCACGACCCTCTTCACTACCCAAACACCACTGCACGACCCTAAACCCTAAAACACGACCCCCTACACTACACAAACACCACTGCACTACCCTAAACCCTAAAACACTACCCTCTACACAACACAAACACCCCTAAACCCTAAAACACAACCCCAGCACTACCCCTACACTACCCAAACATCACTGCACTACCAAAAACCCTAAAACACTACCCCCAGCACAACCCCTACACTACACAAACACCACTGCACTACCCCAAACCATAAAACACTATCCCAAGCACGACTCCCTACACTACCCAAACACTACTGCACTTCCCTAAACCCTAAATCTATCCCCATCATGACCCCTTATACTACCCAAACACCACTGCACTATGCTAAACCACAAAACACTACCCCCATCATGACCCCCACACTACACAAACACCACTGCACTACCCTAAACCCTAAAACACCACTCCCACCATGACCCCCTACACTACCCATACACCACTGCACAACCCTAAACCATAAAACACTACCCCCAGCACGACCCCCTACACTACCCAAACACCACTGCACTGCCCTAAACCCTAAAACACTACCCCCAGCACGACCCCCTACACTACCCAAACACCACTGCACTACCCTAAACCCTAGAGGAAAAAAACACCCCATGCCCAATCCCGCTTACCTCTCACTCCTCGTGGTTCCTCTCTCCTCGTGGTTCCTGCTTCACGTCATCTCTGAGGGGTGGTGCACGTCATTGTAATGGTATCACAAAGTAAAAAAGTCATTGTAACAGCTGTTTACCAATCAAAGCTGGCCCCCGTTCTTCAGTGAGACGTTTATTTGATTAATTAGGAGGAAGGAATGTGTTTTTTATACCGAAAAGTGCATTCCCAGCTGTTGTATTGTGAGAGTGTCTGCGTGGCCTGGTTTCACTTCAGGTAAGAAAGTGGAAGAGTCTGTTTGGATCTAAAGGAGTTCTGTTGTTGGACGGGGCCAGCGCGACACATCATCAGAAAACATAGCTAATGGAAAGCGTCCTCCCTGAAGTGTGGAGCAGTGCCATGAGAGGTCAACGAGTGTGCGTCCCACCGCAGTATGACCGTACCTCGTGACCCATGTGCCGCCTCCAGGGTACGAGAGGCAGAAGCGGCATCGCAGGTCTTCTTGAAGTCCTTTGTAGCACTAATTCTACATTTTGGTACTAGGGCATTTTAACTCATCAGGGTTGAATACAGCATATGTTTCAGTAACTTCATTTTCTCTGTTAGCTAAGGTCATCTTGTACAATACATCATCATCTGGTGTTTCAAAAGCTATTCCATCCGGAGTGCAGAATATAGTGCAGTTCATTTTGCACAACAGATCCCTACCTAATAAATTCACAGGACTGGTGTTACACACCACAAAGCGGTGCATTTCTGAAAATTTCCCTATGCTAACTTTCATGGGGTCTGTAAGATATGTTTTAATCTGTCTGTTGGACACACCAACTACTTAGATCGTTTCATCCGAGAGAGGAAGATTCTTAACATCAGCTGATCTAACAGTTGATCGAGTAGCACCAGTATCCACTAGGAAAGTAATATTTTCATCATTAACCTTCCCATCTACAAAAGGTCCTGTCTGGTCTACTTCTAGAGTTGCACCAAGTACGCACTCTCCTTCCTCCCTTCGGCACCGTCAATAGCTCTCTTCTGCGTCACTCTCATCGCGTTGCAGCCAATACTGCGAGATAGCGCTAGCGCTAGCGCGTGGCAGCTTATTTACCTGTTCTTCATTGTAGAATCACGATTCACTACTATACTTCTGTGTGTTTCTGTGGAAAAGGCGGCTTTGGAACCTGATTCTGTGGGGAAACAACTTGCTGCTGTTGCTGCAGTTGACCACTCACCTCATGCTGCACCTGTGGGTTCAATGATGGATTTTCATTGTTAGTACTCGGGGGAAATTTACACTCGGATTTCCAATGCCCTATCCTGCCGCAATTATGACATGGGAATTTCTTTTTAGCTTCTTCAATGTTCTCTTTGTACTTCCCATTATTAAATGTTGGCTTAGTCCCTGCTTGTTCCACAAATTTTGCTTCCTGTCTCTCCGCTACCTTTACCTGTGCCCACATTGCTTTCTCCTTTAACTTACGCTGTTTTGCTTCAATTTCATCACTGAAGTATTTAGCATGTCTCAATACTTCATCTATTTTCTTGTTTTGCCAATCGACCGTATGCTGTTTAATCATATCACCAATTTCTGGTCGTAAACCATATACAAATTTGTATACAAAATGGCTCAAATCCTTTTCACTCAGATTCTCGTCTCCGCTAAACTGCTTAAAAGCTTGTATTAGCCTTTCATAGTATGCATGTACTGACTCTTTACTTTCCTGGTGTGTTCGATCGATTTTTACCCAGTCTGTTTCTTTAGGGGGCACTTTATTCTTCAGAAATACCATAACCTGCTCATACTTCTTCATTACCTCGGGGTCTGGTGCTCCTGTTTTAGGATCTCTAGGATATTCCTTGGTTGGCCAATTTATCATCAATTTGCATTCTGACCATAGATCTGCTGGGACAGTTATGTCAAACAGACTATTCAAATCAATCCATAATACTTTAGATAATTTCACAAATCTATCTACCTGTCTGTACCACTCGACGGGCTTTTCGCGTAGTCGAGGGAAATCATTTGTAAAAGATAAAACATCCTGTCTCGTCCATGGCAAATGTACATATCCTCCTCCTGGAATTTCTCTCACAGGGCACTCTGTCACTACCTTCTCCTTTTCTCTTACAGGAAAGGCTGAAAATGTCTTATCTGAGGCATCATTGCGTTTTCTATACCACCTGCTTCTCCATTTATCCACGTCTCCCCATTTTCTCAGCAAAATGATTATGTCCTTAATCTGACCTAATCGTCCTGTGGTGTTCATATTTTCGATATCCTTTTCAGTGAATTCTACTCGATAAGGTTTCTGTAAGGCTTTTACCTTTTCAATATCAATACCCATTTCATTTGCTACTTCTTCTAACCTTTCATGCAAGTTTTTCGCTCTCCAGGTTACACTTTTACACAGAAATAATAATTCTTCATCCTGATACGTTTTCAATTTTTCTGTCGGGATAGTCCCTACAATTAATTCTTCCAATACCATTCGTAACTTGGCCACATGAATTGATTGGGATTCTTTGTCTTTCCTCTGCAAGCTTCTCAACCATTCACTTAGCTCGTCTGTTGATGGTCCTACTGGTTTTTCTATACTTCCGTGTCCAAAATCTTTTTGTGTTTCTGACACTGTCTCTATCATTGTCATACGTCTCTCTGCACAATTCTGATCTACAAATGGATTATTTGTAAAATTTGGTTCCATTACACTCATAGTCTGCCTCCATGGATTCTCATTCTGACTCAATCTTGGTTGTTCTACTGGGTTGCTATTTCTGTAAGGGACTGTCAAACAATGCTCACTGTCCTGTTTTTCAAAAATAGGCATTACTGGACCTATCATTACTGGAACAGTTACAGCTTCTAGATTCTTGGTCAATTCTCTTATTTTCTCAGTTAATTCCAGGGTTGTTTTTGCTAATTCTACAGAATTTTCTCCATCTGTTCTTCCTTCTGATCTCTTCTCTACTTCCCTGGTACCACTGTTTTTACTCAAACTTAGGGATTCTGGTTCCGATTTTATAATTCGCATCGTTTCTCTCATTGGGGCACTTGGAGTTAACATTTCTGGTTCTGATCGATACGGTGGTGGATTTTTTTAAAACATATCATCAAGAACATCATCCTCAGACTCATTTGCTCCATACCCTCTTCACTCCAAATTATGCCTCTTTTCTACACACTTTCGACCTTCTTTCTCTCCTACAGTTCTTACAGGGAACACACCCTCAGTCATGCCCGCTTCTCGCCATCTTTTCATTCGATCGCTATGTGTTTCGTGTAGGGGTGGGCGGAATTTGCGAAATTAACTTCCGCAAATTATCGCGAAAATGCAGAAAATTTCCCAAACACGCCGGAAATATCGCGAAGACGCGGAAGTTTTTTTGCCGCCTGTTCGCGGTATTTTTTGCGTGATCGCGGGTCGCCAACTTACCCATGCGGTTGCTCACGGGCGCGGCCATCTTGTTTTCACTTGTCCCGCCCTCTCGCGATGCTTACTTCCTGTTCCGGGTCGCGCAATGCATGTTCGCGCCTGTTCGCGGTCGATATTTCCTGTTCGCGACCGCTTTTACTTGATCGCGTTGCTTTTTGCTTGCTCGGGGAGAAAATATCGCGCGAACTTGCGCACGTGGTCGCAATGGGCGCCGCCATCTTGTTTTTCACTCTATTGCATGGTTCTGGGACCTGATTTTCAATCCTCCCTAAATCTTTTCAATCCTTTGTTTATAGCCATCATAGATCTTTATTACTTATTATTTCTCTAACTATTTTCCTGCTTCTATATTTTTGGTTTTTGTCTACTTTTTTTTGTTTTTTAGCTACTTTTTCTCTTTGTATTGCCCGCTATTTATTTCCTTTACTCCTTTATTTATTTTATCTTTTCTTTCCCGCCCCGTCCCCAGAACCATGTCCAAGGGCAGGGCTGTTCGCCGGCGCAGCCAGAGCCGCGACCGCCTTCCTTGCGGAAGGCAGCGCCCACAAGGGGTGCAGGCACGGGCCTTATTTGGGGAGGCGGAGTTGGCTGCACTAATTTTCTTTGTGCAGCGCCACCTCCCCTCAACCCTGGCAGCAGGTGGCAGGCCTGGGTCCGGGTACGGCCTCCGGGAGCGTCGGCAGCGGTGGGGGAAGGTGTGTCGCGTATCTCTGGGGTCCGGCGCACCCAGGCACAGCTGACGCACCGGTTGTCCGACATCCTGGACCGTGAGCAGGACCTGCTGGACCTGCTAGGAGTGGAGGTCCCGGGGCTTGGTGAGTACCTATTTAATTATTACAACTTTGTGTCTGTTTTTTTGCTCTATGTTATATATTGCGAATATCTTTTTTTCCTTCCAACCAGCTAGAATGTTGCTGCTTACAATACATTCCAGGTTAATAACGTTTAAAAGTCTTCTGTGATTATGACACAGGTGCTCTTCTGCGCTACTACTAATCTTACTTGTTTGCAGCTTTACGTTTGCGCTTGCTTAGCGTGATTCTTTACGAGTTTATTTGAGAGAAATTAAGTTACGTAATGCTACAGTGACTCACGTCCACTCCTTACTTTGTCCTGTCACTAATAGATAGGGGCGGATTGATACTTAGGTTTAGGTACTTTGTATGAGCTTCTAATTGGTTAGTGGTATGCGTGATGCCCCCCCTCACTCAGTTACGTGACGTGCTGCTAGTACGGCAGTCTTTAGAACCTTTTCTAGTTTGTTCAATGAGTGGAGGTAGGCTTAGCAGTTACTTAGCAGTAGCAGATCAGCATCAATCAAACCAAAATTTGGTGTATACAAAAAATGTAGTCATGTTCATGTGTCCTCCATGATTGGACCATACACATTGTTGAGGAATACAATGGAAATGCATACTTAATGTACAATTGGCATGCCTGGAATAGGTGGGCTAGGTTGGGTGGTACGTTGTACTACTACTTAGGCTTAGTTGTAACTTAGTTTTCTGGAATCAGAATGGAAGACTGGATTACTGTTGATAAATAGTAACTTAAGTAGTCGAACTGCGAATCCCCCGATATTACATGTTGACCAGATGAGATCGGTCAATGTAGTTATTGCAATTGTTGTTTACATAAGTGTTTTTTGACCGTTGTTGAAAAATATTGTATTTGTTTGACACCATCCATCAATGTTTGTCTCTTTCTTATATCTTTCCTGTCCATCAGCACCCAGGGGCAGACCGACAGGGACTGGGCAGTCGGCGGGACAGGAACACCACCAGGAGGACACCGCTGAGGGCTCCTCTGCTGGCCCCAGTAAGTCTTCTTGTTTTTAATAATATTTCTTATTCCATAACTTTTACTGCCCCATTTCTCCCGAACTATAGTGTGTTTCCAAATGCTATTTTTTTACCACCAATTATCCTTCGATCTGTACGGTTTCAAAAAGCTTATCCCTGCCTCCGCTATGATGACTGAGTACTACTACATACTATCAGTCTGTGTGTCTGTACTGTAGTAGCTAGTCTTGCCCAGTTGGCCAGTGCCACTCTTTGTGAAAGGTTGTAATATAAAACTCATATTCACCAGTAGCTCGTACAATCCGTTGGGTCGTTGTCTTGTACTACTTTTACTCTTATTGATGTTGAGGCTTTGAAAATTCACAGCAACAACAGCCCTACCAGATTTCTTAATATTTTGATATGATACCCTATAGGACATACCACTGTTGTAGGGATCTTGCACATACATTTGCACCAGAAAATAGGATGTTGGTGATGGTAGGTTGGACCTTCCTTGCACACCTCAATCAGAAATTCCGCACCCACCACAATTCCACTGCTTGACTATAGTACTGTCTTGTCATACCTATTAGGTCTCGGAACCCTCCCCCCAAGATACCCAACAAGTAGACAACCCAGAACATAACACACCCAACCTCAGTCATGGAAGCAATTCACATGCACACCCTTACTTTAATGTGCTCACTCGTGTAAGTTAGTCCACTCCACACCAAATACCACGAAGTCTATGTAAGTTTAAAATGTTTATTTCAATTTGAGAAGGTCTGTACACTGTTTTCTTAGCAGCACCAACCGGCAAATCAATAACATTAAAACAATATAAGCAGCCATCTAATCCCTCTCTGTTCCCAGACCGGTAATCAAGAATTCTCAGCGCCATGATGCTCCTTCCGGAGCGAACGCCGCGCTTTACAAATACCCCTACAAATACAAATACAAATACAAATATACATTGTTACACTTATACAGTTGGGAATGAAATCATGATAACTGAACAGTGGTGGAAGGCAGCAGCACCACCCCATAGCAATTTAGTTTATATACATTTATAAATGAAGATGTGAGTGAAGGGACCCCTCACCTCAGAAGAACCTAGTACTGGTAGTTGGTGCATCGTTCAGAAGCTCTGGTTCGTAGAAGGGAATCTTGCATCTGTAATGCGAAAAAAAAATGATGTGCGTTAGTATATTGCAACTTGCAAGCATTTCTCAGCCGTGCCAAAAAGTGTAGCATCTATGGATAAGCAATATGGACTAACAGTAACAGTAGTACACCAGTTCTTCCTAAAAAAGTGGCTTGTTAATGTTTGTTGACCGCTTGTACGCAGCGCGTAGACTAGACAGTAGCAGTGTGAGGCAGGTCATGTGGGCTCAAAGGTGTCTTAAGAAGCTGCAACGTAAAGGTAACGTCACATGTGCATGGCTAGGGCTAATCAAGCAAATGCTACAATGATCATATAACTATTAGTGTCTACTCTACTACTATCTGATTTATACTAGTGATGTATGTTAGTATTAACTCATTTTTCAACCTTGCTACTGATCAATAGGGGGGAGGTGTATATGACGCCTAATAAATGTGTAATGTTTTCTAGGCGCACTACCGACCACCATTGCTGGGGCCAGCGAAGGCGACGCCAAGGGCGAGGATGCGGCAGTTGCAGATAGCAACGGAGCGGTAGGGGGAGTGGCAGCACCAGTGGCAGGCGGTGGTAAGTTAGATTCATATTCTTTAACTATTGTTGAACTTGACAGCACACTCACTGCAAAGGTGTACTGTATGTATATGTATACTGTACAGTTGTGAATTAGGGCCCCATTAGGATGGTGGGCGTATTGCCTCCGCCGGGCCGGCTGGAATTCACTGCAGTCACCGCAGGGGCAAACCTCCCGCCATCCCTGTAGAAAATATTCAGACATGTCCAGGCGGAAAAGGGTTCAATATGGCGGTGGTGTCTCTCTCACCACACCGGCAGCCATATAATCTGCATTTTGGAATGCCTTTGCGTGGCGGCATTGCCGTCCGCCACGGAAAGGCATGCACACATTGCAGAGTATGCTTGGGGGCCCCCATGGAGGGTACCTACCGATGCTATGGTACCCCCCCGACTTTCAAAGCAAAACGTGACAGGCTCCGTGCGGGGCCCGTCATGTTGTGCTTGGAAAAGCAGCACAACATTTTAGCATTGCTTTCAGCAAAGCCAACCAGAATTTAAATTTTAAAAAACAGGGTGCGCCCGCCACTGTGCCGGGCGCATCATCCTAATTAATTGTCCCCACGGGACCCCCACCCTTTTTAGCAGTCGGATGGCGGGCGGACAAAGTCCGCCCGCTATCCGATGTCGTAAGTAAGTATGAGTTCTTGGGGACGTTTGAAGAGTGAACTAGAAGACTAGAATTCCCTTTAATTGGTATAGGACTAGGAGCCGGAGTATTGAGTAACCAATGTCCTCATCTATCTGATTTCAACTCCGCTTTGAAAGTTTTATGGAGAAGAGCACCTGGTGCACTGTTCAACTAAAAAGTGTAAGACAGGTGGAAGGAAGAAGGACGGGCGACATTTAAAATGTTATGTACTACTGTGCTTTATTTTATAGCGCTACTCTACCATGCCACTATGTGTATAAATAATTACCTTGTCCTACTGTTTTATTAAGACTATATTTTACAATTGTCTTGTTTTTTTCTTTTTGATACACAGCAACTCCGAAACTCAACCGGAAGGAGTTGGCCGCCAAGGCACGGCGCCGGAAGCTGGAGGCAATCCAGCAGGAATACCGGTGGCTGGTGGTCCTAGCCGAGGAGGAGGAGGAGACTGCAGCAGCTATTGAAGCCTCCTCCAGTGCCCCGGGCCCCAGCCACCGCCCTCCAGCGGTACGGCGCCACCGCCTGGCGGCTGCCCGCCGCCACCGTGTCATCTCCGGTGCCCCCCCCCCCACTGTGGCTGCAACTGCCGCGGCCTTAGACGCCGCGTCGCCCATTTAGAGGATGAGATGTGCCAGATGCGTGTCCTCCTCCAGTCCCGCCCCACCAGTTAGTCCCTGTCACTGCCCCTTTTTTAATTCCTGTTCTTTACTAGTTTTGCGTTTGACTTTTTTCTACTGTGGACAGTGGTTGGGCTTAGGGAGGTGGGTGGGTCAGCTTTTGTGGGTTTAGTTTATTTGTTAGGGTAAATTAAATATATTTTTCTATGTTACATGCAATGTTGTTAATGTTTTGTAGGTGGGGTAACTGTTTTACATCACACTGTTTCCTTGCTGGTGCATGGCCGCCCATAGCCTGTGTTTGATTTCAATAATTTGCTGACTCTATAAGACACAAACAGATAGATGCGACACACCTCACTCATTGACTGGTCCTTCTAGTACTTTCAGTCTGTCCTCTAGTCTATGCATTCTGTGGAGTGGTGTTTGAAAATGAAATCATTGACAACATGTCCATTATTAATTCTGCCTCCCCCAAACTTCTCTCTTACCGGTGCTTGATGTTTATGTCCAACTGTGGCACAGCACTGGCTGCATGGTGATGATGGTTTCCTTTTTCATACATGCCATGATTGGGGTGGTGGTGGTGGTAGTATAGTAGTAGTAGTATACACTGGCAGGGTGGCAGCATTTCCAAAAAAAGAAAAGGAGACAGTCAATCGCCTTTGAGAGACTGTTAGAGGAGTAGTTGAATGAAGTACATCACAGAATTTACCGAGCAACAATTATATGCTGAAATATTTGACAAAAAAACTGAATGGTGGTGATTATGAGGATAGCCTACTAGACAGAGTTACAAACTATAGTTTTGTCGACTCGAGTCACTTGACTATGCCTACAGTCTAACAGTTAGTGCTGTATATGAGGAATGACAACAAACAAATCCAATCAATGCCGGCAATTCATGCTGAGGTATATGTTCCTTTGTTAAATAAAATAACCTCTGAAATATCCTACTCATGGGTGGGCAAGCAGAAGAAGATCATCGCTCTGCATTGAAATTGAAGTAGTGTTGCTTTCACCACATCCGCCCCAGCAAGTGTGTGATTAAGTATTGGTGTACATTTAATTTAGTTACACCTCGACAATAAGTCACACAGCCCGGGGGAAGAGGGTTAGGGTTTGTTGAATGGATGGGAAGGGGGATTTTGGGAAAGGTTTGACATAGAAAAACAGTATGCATACATAGACAAACAAACGACAATCATTGAAGACTACCATACCATATCCATTCCATATGTTAAGGGAGAAAAAGGCAATGCATGCATGATGATGAGACCCGGATTACATACACTTCTATTTCTTGTTCTGTTCCGGCCTTAATACTTTAACAGATAGCAAATAGAAATTTTAAATATTGGTAGTGAAGAATCGTAAACACAGAGCACACGTAATGATGATTGATAATAACAACTCCAAGAACACACTGTTGTAAAGATTGTATCCAAGATATTAATCAAATTATTTAAAAGAAGTTAAAAGTGGATACTGTTACTGTCTTATCCTGGTCAAAAATGTGGACTGGTTTTTTGCATCTCGGCATTCCTCTTGCTCCTCTCGTCCATCAATCTTGGGTGTGTCGCCTCGCCACTCGCCACTGCCCGGCTGGAAGAAAAAGGTGATTGATTGGTAAGGTAATTAATATGCATTGTAATGTTTTACAAAGTTTTGGACAAGGCCCGGCCTGTAATTTTAGATTGAAAACCAAAGGGGATATTGAGAAAGAAAGTGAAAACAAATGCACAAGTGATGGTGTAGTGCAACAAGAACACTTTCCGAGGTGGCATGTATGCATATGCATCATCTCTACTCTAGTCTGTTTCCAGCATTGACCTTCAACAGTAACAGGAGAGATCAGGCCCACAGTGCTTACCATTAGCACATCCTACGTTAACACTTTAGAGTCCTTTTTTTTTCTCTCAAAGAGTTGGACAAACGCAAAGCACATTATCCATTCCAAACATAACATTTTACAGTTAAAGTTAGTAAAATCAATGCACTGCAGTCATCCCACCGCTACACTCTATTCAAGTTCTACACAGACATTTGGGTCTGCTGTGGTTGTTGTTGACGTGTTTACCTTTAGGCTTTTCCGTTTTATGCCACTCCTGAAACATCCTCCTCCTGACTTCATCATCATCTCTGATACTTTTACTGACTGAAGATCGGCCTACAGTATAAGTATAATTTTTATGACACAACCAGAGTAGAAATATAAATATTACTGACTTGAGTCATTCTTTATTGTGTACAGAAAGATAGATTACTACTAGTACACTTTGACATCACTTTGTGCACAACAAACAACGCAAACACAAAGACCAATAGCTCAGAGTCAGGTGTCCAATGCATGCCATTAATTGTCATCATTCATTACCTGTTCCTTCTCATCTTAAGTTAACGGGCCGTCTCTTTCGCCATCATCATGATGGATGGTGCTGTTAAGTCACAGTCATTTGCATTGCGCAGATTGAGTGAGTCCCCTTCCTGTATTGAATTAAAAGCAATGTATCACCAAGATGCAGGAGAAGTATACATTTCTTGTTTGCAAGAAGGGGAAAATTAGTGTGTTCTGTAGAAAGTTGATTAGTGGCAGTGCACAATTACATCAATTCATGCGCAACACACACAACAAAATCTACATCATTCAGTCTGCCATTCTGCGGCCAATGCATGGCATCAATCATTACCTGTTGCATCTCATCTCGTTAACGCTGCAGGCCGTCTCTTTCGCCATCATCATGATGGACGGTGCTGTTAAGTCACAGTCATTTGCATTGCGCAGATTGAGTGAGTCCCCTTCCTGTATTGAATTAAAAGCAATGTATCACCAAGATGCAGGAGAAGTACACATTTCTTGTTTGCAAGAAGGGGACAATTAGTGTGTTCTGTAGAAAGTTGATTAGTGGCAGTGCACAATTACATCAATTCATGCGCAACACACACAACAAAATCTACATCATTCAGTCTGCCATTCTGCGGCCAATGCATGGCATCAATCATTACCTGTTGCATCTTATTTTCAGTTAATGGCCAGTCTCTCTCGGCTCTGAAAGAGGATAGCTATAGAAGTCATCAGATTCATGGTCCACTTGTTTTGGAAGGACGAGGAAAGTTTGAATTTGTTGTTACCATCATCCAATCATCATTCATGAGGGAAATGGAATTGACCAGGAGATGCAGTATGATCGAGCGGAGGAGCTGGATTCTGAGGACTGTAGTGTCAAATGGCAGACACCTGAAACTTGTATCTTAAATTAGAAGAGTAGAAGACGGTGATAATGCATTTGTTGCGATTCACAAGTTTATAACCGGAACGACAGACACAAACAAAGGGGGAAAAAAGGGAGGAAGACAGTAAGTGCAAGCCTAATTGTCAGGGAAGTATAGCTCGTCCTCAAACTCTGGGGGATCTTCCAGTAGTAGGTAATCATCTGACACAATACTTCCGTCACCTGAGCCGATGTCCTCATCTTTAGGGGTGGGCGGAATTTGCGAAAGCGACTTTCGCAAATTATCGCGAAAATGTTTGAAATCTCCGCAAACACGTGGAAATATCGCGAAGATGCAGAAGTTTTTTTCCCGCCCGTTTGCGGTATTTTCTGCGTGTTCGCGGCTCGCCAACTTACCCATGCGGTTGCTTGCGGGCGCGGCCATCTTGTTTTCACTCTTCTCGCCGTGCATGATCACGAGAAGAAAGACGTGATCGCGCGACGCATGACATCACTGCGGGCGCGAAATGTCGCGAGACAGCGCAAATGGCTAAAACAATACAACATCTCATGGAGAACGCGACCGGATCAAGAAAACTTGTCGGCGAACGCAGGGATTCTGGTAAGGCGATCGCGCACGCACGAGAATGTATTATATTACAGCGCGAGCAAGAAACAAATTATCGCCAAGCTGCGGAAACCGGAAATTTTGACATTTTCGCGCTCTCCGCGGAACGCGAAAATGTCAAATTATCGCAATTTCCGCGAACGGAACGAAATTTTCGCCCAGGCCTACTCATCTTCCTCTGTTGATTCATGCATTGTGTAATTCGGTGGTATGAAGTGCTGATTCATTTTGATCATTGTTAACCTCTCCACGTTTTTTGGAGATAGACTGGTCCTTCTCAAGGTTACAATGGAACCAGCAGCACTGAAAACACGTTCGGAAGAGACACTTGCGACAGGGCAAGCCAGATAGCTTATCGCCAGCCTGCTGAGCTGTGGCCATTCAGACCTTTTCCTATACCAATACTGCACTGGGTTTTGATCAACGTACACCTCTGTTGGGTCGTCCAGATAGGCCTTGACCATCTGCTCAATGTTCAGGGTTGCTGCTGGTAAGCTTTTGTGCTGTTTTTTCTGTGCATCAGCACTGTGCTTAAGGCCCATCTTTACATACCAATCTGATAATGATTGTACTCGGCCGAATGATCCAGTTATTGTTTTTGCAGTCGATGGTGATGGTGAGTGTTGAGATTGTGAGCCAACCGCACTGCCCTCAGCCGACGAAGTTGCACTTGATTCTGCATGGCCTGCTTCAGTATCAGTACTTGTTGTGGGTTGATGTGGTGGGCTTTTAATTAGCAGCCCTTCGTTTTCCAACTCGATGGCTGCTTCAGCTATACAACTTTTGTAGCGGGCAACATCATTGTCGGAAAAAGAAAGGAATAGTCCTAATTTTGCACGTGGGTCCAGAATTGTGGCACAAATGTAATGTTCTTGTGACAAAATTTTATTTTGTATCCTTACATTTTCTGATAAGCGCCTGGATAAGCTCTCCACCAAGTCATGGGCTTGCCTTCTGTCCTCTACACCTTTGTAGGATTCAGACACATTATTCAGCTCATGCTCTAGCATTTGCAACAATGGGATAGCTTGGCCCATTGTACAGTCCTCCTTGCTGACTTCACGTGTGAAGACCTCAAAAGGAGACAGCATCTCAGTCAGGCATTTAATTAGGGTCCATTGCTCCCTCTGAAGAGTCATGCCTTTAACACTAGCAGCATCCCTGCTTCTGTACCAGACATATTCATGGAGTGACCTGTGCTGTTCGTACAGACGATCAAGCATGTAATACGTTGAGTTCCTACGTGTTGCCACCTCCTGGATGAGTGCCTTGACTGGCATCCTAAGTTCACGTTGGATGATCCTCAGCTGCTTCCGAGCTTTAAAAGAATGGCTGAAATGAGTGCATATTCTTCGGCAGATGGCCAGTAAATTGCTTACTATGGGTTCTTTTTTCAGAAAGTCTTGCACTATAATGTTTATGCAGTGTGCCAAACACGGAACCCTGAAATAGGAACCAAGTTCCATGGCCTTCAGTACATTACTGCCATTGTCTGTGGCAACAAAGCCAATACCAAGCCCTCTGGGCCGCAGCCATTCCAAAACCTTGGTGCGAAACTCTTCTAAAATGTTTTCAGCCGTATGAGATTTCTCCATGGCGAACATGGCTACAGTTGCATGTTTCCGAGTACCTTCAAAAATCGCAGCTGTGTCAACAACACCTCGTGCAGATAGTTGATCTCTAACCCCCACAAAAGAGATCCAGTGTGCAGTGATGCACATGTAATCTGTGGCTTGGCAACTGCTCCACATGTCTGTTGTCAGGTGGATATTGTGCACAGCACTCTGCCGCAAACCTTGACCAACCAAGTCCAGCACATCATGATGTAGTGTCGGAACAGCAATTCTTGCAAAATAGGACCGGCTGGGAACTTTCCATTTCGGGCAGATGGCAGACACAAATTCAAGGAAACCCACCACTTCCACAAATGAAAAAGGAAGAAGGTCCAGCGCTAACATTTTAGCCAGCTTCGCATTGTACAATCATGCCGTTGGGTGGTTGCGTTGGAACTGCCCCTCCAACCTAAACATGCTGTCAATGGTAGGCTGGCTTACTTTCCTTAGTGGTGCTGTTTTCATTAACCCACTAAGGCTCAACGACACAGATTGTCTCATTGAGGTACTCGCCGGTCACCTTGGTGTCTCACCCACACTCTGAGTATGGCTCTTACTGCGGTGCCACTCTGATGTTACTGAGGAGGATGTGGGTGTTACCACTGCAGTGACTGCACTACTGGAGACAGGGCTAGAAATGCCTCCCTGTTCTTCACCTGCCACCACAGTAATATCGCTCCCTGATTCCTGACCAACTTCAAAGGGTTTAGTTTTTCTACTTTCTTTTAACTTAAGTAGGTGATCCTCCCACACGATAGTGTGGTGTATTTTTAGATGACTTGCTTGTCCTCCGGTACCATAGTTTGTACCAAGCTTACCACGCTGAACACCTTGCCGACAAATTGAGCATATAGCAACGTTCTCCTCCTTGGCGCTAACAGAACAGAAGTCCCAAACTGGGGAGGAGAACTTTCTGGCACTGCTGGATGTGCCACTTTCAACACCAGATGAACTTGAGGGGGTGCTTGAAAATATGTGACCCTGTCCACCTACACTGTGACTTTTACTACCAATTCCTATTGAGATGGTTGAGCTGGATGTAGGTCCCTGCCGGGCCTTGGAAAATATGTCAGCTGGAGGTAGTGGTGGTGTAACCTGTGTTGGTGAGATCCGTGCTACATCCCGCTCAGTAGCAGCCTTTCTGGATAGGGTGAGAATGTCGGTCTCCAATCCCTTTGGGGCGGGAGTAATGTGCGTGATGACTGGCTCGTCTTCATCAACATCATCACCCCCCTCTTCTACATCTACCTCCATAACTCTAAGTTTTTCTGGGACCTTCCTTTTCAGAAGCAATGTCTTGTGGCGTACTTCACTCTCAGACCGAGCTGGTGGGACCCAAGTGTCATCACGATCATCAGAAGCGGGGCTTGAAGAAGAAGATGATGGACTAAGCCTCCTTTTCCTTGCTGGTGGTCTGGAAGACAATTGATCTTCTGAAACAATGGTTTGACTTCGCTCCACTTTGTCTGCAGTAAGCTCGATTTCCTGAAATGCCCCTACGTCAGGAGCAACAACTACTATGGTTGGCTGTTGCGGCGGCTGCTGCTGTTCTGGTTGCGGCGGCTGCTGCTGCTGTTCTGGTTGCGGCGGCTGCTGCTGCTGTTCTGGTTGCGGCGGCTGCTGCTGCTGTTCTGGTTGCGGCGGCTGCTGCTGCTGTTCTGGTTGAGGCGGCTGCTGCTGCTGTTCTGGTTGCGGCGGCTGCTGTTCTGGTTGCGCCGGCTGCTGCTGTTCTGGTTGCGGCGGCTTGACACTGATCTGCTGAGTTTGCGCCTGCGTTGAACTTGATTGTGTACTACTTTGCGGTAATGACATTTCTTCAACATCGCTGCTCGTTAGTAGACTGGCTACCTCTGCGACACTAAAGCCCTTGGGCCTAGGTTGGTGGGGTTGGACCGCTGTGCTGCTCCCAGCTTGGTTCCCGGACAACGCTTTGGTGCCAAAAAAAAACATTGGCCGGCACACCACCAGTCGTGGTTAATGCCACTTCCTTTTTCTGTTCCTTCTTCTCACCGGCAACTTTCTTGGTACTGGACCTGGTACCTTTCTTTGGGGCCATCTTCTTCAGATGTCAGGCAGGAGGCAGATGCACAACAAGTTCTGGTCACACGTGGGCGTGATGCGCAGCAGGACTTCTGTCTGGCTGGCAGTACAACGGGTAGCCAGGTGATGCCGATGACACCTCCTACTCTGTTTTTTGTGCACCTAAAAGCAAAGAAGACAGGAGAAGAACGTCAGTGAAATGTTGCATTTGTTTTTGTGGTTCAGTTACTTAGTACTGTACTAGTGCAAACAAAAGATAGTCTAGCCATTTATGACTATTTTTTTTAACTAGAGCTATGTTATACTACTAGTACTGTGTACAGCCACACACTACACTCTCAGGAAGGATAGGAAAGTTAATAATAAACAACAAAATAAAAAACTAATGGAAGTGGGGTGGACCATTGCATTATTTGAGCATCTCAGCATCCATGGAGCTGCTGCTGGCAAAGGGGGTGGATGGATGGAAGCAGTAAGCCAATAGGAAAACCATGCAGGCCTATATGGCAAAAGCAGGACACTAATAACTCCCAACACAAAAAAAGGCCACCAGCCACATCATCACAAATCACAAACAAGCAGGGGGCCTGGGAAACACCAGGAACTGACAAAAGGCCTATAAAAGTCAGGTAAAGGATGCATGCTGAAGCACACTGCTCTGCCTTTTTAATGCAACAAAATGCAAATACGAACATTCACAGGCCCCAAAAAGGTCTGCAGGGAGCATGCATCGCACACCAACACTCACCAGACACACACAACAAAAGCATGTCTTTAAGACAACCAGCATCAGAAAGCCCACCCCAAAAAAACACATGTCCCCAACTCAATCCAATGCCATCCATGCCCTAAATGTTATCTAAATTCAACAGACCACACAGAAAACACTTTGATTAATAAAGCTGTGGCTACCTGCTCTGGTCCTAGTGGATGAAAGCAGGCCTGTTGGCAGACAAGGCCAGGCAAGCTTGCAGGCCTAGGCCTCAAAATGGCCACCAGCCACATGGCCGGGCCCAACAACATCAGCAAGGCCACCCCAAAAAACACACTTCCCCAACTCAATCCAATGCCATCCATGCCCTAAATGATGTCTAAATTCAACAGAGCACACAGAAAACAGTAGATTACTAAAGCTGTGGCTACCTGCTCTGGTCCTAGTGGATGAAAGCAGGCCTGTTGGCAGACAAGGCCAGGCAAGCTTGCAGGCCTAGGCCTCCAAATGGCCACCAGCCACATGGCCAGGCCCAACAACATCAGCAAGGCCACCCCAAAAAACACACTTCCCCAACTCAATCCAATGCCATCCATGCCCTAAATGATGTCTAAATTCAACAGAGCACACAGAAAACAGTAGATTACTAAAGCTGTGGCTACCTGCTCTGGTCCTAGTGGATGAAAGCAGGCCTGTTGGCAGACAAGGCCAGGCAAGCTTGCAGGCCTAGGCCTCAAAATGGCCACCAGCCACATGGCCAGGCCCAGCAACATCAGCAAGGCCACCCCAAAAAACACACTTCCCCAACTCAATCCAATGCCATCCATGCCCTAAATGATGTCTAAATTCAACAGAGCACACAGAAAACAGTAGATTACTAAAGCTGTGGCTACCTGCTCTGGTCCTAGTGGATGAAAGCAGGCCTGTTGGCAGACAAGGCCAGGCAAGCTTGCAGGCCTAGGCCCCAAAATGGCCACCAGCCACATGGCCAGGCCCAACAACATCAACAAGGCCACCCCAAAAAACACACTTCCCCAACTCAATCCAATGCCATCCATGCCCTAAATGTTGTCTAAATTCAACAGAGCACACAGAAAACACTTTGATTAATAAAGCTGTGGCTACCTGCTCTGGTCCTAGTGGATGAAAGCAGGCCTGTTGGCAGACAAGGCCAGGCAAGCTTGCAGGCCTAGGCCTCAAAATGGCCACCAGCCACATGGCCAGGCCCAACAACATCAGCAAGGCCACCCCAAAAAACACACTTCCCCAACTCAATCCAATGCCATCCATGCCCTAAATGATGTCTACATTCAACAGAGCACACAGAAAACAGTAGATTACTAAAGCTGTGGCTACCTGCTCTGGTCCTAGTGGATGAAAGCAGGCCTGTTGGCAGACAAGGCCAGGCAAGCTTGCAGGCCTAGGCCTCAAAATGGCCACCAGCCACATGGCCAGGCCCAACAACATCAGCAAGGCCACCCCAAAAAACACACTTCCCCAACTCAATCCAATGCCATCCATGCCCTAAATGTTGTCTAAATTCAACAGAGCACACAGAAAACACTTTGATTACTAAAGCTGTGGCTACCTGCTCTGGTCCTAGTGGATGAAAGCAGGCCTGTTGGCAGACAAGGCCAGGCAAGCTTGCAGGCCTAGGCCTCAAAATGGCCACCAGCCACATGGCCAGGCCCAACAACATCAGCAAGGCCACCCCAAAAAAACACACTTCCCCAACTCAATCCAATGCCATCCATGCCCTAAATGATGTCTAAATTCAACAGAACACACAGAAAACAGTAGATTACTAAAGCTGTGGCTACCTGCTCTGGTCCTAGTGGATGAAAGCAGGCCTGTTGGCAGACAAGGCCAGGCAAGCTTGCAGGCCTAGGCCTCAAAATGGCCACCAGCCACATGGCCAGGCCCAACAACATCAGCAAGGCCACCCCAAAAAACACACTTCCCCAACTCAATCCAATGCCATCCATGCCCTAAATGATGTCTAAATTCAACAGAGCACACAGAAAACAGTAGATTACTAAAGCTGTGGCTACCTGCTCTGGTCCTAGTGGATGAAAGCAGGCCTGGTGGCAGACAAGGCCAGGCAAGCTTGCAGGCCTAGGCCTCAAAATGGCCACCAGGCACATGGCCAGGCCCAACAACATCAGCAAGGCCACCCCAAAAAACACACTTCCCCAACTCAATCCAATGCCATCCATGCCCTAAATGTTGTCTAATTTCAACAGAGCACACAGAAAACACTTTGATTAATAAAGCTGTGGCTACCTGCTCTGGTCCTAGTGGATGAAAGCAGGCCTGTTGGCAGACAAGGCCAGGCAAGCTTGCAGGCCTAGGCCTCAAAATGGCCACCAGCCACATGGCCAGGCCCAACAACATCAGCAAGGCCACCCCAAAAAACAAACTTCCCCAACTCAATCCAATGCCATCCATGCCCTAAATGATGTCTAAATTCAACAGAGCACACAGAAAACAGTAGATTTCTAAAGCTGTGGCTACCTGCTCTGGTCCTAGTGGATGAAAGCAGGCCTGTTGGCAGACAAGGCCAGGCAAGCTTGCAGGCCTAGGCCTCAAAATGGCCACCAGCCACATGGCCAGGCCCAACAACATCTGCAAGGCCACCCCAAAAAACACACTTCCCCAACTCAATCCAATGCCATCCATGCCCTAAATGATGTCTAAATTCAACAGAGCACACAGAAAACAGTAGATTACTAAAGCTGTGGCTACCTGCTCTGGTCCTAGTGGATGAAAGCAGGCCTGTTGGCAGACAAGGCCAGGCAAGCTTGCAGGCCTAGGCCTCAAAATGGCCACCAGCCACATGGCCAGGCCCAACAACATCAGCAAGGCCACCCCAAAAAACACACTTCCCCAACTCAATCCAATGCCATCCATGCCCTAAATGTGCTTGAAAATGAAATATATTCAAAAAACAAAAGGAACAGTTGCTTCATCATGCACACACACACCCATGAGGCCATGCCCATGGCTAGCTCGGGCCTACTACTACAACCCACAAAATTAAAAAAAAAAAAAAAAAGGAATGATGATAATTAATTAATTATCAAAAATAAATTGTAGTTACACAACAACTGCAATGCCCACAATCAAACACAACAACCACTTACTTGTAAAATATCCTATTCCAAAAATCCTGAAATCAAATTGCAATGATGCTGCAGACAAAAAGAGTGATCTTTCCAGCTCCAAATCCAAAGGCAGAATGAGCAGGAGATGGACAAAGCACTGGGAGGAGCCTGCTGGACAGGAACAGGAAGTTGGAGATTCTGTGTCACTTCCTCCCTCTCTCCACCTTGTAAAAAAATGACTCCTTGCACAAAAAAGGAAAGCCAAATGTGAATGTAAGGAGTTCTTTTCATCCAAAATCAGTATTTGCAGATGGTTTCATGCTGCTAGAGCCGATATTCCTCTCCAAATTGTAAATTTTACGTTGTTGAGTTCTCGAGCTTCACAATACTTCCGCCGGCGTGTCGAAAACAATATGATCGCGTTCTCTTCTTTGTCCCTGTCGCGTTGGATATGACGTGTTCGCGGTCTCTCTCTCCTGTTCGCGTTCGATTTCACGTGCCCGCGTCCTCATCCTCTGGCTCGCGATGTAGAATGACATGTTCGAGATCTCAATCTTCTCATACTCGGGCGGTGCATGATCGCAAGAAGAAAGACGTGATCGCGCGACAAATGACGTGATCGCGCGAAAAATGACTTTAATGCGGCCGCGAAATCTCGCGAGACAGCGCAAAATGGCTACCAAAATCCAACATCTCGTGGAGAACGCGACCGGGTCAAGAAAACTTGTCGGAGAACGCAGGGATTCAGGTAAGGCGATCGCGCGCGCGCGAGAATGTATTATTTTACAGCGCGAGCAAGAAAGAAATTATCGCTAAGCTGCGGAATGCGGAAATTTTGACATTTTCGCGCTTTCCGCGGAACGCGAAAATGCCAAAATATCGCAATTTCCGCGAACGGAACGGAATTATGGCCCAGGCCTAGTTTCGTGCCGTATGGTCTTCCAAACCAGTACCTATATCCTCTACCACTTCTTTGTCTTTCTCGTTCATGCATTTCATCTTCCCATTCTGTCAAAGCCTCAAACTGTGTCGGTCTAGGTCTTGGTTCCAAATTCATCATTTTTTCCCGTAAATTTCTTAAAACAGCAAAATTAAATGAACCATGCTCTGGAAAAGTCAATACTCCGTCGTCCTTGGTGTATCTCACCCAGTTATCTAACCAAATAGAAGTATGATACCCATATTTCGCAATCATAAAGGATGCAGGGGTTTTGGGTGGAGGAAGTAACTGTCCTTCCCTAGTCTTAACTGGTTTGTCTTTCTTAAACCACTTCTTAATTCTCCCTTACCAGGTCTTCTTCTACTTCTCTGGGCGGTAATAATACATTTTCTTGTCTTTCGTGCAACCCTAGTCCCTCTTTACAACTGTACCGCTAATCTATCCAATCACAGCTCGACTTCACACTAACGCACCTATTCAGAGCATCCACGTCACTGTCACAGTCCTCGAATCCTAGCGCGACTCACACTAACGCAATCCTAGCGCGGTGTATACTAACACACCAATCCGGGGCGTTTCACAGTTCTAACCGGCTGTCCAATCCCAGCGCGGTCGTTCTGACGTCAGCAGCCGCTGCGGCAGCTCCTGCTTCTGTCTACCCCTCCTTTACAAATCTGCTCAGTAAGTTTTTGTTTCAATTTCTACACTTCTGTTAGTAACAACATAAAAACATCTCCATTGTCCACTTCGCTAACCAAAGAACAGCAAAAAGACCTTTCTCACGAGAATTCCGTCTTTCCCGAGGGCAACGCTTACCTCTGCCCTACTACGGAATCATTACTTCCGTTGATAAAGTAGCACATCCCTCTACTTCACCCTTCTAACAAGCATTAGCTAATTGTTTCTCTAGTATTTAAGACACATAGTTGGAGACCCAATGCTCCTGAGAAATAAACCCAGATTTTCGCAATCAACCCAAATGCCTTTACATTCACACTCATTCACACCAGAAAATGTAGTACATTTACACAGAATCCTGTCTTTCCCGAGAACAGCGAATCGTCTGTTCTACTACAGAATTATGATACACGTTAACAAAGCAGCGCTTACCTCTCCTTTGTCCTTCTAACAAGCACGATTCTCTACACTACATCCCAGAAGTCGTACCAACAACATATAACTCGACGCAACTCAACATAGAGTGTTAATACACACATTAATACCAATCAATACCCAAAATCAATAAGCAATGTACAAGCAATAATCACTAAACCAAACAATAACTAACCATCATACTGCTACCAGAAAAACTGATGCAGCGTGGAGTGCAAAATCCCTCCCTACTGACACGGACCAAAAGATCTCACACATGCACTCTATCCATACATTCGCTGGTGGGGCCCATAACACCAACACACACTCACCATCAGTCCGTGCAAGGGGCGATTATTCTTCCAAGCGCTGAATAATGAGGGAGGAAGATACCACTTTACCCTAATGAGCAACAAACCTACAAACCCTTCTTATACTCATTAGGCCCTAGATTTCACATTTGGTATTTCCCTCATAACCTGGACGGATCTGTTAGTTGTAGATTTAAGTGAATTTCTAATACTCTAATTAACCTTTTCATTAACGCATTTCAATGAATGTTCAAATCCAAATGTATATTAATATTACAGATTAAATCATTCATTTGATCAAGTTGCCATTCATATTTACCTATTCTGGCTAAAGTCGTCCTCTATGTCAAATTTTGCAGTCTCGCAAATCTATGCCCATCAATTTAGCAGATTCAGTTCATCAGGATTTTGGGCATTAATTCAGTCCGTCAAAGATTCAGGCTAACAGCTGTCCTGCAGTGTCACCGTCCTCTCCGTCAGCATATCATCAGGAAATCGAAGGAGCGACATCCCGACCTCTCTATTATATGGGTTTTATAATAATTTCAATAGCAAAATCTAATTAATAAAACGACATGCAAAATGGGGTGGGTATACAACATTTTGCATAACCCGCTCCAGCAGCTACCATTATTGGATTTCATACTATTCAGATTCAGACCAAGTGGGTAGAGAAATAGCATCAACAGATTTTTGCCCATAGTCTCAACCTGTGCAAAATGCAAAAGGTCTTTAATTTTTGGATTAATTTATTTCCAAGGCCTAGTTTTGCTAAGTTAACAAGTGCACGGGTTACAGAACTTTTGCACCGTTGTACACGTAAAATAAAGGCACCTGTTAAAAAAATAAATGAAGGAATTATAAAGGTCACAGAGTAAATGCATTTACACATGAATAATTTAAATTATGTGTATAAATGTTAAACATCATTTGCACACATCCAAATTTAACTATCTCACAATATGACATTCCATGTTATTATTCCTATACTTTGCATCTGAGTCAGTAACAATGAGTTGGCCCCCGTTATTATAAAGAGGGTTATGAGTATTTACTGTCCTTGTCAACTCCAGCTATATGTAGTGCTGTGCTTAGTTTTATTAGATTGGCATTCAATATTAGAAATCGATATTGAACAGTATTATTATTGGAAACCTACTGTAATAGACTACTATGTGGATTTGTATTTTAATGGAACGCACAAGCACTTTACAATATGCTTATATATGTGACCCTTCTAGTCTAAATGTATTGCAAATTTAATTTGGATATATAACATGTTTTTTAAATAATTTTATGTAATCTTTTTAAATCTGTGTATACTTTTATGATTCTACTTATGAATCGAAATAAAGTTATTGAATCGAGTTGGCACAGTTCCTTAATAACTGAAATTAAATTCTAAGAAATAAAATTAGTTTGACCTTTTTTTTATTGTCCATGCACTGCCACTGGGTCAGCAAAAAGAGAGTGGTTAGGTAGAGGTATTTTATTTCTCTCTATTCTGCCTTACATAGCTTGTGACTCCACATCAAGCTTCCTGGAGGCTGAACTACCTTCAGGAAGCTCCAACACGACGCCAGCACAGCCAGGAGACAGAGACTGTCTGAAGACCCAATACCGTCAATTATTTGACTGTCCATGCTTCATTTAGCAGTCATTCTTCCTGTTTCTTGATTTCCATGATTCAGTCAAATTGAAATCTGTACTATCTCTTGCACCACCAGGCTATTCACCCTATTCCCAGCTCACCCTTACTTCTCAGTGCTGGTTTGCTTGTTGTGTATCTAGCCCACAGTATTTTGGTGAGAGTCATATTTTGTGCCTGCTACAAAAATACTGTAAGTTTTGACTTATATTGGCTGCTGTTCTATTCTCTTGAGGCAAAGAAATTACCAAAATTTGACAACCAAGAACACGATGTCCTGGAACATCTAGTAATGGTACTTTTCTTAACATCTGACTGCGTAATGACAGATGTCTATCCCTGTCTCAATATATGTCTTGTGCAATGAGCAGTACTCTTTGCATGTGTTTGTACAGGCCTTGAAGGTATTATTGAAGATCTCTACAGACATTTGATTGGCAGGAAATTGGCATTTAGTGTTATAGCAGTAGTTTCAAAAGTATTTGCTACAAGTAATGTTGCCATCCTGCTCTGATAGTTCTCCCTCAGTATGGGCATGGATATTTCCATGGGTTGCTCAGTTAGGGTACACCATATCACCCTTATGCATCAAGCCAAAATCCAGTCGGTAAAATACCGATTCCTTATTAGCTCCCGGTATTAAGTAAAAAATACCCAATCCCAATGCATCAACCCAAAAGCAGAAATCGGTATTTAAGGAATCCTTAAATAGCGATTCTTTAAATAGGGATTCCTTAAATACCGATTCCTTAAATAGCGATTGCATTTAAGGAATCCCAAAGTGAGATTCCTTAAATGCAATGCATCAAAGTTAAAAAATTAGCGATTTCGCTAATAAGGGGAGCAAATTACCATGAAGATGAACTGCATGGTAATTTGCAAAAACTTTGAAAAATGCACTTTTGTGCATTTTTCAAAGTGTCATGTTGCGCACACACATGCCCTTAGAGCATGTGTGTGTGCAACATATGTGCACATATCATTTTCAGGGGTGCAACAGGGTGTCCTTTTGACACCCTGGCACCCTTGAAAGTGCTCCAGCTATTAGCGATTCGGTAATACCGAATCGCTAATACAGAATGGCTTTACATTCATTCCTATGGGCCTCCAAGCCCATAGGAATGAATGGGTAGGTATTCCTTATTACCGATTCGGTATTACCGATTCGGTAATAAGGAATGTTAAGGAATCGCTATTTGAATAGCGATTCCTACATGCATAGCCTTTTGCTATTCCTTATTAGCGATTCCTTATTTTTCGCTAATAAGGAATCGCAAATGCTAATGTTGATGCATATGCCCCTATGTGTTTTAATCGTTTATGATGTTTCTAGAGTTGGAATGTAACAATGTATGAATTTAGTGTGTACAAAAATCATATGATCTAATATATAAAGGTAACACTTTAAATGACATGCAGTCGGTCAAGCCTGTATTAATTACAGCATTTCATTTTAAGCTTCCTTCTATATAAACCACAATACTCATGCTCCCTTAGATGTGTGGAACATTCAAAATGGATTGTGTAATGTTTTAAAGTGCAACTAATTCTACATAAATCCCTACTGTATAATGATAAATAATTAAATAAAATACTTTTTAACAAAATGCCTTATTCTCTTGTCAGTGATGCATCAGTCGTGGAGACTCCAATCATCACCTTTGGGTGTCAGATCAACTCTATCAATTGATTCATAATTAATGGAGGTCTCTGCTCTGCATTCCCCACCTTTTGTACCTGCATCCTGACACCAAATTGTAATTTTTTCCCTATTAGACCTTAAGTGATATTAATGTTTGTACAATTCCTCCAACCTCCTACTGGCATCCTCTACTGCTTTAATGAGTCGATAAATCAGCCTCCATCATGCCTGTTTTTCATGGTCTCGGAGATTGTGAGTGGGATCTTGCCAAAAAGTTCCTCAATTTCAACACAGACTCTTTACCAGACTCTCCAGATCAGGTCACTGAATTTTCACTTTCTCTTTCTTCCTACTTCCTACTGTGTCATCTGACTTGACCTTCTGTTGAATTCTAAAGGTACAATCTAGTGATTGCGCACTATGATTTTCTCCCAGGCTTTGCATCAATGTTTCTAGTGGACTTTGCAATTTCCAAATCAATTTACTAGGTTTGTACTTCAGGTCCTGCGCCTCAAATTTGTAATTGTCTCAAGAGACTCCAGGAGTACAGTATGTGCATGAAGGACCGGCACCAGTTGTTCTAATGGAACTACTGCTGGTGATCCTTGTGAGTCCACCTAAGGGGGGAAGACTCAACCAGTATTTTTTCCAGATGACTGTTGCCCTCTCAGTGGGAATGGTAAGGCTCCTGAGTTTTCTCGCAGAGGAGCCCGGAGATAGTGGTGTTAGTCTTGTCTGCAATGTATCTACCTGCTGTGCTAGTATAGCTAGTATAGCTAACCAAAATGTAGTGGGCCTCCTGGTTTATTACAGCCAACTCAGTTTGCAAATCCAGGTACTCAATCAATCAATCAATCAGGGGGCTTATAAAGCGTGCTACTCACCTGTGAGGGTCTCAAGGTGCTGGGGTGTGGGGGGGGTGCAGCTCCGGTTCAGTCGAAGAGGCAGGTCTTGAGGTTCTTCCTGAAGGTGTGTAGAGTGGGGGAGCGTCTGATGTTCACTAGCAGTTTGTTCCATACTTTGGCTGCGATGTAGGAGAAGGCTTTTCCTCTGCTCTGTGTATGCGGGGGATCTCTGCGAGGGCGAGGTCTGTGGAGCAAAGGTTCCTCTTGGGTATGTGGAAAGAGACTTTCTCATTGAGGTATTTGGGTCCGATGTTGTGGAGGGATTCGTAGGCGTGGGTGAGCAGTTTGAAAGTGACTCTTTTCTCGACAGGGAGCCAGTGGAGGGTATGCAGGTGTTGTGTCATGTTTTCGTGCCACGAGGTTCCGAGGACGAGTCTGGCTGAAGCGTTCAGAATGGTCTGAAGCCTGTGTAGGAAATTTCTGTTAATTCAGGCATAGAGGGCATTGACATAGTCCAATATGCTGGTAATGAGTGTGTGGGTGACGGTTTTTCTGCATTCTGGGGGAATCCATTGAAGGTCTTGCGGAGGATCCGAATGCAGTTGAAGCTGGTGGAGGCGATGGAGTTGATCTGGTGGGTCATGGTGAGGGAGGAGTCGAGGATGATGCTGAGGTTCCGTGCGTGGTCTGTTGGGTTGGGTAGACTCCCGAGGGCAGAGGGCCACCAGGTGTTGTCCCAGGCGGAGGTGAAGGGTCCGAGGATGAGGCCTCGGTCTTTTCCGGGTTGAGCTTTAGGCAGCTGCTTTCCATCCAGGCGGCCATGCCTCTCATTCCTTCCTGGAAACAGAGTCTGATGCCTTCTGGGTTCTTTGTGAGGAAGAGGATGAGCTGGGTGTTGTCGGAGTAAGACACAATGCTGAGCCTGTGTTGTCTGACAATGGCGGCGAGGGGGGCCTTGTAGAAGTTGAAGAGCGTGGGGCTGAGTGATGATCCTTGGGGAAATCCGCAGTTGACCTGTGTGGGTTCAGAGAGGAAAGGTGGGAGTCTGATCCTCTGAGTTCTGTCGGAGAGGAAGGACTGGATCCAGGAGAGGGCGGTTCCTTGTATCCCTGCATCGTGGAGTCTAGCTACGAGGGTGCGATGAGAGACGGTGTCGAAAGCTGCGGAGAAGTCTAGTAGAATGAGGGCTGCGGTATGCCCCTGGTAAAGGAGTATGTGGATGTCGTCAGTGGCAGCGAGGAGGGCCGTCTCAGTCCTGTGGTTGCTGCGGAATCCAGACTGGGAGGCGTCTAGGATGGAGTTTTCTTCAATGAAGATGGTCAGCTGGGTGTTTACGAGTCTCTCAGTGACTTTGGCAGCAAAGGGGAGGAGAGAGATGGGCCGGTAGTTTTTCAGGTCTGTCAGGTCGGCCGAGGGCTTCTTGAGGAGAGGTTTGACCCCCGCCCGCTTCCAGTCATCGGGGAAGATGCCGGATATGAAAGAGGCTTTGATGGTGCATCCAATTTCGGATGTGATGGCGGCGGCCCTGTGGTAGATGTGCGGTGAGCAGGGGTCCATGGGGACCGTGGGGGCTTGTGAGTGGGTGTTCTTCATTCCCTTTGGTTTTGCTTTGTTTGCCCTAAGTTGGCAGGGTATGCCCAGACGTTGATCCCTTGCTCACTTTGCCACTGGATTCAAGGTAGCCTGGCTGATGACAGCTGATTAGCCAGAAACCGGTCCCAGGATGCTTGTTTCCGGTCCATGGAAGACATGGCTTAGCAGTTCGGGCTTGACTGTTCCCATGAGGCACAGGGTCAGACTGATTTGCATGTGGCCATGTCTGAACTTGGGTGGCGGAGTGAGCTAAAGAATGATGATGGATTAAACCCAGATCAGTTGACTGGGGGTGAGTGCTTGAAATGCTCAACATTCCGTCCATCATTCCCTTTGGTTTTGCGGTGATCTTCATGGTCACGGTGGTGTGTTCGATGGTGGCGGGATTCCAGGTGGTGATGGTCGGCTCCTTGTCGGTGTTGGTGGTGGAGCGTAGGGTGGTGTCCGGTGTCTGTTCCCTGAAGTTGCCATAGAGGGCCTTGATTTTCAGATGGAAGTAGGAGCTGAGCTTGTTGTAGAGTTCCTGGGACGGTGTGATGTCCGTGGCTTCACTAGGGGGTTTATTGAATTGCTGTATGACGTTGAAGAGTTCTTGGCGTTGCTCGCTTTGGTGAGGATCTTGTTCCTGATGAAAGTCCACTTGGTGTCTCTTAACCGCTGGTGGTATTCCGTCATGGCGTTCCAGTAGCTGTTCATGTCTTCCATGGTTTTGCGGCTTTGCCAGTTTTTCTCGAGGCGTCTGCTGGAGAGCCTGGCTGCTTGGAGATCGGGGGTGAACCAAGCTGCTTTCAGGGGGCGTTTTTTGCCAGAGTGGCGGAGGGGAGCAAGCTTGTTGGAGCAGCTGGCAATCCAGCAGTGCTGTTCTCGGGCTGTGGCATTGGTGTCAGTCGTGGTGACGGGTGGGCCTAGGAGGAGGTTGGCATTGAGGTGTTCCTCTGTGATCTTGCTCCAGTTCCTTCGAGGCTGGCTTGGGGGGGATTTGGGTCCGGAGGATGTGTTGAAGGTGAAGTGTACTCAGTGGTGGTCCGTCCAGGGGGGCTGTATGGTATGGCTGAAATGGATGTTTGTCCCTCCTGCGAATATGGGGTCGAGGGTGTGTCTAGCTCTGTGTGTGGGGGTGGTGACAAGCTGCTTCAGTCTGAGGTTGGAGAGGTTGTCGAAAAGGTTGATGGAGTCAGGGTCGTGGCGGTTGTCTAGGTGGAAATTGAGGTCTCCGAGTAGAATGTAGTCCATGGGAGCGATGGCAAGGGGTGCGACAAGATCAGCTATGGTGGTTGTGGATTGTGAGCGTGGTCCGTGGGGTCTGTAGACGAGGTACCCCAAAGCATGGTTCTGGGGTTAGTCTGGATCTGGATTCTGGGGTTGATTCTCGGACTTTATTCATGGATCAGGTGTTGGGATCAGAAATGTAGGTTAGGCAATGAGTAAAGCATAAACAGTTGAGATGGTCTTAAAGGATGTTCATTTGGCTGGCCAGATGGCCCTTAATCCGACTGAGAGTCACAGTGAGGCGAAACCAAGCTCTCGGTCAAAGAGGATTGGGATGTGAGAGAGAAAGCAAGGTTGGTCCTTTACTAATGCTCAGGTGGATCGATAACCCAAGGTCCACTTTCTTTTTTAAGTTTGCTTTATTGAGAGAATAATGAAAGAGATAAACAGCAGTAAAATGGATACAACCAATACTATTTGTCAATAAAAAATAAGTAAGTAAATTGACCTGGAAATATAGGAGTTAAACTACTTAGCTGTATATAAAAGGAAAGAAATGCATCAGGGAAAAAGAAAGGGAAACAAAAGGCAATTAATATAGAGAAATGAAAACATCATGCAAAATGTACAAATAATGTGGCATTGTAAGCATAACACTGATTAAAATTTACAAAAAATATTATGATAAACATTTGATAATAAAGAACCGGTTGAAAAATTATAAGGGAAAAGGGAAAGGGAGACAATTAAGGTGGTTTCCGTACATCATCTGATACATTTTTAGAGGTGTCATTAGAAGAGGCAGATTGAAATAAGTAGGTTGTTAAGGGCCATAAGAGATCTCTTTAATTGCTAGGGATATCGGAGAAACATAATTAGCATCCAATCGATGGTAAAAACAGACAGCATTCAACCAGGCTTTAAAGGTAACTTTGCTGTTTGGTTCCAATTTGAAGTTATTAATAAATGCGATAGCTAATAATAAGTCTAGGTATTTAAAATTCAATGGCGTTTGAGGCCATTGGGGAGATAAACTACCCAAAAATATATTTGCTTAAGAAAAAGGGATTTGGATTCTAAAGATCGTCTTAATTTGGGACCAAACTAATTGCCAGAATTGATGGATTGAGGGATATTCAAATAACATATTCTTTAAATCTGCAGCAGGACAGGGACAGGACCAATAAATAGGAGATGAGTCTGATGTAAAAGAAGCTATCGACATTGGGAAGAATAATGCTCGATAATATATGAAAAAAAGGGTTTGTGTGGTATTAGCAGCCTGAGAGGTCTTATGGAGTTTAGACCATATTTTATCCCATGTAGTAATTGGCCATTATTGCAAAAAATCCTTTTCCCACGCCCTCTCAGTTTTTGATTTTTGTCTATCTGAGGAGAAAAGTAAGGATTTATAAATATTAGATGCTGAAGGAGAACTATCTAGGATTGAGAGTAAGGATGCATAAGTTACGGGAGAATCAATAGAAGCTGATAGATTCTGAAGAAATTGAGTAAGAGCAGGATAAAGATTATATTGTAATTTGGAGGATGATGGTAAAGAAAATTTAGATTGACGATCGGAGAAAGGTAGGGATTTATCATCAGATACGAGTTGAGAAATCCAACGTAAGCCTTTAGAATGCCAAGTTCTCCAATATATGGAACGGTTACGGATGCGTATTGATTTATTATGCCAAATATGTTGTTGATGGAGGGAATTAGTAGAAGGAGATGGTGAACATATTAGAGGAGATAAAAGTTTACGAGAATGAGAGATGACAGGGGAACGCAACAAAGCAATATTAGCAGTAAAAGTAAAGATTTCTTGAAAATCAAAAGGCGCAATAAGAGATTTTTCCAATTGTAACCAGAGAGGGGAAATAGGGTAAGATCTATAGAGACCCACTCAACAGCTTGTTTTAATGAAAAAGCGGAGTCATACGTCTTAAAGTCGGGAATCTTGAGGCCACCATTAGGTCTAGCCTTCTTTAGAGAAGATAAGGCTATATGCCATGATTTACCCTTCCATAAGAATTTTGTCAGAGTGGAGTCAATTTTCTTAAAATAATATTGAGGGATGTGAACAGGGATCATAGAAATAATATATAATACAAGAGGGGAAAGCATCATCTTAATAGAATCTAACCTACCCCACCAGGAGAGGAAAAGGGGATGCCAGCGAGTAAAAGTATCATTTAACTTTTTAAGAATATATTAAAAGTTTAATTTTAGTGTATCAGATTTTAAAGGTGCGAACCATGACCCCAAATATTTTATTTTAGTTGACTGCCAGGCAAAACCAGAGGATTCAAAGAGATGTTTTTGACAAAGAAAATTCAAAAGCAAGATTTTGCTTTTATCAGCATTTAGACAGTACCCTGAGAGTTTAGAGAAAGACGAAACTTGCTGAAGAAATGGAGTGAGAGAGGCTTCTTGATTGGAGCAATAAAGAAGAATTTCATCTGCGTATACAGACATCTTAACTTGTTGGGAGCCAAATTGAAACCCTGTAATGAGATCATCATTCCTAATTTTAGTTAGGAAAGGCTCCAATGCTATAACAAATAACAATGGAGATAAAGGGCATCCTTGCCTTAACCCCCTATGCAGTGAGAAGAAATCGGAAGCCTTACCGTTAACAAATATTGAAGCCTGGGGATCAGAGTACAATAAAGAGATTAAAGCTATTAGTTTAAGAGTAAAACCAGCCCATTGCAGAGCTTGGAACACAAAGTCCCACCCAATCCTGTTGAACACTTTTTCAGCCTCGAGGGTAATTGCCACAATAGGATGATCTAGGGAAGAGGCCTTAGTGAGAATATTAAAGAAAACTCGAGAATTGTTGGAAGCAAGTCATACTTTAACAAAACTTGCTTGTTCAGGACCAATGAGATTGGGGAGAATAGTATCGATACGGAGTGCCAAGATATTTTCAAAAATCTTGTAATCTGTGTTAACTAATGAAATATGTTGATAGTTCTTACAGAGAGAATGATCCTTATCATCCTTGGGGATTAAGCAGGTCAATGCTTCTTGAAACGTTCCACTAGATAAGCCCTTATCCCCAAAGGATTGTAACAAAAGTAAAAGATTGGGTAAAAGAGTTTTTGCAAAGTGAGAATAGAATTCAACGGTAAAACCATCTGGTCCAGGTGCCCTCCCACGTCATAATACTGAAACAGCCTGAGATATATCTGCCAATGAAATATCAGCTCCTAAAGGTTCGAAATCAATATGATTAGATGGAGGAGAGGGAATGGATAGGAAATAGGAAAGAAGATCTGACTTATCTGGTAAAGATTCAGGAGTATATAGAGTCTTATAACAAGAAACAAATTCATTCAAGATATCTGTATCTTTATAAATAGGAGTGTAGGCAGAGCCTTGCAAGGAATTTACTTTTGTTCTCTCCTTTCTCACCTTTAAATAATTAGCCAATAGTTTGCCCATTTTGTTTTGGCCACCATAATAGCGGGAACTGCTTTTTAGTAGATAGTTGGAAGCTGCATCTGAGGATAATTTATTGAAAGTAATTTTGGTGGCAAGGATATTTTTTAAAGCAGATTCAATATTAGAATGATAATAAGTGTATTCCAAATGCTTAATTTTATCAAGTAACTGGGAGGCCTGGGTTTCAAAGGACTTCTTGTTTTGAGATACAAAATTCATATTAAATCCCCTAGCAGTTGTTTAAAAGAATACCACGCCATCGTAAAAGGAGAATCTGAGTATTGTTTATAGTGAAGAATTCAGAAGCAAAAGAATTAAACTTCTGACAAAAAATAGGGTCAAGTAATAGGGAGTAGGTAAAGCGCCATCTCCCAGACTGAGGAGAAAATGGAATCAAATTGATATCAACAAAAACTGGAGCGTGGTCTGATATTAGGATTGAACCAATTTCAGAATGAATTGCATATTGGGTCAGAGATTTGCTTAAAAAGTGGTAATCAATACGGGATTGGGAGTGATGGGCAGACTAATAAAAATTATATTCTCTAAGGTCAGGATGGAAAAGTCACCAAATATCAACTGGTGCTTTAAGCCGTACTGTGGAGGTAAATTGTGCTTGCATTTTTGATGGGGCAAAACTTACCATTAGAGTGCCTGTTAGGAATGGGATTGAAAATTCACCACCAAATATAATGTAATCATCATCATAAGTAAGTAATTTATCAGAGATATTAGACCAGAAAACTTTATCAATCGAAGTAGGGCCACATATACTAAAAACAACCAAAGGAATCTTATCTATAAGAAGCTTAACAATAACCTAACGTCCTTCAACATGAGCTTACTGAACAACAAAAACATTTAATTTCTTGTGACATAAAATTAACACACCATTTTTCTTACCAAGGGTAGGAGAATAAAACACATGCCTCACCCAGCATCTCTTCAGCTTAGAAGCTTCAGTTTCTGAAATGTGAGATTCCTGGAGCAAAGCAAAGTTGGTTTTTAACTTTGCCAATGTGAGATAGCACCCGTTGCCTTTTAATAGGATTATTTAGTCCTTTAATGTTCCAGGTAGTGACCAGAAATGTAGTTGAATGAGGAAAGTATGAACAAGCAGTACGCTTACAAGAAATAGAGTTACTTTTACTTGGAAGATGTAGGAGGACAAAAGGTAGGAGAAAAATAGTAGTTGCACGAACAAAGAAGAATTACAAGATAAGAAGGTGTAAGAAGAAAAATTGAAAAGAAAAAAAGAGGGAAAACAGAAAAAGAATCATAGGAAAAAATCGATAGAATAAAAATAAAAATTAAGAGACAGTACAAGTCAAACAAGTGATGACTGAAAAACATACCTACAAATACAACAAGAAATGGGGAGTAACTACACCAGAAGATGACGACGACCACAGCACTGGAGACTCCACCGAACCTTCAAGGAATCATGAACAAAACTCAACATAACGGGAGACCAATAGTAACGGGATTGTATGGACAAAACACCTGTATATGAGGGGGGAAAGAGACAAAAATATAAGAAGCATACATTGAAGTAACAACATGAGAAAAATACAAATAGCAAGAAAAAGTGCTAGAGCAATACAACAATAGAAAAAAGACAAAACAGAGTTCAAAGTACAATCCAAGCAGCAAAAACAACTATATCAGATAGAACATAAGTAACAATCATGTCGGTGAAGAAGTGATCATGTTAGTAGCTCCATGATGTGGTCTTTTCTTTGTACGTGACTTTGAATATACAAGGATGTAAGAGGTCAAATCTGGCTTTGATAGCTCGTAGTTGAGGTAGTAATTCCAGGAATTTTTTCTGACGGTCCGCCGTGACTTAAGCCACATCCTGAGAGAAAAACAGGCGATGACCTTCCCAGACGATCTGCTTCTTGATCTTGACAGCAGATAAGACTTGTAGAAGGTCTGTATACTGCAAGAATAGCATAATGATACCGCAAGGTTTAGTAGACATTTTTGGACCCAGTCTGTGAGCTCTTTGAATATTTAGAGGAGAATCCGTAGGTAGGCCCAGGAGCTTAAGCAGGAACGACTGAAAAAAAACTGTTGGATTAGAAACTTCAATGTTTTCAGGGAGACCATCAATTCTGAGATTATTCCTGCATTTTCAGTTTTCTAAATCTTCAGCTTGTTTTTTAAGCGTAGAGAAATCAGAGCTGCAGGGGTAACTTCCTCAAAATGCAGCACACACACATAGCAATCAAAGGACATCAGCAACGACGCCAATGTGGTACAATGTGCAAAACCAGCACCACAGGACAGAGCTCACAACAGGTTCCGCTCATGTGTAGGAACTGTCCACTCACATCTGGCATTGCCTGACACAGTGTGATGATAATGAATGGGTACTACCACACATCCGTCATGTATTCGGAAACCACACTGACTGCCATCAAACAGCCAGCTCCTCCAAAACAGTCACAATGTACATTGGCATCCAGTGTGAATGTAAACATCTGCAAATCAACAACATACATGTGAAACTCTGTTAACCTGCATCTCCCCTCAGAGAGACAATCAACACCTACTGCAGAGCAGAACACAAATCTCATCATAGATGACCTAGACGACAACCTGCACATATGTCAAGATACACTACAACGGATACTGGACAGCCTCTGCACCCTACCCCCAGGAGCAAGGCAGGCCAGCTGCCTCGAGGTGACCCCATCACCTGCACAGACCACACAGCAGGAAACAAACACCACCACAACTGTCTCCCAGGACCCCCCCGACCAATACATGGAGCACATACAATGTGTGTGGTCTTCCCAGGTGGAGTTGGCTGAACAGCTGTGTGTGGGGTTCGAGCTCATGGCAGCCAAACTCGATGCCATACGTAGGTGTCTGAGTCCCATCAGGGACCACGTACAGTCCCTATCAGAATCCCCCTGTCCGCACCATGCTCAGCCACAGATGACTGCAGTGGGAACATCTACACACACAGCTCCGACCCATGATGTGTCCGTGGCACACAGTGATGCTGCCCCATCACCTTCATAGTCTGATGTGTCAGTGGCACACAGTGATGCAGCTATCACGCCGCCACACACACCGAACACATAGGACACAGAACCCATATCAGGGGAGTAAGAAGAGGTAGTGAACTACTGTGTGAGGAAGGAGGCAGTAGCAGCCATTACCGCCGTATGGCCTGTCCCTGCCTGGTTATGGCCTATGCATCATGGCCTGGGAAACCCCTCATAGTGACCCCCGGAAAACCCTGCGGCTTTCACCCTGACACGGACTGCCAGTTCATCACCGCAGGCCAATTACACAGCTATCCTGCTACGGACTGCACTCTCCCTCTTCCCAATCACTGTGTAATCCCCAAAGGACTCTGGTTGGCACACCACTGGGCTTCCATGTGATGTATGCTTGGATGGCCATGTATTGTTCAACACTCCGTCCATCATCCCCTTTGGTTTTGCTTTGTTCACCCTAAGTTGGCAGGGTATGCCCAGACATGGGTGACTTGCTCACTTTGCCACTGGATTCAAGCTAGCCTGGCTGATGATGGCTGATTAGCCTGAAACCTGTCCCAGGATGCTTGTTTCTGGTCCAGGGAAGACATGGCTTGGCAGTTCTGGCTGGACTGTTCCCATGAGGCACAGGGTCAGACTGATTTGCATAAGGCCATGTCTGAACTGGGGTGGCGGAGTGAGCTAAGGATTAGATTGATGATGGATTAAACCCAGATCAGTTGACTGGGGGTGAGTGCTTGCATTGTTCTAAAGTCCGTCCATCATCCCCTTTGGTTTTGCTTTGTTCGCCCTAAGTTTGCAGGGTATGCCAAGACGTGGGACAAATGCGCATGCATGGACGCCCGCGCATGCGCATTTCTTGCGACAAATGCGCATGCGCGGGCGTCTGCGCATTTGTCACAAGAAGTTGGAAATGAGGAAGAGGGAGCACCGGAGACGGCGCGCTGCAGGTAAGTCTTTACATTTAATTATTTTATCATGCATTATAATATTTTAAAAGGAGGGCGGGTGGGAGGCGGGTGGCAGGCAGCTACGCTTCGCCCTGGCGGGTGCGTAGCGCTGCCTGCTTCGTTTACTTCGAAAACTGTGAAGCAGGCAGCGCTACGTACACTACGTGGGCGAAGCGTAGTATAACGCCCAGGGTTAGTCTCGTGGAACCAGCACTCTTCTGAGCCACGGCAGTTGTGTGGTGGATATGTCACAGCTCTGAGCAATGATTCAAATGTGTGTGCAATGTTGGGGAGAGTGGCTTTCTGATTCTGTGTTTGTCAAGGGCATCTCATGCGTGGGTACCACAGGCAAGGGCTTCTGTGTGTGGGGTGTGGATGAGTCGGATAGTTCATTTGCAGAATGCGTGGTGTGGGAGTCGTGCCCGTCTACCATGGCATCTCTCTCAGGGTGTTCCAGGCGCGTTCTGAGGCATGGTCAGAGGTACAGGTGTCCTCCCACCTTCTGCATTGGAACATTTGAGCTTTCATCCCCGATGTTTGTCTGACTACTACTTGCGTTTTTAGGGATGTGATGTGGCTTTGGCGCTGAGATTGGGACCCGGTCTTGGGCTCATGGTGTACGGATGGCGATACACACACACATGTGGCATGTGGAGCCAGATGGCCAAGAGGCCTTGCGCTGCTTGTGCAATCTCACTTCTTCTCTCTCCCTCACTCTCTGCCTCTTTTTCCTTTGGTGGGTGCATGGCACACCTTCTTCTCTTGGATTTGGTCTTCCAGGCTGTGTGCTACAGATTGTCCAGTAAGGAGCCACTAGGACTCATCCTAAGGGTTGTCTGGGCTATTTGTTGTATGGTGTTTTGTGTTGGTGATTGCATTGAAGTTTGACTGAGTCTCCATTTTCTTGCCACTCAGGTCTGTTGAATTTCCTGCTTGTGCGACATCACTCAAAATGTTTGTATTGGGATTCTTGGTGTTGGTGTGCAGTTTATTTGTCTGTGGTTGGGGGTGGTCCCGGGCGGGGGGTGTTGCGGGCCTGGGTGTGGTGTCGGTGGGTGTTGTGGCCCTCTTGGGTGTCCTGGCCGCATGATGATTGGCTCCAGGGCATCTGTTGCCCTTCTGATGTGGCCCTGGGCTGGTCTCCCTTTTGTGGTGCTGGCTGCCTTCCAACTTAACACCAGGTCAGAGCAGGTGTAGATTTCCTGGTGCTAACGTGCCTTATCGCCGTTTTTTTGTTCTTATCGCCGGTATGGCTGGTCGTTGAGAATGTTGAGGAGAGGTGTTGTCGCGGCTTTTGGCACGGAAACGCCTACTCTGCATCTCATTAGCGATAGTTGCGGGGATCCTCTGTGGCGATGTTTTTTGCGGCTGCAATCGTGGGTAAACTGGTGCTGTGGGCTGTTAGCCCCAGCTTGTGAATGGAGAGGTACATTTATCATGACTTTGGCTGCAATAAAGTGCCATTAATTCGGCGATAGCTCCTTGTGAATATGGCCCCCAGTGTTCTGATCAGCTGGGGGCAACAAGCAGTGTTTCACATTGCTCTTCATCATTGCCTTACTTCTCTGTTGCATGCACAAAGGTGACGTCCACCGCTCCTGCAACGTGTATTCCTTGCCAGAGTAGTAAGGTGGCATGGGTTAAGGACATTATAGGCTTCTTCCACAAAATGTGCCTCCCGAAAATACATCCATCCCTGTGTGCAATGCAATGTAATTCTCCATAACACACTCTATTTTCCTCCACTGCTGACATCACAGGAAAAAAAACACTTTGCCAGTGAATGTCATTCCTGTAGCCATTAACCACAGATGCATCGGCATTGGGATAGCCACATCAGCTCTCTCAACACCACTCAGTGTGGCCTTGGAGCAGGCTACCTATTCAAATAGGTGATGTGTGAATCAAATATAGAAGGGAACTCTCCCACCAACCGCCAATTTTGCTGACCTTGCTTTATACTGTTTAGTCTCAAAAGGATTATTTAAGGCCACTCAACACTGACACTGTAATTCCTTCAGTATCTAGCCAGCTCAGCTACTAAATAAATTTTTAATGATTGTTAGTCCACTAAAATCATTCTCAACTTGCACATTTTTGGCTACTTTCAGGACAGAGGGGATATTTACAAAGAGATAGCGCCTCCACAGCATCATTTATATGGCACCATATTCAGAAAGTGATACTAGAGACCTTTAGCATCACTTTTTCAAACCCTGTGCCGATTTTTCACAGCGCCAGATCCAGGTAGCGATAATGAAATGCAAGGTAGACTTTGCCCCTTAAAGAACTATGCAAAAGTGATGCAGCCGTATTTACAATGATTTGGAAAAGTGACACTACTTTGCAAAAAGACATGTAGAGTCCCAATAACGGCAGAATTGTACTGCTATAGAACACCAGGCATAACAATTATGCATGTCCACTGGTATAAAAGCAAAACATACCCAAATCACTATGGCAAGCTGAACGGCACCATAGACCTACTCCTACTGCAGCTCAGAGTACCAAGAAGACCCCCGCTGATGAATACAGGCCCCAGCTAGGCCCGCAAGGCACAAGGGTTCGCTCTCCTGTAACGGAATCTATAAGGAAGTTGGCACGGAAACTGCAAAGTACAAAAACAGCATTTATTAACCCTTAAGGGTGGTCCTACAATCCACACAACACCCTTCAGTATTGCATGGAGTAGCACAAAGGACTTGCGTACACAGTCCCCTTTTATACACAACAGAGGGGCTCATAAGTGGGTGGATACAACATGAGGCCGAAGAACATTACCATTTATGGTCATTCTCGATACTGAATCAATACATGGGCGGAGCCATCACACTCCTTGAGCCCGCGAAACACATGGTCAAGCAAGGCTAATTATAACAGATGTGGTCAAGTCTGGGCATGCGCCAGATGGACAAGAGAGAGCTATTTATAGACTGTTACTAGGCAGATTACAAGAGCAACTAACACAAAGGTCGGACTCTCCTCGTGGCGAACACGTGGCACATGATAATACAAAATGGATTCCAAACTTCGGTCAACATAACAGAGAAAACATGATCTAAAGGGAAAGCATTAATGTCTTCAGCAAATGCTTAATCACATTGCTGTTTTAATTTACAACAGACGACCCTTTCAGCATTTACTGAAGACATCCGGTTTCCAAAAATCATCATATATGTCAATTATCATCATTCCTTTAACCTCTTTAGCTAGACGCTTCTGATGAGCAACATCGGCAATAGCTTTCTTATCCGGGATGCAGAATGAAATGCATACGGAACAGAACAATGGTCCACATTGAACACACATACAGAAAAAGAACAGAATTGCTATAATAATACAGAGACCAGTTAAGACCTTCCATCCCCAGGCAGTAACCAATGCCCAAAACCATCCAGAAAAGGACCAAGTGCCGTTTTCTGTGTGGATTTCAGCTGCTATTTTATGCAGCTTGTTAATGGCGTTATAAACGGATGGCGTATGATCAGGGATGAACACACAGCAACTACTTCCAATAATTTTACAGGCTCCACCTCGATCAGCTAGCATTACATCTAATACCATACGATTCTGCAATGCAACAATCCTAGCTATTTGTAACTCTTCCGTAAGATTCCCAAGAGCAGCAGCAGTCTGATTTGTCACAGCTTCTACCACTCTTGTTAATCTTCGGATCTTCCTACTATTCAAAGCGGCTCCAACAAAGAAAAACAGTCCTAAGTTAAAATCAATATACTGCTGCAAGCTGGTATCAGTCTGATCCACTTCATCAATCGATAAAGTACGTTTATATCTATTTACAGTCACATTATTCAACAATTTCAAATCCTTATGGTAAGATGCTGGTGCTAGGAATACAGGAGGTAATAGGAAGGATACATAACATACCCCAGACCACCCAGCCGGCAAACGGTAATAACCTTTATTTCCGCACACAAAATAGGTATTATGGGACGCTAGGAAGGTACTGTTATTCAATCCATCAATGTTCAAGACAGTTAGGCAATCACTGACACCGACAGGGATAAAACCCACACTCTGGACACACAGGTCCGCTTGAGCCTGTGCCACTTGGATCACGAATTTGTCCTTCCCCACAGTGTCTCTGGTGTTCGTGAAGATATAGGGAATGGATTCATTGTCTGGTCGGTACTCTTCCCATTCCCAAATTGTCCCATTCGCTTGCGGATATCCATTCTTGTCTTGATGGCATTCTTTATTAAGTCTAAAAAGCAATCGTCCCACTGTCGGTTTCCGAGTGGCAAACAGTAAGGTGTACCATGCTCTACAAGAGCCATTATGAGAGAAAGGAAGTGGTATGAATGGCGTACCTCCTTTCTTCTGATGGGCCGGCATCATCCCACATATCCAACAGTTCGTAGCGTTCGTAGCAACGTGGGTATGATGCAGCATCTGAATGAAAGTGTTATTCAAATAAGACTGTCGATGCTTCAACTCTTGATACGGCAACGTATAGAAGTAGTGCTCCGCAGGCACCGGAGTCGTCAACACAAGTGTTTTCCGAGCAGGAGTTACCTCCTCTACAAACCATGTTGTTATTCCAACAATAGCTACTGTTAGCATGAACCCCAACGCACAAAGGATTTTCTTCTTCTCCATGTCAAAGGAAACAATACCCTGATATCTTCCTGAAACTAAAAAGTCTGTCAGAACTCTTCCCCTTGGGCAGCGGTTGATTTCTTCACCAGCGGGCCAAGACGGGTGTCACTACACTAATGCAGGGCTGATCCCCCCCCCTTGCCTCATCGGCTCTCCGTTTCACTAACCCAAGGGCCGTTCTGACAGTATGTCCCGGTACTGGAAACCTCACTTCCTCGGTCGAAGATGATATCGCCTTCCTCCAGAAGTCGCGTGGTCCGGAAAGAGCTCCTCAGTGTCACCCGGCTCCGCAGCACGGCCTGTCTCTGCTGCCAGGATTTCTCGTTGATCGGTCAGCACGGCAGACTCCACCAATCCGGGCGGTACCTTTCGACAGTGCAAGGAATGGATCCAATTCTTCCTGTTCGAGACTCGCACAGCCGTCCTCGTTGCAAGGAGGACTTGCTCAGGGCCCACCCATCGCGGCTCCAAACTGTTCGTTCTGTCGAAGACTTTCACCATCACATGGTCACCAGGCCGGAGACCATGTCCTTCACCGGTAGACCGATCAGGGAGCGCCTCTCGGACCTGTTGATGAATAGAAACCAAGTTATCCGTTAACTGTGCCAGATAATCGCTCATCATTACACAAGGTACATCATACACAGCCTTAGGCCTTGGTGGACCCCAAATGTTCATTGGTCGTCCAAATACTATTTCATATGGCGTAAGGCCGGTTCGAGAGTGTGGCACTGATCTAATTGACAATAACGCCAGTGGCAGGGCGTCTGGCCAAGTCAAAGACGTTGAAGCTTGGATTTTGGCTATCTTAAGCTTCAGTGTACCATTATACTTCTCGACTAGTCCTGCAGACTGAGGGTGGAACACGGCGTGGAACTTCTGGGTGATGCCCAGGCCCTTCAAGACGTACTTTATAACATCCGCTACAAAGTGAGGCCCATTATCACTCCACAGAAGTCTACAGACGCCGTATCGAGGGAAAAACTCTTTTAGCAGTAGCTTCGCCGTGGTCATTGCAGTGTTGTCTTTCGTAGGGTACGCCTCAACCCATTTACTGAAAGCGCAAACCACTACTAGAACATACTTCAAATTGTTACAGCGCTCAAGCTGGATATAGTCCATCTGCAAAACCTCAAAGGGTGCAGTGGGCGTCGCAAATCCTCCTGCTGGAGTTCGAGTACCCTTTCCTGGGTTGTACTTCAGGCAGATCATACAGGTCTGCACCACCCTCTTCGCTGTGCTAGCAATCTCTGGATGCTCCCAGACTTGGGTCAGCAATTTCACAATTGCGGAAGCTCCAACATGTGCTAGCCCATGTGCCATCTGAACCATGGGTTGTACAAAAGCCGTGGGTAATTTCCATCTATCCATCTGCTTATTTCTCCAGCAACCCTCGTCATCCAGTTCTCCCTCGCTAGCCCATTGTTCCCGCTCTTTGTCAGAAGCGGTCCGTTGCATTTCGCGCACTTCCTCCTTCGCATCACGCCATCTTTCCACCTGTGACTTTACTACATACATGGCAGTAGTACCGGGCTGCATCGCAGTCTCCCGTGCTACTCGATCCGCTAGCGCATTCCCTTCTCCAACTTTATCAACCACTTTCCTATGGGCGCTACACTTAACAATGGCAATTTTCTTTGGGTATGTCAATGCGGTTAAAAGATTGTGAACTAACTCTCCATGCATTATCTGCACCCCATGTGACGTTAGAAACCCTCTCTCCTTCCAGAGTAGGCCGAAGTCGTGCGCTACTCCGAAGGCATAGCGGCTATCTGTGTAAACATTCACACATAATCCTGTACTGAGCTCACATGCTCGTGTTAATGCTATCAGTTCCGCTGCTTGAGCTGATTTCTGTGGTATGCGTGCTGTCTCCACTATCGTTTGTAACGTGGTAATTGCATACGCTGCTGAAGTCGTACCATCTGGTAGCTTCAGGCATGATCCGTCCACCCACAGTTCTCCATCTACATCTGAAAAGGGCGTATCCTGGAGATCAATACGACCCTTTGTTTGTTCCTCAGTCACAAGAATACAATCATGCGCTTTCCGCGCCTCAGGCTGAGTTTCGGGGTATGGCAACAATGTTGCCGGGTTTAACGTTACGCACCTTTTCAACGTAATATGAGGAGCCAAAAGCGTCAACTCATATCCCGTCAAACGGGCACTGGTCAAATGCTGCGTCTTTGTTTGATTAAGCAGGGCATCAACAGCATGGGGGACTAATACCAACAGCTTGTGAGATAACACAATTCCCTCGCTTTGGCGTATTGACACAGCTGTCGCCGCAACCGAGCGAAAACACCCTGGTAATGCTTGGGCGACAGGATCAAGTACAGCCGAAAAATATGCACAAGGGCGCTGCTTGTCGCCGTGCATCTGCACTAAAACTGACAATGCACATCCATCTTTCTCATGCACATACAACGAAAAGGGTTTTGCATAATCAGGGGTCCCTAACACTGGTGCTGAACAAAGGGCCTGTCGCAGTTGTTGAAAAGCAGCATCACACTCATCTGACCAAGGGATTGGGATAGGCGTATCCTTTGTCAAAAGGGCTAACAATGGCTTAGCTATGTGTGAAAACGCCAATACCCACTGTCTACAAAAAGAAACGAGGCCCAAAAATGCACGGACATCCTTCTGTGTGGATGGTCTCGGTGTATCCAAAATTACTTGGATACGATCCGGTGTGAGTGCACGTCCCTCCTTAGACAAAAGGTGACCCAAATAAGTCACCTTTGGTCTACAGAATTGCAATTTCTTCCGAGATACCTTATGATTGTGGGATGCTAAAAAGGAAAGTAAGGATAGCGTGCTTTTTTCACACAATTCCAGGGTGTCAGCCGCCAACAAGATGTCATCGACATATTGAATGAGGGCGACCCCCTCGAGTAAAACAAAGGAATCCAACTGTCGTTTCAAAGCCTGACTGTAAATACTAGGGCTTTCTGTGTAGCCCTGGGGAATTCTACAAAAACGATAAGATCTATTGTTTAAGGTGAACCCAAAAAGAAATCGGCTATCGGGGTGAATGGGAATAGAAAAGAAGGCATTTTTCAAATCAATCACTGAGAACATGGTCGCCGTAGGCGGGACCAAGGTAAGCAACGTCGTGATATCGGAAACCACCGGGTACTGAGGTATCACGATCTTGTTTACCTCCCTCAAATCAATTATGAACCGATAGACCTTTGCATCCGTGTCCTTTTTCAGAATAGGGAGAATCGGACTGTTACAGATATTATAGGGAACTTCTTCCACTACTCCCACTGCGATCAAATCTTGCACAATCTGTATGAGAGCCTCCTCGCCCTCCTGGGAAATACGATACTGCGGGAGGCGCGGTAACACCGCCCCCTCCTGGACACTAATGTGGACCGGAGGTATCACCATTTGTCCCACATCTGTGTCCGAAGTCGCCCATAAAGCTCGAGGGAGGGTGGCCAACAACGCATCCTCCGATATCGTACACATCCGCCCTGACCGGGGGTAGTTGTCATTTAAGATCACCCTCACACCCTCAGGGGAGCAGCGGATCGTAGCCCTAAAGTGCTTTAACATATCAAGGCCCATAATGTTATCCGGTGTATACGGAGCAAGCAGAAACGGACAGGGCGCAGAAAAAGAATCAACCTTAAATGTAAGGGGCTGTGAAAGAGGGCTTCGGGAGAGTGTACCGTCAAACCCTACCGATGTAACCACTGAGCCGGATGGGGGAGCCCCCGGAACCAAGTACCTAGACAATGCACTACGTGTCGCTCCTGTATCCACTAGGAACTGATCAGTAGAACCTAAAACCTCAGCCGATACATAAGGACCCGTCTGATCGACCGGCACCTCAACTGATTCAGACCCCCATCCAACGCATTCCTATGCATGCTGAGAATCATGATATCCTGATCGATCAATCTCCGATACATGATACTGATGCTGGCGATCGAAAACATTTGAGCTATCTCGGTGCTGCCCAGCGGTATCGAAACGAACGTGATCGTTAGAATTCCCTCTAAAGTTCGAGGAACCCCCTCTACCTCTCGGGCCACCCGGAGTATGCCCCTGACGCGAAGCACGCAACACTGGGCAATCCCTGGCCCAATGGCCCAATTGCTTACAATACGCACACTGGTTCCTATTCAAATCAGATCGGCCCGAAGGGGGACCATAAGATCCTCCCCTTCCTCTATTATTACCCCGTCGGGGCGGGCCATATACTTGTGCCAACATTACCTTAGTCTTAAGATCTTTCGATTTCTTTTCCTCCTGGCCCTTCGCCTCGTGCTCCTGACGCTCATAATACTGAGCGATAGTCAGAAGGGCCGTCGGCGTCGCGGAGGACCAGGAACTCTCGCTCGCTTTTAAACGGGCCGCAACTGCCGGTAGCAGATTAGCCACATATTTGTCTGCAAAAAGGTGGCGGCCCGTGTCGTCAGTAAGCGACTGGCCACTAAAATCATGAAACGTTTCCTCGAAGCGCGTGAAGAAATCTGCAACTGACTCGTCAACTTTCTGTTTACATGCAGCTAACATATTCCAGTCAATCTTTTTAGGGGGAATAATTGTTTTCAACTTAGCCACAATAGCAGCAGGGAGATCTAAAATATTCTGGGGTGGTTTCTGTGCGGGCTTCCTCTCCCTGTCTTCATCCTCAAGCTCAGACCACCGGGCCTTGAAGGCAACCACATCATCTACCTTTCGGACAGACCGCCACGTGTCCGGTGGTAGAATAAGACCAAAGAACAGGTCTATATCCGCTAAGGTCATAATGCAAGAATTCAAGGCCCCCTCGACTTCTTCATAGAAGGCCGCTGGATTCTTGCGGGGGTCAAGCAATGCATTCTTTAACGCCATAACATCGGCCCTATGCCATGGAGTATAAACCCAATTATACACAAAATATCCCCTAGCATCGGCGGAGTTAATGTCCGAGCTAGTCCCCGCTCCTTTAGGAGGAACATACAAAGGCGCCGCCTCTCGCATTGGTTTAGCATGCACTACGTCATCCTTATCTGACTGGGAGGTGGATGAGTGGCCCCCTGCTGCAAACGAATCCGATTGCTTCTCCTCCTCCGTTTGTTGGCGTGTTTTCTCTCTAAGGGCCAGCACCTCGTCCCGCAAAGCGAACAACCGCCGAGCCGCCTCAGGAGCCTTAGGGGGAGAAAAAACACCATTACGTAATGCTCCGGCATCCGAAGACACTTCGTCAGGCTCAAGAACACTAGAATATTTTCGGAAAGCAATAATTACTTCATCCGCGAAATGAGACAGAAAATACACCCTCTCTCTATCTTGCCATGACCCCCAAGTATGGAACAACTCCTCCTTAGACATCTTGCCCTTAAGTGCACGGAGGGAAAGTTTCCGAAGCTCAGCCATATGCTCGGCCGATAACATGGACCGTGTGTCTACCTTACCCGAAGCCGGGCCAGAATCTTGCGGCCGTGGAGCAGATGCGCCAACATAAGGGGGTGGAGAGCGATCTAGCAAATAAAAATCATCATCAGGATTATTAAGGACAGGATAAAGTGGCTGGCGAACAACATATTGACCCGAAACTTGTAGCCTACGCTCTTTCTCTTGTCTGTCCGCCTGCTCTTTGTCCTCCCGACGCTTCGCTTCCTGTGCTCGCACATGATCATTCTTCCGTTGGTCTTTATCATACAGCGCTTTCTCACGCTTCTCTCGCTCACGCACTTCCTTCACCCATAATCGCACACACTCAAACATATCCTGACGAGCACGTCGCTTACACATACACTGTTCCACATACTCAATCTTACGTATATCAAACGATCCATACAAAGGCCATCGCAACTCAGGATCCTTCTTCGTGTATTTCCTCCATACTGTGCTGTACATTATGGAAGAAAGACCATGCTTTACATACATATCCCTATTAGGCGTCCCCTCTGGGGGAGCTGGAGCAGATTCCTCGAGGTTCAACCGGTTTTCAAAACAGCAGCACCACTTACGGAGCGCGCTGAAAGCAGGCATGCTCAGAAATAATGCAAAATATGCAATATTATAAAAAATGGCACTTAATCGTTGCGCCGTTCAAAGTTACACAGCTCTGGAGAAATCTCTCCACATTACCTGCCTATATGTGTTGCAACGCATATATTTTCACAAAGACAAATACAAAATATGACTAGTCATCATCAATCAAACTCAAATAGCCAACCCAGGCTTCAAAAACTCGGAGCAAGTACCGTACAACGGTTCTTACCAATCAAGAGTCCAGATTCCAACTGCCAAGCTCCACAATCGCCCAAACGGCTCTCACGGCAGGACCGACAGAAGAGGTCTCAGTCGATGACCGGCGCCACCCAGACGGTCAGCTCGGAAGGGAAGGAAGAAAAACCTCGGGATGTCAGGGCTAAGACGCCGCTGGCAGTGATCACGTCCCCGGCCAAACTCCTCACCTTCGTCGCGACCAGTCCTTCGAGCATTCGAGTCGCCGATGAGCCCCACGTGACGGGCGCCAATTGATGAATACAGGCCCCAGCTAGGCCCGCAAGGCACAAGGGTTCGCTCTCCTGTAACGGAATCTATAAGGAAGTTGGCACGGAAACTGCAAAGTACAAAAACAGCATTTATTAACCCTTAAGGGTGGTCCTACAATCCACACAACACCCTTCAGTATTGCATGGAGTAGCACAAAGGACTTGCGTACACAGTCCCCTTTTATACACAACAGAGGGGCTCATAAGTGGGTGGATACAACATGAGGCCGAAGAACATTACCATTTATGGTCATTCTCGATACTGAATCAATACATGGGCGGAGCCATCACACTCCTTGAGCCCGCGAAACACATGGTCAAGCAAGGCTAATTATAACAGATGTGGTCAAGTCTGGGCATGCGCCAGATGGACAAGAGAGAGCTATTTATAGACTGTTACTAGGCAGATTACAAGAGCAACTAACACAAAGGTCGGACTCTCCTCGTGGCGAACACGTGGCACATGATAATACAAAATGGATTCCAAACTTCGGTCAACATAACAGAGAAAACATGATCTAAAGGGAAAGCATTAATGTCTTCAGCAAATGCTTAATCACATTGCTGTTTTAATTTACAACACCGCCACCACCACCTCCACCATCTCCATCATCACCATGGGGGCAGCGCAGAAGAAGGGAGGGGACATACCGCTAAAGGAGTTCCCTCATTGGTCTCAGGGGGGAGGACATCATTGCCCATTACAAGGCCAGGAGGGAGTCCATTGTCCGCCTCTTGACCATATTGCACCAAGGCTGCAGCCAACATGGCAGCAGTGCACCAACATCACTCTGCAGGCCAAGCTACTGGCTGTCTCACACATGCTGGCATCTGGAACTTTCCAACCCATTACAGCCAGATTGGCAGGAGTATCCCATGCATCCTTCCCTAAATTCTTCCCCTCCGTCCTGGATGCCATCATAAGCTTCTAACCTCAGTACCTCTTCTTCCCCAAAACAACACACAACCAACAGGAGAGCAAGCAAGTCTTTGTTATGCCATTGCAGGATTTAAACATCTGTTGGGGGTACACTGCACCTATGTGTAACTTGTGGCTCCAGTGGCTACATCACACCTGTACTGCAATAGGAAGCACACACATTCCATGAACATGCAGGCAATCATGGACTATCTGGGCATCTTCATTAATGTCTTCGCAAAGTACCCAGGCAGTGGTCATGATTCCTTCATCTTCCGTCATTCCTTCATCAATTAGCACTTCCAGAATGGGACATATGGGACACATGGGAATTGCCTACTGGGTGGTAAGTACTTTTCAAACACATGACAGACCACATGACAGTCAATAACATTGGAAGACTTTGCCATATTAGTCTTGAGCTGAATGAGACAGTGTATTTGTAGTTGGTGTGGGCGTACATATTTGCGCCATACTACATGGCATATGTGCAACACAATCCCTCAAGTCACACATGTTGAGACCACCTACGCCATTATGGGCCACATGTACACGTTAACTGAGCTGCCGGAGCATCACTGATCATGATGCTCTGGGGGATCAGGTCTCCAACTCAGATCAATGAGGCAATACACAGTATGTCTGCGTGCCCTAGCATGATATACAGTAAGGCACTGATGCACCCTATGTTAAGGATGTGGTCCATGGACCTTGCAACACCAATGAAGATCTCACCCATCTCCACATATCCAAGGAGCAGGGACACTGGGACTGTTTGCTAATAGTGTGCCTCCCAAGGGGAGGTGAAATGAGGATGCATAATTACATGTTTGTTTGTCATGTCCAATTACCATGTGTCCTGCATTCCGCATGACCCATAGAATGAGGAAATTGCATAGACTGTTTGCTTTTGGTACAGGATTGTGTCCCTTAAGCCATTAAGTTATTTGAGGACACAACGCTGACATACGTGTACCACGGTGAAAGCAGGGTGTGTTGGCACTCGTCACTAATAAATGATGGTGTGTACATGGATGAACCATGGAGGCACTGTATGTTAGGAATATGGCACATTACAGCCCTTCACTTTGGATGCAGGTCAGCACAGCTAGATGACATCCAGTGCTTCCCTGTGGCAACAACTGCTACATGAGGCCCTGTGTGTGCATTCAATTGTTTGAAAGAGCCTCACAAATGCAACATTATGTGAAATGCTGTGTCCAAATACTGTGTTGAAGTAAGGGATTCCCTTCCTTTAATCTGTGTGTTCATTGGTAAATCCCATTGCTATGAGACATGTGATGTATCCCAGACCTTTGAATCTCAGAAATGTAGTCATATTTTAACCTTGCAAGATAATGTCTACCATGCTACATTACATCACTCATCATATGCACACATCCCATCCTAAGTGCACATCGTTTTGTGACACAAAAACTACTCTATCAGTCCTCCAAGGCTCCAGAATATACAGCAAGTTACAGTCTCATGCACAAACTACACCTTTCATGACAGCCAAAAACACAGTTATCTTGGGAATAATGTGCCTGCCTAGGAGCAATGCTGCACATTTCCTGCCAGAGTAGGCACCAAACCCTGGACACTGAATCATGTGGAAAATATATCATGCACTGTCCCCAAGCAGTGTGGCACTGTAGTGTGGTTGGTGTACCAGTTGCATTGTACAGGTCAAGGCTCCCACATTACTCAACCCCTTTTTTACTGTCAACATAGTGGACACAGTGCTCTGACGTGTACACTATCATATCCCACATTGATATCCACTTGCTGCACTCCCTATGGTAGTACACATTTAACAGCATTGACTCCAACTCTCACATCCACATATGTGTGACTGAAGTACGCAACATCACCAGCTCGAGGTAAAGATTGTAAAATCAGACATGTATCAGTTCAGAAATGGCAATAGTAGTCAATAACAGACGCAATGGATGAGTGTCAGAGATTTGTCTACTCAATAGCTAATTGACTCTCCATACTGGTGAAAAATCATCACCTTCATGGCATTGGCACTCCCAAGTATGACAAATAGTAAGTGAATCACAGAGGACAGCACACCTGTATGTATAGTACAGTGTCATTCATTTCCAATTCCTACTTGCATCTATGCCACACAATGTCATAGCATGTCTATTGCAGTAGGCAAAGTGTATGAGTCAGTCAGGACACATAATAGAATGTACATGAATGTGGGGCCATCCCTTGTCATGAGTCTTAACTAATTGTACCCCTCCGGTTTTTGCATCTGACCAAGGATATGATATGCTCTGCAGCTATTTGTGACGACTCCTCTTAAAACTTCCCAGTCAGACGGCAACAGAGGTGCAATCATGTCCTAAGCCGGACCCAGTTCATAGTAGAGCAGACATTCGGCATATTGAAATCCCACTTCAGGAGTCTAGATATGTCTGGGGGCTGATTGCTCTACGCACCACCAATGGTGTGCAAAATAACATTGGTTTGCTGTATAATGCACAGTATTTGTGTGCGGAAAAATGTACAATGGGCTGATGCCAATGAGGAGCAGGAACTGCGGTACTGTGAGGATGAGGAAGATGAAGAGCCACATAAAACTGTTCCTTCAGTAGCAGCAACACAACTGAGGGACCATATCATTCACAATTGTTTGTCTGATGCATGAGTGGCTTCCATCATGTCACAAAATGATGACTGCAGGTATGTAAATATACATGACCACTAACAGTGTGTATGCATTTTCATTTCATAGTCACAGTAGACATTAAAACATTCACATCACAGCTGCTACTAATTGCCTCAAAGAAAATGTATGTAGCTATATGTAACAGACAGCATAGGACAGCACCTGGTACAAACAAAATTGTATGCATGCCAACTACCTGTAGCAAATAGTCCTCCATTGCCAACAACAATTATCATGGTGTTGTAAAGTAGATATTGTGCTATGCCTTTGTGTGTGTGTGTGTGTGTTTCTCTCCTACAGCTAGCCATTTGTATAGCCTCATATTTGTGGGCAATAGTAGTCACCTTGTAGTATGATGACTGTGAAGTCATCCACATAGAATGTGCATGGAAGCACAGTCCCACACCTACAGTCTTCAGATGCTAAATCAAAAACTGCATCCACCTATGAAATCCATTAGGATACCTCATATCACATATGCAAATGCTACATACTATACTTTGCCAGTGCACAGTGTCTACTGAGAATGTAGCCAGACTTGCCCCACTAGGCTAAGATGCTAATGGGGCACGCAGTGATGTAGCCTACCATGTTGGTATATTGAACTCAGATACAAACAATGGCCTATCAGTACAGTCTGAGTGTAAATGTGGAGACACAACACTCAGATTCAGAATATGTAACAATTGAGTATCAGAAATCAAATAAAGCAAGGTCAATACAGCCAAGGTGCCCTGCACCGATGCATCCTAATATATAGTGTTCCAATGTGGCTAGGACATCTCAGGTGAACTTCATATCTGAATGCATGGCCTTCTTTAAACTGAAAGTAACCACACAACCTAAAAACGTATTGAGATGGGTCACAATGGCAAACATATTGATAATTGTACTACACCTGACTATTTGTGGATAGACAAGCTGGCCTCGTGATCCACAAATAATAGGCTGCGCTTGGTGGTAAGGCCAATGTACGACTGCAATGTGCATGGCCCACACATATTTTTCCAGACACAAGGACCCGCAGCAGATGTTTGCGTACCATAACATGATATGCTGGGTTCTCTAAATACTACTGTGCGCATAAACCATTCTTGGAATACTTCTACATAGCCAATGTGTGCAACAGCATGCAGGACACATGGAAACAGATGAGGCAAGGTTACATCAATTGATACATCCTTGTTACGGTGCTACTGGGGATGTCTGTCAAGTTTTGGAGTGTGCCAGGTCCATGTGAGTCTCATCTCCTGTCTCAGTATCATACTATATGAGTGTTGCCTGTGAAGACCCATTGCTACGCACAAGCAACCCAGCCTTGAAGCAGAGTGTAGTTCTGGTGTGATTTGGATCAACTTACTGTCAGCAATATGTAGGAGATCATGCCAAGGCATGCATGGTGATCTAGCATAGCACTATCAGCATGAGTGAGAATCATGTGGCCCACAAATGATCACTCTGTTACTTTCCTGTGTGGTATGACCCTTGAATATGCATGGCCTAAACTCAACCACTCACATGGCGCCATCCATACCTCTCGTTCCAGGTGGTTGCATCAATTGCAGTCCTCACCTGCAAGGTCAAATGTAACCCTCCCAAGTATCTCCACAGCCTGGTTCCTGCACTGTGGTACATGGCACAGATTGGTAGTTAGATGTGCTGTCGTAGATGTGGGTGCACTTACCCAATGACAGTGCTAGTTTGTGGCATCCTTGGGGGAAGCTAAAGCAATGCAATAGGGTGCTAATACTAATTTAGCACACGGAGCACCTCTTCTAAGGTGCGCCCTTATGCTACCAGAAGGATTGGGCCATTTGCGCAGTATGGTGCCAGAAAGGCATGAACTCACACATATGTACACTGTTAGAACACATATTAAACACATGCAAAGACAGTAAGCAGAAGAACTCCACTATTCACACCCAAAATAGCAATCCCTGCAAAGGATTACATGGATTGCATATTACAATATACCAAAAATTGCACATTTTCCCTAATGCTTAAAAAAATATGATGCATGAGACTGAAGTGTGAATTTTGCAGGTGCAGCTTCATTCGAAAATGACGCTTCCCAGCCGACACATCTGAATGACCACATGGTGTTTTGTCAGTCCTTGTGTGAAGTTGCTGCATTGACTGGCAGCATAAAAAAAATTACGCATCGGCTATAAATGTGACGCATCAGTCCAGGAAATGATGTCATGGCTCATGCATGCTGCAAACCAGGAAGTGTGAAGGCACTTTCATTTTTACTTTAAGTCACAGTTTTACTGTCTGTGCTTTTGAGTGGTTGTGTGCTGTCTGTGCTGTAGAGTGTTTTGGTGAGTCTGGAGCTTGTTTGTTGTATCTGCTGTTGTGCCCCTCCAGTTGTTTTTGTCCTTTCTTGTTGTGTATTGTTCTGTGTTCAGTCAGTTTTTGTCGTCTGAGGTATTGTTGTTATAGGGCTAGTTGTGGGCTTTTTGAGGTTTCTGTTTTGTTTGGCCATTTGTTGTGTCTGGGTGGTATCATGGCTGAAAAGGATAGGGTTCACCCCATTAACGAAGAGGAGTTTGGGAGCTTCCTGTGGCTGGTGACCAATTACCAGTAGCCAGTTGGGGGACATGGACTCCTGGGCTACCCGTGACGGTGTGGAGGCAATGTTCGGAGAAGGTGCAGGCACAGATGCAAAGGCTGTTTGGAATTTGCCGGACATTTCATCAGCTGAAACATCGCTGGACGGATGTGGTTGGCAGAGAGCCAGACTTGCTAGACTATGGTGGCATCCAAGTTGGTGGAGAAATTGGTGAGTGCAGATGACTTCTGTGGCTTCCTATGTGTCTCATATACCATTGATGAATAGTGGTAACATTAAGGAGGGCTTACATAAAATTTTTGCTCAAAATAACCATGCCCCCATGCAAATGATGGAAAATTCCATGGTAGTAGCACTGGCATGATCTGTGCACCAGTGCTATCTGTGAAACTGAGCAGGTCACACAGGTTTTAGTATCCCTTTAACTTATACACATGAGTCACAGGAAAGCATTGAGCTGATGCACATACCAGTAGCCCATCCAGACAACTCATATGATGACAAACCAGGTAGTGCAGATCAGCTTTCATCTCAGGTACAGTTTTGATGGTCCATTACAGAACATATGTTACATATAAAGGAGACTATTTGCAAGCCTCTTGTGCCACAGGGACGTCACTTTTTCCTATATTAAAAGTGATGCATTGGTGGCACACGGGCCATGTAAATAAGCCCCACAGTTGTCTGCAAGACTCTGTGGGAGTGCAATTCACAATTAATAGTGCTGCGTAGCACAACTAGGATTTGCCCTGTGCTGAACATTAGGACAAAGAATATACAGATTTTTACAGAAGTCATTGATGAAGGGTCAGCCTGTTGAGTTAGAGTGGACCACAGTGTTTATTTAGAATCCCCTAGCAGCGCCGGTGCGTCACTTTTCATATGTCAAAAAGTGAAGCCTCAGCAGCACCAGGGGCTTGCAAACTAGTTCCTTGGTGGTTTTCTCATACACATGCACCCTTAACCTATGGAGCACATTTGTGTGCATTGTTGACATGATTGATATTGCACTGGAAGTGACAGCTCTCAGCACACAGAAATGCAAAGGTAGAGTATAAGAGCTTTGTATATGTGAATTGAAATGCATCACGCATACAATACTGAAAGACACATGATGATGTGTGGATGACCCTCCTTGACATACCTCCCCTGGGGAGTCATACAGTGAGGCCTGCCATGGTTCAACCAGCTTAGCTATCCAGTGAATGTCAAAACACAAATTATTGGTCTTGAACAGCAATTCCTATGTAAAAGGTATGGGTCCTTGATGTCCTCTATGGCTACGCTGTGCTCTGCACTGGCTTGCCTGATTCCATAGCCCTGAATGCATAGCAAATCTCGCATGCTGGCTTTGAATGGGCTCAAACAGATGTTTTTAAGGCCAGAGCTACTGAAGCTGTCCTTTCATATTATTCTTCCTTGCTGATTTCGAGGAGGAGCTTGTTCACGAGAGTCCGCGAAGCCCGCGAGAAGCGGAAGCCGTGAAGCCGTGAAGCCCGGGGGATAGAGCACGGAGCTCGGGGCTCAGAGCTCGGAGCTCGGAGCTAGCAGAGTTCAAGGTTGTGTTTGAGCTTGTGCAAAGACTAGGCAATACATCGTCGCTCACTTGCTCGCTCACTCACGCTCGCCCGATGCTTGCCCGTCCGTCTGGTAGCTTCACTCCTTTCCTCCGCTGCACTAACCTACGATAACCGGCGCAAGGCAGCTCCCGGCTCCCGAGGCATCCGTGGCATCTGTGGCACCCAGGGACTTGACAGCAGCACTTGGCACTCGGCAGGACCCGGCGGCTCCCGTGGTGGGATCAGCGGAGAGACCTGCGGCGCGCTGACTCGGAGCAGAGAGCAGAAGAGGAGAAACCGCAGCAGTACAGCAGCAGCAGGTGAAAACGGTGAGTGGCTGCCTAGGCTACTCCTCGACCCATAAACGCTGACCACAGGAGCTGTCGATCTTTGAACTAAACCAGCCCACGCCCCGTGGTCCGCTTAGTTGTTTGCGAAGGGCAGAGGGCAGAGGGCAGAGGAGCAGATAGACTCAGAGTTCTTGCTGAGAGGATTAAGCAGAGTAAGCAGAGGGTCTGTAGTTTGGGAGGCAGGGTGAGATAGCCGCTAACTCCTTCTGCCTCATCCGGCTTTGATCTCTGCAGTCATCAGCGGCCTCAGCCTCCTCACTTACCCTCACTTACCGAAACTGCGTCACTCTGCGAGTCATAATTAACAATTAGCAACCGGCTACTAGCTATTAATCATCTAACCATCTAACCATCTAATCATCCAGTTAAAACTGTTTCTGGGTCAGCATGAGGTCCGGAAAAGTGAAAAGGCCCATTAAAAAACCAGCACCTAAACGAAAAAAAGGGGCCACGAGCGACGGAGGAGTGTCCCTATCAATTACAGATAGAGACCTCTACAAAACAAGGTCCATCAAGGAGAAGGACAACTCAAACGACATTAACTCCATCAACGACATTGGTCAAGACATGGGCTGCCCTTGGCCCACAGGCACGGACGCCATCAAAGATAACAACCCAGAAACCGCAATAAATCCACGAATCTCAACAAAACCAAGCAATCCAACAAAGGGAGCGAAAAGGGAAAGAACCGGAGATCTCATAACCATTGACGGAGAACCACCTAGGAAAACCTCACATTCTTACCAACCAAATATTTAGACGAAATTTGCATTCTTAAAACATCCAGAAACAGCAATTTTTACAATTAACGGAACCCAGAAGGTTTACCAACTCCATTGGAGCCTGGCAAGATAGAATTTCCACCAACATACGAACAAAAAATACTGGCTTCAGAAAAAACGCCAAAAGTCACAGTAGCGGATATACACACCGCCAAAAACCCCACGACACTAATCGAAAGCAGCCTATTAATTAATGATGAAGAAAATGGATTAGCAGATCTGCCAGTGGAGCTTAATAATCAATCATACACTGAACTGACAAACCCTCAAGGCACACAGACTCAGCTCAGGAGGACAAAAAAAGAAAGCTCCCCAGACAAAGACACAACACTCAATGGGTCAAGCATTGACGGAGCATTAGATGCCTCCATCATTTTAGAACAACACGACCCACAGGGCTGGGAAGACCGACAAACAGGTCTGCTATGGCAAAAACCTTGTTACGCGCAGGACGATAGGACAGCAGCATCTCGACAAAATAGCAGCCTCTCACCGATGCTGAAGAGCACACAAGACGACCTCCATATGGCCCCAAATGAGCAGAGCAACATGGGCCGCCCCAGTACGCCAAAAATAAATCGGCAAAAGGAGAATCCATACATTATAGACAGTGACATGTCCTTCCTTGCAACACAGGAATGGCAAGACCTAGTGGCGGCATACAATCTAAAACCTACAATATCCTCAAGCACCAAGAGCCCAGAGAGTAAGAGCAAAGGCTCTTTCATTACCTTCTGGGCAAACCTACTAAACACAATACAGCTCTCAGCAGCAGCTTTACAATACCAATCAGAGAAACTAGACATGCAGCTAACGGTACTGCAAACACTAGCTGAATCTACTTCAGGGATTGAGAAGAAACTAGGCGACTTAAATGGCTTGATAAAAAGGGGCCAGGAAGCAGTAGAACTTTCCGCCATAGCAAGAACAGAATGCGACTGTTCCCCAATAATTAACAAGCTATCAACATTACCAACCATGCTAGAAAATCTTCTGGTCAATCTGAAACCTACTGCACCATTAGACCTTAAAGATGCAGCCAAGGAGGGAATCGCTGCAAGGGACCTCCAATTGCATGAAGCCCCAGAAAAAGCAGAGAATAGGCTACTCCAAAACACGAAGACCTGTTCCTCCATTGACAAACATTCGCCAAAAAGCGTACTCCTAAACCTCTCATATCAAGTACCTGCCACAACAGAGGTGCCTACTAATTCATGAACTCGCCGGAAACAAAAAAGGAAGGGCAGGAACAGGAAAACGACAACTATGGCCGATGAACAGGAGAGGCAACTAGTTGAAACCCACTGCCAAGTGGTACAAGAAGAGACGGTGGGACCATTAAACCAGGCTAAGCAGACACTACCCCTGGCCAAAAAATTGTTAACCACAAGGACCCCCATCAAACCCATAACACTGAAACCAATAGAATCATTGGAGATTGTAACAGAACACCCTGTACACGAGGACGTCCTAACGGAGCAATGCTCACAACAGCAGGATAGACTTGAAACAATGTCTAATCCACGCAGCACAGCAAGGAGCCACATTGATAGCTGGCCAAGGACCACGCCACAAAATACGAAACAGTCGGCCCCGGAACAGGAATTGGAACAACTTACAACACGGGCAACTTCAGCTATAACTGATAACACCAATGACCTACTCCTCACCGGGGCTAGCCACCCCGGACTAATCGCAGCCCGAGCAACCAGAGCCACCTCAAAAAACAAGACAGATATATTGATATTCGTACCAGAGTACAAATCTAGGGGCAGAATGGACACCTTGAATAGAGGAAACATAATCAAACTAATTACATCAATCAAAGGTCTGGAAGGTATTACCACAACCGATTTACTTCAAATCGAATTCCAACCTGCACACGACCAGTTCCACCCAGAAACGACAAAGACAACACGGGTGTCAAACGACCTGGTTGACCGGATCTTAGGAGAATTCAATACATTCGCTCAATGGGGAATAAGGCTGGAACCTGGTAGAAGGCCAGCCTACCCAACACCGTTCCTAAAGGAGAGTGGTAAAGAATACTCACCCAAAGCTACATCAATCCTAAAAGGAGCCCTCAGCCAGTCACCAGGCCGCCAAGGAAGGTCCCTACACATTTCTACGGTAAATACGCAATTTACAGCTTCCAATCCGAATATAATACAGTGAACAATAATAAATAGAGACGGGCATTGACAAGGATCCTCTGTGCAGCCCTCATCACACACAACTTCGAATAATTTCAGAGTATGCATTTGGAATATCAACGGCCTGACCGATAAATTAAATGATCACGAAACGCTAGAATACCTAAGGACATTCGACTTGATATTACTTCAAGAAACCTGGGAAGAAGCTGAGACATCCCTTGAAGGCTACATGACGCAAATCGTCCCTGCTACCAGGACATCACCCTTTGGCCACAGCTCAGGCGGACTAATGATCTTTGCCTCAATCCTCACAGTACGATCAATGAAGGAAATAAAGATTAAAACCATAGCACCTAACGTCATACAAGCGACCGAGATAACAATCAACACCAGAAAGCCGGATCATAGCTTGATAATAGTTAACTCTTATATACACCCGAAGCAGAGACGGAAAGGTGCAAGAGAGCTGGCCAATGAGACAGCAAGAATTATGGATGAGGGGGAAGCTGAAAACTTAATCCTCGCAGGAGATTTTAACCTCTTCCTTTTTGGAACCGCGATGGACGATGATTTGGCACATGATCTTAATAGAGCCTGGGGAATACCAACCCAAGTACAACCACCTCCAACTAAACAAACTAATTGCGCGAACCAGCTACTAAAAGATTTAGAGCAATTAAATCTAAGGGCCCTGAATGGCCGGTACAAAGAAGACACTCCTCCGGTACCTACCTACCACTCGGCAGCAACTTCTTCCTACCTAGATTACGCATTTGTAACTCTCCCTCTCTTTAACACAATTAAATCATTTAAGCTGGGTGTTAGTGATCAAAGTGACCATTTACCACAAGAAATCGTTCTAAGGACAATCAGAGAAAACCCAATGGAGGTCAGGGTATGCGCTAGATCTGAATACACATCTGATTTCAAACGCATAAGACATAAACAAAACAACATCGAAGAACTGTCCTCAAATGCGAAGGAGCTTTTTCACCAGGGCAACTTGGGTGTAAACCCTATAGAGGCCTGGGAGTGGTACACAAAGACTCTGGGAACCAAATACACAACCAAACCAAGGCAAGCGAATAATAAAATCCCTAAGTCTGGATTAAGCAAGGCAAACAAGCTGGAAATAAAAAGTATTAAACGGAACATAAAGCAAACCTTAACCAAATCCGTGCACAGCCACGCAGTTTAAAAGCAAGCCTAAGAAAGACAACCTGGGAAATCAAAAGACAGGCGAACGACGACCTCTGGGCAAAAATAAAGCACGATTCGAAATTAAAAAACAGTGCTAAATTTTGGCAAACAATTCACAGCCTGCAACGGCCAGGCCACCAAGGAATAAACTCCTACATTTCAGAGGCAACTTGGGCTGACTATCTTCACAACCATTTTAACGATACTAATGATATCCCCACATCTCTGATACCACTAGAAACAGATAATACTCAGAAGGACAACGAAACAGGAAAGAATGAAAAAGGGCTCAGAAACCCCAAGGAAATCACAACGGGAAAATACGACCAAAATAAGACTGACGGGACCCAGAACAACAGCATATTACCAAGCAATACAGAGAATAAAATCAACATAACAGCGGACCAGATAAAAACTCAAATAAAAAAGGGAAAAATGGAAGGAGCTTCAGGCCCAAATGGGATACCACCGATGATATTTAAACAGGACATTGAATTCTGGAGCAACGCATTAGTACCGCTCTTCGTGGGCATACAAGAACTAGAAACCTGCCCGGAATCCTGGCAAGGATCAACAATAAGCCCAATTCATAAGCAAGGAGACAGGAGCAATCCTTGCAACTATCGCTTGATCGCTCTACTTGATTTAGAAGCAAAGTATTATGCTGACATCCTACTGGATGAATTGACCTCCTGGGCAGCTTCAAAGCACATAATTCCGGCTAATCAAACAGGGTTCTGCAAAGGACAAGGAACCACCACCAATATCATGGCACTGACTCTGCTGATAGACGCGGCCAAAGTAGGAAAGAACTCGCTGTTTCTATGCTTCATTGATTACAGCTCAGCTTTCGACCATGTGGATTGGGGCAAACTTTGGCAAAAGCTTGACAAATGGGGGATACCGCAACCCCTCTTGAAGCAGTTAATCTTACTTCATACCAACACCTGGGTTAAGATCAAACTGGGAGACGGGACGTACCTCTCCAGGCGCATCAACACCTCTAAAGGACTTAAGCAAGGGTGCGTCCTAGCCCCGACTTTGTTTAACCTCTTCCTGGCAGACATACCAGGGGAATTGGACAACATCAAATCACCTGCCCCACGGCTGGGGGACATCACTCTGTCCAATCTCCTTTACGCCGATGACCTGGTTCTAATAAGTCGAACTCCAATTGGCCTCCAGCACCTTCTAAACACCACCAGCACATTTTCACAGTGTAACGGATTACAAATCAATCTAAAGAAAACAAAAACAATGGCCGTAAACTACAAGAAGGCCAGAAAAAACTGCTGGTACCTGGACGGACACAAATTGGACCATGTAACGTGCTATAAATATCTGGGAGTCCTAGTAGATAGCAGAGGCTCATTTAAACCGCAATTAGGGATGCTACAACGGAAAGGCTCCATGAGTTGTCTCGCGATGATCCCCTTGAAGAAAATATTGCCAGACTATACGCTTGATCCGCTCTTACAAGTATTGAGAGCTCGCCTTCAACCGACGCTAACATACGGGAGCGAATCAACGCTCGGAAAAGATGCTCTTACCCTTGATAATGTGATCAGTAAAACTTACAGGACCATCTTTCGGTTACCTAACTATGTATCTCCTACCCAAATTTGATTAGAGTTCGGGGTTCAAAAACAGACAGTAGAAAGAAGGGGCAGCTTCATAAAATGCTGGCATAAGATTAGAAACGCCGAGCAAGGCACTTTAAATGCCTATCTCTGGATTGAGCTGCAACGTCGAGAACGGTCAAACGCAAGGAAGTACCTGATGGAATCATTAGAAGTACTTGAACTGACAGACCTCTGGAACACCCCTGTAGACCATAGAAGCTTTAAAAAACTAGTAACAAAGACGACAAAAATAACATCACTATTAGAGGATAAAGAAACTCTAGCAAAAAGAGCACATTGATGGACAGTCCTAAGCGACTACAAATCATTAAAGATTCAAGCGTATATGGATCAAGGATTCACACAGAAGATCAAAGAGAAATTTTTAAAACTGCGACTCGGTATACTACCAATTCTCCCCCACCTGGCCCCATGGAAACGGACTCAAGAAGACAAAACTTGCCGTCTCTGCAGTGCAGGACCTGAAGACATGGTCCACATAGTATGTATCTGCCCAAACTTAATGGACAAAAGGAGATCCCTATTACGCGTAATATGGAATCAGAAGGGCATTGGAACCTGTAGGCATGCAGTCAAACTATGCTTTAACCCGCAGGAGACTCAATTAAACTGCAGATTTACAAAATATTTCGATGCAGTGGCAGAGAGAATTAAGCAGAAATAAAACAAGAAAACTGAGTAAAGGCCAAATAGCGCCCCCGAGCATATCTTATGGGCTGACAAACAATTCAAAAATGCAAACTATTAATATGAATCCCACAATTTTAATTTCTGATAATTAAATTGTTTTTATCTTTGATAGGTATCTCTTTTAAAAGCTGTGTATCTGAAATTGTAAGTTTTAATTAACTGTGCAATAAAAATTATCTTATCTTATCTTATCTTATCTTATCTTATATTATTCTTCCATTCTACATGCCTTTTGTATAACAGGCTCAATATGTGTCAGAGGGGAGCACACTCACATGGTACTGTATCCAAGGGTATGCCAGCCTGCATCTGACACATTTCAACAAATCCCATACATGTTATTGTTCAATTTTCCAATAATATACTTAGGGATGCATGGGACATGTCTGAACATTATCTGGCACTCTGCAGCATTGACAGGTACAGAACTTACTTATCTTGACAAACAAGTACATATAATGTGTGATGTATGTAGTGTACTTATTTCCTGGTTTCAAAATTAAGATGGCATGGGTTTTGCAATTCCTTTCTGGGTATGTAATGTGAGTTATGTAGGTGCAGAGACTCATCAAAGTCAGTTACCATAGTAAAATATATTAGTAATGAGGTCGAAGAACTGGTTCTGCAAATTGGTCAACAGGTTGAGGGATAAAAAAGGTAGATTTCTCGTATATAAGGAATATCGGACCTATATTATGTTAGCATGATGCCTCTACACATACACTCCCTGTTTGATATATATGCTTTTGCTTGGAGGAAACTCGTTTATTTCCTCCCTGTATATCTATTGCTAAAAGAGTAGGACGAGAATCATACGGACGCTTTCTTCTGAACATATGCTCGAGCACGGACCGTGATCACGCGTTGATCACGTGCAATTGTCAGGCCCCAATTCATCTGAGTTGCTGGTAGCAGCTGAAGGTAGGCTGTTTACTCGACTGTTCTAAGACTCAAGGTTGCATCTGGCTTTGGGGGTGATAAGTGCATTCCTGGAGGTGCCGTGTCTACACTCCCAGGCACCAAGATGAAAGGAAGTCACCCCTCCTGACCTCATCAGTAATAGATAGTCCAGCCTTTGTACTGGTCTGATGTGTGCCATATATGGTCCTTTCCTGGAGCTCGAGGGCCAACTGGTGTTTTTCCTTTTACGGTGATTGTATGTGTTGAACCGAAAAGTATATAACCTCATGTTTGAATACGAGCCAACAGTCTTCTCGGTGCACCTGATGGGTGAGGTTCGGAGAGGCTCCTCTATAGAGTATTTTGTTTAATAAACGATGGAACCTTCTTCACTGCCAACTGACTATTTATTTGGTAATGGTATTGGGACTATTGGTAGGTATAGTCCTTTAGTTTATTTTTATGGTACATCAGTTGGCGACTCTGCCGGGACTCCGTGACTGGGTCGTCGTCCCCGTAAATGGGTGGTAAGGACAAGGGGTAATTCTGATTGAGCGGGTGGACGGAAAAAGGATCCTTTGAAATTTAGCCATCTTTGGTATGAACTTACTCTGCTCTCACGATCGGAGTATCCCCAGCTGCTAGTGACCCTTCACCGGAGTCCTACGGGCGTAACCCAGGAGCTGACCGTGTTGGTCTTCAGGAGTTGGCAGTGGAGAACACGCCATTGTACCTGTGTGCACCAGGTGAGTGGAATTGTTTTGATGTTCTTGGCATGAACTGTTGTGCAGTGCTTTTGAAGCAGTTAATTGTGTAAGTATTTGGTAGTCAGTGTACCACAGAAAATCTTGGGGGTCTGACAGGGCAGCATTGTGGTGGCTGCACGTATAGATGCTCCACGGACCTTTTGTGAATAATAGAGATGCAGATCGGACGACTGGTGTGGCACGTGTGGTGCGCGCCCGGCCGGACTGCTCTCGGAAAAGCCTGTGGCTGTACCTAGGTAGCCTTGGGAACACATCTGAAGCGGTGGTAATGAAGCGGGCTTAATCAGAATAGTCCCAAGAGTAGTCCCAGAATAGTCCCAGGAAGGCTGCGGGATGGTCTGTAGGTCGGTCTGTGGTTATACCTGTCTGACGGTCTCTTGGTAGTCTTTGGACTGCTTGGTTTTGGTATCTGTCGGTCTTGGAATCTAAATTTGATTGATTCTCCACAAACAGGAGTCGACGGGCTCTGTTCTTTGTTTGAAAAGACGTCACTTTTGAATATCTTTGTATGTATATATATATATAATATTGTCTTGTGAATGTTTGAATGAGTGTGAGGTTATATGTTTTGTGAATGTTTGAACATGGTCATGTTTGGAAGTTTATTTTTATGATCGAATGAGGAACGCGTGACGACAATAACCATGCCGTGTTTTAGCAAATTGAGTTGTTTTGTATGTTGTTGCCGCCCTAATGATACGTGTTTGGCTGAAAGTCAACCTGCCCCGTCTGAGGGCAGCCCAAGTTATGATATGTATGTAAAGCATGGTATTACACCTCTCTTGTTTAATACACTATGGCATAAATATACTAAAGATAATGTGGAATTACAATGGCCCTTAACCGGGTCTTTTGATGTGAAAAAGATACATTTTCTGCAGGATCGATAATTTTCTAAACGTAGTTGACAGTCAATGTTTGACTCCCTAAGCTTGTGGCAGAAGGAAGCAAAGCGTAGACGTATGCGGGAGGAGAAAGTATGTAGGATGAAAGGAAATGAGACGATTACGCAGAAAGCTATAGCTTATGATAAAGCACAAACTGAACAGGGGATTGATTGTGCAGACAGACAATTTAGATTGCAAGTGGATAAGACCTATGTGGCTAGGACTGAAGCGGGAGATGAGATAGAGGATTTATTGGATACTTGTCCACCTCCACCTTATAATCCGCAGCGTATATATCCCGTTGTTCCCCCGACTATAGTACAGGTCACATCAGCTTCCGCCCCTGTTGTTTCCTCTACCCCTGCCTCTCCGGGAACGTCCTCTGTTTTGTCTCCCTCAGTGTCTGAGATGGGTACTTTATGGCCTGTTACACTGCCGTCTTCCATTATGTCCACGGCTGTTCTGTCTCCCCCCACCCCTGTGTGGGCTTCCCTTTCTGCGAGCACGACCCCATCTCCAGCTGTTTCGACTCCATTTCGTGCTCCAGGGGATTTCGACGTAAGAAAGTTGTTTACCCGTTCGGCTGTAGGACAGAATGAGAAACAGATGATTGAGAATCAGTCATCCCAGTGGATGTGACGGCCTATTTACACTATAACTGATATATGGAACATGCTTCGAGACTATGAGCCTGTTATGCAGCAACATGCCTTGAAACACATGGCTGCACGTATCATTACTCTCTGAGAACAGTGTTTTCCAGGAGGGATGGCCCCCCAAGTGATGTATGACATCCAGGACAGGGCTCATAAATCTGAACTTAGCCCAGATGAATTGTATAGAAATGTGGAGGTTCTACTAAATTATCGAGAAAGGAGTCATCAAAAGTGTCCCTATGCGAGAAGTTCATCCTATCTTTTATCCTGAAATACCAGAACTAAAGGATGACCATAGCGTGGTGACTAGACCTCGTGTAGAGGCCCGAGTGCAGGAGCAATGGGTTTACACCCCCTGGAAGAGGAGTGAAGTCCTCTCGCTAAAATTACAATTACCTGACCCCTGTAAGAATCCCACGGGTTATTTTAAAAAACTCACAGAAGCGACCTCTTCGGCCGTCATGACCGTAGCTGACATAGAGCTATATTTTGCATTGTTAGTTCCCGTTGACGTATGGCGTCAGGTCCATGATCAGGACCATGCTCAAGAATTAGGCGTTACATGGGAGCAGATAAAAGATTGGGACAAGGATCGTAAGCCTGGAGATAAGCCAAAACTTGAATTATTGGCATTACCTGGCCGTATTATCACTTACATGCATTCCTTAATTCCGCCTCATAAGGTGGATTGGGACAAATTGACCGCATGTAAACAGAAGAAATATGAAAGTGTTTCTGATTTTTTCACTAGATTTGAGGGCGTATTCATTGATTTTAGTGGACAGGATTTATTGTTGGAAGGCGGTATACGATTTTTTGTTAATCGTTTTGTGACCAATTTGCTACCAGAAGTCTCTGCACGACTACAAGCCGCTGAAAGTACCTGGACCACTTCCACGCCTACGGTAATATGGAGTATGGCCCAATATTACGAACATAGAGAGAATGAGAGTAAGGATAACACGGAAAAGAGAACGAAGGATCTTAAAACACGGGTATTGTTGCAACAAGTTGTTCACGGATGAGGCAGAGAGAGGAGCGGTAGAGGGTTCATCCCGAGGGGGGCGGGAACTGGACGAGGCAGAGGGCCGGCTGTTGTTTTGGGAATAAATCAGTTTGCTTATTGTAAGGAGGAAGGGCATTGGCAATTTCAGTGTCCGTTGTTGCTGGCCCAGAACGGGGCTATGAGAAGTAGAGGAAGAGGTAGCGGAAGTGTGGATCGCAGTGATATGCGACGAGAAGAGGCGACGCAAGTTGGACAAGAAAATAATTATTTTGATAATCCAAGAGGTAGGCAGTATTATAATGAGGAGTGTGCAATGGACGCGACCGAAGGGTATGCTTATACATAGGATAGCCATGGACAGAGTGAGGGCCAGGTGTCAGTACCCGTTGATCAGCAAGGACCTTATGTAGAGGCGCATTTGATGGGGACATCTGAAAAGATTTTAGTTGATACGAGTGCAATGAATAGTTCTATTTCTCGTTCCCTGGTCCCAGGGGCTGCTCTGTCCAGGCACAGTAATGTTTCGGTAGGATTCTTGGGAATTCCGGTGGTGAGCCCCATCTCCAAACCTATTCCTTTTACAATTGGTCCTGTTATGATAGACTCCCCGTTTCTTTTGACTTCCAATTGTGGCGAAAATTTGTTGGGCTTGGATCTGTTGAAAAAATTACATGCTAAGATTCATTGTTCGCCTGATGGTGTTTACTTGGCTATTAATTCCCTTGGGAAGCATACTTTGCAGTGTTTCACTAAAAATGAACCCCTCCCTCCTGAGTTTGCTGCTATTCCAGCAAGATTGTGGGCCGCAGGTGACACAGATGTAGGATTACTAAAGATTCCACCCGATTCTATTACTTTAAAGCAAAATGCTCGGCTTCCTCGTATACCTCAGTACAAAATATCTCCGGCTGGCGAGAAGGCTTTGCTCTCCATCATACAAGATTTGGTAAAAAGGGGTGTGGTGGAAGAGACAGCTGCTAACGTGTGCAACAGCCCCATTTTGCCTATCTTAACGAGAGCCCCTGTTGGAAGCGATACTGACTATGCTGATACCTATCGTTTTGTGATTGATTTGCGTGAAATTAATAAAATAGTAGTGCCACAATACCCTGTGGTTTCAGACATCACTACTATTCTCACTATGATTCCTCCTACTGCTAAATATTTTTCTGTGATTGATTTAAAAAATGCTTTCTTTAGCATTCCGATTCATCCTGATAGCCACCATATTTTTGGCTTCTCATTGTCTGGTCACAGCTTCCGGTTCTGCCGCTCTCCCCAGGGGTATACAGAGAGTCCTAGTATTGATAGTCAAGCTTTGAAAACATTGCTGGATGATTTGGTCTTGCCCCCTGGTAATGTGCTTTTGCAATACGTAGATGATTTGTTAGTGGCCTCTGATACCGAGGAAGGTTGTAAGAAGGCCACTGTACAAATATTGTCTCATTTGGCTGCTAATGGAAATAAAGTATCCCATTCTAAATTTCAATATTGTAGACAGGAGGTGACCTATCTCGGTCATCTTCTGTCGAAGGAGGGGAGGAGACTAACCCCTGAGCATGTGACCACCATTTTTAATATGTCTGTAACTCGTACTCAGCGTGATGTTCGCGCATTTCTCGGCATACCTTCTTATTGTCGCCAATGGATCCCTAATTTTTCCCTTCTTACTAAACCTCTTCTGTACTTAACCAGTAAAGATGTGCATGAACCTTTACCCTGGACTGATGCTTGTCAAGATGCTTTTGACTCTTTGAAATCTGCGCTTTTTTCTGCACCTGTTCTTGGTACTCCTGACTACCGAAAACCTTTTGTGCTTTACGTACACGAGGTGGACGGTTGCTCGCTTTCTGTGTTAACACAAGGATTTGGTGGTAAGCAGAGACATTGTGCCTATTTCTCGGCGGTGTTGGATAACGTCTCCAGAGCACTCCCTAGCTGTTTAAGAGCTACTGCTGCGGTTGCGGTGGCTGTTCGACAGTCGGAAGGGCTCATTCTGAACACTGACCTCACAGTGATGGTACCACACGCTGTGGATACATTATTGAACAAAACAAAGACCCAGCACCTTAAGAGTGCGTGTTTTACCGGATACAAATTGACTTTGTTTGCTCCACACATTACGATTAAACGATGTACCACTATGAACCCTGCTACGTTATTACCGCTGCCTTCGAATGAAAAAAAAATGATGTTCATGATTGTATATTTCGGACTGAGGAAGAAACGAAGGGACGGGTAGACCTGACTGACACGTCGCTGGCTCTTGTTCCAAGTTACCAGATGGCACGGCAACCGCTGCATATGAGATAACTACCCTTCACACTATAGTTGAGGCTTCTCGAGTACCCTATCAGTCAGTACAGGCGGCTGAATTAGTGGCATTGTTTCGTGCCTGTGAGTTAAGTGAAGGACTGAGAGTAAATATTTACACCGACAGCCAGTATGCCTTTGGCGTGGCTCACAGTTTTGGCCGACTTTGGGCAGAAAGAGGTTTTCTTACTTCTCATGGTCAACGAATACAGCATGGCCCCTTGATTTTGCGATTACTGACAGCATTGATGTTACCAGAAATAGTGGCTGTAGTCAAATGTAGTGCACACAAGGCAGTGGTTGATGCAGTGGGGGAGGGTAATGCCATGGCACATGGTTCAGCTCATATTGGGGTGAAAGGTATTTGTGCATTATTAGATCCTGTATGGTACAATTTCAATATTTCTAGGACCGCTGCTCATTTGGTAAAAAATTGCATGGTTTGCTTACGACATAATCCAGGGGGCAGGGAGCCTGTTCTGAGTGGAAAGTTTGCACCACCATCTTTGCCTTTTGAGGTGCTTCAAATGGATTATATCCAGCTGGAGCGCGTTAACAATTTGAAGTATGTCCTGGTCGTGGTATGCGCTTTGAGGAAATTCGATTTTCGATCTCGCTTGTATTCAGCCACCGCCATTTTGTGTTGCCCTCACTCAGGCAGCACAATGAACAAAGTTTTTCTGCTGATCTTACTGCGACGTGTCAAATAACCTCCTGCCTCTGTTAACGAAACTGATGTCAGGGACTGGCTGAGTCCACTAATCCTCGTCTGGTTTGACTAATCCCTGTCTCGACTATCTGTTGGTTCGCACCATTCTTTCCTGACTTTATCTTATCTTCTGGCCTTTGCTATTCTCTACTTGTATTCTCTTATTTCACAACTGTCCTCCAAAGCATACAAATGTGTCCTGCCACCTGCAAGTTGAGTTGTGGATACTACCACTGATTAACTTGTGGGGAGGGGTGACAAAAACTGTTGGAAGAGAGGTTTATTTGGGTTATTTGATATCTTGTTTTCAAACTTTTCTCATTGGTTATATCTTGTTTTCAAACTTTTCTCATTGGTTATATCTTGTTTTCAAACTCTTCTCATTGGCTAACCATGTATGCATTGGGAGTGTTCTTGGTGAATCTATGTGCTATAAAAGATTGTGCGCCACGGAGTAAAGTGGCAGTCTCTTAAGAACATACCGAGTGTACTTCTGAGACAACTGTACTTAGCTGCAGCTAATATACCTGATCTTCTACGCCCAACAGAGTGTCCTGTGTCTCTGTTCAACAAAGCAGGTGAACTCAGGAGATTAAGGCGTGCCCTGCGCCGCCAGGCCCATAAGGCCCTGGTTATTCAACTGGTGCCCTCTGTGAGACGGCTTCAGAGGTAGCGGTTTTGCCTGAGGGTCGTGAGGAACCCCACAAGAAAGTTCTGGAGGAATCTCGAACCACGTCAAGCGACCCTTGTATGTTGAAGTGGTCCGAAGGTCTTTTTCAGTGCGGTTTCTCCTTCCTGACGGCTGCTGACGACTGCTGCCCTGACTGCCACCTTGCTTTGGCCCCCTTTTGGTGATGTATGGTATCGCGAGACGTTAGACGGGCCTCTGTTGGCGTAAGAAGACACTTAGTTAAGTATTGGTGGGTCGCTCCCACTATTTTGGTTTGGTCTTTGGGTCTTTGATTCGGCTATTGCAAAAGCCGAAACCGAGGGGTGAGTACATTTGTGCTGTGATTTTTGATTTAACCCCTTGATGTTTGTGAACAGTCCAGTGAAATAACGATGCCTGGTCTGAGTTAGTTTACAAAGTTTTGTTGTTTTTGTTGTGATAGGGATTCCCGGCTGGAGGACTCTTGTCCAATTCCTCCGGTTGGAACTCCCACTTATGAGCTTTATTCTAGACATGGTATTGGCCCTACTGCCTTTAATGAGGCATGGATTCGATACACGAAGAACGATGGTGTTCTGCAGTGGCCACAGAATGGTAGTTTTGAGCCTGACATATTAGATAATTTAGAAACAATTTTGTTTAGAAGAAAAGCCCGGACGGCAATGTTTGACTCTTTCCGTCTCTGGCGTAAGGAAGCCAAACAGAGAGAAATTAAGCAGGCAAAACGAGATAAGAAAGCACAAGGTATAACGATTATACAGGCTGCCCAGCAGTTTAAAGATAATGAGATTGATCATGAAATGGAAATTTCAGAGAGACAGCATCGTATGGTGATAGATAAATGCTACCCGGTGTTGCCTACTTCCCCTCCTGATAAAAGTAAGGAACTGGAGGAAGACCCTTTGATGTCTCACCTATTGAGATTGCCTCCCCCCTATGTACAAGGTGCTAATGCACCCCCATTGTTACAACCTGCTCAGCCGTTAGTCGCGCCTCCGCCTGCACCGGTTCTTCCGCATTTGCCCCTTCAAGTATTGCCACCCCACTTCCTTTGCCACCGGTTGCTTTACCTCCATCTCTTGAACCATAATCTCCTTTGCCTTCGTCTCCTCTTATAACTGCCAGTTCTTCTCCTGTTAGTTCGCCTAATACCTTGTCCCCTGTCCTTATGTCCAATTCTCCTACTGTCCGTAAATGAATCACAGATACTGTCTCTGGGTTTCTGTCCCCTTTCTTTGAGACTCTTAATATGTCTCCGGCTTTTTCTCGAAGACAGTCTCGTAGTCAGCTTCCAGCCTCCGATGAACGGGTAATGTTGGACTCTCTCGCTCATAAATGGATCGAGAAAGGTCCCCAGTATAGTGCGTATGATATCATGACCACCTTTTCACAATGGGATGCGCCTACGCAGAGATATATTTGCAATGTTATGTGTGACACTCTTGTTAAAGGATGGGAGGATATGGATTTGGGTTTAGCTCCCCAGGGTCTGTTGGATGTTCAGGCTAATTTCGATAAGGGTCTTATTGTGGGTTCTAAGGTTGAGGACGCCGTAAGGACACTTGTCACTTTTAGATCCTTATTTTCCTCGCAGACTTTTCTTGATTCCGATCCTGCTGTTAGGCTGACATTGAAACATTATCCAATGAGAGAGGTTCCTCCAGTGTGGAGAGAAGCGGTTGCACAAGCAAGTGCTAATCCAGCTATTCCTGCTCATTTCCAGCGTATATGGGTACATGTCCCCTGGAAAAGATCTGAAGTTTTGGCTCTTAAACAGTCTCTACCGGATCCCCGTAAAAACCCTGCTGGTTATTATAAAGAGTTGTCACAGACTGTTGATGCCTGTATTATGAATTTAGCCGATATTGATATGTTGATGGGAAATGTAGTCCCACAAGCATTATGGGCTCGGATTCGTAGAGAGGATCACGCCCAAGCATTAGGTGGTGATTGGGCCGCTATAACTGCCGCGGATGCAGCCCAAGTGGGTGGTGCTAAGCCTGATGCTTTGATTTCAGAACTCCCTGGTAGGATTATTACTTTAATGAGAACGATGATGCCCGCCTTGCGAGTTAATTGAGATAAACTAGCTGCATGTAAACAGAAGAAAGATGAGAGTTTCTCTGATTTCTTCACTCGTTTTGAGGAGATGTTTATTGATTACAGTGGTCAGGATATGACTACGGAGGGTGGACAGCGATTATTTGTAGATAAATTTGTATTTAATTTGCTTCCCGAGCTGTCACATAAGTTGAAAGACTCCGAAAGTTCATGGGCTGTTTCTTCTTCTGCCCAGATATTGGCTACTGCTCAATATTACGAGAACAGGGATAAAGAGGAGAAAGATAAGCAAGAGAAAAAGACTAAAGAATTGAAAACAAAGGTACTTCTGCAACAGGCTTATCCTCCTCGTCTTGCTCAGCGCCAGTTTCAACAGCCTCCACAGTTTCAGAGGGTGTTTCAAAAGCCTGAGCCTTTTATTCCGCGACCTTTGTTAGGTCCTAACCAATGTGCCTATTGTAGGGAGGAAGGTCATTTTAAGAATAGTTGCCTGGTTTTATTACAGCGTAATGGAGAATTATCTGCTCCACGAGGTCATGGTGGTTCCCAGTTAGCGCCCAGGGGTAGAGGTCGAGGTGTGTTGCCTCAAACACAGCGTTCCCTTCCCCCTCCAAATTCTATGAACTACTTTGATCAACAAAATACTCAGTCTACACAGTATTACAATGATGACTACTATGTTGAAGGTGAGAATGAAGGTCTTCACGCTAACTAGGACAGCCATAGACAAAGTGAGGGAGTTGTATCGATTCCAGTAGATCAGAGTGGGCCTTATGTTAATGTCACTACAATGGGTGTTTCAGAGCCATTTATTTTAGATACTGGTGCGATGAGAAGTTCTATCATTCACTCCAAACTCCCTGGGGCACCTTTGTCTGGCTTAACGAAGGTATCCGTAGGATTTTCTGGCACCCCAGTTCGTAACCCGGTCTCTTGCCCTCTGCCTATTTCAATTGGTTCTTATGATTTGGAGGCTCCCCTTCTATTAACGACTGGTGCGGCGAGAATCTGTTGGGTTTGGATTTACTGAAAAGATTGCTTGCAACAATATATTGTTCTCCTTCTGGTGTACATCTTACTTTGGGGCAGAAACTGACCTCTCCAATGTATTTGTCTAAGGATCAATTTCCACCTGAATTGCTCTCTCTCCCTACAACGCTTTGGGCTACGGGTCCAAATGATGTTGGTTGTCTTGAGATCCCACCCTATGTTGTTACTCTCAAGCCCAATGCTAAATTGCCACGCATTCCTCAATACAGAATTTCCAATGAAGGTGAAAGAGCGCTTTTGGATATTATTTATGATTTGGTTCAGAAGGGTGTGATTGAGGAAACGAGAGGAAATTCATGTAATAGTCCTATTCTTCCTGTTCTTAAACGCACTGATCCTTCTCAGCCTCCTGTTTATCGTTTTGTGATTGATCTTCGGGAGGTCAATAAAATTGTTGTATCACAGTTTCCTGTTGTCCCAGATATTACTGCCCTGTTAACTATGATACCTGCCTCAGCGGCTTGGTTTTCTGTTATTGATCTGAAAAATGCTTTCTTCAGCATTCCCATTGCCGAAGGGAGTAGGGATATTTTTGGTTTCTCTCTAGGAGGCCGAAGATTCCGGTTCAAGCGCGCACCCCAATGCTATTGTGAGAGCCCCTCCATTTATAGTAAAGCTCTGAAATGTCAGCTTGATGCTTTCCCTTTTCCGCCTGGTGCTACCCTTATCCAGTATATGGATGATTTGTTAATTGCTGCTGATTCAGAGGATGTCTGCAAGAATGTGACTGTTGCACTGTTGCGTCACTTGTCTGATCTTAATCATAAGGTTTCGCCTTCTAAACTACAATATGTCCGCTGAGAGGTTACTTATTTGGGACATCTCTTATCAAAGGAGGAGAGGCGATTAACCCCAGAACGTATTCAAGCAATTGCACAAATGTCTGTGCCATCCACACAAAGAGAGGTGCGTGCTTTTCTGGGCATTACCTTTTATTGTAGACAGTGGATTAAAAACTTCTCCTTGTTGGCCAAACCTTTGTTGTCACTCACTTTGAAAGACACACCCCAACCCCTTCCATGGACTGACGAATGTCAGAAGAGTTTTACTGATTTACATGCTGCTCTGTGCTCTCCTCCTGTTTTGGGTACTCCGGATTACAGTAAGCCCTTCACGCTCTATGTCCATGAAAGAGAGGGTTGTGCATTGTCAGTCTTAACTCAACGATTTGGAGATAAACAGCGGCAGTGTGCCTATTTCTCGGCTACATTAGACCCAGTAGCCAAGGCATTGCCTAGTTGTCTTAAAGCTACAGCAGCAGCAGCGATTTCTATTCGTCAGTCTGCTGGAGTGGTGCTGGATAATACTCTCATTGTTATGGTACCACATGCAGTAGATACCTTGCTAAATAGGACAAAAACACAGCATCTTACAAGTGCTCGTGCTGGAGCAGGTAAAATAGTCTAAAACGAAACCCCTGTTCCATTTCCGTATGTCTATATTAAAATGAATAATAACTAATTATAATAACTAATAGTGTGATGTGGTTCTGATTAATCAACCTTATTAACAGACGGAATACACGTGGGAATGCATCTGCATGGCTAAAATAATACGTGAATTAAATGCGTGTTGTTTATTAAACAAATATATGTTGTTTAGTGGTATTATTGTGATTTTGCGCTTAAATAAACATGCACTAATGGCTTTAAATGTTGCATATGGCTAGATAAATACATACACATATGGGTATTAGTTGGGGAATAACACTGTTTTGATTATTTCCATGTTTTAATTACGTTTTTGTGCTCTTTTTGATTAAGTTGACCATTGTGGCCTGCCATAAAATGGCCACCAACCGCAGCCTAAACTCGAGTAGATGACTCTGCAGAGAAAAGCGTTCTGCACTGACTGCAACCCTGTCCTCTTCATGAACTCAGAAGAGATGTCATGGTGACTGTCTGGGAAAAGAGCCAAGACGACCCTGAAACGTGCAGAAATGACAAAGATATGAACCTTAAAAGATGGCAAACCGGACTTGTGCTGTTTAACTGAAACATTTCCTGGGGTCGTATCCCTTTGGATTGAAACATTTATAGAAACATTTTTCCAAAGACAATCTAGAATTTGCATGAAATCAATCTGGGAAAGAATGTACATGTTGCAGAGAAATCCGGTCGTCCAATTTCCATTAACCAATCACAGACGAGAGAACTTGTAAATGTAACTTTAATATTGTAATTTTCAGTATAAATATTAGTAGCTTAGAGAGGTTAGCGCCAATCCCTTCCTGAACTTTTGACCCGTGGTCCCGACGCTGACAGAGAGGACGGTGACGCCTTTGAATGAGCCAGAGACTTTGACAGATTTCCTGAGGACCCGTTCTGACATAGAAAACGACTAATAGCCAGAATAGGTAAATATGAAAAGATGATGCTGCATTTTGCTAAGTTTTAACCTGCAAATAATTTTAGATAAAGAGAAATTTATGTTTAATAAATGTGTCGGGTGATTATTTTAGTGAATGATTTATTTGAATATTTTAGAGTGTTTATATTATCAAACCAGCAACTAATTTGATCCAGGTGACCTGTCTGAGGGAGGAACTGTCAGGGTGATTCTTAAGAAAGTGGTTCTTCTCTCGGAAAAATGCAGATTGGTTAGGAGACATCAAGCAGGGTGTTCTATTTTCCCCTTTTGCAGGCACAGATAATTTGATTTAGAAGTGAATGTTGGTGTTATGGGCCCCACCAGCGTATGATGTGCGAGTGTGCGTGTGACTGTGAAATCATTCCGTCCGTGGAAGTAGAGGGGATTTGGAAGCTCCGATCTGCACCACTCGCTTGTCTGGATATGAGCTGACGCTCTTGGCTAGTCATGTGCACATCAAACGATGTAACACTTTAAATCCAGCCACTTTGTTACCTCTCCCAAAAGAGAAAGGTATTCAAGAACAACATGATTGTTTTCTCCGTACTGAGGAGGAGACAAAAGGTAGAATTGATTTGAAAGATACGCCACTAGTGGATCCAGATGGGATCCTATGGGTGGATGGGTCTTGTTTCAAACTCCCAAATGGTGAGACAACTTCAGCTTATGCTGTTACCACCTTGTATACAATCGTGGAGACAGCACGCATCAAACATAATTCAGCTCAGGCAGTTGAACTGATACCTTTGACCAGAGCGTGTGTGTTATCTAAGGGAAAGAGAGTGAATGTATACACCGACAGCCAGTACGCGTTCGGTGTAGCGCATTGCTTCGGCCGTTTGTGGAAGGAAAGAGGATTCCTTACTTCCCACGGTACTAAAATACAGCATGGTAAGTTGGTAACTGATCTTCTTGAGTCACTTGCTTTGCCTACCCAGATAGCAATTGTAAAGTGTAGTGCGCATAAGAAGATTCCTGAAGATGTTGGTCGTGGGAATGCTTTTGCGGATGAGATAGCGAAAGAAACAGCCAGAGATGCTACAAGTCGCATGTATGTTGCGGGCCCTGCGAATTGGGTCAGGGAAAGAGGGATGTGTGAGGACACAATAGAAAGTGTGAGATCGATTCAAGTAGAGGCTACAGAGAAAGAGTTGAGTAAGTGGAAAGAAAGTACAGGAATGTTCGATGCAATGGGATGTTGGATAGAATTGTCAGAGCACCAGAGTTGGCTGTTACCAGACGCCTATGCACTGCCTGTAGTCACTATGATGCATGGTCCAGCCAACATCAGTGCGAAAGGAATATGTAAGCTTCTGGCTCCAGTGTGGCTGAACGAAGGGATTCCAAAATGTGCAGATAATGTGGTGAAGCATTGTATTGTTTGCTTGATGTACAATCCGGGAAAGGGAACCCCAACTCCGGCAGGTCATTTTGCTCCCCCAACATATCCTTTTGAGGTGTTGCAAATTGACTACATTCACATGGAGCGATGTAACAATCTTAAATATGTTCTGGTGGTGGTATGTGCCTTTTCCAGATGGATAGAGGCTTACCCCCTGAAAGACAACACTGCTTTGTCCACTGCCAAAGTCCTTCTGAAAGAGTTCTTCCCTAGGTTTGGTTTGCCGCGCATTGTCTGGAGTGACAATGGAAGTGAATTTGTGGGCCAAGTCATGCAAAAGGTGTGTGCAGGTCTGGGTATAAAACAGAAATTCCATGCGGCAACCCATCCACAGTCAGCGGGTTTGGTAGAATGCTATAATGGTACTCTCAAACTCAAGCTTGCAAAGGTACAAGCTAGTACAGGTCTTAACTGGCCGGATGCTTTACCTTTGGCTCTCCTATCCACCAGAACAGCTGTGCATTCTCGTTTGGGACTCAGCCCATACGAGGTTGTTTTCGGGCGCCCAGCTAATGTATGGGGAGTCCCTCGCCCTAAAAAGTATTCCGATATACAGTATCCAATGCTGATTGACTATTTAAATGACCTCACAACTAAATTGCGTGTTCTTCACCAACAGGTTCAAAACACTTTACCAGAGGCCTCCACAGACTCAGGTCATTCTATCCAACCTGGAGACTGGGTCTGTGTGAAGAATTTTCAGAGGACAAAGAATTTGGAACCTCATTGGAAGGCGCCTCGACAAGTGCTCCTAACCACACGTACAGCAGTGAAAGTCGAAGGGAAAAAGAACTGGATCCACGGTGTACACTGCAAGAAAGTGCCCTTGCCCTTGCCTTTTGATCAGTGGGTTCGAAAGGGTATAGATGATTCTGAAGGCGAAAGGGTCCCCTGATTCATACCTTACAGTGATGCACGCCTGAATGGAACTCGGTCGGAGAAAGAAGATGACGACATTTTACAAGGAGCTCTCCCGTCTCATCTCCGCTTGAACACTACAGAGCAACGGACACTGTTTCAAGATCAAACTACACCAAATAGAACTAAGTATAATTTAAGACCTAGACTGATTAAAGACACCTAAGATTCCCATCTCTTCTGTTAAATTTATCATCTGTCCAGGTTGCAGGGTCATGGTAGGAGTCTTGGTTTGTGACCTGTATAGTGGCTAGGCCCCCAGGACTTGCAGTGTCATAGGACGGCTAATAATCACAGCCAAGTGAGTAAGGAAGATTGCCGTGAGCAACAATTTTAGAGGATGGATGTTAAATTGGAAAAGAAAGATAAGAAGAGATGAGACAAAAATATTGTAAAATATTGTACAGTCGATGTGGCGTAACATTGTGTGTTTTTATGTTTTTATGAATCCTTTTGGCTTGTGTAGGTTGGGTTGTTCATGCTATGCAGCAAAAAGTTGTCCCTACTCTATCTCCTTGCCTCTTTATTCTACTATCTCCCCACATCAATTACATACGCTCCCTCAACATGAATTAATCAGAAGAACAGAAAATTTTAATAATTCATTTGTCCAATTGTTGCACCAGCACCAATTAGTAGTCAATACAACCGACTGTTGGGTGTGTGGACTTATGCCTCATACCACAGATAAAGGGATGCCATATTTAGTCCTTCCGTTTTCTTATGAAGGTTCCGCTTGGGCCTATTTTGTAATGTTTTCGAATGCATATCAGAGCCGATTTAGACGTCCAGTTGGTTCATATGGTAATGAGCCAGATTTTAGTCATAATTCTCTGATAAAGTGAATGGTGGCTATGGCTAAAATTGTGGAGAATAGTAAGGTTCCTGTTGACGAGAGACAAACATATACTAATTGGAACGTGACTCGTTACGTTACTAGCCTTACAGATAAAGCTAAACAGGGAAAATCTCCACCAATTTGGACTGTCCCTCATCAAGGTAATTTCTGTTTACAAATGAATGGCCAGACTACGGACACTGGACAAAGAAAAAGCTTTTGTTCCCAAACATACATCTACACATCTCAGAATTCACCGCCGTTAGTGCCATCTCAGGGCGCGTACTTTGTCTGTCATGATGATAGAGCCTATACGTGGCTACAAATGAATTTTTCAGGAATGTGCTATATAGCTTTTCTTCTCCCTCCTACATACACTGCTCCTTCAGGCCATCATAGAAACAGATACGGCAGAGGGATTATTGATTCCAAAGACACGGCAGGACAAGAAGGAGGTGATTTCCTCAAAGTATTTCTTCCTTTTTGGGGCCCAATGGCCAACAGCAGAAACATGAGACAGCTGGTTCGTGTTGTTGAGACTACCATAGATGTCACTGTGGGAGCCTTGAGTAATCTCACAGCTGAACTTCAGGCGGATCGTCTCATGACTTTGCAGAACCGAATTGCGCTAGATGTTATTCTTGCCGATCGTGGTGGGGTCTGTAAATTGATCGGATCTAGCTGTTGTATTTATATACCTGATGACGCCCCTACGGTATACCAAGCCATCTCCAAATTACATATGATCTCCGAATCGATTCATCAAGACGAAGGAGATTGGTCTTTATTGGGATGGTTTTGGGGATTACTGTCTAAAAGGGGATGGAAGGTACTAACCTTCCTTGGAGTGGTTTTGGCCATCATTTTTTCCTGTTGTCTCTGTATGCAGTGTGGCCCCGCCATCTGCGGTCTTTGTGCCACTCTGTGTGTCCCAAGACCTGAGTCACAGAAAACAGAGAACATTAAAATGTTGTTGCAGCAACAGCTTGACGACCTCATGGCTATTGACATTGACTCAGATTAACGTGAGTCTGTGTGTTTTGCCTGAGTTATGGCAAAAGGAGGGTCTGAGGAAATTTGATTTTCGATCTTGCTTGTATTCAGCCACCATATTGTGTTCCACCGCCATTTTGTGTTGCCCTCACTCAGGCAGCACAATGAACGATGTTTTTCTGCTGATCTTACTGCGACGTGTAAAATAACCTCCTGCCTCTGTTTACGAAACTGATGTCAGGGACTGGCTGAGTCCACTAATCCTCGTCTGGTTTGACTAATCCCTGTCTCGACTATCTGTTGGTTCGCACCATTCTTTCCTGACTTTATCTTATCTTCTGGCCTTCACTATTCTCTACTTGTATTCTCTTATTTCACAACTGTCCTCCAAAGCATACAAATGTGTCCTGCAACCTTCAAGTTGAGTTGTGGATACTACCACTGATTAACTTGTGGGGAGGGGTGACAAAAACAGTTGGAAGAGAGGTTTATTTGGGTTACTTAATATCTTGTTTTCAAACTTTTCTCATTGGTTATCACTTGTTTTCAAACTTTTCTCATTGGTTATATCTTGTTTTCAAACTCTTCTCTTTGGCTAACCATGTATGCATTGGGAGTGTTCTTGGTGAATCTATGTGCTATAAAAGATTGTGCGCAATGGAGTAAAGTGGCAGTCTCCTAAGAACATACTGAGTGTACTTCTGGGACAAAAGTACTTAGCTGCAGCTAATAAACCTGATCTTCTACGCCCAACAGAGTGTCCTGTGTCTCTGTTCAACAAAGCAGGTGAACTCAGTAGATTAAGGCGTGCCCTGCGCCGCCAGCCCCATAAGGCCCTGGTTCTTCAGCTTTCAGTAAATGGGTGGAAGCCTACCCGACAAAAGAAAACACTGCTTTGGCAACGGCAAAGGCATTGGTAAAGGAATATTTCCCTCGCTACGGATTGCCTTGTGTGATCTGGAGTGACAACAGATGACATTTTAATGCAGAACTTATCACACATATATGTAATGGACTACAGATTAAACAGAAATTCCATGCGGCTCGACACCCCCAGTCCGCTGGGTTGGTCGAGAAGTATAACGGGATATTAAAGCTCAAATTAGCTAAAATTCAAGAAAGTACTGGATAAAGGTAGAAAACAATCCTTAGCACACGTGATATTTAAAGATGCCAATATGTATAGCGCGTTTCCACATAAGCTTAATACAAGAAAATGATAAGGATTTGTCTTTCTTCTTCTTGGTTGTTCTCTTTATTAAATACAACTCTTCTCAGTTATTTCTTTAACAGCCACAAGCCAACACGTGTTTCGTCGCTACAAGGGAATGTTGTCCCGCGACTTTTTCAAGGCTGTGTTCAAATGAGAGAATAAAAGACCAATATGTATTTAGATAATATACATGTTATAAACAATTAAAAACCACAACACCTGAGGTAGTGGGAGAAAACACCAAAAAAGGGGTGTAAACTATGCTTCAATCAAGTTGAATAGTTATATCATAGGATATAAGTGCCACATCAACGAACACAGAATGTACCTCTGTGACTTACAGTAGGTCTATGATTCTAATATAGATGGAGAGAACTGTTTAATGTGCATTTAATAGGATTTGTCCGGTTCTCGATTATCTCTGTACTTGATGAGAAAAGACCCGTTAATTTTAGCAATATCAAGTGAAGTGAAAAATTCTAGGTGTTCAAGCGGTCCGGTAGAAGTGATCTTACGAGCTTTGACTAGGTGAAACTGCGAGCTTAGACTGGGTGAAACACTCGTGATGTGCATTGGTGCAGCTCCCGTGATTAGAGCATATAATGGTGAAATCATAGCTACCTATTTCTTGTTTGAATATAACATCTGAAAAAAAAACAGTGCCAAAAGTTAATATAAAGTAAATTTAGTTGTTCACTTTTTCATCTATTTGTAAATCATGATAAAAGTCTTAAAGTGATACCTACTTAGTCAGCGGTGATAATTCCAAACCGCCAATGGTTTCTGGTGTGGCGACGTCTTACGTAACAAGAATTGTTATCCGGTTATTGTGATATTCAGTAAAACCTCTCAGTGCTGGAAAAATTATGTAAATTCAAATTAAAATAATGATGGCAAATTGCCTTTTCTTAATATAACTACAATTATCTGTCTGCTCGCAAATAACTAACCAAGTAGTAAACTCCATAAATTAATAGGATCGGGTCTTTATCCATACACTTTAGACTGCAAATCCAACTGTTATGATTTTTGAGTCTATATTTAAAGTAAGTTATATTCTACCTAAACTCCCTGTGTCGAGAGTAAAAAGGCTCAGTTCACCTATCAAAAGGTGCATTCCCTCAGCATATCCGTTACGTTTAAGGACGATAAATATCCATGTGATAGATTTGGATATCTGTAACCAGAAGTAGTTCTTGAAGTCTCAATCTTGACTTCGAATACGCTTACCTTATTCGACTGATGAGGATGTCCTTCGTGACGCCAACCCGTAATTGTGATGCCGAGTGCGCTCATGCCAAAAGTACCCTCTCTGTTTTTAAGGTCGGAAAAATGTACCGTGTGTTCACGTTTGTACAAGAGTTATTTTCTCAGTCTCAAAACAGTGAATATAGAGACAGGACTAAAAATATCTATCTAATTCGGCGGCGATCTTAAGACGTACCTGAATAACATGTATTGTTATTAGGTCGAGTACCTAATTGTAAAAGGAGCTAAGTTGAACGCATTCTTTGTGCAGGGTGAGAATATGTGGGTATTCCGAACTAACTTTTCTCTCCATCTATTAGAGTCAGTACAGTAAAACAACTTGAAATGTTTCCTTATATTTATATGTCCCTGTAGATTATTTGCAACAATAGTGTATAAAAAGAAGACTACTCATATTTACAAACACATATTACTTGTTTGTCAGTCATTTTGTAATGCATCTGAAAAGGGTAAATGGAAGGTTACACAACAGAAAAAAACATTTATATCAAAATATTTGTAGTAGGCTAGCCAAGAATATCAACATTTATTAGTAAGATGGACTCAATATGTTTGTTCTGAGGGCTTGATAAAGTTCTGTTTGAATGGTCCGGAGTTACTGCTAAGTATAATGTACCTAGTGGGTATTGTTAGTTGGTACTTCTGTATAGTAAATCTACTCTTACTTCGTGGCAGTGTTCTGTCTTAGGGATTCCAGTGTTTTCACAGACAGTTGTCAGGTATTGTGTTATTTGCCTAAAAAATTGTGTAGTTCATGGTCGATATTGAGACCCTGTTCTACACTATGCAATTTCAAAATCCAATGAGCATCTCTCTGCCTCAATGTGAGTTCCCTGTTCCCCTCCCTTGGGTTTCTCGGGACATGTTCTATTCTGTAGAATTTGAAAACACGGTTAGATGTTTGGGCGGAACAGATTGACATGTGTGCTGCTAGAGGGTATCTCATGTCTCCCTGTTTGACTGCTCTTGTGTGTTCACTGATTCTCTCTCGTAATGATCTGATCGTACTGCCGATATATTGTTTTTTACATTTACATTTGATTGTGTACACCACAAATTTGGTTAGGCAGTTAATGTTAGTGTGAATTTTAAATTTTCTGCCTCCTGGTCCTTCGAAGTCAGTCTTTCTGTCATCGGTCCATTTGCATGAACTGCAATGGCCACAAATATAAAAGCCCTCTGTGTGTTTGCTCAACCAATTTGTTTTTTTAACCGGTTTTGGGTAACTTGGGCTAAGTAAATTCCTAAATGAGACCCCTCTTCTAAATGTGATGTTGGGTTTGTCCGTGATGAACTCTCTGAGGGTGTTATCTGACCTGAGTAGATGCCAGTGTCTATTAAGGCTCTTTCTCAGGATTCCTGACCAGTTGTTGTATCCAGTGATTAGTCTAATCTTTTGGTCTTGGTCCTTCGGTTTGGGTTTCTCTTTTAGTGTCTCCATCCGTGTGACTTTGTCTATTCTCTGCTCTGCTTTGGTCAATAGTGTCTTACTGTAACCCCTCTTCTCAAATCTTGTCAGTACTCCTTTTTTGTGAATTTGGAATTCTTCGTCTCTGCTACAATTACGTCTTGTTCTGGTTAGTTCCCCGTATGGGATTGAACGTATCTGATGAAAAGGATGTGCACTACTTGCATGCAGCAGAGAGTTACATGCCGTGGCTTTACGATACAAACTACTATGTATTTTGTTGTCGTGTATGTAGAATTCCACATCTAGAAAAGAGATGTTGGTTTTGCTATATTCCATAGTGAATCTGATGTTATGTTCATTGCCATTAAGAAATTCGACAAAACCTAGAAGTTTTGATTGGGTGCCTGTCCAGATCATAATGCAGTCGTCTATGTATCAACCCCAGAACAATATTGAGTCATTCCATTCTGAGCCCAATGAGCCCCAGATTCTCACCTCCTCAAACCATCCCATGAACAGGTTGGCATACGAGAGAGAAAATCTGGAGCCCATTGCAACTCCCTGTTTTTGTCTGTACCATTGTTCCTTAAAAAGGAACACATTATTGTCCAGTATTAATTCCACCATCTCAATTAACATCTCAGTGTGGTTCCAGGAGCTAGCTGCCCTCCTATTTAGCATCCTCTTCACTGCTGTCAGACCAATGTTCCTTTTGATGCTGGTGTATAGTGCTGTTAAATCTAATGTAACCATTGTCATGGTATCATCCCAGCCCAAGTCAGCCAGGGTACCCAAGATGTGTTTAGTGTCCCTGATGTATGATGGTAAGTTGGTCACTAGTGGTTTCAAAAAGATATCAACATATTCAGATATCCTTTCGGTAGGTCCATCAATTCCAGATATGATGGGCCTACCTGGAGGGAAAGGAAGGTTTTTATGTACTTTTGGTACCGTGTAAATACAGGGGTATCTTGGTCGGTCAACTTTCAGATAGGTGAGTTCATTATCGTCAAGTAATCCCTGTCCATGCCATCGTCTCAGTTGGGTGTTAATGTAGTTGGTTAATGTCCAGATGGGATTGCCTGATAGAGTTTCATAGCAATCTCCATCATTCAATTGTGTCAGGATCTCATGCTCATAGTCTGAGCTACGCATGATCACCATATTTCCTCCTTTGTCAGCCTCTCTGAAAGTGAGATCCCTATTTTCACTCAGTGTTCTAAGTGCTGCTCTTTCTTTGTATGTGATGTTGTCTTTTTTTATTCGGGAAACGGTGTTCCTCCTGACATGTTTGTCTAACTCTGAGGTTACCAGTTTGTAGAAAAGATCTATGTTGTTACCTGCTGTAAGTGTAGGAGTCCATTTTGATTTTTCCCTTAGGTTGCTGGAGATACTATAATCAATGTTGATGTTAAGGTCTCTCATGATCATATCTGATGTAACAGCTTCATCTTCACAATCTGTTAAAGACATTAATAGCCTAGTATCTAATATATCTTGTATTGATTGTTCATTTGATATCAATAAACCAAGATTTTGCTGAATATCTTTATTCATAAGTTTGTCCAATTCAAAATGTTTCTTTAGTTTGATGCGTCTAATAAATTTGAAAAGGTCAATTTTAGTTTCACAAATGTCATCAATACTACTGGGGCAAAAACTCATCCCCTTAGACAATACAGACAGCATATCCTTATTAGATCAACATCAGTTAAATTCATAACAGATACATCGTTTATTTTCTCATGTTCCATGATCTGGTCCTCACTCCGGGGCGCTCTGTTTCTCTTACCCCCTCGTTTTCCCCTCCTTGTTTTTCTACTTGGACTGGTCTGCGGTTCTCTCTGTTTCCCTTCTTTATTCTTCTGACCTCCAATAAAAAACTACTTTCATTACTGGAGACATTACTAGTGCCCTCTGCTCTCTCTAAATCACTATCACTGGTATGCACAGTATCTAATGAGGTAGAGCTGGAGTTTACTGATTTTCCTTCCCCTGTTTTGGGGGGTATTGTTTTGGGCACCAGGTGATCATACTTTTTGGCAAATGTGAATACCCTACCACTAGAGTAATCACGTTCATTCCTTCTTAGTTTCCTCATCTTACGTTGCTTAATGTCTGCCACATGTCATTGTATAATATCATTTAGAATTGCATAGTTTTTTTCCATGACTTCTGGTAGATTGAAGTCTTTAATTTCAGATTCTAACTTCTCTATGTCTTTCTGAAACTGTGCAACCTTCCTCTCACAATTTTCTATTAATATTTCCATTAATCTGTTGGAGTTATTATTTAGTTCTTTCTCCCAGTCTGCTAATAAGTCAGCTTCTAGATCCTCATAGGTTGGTATAATTTGGGATCTTAAACCTCTGGGTACCAGTTTTACTTTTATATATTGTTTTAATGTTGCTGCGTCCCACCACCTAGACATTTCATTAAGTCTCAGTTTTTCTAACCTAATGAATTTTTCTTTCATACCCTCCTTTCTGGAGGATTGACCACTTTGTAATGACGTGGTATTAGGTCCCTGGTTAGCTATGTTGTTGAAGAGGTCCTCTACATCCCTGTCTCTCTTTCCTATATCATTGGAAAAGGTAGTCATAGGACTTCTCTGGCTGCCACCTAGACGTTTAAGATTAGATTAAACACACCAGTGGTATTTGTTTTAGGTTAAGGCGCCAAGGAGAAAGTTCACACATATAGTTGTTTTGAACTAGGTAATTGACGGTGCTAAAAGGTGAGAAGAACCACCCTACTTCCCAGAATCATGAGCCTTAGCCCTCTACAATAGAAAACAATCCTTAGCACATGTGATATTTAAAGATGCCAATATGTATAGCGCGTTTCCACCTAAGCTTAATACTAGAAAATAATAAGGATTTGTCTTTCTTCTTCTTGGTTGTTCTCTTTATTAAATACAACTCTTCTCAGTTATTTCTTTAACAGCCACAAGCCAACACGTGTTTCGTCGCTACAAGGGAATGTTGTCCCGCGACTTTTTCAAGGCTGTGTTCATATGAGAGAATAAAAGACCAATATGTATTTAGATAATATACATGTTATAAACAATTAAAAACCACAACACCTGAGGTAGTGGGAGAAAACACCAAAAAAGGGGTGTAAAGTATGCTTCAATCATGTTGAATAGTTATATCATAGGATATAAGTGCCACATCAACGAACACAGAATGTACCTCTGTGACAAACAGTAGGTCTATGACTCTAATAGAGATGGAGAGAACTGTTTAACGTGCATTTAATAGGATTTGTCCGGTCCTCAATTATCTCTGTACTTGATGAGAAAAGACCCGTTAATTTTAGCAATATCAAGTGAAGTGAAAAATTCTAGGTGTTCAAGCGGTCCGGTAGAAGTGATCTTACGAGCTTTGACTAGGTGAAACTGCGAGCTTAGACTGGGTGAAACACTCGTGATGTGCATTGGTGCAGCTCCCGTGATTAGAGCATATAATGGTGAAATCATAGCTACCTATTTCTTGTTTGAATATAACATCTGAAAAAACCAGTGCCAAAAGTTAATATAAAGTAAATTTAGTTGTTCACATTTTCATCTATTTGTAAATCGCGATAAAAGACTTAAAGTGAAACCTACTTAGTCAGCGGTGATAATTCCAAACCGCCAATGGTTTCTGGTGTGGCGGCGTCTTACGTATCAAGAATTGTTATCCGGTTCTTGTGATATTCAGTAAAACCTCTCAGTGCTGGAAAAATTATGTAAATTCAAATTAAAATAACGATGGCACATTGCCTTTTCTTAATATAACTACAATTATCTGTCTGCTCGCAAATAACTAACCAAGTAGTAATGGTAAAAAAGGTATAACACTGAGCCAACACTCAGTGCGTGTTGTCTTCGGATCTGATAAAATGATATTTATGTAGCCATGGAAATCTGGTCATGACGATAGCTATAGACTTGTACGTGGATCCCAATAAGGAAACAATATATTCGACCAGAAAACTCCATAAATTAATAGGATCGGGTCTTTAACCATACACTTTAGACTGCAAATCCAACTGTTATGATTTTTGAGTCTATATTTAAAGTAAGTTATATTCTACCTAAACTCCCTGTGTCGAGAGTAAAAAGGCTTGGTTCGCCTATCAAAAGGTGCATTCCCTCAGCATATCCGTTACGTTTAAGTACGATAAATATCCATGTGATAGATTTGGATATATGTAACCAGAAGTAGTTCTTGAAGTCTTAATCTTGACTTCGAATACGCTTACCTTATTCGACTGATGAGGATGTCCTTCGTGATGCTAACCCGTAACTGGGATGCCGAGTGCGATCATGGCAAAAGTACCCTCTCTGTTTTTAAGGTCGGAAAAAGGTACCGTGTGTTCACGTTTGTACGAGAGTCACGTTCTCAGTCTCAAAACAGTGAATATAGAGAAAGGACTAAAAATATCTATCTAATTCGGCGGCCATCTTAAGACGTACCTCAATAACATGTATTGTTATTAGGTTGAGTACCTAATTGTGAAAGGAGCTAAGTTGAACGCATTCATTGTGCAGGGTGAGAATATGTGGGTATTCCAAACTAACTGGATAAAGGTGGCCAGATGCACTGCCGCTGGCATTAATGTCAATACGAGTTACCCCACATTCTCGTTCTGGTTTGTCTCTGTATGAGGTCATTTTTGGGTGCCCTGCTAATGTTTGGGGCGTCCCGAGACCCAGAACGTTTCGTGATATAGAGTATCCTATGCTGACAGACTATTTGTATGCTTTGACTAAAGATCTTCGTTCCATTCATCAACAGGTCTCAGCACTTTTGCAGCCCCTGCCGGACTGTCCTGGACATCGCTTGGAACCAGGACAGTGGGTTCTGGTCCATAACTATCAGCGAAAATCCAGTTTTGATCCTCGTTGGTCTGAACCATTTCAAGTCTTGTTGGCCACGCGGATGGCGGTAAAAGTGAACAGCAAGCGACACTGGATTCATGTGTCACATCTGAAAAAACTACCCTTCCCGCTTCCATATGATCAGCGAATCCAGGACGGGGTTCTGACTCAGGAAAGTGAGCGAGTTCCTCGATTCATCCCTTTTTCTGACGCCCAGGTAATTGGAGAAGGGGAAGGAGAAGGTGAACCGGGCTCGGAAGGGCCCTGTCATCAGCACAATTGATCGCCCCAGATCCTATTGTTCCTACAGCTAACCCAGAGGCTCACAGTACCCCTGCTTCACCGGATTCGTCATCCTCTGTTTTGTTCTCTGATCAAGAAGTGCCTGGCCATACTTGATACAACCTGCGGCACAGAAAACAGCACGGTACACCTGGTGAACATGGTAGGAAATAGGGAGAGACTTGAGTGATAGGGTAAGACCTGTGCTATGAATATGTCTGTTAGATACGCTTCTGGTGTACCGAGCAAGACACTGGACTGAACGCGCTGAGAGACTTGAACATTTGTTTGCTCTGTTCAGAAAGAAAGACTGAATTTCATGTTCAAAGGGGCCCAGGTTGTGTTTTCTTCAAGGGTTGTGTGAGAACATAACTCCAAAGTGAGAAGTTTGTTTTGGTATTATCTGCGATGAACGATAGGAGCCTGCCTGTGAGGCTCTAAACAGACACAAGAAAGAAGTACCCTCTGGCAGGTTGGACTGCATTGCCCTAGTTTATTGTCAGACTTTTGGTTAGCATGTATCCCTTTGCTCGTTTTGTTCCTGAAGAGGAACGTCCTTTTGTACCGCACTATTCTCCTACATATATGCCTGTTTTTTCTAGTTGGACCAATCGTGTTAAAATTGCATTTGTAGCTACTGTAGCAATATTGCTAATTATATTACTGGGAGTATTCATATATTTAGAATTTCACCACCCTATGCATACTGTTTTAGGAACAACTACCCCACCTCCGGAACATGTGTTTCAAACTTTAGCCCCTTATAAGGAAAGGCATCGTCAGACCTATGTGAAAAATGCATTCATTGAAATGCTTCATCAAGCACACAGTGCCACCAATACTACAAATTGTTGGGTTTGTGGTCTTTTACGATCTGTTATGCACAAGCACAACTTATTTATATCCTTACCTTTGTCTCATCTGGGAAGTTGCGAGGCTTGGTTCAAATTGCTTTCTATGATGTATATGCATTACACTGTGGACGCTCGAAGGTTTTCAGAGTGAGATTACGAAATTATTTTAGCATATATTGAGGTTCATCAAGGATTCAACCCCGATGGGAATAATGGAGAGGGAAACTTAGATCCGAATGCCTTTATGAATATGTATATAACACACAAAAATACCACTTGGTTGAAAAATGAAATTTTGGACTTTGTTGAATTCAATTTCACTCAATGTTATCGACACTTTCAGGACCGTAATGTTACTGAAGATAGGGCTATTCCAGTGCCTGTATTAAACAGTACCTCTACGTTTTGTGTTCAAAGAGCAGGGTACATATCAGTAGGAGAAAGCCAATGTAATTACACTTATCAGTTGCTTACCTTTAGCAGCCCTCCGTTGTTAACCCCTCCTAATGTATATTCTGCCTGTGGAGGAAGTGCCTATACATGGCTTCCATGAAGTTGGACTGGACGTTGCTACCTTTCCTTCCTGTACCCTCCAGTCTATATTGCCCCTTCTAATTATCACAAGGCTCACTGACTAGATAAACGTAGCGTGCTTATTAGAGTAATAAAAGAGTGATAGATACCACTGATATAGATCAGACGATACTCCACTGCAGCATCTCACCGACATTATGAAGGGAGTGTTACCCTTTTGGTACCTATCATTACAAGCCAAGAAGTACGATGTTTGTCTAGAGTAGTTGAAGGGTAATTAACACTACTGCAGGATTACTGACCAATATAACAGTAAAGCTACAGGCGACCAGACTCGTTTCGCTTCAAAACCGTATGGTTTTGGATGTTATCTTGGCAGATCGAGGAGGAGCATGCCGTGTGATCGGCAGCTCTTGCTGTGTTTATATTCCTGACTCCGCCCCCTCCGTTCATTTGGCTATACAGAAGCTACATCGTTTAGCTTCCGAGATACATGTAGAAACTGGTACGTGGTCTCTGTCTGGTTGGTTCTGGGGTTTACTGTCTACTTGGGGATGGAACATTTTGATGGTGCTGTCATGTATAGCCGGTATCATATTCACGTGTTGTGTTTGTGTACAATATGGACCTGCATGTTGCTCTTATTGCGCGACAAAACTCACTTCCTCTGTGTCTGGTCCATCCCCAACAGCGGTAAAAGCTCAGCTAGTTCAGCAGGAGCTCAAAGACCTAATGCAGATTGAAGGGGGAATATTTGAAGATTGAACTGTTTTAGTTAGCTACATCATGCTAAAAGGGCCGTTCTGAGGGATACATTTTCCAATAATATACTTAGGGATGCATGGGACATATCTGAACAATATCTGGCACTCTGCAGCATTGACAGGTACAGAACTTACCTATCTTGACAAACAAGTACATATAATGTGTGATGTATGTAGTGTACTCATTTCCTGGTTTCAAAATTAAGATGGCATGGGTTTTGCAATTCCTTTCTGGGTATGGTATGTGAGTTATGTAGGTGCAGAGACTCATCAAAGTCAGTTACCATAGTAAAATATATTAGTAATGAGGTCGAAGAACTGGTTCTGCAAATTGGTCTACAGGTTGAGGGATAAAAAAGGTAGATTTCCCGTATATAAGGTGTATCGGACCTATATTATATTAGCATGATGCATCCATACATACACTCCCTGTTTGATTTATATGCTTTTGCTTGGAGGAAACTCGTTTATTTCCTCCCTTTATATCTATTGCTAAAAGAGTAGGCCGAGAACCATACGCACGCCATCTTCTGAACATATGCTCGAGCACGGGTCGTGATCACACGTTGATCACGTGCAGTTGTCAGGCCCCAATTCATCTGAGTTACTGTTAGCAGCTGAAGGTAGGCTGTTTACTCGACTGTTCTAAGACTCAAAGTCGCATCTGGCTTTGGGAGTGATAAGTGCATTCTTGGAGGCGCTGTGTCTACACTCCCAGGCACCAAGACGAAAGGGAGTCACCCCTCCTGACCTCATCAGTAATAGATAGTCAAGCCTTTGTACTGGTCTGATGTGTGCCATACATGGTCCTTTCCTGGAGCTCGAGGGACAACTGGTGTTTTTCCTTTTACAGTGATTATATGTGTTGAACTGAAAAGTATATAACCTCATGTTTGAATACGAGCCAACAGTCTTCTCAGCGCACCTGATGGGTGAGGTTCGGAGAAGCTCCTCTATAGAGTATTTTGTTTAATATATGATGGAACCTTCTTCACTACCAACTGACTGATTATTTGGTAATGACATTGGGACTATTGGTAAGTATAGTCCTTTAGTTTATTTTTATGGTACATCAAGGTACATGCTTTGACTAATTGTATGTGTGTACACTTCAGCCTGCGTTATCGATGTGTATTATTCAGACATTAAATGCAACAACGTGGACGGACCCACTAATTAATCCTTTAGTTTTACCAACTCAGTGCCAAGCACGGGAGCCCACAAATCCAATGGATTTGTAAGAAGAGCTCTCACCCACCAACCTAGTTGGTGGCTTGCTTCATCATCGGGTTCCCAGCTTGGATGCTGCATGCAACCCAGCTGTGCTTAAACGCCTGAGTTACAGCTGAGTGGGTTTTGATTTATCAGTGCGTAGTGTGTTCAAAAAGTGGTGAGGTTAAAAATGACTCTAGGATGCCCAACGGGGAAATGATTTATTCATAGGGTCCTAGGACACGTCTAAAAACAAAGCGGGGATATAATGAAGATGAACAATGGGTCTTCAATATCCCCTAAGTACTTGGCGACATGTTTGAGCCTCCCCAATAGTAATGAGGCTTTCTTCAGGACCAAAGGAATGTGAGTTGTGAGGTGGCTACAAAAGTGGAGATAGCCACAGGAGGTTTTGCGAATAATTATCAGCACACACACTAAGGTGTGTTGTGTATGTGGTGGTGTAGCCGTACTTACAGACCCACCTACTGCTTGAAATACCAGCTGAAAATAAAAGATCAAACGGATCCTGGAAGAGGGGGGTCTCCTGTAGTCATACATTAATCAAGGATGACCACCCGCCTTTCAAACCTACTCCGGTCTTTCCGCCGGGATCTCGCGGTAAAACTAAAGGATTAATTAGTGGGTATGCCCACGTTGTTGCATTTATTGTCAATCAGGGGAAGAGGACGCACCCCGCTGTTCTTCCTCGCTCTCCATTTGATTCCTCTATTATTCAGGTATGTCAACAGTGCCATTTGATTCCTTACAACCTGAAGGGTTACATAGCCAATAGCTTTGCATATGTACTGTGCTTCTGTTGCATACAATATATGTGTTCTAAGTTAACTGATATGTTTTTCATGTTATGTCTTTTAGGTGGACCAGCATCAAAAACAGTTAGTGATGTGGATGGTTTCAAGCACTCAAACATCACCAGTGAGAGCCTCCTTCAATGCTAATTGTGTGGTGCAGGAATTAAGTGTGATGTCAGATGCTGTGTAAATTTCGAGGTTCAATGTGCATCCCTAGGACTAAGAAACATTTGTATAATAAATAATAGGTCAGGAAAAGTGAATGGCAATTGTTGCATTTGCGTCAGCCTCTGACAAATGTCAAGCAGAATACATTGCCATTCTAGGATGGATCACATGATAGAGGCTTGACAGGGGAGCTATGATCACTGTGGCAGACTATGTGAAAATATATGGTAGTGGATACACATCTGAACATAGCCATGGAGGAGAATAATTTGGAATGTATGTCAGTTACACATGATCATGTAATGAATGGTGGCATGGTCCACGATGGTCTTACAACAGTACAGATATGAGAGGTTCTATATGTCTCTGTGTGATGTGAGTTGCTTGTAATACCTGACAAGCGTTCAGTATAGTTAGCAATGTGTCTGATATAGGTCCTTGCCATATCAGATACACTACATTGTGAGACAATACAGGTACTTTGCCGACATTGCACATCTTACTTTGGTGCATGCCAATGGCATAAAGGCCTTTGGAGGATGCAGAAGGCACACTAATGTTCAGTAAAGATCACATGTGTACCATATCATGGGTCCAAAGCAGCATTGTTTCTAAGCATACTATGTACTGACATGGTCATACCTAGATGTGACAAGGTGGTGCAATTGCATTGTGCGACAATTGCAATGCCCTTATACTTTGGCCTTAGTAAATCTGAAATGAAAGATAATTAATAGGCATGTTTATGCTCACAGTAAGCTGCAAGATGAATTGAGGCTGCAGGGGCTGCTACCTTTGATGTTGCGAAAATGTTATTGGTTCATGATTTTTGTACCCGTTGCCAGTCACCCTGTGACTGACAGTTTTCCTTTTTGCTTAAACAGACAACATGACCCAAGAGCAGGTGAGGAAGCACAACCTCAGGAAGGACCGGTACCACCACAGAAGATGAGTCGCAAAGACTCACAGGGAAATGAGGATGCAACATGAGGAGGAAAAGGCTCTTGGCAAATTCCTCCCACTGGGACCACCGACCTTGTACAAGACAAACAAGATAAAAGATGTTCAGGCAGGCCAAGGTACCTCCAAAGGACCAGTACCCAGCACCTCCACTAGCAAACTCTCACAATCGCCAGTCCCTACACCTCAAACCACAGGATGGGCTAGCTCATTTGAGCAAGACATTAAGAAGGACCTGTCGGACCTCAAGTTGAGGGTGGTGGTGCTTGAGCACAAGATGGACCATGCTATTACACTGTCCAAGGAAGTCAAGCGGGCACTGGCAACATCATAGCCGCATTCCAGCCAAAAGGAGCCTTTCTGCCCTTCCACCGTACACAATTTTAATGTTGTTCTTAATGGTTTTATATCTTAGCGTTGGCTAATTAGTGTAGTTAAAGTGTATGGGTAGTAGTTCTAGGGGTTTTGTAGGGATGAAAAAACGTTAGTGGGTCGGGGTACTTTTTGTTTATTGGGGTGGAGGTTGATTAATATTATTATTGTAGATTTATAGAGCGCACAGCTACGCAGCAGGGTCTTCCGGCGCTAGGTAGCTGCCTGGAGACCCCTTTTGCTGGTTTGTTCATAAGCACAGGGCAAAGGAGAAACTGGGTATGTGGCACAGACGAATGCTACCGGACCTTTTTCTGTGAAAAAGATGTGCAGTCCACATTTTCCTCTTCTGATGCATGTGGGGTCTCCCGTGAGGGGGTTGTTGTAGGTAGGCCTGGGCAAAGCACTACGCTACGCTCGCGAAGTTTGCGAAGTTCGCGCTACTTCGCACTATACGAATTGCACGTAGCACAGTGCGAACACGCGTAGCGTAGTCTTGCGTAGTGCTGCGGTCATTTTTTGCTTGCTCGCGGTCCTCAATGTCAAGTTGGCGACCGCGAGCAAGCAAAATGACATCCCGGCGAGACTTTTTCCTTGTTCGCGATCAGCAACATCAAGTTGGCGATCGCGAGCATGGAAAATAAACCTCCCGGCGAGAGTCCCAACGCGAGGAGGTCAGGTTTCTCATTGCGAGGGGTCGCGTATGCTCGCGACCGCTCGCGATGAGATACTACCAGTTCGCGTTGAGAAGGCTGCAGCTCAAATAAAAATCTACTCGAGCAGCAGAAAACTACAGCTCGCACTGTGCAAGATGCCATTTTCAATGATTGCGCAGTGCCGGTTGCTTGTCCGCACTGTGCAATCATTGAAAACAACATCTTGCACAGTGCGAACATGTTACTACGCAGTTCCCGAAGTGCTACGCGTAGCTCGCGTAGTGCGAACTGCACTTTGCGTAGCTTCGCGAAGTGCTACTTCGGGAACTACGCCCACCCTTAGTTGTAGGTGCAGCAGCCGAGTGAGGCACACACACATCAGGGGCTGAAGATGTGGATCCTGTGTCTGCAGCCGCATTTATCTGTGTCAACACATGAGGCAGCAGAGCAGTGAGGAGGATCTGCTGGTTTTCCAAAACACCAATAGCGTTGCGGGGATAGGCAGACATGGGAGCCATTGCAGCAAAGTGTGAGTTCTGATTCCGCTGCATGGACTCAAAGATGGTTCTTATTGCCCACAACTGGGTGGCCACCTCGCTGGTGGCACTTTGGCAGGACATTTGTTCAAACCTCATTACACCAGCGATGCCAGCAAGGGACTGCTGAAGGATACAGAGTAGAGAGTAAGTGCCTCATATTGGCGCAGTGTTGTCTCTATTAGAACGGGACAGAAGGTAGAACAAATCAAAACATTCACACCCCGTCAAGAGATCTGGGTTAGATCCATCATTCTTTTGCTCACCATGCCACCCCAGTTCAGACCTGGCCATATGCAAATCAGTCTTGACCCTCTGCCTCATGGGAACAGTCCAGCCCGAACTGCCAAGCCAGGTCCTCCCTGGACCAGAAACAAGCATCCTAAGACCGGTTTCAGGGTTTCATCCTTCTTCAGACAGGATAGCTTGATTCCAGTGGCACAGTGAGCCCACGACCCATGTCTGGGCATACCTGGCGCACTTAGGGCGAGAAAGCAGTAGACACACAATTGATGGATGGAATGTAGAACAAATCAAAACACTCACCCCCAGTCAAGAGATCTGGGTTAAATCCATCATTCTTTTGCTCACTATGCCACCCCAGTTTGTGCTGAAAGCCCGAAACCAGTCCTAGGATGCTTATTTCTAGTCCAGGGAGGACCTGATCTGGACTGTTCCCATTGGAGGCAGGATCAAGACTGATTTGCATATGTCTGGGTCCAAACTGGAATGGCATTGTGAGTAAAAGAACGATGGATTTAGGCCCAGATCTCTGTACTGGGGTGAATGTATGACATTGTTCTGCATTCTGTCCATCATTTGTTCTTTTTGCATCTATTAGAACTGAGGCACCCATGGACTCCCTCTAGGGTGGCCGCCACTGTCTCCATCCCTGCCCACACCTACGCTACCATCTCCAGCTTTACTCCTACTGCAGTACATTGGAAAGTGACCTGTGAGTCCTCAGAGTTCAGAGCTCTGAAATGGGTAGCAGGTGATGCCTGTTGATTGGTTGGCGGGGGATTTGGAGACCCCACTACGCTGTTGACCCTCCCTGTGTCCGGAGATGGTGTCTTGATGGAGTTCAGGGATTCTTGGAGGGTGTCCTAGTCAATTGTTTGCATGTTGTCATCCCCATCATCCTGTGTCTGCAGCCGCATTTATCTGTGTCAACACATGAGGCAGCAGAGCAGTGAGGAGGATCTGCTGGTTTTCCAAAACACCAATAGCGTTGCGGGGATAGGCAGACATGGGAGCCATTGCAGCAAAGTGTGAGTTCTGATTCCGCTGCATGGACTCAAAGATGGTTCTTATTGCCCACAACTGGGTGGCCACCTCGCTGGTGGCACTTTGGCAGGACATTTGTTCAAACCTCATTACACCAGCGATGCCAGCAAGGGACTGCTGAAGGATACAGAGTAGAGAGTAAGTGCCTCATATTGGCGCAGTGTTGTCTCTATTAGAACGGGACAGAAGGTAGAACAAATCAAAACATTCACACCCCGTCAAGAGATCTGGGTTAGATCCATCATTCTTTTGCTCACCATGCCACCCCAGTTCAGACCTGGCCATATGCAAATCAGTCTTGACCCTCTGCCTCATGGGAACAGTCCAGCCCGAACTGCCAAGCCAGGTCCTCCCTGGACCAGAAACAAGCATCCTAAGACCGGTTTCAGGGTTTCATCCTTCTTCAGACAGGATAGCTTGATTCCAGTGGCACAGTGAGCCCACGACCCATGTCTGGGCATAACTGGCGCACTTAGGGCGAGAAAGCAGTAGACACACAATTGATGGATGGAATGTAGAACAAATCAAAACACTCACCCCCAGTCAAGAGATCTGGGTTAAATCCATCATTCTTTTGCTCACTATGCCACCCCAGTTTGTGCTGAAAGCCCGAAACCAGTCCTAGGATGCTTATTTCTAGTCCAGGGAGGACCTGATCTGGACTGTTCCCATTGGAGGCAGGATCAAGACTGATTTGCATATGTCTGGGTCCAAACTGGAATGGCATTGTGAGTAAAAGAACGATGGATTTAGGCCCAGATCTCTGTACTGGGGTGAATGTATGACATTGTTCTGCATTCTGTCCATCATTTGTTCTTTTTGCATCTATTAGAACTGAGGCACCCATGGACTCCCTCTAGGGTGGCCGCCACTGTCTCCATCCCTGCCCACACCTACGCTACCATCTCCAGCTTTACTCCTACTGCAGTACATTGGAAAGTGACCTGTGAGTCCTCAGAGTTCAGAGCTCTGAAATGGGTAGCAGGTGATGCCTGTTGATTGGTTGGCGGGGGATTTGGAGACCCCACTACGCTGTTGACCCTCCCTGTGTCCGGAGATGGTGTCTTGATGGAGTTCAGGGATTCTTGGAGGGTGTCCTAGTCAATTGTTTGCATGTTGTCATCCCCATCATCGCTGAAGTCCTGAACCACAAATGCTAGCCACGAGGTGAGGGTTCATCCTCTGCAATGAGATGGAGAAATGCTATTGCTGATCGCGCTTAGAAGTTGACATGAGTAATCCAGTTGACAATCAAGGTTGAAACATAGGACACCTGTTGCGCAAGGGTATGCATTGCATTTTGCACTGGATCTCAGCATTGTTCTCACTACCACTGTGTGCCTACTCTGAGTGGATGGGCCCTGGCATACTAGTCAAATTACGATCAATGTTGTTCAACCCATTTCATCATCACCACAGTTTGTTAGCTGCAGGGTTTCACACATCGTTTTAGTCAGACCCATGCACTTGTATGTGTACATGTCTCATCTGGCTGTTCCCAGCTTGGTCCTGGCAGCCGACTTACTGCCACACAATGATGGGACCCAGATCATATATTGACTCTCATGTGCCTACGACACCTACACTATGCATGGCCATGTCCAATGGACTGACATGAAAGGCTGTTATACAGTGATATTGGTCTGGCAGTACCCCACATGTTAGTAGTGATAGGAATGTTGACGACTGCCTACCCAGTTTTCTAAGACAACAGGGCCCATCCACCTCAGCTTCTAACCTTCCCAGACTCATATACTTTGTGGTGGCTAAGTAGATCAATACAACAAATTTATAAGAGGGTCAAGATAAGTAGATCACCCTATCCCTTTACAGTTTACTGAATGACATCCTCCGACTTATGTATGTGGCACAGTGAGACAGTTTTGGAGCAAATTCCCTCCTGGCACATACTACAACTTCACCCAGGTCCACATGACATATAGAATGTAGTACCACAATGGGCTGTTGTCTGTCATCCCTAACCAGCAGCTACACAAGTGTGACCCAGTCAGACACAGCATTGCATGTGTATTTGTGAAGCTGCCTTGAAGAACACATGTTTCTTCTCACCTCCTTGCAATGCAATGTCTCCCCTTTTAGACAGAGTGGCAGTTCGACATGCACTACCTACTAAGCACTGCACTAGCAAGAACCCGCCAGTGCCACACACCATATTTTCTTTTTAAACGAATGGGGGCATATTTACAAGGGCATTGCGCCACCAGAGCATCACCTCTTACGATGCTCCTTTGACGCAGTGCCCTGCTCCATGTTTACAAGGCGGTGTCACTGCTTTTTGGCACTGCCCCAAATTTACAAAAAATTGTAAATCTGAGGCTTTGCAAAAAACGAATGCCTTTCAAAAAGTGGTGTAGAGTGGGCCAATGAGGAGAAATACTTTTATTTCTCCTAGTTTTTTGCTTTTTCTATGTGTGCTGCATTCTGCAAAACGCCATTAATGATTGTTTATGTGCAGGAAGGGATGCATCGTATTTACAGAAATACGAGGCACCCCTCTTCTCACCCTAGTGTCGGTGCAAAAAGAAGGTGTGCGCCAATGCAGGCACACTTACGTCATGATGCCCTCCAGAGATGATTGTTTATGTTCAGGAAGGTGGTCACAATGGCTGGTGCTGGGGTTGTTGTCCTGGGCTGTGCTCACTGCTGGTTGCTCCATTGCTGCTTTCAGGTAAGTGTGCCACTTTATTTCCATGTGGCAGCGTCTTTTACTTTTGTTTTTATGGCTTGACCCACAAAAGTCATGCCTGGATGGCTAGAGTCTATTTTCTAGATGCTAATTGGCCAAACGTCACTTTTGCAGCATTGGCGTCGAATTTTCTAAAGTCACGGCGCATACAACAGCATCAGTTTTTACGACGCTGGCTGCTTCCAAAAGCCATGGTATTCATATTACAAATATGATGGAGACATGCAGTTGGAATCTGTCATTCCATGACAGTACTTTTTTTTACGTCCCGCTGCAGCAAAACAGAGATGCTCCCGCTCTTGTAAATACACCAGAATTTTTTATTTTTATAATTCCAGTTGTTCAATATCTCTTAGCAGCTAGTCTGTATGCTTTTCAGTTTTATCACTTGTTATTACTTCTCTTGACAAGTTCGATATGACCTTGGTGCACAGTTGAGATCCTTCATGAAGGAGATGGCGCCCTGGGAGGATGAAGATTGTAGGGCTTAAGGCCATTGTGATGGTGGAGTTATGTAGTGAAAATCTACGCAGCCACTTCTGGGGATAGTATAACTGCCTGGACCCTATTCCTGTGAGAAATTAGAGCCGGAGCTAGAGGTCGGCTGGGAGCCAGAGAAGGAAAGAGCGTGGAGATTGGCATGCCCAAGCTACAGGTAAAGCCTATTTAATAGGTGGGTATAAAATGTTCAGAGCAAATGCAGCTATATAGTCTAACGGGCCACGACCCAGAAATGACGCTTTCGCCTAAACCTAGAAGATCACATTTAGAGGAGGAAGTGGTTCTTAACCTTTTGACTTTTGTGGACCCCCACTAAATCATCTCTTGGGACCCTCACCGAATCATTACTAGAATTCCAAGCCCCTGGCATAAGCAGTTTCCATGATTTGAACCTCAAAATAATACAGAAAAATACAAAAACCAATATGCACATTACAAATGCTTAAATATTTAAAAATGTTGTTTAATTCAGTACCAAATATTGAACAAGTTTCCAAATTTTATATTTTGCTCCTTTATTTGTGTTAGAACTGGGGGTCTCTAGTTGGCAGAGGTAGGTACCTTTGACCAAGTAGGGAGCCTTGCTTCTAGTCAGGGTAAGGGGTCTACACTCCTAAATACCCCTGCTCACCCCCTTGGTAGCTTGGGACGAGCATGCAGGCTTATCTCAGAAGCAGTGTTTAAAGCATTTGTGAACACATACAGTAATACAGTGAAAACACTACAGATGGACACCACACAGGTTTTATAAAAATAAGTATTCTTTATATAGACTTAACACAAGACCAAATTGACAAAAATCCACAATACTGTAAACAAAAATCAACTCAAAGATGGTAGAAATAGCTTAGTTCAAGTTGATGGTAAATACAACACATTTTTCACAACAGTACCTTAAATGCGTACTGCAAAACAAACAAAAGTGTCACAGGGAGGGTGATGCATTGGTTCCTTGCTTTGGGGGAGGCAAGGCTTCTGTTCCACAGTGCTTGTGCAAAGTAAGCGATGCGTCTGTTCCTTATCGCAGAGGAGGTGATGCGTCCATCTCTTACTGCGTTCCGGTTACGATGTGACAAGATGGCGCTTCGGTACGTTGCAATGATCTAGTGTGATGCGATAAGATGCCGCCCTTGATGCGATCCAACAATGCGAAGGCGATGCGTGCACACCTGACGCCCGTACGGCAAACTCTGTAAATTCAGAGCCGCGACAGGCCCTGCGACACGTTTCTGGGTGATGTGACGACGACCCTTGCGGTGGCGGCACGCTTCTCCAGTAATACGTCGATTAGCAGATGCGGTGGAGACATGCTTCTCCTGTGATGTGACGGCGACCCTTGCGGTGACGCAACGCTTCTCCAGTGATGCGACGACCAGCAGCTGCGACAGAGACACGCTTGTTCGGTGATGCAACGGCGGCCTCTGTGGTGGCAACATGCTTCTAAGGTGATGCGAAGGCAACAGCTGCGGCGGCGACATGCTTCTTCTCGTTTAGTCGCGCTTCCAGCTCTCAGCGACACGCAGGCTTCTGCAGATAGAATCCACAGCAAGGGAATTAAGGGGGGAGTTGGTGGTGAAGTCTTGTATCCCTGAGACTTCAGTAGGAAGCAAGCACAGTTCAAGCCCTTGGACATTCTTCTTCAAGATGATGAAAGTTTCTATAAAAGTCTTTCCCCTTTCCTTGGCAATCAAGAAACCACTGCAGGCCAAATCCAGAAAATAGCACTCTGGCACAGGGGCAGTTCAACTCCTTCAGATTCTCTGGTTCTTCTCCTTGGTAAATGTCCGTCTTGTTCCCAGAAGTGATCTAAAGTCTTGTGGTCAGGGCACCAATATTTATACCAGCAAATCCTTTGTCCTCTGAAGGCAGAGGGTGCCTGTACCTATCCAAACCAGTTCTGTGCAGCTTCCTGGCAGGAGGTGCAGACAGCATTGTTTAAGGCAGACCTGACCCAGGTAGCTGAAAGGCAATCTCCTCCCCCTACTCTCTATTCTATAAAGGCTGGGGGCACTGAAAGGAAATCTCCACCCCCCCCACTCTCTATTCAGCCAAGGTCGTATTCAGCCAAGCCCTGACCCATCAGACTACTGGAGCCCAAACCCTCCTGTCACTCACAAACCAGACATGCAATACACAACCTAGCAGAGGCAGGCTGGATGGTTAGGCAAGAAAATACCCACTTTCTATAAGTGGTATTTTCAAACACAGAATGTTAAAACCAACTTCACTAAAAGATTAATTTTATCATTCTGAGTGCAGGCTTACTAAATTAGTTTTTATACCATGCTCCCTGGTATAGTTATGATTAAAAGATGTTATAATCAAATTGCCCATTCTGGCATATGGGGAGAGGTAGCCTTGCAATAGTGAAAAACGAAAATGGCTGTAATCCACTATCAGGACATGCCACACACATCAGGGCATGTCCTAACTCTTACATACAATGCACCCTGCCCCTAGGGGTATCTGATATGCAGAAAAGGGAAGGTTTAGGGTAGTGGCGGTTTCTCCCCAAGCGCGTCGAGGCTCCGCCCCGGTTCCCAAAAGCTGCTCAATCATTTTTTTTTTTTAAATACGTTTTTTAACTTCCAATTTTTGCTCCAATAGTGTTACACAATCAACACAGCCACTTTCAGCCAGGCACTGTCTGCCCCAGCAGCCCCAGCCACTCACCAATACCTTGACTGCAAGGGAAGGATGTCACGGGTCCAAAGAGGCCTAAGTGTTTGCGGGGCTGACAACCTCATAGCCCTGAAGGCTGTGATGTCATCATCTCGGCAAAGACCTAGCATCAGGGCCCAGTCTCCACCCCCTGATGGGGTGGAGGGAAAGTTAGCCTTGGGCGTTTTAAGTCTAAGCCCAGTATCGCTAACCATGTCAATCAGAGGGTGGAGACTGTCCCCCACACCTTTCCCAACTCATTACACGGCGTGGTGGGACCCACCCTGTGATGAGTTGGGAAAGGGGTGTGGCAGGCGGGAAGCCGAGGATTAGAGTCTGCGCAGACTCGACCACAGACTGATTCCCGCGTGGCTGCACTTGAACTGTCTGGAAGCCACTGCGTCAGATAGGACATGGACTGCAGAGATGACTCTCTCTGACTCGAGTCGAGTGCCCCGAGACAGTCCATCATTTAGTGCCAGTTGCTGCTTGCCGGCCCGGTGCCACGACTGACTCGGCTGCAAAATGCCACCCCGGGTGTGAGACAGGGTGGACATTGCTCGTCCGATGTGGCCTCCACCATGGACAGGTGACCCTAATTGTTTTCCTCCATTGCGAATCAGGATATTTGACAGTCGCCAGCATGAAGGTGCATGTGTCTACAATATAAAAGAATTCAGGGGTTTTCGAATGCCATGGCAGTGTGCTTACTGTAGCTGCACAATGTGGGTTTTGCCAAATGCCACAGCTTTAAGTTGTGTAGCATTTCATCCCCTCACACAGAAGTGCTGGGGAAGTGAACAGTACTTGCACAGACTTGTCGCGTATTAATATTTCACATAAAACCATACTTTTAAAGCTGAGTGTGCTGGCATTCTCTTGTGGATTATTGAATCAGCTGACTTGCATCCTAATGAGAACAAATGTTTAGTATTATTGCATTGTTAAAATGCTAAAATGGCTTATGTGTAATTAATTTGCAGCTTTGATTCACAGAACTCATTTCCCCAAACTCCAGACCATATGACGTACACATGAAAGGAGTGTGTGAGCATGCCTAAGTCCATGGTTAGCTGTGAACACGTATACGATAGACTACAGGAAGCAGATTCCAGGCGCACATGTGTGTGCGTGCTTGTGTGTAACTTTAATCATGCATGTTTCACAGCACAGGAAATGGGTGTCTTCCCGAGCGTATGACGTGCAGTCTTTCCTGTAGCCCATAGGAGTGTTGTCGTGGCAGAGGAATCATTTTGTAAGGATGACATTTTGCTTATGGCCATGGTTTGACAGCAGTGCGTCTGCGGTTGAAATGCTACATTAGTAAGGGTGTGTGTCTGAAACAGCACTGTGTATACTTTGAAGGAATGCTGTGTCTCACGTTTTGTACCACTAATTGTTTAGTGAGCATATGTCACTAGAAGCACATATAGCACGTTTGAATGTGACTAGTTCAGTGTTGGTGAGCAGAGCAACTGTGTAGTTCTATGTTTGTGTGAGCGTGTAGTCATGAAAAGTGCACATTTATCTGGCTAAATATTAGCAAGGTGCAATACATTAAATATGTTTCTTAGTTGAACTTACGTGTTCACGCATGCCGTATATGTCTGTGGTTTAGTGTTAAAGATGTCAATTGAACTGCACCATTTGCCCACTCATTTTTCAAAATTTTCGCAGGGGGTGAACACCCCCAAATCCCCCTTAGGTCGATGGACTTGCTCGCTACGCTCGCTCGCCGGGGTGTGTTCTACCGCTAATTTTATGTCTCACCACATTCAAATGTCACCAGCCGCCACTGGTTTAGGGACTGGCAAGTGGGTGCACTTACCAAGACAACGTGGCAGTACTAGACTGCACACAGGTCTATCAATGGCAGGCCTGAGACGCACTTTGCAAGCTGCTCTTGTGGGTGGCACAACCAGTGCTGCAAGCCCACCAGCAGCATTTGATGTATTGGCCCTGGGCACACATGGTGCATTGTACTAGGGTCTGACAAGTAAATCAAATAAGCCAATCATGGAGTGCCTAATTCATTACATCAATTTACAAAGGGAGCACTTGCACTGTGGCACTAAATAGCAGTGGCACAGTGCCCAAAGTATCTAAACCAGCAAAACATGTCAAAAACAGAGGAGGCAATCAGTAAATAATTGGAGGGGAGACTCACACCAATGGTACCAGGTCTAACAATTTGTATATCATTTTCCATTTAAATGTATTATTTTTAATAGTATTTTATTTTATAAAACATCTGCGGACTCGCTGAGTAGGGCTTGTGGACCCCCTGGGGTCCTTGAACCAAAGGTTAGAACCACTGTCTTAAGGTCGACCAGATGATTTGCATTAGGTGCAGGGTAATTTTGCAGGCCAACAAAGATTACTGGTGACCCAGAAAGCCAGTCACCCCAAAGTATAATCCCAGTCCTCCCAGTAATGCCAGAGAAAGTATCCTATGTATTTACCCTTCATGCTTCAGAACTGGTCGCATAAGGTAAGTCTCAGGGCCAACAGAGGAACAGGAGAGCCACCCCCTTTGGACAGATACGTCAATGCTTACATACATAAATCAAGCACACCCCCTTTAAAATGGATTTTGTGATGTAAGTGTTGCGCATTGTACTTGTGGTGCTTGGGGGTCACCTAACTAGGGCAGACAATATAGGACTACCCTCTCTCACAATCATGTGCATACATCTTCAAAGCCTCGGTTATGTTTGTTCCTCGCCCTGTTAATCCAGGCCTCAATGTGCACACGCCCTGCCATGCAACCGACAGCAAACAGGAAGCATTGATAAACTTTCTCTACAATGTCAAACCCCATCTCATGTAACATTTGTAGCATTCAGACTTCCACCTCCCCACCCTTGGAATGTCATGCCCTGGCCAACCATGCATCTTTGTGTCTGTTGCTATGTCTATTCTAAAAAGATGTGTATCACACTCCTCTCCCGGCATCCCCATCACTTTCAAAGCCATCCGCAACACTCCTAGAACCTGAGCCTATAAAAGTCTACTTCCTGTCGCATGCATGAAAACTTCACCTTCCAGAGGCTCCCATCCCTGTGAACGTCTGCTATCAATGCAGCAGGCAAAAACTTTCATCCAATTAGCGCATAAGGGCTATTACACTTTCTTCTCCATTACACATCCATCTTGGGTCGAGGCAGCCATACCATCACTTCCCCCTGAAGCACTTCCCCCTGCAGCATTGTGCCGACCTTCTTCATGGAACCAAATAAACTTTCTCACATGAAAAGCCAGCAAAAATAGCCAAACCATCAGTTCAGAAAAAAGTATCACTCCTGTTCCACTGGACTAACCTGCGGAAGGACATCCACCAATCTTTTCAGAATATGCAAAGTTACAAGCTTCCTTATCAGTTCCATAGGTCCTCTCTCTTTCTGGTCAAACCTCCCAAAATTATTTTGCCCAACTCACTTGCTGATGGCTCAGAACCCCAGTACAGCTTGCCAAAAAAAGCCAAATCCACCAGCTTGCCAGCAATTGTCACAGCAGATAGACCTTGTTCAATCAAAAGCGTAATGAATGTTACCACATCCGCCCAGCGCCACTCCTCTCCATCCTCTACTCTCCTCTCCATAGCACAAGATGCATGAACTCTATCGACACCTTAACTGTACTCTTGCTACCAGGAGTTGCACAAGGAACTTCTGACCAGGTGCATCATATGCTCTCTCAAATGGTCCACAGGAGCCCCATTATATGTGTCCTCCTCTCCTCTGCACAGGGTGCTAGACCACGGAATCTCTGCCACTAGAGACGAGAGAGAGCATCTGCAATGCTATCATCCACTCTTGCAATATACCGTGCTCTAAAAATAACGTTCGGGCGCAGACATTCTAAAACAAAAACTCTCAACAACTTCAAAACTTGCACATCTCTGGCTGACTGTCTATTGACAATGTTTACCAACGCCATGTTATCTACATGTTGAAGAGAATGTGTACCACAGGCAAACCGCCAACACTACTGAAAAAATCAGAAAATGCAATGCTGCGGCCAACTCCTTTCCATTGCTCTGGCCTGGATTCCGGCACACCAATGCCCAAGTCAGAAAACTCCAAAACCTGAGAAGCCAGCTGCATCTGAGAAGATCTCCAAATACTACTCCCCCCAATCTCTGCCATCAGGACCCAGTCGAACTCATTCAAAAAGGTCTACCAATTAATCAAGTCTGCATTCACAACCACTTTCAACTGAATACTATGATGAGGGAGAGACGCCCCAGACAGGGCCAAGCCCAGTCTCCTACAAAATGTACAGCCTGAGCTGACAGCTCTGTAAGCACAATTTAGATGGCCAAGCAAAACCTGAATCTCATTTACTTTCACCTTGTCTTTATCTAGCATCTTTATTAGCAAGGCCATCGACTTTTCTTTTTTCTCTGAGGGCACCCAAACCTTCATTCTCTTGGAATCCAGATCTACACTTAGAAAGGTCAAAACCTCCACTGATCCAACTGTCTTCACTGGGGTAATAGAGACCCTCAAGCCTTGCATCAACTCCTGAAACCTGTTCAGCATGTCTGCAGACTCTGTAGACTGTGCATAACCCACATTAAAAAAATCATCTTATTAATGTGTCATAGTGTCTGAACTAGTAACAATTTGAAACAAGTTCTGTAAAAATGCACTAAAGGCTTCAAACAATGAACAAGAACCGGAACAGCCCATCAGCAATGCTTTGTCAGCAAATATACATCCTGCAAACTGGATTCCGAGCAACTCAAAATCATCCGAATGAACAGGTAGCAAATGAAAAGCCGAATCAATATCGCATTTCGCCATCAGATCACCTAGCCCAAATTTATTGATCACTGCAGTAGCTGAGTCCCCCAAGGCATAATGCATTATGCTCATCCCTTGAGAAATAAAATAATTTATGGATTAACGATCCTATATCAGTCTAAATTCCCTGGCTTCTTTTTAAAGACAACCCCAATAGGGGATATGGTTATGGGCAATCTACAAAAGGTCCTGCTATTCAAACTTAAAAAAATAGTTACAGCATTGTTAACTTAATTTTAAAATTTAACAATATTATTTTGAGTATATTTATTTAAAATAAAAATATTTTTCTGAAGTTGAAATTACAAAAAGATACCCATCTAAAAATATATATATATATTTCTTGATGATGTATTAACAATCGTTAAAGGCAGGTATGAAATTAATTGCAATAAATGTAAGTAAATTAATATTAAAGTTAAATTCATTTTTAATTTATTTAGAGACAACCTTAAATAAAATGCATTTATATTTTTTAATAGTTTACATATTTTAGTATTTATTAACATAATTTTCTGTGTGGTCCCTAACTCCAAATGTTTCATCTGGGGGGTATTGAAGTACCAGTGATTGGCCATGTCTTGTGCTGGATTCCCTCCAGCCCTGAGCTGGAGTATATTTATGAAAGTTTGGCTTCTTTTTAACTGTAGTAACTTTGGAAGGGCAGGTTGTGAATATTTTAGGGGGTTACTCATTTGAGGGTGGTTGTTTTTTTCCTTTCTAAACTCCTCCATAACCATCCCTAAACACCTCTCTCAATCCTAACCCATTAGTCTTAAGTATTCCCCAATTTACAGTCATTTCCCTCTTTCTCTCCCACTTACTACAAAAATGTATAGTTACATGTGCGGAGATGTCCCGATTTGGGACAGAGATCTCCTCAAAGAAAAGATAGGCGATACGAGGGCGTGGCCGGACTGCCCACAAGATGGCCATCATGGCATGAGTCTCTTGGCACTTCGGAGACACCTGTTGGAGCCTCACCAGAGGGTGCCTCTAAATTTTACCTGAGGCATGCCATGGCGGCAGTGGAGCATGCAGGGAGTGAGTAGGTTCCTTTACAGACCGTTTGACTGGCTTTTTGCATGGTGTTTTCGCTCCACTCCAGCTCCCTCATGTCGGGCTGCCACGGCTGCCATTTTTTTATCTTTCCTGGCCTGCCGTGGTGCTTTGAAGGTCACGCTTGCTCGCCCTCACATTAGAATTGTATTAAGGACATTGTTTCTGGGTACTGCACAATGCATTTGGAGATGGAGAAGTTGTTTTGCGTCCCTGCTCAGGCAAAATAAGGTACTCCTCTTCCATATGACATACTGACTGAGAGGTATCGACAGGTAGTTGTAACATTGCTGATTTTCATCAAAAACAGACTGCTATTTATTATTCCTTATCATATATTTATAGTCTTGGCTATTGGCTCGTCAAGAGTCCCCTTACTTGTTTGGGCATCATATTAGAGGCTGCAAAATTCCTTCAGGCCATAATCACACTCTCCTCATGTCTTCGAGTACAGACGATGCTTCTTCCTCTTACTTATAAACCAGTGTCATTACTTACGACTATGCCACTTCACTGCAAAGACTCTAACAGTAACATAATAAGAGGCAAAAAAAGGATCCTACCTCTCCGACGAAGACACTCTAACAGTAGAAAACTTCACGGAGGAAAGAAAGAATTTAAAGCCGTTGTTGATGGAAACAAACTCTACACTTCAACGGATTGAGGAGAAATGGTCAAGCCTTGATTCTAAGGTGTCTGAGGTAGAACAATGAATTAGTGACATCCAAGATATGACTGATAAGGTTGAGACGATGTCCAAGGAAATTTACTGAAGACTTGGAAAACCATAATAGACACAACAATCTACACATCTACAGAATTTTCTGAAGACACTGAGGGTTCTGATATGATTTCCTTTCTCAAGGTTCACATTTCAAAAAACAGTTGGCCTAAAGGATGAAGCCTAACTCAATCTCCAAAGAGCACATTGTGCTGACCCTAAAATTTCAACCTCATCTTCATCAGACGACCAAGAGACATTATCGTTCTTTCTTTTTCAGTACTCTGATCTGATGAGTGTCCTCTCGGTGGCTAAACAAAGAAAGCAAATGCTGTGGTCTGGTCAGAAGGTCTTTTTTCACAGCTTGTTTCCAGAGCGACAGCTGCTCAATGGAAGGAATTTTGGTGCACAATTGCCAATTGAGGGCTACTTACAAGGAGAAATCCTTGTCTTTTGGATCTCCGGAGGACTTAGACAAATTAATCTGTCTTCATAATAGAGAGGATATGGACCTTGGGAAAACATTATTTAATGCTACTCATGTTCTGATATATCTTTTTCTTGTTATAGGTATAGGAAACAATCTTTACCCCACAGTCACAACAACAACATGCCTTTACAATGCAGTCACTACCCCGACTGCAATGTTACCATGGATTACTTTACCAACATTCAATAATATGTGACTCCCATCTTAAATTTTGTCCTAACTGTAGCAAGGACAAGATTGAATTCTCGAATATCTGGATTCAAGTGGTTGATTGAGTTATTGAGGTTTCGCTGTACACAAAGCATACTGCACAAAATACTCTCCTTCAATATGAGAGTTATCATCCGCGTATCCAGAAGAACAGCATACCCTTCAGCCAATTTCTGCGTCCCCGCAGAAATTGCACTTCTATCCAGAAATATGACTTTCATGCGGAACAATTGAAAAGGAAACTCCTCAATAGAGGATATCCACATAGATTAATCAAGGAGTGCTACAAGAGGGCCAAATATTACAAAAGAGATACCATCCTCCAAAACAAAATCAAGAGGAATGATAACAATCTGGTTTGCATCACCAGACACTCTAACTTTAACTATAAGTTACGCCAGGTTATCAATTCTTCTTGGCACATCCTTAATTCAGGCAGCCATACTAGTACTCTAACTAAACCCATTTTTGCATTCCGTAGGAACAAAAACCTAAGGAATTCTTTGGTCAAATCTATACTGCCAGAAAGGAAAGAAGCTGTTCAACGTACCATTACTGGAATCAATCCCATCCTTGGCACACACGAATGTGGCAATTGCCATGCATGTGACCTTGCCATAGTTACTACTACACTGGAATGGGGAAAGAAAAAATTCCTGCTAAAAGAAATTACGAATTGTAGAACCACTAATGTGGTCTACCTTATCCTATGTCCCTGTAAAAAGGGCTACGTCGGGGAAACCAGCAGGGAAATGAGGGTGAGATTTAGTGTACATAAATCTGCCATCAATAACAAGCACATTGGAGTGCCGTTGGTTACACATTGGCTTGATCACCAACATTCAATAAAGGATCTACAATGGACTATTCTGGAATGAGTACATTACCCTAAGGATGGCAACATTGATGCCCTGAGACGAAAAAGGGAGGTGTTCTGGATCTATACTCTACAGACGGCCGAGACAGACCTTAATGAATCCCTCCCCTGGGAGATACCCACTATATGATCTCCTTATCTTTGCCATTTTTCCTTTTTTGACCCTGCTGGGTCCCAGGTGCCTACTATGTGCTGGATCTCATTCCTGTGATTGAATACATTTTCTATTCAGAAGAAAATTCACAGGTCACATTATTTACTTTATGCTTACCTTATTAACTTTTTCCGTTTTTAAAATGTGAGACCTTCTGTGATCATGTCCATTTGCCTGGTTCCAACATGGCCACCCCCTTATGAACAGTAGCTACCTTACTTAAGTTACTCGTTCTACCCTGAGAGTGAGTTAGTTGTTTTTTGATTGCTGAACCTTTGATATATTTTTTACAGGATTCATTACACTTTGTTCTGAAATATAGGACCACTAACTGGTCTCAACACACGTAATAAGCATGGACTTTCGAATTTATTTATATACGAACTTACACTTGTTCCCGTATAGACTGGTATTATCCCTTCATTATTTTATTATTGTATCATCGCTGTGACCAATCTATAGAAGGAGGATACTTATTTCTCTATAGGATTAGCCTTCTCAGTCCGGGATATTTACCTCTCCAATATGGCGGCCATTTGGATACTCTTATCCTGCGAAGTAGCCGCTGATGTAGTCCATGGTGCAGGTTTTTGTAATTAGAGCCTAATTACACCCCGTGACCCCATTGGGGACCGCATATAAGCCAGATGATAACTTAGCACTTCGATCGTATCCTCGGAGGACACACACCTAGACTCCGTTATACATATTCTTGGCAGAATCCGCTTGATGTAAGTGATCGTGCCACTTTTTAGATCTTTAGAGGGTGGAGGGGACACCTTTCTATGTGATTCCTTCTATTTGGTTAGAACTATGTGTATATCGGTGTAGAATTAACTGGGTATCTGCCTGTTTCCCACAGCTCCTTCCATTTGCTGTATATATTTGATGCTCTGAGTTGGCAGCGTCCACGAAGGAAATCTCTTAGAGTACTATATTTCCCCACACTTGGGATTGGCCAGTTGACCTTATGTAAGTGTGACTTTATATTTAGATTGTGGGTTTCAGTTTTCTGGAGTGTTCAATACATTTGGGTGTATACTTAAATATATCTTTAATTTCCCTCAGTCTTTCTGAAGCTGGTAGTCACCTGAGAACCTTTTTTACGATGTACTACAGCTTATGAGACATGCCATGAGGCTATTGCTGCTGAATTTTATGTAAGGCTATTGCAGTTGTTTTTTCTTTTGCATGAACCAAGTAGAATCTCCAATTCATATCGCATTCTGTCCATTCTTGTCCCCTAGTCCTCATCTTTTAACTCCTCTTCGTCACACATTGGACTAGGCGTATCCAGGGCACTCGATGTGACACCAAAGAGATAGTATGTATTATTTTTCTCTACTTCTTTTTTCATAGTGTGCCACCAGGCCCTCAGGTCCTCAACTCATTGCTCTATTTTCTATAGATACCCTAATTCTGATAAGGCAGTCCTGCCTGAGTGGAGGACTCCCTGTTCCATATTTAGTCTCACCTGCCTGAGTCGAGGACTCCGTGTTCCATATTTAGTCTCACTTATACGGACTAGCTCGTTTTTGGAAAGTAGGTCAGTTTCTGTTATATCTCCTTGATTTCCCCTCTGTATTGGGCTCATCTTGGATCTATTTTCTTCTAAGTACCACTGATTTGGATATTGCCACAATTTGTTTCTATTTATATGGCATGTTGGGTGATATAGTTACTCCTGTACTACAATACACAGGCGGTTGTGATGTACCTCTAGTCACCTTGCTCCTTTCTCTTTTTAATTATAAAATGTAGACATTATATATAGATTGACTATGTCTGCTTGTTCTCACAGAATATAGTATTTTACATTGTGTAGAGCCCGTATTAATATATTCATGGTGACGGACGGCATCTTACCACTGAATGAAAATATGAACTCAGTGCCCTGATGAAGGATGGTTTAAAGTACATGGTACTCCCGAAACGCGTGTCGGCGCATCTTCGTTGTTTATGTATGTATATTGTGTGTAATTTGTCATTTGTGTTTTCTTCGAAGTTCAATGTGACATTTCTTTGTGTTTTTTCACATTATATGGTTATTTTCTTTATGTTATGTGTGGAGACATGTACAGACTCTGTATGATTCTTTCTGTACATGTTTGGGGCTCTTATGTAATGTATGTATTTCATCCATACTTGTTTAGTGACACATTTATTGTATATACATTTGTGATGAGATTTTTTACAAAATGAAAAAAATATATTTTGATAATAAATGAAGTAAACTATATTTCTGTGGGACACTGTTTATTCTTGATATCTTACTGAATTGTAAAAATAATTAGATGGGGTAGTTTTTCGTTCATTGATGTGGAGTAAATTCATGCAGGGTTTTGTTATACAACCAGATGTAAGAGGTCAGATATGTTGTCCAATACGAGGGTTGAAGTTCAGTATACGATGGAGTGTGTACGTAGTGAATCAGCGAGTGAGCTTGGGAGTGAGTATGGGAATGAGAAAGTGAGTGAGGGAGGGAGTGGGTGAGTTAATGTGTAAGTTAATGAGTTAGGGACAGAACGTGCCATTGCGTTAGGGAGTGAGCACCAAAGGGACTGCCTGGTTGATTTAGCAAACTTCATTGGACAAGTTTGCAATACCATAGTCAAAGCAGGGCTGGAATGTGGAGGGCACTCCAGGATCACACTCAAGTGTTTTGTCAGAACTGTATGTGTCACCTCTAGTGCTGTCACACTTCAAGCAAGGCCTGCAAGGTAGGATTAAACTACTTTGTAAAGTATTTGTATGGGCTATATTTCAAAACACCTAATCCAAAGCATAGATATTATATTCAAACAAAACTTACATATAACAAAGTAGAGAAAATGCGTTGAATGTAAAATTATTAGGTTAAGCTTAGGTGTAGCTTTTCAGTTTAGGTGTATAGTAAAGTATAGGTTTTGGTTTAGGTTGTTGGGTTCTAATTTCTAATTAAGCTGGAAAAACTTTACAAATTGTTACTTTATAAGCTTTTAATTGGAATATTTCCTATGATGAGCACTGGAAGAAAAACGAGTCGGGATCGTCTTTTCCAGTTTCCAGAAGACATACCGGCATGAACCTATGGGGGGAACAACCTTTACAACGCAACTTTTACAACGCACAACCTTTACAACGCATTTTTTACAACGCATAATCCATTACAACGCATGACATTACAACGCATGACACTACAACGCATTTTTAAAAACTACCTTTACAACGCATTCCATTACAACGCATACTACCATTACAACGCATACCATTACAACGCATAATATTACACTACACTATCCAACACTTACCCTACTATTGCACCCCCTGGAGTTAGAATAGTAATTTTTACACCTATACTATCCAACACTTACCCTACTGATGCACCCCCTGGAGTTAGAATAGTAATTTTTACCCCTATACTATCCAACACTTACCCTACTGATGCACCCCCTGGAGTTAGAATAGTAATGTTTACCCCTATACTATCCAACACTTACCCTACTGTTGCACCCCCTGGAGTTAGAATAGTAATTTTTACCCCTATACTATCCAACACTTACCCTACTGTTGCACCCCCTGGAGTTAGAATAGTAATTTGTACCCCTATACTATCCAACACTTACCCTACTGTTGCACCCCCTGGAGTTAGAATAGTAATTTTTACCCCTATACTATCCAACACTTACCCTACTGTTGCACCCCCTGGAGTTAGAATAGTAATTTTTACCCCTATACTATCCAACACTTACCCTACTGTTGCACCCCCTGGAGTTAGAATAGTAACTTTTACCCCTATACTATCCAACACTTACCCTACTGTTGCACCCCCTGGAGTTAGAATAGTAATTTTTACCCCTATACTATCCAACACTTACCCTACTGTTGCACCCCCTGGAGTTAGAATAGTAATTTTTACCCCTATACTATCCAACACTTACCCTACTGTTGCACCCCCTGGAGTTAGAATAGTAATTTTTACCCCTATACTATCCAACACTTACCCCACTGTTGCACCCCCTGGAGTTAGAATAGTAATTTTTACCCCTATACTATCCAACACTTACCCTACTGTTGCACCCCCTGGAGTTAGAAAAGTAACTTTTACCCCTATACTATCTAATACTTACCTTAAATGTAATTTAATATTATGCGTTGTAATGGTATGCGTTGTAAAGGTAGTATGCGTTGTAATGGAAATGCGTTGTAAAGGTATTTTTTAAAAATGCGTTGTAGTGTCATGCGTTATAATGTCATGCGTTGTAATGGATTATGCGTTGTAAAAAATGCGTTGTAAGTGCATGCGTTGTAAAAGTGTGCGTTGTAACGTCATACATCCACCTATGGTGGTGAGAGCTGCTAAGACAGATGGCCATTTCACTGAGCCAGATATGCACACCACAGAAGCGTTGAAAACAAACATGGTCAAACACATGATAGGGAAGCACAAATAGAAGAGGAATGATGATGCATTCAAGCGTCTTTCTAGCGTCCCCACCTGATCAGCTGGCTGGACTGAGATGCCAGTGGGCGTGTTATTGAAAATGTGTGTCTTGTTTATTTGTCACTGGCCCTCATCATCAGTTACAGTCTTATATAAGCAGGGGCCTCTGGCACAGTGAGAACTTCAGAGAGAGCCCAGGACAGTAGACGACAACCACAAGACACCCACAGGTGAGCACTAATAGGGGGGCTTTGGCAGCAAGACAGTGTGAATAGAGGTGAGTGAAATTTCCTTGAGGTAAGCAGAACTCAGTCATTTAGCCTGTTTTTTCCTACCCGAGTAGAATTGTTGCTGATCCGCTGCTCTGTGGGCAGGAAGAAAATCAAAAAGCACATTTGTATTTTGAAGTACTGTGAGGGGCCTGGCAATGTATCAAACATAATACTAACTGCCATAATTTACATACATTGCCAAGACTCCAAACAGTCTACTTCAAAGCAAAGCAACTGTCACACAAGAGCTCCCCTGCTGGGATAGTTCCATTGAAGATCACTGTCAGGGGCAACCCTCTGTAGTTACCATAATGTAATTACCATTAAAGCAATTATAATGGCAGGCCCCTGACAGAGAAGGGCTGCATAGGAGTTTCTCATTGCTTGTGACCCTCAATGCCTGAAAAGAGGAATTCATGTTTAGAAAGACATTTTGCCTCCATTCCTCCTTTTTCAATCCAAGGTTGGCAGATGTGGATACAGATGAAGGGCATGTTTACAATATTTTGGCGTTGGGCAGCACTGCAAGCCTTCTAGCTGCACCACCCCACGGCACAGGAAAAAGGCAGCCATGCACCGAATCTACAAGTTGCAGCACATTCCTGTCCTTTCTGCCGGGGCCCAAACTGTAGCTGAGCGCTAATGCAGGCACCCTTGCACCATGGTGCTAGGGTGTCTGTGTTGTTGGCATGATTATTTTTGTGCAGTAAGGGACACCTTCCTGCACAGAAACAATCAAAGGAGGCATTTTCCTAGTTCTATGTCTGCTGCAGAATGCAGCACACGTGGAAAGAGCTAAAAATGAGGAGAAATGCTTTGGGAAAACATTAGTTTTGGCACTCCCCAGATTTACGCTATGTTGTAAATTTGGGGCAGTGTCAAAAGCCAGGGGTTTTGCGTGGGGACACTCACAGCAACATCCATGGAACGCCCCTTCCATGCAGAGCAAGGCATTACCTTACTCCATATTTACCAGGCCATAAAATATGCCCCAATGCTTGAACTGCACTACCCTATGCATATAATTTCAGCTACCCTTACTGGTGCCCTGGTAAATGTCTTCCCACCATACATTCATCCACAGCCCTCTGTTATCCATGGTCCAGACACACCTTTGATGGAGCCTGCCGGGAATCAACCGCAGGTCACCGAAGCATACATAGCTCCACCTGCATTTGCCATTCATGGCCCAGACCTGCCAACTAAGAACTAAGAAAAAAGTCATTGTGTGAGAAGGCGGCGGGGACTTAGAGGGTGCCAAGAAGTGCCAATGTGCACCCCTTTCCCCAAAACCCTCCTTTTGTAAAAAAATAAAAAAAGCTTGCTGAGGCTGGTGCCTGTTCAAAGCCTTGAAAGATGAGCTAGATATCCACTCTTTGCAGTGGTTTCCATCTTGTCTTTCCTTTCACAGTGTGATATCTGCTCTTTACTGTGTGAAGGGAGCTGATATTGTGTAACACATTGTGGCACTGTGTGAGCTGGCTGGTCTGCATCAACCTCTGGCCACCTGTCATCCTCACACTTTCATGCACCTGCCCCCACGGTCGCTATCCCTAAACTTTCTCTACTTTCACTAGTCCAACATGCCAGAATAGCTGGCACCTTCCTGTCATTGGAGGGCCTCAGCTGCGTATCCCAGCCACATATCCATTCCTCTTGCAATATCCCCATCTCAAGGCATTACCTGTGCAGAAGCCTGCTCTATGATGACCAGGTTCCTAATGGACTGCTTTCGCTTAATTTGCATAGTATCAGTGCTTAACTTGCCCCCTTGTATGCACCCACCCTCCTTCATTTCCTTTGTTCATGGTGTTGTTCTTTCACCCGCCTTCTCTTCCATTGTCCTTGGTGCCACCCGCACATCTCTCGCCACTGATCTCTTTTGAGATTTCTTGAAGGAAAGTAATTTATACAGAACAGGATGGTAGCAATTAGCAGCTTTGGCGGCCAGCAGTGTTAAAAGTACCATCGCTTGAGAGCCAGCAGGCTCTGAGTAGAGGACTGCCAGTGTGAGTAGATGAAGGGGCCCCTCAGCTCTTCAGTAGAGAGCTGTGTGTCTCACTCTCTAAAGCAGCTGCAGCAGTCTGCAGTATGCTCTGAACTCCTCCCGCTGCCGACCTAGGGGCATAGACATAGTGAGGGGCATTGGGGAGGGCAGCAGCTGAAAGAATCTCTTTACTGGCAGGCAGTGGTTATATGGGGACTGACCATCAGTATTTCTGTCGGTGGTGGACAGGGGAGCAATTTTTGTGAAAGGAGTCTCTCACCGTGTGAGTTGGCAGGTCTGATTGTCCATGGTGTTCGTCTTTCCCACCCTGCTTCTCTTCTGTTGTCCGTGGTGCGACCCACACATCTCTCCTCTCTCTCTTAACAGTAGTCACAATCCCCCCTCGATGCCAGCATATTACTCTTCCGTGGCTGTCAGCTGCGTCTTTTACTCCACAACCTTTGCCAAATGAGTAAATCTGAGCAAGCTGTGTACCTTATGTGCCTCAGGCATCTGATCTTCCAAAAGTGAAATTTCTTAGCACTCATAAGAAAGCTGTGTTGGTCACTATACAAAGCTAGAAATGTGTACATTTAAATATAGGCTTATGGCTCAGATGTCGGTATGGCTGGGGCAGAATCAGTCAGATGCCAGGTGTAACTGCATGCACTGTCTTACTGAGAGTAGAACCTTTGACCTGCAGTTTGCTAGATTGTCTGTGGGTGAGTTAAACCCATGAGCTATCAAGGAGTATGTGACCTGCAAGTTCAGCTTCTTTACAAACATACTTTACAACCTGCTGCCAATGAAGGGCATGACAGCCGGATGTTACTATCTGGCAGGTCCAGTTCAACCTCATATATGGCTACTGAGGTAGATTTACCCCTTCGGCTTGCCAATTTTATTCTATCATTCATTCAATATTAGACCAGGACCATATAGCCTTCTCCACTCTTAGTAAGGCGTCCTATGTCATGGAAGTCATTCAGAAACAGAAATACCATTACATGTACTCATGAACACTAGCTTAGATTTACACAACCCCCTTCTCTTGCTGAGACCTAAATATAGTACTGAGCAAGGTGTGGGACCTGAGCACTACTTCCTACTTGTTTTTGCTGGGAACCCTATAATATCTTTGTCATCCTTGTTACCTACTGCTTTCAGTCCAGCCTGCACCTCGTTGATAGGGATTAAGACACACTGGGTTCTGATCCTAGCTGTCCAGACCTCTCTATTTCAGCCTGTGAGTCACCATAATACAGGCTGGGCACTCTCCGCTTATTATCCCACGAGTGTAGGGAAATCAAGCTGCTACTTTTCTGTCTCTGCAGCTTTGCATGCCCTGAGATTGCAAACAGCATGGTTCCTTTTGGGCAGGTGTTAATTTTTTGATCTTTGGGGATGTGCTCTACCATGCCTCTCGCCTCTCATTCTATTGCCACTGTTCCTACTGATGACCTCACAGTGCTGTGTTAATGTGGCATTCAGCCTGTCTCCCTCTCTCTCTCTATCTCTCTCTCTCACTCTTTATTTGGCAAGAGGGTCTTCCACCTTCCACTACACCGTGTCCATCCTTCGCACAGGCAAAAAGGTCCAACACTACTTCATTTAATATTTCAATATATGGCTGTGCATCTCCTGCGTTTGGCATTTAGTGTTGGCGTTCCAGTGACTATCAAGCATTTCATAAGTGATTTGAAACTAAAGGGCTGCATTTGTTAAGGTTAGAGCTTGATGGTAGCTCTCTACAAAATGCATCTGTTGATGTCAAGCACTCTAGCAGTTTCTGCCCCTGTGTATTCTATTGATTGACATCATTCGCAGGAATGTGCTCTCATCTTCAGAGCACCACAGAACTCTGAGAAAACCTAGAAAAAAGGAGACCACTGAAACCACATGCATGCCCTTGCCACAGCTGTGACTTTTTCAGATTGCTTATGTGTGACATTACCATGGATTCAATGCGTCTATTGTATGAGAAGCATTCTACTGTCAACAAATGTGTGACACTTCAAATGGCACTTTTAGCAAGTTAAAACACACAATGAGATTCATGTAAATAGATAAATATCAGAAATTAACCCCTTTGGAAAGAGACACTCTAAAAAAGCATTGAAACTGCTTCAACACTCCTGAAATGGAAGGTCAATAACATGAGGACACTGTAAACAATTGTGTCACAATGATAGTAAAAGATAAACTGGACTTTCAGAAGAAGTACTTACATTTGTTAAAGTTGTATCAGCAATATGTATATGCCACCCAATTTCAATACACAAAACAGACCTAGATGTGAAATACTACTGCTATAGAAATACACATGACACTGTTAATCCAAGGATATGCAGTAATTACATTCAATCCAGACTAAGTGTAATGTTTGCCCATTGGAGAGAATAGCAAATAAGAAGGCAAGATCTAGGGATAAGAGCACAATCAAAGCTTTCACTGCGATGAGGTACATGAACCAGGGACTTTTCTATGTTCCTACATTTTTGGCATTTCATACCAGTGACTACATTTATTATAAAATGACACACAAAGCTAACATCTTAATTTGTGCTTCCTTGTTTTTTAGGATGGAGAATATCTGTAAAATGCTTCACCACAAGGCTTGAGACTTTGAAAAATTTACAGAAAATCTTTTCTCTCAGGACAACAGAAGGTGGTGGCTCTGGATAATCTCAGCTCACCCCCTTTTTCCCTGCCTTGTGGAGTCCCACATGGCTCGGCTTTAAGCCCTTCCTTGTTTATTAACCTTTATGTGACTCCACACTGGTGACTCTGATCAAATCATATGGCTTCATGCTTGTGTCCTATGCAGATGACACCCAAATTGTGGTGTTGGTGGCTAGAAACCCAGAAGACATTGACACCCGATTTTATAACTGCATTCTGTATAGGGAGATGGATGAGCAAAAACTGCTTAAAACAAAACTTCTCTAAAACTGAAATCATGATATTTGGTAGGAACTCCTCCTTGTGGTCTCCGATATGAAAGCCCCATGAACTTGGCACCCTCCCGACCTAGTGGCAAAAGTTAATTGTCCCGATTCTGAAGGATTACCGTAGCTCTGCCGCTTTTTAAATTTGCTTCTTAACCACGATTTTTAAATACGTAAATTCTGTTTTAAATCCTTGCACTTTGTAAATTGTACTTACTGAGTCCCGCTCCACCCCGGTCAGTCACGGCAAGTGCCGATTGCACGGAGGGTGTTGAAGGGCTTCAGGTTTTGCTACACTTCCGGTGTTGTTAGGCAGTTCCAGGTGGTGAGCGGGCTAGTTGCTTATGCTGCACACCCTACTTGATCCTATGACAGAGCGGATGTGGAGTCCGCTGCAGAAGGATTACCGTAGCTCTGCGGCTTTTTTAATTTGCTTCTTACCCATGATTTATAAATACGGAAATTCTGTTTTAAATCCTTGCACTTTGCAAATTGTACTTACTGAGTCCCGCTAGCACCCCAGTCTATCACAGCAAGTGCCGATTGCATGGAGGGTGTTGAAGGGCTTCAGGTTTTGCTACACTTCTGGTGTTGTTAGGCAGTTCCGGGTGGTGAGCGGGCTAGTTGCTCATATTACACACCCTACTTGAGCCTATGACAGAACGGACGCGCAGCTTCGCGCGCAGTGGGCGCACCAAAGGCAAGCCCGTCTGTGCCCGTCTGTGCCCGTCTGTGCCTGGTCAGTGCCCAGGGCCAGGACCCCTGCGCATAATGAAGGGAATTCAATTATTTAAACATACACAAGTAAAGAACTGCTCAGACTCAGAGCCAAATCATGCTGTCCAACATTGGACTTGCAGAAAGACACTAAGCAGTGTAAAAACTGCCAGTTGCCGCTTTGTTTCACAAAAATATTGGCGTTAAAACCACAGCACATTCCCTCAAGCAAGAAGGCCACGACGGTCATTAAGGCAGGATTAATCAATGCAGTTTTCACTAGTGAAACACAGAACGGAAGAGGCTGATCTGATTGAGGCACACAAACTCGACCTGGCGTTTGTCACAGAGACATGGGCAGATGGTGCCTCAGACGCTGATATCGCCCTTGCATTACTGGTAGGCTACTCTGTCATTCGAGTTGACAGAACTTGGAAGCGGGGGGGCTAGCAATTGTTTTTGGAGAAGAGCTGCAAGAAAGGGACTCTGGAGTGGGAAGTTCTCATGACTGTGAATTACTATCCTTTCAGAATTTACTCCCTGATAATTATACACTAAAAGGTCTTTTGATCTATAGACCACCAAGGCACGGACCCCTCTGTTACAGCTATTAAGCCCTTTCCTAGAATCCAGTTTGGAGGGATCAGATTTTACTATACTAGGGGATTTTAATTACCACCTAGAGAAAAAAATTAGACAATAACATTGCTATAGTGATGGAGGCAATGGCTGGTTTCTCTTTGGACCAGATCATCAAGCAAGATACGCACGTGGCCGGGCATACGCTTGATGGGATTTTCTCTTCCAATCCAAACATCGAAATTGCGGAAATAATGCCCGTTCCTCGGTCAGACCACAAAGCGATAGTATTCACTGTTAAGGTGGATCAGGTACAATCAGTCCACACAATTGATCGCAGGCTTGTCACGTATCAGAACTGGGCTAAGATCGATGCCTCTAGACTACAGGAACTGTTACTCAGGACTACTCCAGAAATTGGGTCAGATAGCAATTCAGCAGTTGATAATGTTTCCTCTTGGATCAAATCAGCGGTCAATATTGCAGCCCCTATTAAAAGTGTTATCCCTATGAGGAAAAACCCCTCAGAACCTTTTTTCACCGAAAAACCTAGGCAGCAAAAGCAAGTGTGTAGAAGGGCAGAAAGAAAATGGAGAGCCAATTATGATCAAAGGTGGGAAATTGAAAATGCTAGAATATTAGCAGTCTACAAAAAAATAGTTATAGGGGAAGAAAGTTATTATTTCATAACAAAAATAAGTGAGGCCAAGAATTCCAGCAAGGAGCTCTTCACCATGGTTAGAAAATTAGCGAATCTCCCCGCTAAAAACCAGATGGAATGTAGCGCAGAACTATGTAATACACTAGGACAGTTCTTTGTAGATAAAGTCATGTCAGTGTATGACTCTTTTAAGACCATAAACAACACTGACATCCTACATTTACACCCAACAAGAGGCATGGACATCCTAACCCCCAAAACGAGCTTTTGTTTTGCTGCCCCTTCAGCAGAACAGATTAGCCAGGTAGTGAAGACAATTAGGTCTGGGGAGTCAATAGACCCATGCTCGCCTCAGGTTATGCATATGTTTCCAGAACTGTTAAGTGAACAACTAAATCTTGTATTCACAAAGATAATCCAGCCAGGCTTTTATCCAGATGCCTGAAAATCAGCTTCAGACCTCCCTCTCTTAAAAAAAACAATTTGAAGCCTAATGAACCCAGTAGTTACCGACCAATTTCAAGAATCCCATTCCCAGCCAAAGTGTTCGAAAAAGTGTTGAATGAACAGCTGACACATTTCTTAGCCTCTAGAAACTTTCTGGATCAATCACAGTATGGATTTATGGAACAACATGGAACTGAGACAGACTTGGTTATGGCAGCAGAGGAACCTAGGAGTATACTGGACGCTGGTGGGAAGGCCGCCATGATTCTATTGAATTTATCTGCGGCCTTCAACACCGTGAATCACGAGATACTCCTTGACCGTTTAGCAGAACTGGGGGTCCAAGACGATCCACTCAAGTTGCTGTCTTCATTTTTAACGGATAGAACTTTCTCAGTTAAATTAGGAGACTTCACATCCAAACCCTTCAGTTCACCTTGTGGAGTGCCTCAGGGGTCCTCCCTGAGTCCTACTCTCTTTAATATTTACGTCACTCCATTGGCATCGATAATCAGAATGTGTGGGTTCTTGCCAGTTTCATATGCAGATGACACCCAAATAGTGGTGTCAGTTGCTATCAATATGGAGAAAACAGCCGACTGATGTAATGACTGCATGAGGCAGGTCAATAAATGCATGCAGCTTAACTGCCTGAAATTGAACGGTGATAAAACCATGCTGCTGGGATCCGATGCAGACTTTTGGTCTCCTAAATGGTGGCCAGACAGCGTGGGTGAGCGCCCAACCCCAGTGGACAAAGTCAGAATTTTGGGAGTCACATTTGATAATAAATTGACCTTCAACGCCCCTCAACTGTTTGGTACATTTTAAAAATGATCAGAAGAATACAGCTTCTTATCCCCCATGATTCATGTAAAACATCCAGATTATATTATGGCAACGGCTTGTATGCTGGGATACAAGTCCAGCATCTAACTAAACTCCGGCAGCTGCAGAATGCAGCAGCGAGGCTGGTGCTGGATATTTCTAGATCAGAGCCAGTTGCCCACAGACTAAGAGCCCTCCACTGGCTACCGATGGAGAAGAGGATTATGTTTAAAACAGTCTGCTTGACCTACAAGGCCCTTCATGGTTCGGGACTGCAGTTTATAGGAACACAGCTGAAACGGTACGAGCCAGCCAGAAGCCTGAGGTCTGGTCACACAAAACTTTTACAGGTACCTAAGTTTAAGCAGAACAGGTGGGGGGGGAAAGCTTCTTGTTGCGGACAGCCAAGACCTGGAACCTTCTCCCAATCACCATAAAAAGCAGCCCTTCGCTTTTGTCCTTTAGAAAAGCCGTAAAAACTTGGCTCTTTACCTCTTATGTCAGCTCATTAACTTTTCGGCAATCTTTGTCAAATCGACCCCTAGCGCCAAGACGCCTCCGGGCAATTGCGCGTTCTATAAATTTTCAAATCAATTTGAAGGTCAGAATAATCGCATCACATCACGCCTGCGTCTTTTTACATGTTGAAATTGTTTAGGAATGTTCTCCCTTTTATTCCGGGAAACTACAGAAAACTGCTGTGTCGCTCTCATTGAATCAAAGCTAGACTACTGCAATGCCATGCTTATCAACATTCAGAAAAGAATTCTGAAAACGCTACAGGCCATTCAGAATGCAGGTGTCAGGCTGCTGCTGGTATTGTAGTAACAACAAAAACAGAGTGTGTAGGGTCCAAGGGACTGAATTTACAGACCTGCAAAGAGGGTGTCCCCTGCTTACAACATACTATAACACAAAAACTTCTTGGGTCTAAGCTTATGATGTGTGTTTGAAGAGACAGATTATGTTAAGGTATCGACTCTCACTAAAGGAGAGAAATCCCTTTAGGACGATTACCCTCACTCACCAAAGGTGACATGCTTCATCATTTGGGAATCTCCTCTCAGTGGAAAAACCTAGTTCCACTGAGGGCTACAACCCCCTCACTGTGAGGGAGGAGCTCAGGGATGATTTAAAGTAGAAGCTGCTACACTCTCTGGGATCTAACTTTTTTGGCTTGCTCCCACTGGCAGGCATAAAAAACAGTGCAACAGCAGTATGGAAATTAGACTGCTGATTGTGAACACACGGTCAACATGTTTCAGCCCCTCTGATTAGAAAAGTATCCGGGCTTTCGTCAGGACCATAGAAATATACAAAGCTGCTGGTTAAGTGAAAAAACCCATAAAGGTGCGAAAACAAAATATTGTTGTGATACTAAACCATTTTCCAGTGTATTCTTCAGTAATACTGGAAATACCTAAAAGAATAGAAATTAGGCATCTGTCCGGTCAATAACCCATAATTTGTGAACAACAATACACAACAAAATAAGTTGATAAAGGGCCTTATTATATGTCCCTTACATCACCAATTTCAAAGGTGGAAAATAACTCACCCTATCTGATGGATATTTATAGCCTCACCTACACTTGGCGACAGCTCAGGGAATAGGGCCGCGCTCTACAAAAAGAAAAGTATAGAACTCTGTGTCATGTGTCTGACTCATCAAGTGCCCACATATTTATACATAAAAACAAACTAAAAAAAAACATAGGAAGACACGTACTGCTCAAGTTCCTGAAACAAAACATTGTCTGCAGACAGAAGATAATGGCATAGAAGTGTATTCTTAAATTTATTTTCAAATCTCTCTCTTCATATGGCTCATTTTAGGAAGTCATAACTCCCTTCTTAAGCACGAGGTAAGGTCATGTTGCAATACAAATTGCCACAGGTATTGCTAAACCTATGTAATATCATGCTTAAACCTATTGTAATATCAAGCAAATGTCCCACTTGCTAAAAAATGACTGAGTGTTCCTAGCACCACAAATCAACCATACTTGCACTGTAGTATGTGCTATGAGAACACCTAAACAATTAAGCAGCGTATACTCACCTATCCGTCGGTAACCCATCGCAGACTGAGGCTGTGACCGGAGGCACCGATCGGAAGGCGCCGCTCAAATTTAAAGTGTTTGCTAACTGCTGCTCCGTCCCCGTAGCAGGTAAAGGACCCCATAGTAGTTTGTGAGGTGCCTGATCAAAAGAAGGGGGAAGTTAGACGTATATGCGTCTGCGCGGCCTGCTAATGCTGATCATCGCGCGCATGCGCAGTCAATTACAGGGGGAAATTTTTTATTTTTATTTTGATCGTGTCGCGTCCAATTGAAAATCGTACAATGGTTTGAAAACATGGACCGCGAGTGAGCTGTCTAAAAAACATGATTGATCAAAAACTGATTAATAACCCCTAATTATCATGAGCGCAGTTTATGTTTATACCAAACACTGATCTCTACGTGCTTGTGCAGGATTGCTCAATAACCATTAGCACAATTAACATATTGCATGAAGTCCAGAATTCAGTCCTAAGATGAAAATGGAGGGATCTCTTTCATGGCCAGACAAGCGTGTTAAACATACCTCAGTTGATTTATAAATTGATAAAAATACACCATGATTTAAATTGTCACATTTTGTCAGTGTTACAAATTTGGCTTCAGTATGCCCCAATAATTAGTACAACCCTAAAAGGCAAGAACCTATATAGCCCTCTATTAGTAGTAGTAACACTTGTTGGCTATAGATAGTAGGCATGTCAAGTTTTGTAAAATGTGTAATTTATAGCAAAAGCCAGGCAATATCATCATTCAGGCCTCTAGTATCAGTACGAAGCCTAAACACCCAGCGTTGTTCACGATTGAGCAAACATTTCGAAAAGTCCGTAATATGTGGAGGAATGTAAGGTTGCTCGAGGACTACCCAGCTCAAATCAGTGTCTGAATGATTCAGATCTATGAAGTGATTGGTCATTTTTGTTGACCTTTTCTTGCAGCAGATAGTACTTTTATGCTCATGAATTCTCGTTTTCACATTACATGTAGTCATACCCACGTAGCGCAGGCCTCATGGGCATGTGATCATGTAAACCAATTTTTCAGTGTTACAATTAGTGTGCTTTGACAGGATCCATGGTCGGTCAGTCCCAATGTCTATTTCAGTACTGTGTCTAGTTTGTGCACACGTAGCACAGGAACCACAAGGGAAATGCCCCGTACAGTAGGTAAACCCCATAGTGATGTTTGGTATCCTGTCTCTCTCAAAGTGGGGTCTTGTGTGTACCATCTGATCCTTAATATTGGAGCTTCTTTTAAAAGCAAATAGAGGTGGTGGTGAAGGAGAGACCCCAATATTGAGCATTTTCCAATGTTTCAGGATGCTCTTCTTTATGTCATTGGAATACCCACTATAAGTATTAACACACGTAAGTCTCTTTTGTTCTTCTTTGGGTGGAGTAATCTCGATTAGAGCTTGCCTGTTGTTATTGGGCGTTCTTTTTTTCGAGTTACGTATGGTTCTTGCCGGATAGTTCCTTTCCTTCAGTTGAAAAACTGGTTGTTTAGAATGTTCCTCATATTTCGTCAAGGACGTGCAGTTGCATCGAACATGTAAGAATTGCCCAAAGGGCAAGTTCTCACGGAGAGCTTTTGGATGAAAGCTCCGATATGAAAGTAGCGAATTATGTGCCGTAGGCTTGCGATAAAGTTCAGTGCCCAGATTGTTTCCTTCTGGGAAGATCCGCACATCTAAAAAGGGAAGACTTATCCTGGGGAATTCAAAAGTTAATTTAAGAAACTCATTCCTTGTGTTCAACCATTAATGGAATGATATAATAGAGTCCGGAGGACCCCTCCAGACCACAAAAATGTCATCGATATAATGCTTGCATATTTGGATATGCTGTACATGGGGATTGTTCTCTTGCAATATCTCTGTTTGTTCAAAATTGTGTACATAGAGACCATGATAAAATGTACCAGTGTTATACTATCCATGGTGGTGTTATTGAGCAGTTTCTCAATCGTTGATAGAGTCTCATCTTGTGGTATACAGGTGCATAAAGATTCGACATCGAACGAGACTAAAAAGTCCCGTTCAATATCAAAAGATGTTTCTGCCAAAAGGCGTTATAGGTCCTTGGTGTCTTGTGCATAAGTAGGCATACTAGGTACTATAGGTCTCAAGAAAAAATCAAGAAAAGTCGATAAAGGCTCCAAAATGGAGCCAATCCCAGAGATAATGGGCCTTCCTGGTGGTGGTAGCTGCTCCTTGTGTATTTTAGGAAGAACATAAAAGTAAGGAGTAATAGGATGAGGGATTACTAAAAATGAAGCCTCATGATCAGTTACCCACCCTTTTTCTTTTGCCTCATCTACCATTCTCTTGATAGTCAGGGTCAAACGTGCGGTGGGGTCCATTTTCAATGATCGATAAAATCTGGTATTCTCAAGCTGGCGTCTGCACTCAACTCTGTACGTTACAGTGTCAAGAATGACAGTTGCTCAGCCTTTAGCCGCCGGTTTGATAGTAATAGACTCATCCATGGCCAATCGTTGTAAGGCATGATGTTCTAGTTTAGACAGATTGTGAAATTGTCTCTTGTCATTCTGACACAAATTAGAAACATCCTTCAACACTGCTTTCTCAAAGGTAATAATTTCGACAGGAACCATGTGTTCCTGAGGGTTGAATGTAGAGCGGGGTCTAAGTCCTGTGTTAATACTGTCCTCGTTGTTGTAAAAGTTGTATCTCTACCCTAGGTAGATACACAAAGTAAAAGACCTGCGGCCCAACAGCCACTGAAATATAGTGTCCACTGCTTACAACATACTGTGTTATAGTATATAGTAAGCAGGGGACACCCTCCTTACAGGTCTTTGAATTCAGTCCCTTGGACCCTCCACTCTCTGTTTTTGTTGTTACTATATTTGAGCCGCTGTTGGGCCGCGGGTCCTTTACTTTGTGTATCTACCTAGGGTAGAGATACAACTTTTATTGCTCTACTTTTTGACATAGGTCCACTTGCTGCTCGTTTTTGTTAGGATTCACTACACCGCAGACGTGGTGCTATACTAACATGGCAGTAAGACAAGACCTAGCCTTCGATGAGGCTATGGCCCGTGATATATTGACTACACCCAGCATTTTAGACAGTAAATTCAGTATTGGTTCTACTACTATGGACGAATGGGGTTGATTACTTACATTGAAGAAATCCCATTCCCGTATATATATCCATGGAGCCATTATGACGGAATACTTGCGAGCTAATTGTGCACCGACAGGTCTTATAGTGACCAATGTCCCAAGATTGCTTTTGGATGATAAAGGTTTTTTGAAAGACTGGTCTCTCGTGGCCTGGCGGTGCACGAGGGACTGGTTAATATTAATCATAAATACTGCCAAGCGTATTGCGGATACTATTTTGATTGAAATACAGACCTTAGAAAATCAAATTAAATCTGACTTGGTCAATACGCAATATAAAAAACAATCAGAAGAGACAAACAAAAATAACAAAGAGTTCAAAGATTCTGTCTTAGCTTTCAAAATAACTAAATTTAAAAAAGACTTGGCTAAGTTTGCCTTCGCAAAGGAATATCCTTACACCAGTGACTCCTACACACCTTCTCAATTCAATCAAAGGCGTATAAAGTATGGTTCAAACGACTCCACCTCAGCGAGCGAGGACGGATCTACTGATTCTGATTCCTCGGTAGCTGATGGACAGAGTTGGGGGGGGTCAAATAGACGGAACAGGGGTCAAAGAAGAGGAGCATTTTTTGGTCCAACACCTCCACAATGGTGGCAACCAGGTCCATTTGGCTTCACACACCCTTTGTTTCAACCACCAATGTTTCCAATGCAACCATACAACAATATGTTCCCGAATCAGTCTTTTTTAGGACAAGGCCCCCGGCGATCCAGAGGACGCAACAGGAGAAGCCAGCAAATGAGCGTGCACTGGAGTCCTCCCCGTCATCCAGAACACGCAGCAATACAAGACCTCCACAACCAGGGAGCAGCAATCAACCAGTTTAGATCAAACGGAGATGGAAACTATAGATATAGCTGAGACAGGTACCTCTAACACCTCTAATATTACACCACTACATGAGTTTTCCACTGGGCCCAGTGAGTTACTATCAAACATCCTAGATGTCAATTTGGGCAGTCGCGCGTTGACACCCATAGAAGTGGCGGTTTTAGAGAAGGGCTTGGGATATGTACCCACCTACAAAGGGGACGCATTTCAAGTGAGGCAGGAGTTAGCCTTGTTCTTTCGCAAAATACGGCTTTGTTCTTTTTTTAAAAATAAGTCTGTGACTGATGCCAACGAGGACAGTATTAACACGGGACTTAGATCCCGCTCTACATTCAACCCTCAGGAACACATGGTTCCTGTCGAAATTATTACCTTTGAGAAAGCAGTGTTGATGGATGTTTCTAATTTGTGTCAGAATGACAAGAGACAATTTCACAATCTGTCTAAACTAGAACATCATGCCTTACAACGATTGGCCGAGGATGAGTCTATTACTATCAAACCGGCGGCTAAAGGCGGAGCAACTGTCATTCTTGACACTGTTATGTACAGAGCTGAGTGCAGACGCCAGCTTGAGAATACCAGATTTTATCGATCATTGAAAATGGACCCCACCGCACGTTTGACCCTGACTATCAAGAGAATGGTAGATGAGGCAAAAGAAAAAGGGTGGGTAACTGATCATGAGCCTTCATTTTTAGTAACTCCTCATCCTATTAATCCTTACTTTTATGTTCTTCCAAAAATACACAAGAAGCAGCAACCACCACCGGGGAGGTCCATTGTCTCTGGGATTGGCTCCATTTTGGAGCCTTTATCTACTTTTGCTGATTTTTTCTTGAGACATATAGTACGTAGTATGCCTACTTATGTACAAGACACCAAGGACCTATTACTCCTTTTGGCAGAAACATCTTTTGATATTGAACAGGACTATTTAGTCTTGTTCGATGCTGAATCTTTATACACCTGTATACCACAAGATGAGACTCTGTCAACGATTGAGAAACTGCTCAATAACACCACCATGGATAGTATAACACCGGTACATTTTATTATGGCCTGTGCCACACTGGCCATGAAGGAGAATTTCTTCAAATTTGAAGAAGAATTGTTTATCCAAACCTCATGTACTTCCTTGGGCAGTGTTTTCGCTTCCAGTTTGGCTAATCTCTATGTACACAATTTTGAACAAACAGAGATATTGCAAGAGAACAATCCCTACGTACAACATATCCAAATATGTAAGCGTTATATCAACGACATTTTTGTGGTCTGGAGGGGTCCTCCGAACTCTATTATATCATCCCATTAATCGTTGAACACAAGGAATGAGTTTCTTAAATTTAATTTTGAATTCTCCAGGACTAGTCTTCCCTTTTTAGATGTGTGGATCTTCCCAGAATAAAACAATCTGGGCACTGAACTTTATCGCAGGCCTACGGCATGTAATTCACTACTTTCATATCTGAGCTTTCATCCAAAAGCTCTCCGTGAGAATTTGCCCTTTGGGCAATTCTTACGTGTTCGACGCACCTGCACATCCTTGACGAAATATGAGGAACATTCTAAACAAATAGTTCTTCAACTGAAGGAAAGGAACTATCCGGCAAGAACCATTCGTAACTCAAAAAAAAGAGCGGCCAATAACAGGCAAGCTCTAATTGAGATTACTCCACCCAAAGAAGAACAAAAGAGACTTACGTGTGTTAATACTTATAGTGGGAATTCCAATGACACAAAGAAGAGCATTCTGAAACATTGGAAAATGCTCAATATTGGGGTCTCTCCTACACCACCACCTCTATTTGCTTTTAAAAGAAGCTCCAATATGAAGGATCAGATTGTACACACAAGACCCACCTTGAGAAAGACAGGATACCAAACAGCACTATAGGATTTACCTCCTGTACGGGGGCATTTCCCTTGTGGTTCCTGTGCTCGTGTGCGCAAACTAGACACACTATTGAAATAGACATTGGGACTGACCGACCATGAATACTATTAAACCACACTAATTGTAACAGTGAAAAATTGGTTTACATGATCACATGCCCATGTGGCTTGCGCTATGTGGGTATGATTACACGTAAAGGGAAAACGAGAATTCTTGAGCATAAAAGTACCATCCGCTGCAAGAAAAGATCAACAAAAATGACCAATCACTTTATAGATCTGAATCATTCAGACACTGATTTGAGCTGGGTAGTCCTCAAGCAACCTTACATTCCACCACATATTACGGACTTTTCCAAATTTTTGCTCAATCGTGAACAACGTTGGGTGTTTAGGCTTCATACTGATACTAGAGGCTTGAATGATGATATTCCCTGGCTTTTGCTATAAATTACACATTTTACAAGACTTGACATGCCTACTAACTATAGCCAACAAGTGTTACTACTACTAATAGAGGGCTATATAGGTCCTTGCCTTTTAGGGTTGTACTCATTATTGGGGCATAGTGAAGCCAAATTTGTAACACTGACAAAATGTGACACTTTAAATCATGGTGTTTTATTATAAATTTATAAATCAACTGAGGTATGTTTAACATGCTTGTCTGGCCATAAAAGAGATCCCTCCATTTTCATCTTAGGACTGAATTCTGGACTTCATGCAATATGTTAATTGTGCTAATGGTTATTGAGCAATCCTGCACAGGCACGTAGAGATCAGTGTTTGGTGTAAACATAAACTGCGCTCATGATATTTAGCGTTTATTAATATGTTTTTGATCAATCATGTTTTTTAGACAGCTCACTCGTGGTCCATATTTTTAAACCATTGTACTATTTCCAATTGGACGCAACACAATCAAAATAAAAAATAAAAATTTCCCCCTGAAATTGACTGCGCATGCACGCAATGATCAGCATTAGCAGGCCGCACAGACGCATATACGTCTAACTTCCCCCTTCTTATGATCAGGCACCTCATGAGCTCCTATGGGGTCTTTTACCAGCTACGGGGATGGAGCAGCAGTGTGCAAACACTTTAAATTTGAGCGGCGCCTTCCGATCGGTGCCTCCGGTCACAGCCTCAGTCTACGACAGGGTACCGACGGATTGGTGAGTACACGCTGCTTAATTGTTTAGGTATTCTCATAGCGCATATTACAGTGTGTTAGACCTGGCATCATTGGCATGAGTCTCTCCTCCATTTTTTTTCTGTTTGCCTCCTCTGTTTACGATGTTTTTGCTGGATTATTGCTTTGGGCACTGTGCCACTGCTGATCAGTGCCACAGTGCAAGTGCTCCCTATGTTAAATTGTTACATTGATTGGTGTTACCATGATTGGCTTGGTTGACTTACTGTTCAGACCCTAGTCTAGTGCACTGCGTGTGCCAAGGGCGTGTAAGTTAACTGCTGCTGGTGGGCTTGCAGCACTGGTTGTGCCACCCACAGAAGCAGCGTGCAAAATGTGTCTCAGGCCTGCCACCGCGGCGCCTGCGTGCAGTCCCTGACTGCCATGTCGACTTGGTAAGGAAACCTACTTACCAGTCTCTAAACCTTCCCTTTGCCACATTTCAGACACCTCTATGGTAGGCCCTAGGGCAGGGTGCATTGTTGGTAAAAGGTAGGTCATGCCCTGATGTGTGTGGCATGACCTAATAGTGAATTACAGCCATTTTCGTTTTTCACTATTGAAGGGCTACCTGCCTCCAATAGGCCAGACTGGGCAGACTGATTATTAACTCCATTATAATCTATCTGACTCAGGGAGCATGGTAGCAAGTCGAGTTTAGTATCCCTGAACTCAGAATTTAATAACACACCCTTTAGGATGGATGGTTTTTAAATTCTATGTTTGAAAATAGCACTTTTAGAAAGTGGCTATTTTCTTGTCCAACTATCTACCGGTCTCTGCTGGTTTGGTGTGTGTGTCAGGGGCTGGGTGGCTCCAGAGGTCTGAGTGAGTCAGTGTGGGGTGAATGGGGCGTTTACACGTAGAGTGAGGGAAGAGTAGCCTGCCCTGCCTGACACAATACAGGCTCCGCCTCCTGCTGGGCGACTGATAGCCCTGCTCCTGCCAGTGACAATACTGGCTCCGCCTCCTGCTGGGCGGCTGAGGACTCTGCCCTGCTCAGTGAATAGGCCAGGTGCCTCTGCCTGGCAACACCCACAACAAACCTGAGATGGTGGGAATCTCCCTGCTTGGACAAAGGGAACAAAGGGAAAAAGGGGTATAAGAGAAGGACCCCTAAACCAAGAACTCAGATCACTTCTGACAAGGAAACCTGTACCAAGGACAAGAAGCCTGCTGATCTAAGGACTTGCCTCCCCTTTCTGCCAGAGTGCTGTTTTGCTGTGGAGGAACCTGAAAGCTGCTTCTTTATTTTTGCCAAGGAACAAGGAGAGAGGAACTTGGTGTGTACTCTCTGAACACTTGCTAGGAAATCTCCAAGGACTGGAAGAGTGCCAGTCTCCTGCTGAAGTCACAGGGCCAAAGGACTTCACCATTTGCTGAATTGCTGGGAAGTGTTGTTTCCAGTACACAAGGGAAAATCTGCAGTCTCGACGCCGCCGACGCCGCCGAACCCAGCTCGACACCGTGAGTAACGGCTCCAGTGCCCCGAGCCTTCGACGCCGGCCGCCGGGCCCGATCGACGCCAGCAGCAACGCCAGTGAGCAGTGGGTATCGGCCCCGGCTCCAAGTGACCCCGTCTCGACGCCGGTATCGACGCCAGTGAGGAGTGAGTATCGGCTCCACCTCCAAGCGACCCCGTCCCGACGCCGCTGCTGATCGCATCGACTCGACGCCCTTCTCGACGCCGTGAGCGCTGCTCCGGCCCGACATCCCTCGACACCGCTGCGGATTGACCCGACTCCGAGGCACGATCGACGCCGACCTCGACGCCGACATCTCGACGCCGTGGATCATCGTTTTCTTCGGTTCTCAAGGTACTGTACTTGTGGGGTCTGTTGCAACTCCAGGCTCGACGTAGCGCTCCTCGCGGTCGACGCCGAACCTTGGGAATCCTGTAGACTCGACGTCGTGTGACTCCTGTGGGGGTTACATTGTTGCCAAAGAACTGTGCTCAGAAGAATACTTTGCTAAAGAACTATTTGCCAAGAAGAAACCTTACTTGAACTATTATTTTTCCTTCCAAAGAGTATTTATTAAGACTGTGGTATATTTTTGTCGTTATTTGGTCTTGTGCTAAGCCTTATATAAAAATACTATTTTTATAATAACTTCTGTGTCGTGTCCATCTGTAGTGTATCCACTTTATTACTGTATGTGGTCATAAATGCTTAACACACTGCCTCTGAGATAAGCCTGTCTGCTCTGCCAAGCTACCAAGGGGGTAGCAGGGGTTATCTGAGTGTGTAATCCCCTTGCCCTGACTAGAGTTGGTTGGTCCCTATTTGTCAGAAGTGTATACCTCTGCCAACTAGAGACCGCCGGTTCTAACATTGGTGGTCAGCGGTGAGGATTTGAACTTTGCATTTATGACTCATGTGCAGTGATTGGTGTACGCTACATAGTGAAAGCAGACCATAACGCAGCCACAGTCTGTTTGGTAGGATATTCTATTTTTGTTCTCCGCTTTCCTGGATCTGATTTTTCTTAAACACTGCCAGTTTTGACCATGGAGAATGCCAGAGCTGCTACACCTGTGGAGATTGCTGTGGGGGAATTTGATAAGGAGAAGATAGATTCCTACGTGCTAAAGGATCTAAAAGGATTTTGCAAGCAGTTTAAAGTTCCTACCACAGGTCTCACAAGGAAAGACGACTTCCTCAAAGCGCTGAAGGCCTGGTTAGAGGCCAGAAATCCCTCTGATCCGGTGGTGGTACCGGAAGAGGAAGAAGAAGAGGAAGAGGAAGAGCCCACAGGTGGGCCAGTGTCATCTCCAGGCAGTAGTGCGTCCTCTAGGAGCCTTTCCCCCGAAGAATTAGAAGACAGGGAGAAGGAGAGGGGGTACAAGTTGGAAATGGCAAAACTTAAATTAGGAGGGCAGTTGGAATTAGAGAATGCAAGAAGCAAGAGAGAAGCTGAAATGGAGAGCAAAAGATTAGATTTTGAGAGAGAGAAATTAGCGTTTGAACGTGAGAAGATGGTGAGGGAGATGGAGCTTAAAACTAAGAGTTTAGAGTTGAATCCCTCTGGTGGCAGCACTCCATCCGTGCCTGCAGAAAGTAGGTTTTATTTTCCTAAGGATGTGATCAAAGATTACAGTAAGAATGAAGATATTAGCCAATGGTTTAAAGCGTATGAGTTAGCATTGTTGGCCCACCGGGTCCCTGAGAAGGATTGGGGAACGGGGTTGTGGAGCCGCTTTACAAACGAGGGGAGAGATACCTTGTTGAGCCTTCCTGCTGAGGATAGGATGTCTTATACTCATATGAAAGATGCTTTAATGCTGAGATATGGCTTAACCCCAGAAAAGTACAGACAAACCTTTAGAGAATGTAAGAAGTTGCCTGGTACTACGTGGGTTGAATATGTGTCTTTTTTCTGCAGAACCATGGATGGTTGGATAAAGGGTAGCAAGGTTGATAGTTATGATGCTCTTTATGATTTGTTTGCTTGGGAGCACTTGTCTAATAACTGTTTTCCAGAGCTACGCCAGCACCTTGTTGACAGCAAGCTATCTAACCCTAGAAAACTTGCTGAGGAGGCGGACCGCTGGGTCAGTACCAGGGTCCACAAGGGTCCAGTGGGAGACTCAGCCAAGGGTGGGCAGGGTCCCCAGCAGAAGAGTGGGGGGGACAGGGGTAAACAGAGGGAGTTTCAGAAAGGGCCCCAAAGTAGTCCCCAAGGGAACCAAGGGAAGGGTTCCCAGCCTCCCCCTGTAAAGAAACCAGAGGCCCCGACATGTAAACCTGTTCACAGGGGCCCCATGACCTGCTATGCCTGTAAGCAGGTGGGACACCGTTATTATGATCCCCAGTGTCCCATGAAGGATTCGAATGCACCGCCGCGTGCACCCCCTCGTCAGGTAGCGAGTGTAGCCCTGGGAGGGGAGGAGATGGGTGCCCCCGGTGGGTGGGGTCCCGCAGAAATGTCCCTGGTCTCTTTAGGAGACGTGGAAATGGTCCCTCCAACCCCTCTGCCTAGTAACACTAAGAAATATAGGCAGTGGGTGACCATTAATGGCCATAGGGTGGAAGCTCTCAGAGACACCGGAGCGAGTGTGACAGCTGTCAAGTGTCACTTGGTGTCCAGAGAGCAGGTGATCCCTCATGCATTCTACCCCGTTGTAGCTGCTGACAACTCACAGAGTAAGTGTGAGGTAGCTCAAGTTCCTTTTGAGTGGGGGGGGGTCTCAGGTACTCTTCAGGTTGCTGTGAGGCCCGCCATGCCTGTTGATTGTCTCTTGGGCAATGATTTGGAGGACTCCCCTTGGGCTAAGGTGGAGAGAAAAGCGCATCTGGAAATGTTGGGTCTGCCTGAGTGGGTGTGTGCGACCACCCGGTCCATGTCAGTCAGTAAGGGTGTTGATGGGGGCCCGGAGCCTGAAAGTATGGCCCAGGTCCCAACCGTGAAGAGAAGAGGCAGGGGGCGCGGGAAACCGTCCCCCATCGTTCCCGCGGTCCAGGAGGGAGCAGACCCTGAGGGGGATGCCCTGGAACCGACAGGAGAACAAGTGGCCGAACTGGGAGACCTGCCCGAGCTGACCCATTGGCAGCAGGATGGTGGTCCCTCCAGGGAGGAATTTTGTGCTGAACAGAAAGTGTGCCCTTCTCTTGTGGGTATGAGGCAGCAGGCCTCAGCCCAAACGACAGGTGATCAGTCAGGATCACATTGGGTCTACTGGGAGAACGACCTCCTGTATAGCGAGCCTAAGGCTGCTGAACCTGGGTCAGCCCGTGTGCTGGTGGTACCCCAGCGCTTCAGAGCCTTCCTACTGGGGTTGGCTCATGACGTTCCGTTAGCTGGACATCTGGGGCAGGACAAGACCTATGACAGGCTTGTCACCCATTTTTATTGGCCTCAGATGAGAAGGGATTCAGATATCCATTGTAGGACATGTCAAACTTGCCAGGCAAGTGGGAAAAGTGGGCGGAAGCAGAAGGCTCCCCTCCAACCTTTTCCCGTCGTCAGTACCCCCTTTGAGCGAGTGGGAATTGACATTGTGGGGCCACTGGACCCCAAGACAGCCATGGGCAACAGGTTTATCCTGGTCTTGGTGGACCATGCCACCCGGTACCCGGAAGCCATCCCTCTCCGAACAGTGACGGCCCCCGTGGTGGGACGGGCACTGATGGGGGTTTTCTCCCGCATGGGGTTCCCCCGAGAGGTGGTGTCAGACCGGGGCACCAACTTCATTTCGAATTATATGAAGTCTCTGTGGAAGGAGTGTGGGGTAACCTACAAGTTTACCACTCCTTACCACCCTCAAGGTAATGGGCTGGTTGAGAGATTCAACCGGACCCTAAAAGGCATGATCATGGGTCTTGAAGAACCAATGAGGCGTAAATGGGACGTCCTCTTGCCATGCCTGCTGTTTGCTTACCGTGAGGTGCCACAGAAGTCTCTAGGGTTCAGCCCCTTTGAGCTTTTGTATGGTCACCCGGTAAGAGGACCTTTGAGTCTGGTCAAAGAAGGCTGGGAGCAATCTCCCAGGAAACCTCCCCAGGATGTATATAGTTACATGCTGGCCTTTAGGAACCAGACTCGGCGCTTCAGAGATCTTGCTCAGGCAAATCTGGAGGCCAGCCAGGAAGAGATGAAGCGGTGGTACGATCAGAATGCCACTCTGGTTGAGCTTCAACCTGGTCAGAAAGTTTGGGTCATGGCCCCTGTGGAACCTTGTGCGCTCAAGGACAGGTGGACTGGACCGTTTGAGGTTGTGGAGAAGAAGAGCGATGTCACCTACTTGGTGGACTTGAAATCTCCCAGGAACCCCTTAAGGGTCCTGCATGTCAACCGGTTAAAGCCCCACTTAGAAAGGTCCGAAGTGGGCATGCTCCTTGCCACAGATGCTGGGATGGAGGAGGAGAGTGAGCCTCTTCCTGACCTCCTGTGTGCAAAAGAAAAAGATGGGTCAGTGGATGGTGTTGTCCTCTCTGACACACTGACCCCTGAGCAGCAGCAAGATTGTCGCCATCTGTTGGTACAATTCCCTGATCTGTTCTCCTTGATCCCTGGTGTCACTCAGTGGTGTGTCCATGATGTGGACACTGGGGACAGCACTCCTGTGAGGCACAAGGCCTACAGGGTGACTGACAAGGTCAGAGCATACATCAAGGAGGAGGTCTCCAAGATGTTCGCCTTAGGGGTGGTTGAGTCCTCTAGCAGTCCTTGGGCCAGCCCAGTGGTCTTGGTCCCAAAGGCTGCAGCGCCTGGTGCTTCACCAGAACTCCGGTTCTGTGTGGATTACCGAGGACTCAATTCGGTCACCAAGACTGACGCGCACCCCATCCCCAGAGCTGATGAGCTCATCGATCGGTTGGGGGCTGCCCGGTACCTTAGTACGTTTGATCTAACGTCTGGGTACTGGCAGATCGCCTTGACTGATGGGGCAAAAGAGAGGTCTGCATTCTCCACACCAGATGGGCACTACCAGTTCCGTGTGATGCCCTTTGGGATGAAGAATGCCCCTGCCACATTCCAGAGGTTGGTTAACCAGGTATTGGCCGGGCTGGAAGATTTCAGCGCCGCCTACCTGGACGATATAGCAGTGTTCAGCGCCAGCTGGGAGGAGCACTTGCGCCACCTCCAGGAAGTGTTGTTGGCCCTGCGCAGAGCAGGCCTCACAATCAAGGCTAGTAAGTGCCAGATTGGGCAGGGTTCAGTGGTGTACTTGGGGCACCAAGTAGGGAGTGGCAAGGTGGCCCCCCTGCAACCCAAGATAGACACCATCCTGGCTTGGGAACCGCCCAAAACCCAGACTCAGGTGAGAGCCTTCTTGGGTCTCACGGGTTACTACAGGAGGTTTGTCAAGGGGTATGGCAACATTGTGCACCCCTTCACCTCGCTGACTTCCAGGAAGCAGCCGAGACTTGTGATCTGGACTGACGCCTGTCAGAAAGCCTTTGACACCCTGAAAACTGCAATGTGTACAGCACCGGTCCTCCAGGCACCCGACTTTTCAAAAGAATTCATTGTCCAGACAGACGCTTCAGAGCATGGTGTGGGGGCTGTTCTAGCACAGATGAATGAGGAGGGCCGAGACTTACCTGTAGCCTTCATCAGCCGGAGGTTACTTCCCAGGGAACAAAGGTGGAGTGCGATAGAGCGTGAGGCATTTGCTGTGGTCTGGGCGCTGAAGAAGCTAAGACCCTACTTGTTTGGGTCTCACTTCCGGGTTCAGACAGACCACAGGCCCCTCAGATGGTTAATGCAGATGAGGGGTGAGAACCCAAAGCTGTTGAGGTGGTCCATTTCCCTACAGGGGATGGACTTTACGGTGGAACACCGCCCTGGTACAGATCACGCCAATGCTGATGGTCTGTCCAGATTTTTCCGCCTTAGTGATGAGGACTCCCTGGGTGAAGGGTAGTTCTCCCCACATTTCAGCTGGAGGGGACACGTGTTAGACCTGGCATCATTGGCATGAGTCTCTCCTCCATTTTTTTTCTGTTTGCCTCCTCTGTTTACGATGTTTTTGCTGGATTATTGCTTTGGGCACTGTGCCACTGCTGATCAGTGCCACAGTGCAAGTGCTCCCTATGTTAAATTGTTACATTGATTGGTGTTACCATGATTGGCTTGGTTGACTTACTGTTCAGACCCTAGTCTAGTGCACTGCGTGTGCCAAGGGCGTGTAAGTTAACTGCTGCTGGTGGGCTTGCAGCACTGGTTGTGCCACCCACAGAAGCAGCGTGCAAAATGTGTCTCAGGCCTGCCACCGCGGCGCCTGCGTGCAGTCCCTGACTGCCATGTCGACTTGGTAAGGAAACCTACTTACCAGTCTCTAAACCTTCCCTTTGCCACATTTCAGACACCTCTATGGTAGGCCCTAGGGCAGGGTGCATTGTTGGTAAAAGGTAGGTCATGCCCTGATGTGTGTGGCATGACCTAATAGTGAATTACAGCCATTTTCGTTTTTCACTATTGAAGGGCTACCTGCCTCCAATAGGCCAGACTGGGCAGACTGATTATTAACTCCATTATAATCTATCTGACTCAGGGAGCATGGTAGCAAGTCGAGTTTAGTATCCCTGAACTCAGAATTTAATAACACACCCTTTAGGATGGATGGTTTTTAAATTCTATGTTTGAAAATAGCACTTTTAGAAAGTGGCTATTTTCTTGTCCAACTATCTACCGGTCTCTGCTGGTTTGGTGTGTGTGTCAGGGGCTGGGTGGCTCCAGAGGTCTGAGTGAGTCAGTGTGGGGTGAATGGGGCGTTTACACGTAGAGTGAGGGAAGAGTAGCCTGCCCTGCCTGACACAATACAGGCTCCGCCTCCTGCTGGGCGACTGATAGCCCTGCTCCTGCCAGTGACAATACTGGCTCCGCCTCCTGCTGGGCGGCTGAGGACTCTGCCCTGCTCAGTGAATAGGCCAGGTGCCTCTGCCTGGCAACACCCACAACAAACCTGAGATGGTGGGAATCTCCCTGCTTGGACAAAGGGAACAAAGGGAAAAAGGGGTATAAGAGAAGGACCCCTAAACCAAGAACTCAGATCACTTCTGACAAGGAAACCTGTACCAAGGACAAGAAGCCTGCTGATCTAAGGACTTGCCTCCCCTTTCTGCCAGAGTGCTGTTTTGCTGTGGAGGAACCTGAAAGCTGCTTCTTTATTTTTGCCAAGGAACAAGGAGAGAGGAACTTGGTGTGTACTCTCTGAACACTTGCTAGGAAATCTCCAAGGACTGGAAGAGTGCCAGTCTCCTGCTGAAGTCACAGGGCCAAAGGACTTCACCATTTGCTGAATTGCTGGGAAGTGTTGTTTCCAGTACACAAGGGAAAATCTGCAGTCTCGACGCCGCCGACGCCGCCGAACCCAGCTCGACACCGTGAGTAACGGCTCCAGTGCCCCGAGCCTTCGACGCCGGCCGCCGGGCCCGATCGACGCCAGCAGCAACGCCAGTGAGCAGTGGGTATCGGCCCCGGCTCCAAGTGACCCCGTCTCGACGCCGGTATCGACGCCAGTGAGGAGTGAGTATCGGCTCCACCTCCAAGCGACCCCGTCCCGACGCCGCTGCTGATCGCATCGACTCGACGCCCTTCTCGACGCCGTGAGCGCTGCTCCGGCCCGACATCCCTCGACACCGCTGCGGATTGACCCGACTCCGAGGCACGATCGACGCCGACCTCGACGCCGACATCTCGACGCCGTGGATCATCGTTTTCTTCGGTTCTCAAGGTACTGTACTTGTGGGGTCTGTTGCAACTCCAGGCTCGACGTAGCGCTCCTCGCGGTCGACGCCGAACCTTGGGAATCCTGTAGACTCGACGTCGTGTGACTCCTGTGGGGGTTACATTGTTGCCAAAGAACTGTGCTCAGAAGAATACTTTGCTAAAGAACTATTTGCCAAGAAGAAACCTTACTTGAACTATTATTTTTCCTTCCAAAGAGTATTTATTAAGACTGTGGTATATTTTTGTCGTTATTTGGTCTTGTGCTAAGCCTTATATAAAAATACTATTTTTATAATAACTTCTGTGTCGTGTCCATCTGTAGTGTATCCACTTTATTACTGTATGTGGTCATAAATGCTTAACACACTGCCTCTGAGATAAGCCTGTCTGCTCTGCCAAGCTACCAAGGGGGTAGCAGGGGTTATCTGAGTGTGTAATCCCCTTGCCCTGACTAGAGTTGGTTGGTCCCTATTTGTCAGAAGTGTATACCTCTGCCAACTAGAGACCGCCGGTTCTAACACAGTGTAAGAATGGTTGATTTGTGGCGCTAGGAACACTCAGTCATTTTTTTTAACAAGTGGGACATTTGTTTGATATTACAATAGGTTTAAGCATGAGATTACATAGGCTTAGCGATACCTGTGGCAATTTGTATTGCAACAGGACCTTACCTCGTGCTTAAGAATGGAGTTATAACTTCCTAAAATGAGCCATATGAAGAGAGAGATTTGAACAGAAATTTAAGAATACACTTCTGTGCCATTATCTTCAGTCTGCAGATAATGTTTTGTTTCAGGAACTTGAGCAGTACTTGTCTTCTTATGTTTTTTATTATTATTTTTTTTATGTATAAATCTGTTGGCACTTGATGAGTCAGACACATGACACAGAGTTCTATACTTTTCTTTTTGTAGAGCGCGGCCCTCTTCCCTGAGCTGTCGCCAGGTTGAGGTGAGGCTATAAATATCCATCAGATTGGGTGAGTTATTTTCCATCTTTGAAATTGGTGATGTAAGGGACATGCAATAAGGCCCTTTATCAACTTATTTTGTTGTGTGTTGTTATTCACAAATTATGGGTTATTGACCTGACAGATGCCTAATTTCTGTTCTTTTAGGTATTTCCAGTATTACTGAAGAATACACTGGAAAATGTTTTAGTATCACAACAATATTTTGTTTTCGCACCTTTACTGTTTTTTTCACTTAAGCAGCAGCTTTGTATATTTCTATAGTATAAAGGAAAGTGGTCCCAGCATATAGTTCATTCAAAAACAAAACATTGGCATTATTGGAACATAATTTAGACGGATAACTTAAAAAAGTTCGAATGTTATTTAATCACATTGAACACGTAACATTCTTTCAAAATTGAATCAGAAGAATTTTTAGGCAACAATTTGAAAAACTAAAAATCGTGCCCAAGGGAAGGGAGGGGGGTGAGTGAAATAGTGCAGAATTTGGGAGGAAGTGAATACAGTGGTAAAGGTTACTGAATTACACTTAAATTGGACGGCATTTAAGAATCACTGCCGTATTTTGAACATAGATTCAATCATAGTCACAATATTAACAATTCGGAATAGTGCCATATAGAAACAATCACAGTACACCATGTACTGTTGACGATGTTGGCAAAAGATGTTGAGTCGACGTTTCGACCCCTTGAGTGTTGTAGGTATTGAGTGGAACCTTACGGGGTGGGGTCTTCATCAGGACTAGGATAGACACAAAGGAAGGATGGGCACCTGAAGGAACAAAAGTTTAAATGAGTGGGGACTCATCAATCTGTCATTTGGCGGAAGCTACAATATATTGAAAAGAATTATATAAAAGTTACCGTGTCCGGAGGTGGACAAGCCTCTAAGACGTCCGCAGGTCGTCAAAGAGAGAGGGAAAAATCCTCGGCGGTAACGGACTGGCGTGGAGAGTGGTGGACACCTGAAATTAAGTAAGGTGAGTCAGACTGGTGAACCAGACTAGTTAGTTCATAACTCTCCACGCCAGTCCGTTACCGCCGAGGATTTTTCCCTCTCTCTTTGACGACCTGCGGACGTCTTAGAGGCTTGTCCACCTCCGGACACGGTAACTTTTATATAATTTTTTTCAATATATTGTAGCTTCCGCCAAATGACAGATTGATGAGTCCCCACTCATTTAAACTTTTGTTCCTTCAGGTGCCCATCCTTCCTTTGTGTCTATCCTAGTCCTGATGAAGACCCCACCCCGTAAGGTTCCACTCAATACCTACAACACTCAAGGGGTCGAAACGTCGACTCAACATCTTTTGCCAACATCGTCAACAGTACATGGTGTACTGTGATTGTTTCTATATGGCACTATTCCGAATTGTTAATATTGTGACTATGATTGAATCTATGTTCAAAATACGGCAGTGATTCTTAAATGCCGTCCAATTTAAGTGTAATTCAGTAACCTTTACCACTGTATTCACTTCCTCCCAAATTCTGCACTATTTCACTCACCCCCCTCCCTTCCCTTGGGCACGATTTTTAGTTTTTCAAATTGTTGCTTAAAAATTCTTCTGATTCAATTTTGAAAGAATGTTACGTGTTCAATGTGATTAAATAACATTCGAACTTTTTCAAGTTATCCGTCTAAATTATGTTCCAATAATGCCAATGTTTTGTTTTTGAATGAACTATATGCTGGGACCACTTTCCTTTATACTGTTCCATACCCAGGTCCCAGTGACTTCATATGGGTTGACCCTTTATGTTCTCCTCTTGTATATTTCTATGGCACTGACGAAAGCCCGTATAATTTTGTGATCAGAGGGGCTGAAACATGTTGACCGTGTGTTCACAATCAGCAGTCTAATTTCCATACTGCTGTTGCACTGCTTTTTATGCCTGCCAGTGGGAGCAAGCCGATAAAGTTAGATCCATTTGCTACTCACTAGGTAGTTTTAAATCACATTTATTTTTTACTTTGCGCTGCGATTTTTTGCATTTTACCTTATTCACCACAGGACTTTAGGATCCCGGAGAGTGTAGCAGCTTCTACTTTAAAACATCCCTGAGCTCCACCCTCACAGTGAGGGGGTTGTAGCCCTCAGTGGAACTAGGTTTTTCCACTGAGAGGAGATTCCCAAATGATGAAGCATGTCACCTTTGGTGAGTGAGGGTAATCGTCCTAAAGGGATTTCTCTCCTTTAGTGAGAGTCGATACCTTAACAAAATCTGTCACTTCAAACACACATCGTAAGCTTAGACCCAAGGAGTTTTTGTGTTATAGTACTGCTGGGTATTCTCAAATATAACTCAGTATTGCAATCTCTAAAACAGATGCACTAGCTTAGGATCAGGAAGTGTATTGACTTCAAGGCAATATGCATTGCATTTAAGTCCTTACATGATACTGGCCCTAAAAAACTCAAAAACACATTTCTTTCCTATATCCAATCTATGTATGCGATCGGCATCCTCTCATATCCTTGTGATTCCCAGGTTCAAGAGATCCTCCTGTGGAACACTCTGCACCTCAACCTTAAAAGTACCATTGATCTTTTGGCATTTTGGAAGGCACTAAAACTTCGCTTTTTAACCAATAGAAACCCTGATCTTGACCTATCATCTTCTATTGAGTAGTTTTGCTCTACTCCTTTTTGGTGCAGCGCCTAGACACCCCCGAGTGGTAGTGCGTTTAAAAAATGCTTTTTTCATTTCATTTCATAAAAGACAGTGTTCTACGCGGAGACAAACTGGAATGAAATATGTTTTTATTCTTTGCTGTTCTTGAAAATTCCCATTCCTCATCAACATTGCTGTGCGGCAATGTGAAGAAGAGTATGGCTACTTTTGAAAGAAGGAAAAACATGCTCCTCCGAGTGCCAAGTACAGTGAATTCACTCTCAATGGAATGGCAACGTACATCCACCCTGTATGACGCAATCTCACCAGTAACACAGGCTATTTAAATTGCAGCCTTTCTCTTTATGGATATGTACTCAAAATTGGTGTCTTGGAATTGTGCTTATTCTTGTTCTGAACTCCTAAAAAAGTGGAAGACTGTAGCATGCTTGAGCATGTGATCATGACATGGGAGGACTTTCAAAGCACAGTTTACCACATTCTGGTGACTGGGTCTTCCCTTTGTGGCAAGAGGTTAAAATTAAGAAACGCAGATAACAGAGTCAGAAAGAATAGGGAGCAGACTTCAGACTGAATGGTCTTGAAATACTGAACAATTCTAATTATTCTGGCCCTGCTACCTTTCTTACTATCATTTTTTACCAAGAAGTATGCACGTAGAGCATCAAAATGTTTGTTACTCTGTTTTCAGGGTTTCAGTTGTGAAGAACCAGAATAAACACCCACAACACAACAATGAAGCCTGCTATTCTTCTTCTGTTCCTTGGAGTCTATGTGTGCTCATGTAAGTTTGATGCAAAACTATTGTTTTTCAAGTACAGTTTTTATCTATCAATTGTAAATTGTGTGCTTCCGATAGGGTTTGGGTAATTCCAGCTGTGGGAATTCAATGGATCATTTGGAAAATACTTGTCCAGTCATTAGAATTTTGACTGTCCAAACACACCATAATTCAGTGCCTATTTGGTATGTTTTGAGTGTTGTTTTCTGCTCAAACGTCATTATGCAAACATATGTGAAACAGTATTTTGGACACATTGAGGTCAAAGGATAGGGGTGAAGAAGGTGTGGTATTGAGTTGGTCCGTAATCCTGTTTGAGTAGCAAGGGGGCTTGCTGATATAAATTATAGCTCATCACTGCACAAAGCCATTATCAATAGAGCTGTACATAACCAGGGCTAATTACAGTATTAGGAACTTGAAACACAGACTCTGTCTTATGTGCATGATGTTTAAGACACATTTAAGAAAACAGTGTACAGGAGGCTTTCTGGCAGATATAGAGTATGCTATTAATTTCAACAAAGGAATCTGTCAAAGAATCAAACGGAAACCTCTTTCCATTCCGCCAGGGACATTTTTAATGGCATTTGAATACAAGGACATCATTTATCTTTTAAACCGTTTAATGTGGAGGACATGTGCCCAACAGTATCTCAAATCTGTGGTAAACACACAGGATGAGATGGATACATCACCTATCTAGCAACACAAAAAGATGATGGGCGGAATGCTGAACATTGCCAAGCATTCACCCCGTAATAGATCTGGGATTAATCCATCATTCTTTTGCGCGTCACACCACCCCAGTTTGAATCCATCCAAATGCAAATCATTCTTGGCCCAGATCACCATGAGAACCATCCAGTCAAGCACGAACTACCAGACCAGGTCCTCTCGGGACAAAAAGCATTCCGGGACCAGTTTAGGACTATCACCCCTCATCAGCCAGGCTAGCTTGAATCCAGTGGAATAGCGAGCATGTGACCCACTTCTTGGCACACCCTTGCAACTGAGGACGACTGGTCCCAGGATGCTTATTTCCTGGTCCAGGAAGGACCTAGCTTGGCAGTTCGGGCTGGACTTTCCTCATGGGGGAGCAGGGTCCAGACTGATTTGCAGATGGCTGGGTCCAAACTGTGGTGGCATGGCGAGCAAAAAAAAGATGATTTTAATGCAGATCTGGGACTTAGGATGAATGTCTGAAAATGTTCAGCATTCCGTCCATCATTTTATGTGTTGCTGCATCACCTATCTCTCTTTCATGGGAACCTCTTGTGCCAGCACCAGGAGATTCCTTGCTACCTATCTATCAGAATCTCTTCCACTCTAGGTGAACAAACGTTACGGACTGCCACACAAATTGTTTTCTATGTTCTATCCACTGCAGGACAGCATGAGGTATGTCTGAGCTCAAAGCCTCTCTTTTCCTTTCAAATTAAAGTGCTAAATCTAATTTTTTCCCTGGTACCTTCACCACATGCAGAATCCAAACAAGAATCACTGCATGGCTCTTTCGGCCTGGCTTGACCATGTGATCAAAGAACTAAAATAAGCCACCTTTTGGAAACATGAGTTTCACGTTACCATTAATCTACCTGAGCAGGAGTTTGAAATGTACTGGAACTTGAACATTTTGCAAAATGTACATTAGTAAAGGGAAGAGAAATTCACAACATGGCCTAGAGCCTGATTTCACCTGCAGACAACTCAACACTCTTCTTTGAACTCCCATGGAGTGGTAGAAAGTAGGCTTATTGCTACATCTCCCTCACCCCCTGCTGTTAATATGAAACACCCTAGAACACCAGCAACATTTCTAGATATGCTGCATGTGAATGTGGCAATGTATCCCGGAAAAGAACACTTGATTACGCCGCCCACAAGCTCCCTTCCAGCACTTCTTGAGCCTTGGTACGAGATGACTACCAAAGATCTGTCCCGAAGGATGATGAAACCCAATTGCCCACAAGGAGCAGGATGGTGCATCCCAAGCGGTACGGTCCCAGAATGTTGAGTCTTTAATTTCATGCTACCTTAATATTGTATCAAAATTATGAATCACTAAAACACCAAGAGAAGAATAGATGGCTAAGAATATGTGTGCTCATTTTTACTCTCTGTCAGTATTCCTTGATGATATATATCTCTCCAAAGAACACAGATTTAGAGATAAGAATAGTAAATCTAGACTTACCTAAAAAATATTTACCTTCTTTACATTTTGTTTGTCGATATTATTGCTATAGTATTTTAATAGTACAATAATAAACTCGATATTTTGCCTTACAGTTTTCTCAATCACAGATGGAAGAACTTTAGGCAGAGAGACCCCAACAAGGTGGGGCTCACCTAAATAGGATGTGATGTCCTTTGCCAGGGGCATGGAGGTGGAGGCAGGGGAAGGGGGCTCCCCTTCCAGCTCTAAATGATCCCAGCTGTGTGTATGCCATTACCACTACACCTATCTCTGTCTTTCGCCATCAATGATTTATGTATCTGCTCCTTCTCACAATTGCTGCAGCTGCACACAGGTGTTGTACCACACATCCCTACTAGATGTCCCTCGGAAGAGAGCTCAAATGGAGCGGTACTCAGGTCGTTACTTCGTGACACTGAATGAAATCGTTCCTGGAGGGTCCTCTGAACTCAACAGAGGGGATGTAATACCTCAGATGGCTAGAAAGTCAGAGGAAGCAATAATTAGTTACCAGATGCACTTTGAAGCCTGCTGACATCTCACATAAGGATAAATAGCAATATTCTTCCTTCTTTCCTCCCCTATTGTAAAATATGACAACATTAAGCTGCACTTTAGCCCAGTACACAATCAAATAGATTTATTTGAGGTTATCACTAAATGTTTTACTCCTTGTGCTCTATTAATATTATTATTTGACCTTTATTCCCAAATCATCATACAAGACAAATCCAACAGGTTTAGTTCAAATGTGATAATTATTTACAGTAAGTTCTCTTTATGAGTGGCTTCCATAGTCCTATTAATGACATGCACGGGCACAGATTTGACTTAAGTTGCTGTTGAGTAAACTCAATACTGGCATTTAATGTCTATAACAACCATGTGCAGCAAAGGTAGAGAAACACGCTTACAGAGAAGCCACTCTGTAAGTGGAATTTAATTATTTCTTTCTTTGTAGGGTAGCTGATGAGGTATGGCGGGGCAGCTTGACTTCATCAATGCATCACAAAGGTAGAGAAAGCTCAGCGAGCGAAAAGGTGCTGCATGCAGCAGATTGGAGACGAGGCTGACAAGGAATGACAGATACCATGCAAAATCAATACAACTCCTGTTGTATGGGGTCTGAACGCCATCTGCTGTCTTGTGACTTGCATGCTGCCAGCCCACCTGCGGCTGCTCTGTCACTTCCTTGCCAAAGTTAGATTAAGCTGAATATTAGAAGAAGAAAGAGCATAAAAAGAAATACCATTTCACCAAGCCCAATGAACATTTTATATAAAACAAGTTTACTAGCACTATGATGTAAACGCAACTCACTTACCTTCTATATATAGCTCGACCTCACTGGCTGGGCCGGAAAAATGCTGCAGGTCACCTTCATCTCTATTGTCCTCCATGTACTAGTCAACCTCCAGCAGGCCCACCTTTATCTCTATCATCCTCTATCTGCTAGTCAGCACTCAGCAGGCCCACCTTCATCTCTATCGTCCTTCGTCTACTAGTCAGCATCCAGCAAGCCACCTTCATCTCTATCGTCCTTGTTGGACTTGGCCCTTTTTTCAGGGTCATCCCTAAACTTTTTGCCTTCCTCCTGTATTTTTTCTGACCTGTTGTTGGCTGTTTTATGACTCTGGGCACCTTACCACTGCTGATCAGTGCTAAGGTGCATATACTTTCCCTATGGTAAAATGTTGATGTTCATTGGATTCCATGATTGGCTGATTTGGTTTACTATCAGCCCCTAGTAAAGTGCACCAGGAGTGTCAGGGCTTGTAAATACAAATGCTGCTGGTGGGCTTGCAGCACTGGTTGTGCCACCCACAGAAGCGGCCTAGTAAAATGTGTCTAAGGTCTGCCATTGCAGAACCTGCGTGCAGTCTGGTACTGTCATGCTGACTGCGCAAGTGCACCTACTTGCCAGTCCCTAAACCTTCCCTTAAGTACATATTAGTCACCCCTATTGTAGGCCCAAGGGCAGGGTGCATTGTAAGCATAAGGTAGGACATGCCCTGATGTGTGTGGCATGCCCTAATAGTGAATTACAGCCATTTTCGTTTTTCACTATTGAAGGCTACCTGCTCTCCGTAGGCCAGAATGGGCTGCTGGAATTATTACACTCTATAATCCCAGCGGACTCAGAGAGCATGGTAGAAAGTCAAGTTTAGTATGCCTGGACTCAGAATAATAAAATACTTCTTTTAGTAAAGTTTATTTTAATATCCTGTGTTTGTAAATACTACTTTTAGAAAGTTAGTATTTACTTGCCTAAACCATTTCAGTCCGCCTCTGCTGTCTGTGTGTGAGTGCTGCCTAGTTTCAGTGGGGAGCAGGGCTGGGGAATTCCAGGAGACAGGCTAGCTGCCAGGTGGTGGGTAGAGAGATTACACCAGGATGGGTGGGAGGAGTACACCTTGACTCTGAATAGACCTGTGCTCTGCCACCACAATGCCGGCTCCACCCCCTGTGGAGCGGCTGATGTCTCTGCCCTGCTGCTGAAAGGAAAGAGCAGAGTCACCACAACAAAGTGCTCCAAAACGGGACTGAGCCAGGCCCAGGCCCCGTGGCGACAAAGAACAAAAGAAACTTGGTATAAGAGAAGGAGCCCTGCTCCTAAGAAATCAGATCCTGTTTGCGCCAAGAAGAAACTCTGCCTGAAGAGAAGGACCTGGGAAAGCTGCATGTAGGACTACTGTCTCTAAGCCTGAGAGACTGGCCTGTGGTGGGTGCCTTGCTGCTGGAAGGAGCGGAAAAGACTGAAGAAAATACTTTTAATTCAACTTGTGCTTTAAAAACAATCTCCAAGGGCTTGCTTGTGAACTTGCCCCTGAACTGTGCCTTAGGAACAGTGGGCGCTACCTTTCCCTGGAAGAAGAGGAAGCTGCTGTGGGTGTTTCTGCAACGCTGACCCCATCTCGCTGAGCAAGGCGACTTCTGGCTGCCCGTGCTGCTGTGAGTACCGTGAAGACCAGCCCGCCTGGCCTGAACAAAGCAAACAACTGCCCCCTCGAGCCGTAGCTCGCAACGTGACGTGAGAACTGCCTGCGTCCAAGCTCCGAGCCTCTGCGACCCTGAGCCGCCGAGACCACTGTGAGGACCCAAGACGCACTGTTCGGCGATCCTGGCCGATGCCGATAGCGCGACGCACTGAGAATCACCCCCGAGCTGCCCCTCCTGCTTCTGACCTCTGTGGTGTGCTGAGGCGTCTGGGAACGCCCCATGAAGCATCGCCATCCACTGAAGAGCCAGGACTGCAACGCGACGTGGGACGCCCTTGGGGAGACTGCTGAGGCCGCCACAAACCCCCTACGAAGAAATCAGGTACTGTGAGCTTAAAAGCGCCTTTTTACGACACGTACTTTTCTGTGTACGGTCCGTACTGCGCTGACGTACTGCTACGCTACTCACGCGGGAAGCGTGAGGCTTTGCACGGTACGTACCCAGCTTGTACAGCGCGTCCCTGCACCTGTACGACCCGTCCCGCTTTAAAGAAATAGACGCTGCTCACGCGGGAAGCGTGAGGAGTGGCAAGAGGTGTACCGGACTCGTACGACGCGTACCTACAAAGGTACGGCCCGTACGGCTTGAGTCCGAGTACGCGTGCTCACGCGGGAAGCGTGAGGAATCATACGACACGTACAAAAAGGCCCTACAAAGCGCACAGACCCCCAGAAAGTGCAGATTGCACCAAAAGTGACCATTTTAAGAACTGTGGCCTCCTGAAAAGTCATTACAAGTAACTGGAACCTCATTTGAAGTGAAGAACTGTATTTTTAAAGCCTGCTTGAAGAAATCTTTTATATAAAGAGTTTATTTTTTACAAAATACAGTCTTGTGTCTCTGTGTGGTGGGTTGGTGGTTGTTGTGTGGGACATCTTGAATGCTTAACCTAATGCCCTCTGGAATCTAGCCTGACTGCTTGCGCCACGTTACCTAGAGGGTAAGCAGGGGTTATTTTTTAAGAGGTAATCCTTCGCCCTGACTTAGAGGAAAGGGTCCCTGCTTGTCGCAAGTGCATACCTGCGCCAACCAGAGACCCCGGTTTCTAACATTGGTGGCAGCGGTGAGGATTTACGGATTTGCATTTGTGGTGTCTGCGCAGTGATTACTAGCCATTGCACAGTGAGGACAGTCCAGTAGCTTGAGCCACAGAACTTTTTTTTGCTTGCTGCGCCAACCAGAGACCCCGGATTCGAACAGTCCTACATGTACTAGTCAGCATCCAACAGGCCACCTTCATCTCTATCACCCTCCATCTTCTAGTCAGCACCCAGCAGGCCACCTTCATCTCTGTCGTCCTCCATGTACTAGTCAGAACCCAGCAGACCACCTTCATCTCTATCATCCTCCATCTTCTAGTCAGCACCCAGCAGGCCACCTTCATCTCTGTCATCCTCCATCTTCTAGTCAGAACCCAGCAGGCCACCTTCATCTCTATCGTCCTCCATCTTCTAGTCAGCACCCAGCAGGCCACTTTCATCTCTATCGTCCTCCATCTTCTAGTCAGCGCCCAGCAGACCACCTTCATCTCTGTCGTCCTCCATGTACTAGTCAGCATCCAGCAAGCCACCTTCATCTCTATCATCCTCCATCTTCTAGTCAGCACCCAGCAGGCCACCTTCATCTCTATCGTCCTCCATGTACTAGTCAGCATCCAGCAAGCCACCTTCATCTCTATCGTCCTCCATGTACTAGTCAGCATCCAGCAGGCCACCTCCATCTCTATCATCCTCCATCTACTAATCAGCACCCAGCTTGTTCTACACTCTGGCATGAACAGTTGAGTGGTGAACTCCGGGGCTAGTTGGAGAACATGCAAAAAGGTCTCTTTCTCTGCAACCTGCCGCTATCTGTTGCTGCAACTACAGCTTGCAGAGCAGCTGTAACAAGCCACCCCTCGCTCTGACCAGAGATAGCCGCCACAAATGAAAGAGATCCCAAGCCATTTCAACCCATCAATGTAAAACCAGCATTGCAAACACTGCAGAATACCCCTGTGAACGGATACAAACTGTGATGGAACTTGTCAAACAATCAATGGCTGAAGAATGTATATTCTGAAGGTTAACAAACAAACCACAATAAATACTATATCCATAATTACAAGTGATTATGGCCACAGCTCCAGTGATCACATCATACATGTACACAATAAAACCACACTGCAACAGAACAATTCACCATAAACATGTACATTCATAATGATTTGTTTGTCAATTGTAAGTGAATAAAAAGCTAAGCTAAAGAATTTTACAATACAGCCATTAAACGGCTATTAACTATTCAAAGAGAGCAAAATGGCTTCTAATATTGTTCTACAAACACTTTCCCCAAAAAGTACTGGCAAAAATGTTCCTCTTCAATCAAGCAGCTCCACATTTAGAAAAACTATGTGCTCCCCTGTTTCACCTGCCCATGAAGGACAGGAAGAAAAGAGTAAGGGGCTTATTGACAAGCCCCTTGCGCCGCCGGTGAACCACTTTTAACATGGGAAAAAGTGATGTACCGGCGGCGCAAGGGTCTTGTAAATAACCCCCTAAGTTTCTCGATGGCGGAACTGAGATTGCAAAGAAAGACAGAAATAATTGTTGGCTGAGAACAATGGAAAGCCATACAACTAAATAGGAACTAATTAAAAATGAGGAACCACCTTGGTGGGACCAGTTGCTCATTCCCATAATTATTTGATACAGTTTTAATGGCATCATTGACTCACAAAGATCTGTTTTTTAATTTAGAGACATTGGTATTCCAACACATTTTGTGATTTATTATATTGCTTAGATATTAATAGTTGGTGGCATAATGATTAGGAGAAGGGTTTATTACCCATTTGAATGCTGGTTTACGGGATCCAAAGGCCATATATTTCTTTTAGGTAATTTGATCTGAAAAACATTAGCAATATTATATTTGCACAAATGATTTAGTTGTTTTGAAGGACAATTTGGGCCATTGATGAAATAATCAGGTCCTCAGAACCTGCCAGGGCTGTCATCCTCACCCCACCAAGCTCCAGAGCAGGATCACCCAAGGGATGCAAAGAACCGAGCAAATCTGCCATATAAAAAACACATAAAACACAGCTAAGATATATATCATACATCTCTGTTTCAGTTCATTTTGTGTTTTTATTTTTTATTTTAGGTGTTAGGCCATTTCCATTTAATAATTGCACTTGCACCAAAGTATCACCGTAAAATTCTAATTACAATTGGAGCAAGAAATGGTAAATTCCCCAGGAGTACAATTTGGCCAGTGGCGGTTCCCGTCAACTTTATAAAAAGCTGTAAACTAGCTATTATTACAAGCACAAAGCTTGTGGCCACTTCTATCCAGTGCTTTGCTAGCCAAAGCAGTCAGGGCGCTAATCCAATGTGGACCAATTAGCCATGAAGCCCCTCTGAGAACATTTGTTATAGTTTCTAGTGTAAGGCCAGTAAGTAACTGGGCTGTTAGTTGAGGAGTGAGAGCAACACTCAAATAATAAACTCAATCCTTGTCAGGGTGTACTAAAAAAGTTGCTAAATAAAAAACCTGTGCTTAACCCTCTGGTAGCTTGTCACAAACGTAGCTAGGCTAAACTTAGAGGCAATTTGTAAAATATTTATGCAACACTCAAACAGTAATAAAGTGAAAGCACAATACATGCACAAGTCCAAACCAATTTAGAAATATAGAGCACGTTTTAATAAATAAAACCACACCAAAGCAACAAAAATCCAACCAGATTAGTGCATTTTAAAATTTTATGTAAATATAGCACCAAGAAGTAAAAAGTGCCAATCACAGCTATGTGGTCTCTCTAGTCCAGGTCCGAGTCAGTAGTTCAGGCCGAGCGTGATCGAGCAGGTTTATCCCAGTGGAAAGATTACCATCTACTTAGTCCACTTCCATGTGAGGAGATTCAGCGAGAGCTTTGCAATGGTGGGGGAGAGCAAGGTAATCGTTCTTGGCGCAATCGGTCGCCAGTCAATGTTTGACAGTGAGGGGATCACTTTTGGTGCAAAGAGCTGGTTGCTGGTTAGAGCTTCAGAGTGGTGGGAATCATGGACAGTTCTTTGTAATGTGAAGAGCACACTGTAAGGGAATTCGGAGTCTGTTGGCCATTGTATGCTGGTCCCATATTGGCCTCAGTGAAATCCATCTAAGTTCACGAAGAGACAGGGGATGATTCTTTACCAAACCAATGACTGAAGGACCTCTAGATTTTAAGCTGGAGTCCAGTTTTTGCAGACGTGAGGCAGAAGGAGTACACTCGAAGGCCCTCATTTACAGGGATTTGGCATAGGGCTGCGCAGCAAGTCACCTTGCGTGCTGCCCTACACCAAAGTGAAAGGTCAGGAATGCACCGTATTTTGCAGTACAGTGCATTCCTGTCCAGTCTCCAGGTGCTGGGACCATTTTGGCCACTTAGCACCAATGTAGTCACCCTTGCGCCATGGTGCTAGAGTGCCTCAACTGCATGCAGGATTGTTTTTGCTCAGGAAGGGGCACCTTCCTGCACAGAAACAATCCTAAGAGACATTTTCCTTTTTCTATGTGTGCTGCAGAATGTAGCACACATAGAAAGAGGAAAAACAAAGAGAAATAAAGAGATTTCTCCTCGTTATGCCTCACCTAGAAAGGCAAAAGGATTCCCCAGGTTTACGTGATTTTGTAAATCTGGGGCAGCGTCAAAATCCATGGGAGTGTTGTGGAAGCAACCACCGCAATGCCCAAGGAACACCTCCTGAGTGCAGAGTAAAGCGATGCAGCGATTTGAGCTGAGTCGCCTCACACAAGATATATGAGGCCACTCAATGCCACACAGGGTGGCTTTGAGTGGCTTTATAAATCTGATTCAGAGCCCTGCGTCACACATGTACCACTTTACGTGGTGCAAAAGGCTCTCATAAATAACCCCCCAAGGGTACAGGAGCTGGGGAGGCACCTCTTGGGGTGGTCAGGACTCACTCCAGTAAACGTTAGCAGCAGGGTCCAGGCAGGCTCAGTTGGTGCTGATCATCTGGTCAGTTGCAGGGGAGGCCTCCGGAAGCTTGTTGTGTCACTTTAGCTCAAAAAGAAAGATCAGCCAGCTGACCATTTGGGGCACTTCTGAGATTCTGGGTTCAATGCAAGCAGGTCCAGTCTTCCTTCAGGCTTCAGAAAGCAGGGTAGTCCTTCTTTCGATTCTCCACTGGTCCAGGAGTGTTCTAATGAGAGGTCCTGAGGGTGCTACTTTTATACCCAGTGCCAGCCTGAGTGTTGTGGGTCACCCCTTTTGCCTACCCGAAATGGTTCTGGTCAGTTCTACCCCTTCAATAGGTTTAATTCCAATCTGTCTAGGGTAACAAAGGGCAGGCAGGCCCACGTGTGTGTTGCATTTGCCAGTGACAGTACAGGCAGAATCAGAAGCCAGGAAGGGGATGGGCACAGCCCTTAAGCTACACTTTGAATGTCAGGAAGGGATGAGCATAACCCCCAGGCCATCCAGCTCAGGGAAAGAACACCCCTGAACAAACCCAAGGTCTTTTTGACACCTGTTTTGAAGGAATACACGTCACACTACAGGACGGCAATTAATAGCACTGTTACCAAGGACACTGGCAAAAAGGCACATTTGGTTAGGGCAGAAAAATGCCAACTTTCTAAAAGTGGTTGTGAGACTTGATAGCCTTAGGGTGGTCTTCCCCCACGTTATGCCTGTCTCACTCCAGTTTCTGACCTCGATTTTGCTAGCTTTAGGACTATGTGTACTTCACCACTACTCACCAGTGCCAAAGTGTTTGAGCTCCCTCCCCTAAACATGGTAATATTGGTTTAACCCCAATTGGCTTATTTAATATACTTATAACCTCCTAGTAAAGTGCAGTAAATGCTACTAGTGGGCCTACAGCACTGATTGTGCCACCCACTTAAGTAGCCCTCTAACTGTGACTCAGGCCTGCCATTGCAGAGCCTGCATGTGCAGTTTTGCACTGCCACTTTGACCCATCAAGATAAAGCACTTCCCAGGCCTGAACCTTCTCTTTTTATAAATATACATCACCCCTAAGGTAGGCCCTGGATGACTCACTGGGCAGGGTGGAATGTATTGAAAATACAGGAAATGACTTTTAAGTTTTACATTTTCTGGTAATTAAAAACTCCCAATGTCTTTTTTCACTACTGCAAGGACTATATCTCCCATAGAATAACATTGAGGTTACCGTATTGCATCTTTTAAGTGTAATTCCTAACTGGGAAGAGAGTGGTTTTTCAAGTTTGGTGCCTCTAGACTCACAATTTAAAATCACATGATGGTGAAATTTGATTTTCAGTTGCACGTCTGAAAATGGCACTTTAGGAAAGATTGTGTTTTTACTCACTTTAGCCTGTATTTACCTGCTGCTTGTCTCTGACTACATGTCTAGGGTGGGTTGAAGTTGGGATTTGTGTATTACCTCTAGACAGCCACACACACATGGAGATTAGGTGTGACTGATGGGCCATCTACATCCTGATTGGCCATTCCGGGCAGGATGGGAGGGAGGAGCTGACACACCTGAATAGGCTGTGTCCTGGCCTCACACAAAGGGCTACATATCAACTGTAGTGAGTCTGGAGCCATAACAGGAAGGGAGGACCTCTGTGTACTTTAAAGCTTTCTTTGAAGCCTCCCCCACTTCAAAGGCACAACTTGAAATAACTACTGGACCTCTGACACCAAGTCTTCAGTACACTTCTGGACCTGTGACCACTCTGCCAGGAAGAATAACTGCTGTGCTACTGCAAGGACTGCCAATCTGCTAGACTGCTGCTTGCTGTGCTCTTGCCTTCCTGAGCTGCCCTGCCACCTCTTGTTCTCCTGGCTGGGTGAGAAGAACTTGACCTGCATCACTTGAACCTAGAGTGACTACAAGGGCTTGCTGGCTTGCTTCCTGTGCTAAGTCTTAGAGATATCAAATACTTCAACTACCTGCACCTTCAAATGAACTCTACAAGCTGTGAGGCTGTACTCGTTAGTGGTGCCACCCCAGCCCTGGACCCTTAGAATTGAAGCATACAGTGCTACTACAACCAGAACACTCTCATCATCATTGGAACTGGCACATCTTTGCAAGGATTCAAACCAGCGCATCCTCATTGAATCGTGGAACAGAACCGGTGCATTGCAATCGGAACCAGCCCATCGCATTCGGAATTGACGCATTGAATGCTGTGGAAACAGTAGCAACACATCGCCTTTGGAACCTGTACCTCGCAATTGCAACCAACGCATCGCCACCAATGCGTGCAGAATCTCGACCTATCTTACCCATTGCATGGCTCGACACCGACGCATCACTTTGGCTGCACCTTGCATCTTCTTTGATGTCGACACAGGCCTAGATTGAGGTACTGTTGAGCAGCTGGCCTAAGTGGGTCCTTGTATCCAGTCTGCACTCCATCGCGGTGAGCTTGAACATTCGACTTTGGCCCGGTCTGGCATGACCAGATATCTCATTTAACCACCTTTTGTTCTAAGTGCTACTTTACATGCATTCTTTAAAAATTCACACATCTCAACGTCTACTTGTTGGATTTTGTTGTTTGGTCCTGTTTTGGTTATCTATTTAAGCTTTATTTTTTCAACCTGTTGTGGAGTCTTTTTGTGGTGTTTTCACTGTGTTACTGTTTGAAGTGTTGCACAAATACTTTACACATTGACTCTTAACCTAAACCTGACTGCTACCAGAGAGAGAACACAGCATAATTTAGGGTGTGTTGTGACTCACTCTGACTAGGATTGTGGTTCCTGCTTGGAAAGGGAGCATACCTCTGCCAAACAGAAACTCAATTTTTAACAGTGGCATTTCCTGCACATTCACCTAAAAAGCAACTTTACCTTTTTTTTATTTTTTTTTCATCTTTACCATTAAAGAGGATTTTTAGTTACAATAAAAAATGAGTGAATCTGATCCCAAACTGCTTCGGAGCAGATAGAGAAATCTGCTTCCAAAGCTATCACCTATTAAGTGTAATAAGGCAACCAAGTGTAATGTCTGGGAGATCTTGCCTTGCTACAGTAAAAAATGACTTTGAGAGTTTTTCACTGCCATGACGTGGAAAACTAAAGTGTGCATGCCCTACTTTTTAAATACTATACAGCCTGCCCTGTTAGCTACTAGGGCCTACCTCATGGGTGGCGTATGAGTGTTATAAAGGAAGGTTCAGTCATGGCATAACATTTATCATGTCAGGATGAAATAGCATCTATATAACTGCACCACAGGCTGTAGTGGCAGGCATGAGACATGTTCTACAGTACTACTTCAGTGGGTGGTACAATGAGTGCTGCAACCTACATGCAGCATTTCATTTAAAGGTCTTGGGTGTATATATAGTATGAATGAATGAATGAATGAAATACAATTTATAAACGCGCAACTAAGCCCGGAGGCATCAAGGCGCCTAACAAAGAAAATCATAAAAAATGCAAATCCAGAGCTAGGGATAGGCTTTGGCAAATAGCCACGTCTTGAGGGCCTTCCTAAAAACTTGTTTTGATGGAAGGGATTTGATCACAACCGGCAGAGTGTTCCACAACTTCGGAGCCAGGGTTGAAAAAGCTCTGCCACCCCACCTAGCTCTACGAACACGGGGGACTGACAGCAAAAATGTATTAGCGGAACGCAAATGTCTGGAGGGGGTGTAAGGGACCAAAAGATCCCTTAGGCCTCCAGGACTAATTGAGGACAGAGCCCCATAGATCAGACAAAGGGACTTAAATGAAATTCTAGCCAGTGCAGAGTCTTTCTAGCTGCCGACGCAGAAGCCCGCTTGGGCAAATCCAAAACAAATTTGGCGGCGGCATTTTGCACCATTTGAAGTCGCATTAACAGACCCTTTTTAATGCCTAAATATAAGGCATTGCAATAATCAAGTCTTGAGCCTATCAATGCAATTACAATTTGTTTTCTGGCTTGGGGGGGACAAATAATGTTTGATCTTCCGCAGTATATTCAATAAGCCCCAACAAGTTGAGATAGTCCTCGTTACTTGTTGGTCCATCCCCAGCCTTGGGTCAATCATGACTCCTAAGTTCCTGGCCAGGGTGGTGGGAGTCGGACACACGCCCAACGAGGACGGCCACCATTCCGCCGACCAGATATCCTCCTTTCCACCGAAGATCAGAATTTCTGTCTTATCGCCGTTGAGCTTCAATGAATTGCAAACCATCCATTGAGCAACTGCCTCCATACAGAGTCTAAAATTGGAGGCAGCGGAAATGACAGGTTGGGCGAAAGACATCAGTATCTGCGTATCGTCGGCATAGGAGACTACCTCCATCCCAAACGATCTAATAAGCCTGGCAAGTGGGGTCACATAGATGTTAAAAAGGGTCGGTCTTAATGCCGAACCCTGGGGGACCCCACAATGCACAGGGAGGGATGGAGATAGAAACTCCCCCAGTTTAACCCTCTGTTCCCTCTGGCCAAGAAAGGAAGTCAGCAAACTAAGTGCGGACCCTTCCACCCCTATCTCCCTCAGCCTAGATGTTAACACTGAGGGAGACAGGGTATCAAACGCAGCCGTAAGGTCTAACAGGATAAGGAGAGTGATCTGGCCCTTATCAACCCTAGTGCGAATACTATCAAGCACGATGGTGAGGGCCGACTCCGTACTATGCTCTCTCCGAAAGCCGTGCTGCGAGTGATCTAATAGGCCAGAGGTTTCCAGAAAGACTGCAAGGTGCTGGTTAAGATGAGTTTCCAGCATCTTTGCCGGGGCTGGGAGCAGCGAGATAGGGCGGAAGTTTTTAAGAACCCCCGGGTCTAAAGTGGGTTTTTTTAGCAGAGGTTTAACCACCGCTCTTTTCCATTGTAGGGGGAAGGTCCCCTCCTCCATAGCCTTGTTCATAATATCCAGTAGCGGAGGCAGGAGAGTCTCCTTACATTGTTTGAGGAGTTTCAAGGGACAAGGGTCTACGGGAGACCCTGACCTGGTATTATTCAAGAGGACTTCAAGTTCCTTGAGGGAAAGAGGTGGAAAGCTGGACAGATGCCCTACGAAAACCTCCTCAGGTGAAGATGGCAGTAAGACAGATCGACAAATAGAGGTAGGAAGTACTGACCTCTGAAGCTCTAATGCCGAGTATATATCCACAATTTTGGATTGAAAAAATTGGGCAACATCATTGCAGAGCTGCTGTGAACTAACAACAGGATCAGGCATCTTCAGTGATGTGAGCGTGTCTACTATCTTAAACCGCTCTTTCGGTGAAGAGAGTGAGGAGGTAAGAGAGGTAAAATAATCTTAATTTAAATAGTATAATTTACTAGGATGTATAGTTAAATTAATTGTGCCAATTGGGTGTAAACCAATCTTACTATGTTTGAAAGGGACAGAACAAGCACTTTACCACTGCAAAGCGGGAATAAACTGAACAGAATCTTAATGCCAACAAAACAAGTTCAGCAAAGAAATAAGGTAGTGAAAGTGAAAATCTGGAGGAATACCATGTAAAATGTGTTCATTTCTAACAATGCCCATTTTTGCAACATTATATTGGCAAACAACATGCCACCTGAATCCACGAATGGCAGTCAATGATAGTTTCTGGGATCAAACAATAATTTTCATTTGTACATATGTTGTTAAAGTGAGCCATTCCAGGATGATGCAATTATCCTAGTTATAAATAATTTTGTAGACAATAAGCTCAATGTTTAACTCCATTCATGGAGATATGCTTTTAGGACAGATAAAACAATACCATTAGGACCATGAGCTTATGAAGGACAGGAGCTTTAAATTAATGCGAAAACATTGTCTATGGAAATTTTAATAAAGATGGGCTCATATCTTAACAATTTAAATGATGGACTGTGACAAGCAGCATATAAATCTGCAATGAGAAAGTACCACCCTTTATAAGAAATATGGTAAGTTCATGACATTTTTAAATTGTTAGTTACAAATCCAACCAGAGGGAGTCTGTGAGAATCCTGGAATGTTTTGGAATCAATTAGATCGCACCAGATTTGATCTATTTTGTTTCAAATTAAAATAAGGTTTTTACATTATTCTTCCAACTGCTTTATTTATAGATCTTGTAAATTAGTGGCTTGTAGTTTTAAACATTTTAGAAGTAATCTTGTAGCCAAACATTTCTTTGTAAGAAGCATGAAATGATATTTATTGTGAAGTTTATTTCTACTAAGGTGAGATATCAGATAACTTAATACTGACATAAAGTGCTCCAAAAGATGTAGATTTATCATGCAAGTTACTACAATATATTATAATGTGGTCTTATGCAACTTTTTGAGACCATAGATGAACAAATTGTTTTAACAAGTAAGTATTCTAACATATTCTTTTATCTTTAATTACTATAATCGTGTCACGTATGGAACAACATATATTCTGAAGTAATTTGTGTTCCCTAGTTTTTTTGTATTTTGAGGGCAATATTTGATTGCAGCTTGCGGTATTAGTTCAAAATCTTCACATAAACAAAAATCAGTAATGTTTACGTTAATAGTGAACTACTATACTTGAACCAAAGGAAAATGTGTACATTGCACTGAATGGTCAGATTTCAATTTAAGGATCACAACCAATTCATATAAAAACACACAAATGCATTTATTAAAAGGCCATTTACTTTGATGACAAACAGGTGGAATCTTACATCAATAATCTGGTGAATCGCAATAAACCAAATATAGCTGGTTCATAAAGCATGCATTCAACAAAGTTGCCAGTAATCAACTCAAATGTTTTAGGATACCTCACTACTAGAGTATCAATCTAATTCAAAATTGAATTCAGCATCACGTTACACTTAAAAATAAATGGTGGCATGTACAGATTGGGATCTGTTCACAAACTGCATTTGTAGTATGTTTAGTATGACTACAGTAGTACTACTCACGTTATACAAAATGCCGTTCCTTAACCTATGTGCGGAGGTCTCCGCCTCTCTTATCTTTTCTGTGCAGAGATTAAATCCCCAACTACAGAGATGTATGCACATATACACTTAGGTTTTAGAAATAAATGTGGGAGGGACAAGGGAAGTAGCTGGAAAATCTACTAAATACGAGGACTTAGGAAAGGTGTAGGTATGGGTTTAGAGACATGTAAGAAGGGTTTTAGGGAGGGACATGCTGTTTTATGAAAACTGGAAGTAATATTTTATGTTAAATGTTTTTTAATTTAAAAATAAATGCAATTTTATTTTTTCAAACATAACTGAAAATACAGAAGATTTAGTAATTTTAAATACATAATGAATAAATGTAAACATTTTAATTTAGGTGTGTTTTTTGTTTTATAACTTTTTAGAAATATTTTTAAGTCATATATTTACATCAATCAAACATGTAATTCAGAAATAAGTTAATAGTGCTGTGACATTTGTTATTTTGTTCTACATTTAAAATAAATATATAAAATTGATTTATATTAATATGCTACATTTTGTTCTGTTTTTTGGTTAATAAACACATTTTCTTGCTCTTTATCATATGGAGAGCTCTTCCCTGGTGGCCGAGACCTCACCTACATGTAAAAACGTTCCAATAGTAGCTTTGTATTCAGTAATTAGGCTCAACTCTCCTCAGTTCAGGGGGCGGAAACATGTAAATCCACACTTTCTATAGCAGTAATTCTTATCCTGTTGTCTGGGGACTCCTTTGGGTCTGTGAAGTCTGCTCAGGGGGATCTGCGACTGCTTAAAAAAATTATGAATATTAGCAGATTAATACAGTGTATATAATTAAAGAAGCATAATGTACAATTGAAAATGTTAAACTGTGCTGTAAATGTGAAGGATGTTTAAAAATGGAGGCTAAAATTAGGTTAGTAGCCTCAGATTGATTTGTGGGAGCTGTGAAGGTGCATCAAACAGAATAAAGCATGGACGATGAGTATCCTCAACTTAATTAAGAAAATCTCCAATCTTCCTACTAAAATTGGAATTTTGTTTTTTTAATGAATTTATTTGTGACTTGAATGAAATATTTAATAATATGTATGTCTGTTTGAGTAAAGCTTGTGTCTGCATTGTGTGCAAATTATTTATGGTTTAGTTCAGATACACCTGTAGACAGCTAGAGAAGAGACGGAGGAACAACAAAACTCTGGTAGCCCACGCCGCCGTCAAAGCTGATGTCACCGCACACCACCTCCTTCTCAAAACATCAAAAAAATGGCCCTCCACGACAGCATCAACACCAATGCACACAAAAGCAAAGAACTCTTTACCATCTTCAAGGAGTTTGCAAAACCCAACAGTTAGACCACAGAGGTCCCACCCTCCCAAGACCTCTGCAACAAACTTGGCACCTTTTTCCACCACAAGATCAAGTAGATCTCCGCCAGCTTTGAGACCCAAGAAGCTCCCACCATACCCGCAAGCACTGCACCCAATGACGACACCCTGCTCAACTGGACCCTGCTCACCCCGGATGACACCCTCAAAACCAAAAATATCATCCACTCAGAGGCTCCCTCGGTCCCCTGCCAGCACTACTTTTTCCACATAGCTGCCACCTCCATCATCCCGAAACTACCCGCACCATCAACTACTCCATTGAGACTGCCACCTTCTCTGACAACTGGAAAAATGCCGAGATCAACCCTCTGCTGAAGAAGCCCTCTGCCGACAGACTGTAAGAACTTCAGACCCATCTGCCTGCTCCCCTTCTCAGCCAAGGTCATCGAGAAGGCCATCAACACCCAACACTCCAAGTTCATTGAAGCCATCCACGTCCAGGACATCTCCAAATTTGGATTCCAAAGCAACCATAGCACTGAGATCGCCCTCCTCGCCGCCACCGACGACATCTGTTTCCTCCTCGAATGGGGCGAAGCAGCAGCCCTCATCCTCCTGGACCTCTCGGCTGCCTTTGACACCGTCTCCCACCCGCCCTAAGCACGAGATTCCATGACGACAGCATCCGCCACAAATCCCTGGACTACCCTCTGCTCCTTACTTACCGGTCGACCATAGCAAGTCAGACTACCACCATTCCTCTTAGAACCCACAGAGATCAGCTGCGTAGTGCCCCAGGGCTCCTCTCTCAGCCCTACCCTCTTCAACGTCTCCATGGCCCCACTCAAAGCCCTTGTCAGGAACCACAGATGACAACCAGCCAAATCTCTCCCTCACCAATGAACCCACAGCCACCAGAAACAACTTCCGCGAAGGTATGAAGGCCGTCGCCACCAACATTTCGTTGACTGCTTTCGTTCGTGTTCACGAACGAAAGCAGTCAACGAAATTTTGAAGATAACCCTTGACGAAGGGCCAGACCAGGCCCGAAATGCATTGGGTAATGAAAAGCACTTGATAAGGAGGACCTATGTATCATTCCATGCTGCAGATTAAGGCCTGTATCGGCATGTCTACAAGCACTAAGGATTTAATGTAAAACATAGTGTTTAACATTTGACTGGATGAAAAGGAGCTACGATTCATAAAAAGTGGATTAAATGCAAATAAAACTTTTTGATAAGATTGGATTAATTTGTGGCATTTTTGACATGCCCATTTGAACGCTGTGCGTCCGAAGTGGGGTGGAGTTTCGCCCCACATCTCTCTATTTGATTCCCACGTGGCCGGGCAGTCCATGATTTCGGGCTTGCACGCACATAACTAATTAAACAAATTAACTACGAAGAAAACCTGTGAATAAGAGGTGTGCACTCTGTCATTCTCTTTGGCACTTTACATTAAACACATTACTTAGAGACAATCAATTATACTTGTGTAAATCACTGTATAGAAAATGTTACATAAGACTAAAGACTGCAAGGTGTAGGAGTCACATGACAACCATACTAGTAGGCTGTATAGTTTAATAGTGATTGGTCTGAAAAAACAAAAACTGAGAATTTAAAACATACTACCATGGTTGGGGGTTCTCTTTAATAACCAGAGTTGATTTCTATCCAAATGAACCCTTTTTCTGCAACATTAGGATAATCAGAGACTGGGGGGTGGGGGGAACATAACGCTCTAATTTATACCTTGCAGTTTGCATGCAGCTCTTAGATGACAGTTAATAGCTCACTGTTCAATGTTAGGATTTTAACTTATAAACTGCAAGTTCAGTTCAAAAGCTTTATTTCAACAGTTTGTCATAAAAGCACAACAATACAACACATAACGCACAATAAATAAGACATAATACAATACAGTTACAAGATAAAATAATTATTAAATTCCATATACTGTCGGATATCTAAAAATTATTAAAAAAAGATATTACTGTAACAGCTGTTTCCTTGCAGTTCTTATCCTCCAAGCCCAACCCAAAAATTTAGCTATACAACAGGCAAAGAAGGGACGAGCGTCTGAGCGCAATATGCGTAGAGCTTCCAAGTATGATCTTGTACCTAGGCTCCTACATAAAGGCTTCAACCATCTCGACCTAGGCACAGAATAAGCATGGCACTCAAACAACAAATGAGCTATGGACTCGACCCTTAAATTACAAAAGGGACAGTAAGGGACAGTTTGGTATGGAGGTTTCCAAGTAGACGTAAAAAATCCTAGGGGAAGAACACCCACCCTGAATTTGAAGTATAATGCTCTATCACCTGGGTTGAAGATTGCATCCAAATAAGGTTCTCTGAAAGGGATCTCCTTAACTAACAGAAACTGGGCGACAGATTTGCAATGATTAGGGTTACACAACCTCTCATTATCCACCCAGAGCCAATAGATCTTCTTGAGCATTTGTTTTGAGGGTGCTGTTCTATTGACCCAAGCATCTCCTAAACCCAGGTCATAGAGAAGTCGCTTAACCTCCCTGAGCCAGATTACCTTATACCAGCCGGATGAGGATAAGATTTCGCTGAGGGCATCTGCATAACTACTCAATTCAGGGACATTCCATAACCTGGCCCATAATAAAAGGGGACGTAGCCTAGCTTGCTCACTGATTGAGCGTGTGCCTGCATCTAGCAGGAGGGGAATTGAAGGGGTACTGTGGGGTAACTTCATAAGATCTTTATGAAAATTATTTTCGAGGTGTGTCAAAATGTCAACTCTTTGTATACCCCATAGTTCCGCACCATACAGTGCTGCACTCACCACCCTTGCCCTATAAATATCAAGTAGTGCCCCAATAGGTTTTAAAACTGAGGCACGTTGTTCCTTGAGCAGGGCCCCTGTGACCCTCTTATGGGTCAAAAACACCTTTTGGTGGTGCGCCTTCCAGGTCATATTGGCACACAGACGGATACCTAGGTAGTCAAATTCGTTGACTCTATCAAGGGGAACAGAGTCCAAGGAAGGAGGAACAGCCGCTTTCCTGGGAGGGTTAAGAACAAGGAATTTGGTCTTGCTTATGTTTATGGACAGGCCCTTGGTATCACAAAAGGCCTTAAAACTAGAAAGCAACTTTTGGATACCTGCTGGTGACTTTGAAATTAGGAGGGTATCATCCGCGAAAAGGAGCGTAGGTACTTTTCTGCCAGCCAAGGGTGGTGCGTCTGACGGCTGTTGAAGCAGATGCTCCACCACTCCGTTAACATAGAGAGAAAACAGAGTGGGGGCAAGCACACATCCCTGGCGGACGCCCCTATCTACGGAGATACGAGATGTTTTCTCCCCCTGGGTACCCCACCTAATCTGGGCAAAGTTGCTTTCGTGGAACTTTATAAGCAAGGCCAACAAATAGGGAGGTAAACCCAACCTACCTAAGACATTCCACAAATGGACTCGTGGGACCAGGTCGAAGGCAGTTCGCAAGTCTATAAAGACTAAATACAAGCTGCCCCCACCCAGCACAACCACTTTCCAGTATATCATTAAAAGGCGAAATGTCTGCTCGATGGTACCCATCCCTGATCTAAAACCTACCTGGAAGTCTGACAGAACCTGGTTTTCTTCGACCCACTGCAGGATCCTACCTAGTACCACTTTGCCCGCAACCTTTTGTGTTGAATCAAGCAGGCTAATAGGGCGATAATTAGCTGGGTCGTCCCGACAGCCTTTATTGAAAATAGGGACGACCTCAGCACCCCTCCATGAGTCAGGGAGAGAACCTCCCAACACAACCTCATTCAAAAGTGAGGCAATTAACCTACTCCAGGATAATGGATATTTCTTCAGCAAGTCACCCGGGATTCCGTCCGGTCCAGCAGCCTTGTTAGATACAATACAACTAATTGCCCTTGCAACTTCCTCAGTGCTGAAGGGGCAGGCATTAATGGAAATTTCGGCTGTTAAGCTGGCGAGGAGGCCCATGTTAAGATGGGGTACCCCACTTTGGACAGAGTACAGTTTAGAGAAGTGGGCAAACCAAAGATCACCAGGAATATTACAAGTAAACTGGGAATCAAGAGGTTTGTCCCTAGCTCTCAACAGCTCCCAGAACCCCTTGGAGTCTTTCCTGGTGCTTGCCTCCACTAGATCCCACCAAAAACTATAATCATGGGCCTCCTTTGCCTCTGCCACAACTTTTTTATAGAGTTTCCTCGCCCATCTAATGTTGCCTGTATCCTTACTTTTCACTGCGGAAATGAGTTCCCCCTTTGCAACCCGACATTTAGAGGAGTACCACTTGTTTCTTGCCCTAGGAGCACCTTTCGCAGAAACATTCACGCTGGATTGGGGTATAATAAACAAATCACTTAACAACGCAATGGTTTCTGTGAATATTGGTAAAACAGATTGGCTGGTGGTACCCAGGGCTTCAAGGCGCGGCCCCAATGCTGCCATAGTGGTCCCTGCCTGTGCCATCCTGTCCTCATCCGCTGCTACTTTAGCCCACTTTAGGTGCCTGCCACAGCGCGAAGGAGCAAGCTCATGGGAGGTTTTCCACTTATAGGGGATCTTAACTGGGTTCCCAGCCTGCCAGGGGGAAAACAATGTTAAGGAGAGAGGATTGTGGTCGCTATCGCAAGACGCAATAACCTCCATATCATAATGGAGTGACCACAGATTATAATTCAACACAACATAATCTATTCTAGAAGTGTGTCCCATCATGTTATAGGTGTGTGCACCCAAAGGATCCGATTTAGATCGACCATTGGTTGGTCTTAGGTCATATTCCATACAGAGTGCATTGATGTCTACCGCACTCTGGGACCATTTAGGGATCGGGTCTAGGGTCAGGGTGGGAATACCTCTCCTTATATCCTCATCCCAAGTATCCAAAATATCCTCCCTGGCCAATGGCTCAAAACAGCAATTAAAGTCGCCTGCGAGAAGAATATAAGAATCAATACAGCAGGCGGCTAAATCGTTGCTTAATCCTGTGGAGGATAGAGTAGAAGACCCGCCCCTGGCCCCCCTTAAATAGAGGTTAAAGACTTCCAGCTTCCTGCCCCCTGGGCATAGGATGGTTATCCTCTGAAGATCAGGAGAATGCGTAGGCTTTTGGGTTACACTTAAACCTAAAGCAATATTAACCCATATAAGAAGGCCACCCGACGGGCGACCTTTACATCCATATTGATGGGAAGCTGGAACAAAGTAGGTCGTAAAGCCCACTCGGTGCTTAGGTTCAAGGCACCACGTTTCCTGCAAAAGACAGATGTTATAAGGGTCCAAAAAGGCATTCCATTCAGGGATTTCAAAATTACGGGCAAGCCCTGCTACATTCCAACTTATAATCTTTAACAAAGGGACGTCTGGGATAATCTGCCTTGGAGGGTTATCTACTGTGGCCAAAATGGACGCAGGTCCTACCCCCTCCGCAGTAGATCTATTTAGCCTAGGCAGTTGCTCAAACTGATGGTAATAGGGAGCCATTGCTACATCAGTCAACCTCCTGATTGATGAAACATTTTGGATTGGCGAAACATTCTGAATTGGAGGCAAGGGGATCGTACAAGATGGATTCAGTTGATCCGTTACTACTTGGGAGTCAGAAATGCATGGCGTATACAAACTCACCTCTATAGGTAAAACAGAAAACGTTCCCTCTAGACTTGGGGGGCTAACAACCGAAGGATCAGTCACTACAAGAAAAGAGTCATTGTGCCCCAAAACCTGTGGTAAAGGGACTTGGGGAACAGGTTGGCATACGAGTCAATCTACCTCCTCAACTGCAAGTAACAAAAGGATCTCTCTGACAAAAGCAGTAACCCACAAACCTATTTACATTGCGTGCACGTTGTGATCTGAATGTTGCATGTCCTTTGCAGCAGGTACATTAAGATTCTAAGCTACCTTTCCACGAGTCAAAATTTCCACTAGACTAAACTCTGACCTCTCTCTAGAAGAACATTAATCACCGGAGTTATCATGGCATTTCTATTGTTGCTGAAAATGTCTGGAGGCCAGGAAGGAGGCAGCAAGTGCATTTAAAACCATAATATACTTGCAAACATGATGGCCCCACCCGAAGTCAGTGCCCGGAGCGATCGCACCGCCCTAGAGATGCCGTGCTCAAAGGTCCTGTGACCTCAGTGACAGGTTCACTGTTGCTCTAGGATGTGCTACTTCGTGGGCCTGCCGACATGACTGAAGGTGAACTTCAGTATGGATTGTGGTGGACAGGCCTTCGAGGGTAACCCACCCTTGCCACTGTTAGGGTCCACCTGCTGGGGCTAAGACACCTGGGAGTCTTGCGGGCCTTCTAAGGTCTAGCATGGGAATGAGCTCTCTCAGGAGTGATCTAGTGGACTGGTCATGAAAGCTGAACCTGGTTCCCCAGTTCCAAATTCGGCAGGTCTGACCATAGTGACACATCCTCCACCCCCTCCCCACCGAACACCATACTGCCCCACTGAGAGAAACTCACACTGCCTTCAACTACAACCCAATTGTGCCCCGGTATAAACACCTGGAAGCCACTCAATTCAAATTACGCACTAGACAAGAGCAATATGCTTCCTAAAAAGAAAGTAACAATATCCTGGAAAAAGCAAACACTCAATGGAATGTATAATTAAGTAAAGCATGTGCAATGTAAGCAGGAACAACATGTTTACCTTAATGCTTTTATATACTCATTCTTCATAAATTAATTAGTGATTTTGTCTGAAAAGTTAAGGACGTGACTACATGGCCAGGAAGGGACCTGTTTTAATGCCCATTGCTTCTATCCTTACAGAGCGTGAGCAGTACGGTTTAAAAAGACCACATCCATGAACACATTAACCAGGAACTGTAGCACCCCCAGGAATGGTGCACTTCCTCACCTGGGGAAAACAATGTTGTTCAAAGAAAGACGAGAATACGAAAGTAGCACTTCACTGGCAAACTGGAAAGTGGCGCTAATGTATTTAGGTGTGAAGAAGAAAACCAATCTGGCCACTTTGCGACAGCTTCGACTTGCTTTATTTATTTATTTTTCAGATTTTTAACATTTTATTTCTCTCCATCCAGAGGCTGCACTTTGGAATAGAAAAATGTCAGAAAAAGATTACCTTTCCAGCAAAAGTGTTTTTCTTTTTTGGATCCATTTCACAGGGTGAGAACCGAGGCTTGTGGTTTTCAGTAAGTGAGGAGGAGCGAGACAGAAAGAGAGGGAACAAGAAGCAGCTGACAGTGGCAAAGCAGAAGTGGACACTGTCCTCGTCTTCTCTGGGCATGAAGGAAAAGCCAGAGTCCTTTTCATTCTCTGCTCACCCGCCCCCTGCACGCCGATCCTTATCTGTAGGCTATTTCAGCCGTCCTGAGACACATATTTTAAACAAAGAAGTAGGGGTACGGATTCGATTAAATTTAAGAAGTAGGGGCAAGCAGTGCCCTGCCGATTCCGCCCACTTCGATCCCTGGTTGGAGCAGGCAGATAGTGTGAAAGAACAAGCATGTGGCAAGCGTTGGAAGTGTCAATTGTAACGGAACAAGCAAGCTGAAGCTGACACTAATTACGAAGCCTGTGATTGTGCTGCCTCTGCCCCTAGGTCTAGCTCCACCCTCTCCCTGGCTCCGTCCCCTACTCACCCTGCAGCAGCTCGATCTGTCGGAGTAAAGATTCCTTCTCCACCATCTTCTAGGTCTTACCCCCAACTCAAACCACCGGGTCACCGGAGCGCGCCACGGCAGAGCAGTGCCATAGAGAACAGATTGCACCGAGCGTCAATAGACAGGACCGGTCAAGGAAATAGACAAGGGAGACCAGGACAGAGTTTGCTGTTGTTGTCATAGCCATAAAGTTAGGACAACGAAATTTGACGTTTCACGGGCACAGTAGAGGGAGAGGACTACGATGTTAGCATTAACCAAATAGAGGATTACACACCTTCTGTCTTGCTAAGAGCCTAGTACACCCAATTGCCTTACCTTCAATGATATAATAAGCATTTGCAATGCAAGAGGACTCGAATTTACGTGAGACCTAATGCATTGCAGATGGAGTTCGGGTGGACGGACTTGATTAAAGCATGAAAAACGGGAGTGGGAGGGGCAGGAGAGAATGCACGTACAGCGGGAGGGGGTGGCACGGGTATAAAGTAGTGCTCAGGAAACACCAGTAAAGGGGCCAATAGCCGTGGAAGGAGACACGGCTGTGATGAGGCGGGACTAGCAGCCTCTAAACCAATCAGAAGGCAGCATTTAGAAGCAACAAAGCCACAAGCCAATGAAAAAGTGGGCGGGGCTTCCCTCACTAATAGTGTATACTGCATGCCTCGCAAAGCGAGCGGCGCATGAGCCGCACCGCTAGGCGAGACCTAAAAAGGGGTACGATAATGGGGCCTTATGTGAACTGTGGACTAATTACGCTATTGAAAATATCAAAGATGTTTTATTTTTCTATCCGATGTATGACGCAAATAGATTGGACCTCTGTGTCTTACCTTGGGTTTCCACAATTTTCAACCAGCTGTTGGAATATTTTTGACCAATTCTTCCCCTTATATTGTTTTTGGCCTGAGCAGATTTTTGCATGTTGTATTCTAAATTAGAAAGAGGAAAGGTAAAATGTTTTAAATCTTTTTAGCATATGCTGTTGCCATTGAAGTGATGTTTTATTTAATTTATTTTTTGTTATGTGCATATTAGTTTAGATTGTGTTCCTCGTATTTTATGTGTGCTGTGTGCAGCTCGATGCATCATTACTGACTGCCTATTATACACATATGTTTCTGCACGCGAGTGGTGGCCTCTACAACACTAGATCTACAGGTTCTATCAGTAGATTTTTAAACTCAGTCAGATGACTAGTGGACCGATTTTAGGTTTTTATCACTGGACTGTGCTCTGAACCAATTTTATGTGGAGTTTCTCTTCTTCTGACCCCATGCTATGGTGCACTTTATTAATACTACAAAAACAAATGATGTGTTATTGTATGTTTTATTTATGAATAACTTTTTAAGGTTTATGACCAAAATAATGTATTTTTGGATGATGATCATTTTAGCTAATTCAGAAGGGTGTTTCTTATGTTAATCAACCACTCCATCTCCCAACATAGTTTATCCTGGTTCATCAGTGAAAGGAAAGTGGAGAGGTGAAGAGTATATTAGAGAAGGAGCTAAAAATTCTGGATGAAAAATGTATTTATTAATCATTTCTCTTTTATTTACCATACCCTGTTGTTTTTGTAATTCCTACTTTTCAGTTCATAGATCTGGATATTTAATGTGTTCTTCATATGTTACTTTCTCTGTCTCTATTTCTCTCACTTTCAAAAATGTTCTTGACATATTTCAGCCTTCCTTCTCCTTACTCTGTAGGGAATCCTTCTTTGTCACACTTCCTTTATGTCTTCCCATTTCTCACACTCATTCGAGGTTGATATATGTCTCATGTTGGTCTCCTCTTCAATCCACTCCACTGCCCTGCTATCCCATCCCATGCCCTTCCCTCCCCCTCTTCCTCTCCTCTCCTCGCCTCTTCTCCCCTCACATCACCCCTGTAGGTGGAGCCCTCAGATGTTACTCTTACAAACCGGGAGAAGAGGAGAAGATCGTGGATTGTGATCCTAATATGGATGTGTGTTTCCACATGAATTTAGGGGGACGTGAGTATTTATGTATTTTATTTATTTGAAAAGTTTATAAAGCACAAACAGCGACAGAAGTGCCTCTTGACACTGATTGATACAAGCTAAGACAGCTGATAATGCTGCAAAGACAAAAATTCCCCAAATACTCAAATGCAAGGATATTGTTTGAATAGCCCCATTTTTAAGTGTCCTAAATTTAGTATGGTTGGTTTGAGACCTAACCAGCAGAGGGAGTTGGTTCAAGTCTTTAGCTGTGTGATCAGAAAGAGCTCCTCAATACACTTGTGCTTAAAAAATAAACTTATTAAGTACACCTTGACATAGACTTCCTCAGTATCAGATTGTCAACATCAGTTCAAAACAATGTAAGAAGTGACATCCTGCTCCCTTTACAGGATTGGCCACATGTCCCACCCACAGCTACAACACATATTATAATTTGTTGCTAGGAGGGCAAGGACTTGAACCTCTTCCATTGCCCCAAGCAAGAATTACCAATGGCAGTAACATGGATATGAAAGGTAGGGCAAGGGGTAGGAGTTGCTACCATGAACTACCCCTAATTGACATCTGTGTATCTAACAATTACACTAAGGCTCTCATTCCAAGAGGTCTGGAGGAGTATGACTCGATTAGATACCACTATGGTCCATTCTGAGTACCCTGGTGGTTCGGAGCTTAATATTACTGAATCTGAAAATACTGGGCCTGTAAATTCCTGGATCCACTGGAATCAGAGCCTTATGTGATGCTATAGGGGCTGCAAAAACTCCTGCCCCCAGCCCTTGTCCTCCCATTTCATGGTGCATGCAACACACAACAAAATAAAAAAGAAGTCTATGAATACTAAATATTTTTTGAGAGGCAGAGGTCACTAGAAAATACAAATGTGGCCTTGGTTAATTTGCCTGCAAAGCCAGGAAGAGATGAATTGTGAAACACACAAACTCCTTCTCCTTCCTATGAAATGTAGTGCTCAAATTATTAACTGGTAATCTTCATTACTCCAATTCTTTCCTACTCCTCCCAGTACTTATATAACGTGCCTGTTCTCCAGTACTGCTAACTACTTCCTAAAGATGTTTTCTCTTTCTATCCTTGGAATAAGGATTTACCAATAAATCCCCTTTTTCCTCTCAGGATAGTCTGTTTGCCATCAAGCCCTCAGCAAAAAAGGCAGATGAAGTACACAAGGGCGGGATGAAGGTTTTGTAAGCAATAGGTCGAGTAAGGGAGAATCATAGTAATGAAGGTTACTCATAAGTAATTCGAGTATTACTCCTTCTTTTCCTTCTTTGTCCCATTCCTTACCTAATGAGGTTTGACCAAGCTTACCCCCTCCCTTCATCAGTCAAAAGAACAAACAAAAGAATAAAAGCTGAATAAAGCTGGAAGAATCTTACATAGGAGCCTATTAGGATGTCCGCCCGCCACCCTAGCGGTGCTGGGACCGGCCGCCAGTGGTGCGGCCGTCCCGTGGCGGTGGCATCCCCCATCCACATCATTGTGGCAGGCGGTGCACACAGCACCTCCCGCCACAAAGTTTTGCTTGCACATTGTGCATTTGCAGGCACAACGTGGTAGGCACAGCGTGGTGCCGGCCATGTCATCCATGCAAGTGCAGGGGTGTACCTATACAGGGGGGTACCATAGGTACTCCCCATGTGCCCCCCACCACCCCAACATCCTGGGGGCCCGCAACGGGCCCTCAACTGTGGAATCCGCATGCCGTTGCTGCCACGGAAAGGCTGCTTCCCGCTCACATTGTAATATCGATGGCAGTGTCTAGCAGACACCTCCATCAGAGTCAACCCTTTTCCACCCGGTCGACTCGTCGATGGGGCGGAAAAGCGGTGGACGGTCTTCCCGTCTGCCGCGGTACCCCCAGCCATCATAATTTGGCTGGGGAAATGAGTGGCGGGAGGGGAATGATGTTGGGCAGATCGCCACTGCCATGCGGGAGGTGACGATCCGCCCAAGGGGTCTTAATAGACCCCTTAATATCCATTCCATACTTATAAACCATAAAGATCCACCCTCAAAACAGGTTTTGGAAAGAATGTCTTAAATGTCCTCCCGGGTAGTGTGTGTTTTCTACGATGGTAGAAAAGGAACACACAGTGTTGTTAAAATACCCCTCACACACCAAAAGGGCCCTTGGTGTCATGCTTCATCATAGGGGTCTTCCCACCCCTCTACGGGACTGGGCGTGCTACAACCTACGACTACGTGGGAGCACCTTTTGGTTTGTGAAAAAACAACTAAGTGTTTTGTAAGGGAGTGAGTGCAAGGGTCAGGAGTGGATGGGTAGGTGAGTTTAAAAAATACCTGGCTCGTCGGTTTTAATAAATCTTTAATATACCTGTGAGCTGGTATTAGTAAAAATAAGGGGGCAGAGGTAGATATGCCTCAATGAGCTGTGCCTCCTAGGTGTGTCAACATGTTTTGAAGCTCTCCAGGCTTCTTCATCAGGACTTGAATGATCCCTATCTACACTCACGTTTCAATGTGTACTGCAAAATTATGCTAATAGTCACAAGAGTTATAGTGCATATCGTTTCCCAATGCACTAGTTGGATACCTGATTAAGTATCATGTATTAGTTCATTTGAAATAAAGAAAGGAGGTACAAGTGTTTTAATGCGCGACACATAATATAGCCAGCCATGGTGAACGTAAATATACCTGTGATAAAGAAGTGAAATGAGTCACCATGTATGTCTTTATCATTAATCTCACTGCAGTTCAATGGTGGCGTGTCCCGCTAAAGTAATAGGAGGAAAACGAGACAGACAAAGACACACATACATTATACATAAAGCACACACACTATGTCAAAGGATCAGGTATCACGATCCCTACGGTTGGGTTGAAAAATGCATTATTTGAAAAAAGGGGGGGTGTTGGTAGGTTCTGAATTGGAGGAGCAGAGTGATTGAAAAGAGTAAACCTACTCGAATTGACAGGTAAAATTGCCCCATGAGCCTGTAACGGGGTGCCTGTCTCCGCAACCTAGAGAGAAACGAATATATGCAAAGTCATCAGTACCGGTAAAGGGTACTTCGGCGTACCATCGTACTGATTGCTCAGAGGTGATCCCCGGCTATGCCGTACTCACTGTTACTGGGTCATTGCCCCGTTGTGTCTGGCCTCCCGCGGCTCCGCTGGACAATGGAGCCTAGTGGGCGGAGGTTTAAATACGATCGTTAATTGGAGTTCCCGCTGTGGCGGGAATCGCGAATAGCAAACACCTATGCAAGTCAAAAGAGTTTAGAGGCTGGAGTGCTAACCCGCAGTATATTCCGATGCTGTTACAGGTTTGTCCGTTATCCGGATTTAGAGTACGCCTCAATATACATGAGGAGTGAAGGGGGCGCGTAGAGCACTGTGAGTACGGATCGGGTGTACACGTGATGACGTGTGCACCGGTAAGATGAGGCTGGGGCTCATTCAAGTCCTGATGAAGAAGCCTGGAGAGCTTCGAAACATGTTGACACACCTAGGAGGCACAGCTCATTAAGGCATATCTACCTCCGCCCCCTTATTTTTACTAATAGCAGCTCACAGGTATATTAAAGATTTATTAAAACCGACGAGCCAGGTATTTTTTAATCTCACCTATCCATCCACTCCTGACCCTTGCACTCACTCCCTTATAAAACACATAGTCGCTTTTTCACAAACCAAAAGGTGCTTCCACGTAGTCGTAGGTTGTAGCACGCCCCGTCCCGTAGAGGGGTGGGAAGACCCCTATGATGAAGCATGACACCAAGGGCCCTTTTGGTGTGTGAGGGGTATTTTAACAACACTGTTTGTTCCTTTTCTACCATCGTAGAAAACACACACTACCTGGGAGGACATTTAAGACATTCTTTCCAAAACGTGTTTTGAGGGTGGATCTTTATGGTTTATAAGTTACTGAAGGAGGACGTATCCATCTCCACTACTGTTGTTAAGTAGTAACTCTCTACTCCCTTTTTGTTTTTTTCATATCCATTCCATACTCCTGATGCATTTAAGTCATACATAAATTTGTGTTGAGTACAAATATTTATCTGATCTCTGGTACCATAACAAACATAAAAAAGGAAAGCAAAACATGTCAACAAGCTGACATCGATCCCAAAATAAGCTTTAACCCAAAGTGTAACTCAGAGTCGCGATTAAGATGCAATCTATTATGAAAAATATATGTTGAAGGTGAGGCCTACGTTGCAGCCTCACAAATCTCTCTAAAATAAACCTCTGCCCATTCAGCCCAGGAAGATATCATTCCTCTAGATGAGTGAGTCTTCATTTTCTCAGTGATCACCTTCCCACAACCCAGATAAGCTGTGGAGCAAACTGATCATATCAATTGTGCTTTAGTGGAAGAAGTTGTTTTTTCCCTTCTCTTAACAGGTTTGAAATTTACAAAGTGGGCATCAGAGAGCCCATATTCTATCTCTTAAGGTAGTTCTCATAGCACTTAAACATCCAGGAGATGCATCCAAGGTCCGTATTGGTATTATCTGGAGGTAAGTAATGGAGAAAAATCTCTTGATTCCTATGGAAGTTAAAATTCACTGTGAGAATTAAATGCTCAGTTTGGGTGCACCACCTGTTGTGGTAAGCTCTTAGCATTAAGATTTTATCCCACCCCAGCTGACACAGTTCCCCTTAACCATCTCCTCTCTCACAACCACAACATTTTGGCATGTAGAAGTCTAATGGTTCCCAGGGCTCGGACCTGGCAATTCTGGGGCTGACTATAGGCACCCCGTGCTCGCACCACCTGCGCATCAATATGGCTCACATCACTGACATCCGATCCCTCACCTTAAACATCCATGACATACACACCACTAGAAAATGCTATGCTGTCCGCTCCTACATCAAAAGCTAGCAGGCGCAGGGTATTTTACTCGAGAGACACAAGTCACGGCCGGGAAGTTGGACCATTTGAGCAGGCACTGAAGGGACTTTTTCCCACCACAACCTATTCAGCGTGTCCATGTGGATATATCCTGGGGTCCCCTATCAGGAAACCGGTAGGACAGTAGACAGGGATTGGCATTACGCCCTTCTCAAGGGCCACCTAGATTGCCTGCCAGTTCTAATTGGAAGTGTTTATACGCCCAAGGCCGAGCAGGGGCCACCTGGGATACTCTTTCCTCTGCACTTGCCCATACCACTGAGTCACCATGGTTGTTAGGTGGAGATTATAACTGCATTCTTGACCTAGCACTAGATAGATCCCATCCTCCCCTGCTGCATCCCCTCCACACGCAGAGGTGGATAACTTTCAAACCTGGATACTCCACTGGGTGCTTCCAGATGCATGGCGTTCCCGACTTCCTACATCCTGGCTTTACTCCTTCCTTTCCATTCCGCATAGCCGGCACATGCACCTTTAGCATTTCCTTGGCTCTCCTTGGCTCCTACCCCTTATTCAGCATGCAGACTATCTGGGAAGAAAAGTCTCTGATCATTATGTGCATGTCATGGACCTCAAATGGCCCTCCCGCCTCCCACACCCACTTGAAACTGCTGTGAGACTGTCTTAATGACCCGGTAGAGCAGGGTGTATGCATCAGGCAGTACTCTGCTGAAAACCACAATTACAGCGTCCACTAGTCCAGAATGGGGCGCCTTCAAGGTGGTCGTGTGTGGAGCCTGTATCCAGCAGATAGCAGTAATCCACAGGACCTTGGAGAGTGGCATAGGGGCAGCTGAGTGGGCCCTAGCTTATCAATGTTAATCAATAGACACTGATCCCATGCTAGTCCCACAAGCTAGTAGACATGAAAATTGCATACGCTGCTCTCCTTGAAAACGTACAGCACTATAACGTCACAGCACACGCAGGTAAAGTCCATCGGGAATGCAACACACCTGGCAGACTCCTAGCTTCACTAGTCCGACAGATGTCAGTGAATCATCCCATAACCGAAGTGGTCGATCTTTCAGGTGTTACAGTCCGCAACCAGGCTGGTACGCTGCCAGCATTCTATGAGTAGTACTCATCCATTTACCGGGAACCCCCAGCGCTTCCGGCAGAACATGTGGACATGTTGCTGGTGGGCATTGTTCTCCTCGCATCTCGATCCCCAAAAGACTCTCTTTGGACACGGCTATCACAACAAAGGCCGAAAAAAAGTGATCTCTGACCTTGCCTGGAACAAAGGACCTGGCTTAGATATCCTCCCCCTTGAGTATTACCATACTTTCTCATCATTCCTGGCACCCGGGCTGGCGGATATGTGCAGGGCTGTGCTAGGGGGTGAGGAGCTTCCTCCATCGCTTTGTGAGTCTATCCTTTTGTCCCTCCCCAAGCCAGACAGGGAACCCACACAGTTAGCTTCTTTCAGCCCATTGCGATTCTCGGGTGGATTCTAAATTCCTATGCCAAATTCTAGCTGAATGATATGCTCAGATCCTCCAGGAGCTGGTGGACCCCAGTCAAAACTGCTTTGCTCCGGGCCTTAGCACTTCTCAGAATATCCGCCGCCTCTCAATTTGAAGGACCAGGTAAGGGGGTAGTTCCCATAGGGGACTTGCCTCATTGTTGATTTAAAAAAGGCATTCGATGCCATGGCCTGGCATTACCTGTTTGCAGTGCTCACTCACAATCGAATCAGACCCTAGCTTTTAGGTTACACAAAACTATTGTACCCCAACCAACGTCCAATATTCGCCTAGTTCATTTTGTATCGGCTTGCTTCCCGGGGGTTGAGGGAAGAGGTAGTGATGTCTGCTCTCCCCCTGCTATTTGTGCTGGTATTGGAGTCTCTGGCTGTGCAGTTAAATGAGAGAGGTCTGGAATTGGGCAGTCCGTTGGCTGGTAGGACACATGCAGTGTCCTTATTTGCAGATGATCTACTTGTATACCTGAGGATCTAACAGCCGACTTAATTTCCCACTGAGATACGCTAGTGGCCTATGCCACCACAGCTGGACTTTGAGTTAACTGGGTGAAGTCAGCTATATACCTGCACAGCCATGGGCAACCGCCTCAGGACATATACCTTGGTGACACCTGCCTAAATTGATACGCACAAATGACGCAGTACTTGGGGGTCCACTTCTACCACACTCTCCTGGAACCTTATTAGGGGAACCTCCACAAGGCCTTGCGGGTATCCGGTACTAATTGCACTTCTGGCGGTCCCTTCCAAAAGGCACCTATTGGTAAAATCGTCCTTGCGAAAATAGATATGCTGCCCTGTCCTCTGTACTACTTTGTGAATCTCCAGGTTAGACTCCCTGGCTCCTTCTTCAGGGAACGGGCACTCTCCTCTGTACAGTAACATGGGGATCCAGGCATTGGCATGTTGCACTGACCAAATTGTAGCTGCCAGGGAACCAAAAAGACTTTGGGGTCCAGTGCCTTGAAGCATACTTCCAGGAGGCACAGCTCCAATGGATGTCCCGTTGGACAGCTTGGATATACCTGGATGAGGCCAGCTCAGGCCTCAGGCCCTTACCGGTAGCAGCGATCCTACATCTCCTTTTACGGAAGGTATGTTTCATAGCCCCCTGGCCCTTGCAGGTGGTTGTCGCTTCTCTGGTAAGACTCCGCTCTATGTGGGTTTCAAAGTCTTGTCTTATGACATCAACGCCTTTAGAAAGCCTAGATACTGAAGGTTTAGCTGCAAACAGCTTATTCCACGGGCATCTGAATGTCTTTATTGTAGATCAATGCAATCTGAGGGTGGCCACAGACATTCCTCATCAAATCACCCTATGAACTGGAGGATAATAGGAACTGAAGTCTTAACTGGAGAGAAACATCTGTCTCTCTGCATGAAGAATCATCTTCTGGCAGCTTGTACTGATCTGGGAATAGAACAAGAGAGGCCCTAATTCAAGAACCCCTCCCTCTCCTTATCCAGAAAAAAACAGAATTAGGCCAGAGAATTCAGGGGTAGTTGTGGCTGCAACAGGGGAGCAGTGCTCAATGGCATTATACATTAATGCCCCAATGCCAACCTCCTCAAGAGCGGAAACAGCCGTCGCCTTGTCCGAAATGGCAGAACGAACATCATTCCCTCTGGAGTCTTGTCAGCTGACTTGGAAACACTGGAATGGACAGAAGGGCCAAGGGCTGTCCAGGGCATCTATTGCCATAGTTGGATGATTCTGAAACATTGACAGGCAATTTAGGAGTTGAGAATTGTGATGAGTTGTGAATAGTTGACTTATATGACACCCTCACCTTCTGAAATCTGCCAGAAGATTATGGTGCTGAGGACAAAGTCCCGGGAGCTTGGAAACATTCTGTGCAGGTAATCCACCTGAGTGTTTATGGACATCCCATGATGTAAATGGCTCTGAGATCAAGTAGATTAAACTCCTTCCATGTGCAAATCTATTGCACCACCTGTTTCAGAGAGCTGAAACCCAAACCGAACTGACCGTTCAAGTAGGATATTGCCACTGTATTGGCAGTATGAGCCACCAGAGCTCTTCCCTTCGACACATGTGCAAAGCACTGAACTGCTCTCCAGACAGCTGTTAATTCCCCCTGTTGCAGCATCTTTCCAGTTCTGAACCCTGAGAAAGACTCTGGGTTTTTCAGCCTGCACCACTGTCGACCAACCCCTGCTACTGGCATAAAAATATAAACATAATCCGGTATTTGTAAAGCACAAAACTAATCACCCCTAAGGGTCCCAAGGCGATGGGGGGCACAGGGGGAAATTAAGTGAGCTATTGCCCAGAGTCACATGGTGCTGGGCTGCTGTCGGTGATCGAACCGTGAGCCCTGTGCTCCAGAGTCAGCCATACTGTCTGCTGTGCCACACTTCTCCTTAGCTCAAAAGTGCAGCAGTTTCAGTCTTCTTGATGGTACAGCCTTTCATTGTGAGGTTCTAGGGCAGCAGGGCAGTCCTTCTTCACTCCTCTCTTCTTCTCCAATGTAAATGAGGAGCAGGGTACCAGGGGTGCCATATTTATTCCAGAAACAAGCACCTAGAAGACCACATGGTCACTTGCCAATGGGTTACTGGTTCCCCTCCTTTCTAGTAACAAAGTTACTGTGATGTGTGGCACCTGGCAATCTCCGAGTACCCCATTATGGACCCTTTCACAATGGCATGCCCTTCCTTTGTCATGGGTCGCAGGGAAGCCCACCCTAGGGGTGTGGCTGCCAGAAGGCTGCAAGCTCCAGAGCAAAACTGGTTTGAACACATGTTTCCCTTACTTAGCTTTGTCTCCTATTACTCTGTAAGATCAAAAGGCATCCTGGCATTGGCATGTTACCAGTTGCCCTTCAAAGGCGCATTTACCTTTTAAACCTGTTTTGTGGGTTAGCACCATGAGTGGCCATACTGGGAGAGGAGGTAACACCTCACTCTGCAGCAGCTTCCTTTGTTCCCGGGCCTGAGAGTCCTTCACACATCTCCCCAGGTGGTCAGTACTGTGTTTAAATATCTGGGCCCTTGTGAGGTCACTGAACTAGCTGGAGTACAGGGTGATAAGCAAAAGGACAATTGAAAAATGTTGCTGTTAAGACATATTAAAACTCATATGTCTTACTTAAATATATATGGCTCCCTGCCATGGGCTTCATATGCCTACTTTACGGGAGACAATATATACTCTTAAGGGTAGTGGTGGCTTTGTCATTAGGTGTAATGGCAAAGTCGAACTAGCAGTGTGAAACACTGCCCATTCAGTCTGCAGTGGAAGGCTGGGGTCCATTTTAATATGTTACGTGCAGGGTGGTACAGACAATGCTGCAGCCCTGGGTGAACACTGCCTTACATGCCCTTGGTACCCTGGGTACCACATACTAGGGACTTATAAGTAAGTCAGTACTATCCAATTGGGTGTAGCCAATTTAAGTATCTTTGGTATAGAGTTAGAATACTGACACTGAGGTCTGGTTAGCAGGCCTCAGTGCAGTCTCACATAAAAAAACAAGCAGCTAATAGTCCAAATGGGGGCAAAAAGTGGGGAGAACTTGGAAAAAGCTGTTTCCTTGCACCTTGTTGAAACCACTGGATTGGAGTATGCAAAAAGAGATCCCTGTTCGAAGCTGCAAACTTCTGTAAGTGCGCTGGGTATGCCCAGACCTGGGACCCGGGCTCACTATGGCACTCAATTCAAACTAGCCTGGCTGATGAGGGGTGATGCCCCAAAACCTGTTTCAAGATGCTTGTTTCCAGGCCAGAGAGGACCTTGCTTGGCAGTTTGGAGTTTGGGCTGGACTGGTCCCATGAGGCACAAGGTCAAGACTGATTTGCATATAGCTGGGTTTAAACTGGGGTGGCAAGGTGAGCAAAAAAACAATGGATTTAACCCAGATTTTCTTGACTGTGGGTGTATGTTTGATTTGGTCTGCATTCTGTCCCTCATCTGTGTGTCTTTTCCTTTCTCACCCTAAGTGGGCATGGTATGCCCAGACGCGGTTCCCTGGCTCACTGTGCCACTGCATTCAAGCTAGCCTGGCTGATGAGGGGTGATACCCTGAAACCGGTTCCAGGATGTTGTTTCCTGTCCATTTAGGACCTGGCTTGGCAGTTCGGGCTGGACTGTTCCCATGAGGCACAGGGTCAAGACTGTTTTGCATATGGCTGGGTCTAAACTGCGGTGGCATGGTGAGCAAAAGAACGATGGATTTAACCCAGATCTCTTGACTTGGGGTGAATGTTTTATTTGCTCTGCATTCCATCTGTGTGTATTTTGCTTTCTTCCCCTAAGTGTGCCGGGTATGCCCATATGTGGGTCTCCAGCTCACTGTGCCACTCGATTCAAGTTAGCCTGACTGATGAGAGATGCCCCAAAACCGGTCGCAGGATGCTTGTTTTTGGTCCAGGGAGGACGTGGCCTAGCAGTTCGAGCTGGACTGTTCCCATTAGCACTGGGTCAAGACTGATTTGTATATGGCTGGATCTAAACTGGGGTGACATGGTGAGCAAAAGAACAATGGATTTAACCCAGATCTCTTGACTGGGGGTGAGTGTTTGATTTGCTTTGCATTCCGTCCATCATCTGCGTGTCTTTTGCTTTCTCGCCCTAAGTGCGCTTGGTATGCCGCGACATGGGTCCTGCGCTAACTGTGCCACTGAAAGGCTGGACTGTTCCCATGAGGCACAGGGTCAAGACTGATTTGCATATGGCTGGGTCTAAACTGGGATGGCATGGTGGGCAAAAGAACAATGGATTTAACGCATAGCTCTTAACTGGGGGTTACTGTTTTATTTGCTATGCACACCGTCCATCATCTGTGTGTCCTTTGACATTATCCACCATGCAACACTCTCCTGGACAGCAGGAGGTACTGGAATTAGGTCCCTGGAGAGGCAACCAGTGATTGAGAATGTGAAGCACCACCTACCTGAGTTGTTGTGCCTAAGGAGCAACACTTAGAGTTGCTGCCTGTGAAAGGAAAAAAGAAAAGAAAGAAATACATAACTCTACTTTCCTGAAAATCACAAAAAAGAAAATTACAGTTTGCTATATTTCTTTGTACTTGAAACCACTCTCTCGCTGAGGCTTTTTGTCTCTTCAACAACATCTGTAGCAGGCTTCTGAGTTTGACTTTCCTGGACTACTGAAGACATGCCATCCTGTGGATCATGTCGAATAAGATCCCTATATTCTCCAACCTCTGAGATGGCCAGAGGGACATCTTCTGCCAGTTTATTAGGAACGCAAAGTTGTCCAGCATCTGGCCTTTTAACTCTATGTCCCTTATTGACTGGCTCTGAGTTGGAGATTAGATTAGAAGAGCATCCAGATATGGGTGGGCTACCACCCCAGGGCAAGGGGAAGACATAAGACAGGATCCAAAACATCTGTAAAACCTCTGGGACAGGTCTTCAGCCCAAAACTTAACACTTGAAACTGCCAGTGATGGATCAGGACAGCAAACCTGAGGAACATTAATTGGAGCAGATCTATGGGAATGTGCAGGTTGGCATCTTGTAAGTTGATTTGTATAGGAAAATTACCCCAGGATAGGAGAGCACTGACCTGTTTCAGTGTGTTCATCTTGAAATTCATAGTTAGGATATACTGGTTCAGCAATGTCATGTGTATAATCATTCTGAATTCTCCTGAAGCCTTCTGAACAAGCAACACCCTGTGGGAGCAACCCAGATCCAGAGACAGAGTGAATCGCTTCCGTTGACCTGTACAAAAGATATACTGTCCCAGAGGACTTCCATTTTTATCATATTCCTGGGCCAAACCATCTGAACAAAATGGGGTACTTAAAAATCTAGAAGTAATTCTATGAAGTATCACTAAGAAACAAGCTGCTGAATATGCGTATATGATATTAAATCTCCTGATATTTGATAACAAAACTGCAGATGACCTCCCACTGGCCCCGTAGAGGTTACGGCATAGTCAGGACCTCAGTGGTTTTTTTTTGCCTCTCCCGGCTGATTGATTTTCCTTAGGCTGAAAACAGTTCTTATTCTGGTAGAAGTCAGTCTTTTGACTCATGCTCATATTTCTTCCTGCCTCTTTTCCAAGATTTCTGTTTGTGACAAAAACGTGTAATTTGCTTCTGACTCTTAAATGATTTTAGCTGAAGTTCCTAGCACTTACCATCAGAGAGTTTAGTCGCCAAGAAGGGCATTCTCAACAGACAGTTCTTGTGGGCTGCTTCCAGCTCCTAAGGTGCAATCGATGCCTGGCAGCAACTGAGCTTGCTAAAGCCATGACTGATGCTCGTAGGTTGTCAAGCATAACATCCAACAATAAATGGAACTGGTTCTCAATTCTTCCCAATGGCTTTGTGAAATTTTTACCAGCTGGAATGCAGCATGAGCGAGAGAAACTAAAAGTCCTTGCTTAAGGATTAACCCCTTGTATTCCCATGACGAGCTGGACTCGTCATGGAGCACAGTCGCGCTGTGCCCATGACGAGTCCAGCTCGTCATGAGGCATACCCTAGGGAATCCCTCTGGACTCAGCTAAATTTGAGGTTTGCAGGACATTCTGGATAAGGAAACGCTGGGGGATCCATGCAAGCCATACCTCCCTGGAATCCCCGGGGTGTCTAGTTTTCAGAAATGTGTGGGTTTGGTAGGTTCCCCTAGGTGGCCGCCGAGCACTGGCCAAAAACCCATGTGACCCCCCTTGCAAAACCAGGTCGTTTTGATGTAGGCAATTTTCTTGTCGCCTCAATACGTTTTGGGCCCTTGCCTGTCGCGGGTACTTGGGCCTCCCACACGAGTGAGGCACCGTTTTTATTGGGAGACCCGGGGGAACGCTGGGTGGTAGGAAATTTGTGTCAGCCCAGTGATGCCTCAACTTTCCCACACAAAAATGTGTGAAAAAGGTGATTTTTTTCAGCTAAATTTGAGGTTTGCAGGGCATTCTGGGTAAGTAAACGTTGGGGGATCCACGCAAACCATACCTCCCTGGAATCCCCCGGGTGTCTAGTTTTCGGAAATGTGTGGGTTTGGTAGGTTCCCCTAGGTGGCCGCCGAGCACCGGGCCAAAAACCCAGGTGACCCCCCTTGCACAACCAGGTTGTTTTGAGGTAGGCAATTTTCATGTCACCTCAATACGTTGTGGGCCCTTGCCTGTCGCGGGTACTTGGGCCTCCCACACGAGTGAGGCATCGTTTTTATCGGGAGACCCGGGGGAACGCTGGGGGGTAGGAAATTTGTGTCAGCCCGGTGATGCCTCAACTTTCCCACACAAAAATGTGTGAAAAAGGTGATTTTTTCAGCTAAATTTGAGGTTTGCAGGGCATTCTGGGTAAGGAAACATTGGGGGATCCACGCAAGCCATACCTCCCTGGAATCCCCCGGGTGTTTAGTTTTCAGAAATGTGTGGGTTTGGTAGCTTCCCCTAGGTGGCCGCCGAGCACGGGGCCAAAAACCCAGGTGACCCTCCTTGCAAAACCAGGTCGTTTTGAGGTAGGCAATTTTCATGTCGCCTCAATACGTTTTGGGCCCTTGCCTGTCACGGGTACTTGGGCCTCCCACACGAGTGAGGCACCGTTTATATCGGGAGACCCGGGGGAACGCTGGGTGGTAGGAAATTTGTGTCAGCCCGGTGATGCCACAACTTTCCCACACAAAAATGTGTCAAAAAGGTGATTTTTTCAGCTAAATTTGAGGTTTGCAGGGCATTCTGGGTAAGGAAACGTTGGGGGATCCACGCAAGCCATACCTCCCTGGAATCCCCTGGGTGTCTAGTTTTTAGAAATGTGTGGGTTTGGTAGTTTCCCCTAGGTGGCCGCCGAGCACCGGGCCAAAAACCCAGGTGACCCCCCTTGCAAAACCAGGTCGTTTTGAGGTAGGCAATTTTCATGTCGCCTCAATACGTTTTGGGCCCTTGCCTGTCGCGGGTACTTGGGCCTCCCACATGAGTGAGGCACCGTTTTTATTGGGAGACCCGGGGGAACGCTGGGTGGTAGGAAATTTGTGTCAGCCCGGTGATGCCACACCTTTCCCACACAAAAATGTGTGAAAAAGGTGATTTTTTCAGCTAAATTTGAGGTTTGCAGGGCATTCTGGGTAAGGAAACGTTGGGGGATCCACGCAAGCCATACCTCCCTGGAATCCCCCGGGTGTCTAGTTTTCATAAATGTGTGGGTTTAGTAGGTTGCCCTAGGTGGCCGCCGAGCACCGGCCAAAAACCCAGGTGACCCCCCTTGCAAAACCAGGTCATTTTGAGGTAGGCAATTTTCATGTCGCCTCAATACGTTGTGGGCCCTTGCCTGTCGCGGGTACTTGGGCCTCCCATACGAGTGAGGCACCGTTTTTATCGGGAGACCCGCAGGGAACGCTGGGTGGTAGGAAATTTGTGTCAGCCCGGTGATGCCTCAACTTTCCCACACAAAAATGTTTGAAAAAGGTGATTTTTTCAGCAAAATTCGAGGTTTGCAGGGCATTCTGGGTAAGGAAACGTTGGGGGAACCACGCAAGCCATACCTCCCTGGAATCCCCCAGGTGTCTAGTTTTCAGAAATGTGTGGGTTTGGTAGGTTCCCCTAGGTGGCCGCCGAGCACGGGGCCAAAAACCCAGGTGACCCCCCTTACAAAACCAGGTCGTTTTGAGGTAGGCAATTTTCATGTCGCCTCAATACGTTTTGGGCCCTTGCCTGTCGCGGGTACTTGGGCCTCCCACACAAGTGAGGCACCATTTTTACCGGGAGACCCGGGGGGACGCTGGGTGGTTGGAAATTTGAGTGAGCCCGGTGATGCCACAACTTTCCCACACAAAAATGTGTGAAAAATGTGATTTTTTTCAGCAAAAAATTGAGGTTTGCAGGGGATTCGGGGTAAGGAAACGTTGGGGAATCCATGCAAACCATACCTCCCTGGAAGCCCCCGGGTGTCTAGTTTTCAGAAATGTATGGGTTTGGTAGGTTCCCCTAGGTGGCCGCCGAGCACCGGCCAAAAACCCAGGTGACCCCCCTTGCAAAACCAGGTCGTTTTGATGTAGGCAATTTTCATGTCGCCTCAATACGTTTTGGGCCCTTGCCTGTCGCGGGTACTTGGGCCTCCCACACGAGTGAAGCACCGTTTTTATCGGGAGACCCGGGGGAACGCTGGGTGGTAGGAAAATTGTGTCAGCCCGGTGATGCCTCACCTTTCCCACACAAAAATGTGTGAAAAACGTGATTTTTTCTGCTAAATTTGAGGTTTGCAGGGCATTCTGGGTAAGGAAACGTTGGGGGATCCACGTAAACCATACCTCCCTGGAATCCCCCGGGTGTCTAGTTTTCAGAAATGTGTGGGTTTGGTAGGTTCCCCTAGGTGGCCGCCGAGCACCGGGCCAAAAACCCAGGTGACCCCCCTTGCAAAACCAGGTCGTTTTGAGGTAGGCAATTTTCATGTCGCCTCAATACGTTTTGGGGCCTTGCCTGTCGCGGGTACTTGGGCCTTCCTCACGAGTGAGGCACCGTTTTTATCTGGAGACCCGGGGGAACTCTGGGTGGTAGGAAATTTGTGTCAGCCTGGTGATGCCTCAACTTTCCCACACAAAAATGTGTGAAAAAGGTGATTTTTTTCAGCTAAATTTGAGGTTTGCAGGGCATTCTGGGTAAGGAAACGTTGGGGGATCCACGCAAGCCATACCTCCCTGGAATCCCCTGGGTGTCTGGTTTTTAGAAATGTGTGGGTTTGGTAGGTTCCCCTAGGTGGCCGCCGAGCACTGGGCCAAAAACCCAGGTGACCCCCCTTGCAAAACCAGGTCGTTTTGAAGTAGGCAATTTTCATGTCGCCTCAATACGTTTTGGGCCCTTGCCTGTCGCGGGTACTTGGGCCTCCCACACGAGTGAGGCACCGTTTTTATCGGGAGACCCGGGGGAACGCTGGTGGTAGGAAATTTATGTCAGCCCGGTGATGCCTCATCTTTCCCACACAAAAATGTGTGAAAAAGGTGATTTTTTCAGCTAAATTTGAGGTTTGCAGGGCATTCTGGGTAAGGAAACATTGGGGGATCCACGCAAGCCACACCTCCCTGGAATCCCCCGGGTGTCTAGTTTTCAGAAATGTTTGGGTTTGGTAGGTTCCCCTAGGTGGCCGCCGAGCATCGGGCCAAAAACCCAGGTGACCCCCTTGCAAAACCAGGTCGTTTTGAGGTAGGCAATTTTCATGTCGCCTCAATACGTTTTGGGGCCTTGCTTGTCGCGGGTACTTGGGCCTCCCACACGAGTGAGGCACCGTTTTTATCTGGAGACCCGCAGGGAACGCTGGGTGGTAGGAAATTTGTGTCAGCCCGGTGATGCCTCAACTTTCCCACACAAAAATGTGTGAAAAAGGTGATTTTTTCAGCTAAAGTTGAGGTTTGCAGGGCATTCTGGGTAAGGAAACGTTGGGGGATCCACGCAAACCATACCTCCCTGGAATCCCCCGGGTGTCTAGTTTTCAGAAATGTGTGGGTTTGGTAGGTTCCCCTAGGTGGCCCCCGAGCACCGGGCCAAAAACCCAGGTGACCCCCCTTGCACAACCAGGTTGGTTTGAGGTAGGCAATTTTCATGTCACCTCAATACGTTGTGGGCCCTTGCCTGTCGCGGGTACTTGGGCCTCCCACACGAGTGAGGCATCGTTTTTATCGGGAGACCCGGGGGAACGCTGGGTGGTAGGAAATTTGTGTCAGCCCGGTGATGCCTCAACTTTCCCACACAAAAATGTGTGAAAAAGGTGATTTTTTCAGCTAAATTTGAAGTTTGCAGGGCATTCTGGGTGAGGAAACATTGGGGGATCCATGCAAGCCATACCTCCCTGGAATCCCCCGGGTGTCTAGTTTTCAGAAATGTGTGGGTTTGGTAGGTTCCCCTAGGTGGCCGCCGAGCACCGGGCCAAAAACCCAGGTGACCCCCCTTGCAAAACCAGGTTGTTTTGATGTAGGCAATTTTCATGTCGCCTCAATACGTTTTGGGGCCTTGCCTGTCGCGGGTACTTGGGCCTTCCTAACGAGTGAGGCACTGTTTTTATCTGGAGACCCGGGGGAACTCTGGGTGGTAGGAAATTTGTGTCAGCCTGGTGATGCCTCAACTTTCCCACACAAAAATGTGTGAAAAAGGTGATTTTCTTCAGCTAAATTTGAGGTTTGCAGGGCATTCTGGGTAAGGAAACGTTGGGGGATCCACGCAAGCCATACCTCCCTGGAATCCCCTGGGTGTCTGGTTTTTAGAAATGTGTGGGTTTGGTAGGTTCCCCTAGGTGGCCGCCGAGCACTGGGCCAAAAACCCAGGTGACCCCCCTTGAAAAACCAGGTCGTTTTGATGTAGGCAATTTTCATGTCGCCTCAATACGTTTTGGGCCCTTGCCTGTCGCGGGTACTTGGGCCTCCCACACGAGTGAGGCACCGTTTTTATCGGGAGACCCGGGGGAACGCTGGTGGTAGGAAATTTATGTCAGCCCGGTGATGCCTCAACTTTCCCACACAAAAATGTGTGAAAAAGGTGATTTTTTCAGCTAAATTTGAGGTTTGCAGGGCATTCTGGGTAAGGAAACATTGGGGGATCCACGCAAGCCACACCTCCCTGGAATCCCCCGGGTGTCTAGTTTTCAGAAATGTTTGGGTTTGGTAGGTTCCCCTAGGTGGCCGCCGAGCATCGGGCCAAAAACCCAGGTGACCCCCTTGCAAAACCAGGTCGTTTTGAGGTAGGCAATTTTCATGTCGCCTCAATACGTTTTGGGGCCTTGCTTGTCGCGGGTACTTGGGCCTCCCACACGAGTGAGGCACCGTTTTTATCTGGAGACCCGGGGGAACGCTGGGTGGTAGGAAATTTGTGTCAGCCTGGTGATGCCTCAACTTTACCACACAAAAATGTGTGAAAAAGGTGATTTTTTTCAGCTAAATTTGAGGTTTGCAGGGCATTCTGGGTAAGGAAACATTGGGGGATCTACGCAAGCCATACCTCCCTGGAATTCCCCGGGTGTCTAGTTTTTAGAAATGTGTGGGTTTGGTAGGTTCCCCGAGGTAGCCGCCGAGCACCGGGCCAAAAACCCAGGTGACCCCCTTGCAAAACCAGGTCGTTTTGAGGTAGGCAATTTTCATGTCGCCTCAATACGTTTTGGGCCCTTGCCTGTCGCGGGTACTTGGGCCTCCCACACGAGTGAGGCACCGTTTTTATCGGGAGACCCGCAGGGAATGCTGGGTGGTAGGAAATTTGTGTCAGCCCGGTGATGCCTCAACTTTCCCACACAAACATGTGTGAAAAAGGTGATTTTTTCAGCTAAAGTTGAGGTTTGCAGGGCATTCTGGGTAAGGAAACGTTGGGGGATCCACGCAAACCATACCTCCCTGGAATCCCCCGGGTGTCTAGTTTTAAGAAATGTGTGGGTTTGGTAGGTTCCCCTAGGTGGCCGCCGAGCACCGGGCCAAAAACCCAGGTGACCCCCCTTGCACAACCAGGTTGTTTTGAGGTAGGCAATTTTCATGTCACCTCAATACGTTGTGGGCCCTTGCCTGTCGCGGGTACTTGGGCCTCCCACACGAGTGAGGCATCGTTTTTATCGGGAGACCCGGGGGAACGCTGGATGGTAGGAAATTTGTGTCAGCCCGGTGATGACTCAACTTTCCCACACAAAAATGTGTGAAAAAGGTGATGTTTTCAGCTAAATTTGAGGTTTGCAGGGCATTCTGGGTAAGGAAACATTGGGGGATCCACGCAAGCCATACCTCCCTGGAATCCCCCGGGTGTTTAGTTTTCAGAAATGTGTGGGTTTGGTAGCTTCCCCTAGGTGGCCGCCGAGCACGGGGCCAAAAACCCAGGTGACCCTCCTTGCAAAACCAGGTCGTTTTGAGGTAGGCAATTTTCATGTCGCCTCAATACGTTTTGGGCCCTTGCCTGTCACGGGTACTTGGGCCTCCCACACGAGTGAGGCACCGTTTTTATCGGGAGACCCGGGGGGACGCTGGGTGGTAGGAAATTTGTGTCAGCCCGGTGATGCCACAACTTTCCCACACAAAAATGTGTCAAAAAGGTGATTTTTTCAGCTAAATTTGAGGTTTGCAGGGCATTCTGGGTAAGGAAACATTGGGGGATCCACGCAAGCCATACCTCCCTGGAATCCCCCGGGTGTCTAGTTTTCAGAAATGTGTGGGTTTAGTAGGTTGCCCTAGGTGGCCGCCGAGCACCGGCCAAAAACCCAGGTGACCCCCCTTGCAAAACCAGGTCGTTTTGAGGTAGGCAATTTTCATGTCGCCTCAATACGTTGTGGGCCCTTGCCTGTCGCGGGTACTTGGGCCTCCCACACAAATGAGGCACCGTTTTTATCGGGAGACCCGCAGGGAACGCTGGGTGGTAGGAAATTTGTGTCAGCCCGGTGATGCCTCAACTTTCCCACACAAAAATGTTTGAAAAAGGTGATTTTTTCAGCTAAAGTTGAGGTTTGCAGGGCATTCTGGGTAAGGAAACGTTGGGGGATCCACGCAAACCATACCTCCCTGGAATCCCCCGGGTGTCTAGTTTTCAGAAATGTGTGGGTTTGGTAGGTTCCCCTAGGTGGCCGCCGAGCACCGGGCCAAAAACCCAGGTGACCCCCCTTGCACAACCAGGTTGGTTTGAGGTAGGCAATTTTCATGTCACCTCAATACGTTGTGGGCCCTTGCCTGTCGCGGGTACTTGGGCCTCCCACACGAGTGAGGCATCGTTTTTATCGGGAGACCCGGGGGAACGCTGGGTGGTAGGAAATTTGTGTCAGCCCGGTGATGCCTCAACTTTCCCACACAAAAATGTGTGAAAAAGGTGATTTTTTCAGCTAAATTTGAAGTTTGCAGGGCATTCTGGGTGAGGAAACATTGGGGGATCCTTGCAAGCCATACCTCCCTGGAATCCCCCGGGTGTCTAGTTTTCAGAAATGTGTGGGTTTGGTAGGTTCCCCTAGGTGGCCACCGAGCACCGGGCCAAAAACCCAGGTGACCCCCCTTGCAAAACCAGGTCGTTTTGATGTAGGCAATTTTCATGTCGCCTCAATACGTTTTGGGGCCTTGCCTGTCGCGGGTACTTGGGCCTTCCTAACGAGTGAGGCACCGTTTTTATCTGGAGACCCGGGGGAACTCTGGGTGGTAGGAAATTTGTGTCAGCCTGGTGATGCCTCAACTTTCCCACACAAAAATGTGTGAAAAAGGTGATTTTCTTCAGCTAAATTTGAGGTTTGCAGGGCATTCTGGGTAAGGAAACGTTGGGGGATCCACGCAAGCCATACCTCCCTGGAATCCCCTGGGTGTCTGGTTTTTAGAAATGTGTGGGTTTGGTAGGTTCCCCTAGGTGGCCGCCGAGCACTGGGCCAAAAACCCAGGTGACCCCCCTTGAAAAACCAGGTCGTTTTGATGTAGGCAATTTTCATGTCGCCTCAATACGTTTTGGGCCCTTGCCTGTCGCGGGTACTTGGGCCTCCCACACGAGTGAGGCACTGTTTTTATCGGGAGACCCGGGGGAACGCTGGTGGTAGGAAATTTATGTCAGCCCGGTGATGCCTCAACTTTCCCACACAAAAATTTGTGAAAAAGGTGATTTTTGCAGCTAAATTTGAGGTTTGCAGGGCATTCTGGGTAAGGAAACATTGGGGGATCCACGCAAGCCACACCTCCCTGGAATCCCCCGGGTGTCTAGTTTTCAGAAATGTTTGGGTTTGGTAGGTTCCCCTAGGTGGCCGCCGAGCATCGGGCCAAAAACCCAGGTGACCCCCTTGCAAAACCAGGTCGTTTTGAGGTAGGCAATTTTCATGTCGCCTCAATACGTTTTGGGGCCTTGCTTGTCGCGGGTACTTGGGCCTCCCACACGAGTGAGGCACCGTTTTTATCTGGAGACCCGGGGGAACGCTGGGTGGTAGGAAATTTGTGTCAGCCTGGTGATGCCTCAACTTTACCACACAAAAATGTGTGAAAAAGGTGATTTTTTTCAGCTAAATTTGAGGTTTGCAGGGCATTCTGGGTAAGGAAACATTGGGGGATCTACGCAAGCCATACCTCCCTGGAATTCCCCGGGTGTCTAGTTTTTAGAAATGTGTGGGTTTGGTAGGTTCCCCGAGGTAGCCGCCGAGCACCGGGCCAAAAACCCAGGTGACCCCCTTGCAAAACCAGGTCGTTTTGAGGTAGGCAATTTTCATGTCGCCTCAATACGTTTTGGGCCCTTGCCTGTCGCGGGTACTTGGGCCTCCCACACGAGTGAGGCACCGTTTTTATTGGGAGACCCGGGGGAACGCTGGGTGGTAGGAAATTTGTGTCAGCCCAGTGATGCCTCAACTTTCCCACACAAAAATGTGTGAAAAAGGTGATTTTTTTCAGCTAAATTTGAGGTTTGCAGGGCATTCTGGGTAAGTAAACGTTGGGGGATCCACGCAAGCCATACCTCCCTGGAATCCCCCGGGTGTCTAGTTTTTAGAAATGTATGGGTTTGGTAGGTTCCCCTAGGTGGCCACCGAGCACCGGCCAAAAACCCAGGTGACCCCCCTTGCAAAACCAGGTCGTTTTGAGGTAGGCAACTTTCATGTCGCCTCAATACGTTGTGGGCCCTTGCCTGTCGCGGGTACTTGGGCTTCCCACACGAGTGAGGCACCGTTTTTATCGGGAGACCCGCAGGGAATGCTGGGTGGTAGGAAATTTGTGTCAGCCCGGTGATGCCTCAACTTTCCCACACAAACATGTGTGAAAAAGGTGATTTTTTCAGCTAAAGTTGAGGTTTGCAGGGCATTCTGGGTAAGGAAACGTTGGGGGATCCATGCAAACCATACCTCCCTGGAATCCCCCGGGTGTCTAGTTTTAAGAAATGTGTGGGTTTGGTAGGTTCCCCTAGGTGGCCGCCGAGCACCGGGCCAAAAACCCAGGTGACCCCCCTTGCACAACCAGGTTGTTTTGAGGTAGGCAATTTTCATGTCACCTCAATACGTTGTGGGCCCTTGCCTGTCGCGGGTACTTGGGCCTCCCACACGAGTGAGGCATCGTTTTTATCGGGAGACCCGGGGGAACGCTGGGTGGTAGGAAATTTGTGTCAGCCCGGTGATGACTCAACTTTCCCACACAAAAATGTGTGAAAAAGGTGATGTTTTCAGCTAAATTTGAGGTTTGCAGGGCATTCTGGGTAAGGAAACATTGGGGGATCCACGCAAGCCATACCTCCCTGGAATCCCCCGGGTGTTTAGTTTTCAGAAATGTGTGGGTTTGGTAGCTTCCCCTAGGTGGCCGCCGAGCACGGGGCCAAAAACCCAGGTGACCCTCCTTGCAAAACCAGGTCGTTTTGAGGTAGGCAATTTTCATGTCGCCTCAATACGTTTTGGGCCCTTGCCTGTCACGGGTACTTGGGCCTCCCACACGAGTGAGGCACCGTTTTTATCGGGAGACCCGGGGGGACGCTGGGTGGTAGGAAATTTGTGTCAGCCCGGTGATGCCACAACTTTCCCACACAAAAATGTGTCAAAAAGGTGATTTTTTCAGCTAAATTTGAGGTTTGCAGGGCATTCTGGGTAAGGAAACATTGGGGGATCCACGCAAGCCATACCTCCCTGGAATCCCCCGGGTGTCTAGTTTTCAGAAATGTGTGGGTTTAGTAGGTTGCCCTAGGTGGCCGCCGAGCACCGGCCAAAAACCCAGGTGACCCCCCTTGCAAAACCAGGTCGTTTTGAGGTAGGCAATTTTCATGTCGCCTCAATACGTTGTGGGCCCTTGCCTGTCACGGGTACTTGGGCCTCCCACACGAGTGAGGCACCGTTTTTATCGGGAAAACCGCAGGGAACGCTGGGTGGTAGGAAATTTGTGTCAGCCCGGTGATGCCTCAACTTTCCCACACAAAAATGTTTGAAAAAGGTGATTTTTTCAGCTAAAGTTGAGGTTTGCAGGGCATTCTGGGTAAGGAAACGTTGGGGGATCTACGCAAACCATACCTCCCTGGAATCCCCCGGGTGTCTAGTTTTTAGAAATGTGTGGGTTTGGTAGGTTCCTCTAGGTGGCCGCCGAGCACCGGGCAAAAAACCAAGGTGACCCCCCTTGCAAAACCAGGTTGTTTTGAGGTAGGCAATTTTCATGTCACCTCAATACGTTGTGGGCCCTTGCCTGTCGCGGGTACTTGGGCCTCCCACACGAGTGAGGCACCGTTTTTATCGGGAGACCCGGGGGAACGCTGGGTGGTAGGAAATTTGTGTCAGCCCGGTGATGCCTCAACTTTCCCACACAAAAATGTGTGAAAAAGGTGATTTTTTCAGCAAAATTCGAGGTTTGCAGGGCATTCTGGGTAAGGAAACGTTGGGGGATCCACGCAAGCCATACCTCCCTGGAATCCCCCAGGTGTCTAGTTTTCAGAAATGTGTGGGTTTGGTAGGTTCCCCTAGGTGGCCGCCGAGCACGGGGCCAAAAACCCAGGTGACCCCCCTTACAAAACCAGGTCGTTTTGAGGTAGGCAATTTTCATGTCGCCTCAATACGTTTTGGGCCCTTGCCTGTCGCGGGTACTTGGGCCTCCCACACAAGTGAGGCACCATTTTTACCGGGAGACCCGGGGGGACGCTGGGTGGTTGGAAATTTGAGTGAGTCCGTTGATGCCACAACTTTCCCACACAAAAATGTGTGAAAAATGTGATTTTTTTCAGCTAAAAATTGAGGTTTGCAGGGGATTCGGGGTAAGGAAACGTTGGGGGATCCATGCAAGCCATACCTCCCTGGAAGCCCCCAGGTGTCTAGTTTTCAGAAATGTATGGGTTTGGTAGGTTCCCCTAGGTGGCCGCCGAGCACCGGCCAAAAACCCAGGTGACCCCCCTTGCAAAACCAGGTCGTTTTGATGTAGGCAATTTTCATGTCGCCTCAATACGTTTTGGGCCCTTGCCTGTCACGGGTACTTGGGCCTCCCACACGAGTGAAGCACCGTTTTTATCGGGAGACCCGGGGGAACGCTGGGGGTAGGAAATTTGTGTCAGCCCGGTGATGCCTCACCTTTCCCACACAAAAATGTGTGAAAAACGTGATTTTTTCTGCTAAATTTGAGGTTTGCAGGGCATTCTGGGTAAGGAAACGTTGGGGGATCCACGTAAACCATACCTCCCTGGAATCCCCCGGGTGTCTAGTTTTCAGAAATGTGTGGGTTTGGTAGGTTCCCCTAGGTGGCCGCCGAGCACCGGGCCAAAAACCCAGGTGACCCCCCTTGCAAAACCAGGTTGTTTTGAGGTAGGCAATTTTCATGTCACCTCAATACGTTTTGGGCTCTTGCCTGTCGCGGGTACTTGGGCATTCCTCACGAGTGAGGCACCGTTTTTATCTGGAGACCCGGGGGAACTCTGGGTGGTAGGAAATTTGTGTCAGCCTGGTGATGCCTCAACTTTCCCACACAAAAATGTGTGAAAAAGGTGATTTTTTTCAGCTAAATTTGAGGTTTGCAGGGCATTCTGGGTAAGGAAACGTTGGGGGATCCACGCAAGCCATACCTCCCTGGAATCCCCTGGGTGTCTGGTTTTTAGAAATGTGTGGGTTTGGTAGGTTCCCCTAGGTGGCCGCCGAGCACTGGGCCAAAAACCCAGGTGACCCCCCTTGCAAAACCAGGTCGTTTTGATGTAGGCAATTTTCATGTCGCCTCAATACGTTTTGGGCCCTTGCCTGTCGCGGGTACTTGGGCCTCCCACACGAGTGAGGCACCGTTTTTATCGGGAGACCCGGGGGAACGCTGGTGGTAGGAAATTTATGTCAGCCCGGTGATGCCTCAACTTTCCCACACAAAAATGTGTGAAAAAGGTGATTTTTTCAGCTAAATTTGAGGTTTGCAGGGCATTCTGGGTAAGGAAACATTGGGGGATCCACGCAAGCCACACCTCCCTGGAATCCCCCGGGTGTCTAGTTTTCAGAAATGTTTGGGTTTGGTAGTTTCCCCTAGGTGGCCGCCGAGCATCGGGCCAAAAACCCAGGTGACCCCCTTGCAAAACCAGGTCGTTTTGAGGTAGGCAATTTTCATGTCGCCTCAATACGTTTTGGGCTCTTGCTTGTCGCGGGTACTTGGGCCTCCCACACGAGTGAGGCACCGTTTTTATCTGGAGACCCGGGGGAACGCTGGGTGGTAGGAAATTTGTGTCAGCCTGGTGATGCCTCAACTTTACCACACAAAAATGTGTGAAAAAGGTGATTTTTTTCAGCTAAATTTGAGGTTTGCAGGGCATTCTGGGTAAGGAAACATTGGGGGATCTACGCAAGCCATACCTCCCTGGAATTCCCCGGGTGTCTAGTTTTTAGAAATGTGTGGGTTTGGTAGGTTCCCCTAGGTAGCCGCCGAGCACTGGGCCAAAAACCCAGGTGACCCCCTTGCAAAACCAGGTCGTTTTGAGGTAGGCAATTTTCATGTCGCCTCAATACGTTTTGGGCCCTTGCCTGTCGCGGGTACTTGGGCCTCCCACACGAGTGAGGCACCGTTTTTATTGGGAGACCCGGGGGAACGATGGGTGGTAGGAAATTTGTGTCAGCCCAGTGATGCCTCAACTTTCCCACACAAAAATGTGTGAAAAAGGTGATTTTTTTCAGCTAAATTTGAGGTTTGCAGGGCATTCTGGGTAAGTAAACGTTGGGGGATCCACGCAAGACATACCTCCCTGGAATCCGCCGGGTGTCTAGTTTTTAGAAATGTATGGGTTTGGTAGGTTCCCCTAGGTGGCCACCGAGCACCGGCCAAAAACCCAGGTGACCCCCCTTGCAAAACCAGGTCGTTTTGAGGTAGGCAATTTTCATGTCGCCTCAATACTTTGTGGGCCCTTGCCTGTCGCGGGTACTTGGGCTTCCCACACGAGTGAGGCACCGTTTTTATTGGGAGACCCGCAGGGAATGCTGGGTGGTAGGAAATTTGTGTCAGCCCGGTGATGCCTCAACTTTCCCACACAAAAATGTGTGAAAAAGGTGATTTTTTCAGCTAAAGTTGAGGTTTGCAGGGCATTATGGTAAGGAAACGTTGGGGGATCCACGCAAGCCATACCTCCCTGGTATCCCCCGGGTGTTTAGTTTTCAGAAATGTGTGGGTTTGGTAGCTTCCCCTAGGTGGCCGCCGAGCACGGGGCCAAAAACCCAGGTGACCCTCCTTGCAAAACCAGGTCGTTTTGAGGTAGGCAATTTTCATGTCGCCTCAATACGTTTTGGGCCCTTGCCTGTCGCGGGTACTTGGGCCTCCCACATGAGTGAGGCACCGTTATTATCGGGAGACCCGGGGGAACGCTGGGTGGTAGGAAATTTGTGTCAGCCCGGTGATGCCACACCTTTCCCACACAAAAATGTGTGAAAAAGGTGATTTTTTTCAGCTAAATTTGAGGTTTGCAGGGCATTCTGGGTAAGGAAACGTTGGGGCATCCATGCAAGCCATACCTCCCTGGAATCCCCCGGGTGTCTAGTTTTCAGAAATGTGTGGGTTTAGTAGGTTGCCCTAGGTGGCCGCCGAGCACCAGCCAAAAACCCAGGTGACCCACCTTGCAAAACCAGGTCGTTTTGAGGTAGGCAATTTTCATGTCGCCTCAATACGTTGTGGGCCCTTGCCTGTCGCGGGTACTTGGGCCTCCCACACGAGTGAGGCACCGTTTTTATCGGGAGACCCGCAGGGAATGCTTGGTGGTAGGAAATTTGTGTCAGCCCGGTGATGCCTCTACTTTCCCACACAAAAATGTTTGAAAAAGGTGTTTTTTTCAGCTAAAGTTGAGGTTTGCAGGGCATTCTGGGTAAGGAAACGTTGGGGGATCCACGCAAACCATACCTCCCTGGAATCCCCCGGGTGTCTAGTTTTTAGAACTGTGTGGGTTTGGTAGGTTCCTCTAGGTGGCCGCCGAGCACCGGGCCAAAAACCCAGGTGACCCCCCTTGCAAAACCAGGTTGTTTTGAGGTAGGCAATTTTCATGTCACCTCAATACGTTGTGGGCCCTTGCCTGTCGCGGGTACTTGGGCCTCCCACACGAGTGAGGCACCGTTTTTATCGGGAGACCCGGGGGAACGCTGGGTGGTAGGAAATTTGTGTCAGCCCGGTGATGCCTCAACTTTCCCACACAAAAATGTGTGAAAAAGGTGATTTTTTCAGCTAAATTCGAGGTTTGCAGGGCATTCTGGGTAAGGAAACGTTGGGGGATCCACGCAAGCCATACCTCCCTGGAATCCCCCAGGTGTCTAGTTTTCAGAAATGTGTGGGTTTGGTAGGTTCCCCTAGGTGGCCGCCGAGCACGGGGCCAAAAACCCAGGTGACCCCCCTTACAAAACCAGGTCGTTTTGAGGTAGGCAATTTTCATGTCGCCTCAATACGTTTTGGGCCCTTGCCTGTCGCGGGTACTTGGGCCTCCCACACAAGTGAGGCACCATTTTTACCGGGAGACCCGGGGGGACGCTGGGTGGTTTGAAATTTGAGTGAGCCCGGTGATGCCACAACTTTCCCAAACAAAAATGTGTGAAAAATGTGATTTTTTTCAGCTAAAAATTGAGGTTTGCAGGGGATTTGGGGTAAGGAAACGTTGGGGGATCCATGCAAGCCATACCTCCCTGGAAGCCCCCGGGTGTCTAGTTTTCAGAAATGTATGGGTTTGGTAGGTTCCCCTAGGTAGCCGCCGAGCACTGGGCCAAAAACCCAGGTGACCCCCTTGCAAAACCAGGTCGTTTTGAGGTAGGCAATTTGCATGTCGCCTCAATACGTTTTGGGCCCTTGCCTGTCGCGGGTACTTGAGCCTCCCACACGAGTGAGGCACCGTTTTTATTGGGAGACCCGGGGGAACGCTGGGTGGTAGGAAATTTGTGTCAGCCCAGTGATGCCTCAACTTTCCCACACAAAAATGTGTGAAAAAGGTGATTTTTTTCAGCTAAATTTGAGGTTTGCAGGGCATTCTGGGTAAGTAAACGTTGGGGGATCCACGCAAGCCATACCTCCCTGGAATCCCCCGGGTGTCTAGTTTTTAGAAATGTATGGGTTTGGTAGGTTCCCCTAGGTGGCCACCGAGCACCGGCCAAAAACCCAGGTGACCCCCCTTGCAAAACCAGGTCGTTTTGAGGTAGGCAATTTTCATGTCGCCTCAATACGTTGTGGGCCCTTGCCTGTCGCGGGTACTTGGGCTTCCCACACGAGTGAGGCACCGTTTTTATCGGGAGACCCGCAGGGAATGCTGGGTGGTAGGAAATTTGTGTCAGCCCGGTGATGCCTCAACTTTCCCACACAAAAATGTGTGAAAAAGGTGATTTTTTCAGCTAAAGTTGAGGTTTGCAGGGCATTCTGGGTAAGGAAACGTTGGGGGATCCACGCAAACCATACCTCCCTGGAATCCCCCGGGTGTCTAGTTTTCAGAAATGTGTGGGTTTGGTAGGTTCCCCTAGGTGGCCGCCGAGCACCGGGCCAAAAACCCAGGTGACCCTCCTTTCACAACCAGGTTGTTTTGAGGTAGGCAATTTTCATGTCACCTCAATACGTTGTGGGCCCTTGCCTGTCGCGGGTACTTGGGCCTCCCACACGAGTGAGGCATCGTTTTTATCGGGAGACCCGGGGGAACGCTGGGTGGTAGGAAATTTGTGTCAGCCCGGTGATGCCTCAACTTTCCCACACAAAAATGTGTGAAAAAGGTGATTTTTTCACCTAAATTTGAGGTTTGCAGGGCATTCTGGGTAAGGAAACATTGGGGGATCCACGCAAGCCATACCTCCCTGGAATCCCCCGGGTGTTTAGTTTGCAGAAATGTGTGGGTTTGGTAGCTTCCCCTAGGTGGCCGCCGAGCACGGGGCCAAAAACCCAGGTGACCCTCCTTGCAAAACCAGGTCGTTTTGAGGTAGGCAATTTTCATGTCGCCTCAATACGTTTTGGGCCCTTGCCTGTCACGGGTACTTGGGCCTCCCACACGAGTGAGGCACCGTTTTTATTGGGAGACCCGGGGGAACGCTGGGTGGTAGGAAATTTGTGTCAGACCGGTGATGCCACAACTTTCCCACACAAAAATGTGTCAAAAAGGTGATTTTTTCAGCTAAATTTGAGGTTTGCAGGGCATTCTGGGTAAGGAAACGTTGGGGGATCCACGCAAGCCATACCTCCCTGGAATCCCCTGGGTGTCTAGTTTTTAGAAATGTGTGGGTTTGGTAGGTTCCCCTAGGTGGCCGCCGAGCACCGGGCCAAAAACCCAGGTGACCCCCCTTGCAATACCAGGTCGTTTTGAGGTAGGCAATTTTCATGTCGCCTCAATACGTTGTGGGCCCTTGCCTGTCGCGGGTACTTGGGCCTCCCACACGAGTGAGGCACCGTTTTTATCGGGAGACCCGCAGGGAATGCTTGGTGGTTGGAAATTTGTGTCAGCCCGGTGATGCCTCTACTTTCCCACACAAAAATGTTTGAAAAAGGTGATTTTTTCAGCTAAAGTTGAGGTTTGCAGGGCATTCTGGGTAAGGAAACGTTGGGGGATCCACGCAAACCATACTTCCCTGGAATCCCCCGGGTGTCTAGTTTTTAGAACTGTGTGGGTTTGGTAGGTTCCTCTAGGTGGCCGCCGAGCACCGGGCCAAAAACCCAGGTGACCCCCCTTGCAAAACCAGGTTGTTTTGAGGTAGGCAATTTTCATGTCACCTCAATACGTTGTGGGCCCTTGCCTGTCGCGGGTACTTGGGCCTCCCACACGAGTGAGGCACCGTTTTTATCGGGAGACCCGGGGGAACGCTGGGTGGTAGGAAATTTGTGTCAGACCGGTGATGCCACAACTTTCCCACACAAAAATGTGTCAAAAAGGTGATTTTTTCAGCTAAATTTGAGGTTTGCAGGGCATTCTGGGTAAGGAAACGTTGGGGGATCCACGCAAGCCATACCTCCCTGGAATCCCCTGGGTGTCTAGTTTTTAGAAATGTGTGGGTTTGGTAGGTTCCCCTAGGTGGCCGCCGAGCACCGGGCCAAAAACCCAGGTGACCCCCCTTGCAATACCAGGTCGTTTTGAGGTAGGCAATTTTCATGTCGCCTCAATACGTTGTGGGCCCTTGCCTGTCGCGGGTACTTGGGCCTCCCACACGAGTGAGGCACCGTTTTTATCGGGAGACCCGCAGGGAATGCTTGGTGGTTGGAAATTTGTGTCAGCCCGGTGATGCCTCTACTTTCCCACACAAAAATGTTTGAAAAAGGTGATTTTTTCAGCTAAAGTTGAGGTTTGCAGGGCATTCTGGGTAAGGAAACGTTGGGGGATCCACGCAAACCATACTTCCCTGGAATCCCCCGGGTGTCTAGTTTTTAGAACTGTGTGGGTTTGGTAGGTTCCTCTAGGTGGCCGCCGAGCACCGGGCCAAAAACCCAGGTGACCCCCCTTGCAAAACCAGGTTGTTTTGAGGTAGGCAATTTTCATGTCACCTCAATACGTTGTGGGCCCTTGCCTGTCGCGGGTACTTGGGCCTCCCACACGAGTGAGGCACCGTTTTTATCGGGAGACCCGGGGGAACGCTGGGTGGTAGGAAATTTGTGTCAGCCCGGTGATGCCTCAACTTTCCCACACAAAAATGTGTGAAAAAGGTGATTTTTTCAGCTAAATTCGAGGTTTGCAGGGCATTCTGGGTAAGGAAACTTTGGGGGATCCACGCAAGCCATACCTCCCTGGAATCCCCCAGGTGTCTAGTTTTCAGAAATGTGTGGGTTTGGTAGGTTCCCCTAGGTGGCCGCCGAGCACTGGGCCAAAAACCCAGGTGACCCCCCTTACAAAACCAGGTTGTTTTGAGGTAGGCAATTTTCATGTCGGCTCAATACGTTTTGGGCCCTTGCCTGTCGCGGGTACTTGGGCCTCCCACACAAGTGAGGCACCATTTTTACCGGGAGACCCGGGGGGACGCTGGTTGGTTGGAAATTTGAGTGAGCCCGGTGATACCACAACTTTCCCACACAAAAATGTGTGAAAAATGTGATTTTTTTCAGCTAAAAATTGAGGTTTGCAGGGGATTCGGGGTAAGGAAACGTTGGGGGATCCATGCAAGCCATACCTCCCTGGAAGCCCCCGGGTGTCTAGTTTTCAGAAATGTATGGGTTTGGTAGGTTCCCCTAGGTGGCCGACGAGCACCGGCCAAAAACCCAGGTGACCCCCCTTGCAAAACCAGGTCGTTTTGAGGTAGGCAATTTGCATGTCGCCTCAATACGTTTTGGGCCCTTGCCTGTCGCGGGTACTTGAGCCTCCCACACGAGTGAGGCACCGTTTTTATTGGGAGACCCGGGGGAACGCTGGGTGGTAGGAAATTTGTGTCAGCCCAGTGATGCCTCAACTTTCCCACACAAAAATGTGTGAAAAAGGTGATTTTTTTCAGCTAAATTTGAGGTTTGCAGGGCATTCTGGGTAAGGAAACATTGGGGGATCCACGCAAGCCATACCTCCCTGGAATCCCCCGGGTGTTTAGTTTGCAGAAATGTGTGGGTTTGGTAGCTTCCCCTAGGTGGCCGCCGAGCACGGGGCCAAAAACCCAGGTGACCCTCCTTGCAAAACCAGGTCGTTTTGAGGTAGGCAATTTTCATGTCGCCTCAATACGTTTTGGGCCCTTGCCTGTCACGGGTACTTGGGCCTCCCACACGAGTGAGGCACCGTTTTTATTGGGAGACCCGGGGGAACGCTGGGTGGTAGGAAATTTGTGTCAGACCGGTGATGCCACAACTTTCCCACACAAAAATGTGTCAAAAAGGTGATTTTTTCAGCTAAATTTGAGGTTTGCAGGGCATTCTGGGTAAGGAAACGTTGGGGGATCCACGCAAGCCATACCTCCCTGGAATCCCCTGGGTGTCTAGTTTTTAGAAATGTGTGGGTTTGGTAGGTTCCCCTAGGTGGCCGCCGAGCACCGGGCCAAAAACCCAGGTGACCCCCCTTGCAATACCAGGTCGTTTTGAGGTAGGCAATTTTCATGTCGCCTCAATACGTTGTGGGCCCTTGCCTGTCGCGGGTACTTGGGCCTCCCACACGAGTGAGGCACCGTTTTTATCGGGAGACCCGCAGGGAATGCTTGGTGGTTGGAAATTTGTGTCAGCCCGGTGATGCCTCTACTTTCCCACACAAAAATGTTTGAAAAAGGTGATTTTTTCAGCTAAAGTTGAGGTTTGCAGGGCATTCTGGGTAAGGAAACGTTGGGGGATCCACGCAAACCATACTTCCCTGGAATCCCCCGGGTGTCTAGTTTTTAGAACTGTGTGGGTTTGGTAGGTTCCTCTAGGTGGCCGCCGAGCACCGGGCCAAAAACCCAGGTGACCCCCCTTGCAAAACCAGGTTGTTTTGAGGTAGGCAATTTTCATGTCACCTCAATACGTTGTGGGCCCTTGCCTGTCGCGGGTACTTGGGCCTCCCACACGAGTGAGGCACCGTTTTTATCGGGAGACCCGGGGGAACGCTGGGTGGTAGGAAATTTGTGTCAGACCGGTGATGCCACAACTTTCCCACACAAAAATGTGTCAAAAAGGTGATTTTTTCAGCTAAATTTGAGGTTTGCAGGGCATTCTGGGTAAGGAAACGTTGGGGGATCCACGCAAGCCATACCTCCCTGGAATCCCCTGGGTGTCTAGTTTTTAGAAATGTGTGGGTTTGGTAGGTTCCCCTAGGTGGCCGCCGAGCACCGGGCCAAAAACCCAGGTGACCCCCCTTGCAATACCAGGTCGTTTTGAGGTAGGCAATTTTCATGTCGCCTCAATACGTTGTGGGCCCTTGCCTGTCGCGGGTACTTGGGCCTCCCACACGAGTGAGGCACCGTTTTTATCGGGAGACCCGCAGGGAATGCTTGGTGGTTGGAAATTTGTGTCAGCCCGGTGATGCCTCTACTTTCCCACACAAAAATGTTTGAAAAAGGTGATTTTTTCAGCTAAAGTTGAGGTTTGCAGGGCATTCTGGGTAAGGAAACGTTGGGGGATCCACGCAAACCATACTTCCCTGGAATCCCCCGGGTGTCTAGTTTTTAGAACTGTGTGGGTTTGGTAGGTTCCTCTAGGTGGCCGCCGAGCACCGGGCCAAAAACCCAGGTGACCCCCCTTGCAAAACCAGGTTGTTTTGAGGTAGGCAATTTTCATGTCACCTCAATACGTTGTGGGCCCTTGCCTGTCGCGGGTACTTGGGCCTCCCACACGAGTGAGGCACCGTTTTTATCGGGAGACCCGGGGGAACGCTGGGTGGTAGGAAATTTGTGTCAGCCCGGTGATGCCTCAACTTTCCCACACAAAAATGTGTGAAAAAGGTGATTTTTTCAGCTAAATTCGAGGTTTGCAGGGCATTCTGGGTAAGGAAACTTTGGGGGATCCACGCAAGCCATACCTCCCTGGAATCCCCCAGGTGTCTAGTTTTCAGAAATGTGTGGGTTTGGTAGGTTCCCCTAGGTGGCCGCCGAGCACTGGGCCAAAAACCCAGGTGACCCCCCTTACAAAACCAGGTTGTTTTGAGGTAGGCAATTTTCATGTCGGCTCAATACGTTTTGGGCCCTTGCCTGTCGCGGGTACTTGGGCCTCCCACACAAGTGAGGCACCATTTTTACCGGGAGACCCGGGGGGACGCTGGTTGGTTGGAAATTTGAGTGAGCCCGGTGATACCACAACTTTCCCACACAAAAATGTGTGAAAAATGTGATTTTTTTCAGCTAAAAATTGAGGTTTGCAGGGGATTCGGGGTAAGGAAACGTTGGGGGATCCATGCAAGCCATACCTCCCTGGAAGCCCCCGGGTGTCTAGTTTTCAGAAATGTATGGGTTTGGTAGGTTCCCCTAGGTGGCCGACGAGCACCGGCCAAAAACCCAGGTGACCCCCCTTGCAAAACCAGGTCGTTTTGATGTAGGCAATTTTCATGTCGCCTCAATACGTTTTGGGCCCTTGCCTGTCGCGGGTACTTGGGCGTCCCACACGAGTGAAGCACTGTTTTTATTGGGAGACCCGGGGGAACGCTGGGTGGTAGGAAATTTGTGTCAGCCCGGTGATGCCTCACATTTCCCACACAAAAATGTGTGAAAAACGTGATTTTTTCTGCTAAATTTGAGGTTTGCAGGGCATTCTGGGTAAGGAAACGTTGGGGGATCCACGTAAACCATACCTCCCTGGAATCCCCCGGGTGTCTAGTTTTCAGAAATGTGTGGGTTTGGTAGGTTCCCCTAGGTGGCCGCCGAGCACCGGGCCAAAAACCCAGGTGACCCCCCTTGCAAAACCAGGTTGTTTTGAGGTAGGCAATTTTCATGTCACCTCAATACGTTTTGGGCTCTTGCCTGTCGCAGGTACTTGGGCCTCCCACACGAGTGAGGCACCGTTTTTATCAGGAGGCCCGGGGGAACGCTGGGTGGTAGGAAATTTGTGTCAGCCCGGTGATGCCTCAACTTTCCCACACAAAAATGTGTGAAAAAGGTGATTTTTTCAGCTAAATTTGAGGTTTGCAGGGCATTCTGGGTGAGGAAACATTGGGGGATCCATGCAAGCCATACCTCCCTGGAATCCCCCGGGTGTCTAGTTTTCAGAAATGTGTGGGTTTGGTAGGTTCCCCTAGGTGGCCGCCGAGCACCGGGCCAAAAACCCAGGTGACCCCCCTTGCAAAACCAGGTCGTTTTGAGGTAGGCAATTTTCATGTCGCCTCAATACGTTTTGGGGCCTTGCCTGTCGTGGGTACTTGGGCCTTCCTCACGAGTGAGGCACCGTTTTTATCTGGAGACCCGGGGGAACTCTGGGTGGTAGGAAATTTGTGTCAGCCTGGTGATGCCTCAACTTTCCCACACAAAAATGTGTGAAAAAGGTGATTTTTTTTCAGCTAAATTTGAGGTTTGCAGGGCATTCTGGGTAAGGAAACGTTGGGGGATCCACGCAAGCCATACCTCCCTGGAATCCTCCGGGTGTCTGGTTTTTAGAAATGTGTGGGTTTGGCAGGTTCCCCTAGGTGGCCGCCGAGCACTGGGCCAAAAACCCAGGTGACCCCCCTTGCAAAACCAGGTCGTTTTGATGTAGGCAATTTTCATGTCGCCTCAATACGTTTTGGGCCCTTGCCTGTCGCGGGTACTTGGGCCTCCCACACGAGTGAGGCACCGTTTTTATCGGGAGACCCGGGGGAACGCTGCTGGTAGGAAATTTTTGTCAGCCCGGTGATGCCTCAACTTTCCCACACAAAAATGTGTGAAAAAGGTGATTTTTTAAGCTACATTTGAGGTTTGCAGGGCATTCTGGGTAAGGAAACATTGGGGGATCCACGCAAGCCACACCTCCCTGGAATCCCCCGTGTGTCTAGTTTTCAGAAATGTTTGGGTTTGGTAGGTTCCCCTAGGTGGCCGCCGAGCATCGGGCCAAAAACCCAGGTGACCCCCTTGCAAAACCAGGTCGTTTTGAGGTAGGCAATTTTCATGTCGCCTCAATACGTTTTGGGGCCTTGCTTGTCGCGGGTACTTGGGCCTCCTACACGAGTGAGGCACCGTTTTTATCTTGAGACCCGGGGGAACGCTGGGTGGTAGGAAATTTGTGTCAGCCTGGTGATGCCTCAACTTTACCACACAAAAATGTGTGAAAAAGGTGATTTTTTTCAGCTAAATTTGAGGTTTGCAGGGCATTCTGGGTAAGGAAACATTGGGGGATCTACGCAAGCCATACCTCCCTGGAATTCCCCGGGTGTCTAGTTTTTAGAAATGTGTGGGTTTGGTAGGTTCCCCTAGGTAGCAGCCGAGCACCGGGCCAAAAACCCAGGTGACCCCCTTGCAAAACCAGGTCGTTTTGAGGTAGGCAATTTTCATGTCGCCTCAATACGTTTTGGGCCCTTGCCTGTCGCGGGTACTTGGGCCTCCCACACAAGTGAGGCACCATTTTTACTGGGAGACCCGGGGGGATGCTGGGTGATTGGAAATTTGAGTGAGCCCGGTGATGCCACAACTTTCCCACACAAAAATGTGTGAAAAATGTGATTTGTTAAGCTAAAATTGAGGTTTACAGGGGATTCGGGGTAAGGAAACGTTGGGGGATCCACGCAAGCCATACCTCCCTGGAAGCCCCCAGGTGTCTAGTTTTCAGAAATGTATGGGTTTGGTAGGTTTTCCTAGATGGCCGCCGAGCACCGGGCCAAAAACCCAAGTGACCCCCCTTGCAAAACCAGGTGGTTTTGAGATAGGCAATTTTGATGTTGCCTCACTGCGTTTTGGGCCCTTGCCTGTCGCGGGTACTTGGGCCTCCCACACAAGTGAGGCACCATTTTTACTGGGAGACCCTGGGGGACGCTGGGTGGTGGGAAATTTGAGTGAGCCCAGTGATGACTCAACTTTCCCACACAAAAATGTGTCAAAAAGGTGATTTTTTCAGCTAAATTTGAGGTTTGCAGGGCATTCTGGGTAAGGAAACATTGGGGGATCCACGCAAGCCATACCTCCCTGGAATCCCCCGGGTGTCTAGTTTTCAGAAATGTGTGGGTTTAGTAGGTTGCCCTAGGTGGCCGCCGAGCACCGGCCAAAAACCCAGGTGACCCCCCTTGCAAAACCAGGTCGTTTTGAGGTAGGCAATTTTCATGTCGCCTCAATACGTTGTGGGCCCTTGCCTGTCACGGGTACTTGGGCCTCCCACACGAGTGAGGCACCGTTTTTATCGGGAAAACCGCAGGGAACGCTGGGTGGTAGGAAATTTGTGTCAGCCCGGTGATGCCTCAACTTTCCCACACAAAAATGTTTGAAAAAGGTGATTTTTTCAGCTAAAGTTGAGGTTTGCAGGGCATTCTGGGTAAGGAAACGTTGGGGGATCTACGCAAACCATACCTCCCTGGAATCCCCCGGGTGTCTAGTTTTTAGAAATGTGTGGGTTTGGTAGGTTCCTCTAGGTGGCCGCCGAGCACCGGGCAAAAAACCAAGGTGACCCCCCTTGCAAAACCAGGTTGTTTTGAGGTAGGCAATTTTCATGTCACCTCAATACGTTGTGGGCCCTTGCCTGTCGCGGGTACTTGGGCCTCCCACACGAGTGAGGCACCGTTTTTATCGGGAGACCCGGGGGAACGCTGGGTGGTAGGAAATTTGTGTCAGCCCGGTGATGCCTCAACTTTCCCACACAAAAATGTGTGAAAAAGGTGATTTTTTCAGCAAAATTCGAGGTTTGCAGGGCATTCTGGGTAAGGAAACGTTGGGGGATCCACGCAAGCCATACCTCCCTGGAATCCCCCAGGTGTCTAGTTTTCAGAAATGTGTGGGTTTGGTAGGTTCCCCTAGGTGGCCGCCGAGCACGGGGCCAAAAACCCAGGTGACCCCCCTTACAAAACCAGGTCGTTTTGAGGTAGGCAATTTTCATGTCGCCTCAATACGTTTTGGGCCCTTGCCTGTCGCGGGTACTTGGGCCTCCCACACAAGTGAGGCACCATTTTTACCGGGAGACCCGGGGGGACGCTGGGTGGTTGGAAATTTGAGTGAGTCCGGTGATGCCACAACTTTCCCACACAAAAATGTGTGAAAAATGTGATTTTTTTCAGCTAAAAATTGAGGTTTGCAGGGGATTCGGGGTAAGGAAACGTTGGGGGATCCATGCAAGCCATACCTCCCTGGAAGCCCCCAGGTGTCTAGTTTTCAGAAATGTATGGGTTTGGTAGGTTCCCCTAGGTGGCCGCCGAGCACCGGCCAAAAACCCAGGTGACCCCCCTTGCAAAACCAGGTCGTTTTGATGTAGGCAATTTTCATGTCGCCTCAATACGTTTTGGGCCCTTGCCTGTCACGGGTACTTGGGCCTCCCACACGAGTGAAGCACCGTTTTTATCGGGAGACCCGGGGGAACGCTGGGGGTAGGAAATTTGTGTCAGCCCGGTGATGCCTCACCTTTCCCACACAAAAATGTGTGAAAAACGTGATTTTTTCTGCTAAATTTGAGGTTTGCAGGGCATTCTGGGTAAGGAAACGTTGGGGGATCCACGTAAACCATACCTCCCTGGAATCCCCCGGGTGTCTAGTTTTCAGAAATGTGTGGGTTTGGTAGGTTCCCCTAGGTGGCCGCCGAGCACCGGGCCAAAAACCCAGGTGACCCCCCTTGCAAAACCAGGTTGTTTTGAGGTAGGCAATTTTCATGTCACCTCAATACGTTTTGGGCTCTTGCCTGTCGCGGGTACTTGGGCATTCCTCACGAGTGAGGCACCGTTTTTATCTGGAGACCCGGGGGAACTCTGGGTGGTAGGAAATTTGTGTCAGCCTGGTGATGCCTCAACTTTCCCACACAAAAATGTGTGAAAAAGGTGATTTTTTTCAGCTAAATTTGAGGTTTGCAGGGCATTCTGGGTAAGGAAACGTTGGGGGATCCACGCAAGCCATACCTCCCTGGAATCCCCTGGGTGTCTGGTTTTTAGAAATGTGTGGGTTTGGTAGGTTCCCCTAGGTGGCCGCCGAGCACTGGGCCAAAAACCCAGGTGACCCCCCTTGCAAAACCAGGTCGTTTTGATGTAGGCAATTTTCATGTCGCCTCAATACGTTTTGGGCCCTTGCCTGTCGCGGGTACTTGGGCCTCCCACACGAGTGAGGCACCGTTTTTATCGGGAGACCCGGGGGAACGCTGGTGGTAGGAAATTTATGTCAGCCCGGTGATGCCTCAACTTTCCCACACAAAAATGTGTGAAAAAGGTGATTTTTTCAGCTAAATTTGAGGTTTGCAGGGCATTCTGGGTAAGGAAACATTGGGGGATCCACGCAAGCCACACCTCCCTGGAATCCCCCGGGTGTCTAGTTTTCAGAAATGTTTGGGTTTGGTAGTTTCCCCTAGGTGGCCGCCGAGCATCGGGCCAAAAACCCAGGTGACCCCCTTGCAAAACCAGGTCGTTTTGAGGTAGGCAATTTTCATGTCGCCTCAATACGTTTTGGGCTCTTGCTTGTCGCGGGTACTTGGGCCTCCCACACGAGTGAGGCACCGTTTTTATCTGGAGACCCGGGGGAACGCTGGGTGGTAGGAAATTTGTGTCAGCCTGGTGATGCCTCAACTTTACCACACAAAAATGTGTGAAAAAGGTGATTTTTTTCAGCTAAATTTGAGGTTTGCAGGGCATTCTGGGTAAGGAAACATTGGGGGATCTACGCAAGCCATACCTCCCTGGAATTCCCCGGGTGTCTAGTTTTTAGAAATGTGTGGGTTTGGTAGGTTCCCCTAGGTAGCCGCCGAGCACTGGGCCAAAAACCCAGGTGACCCCCTTGCAAAACCAGGTCGTTTTGAGGTAGGCAATTTTCATGTCGCCTCAATACGTTTTGGGCCCTTGCCTGTCGCGGGTACTTGGGCCTCCCACACGAGTGATGCACCGTTTTTATTGGGAGACCCGGGGGAACGATGGGTGGTAGGAAATTTGTGTCAGCCCAGTGATGCCTCAACTTTCCCACACAAAAATGTGTGAAAAAGGTGATTTTTTTCAGCTAAATTTGAGGTTTGCAGGGCATTCTGGGTAAGTAAACGTTGGGGGATCCACGCAAGACATACCTCCCTGGAATCCGCCGGGTGTCTAGTTTTTAGAAATGTATGGGTTTGGTAGGTTCCCCTAGGTGGCCACCGAGCACCGGCCAAAAACCCAGGTGACCCCCCTTGCAAAACCAGGTCGTTTTGAGGTAGGCAATTTTCATGTCGCCTCAATACTTTGTGGGCCCTTGCCTGTCGCGGGTACTTGGGCTTCCCACACGAGTGAGGCACCGTTTTTATTGGGAGACCCGCAGGGAATGCTGGGTGGTAGGAAATTTGTGTCAGCCCGGTGATGCCTCAACTTTCCCACACAAAAATGTGTGAAAAAGGTGATTTTTTCAGCTAAAGTTGAGGTTTGCAGGGCATTATGGTAAGGAAACGTTGGGGGATCCACGCAAGCCATACCTCCCTGGTATCCCCCGGGTGTTTAGTTTTCAGAAATGTGTGGGTTTGGTAGCTTCCCCTAGGTGGCCGCCGAGCACGGGGCCAAAAACCCAGGTGACCCTCCTTGCAAAACCAGGTCGTTTTGAGGTAGGCAATTTTCATGTCGCCTCAATACGTTTTGGGCCCTTGCCTGTCGCGGGTACTTGGGCCTCCCACATGAGTGAGGCACCGTTATTATCGGGAGACCCGGGGGAACGCTGGGTGGTAGGAAATTTGTGTCAGCCCGGTGATGCCACACCTTTCCCACACAAAAATGTGTGAAAAAGGTGATTTTTTTCAGCTAAATTTGAGGTTTGCAGGGCATTCTGGGTAAGGAAACGTTGGGGCATCCATGCAAGCCATACCTCCCTGGAATCCCCCGGGTGTCTAGTTTTCAGAAATGTGTGGGTTTAGTAGGTTGCCCTAGGTGGCCGCCGAGCACCAGCCAAAAACCCAGGTGACCCACCTTGCAAAACCAGGTCGTTTTGAGGTAGGCAATTTTCATGTCGCCTCAATACGTTGTGGGCCCTTGCCTGTCGCGGGTACTTGGGCCTCCCACACGAGTGAGGCACCGTTTTTATCGGGAGACCCGCAGGGAATGCTTGGTGGTAGGAAATTTGTGTCAGCCCGGTGATGCCTCTACTTTCCCACACAAAAATGTTTGAAAAAGGTGTTTTTTTCAGCTAAAGTTGAGGTTTGCAGGGCATTCTGGGTAAGGAAACGTTGGGGGATCCACGCAAACCATACCTCCCTGGAATCCCCCGGGTGTCTAGTTTTTAGAACTGTGTGGGTTTGGTAGGTTCCTCTAGGTGGCCGCCGAGCACCGGGCCAAAAACCCAGGTGACCCCCCTTGCAAAACCAGGTTGTTTTGAGGTAGGCAATTTTCATGTCACCTCAATACGTTGTGGGCCCTTGCCTGTCGCGGGTACTTGGGCCTCCCACACGAGTGAGGCACCGTTTTTATCGGGAGACCCGGGGGAACGCTGGGTGGTAGGAAATTTGTGTCAGCCCGGTGATGCCTCAACTTTCCCACACAAAAATGTGTGAAAAAGGTGATTTTTTCAGCTAAATTCGAGGTTTGCAGGGCATTCTGGGTAAGGAAACGTTGGGGGATCCACGCAAGCCATACCTCCCTGGAATCCCCCAGGTGTCTAGTTTTCAGAAATGTGTGGGTTTGGTAGGTTCCCCTAGGTGGCCGCCGAGCACGGGGCCAAAAACCCAGGTGACCCCCCTTACAAAACCAGGTCGTTTTGAGGTAGGCAATTTTCATGTCGCCTCAATACGTTTTGGGCCCTTGCCTGTCGCGGGTACTTGGGCCTCCCACACAAGTGAGGCACCATTTTTACCGGGAGACCCGGGGGGACGCTGGGTGGTTTGAAATTTGAGTGAGCCCGGTGATGCCACAACTTTCCCAAACAAAAATGTGTGAAAAATGTGATTTTTTTCAGCTAAAAATTGAGGTTTGCAGGGGATTTGGGGTAAGGAAACGTTGGGGGATCCATGCAAGCCATACCTCCCTGGAAGCCCCCGGGTGTCTAGTTTTCAGAAATGTATGGGTTTGGTAGGTTCCCCTAGGTAGCCGCCGAGCACTGGGCCAAAAACCCAGGTGACCCCCTTGCAAAACCAGGTCGTTTTGAGGTAGGCAATTTGCATGTCGCCTCAATACGTTTTGGGCCCTTGCCTGTCGCGGGTACTTGAGCCTCCCACACGAGTGAGGCACCGTTTTTATTGGGAGACCCGGGGGAACGCTGGGTGGTAGGAAATTTGTGTCAGCCCAGTGATGCCTCAACTTTCCCACACAAAAATGTGTGAAAAAGGTGATTTTTTTCAGCTAAATTTGAGGTTTGCAGGGCATTCTGGGTAAGTAAACGTTGGGGGATCCACGCAAGCCATACCTCCCTGGAATCCCCCGGGTGTCTAGTTTTTAGAAATGTATGGGTTTGGTAGGTTCCCCTAGGTGGCCACCGAGCACCGGCCAAAAACCCAGGTGACCCCCCTTGCAAAACCAGGTCGTTTTGAGGTAGGCAATTTTCATGTCGCCTCAATACGTTGTGGGCCCTTGCCTGTCGCGGGTACTTGGGCTTCCCACACGAGTGAGGCACCGTTTTTATCGGGAGACCCGCAGGGAATGCTGGGTGGTAGGAAATTTGTGTCAGCCCGGTGATGGCTCAACTTTCCCACACAAAAATGTGTGAAAAAGGTGATTTTTTCAGCTAAAGTTGAGGTTTGCAGGGCATTCTGGGTAAGGAAACGTTGGGGGATCCACGCAAACCATACCTCCCTGGAATCCCCCGGGTGTCTAGTTTTCAGAAATGTGTGGGTTTGGTAGGTTCCCCTAGGTGGCCGCCGAGCACCGGGCCAAAAACCCAGGTGACCCTCCTTTCACAACCAGGTTGTTTTGAGGTAGGCAATTTTCATGTCACCTCAATACGTTGTGGGCCCTTGCCTGTCGCGGGTACTTGGGCCTCCCACACGAGTGAGGCATCGTTTTTATCGGGAGACCCGGGGGAACGCTGGGTGGTAGGAAATTTGTGTCAGCCCGGTGATGCCTCAACTTTCCCACACAAAAATGTGTGAAAAAGGTGATTTTTTCACCTAAATTTGAGGTTTGCAGGGCATTCTGGGTAAGGAAACATTGGGGGATCCACGCAAGCCATACCTCCCTGGAATCCCCCGGGTGTTTAGTTTTCAGAAATGTGTGGGTTTGGTAGCTTCCCCTAGGTGGCCGCCGAGCACGGGGCCAAAAACCCAGGTGACCCTCCTTGCAAAACCAGGTCGTTTTGAGGTAGGCAATTTTCATGTCGCCTCAATACGTTTTGGGCCCTTGCCTGTCACGGGTACTTGGGCCTCCCACACGAGTGAGGCACCGTTTTTATTGGGAGACCCGGGGGAACGCTGGGTGGTAGGAAATTTGTGTCAGACCGGTGATGCCACAACTTTCCCACACAAAAATGTGTCAAAAAGGTGATTTTTTCAGCTAAATTTGAGGTTTGCAGGGCATTCTGGGTAAGGAAACGTTGGGGGATCCACGCAAGCCATACCTCCCTGGAATCCCCTGGGTGTCTAGTTTTTAGAAATGTGTGGGTTTGGTAGGTTCCCCTAGGTGGCCGCCGAGCACCGGGCCAAAAACCCAGGTGACCCCCCTTGCAATACCAGGTCGTTTTGAGGTAGGCAATTTTCATGTCGCCTCAATACGTTGTGGGCCCTTGCCTGTCGCGGGTACTTGGGCCTCCCACACGAGTGAGGCACCGTTTTTATCGGGAGACCCGCAGGGAATGCTTGGTGGTTGGAAATTTGTGTCAGCCCGGTGATGCCTCTACTTTCCCACACAAAAATGTTTGAAAAAGGTGATTTTTTCAGCTAAAGTTGAGGTTTGCAGGGCATTCTGGGTAAGGAAACGTTGGGGGATCCACGCAAACCATACTTCCCTGGAATCCCCCGGGTGTCTAGTTTTTAGAACTGTGTGGGTTTGGTAGGTTCCTCTAGGTGGCCGCCGAGCACCGGGCCAAAAACCCAGGTGACCCCCCTTGCAAAACCAGGTTGTTTTGAGGTAGGCAATTTTCATGTCACCTCAATACGTTGTGGGCCCTTGCCTGTCGCGGGTACTTGGGCCTCCCACACGAGTGAGGCACCGTTTTTATCGGGAGACCCGGGGGAACGCTGGGTGGTAGGAAATTTGTGTCAGACCGGTGATGCCACAACTTTCCCACACAAAAATGTGTCAAAAAGGTGATTTTTTCAGCTAAATTTGAGGTTTGCAGGGCATTCTGGGTAAGGAAACGTTGGGGGATCCACGCAAGCCATACCTCCCTGGAATCCCCTGGGTGTCTAGTTTTTAGAAATGTGTGGGTTTGGTAGGTTCCCCTAGGTGGCCGCCGAGCACCGGGCCAAAAACCCAGGTGACCCCCCTTGCAATACCAGGTCGTTTTGAGGTAGGCAATTTTCATGTCGCCTCAATACGTTGTGGGCCCTTGCCTGTCGCGGGTACTTGGGCCTCCCACACGAGTGAGGCACCGTTTTTATCGGGAGACCCGCAGGGAATGCTTGGTGGTTGGAAATTTGTGTCAGCCCGGTGATGCCTCTACTTTCCCACACAAAAATGTTTGAAAAAGGTGATTTTTTCAGCTAAAGTTGAGGTTTGCAGGGCATTCTGGGTAAGGAAACGTTGGGGGATCCACGCAAACCATACTTCCCTGGAATCCCCCGGGTGTCTAGTTTTTAGAACTGTGTGGGTTTGGTAGGTTCCTCTAGGTGGCCGCCGAGCACCGGGCCAAAAACCCAGGTGACCCCCCTTGCAAAACCAGGTTGTTTTGAGGTAGGCAATTTTCATGTCACCTCAATACGTTGTGGGCCCTTGCCTGTCGCGGGTACTTGGGCCTCCCACACGAGTGAGGCACCGTTTTTATCGGGAGACCCGGGGGAACGCTGGGTGGTAGGAAATTTGTGTCAGCCCGGTGATGCCTCAACTTTCCCACACAAAAATGTGTGAAAAAGGTGATTTTTTCAGCTAAATTCGAGGTTTGCAGGGCATTCTGGGTAAGGAAACTTTGGGGGATCCACGCAAGCCATACCTCCCTGGAATCCCCCAGGTGTCTAGTTTTCAGAAATGTGTGGGTTTGGTAGGTTCCCCTAGGTGGCCGCCGAGCACTGGGCCAAAAACCCAGGTGACCCCCCTTACAAAACCAGGTTGTTTTGAGGTAGGCAATTTTCATGTCGGCTCAATACGTTTTGGGCCCTTGCCTGTCGCGGGTACTTGGGCCTCCCACACAAGTGAGGCACCATTTTTACCGGGAGACCCGGGGGGACGCTGGTTGGTTGGAAATTTGAGTGAGCCCGGTGATACCACAACTTTCCCACACAAAAATGTGTGAAAAATGTGATTTTTTTCAGCTAAAAATTGAGGTTTGCAGGGGATTCGGGGTAAGGAAACGTTGGGGGATCCATGCAAGCCATACCTCCCTGGAAGCCCCCGGGTGTCTAGTTTTCAGAAATGTATGGGTTTGGTAGGTTCCCCTAGGTGGCCGACGAGCACCGGCCAAAAACCCAGGTGACCCCCCTTGCAAAACCAGGTCGTTTTGATGTAGGCAATTTTCATGTCGCCTCAATACGTTTTGGGCCCTTGCCTGTCGCGGGTACTTGGGCGTCCCACACGAGTGAAGCACTGTTTTTATTGGGAGACCCGGGGGAACGCTGGGTGGTAGGAAATTTGTGTCAGCCCGGTGATGCCTCACATTTCCCACACAAAAATGTGTGAAAAACGTGATTTTTTCTGCTAAATTTGAGGTTTGCAGGGCATTCTGGGTAAGGAAACGTTGGGGGATCCACGTAAACCATACCTCCCTGGAATCCCCCGGGTGTCTAGTTTTCAGAAATGTGTGGGTTTGGTAGGTTCCCCTAGGTGGCCGCCGAGCACCGGGCCAAAAACCCAGGTGACCCCCCTTGCAAAACCAGGTTGTTTTGAGGTAGGCAATTTTCATGTCACCTCAATACGTTTTGGGCTCTTGCCTGTCGCAGGTACTTGGGCCTCCCACACGAGTGAGGCACCGTTTTTATCAGGAGGCCCGGGGGAACGCTGGGTGGTAGGAAATTTGTGTCAGCCCGGTGATGCCTCAACTTTCCCACACAAAAATGTGTGAAAAAGGTGATTTTTTCAGCTAAATTTGAGGTTTGCAGGGCATTCTGGGTGAGGAAACATTGGGGGATCCATGCAAGCCATACCTCCCTGGAATCCCCCGGGTGTCTAGTTTTCAGAAATGTGTGGGTTTGGTAGGTTCCCCTAGGTGGCCGCCGAGCACCGGGCCAAAAACCCAGGTGACCCCCCTTGCAAAACCAGGTCGTTTTGAGGTAGGCAATTTTCATGTCGCCTCAATACGTTTTGGGGCCTTGCCTGTCGTGGGTACTTGGGCCTTCCTCACGAGTGAGGCACCGTTTTTATCTGGAGACCCGGGGGAACTCTGGGTGGTAGGAAATTTGTGTCAGCCTGGTGATGCCTCAACTTTCCCACACAAAAATGTGTGAAAAAGGTGATTTTTTTTCAGCTAAATTTGAGGTTTGCAGGGCATTCTGGGTAAGGAAACGTTGGGGGATCCACGCAAGCCATACCTCCCTGGAATCCTCCGGGTGTCTGGTTTTTAGAAATGTGTGGGTTTGGCAGGTTCCCCTAGGTGGCCGCCGAGCACTGGGCCAAAAACCCAGGTGACCCCCCTTGCAAAACCAGGTCGTTTTGATGTAGGCAATTTTCATGTCGCCTCAATACGTTTTGGGCCCTTGCCTGTCGCGGGTACTTGGGCCTCCCACACGAGTGAGGCACCGTTTTTATCGGGAGACCCGGGGGAACGCTGCTGGTAGGAAATTTTTGTCAGCCCGGTGATGCCTCAACTTTCCCACACAAAAATGTGTGAAAAAGGTGATTTTTTAAGCTACATTTGAGGTTTGCAGGGCATTCTGGGTAAGGAAACATTGGGGGATCCACGCAAGCCACACCTCCCTGGAATCCCCCGGGTGTCTAGTTTTCAGAAATGTTTGGGTTTGGTAGGTTCCCCTAGGTGGCCGCCGAGCATCGGGCCAAAAACCCAGGTGACCCCCTTGCAAAACCAGGTCGTTTTGAGGTAGGCAATTTTCATGTCGCCTCAATACGTTTTGGGGCCTTGCTTGTCGCGGGTACTTGGGCCTCCTACACGAGTGAGGCACCGTTTTTATCTTGAGACCCGGGGGAACGCTGGGTGGTAGGAAATTTGTGTCAGCCTGGTGATGCCTCAACTTTACCACACAAAAATGTGTGAAAAAGGTGATTTTTTTCAGCTAAATTTGAGGTTTGCAGGGCATTCTGGGTAAGGAAACATTGGGGGATCTACGCAAGCCATACCTCCCTGGAATTCCCCGGGTGTCTAGTTTTTAGAAATGTGTGGGTTTGGTAGGTTCCCCTAGGTAGCAGCCGAGCACCGGGCCAAAAACCCAGGTGACCCCCTTGCAAAACCAGGTCGTTTTGAGGTAGGCAATTTTCATGTCGCCTCAATACGTTTTGGGCCCTTGCCTGTCGCGGGTACTTGGGCCTCCCACACAAGTGAGGCACCATTTTTACTGGGAGACCCGGGGGGATGCTGGGTGATTGGAAATTTGAGTGAGCCCGGTGATGCCACAACTTTCCCACACAAAAATGTGTGAAAAATGTGATTTGTTAAGCTAAAATTGAGGTTTACAGGGGATTCGGGGTAAGGAAACGTTGGGGGATCCACGCAAGCCATACCTCCCTGGAAGCCCCCAGGTGTCTAGTTTTCAGAAATGTATGGGTTTGGTAGGTTTTCCTAGATGGCCGCCGAGCACCGGGCCAAAAACCCAAGTGACCCCCCTTGCAAAACCAGGTGGTTTTGAGATAGGCAATTTTGATGTTGCCTCACTGCGTTTTGGGCCCTTGCCTGTCGCGGGTACTTGGGCCTCCCACACAAGTGAGGCACCATTTTTACTGGGAGACCCTGGGGGACGCTGGGTGGTGGGAAATTTGAGTGAGCCCAGTGATGCCACATCTTTCCCACACAAAAATGTGTGAAAAATGTGATTTTTTCAGCTAAAATTGAGGTTTGCAGGGGATTCTGGGTAAGGAAACGTTGGGGGATCCACGCAAGCCATGCCTCCCTGGAATCCCCCCGGTGTCTAGTTTTCAGAAATGTGTGGGTGTGGTAGGTTCCCCTAGGTGGCCGTCGAGCATGGGGCCAAAAACCCAGGTGACCCCCCTTGCAAAACCAGGTAGTTTTGAGGTAGGCAATTTTCATGTCGCCTCAATACGTTTTGGGCCCTTGCCTGTCGCGGGTACTTGGGCGTCCCACACGAGTGAAGCACCGTTTTTATCGGGAGACCCGGGGGAACGCTGGGTGGTAGGAAATTTGTGTCAGCCCGGTGATGCCTCACCTTTCCCACACAAAAATGTGTGAAAAACGTGATTTTTTCTGCTAAATTTGAGGTTTGCAGGGCATTCTGGGTAAGGAAACGTTGGGGGATCCACGTAAACCATACCTCCCTGGAATCCCCCGGGTGTCTAGTTTTCAGAAATGTGTGGGTTTGGTAGGTTCCCCTAGGTGGCCGCCGAGCACCGGGCCAAAAACCCAGGTGACCCCCCTTGCAAAACCAGGTTGTTTTGAGGTAGGCAATTTTCATGTCACCTCAATACGTTTTGGGCTCTTGCCTGTCGCAGGTACTTGGGCCTCCCACACGAGTGAGGCACCGTTTTTATCAGGAGACCCGGGGGAACGCTGGGTTGTAGGAAATTTGTGTCAGCCCGGTGATGCCTCAACTTTCCCACACAAAAATGTGTGAAAAAGGTGATTTTTTCAGCTAAATTTGAGGTTTGCAGGGCATTCTGGGTGAGGAAACATTGGGGGATCCATGCAAGCCATACCTCCCTGGAATCCCCCGGGTGTCTAGTTTTCAGAAATGTGTGGGTTTGGTAGGTTCCCCTAGGTGGCCGCCGAGCACCGGGCCAAAAACCCAGGTGACCCCCCTTGCAAAACCAGGTCGTTTTGAGGTAGGCAATTTTCATGTCGCCTCAATACGTTTTGGGGCCTTGCCTGTCGCGGGTACTTGGGCCTTCCTCACGAGTGAGGCACCGTTTTTATCTGGAGACCCGGGGGAACTCTGGGTGGTAGGAAATTTGTGTCAGCCTGGTGATGCCTCAACTTTCCCACACAAAAATTTGTGAAAAAGGTGATTTTTTTTCAGCTAAATTTGAGGTTTGCAGGGCATTCTGGGTAAGGAAACATTGGGGGATCCACGCAAGCCATACCTCCCTGGAATCCCCCGGGTGTCTGGTTTTTAGAAATGTGTGGGTTTGGTAGGTTCCCCTAGGTGGCCGCCGAGCACTGTGCCAAAAACCCAGGTGACCCCCCTTGCAAAACCAGGTCGTTTTGATGTAGGCAATTTTCATGTCGCCTCAATACGTTTTGGGCCCTTGCCTGTCGCGGGTACTTGGGCCTCCCACACGAGTGAGGCACCGTTTTTATCGGGAGACCCGGGGGAACGCTGCTGGTAGGAAATTTTTGTCAGCCCGGTGATGCCTCAACTTTCCCACACAAAAATGTGTGAAAAAGGTGATTTTTTCAGCTACATTTGAGGTTTGCAGGGCATTCTGGGTAAGGAAACATTGGGGGATCCACGCAAGCCACACCTCCCTGGAATCCCCCGGGTGTCTAGTTTTCAGAAATTTTTGGGTTTGGTAGGTTCCCCTAGGTGGCCGCCGAGCATCGGGCCAAAAACCCAGGTGACCCCCTTGCAAAACCAGGTCGTTTTGAGGTAGGCAATTTTCATGTCACCTCAATACGTTTTGGGCTCTTGCCTGTCGCAGGTACTTGGGCCTCCCACATGAGTGAGGCACCGTTTTTATCAGGAGACCCGGGGGAACGCTGGGTTGTAGGAAATTTGTGTCAGCCCGGTAATGCCTCAACATTCCCACACAAAAATGTGTGAAAAAGGTGATTTTTTCAGCTAAATTTGAGGTTTGCAGGGCATTCTGGGTGAGGAAACATTGGGGGATCCATGCAAGCCATACCTCCCTGGAATCCCCCGGGTGTCTAGTTTTCAGAAATGTGTGGGTTTGGTAGGTTCCCCTAGGTAGCCGCCGAGCACCGGGCCAAAAACCCAGGTGACCCCCTTGCAAAACCAGGTCGTTTTGAGGTAGGCAATTTTCATGTCGCCTCAATACGTTTTTGGCCCTTGCCTGTCGCGGGTACTTGGGCCTCCCACACAAGTGAGGCACCATTTTTACTGGGAGACCCGGGGGGATGCTGGGTGATTGGAAATTTGAGTGAGCCCGGTGATGCCACAACTTTCCCACACAAAAATGTGTGAAAAATGTGATTTTTTCAGCTAAAATTGAGGTTTACAGGGGATTCGGGGTAAGGAAACGTTGAGGGATCCACGCAAGCCATACCTCCCTGAAAGCCCCCAGGTGTCTAGTTTTCATAAATGTATGGGTTTGGTAGGTTTCCCTAGATGGCCGCTGAGCACCGGGCCAAAAACCCAAGTGACCCCCCTTGCAAAACCAGGTGGTTTTGAGATAGGCAATTTTGATGTTGCCTCACTGCGTTTTGGGCCCTTGCCTATCGCGGGTACTTGGGCCTCCCACACAAGTGAGGCACCATTTTTACCGGGAGACCCTGGGGGACGCTGGGTGGTGGGAAATTTGAGTGAGCCCAGTGATGCCACATCTTTCCCACACAAAAATGTGTGAAAAATGTGATTTTTTCAGCTAAAATTGAGGTTTGCAGGGGATTCTGGGTAAAGAAACGTTGGGGGATCCACGCAAGCCATGCCTCCCTGGAATCCCCCCGGTGTCTAGTTTTCAGAAATGTGTGGGTGTGGTAGGTTCCCCTAGGTGGCCGTCGAGCATGGGGCCAAAAACCCAGGTGACCCCCCTTGCAAAACCAGGTCGTTTTGATGTAGGCAATTTTCATGTCGCCTCAATACGTTTTGGGCCCTTGCCTGTCGCGGGTACTTGGGCGTCCCACACGAGTGAAGCACTGTTTTTATTGGGAGACCCGGGGGAACGCTGGGTGGTAGGAAATTTGTGTCAGCCCGGTGATGCCTCACATTTCCCACACAAAAATGTGTGAAAAACGTGATTTTTTCTGCTAAATTTGAGGTTTGCAGGGCATTCTGGGTAAGGAAACGTTGGGGGATCCACGTAAACCATACCTCCCTGGAATCCCCCGGGTGTCTAGTTTTCAGAAATGTGTGGGTTTGGTAGGTTCCCCTAGGTGGCCGCCGAGCACCGGGCCAAAAACCCAGGTGACCCCCCTTGCAAAACCAGGTTGTTTTGAGGTAGGCAATTTTCATGTCACCTCAATACGTTTTGGGCTCTTGCCTGTCGCAGGTACTTGGGCCTCCCACACGAGTGAGGCACCGTTTTTATCAGGAGGCCCGGGGGAACGCTGGGTGGTAGGAAATTTGTGTCAGCCCGGTGATGCCTCAACTTTCCCACACAAAAATGTGTGAAAAAGGTGATTTTTTCAGCTAAATTTGAGGTTTGCAGGGCATTCTGGGTGAGGAAACATTGGGGGATCCATGCAAGCCATACCTCCCTGGAATCCCCCGGGTGTCTAGTTTTCAGAAATGTGTGGGTTTGGTAGGTTCCCCTAGGTGGCCGCCGAGCACCGGGCCAAAAACCCAGGTGACCCCCCTTGCAAAACCAGGTCGTTTTGAGGTAGGCAATTTTCATGTCGCCTCAATACGTTTTGGGGCCTTGCCTGTCGTGGGTACTTGGGCCTTCCTCACGAGTGAGGCACCGTTTTTATCTGGAGACCCGGGGGAACTCTGGGTGGTAGGAAATTTGTGTCAGCCTGGTGATGCCTCAACTTTCCCACACAAAAATGTGTGAAAAAGGTGATTTTTTTTCAGCTAAATTTGAGGTTTGCAGGGCATTCTGGGTAAGGAAACGTTGGGGGATCCACGCAAGCCATACCTCCCTGGAATCCTCCGGGTGTCTGGTTTTTAGAAATGTGTGGGTTTGGCAGGTTCCCCTAGGTGGCCGCCGAGCACTGGGCCAAAAACCCAGGTGACCCCCCTTGCAAAACCAGGTCGTTTTGATGTAGGCAATTTTCATGTCGCCTCAATACGTTTTGGGCCCTTGCCTGTCGCGGGTACTTGGGCCTCCCACACGAGTGAGGCACCGTTTTTATCGGGAGACCCGGGGGAACGCTGCTGGTAGGAAATTTTTGTCAGCCCGGTGATGCCTCAACTTTCCCACACAAAAATGTGTAAAAAAGGTGATTTTTTAAGCTACATTTGAGGTTTGCAGGGCATTCTGGGTAAGGAAACATTGGGGGATCCACGCAAGCCACACCTCCCTGGAATCCCCCGGGTGTCTAGTTTTCAGAAATGTTTGGGTTTGGTAGGTTCCCCTAGGTGGCCGCCGAGCATCGGGCCAAAAACCCAGGTGACCCCCTTGCAAAACCAGGTCGTTTTGAGGTAGGCAATTTTCATGTCGCCTCAATACGTTTTGGGGCCTTGCTTGTCGCGGGTACTTGGGCCTCCTACACGAGTGAGGCACCGTTTTTATCTTGAGACCCGGGGGAACGCTGGGTGGTAGGAAATTTGTGTCAGCCTGGTGATGCCTCAACTTTACCACACAAAAATGTGTGAAAAAGGTGATTTTTTTCAGCTAAATTTGAGGTTTGCAGGGCATTCTGGGTAAGGAAACATTGGGGGATCTACGCAAGCCATACCTCCCTGGAATTCCCCGGGTGTCTAGTTTTTAGAAATGTGTGGGTTTGGTAGGTTCCCCTAGGTAGCAGCCGAGCACCGGGCCAAAAACCCAGGTGACCCCCTTGCAAAACCAGGTCGTTTTGAGGTAGGCAATTTTCATGTCGCCTCAATACGTTTTGGGCCCTTGCCTGTCGCGGGTACTTGGGCCTCCCACACAAGTGAGGCACCATTTTTACTGGGAGACCCGGGGGGATGCTGGGTGATTGGAAATTTGAGTGAGCCCGGTGATGCCACAACTTTCCCACACAAAAATGTGTGAAAAATGTGATTTGTTCAGCTAAAATTGAGGTTTACAGGGGATTCGGGGTAAGGAAACGTTGGGGGATCCACGCAAGCCATACCTCCCTGGAAGCCCCCAGGTGTCTAGTTTTCAGAAATGTATGGGTTTGGTAGGTTTTCCTAGATGGCCGCCGAGCACCGGGCCAAAAACCCAAGTGACCCCCCTTGCAAAACCAGGTGGTTTTGAGATAGGCAATTTTGATGTTGCCTCACTGCGTTTTGGGCCCTTGCCTGTCGCGGGTACTTGGGCCTCCCACACAAGTGAGGCACCATTTTTACTGGGAGACCCTGGGGGACGCTGGGTGGTGGGAAATTTGAGTGAGCCCAGTGATGCCACATCTTTCCCACACAAAAATGTGTGAAAAATGTGATTTTTTCAGCTAAAATTGAGGTTTGCAGGGGATTCTGGGTAAGGAAACGTTGGGGGATCCACGCAAGCCATGCCTCCCTGGAATCCCCCCGGTGTCTAGTTTTCAGAAATGTGTGGGTGTGGTAGGTTCCCCTAGGTGGCCGTCGAGCATGGGGCCAAAAACCCAGGTGACCCCCCTTGCAAAACCAGGTAGTTTTGAGGTAGGCAATTTTCATGTCGCCTCAATACGTTTTGGGCCCTTGCCTGTCGCGGGTACTTCGGCGTCCCACACGAGTGAAGCACCGTTTTTATCGGGAGACCCGGGGGAACGCTGGGTGGTAGGAAATTTGTGTCAGCCCGGTGATGCCTCACCTTTCCCACACAAAAATGTGTGAAAAACGTGATTTTTTCTGCTAAATTTGAGGTTTGCAGGGCATTCTGGGTAAGGAAACGTTGGGGGATCCACGTAAACCATACCTCCCTGGAATCCCCCGGGTGTCTAGTTTTCAGAAATGTGTGGGTTTGGTAGGTTCCCCTAGGTGGCCGCCGAGCACCGGGCCAAAAACCCAGGTGACCCCCCTTGCAAAACCAGGTTGTTTTGAGGTAGGCAATTTTCATGTCACCTCAATACGTTTTGGGCTCTTGCCTGTCGCAGGTACTTGGGCCTCCCACACGAGTGAGGCACCGTTTTTATCAGGAGACCCGGGGGAACGCTGGGTTGTAGGAAATTTGTGTCAGCCCGGTGATGCCTCAACTTTCCCACACAAAAATGTGTGAAAAAGGTGATTTTTTCAGCTAAATTTGAGGTTTGCAGGGCATTCTGGGTGAGGAAACATTGGGGGATCCATGCAAGCCATACCTCCCTGGAATCCCCCGGGTGTCTAGTTTTCAGAAATGTGTGGGTTTGGTAGGTTCCCCTAGGTGGCCGCCGAGCACCGGGCCAAAAACCCAGGTGACCCCCCTTGCAAAACCAGGTCGTTTTGAGGTAGGCAATTTTCATGTCGCCTCAATACGTTTTGGGGCCTTGCCTGTCGCGGGTACTTGGGCCTTCCTCACGAGTGAGGCACCGTTTTTATCTGGAGACCCGGGGGAACTCTGGGTGGTAGGAAATTTGTGTCAGCCTGGTGATGCCTCAACTTTCCCACACAAAAATTTGTGAAAAAGGTGATTTTTTTTCAGCTAAATTTGAGGTTTGCAGGGCATTCTGGGTAAGGAAACATTGGGGGATCCACGCAAGCCATACCTCCCTGGAATCCCCCGGGTGTCTGGTTTTTAGAAATGTGTGGGTTTGGTAGGTTCCCCTAGGTGGCCGCCGAGCACTGTGCCAAAAACCCAGGTGACCCCCCTTGCAAAACCAGGTCGTTTTGATGTAGGCAATTTTCATGTCGCCTCAATATGTTTTGGGCCCTTGCCTGTCGCGGGTACTTGGGCCTCCCACACGAGTGAGGCACCGTTTTTATCGGGAGACCCGGGGGAACGCTGCTGGTAGGAAATTTTTGTCAGCCCGGTGATGCCTCAACTTTCCCACACAAAAATGTGTGAAAAAGGTGATTTTTTCAGCTACATTTGAGGTTTGCAGGGCATTCTGGGTAAGGAAACATTGGGGGATCCACGCAAGCCACACCTCCCTGGAATCCCCCGGGTGTCTAGTTTTCAGAAATGTTTGGGTTTGGTAGGTTCCCCTAGGTGGCCGCCGAGCATCGGGCCAAAAACCCAGGTGACCCCCTTGCAAAACCAGGTCGTTTTGAGGTAGGCAATTTTCATGTCACCTCAATACGTTTTGGGCTCTTGCCTGTCGCAGGTACTTGGGCCTCCCACATGAGTGAGGCACCGTTTTTATCAGGAGACCCGGGGGAACGCTGGGTTGTAGGAAATTTGTGTCAGCCCGGTAATGCCTCAACATTCCCACACAAAAATGTGTGAAAAAGGTGATTTTTTCAGCTAAATTTGAGGTTTGCAGGGCATTCTGGGTGAGGAAACATTGGGGGATCCATGCAAGCCATACTTATTTATTTATTTTATTTAGAGAATTTGTAAAGCGCGAACTGACACCTTGCAGGCTTCCTGGCGCTGGAAAATACTCTGTTGACGGTAGACCGGGAGAACAGTCGGGCTGACAGTTTATTTGGGGAAGAGCCAAGTCTTAATGCGTCTCCTAAAAGGGAGAAGCTGTGGAGTCTGACGTATGTCAGTGGGTAGGGTGTTCCAAAGCTTGGCCGCGGCTACGCTGAACGATCGGCCCCCTGTTCTAGTTCTGTTAAATCTGGGTACCTTTACCAGACAAGCAGAAGAAGAACGTAGGTTTCTCGCAGGTGTGTACCATTGGAACAGGGCTTGCAGAGGTTTGGGTCCAAGTCCGTGCAGAGCCTTAAAGACAATGCAGAGGGACTTGAATGCCACTCTTTGTTTCAGGGGCAGCCAGTGGAGCTCAGCCAGAGCAGCTGTGGCTGAGGCCCTTCTCGTCCAGCCAAGAGCCAGCTTGGCGGCGGCAGATTGAATTCGCTGAAGTCGGTCCAGCATCGTGACTGGAGACTCCAGGAGCAGGGCGTTGCAATAATCAAGGCGACTGAGTATCGTACACCTGACTATCGACGCCCTGGCTTGTGCCGGGAGAAGAGGCAAGATTTTCCGCAGTGATCGGAGCAGGGCAGTGCAGATCCCCACAGTTTTTGTCACCTGGGTTTCCATACTTAGGTTGTTGTTCAACATGGCTCCCAGGTTGCGCACGGAAGGCACTGGTAGAGGTTTGACACTGAACTCCGGGGGCCAGAATTCATGTGGGAACTGACGGGGTATCTTAGTGCCGGAGCAGAACAGGACCTCCGTTTTCGCGGCGTTGAACTGGAGGGAGTTACTATGTAGCCATCCGGCCGTCTCTCTTAAGCAGTCGTGGAAGGTTGAGAACGGAATGGCATCTTCACCTTCCCACGAGAGGATGAGCTGTGTGTCATCCGCATAATTAATTGTTTTGACCCCAAATGATTGGATCAATTTGATTAGCGGTATAAGATACACATTGAAGAGGATAGGGCTGATGGAGGAGCCCTGGGGGACTCCCTGGGGAACTGCTGCAAAGGCGGACCGAAAAGGGGGGAGAGAGACAGCCTGTCTTCTGTCCCCAAGATAGGAGTGAAGCCAAAGCAATGCAGTGCCTTCCACTCCCACTTCCATAAGTCTCTGCAGCAGCCTAGCATGGTTGACCGTGTCGAATGCGGCAGACAGGTCCAGCAGTATCAGAGCCACTGGCTGGTTCCTGTCTGCACGCATTCGAAGGTCTTCCATGGCAGTCAAAACTGCTGTTTCTGTGCCGTGGGCGGGACGGAAACCAAACTGGTAGTCGTCAAGGAGGTTATTTTGTTCCAGGTGGGTGGACAGACATGAACTGACCCAACGCTCGACGACCTTCGCTGGAAAAGGCAGCAGGGAAATGGGTCGGTAATTGGAAAGACAGTCTGGGCTCAGGGAGGGTTTCTTTAAAAGGGGAGTGACTAGTGCCTGTTTCCAAGGGGTGGGAACAAAGCCACTCTGCAGGGACTGATTGCAGATTAGGCGCAAGGTGTCGAAAAGTTCCATACCAAAGTTTTTCCATATTTTTGGAGGTAGGGGGTCAAGTGGGGAGCCCGAAGTAATACCAAGCACAAGTCTTTCAAACTCGACAGCCGGGATCGGAGGGAATACCTCCATTCTAGCCAGAGGGCCAGAGCCGGGGAGCGACAGGTTCCGAGGGCTGGTGTCTGGTCTCGGCAATTCATCGGTTTCAGATGAGGGGGGTGATTCCAGGTTATGGATAATGGTGTTTATTTTATTGATAAAGAACACTGCAAGATTATCGCAGAGGGCTTGGGTGGGAGGTTGTGTGGAAGTAACACAATCCGGGTTGGTCAGATTTTTGAGTATTTGAAAAATACTCTTTGAGCTGTTTGTGGCATTGGAAATAATAGAGCAGTAATGTTTCGTCTTGTTTAGGGCAATGGCAGTTTTATACTTCCGGAGGTGTGTTTTCCAGATGGTTTTATGAGTGTCAGAGTAATCCTGCCTCCATTTTCTCTCAGCATGCCTACAAGCTAGTTTGAGAGCTCTTAAGGAGTCATCAAACCAGGGGGCCGGTACTCGTCTCTGGGGTTTACCCTTTTTCAGAGGGACGAGGTGTTCCGCAGTGCTGGAAATCCTTGAACAAAGGGATAGATAGTTAGCCTCCACCGATTGTGTAGTAGAGAAACTGTCCTCTACCTCAAACACTGGGCCATTCAGTCTGAGTTTGTCTAGGACCTTCCAGTCTCTGTATGGAGGTATATGACCGTGGAAAGCCGGTTTGCCATACCTGCTGCCTACTATGTGAAATTTGATCAGGGCATGATCAGTCCAGCACATTGGTAGAATGTCGCTCAGAGTAGCCAGCTGTGGGGAGGAAAAAATTAAATCTAGCTGGTGCCCTGCTATGTGAGTGGGTTTGTCCACTAGCTGGGAGAGTTTCATTCCTTCGCAAGACACTAGGAGATTGTTAAGGGCGGAATCTAGGCTGCCGTTGGGCCAAAGGTTAAAGTCGCCCAGGACAATCAAGTTGTTGTGGGAGGTAGCCATATTGGTGAGGGTGGTGAGCAGCGACTGCTGCTGAGTAGCGTTAAACGTTCCCGGCGGACGGTAACAAATCACCGCTGTGAAGGTAGTACCGAGATGACAATCCATTGAAAGGCCGAGTATTTCGGTCCCGACCACTGGGTCCATGGCAATAGTTTTGACTGACCAAGATGCTCTGTAGATTGCACCAACACCACCGCCCCGCCCCTTAGGTCGAGGGAGATGCAGGATCTTGAAGTCTTGTGGACAGGCCCAGTCCAGATCTATGTTGCAGTCGGAGTGGGTCCATGTTTCCGTGAGGAATAGAACATCAAGATGATGATTATCTATGAGCAGGGCGATTTCGTGGGAGTGTTTGGGCAGGGACCTTACGTTCAGCAAGCCAGCTGTGATTAAGCCTTTGCGCGCAAAGTCGTGCAGAGGATAGGCGGTGTCTTGGAAGGTCAAATGCCCCTCATGGGCGAAGTCTCTACGGAGGAGTAGAGCCTCGCGCGTCAAGTGAGGTGTGTTGCTGGTGGACGGGGATATCAGGGCCGCAAGTGGCTCACCAGGCGCTGCCGAGACGCGGACGAGCACAGACGAGCTTGCCTTAAGCGCGCCTTCGGCGCGCAAACGGCGCTCCCGCTGCGCTCGACCGCTGCGCTTGTGTGGCCGACACATTTATGGCGATGTTGTGGGCGTGGCCTCGCAGGGGGCGTGGCTCGCCTTCGAACCGCGATGGCGGGTAATTTGTGATTCCTGTCTCAGCGCTGATTGCCGCTGTCTCAGGAGTGCCTAGAGGGTCTGCTGGCGCGTGAGGGCAGCGCTTTAGTGCAGGTGAGTTTTAAAAAGTTACACACACAAAATACGAGTGAATTTTTTAAAATAGCGAAAAAGTACCGTCCTCCGGCTTTCCGCCTCAGAGGAGTTTCCAAATGAAGTTTAGTCGCGCTGCAGGCAGCGTTTATATGAGCTCCTTAGTGGGCGTGGCCTCGCAGGGGGCGTGGCTCGCCTTCGAACCGCGATGGCGGGTAATTTGTGATTCCTGTCTCAGCGCTGATTGCCGCTGTCTCAGGAGTGCCTAGAGGGTCTGCTGGCGCGTGAGGGCAGCGCTTTAGTGCAGGTGAGTTTTAAAAAGTTACACACACAAAATACGAGTGAATTTTTTAAAATAGCGAAAAAGTACCGTCCTCCGGCTTTCCGCCTCAGAGGAGTTTCCAAATGAAGTTTAGTCGCGCTGCAGGCAGCGTTTATATGAGCTCCTTAGTGGGCGTGGCCTCGCAGGGGGCGTGGCTCGCCTTCGAACCGCGATGGCGGGTAATTTGTGATTCCTGTCTCAGCGCTGATTGCCGCTGTCTCAGGAGTGCCTAGAGGGTCTGCTGGCGCGTGAGGGCAGCGCTTTAGTGCAGGTGAGTTTTAAAAAGTTACACACACAAAATACGAGTGAATTTTTTAAAATAGCGAAAAAGTACCGTCCTCCGGCTTTCCGCCTCAGAGGAGTTTCCAAATGAAGTTTAGTCGCGCTGCAGGCAGCGTTTATATGAGCTCCTTAGTGGGCGTGGCCTCGCAGGGGGCGTGGCTCGCCTTCGAACCGCGATGGCGGGTAATTTGTGATTCCTGTCTCAGCGCTGATTGCCGCTGTCTCAGGAGTGCCTAGAGGGTCTGCTGGCGCGTGAGGGCAGCGCTTTAGTGCAGGTGAGTTTTAAAAAGTTACACACACAAAATACGAGTGAATTTTTTAAAATAGCGAAAAAGTACCGTCCTCCGGCTTTCCGCCTCAGAGGAGTTTCCAAATGAAGTTTAGTCGCGCTGCAGGCAGCGTTTATATGAGCTCCTTAGTGGGCGTGGCCTCGCAGGGGGCGTGGCTCGCCTTCGAACCGCGATGGCGGGTAATTTGTGATTCCTGTCTCAGCGCTGATTGCCGCTGTCTCAGGAGTGCCTAGAGGGTCTGCTGGCGCGTGAGGGCAGCGCTTTAGTGCAGGTGAGTTTTAAAAAGTTACACACACAAAATACGAGTGAATTTTTTAAAATAGCGAAAAAGTACCGTCCTCCGGCTTTCCGCCTCAGAGGAGTTTCCAAATGAAGTTTAGTCGCGCTGCAGGCAGCGTTTATATGAGCTCCTTAGTGGGCGTGGCCTCGCAGGGGGCGTGGCTCGCCTTCGAACCGCGATGGCGGGTAATTTGTGATTCCTGTCTCAGCGCTGATTGCCGCTGTCTCAGGAGTGCCTAGAGGGTCTGCTGGCGCGTGAGGGCAGCGCTTTAGTGCAGGTGAGTTTTAAAAAGTTACACACACAAAATACGAGTGAATTTTTTAAAATAGCGAAAAAGTACCGTCCTCCGGCTTTCCGCCTCAGAGGAGTTTCCAAATGAAGTTTAGTCGCGCTGCAGGCAGCGTTTATATGAGCTCCTTAGTGGGCGTGGCCTCGCAGGGGGCGTGGCTCGCCTTCGAACCGCGATGGCGGGTAATTTGTGATTCCTGTCTCAGCGCTGATTGCCGCTGTCTCAGGAGTGCCTAGAGGGTCTGCTGGCGCGTGAGGGCAGCGCTTTAGTGCAGGTGAGTTTTAAAAAGTTACACACACAAAATACGAGTGAATTTTTTTTAAATAGCGAAAAAGTACCGTCCTCCGGCTTTCCGCCTCAGAGGAGTTTCCAAATGAAGTTTAGTCGCGCTGCAGGCAGCGTTTATATGAGCTCCTTAGTGGGCGTGGCCTCGCAGGGGGCGTGGCTCGCCTTCGAACCGCGATGGCGGGTAATTTGTGATTCCTGTCTCAGCGCTGATTGCCGCTGTCTCAGGAGTGCCTAGAGGGTCTGCTGGCGCGTGAGGGCAGCGCTTTAGTGCAGGTGAGTTTTAAAAAGTTACACACACAAAATACGAGTGAATTTTTTAAAATAGCGAAAAAGTACCGTCCTCCGGCTTTCCGCCTCAGAGGAGTTTCCATACCTCCCTGGAATCCCCCGGGTGTCTAGTTTTCAGAAATGTGTGGGTTTGGTAGGTTCCCCTAGGTAGCCGCCGAGCACCGGGCCAAAAACCCAGGTGACCCCCTTGCAAAACCAGGTCGTTTTGAGGTAGGCAATTTTCATGTCGCCTCAATACGTTTTTGGCCCTTGCCTGTCGCGGGTACTTGGGCCTCCCACACAAGTGAGGCACCATTTTTACTGGGAGACCCGGGGGGATGCTGGGTGATTGGAAATTTGAGTGAGCCCGGTGATGCCACAACTTTCCCACACAAAAATGTGTGAAAAATGTGATTTTTTCAGCTAAAATTGAGGTTTACAGGGGATTCGGGGTAAGGAAACGTTGAGGGATCCACGCAAGCCATACCTCCCTGAAAGCCCCCAGGTGTCTAGTTTTCATAAATGTATGGGTTTGGTAGGTTTCCCTAGATGGCCGCTGAGCACCGGGCCAAAAACCCAAGTGACCCCCCTTGCAAAACCAGGTGGTTTTGAGATAGGCAATTTTGATGTTGCCTCACTGCGTTTTGGGCCCTTGCCTGTCGCGGGTACTTGGGCCTCCCACACAAGTGAGGCACCATTTTTACCGGGAGACCCTGGGGGACGCTGGGTGGTGGGAAATTTGAGTGAGCCCAGTGATGCCACATCTTTCCCACACAAAAATGTGTGAAAAATGTGATTTTTTCAGCTAAAATTGAGGTTTGCAGGGGATTCTGGGTAAAGAAACGTTGGGGGATCCACGCAAGCCATGCCTCCCTGGAATCCCCCCGGTGTCTAGTTTTCAGAAATGTGTGGGTGTGGTAGGTTCCCCTAGGTGGCCGTCGAGCATGGGGCCAAAAACCCAGGTGACCCCCCTTGCAAAACCAGGTAGTTTTGAGGTAGGCAATTTTCATGTCGCCTCAATACGTTTTGGGCCCTTGCCTGTCGCGGGTACTTGGGCCTCCCACACGAGTGAGGCACCATTTTTACCAGGAGACCCGGGGGACGCTGGGTGGTTGGAAATTTGAGTGAGCCCGGTGATGCCACAACTTTCCCACACAAAAATGTGTGAAAAATGTGATTTTTTCAGCTAAAATTGAGGTTTGCAGGGGATTCGGGGTAAGGGAACGTTGGGGGATCCACGCAAGCCATACCTCCCTGGAAGCCCCCGGGTGTCTAGTTTTCAGAAATGTATGGGTTTGGTAGGTTTCCCTAGATGACCGCCGAGCATGGGGCCAAAAACCCAGGTGACCCCCTTGCAAAACCATGTAGTTTTGAGGTAGGCAATTTTCATGTCGCCTCAATACGTTTTGGGCCTTTGCCTGACGTGGGTACTTGGGCCTCCCACATGAGTGAGGCACCGTTTTTATCGGGAGACCCGGGGGAATGCTGGGTGGTAGGAAATTTGTGTCAGCCCAGTGATGCCACAACTTTCCCACACAAAAATGTGTGAAAAGGGTGATTTTTTCAGCTAAATTTGAGGTTTGCAGGGCATTCTGGGTAAGGAAACGTTGGGGGATCCTTGCAAACCATACCTCCCTGGAATCCCCCGGGTGTCTAGTTTTCAGAAAGGTGTGGGTTTGGTAGGTTCCCCTAGGTGGCCGCCGAGCACCGGGCCAAAAACCCAGGTGACCCCCCTTGCAAAACCAGGTCGTTTTGCGGTAGGCATTTTTCATGTCGCCTCAGTACGTTGTGGGCCCTTGCCTGTCGCGGGTACTTGTGCCTCCCACACGAGTGAGGCACCGTTTTTATCGGGAGACCCGGGGGAACGCTGGGTGGTAGGAAATTTGTGTCAGCCCGGTGATGCCACAACTTTCCCACACAAAAATGTGTGAAAAGGGTGATTTTTTCAGCTAAATTTGAGGTTTGCAGGGCATTCTGGGTAAGGAAACTTTGGGGGATACACGCAATCCATACCTCACTGGAATCCCCCAGGTGTCTAGTTTTCAGAAATGTGTGGGTTTGGTAGGTTCCCCTAGGTGGCCACCGAGCACCGGGCCAAAAACCCAGGTGACCCCCTTGCAAAACCAGGTCGTTTTGAGGTAGGCAATTTTCATTTCGCCTCAATACGTTTTGGGCCCCTGCCTGTCGCGGGTGCTTGGGCCTCCCACACAAGTGAGGCACCATTTTTACCAGGAGACCTGGGGGGACACTGGGTGGTTGGAAATTTGAATGAGCCCAGTGATGCCACAACTTTCCCACACGAAAATGTGTGAAAAATGTGATTTTTTCAGCTAAAATTGAGGTTTGCAGGGGATTCGGGGTAAGGATACGCTGGGGGATCCATGCAAGCCATACCTCCCTGGAAGCCCCCGAGTGTCTAGTTTTCAGAAATGTATGGGTTTGGTAGGTTTCCCTAGATGGCCGCCGAGCACCGGGCCAAAAACCCAAGTGACCCCCCTTGCAAAACCAGGTGGTTTTGAGATAGGCAATTTTGATGTCGCCTCACTGCGTTTTGGGCCCTTGCCTGTCGTGGGTACTTGGGCCTCCCACACAAGTGAGGCACCATTTTTACCAGGAGACCCGGGGGGACGCTGGGTGGTGGGAAATATGAGTGAGCCCGGTGATGCCACAACTTTGGTACATAAAAATGTGTGAAAAATGTGATTCTTTCAGCTAAAATTGAGGTTTGCAGGGGATTCTGGGTAAGGAAACGTTGGGGGATCCACGCAAGCCATGCCTCCCTGGAAGCACACGACTGTCTAAATTTCACAAATGTATAGGTTTGCTAGGTTTCCCAAGGTGCCCGCAGAGCTAGGGTTCAAAAACTACAGCTAGACATTTTGCCAAAAATGGTCATTTTTCACTGTGAAATTGAGGTGTGACCACGTTGCGTTTTGCGCCGTTTCCTGTTGCGGGCACTAGGCCGACCCACACAAGTGAGGTACCGTTTTTCTCGTAAGACTTTGGGGAACGCGGGGTGGGTGGAAATTTGTGGATCCACGCAGATTCCGGAACTTTCCACCACAGAAATGTGGGGAAAATGTGTTTTTTTTGTCAATTTGTTAGGTTTGCAAGGGATTCTGGGTAACAGACCCTGGTGGGAGGCAGTCAAGTCACCCCATCCTGGATTCCCCTGGGTGTCTAGTTTTCAAAAATGTATAGGTTTGCTAGGTTTCCCAAGGTGCCCGCATAGCTAGGGTTCAAAATCTACAGCTAGACATTTTGCCAAAAAATGGTCATTTTTCACTGCGAAATTGAGGTGTGACCACATTGCGTTTTGCGCCGTTTCCTGTCGCGGACACTAGGCCGACCCACACAAGTGAGGTACCGTTTTTCTCGTAAGACTTTGGGGAACGTGGGGTGGGTGGAAATTTGTGGAGCCACACAGATTCCGGAACATTCCACCACAGAAATGTGTGGAAAATGTGTTTTTTTTGTCAATTTTTTAGGTTTGCAAGGGATTCTGGGTAACAGACCCTGGTGGGAGGCAGTCAAGTCACCCCATCCTGGATTCCCCTGGGTGTCTAGTTTTCAAAAATGTATAGGTTTGCTAGGTTTCCCAAGGTGCCCGCAGAGCTAGGGTTCAATAACTCACAGCTAGACATTTTGCCAAAAAAGGGTCATATTTCACAGCGAAATTGAGGTGTGACCACGTTGCGTTTTGTGCCGTTTCCTGTCGTGGGCACTAGGCCGACCCACACAAGTGAGGTACCGTTTTTCTCGTAAGACTTTGGGGAACGCGGGGTGGGTGGAAATCAGTAGATCCACGCAGATTCCGGAACTTTCCACCACAGAAATGTGGGGAAAATGTGTTTTTTTTTGTCAAATTTTTAGGTTTACAAGGGATTCTGGGTAACAGACCCTGGTGGGAGGCAGTCAATTCACCCCATCCTGGATTCCCCTGGGTGTCTAGTTTTCAAAAATGTATAGGTTTGCTAGGTTTCCAAAGGTGCCCGCAGAGCTAGGGTTCAAAAACTAGAGCTAGGCACTTTGCCAAAAAGGGCAAATTTTCACTGCGATATTGAGTTGTGACCACGTTGCGTTTTGTGCCGTTTCCTGTCGCGGGCACTAGGCGGACCCACACAAGTGAGGTACCGTTTTTCTCGTAAGACTTTGGGGAATGCAAGGTGGGAGGAAATGTGTGGATCCACGCAGATTCCGGAACTTTCCACCACAGAAATGTGGGGAAAATGTGTTTTTTTTGATAATTTTTTAGGTTTGCAAGGGATTCTGGGTAACAGACCCTGGTGGGAGGCAGTCAAGTCACCCCATCCTGGATTCCCCTGGGTGTCTAGTTTTCAAAAATGTATAGGTTTTCTAGGTTTCCCAAGGTGCCCGCAGAGCTAGGGTTCAAAAACTAGAGCTAGGCACTTTGCCAAAAAAGGGTAAATTTTCACTGCGATATTGAGTTGTGACCTCGTTGCGTCTTGCGCCATTTCCTGTTGCGGGCACTATGCCTACCCACACAAGTGAGGTACCATTTTTATCGGGAGACTTAGGGTAATTCAGATTTGTAAAGGAACTTTTATTATCTATTGACTTTCGATGCATTTCTGCCTTCCAAATGAAAGATATTGTGTAAAAAAGAAGTAATTCTAAAAAATGACTGATAATTCTCATGCTAGTATGAGTATTCCCAATTTCAGAAATGTGCAAATATCTACTGTTTCTAAACTCTATATTTTGTTCCCATTTTAGAAATACATAGGTGTCTTTCATACCGATTTTTCCATGTACACATATTTACAGAATAATTACTATATACCCGGTACATAATAAAAAACCATTGCAAGTTGCTGCTCAGTTTTTGGCTCTGGGTTCGTCGGGTTCTTGGTGAACCTACAAGTCCTATATATCCCCACAACCAGAAATGTCCAGCGGATGTAATGGTATATTGCTTTCAAAGAGCTGTCATAATTAGAAGAAGTTACAGGTGAAAACGTTGACACAAAAGGCTGTTAGTTTCTATAAAAAAACCTTGATGGATCTATACAAATGACCCCTTGCTGAATTCAGAATTTTGTCTTCTTCTCGAAAATGTATAGCTGTCCACGATCCATTATTGCTTTTGTACCCATTTCTGCCATTAACTGGAAGGAGGTCAAAAGCACAAAAAACAGCAAAATTAGGCTATGTCCCAGAAAAATGCCAAAACTGTGTAAAAAATGTTGGGTTTCTGACAAAAGTCTGGTATCCCCGAAAAGCTGGGAAAATTGTGATTTCAACCCCACAACCCCTTTTTTGATAACGTTTGCAGGGAAAAACCCAGATGCTTTCATTTACAGCCTGTTTTTCCAATTTTTACAAAAAAAAACAAAATGTTGCTGTATTTTGGCTCATTTCTGTGACCCCTCTAGGAGAATCCACAAACCCTGAGTACCTTTAGAATCCCCATGATGTTGGAAGAAAAGGACGGAAATTTGGCGTGGATACCTTATGTGGTCAAAAAGTTACAGGGGCCTCAGCGCGCACTACCCCAAATAGCCAAATAAGGGCGTGGCACAGGAGGGGAAAAGGCCTGGCAGCGAAGGGGTTAAGAGACATATATCCAACTGATCCCCACACTTAAAGCAAGAATAAGACCTGTATGAAGTATCTTGCCTGTGCCCTCAGCCTTCGAATCTGAAAGGCTTGAAAGAACACAATTCTCAGTGAGTAGGGATGGTTTACCCAATACATATGCTAGTAGGAGGTCCACCACCCATCATTGAGGCAGTACAGTCTCTCCTTTTGCCAAAGGATCAGGTTTCCCCCATGAATATGGGAACTGAGACTCTGGCAGGGTCCTTCCAGTCTCTCTTCAAGATATTTTAAAAACTAGTAATCACAGGCACCCTGGGAGAAGAGGGCCTTTGGAATTGAGGAAGCTGCTCCCTACTTGTGCTTCACTTATCCTCCTCCACAGGCAGTTGAAGATTGTGAAAGAGGTAGGAGACCACCGACTTCAGCTTCTCTATCAAAATACATTTCCATCTAGGATCAGACAGATCAACCAGAAAACCTGCCACTTCTTCATCATTCTCTGGAGAAGCCCAGAAGGAGCAGGAGAACAGAGCTAGAAGCAGGATCTGCGAGGAGACAGGAGAATCCTGAGGCAATTAAATCTTCTTGCAGCAGCATTTATGTGTCTCAAAAAGGCACCTCAAAATCTTCTGCAGATCCTTATCAGACGCAGAGGAAACCCCAGATCCCTGTCCCCTGTTCTTGACTTAATGTAGTTATCTCTCAGTGACAGGAGACTTCCTGAGATGCTTCCCCATTATAACCACAAGCAGGCACCGGTGAGACGGTCCACTTCAGTACCCACCTGGGTCCATAACTGAGAAGCCCACCAAGTGCTTGATCAATATTAAATGACACGCAAACATCCAGACCCCTAGGTTTTCTCATAAAAGAGAGACTCTGTAAGTTCCCAAGGGGCAGGGTTTACTCTGATGCATATATTCTGCCCAGCACTCAAAGCCAAGGTTTCACCCTTTAACAGTTTTTACTTGCAAAAATGCAATCTATATTGTTTTAGCTGCCAAGATGCCACTTTCTTTATGATCTATTCTGTATATTGTACTGGTTTAATTGTGTGACTGTATTGATGTAATTTTATGTCACCTTAGAACTTGATCTTGTAGAATAACTTATCCTGTTTAGCTCACTATAGTTTTCATGCACTGTCACTTTCTAGTGCCATATATCACCCTTGCTCTTGCAATGTAGCTGCTCAATGGTTCAAATTGTGATTATTTCTTTTATTGTTTTAACTTTAGATTTTTTGATGTACGTTTATGATTGCACATGTAACCGAAATAAAGCTTATTTGTATTTGCACTGTCTTTACTCGCCCCCTCCCTTTCCTTTTTTACTTTTTCTTTTCAAGAGGAGCATATTAGAACTCTAACAGAGTAGAAAGGAAGCTACATCAGCCATAGGGACCACATATTCAGACACTACCCCTCTGCTCACTGCACCGAAAAGTATGTTCTACTACTTGGCACCCCTGGCTATCAAGAAACGATTTAGAATGCAGCACCACTATACAATTCCCAAAAGAACGAAGGCTGTATTTGACATAAGTAAGAGAAGCAGATTGTAGCCCACCATCCCCTCAGAGCCACAACAGGGGAGTGAAGAGGACTCTTGAAGCCCGAGCCGGTGTAGATTTAAACCAGCCCTTAACAAACATTAGAACATTGGTGCTCCATGCTTCTACGGGCCGGTAAAGGCCCGCAGAGCAACATTCCAATATTTTACAAAAGCTTCTCGAAGCTCGAGAGGATTTAAATCCCCTCGAGCTTCGAGAAGCCTTTGTTTAATTTGTTGGAACATTCTGCCCTCTAGTGGCAGAATGTTCTAATAGCCTTATAGCCCTTCGTAGCAGGGCTATACCGCTATTAAAGTCCCGCTGCTTTTGTTAAAGTCCCTCGCCTTCGGATCGGGCCTTTAACGCTGCAGCGGGCCTTTAATAGCCGGTATAGCCCGCTACGGCGGGCTATAAGGCTATATTAGGAGCAAAGTAGAACATTCTTATGACTAAACAATGTCTTTGATATAGGGGACTCAGGGGCTCATTAGGATGGCGGACAGACTTGAGTCCATCCGCCATCCTTTGGTAAACTGGGACCGTCCGCAATACATGCGGCGGTCTCGCATACCAAATCAGGATGTGACTGCCACCATGGCAGTCGCATTTTGGTTTTTAACATTGCGGCGGATGCTGCTCACAGCAGGACCCACCGCGAAGTGAAAAACCATGTTGTGCATTTCATTGCACTATGTGACAGGCACCGCACGGTGCCTGCCAAGTAGTGTTGTGAAATGTAGGGGGTACCATGGGTACCCCCCAAGTGCACCCTCACCTCCCCCCAACAAATGGTGGCCCGCAATGGCCCCCCCTAAGTAATCCCTACATGCCTTTCAAGAAAGACCTGCAATTGCCACCATCATAATTTGGTGGACGGTGCCTGCTAGGCACTGCCACCATTTTATGGTCCCTGGACCGTCCGCCAGGCAATTCGAATGATTGCTTATGGCAGACCAGTGGCGGACGGTCTTTCCGTCCGCCGCGGTCAGGAGACGATTCCCCCTGCCATCGCGGGGGAAACTCACAGATGGGAGGACCGCCACCGCATGGCTGGCGGTGATGGTCCTTCCACCATCCTAATCGACCCCTCAATACCCCTTTGCAAAGCCCCACAGCCCTCAGGAACTGACAAGAGCACAAAAAAGAACAAGCAGTGCTGGGAAAAGCCGTGAATTTATGGGTAAATCCCCATTCCAGGGACAGAAAGAGAAAACAGCTGTAGGAATTGTGAGCAGCACTTGAGAATGGGCACATTCACTCATGAAGGGAGCAATGGGATGAGGAAGGAGAAGAGGAGGAAATACCATATTTCGTTCCCAATTCATGTCCTTTCCTTGTTAAAGTAAACGAAAATAGAATTAACTAATTAGATTGTTGTTTTTTTACAGCTGAAGTGAAGAATTGCGCAAAGATGGCAGATTGTATTGTCCCCATCCCATTCTTGGGATTTCCCTTCAACTGTTGTTCTCGTGACTTGTGCAACGATAAACCGGTGATGCAAAGAGGCACTTCCAAGTAACAGCCATCATAGATTCGGAGCAAACGACGACAGTTCAACAAGTTGGTCTCCGAGTTTAACTCAAGCGTGCGATATATTTCTGCCCTCATGTCACGAATACAATTGTCTATTTTTCTTTGTCACAGAAATTACGTTATTGAATAAGTATTCCTTTGTTTTTTTCTGTAATTATTATTATTCCTGGCATTTCCTTTTCAGTGGCATAGAAAGCCTTATAATGCTGATAAAGCTGATGTCAACAATATATCTAGCATGTTTCTTCAAAGAACCCTCAGCTTGTTTTTCTTGAAATTTGCAAATTCCAATTCTATCATTTTGAATGATTATTTTTCTACACTTCTTTTCTGCTTCTTCTCTGTAACAGTTTTAACTCTTGAAAGTTCTTTCTGACTGCGCAGTTGCTTAAACAATGTAGGACTTGCATTTTTCCCCAAATTATATTTTCTCCAAAAACTTAGCTTTTGTGATTAAACTCTCATTATTAACCTGCAAAGAAAGTCATTGTCTTGATTATCTGAACATGGTAGCATGGTTGAATGAATGGATGAGTGGGAAATGTAAGAATATGTCACAGGATAAGTATCTAACTGAGAGCCCGGTGAGTGAGTGCATGAATTAATTCATAGATGAATTGACTCCATGGATGAATGGTGGATGAAAGTGGTGACCATAAATTGATGGATGGATTAGTGAGGATAAGGATAGCCTCTCTCAGCAGTTTACTATAAAAATACTGCAAATTACCAATATTATGTTAGCTCAATATAGTTTGCAGGACAGGGCACCAAAGTGCCAAGAATGCCCACAGTATCTAAAGACTGACTACCATGATGCATGGGCAAGCATATGTTAGAGCTGAGCAACACTGTCAAGAATGCCCACAGTTTGCCAAGACCTATCACAATTACATGTTCAGGTTTGTCCCATCACTCAGGAATCCTTCATGTATGGCCAGGCTTGCTCCAACACTCATTATTCATAACATCGTTCTTAGATTCCCCCATTACTCAGTAAATAGCATGTTGATTTATGTCCCACATGTGTGTCCCACACCTAATTAACCTTGACTGAATGCTGAGATTTGGACTCACAAACCTAGAGCATCTGTTCAGATTCACACCAACATTAGTGCTTTTGGAAGTGTCATTATCTTGTACGGTACCGCAGTTCACATTGTTAATCCCTGAGTTAAATAATGGGCAAGAAGAGGATGTGGGTGATAGTTAAGGTTTGGAGGAGTTGGAGATTTGCCATAAATTGGCAGGACTCAAGCCTAACAACCTGTGGCTCCCTTGCTTCACTTTAAGGTGAGAGAACAATCGGGGGCTTATTTATGAGAGCCCTGCTTCATGTGTGCACATAGTAAAGTGGTACATGTGTGATGCAGGGCTCTCATAAAGATTTATGAAGCCATGGAAAGCCACCCTCATACATCATGAGTAAGTTGAAGCAGCACAAATCGCAGAGTTGTCTCACATGCGCCCGGAAGGCGTTCCATGGGCGTCGCGTTAGGTTTTCCTGTGCAACACACAAGGAATTTGATGCTGCCCCAGATTTACAAAGTGATGTAAACCTGCAGAAGCGTCAAATCCATACGCGTTGCAATGTGAGGTGTAACAAGGAGAAATATGTTAATTTCGCCTAATTTTTTCCTCTTTCCATGTGCGCTGCATTATGCAGCACATGTAGAAAGAGGAATGCGCCTCTTAGGATTGTGTTTGTGGGGGGAGGTACCCCTTCTGGCACAGAAACAATCCTCCCCGCAACAGAGACACCTTTCACCATGGTGCAAGGGTGCTGCCATGTGTCCTAGGGGCCAATTACGATGGCGTAACACGGCGGTGGCGACCGTCACGCCATCGTAACCTGATTTACCCACTGCCAGATTACAATGGCGGGAGGCAACGTGGCATAACAACTACTAAGAAGGGTGATGATGAAGGTAGGTAAGGCAGGGGAAATAAGAACAACCAACAAAGGAAATACCTGCCAAAAATTTTCAAGGAAGGCCCTAAAGAGGGTCCTAATATTAATAACCGCCCACCGTGGCAGACCAAGAAGGGAATCGAGAAAAATAATAATCCAACAATAATGTAATTTGATCACAAATAACATCTCTTTCAAAAACCACAATCATACTATCACACATTCCTTAGAGACATCATCCTATGTATAACAACACACAGATTATATTCATAAAATTTAAATAACATCAAAATAATGAAATTGCCACATAATGGTTAAATGACGCAATGATAGTTAGCATCCACAATGTGTGGGTAGTGAAGTTTCAACTAACCAGTAGCCTTAAACGCCAACACGCGTTTCGGTGTCGAGCCCCAGCTGGGCTACACCTTCATCAGGGCGAGGATGGACAAGTGGTGTGGGACAGACACACCTGGAGGTCAGATTCTTTAAGGTAATCAAGGGACAGTTGTGCCCCCCCAAAGCTGTAAGATGGACTTCAGGAAGGGTAGATAACCTTAGATATATATCTAAGGTGATGATCAGAGAATCTATCAGGGTCCAATGTAGTCCTAACCCAGAGTTAAAGATCAGGAGGGTCCGGGATGCCGAGAAGGTAATGGTTAGGGTTATGGTTAGTCTGACTGGGGTCCTGGATAGCAGGATCCCAGTCAGACTAGTCCCAAAACAGTGAGACATCAGAAAAAGTGGGGATAACCATAAAAAGCAGATCCTACTTCCCTACAGTCAGGCTTACCCACTGCTTGGTAATCACCTCCACCTTCCTCCTTTTAGTTACTATCTTATACCTTTTACATAGGCTGGTCACCGCAGTGGGATCCTTGGCGCAGGCCGTCAGGGGCTTCCAAAGAGCTTGGTTAGCAATCGAGCACTTGTGATCAAACCATCCTGGAATGGGTAAGCATCCTTTGATGTCTTTATCAGCTTTGAGAGATGAATTTTGATGTCTGAGGAGAGAGCTGTAAATGAACTTACTATGCTTCCTCCCGTTATGACCATCGTCAGATAGGCAACCTAAAATAGGACCTAGATTCCCCTGAATAATTTCAACCAAAGTTTGTGTGAGGTTGAGAAGTTTACAACACACTTTCAAATTGTCTGTGGATACCGTTATATCATGAAGTTCTGACTGGCTTTTAGGGTCCACTCTGGGTGTCATAATCAAATCTATCTCAATAGGGTTATGAGCACCAAATTCGGTTCACAGAATAGACCCTGACACCAGCCCCTCCGATAAACTAACAGATACAAAAATACAAAAATATAATCTATTACAGAGTGACATTTCTTGCCCTTGAAAGGAGGCAAACCGGCTTCACCCACACCTGCCACCTCAAGAGCGTTGTGCAGGTCAAGCGATGCAAGAAAGGCCTCTAATTCTTTGCTTCTATCCAGGCATACTAGTTTGGCATTCAAGTTCCCTGCCAAGCATTAACAGACTGGTTGTCCCTCAGCTGTTACTGACCCCAACATTGAATCAATAAAGCTAAACAGCTCTGGGAACCTGCGGTTGGGCAGTTTAAGCAATCATTGTTGCATAAATTGACAAAATACAACAGAGAATTCCCTTTATAAAGCACAACCTGGAAGTTATTACCCGCAGTGTCTAAGGCTTCAGCGTTGCCTCCTAGTGAAAGATTTATTCAAGTGGTAAAACCCCCTGTGGCATGATCCAAACAGGATGGATTTGCTGGTGTATTAAAACAGGTGTACCCATGGAGTAATATGGGGCAAAGGGCTCTGTCTCCTGCAGTTTAATTATTAGGATTGGGAGATGAATTCCGCTCCGCCAGCAGAGTTTTTCATACTTTTGAGTCCAGAAAACTCCATGTAGCGGAGCAGAGTTTTTCTTCTTGCGTGGTTCACCAACATTTGGTTGGTGAGCACGAGCAAGAAGAATCATACTCTAGACCACCTCACAGCAAGATTTCTGAACAGGGGTGGTTATGGCAGGCCGCTACTGCTCGCGTTGAGAAACCTTCCACTCGCTTGATGATTGCCCACCAAGTAGCCTCCCCCCTGGGTGTCCTCCAACAGTAACATGGAAGAAACCTACTGGGCCTCGTCATGAGCAGCACCAACCATGCTCACCATAGGACAGGATCCCGTGACTGAAACTAAAAGGAGGTCCTGCGTTAGACTAATGGCGCGTGTCTCAGACGGGGATGGTCCTCCCTTGATAGGGAAAGCCTTCTTTTGGCCAACTCAATCTCTTTCGATCCTGCAGAGACTGCCAGGGGCAGGAACCCCTCGATATTGGTAACTTTTACCGTACTCTGGGGTGACTTATATGTGTAAGCACCCACCCTTCTCTTCCCCATGCTTTGGACAAAGTCATGCCACTAAAATTTAATCTGTTTCGACGTGCTTTAAGGAGGGTCCTCACGCTGGTCAAATAAAGTAAATCCAACAGACACTTAAATGTCCAGTCATGTTATAAATAAGAGAAAAAAATAAAGGCAAATCAAAATGATTCACCAGCACTTAGCCCTTGTTACATTAATTGAATGGGCAGGATCTTTGGCAGAGGCCTATGAGCTCTTCGTAATGGCAGGACAGACGGATCCCTGAGCTGAGAGCCAGGAGTGATTGCTGGAGTTCTGTAATGCCTGTCTCATTTAGTTCCTCATGCTCCCGACCAGACAAATATCCCAGGATAAAGCCAAGGGGGGTGTCCTAGCTCAGCCTCTTCTGGATGGTGGTGGGTGCAGAATGGGTTCACCCTTGGCCCGGGCTTTGCCTAGACGAAGCCCGCACTGAGGGATGAAGCACTGCACTTTATAGCACTTTTAATCAATCAATCATAGAATTTATAAAGCTGTCGTACTTTGATATTTGGGACCGCGTAGGAGACAGGGCCCTACCCCTGTTTATTCATGTATTAGCAAACCGCGATTGGTCAATGCGGTATGTACAAGCGCTTTGCATAACGTCCCATTGCCAAATGCACTATGTATACGTTATTATACATTGACTCCGTGGGTTCCATCTTGGAGCGGTGGCCATCTTATAGTTGCCCTCACATAGACTACACTCTAAGAACAAATACAGGCCTCCAGAACACATGCGCCTTTCTTTGACTTTTCTGTGACCTGGGCAGCTTGGCTCCGCCACCCCAGGTCAAACTGGTCTCACGAGTTCCCCGTCCTCTGGCCACCTGTGATTAGCATCAGGGCTTGACACACCATAAAGTCTTTTCATCCTACACAAGCCTCCGGCTAATCTCTTTCACACCTGACTGTTCCTGCTTTATGGCTTGTTTCCCAAAACAGGAGATGCTCATGTTTATTGGGGCCTATCGATATCTGATGTGGGATCTGAGCCTTGCTGGGTAAATAATTACGGGCTGGCTTAACTGGAATGTGGGATGGTCATCATGACTCTGCCTTTTCGTTTGCAATGTATACATGTGAATGACCAACTGCAAGAGAAGGGCGGTGTTGCCCAGAGCGTAACATTCTCCATAAAAGAGGAGACTGGTTTCTGTTCTGGAGACTGCCTCATTCAGTTGCTAAGGCTTCTGTGCAACGTAGTCTCACTCATTTGAGTTTAATAAAGATGTCTTTTCATATTTCAGCTTCTGTTGCCAAGTTCTTTGTTATATTACCAAGATATGCAGAATTTTATAATACCACATCAGGAAGTACTCGAAGTCATAGGGTGCTACCCCTAGCACCTCTGGGGTCTCAAAAAATTGGAGTACTTCAAAGCGCACTACATACCTGTGAGGGACTCAAGGTGCTAGGGGGGGGAGGCTGCTACTGTTCGAAGAGCCAGGTCTTGAGAAGTCTCCTGAAGGTTAGGAGGTCTTTGGTCTGCCGCAGGCAGATGGGGAGCGTGTTCCATGTCCTGGCAGCGAGGTGGGAGAATGATCTGCCACCGGCAGTCACTCTTTGGATGTGGGGGAGGGTGGCGAGGGCGTGGTCTGCAGAGCGTAGAGGGGTTGAGGCTGTGGAGCGTAGTGGGGGTGTAGAGGCTGAGTCGGCTGTTGAGGTACTCTGGTCCGGTGTTGTGGAGTGCCTTGTGTGCGTGGGTGAAGAGCTTGAAGGTTATCCTCTTGTTGATGGGGAGCCAGTGCAGGTCTCTCAAGTCGGGTGTGATGTAGCTGTGGCAAGGGATGTTGGAGCCATTTCAGGAGTTTGGCCGGGGCTCCTGCGCAGAGTGTGTTTCCATAGTCCAGTCTACTGCTGACGAGGGCCTGGATGACAGTCCTTCTAGTTTTGGTGGGGATCCACTTGAAGATGCTGCGAAGCATGCAGAGGGTGTTGAAGCAGGAGGAGGAGACGGCGTTGACCTGCTTCGTCATGGAAAGGGTGGAGTCAAGGATGACCCCTAGGTTGCGTGCGTGGTCGGTGGGTGAAGGGAGTGCTCCTAGTGCAGTCGGCCACCAGGAGTCGTCCCAGGCTGAGGGGGTGGCTGTTTCTTATCCAGTCGGCGACGGTCTTCATTCCTTCGTGAAGGTTGGTTTTGGCGGTGTGGGGGTCTTTGGTGAGGGAGAGGATCAGCTGGGTGTCGTCGGCGTAGGAAATGATGTTGAGGTCATGCTGTCGTGCGACGTGGTCGAGCGGTACCATGTAGATGTTGAACAACATTGGGCTGAGGAATGAGCCTTGGGGTACGCCGCAGATGATCTTGGTGGCTTCGGAGTGGAAGGGGGGGAGATGGACACTCTGTGTTCTGCTGGAGAGGAAGGAGGTGGTCCAGTCCAGGGCCTTCTCTTGGATTCTCGCGTCGTGGAGGCGTGTTCGCAGTGTGCGGTGGCAGACCGTGTCGAAGGCGGCTGACAGGTCCAGGAGGATGAGGGCTGTGGTTTCTCTGTTGTCAAGCAGGGTCCTGATGACGTTGGTGGCGGCGATGAGGGCGGTTTTGGTGCTGTGGTTGCTGCGGAACCCGGACTGGGATGGGTCCAGGATGCTGTTCTCCTCGAGGAAGCTGGTCAGTTGTTTGTTGACGGCCTTTTCGATGACCTTCGCTGGGAACGGTAGCAGGGAGATGGGTCGGAAGTTCTTGAGATCCTATGGGTCTGCCTTGGGTTTCTTGAGTAAGGTGTTGATCTCTGCGTGCTTCCAGCGCTCCGGGAAGGTCGCTGTCTCGAAGGAGATGTTGATGGTTTTCCGGAGATGGGGTGCGATGGTGCTGCTGGCTTTGTTGAATATGTGGTGTGGGCAGGGGTCTTCCGGGGATCCGGAGTGGATGGTGTTCATGGTCTTGATGGTGTCGCCGTCATTGATGTTGGTCCAGGCGAGCAAGCGGTTGGTGCGGGTTGAGGTCGTGGGAGCGGGGGTCTCGCTGGTTGCCACGGTGGTGACGGCGTTGAAGCTGTTGTGGATGTCTGCAATCTTGAGATGGAAGAAGGTGGCCAGCGAGTCGCACAGGCCTTGTGACGGTGGGATGTCATTGGTGTTGTAGCTGGGGTTGGAGAGTTCCTTCACGATATTGAAGAGCTCTTTGCTGTTGTGTGTGTTGTTGTCTAGGCGGTCTTTGAAGGAGGTCCTTTTGGCAGATCTGATGAGGTGGTGGTGTCTGCGGGTGGGCTGTGTAGCTTTCCGGTGTTCGTTCACAGATTCAGTTTTTAAAAAGTTTTTGGCAGGTTCGCTTGTAGGCCTGGAGGTCTTCGGTGAACCAGCTGGCTCTCTTGCTGGTGTGGGTGTTGGAGGGCTTCTTGGGTGGGGCGAGGGTGTTGGCGCAGTCGTTGATCCACTGTCTTAGGCTGCTGCATTGGGGTCGGTCGGGTCTGTGGGTGGGTTATGGGCGAGGCCGGTGGTTAGTTGGTCCTCAGTGATTTTGCTCCAGCCGCAGAGAGGCATCTGCTGGGTGCGGTGGTGTGTGGTGGGTTTCCAGAAGGTGAAGTGGATGCAGCGGTGGTCGGTCCAGTGGAGTTCGGTGGTGCGGTTGAAGAAGACGTGGGAGCTTGCTAAGAAGATGGGATCAAGCGTGTGGCCGGCGGAGTGGGTGGGTGTTGTGACGAGTTGTCTGAGTCTGAGGTTGACGAGGTTGTCGATCAGGGTGGAAGAGTTGGAGTCATTGTTGTTCTCAAGGTGGAAGTTCAGATCCCCGAGGAGGATGTAGTGCATGGGAGTGAGGGCGTGTGCGCTAATGAAGTCGGCGATGGAGTCGCTGAACTGCGGTCGGGGTCCGGGGGTCTGTAGACGAGAGTGCCTCTGAGGGTGGTGTTGGGGTCGGAGTGGATCTGGAAGTGCAGGTGTTCAGCGGTGCTGAGGGTGTCGTTGGAGGCTGTCGAGATTTTGAAGGTGATCTGTGAACTATGGCAATTCCTTCTCCTACTCTGTTGGTGCGATCCTTGCGGTGATTTTGTAGCCTTCCGGGATGGCTATGGCGATGTCGGGTGCCGAGGAGGGATTCAGCCTCCATCAGGAAGGTGATGTCTGGGGCATTGGTGTCGAGTAGGTCCCAGAGTTTGACGGCGTGTTTGCGGGTGGAGCGGGTGTTGAGCAGGATGCATCTGAGGAAGTTGGGTTCTTCGGTAGGTGGGTTGGCGGGCCGAATGCTGGTGAAGCTGCAGTTCCGGCAAGAGATGGGTCCTTGAGTGCACTTCGGGGTGGCCAGGCAGCAGGTGTGTGATCATCCAGCATTGAGTATGAGGAGGGTGCTGGAGTCGTAGCTGAGGCGGGCGATGTGGCGTTCGCAGGGTCCAGGAGTCCTGCCACTGGGCGCGGTCCAGGCACAGACGGGCGCAGATGGGATTGCCGTAGGCGTGCATTCAGGGCGCCAGTGGCGCGTCCGCTGCCCGGCCTCCATATGAGAGAATGCAGGGCAGTGAATGGGAGCTCAGGGGGGGTCTGCAGGGGACACAGCGGCGGGAAAAAGCGAATGGGGGAGCGGGCGGGGGATACAGAAGGCAAAGTGGGGGGCACAATAAAATACAATAATGCTAATACAGTCCCCAGGAGAAGAAGAACACAAAGATGCACACAGTAATTAAGAAGACAGCACAGAGAGAGTAATCTAACAGCCAGAGAAAACGGGCACAAACCAATTTGAGCGGCAGCAGCGGGCTCAGGGCACACAGGATGGGCTGTGTGGTGGCGAGGGGAGCGAACTGCCTGGTGACAGGGTCAAGGGTCGCAGGCCAGCAGTGAGGGTGCAGGTGTGAGCAATCACAGGGTCCGCCTCCTGGGGCCCTGTGTAGGATGTTTGCTGTAGTCCCCCGCCTTTACGCAGATGACAGCCCTCCTACAGACCAATGTCTCAGGGTAAAGTGAGTTAAAATGAGGAAGAGAGCTAAGCACTTGAAACCCACTCACCTGCCTGCCTGAAGTCATAGTGACTAAATATACAGTTTTGTGAGAAAACTACGGAGAGGGTCAAACCGATTCAATATAAGAAGAGTCAAAACCAAATTAAGGTTCCAATAGGGTCCCACAAATGGAGCTGAAGGATACATATTAGTCAACGTTTCAGAAATACATAACAGTGGGAATTTTAAAAGGGGATGACTGTTCTGGCAGGAAGAAAAATGCTGACAATGCGGTAAAACATCCCTTGAGATTGCCTGTCCCAAAACTCTACTGGGCAAGTGAAAGTGCATATTGCAGGACCTGTGACAGCTTTGACCTTAAGGTGCCCACTTCTTTGTCTGCACACCATGCAACAAAGTTGCTTCATCTGCAAGAGTAAACAGATTTGGTGGTGGGGTGACGGGCTAACGAGATGGCACCCACCACCTCTGGTGGCAGCTAGAAGGAACTCAACTTAGTCTGTTTAATCGGAAGGATGAACGGATGTGTTATCTGGCAGTGCAGCGCCCTCCATCAAAGCTACACCAGTGCTGTGTGATCTGCCTGTGCAGTGCCCTCAATCAAAGCTGCGTGAGTGCTGTGTGGTCTGGCAGTTCAGCGCCACCTGTATGTGCTGCACTGGTGCTGTGTGATCTGGCAGCGCAGCACCATCCATCAGTGCGGCACAGGTGCTGTGTGGTCTGGCAGTGCAGCATCCTCTGCCAAAGCCCCACCAGTGCTGTGTGATCTGGCAGTGCAGCACCCTCCGTCAGTGCTGCAACAGTGTTGTGTGGTCTGGCAGCGCAGCAACCATCGTCATTGCTGCACAAGTGCTGTGTGATCTGGCAGTGCAGCGCCCTCCAGCACTGCTCCACAGGTGCTGTGTTATCTGGCAGCAATCTCCATCAGTGCTGCATGGGTTCTGTGTGATCTGGCAGCCCATCGCCCTCCATCAGTGCTGCAACGGTGCTGTGTGATCTGGCAGCGCAGTGCCCTCCATCAGTGCTGCACCAGTGCTGTGTGATCTGGCCGCGCAGAGCCCTCCATCAGTGCAGTTTGAAATATCTGTGAAGCGAGATCTAGAATTGCAATCGACGCATCAGCATAGGGTGACCGTGAACCACATAATCTTAGCACGATAAGTGCAGGCTGATCTAGCAGTGCAGTTTTATAGACAGGTGGCGGGTAATTGGAGAAGGCAAAGTCATGCATCAATGCAGAGTTACCAGGGAGCACAATGTCACGGGGGCATATTCACAATGATCTATTGCCGAGTCAATGGCACTTTATCGCAGCCAATGTAGCGATAAATGTATCCCCCAATCACAATCTGGTGTTAGGATCCCACAGCACCAGTTTACCCACGATAGCAGCCGTAAAAAACATCGCCACAGATGTCCCCCGTAACTATCGCTAGTGAGATGCAGAGTAGGCTTTCCGGTGCCAGAAGTCACGACAACACCACTCCACAACATCCACAACAACCAGCCAGAACTGCGATAAGAACACAAAACAGGCAATGAGGCGCGTTAATAGCAGGAAAATAACACCTGCTCTGACCTGGTGCAAAGTCGGACCACCGCCTGCACCACAAAAGGGAGCCCAGCACAGAGCCAGTCCTGAAGAACAACAGATGCACCCGGGCAACTGAACAGCCAGCCTGGAGGGCCGAAAGGGCAACAACACCCACCGCCACCACCCCCAGGACACCTCTGCCCCAGCACCCTCCCGACCGAAGACATGCCACATCAGCTACACATAAACATGTACAAAATATTCCGCATGATGTCGCACAATCACAACTGGTGGCAGGCGTGAGTCGTCACAAAAATGAGCATCACACATTAACTTTAGAAAAAACAAAAACTTTATTAAAATGAACACCGAAATGATATGAAGACACATGGCGGCTCCCCTCGGGACAATCAATAGTTAACAGCCTGCAAGACAAAAATCATGATGAGAAGGTGTGTCCTGCGCACATCAAAGGACAGAGAGAGAGCGAAGGAGAGAGAGAGGAAGAGAGAGAGAGAGAGAGAGAGAGAGACAGAAGAGAGGGAGAGAGAAAGTCCTTGCCATTTTCCAGTCCCCGATGTCCCGGGCTGGTCATCCGGGGTGCTTCTGGGGTTGCGCACGTCCTATGCGCCTGCTCCGGCTGCCTCCATGGTGCTTGGGTGTTGGTCAGTTTGTGTTTGGGTGTTTTTCTATTTTTATGGTGATTTTTCCCGCCTGCCAGGTGTGTGTTGCAGGCCTGGTGCTGCTTATCGCTGATTTCCGCATCGCGCTTCGGCCCATCGCAGGCTTTTTCACATTGGGGTTTGTGTTTTTATCTCCGTGGAGGTGGTTGTTTCGCGGGCATTGGCCGCAGTTTTTGCAAACTATCGCATGGGGCTGCCTTGTTGTGAATTTCACGTTGACACAGGGTTATTTTCCCATGATAGGCTGTGATGTGTAAAGTTGCGTTAACATTTTTTGGTGATGTCTAACACACCTTCTTGTGAATATACCCCACAGAGCAGTGCAGTATCACAGCAGCGTGACTTGGCAGTGCAATATTACGGTCAGTGCAGTGTGAGAGGGCTGAGCATTAGTGCTGTGCGACTTGCCAATGGTGGATCAGAAATCAGCAGTGACCCAGCAGTGTCATGCATCAGTGCGGCATCACAGGACCCTAAGTGTGATTCAAAGCACCATAAGCAGTTCTCTCAGTGCAGGGTGATTTAGGAGACTGCCCTGTGCCCCTGCAGTTATTGTTATTGTTAATTTAGTCTTATTAAAGAGGGGGTTTTCCGGGGGTCGGGAGGGAACAGGGGCACGGGATGTGAGGAGCAAAGGGAGAAAAATAAAAAAATAGTCCTCATCGGTCTACCTCTTGAAGGGGTGAAGATAAGAGCAGAAATGGGCATGAACTGGTATGAAGCTGTATTGGACAATTGGGATTATGGTCTATTAACATGGATAACTTGAAAGTAGCTCACTTCTTAACATGGAATGTTAATGGGTTGATGTCCAAGACGAAAGTGGCTCGGGTTTTGGAAACCCTTGAACAAAGCCCAACCCAATTCATATTACTACAGGAAACGCACTTAGAAAGAAGCAAATGTAGCCAATGTTTGAAAAAAATGCAGATGGGTTCAAGAAGTAGTAAGCTCAGATCAGAGGGGGAGCACGAGAGGAGTTGAAGTTTTAATCAAGAGCAATAATTAAATAAAATTAGTAAAATATGAAACGGATTGCTCAGGTAGATGGTTGGTGGCAACTCTTATAATACAAAATTGGCCCCTGATCTGTGCAGTATAATATGGGCCAAACAATGATAACCTGGAAGTATTAGTAAAACTGGAAACTCAGCTATTGGAAACTACTGCACCTATTGTGTTGGGAGGTGATTTCAATCTAGTTATGGACAAAGGGCTCGGCAGGACCTCAAAAGTTAAATATACTAATCCTCCAAGATCATTTGCTAGACTAAAAAGCATGATGCGGGAGTTCAATTTAATTAATATTTGGCGTATTAAGATGAAGGATGTTAGATAATTTACTTTCTATAGTAAAAAACATAGACACCAATCCCGTATTGATTATTTTTTAATAGATCTAAATATATGTGGAGAAGTTATAGGGGTAACGCATACACCTGCATTAGTATCAGATCACTCGGCAGTCCATTTGTCCTTGACGGTTCAGCAAAAAGTCGGGCTGAGAAGATGGACATTGGACCGGACCATATTATTAGACGAAGAGGTGGTTCGAGATCTAAGAGATAAATCGACGTATTTTTTTCAAGCAAACAACGGCTCGGCGACAAATCAAACAGTATGGGATGCCTATAAGGCTTACCTCAGGGGGACATTGAGATCTATAAGCGTAGGTAGGACACGGATTGAAAAGCGGGAGGACAAGGATAAAGTTGAAGAGATTAAGGCAAATGAAAGGGAACTTCAGAGGGCCTCGATGGAAGATATGGATAGTGTGCAGGTTTTGAGTAAGGAGTTAGAGGGATTACAGGTAGCCTTCCAAGGGCGGATTGATAAGAAAGTCTGGGATAGATGGAAAACTAGTAAGCTCCAACACTTCGCCTATGGAGAGAAGTGCAGCGCTTTATTAGCTTGGAAGGCCAAGGCTGACAGAACTAGAAATGTAATCCAAGAACTAACCAGTAGGACCACTGGGGAAGCATTACATATTAATGTCGACATATGAAGAGAGGCCTGCAGTTTTATGAGAGACTTGTATATGGAAGACATCCACCCAGAGAAGGAAGCTATTACTGAGTGGTTAGGTTTAACAGCCCTTCGGTGGCTCACCAATGAACAACAGAAGATGGTAGAAGGAGAAATCAGAACTCAGTTTAAGAAAATGGTAAAGGGGAAAGCTACGGGGCCAGATGGTCTCCCCGTGGGGGTTTATCTATCTATTATTGATGTTTTGATGCCAGTCTTGGTCAGAGGCCATAGTTACCTTGATTTTAAATCCTAACAAAGACCCACGGTGAGTCGATTCCTACAGACCGATCTCCCTATTAGACATAAACAACAAGATCCTCTCTGGAATCATTGCTACTCGGATAGCTAAAATAATTAAACAAGTTATCCACCCCAATCAAAGAGGTTTTATACCCGGGAGGCAACTTAACGAACTAACATTTCAGTTGATAGGAGTGGTAGACATCGCTGTGACTCGGAATATTCCTCTCACAGTAGTGGCGATCGATGCGTCCAAAGCTTTTGACCAGGTACACTGGAAGTATTTATGGGAGTCCTTACGGATTTTCAGATTTCCTCAGAATATGGTTGTGGCTGTGCAAAATGTATATCATGGTTCGGGGGCAAGGGTATTGTTGAATGGGGAATTGTCCGAGTGGTTCGCAATGTTTAGGGGAACAAGACAAGGCTGTCCTCTCTCTCCGCTTCTTTTTAATATTTATATAGAGCCATTGGCGAACTTGATAAGAACAGATACCACTATCCTCCCTTTCAGATCTAATAATTTTGAAGTTAAACTGGCATTATACGCCGATGATATGATGTTATACACAAGTAACCCGTTAGAAACAATCCCTAATTTGATGAGCAAGGCAGAAATGTTTGGCCAGATTTCTGGGTATAAAATAAATGTTGATAAAACCGAGATAATGGAGTGGAACCAGAACCCACATAGTCAGGGGGTAAAAATTCAAATAAGATATTTAGGAGTTTTAATTACACAGACGATAGAAGACATTGTAAAAACCAATTGGAAGAAAATCAATGAGGATGTGAAAGGATTAATGGTAAAATGGGCAAACCTCTCCTTAAACATCTACGGCAGGGTCAACTTAATAAAAATGATTATTGTCCCGAAAGTGACTTTCCTCTTTAATTCCATTCCATTGACTTTTAAGAAAGAACGCATAGCTAAACTCCAGGACAAAATAGGGAGTTTTATTTGGTTATCAAAGGACCCAGGATATCCTGGAAGAAATTGAGGAGAAGACTTGTCCTGGGAGTGTTGGCACTTCCAGATCTGCTCAAATATTGTTACGCATTTCACTTTAAGAATGTGCGTATGCTGGCGGACAAGATAGATAAGTCAGCTATCGGCTCACTGTTTGAGGCTATGCTGGATATTATTCCGCAAGGTCGTAGGCACTTTCTTTTTAAATTCGTAGACCCTAAGTTTTTTAAGAAAGTCAGACTGAAGGTCCTGAAGGCTGCATTGAATACTTGGATGTTTGTGAGGAAAACACTGAGAGTTCCATACTTTTCGTCGTACGCCCCGTTATGGGATTCTCCATGTACCCCAGAGTGCCTTAGTGACCAACTTAGTTTGCCATTGAAATCAGGGGATATTTTTTATTGGGCGGATCTTAAGGAAGGCACTAATATGATCTCCTGGGAAGCTTTGAACAACCTGTCCAATAGTAGGTTAACCAGGTTCAAATACTATCAACTGCGTTCTTGGTGGGCGCCAAAGATTGGGTGGAGGAAGAGGAGACCAAATTTAGCCAGGTGCTAAGAATTGACCACTGGAAAAAAGAAATTACATTTTGGTATTGGTCCTTCTTGGAAACAGATACAGAATTTGAAAGTGACATCATGAAATTATGGGGTCCAGATTTAGGGGAGAGCAATATGCAGCAAATGTGGTGTGAATCATATGGCATTTTACGATCTGTGGTCAAGCCAGCATCACTTAAACGTAACCATCTATTCCCCACCTACAGAGTCTATTGGTCACCTGCTAAGCTATCTAAGATCACCAACAATATATATACTTGCCCAAGATGTAAACTGAGGGCGGCAGATGATATCCACGTATTTATGCTCTGTCCGAGAATTGCATCATATTGGAACTCTGTTTATGATTTTATAGTAGATATAACCGGGACACCGATCACAGTAAGTCCTCGCCTTATCTTGTTTGGATTAAGCCCCAAAGCAGAAGCCCAGCTCTTAGTGAGTAACAAAATGTATGTGTTTTATGTAATTCTTCTGGCAAGAAGTGAGATATGTAGACTCTGGAAATCAGAAAGTCCTCCTTGTTTTTCTGAATGTTTTAGAAATGTCATATATACTAGTGAGTCGGACATGGTTTGCAACGCCACAAGTGAAAAGAAAATTTGGACTTCACTGGTAAAATGGAGAGAAAGGACAACAGGAGTCCAATGATTAAGCCAATCTTGCTGTCAGCCACAGTCTCTCCTTTGGGCGACTTCACAGCAGTAAGGAGATGGAAGTGGACGCAGCTAACGACTTGTGGGTACTACGTCTGTCTGTCTAACAGGCTATTGGACAATTCTCCTGGGCAAGACTCAGATAGATCAGAGTACACCCTGACAAGAGTATTGGCAGAATAAGGAAAAAAAAAAAGATTTAGTCTTATTAGGCGCACACCTACCCAAGGGTTTCCTGGCGCCGCCTGTCAGGGCAGAGGAAGGACAAGAAAGATAAGCTCTACATATTAAACAGCCAGGTTTTTAAACCCTTACGATAGTTCTCGTAACTGGTTTCAGTCTGAAGTGCCGTCGGAAGAGAGTTCCACATCAATGGACCAAGATTAGAAAACAACCGTCCGCCCATGTGGGATAGCCCGATTCTCGGCAACGTGAAGTTAACCTGTGTGGCCGAACGTAAAGCACGTGATGGAAGGTAAAGATGAACTAAAGCTTTTGGATATTGAGGCGCTTTGCCACTTTTGATTCTGAACATATAGCTCAAGGCTTTGAACTGTAAGCGGTTCTCAACCCTGAGCCACTGCAGGTCAGGAAGGGCAGTAAGTCCCAGAATTAAAAACATTAGTAAAGCCAGTAGGTCTAGCTTTGGCTACCAAAGTTGTACCTTTTTCAGTACTAAATCAGATTACATCTGAGCGCGTTATAGTTTGGGCTGCCGGTTTTATGGTATTTCTTTTTTTCATATTTCCATCTGAATTTTTCCATTTTATTTTTCGTAAATTTTATCTGTTATTACCCACATTTATTTCGGGGTTTGTGAAAAAACAAAGCTGAAACTTGTATATTTCCACATTTATTTAGCTAAAAATAAATACTCATGCTTGAACGGCAGACAAGTTTCATTGATATGCCCACCCACACATGATAGATCAATACACTTATATGCAAACATATAAAATGTAATATCGACCTTGTGCTTATATACTGTTGTTTAAGCCTCATTACTAAAACGTCTTTCTTTTTGTTAACCCTCTGACCTGTCAATCCGCACAGCTATTGGCATGGCAGTCATGAGTGGCAGCAATTAAAATCACTAACAAGCATTTGCAATGCAATAGGTCTCGCATTTGCGAGAGTTTGAGCAATTGGCATTGCAAATGACAATGCTACTTATTTATGTGTTTTGAAAAGCTGCAGGTGGTGCATAAACTTATAGTGCTGGCTTATGAGAGGCACGACTTCCAGTAACTGCGCCTATGTGCTTTCCATGTGTGTCACAGAAGCAGATGCTGCCCGCTTCTTCCTGAAAGATACAAATAATCAGAAGATGGCATCCCAAACAGGAGTTAAACATCTCTGCTGGCAGAGGTCCTTACCCTCCTATAGCACCTAGAGAGAGGGGCAGAGTATGGCAAGAATAAGACCAAACCATGAATTTTGGCAAAGCATCATTCCAAAACTGGGCAAGTTTGCAAGTGAGGAACCTGAACAATACTCAGGACAAAACGTTAGTGTTCAAGTAAAACCGAGATTCCGTCCAGTAATCTCACTTTGAAGAGATTTTACCATATCACCTGCTCAATACGGCCAGTCAGAACTACAAGGTTTTTTTGGTGGCTTGGACAACAGAAAAAATGTGGCCAACCTGACAAAACGTTCAATCTGATCGTTCCGCTCACAAAAAAGTGAAACAATATACACAGTAGTAACTACATTTTAAGGGACCCACTGAGACAGCGTGAGGTAGAGGTGAAGGCCTTGGATTTTATTCAGAGGCTGACAGGTGAAGTTTGCTTCTGCACACAGCACATGTAATTTGGGAATATTCAAGAGAACTGCTAGTCAGAAGTTCAGTTCTGGGCTTGTCAGTAAATATTTCCTTTTTATTGATCAAACTAGGAAGTTTACAAAGTATGGTGCAGCCACACAGTCGTTTGACAACATTTTAATAACACATATAGGAGCAAAGATTTGTAACCATGCCTTCAAATCCACATAACAGATCTCTCGATGCTGCTGTTGGCATTTCCAAACCCAAACAAGCAGCAGAGCAATCTTGGCCAATTGCCCGGCATCCCTTTGTGCATAAAGGCATAGTTAAAACTGTAACAACCAAAGAATAAGGTATTATAGTATCTTCATATAAAGTTAACTGTTCTCCTGTATCTTGTAACTAGCTGCTCAGCCAGTGTGAGTGTTCCATGTGGAATGATGACGTGACTGGAATGTTGGTGTGGTCTTGTTTTTTCTCTGGGACCTTATTTAATGATCTCATGGACACTGGCTGATGAATAATGAAGTCAGAAACGTCACCTTAGATGAGAAGAGAGCAGCCAACACAAGTCCTGATAGAACGAAAGATCATTCCTTTCCAAAGACATCTCCCTTGGCTAAAGACTGCGGCAAAGAGTGGGCGATCGGACCAGCAACACCAGCCACCAAGACGCAGGTCTCTTCAGACTGGAAAAAAAAGGAAAAATAATACAGAAGCCCCATGCAAGCATACTAGACAGCCTAACATGTTTCTGATCTTGTAAAGAGAAGTATAAATGCTTGTCATGTGCCTGCTTAAAAAGGGAGCTGTTCTATAAAATGAACCTCTCACGTCAATTCTGGACAAATAACCACAGGAGACAAAACAGTCTCGCTCACGTTGGATCTGCTGTGGGATTCAAACTCAAATATGTATGAGCTACAATCACTCCATGGAAGACTGAGGGAAACATGTGTCCGCTTCTTCACTGTAACTGGTACACTCTGGGATCAATGGAGAAACCGAAAGCAGAACATTAACTGGTGCTCTTAGTGCAATGAGAAGCACGTTTGTAAATAACACCTGCGAACTGACAGAAGTGATGCAGTAAATGCAAACTTGGGCCATGCAGGTGGAGTGGACACCGAAAGCTGTCCTGGCAAAAATGCTCAACACCAGCCTGATCCTGGTCAGTCTTGCTCTGTCTTTCCCTCCATTCTGTGTCTCTGTGGTCTTTCTTCATCCCCTCTCTCTGCTTTTGACCACTGCTGGAATGAACTCTAGGGAGCTGGGGAAAGAAGAACCGAAGGCTAGCCTCCTATGGCTCCACCCCCCTGAGATACACCCCTAGCAAACAAGCAATGAGCTAACTGGACACGCCCTGACATCTCATAGACATTCACACAATGCTCCCTCTGAGCCAAATTGTCTAAGTGACAAGAGAGACACTGATGCTGCAGAACACCTTTGAACTGAAACTTGCTACAACACGGACAGCTGGCTCGAAATACTAAATGTATATTTCCTTAGCTTTACAGAACAAGAGTGCGCTTCAAACTACAGGGGGAAGAGTAATGGTCAACTAATGGTGAAATAAAAAGAATTTTTGAACTTCTTGCGATTTGAATTTGAAGTTGGTCTCCTAGATGAGGGCTTTGCAGCTGGATCTCAATATCTGGTTCAGGATATAGAGAAAACAAAAAAATGTAATTAGCCACAAAAGGTTTAGGGTGGTTGTTAGGCAAAACGTCACTGCATACTACAAAGGAGAAAAAAAATTAAAGCAAGCTGTGTAAAACACATAACAAGCATATTTGTAAGGGGCAGTTTAACCGATGAGGAATAACAGCTGTTAATTGCTACCCAACTCAGTGGTACTCGAGTTGTCCACCTTGTAAGAGAAAAAGGCTGAATAGACCAGCTGGGGTTCGAGCCCCTGGCCATGAGGATACATCCCGATCCCGGAAGAGGATGCACTGATACTAAAACACCAGACCCATCTGCGAAACATACATTCATGCTGTAATGCAATGTCGTTGTTTACAGAGTAAAGAAGTTTTTTGGGGGGGATTAACTTTATACAAAAAAACTCCAATATAAAAGCCAGTGTTTCTTAGTGGTCTACTCAGGACAGCTGCTTTCACAATTTGTTAGGAGACGGAAATGACAGTAGAGGACAAACACCTCCTTTAGGACAGCGGCTGCCTGAAGTTTATAAAACAATTCATATAAAAACGGAAGGAGTCTGCGCTCCATGGGAATATTTTAGTCGCTGCTACTTGTTTGCACCAATGCACTTCATTTGGCTTCATATGCCATCATATGCTGTGCAAAACGATCGAACCGTTTAAAAACATGTTTTGTAACCATCAAGAAGCACACATGAGGAAAACGCAGACCACGTGTGTTCTTGAAATACTGGTTCCGCTTAAACCCTAAATAAGTTCTCGTCAACATTCCCTGGCAGACTAGCAAGCAGAGGACTTAAATGGTGCCGCATACTAAGGGGCAGATTTATGTTTCCTGGCGCATCCCTGCAAATCAGCAAGGATGCGCCAGGAATGATGCGTACAATGCGGCGCATCATGGCGCAGGAATAAACAGATGCGCGACGCATCCGATGGCGTAAGGTTGGCGCAGTGCTTCAGACGCAACTCCAGCACTGTTCCAACCTACCCTATCCCTAACATGGTGCGTCAAGCCTTACGCCTGCTTCAAGCAGGCGCAGGGTTTTGGCGCATCAGCGTTGGGAAAGTGACTCAGTCAAATCTTATAGATTTGACTGAGTCACTTTTCAGGGGCGTTCCTGCGACGGAACGGCCCCTCCTCTGTCGACACGCCCATGTGAAACCTGACGCAGGTTTTATGTGGCGCAGGGCTTTACATCGTGACGCATCTCCATAGATGTGTCATGATATAAATATGGCGGCGTAAAAGTGGCGCATCTCCAATATAGATCTGCCCCTCAGTAAATAGTTGCCTAATACACATAGATTACACGGTCTCAGAGGGAATGGGAAAGTGGTAAAACTGACAAAAGGGACGTAGATTACACCCTGCTCTGGCAAAAGTTTAAGCAGAGATGATTGCAGCCACGTTATTTTGTAGATAATTGTCTCATGCAGGGTCCGTCCTGCCTGCAGCTTGTCAAATAAATAAACAATGGTGAGAAAAACAACACTGGAAGGAGTAGGAGAGACAGTGGCGTAACGAAACTTGAGGGGGCCCCCCTACAAAGCACACTGAGGGGGCCCCCCCAGCGACACGGCCCATCACCTATCACTTTGCCCCACCGACAAATATAAGCAGTCACCTAAAGCCGTATTTTCAGCACTTATCTGTGCATACTTCGAACAGGAAATATAGATCGAATGCACTTTAATTGTGCTCTGGGTCTGCCTGAATGATGAGATCCATGACTGATAATTAAAGGGAACAAAGACAGAAAAGTACATTACAAATGAATACATACTTTGTTATTTATAACCATATTTAGTGCCAAGACACGTTCTTTCCAGGCTCTTTAAACACATGGCTGGCATTTTTCTTTTGGCAACCCTACTTTATATTCTTTTTTATGAACTGCATTCTCACACTACAGCAGTAACGTAAATTTCAAATGCAAGGAATAGGTAGAGGGGGGCCCAGGGGGTACTGGAACCAGAAAAAACGAAGCCTCGGTAACCAGTTTCCAAAGGTATGTTGACTGTGCACCTCAGATAGAGCAATTAAAATCACTAACAAGCAATAATGTACATCACACGCCGACATGTAATAGCGCTCACTGGGTAGAGCTTATATAGCACAAAGCTCAGAAATACTACATAGATGGATGGCACGCAGCTCCCAAGAGCATTGTAAGTAGTTTAAAACACATGCAAGCATCGAACAGAGCGCTCTGGACAGACCTTGCATACACCCCACATAGTGCAGATATACTATACAGCTGGCTGCAATGTGGCCCCGAAGAGCACTTTTCAATACCATGGCATACACACAAACTTCCAACACAACACATTAAATAGAATGTTTTGCTTACATCTAACTAAGCACAGACATGGCATTTGGGCCGTGGGCCATATTTTCCATAGAATGCATTATATAAACATAAACAACGTACCATAACATGTAATTGCTGCCCCTATAATTGTGTAGCTCTACCTATAACTTGGTCATCAGAATGCGCTACAATAAAGACGATGATGCTGGGTCGGTAAACAGGAGAGCGGGCCAACCCATCTTCGCTATTGAGAGGCTCAGAAGCGCATCATTTAATTTATGAGGCAGGCTGCCTGGCCGCAGTACTGATGTAAGGCAACTGGTGCACCCATGCTGCAGCTGCGCACTACAACTACTGCGCTGATGGCCCGAACTCTACGCCACTCTAATCTATGCCACTGCACGTTTGGGTAGAGGTGCATCAGTGAGTGATGTGCCCCAGTACTGGGCTAGAAGTGCCAGCTACAGATCAGAAATGATTGGGCACATATGCAACTCTGAGTGGATCTCTGCACTGGAATTGCAGAAGGGGGCAGTCCTACAGGCCAAGCACATGCTGGGAGAGTGGCCAACTAGACGCTGAGCACAGGGGTCATCCCCAGAGTGCAAGTGTCATGGCCCAGGCACATGCACAATGTTTTGACTTTGGCCCTAACAGTGCTGGATTGTGTGTGTGTGAGTTGACAATATATCAGTGGGCTTCAAGGACAGGTCCTCTTACCAGTAAAAAACTGTTTTTAGTGATTAAGAGTGCTGTTTTTTTTCCAAATGTTTTAGTCCACAAATATTCACTTTGGTCCTATGTATGACATTCGAGACTTCCCGAGTGGACTAGCAGTCTGGAACAGAAAATTCATAATTGATAAAAGCCATAGCATGAAAGAGTTCGAGGGAAAGGAACTGAGAGTGGTGAAGGGAACCCCTGGGTGCAGAGGGAGTGGAAGTGTGGAATTACTTGGATGCTGTAAAGCCGTGGGATCCCAGGCTTGTCAAAAGATACTGTGGGACCCGGGTTAAAAAAAACAAAATATTGGACTCTCTTTCCTTCATTTATGCCAGTTGGCACAGGAATCAGATTCAAAGTATTGAAAAAAAGGTGGTCGACCAAAATAGAACAGGTATTGCTGGTTATTATACATGATCTGATGTCATCTATTGCCAATGCGATGTAAGCTGACTCATTATTAATATTAAAAGAAAAGTCAGGCTTGCTTTATAATTCTACAAATCGATTTAGAATCAGGAAAGTGTGTCCCTGCAAAAATGCAGGACCTGGGACATAATGGGGCAGTGAAATGCGTGGCCCTCAAGAATATGGAAGTGTGGGGTCCCTGTGGGGAGGGAGACTATGAATGTTGTGATAGCTGCATGATGGGGCAGAAGAGTGTAAAATCATAGAAGCATGGGGGTGCTGTGGAGTCTGGGCTCACTGAAGGGGGCAGTACATTTAAGGAGCCTGTTGGGATAGATGGTACAGTTGAGCACTAGGTGCCGTTGGGGCGAAATCCCTGCGGTCAGTGGTGCATAGCACGCTAGATCTCCATGCATAGGGCTGCAAAGCATATAGGATTCAACATGACGCAATAACTTGTCTACAGTCCTAAGCATTTATTGACTACATTAGTGGTTTCTGGGAATTGCAGTCATGAAGACAGTGAGTTTTTAAGGGTAAGCTCACACTGGAAAAATGGTTTTCTCGCGACATTGGGTCACATAGCAGAACCTGGAGGATGAGCAGTGGCATTTGGGATCCCTGGGGTAGAGGAGCGATCAGTGGAGTGGAGGCCACTGGAGTCAGGGGAGCAACTGGTGAGTAGATTACAAAGTGAATGTATGATCCCTGCAGGGCGGATCCAGGGGGGAGGAAATGATATCTGTGGGTGTTGGGGGGTAGAGAGTACGGGTGGAGAGTGTGGGATGCCACGGGTGGGATGACAGAAGAGCAGGTCAGTGTGGGACGCATGGAGTCTGGGAATCTGTGGGGGTGGGGGTGGGGGCCTTGGAGTGAATGATGCTCTCTGTGAGGGCAGTGGATTTTTTTGGACTGCCCTGGGGTGCTGTGGGATGCAAAGAGTATTCAAGGCAACACCCTCACTCTCCATGAATGATTCGATTGGATCCATTCCCACACTTAATTAACACAGGTTCATCCCCGGCTCCTGAGACAAGAGGAAAGCGCAGAGAGTCCATCACTCGTCATTTATCCATCTTAATGTATTGCAATGGCACCTGGGCGGCGGAGGAGCAGAGGAACCGCGTTACATGTCTGACATGTCGAGAGCTATACAGAGTTCAGTGGGTGGAGGGGTGAATGAGCGCAAAGGAGATAAAACGTGCTTGGCATGCACGCTGTAAATCACTTAGCTCACAGCACAAAAGAGGCGCCCTGCAACAAATGCTCCTTCACTTCCCTCTCACATAATTAACACTTCCTTTTCTCCCTGTCACACTCTCTTTCAATCTTTCTCTCCCTTCCATCCCTCCCTGCCTACAACCGCTCTTTCTGCAACTCTCAACTCTACTCCTTGGTTTGGTGTCTTCTTACTTCTCAAACATTTACCCTCTGCGCCATCTATTTCCTCATCTTTACCGCCCCTCGTCCATCCTTTCAATTCATCCGCCTCGCTTCCTTCCCCCATTACTCCCGTCCCTCTACTGTCCTTTCTATCACCTCCGTGCTTCTCCACCCTTGCCTATCTTACTATTTGGGGCCCGTCTTTTGCCCTGGCTTCCTTCACGACCGAGTTCCCCCTTCCTAATCGTCACTTTACCCCATCTCTCCTCCCCCCACCCTTCTCATCCATCCCCCCTTCTTTCCGTATCTCTTCCCACCTTCCGTCCCAATGGCGACCACCTTTACAATTCACTCTCTTCTTTTACCTTCTCCTCAAGTGACGCTTTCTTGTTTTCTCACCAATTATTTCTCCTCCCTCCTACCCAAGCCATCCCGCCGACCCTCCTCCCCATCTAGATTTACAACCATCCTTATTGTCCTTGTCTACGTGCTACATTGCTTGCCTTTTCTTTTGCATCTTTGTGGACTTTCACCAAGAGTGCTACCACTATTGCAGTCACAGTTGAGATGGCAATGTGTGTAGGTGCATGTGGTGCAGATCTGGCTCTTCAATTTCCCTCTACTTCCGCGGACAGAATGATTTCTCAGTCACACACACGCTCACTCATCATACGCTGGTGGGGCCCATAACACCAACAATCATTCTATCAATCTATCCGCGCCTACAAAGGGACTTTGGTTCCAAACCAGACTGCCTTTCAACAGGTCGATCGAATCATTTAGTTGATTTTAAGTTTAGTGAAACCTTAACACTCCGAAAATTGTTCAATAATAATAATACATTTCAATGAAATAACAACCCGACACTTTAATGTAATTAATAATTTTTATCTAATTCAAATGCAGGTTAAATCTTAATAATGCAATATCATCTTTTGTCATATTTATCTATTCTGGCTAATTGTCGTTTTCTAAGTCAGGAATTGGTCCTCGGTAAATCGGCAAAGTCCAGATCGTCATGTAGAGTCACCGTCCTCTCCGTCAGCATAACATCAGGATACTGTTCATCAGTCTAACTCGTCCATGCTTCTCTGTCATAGCCAATTGCCCTCTCAAGACGTGTGTGTTTTACCTCTCTAGTCTACCATTATTTATACTAAAATTTACATTCCACATGTATCAAACATAACTTTCAAGACATTTGATTGGTTAATTGAATGGCATCTTGGAGCATCAGGAAACATTTGACTGTTTTCCCATATGCAATAAGTTTCAAATACGAATATAGAAAATAGAAGTCCATAATCAATTAGCAACATTTGCGGAAGTTCACAGGGGAAAGTATCTTTTCCATGGGGTCATGTCATGTTTGACAGTTCATAATGTAACTCTTTTCACATTCAGGCGCACTGGCGCTTCGCCCAGGGTGGCCTTACTGAGCACAATGATGACAGGTCATCGGCAGTTCACAGCTGCTGAAGTTTGCGCAGGCGCACTTGTCTCTCCCCTTTCTGATGCCATTTGGAATAGTCAGGTTCAGTCGGCAGCCATCTTGTGGCAGGCCAAAATGGACAACTTAAGCAAAGAAACACAAAAAACGTAATTAATACATGGAAATATGTAAAACAGTGTTAACCCCTTGCTAATACCCATATGTGTGTGCATTTATCTAGCCATTTGCGACATCCAAAGCCGTTAATACTTGTCTATTTAGGCGCAAATCACAAAAACATCACATAAGCAACATTTATCATATTAATACGCGTACAGACTTAATTCACTTATTTTTCTAGCCATGCAAAAAGGCATTTCCCAAGTATATTCTTGCTGTTAATAAGGTAGGTTAATTCAAAAACGTCAAACCATTAGTTATTATAATTATTCACTAGTCGTTTTAATATAAACATGCGAAAATGGAGTGGGTACATATAAATAAAACATTATACCTGCTCCAGCAATCCCCCCTTTGGTGATTTTATCACCACAAAAAATGAAAACCCACAAATTTTCTTCTTTTGCAGAAATTCAAATGTTTTCTTGCTCAAATTTTACAATATGGTTTCCCTTTCATTTTCTCTTTTTGTTCTGTCTTACATACTCTCCTTCCACTCCTCCAATTCTATTTCTTCTAAATCCCTTTCTTGTTTCTTTTCTTTCATTTTGATATTTTCTCGTCTAATTTTCTTTTTATTTCTTCTATATCTACAACACATACATCCTAGTCTAAACATTAATAATATAAAAATTACACCTGTTAGTGGAAATAATATTTTACCAATAACGGTACTACCTACTTTAGCTAAAAAATTCTTAATAGCAGCCATTTTATTACTAACTTTAGTCCAGATACTTTCATCCTCCAGTGGTACTATTTCATCATGCAATTCTGTAATATTTTTGATGTAGACTTTTAGATCTTTGCTTTCGTCAGGAATGTCAGTGCAACAATGTTGTACTTTCAGCATTCCACAGACTCCACCCTCTTTTGCCAATAAAATATCAAGGGCAAGTCGATTTTGCATTACCATAGCACGCATGGCAACCATTTCAGTATTTACCAATAGAAATCCTCCAGCGGTGCTTGTTGACAAGCGATCCACTACTGTTGATAGCTTCCGAATATTATTTGCATTCAAAGATATTCCCACTGCTGATATCAAGGCTCCAAAAATGTCACCTACAATTTCAACCCAAGTTTCTCTTCTACTACGCATTAGTATGTTACTTTGTCCAGTGTTTTCTACTCTATCCATGTGAAATATTTTTGGAAAGACCAGGCCAATATAACATGTGCCATACCAATGGTCTGGCAACCGATAATAAGCCTTGTTCCCACAAATGTAGTACAATCCAGGAAAGACTGGATCATTTCCACCTCTAAATCCCCATCCGGTTGCAATAAAATATGTATCATGGCACTCACTAGTCCCTATAAAATAATAATCATATTGGGATTTCTTCCTCATTATACATAATTTGCCTTTCTGTGGTGTATCTATAGCCATTGTTGGACTGGCTTCATTTTTCAACTCCTTTTCTTTATCCATGTCCCACACAGTTTTACTCATTTTATTCCCTTCTGCTTTTCTGTGCATTTTCAATCTCCTCTCCTCAACCATTTCTAAAAATGTTCTCTCTTCTTTCTTCAAACTGCAAGTTAAATTGTTTCTAAAAATGTATTCTAATGTTAATTCTTTAGTTTCTATGAAAATCTCACCTAATACGTTAGCTTCTTTAACAGGATTCAACTTATTGTTCATTGGCAATTGCCCAAGAATGTTATCTATGTTTGACAAATTATAATCTAATTTCCCTACTTGATAAAATATACTTATTAGTACACTACGTGAAATTCAATAAGTTGCTGGAAGGTGATGATAAGTCACTCCTTCTGAAACAGAGGCAGGTAACTGCATACATACGTGGCAATCCCTTACGTCCATTGTTTTTACATATTCATACAATAATTTTGAAAACACATTGCTAGAAAAATCAGTTATAGACCTATCCTTGTGTATAAGTACATTGCTTATTTTAGTCGGAACTACCTTTTGAGAACTCTTCCCTATATTAGTCAATATTCTCTGTATGTCCATCTAATGTGTCTATTGTTACTTTGAAAGAGATCAGTAGAGCAAGTACGCTCCAAAGAAGCATTAATAATCCTGTACAACAACAACACATCTTGCACCATCTTTTCATAAATGTGCATCTACTCTTGTTATCATCTATGTTAGCCATCTTGTTAAAATTGACTGTGTCTTTTGACTTAGCCTCTTCTACTCCACTACTGGGGTTTCCACCTTAAGGCACTAAGCACCTAACAGGTTATACCAGTCCTTCTATTTCTATTTTCAGTCTCTTTATTTTTCTTCCCCGAATGTCTTCTTCGGACTTATTCAGTTTGGCAACTCATCATTTTTCACTTCCTTTTCGTCATCAAAATACAGAAGTTCCTGAATATCCGCTTCTTCTCCAATATCGGACAAGATAACTCTCAGGATTCCTGCTGTTTCTTCTTCCTCAACCAATTTCAGCAAAGCCTCCTCTGGATTTCCTTGACTTTCTGCCTCTCTTCTGGTTCAGGCAGTGCCACATACGTCCATTCTGGTGACTTATACTTCAGGTTGGGTTTTCTTGTTCTTTTGCTCTCTTCAGATATCTCTGTCTCTCCCTCTTTTGCTTGATTCTGACTTGACACTTCGTTCACTTGTTCAGCTTTTGAGTGATTAACTCGTGTCAGTCGGTATCTCAGTATTTTTATCTTATTTGGCCAAAGGTCTCCTTTTGCATTTCTTTTAGATTTGCCTTCTTTGCTGGTTTTCTCCTCGATCCAAGTTCTCTTTCTCAGAACTCGACCTTCATTCATCTCGTTCTCACTTTCTTCAGATTCTGTTTCAATTGACTCTTCTTCTCCAACAGCTTCCTTTTCCACCTCTTGTGTTTGCCCTACTTCTGTCCCTCCTCGGGTCTCCGACACGCAATCTTCCTGCTGTCTACTTGTCCCTTCACCTAACTCAGTGTTGGTTGACCCTACACCTCCTCGGGGGTTTTCCGCAGAAATCTGTCCCTCTCTCTCTATTCCTGTCCCTTCTTCCCCTTCAAGGATTATTTCAGGTGGAACTTCTCCCACTCTCTCATCTGGGGTAAATGTCTCTTCTGTTGGAGTGTTCTTTTCTTTTCTTTTCTGCTTTTTGTGTTTGTTACTGGTAGTTGGGATTTCTTGATTGTTTTCAGAATCTGAACTTGTCTCTGAAATCTGCAGTGTTTTCCTCAAAATTTCTCCTTGTGGAATTAGAGCTGGTTTTGGCACTTTCTCCCCCCTTTCAGGGTTTTCTTTCATCTTTGAATCCTCGTTGTCTGAATCAGCACTCGATTCTGAATCATCAAAGTACTCTTTACCAATGCCGTCACCTGGATTTGGAACTCTCTAGGTGTGACTCGCATGTATCCAATTTTTAAGGTTCAGCACACTTCACAGCAGTTGTTGTGGTCAGGACAACTTGTCTTGGCCTTCCCCACCTTGGAACCAAGCAATTTCTTCTTCTGTGGACCTTTACTCTCACCCAGTCCCCTGGGCTCAGATCATGGGCTGGTTTCCTTTCAAGTGTGGTGGCATCTGCTCCAACCTGGTGAAACACAGAATGGACTGCGTCAGCCAGGCCTTTACAGTAATCCAAAACCATGTCATCAGTTATAGTCATCAACTTGTTGACTCGTACAAACGCGTGTCTCATGGCTCGTCCCATGATAATTTCGTGTGGACTCAAACCTGTTGTTCTGTCTGGAGTAGACCTAATCGTCAACAAGACTAGAGGCAAGACATCAGGCCATTTCATAACTCTGGCTAAACACATTTTCCCAATTCTGCTTTTGATGGTACCATTAATTTGTTCAACCACACCAGAAGCCTCTGGTCGGTAGGCACAATGTAGTTTTTGTTGTACACTCAATGCTTCACAGATCAAACCCATGATTTCATTATAAAAGTGTCCTCCTCTGTTTGATTCAATGGTCACTGGGAATCCGAACCTTGGGATGAATTCCCTTAACAATAGCTTGGCCACTGTTAGTCCATCATTTCTTCTTGTTGGGAATGCCTCCACCCACCTGGAGAACAGACAAACTATCACCAAAACATACCTCAACCTGTTACAAGGGGGCATTTCAATGAAATCTACCTGCATTCTGGTGAAAGGTCCTCCCTCTCGGCCTATTGTGCCTAGGCTCACAACTGTTTTCCTTCCAGGATTGAATTGCTGACATATCAGGCATCTTTGACAGAGACTTTCTGCTATCAACCTGAATTTTGCATTGTACCAGGTTTGCTTAAAGGCTCTGATCATGGCATCTCTCCCTATGTGTCCCTGGCCATGATACATCCGTGCCATGGTTGACATCATGCTATCAGGCATTACTGGTCTTCCATCCCGATAGACCCAAACATGATCTTTCTCCCTTGGTGCACACCCTGCTTTTACCCACTGTTTCATTTCTTCATCTCCTGCTTCATCCTGCAACTGCCTCACTTCTTCCCATGTCCCTACAATGTTAGTGAACATTGAAGAGCAAGAAGACATTTCTTTCTCCCTGGCCCGATTTATTGAATACTGATTTCGGGCACAATACTGAGCCATGTCATTTGCAAATCTGTTCCCTGCAGTGATGTAATCACTACCTTGACCATGAGCAGCACATTTTACAACAGCCAATTCTTTAGGCAGCTGTATCGCCTCAAGCAATTTTCCAACCACTTCTGCATTCTTTATAGGAGTTCCACTTGAGGACAGGAACCCTCTCTGTAGCCAAAGTTGGCCAAAGTCGTGGACAACTCCGAAGCCATTCTGGCTATCAGTCATCACGGTCACTCTCACATTCTTCCCAATTTTGCATGCCTTTGTCAATGCCACTAGTTCTGCTACTTGAGTGGATTTAACTCCTTTCAGGGGTGAGGCTTCCAGAACTGCTGAAACCGTGCATATTGCATATGCAGCACTCAACAATCCCTCATCCGTTCTCAAACAAGATCCATCCACAAACATCCACAAAATCACTTTCTGGCAATGGCAAATCTTTTATGTCTGGTCTGGGTTTTGTACAAAAATGAAGCACATCCAGGCAATCATGATCAACATCATCTCTTACCTCCACTCTTTCAGTATCTGGTAATAGAGTGGCTGGATTCACATTCACACATCTCTCAAGACTCACATTTGATGCACCTAGAATGACTTTCTCATACTTAGTCAGCCGACTATGTGACACGAACTGTGTTCGGCTCCTTGTTAAAAGGATCGCCACATCATGAGGTACAAACACTCTCAATGGATATCCCATCACAATGCCTTCACTTTTCTCAAGGCTTCGACATGTAGCAGCTACTGCTTTCAGACATCCTGGCAAACCCACAGCTACTGGGTCTAGCATTGATGAGAAGTACGCAACTGGTCTCCTCAATCTTCCATGTTTCTGTATTAACACTGAGAGTGCACATCCGTTTCTCTCACTGCAGTACAATTCAAACTCCTTTTCATAGTCTGGCATACCCAGAGCAGGTGGTTCACAAAGGCTGTTCTTCAGTTGTCTAAATGATGCCAATTCTTCTTTGTTTAATTCAAGGGGGTCTCTTTAACCTCACTTTTTGTCAATTTTACCAATGGTTTGGCAATCAGGGAAAAGTTGCTTATCCACTGACGACAATAGCCAACCATTCCTAGGAACATCCTCACTTCTCTTTGTGTCATCGGGGCTCTCATTCCTCTAATGATTCTGATTCGGTCTATTGTCACTTTTCTCAGCCCTTTCTCGATATTATGTCCTAGGTATTGTACTTCTTTCTTGCAGAATTGCAATTTTGCTGGAGATACTTTTAGTCCTCCATCTGCCAAGTGATTCAGCAAAGCTATAGTGTCTACTTCACAAGCTTCACGTTTTTTCGATGCCACAAGTAGGTCATCGATGTACTGGACCAAAACTGAATTTTCAGGCATTGCTAGACTTTCCAGAGATTTCTTCAGCAACTGATTAAATATTGAGGGGCTCTCTGTATACCCCTGTGGAATTCGGCACCATGCCAAAATACGCTCTCCAAACCGAAATGCAAAAATCGGCTGGCTGTCATGATGCAACGGTATTGAAAAGAAAGCATGGCACAAATCAATTACGGTGTACCATTCTGCATCATGGCGAATCTGATACAAAATCACTGATGGATTTGGTACAATGGGACAACATGACACAACAATTTTGTTTATCTTTCTCAAATCCTGCACTATTCTGAACTTCCCATTAGGTTTCTTCAGTGCCATCATAGGTGAATTACATGGACTGCTTAATATTTCCCTTAAAACTCCCTGCTGGATCATTTTCTCGATTAAAGGTGTTACTCCCTCAATTATTTCAGGGGTCAGTCTGTATTGTGGAATGTTCGGATAAACTACTCCTTCTTTCACAGTAATTTTCACTGGGTCTACATTTCTCATGAGGCCTACATCTTCTCCAGTAAAATCCCAGACTCCTGCCTTCACTGTCTGTTTTAACTCTGGGGGCAATTCATCTGGATTGAATATGGCATATGTTTCGGAAACCTCACTCTCTCTGTTAGCTATGGTAATTTTATACAGGACATCTTCATCTGGTGTCTCAAAAGCTATTCCATCTGGAGTACAGAATATAGTGCAGTTCATCTTGCACAATAAATCCCTACCTAGCAAATTCACGGGACTGGTGTCACACACCACAAAACGATGCATGTCTGAAAATTTCCCTATTTTGACCTTTACTGGTTCTGTAAGGTACGTTCTAATTTGTGTGTTAGACACACCAACTACTTGTATTGTTTCATCCGAAAGAGGAAGATTCTTTACATCAGCTGACCTGACAGTTGATCGTGTAGCTCCAGTGTCGACTAGAAAAGTAATGTTTTCATCATTAACCTTCCCATCTACAAATGGTCCTGTCTGGTCTATTTCTAGAGTTGCGCCAAGTACGCACTCTTCTTCCTCCCTTCGGCACCGTCAGAAATTCTCCTCTGAATCACTCTCATCATTTCGTAGCCAATATTGTGAAACAGCGTTTGCGCGTTGCGGTTTGTTTACCTGTTCTTCATTGTAGAATCCCGAATCTTGACTATACTTCTGGGTATTTCTGCTCTGTGGTAAAGGCGGTTTTGGCACCTGATTCTGTGGATTAACAGCCTTCTGCTGTTGCTGCTGTTGACGACCCACCTCACTCTGCACCTGTGGATTCAATGATGGATTTTCATTATTAGTACTTGGAGGAAATTTACACTCGGACTTCCAATGCCCTATCCTACCGCAATTGTGGCATGGAAACTTCTTTTTAGCTTCTTCTATATTTCCTTTCCCCTTTCCTGGGCCAAATCTTGGTTTATTTCCTGGGTTATTTGCTTGTTCGACTAACTGAGCTTCCTGTCTTTCTGCAACCTTTACTTGTGCCCACATTGCTTTTTCCTTCAGCTTTCGTTGCTTTGCCTCAATCTCATCACTAAAGTATTTAGCATGTCTCAGGATTTCATCGATTTTCTTGCTCTGCCAATCAACTGTATGCTGCCTGGTCATTTCACTAATTTCAGGACGTAAACCGTATACAAATCTGTATACAAAATGACTTCAAGTCCTTTTCACCCAGATCCTCATCTCCACTAAACTGCTAAGCTAGTATTAGTCTTTCGTAATAGGCATGAACTGATTCTGTCACTTCCTGATGTGTTCGATCTATTTTTACCCAGTCTGTTTCTTTGGGAGGTACCTTGTTTTGCAAAAATACCATGACTTGTTCATATTTCTTCATTACCTCGGGGTCTGGTGCTCCTGTTTTGTGATCTCTCGTGTATTCTTTTGTTGGCCAGTCTATAACTATTTTGCATTCTGTCCATAAGTCTGCTGGCACTATTATATCAAATAGGCTATTCAGATCGATCCACAGTACTTTTGACAACTTCACAAATCTGTCTACTTGTCTGTACCACTCGACGGGCTTTTCTCGCAATCGAGGGAAGTCATTTGTAAATGACAAAATATCTTGTCGTGTCCATGGGACATGTACATATCCCCCTCCTGGAATCTCTCTCATGGGAAATTCTGTCACCACCTTTTCCCTTTCTCTCACAGGAAATTCTGAGAAAGTTCTGTCTAAGGCATCATCTCGTTTTCTATACCACCTGCTTTTCCATTTATCCACATCTCCCCATTTTCTCAACAAAGTGATTATGTCCTTAATCTGCCCTATCCGTCCTGTAGTATTCATGTTCTCAATGTCCTTTTCAGTGAAATCCACTCGGTAAGGCTTTTGTAAAGCTTTTACCTTGTCCATGTCAATTCCCATTTTGCTTGCTATTTCTTCTAGCCTGTCATGTAGGTTCTTGGCTCTCCATGTGACGCTTTTGCAGAGAAACAATAGTTCCTCATCCTGGTAATTTTTCAGCTTTTCTGTGGGGATCGTCCCTACTATTAATTCTTCTAGTACCATGCGTAACTTTGCCACATCAATTGTTTGGGATTCTCTTTCTTTTCCCTGCAAAACCATTCACTCAATTCATCTGTAGTTATTCCTGTGGATTTTTCTACATTTACGTGTTCTGTCATTCTTTGTGGTTCTAGTATTGCTCCTCCTGTCATTCTGTTTCTTTCCATGGAATCGGGACTTAAGAACGGATTATTTGACACATTCAGTTCATTTTCTCTCATTGTATGTCTCCACGGGGTTTCTCTTGCTCTCATTAGGGGTTGTTCAGCCTGTCTATTGCTCACATACGGAACTGTTAGGCCATGTTCGCTTTCTTTCTGCTTCTCAAAAATGGGCATAACGGGACCTATGGTTACTGGAACTGTGACTGCTTCCAGATTTTTGGTCAATTCTCTTATTTTCTCTGTCAGTTCTAATGTGGTTTTTGCTAAGTCCATTGAGTGTTCACTATCAGCCTTATTCTCCATTTCTTTCTCTCTTTCCCTAAGGGGATTACTTTCTTTTACCTCTGGGGTCATGACTTCTGTTTTGATAATTCGCAGGGTATCTCTCATGGGAGTACCTTGGTCTAATGCTTCTGGTTCCTGCCTGTACGGAGGTGAACTTTTATAAAACATGTCATCTAGAACATCATCTTCAGGATCGTTTGCTCCGTACCTTCTAGTTTCTACGTTATTTCTTTTCTCTACACATTTTCTCCCTTTAGTCTCCCCTACAGTTCTTACAGGAAACAGTCCCTCAGTCATGCTTGCGTCCTGCCACCTTCTCATTTGATCATTATGAGTTTCACGATCATACTGTCGTCCAAACATATATCTGTATCTACCACCACTTCTCTGTTTTTCTCGCTCATGCATCTCATCTTCCCACTCAGTCAACGCCTCGAACTGTGTAGGTCTAGGTCGGGGCTCTAAGCTCATCATCTTTTCACGAAAATTCCTTAAAATTGCCAAACTAAATGAACCATGTTCTGGGAAAGCTAAAACTCCGTCATCCCTAGTGTATTTCACCCAATTGTCGAACCGAACGCAAGTATGGTATCCATATTTCGCAGCCATGAAGGATGCGGGTGTTCTCGTCGGAGGAAGTAACTGTCCTTCTCTCGTCACAATCTCCTTGTCCTTTACAAACCATCCCTTTATTTTACTAAACAACGTCTTTTTCTTCTTCTCTACAGCATGGTAATAAATTTTCCTGTCTTCCGTGAATCCCTAGTCTTTTCTACAACTGTACGATCTTTTGTCCAATTGCAGCGCGACTCACAATAACGCACCAATCCGGAGCGTCTACGTCACTTCACAATCCTCAAATCCCAGCGCGACTCACACTAACGCACCAATCCGGAGCGTCTACGTCACCCTGTACTTCTTCCAATCCTAGCGCGGCACACACTAACGCACCAATCAGGACGCTTCTGCTGTTCTGACCCACTTTCCAATCCCAGCGCGGTCGTCTGACGTCAGCAGTCGCTGCAGCAGCTTCTGCTCCTGACTCCTGTCTCCTGTCTCTTGTCTACCCCTCCTTTACAAAACTACTCGGTAGACTTTGTTTCAATTTCTACAATTCTGTTAGTTACAACATATAAACATCTCCATTGTCCGCTTCGCTAACCAAAGAATAGCAATAGACCTTTCTCACGAGAATTCCGTCTTTCCCGAGAGCAGCGCTTACCTCTGCCCTACTACAGAATCGTTACTTCCGTTGATAAAGTAGCACATCCCTCTACTTCACCCTTCTATCAAGCATCAATTAACTTTTTCTCCGGATTTAAGACACATGGTTGGACACGCAATGCTCCTGAGAAATAAAACCAGAGTTTCGCAATTAACCGGAATGCCTTTTTCATTCACGCACTTTCACACCAGAAAATGTAGCACATTCAAACAGAATCCTGCCTTTCCCGAGAACAGCGAACAGTCTGTCCTATTGCAGAATTATGACATACATTAACAAAGCAGCGCTTACCTCTGCCCTGTCCTTCTAACAAGCTCAGAGAATACCTATTACCTTTCTAGTGATAAGCGTTATCGGAATGCCAATAGGATCCCTGGTACCTAAGACCAGAACTTCACAGGTAACCTTCGCTATCATACACACTTCTCTCACACCGAAAATAAGTTTCTAATGGCAACAAACGGCGATGCTACCGAATCGAACCCAGACAATGCGACGCGCAACTTCAATTGTTACACGTTTTCCCTGTGTGCATACAGGGCCAACAATTCCGCCTTTCCCGAGAGCAGCGCTTGCCTCTGCCCTACTACGGAATGGTCACCGACTTCCTACGTCCCAGAAGCCGTACAAAACGACATAGAACTCAACACTACTTCAACATATAATGTTAGTACACATATCTATACCAATTAATAATCAATAAGCTATATACAAGCAAAATCATTGAACCGAACAATAATAATCATTTCTACCTACAGGAAAAACTGATACGGCGCAAGATCAATTAATCACTAAACCAAACAATAAAAACCATGATCTTGCTACCAGAAAACTGGTGCAGATCTGGCTCTTCAATTTCCCTCTACTTCCGCGGACAGAATGATTTCTCAGTCACACACACACTCACACATCATACGCTGGTGGGGCCCATAACACCAACAATCATTCTATCAATCTATCCGCGCCTACAAAGGGACTTTGGTTCCGAACCAGACTGCCTTTCAACAGGTCGATCGAATCATTTAGTTGATTTTAAGTTTAGTGAAACCTTAACACTCCGAAAATTGTTCAATAATAATAATACATTTCAATGAAATAACAACCCGACACTTTAATGTAATTAATAATTTTTATCTAATTCAAATGCAGGTTAAATCTTAATAATGCAATATCATCTTTTGTCATATTTACCTATTCTGGCTAATTGTCGTTTTCTAAGTCAGGAATTGGTCCTCGGTAAATCGGCTAAGTCCAGATCTGTCATGTAGAGTCACCGCCCTCTCCGTCAGCATAACATCAGGATACTGTTCATCAGTCTAACTCATCCAAGCTTCTCTGTCATAGCCAATTGCACTCTCAAGACGTGTGTGTTTTACCTCTCTAGTCTACCATTATTTATACTAAATTTTACATTCCACATGTATCAAACATAACTTTCAAGACATTTGATTGGTTAATTGAATGGCATCTTGGTGCATCAGGAAACATTTGACTGTTTTCCCATACGCAATAAGTTTCAAATACGAATATAGAAAATAGAAGTCCATAATCAATTAGCAACATTTGCGGAAGTTCACAGGGGAAAAGTATCTTTTCCATGGGGTCATGTCATGTTTGACAGTTCATAATGTAACTCTTTTCACATTCAGAGGCACTGGCGCTTCGCCCAGGGTGGCCTTCCTGAGCACAATGATGAAAAGTCATCGGCAGTTCACAGCTGCTGAAGTTTGCGCAGGCGCACTTGTATCTCCCCTTTCTGATGCCATTTGGAATAGTCAGGTTCAGACGGCAGCCATCTTGTGGCAGACCAAAATGGACAAATTAAGCAAAGAAACACAAAAAACGTAATTAATACATGGAAATATGTAAAACAGTGTTAACCCCTTGCTAATACCCATATGTGTGTGCATTTATCTAGCCATTTGCGACATCCAAAGCCGTTAATACTTGTCTATTTAAGCGCAAATCACAAAAACATCACATAAGCAACGTTTATCATATTAATACGCGTACAGACTTAATTCACTTATTATTCTAGCCATGCAAAATGCATTTCCCACGTATATTCTTCCTGTTAATAAGGTTGGTTAATTCAAAAACGTCAAACCATTAGTTATTATAATTATTCACTAGTCGTTTTAATATAAACATGCGAAAATGGAGTGGGTACATAAACATAAAACATTATACCTGCTCCAGCACATGGACCGGCTCGGCAGAGATGTAGGGCCAAGAAGAAATGCTGGGGATATGGGGTGATGTCTGGGCTGTGGAGAGATGATGGGCTGTGTAGAAATTCTGGGCTGTGGAGAAAAGGTAGGGTCAGGAAGAGATGCTGGGGATGTCAAGTGATTATGGGGTTGTGGAGAGATGCAGGGCTGTGGAGAGAAGGGAGGGCCAGGAGGAGATGCTTGGATGTGGAGTGATGGTGGGGCGGTGGACAGATGTGGGGCTGAGGAGAGAATGTAGGGAGAAGAAGATATGCTGGGGCTGTGGAGAGATGCTGGACTGTTGAGAGAATGTTGGGTCAAGAAGAGATGCTGGGGATGTGGGGTGATGATGGGGCTGTGGAGAGATGATGGGGCTGTGGAGAGAAGGGAGAGAAGGAAGAGACAGGAGGTGATGCTTGGAAGTGGAGTGCCGGTGGGGCTGTGGGGAGATGCTGTTCTGGAGAGAGATGCTGGACCGTGGAGAGAATGTAGGGCCAAGAAGACATGCTGGGGATGTGGGGTGATGATGGGGCTGTGGAGAGATGATGGGGCTGTGGAGAGATGCTCGACTGTGGAGAGAAGGTTGGGTCAGGAAGAGATATCCAGTGATTATGGGGCAGTGGTTTAATAAAACTTGTGGGGGGCTGCAAAGTACATGGTCCCCATGCTCCAGACCCAGTCAGGAGCTCTCAGGCCAGTGGCCCGACACCCGTGAACAGTGCCGGGGCAGCGGTTATGGTTACACTGCTTGCTGTGCAGAGACTCTAGGACCAGGAAGAGATGCTGGTGATGTGGGTGGATGGTGGAACTGTGGAGAGATTCCGGGTTGTGGAGAGAAGTTAGGATCATGAAGATATGCTGGGGAAGTGGGGTGATGGGGAGGCTGTGAAGAGATGCTGGGCTATGGAGAAAATGTAGGACCAGGAAGAGATGCTGGGGATGTGAAGAGACGGGATGGTTGAGAAGAGATGATTTGGCCCTGGAAAGAAGGTCATGGTATGAAGGGATACCTTGGATGTGGAGTGATGCTGAAGTTGTGGAGTGATGGTGGGGCTGTGGAGAGGAAGTAGGGCCAGGAAGAGATGTTGTGGAGGTGTAGTGATATTAAGGTCAGAAGAAGGTGCTTGGGATGTGGAGTATCCAGGAAGAGGTCCTGTGGCTGTGGTGTGGGGTGATACCACAGCTGTAGGAGAAGGTGGGGCTAGGCAGGGGTCATATGGTTTTGGGATGATGCTGGGGATGTGAAGAGAAGATAGGGTTTGGAAGAGATCCGTGGAGAGGAGGTAGGGAGTGGTCTTGCGGCTGTGGAGAGATGCTACTACTGTATAGGCAAATACACAAGTAGGCGACGAAGAGCTGTTAGGCTATGAAGAGCTGCCTGGATGGCAGGGATTAGACAGGACTATAAACGAAAGCAAAGGCTGTGGAAAGAAGGATGGAGCAGAGACCGTGGAAGCAAAGGACAGTGGAGAAATGCGGCAGCTGTGGAAAAGTGTTAGAGTCAGTAAGATCCATCCGTGAAGTCTGTGCATTTCACATCCTCGTGAACAAATTGCTTAAATCCAAGTTAAAAGTTAACGTTTCTGCACTTTCAGATCTCAGTAGAAATAAGAGAAACAAGAAAGGACAAAGTGTTGTCTGAAAATTATCTATTAAGTTGTTGCTGAGGGCAGTTACAATAATATGCAGCCCCATGGGCTCTAAAACAATTTTTGTCACCTGACCTACCCCATGCCCCGTCCGCCCCACATCTGCGACCCCCAAGAGTGAACCCACCTTTGTAATACAAAGCTTCTAGCAGGGAGGGGCCACCCCCACACCTGGATAGACACTGTACGAGTGATCACAGCTAAGAACGTTAATATCATGGTCTGTAGCCTCCAGCAACCAGGCTCCTCTGTATTGACCCCTCCTTGGCGCCCCCCCTCCCTCACGATGCCTGCTTGCCTGCACTGCACGGCCTTCCTAGGGCCAAACAACTGGGCCGAGGAGCAGCGGGACCTCTCTGGGCCTAGAGAAGGGGGCACGGGTGCCAGCAGGTAATACGCTTAAACTACAGCAAGCGTAACGTAAGTTGTGTAACTCCCAGCATCCGAGAAGGATCGGATGTTTGGAGTGCGGAGTGGCTGTGGCCGCGTGACCCCGGAAGGGGCCCCTGGCGTGCTGAGGGCCCCCCTGCACTGCAGGGGCTGCGGGGGCCTGTGTTACGCCCCTGAGGAGAGACGCAACGATGAAAGCACGATGCAAGGACGGGTAACCAGAGATGATTATCCGCCACGTTGTTTATTAAATAATTGTCTCATGCAGGGTCCCTGCTGCCTGCAGCCTGTTAAAAAACGAAGATGAGGACAGTGAAACGGGATGGGGCAGGAGAGATGCAACAATTGGTGCAAGATGGAAAAAGAAGGCAAAATACCTTCTCTTCGACCGGCTGCGAGCGTCGTTTTCTATCGGACTGATAAGAGGAAAAACCTCCACTTTCACCATAGAGCGTGCAAGGAACAGTATACAGCTACAACCCGACGGGACATTATAAATAGCTTCTGAACGCTAAATAACCAACGCCATGCTAGGTGTTGTGGTGGCAAAGTGAAAAAAGTAGTCCCTAAATGAATAGACAAGAGCTAGCAGCGGAAGTAGATGGTAGTTGGTCAGAGCTGCTTCCTGCAAAACGGAGGCACAACGGAAGTGACGTAGGGGATCAAAAGCAAACCATAAGCCAGATAAGAAGACCAATGCCAGAATCAACCAATGGCATGCGACAGGAGAAATTACCCTCCATATTGTGTTTTCTATAGGTCTTGCGACAGCGCATGCACTGTCTACGCGAGACCTAAAAATGGAACCTAATTTCCGTTTTTTATCCACATTTAAAAATAAATACAGACAGGAAAATAAATGTTTTTCTCTGTATTTATATGTCAAAATCTTTAAAAATGGAAAACAAGGGAGCACTAATTATAGTGCACCCAAGCATGCAAAGAACAGCATATTAGAGAAAAATAGAACATGAGAGAACAGCATATTAATGCACACCTCTGATTATGACAACATAGCCTACCACAAGATGTCACATTACTTTGGTCCACATGACATCACATCTGATGGGGTGAACATGACTCCTTAGTGGGTATCATCATATTGCAGGCCGGTCACTTTCTCAATAAGCCAATAAACTGCGCCTTGATTAATCGTTGAAAGGGAGAACGTGACATCCTCCTGCTGCAGGTGACCGAAGTGACCTGTCGTAAGGAATCCCTTAATCAGTACATACATTGTTAAGTTAGCACAACCACGTTAGATGTTAGAAAGCCATCTTGCTGCTTTTGCGCACGACACTGCATTTACATGTTATTGCTTAACCAAACTGCTGACTCGAGCTTTGCCTCACACGAAAGCAATCTGCTGTTACCATCCCGAGCTCTGCGCAGCGACCTTGGTCTGTACATGGCGTGACAAAACAGTCTGGTTTGTTAGACAATGCATGTTTTCCACTCTAGGTTGATCGACCCACTATTTAGCCATAACACACAGGCAGCTGCAAATACCTGAAAGTTGGTGCTTTTAATATCACAGACATCATGTTTAATATTCAGACCGAAGACGAGCCTTCCTGCGAGAAGACTCCTGATGCTCCTGTGATGAGATTTCACTAAGCTGATCTTTGAGGTATGGGGTCCCCTATGCAAGTCTAAGAGACCTTCTATTAGCATAATAATAATATTAGCTTCTTAGTAAAGGGAAGGTGGTAGTATCCACTGTCATTATAACATGATCACTCCTTTTATATTCTATGGTATTGTAACGATGCTGATGATTTTGATAATAATCATTTGTCTGCTTGTATTAGCCAAAGTACTGCATCTTAGGACACGTGGTCTATAAAAATAAACTCTTTTTATTTTCACCGTGTCTCATTTGATTCTTGTTGTGGACTGATGTGAGAATAATATACGAACAGGTATTTCCGATTCCCACCATTCCTGAGAGTATACTGAGTCGCTTGTTCTGGGTTGTCTTTTCATTGGGATCGCCGAGCCAAATCTCGGATAACGAATGGGATACTTATGCTAGCCGGATACTGGGTTCTGGGTTCTGAGGTGAGTTTCTGGTACACCACAATTCACTGAGGTCCTGGGGTTCTACGCATAGTTCTGTGTATATGCAGAATCCCTGCAACATGGCGCACCTAACGTTTGGTCTATGAGTTGATATGCCTTAGTAGTGCTTATGTTAGTCCACAACGCCCTCATTCTTGTTTCTGGATAACAAGTCTGACGGATTTCAACCTCTCTATTTCTGTTGATATAGGTTTCTTCAAGCTTGAAATTTAAAAAGGTTATTGAACCCTTGTGCTACTGATTATTTCGAGTGTAGCTTGTCCTTATGTCGGTAGATATTGCGGCACATAGCCGTGCAGCTCTGAAACGTCATTTGACGCAGTATGGGGTGCCGGACACTGGCATGAACGTCATCTTTGTAGTAGGAGCCGATGCGGCTCATCCTTTTGAATTATTCTACTCTTGGGTGACGATTCCGGCAGTAAGTGAGGATGACAATACCTTTCATTCTTACACTGCCACTGCCGTGCCAGCGACCTATACGCCATATAGGACACAGGAAATACTAATATCTGCTTGGCAGCATCAGATTTGGTTTAATGGCACCCTCCCCCATGTGGTTATACCGCCGAGAATGGGCCCTTTATCGATTGCAGGGGCCACTTGGCCGGTACTAGCCAGATTTACGCCTCATCCCCGTTACCTCACAGTGACGGTGGCTGAGTTGCGTGTACTACACACTGCCCTTATAACGGTATATAGGGCGTTAGTGCAGTATGTGTCACGCAATGTGCAGGCGGGGGCACCTGCTGTTGCGGGACAGCCTACTGACCACCACGCAGTGGTCATTAGTCCTGTTATGGTTAATTCTGTTATGGGCAAGCGCCCCCAAACGAGGGATGATTTCCCCTTTTGGCTTGCTGAAAAATTTGACCAAATAGAAGCGGTATACCCGAATACATCTCCTGTGGTGAAACACAGGATCCTTACCATTAGTTTGCCTAAAGACTTGGTCCCCGACATTGATGATTGGTTAAACTGGGGCAAGGTCTTTGCAGCAACGTACTCGCAGTGCTTTGGCACTCCGTCTATGTCGGTACTACCCTCCGTTATTAAGTGTGTTCAAGATAACCACGGTGCGGAGTCTGCGGTAGAATTAGGAATGCGGCTCCTCGGACAGTTTGACCTGGTGGCTTCCATGATGATGTGTAACCTTAAGGGTGATGCTATGCAGTTCCAAGTTCGTAATGAACTGAAGAAAGTTGCTGATGAGGATAAGCCGCGGGAATTTGCAAAAATAATCTCGTCTACGTACAGAGATTTGGGTCGTAGCTCTTTAGGAGTTAAACCTGTGGTCAAAACTCCCGAGATTAAGCAGCAGTGTAAGGCGGAAGCCTCTGGTAAGGACGACCGTCCAAACTTTCCAAAACAAAATTGGCGGTCAAAACAACAGGGAAAGCAGCAGCAGAAACAGGGTTCTCGGCCTGCCTCTCCCGTTCAGTCAGGTAGTGAACGCACTTATGATCTGCGAGATCGTGCTACTATAAAGTCTCCTGATAGGTTTCAGGTTTCTGAACAACGTTCTCCTCGTTCTTCACAGGAAACATCGGCTTCACAGTCCGGTGGCGGAGGCAAAGGTCGGGGTGCTCCACAAACACGTGAACAACCCCGACAGACTGAAGGTAAAGGCAAGCAGGACGAATTTGCACGACAAAGACCCCCGTTTCAGAAGAAGAAAGTGGCGGCTCTGACGGCAAGGTATGCCTCAGATAGTGCGGACACAGCTTCGGAACCGGACATGGGCGCTGACGCTACTGGACAGCGCAGCGGAAATGACCATAGTCCGTCAAGCTCTGCGTCCATTTCTGGCGGTGACAGCAACTGATATATTGGTTACTGTTGAAACAGCTGACACCAGAGTGGCTCCCCCTGACAGACTTTATGAAATAGTCTTATTAATTGAGGGTGACATACAATGTACAATAAAGGGGATTTTTTGGGATAATCTGACCACCACCTATGATATCCTCCTAGCGGAGGCAGATTGGCCCCCAGCTTTCATTTTAGAAGCTCCTAGAGGGGAGGAGGTAATCCTCCCGTCCTTTGCGCACACGGTGCCTAAGGACCAGGCTGAAGTGTACGCTGAGGAGTGGGCGCTGGCGCTTGCGCCAGCGTGTATCATACTCAGGTGGGATGGGACCGGTTGTCCCCCTGCCATGAGATTCCATTGCAGTCTATGCCCCAGCCTCAACCCCAATATCCCATGCGTCGTGAAGCTAGACCCCACGTCGCGGCGATCCTTGAGCAATTGGAATATCAGGGTGTTATTGAAACTTGTGTGTCCCCTATGAATAACCCTTTATTCACTGTAACGAAGCCTGACGGCTCGTACCGTTTAGTTTTGGATTACCGGCACCTAAATTCCCATTGCCGGACCTGCGCCGTACAAAATACACACAGCTCGGCTCTTGTCGACAGTCTCGTGCGTAAAAGATTTAAAACGACACTTGACATTTCCAATGGCTTTTTTAGCCACAACCTGTCCACACTGAGTAGCCAGTGGACGGCGTTTACTTCGTGCGGCAAACAAAAACAGTTTACAAGATTGGCCATGGGCTACAAAAATAGCCCTGGCGTCTTTTCCGCTCGCGTGGTTTCTCTCTTAGAAAGAATAGACCCCGACGCATACTCCTATGTTGACGATATCTACCTCACGGATGATGAGCTGATGCCACATCTGTCTCGAGTCGACAATATTATAGTGAGTTTTGCTGACTATGGCTACAAATTCAATTTTGCGAAGTCTCACATCGCGGAATATACAGTGTTGTTTTTGGGCTACGAGCTCAACAATGAAGGTAAGGGGTTAGCTCCCCACTTTCTGGAGAAGTGCGCATGCTTGCGGGCTCCTACAACACTGAAAAAATTACAATCTCTGCTGGGCTTTCTGAATTTCGGACGTACATATATTCCTGATTATGCCCAGCGTATCAAGCCGCTTTACGCCTTGGTACAACCTTCTTTTTTGAAGTCTAGCTGGCAGCTAGAACACTCTGCTATTTTACAGTCTTTACAGGCTGATCTTCTTGCTTCACAGTACTTGCTGACGCGTGATAACCGCACTAACCTGGTAATAAGAATAGTACCAGGCGCCGTGGGTTTCACGTATTTGACGTTTAATGAGGGCGATACAGTCCCCATTGCATATAAATCACACTTGTACACCTCTGCTGAATTACGTTTTTCCACGGTCGAGAAAGTTCTGACTGCTGTACAGATGGCGATCCTTAAGGAACGCGCACTGTCGCATGGGAAACAGATTCTGGTTGTAACACCGTATCCTGCCCTAGAGGCAGTGACTAAAGCAAGTGTACCAAATTCTAAAGCTTTGCATCCACGGTGGATACAATGGGCCACAACTCTGACGTCGCCAGATGTCACTTATATCTTTGACGCCTCATTACAGACTCAGGAGTACTTGCAGTATGAATTCGTTCATCCGGCTCCTCTGTCTTTGCGCCCGCTCGAAGAATACCATTGTGTCATATACACTGACGGCTCGGCGCAGCCCGCGATTGGATCAAAGCACGCTTATTCTGCGGCTTGCGCAATTGTCGTAGGTACATTCGTAAATGGTGAATTCCAATCTGATGCAGTGCATACGCAGTCATTGGGTGATTGTACCGCGCAATTGGCGGAGCTTCGGGCTCTGGTGCTTGCACTGGAGTTTGCTGATCCCCGAGTCACGACTCTTATAGTGAGTGACTCCTTTTATTGTGTCCAGTCATACAATGACAACTTACACTTCTGGTCTCAGAATGATTATCGAGATACCAAAGGTAGCACAATTAAGCATAAACTGCTTTGGGTTCGAGTGGCAGACTTTAAAGAACGTCTCCCTCTCGTGAATGTTATTCACACTCTTGGTCACCAACGACTTGGTGTCCATGCTGTCGGCAACAGCTTGGCTGACGAGGCAGCAAAAACCGCAGTAGCTACATACTTAGTGGCAGCAGTTACAAGATCCAAAAGTAAGATTGATGATGACATCTTGGCAGCTATTGCTGCTACAGAGAAGGGAAGTGATTACCCGAAGGGTTTTCCTTCTCGTTATTTTTATCATTTAAGTCCTGATAACGTCCCATTAGTGAGGATTAACGACGTTGGTGACAGAATTATTCCCAACGCGGACTGCAGACCATCTCTGATCCTAGCGGCGCACGAGGGGTTGGCGTCAGCCCACGCCGGTGTGTCCGCTACTATATCTCTGTTACAACAACGTTACTGGTGGTTTGGTTTATATAAACAAGCGCGCGCTTATGTTCTTGATTGTGACATTTGCCAACAGATTAAACCTTCTACTGTTGCGCGCCCACCACAAACACAGTTGTACATATCTAATAAGCCATTTGGTTGTGTTTATTTAGATCACTGCGGTCCTTTTTCTTCTGATACTGCGTACAAGTATATCTTGGTTGCAGTGGATTCATGCACACGTTTTCTCTGGGTATGGCCACAAAGGAGTGCTGACTCACGGACTGTCATCAGGGATTTGCGTGTCTTTGTGGGAACTTTTGCGTGTGGTACCTTCCATTCTGATCAGGGCCCTGCGTTCGCCTCTAAGGCTTACAAGGAGGCTATGAGAAATTTGGGGGTCCTAGTCAAATTTTCGTCCCCCTACCGACCTGAGGGTAATAGTGTGGTGGAGCGAATGAACCGTGACTTAAAGCAATCATTGACAGCACGTGTTTTAGGCACAGGCCGGAACTGGCTAGCCCATTTGTATAACGTCCAGCGTGCACTTAATAATCTCCCTAGAAGGTCTCTGGGTGGGCGGACCCCAAACATGATGCTCTTCGGAATCAGAATGTTTGTTCCAGACCTTGATGGTCTAGACATGGCGGCGTCGACCGCACCCTTTGACGTAGATGATCACTGTGCTGTTTTGCAGACTCTACAAGAAGCCAGAGACACTCTTTCGAAGGAACACTTGCCCTCCACATCTGAAGCTGAGGTTCAGATTCCGGTAGTCGGCTGGCTACCCCGAGTTGGAGACCTGGTCCGTGAGAAGGTGGAGAACAAGAAGGAGTTTGGCCCCTCTTATCGTGCACCGGTTCCAGTGCTTGGAGTGCAGGGTACAAGAACAGTCATTTTACCTCCACTTCCTGGTCGAAAAGAAAACAGGTACATCTCTATTGACAATGTCAAACTTCAGCGAGTGGCCGATACTTCTTAGTCTGACTCCAGCAGTTTCATGCCAGACGATGCAAAGAAATTCAATGTTGGTTCCTGCTTCTAACACCTTGTCTTATGTTGCCATCGAGATGCAGTCAGTTACTGATCCCTTGTTACTTCCACCGGCTGGTGGTTTGCCCGAAGAGACTGAGTATGCTTATCCTACCACTGGTCACTCGCCTGTCTTACAATCTACGGCGCTTGATCAGTCCCGTTTCTCCTTTGACACTAACTCATTGCCCTCCACTCCCCCTTCGAACATTGCTGTTTTTGCAAGCTGGTTTAAAAGACATTTTTTGATTACCCCTTGGACATACATTTGGCTGTTGCTTTTCAGTATTTTTTTGTTTATGTCCATTGGATTTGTAATAGTTTTTTTCCGTCTGGTGGATGGCCACTATCTCAAAGAGAGATCAACGATTAGACTTATCGATGGAACTTTGGCCCCCCACTCCTCGTCCCACATCATGAAAAGGGACCAGACTTTTGTGAATATTACTGCCTGGCCCGTTTTGGATGGAATCGCATGGGATGCTGTTAAATTCCAAATTCATGGACCTACAGAGGTCATCAATGTACCTAATGTTTTCCGTGTTTCTATGGGTGATGTGGTTAAGCAGAACATACGTTCTGATGATTGGGATGTTCATGCCATTGAAGCACTGTTTTCTGATTTGAAATACTATGCCGCTTTTGATGCTGAAGATTTGTATGCAAATGCGGCTAACTATGCGGAACAGTATTGTTTTCAACATTATGGCAATCACTTCCTGCATAAGGCGAATACATTTCGAAATTTCGTAAATTTTACCCAATGGGAACACTGTCCCACTCCGTCCTTAGGCAGTTCACCTACATTAGTGGAAAAGTATACTTATTTTACTGATTTCAGTATTTCCAACCCGGCATCCTATTATTTTGAGGTAATGCCTGAGTCTGTCTCAAAGGTTCGACTGACTCACACCAAATTACTTTATTCTAAGTCCTTTATGGATGAGTTGTCAATCAAAGGTTATGATCTATGGAAGGCTACTATTGATCTAAAATCGGTTTGGGGTTCCAAACCGTGGCAGGTTCAAGGAACTGAAGCTTTACATCGTGCCTGTCTTGTACCGAATCATATGTTGTTTTTAAATTCAACCATCTTCCAAACTACCTGTTTCGGATTGGCCACTTTTAAAAAACTAAATTCACCCTCTGTGCCGGATCTGGGTGCTTACCCCAATTGGGATAACCACACGGATCTGTCCCTTCCTGCTTTGCATTCCTTGGTTTCTAATACATCTTTCAATATTTCGAAATTTAGTACTGATGGATGGTTAATTTGGCAAAGCAGTTCTGATACCTGTCAACGTCGTTTTCTAGGTCTGAAACCAGGGTATACTCAGCAACGAGTGGACCCTTGGTTTGAGTCGTCACATACAGTAACTACGTATTCTGTAGGTAAATTATGTCAATCTTGGCTGCGACATTCCACCTTGGCATCTGTCAAAGTTCATTTATCAAAATTACATGACAAAATAGATTTGAATGATTTTGTTAAAGGTCCTGTGGGTGGCAGAACCAAAAGGTGGGCGTATGCTATTTACAACGAAGTATGGAAGTTGTCACAAATTGAGGCAGCTTCCAGATTGAGAGCTATTGATCAGGCCAATATGGAAAAGGTGTTAGCAGTTATTGATAACAGCATTAACACTCTTTCTTCTAGAATTTATACATTAGACAATATTGTTTCTTCAATTGTTGATATTGTGCATGATGATATGTCTGTATTGTATCATGGTCAAAATCAGTTGCGTTCAGTTATGCAGTTTGCATGGACATTGCAAACGTTAAAGGCAGGGAAGGTCCCCTGGGACTATCTGAATACAACATCTTTATTTCTTCCCTTTAACCTTACGGATAAACAGCAGTTCATGTCCATGAAAGATGCTACATATTCATTGCTACATATTGAAAAGTTGGAGCCGTTACCTTTCTCTGTGGCGGAATTGTATTCTGCCGTGTGGTTATTACATGGGTTGATCACTCTCCCGTTCGCGCTTTTTAAATTTACGTCATGTATGAAACACTATGCTCTGGGTAGATATGAACAGCTGGGTACCGCTTTCATACATGAGGTTTGGTCCCTCCCTTTTACGTATAGATGTACGAGGGACGGCACTGAGGTTTATCTGAAAGGTGAGGAATGTACAACGACACCTGATCATTCTGTAGTATGTAGGCACATTCAGTTACACGGTGCATGCAATGTACAAGCCCCGAATTTGGCCTGCGTCCTAAAAGGTGTCCCAGTGCCTGTGGTAACGCCATCTTTCACGCTGCTTGCAAACGGTAGTTATTTAATTTTGAATAAGGAAGCTTGCTGCGGGAAGTTAGTGGGAATCCCATATATAGTAACTGTATCGCAGAGAGTTGTCTGCTGCAATAATGTTCTATTCCCACCCCCGCATGGGCGGCTGGATGTTTCCATCTGGCCTTCGATTCCGACCTTGAAAGCAGAGTTCAACAAGATGAGCAGAATAAGAGCTCTATTGTCCCAAAAGGAGGTGCCATTGACTTCCTCCGAGAAACATTTGTCCTTCACGTAGCAAATACGCGCACTGAGGTGCAGGCGCTTTTAAATACTGACCTCCCCCTGCATTTTGGAGCTTTGATCCAAACAATTTTCAATGCCTCGTCCACAACCGGCCTGGCTCATTTTTTTAAACTTGTGGGCTCAGGCCTCGTGACCTCCTTCCAAACTATTTTTGGTGTGATACCGGCATTTTTTCATTCTATTTTCTCGAGCGTCTTTGGAGGTGTCCCGCTGATTCTGGCACTGGTGGCAGGTGTGCTCCTTTTACTTTTCGTGCTACGGAATGGCTGCTCTTTCTGTGCCACACGACAGCCTGTCCCGTCTGCATCTTCTTCGTGACAGGATGCTTGACTATTATGGTACGCTGCCATTGGCGACTTTGAGCCTGGCGTATGGATTATCCTTCCGGTACTCCTACTTCACCTGCGTACAGCCTGTCTTTCACTGCCTAGATTGTCCCTTTGAATGGCCTATGGATTTGTGCTTGACCAACACTGTGTCTCCGGTGCCGGATTATGATCGACTGATGAGGCCCTTAGTGTCTCACGAGTTTGCCTGTTCTGGTGTTCGGATTATGGCCTGTGGTGCGGCGCATGGTATCCTAGGTAATTGGGACATCGCAAGGGCTGCCTATGACTTCTTGGATATGAGCTATCTGGAGGAACAGTTCGGTTGCCCTCTGATCGTGCTAGAGGCTCCGCTTATTGAAGAACATGTATGTTCCTTTTCTGTGATTAATTGGATGGCTGACACTTTTAGTGGCTCTGCAAACGATTTCTTGTTGGAAGCAGTTGCCACGTATTCTGCATATACGTTCATGGATTGAGTGAACTGTCGTCCACTATGCTTTTGCTCCCATGTCTTTACCTGTGCCTTTGGACTGCTGCCCGAAGCAACATTTTTTATTTTTTTTCCCCATCACACGTTTGAGGTTTTTTGATTTCTTCTCCCCTTTTCGTTTTTCATTTTTTCGGCCTTTGCCTGTGCTGAAACTTGTTTTTTAATTGAATACGCCTTGTTCTGCTCTGTCGAAACTGAACTCTGCGTTCTCTATTTTCTTGCCTACTGAATAGTGCTTCGATCAAGGGGGCATGTCGTAAGGAATCCCTTAATCAGTACATACATTGTTAAGTTAGCACAACCACGTTAGATGTTAGAAAGCCATCTTGCTGCTTTTGCGCACGACACTGCGTTTACATGTTATTGCTTAACCAAACTGCTGACTCGAGCTTTGCCTCACACGAAAGCAATCTGTTGTTACCATCCCGAGCTCTGCGCAGTGACCTTGGTCTGTACATGGCGTGACAAAACAGTCTGGTTTGTTAGACAATGCATGTTTTCCACTCTAGGTTGATCGACCCACTATTTAGCCATAACACACAGGCAGCTGCAAATACCTGAAAGTTGGTGCTTTTAATATCACAGACATCATGTTTAATATTCAGACCGAAGACGAGCCTTCCTGCAAGAAGACTCCTGATGCTCCTGTGATGTGATTTCACTAAGCTGATCTTTGAGGTATGGGGTCCCCTATGCAAGTCTAAGAGACCTTCTATTAGCATAATAATAATATTAGCTTCTTAGTAAAGGGAAGGTGGTAGTATCCACTGTCATTATAACATGATCACTCCTTTTATATTCTATGGTATTGTAACGATGCTGATGATTTTGATAATAATCATTTGTCTGCTTGTATTAGCCAAAGTACTGCATCTTAGGACACGTGGTCTATAAAAATAAACTCTTTTTATTTTCACCGTGTCTCATTTGATTCTTGTTGTGGACTGATGTGAGAATAATATACGAACAGGTATTTCCGATTCCCACCATTCCTGAGAGTATACTGAGTCGCTTGTTCTGGGTTGTCTTTTCATTGGGATCGCCGAGCCAAATCTCGGATAACGAATGGGACACTTATGCTAGCCGGATACTGGGTTCTGGGTTCTGAGGTGAGTTTCTGGTACACCATAATTCACTGAGGTCCTGGGGTTCTACGCATAGTTCTGTGTATATGCAGAATCCCTGCAACAGACCCACCTGTTCCATTCAAACTGGCTCATGCCTTGAGACCCAGTCAAAGCTAGCATCAGTTACTGGACCGTCCGTGCATTGTCGCTGGACCTCAGAGGCAGTAAGAGTGTCACATGGTTTGATGAAGAGTGCCTTCAATTAAAAATCGCTCTGGCATCAGCTTTGTGCTCACGAAAGAACTCTGCACTGGGTGGATCATGTGTTTGTTGATCAGGAAGGAAAGCAAGCGGTTGATTCAATTAAAAATATGGAACTTGCATGTTAGAGCCTGGTCCAAACTCATGGAGGCAATGCAAGGAAATAAAACAAAACTGGTTTGGAACTTGATTAGGTGGGGCTGTGAAGGCACCTCGAGAAATATTGGGCCCGATTCACAAAAGGACTCTGAGACAAAATCCTAACTTTAAAGTTAGGATTCCTAACTTTAGTAATGCATGTTGTGTATGCCGAAAGTCGTAAAGTTAGGATTTTGTCTTAGATTACTTTTGTGAATCGGGTCCAGTGAGTCCGACTGGAGTGACCATTTTATTCTCATATATAATCCACATGGTGTAGTCAGAGGAATGAAGAGGGGGCCCAGCCTTCGAAAGTTGTCGTAGATTTAGCACCCATTGATACTGTATTGCTACCTGTCGTTGATCTGGAATCCAAATTCTAGAATTAGTGGAAAGCACAGTGAGACAGATGTGGACACAGTGCCATACAAAAGTAATCCATCAATGGGCCCCCCTTAGTGAGCAATCAGGCATTGTGAGATGAGAGGGAGCACAAGAGACACATGTGACACAAGCTGGAATGAACACAAACTAACACAGCAAGAGACTGACACACAACAGCACTACCCCCTGGGACCAGACATTGGGGTGACACAAGCATGCATGACACCTCCACTGTGCTGACAAAGGTAGATGTCATACAAACGGAGAAACCCAGACATGTGTCCTGTGCCACTAACGTACATCACCCCTACACAAACACATATCACTCAGCATGGCCTGTCATCCATGGACAAACAGGAGCTAGGGGCATATTCATGCATACATTTACATCAGTCCACCCTCAACACCACACGCCCTGAACTGCACCAATGTGCATCTGTGAAGCCCACATGGACAGGTGACATTGCACATGCACCCATGACAAACACAGTAATGTTGGAAGGAACGAAGGTGCACAGAATCATCACACAAGGACAGTGTACAACCCTGGTGAATGACAGACATACTGCAAAGTATGCGGTACATGGCCATGATGTCAGAGCTCACGTAACCTGCGGAATACCTGCCACAGTCCCAGGACAATGCAGAAGCAAAGGAGAACCACAAGGCACACATGCTGACACCTGCAAACATTTCAGCCCTGAACCGGACAAGTGGGAGCAGTCACACACACATACACATGTCTCAAACGCTGAAAGGTACCACCTAGGGGCAACTACATGATATTGCGAACAAACAAGTGCCTTGGGGACCCCTGACTGTGTCCCATCTGCATCTGACAACATCATCACCACTCAGAACTGACAAATCCCAATGATGAAACACCAATTAACAGTAATGTGTAATACACCCACACATCTGGTAGCCCATGGCAAAGTTGTGGGATGAACACAGTACCACTCAGCAAGCATCAACAACAGGAACATATCATGCCTGTGTATGAAAAGTGATGTGGACACACACACACATGCACACACAACACACACCATGGGCCCAGGCAGTGTCACTGAACAACACACTTTCTTGAGGGGACTCAACTTCTGTGTAAGCTTAGCTGTGCCACACATAGTCCCAGCAGGACTCAGTCATGTCAGCAGAACACTTGGTTAGTCAGCCATCAGTTACCAAACAATGAAGCCTGGGTACGGGAGTCTCCTTTAAGTCATCTGCACATACTCAACACATATGTCCAGCAAGTTGCACAGAGGACCCAGTTGCTCCTATACCAATGATGCCTACACCTGTAGGTCCAGTGGAGATGCACCCAAAGTAAGGGAAATAGACAAATTGGACAATGTGAAGCACATCATATATGCCTGTGTGCAAGCCACAGATGTGACCATACAAATGAAATGTTCACAGAAATGTTCACAAATTGTTGATCATGACAAACCCAGATAGCTGCAAAGGATGACATGGATACCGACCAGAATAGGATACATATCTCATGGACCACACGGAGTACCTCACATCAACACCTCAGTATTCAACATTTGAAATCCAGCATTACAACTGCAAGGTCATGGTAAACATCATCAACATAATGTACAGCTAAATCAAATTCACAAGGATAAAGAAAAAAGCTTTATTCAGCAGATGAAAAATTAAACGTCCGTTCAAAACAAAGGCCAATGGCCAGTCCATTATCAAATGACAAGAAGTGAACTTGAGTGACAACTGTCACACGTTGCTTGCCTGCACTGCTAAGGACAGAGGACATTCCCTCAGAGGGGCATACAAGGGGGCAGGCCAGGCACCACAGGGACAGGATCAGTGCACAGCAGAAAGAGGCAGTGAAGGGGTGGTGGATGCAGAAGAGTCACTGGCAACTGCAGTGGAGCTGACTGAAGTAGTGGGTGCAGTCACGACTGTGGGGCAAAAGTCAGATGGGGTGGGTGCCAGCACAACTTCAGTGGGCAGGTCAGATAGAGTGGATTGGGTCCCCACTGCAGTGCCCAAGTCAGACTGTGGGGTCGTGGACTCCACTGCAGTGCCTAACTCAATGTGAGCGGAATGGGGTTCAGGTGAGTTCGGCAGGACAGAGGGGTAGGGCACAGTCCCCACATCAGTGGCACCAACTGTTTGACCGGGGGTGGAAGAGCAAGTGGGGGGGGAGGGCCTCAGCATTTTGGGGATGGTGTATCTGTTGGTGGGGGAACCTGGGGCATGGTGTGGCGGGGGAACCTCTGAAGTGGTGGCCTGGGGGATGGAGGACGGTGGGGTCTTGCTCTTCTGGCTCCGGGGGACTTGCAGGTGGGGGCCTCAGACTGACTGCACCTGGGGGAGGGTGTCCAGGTGTGAGGGGCACTCCCCTCTGTGTGTGGGGACTTCCTCTTCCTCTTGTAAGATGGATCTGCTGGGTCAGTGGGGAAGGTCACAGAGGAAGAGCTTCTGTGGAGATGGGGTTGCAGGTGAGGTAAAGTAAGGGGGCTGGGAGAGAGAGGTATAAGAGGACTGCGGAGTGGTTGTGGATGACTGTGTGTGTGTCTGTAAACCATCCCCTGCGAGTGTGGTATCAGTCCCCTGCACTTGGTTGTGTGCACGTCTAGCCCTTGGTTTGGGTGTTTGTGTGCTGCCCGTGTCTGTGGGTTTGTGTGAATGTGCAGGTGTGTGCATGCTTGGGACAGGTAGGGTGCTAGGAATCGTGGGTGGTGCAGGGGTAGGAGGAGTGCGGGACTGTTGGAGGAGGGACACTGCTGCCGTCAGGGAGGAGGCCAGCGACTGATTGGTCCTCTGTAGGGCAGACATGCCCGATGAAATGCCCTGCATGAATGACACCAGTTGCGTCAACAGACTGGTGTGTGCATGGAGGACACTCAGCATTGATGTCTGTCCTACATGGATCTGTCTAAGTAAGTCCACAGACTCCTCACTCAGGGCAGCAGGGGACACAAGGGCAGGGGTGCGGTGCCAGGCACAAAGGAGGCATGCTCCTGAACACGGGAGCCTTCACGGACCTCTGGGATGGGAGCCGATGGGAGGGTGGTGATGGTGGTGGGGGGGGCGGTGGCGGGGACAGCCTCACTAGCTGGGGTTTGGTGGCTGCTGACACCCGAGTCATCCTCCGAGCTGCTGTGGCCCTCAGCTGGGGTGGATGGTGCTGAGGACTCCTCGGTGTGGCTCCACTCACCCTCCGTGCCACTGGGTCCCCCCGACTCCTCTCTTTCTGTCCCAGTCAGGCTCTGTGGCTCCTCCTGGTCTGTGGAGTTGTCCCCTCCTGTGGCAGTGTATTGTATCTGGATAAAAATAGGAAGAAAGAGAACAACATCAGTCACCTGCACTGACTGCACACACCACAGTGAGTACATCACATCACTGGGCAAGGCCTGGTATCATCAGCTGAACAATACTCAAAGGGCTCACATTGTTTAGAATATGCCAATTGTCAGTCTCACCATCAACCATGACACACATATCCCTCCTGGACTTGCACCCATATGTCTGTTGCATGTTGGATGCTAATACCCCAATGTGCCGACATGCACCACCCACACATTTTTTGGACATGCAAGTGAACATGTAGGAGTATGTCACTATACACACAGCACATCTCTTGCCACTGACTCAGTACAGGTGTCCGGATGAAGGGAAAGCCAGAGACTCATTTCACATGCCTGTGATGCATGCCAGCAACACACACTATTATGTTCTCATGTCCTGATCGCCAATGCCAAAATGGGGTGCATGGAGCACACTTAAACACAATGCAGGATCACTAATAGGAAGTTAAATGCCATGGCACTGGCATGCCTGGAAAATCAGTCAACACTGTCTCCTGTCACAGGGGCAGGACATCCAGACAACAACAGTATGCACTGTGTCACAATCATAGTTAGGGGTAAAGCAAACTCTGCAGCTGACAAGTGCACTTGCCCATCCCCTGCAAACAACATATCCCAGACCCAGAAGACCCCTCATCATACAAATCAGACATATGAGTCTCTGCGAACACAACTCCCTGTAAATCAGCACATCACAGTCTGCTGTGCATGTAACCCAGCTGCCTGAAGTGCACAGTTGCATACACCATTGTGCGCTGTCAAATGATCACACACCTATACGTCCCACAGGTCTTGTCTCTCATAGTCACATCTCAGATGTCCTGCTGACCCTCAAACTCATGAACACCCCAGTAGTACGTAACAGGAAACCACACCACAATGACACAGAGGCAGACATCTGAAGGCACATGTCACTAAGCACAACCTGTAAGTTGATACACAGTAGTGGGATTATAGAGTGTTTCTAAATTCCCTTGAGTAGGCATGACTGCCCAGGTCTACGTGAAACAGTGTTTGGCCCTGGACAAGTGTCAGGTGGCTAAGCAAGTGTGACATACTTTATATACGTGTCAGGGGTCACGGCAGCTCCGTTCGCGCTGCTAGGCGCTAGACGGAGAAACTACAGTTCCCGGCAGCCTCGACACGCCACCGGACGTCGGACGTCAATCACCGCGTCCCACGTGATGCAGAAGCGGCGATAAGGCGAGGTAGTGGGAAGAGATGCTGCCGATTATTCCACCGGATTTTGGTCCTCGCTGGCTTCCTCCTGGTCCCTGTGGTCGGGTAATGGTGCCATTGGCACCACTTGTTCCTTGTGTAATTCGCTCTTAGAAGGCGGTGAGTTCTTTTTCCAGCCCTGCATCTATGCCTGGAAATACTTGTGAATATGAGGAGCACGCTGTGTTTTCCTTGTTCTTTCTCCTGAGAGCAGTTCTCAAACACTTATTTGCTCTGCTGGAGAAACAGGGAAGTGTGCACTATGTGTGATATTATCTCTGTTCTGCTGTGAGTTTGCGGTGTGCTTTTCCCTACGTTGGCGAACAGCCGAGTTCATGCGAGGGAAAACACCAATAGAACCTATATGAAGGAGGGGACGCCCTCCGTATACATTTTGCCTTTCTGACATTACCCCAGGTAGGAGTGACGTAACTCTACTGGAGGGGTACCTGTTATGGCCAGCTGCTGTTGGCAAACTATTACAGTGATCATTGTGTGCATAGAAGAACTGCTTACTTGCTATTGACTTAGCCAAACCACCTGTGTTTGTGATATCCTCTCGTTTCTGCAGGTGTGCCTGACAGAGCCAAGGTTTTCCCGCAAGTACTTATCCTCACGTGGGCTCAGACGGGCAATACTCTGCACCCCTGTTGGCTGGTCATCGTTATTTTTCTTTACAGGTTAGTAGAAGAGATGTACTAGAGGAGTAGGGGGATAGGTAGAGAGGGAGAGCGGTGTGTGGTTCTGGTAATAACCCGTGTTCATCTTTGTGTTTCCTACAGGTCTCCCTCCCTGCTGTTCCCTTCCTTTCCTTCCCCCACTTAACCACCCTTTAGTCTGCGTATTATTGGTATCCAGACTTGGGGCTGTTGAGAGGTGGACCACTAGAGCATCGATTCGATCCTGAGGATACGTTCAGGCCTGGGACAATTCGTACTCCTGAGGACAGCAAATTGGAGTCCCCTGCTGCATGGGTTTGTTTGAAATACCCCAGCCACATGTGGCGACTCAGACCAGAAATTGGAACACATATCAAGGGCACACACAGATTACATGTCAGATCTCAGGCATTGGGTAAACAATTGACCCACCCATGAAACATACAACAGAGTCACAGGAGCAGATGCTGTCCGGAAGCTGAAGCATAGCTGACTGCAGGGACACAGTGCCCAAGTGACACAAGCAACAGACTGTAGGGGCCACACCTGTGGATCGGATGAGGAGGGTGCATCACACAATTGAGGGACCTGAGTATTGGATTACAAGACCTACATAATGTGGAAGTGTGACCAGGCCAAAAGACTGCAATTAGCATGTCAGACATAGTACACAGATTAGGCATGGACTCCTTGCTGCTGTCTGGCCTTTAGCTACCTATCCAGGTCCGGGAAGACCACCGCCAGTATCTGGAGCATGTGGGGGGTCAGGGTCTGGTGTCCGCCCCTCCTGCGAGGAGGCGACAGCTTCAACTGGACCCTTGCGATCCTCCGGGTCCAGCCCCGAAGGTCCTGCCACCTCTTCTGGCAGTTGCGGATCTGGCGCTTGTAGACCCCCACCGAACGAACTGCCCGGGCGATGGTCAGCCATATCTCCTGCTTCTGGTGGGCATCAACCTGTGAGGATGACAAAGTTAAAAGTGCATTAACACACATGCCCAATATTTGTGCCGCACACATTTGGATATACATGTCATCATCACGAAGGGAAATGAGTGACACAGGTAGTGCACCCATGGAAAAGGACAAATGACCTGCATGTCTGACATGTTAACAATGCCTGGGAAGTTTAAGCTTGCACAAATGCACTTTAGCTGCAAAACACCTGTTCATTACATGTACCTACACACTTTGGGGGATGAAAGTACTCAGTGAGTATGCTTGCCACTGGTGTACACACTGCTAGTACTGCTAGTCAGACAACATGCACAATTAGGAAGGCAGTGGACTGCACACTCACCTGCTCCCCTGGTTTCCCATACACCTTGCTGTACTGTGGAAGGAGCCCGTCCAGCGGGTCCTGGTTCTCCTCCTCAGTGAAGGCTGGGGCCCTCTCCAGAGTACGTGCCATAGCAGTAGCTAGTGGATGCAGGGACAGCAGCAGTGGTAGCAGGGATGTGGGCCAGTAGCATGTAGTGCAGGCAAGTGAGCTCCCTGGGGTCTAGCTAGCCTTAAACCTGTGCTGCAGAGGCAGACTCCATGTGTCCCCAGTGATAGGTACAACACGGTTGCATTCTATGAATCTGGCCAATCCATGGAAATGTACGACTGGTACACATCTTCCGTATCGTTCAAATCTTCACCTTCATAAAACCCTAGGAATTGCAACATTGTTGTAGGCATCCAACTGAATTTCCAGCGCACAACTCGTACAAGTTTTGAATCTGTATCCGTCTCCATGACAGTCCAGGGCCAATGGGTGTGCACGGCTCGGTCAACTGACTGTACAATGCGTATTTTGAAGATAAACATGCATCCGTCGCCATACGATCCAATGGCCAAGGCGTGCGCCTGTCTCGGAACATGCCTGCCCGACGCGCATGCTGGATAGTCACCCGCATCGGACCTCATTGCAGTCAATGGCAAAGCGTACGCACGGCTCGGTCATGACCCGTGCAATGCATACGCATTGTCACACGCGTCGGACCTCATTGCAGTCAATGGCAAAGCGTACGCACGGCTCAGGCATGAACCGTGCAATGCGTACGCATTGTCACCCGCGTCGGACCTCATTGCAGTCAATGGCAAAGCGTAAGCACGGCTCGGTCATGAACCGTGCAATGCGTATGCATTGTCACCCGCGTCGGACCTCATTGCAGTCAATGGCAAAGCGTACCCACGGCTCAGTCATGAACTGTGCAATGCGTACGCATTGTCACCCACGTCAGAGTTCGTTGGTGTGACTATTTGACGGCTTCAACACACAATTACTTGCCAGGGACACATGTGCACACCTACCACACTACAGCGTTGGCCACACTGTGCCCCATGGCATGTAAGGCTGCATTCCCTGTGTGTTGGGAGGGGGTAAAACATTTGTTTTGTTGTTTGGCACTTTTGTTCAGCCACTCCCAGGCTGTGCACGTGTTCAGGGGGGCAGAATCCTTTGTGTGTTGGGCACATTACCACTGTGATGTGCAACTGTACAGTTATGGGCATGAGTCATGGTCACAGTTGCAGGTTGGATATGTTTAGGACATGTCACATACACCCTGAGTCCTGGGGATGATGGCATGTACATCACAGTGAGACCTGTAGCCACAATTCTGATGTGCACCCACAGTCTGTGTGCATGATGTGTCTCAGATGTGGATGATCAAATGTGCCCAATGGGAGACAGTCTCCACATCCATGTGGTATGTGCAGCAACCTTGATGGTGTGTGTGTGTCTAAGAGACGTACATGTAGGGCTTGCAGAGACAACAGTGGCCACTACCTGTGGGACTTACGCTTGCCTTGTGGCGTGTACGTGATACGCCATGTCATGCCAGTGTCGATGTGGCAATACAGGGACCCTGGGTATCTGCATGGCAAAGCTCTGTGATACCTGGGAGACATCAGGCCTCACTTGTCACTGTGGTGTGGGTTTGTAACGTCACAGCCGTACATAGGTAGGGTGACACAGCCCAATGATTGGCCATTGCACTACATGGGACTTATGTGGACATGTGGAATTTTGATGTGAGGTGATGGTCATGTAGGTGACATATGTGTCCATGTCCAATAGCACACACCTCAGAACATTGTGTAATGTCATGATGTATCATGTGATATTTAGCCTGGTCATGGCCACATGGGTGGATGAACCGACAAGCTTCCTTTGTGCATCTCTGTTCTGCAGGGCACCAGCTGTGCATCGACCGCTCCCAGACCTTGAAACCATGCAGGAACGCAACTGCATCTGATGGTACCGCTTCACCAGGCCACTGATTGAATAGTTAGTGGAGCAGTTGGCACCACATCTGCTACCTGGCCGGACATACCCTACAGCACTGACCCTGAGGTGAAGGTGATGGCAGTCCTGGACTTCTTTGCTGCTGGTACCTTCCAGTACTCTGTGGCTACTGCTGGTGGTATGTCGCAAACTATGTTTAGTCATGTACTACGTGATGTCTTAGAGGGGATGTTGCATTTCCTTGACATGTACATCAAGTTCCCTAGCCCAGCTCAACTCCCTGAAATAAAGGATGCCTTTTATACACTGGGGAGGATGCCGAACATCATCAGATCTATTGATGGGACACATGTGGCCCTGATACCACCACAGGCACATGAGCAGGCATACCGGAACTGGAAACATTTCCACTCGATCAATGCTCTGGTGGTATGTCTTGCAGACATGTGTATCACACATGTGTGTGCACGGTTTCCTGGTTCTGCGCACAATGCTTACATAATGAGGAGTAGTCGCATTGCAACGCTGTCACAAATGCCAGACCAGCGTGCCTGGCTTGTCGGTGTGTACTGACTGTTTACCATTGTGTGTGTTTGGCAATATTGTATTCCGCACTCCTACAAAACTCAGCTAATTGTTCAATTGTTTGTGTGTAGGTGACTCCGGATACCCCAACATGACGTGGTTGCTGACACCCCTAAGGAACCCTGTGACACCAGCCGAGATGCGCTACAATGAGGCACATGGTCGGAGCAGGAGGGTGATTGAGCGGACATTTGGCCTCCTGAAAAGCCGCTTTCGCTGCCTGGACAAGACCGGAGGGGGCCTCCCATATGGCCCGGCAAAGGTTTGCAAAATTATCCTTGTATGCTGCATGCTACACAACATGGCAGTGCAGAAGAAGGTGCCTCTCATCCAGGATGACAATGACCGACCTCCGCCACCTGTGGAGGATCCTGGCCTGGACCACGATGCCAGTGATGATGAAGATGAGGGTGACGTCCACACACTGCTCATCAACAACTTCTTCACCTGAATGTGAGTTTACAGGGTTGTTATGTCAATGTATAGAGTTAGTCTGAAATGTGTTGTGGCTGCTCGGTTGCTGTCTGAGTGTGTCTGTGTGACACTTGACTGGATGCGTGCAGTAATGTGTCCATTCAGGTGGTCTGTACTCCACAATAGGGTAGTACTGCTAACTTGTTTCTGTGTAGGTTTCTTGTGACATGTTTTGTGCATGTGTGTTGCATTTCTCTCCTGTTCTGCTGTGCTTTGGACTGTGTCTTGTGTCTGTCCTTCCCAGAGTACTTTGCCCGTTGTTTGGTCAACACTGACCCCCAACACCAAGAATCCAACACCATTGTGGGAGTAGTCAATTGCCATCAAGTGATGTGCCACACACCCCTGGACTTAAATTCTCAGACACTCTGTGACCGTGTGTCCACTGTAACGTACAATTGCCTTGCAACTATTTTAGAATAAACATTTTGCTGATGTGTAATGAACCTGTGTCACGCTTTGTTAGGTGCCTTGTCTGTCTTCCCACATCTGAGTGACATTTTCTTACCTCACCTGTGGACGTGTTACCACTGACTGTGGATAGGTGTTGCGCCTGTGCATACCAATGTGTTTCAGGTCAACATCATTGTGTGGGATGAGTAACATGGCCATGGTGAGTATGTGTTGTGTTGCCATAGTGGTGTGTCTCCCTCACATGTGTCACATCACCATGACTCACCTAACAGTGGTCACATTGTTGTAGTATTTGGCATGCACTGTGTTGTTTAGCAGATCGACATCTCCATGACACATGACAAGTTGGAATCACAAGAGAGGCAAGTATGGTGTACTGGTGAGTTTATTTTCGAACATGTGTGAGGAAAGTGCACAGGATGGTGGGTGCTGTTCATTGGGTTTTGAATCCAAAGTTCACAGTTGAGTTGGGAGTGTTGGTAGATGAAATGTCCAGAGTAAAGTCCACAGTCATCTGCTACATTGGACCAACATGAAACCTCCAAGTCATGTGGGCGAGTTGTGTGCAATTGGACAAGGTGAACGGGTTGTGCACAAAGAACATTGTCCAGAACAGGTTTAGAGGCCCTGGGGGATCTGCAGGGACATCTGCGTCTCACATGTCCTTCTTCGGACGACCCCTCTTCTTCTTGGGTGGGGGATCCTCAGGTGCAGGCCTCAGCGGTGCAGGGAACTCTCCGCCAGAGTCCTCCTCCCTCCCTGTGGCACTGGCAGAGAGTGTGGCAACAGATGTTGTGGCCACACAGGGAGGTGTGGACATGTTTGTGGTGATCTGGCGAAGGCATTGGAATATGTCCCGATGTACTGCAGTAAGGGCATCCCACTTTGCCTCCATGCAGGACAGCCTACTCCTGTTGTATGTCCTTGAGGATCCCCACTACCTGACCAAATGCTCAGGTGCTATCCTGGTACGCATCTTTGATACGTGCCAGTTGGGGGTCATCATGTAGTCCAGACCCCTCTGCAAGACGTGCCCTCTGCCTCTCACCCCTCCCAACACCCCTATCCACACGGGCAGGACCTACGGCGGCATGCACAGGTGACACTGGGACCCCTTGGGTGGTGTTGCTGGTGGTGTTGGCTGCTGCTTCCGGGGGATCCTGTGTCCCTGTGCTGTGGGTGTTCTGTGGCCTTGGTCTTTCCGTGTTGGCGGGGGTGCCCTGTCTGTTTCCAGATGCTGGAGGCGTGGGTACAGGAGGTGCAGATGTTGGTGCTGCTGGTGCTGCATGATGACTCACACCAGAGGTACCAGGTTGTTCTTCGTCATCCGAAGAGGACAGAGACAGAGTCAAACCAGAGAGCTGAGTGTCCACCAGAATCTGGGACTGGGAATCCTCTTCATTTGGTGCTGTGTCACCAGAAACACCTGTGTTTGGAAGAGACACACAATGTAAGTTATGTTTCTACAGGCATCAATGGTTCACAAACATGACTTTTTCTACTGTACGAACAGATGCCTGCCTGTACACTGCTTTGTTATGGGTTGTCACGGACAGAGATTGATATTGTTGTTGCCCAGTTCCCAGCATGGCCTTGTGCTCCCCACAACAGAGCCCAGTCTCAGACATCTTGACAGTTCCTTCCCATGTCCCTGTGAGGTGAGCATGGTTCAGTGTGAGCTTGCTGGGCCATGTGGATGGCTGGGGATTTTCTGTGGCCGCAACTCCCATCATGCTCCTGGCTACACCCCCCTTCCCAGCATGCCCATACTTCCTACCTCTTGACTCTGCTTCTCTGTGAGGGTGTGTGACAGCAATGGCAAGATGGCTGACTGTGAAGTCCTGGTGTTTGTTGTTGCCCAGTTCCCAGCATGGCCTTGTGCTCCCCACAACAGAGCCCAGTGTCAGACATCTTGACAGTCCCTTCCCACTCCCTGTGAGGTGAGCATGGTTCAGTGTGAGCTTGCTGGGCCATGTGGGTGGGTGGGTATTGTCTGTGACTGGAACTCCCATCATGCTCTTGGCTACACCCCCCTTCCCAGCATGCCCATACTTCTTTCCTCTTGACTCTGCTTCCCTGTGAGGGGGAGTGACAACAATGGCAAGATGGCTGACTGTGAAATCCTGGTGTCTGTTTGGCTACAAGTCCAATGAGAGCCTCTGTGCTTCACACAGCAGCACCCATTATGGGGTATCTTTTGCTGATATTTAACTGAGGTGTGGGTCATTGCATTCTACCCGGTGAGTTGTGTGGTGTTTGTGTTGAGGGGGGGTGTCTCCACATACTGGTAAGCATGGTCAGAGCTGTCAGTCCTCCTTCCCACCCGACCAGACATCCCACCATGAAACGTGCTTCCATTGGAGGGCGTGCAAGTTGTCTTTCAGAATGTTATTCAGTGGTGGCCTGCTTCTGATTTGCACACAACCCCTACCAGGGCCTTGTGCTCCCCACAGCAGGACCCTGTCAGTGTCAGCTATCTTGTCAGTCATTTTCCACTCCCTGTGATGTGGGAATGGTTCAGAGAGGTCTTGATGGGCCAGTTTTGAGGGGGCTCATTATCTGTGACTACAAACCCCATCATGCTTTTGGATACACTCACTTCACCTGCATACCCACTATTCCTTCTTGTCAGTCAGCCTCACTGTGAGGTAGTGTGTTTGTGTTGGCAAACTGTCTGACAGTGTTTATTTGGCTTTGTGCCACTGGCTTGCTCTATTTGTTGTTAGGTTTGTACATGTCATGAAACAGTTCCAAGTCACTATGAGATAGCAGGTATTGTGTTTGTCTGACTAGCCTACACATCTTGGGATGATTATCTTTTGGTTACTGTGGCTTTGCTTACGGTGCATGGTTTCACTGTCCCCTTGCCACACAATATTGAGTATGTTGGTTGTGTACTCACCAGGCTCTGATATGTCTGTTAGACCATGGACACTCTCTGGTGGTAGGATGTCCCGCACCTTCTCCTCCCAGGTCCTGAAGTAGACTGGTTTGGCAGGAGGGCCTCCGCCGGTGCGCTGACTCAAGGCGTGATCTTTCTCGATGAGTTTCTTGACCCTCCTGCGCACGTCATACCACCTGTTCTGGATATCGTCCTTTGTGCGCAACATTGGTGCTTGTGCGTTCACCTTGTCCACAATCCTCGCCCACATCTTTGTTTTCTGTGACATGGGGGTCCTTTGGACCAATGAACAAAACAAATGTGGCTCTACTCTGATTATCTCGTCTACCAGCACTTCTAACTCATCATCTGTGAACTTTGAATTCTTCTTTGGGGGCATGGTGATGGGTGGTGGTGGTGAGGGATGTGTGTGTGAGGTTGCAAGTGAGGGTGGGTTAGTGTTGGTTTAGCTAGCTGTATGTGTGAGTGCTTTTGGTGAGGTGCTAATGGTGTGTGAGTTGTGTGATGGGTGAGTTGGGAGTGTGTCTGTGGTTGCTTTGTGATGGTGTTTGCTGCTGGATGTGTCTCCTATTTGCAAAGGATCATGGTAGTGATTGATGTCCTGTATATAGGTCTAATTATGGGTGTGTCTTTGTCCCAGTTTCTTTTTTGGGATATTTATTGGCGTTGTCATTGCTTGTTTGGTTCTTTTTTTGTCTTTTTTCCTTTGGGTTTTCTAGGTATGAAGGAGACGTTCTTCTGACTGAGACGGACGCTGATGTTGGCTCGTGCAGGCTTCTCCGCCTCGTTCATGCTGACTTTCTTCTGTGTTTCATACGCGTCGTTCGTGGAGATCTCTATTACTTGTGCGCCCTGTTTTCTGTGTGTGTCGGTCATGCGGCTTGGGTTCCGTGCGAGTCGGTCTGTGTTTACACGCATTGCATTGTACTGCGCGGATCAGACATCGCGGGTACGTGTCGGTTGGGTTCATTCCGGGTTCGTGTCGGTCGGTGCAACTCGTGTCGGTTTTCCGGCCGGATCACTATTTTCCCTATGGCTTGGTTCTACGGCTTGTATTCCGTACGTGTCGGTTGTAATTCACACGTGTTGCATCATACTGCACGGGTTGTGCGGCGCCGGTCCGTGTCGGTCGGTCTCCGGTCCGGGTCCGTGTCGGTCGGTACGTTTTGCGGCCGGAATCGGAGTTGGCCCCAAAATGTCCCATGTCTTTCTCAGACACATTCTCAATTCCACGATAATAACCTTTCATAATAAGCATACACTGACTCTTTGAGCTCCTGAGTAGTCCTATCTATTTTCACCCAATCTGTCTCTTTTGGCAAAATCTTCCCTTTCAAATATGTTATAACCTGATTATATTTTTCATCACCTCGGTAGAAGGAGCACCTGTTTTCGGATCTCTTGGGGGATCCGCTTCTGGCCAAACTACAGCAATTTTACACTCTACCCATAAATCTGTTGGATTCACAATGTCAAATAAGGAATCTTAGGGGCTCATTATGATGTCCACCCGCCATCATAACGAGGATGGGACCGCCCGCCAGATGTGTGGTGGTCCCACGGCCCAATTAGGATGCACCTGCCATACTGGCAGGCATATCTTATCCTTTTTACCATTGTGGACGGCGCTGCAGGCTGCAGCATCGTCCGCAATGGTAAAAGTGTATACACAGCTTTTCCCTGCACCACGTGGCAGGCACCGCGCGGTGCCTGCCACTTGGTGCAGGGAACTGCAGGGGGGTACAATGGGTACCATCTCAAGTTTAAGGGGAGCCTGCAGAGGGCCCCCAAAGGCAATCTCCGCCTGCAATTGAAAGGCCTGTCTGCAAGCAACATCGTAATAGGGCCAGCGCCACCATGTTACTGGCCCAGCATCGCCCGGACGGCAATCAGAATGATTGCCGACTGGCGGAAAAGCGGCGGACGGACTTTACGTCTGCCACGATACCCCCGCCATCATAATATGACTAGGGGTATTTCATGTTACGATGGCGTAATGGTCACCACCGCCGGCTCTGTGGTGGCGAACATTACGCCATCATAATGAGCCCCTTTTAGCAAAACATTAGAAACCTTCACTTGTTTATATCATTCTTTTGGTTTCTCTTGTAATCTTGGAAAAACATTTATAAATGACAAAATATCCTGTTGACTCCATGGAACATGTACATAACATCCTCCAAACACTACTTGCATGGGATTAGCTGTAGCTTCATCCTCCTTTTCCATTAATGGATACATGGGTAAAGTCACAACAGCACTTTTCTTCTTTTTCGACCATATGCTTTCCCATCTGTCCACTTCTCTCCAACATTTCAGTGTCGTTAATAATTCTTTATTCTGTAGTCTTTTCCCTGACAGATTCAAGCTCTCTAGATCTTTGTCACTAAAGTCTAGTTGGTAAGTTCTCTGCCATGCTTTAGATTTCTCAATATCCACTCCATATTTTTGTTCTTAGCTTTGTGTGTTATATCTTTGCACGTGAAGAGTAATTCTCCATCTCAATATTTCCCTAACCTGTCTTGACTTCTGGTTCCCGCTATCATTTCTTCTAGTTCCATCTTTAACCTACTTACATCTATATGATTACTTTGATTTTCAATGTTTCTTTCACTGTTATTTGGGACAATGTCCTTAATTCACTTATCAAGTTCCTCTGGTTGACGGCCCTATTTTGGTATTTATTTCTAACTGTTGTGTTTCTCCACTTGTTTCTCCTGTCTTTTGTGTACTTTGTGAATTTATTCTCTGATTTCCCTTTAGCAAAATTCTTCTCATGACATTTTGCTGTTCTCGACTCAGTGTTTCTAGATTTCTCATTGAAATACTTATTAATGACTGGGTTGCAACAGAATTTGTTTGATCACTTTCTCCTGTCTCACTTTCTCTTGAAAATGACCTATCTCGTGATACTGATGCTCTTTAATTCCTTGTCCTCTGTTTTGTTTCATGAGTTCACTGACAGAATATCGACAACCAAAATATCCCATACCACAATATTGAGTCATAAATATAGATGTTCAAAATATCAACATCCTATATTTATAATGGTAAGTACAAAAATATCGGAAAAAAATATCGGTCTTAAACATAGTTGTACAAAATATAGTTTTTTAAATATATAAAATTTAACTAATAAACATTAACTATATTGAAGAATAAAATTGATTTACGATAATAAATTAGATTTATTATACATTTGAACAGATCTAACAAATGAACTTAAATCAAAAAAGTTAAACACACATATATAATAATTTTTATATATATATATATTTAGGTGCCGATTCCGATCGGGTAAAAAAAATTCCCGTACGACTCGTATCTGTATTTTTTTACGTACGAATCGTACAAGTCCCGTCCCACCGGTGAAGTACGATTCGTACATGAAAAATACTTATGAATCATATCGGGAAAAGGTCTACGAGACGTACCCGGACAGTTTTACGTACAAATCGTAAAACTGAAGTCCGACCGCACAAGTACAATCTGTACCGGCCTTCCTAATTCACAAGCGTATGGCAAACGTCCCGTATGGAGCGAACTCTGTACGACTCGCATCCCGGGTAAACTTGTGCCCGGGATATGAGTCGTACAGCCCCTCCCACCCCCGTGTATGTCCGCACGTACCCCCGTATGTCAGCACCGTACCCACCGTATGTCAGCACCGTACACCCCCCGTATGTCGGCACATTACCCCAGCCCTGTACTTGTATGCACCATACCCCAGCACCGTACCCCAGCCCCGTACTTGGACTCACCGTACCCCAGCCCCGTACTTGGACGCACCGTACCCCAGCACCGTACTTGTATGCACCGTACCCCAGCCCCGTACTAGTACGCACTGTACACCAGCCCCGTATCCCCGCCCCGTACTTGTACGTATCGTACCACATCCCCGTACTTGGACGCACCGTACCCCAGCACCGTACCCCAGCCCCATACTTGGACGCACCGTACCCCAGCCCCGTACCAGGACGCACTGTACCCCAGCACTGTACCCCAGCCCCGTACTAGTATGCACCGTACACCAGCCCCGTACCCAAGCCCCGTACTTGTACGCACCGTACACCAGCTCCGTACCCCAACCCCGTACTTGTATGCACCGTACCACATCCCCATACTTGGACGCACCGTACCCCAGCACCGTACCCCAGCCCTGTACTTGGACGCACCATACCCCAGCCCCGTACCAGTACGCACCATACCCCAGCACCGTACCCCAGCCCCATACCAGTACGCACCGTGCACCAGCCCCATACCCCAGCCCCGTACTTGTACACACTGTATCCCAGCACCATACCCCATCACCGTACCCCAGCACCGGGCCTGTACGCACCGTACCCCAGCACTGTCCCCCTGCATCGCGTATGTACGGACCTTACAACAACATCGCGTATGCCAGCACGGTACAACAACATCGCGTATGTACGCACCTTACATACGCGAGGTTGAAACGACTCGTACTGAACCAGGACACTGTAAAACAGCACAAGGAGGCTCAATTCAACTTGCACAACACCACAAAACACGTCTACAGTCAACAAAACATGGAAATCACTGACCTGGCACATCCAAACAGGCAAACAGAGGCCCAAAATCACAACCACCCCTTATAACACACCCACCAACATTTCAAACTCAGGCACACCCACAAATGGACCAATAAAAAGGGCCCACACACACAAACCATGAGCCTTTGCAACAGACTCACTGCAGCTACAGAGTACATCCCAACAACTGCACCCATACACCTTAACATATACACCTTCACACAACCTCCTTCACACATACCCTCTCTTCACATTCACACACACACCTTCACATTCACACACACACACCCACAACCAGCCACACCCTCACCCCACACCATGCCCACAGACAAGAATCCAAAGTTCACAAGGAAGGAGCTGGCCATCCTTGCCAACGAAGTCATCAGAGTCGAGCCACAGCTCTTTGGAACATTGGTCAGACAGACCAGCATAGCAGAAAAATCACGCCTGTGGCAGAGGATCGTCGATAGGGTGAATGCTGTTGCACCCATCACAAGGACCAGGAATGAATGCCAAGCCAGGTGGTACGATCTGCGGAGGGCAGTCAAGAGGAAAATGAACGAAGACTACGCCCAGAGCAACATCACTGGAGGTGGGCTGCCTCCATCTACCATGGAATGTGCCTAACTAAAAGGATACATACATGACGTGCTGGACTGGGGCTACAAGGATGGGGAATGATGTGTTAGAGATGTTGTGTGGGAAGGTGCCTGATGGAGATCCCCAGTGGATGTTGGACATGAGCCGGGTGTTGTATTTCCTGCTGATGGAAGTCCAGAACCTGAGGGGGGTTTGTCCCGAGGATAATAGTGCTGTCTGCCTCTGTGTGCCAAGGCTGGCGTGTATGTCCATGAGCCAGCAGTGCTAGAAAGTTGCAAGGGATTGGCTCTGCCTTGCAAGGGTGGGCAGTCTTTTGGATGGAGAGCTTATGTCAGTGCACTCACAATGCTGATGAGCTCCTTGATGTCGTGTGTTTTGGTGCCTCGGCCCTATCTGAAGGATCTCCACTTGTCCTTGATGATGATATGGTGATGGCTGTGTGTGCCGTTTTCCAGGGTTGTAAGGCCACTGATGGTTCTTTGTGTCGCAATCTTTGCACAAGAGTCCCGCTAGACCTGTATGAGTCCAGTAGGTCTGCCTTGTCCCAGGTGGATTAACTGTTGTTGTGCTTCACAGGAAAATCTGTCAATGTGGCAAGATTGTTGGATCAGTTGCTGATCCAGTGTGTGAGGTTGCAGGGTGTGGCTGTGGTGTTGCTTCCACTGTCCAACACAGCATGTTATGTTATGTTATGTTATGTTATGTTATGTTATGTTATGTTATGTTATGTTATGTTATGTTATGTTATGTTATGTTATAAGGAACTTATAGAGCGCACAGACACCGGGGGGTTTCATGGCGCTAGGCTTGAGTATTGTTGACAGCAAGAGGGCCTATGCATAGGCTTGCGTGAACAACCAGGTTTTGAGAGCTTTTCTGAAACCTAACAGATTGTCACAGCTCCTAATTGCTACGGGAATCGTGTTCCAAAGTTTAGGGGCGAGATAGGAGATCCTACGGCCACCTTGCCGTTTGAGCTTGAAGAGGGGAAGGGTTAGAAGATGGAGATGGGCAGAACGCAGGTTGCGACGAGGGGTATGTTTGGAAATCATGTCGTTGATAAATTTGGGACTCCTGCAGTGTAGTGCTTTGAATATCAAACAGCCAGTCTTGAATGCTGTGCGTTGGGCTATAGGGAGCCAGTGAAGTTCAGATAGCCAAGGTCTCGCAGAGTGCCAGTTAGGTTGTTTAAAAATTGGTCTTGCGGCCTGGTTCTGCACCAATTGGAGACGGTGAAGTAGGAACAGGGGTAGGCCAAAATAAATGGAATTAGAGAAGTCGAGACGTGAGAGGACCAAGGCGATGACAACTTGTGTAAGTGCTGAGTGAGATAGTAGATGGGCGATCTTGCGAATTTTACGCAGTTGAAAGAAACATGTCTGTGTTGACTTACATCAAGCATCTTGGGGGGATAGGTAGTGGGGTGTGTGTTAGCGTGTTGCCTCTCCGAGACGTGGATGCAAATGTTGATGGACCAATGATGGATGGTGGTGTGCTTCTCCTCCAGCCAGAAGTTACTGGCACACAGTCACATGTAGCCTGTGGAGGTGAGGGCGTGTGTGAAGATGGACGTGTTGATGGCTTTGCTGAATTGTGAATATAGGCCTGCAGAGCTGAAGATGAGTGTTACTCTGAGGGTTGCCAGGAGGTTGGTGCAAAACCGGATTTGTGACCCTGAGGGCCCGATTCACAGAACTAACTTAAGACAAAATCCTAAACTTACTACCATTTTGGTATTCACAGAAGGCACTTACTCATTTTGGTATTCACAGAAGGCACTTACTCATTTCGGTATTCACAGAAGTTAGGAGTCCTAACTTTAGGACTCCTAAATGCCCTCTGTGAATACCGAAAGTCTCAAAGTTAGGATTTTTCTCCGTTTAGTAGTAGTATAGTTAGGACTCCTAACTTTAGGACTCCTAAATGCCTTCTGTGAATACCGAAAGTCTTAAAATTAGGATTTTTCTCAGTTTAGTAGTAGTAAAGTTAGGAGTCCTAACTTTAGGACTCCTAAACTGAGAAAAATCCTAATTTTAAGACTTTCGGTATTCACAGAAGGCATTTAGGAGTCCTAAAGTTAGGACTACTAACTTCTGTGAATACCGAAGTGAGTAAGTGTCTTCTGTGAATACCAAAATTAGTAAGTGCCCTCTGTGAATACGAAAATGGTAGTGAGTTTAGGAGTTAGTTCTGTGAATCGGGCCCCATGTGACCTGTGCGTCTAGCTTGCCGTCAGCTGTCTGTATGAGATGCCATCCTTTAAATGCAGCTAGGTGGAGGTATGTCACTCCTGTGATGTTTCTGGCTGTTCACTCCGACTGGTCCCCAGCTCGTTTCATGGCATGTCAGGTAGACTTGACAATCAACAGGTGTATCTGGCTTTTCGTCGGAATCTCACCAAGCTGGCATATGTGTCCTGGATGTATTGCACAGACCAGACTCCGTATTTATATTATGTCTAGTGGCAGTTTAGCATGTGCTCTGTTCATTGACATTGATGTTGGTAGACTCTCAAACTTTGTTATTCAATACAATTTTCTGCAGGGCACCGCCTGTCCCACGACCAATGCCAGACTTAGCTACCATGAGGGAACGTGCCTGCATCCGGCGGTACAGATTCACTCAACAGTTGATTGAGGATTTGACGGATAAGCTGGCACCACACCTCCAACCGCAACACAGGTATCCTACTGCGCTGACCCCCAAGATGAAGGTGATGGCATCCCTAAATTTTTTTGCCACAGGTACGTTTCAATTGACCATAGCTGATGTTGGTGGGATGTCACAGACAATGTTCAGCCGTGTCCTGCGTGATGTTTTGGCAGCCATATTGGAGCACCTTGATGAATTCATAAAATTTCCTACTCCTGGGGATTTGACATATGTCAAAGGGGATTTCTATGCCCTGGGAGGGATGCCCCATGTCATTGGGTCCATTGATGGGACACATGTGGCTTTGGTACCACCACAGGCCCAGGAGGTAGCCTATCGCAACAGTAAACATTACCACTCTATAAATGCCCTTGTTGTGTGTCTTGCTAACATGCTGATTTCCCATGTCTGTGCACGGTTTCCAGGGTCAGCACACGATGCCTACATCATGAGGCATAGCAGGGTGCCAGAAATGATGCTGCAGCTGCACAACGAACGAGCCTGTCTTGTTGGTGGGTATACTCTGTTTGTCCTGTGTGTTGCGACATCTTTGGCTCTTTTGGCATCTCCTAACCCACTTATTTACATGATGTTTCCATGTAGGGGACTCTGGATATCCCAACATGCCATGGCTGATGACACTTCTCCGCAACCCAAGATCAGCTGCGGATCACCGTTACAACAATGCACACGGGCAGACCAGGCGTGTGATTGAGAGGACGTTTGGCCTCCTGAAGAGCCGATTCTGGTGCCTTCACAAGACAGGCGGGTCCCTCCCATATGCACCGGAGAAGGTCTGCAAAATCTTCCTCGTGTGCTGCATGCTGCACAACATGGCAGTGGAGATGGCAGTGCCACTCATCCTGGAGCAGGATGAGCAGGAACATCCACTCATGGAGGATGAAGGGCTTGGGCACGAGGCAAGTGAGGAGGACAAGGATGAGGTGGAGGAGGATATCCGCAGTCAGCTCATACGCAACTTCTTCTCATAATGGTGAGTAACTGGGTCTGAGTGTGCACGCTTGTAGCCTTTGGTGGCATGTGTTGCAATGTGTGTGTCCAGCTGACTGATGGGAAAGTGACTTAGATGTGTGTTCTGATGTGTCACTCGAGTGATGATGTCATGCCACACAGTTTTGCGTAGAGACTTTCTTTGCAATTTGCAAGGGTACAACATGTTCATGTTCAGTGACTGACCATATGTGCAGAGAAAATTCTTTGTGCTTACTTCTTGTCTGTCTGTCATTCCCAGGTTCTTGCACCTGTTGTCTGCTCGTGTCATCGTTGTCCTCCTACTATTCCTCATGAATATTGCAACGTGTGCTGAATCAGCGTTCCATGCACGGACATGTGGAAATGTCAGTTTGGGTAAGGATTGCAGCAATGCTTGTTGGTGGTGGTACGGGTTGGGAATGTGTGGGGACTGCTTCTGTGCATGTTGTGTTACCATGCATACATGTGCACTCACCATGGGGCACATTACATGTATCATCACTCCCATGAATTGATAGTCACCCTTCGTGACAGTCATCTTTATAGGATTTTGGATTCTGATAAAGGCATCAATGTGGGTAACACTTCCCTCTGAAACATACGTGATGCTACGGGTGGACATAGTGTGGGACATCCCCATAACAGGCTCAATTGTGAATTGCAGCCTATCCGTGTGCAGCAGGAGGTGTTTGGCTCATCCCCTTAACTTGTGTGCCAGTTCATTGGGATTTAGAACATCTGTGTTGTGAAGGGGGTTTCCAGCGTATGTCCCACATGTTCAGTCAAATTACATGTGAGTCTGTTCATATGGATGCATTTGCCTTGGTGCTGAGTTTGTGTGATAAAGGTTTTCCTCACCCTCCAAAGTGCATCATCTCTGTCAATGCAGGTCTCTTGGCACTTTACATGCGTCATCTATGGCATAGTTGTCACAGATTGTGCATATGAGTGTATGTGTACTTCGGCAACATGCAGGCAAATCTTCATGGCTAATAATCTCGATTGTGCATGAAGTCTATGGTTGTGTATGTATTTGTGCAGGTTGCTCCCCCAACGGGCTGTCAACGCATTCTGAGGGTGTGTCTCCTGTGCGGTGCTCGACCTTCTGTTTACAGATCCTGTGTCAGTCATCTTTGATGATTGTTCATCCATTTTCTCTGAGTGAGCCATGAGTAACCTGACACTCCTTCATGTATGTACGCCTGTTGCAGTTGTCCTTTATGACCTCCTTGGCTTTGTGTGATACTTTTGGCCTAGCTTCCAGAACCTGCCACCTGCTGCTGTGGACCCTGCAGCAGGGGCCCAGCAACTTCCCTGATTCGGCAGGCCACACGCCTCCAAGATGCTCCTCCCTTCCTCCCTCCACACATTCATTATGCTGTCATCAGCTTGTCTGTGCCACTGTTGCGGCCATGCCGTGACAAAGGCATGACCGTCAGTGCCTGAAACGTGCACAGTGCACAAGTCTCATGTCCTTGCATGACCCACATCACACAACAGGCTCATGTTGCAGCCACACTCCAAGCAATGTCCAGCAGACAATCAACCGCCTGCTCTCAGGCAACCCCTAAGCGCACACACGACACCTTCGCATGCTGAGTGTGCAACTCCAACTGCCTACACAGCGCTGTCCCGCCTACCAGAACCTGTCAGAACAACCAGGTCATGTGCCTCCATCTCCACACCCGCTCCATCCACCAGCACGCAATTGGACTCTGTTACCTCCTCAACACAACAGGCCCACACATCACCTTCATGACAGTGACCTGGATAAAAGCATCCTCAGCACACAACTTCTTCATTGTCATCTCAGACGGATACAAGAGCACCCGCAGGGACGGCACTAACAATCCCGGAGGATAAATTGATATCTATTCACAAGTACGCACTCAGGGCCCGATTCACAGAACTAACTTAAGACAAAATCCTAAACTTACTACTTTTGGTATTCACAGAAGTTAGGATTTTGTCTTAAGTTTGTCTTAAGACAAACTTAAGACAGACTTAAGACAGACTTAAGACACACTTAAGACACACTTAAGACAGACTTAAGACAAACTTAAGACAGACTTAAGACAGACTTAAGACAGACTTAAGTTAGGATTTTGTCTTAAGTTTGTCTTAAGTCTGTCTTAAGTCTGTCTTAAGTTTGTCTTAAGTTTGTCTTAAGTCTGTCTTAAGTCTGTCTTAAGTGTGTCTTAAGTTTGTCTTAAGTCTGTCTTAAGTATGTCTTAAGACAAACTTAAGACAAAATCCTAACTTCTGTGAATACCAAAAGTAGTAAGTTTAGGATTTTGTCTTAAGTTAGTTCTGTGAATCGGCCCCGTCATGTCTTCCTGTGAAAATATGATGTCCGATGCACACAGAGCCTGCCTCCGTGGTAGTCCACATGTGGCATGGTGTGCGTAGATGTGTGCCAGGCCCATCTCCACACAGACAAATGTTAGATGCAGCAACTGCAGATGTAGTTGACGGAACACTAACAGAAAGCTCATGGGAACACATGACACACACAGGACATAGTCACATAGGGGCATGTTGATAGAGTGTCCCTGGGATCAGGGGACAGGTGCGGGTGGTGGTGACTGTGCCATACCAGTGAGGCTGTGCTTGACACGTTTGTACTACAGGCACACATGTGCAAAGTGAGAATGGGAAGTGTGCCACATAGTGCCCCATCACACATGACATGTGTACACAGGTCATCACACATCAATTGTGCAACTACATGAGAAGACATGTGCATTATCACAGCCTGACACACCTAGGCCCTGCGCATGTAATTCTGCAATGACAATGACTTGATGTACAGCCTTGTGCGAGTCGGAGATATCCATTCCTGGCGTGTGCGCCTCTATCACCAGTGTAAGCGTATGAAATGCACTGTACACGCGCTCTGAGAGCGTGTGTACGGCCCGTATCACCATAGTAGTGTTGCCATAGGAGTACACGTGGTACGGACCATACATGCGCTCTGAGAGCGTGTGTATGGCCCGTATCACTATAGTAGTGTTGTCGTAGGAGTACGCATGGTATGAACCGTACACACGCTCTGAGAGCGTGTGTACAGCCCGTATCACTATAGTAGTGTTGCTGTAGGAGTACAAGTGGTACACTTCTGTGGTACTTTAAAATTTGGGACCGCGTAGGAGGCAGGGCCCTACCCCTCTCTCTTCCGGTATTAGCAAACCGCGAATGGCCAATGCGGTATGTACAAGTGCTTTATATAACGTTTCATTGATAAATGCACTATGTATACGATATTATACATCACTACGTGGGTTCCATCTTAGAGCGATGGCCATCTTATGGTTGCCCTCACATAGGCTACATATTATGAAGCAAATACGGGCCTTTAGAGCACATGTGCCTTCCTTTGACTTCTCTGTGACCTGGGCAGCTTGGCTCTGCTGCCCCAGGTCATTCCGGTCTCACGAGCTCCCCGTCCTCTGGCCACCTGTGATTAGCATCAGGGCTTGACACACCATAAAGCCTTTACATTAAACACGAGCCTCCAGCTAATCTCTTTCACACCTGACTGTTCCTGCTTTATGGCTTGTTTCCCAAACAGGAGATGCTCATGTTTATTGGGGCCTATCGATATCTGATGTGGGATCTGAGCCTCGCTGGCTAAATAATTGTGGGCTGGTTGAACAGGAATGTGGGATTGTCACCATGACTCTGCCTTTTCTTTGAAGCCAAAATATGTGAATGACCACTTGTAAAACAGTAGCGGTGTTGCCCAAAGCGTAATATTCTGTATAAAATAGAAGACTGGTTTTTGTTCTGGAGACTGCCTCATTCAGTTGCTAAGACTTCTGTGCGACGTAGTCTCACTCATTTGAGTTTAATAAAGATGTCTTTTCATATTTCAGCTTCTTTGCCAAGTTCTTTGTTACATTACCATGAGAGCGTCTTTTATAATACTACAGCAACAGGATAACCCGAATTCATAGGGTGCTATCCCTGGCACCGCTGGGGTCCTAAAATCCCCGGTACTTCAGTTGGCGCCCACGTGGGGCATCAATACAAGTGACTATCTGGAGGAGCGATCTTGTCAGAGGACAGAAATCTACTGGGGAGAACAGGACAGATCCACTAAGCAGGTACCGAGGTTCTGGGGGATTCTTTGTCTCTGCAGCCCAGTATATCTCTGATCTTTCTGACTTTGACTCTCCAAAAGATGTCACTCCCGATTAGAACCCTTTTTGGCGTGAGTATTATAAAAGACGTTTTGTTATGAAGAACTTGACAGTTAGAATTTGGATAACCTTTTGATTAATAAAAGTAAGAGTTAAGTATAAGTGGGTCGCTCCCACTCCTTTGGTTCTTTGGGTCTTTGATTGGTTATCGCAATTACCAAAGCCGAGGGGTTGGTTTCTTGGTTTTTAATTTGGTCATTGCAATTACCATAGCCAAGGGTCTCGTATATTTGCGAGTGTATTGATAGAGATAACCCCTTGAAGTTTGAAGTTAGATTAGTGAGCTATAAGATGCCTGATCTTAGCAAGTTTGAAATGTAGAAATTTGTGTTGGCCAACTTTTGGTTTGTATAGGTTTGGATATGCGAATTGCAATTTGTGTAGGCAGGTAATGAGGAGATATTTCTCCATTTGGTTTAGTTGCATGCCTGTTTGTAAGCTCACATGGAAAAATGTGTTGCTTTTTTGGACGGTACCATAGTTAAAATCGGTTAGATTTGAAAACATATTTCTTCCTTGGTGATTTTGTATCCCCAGGGAATTAAAATATGACATAATACAAAACAAGGATCCTTCGTTCTGCGCAGTTTCATGAATAAAGATATGCAGAACGATTTTGTGTGGTGTTCTGCTAGGCAAAGCTAGTGAATTGAGCGCACTCACTACTTCTTGGACATACATCTGTCTGTTGGGCTGTTTATGCAGCCTTTTGGAATACTATTGAGAAGCGTTTCTTGTAAATATGACTTACAACTAGTATTTGCAAATGGTTTGGTTCAAGTATAGTCTGTGAGCTGTTCTTTCTTTCTGTCATGCGTATTGATTTGCAAGTCAACTGTGTGTTTAAATGTCTATGTGGTTTTCTCATTAGTGCAACTTCTGTAAGTAAATTGCGACGGCGCTATTTATGAAAAATGGCTAAAGCACGCTGTATTGTCTGTTTGACCCCCCTTTCCGTTTATGTCTGAAATGAGCTCAATATGTGTTTGTGGGTCTTCTGATGTTTTCAGTCTGTTAAGCAAAATGTTGGTTAATTAATGTTAAGTAGAAACTTAGGAAAAATCCAGCAATGAACAATGTGATGTGCTAAAATAGCTATGTGTTGCTATTTAATTTATAGAATGAGCAGTTGTGCACATATACAAAACTGCCGTTAAATGCTTCAAGGATAAAATTAGTAACACATTCAATAGATATAAATCAGGCCCCAAAAACGAAATTATCTATTTTTGCAAAAGTAAATAAATTTACAGCATTTTCCTTAGATGCATTGTATTAGATGTTCACAGGCAAACTTTTCAGCTGCAGTATATTTGATAGAAATGTTCATTCAGCCAGCACCTTCCCAGTTAAACACGGGTGGAATTTTGCATAACCGTCCTTTTAAATGAAAGTGGCGCAAAAATGTGACGCGTTTCAAATTGGGCTTATGCGCTTAGGCTTGTGAGTTAAATGTGTCCAAAATGATAGGCAAGGGATGCAGCTTGTTTTTTATACATGGAATTATCACAAAAACGAATAATTGGGATTTTTTTTAAAAGAAAATTATTAATCATGGAAAAATTATTTTAAAAAAATAAGTGCTTTTCAAAATCGTTTTTTGATATTTATAAAGCTTAATACTCATACTATGGCCTCCTAGCATTAAAATTTGATTTGAGTTGTGTTGCATCACTAAAATGGCAAGCATTCGTGTGTACAATTTTCCCTTGGCGCAGGCGCAAACAAGCTCATTTTTATAAAGTATAAGTTATTATTTCCAATGCCTGACTCATGGGTTATGTAATGGACATTCTGGTAATGCATATTATGCAAAAAAAATTGTAGGATATTCATTTTTTAATGCCAAAAAAATCGAATTTGAGTAAAAACACTGTTTAAACTGCATTTTCTTTCATTCAGAGTACTTTTTAAAGTGTCTCAGGCTTCAATAAATGCATATATTTAGGTTTGATATATATTCACAGGTTGTGCCTTCTTATGATTCGATGAGTCAATGTGCCAGTACACAGGCTTGTTTTAATATCAGGGTGGAAGGTTCTAACTTTAGCTGTGTCTGTTAGGCTGGGCACGATACTACGGTTATAAGAACTAGGTAATATGTAGAAAGGAGAAGAACGATTGGGAAAATAGAATGAAGAGGGAAGAGAGATGATGAAGGGGAGTAATAAAGACATGAAGAGTAGCGTGAGGAAGGTTGTATTGACGAAGGGGATCAAAAGGAATGTGGTAACGGTTTGAGTAAGTAGGAGGGGAAAGATGAGATTGCAGGTTCTAGCAGTAGGGGTGAAAATATTGTAATTACCTAACGGGAGGCACTAAGTTTCATACGCTAATGTGAAAGCGACGAACCGAGCTTGAATAAAGGAATCTAGGGGACGACAGCGTTTAGTAATGTTAACAAAACAATTAAATGTAAAGAACAGCTGAGTATGATAAGAGAAACTGTTATGAGAGGTTCGGATGGCCCAGCAGGAGCATTAGAAACCTGGGAAATTGCCTTAAATTCCCTGCAGGTTGATTAGACAGTCTTTTGAAATAGTGAAACAACGGAGTGAATGATGATGGAAAAGCAAGTGACTAAATGATGAAAAAAATATCAAAACTCATTGCAAATGCAATTCACAGTGCCAGTGGACTAGGGCAGAAAGCGGTCCCAATTGCTGGAGTTCAGTCTAACTTTAGCTGGGCCTACTGAGAAGTTCATTAATTTAAAGTTGATGAAATGTGTGCCATTGCATAGGATTGCAACAAGCATTTATTCTAAAAACTGGTATGTGTGTTATTAAGTTTTGTGAATTATTCACAGTACATGTAGTTTAACAATCTGGGAATAGGGATAATTTTTTTAGCGCCTAAAAAGGAAAAATTATTTTACAAAATAGAGTTAATTATTGCAAGTTAGGAGGAATTAGGAAGGCCTTCTGGCTTTGACAAATTCAGAGTGGCAGAAGCTGGGGGCTGGGAGAGCTGCAGAGGCTGGCTCGGTCACGCTGCTGAGATGCTATCTTTACCGTAAACAATGGAGTTGACATTTATGACCTTTTAAATTAGGGCCTTGCCTCTGTGGAATGCAGAATGACCTTGCTACACGGGCCTCTAAAGCTGGGGTTTCTGGTTTCTCCATAACAACATCACTAAAACTAAAGAACTTAATTCCAAAGGGAAAATATAGAAAAGGGGTTTTCTTTGAAAGCCCAAACATCATGTTAAATGCTTTGCAGAACTGATACATTTGTGTTATTTAACAGAAAACGAAGTGTTGCATTAAGTCTTAGACAGAAAATAAGATACAGCCCACTTCTAAAATCTTTAAGGCTACATGCCTAAGTGAGAACGTATCGCCAATTAAGACTTCTTTTTCACAGTGGAAATTGTAGGTGCCAAATTAATATGGAGTGTCAGTGTAACGATTTTTATTTTTAGAAAGGTAAAACTAAAGTGGCTGGATGTTGCAAGGACTGACAAGAGGGTACCAGTTAAGTAATGGAAATTTATTTTTGTGTACTTGGTTCTATCATGAATTGTTCTTGCTGGTCCTGTATGTTAGAAGAGAGACAGTAAAGTTATGTTTGACAGCAGATTTCCATTGACTGGGGATCTACTGTCAAAAAGGAGGGTAAGGATTTTAAACCTGACAAATTAAACAGGCCCGTATATTGGGTTTTGGGCTGCAGGTTTACAGTGCATAAAAGTACATGACATGGTGTTGTGTGTCACCGCTTATTTACATATGCTATTGTTTTGTCTATGCTTTTTGTGCTTGATATACAGCAAGTATATCTGATGGCTTGACGTTTTGTGCGTTTTTATTATTTTTTGCATGTTTTCGTTGTTTTTGTTGCTGCTTTTTGATACTATTACAAGTTTACCTGTGTTGTGAGGGGATGGTCATGACGATGCCCATCGCTACGCAACAGTTGGTTGAACTTGTTCTGGTTACTAAATTCCACAGCTAATGATATTTCATGCTGTGAACATGAGAGACAACACTTCACCAGTGCATGTCTAAATTGGCTATAATGGTATTACAGAAAACTAAAAGAGATCTACAGGATCAAAGTGTGTCACCTGCAGTTAGTCACTTACTGCCCCTTCCCTTAAAGGAACAGGCAGCCTTATATTTATGTATCCTTAATTGGACCTAAGGATGAAATTATAGACCTGTGACTCAAGGTGGCCTAATTTCTATATTACATTAGTTAATGATGTTTTGCTTCCTAAGTAGCCTATGGCTTTTGTTCCTTAAAAGAAAACTAGGTTTTCATTTTCCCTGAAGAAGGAACTGGAACATTACCTAAGATTACCGTATATGGTGTAGTCACCAGCGGTAGAGTTAAAATGTATGTAACTTTGGCCTTTTGTGTATCACCCGTACTCTTGGTGTAGTGTCACATGCCTGACTATCACCCAAGTAAATTCTTGTCCTTCCTATAGATTTTTATTTTTTATTGCTTTTGTTGCTTCTTCCCTGACCGATGTCGCATCATGCTTAGTTATTGGGGATTTTGGTTGTGTCCTAGTTCCAATTCCCTTTTCCGTATTCCTTTCACCAGTCAGCCCATTTATTATTGTAGGTGTATTGTTCAGGTACACACTTCCAGACTGCAGTGATGCACCAGGAACCTCCATATTATGTATAATCCCCTCTTGTATGACCAGACTGGTTTTCAAGAATTGTCCCTAGGCCTGCTTCAATGTTTTCCAGCCTGACTGTCAAGTATATTATATTATAGTAAGACAAGTTTTCCATCCCGATAGGAGATAACTTACGTTTACCTTTTTTTGAACATGACGAATTTTCAATGTCTATTTTTAATGTGGTTTTTACCCTTTTGTTCCTGCTGCTTTAATTTTTGGTGGGATCAGATGTGTTCTAATCATGCAAATATCAGGACCCTCTAGTTCTTGTCTTTCGTTTGCATATTTGACTATTAGCCTGTGTATTGCATATTGCACCTGATGTGAAAGTTTTCTACATGCCCATGATAATCTGTACCATGTGATTTCTCTATTGAGATGTTCTAGATAAGGAATTTAGGAACACCTAGATGTAATCATTGAGAAAAAATGTGTTTGCCCCATTACACAATGCCACCATATGTGAAGACATCCATGTAGACAGAATTCTCGTGTAGTTATCTACCCTTAAATGATGGAGGCTCTCACACGGAAACCCAATTGAAAAGATTAGAGACGCTGTTTTACCTACTGCCTTTATATTTGTATTGCTTTTTGAGAATGACAGTGTATTCTAGACCAAAATTGTCCCATGGCGTGTGGCCACTCCTTTGAAAGACCGCAGGCCACCTGTTTGAATTCCCCTTGTTATACAATGAACTGTTTAAAGCATCGCACTTGCTTCATCAGAAGGCGTTCAACATCAGAAAAGAAGGAGGAGCTGGTTTTGCCACAAAACCAGAATTTCAGTGCACAAGAGCGCCTGTCATGTGCTGGTAACCTCTGACAGTGTGCAGTCCCTTGAGCCCCTGGGCCTGAGTTTTTGGCCACACACCCCCCTTTCCTTTGCTCCAATGGAAGTGCAGTGCACCGGCGGATCCAAGATTGACAAAAGGCACTAATTCTAGGGCCCATGGAAGAACAGCCCGAGCGTCCTCTGACACTGAATGATGAGTGTTGGAGCCTGAGAATGGTCCCAGGTCTGCACGAGATGACCTATGCCCTTGATCAATGGAGAGCACACTACCTGTAGTGCCTGCCGCAAAGGAAAGATACTGGCGCACTGCCTTGAGACATTGAGACTCTCGAGTGAGCTGTGGGTGTTTGCCAGGAGGGCACTCCAACTAAGCAGTACTTTTCCCATGTAAGGCTTGAATGATGAGGCCCATGCAAAAGAAAACAACAGAAGAAGATTTGATGGACAATAGAAGCCTGCCAGAGAGGCTTTTTGAACGGACTCTGGGCATAGGTGGTTTCACAAGAGGTTTCCGTGTGATTGTATAGAGTAGGTGTTAAGGAGACAGATTGTTTTGCTGGCATTGTTTTAAAGTACTATTCTGTTTAGTATAAGCAGAATAAAGTCCATTTTCTGTGGAAAGAGTACCCCCTTTTCACCTTAGAGCATTGATGAGGGTCATCACTGTTTCACCTGAACATACAAGAATTACTGAAATTACTGAGCCCTAAAAATGTTACTAGATAATTTTGGGATTTGCTTTTTGCTTAGGGTTGTGAAAAACTATTATTTCATTTGCAATAGTGGTTACTACTTTCTCCCGTTGTTTATATGTTCTTAATAACGTGTTTTCTAGTGTCTTTTCAAGCATGACATTGTCATTTATGGGTGGGATCGTTTTTCTCTACTCAATTGACTTCTGCACCCGCCTCCCAACCTATGTCTTTTCCTACTACTGCTTCTTTGTACTCTTTTCACCCTATCCTGAACATGGGCAGGTTAAAAGATTAGAATTCGTAAGCAATTCTTTTGTACAGCTTCTGCATCAACATTAGTTAGTAGTGAACATCACTAATTATTGGGTGTGTGATCTTATGCCGCCTACTACAGACAGAGGTATTCCTTATTTTGTCCCGCCATATGTGGCCTTTGTGCTACTACATGTGTAAGGAAACATGTATCAGAAAACGAGCTAAGTAATAGGATGATGCTACAGCAACATCTCCATGACTTCATGAATATTGACCTAGACTCGGATTGATGAGAGTATAGTTATTGCCTATGTAAGGGCAAAAGGAGGGTCTGTGGTGCTTTAAAATTTGGGACCGCGTAGGAGGCAGGGCCCTACCCCTGTCTCTTCCGGTATTAGCAAACCGCGAATGGCCAATGCGGTATGTACAAGTGCTTTATATAACGTTTCATTGATAAATGCACTATGTATACGATATTATACATCACTACGTGGGTTCCATCTTAGAGCGATGGCCATCCTATGGTTGCCCTCACATAGGCTACATATTATGAAGCAAATACGGGCCTTTAGAGCACATGTGCCTTCCTTTGACTTCTCTGTGACCTGGGCAGCTTGGCTCTGCTGCCCCAGGTCAGTCCGGTCTCACGAGCTCCCCGTCCTCTGGCCACCTGTGATTAGCATCAGGGCTTGACACACCATAAAGCCTTTACATTAAACACGAGCCTCCAGCTAATCTCTTTCACACCTGACTGTTCCTGCTTTATGGCTTGTTTCCCAAACAGGAGATGCTGTTTATTGGGGCCTATCGATATCTGATGTGGGATCTGAGCCTCGCTGGGTAAATAATTGTGGGCTGGTTGAACAGGAATGTGGGATTGTCACCATGACTCTGCCTTTTCTTTGAAGCCAAAATATGTGAATGACCACTTGTAAAACAGTAGCGGTGTTGCCCAAAGCGTAATATTCTGTATAAAATAGAAGACTGTTTTTTGTTCTGGAGACTGCCTCATTCAGTTGCTAAGACTTCTGTGCGATGTAGTCTCACTCATTTGAGTTTAATAAAGATGTCTTTTCATATTTCAGCTTCTTTGCCAAGTTCTTTGTTACATTACCATGAGAGCGTCTTTTATAATACTACAGCAACAGGATAACCCGAAGTCATAGGGTGCTATCCCTGGCACCGCTGGGGTCCTAAAATCCCCGGTACTTCACTTCCCTCTCCCATACCTGTCCCAAGCACACCCAGACATTCCCAAGCACGCACCCCACCAGACACAGGCAGCACACCACCAATTAAGGGCTAGCGCACACCTACTGGCACGCACACTCAGGGGGATGGTGGCACACCCACAGGGTCTGGGACTAAAAGACATACATGCAGCCACAGTCGGAGTACGCAGGCCTCACAACTCTGTCCCTCCCCAACTACTCCCCTTGGCTCCCCTGCAACACGGTCACCCCAGCAGCTGTTTCTGGCTGAGCTGGACCTCGCCCCCGCTGATCCACCACCACACAAGCGGGCGAGGAAGTCCCCAGGTAGGGGATTTGAGTCCCCCACCACCTCAACACCCTCCCCCATGAGCACTGCGCCCCATCCCGCGCCCACCACACCCTCCCTTGACCCTGGGCAATCCCCTGGTGCAGGGGTTAGCCTGGACGCACTCGCTGCGGTGTGCAGTGCCGAGCTGACCACCACCTTCGGTGCTGACACCCCCCCTGAGGTGGAGATGTCCACCCCTGCACCCACCACACCTACCCTTCCCCCTCCTGTCCCTGCAGTGCCTCTGCCTTCCCCACATGATGCCCCCCCACGGTTGAAGAACCTGAGGATTCCAGTGTGCAGGCAAGCTAGGGGGAGACGCTCTCCCATGTGTCCCTCCATGGACTTATTATATGGGCTTGCCATTTGCATTTGTACATAGTGTTATTTACAACCTCTGTTTGTTTTCTGCTGAATAAAGCATTTAATTTTACTTTGCACACTATTGCATTTCAGGTAATTGATGTTGGTGATGAGGCTCCGGGAGTTGGTGTTGGGGTAATGTGTTATGGTTCTGAGAAATGTTTTAGTCTGATGGTCATGAGGTGGACCATGGTATCTGTGTGAAATAACAATTTCACTGCAAAGAATCATTGGTAGTGTGTGTTAATTTTGTTTTGAGACATTGTCCCAAGTAGTGTTCCTTCCTCTGTGGCACCTGACATCTTCCCTGCAAAGAGTTGCACAATTGTTGTGCTGACCTGTGTCAACATTTCCTTTGTTGGTGACGGATCCCTTCAACAATGGCCATGCCTGCTCACCGATGTCTCCTGCTGAATCGTCTGTGCCATCCTTGCTAGTCAATGTACTTGTGTTTTGAGTATGTCGAAATGCCTTTAGGGACAAATTGACCCTTTTCAGCACTATGCATGTGTGTAATCACGGCCTACCAAACAAATGGTACTTGTTATGCAGGCTATTTGTGCACCTGAAGACCAGCTGTTGATGCACACGCAAACTATTTAAATGTATGTATACAAATTCAGTAGACAAATGACATTGATTGGAACTCTTGTTCTTCTTTATTCTTGAAAAGAGATCTTCCACTCCCAACGCGTTTCGTCGCGATAGGGATTAACCCAAGCGACTTCCTCAGGGCTGGAAGTAATGAAATTACAATAAATCCAAATATCCCTCTAATGTACAAAAAAATACATTTGCATATATCTGTAGTAGTCTTATCAATCTTTGATTGAGTTACTTAGGGAATTGGGTGTTATTCCCTATCTTGATAGCACCGCACATATTAGATTTAATTTCTTAAATATTAATGTGAATTCCTGTTGGAGCGCGAGTTTCGTTTTCCCTTACACCCATCAGGCATTTAGTATTTGTGCACCTGACTCACAATTATGGGCCTTGGATCTAGGGGAATTCCACCCTATTCCTTCCAAGAGAGACAACATCTTGGTGGATGGCTCAGCACCTGGACATTCCTATCAGTCCGGGGATGTGCGTGACAGTGTGGGTTCCCTTTGGCTCTGTTAGTTTAGTAAGCAGTTACATATCTATACCGTCTTGTGGCATGATCTCAGTGTGTGTATTGTGCTGCATCCGGCATGGGTGGGTATGCATGTGTTATTTGTCCTCACACCCACATGTGGTGTGTCATGCAGTGGGTGAAAGACATCCATCCTCCTGGGAGTGGGACACTGCTGTCAGTGATATGTTGTTAGGGCACTATCATCATAGTCCAAAGTTAGGGATGTGTACATACCAACATGTAGGTGTGGTCATCTGATAATGAGGTACCAACCCCCATGTCTCTGTCCACTGCTGGGATTCCTCTGCACCCACCCCCATTTCTCTGTCCACTGCTGGTAGTCCTCTGCACCCACCCCCATGTCTCTGTCCACTGCTGGTAGTCCTCTGCACCCACCCCCATAACTCTGTCCACTACTGGGAGTCCTCTGCACCCACCCCCATGTCTCTGTCCACTGCTGGTATTCCTCTGCACCCACCCCCATGTCTCTGTCCACTGCTGGTATTCCTCTGCAGCCACCCACATGTCTCTGTCCACTGCTGGTAGTCCTCTGCCGCCACCCCCATGTCTTTGTCCACTGCTGGTAGTGATATGCACCCACCCCCATGTCTCTATCCACTGCTGGGATTCCTCTGCACCCACCCCCATGTCTCTGTCCACTGCTGGGAGTCCTCTGCACCCACCCCCATGTCTCTGAACACTGCTGGGAGTCCTCTGCACCCACCCATCATATTTCTGTCCACTGCTGGTAGTCCTCTGCACCCACCCTCATGTCTCTGAACACTGCTGGGAGTCCTCTGCACCCACCCCTCATATCTCTATCCACTACTGGTAATCATATACACCCACCCCTCACAAGTCTGTCCACTGCTGGTAGTGATATGCACACACCCCCATGTCTCTGAACAATGCTGGGAGTCCTCTGCAGCCACACACATATGCCTGCCCACTGATGGTATTCCTCTGCAGCCACCCCCATGTCTCTGTCCACTGCTGGAAGTGATATGCACCCACCCCCATGTCTCTGTCCACTGCTGATAGTCCTCTGCACCCACCCCCATGTCTCTGTCCACTGCTGGTATTCCTCTACAACCACTCACATGTCTCTGTCCACTGCTGGTAGTCCTCTGCAGCCACCCCCATGTCTCTGTCCACTGCTGATAGTCCTCTGCACCCACCCCCATGTCTCTGTCCACTGCTGGTATTCCTCTGCACCCACCCCCATGTCTCTGTCCACTGCTGGTAGTCCTCTGCAGCCACCCCCATGTCTCTGTCCACTGCTGGGATTCCTCTGCACCCACCCCCATGTCTCTGTCCACTGCTGGTAGTCCTCTGCACCCACCACCATGTCTCTGTCCACTTATGGTATTCCTCTGCAGCCACCCCCATGTCTCTATCAACTGCTGGTATTCCTCGGCAGCCACCCACATGTCTCTGTCCACTGCTGGTAGTCCTCTGCAGCCACCCCACATCTCTGTCCACTGCTGGTAGTCCTCTGCGCCCACCCCCATGTCTCTGTCCACTGCTGGGATTCCTCTGCACCCACCCCATTTCTCTGTCCACTGCTGGTAGTCCTCTGCACCCACCCCATGTCTCTGTCCACTGCTGGTAGTCCTCTGCACCCACCCCCATGTCTCTGTTCACTACTGGGGGTTCTCTGCACCCACCCCCTTGTCTTTGTCCACTGCTGGTATTCCTCTGCACCCACCCCCATGTCTCTGTCCACTGCTGGTTTCCTCTGCAGCCACCCACATGTCTCTGTCCAGTGCTGGTAGTCCTCTGCAGCCATCCTCATGTCTCTGTCCAATGCTGGTAGTCATCTGCAGCCACCCCCATGTCTCTGTCCACTGCTGGGATTCCTCTGCACCCACCCCCATGTCTCTGTCCACTGCTGGTAGTCCTCTGCACCCACCCCCATGTCTTTGTCCACTGCTGGGAGTCCTCTGCACCCACCCCCATGTCTCTGTTCACTGCTGGTAGTGATATGCACCCACCCCCATGTCGCTGTCCACTGCTGGTATTCCTCTGCAGCCACCAACATGTCTCTGTCCACTGCTGGTAGTCCTCTGCAGCCACCCCCATGTCTCTGTCCACTACTGGGAGTCCTCCGCACCCACCCACATATGCCTGTCCACTGCTGGTATTCATCTGCAGCCACCCATATATCCCTGTCCACTGCTGATATTCCTCTGCACCCACCGACATGTCTCTGTCCACTGCTGGTAGTCCTCTGCAGCCACTCCCATGTCTCTGTCCACTGCTGGTAGTCCTCTGCACCCACCCCCATGTCTCTGTCCACTGCTGGTATTCCTCTGCACCCACCCCCATGTCTCTGTCCACTGCTGGTAGTCCTCTGCAGCCACCCCCATGTCTCTGTCCACTGCTGGGATTCCTCTGCACCCACCCCCATGTCTCTGTCCACTGCTGGTAGTTCTCTGCAGCCACCCCCATGTCGCTGTCCACTGCTGGTATTCCTCTGCAGCCACCAACATGTCTCTGTCCACTGCTGGTAGTCCTCTGCAGCCACCCCCATGTCTCTGTCCACTACTGGGAGTCCTCCGCACCCACCCACATATGCCTGTCCACTGCTGGTATTCCTCTGCAGCCACCCATATATCCCTGTCCACTGCTGATATTCCTCTGCACCCACCGACATGTCTCTGTCCACTGCTGGTAGTCCTCTGCAGCCACTCCCATGTCTCTGTTCACTGCTGGTAGTCCTCTGCACCCACCCCCATGTCTCTGTCCACTGCTGGTAGTCCTCTGCACCCACCCCCATGTCTCTGTCCACTGCTGGGAGGCCTCTGCACCTACCCCCATGTCTCTGTACACTGCTGGTAGTGATATGCACTCACCCCCATGTCTCTCTCCACTGCTGGGATTCCTCTGCACCCACCCCCATGTCTTTGTCCACTGCTGGTAGTCCTCTGCACCCACCCCCATGTCTCTGTTCACTGCTGGTAGTCCTCTGCACCCACCCTTATGGCTCTGTCCACTGCTGGTATTCCTCTGCACCCACCCACATGTCTCGGTCCACGGCTGATAGTCCTCTGCACCCACCCCTGAAGTACTCCAATTTTTGAGACCCCAGAGGTGCTAGGGGTAGCACCCTATGACTTCGAGTACTTCCTGATGTGGTATTAGAGAATTCTGCATATCTTGATAATATAACAAAGAACTTGGCAACAGAAGCTGAAATATGAAAAGACATCTTTATTAAACTCAAATGAGTGAGACTACGTCGCACAGAAGCCTTAGCAACTGGATGAGGCAGTCTGCAGAACAGAAACCAGTCTCCTCTTTTATGGAGAATGTTACGCTCTGGGCAACACCGCCCTTCTCTTGCAGTTGGTCATTCACATGTATACATTGCAAACGAAAAGGCAGAGTCATGATGACCATCCCACATTCCAGTTAAGCCAGCCCGTAATTATTTACCCAGCAAGGCTCAGATCCCACATCAGATATCGATAGGCCCCAATAAACATGAGCATCTCCTGTTTTGGGAAACAAGCCATAAAGCAGGAACAGTCAGGTGTGAAAGAGATTAGCCGGAGGCTTGTGTAGGATGAAAAGACTTTGGTGTGTCAAGCCCTGATGCTAATCACAGGTGGCCAGAGGACGGGGAACTCGTGAGACCAGTTTGACCTGGGGTGGCGGAGCCAAGCTGCCCAGGTCACAGAAAAGTCAAAGAAAGGCACATGTGCTCTAAAAGGCCCTTTTTCGCTTCATGCTATATAGCCTATGTGAGGGCAACCATAAGATGGCCACCGATACAAAATGGAACCCACGGAGTCAATGTATAATAACGTATACATAGTGCATTCATAGCTAAAACGTTACACAAAGCACTTGTACATACCGCATTGACCATTCGCGGTTCGCTAATACCGGGATAGACAGGGGTAGGGCCCTGCCTCCTACGCGGTCCCAAATTTTAAAGTACGACAGACCCTCCTTTTGCCCTTACATAGGCAATAACTATACTCTCATCAATCCGAGTCCAGGTCTACAGACATGAAGTCATGGAGATGTTGCTGTAGCATCATCCTATTACTTAGCGACTCTCACGGGACACGTCTCCTTACACATGTAGTAGCACAAAGGCCACATATGGCAGGACAAAATAAGGAATACCTCTATCTAGGTGGCATAAGATCACACCCCCAACAATTAGTGATGTTTACTACTAACTAGTGTCGATGCAGAAGCTGTACAAAAGAATTGCTTACGAATTCTGATCTTTTAACCTGCTCATGTTCAGGAAAAGGGTGAAAAAAAGTGCAAAGAAACAGTGGTAGGGAAAGACATAGGTTGGGAAGAGGGTGCAGAAGTCAATTGAGTAGAGAAAATCAATCCCACCCATAAATGACAACGTCATGTTTAAAAAAACACTAGAAAACACGTTATTAAGAATATATAGACAACGGGAGAAAGTAGAGACCACTATTACAAATGAAAGAATAATTGTCTACAACCCTGAGCAAAAAGCAAATCCTAAAATTATTTAGTAACATTTTAGGGCTCCTATACATTTTGTATGTTCAGGTGAAACAGTGGTGACCCTCATCAATACTCTGAGGTGAAAAGGGGGTACTCTTCCATAGAAAATGGATTTTATTCTGCTTATACTAGACAATGCCAGCAAAACAAACAGTCTTCTAACACCTAGTCTATACAATCACACGGAAACCTCTTGTGAAACCACCTATGCCCAGAGTCCGTTTAAAAAGCCTCTCTGGCAGGCTTCTATTGTCCATCAAATCTTCTTCTGTTGTTTTCTTTTGCGTGGGCCTCTTCATTCAAGCCTTTCATAAGAAAAGTACTGCTTAGTTGGAGTGCCCTCCTGGCAAACACCCAAAGCTCACTCGAAAAAGTCTCAATGTCTCAAGGCAGTGCGCCAGTATTTTTCCTTTGCGGTAGGCACTACAGGTAGTGTGCTCTCCATTGATCAAGGGCACAGGTCATCTCGTGCAGATTCGGGACCATTCTCAGACTCCAACACTCGTCATTCAGTGTCAGAGGACGCTCAGGCTGCTCTTCCATGGGCACTGGAATGTAGTGCCTTCTGTCAATCTTGGATCCGCCGGTGCACTGCACTTCCATTGAAGCAAAGGAAAAGAGGGGGGGGGGTGTGTGGCCAAAAACTCAGGCCAAGGGGCTCAAGGGACTGCACACTGTCAGAGGTTACCAGCACATGACAGGCGCTCTTTTGCACTGGAATTCTGGTTCTGTGGCAAAACCAGCTCCTCCTTCTTTTCTGATGTTGAACGCCTTCTGATGAGGCAAGTGTGATGCTTTAAACAGTTCGTTGTATAACAAGGGGACTGTAAACAGGTGGCCTGTGATTTTCAAAGGAGTGGCCACACGCCATGGGACAATTTTCGTCTAGAATACACTGTCTTTCTCAGGAAGCAATACAAATAAAAAGGCAGTAGGCAAAACAGTGCCTCTAAGCTTTTCAATTGGGTTTCCGTGTGAGAGCCTCCATCATCTAAGGGTAGATAACTACACGAGAATTCTATCTAAATGGATGTCTTCACATATGGTGGCATTGTCTAATAGGGCAAACACATTTCTTTTTTTTCAATGATTACATATAAGTGTTTCTAAATTCCTTATCTAGGACATCTCAATAGAGAAATCACATGGTACAGATTATCATAGGCAGGTAGAAACCTTTCACATCAGGTGCACTAGGCAATACACAGGCTAATAGTCAGATATAAAAACAAAAGACAAGAACTAAAGGGTCCTGATATTTGCATGATTAGAAACTTCTGATCCCTCCGAAAATTAAAGCAGCAGGAACAAAAGGGTAAAAACCACATTAAAAAATAGACGTTGAAAATTCGTCATGTTCAAAAGAGGTAAACGTGAGTTATCTCCTATCGGGATGGAAAACTTGTCTTACTATAATATAATATACTTGACAGTCAGGCTGGAAAACATTGAAGCAGGCCTAGGGACAATTCTTGAAAACCAGTCTGGTCATACAAGAGGGGATTATACATAATATGGAGGTTCCTGGTGCATCACTGCAGTCTGGAAGTGTGTACCTGAACAATACACCTACAATAATAAATGGGCTGACTGGTGAAAGGAATACAGAAAAGGGAATTGGAACTGGGACACAACTAAAATCCCCAATAACTAAGCATGATGCGACATCGGTAAGGGGAGAAACAACAAAAGCAATTAAAAATAAAAATCTATAGGAAGGACAAGAATTTACTTGGGTGATAGTCAGGCATGTGACACTACACCAAGAGTACGGGTCAAGTCAAGTCAAGTCAGAGAATTTATATAGCGCACTACATACCCAGAGGGTCTCAAGGCGCTAAGGAGGGGGGGGAGGATTACTTGTCAAATATCCACGTTTTAAGTTGCTTTCTGAAAGCTAGGTGGTTCTGGGTAAGGCGAAGGTGAGTGGGGAGTGAGTTCCATGTTTTAGCAGCCAGGTAAGAGAAGGATCTGCCTCCCATGGTGGTCTTGTTGATGCGAGGTACGGTGGCGAGGGCTTGGCTGGAGGAACGTAGTTGGTGGGAGGGGGTGTAGAAGGACAGTCTTGAGTTGAGGCATTCTGGTCCGATGTCGTAGAGTGATTTGTGTGCGTGGGTTAGCAGTCTGAAAGTGATTCTCTTATTGACGGGTAGCCAGTGGAGGTCTTTCAGGTGACCAGAGATGTGTTCGTTGCGTGGGATGTCTAATATGATTCTGGCTGAGGCGTTTTGGATTCGTTGGAGTTTCTTTTGGAGTTTAGCGGTAGTGCCTGCGTAGAGGGTGTTTCCGTAGTCCAGTCGGCTCGTGACTAGAGCATGGGTGACTGTTTTCCTGGTTTCGGTGGGGATCCATCGAAATGTTTTTTTGAGCATGCGAAGAATGTTGAAGCAAGATGAGGATACGGCGCTGACTTGTCTGTTCATTGAAAGTGAAGAATCCAGGATAACGCCTAGGTTCCGTGCGTGATCTGTCGGGATGGGTGCTTTTCCGAGGGCTTCCGGCCACCAAGAGTCGTCCCATGCAGAGGGGGATGTACCTAGGATGAGGACTTCTGTTTTATCTGAGTTCAGTTTCAGACGGCTGTGTTTCATCCATTCAGCAACTTCTTTCATTCCTTCGTGTAGGTTAGTTTTGGCGGTGCTGGGGTCCTTGGTGAGAGAAAGGATCAGTTGAGTGTCGTCCGCGTAAGAGATGATGTTGAGGTTGTGTTGGCGGGCGATGGTCGCGAGGGGGCTCATGTATACGTTGAAGAGGGTGGGGCTGAGAGAGGATCCTTGTGGTACGCCACAGATGACTTCGGTGGCCTCGTACTTGAATGGTGGAAGGCGGACTCTCTGGGCTCTTCCGGTGAGGAACGAAGTGATCCATTCAAGTGTTTTTCCATGTATTCCGATGTTGGTGAGGCGTTGTAAAAGGGTGCTGTGGCAGACTGTGTCGAATGCAGCAGAGAGGTCGAGGAGGATGAGGGCGACTGTGTCTCCATTGTCCAGTAGAGTTCGAATGTCGTCTGTTGCTGCGATGAGGGCGGTCTCAGTGCTGTGTTTTGCTCGGAAGCCAGATTGTGAGGAGTCGAGGGATTTGTTGGCTTCGAGGAAAGCGGCGAGCTGGTTGTTGACAGCTTTCTCGATTACTTTGGCCAGGAATGGAAGGAGCGAGATGGGGCGGTAATTTTTGAGTTAGGTTGGGTCCGCTGTGGGTTTTTTCAGAAGGGCGGTGAGTTCAGCGTGTTTCCAGGTTTCCGGAAAGGTGGCGGAGTTGAAGGAGCAGTTGATGACGTCTCGGAGGTGCGGTGCTATGACGGAGTCTGCTTTGTTGAAGATGTGGTGAGGGCATGGGTCTGTGGGGGATCCTGAGTGGATGGAGTTCATTAGGCGGATGGTGTCCTCAGTGGAGATTGGGTTCCAGTCGTTAAGGGTGTTCGCGGGGGGAGAGTGTTCAGCATGTGGTTGGGTGGGTTGGGCTCCGGGTTGGTTGTCGAAGCTGTTGTGGATGTCTGCAATCTTGTTATGGAAGAATGAGGCTAGGGAGTCGCAGAGGGCTTGAGAGGGGGTGATGTCGTTGGAGTTGGCCGAGGGATTGGAAAACTCCTTGATGATGTTGAAAAGTTCCTTGCTGTTGTGGGCGTTGTTGTCAAGTCGATCCTTGAATGCTGTTTTCTTGGCCTTTCGGATTAGTTGGTGGTGAGTGCGGGTGGCGTTTTTGAAGGCGTCCTTGGTGCTGGTGGTTGGGTCTTTTTTCCACGCTTTTTCAAGGGTGCGGCAGAGTTTCTTGGACTTCTTAAGATCATCGTTGAACCATGAGGCCTTCTTGTTGCCAGGTTTGCTTTGACGTTTTTTCAGTGGTGCTAAGGTGTCGGCGGTGTTGGATAGCCATAGGGTGAAGTTGGCGGCGGATAGGTTTGGGTCCGAGGAGTGGGCTGGGGTGTTTAGAAGGAGCGATGAGGAGATCTGGTCGGTGGTGATTTTGTTCCAGTTTCTTTGCAGAGTCGGTTGGAGGTGGTTGGTGGGTTTGGGCTTGTTGTAGGTGAAGTGAACGCAGCTGTGGTCAGTCCAGAGGAGATCCGTAGTGTGGCTGAAGGAGACATGATTGCTGGAGGAGAAGATGGGGTCGAGTGTGTGACCTGCGATGTGGGTGGGGGAAGTGACCAGTTGTTTAAGTCCGAGGTTGGCGAGGTTGTCCAGGAGGGTGGTGGTGTTGCGGTCGTTGATCTTTTCAAGGTGAAAGTTGAGGTCTCCCAGAAGGATGTATTCTTTGGAGGGGATCGCGTGTGGAGTGATGAAGTCCGTGATGTCTTCACTGAATTTTGCGCGGGGTCCTGGTGGTCTGTAGAGAAGGGTGCCTCTGAGTGTGGTCTTGGGGTCGATGTGGATCTGGAAGTGAAGGTGTTCGGAGTTGGCGAGGTTGGCGTCAGAGCTGGTTGAGATGCGGATTGATTTCTTATGGACGATAGCGATTCCTCCTCCTGTGTGGCTGGTACGGTCTTTGCGAGTGATCTTATAGTCTTCAGGGATGGCAATGGTGATGTCTGGGGTGGAGGAAGCGTTCATCCATGTTTCCGTTAGGAAGGCGACGTCCGGGGAGGTGGTGTCTAGTAGATTCCATAGGTCAATGGCGTGTCTGTGGACAGATCGGGTGTTGAGAAGGATGCATTGTAGGTGGTTGGGGTCGGGAATCTGTGGTGTGGTTGTAGCGGAGATGTTGTCGGTGCCGATGAATTTGCAGGAGTAGCAAGAGAAAGGTCCATGGGTGTGTCCAGGAGCGGCTTGGACGCAGTTGGGGGCGCGACCGGGATTAAGGGCTAGGAGGGTGGCGGCATCGTAGGTAATGCGGGAGGGCTGGGCAGCGCGAGGGGCAGGGGGTCTGGCGCTGGGCGCGGTCCAGGCGCGGACGGGAGTAGACGGGCTTACCTTTGGCGCACCTTCGGCGCGGGTTGGGCGCGGGCCAAAAGGCCAAAGTTACATACATTTTAACTCTACCGCTGGCGACTACACCATATACGGTAATCTTAGCTAATGTTCCAGTTCCTTCTGCAGGGAAAAATGAAAACCTAGTTTTCTTTTAAGAAGCAAAGGCCATATGCTATTTAGGAGACAGGACACCATTAACTAATGTAATATAGAAATTAGGCCACCTTGAGTCACAGATCTATAATTTCATCCTTAGGTCCAATCAAGGATACATAAACATAGGGCTGCCTGTTCCTTTAAAGGAAAGGTGCAGTAACGTTACTAACTGCAGGTGACACACTTTGATCCTATAGATCTCTTTTAGTTTTCTGTAATACCATTATAGCCAATTTAGACATGCACTGGTAAAGTGCTGCCTCTCATGTTCACAGCATGAAATATCATTAGCTGTGGAATTTAGTAACCAGAACAAGTTCAACCAACTGTTGCGTAGCGATGGGCATCGTCATGACCATCCCCTCACAACACAGGTAAACATGTAATAGTATCAAAAAGCAGCAACAAAAACAACGAAAACATGCAAAAAATAATAAAAACGCACAAAACGTCAAGCCATCAGATATACTTGCTGTATATCAAGCACAAAAAAGCATAGACAAAACAATAGCATATGTAAAATAAGCGGTGACACACAACACCATGTCATGTACTTTTATGCACTGTAAACCTGCAGCCCAAAACCCAATATACGGGCCTGTTTAATTTGTCAGGTTTAAAATCCTTACCCTCCTTTTTGACAGTAGATCACCAGGCAATGGAAATCTGCTGTCAAATATAACGTTACTGTCTCTCTTCTAACATACAGGACCAGCAAGAACAATTCATGATTAGAAAAGGGGCTGCATTTTATTGTCTGTCTAAGACTTAATGCAACACTACGTTTTCTGTTAAATAACAGTAACTAGCAGACATTATTTTATTTTCATTTATTTTAGAGCGAGACACAAATGTATCAGTTCTGCAAAGTATTTAACAGGATGTTTGGGCTTTTAAAGAAACCCCTTTTTCTATATTTTCCCTTTGGAATTAAGTTCTTTAGTTTTATTGATGTTCTTGTGGAGAAACCAGAAACCCCACCTTCAGAGGCCCGTGTAGCAAGGTCATTCTGCATTCCACAGAGGCAAGGCCCTAATTTAAAAGGTCATAAATGTCAACGTGGCAGCCTACTCCATTGAACTAAAGATAGCATCTCAACAGCGTAACTTGAGCCAGCCTCTGCAGCTCTCCAACCCCCAGCTCCTGCCACTCTGAATTTGTCAAAGCCAGAAGGCCTTCCTAATTCCTCCTAACTTGCAATAATTCACTCAATTTTGAAAAATAATTTCTCCTTTTTAGGCGCTAAAAAAAATTATCTCTATTCCCAGATTATTAAACTACATTTACTGTGAATAATTCACGAAACATAATAACACACATACCACTTTTTAGAATAAATCCTTGTTACAATCCTATGTAATGGTACACATTTCAACAACCCTAAATGAATGAACGTCTCAGTAGGCCCAGCTAAAGTTAGACTGAACTCCAGCAATTGGGACCGCTTTCTGCCCCAGTCCACTGGCACTGCGAATTGCATTTGCAATGAGTTTTGATATTTTCTTCATCATTTAGTCACTTGCCTTTATACCACATTCCTTTTTATTCCCTTCGTCAATACAACCTTCCTCACGCTACTCTTCATGTCTTTATTACTCCCCTTCATCATCTCTCTTCCCTCCACGGCATTCTATTTTCCTAATTGTTCTTCTCCTTTCTACGTATTACCCAGTTCCTATAACCGTAATTCTACATTCCTCCACCCCTCTATCATTACTGACTTCATCACGTACCTGCTCACAAACATCCTCTTTTTCCTTCATCAAAAAAGAATTCTCCATTTCTCTTTCTCTATGTGGGTGCTAACTCCATTGAGGCCGTTTTTTATTAACATCAAATAGTTGCGGGTTGCGACACCATATTTTATTTAATTTCTCCAAGTTTTAAAAAGGTCCTGTTTTTCATAGCGTGTTCAGTAGTATCGTGACAGACACAGCTAAAGTTAGAACCTTCAACCCTGATATTAAAACAAGCCTTTGTACTGGCACATTGACTCATTGAATCATAAGAAGGTACAACCTGTAAATATATATCAAACCTAAACGTATGCATTTACTGAAGTCTGAGACACTTTAAAAAGTACTCTGAATGGAAGAAAATGCAGTTCAAACAGTGTTTTCTACCCAAATTCGACTTTCATTCTTTTGGCATTAAAAAATGAATATCCTACAATTTTTTTGCATAATATGCATTACCAGAATGTTTATTACATAACCCATGAGTCAGGCATTGGAAATAATAATTTATACTTTATAGAAATGGGCTTGTTTGCGCCTGCGCCAAGGGAAAATTGTACACGCGAATGCTTGTCATTTTAGTGATGCAACACAACTTAAATCAAATTTTAATGCTAGGAGGTCATGGTATGAGTATTAAGCTTTATAAATATCAAAAAACGATTTTGAAAAGCACTTATTTTTTTTAAAATAATTTTTCCATGATTAATAATTTTCTTTTTTTTAAAATCCCAATTATTCGTTTTTGTGATAAATCCATGTATAAAAAACAAGCTGCATCCCTTGCCTATCATTTTGGACACATTAACTCACACGCCTAAGTGCATAAGCCCAACTTGAAACGCGTCACATCTTTGCGCCACTTTCATTTAAAAGGACGGTTCTGCAAAATTCCACCCGTGTTCAACTGGGAAGGTGCTGGCTGAATTAACATTTCTATCAAATATACTGCAGCTGAAAAGTTTGCCTGTGAACATCTAATACAATGCATCTAAGGAAAATGCTGTAAATTTATTTACTTTTGCAAAAATAGATAATTTCGTTTTTTGGGGCCTGATTTATATCTATTGAATGTGTTTCTAATGTTATCCTTTAAGCATTTAACGGCAGTTTTGTATATGTGCACAATTGCTCATTCTATAAATTAAAGAGCACCATATAGCTATTTTAGCACGTCACATGGTTCGTTTCTGGATTTCTTTTTTAAGTTTCTACTTGATATTAATTAACCAACAATTTACTTAACAGACTGGAAACATCAGAAGACCCACAAACACATATTGAGCTCATTTCAGACATAAACAGAAAGGGGTTAAACAGACAATACAGCGCGCTTTAGCAATTTTTCATAAATAGCGCCGTCGCAATTTACTTACAGAAGTTGCACTAATGATAAAAAAAAAAAACAGACATTTAAACACACAGTTGACTTACAAATCAATACGCATGACAGAAAGAAAGAACAGCTCACAGACTATACTTGAAACAAACCATTTGCAAATACTAGTTGTAGGTCATATTTACAAGCAACGTTTTTCAATAGTATTCCAAAAGGCTGCATAAACAGCCCCACAGACAGATGCATGTCCAAGAAGTAGTGAATGCGCTCAATTCACTAGCTTTGCCTAGCAGAACACCACACAAAATCGTTCTGCATATCTTCATTCATGAAACTGCGCAGAACGAAGGATCCTTGTTTTGTATTATGTCATATTTTAATTCCCTGGGGATACAAAATCACCAAGGAAGAAATATGTTTTTAAATTTAACCTATTTAGATATTTCCCACACTATGGTACCTTTCAAAACAAAAAGCAACACATTTTTCCATGTGAGCTTACAAACAGGCATGCCAAAAATACTGCGGAAAACGCAAGTATTATAATCAAAACCAAATGGAGAAATATCTCCTCATTACCTGCCTACACAAATTGCAATTCGCATATCCAAACCTATACAAACCAAAAGCTACATTTCCAAATTTGCTAAGATCAGGCATTTTATAGCTCACTAATCTAGCTTCAAACTTCAAGGGGCTATCTCTACCAATACACTCGCAAATATGCGAGACCCTCGGTTTTGGTAATTGCAATAACCAAATTAAAGACCCAAAGAACCAAAGGACTGGGAGCGACCCACTTATACTTAATTCTTATTCTTAATAATCAAAAGGTTATCCAAATTCTAATTGTCAAGTTCTACATGACCAAACGTCTTCTATAATACTCACGCCAAAAGGGTTCTTTTTCTCACCTTTTGAGTGACATCATGTGGAGGATCAAAATCAGGAAGAGCAGAAATATACCGGGCTACATAATCAAAGAATCTCCAGAATCCCTGTGCACAGAGTACCTTCTTGGTAGAATCCCGTTCTGTCCTCCTCAGTAGATTTCAGTCTCCTGACAAGATCACTCCCACAGAAAGTCACTTCTCTGATGAGGCCGCGCTGGTGGGCGCCAACTGAAGTACTCCAATTTTTGAGACCCCAGAGGTGCTAGGGGTAGCACCCTATGACTTCGAGTACTTCCTGATGTGGTATTATAGAATTCTGCATATCTTGATAATATAACAAAGAACTTGGCAACAGAAGCTGAAATATGAAAAGACATCTTTATTAAACTCAAATGAGTGAGACTACGTCGCACAGAAGCCTTAGCAACTGGATGAGGCAGTCTGCAGAACAGAAACCAGTCTCCTCTTTTATGGAGAATGTTACGCTCTGGGCAACACCGCCCTTCTCTTGCAGTTGGTCATTCACATGTATACATTGCAAACGAAAAGGCAGAGTCATGATGACCATCCCACATTCCAGTTAAGCCAGCCCGTAATTATTTACCCAGCAAGGCTCAGATCCCACATCAGATATCGATAGGCCCCAATAAACATGAGCATCTCCTGTTTTGGGAAACAAGCCATAAAGCAGGAACAGTCAGGTGTGAAAGAGATTAGCCGGAGGCTTGTGTGGGATGAAAAGACTTTATGGTGTGTCAAGCCCTGATGCTAATCACAGGTGGCCAGAGGACGGTGAACTCGTGAGACCAGTTTGACCTGGGGTGGCGGAGCCAAGCTGCCCAGGTCACAGAAAAGTCAAAGAAAGGCACATGTGCTCTAAAAGGCCCGTTTTCGCTTCATGCTATATAGCCTATGTGAGGGCAACCATAAGATGGCCACCGATACAAAATGGAACCCACGGAGTCAATGTATAATAACGTATACATAGTGCATTCATAGCTAAAACGTTACACAAAGCACTTGTACATACCGCATTGACCATTCGCAGTTCGCTAATACCGGGATAGACAGGGGTAGGGCCCTGCCTCCTACGCGGTCCCAAATTTTAAAGTACGACACCCCCATGTCTCTGTCCACTGCTGGTAGTCCTCTTCACCCACCCCCATGTCTCTGTCCACTGCTGGCAGTCCTCTGCACCCAACCCCATGTCTCTGTCCACTGCTGGTAGTCCTCTGCAGCCACCCCCATGCCTCTGTCCACTGCTGGTGGTCCTCTGCACCCACCCCCATGTATCTGTCCACTGCTGGTATTCCTCTGCACCCACCCTCATGTCTCTGTCCACTGCTGGTAGTTCTCTGCAGCCACCCCATGTCTCTGTCCACTGCTGGGATTCCTCTGCACACACCCCCATGTCTCTTTCCACTGCTGGTAGTCCTCTGCACCCAACCCCATGTCTCTGTCCACTGCTGGTAGTCCTCTGCACCCACCACCATGTCTCTGTCCACTGCTGGGAGTCCTCTGCACCCACCCCAATGTCTCTGTCCACTGCTGGTAGTGATCTGCACTCACCCCCATGTCTCTGTCCACTGCTGGTAGTCCTCTGCAGCCACCCCCATGTTTCTGTCCACTGCTGGTATTCCTCTGCAGCCACCCACATATCCCTGTTCACTGCTGATATTCCTGTGCACCCACCGACATGTCTCTGCCCACTGCTGGTAGTCCTCTGCAGCCACTCCCATGTTTCTGTCCACTGCTGGTAGTCCCCCGCACCCACCCCCATGTCTCTGTCCACTGCTGGTATTCCTCTGCACCCACCCCATGTCTCTGTCCACTGCTGGTAGTCCTCTGCAGCCACCCCCATGTCTCTGTCCACTGCTGGGATTCCGATGCACCCACCCACATGTCACTGTCCATTGCTGGTAGTCCTCTGCACCCACCCCCATGTCTCTGTCCACTGCTGGTAGTCCTCTGCACCCACCCCCATGTCTCTGTCCACTGCTGGGAGTCCTCTGCACCCACCCCATGTCTCTGTACACTGCTGGTAGTGATATGCACCCACCCCCATGTCTCTGTCCACTGCTGGGATTCCTCTGCACCCACCCCCATGTCTCTGTCCACTGCTGGTAGTCCTCTGCACCCACCCCCATGTCTCTGTCCACTGCTGGTAGTCCTCTGCACCCACCCCCATGTCTCTGTCCACTGCTGGGAGTCCTCTGCACCCACCCCCATGTCTCTGTCCACTGCTGGTGTTCCTCTCACCCACCCCCATGTCTCTGTCCACTGCTGGTATTCCTCTGCCCCCACCCACATGTCTCTGTCCACTGCTGATAGTCCTCTGCACCCACCCCCATGTCTCTGTCCACTGCTGGTAGTCCTCTGCACCCACCTCCATGTCTCCGTCCACTGCTGACAGTCCTCTGCACCCACCCCCATGTCTCTGTCCACTGCTGGTAGTCCTCTGCACCCACCCCCATGTCTCTGTCCACTGCTGGGAGTCCTCTGCACCCACCCCCATGTCCCTGTCCACTAGTGGTAGTGATATGCACCCACCCATGACTATGTCCACTGCTGGTATTCCTCTGCAGCCACCCACATGTCTCTGTCCACTGCTGGTAGTCCTCTGCAGCCACCCCCATGTCTCTGTCCACTGCTGGGAGTCCTCCGCACCCACCCACATATGTCTGTCCACTGCTGGTATTCCTCTGCAGCCACCCACATATGCCTGTCCACTGCTGGTATTCCTCTGCACCCACCCACATGTCTCTGTCCACTGCTGGTAGTCCTCTGCAGCCACCCCCATGCCTCTGTCCACTGCTGGTAGTCCTCTGCACCCACCCCCATGTCTCTGTCCACTGCTGGGAGTCCTCTGCACCCACCCCATGTCTCTGTACACTGCTGGTAGTGATATGCACCCACCCCCATGTCTCTGTCCACTAGTGGTATTCCTCTACACCCACCCTCATGTCTCTGTCCACTGCTGGTAGTCCTCTGCAGCCACCCTATGTATCTGTCTACTGCTGGGATTCCTCTGCACCCACCCCCATGTCTCTGTCCACTGCTGGTAGTCCTCTGCACCCACCCACATGTCTTTGTCTACTGCTGGTAGTCCTCTGCACCCACCGCCATGTCTCTGTCCACTGCTGATAGTCCTCTGCACCCACCGCCATGTCTCTGTCCACTGCTGGTAGTCCTCTGCAGCCACCCCCATTTCTCTATCCACTGCTGGGATTCCTTTGCACCCACCCCCATGTCTCTGTCCACCGCTGGTAGTCCTCTGCACCCACCCCCATGACTCTGTCCCCTGCTGGTAGTCCTCTGCACCCACCCCCATGTCTCTGTCCACTGCTGGGAGTCCTCTGCACCCACCCCCATGTCTCTGTCCACTGCTGGTATTCCTCTGAACCCACCCCCATGTCTCTGCCCACTGCTGGTATTCCTCTGCACCCACCCACATGTCTCTGTCCACTGCTGGTAGTCCTCTGCAGCCACCCACATGTCTCTGTCCACTGCTGGTAGTCCTCTGCAGCCACCCCCATGTCTCTGTCCACTGCTGGGAGTCCTCCGCACCCACCCACATATGTCTGTCCACTGCTGGTATTCCTCTGCAGCCACCCACATATGCCTGTCCACTGCTGGTATTCCTCTGCACCCACCCACATGTCTCTGTCCACTGCTGGTAGTCCTCTGCAGCCACCCCCATGCCTCTGTCCACTGCTGGTAGTCCTCTGCACCCACCCCCATGTCTCTGTCCTCTGCTGGGAGTCCTCTGCACCCACCCCATGTCTCTGTACACTGCTGGTAATGATATGCACCCACCCCCATGTCTCTGTCCACTGCTGGGATTCCTCTGCACCCACCCCCATGTCTCTGTCCACTGCTGGTAGTCCTCTGCACCCACCCCCATGTCTCTGTCCACTGCTGGTAGTCCTCTGCACCCACCCCCATGTCTCTGTCCACTGCTGGGAGTCCTCTGCACCCACCCCCATGTCTCTGTCCACTGCTGGTGTTCCTCTCACCCACCCCCATGTCTCTGTCCACTGCTGGTATTCCTCTGCCCCCACCCACATGTCTCTGTCCACTGCTGATAGTCCTCTGCACCCACCCCCATGTCTCTGTCCACTGCTGGTAGTCCTCTGCACCCACCTCCATGTCTCCGTCCACTGCTGACAGTCCTCTTCACCCACCCCCATGTCTCTGTCCACTGCTGGTAGTCCTCTGCACCCACCCCCATGTCTCTGTCCACTGCTGGGAGTCCTCTGCACCCACCCCCATGTCTCTGTCCACTAGTGGTAGTGATATGCACCCACCCATGACTCTGTCCACTGCTGGTATTCCTCTGCAGCCACCCACATGTCTCTGTCCACTGCTGGTAGTCCTCTGCAGCCACCCCCAATGTCTCTGTCCACTGCTGGGAGTCCTCCGCACCCACCCACATATGTCTGTCCACTGCTGGTATTCCTCTGCAGCCACCCACATATGCCTGTCCACTGCTGGTATTCCTCTGCACCCACCCACATGTCTCTGTCCACTGCTGGTAGTCCTCTGCAGCCACCCCCATGCCTCTGTCCACTGCTGGTAGTCCTCTGCACCCACCCCCATATCTCTGTCCACTAGTGGTATTCCTCTGCACCCACCCTCATGTCTCTGTCCGCTGCTGGTAGTCCTCTGCAGCCACCCTATGTATCTGTCTACTGCTGGGATTCCTCTGCACCCACCCCCATGTCTCTGTCCACTGCTGGTAGTCCTCTGCAGCCACCCACATGTCTCTGTCCACTGCTGGTAGTCCTCTGCAGCCACCCCCATGTCTCTGTCCACTGCTGGGAGTCCTCCGCACCCACCCACATATGCCTGTCCACTGTTGGTATTCCTCTGCAGCCACCCACATATGCCTGTCCACTGCTGGTATTCCTCTGCACCCACCCACATGTCTCTGTCCACTGCTGGTAGTCCTCTGCAGCCACCCCATGCCTCTGTCCACTGCTGGTAGTCCTCTGCACCCACCCCCATGTCTTTGTCCACTGCTGGTATTCCTCTGCACCCACCCTCATGTCTCTGTCCACTGCTGGTAGTCCTCTGCAGCCACCCCATGTCTCTGTCCACTGCTGGGATTCCTCTGCACCCACTCCCATGTCTCTGTACACTGCTGGTAGTGATATGCACCCACCCCCCATGTCTCTGTCCACTGCTGGGATTCCTCTGCACCCACCCCCATGTTTCTGTCCACTGCTGGTAGTCCTCTGCACCCACCCCCATGTCTCTGTCCACTGCTGGTAGTCCTCTGCACCCACCCCCATGTCTCTGTCCACTGCTGGGAGTCCTCTGCACCCACCCCCATGTCTCTGTCCACTGCTGGCGTTCCTCTGCACCCACCCCCATGTCTCTGTCCACTGCTGGTATTCCTCTGCACCCACCCACATGTCTCTGTCCACTGCTGATAGTCCTCTGCACACACCCCCATGTCTCTGTGCACTGCTGGTAGTCCTCTGCACCCACCCCCATGTCTCTGTCCACTGCTGACAGTCGTCTGCACCCACCCCCATGTCTCTGTCCACTGCTGGTAGTTCTCTGCACCCACCCCCATGTCTCTGTCCACTGCTGGGAGTCCTCTGCACCCACCCCCATTTCTCTGTCCACTGCTGGTAGTGATATGCACCCACCCCCAATGTCTCTGTCCACTGCTGGTATTCCTCTGCAGCCACCCACATTTCTCTTTCCACTGCTGGTAGTCCTCTGCAGCCACGCCCATGTCTCTGTCCACTGCTGGGAGTCCTCCGCACCCACCCACATATGTCTGTCCACTGCTGGTATTCCTCTGCAGCGCCCACATATGCCTGTCCACTGCTGGTATTTCTCTGCACCCACCCACATGTCTCTGTCCACTGCTGGTAGTCCTCTGCAACCACCCCCATGCCTCTGTCCACTGCTGGTAGTCCTCTGCACCCACCCCCATGTCTCTGTCCACTGCTGGTATTCCTCTGCACCCACGCTCATGTCTCTGTCCACTGCTGGTAGTCCTCTGCAGCTACCCTATGTATCTGTCCACTGCTGGGATTCCTCTGCACCCACCCCCATGTCTCTGTCCACTGCTGGTAGTCCTCTGCACCCACCCCCATGTCTCTGTCCACTGCTGGTAGTCCTCTGCACCCACCGCCATGTCTCTGTCCACTGCTGGGAGTCCTCTGCACCCACCCCGATGTCTCTGTCCCTGCTGGTAGTGATATGCACTCACCCCCATGTCTCTGTCCACTGCTGGTAGTCCTCTGCAGCCACCCCCATTTCTCTGTCCACTGCTGGGATTCCTTTGCACCCACCCCCATGTCTCTGTCCACTGCTGGTAGTCCTCTGCACCCACTCCCATGTCTCTGTCCACTGCTGGTAGTGCACTGCACCCACCCCCATGTCTCTGTCCACTGCTGGTATTCCTCTGAACCCACCCCCATGTCTCTGCCCACTGCTGGTATTCCTCTGCACCCACCCACTTGTCTCTGTCCACTGCTGGTAGTCCTCTGCAGCCACCCACATGTCCCTCTCCACTGCTGGTAGTCCTCTGCAGCCACCCCCATGTCTCTGTCCACTGCTGGGAGTCCTCCGCACCCACCCACATATGCCTGTCCACTGTTGGTATTCCTCTGCAGCCACCCACATATGCCTGTCCACTGCTGGTATTCCTCTGCACCCACCCACATGTCTCTGTCCACTGCTGGTAGTCCTCTGCAGCCACCCTATGCCTCTGTCCACTGCTGGTAGTCCTCTGCACCCACCCCCATGTCTTTGTCCACTGCTGGTATTCCTCTGCACCCCCCTCATGTCTCTGTCCAGTGCTGGTAGTCCTCTGCATTCACCCCATGTCTCTGCCCACTTCTGGGATTCCTCTGCACCCACCCCCATGTCTCTGTCCACTGCTGGTAGTCCTCTGCACCCACCCCCATGTCTCTGTCCACTGCTGGTAGTCCTCTGCACCCACCCCGATGTCTCTGTCCACTGCTGGTAGTGATATGCACTCACCCCCATGTCTCTGTCCACTGCTGGTAGTCCTCTGCAGCCACCCCCATGTCTCTGTCCACTGCTGGTAGTCCTCTGCACCCACCCCCATTTCTCTGTCCACTGCTGGGATTCCTCTGCACCCACCCCCATGTCTCTGTCCACTGCTGGGAGTCCTCTGCACCCACCCCCATGTCTCTGTCCGCTGATGGTATTCCTCTGCACCCACCCCCATGTCTCTGTCCACTGCTGGTAGTCCTCTGCAGCCACCCACATGTCTCTGTCCACTGCTGGTAGTCCTCTAAACCCACCCCCATGTCTCTGTCCACTGCTGGTAGTCCTCTGCAGCTACCCTATGTATCTGTCCACTGCTGGGATTCCTCTGCACCCACCCCCATGTCTCTGTCCACTGCTGGTAGTCCTCTGCACCCACCCCATGTCTCTGTCCACTGCTGGGATTCCTCTGCACCCACCCCCATGTCTCTGTCCACTGCTGGTAGTCCTCTGCACCCACCCCATGTCTCTGTCCACTGCTGGTAGTCCTCTGCACCCACCCCGATGTCTCTGTCCACTGCTGGTAGTGATATGCACTCACCCCCATGTCTCTGTCCACTGCTGGTAGTCCTCTGCAGCCACCCCCATGTCTCTGTCCACTGCTGGTAATCCTCTGCACCCACCCCCATTTCTCTGTCCACTGCTGGGATTCCTCTGCACCCACCCCCATGTCTCTGTCCACTGCTGGGAGTCCTCTGCACCCACCCCCATGTCTCTGTCCACTGCTGGTATTCCTCTGCACCCACCCCCATGTCTCTGTCCACTGCTGGTAGTCCTCTGCAGCCACCCACATGTCTCTGTCCACTGCTGGTAGTCCTCTACACCCACCCCCATGTCTCTGTCCACGGCTGGGATTCCTCTGCAGCCACCCCCATGTCTCTGTCCACCGCTGGTATTCCTCTGCACCCACCCACATATGTGTGTCCACTGCTGGGAATCCTTTGCAGCCACCCACCCACCCACCCACCCCCTTGATGCAGTACACTGCTGTCCTGGACCTACACACACCCCAATATGAAGGTAACATGCTGCACCAGGCCGTAAGCCAACATTCGTGGCATGTGTACGCCTTGTATTCCAAATGTACTGGTGCCGTAAGGGTACGCGTGGTAAGGACCGTACCCACGCTCTGAGAGCGTGTGTACGGTCCATACCACGCGTACCCCTACGGCACCACTACAATAGTGGTACGGCCCGTACCCACACATTCATGGCGTGGGTACGGTGCGTATCACTATTGTAGTGGTTCCGTAGGTGTATGTGTGGTACGGCCCGTACCGAAGCTCTGAGAGTGTGGGTACGGTCCGTACCACACGTACCCCTGCGGCACCACGACTATTGAGATACGGACCGTACCCACGCTCTGAGAGCGTGTGTACGGGCTGTACCACGAGTACCCGTACGGCACCACGACTATAGTGATACGGACCGTACCCATGCTCTCAGAGCGTGTGTACGGGCCGTACCACGCGTACCCCTACAGCCCCACTACAATAGTGATACGGCCCGTACCCACACATTCATGGCGTGGGTACGGTCCGTATCACTATTGTAGTGGGGCCGTAGAGGTACGCGTGGTACGGCCCGTACACACGCTCTGAGAGCGTGGGTACGGTCTATATCACTATAGTCGTGGTGCCGTAGGGGTACGCGTGGTATGGCTCGTACACACGCTCTCAGAGCATGTATACAGTCCGTACCACGTGTACCCCTACGGCCCCACTACAAAAGTGATACGGACCGTACCCACGCCATGAATGTGTGGGTACGGGCTGTATCACTATTGTATTGGGGCCGTAGGGGAACGTGTACATGTCCACTTCTGCTGTTGCGGGACGCAGGGATTGGTGGACACGCCCCGCCAAGTGATCAGACCCTGGAGGTAATGTATGTCCTCCATATTGTAGGTTTTAATTTGGGTATGGAGTATGTTTCCTGCCCCTCACCCCCCCTTGGCCCCTAGGTGTTGTTCTCACCTTCTGCGGTGTGGGCATCGGGTTTGGTGCACCAGGTCGTAGGCTAAGAGGGCCGGGATGACACGTAGGATGGGGTCCATGGCTGTCCGTCGCATACCGGGGCTCCGTTTTCGCATTGGACTCAGATTTCTGGGTGTTTTTGGCTGCCGTAAAAAAATAGCTGTGCGGGGTGACGTAGGGACGATTCGTACTTGCTGGTCCATAGAACGCTGCCTGACTCCGTACGGACGTCGCGTACCCACTGTCCAGGATCAGCCTCGTAGGTACTTTTTTCGCCGTACGCTCTTTTGTACGATTCGTACGGAAATGGTATTTCTGTACGTATCGTACTTGCTGGATTGTACGGTTAATGTCCCGGGTACGAGTCGTACGGAGAATACGCTCCGTACGACGAATAGTACCCGGGTTTTACAGGATTGGAATCGGCACTTTACTGTTAAACAATTATTAAACTGATCGTTTTAATGTATTTTGTAATTTTAAAATTAAACAAAAATGCAATAAATAAATATGTATATATATATATATATATATATATATATATATATATATATATATATATATATATATACACATACCAATACCATAAAATCTATTGAAAAAAACATCCTATTATCAATTAAAACATTAAACTTCTTAAACATCTTTAAACTTAATTTTCCCACTCCAGTCAAGGCAACAGTAGGGAAAGTGTTGGATAGCAGAGTAGTGAAAATTACTATTCCCACTCCAATGAGTGCAACAGTAGGGAAAGTGTTGGATAGCGGAGGGATAAAAATTACTATTCCCAATCCATTCAGTGTAGCAGAAGGGAAAGTGTTGGATAGTGGAGAGGTAAAAATTACTATTCCCACTCCAGTGAGTATAACAGTAGGGAAAGGGTTTGATAGGCGGTGGGATAACATTTACTAATCCCACTCCAGTTAGTGCACCAATAGGGAAAGTGTTGGACTGCGTAGGGGTAAAATTTTACTATTCTCTCTCCAGTCATTAAAATAAAAACAACATATCGTCAACTAAATAACTTTTTTTTAAGTCAATAAAAAAAGATAAATATGTCACAAAATAAAAATATATTTAATATTAAAAATTAAAAAAATAAAAACATGTTTAAATGTTAAATACACACCACAAATGCTTACACATATTATATTAAATAAAATAAAAAAATAACTTTCAAACATATAAATATTATTATTTAGAAATGATTTATTAACAAAAACATTAAATAGTACATAAATGTAGTCTATTTTCTTGATAACCTATAACACCACGCAACTCACAAGACAACCCACATCAAAAATATAAATAAATGTACGTGCATAATTAACATAACTCATTTTCAATTAAACAAATATTATTAATCAAAAAATGAATTAAAACACATATAATTTAATTAACTTCCCAGCCTTTACACGTACAATCCCCACAACCCACACCTAAAATTAAACTGTAAAAAAAATAATTACACAATTTTAAAAAAAAACAATTAAATAACTAATAGTATTTAACAACTAATTATAAAGTAAGTAAAATTAATTTACTCCCCACCTTTCACCCCTACAAAACCCAAAACCCACACAAAAAGTAATTAAACAATTACCTTAATTAATAATCACTCAAATAATTAATATTATCAGCTAATTAATTAAGAATAAATTACTTTCAACCTTTAACCCTAAAAATCCCACAACCCATACCTAATATTAATGACATAATTTCTATATTTCATCATCATATAATTAATCAATATTAATTAACAATAATTAATAATTAATTAAAAATAAATTACTTACCACCCTTTACCCCCTACACCGCAACCCGCATCTAAAATTTATCAACCACTTTCTGGTCCCGATTCACAGAACTAACTTAAGACAAAATCATAAACTTACTACCATTTTGGTATTCACAGAAGGCACTTACTCATTTTGGTATTCACAGAAGGCACTTACTCATTTTGGTATTCACAGAAGTTAGGAGTCCTAAGTTTAGGACTCCTAAATGCCTTCTGTGAATACCGAAAGTCTTAAAATTAGGATTTTTCGCAGTTTAGTAGTAGTATAGTTAGGACTCCTAACTTTAGAACTCCTAAATGCCTTCTGTGAAAACCGAAAGTCTTAAAATTAGGATTTTTCTCAATTTAGTAGTAGTAAAGTTAGGAATCCTAACTTTATGACTCCTAAATGCCTTCTGTGAATACCGAAAGCCTTAAAATTAGGATTTTTCTCAGTTTAGTAGTAGTATAGTTAGGACTCCTAACTTTAGGACTCCTAAATGCCTTCTCTGAATACCGAAAGTCTTAAAATTAGGATTTTTCTCAATTTAGTAGTAGTAAACTTAGGACTCCTAACTTTAGGACTCCTAAATGCCTTCTGTGAATACCGAAAGCCTTAAAATTAGGATTTTTTGGAGATTAGTAGTAGTAAAGTTAGGAGTCCTAACTTTAGGACTCCTAAACTGAGAAAAAATCCTATTTTTAAGACTTTCGGTATTCACAGAAGGCATTTAGGAGTCCTAAAGTTAGGACTCCTAACTTCTGTGAATACCGAAGTGAGTAAGTGTCTTCTGTGAATACCAAAATGAGTAAGTGCCTTCTGTGAATACGAAAATGGTAGTAAGTTTAGGATTTTGTCTTAAGTTAGTTCTGTGAATCGGGCCTTCTATATTTAATTCAGTTAAACAGTTAGGTGTCGATTCCGATCTGTTAAAACCCGGGTACGAACCGTCATACGGAGCGTTTTCTCCGTCCGACTTGTACCCGGGAAAAACACCTTACAAACCCGCAAGTACGATTCGTCCTGAAATACAATTTACGTACGATTCGTAAAAAACACCGACCGACAAAAAAATACCCACAATTCCGATCCGGGACACTGCGTACTTGACGTCCGGACGGAGTCAGGCAGCGTTTCACGAACCAGCAAGTACGATCCGTGCCCACATCACTCCGCACGGATAATATTTTACGGCAGCCAAAAACTGCCGGGAAATCAGGACGACGCGCAGAAGGAGCACCTGTACGTGACGGACAGCCATGGACCCCATCCTACTTGTCATCCCGGCCCTCATAGCCTACGACCTGGTGCACAGGAACCGACGCAGACAACGCAGAAGGTCAGAACAACACCCAGGGGCAAAGGGGGGGCAGGGGCAGGAAACATAACCCCCACCCAAGTTACAAATTATACATGCCCTGTACATACCTGACCTCCAGGGCCTGGTCACTTCGGTGGGTGGGGGCGTGGTCACCAAGGCCTGCGTCCCGCCATAACAGAAGTGGACGTGGACGCGACCCGTCACCACAACAATTGTGGTACGCACCGTACCCACGCCTTAAGAGCGTGGGTACGGGTCGTACCACGCCTACCCCTACGTCACCCCAACAATGGCGGTACGGCCCGTACCCACGTTCTAAAGGCCTGGGTACGGCCCATCCCACCATTGTTGGGGTGACGTACGGGTAGGCGTGGTGCGACCCGTACCCACGCTCTGAAGGCCTGGGTACGGGCCGTACCCTCAATGTTGGTGTGCCGTAGGGATACGCCCGTACCCAGGCCTTCAGAGCGTGGGTACGGGTCGCACCACGCCTACCCCTACGTCACCACAACAATGGTTGGACGGGCCGTACCCAGGCCTTTAGAACGTGGGTATGGGCCGTACCGTCATTGTTGGGGTAATGTAGGGGTAGGCGTGGTATGACCCGTACCCACGCTCTTAAGGCGTGGGTACGGTGCGTACCACAATTGTTGTGGTGACGGGTCGCGTCCACGGCTTAGCATGGACAGAAGGGACCCGAGCAAGTGGGAGGCCGGTGATGGGAATGGAGGGGCGGGTAGAGATGGAGTGCTGCTTTCAGCTCTGGGAGCAGCCTCTGCCCCCTCTTGGAGCTCAGCCTCGGACCCGTCAGCGTCATAGTCGGTGGTGGGACTGGACAGGTCCACCGCCTCACTCCCCTCGCCCTCCGTGCCACTTGCTGCGCCAGACTCCCCAGCACTGGTGGCACCGGTGCTGGATCCCTCCTCCACGTCCGTGCCAGTGTCTCCCTCGGTTTCCCCCGACGATGCTGTGGGCAAGGTGAAGAGACAGGAAATAATCAGACACCTGCATACATATGACACATGAGTCCAAACTACATAGGTCACAGTGCATAGCATGAAAAGCAACATGAGTAACATCTACAATACTACGCACATATGTATGCCCTGCACCACACAGTTGGTTGACACACTATGCCACTGAGAAACAATGGAGAGCATGACACAACAGCAAATAACTTGATATCAAATTATACAGAGGAGCTAGTGTCTGGGGACCGTCGAGCACAGCATCTGGACCACACACCGTTGCCAAAAAAAGGATGAGCAGGAACCATGTCTTTTAACTTTTGGCACAAGCTGCAAAGCAAATACATTAAACCATGCACAACATGACTGGGACAATACTTGTTGAGTGTCTGTTCAGACATTCATCACACACAGGCCAGACCTGGCAAGGAGACATAAGGTTTGGACATGTAGGCCTTGCCCGCACAAACCCCCCCCACCTGAGACAATGTGATTGAAACAGAGGAAGTACTTACACCTCTTACTCGGGGATCACAAAAATGTCCTTCAAGAAATCCTGATTGTACACGAACTACCCCTCGTGCGCCTGACCACACATATTATTGACAAACAACCATCATCAGATAGTTGTACCGAGACACAAAGGCACTGGCCACCGTGAGTATGCACAAGCCAAATTGGGTCACCCTGTACAGTGGACACATGTAGCACACTTTACGTAAATACAAATGAGGCCAGGGTACAATGCCACAGAGGCCAACCTATGCTGAAGACACAGAGAATGTCCACATTGTTGGATGACACACATGATACCTAGGAAAAGGTGCCCCAGGAAACTGTAGTGGCCACACTCCTCCATGGTCCTGGATGGATATGACTGCAACAGGAGCGACCGCCCCTGCACTATGCATATCTCCCACTCATGCACATCATGTCCGAGGGCACAACATTGGTCATGCACGCTGTAAGGCAGTTCATTTTAAGACACACTCCTATGTCGGGACTCAGCATCAGTAACAACTATCATGGACCCCCCAATTACTGAACTGGACAGGGCAGAGGCAAGGTCCCAACACATGTCACAGACCACCCTGATGCTGCAAGCATTGGGCACTTGGATTTACTTCCAGGCTAGATAACCTTGTGCAAGAGTGACTACACACAAACCAGGGAACACATGTCAAGGAGGGTAAGGGAGGAAGAACAGCACCGGTTGACTTGGGGGAACAGGATATGCACTGCACATATAAACCCTGGCAGTGTATCCATGCGACTGAGCACTTCCAAAAGCTGGTGACACAAAACAAACACACATGTACCTACCCCCTTCCTGCTGCTGCTTCTCCTGTAAGCGCCTATCCATCTCTGGGAAGACCACCTCCAGGACACCCTTCATTAGGTGGGTCAGTCGGCGACGCCCGCCGTGGGGGCGTGGTGGTGAGTCCCCCAGCAGGACCCGGGCGATCCTCCTGGTCCAGCACCGGATATCCTGCCAGCGTTTCCTCACCTGGGCCAGACGCCGCTTGCGACCCTCTACCAACCTCACGGCCCTGACGGCCTGCTTCCAAATCTCCCCCTTGGCATAGGCGCCTACCTGTGAGGATGACAAAGTGAGACAACATCAATACACCTGCTACATGTCACAGAGACACACATTCGAACAATTTGGCTGGTTTGAACAGGGCATAGTATGCAGCCAACTCATTGCACCTTTGTCATAGGGACATTATCCTCTGGGAAAGGCCAAATGCACTACGTGGCATCGAAAGTACACAGGTGGCATGAGGGGTGTGACACAATCAATGATCATGGCTCACACTGTGCATCACAAGCAAAACCAGGATTAAGTACAGCACCTCAAAGCAGTCACATGCCCCAGGCCACTGACGAAACCCCAGCAGAGTATACAGACACACACAGGCACAGGACAATCACCTGCCATTGGCAACTGCGGCTACAAACCTCACTCTGCACATGTGCCACTTGACTGGGGGGTGTCACAGGTGTGGGGCTAGCTCAGCACGTCAAACACACAGCACTGCTCCCTGCTCACATCAGATGGGTAGGGTATATGCATCCTCCATGCAGCTGGGGTGCAACACTCCACATAGACACTCACCCACATGACAGGGGACTTACACACACACCAATGTCCAGGGGATGAACACATCATTTGGACACTCTCACCACAGCTACACTCAACTCACACACATCTGTGGGTACAGTCACCTGTCACACTGGGGGGACCACAGAATCACATCAGGACTGTAGAAAAAACATTCCCAAGAGGATTAGCCAAGCTGAATGTGGCATGCACCATGTAGTGATTGTCACAGTAAGCACTATGCAAGTGAGGAGTGCAGACATGAACTACATCATGCTCTGCATGGGAGACATGAGGCATTCCCCCCCCTGGGACCCACTCTAAACAACATTGCATGTCTGTCACACCTGGACACAATGCCAGAAGTGACAGTCACAAAAAAGGGGCACAGTCTAAGCTAGTGGAGTCAGCACTCACCTGCTCCCCTGGTCTCCCATACAGGCTGCGGTACTGTGGGAGGATGACATCCAGCAATGCCACATTCTCCTCCAGGGTGAATGGTTGGGCCCTCTCCACAGACCTGGACATGGTGCCAGAGGAATCACAAGCAGCAGCAGTGGTGTGGAATGAAAGGTTGTGCAGGCAAGTGCTCTCTCATGGGTCCTGGCTGCCTTATATCTGCCTTGCTGGGCTGTTTCATTTACAGGAGTACAGAGTGATTGGTCAATCTCATGTGCATCCTACGTTTCCTCCAATCCCTTTAAACCTACCCCAGTGAGGGCCTTTGCATGGTTCAAAATTTGTACAAAAGGGGGTGGTGATGGACGGAGCATCAGAACCAATCAAACACTCACACCCAGTCAACAGATCTGGGTTTGATCCATCACCGTTCTTTAGCCCACTCTGCCACCCCAGTTCAGACATGGCCATATGCAAATCAGTCTGACCCTGTGCCTCGTGGGAACAGTCCAGCCCGAACTTCCAAGCCATGCCTTCCCTGGACTGGAAACAAGCTTCCTAGGACCGGTTTCTGGCATTTCAGCCGTTTTCAGCCAGGCTTGCTTGAATCCAGTGGCAAAGTGAGCAAGGGACTCACGTCTGAGCATACCCTGCCAACTTATGGCGAACAAAGCGGTACAAAAGGGGGTGGTGATGGACGGAGCATCAGAACCAATCAAACACTCACACCCAGTCAACAGATCTGGGTTTGATCCATCACTGTTCTTTAGCCCACTCTGCCACCCCAGTTCAGACATGGCCATATGCAAATCAGTCTGACCCTGTGCCTCGTGGGAACAGTCCAGCCCGAACTGCCAAGCCATGCCTTCCCTGGACTGGAAACAAGCTTCCTAGGACCGGTTTCTGGCATTTCAGCCGTTTTCTGCCAGGCTTGCTTGAATCCAGTGGCAAAGTGAGCAAGGGACTCACGTCTGAGCATACCCTGCCAACTTATGGCGAACAAAGCGGTACAAAAGGGGGTGGAGATGGACGGAGCATCAGAACCAATCAAGCACTCACACCCAGTCAACAGATCTGGGTTTGATCCATCACCGTTCTTTAGCCCACTCTGCCACCCCAGTTCAGACATGGCCATATGCAAATCAGTCTGACCCTGTGCCTCGTGGGAACAGTCCAGCCCGAACTGCCAAGCCATGCCTTCCCTGGACTGGAAACAAGCTTCCTAGGACCGGTTTCTGGCATTTCAGCCGTTTTCAGCCAGGCTTGCTTGAATTCAGTGGCAAAGTGAGCAAGGGACTCACGTCTGAGCATACCCTGCCAACTTATGGCGAACAAAGCGGTACAAAAGGGGGTGGTGATGGACGGAGCATCAGAACCAATCAAACACTCACACCCAGTCAACAGATCTGGGTTTGATCCATCACCGTTCTTTAGCCCACTCTGCCACCCCAGTTCAGACATAGCCATATGCAAATCAGTCTGACCATGTGCCTCGTGGGAACAGTCCAGCCCGAACTGCCAAGCCATGCCTTCCCTGGACTGGAAACAAGCTTCCTAGGACCGGTTTCTGGCATTTCAGCCGTTTTCAGCCAGGCTTGCTTGAATCCAGTGGCAAAGTGAGCAAGGGACTCACGTCTGAGCATACCCTGCCAACTTATGGCAAACAAAGCGGTACAAAAGGGGGTGGTGATGGACGGAGCATCAGAAAAAATCAAACACTCACACCCAGTCAACAGATCTGGGTTTGATCCATTACCGTTCTTTAGCCCACTCTGCCACCCCAGTTCAGACATGGCCATATGCAAATCAGTCTGACCCTGTGCCTCGTGGGAACAGTCCAGCCCGAACTGCCAAGCCATGCCTTCCCTGGACTGGAAACAAGCTTCCTAGGACCGGTTTCTGGCATTTCAGCCGTTTTCAGCCAGGCTTGCTTGAATCCAGTGGCAAAGTGAGCAAGGGACTCACGTCTGAGCATACCCTGCCAACTTATGGCGAACAAAGCGGTACAAAAGGGGGTGGTGATGGACGGAGCATCAGAACCAATCAAACACTCACACCCAGTCAACAGATCTGCGTTTGATCCATCACCGTTCTTTAGCCCACTCTGCCACCCCAGTTCAGACATGGCCATATGCAAATCAGTCTGACCCTGTGCCTCGTGGGAACAGTCCAGCCCAAACTGCCAAGCCATGCCTTCCCTGGACTGGAAACAAGCTTCCTAGGACCGGTTTCTGGCATTTCAGCCGTTTTCAGCCAGGCTTGCTTGAATCCAGTGGCAAAGTGAGCAAGGGACTCACGTCTGAGCATACCCTGCCAACTTATGGCGAACAAAGCGGTACAAAAGGGGGTGGTGATGGACGGAGCATCAGAACCAATCAAACACTCACACCCAGTCAACAGATCTGGGTTTGATCCATCACCGTTCTTTAGCCCACTCTGCCACCCCAGTTCAGACATGGCCATATGCAAATCAGTCTGACCCTGTGCCTCGTGGGAACAGTCCAGCCCGAACTGCCAAGCCATGCCTTCCCTGGACTGGAAACAAGCTTCCTAGGACCGGTTTCTGGCATTTCAGCCGTTTTCAGCCAGGCTTGCTTGAATCCAGTGGCAAAGTGAGCAAGGGACTCACGTCTGAGCATACCCTGCCAACTTATGGCGAACAAAACGGTACAAAAGGGGGTGGTGATGGACGGAGCATCAGAACCAATCAAACACTCACACCCAGTCAACAGATCTGGGTTTGATCCATCAGCGTTCTTTAGCCCACTCTGCCACCCCAGTTCAGACATAGCCATATGCAAATCAGTCTGACCCTGTGCCTCGTGGGAACAGTCCAGCCCGAACTGCCAAGCCATGCCTTCCCTGGACTGGAAACAATCTTCCTAGGACCGGTTTCTGGCATTTCAGCCGTTTTCAGCCAGGCTTGCTTGAATCCAGTGGCAAAGTGAGCAAGGGACTCACGTCTGAGCATACCCTGCCAACTTATGGCGAACTAAGCGGTACAAAAGGGGGTGGTGATGGACGGAGCATCAGAACCAATCAAACACTCACACCCAGTCAACAGATCTGGGTTTGATCCATTACCGTTCTTTAGCCCACTCTGCCACCCCAGTTCAGACATGGCCATATGCAAATCAGTCTGACCCTGTGCCTCGTGGGAACAGTCCAGCCCGAACTGCCAAGCCATGCCTTCCCTGGACTGGAAACAAGCTTTCTAGGACCGGTTTCTGGCATTTCAGCCGTTTTCAGCCAGGCTTGCTTGAATCCAGTGGCAAAGTGAGCAAGGGACTCACGTCTTAGCATACCCTGCCAACTTATGGCGAACAAAGCGGTACAAAAGGGGGTGGTGATGGACGGAGCATCAGAACCAATCAAACACTCACACCCAGTCGACAGATCTGGGTTTGATCCATCACCGTTCTTTAGCCCACTCTGCCACCCCAGTTCAGACATGGCCATATGCAAATCAGTCTGACCCTGTGCCTCGTGGGAACAGTCCAGCCCAAACTGCCAAGCCATGCCTTCCCTGGACTGGAAACAAGCTTCCTAGGACCGGTTTCTGGCATTTCAGCCGTTTTCAGCCAGGCTTGCTTGAATCCAGTGGCAAAGTGAGCAAGGGACTCACGTCTGAGCATACCCTGCCAACTTATGGCGAACAAAGCGGTACAAAAGGGGGTGGTGATGGACGGAGCATCAGAACCAATCAAACACTCACACCCAGTCAACAGATCTGGGTTTGATCCATCACCGTTCTTTAGCCCACTCTGCCACCCCAGTTCAGACATGGCCATATGCAAATCAGTCTGACCCTGTGCCTCGTGGGAACAGTCCAGCCCGAACTGCCAAGCCATGCCTTCCCTGGACTGGAAACAAGCTTCCTAGGACCGGTTTCTGGCATTTCAGCCGTTTTCAGCCAGGCTTGCTTGAATCCAGTGGCAAAGTGAGCAAGGGACTCACGTCTGAGCATACCCTGCCAACTTATGGCGAACAAAACGGTACAAAAGGGGGTGGTGATGGACGGAGCATCAGAACCAATCAAACACTCACACCCAGTCAACAGATCTGGGTTTGATCCATCAGCGTTCTTTAGCCCACTCTGCCACCCCAGTTCAGACATAGCCATATGCAAATCAGTCTGACCCTGTGCCTCGTGGGAACAGTCCAGCCCGAACTGCCAAGCCATGCCTTCCCTGGACTGGAAACAAGCTTCCTAGGACCGGTTTCTGGCATTTCAGCCGTTTTCAGCCAGGCTTGCTTGAATCCAGTGGCAAAGTGAGCAAGGGACTCACGTCTGAGCATACCCTGCCAACTTATGGCGAACAAAGCGGTACAAAAGGGGGTGGTGATGGACGGAGCATCAGAACCAATCAAACACTCACACCCAGTCAACAGATCTGGGTTTGATCCATTACCGTTCTTTAGCCCACTCTGCCACCCCAGTTCAGACATGGCCATATGCAAATCAGTCTGACCCTGTGCCTCGTGGGAACAGTCCAGCCCGAACTGCCAAGCCATGCCTTCCCTGGACTGGAAACAAGCTTCCTAGGACCGGTTTCTGGCATTTCAGCCGTTTTCAGCCAGGCTTGCTTGAATCCAGTGGCAAAGTGAGCAAGGGACTCACGTCTTAGCATACCCTGCCAACTTATGGCGAACAAAGCGGTACAAAAGGGGGTGGTGATGGACGGAGCATCAAAACCAATCAAACACTCACACCCAGTCAACAGATCTGGGTTTGATCCATCACCGTTCTTTAGCCCACTCTGCCACCCCAGTTCAGACATGGCCATATGCAAATCAGTCTGACCCTGTGCCTCGTGGGAACAGTCCAGCCCAAACTGCCAAGCCATGCCTTCCCTGGACTGGAAACAAGCTTCCTAGGACCGGTTTCAGGCATTTCAGCCGTTTTCAGCCAGGCTTGCTTGAATCCAGTGGCAAAGTGAGCAAGGGACTCACGTCTGAGCATACCCTGCCAACTTATGGCGAACAAAGCGGTACAAAAGGGGGTGGTGATGGACGGAGCATCAGAACCAATCAAACACTCACACCCAGTCAACAGATCTGGGTTTGATCCATCACCGTTCTTTAGCCCACTCTGCCACCCCAGTTCAGACATGGCCATATGCAAATCAGTCTGACCCTGTGCCTCGTGGGAACAGTCCAGCCCGAACTGCCAAGCCATGCCTTCCCTGGACTGGAAACAAGCTTCCTAGGACCGGTTTCTGGCATTTCAGCCGTTTTCAGCCAGGCTTGCTTGAATCCAGTGGCAAAGTGAGCAAGGGACTCACGTCTGAGCATACCCTGCCAACTTATGGCGAACAAAACGGTACAAAAGGGGGTGGTGATGGACGGAGCATCAGAACCAATCAAACACTCACACCCAGTCAACAGATCTGGGTTTGATCCATCAGCGTTCTTTAGCCCACTCTGCCACCCCAGTTCAGACATAGCCATATGCAAATCAGTCTGACCCTGTGCCTCGTGGGAACAGTCCAGCCCGAACTGCCAAGCCATGCCTTCCCTGGACTGGAAACAAGCTTCCTAGGACCGGTTTCTGGCATTTCAGCCGTTTTCAGCCAGGCTTGCTTGAATCCAGTGGCAAAGTGAGCAAGGGACTCACGTCTGAGCATACCCTGCCAACTTATGGCGAACAAAGCGGTACAAAAGGGGGTGGTGATGGACGGAGCATCAGAACCAATCAAACACTCACACCCAGTCAACAGATCTGGGTTTGATCCATTACCGTTCTTTAGCCCACTCTGCCACCCCAGTTCAGACATGGCCATATGCAAATCAGTCTGACCCTGTGCCTCGTGGGAACAGTCCAGCCCGAACTGCCAAGCCATGCCTTCCCTGGACTGGAAACAAGCTTCCTAGGACCGGTTTCTGGCATTTCAGCCGTTTTCAGCCAGGCTTGCTTGAATCCAGTGGCAAAGTGAGCAAGGGACTCACGTCTTAGCATACCCTGCCAACTTATGGCGAACAAAGCGGTACAAAAGGGGGTGGTGATGGACGGAGCATCAGAACCAATCAAACACTCACACCCAGTCAACAGATCTGGGTTTGATACATCACCGTTCTTTAGCCCACTCTGCCACCCGTGTTAGTTAATTTGAGCATGATGTCACGTCAACAACCACTTTGCAACATAGTATATTGTCTCCAACCGACTTTTGCTGGCCATCTGATGAAAAATTTTGAAATGGAAACTCGGTCTCCATGACAACCAGCATGCATTTAGGCCCTTATACTTGTCCCTAATATGTCCCCCATGTAATTTCACTATCCACACACAGGTACGGTGCGTTTCACATCTACCCCTAGGGCACCACTACTCCAGTGATACGGTCCGTACACGTGTGTGTAGGGTCCGTATCACTATGCTAGTGTTGCCTTAGCGTACGCCATAGGGATACGGTCCGTACACGCATGTGTAGGGTCCGTATCAATATGCTAGTGTTGCTGTAGGCGTTAGCCATAGGGATACGGTCCGTACACGCGTGTGTAGGGTCCGTATCACTATGCTAGTGTTGCCGTAGGCGTGCGCCATAGGGATACGGTCCGTACACGCGTGTGTAGGGTCCGTATCACTATGCTAGTGTTGCCGTAGGCGTACGCCATAGGGATGTGGTCCGTACTCGCGTGTGTAGGGTCCATATCACTATAGTGGCAACACTACCATAGTGATACGGACCCTACACACGCCCTCAGAGCATGTGTTCAGTGCGTTTCACACCTTACACTGGTGACAGGCAGCACACAGAAAGGAATGGAGCTGTCATACTTGCCCAAGGCTGGACATCAAGTCATTGTCAGTGCAGTCCTACATGTCTCGGGCCTAGGTGTGTCAGGCTGTGATGTGGCACATATCTCCTCATGTTTGAACCCAATAGATGTGTGATGAGGTGTGCACACATGTCATGTGTGACGGTGCACTATGTGCCACTCATCCCCTTCACACCTTTTACATGTGTGCATGTAGTACAGACTTGTCGAGCACTGCATCACTGGCATGGCACAGTCACCAACACCCGCAACTGTCCCCTGATGCCAGGTACACGGATAATTACACCTGACATGTAACTACCGGCGTGGCACGATGTGACTATGTCATGTGTGTGTCATGTGTTCCCATGAGCTTGCGGTTGGTGTTCCATCAAATGCATCTGCAGTTGCTGCATCCAACATGTGTCTGTGTGTAGATGGGCATGGCACACAATTACGCACACCAGGCCACATGTGGAATCAGATGTAACGTTTGTATGTATGCATCGAACATGGACTTGCAAAACAAGGACATATCTGTGTAGTCTCAATGTATGTGTGATCAGTCTTGACATGTACCCCTTCATGGCAAGGTGTGTGGTCTGCCCTTTTTCTATGACATGTGACCTGTGCGTCTAGTGTTCCGCAACCTGTCTGTATGAGAAAACATCCTTCTTCTGCACATATGTGGATGTCTGTCACTCCTGTAATGCGTCTGCCTGTTCACTTACACTGGCCCACAACTAGTTTCATGGCATGTCATGTTGACCTTGAGAACCCACGCTTGTAGCTGGCTCTTGGTAGGAGTATCACCTGGCTGGCATACGTGTCCACGATATATTACACAGACCAGACTCTGTATGTAGCATATGTGTATTAGCTGTTGAACATGCGCTCAGTCCATTGACATTGGTAATGTACTCACTCTTCGTTATCCCTTCCAAATTAATGCAGGGCACCGCCTCTCCCCCGACCAATGCCAGACTTGGCTGCCCTGAGGGAACGTGACTGTATACGCCGCTACCGCTTCTCACAACCGTTGATTGAGAACTTGACAGCAAAGCTGGCACCACACCTCCAACCGCTGCACAGGTATCCTACTGCACTGACACCCAAGATGAAGGTGATGGCAGCCCTACATTTTTTTGCCACGAGTACGTTTCAATTGACATTAGCTGATGTTGGTGGCATGTCCCAGACAATGTTCAGCTGTGTCCTGCATGATGTTTTAGAGGCCATGTTGGTTCACCTGGATGAATTCATACATTTTCCAACTCGTGAGCAGTTGACAGGTGTCAAGGGTGAGTTCTATGCCCTGGGAGGGATGCCCCATGTCATTGGGTCTTTTGATGGGACACATGTGGCTTTGGTACCACCACAGGCACAGGAGGTAGCCTATAGGAACCGTAAACATTACCACTTCAATAATGCCCTTGTGGTGTGTCTTGCTAACATGCTGATTTCCCATGTCTGTGCTCGTTTTCCAGGATCAGCACACGATGCCTACATCATGAGGCGTAGCAGGGTGCCTGAAATGATGCTGCAGCTGCGCAACGAACGAGCATGTCTTGTTGGTGGGTAGACTCTGTTAGTACTGTATTTAGCGGTATCTTTGTATCTCACAGCTTCTCCTGACCCACTTCTGTCCATGATGTTTCCATGTAGGGGACTCTGGCTATCCCAACATGCCATGGCTGATCACGCCTCTCCGCAACCCCAGCACGGCTGCCGATCACCGGTACAACAACGCCCATGGCCAGACTAGGCGAGTGATTGAGAGGACTTTTGGCCTTCTGAAGAGCCGATTCCGGTGCCTGCACAAAACTGGCGGGTCCCTCCCATATGCACCAGTGAAGGTTTGCAAAATCTTCCTTGTGTGCTGCATGCTGCACAACATGGCAGTGGAGAAGGATGTGCCACTCATCCTGGATCCGGATGAGCAGGAACATCGACCCGTGGAGGATGAAGGGCTTGGTCACGAGGCAAGTGATGTGGAGGAGGAGGAGGAGGAGGAGGACATCCGGAGTCAGCTCATATGCAACTTCTTCTCAGAATGGTGAGTTCCAGTGTCTGAGTGTGCACGCATTGAGCCTTGTGTGGCATGTGTTGCAATGTGTGGGTCCATCTGCATGTATGCTAAGTGACTCAGAGGTGTGTTTGGATGTGTCACTCGAGTGATGATGTCATTAAACTAATTGTAGGTGAGACACTCTATTTTCACCTAGCATGTTGACTACCTTATACGTGTCGAGTACATACCCATGTATGCGGATGAGCATCTTTTGGCTGACTTCTTGTGTGTCTCTCATCCCCAGATATTTGCGCATGCTGTCTGCTGGTGGCATCGTTGTGCTCCTGCTATTCCTCATGAGTACAGCAACGTGTGCTGACTCTGCGTTACATGCACGGACATGGTGAAAAGTCTCCTTTGGGTAAGGATTTCAGCACGGCTTTTTGGGTGTGGTAGTTGTTTACAATGTGTGTGCACTGCTCCTGTGCATGTTTTGTTACTATGCATACATGTTGACTCACCATGGGGCACATGACATGTAGCAGGATTCACATGAATTGATAGTCACACTTGGTGACAGTCATCTGTAATGGGATTGTGAATTGTGATGAAGGCATCAATGTGTGTAACACTGCCCTCGGAAACATACGGGATGCACCGGGTTGACATAGTGTGGGACATCCCCATAAGAGGCTCAATGGTGAATAGCAGCCTCTCCGTGAGCAGCAGGGGGTGTTTGGCTCAACCCCGTCACTTGTGTGCCAGTTCAATGGATTTCCAGCATCTGTGGTGCAAAGGGGGGTGCCAGTGTAGGTCCCACATATTCATCCACATGACCTGTGCGTATGTTCATATTGATGCTTTTGTCTTCGTGCAAGCCTGAATAATAAAGGTGTCCCTCAGCCTCCAAGGTGCCTCATCTCTGTCAATGCAGGTCTCTTGCCACTGTGCATGCGGCATCTCTGGCATAGTTATCAGAGATTGTGCATATGAGTCTATGTGTAGATTAGCAAGATGCAGGCTGTTTGTCAGGGATTTGATTCTGTATTGTGCATGAAGTCCATGGCTGTGTATGTATTTTTGCATCTCTGTCCGCACAATGGGCACTCAACACCTGCTGAGTGTTTGTTTCCTGTGCGCAGCTCGCCCTTCAGTTTCCTGATCCGGTGTCAGTCATCTTTGCTGATTGTGCATCCATTGTCTCTGTGTGTGCCATGTTGAACCAGACACTCCTTCCTTAACATACACCTTTTGCAGTAGTCCTTTACGACATCCTTGTCTTTGTGTGCAACTTGTGGCATGGTTTTCAGGACATGCCGCCTGCTGCTGCAGGCCCTACAGCAAGGGCACACAAAGTTTCAAGATTTGGCCACACACACGCCTCTAAGATGCTCCTCCCTTCCTCCCTCCACCCATTCATTTGGGTGTCATCAGCTTATGTGTGACACAGTTGCGGCCACGCGGTGGCAAAGGCTGGACCGTCTGCACATGCTAGGTGCACATTGCACGAGCCTCGTGTCCTTGCATGAGCCACATCACGCTACAGTATGATGTTGCAGCCACCCTCCAAGCAATGTCCATCCAAAACATCTGTTGCCTGCACTCAGGCATGCACTAAGCGCCCACACCACACCTTTGCATAATGAGTGTGCAACTCCAACTGCCTACACAGCGCTGGCACGCCTTCCAGGCCCTGTCACACCAACCAGGTCATGTCCCTCCTACTCCCCACCTGCTTTGTACCCCAAAAAGGCCATGGAAGTGGGACTCCAGGCCTCTGCATGTAGTATGGTGTCATTGTCGGACACATGGCACAGGTATCATGTCTCAGCGTGTCAGTCTACAATGTGTCCAGGATCCCCCTCTACACCATCACATGCGCACAGCATCTCATCATCATCTCATGTGCCATTGACAGCCAGGTGCTCCTCACCCTCCCCAAAGACGCAGACCTTGCCAGTTCTCTTATTCAATAATGCATGAGATCCATTGGCAGATGGCTGAACATCAGCCACCTGAGGCTGGACTTGTGCAGGACTGAGGTGATCATCTGCGGATTGTTCCCTTACAGCTGGGTCAACTGCTTGTGTCCCACCCGCAAGAGCCCTGTACAAGCACCCAGTGGCCACGCACACAAGCTGGTGTGCATCATGGATTGCTTGCTCACATGTGCTATGCTGATCACCAGCATTTGTACCTCAGGCTGCAGCACACTCTGCATTATGCACATGATCCCCAGATCGATCCACCTCAAGGCAAGACAGACCATCCCCCAGGTCCACTACGAAATCCGTGTCGAATCCTACCCTGCCCTCTACGGAGCAAGTACATTACAACTCCCATGAAACTTGTCCACATCCAGGGTGCATCTGCACAGCTCTGCTTCAACATCCGGCGCCCCAGCCACATCACTGTCCAGCAGAGATAGCTGCAATGGATCACTGTCTGATGCAGGATGACCTTCACACTCCACACCCACACTTAGGAGGCAGGCCACGACCACGACCCCAAAACAACCTTGTGGCACTGTCATCCAAGACCCCATTGTGCCATCTCTGTGCATCCAACCTTGGCCTGGCCACCATTCTCCACATCCACCTTACTCCAGCATGCAGGACATAGTTCTCCCACCTGGCTAAACATACCTGGTACTCCCTCCCCAGGAAACTCCACATGAGCCCTGACCTCTGCGCATTAATGATGCTCTTCAAAATAGGTCTGTCCGCACAGTTTTGCAAGCCCCCCCCTCAGCAGGTTGAGCCCATCACGGGTGAGTATAGTGCTCCATGTCTGTATTGAATGATACATTGTGACCCATGTGTGTCCTGTGCCAGACTGAGATCCCAGGGTATGGATGGTTGGAGTTACTTCAACACTCAGGCATAGTTTGACATTACAACACACACATGTTGTGGAATAATGCAAAATGACGGCAACATCTCATGATTTTGAGTATTTTTATTTGTGGTGGGGTATGTGTTTTGGTGGATGAAAAGAGGTGCTCGCCGGGTGTCTAGAATCCAAAGTTCACAGGGGGAGTTGGTATCCTTGGCATTGGAAGTCATCAGAGTCCATGCCACAGTCTTGGTCATCATTGGTCAGACTGTGACCAGCAAGTCCATGTGGCAGAGAATGTCATTGAATGAGGTGCTGCTGTTGCGCCAGAGGGCCACGTGCCAGGCCAGGTGACCTGGGAGACGTTGATGGTCCGCTGACTCTCACGGTCTTTTCCGTGGACGACCCACCTTCCTCCGGGGACCCTCAGATGCATGCCTTGACGATGTTTGTGATGCTCCGTCGGACGAATCCTCCTCCTCCTCATCCCTCCCTGTGGCTGGTGGTGATCTTCACCTGGTGGCACAGGGAGGGTTGCCCATGTTGTCAGCAATCCAATGGAGTGAACGGCTCATGTCCGTTTGCACTGCCATGAGCTCAGCCAGTCTTGCCTCCATCCGTCCTTGGTGTTGTCGTTGACTGGCATGTTGCTCGGCCTGCAGGTTCTTCATCTCCTCGAGGGTCCCCTTGATGTCTGTGAGGGTCTCCACTACCTGGCTGATGCCCCTGGTGTCACGCCGGTATGTGTCCAGGATGTGGCGTATGTGTGCCATACCGGTTCCCTCAGCTGGCTGGTCAGGTTCTCGCCTCCGCCGTCCTCCACTCCCACCACCCCTGCCCACACGAGCCTGGCCTGCCGTTGTGGGCACATCGGGTCTACGGGACCCCTGAGGGATGGCATTTGCGGGGTCGTCTGCCTCCTCCTGGGTTCCCGGAGAACCTTGTCCCTCCTGGTCAGACTGGCTGTGTTGTTCAGTGCAAGCAGGGCTCCTGGGTGTTTCCTGAGATGTGGCAGGAATGGGTGTGGTGGTTGGCACAGTTGTACATGATGCAGGTGCTGCATTGGCTTGGGCACCAGAGGGGCCAGGTTGGTCGGGGTCATCCACGGAGTGGTGTGAGTCGTCGCTGCCGGTGGGATCTTCTTGACGCCGAGCCTGGACCTGTGATTCTTCCCCCCAGTGTTGGGGGGAGATCCATGACGTTGCCCTGTGTGTGAGAGAGAGACAATGTTAATGGTGTTTCATGCGACATCCATGTTTGATACATATTCAAGTTGGCACAGTTCCTCCAGGTAGTTGGATATGCCTGGCATTCCTCTCAATGTACACTTGTGGATGGGTATGTTGCGGGGGACAGTTTGATGTGTTCTCCTGAGTCTTTGGCCTGTGGCATTAATGGTAGCCTGCTTATTTGGCAATGGATTGGTCTTGTTGTGTCACATGTCCATTGTGGAAGTGGCAAAATCCGTTGCCTGCCCCGGGGGTGTGTGGTTGTGTAAGGGGTGGGGGGGGGTGTGACCGGGCATGCTGTTGGGTGTGGTGTGATTTGTCATTGGATCTACCAGGTGATGTGTCTATCCCCTCATGGTGCATGCTGGCATGACAGTGAATGTGAGTTCCTGTGCTAGGTAGGTGGCATGTGGAGTTGGTGTTTGAGTGTACAGTGGTCACAGGAGGGCCTTGTGCTGTCTACAGCAGGGCCAAGTGTCATCTACCTTGTCTGTACTTGGCAAGTCCCTGTGCATTGAGCATGGTGCATGGGTATGTCCCTAGGCCACAGCTTTCCACACTTTTCCTGTTGGTGACACACTTTTTGTAGATGCATCATTTTGGGAGACAGTAAGGCAGTGTAGCGAGCGAGCGTAGCGAGCGAGGTTGAACCGGCTGACGGTTTGAACTGAAAGTGGGCAAATGGTGCATTTTCAAGACAATTAGAGAAAGCAGGCAGGTTACTAAAGCATTTGTGAATCAGTTCTAAGAAACACTGTGAGTGGCAAAACTGGGTGTAAGGTTAGGTTTGTGCCTGAAGCAAGGATCTACTCATGCACACATTGACACATGCCCCAGTGATTTTTGTCACAAAAAGGGCTGGTTCACGCACTGCCAAACCTTGAAACCATGCACTAAGTCCACCTGCTGACGAGCGAGCAAACCCAAACCACCCAAGGGGGATTCGTTCTCCCTCTGTCTCCCTCTCTCTTTCTCCCTCGGTCTCCCTCTCGGTCTCCCTCTCAGTCTCTGTCTGTCTGTCTCAGTCTCTGTCTGTCCCTGTCTCTGCCTCTGTCACCCTCAGTCTCCCTCTCTGTCTCCCTCTGTCTCCAGCCCTCTGTCTCCCTCACTCCCTCCCTCTCTCCCTCCCTCTGTCTCCCTCCCTCCCTCTGTCTGTGACCCTCTGTCACCTCAGCCCAGCTTCCTGGGCACACACACTTTGCAGGTCTTTCAAAGGCCATTTGCTTGTTCATGAGGCTTAGTTTTGAATCGCCCGGCCCCCATAGAGCAGAGTGTCTCTGAGTCTGCGCTGCTGCGGCGGTGTGTGCTGACACTCTTTCAAAGGGATGCCTCTTCATTAGCTGCTGTTAAGTGCTAAATGGCCGTTCATACCAATGTCATCCTGCGACGCGCCCACCATTTTCAGGCAACACAGTACTGTGTCGGGAGATCCTGTTTGGAGGGCTCTTCCCTAGGCCATATGGGCTGAGACATTGGTGTCTGATTCTGAGTTGCACAATGTGTTTTGGGAGGCCCAGCATTGCGGACATCCAGTCTTGTGTTCGTGTTTTGTGTAGCTTGTGACTTGGCATGGCCTTGCTTAGTGAATGGGGCATGGACCCGTTTGTGGCATGTGCGTGTTTTTTGAGTGTGGATGTGTCCGGTGAGGGCTTTGGGGTAGTTGCGTGCATGATTTTGAGTTGGGTTGTGGATGCGGTTCCCCCATGTAACGTGAGTTGTTTGTGTACTCACCAGGCTCTGCGACTCCTTCAAGTCCATGTACTCCCACCGGTGGAAGCGTGCCCATCACCTTCTCCTCCCAGGGATGGTAATGTACTGGTCTGCGGGGGGCACCACTTCCAGTGATGTGGGTCTGGGTGTGCTCTTCATTCATTTTTCTCTTGACCGCACTCCGCAGATCGTACCACCTGGCTTGGCATTCATGCCTGGTCCTTCTGATGGCCGCAACAGCATTGACCCGATCGACGATCCTCTGCTACATGGCTGATTTCTCCGCTATGCTGGTCTGTCTGACCAATGTTCCAAAGAGCTGTGCCTCGACTCTGATGACTTCGTTGACAAGGATCTCCAGCTCCTCCGTTGTGAACTTTGGATTCTTGTCTGTGGGCATGGTGTGGGGTGTGGGTGTGGATGGTTGTGGGTGTGTGGGTGTGGATGTGACGGTGTGGGTGTGAATGTGATGAGGGGGTGTTTGTGAAGGTGGTTGTGTGAAGGTGTGCAAGTGTAAGGTGTAGTCAAGGTTCAAGTATGGTGCAGTGGTTTGTAAGTGGGGACTGGCAGCAGTGAGTCTGTTGCAAAGGCTCATGGTTTTTGTGTGTGGGCCCTTTTTATTGGTCCATTTGTGGGTGTGGCTGTGTTTGAATTTTGGGTCGGTGTGTAATAAGAGGTGCTTGTGGTTTGGGCCTCTGTTTACCTGTTTGGATGTTGCAGGTCAGTGTATTCGATGTATTTGGGCTTGTTGGACGTGTTTTGTGGTGTTGTGCGATTCGAATTGACCCTCCTTGTGGTGTTTTACAGTGTCCTGGTTCAGTACGAGTGGTTTTCGCATCTCTAAGGTGCGTACATCCGCCATGTTGTTGTACAGTGCTCACATTTGCAATGGTGTAGTACGATTCATACATGCATGATGCTGGGTGAGGGTGCTAGTGTAGGGGCCTGGGGTAGGGTGTCTACAGGCACGGGGATGGGGTACGGTGTTGGGGTACGGTGCGTACAGGCACGGGCATGGTGTAGGGGCCTGGGGGTACAGGGCATACATACGGGGGACCGGGGGTACGGTGTGTCCATACGGGGGGGGGCTGGGGGTACGGCGCATACATAGGGGGCCTGGGGGTATGGTGCATACATACGGGGGGCTGGGGGCACAGCGCGTACATGGGGGTACGGCGCATACATACAGGGGACCGGGGGTACGGCGCGTACATAGGGGGGGCTGGGGGCACGGCACGTACATACGGGGGCTGGGGGCACGTCGCGTCCATACGGGGGGGCTGGGGGTGCGGCGTGTACATACGGGGGACCGGGGGTACGGCACATACATAGGGGGGGCTGGGGGCACGGCGCGTACATACGGGGGCTGGGGGTACATCGCGTACATACCGGGGGCTGGGGGTACGGCGCATACTTACGGGGGGGGTGTTCGGCGCATATGCGGGCGCATGTTTAGAAGTGTACATAAGTGCTATAGAAGTTCGCTCCGCACGTTGTTTTTTCCATACGGTTGTACAGTCGGACGGACGGGACGGATCGTACTTGCGCGCTCTGACTTCATTTTTATGAATTGTATGTAAAAATGTACGGGGACGTGTCGGGGACTTTTCCCGATCCGATGACGTGTCGGGGAATTTTCCCGATGCGATTCGTATGTAGTTTTTCACATATGAATTGTACTTGCCCGTTTGTACGGGACTTGTACGATTCGTACGTAAAAAATACAAAGACGAATCGTACGGGGAATATTTCTAATGGATCGGAATCGGCACCTTAATATTCATTAACAACTAATTATTGATTAATTAAAAATAAATTACTTACCACCCTTTAGTCAAATAAATCTCACAACCTGCACCAAAAATTAATTAAACTATTTTCATATTTAATTTTCAATTAATTAATTAATAATGATTAACCACTAATTACTATATAATTAAAAATAAATTACTTCCCACCCTTTACGCTCTTAAACCCCACCACTCTCAGCTATAATTAATTACACAATTTCCATTTTTAATTTCCATTAATTAATTAATATTAATTAACAACAAATTAATAATTGATCAGAATAAATTACTTCCCACAGTTAACACTATAAAACCTCAATTTAAATAAATATTATTAAATAAAAAAATATCATTAATGTATTATAATTAAATTACTTCCCACCCTATTTCCCTATAATCCCACAACCCGCTATGGAACTAAAAAACGCAAAATGTAATAAAAAATAAAATTGATAACTACTAAAAATGTAACACATAGGAGGATGTAGCTTTACAGTTAGAGAGGTCGAGTTAAAAGCTGGGGAATCGGGTTTTAGTCTTGGCAACAAAGTTCCACATCCTGTGATTCTAGGCAAATCACATAATCTCCCCATGTCTAACAAAAATGTATGTTTCCATGTGTAACGAAACTGGTGCTCATGTAAAGCGATCTGCTACGTGATGACTCAGGTCTAGTTTGCGCTACAAAAAACAAACAAAAACAAAAAACATAAACAATACTTATAAAAACTTCACATACATTTAAATTATATACTAAAATACATAACACTAATTAAAAAATCGATATTTTAAACAACGATATTTTTGCATATGATATTATTGACTTCTATATTTTTAAAAACAATGTCTTACCTTCAAATCGACATTCTTTTTTTCAAATCATTTTTATTGAATTTTCCAAGAAAAGAGCAAATAAATAATGATAAACACAATGGTACGATGATAAACAATGGTAAAATGAAAGAATAATGGAAAATGAAAGAATACTGAGAAATCATTAGAAAAAAACAAAGTAAAATAAAAAACAATAAGTTACTCAAGTGCATTTCCGTGATAGTTGCAGTGAAGCTGAAGAGACATACAGGTGGTCAAACAAGCACAGTTTTTACATGTGTAATAGTAGTAAATACAATACAGTACAGGTGTATCACCGAGGAGAAGCTGGAGAGACATACAGGTGGTCAAACAGGCACAGTTTTCATATGTGTAATAGTAGAAAGTACAATACAGTGCAGTTGTACCACCGAAGATATAGCATTCTATAAGCATAGCATTATAGGAGATTGATAAAATTTTCACGGTGGGTCGTATATGAAGGAAAAGGCATCTAGGGACTTCCATAGTTTCCTTCAAATCGACATTCTTGACCATGATATTCTTGCTGTCAATATTTCTCACTGACGATATTTAGGACTCGATGTTACCGAAATTCGAAATTTCCAACTAAAAATTTTGGGGCCAATTCCGATTCCGGCCACAAAACATACCGACCAACACGGACCCGGACCGGAGACCGACCGACCGACACAGACTGTCGCCGTACGACCCGTGCAATACGATGCAACGCGTGTGAATTACAACCGACACGTACGGAATACAAGCCGTACGACCGAGCCGTAGGGAAAATAGTGATCCGGCTGGAAAACCGACGCGATTTTCACCGACCGACACGAACCCGGAATGAACCCGACCGACCCATACCCGCGATGTCCGACCCACGCAGTACGATGCATTGCGTGTAAACCCAGACCGACTCGCATGGAGAACAAGCCGCATGACCGACACGCACAGAAAACCGGGCCCACAAGTAATAGAGATCTCCGTGACCGACGCATATGAAACATAGAAGATAGGCAGTGTGAACGAGGCGGAGAAGCCCGCACGAGACAACATCAGCGTCCGTTTCCATCAGATAAACGTCTCCTTCATGTCTACAAAACCCAAAAGAAAAAAAATTAAAAAAGGACCAAACAAACAATGAGAAAGTCAATAAATATCAAATAAAAAATACCTGGGACAAAGACACACCCACAACTCCAATCAATCAATCAATCAATACATTTATAGAGTGCGCTACTCACCCGTGAGGGTCTCAAGGTGCTGAAGGGAGGGGGGGTCTGCTACTGCTCGGATAGCCAGGTCTTGAGGTGTTTCCTGAAGGTGAGATGGTCCTGGGTCAGTCGTAGGTGTGCGGGGAGGGAGTTCCTTGTCTTGGATGCTAGGTAGGAGAACGATCTCCCTCCGGTGGTGGTTCTGCGAATCCGTGGGACGGTGGCGAGGGCGAGGTTGGCGGAGCGGAGCTGGCAGGTCGGAGTGTAGAACGTGAGGCGGTTGTTGAGGTATTCAGGGCCCATGTCGTGGAGCACTTTGTGTGAGTGGGTGAGGAGCCTGAACGTGATCCTTTTGCTGACGGGGAGCCAGTGCAGGTTACTCAGGTGGGCAGATTTGTGGCTGTGGCGTGGGATGTCGAGGATGAGTCGTGCGGAGGCGTCCTGTATGCACTGAAGTCATTTCTGAAGTTTGGTTGTGGTTCCTGCGTATAGGGCGTTCCCATAGTCCAGTCGGCTGGTGACAAGGGCCTGGGTGACCATCTTTCTGGTTTCAGTGGGGATCCACCGGAAGATATTCTGGAGCATGCGCAGGGTGTTGAAGCATGAGGATGAGATGGCGTTGACTTGTTTGGTCATTGTGAGGGAGGAGTCCAGGATGAATCCCAGGTTGCGTGCGTGGTCCGTGGGTGTCGGTGCGGTGCCCAGCGCTGTGGGCCACCAGGTGTCGTCCCAGACGGATGGGGATTGACCGAGGATGAGGACTTCTGTCTTGTCTGAGTTCAGTTTCAGACGACTGAGCTTCATCCATTCCGCGACGTCTTTCATTCCTTCCTGGAGGTTGATTTTGGCAGTGGCTGGGTCTTTGGTGAGGGAGAGTATCAGCTGGGTGTCGTCGGCGTAGGAGATGATGTTGAGGTTGTGTTTGCGTGCGATGGCGGCGAGGGGGCTCATGTAGATATTGAAGAGGGTTGGGCTGAGCGAGGAGCCCTGGGAACGCCGCAGATGATCTCAGTGCCCGCGGAGCGGAAGGGAGGGAGGTGGACTCTCTGGGTACTGTCGGAGAGGAATGGAGTGATCCAGTCCAGGGTTTTTCCTTGGATCCCAGCTTTGTGGAGGCGGGTTATTAGGGTGCGGTGGCAGATGGTATCAAAGGCGGCTGAGAGGTCTAGGAGGATGAGAGCGGCTGTTTCCCCCGTTGTCCAGCAGGGTCCTGATTTCGTCGGTGGCTGCAATGAGGGCAGTCTCGGTGCTGTGGTTGGCTCGAAATCCGGACTGGGATGGATCGAGGGAGTTGTTTGCCTCGAGGAATGCAGTCAGCTGTTTATTGATGATCTTCTCGATGACTTTTGCCAGAAAGGGAAGAAGAGAGATGGGGTGGAAGTTCTTGAGGTCTTTTGGGTCCGCTGTGGGTTTCTTCAGAAGGGCGTTGATCTCTGCATGCTTCCAGCTCTCTGGGAAGGTGGCTGATGTGAGGGATTTTTTTATGACGTTCCGGAGGTGGGGTGCGATGATGGTGTCGGGTTTGTTGAAGATGTGGTGAGGGCATGGGTCAGAGGGGGAGCCAGAGTGGATGGTGTTCATGATGTGGGTGGTGTATTCAGTGCTGACGGGTTCCAGGCACTGAGGGTGGTGGTGTGGTCGTTGGTTTGGTGACTGGAGGCAGAGTCTGGGAGCCGAAGCTGTCGTGTATATTGGCGATCTTGCGGTAGAAGAACGTGGCGAGGGAGTTGCAGAGGTCTTGCGACGGTGTGATGTCGTTGCTGCTGGCGCTGGGGTTGGAGAGCTCTTTTACGATGCTGAAAAGTTCCTTGCTGTTGTGGGTGTTGTTGTCCAGCTGCTCTTTGAACGATGTCCTTTTGGTGGTGCAGATCAGCTGGTGCTGTTCGCGAGTGGCGTTCTTGAGAGCTGTCATGTTTTCTGTCATCCGTTCATGGCGCCAGGTTTTCTCAAGAGTTCGGCAGGATTTCTTTGATTCTTTGAGGGCATCAGTGAAACATGTGATTTTCCTGTTGCCGGCCTTGCCTGGAGGGTTCTTTAGGGGAGCAAGGGCGTCGGCACAGTTGGTGATCCACTGTGCGAGATTGTGGGCTGCGTTGTTGGTGTCAGAGGTGACGGTTGGTGGGTTCTGGCTCAATGATGTAGTTAGCTGGTCTGTGGTGACTTTGCTCCAGCATCTGCTGGGGATCTGTTGTGGGCGGTGGTGGGATATAGTCTTCTTGAAGGTGAAATGGATGCAGCTGTGATCGGTCCAGTGTAGTCCGGTGGAGGGGCTGAAGGAGATGTGGTTGCTGGTGGAGAAGATCGGGTCGAGCGTGTGGCCAGCGTAGTGGGTGGGGTTGTTCACCAGTTGCTTGAGTCTGAGGTTGGCGAGGTTGTCGAGCAGGGTGGTGGTGTTGTTGTCGTTATTGTTCTCCAGGTGGAAGTTCAGGTCCCCTAGGAGGATGTATTCTGATGAGGCGAGGGCATGCGGGCTGATGAAGTCGGCGATGGTTTCACTGAATTGTGTGCGCGGGCCCGGGGGTCTGTAGATGAGGGTTCCTCTGAGGGTGGTCTTGGGGACGATGTGGATCTGGAAGTGTAGGTGTTCGGCAGCGGTGAGGGTGTCTTCGGTGTTGGTTGTGATGCTTATGGTGTTCCTGTAGATGATGGCGATACCTCCTCCGGTTTGGTTGACGCGGTCCTTGCGGGTGATCTTGTAGCCATCCGGGATGGCTACGGTGATATCGGGGGCTGAGGAGGCGTTCATCCAAGTTTTCATGAGGAAGGCGATGTCCGGTGCTGTTGTATTGAGGAGGTCCCAGAGTTCGACGGCGTGCTTGTGGATGGAGCGGGTGTTGAGTAGGATGCACTTGAGGTGGTTGTTGTTGTTGCTTGGTCCGGGGGGCGGGGTGCAGGTTCGGAGGCAGGTGAATTTGCAGGCTTGGCAGGTGAAGGGTCCGTGGGTGCTCTTCGGGGTAGCTTGGTAGCAGGCAGGTGCTTGTCCGGTGTTGAGTGCGTTGAGGGTGGCAGTGTCGTATCTCAGTCGGGTTTCCTGAATTTGGCGGGGGGCCAGGGGTTCTGGCACAGGGCGCGGTCCAGGCACGGACGGGTGCAGACAGACTTGCCTTTGGCGCATCTTTGGCGCACCCGCGGCGCGCGTCCACTGCACGCGTCCGCTGCGTGGCCTCCATATAAGGGGCTGTGGGAGGGAGGAGCAGCTGGGATGCGGGAGTAGGGTGGCGAATTGGAAATAAGGGGGGGCGGGGCTGCAGGGACGCAGCGGCGGGAAGAAGCGGTGAGACAGAAGGCAAACGGGGCAGGGGGGTCACAAAAGGGCACAAAGGGCACAAAACTACACAAAAGTAATGGCAATGTGGGAAAATAAAAGAATAAGGTCAGGACAAAGGCAACAGGTTAGGAAAAACGACGGAGTCAGGCAGGCACAGAAAACAATCAAGAACAGTCAGAACAGCGCAATGGCAGCGGGACAGCGACACAGGGAGGACCGTGTGGCGGCTGAGGGGGGCGACCTACCTGGAGACAGGGTCAAGGGTTGCTCCCTTCACCACCGCGCAGCCTCCATATGAGGGGCTGTGGGAGGGAGCAGCAGCTGGGAGGCAGGAGTGGGGCGGCGAATGGGAAATCAGGGGGGCGGGGCCGCAGGGACGCAGCGGCAGGAAGAAGCAGTGGGACAGAAGGCAAACGGGGCAGGGGGTCACAAAAGGGCACAAAGGGCACAAAAGTACACAAAAGTAATGGCAATGTGGGAAAATAAAAGAATAAGGTCAGGACAAAGGCAACAGGTTAGGAAAAACGACGGAGTCAGGCAGGCACAGAAAACAGTCAAGAACAGTCAGACCAGCGCAATGGCAGCGGGACAGCGGCACAGGGAGGACCGTGTGGCGGCTGAGGGGGGCGACCTACCTGGAGTCAGGGTCAGGGGTCGCTCCAACTATATAAAGGACTATAATCACTACCATGATCCCTTGCAAACAGGAGACACAGACAGCAGCAAACACCATTACACAGCAACCACAGACAGACTCACAACTCACACATCACACAACTCACACACCATCAGCACCTCGTCCAAAAGTACACACACATACATCCAGCATAACCAACACCACACCCTCACTTGCACCCTCACACACACATCACTCACCACCACCATACCCCCAAAGAAGAATCCAAAGTTCACAGATAGTGAAATAGAAGTGCTGGTGGACGAGATCATCAGAGTAGAGCCACATTTGTTTGGTACATTGGTCCAAAGGACCCCCATGTGACAGAAAACAAAGATGTGGGCGAGGATTGTGGTCAAGGTGAACGCTCAAGCACCAGCAAGGCACACAAAGGAGGATATCCAGAACAGGTGGTATGATGTGCGCAGGAGGGTCAAGAAACTAATCGAAAAAGATCACGCCCTGAGTCAGTGCACCGGCGGTGGCCCTCCTGCCAAACCAGTATACTTCAGGACCTTGGAGGAGAAGGTGCGGTGCATCCTACCACCAGAGAGCGTCCATGGGCTAACAGACATACCAGAACCTGGTGAGTACACAAACAATATACCCAATATTGTGTGGCAAGGGGACAGTGAAACTATGCACCGCAAGCAAAGCCAGAGTAACCAATAGATAATCATCCCAAAATGTGTATGCCAGTCAGACAAACACAATACCTGCCATCTCATAGTGATTTGGAACTGTGTCATGACATGCAACAACCTACAAACAAATAGAGCAAGGCAGTGGCACAAAGCTAAATCGACACTGCAAGACAGTTTGCCACCACAAACACACTACCTCACAGTGCAGCTGACTGACAGGATGGAATAGTGGGGATGCAGGTGAAGTGAGTGTATCCAAAAACATGATGGGGTCTGTAGTCACAGATAATGCTCCCCCTCCTGATTGGCCCATCATGACCTCTCTGAAACATGCCCATATCACAGGGAGTGGAAAATGACTGACAAGATGGCTGACACTGGGTCCTGCTGTGGGGAGCAAAATGCCCTGGTAGGGCATGTGCGCAAATCAGAAGCAGGACACCACTGACTGACATCCTGAAAGACAACTTGCACACCCTCCAATAGAAACACGTTTCATGATGGGAAGTCTGGCCGGGTTTGAAGGAGGACTGACAGCTCTGACCATTCTTACCAGCATGTGGAGACACAGCCCCCCCAAAACAAACTCCACGTATCTCACCGGGTAGAATGCATTGACCCACACCTCAGTGAAATATCATCAAAAGATACCCCGTACTGGGTGCTGCTGTGTGAAGCACAGAGGCTCTCTTTGGACTTGTAGCCAAACAAACACCAGGATTTCACAGTCAGCTATCTTGCCATTGCCGTCACACCCCCTCACAGGGAAGCAGAGTCAAGAGGGAGGAAGTATGGGCATGCTGGGAAGGGGGGTGTAGCCAAGAGCATGATGGGAGTCGGAGTCACAGAAAATCTACACCCACCCACATGGCCCAGCAAGCGTACACTGAACCATGCTTGCCTCACAGGGAGTGGGAAGGGACTGACAAGATGTCTGACACTGGATTCTGTTGTGGGGAGCACAAGGCCCTGCTGGGAAATGGGCAACAACAAACACCAGGACTTCACAGTCAGCCATCTTGCCATTGCTGTCATACCCCCTCACAGGAAAGCAGAGTCAAGAGGGAGGAAGTATGGGCATGCTGGGAAGGGGGGTGTAGCCAAGAGCATGATGGGAGTCGGAGTCACAGAAAATCTACACCCACCCACATGGCCCAGCAAGCATACACTGAACCATGCTCGCCTCACAGGGAGTGGGAAGGGACTGACAAGATGTCTGAAACTGGGCTCTGTTGTGGGGAGCACAAGTCCCTGTTGGGAAATGGGCAACAACAATCTCAAACTCTGTCCGTGACAAGCTGGAAAAAAACAGTGTACAGGCAGGCATCTGTTCGTACAGTAGAACATGTCATATTTGTGAACCATTGATGCTTGTAGAAACACACACAATGTGTGTCTCTTCCAAACACAGGTGGTGCTGGGGACCCAGCACCAAATGAAGACGATTCCCAGGCCCATACTCTGGTGGACACTAAGGTCTCTGGTTTGACTCCGTCTCTGTCCTCTTTGGATGACGACGACCAACCTGGCCCCTCCGGTGTGAGTCATCATGCAGCACCAGCAGCATCAACATCTGCACCCCCTGTACCCACGCCTCTAGCACCTGGACACCGACAGGGCACCCCCACCAACACAGACAGACCAAGGCCACTGAACACCCACAGCACAGGGACACAAGACCCCCCGGAAGCTACAACAAACACCACCAGCAACACCACCCAAGGGGTCCCAGTGTCACCTGTGCGTCCCGCCGCTGGTCCTGCCTGTGTGGATAGGGGTGCTGGGAGGGGTGGGAGTCAGAGGGCACGCCTTGCAGAGGGGTCTGGACTGCATGATGGCCCCCAACTGGCAAGCATCATAGATGCGAACCAGGAAAGCACCGGAGGATTTGGCCCGGTAGTGGGGATCCTCAAGGACATGCAACAGGAGCAGGCTGCCCACCATGCCCGCATAGATGCCAAGTGGGATGCCCTTACTGCGGTGCATCGGTACATACTCCAATGCCTCCGCCAGATCAACACAAACCTGTCCACAACTCCCTGTGTGGCCACAACATCTGTTGCAACACCATCTGCCAGCACCACAGGGAGGGAGGAGGACTCTGGCGGAGAGTTCCCTGCACCGCAGAGGCCTGCACCTGAGGATCCCCCCCCAGGAAGAAGAGGGGTCGTCCAAAGAAGGTCATGTGAGAGGCAGATGGCCAAGCACATCCCCCAGGGCCTCTAAACCTGTTCTGGACAATGTTCTTTGTGCGTAACCCGTTCACCCTGTCCAATCGTACACAACTCGCCCACAGGAGGAAGGGCTGTGTAATAAGTCTTTCAATGTGATGGGAGATTTCAACTTCCATCTTGAAGATTTCACCAATACTGATAATATCAAACTGCAGCAGATATTTAGTGGAGGGGATCTTAAGCAATTAGTGACAGATTCTACTCACTCTGCAGGACATATTCTGGATGGGATCTTCTCAAACAATCCCTGCCTGACCTTTACTAAAACAGTCCCTCTTACTTGGACGGATCATGCGGCGATTCTTTTTGATCTTAAACAAACTGATTGTTATCTTCTTAAATCCTCCACTAAGGTAGCCACAACTACTAGGGCTTGGAAAAATATGGATAGCTCAGAATTGGTGAATTTGCTTTTCTTACAAAAGGTAGAAAAGATCTTTTCATCCTTCTCCCTCACTCCCACTGATGCCAGGAAGGCTGCTTTAAAACAGCCTCGCGATGGTAACAAGCACATTCCAATTTTAGATCATTTTATATATTTGAGCTCATTTGATGTTCTTAAACTTTTACTCGATATTCGATCAGGTTCCTCTTTGGACCCCTGTTCAGTATCTATTTTGAAACAGGTTCCGGAAATGATTGTGGAGGTCCTTACCCCATTGTTCGCATCGATTTGCGATAAAGGCCATTTTCCAAGTGCCTGGAAAATCGCTTCCATCCTTCCCCTTTTAAAGAAGCCCAACTTAGACCCACTTGATCCTTGTAACTATAGGCCCATCTCTCGGCTCCCATTTGCTGGGAAAATGATCGTGAAGTCCATGAAAGGTCAACTCAGTGCTTTTCTTCGAACCAACTTATTGCTTGACAACACACAGTTCGGCTTTCGTGCTGAACACAGCACTGAGTTGGCACTGATTAAATCCACTGAGGAGATCAGAAGGACCTTGGACCAAGGAGGTGCCGCTATACTAATTTTATTGGATCTTTCTCCCGCATTCGATACGGTCCATCACGTTCTCTTGATGGACCGTTTATCGGCAGCCGGGATCACAGGCAAGGCTTGGGACCTTCTCAAGTCATTCCTGACTAACAGAACTCAGACAGTAGATCTTGGCAGAGATAGATCCAAACCTTTTTCCCTTCCTTGTGGGGTTCCGCAGGGCTCTTCGCTTAGCCCCACATTGTTTAATGTGTATGTGGCACCGCTGGCCGTCCGGATTAGATCATTTGGATTCCAGCTGACGACATATGCAGATGACACACAAATTGTGTTGTCCATTAAAAAAGGATCTGAGCCAGAGATTCGGTCCAGATGCAACAACTGTATGCAGGAGATCTCAGCCTGGATGGCTTCAAACTGCTTGAAGCTTAATGCAGATAAAACAGAGGTAATTATCTTTGGGAATACTGCTAACCTCTGGACCCCAAATTGGTGGCCAGTAACAATGGGCTCACTCCCTGCACCGGTGGTGCGGGCTAAGAATTTGGGAGAAATTATTGACTCAGAAATTTCTTTCAGTGACCATATTAGTAGGGTTGTTTCTTCTTGCCTTTTCATCCTTCGAACCCTCAGGAAAATTAAACTTCTTCTCCCCGAAGACAGCCTGAAGACAGTAGTCACAGCACTCATTCTGTCGTGACTGGACTACTGTAATAGTCTCTTTATCAACATCCAGGACAGACATTTGGTTAGACTCCAGATCGTGCAGAATGCGGCAGCCAAGTTGATTACAGGGACGCCTAGATTTGTCTCTGTAAGGACGGGTCTCAGGACACTTCATTGGCTGCCCGTTAAACAACAAATTCAGTTCAAGGCACTGTGTATTGTTTTTAAGGTACTTAGTCAAACTGGTCCTGATTTTCTGAAACAGTCCTTTCAGTGGTATGTGCCTGGACGAGATCTTCATTCAGCTCAGCCTAAACTAGTTACTCCTTCCCACTTTAACAAAGCTAATTGGGGAGGTAGGAGCTTTTGCCATTGTGCTGTTAGGGCATGGAATGGTTTGCCTCCCCAACTTAGAAATATCACCGAGCTCCTTCCTTTTAGGAAACAACTAAAAACCTGGCTTTTTATATAATTTTCTTTTTTAGCATAATGGCCGGCTGATCTCAGGAGGGTAATTGCATAGCGCCAGGACACTTCCGGGTAACAGAGCGCTTTAGAAATCTTTTGAACATAACATAACATAACATGACATGGAGGGTTCATGTTGGACCAATGTAGCAGATGACTGTGGACTTCACTCTGGACATTTTATCTACGAGCACTTCAAACTCTTATGTGAACTTTGGATTCCAAACCCAATGTACAGCACCCACCATCCTGTACACTTTCCTCACGCATGTTCTAAAATAAACTCACCAGTACACCATACTTGCCTCTGTTGTGATTCCAAATTGTCATGAGTCATGAAGATATCGATCTGCTACACAACAAAGCGCATGCCAAATACTGCAACAATGTGACCAACGTCAGGTGAGTCATGGTGACGTGACACATGTGAGGGAGACACACCACTATGGCAACACAACACATACTCACCATGGCCATGTTACTCATCACACACAAAGATGTTGACCTGAAACACATAGGTATGCACAACCACAACACCTATCCACAGTCAGTGGTAACAAGTACACAGATGAGGTAAGCAAATGTCAATCACATTTGGGAAGACAGACAACACACCTAACAAAGCATAGCACAGGTTCATTACACATCAGCAACATGTTTATTCAAAAATAGTTGCAAGGCAATTGTACGTTACGGTGGACACGCAGTCACAGAGTGTCTGAGAATTGTAGTCCAGGGGTGTGAGGCACATCACTTGATGTCAATTGACTACTCCCACACTGGTGTCAGATTCTGGGTGTTGGGGGTCAGTGTTGAACAAACAACAGGCAAATTACCCTGTGAAGAACAGACACAAGACACAGTCAAAAGCACAGCAAAACAGGAGAGAAATGCAATACACATGCACCAAACATGTCACAATAAACCTACACAAAAACAAGTTAGCAGTACTACCCTATTGTGGAGTACAGACCACCTGAATGGACACATCACTGCACGCATCCAGTCAAGTGGCTCACAGACACACTCAGACAGCAACAGAGCAGCCACAACACATTCCAGGCTAACTCCATACATTGATATAACAACCCTGGAAACTCACATTCCGGCGAAGAAGTTGTTGATGAGCTGTGAGCGGACGTCACCCTCATCCTCATCATCACTGGCATCTTGGCCCAGGACGGGATCCTCTACAGGTGCCGGAGGTTGGTCATCGTTATCGTCATCCTGGATGAGAGGCACCTTCTTCCGCACTGCCATGTTGTGTAGCATGCAGCATGCAAGGATTATTTTGCACGCCATTGCAGGTTCATATGGGAGAGCCCCTCCGGTCTTGTCCAGGCAGCGAAAGCGGCTTTTCAGGAGGCCGAATGTCCACTCAATCACCCTCCTGCTCCGACCATGTGCCTCATTGTAGCGCATCTCGGCTGGTGTCACATGGTTCCTGAGGGGTGTCAGAAACCATGGCATGTTGGGGTATCCGGAGTCACCTACACACACAAAAATGAACAAGTAGCTGAGTTTTGTAGGAGTGCGGAATACAACATTGACAAACACACACAATGATAAACAGTCAGTACACACCGACAAGCCAGGCATGCTGAGCTGGCATCTGTGACATCAGCATTGCATTGCGACTACTCCTCATTATGTAGGCATTGTGCTCAGAACCAGGGAACCGTGCACACACATGTGTGATAGACATGTCTGCAAGATATATCACCAGAGCATTGATCGAGAGGAAATGTTTCCTGTTCCGGTATGCCTGCTCATGTGCCTGTGGTGATATCAGGGCCACATGTGTCCCATCAATAGATCTGATGATGATCGGCATCTTCACCAGTGTATAAAAGGCATCCTGTATTTCAGGGAGTTAAGCTGGGCTAGGGAACTTGATGTACAGGTCAAGGAAATGCAACATCCCCTCCAAGACATCGCGTAGACATTGTTTGCGACATACCACCTGCTGTAGCCACAGTGTACTGGAAGGTACCAGTAGCAAAGAAGTGCAGGGCTGCCATCACCCTCACCTCTGGGGTCAGTGCTGTAGGGTATGTCCGGCCAGGTAGCAGATGTGGCGCCAACTGCTCCGCCAACTCCTCAATCAGTGGCCTGGTGAAGCGGTACCATCTGATGCAGTCTCATTCCTGCATGGTTTCAAGGTCTGGGAACGGTCGATGGACAGCTGGTGCCCTGCAGAACAGAGATGAACAAAGGAAGATTGTCGGTTCATCCACCCATGTGGCCATGACCAGGCTCAATATCACATGATAGATCATGAAATTACACAATGTACTGAGGTGTTTGCTTTTGGGTATGGACATATATGTCACCTACATGACCATCACCTCACATCTCAATTCCACATGTCCACATGAGTCCCATATAGTGCAATGGCCAATCATCTGGCTGTGTCACCCGACCTATGTACTGCTGTGACATTACAAACACACACCACAGTGACAAGTGAGGCCTGATGTCTCCCAGGGATCACAGATCTTTGCAATGCAGATAACCAGGGTCCCTGTATTGTCACATCGACAATGCCATGGACATGGCGTATCATGCACACATCACAAGGCAAGCGTGAGTCCCACAGGTAGTGGCCACTGTTGTTCCTGCAGGCCCTACATGTACGTCTCTTAGACAAACACACACACCATCAAGGTAGATGCATATACCACATGGATGTGGAGACTGTCTCCCATTGGGCACATTTGATCAGCCACATCTGAGACACAACATGCACACAGACTGTGGGTGTACATCAGAATTGTGGCTACAGGTCTCACTGTGATGTACATGCCATCACCCCCAGGACTCAGGGTGTATGTGACATGTCCTAAACAGATCCATCATGAAACTGTGTCCGTGACTCATGCCCACTGCTGTACATTTGCACATCACAGTGGTAATGTGCATGACACACAAAGGATTCTGCCCCCATGTACACGTGCACAGCCTGGGAGTGGCTGAACAAAAGTGCCACCCAACAAACCAAATGTGCCCCCCCAACACACAGGGAATGCAGCCTTACATGCCATGGGACACTGGTGTGGGCAATGCTGTAGTGTGGTAGGTGTGCACAGGTGTCCCTGGCAAGTAATTGTGTGTTGAAGCCGTAGAATAGTCACACCAATGAGGTCCGACGCGGGTGACAATGAGTACGCATTGCACGGTTCATGGCCGAGCCGTGCATACGCTTTGCCATTGACGGCAATGAGGTCCGATGCGGGTGACAATGCATACACATTGCACGGTTCATGACCGAGCCGTGCATACGCTTTACCATTGACTGCAATGAGGTCCGACGCGGGTGACAATGCGTACGCATTGCACGGTTTATGACCGATCCATGCGTATGCTTTGCCATTGACTGCAATGAGGTCTGACGCGGGTGACAATGTGTACGCATTGCACATTTCATGACCGAGCCGTGCGTACGCTTTGCCATTGACTGCAATGAGGTCCGACGTGGATGACAATGCGTATGCATTGCACAGTTCATAACCGAGCCGTGCGTACTCTTTGCCATTGACTGCAATGAGGTCCGACGCGGGTGGCTATCATGCATACGCGTCGGGCAGGTATGGTCCGAGACAGGCGTATGCCTTGGCCATTGAATCATATGGAGACGGGTACATGTGTATTTTCAAAATACGCATTGTACTGTCAGGTGACCGAACCAGGCGCACCCATTGGCTCTGGACTTTCATGGAGACGGATGCAGATTCAAAACTTGTACGAGTTGTGTGCTGGAAATTCAGTTGGATGCTTACAACAATGTTGCAATTACTAGTGTGTCATGAAGGTGAAGATTTGAACGATGCGGAAGGCGTGTACGAGTCGTACATTTCCATGGATTGGCCAGATTCATAGATGGCAACCGTTTTGGACCTATCGCTTTGGACACATGGCACAGATTCTGCCTCTGCAGCACAGATATGAGGCTAGCTGGGCACCAGGGAGCTCATTTGCCTGCACTACATGCTCCTGGACCACATCCTTGCTACCACCGCTGCTGTCTCTGCATCCTGCAGGTGAGTGTGCAGTCCACAGCCTTCCTAATTGTGCATGTTGTCTGACTAGCAGTACTAACAGTGTATACACCAGTGGCAAGCATTCTCATCCCCCAAAGTGTGTAGGGACATGTAATGAACAGGTGTTCTGCTGCAAAAGTGCATTAGTGTAAGCTTAAACTTCCAAGGCATTGTTAACATGTCAGACATGCAGGTGATTTGTCATTCCCCATGGGTGCACTACCTGTGTAACTCATTTCCCTTTGTGATGATGACATGTATATCCAAATGTGTGCAGCACAAATATGGGGCATGTGTGTTAATGTACTTTTAACTTTGTCATCCTCACAGGTTGATGCCCACCAGAAGCAGGAGGTATGGCTGACCATAGCCCGTGCAGTTCATTCGTTGGGGGTAGGTCTTGTAGTCCAATACTCAGATCCCTCAATTGTGTGATGCACCCTCCTCATCTGTTCCACTCGTGTGGCCCCTACGGTCTGTTGCTTGTGTCACTAGGGCACTGTGTCCCTGCAGTCAGCTATGCTTCAGCTACCAGACAGCATCTGTCCTCGTGACTCTGTTGTGTGTTTCATGGGTGGTTCAATTGTTTGCCCAAGGCCTGTTATCTGACATGTGATCTGTGTGTGCCCTTGATATGTGTTCTAATTGCTGGTCTGACTCGCCACATGTGGCTGGGGTATTTCAAACAAAACTATGCAGCAGGGGACTCCAATTTGTGGGCCTCAGGAGTATGTATATCAAGTATGCCACACTTGCTTAGCCACCTGACTACTGTCCAGGGCCAAACACTGTTTCACGTAGACCTGGGCAGTCATGCCTCCTCAAGGGCATTTAGAAACACTCTGTAATCCCACTCCTGTGTATCAATTTACAGGTTGTGCTTCGTGACATGTGCCTTCAGGTGTCTGCCTCTGTGTCATTATGGTGTTGCTTCCTGTTACGTACAACTGGGGTGTCCATGATTTTGAGGGTCAGCACGACATCTGAGATGTGACTGTGTGAGACAAGACCTGTGTGACATATAGGTGTGTGATCATCTGGCAGTGCACAATGGTGTATGCAACTGTGTACTTCAGGCAGCTGGGTTGCATGCATGGAAGACTGTGGTGTGCTAATGTACATAGAGTTGTGTTTGCAGAGACTCATATGTCTGATTTGCATGATGTGGGGTCTTCAGGGTCCTAGATATGTTGTTTGCAGGGGATGGGCAAGTGCACTTGTCAGCTGCAGAGTTTGCTATACCCCTGAGCTATGATTGTGACACAGTGCATACTGTTGTTGTCTGGATGCCCTGCCCCTGTGACAGGAGACAGTGTTGACTGACTTTCCAGGCATGCCAGTGCCATGGCATTTAATTTGCTATGAGTGATCCTGTGTTGTGTTTTTTGGAAATGGCCCTTTTTGCAGGGTCATCCCTAAACTTTGTGCCTTCCTCCTGTATTTTTTCTGACTTGTTTGTGTTGATTTTATGACTCTGGGCACTTTACCACTGCTGATCAGTGCTAAAGTGCATATGCTGCGAGGTCCAGGGTGCGTTGCTGTGTAATCTGGTGAGCACACCTGGTCACTCTTCCTGGCCCCTCCTCTTTTTCATATATAAATCCACGCCTACTACCGCATAGCGGGACGCGTGCGGGGCGCAGTCCGGGCAAAGGGCGGGCCCGTTTAAGCCCGTTCAAGCACGGTCAAGACCGGACCGGGCCCTGTCCCTTTCCTGTATCACTTCACTCTGACTGTTCCCGAGGCAACCAGCCATTATGGACACTCGAAGCAAACTACCGAGATCCCAACCGAAAGTATCTGATACTTTGGACAATTTTATTATTAGGGCTAACTCTGTAATTCAGGGGGAATTGAATATGCTTGAAAGGCGTTTATCCGATGGGATTGCCAGTACGCGTAGGTCATCTTTGGGCTTAATCGCGTCCGTAGGCTCCCCATCTAATTTTGATGACTCGCAGGTAGCATTAATGGACAGTATTGATCACACAATTGAATCCGTACTACATGATTTAAGATCTAGTTCCCCATCACGTAGAGACACTCTCCAATCCATTCCCGAGGCTATTGACCAAATCACGCAACCCTCATTGCTGGACTTGATACCAAATCGAGCCCAGTTTACTAATGAGGGTGCTCTTCCTAAAAGAAAATGTGTGGGGATTATCAACAAAAGGAAGAAAGCGAGACTTGATAGACCTTATACTAGTACTGCCAATGTATCTACTTCAACACGTACTAGGTCTACTCAACCCATTAATGGTATTTCTAAATCTCCATCGGAACATATCTCACCGTCACTTAATACACCCATATCTGTTTCTGACCGTGATCCGGAACACGATGAGGGGGATGGCCGACTCACTGACATTATAATACTGCCCTCAAGGGACTTCTTACCCCACTGCTTGTCAGGTTTGATGCAATTGATGCAAGGCTCAAGGAAATAGAAAGGGTTGTAACAGCCCCCGTTAATCAATTAGAAAGCAGAGGCAATTCACATGTTGTATGTGAAGCGTGTAAGGCCGAGTTAGGTGCCACAAACTCTCTTCCCAGGAAGGACATCCCTCAACCTAGAATTCGAGAATCAACTTTAAGAATCCCTGAATTTATACCTAACACTCTACCCAATTCCTTGCTTATACCTTCTGTACTCCCAATTACAACCCCTGTGCCTGCTCAATGCCAATCACAAACCTTAACTAATAACTCTATTGCAATATCTAACTCAAATCATACAGATGCGGGCCAAACTTTTAAGGACCCAGGAGCTCATACTCACCCAAATATGGCCCTAACAAATAGGAGAAATATAATTAATCTTCCACCAGAAGCTTCACCCTATGTTGTTATCTTAACAGGCGTCCCAGAACTTACCAATCCTGAGTCTGAATCCTATGCTTCTTTAAAAAATAAAGTCACTAATTGGCTTAATAAGCATAGGCCTCTCCCCCCAAATATTAGGTCATAGGTTCTAATGGTTAGGAGGGTTCCTTGGTTGGGAAGCACCACGAAGAATATTAAGGGTGACTGTATTTTGGTCAATTTTAGTAATTGCCTAACAGCTCCCTATATTCTCAATTGGATCGGTAGCAATGGTACCTCCCTTATAAACCCTTTACCTCTCTCTTCCTTTTATCCCCCAATTCACACTCCCTTCCAGGTTGAGTCGGATGGCAATTGGTCTAAAGTTGGGGGCAACCGGTATAGAGGTAGGCTGAGGCATATCCATATTGACGAGCCTCTACGTCCCGATTATTCAACCTTTAACAGGTATGCCTGTCTAGAAGATGTATATTGACTCCCTCAGGAGGCTTCCATTTCTGTTTTGCCATCTGTAGTGCACTCACTTTCTAAATTCCAGCCTATTTCCCCAGCCCCTCCCCTTGTTCCTACCACTATTTCTATTCGGTCGAATCTGTGTGATCCACCTGCCTCTAAAATTCCCGCTGTCGCTTCTAACTGTATAGCTAGACAGAAAGTCCTTTCATGGAATATAGCTGGGTTATCCAGCAAACTTGATTGTCCAATATGGGGTTCTTTTATAGATCTACATCAAATATGTTGTTTTCAAGAAACTTGGGCAAGACAGGATTACCATCGAATAGGTTTTGCTACTTATTCAATTCCGGCTGTTTGGGGTGGTCGTGGCCGCCCCTCAGGCGGTTTAACTACCTGGATTGATACTTACCTGGGATGTACTGTTTCGAACCTTCCAACTGGCTCTGAGGATATTCTATGTTTGTTATTGGACTGGGGCCTAGATACTAAGCTGGCGGTAATTAACGTTTATGCCAGACCCGTGAATTTTTGTGCGGAATCCCGGGTGATCGATGCCCTGTCAAATTTCTTAACTGGAATACCTGAACATATAATGCTCCTTATAGCTGGTGATTTTAATTCTCATTTTGAACCACTTGAGGGTTTGGTGGACCAAATAAATCTCGAAGAGGACGAAATCTGGAACATTCCCCAGGTTTTAGGCCCAATGGCTAGGGCCTGGGCCCCCCTGGCTATCCAGATTACTTCCATGACAATGGTTCACTCAATCAGGCCTGTAATGGACGAACCATTTCAGATAACCCCCCAAGGCCCACTTTCAATAAACCAGGCAGGGAGGCCAGACTCGATTATATCTTTGTTCAAGCCAAGGAATGGAATAGAGTCTTCGACTTCCAAGTCATCCCAAGGGGGGAGAGCAACCATAACCCTCTTATACTGGATGTTTCCCTATTGGGTTTGAGCCCTTTAGATCTAGTGTCACCAGTTAATATGGAGCCATCAGGCGCGGCCATCCTTACAAATAACAAACGGAGAATTAAATGGAACAAACTGGTTCGCAATCACAAAGAATTATCCCGAGTTTATGCTGTAGTGGCCTCTGCTTTAAATAATGTAGTAGAGACTCTAGAGCAGTATCCCTTCTCAAATTACTATGAAAAATTGGCTAGTGCTAATCAGGAATTATTTTCCATATTGTCTGGTTTGTTTAATCCAATTGTTCCCTGTAAAAAGAGATTAGTAAACCGGCCTAATTGGTATAACAAGACCTGTAGACTGGCCAAGAGTGATCTGCTCGATGCCATAAAGAAGAAAGTCTCAAAGTCTGATATCCAACACAAGAGACAGACTTATAGATCCCTGATACAACATGCTAAATTGGAGTGGGCTTCAGAAAATTGGGGAAATTTAACATCAGCTTTAAAATCTAGAGATTCTCGGAGATTTTGGTTGATCGTATCTACTGGCACAACCGAACCTCCTGCAATTGTTAAAAACAATATTGCCCCAGAAGTCTGGGAAAATCATTTTAGCACTCTTTATAGGGGGCTAACATCTGCCTCGGCGGCCCCATTATATGCTGTACCTAGTCAGGCTCAAGTAAATTTTACGTTAAGTGAGATTCAGCTTGCAATTTCTCAGCTTCCTGTAGGCAAAGCACCAGGGCTGGACAGGGTACCAGGAGATTTGTATAAACATGAACCCAGAGAATGGGCACCTTATCTTACACTATTATTAAACGCTATCCTTGATGGTTTGCCTGTCCCTTTCACATGGCTTGGAGCCGAAGTTGTGCCTATTTTTAAAAAAGGGTCCCCCCTGCTTCCGGGAAACTACAGGCCTATTAGTTTAATAGATGTTGCCCAGAAGCTTTTCTCGAGGTTGATCTTGGATCGTATCATGGAATGGATTGAGACCTCTGAGATTCTGAGCAACTATCAGGCCGGTTTCCGTAAGAGCATTTCTACAACTGATCAGATCTTCAGACTGTGTATGCTCTTCTGGAAAACAGTAAAGATAGAGGGGGGCTCCCTCTACACAGTCTTTGTAGATTTGCGTGCTGCTTTTGACCTAGTTCCCCGCACAAAACTATGGACTGTGCTACAAGATTTAGGCCTCCCAGACCCACTTTTGCACATACTAGTTCGCCTCCACACTAACAACTATGCAAGGGTGAGATGTGGTAGAGATGGTAGCCTATCAGCCAGATTTCCTGTCGATAGAGGGGTAAGACAGGGTTGTGTCCTGGCACCCACGTTGTTTTGTCTATATGTAAATGGTCTTATCTCCCACCTAAATGACGTACCTAATAGAGATGGCCCACGGCTCGCGGGCTCTGGCATTTCTGCCATCATGTTTGCCGACGACACGTTGCTCCTAGCTAAGACCCCTATGGGGCTTCAACGTGTCTTGGATGGCTTCGTCTCTTTTTGTACTGACCGGGGGCTAGAGATCAACACAGCTAAGACTAAATTTATGATCTTTAATCCCCCTAGGTCCCTTCGCCCTAATCCCACCATAAATGGAATTACCCTAGAGAGAGTCCATACTTTCGAGTATTTGGGACCAACTCTGAATCAAAAAATGACTTGGTCCCATCACCAGATAAAATCAAACTTAAAGTTAACTCAAAGAGCAGGTGGAATTCTGAAATTATGGAATCAATCTATGACTCATCCTATTGGTCCGCCGCTGGAAATTTATAAAATGCAGGCACGTGGGGCTCTAATATACGGCGGCGAACTATGGGGCATTGATTGTGCCGCTGAAATTGCAGGCACGGAAAACAAGTTCCTTCGGAACTTGGCTGCACTTCCATCTAGTACTCCGTTACTTCCCTTAAGACTCGATATGGGACTGAGACCAATAAGGGAGGAACTAGGTGTGAAGCCTCTAACTTTTTGGAGGCGCCTTTGGACAACCCCTGAACTCTTGAGTTATCGTTCCGAACTTATGGAACTCTACCTTCATCCAGCTCTAGGTAATATTCCATGGCTCAAGTACGTCAAGTGTGAACTTTTTAGGTTGGGCCTTCCGACCCTTTGGACAAAACCTTTAGAGGCCTGTGCAACTATATCCCGCAAAGAACTCGTTGCACTTTATCATAACTCTAATCTTTCGGCATCTTTTGCAAGCGATACTCTGGGATCAATGATCACTACTTTTTTAACTATGAAGGACCACTATAAATTGGAAACTGTGTTAAATGACATAAATCCCATCGCCCTGAGGAAATTATTCTTACAATGGCGATACAATGCGCTTCCAATTAGAGTCCTCACTAGTAAATGGCACCCGCCTACTTTTAAAAATTGTCCTGCTTGCTCCTGCGAGCTGGAGGACGATATTCATTTAATGTTTTTTTGTCCCTCCTACATTAAATCTAGGAAGAAGTGGATCGTTCCAATTTGCAGGAACTGGGGCTTTAGGCACCACTTAGATGCCTATAGGTTGCTGAAAAGTGATCTATCTCCTCCTACCGTATTTGCTATCTGCAAATACCTAGCAGCAGCATGGTATATTAGAAGAACTCATTTGCTGAAATGAAATGTAAAATTGTTACCATGTGGTTTGGATTATGTTGAAGTATTCCTGTCAATTTCATCTGTTTACATTCTAGATCACAGTTGTCTTATTATTTTAAAATTGTATGACTTCTTTTATGACTCTTCTGAGTCGAAATAAAGATTTAAGAAGAAGCATATGCTCTCCCTTTGTAAACATGACATGTGAATTGGTATATCCATGATTGGCTTATTTGGTTTACCTGTTAGTTCCTAGTAATGTGGCCTGTGTGTGCCCAGGGCTGGTAAACCAAATGCTGCTGGTGTGCCTGCAGCGCTGAGTTGCGCCACCCACAGAAGCAGCTTGTAAAGTGTATCTCAGACCTGCCACTGCAGTGTCTGTGTGCAGTCTAGAACTGCCATCTTGGCTGTGAAGTGCACCCACTTCCCAGCCCCTGAACTTCCCCTTGGCATCATGTAAGCCACCCCTATGGTAGGGTGCATTGTATGTGTAAGGTAGGACATGCTCTGATGTGTGTAGCATGTCCTGGTAGTGAATTACACCCAATTTGGTTTTTCACTACTGCAAGGCTACCTGTTCTCCATAGTCCAGAATGGGAGGTTTGGGCTATTACATTCTATAGTCCTAACTGACCCATAGAACATGGTAGAAAAACGAATTTAGTATGCCTGAGCTAAGAATATTAAAATACATCTTTTAGTGAAGGTTATTTTTATATCCTGGGTTTGAAACTACCACTTTTAGAATGTAGGTACTTTCTTGCCTAAGCCTTCCAGTGTGCTCCGCTATTATGTGTATTGGCTGTCTGGTTTTGGAGGGACAGGGCAGGCTGAGTCAGACCTAGGTTGAATGGAAAGATCTGCCTTGGAGTGAGGGGAGGGTAGGTCCTGCACTTGAATAGGGCGGTGCCTGGCAAGGTGAATGCTGGCTCCACCTCCCACTGTGCGTTTGAGGGCAGACCCCCTCTTTCTGAAAGGAAGGATGCAGCCTGGTAAACAAAGTGCTCCAGGGCTGGGCAGAACTGGTTCTGGCTGGGTTCAGTGACTTGTAGCTTCTAAAAACAAAAACTTTGGGGGTATAAATATTTGTGTCCAAACCCCTACAATTTATATTGCCCCTGGATTTCAAGATGAGCCTCTGTCCGTGGAAGTAAAGAAAGCTGCAGAAGAGGACTGTCCAGGTGTTGTGTGTTGTTCCCTGGATTGGCCTGCAGTAGTTTTCATTGGACTGGAAAAAGGAGGGAAAAGTAGCTATAAGAGAACTTTTTAATCTTGACCCTGCAATCACCCAAGGGCTAGCGAGAGAACAAGCCTCCTGACTGAAGTCTCAGAACCAGTAGACTTCATTTTCGTCACTAAGGCCTGTTAGCGAGCCGCCGCAGCCGAGGAGCGTGAAGAAAATCATCGCTGCACTTGCTGAGCGTGAAGAAAATCGTTGCATCGCTGCCGCTGAAGGCTCGCTGGCATGATCATCGCCCGCACGTTTGCGGCCAGAAAATCGTCGCTGCAACTGCTGAGCGTGAAGAAAATCGTCGCTGCAACTGCTGAGCACGAAGAAAATTGTCACATCGCTGCCGCTGAAGGCTCGCTGGCCTGATCATCGCCCCGCACGTTTGCGGTCAGAAATTCATCGCTGCAACTGCTGAGCGTGAAGAAAATCATCGCTGCAACTGCTGAGCGTGAAGAAAATTGTCGCATCGCTGCCGCTGAAGGCTCGCTGGCCTGATCATCGCCTTGCACGTTTGCAGCCAGAAAATCGTTGCTGCAACTGCTGAGCATGAAGAAAATTGTCGCATCGCTGCCGCTGAAGGCTCGCTGGCCTGATCATCGCCCCGCACATTTGTGGCCAGAAAATCATCGCTCCAGCGGCTGAGCGTAAGGAAAATCGTCGCTAACCCCTGTTAGCGAGCGGCCGCGACCAGAGCGTGAGAAAAAACATCACTAACCTGCCAGAGCGACATTTCTTGTGGATTATTTGTCAACATCTCAGAACTGTGAGTAGAGAGGTCGCAGAGACCACTGTCCTGAACTGAACTTTACCTTACCCCTTGGAACTATTTTTGCAGCATCCAGAGAGAACTATTTTTGTACAGTATTGTGATTTCCTCGTTATTTGGTCTTGTGATAAGTCTCTATAAATATAACTATTTACTTTGATAACTACCTGTGTTGTGTCCTTTTGTAGTGTTCCTCACTGTATTTACTGTGTATGATTATCAACACTTTACACATTGCCTCTGTGATTAGCTTAACTGCTCGTGCTACGTTACCACAGGGTGGAGCAGGGGTTGTCAAGGGGGTGCTGCCCTTCACTCTGACTTAGAAAGGGTCCCTGCTTGGACGGTGGCCATCCACTGCCAACCAGAGACCCCCATTTCTAACAGTGTTCAAGTGTGCACCATGCACCCCATTGTGGCATTGACTATCAGGACATGAGAACATCATAGTGTGTGTTGCTGGCATGCATCACAAGCATGTGAAATGAGTCTCTGCCCATCCCTTCATGCGGACACCTGTACTGAGTCAGTGGCAAGAGATATGCTGTGTGTATAGTGACATACTCTTACACGTTTACTTGCATGTCCAACTGATGTGTGGGTGGTGCATGTCAGGACATTGGGGTATTAGCATCCAACATGCAACAGACATATGGGTGCAAGTCAAGGAGGGACATGTGTGCCATGGTTGATATTGAGAATGACAATTGGCTTATTCTAAACAGTGTTGGCACTTTGAGCAGTGTTCAGCTGATGATGCCAGGGCTTGCCCTGTGATGTGATGTACTCACTGTGGTGTGTGCAATCAGTGCAGGTGACTGATGTTGTTCTCTTTCTTGCTATTCCTATTCAGATACATCCACGGCCACAGGAGGGGACAGCTCCACGGACCAGGAGGAGCTACAGAGCCTTACACGGACAGAAGGAGAGGAGTCGGAGTACCCAGTGGCACGGAGGGTGAGTGGAGCCACACCGAGGAGTCATCAGCACCATCCCCCCAGCTGAGGGCCACAGCAGCTCTGAGGACGACTCCCTTGTGGAGGCGGGTGTCAGCAGCCACCAAAACCCAGCTAGTGAGGCTGTCCCCGCCACCGCCCCCACCACCACTATCACCACCCTCCCATCGGCTCCCAAACCAGAGGTCCTTGGAGGCCCCCGTGTTCGGGAGCATGTCTCCTTTGTGCCAGGCACCGCACCCCCTGCCCCTGTGTCCCCTGCTGCCCTGAATGAGGAGTCTGTGGACTTACTTAGACAGATCCATGTAGGGCAGACATCGATGCTTAGTGTCCTCCATGCACACACCACTCTGTTGATGCAACATGGTGTCGTTCATGGAGGGCATTTCATCTGGCATGTCTGCCTACAGAGGACCAATCAGTCCATGGCCTCCTCCCTGATGGCAGTAGTGCCCCTCCTGCAACAGGCCCCCACCCCTCCTACCCCTGCACTGCCCACGATTCCTAGCAGCCTACCTATCCCAAGCACACACACACCTGCACATTCTCACAAAGCCACAGACACGGGCAGCACACAAACACCCAAACCAAGGGCTAGACGTGCACACAAGCAAGCGCAGGGGACTGATGCCACACTCACAGGGGATGGTTTGCAGACACACACACAGTCATCCACAACCACTCCTCAGTCCTCCGAAACCTCTCCCTCCCAGCCCCCTTCCCTTGCCTCACCTGCAACCCCATCTCCCCAGAAGCTCTTCATCTGTGACCTTGGCCTCTTCCCCACCGACCCAGCAGATCCAGATTACAAGGAGGAAGTCCCCACACACAGAGGGGAGTGCTCCTCGCACCCGGACATCCTCCCCTAGGTGCAGTCAGACTGAGACCCCCACTAGCAAGTCCCCCCGGAGCTGGAAGAGCAAGACCCCACCACCGCCACGCAGCTCCAAGGCAAAGTCTCTGTCCTCCATCCCCCAGGCCACCACTCCAGAGGTTCTACTGCCACACTCTACCCCGGGTTCCCCCACCCACAGATACACCATCCCCAAAATGCTGAAGCCCTCCCCCCCACCACTTGCTCCTTCACATCCGGGCAGACGGTTAGTGCCACTGATGTGGGAAGCGTGTCCCCCCTCTGTCCTGCCGACTTCACCTGCACCCCATTCTGCTCACATGGATTTAGGCACTGCAGTGGAGTCCACGACCGCCCCGTCCACTTCATCTGACCTGCCCACTCAAGTTGTGCCGGCACCCACCCCATCTGACTTGTGCCCCACAGTTGTAACTGCACCCACCACTTCAGTCAGCTTCACTGCAGTTGCAAGTGCCTCTTCTGCATCCACGACCCCTTCACTGCCTCCTTGTGCTGCACCCTGATCCTGTCCCTGCGGTGCCTGGCCTCCCCCCATGTATGACCCTCCGAGGTGATGACCCCTGTCCTTCCAGAGCATGCAAGCAACGTGTGACAGTTGTCACTCAAGTTTACTCCTTGTAATTTGATGATGGACTTGCCATTGGCCTTTTGTTTGAACGGATGTTTCAATTTTCATCTGATGAATAAAGCTTTTTTCTTTATACTTGTAAACTTGATTTAGCTGTACATTAGGTTGATGATGTTTAGCATGCCCTAGCACCTGTAATGCTTGGTTTCCAATGTTGAATACTGAGGTGTTGATGTGAGGTACTCCATGTGGTCCATGAGATATGTATCCTTTTCTGGTCGGTATATGTCATCCTTTGCAGCTAACTGGGTTTGTCATGATTAACAATTTGAGAACATCTTTGTGAGCATTTCATTTGCATGGTCACATCTGTGGCTTGCACCCATGCACATATGATGTGCTTCCCATTGTCCAATTTGTCTATTTCCCTGACTTTGGGAGCGTCTCCACTGGACCTACAGGTGTAGGCATCATTGGTATAAGAGTAACTGGGTCCTCTGTGCAACTTGATGTACACATGTGATGAGTATGTGCAGATGACTTCGGGGAAACTCCCGTACCCAGGCTGTTGTGACCAGAGCCTTCATTGTGTGGTAACTGATGGCTGACTGACCAAGTGTTCTGCTGACATGTGTGGGACGTGCTGTGACTATATTTGGCACAGCTGGCTTACACAGGAGTTGGGTCCCCTCAGGCTATGTCACGGCTGTGTTGTCCCATGACATAGCCTGGGCCCATGGTGTATGTTGTATGAGCATGTGTGTGTGTGTCCACATCCCTTTTCATACACAGGCAGTGTTCCCTTGATATGTTCCTGTGGTTGATGCTTGCTGAGTGGTGCTGTGTTCATCCCACAACTTTGCCATGGGCTACCAGATGTGTGGGTGCATGACACACTACTGTTAATTGGTGTTTCATCATTGGGATTTGTCTGTTCTGAGTGGTGATAATGTGGTCAGACGCAGATGAGACACAGTCAGGGTTCCCCAGGGCACTTGTTTGTTCGCAATATCATGTAGTTGTCCCTAGGTGGTACCTTTCAGTGATTGAGACAGGTATATGTGTGTGTGACTGCTCCCACTTGTCGGGTTCAGGGCTGTAATGTTTGCAGGTGTCAGCATGTGTGCCTTGTGGTTCTTGGGTTCTGCATTGCCCTGGGACTGTGGCAGGTATTCGGAAGGTGACATGAGCTTTGACGTCATGGCCATGTACTGCATACTGTGCAGTATGTCTGTCATTCACCAGGGTTGTAAACTGTCCTTGTGTGATGAGTCTGTGCACCTTAGTTCATCCCAACATTCCTGTGTTTGTCATGGGTGCATGTGCAATGTCACCTGTCCATGTGGGCTTCACAGATGCACCCCATCACCACAATGCTCAACATCTGCTGCAGTTTGGATCCCACACTTAACTTTTGTTCTACACAGTGAGGGGGTGTTAGTTTTACAATGACACAGTGCTATAGTGATGCGTGCCTTGTGTAGGGCACACTCATTTCTTGGTCACACATGTGTTGTTAGTTACATTGTATGTCCGAAGTCATAATCACTGTTGTGGGCATTTGTCACAGACTACACACTGTTGTCTCGATGTTAGGGGGATGTATTTTGCTGACATACATAATGTTGGAGTATGATGGATGTGTGGGCAACAGGTCCCCTATGAGTGGGGGTGGCAGGGGTGATGGGCAACATAAGCCCTAGAGGTGGGGTGGCAGTAGTGCTGGGCAACAGGTCTCCTATGAGTGGGGGTGGCAGGGGTGATGGGCAACATAGGCCCAAGGGGTAGGGGGGCTGTAGTGCTGGCCCCTATGAGTGGGGGTGGCAGGGGTGAGGGGCAACATAAGCCCTAGTGGTGAGGGTGGCAGTAGTGATGGGCAACAGGTCCCCTATGAGTGGGGGTGGCAGGGGTGATGGGCAACAGGTCCCCTATGAGTGTGGGTGGTAGTGGTGCTGGCCATACAACCCCTATGGTGGCCTGTTGTTAGTGGCCAGGATATGGATCCCCTGTGTGTGTGGGCCATTTTGCGTGTACGTGTTTGTGTGGTAGGTGTCTGACTTACCGTCTGCGCCGTCGGCATCGGTTGCTGATCCAGTCATAGATATAGAGAACTGGTATGACCTGCGCGATGGGATTCATGATGTGTTTGTGTCGTACACGCTGCTTGTTGCTCCGTCTAGTACCCGTTGCAAGCTGGTCCGTCTCGTAGCCGTGGATTGAGTTGTGGCGCAAATCGTAGCTGATATGCTTGTTTTCCGGATGCTGTGACATACATGGCGACCCATCCGGTGCGTAGGAAGTACGCATCGTACCTGTCAGGGCGGAACCTGCTATGGATACTGCTTCCGGGTGACTCGGTTCGGCGTTTGGGGTTAAGGCTCGGACGGAGAATGAAGCTTCAATCAAAGCCTACGTGTCGGTCGTGTTTTTGGCAGTTATGCGCATCGTACTTCATCTACAGGGCGGACCGGCTATGGGTACGTTTCAGTCGCAAGGTAAGACTACGGACAGCTCTCGGAGAGCTGTCCGACCCGGATCGGAATGGATCCCTTTGTCTGCACACTCACTAAGACTGCCTGTAGGCTTATCCCGGGATCTTATGCCTTGACGGACCTGTACTTAAGACTCGACTGACTTAAGTTCAATACAACATAGACGTACAATAACAATACTCTTCTGTGATCACAAGTCCATATCTGTCCTTCATTATAATCAGAATGAATAATATTTTTTTATTAACAACGAAAAAATCTATATACTACTAACCAACCTAAACATTTCTTATTAGCCACATCTCTCAAATCCTAGTTTAATTAGTCATACTAACCATCCGACAAGCTATGAGAAAACTGATCCAGCGCGAAGCGTGCAAAATGTTATTACTATATCACAAAATCACAAATCTAGGCCCATAATCAATGCACCTAATTCCGTTCAATACCACTTACACAAGGTCCTAGGATGAATCTTTGGTTGAGCTAATCGAAACTAGGACCCAAAAGAATGTGGGGCAATCTCATTATGAGGACCTGCAATATGAAATTGGCAAAACAAACATCTCTACTTCAAATATGCCTTACATAAATGACTAAATATATATCGTGAGACGAGATATATGACTAAAAGAATGAGACAAAATAGATAAAGATAGTTCATAAGAAACATTTATCTAAACCTCTTTAGAATGGACATAAACAAGAAATAAATGCATTTACGGTAAGATTTAATACATCAAATAAACACATGTAGTCTCAATACACATTACAGTAGATCGTACACATCAGAGACTCGCCTGTGGGGAAGAGAGAGAGAGAGAGAGAGAGAGAGTGAGAGAGAGAGAGGGAGAGAGAGAGAGAGAGTGAGAGGGAAAGGACAAGATAACACAATTAAAATTACAGGTCACGAATCATACAAACCAAGTAAAGTAGTTTTGTCAGTCCATCAAAGCCTGTAGCAAAAAATGCGACAGTTGGAGTTAGTAACCTTTCAGCTAAAAGGTTAATTTCTGCTAAACTTTGCCAGCCGACAAAGTACAGACTTCGAGTCCGCAGTCAGTAAAATTCAGTTCAGAGTTTGGCATGAAAGAAATCAGGATTCAGTCATTCAGCATGCTGTGCAGGGAACAAGAAATTCTGCAAGCCCCTTGCTCCTCCTTTGAAGGCAATTATACCTCGAAATTTTCTCAGTTTACACCCACAAATGTTTCTTTTAGCCAAATTGTTGACTGCTCATTGGTCCTTTCAATGGTCTGCTCATGGTGTGATCAATACATCATCTAAGAAATCCGGAAGGTTAGGTAATCCACTTTGAATATCGTCTGGTTTGTTAAAGATTGTTTGTAATATGGTTACAATGTCTCTGCACACAACATCCTATAGGAAGAAACATCCTTTGTTAAAAAGCAACTTCACAAAAAGTTCTCACAGCATTCAGAAAGACTGCTCAGTATAACTTTTTCTACATTTTTTTTTTATTATTATTTTTATTAGGCCATAATATCAGCATGAGGCAATAATTAATTTCACTTATAATTTACACATGAGACAGAATGAAAGTCATTATTTACATATGTACTTAATACCTAAATATTATTAAAAATGCATGTGAAATATTTAAAAAAGAAACAGTCCCCAAGAACAATCGTTTATAAACAGAGCAGTGCAATAGTACCAAAAAAGAGTAGATAAATAAATAAGAGACTGTGCAATCAGAGACTAATGGGTATGATAGATATACAAAAAATACGAACAACACAAAAAGTATATAAATCATTGATTTCCACTTTCAATATTCACATAGTCAGGTATTGCTCCCCATACCTTATAACCCAAATTCTTTCTCTGAGAACTCTTAAGGGACTACACATTGTACTCTAAGCTGAGAAAGGCTAAGAACCTCACCTTCCACATTTCAAAAGACGGTGATGCTTTCTGTAGCCATGCTGACGTGATGCAAAGCTGTGCTACAGCAGTAGCCATAAAAATAATATACCCACCCTTTGGTGTGCCACGACTCACTAATGCTTCCTCTGCCAAGCCTAACAGCATAGACATCGGGGTTAGCTTGATTTCAACCCCAGTTATGGAAGTTAAGAAATTCTCTAGCCCCAAAAGAAGGGGGTGCAATTTGGTACATGCATAAAAAGCATGGAGGCTGCCAGCTGCCTCAGTTCCACACCAAAAGAATTTACCATCATTAGCGCCACCCCACTTTAGCATCTTCAAGGGGGTATGATACAGATTGAAGATGGTTTTATAATGCTGGGACCTGAGACTTGAGGAAATCATTATTTCCCCTGCAATACTGATCGATCTCTGTATCGGACCCTCACCCTGCCCCAACCTCCCATTCCATTTCTTATCCTGCTCTTCCAGATCATCCCTTTGCAATTCAACCAGGTTCCCATAGAGACATCCTATTTTCTGTCTAGTTTTAATAACTTCAATCATATCCTTTTTCTCTATGTCAGCCGGCTGCATTTTCTTCTTATCTAGAAAATCCCATAACTGAAGATATTTAAAAAAAAATCTCTTTTTGACAACCCATACCTTCCCCTCAACTGAGAGAAAAAATACAACTTGCGCTTATCAAAAAACTCACCAATAGGCGAAATCCCTTTTAATTTCTACCTACCCATGAACGTATCCCAGAAAATGGGGGGTAATAACTTTGTTGCATCAATAAGGGTGTAGCAATTAATTTCCCAAATTTCAGATACTTACAAGCCTGCTTTCAGATTTTAAAGGCTGTTCCTAGTACCTTAAACCGGGTTTTTTTGTAGTAGCTTGGCTCGGTTACCTTTAAAAAGCACATCTCAGATTCTGCCCCTAACAGCATATAGAAAATAGAGGGAGCATCAGCTGAGTTGTTCCCATTTTCCCCTCTAATTAAGATGCACATGAAGAGTAATTCTTCATCTCAATATTTCCCTAACCTGTCTGGACTTATGGTTCCCCTTATTATTTCTTCTAGTTCATAAGATGTTCATATCTGAAGAAGAGAGGCATAATAGTAAAACACAAAGGGGCCTATTAGGATGGCGGTCGGAAAACCACCCCGACCACCATGGAAGCAGAAAACAACCACCCGCCGGCACCGTGGAAAAACCGGTGGCCAAATTAGGATCATCCGCCCAAAAACTCCAACCGCGGCGGAAAGTGGCAAAAAAAAAACGCGCGTAGCAGGCGGATGATTGCCAAAATCTGTCCGCGGCAGTCTGGTACGTGGCGGAAAAACACCTACCCGCCGCAAGCATAGCGGAGACACCGCAGAGGAAATTAGAATATCCCCCACAGTCCCGCGGTACGTACCACTGTTTCCGACTACAGCAGTCGCACACTGGGATGAATGGGAGAGCTAGCGGAAGAGCTGCAGCACAGCCACCACTGCGGACGATCCGTGAAAAATATGGCGGATGAAGCAAAAAACCCACAATAAGGCTAAAACGGGCACAAAGCAAACTAGCCATGCCCCCCAAATATGCAAAACACTCCCCAATGACACAACCACATGGCAAAAAGAAAAAAACATTTCCCAGGACAACACACACACCACACCTGACAGCAATACCCTATTTGGACACACCCACATTGCAAAGTATAAAACCAGACCCTTCCCTGACCATAATTCTGTGTAATACTCCAGGAGAGAAGGGACACACACCCCAGCTTAAAGGAGAGGCAAAGAACACAACATCACTAGCCACACCACACACAGCACCACCACCACTTCCACACCTGCACTACTAACCCCCCTGCACATCACACACCATACACATCACAACCACACCCACCATTCACACACCTGCACCCACAACGACTTTGCACCCTAAACACCATGTCAACACATAAAATGCCCAATTTCACTGAGAGTGAGTTGACAGTCATGGTAGATGAGATAGTCAGAGTGGAACCACAACTGTTTGGTAGCCTGGTCCAACAGACACCATTAGCCACAAGGACACACATGTGGGCAAGGATAGTCCAAAGGGTCAATGCAGTAGGGACCACCCCAAGAGGGTTGTCAAAGAGAGGAGAAGCAGGAACAGTGAGCTGGCTCAGAGGACTGGCGGTGGCCCTCCCATTCCGCCAAAACCATTCACACCATGGGAGGAGAAGGTGCTGTCAGGACCTACAACTTGCACCTTCCTAACTTGCACAGGAGCAGAACGACGAAAAGACCCAATGCCCTCCTCAGAACACTTCCTGTTTGGTTCTTAATCCCATTACAGGTAAGTTCCTAAAGGGGGAAAGGGGATGGGACAAGAAGAGACTGCTCCAAGTTCTGCCTGCAGCTTCGTTACTTCTTCTTAATCTTCTTACAGGCCTGCCAACATTAATATCAATAAAACTTACTTCAAAAACTTGTTTACTTTCTTACTCCTTCCCCCTGCCCAAGTCCCTTATCTTACCAGGAAGTCTTGGATGCTTGCTACTCTTCTTACTTCTCTATTCCATTTAGCTTGGAGGAGAAGTCTTCACTCAATTCTCTTCGTTGTTTGGGGAGGTCGTGCTGCTCAAGTTTACCTCTTCAACCCTTAGTAGAGAAGTGAGTGAGGCGATGTACTGGGATTTCTGTTGTGCCAATTTGGCCTGGATACATTTATTTACTAGAGAATTAGGGGTACGAATTATTATAGGGAAACTGGTTGCTAAACCCCCTCTAGATTTTTCCCTAGCTTTGCTGTGAATCTTTTTTCCTCATAGAGTGGTAATTACTGGAACTAGTATTTTGCCTCTGAAGAATCAAATTATTTTGCTTGTCCTAAATGTTCCTATTAACTACTGTACCTGGGAGGGCTAAACGCAAGAGAAAGAAAAAAGTCTCTCGCGTTTATTCCTGTCACCTTTAGCCACGGAAATAGCTTCTTTCAGACTCAGAATAGGAATTAGCTTTTTTCCCGAGATGAGCCCACGAGAGCTCTTACAATCCCCTCAGAGAACCTTGGAAATGCGGCACTGAACGAGTCGCCTTGATGCCGCTCATCAACTCAGAACTCCGAGAGAAGTTTCAAATTCCTGAAGGCTGACGCAACACCCAAAACATGTGTCAGCGTCGGCCTCAGGGAATGCACAAATTGCCAATTGCGTTCTTTATACGCAGCGCTTGAATGTCGCGCTCGCGTTTCGTGTCACAAAATAATCCGTTTATTCAGGAAGGAGTTTTAAAGGACTCTTCAGATGCTGCGCTTGAGTTTATGCGCACGCGTCAAAAAGCCTTCCTCAGAATGTAATAACTGAATAGCTACCTCTACAGCTCGTTCCTAATTAAAGCTATTCTGACATTAATACTTTAATCATTACGTTCCCTCTGAGATATTAAACTTTAGTTTGACACCTTGATAGACAGAATTCTTTTTATGCTCTAGGAAATTAACATTGAAGGTCTAGTAAAACACACTAACCTTTATCTGAAGGGGAGGTTTTAAACCGGCGAAGCTAACCCCGCACATTCGCAAACTACCCTAACTGGCTAACTCGACGCAGGGAATTCTGATGTTCTTCTCTCAGCTTCTTCAGTGAAGTGCACAGTAGAATGTTGAAGCACACTTCACCAGGTGTCAGAATTCTAAGAGACTAGACTGCTAATAGCAGAGTGCTGAAGCAGTATGTGCATGTTGGTAGCCATCTTAGAATTCCATCGGTGCCAACATGCACCCCAGCTTAGTGGATTGAATGGCTTTTGATAATCTTGCGAAAGGGAGATAGAAGCCAGAAAAGCGTTACCAGGAAGAAACCTCTTGTGGGCCCTGACAGGTGCTTGCCATACTGCATCCAGAGAGTCTCACAGGAGTAGCCAGGGGAGTGGAGGCTAGTAAGTACCAACAAATGACTACCACCACACTGTATGTACTGCCTTGCACGACTACAAAGCTACACCACCTAACACAAATTCCATCCATCTGCACCACACACTCACAAAAATATGTCTCACAGATCCAACATTCACCCACTCCCATTCACCCCAAACGTAGCTACCAACATTACCATGGGGGCATGTGTACAGGCAGACAGCACTACAACTCCCACCATGCCCCCTGGCCCACATTTCAGCAGTATGGAGCCCTCCCCTCACCCCACCCAGAAGCAAGTGTCAGCCATCACAGTACCCTTGCTGGAGCAGAGTTTTCTGTTGAAAATTTATCGAGTTTTAAGCTCCAGTTTTGTCTATATGTTATGATTAAAATTATTGATTTTTAATTACTAATTATTAGTTTTGTTTAAGGTTCTGACTAATCAACATTACTAATAAGAGAAACTACACGTGGGAATGCATATATGTTGCTTAATCATAATGTGCGGTTTTAATTAAATGAATGTTGCAAAGTGCTATTTGTTTAAAGCACAAACACTTTTTAAAATAACGTGTACTAATGCTTTATTGTGTCGCAGAAGGCTAGATAATTACATACACATAAGGGTATTAGTGGGGATTAACACTGTATAATCATTATGCTGTGGTAACGTTGTTTTGTGTTTCTTTTGATTAAGATGGTTCGTTTTGGCCTAAATAAAGATGGCTGCCATTTACAGCCTGCACTCGAGTGATTGAATTTTGACGAGAGGCCTTGCTGAACATGGTCGAGAGTCACCTGACAACAGCCTCTGCCTGGTTAGAAAGTTTTCCGTGAGGACAGCGGCTCTGGGAACGATTCCAACTGTCCTTGGACAAGGATAAAGCCACAATGAACAATGACCAGTCTGCGGTGGCTCTGCTAAGATATCAAGGAAGAACATTTACGAAAGTAACATTTGCAAACTCGAGTTTCCTTCTTCCGTCTTTTTATTTTTGTGATTTTTCCTGAGCGGAGGTTTTCTAAATGTAACTGAGTGACATCCTTTCCTGCTCGCTCTGCTCAGCGGCTCAACGGATATTCAACATTTGTTTGTAACTTTTATTTCGATATTTTCTCTATAAATATGTTAGACTAGAGAGGGTCCGGGTTCCATTGCGCTCATTACTTCCATTGCGTTCCTTGCGGTTCATCGCGTTTTGGATTTCTTCCTGAACGAACCTATGCTGAGGACGGCAGCTTGAGAGACTTTACCGAGAGACCTGTCCTGACCCTTTTAGCTAGAACAGGTAACTATGAGAATAATGTTTTGCTAATGATTGACTTTTCATTTGAATTAATTTAGATAAACAAGCATTTGTTTGAATTCTAGTGTCGGGTGTTTATTGCTTGTCATTAATTGAGTTTCCAAATGTATTTCCTATGTTTAAAATCATGACTCAAGACAATGTCATTAAGGTCGCATTGACCTCATTGTAGATGCAGATTGGTTTAGGTTTTCTCTCCTATATTCAGTGTGGATAGAGTAATAGTGTGAATTTAGTGTGATGGGCCCTAGCGTATGATGTGTGTTTGTGCGTGTGACTGTAGGTTTACTCTGTTCGCGGAAGCAGGGAGAATTTATATGCGCCGATCTGCAGCAGTTTCCTGGTAGCAGTATGATGGTTAGATTATTGTCTTGATCAGATTAGATTGCTTGTACATTGGCTTTTGATTCATTGATTTATTGATTGATGTCGGTATATGTACTAATACTATATGTTGAAGTTGTCGTATTGAGTTTTATGTAGTGCTTCTGGAACTTGGGAGCTGGTGACAGTTCCGTAGTAGGGCAGAGGGAAGTGTGTGCTGCTCTCGGGAAAAACGGGATTGTTGGAATTACCTGTATGTATGCAGGAAAACGTGTGACAATTGAAGTTGCGCGTCACATTGTCTGGGTTCGGAATCAGTGACATCGTCGTGTGTTACTACTAGACATATGTTCGGTATAAAAGGAGTGCGTATGGTAGCGAAGGTTATCTGTGAAACTCTGGTCTTAAGTCCCAGGGATCCGTAAGGTTTGCCGTTAAAGCTTATCGCGGAAGGAGTAATAGATATTCTCTGAAGCTTGTCTAAAGGACTAGGCAGAGGTAAGCGCTGCTTAGTTAACGTGTGTTATAATTCTGTAGTGGGACAGACTGTTCGCTGTTCTCGGGAAAGGCAGGATTCTGTGTGGTTGTGCTACATTTTCTGGTGTGAAAGTGCGTGAATGTATGAGCATTTAGTTGATTGTAAGACTCTTTGGAGCAGTCCTAGAGGAAACAGTTAATAGATGCATGTTAGAAGGGCAGAGTAGAGGGATGTGCTACTGTGTCAACGAAAGTATTAATTCCGTAGTAGAGCAGAGGTAAGCGCTGTTCTAGAAAGAAGCGGGATTCTTGTGAGAATTTTCTTTACTATTCTGTGGTTAGCGAAGCAGACAATGGAGATGTTTATATGTTGTAACTAATAGATTTTGTAGAATCTGAAACGAAGTCTACTGAGAAGGCTTTGTAAAGGAGGGGTAGACGAGTGACAGGAGACAGGAGCAGAAGCGGCTGCAGCGACTGCTAACGTCATACAGACCGCGCTCTGATTGGGTAGTGGATCGGAACAGTGCTCGCGCTGTGATTCGTGCGTTGGTGTGTGCCGCGCAGGGATTGGAAGGAGTCACCCTGTGACGTAGACGCTCCAGCATTGGTGCGTTGGTGTGAGTCGCACTGTTATTGGACAAAAGATCGCACAGTTGCAGAAGAGACTAGAGAATATTGGTAAACTTTAAAATGTATTACCAACCGGAGGAAAAGAAGAAAAAAACCTTGTTCGGTAAAATAAAAAGGTGGTTTGACAAGGATAAAAATATAATAACTAGAGAAGGTGAATTGCTACCTCCAACGAAAACTCCTGCATCCTTTATGGTTGCGAAATATGGGTATCATACCTGTATATGGTTAGATAACTGGGCTAAGTACACAAAGGACGATGGTGTTTTAGCGTTCCCGGAACATGGTTCATTTAATCTGGCCGTGTAGAGAAATTTACGGGAGAAAATGATGTGTCTAGAGCCTAGACCAAGGCCGACACAGTTCGAGGCGTTTGTGGAATGGGAAGATGAGGTGCATGAGCGAGAAAAGCAGAGGAGTGGAGGCAATTATAGGTACTTTTTTGGGAGGAAATATGATCGTGAAACTCATCATGATCGAATGAGGAGATGGCGAGATGCTAGTATGTCAGAGGGATTATATCCAATGAGAACAGTTGAAGAGAAGGAAGAGAGGAAGGGTACAGAAAAGGTGCCTAATGTAGAAGTGAGAAGGTATGGAGCTAATGATTATGAGGATGAGGTCTTGGATGACATGATTTACAAGAGACCACCGCCGTATAGACCAGAACCAGAAGAGAGTACGCCAGCTGTTACTCCTGTAAGAGATACTTTGCGGATTATTAAAACTGAGGTTGTGACACCTGATCTGAAAAGTGGTAGCTCTTTCACGGAAAGGGAGAGAGAGAGAGAGCGAGAGAGAGAGAATCGAGTCAGTGACGAGAAAACAAGAGAATTAGCCAGAACGACATCTGAGCTGACTGAGAAAATTAGGGAGCTGACGAAAAATCTTGAAGCAGTTACAGTACCTGTAACGATTGGTCCGGTTGTGCCTATTTTTGATAAACAAAGAATGGGTGAAAATAGTTTGACAGTTCCTTATGTTGGAAATCGTTTGGTTGGTACTTGCACTTTGGAGGAATCAGGAACGAGAACAGGAGGAAATAATTTGAGACAGTCAAGACATGATGCCTGTAGTGGAGGATTAGAGGTGCAGCCTAATTCAGGATTGAATACTGGTTGTTTGGGAGGAACGATTTTGGAACCACAAAGGATGACAGAACAAGTGAGTACAGTGAAGAAGTCTACTGAAATAACAGCTGAGGATTTGAATGATTGGTTGAAAGTTCTTCAAAAGAAGGATAAAGATTCACAGGCCATTGATGTAGCCAGGTTGCGCATAGAACTGGAGGAGCTTATTGCAGGGACAATTCCTACAGATATACTCAAAAACCATCATGATGGAGAGTTGTTATTTATGTGCAAAAGCATCACCTGGAGGGCCAAAAGTACACATGACAGGTTAAGAGCAATAGCGAGTGAACAAGGAGTTGATATGGATAAGGTGAAAGCTTTGCAGAAGTCTTACAGGATGGATTTTACAGATAAAGATATTGAAAATCTGAATGGTGCTGGTAGAACAGGACAGATTAAGGAAATGATTGCCTTATTGAGAAAATGGGGTGATGTGGAAAAATGGAAGGATAGATGGTACAAGAAAAGGGAAGATTCAGTGGACAGGACTTATTCAGCTTTTCCCATGACAGAAAAAGAGAAAACAGTGGATGCTTATCCTATGAGAGAGATTCCTGGAGGAGGATATGTACATGTCCCATTGACTAGACAGGATATTTTATCATTTACGAATGATTTCCCTCGATTGAGAGAAAAGCCCGTCGAGTGGTATAGACAGGTAGACAGGTTTGTGAAATTGTCAAAGGTGCTGTGGATTGACCTGAATAGTCTGTTTGATATAATTGTTCCAGCAGACTTGTGGGCTGAGTGTAAGATAGTTGTAGATTGGCCTGCTAAAGAGTATCCAAGAGATCCGAAAACAGGAGCACCAGATCCAGAGGTTATGAAGAAATATGAGCAGGTAATTGTGTTCCTGAAAAATAAAGTACCTCCAAAAGAGACAGACTGGGTTAAGATAGATCAAACACATCAGGAAGCAAAATAATCAGTTCATGCTTTTTATGAAAGGCTGATACTGGCTTTCAAACAGTTTAGTGGAGATGAACACCTGGGTGATAAGGATTTGAGTCATTTTGTATACAGATTTGTATATGGCTTGAGACCTGAAATCAGTGAAAGAATACGTGAGCACACAGTGGATTGGCAGAGTAAAAGGCAGAGTAAAAATATTGATGAAATCTTGAGACATGCAAAGTACTTCAGTGATGAGACTGAGGCAAAACAGAGAAAGCTGAAAGAAAAAGCAATGTGGGCACAGGTGAAAGTTGCTGAGAGACAAGAAGCACAGTTGATGGAACAGGCAAATAATCCAGGAATTAGACCCAGATATGCGGGGAAAGGAAAGGGGAATTTAGAGGAGGCCAAGAAGAAGTTCCCTTGTCACAACTGTGGACAATTGGGGCATTGGAGATCCGAGTGTACCAATCCACCATTAGCGAGTAATGAAAATAAACCCTTAAATCAACAGGTGCAGAACGAGGGGTGTAATCAACAGCAGCAACAGCAGAAGGTTGTCAGACAGCAGAGTCAAGAGCCAAAACCGCCCTTGCCGCAGAATAGAGGGTCCCAAAAGTATAACCAGGACTCAGGATTCTACAATGATGAGCAGGTAAACAAACCGAGACGTTCAAACCCGGTACAGCAGTACTGGTTAAAGAATGAGGGGAGTGAGTCTGAAGGGGACTATTGACAGTGCCGAAGAGAGGAGGAAGAGTGCATACTTGGTGCAACTCTAGAAATAGACCAGGCAGGACCATTTGTAGATGGGAAAATAAATGGGGAAAGTGTTACTTTTTTGGTAGACACAGGAGCGACAAGATCAACTGTCAGGTCAGCAGATATTAGAAATCTTCCTCTCTCAGACGAAGCAATCCAAGTAGTTGGTGTAGCCAATACACAGATTAAGACTCGTCTTACCGAACCAGTAAGGGTAAGAATAGGGAAATTTTCAGACATGCACAGATTTGTTGTCTGTGACACTAGTCCAGTGAACTTGTTAGGTAGGGACCTATTGTGCAAGATGAATTGTACAATTTTCTGTACTCCGGATGGAATAGCTTTTGAGACACCAGATGAGGATGTTTTGTACCGGATGACTCTAGATAATAGAGAGAGTGAGATTGTTGGTACATATGCAGTGTTTAATCCAGATGACTTGCCTCAGGAGTTGAGACACACAGTGAAAACAGCAGTTTGGGATTTTACTGGAGAAGATGTGGGATTGATGAATAATGTAGATCCAGTGAAGATTTCAGTGAAAGAGGGGATTGTTTATCCTAATATTCCTCAGTACAGATTGACACCAGAATTAATTGAGGGAATTACCCCTATAATTGATAAGATGATTCAACAGGGTGTTCTGAGAGAAATACTGAGTAGCCCGTGTAATTCACCGATAATGGGGCTAAAGAAACCTAATGGAAAGTTCAGGATTGTACAAGATTTGAGAAAAGTTAACAAAATTGTGGTGGCATGTTGTCCCATTGTGCCAAATCCTTCAGTGATTTTGTATCAGATTCCTCATGATGCTGAGTGGTATACAGTGATTGATTTGTGTCATGCTTTCTTTTCAATTCCATTGCATCATGACAGCCAGCCGATTTTTGCATTTCGGTTTGGCTAGTGTATTTTAGCATGGTGTCGTATCCCACAGGGGTATACAGAGAGTCCTTCGATATTCAATCAGTTATTGAAGAAATCATTGGAGAGTTTGATTATGCCTGAAAGCTCAGTGCTAGTGCAGTACATCGATGACCTACTTGTGGCATCGAAGACACGTGAAGCTTGTGAAGTAGATACCATAGCTTTACTGAATCATCTGGCAGATGGAGGGTTAAAGGTATCTCCTGCCAAATTGCAGTTTTGCAAGAAAGAGGTGCATTATCTTGGAGACAATATTGAAAAAGGTCTGAGAAAGGTGACCGATGACAGGATTAAAATTATCAGAGGAATGAGAGCCCCGATGACCCAGAGAGAAGTGAGGATGTTTCTGGGGATGGTGGGTTATTGTCGTCAGTGGATAAGTAATTTCTCCCTGATAGCAAAGCCACTAATTAAGTTGACTAAAAGTGAGGTGAGAGACCCATTGGAATTGAATGGTGAACAAATGGCAGCATTTGAAGAGTTGAAGAGCAGAATGTGTGAAGCCCCTGCTTTGGGAATGCCAGACTATGAGAAAGAGTTTGAGTTGTACTGCAGTGAGAGAAATGGTTGTGCACTTTCAGTGTTAATCCAGAAGCATGGACAACTAAGAAGGCCGATTGCGTACTTCTCATCGACACTTGACCCCGTAGCTGTGGGTTTGCCAGGTTGCCTGAAAGCAGTAGCTGCTACATGCAGGGGCTTGGAACAGAGTGAGGGTATAATAATGGGATATCCTGTAAGGGTATTCGTACCTCAGGATGTGGCTATTCTTTTGACAAGAAGCAGGACTCAGTACATGTCACATAGTCGGCTGACTAAATATGAGAAAATCATTCTGGGAGCATCAAATGTGACTCTTGAGAGATGTGTGAATGTGAATCCAGCAATGTTGTTACCAGATGCTGACAATGTGAATGTGGGAGATGATGTTGATCATGATTGTTTGGATGTGCTTGACTACTGCACAAAACCCAGACCAGACATAAGAGATTTGCCATTGCCAGAGAGTGATCATGTGTTGTTTGTGGATGGATCATGTTTGAGAACTGATGATGGTGTGCTAAGTGCAGCATATGCAGTGTGCAAGGTTTCAGAAGTTATGGAAGCTTCACCTTTGAAAGGAGTGAGATCTGCTCAAGTGGCTGAATTGGTGGCATTGACGAAAGCTTGCAAAATTGGGAAGAATCTGAGAGTGACTGTGATGACTGATAGTCAGTACGGATTTGGAGTCGTTCATGACTTTGGCCAGCTTTGGCTACAAAGAGGTTTCTTGACGTCGAGTGGGACTCCAATAAAGAATGCTGAAGTGATTGGAAAATTGCTTGAGGCGATACAGCTGCCTAAGGAGTTAGCAGTTGTGAAGTGTGCTGCTCATGGACAAGGAGATGATTTTGTTACTCTTGGTAATAGATTTGCCAATGACATAGCACAGTATTGTGCGAAAAATAATCATTCGATTAATAGGGCACGAGAAAGGGAAATGTCTTTTTGTTCTGTGATGTTTACTAATGTCCTAGAAACGTGGGATGAAGTGAAACAGTTGCAGGATGAGGCAGGAGATGAGGAAATGAGAGATTGGATCAAGGCAGGTTGTGCCCCAAGAGAGACAGATCATGCTTGGATCTATAGAGATGGTAGACCAGTCATGCCTAACTCCATGTTGTCGACAATGGCAAGAATGTATCATGGCCAGGGACATTTGGGAAGGGATGCGATGATTAGGTCTTTTAAACAGACCTGGTACAATGCAAAGTTCAGGTTGATTGCAGAGAGCATCTGTCAAAGATGTTTGATTTGTCAGCAGTTCAACATTGGGAAAAAGACAGTGGTGAGTCTAGGAACAATAGGCAGAGAAGGAGGTCCTTTTACCAGAATGCAAATAGATTTCATTGAGATGCCCCAAGTGAACAAATTGAGGTATGTTCTAGTGGTAGTCTGTTTGTTCTCAAGATGGGTGGAGGCCTATCCGACTAGGAGAAATGATGGAATAACAGTTGCAAAGTTACTGTTAAGAGAGTTGATTCCTAGGTACGGGTTCCCAGTGACAATTGAGTCTGATAGAGGTGGACACTTCTACAATGAGCTCATGGGTTTGATTTGTGAAGCATTGAGCATACAGCAGAAGCTACATTGTGCATACAGACCAGAGGCTTCTGGAGTCGTTGAACAGATGAACGGCACAATAAAAAAACGAATTGGTAAGATGTGTTTAGCCACTGGAATGAAATGGCCTGATGTCTTGCCTCTAGTGCTGATGACTATTAGATCTACTCCAGATAGAACCACAGGTTTGAGTCCGCACGAAATCTTAATGGGACGTGCGATGAGACATGCATTTGTGCCTGTCAACAAGTTGATGACAATAACTGATGACATGATTTTGGATTACTGTAAAGGCCTGGCTGACGCAGTTCATTCTGTGTTTCACCAGGTTGGAGAAGACGCTACCACACTTGAGAAGAAGCAAGCCCATGATCTGAGTCCAGGGGACTGGGTGAGGATTAAGGTGCACAGAAGAAGAAATTGCTTGGTTCCAAGGTGGGGAAGGCCAAGACAAGTTATTCTGACTACGACAACTGCAGTAAAGGGTGCTGGTGTGAAAAACTGGGTCCATGCTAGTCATACTCTGAGAGTTCCAAATCCAAAAGAAGGGACTGGTAAGGAGTATTTTGAAGAGTCAGATTCCAGTGATGATGCAGAAACTGAACCAGTGAGAAGGAAAAAGAATCCTGAAAGGGGTGAAGGAGAAAGAGAGTCAGGTGATTCTTTTTTCTTTCCAAGAGAGGCTTCAAGAGAAACATTGAGAGTCTCAGAGGAGAGATCGGATTCTGTAAGAGTGCCTGAAGTTCCAACAAGCAGTGGAGAAGAAAGAAGAGAAAAGAGCAATTCCACAGAGACTACACCTGAATCAGATGAAGAGGTTGAGAATCAACTTGAGATTACACCTGAAGAAGCAGGGTCAGAAGGAGTTAGAGAGGGACAGATTGCGGAAGACCCCCGAGGAGGTGTAGGGAACATTCCTGATAAGCTAGGTGAAGGGACAGGTAGACAGCAAGAAGATTGCGTGTCGGAGACCCGAGGAGGGAAAGAATTAGGGAAATCTCAATCAGTAGTGGAAAAGACTGTGGAGCGAAAGAAAATTGTTGAAGAACAAGAGGCAAATGAAACAGAATCAGATGAGAGTGAGAATGAGAAATCAGAGGGTCGAGTTCTGAGAAAGAGAACTTGGATTGGAGAAAGAAATAATAAGGAAGTGAGACCAAAAAGGGTTGTAAGAGGAGATCTTTGGCCTAACAGAATAAAGAGGCTGAGGTACAGACTGACACGAGCAAATTAATCGAAAGCTGAACAGGTGAACGAAGTGTCGAGTCAGAATCAAGCAAAAGGTGAAAAACAAAAGGTTACAAAAGAACCAGAGGAGATCAAGAGAATCAGAAAACCTAACCAGAAGTATAGGTCACCGGAATGGACGTACGTGGCACTGTCTGAAGGTGAAGAGACAGAGGGCCAAGGAAATCCAGAGGGGACCAAACGTAAAGTGGTTGAGGAGAAAACTGTTGGAATCCTGAAAGTTATCTTGACTGACATTGGAGAAGAGTCGGATGCACTGGATGTTGTTGATGATCTGATACAATTTGATGTTGCTGAAGAAGAAGTGAAAAGTGATGAAAATCCAAATTGAGTGGACTAAAGGAGTCACTTGGAGAAAGTGAAAAGAAGAAAATCTGAAATTAGCTGTTTGAAATAATCTAGTGTTCTAGTGTTTCGGTAGTGGAGTAGAAGAGGCTAAGTCAAAAGACACTGCCAAAGTAGTAAAATGGCTAACACAGAAAATAATAAAAGTAGATGTGCCTTCTTGAAAAGTTGGTGTAAAATGTGCTGCTGCTGTACTGGATTATTAATGCTATTATGGGGTGTACTAGCTTTATTAGTTTCTTTTAGAGTTACAATAGGTACTTTTGGAATACATACCGATAATGTGAGCAATGTAGAGAAGAGTTCACAGAAAGTAGTTCCAACTAGAATTAGTAACATTTACATACATAAAGATAGGTCAATTAATGATTTTTCTAGCAATGTTTTTTCAAAGTTATTGTACGAATACGTAAAGACAATGGAAGTTAGGGATTGCTACGTTTGTATGAAATTACCTGCATCCGTTTCAGAAGGTGTTACTTATCACCATTTACTAGCTACGTATGGAATTTCGTGTAGTGTGTTGAGTAGTGTTTTTTATTTGTTAGGGAAAATAGATTATGAGATGTCTAACAAAGATAACATTTTTGGGCAATTGCCTATGAACAAAAAGCTGAATCCAGCTAAAGAAGCTAACATTTTTGGTGAGATTTTTATTGAGAAAGAAGAATTAACATTAGATTACATTTTTAGAAACAATTTAACTTGCAGTTTGAAAGAAGAAGAGAAGGCTTTCCTAAACATGGTAGAGGAAAGGAGGTTGAGCATGCATGAAAAGGCAGGGAAATATAAAGTGAGTGAGACAATTTGGAACATTGAGATGGGAAAGGAATTGAGGAATGGGGCTAGTCCAACATTGGCTTTAGATGCACCACAGAAGGGTAAGCTATGCATTACCAGAAAGAAATCCCAATATGATACATATTTTGTTGGGACTAGTGAGTGTCATGATACATACTTCATTGCAACAGGATGGGGTTTTTAAAAGTGGAGAAGATCCAGTTTTCCCAGGAGTGTATTATGTTTGTGGAAACAAGGCTTATTACAAGTTGCCTGACCATTGGTATGGCACATGTTATGTGGGCCTGGTCTTTCCAAAGATTTTTCATATAGATAGAATAGAAGATGTAGAACATATTAATTTACTAACACGTTTTAAGAGAGAAACTTGGTCAGAAATATCTTTGGGGCTTTAATTCCAGCAGTGGGAATTTCTTTAAATGCATATGGGATTCGGAAACTGTCAACAGTGGTGGATCGCTTATCGACAAGTACCGCTGGAGGGTTTCTTTTGGTAAATACGGAGATGATTGCCGTACGTGCCATGTCTATGCAAAATCGACATGCCCTTGATATTCTATTGGCCAAGGAGGGTGGAGTCTGCGGAATGCTGAAAGTTCAACATTGTTGCACTTACATTCCTGACGAAAGCAAAGATCTGAAGGTCTATATCAAAAATATTACTGATTTGCATGAAGAATTAGTACCACTGGAAGCTGAAAGTATTTGGACTAAAATAGCTAATAAGATAGTTGCTGTTAAGAGTTTTATTTCTAAAATAGGTAGTACCATTATTGGTAAAATATTATTTCCATTGATATGCGTAACTGTTGCTTTATTGTTACTAAGATTGGGGTGTTTGTGTTGTAAAAACAGGGGAGGGAAAAAGAGAATAATTAGAGAAAATGTTGAAAAGAAACAAAAGAGATCAAGGAGAGATCCACAAGAAATAGAATTAGAAGAATTGAGGGAGAGTGTTTACTTGGAGTCAAAGAGGGATGATGTGAGGGAGTCTGGTGTTTAATGTTGTGTCATAAAAGACATTTTCAATTTCTCCTAAAATTGGGACAAAATTTTTTTTTGGGTTGGTTTTTGTGGTGATAAGATATCACCAAAGGGGGGATTGCTGGAGCAGAGTTTTCTGTTGAAAATTTATCGAGTTTTAAGCTCCAGTTTTGTCTATATGTTATGATTAAAATTATTGATTTTTAATTTTTAATTACTAATTATTAGTTTTGTTTAAGGTTCTGACTAATCAACATTACTAATAAGAGAAACTACACGTGGGAATGCATATATGTTGCTTAATCATAATGTGCGGTTTTAATTAAATGAATGTTGCAAAGTGCTATTTGTTTAAAGCACAAACACTTTTTAAAATAACGTGTACTAATGCTTTATTGTGTCGCAGAAGGCTAGATAATTACATACACATAAGGGTATTAGTGGGGATTAACACTGTATAATCATTATGCTGTGGTAACGTTGTTTTGTGTTTCTTTTGATTAAGATGGTTCGTTTTGGCCTAAATAAAGATGGCTGCCATTTACAGCCTGCACTCGAGTGATTGAATTTTGACGAGAGGCCTTGCTGAACATGGTCGAGAGTCACCTGACCACAGCCTCTGCCTGGTTAGATAGTTCTCCGTGAGGACAGCGGCTCTGGGAACGATTCCAACTGTCCTTGGACAAGGATAAAGCCACAATGAACAATGACCAGTCTGCGGTGGCTCTGCTAAGATATCAAGGAAGAACATTTACGAAAGTAACATTTTCAAACTCGAGTTTCCTTCTTCCGTCTTTTTATTTTTGTGATTTTTCCTGAGCGGAGGTTTTCTAAATGTAACTGAGTGACATCCTTTCCTGCTCGCTCTGCTCAGCGGCTCAACGGATATTCAACATTTGTTTGTAACTTTTATTTCGATATTTTCTCTATAAATATGTTAGACTAGAGAGGGTCCGGGTTCCATTGCGCTCATTACTTCCATTGCGTTCCTTGCGGTTCATCGCGTTTTGGATTTCTTCCTGAACGAACCTATGCTGAGGACGGCAGCTTGAGAGACTTTACCGAGAGACCTGTCCTGACCCTTTTAGCTAGAACAGGTAACTATGAGAATAATGTTTTGCTAATGATTTACTTTTCATTTGAATTAATTTAGATAAACAAGCATTTGTTTGAATTCTAGTGTCGGGTGTTTATTCCTTGTCATTAATTGAGTTTCCAAATGTATTTCCTATGTTTAAAATCATGACTCAAGACAATGTCATTAAGGTCGCATTGACCTCATTGTAGATGCAGATTGGTTTAGGTTTTCTCTCCTATATTCAGTGTGGATAGAGTAATAGTGTGAATTTAGTGTGATGGGCCCTAGCGTATGATGTGTGTTTGTGCGTGTGACTGTAGGTTTACTCTGTTCGCGGAAGCAGGGAGAATTTATATGTGCCGATCTGCAGCACCCTCATCAAACTTACAGGTAGGTAGCCATCTTCCCTGGGAGGGTGTTTGTGGGTGGGAGGCCTGTACCACTACTCCCACCATGCACCCTGTCCCACACCTCGGCAGGATGGAGCCCTCCCCCCACCCCAGCCAGAAGCAAGTGTCAGCCATCACATTACCCTAATCAAACTTACAGGTAGGTAGCCATCTTCCCTGGGAGGGTGTCTGGGGGTGGGAGACCTGTACCACTACTCCCACCATGCCCCCAGTCCCACACCTCAGCAGGATGGAGCACTCCCCCACCCAGAAGCAGTTGCAAGCCATTGCAGTACACCAAACAAACGTACAGGTAGGTAGACATATCATTCCGCCTTGTGACCCCACTGAGCTGGATGTAAGCCTCCACAATGCACACACAGATGTGTCACATAACAAAGCCAAATGTGAGCACATAACAGTTAAGTAGCCAGTACGTGCACCCACACATTTGTCAGAAAAGAAATTGTGCCATATGACAACACCAGCCCTCTGTTTGCACAAATATGCACACCTACCCCATTGCCACACACAGTGTGCACACAGGTAAGCTAAGGAAACTGTCACAGCTACCAAAGTGTGACACACCAATGCACATGTAGAAGAAAGTCTGGGCACAATCATGCACAGCATCTATTGACATGTGCATTGCCACGGGGCAAGTGCAACAAGGACAATTCGAAAAATAAGAAAGCATGTGTGGTGATACAAATCAAGATATGAACATGACAGGACAAAGGTATGCATGAGATGATAATGGCCAGTCCATGGCCAGATGTGACGCCTGCCAGGTAAGACAAATCAACAAAGAGTTCTCAATGAAAAACATGTTGAGCCAGTCACTAGATGGCAGCAGGTCCCTGTAATCATGAATTATGCATGTGGCGCATGGTATGCCTTGACACCTCATACCATGGACAAGTAATGCATGTACCACTGCATCATGTCAGGAAGCACAGTAGTGCACATAGTAAACAATGTGATGATCAGTGAATTGTGCAGTGTACAAAAAAGTGAATGACACACAGCTAACACAAAGCTTGCGGGGTGTACTACAATGACCATTTTCCCATCTGATCCACAGGTGACTAAGAACTCACTGCAAAGGACAACACCAGCAGCCCGCAGAGCCAGTCTCCCCCCCGGTACATGGACTCTCGGATATTGAATCCCAGGATATCCTGGACGATGAGCTCAAAGCCGGCCCATCTGGTATTCCAGGGAGCAACAAGTCCCAGGACACCATCATCCCCCCCACCACATCTGCGGCAACAACAACTTCACTGCAGACCCCTGCTGTTACGGCCTGTGTGGCCACCACCACCACAAGTGCTGCCTGCAACAACCTCCCTGTCCCAGATGATGACTACCCCACACCGCCAACGGAGGAGGGGAGGGAGAGGATGAGGGTGCCCACAGTGGTAAGGCAACAGGTCCATGGCAGCAGGGCAGGTGGGAGGGGCAGGGTCACCCACAGACATCAGGAGGCTGGGACCCAATCCCTGGAACATCATCACCAGAGTCCTTGGCGCATGCGAACAGGTCCAGGGATGAACGGGCCGGTCGGACGAACTTTTGCATGAGCTCATCCTGCTGATGAGGTCCATCAACACCCACATGGGACAAATTGTGGACCTCTTGGGCCAGCAAGTGGCGTTACTGAGGGACAGGCCTGTGCCACAACCAACACCTCCACCTCCCTCTGGTGGGCCGCAGAATGACAGTTGACCATCCTCCCCTGCGCCCACAGAGAGGGGTGAGTCCTCAGATCCCACTGGCCCTGCAGCAGGGCCCCCCGCCAAACAACGAAGGGGCCATCCTAAGAAGACCATGGGAGTATCTGGAGGCCAAGCACCTGCAAGACGCCAGCCACGGAGCCAGCAATGATGGAATCCCTCCTCACCACTGCATTGACTTTTTGGACTGTCCTTCCCCACACTGCCATGTGAATGGCATCTGTCTGTTGGACTGGGTCACCTCATCAATGTGGTGACTACTCGATTATCTCATTTACCATAACTGTCAACTCACTACTCCACCACCACCTCAATGGAAATGTACACCCCCTCACATGTCACCATTGCAAATAAAATATCCTTACACACATGTTGTTGTGTTTGCTCTGTCTTTATTGTAGGATGTACAGTCTTCAACATGATCACAATGTACCAGGAGTTTGGGTTGTATGTAGGCAAGGAGAAGTTGAAGGCACCTAGGAAAACACAACTGAACAATATTCACTGGTGTGGGTGTGGCATCACAGACTCACACAAAACCTACCTTCAGGATAACACAACATGCACTTGTCACAATGGGCAACAAGTGTCAATATAAACGTCCTGTAGATGTTCCCAAATGACCTGTCCCAGAAACATTGCCAACCACTGCTGAGTCTACAACTGGCTGCTGTTACAATTCTCACATACCCCTTCATGACAACAGCAATATCAGCAGACAATGGGTATGTTGTACATTGTCAACCAACTTCAAGTGAAGTAGCGGGTGAGGAGCTGTTCACGCAGGTCAACACCTTCTTCCTCTCCACTGTCCTCATCACTGGACATGGGTTGGTTTGCAGGCTGGGGCCTTGGGTCCTCACCATCATCCAGGAGCAGGGGAATCTCCTTGCGAATGGCTAGGTTGTGGAGCATGCAGCATGCCACTACAATCTGACACACCTTCCTGGGCGAGCATGCCAGTGCACCTCCGGTCTTGTTCAGGCAGCGGAAACGTGACTTGAGCAGACCAAAAGTACGCTCCACCACACAACGTGTCCTCCCATGTGCCTCATTGTAGCGGACTTCAGCGGGGGTTCTGGGATTCAGCAGTGGGGTCAGCAACCAGGGACGGTTGGGGTATGCAGAGTCACCTAGGTATGACAAACACAAATATACATTGCAATGTCGCTGAGGCAGAGGGCAGCAGGTCACACACCCTGCACGCCATATGACTGGGCATACTCACCCACAATCCATGCACGCTCGGGAAGCAGTTTAGACAACAGCTGGGGCACAATGCTGTTCCGCAGGATGTAGGAGTCATGGGCCGAGCCTGGGAATTTGGCACACACGTGGGAGATGATTATCTCTGCCAGGCACTTGCACATTTATGGAGTGGTAATGTTTGTGATTCCTGTAAATGGGCTCACTTGCCTGTGGTGGCACAAGCCCGACATGGGTGCAATCAATGGCACCAACAACATTGGGGATGTGTCCAAGGGGATAGAAGTCTCCCTTCACAGCTAGCAATTCGAGACCCCTGGGGAAATGGATATATCTGTCCTTGTATATCATCATAGCGGACAGTACATCAAGCAGGACCATGCTGAACATCGATTGTGACATCCCACCAGCACTGGCCACTGTCTCTTGGAACGAACCAGTGGCAAAAAAATGCAGGGCCGCCGTCTGCTAACAAGTAGGGGTGAAAGCTGTTGGATATGTCCGGCGAGGCTGCAGGTGGGGCTCCAACAGATCACAAAGGGTTTTTAGGGTGGCTCTATCCAGGTGGCATTTCCGGATAATCGCCACATCCTCTATGTCCTCTAGCACCGTCAGGTGATGAATCAGATTTGGCCTCCTCCTAGTAGAGATGAAAGTGGACACATGTCAATGCAATACATCATGAGATGGGCACAGCATCTCACGTTCTGGATGACACAACGACAACAATGCCTGCCATCATTATTGAGTAACAGACCAGCTTACATGTAGGGACACCTTCAGCTACACAAAGGGCACACCTGTCAACTTACACAAAACAAGTACATCAAACGCCACCTTGGTCAATGTCAATGCACATAGGGATATGGCCACATTTCACATGGGCACGCCTCGGAATATAGCATCCAGCATATGTGTAACAAATCAACCCCACTGTCTTCTACCTAGCTGCTGTACCTGTCACACCTTCATGCGTCATTTCAACCTGGCACACACCCACCACACAATGACCACAGTCAGCACAGGAATGACGAATATGTGCATGAGCAGACATGAGAGGCCATGAAAAATAGATCACCATTCATTGAGACGAGCAGTGCTGTGATTGTCACTGCACCTCAACACATTGACATGTGTACACATCATAGAGTCCAGAACAACACTGTTCTGCTTACACGACCATCAAATTCATAAGTTACATGTGAGGGAGTACAGGCCAATCTACGAAATTACACACACAAACTGTTAGGGTTTGTGCACAGCAAAGAGCATGTCCCCTCTCATTGCACTAGTGGTCTTAGTAATAGCTCTCTTTTAAACATACTATTGAAAGCCTTTCTTGTTATCTCAGCCCCCTCCCTAGGCTTCTGTGTATGTTGCTTAATGTATTCACAAGTTTGGATTTTGCTGTTTGATTGCACATTGGACCTTGCATTAACCAAGGCTTATTTAGAAAACCCCTCCCTAGGCCATGTGTTACTTCAACTCATTTTCTTAATAACTGAAGCTCTGCACCCCTTTCTAGAACATGGGCAGCATGTGTTAATTCTACTCATTAGCATAATAACAGAAGCTCTGCACACCGGCATGTGAGAACCACACCCAGCTCTTCGGACCACACCCAGTCCTGTCTATAAAAGACAGCCCCTGAGCCTCATCCAGTGCTTGTGCTCGTCTACCTCCTGCTTACCTGAGGACGTATCCTTCGGCGCTGGCACTCCTGCTCTCTCCTGACCTTCATTGGCTTCAACGGGCGTGGCTGCTGGCTCTTCCTTCTTCCGGTTTCCGGCTCCTTCCTGCCTCAGTTCCTCTTCTGCCCACTGTAATCAACCTGCAAAAGAGAAAGAGGACAAGGTTAGACTGATCAGTATCCCTTTCCAGTAACAAGTAAGTGCAAAACCTTTTATTACCTGAAAGAACTTTGACGGCGACTTCTGGATTCACGTATAGACAATTTGGAACAAGATAGCTCCCACGAACTTGTGGAAGAATACTTTGTGGAACTTAGTGAAATAAACATTGTATTACTTGGAACTTTTGAAAATCGAACAGAGGAAATCATTGGCAGCAAGGCCAACAGTAAAGCAAGGACTTGAACTAAGTACCTGTGTTATCTTGATGTAAAAGTACAGTATTTGTTTTATAAAAGTCTGGAAATGTGTGAAAAGTGAGTTTACAATTAAGAACTTCGGCTTTAGTTATATTAAGGTGAATGTTAGATGTTGATAACTCTGATAATGATATTCGTTTGATTTTTATAGGAATATAGGAATTTTACAGTAATAGAAAACACATCCCAGAACAGTAACACATACCAAACCTGGAAGCTAAAGACCAGGATCCAAGAGGTATTTGTAGAAGGGAATTTCTAATAGATTAAGGGTTAGTCAGGAACATATGTAGGGATAGGTTGCACTTATCTGTTCTTTGTTTATATTCCAATAGGCACCCGTTTCTACAGAAATCAGAGAGGGCCGCAGATTGTAACGGCACTTCAACAGTGGAAACGCAAGAACGGTGTTGTCTCTCTCTTTTTTTATTTTATCCACTTCCCCCCTTCCCTTGAGCTTCTGGTTCTTAGTGCACTGTTTACACTAGTGTGCTGGAACAAGCGGTTTCAGGGTGGGGTCGGACTGTCTTCAACCTTCATCAGAACTGAACAGAAACTCAGGTGAGCTGGGCTTTGACACAAACATGGCATGTGTAGTCACCAGTGGAGTAAATGGAACATTGTCATTGTGTGCACAATGATGTGCCATTGCCCATGTGGGTACTGTGCACTGTTGCTGTGTGCCAGATGGCCATTGCCATTGTATGGCACCCATATAGTGGTAGCCACCGCTTGGCCCTGGCGGTGTATCACCAGCACCCCCATTCACACAAGTGCGATAGTGATAGGCATGTAGACATGGGGAAATGGTGATTAGCATGCTCCGCCCCTGAATCGCGGTGCCTCGTGTCAATGTATGGTACCCATATCGCGGTAGCTACCGCCTGGCCCTGGCAGTGTGTCACCAGCACCCCCATTCACACAAGTGCGGTAGTGATGGGCATGTAGACATGGGGAAATGGCGGTTGCAAAGCTCCGACATCCATATCGCGGTAGCTACCGCCTGGCCCCGGTGGTGTGTCACCAGCAACCCCAGTCTCACAAGTGTGGTAGTGATAGGCATGTAGACATGGGGGAATGGCGGTTGGCATGCTCCGCCATCCATATCGTGGTAGCTACCACCTGGCCCCGGCGGTGTGTCACCAGCACCCCCATTCACACAAGTGCGGTAGTGATAGGCACGGAGACATTGGGAAATGGCGGTTGGCATGCTCCGCCGCTAAAATTGCGGTAGCTCACACCGGGCCCCTGCGGTGTGTCACCACCATGGAGCTTGCCCTAGAGCCATTGGGAACCTTGATAGTGGTGGCATGATGCAATATTGAAGATCGTGGTAGGCGTGCTCCGCCACCACAGAGGTGGTCTTTGGATGCATTTGAAAGATGCACCATCGCGGTAGCACACACCGTGCCCCTGCAGTGTGTCACTGTCATGGAGCTTGCCCTAGAGCCAATGGGAACCTTGATTGAGGTGACATGATGCAATTTTAAAGATCGCAGTAGGTGTGCTCCGCCATCGCGGAGGCGGTCATTGGAGGCATTTGAAAGATGCAAAATTGTGGTAGCGCACACCAGGCCCCTGCGGTGTGTCACCGCCATGGAGCTTGCTCTAGAGCCAATGGGAACCTTGATAGCAGTGGCATGATGCAATTTTGAAAATCGCGGTCATTGGATGCATTTGAAAGAGGCAGACCTGGACCACCAATCGCTGCAGCTTGGCACCTTTAAAACGACCCCAGGGTGCTATATATGTGTGGGAGTGAGCCTCACATTTCCACTGCTCCCAGTGCCTGATGCCTGAGACCCCTCACCTGCTGCTGCCTCCAGGGACTGCTGCCTGAGACCCCTCACCTGCTGCTGCCTCCAGGGACTGCTGCCTGAGACCCCTCACCTGCTGCTGTTCCAGGGACTGCTGCCTGAGACTCCTCACTTGCTGCTGCCTCCAGGGTTTGCTGCCTGAGACCCCTCACCTGCTGCTGCCTCCAGGGACTGCTGCCTGAGACCCCTCACCTGCTGCCTGCTGCTGCCTCCAGGGACTGCTGCCTGATACCCCTCACAAGCCAATTCCGCCGCTGTTGTCTCATGTCCATAGTGATGGAAAGGACAAAGAAGATTTGTGCCAATCCCTTCACGAGCGAGGAGCTGAAGGTCCTGGTGGACGAGGTGCTCACACAGTACCCAAGGCTATATGGTGCTCCAAATGTCGTGCTAAGTCCTCAACAGTGGGGGGGGTAAGGCAGGGGAGGCACACATGTAGTTGGACTGATGCATTATGTGCCTGGGAGTGTGGGGTTATGTCATGCACTGCCTGGCATGCTGTCTCCAGGCAGAAGGCGTGTGTACCCTGCCTGCACATGTATGTATGAGTGACCTGTGTTGTGTTGTCAGCCATACAGTAATGCAGAAGGTTGTTCATGCAGGAGTCAGGACAGTGATTGCTTGGCTGAATGGCTGTGTGTGCCCCTGTAGTCCATCTCAGTGTGAGCCTTGCAGGCCAGCACAGTCCCCGCCCACAAAGACAAGGACACATCACTTCACTTACAGAGTATTACATCAGTCTTTTCACATTGCACTCCAGCTATGGGCCATCTCAGCACTGTAGATTGCACATGACAGGGGCATTAAGGGCTGCACAGTCTTGGACACAGTGAGTCTATCCTCAAACACTGGTTGACATGTGATGTATGTGTTGCTCAAGCCAACAATGGAGTGGAGATGTGGGCAGGCTACATAGGTGTTTCATCGCTGGCATCCTGCATGTGTGTGAGATGTGCAGGGACTGTGTTCCCCCTCTCACCTGCATGCTTTTACATCAGCTTTTCCCATGCAGATGTACCATGTGAGATGTACTCTAGTCTCTGATAGACATATCGTTGGATATGTGATGAGTTTCTATCTTGCTGCTATATTGATGTCGGTACATGACACTGTGTCACTGATCATTTCCCCCTCTTGCCTCCCATGCCTGCAGCTCAAGGTACACCAGAGTAAGGCTGTGTGGAGGGCCATTGCAGCGAAGGTGCAAGCTCTGGGGTTCTCAAACCGACGGCGCACCCACTGCCACAAGAGATGGGACAACATCAGCTGGCTGGCAAAGAACGTGGCGGAGATGACCTTGGGGCTGCTTCCTCACACTGGGTGTTTGGCACAGCATGACACCACTAATGGGGCGCATCTTGGCGGTGACACAGCCTGAGCTGGATGCACGTTTGAAGAAGCATCAGCAGCAAGCCAGAGGTGAGCATTTGGGGAGGGTGAATTTGGCTTGGAGTGGCTGCATGTGTACAGAGCCTGTGCCAGCGCTGGCCTATGTGATGTTGGTAGTGTGATGCAGTGGCATGTAAATGGCTACTGGGCTGGGTGCCGGTGTCATGCATTTGCCCTACCTGTACTTACAAAGGTGTTTTAGATCCTGTGCATTCACATTGCTTTCTGAGTTGTGCTCTTCAGGTTTCTTCTGCATTGGGGTAGTCTTTGGAATCCCATGGGAGGGAACTGCAGTGTGCCCGATCTGACTGTGCCTTCATTAATACATCCATTGCATGCATCCAGATTGGTGAGGCCTAGACATCTGACAACAATGTGCACCAGTCTTTTGTCCCCAAAATACAACATGGTGGGTGGCATGGGCTAATGGCCATTGTGGACTGTCATGTTGTAGTCTGTGTCTGTGTTGTCCCCTCCTGTTCCATCCAGATCTGTCATTGCCAACAAGTAGTGTGCCCCCATCATGTCCCTAGGTGTGCTCAGAGCTAGTTGTGTGTCTGGTTGAACAGAGCCACATGCAGGGTGTTGTGCTGTGTGGTCGTAACATGACTCACTCATGCCTGAGTTTCCAGTTTCCATGCACTGATTGAGTCTATATAGTGAGTTGGCATGATGTGATTGCACAGGATGGTGTGCAACATGTAGATTTGGTCAACTTTTGTCATGCATTGCTTGCATATGTTTGTTCTGTTGCTGCCACTGACCTGACCCTACCTCTCCCTCTTTCGTGCAGCATCTCCTGTGGTCACGGAGGGACAGGAGATGGACACCAGGGGGGGGTGAAACTAGCACAACAGCTGCACAGGAGCCCAGTGACACAGATGTCACCAGCGCCTCAGAGGGGGACAGGAGTCTGCTGGAGGAATCCCAGCCTGAGACACAAAGTACCACATCATCAGATGCCAGCGGGGATGCATCCATGTTGGCGGGCACAGGGAACGGGGACTCTGCATTGTCTTCTACCACACAGCGGCCAGTGCCAACCCTCCCAGCCACTTCCTCTGGTGCTGCCCGTGTCCCAGGTGGTTGCTTTCATGGAGGGCATACATTCAGATGTGGGTGGGCTGCACTGGACTGTCCAGGCTTTGTCCTCAACAGTGATGTCTGCCCTTCAACATGCACATACTCACAGTCCAGCTCCGGTCCCTTTGTCCACCCCCCTGGTAGTGGCCACGTCTGACGATAGTGACCACGGTACACATACATCGCGATATGGCACACGAAGCACACAGCAGCAGCAAGCCAAGCGGTCCCGGGAAAAAAGCCTGTCAGGTGACACCAGGGGCCAAAAAGCAAAGCAGCAGACCTCAGGCACAAATGCCTCAGAGGCATCCCCATTCAAGGACTCTCCTGCCCCTAAAGCATCTTACAAAGAGAAGCATACAGTGTCTGTGCCCACAAAGGAGGTGGTGCATGCCAAGGGTACACCTAGGAAGGGCTCCAAGGCAGATTCTCCCACCACCTCGACTCCCATTCCAAGCCCAGTTAAGCAGGGGAAGGAGGGCACTGTAGGGGTGACACCTAGTAAACAGGGGAAGGGGGCACAGGCGAAGCCAGGCAAAGCGTTCCGCTGGGTCCAGCACATCATCAGAGGGGGTGCCAGCGTCTGCACCTGATGCAGCTTTGGTGGAGAGTGTTCCTGTTGTGTCCAAGTCACTTCCCATTGATCCAGAGTCAGTCAAGCCATTTAGGATCCCCAAGAAGTTGAAAGGCACCCTTCCACTATCTCCCACCCACACCACATCTCTCGTCTGCGTGACTCAGCCTCCACATGCCACTATACCACCTGGTCCAAGGAGCCTTCTGGCTTGCCAAGCCACTGATAGCTCTACCTCAGCTGTTCCGCTCTCTCCCCGGTCAAGTGCCCCGACAGTCCCCGAGACACAGCCAGCTCCCAGTCTGCCTGACAGCCAAGTCTGAGTGTTCGTCACCCTCACACACCTGTCTCTCACACACATAGACCTGTACTGCACATTGTTAGCCACTGACTGTGTTGCTGACCTTGGAAAGGTACAATCGCACACATTCCCTGTGCAGCTTCTCATGGACCTACTCTGCACTCTACTCTGGCCACTGGCCTTGTTGTTCACTACTATTTTGCCCTTGCCTGTGCAGCTTCTCATGGACATACTCTGCACTCTGCCCTGGCCACTGGCCTTGTTGCTCACTACCAGTCTGCCCTTGCCTATGCAGCTTCTCATGGACATACTCTGGACTCTGCCCTGGCCACTGGCCTTGTTGTTCACTACTGTTCTGCCCTTGCAGCTTCTCATGGACCTACTCTGCACTCTGCCCTGACCACTGGACTTGTTGTTCACTACTGTTCTGCCCTTGCCTGTGCAGCTTCTCATGGACCTACTCTGCACTCTGCCCTGGCCACTGGACTTGTTGTTCACTACTGTTCTGCCCTTGCCTGTGCAGCTTCTCATGGACCTACTCTGCTCTCTGCCCCGGCCACTGGCCTTGCTGTTCTGCCCTTGCCAGTGCAGCTTCTCATGGACATACTCTGCACTCTGTCCTGGCCACTGGCCTTGTTGTTCACTACTGTTCTGCCCTTGCCTGTGCAGCTTCTCATGGACATACTCTGCACTCTGCCCTGGCCACTGGCATTGTTGTTCATTACTGTTCTGGCCTTGCCTGTGCAGCTTCTCATGGACCTACTCTACACTCTGCCCCGGCCACTGGCCTTGCTGTTCTGCCCTTGCCTGTGCAGATTCTCATGGACATACTCTGCTCTCTGCCCTGGCCACTGGCCTTGCTGTTTTGCCCTTGTCTGTGCAGCTTCTCATGGACATACTATGCACTCTGCCCTGGCCACTGGCCTTGCTGTTTTGCCCTTGCCTGTGCAGCTTCTCATGGACATGCTCTGCATTTTGTGCCTTACTCTTCTCTTCTCATTGTGCCTATTTGTGCAACATGTGAATAAAGACAGTTGCTCCAGTTGTCTATTTTGTCAGTGCCCTTACTGAATAAAGTTATTTTGCTGTGTGTATATGCTTTACTGTGCCACATGGTCTGTGTGCCACTTCAACATAGTCAATGTTTGGGCTCACTTACTTTATTTTTTTCAGGGGTTACAGGGTTTTCAGTTCTTACTGACCCATATACTTGTAGGGCAATGGTGTCAATTTACAATGGATAGCAGTTGTCATTAACTTGATTTGTTCATGTTGGCTATATTGTACACATGTCAGGTTGGGCGGCACTTCCAGCACAGAGTGGATTTCTGCGCACAGTATTGCAGGCAGGCTGGCCAGGGTCATCATGTATGTGTGTTCTTCCTTTATGTGTGCCCAGTGGTGTATGTGTGTGGTCATCTTGTGATGGCCAGTCAACCTAGTCCCATGGCTTACTTTCCATTTGTGCTCTTGGATGGTCAGGTAGTATGCAGTGTGAAGGGGGTGAGTTTGTCGGGAGTGTTGATCTGTGCATTCCCCTGCATTGTCAACTACAATCATGTGTCACCCAGGAGTTGTATGCCTGTTGTTTTGATTGTTCAGCCATGTGGATGTGGTTGTATGTACATGTGTGAGTTGTATCTTGTGCACTGTGCAGTGTTAGTGTGTCCTTGCAGTTCTGTCTGACTCCTACTTGTTGTTTTTGTCACTTGTGAGTATGCAAAGTGTGTGACTGACAAGTCAGTGTTGTGTTTTGTTGCACATCCATGTGTCTTGTTGCTGTTTGTGGAGACTCTTCAGACCTGCTGTTTCACACTGCCATTGTGGTTGTGTTTTCTCATGCATTGCTGTCACATGGTGCCTTTGTGCCTCCAGTGTGGCATGTTGTGTGTGAAGTCATAGCATCCCCTATCTGTGCTTCAGATGCATTCCCATCGTGGGTCTGCACTCTCTCTCTTTGTTTATGGTACATTCCTGCCATGTCCCCTACTGACATGCAATACACTTCACGTTGGTGTCAGCTTTCCCCTTGGTTTACATGTGTGTGTGCCTCCCCATCACTTCATTTGTGACACTGTGCTTTGTGGTGCAGTTCTTTGGCCAAGGTCAATGTGTCACTCAGGGCATTTCCCCAATGGGTTGTATGTGATGTTCTGGTGCTGTTTGTCAGTCATGGTTGCTACTATGCAGTTCAACTGTGTGTGCTGCCCAGTCCTCTGGTCAAGTGGTTTCATCCTTTGTGTCCCAGACTTGTGCATCTGTTGTTGTTGTGTTGGATGTATGTGTGTTGACTGTGTTATTGCTTCACTTCCTGGGTGTGCTGTTGTCTTTGTGCTGTGCTGTGTGGTATTGTGTGGGTTGCTGTTCTGTCACTGTTGTCTGTGTATGGCTGGTATGCTAGGTGTATACACACTGCTTTTTGTGCGTGCAGTGCTGTGTGTGTATGTTGCCTTGTCATTGCCTGGTGTGCATTCCCTGATGTCCAGCTGTGTTTGCTATGTGATTTTGGTGCCTGTGCATCTGTTGTTTGTTGTATGTGGCTGTGTTGTTCTGTGATGGTGCACTTCTTGTGTGTGTTGTGGTATGTTGTCTATGCATTTCTCCTGAGTGATGAGGTTGTGCACTCCTGTTGTGTCCGTGCTCCCATTGCCTTTCCACAGTTTGACTGGACAGGACATGTCTGTTCTTGTTGTGGTTCTGTGTGTGTTTCTGTTGGATTATGTGTGTGTCTGTTGTTTTTGTGCAGACATTTGTTCTGGCATCCCTGTGTGTGTGTGATGTTTGTGGCTACCCCCAGGGTGTGTGAATATTTGTGTGTGTATTGACTGTCAAGGTTTGCCAGCCTTCAGTGTGTTTGGCACTGGTGTTGTGTGCTGCTGGTGTGAGGGGGGTGTGTGTGAAGATTCCTACTGGTGTTTGTCAGTCAAGGAGTGTGTCAATGGGCGCCGTGTGTGGTGCTGCTGGTGTACTCCTGTGAAGTAGTTGTATAGATGTGTGGCTGTTCACAGTTTGACTTCAGGGCCTTCCTTTCATCCTTGTCACCTATACATGTTTTGCCTTGCTGTCTCCCTGTGTTGTTGCAGTGTGATGTCTGTGGTTTGACCTCACTGACTGTGCCAGCCATGTGTGCTTTTATGGTGTGAGGGTGGTATTCTCTGTTCCATGTCTTGCATGTGATGTACACATGCTTGTTGTGTGTCTCCATGGCCTTCCATTTGTGTGCAGCCCACTTTGGCTTCACTATTTGTTTTGCTCCATTGCTGTTGGCATGTGGGGTGTGTATGTGTCTGTGTGTCAGTCTTCGGTATATATGTGTGACTATGTAGGCTGTGCGTTCATTTGGATGGTTGCTCCTTGTATGTGTTAATTTGGTGCTTGTCCTCATTTTTATTTCCCTGAGTGTGGTGTTGTGGTGGTGTGTGTGTTTTCCTGGCCCTGTGCTACTGTGCTGTGTGTTCCTATGCAGCCACTCCTGCAGTGTCTTTCTCTCTGATTGCTTGTTGTGTGGTGCAGGGTGTGTATTGACCTGGCTTGTTGTTGTGCATGGGGTGCACAGGAGGGGCACATGACATGTGCATTAATGGGGTGTGCTAGTGTGTGGTGGGAGGGGGTGTGGCCCTGTGGTCTTTGTGCCCTCCCCATGCCTGGCACTGGCCATGCCTTCTGCATTGTGCACATGTATTCCCTTGTGTTCACCGCTGCGGTGACATGACTGGGACATTGCTGCATGGTGGCAGTAGCTGTTTGTCCAGGATGCAGAGGGGTGACTTGGTGGCTGGTGGGTGATCTGTGGGTGCCCTTGTGGATGTGTCCCTTTCCCCACCAGGGTGTCTGATGTGGATTTGCACCCTGTATCTGCCCGTCTGTTGTGTGTTGTGTTTGTGTTATTGCGTACCTGCGGCGGCGGCGGCGGTGGTCCATGAGTTCCTGGTGATGTAGAAGGTACAGCACTGGAAAGACGAGTAGGGCTGGATCCATGGCGGTCGTGATCGAGTGTTGTGGACTGGGACTCTGATTTTGCGCTCCATTGCCGAGCTCCCGCCGTCTCTGGTTGGGCTATATCTCCGCTGCGGTGCGTCTGCTTGTTTGGGTTATCCTAATTTGTGGAGTGGGGCAGATGTCATTCCACACGGTGGGGTGTCTCCATTGGCTCCCACTGCCACGGTGGCGGGCGCACTTTGATGGCTGTGCGCGTCACACCGCGGCGGTCGGGAAATGGGCTGTGTTTAGCCATACTAACATGGCGGACGTGGAGACCGCTGCTCGCAGGCGGGAAAAAGGATTTTTCCGCACCACCACCCCAAAGTTAGTGACTGCCCACCCTCGTCGGGATCGGGGAAGAGTCATATACTTCATCGCTCTCCGAGCTTTTTTCTGACCCCACATGAACCTTCCACAAATGGATTGTAACTTTTGCCGCTATATTCCGGTCAGCTCTAATGGAACTGATCTGAAAAAGTACATCACCTTAGGCAAGATGTTCATCTTCAGTACGTTACAGCTTCCTACGAGTGAGAGATGTAGACACTCTATTCTCGCCAATTCTTTCTTAATTACAGCTATTAATGGGTCCCAGTTTGCGGTAACTAACTCATCTAGTGATGCTTTGATTTTAATACCTAGATAGACTGCCTCCTGCACAACTCTCAGATCATTAAAAACAGCCTCCTTTGTACATATAATCTGCGTTTGTCCAGTCTTCAATTTATACCCTGAAATTGATTCAAATGCAGCTGCCAGCCGTTCTATCTCGGGCATGGCTATAGCAGGTGTTGGAGTGACAATTGCCACATCGTCCTCATACACCAGGACTTTATATGTTTCCTGCTGAATCTGTATAGGTTGTATAACCATATAACCATATTCAGTTCTATTAGAACCAGGAGAGGATTAATATAAAGTGCAAATAATAAAGGTGAGCATGGGCAGCCTTGCCGAGTTCCACAAGTTATGAAAACAGGTTCAGATTCCATCCTCATCACACATATCCGAGCGATTGGGTGTCTATACATTTTTTTAATGGCATTAATAAACCCACACCCAAACCCTATGCGGCCCATAACTGCCCATAAAAACTCCCAGGAGACACGGTTAAACGCCTTCTCGGCATCAAGAAGTAACATTCCAAGTGATGCCTATAGGATCTGCTTCACATGTTTAACCCCACGTTTTGCTGGTGTTTCACTGTTTGTAGACTTTAGTCTGGCTGGGACACTGCTATTCAGGGCCCCAGCCTAGCTGCTTCCTCTCTAAATTGATTGCATGTACTTTAGGTACACCACAGATTGGATCCTGAGGATACCCTTGTGAGTCCCTAGTATATGTTACACAATGAACCAAGGGCATAGGTACCCCAGAGGCCTACCAGGGGCTGAAGCAAGTATTATGCCACCCGTGGAAAGCCACCCAAAATGACACCACAAGTCCACTACTGCAGCCTGGGTAAGGTGGTGCATGCACCCCTTACTGAGGTATAGGTTCACTATACCTCACCTATCTCTGCACATACAACCCTATCAGTCACTCCTATGGCAGGCCTTAACAATCCTGAAGGCAGAGAGATTTTTATATATGTGAGAGGGTGCCCAGGCTTGAGCTGAGTTTCTCTGCAGCCTTCGGAATCTCTTCTCCGGGGTTGTCAGTGGTGCAGCCTGACCATATACTCTTAAGTGAATTATAACCCAACGGTAAATGCTAACTTTGGACTGGTTACACGGAAACATGTTGTGTTTGGTGTCAAATACCTTGGAATCATACCCCCACACCAAAACCGGTGTGGGAGTATGATCCCAACCTTCTAGAGGGAGAGACATGGCAGCACTGGCATACCCGGTAGAAACTTAATAGAGCCCTGGCATCACAAAATGGATGCTCCAGCCACAGAAACAGGTCTGGCCTCCTGCTGCTTACCGAAACTCTAGCAGGGAAGGCCTGGACAATAGGTTTCCTGTCACAGGGAGGTGTAACCACCTCCCAGACAGGCTTATGTGTATTAGGGCTGGGTGGGGGCACTCTCTGAGTGCTTTGAAGTCCTGCACTGGGGGCAAATTTGGTGTCCCTGTGCATAGTCCAGCTCAAACCAGTTCAGGGGCTTCCAACCCCTGCTCTGGTGCAAAACTGGACAAAGGAAATGAGTGTAGTCACCCCTCTTTCCAAACCCTCCCATCGGTGGGTCCCCAGAGCTAGTCCAACCCCTTCCTTAGGTATAAGTAAGGAACCTCTATAACCAGAACTTTAGATATCCCTGGACAAAACTCTGAAGCTGAATCCTGGAACTTCGACGCTCTACTCAAGACTAGAGGATTGAAAAAATCTCCCTTGGGGTCAAGGAGTGACTCCCCTGCTTGGCAGGCACCAATGAAGCAATTTGCCAGTCTGCATTTCTGCCGGACTCTGAAGTATTTACAGACCAGGAAGAGGATTTCCAGACATCTCAGAGGCTGACCCGAGTCCCCAGCAAAGCTGAGACCCACAGCCCTCGTGAGTAGCATGGAACCGGAACTCCTGGTCACCGTGCACTTTTGCAAGTGCATTGACTTCTCGACGTCTCCTGAAGTTGTGCTTGGGCTGACTTGTAGCCCCCACCTCGAGCACAGAATTCTTTGAAGATTGTCAGCCTAGTCACCCCAAGTAGTGACCCGTGGGTCGCCATTTTTGTGTTTCGTCTCGAGGTCTCTTCGCGATCCCTGGTCCGTTGACTGGTGGGTCCCTGAGGGGGTAACTTTGAATTTCCTTGAGCTTCTCTGGTTGCTCCAGGCATGCCCTGACTCCCTACCAAGTGGTGAGTACCACAGACCTTGCTGGTCTGCACCGAAGCATCTTTTTTGTTTCTGCATGGTTTGATGTTGCCAAGCCTTGTTGTGTCCAATCCAGGCACCGACACTGCAGCACTCAACATCCATCATGGCACAGCTCGAATCCAGCTCCTGGTTGTCCTCGACACCTCCTGGTCCTCGTGGCAGAAGAGTCAAGCTTCACCTTCTTCACCTGTAATCACCGGACATCAGTGGGCATCTGCCTATCACCTTCCTGGTCACTGGCTTGTGACCCAGACTCTGTCCCCTCTGCATTCAGTTTCTTCTCATCTTCGATCCAGGCTTGGATCTCATCGGACTCTTCGCATCTTCCCGACAGCAGCATTTCTTCGCCAGCTCCCATTGAAATCGACGACACGACCTGACACCATTTGACACCTATGCACCCGGCTTCCCTGGGTGAGGTAACACAAGTACTCTGGTGCTCCCGTGGGTGTTGACCCTAGAACTTCCTAAGTCCCAAATGGTGGTGGTAATGTTCAGAATAAGGGTGTAGTAGGGTTGACCCTGGGTTCTGAGATGGACTCTGGCCTAGTCAAACTTCCAACTCAGGCTGTTCTAGTCTGTGAGGGAGGCATGGATATGTCCTCCTTTGTGAGTCCCAGTAATCTGGGCAAATACAGAAAACAGCCTTTAATAAATGGAAAAGAGGCTGCTTTGGCATTCAGGGACACAGGAGCAAGTGACAAAATGGTGACAAAAGATCATGTGGATTCTGGGCAGATTATACTTGGTGAAATGTACCAAGTGACCAATGCTAGCAATGTCAGAACAGACCATTCTCTGGCAGTTGTTAACTTCTCCTGGGAAGGGGTAACTGGCCTTAAGAAGGCTGTGGTAAGTGCAGACCTACAAGGTACAGTGTTTGCTTGGCAATGATCTAGAAACATCCGCTTGGGCTGAAGTGGAGCTCAGGACACATGCATAAATGTTAGGGATCCCTGCTCATGTCTTTGCTGTGACTAGGTTACAGGCCAAAATGTCTCACACTGGACAGGCCATGTATTCTGGAATAATGGACCAGGTGCCTCCCAAGAGGAGGAGCAGTAGGGTTAAGGCAGTGCCTTCACACCTGACTCAGAATGCAGATCATTCTCCTCAGGGAGATGGTCTTGAGCCTGAAGAAGGAACTGTCCCAGAGGAGCTTGAACCTGACCAGGTTGAGTTCTTGGGGACAGGGGGCCCTTCCAGGTCTGATCTGAGCCAGGAGCAGAAAACCTGTCCCTCTCTTGAACCCCTCAGAAAGCAAGCTGCTGATGAGGCTGCTGGGAATGCTAGTGGCATCCATAAAATGGATTGGGATGATGGACTCCTTTAATTAGAGAGTAGAGACCCCAAGCCTGGTGCATCCAGGAGGTTGGTTACACCTCTGAAGTTTAGTGGCTTCCTCTTGACACTAGCCCATGATATTCCCCTAGCAGGACACCTGGGCCAGAACAAGACTTGGGACAGAATTGTCCCTCACTTTCACTGACCCCACATGTCTGAAGACACTAAGGAGTTTTGTCACTCGTGTGTGACCTGCCAAGCCAGTGGCAAGGCAGGTAGAACCACAAAGGCCCCCCTGATACCACTATCCATGGTGGGGGTTCTCTTTGAGAGGGTTGGGATTGACATTGTTGGTCCCATGGATCCTCAGACGGCATCTGGGCACAGGTTTATACTGATGGTGGTGGACCATGCCACCAGGTACCCAGAAGCAAATCTCCTAAGGATCACTACAGCACCTGTGGTGGCAATAGCTCTCTTGGGTGTATTCTCAAGAGTAGGCTTTCCTAAGGAGGTAGTATCTGACAGGGATGCAAACTTCATGTCTAGTTACTTGATGGCTCTGTGGAAGGAGTGTGGAGTGAACTACAAGTTCACCACACCCTATCACCCACAATGCAATTGTTTAGTTGAAAGATTCAACAAAGCCTTAAAGGGCATGATTAAAGGTCTCCCAGAGAAACTTAGGCGCAGATGGAACATCCTTTTGCTTTGCCTTTTGTTTGCCTACAGGGAGGTGCCACAAAAGGGAGTTGGTTACAGCCCTTTTGAACTTTTGTGTGGCCATCCTGTTAGGGGTCCTTTGTGTCTGGTGAAGGAGGGATGGGAGTTACCTCTCAAACCCCCTAAACAGGACATAGAGGACTATGTACTTGGTCTCCGCTCCATGATGGCTGAGTATATGAAAAAGGCAACCAAAAACCTTGAGGCTAGCCAGGAATTACAAAAAGCATGGCATGACCAAAAGGCTGTACTGACTGTTTACCAGCCAGGACAGAAAGTGTGGGTATTGGAGCCTGTGGCCCCAGCAGCCCTCCAGGACAAATGCAGTGGCCCCCACACAAGTGTTGAAAACAGAAAGGGGAGGTCACCTAGGAATTCTCACAGGGTACTTCATGTCAACAGACTTAAACCATATGTTGACAGGGTAGACATGGGCTTGCTCATGGCTACTGATGAAGGACAGGGGGAAGAGAGTGACCCACTCCCTGACCTGCTTTCTCAGAACCCTGATGATGGGTCAGTTGTAGGGGTGGGCGGAATTTGCGTAATCGCGTTACGCAAATCTCCGCGAAACGGTAAAAAAAATCTCTGCGAACACGCAGAAATTACGCGAACACGCGGAATTGCTTGTTCGCGATGCTTTTTTCCTGTTCACAATTGCTGTTTGCGTGCTCGGGGAGAAATATCTCGCGAACACGCCTTTTCAGAACGCAAACAAGCAAAACATTTCGCGAAGTCGCGGAAAGCAGAATTTTGGGCAATTTTGCGTTCTCCGCGGAACACGAAAATGCCCAAATTCCGCAAATTTCGCGAGCGGAGCGGAATTTACCGCCCAGGCCTAGTCAGTTGATGGTGTAGCCTTGGCAGGCAGCCTCCCTGTCCAGCATCAAACTGACTGCAAAAAGCTTCTCAGTCAGTACAGACATATGTTTTCTCTGACTCCAAGTCAGACCACCTGGTGCACTCATGAAGTTGACACTGGGGACAGTCTACCTGTGAACAATAAGATCTACAGGCAACCTGGCCATGTCAGGGACTGTATAAGGACAGAAGTCCAAAAGATGTTGTAATTGGGAGTTATTAAACCCTCAGATAGCCCTTGGGCTAGTCCAGTAGTCCTGGTACCTAAACCTCACACCAAAGATGTCAATAGAGAGATGAGGTTTTGTGTTGATTACAGGGGTGTCAATGCAGTCACTAGGACTGATGCCCATCCCAGCCCCAGGGCAGATGAGCTAATAGATACTTTGGCCTCAGCCAAGTTTCTAAGAACATTTGACCTGATAGCTGGCTACTGGCAGATCAGACTAACTGATGATGCAAAGCCAAAGACAGCATTTTCTACCACTAGTGGGCACTATCAATTTGTGGTAATGCTCTTTGGTTTGAAGAATGCACCTGCCACTTTGCAAAGGTTGGTGAATCAAGTCCTTACAGGCCTGGAAGACTATAGTGCAGCATATCTAGATGATATTAGGGCAGAGTCAGGTTGTATACCTGGGCAAATTGTAGGTGGAGGCCAGTTTCAACCATTGCAGAGCAAAATCCAGACAATAATGGACTGGGTTGCTCCCACTACCCAGATTCAGATGAGAGCCTTCTTAGGCCTGACTGGGTACTATAGAATATTTGTCAATGGGTATGGATCAATAGTGACACCCCTGAATGACTTAACCTCTAAGAAAATGCCCAAAAAGGTTCAGTGGACAGTTAGCTGTCAAAAGGCAATTGATGACCTGAAGCAGGCCATATGCACTGCTCCCATTCTGCAAAGTCCTGACTACTCCAAAAAGTTCATTGTCCAAACAGATGCATCTGAGTTGGGGGTAGGGGCTGTACTGTCACAGTTGAATGATGAAGGTCAGGATCAACCAGTAGCTTTCATAAGCAGAAGGTTGACCCCAGAGAGAAACGTTGGTCAGACATTGAGAGGGAGGCCTTTGCTGTGGTTTGGGCTCTGAAGAAGTTGAGGCCATACTTGTTTGGTACTCACTTCATTGTTCAGACAGACCATACGCCCCTCTTATGGCTAAAACAGATGAAGGGTGAAAACCCCACACTTCTCAGGTGGTCCATTTCCCTACATGGGAAGGACTATACAGTGGAACATAGACCTGAGAGTAACCATGCCAATGCAGATGGACTCTCCAGATCTTTACACTTAGAACATGAAGACTCAACTGGTCAAGGTTAGTTTAATGTCCCTGCGTTTGGGGGGGTTGTGTAGGAGAGTAGGATCTGCTTCACATGTTTACCCCCACTTTTTGCTGGTGTTTCACTGTTTTTCTACTTTAGTCTTTCTGGGACCCTGCTATTCAGGGCCCCAACCTAGCTGCTTCCTCTCTAAATTGATTGCATGTACTTTAGGTACAACACAGATTGGATCCTGAGGTACCCTTGTGATTCCCTAGTATATGGTACACTATGTACCTAGGGAGAGGCCTACCCGGGGCTGAAGCATGTATTATGCCACCCCTGAAAAGCCATCCAAAATGACACCACAGGTCTGCTACTGCAGCTTGGGTAAGGTGGTGCATGCACCCCTTACTGAGGTATAGGTTCATCATACTTCACCTATCACTGCACAAACAACCCTATCAGTCACTTCTATGGCAGGCCTTAACAATCCCGAAGGCAGAATGCTTGCTTATATGTGAGAGGGTGCCCAGGCATGAGCTGAGCCCCTCTGCAGCTTTCAAAATCTCTTCTCCGGGGTTGTCTGTGGTGCTGCCTCACCATATACTCTAAAGAACATTATGACCCAACGGTAAATGCTAACTTTGGACTGGCTGCACGGAAACATGTCGTGTTTGGTGTCAAACACCTTGGAATCATACCCCTACACCAGTAACTGGTGTGGCAGTTTGATCCCACCCTTCTAGAGGGAGAGACATGGCAGCACTGGTATACCCGGTATAAACTTAATAGAGCCCTGGCATCACAAAATGGATGCTGCAGCCACAGACACAGGTCTGGCCTCCTGCAGCTGACTGAAACTCCGGCAGGGGAGGTCTGGAGAATACGTTTTCTGTCAAAGGGAGGTGTAACCACCTCCCAGACAGGTTTATGTGTATTGGGGCTGGGTGGGAGCACTTTCTGAGTGCTTTGAAGTCCTGCACTGGGGGCACATTTGGAGTCCCTGTGCATAGTGCACCTCAAACTGATTCAGGGGCTTCCAGTCCCTGCTCTGGTGCGAAACTGGTAAAAGGAAATGGGTGTAGCCACTCCTCTTTCCAAACCCTCCCATAGGTGGGTCCCCAGAGCTAGTCCAACCCCTTTCTTAGGTATAAGTAAGGAACCTCTGTAACCAGAACTTTAGTTATCCCTGGACGAAACTTTGAAGCCGAATCCTGGAACATCGACGCTCTACTCAAGACTAGAGGACTGAAGAAATCTCGATTGGGGTCAAGGAGTGACTCCCCTGCTTGGCAGGCACCAACAAAGCAATTTGACGGTCTGCATTTCCGAAGCTTCGCCGGACTCCGAAGTATTTGCAGCCCAGGAAGAGGATTTCCAGACATCTCAGAGGCCGACCCAAGTCCCCAGCGAAGCTGAGACCTGCAGCCCTTGTGAGCAGCATTGAACCGGAACTCCTGGTCACCGTGCACTTTTGCAAGTGCATTGACTTCTCAACATCTCCTGAAATCGTGCTTACGCCGATTTTTAGCCCCTACCTCGAGCACAGAATCCACCTTAGTCACCCCGAGTGACCTGTGGGCCGCCATTTTTGTGGTTCATCTCGAGGTCCCTTCGCGATCCCTGGTACGTCGACTGGTGGGTCCCTGAGGGGGTAACTTTGAATTTTCTTTGGCTTCTCTGGTTGCACTAGACGTGCCCTGACTCCCTACCAAGTGGTGAGTCCCACAGACCTTGCTGGTCTGCACCGTAGCATCTTTCTCGTTTCTGCGTCAATTGCTGTTGCCAAGGCTTGTTGTGTCCAATCCAGGCATCGATGCTGTAGCACTCGACATCCTTCATGGGACAGCTCGAATCCAGCTACTGGTTGTCCTCGACGCCTCCTGGTCCTCGTGGCTGAAGAGTCAAGCTTCACCTTCTTCAACTGAAATCACCCGACATCGGTGGGCATCTGCCTATCACCTTCCTGGTCACTGGCTAGTGACCCAGACTCTGTCCCCTCTGCTTTCAGGCTCTTCTCATCTTCGATCCAGGCTTGGATCTCTTCGGACACTTCGCATCTTCCCGGCAGCAGCACTTCTTCGCCAGCTCCCGTTGAAATTGACGACGCGACCCGAAACCATTTGACACCTATGCACCCGGCTTCCATGGGTGAGGTAACACGAGTACTCCAGTGCTCACGTGGGTGTTGACCCTAGAACTTCCTAAGTCCCAAAGGGTTTGGTCCTGACTCAATTCTGCGTGCCCCTAATCTTTAAATTAATAAGAGTCTAGGAGGGTGCGTTTAGAAATAAATACATATATTTTATATATATACCTGGTGTGGTTGTCTTTCATTTAGGCACTGAAGAGATTATAGACTGGTAAAACAAGCTGCTTTACATTCCTTCAAGACTTAGCCTGAAGGCTGCTCTCCATAGCTACCACTAGGATAGCTTTCAATAAAGGTTGTCTTTAACCTATAACCAATAAGGGGTTGTTTAGACTGGTACAGGGTGCCCACTATAACTAGTGGACAGCATATACCAGACCAACTTCTCACAGTCAACACCCGACTGATATGATTGACCGTGCCTCTTCCTGGGTTAAAGCCATGGTGGCGTATTGAAACCAGAGGGGTTATTACCCAAGATAACCGTTCTGCAGGACCTTATGCATAAATCTTGTTGTCGCAATTTAAAAGAGAAATAGGCCTATAAGAGCTGGTGGTTTGCCCTTTTTCTGAAAAACAATGATAGTAGAATCCCATTATTCTGGGGCCAGTCCTTGTTTAGCAGCTTTAAAGACTGTCAACATTTCTGTTTTAATTTCATGGAAAAAGCCCTTATAAATTTCTAACTGTAGCGCATCAGGGCCAGATGCTTTGCCCATTGCTAGTGCATTAATGGCACTCTCAATCAGCTCCTGAGTTAGAGGCATCTCTAATTCTGCCGAATAACCCCTGCTCAGTGTCTGGTTAAATCCATTTTGTGGTAAACATAGAACTGCATTTCCTTCTGGTTTATCCTCCCCTGCATATAACTCTTGATAAAAGGATCTTAGAGCTGCTAAAATCTCTGTAGGTCTGTCAACTAATTTCCAAGCCGAATCTTCTATTTCCACAATGCCCCGTTCAATCTCCCTGTTTCTAATTCGTTTAGCTAGGCATCTCCCAGCCGTCTCCCCAAATTCATAGCAATCTCTCCTATAGGTTAAATATTTGCAATTAATGTCTTTGGACCATAATAAGTTAATCTTTGCCTTACAGCATGCAACATCAGCTTGCGCCACAGAACTTGATGTTTTTTGAATTACACATTGTGTAAGGCACCATTCGGCTTGCGTAATCTCATCGTAAAGACCCTGGAAAAGGATATTTTGCTGTTTTTGCTTATATATATACAGAATCTCAGTATTTCCCCCTGAGACCTGGCATCAACGTGTCCCATACAACAGAGGGCTAAGCTGTATTCCTGTTTACCTCAAGAAAGTTCCTAATCCAATCCCTCATATGGAGCACAAACATCTCGTCTACTAATAATTTCCGGTCAAAAGTAAAGTGCCTCTGTGCCCTGAATGAACTTTGAATTTCTAGGTCCATCACCACAGGGCTGTGATCCGAAGTAAGTGTAGGAAATATTTGAATTCTAGCCATGGCAGCCTACCCTCTGGAGATAATGAAGTAGTCCAATCTCACGTATTTATTATGAGGGAATGAGAAATATGTAAATCCTGGATTAGAATGCCTATTTATAAACCCTAGATCTTCTAGCCCATGCTCTAGAACTAACTGCTGTAAAGCCTTAAAAACTTTAGGTGTTCTCCCCTGATAAACTCTATTATAAGTTTGTAATTCTGGCTCAGCTAGATGTATATTAAAATCTCCACAGAGTACTAATGGAGTTGCCGATGTCGCTAGCTCAATATTACGGAATTCTAAAATCTGTGCCTCGTCTATATTTGACCCATACACTGAGCAAATGAAAAATTCCTTTCTCCCGCAGCACATTCAGCTATAGCCCACCAGCCATGTTTATATGCCAGAACTCTTCCAGCCAGTCGTGTATAAGATTTGGCCATTATAGCCACACCACTATTTGTAGCGCCATGTTGCGTACAGACTACTACTGTATAACCCAACTCAGCCAAGACTCTTCGGTTCTTCCATGAGACACGTGTTTCCTGAAGGCACACTACATCCGGAGAGAAGCTTCTCAACTCCTGTGCTACTTGTTTTCTCTTAACCCTATCATTTAAACCTACCCTCCATCTTCTCACGACATACTGCTCCTGATTAGACATATCCATTTTCAGTGAACATTGCTTCTCACGTCTCCACCATGGCCTCCTTTCTTCATTTCTCCCCGAACCCACCCATCCCCCCTATCCTGTGCTCGCCAACCTCATCCCCCCACCCTCCCCCCTGCACCTACAACTCCCCCTTGAGAACCCTCCCCCCCACAAAATATGGCATACGGACTCAAGGTCCCTAGAGATGGAAAACTGACAATGCTCCCCCTCATAGCTACTCCTCCCCCAATTACATCAAAGACCAAACTGTATATCTGCTAAGTAAACATAAAAATAAACCATCTCATTACATTATCCTGCTTGACAGGTCTACATTCTATATGGAGTGTAAATACTCCTTGGCAAGAATTTCAGAAGTGAAAATTTGTGTTTGACCTTTACAGATTACTTTCAATTTAGCCAGAATAAGCAGAAAAACATGTGCTGCTTTGGCCTGAAACATTGGCATTAATTGCCGCAGGTGCTACATCTTCTCTTCTGCCGCTTGACAAATATCAGGCCCAACAAAAAATTCAGTCCCCTTTCCAATCCTTTTTCTGTCTGGTCATGCTAGGTCATAAATAGCTTCAGGTGCCAAGAAATTATTCAAACATATTAATATAGCTCTTGGTCTAGTTACAGATTGTCCTGTTCTGTTTTGCTGCTTGAAGGGCAACCTATGTGCCCTTTGCACCTATATTCCAGTTCCATTGTGAGAGCTCGGGGAATGCTTCTGTAAAGAGCTCCACAATACATTTTTGCACATCCGTTCCCTCCACTACCTCAGGATTACCCAAAATTCTCAAATTATTCCTTCTTTATCAGTTCTCCATATCTGTTAATTTCCAGGCAATATCATCTTTCTGTGATTTTAAAGAGTCTGTAAGAGTCCTTTGGTCAATGAGTTCGTCTTCCAGTGTAATATCCTAGTTTCTGCTTCCCCAATCCCTGTTGCAAATTCTGTGCAAGATTTAGCCACTCTCCGGATGGAGTTCTGCAATTTTCTATATGCTCCTTTTGTCCTTAGACTCTCTGCCCGCATCTCTTCCCTATGTGCCATGATACTTTTATAGATAATAGACAGCGACATTTCCTTTGTGCTTTCCACTCCACCGGCCACTGAATTGTCAACAGCTGTATTATCATCACATCCAATATTGGGTGAGAAGGAATAATACCATACCAGTGAGCCCACAGCTTCTTTTTATTCTGTCAGAGATGTCTTTCCAACATCTTTCTGCTTTCGAACAGTTAGCGGGCTAGATAAGGGTCTGCCTCCAGCGGCTCCAGTGACCTCCTCTTCGGGGTGAATATTACTTAGATCACTGCCATCACTCTGGGTGAGTACTTCTCCTGTCCAACCTTTCATACCACCCAAGCTCTCATCAATTGACGAATTCGAGGGGTCTGACATTGAGAAATATTTCTACACAGAATCCACCTCTTTCAAGGCGCCCCTGATATCAATGTCACCATCTTTATCCTCCCTTATTCCAGCCAGGCTATCTACTTTCCCTTTTCCTTTTCCTTTCTTCCCCTTAGCGGTTCTTCCTACAGACTCTTTTCCTGCCTTAGTAGCTGCTGATTCCTCTTTCTCTTTCGCCATACAGGGGCTGTCTAATACAACCTCCCCCAGAGCTCCGCCTCGCAGGCTTCCCCCGAAAGGGATTCCAGACCCAAGATCAACAGTGTCTCCCCCATCTTTAACTATAGATTACACATTGCTCAGGTTGCACACCTCCCTGCCACCGAGTGCTTCAGATGTAGTGGGCTGTTGTATAACGCACGATGGTTAAACCTAGTCATGACCTCATGAAGTAATGCAGATGTGTGCCTATGTGACTAGTGCGTGATACCTTATATTGAGGGTATAATACAGGCAATGAGGACACATCACAATAAAAAAATGTACTTTGGCTTTGGCAGTTGAATACCCCTCTTTGGGTGAAGGGCATACGGTCTTTCCTGGATATGTACCCATACACTAATGTTTCAGGCTACTGCTGAGTACCAACTGCCATTGCGCTTAATGTTCCTGATAGGGGGTCGCTAGAACTGGGCGGTTCTCTGAATAACCGCAAAGGCAGCGCCCTTTCTCTCCCCGCATGAACCGCTGAAACTCAGGTTGCCAACGAGGGAGAAATGCGCGTGGGATACAATGCTCACCGGGGAATAGGCGGGCCGGATTGAATATATCCCAATCTGATCGAGGTGTACTAGAGGGCAAACCAACAAGCCTCACACGAGGAGACTCCCAGAGGTTGCTTCGCAAGGAACCCTGAACCGGGCTCCGCCAACGAAGCAACGAGACGGATTGCCCTTGTCTGGCCACTATACCTGAGCTGAGCGGTAGTCCGTAGGGAAGGAAGCGCGGTGCTAGCAGCACCCTTACCAGCCTCCTTGACGATCTCGACGCAGCTCCCGGCATGGAGTAATCGGCAATGGGAAGGTGCCCCGGAAGCTCTATGTCGGCTTCCGCGCCATGGCGTCATGACGTCACGGCCGTCGGATACCCGCAAAGGCTCATGGGGCTTGTAGTTCCGGCCTCGTATATCGCGCTTGTGCGCGTTTTGTCAGTGTTCCTTGGGCACCCCTCACATGGGACATGACAGTGAGTGCAGACCAAAATAAAACCCCATACTGTTTTTTGTTCCATGGTGTCCTCCTGAAGGTATTTTTGATAATATGGCTCTGGTTAGTTGCAAAATGTAACTCGACTTCTGGCACATGTTTGTCTACACAATGAAGGAGCTACGTGTGTTTTGCAGGGAAAGGGGGATGCCTGTGAAGAGAAGGTCCAGGGAGGATCTAGAGGCATCCCTATTTCAGTACGAGTTACCCAGCTGGAAGGCAACACTACCAGTTGAGTCTGAGAAGGAGGAATTCTCTAAAAGTGAGGGAGAAACAGAAAAAGATAGCTGGCTTCTGGCTCATGAGCAGAGGATGAAAGAGATTGATGAAGAGCTGAGAAAGCTTGAAGAGGCCAAAAGGGCCTTAGCCCAAGAAGAAGAAATGTGGGCAGCTCAGGAAGTGAGCTTTACTGAGTTGGAGTTGGAATCTAAGCCTGGGCAAAGCACTACGCTATGCTCGCGTAGTTTACGAAGTTTGCGCTACTTCGCACTACGCAAATTGCACGTAGCACAGTGCGAACACGCGTAGCGTAGTGTTGCGTAGTGCAGCGGTCATTTTTTGCTTGCTCGCGGTCCTCAACGTCAAGTTAGCGACCGCGAGCAAGCAAAATGACATCCCGGCGAGACTTTTTCCTCGTTCGCGATCAGAAACATCAAGTTGGCGATCACGAGCGTGGAAAATAAACCTCCGGCGAGATTCTCAACGCGAGGATGTAAGGTTTCTCATTGCGAGTGGTCGCGTATGCTCGCGACCGCTCGCGATGAGAAACTACCAGTTCGCGTTGAGAAAGCTGTCGCTCGAGTAAAAATCTACTCGAGCAGCAGAAAACTACAGCTCGCACTGTGCAAGATGCCGTTTTCAATGATTGCTCAGTGCCGGTTGCTTGTCCGCACTGTGCAATCATTGAAAACGACATATTGCACAGTGCGAACTGGGTACTACGCAGTACGCGAAGTGCTACGCGTAGCTCGCGTAGTGCGAAGTTCACTTTGCGTAGCTTCGCGTAGTGCTACTTCGCAAACTACGCTCAGGCTTAGTGGAGTCCAGCTCAGATGGTGGCAGCAAAAGTGAGTTATCTAGTGCTGTGGGAGTAGTACACATACCTAGAGATTTGGCACCTGACTTGGAGGGGGTTAACATACACCTGGAGGTTCAAGAACATGAGGTAGCTTCAGTAGTGTTCAGTGTCCCTGAGGAGAATGGGGAAACTGGCGCAGGGGTTCATGGTCGTAGTGGTGGAAAGGACACTCTACTGACTCTAGATGAGAGGTGCTGGGAGAGGGGTTCCCCCAAAGTTGAAGTCCTGGTATGTGAGTGTGAAGACCGCCCAGAAGAGTGTGGGTTGTGTGACAGAGACAGTCAGATACTTTCTTGCCAGTCTCAGGAGAGTGGTGTGAAGTACGTGTGTGAGGCACTGGATGGTGAGGTGAAGGATAATTTGGTTAACCCTTGTAGGGGGCTGTGTGATCCAATTGTGAGAGAGCATATTGTAAGTCCCTGTTTTCCAGATCTATGCCAACACCTGTTGGAGAGTGAGCTCTCTGACCCCAGGGAGCTCATATTGGAGGCAGACCTTTTGGTGGATTCCAGAGGGTCTGTAGAGGCATTGGGGAGTGACCCCGTGGGGAGTGGCTCAGGCATTTTCCAACCCAGAGTGGTGGAATTGGTGCAGAGTAGCCCAGCTAGGTCCCATTGGACCCTTGGAGTCACTGCTTTGGTCTGAGACACAACTTTTCTTCAAGCCTGGAAGCACAGGCACAGTCCCCTCTTCGCTACCCTAAGGAGCAGCAGGTACAGTCCAGCAGACGGTGCAGCCTCTCTTTATGCAGTCCAATGGTCAACGGAGCATTCATTCTTTGGTCCATGTTCCAGTTCTGTAGTGATATGAGGTTCAGGGTGCCAGGGATGCCATAGTCATTCCAAGAAAATGCCCAGGTCACTCGTCAATGGGCTAACAGGTCCCCTCGCTATTGGTGATGACTTTATGGCTAGGTGTGGCATCTGGCAATCCCAGAGTGCACTCTCAAGATGTCAGGACCCTTCCTCAGATGTTAGTAGCTTGGTAGCCCACCCTAGAGGTGTGACTACCTGTGGGCTACACACCCATGGGAAATCCAGTTTGGACACTGGTCTCCCCTCTCTGTTCCTGTCGCCATTTCATCTACCTGAAAAAAGAGCAGCGCCTCAGGAGTGTTATTGCGTTTGCCCAACAAGGTGGCTTTGCCTTTGAAGATCGACTTTAAGGCTAACACTCCGAGTGGCTTCCGGGGAAGGGGAGGTGACATCTTACCCTGTAGCAGACTTCTATCGTTCCCAAGCCCGGGAGTCATTCACACTAATACCAAGGAGGGCAGAAAGCTGTCTGGTGGCCAGTGACCGTTTGAGGCCGCTGACTAAACTGGGTCACAGAGTGGCATTATCCTCAAAGTTGCATTTATTAAATAGTGATATTAAATTCGACCTGGGCATCAAGCCGGATTTAATGCCATGATTAATTTGATATCTCACAGTACTACTCTGAGTAGTCCCATTCCGGAGTTAGCCAGGCTGAGGAGTCAGCCGGTAACCCTGTGTTAGCAAAAGGAGCTACTCGCTCTTCCACAGCAAAATTACAAATTTTAGAGGTTTGCTGTTAAGAAATATATAAGAAATACATGTTCTACTTAATACACAGCTCTCTGCATTAGGGCTAGATAATCCTTCCTTAGGGTAGACATATCTATTGTTAAGGGAAGTGGGGGCTTTGCCATAAGAATGAATTGCAAAGTTGAACAAGCTGTGTGACCACTGCCCTTCTAGTCTGCAGTGGCAGACTGGGAACTATTTTGTACCTTGTCACACACAGGGTGGCACAATTAGTACTGCAAACCTGGGTGGACACTTTGCCTTACATGCCCTTAGTACCCTCAGTATCATATACGAGGGACTTATAAGTAAGTCAGTCCTTGCCAATTGGGGGTAGCCAAATTGACATACACTTTGTAATGGGTTAGAACACAGGTACTGAGGTTTAGTTAGCAGGCCTCAGTGCAATCTGAGTCGATGAACCATCAGCATCAGTCCAAAAATGTGGGGGTGAAAATGCAAAAAGAGACATTTCCTTACAAGGGGAAACAGAACTGGCAGCAGAGTATCTCAATGCCGGTAACAAGTTGTAGGAGGCTGGCATAGTATTTGGTGCACACTTAACGGAGTGATGCACCATGTACTGATCCAGGAAAACCTTATGGTGATTTTAGTGGTCTATGATAACCTTAGGCTCTCAAAGAAGTAGTTGTGGAGAGCAGCCTTCAGGCTTATCTTGAAGGAGTGTAAAGCAGCTTTTAATCAGTAGTGTAGATTAGATGAGAAAGAACCACAACGTGTTTATAAAAATAAGTATATTTATTACAAAGCACAACTGATGTCTGTATTTGCTTAAAGATGTAGAAATCACCTACATCCATGTGTTAACGTATTCAGCAAGCAGCACTGTACAAACATTTGAACTAAAATCAATTCAAAAAGTATCATTATGTAATGCATCAATGCTAAAATCATCAAAATCAGAAAAATTTCTTTTCACTGTATTTGTTCCTTCAACTTTAAAAAAAAAGATGCCTTCTGGCAAATTCGATAAAATCAATAATGAAACCATCAATAACATGAGAAATGTAAGTATAATAGTATATAGACATCTGTGTTTGTTAGTGATTCCCCCCTCAGACTGCATGATCGCTCAAGCTTCAGACCATAAGGCAATCAGGAAATTAAACTAGCAAAACTATTACTGAGCTACTTTTGCGTCAATGTCTCTTTGACACTAACTTCTATGAAAAGGCATGATATCTCCTTAGATACGGGCAAACTCTCATATCCTGTCCATTGATGTGTCAGTCCGTCATTAGGCACCTTCAATTCAAAGTTCAAATCAAGCACACAGTCACTTCATGGAGGTTCAGCTGAACTCGAACTACTAAAACAAATCTTGTAGTACTCATGTTCCTACTCATTAGCAGCTAGATATGTCCACTCAGCTGCTACGTGCTTTTGACTTGGCACCTGTGGTCTTTTTGGCCTTCTTATCACTGCAGTCTGCTCATCCTCAGTGTCATTGTCTCTGATGTTTAAAAACTTTCATGAACAATAGGTGGTACACATTCTGCATTTAAGCAGCGCTTCAAGATATTGCTTCTTCTGGGGCAACAATCTCCTGGTATCACTCGCTTCTTTGCTGTGCTTTGCACTCTCCACAGTTCGCGTAGCAGTTGACTCTCTCAGACTCCCCTCAGGCAAAGCAAGTGCTGAAGTCCCTGCTGTTTGTGGATCCCCAACAGCTTATCTGACCTGATCCCTCCATCTCTCTGTTACTACCGGCAGGGGAGGGATAGGAGCTGTCGTATCATTCAGGGTACCTGAGACTTTGCAAGTATGCACCGCATGCACCCAGTTAGAAAGACCACCACACTTCACAGCTGTATTGGTGATCAGGATCACGAGATACGGTCCTTTCCAGTGAGACTCCAAAACACATTTTTGGCAAGTGTTCTTTCACCATCACCCAGACACCCAGGGTGAGGCAATGGCACTGCTCCCGTTGTACTGCTTGTGATGTCTCGCCAACCTGCAAAGAAACAGAACATATTACATCTGCAAGACCTTTACAGAAGTCCAGTATAAGGTCATAAGTTATGTTTATAAGAGCATTATCGGGAACTGCTGACAATCACATCAAACACCCTATGATTACTTCATGAGGAGATAGTCCAGTGCCCCTGCCTGGAGAACTTCTCATACTCATCAACGCAAGCGGCAATGCATCAGGCCATTTCAGAGATTTTGAAGCACAATTCTTTGCCAATCTCGATTTCAAAGTGCCATTTATCTGTTCTACCAGCCCTGAAGCTTCTGGATGGTAACTGCAATGCAGATTCTGCTCAGTTTGTAGTGATGCACATAACATTTTAAGGACTTCATGGTTAAAATTAGTCCCTCGGTCTGACTACAGAGTGGTCAGGAATCCGAAATGCTGAATCAACTCCCTTAGTAACAGTCAAACTATCACATCTCCATGTGGGTTAAGCTTCTACCCTCTTGGAGAATATAAAAGCAATTACTAAAACATACTTTAGCCTGTTACAAAGGGGTATTTCAAAGACATCCATTTGCATCTGTTTAAATGGACCATCTGATTTTACAATGTGACTCATAATGACTTGTGTTCTTCTTCCTGGATTGTGTTGTTGACAAACCATGCACCTATGGCACAGGGTCTCTGCAGTTACTCTAAATCTAGGATTGTCCCAGACTTGTTGAAACAATTGTACCATTGCTTCTCTCTCTACATGTGCAGGACCATGATAATGGCGTGCCATTGAAGACAACAGACTGTCGGACGACACTGGCCTGCCATCGAGATAAATCCATATATCGTCTTTTGGCATAGTCTGCTTGTACCCAACCCAGCTGTTCTGCTTCCGATACTTCATCCTAAAACTTTCTCACCTCCTCCCATGTGTCTAAAGCTGACAACATGATAGAGCAATCTGTGGATTCTGATGGATTTGTGAAAACCTCTTCATTGAAGGTAAATGCATTCATGGCACAGTAGCGCGTCATTTCATCCAAATGGTGATTATCAACAGTCACATAATTAGTTACCTGACAGCGTTCAACGCATTTCACAACTACAATTTGGGCAGGCAATTCTAGTGACTGCAAAAGATTCCTTACACATGCTCCATTTCTAATTGTTGAGCCGAAGGATGTCATAACCCATGCTGAGACCACAACTGCCCAAAATGATGTACAACTTCAAAGCCATGCTGACTATCAGTATAAATCACAACTCAGAGCTGTTCTGAAATGGTGCACACTCTTTTCAAAGCAATTAGTTCTGCCACTTGAGCAGAAAACACTCCTTGCAACCACAATGCTTCCACAATTCCACCAAAAGTACATCCAGCATACGCAGCTTTCAGTTTTCCATCAATATCTCTCAGACAAGATGCATCCCCGAACAACACATGATCTGATTTAGGCAATGGAACATCAGAGATAATTGGTCTAGGCTCCGTGCACAACTAAGTCACATCGAAACAAGGATGTTCCATTTCATCTGTAATGCTTTAATTTCCAGGCAAATGCATCAAGGTGGCTTGATTTAAAATCATGCATTTTTTCAAACGTCACATTCTCAGCACCAAGAAAAATCTGTTTGCACTTTGTCAACCGACTATTAGTTAAATACTGCATTTGAGTACAAGTCAGCAGTATTTTCCCAAAGTGAGGCACAAACACAGTCAATGGATGTCCTATGTTAATACTCTCACATTGCCCAAGACTCATACAAGTAGGTTCAACTGCTTTCAAACATCCAGGCAACGATGCCGCAACAGGATCAAGAACCCGAAACCGGTCCTAGGAATCTTGTTTCCGGTCCAGGGAGTACCTGGCCTGGCAGTTCGGGCTGGACTATTCCCATGAGGCACAGGGTCAAGACTGATTTGCATATGGCCAGGTATAAACTGGGGTGGCATGGTGAGCAAACGAATGATGGATTTAACCCAGATCTCTTGAATGGGTGTGAAAGATTTGATTTGTTCTGCATTCATCCATCAATTGTGTGTCTTTTGCTTTCTCGCCTAAAGTAGGACATGGGCCTACAGTTGATTAAGGGAATTTGTGTCAATGCACACATAGAGCAACCTCCTCTTTCACTACTAAAGAGCACAAAGCACTTATTGTAATCAAGCATTCTCAAAGCTGGTGCCTGGCATGAGTATTCTCGCAACTCCGTGAATGCTGACATGCAGTTGTCATCTCAGTGTACCGGATCCGACATGTCTTTGTGTGTATATTTTGTAAAGGCTTAGCTGTCAAGGAAACATTTGGGATCCACTGACAGCAATATCCCACCATGCCCAGAAACATTTGCACTTCTTTTTGCGTTCCTGCATGTTAAAAATCGCGGATATTCTCTCTTGTAACACCATTCTTTTTTTTTTTTTTTTAACAATTTTTATTGAGAAAATAAAGGAAAAGGTACAAGGCATTGATAGAACAATCTTTGGGTCCACAATAAAGATTTACCAAATGCAGCACATAGAGTGTGCAGTGCGCACAGCCCGCTACCCCACATCCACACAAAAATACATGGATCATCTCAATCATGAAGCATCATACATTTTGGCATAATACTGTACAGTGTATTAGACCACCCCACTCGGCTTCATACAATAGAACAGGCATGTCTGTCCATTTAGGGCAGGAGTGTGTCATCAAATCCAGAGACATCCAATATTTGGCATCAATCACGCTGCACTTCAATGAAAGGGGATGCACAGATGTCACCTCTATATCTGTTCCACCACCCCCACTTATGGTCCCATTTCTTGGAGCACCCTATGTGCTTAAACACATCTTTCTCAGCAATCATTGCCACGTCCATGTCACTCGCCCAGTCCCTCAAACATGGGGCCGCCGCCATTCCCCACCTTAGCGCTATAATCTGTTTGGCAATGGATCACCCCATTGAGGCCCATGTCTGTTCAGCCTGTGTGAGTCCGTGGCTTCCCACATGTTGAGGAGACACAGCTGGGGAGAGGCCTATAGAAATTTCCCACACGCTCTCCCCTCTGCTTCGTGATCTTTTCCCAGTACTGTTGCACGTTGGGGCACGCCCACAGTACATGACAGAAGGTGCCCAGTAGGTTACAGCACCGAAGGCACAGAGGGTCATGTCTTCTGCCCATTTTAAACATGGTCCGCGCATCAAAGTAGACGCGGTGCAGGATTTTCAATTGGACCAGGCGCAGTCTCAGTGGGATGGCCACCTCTGTTGGAGAAGCCAGCGCATCGCACCAGTCCTCATCTACTATGTCACCCAGGTCCACCTCCCAACTCTGGCGCAAATGGATCATGGGGTCAGGACAGTTGTTTAGTAATTTCTTATAGGTGAGGGATATGGCCTTTGTGGGCATAGGGTAGAATACCAGCCTATCATCCAATGGGGTGGACGCAGGCGGAGAACAGCCCTTACGTAAAGCAGTGGTAATTGCATGGCTGATCTGTAGATATCTAAAGGCCTTGGACTGTGCTAGTTGATACATAGCATGCATATCAGCAAATGTTGCCAGTTTACCCATCACCCACATATCTCCTACTGTCGAAATCCCTATCATGTCCCACCTGTCAAAACCAGGGTATTTGCTAAGCTGACCCAACAAGTCAGGCTCCCAGAGTGGCGTGGCCTTTGTAAGAGTGTTATTCCAACCCCATTTTTTGTAGACTCCATGCCAAATCTCCACTGTGCGTGCCATGGGCCCCGTGAGGTGAAGTTTGTGGGGATTTGTGTAGAGTGCCCTGTTGTATCCATCCCGTCCCAAGAGCCAAAGGTCTGTGCGAAAGTTCGGGTCATCATGCTCCCTGTGCGCCCATTTATTAATTGCGATCAATTGAGAAGCTTGATAATATAGCTTTATATCTGGCAATGCAATGACTCCATCGTACCACCCCATCGTTAACTTTTAATTGCTATGCGTGGGGCACGTCCCTCCCATAGTAGCTCTCACACTGTGGCCGCCACACCGGTGAAAAAGGTGTCAGGGATCACGTTGGGGGAGTTCTGCAGCATATAGAGGAAGCGCGGTAGCGCCAGCATTTTAAAAAGAGCGGCCCTTCCCAGGAGAGTGAGGGGGAGAGATTGCCAATTCATGATGTCAGATCGAAGACAGGTCAAGGGCATGAGCAAATTGGACTCGTGGAATAAGACCGGGTCCGGGATGATAAAGATACCAAGGTATTTGAAACCCTGTGAAGCCACCGGAATACTATAACCCCTAGAGTTACACGGTGGGTCACCCCATAGGACATAAAGCTGGGACAGTTGATAGTATAGCCCGAGTGGGCACCAAATATGCGGAAAATATGGAGGACTTGATTAAGGGACCGCGTTGGCGAGGCTAGATAAAGGAAGATATCATCCACATATAGGGAGATACGGTCTTCATGGTCCTCTGTCCATTTCAGACCTCTAATCACCGGATTCCCCCTGATCCAAACCGCCAAGGTCTCCAATACAAGCGCAAAGATAAGGGGTGACAGGGGGCACCCATTTCTAGTGCCTCGCCGCAGTGGAAATGATCCCAATACATGGTTATTGACAATCACCTGCGCGGCGGGCTGTGAATAGAGTAGCCGGATCCACTTGACGAACTTAGGACTGAAGCCCATCCTAGCCAAAACCGCAAAGAGAAAGTCCCACTCAATGGTGTCAAAAGTTATAGATGCGTCTAGAGACAACAGGATCGCATCCTCCCTAATGATGCCTATTCTGCTGAGGACCCCATTCAAATGACGTAAGTTCAAGGCTGTGTTCCTTCCTGGCATGAACCCGGATTGATCCGGATGTACTAGCTCAGTAAGGTAGGGGATAAGCCTTAACCGTGAGCAGGGAAAAAGGATGATAAAACTTACAGTTCTTTGCTGGTTTACCAGGTTTATGTATAACCACAATTGATGCCATCCTGACTTCAGGTGGTAGAACCCCCGCATCAAAACTTTCAGTATACATGTGTAATAGATGGGGAGAGAGCTTGAATGCCATTGGTTAGAAAAGTTCTATTGGGAGTCCGTTGGGTGCCATGGCTTTACGGGTACGCACATTTTAAATAGCTTTCTGGATTTCAGTTTCCGTGATGCCGCCTTCTAGGGAGTCCCTGTCTTGGTCGGACAAGCTGGTGACTTTAATAGTCGACAGGAGATCCGTAGCCATGGTGGACTGGGACGTCTCGGCAAGTGTGTACACCAATGAGAAATAAGTGGCAAACGCGTCGGTAATCTCTTGGGGGTCAGTGAGCAATTCCCCATCAGCGCCGCGGACCGAGTGCACCCACCTAGATGCTTTTTCCTTTCTCTCCAACCAGGCCAAAAGCCTGCCCATTCGTTTGCCATGCTCGTATATTTTGTGCCAGGTGGCACTGTATCTAGCCTTAGCCGCTTCAGTCAGAAGCGGTTGATAATCTAGGCGCACCATGTCGAGCAAATGTTGCGCCTCCAAGTCAGGAGCAGTCACCATGGCTTTTTCTTTAGCAGAGATTTCCTCCTCTACCTCAACCACTTGCTTTGTAAGTTCTCTCCTATGCCCCACCATAAGCGACAGGGCTCTGCCCTTTATAACGGCGCCAAACGCCCCCCACAGCACAGATGCTGAAGTGACCGACACCACATTTTCGGTGCAATAACAGTCGGCGTCTTTGAGCAGTGCCTCCCTAATGTGGGGTACTTTGAGTGCCCAAGGGAGTATGGTGAGAGTAGAGCAGCGCTTAGGCTGCTCCAGGGTTAGCGTCACGAGTATCGGATAATGATCTGAAACTCCACGAGCAAGGCATCTGGAAGCAGAGAAGAACTGAATATCTTGCGCAAGTGTAAACATGTGGTCAATACGTGATTGACTATTGTGACCGCCATAATAAAAAGTAAATTGTGCGGTGGTAGGGTTAAGCCAGCACCATATATCCACTAGGCCCAGCGCAGATGAAAACCCAGACAGCGGGGATCTCCCCTCAGGGTCTCTCCGAGGAGGAAGGCAATCTCTGGAGCCATCCATCGCCAGCCTAAAGTCACCGCCCAACACCAATAATCCCACTGGAAGGTCATGTAGGAGCGCTCCGATATCTCGCAAAACTGGACGCTGTAGTCCAGGAGGGGCATAAACAGACACAACATTAATGACCTGCCCGTCCTAAGTGCTCGAGAGCGAAAGATATCTACCATGGTTATCCGACCAAGTCTTGTTCAAAATATACGGACACCCCCTATGGATGAGCACACTCGCTCCACGTGAACCCGAGGTGAGCCCTGAATGGCAGTACACATTTAACAGCATTGACTCCAACTCTCACATCCACATATGTGTGACTGAAGTACGCAACATCTCCAGCTCCAGGTAGAGATTGTAAAATCAGACATGTATCAGTTCAGAAATGGCAATAGTAGTCAATAACAGACACAATGGATGAGTGTCAGAGATTTGTCTACTCAATAGCTAATTGACTCTCCATACTCGTGAAAAATCATCACCTTCATGGCATTGGCACTCCCAAGTATGACAAATAGTAAGTGAATCACAGAGGACAGCACACCTGTATGTATAGTACAGTGTCATTCATTTCCAATTCCTACTTGCATCTATGCCACACAATGTCATAGCATGTCTATTGCAGTAGGCAAAGTGTATGAGTCAGTCAGGACACATAATAGAATGTACATGAATGTGGGGCCATCCCTTGTCATGAGTCTTAACTAATTGTACCCCTCTTGTTTTTGCATCTGACCAAGGATATGATATGCTCTGCAGCTATTTGTGACGACTCCTCTTAAAACTTCCCAGACAGACGACAAGAGAGGTGCAATCATGTCCTAAGCCAGACCCAGTTCATAGTAGAGCAGACATTCGGCATATTGAAATCCCACTTCAGGAGTCTAGATATGTCTGGGGGCTGATTGCTCTACGCACCACCAATGGTGTGCAAAATAACATTGGTTTGCTGTATAATGCACAGTATTTGTGTGCGGAAAAATGTACCATGGGCTGATGCCAATGAGGAGCAGGAACTGCGGTACTGTGAGGATGAGGAAGATGAAGAGCCACATAAAACTGTTCCTTCAGTAGCAGCAACACAACTGAGGGACCATATCATTCACAGTTGTTTATCTGATGCATGAGTGGCTTCCATCATGTCACAAAATGATGACTGCAGGAAACTGTACATATATATGTAAATATACATGACCACTAACAGTGTGTATGCATTTTCATTTCATAGTCACAGTAAACATCAAAACATTCACATCACAGCTGCTACTAATTGCCTCAAAGAAAATGTATGTAGCTATATGTAACGGACAGCATAGGACAGCACCTGGTACAAACAAAATTGTATGCATGCCAACTACCTGTAGCAAATAGTCCTCCATTGCCAACCAAAATTAACATGGTGTTGTAAAGTAGATATTTTGCTATACCTTTGTGTGTGTGTGTGTGTGTTTCTCTCCTACAGCTAGCCATTTGTATAGCCTCATATTTGTGGGCAATAGTAGTCACCTTGTAGTATGATGACTGTGAAGTCATCCACATAGAATGTGCAGGGAAGCACAGTCCCAAACCTACAGTCTTCAGATGCTACATCAAAAACTGCATCCACCTATGAAATCCATTAGGATACCTCATATCACATATGCAAATGCTACATACTATACTTTGCCAGTGCAACAGTGTCTACTGAGAATGTAGCCAGACTTGCCCCACTAGGCTAAGATGCTAATGGGGCACGCAGTGATGTAGCCTACCATGTTGGTGTATTGAACTCAGATACAAACAATGGCCTATCAGTACAGTCTGTGTGTAAATGTGGAGACACAACACTCAGATTCAGAATATGTAACAATTGAGTATCAGAAATCAAATAAAGCAAGGTCAATACAGCCAAGGTGCCCTGCACCGATGCATCCTAATATATAGTGTTCCAATGTGGCTAGGACATCTCAGGTAAACTTCATATCTGAATGCATGGCCTTCTTCAAACTGAAAGTAACCACACAACCTAAAAACGTATTGAGATGGGTCACAATGGCAAACATATTGATAATTGTACTACACCTGACTATTTGTGGATAGACAAGCTGGCCTCGTAATCCACAAATAATAGGCTCGCTTGGTGGTAAGGCCAATGTACGACTGCAATGTGCATGGCCCACACATATTTTTCCAGACACAAGGACCCACAGCAGATGTTTGCGTACCATAACATGATATGCTGGGTTCTCTAAATACTACTGTGCGCATAAACCATTCTTGGAATACTTCTACATAGCCAATGTGTGCAACAGCATGCAGGACACATGGAAACAGATGAGGCAAGGTTACATCAATTGATACATCCTTGTTATGGCGCTACTGGGGATGTCTGTCAAGTTTTGGAGTGTGCCAGGTCCATGTGAGTCTCATCTCCTGTCTCAGTATCATACTATATGAGTGTTGCCTGTGAAGACCCATTGCTACGCACAAGCAACCCAGCCTTGAAGCAGAGTGCAGTTATGGTGTGATTTGTATCAACTTACTGTCAGCAATATGTAGGAGGTAATGCCAAGGCATGCATGGTGATCTAGCATAGCACTATCAGCATGAGTGAGAATCATGTGGCCCACAAATGATCACTCTGTTACTTTCCTGTGTGGTATGACCCTTGAATATGCATGGCCTAAACTCAACCACTCACATGGTGCCATCCATACCTCTCGTTCCAGGTGGTTGCATCAATTGCAGTACTCGCCTGCAAGGTCAAATGTAACCCTCCCAAGTATCTCCACAGCCTGGTTCCTGCACTGTGGTACATGGCGCAGATTGGCAGTTAGATGTGCTGTCGTAGATGTGGGTGCACTTACCCAATGACAGTGCTAGTTTGTGGCATCCTTGGGGGAAGCTAAAGCAATGCAATAGGGTGCTAATACTAATTTAGCACACGGAGCACCTCTTCTAAGGTACGCCCTTATGCTACCAGAAGGATTGGGCCATTTGCGCAGTATGGTGCCAGAAAGGCATGAACTCACACATATGTACACTGTTAGAACACATATTAAACACATGCAAAGACAGTAAGCAGATGAACTCCACTATTCACACCCAAAAAAGCAATCCCTGCAAAGGATTACATGGATTGCATATTACAATACACCAAAAATTGCACATTTTCCCTAATGCTTAAAAAAATATGATGCATCGGGGCGTGGCTTGGACGGCAGTCGAGATGGCCGCCTGACTCCGTCGCTCCGTTGGTCCGGGGGAAAATGCTGCCCTTCCCGTGCCCTGTGGTGACTGTTCGCGACTCAGGCCGAGCGTATCCTACCACGTAAGATGCCGGGCACAAGAGGAGCCCTCTGACACCAGCGGCGGTCCCTGCACAGGCGATTTCGAGACAACTTGCTTCGCGGCGCGAAGCGGAGGAAAAAACCAAGATGGCGCCTTCCCGTTAGTCCGAGCGGGATGTCCCCGATCGACAGACCCGTGGTCTACCTGCAAGTACCCTGCATGTATTCACTCTAATGTCTGCTAACTCTCATTGTTGGCGCCTTGCTGGCACTGTTTACTCGGCGCCTTTGCTGTTTCTGCGAGCTGGCTGCCACTACATCGACATGCCTGACCTCAAAATGGCGGCGGTGACGGCGAGACGGAGAGATCCCAAGCGCAACTAATTTAACTAATCTAACCAGCGCTACTCAGATAAAGCCTACCAAGGAGAGGGTTATTCACAAAATTGTCAGCGCGACCCTGGTTCCAACCCATTCCAAGTCATGGACTGTGTCTGGCTAGTCTCTCCCAGATAGCAGGGCGCAAACACCTGAGCTTGACTCCCACTGTTCCCACTCCTGGTCCCATGAGCTCTGATGCAGTCTAGGGTTGGGGACTTACGGAGGGAAGGAATCGTGTATCAGACTCGGCCACGCTGAGCCCCGTGTCCTGTGCGCTCCAGGGGCGATTCAGCCGGCGATTCAGCGGAGGGTAGGCTTGGGACACTAGGCAGGGAACGGCTTTGGCCCTGTAGCTGCGTGTACCTGTCCACCTTATTATAACACTTGCTGCCTCTGTGACTCTGCCGCACGGCCTTTTGGCGACTAACCCTGCTATGAAACAGGTTTTTAATCATATGGCTGATACTGGACGCACACCCGACTCCATGACTGAAGCTAACATTGTAGTTATCCCCAAGGAGGGGAAGGACCCTGTTCTCCCAAAAAATTATAGGCCCATCTCGCTTATAAATGTTGACTGCAAAATATATGCCAAAATTCTCGCGGTCAGACTCAATTCGGTCCTTCATAAATTAATAAGCAATTCCCAGGTGGGGTTCCTCCGTAACCGTTTATCTAACGACAACACACGACTGTTATGCCACGTATTAGAAAACGCTGCGACCAAAACTGTACCCTCGATTGCCATCACATTAGATGCCGAGAAGGCCTTCGACAGAGGCTCTTGGTCGTTCTTGGAGCGTTGCCTGCACTCCTTTAGCTTGGGTAAGGACTTTATTAAAATGATTATGTCACTTTACCTAAAACCGACTGGACGTATAGCTGTCAATGGGGCTCTTTCGGAACCCTTCCCCCTATATCAGGGTACCAGGCAGGGATGCCCTCTGTCTCCATCACTTTTTCTCCTGGCGCTAGAACCCCTTCTTCAGGCTATCAAACTCAACAGGGACATTGCGGGTGTGGATATCAACGGTATCCGTGTCAAACTGGCCGCGTATGCGGATGACATTTTGATAGTTACAGAGCGTCCAGACTCCTCCATTACTGCCCTAATGGAGACGATTGCAGAGTATTCTCTGCACTCTGGGTACAAACTTAACAGAGATAAATCGGAGGTTAAACCACTGAACGTTTTTTGTACTAGCGAAATACTGGGGGACTCTGGGTTAGCATGGCAGTCGAGTTTTATTAAATACCTGGGGATTGAATTTGGTAATAATATTATGGACACCCTGTATCAAAATGAAAAGGTACTCCTACAGAAAATTAAAACACTCTTGGAAACCTGGTCCCCTAAATTCATCACGTGGTGGGGGAGAATTGAAACTATCAGGATGATGGTTACTCCTTTAGTTAATTATCTCATAAGTATGCTGCCATTGCTACTGACCGACTCCTTTCACCATAAATTAGATACTCTTCTAACATCCTTTCTGTGGCGTGGTAAAAAAGCCAGAATCAGCATCCGAAAATTGAGGCTTGACAAGTCAATGGGCGGCGTTAACCTGGCTGACTTTCGTCTATACCATTATCCCTTTCTAGCGAGGCAGGGTCTGCTCTGGGTCTCTCCTCCTGATCACTATATGCCGGTGTGGCTGGAGGTGGAAGGGGCTCTTTTACAGAACATACGTCCTCTGTCAGTTCTCACGGCCAACCGCCTTGTCGCCACCCACTCCAGATCCATCTTTAAGAATACTAAACTGGCTCTCTTAAAATTGGATAGGTCCTTGGAGGTTGGTATGAGGGGATCCAATATGGTGTCACTTTGGCTAAACTCCAAGTTCCTTTATAATGGTGAGCCTTTACTCCTGGACTCTTGGTGTAGAAGAGGTATCTTTTTTCCTCACCAATTGGTTAATGACACATACCCTTTGACATTCAGGGAACTTCAAGCCCGCTTCCACTTGGCTGATATCGAATTCTATAATTTCCTGAAAGTGAGGACTGCCATTACGAAATCCAGAGTGTCTCCCAGCTCCCCATCGCTACCCAACTTTGTGGCAAAACTTAATAGGCTTGGTCATCAAGTCTCCCAAATCTATCGACTTCTGCGCCCAAAATCCTCCAAGCTTAACTCTAAGGTGGTAAATTACTGGAAGGGACTTTCTGATACTCAGCTATCCGACGATTCTTGGCCCCAGTTATGGAGATCAGTCATACGTAATAAGATTTCCCCAGTCCTCTCCCAAACGAAATTTTGGCTATTACACAAAGCCTTTTGGACACCGGCTAGGCTGTTTTCCATGGGGATCCGGGAGGATGATGTGTGTTGGAATTGTAAGCAAGACAAAGGGGATTTGGCTCACCTTATTCTGCTCTGCCCTGTTGTGAAACCCTTCTGGGACAAGGTCTATTTGTTTTTGTCTAATTTATTTAACTGTCTTCTTCCTAGGTCCCTATCGTCCGTGGTAACTGCTTTTTTACAGGAGGATTTGCATTCGGAGGGGGATCGTGCTCTCCTTGACCTACTGTTGATTTCTACAGTTAAAATGATACTCACCAACTGGAAGGATACTAGCAAGGTCTCTTACAAGTGTTGGTTGAACTGGGTCATTCACCTCAGGGGAGCAGACAATATTGTTCTACAACATTCACCCTGGAAATCCTCCACGAGGAACATATGGTCTACCCTGGATGACTATTTTGCTTCTCATAAGCCGCCATGACTTCACTTTCTGGAAGAAAATTCCCATGTGGTCATCACACCATGGTTACTGACTTGGTCGGACACTTGATGTTGTAATATGTTATATGATTAAGAAGCTAGAGGCGCCGGATAACTCTCCCTTCTCTTTTCTCTCCCCCCTTTCTGTCTCTCCTTTCACCCTCTTTCCTTTCTCTCTTGCTCTTTTTCTTCCTCTCCCTCTTCGGGAGTTGGGGATTTAGGGGTGACATCACTGGCAAGGGGTTCGTCTAATGTTGGCAGCTGCTTGCTGACCCGGTGAAGCACAGTCATATGTACTTAGGGGCCTTTGGCCCTGATCCCAACTCCTGTTCTGTTTTTTCTTTTTGTTTGCATAAAACTTCTCAATAAAGATATTTTGAAATTAAAAAAATATGATGCATGAGACTGAAGTGTGAATTTTGCAGGTGCAGCTTCATTCGAAAATGACGCTTCCCAGCCGACACATCTGAGTGACCACATGGTGTTTTGTCAGTCCTTGTGTGAAGTTGCTGCATTGACTGGCAGCATAAAAAAAATTACGCATCGGCTGAAAATGTGACGCATCAGTCCAGGAAATGATGTCATGGCTCATGCATGCTGCAAACCAGGAAGTGTGAAGGCACTTTCATTTTGACTTTAAGTCACAGTTTTACTGTCTGTGCTTCTGAGTGGTTGTGTGCTGTCTGTGCTGTAGAGTGTTTTGGTGAGTCTGGAGCTTGTTTATTGTATCTGCTGTTGTGCCCCTCCAGTTGTTTTTGTCCTTTCTTGTTGTGTATTGTTCTGTGTTCAGTCGGTGTTTGTCGTCTGAGGTATTGTTGTTATAGGGCTAGTTGTGGGCTTTTTGAGGTTTCTGTTTTGTTTGGCCATTTGTTGTGTCTGGGTGGTATCATGGCTGAAAAGGATAGGGTTCACCCCATTAACGAAGAGGATTTTGGGAGCTTCCTGTGGCTGGTGACCAATTACCTGCCCAACATAGTAGCTAGTTGGGGGGCATGGACTAATGGGCTACCCGTGACGGTGTGGAGGCAATGTTCGGAGAAGGTGCAGGCACAGATGCAAAGGCTGTTTGGAATTTGCCGGACATATCATCAGCTGAAATATTGCTGGATGCATGTGGTTGGCAGAGAGCCAGACCTGCTAGACTATGGTGGCATCCAAGTTGGTGGAGAAATTGGTGAGTGCAGATGACTTCTGTGGCTTCCTATGTGTCTCATATACCATTGATGAATAGTGGTAACATTAAGGAGGGCTTACATAACATTTTTGCTCAAAATAACCATGCCCCCATGCAAATGATGGAAAATGCCATGGTAGTAGCACTGGCATGATCTGTGCACCAGTGCTATCTGTGAAACTTAGCGGGTCACACAGGTTTTAGTATCCCTTTAACTGATACACATGAGTCACAGGGAAGCATTGAGCTGATGCACATACCCGTAACCCATCCAGACAACTCATGTGATGACAAACCAGGTAGTGCAGATCAGCTTTCATCTCAGGTACAGTTTTGATGGTCCATTACAGAACATATGTTACATATAAAGGAGACTGTTAGATCTGGGGGTCTCTAGTTGGCAGAGGTATACACCTTAGACCAAATAGGGACCCTTGCTTCTAGTCAGGGTACAAGGACACACACGGTGGATAACCCCTGCTCACCCTCTAGGTAGCTTGGCTCGAGCAGACAGGCTTATCCCCAAGGCAATGTGTAAGGTATTTGCACGTAGACACCACAATGATCCCCCCTCCGTACACCACAAACTTAGACCACACAGGTGAGTTATATCAAAAATAATATATCATTATCTAGTTTCCGCAGTTGAAATCAAGCATCACAGGTTTACACCATATTCGCTTTCTTGGTTGGTCGGGATCGTAAGACGATAGTCTCTAGTCTCTTGCGTGATTCGATACTCACTGAGAATGAATCAGTTCGTAGGCTCTTGTTGTTTAGGCAGCTACGTTGCTCCGTCGGTGTCACTGTGCTCGTTGTAACAAGCGCTCCTCTGGCTGTTCGGTGCAAGGTTTCCACAACTCCCTCGACGAGCCCTCAGTGACGATGTCGACGTCACCGGAGTCAGCCACTCACAGCGCGGCTTCGTAGAACAGGGAAGTACGACTCTCGGTCTGCTTCAGGCCTCCGGGTCGCGGCAAGGCACGTGCCGATGAGCACGTCGGTCTTCTTAATGCGGCAACCGGTGTCAGGCCCGGATCAGCGCGGCACTCTCCAGCAAGACAGAGAGCAGCCAGCCCACTTCACCGGCAGATGTTGAGAAGCTTGGTAGAACAGTCCACGGTCCCTGCAGCACACAGCAACGCAGGGGGGACCCAGCAGAGTCTTGGGTTCGGGGCAACCTTTCTATCCCTGGGTTGCGAAACAGGAGGCCAGCTCTTCTCAGGCCCTTGGAGATTCGGTTTAAGACACAGCACACAGCAAAGTCTTGTTTGGTCAAGTGGGTAGAGTCAGCACACAGCAAGACCCCTTCTCCTCCTCAGCTTCAGTTGTACAGCAGAACAGGTCAGCCCTTAGAGCACACAGCAAGGCAATCTTCCTTCAGTCCATCAGCAGTCCGTCTTTCAGCAGAGGTTCCTCTTGATTGTAGAATCTAAAAATCTGTTGTCAGGGGTCTTGTACTTATACCCCTAAAAGTCTTTGAAGTCTTTGTGCAAGTGGGTCCTGAGCCCGGTCTGATCCAGTTCTGGGTGTTGCTGGAGCACTTTGTTTTCCTGGCTTCTGCTTTCTTTTCAGAGTGAGGGGCAGAGTCGTCAGCCGCCCAGCAGGAGGTGGAGCCAGCAGTGGGGCAGGCAGGCACAGCCCTATTCACTCCCAGGTGCTATCTCCTCCCTCCACTCTACTTGCAAATGTCGCCATTCAGCAAAGGGCTGACTCAGCCAACCTCCTGGGGGATCCCCAGCCCCTGTCACTCTCAAGCCAGACAGTCAATCCGCAAGCATGCCCATCACACAGAAGGGTCAGACAAGAGAACAGCTACTCTCTAAAAAGTACTATTCTCCAACTCAGGATTTAAAAACAACCTCTCCTAAAAGATGTGTTATTAAATGCTGAGCTCAGGGATATCAAACACTCATGTCTTATCTTGTTCCTATGGGAAGATAGGCGGATAGCCATTGGCACCAGCCTCCCCCATGTTAGCCTATGGAGCAAGATAACCTTGCAGCAGTGAACACGCAAAATGGCCGCTGTTCACTACCAGAGCATGGTACCTGCACTAGTACATGCTCCACCTTTTACATACACTGCACCCTGCCCAGGGGGGTACCTTGGGCCTTCCATAGGGATGACTGATGTGCATAAAAAGGGAAGGGTTAGGCCTAGTCAGTGGGGACACTGACCAGGGTGACATGGCAGTCCGGGGACTGCAGGCAGGCCTGCGGGGGCAGGCCTGAGACACCATTTTAGGGCTACACAGGTGGGTGGCGCAATCAGCGCTGCAGACCCACTAGTAGCATCTGTCATCACCAGCCCTGGCACACACAGTGCACTTTACTAGGGACTTCCTGGTGATACAGATATGCCAATCAGGTATATCCAATTACTATGATATTTTACACAGGGAGCACTTACACTCTGGCACTGATTAGCAGTGGAAGAGTGTCCAAAGCATCTAAACCAGCAAAAACGAAATCCAGCACAGCATCAAAAATCCAGGTAGCAGAGGCAAAAGATAGGGGAAAAACTCACGCCAAGGATGTCAGGTCTAACACGTGTCCCCTCCAGCTGAAAGTGGGGAGAACTACCCACCCTCTTGGGAGTTCTCATCACTAAGGCGGAAAAACCTGGACAGACCATCAGCATTGGCGTGTTCTGTACCGGGACGGTGTTCCACCGTGAAGTCCATTCCCTGTAGGGAGATGGACCACCTCAACAGTTTTGGATTCTCACCCCTCATCTGCATTAACCATCTGAGGGGCCTGTGGTCAGTCTGAACACGGAAGTGAGTCCCAAACAGGTAGGGCCTCAGCTTCTTCAGGGCCCAGACCACAGCAAATGCTTCCCTTTCAATAGCGCTCCACCTCTGTTCCCTGGGGAGTAGTCTCCTACTGATGAAAACTACAGGCTGGTCCCCGCCCTCGTCGTCCATCTGTGAGAGTACTGCTCCCACACCTTGCTCTGAAGCGTCTGTTTGCACTACGAACTCACTCGAAAAGTCAGGGAGAACAGGGAGGCAAACTGACCCAACACCTGGCGACAGTCTCTCTGCTGTTCTGGGGTCAGGGTGGGCGAGAGGACCACACCATCCACTGACCCGTCTTGCTCCTTGGTTGCCAGGAGGTCAGGGAGAGGATCACTATCCTCCTCCCCACCGTCATCTGTAGCCATGAGCATCGTCACTTCAGACCTCTCGAAGTGGGGTTTGAGGCGGTTCACATGCAAGACTCTAAGGGGCTGCCTAGGAGTCTTCATGTTGATCAGGTAGGTCACCTCACTCTTGCGCTCTACCACCTCATATGGCCCGGTCCACTTGTCACGGAGCGCACAAGGCTCCCCCGGCGCCATTACCCACACTTTCTGCCCAGGATGAAATTCAACCAGAGTGGTATTCTGGTCGTACCATCTTTTCATCTCCTCCTGGCTGGCTTCTAGGTTCTCCTGAGCGAGCTTCCTGAAGCGCTGCGTTTGGTTGCGGATGGCCAGCACATAGCTGAACACATCCTGGGGGGTTTTCCCATGGGACTTTTCCCACCCCTCCTTCACCAGTGTGAGAGGTCCTCTAACAGGGTGGCCATACAGCAGTTCAAAGGGGCTGAACCCTAAGGACTTCTGAGGCACCTCCCTGTAGGCAAACAACAGGCATGGTAACAAGACGTCCCACTTCCGTCTCATGGGCTCCGCTAGGCCCATAATCATACCTTTCAGGGTGCGGTTGAACCTTTCAACCAACCCATTTCCTTGAGGGTGGTAAGGAGTGGTGAACTTATAAGTTACCCCTCACTCCTCCCACAGAGACTTCATATACCTAGAGATGAAGTTGGTACCCCGGTCGGAGACCACCTCTCGGGGGAACCCCACGCGGGAAAAGATCCCCATCAATGCACGGCCCACCACGGGTGCTGTGATTGTCCTGAGAGGGACTGCTTCCGGGTACCGAGTGGCGTGATCCACCAAGACCAGGATAAACCTGTTGCCTAAGGCGGTCTTGGGATCCAGGGGCCCTACGATATCAATGCCCACCCGCTCGAAAGGGGTGCTCACTACAGGAAACGGCTGGAAGGGCGCCACGCACTTCCCTCCGCTCTTACCACTGGCTTGACAGGTTTGGCAAGACTTACAAAAGGTACCGACGTGCTTCTTCATCTGGGGCCAGTAGAAGTGGGTGACAAGCCTGTGATAGGTCTTGTCTTGCCCCAGATGTCCTACGAGAGGCACGTCATGAGCCAGACCCAGTAAGAAGTTCCTGAAGCGCTCGGGTACCACCAGCACACGGGCTGCACTGGGCTCAGCGAACTTAGGCTCACTATAAAGTAAGTCATCCTCCCAGTAAATCAAATGTTCCTTGGACCCTAGGCCCGCTGCCTGGTCTGCAGCCTGCTGCCGCACACCAAGGAGAGAAGGGCACTCCTTCTGAGCCTGGCAGAATTCCTTCCTGGAGGGACCCCCCTCTTGCTGCCAATGGGTCAGCTCAGGCAATTCCCCCAGTTCGGCCACCTGTTCCCCTGTAGGTTCCAGGGCATCCCCCTCAGGTTCTGCTTCCTCCGGGACCGTGGGAACAGTGGGGGCCGGTTTCCCGCGCCCTCTGCCCCTTCCTCTCCTGACAGGTTCCTGGGCCATTGTTCCAGGCTCTGGTTCTACTAATCCACCCTTACTGGCTGTCATGGCACGTGTGGATACACAGATCCACGCTGGCAGTCCTAACATCTCCAAGTGAGTTCTGTGCTCTACGTCCTTCCATGGAGAACTCTCCAGGTCGTTACCCAACAGACAATCTACTGGCAAGGCATCACTGACGCAGACTTCCAAGGTACCAGAGACTCCCCCCCATGTAAAGGGAACACGCGCCATCTTGCAGAGGCGCACTGAAGTGTCAGCTGCCACTACTGGGCGGAGCACATTGGGAATGACCTGCTCTTCAGACACCCACTGACACCTGACAGATGTCACACTAGCCCCGGTGTCCCTCAGAGCCTCTATCTCCCTCCCATTGAGGGTCACCTTTTGCCCGTATTTCTTAGTGTTAGCGGGTATCAAGGTATCCTGGACCATCTCTTGGTCTCCTAAAGAGACAAGGGTCATCATAGCTAATCCCTCTTCCCCACTGGAAATCAAATCCCCTCCCAAAGCTACACTAGCTAACCCTGGGACTGGGGCAGCAGCTGGTGCTGGGGGTTTCTTGGGACATTTAGGGACGATGTGCCCCACTTCCCTACAAGCATAGCAAGTAGGCGGTGGTCTGTTATCCTGTCTGCCCTTATGAGGCCAAAACTTCTTAGGCTTGGGGGCTTGGGACTCCTTCTCCTGGGAACTGTTTTGGGGCCCTTTAGAGAACTCCTTATTGTTACCTTTGTCCTTCCCACCTTTCTGCTGGGGACCCTGTCCACCCTTGGCTGGGATACTTACCACCCCTTTGTTGACCCTGGTGCTAGTCCAGCGGTCTGCCTCTTTAGCAAGCTCACTGGGATCAGTTAACTTGCTGTCTAAAAGATGCTGGTGCAGCTCTGGGACACATAGACTACTCAAGTGCTCCCAACTAATCAAGTGACACAACCCCACATAATCAGTTACTTTGCTGCCCTTTATCCAACCTTCCAGTGCACGCGTGTACATACTCACACACTCCACCCAAGTACTCGAATCAAGTTTCTTGAAGTTCCTGAACTTCTGGCGGTACTGTTCTGGTGTAAGCCCATACCTGAGGCATAAGGCCTCCTTCATAGTGGGGTAGGTTAAGGTCCCTGCTGCTTCTAAGGGTGCTAAGACATCCCTCCCAGAGGCCTCAAAATGCTTCCACAACCCGGCTCCCCAACTCTTCTCAGGCACTTCATTCATCTTCAAGGCAAGCTCATAGGATCTAAACCATGCATAGATATCCTCACCCCTCTGATAATTCTGTACCAAATCTTTCGGTATGTATACTTTACCCGCCTGTACTGGTTGTGCGCTGCCACCATTCGGACTGGACTCCACTTGTTTGGCTTTAATGTCCAGCTCCCTCATGCTCAACTCATGAGCCAACTGGAGTTTTCTCTCTTCCAAAGCAAGAGCATTCCTCCTTTCCTCCGCCTCTTTCTCACTGTCAAGGCGCAGTTTCCTTTCTTCCGCTTGAGCTTTGAGCTTAAAAAGTTCAATCTCATGGGCCCTAATCCTCTGATTTTCCTCCAGCTCCTCTGGAGAAAGGCTCCTACCGGAATGGGTGCTGCCAGCCCTAGACGCTGGCCTATTCACTGGCAGATCATCGGATCCAAAACCGTGCTCCGGTGTGCCATCCCCTCCAGTAGTTTCCTCGGTTGCGCCATTCTTGGCCTCCCACCAGGCCCTTAGAGCTTTCTGTAGCTCCGTCTTGTTGGCGCCGCCCTTCACTGGGCATCCAAGCTGCTTGCAGAATTGCTTTAGTTGCTCCTTCTTATATTCGAGCAACTTTTTCACTTCGAATTACAATTCCGACTCCTCGCCTACTCCATTCAGAGACATGATGCTTCGTCGATCCTCCAAGAATAGTCTTCGCAAAAAAAACTTCGTGCAATGCAACTGCTTACTAGATTAGTGATGTACGAAGAATCACTGCAGGTCAAGTGCAAATACTGGTTCTAATCCGCACCGCTGACCACCAATGTTAGATCTGGGGGTCTCTAGTTGGCAGAGGTATACACCTTAGACCAAATAGGGACCCTTGCTTCTAGTCAGGGTACAAGGACACACACGGTGGATAACCCCTGCTCACCCTCTAGGTAGCTTGGCTCGAGCAGACAGGCTTATCCCCAAGGCAATGTGTAAGGTATTTGCACGTAGACACCACAATGATCCCCCCCTCCGTACACCACAAACTTAGACCACACAGGTGAGTTATATCAAAAATAATATATATTTATCTAGTTTCCGCAGTTGAAATCAAGCATCACAGGTTTACACCATATTCGCTTTCTTGGTTGATCGGGATCGTAAGACGATAGTCTCTAGTCTCTTGCGTGATTCGATACTCACTGAGAATGAATCAGTTCGTAGGCTCTTGTTGTTTAGGCAGCTACGTTGCTCCGTCGGTGTCACTGCGCTCGTTGTAACAAGCGCTCCTCTGGCTGTTCGGTGCAAGGTTTCCACAACTCCCTCGACGAGCCCTCAGTGACGATGTCGACGTCACCGGAGTCAGCCACTCACAGCGCGGCTTCGTAGAGCAGGGAAGTATGACTCTCGGTCTGCTTCAGGCCTCCGGGTCGCGGCAAGGCACGTGCCGATGAGCACGTCGGTCTTCTTAATGCGGCAACCGGTGTCAGGCCCGGATCAGCGCGGCACTCTCCAGCAAGACAGAGAGCAGCCAGCCCACTTCACCGGCAGATGTTGAGAAGCTTGGTAGAACAGTCCACGGTCCCTGCAGCACACAGCAACGCAGGGGTACCCAGCAGAGTCTTGGGTTCAGGGCAACCTTTCTATCCCTGGGTTGCGAAACAGGAAGCCAGCTCTTCTCAGGCCCTTGGAGATTCGGTTTAAGACACAGCACACAGCAAAGTCTTGTTTGGTCAAGTGGGTAGAGTCAGCACACAGCAAGACCCCTTCTCCTCCTCAGCTTCAGTTGTACAGCAGAACAGGTCAGCCCTTAGAGCACACAGCAAGGCAATCTTCCTTCAGTCCATCAGCAGTCCGTCTTTCAGCAGAGGTTCCTCTTGATTGTAGAATCTAAAAATCTGTTGTCAGGGGTCTTGTACTTATACCCCTAAAAGTCTTTGAAGTCTTTGTGCAAGTGGGTCCTGAGCCCGGTCTGATCCAGTTCTGGGTGTTGCTGGAGCACTTTGTTTTCCTGGCTTCTGCTTTCTTTTCAGAGTGAGGGGCAGAGTCGTCAGCTGCCCAGCAGGAGGTGGAGCCAGCAGTGGGGCAGGCAGGCACAGCCCTATTCACTCCCAGGTGCTATCTCCTCCCTCCACTCTACTTGCAAATGTCGCCATTCAGCAAAGGGCTGACTCAGCCAACCTCCTGGGGGATCCCCAGCCCCTGTCACTCTCAAGCCAGACAGTCAATCCGCAAGCATACCCAGGCACACAGAAGGGTCAGACAAGAGAACAGCTACTCTCTAAAAAGTACTATTCTCCAACTCAGGATTTAAAAACAACCTCTCCTAAAAGATGTGTTATTAAATGCTGAGCTCAGGGATATCAAACACTCATGTCTTATCTTGTTCCTATGGGAAGATAGGCGGATAGCCATTGGCACCAGCCTCCCCCATGTTAGCCTATGGAGCAAGATAACCTTGCAGCAGTGAACACGCAAAATGGCCGCTGTTCACTACCAGAGCATGGCACCTGCACTAGTACATGCTCCACCTTTTACATACACTGCACCCTGCCCAGGGGGGTACCTTGGGCCTTCCATAGGGATGACTGATGTGCATAAAAAGGGAAGGGTTAGGCCTAGTCAGTGGGGACACTGACCAGGGTGACATGGCAGTCCGGGGACTGCAGGCAGGCCTGCGGGGGCAGGCCTGAGACACCATTTTAGGGCTACACAGGTGGGTGGCGCAATCAGCGCTGCAGACCCACTAGTAGCATCTGTCATCACCAGCCCTGGCACACACAGTGCACTTTACTAGGGACTTCCTGGTGATACAGATATGCCAATCAGGTATATCCAATCACTATGATATTTTACACAGGGAGCACTTACACTCTGGCACCGATTAGCAGTGGCAGAGTGTCCAAAGCATCTAAACCAGCAAAAACGAAATCCATCACAGCATCAAAAATCCAGGTAGCAGAGGCAAAAGATAGGGGAAAAACCCACGCCAAGGATGTCAGGTCTAACAGAGACTATTTGCAAGCCTCTTGTGCCACAGGGACGTCACTTTTTCCTATATTAAAAGTGATGCATTGGTGGCACACGGGCCATGTAAATAAACCCCACAGTTGTCTGCAAGACTCTGTGGGAGTGCAATTCACAATTAATAGTGCTGCGTAGCACAACTAGGATTTGCCCTGTGCTGGACAATAGGACAAAGAAAATACAGATTTTTACAGAAGTCATTGATGAAGGGTCAGCCTGTTGAGTTAGAGTGGACCACAGTGTTTATTTAGAATCCCCTAGCAGCGCCGGTGCGTCACTTTTCATATGTCAAAAAGTGAGGCCTCAGCAGCACCAGGGGCTTGCAAACTAGTTCCTTGGTGGTTTTATCATACACATGCACCCTTAACCTATGGAGCACATTTGTGTGCATTGTTGACATGATTGATATTGCACTGGAAGCGACAGCTCTCAGCACACAGAAATGCAAAGGTAGAGTATAACAGCTTTGTATGTGTGCATTGGAATGCAGCACGCATACAATACTGAAAGACACATAATGATGTGTGGATGACCCTCCTTGACATACCTCCCCTGGGGAGTCATACAGTGAGGCCTGCCATGGTTCAACCAGCTTAGCTATCCAGTGAATGTCAAAACACAAATTATTGGTCTTGAACAGCAATTCCTATGTAAAAGGTATGGGTCCTTGATGTCCTCTTTGGCTACGCTGTGCTCTGTACTGGCTTGCCTGATTCCATACCCCTGAATGCATAGCAAATCTCGCATGCTGGCTTTGAATGGCCTCATACAGATGTTTCTAAGGCCAGAGCTACTGAAGCTGTCCTTTCATATTATTCTTTCATTGTACATGCCTTTTGTATAACAGGCTCAATATGTGTCAGAGGGGAGCACACTCACATGGTACTGTAGCCAAGGGTATGCCAGCCTGCATCTGACACATTTCAACAAACCCCATACATGTTATTGTTCAATTTTCCAATAATATACTTAGGGATGCATGGGACATGTCTGAACAATATCTGGCACTCTGCAGCATTGACAGGTACAGAACTTACTTATCTTGACAAACAAGTACATATAATGTGTGATGTATGTAGTGTACTCATTTCCTGGTTTCAAAATTAAGATGGCATGGGTTTTGCAATTCCTTTCTGGGTATGGTATGTGAGTTATGTAGGTGCAGAGACTCATCAAAGTCAGTTACCATAGTAAAATATATTAGTAATGAGGTCGAAGAACTGGTTTTGCAAATTGGTCAACAGGTTGAGGGATAAAAAAGGTAGATTTCAAGTATATAAGGAGTATCGGACCTATATTATGTTAGCATGATGCATCTACACATACACTCCCTGTTTGATATATATGCTTTTGCTTGGAGGAAACTCGTTTATTTCCTCCCTGTATATCTATTGCTAAAAGAGTAGGCCGAGAACCATACGGACGCTATCTTCTGAACATATGCTCGAGCACAGGTCGTGATCACGCGTTGATCACGTGCAGCTGTCAGGCCCCAATTCATCTGAGTTGCTGGTAGCAGCTGAAGGTAGGCTGTTTACTCGGCCGTTCTAAGACTCAAGGTCGCATCTGGCTTTGGGGGTGATAAGTGCATTCCTGGAGGTGCCGTGTCTACACTCCCAGGGACCAAGATGAAAGGAAGTCACCCCTCCTGACCTCATCAGTAATAGATAGTCCAGCCTTTGTACTGGTCTGATGTGTGCCATATATGGTCCTTTCCTGGAGCTCGAGGGCCAACTGGTGTTTTTCCTTTTACAGTGATTGTATGTGTTGAACCGAAAAGTATATAACCTCATGTTTGAATACGAGCCAACAGTCTTCTCGGCGCACCTGATGGGTGAGGTTCGGAGAGGCTCCTCTATAGAGTATTTTGTTTAATAAACGATGGAACCTTCTTCACTACCAACTGACTATTTATTTGGTAATGGTATTGGGACTATTGGTAGGTATAGTGCTTTAGTTTATTTTTATGGTACATCAGTTGGCGACTCTGCCGGGACTCCGTGACTGGGTCGTCATCCCTGTAAATGGGTGGTAAGGACAAGGGGTAATTCTGTTCGAGCAGGTGGACGGAAAAAGGATCCTTTGAAATTTAGCCATCTTTGGTATGAACTTACTCTGCTCTCACGATCGGAGTATCCCCAGCTGCTAGTGACCCTTCACCGGAGTCCTACGGGCGTAACCCAGGAGCTGACCGTGTTGGTCTTCAGGAGTTGGCAGTGGAGAACACGCCATTGTACCTGTGTGCACCAGGTGAGTGGAATTGTTTTGATGTTCTTGGCATGAACTGTTGTGCAGTGCTTTTGAAGCAGTTAATTGTGTAAGTATTTGGTGGTCAGTGTACCACGGAGAATCTTGGGGGTCTGACTGGGCAGCATTGTGGTGGCTGCACATATAGATGCTCCACGGACCTTTTTTGAATAATAGAGATGCAGATCGGACGCCTGGTGTGGCACGTGTGGTGCGCGCCCGGCCGGACTGCTCTCGGAAAAGCCTGTGGCTGTACCAGGGTAGCCTTGGGAACACATCTGAAGCGGTGCTAATGAAGCGGGCTTAATCAGAATAGTCCCAAGAGTGAACCAGGAAGGCTGCGGGATGGTCTGTAGGTCGGTCTGTTGTTATACCTGTCTGACGGTCTCTTGGTAGTCTTTGGACTGCTTGGTTTTGGTATCTGTCGGTCTTGGAATCTGAATTTGATTGATTCTCCACAAACAGGAGTCAACGGGCTCTGTTCTTTGTTTGAAAAGACGTCACTTTTGAATATCTTTGTATGTATATATATATAATATTGTCTTGTGTATGTTTGAATGAGTGTGAGGTTGTATGTTTTGTGAATGTTTGAACATGGCCATGTTTGGAAGTTTATTTTTATGATCGAATGAGGAACGCGTGACGACAATAACCATGCCGTGTTTTAGCAAATTGAGTTGTTTTGGATGTTGTTGCCGCCCTAATGATACGTGTTTGGCTGAAAGTCAACCTGCCCCTCCTGAGGGCAGCCCAAGTTATGATATGTATGTAAAGCATGGTGTTACACCTCTCTTGTTTAATACACTATGGCATAAATATACTAAAGGTAATGAGGAATTACAATGGCCCTTAACCGGGTCTTTTGATGAGAAAAAGATAAATTTTCTACAGGATCGATTATTTTCTAAACGTAGTCGACAGTCAATGTTTGACTCCCTAAGCTTGTGGCAGAAGTAAGCAAAGCGTAGACGTATGCGGGAGGAGAAAGTATGTAGGATGAAAGGAAATCAGACGATTACGCAGAAAGCTATAGCTTATGATAAAGCACAAACTGAACAGGGGATTGATTGTGCAGACAGACAATTTAGATTGCAAGTGGATAAGACCTATGTGGCTAGGACTGAAGCGGGAGATGAGATAGAGGATTTATTGGATACTCGTCCACCTCCACCTTATAATCCGCAGCGTATATATCCCGTTGTTCCCCCGACTCTAGTACAGGTCACTTCAGCTTCTGCCCCTGTTGTTTCCTCTTCCCCTGCCTCTCCGGGAACGTCCTCTGTTTTGTCTCCCTCAGTGTCTGAGATGGCTACTTTATGGCCTGTTACACTGCCGTCTTCCGTTATGTCCACGGCTGTTTTGTCTCCCCCCACCCCTGTGTGGGCTTCCCTTTCTGCGAGCACGACCCCATCTCCAGCTGTTTCGACTCCATTTCGTGCTCCGGGGGATTTCGACGTAAGAAAGTTGTTTACCCGTTCGGCTGTAGGACAGAATGAGAAACAGATGATTGAGAATCAGTCATCCCAGTGGATGTGACAGCCTATTTACACTATAACTGATATATGGAACATGCTTCGAGACTATGAGAGTGTTATGCAGCAACATGCCTTGAAACACATGGTTGCACGTATCATTACTCTCTGAGAACAGTGTTTTCCAGGAGGGATGGCCCCCCAAGTGATGTATGACATCCGGGACAGGGCTCATAAATCTGAACTTAGTCCAGATGAATTGTATAGAAATGTGGAGGTTCTACTAAATTATCGAGAACGGAGGCATCAAAAGTGTCCCTCGTGGGACACTCAGCATCCTATGCGAGAAGTTCATCCTATCTTTTATCCTGAAATACCGGAACTAAAGGATGACCATAGCGTGGTGACTAGACCTCGTGTAGAGGCCCGAGTGCAGGAGCAATGGGTTTACACCCACTGGGAGAGGAGTGAAGTCCTCTCGCTAAAATTACAATTACCTGACCCCGTAAGAATCCCATGGCTTATTATAAAAAACTCACAGAAGCGGCCTCTTCGGCCGTCATGACCTTAGCTGACATAGTGCTATATTTTGCATTGTTAGTTCCCGTTGACGTATGGCGTCAGGTGCATGATCAGGACCGTGCTCAAGAATTAGGTGGAACATGGGAGCAGATAAAAGATTGGGACAAGGATCGTTAGCCTGGAGATAAGCCGAAACTTTAATTATTGGCATTACCTGGCCGTATTATCACTTACATGCATTCCTTAATTCCGCCTCATAAGGTGGATTGGGACAAATTGACCGCAAGTAAACAGAAGAAATATGAAAGTGTTTCAGATTTTCTCACTAGATTTGAGGGCGTATTCATTGATTTTAGTGGACAGGATTTATCGTTGGAAGGCGGTGTACGATTATTTGTTAATCGTTTTGTGACCAATTTGCTACCAGAAGTCTCTGCACGACTACAAGCCGCTGAAAGTACCTAGACCACTTCCACGCCTACGGTAATATGGAGTATGGCCCAATATTACGAACATAGAGAGAATGAGAGTAAGGATAACACGGAAAAGAGAACGAAGGATCTTAAAACACGGGTGTTGTTGCAACAAGTTGTTCACGGACGAGGCAGAGAGAGGAGCGGTAGAGGGTTTGTCCCGAGGGGGGCGGGAACTGGACGAGGCAGAGGGCCGGCTGTTGTTTTTGGAATAAATCAGTTTGCTTATTTTAAGGAGGAAGGGCATTGGCAATTTCAGTGTCCGTTGTTGCCGGCCCAGATCTGGGCTATGAGAAGTAGAGGAAGAGGTAGGGGAAGTGTGGATCGCAGTGATATGCGACGAGAAGAGGCGACGCAAGTTGGACAAGAAAATAATTATTTTGATAATCCAAGAGGTAGGCAGTATTAAAATTAGGAGTGTGCAATGGACGCGACCGAAGGGTATGCTTATACATAGGATAGCCATGGACAGAGTGAGGGCCAGGTGTCAGTACCCGTTGATCAGCAAGGACCTTATGTAGAGGCGCATTTGATGGGGACATCTGAAAAGATTTTAGTTGATACGGGTGCAATGAATAGTTCTATTTCTCGTTCCCTGGTCCCAGGGGCTGCTCTGTCCGGGCACAGTAATGTTTCGGTAGGATTCTCGGGAATTCCGGTGGTGAGCCCCATCTCCAAACCTATTCCTTTTACAATTGGTCCTGTTATGATAGACTCCCCGTTTCTTTTGACTTCCCATTAAGGTGAAAATTTGCTGGGCTTGGATTTGTTGAAAAAATTACATGCTAAGATTCATTGTTCGCCTGATGGTGTTTACTTGACTATTAATTCCCTTGGGAAGCATACTTTGCAGTGTTTCACTAAAAATGAACCCCTCCCTCCTGAGTTTGCTGCTAGTCCAGCAACATTGTGGGCCGCTGGTGACACAGATGTAGGATTACTAAAGATTCCGCCCGTTTCTATTACTTTAAAGCAAAATGCTCGGCTTCCTCATATACCTCAGTACAAAATATCTCCGGCTGGAGAGAAGGCTTTGCTCTCCATCATACAAGATTTGGTAAAAAGGGGTGTGGTGGAAGAGACAGCTGCTAACGTGTGCAACAGCCCCATTTTGCCTATCTTAAAGAGAGCCCCTGTTGGAAGCGATCCTGACTATGCTGATACCTATCGTTTTGTGATTGATTTGCGTGAAATTAATAAAATAGTGGTGCCACAATACCCTGTGGTTTCAGACATCACTACTATTCTCACTATGATTCCTCCTACTGCTAAATATTTTTCTGTGATTGATTTAAAAAATGCTTTCTTTAGCATTCCAATTCATCCTGATAGCCACCATATTTTTGGCTTCTCATTGTCTGGTCGCAGCTTCCGGTTCTGCCGCGCTCCCCAGGGGTACACAGAGAGTCCTAGTATTGATAGTCAAGCTTTGAAAACATTGCTGGATGATTTGGTCTTGCCCCGTGGTAATGTGCTTTTGCAATACGTAGATGATTTGTTAGTGGCCTCTGATACCGAGGAAGGTTGTAAGAAGGCCACTGTACAATTATTGTCTCATTTGGCTGCTAATGGCAATAAAGTATCCCATTCTAAATTTCAAGATTGTAGACAGGAGGTGACCTACCTCGGTCATCTTCTGTCGAAGGAGGGGAGGAGACTAACCCCTGAGCATGTGACCACCATTTTTAATATGTCTGTAACTCGTACTCAGCGTGATGTTCGTGCATTTCTCGGCATAACTTCTTACTGTCGCCAATGGATCCCTAATTTTTCCCTTCTTACTAAACCTCTTCTGTACTTAACCACTAAAGATGTGCATGAACCTTTACCCTGGACTGATGCTTGTCAAGATGCTTTTGACTCTTTGAAATTTGCGCTTTGTTCTGCACCTGTTCTTGGTACTCCTGACTACCGAAAACCTTTTGTGCTTTACGTACACGAGGTGGGCGGTTGCTCGCTTTCTGTGTTAACACAAGGATTTGGTGGTAAGCAGAGACATTGTGCCTATTTCTCGGTGGTGTTGGATAACATCGCCAGAGCACTCCCTAGCAGTTTAAGAGCTACTGCTGAGGTTGCGGTGGCTATTCGACAGTCGGAAGGGCTCATTCTGAACACTGACCTCACAGTGATGGTACCGCACGCTGTGGATACATTATTGAACAAAACAAAGACCCAGCACCTTACGAGTGCGTGTCTTACTGGATACAAATTGACTTTGTTTGCTCCACACATTACGATTAAACGATGTTCCACTATGAACCCTGCTACGTTATTATCCCTGCCTTCGAATGAAAAGAAAAATGATGTTCATGATTGTATATTTCGGACTGAGGAAGAAACGAAGGGATGGGTAGACCTGACTGACACTCCTCTATCTGATCCTCAAGGGGAGTTGTATGTCGATGGCTCTTGTTTCAAGTTACCAGATGGCACGACAACTGCTGCATATGAGATAACTACTCTTCACACTATAGTTGAGGCTTCTTGAGTACCCTATCAGTCAGCACAGGCGGCTGAATTAGTGGCATTGTTTCATGCCTGTGAGTTAAGTGAAGGACTGAGAGTAAATATTTACGGCCAGAACGCCTTTGGCGTGGCTCATAGTTTTGGCCGACTTTGGGCAGAAAGAGGTTTTCTTACTTCTCATGGTCAGCGAATACATCATGGCCCCTTGATTTTGCGATTACTGACAGCATTGATGTTACCAGAAATCGTGGCTGTAGTCAAATGTAGTGCACACAAAGCAGTGGTTGATGCAGTGGGGGAGGGTAATGCCTTTGCCGATCAAGTAGCTAAGGAAACTGCGAAATCCAAATTAACCTCTATGTTTGTGGCTAGCTCTGCTAGGTGGGTGGCTGAAACAGAGATGTTTGATAATAATATGGAGAGTGTCAAAGAAATACAGAAAGAAGCTACCCCTATTGAACTAGCTCACTTGAAAGAGCGAATTGGGAGATTAGATGCAGATGGTTTTTGGATTGATCTGACAGAAAAGCAGCGGTGGCTGTTGCCTAATGCATTAGTGAATGCGGTGGTGACAATGGCACATGGTTCAGCTTATATTGGGGTGAAAGGTATTTGTGCATTATTAGATCCTGTATGGTACAATCTCAATATTTCTAGGACCGCTGCTCATTTGGTACAATATTGCATGGTTTGCTTACGACATAATCCAGGGGGCAGGGAGCCTGTTCTGAGTGGAAAGTTTGCACCACCATCTTTGCCTTTTGAGGTGCTTCAAATGGATTATATCCAGCTGGAGCGCGTTAACAATTTGAAGTATGTCCTGGTCGTGGTATGCGCTTTGAGGAAATTCGATTTTCGATCTCGCTTGTATTCAGCCACCATTTTGTGTTCCACCGCCATTTTGTGTTGCCCTCACTCAGGCAGCACAATGAACAAAGTTTTTCTGCTGATCTTACTGCGACGTGTCAAATAACCTCCTGCCTCTGTTTACGAAACTGATGTCAGGGACTGGCTGAGTAGACTTATCCTCGTCTGGTTTGACTAATCCCTGTCTCGACTATCTGTTGGTTCGCACCATTCTTTCCTGACTTTATCTTATCTTCTGGCCTTCGCTATTCTCTACTTGTATTCTCTTATTTCACAACTGTCCTCCAAAGCATACAAATGTGTCCTGCCACCTGCAAGTTGAGTTGTGGATACTACCACTGATTAACTTGTGGGGAGGGGTGACAAAAACAGTTGGAAGAGAGGTTTATTTGGGTTATTTGATATCTTGTTTTCAAACTTTTCTCATTGGTTATATCTTGTTTTCAAACTTTTCTCATTGGTTATATCTTGTTTTCAAATTCTTCTCATTGGCTAACTGTTAGAAATGGGATTTCTGGTTGGCTAATGCTTGCGCCAAAGCCAGGCAGAAACCACCACTCTAGTCAGGGCTGGGGAGTTACACGCCAAAGATAACCCCTGCTCACCCCCTTGGTAGCTTGGCACGAGCAGTCAGGCTTATCCCGGAGGCAATGTGTAAAGCGTTTGCGCGCGCACCCAGCAACAACACCCAAGGCCCACCACAAAAGAAACTCCACACAAGGTATTATATAAAAATAGCCTTTGTATTATACCAAAACACATTAGATAATATTCACACAATTTACACTGTGCCAACTGGCACTGGGCAGAATTTTACAAGGGACTATTTACACGGGACAGGGCCACATGGGCCACTGTCAGAATTAGCACAAATCACCAAGTGTACATGTAGAACATAACACAAATTAGCACTATAGAACACAACCAGTATCTACTGGCGCAAAAAATGACCTCAGCGTCATCACACTAGCATCAGGTATAAAACCTATCCTGTATCCATCACAGGGGCATAAACACATTATCCAATTTCTCCTTGGTCTAACGCATTAGACCTAGCCACCTACGTATACCTACACTAGGGGCGTATATCGCACAGGGAAGTACAATCTCCCTAACACCAACCTAAATAGGTAAAGCAACCTCCTAGGCAGAAATGACCACCTTTAGAGGTATAAGACACAGGGTGCGCAAAACATGCTATACACAGTACATTTCCTAGCACCAAAAGCATGAACACAGGGTGCGCAAAACATACTACACCGTACATTTCCTAGCACCAAAAGCATGAACAAAGGGTGCGCAAAACATACTACACCGTACATTTCCTAGCACCAAAAGCATGAACACAGGGTGTGCAAAACATACTACACCGTACATTTCCTAGCACCAAAATCACATTAGAGTCCAGGTTGCGCCAGAACCTAAACGTAGCAGCTGCCCACTACTTGCTGGGCAGCTGGGGACAAGAACAGGGCCTAAACGCTGCAGCTGGCACTAAGTGCTGCGCAGCTGTGGAAGGCTAATAGTATCCAAGAATGTTGGAGCCACCTAGGCTCTACACCCACCATGTCCCCTGGAGCACACTGGCTCCTGAAAGTTATATGCGCCAACCGTTGGAGCCATCTAGGCTCAGAGAACAAACTGGCACACGTGCTGGAGCCACTCAGGGCTCTGAAATAACCATCTTGGCCGGCGTTGGAGTCTCCTCTGGACTCTAAATAAAGAATGCCCGCCTCGTTGGAGCCTCACTGGGCTCTAAACAAATATGCCCCGCGTTGGAGCGCCCTAGCGCTCTGAAACCAACAATGCCCCAAAACACAATGGAGCGCACTGGCGCTCAGAAACATGTCATGGCCACTGGGGGACCCACTCGGGGCTCTTGAGACAGACACGGGCCTTCGTCGGAGCCACGCAGGCTCTTAACACAATGTGCCCCGTTGGAGCGCCCACTGCACAAACGGGGCCGCTCTGACCGGGTGCCTCTGCCAGGCACCACTCACGTGAGCCCCACTCACCTGGGCTCTTTGCTGGCGAGGATCCCAGCACCTGGGGAAGGCCTGCGGGGCTTCCCTCTTCACCCGGGCCCCCTCCTTGGACCCGGGACTTCTCTGCACATCCGGCGGGGCTCTCATCGGCATACGAGAGCCCCGCTCTATACCGCTTCCCTTCCTCGTGTCTCCGGGCGGGCGGGACTTCCTCTAGGGAGGTGGAAGTTCCGCCCCTCCAAGGCATCGCGCTGCCTGACTTCTGACCGGGCCGCAGCGGTGATCTCACGATGTCAGCAATATGAGGGGTAGGCTCCCTCGGTATAGAAACACAGTCCACAAGCGGGGTGGGCACCCGCACAAAACACAAATAACCACGGCGGTCATGCGGGGTGGGCTTCCGCCTTGGAAGGAAATGAGCGGGGTGGGCACCCGCATTCCGTATCCATCAATTAAAGAGGCACAAGCGCGGGGTGGCTCCCGGTAAAGGCAGGACAGGGGAATCCTCACGCTGGGGATTCCCTCGGGAACCAAAGACGGTAGCTCAGCGCTGCGAAGCTCCAGCGCTCCTCTGGCCTGCTGTAAATCATTATGTTATGTTATGTTATGGGTTTGTTGAGCGCGACAGCTGCCCCAGCAACGGGGCGTCCCGGCGCTAGGAACCATCGCATAACCTGTGGGGGGGGGGAGAAAGGTTTATAGGGGTGGGAAGAGGTGAGTTTTGATGGCTTTGCGAAAAGCGGACAGGTTGTCGAGGCAACGGATGTGGAGGGGAAGGGAGTTCCACAGTTTTGCTCCCAGCAGTCTGAAGGAGCGGCCCCCTATGTGGCAGAATTTTGTGCGGGGAACCACTACTAAGTGCTGCCCCGTAGAACGCAAATGGCGTTGGAGGGTGTACGGTGTTAAAAGCGGGTGGAGGAGTTCGGGCCATCCATTTTCAGGATTTTAAAAGCCGTGGTCAGGGCTTTAAATTGGATGCGGGCTTCCACAGGAAGCCAATGGAGTCTGTGTATGGTGGCTCTAGCAGAACACCTTCTAGGGAGGTCTACTATTGCTCTAGCCGCAGCGTTCTGTATTCGCTGGCACCTGATTGTCTCGGCTTTATTGGCGCCCAGGAGTAGGACGCTTGCGTAGTCTAATCTAGCCAGGATGGTGGATTGGACAATGAGCTGCCGTGTTTTGTGGTCAAAGAAGCCTAGAATAGGATTGAGGCTTCTCAGCAACCCGATGCAGGTAGCCGCTACTTTTTTTGTATGAGTCTGATAGTTCAGTGCGGAGTCGAGCCATACACCCAAGTTTTTGACCAAAGATTTGGGAGGGGGGGTAGGGCCCAACAGGGGGGGCCACCAGTAGTTGTTCCAGCAGCTGAGGTTATTGCCTAGGAGTAGCACCTCGGTTTTCCCTGCATTCAGTTGTAAACAGTTTGCAGTCATCCAGTTGGCGACTGCGGCCAGTCCATCCCTAAATCTTGTGGCGGAAGTGGAGGGCAGGGTGATTACCAGCTGTGTGTCGTCGGTGTACGACACCAGCGTGAGACCCCATTCCCTGGCCACTGCCGCAAGGGGCTGCATGTACAGATTAAAAAGGGATGGACTGAGGGAAGAGCCCTGCGGGACTCCCTGGCCTATAGTCTGAGGTTGGGAAATAAATGGGGGGCTCCCAGGGCGCTAGGAGAAGCAAGGAAGCGCTCACCAGGCGCTAGAAGTATGAAAAAGGTCCTGGGGCAAAGACGATAGATCCAAGCAGGTCCCAGGAGTCCCTCAGGCATCCAGGGGCTGGGCAGGGCCCAGGGAGGCAAGCCTTTCCCTGGGCCCCAGCAGCAGCACGCCCCTGGTAGATTCGAGTCAGAGCAAGAACATTTTCATGGGGTCACAGCCCCTCTTTTATACAACAAATCCCTTTGTCTCAAAGGTGCAGGGAAGGGGCGAACCAGATACAACTGGTTCCTGAGCACTTTGTTTTGCTCAGCCCCTCTCCCTATTCACAGGGCAGGCCAGGGTCATCAGTCGCACCACAGGGGGCGGAGCCAGCATTGTGTGGGGAAAGCCCAGCCCTATTCAGGACCCAGGTGTACTCCTCCCACCCATCTAGCTGCTGATCTCCCTATTCACCACTGGGTGACTCCTCCTGACTCTGGGGATTCCCTAGCCCATCACCTGACCTCAGCCAGCCAATCACGCGACAGGCAGTCACTGCACATTTATGCCAGCGTCTAGAAGTGGCACTTCCACACTAGACACAGCCACGCCGCACACATCATTGTGCAGCATTTAATCACACGAGTCCGCACATACCAAACTCGCACCTGCACTCCCCACGCATCAGGAACTACCAGGGACACATACATTCCCCCATGCATTCCTATGGGAGGGCAGGTCAGTCTCACTAAATCATACACAGAGCGCACGAGCTTTCTACTGGGACACAGTGTGAAAGCGCCTAGAGGCCTAAATCCACTAATACACCATAGGGAAAAGGCTAGGACAAATGCAAAAAGTTCTAGGGGTGAACTTGCCAGAAGGGCCAAGTCTAACACTAACCATGTATGCATTGGGAGTGTTCTTGGTGAATCTATGTGCTATAAAAGATTGTGCGCCACGGAGTAAAGTGGCAGTCTCCTAAGAACATACCAAGTGTACTTCTGGGACAACTGTACTTAGCTGCAGCTAATATACCTGATCTTCTACGCCCAACAGAGTGTCCTGTGTCTCTGTTCAACAAAGCAGGTGAACTCAGGTGATTAAGGCGTGCCCTTTGATGTCTCACCTATTGAGATTGCCTCCCCCCAATGTACAAGGTGCTAATGCACCCCCGTTGTTACAACCTGCTCAGCCGTTAGTCGCGCCTCCGCCTGCACCGGTTCTTCCGCATTTGCCCCTTCGAGTATTGCCACCTCCACTTCCTTTGCCACCGGTTGCTTTACCTCCATCTCTTGAACCATAATCTCATTTGCCTTCGGCTCCTCTTATAACTGCCAGTTCTTCTCCTGTTAGTTCGCCTAATACCTTGTCCCCTGTCCTTATGTCCAATTCTCCTACTGTCCGTAAATGAATCACAGATACTGTCTCTGGGTTTCTGTCCCCTTTCTTTGAGACTCTTAATATGTCTCCGGCTTTTCCTCGAGGACAGTCTCGTAGTCAGCTTCCAGCCTCCGATGAACGGGTAATGTTGGACTTTCTCGCTCATAAATGGATCGAGAAAGGTCCCCAGTATAGTGCTTATGATATCATGACCACCATTTCACAATGGGATGCGCCTACGCAGAGATATGTTTTTAATGTTATGTGTGACACTCTTGTTAAAGGATGGGAGGATATGGATTTGGGTTTAGCTCCCCAGGGTCTGTTGGATGTTCAGGCTAATTTTGATAAGGGACTTATTGTGGGTTCTAAGTTTGAGGACGCCTGTGAGGACACTTGTCACTTTTAGATCCTTATTTTCCTCGCAGACTTTTCTTGATTCCGATCCTGCTGTTAGGCTGACATTGAAACATTATCCAATGAGAGAGGTTCCTCCAGTGTGGAGAGAAGCGGTTGCACAAGCAAGTGCTAATCCAGCTATTCCTGCTCATTTCCAGCGTATATGGGTACATGTCCCCTGGAAAAGATCTGAAGTTTTGGCTCTTAAACAGTCTCTACCGGATCCCCGTAAAAACCCTGCTGGTTATTATAAAGAGTTGTCACAGACTGTTGATGCCTGTATTATGAATTTAGCCGATATTGATATGTTGATGGGAAATGTAGTCCCACAAGCATTATGGGCTCAGATTCGTAGAGAGGAGCACGCCCAAGCATTAGGTGGTGATTGGGCCGCTATAACTGCCGCGGATGCAGCCCAATTGGGTGGTGCTAAGCCTGATGCTTTGATTTCAGAACTCCCTGGTAGGATTATTACTTTAATGAGAACGATGATGCCCGCCTTGCGAGTTAATTGGAATAAACTAGCTGCATGTAAGCAGAAGAAAGATGAGAGTGTCTCTGATTTCTTCACTCGTTTTGAGGAGATGTTTATTAATCATAGTGGTCAGGATATGACTACGGAGGGTGGACAGCAATTATTTGTAGATAAATTTGTATTTAATTTGCTTCCCGAGCTGTCACATAAGTTGAAAGACTCCGAAAGTTCATGGGCTGTTTCTTCTTCTGCTCAGATATTGGCTACTGCTCAATATTACGAGAACAGGGATAAAGAGGAGAAATATAAGCAAGAGAAAAAGACTAAAGAATTGAAAACGAAGGTACTTCTGCAACAGGCTTATCCCCCTCATCTTGCTCAGCACCAGTTTCAACAGCCTCCACAGTTTCAGAGGGTGTTTCAAAAGCCTGAGCCTTTTATTCCGCGACCTTTGTTAGGTCCTAACCAATGTGCCTATTGTAGGGAGGAAGGTCATTTTAAGAATAGTTGCCCGGTTTTATTACAGCGTAATGGAGAATTATCTGCTCCACGAGGTCGTGGTGGTTCCCAGTTAGCGCCCAGGGGTAGAGGTCGAGGTGTGTTGCCTCAAACACAGCGTTCCCTTCCCCCTCCAAATTCTATGAACTACTTTGATCAACAAAATACTCAGTCTACACAGTATTACAATGATGAGTACTATGTTGAAGGTGAGAATGAAGGTCTTCACGCTAACTAGGACAGCCATAGACAAAGTGAGGGAGTTGTATCGATTCCAGTAGATCAGAGTGGGCCTTATGTTAATGTCACTACAATGGGTGTTTCAGAGCCATTTCTTTTAGATACTGGTGCGATGAGAAGTTCTATCATTCACTCCAAACTCCCTGGGGCACCTTTGTCTGGCTTAACAAATGTATCCATAGGATTTTCTGGCGCCCCAGTTCGTAACCCAGTCTCTTGCCCTCTGCCTATTTCAATTGGTTCTTATGATTTGGAGGCTCCCCTTCTATTAACGACTGGTGCGGCGAGAATCTGTTGGGTTTGGATTTACTGAAAAGATTGCATGCAACAATATATTGTTCTCCTTCTGGTGTACATCTTACTTTGGGGCAGATACTGACCTCTCCAATGTATTTGTCTAAGGATAAATTTCCACCTGAATTGTTCTCTCTCCCTACAACGCTTTGGGCTACGGGTCCAAATGATGTTGGTTGTCTTGAGATCCCACCTTATGTTGTTACTCTCAAGCCCAATGCTAAATTGCCACTCATTCCTCAATACAGAATTTCCAATGAAGGTGAAAGAGCGCTTTTGGATATTATTTATGATTTGGTTCAGAAGGGTGTGATTGAGGAAACGAGAGGAAATTCATGTAATAGTCCTATTCTTCCTGTTCTTAAACGCACTGATCCTTCTCAGCCTCCTGTTTATCGTTTTGTGATTGATCTTCGGGAGGTCAATAAAATTGTTGTACCACAGTTTCCTGTTGTCCCAGATATTACTGCCCTGTTAACTATGATACCTGCCTCAGCGGCTTGGTTTTCTGTTATTGATCTGAAAAATGCTTTCTTCAGCATTCCCATTGCCGAAGAGAGTAGGGATATTTTCGGTTTCTCTCTAGGAGGCCAAAGATTCCGGTTCAAGCGCGCACCCCAAGGCTATTGTGAGAGCCCCTCCATTTATAGTCAAGCTCTGAAATGTCAGCTTGATGCTTTCCCTTTTCCGCCTGGTGCTACCCTTATCCAGTATATGGATGATTTGTTAATTGCTGCTGATTCAGAGGATGTCTGCAAGAATGTGACTGTTGCACTGTTGCGTCACTTGTCTGATCTTAATCATAAGGTTTCGCCTTCTAAACTACAATATGTCCGCCGAGAGGTTACTTATTTGGGACATCTCTTATCAAAGGAGGGAAGGCGATTAACCCCAGAACGTATTCAAGCAATTGCACAAATGTCTGGGCCATCCACACAAAGAGAGGTGCGTGCTTTTCTGGGCATTACCTCTTATTGTAGACAGTGGATTCCAAACTTCTCCCTGTTGGCCAAACCTTTGTTGGCACTCACTTTGAAAGACACACCCCAACCCCTTCCATGGACTGACGAATGTCAGAAGAGTTTTACTGATTTACATGCTGCTCTGTGCTCTGCTCCTGTTTTGGGTACTCCGGATTACAGTAAGCCCTTCACGCTCTATGTCCATGAAAGAGAGGGTTGTGCATTGTCAGTCTTAACTCAACGATTTGGAGATAAACAGCGGCTGTGTGCCTATTTCTCGGCTACATTAGACCCAGTAGCCAAGGCATTGCCTAGTTGTCTTAAAGCTACAGCAGCAGCAGCGATTTCTATTCGTCAGTCTGCTGGAGTGGTGCTGGATAATACTCTCATTGTTATGGTACCACAAGCAGTGGATACCTTGCTAAATAGGACGAAAACACAGCATCTTACAAGTGCTCGCTTGTCTGGATATGAGCTGACGCTCTTGGCTAGTCATGTGTACATCAAACGATGTAACACTTTAAATCCAGCCACTTTGTTACCTATCCCAAAAGAGAAAGGTATTCAAGAACAACATGATTGTTTTCTCCGTACTGAGGAGGAGACAAAAGGTAGAATTGATTTGAAAGATACGCCACTAGTGGATCCAGATGGGATCCTATGGGTGGATGGGTCTTGTTTCAAACTCCCAAATGGTGAGACAACTTCAGCTTATGCTGTTACCACCTTGTATACAATCGTGGAGACAGCACGCATCAAACATAATTCAGCTCAGGCAGCTGAACTGATAGCTTTGACCAGAGCGTGTGTGTTATCTAAGGGAAAGAGAGTGAATGTGTACACCGACAGCCAGTACGCGTTCGGTGTGGCGCATAGCTTCGGCCGTTTGTGGAAGGAAAGAGGATTCCTTACTTCCCACAGTACTAAAATACAGCATGGTCAGTTGGTAACTGATCTTCTTGAGTCACTTGCTTTGCCTACCCAGATAGCAATTGTAAAGTGTAGTGCGCATAAGAAGATTACTGATGATGTTGGTCGCGGGAATGCTTTTGCGGATGAGATAGCGAAAGAAACAGCCAGAGATGCTACAAGTCACATGTATGTTGCGGGCCCTGCGAATTGGGACAGGGAAAGAGGGATGTGTGAGGACACAATAGAAAGTGTGAGATCGATTAAAGGAGAGGCTACAGAGAAAGAGTTGAGTAAGTGGAAAGAAAGTACAGGAATGTTAGATGCGATGGGATGTTGGAGAGAATTGTCAGAGCACCAACGTTGGCTGTTACCAGACGCCTATGTACTGCCTGTAGTCACTATGGCGCATGGTCCAGCCCACATCAGTGCGAAAGGAATATGTAAGCTTATGGCTCCAGTGTGGCTGAACGAAGGGATTCCAAAATGTGCAGATAATGTGGTGAAGCATTGTATCGTTTGCTTGATGTACAATCCGGGAAAGGGAACCCCAACTCCGACAGGTCATTTTGCTCCCCCAACATATCCTTTTGAGGTGTTGCAAATCTACTACATTCACATGGAGCGATGTAACAATCTTAAATATGTTCTGGTGGTGGTATGTGCCTTTTCCAGATGGATAGAGGCTTACCCCCTGAAAGGCAACACTGCTTTGTCCACTGCCAAAGTCCTTCTGAAAGAGTTCTTCCCTAGGTTTGGTTTGCCGCGCATTGTCTGGAGTGACAATGGAAGTGAATTTGTGGGCCAAGTCATCCAAAAGGTGTGTGCAGGTCTGGGTATAAAACAGAAATTCCATGCGGTAACCCATCCACAGTCAGCGGGCTTGGTAGAATGCTATAATGGTACTCTCAAACTCAAGCTTGCAAAGGTACAAGCTAGTACAGGTCTTAACTGGCCCGATGCTTTACCTTTGGCTCACCTATCCATCAGAACAGCTGTGCATTCTCGTTTGGGACTCAGCCCATATGAGGTTGTTTTCGGGAGTCCCTCGCCCTAAAAAGTATTCCGATATACAGTATCCAATGCTGATTGACTATTTACATGACCTCACAACTAAATTGCATGTTCTTCACCAACAGGTTCAAAACGCTTTACCAGAGGCCTCCACAGACCCAGGTCATTCTATCCAACCTGGAGACTGGGTCTGTGTGAAGAATTTTCAGAGGACAAAGAATTTGGAACCTCGTTGGAAGGCGCCTCGACAAGTGCTCCTAACCACACGTACAGCAGTGAAAGTTGAATGGAAAAAGAACTGGATCCACGGTGTACACTGCAAGAAAGTGCCCTTGCCCTTGCCTTTTGATCTGTGGGTTCGTAAGAGTATAGATGATTCTGAAGGCGAAAAGGTCCCCTGATTCATACCTTTCAGTGATGCACGCCTGAATGGAACTCGGTCGGAGAAAGAAGATGACGACATTTTACAAGGAGCTCTCCCGTCTCATCTCCGCTTGAACACTACAGAGCAACGGACACTGTTTCAAGATCAAACTACACCAAATAGAACTAAATATAATTTAAGACCTAGACTGATTAAAGACACCTAAGATTCCCATCTCTTCTGTTAAATTTATCATCTGTCCAGGTTGCAGGGTCACGGTAGGAGTCTTGGTTTGTGACCTGTATAGTGGCTAGGCCCCCAGGACTTGCAGTGTCATAGGACGGCTAATAATCACAGCCAAGTGAGTAAGGAAGATTGCCGTGAGCAACAATTTTAGTGGATGGATGTTAAATTGGAAAAGAAAGATAAGAAGAAAGAGATGAGACAAAAATATTGTAAAATATTGTACAGTCGATGTGGCGTAACATTGTGTGTTTTTATGTTTTTATGTATCCTATTGGCTTGTGTAGGTTGGGTTGTTCATGCTATTCAGCAAAAAGTTGTCCCTACTTCTATCTCCTTGCCTCTTTATTCTACTATCTCCCCACATCAATTACATACGCTCCCTCAACATGAATTAATCAGAAGAACAGAATATTTTATTAATTCATTTGTCCAATTGTTGCACCAGCACCAATTAGTAGTCAATACAACCGACTGTTGGGTGTGTGGACTTATGCCTCATACCACAGATAAAGGGATGCTATATTTAGTCCGCTTGGGCCTATTTTGTAATGTTTTCGAATGCATATCAGAGCCAATTTAGACGTCCAGTTGGTTCATGTGGTAATGAGCCAGATTTTAGTCATAATTCTCTGATAAAGGGAATGGTGGCTATGGCTAAAATTGTGGAGAATAGTAAGGTTCCTGTTGACGAGAGACAAACATATACTAATTGGAACGTGACTCGTTACGTTACTAGCCTTACAGATAAAACTAAACAGGGAAAATCTCCACCAATTTGGACTGTCCCTCATCAAGGTAATTTCTGTTTACAAATGAATGGCCAGACTACGGACACTGGACAAAGAAAAAGCTTTTGTTCCCAAACATACATCTACACATCTCAGAATTCACCGCCGTTAGTGCCATCTCAGGGCACGTACTTTGTCTGTCATGATAGAGCCTATACGTGGCTACAAATGGATTTTTCAGGAACGTGCTATATAGCTTTTCTTCTCCCTTCTACATACACTGCTCCTTCAGGCCATCATAGAAACAGATACGGCAGAGGGATTATTGATTCCAAAGACATGGCAGGACTAGAAGGAGGTGATTTCCTCAAAGGACTTCTTCCTTTTTGGGGCCCAATGGCCAACAGCAGAAACATGAGACAGCTGGTTTGTGTTGTTGAGACTACCATAGATGTCACTGTGGGAGCCTTGAGTAATCTCACAGCTGAACTTCAGGCGGATCGTCTCATGACTTTGCAGAACTGAATTGCGCTAGATGTTATTCTTGCGGATCGTGGTGGGGTCTGTAAATTGATCGGATCTAGCTGTTGTATTTATATACCTGACGACGCCCCTACGGTATACCAAGCCATCTCCAAATTACATACGAATCGGTTCATCAAGACAAAGGAGATTGGTCTTTATTGGGATGGTTTTGGGGATTACTGTCTAAATGGGGATGGAAGGTACTAACCTTCCTTGGAGTGGTTTTGGCCATCATTTTTTCCTGTTGTCTCTGTATGCAGTGTGGCCCCGCCATCTGCGGTCTTTGTGTCACTTTGTGTGCCCCAAGACCTGAGTCACAGAAAACAGAGAACATTAAAATGATGTTGCAGCAACAGCTTGATGACCTCATGGCTATTGACATTGACTCAGATTAACGTGAGTCTGTGTGTTTTGCCTGAGTTATGGCAAAAGGAGGGTCTGAGGAAATTCGATTTTCGATCTTGCTTGTATTCAGCCACCATTTTGTGTTCCACCGCCATTTTCTGTTGCCCTCACTCAGGCAGCACAATGAACAAAGTTTTTTGCTGATCTTACTGCGACGTGTCAAATAACCTCCTGCCTCTGTTTACGAAACTGATTAGTCCAATAATCCTCATCTGGTTTGACTAATCCCTGTCTCGACTATCTGTTGGTTCGCACCATTCTTTCCTGACTTTATCTTATCTTCTGGCCTTCGCTATTCTCTACTTGTATTCTCTTATTTCACAACTGTCCTCCAAAGCATACAAATGTGTCCTGCCACCTGCAAGTTGAGTTGTGGATACTACCACTGATTAACTTGAGGGGAGGGGTGACAAAAACAGTTGGAAGAGAGGTTTATTTGGGTTACTTGATATCTTGTTTTCAAACTTTTCTCATTGGTTATATCTTGTTTTCAAACTTTTCTCATTGGTTATATCTTGTTTTCAAACTCTTCTCATTGGTTAACCATGTATGCATTGGGAGTGTTCTTGGTGAATCTATGTGCTATTAAAGATTGTGCGCCACGGAGTAAAGTGGCAGTCTCCTAAGAACATACCGAGTGTACTTCTGGGACAACTGTACTTAGCTGCAGCTAATAAACCTGATCTTCTACGCCCAACAGAGTGTCCTGTGTCTCTGTTCAACAAAGCAGGTGAACTCAGTAGATTAAGGCGTGCCCTGCGCCGCCAGGCCCATAAGGCCCTGGTTCTTCAGCTTTCAGTAAATGGGTAGAAGCCTACCCGACAAAAGAAAACACTGCTTTGGCAACGGCAAAGGCGTTGGTAAAGGAATATTTCCCTCGCTACGGATTGCCTCGTGTGATCTGGAGTGACAACGGAAGACATTTTAATGCAGAACTTATCACACATATGTGTAATGGACTACAGATTAAACAGAAATTCCATGCGGCTCGACACCCCCAGTCCGCTGGGTTGGTCGAGAAGTATAACGGGATATTAAAGCTCAAATTAGCTAAAATTCAAGAAAGTACTGGATAAAGGTGGCCAGATGCACTGCCGCTGGCATTAATGTCAATACGAGTTACCCCACATTCTCGTTCTGGTTTGTCTCTGTATGAGGTCATTTTTTGGGCGCCCTGCTAATGTTTGGGGCGTCCCGAGACCCAGAACGTTTCGTGATATAGAGTATCCTATGCTGACAGACTATTTGTATGCTTTGACTAACGATCTTCGTTCCATTCATCAACAGGTCTCAGCACTTTTGCAGCCCCTGCCGGACGGTCCTGGATATCACTTGGAACCAGGACAGTGGGTTCTGGTCCATAACTATCAGCGAAAATCCAGTTTTGATCCTCGTTGGTCTGAACCATTTCAAGTCTTGTTGGCCACGCGGACGGCGGTAAAAGTGAACGGCAAGCGACACTGGATTCATGTGTCACATCTGAAAAAACTACCCTTCCCACTTCCATATGATCAGCGAATCCAGGACGGGGCTCTGACTCAGGAAAGTGAGCGAGTTCCTCGATTCATCCCTTTTTCTGATGCCCAGGTAATAGGAGAAGGGGAAGGAGAAGGTGAACCGGGCTCGGAAGGGGCTCTGTCATCAGCACAATTGATCGCCCCAGATCCTATTGTTCCTACAGCTAACCCAGAGGCTCGCAGTACCCCAGTTTCACTGGATTCGTCATCCTCTGGTTTGTTCTCTGATCAAGAAGTGCCTGGCCATACTTGATACAACCTGCGGCACAGAAAACAGCACGGTACACCTGGTGAACATGGTAGGAAATAGGGAGAGACTTGTGTGATAGGGTACAGACCTGTGCTATGAATGTCTGTTAGATACGCTTCTGGTGTACCGAGCAAGACACTGGACTGAACGCGCTGAGAGACTTGAACATTTGTTTGCTCTGTTCAGAAAGAAAGACTGAATTTCATGTTCAAAGGGGCCCAGGTTGTGTTTTCTTCAAGGGTTGTGTGAGAACATAACTCTAAAGTGAGAAGTTTGTTTTGGTATTATCTGTGATGAACGATAGGAGCCTGCCTGTGAGGCTCTAAACGGACACAGGAAAGAAGTACCCTCTGGCAGGTTGGACTGCATTGCCCTAGTTTATTGTCGGACTTTTAGTTAGCATGTATCCCTTTGCTCGTTTTGTTCCTGAAGAGGAACGTCCTTTTGTACCGCACTATTTTCCTACATATATGCCTGTTTTTTCTAGTTGGACCAATCGTGTTAAAATTGCATTTATAGCTACTGTAGCAATATTGCTAATTATATTACTGGGAGTATTCATATATTTAGAATTTCACCACCCTATGCATACTGTTTTAGGAACAACTACCCCACCTCAGGAACATGTGTTTCAAACTTTAGCCCCTTATAAGGAAAGGCATCGTCAGACCTATGTGAAAAATGCATTCATTGAAATGCTTCATCAAGCACACAGTGCCACCAATACTACAAATTGTTGGGTTTGTGGTCTTTTACCATCTGTTATGCACAAGCACAACTTATTTATATCCTTACCTTTGTCTCATCTGGGAAGTTGCGAGGCTTGGTTCAAATTGCTTTCTATGATGTATATGCATTACACTGTGGATGCTCGAAGGTTTTCAGAGAGAGATTACGAAATGATTTTAGCATATATTGAGGTTCATCAAGGATTCAACACTGATGGGAATAATGGAGATGGAAACTTAGATCCGAATGCCTTTATGAATATGTATATAACACACGAAAATACCACTTGGTTGAAAAATGAAATTTTGGACTTTGTTGAATTCAATTTCACTCAATGTTATCGACACTTTCAGGACCGTAATGATACTGAAGATAGGGCTATTCCAGTGCCTGTATTAAACAGTACCTCTACGTTTTGTGTTCAAAGAGCAGGGTACATATCAGTAGGAGAAAGCCGATGTAATTACACTTATCAGTTGCTTACCTTTAGCAGCCCTCCGTTGTTAACCCCTCCTAATGTATATTCTGCCTGTGGAGGAAGTGCCTATACATGGCTTCCACGAAGTTGGACTGGACGTTGCTACCTTTCCTTCCTGTACCCTCCAGTCTATATTGCCCCTTCTAATTATCACAAGGATCACCGACTAGATAAACGTAGCGTGCTTATTAGAGAAATAAAAGAGTGATAGATACCACTGATATAGATCAGACGATACTCCACTGCAGCATTTCACCGACATTATGAAGAGAGTGTGACCCTTTTGGTACCTATCATTACTAGCCAAGAAGTACGATGTTTGTCTAGAGTAGTTGAAGGGTAATTAACACTACTGCAGGATTACTGACCAATATAACAGTAGAGCTACAGGCGACCAGACTCGTTTCGCTTCAAAACCGTATGGTTTTGGATGTTATCTTAGCAGATCGAAGAGGAGCATGCTGTGTGATCGGCAGCTCTTGCTGTGTTTATATTCCTGACTCCTCCGTTCATTTGGCTATACAGAAGCTACATCGTTTAGCTTCCAAGGTACATGTAGAAACTGGTACGTGGTCTCTGTCTGGTTGGTTCTGGGGTTTGCTGTCTTCTTGGGGATGGAAAGTTTTGATGGTGCTGTCATGTATAGCCGGTATCATATTCACGTGTTGTGTTTGTGTACAATGTGGACCTGCATGTTGCTCTTATTGCGCGACAAAACTCACTTCCTCTGTGTATGGTCCATCCCCAACAGCGGTAAAAGCTCAGCTAGTTCAGCAGGAGCTCAAAGACCTAATGCAGATTGAAGGAGGAATATTTGAAGATTGAACTGTTTTAGTTAGCTACATCATGCTAAAAGGGCTGTTCTGAGGGATAAAAAAGGTAGATTTCCCGTATATAAGGAGTATCGGACCCATGTTATGTTAGCATGATGCATCTATACATACACTCCCCGTTTGATTTATATGCTTTTGCTTGGAGGAAACTCGTTTATTTCCTCCCTGTATATCTATTGCTAAAAGAGTAGGCCGAGAACCATACGGACACCATCTTCTGAACATATGCTCGAGCACGGGTCGTGATCACACGTTGATCACGTGCAGTTGTCAGGCCCCAATTCATCTGAGTTACTGTTAGCAGCTGAAGGTAGGCTGTTTACTCGACTGTTTTAAGACTCAAGGTCGCATCTGGCTTTGGGGGTGATAAGTGCATTCTTGGAGGCGCCGTGTCTACACTCCCAGGCACCAAGACGAAAGGGAGTCACCCCTCCTGACCTCATCAGTAATAGATAGTCAAGCCTTTGTACTGGTCTGATGTGTGCCATACATGGTCCTTCCCTGGAGCTCGAGGGACAACTGGTGTTTTTCCTTTTACAGTGATTATATGTGTTGAACTGAAAAGTATATAACCTCATGTTTGAATACGAGCCAACAGTCTTCTCAGCGCACCTGATGGGTGAGGTTCGGAGAAGCTCCTCTATAGAGTATTTTGTTTGGAACCTTCTTCACTGACTGATTATTTGGTAATGGTATTGGGACTATTGGTAGGTATAGTCCTTTAGTTTATTTTTATGGTACATCAAGGTACATGCTTTGACTAATTGTATGTGTGTATACTTCAGCCTGCGTTATCGATGTGTATTATTCAGACATTAAATGCAACAACGTGGACGGACCCACTAATTAATCCTTTAGTTTTACCAACTCAGTGCCAAGCACGGGAGCCCACAAATCCAATGGATTTGTAAGAAGAGCTCTCACCCACCAACCTAGTTGGTGGCTTGCTTCATCATCGGGTTCCCAGCTTGGATGCTGCATGCAACCCAGCTGTGCTTAAACGCCTGAGTTACAGCTGAGTGGGTTTTGATTTATCAGTGCGTAGTGTGCTCAAAAAGTGGTGAGGTTAAAAATGTCTCTAGGATGCCCAACGGGGAAAAGATTAATTCATAGGGTCCTAGGACACGTCTAAAAACAAAGCGGGGATGTAATGAAGATGAACAATGGGTCTTCAATAGCCCCTAAGTACTTGGCGACATGTTTGAGCCGCCCCAATGGTAATGGGGCTTTCTTCAGGACCAAAGGAATGTGAGTTGTGAGGTGGCTACAAAAGTGGAGATAGCCACAGGAGGTTTTGTGAATAATTATCAGCACACACACTAAGGTGTGTTGTGTATGTGGTGGTGTAGCCGTACTTACAGACCCACCTACTGCTTGAAATACCAGCTGAAAATAAAAGATCAAATGGATCCTGGAAGAGGGGGTCTCCTGTAGTCATACATTAATCAAGGATGACCACCCGCCTTTCAAACCTACTCCGGTCTTTCCGCCGGGATCTCGAGGTAAAACTAAAGGATTAATTAGTGGCTATGTCCACGTTGTTGCATTTATTGTCAATCAGGGGAAGAGGACGCACCCCGCTGTTCTTCCTCGCTCTCCATTTGATTCCTCTATTATTCAGGTATGTCAACAGTGCCATTTGATTCCTTACAACCTGAAGGGTTACATAGCCAATAGCTTTGCATATGTACTGTGCTTCTGCTGCATACAATATATGTGTTCTAAGTTAACTGATATCTTTTTCATGTTATGTCTTTTAGCTGGACCAGCATCATAAACAGTTGGTGATGTGGATGGTTTCAAGCACTCAAACATCACCAGTGAGTGCCTCCTTCAATGCTAATTGTGTGGTGCAGGGATTGAGTGTGATGTCAGATGCTGTGTAAATTTCGAGGTTCAATGTGCATCCCTAGGACTAAGACACATTTGTATAATAAATAATAGGTCAGGAAAAGTGAATGGCAATTGTTGCATTTGCATCAGCCTCTGACAAATGTCAAGCAGAATACGTTGCCATTCTAGGATGGATCACATGATAGAGGCTTGACAGGGGAGCTATGATCACTGTGGCAGAATATGTGAAAATATATGGTAGTGGATACACGTATGAACATAGCCATGGAGGAGAATAATTCGGAATGTATGTCAGTTACACATGCTATGACACTGGGATCATGTAATGACTGGTGGCATGGTCCACGATGGTCTTACAACAGTACAGATAGGAGAGATTCTATATGTCTCTGTGTGATGTGAGTTGCTTGTAATACCAGCCAAGCGTTCAGTATAGTTAGCAATGTGGTGATATAGGTCCTTGCCATATCAGATACACTACATTGTGAGACAATACATGTACTTTGCCGACATTGCACATCTTACTTTGGTGCATGCCAATGGCATAAAGGCCTTTGGAGGATGCAGAAGGCACACTAATGTTCAGTAAAGATCACATGTGTACCATATCATGGGTGCAAAGCAGCATTGTTTCTAAGCATACTATGTACTGACATGGTCATACCTAGATGTGACAAGGTTGTGCAATTGCATTGTGCGACAATTGCAATGCCCTTATACTTTGGCCTTAGTAAATCTGAAATGAAAGATAATTAATAGGCATGTTTATGCTCACAGTAAGCTGCAAGATGAATTTAGGCTGCAGGGGCTGCTACCTTTGAGGTTGCGAAAATGTTATTGGTTCATGATTTTTGTACCCGTTCCCAGTCACCCTGTGACTGACAGTTTTTCTTTTTGCTTAAACAGACAACATGACCCAAGAGCAGGTGAGGAAGCACAACCTCAGGAAGGACCGGTACCACCACAGAAGATGAGTCGCAAAGACTCACAGGGAAATGGGGATGCAACATGAGGAGGAAAGGGCTCTTGGCAAATTCGTCCCACTGGGACCACCGACCTTGTACAAGACAAGCAAGATAAAAGATGTTCAGGCAGGCCAAGGTACCTCCAAAGAACCAGTACCCAGCACCTCCACTAGCAAACTCTCACAATCGCCAGTCCCTACACCTCAAACCACAGGATGGGCTAGCTCATTTGAGCAAGACATTAAGAAGGACCTGTCGGACCTCAAGTTGAGGGTGGTGGTGCTTGAGCACAAGATGGACCATGCTATTACACTGTCCAAGGAAGTCAAGCGGGCACTGGCAAGATCATAGCCGCATTCCAGCCACAAGGAGCCTTTCTGCCCTTCCACCGTACACAATTTTAATGTTGTTCTTAATGGTTTTATATCTTAGTGTTGGCTAATTAGTGTAGTTATAGTGTATGGGTTGTAGTTCTAAGGGTTTTGTAGGGATGAAAAAACGTTAGTGGGTCGGGGTACTTTGTTTACTGGGGTGGGGGTTGATTAATATTTTTATTGTAGATTTATAGAGCGCACAGCTACGCAGCAAGGTCTTCCGGCGCTAGGTAGCTGCCTGGAGACCCCTTTTGCTGGTTTGTTCATAAGCACAGGGCAAAGGAGAAACTGGGTATGTGGCACAGACGAATGCTACCGGACCTTTTTCTGTGAAAAAGATGTGCAGTCCACATTTTCCTCTTCTGATGTATGTGGGGTCTCCCGTGAGGGGGTTGTTGTAGGTGCAGCAGCCGAGTGAGGCACACATCCGGGGCTGGAGATGTGGATCCTGTGTCTGCAGCCGCATTTATCTGCGCCAACACATGAGGCAGCAGAGCAGTGAGGAGGATCTGCTGGTTTTCCAAAACACCAATAGCGTTGCGGGGATAGGCAGGCATAGGAGCCATTGCAGCAAAGTGTGAGTCCTGCTTCCGCTGCATGGACTCAAAGATGGTTCTTATTGCCCACAAATGGGTGGCCACCTCGCTGGTGGCAATTTGGCAGGACATTTGTTCAAACCTCATTACACCAGCGATGCCAGCAAGGGACTGCTGAAGGATACGGTGTAGAGAGTAAGTGCCTCATATTGGCGCAGTGTTGTCTCTATTAGAACGGGACAGAATGTAGAACAAATCAAAACATTCACCCCCAGACAAGAGATCTGGGTTAAATCCATCATTCTTTTGCTCACCATGCCACCCCAGTTCAGACCTGGCCATATGCAAATCAGTCTTGACCCGCTGCCTCATGGGAACAGTCCAGCCCGAACTGCCAAGCCAGGTCCTACCTGGACCAGAAACAAGCATCCTAAGACCGGTTTCAGGGTTTCATCCTTTTTCGGACAGGATAGCTTGATTCCAGTGGCACAGTGAGCCCACGACCCATGTCTGGGCATACCCAGCGCACTTAGGGCGAGAAAGCAGTAGACACACAATTGATGGATGGAATGTAGAACAAATCAAAACACTCACCCCCAGTCAAGAGATCTGGGTTAAATCCATCATTCTTTTGCTCACTATGCCACCCCAGTTAGTGCTGAAAGCCAGAGACCAGTCCTAGGATGCTTATTTCTAGTCCAGGGAGGACCTGATCTGGCAGTTCTGGCTAGACTGTTCCCATTGGAGGCAGGATCAAGACTGATTTGCATATGGCTGGGTCCAAACTGGAATGGCATTGTGAGTAAAAGAACGATGGATTTAGGCCCAGATCTCTGTACTGGGGTGAATGTATGACATTGTTCTGCATTCTGTCCATCATTTGTTCTTTTTGCATCTATTAGAACTGAGGCACCCATGGACTCCCTCTTGGGTGGCCGCCACTGTCTCCATCCCTGCCCACACCTACGCTACCATCTCCAGCTTTACTCCTACTGCAGTACATTGGAAAGTGATCTGTGAGTCCTCAGAGTTCAGAGCTCTGAAATGGGTGGCAGGTGATGCCTGTTGATTGGTTGGCGGGGGATTTGGAGACCCCACTACGCTGTTGACCCTCCCTGTGTCCGGAGATGGTGTCTTGGAGTTCAGGGATTCTTGGAGGATGTCCTAGTCAATTGTTTGCATGTTGTCATCCCCATCATCGCTGAAGTCCTGAACCACAAATGCTAGCCACGAGGTGAGGGTTCATCCTCTGCAATGAGATGGAGAAATGCTATTGCTGATCGTGCTTAGAAGTTGACATGAGTAATCCAGTTGACAATCAAGGTTGAAACATAGGACACCTGTTGCGCAAGGGTTTGCATTGCATTTTGCACTGGATCTCAGCATTGTTCTCACTACCACTGTGTGCCTACTCTGAGTGGATGGGCCCTGGCATACTAGTCAAATTACGATCAATGTTGTTCAACCCATTTCATCATCACCACAGTTTGTTAGCTGCAGGGTTTCACACATTGTTTTAGTCAGACCCAAGCACTTGTATGTGTACATGTCTCATCTGGCTGTTCCCGGCTTGGTCCTGGCAGCCGACTTACTGCCACACAATGATGGGACCCAGATCATATATTGACTCTCATGTGCCTACGACACCTACACTATGCATGGCCATGTCCAATGGACTGACATGAAAGGCTGTTATACAGTGATATTGGTCTGGCAGTACCCCACATGTTAGTAGTGCTAGGAATGGTGACGACTGTCTACCCAGTTTTCTAAGACAACAGGGCCCATCCACCTCAGCTTCTAACCTTCCCAGACTCATATACTTTGTGGTGGCTAAGTAGATCGCCCTATCCCTTTACAGTTTCCTGAATGACATCCTCCGACTTATGTATGTGGCACAGTGAGACAGTTTTGGACCAAATTCCCTCCTGGCACATACTACAACTTCACCCAGGTCCACATGACATATAGAATGTAGTACCACAATGGGCTGTTGTCTGTCATCCCTAACCAGCAGCTACACAAGTGTGACCCAGTCAGACACAGCATTGCATGTGTATTTGTGAAGCTGCCTTGCAGAACACATGTTTCTTCTCACCTCCTTGCAATGCAATGTCTCCCCATTTAGACAGAGTGGCAGTTCGACATGCACTACCTACTAAGCACTGCACTAGCAAGAACCCACCAGTGCCACACACCATATTTTCTTTTTAAATGAATGGGGGCATATTTACAAGGGCATTGTGCCACCAGAGCATCACCTCTTACGATGCTCCTTTGACGCAGTGCCCTGCTCCATGTTTACAAGGTGGTGCCACTGCTTTTTGGCACTGCCCCAAATTTACAAAAAATTGTAAATCTGAGGCTTCGCAAAAAACAAATGCCTTTCAAAAGGTGGTGTAGAGTGGCTCAATGAGGAGAAATTCTTTTATTTCTCCTAGTTTTTTGCTTTTTCTATGTGTGCTGCATTCTGCAAAACGCCATTAATGATTGTTTATGTGCAGGAAGGGATGCATCGTATTTACAGGAATACGAGGCACCCCTCTTCTCACCCTAGTGTCGGTGCAAAAAGAAGGTGTGCGCCAATGCAGGCACACTTACGTCATGATGCCCTCCAGAGATGATTGTTTATGTTCAGGAAGGTGTTCACAATGGCTGGTGCTGGGGTTGTTGTCCTGGGCTGTGCTCACTGCTGGTTGCTCCATTGCTGCTTTCAGGTAAGTGTGCCACTTTATTTCCATGTGGCAGCGTTTTTTACATTTGTTTTTATGGCTTGACCCACACAAGTCATGCCTGGATGGCTAGAGTCTATTTTCTAGACGCTAATTGGCCAAACGTCACTTTTGCAGCATTGGCGTAGAATTTCCTAAAGTCACGGCGCATACAACAGCATCAGTTTTTACGACGCTGGCTGCTTCCAAAAGCCATGGTATTCATATTACAAATATGATGGAGACATGCAGTTGGAATCTGTCATTCCATGGCAGTACTTTTTTTTTACGCCCCGCTGCAGCAAAACAGAGATGCTCCCGCTCTTGTAAATACACCAGAATTTTTTATTTTTATAATTCCAGTTGTTCAATATCTCTTAGCAGCTAGTCTGTATGCTTTTCAGTTTTATCACTTGTTATGACTTCTCTTGACAAGTTTGATATGACCTTGGTGCACAGTTGAGATCCTTCATGAAGGAGATGGCGCCCTGGGAGGATGAAGATTGTAGGGCTTAAGGCCATTGTGATGGTGGAGTTATGTAGTGAAAATCTACGCAGCCACTTCTGGGGATAGTATAACTGCCTGGACCCTATTCCAGTGAGAAATTAGAGCCGGAGCTAGAGGTCGGCTGGGAGCCAGAGAAGGAAAGAGTGTGGAGATTGGCATGCCCAAGCTACAGGTAAAGCCTATTTAATAGGTGGGTATAAAATGTTCAGAGCAAATGCAGCTATATAGTCTAACGGGCCACGACCCAGAAATGACGATTTCGCCTAAACCTAGAAGATCACATTTAGAGGAGGAAGTGGTTCTTAACCTTTTGACTTTTGTGGACCCCCACTAAATCATCTCTTGGGACCCTCACCGAATCATTACTAGAATTCCAAGCCCCTGGCCTAAGCAGTTTCCATGATTTGAACCTCAAAATAATACAGAAAAATACAAAATCCAATATGCACATTACAAATGCTTAAATATTTAAAAATGTTGTTTAATTCAGTACCAAATATTGAACAAGTTACCAAATTTTATATTTTGCTCCTTTATTTGTGTTAGAACTGGGGGTCTCTAGTTGGCAGAGGTAGGTACCTTTGACCAAGTAGGGAGCCTTGCTTCTAGTCAGGGTAAGGGGTCTACACTCCTAAATATCCCTGCTCACCCCCTTGGTAGCTTGGCACAAGCAGGCAGGCTTATCTCAGAAGCAGTGTGTAAAGCATTTGTGAACACATACAGTAATACAGTGAAAACACTACAGATGGACACCACACAGGTTTTATAAAAATAAGTATTCTTTATATAGACTTAATACAAGACCAAAACGACAAAAATCCACAATACTGTAAACAAAAATCGACTAAAAGATGGTAGAAATAGCTTAGTTCAAGTTGATGGTAAATACGACACGTTTTTCACAACTGTACCTTAAATGCGTACTGCAAAACAAACAAAAGGGTCACAGGGAGGGTGATGCATCGGTTCCTTGCTTTGGGGGAGGCAAGGCTTCTGTTCCACAGTGCTTGTGCAAAGTAAGCAATGCGTCTGTTCCTTATCGCAGAGGAGGTGATGCGTCCATCTCTTACTGCGTTCCGGTTACGATGTGACAAGATGGCGCTTCGATACGTTGCAATGATATGGTGCGATGCGATAAGATGCCGCCCTTGATGCGATCCAACAATGCGAAGGCGATGCATGCACACCTGACGCCCGTACGGCAAACTCTGTAAATTCAGAGCCGCGACAGGCCCTGCGACACGTTTCTGGGTGATGTGACGACGACCCTTGCGGTGGCGGCAAGCTTCTCCAGTAATGCGTCGATTAGCAGATGCGGTGGAGACATGCTTCTCCTGTGATGTGACGGCGACCCTTGCGGTGACGCAACGCTTCTCCAGTGGTGCGACGACCAGCAGCTGCGACAGAGACACGCTTCTTCGGTGATGCAACGGTGGCCTCTGTGGCGGCAACACGCTTCTCCGGTGATGCGAAGGCAACAGCTGCGGCGGCAACATGCTTCTTCTCATTTAGTCACGCTTCCAGCTCTCAGCGACACGCAGGATTCTGCAGACAGAATCCACAGCAAGGGAATTAAGGTGGGAGTTGGTGGTGAAGTCTTGTATCCCTGAGACTTCAGTAGGAGGCAAGCACAGTTCAAGCCCTTGGACATTCTTCTTCAAGATGATGAAAGTTTCAATAAAAGTCTTTCCCCTTTCCTTGGCAATCAAGAAACCACTGCAGGCCAAATCCAGAAAATAGCACTCTGGCACAGGGGCAGTTCAATTCCTTCAGATTCTCTGGTTCTTCTCCTTGGTAAAGGTCCGTCTTGTTCCCAGAAGTGATCTAAAGTCTTGTGGTCAGGGCACCAATATTTATACCAGTAAATCCTTTGTCCTCTGAAGGCAGAGGGTGCCTGTACCTATCCAAAACCAGTTCTGTGCAGCTTCCTGGCAGGAGGTGGAGACAGCATTGCTTAAGGCAGACCTGGCCCAGGTAGCTGAAAGGAAATCTCCTCCCCCTACTCTCTATTCTATAAAGGCTGGGGGCACTGAAAGGATGTCTCCACCCCCCCACTCTCTATTCAGCCAAGGTCGTATTCAGCCAAGCCCTGACCCATCAGACTACTGGAGCCCAAACCCTTCTGTCACTCACAAACCAAACATGTAATACACAACCTAGCAGAGGCAGGCTGGATGGTTAGGCAAGAAAATACCCACTTTCTATAAGTGGTATTTTCAAACACAGAATGTTAAAACCAACTTCACTAAAAGATTAATTTTATCATTCTGAGTTCAGGCCTACTAAATTAGTTTTTATACCATGTTCCCTGGTATAGTTATGATTAAAAGATGTTATAATCAAACTGCCCATTCTGGCCTATGGGGACAGGTAGCCTTGCAATAGTGAAAAACGAAAATGGCTGTAATTCACTATCAGGACATGCCACACACATCAGGGCATGTCCTACCTCTTACATACAATGCACCCTGCCCCTAGGGGTATCTGATATGTAGAAAAGGGAAGGTTTAGGGCAGTGGCGGTTTCTCCCCAAGGGCGTCGAGGCTCCGCCCCAGTTCCCAAAAGATGCTCAATCATTTTTTTTTTAAATACGTTTTTTAACTTCCAATTTTTGCTCCATTAGTGTTACACAATCAACACAGCCACTGTCAGCCAGGCACTGTCTGCCACAGCAGCCCCAGCCACTCACCAATACCGCCACCTTGACTGCAAGGGAAGGATGTCACGTGACGTGACTGATTCCCCTTGCGGGTCCAAAGAGGCCTAAGTGTTTGCCGGGCTGACAACCTCATAGCCCCGAAGGCTGTGATGTCATCAGCTCGGCAAAGACCTAGCATCAGGGCCCAGTCTCCACCCCCTGATGGGGTGGAGGGAAAGTTAGCCTTGGGCGTTTTAAGTCTAAGCCCAGTATCGCTAACCATGTCAAGTCAGAGGGTGGAGACTGTCACCCACACCTTTCCCAACTCATTACACGGCGTGGTGGGACCCACCCTGTGATGAGTTGGGAAAGGGGTGTGGCAGGCGGGAAGCCGAGGATTAGAGTCTGCGCCGACTCGACCACACACTGATTCCCGCGTGGCTGCACTTGAACTGTCTGGAAACCACTGCGTCAGATAGGACATGGACTGCAGAGATGACTCTCTCTGACTCGAGTCGAGTGCCCCGAGACAGTCCATCATTTAGTGCCAGTTGCTGCTTGCCGGCCCGGTGCCACGACTGACTCGACTGCAAAAGGTTAGTAGGACAATATATTATTGGTGTAGTCGTGTATACTGGCTTGGCTGCCTTGTGAAGGGCATGTGTATGGGTGCCCACTGTGACCCTGTCTGTATGCCACCCCGGGTGTGAGACAGGGTGGACATTGCTCGTCCGATGTGGCCTCCACCACGAACCGGTGTCCCTAATTGTTTTCCTCCATTGGGAATCAGGATATTTGACAGTCGCCAGCATGAAGGTGCATGTGCCTACAATATAAAATAATTCAGGGGTTTTCGAATGCCATGGCAGTGTGCTTACTGTAGCTGCACAATGTGGGTTTTGCCACATGCCACAGCTTTAAGTTGTGTAGCATTTCATCCCCTAACACAGAAGTGCTGGGGAAGTGAACAGTACTTGCACAGACTTATTGCATATTAATATTTCACATAAAACCATACTTTTAAAGCTGAGTGTGCTGGCATTGTCTTGTGGATTATTAAATCAGCTTGTCGTACTTTAATCTCTGGGACCGCGTAGGGGACAGGGCCCCACCCCTGTCTATCCTGGTATTAGCAAACCGCAAATGGTTAATGCGGTATGTACGAGTGTTTTATATAACGTTCTAGCTATGAATGCACTGTGTACACGTTATTTTGCACCACTACGCGGGTTCCATCTTGGACGCGGTGGCCATCTTGTGATTGCCCTCACATAGGCTATGATGAAGCAACTACGGGCCTTGCAATGCATGTGCCTTTCCTTGACTCTTCTGTGACCTGGGCAGCTGGCTCCGCTGCCCCGGGTCAAACTGGTCTCACGAGCTCCCCTTCCTCCGGCCACCTGTGATTAGCATCAGGGCTCAACGCACCATAAAGTCCTTTCATCACACACAAGCCTCCGGCTAAACACTTTCGCACCTGCTTGTTCCTGCTTTATGGCTTGTTTCCCAAAACAGGAGATGCTCATGTTTATTGGGGCCTATCGATATCTAATGTGGGATCTGAACCTTGCTGTGTAAATAATTGTGGGCTGGATTAACTGGAATGTGGGATGGTCATCATGACTCTGCTCTTTCGTTTGAACTGTACACTTGTATATTGCCGTATCGTAAACCTAGGAATGTATGCTTGAGGCAGGAAAAAGTGTATTTAAGAAGAAGTCCGTTTCTATGATTTTTAGCAGTCTCCTGAGAACATACACGCTGTTGTACTTCTAGGATACCTGTAATTGGTCTGCAGCCAATAAACAAATCTTTGACTTCACCCAGAAGACTCTGTGTTTCTGTAGGTCTGAAACAGGGAGTAACCCAGAAGTCATAGGGTGTGTTCCCCTGCACCGCTGGGCTTAAAATACCCAGTACTTCAGTTTGGCGCCCAACGTGGGGCGATTTCAGCGGTACCAGTCCAAGCCAGAGGTTCGTGAGGAGCTTCGTGTGGAAATTCCGGAGGAAGGCCGCCACTTCATCGACCCCTGCATGTCGACGTGGTCCGAAAGTCTTTTCTGCGAGGTTCTCCGCGTCCCGACGGCTACGAAGGACTGCTGCCCTGATTAATCGACCTGTTTTGGACCCTTGACGAGTTTGAGAGAGCGAAACAATCGAGAGAGTCTTCTGGTGACGCCATTGATCATCAATATTCAGTTAAGTATAAGTGGAGCGTCTCCCATTTGTTTGGTATCCCTCGGGATCGTTTTGATTTGGAAATTTGGAGTTTGCAAACGCCAAAGCCAAAGGACTCGTGTATTCACGAGACTATCGTAATCGATAATCCTTTGACGTTCGGATCTAGACTAGTGAGCAAAAGATGCCTGGTTCTAGAATATTTGGTAGATTGTTTTGTTTGGGTTGTGGAAGAGATTTCCAGCTGGAGGAATCATGCCCGGTTCCTCCGGTTGGAACTCCAACTTATGAGCTCTATGTAAAACATGGTGTAGGCCCCATTGCATATAACGAAGTATGGATTCACTACACCAGAAAAGACGGTGTTTTAAAATGGCCCCAAAATGGTAGTTTTGATACCGATATTTTAGATAATTTGGAAATTAAATTGTTTAAAAAGAAAGCCCGGCCGGCGATGTTTGATTCTTTCCGCTTATGGCGGAAGGAAGCCAAACAGAAGGAAATTAAGCTAGCGAAAAAGAATAGGAGAGAGAAAGGTATGACAGTAATGCAAGCAGCTGTACAATTCAAAGACAATGAGGAGGAGCAGATGAATGAGCAATTGCACAGACAGCGTAAGTTAGGGATCGACAAATGTTACCCAGCTTTACCGCACTCTAAACAGAATGAGTTAGAAGAAAAGGAGAAAGATCCCCTGATGTCGCATTTGTTGAGTTCACCACCCCCGTATGCTCAAAATGCCACAGCGCCTCCCCAGCTTGTGAATATGCTACCTCCAGTTAATATACTGCAAGCCTTGCCGCTACCGCCAGCTGCTTCGCAGCCGGCTCCTATCCCTATAGCGCAGCCCTCTCAAGGGCCGCCAGTTGTGTTTCCAACTGCCCCCGCGCTTCCTGCGACTTTTTCGAATTCAGCAGCTGCCTCCCCTGACACTCTTCCTTGCACCACTCCAGTACCTGTTTCTACATCCTCTTTTATCCCCTCTGTTTATCCCCCTGTTTTTGCCTCAGCTTCTCCTTCAGCGCGACAGCGTTTAGCTAATGTGGTTACTACATTAATGTCACCTCTCTTTGAGTCATCCGGTGCGACTCCTGGCTTACAGCGTAAGCAATTGCGCAGTCAATTGCCTCACCCCGATGAGAAAAAGGTAATAGATCGCATGGCGCGTAGATGGATTGTTTTCCCTTCACTATATGATGTGGAATCAGTTGTCAACGTTTTCCATCAATGGGATGCCCCAAAACAGAGGTATGTCTTTGAGAAAATGTGCGAAATTCTCTGTGAGGAATTGGATGATAGTGGTAAAGACCCAAGCCCGCAGGAGTTGTGTCAAGTGAGATTTGATTTTGAAACTGGTACCATTGTGGATCGCGATGTAGATAAAGCAGTTGCGGTTGTATTATCCTTCAGGAATGATGAGTGTCAACAGTCGTTGTTTGAACCTGATGTCCCTGTGGGAAAGAGGGTAAAAGCACGCCAATATCCGATGCGTGAGTTTCCCCCAGTTTGGAGACCTGCTGAACCAAATGCTAATCCACCTGTCGTAGCACATTTTCAGCGTATTTGGGTACATGTTCCATGGAAAAGATCTGAGGTGTTAGCACTTAAGCAGACATTGCCTGATCCCCGTAAAAACCCTACCGGTTATTATAAGGAGTTGTCACAAACTGCAGAATCCTGTGTAATGAATCTGGCTGACATAGATATGCTGTTTGGGAATGTGGTTCCACAGCCTTTGTGGGGATCCATTCGTAATATGGATCATGCTGCAGAACTAGGGGACACATGGGCTAACATCATCGCTGCTGACGCTAGACAGATTGGTGGCGCGAAACCAGAGCCCTTAATAGCAGAACTCCCTGGTAGAATCATCACGTATATGAAGACAATAATGCCCGCGATGCGCGTAAATTGGGACAAGCTATCTGCATGCAAGCAGAAGAAAGATGAGACAGTGTCAGACTTCTTTACCAGGTTTGAAGAAACGTTTATTGACCACAGTGGGCAAGATATGAGTACTGAGGGTGGCCAACGGTTATTTGTGGACAAATTTGTGCAGAATTTACTTCCTGACCTGTGTAAAAAGTTAAAAGATTCAGAAAGTTCTTGGGCTGTTTCTTCTTCAGCGCAAATACTGGCTACTGCACAGTATTATGAAAACAGAGATAAAGACGAGAAAGATAGAACAGAAAAGAAAACGAAAGAACTAAAAACAAAGGTCCTTTTACAGCAGGCCTATCCGCCACGTGGAGGCCAGAATAATTATAGGCAAGCCCAAGGTGTCTATCACCAACCTCAACAATTTCAGAACAATCAGCAAATGAATGGGTATTATCAACCACGTGTCCCTGTAGGTTCCAACCAATGTTCATACTGTAAAGAGGAAGGTCATTTTAAATATAGTTGCCCTAAATTGATGCAGCGTAACGGTAATGCGTATGGCGCAAGAGGTAGGGGTGGTCAGCAAGCTCCTAGAGGGCGTGGGAATGTCCCCCAGAACGTGCGTCCTCTTCCGCCTCAAAATACCATAAATAGCTTTGATCAGCAAGCCAACGCGACTAGTAATACAGCTCAGTACTACAATAATGATTATTATGCAGAAGATGACAATGCAGAAAATAATGATTACTAGGACAGCCGTAGACAGAGAGAGGGAGTTGTTTCGGTGCCAGTGGATCAGAGCGGACCGTATGTTGAGGTGACTACAGCAAATGTAACGGAGCCCTTTTTGCTAGACACTGGTGCTGCAAAGAGTTCAATCATGCATTCAAAACTCCCTGGCGCACCTTTGTCTGGCGATATAAATGTTTCAGTAGGTTTTTCTGGCGCCCCAGTTAGAAACCCGATTTCTAGTCCCATGTCGCTTTCTATTGGACCTTGCGAGCTGAAAGCACCCCTGATCCTAACAACAGGTTGTGGTGAAAATTTGCTAGGGTTAGATTTGTTAAAAAGATTGCATGCTACACTATATTGTTCACCGTCAGGAGTACAACTTACATTAGGTAGGAAAGTGATTTCCCCGATGTACTTGTCTAAAAATACAATGCCGCCTGAATTGTCATCCCTTCCGGATGTCCTTTGGGCTACTGGACCCAATGATGTGGGCCTCTTGGAGATACCGCCATATGTGGTAACTTTAAAGGCTAATGTCAGACTGCCACGTATTCCCCAGTACAAGATCTCTAATGAAGGCCAGAAAGCATTGTTAGACATTGTCAGTGACTTGATTAATAAGGGTGTAATTGAAGAGACAAGAGGCAACGTTTGCAATAGTCCGATTTTACCTGTCTTAAAACGAACGGACCCTTCACAGCCACCTGTTTACAGATTTGTGATTGATCTTAGAGAGGTTAATAAGATTGTTGTGCCACAGTTTCCAGTTGTCCCTGATATAACTGCCTTGTTAACGATGATTCCAGCCTCTGCTGCATGGTTTTCAGTGATCGATTTAAAGAATGCTTTCTTTAGCATCCCAATTGCAGAGGAGAGCAGAGATATTTTTGGCTTTAGTTTAGGAGGTCGCAGCTTCCGCTTTAAATGCGCTCCCCAGGGCTACTGTGAAAGTCCATCCATATACAGCCAAGCTTTGAAATCGCAGCTTGATGCACTTGTTTTACCTAGTGGCGCTATACTGATTCAGTACGTTGACGATTTACTAATTGCCGCGGATACTGAGAAGATCTGCAAAGAAGCCACATTATCATTGTTGCGTCATTTATCCGCTTTCCATCATAAAGTGTCTCTCTCAAAGCTGCAATATTGTCGACAAGAAGTGACCTACTTAGGTCATCTCTTGTCGAAGGAGGGAAGGAAACTGACCCCAGAAAGAATTCAAGCCATTGCACAGTTGAGTGTGCCAAGAAAACAGAGAGAAGTGCGTGCTTTCTTGGGCATTACCTCATACTGTAGGCACTGGATCCCTAATTTTTCACTGTTGGCAAAGCCTTTGTTAGCGTTAACATGCAAAGACACACCGAATCCTATCCCATGGTCTGAAGAGTGCCAGAAAAGTTTTGTGGAATTACGCAATGCATTATGTTCAGCTCCTGTGTTGGGTACCCCTGACTACAGCAAGCCTTTTCCATTGTATGTTCACGAGAAAAATGGTTGTGCATTATCAGTGTTAACACAGCCTTTTGGTGACAGACCGCGCCCATGCGCATATTTTTCATCAACCTTGGACCCTGTAGCGAGGGCATTGCCAAGCTGTCTGAGAGCGACAGCTGCTGCAGCTATGTCTATCCGACAATCTGCTGGTCTGGTAATGGACAACACATTGATCGTTATGGTTCCACATGCTGTAGACACATTATTAAACAGAACCAAGACACAACACTTGACTAGTGCGCGATTATCAGGCTATGAGCTCACACTGTTAGCAAACCACATACACATAAAGAGATGCAATACGCTGAATCCAGCTACGTTATTGCCAATTCCAGCAGACCTAGATGAGATTGAGCAACATGATTGTCTGTTCAGAACAGAGGAAGAGACGAAAGGGAGAGTAGATCTCAAAGATACTCCCCTGACTGAGTGTGATGGTACTTTATGGGTGGATGGTTCGTGTTTCAAGCTCCCTAATGGTGACACGACTGCTGCATATGCTATCACGACCTTACACACGGTTGTGGAAACTGCACGAGTGCCACATAATTGGGCCCAAGCAGCAGAATTAATCGCCCTCACAAGAGCATGTGTGTTGTCTGAAGGTATGAGAGTGAATATATACACCGATAGCCAGTACGCCTTTGGCGTGGCTCATAGTTTTGGGCGATTGTGGAAAGAACGTGGGTTCCTGACGTCGCATGGAGCTAAAATTCAGAATGGCAAGTTGGTGAATGATCTCCTTGAGTCACTGACCCTACCGTTGCGAGTTGCGATTATGAAATGCAGTGCGCACAGGAAAATCACAGATGATGTTGGACGTGGGAATGCGTTTGCTGATGAGATCGCAAAAGAAACAGCACAGGATGTGAAGACTAGAATGTATGTTGCAGGCCCCGCAAGATGGGTTGATGATGTTGGAATGTGTGAAAACACGATAGAGAGTGTGAAGTCGCTTCAAGCTGAAGCCACAGAGAAGGAATTTAGCAAGTGGAAAGAAAGTATGGGTAAGTTGGATGAGAATGGTTGTTGGATTGATCTGACAGAACATAGGCGATGGTTGTTACCTGATGCATATGTGCTTCCAGTAGTTACAATGGCACATGGAATGGCACATATCAGTACGAAAGGAATTTGTAAGTTGTTGGCTCCAGTATGGCAGAATGCTGGAATTCCCAAGTGTGCAGAGAACGTGGTCAAGAATTGTATGGTATGTCTGAAGTATAACCCTGGTAGGGGAACCCCAACTCCAGCTGGTCATTTTGCACCCCCATCATACCCATTTGAAGTTTTGCAGCTGGACTTTATCCACATGGAAAGGTGCAACAACCTGAAATATGTATTGGGGGTTGTCTGCGCTTTTTCAAAATGGGTAGAGGCCTATCCTCTAAAGGATAACACTGCCCTATCCACAGCCAAAGCCCTTGTGAAAGAGTTCTTCCCTAGGTTTGGAATGCCAAGAATGGTGTGGAGTGATAATGGAAGTGAGTTTGTGGGTAAAGTGATGAAGAATGTGTGTGAGGGGCTAGGTATTAGGCAGAAGTTCCACGCTGCAAATCACCCCCAATCAGCTGGATTAGTAGAGCGCTACAACGGCGCTCTAAAACTTAAACTGGCCAAAATCCAGGCGAGCACCAGTCTTAAATGGCCTGATGCTCTGCCTTTAGCACTCCTGTCCACCAGAATGGCCGTACACTCACGAGTGGGACTTAGTCCTTACGAGGTGGTTTTCGGCCGCCCGGCCAACGTATGGGGTGTACCAAGGCCTACGAAATTCAGTGAGATCGAGCAACCAGTACTACTCGATTACTTGTATGATTTGACTGTTAAACTACGTGTTTTACATCAACAGGTGCATGATACTCTTCCCCAAGCTTCTGAAACTCCTGGACACCCTATCGACCCTGGCACATGGGTGCTGATTAGAAATTTCCAGCGCAAGAGCAACGACGAGCCTCGTTGGATCGGCCCCCACCTTGTACTTCTGTCAACGAGATCAGCGGTTCGAGTGAAAGGGAGAAAGAATTGGGTCCATGGCGCCCACTGCAAGGTAGTTCCCTTGCCCCTGCCATATGACCAGTGGGTCCAGGAGGGTATCGCTGACTCTGAAGCAGACACTGTACCTCGTTTTGTACCATTCAGTGACGCACGCATAAAAGGCACAGCTTCAGACCAAGAGAGTAACGATATTTTGCAAGAAGCTGTGCCACCATCAAGTCGATTGGACACTACAGAGCCTGAACTTTTGTTCCAGGATCAAACAGCACCTGGCCGTCTCCGCTATAATTTGAGACCAAGGCCTAAGGACAAATAAAGATTTCCTTACTATCTTTTCTTTTTGACATTATAAGCTCTCCCATCTGAAGGACTTTCTTGATTTTTGTTTTTCGAACCACCATCCGGGTTCAGCCGCAGGGTCGCGGTGCCAAGACTTTGGGGTACAGACCGAAGACGTTAGGTCAACGGTTCTGGTTGGTCTAGGGCGTTTCCCTGGACTGACAGGCGTACTCCTTAGCAGAAGAAACTCATCCGCCGCGAGCGGCCCGATTAGAGGATGGAGTTTTTTAAGATGGAGAGACCCGTTGAGGAAATGAACTTTAAAGCAAGGATGTGTAAAACTATAAAGAGTAAATGTTTTGTATTTTTGTGCCTATTTATACTATGTAGTATAATAATGTTCATCGTTGGATTTGTATTTTTCTCCTTTCAAAAGCCCATTGCACCCACTGTACAGCCTATACCTCTTTCTACTACTACCTCCTCACACTCTTTTCACCCTCTGCCTGAACATGAACAAACCAGACGATCAGAGTTTGTAAATAACTCATTTATTCAGCTCCTGCACCAACACCAACTAGTAATGAATACAACCAATTGCTGGGTGTGTGGGTTAATGCCACATACCATTAATAAGGGTATTCCCTATTTGGTGCTGCCATTTAGTTACAATGGATCGTCATGGGCATTCCAGACCATGTTTCTCTATGCTCTAGATACGTACTCCCCGCGACAACCGCGTTCCTTCAGACCTATCACCAATAATAAGGCTTTGATGAAAGGAGTTGCCGATATGAGCAGAGATATCGATGCATACTCGTCCATACCCAAGGAAGAATTGAGACCTTATGTAGGATGGAACGCAACGGGGTACAGTATTAGTCTGGGTGAAAGACAGCGAAAAATCTCATCCCCAATCTGGGTCGTACCCCACATAGGTCGGTTCTGCTTACAGGGTAATGGTCAGAATCCTAGAGCTCAACTGGGGAGAAGTGACTATACTGAAACGTACACTTTCCCATCACAGTTTTCTCCTGCGTTTTTGGTTGCCAAGGGCACATATTTCATCTGCAATGACCGAGCATATACATGGTTGCCCCCTGATTTCTCGGGCACATGTTATATTGCGAACTTGCTACCGCCAACATTTACTGCTGCCTCTGACTATCACAAGACTGGAGTTGTGAGGGGCGTAATTAGTAAGGAGGATACTGCCGGTCAGGAAGCGGGAGACTTCTTCTTGGGTTTCCTGCCGTTTTGGGGACCTATGGTAAATAGTAGGAACCTGAGACAACTGACTCGTGTGGTTGAATCCACTGTCAATGTAACGGCTGGTGCCCTCGGTAATTTGACAGCTGAGCTCCAAGCGGATCGCCTCATGACTTTGCAGAACCGCATGGTTCTAGACGTTATCCTTGCAGACCGCGGTGGGGTATGTAAGGTTTTCCAATCTAGTTGTTGCATTTTCATACCAGATAACGCTCCAACAGTCTATCAAGCCATCTCCAAACTCCATAAAATATCTGAATCCATACACGTGGATAAGGGAGACTGGTCACTGGTGGGGTGGTTCTGGGAAATGGTATCTGCCTGGGGTTGGAAAGTTCTGATGGTCATTGGAATGATCTTAGCGATTCTTTTCCTGTTCTGTCTATGTATACAGTGTGCTCCTGCGATATGTGGCCTCTGTGCTACCTTATGTGTAAGGAAACCTGTATCGAGAGACGAGCTAAGTAATAGGATGATGCTACAGCAACATCTCCATGACTTCGTGAACATTGACCTAGACTCGGACTGAGATGAGAATAGTGATTGCCTATGTAAGGGCAAAAGGAGGGTCTGTCGTACTTTAATCTCTGGGACTGCGTAGGGGACAGGGCCCCACCCCTGTCTATCCTGGTATTAGCAAACCGCAAATGGTTAATGCGGTATGTACGAGTGTTTTATATAACGTTCTAGCTATGAATGCACTGTGTACACGTTATTTTGCACCACTACGCGGGTTCCATCTTGGACGCGGTGGCCATCTTGTGATTGCCCTCACATAGGCTATGATGAAGCAACTACGGGCCTTGCAATGCATGTGCCTTTCCTTGACTCTTCTGCCCCGGGTCAAACTGGTCTCACGAGCTCCCCTTCCTCCGGCCACCTGTGATTAGCATCAGGGCTCAACGCACCATAAAGTCCTTTCATCACACACAAGCCTCCGGCTAATCACTTTCGCACCTGCTTGTTCCTGCTTTATGGCTTGTTTCCCAAAACAGGAGATGCTCATGTTTATTGGGGCCTATCGATATCTAATGTGGGATCTAAACCTTGCTGTGTAAATAATTGTGGGCTGGCTTAATTGGAATGTGGGATGGTCATCATGACTCTGCTCTTTCGTTTGAACTGTACACTTGTATATTGCCGTATCGTAAACCTAGGAATGTATGCTTGAGGCAGGAAAAAGTGTATTTAAGAAGAAGTCCGTTTCTATGATTTTTAGCAGTCTCCTGAGAACATACACGCTGTTGTACTTCTAGGATACCTGTATTTGGTCTGCAGCCAATAAACGAATCTTTGACTTCACCCAGAAGACTCTGTGTTTCTGTAGGTCTGAAACAGGGAGTAACCCAGAAGTCATAGGGTGTGCTCCCCTGCACCGCTGGGCTTAAAATACCCAGTACTTCAAGGTGACTTGCATCCTAATGAGAACAAATGTTTAGTATTATTGCATTGTTAAAATGCTAAAATGGCTTGTGTGTAATTAATTTGCAGCTTTGATTCACAGAACTCATTTCCTCAAACTCCAGACCATATGACGTACACATGTATGTAGTGTGTGAGCATGCCTAAGTCCATGGTTAGCTGTGAACACGTATACGATAGACTACAGGAAGCAGATTCCAGGCGCACATCCGTGTGCATGCTTGTGTGTAACTTTAATCATGCATGTTTCACAGCACAGGAAATGGGTGTCTTCCCGAGCGTATGACGTGCAGTCTTTCCTGTAGCCCATAGGAGCGTTGTCTGTGGCAGAGGAATCATTTTGTAAGGATGACATTTTGCTTATGGCCATGGTTTGACAGCAGTGCGTCTGCAGTTGAAAGGCTACATTAGTAAGGGTGTGTGTCTGAAACAGCACTGTGTATACTTTGAAGGAATGCCGTGTCTCACGTTTTGTACCACTATTTGTTTAGTGAGCATATGTCACTAGAAGCACATATAGCACGTTTGAATGTGACTAGTTCAGCGTTGGTGAGCAGAGCAACTGTGTAGTTCTATGTTTGTGTGAGCGTGTAGTCATGAAAAGTGCATATTTATCTGGCTAAATATTAGCGTGGTGCAATACATTAAATATGTTTCTTAGTTGAACTGACGTGTTCACGCATGCCGTATATGTCTGTGGTTTAGTGTTAAAGATGTCAATTGAACTGCACCATTTGCCCACTCATTTTTCAAAATTTGCGCAGGGGGTGAACCCCCCCAAATCCCCCTTAGGTCGATGGACTTGCTCGCTACGCTCGCTCGCCGGGGTGTGTTCCACCGCTAATTTTATGTGTCACCACATTCAAATGTCACCAGCCGCCACTGGTTTAGGGACTGGCAAGTGGGTGTACTTACCAAGACAACGTAGCAGTACTAGACTGCACACAGGTCTATCAATGGCAGGCCTGAGACACACTTTGCAAGCTGCTCTTGTGGGTGGCACAACCAGTGCTGCAAGCCCACCAGCAGCATTTGATTTATTGGCCCTGGGCACACATGGTGCACTGTACTAGGGTCTGACAAGTAAATCAAATAAGCCAATCATGGAGTGCCTGATTCATTACATCAATTTACAAAGGGAGCACTTGCACTGTGGCACTAAATAGCAGTGGCACAGTGCCCAAAGTATCTAAACCAGCAAAACATGTCAAAAACAGAGGAGGCAATCAGTAAATAATTGGAAGGGAGACTCACACCAATGGTATCAGGTCTAACAATTTGTATATCATTTTCTATTTAAATGTATTATTTTTAATAGTATTTCATTTTATAAAACATCTGCGGACTCGCTGAGTAGGGCTTGTTTACCCCCTGGGGTCCTTGAACCAAAGGTTAGAACCACTGTCTTAAGGTCTCCAGATGATTTGCATTAGCTGCAGGGTAATTTTGCAGGCCAACAAAGATTACTGGTGACTCAGAAAGCCAGTCATCCCACAGTATAATCCCAGTCATCCCAGTAATGCCAGAGAAAGTATCCTATGTATTTACCCTTCATGCTTCAGAACTGGCCGCATGAGGTAAGTCTCAGGGCCAACAGAGGAACAGGAGAGCAGTGTGCCACCCCCTTTCGACAGATACGTCAATGCTTACATGCATAAATCAAGCACACCCCCTTTAAAATGGAGTTTGTGATGTAAGTGTTGCCCATTGTGCTTGTGGTGCTTGGGGTCACCTAACTAGGGGAGACAATATAGGACTACCCTCTCTCACAACCATGTGCATACATCTTCAAAGCCTCGGTTATGTTTGTTCCTCGCCCTGTTAATCCAGGCCTCAATGTGCACACGCCCAGGCCCTGCCATGCAACCGACAGCAAACAGGAAGCATTGATAAACTTTCTCTACAATGTCAAACCCCATCTCATGTAACATTTGTAGTTTTCAGACTAATACCTCCCCACCCTCGGAATGTCATGCCCTGGCCAACCATGCATCTTTGCGTCTGTTGCTATGTCTATTCTAAAAGATGTGTATCAAACTCCTCTCCCTGCATCCCCATCACTTTCAAAGCCATCCGCAACACTCCTAGAACCTGAGACTATAACAGTCTGCTTCCTGTTGCATGCCTGAAAACTTCACCTTCCAGAGGCTCCCATCCCTGTGAACGTCTGCTATCAATGCAGCAGGCAAAAACTTTCATCCAAGTAACGCATAAGGGCTATTACACTTTCTTCTCCATTACACATCCATCTTGGGTCGAGGCAGCCATACCATCACTTCCCTCTGAAGCACTTCCCCCTGCAGCATTGTGCCGACCTTCTTCATGGAACCAAATAAACTTTCTCACATGAAAAGCCAGCAAAAATAGCCAAACCATCAGTTCAGAAAAAAGTATCACTCCTGTTCCACAGGACTAACCTGCGGAAGGACTTCCACCAATCTTTTCAGAATATGCAAAGTTACAAGCTTCCTTATCAGTTCCATAGGTCCTCTCTCTTTCTGGTCAAACCTCCCCAAATTATTTTGCCAACTCACTTGCTGATGGCTCATAACCCCAGTACAGCTTGCCAAAAAAAGCCAAATCCACCAGCTTTTCAGCAATTGTCACAGCAGATAGACCTCGTTCAATCAAAAGCGTAATGAATGTTACCACATCCGCCCAGCGCCACTCCTCTCCATCCTCTACTCTCCTCCCCTTAGCACAAGAAGCCTGAACTCTATCCATACCTTAACTGTACTCTTGCCACCAGGAGTTGCACAAGGAACTTCTGACCAGGTGCATCATATGCCCTCTCAAATGGTCCACAGGAGCCCCTTTATATGTGTCCTCCTCTCCTCTGCACAGGGTGCTAGACCACGGAATCTCTGCCACTGGAGACGAGAGAGACCATCTGCAATGCTATTATCCACTCTTGCAATATACCGTGCCCTAAAAATAACGTTCGGGCGCAGACATTCTAAAACAAAAACTCTCAACAACTTCAAAACTTGCACATCTCTGGCTGACTGTCCATTGACAATGTTTACCAACGCCATGTTATCTACATGTTGAAGAGAATGTGTACCACAGGCAAACCACCAACACTACTGAAAAAATCAGAAAATGCAATGCTGCGGCCAACTCCTTTTCCATTGCTCTGGCCTGGATTCCAGCACACCAATGCCCAAGTCAGAAAACTCCAAAACCTGAGAAGCCAGCTGCATCTGAGAAGATCTCCAAAAACTACTCCCCCCAATCTCTGCCATCAGGACCCAGTCGAACTCATTCAAAAAGGTCTACCAATTACTCAAGTCTGCATTCACAATCACTTTCAACTGAATACTATGATGAGGGAGAGACGCCCCAGACAGGGCCAAGCCCAGTCTCCTACAAAATGTACAGCCTGAGCTGACAGTTCTGCAAGCACAATTCAGATGGCCAAGCAAAACCTGAATCTCATTTACTTTCACCTTGTCTTTATCTAGCATCTTTATTAGCAAGGCCATCGACTTTTCTTTTTTCTCTGAGGGCACCCAAACCTTAATTCTCTTGGAATCCAGATCTACACTTAGAAAGGTCAAAACCTCCACTGATCCAACTGTCTTCACTGGGGTAATAGAGACCCTCAAGCCTCGCATCAACTCCTGAAACCTGGTCAGCATGTCTGCAGACTCTGTAGACTGTGCAGAACCCACATAAAAAAAATCATCTTAGTAATGTGTCATAGTGTCTGAACTAGTACCCATTTGAAACAAGTTCTGTAAAAATGCACCAACGGCTTCAAACAATGAACAAGAAACGGAACAGCCCATCAGCAATGCTTTGTCAACAAATATACATCCTGCAAACTGGATTCCGAGCAACTCAAAATCATCCGAATGAACAGGCAGCAAATGAAAAGCCAAATCAATATCGCATTTCGCCATCAGATCACCTAGCCCAAATTTATTGATCACTGCAGTAGCTGAGTCCTCCAAGGCATAATGCATTATGCTCATCCCTTCAGAAATAAAATAATTTATGGATTAACGATCCTATATCAGTCTAAATTCCCTGGCTTCTTTTTAAAGACAACCCCAATAGGGGATATGGTTATGGGCAATCTACAAAAGGTCCTGCTATTCATAATTAATAAAACAGTTACAGCATTGTTAACCTAATTTTAAAATTTAACAATATTATTTTGAATATATTTATTTAAAATAAAAATATTTTTCTGAAGTTGAAATTACAAAAAGATACCCATCTAAAAAAATATATATATATTTCTTGATGATGTATTAACAATCGTTAAAGGGAGGTATGAAATTAATTGCAATAAATGTAAATAAATTAATATTAAAGTTAAATTCATTTTTAATTTATTTAGAGACAACCTTAAATAAAATGCATTTATATTTTTTAATAGTTTACATATTTTAGTATTTATTAACATAATTTTCTGCGTGGTCCCTAACTCCAAATGTTTCATCTGGGGGGTATTGAAGTACCAGTGATTGGCCATGTCTAGTGCTGGATTCCCTCCAGCCCTGAGCTGGAGTATATTTATGAAAGTTTGGCTCCTTTTTAACTGTAGTAACTTTGGAAGGGCAGGTTGTGAATATTTTAGGGGGTTACTCATTTGAGGGTGGTTGTTTTTTCCTTTCTAAACTCCTCCATAACCATCCCTAAACACCTCCCTCAATCCTAACCCATTAGTCTTAAGTATTCTCCAATTTACAGTCATTTCCCTCTTTTTCTCCCACTTACTACAAAAATGTATCGTTACATGTGCGGATATGTCCCGATTCGGGACAGAGATCTCCTCAAAGAAAAGATAGGCGAGACGAGGGCGTGGCCGGACTGCCTACAAGATGGGCATCATGGCATGAGTCTCTTGGCACTTTGGATACACCTGTTGGAGCCTCACCAGAGGGTGCCTCTAAATTTTACCTGAGGCATGCCATGGCGGCAGTGGAGCATGCAGGGAGTGAGTAGGTTCCTTTACAGACCGTTTGACTGGCTTTTTGCATAGTGTTTTCGCTCCACTCCCACTCCCTCATGTCGGGCTGCCACGGCTGCCATTTTTTATCTTTCCTGGCCTGCCGTAGTGCTTTGAAGGTCATGCTTGCTCGCCCTCACATTAGAATTGTATTAAGGACATTATTTCTGGCGACTGCACAATGCATCTGGAGATGGAGAAGTTGTTTTGCGTCCCTGCTCAGGCAAAATAAGGTACTCCTCTTCCATATGACATACTGACTGAGAGGTATCGACAGGTAGTTGTAACATTGCTGATTTTCATCAAAAACAGACTGCTATTTATTATTCCTTATCATATATTTATAGTCTTGGCTATTGGCTTGTCAAGAGTCCCCTTACTTGTTTGGGCATCATATTAGAGGCTGCAAAATTCCTTCAGGCCATAATCACACTCTCCTCATGTCTTCGAGTACAGACTATGCTTCTTCCTCTTACATATAAACCAGTGTCATTACTTATGACCATGCCACTTCACTGCAAAGTCTCTAACAGTAACATAATAAGAGGCAAACAAAGGATCCTACCTCTCCGACGAAGACAATCTAACAGTAGAAAACTTCACGGAGGAAAGAAATAATTTAAAGCTGTTGTTGATGGAAACGGATTGAGGAGAAATGGTCAAGCCTGGATTCTAAGGTGTCTGAGGTAGAACAATGAATTAGTGACATCCAAGATATGACTGATGAGGTTGAGATGATGTCCAAGGAAATTTACTGAAGACTTGGAAAACCATAATAGACACAACACATCTACAGAATTTTCTGAGGAAGCAGAGGGTTCTGATATGATTTCCTTTCTCAAGGTTCACATTTCAAAAAACAGTTGGCCTGAAGGATGACGCCTATCTCAATCTCCAAAGAGCACATTGCGTTGACCCTAAAACTTCAACCTCATCTTCATCAGACGACCAAGAGACATTATCGTTCTTTCTTTTTTCAGTACTCTGATCTGATGAGTGTCCTCTCGGTGGCTAAACAAAGAAAGCGAATGCTGTGGTCTGGTCAGAAGGCCTTTTTTCACAGGTTGTTTCAAGAGCAACAGCTGCTCAATGGAAGGAATTTCTTTTACTACTTATTGCTCTACGTTCCATGAATGCTAGATATGGCCTGGTGCACAATTGCCAATTGAGCATTACTTACAAGGAGAAATCCTTGAATTTTGGATCTCCGGAGGACTTAGACAAATTAATCTGTCTTCATAATAGAGAGGACATGGACCTTGGGAAAATATTATTTAATCTTACTTATGTTCTGATATATCTTTTTCTTATTATAGGTATAGGAAACATCCTTTACCCCACATTCACAACAACAACATGCCTTTACAACGCGGTCACTACCCCGACTGCAATGTAACCATGGATTACTTTACCAACATTCAATAATATGTGACTCCCATCTTAAATTTAGTCCTAACTGTAGCAAGGACAAGATTGAATTCTTGAATATCTGGATTCAGGTGGTTGATTGAGTTATTGAGGTTTCGCTGTACACAAAGCATACTGCACAAAATACTCTCCTTCAATATGAGAGTTATCATCCGCGTATCTAGAAGGACAGCATACCCTTCAGCCAATTTCTGCGTCCCCGCAGAAATTGCACTTCTATCCAGAAATATGACTTTCATGCGGAACAATTGAAAAGGAAACTCCTCAATAGAGGATATCCACATAGATTAATCAAGGAGTGCTACAAGAGGGCCAAATATTACAAAAGAGATAGCATTCTCCAAAACAAAATCAAGAGGAATGATAACAATCTGGTTTGCATCACCAGACAAGAGGGCCCGATTCACAGAATTAACTTAAGACAAAATCCTAAACTTACAACTTTTGGTATTCACAGAATGCACTTACTACTTTTGGTATTCACAGAATGGATTTACGACTACTAACTTTACGTCCGCACTCGGGCCGGAAATTCCGGCCCGGAAGCGGAGCTTCCGGCCCTGAGGCGGAGCTTCCGGCCCGGAGGCGGGGCTTCCAGGCCGGAGGCGGAGCTTCCGGCCCGGAGGTGGGGATTCCGGCCAGTGGCGGAGATTTAGCCATGGGCAAAATCTCCACCTCTGGGCTGGAAGCTCCGCCTCTGGCCCGGAAGCCCCGCCTCCAGCCCAGAAGCCCCGCCTCCAGGCTGGAAGCTCCGCCTCCGGGCCGGAATTTCCGGCGCGAGTGCGGACGTAAAGTTAGTAGTCGTAAATCCATTCTGTGAATACCAAAAGTAGTAAGTGCATTCTGTGAATACCAAAAGCAGTAAGTGCATTCTGTGAATACCAAAAGCAGTAAGTGCATTCTGTGAATACCAAAATGGTAGTAAGTTTAGGAATTTGTCTTAAGTTAGTTCTGTGAATCGGGCCCTCTAACTTTAACTATAAGTTACGCCAGGTTATCAATTCTTCTTGGCACATCCTTAATTCAGGCAGCCATACTAGTACTCTACCTAAACCCATTTTTGCATTCCGTAGGAACAAAAACCTAAGGAATTATTTGGTCAAATCTATACTGCCAGACAGGAAAGAAGCTGTTCAACGTACCATTACTGGAATCAATCTCATCCTTGGCACACACGAATGTGGCAATTGCCATGCATGTGACCTTGCCATAGTTACTACTACACTGGAATGGGGAAAGAAAAAATTCCTGCTAAAAGAAATTACGAATTGTAGAACCACTAATGTGGTGTACCTTATCCTATGTCCCTGTAAAAAGAGCTACGTCGGGGAAACCAGCAGGGAAATGAGGGTGAGATTTAGTGTACATAAATCTGCCATCAATAACAAGTACATTGGAGCGCCGTTGGATACACATTGGCTTGATCACCAACATTCAATAAAGGATCTTCAATGGACTATTCTGGAATGAGTACATTACCCTAAGGATGGCAACATTGATGCCCTGAGACGAAAACGGGAGGTGTTCTGGATCTATACCCTACAGACGGCCGAGACAGACCTTAATGAATCCCTCCCCTGGGAGATACCTACTATATGATCTCCTTATCTTTGACATTTTTCCTTTTTTGACCCTGCTGGGTCCCAGGTGCCTACTATGTGCTGGATCTCATTCCTGTTATTGAATACATTTTCTATTCAGAAGAAATTTCACAAGTCACATTATTTACTTTATGCTTACCTTATTAACTTTTTTCATTTTTAAAATGTGAGACCTTCTGTGATCATGTCCATTTGCCTGGTTCCAACATGGCCGCCCCCTTATGAACAGTAGCTACCTTACTTAAGTTACTTGTTCTACCCTGAGAGTGAGTTAGCTGTTTTTTGGTTGCTGAACCTTTGATATATTTTTTACAGGATTCATTACACTTTGTTCTGAAATATAGGACCACTAACTGGTATCAACACACGTCATAAGCATGGACTTCCGAATTTATTTATATACAAACTTACACTTGTTCCCGTATAGACTGGTATTATCCCTTCATTATTTTATTATTGTATCATCGCTGTGACCAATCTATAGAAGGAGGATACTTATTTCTCTATAGGGTTAGCCTTCTCAGTCCGGGATATTTACCTCTCCAATATGGTGGCCATTTGGATACTCTTGTCCTACGAAGTAGCCGCTGATGTAGTCCATGGTGCAGGTTTTTGTAATTAGAGCCTATTTACACCCCGTGACCCCATTGGGGACCGCATATAAGCCAGATGATAACTTAGCACTTCGATCGTATCCTCGGAGGACACACACCTAGACTCCGTTATACGTATTCTTGGCGGAATCCGCTTGATGTAAGTGATCGTGCCACTTTCTTAGATCTTTAGAGGGTGGAGGGGACACATTTCTATGTGATTCCTTCTATTTGGTTAGAACTATGTGTATATCGGTGTAGAATTAACTGGGTATCTGCCTGTTTCCTACAGCTCCTTCCATTTGCTGTATATATTTGATGCTCTGAGTTGGCAGCGTCCACGAAGGAAATCTCTTAGAGTACTATATTTCCCCACACTTGGGATTGGCCAGTTGATCTTATGTAAGTGTGACTTTATATTTAGATTGTGGGTTTCAGTTTTCTGGAGTGTTCAATACATTTGGGTGTATACTTAAATATATCTTTAATTTCCCTCAGTCTTTATGAAGCGGGTAGTCACCTGAGAACCTTTTTTACGATGTACTGCAGCTTATGAGACATGCCCTGAGGCTATTGCTGGTGAATTTTATGTAAGGCCATTGCAGTTGTTTTTTTCTTTTGCATGAACCATGTAGAATCTCCAATTCATATCGCATTCTGTCCATTCTTGTCCCCTAGTCCTCATCTTTTAACTCCTCTTCGTCACGCATTGGACTAGGCGTATCCAGGGCACTCGATGTGACACCAAAGAGATAGTATGTATTATTTTTCTCTACTTCGTTTTTCATAGTGTGCCACCAGGCCCTCAGGTCCTCAACTCATTGCTCTATTTTCTATAGATACCCTAATTTTGATAAGGCAGTCCTGCCTAAGTGGTGGACTCCCTGTTCCATATCTAGTCTCCCTTGCCTGAGTCGAGGACTCCGTGTTCCATATTTAGTCTCACTTATATGGACTAGCTCGTTTTTGGAAAGTAGGTCATTTTCTGTTTTATCTCCTTGATTTCCCCTCTGTATTGGGCTCATCTTGGATCTGTTTTCTTCTAAGTATCACTGATTTGGATATTGTCACAATTTGTTTCAATTTATATGGCATGTTGGGTGATATGGTTTCTCCTGTACTACAATACACAGGCGGTTGTGATGTACCTCTAGTCACCTTGCTCCTTTCTCTTTTTAATTATAAAATGTAGACATTATATATAGATTGACTATGTCTGCTTGTTGTCACAGAATATAGTATTTTACATTGTGTAGAGCCCGTAATAATATATTCATGGTGACGGACGGCTCCTTACCACTGAATGAAAATATGAACTCAGCGCCCTGATGAAGGATGGTTTAAAGTACATGGTACCCCCGAAACGCGTGTCGGCGAATCTTCGTTGTTTATGTATGTATATTGTGTGTAATTTGTCATTTGTGTTTTCTTTGAAGTTCAATGTGACATTTCTTTGTGTTTTTTCACATTAAATGGTTATTTTCTTTATGTTATGTGTGGAGACATGTACAGACTCTGTATGATTCTTTCTGTACATGTTTGGGGCTCTTATGTAATGTATGTATTTCATCCATACTTGTTTAGTGACACATTTATTGTATATACATTTGTGATGAGATTTTTTACAAAATGAAAAAAATATATTTTGATAATAAATGAAGTAAACTATATTTCTGTGGGACACTGTTTATTCTTGATGTAAGGGGTCAGATATGTTGTCCAATACGATGGAGTGTGTACGTAGTGAATCAGCGAGTGAGCTTGGGAGTGAGTATGGGAATGAGAAAGTGAGTGAGGGAGGGAGTGGGTGAGTTAATGTGTAAGTTAATGAGTTAGGGACAGAACGTGCCATTGCGTTAGGGAGTGAGCACCAAAGGGACTGCCTGGTTGATTTAGCAAACTTCATTGGACAAGTTTGCAATACCATAGTCAAAGCAGGGTTGGAATGTGGAGGGCTCCCCAGGATCACACTGAAGTGTTTTGTCAGAACTGTATGTGTCACCTCTAGTGCTGACACACTTCAAGCAAGGCCTGCAAGGTAGGATTAAACTACTTTGTAAAGTATTTGTATGGGCTATATTTCAAAACACCTAATCCAAAGCATAGATATTATATTAAAACAAAACTTACATATAACAAAGTAGAGAAAATGCGTTGAATGTAAAATTATTAGGTTAAGCTTAGGTGTAGGTTTTCAGTTTAGGTGTATAGTAAAGTATAGGTTTTGGTTTAGGTTGTTGGGTTCTAATTTGTAATTCAGCTGGAAAAACTTTACAAATTGTTACTTTATAAGCATTTAATTAGAATATTTCCTATGATGAGCACTGGAAGAAAAACGAGTCCGGATCGTCTTTTCTAGTTTCCAGAAGACATACCGGCATGAACCTATGGTGGTGATAGCCGCTAAGACACATGGCCATTTCACTGAGCCAGATATGCATATTACAGAAGCGTTGAAAACAAACATCTTCAAACACATGATAGGGAAGCACAAATAGAAGAGGAATGATGATGCATTCAAGCGTCTTTCTAGCGTCCCCACCTGATCAGCTGGGTAGACTGAGATGCCAGCGTGCGTGTTATTGAAAATGTGTGTCTTGTTTATTTGTCACTGGCCCTCATCATCAGTTACAGTCTTATATAAGCCGCGGCCTCTGGCACAGTGAGAAATTCAGAGAGAGCCCAGGACAGTAGACGACAACCACAAGACACGCACAGGTGAGCACTAATAGGGGGGCTTTGGCAGCAAGACAGTGTGACTAGAGGTGGGTGAAATTCCCTTGAGGTAAGCAGAACACAGTCATTTAGCCTGTTTTTTCCCACCCGAGTAGAATTGTTGCTGATCCGCTGCTCTGTGGGCAGGAAGAAAATCAAAAAGCACATTTGTATTTTGAAGTACTGTGAGGGGCCTGGCAATGTATCAAACTTAATACTAACTGCAATAATTTACATACATTGCCAAGACTCCAAACAGTCTACTTCAAAGCAAAGCAACTGTCACACAAGAGCTCCCCTGCTGCAATAGTTCCATTGAAGATCACTGTCAGGGGCAACCCACTGTAATTACCATAATGTAATTACCATTAAAGCAATTATAATGGCAGGCCCCTGACAGTGAAGGGCTGCATAGGAGTTTCTCATTGCTGGTGACCCTCAATGCCTGAAAAGAGGAATTCATGTTTAGAAGGAATTGTTGCCTCCATTCCTCCTTTTTCAATCCAGGGTTGGCAGATGTGGATACAGATGAAGGGCATGTTTACAATATTTTGGCGTTGGGCAGCACTGCAAGCCTTCTAGCTGCACCACACCACGGCAAAGGAAAAAGGCAGCAATGCAGCGAATCTACAAGTTGCAGCACATTCCTGTCCTTTCTGCCGGGGCCCAAACTGCAGCTGAGCGCTAATGCAGGCACCCTTGCACCATGGTGCTAGGGTGTCTGTGTTGTTGGCATGATTATTTTTGTGCAGTAAGGGACACCTTCCTGCACAGAAACAATCAAAGGAGGCATTTTCCTACTTCTATGTCTGCTGCAGAATGCAGCACATGTGGAAAGAGCTTAAAATGAGGAGAAATGCTTTGGCAAAACATTAGTTTTGGCACTCCCCAGATTTACGCTATGTTGTAAATCTGGGGCAGTGTCAAAAGCCAGGGGTTTTGCGTGGGGGGTCACTCACAGCAACATCCATGGAACGCCCCTTCCATGCAGAGCAAGGCATTACCTTACTCCATCTTTACCAGGCCATAAAATATGCCCCAATGCTTGAACTGCACTACCCTATGCATATAATTTCAGCTACCCTTACTGGTGCCCTGGTAAATGTCTTCCCACCATACATTCATCCACAGCCCTCTGTTATCCATGGTCCAGACACACCTTTGATGGAGCCTGCCGGGAATCAACCGCAGGTCACCGAAGCATACATAGCTCCACCTGCATTTGGCATTCATGGCCCAGACCTGCCAACTAAGAACTAAGAAAAAAGTCATTGTGTGAGAAGGCGGTGGGACCTTAGAGGGTGCCAAGAAGTGCCAATGTGCACCCCTTTCCCCCAAACCCTCCTTTTGTAAAAAAATTAAAAAAAGCTTGCTGAGGCTGGTGCCTGTTCAAAGCCTTGAAAGATGAGCTAGATATCTACTCTTTGCGGTGGTTTCCATCTTGTCTTTCCTTTCACAGTGTGATATTTGCTCTTTACTGTGTGAAGGGAGCTGATATTGTGTAACACATTGTGGCACTGTGTGAGCTGGCTGGTCTGCATCAACCTCTGGCCACCTGTCATCCTCACACTTTCATGCACCTGCCCCCACGGTCGCTATCCCTAAACTTTCTCTACTTTCACTAGTCCAACATGCCAGAATAGCTGGCACCTTCCCGTCATTGGAGGGCCTCAGCTGCGTATCCCAGCCACATATCCATTCCTCTTGCAGGATCCCCATCTCAAGGCATTACCTGTGCAGAAGCCGGCTCTATGATGACCAGGTTTCTAATGGACTGCTTTCGCTTAATTTGCGTAGTATCAGTGCTTAACTTGCCCCCTTGTATGCACCCACCCTCCTTCATTTCCTTTGTTCATGGTGTTGCCCTCTCTCACCCGCCTTCTCTTCCATTGTCCTTTTGGTGCCGCCCGCACATCTCTCGCCACTGATCTCTTTTGAGATTTCTTGAAGGAAAGTAATTTATACAGAACAGGTTGGTAGCAATTAGCAGCTTTGGCGGGCAGAAGTGTTAAAAGTACGATCGCTTGAGAGCCAGCAGGCTCTGGGTAGAGGACTGCCAGTGTGAGTAGATGAAGGGGCCCCCTCAGCTCTTCAGTAGAGAGCTGTGTGTCTCACTCTCTAAAGCAGCTGCAGCAGTCTGCAGTCTGCTCTGAGCTCCTCGCGCTGCCGACCTAGGGGCATAGACGTAGTGAGGGGCATTGGGGAGGGCAGCAGCTGAAAGGCTCTCTTTACTGGCAGGCAGTGGTTATACGGGGACTGACCATCAGTCTTTCTGTCGGTGGTGGACAGGGGAGCAATGTTTGTGAAAGGAGTCTCTCACCGTGTGAGTTGGCAGGTCTGATTGTCCATGGTGTTCGTCTTTCCCACCCTGCTTCTCTTCTGTTGTCCGTGGTACCACCACACATCTCTCCTCTCTCTCTTAACAATAGTCACAATCCCCCCTCGATGCCAACATACTACTCCTCCGTGGCTGGCAGCTGCGTCTTTTACTCCACAACCTTTGCCATATGAGTAAATCTGAGCAAGCTGTGTACTTTATGTGCCTCAGGCATCTGATCTTCCAAAAGTGAAATTTCTTAGCACTCATAAGAAAGCTGTGTTGGTCACTATACAAAGCTAGAAATTTGTACATTTAGATATAGTCATATGGCTCAGATGTCGGTATGGCTGGGGCAGAATCAGTCAGATGCCAGGTGTAACTGCATGCACTGCCTTACTGAGAGTAGAACCTTTGACCTGCAGTTTGCTAGATTGTCTGTGGGTGAGTTAAACCCATGAGCTATCAAGGAGTATGTGACCTGCAAGTTCAGCTTCTTTACAAACATACTTTACAACCTGCTGCCAATGAAGGGCATGACAGCCGGATGTTACTATCTGGCAGGTCCAGTTCAGCCTCATATATGGCTACTGAGATGGATTTACCCCTTCGGATTGCCAATTTTATTCTATCATTCATTCAATATTACACCAGGACCATATAGCCTTCTCCACTCTTAGTAAGGCGTCCTATGTCATGGAAGTCATTCAGAAACAGAAATACCATTACATGTACTCGTGAACACTAGCTTAGATTTACACAACCCCCTTCTCTTGCTGAGCCTAAATATAGTAATGAGCCAGGTGTGGGACCTGAGCACTACTTCCTACTTGTTTTTGCTGGGAACCCTATAATATCTTTGTCATCCTTGTTACCTGCTGCTTTCAGTCCAGCCTGCACCTCGTTGATAGGGATTAAGACACACTGGGTTCTGATCCTAGCTGTCCAGACCTCTCTATTTCAGCCTGTGAGTCACCATAATACAGGCAGGGCACTCTCCCCTAATATCCCACGAGTGTAGGGAAATCAAGCTGCTACTTTTCTGTCTCTGCAGCTCTGCATGCCCTGAGATTGCAAACAGCATGGTTCCTTTTAGGCAGGTGTTAATTTTGATCTTTGGGGATGTGCTCTACCATGCCTCTCGCCTCTCATTCTATTGCCACTGTTCCTACTGACGACCTCACAGCTCTGTGTTAATGTGGCATTCAGGCTGTCTCCCTCTCTCTCTCTCTCTCTCTCTCTCTCTCTCGCTCTTTATTTGGCAAGAGGGTCTTCCACCTTCCACTACACCGTGTCCATCCTTCGCACAGGCAAAAAGGTCCAACACTACTTCTTTTCATATTTTAATATATGGCTGTGCATCTCCTGCGTTTGGCATTTAGTGTTGGCGTTCCAGTGACTATCAAGCATTTCATAAGTGAAACTAAAGGGCTGCATTTGTTAAGGTTAGAGCTTGATGGTAGCGCTCTACAAAATGCATCTGTTGATGTCAAGCACTCTAGCAGTTTCTGCCCCCGTGTATTCTATTAATTGACATCTTTTGCAGGAATGTTCTCTCATCTTCAGAGCACCACAGAACTCTGAGAAAACCTAGAAAAAGGAGACCACTGAAACCACATGCATGCCCTTGCCATAGCTTATGTGTGACATTACCATGGATTCAATGCGTGTATTGTATGAGAAGCATTCTACTGTCAACAAATGTGTGACACTTCAAATGACACTTTTAGCAAGTAAAAACACACAATGAGATTCATGTAAATAGATAAATATCAGAAATTAACCCCTTTGGAAAGAGACACTCTAAAAAAAGCATTGAAACTGCTTCAACACTCCTGAAATGGAAGGTCAATAACATGAGGACACTGTAAACAATTGTGTCACAATGATAGTAAAAAATAAACTGGACTTTCAGAAGAAGTACTTACATTTCTTAAAGTTGTATCAGCAATATGTATATGCCACCTAATTTCAATACACAAAACAGACCTAGATGTGAAATACTACAGCTATAGAAATACACATGACACTGTTAATCCAAGGATATGCAGTAACTAAATTCAATCCAGACTAAGTGTAATGTTTGACCATTGGAGAGAATAGCAAATAAGAAGGCAAGATCTAGGGATAAGAGCACAATCAAAGCTTTCACTGCGATGAGGTACATGAACCAGGGACTGTTCTATGTTCCTACATTTTTGGCATTTCATACCAGTGACTACATTTGTTATAAAATAACACACAAAGCTAACATCTTAATTTGTGCTCCCATGAAACTCTTTTTTTGGATGGAGAATATCTGTAAAATGCTTCACCACAAGGCTTGAGACTTTGAAAAATTTACAGAAAATCTTTTCTCTCAGGACAACAGAAGGTGGTGGCTCTGGATAATCTCAGCTCACCCCCTTTCACCCTGCCTTGTGGAGTCCCACATGGCTCGGCTTTAAGCCCTTCCTTGTTTAACCTTCATGCGACTCCACACTGGTGACTCTGATCAAATCATATGGCTTCATGCTTGTGTCCTATGCAGATGACACCCAAATTGTGGTGTTGGTGGCTAGAAACCCAGTCGTCATTGACACACGATTTTATAACTGCATTCTGTACATAGGGAGATGGGTGAGCAAAAACTGCTTAAAACAAAACTTCTCTAAAACTGAAATCATGATATTTGGTAGGAATTCCTCCTTGTGGTCTCCGATATGAAAGCCCCATGAACTTGGCACCCTCCTCTTAAGTCAGCTCATTACCTTTTCGGCAATCTTTGTCAAATCGACCCCTAGCGCCAAGACGCCTCCGGGCAATTGCGCGTTCTATAAATTTTCAAATCAATTTGAAGGTCAGAATAATCACATCACATCACACCTGCGTCTTTTTACATGTTGAAATTGTTTAGGAACGTTCTCCCTTTTATTCCGAGAAACTACAGAAAACTGCTGTGTCGCTCTCATTGAATCAAAGCTAGACTACTGCAATGCCATCCTTTGTAGTAAGGACTCCCTTAATACGTACATACATTGTTAAGTTAGCATAACCACGTTAGAAGTTAGAAAGCCATCTTGCTGCCTTTGCACACGACACTGCATTCACATGTTATTGCTTAAACAAACTGCTGACTCGAGTTTTGCCTCACACGAGAGCAATCTGTTGTTACCATCCCGAGCTCTGCGCAGCGACCTTGGTCTGCACACGATGTGACAAACAGTCTGAGTTGTTAGACAATGCATGTTTTCCACTCTAGGTTGATCGACCCACTATTTAGTCATAACACACGAGCAGCTGCACATACCTGAAAGTTGGTGCTTTTAATATCACAGACATCATGTTTATTATTCAGACCGAAGACGAGCCTTCCTGCGAGAAGACTCCTGATGCTACTGTGATGTGATTTCACTAAGCTGATCTTTGAGGTATGGGGTCCCCTATTCAAGCCTAAGAGACCTTCTATTAGCATAATAATAATATTAGCTTCTTAGTAAAGGGAAAGTGGTAGTATCCACTGTCATTATAACATGATTACCCCTTTTATATTCTATGGAATTGTAACTATGTTGATGGTTTTAATTTTAATCATTTGTCTGCTTGTATTAGCCAAAGTACTGCATATTAGGACACGTGGTCTATAAAAATAAACTCTTTTTATTTTCACCGTGTCTCTGTTGATTCTTGTTGTGGACTGATGTGAGAATAATATACGAACAGGTATTTCCGATTCCCACCATTCCTGAGAGTACACTGAGTCGCTTGTTCTGGGTTGTCTTTTCATTGGGACCGCCGAGCTAAATCTCGGATAACGAATGGGACACTTATGCTAGCCGGATACTGAGTTCTGGGTTCTGAGGTGAGTTTCTGGTACACCACAACTCACTGAGGTCCTGGGGTTCTACGCATAGTTCTGTGTATAAGCAGAATCCCTGCAACATGGCGCACCTAACGTTTGGTCTATGAGTTGAAACGCCTTAGTAGTGCTCGCGTTTGTCCACAACACCCTCATTCTTGTTTCCGGATAACAAGTCTGACGGATTTAAACCTACCTGTTTCTATTGATATAGGTTTCTTCAAGCTTGATAATTAAAAAGGTTATTGAACCCTTGTGCTACTGGATAACTCAAGTGTGGCTTGTCCTTATGGCTGTAGATATTGCGGCGCATAGCCGTGCAGCTCTGAAACGTCATTTGACGCAGTATGGGGTGCCGGACACTGGTATGGACGTCATCTTTGTGGTGGGAGCCGATGCGGCTCATCCCTATGAGTTGTTCTACTCATGGGTGACGATTCCGGCGGTAGGGGATGATAACACCTTTCATTCTTACACTGCCGCTGCCGTGCCAGCGAACTATGCGCCGTATAGGACACAGGAAATACCAATATCTGCTTGGCAGCATCTTATTTGGTTTAATGGCTCCCTTCCCCATGTGGTTATACCGCCGAGAATGGGCCCTTTATCAATTGCGGGGGCCACTTGGCCGGTACTAGCCGGATTTACGCCTCATCCCCGTTACCTCACAGTGACGGTGGCTGAGTTGCGTGTACTGCACACTGCCCTAATTACGGTATATAGGGCGTTGGTGCAGTACGTGTCGCGCAATGTGCAGGCGGGGCACCTGCTGTTGCGGGGCAGCCTACTGATCACCACGCGGTGGTCATTAGTCCTGTTATGGTTAATTCTGTTATGGGCAAGCGCCCCCAAAATAGGGATGATTTCCCCTTTTGGCTTGCTGAAAAATTTGACCAAATAGAAGCGGTATACCCGAATACTACTCCTGTGGAGAAACACAGGATCCTCACCATTAGTTTGCCTAAAGACTTAGTCCCCCACATAGACGATTGTGTAAATTGGGGCAAGGTCTTTGCAGCGACGTACGCGCAGTGCTTTGGCACTCCGTCTATGTTGCAGCTGCCCTCCGTTATCAAAAGAGTTCAAGAGAACCATGGTGCGGAGTCTGCGATAGAGTTAGGGATGCGGCTCCTCGGTCAATTTGACCTGGTGGCTACCATGATAATTGGAAACCTAAAGGGGGATGCTTTGCATTTCCAGGTTCGTAATGAACTGAAGCGAGTTGCCGAGGAGGACAAACCGCAGGAATTTGCGAAAATAATCGCAGAGGCATATCGGGATTTAGGTCGTAGCTCTTTAGGAGTTAAGCCTGTCATAAAGAATCCCGATCTAAAACAGCAGGGTAAGGCAGAAACGTCTGGTAAGGACGAACGACCCATTTTTCCAAAACAAAAATGGCAGTTTAAACAACAGGGAAAGCAGCAGCAACAGAAACAGGGCTCTCGGCCTGCCTCTCCCGTACAGTCAAGTAGTGAACGCACTTATGATCTGCGCGATCGTGCTACTATAAAGTCTCCTGATAGATTTCAGGTTTCTGAACAGCGCTCTCCTCGTTCTTCACAGGAAACATCGGCTACACAGTCCGGTGGCGGAGGCGGTGGCAAAGGTCGGGGTGCTCCACAACAGCGTGACCAACCCCGACAGACTGAAGGTAAAGGCAAGCAGGACGAATTTGCAAGACAAAGACCCCCGTTTCAGAAGAAGAAAGTGGCGGCTCTGACGGCAAGGTATGCCTCAGATAGTGCGGACACAGCTTCGGAACCGGACATGGGCGCTGACGCTCCTGGACAGCGCAGCGGAAATTACCATAGTCCGTCAAGCTCTGCGTCCATTTCTGGCGGTGACAGCAACTGATATATCGGTTACTGTTGAAACAGCTGACACCAGAGTGGCACCCCCTGACAGACTTTATGAAATAGTCTTATTAATTGAGGGTGACATACAACGTACAATAAAGGGGATTTTTTGGGATAATCTGACCACCACCCATGATATCCTCCTGGCGGAGGCAGATTGGCCCCCAGCTTTCATTTTAGAGGCTCCTAGAGGGGAGGAAGTAATCCTCCCATCCTTTGCGCACACAGTGCCTAAGGACCAAGCTGAAGTGTATGCTGAGGAGTGGGCGCTTGCGCTTGCGCCGGCGGTGTATCGTACTCAGGTGGGATGGGACAGATTGTCCCCCTGCCATGAGATTCCATTGCGGTCTATGCCCCAGCCTCAACCTCAATATCCTATGCGTCGTGAAGCGAGACCCCACGTCGCGGCAATCCTTGAACAATTGGAATATCAGGGTGTTATTGAAACATGTGTGTCCCCTATGAATAACCCTTTATTCACTGTAACGAAGCCTGACGGCTCGTACCGTTTAGTTTTGGATTACCGGCACCTAAACTCCCATTGCCGGACCTGCGCGGTACAAAATACACATAGCTCGGCTTTGGTCGACAGTCTCGTGCGTAAAAGGTTTAAAACGACACTTGACATTTCCAATGGCTTTTTTAGCCACAACCTGTCCACACTGAGTAGCCAGTGGACGGCGTTTACTTCGGGCGGCAAACAAAAACAGTTTACAAGATTGGCCATGGGTTACAAGAATAGCCCTGGCGTCTTTTCTGCTCGCGTGGTTTCTCTCTTAGAAAGAATAGACCCCGAAGCATACTCCTATGTTGACGATATCTATCTTACGGATGATGAGCTTAAGCCACATCTGTCTCGGGTCGACAATATTATCGTGAGTTTTGCAGACTATGGCTACAAATTTAATTTTGCGAAGTCACACATCGCAGAATATACGGTGTTGTTTTTGGGCTACGAGCTCAACAATGAAGGTAAGGGGTTAGCCCCCCCCTTTCTGGAGAAGTGTGCACGCTTAAGTGCTCCTACGACACTGAAGAAATTACAATCTCTGCTGGGTTTTCTGAATTTCGGCCGTACGTACATTCGTGATTATGCCCAGCGTATCAAGCCGCTTTACGCCTTGGTACAACCTTCGTTTTCGAGGTCTAGCTGGCAGCTAGAACACTCTGCAATTTTACAGTCTTTACAGGCTGACCTTCTTGCTTCACAATACTTGCTGACACGTGATAACCGCACTAACCTGGTAATAAGGATAGTACCAGGCGCGGTGGGGTTCACGTACTTAACGTTTAATGAGGGCGACACAGTCCCCATTGCGTACAAATCCCACTTGTACACCTCTGCTGAATTACGTTTTTCCACGGTCGAAAAAGTTCTGACTGCTGTGCAGATGGCGATCCTCAAGGAACGCGCACTGTCGCATGGGAAACAGATTCTGGTTGTAACACCATATCCTGCTTTAGAGGCAGTGACTAAAGCAAGTGTACCAAATTCTAAAGCTTTGCATCCACGGTGGATACAATGGGCCACAACACTGACGTCGCCAGATGTCACTTACATCTTTGATGCCTCATTACAGACTCAAGAGTACTTGCAGTATGAATTCGTTCATCCGGCACCTCTGTCTTTGCGCCCGCTCGAAGAATACCATTGTGTCATATACACTGACGGGTCTGCGCAACCCGCAATTGGATCGAAGCACGCTTATTCAGCGGCTTGCGCAATTGTCGTAGGTACATTCGTAAATGGTGAATTCCAATCTGATGCAGTGCATACGCAGTCATTGGGTGATTGTATCGCGCAATTAGCGGAGCTCCGGGCTCTGGTGCTTGCACTGGAGTTTGCTGATCCCCGAGTCACTACTCTTATTGTTAGTGATTCCTTCTACTGTGTCCAGTCCTACAATGACAATTTACACTTCTGGTCTCAGAATGATTATCGAGACACGAAAGGTAGCACAATTAAGCATAAAACGCTATGGGTTCGAGTGGCAGACTTTAAAGAAAGTCTCCCTCTCGTGAGTGTTATTCACACTCTTGGTCACCAGCGGCTTGGTGTCCATGCTGTCGGCAACAGCTTAGCTGACGAGGCAGCGAAAACAGCAGTGGCTACATACTTAGTGGCAGCGGTTACAAGATCCAAAAGTAGGATTGATGATGACATCTTGGCAGCTATTGCTGCTACAGAGAAGGGAGGTGATTACCCGAAGGGTTTTCCCTCTCGGTATATTTATCATTTAAGTCCTGATAACGTCCCATTAGTGAGGATTAACGACGTTGGTGACAGAATTATTCCCAACGCGGACTGCAGACCAGCACTGATCCTAGCTGCGCACGAGGGGTTGGCGTCAGCCCACGCCGGTGTGTCAGCTACAATATCTCTGCTACAACAACGTTACTGGTGGTTTGGTTTATATAAACAAGCGCGCGCTTATGTTCTTGATTGTGACATTTGCCAACAGATTAAACCTTCTACTGTTGCGCGCCCGCCACAGACACAGCTGTACATCTCTAATAAGCCATTTGGTTGTGTTTATTTAGATCACTGCGGTCCTTTTTCTTCTGATACTGCGTACAAGTATATCTTGGTTGCAGTGGATTCGTGCACACGTTTTCTATGGGTATGGCCACAAAGGAGTGCTGACTCGCGGACTGTCATCAGGGATTTGCGTGTCTTTGTGGGAACTTTTGCGTGTGGTACCTTCCATTCTGACCAGGGCCCTGCGTTCGCCTCTAAGGCTTACAAGGAGGCTATGAGAAATTTGGGGGTCCTAGTCAAATTTTCGTCTCCCTACCGACCTGAGGGTAATAGTGTGGTGGAGCGAATGAACCGTGACTTAAAGCAATCATTGACAGCACGTGTTTTAGGCACAGGCCGGAACTGGCTAGCCCATTTGTATAACGTTCAACGTGCACTTAATAATCTCCCTAGAAGGTCTCTGGGTGGGCGGACCCCGTACATGATGCTCTTCGGAATCAGAATGTTTGTTCCAGACCTTGATGGTCTAGACATTGCGGCGTCGACCGCACCCTTTGACGTAGATGATCACTGTGCTGTTTTGCAGACTCTACAAGAAGCCAGAGACTCTCTTTCGAAAGAACATTTGCCCTCCACATCTGAAGCTGAGGTTCAGATTCCGGTAGTCGGCTGGCTACCCCGAGTTGGAGATCTGGTCCGTGAGAAGGTGGAGAACAAGAAGGAGTTCAGCCCCTCTTATCGTGCACCGGTTCCAGTGCTTGGAGTGCAGGGTACAAGAACAGTCATTTTACCTCCACTTCCTGGTCGCAAAGAAAACAGGTACATCTCTATTGACAATGTCAAACTTCAGCGAGTGGCCGATACTTCTTAGTGTGACTCCGGCAGTTTCATGCCAGACAATACAAAGAGATTCAATGTTGGTTCCTGCTTCTAACACCTTGTCTGATGTTGCCATCGAGATGCATTCAGTTACTGATCCCTTGCTGATAGCACCGGCTGGTGGTTTGCCCGAAGAGACTGAGTATGCTTATCCTACACGTGGACCCTCGCCTGTTTTACAATCTACGGCACTTGACCAGTCCCGTTTTTCCTTTGACACTAACTCTTTGCCCGCAACTCCCACATCGAACATTGCTGTTTTTGTAAGTTGGTTTAAGAGACATTTTTTGATAGCCCCTTGGACATACATCTGGTTGCTGCTTTTCAGTATTTTTTTGTTCATGTCCATTGGATTTGTTGTAGTTTTCTTCCGTTTGGTGGATGGCCATTATCTCAAAGAGAGATCGACAATTAGACTTATCAATGGAACTTTGGCCCCCCACTCCTCTTCCCACTTCATGAAAAGGGACCAGACTTTTGTGAATATTACTGCCTGGCCCGTCATGGATGGAATCGCATGGGATGCAGTGAAATTTCAAATTCATGGGCCTACAGAGGTCATTAATGTGCCTAATGTATTTCGTGTTTCTATGGGTGATGTAGTTAAACAGAACATACGTTCTGACTATTGGGATGTACACGTCATTGAAGCACTGTTTTCAGATTTGAAATATTATGCCGCCTTTGATGCTGAAGATTTGTATGAGAATGCGGCTAATTATGCGGAACAGTATTGTTTTCAACATTATGGCAATCACTTCCTGCATAAAGCGAATACATTTAGAAATTTTGTAAATTTTACCCAGTGGGAACACTGTCCCACCCCCTCGTTTGGCAGTTCACATACATTAGTTGATAAGTTTACTTATTTTACTGATTTCAGTGTTTCAGCCCCGGCATCCTTTTATTTTAAAGTTATGCCTGAGTCTGCCTCTAAGGTTCGACTGACACACACCAAATTGCTATATTCTAAGTCCTTTATGGATGAGTTGTCAATCAAAGGTTATGATCTATGGAAGGCTACTATTGATCTTAAGTCGGTTTGGGGTTCCAAACCGTGGCAGGTTCAGGGAACTGAAGCTTTACACCGTGCCTGTCTAGTACCAAATCATATGTTGTTTTTAAATGCAACCATCTTCCAAACCACCTGTTTCGGATTGGCCACTTCTAAAAAACTAAATTCGCCTTCTGTGCCGGATCTGGGTGCTTACCCTAATTGGAATAATCACACAGATCTGTCCCTTCCTGCTTTGCAGTTATTAGTTTCTAATTCATCTTTCAATATTTCGAAATTTAATAGTGAGGGATGGTTAATTTGGCAAAGCAGTTCTGATACCTGTCAACGTCGTTTTCTAGGACTAAAACCGGGGTTTACTCAAGATCGCGTGGACCCCCGGTTTGAGTCGTCACATACAGTAACTACATACTCTGTAGGGAAATTGTGTCAGTCCTGGCTGCGACATTCCACCTTGGCATCTGTCAAAGTTCATTTATCAAAATTACATGACAAAATAGATTTGAATGATTTTGTTAAAGGTCCTGTGGGTGGCAGATCCAGGAGATGGGCGTATGCTATTTACAACGAAGTATGGAAACTGTCGCAAGTTGAGGCAGCTTCAAGATTGAGAGCTATTGATCAGGCTAATATGGAAAAAGTATTGGCAGTTATTGATAACAGCATTAGCACTCTGTCTTCTCGCATTTATACATTAGATAATATTGTTTCTTCAATTGTGGACATTGTGCAGGATGATATGTCTGTGTTGTATCATGGTCAAAACCAGTTGCGTTCTGTTATGCTGTTTGCATGGACATTACAAACATTGAAGGCAGGGAAGGTCCCTTGGGACTATCTGAATACAACATCTTTATTTCTTCCCTTTAACCTTACTGACAAACAGCAGTTCATGTCCATGAAGGATGCTACATATTCCTTGCTGCATATTGAAAAATTGGAGCCGTTACCTTTCTCTGTTGCGGAAGTCGATTCCGCTGTGTGGCTCTTACACGGATTGATAACTCTACCGTTCGCACTTTTTAAATTTACCTCTTGTATGAAACACTATGCTCTGGGTAGATATGAACAGCTGGGTACCGCTTTCATACATGAAGTCTGGTCCCTCCCCTTTACGTATAGATGTACAAGGGACGGTACTGAGGTTTATCTGAAGGGTGAAGAATGTACAACGTCACCTGATCATTCTGTTGTATGTAAGCACATTCAGTTGCACGGAGCTTGCAATGTACACGCCCCGAATTTGGCCTGCGTCCTCAAAGGTATCCCGGTACCAGTGATTACGCCATCTTTCACGCTGCTTGCAAACGGTAGTTATTTAATTTTAAATAATGAAGCTTGCTGCGGGATGTTAATAGGGATCCCGTATATAGTAACTGTTACACAGAGGGTTGTCTGCTGCAATAACGTTCTGTTTCCACCCCCGCATGGGAGGCTAGTTGCTTCTATCTGGCCTTCGATTCCAACCTTGAAAGCAGAGTTCAACAAGATGAGCAGAATAAGAGCGCTATTGTCCCAAAAGGAGGTGCCATTGACTTCCTCCCGGGAAACATTTGTCCTTCACGTAGCAAATACGCGCACTGAGGTACAGGCACTTTTGAATACTGACCTCCCCCTGCATTTTGGAGCTTTGATCCAAACAATTTTCAATGCCTCGTCCACGACTGGCCTGGCTCATTTTTTTAAACTTGTGGGCTCGGGCCTCGTGACCTCTTTCCAAACTATTTTTGGTGTGATTCCGGCATTTTTTCATTCTATTTTCTCGAGCGTCTTTGGAGGTGTCCCGTTAATTCTGGCGCTAGTGGCAGGTGTGCTACTTTTACTTTTCATCTTGCGGAATGGATGCTCTTTCTGTGCCACACGACAGCCTGTCCTGCCTGCAGCTTCTTCGTGACAGGATGCTTGATTAATATGGTGTCCTGCCGTTGGCGACTTTGAGCCTGGCATATGGATTATCCTTCCGGTATTCCTACTTCACCTGCGTGCAACCTGTCTTCCACTGCCTAGATTGTCCCTTTGAATGGCCTATGGATTTGTGCTTAACCAACATGGTGTCTCCGGACCCGGATTATGATCGACTGATGAGGCCCTTAGTGTCTCACGAGTCTGCCTGTTCTGGTGTTCGGATTATGGCCTGCTGTGCGGCGCATGGTATCCTGGGTAATTGGGACATCGTGAGAGCGGCATATGACTTCTTGGATATGTGTTATTTGGAAGTACACGCTGGTTGCCCTCTGATGGTGCTAGAGGCTCCGCTAATAGAAGAACATGTATGTTCCTTTTCTTTGATTAACTGGATGGCTGAAACCTTCAGTGGCCGTGCCAATGATTTTCTGCTGGAAGCAGTGGCCACATATGCTGCATATACTTTCATGGATTGAGTGAACTATCGTCCACTGTGTTTTCCTCACGTGTCTTGAATGGTCCTTGTACGACAGCACTTCTGCCCGGTGAGGCGTTTTTTCATTTTTTCACCCCCCACGGCACGTTTGAGGTTTTTTGTTTTTTCTTTCCACCTTTGGTTTTTTTCCTATGCGGACTTTGCCTGAACTGGTCAGTGTTTTTTAAATTGGATACGCCTTGTTCTGCTCTGTCGCGCTTGAGCTCTGCGTTCTCTCTTTTCTTGCATACTAAGTAGTGCTTCGATCAAGGGGGCATGTAGTAAGGACTCCCTTAATACGTAAATACATTGTTAAGTTAGCATAACCACGTTAGAAGTTAGAAAGCCATCTTGCTGCCTTTGCACACGACACTGCATTCACATGTTATTGCTTAAACAAACTGCTGACTCGAGTTTTGCCTCACACGAGAGCAATCTGTTGTTACCATCCCGAGCTCTGCGCAGCGACCTTGGTCTGCACACGATGTGACAAACAGTCTGAGTTGTTAGACAATGCATGTTTTCCACTCTAGGTTGATCGACCCACTATTTAGTCATAACACACGAGCAGCTGCACATACCTGAAAGTTGGTGCTTTTAATATCACAGACATCATGTTTATTATTCAGACCGAAGACGAGCCTTCCTGCGAGAAGACTCCTGATGCTCCTGTGATGTGATTTCACTAAGCTGATCTTTGAGGTATGGGGTCCCCTATTCAAGCCTAAGAGACCTTCTATTAGCATAATAATAATATTAGCTTCTTAGTAAAGGGAAAGTGGTAGTATCCACTGTCATTATAACATGATTACCCCTTTTATATTCTATGGAATTGTAACTATGTTGATGGTTTTAATTTTAATCATTTGTCTGCTTGTATTAGCCAAAGTACTGCATATTAGGACACGTGGTCTATAAAAATAAACTCTTTTTATTTTCACCGTGTCTCTGTTGATTCTTGTTGTGGACTGATGTGAGAATAATATACGAACAGGTATTTCCGATTCCCACCATTCCTGAGAGTACACTGAGTCGCTTGTTCTGGGTTGTCTTTTCATTGGGACCGCCGAGCTAAATCTCGGATAACGAATGGGACACTTATGCTAGCCGGATACTGAGTTCTGGGTTCTGAGGTGAGTTTCTGGTACACCACAACTCACTGAGGTCCTGGGGTTCTACGCATAGTTCTGTGTATAAGCAGAATCCCTGCAACACCTTATCAACATTCAGAAAAGAATTCTGTAAACGCTACAGGCCATTCATAACGCAGGTGTTAGGCTGCTGCTGGTATTGTAGTAACAACAAAAACAGAGTGTGGAGGGTCCAAGGGACTGAATTTAAAGACCTGCAAGGAGGGTGTCCCCTGCTTACAACATACTATAACACAAAAACTCCTTGGGTCTAAGCTTACGACGTGTGTTTGAAGTGACAGATTATGTTAAGGTATCGACTCTCACTAAAGGAGAGATATCCCTTTAGGATGATTACCCTCACTCACCAAAGGTGACATGCTTCATCATTTGGGAATCTCCTCTCAGTGGAAAAACCTAGTTCCACTGAGGGCTACAACCTCCTCACAGTGAGGGAGGAGCTCAGGGATGTTTTAAAGTAGAAGCTGCTACACTCTCTGGTCCCGTGATGAATAAGGTAAAATGCAAAAAATCGCAGCACAAAGTAAAAAATAAATGTGATTTAAAACTACCTAGTGAGTAGCAAATGGATCTAACTTTATTGGCTTGCTCCCACTGGCAGGCATAAAAAAAAAGTGCAACAGCAGTATGGAAATTAGACTGCTGATTGTGAACACACGGTCAACATGTTTCAGCCCCTCTGATCAGAAAAGTATCCGGGCTTTTGTCAGGACCATAGAAATATACAAAGCTGCTGGTTAAGTGAAAAAACCCATAAAGGTGCGAAAACAAAATATTGTTGTGATACTAAACCATTTTCCAGTGTATTCTTCAGTAATACTGGAAATACCTAAAAGAACAGAAATTAGGCATCTGTCCTGTCAGTAACCCATAATTTGTGAACAACAACACACAACAAAATAAGTTGATAAAGGGCCTTATTAGATGTCCCTTACATCACCACTTTCAAAGGTGGAAAATAACTCACCCAATCTGATGGATATTTATAGCCTCACCTCAACCTGGCGACAGTTCAGGGAAGAGGGCCGCACTCTACAAAAAGAAAAGTATAGCACTCTGTGTCATGTGTCTGACTCATCAAGTGCCCACAGATTTATACATTAAAAAAAAACTTTAAAAAAGATAGGAAGACACGTACTGCTCAAGTTCCTGAAACAAAACATTGTCTGCAGACTGAAGATAATGGCATAGAAGTGTATTCTTAAATTTCTTTTCAAATCTCTCTCTTCATATGGCTCATTTTAGGAAGTCATAACTCTCTTCTTAAGCACGAGGTAAGGTCATGTTGCAATACCAATTGCCACAGGTATTGCTAAACCTATGTAATATCATGCTTAAACCTATTGTAATATCAAGCAAATGTCCCACTTGCTAAAAAATTACTGAGTGTTCCTAGCGCCACAAATCAACCATACTTGCACGGTAGTATGTGCTATGAGAACACCTAAACAATTAAGCAGCGTGTACTCACCTATCCATCGGTAACCCGTCGCAGACTGAGGCTGTGACCGGAGGCACCGATCAGAAGGCGCCGCTCGAATTTAAAGTGTTTGCAAACTGCTGCTCCATCCCCGTAGCAGGTAAAGGACCCCATAGTAGTTCGTGAGGTGCCTGATCAAAAGAAGGGGGAAGTTAGACATATATGCGTCTGCGCGGCCTGCTAATGCTGATCATCGCGCGCATGTGCAGTCAATTTCAGGGGGAATTATTATTATTTTTTTATCATGTCGCGTCCAATTGAAAATCGTACAATGGTTTAAAAACATGGACCGCGAGTGAGCTGTCTAAAAAACATGATTGATCAAAAACATATTAATAAACACTACATATCATGAGCGCAGTTTATGTTGATACCAAACACTGATCTCTACGTGCCTGTGCAGGATTGCTCAATAACCATTAGCACAATTAACATATTGCATGAAGTCCAGAATTCAGTCCTAAGATGAAAATGGAGGGATCACTTTCATGGCCAGACAAGCGTGTTAAACATACCTCAGTTGATTTGTAAATTGATAATAAAACACCATGATTTAAATTGTAACATTTTGTCAGTGTTACAAATTTGGCTTCCCTATGCCCCAATAATGAATACAACCCTAAAAGGCAAGAACCTATATAGCCCTCTATTAGTAGAAGTAACACTTGTTGGCTATAGATAGTAGGGAATATCATCATTCAGGCCTCTAGTATAAGTATGAAGCCTAAACCCCCAGCGTTGTTCACGATTGAGCAAAAATTTGGAAAACTCCATAATATGTTGTGGAATGTAAGGTTGCTCGAGGACTACCCAGCTCAAATCAGTGTCTGAATGATTAACCCCTTCGCTGCCAGGCTTTTTCCCCTCCTGTGCCACGCCCTTTTTTGGCTATTTGGGGTAGTGCGCGCTTAGACCCCTGTAACTTTTTGACCACATAAGGTATCCACGCCAAATTTGCGTCCTTTTCTTCCAACATCATGGGGATTTTAAAGGTACTCAGGATTTGTGGATTCTCCCAGCGGAGTCACAGAAATGAGCCAAAATACAGCAAAATTTTGGGTTTTTTTGGAAAAATTTGAAAAACGGGCTGCAAATGAAAGCATCTGGGTTTTTCCCTGCAAATGTTATCAAAAAAGGGTTTGTGGGGTTGGAATCACCATTTTCCCAGATTTTCGGGGATACCAGACTTTTGTCAGAAACCCAACATTTTTTACACAGTTTTGGCATTTTTCTGGGACATAGCCTAATTTTGCTATTTTTTGTACTTTTGACCTCCTTCCAGTTAATGGCAGAAATGGGTACAAAAGCAATAATGGATCCTGGAAAGCTATACATTTTCGAGAAGAAGACAAAATTCTGAATTCAGCAAGGGGTCATTTGTGTAGATCCATCAAGGTTTTTTTATAGAAACTAACAGTTAAATATAGGATAAATTGAAAATTAGTTGAAAAAAAAAGCCTTTTGTGTCAACGTTTCACCTGTAACTTCTTCTAATTATGACAGCTCTTTGAAAGCAATATACCATTACATCCGCTGGACATTACTGGTTGTGGGGATATATAGGACTTGTAGGTTCACCAAGAACCCGACGAACCCAGAGCCAAAAACTGAGCAGCAACTTGCAATGGTTTTTTATTATGTACCGGGTATATAGTAATTATTCTGTAAAAATGTGTACATGGAAAAATCGGTATGAAAGACACCTATGTATTTCTGAAATGGGAACAAAATATTGAGTTTAGAAACAGTAGATATTTGCACATTTCTGAAATTGGGGATACTCATACTAGAATGAGAATTATCAGTCATTTTTTAGAATGACTTCTTTTTTACACAATATCTTTCATTTGGAAGGCAGAAATGCATCGAAAGTCAATAGATAATAACAGTTCCTTTACAAAAACTGAATTACCCTAAGTCTCCCGATAAAAATGGTACCTCACTTGTGTGGGTAGGCATAGTGCCCGCGACAGGAAACGGCGCAAAACGCAACGTGGTCACAACTCAATATCGCAGTGAAATTTTACCCTTTTTTGGCAAAGTGCCTAGCTCTAGTTTTTGAACCCTAGCTCTACGGGCACCTCGGGAAACCTAGCAAACCTATACATTTTTGAAAACTAGACACCCAGGGGAATCCAGGATGGGGTGACTTGACGGCCTCCCACCAGGGTCTGTTACCCAGAATCCCTTGCAAACCTAAAAAATTGACAAAAAAAACAAATTTTCCCCACATTTCTGTGGTGGAAAGTTCCGGAATCTGCGTGGATCCACAAATTTCCACCCACCCCGCGTTCCCCAAAGTCTTATGAGAAAAACGGTACCTCACTTGTGTGGGTCGGCCTAGCGCCCGCGACAGGAAACGGTGCAAAACGCAACGTGGTCACACCTCAATTTCGCAGTAAAAAATGACCCTTTTTTGGCAAAATGTCTAGCAGTAGTTTTTGAACCCTAGCTCTGCGGGCACCTTGGGAAACCTAGCAAACCTATACATTTTTAAAAGCTAGACACCCGTGTGCTTCCAGGGAGGCATGGCTTGCGTGGATCCCCCAACGTTTCCTTACCCAGAATCCCCTGCAAACCTCAATTTTAGCTGAAAAAATCACATTTTTCACATATTTTTGTGTGGGAAAGTTGAGGCATCACCGGGCTGACACAAATTTCCTGCCACCCAGCGTTCCCCCGGGTCTCCCGATAAAAACGGTGCATCACTCGTGTGGGAGGCCCAAGTACCAGCGACTGGCAAGGCCCCAAAACGTATTGAGGCGACATGAAAATTGCCTACCTCAAAACGACCTGGTTTCGCAAGGGGGGTCACCTGGGTTTTTGGCCCGGTGCTCTGCGGCCACCTAGGGGAACCTACCAAACCCACACATTTCTGAAAACTAGACACCCGGGGGATTCCAGGGAAGTATGGCTTGCGTGGATCCCCCAACCTTTCCTTACCCAGAATGCCCTGCAAACCTCAAATTTAGCTGAAAAACTCACCTTTTTCACACATTTTTGTGTGGGAAAGTTGTGGCATCACCAGGCTGACACAAATTTCCTACCACCCAGTGTTCCCCCGGGTCTACCGATAAAAACGGTGCCTCACTCGTGTGGGAGGCCCAAGTACCCGCGACAGGCAAGGCCCCAAAACGTATTGAGGCGACATGAAAATTGCCTACCTCAAAACGACCTGGTTTTGCAAGGGGGGTCACCTGGGTTTTTGGCCCCGTGCTCGGCGGCCACCTAGGGGAACCTACCAAACCCACACATTTCTGAAAACTAGACACCCGGGGGATTCCAGGGAGGCATGGTTTGCGTGGATCTCCCAACGTTTCCTTACCCAGAATGCCCTGCAAACCTCAAATTTAGCTGAAAAAATCACCTTTTTCACACATTTTTGTGTGGGAAAGTTGTGGCATCACCGAGCTGACACAAATTTCCTACCACCCAGCGTTCCCCCAGGTCTCCTGATAAAAACGGTGCCTCACTCGTGTGGGAGGCCCAAGTACCCGCGACAGGCAAGGCCCCAAAACGTATTGAGGCGACATGAAAATTGCCTACCTTAAAACGACCTGGTTTTGCAAGGGGGGTCACCTGGGTTTTTGGCCCGGTGCTCAGCGGCCACCTAGGGGAACCTACCGAACCCACACATTTCTGAAAACTAGACACCCGGGGGATTCCAAGGAGGTATGGCTTGCGTGGATCCCCCAACGTTTCCTTACCCAGAATGCCCTGCAAACATCAAATTTAGCTGAAAACATCACCTTTTTCACACATTTTTGTGTGGGAAAGTTGAGGTATCACCGGGCTGACACAAATTTCCTACCACCCAGCGTTACCCCGGGTCTCTCGATAAAAACGGTGCCTCACTCGTGTGGGAGGCCCAAGTACCCGCGACAGGCAAGGCCCCAAAACGTATTGAGGCAACATGAAAATTGGCTACCTCAAAACGACCTGGTTTTGCAAGCGGGGTCACCTGGGTTTTTGGCCCGGTGCTCAGCGGCCACCTAGGGGACCCTACCAATCCCACACATTTCTGAAAACTAGACACCCGGGGATTCCAGGGAGGTATGGCTTGCGTGGATCCCCCAACGTTTCCTTACCCAGAATGCCCTGCAAACCTCAAATTTAGCTGAAAACATCACCTTTTTCACACATTATTGTGTGGGAAAGTTGAGGCATCACCGGGCTGACACAAATTTCCTACCACCCAGCGTTCCCCCGGGTCTCCCGATAAAAATGGTGCCTCACTCGTGTGGGAGGCCCAAGTACCCGCGTCAGGCAAGGCCCCAAAACGTATTGAGGCGACATTAAAATTGCCTACCTCAAAACGACCTGGTTTTGCAAGGGGGGTCACCTGGGTTTTTGGCCCGGTGCTCAGCGGCCACCTAGGGGAACCTACCAAACCCACACATTTCTGAAAACTAGACACCCTGGGGATTCCAGGGAGGTATGGCTTGCGTGGATCCCCCTACGTTTCCTCACCCAGAATGCCCTGCAAACCTCAAATTTAGCTGAAAACATCACCTCGTTCACACATTTTTGTGTGGGAAAGTTGAGGCATCACCGGGCTGACACAAATTTCCTACCACCCAGCGTTCTCCCATGTCTCCCGATCAAAACGGTGCCTCACTCGTGTGGGAGGCCCAAGAACCCGCGACAAGCAAGGGCCCAAAACGTATTGAGGCGACATGAAAATTGTCTACCTCAAAACGACCTGGTTTTGCAAGGGGGGTCACCTGGGTTTTTGGCCCCGTGCTCGGCGGCCACCTAGGGGAACCTACCAAACCCACACATTTCTGAAAACTAGACACCCGGGGGATTCCAGGGAGGTATGGCTTGCGTGGATCCCCAACGTTTCCTTGCCCAGAATGCCCTGCAAACCTCAAATTTTGCTGAAAAAATCACCTTTTTCACACATTTTTGTGTGGGAAAGTTGTGGCATCACCGGGCTGACACAAATTTCCTACCACCTAGCGTTCCCCCGGGTCTCCCGATAAAAACGGTGCCTCACTCGTGTGGGGGCCAAAAACTCATAGGACCCCCTTTGCAAAACCATGTTGTTTTGTGATAGGTAATTTTGATGTCTCCTCAATAGGTTTTGGGCCCTTGCCTGACGCGGGCACTATGCCTACCCTCGCAAGTGAGGTACCATTTTTCTCTGAAGACTTTGGGGAACGCAGGGTAGGTGGAATTTTGTGGACCCACGCAGATTCCAGAACTTTCCGACAAAGAAATGTGAGGAAAAAGTGTAATTTTGAACAAATTTTTAGGTTTGCAATGGATTCTGGGTAACAGAACCTGGTGAGAGCCAGTGAAGTCACCCCATCCAGGATTCCCCTCGGTGTCTAGTTTTAAAGAATGTACAGTTTTGCTAGGTTTGCCTACGTGCCAACTGCGCTAGGGCCCAAAATCCAGAGGTATGCACATTGCTAAAAAAAAAAATCGGAGCCCAGTGGGCTTTCTGCCGCCCTGGGGGGGAATCGGGGAAGGGGGTTTCATCCTGATATGCCCCTAAAGGGGCAGAAAGACTGTGGCTATTTTTTGTGGGGGTGGGGGCATTGGTATGACCATTTTGGGTAGCCCCCACTCCCACGCATAAAAAAAACCTGCTTACTCGCTGGCGCCTACTGGGCTTTCTGCCCCCCCCCAGGGGGCAGATCAGGGGCCACTGCCACCATCTGCCCTCCCGGGGGGCGAGAAAGACTGGAATTACTCTGGGGGTGGGGTGGGGTATTGTTCTGCCCATTTTGGGGAGCCCCTACCCCTACACTAATAAAACAAAAAAATCCATGGTTTCTAGTCGCATTCTGCGCCCCCTGGGGGGGCAGATTGGGGGCTACAGCTCCCATCTGCCTCCTGGGGGGCAGAAAGACTGACATTTTTGTGGGGGGGAGAGTGGGGGCATTGGCGTGCCCGTTTCGGGCAGCCCACACCCTAAAAACAATTGTGCCCAAAAAATCCCTGGTGTTTAGTGGGCTCTCTGTCCCCCCCGAAAGGGCAGATTAGGGGCCAATGCCCCATCCGCCCCCTGGGGGGGCAGAAAGACTGTAATAATTGGGGGGTGGGGTGGGGTGGGGTGGGGGTATGGGCCTGCCCGTTTTGGGCAGCCCCCACCCCTATTTTTTTTTTTTAACAATTCCCTGGTGTCTAGTGGGCTTTTTGCCCCCCCCCGGGGGGGCAGATTGGGGGCCGATGCCCCATCTGCTTCCCAGGGGGGGCAGAAAGGCTGTAATGGTGGTGGGTGGGTGGGGGCATTGGCGTGCCCGTTGCGGGCAGCCCCCACCCTAAAAATAAAAATAAAAACGAATCCCTGGTGTTTAGTGGGCTTTCTGCCCCCCCGAAGAGGCAGATTAGGGGCCAATGCCCCATATGCCCCCCGGGGGGCAAAAAGACTGTAGTAATTGGGGGGGGTGGGGGGATGGGCCTGTCCGTTTTGGGCAGCCCCCACCCCTATTTTCTTTTTTTTACAATTCCCTGGTGTCTAGCGGGCTTTTTGCCACCCCGGGGGGGCTGATTGGGGGCTGATGCCCCATCTGCCCCCCAGGGGGGGCAAAAAGACTAAAATGCCCAAAAATACACAGGGGGGAGCAAAGGTTCTTGCCCAAGGGGCCGCTCCCCCCTCCCTGGTGTCTAGTGGGTGGATCCCTGCTTGGGGATCGCCCTCCTGTGGTGATCCCCAAGCAGGGATTCACTGGGGAGGGGTACCATTATAAAGGGGAGATTCTCCCCTTTCCAACGATACCTCTCCCGTCTTTGTACGTGCTCATGGGGCTGAGATAGCCCCCTGAGCACGTACAAAGTGAAACCTGAAATGAGCCTCTTGGCTCATTTCAGTTTCACTTTCACTATAATGACGTCGGCGCGACGTGCGCGCCGATCGTCATTGCAGTGAAAGGGAAGGGGGGGCCTCGAGTGCTGGGGAAGCTCTTCCCCAGCTCCCGAGGCTATTTGTGCAGAAAGGGAATCCCTCTGGTGCCCGTACCAGAGGGATTCCCTAGGGTATGCCTCATGACTCATGACGAGCTTGACTCGTCATGGGCACAGCGCGACTGTGCTCCATGACGAGTCCAGCTCGTCATGGGCATACAAGGGGTTAAGATCTATAAAGTGATTGGTCATTTTTGTTGACCTTTTCTTGCAGCAGATAGTACTTTTATGCTCACGAATTCTCGTTTTCACTTTACGTGTAGTCACACCCACGTAGTGCAAGCCACATGGGCATGTGATCATGTAAACCAATTTTTCACTGTTACAATTAGAGTGCTTTGACAGTATCCATGGTCGGTCAGTCCCAATGTCTATTTCAGTACTGTGTCTAGTTTGTACACACGTAGCACAGGAACCACAAAGGAAATGCCCCCGTACAGGAGGTAAATCCCATAGTGCTGTTTGGTATCATGTCTTTCTCAATGTGGGTCTTGTGTGTACAATCTGATCCTTAATATTGGAGCTTCTTTTAAAACCAAATAGAGGTGGTGGTGTAGGAGAGAACCCAATATTGAGAATTTTCTAATGTTTCAGAATGCTCTTCTTTGTGTCATTGGAATTCCCACTATAAGTATTAACACGTAAGTCTCTTTTGTTCTTCTTTGGGTGGAATAATCTCAATTAGATCTTGCCTGTTGTTATTGGCTGCTCTTTTTTTTGAGTTACGAATGGTTCTTGCCGGATAGTTCCTTTCCTTCAGTTGAAGAACTAGTTCTTTAGAATGTTCCTCATACTTCGTCAAGGATGTGCAGTTGCGTCGAACACGTAAGAATTGCCCAAAGTACAAATTCTCACGGAGAGCTTTTGGATGAAAGCTCAGATATGAAAGTAGTGAATTACGTGCCGTAGGCCTGCGATAAAGTTCAGTGCCCAGATTGTTTAATTCTGGGACGATCCGCACATCTAAAAAGGGTAGACTAGTCCTGGAGAATTCAAAAGTAAATTTAAGAAACTCTTCCTTGTGTTCAACCATTGATGGAATGATATAATGAGTTCGGAGGACCCCTCCAGACCACAAAAATGTCATCGATATAACGCTTACATATTTAGATATGTTGTACATAGGGATTTTTCTCTTGCAATATCTCTGTTTGTTCAAAATTGTGTACATAGAGATTAGCCAAACTGGAAGCGAAAACACTGCCCAAGGAAGTACCAGAGGTTTGGAGAAACAATTCTTCTTCAAATTTGAAGAAATTCTCCTTCATGGCCAGTGTGGCACAGGCCATGATAAAATGTACCGGTGTTATACTATCCATGGTGGTGTTCTTGAGCAGTTTCTCAATCGTTGACAGAGTCTTATCTTGTGGTATACAGGTGTATAAAGATTCGGCATCGAACAAGACTAAATAGTCCCATTCAATATCAAAAGATGTTTCTGCCAAAAGGCGTAATAGGTCCTTGGTGTCTTGTACATAAGTAGGCATTCTATGTACTATACTGGATGTACTGTCTAAAATGCTGGGTGTAGTCAATATATCATGGGCCATGCCTCATCGAAGGCTAGGCCTTGTATTTCTGCCATGTTAGTATAGCACCACATCTGCAGAGTAATGAATCCTAACAAAAACGAGCAGCAAGTGGACCTCTGTCAAAAAGTAGAGCAATAAAATTTGTATCCCTACCCTAGGTAGATACACAAAGTAAAAGACCTGCGGCCCAACAGCCGCTGAAATATAGTGTCCCCTACTTACAACATACTGTGTTATAGTATATTGTAAGCAGGGGACACCCTCCTTCCAGGTCTTTAAATTCAGTCCCTTGGACCCTCCACTCTCTGTTTTTGTTGTTACTATATTTGAGCGTCTGTTGGGCCACGGGTCCTTTACTTTGTGTATCTACCTAGGGTAGAGATACAACTTTTATTGCTCTACTTTTGTTTGATATTACAATAGGTTTAAGCATGATATTACATAGGCTTATCGATACCTGTGGCAATTTGTATTGCAACATGACCTTACCTCGTGCTTAAGAAGGGAGTTATGACTTCCTAAAATGAGCCATATGAAGAGAGAGATTTGAACAGAAATTTAAGAATACACTTCTGTGCCATTATCTTCAGTCTGCAGATAATGTTTTGTTTCAGGAACTTGAGCAGTACGTGTCTTCTTATGTTTTTTATTATTATTTTTTTTATGTATAAATCTGTTGGCACTTGATGAGTCAGACACATGACACAGAGTTCTATACTTTTCTTTTTGTAGAGCGCGGCCCTCTTCCCTGAGCTGTCGCCAGGTTGAGGTGAGGCTATAAATATCCATCAGATTGGGTGAGTTATTTTCCACCTTTGAAATTGGTGATGTAAGGGACATGTAATAAGGCCCTTTATCAACTTATTTTGTTGTGTGTTGTTATTCACAAATTATGGGTTATTGACCGGACAGATGCCTAATTTCTGTTCTTTTAGGTATTTCCAGTATTACTGAAGAATACACTGGAAAATGGTTTAGTATCACAACAATATTTTGTTTTCGCACCTTTACTGTTTTTTTCACTTAAGCAGCAGCTTTGTATATTTCTATGGCCCTGACGAAAACCCGGATACTTTTCTGATCAGAGGGGCGGAAACATGTTGACCGTGTGTTCACAATCAGCAGTCTAATTTCCATACTGCTGTTGCACTGCTTTTTATGCCTGCCAGTGGGAGCAAGCCGATAAATTTAAATCCATTTGCTACTCACTAGGTCGTTTTAAATCACATTTATTTTTTACTTTGCGCTGCGATTTTTTGCATTTTACCTTATTCACCACGGGACTTTAGGATCCCAGAGAGTGTAGCAGCTTCTACTTTAAAACATCCCTGAGCTCCTCCCTCACAGTGAGGGGGTTGTGTAGCCCTTAGTGGAACTAGGTTTTTCCACTGAGAGGAGATTCCCAAATGATGAAGCATTGGTGAGTGAGGGTAATCGTCCTAAAGGGATTTCTCTCCTTTAGTGAGAGTCGATACCTTAACATAATCTGTCACTTCAAACACACATCGTAAGCTTAGACCCAAGGAGTTTTTGTGTTATAGTACTGCTGGGTATTCTAAAATATAACTCAGTATCGCAATCTCTAAAACAGCTGCACTAGCTTCCGATCAGGTATGCATTGCATTTAAGTCCTTACATGATACTGGCCCTATATAACTCAAAAACACATTTCTTTCCTATATCCCTTCTATATATGCGATCGGCATCCTCTCATATCCTTGTGATTCCCAGGTTTAAGAGATCCTCCTAGGGTGTGAGCAGTTTTATAGTCTGCATGGCCAGACTGTGGAACACTCTGCCCCTCAACCTTAAAAGTACCATTGATCTTTTGGCATTTTGGAAGGCACTAAAACTTCGCTTTTTAACCAATAGAAACACTGATCTTCACCTATCATCTTCTATTGAGTAGTTTTGCTCTACTCCTTTTTGGTCCAGCGCCTAGACACCCCCGGGTAGAAGTGCGTTTAAAAAATGCTTTTTTCATTTCATTTCATAAAAGACAGTGTTCTACGCAGAGACAAACTAGAATGAAATATGTTTTAATTTTTTGTTGTTCTTGAAAATTCCCATTCCTCATCAACATTGCTGTGCGGCAATGTGAAGAGGAGTATGGCTACTTTTGAAAGAAGGAAAAACATGCTCCTCCGAGTGCCAAGTACAGTGAATTCACTCTCAATGGAATGGCAAAGTACATCCACCCTGTATGACGCAATCTCACCAGTGACACAGTCTATTTAAATTGCAGCCCTTCTCTTTATGGATATGTACTCAAAATTGGTGTCTTGGAATTGTGCTTATTCTTGTTCTGAGCTCCTTAAAAAGTGGAAGACTGTAGCATGCTTGAGCATGTGATCATGACATGGGAGGACTTTCAAAGCATAGTTTACCACATTCTGGTGACTGGGTCTTCCATTTGCGGCAAGAGTTTAAATTAAGAAACGCAGATAACAGAGTCAGAAAGAATAGGGAGCAGACTTCAGACTGAATGGTCTTGACATACTGAAGAATTCTAATTAATCTGACCCTGCTAGCTTTCTTACTATCATTTTTACCAAGAAGTATGCACATAGAGCATCAAAATGTTTGTTATTCTGTTTTCAGGGTTTCAGTTGTGAAGAACCAGAATAAACACCCACAACACAACAATGAAGTCTGCTATTCTTCTTCTGTTCCTTGGAGTCTATGTGTGCTCATGTAAGTTTGATGCAAAACTATTGTTTTTCAAGTACAGTTTTTATCTGTCAATCGTAAATTGTGTGCTTCCGATAGGGTTTGGGTAATTACAGCTGTGGGAATTCAATGGATAATTTGGAAAATACTTGGCCAGTCATTAGAATTTTGACTGTCCAAACACACCTTAATTCATTGCCTACTTGGTATGTTTTGAGTGTTATTTTCTGCTCAAACGCCATTGTACAAACATATGTGCAACAGTATTTTGGACACATTGAGGTCAAAGGATAGGGGTGAACAAGGTGTGGTATTGAGATGGTCCGTAATCCTGTTTGAGTAGCAAGGGGGATTGCTGATATAAATTATAGCTCATCACTGCACAAAGCCATTATTAATAGAGCTGTACATAACCAGGGCTAATTACAATATTAGGAACTTGAAACACAGTCTCTGTCTTATGTGCATGATGTTTAAGACACATTTAAGAAAACAGTGTACAGGAGGCTTTCTGGCAGATATAGAGTATGCTATTAATTTCAACAAAGGAATCTGTCAAAGAATCAAACGGAAACCACTTTCCATTCCGCCAGGGACATTTTTAATGGCATTTGAATACAAGGACATCATTCATCTTTTAAACTGTTTAATGTGGAGGACATGTGCCCAACAGTATCTCAAATCTGTGGTAAACACACAGGATGAGATGGTTACATCACCTATCTAGCAACATAGATAGGCGGAATGCTGAACATTGTCGAGCATTCACCCCGTCATAGATCTGGGTTTAATCCATCATTCTTTTGCGCGCCACACCACCCCAGTTTGAATCCATCCAAATGCAAATCATTCTTGGCCCTGCTCACCATGAGAACCATCCAGTCCACCATGAACTACCAGGCCAGGTCCTCCTGGGACAAAAAGCATTCCGGGACCAGTTTAGGACTATCACCCCTCATCAGTCAGACTAGCTTGAATCCAGTGGCATAGCGAGCATGTGACCCATTTCTTGGCACAGCCTTGCCACTGAGGACGACTGGTCCCAGGATGCTTATTTTCTGGCCCAGGAAGGACCTAGCTTGGCAGTTCGGGCTGGACTGTAGGCATGGGGGAGCAGGGTCCGACTGATTTGCATATGGCTGGGTCCAAACTGTGGTGGCATGGCGAGCAAAAAAAAGATGAATTTAATGCAGATCTGTGACTTAGGATGAATGTCTGAAAATGTTCAGCATTCCGTCCATCATTTTATGTGTTGCTACATCACCTATCTCTCTTTCATGGGAACCTCTTGTGCCAGCACCAGGAGATTCCTTGCTACCTATCTATCGTCAGAATCTCTTCCACTCTAGGTGAACAAACATTACGGACTGGCACACAAATTGTTTTCTATGTTCTATCCACTGCAGGGCAGCATGAGGTATGTCTGAACTCAAAGCCTCTCTTTTCCTTTCAAATTAAAGTGCTAAATCTATCATTTTCCCTGGTACCTTCACCACATGCAGAATCCAAACAAGAATCACTGCATGGCTAATTCGGCCTGGCTTGACCACGTGATCAAAGAACTAAAATAAGCCTCCTTTTGGAAACATGAGTTTCACTTTACCATTAATCTACCTGAGCAGGAGTTTGAAATGTACTGAAACTTGAATATTTTGCTAAATGTACATTAATAAAGGGAAGAGAAATTCACAACATGGCCTAGAGCCTGATTTCACCTGCAGACAACTCAACACTCTTCTTTGAACTCCCATGGAGTGGTAGAAAGTAGGCTTATTGCTACATCTCCCTCACCCCCTGCTGTTAATATGAAACACCATAGAACACCAGCAACACTTCTAGATATGCTGCATGTGAATGTGGCAATGTATCCTGGAAAGGAACACTTGATTACGCCGCCCACAAGCTCCCTTCCACCGCTTCTTGAGCTCTGGTATGAGACGACTACCAAAGATCTGTCCCGAAGGATGATGAAACCCACTGGCCCACAAGGAGCAGGATGGTGCATCCCAAGCGGTATGGTCCCAGAATGTTGAGTCTTTAATTTCGTGCTACCTTAATATTGTATCAAAATTATGAATCACCAAAACACCAAGAGAAGAGTAGATGGCTAAGAATATGTGTGCTCATTTTTACTCTCTGTCAGTATTCCTTGATGATATATCTCTCCAAAGAACACAGATTTAGAGATAAGCATAGTAAATCTAGACTTACCTGAAACATATTCACCTTCTTTACATTTTGTTTGTCTATATTATTGCTATAGTATTTTAATAGTACAATAATAAACTCGATATTTTGCCTTACAGTTTTCTCAATCACAGATGGAAAAACTTTAGGCAGAGAGACCCCAACAAGGTGGAGCTCACCTAAAGAGGATGTGATGTCCTTTGCGAGGGGCATGGAGGTGGAGGCAGAGTAAGGGAGCTCCCCTTCCAGCTCTAAATGATCCCAGCAGTGTGTATGCCATTACCACTACACCCATCCCCGTCTTTCGCCCTCAGCGATTTATGTATCTGCTCCATCCCACACTTGCTGCAGCTGCACACAGGTGCTGTACCACACATCCCTACTAGATGTCCCTCGAAAGACAGCACAAATGGAGCAGTACTCAGGTCATTACTTCGTGACAATGAATTAAATCGTTCCTGGAGGGTCCTCTGAACTCAGCAAAGGGTGTGTAATACCTCAGATCGCTAGAAAGTCAGAGGAAGCAATAATCAGCTACCAGATGCACTTTGAAGCCTGCTGACATCTCACATCAGGATAAATAGGAATATTCTTCTTTTGCGCCTCCCCTATTGTAAAATGTGACAGCATTTTCTATGAGGAGAAAATTACCTCAGCCTCAAACTCTCCTAAGGAGAGCTTCCAAATTGCTAAAACCTTAGTAACTCTACCTCAGAAAGCCCAAATCTTAGAGGGGGCACAAACCCGCCGTAACAATCTTGCGGAATTTTTCCATCAAAAAATTCTGAATATCTATCTATCTTTTCCAGTTTTTCATAATGACTCAAGTGCCTGTCAAATGGCAGAATTGGTCGAGGAACCTCAGTTTTCATTAGAGCAATTTCCTCTCCTAGATTTCACCTCACTTGACCTGATCATGTCCAAGGTAACTTCTGGCTCTCCCATTGATCCTTCTCGTCCTCAGTCACTTGCCCTGGTCACTAACACTATTCGTCCCGTCATCCTTGATATACTAAATTTATCTATCTCTTCTGGTGTGGTCCCTCCTACTTGGAAATGTGCCCGGGTGAAGGCGCTTTTAAAAAAACTTCTCTTGATCAGTCCAATCTGACCAATTACCGTCCCATATCTCTTGTTCCTTGGTTGAGCAAGTTGCTTGAGAAACATGTGAACACCATGTTAGTAGAGTACTTGGAGTCCAATCATCTTCTTCACTGCTCTCAAACTGGCTTTCGTCCTCAGTTGGGGACGGAGACTGCCCTTTTAGCTGTAACTGTGGAGGCGAGGAAGATTGTAGATCGGGGCAGCACGGCAGCAATTATTCTTCTTGACCTTAGTGCCGCATTCAACACTGTCAATCATAACATTCTGATGTGCCGTCTTAAACACCTTGGTAATTCCGGCTAGGCCTTAGCTTGGTTTCGATCCTTTCTTACTGATCGTAGTGTCTAACCAGCTGCCGTTAAGCTGCAGGGTACCTCAGGGCTCGTCCCCGAGGCCCACGTTGTTTAATGTTTATATGAGCACCCTAGCTGAGATTGTCCATCCTTTCGGCATAAAAATGGTCACCTATGCAGATGACACTCAGCTCGTGGTGGCATTAAACCACCCCAAGAGGTCATCGGGCTCTCTGGGTCCATGCCTAGATGCAGTTGCCGGATGGATGGAACTTTCTTACCTCAAGCTCAACGGGGATAAGACCGAGCTCATGTTTCTCGGCAGCTCCCTCTCCATCAACCCTGTTTCTTTCTGGCCGGACTGTCTTGGTCCCGCCCCAGATCCTACATCCCAGATTAAGAGCCTGGGGTTATGGCTTGATAGTGCTCTTAGTTTTGATTTCCAGGTCACTAAGCTTTCAGCCACCTGTTTTGGCCTTATGAGGCTATTGCGTAAGATACTTCCTCTTCTTCCCTTCCACGTGAGGAGGATTATGGTCCATGCCCTGATTCTCTCTCGCCTGGACTATGGTAATGCCCTTTACCTGGGATCTCCTCATTTTACCTCACATAAGCTCCAGGTGATCCAGAACTGTGCGGCTCGCCTGCTTCTTCAGATCCCTCGCAGGCAATCGACTGAACCCGTATTGAGGAGCCTTCATTGGCTCCCTCTCAGAGCACGAATACAATTCAAGGCCATGTGCTTGGCACACAAAGCCTTTTGGCGTAAGGGCCCGGCCATTATCCATTCTCTCATCACTCCTTACCATCCGTTGCGTAATCTTCGTTCAAGTTCCTCTTTGTTGTCTGTTGCTGTCAAAATACGAAGATCTAGATGGGGTGGTCGTTCTTTCTCTTTCAATGCTTCTAATCTCTGGAATGCCCTTCCGCACAATCTTCGGACGGAGCCAAGTCTATCGACTTTTTGGAAACTTTGGAAAACCTACCTCTTTAAGGACTCCCCTTAAGCTTTCTGACCACTATCCTTATTTGCACGTCTGCAGCGCTGGGAGGCCTCAGGGTAGCCATGCGCTATATAAGTCTAATATCATTCATTCATTTATTAAGCTGCACTTTAGCCCAGTACACTCACAAATAGATTTATTTGAGATTATCACTAAATGTTTTACTCCTTGTGCTCTAATAATATTATCATTTGACCTTTATTCCCTAATCATCTTAAAAGACAAATCCAACAGGTTTAGTTCAAATGTGATAATTATTTACAGTAAGTTCTCTTTATGAGTGGCTTCCATAGTCCTATTAATGACATGCACGGGCACAGATTTGACTTATGTTGGTGTTGAGTAAACGCAATACTGGCATTTAATGTATATAACATCCATGTGCAGCAAAGGTAGACGAACACGCTTACAGAGAAGCCACTCTGTCAGTTGAATTTAATTATTTTTTTCTTTGTAGGGCAGCTGATGAGGTCTGGTAGGGCAGCTTGACTTCATCAATGCATCACAAAGGTAGAGAAAGATGAGCGAGCGAAAAGGTGCTGCATGCAGCAGATTGGAGACGAGCCTGACAAGGAATGACAGGTACCATGCAAAATCAATACAACTCCTGTTGTATGTGATCTGAAGGCCATCTGCTGTCTTGTGACTTGCATGCTGCCAGCCCACCTGCAGCTGCTCTGTCACTTCCTTGTCAAAGTTAGATTAAGCTGAATATTAGAAGAGGAAAGAGCATAAAAAGAAATAACATTTCCCCAAGCCCAATGAACATTTTATATAAAACATGTTTACTAGCACTATGATATAAACGCAACTCACTTACCTTCTATATATAGCTCGACCTCACTGGCTGGTCCTGAAAAATGCTGCAGGTCACCTTCATCTCTATCGTCCTCCATGTACTAGTCAACCTCCAGCAGGCCCACCTTTATCTCTATCATCCTCTATCTGCTAGTCAGCATCCAGCAGGCCACCTTCATCTCTATCGTCCTCCATCTTCTAGTCAGCACCCAGCAGGCCACCTTCATCTCTATCGTCCTCCATCTTCTAGTCAGCACCTAGCAGGCCACGTTCATCTCTATCATCCTCCATCTTCTAGTCAGCACCCAGCAGGCCACCTTCATCTCTATCGTCCTCCATCTTCTAGTCAGCACCCAGCAGGCCACCTTCATCTCTATCGTCCTCCATTTTCTAGTCAGCACCCAGCAGGCCACCTTCATCTCTATCGTCCTCCATCTTCTAGTCAGCACCCAGCAGGCCACCTTCATCTCTATCGTCCTCCATGTACTAGTCAGCATCCAGCAGGCCCACCTTTATCTCTATCATCCTCTATCTGCTAGTCAGCACTCAGCAGGCCCACCTTCATCTCTATCGTCCTTCATCTACTAGTCAATATCCAGCAAGCCACCTTCATCTCTATCGTCCTCCATGTACTAGTCAGCATCCAGCAGGCCACTTTCATCTCTATCATCCTCCATCTTCTAGTCAGCACCCAGAAGGCCACCTTCATCTCTATCGTCCTCCATGTACTAGTCAGCATCCAGCAGGCCACCTCCATCTCTATCATCCTCCATCTAATAATCAGCACCCAGCTTGTTCTACACTCTGGCATGAACAGCTGAGTGGTGAACTCCAGGGCTAGTTGGAGAACATGCAAAAAGGTCTCTTTCTCAGCAACCTGCCGCTATCTGTTGCTGCAACTACAGCTTGCAGAGTAGCTGTAACAAGCCACCCCTCGCTCTGACCAGAGATAGCCACAAATGAAACAGATCCCAAGCCATTTGGACCCATCAATGTAAAACTACCATTGCAAACACTGCAGAATACCCCTGTGAACTGATACAAACTGTGATGGAACTTGTCAAACAATCAATGGCTGAAGAATGTATATTCTGAAGGTTAACAAAAAACCACAATAAATACTATATCCATAATTACAAGAGATTATGGCCACAGCTCCAGTGATCACATCATACATGTACACAACAAAACCACACAGCAACAGAACAATTCACCATAAACATGTACATTCATAATGATTTGTTTGTCAATTGTAAGTGAATAAAAAGCTAATCTAAAGAATTTTACAATACAGCCATTAAACGGATATCAACTATTCAAAGAGAACAAAATGGCTTCTAATAAAGTACTGGCAAAAATGTTCTTCTTCAATCAAGCAGCTCTTATTTACAAGCCCCTTGCGCCGCCGGTGAGCCACTTTTGACATGGGAAAAAGTGATGTACCGGCGGCGCAAGGGTCTTTTAAATAACCCCCTAAGTTTTCAGACGGCAGAACTGAGATTGCAAAGAAAGACAGAAATAATTGTTGGCTGAGAACAATTGAAAGCCATACAACTAAATAGGAACTAATTAAAAATGAGGAACCACCTTGGTAGGACCAGTTGCTCGTTCCCATAATTATTTTATACAGTTTTAATGGCATAATTGACTCACAAACATCTATTTTTTAATTTAGAGACATTGGTATTCCAACACATTTTGTGATTTATTATATTGCCTAGATATTAATAGTTGGTGGCATAATGAGTAGGAGAAGGGTTTATTACCCATTTGAGTGCTGGTGTACGGGATCCAAAGGCCATATATTTCTTTTAGGTAATTTGATTTGAAGAACATTAGCAATATTATATTTGCACAAATGATTTAGTTGTTTTGAAGGACAATTTGGGTCATTGATTAAATAATCAGGTCCTCAGAACCTGCCAGGTCTGTGATCCTCACCCCACCAAGCTCCAGAGCAGGATCGTTCAATGGATGCAAAGAACCAAGCAAATCTGCCATATAAAAAACCCATAAAACACAGCTAAGATATATATCATATATCTCTGTTTCAGTTCATTTTGTGTTCTTTTTGTATTTTAGGTGTTAGGCCATTTCCATTTAATAATTTCACTTGCACCCAAGTATCACCATAAAATTCTAATTACAATTGGAGCAAGAAACGGTTAATTCCCCATGAGTACAATTTGGCCAGTGGCGGTTCCCGTCAACTTTATAAAAAGCTGTAAACTAGCTGTTATTACAAGCACAAAGCTTGTGGCCACTTCTATCCAGTGCTTTGCTTGCTAAAGCAGTCAGGGCGCTCATCCAATGTGGACCAATTAGCCATGAAGCCCCTTTGAGAACATTTGTAATAGTTTCTAGTGTAAGGCCAGTAAGTAACTGGGCTGTTAGTTGAGGAGTGAGAGCCCCACTCAAATAATAAACTCAGTCCTTGTCAGGGTGAACTAAAAAAGTGGCTAAATAAACCTGTGCTTAACCCTCTGGTAGCTAGTCACAAACGTAGCTAGGCTAAACTTAGAGGCAATTTGAAAAATATTTATGCCACACTCAAACAGTAATAAAGTGAAAGCACAATACATGCACAAGTCCAAACCAATTTAGAAATATAGAGCACGTTTTAATAAATAAAACCACACCAAAGCAACAAAAATCCAACCAGATTTGTGCATTTTAAACTTTTATGTAAATATAGCACCAAGAAGAAAAAAGTGCCAATCACAGCTATCTGGTCAAGCTAGTCCACGTCCGAGTCAGTAGTTCAGACCGAGCGTGATCGAGCAGGTTTATCCCAGCGGAAAGATTACCATCTAGTCCACTTCCATGTGAGGAGATTCAGCGAGAGCTTTGCAATGGTGGCGCAATCGGTCACCAGTCAATGTTTGACAGTGAGGGGATCACTTTTGGTGCAAAGAGCTGGTTGCTGGTTAGAGCTTCAGAGTGGTGGGAATCATGGACAGTTGTTGGTAATGTGAAGAGCACGCTGTAAGTGAATTCGGAGTCTGTTGCCCATCGTATGCTGGTCCCATATTGGCCTCAGTGAAATCCATCTAAGTTCACGAAGAGACAGGGGATGATTCTTTACCAAACCAATGACTGAAGGACCTCTAGATTTTAAGCTGGAGTTCAGTTTTTGCAGATGTGAGGCAGAAGGAGTACACTCGAAGGCCCTAATTTACAGGGATTTGGCATAGTGTTGCGCAGCAAGTCACCTTGCGCGCTGCCCTACGCCAAAGTGAAAGGTCAGGAATGCACCGTATTTTGCAGTACAGTTCATTCCTGTCCAGTCTCCAAGTGCTGGGACCATTTCGGCCACTTAGCACCAATGTAGGCACCCTTGCACCATGGTGCTAGAGTGCCTCAACTGCATGCAGGATTGTTTTTGCTCAGGAAGGGGCACCTTCCTGCACGGAAACAATCCTAAGAAACATTTTCCTTTTTCTATGTGTGCTGCAGAATGTAGCACACATAGAAAGAGGAAAAACAAAGAGAAATAAAGGTATTTCTCCTCGTTATGCCTCATCTAAGGAGGCAAAAGAATTCTCCAGGTTTACGTGATTTTGTAAACCTGGGGCAGCGTCAAAATCCATGGGAGTGTTGTGGAAGCAACCACCGCAATGCCCAAGGAACACCTCCTGAGTGCAGAGTAAAGCGATGCGGCGATTTGAGCTGCGTCGCCTCACGCAAGATATATGAGGTCACTCAATGCCACACAGGGTGGCTTTGAGGGGCTTTATAAATCTGATTCAGAGCCCTGCGTCACCCATGTACCACTTTACGTGGTGCAAAAGGCTCTCATAAATAACCCTCCAAGGCTCCAGGAGCTGGGGAGGCACCTCTTGGGGTAGTCAGGACTCACTCCAGCAAAAGTTAGCAGCAGGGTCCAGGCAGGCTCAGTTGGTGCTGATCATCTGGTCAGTTGCAGGGGAGGCCTCCGGAAGCTTGTTGTGTCACTTTAGCTCAAAAAGAAAGATCAGCCAGCTGACCCTTTGGGGCACTTCTGAGATTCCGGGTTCAATGCAAGCAGGTCCACTCTTCCTTCAGGCTTCAGAAAGCAGGGTAGTCCTTCTTTCGATTCTCCACTGGTCCAGGAGTGTTCTAATGAGAGGTCCTGAGGGTGCTACTTTTATACCCAGTGCCAGCCTGAGTGTTGTGGGTCGCCCCTTTTGCCTACCCCTAAATGGTTCTGGTCAGTTCTACCCCTTCAATAGGTTTAATTCCAATCTGTCTAGGGTAACAAAGGGCAGGCAGGCCCACGTGTGTGTTGCATATGCCAGTGACAGTACAGGCAGAATAAGAAGCCAGGAAGGGGATGAGCACAGCCTTAAGCTACACTTTGAATCTCAGGAAGGGCTGAGCATAACCCCCAGGCCATCCAGCTCAGGGAAAGAACACCCCTTAACAAACCCAAGGTCCTTTTGACACCTGTTTTGAAGGACTACACGTCACACTACAGGACGGTAATTAATAGAACTGTTACCAAGGACACTGGCAAAAAGGCACATTTGGTTAGGGCAGAAAAATGCCAACTTTCTAAAAGTGGTTGTGAGACTTGATAGCCTTAGGGTGGTCTTCCCCAACGTTTTGCCTGTCTCACTCCAGTTTCTGACCTCGATTTTGCTAGCTTTAGGACTATGTGTACTTTACCACTACTCACCAGTGCCAAAGTGTTTGAGCTCCCTCCCCTAAACATGGTAATATTGGTTTAACCCCAATTGGCTTTTTTAATATACTTATAAGCTCCTAGTAAAGTGCAGTAAATGCTACTAGTGGGCCTACAGCACTGATTGTGCCACCCACTTAAGTAGCCCTCTAACCGTGACTCAGGCCTGCCATTGCAGAGCCTGCATGTGCAGTTTTGCACTGCCACTTTGACCCATCAAGATAAAGCACTTCCCAGGCCTAAACCTTCTCTTTTTATAAATATACATCACCCCTAAGGTAGGCCCTGGATGACTCACTGGGCAGGGTGGAATGTATTGAAAATACAGGAAATGCACTTTTAAGTTTAAAATTTTCTGGTAATTAAAAACTCCCAATGTCTTTTTTCACTACTGCAAGGACTATATCTCCCATAGAATAACATTGAGGTTACCGTATTGCATCTTTTAAGTGTGATTCCTAACTGGGAAGAGAGTGGTTTTTCAAGTTTGGTGCCTCTAGACTCACAATTTAAAATCACATGATGGTGAAATTAGATTTTCAGTTGCACGTCTGAAAATGGCACTTTAGGAAAGATTGTGTTTTTACTCACTTTAGCCTGTATTTACCTGCTGCTTGTCTCTGACTACACGTCTAGGGTGGGTTGAAGTTGGGCTTTGTGTATTACCTCTAGACAGCCACACACAAATGGAGATTAGGTGTGACTGATGGACCATCTACATCCTGATTGGCCATTCCGGGCAGGATGGGAGGGAGGAGCTAACACACCTGAATAGGCTGTGTCCTGGCCTCATACAAAGGGCTACATATCAACTGTAGTGAGTCTGGAGCCATAACAGGAAGGGAGGACCTCTGTGTACTTTAAAGCTTTCTTTGAAGCCTCCCCACTTCAAAGGCACAACTTGATATAAGTACTGGACCTCTGACACCAAGTCTTCAGTACACTTCTGGACCTGTGACCACTCTGCCAGGAAGAATAACTGCTGTGCTACTGCAAGGACTGCCAATCTGCTAGGCTGCTGCTTGCTGTGCTCTTGCCTTCCTGAGCTGCCCTGCCACCTCTTATTCTCCTGGCTGGGTGAGAAGAACTGGACCTGCATCACTTGAACTTAGAGTGACTACAATGGCTTGCTGGCTTGCTTCCTGTGCTAAGTCTCAGAGATATCAAATACTTCAACTACCTGCACCTTCAAATGAACTCTACAAGCTGTGAGTCTGTACTCCTAAGTGGTGCCACCCCAGCCTTGGACCCTTAGAATTTAAGCCGACAGTGCTACTACAACCAGAACACTCTAATCTTCATTAGAGCTGGCACATCTTTGCAAGGATTCAAACCAGCGCATCCTCATTGAATCGTGGAACAGAACCGGTGCATTGCAATCGGAACCAGCCCATCGCATTCGGAATTGACGCATTGCATGCTGTGGAAACAGTAGCAACACATCGCCTTCGGAACCTGCACCTCGCAATTGCAACCAACGCATCGCCACCATTGCGTGCAGAATCTCGACGTATCTTACCCATTGCATGGCTCGACACCGACGCATCACTTTGGCTGCAGCTTTCATCTTCTTTGATGTCGACACAGGCCTAGATCGAGGTACTGTTGTTCAGCTGGCCTAAGTGGGTCCTTGTATCCAGTCTGCACTCCATCGCGGTGAGCTTGAACATTCGACTTTGGCCTGGTCCGGCATGACCAGATATCTCATTTAACCACCTTTTGTTCTAAGTGCTACTTTACATGCATTCTTTAAAAATTCACACATCTCAACGTCTACTTGTCGGATTTTTGTTGTTTGGTCCTGTTTTGGTTATACAATTAAGCTTTATTTTTTCAACCTGTTGTGGAGTCTTTTTGTGGTGTTTTCACTGTGTTACTGTTTGAAGTGTTGCACAAATACTTTACACATTGACTCTTAACTTAAACCTGACTGCTACCAGAGAGAGAGCACAGCATAATTTAGGGTGTGTTGTGACTCACTCTGACTAGGATTGTGGTTCCTGCTTGGAAAGGGAGCATACCTCTGCCAAACAGAAACTCAATTTTTAACAGTGGCATTTTCTGCACATTCACCTAAAATGCAACTTTACCTTTTTTTTTTTCATCTTTACCATTAAAGAGGATTTTTAGTTACAATAAAAAATGAGTGGAATACACATTTCTCAATCTGATCCCAAACTGCTTCGGAGCAGATAGAGAAATCTGCTTCCAAAGCAATCACCTATTAAGTGTAATAAAGCAACCAAGTGTAATGTCTGGGAGATCTTGCCTTGCTACAGTAAAAAATGACTTTGAGAGTTTTTCACTGCCATGACATGGAAAACTAAAGTGTGCATGCCCTACTTTTTAAATACTATACAGACTACCCTGTTAGCTACTAGGGCCTACCTCATGGGTGGCATATAAGTATTAAAAAGGAAGGTTTAGTCATGGCATAAGATTTATCATGTCAGAATGAAATAACATCTATATAAATGCACCACAGGCTGTAGTGGCAGGCATGAGACATGTTCTACAGTACTACTTCAGTGGGTGGTACAATGAGTGCTGCAACCTACATGCAGCATTTCATTTAAAGGTCTTGGGTGTATATATAGTATAATTTACTAGGATGTATAGTTAAATTAATTGTGCCAATTGGGTGTAGACCAATCTTACTATGTTTGAAAGGGACAGAACAAGCACTTTACCACTGCATAGCGGGAGTAAACTGAACAGAATCTTAATGCCAACAAAACAAGTTCAGCAAAGAAATAAGGTATGAAGGTGAAAATCTGGAGGAATACCATGTAAAATGTGTTCATTTCTAACTATGCCCATTTTTGCAACATTATATTGGCAAACAACATGCCACCTGAATCCCCGAATGGCAGTCAATGATAGTTTCTGGGATCAGACAATGAATTTCATTTGTACATAGGTTGTTAAAGTGAGCCATTCCAGGATGATGCAATTATCCTAGTTATAAATAATTTTGTAGACAATAAGCTCAATGTTTAACTCCATTCATGGAGATATGCTTTTAGGACAGATAAAACAATACCATTAGGACCAGGAGCTTATGAAGGACAGGAGCTTTAAATTAATGCGAAAACATTGTCTATGGAAATTTTAATAAAGAAGGGCTCATATCTTAACAATTTAAATGATGGACTGTGACAAGCAGCATATAAATCTGCAATGAGAAAGTACCACCCTTTATAAGAACTATGGTAAGTTTATGACATTTTTAAATTGTTAGTTACAAATCCAACCAGAGGGAATCTGTGAGAATCCTTGAATGTTTTGGAATCAATTAGATCACACCAGATTTGATCTTCTTTGTTTCAAATTAAAATAAGGTTTTTCCATCTTTCTTCCAACTGCTTTATTTATAGATCTTGTAAATTAGTGGCTTGTAGTTTTAAAAATTTTAGAAGTAATCTTGTAGCCAAACATTTCTTTGTAAGAAGCATGAAATGATATTTATTGTGAAGTTTATTTCTACTAAGGTGAGATATCAGATAACTTAATACTGACATAAAGTGCTCCAAAAGATGTAGATTTATCATGCAAGTTACTACAATATATTATAATGTGGTCTTATGCAACTTTTTGAGACCATAAATGAACAAATTATTTTAACAAGTAAGTATTCTAACATATTCTTTTATCTTTAATTACTATATTCGTGTCACGTATGGAACAACATATATTCTGAAGTAATTTGTGTTCCCTAGTTTTTTTGTATTTTGAGGGCAATATTTGATTGCAGCTTGCGGTATTAGTTCAAAATCTTCACATAAACAAAAATCAGTAATGTTTACGTTAATAGTGAACTACTATACTTGAACCAAAGGAAAATGTGTACATTGCACTCAATGGTCAGATTTCAATTTAAGGATCACAACCAATTCATATAAAAACACACAAATGCATTTATTAAAAGCCCTTTTACTTTGATGACAAACAGGTGGAATCTTATATCAATAATCTGGTGAATCGCAATAAACCAAATATAGCTGGTTCATAAAGCATGCATTCAACAAAGTTGCCAGTAATCAACTCAAATGTTTTAGGATACCTCACTACTAGAGTATCAATCTAATTCAAAATTGAATTCCGCATCACGTTACACTTAAAAGTAAATGGTGGCATGTACAGATTGGTCTCTTGTTACAAACCGCATTTGTAGTATGTTTAGTATGACTACAGTAGTACTACTCACGTTATACAAAATGCCATTCCCTAACCTATGTGCGGAGGTCTCCGCCTCTCTTATCTTTTCTGTGCAGAGATTAAATCCCCAACTACAGAGATCTATGCACATATACACTTAGGTTTTAGAAGTAAATGTGGGAGGGACAAGGGAAGTAGCTGGAAAATCTACTAAATACGAGGACTTAGGAAAGGTGTAGGTATGGGTTTAGAGACATGTAAGAAGGGTTTTAGGGAGGGACATGCTGTTTTATGAAAACTGGAAATAATATTTTATGTTAAATGTTTTTTATTTAAAAATAAATGCAATTTTATTTCTTCAAACATAACTGAAAATACAGAAGATTTAGTAATTTTAAATACATAATGAATAAATATAAACATTTTAATGTAGGTGTGTTTTTGTTTTATAACTTTTTAGAAATATTTTTAAGTCATATATTTACATCAATCAAACATGTAATTCAGAAATAATTTAATAGTGCTGTGACATTTGTTATTTTCTTCTACATTTAAAATAAATATATAAAATTGATTTATATTAATATGCTACATTTTGTTTTGTTTTACGGTTAATAAACGATTTTCAATTTCCCTGCTCTTTATCATATGGAGATCTCTTCCCTGGTGGCCGAGACCTCACCTACATGTAAAAACTTCCCAATAGTAGCTTTGCATTCAGAAATTAGGCTCAACCCTCCTCAGTTCAGGGGGCGGAAACATGTAAATCTACACTTTCTATAGCAGTAATTCTTATCCTGTTGTCTGGGGACTCCTTGGGGTCTGTGAAGTCTGCTCAGGGGGATCTGCGACTGCTTAAAAAAATTATGAATATTAGCAGATTAATAAAGTGTATATAATTAAAGAAGCATCATGTACAATTGAAAATGTTAAACTGTGCTGTAAATGTGAAGGATGTTTAAAAATTGAGGCTAAAATTAGGTTAGTATCCTCAGATTGATTTGTGGGAGCTGTGCAGGGGCATCAAACAGAATAAAGCATGGACGATGAGTATCCTCAACTTAATTTAGAAAAGCTCCAATCTTCCTAATAAAATTGGAATTTTATTTTTTTTATGAATTTATTTGTGACTTGAATAAAATATTTAATAATATGTATGTCTGTTTGAGTAAAGCTTGTGTCTGTATTGTGTGCAAATTATTTATGGGTTAGTTCAGATGCACCTGTAGACAGCTAGAGAAGAGACGGAGGAACAACAAAACTCTGGTAGCCCACGCCGCCGTCAAAGCTGATGTCACCGCACACCACCTCCTTCTCAAAACTTCAAAAAAATGGCCCTCCACAACAGCATCAACGCCAATGCACACAAAAGCAAAGAACTCTTTGCCATCTTCAAGGAGTTTGCAAAACCCAACAGTCAGACCACAGACGTCCCACCCTCCCAAGACCTCTGCAACAAACTTGGCACCTTTTTCCACCACAAGATCAAGTCGATCTCCGCCAGCTTTGAGACCCAAGAAGCTCCCACCATACCCACAAGCACTGCACCCAATGACGACACCCTGCTCAACTGGACCCTGTTCACCACGGATGACACCCTCAAAACCAAAAAGATCATCCACTCAGAGGCTCCCTCGGTCCCCTGCCAGCACGACTTTTTCCACATTGCTGCCACCTCCATCGTCCCGAAACTACCCGCACCATCAAATACTCCATTGAGACTGCCACCTTCTCCGACAACTGGAAAAATGCCGAGATCAACCCTCTTCTGAAGAAGCCCTCTGCCAACAGACCGTAAGAACTTCAGACCCATCTGCCTGCTCCCCTTCTCAGCCAAGGTCATCGAGAAGGCCATCAACACCCAACACTCCAAGTTCATCGAAGCCATCCACCTCCAGGACATCTCCAAATTTGGATTCCAAAGCAACCATAGCACTGAGATCGCCCTCCTCGCCGCCACCGACGACATCTGTTTCCTCCTCGAATGGGGCGAAGCAGCAGCCCTCATCCTCCTGGACCTCTCGGCTGCCTTTGACACCGTCTCCCACCCGCCCTAAGCACGAGATTCCATGACGCCAGCATCTGCCACAAATCCCTGGACTGCCCTCTGCTCCTTCCTTACCGGTCGACCATAGCAAGTCAGACTACCACCATTCCTCTTAGAACCCACAGAGATCAGCTGCGTAGTGCCCCAGGGCTCCTCTCTCAGCCCTACCCTCTTCAACGTCTCCATGGCCCCATTCAAAGCCCTTGTCAGGAACCACAGATGACAACCACCCGAATCTCTCCCTCACCAACGAACCCACAGCCGCCAGAAACAACTTCCGCAAAGGTATGAAGGCCGTCGCCACCTGGATGAGAGTTGCCTCAAACTTAACTTGGGCAAGACCGAAGTCCTCCTCCTGGGGCCTATCCGCTCTGCTTGGGATGACTCCTGGTGGCCGACCACACTAGGAACACACCTCACACCCACGGACCACACACAAAACCTCTGCATCACACTGGACTTCTCAAGCACAATGAATTATCAGACCAACTCTGTCTCCTCATCATGCTTCCACACACTTTGCCTGCTTCGAAAGACCTTCAGATGGATCCTCACAGAATCCAGAAAGATTGTCACCACGCACTTGAGCAGCACACTCGGCTACATCAACACACTCCATGCAGGTGTCACCCAGAAAATACTCAGGAAACTACAGAACGTTCAAACCGCCGCGGCTAGACTGGTCCTCAACATCCCCCGATGCAGCCCACCACTGAATTCCTGCGAGAACTCCACTGGCTCCCAGTCAACAAAAGAGTCACTTTCAACCTCCTCACACACGCCTACAAAGCCACCCAGGAGGACCAGCATATCTGAACCAACGCCTCTCATTTCACGTACCCACCAGACACCTCCACTCCACCCAAGTGTCCTTGTCCACAGTCCCACGGATCAGCAAGACCAAGACCAGGACCGGAGGAAGATTTTTCACTTACCATGTAACAAAAACCTAAAACACCCTGCCTCCACTTCAGGTTAGCCCCGTCACTGACCCAATTCAGGAAGGATCTCTAGACCTGGCTCTTTGACTGAACCCCAGTGCTCAGAAGGATCAGCAGCCCTCCCCCCTCAGCACCTTGAGACTCTCACGGGTGAGTAGTCGCGCTTTATAAACCATGATTGATTGAAATCATCGAACATGCTTAGGCAGGAGTCCCTGGCTTCCAGTAATTACTCAGTGTGGGTCCCCAGATCCCAACAATGATTCAGTGGGGGTCCCTGGATTCCAATAATGACTCAGTGTGGGTCCATAGACCGTTAAACGGTTAAGAATCACTGTGCTAGTGTCTTTAGACTTAGAAGTGGTGAATAGTTAAAAGTAGTAACGTTACTACAACGTTTAAGAGTAAATGTACACATGAAGATTTACTCAAGTTTTAAACTGCCTTTATGAAGAGGCCAAATTGATTATAAGTAACTATTGCGAAAAGCAATAGTCTTAGTAAAACAGAAGTTAAACCATAAGGAAATATATGGAATTCATCAATATTTATTTCCCTATTAAACCCTAATTTAGTACTTACCAAAAAAAGTAAACCACGACTTGGCCCCCCCTTTTAAACTTTATGAACAGAATTTCTCAAACCGTGCACATTTATTTATATGTGATTTAGTCATTTTCCAAGATTTCTGTATACAATTAATATTGCAATAATTAGGAAATCCAGTAATGAAATGTAAATGTAATGTATAAAGCGCAGCTCATGCCCAGGGGCATCTTGGCGCTATAGAGTCTGATCTAGGGTAACAGAAACAGCCAATACGGGTAAAGCAAAGGGGTAAAGGTGCTTTTATCGATCCTGTATCAAAAGTCAGGTTTTTAAGGCTTTTCTGAAGCTGAGTAGGCAAGGAAAAGTTTTTAGAGTCAATGGCAAATTATTCCAGGGCGTTTTGGTGGTCCTGTAAAAACTCCTCCCCCCAGGTGGCCTTTTTAAAGGGGGAGACCAACATGTTCCTGGCGGAGCCTGCGTGTAATGCTCTTGCAGGTATGTACCATTTAAGTTTTTTCTTAAACTGGTCAGGCCCGAGTATGTGCAGAGAGTTAAATGCCAGTCAGAGGGTCTTGAACTTGCAACATTGTCTGACTGTAAACCAGTGCAGTTTTCTAATAGCTTTTCTCGCTGATTCGTATTTGGGAATTTTAGAGATGAAACGGGCAGCAGCAATTTGCAAAATCTGGAGTCTATTCATAAGGCCTGAAGTTAGAGTGAGGTAGAGGCTATTACATTAATCAATCCTCATAAGGACCATAGCCATGGTCACTGTTTTTAAAAGTTCTGGGGGCAGGTCTTTTTCAATTTTTCTTATCAACCTTATAGAGCAAAAGAATGCAGATGTAATTTTATTAACTTTGAATGTCAGTTCACTGTCTAACATTACTCCTAGGTTCTTAACCTTGGTTGAGGGTGTAGGTAGTGAGTCCAGCTCAGGCGGCCACCAATCCGGTGTCCAGAGAGAGGGTTTATTGACGAAGACGATGACCTCAGTCTTTGAGGCATTCTGCTTCAGGCAATTGCAAACCATCCAGTTGCTTACCTTGCTCATACATGAGCTGAATGCCTCACCTGGATTGTTATCACCATTATTATTATTATTATTATTATTATTATTAGCATTTGTAGAGCGCAACAGCTACCTCCAACGGAGGTGTCCCGGCGCTAGCATCCATCCAGTGAGGGGGGAGGACCGAGAGAGAGGCCTACAGTGTTAGACAGTATTAGAGAGGCCAAACAGCCACGTTTTAAGGGCCTTCCTAAAAGGTAATTCCGCCCTTATCTGACGCAGGGAATTGGGCATCATATTCCACAGCGTAGCCGTTCTCACAGAGAAGGCACGCCCTCCCGTCCTCGCTTTTCTAAAGCGCGGAATAACCAGGAGGTTCAGGTTGCTGGATCTGAGAGTTCTGGCGTTCTGGTATTTCTGGAGCCTACGCCTCAGATAAAGTGGGCCGACCTCTCTTAGAGCTTTGTGGGCTAGGACCAGAACCTTGAACATCACTCTCTTCCTCACCGGCAGCCAATGCAGGCTTTGCAAGTGGGGGGTGATGTGATATCGTAGGGGCACATTTCTAATTAGTCTGGCTGCTGCATTTTGGATCCGTTGAAGTCTCCTCATGAGATAGTCTGGGAGACCAATGAAGAGGCTGTTGGCATAATCAAGCTGAGCGGTGATGAGAGCATAGACCACCGTCTTCCTGCAATCCATAGGAAGGAAGTGAAGACATCTGCGCAGTGCCTTCAGTTTCCAGAAGCACTGTGAAGAGATGTGCGATATTTGGGCCTTACATGTTAGTTGGATGTCAAATCTAAAACCCAAATTCCTGGCTGAGTTGACCGGAATTGGAGGAGGGTTTAATTCTACTGGTCACCAGAGCTCAGATTGAGGGGGGAAAGGCTGATTAAAAAATAGTATCTCGGTCTTGTCAGTATTAAGTTTCAGGCAGTTATCTGTCATCCAAGATGAGATATTCAGAAGACACTGCCTGAAATTAGTGAAGGCATTCTTGCTCTGCTCTTTGAAGGAAAAAATAAGTTGAGTGTCGTCAGCGTACGAGACGACACGGACACCTGATCTTTCCACAATAGATGCCAGAGGGGCCAAATACACATTAAACAATGACGGGCTCAGAGCGGAGCCCTGTGGGACCCCTTGTAGCATTGCCCTAGAACTGGAGACATGGGGATGGAGGAAGACTTGTTGTGATCTGTCTTCCAGAAACGACTGAAACCAACGTAACACGGTCCCTGTAACTCCTAGTAGGTGGAGCCTATTAAGAAGGATCTTATGGGAGACCGTGTCAAAAGCCGCCGAAAGCAGCACGAGCAGCACGAGCATGGCGCAGTTTCCCTTATCCATCGTTTCCCGTATTGACTCTGCAACCTCTAGAAGAGCCGTCTCTGTGCTGTAACCTGCCCTAAAGCCCGACTGAGAGTCATGCAGGTGATTATTAGATTCTAGAAAATCTGAGAGCTGCCTCTGGACCTCTTTTTCTAAAAATTTTGCTGGGGCCGGGAGCAGAGAGATAGGTCTGAAATTTTTCAGCTCTGTCGGATCTGCATCCTCTTTTTTAAGGATAGGACGAACAAAGGCTTTCTTCCAGTCAGTTGGGAAGATTCCCGTAACCAGGGAGGTATTCCAGACATAGTTCAGAGTGTTATTAACTACAGGGGCTAGGAGTTTAAGAACTCTGGCCGGGCAAGGATCAGAAGGGCAACCAGACTTGACTTTCATTAATTCCATCAAGGAAGCTTCCTTCTCAAACCGGCGAAAGTCTGACCATTTACCTGAAATGCCATCCAATGGCACAGCCTGCTTATCAGTACTGGGGAAGGTAGAATAAATGGTCATAATCTTATCGTGGAAGAACAAAACCAGTTCTTCACACAACGAGAGAGACGTCGGGACAGTACTTTTTAGAGACTGAGGTTTCATGAAACTCTCCACTATCTTAAAGATCTCCCTTGGAGAGTTTTCTGCCTCCGCAATTTGTTTTGCCATAAAGTCTCTCATGGTCCTACGTTTGAGGGTGTGAAATTTCCTCAGTGCTGCCTTGTAAATCTCTTTAGCTGAAGTTTCATAGTCTTTTCTCCAGGTACGCTCCAGCTTTTTGCAATGGCTTTTTTCCATCCGGAGTTCGGTATTAAACCAAGGTGCTGAGGTGTCACTAACCATTAGGTAGTGACACCACAATTTGGGTGTCATCTGCATATGATGCCAAGATAAAACTGGCATTTTTGATGATTGACATAAGTGGCGTAACATAGAGGGTAATAAGCGTTGGGCTCACTGCTGATCCCTGTGGAACTCCGCACAGTAGAGAAAACTGCCTGGAAACAAAATTGGCCATTGCCATATTTTGTTGTAGATTTGGCGGAAACTATTTCAGGAGATTTATTGCTGTGTCTTTTATCCCCAGGTTCTGGAGCCGGTCTACTAGGATCTCATGGCTAACCGTATCAAAGGCCGCAGAGAGATCAAGCAGAATCATTCTTTTAGCTTTAGCTGTTTGTCAATACCATGAGGATTGAGCATAAGGCTCAGGAGCCAGAAACCTGTTTTAGTCTTAAAAACATATTACCCAGTCACCTCAAAGCCAAAGGTGGTCACAGTCAAAGGAAGCTGATTCTTGCACTTTTTTTGTGTCACTTGATTTGACATACCTTTTTCAGTGTTCTCCATTTTTAAATGTAATTCTTAAATTATCAACCACGTTTGAAGTATGAGTCCATGAAACTTTGAAATTCTTAAACAACCTTTCAAATGTTTGTATTGCATTGTGAGATTTATGATTCTGATCATTTTTCTTGGCTGTTTTGATCTTAGAATGCAGGATAGTTTGTCTTGTCTTGGAATACAGGATAATTAGATTTGAGTACATGGGGGCATGGCTGAGGATGCCAAGATGGCAGACACGAGCTGAATGAGCTCTGCACCGCATTTCCGTCATTCTGACCAATACACATCGGAGGGTGGCCATCTGGACCCCCAACTTCCTACTGTTACTGAAGGAACTGCCAGGTACCAGGCTCAGCTGCTTTGGGGAGCTGCTGGGCTCCAGGGTCCGTACTTTCATTGGTGCCCCATGCTGGGCCACACGGTGCTCATACTAAGCCTGACGCTACCACTGAACGAAGTCTTTGGACGACAGTGAGCCTGAGTTCGACAATCGGTGGTGAGTCTGTGACACCGCTCAACTGACCTTCATACATTGCTGGGGCCCTAGAGATACCTGTTATTGTTTTTTTGCTTTAGTGACTATGATAAAGAATATGGGACCATGAGGCCCTGATCACTGTCTTTCATTGTGCGATCATTGAGTCCGCTGGCTTTCCATCATCTCTGGGGGCTCTGCTGGGAGCCATCTTGGTCGACTCTGGACACTGCCGGGTCGTGGGAGACTTGCCTCCATCAATGCCTCGCTCTAGATCCTGGGATTTATGGTGCATAAGCCGAACTTGCTGCTGCACGGAGCCCTCGGTCCCCAAAGTGATTGAACCTGACAGGAGGCGTTAAGCTTGTGGGGCTGCCCTCCGGACCTCAGTACACTACTGGCCCAGCGAGGGAGACCTACCATTAGAGGCCCGCTTTGGCTGCTACACTGGAGGACACTGACTCTCTGGGGGCCTCATGTCTACTCTGGCATCGCTGCAGACCGGAGTGGATATGCCCATTAGAGAATTTGGTAACTTGATGGATTTGTCTATATGATTTGCTGAGACCTGGGGGCATGCACCACATACAGCTTGCCTCCCTACTGGAAATCAGCATGGCTCCGAGACGACCAAGCAATCCCTCTGCACGGACTTTCCTACTTCCCTTCCTGCCTTAGTTACCCCCTGCTAGTTGCTGACCCTAGCGCTCTCATTGTTGATGTGTGCCATCTGTGACTTTAATTTGGGGACCCTTGCACTGTGGGCTGGATGCGCTGATGGTAAAGCAACGCATTTTGTTGTCTGCTAAATCACATGCTGGCTGTTCCTGTCACCTAGGTGCTCCGACTCCAGTGCCCACATCCTTGGGTTTCTCTTCGTGTATTAGAACTGTTATATGCTGACTTTGTGCCATGTACAATACCACCACATTCAGGTCTCTGAATTTCCCATGAACTTCATGAGTGCTGTCTCGCCAGTGTGCACAATCCGCTGCTGTGTCCTGTAAAGCGGTGTCGCCACACTTTTCTTAAGAATCTCCCTTGACTGCCTGCATTGCTATTCTCAGTCATGAGACTTACCACACCTGGCACTTTCCTTGTTTGACTTTGCCTGCTATTCCTTTCGGGATATGTGGCACCACTCGTGCAAAAGTTTACTTACTCTGTGCTCTTCCCTATATCTTGCTGTTTGTCCTCCATACTGGGCTGCTCGTTCTGTAAGCTGTTGTGGTTTGCTTTGGCACTCACAAGTGAGCTCATAATCGTAACATACTGACCCCTTTATTGCACCCCTCCTAAAAGGGAAATGTCACAATGGTGCACCCTAGAACTGGTGCTTCTTCCGCACGCTCATGCCCATCCACACCACCACCGGGCTCTCAGCAAGCCACTGACCGTCCAGGCTGCACAGTCAGTTACTGGCAAACTGGTTGGGATACTTGCTGCCATTGAACTGTCTTGCATAACTCTGGAGTCGAATATTGATGCCATCACCACAGACCTCTCCCTACTGCAAGATGACCATCGGAAAATATCGGAAAGGGTATGGTCTGCAGAAGTAAGCAGCAGCAGCTCTTGAACCGTAAACTTTGGACTTGCAATCCCATCTCGCCACTTTACAGGAGAAGGTCCACATCCTGGACGATTGTGCTAAGGACGTCAAAGGCAGGTCTAGGCATAATATAATTAGAGTGGTGGGCTGTCTTGAGGGAGTTGAGGGCAATGATGTGGAGACATTTATAGATACCTGGATATTCAGTTTAATTTCTGTGGAACATAGGGTCCCGAGTGAAGTCTCTGTCCTGGAGCCCCACTCCATTCATTGACAGCATACCTGTTTCATTACAGAGACAGACATTGTCTTGAATGAGGCACAGAAGCAGGGAAACATGATAGTTGACAGTGTCAGAGTAATGGTGTTCCTGGACTACACTCTAGTGGTTCGGCGGAAATGTTGTACTATCCTTGAGGTTGAACACAAGCTGAGGGAACATCAGATCCAATATGCACTTCTCTTCCCTGTCCATCTCTCTGTCCAGATCGATGGCACAAAGTCATTTTTCGCTGACCCTAAAGATGCTTGGCCCTGGATTGACCTCGCACTTTGTCCACTTCCAATGCCCTTATCCTCACTATATGCTTAAAACACTGGGACTCACTAGATGTATGGCACCTCCGACATCCCAATACCAGAGTGTATTCCTACTATTCACGTGCACATGGACTTCATGTCCACCTTGAAAGGTTTTTTTTTACGCAGGGCATTGTTCCACATATAACACGTATAGACTATCTCGGCCAAACACAATGTGGCCATAACCGGCTCCATTTGCACCTATACCTACTTGGAGACTACAAGCCTCACATTTGAGGACCCTCGTTTCCTGCTTCCATCACTGATAATATTACAGAATACTTCAATGTTAGCACTGGTTCAGCCTCATCTCCCTTGATAGAATGGGATGCATTCAACGTATCTATTTGAGGGCAATGTTTAGGTAACGCCCTTAATATGAGTTCTCATCTTACTAAAGACATTTCCCGGTTAATTGGACATGATGGGCCATGAGGAGCTGGCTCGGTCTTATAACTCTGCCCTGGCATGATTCCATCAGTCTCAGTGTGAACATCTTACACTATTGGAAAGGTTATGCTGTCTTAATTATGTTGAACACATTAAAAGAACGCATGTTGATGCAAACTATCCGGGTATGCTGCTGGCATTGCTGAGCCATCAGGAAGTGGTCAGACGTTCTCTCCTGTGTATTCGTTCAGATGAAGGGTAGTTACTCCACACACAGAGGGATATACTTTCTGCTTTTACATGTCATTACACCCTGTTGCATACATCCGTGTCTGTCTTGAGAGCCATAAGCAACTTTTTGACTGATGTGGTCCTGCCACAGTTCTCGCTGCAGTGCAGGGAGGAACTCAATGAAGAAATCACTGATGCCTGAAGTGATACGTGCACTTGTCACAAGCAAAACCCCGGGGCCTGATGGGTTACAGTCTGAATTTTAAAAAGTATATGCACCATTACCGGCACCACATCTGACAATGTTGTATGACACTTCACTTACTGCAGTGGCCTTGCCGCCCTCGCATTGTGATGACCTACTCATCTCATTGCCTAAACCGGATAGGGATCTGCTTGACCTAGGATCCTACAGACCACTTGCATTGCTAAATACTGATTACAAAATTCTGACAAAGGTTCTGGTGGATCGACTAGCCCCCATGGATCCGCTGCTGGTTTACTAAGATCAAAATGTTTGTTTACCTAACAGAAATACCTGCTTGATGCTCCGCTGTCTTTTTCGGGTTCTTGCACATGCTCCACAGCAATATCCTCTCTCAAGATGCCTAGTCCTGGATTTGCACAAGTCTTTTGATTCTCTGAAATGGCATTTTTCATTTCAAGTGCTTGGCTGATATAGACTGGAACCTCGCTTTCTACGACTGATTAAATTATTTACACTAATCCCACGGGCAGAGTTAAAATTGGTTTCCATATCTCAGATCCTGTTGCAACATAAAGAGGTACCCGACAGGAATGCCCGTTGTCTCCTCTACTTTTTAATTTGGCTCTGGAACATTTGGCACATTGTCTGTGTGCCCTGGGGGATGCTATTATGAAACTGTCTACACTCTGGCTACCTTTATGTAGATGACATGCTGCTCTGTCTTAATGATGCTTGGTCTATACCTCCCACTACTACTAGCTTGTTGCCAGACTTTTCCACCGTTTATGGAGCTGGACTAAGCCCTGTCTCTTCCCTTTCAGCACTGAAACTCCAAACTCGCAGTTTAGTATGCATGGCTTCCAACTTACATGGCAGCTATCCATATTTCTTTACTTGGGGATATGTATTTACCACAAACCTGAGGACCCTCTGGAGTCTAATCTGGTTTGTGTGATCTCTGTGTTGCATTCACAAATGTTGTTTTGCAAACCACTCCACTGTTGGTGGCATAAGGGTGATTCTAACGAAAATGGTGGTCTTGTGGAGGCTATTATGTTCTTTTGTCAATCTTCCTCTTTTTATACACTAGCCATTCTTTCATTCTTTTGAACGCACGGTAGGTGATCGCGGTCACTGACAAAAATATCGACCCCCAAAATATCCCCATACACAAATATCGAGACAGAAATACCAATATCAAAAATATCAACATCCTATATTTATAATTGTAAGTATAATTCTTTTTTTTTTTTAATATCGATGTAAAAATATAGATGTACAAAATATAGAATTTGTAATTTATATCAAACATAATATTAAATATATTAAATAATAAAATTATGTTAAAAAATTATTTACATTTAGGTGTAGATTCCGATCCTGGAGAAACCGGGTACGTACCGTCGGACGGAGCGTTTTCTCCGTCCGACTCGTACCCGGTAAAAAAACATTACAAACATGCAAGTACGATTCGTACGGAAACACCATTTCCGTACGAATCGCAAAAATCACCGACCCACAATAACATTGCCACAATTCTGATCCGGGACACCGCGGACGTGACTTCCGGACGGAGTCAGGCTGCGTTTCACGAACCAGGAAGTACGATTCGTACCGACGTCACTCCGCACGGATTATATTTTCCGGCAGCCAAAAACTGCCGGGAAATCAGGACGACGTGCAGAAGGAGCACCTGTACGTGACGGACGGCCATGGACCCCAACCTACGTGTCATCCTGGCGCTCATAGCAGTCCATCTGGTGTACAGGAACTGCCGCAGACGCCGCAGAAGGTCAGAACAAAACCCAGGGGCAAAGGGGGGGTAGGGGCAGGAAACTTAACCCCCACCCAAGTCACAAATCATACATGCCCTGTACATACCTGACACCCAGGGCCTGGTCACTTCGGGGGTGGGGGCGTGTCCACCAAGGCCTGTGTCCGCAACAACGGAAGTCGACATGGACGCGAACCGGCAACACAACAATCGTGGTACGTACCGTACCCACGCCTTAAGAGCGTGGGTACGGGTCGTACCACGCCCACCCCTACGTCACCCAAACAATGGCGGTACGACCCGTACCCTTGCCTTTGGGACGTGGGTACGGCCGTACCGCCATTGTTGGGGTGACGTAGGGGTGGGCGTGGTACGACTCGTACCCACGTCCTAGAGGCATGGGTACGGTCCATACCCCTACAGCACCCCAACAATGGCGGTACGGCCCGTACCCACATCCCAAAGGCATGGGTACGGGCCATACATATAACGGCACACCAACAATGGCGGTACAGACCGTACCCACGTCCCACAGGCATGGGTACGGGCCGTACCGCCATTGTTGGGGTGCCGTAGGGGTACGGACCGTACCCATGCCTTTGGTACTTGGGTACGGGTCGTACCATGGCTACCCCTACGTCACCCCAACAATGGCGGTACGACCCGTACCCATGTCCTAGAGGCATGGGTACGAGCCGTACCCCTACGGCACCCCAACAATGGTGGTACGGACCGTACCCACGTCCCACAGGCATGGGTACGGGCAGTACCGCCATTGTTGTGGTGCCTATCACTCTCAGCAGTGCCCAGACCTTCTAGGGGTGGGTGCCTATCACTCCCAGCAGTGCCCAGACACAGGAGGGATGGGTGCAGAGTCCCCCCAGCAGTGCCCAGACATAGGCGGGGTGGGTGCCTATCACTACCAGCAGTGCCCAGACATAGGAGGGGTGGGTGCCTATCACTCCCAGCAGTGCCCAGACATAGGAGGGGTGGGTGCAGAGTCCCCCCAGCAGTGCCCAAACATAGGAGGGGTGGGTGCCTATCACTCCCAGCAGTGCCCAGACATAGGAGGGGTGGGTGCCTATCACTCCCAGCAGTGCCCAGACACAGGAGGGGTGGGTGCAGAGTCCCCCCAGCAGTGCCCAGACATAGGAGGGGTGGGTGCCTATCACTCCCAGCAGTGCCCAGACACAGGAGGGGTGGGTGCAGAGTCCCCCCAGCAGTGCCCAGACATAGGAGGGGTGGGTGCCTATCACTACCAGCAGTGCCCAGACATAGGAGGGGTGGGTGCAGAGTCCCCCCAGCAGTGCCCAGACATAGGAGGGGTGGGTGCCTATCACTCCCCGCAGTGCCCAGAGATAGGAGGGGTGGGTGCAGAGGCCCCCCAGCAGTGCCCAGACATAGGAGGGGTGGGTGCCTATCACTCCCAGCAGTGCCCAGACATAGGAGGGGTGGGTGCCTATCACTCCCAGCAGTGCCCAGACACAGGAGGGGTGGGTGCAGAATCCCCCCAGCAGTGCCCAGACATAGGAGGGGTGGGTGCCTATCACTCCCAGCAGTGCCCAGTCATAGGAGGGGTGGGTGGCTATCACTACCAGCAGTGCCCAGACATAGGAGGGGTGGGTGCAGAGTCCCCCAGCAGTGCCCAGACATAGGAGGGGTGGGTGCCTATCACTCCCAGCAGTGCCCAGACACAGGAGGGGTGGGTGCAGAGTCCCCCCAGCAGTGCCCTGACATAGGAGGGGTGGGTGCAGAGGCCCCCCAGCAGTGGACAGAGACATGGTGGTGTATACACCATCCTACAATTAGCAAAACTCCATGGGTGCATGAAGGCATACACAAAGTGCGACTATATTGAGAGTGGCATGCCAACACATCACTGACAGCAGTGTCCTACTCCCATGAGGGTGGATGTCCATCCCCCACTGCATGACAAACCGCATGTGGGTGTGATGACCAATTACACATGCATACCCACCCCAGCCGCTGGCAGCACAATACACACAATCAGAGCATGCAACAAGACTGTATATTCATGTGCCACCCTACTAAACTAAGAGACCCAAAGGGAACACATACTGTCACGCACATTCCAGGACTCATAGGAATGTACAGGTGCTGGGGCAGCCAACAAGCTGATGTCTCCCATGGCAGGAAAAGGGTGGAGTACCCACAGATACAATGGCCACAATTGTCAGTCAGGTGACCTAAGACCCTGCAGAACACGTAACACATGTGTGCGAGGCTGGGAGTACACACATGCATAGTGCGTAAAAGGGAACATGTTCACATGAAGTCATGTCAATATACTCCATACACAAGTACAGTGACCATCAAGGATGCCACAAATGATGCAGGTGGAGACATTGCTGAGCATGCATGGCCAAAGTTGAAGGGATCCGTCACACACCCAGGAAATGTAGACACAGCTCAGCACAACAATTGGGAAACATACTGCAGGGAAGATGTCAGGGTCCACAGAGGAAGGAACACATCTTGGGACAATGGCACCATACAGTAAGAGCGTACATGACCAAAGATTATTTGCAGAGACCTTGTGATGGCACAGAGATACCAGGGTCCACCCCATGAGCAGCACACTATTACATTTCCCAGAGACCTAACACATTATCACCACCCAAAACCATGGAGCAGCACCACCACCAGCAATACCAGAAAAGCATTAGTGTGAAAATGAAAACAAAAGGCTTTATTCAGCATTAAAAATGATAGGATTGGAAATGTACACTATTTACAAGGCCCATAGGCCAGTCCATATTAGAAATCCTGGTGGGGGACACATTGGGACGTGTGTCCCCTAGCTTGCCTGCACAGTTCAGAGTTCCTTTTCATCCACAGGGGGGGGGGCATCATGAGGGGGGGAAGGAACAGGCACCGCAGGGACAGGAGGGGCAAGGGTAGGCGTTTTGGGTGCAGGGACGGAGGACTCCACCACAGGGGGTGGGGCAGCACCAAAGGTGGTGGTTAGGATGGCGCTGCACACGGTTGCTAGGTCCCCCAGCGTCTCCCCTGCACCCAAAGGAACGACAGGCCCCAAGGAGGGGGGGGTTGGAGGGATGGGTTGCAGCGCTACTGGGGGAGGGTGTGGACAGGGGGGGGACTCAACTACCCTGCCCGGGCGGGTCCTGCCTCCACTGCTTGCGGAGTGGTGCCACACTTGGGCTGATGGACAGACTGGCCAGGAAGGACTCCTTGTCCGACTGTTGGGCAGGAGAGCTGAGGGGAGTGGATTTGGAGGAAGTGGGGCGTGAGGACTGCGGACTCCCACTGTGGCTGCGTGTCTTCCGTTTGCCCCCCGACCCAGTGGGTGTGCCTACTTCACCATGTGCGTGCGTGACAGGAGGTGTGCGTTTGGCCTTCCCTGGTGGTGTGCTGTCTGCGTCTGGTGGGGTGCGTGCATGGGGACGTCTGGGTGTGCTTGGGACAGGCATGCGAGTGGGAAGTGTGAATGGTGCAGGGGTAGGGGGGGGACGGAGCGCTGCAGGAGACCCACTGCTGCAGTCAGTGACGAGTCTATGGACTTCAGCAACATGTGTTTGTCAGACATCGCAGCTGACATGCCCTCCATGTACGACACCATCTGTGTCAGCAGTCTGGTGTGGCCATGGAGGACATTAAGCTGCGATGTCTGACCAACCTGCAACTGCCACAGGATGTCCACAGACTCTGTATTGACGGCAGCAGGGGAGACAGGGGCAGGAGGTGTGGTACCTGGCACGAAGGAGACATGTGGTCGCCTAGCACGGACGTAAGGGACCCGAGCAAGTGGGAGGCCGGTGATGGGAATGGAGGGGGCGGGTAGAGATAGAGTGCTGCTTTCAGCTCTGGGAGCAGCCTCCGCCCCCTCTTGGAGCTCAGCCTCGGACCCGTCAGCGTCATAGTCTGTGGTGGGACTGGACAGGTCCTTTGCCTCACGCCGCTCGGCCTCCGTGCCACTCGCTGAGCTAGACTCCCCCGAACTGGTGGCACCGCTGCTGGATCCCTCCTCAAGGTCCATGCCAGTGTCTCCCTCGGTGTCCCCCAACGATGCTGTGGGCAAGGTGAAGAGACAGGAAATAATCAGACACCTGTATACATATGACACATGATTCAAAAATACATAGGTCACAGTGCATAGCATGAAAAGCAACATGAGTAACATCTACAATACAAGGCACATATGTAGGCCCTGCACCACACAGTTGGTTGACCCACCATGCCACAGAGAAACAATGGAGAGCATGACACAACAGCAAATAACTTGATATAAAATTAGACAGAGGAGCTAGTCTCTGGGGACCGTCGAGCACAGCATGTGGACCACACACTATAGCCAAACAAGGGATGAGCAGGAACCATGTATTTTAACTTTTGGCACATGCTGCTCAGCAAATACATTAAACCATGCCCGACATGACTGGCTCACTGCATGTTGAGTGTATGTTCAGACAATCATCACACACAGGCCAGAACTGTCAAGGAGACATACGGTTTGGACATGTAGGCCTTGCCTGCACAAACCCCCCCCTACCTGAGACAATGTGATTGAGACAGAGGAAGTACGTACACCTCTTACTCAGGGATTACTAAAATGCCCTTCGATGAAACCTGAATGTACACGAACTACCCCCCGTGCGCCTGTCCACACATATAATTGACAAACAACCATCATCAGATAGTTGTACCAAAACACACAGGCACTGGCCACTGTGAGTAGGCACAAGCCAAATTGGGTCACCCTGTACAGTGGACACATGTAGCACACTTCACGTAAATACTAATTAGGCCAGGGTACAATGCCACAGAGCGCAACCTATGCTGAAGACACAGAGAATGACCACATTGTTGGCTGACACACATGATACCTATGAAAAGGTGCCCCAGGGGACTGTAGTGGCCACACTCCTCCATGGTCCTGTATGGATATGACTGCAACAGAAGCCACCGTCCCTGCACTATGCATATCTCACACTCAAGCACATCATGTCTGAGGGCACAACATTGGTCATGCATGCTGTAAGGCAGTACACTTTTAAGACACACTCCTATGTCGGGACTCAGCATCAGTGCCAACTAACATGTACCCCACAATGACTGAACAGGACAGGGCACAGGCAAGGTCCCAAAACATGTTACACACCACCCTCACACATGATGCTGCAATCATTGGGCGCTTGGATAAACTGGCAGCCTAGATTATCTTGTGCAAGAGTGACTACACACAGACCAGGGAACACATGTCAAGGAGGGGAAGGGAGGAAGAACTGCACGGGTTGACTTTGGGGAACAGGATCTGCGGTGCACATATAAACCCTGGCAGTCTATCCATGCAACTGTGCACTTCCAAAAGCTGGTGACACACAACAAACACACATGTACCTACCCCCTTCCTGCTGCTGCTTCTCCTGTAGGCGCCTATCCAAGCCAGGGAAGACCACCGCCAGCACACGCTTCATGATGTGGGTCAGGTGCCGGCGCCTACGGTTCTTGTGGCTCTCTGGTGAGTCCCCCAGTAGGACCCGGGCAATCCTCCTCATCCAGCACCGCATGTACTGCCAGCGTTTCCTCACCTGGGCCAGGCGCCGCTTCTGACCCTCCACCGACCTCACGGCACTGACGGCTTCCTTCCAGATCACCCCCTTGGCATAGGGGCCTACCTGTGAGGATGAAAAAGTGAGACAACATCAATACACCTGCTACATGTCACACAGACACACATTTGAACAATGTTGCTGGTTTGAACAGGGCATAGTATGCAGCTAACTCATTGCACCTTTGTCATAGTGACATTATCCTCTGGGGAAGGCCAAATGCACTACATGGCATTGAAAGTACACAGGTGGCATGAGGGGTGCAACACAATCACTGATCCCGGCTCACACTGTGCATCACAAGCTACACCATGATTATGTACAGCACCTCAAAGCAGTCACATGCCCCAGGCCACGGACGCAACCTCTGCAGGGTACACAGACACACACAGGCACAGGACAATCACCTGCCATTGGCAACTGCGGGTACAAACCTCACTCTGCACATGTGCCACTAGATTGGGGGTGTCACAGGTGTGGGGCTGGCTCAGCACGGCAGACACACAGCACTGCTCCCTGCTCACATCAGATGGGTAGGGTATATGCATCCCTCATGCAGCTGGGGTGCAACACTCAACATAGACACTCACCCACATGATAGGGGACTCACACACACCAATGTCCAGGGGACGAACACATCATTTGGACACTCTCACCACAGGTACACTCAACTCACACACATCTGTGGGTACAGTCACCTGTCACACTGGGGGGACCACAGAATCACATCAGGACTGTAGAAACAACATTCCCAAGAGGATTAGCCAGGCTGAATGTGGCATGCACCATGCAGTGATTGTCACAGTAAGCACTATGCAAGTGAGGAGAGCAGACATGCACTACAGCATGCTCTGCATGGGAGACATGAGGCATCCCCCCCCCTGGGACCCACTGTAAAGTACATTGCATGTCTGTCACACCTGGACACATTGCCAGAAGTGACAGTCACAAAAAAGGGGCACAGTTTAAGCTAGTGGACTCAGCACTCACCTGCTCCCCTGGTCTCCCATACAGGCTGGGGTACTGTGGGAGGATCACATCCAGCAGGGCATGGTTCTCCTCCTGTGTGAATGGCTGGGCCCTCTACACAGACCTGGACATGGTGCCAGAGGAATCACGAGCAGCAGCAGTGGTGTGGAATGAAAGGTTGTGTAGGCAAGTGCTCTCTCATGGGGCCTGGCTGCCTTATATCTACCTTGCTGGCCTGTTTCATTTACAGGAGTACAGAGTGATTGGTCAATCTCATTTGCATCCTACGTTTCCTCCAATCCCTTTAAACCTACCCCAGTGTGTGCATGGTTTCAAAATTGAGCATGATGTCAAGTCAACAACCACTTTGCAACATAGTATATTGTCTCCAACCGACTTTTGCTGGCCACCTGATCAAAAAATTTGAACTTGAAACTCGGTCTCCATGACAATCAGCATGCATTTAGGGCCTTATACTTGTCCCTCATGTGTCCCCTATGTAATTTCACTATTCACTCACAGGTACGGTGTGTTCCACGGCCCTAGGGCACCACTACTCCAGTGATACGGACCGTACATGCGTGTGTACGGTCCCTATCACTATGGGAGTGCTGCCGTAGGCATACGCCATAGGGATACGGACCGTACACGCGTGTGTATGGTCCCTATCACTATGGGAGTGCTGGCGTAGGCGTACGCCATAGTAATACGGACCGTACACGCGTGTGTACGGTCCCTATCACTATGCGAGTGCTGGCGTAGGCGTACGCCATAGTAATACGGACCGTACATGCGTGTGTACGGTCCCTATCACTATGGCGTACGCCTACGGCAGCACTCCCATAGTGATAGGGACCGTACACATGCGTGTACGGTCCGTATTACTATGGCGTACGCCTACGGCAGTACTCCCATAGTGATAGGGACCGTACACATGCGTGTACGGTCCGTATTACTATGGCGTACGCCTACGGCAGCACTCCCATAGTGATAGGGACCGTACACACGCGTGTACGGTCCGTATTACTATGGCGTACGCCTACGCCAGCACTCCCATAGTGATAGGGACCCTACACATATTACTATGGCGTACGCCTACGGCAGCACTCCCATAGTGATAGGGACCGTACACACGCGTGTACGGTCCATATTACTATGGTGTACGCCTACGCCAGCACTCCCATAGTGATAGGGACCCTACACATGCGTGTACGGTCCGTATTACTATGGCTTACGCCTACGCCAGCACTCCCATATTGATAGGGACCCTACACACGCGTGTACGGTCCTTATTACTATGGCGTACGCCTACGGCAGCACTCCCATAGTGATAGGGACCGTACACACGTGTGTACGGTCCGTATTACTATGGCGTACGCCTACGGCAGCACTTCCATAGTGATAGGGACCGTACACACGGCCTCAGAGCGTGTGTAAGGTGTGTTTCACACCTTACACTGGTGACATGCGGCACACAGAAAGGAATTGAGCTGTCATACTTGGCCAAGGCTGGACATCAAGGCATTGTCAGTGCAGTCCTACCTGTCTCGGGCCTAGGTGTGTCAGGCTGTGATGTGGCACATATCTCCTCATGTTTGAAGCCAATAGATGTGTGATGAGCTGTGTACACATGCCATGTGTGATGGTGCACTATGTGTCACACATCCCCTTCACTCCTTGGACATGTGTGCATGTAGTACAGACTTGTTGAGCAATGCGTCACTGGCATGGCACAGTCACCAACACCCGCAACTGTCCCCTGATGCCAGGTACACGGATGATTACACCTGACATGTCACTACCAGCGTTGCACGATGTGACTATGTCATGTGTGTGTCATGTGTTCCCATAAGCTTGCTGTTGTTGTTCCGTCAAATGTATCTGCAGTTGCTGCATCCAACATGTGTCTGTGTGTAGATGGGCATGGCACACAATTACGCACACCAGGCCATATGTGGAATCAGACGTAAGGTGTGTATGTATGCATCGAACAGGGACTTGCGAGACAAGGACATATCTGCGTAGTCTCAATGTATGTGTGATCAGTCTTGACATGTACCCCTTCATGGCAAGGTGTGTGGTCTGTCCTTTTTTCAAGGACATGTGACTTGTGCCTCTAGTGTTCCGCAACCTGTCTGTATGATAAACATCCTTCTTTTGCACATATGTGGATGTCTCTAACTCCTGTAATGCGTCTGCCTGTTCACTTACACTGGCCCACACCTAGTTTCATGGCATGTCAGGTTGAGCTTCAGAAGCCACGTTTGTAGATGGCTCTTGGTAGGAGTGTCACCTGCCTGCCACACGTGTCCAGGATATATTGCACAGACCGGACTCTGTATGTAGCATATGTGTATTGCCTGCTGAACATGTGCTCAGTACATTGACATTGTTGTTGTACTGTACTCACTCTTCGTTGTCCCTTCCAAATTACTGCAGGGCTCCGCCTCTCCCCCGAACAATGCCAGACTTGGCTGACCTGAGGGAACGTGACTGTATATGCCGCTACCGCTTCAGCCGACCGTTGATTGAGAACTTGACCGCAAGGCTGGCACCACACCTCCAACCACTACACAGGTATCCTACTGAACTGACACCCAAGATGAAGGTGATGGCAGCCCTCCATTTCTTTGCCACGGGTACGTTTCAATATACCATAGCTCATGTTGGTGGCATGTCCCAGACCATGTTCAGCCGTGTCCTGCATGATTTTTTAGAGGCCATGTTGGTTCACCTGGATGAGTTCATCCATTTTCCAACTCCTGAGCAGTTGACAGGTGTCAAGGGTGAGTTCTATGCCCTGGGAGGGATGCCCCATGTCATTGGGTCCATTGATGGGACACATGTGGCTTTGGTACCACCACAGGCACAGGAGGTAGCCTATAGGAACAGAAAACTTTACCACTCCATTAATGCCCTTGTGGTGTGTCTTGCCAACATGGTGATTTCCCATGTCTGTGCTCGTTTTCCAGGATCAGCACACGATGCCTACATCATGAGGCGTAGCAGGGTGCCTGAAATGATGCTGCAGCTGCGCAACGAACGAGCATGTATTGTTGGTGGGTATACTCTGTCAGTCCTGTATTTAGCGTCATCTTTATGTCTTACTGCTTCTCCTGACCCACTTCTGCCCATGATGTTTCCATTTAGGGGACTCTGGCTATCCCAACATGCCATGGCTGATCATGCCTCTCCGCAACCCCAGAACGGCTGCTGATCACCGCTACAACAACGCCCATGGGCAGACCAGGCAAGTGATAGAGAGGACTTTTGTCCTCCTGAAGAGCCGATTCTGTTGCCTCCACAAGACCGGCAGCGCACTCCCATATGCACTGGTGAAGGTCTGCAAAATCGTCATCGTCTGCTGCATGCTGCACAACATGGCAGTGGAGAAAGCTGTGCCACTCATCCTGGATCCGGATGAGCAGGAACATCCACCCGTGGAGGATGAAGGGCTTGGTGACGAGGCAAGTGATGTGGAGGAGGAGGAGGAAGAGGACATCCGGAGTCGGCTCATTCGCAACTTCTTTGCTTAGTGGTGAGTTCCAGTGTCTGAGTGTGCACGCATTGAGCCTTGTGTGGCATGTGTTGCAATGTGTGTGTCCATCAACATGTATGCCAAGTGAGTCAGAGGTGTGTTTGGATGTGTCACTCGAGTGATGGTGCAATAGAAGAATGTCTTTCCTGACACATCATTTTCACCTAGCATGTTGACAACCTTATACGTGTCAAGTACATGCCAATGCATGCGGATGTGCTTCTTTTGGCTGACTTCTTGTGTGTCTCTCATCCCCAGCTATTTACAAATGCTGTCTGCTGGTGGCATTGTTGGGCTCCTGCTATTCCTCATGGACACAGCAACGTGTGCAGATTCAGCGTTACATGCACGGACATGTTGAAAATTCTCCTTAGGGTAAGGGATGCAGCACGTCTTTTTGGGTGTGGTATTTTTTTGGAATGTGTGTGCACTGCTCCTGTTCCTGTTTGTTTACTTTGCATACATGTAGAATCACCATGGGCCACATGACATGGAGCAGGATTCACCTGAATTGATAGTCACACTTGGTGACAGTCATCTGTAATGGGATAGTGGATTGTGATGAAGGCATCAATGTGTGTGACACTGCCCTCGGAAACATACGGGATGCACCGGGTTGACATAGTGTGGGACATCCCCATTAGGGGCTCAATGGTGAATAGCAGCCTCTCCGTGAGCAGCAGGGGGTGTTTAGCTCAAACCCGTCACTTGTGTGCCAGTTCTATGGATTTCCAGCATCTGTGGTGCAAAGGGGGGTGCCAGTATCGGTCCCACATGTTCATCCACATGACCTGTGCATCTGTTAATATAGATGCATTTGCCTTCCGGCACACATGAATAATAAAGGTGTCCCTCAGCCTCCAAGGTGCCTCATCTCTGTCAATGTTGGTCTCTTGCCACTGTGCATGCGGCATGTCTGGCATAGTTATCAGAGATTGTGCATATGAGTCTATGTGTAGAGTAGCAAGTTGCAAGCTGTTTGTCAGGGATTATAAAATGTATTGTGCATGATGTACATGGCTGTGTAGGTATTTAGCCATGTCAGTCTCCACGACGGCCACTGTGCTGCATGTGCATCCATTGTCTGTGTGTGTGCCATGTTGAACCAGACACTCATTCCTTAACATACACCTTTTGCATGGTTCCTTTCTGACATCCTTGTCTTTGTGTGCAACTTGTGGCATGGTTTTCTGGACATGGCGCCTGCTGCTGCAGGCCCTGCAGCAAGGGCACACAGAGTTTCTATATTTAGCCTCACACACACGCCTCTAAGACGCACCCCCCTTCCTCCCTCCACCCATTGATTTGGGTGTAATCTGCTTGTGTGTGACACAGTTGCGGTGGCACAGGCTGGACCGTCTACACATGCTACGTGCGCATTGCACGTGCCTGATGTCCTTGCATGTGCCACATCACGCTACACCATGATGTTGAGGCCACCCACCAAGCAATGACCATCCAATACATCTGTTTGCATGCACTCAGGCATGCACTAATCGGCCACACAACACCTTTGCATAATGAGTGTGCAACTCCAACTGGCTACACAGCACTGGCATGCCTTCCAGGCCCTGTCACAACAACCAGGTCATGTCCCTCCTACTCCCCACCGGCTCTGTACCCCTACTAGGCCAAGGGAGTGGTACTCCAGGCCTCTGTATGTAGTATGGTGACGTTGTGGTACACATGGCACAGCTATCATGTCTCAGCGTGTCAGTCTACAATGTGTCCAGGATCCCCCTCTACACCATGACATGCGCACTGCATCTCATCATCATCTGGTGCCCCATTGACAGCCCGGTGCTCCTCACCCTCCCCAAAGACGCAGTCCTTGCCAGTTCTCATATTCAATAATGCATGTTATCCATTGGCAGATGGCTGAACATCAGCCACCTGATGCTAGACTTGTACAGGACTGAGGTGTTCATCTGCGGATTGTCCCCTTACAGGTGGCTCAACTGCTTGTGTCCCACCTGCAAGGGCCCTGCACAGGCACACAGTGTCCACGCACATGAGCTGGTGTTCATCATGGATTGCTTGCTCACATGTGCTATGCTGATCACCAGCATCTGTACCTCAGGCTGCAGCACACTCTGCATTATGCACAAGATCCACAGTTCGATCCACCTCAAGGCAAGACAGACCATCCCCCAGGTCAACTACAACATCCGTGTCTAATCCTACCCTGCACTCTACGGACAAGTACATTACAACTCCCATGATACTTGTCCACATCCAGGGTGCATCTGCACAGCTCAGCTTCTATATCCGGCGACCCAGCCACATCACCGTCCAACAGAGATAGCTGCAATGGATCACTGCCAGCTGCAGGATGACCTTCACAATCCACGCCCACACTCAGGATGCAGCCCACGACCACGACCCCAACACAACCTTGTGGCACTGTCATCCAAGACCCCATTGTGCCATCTCCATGCATCCAACCCTGGTCTGGCCACCATTCTCCACATCCACCTGACTCAAGCATGCAGGACATAGTTCTGCCACCTGTCTACACATACCTGGGACTCCCACCCCAGGACACTCCACATGAGCCCTGACCTCTGCGCATGACTGTTGCTCTTCGAAATAGGTCTGTCCGCACAGTTGTGCAGGCACCCCCTCAGCTGGTTTTGCACATCACGGGTAAGTATGGTGCTCCATGTCTGTATTGGATGATACATTGTGACCCATGTGTGTCCTGTGCCAGACTCAGACCTCAGGGTATGGATGGTTGGAGTTACTTCAACACTCAGGCATGGTTTGATATTACAACACACACATGTCATGGAATAATGCAATATGACGGCATCATCTCGTGATTGTGATGATTTTTATTAGTGGTGTTGTACGTGTTCGGGGGGATGAAAAGAGGTGCTCGCCGGGTGTCTATAATCCAAAGTTCACTGGGGGATTTGGTATCCTTGCATTGGAAGTCATCAGAGTCCAGGCCACAGTCTTTGTCAACATTGGTCAGACAGTGACCAGCAAGTCCATGTGGCAGAGAATGTCATTTGATGATGTGCTGCTGTTGGGCCAGAGGGCCAGGTGCCAGGCCAGGTGACCTGGGAGATGGTGATGTTCCGCTGACTCTCACTGTATTTTGCGTGGACGACCCACCTTCCTCCGGGGACCCTCAGAAGCAGGCCGTGACGATGTCTGTGATGCTCCGTCGGATGAATCCTCCTCCTCCTGATCCCTCCCTGTGGCTGGTGGTGATCTTCGCCTGGTAGCACAGGAAGGGTTGCCCATGTTTTCGGCAATCCAACGGAGTGAACGGCTCATGTCCGTTTGCACCACCTCGAGCTCAGCCAGTCTGTCCTCCATCCGTCCTTGGTGTCGCTGTTGACTGGCATATTGCTCGGCCTCCAGGGTCTTCATCTCGTTGAGGGTCTCCACTACCTGGCTGATGCCCCTGGTGTCACGCCGGTATGTGTCCAGGATGTTGCGGACGTGTGACATTACCGGTTCCTCAGCTGGCTGGTCAGGTTCGCGCCTCCGCTGTCCTCCACTCCCACCACCCGTGCCCACTTGAGCCTGGCCTGCCGTTGTGGGCACATCGGGTCTCCGGGACCCCTGAGGGATGGCATTTGCGGGTTCGCCTGCCTCCTCCTGGGTGCCCGGAGTACCTTGTCCCTCCTGGTCAGACTGGCTGCATTGTTGTGTGCGAGCAGGGCTCCTGGGTGTATCCTGGGATGTGGCAGGAATGGGGGTGGTGGTTGGCACAGTTGTACCTGACGCAGGTGCTGCAGGTGCTTGAGCACCAGAGGGGCCAGGTTGGTCGGGGTCATCCACGGAGTGGTGAGAGTCGTCGCTGCCGGTGGGATCATCTTCACGTGGAGACTGGTCCTGTGATTCTTCCCCCCCAGTGTTGGGGGGAGATCGACGACGTTGCCCTGTGTGTGAGAGTGAGACAATGTTAATTGTGTTACATGCGACATCCATGTTTCATACATATTCAAGTTGGCACATTTCCTCTGGGTAGTTGGATATGTCTAGCATTCCTCTCACAGTGCACTTGTGCATGGGTATGTCCCTTGGCCACAGCTTTCAACGCTTTTCCTATGTGTGACACACTCTTTGTTGATGCATCATTTTGGAATGCAGTAAGCAGTGTAGCGAGCGGGCGTAGCAAGCGATGCAGAACGGCCTTACGTGTTGCACTGTACGGGGGCAAATGTTGCTTTTTAATATCTATTTGAGAATGCAGGTAGGTAACTTATGCATTTGTGACTGGGTTCTAACAAACACAGTGATTGGGTATACTGGGTGTAAGGTTAGGTTTGTGCCTGCAGCAAGGATCTACTCGTGTACAGATTGACACATGGCCCAGTGATTTCAAAACGAACAAGCATTGGCATAGCCAATAGGTATCGCCTTTGGGACCTTATTAGTGTTTACCCATGCAACAGTTGTATGACTAAATACTTATAAGGTCCAAAAAGCGAGACCGTCTGGCCGCGAAAGTGAAAGTGATCGCGATTGCGATCAAACATCAAAGCGGCCGCGCGGCTGCGAAAGTGAAAGTAATCGCGGTGAAGCGCGGCGCGCGCGCCCGCGCACATGCACTGTGGCACTAGGCTGGCCTGCTAGCACTTTTTGGAGCCCTCTCAATAAGTCTCGCCAGACCGGCACATGCGCTGGGTCAGGCGAGACCTAAAAAGGGGTGGTTAACGCACTGCCAAACCTTGTCTACATGCACACAGTCCACCTGTTGACGAGCGGACATGCCCACACCACCCACGGGTGATTTGGTCTCCCTCTGTCTCCCTCTCTCCCTCCCTCTGTCACCCTCCTCCCTCTGTCTGTCTCCCTCTGTCCCCCTCTGTCGCCCTCTGTCTCCCTCCCTCTCTCTCCCTCTCCCTCCCTCTGTCTGTCACCCTCTGTCACCTCAGCCCAGCTTCCTGGGCACACACACTTTGCAGGTCTTTCAAAGGCCATCGGCTTGTTCATGTGGCTTTGTTTAGAATCTCCCGGCCCCCATTGTGCGGAGTGTCTGAGTGTGCGCTGCTGCGGCGGTGTGTGCTGACACTCTTTCAATGTGATGCCTCTTCATTAGCTGCTGTTATGTGCAAATTGGGCCTTCCTACCCATGTCATCCTGTGACGCGGCCACCATTTGCAGGCGACACAGTACTGTGTGGGGACACACTGTTTGTATAGCTCTGCCCTAGGCCATATGGGCTGAGGGCATTGATGTCTGCTTCTGAGTTGCACAATGTGTTTTTTGAGGGCCACCCTCCCGACATCAGGGACATCCTGTCTTGTGTTGGTGTTTTGTGTGGCCTGTGACTTGGCATGGCCTTGCTTGGTGCATGGGGCATGGAGCCGCTAGTGGCATGTGCGTGTTTTTGGAGTGTGATTGTGTCCGGTGATGGCTTTGGGGTAGTTGCGTGCATAATTGGGAGTTGGGTTGTGGATGGCGTTCCCCCCATGTGAGGTGTGTTGTTTGTGTACTCACCAGGCTCGGCGACTCCTTCTACTCCGTGTACTCCCACCGGCGGCAGCGTGCGCATCACGTTTTCCTCCCAGGGATGGTAGTGTACAGGTCTGCGGGGCGGCCCTCCTCCAGTGATGTTGGTCTGGTTATATTCATCTGTCATTTTTCGGCGGACCGTCCTCCGCAGATCATACCACCTGGCTTGGCATTCATGCCTGGTCATTCTGGTGGCCCCAACAGCATTCACATTATTGACGATCCTCTCCCACATGGCAGATTTCTCTGCTATGCTGGTCTGTCTGACCAATGTTCCATAGAGCCGTGGCTCGACTCTGATGATTTCGTTGACAAGGATGTCCAGCTCCTCCCTTGTGAACTTTGGATTCTTGTTTGTGGGCATGGTGTGGGGTGTGGGTGTGGATGGTTGTGGGTGTGTGGGTGTGGTTGTGAAGGTGTGTGTGTGAATGTGATGAGGGGGTGTTTGTGAATGTGGTTGTGTGAAGGTGTGCAAGTGTAATGTGTATTGAAGGTTGAAGAATGGTGCAGTGCGTTGTCTCTGGGGTCTGGCAGCAGTGGATCTGTTGCAAAGGCTCATGGTTTGTGTGTGTGGGCCCTTTTTATTGGTCCATTTGTGGGTGTGCTGTGTTTGAACTTTGGGTGGGTGTGTTATGAGGAGTGGTTGTGGTATGGGCCTCTGTTTACCTGTTTGGCTGTTACAGGTCAGTGTATTGGATGTATTTTGGCTTGTTGGACATGTTTAGTGATGTTGTGCGATTCGAATTGACTCTCCTTGTGTTGTTTTGCAGTGTCCTGGTTCAGTACGTGTGTTTTTGGCGTCTGTAAGGTGCGTACATAGGCCCTGTTCTTGTACAGTGCTGACATTTGCTATGGCTTGGTACGACTCGTACATGCACGATGCTGGGTGAGGGTGCAGGTGTAGGGGCCTGGGGTAGGGTTCGTACAGACACGGGCAGGGTGGTGGTCTGCAACGTCCATAGGTGGTGGGGGTATGCTCCGTCTATACACGGGGGGCTGGGGGTACGCTCCTTCCATACACGGTTGGGGGTACGCTCCTTCCATACACGGGGGGCTGGGTGTATGCTCCGTCCATACATGGGTGGAGGTACGCTCCGTCCATACACGGGGGTTGGGGGTACGCTCTGTACATACATGGGGGGCTGGGGGTACGCTCCGTACATACACGGGGGCTGGGGGTATGCTCCGTACATACATGGGTGGAGGTACGCTCTGTCCATACAAGGGGCTGGGGGTATGCTCCGTACATACATGGGTGGAGGTACGCTCCGTCCATACACGGGGGCTGGGTGTACGCTCTGTACATACACGGGTGGGGGTACGCTCTGTCCATACACGGGGGCTGGGGGTACGCTCCGTACATACACGGGGGCTGGGTGTACGCTCCGTACATACACGGGTGGGGGTACGCTCCGTCCATACACGGGGGCTGGGGGTACGCTCCGTACATACACGGGGGGCTGGGTGTAGGCTCCGTCCATACACGGGTGGGGGTACGCTACGTCCATACACGGGGGCTGGGGGTACGCTCCGTACATACACGGGGGCCTGGGGGTACGCACAGTCCATACGGGGGTGGGGGTACGCACCGTTCATACGGGGGTGGGGCTGGGGGTGGCACCGTACATACGGGGGTGGGGCTGGGGGTACGCACCGTACATACGGGGGGGCTGGGGGTACGGCGCGTACAGACAGGGGGCTGGGGGGGTGTACGGCATGTATGCGGGCACATGTTTGGACGTCTCCATGGTTGCTATTGATGTTCGCTCCGTACGTTGTTTTTTCCATACGGTTGTACATTCGGACGGACGGGACGGATCGTACTTGCGTGCTCGGACTTCAGTTTTCCGATTCGTACGTAAAAATGTCTGGGGACGTGTCGGACACATTTCCCGACCCGAGGGCGTGTGGGGGAATTTTCCCAATACAATTCGTATGGACTTTTTCACATACGAATCGTACTTGCCAGTTTGTACGGCACTTGTACGATTCGTACGTAAAAAAATACGGATACAATTCGTACGGGGAAAAATTTTACAGGATCGGAATCGGCACCCTAATATACATTTTAACAAATATAAAAAATACATTCAATTAAAAAAACATTTAAACATACATATATATACTTTAAAACAATTAATAAACTATTAATTGTAATCTATTTTATAATTTTATAAATATATAAAAATATACAAAACTAAAATAAATTTTTACATACACTTAGAATATAACAAAAACAATATATTATAAATTAAAACATTAACATATTTAATAGTCCTCAAAGTAAATTTTTGCACTTGAGTATTAAAAATGTTGGATAGCAGACTAGTAAAATTGACTAATCCCACTCCAGTGAGTGCAAAAGTAAGGAAAGTGTTGGATAGCGGAGGGGTAGAAATTACTATTCCCAATAAAGTGAGTGCAAAAGTAGGGAAAGTGTTGGATAGCAGAGAGGAAAAACTTAATATGCCCACTCCAGTATGTGCAACAGTAGGGAAAATGTTGGATAGCAGAGGGGTAAAAATTACTGTTCCCACTCCAATGGGTGCAACAGTACAGAAAGTGTTGGATAGAGGAGGGGTAAAAATTACATTCCCACTCCAGTTAGTGAAACAGTAGGGAAAGTGTTGGATAGCGGAGTGGTGGAACTTAATATTCCCACTCCAGTGAGCGCAACAGTAGGGAAAGTGTTGGATAGCGGAGGGGTAAAAATGACTATTCCCACTCCAGTTAGTGCAACAGTAGAGAAAGTGTTGGATAGCAGAGACGTAAAAAATAATATATCCACTGGAGTCAGTACAAAATGAATAACAAACAAAATATCAACAACAACACAAACAATTTTTAAAAACAAAAAAATAAAACATATATAGAAAGATAAAATTTACAAAAGATAGAAACATATTATAATATTAACTAGGTATAACAAATACCTACAATGATTATATTGAAACATTTACAAAGTATTTTACAAACAAATAACTATTTTTAAATAGAAAATTATATATAAAGAAAAACATTAATTATTACATAAATGTAATCTTTTTTATTTCCTACCTTAAAACACCACACAATTCACAACACACATGTAAATTTTAAAAAAAGTACCTCCGTAATTAACATAATTATCAATTAAAAAATGTATAAATCAAAAAACAAATTAAAACAAATGAAAATTAATTTACTCCCCAAACTTTACCCCTCTAAAACCAAAATCCATGCACAAAATAAAAATAAACAATTGCCCTAATTAATTATCAATTGATGAATTAATATTAATCATCAACTAATTATTAATTAATTAAACATAAACATAAATTACTTTCCACCCTATACCCCAAAAAACACCACAACACACACCTAAAAATCATTACTCAATTTCCATATTTGATTTTACATTTATAAATTAATATCAATTAACAACAACTTATTAATGAATTAAAAAGAATTTACTACACACCCTTTACCACTATAAACCCCACAATTCACATCTAAAATTAATTACACAATTGCTAAATTTAAATTCTAATTAATTAATTAGCATTAATTAACTAATAATTATTAAAAATAAATTATTTCCCACCCTTTACCCCTATAAACCCCACCACCCCCTCCTAAAACAAATGACTTAATTGACATAATTACCAATCAATTAAAATAACAATACATTAATAAATAATTATTAATGAATTAATTCCCAAAATTAACATTATAAAATATAAATTAAATAAATTAACAATATTAATAAATGTATTATAATTAAATTACTTCTCACCCTATTCCCCCATAAACCCACAAATCGCTCCTAAAAAAAATGACACAATTACAAATTAAATAATTAATAATAATTAGCAACCAATGAATAAATAGCTATCAATACATTTATTCCCAAAATTAACACTATTAAATCTATAGTCGATTAATATTAATAAATAAGAAATATTAATAAATGTATAGTAATTCAATTACTTCCCACCCTATTCCTCTATAAACACACAACCTGCTCTTTAAAAAATGACACAAATAACATAACTAAGCGATTACTTATTAATAATTAACAATCAATTAATAATTAATTATTTTTAAATTAATTCTCACAATTAACACTATATAATCTAAATTAAATAAATACTAATAAATAAAACATAATAATTTATTTCTGATAATTAAATTACTTCCCATCCTATTCCCATATAAACCCACAACCTGCTACAGAACTAAAAAACGCAACATTGAATTAAAATAAAATTAATAACTACTAAAAAATGTACACATATATTCAGAAACAAAAGCAATACTTTTACAAAAACACTGTTTTAAAAATCGATATTTTACACAACTATATTTTTGCAAATTATATTAATGACCGGTATTTTTTCAAACGCTATTTCTTACCTGAAAGTTGATATTCTTGACCACGATAATCTTGCTGTTGATATTTCTGTGTCACGATATTTCCAACTCGATATTAGTGCAAGTCGACATTTCCAACTCGATATTAGTGCAAATCGACATTTCCAACTCGATATTCTGTCTCTGCACCGGTGATCGTATCTGGTGCAAAACAAATCACAGAGTAGCGCTGCTCAATTTTTATCTTCCAACAGAGAGTCGAGAGCTCAATGTTCCCAATCTTGAACATTAATATTTGGTTTCCCAACTCCAATGGGTGTCACACTGGTTTGCGGGTGGCAATTTAACGAATACATCAACACTTCTCCCTTTTTGGGACTTTGACCAGATACGTGCCACTTTCCATCCCCTCGCTAAGGCTTTGCAGCTGAGGGCGTCTCTTTTCCAGGTTGGTTACCGATGCATTAATCGGGCCTTGTTTATTACCTCATCGATGCTACTCTACGCTCCACCATTTCCGCTTCTTGGTATGCCCTTTGAATGCGTGTCTACTTCCCTTCAGGAATTAACATCCTGGCGTTTAGCGGGTTTACACAGTGTGGACGGCCTATATCCTGATGGAACCCTCCTCTCAATGGAGGACTTACTAGTTGACTTTAAGCTCTCGCCTAGACAGTTGTTATTACACGCCTCTGTTTTTTTTAATTATATCTTTTTATTAAAACACGCCTCTGTTATTGGTGTGCTGAGCCAGTCATGGGGTGAGATACAGCTGGAATCCCCGCAGCATCTTGTCATTCAATATTTACGTGTTTTAGGTATGAATGTCCTTCAGACCCATTGGTTGGCCAGTGCCTTATGCACACACACAGCCCTTCCTCTCACTGCAATGCATAGACATTGGGACATTGTGTCTGACAATGCCTGTTTCAAATTAATACAACTCTATATCTTATACCGCGCCAATTTAACGCCTGATAAAAGAAATCATATTTCCATTGCACTGATGCTGTTTGTTCCTGTACCCTAGCCACAGACATGGAACTATTACACATGCTCAAGTCATCAGGAGAAATCGAAATGGTGGGGATCCGAAGCGCACACGCGGAGAAACCTACAACAGGAGACCACCTGCGGCCATTCTTTGAAACTTAGGAAATGATGACCGAATACAAGAATTCACCATCACACTGGGGAACGAGATTTCAAACAGAACAAGGACAGATTTAAGACAGCCGGGACGGAAGTAAAACCGGCGGGGAGAACAATAGAAAAGGTCTTCACTTGCTAGACAGCCCTGAAGAAGTCGAGCGGGCACTCACCCACGACGAAACATGTGTTGGCTGGGCAAACCATCAAAATAAAAGAACAAAAGAACAAACTCCAAGACTACGACTTGTGATATAAACCTGTTTTGTCTGCATGTCTGATACCATAACCAGTTTATTTACTATAGAACTAACTAAAGGTAGAATAATAAGAACGTGTGCATAGGATCGTGTTAACCAGAACTGGCATGTGTTATACACTAGTCTTAAATCTCTGCTTGAAACTTCCTTTATCCTTCTATTTGAGCGCACAGGTGCGCTTGAGAAAGAATTGGCTGAACTTTCTACCCTAGGGGAGGACCTCATGGGTTTAGAGAGGCGTTTAAAAAATAATTCCCACTCCATTTGTTCGTCCTGGTTGTCCTGCCCCACTTGTTTCCCTTATTCTGGTCTGGCTGTTGAGAGGGTTCAGTAGAGGCTGCTCTTCATACAGAGCTCCCACTTCTGCCCCTGCCAAATGATGTGCACAGAGTTTTCAAGCTGGAGGCAAAAACTAACCTAGCAGTAGCGTTAGCAATCAGATAGGGAATGCTGGTAAGGGGTGACTTTTAGAAACCGCTATAAAAGTTAGGCCCTTAAGGAATAAGTCTTGTGACACCATTAAGTTGCCTCCCGATGCTTACACATGTGTAGTTATACTTGCAATGCTCCATCCTTGTGTACCAATGTGAGCGAGTCACCTGCACAACTTAAAAATAGATATGACATTGGCTAATTCATCTTGCCAACTTTAACAAAAGGGATTGGAATGACATTTGATGGCTAGGAGAGTGGGGTGGATTGGGTATGCCAAGAATAGTGTTCCTGGAGATTGTGTTATTATAATTTGTAAACATCATGATTTGGTACGTTACATTGTAAACCAATGTAGGAATAAGATCAAATAATGGTGTCCTACTGCTTGTTTTTTTGTATCCGACTTCCTGCATAGAGAGAGGAAATTAGTCCAGAGTCTGAAAGAGGATTAAAATTGTTCAGCACCGCTGGTAGGCTTAAACAATATTGATTGGCTTGTCAATGTTAACATAAGGAAACACAGCAGCGAGGATTGTCTTGTCCAAGCAGCTGATTCTACCACCAGCCAGATAAACACAATAATCGTTCCCATTTGATTGGCATTGAATCTAGTCCAATACTTGAACAGGACTTCAAATTACAGATGGGTCCAACTCCATCTAGAGTAACTTTATACAGTGCCCAGAGTACTCTTTTTATTACTGTTACAGAGGTGGGCGAACCTTTAAATGAACCGGGTTGGCTCACCTATGTGAATGATTTCCACACATGACTTGTTCAAGAGACTTGACTAACTCATTCAGCATTCTGCCCCACTACTTTTTTAAAATTATTTTATCTACAGCTGAGCTTTTCACCTCTGGCAGAGGGTCTGGAGGATTATTGATCTGGGCTTAGATCTTTTCAAAATTTAACTTTAAATAACTATCACTTATCAGTAAGGACATTTTGGGTATATCACTAGTGCGGATTGGGCAAGAAACTGTACAAAAATGTAATCTGTACAATTGTCCACCAGTGAGCCTTAAGACATCTCCTGTTCTTGTAACCTTGGATTATTATTTAAAGAATAGTGTAATTAAGCCCACTTGCCTTACAGGGGTTGATTTTACTATAACTTTCAAACCCCTTGAATGTATGTAACCAATATCAGACGAGGAAGATGAACAGAGGGGCATTACTATTATTAACTCCAACTCATGCATTCCCCATACCTTCAAAGCCAGTCAATTACTTTCTTTAACTTTGCAACATGGCCTATGTGCCTATAAAGGAAGGTCATTGTCTGACCATGAAGGATAACTTATATTTATCAGAGGCTTGTATTTTAGTCTGCAAGATTATATTTTATTTGATATTTCTATCTGGCATGAATTGATTGATTTTAAAGTCGATGTTAGGTCCGACAGTGATCATTATCCGTTTGAACTTGCAGTTGTCTTACCCCATGCTAGAAAGATAATTAAATTCCTCTAGGATTGTTCACCCTGTCACTCAGGTTGAGAATAACCATACGTTTGTCAAGTGGCCTAGAATTGTAGGAAATCAGACCACGGTAGCTTTAATGTACCAAAGCTTTAACAATCTTTTTGAACTTTAAATTAATAGTCCAGTTGACCAGATCCAATTAGTTAAGCTTAACAAGCAAATATTTGATGAATTATAGAAACATTTGTGGAAATTATTTTATCCAAAGATCTCCAGAAACATAATCTTGGTTAGGGACTGAAATAATTCCAGTCGATAAAAAAAGGAGCATAGGGCATCCCTTGAACCATAAGACCATAAGCCTTCTTGATAACCTTCTTCGCTCACCAGATCCTTAATGAATTGGAGGATTTGATATTTCAAAACAGCACATTGTCACCCTTTTAAACAGACTTTAAAGTAACAATATTGACGGTCGACTGGTCTTCGCTCTACATACATTTTATGGAATCATACTAAACTAACTAATGATCATTTATACATTGCCCTCATGGACCTGAGATCAGCATTCGATCTTGTACCGAGAACTCTCCAGTGGGAAACACTTCAGTCTATAGGAGTTCCACCTTGCCTTTTTAACATCATAGTGAGGCTTCACGTGGAAAATGATGCCCAGGACAGATGGGGCAGCAATGGTGAACTTTCGCAATACATCCCTTTTAGAAGAAGGGTGAGAAAAGGGTGTGTTCTGGCCCTTACGCTTTTGTACATTATATAAAAATTATGTATTTGACCAGCATAATGGCTGCGTCAATGATTCACCTAAGTTAAATGGGCTAACTGTTCCGGTGTTATTGTTCGCCGGTGATACAATCCTGATCTCCAGATCCCCTAGTAACCTGGACATATGTATTGGCCTCTTTTCAATCCCATTGTATAATTAAGGGTTTGCAAATAAACATCTTTAAGTCAAGGATAATGATCTTCAACCCCCATATGAGCTGGAAGGGGTAAATGAGACTGAGAGATAAGATGCTAGACAATGCTGCTAGGTCAAAGTATCTGGTAACCAAGCTTGATGACAGACTTTGTTGGCGACAACATCAAGAGAGGAGCAAGGCCACACTCACACATAGGTAAGCTGCTATTTTACATTTTTTAAGGCAGCCACATCTAGGGCCATTTACTGGCCGTTGAGGTCTAATGAGCCAAAGGCAAAATATTTGTGGGACTGAAATCTGGGGATACTTATCTGTAAACCATCTAGCTGTTCAAAAAAATAATTTCATGCGGTCATTAAGTAATCTTCCCCAGAAAACACTTTTAATTCCCTAATTCATGGACATCCCCCTTACACATTGGCAAGGTCCTTGTTTATAAAGTTTTGTTTTGGAGTCCTTAAATCAATATGCATACAGCCAAGTAGAAATAGGGGTACGATAATGGGGCCTTATGTGAACTGTGGACTAATTACGCTATTGAAAATATCAAAGATGTTTTATTTTTCGATCCAATGTATGACGCAAATAGATTGGACCTCTGTGCCTTACCTTGGGTTTCCACAATTTTCAACCAGCTTTTGAAATATTTTTGACCAATTCTTCCCCTTATATTGTTTTTGGCCTGAGCAGATTTTTGCATATTGTATTCTAAATTGGAAAGAGGAAAGGTAAAACGTTTTAAATCTTTTTAGCATATGCTGATGCCATTGAAGTGATGTTTTATTTAATTTATTTTTTGTTATGTGCATATTAGTTTAGATTGTGAATGTACTGTCTGATGTTCCTCATTGTATTTTATTTGTGCTGTGTGCAACTCGGTGCATCATTACTGACTGCCTATTATACACATATGTTTGTGCACGCGAGTGGTGGCCTCTACAACACTAGATCTACAGGTTCTATCGGTAGATTTTTAAACTCAGTCAGATGACTAGTGGACCGATTTTAGGTTTTTATCACTGGACTGTGCTCTGAACCAATTTAATGTGGAGTTTCTCTTCTTCTGACCCCATGCTATGGTGCACTTTATTAATACTACAAAAACAAATTATGTGTTCTTGTATGTTTTATTTATTAATAACTTTTTAAGGTTTATGACCAAAATAATGTATTTTTGGATGATGATCATTGTAGCTAATTCAGAAGGGTGTTTGATATGTTAATCAACAACTCCATCTCCCAACATAATTTATCCTGGTTCATCAGTGAAAGGAAAGTGGAGAGGTGAAGAGTATGTTAAAGAAGGAGCTAAAAATTCTGGATGAAAAATGTATTTATTAATAATTTCTCTTTTATTTGCCATACCCTGTTTTTGTAATTCCTACTTTTCAGTTCATAGATCTGGATATATAGGTGCCGATTCCGATCCTGGAAAAACCGGGTACGAACCGTCGGTCAGAGCGTTTTCTCTGTCCGACTCGTACCCGGGAAAAAAACCCTACAAACTTGCAAGTACGATTCGTACGGAAACACCATTTCCGTACGAATCCTGAAAAAACACAGACCGACTGTAAAAATACATACCAATGTGATCCGGGACAGCGCCGACGTGACGTCGGGACGCATTCAGGCTGCGTTTCACGAACCAGGAAGTACGATTCGTACCAACAGCAGTCCAGACGGCAATATTTTTACGGCACCCAAAAAGTGCCGGAAAAGCGAAGTTCGTCGTGATGCGAGCGGAATTGGGGGCCCGGTACGCGCCGTACCCCCCCAGCCCCCGTAAGTACGGGCCGAACCCCCCCCAGCCCCCCCGCGGATGGACGCGCCAAACCCCCACCCCACCAGTGTATGTACGGAGCGTACCCCCACCAGTGTATGTACGGAGCGTACCCCCACCCCACCAGTGTATGTACGGAGCGTACCCCCACCCCACCAGTGTATGTACGGACCCGCTATGCGCTGGGGGTCCGCACCGTACATACACGTGAAGGACTGGGTTTTTCTAAGACCCAGCGGTGCCAGGGAACAACACCTGAAACCTTCGTGGGTTACCTGTTCTGGCGTACCAAACACAGAGACACGGGACACTTCCAGCGACGTCAGAGATCAGCGTTTATTTTACTGCAGGGATACAGAGGTCACAAGAAGTACACAGCGTGTAGGTTCTCGGAGACTGCTTCAATTTGCAAAAGTGGATCGCTCCTTTTATACACGTTTTTCCCATAGAACAATATGGTGAACAAAGATTACAACTCAGTTCCCACAATAAACTTCAAAAGGGTCGCGTTCATGTTTCAGGAGGCCGGAACATGATTACCACAGTATTGCCAGTTCCCAACTGTAAAAGCATATCTTCTCTGCAATAAAACACATTCCATCCTGATCGTAAACACATTAGGAGAAGGGACAAAAACAGATGCAAAGAAAGAACAAGGATGCACAACAGGTTAAAGAAGAGTGTTAGGAGTAATAAAGGAAACTTGATAACGGGATCAGAGACACCGTGTCTAATGTATGCATGGCTGAAACAATAGACCGGCACGGCAAGATGAGCCTCGAGCGGGGCCATCTGCCTTCGTCGTGTCGTTTCCCTCATCATAAAAGTCATACTCAAAGGAACACGTGTCTCTCGTGTAAGCTTAAGAGTCCCAGGGTCACGAAGCGGACAAAAGTCCGTTCGCTGGCTACTTGAGGGCAAGAAACAAAATGGATGCCGTATCTAAAATGGAACCCGAGGGTTCAGATGAATAAACCCAAAAATAAGACGAACCATACGTGGTTGCGTAGCGAAACTGCGTACACCCACTATACTCGTCATTTGCGGTTCGTAGATACCCAACTCATCCATATTCGTCACCACTCAAAAGTGTCGTTCCGTCCCACACGGAACCTCACACGGGTGGGGGTACGCTCCGTACATACACTGGTGGGGTGGGGGTACACTCCGTACAGACACTGGTGGGGTGGGGGTACGCTCCATACATACACTGGTGGGGTGGGGTGGGGGTACGCTCCATACATACACTGGTGGTGGTACGCTCCGTACATACACTGGTGGGGGTACACTCCGTACATACACTGGTGGGGTGGGGGTACTCTCCGTACCTACACTGGTGGGGTGGGGGTTCGGCGCGTCCATCCGCGGGGGGCTGGGGGTTTGGCGCGTACTTACGGGGGCTGGGGGGGGGGTTCGGCGCGTATGCAGGCACATGTCTCCATGCTTGCTATAGAGGTTCACTCCGTACGGTGTTTTTTCCATACGGTTGTACATTCGGACGCACAGGACGGATCGTACTTGCGCGCTCGGACTTCAGTTTTCCGATTCGTACGGAAAATCGTCCGGGGACGTGTCGGACACTTTTTCCGACCCCAGGACATGTTGGGGAATTTTCCCAATGCGATTCGTATGGACTTTTTCCCATACGAATCATACTTGGCAGTTTGTACGGTACTTGTACGATTCGTACAGAAAAAAATCCGGATACGATTCGTACGGGGAGAATTTTTTCAGGATCGGAATCGGCCCCTTAATGTCTTCTTCATATGTTACTTTCTCTGTCTCTGTTTATCTCACTTTCAAAAATGTTCTTGACATCTTTCAGTCTTCCTTCTCCTTACTCTGTAGGGAATCCTTCTTTGTCACACTTCCTTTATGTCTTCCCATTTCTCACACTCATTCGAGGTTGACATATGTCTCATTTTGGTCTCCTTCTCTGCTCCAATCCACTCCACTGCCCTGCTATGCCATCCCGTCCCATGCCCTCCCCTCCCCCTCTCCCTCTCCTCTCCTCTCCTCTCCTCGCCTCTTCTCTCCTCACATCACCCCTGTAGGTGGAGCCCTCAGATGTTACTCTTACAGCCAGGGAAAAGAGAAGATCGTGGATTGTGATCCTAAGATGGATAGGTGTTTACACATCAAGTTTTGGGGAAGTGAGTATTTATGTATTTTATTTATTTGAAAAGTTTATAAAGCACAAACAGCGACCAGAAGGGTCTCTTGACACTGATTGATACAAGCTAAGACAGCTGATAATGCTGTAAAGACAAAAATTCCCCAAATACTCAAATGCAAGGATATTGTTTGAATAGCCCCATTTTTAAGTGTCCTAAATATAATATGGTTGGTTTGAAACCTAACCAGCAGAGGGAGTTGGTTCAAGACTTTAGCTGTGTGATCAGAAAGAGCTCCGCAATACACTCGTGCTTAAGAAATAAACTTATTAAGTACACCTTGACATAGACTTCCTCAGTATCAGATCGTCAACATCAGTTCAAAACAATGTCAGAAGTGACATCCTGCTCCCTTTGCAGGATTGGCCACATGTCCCACCCACAGCTACAACACATATTACAATTTGTTGCTAGGAGGGCAAGGACTTGAACCTCTTCCATTTCCCCAAGCAAGAATTACCAATGGCAGTAACATGGATATGAAAGGTAGGGCGAGGGGTAGGAGTTGCTACCATGAACTACCCCTAATTGACATCTGTGTATCTAACAATTACACTAAGGCTCTCATTCCAAGAGGTCTGGAGGAGTATGACTCAATTAGATACCACTATGGTCCATTCTAAGTATCCTGGTGGTTCGGAGCTTAATATTACTGAATCTGAAAATACTGGGCATGTAAATTCCTGGATCCACTGGAATCAGAGCCTTATGTGATGCTATAGGGGCTGCAAAAACTCCTGCCCCCAGCCCTTGTCCTCCCATTTCATGGTGCATGCAACACACAACAGAATAAAAAAGAAGTCTAAGAATACTAAATAATTTTTGAGAGGCAGAGGTCACTAGAAAATACAAATGTGGCCTTGGTTAATTTGCCTGCAAAGCCAGGAAGAGATGAATTGTGTAACACACACACTCCTTCTCCTTCCCATGCAATGTAGTGCTCAACTTATTTACTGGTAATCTTCATTACTCCAATTCTTTCCTACTCATCCCAGTACTTATATAACGTGCCTGTTCTCCAGTACTGCTAACTACTTCCAAAAGATGTTTTCTCTTTCTATCCTTGGAATAATGATTTACCCATAAATCCCCTTTTTCCTCCCAGTATAGCCTGTTTGCCATGAAGCCCTCAGCCAAAAAGGCAGATGAAGTACACCAGGGTGGGATGAAGGTTTTGTAAGCAATAGGATGAGTAAGGGAGAATCATAGTAATGAAGATTACTCATAAGTAATTCGAGTATTCATCAGTCAAAAGAACAAACAAAAGAATTAAAGCTGAATAAAGCTGGAAGAATCTTACATAGGAGCCTATTAGGACGTCCGCTCGCCACCCTAGCGGTGCTGGGACTGGCCGCCAGTGATGTGGCTGTCCCGCACCAGCAATTAGGATGCGACCGCCAAGGTGGCAGTGGCATCCCCCATCCACATCATTGTGGCAGGCGGTGCACACAGCACCGCCCGCCACAAAGTTTTGCTTGCACATTGTGCATTTGCAGGCACAATGTGGTAGGCACAGCGCGGTGCCGACCATGTCGTCCATGCAAGTGCAGGGGGGTACCTATACAGGGGGTACCAATATCCTGGGGGCCCACAACGAGCCCCCAACTGTGGAATCCGCATGCCGTTTCCGCCACGGAAAGGCTGCTTCCCGCTCAAATTGTGATATGGATGGCTGTGTCTAGCAGACACCTCCACCATATTCAACCCTTTTCCGCCCGGTCGACTTGTCGACGGGGCGGAAAAGCGGTGGACAGTCTGCCCGTCCGCCGTGGTACCCCCCACCATCATAATATGGCGAGGGAAATGAGAGGCGGGCGGGGGATTTTGTCAGGCAGATCGTCACTGCCATGCGGGCGGTGGCGATCTGCCTGAGGGGTCATAATAGACCCCTTAATACCCATTCCATACTCCTGATGCATTTGAGTCATACATAAATTTGTGTCGAGTACAAATATTTATCTGATCTCTGGTACCATAACAAACATAAAAAAGGAAAGCAAAACATGTCAACAAGCTGAAATAGATCCCAAAATAAGCTTTAACCCAAAGTGTAACTCAGAGTCACGATTAACATGCAATCTATCGTGAAAAATATATGTTGAAGGTTTGGCCTACGTTGCTGCCTCTCTAAAATAAACCTCTGCCCATTCAGCCCAGGAAGATATCATTCCACTAGATGATTGAGTTTTCATTTTCTCAGTGATCTTCCCACAACCCAGATAAGCTGTGGAGCAAACTGATCATATCAATTGTGCCTTAGTGGAAGAAGTTGTTTTTCCCCTCTCTTAACAGGTTTGAAATTTATAAAGGGGGCATCAGAGAGCCCATATTCTATCTCTTAAGGTAGTTCTTATAGCACTTAAACATTCAGGAGATGCATCCAAGGTCCTTATTGGTATTATCTGGAGGTAAGTAATGGATAAAAATCTCTTGATTCCTATGGAAGTTAAAATTCACTGTGACAATTATATGCTCAGTTTGGGTGCACCACCTGTTGTGGTAAGCTCTTAGCATTAAGATTTTCTCCCTCCCCAGTTGACACAGTTCCCCTTAACCATCTCCTCTCTCACAACCACAACATTTTGGCATGTAGAAGTCAAATGGTTCCCAGGGCTCGGACCTGGCAGTTCTGGGGCTGACTATAGGCACCCCGTGCTCGCACCACCTGCGCATCAATATGGCTCACAGCACTGACATCCGATCCCTCACCTTAAACATTCATGACATACACACCACTAGAAAATGCTATGCTGTCTGCTCCTACATCAAAAGCTAGCAGGCGCAGGGTATTTTACTCGAGAGACACATGTCACGGCCGGGGAGTTGGACCATTTGAGCATGCACTGAAGGGGTTTTTTTCCACCACAACCTATGCAGCGTATCCATGTGGATTCATCCTGGGGTCCCCTATCAGGAAACCAGTAGGACAGTAGACAGGGATTGGCATTACGCCCTTCTCAAGGGCCACCTAGATTGCCGGCCAGTTCTAATTGGAAGTGTTTATGCGCCCAAGGCCGAGCAGGGGCCATCTGGGATACTCTCTCCTCTGCACTTGCCCATACCACTGAGTCACCATGGTTGTTTGGCGGAGATTATAACTGCATTCTTGACCTAGCACTAGATAGATCCCATCCTCCCCAGCTGCATCCCCTCCACACGTACAGGTGGATAATTTTCAAACCTGGATACTACACTGGGTGCTTCCAGATGGATAGTGTTCCCGACTTCCTACATCCTGGCTTTACTCCTTCCATTCCATTCCGCATAGCCGGCACATGCACCTTTACCGTTTCCTTGGCTCTCCTTAGCTCCTACCCCTTATTCAGTATGCGGACTATCTGGGAAGTAAAGTCTCTGATCATTACGTGCATGTCATGGACCTCAAATTGCCCTCCCGCCTCCCACACCCACTTGAAACTGCTGTGAGACTGTCTTAATGACCCGGTGTTCCAGGAAGAGCAGGGTGTATGCATCAGGCAGTACTCTGCTGAAAACCACAATTACAGCGTCCACTAGTCCAGAATGGGGCGCCTTCAAGGTGGTGGTGTGTGGAGCCTGTATCCAGCAGATAGCAGTAATCCACAGGACCTTGGAGAGTGGCATAGGGGCAGCTGAGTGGGCCCTAGCTGATCAAGGTTAATCAATAGACACTGATCCCATGCTAGTAGACGTGAAAATTGCATACGCTGCTCTCCTTGAAAACTTACAGCACTATAATGCCACAGCACACGCAGGTAAAGTCCATCGGGAAGGCAACACACCTGGCAGACTCCTAGCTTCGCTAGTCCGACAGGTGTCAGTGACTCATCCCATAACCGAAGTGGTCGATCTTTCAGGTGTTACAGTCCGCAACCAGGCTGGTACGCTGCCAGCATTCTATGAGTATTACTCATCCATTTACCGGGAACCCCCAGCGCTTCCGGCAGAACACGTGGACATGTTGCTGGTGGGCATTGTTCTCCTCGCATCTCGATCCTCAAAAGACTCTCTTTGGACACGGCTATCAAAACAAAGGCCGAAATAAAGTGATCTCTGACCTTGCCTGGAACAAAGGACCTCGCTTAGATAGCCTCCCCCTTGAGTATTACCATATTTTCTCATCACTCCTGGCACCCGGGCTGAGGGATATGTGCAGGGCTGTTCTAGGGGGTGAGGATCTTCCTCCATCGCTTTGTGAGTCCATCCTTTTGTCCCTCCCCAAGCCAGACAGGGAACCCACACAGTTAGCTTCTTTCAGCCCATTGCGATTCGCGGGTGGATTCTAAACTCCTATGCCAAATTCTAGCTGAACGATATGCTCAGATCCTCCAGGAGCTGGTGGACCCCAGTCAAAACTGCTTTACTCCGGGCCTTAGCACTTCTCAGAATATCCGCTGCCTCTCAATTTGAAGGACCAGGTAAGGGGGTAGTTCCCATGGGGGACTTGCCTCATTGTTGATTTAAAAAAGGCATTCGATACCATGGCCTGGCATTACCTGTCTGCAGTGCTCACTCACAATTGAATCAGACCCTAGCTTTTAGCTTAAACAAAACTAGTGTACCCCAACCAACGTCCAAGATCCGCCTAGTTCATTTTGTATCAGCTTGCTTGCCGGGGGTTGAGGGACGAGGTACTGATGCCTCCTCTCCCCCTGCTATTTGTGCTGGTATTGGAGTCTCTGGCTGTGCAGTTAAATGAGAGAGGTCAGGAATTGGGCATTCCGTTTGCTGGTAGGACACATGCAGTGTCCTTATATGCAGATGATCTACTCGTATACCTGAGGATCTAACAGCCGACTTAATTTCCCACTGAGATACGCTAGTGGCCTATGCCACCACAGCTGGACTTTGAGTTAACTGGGTGAAGTCAGCTATATACCTGCACAGCCATGGGCAACCGCCTCAGGACATATACCTTGGTGACACCTGCCTAAATTTGTACGCACAGACGACGCAGTACTTGGAGGTCTGTCTCTACCACACTCTCCTGGACCCTTATTAGGGGGAACCTCCACAAGGCCTTGTGGGTATCCGGTACTAATTGCACTTCTGGCAGTCCCTTCCAAAAGGCACCTAATGGTAAAATCGTCCTGGCGAAAATAGATATACTGCCCTGTCTTCTGTACTACTTTGTGAATCTCCAGGTTAGACTCCCCGGCTCCTTCTTCAGGGAACGGGCACTCTCCTCTGTACAGTAAACATGGGGATCCAGGCATTGGCATGTTGCCCTGACAAAATTGCAGCTGCCAGTAGACCAAAAAGTCTTTTGGGTCCAGTGCCTTGAAGCATACTTCCAAGAGGCACAGCTCCAATGGATGTCCTGTTGGACAGCTTGGCTATACCTGGATGAGGCCAGCTCAGGCCTTAGGCCCTTACCGGTAGCAGCGATCCTACATCTCCTTTTACGGAAGGCATGTTCCATAGCCCCCTGGCCCTTGCAGGTGGTTGTCGCCTCTCCGGTAAGACTCCGCTCTATGTGGGTTTCAAAGTCTTGTGTTATGACATCAACATCTTTAGAAAGCCTAGATACTAAAGGTTTAGCTGCAAACAGCTCATTCCACAGGCATCTAAATGACTTTATTGTAGATCATTGCAATCTGAGGGTGGCCACAGACATTCCTCATCAAATCACCCTAGGAACTGGAGGATAATAGGAACTGAAGTCTTAACTGGAGAGAAACATCTGTCTCTCTGCATGAAGAATCATCTTCTGGCAGCTTGTACTGATCTGGGAATAGAAAAAGAGAGGCCCTAATTCAATAACCCTCCCTCTCCTTATCCAGAAAAACAGAATTATGCCTGAGAATTCAGGGGTAGTTGTGGCTGCAACAGGGGAGCAGTGCTCAATGGCATTATACATTAATGCCCCAATGCCAACCTCCTCAAGAGAGGAAACAGCCGTCTCCTTGTCCGAAATGGCAGAACGAACATCATTCCCCCTGGAGTCTTGTCAGCTGGCTTGGAAACAATGGATTGGACAGAAGGGCCAAGGGCTGTCCAGGGCATCTATTGCCATAGTTGGATGATTCTGAAACATTGACAGGCAATTTAGGAGTTGAGAATTGTGATGAGTTGCGAATAGGTGACTTATATGACACCCTCACCTTCTGAAATCTGCCAGAAGATTATGGTGCTGAGGACAAAGTCCCGGGAACTTGGAAACATTCTGTGCAGGTAATCCACCTGAGTGTTTATGGACATCCCATGATGTAAATGGCTCTGAGATCAAGTAGATTAAACTCCTTCCATGTGCAAATCTATTGCACCACCTGTTTCAGAGAGATGAAACCCAAACCGAACTGACCGTTCAAGTAGGATATTGCCACTGTATTGGCAGTATGAGCCACCAGAGCTCTTCCCTTCGACACACGTGCAAAGCACTGACCTGCTCTACAGACATCTGTTAATTCGCCCTGTTGCAGCATCTTTCCAGTACTGAACCCTGCCAAAGACTCTGGGTTTTTCAGCCTGCACCACTGTTGACCAACGCCTGCTGCTGGCATAAAAAAAATAAACATAATCCGGTATTTGTAAAGCACAAAGCTAATCACCCCTAAGGGTCCCAAGGCGATGGGGGGGAATAGGGGGAAATTAAGTGAGCTATTGCCCAGGGTCACATGGTGCTGGGCTGCTGTCGGTGATCGAACCGTGAGCCCTGTGCTCCAGAATCAGCCATACTGGCTGCTGCGCCACACTTCTCCTTAGCTCAAAAGTGCAGCAGGTTCAGTCATCTTGATGGTGCAGCCTTTCTTTGTGAGGTTCTAGGGCAGCAGGGCAGTCCGTCTTCATTCCTCTCTTCTTTTCCAATGTAAATGAGGAGCAGGGTACCAGGGGTGCCATATTTATTCCAGAAACAAGCACCTAGAAGACCACATGGTCACTTGCTAATGGGTTACTGGTTCCCTTCCTTTCTAGTAACCAAGTTACTGTGATGTGTGGCACCTGGCAATCTCCGAGTACCCCATTATGGACCCTTTCAAAATGGCATGACCCTTTCCATGTCATGGGTCACAGGGAAGCCCACCCTAGGGGTGTGGCTGCCAGAAGGCTGCAAGCTCCAGAGCAAAACTGGTTTGAACACATGTTTCCCTTACTTAGCTTTGTCTCCTAATTCTCTGTAAGATCAAAAGGCATCCTGGTCAGGGATGTTGTTACCAGCTGCCCTTCAAAGGCACATTCACCTTTTAAACCTGTTTTGTGGGTTAGCACCCTGATTGGTCATACTGGGAGAGGAGGTAACACCTCACTCTGCAGCAGCTTCCTTTGTTCCCGGGCCTGAGAGTCCTTCACACATCTCCCCAGGTGGTCAGTAATGTGTTTAAATGTCAGGGCCCTTGTGAGGTCACTGAACTAGCTGGAGTACAGAGTGAAAAGCAAAAGGACAATTGAAAAATGTTGCTGTTAAGACATATTAAAACTCATATGTCTTACTTAAATATATATGGCTCCCTGCCATGGGCTTCATATGCCTACTTTACGGGAGGCAACATGTACTCTTAAGGGTAGTGGTGGCTTTGTCATTAGGTGTAATGGCAAAGTCGAACTGGCAGTGTGAAACACTGCCCATTCAGTCTGCAGTGAAAGTCTGGGGTCCATTTTAATATGTTACGTGCAGGGTGGTACAGACAATGCTGCAGCCCTGGGTGAACACTCTGCCTTACATGCCCTTGGTACCCTGGGTACCACATACTAGGGACTTATAAGTAAGTCAGTACTATCAAATTGGGTGTAGCAAATTTAACATATCTTTGGTATAGAGTTAGAATACTGGCACTGAGGTCTGGTTAGCAGGCCTCAGTGCAGTCTCATATAAAAAACAAGCAGCTAATAGTCCAAATGGGGGCAAAAAGTGGAGAGAACTTGGAAAAAGCTGTTACCTTGAACCTTGCTGAAACCACTGGATTGGAGTATGCAAAAAGAGATCCCCTGTTCGAAGCTGCAGACTTTCTCGCCCTAAGTGCGCCGGGTATGCCCAGACCTGGGACCCAGGCTCACTCTGGCATTCAATTCAAACTAGCCTGGCTTATGAGGGGTGATGCCCCAAAACCTGTCCCAAGATGCTTGTTTCCAGGCCAGGGAGGACCTGGCTTGGCAGTTTGGAGTTTGAGCTGGACTGTTCCCGTAAGGCACAAGGTCAAGACTGATTTGCATATGGCTGGGTCTAGACTGGGGTGGCATGGTGAGCAAAAAAACGATGGATTTAACCCAGATTCTCTTGACTGTGGGTGTATGTTTGATTTGCTCTGCATTCCATCCCTCATCTGTGTGTCTTTTCCTTTCTCGCTCTAAGTGGGCCTGGTATGCCCATTCGCGGTTCCCTGGCTCACTGTGCCACTGCATTCAAGCTAGCCTGGCAGATGAGGGGTGATGCCCTGAAACCGGTCACAGGATGTTGTTTCCTGTCCAGGGAGGACCTGGCTTGGCAGTTCGGGCTGGACTGTTCCCATGAGGCACAGGGTCAAGACTGTTTTGCATATGGCTGGGTCTAAACTGCGGTGGCATGGTGAGCAAAAGAACAATGGATTTAACCCAGATCTCTTGACTGGGGGAGAATGTTTGATTTGCTCTGCATTTCATCCATCATCTGTGTGTATTTTGCTTTCTTGCCCTAAGTGCGCCGGGTATGCCCATATGTGGGGCTCCGGCTCACTGTGCCACTGGATTCAAGTTAGCCTGACTGATGAGAGATGCCCCAAAACCAGTCGCAGGATGCTTGTTTTTGGTCCAGGGAGGATGTGGCCTAGCAGTTCGAGCTGGACTGTTCCCATTAGCACAGGGTCAAGACTGATTTGTATATGGCTGGATCTAAACTGGGGTGACATGGTGAGCAAAAGAACAATGGATTTAACCCAGATCTCTTGACTGGGGGTGAGTGTTTGATTTGCTTTGCATTCCGTCCATCATCTGCGTGTCTTTTGCTTTCTCGCCCTAAGTACGCCTGGTATGCCGAGACATGGGTCCTGCGCTAACTGTGCCACTGAATTCAAGCTAGCCTGGATGATGATGGGTGAAGCCCTGAATCCGGTCCCAGGATGCTTTTTTTCGGTCCAGGTAGGACCTGGTTTGGCCGTTCAGGCTGGACTGTTCCCATGAGGCACAGGGTCAAGACTGATTTGCATATGGCTGGGTCTAAACTGGGATGGCATGGTGGGCAAAAGAACGATGGATTTAACACATAGCTCTTAACTGGGCTTTGCTGTTTTATTTGCTATGCATTCCGTCCATCATCTGTGTGTCCTTTGACATTATCCACCATGCAACATTCTCCTGGACAGCAGGAGGTACTGGAATTAGGTCCCTGGAGAGGCAACCAGTGATTGAGAATGTGAAGCACCACCGACCTGAGTTGTTGTGCCTTAGGAGCAACACTTAGAGTTGCTGCCTGTGAAAGGAAAAAAGAAAAGAAAGAAATACATAACTCTACTTTCCTGAAAATCACAAAAAAGAAAATTACAGTTGACTATATTTCCTTGTACTTGAAACCACACTCTCGCTGAGGCTTTTTGTCTCTTCAACAACATCTGCAGCAGGCTCCTGAGTTTGACTTTCCTGGACTACTGAAGACATGCCATCCTGTGGATCATGTCGAATAAGATCCCTATATTCTCCAACCTCTGAGATGGCCAGAGGGACATCTTCTGCCACTTTATTAGGAACCCAAAGTTGTCCACCATCTGGCCTTTTAACTCGGTGTCCCTTATTGACTGGCTCTGAGTTGGAGATTAGATTAGAAGAGCATCCAGATATGGGTGGGCTACCACCCCAGGGCAAGGGGATGACATAAAACAGGATCCAAAACGTCTGTAAAACCTCTGGGACAGGTCTTCAGCCCAAAACTTAACACTTGAAAGTGCCAGTGATGGCTCCCGACAGCAAACCTGAGGAACATTATTTGGGGCAGAGCTATGGGAATGTGCAGGTTGGCATCTTGTAAGTTGATTTGTATAGGAAAATTACCCCAGGATATGAGAGCACTGACCTGTTTCAGTGTGTTCGTCTTGAAATTCATAGTTAGGATATACAGGTTCAGCAATGTCAAGTTTATAATCATTCGGAATTCTCCTGAAGCCTTCTGAACAAGCAAAGCCCTGTGGTAGCAAACCAGATCCAGAGACAGAGTGAATTGCTTCCATTGACCTGCACAAAGGATATACTGTCCCAGAGGGCTTCCATCTTTATCATATTCCTGGGCAAAACCGTCTGAACAAAATGGGGGACTTAAAAATCTAGAAGTAATTCTATGAAGTATCACTAAGAAACAAGCTGCTGAATATGCATATATGATATTAAATCTCCTGATATTTGATAACAAAACTGTAGATGACCTCCCACTGGCCCCGTAGAGGTTACGGTATAGTCAGGACCTCAGTGGTTTATTTTTGCCTCTCCCGGCTGATTGATTTTCCTTAGGCTGAAAACAATTCTTATTCTGGTAGAAGTCAGTCTTTTGACTCATGCTCATATTTCTTCCTGCCTCTTTTCCAAGATTTCTGTTTGTGACAAAAAGGTGTAATTTGCTTCTGACTCTTAAATGATTTAAGCTGAAGTTCCTAGCACTTACCATCAGAGAGTTTATCCCCAAGAAGGGAATTCTCAACAGACAGTTCTTTTGAGCTGTTACCAGTTCCTAAGGTGCAATTGATGCCTGGCAGCAACTGAGCTTTCTAAAGCCATGACCGATGCTCGTAGGTTGTCAAGCATAACATCCAACAATAAATGGAACTGGTTCTCAATTTTTCCCAATAGCTTTGAGAAATCCTTACCAGCTGGAATGCAGCATGAGCGAGAGAAACTAAAAGTCCTTGCCTAAGGATTAAGAGACATATATCCAACTGATCCCCACACTTAAAGCAAGACTAAGACCTGTATGAAGTCTCTTGCCTGCGCTCTCAGCCTTCGAATCTGCAGGGCTTGAAAGGCCACAATTCTCAGTGAGTAGGGATGGCTTACCCAATACATACGCTAGAAGGAGGTCCACCACCCATCATTGAGGCAGTATAGTCTCTCCTTTTGCCAAAGGATCAGGTTTCCCCCATGAATATGGGAACTGAGACTCTGGCAGGGTCCCTCCATTCTCTCTTCAAGATATTTTAAAAACTAGTAATCACAGGCACCCTGGGAGAAGTGGGCCTTTGGAATTGATGAAGCTGCTCCCCACTTGTGCTTCACTTATCCTCCTCCACAGGCAGCTGAAGATTGTGAGAGAGGTAGGAGACCACCGACTTCAGCTTCTCTATCAAAATACATTTCCATCTAGGATCAGACAGATCAACCAGAAAACCTGCCACTTCTTCATCATTCTCTGGAGGAGCCCAGAAGGAGCAGGAGAACAGACCTAGAAGCAGGATCTCCGATGAGACAGGAGAATCCCAAGGCAATTAAATCTTCTTGCAGCAGCGTTTATGTGTCTCAAAAAGGCACCTCAAAATATTCTTCAGATCCTTATCAGACACAGAGGAAACTCGAGATCCCTCGCCCCTGTTCTTGACTCAATGTAGGTATCTCTCAGTGACAGGAGACTTCCTGAGATGCTTCCCCATTATAACCACAAGCAGGCACCGGTGAGACAGTCCACTTCAATACCCACCTGGGTCCATAACTGAGAAGCCCACCAAGTGCTTGATCAATATTAAATGACACGCAAACATCCAGACCCCTAAGGTTTCTCTTAAAAGAGAGACTCTGTAAGTTCCCAATGGGCAGGGTTTACTCTGATGCATATATTCTGCCCAGCACTCAAAGCCAAGGTTTCACCCTTTAACAGTTTTTACTTGCAAAAAGGCAATCTATATTGTTTTAGCTGCCAAGATGCCACTTTCTTTATGATGTATTCTGTATATTGTACTGGTTTAATGGTGTGACTGTATTGATATAATTTTATGTCACCTTAGAACTTGATCTTGTAGAATAGCTCATCCTGTTTAGCTCACTATAGTTTTCATGCACTGTCACTTTCTAGTGCCATATATCACCCTTGCTCTTGCAATGTAGCTGCTCAATGGTTCAAATTGTGATTATTTCTTTTATTTTCTTAACTCTAGATGTTTTGATGTACTTGTATGATTGCGCATGTAACCAAAATAAAGCTTATTTGTATTTGAACTGTCTTTACTCGTCCCCTCCCCTCCCTTTCCTTCTTTACTTTTTCTTTTCAAGAGGAGCATATTAGAACTCTAACAGAGTAGAAAGGAAGCTACATCAGCCATAGGGACCACATATTCAGACACTACCCCTCTGCTCACTGCACCGAGACGTATGTTCTACTACGTGGCACCCCTGGCTATCAAGAAACTATCTAGAATGCAGCACCACTATACAATTCCCAGAAGAACGAAGGCTGTATTTGACATAAGTAAGAGAAGCGGATTGTAGCCCACCATCCCCTCAGAGCCACAGCAGGGGAGCGAAGAGGACTCTTGAACCATGAGCCGGTGTACTGCCACCGCGGGGAGATTTAAACCAGCCCTTAACAAACATTAGGAGCAAAGTTTAACAACATAAAATAGAACATTCTTACCACTAAACAATGTCAGCGATATAGGGGACTCAGGGGCTCTTTAGGATGGCGGACGCACTTGAGTACATCCGCCATCCTTTGGTAAACTGGGACCGTCCGCAATACATGCGGCGGTCCCGCATACCAAATCAGGATGCGACTGCCACCATGGTTTTTAACATTGCGGCGGATGCTGCTCACAGCAGGACCCGCCGCAAAGTGAAAAACCATGTTGTGCATTTCATTGCACTATGTGACAGGCACCACACGGTGCCTGCCAAGTAGTGTTGTGAAATGTAGGGGGTACCATGGGTACCCCCCAAGTGCACCCTCACCTCCCCCAACACATGGTGGCCCGCAATGGACCCCCCTAAGTAATCCCTACATGCCTTTCAAGAAAGACCTGCAATTGCCACCATCATAATTTGGTGGACGGTGCCTGCTAGGCACTGCCACCATTTTATGGTCCCTGGACCGTCCGCCAGGCAATTCGAATGATTGCTTATGGCAGACAAGTGGCGGACGGTCTTTCCGTCCGCCGCGGTCAGGAGACGATTCCCCCCGCCATCCTAATGCGGCGGGGGAAACTCACAGATGGGAGGACCGCCACCGCATGGCTGGCGGTGACGGTCCTTCCACCATCCTAATCGACCCCTCAGTACCCCCTTGCAAAGCCCCACAGCCCTCAGGAACTGACAAGGGCACAACAAAAGAACAGTTCTGGGAAAAGCCATGAATTTATGGGTAAATCCCTATTCCAGGGATAGAAAGAGAAAACAGCTGTAGGAAGTGTGAGCAGCACTTGAGAATGGGCACATTCACTCATTAAGTAAGCAATGGGAGGAGGGAGGAGAAGAGGAGGAAATACCATATTTCATTCCCAATTCATGTCCTTTCCTTGTTGAAGCAAATGAAAATAGAACTAATTAGATTGTTATTTTTTTACAGTTGATTTGAAGAATTGCGGAACGAGGGCAGATTGTTCATTTCGCACCAAGTGTTGTTCTCGTGACTTGTGCAACGATAAACGGTGATGCAAAGAGGCACTTCCAAGTAACAGCCATTATAGATTCGGAGCAAACGACAACAGTTCAACAAGTTGGTCTCCGAGTTTAACTCAAGCGTGCGATATATTTCTGCCCTCATGTCACGAATACAATTATCTATTTTCCCTTGTCACAGAAATTACGTTGTTGAATAAGTATTCCCTTGTTTTTTCCTGTAATTATTATTATTCCTGGCATTTCCTTTTCAGTGGGATAGAAAGCCTTATAATGCTGATAAAGCTGATGTCAACAATATATCTAGCATGTTTCTTCAAAGAGCCCTCAGCTTGTTTTCTTGAAATTTGCAAATTTCAATTCTATCATTTTGAATGATTATTTTTCTACACTTCTTTTCTGCTTCTTCTCTGTAACAGTTTTAACTCTTGAAAGTTCTTTCTGACTGCGCAGTTGCTTAGACAATATAGGACTTGTATTTTTCCCCAAATTATATTTTCTCCATAAACTTAGCTTTTGTGATTAAACTCTCATTATTAACCTGCAAAGAAAGTCATTGTCTTGATTCAGACTATTTGAACATGGTAGCATGGTTGAATGAATGGATGAGTGGGAAATGTAAGAAAGTGTCAAAGGATAAGTATCTAACTGAGAGCCTGTGAGTGAGTGCATGAATTAATTCATAGATGAATTCTCGAAGAAGTGACTGCATGGATGCATGGTGGGTGAAAGTGGTGACCATAAATTGATGGATGGATTACTGAGTATAAGCATAGCCTCTCCCAGCAGTTTATTATAAAATACTACAAATTACCAATATTATGTTAGTTCAATAATCATAGCAGGACAGGGCACCAAAGTGCCAAGAATGCCCATAGTATATAAAGACTGACTACCATGATGCAAACCTAGAGCATCTGTTCAGATTCACACCAACATTAGTGCTATTGGAAGTGTCATTATCTTGTGCGGTACCGCAGTTCACATTGTTAATCCCTGAGTTAAATAATGGGCAAGGATAGGATGTGGGTGATAGTTAAGGTTTGGAGGATTTGGAGATTTGCCATAAATTAGCATTACTCGAGCCCAACAACCTGTGGCTCCCTTGCTTCACTTTAAGGTGAGAGAACAATCGGGGGCTTATTTATGAGAGCCCTGCTTCATGTGTGCACATAGTAAAGTGGTACATGTGTGATGCAGGGCTCTCATAAAGATTTGGAAGCCATGGAAAGCCACCCTCATAAATCATGAGTAAGTTGATGCAGCGCAAATCACAGAGTTGTCTTACTCTGCGCCCAGAAGACGTTCTATGGGCGTCGTGTTGGGTTTTCCTGTGCAACACCCAAGGAATTTGATGCTGCCCTAGATTTACAAAGTGATGTAAACCTCCAGAAGCGTCAAATCCATACGCATTACAAGGTGAGGTGTGACAAGGAGAAATATGTTAATTTTGCCTAATTTTTTCCTCTTTCCATGTGCGCTGCATTATGCAGCACACATAGAAAGAGGAATGCGCCTCTTAGGATTGTGTTTGTGGGGGAAGGTACCCCTTCAGGCACAAAAACAATGCTCCCTGCAACAGAGACACCTTGCACCATGGTGCAAGGGTGCTGTCATGTGTCCTAGGGGCCGATTACGATGGCATAACACGGCGGTGGCGACCGTCACGCCATCGTAACCTGATTTACCCACCGCCAGATTACAATGGCGGGGGGCAACACAGCAGACAGAAAGTCCGTCCGCCACTTTTCCGCTGGTCGGCAATCGTCCCGATTGTCAGCTGGGCGGACCTGGGCCTCAAAATGGTGGCGGTGCCGAGCAGGCACCGCCATCCATATTAGGAGGCTGGGTTTGACAGGACTTTCCATGGCCGCTTTGCCGCCATGGAATGTCTGGCAGAGAATTGCAGAGAACTGCTTTGGGGGCCTGTTATAGGGCTCCTGGCCGGCTGGGGGGTGGACGACTGCAATTGGGAGGTACCTATGGTACCCCCTACATTGCCATGACCAAGGTGGCAGTCACCACCATCCACGTTGTCCATGGGAATGCACAACAAGGCACTTTGGCATTGCGGCGGTTGCTGCTTACAGCAGCACCCGCTGCAATGACAAATATGCGGAATGCGACCACCAGGGTGGCGGTCGCATCCTAATTAGCGGTGCAGGATTGCCAGACGTCTGGTGGCTGGTTCCAGCACCGCGAGGATGGCGGGCGGACTAAAGTCCGCCCGCCATCCTTATCAGCCCCCTAGTTAGGCCTGGAAGGAAATACTGCCATTTTACATATAGAAGTTCCTGAATTTCCTTCACTTTCACACTATGATTTCTGACACAAATTTGCATCCATGAAATTCTGAATTAGTTTTTCGGAAACTATACTTGCTTATACTTGCTTACAGAATCAGCTTCACAAGAACACTATCATGCTACCTTGACACCATGTACAGGGTTTATACACACATTGTATTCATGTTCTTATTGTTTTTGAACATTTGGTGACATACCTATCTATAACATACAAACAATGCAGCCTGATCAAGATCTCAGTCCAAGGCAAAGATGCCTTTTGTTATAAAAAACATCAATTTTCGGGTGTTGACAGAGGAGCATTCTGTAGTTATTTGCAGGGTCTCTACACATTGATGCTTTGGCCCAGAAGTCTGTTGATAAGTCCAGCTCGTGACCAAGACAGGGTCTATATTAATTCCTATCAGATAATGGGGCTGGATCATCCAGTATGGAGATTCATGGCAGAACACACACACACACTATAAACGCTTAGGTTAGGTTGAAGAACCAGAACCTTATGGGCCTGGCGGCGCAGGGTACGCCTTAATCTTCGGGGTTCTCCTATTCAGCTACACAGAGACACGGGACACTCTGTCAGGCGTAAAAGATCGGATTTATTTAGCTGCAGCTAGTACAGTTATCCCAGAAGTACACAAGGTAGGTTCTCAGGAGACTGCCACTTCACTCCGTGGCACACAATCTTATATAGTACATAGGTGACATATACATTAACTAAGAACACACCTAAAACATACAGCGAGAGCCAGTAAGAAGAGTCAGAAAACAGAACAGAGCCAATAGAAAGAGTTGAAAAACAAAAGTATCATGTAACTCGAAGAAACCACTCCTCCAACTGTGTTTGTCACCCCTTCCCACAGGTTAAGGTATTAACCGGGTCTGTAACTGACTTGCAGATGGCGAGACACCTTTGTGTGTTTTAGAGGACAGTTGTGAAACGAGAGAATACTAGCAGAAGATAGCGAAGGCCAGATGATAAGATAGAGTCAGGAAAGAATGGTGCAAACCAATAGATAGTTGAGATTAAGGAAACCAGACAGGGATTAGTGCATTCGGCTGGTCCCTGACACCAGCTTCGTAAACAGAGGCAGAAGGCTTATTTCGACACGATGTTGCAGAAAAAGCAGAAATGACTTCGTTCGCCGTGCTGCCTGAGTGAGGACAACACAAAATGGCGGCGGAGCACAAAATGGCGGGTCGATTCGATCACGATCGAAAATCGAATTTCCTCAGACCCTCCTTTTGCCAGAACTCAGGCAAGATACATAGACTCAGGTTAATCTGAGTCAATATCGATGGCCATGAGGTCATCCAGCTGTTGCTGTAGCATCATTTTAATATTCTTTGTTCTTTGTGGCTTGGGTGTAGGGATGCATACGGTAGCACAAAGGTCACAGATGGCGGGCCCACAGTGTATACAAAGGCAACAAGAGAATATGATGGCTAATACTACTCCAAGGAACGTCAATATTTTCCAACCCCATTTGGACAGTAGTCCCCAAAACCATTCCAATACTGACCATTCTCCTTCGTCCTGATGAATTGACTCGGAGATTATATGTAACTTAGAAATGGCTAGGTATACTGTCGGAGCGTCATCAGGTATGAAAATACAGCAACTTGACCCGATCAATTTACATACTCCACCGCGATCTGCAAGAATAAAGTCTAAGGCAACTCGGTTTTGCAAAGTCATAAGACGATCCGCCTGTAGTTCTGCCGTGATATTACTTAAGGCTCCTACAGTGATGTTTATGGTGGTTTCTACGACACGAACCAGTTGCCTTATATTTCTGCTATTGGCCATAGGACCCCAAAAAGGAAGAAATCCTTTGAGGAAAATCTCCTCCCTCTTGTCCTGCTGTGTCTTTTGAATCAATAATCCCTCTGCCATACCTGTTCCGATGATGATTTGCAGAAGCAGTATATGTAGGGGGAAGAAGAAAAGCTACATAACAAGTACCAGAACAACCAGTCGGCAACCACGTGTAAGCCCTATTGTGGAAGATAAAATACGTGCCCTGTGATGGTACTAACGGTGGTGAATTCTGAGAAGAGTAGACGTATGTGTAGGAACAGTTGTTTCTGTGTTCGGTGTCAGCAGACCGGTCATTTATCTGTAGACAGAAATTGCCCTGATGAGGTATAGTCTATATTGGTGATGAATTTCTCTGTTTAACCTTATCATTAAGGCTGGTGACATAATGCGTGATGTTCCAATTGGTATATGCGTTTCTTTCATCAATAGAAATTTTACTATTTTCCATGATTTTAGCCATAGCCACCATACCCTTTATCAATGAACTATGGCTGAAATCTGGTCCACCAATATATGAGCTAACAGGTCACCTAAATTTTCTTTGATAAGCGTTAGAGAATATAACGAAGTAAGCCCAAGCAGAACCCTCATAGGAGAATGGAAGAACCAAATATGGCATCCCTTTTTCTGTGGTATGTGGCATGAGTCCACATACCCAACAGTTGGATGTATTTATCGCTAATTGGTGTTGATGAAATAATTGAATGAATGAATTATTATAATACTCAGTTCGTCTAATGAGCTCATGATTAGGAAGTGTATGAAATAGATGCGGAGAGACAGGAGAAGACAAAGAGATAGAAGGAGGGACAACTTTTTGCTGCATGGCATGAACAATCCAAACAATACACGCCGAAAGAATACATAATAATATAAAGACACATAAAGTTATACTAAGACGACTATACATAATTTTACATTGTTTCTTTTTGATTTTATTCTTTCTCTCTCTTTCACCTAATGTAGCTTCCATCTTTCTAAATGGATGCTCACGGCAATCTTCCTCAATCACTTAAGTCACGATTGTCTGCCGTCCTATGACACTGCAAGTCCTGCAGGCCTATTGCCACTACTCAGGTCGCGACTAAGACTCCTACCGTGACCCTGCAACCGGGATAGAAGACTACATAGGAGAGAGAATCTTAAGTGTTCTTGTTTAGCCGGGATCTCAGGTTATATCTTTCTTTATTCGGGACCGTTTGTTCTTGAAACAATGTTCGTGGGTTTGTAGTGTTTAAACAACGATGTGATGGTATTGCTTCCTGGAGAATGTCGTCGTCCTCTTTCTCTGACAACGTTCCATTCAGGCGTGCATCACTAAAAGGTACAAAACGTGGAACCTTCTCGCTTTCTCAGTCACTAATGCCCTTACGTACCCACTGATCAAATGGTAAGGGCAAAGGCACTTTCTTACAATGCACGCCGTAAATCCAGTTTTTCTTTCCTTCGACTTTCACCGCTGTTCTCGTGGTCAAAAGGACCAATCGAGGTTCCCTCCACGTGGGCTCCAAATTCCTCGTTCTTTGGAAATTCTATATACAGACCCAGTCACCTGGCTGGATGGTATGACCTGGGTCTGTGGAAGCCTCCGGCAAAGCACTCTGAACCTGTTGATGGAGAACACGCAATTTAATCGTCAGGTCATGCAAGTAATCAACCAACATTGGATATGGCAAGTCTGAATATTTCTTAGGGCGAGAGACTCCCCATATGTTTGCTGGGCGCCCGAAAACCACCTCGTAAGGGCTAAGCCCCAAACGACAATGTACTGCTGTTCTGGTGGATAGAAGAGCTAATGGTAGAGCATCGGGCCAATTTAGTCCTGTACTAGCCTGCACCGTTGCAAGCTTAAGTTTTAGAGTTCCATTGTAGCATTCTACTAAACCTGATGACTGTGGATGGTTTGCCGCATGGAACTTTTGCTTTATGCCAAGTCCCGCACAAACTTTTTGCAAAACCTGGCCCACAAATTTGCTCCCATTGTCACTCCAGACAATGCGCGGCAAACCAAACATAGGAAAGAATTCCTGCAGTAGAATTTTAGCAGTTCATAAAGCTGTATTGTCTTTTAAAGGGTAGGCCTCTATCCATCTTGAAAAAGCACAAACTACCACCAGAACATATTTGAGGTTATTACACCTTTCCATATGAATGTAATCAATTTGTAATACTTCAAATGGATATGTCGGAGGAGCAAAGTGACCTGCTGGAGTTGGGGTTCCCTTTCCTGGATTGTACATTAGATAGACAATACAATGTTTCACTATGTTCTCTGCACATTTTGGAATTCCTTCATTTTGCCATACTGGAGCCAAAAGCTTGCATATACCTTTTGCACTTAGGTGAGCTGGACCATGCGCCATAGTAACTACTGGTAGTACATAGGCGTCTGGTAACAGCCAACGTTGGTGCTCTGACAACTCAACCCAACATCCCATCACATCCAACATCCCTGTACTTTCTTTCCACTTGCTCAATTCTTTCTCTGTAGCCTCTTCCTGAATCGCTTTCACACTTTCCACTGTATCCTCATACATTCCTCTCTCTTTGACCCAATTAGCAGGACCTGCAACATACATTCGACTCGTCACATCTCTCGCTGTCTTTTTCGCTACCTCATCTGCAAATGCATTTCCTCGGCCAACATCATCTGTAATCTTTGTGTGTGCACTACACTTCACAATCGCTATCTGAGCAGGTAAAGCAAGTGACTCAAGAAGATTAGTTACTAACTCGCCATGTTGTATTTTAGTGCCATGTGAAGTAAGGAATCCCCTTTCTTTCCAAAGGCGTCCAAAATTGAACGCCACACCAAACGCATACTGGCTGTCAGTATATACGTTCACTCTTTTCTCTTTCGACAACACACATGCTCTTGTCAAAGCTATTAATTCTGCTGCTTGAGCTGAATTGTGTCTAATACGTGCTATTTCTACAACTGTTCGCAAAGTAGTAACAGCATAGGCTGAAACCGTATCTCCATTAGGAAGCTTGAAACAAGAACCCTCCACCCATAGAATTCCATCTGGATTTTCTAGCTGTGTATCTCTCAAGTCAATCCTTCCTTTTGTCTCTTCCTCAGTACGGAGGTAACAATCATGCTGTTCTTGAACACTATTTTCTTCGGGAAGAGGCAACAATGTAGCTGGATTCAAAGTGTTACATCGTTTTATGTGTACGTGACTAGCTAAAAGCGTCAGCTCATATCCAGACAAACGAGCACTAGTCAAATGTTGTGTTTTTGTTCTGTTTAATAAAGTATCTACTGCATGTGGCACCATAACAATAAGAGTGTTATCTAACACCACTCCAGCAGATTGTCGAATAGAAATTGCAGCTGCTGCTGTCGCTCTAAGACAACTAGGCAATGCTTTAGCTACTGGATCTAATGTAGCTGAGAAATAGGCACACGGCCGCTGTTTATCTCCAAAACGCTGCGTTAATACTGATAATGCACAACCCTCTCTTTCATGGACATATAGCATGAACGGCTTACTGTAGACAGGGGTACCTAACACAGGAGCAGAACATAAGGCAGTACGTAAGTCAGTGAAACTCTTCTGACATTCGTCAGTCCATGGAAGGGGCTGAGGTGTATCTTTCAGAGTAAGTGCCAATAGGGGTTTAGCCAACAAAGAAAAATTTGGGATCCACTGCCTACAATAAGAAGTAATGCCCAGAAAGGCACGTACCTCCCTTTGTGTGGATGGCACAGACATTTGCGCAATCGCTTGGATTCGTTCTGGTGTTAATCGCCTTCCCTCCTTTGACAAGAGATGACCCAAATAGGTAACCTCTCGGCGGACATATTGTAATTTGGAAGGTGAAACCTTATGATTCAGATCAAACAGGTGTTGTAATAATGCAACAGTCACATCTTTGCAGATGTCTTCTGAATCAGCAGCGATTAACAAATCGTCCATGTACTGTATAAGAGCAGCACCGGACGGCAAATGAAAAGCATCAAGATGACATTTTAAAGCTTGACTATAGATAGAGGGACTTTCACAATAGCCTTGTGGTGCGCGCTTGAACCGGAAACTTCGGCCTCCAGGAGAGAAGCCAAAAATATCCCTACTTTCTTCTGCAATAGGACTACTAAAGAAGGCATTCTTTAGATCGATAACAGAAAACCAAGTTGCTGTGGAAGGTATCATTGTCAACAGAGCAGTGATATCTGGGACAACAGGAAACTGCGGTACAACAATTTTGTTTACCTCTCGAAGATCAATTACAAAACGGTAAACAGGAGGTTGAGAAGGATCAGTGCGTTTAAGAACAGGAAGAATAGGATGTTACATATGTTTCCTCTCGTTTCTTCAACCACACCCTTCTGAATCAAATCATGAATGATTTCCAAAAGCGCTTTTTCACCCTCACTAGAGATTCTATACTGAGGAATACGTGGCAATTCAGCATTAGGTTTGAGAGTGACAACATACGGTGGAATCTCAAGACAACCAACATCGTTTGGACCTGTAGCCCAAAGCGTTACAGGCAAAGAAAACAATTCTGGTGGGAATTGGTCTTTAGACAAATACATTGGAGAAGTCAGTTTCTGTCCTAAAGTGAGATGTACACCAGAAGGAGAACAATATATCGTAGCATGCTTTCTCTTCAACAAGTCTAAACCCAACAGATTTTCACCACAACCATTCGTCAACAGAAGCGGAGCTTCCAAATCATAAGGGCCAATTGAAATAGGCAAAAGGCTAGAGACCGGATTACGAACCGGGGCGCCAGAAAATCCTACAGATACATTTGTTAAGCCAGACAAAGGTGCCCCAGGGAGTTTAGAATGAATGATAGAACTTCTCATTGTACCAGTATCTAAAAGAAATGGCTCTGAAACACCCATTGTAGTGACATTAACATACGGTCCATTCTGATCTACTGGAATCGACACAACTCCCTTACTTTGTCCATGGTTGTCCTAGTTAGCATGAAGACTTTCATTCTCGCCTTCAATATAATGGTCCTCATTGTAATACTGTGTAGATCTAACATTCTGCTGATCAAAGTAGTTCACGGAACTCGGAGGAGGAAGGGAACGCTGTTCTTGGGTCAACACACCTCGACCTCTACCTCTGTTTGCTGACTGGAGGCCACCACGACCTCGTGGAGCAGATAGTGCACCATTTCGCTGCAATAAAACCGGACAACTATTCTTAAAATGACCTTCCTCTCTACAATAGGCACATTGATTAGGACCTAACAAAGGTCGCGGAATATATGGCTCAGGCTTTTGATACACCCTCTGAAACTGTGAAGGCTGTTGAAACTGAGGCTAAACATAACGAGGAGGATAAGCCTGTTGCAAGAGAACCTTCGTTTTTAATTCTTTCATCTTTTTCTCTTGCTTTTCTTTTTCTTCTTTATCTCTGTTTTCATATTATTGTGCAGTAGCCAATATCTGGGCAGAAGAAGAAACAGCCCATGAACTTTCGGAGTCTTTTAATTTGTGCGACAGCTCGGGAAGCAAATTAAATACAAACTTATCTACAAATAATCGCTGACCACCCTTGGTAGCCATATCTTGACCACTGTGATCAATAAATATCTCCTCAAAACGAGTGAAGAAATCGGAGACACTCTCATCTTTCTTTTGTTTGCATGCTGCCAATTTATCCCAGTTAACTCTCAAGGCAGGCATCATCGTTTTCATTAATGTAATGATTCTACCAGGGAGTTCCGTAATCAAGGCATTAGGTTTGGCACCACCCACTTGTGCTGCACCTGCGGCAATTATAGCATTCCAATCAGCACCCAATTCTTGAACGTGATCTTCTTTACGAATTTTAGCCCATAATGCTTGTGGAACTACATTTCCCATTAACATGTCGATATCAGCTAGATTCATGATGCAAGCATCTACAGTCTGTGATAATTCTTTATAATAACCTGCAGTGTTTTTACGTGGATCCGGTAGAGACTGTTTATGTGCTAAAACTTCAGATCTCTTCCAGGGGACATGTACCCATATACGTTGGAAGTGAGCAGGAACAGCTGGATTAGCACCTTGTGCTGCAACCGCTTCCTTCCACTCTCTCATAGGATAATTTTTCAGTTTCAGTCTAACCGAAGGATCGGAATCAAGGTAAGTCTGAGAGGACAATAAAGTTCTAAAGGTAACAAGTGTCCTTACAGCTTTCTCAACCTTAGAACCCACAACAAGTCCTTTATTAAAGTCAGCCTGAACATCTAACAGACCCTGTGGAACCGAACTTGAATTCATATCCTCCCACTCTTTAGCAAGAATATCACACATTGTATTAAAAACATATCTTTGCGTAGGCGCATTCAATTGTGAAAATGTGGACATAATATCGTGCACACTATATTGCGGACCTCTCTCTATCCATTTGCGTGCGAGAGAGTCCAACTTTTCTCGTTCTTCGGCAGCTGGGAACTGGCTACGAGATTGTCTTCGAGCAAAAGCCGGAGACACATTTAAAGCTTCAAAGAAAGGAGATAAAATACCAGAGACAGTGTCTGTGAGTCGCTTACGCACAGACTGAGAATTGGACATGAGGATAAGGGACAAAGTATTTGGCGAACTAACAGAAGGAGAATCAGTATTTGCAGGAGGAGCAGAAGGCAAAGGAGATTGGAGTTCAGGAGATGAGGGCAAAGAAATCGAGGTTGAAGGTAAAGCTGGTGGAGGCGGTAATCCTGGAAGGGGAAAATTCGGAAGAATCGGAGCAGGCTGTAACAACAGAGGTGCATTAGCACCTTGTACATAGGGCGGAGGCAATCTCAATAAGTGAGACATCAGGGGATCTTCTTCTATGTCTTTCTTATTATCGGGAGGGGAAACAGGCAATACTGGATAGCATTTATCTATTGCCATACGATGCTGTCTTTCTGAAATTTCCATCGCATTATTAATTTCGTCATCTTTGAATTGTTGGGCAGCCTGTATAATCGTCATACCCTGTGCTTTCCTATCTCGTTTAGCTTGCTTAATTTCTCTTTGTTTGGCTTCCTTACGCCAAAGGCGGAAAGAGTCAAACATGGCCGGCCGGGCTTTTTTTTTAAATAATGCTGTCTCCAAATTATCTAGCACTTCAGGCTCGAAACTACCATTTTCTGTCCATTTTAAAACACCATCTTTCTTTGTGTATCAGGTCCATGTCTCGTTAAAGGCAATGGGGCCAACACCATGTTTTGAATAGAGCTCATATTTGGGAGTTCCAACCGAAGGAATCGGACAAGAGTCCAAACTTAGTCAGACCAGGCATTCTCATGAATTTACCTGACTGTTCACAAACTTCAAGGGGGTAAATTTCAATTTACACAGTACAAATGCACTTACCCCTCGGCTTCGGCTATTGCAATAGTCGAATCTAAGGACCAAAGGAAATACAAAAACAAAGGACCAAAGTTGTGGGAGCGACCCACCAAATACTTAACTAAGGAAGTCTTCTTACACCGACAGAGGCCCGTCTATAGTCTCGCCTTACCATACATCACCAAAAGAAGGGCCAAGGCAGGGCGGCAGTCAGGACAGCAGTCGTCAGTAGCCGTCAGGAAGGAGTAACCACGCTGCAAAAGACTTTCGGACCACTTCGCCATACAGGGGTCGCTTGACGTGACTCGCGATTCCTCCAGAATTTTCTTGCGGGGTTCCTCACGACCTTCAGGCAGAACCACTACCACTGAAGCCGCCCCACGTTGGGCGCCAGTTGAAGAACCAGAACCTTATGGGCCTGGCGGCGCAGGGTACGCCTTAATCTTCGGGGTTCTCCTGCTCAGCTACACAGAGACACGGGACACTCTGTCAGGCGTAAAAGATCGTATTTATTTAGCTGCAGCTAGTACAGTTATCCCAGAAGTACACAAGGTAGGTTCTCAGGAGACTGCCACTTCACTCCGTGGCGCACAATCCTATATAGTACATAGGTGACATATACATTAACTAAGAACACACCTAAAACATACAGAGAGAGCCAGTAAGAAGAGTCAGAAAACAGAACAGAGCCAATAGAAAGAGTTGAAAAACAAAAGTATCATGTAACTCGAAAAAACCACTCCTCCAACTGTGTTTGTCACCCCTCCCCACAGGTTAAGGTATTAACCGGGTCTGTAACTGACTTGCAGGTGGCGAGACAACTTTGTGTGTTTTAGAGGACAGTTGTGAAATGAGAGAATACTAGCAGAAGACAGCGAAGGCCAGATGATAGGATAGAGTCAGGAAAGAATGGTGCGAACCAATAGATAGTTGAGACTGGGATTAAGGAAACCAGACAGGGATTAGTGCATTCGGCTGGTCCCTGACACCAGCTTCGTAAACAGAGGCAGAAGGCTTATTTCGACACGATGTTGCAGAAAAAGCAGAAATGACTTCGTTCGCCATGCTGCCTGAGTGAGGGCAACACAAAATGGCGGCGGAGCACAAAATGGCGGGTCGATTCGATCACGATCGAAAATCGAATTTCCTCAGTACAGATAGTAGGAGTATGCTAGATTGTGATATATTTTTTTATATGCTTGCATATATACGTTGTTTAGGCACAATGGTGGAATTTTTTATTCTGTTTACTGTCCTGAAACTTTAATTTGCTGCTGTCTATTGATCATTGCAGCAGATATATTTTATACAAGAATCACGTTGGTTCAATAAACATTGACAACGACCCTCTGTGTACTCTGTATATATTTCTCTGAGAGAAAGAGAGCATGAGTGACTGAGCAAAAGGGCTCTAGATCTGTTACCAGGAATCCTGAGGGATCAAGGTTGTTATGTTCAGTGGAGGCCAGAACCATTTGCTACCTGTCTAGGTTTGGGGTTGCTCATGGTGGCACTGTGAGCTAGCTGGCCTATAGCACAACAAATCCTGAGGGGGTGCTTGGAATCATTCTGGCATCATCTCAACATTTATGCTGTCTACAAATGCGCAATTTCTACTGTATAATAGAAACTACACAACAGTGCCTACTGCCAAAACGGCGCCAGCAAAAGCAGAAAGGACAGGAATGCACTGTATTGCCTAAATACAGTGCATTTCTGCCCTTTCATTGGTGTAGATCAGTGCAGCAAGGTGCCTTGTGGCACTACAATAAATCTACTAACTTACAACAAAAGCAATTCACAAACCTACATGTGAAGGTCAATGACTCTGCCTCTTTTACATGTAAAAGTTATACATTTTAGCAGTAAATGCGTGAAGGGCAGGGGGAAGTGGCTGGTAAATGGGGAAAACGTACTACTAAATAGGAGGAATTAGAAGGGGTTTAGGAAAGATTAATAAGGGATTTAGAATTGGACATGCAACCAAACTCACAAAAGAGTAAGCCCATTGCTATTTACAAACTGCACTTCTATAATTACTAAGAGTTAAAAACAACCAGAAACAGTAGTACTCCTGCTCAGACCTGGTGTAAGGCCAGCACCACACACGGCCAACCACTGGTACGGCAACACCCTCCCTCAAAAATAATGGAGAGGGACTTAAAATAAAAACCCATAGGAACTCATGTTAAATGAAATTACCTTATTTTAACCTTTTAAAAATACAAATACATGTAATTTTATATGATATGAAAAACTATATATATATTGAAAATAATTATTAGTTAATAATAAAGTATTAATAACTAATAACTTTTTTAAATTAATATAACTTTAATTACAAATAATTAAAAACACTTTATCAATATTTTGTAGGGATTTTATTACACCATACATCCATATAAATGTTATATTGTCAGTAGGTTTTTTGCATATTTAACATTATTTTAATTTAATTTAATGCATTCAAAATAATTATAAACTTTGATTAAGAAGTATGTTAATGTTTAATAGACTTTTATTCTGTTTTACATGTAAAATTCATATGTTAAATTAATTTCAACTTATATTGTAATCAAAATATTTTTACTATTTTTCTTTTTTATATTTAATAAACTTTAAATCATTCCCCTAAAATTTATAATAGGCAAATATCCATCCTGATGGCAAATATCTATGTCTACGTGCGAAGTTGCAAGGAGTAACTTTACACTTGTAAATTAGGCTCTATCCTCTTCACTTTTGAGTAACTTTACACTTGCAAATGTTGACTTGCCAAAAGTGTCAAAGTTATTCAAATGTGTATGTTTAACCTTACACAATTATATTTACTCATGTGTACATTTACCTTTGTGAATAGCCCTCTAGCAATCCAATGCTGCAGCCAAAGCAATCAGGTAAGCGAAGTTCCAAAGTGTGCCATGGGACTTGAATCACAAGTAGAGGTCTATGAGGCCAAGGCTCCAGGCAGAGAGACAGGTGAAGTGGAAAAAGGATAACTACTTATCCAGCGGAGGATACTATCCCAGGCACCTGATTCACTCAATCAAATTAACTAGTGTCCTTTCCATGTGATGCAGTGCATCCCTCACCAGTCTGCCTTTCTAGGCTGAAGGGATGCAATGATCTGAGTATTGTTGTCGATTGACGTCCATTTTGTATTTGACTCGTGGCAGAATGTTTTCCACAAGAGAGGAAGTAAGCAAGCACTTTCATAACTTGGGCCTGACATCACCTGTCTCCCCAAAGTGATGTAGGAAAGACATCTTCTGGTCACAGGAATCAAAGTTTTGCACTAATTACGTTGTCATGACTTGTGGTGCAGCTTCCCATGTCCTATATTTGAGGTCATAACCTTTCCAATTGATAACGTAATAAAGGACTCCCTTTCTTACCTTGGATTGAAGCATAGCATATAGTTCATGTTCATTCCCACTGATTGTTAATGACTCATTTTAGACTGAATCCTGTGTTTATATGAGTAGGTTTTAATAAAGCTAAATGATAGGATCAAAAATTAGAGTGTTAAGTATGGACTGCAACTGGGGGTACGCACCGTACATACACGGGTGGGGGTACGACTCGAACGTACACAGGTGTACATACACGGGGGGGTTCGACACATACAGAGGTGTACATACACGGGGGGTTCGACACGTACAGGGGTGTACATACACGGGGGGGTACGACTCGAACGTACACAGGTGTACATACACGGGGGGTACGACTCGAACGTACACAGGTGTACATACACGGGGGGGGTACGACTCGAACGTACACAGGTGTACATACACGGGGGGTTCGACACGTACAGAGGTGTACATACACGGGGGGGTTCGACACGTACAGGGGTGTACATACACGGGGGGGTACGACTCGAACGTACGGGGCTGGGGGGGGGTCGGCGCGTACCAGGCCACCTACTCTGGTCGTTTCGCGCCGTACTTCGCTTTTCCGGCACTTTTTGGGTGCCGTGAAAATATTGCCGTCCGGACTGCTGTCGGTTCGAATCGTACTTCCTGGGTCGTGAAACGCTGCCTGAAAGCGTCCCGACGTCACGTCGCAGCATTCCCGGATCACATTCGTACGTATATTTTCGTCGGTCGTTTTTTTTTACGATTCGTACGGAAATGGTGTTTCCGTGCGAATCGTAATTCCATGTTTGTAAAGTTTTACAACCGGGTACGAGTCGGACGGAGAAAACGCTCCGACCGACGGTTCGTACCCGGTTTTTACAGGATCGTAATCGGCACCCAAGTGTGCCCATAAATTCTACAAAAGAGTGGACCGATAAACGCAAAGTTCTGGGCATGCGTGCTAATAACACCACATTGTCTACATATAACAAAACTGGGCATGGCTTGCCAAGCAATGATGGAGCATCTGATGTAAATGCTGTTAAATTGGTGCCAAGCTTATTTATGTACATGATGAGCAGCAAAGGAGCCAGCACACACCCTGTTGCACCCCTCACCCAATATAGATCTCCCTTATACGTTCTCCACTCCGTCCGAATCTCACTCTAGCCAGTGTATTTGTGTGTTTGAATCTAAAAATATGTACAAGTGACAAATCCATCCCCATCTCTAATACAATTTGCCATAGCCTTTACCAATTCACGCAGTCAATGGCCAAGGGGAGGTCCATGAACACTAAATACATGGTGTTGCATTTTGCCATGGTACATTTACCCAGAATTAAGCTAAGTTCAGGCACTGCTCCTGTGTTCCCATGTGTTTTCGAAAGCTGTATTGATATGGATCAAAAAATCTTATTGGATTCCACCCACTCAATAATCATATTATGTAGGACTCTTCCAAAGACTTTGGCTTGTATGTCTATGACGGAAATTGGGTGATAGCAACTGGGTGAAGATCGATCGCCCTTCTTGAATATTGGTACTATTGTTGATGAGGCCCATGAGTCTGGTAAGGATGCACAATTTAAATTATTGAATACATTAGTCAATGGGACCGTCTATAAACTGGTGTCACACTTTATTAGGTTCATGGGTATGCCATCTGGACCAGGTGGCTTTCCGCCTGCGCTTTGTTGTATTGCAACTAAAACTTCATGTAGGGTCCCATCCACAGCAGGATTTGGCTCTGCTGTCTTGCTTGCACATGTGTCCAGACTCCATGTGGAATAAATTGGGGGAAATGTGCCTTTCGATGCTTCACTGCTGATGTTGTAGGCAATCAGCTTCCAAGTTCTGTTAACTGATGTCAAAGCTGAGGCCAAATCCTAAATAGATTTGCGACTATTTGGTTGCTGCTGACTTCGCCAGTGTGAGAAATTGGCTCGGTATATGATGTCCACCAATTAAAGTGGGCACCTTGCACCAGTCCGAACAACCCTTATGATGTATGAGGTCAAAGATAAACTTTAGAAAGCTATTCTAGTGGTAACTGTGGAGAGCAGCCTTCAGGCTTAATCTTGAAGGAATGTAAAGCAGCTTGTTTTACCAGAATATCACCTCCTGCATGACTAAATGAAAGGAGAACCACACAGTAGAAAATATGTATAATATAGCAGTCTCTACTATCCTCTACACGAGGATAGAACACAAAGCACACAATACTGGATTAATAGAATAGTCGTAAGTAGCACAATAAACAGCGGGATCCAGAGGAGACCGAACCATATACTAAAATCTGGTATAACAATCACGACCTGAATAGACACAGTGCCTAGAGCACATAGAATCGCTGGGACCCCAAGGAACAACCCAAAGTAGTGAATCAAGGCCAGTTACATTTTCTCTGTTGGCCATCTGCCTTCTCCAATGATACCGCAAAGGTAGCATTCATTTTGTCATATCTTGGTAGCACAGCGGCCACATGGTCAATTCTATTTGTGGATACTACATGGTTTTCATAGATTCGAAGAAACAATGTGGAAGTTATTCGCTAAACATCAGTTCGTGCAAGCAAGTGATAACAAACTGTTGAACTTACGTCAGGCTAACAAGGATTTGATGTCCTATATTACATCTTTTCAAAGATTAATAGCAGAAACAGAATGGCCCAATGAAAAAAGAAGGTCATTGTTCTATTGCGGTCTTCAGGACGAGCTAAAGGATGTGCTTGCTCAGATTGTTGATCCTCCCACTGACTATGCAGAATTAGTTGATTTGGTGGTCCGATTGGACCACCGTCTTGGCAATCAAAGAGGTGAAAAAACGCGTGGAGAATCAGCACGATTAGTCATATTAAATCATGAAAAGAAAGATGCTTCTGACTCCATGGAACCTATCCAAATCGGTAGTATCAGGGGACTCCTGTCCAAGGATGAAAAAGACCGGAGACGTCGGTTGAAACTTTGTCTCTATTGCGGTCGATCCGGGCATTTCGCTCTGGAGTGTTCTTTTAAAAGGTCCCCTAGAAAAGCAATAAGTCTTACTGAAGGTTTATCTTCTGTTGAGGACAATGACCAGTCAGGAAACTCCCTGGCCCGGTAAGGACAGAGGCCTCCCTATCAAGCATATTCAGCAATATGGCCTTTTGTCATTATTTGGCTAATACTACGACACCCACACCATGACATCTAACCTTGACTGTGACATTGCTTTTTGCCACCCAATTAGGAAAGTTATCCCTATTTTGTTAGACTCAGGGGCTACAGCGAATTTTGTAGGCATAGGACTGGATAAACCTCCTAATATCCCCACCATCCAAAAGGCCACTCCTGAGCAATTACGGGCTATTCATAGGTCCAAATTGTCCTCCGTCTAATTTTGCGTCAGACAGAACCATTGACTATGATTTGTGCTGACGGGCACACCGAACAGATCCAGTTTGACCTCATGGACACCCTATTTTTAGAGCCATATCGGTAATTCCATGGCTTCAATTACATAATCCAAAAATTGACTGGACGAAATGCACATTCACACTAGATTCCCCACATTGAGGTGCATGCTTGTTACACAAATAGACAACAACCCATCACCCTGTTACAGTGTGCCTCTACGCTTAGGGCTATGGAGTCAGAGGCTGAGAAGACTGAACCAGTTTCTCTACCAACATTATATGAGGATTTCCATGATGTTTTCTCAGAAAAACAGGAGACCCAATTACCACCCCACCGGTCTTACGCATCGATTTACTCCCTGAAGCAACCTTGCCCTGCAGTCGGGTGTATGCTATATCTGAACCAGAAACGTGTTATTTATGAGAATACCTGGAAGATTTATTAATGAAAGGCTTCATAAGACAATCCACCTCCCCTGTTAGTTCACCACTCTTCTTTGTCCTAAAGAAGAATCATGAACTCCATGCCTGTATAGAGTAACAAGGTCACAATCAAAAACATGTATCCTCTTCCCCTAATACCGTTATTATTGGACCAGGTGCACGCACTCAACACCAGACGAGACCACCCCTGCTACTGGGCCACCCCGAAACGCACCCAGGGGCCTTTCACCTGCCGAAACTGCAGATTCACCAGCATCCAACCCTCCACACCACCAGCCAGAGAACCCAACCACCTCCGCTGCATCCTCCTCAACACCCGCTCCGCTCGCAAGCACGCCATCGAACTCTGGGACCTCCTAGACTCCACCGCCCCCGACGTCACCTTCCTGACGGAGACCAGGCTGAACGCCACTTCAGCACCAGACATCGCCATAGCCATCCCACAGGGCTACAAGATCTCCCGAAGAGACCGCACCAACGGAGTGGGAGGAGGAATCGCCATCATCCACAAAGACTCCATCAAAATCTCAACGAACACCGATGACACCTCACCACCGCCAAGCACATGCACTTCCAGATCCACACCGACCCCAACACCACCCTCAGAGGAACTCTCATCTACAGACCTCCCGGACCCCGCCCACAGTTCAGTGACACCATCGCCGACCTCATCAGCACCCACGCCCTCGCTTCCACGGACTACATCCTCCTCGGGGACCTGAACTTCCACCTCGAGAACAACAACGACGCCAACTCCACCGCTCTGATCGACAACCTTGCTAACCTCGGACTCAAACAGCTCGTAACGACACCTACTCACGCTGCTGGACACACGCTCGACCCCATCTTCTCCGCAAGCCCCCACGTCTCCTTCAACCACACCACCGAACCACACTGGACCGACCACAGATGCGTCCACTTCACCTTCAGAAAACCCACCACACACCACCGCACCCAACAGCTACCACGCCGCTGCTGGGGCAAGGTCACCGAGGACCAACTGACTACCGCCCTCGCCCTGAGACCACCCACCGACTCCACCGACCCAGACACCGCCGCAACCAACCTCACACAGTGGATCAACGACTGCACCAATACCCTCGCCCCTCTCAAGACCTCTACAACCAACCACACCAACAAGAAAGCCGCCTGGTTCACCGAGGACCTCCGGATCTCCAAGCACACCTGTCGGAAGCTGGAGAAGAAATGGCTCCATGACGAACACCAGACAACCACACAGCCCTCAAGAGCGCCACCCGCAGACACCACCAACTCATCAGGACCGCCAAGAAGACCGCCTTCAAGGACCGCCTAGACAACAATGCACACAACATCAAAGAGCTCTTCAGCATCGTGAAAGAACTCTCCAACCCCAGCTCCAACACCAACGACATCCGGCCATCTCAAGACCTGTGCGACTCCCTGGCCACCTTCTTCCACTGCAAGATCACCGACATCCACGACAGCTTCAACTCCGACCCCCCCGCACCCACTACCGAGTCCACCACCCCTGCGACTACCACTCGCACCAGTCGCCTGACCGTCTGGTCCAGCGTCAGCGACGAAGACACCATCAAAACCATGAACTCCATCCACTCCGGATCCCCATCGGACCCCTGCCCTCACCACGTCTTCAACAAAGCCAGCGCAACCATCGCGCCCCACCTCCGGAAAACAATCAACTGTTCCTTCGAGGCAGCAACCTTCCCAGAAAGCTGGAAGCACGCCGAGATCAACGCCCTTCTGAAGAAGCCCAAGGCGGACCCCAAGGACCTCAAGAACTTCCGGCCCATCTCCCTGCTCCCTTTCCCGGCAAAAGTGACCGAGAAGATTGTCAACAAACAGCTGACCCGCTACCTCGAAGTTAACAACATCCTGGACCCTTCCCAATCCGGTTTTCACAGCAACCACAGCTCCGAGACCGCCCTCATCGCCGCCACTGACGACATCCGGACCCTGATGGACAAAGGAGAAACATCCGCCCTCATCCTCCTGGACCTATCAGCAGCCTTTGACACGGTCTGCCACCGCACCCTATCAGCACGCCTCCATGACGCCGGTATCCAAGAGAAGGCCCTGGCCTGGACCACATCCTTCCTCTCCGGCAGAACCCAGAGCGTCCGCCTCCCACCCTTCCGCTCCAAAACCACCGAGATCATCTGCGGCGTCCCACAGGGATCCTCCCTCAGCCCGACGCTGTTCAATATCTACATGGCCCCCCTCGCCCACGTCAACACAACCTCAACATCATCTCCTACGCTGACGACACCCAGCTGATCATATCCCTCACCGAAGATCCCCACACCACCAAAGCTAACCTCCACAGAGGAATGAAGGCCGTAGCCGACTGGATGAAGGACAGCAGATTGAAGCTGAACTCAGACAAGACAGAGGTCCTCATTCTCGGACCCGCCCCATCAGCCTGGGACGACTCTTGGTGGCCCACGTCACTAGTCACAGCCCCGGAACCCACGGACCACGCACGCAACCTGGGGGTCATCCTCGTCTCCACTCTCTCCATGACCAGGCAAGTCAACGCCGTCTCCGCGTCCTGCTTCAACACCCTCCATATGCTCCTCAGGATCTTCAAATGGATCCCCCTCGACACGAGAAAAAACGTTACCCAGGCCCTCATCACCAACAGACTCGACTACGGGAACGCCCTCTACTCAGGAACTACAAACAAGCTCCTGAAACGACTCCAATGCATCCAGAACGCCTCGGCCCACCTCATCCTCGACGTCCTCCGCCGCAGTCACATCACACTCCACCTTAGAGGCCTGCACTGGCTCCCCGTCAACAAAAGAATCACCTTCAAGCTCCTGATTCACGCACACAAAGCACTGCACAACACCGGACCCACCTACCTCAACAACCGGCTCATCTTCCACACCCCCACCCGAAGCCTCCGCTCAGCCAACCTTGCCCTCGCCACAGTCCCTCGCATCCGAAAAACCACCGCCGGCGGCAGATCCTTCTCCTACCTCGCCGCCAAGATCTGGAACACTCTCCCCACCATCCTACGACAGACCCAGGACCTGCTGGCCTTCAGAAGACTCCTCAAGACCTGGCTCTTCGACCAGTAGCACCCCCGCTCCCCAGCACCTTGAGACCCTCTCGGGTATGTAGCGCGCTTTACAAATGCAGTGATTGATTGATTGATTGATTGATTGATTGATTGAGGTTCGCAATTCAACCATTTTCACAAAACTAGATCTTCGTGGTGCATATCACCTTATGCAAGTAAAAGATGAAGATGAATGGAAGACTGCCTTCTGGACCAAGTTTGGTCTCTTTGAATGTACAGTGATGCCCTTCGGATTGTGCAATGCTCCTACAGCAGTTCAATTCTTCCTCAATGAAGTGCTGCAGGATTTTGAGGACATCTTTGTAATTGTTTACATAGATGACATCCTCATTTATTCATCTTCCTCTGAGGAAAACATAGGGCATGTTCAGGCTGTCTTACAGTGCATGAGAGAACATCACCTGTTTGCCAAATTAGACAAATGCGTCTTTCATGTGACGAGCATTGAATTCCTGGGGTATGTGATCTCACCCAATGGTATTGCTATGGATCAAACTAAAGTGTAAGCTATACTGAGATGGGAAACACCATGATCCCTACGAGACATCCGACGATTTCTGGGTTTCGCAAATTTTCATCGGTGTTTTATTCCCAAGTTTTCCACGACTGCCTCGCCAATAACCCATCTGTTAAAAAAAGGGGTTAAATTTCATTGGTATAGAACAGCAGAAGATGTGTTTCAAAAGTTGAACAAGGCTTTTACTGAGGCTTCTATTCTACATCACCTGGATCCTTCTCACCCCTTCTATTTTGAAGCAGACGCATCACAAATAGCCACAGGAGGAGTCTTATCCCACAGAGACTCTGATTCTGGTCACCTGCATTCGGTGGCCTATTTTTCAAAAAAACCTTTGCTTGCCAAACAAAATTACACAGTGGCAGAACGTGAGTTGTTAGCCATCAAACTTGCCTTTCAAGAGTGGTGACAACACTCATTGGGACCTCGTCGTACTGTAACCATTTATTCCGATTGCCGTAACTTACAATTCGATCGGAATGTAAAGTTCTTAACACCACATCAGCTTCATTGGCTTTTGTTCTTTAACAAATTTGATTTTGTTATCACATACAGACCTGGTAAAAAACAACAAAAGGCTGACACTCTATCACAACTAAGTTAGCCCAGTCCTGATGTTACCTCAGTTCCGTCCATTCCTATCATCCCTGATCATAAAATTGTTGCTCTCTGTGCCCCTCAAGACTTCTTAGCACAAGTACAGAAAGCACAGCACAAGGAGCCTGCTCCCCCTGAGACCACCCACAAGGAAGAGTTAGTGTATTACAAAAACAGTCTATGCATCCCCTCACAAGACTTACTTGACACTGTGGTGTATTGGAATCATGATGCCATACTAGCTGGACATCCTGGTTTTAAAAAGACCCTAGAATTATGTCAGAGGTTTTTTTGGTGGTCTACATTGGTGTTTGATGTCAAAAACTACATCCAAACCAGCTCAACCTGTATGCAATTCAAATCTTCACATGTGGCACCCACTGGGTTATTACAACCTATGCTTATGCCACCTGCACCGTGGCATACTACAAGTATGGATTTTGTCACAAACCTGCCCATGTCCAATGGATCTTCTATCATATGTGTGGCAGTATTCTATTTAACCAGAATGGCACATTTTTTCCCCTTAAAACATACACCTTCCGCAAAAGAGTTATCTGAGTTATTCTTAAAACAAGTAGTCAGAGAACATAGTTTACCAACTACCATTGTCTCTGACTGAGCTCCACAATTTATCTCCAGGTTCTGGCATAGTTTTTGTTTGCCTATGGGTGTTGACGTCCATCTGTCCTCTGCTTATCATCCGCAGACAGACCGACAGACGGAACGACTCAACCAAACACTGGCACAAACCTTATGTTGTTGTGCAACTACTTGGACCACAGAATGGGACATGGCGTTACCTATGGTAGAGTTTGTCTATAACAACACTGCCCATTCTGCTAATGAAGTACATGTGGAGGGGACCGCAGCAGGGAAGGATGTGAACTATCTAGTGCTAAGTCAAGAATGCAGTTATAATCTTCACCTAACAGCCATAGTGACACAGCGCTATGGGCAAGTGCAGTGGAGAGGGTATCCCAGATTCCCCTCCACAGCCTTGGGTGAATAAACACTTCAAATTAGAACTGGCCAACCATCTAGGTGGCCCTCAAGAAGTAGTAATGGCCATCCCTGTCTATTGTCCTACCGGTTTCCTGAAAGGGAAACCAGGATGAATCCACACCAGGGCACCACGTGCAAACGCTGAATAGGTTGCTACACAAAAAAGCCCCCTCAGTGCCTGCACTGACAATCCAACTTCCCAGCCGTGACATGTGTCTCTTGTAGTAAAATAACCTGAGCCTGCTAGTGTTTGATGTAGGAGCATAGCATTTTCTAGCGCCGTTGTCACGGATGTTTAGGGTGAGGGATCGGATGTCAGTGCTGTGAGCCATATTGATGCACGAGTGGTGCGAGCATGGGGTGCTGGTAGTCTGTCCCTGAATCGCCGGGTCCCAGCCCTAGGAACCATGAGACTTCTGCCCGCCAAAATGTTGTGGTTGTGAGAGAGGCGATGGTTAAGAGGAACTGTTTCAACTGGGGAGGGAGAACTTCTAAATCCTGAGAGCTTACCATAACAGGTGGAATAAAGTGATTCTTCTCCATTACAGATAATACCAACAATGACCTTTGATGCATCTCCTGAATGTAGTAAGGGATAATAAAAACTACCTTGAGAGATAGAATATGGGCTCTCTGATGCCCTCTTTGTAAATTTTGAACCTGTTAAGAGAGGGAGAAAACCATTTCCTTCCACTACAGCACGATTGATAAGATCAGTTTGCTCCACAGCTTATCTGGGTGTGGGAAGGGGATCGCTGAGACAATAAAGAATCAATCAACTAGAAGAATGATATCTTCCTGGGCTGAACGGGCAGGGGTTGATTTTAGAGAGATTTGTAAGGCTGCAACATGGACCTCACCTCCGACATATATTTTACATTATAGATTACATTTTGCCCGGGACTCTGAGTTACCATTTGGGTTAGAGCTTATATTGGGATCGATGTCGGATTGTAGACATTTTTTGCTCTCTTTTTCATGTTTGTTGGGGTACCAGAGATCAGATAAATATTTGTACCTGACACAACTTTATGTATGATTGAAATTCATCAGGAGTATGGAATGGATATTAAATAAGATTCTTCCAGCTTTATTCAGTTTATATTCTTTTGTATGTTATTTTGGCTGCTGAAGGGAGGATGTTAGCTTGGTCATACCTCATTAAGTAATGAATGGGATGAAGAAGGAAAAGAAAAAGTAATACTCTAATTACTTCTGAATAATATTCATTACTATGATTCTTCCTTATTCATCTCATTACTTATAAAACCTGCCTCCCAACCTGGTGTATTTCATCAGCCTCATTTGCAGAGGGCTTGATGGAAAACAGGCTGTCCAGGGAGAAGGAAGGGGATCTATGGTTAAATCCGTATTCCAGGGATACAAAGAGAAAACAGCCTTAGAAAGTGGTGAGCAGTACTGGAGTATAGGCACGTTCACTCATTATGTAAGTATTGAGATGAGTAGGAAAGAATTGGAGTAAAGAAGATTTCAAGTAAGTAATTCGAGCACAACTTTGCATGGGAAGGGGAAGGAGTGTGTTTCTTTCACAATTCATCTCTTCATACTTCACACTGCCTGGCTTTGAAGGCAAATTAACACGGGCCACAGTTGTATTTTTGAGTGTCCTCCGTCTCTCAGCAATTATTTAGTATTCTTACACTTATTTAAACTTTTGTGTGTGTTGCATGCGCCATGAATTGAGAGGACAAGCTCTGGGTGCAGAAGCTGTTGCAGCCCCTATAGCATCCCACAAGGCTCCGGTTCCAGTGGATTCAGGAATTTACAGGGCCAGTATTTTCACAGTCAAGTAATCTCAGGCTCAGAACGACCAGGGTCCTCAGAATGGCCTGAGTGGTATCTAATTCAGTTATACTCCTTCAGACTTCTTGGAAAGAGGGCCTTAGTGTAATTGATAGATACACAGATGTCAATTAGGGGTAGTCCACGGTAGTAACTCCTACCCCTCGTCCTACCTTTCATATCTATGTTACTGCCATTGATAATTTTAGCTTGGGGTAATGGAAGAGGTTCAAGTCCTTGCCCTCCTAGCAACAAATTGGAGTATTTGATGTAGCTGTGGGTGTGATATGTGGTCAATCCTGCAAAGGGAGCAGGATGTCACTTCCGACATTGTTTTGAACTGGCGCCCATGATTTGATACTGGGGAAGGCTATGTCAAGGTGCACTTAATACGTTTATTTCTTCGCAAGTGTATGTTGCAGAGCTCTTTCTGATCACACAGCTAAAGGCTTGAACCAACTTTATCTGCTGGTTAGGTCCCAAACCAACCATACTAAAACATTATCCTTGCATTGTCAGCTGCCTTAACTTGTCAGTGCCAAGAGGCTCTTTGGTCGATGTTTGTGCTTTATAAACTTTTCAAACAAATAAAACACATAAATACTTACTTCCACGATAACTGAAGTGTATACACACATTCATATTAGGACCACAATCCACGATCTCATCAGATCCTAGCTCCTTCACGTGACATCTGATTGCTCCACCTACAGAGGTGATGAGGGTGGAAGAGAGATGAATTAGGCAAGAAGAAGGTAGGAAGGAGAGGAAAAAAGAGGAGAGGAGAAAAGAGGAGAGGAGTGGAGATGAGAGGAGTGGGGAGGAGGGGAGAGGAGAGTAGATGAGGGGAGGGGAGATGAGTGTAGAGGAGAGGAGAGAAGAGGAGAAGAGAAGAGAGCAGAGAGAAGAGGAGAGGGGAGGAGAGGGGAAGAGATGAGAGGAGAGGAGAGGAGAATAGATGAGAGGAGATGAGAGGAGAGCAAAGGAGAGGAGAGGAGAGGAGAGGAGAGGAGAGGAGAGGAGAGGAGAGGAGAGGAGAGGAGAAGAGAGGAGAGGAGAGGAGTAATGGGAAGGCATAAAGGAAGTGCGACAAATAAGAATGCCCTGGAGGGTAAGGAGAAGGAAGGCGTGAAAGACGTCAAGAACATTTTTGAACTTTAGAGAAAGAGAGACAGAGAAAGTAACATATGAAGAAGGCATTAAAATCCAGATATATGAATTGAAAAGTAGGAATTACAAAAACAGTGGGGGATGTAAAAGAGAGTATGGCAAATGAAAGAGATATAATTAAGAAATCAATTTTTCATCCAGAATGTTAAGCCCATTCTTTACCATGCTCTTCACCTCTCCACTTAGCTTTGCCTGATTTATTTATTTATTTAGTGATTTGTAAAGTGCCCAAATTACCCCCAAAGGGGTATCTATGCACCAGGATAAACTAGGTTGGGAGACGGGGTGGTTGATTAACACATAAAAGACCCTTCTGAACTAGCTGCAATCATCATCATCCAAAAACACATTATTTTGTTCATAAACCTTAAAAAGTTGTTCATAAATAAAACATACAATATCACAAAATCTGTTGTTGTAGTATTATTACAGTGCATCATGACATGGGGTCAGAAGAAGAGAATTCCACATAGAATTTGATTGGTCCACTAGTCACCTGATTGTGCTTAAAAATTTACTGATAGAACCTGTAGATCTAGTGTTGTAGAGGACACCACACTCATGCGAAACATAAGTGTATAATAGTCAGTAATGATGCATTGAGATGCACACAGCACAAATAAAATACAATAAGGGACATCAGAAAGTGCATTAATAGATTATACTAATATGTACATAACAAAAAAGAATACAAATACATTAAATAAAATACCCATTCAATGGCCCCACTATATGATAAAAAGATGTAAAACTCCTTACCCTTCAACTTTTTAATCATGCATACAATGTGCAAAAATCTGCTCAGGCCAAAAACAATATGAGGCAAAGTATTGTTTAAAAATAATCTTAGCGCTGATTGAAAAGTGCAGAAACTCAGGGTAAAACACAGAGGTCCAATCTATTTGCGTCTAGGTTTCATATAGACAGAAAAATAAAACATGTTCGATATTTTCAACAGCATAATTAGTGCACAGTAGACATATGGACCCATTATCAAAGCCCTTTTTCCACTCCGCTGTATGCATATTGATTTTAAGGACTCCACAACAAAAATTCATAAACAAGGACCTAGCCAACGTTTAAGAGGGATGTCAATGAATTAGCTAATTAAAAGTATTCTCTGGGGAAGATTACTTTATGACTGTATGATATTATTTTCTTGAACACCTAGATGGGTTACAGATGAGTACCCCCAGATTTCAGTCCCACAAAGTGCCGCTGTTTGGCCTTTGGCCCTAGATGTGGCTCCCTTAAAAAATTTAAAATAGCAGCTGACCTATGTGTGAGTGTGGCTTTGCTCTTCTCTAGATGTGGTCACCAACAAAGTCTGTCATCAAGTTTGATTCCCAGATACTCGGAACTAGAAGCATTGTCCAGCTTCTTATCTCCAAGTTTCATTTTCCCCTTCTAGCTCATACGTGGGTTGAAGATCATTTTCTTCGACTTGGAGATGGTTGTTTCTAAACCCTTACTTATACAAGGGGATTTAAAAGAGGCCAATACATTTTCAAGGTTACTGGGGGCCCTGAAGATCAGGATAGTATCATTGGCGAACAACAAAACCAGAACAGTTAACCCATTTAACTTAGGTGAATCATTGACGCAGTCAATGACTTCATTTTTATTAATGTAAAAAGTGTAGGAACCAGAATACACCCTTGTCTCATCTCCCTCCTAAAAAGAATGTATTCCATATGTTCACCATTATTGCCCCACCTGACCTGGATGTAATTTTCTACGTGAAGCCTCACTATGATGTTAGGAAGGCAAGGTGGAACTCCCATGGACTGAAGTGTTTCCTATCGGAGAGTTCCTGGAACAAGATAGAATGCTGATCTCAGGACCATGAGGGCAATGTATAAATTATGTATAAATCATGATTACTTAGTTTAGAATACTTCCATAAAATTAATGTAAAACAGAAGACCTGATCGACTGTCCATATTTTTGTCCAAAAGTCTGCTTAAAAGGGTGACAATGTGCTGTTTTAAAACATTCGATCCCCTAAATGTATTAAGGATCTGGCGAGCTAAGACTTTTTGAAAGTTTTCGAGAAGAATTATTGGCTTATAGTTCGAGGGATGACCATTCCCCCTTTTTTAGGTCTCGTGAGCCAAAGGCTCGAAGAGACATTTTATAACTGGGCATTTTCAAAGTGCTGCCGTGGCCTAAAGCTACAGTGCACGTGAACGTGCACGCGCGCAGCCGCCAATCACTGCTGCGCGCGCACCACTCGCGTGCTTGCCACACAGCGCTCCCGTCCAAGCGATCGCGATCACTTGCTTTGATCGCGATCGCTATTACTTTCGTTTTCGGCCGGCCGCGCGGCCGAATGCTTGTTTCCCTCTGTTGTGGTGGGATCCATCTCAGCACTAATGACTGGGACTTGGCGATTGGCCTTACAGAGATCCAAGAATAATGACTCTAAGGGAGGTGATGAGGAGGAGCAAGGGCATCAGTTGTTAGGTTATTGCATAGCTGATGCTGAGAGTGTTTGTGGTGGATGGCTGGGTGGAGGGAGAGAAATGCCCAGCATATTGCACTCAGGAAAGATCTCCTTTAAGCATCGAGCTCTGTATTTGTTACGATGATTTTTCTCTGTCGCTTCACATTTTAGTTACAATCTTCCTACGTCTGTTCTGTACTGTTGAAGCTTTTTTTGATAGATCAAGCAACGAACGCCAAGCAAAATCAGCCAAAAACGTTCAAAGCAGCTTCACGCTGGAGGAGGCCACGCCTAAAACCGGGCAAAGGGGGATTGCTTACATGTCCGGCAGCTCAACCAGCTCTGAGTGCAGCTCTGTACCCTGTCGCCCAGTGGGGAAATATCCACTACAACACCCCTGTCAACAATGACCGCAGCAACGGTACTTGACTCAAAGTAGACCAATTCGAGGGCTATTTTATTTTAAATATTCCTGGTTTAACTCCTTTCCCTGAAAATATTGCTGCTCGCTTCAGTGACAACACCCAAGTTTCAAAAATCTGCGCAGGCGCGGCTCTTCACATGTACCGTAAGGGCCAGCTCAAATGCCAATCCCTCTCAGGAACCTACTTATAAGTTAGTGTAGCAGGCAGGGCTTTAAGTGTGATGGAAAACTGTAGGGGCGTGGTCGATGTAATAAGGGCGTGGCTTAAAACACGTAAACTGAAAATCTGTGCTTAGCATCGTGTGCCGTCTGATTGGTATTTGGCTGCTTCTGTCATTGCATCCATGTATATATTTTACGTAAGTAACTTAACACTTAGCCAGGACCATTGGCTTTGTCAATGGTTGTTAGTTGCGTAAGATAAATAAGCAACAAATATGGCTTCTGTATAGCATATTGAGAATGCTTCGGTTCTGACATGGTGAGACTGTGAAAGAACTTAACGAGCCTCTTTGAAGTGACATCAAAGGCAATGAAGGGTGGCACTGCTGCAGAGTTAAGATTTATTTTTTTCACCGAGAGTGAGGGCAAAAATGGAGAGCCCGATATGGACCCGTCTCAGCACCATATTTTTAGAACTGCAGGTGCTCCGCACCGGCAGGACCCGGCCCACTTAAATCCCAGGTGCAGCTGAACGGAGGTCTCGGTGAGTGGGGGCCCTGTGCGCCTCAATTATGGACGTCTTTCTACAAAATATAGTCGAAGGGCAGTTGAGCTTATTTCCCTTACCTACTTTATGATACATTGCCCCCTTGTTACGGTGCTGAATTTTATATCATCGTGAGCTCCACGGAATCTGCCCTAATGTGCTCTTAATACCTCCCAGTCTCCTCCCGCCAACTCAGAACCTTCCAGTCTTACATAAGAGCGAAGACGCTAAACAGAATCTCAAGCATCCACTCTGCTTCCACTTTCTATTTAATCAGGTAAACCGTAAACGTGTCCTGGTCTGGGCAATTAAGACTTGCCTGGCACAACAGTTACTCCATCTCGTCCAGTCAAAGTCAACTAGAAATGCGCGCCGTCTAAATATGCCACCAAACCCTATTTAGCGTGCTCATTAACAGCTCTCTGTCCACGCTCCAGCACCAGATGCACATTAAAAGGAAGGCTCGTGTTGCCGCAGACTGAACGTTTCCTTAACTTTAGACTGCGAATTGTACATTTAAAAACAAATACATTTTATTGCATGCATTTAACAGTGGCCCTCTTTGTCTCACGTGACGAGGTAAATCAACAGTTGTGCAAAACCAAGGAAGGCACCAGTGCCAAGCAAGGTTATAGTGGGAGCACTCAGCTAATAGGTTGCATTCTGTACCTATTTGAGGAAAACGTATCCATTATTCTTGTCTTCGAATTTCCCTTGTGCTGCATGAGCTAAAAATATCCTGCTGCCACTAGAGACGCGCTGTAGGCAGGATCATTAAGAATCTACTGTGTGAAGAATGGCTGCACCTTGCATTGTGCAGTCGTCCCTGTATCTATTATGTGACACCAAGAGACAGAGAGAGAGAGAGAGAGAGAGAGATAGATAGAGATTTACAACATCTGACGTCTGCTTTTGGATAAGAGCTGCAATCATTAAAGAAAAGTAAGCGAGGCCTTTTTATCTTTACACGTGTTGCAAAGTCATGTTGAGACAACTGAAAACAAGCATTGGCATAGCCAATAGGTCTCGCTTTTGGGACCTTATAAGTGTTTAGCCATGCAACAGTTGATGTTGTTGCACCAAGGATTTTGTGCTGCATAACTAAATACTTATAAGGTTCCGAAAGCGAGACCTATTGGCTATGCCAATGCTTGTTGTAATTTGGAATTGTTTTAGCCACTAACCAGGTAGATGGAACGTGAGCACCTGTAACAATAACATTAGACAACATATTGATGTAAGATACCCAAACTGTTGGTGATGACCGGAATAAGTCTCCTAGTATTTTATCAGGCCCGGAGGCCTACATGGTTTAATCTCTCCATAGCAACCAGAGTTTCAGCCATGGAAAAAAAAACAATGTGCAAGGGATGTTAAATTGTACTGCCCTCTACTGGATGGATAATGCCCGCAGGGTGGGGGGTGTTGCTAACCTTACTTCTTCCACACAGCATAGTTGTGAAGAATTATGCTACTACTTTGGCAGTTCAATGTGACATACAGTTGTGGTAAAATCCTTTGTACTCCCATGGGCAATAATGTATCAAAATAATGCTTGCCCCTACATTCATAGGCCTCAAGTAAGTCCAACCAGTTATCTTCCTCCCAGTTGGTTTTGCTAGAGTGCAGGATCTTGTAAATATTGGTTCTAGCAGGTTTCACTCCTTCAAGGACTGCCATGCTTAATTTTTTTAATTGAGGTAGATTTCACCTTGGGCACTCCTGGGTGAACCATCTAGAGAAGATTATATTTCTTGAGATCTTTGGATAAAATATTTCCAACAATGTTCCTTTAATTCAGCAAATATTTGATTTTGAAACTTAACTAATTGGATCTGGTCGACTGCACAATTAATATAAGGTTCAAAAAGATTGTAAAAGCTTTGGTACATTAATGCTACTGTGTTCTGATTTCCTACAATTCTAGGCCACTTGACGAACGTATGGTTATTTCCAACCTGAATGACAGGGTGAACAATTCTGGAGGAAACTAATGATCCTTCTAGCATGGGATAAGACAATGGCAAGTTCAACGGATAATGATCACTGTCGGACCTAGCGTAAACTTTTAAATTATTCAATTTATGCCAGCTAGAAATATCCAATAAAATATAATCTTACAGACTATAATACAAGCCTCTGTTAAATGTAGGTTATCTTTGTTGGTCAGACAATGACCTTCCATTACAAGCACACAGGCTATATAGCAAAGTTAAAGACAGTGGGGCCGATTCACAGAACTAACTTAAGACAAAATCCTAAACTTACTACTTTTGGTATTCACAGAAGTTAGGAATTTGTCTTAAGTTTGACTTAAGACAAACTTAAGACAGACTTAAGACAGACTTAAGACAGACTTAAGACAAACTTAAGACACACTTAAGACAGACTTAAGACAGACTTAAGACAGACTTAAGACAAATTTAAGACAAAATCCTAACTTCTGTGAATACCAAAAGTAGTAAGTTTAGGATTTTGTCTTAAGTTAGTTCTGTGAATCGGGCCCAGTATTTGGGTGTGAAGGTATGGGGATGCATGAGGTGGAGTTAATAATAGGAACGCCCCTCTGTTCATCTTCCTCGTCTGTTATTAGTTTCATACAATAAAGGGGTTTGAAGGTTAATATAAAATTATCCCCCATAAGGCAAATGGGCTTAATGACACTATTGGCAAATTAATTATCAAGGTTTCAAGAACAGGAGACATCTTATAGTTCACTAGGGGGTAATTGTACAGATTACATATATGTAAAGTGTCTTGCCCAATCCCCACTAGTGATTTAACCTAAATATCCTTACAGAAAAGTGATAGTTATTTATAATTAAATTTTGCAAAGATCTAAGCCCAGATCAATAATCCTCCAGACCCTCTGCCAGAGGTGAAAAGCTCAGCTGTAGATGAAAAAAAAAGTCATGTAGGTTGGGCAGAATGCTGAATGAGTTAGCCAAGTCTCTTGAACAAGTCATGTGTGGAAATCATTCACATAGGTGAGCCAGCCCGGGTCATTCAATTTAGTTTGAAGACCATGTTCAAGCAAAGAACACTTAAAGGGAAAGATTTGCCCAGCTTTGTAACAGCAGTAAAACTTGTATTCTGGGCAGGTTGTAAAGTTACTCTGGATGGAGTTGGACACATCTGCAATTTGAAGTCCTGTTTGAGTACTGAACTGGATTCATGGTCAGGCAAATGGGAAAGGGTATTGTGTTTATCTGTCTTGTGGTGGGAGATAGAATCAGCTACTTGGACAAGGCATCCTAGCTGCTGTGTCCACTGATTTTAACCTTGACAAGTCAATGAATATCGTGTAAGCCTACCAGCAGTGCAAAACTATATTAATACTCTTTCAGACTGTCTGGACTAATTTCCACTCTCTATGCAGAAGTTTGGATGAAAAAACTAGCGGTAGGACACCAATGTTTGATCCAAGGTGCGTGCTACTCCTACATTGGTTGAAAATGTAACGTACCAACTCAGGTTGTTTACAAATTATAATAACACAATCTTCAGGAAACCTCTTCTTGGCATACTCAATCCACCCCACTCTCCCTACCATCAAGATGTCATTCCAATCCCTTTTGTTAAAGTTAGCAAGCTTAATTAGCCAATGACATGCCTATTTTTAAGTTGTGCAGGTGACTCGCTCACATTGGTACACAAGAATAGGACATTGCAAGGATGACTACATATGGGTAAGCATCAAGTGACAACTTAATGATGGCAGAACTCTTTTTTCTTAGAGATCTAACTTTAAAAATGGAATTCTCAACGTCCCCCCTTACCAGCGTTCCATCTCTGATTGCTAACGCTAATGAAGGTTTGTTCTTGTCTGTACCTTGGAAACTTTGTGCACATCATTTGGCAGCTCAGTATGAAGAACAGCCTCTACTGAAGCCCCCTCAACAGCCAGACCAGAATCAGGGAAACAAGTGGGGCAGGACAAACAGGAAGAAGAAATGGAGTGGGAAGGATTTGATAAACCCCTCTCTATGAGGTCCTACCCTCGGGTAGAAAGTTTAGCCAATTCTTTTTCAAGCACACCTTTGCGCTCAAATAGAAGGCTGAAGGAAGTTTAAAGCAGAGATTTAAGACCAGCGTATGACACATGCCAGTTCTGGTCCATGTCCATGTTAGACACGCCTGCAATACTAGATGGAATGGTGGATGTTAGCTGGGTGGCGGTCACCTGATGTAGATTAAAAGCTGCACTTCAGGTTCCTCTGTCCCCTCTTCTCTTTCTCTTAGCTGGTGACTGACTGCCCGCCCTACCGACTGTCTTCAGAATACTGGGAGGATCACAGGCTTCAGCTAGATGCCTATCACGCTGGGTATCACGCTGGGTACTAACACACTGAGCAGCGGGGATGCGGGTGTCTGTAATCACAGCCAGTGAGGAAGGAACAGCCGGCGTCAGAATGACATCAGGCTTGCATGACTCTGAGAGGTTAGCAGGGGTGAGATGGGCCAAGGAAATTCTGCTGAGTCCAATGACAATCATCTCTCAGCCAAGTCAATTATTTAGTGACTACTCCGATGGCTCAGACGACAAATGTATCCAACATGGTCCCCCGGGAATCCAAGGGTTTATCATGGGATATGGGTTTCCTTTTGCCCATTTTGCTAGAGGGAGATGACGAATCTTCCGGGTTCCAAGTACCAGGTGGGGTAAACCTCCATATAATTAAAGGGTTTTTTTGACAGACAAATAGTAGGGTGATCAGCCATTTCGCCCAAAAAACGGCTAGGCCCGCTGTACCGTGGCCCTGTATTTCTTGTTACAATGGTAGAGCCCAAAAATGCAAACCTCCCATGTGTGGGACGCAACAGTTCCCATTCAATTCACCAAGTGTGTAGTGGTGACATTTCTCCTTAAATCGGTTAGCGAGGGGCAGGACCAGAGCATGTGAAGTAGTCTGGGGTTCGGCAATGGGACAAACAGCCTCAGTATGGAAATAATTTATTTTACCAGGTGTTAAGTTATGTAAGATATAGAGATATATTAATTTGAAACAGGTGTTGTCAGACACTAAGGAAGGGAAAATTAATATAATATACCATTTGCTGTCCAAGCAAGCGCGGCCAAGCTCCGTGTCCCAATGTCCATGCATTGCAGTGAGAGGAAGGGCTGTGTGTGTGCATAAGGCACTGGCCTGCCAAGGGGTCTGAAGGCCACTCGTACCTAAAACAGGTAAATATTGAATGACAAGATGCTGCGGGGGTTCCAGCTGTATCTCACCCCATGACTGGCTCAGAGGTGTGTAATAAAACCTGTCCAGGAGGGAGCTCAAAGTCAGCTAGTAAGTCCTCCATTGAGAGGAGGGTTCCATCAGGATATACCTCAACCACACTGTGAAACACGCTGCACGCCAGGATGTTAGTTCCTGCAGGGAAGTAGACACGCATCCACGCGGCATACCAACCAGTGGACATGGTGGAGCGTAGAGTAGCATCGCTGAGGTAATAAAGAAGGCCCTATGAAAGCATCAGTAAGCAGCCTGAAGAAGAGACACCCACAGCTGCAAAGCCTTAGCAAGGGAACGGAAGGTGGCAAGTATTCGCTCAAAGTCCCAAGGGGGAAGTGTTGCTGTATCTGTTAAATTGCCACCTGCAAACCAGCGTGACACCCATTGGAGTTGGGAAGCCAAATAATAATGTTGGGAACATTGAGCACTCCCTGTCTGCTGGAGGATAAAGTTTGAGCAGTGCTACTCTGCAATGCATATTGCCAGATAAGACCATCTACTGTGGAAAAAGGGCCAGTGCATAAAAAGAGAAAGATTGGCAAAATAATATAACATCCTCATCAATACCACCATTTTCATTGGCGTCACCCTTTGCACCACCTACAGAGGCAGGATTTGCAAAATAACATCTGTGCATGCAAAACTGGGATTATATTAACCAGATTACCCTCCAGAAGGTCCACAGGTGTTTGCTAAATACGTATCCCCAGGTAACGAAATATGGATGACTGCCATGCAGGTTGGAAGCAATGCTCACTATACAGCGAGAGTGGAGTGCCAGTGCTGAAAGGGAAGAGGCACAACTTAGTCCAGCTGACTCTGAGCCCAGAAACAGTGGCAAAGTCAGTCAAGAAGCTAGAATAGTGGGCAGTATAGGCCGAACATCATTAAGATAGAGCAGCAAGTCATCTGCATAAAGGTAGACCAAGTTTATACCGTCTCTTAAGAGGATCCCCCAACGCTGGCTTGCAATGGGGTCTGAGAACCAATTTTAACTCTGACTATGGGATTAATATGTCATATTTTCATCAGTCGGAGAAAGCGAGGCCCCAGTCCATATGAGGCAAGCACTTCAAAGAAAAAGACCTTTTGAGAGAATCAAAAGTCTTTTGCAAGTCCAGGACGAGGGGTATATTGTTGCGGGGCACATGCACATACCCAAAAAAAAGAGCAGAAAATTAAGGAAGTGTTTCTGGCAGGTAAAAAAACATTTTGATCTGAGTGAATCAGATGTCGAACCAAAGAAGCCAGACGATCCACCAGAACCTTTGCCAGAATTTTGTGATCAGTATTTAGCAATGCAAGAGGTCTCTAGGGTTCCAGGTCAAGCACATCTCTACCCGGTTTAGGCAGTGAGATGAGTAGGGCATCACACAATGAGGGCTGCTGCAGTAAGTGCAGTGTTATATAATGTTTTCAGATGGGGAGAAGGAATGGTGCATATACTTTATAAAAATTCGGACTGTAACCCATTGGGCCCCAGGGTTTTGCAGGTGACAAGTGCACGAATCGCTTAATTTGTTTTGTAAACAAACTTTATTGGGGTTTACAGACTTTTCCAGCGAGCATCAATACTTCAAATTTATCATGTAATCAGATATGCAGTTACTAGTTTCTGCTATGTACAGCGCCATAGAGCAACAACATAAAAGAGACTCAGGTCCTTGCTGTACTCACGAGACCTTCCATCTCCCACATGTATACAACGGTCAAGGTTCATATATGCCCAGTTCTTGGGTTATTACCCACTGCAACATATTCAACTTCAAAACTCCCACTGTCAACTAGCCCCTCTCCCTTCCCCTCCCCCCAGAAGTGTCACTTATAAATAGATTGCACATTTGACATAGACTTCTGGTACAGGATGTGCTTTGCGATTGACATAGGTACCATTTTAGGAACCCTTGACCTATGAGGACAGAGGTACACCACGGGTGTTAACCGACGTTCTAGAGCTTGTTAGTAGTTAGGGGTGTATAGGGCCTAATTAACCCCTCTCTGAAGTTCCCCAATCGATTCTTTATCATCAGCCTCATCTGGGAGCCGACGCAAGACCACCAGGGTTTCCCATGCTATTGCTGCTTCAAGCGCCTTCTCACTTTTTGTTCGTTTTCCTATCAGCATCCTAACTATCCCTTCACACTCCGCCCATTTAATTAGTTCTTTCTTCCATCTGGCCGAATTTGGACCTTGTCTTGCTTTCCAGTGCATGGTTATATCTCTCTTGGCCAGAACTAAGCCTATGTCTGTGAATTTGCTCGTGATTTTGTTTTTCGTTGTGTGTGGGAACCAATGAAACAGACAATAATCCTGTGATGTCTCAACTTCCCTGTCCGTGATATCTGCCAGTAGCATAGTTACCTCTTCCCAGAAGCGACCCAGAGCATATGACTAATACTAGCTCTCTCCCTGTTGCATCGCGGGCAAGCCGCCTCCTGAGAATCAAAATACTGATTGATCTTCTCGGGGTAAGGTATGCCCTGTTTAAGATATACAAATATATCAATTGGAATCTGGCATTTCTGGTGCTCTTCCAAGCCCTCTCTACTATCTCCCCCCATGCTTTTTCCGGGATATCCTTGCTGATGTCCGCTTCCCATTTTAATCGCAGCTCCGTTAAGGGCCACAGCGTTTCCCTCGTTATCCGCCTGCATATACACGTGACTGCTTTAATCTTCTATGCCACCATTACCAGATACTGATACCCTAATGACATTGGTGGCTCAGTGAGTCCTTCCCCCAATGTTTTCGTATGGCCGCGGTAAGGGCGGTGTGCAATAGGATGCCCCCCTTGGGTAGGTCTTATCGGTCTTGCAGAACGTTGAACGGGATCATGGTTCCCTCTTCATATAAGTCACCTAAAGTATCCAACCCCATCTCCAACCAAGTCTCCAGTCTCTGCCAACTACCTCCATGCGGTAAGGCCTCGCACATAAGTAGTGGGATTTCCGGAGCTTAGGGGCATCTAATTTTGGCATGTCTCAGGTATCGATGCCAACACCTGCGGGCCGTGCGTAGTTCCAGGGGGAGGGCTGAAGGCCGATAATTTGTGCACAAATCGCTTCAAATCAGTGATTTCTTCATTGGGTTCATCCCTGCACTCGAGCGAGATACGTGGCAGGATTGTGTCGGTCAAGAAGTCACTTATGGATTAAATCTTTTTATTGATATATAACAGAGCAAGCAGTTCCAACAGCAATTTGCTTACCACCCCAAATGGGCCAATTTGCAAACACAAATGCATGGTAATGAATTGATTTTGGAATGTTAGCTAGGGGAGCAGTGGGGGAGGGCACGGTACACAGTGGTGCACCTACAAACCTTCATGGGCCGGCCGCGTTAGGAAGCCCCCCCAGCAGGCAAGCAATTTACAGCAGTTACATGTACCCAGTGGGGGATACTAGTTCAAATGTCCCCAAGGTGCTGAGCGCAGTACATGCATAGCCTTGCTCGAACAAGTAACAACATATTAACTTAAATTACCTTTACAAAATTAGACAGAAATCCCACCCTCACCCACCCCCACTACTTCCGAGGATGCCCATTTGAATGTGAGCCTATGATAGGAAAGGAGAAATATTGCAAGGTGCCACCCCACAGTGGCCTGACTACTCCCTAAGCAGGTGGGAGCAGTTTGAGGGTACGTAACTATGCTGCACAGGACAGTTCTCTGAATTCTTTAGACAAGATGGAACTGAATGGGGCCCATATTTTCGCGTATGTTGCGGGGTCGGTGATGGCCGGCATGGACAACCATTCCATGCCCAACAGTGTCCAAAATTGGCGGAGCCATTGGCGGTGATCTGGGACCCTACTCATTCCCCACTGTGCCAGGAGAATCCTGTGAGCAGCGTTAAGGGCCAAGGCCATCTTCGGCCCCTAATGGACCGTAGTGGGTAGGTAAGGGCATTGGGAGATGAGGGATCTCTGTCTGAAAGGCGCCATCCAGGTCGTCAAGCACCTGCTCCCAGAGCCTCGTTGCATTGGGGCAGTTCCACAGCAGATGTGTTAATGACCCCGGGTTTCCACATCCCCTCCAGCACAGGCCATCATAGAGTGCATTCCATTGTTGTATGTGTGCAGGAGTATAATACCAATAGGAGGTAATTTTATATGCTCTCTCAGTCTGGCCTACATTGAACATTGTGTGTTGAGCCCTGTAAAATATGTCATCCCATTTCTTGTCAGAGAGGTTGCGTCCCAGTTCTACCTCCCACCATCTTTGACCCGGTGTCCTTTGGGCATGTGATGTTTTCAATAAAAAGCGGTAGAGTTCAGAGATGAGTTTTTTATCGTCTGATTTTAAAACAGCCATTTCTCATAAGGGGTCATGGGCCTACCTGCCCTAGGGTGTACGTTAGTGCCAAGAACCCAGTGGGTAAGTTGAGTGTGTGTGAACCTCTCTTGTTCCGAAAGTGAGTATTCGGACTTAAGCTCATCAAAAGGGATAAGCTCCTCCTGATCGAAGAGGCAGCCCACACTCTTACACCCAGCTGCCAACCACCACTTAGCTATCCAAGGTGACAAGCCAGGTGCGAAATCCGTATTGATAATGGGGTCAGCGGTGAGGGGAACGACGAAAGGCCTGCTGGGTTCACAACATTGTCCCACACCTTGAAAGTTGTGCTCATTACCGGGGAAGAGTATAAACCCCAGGATATATGGGCTTGTGGGGGCCAGGCTTCTCTCCAGATGTGTGAGCCCACAACGGTTTGGTCAAGAAAGACCCAGTGCTTTTCATCATGGTACGGTTCCATTTTACCAGAAATCCAAATTAGGTGGCCTGGAAATTCCGTGTTACATCCAGCCCACCCTCCAGTTTTGTGTCTTGCAATAATTGTTTCTGGAGTCTTGGCTTCGACACGTCCCAGAGGAAGCGATCTATGCTCTGTTGAAGCAGTCGTAATTCTCCGGGCGGATGGGAGAGAGGAAGCACTTGGAAAATGTATAGAACCCTTGGTAGTACATTCATTTTGACCATGGCAATTCTGCCCAGCCAGGACAGCAGCAGCCATCATCAACGATCTAAGTCTTTACGGTTAGTAGTTCCTAAGTTGGGGGAATTGGATTGTACCTTTTTAGAAAGGTTCTTATCAAGCGTGATACCCAGATATGGGAGCACAGCATCCACCCATTGGAACTCATATTGTGCGTGGAGAGCTTGCTCAGTATCCGTCTGGACGGAGAGGTTCAATATTTGCAATTTAGACAGGTTCATCTTGAAGCCTGACACTGCCCCAAAAAACTCCAGTTCAGAGATGATCGTCTCCAGCTTGGAAAGCGGCTGTGCGATGATAAAAATGATATCATCCGCGTAGAGGCTGATGAGATGACGCTCCACACTGAACATAATGCCCACTGCCCCAGGGTTGTCCCTGAGCCTCTGGGCAAAGGGTTCTATGTAAATGGCAAACAGAAGCAGGGAGAGCGGACAACCCTGCCGGGTGCCCTGCTCTACCCGCAACACCTTAAAACTTACCCCATTCACCCTCACCGAAGTTCTGGGTGTGTTATAAATGCTACACGTCCAGTTCAGGAACTGGTGTCCCAGCCCAAAGTGCTTAAGGGTGGCGAACAGATGAGGCCAATGCACCCTTTCAAACGCCTTCTCTGCATCCACTACCAGCAAGAGGGCTTCTTCCCGAGACTGAATGACTTTGTGAATGAGATGGCACATACATTTGGTGTTTTCCCCGCATTGGCGTGAGAGGATAAATCCTGCTTGATCGGGGTCGATCAAACCCAGCATCAGTGGGTTAAGGCGGTGTGCCAAAATACCTGTGAACAGCTTCGCATCGATGTTGAGCAGAGAGATTGTATGATAGGAGCTGCTGAGCTCGGGGTCTTTCCCTGGTATCGGGATCACCGAGATGGACGCCTGCAGCATGGTTTCGGTCAGTGACCTCTGCATTCTAAGGGAAACAGGGGTGTTTTATACTAGGAGTGGTCACTCCGGGGGTTCTCCTATGATCAATCTGTTTACAAAACAAGTACAATAATGAACAGCTGTCCTGTTGTCCGAAGATGATGAAATGAAGATGCAAGCAGTGACCCTTATACAGAGTAATTATTCAGTGTGTGAATGCATTGTTATGTACGTCAAATGGAGGATTAAGATATGATACTGAGCATCCTCATGCATAATAAATGAGCCGAGCTTCAGAGAAACTCAGCGACATTTGTTCTGGCATATGACTAGGTGAAAGCTCAGTTCTAAGAACCATTATGTCCATGTAAGGTAGGATGAAATGTAGGTGAAAAGGTGAACATACATGTCAGGCCTAGCCTATGAAATTTAAGTCGGTGTAGAGCTATGCGATGGGCGAGATGCATTGAGATTCTCCACATACTGGTGGCGATGCGTCAGTTCCGAGTGCAAGGCACCAGTTCTGAAGGTGATGTGTGGACTACTGTTACGGCAGCATATGAAGCATCAATTCCGAATGCAATGGGCTGGTTCCGATTCTGATACACCAGCTCTCTTCCACGCTTCAATGAGGATTAGCTAGTTTCCACCCACACAAAGGTAAAGCTATGCCGGTTCCAATGAGGATGCATGAATTCTGATTGTAGTAGCACTGTAGGCCTCAATTCCAAGGGTCCAGGGCAGGGGGTGGCACCACTTAGCAAGCCAGACTCACAGCTAGTAGATTCCAGATGCTGCTGCAGGTAGTTGAAGTCTTTGATATCCCTGAGACTAAGAACAGGAGGCAAGCCCTTGGAGTCACTTGGGTTCAAGTGATGCAGGTCCAGTCCTTCTCACCCAGGCAGTAGAACAGGATGCAGCAGGGCAGGTCAGCTAGGCAAGAGCACAGCAAGCAGCAGTCCAATACAGTGGCAGTCCATCCAGCAGCACAGCAGTTCTTCTTCCTGACGGAGTGGTCACAGATCCAGAAGGGTACTGAAGTCTTGGTGTCAGAGGTCCAGTACTTATATCCAGTTGTGCCTTTGAAGTGGGGGAGGCTTCAAAAAAAGCTTTGAAGTGCTCAGAGGCTCTTCCTTCCTGCCCTGGCTCAAAACTCACTACAGGGGATATGCAGCCCTTTGTGCAAGGAACTGGACACAGCCAATGCAGGTGTGTCCGCCCCTCCCTCCCATCCTGCCCAGAATGGCCAATCAGGATGGAGATGGGCCATCAGTCACACCTAAGATCCATTTGCGTGTGGCTGTCTAGAGGTAATGCACAAAGTCCAGCTGTCACCCACTTCATAAGTGTATTCAGACACAGGTAGCTGGCAAAGAATGGCTAAAGAATGAAAACGTCATCTTTCTAAAAGTTGCATTTTCAGAATTGCAACTTAGAATCCAACTTCACCACCAGTTGTGATTTTAAATCGTGAGTCGAGAAGCACCAAATTTGAAAGATCTATCTCTTCACAGTTGGGAATATCACTTAAAAAGGTAATCCCAATGTTATCCTATGGGGGAGATAGATCTTGCAGTAGTGAAACAAAAAATACATTGGGAGTTTTTAACTACCAGAACATGTAGAACTTAGAAGTACATGTCCTGCCTTTTCAATAATTTGCACCATGCCCTGCGGGTCATACAGGGCCTACCTCAGGGGTAACGTATATGTATAAAAAGTGAAGGTTTAGGCCTGGGAAGTGGTTAATCTTGTCAGTCGAAATGGCAGTGTAAAACTGCCCATGCAGGATTTGCAATGGCAGGCCTGAGTCATGGTTAGAGTACTACTTAAGTGGGATGCACAATGAGTGCTGAGGGCACTAGTAGCATGTAATTTACAGGCCCTGGGCACATGTAGTGCACTTTACTAGGGGCTTCTAAGTAAATTAAATATGCCAATTGGGGTTTAACCAATATAACTAGGTTTAGGGGAGCGAGCACACGCACTTTAGCCCTGGCCAGTAGTGGTAAAGTGCACATAGTCCTAAATCCAGCAAAAACAAGGCCAAAAAATGGCGTGAGGCAGAAACAAGGTGGGGAAGAACACCCTAAGGCTGTCAGGTCTAACAAAAACTTTTACGTTAACCAAATGTGCCTTTCTGCTAGTGTCCTTGGTCACATATCTGTAAATTGCTGTCATTTTGTGTGATGGGTATTCCTTCCAAACAGGTTACAAAAGGACCTTGGATGTGATGAAGGATGTAACCCCTGAGCAGGATGGCCTGTGGTTGTGCTCAGCCTTTCCTGAGCTTCAAAGTTTAGCCTGATGGCTGTGCCCACCCCTTCCCGGCTTTTGAATCTGCCCGTACTGTCACTGGCATATGAAACCCACACCTGGGCTTGCTTGCCCTTTTTTACACTAGACAGATAGGAGCTAAGTTAGGGAAGGGGTAGAACTGACAGAAACTATTTTAGGGTTAGCTAAAAGGAGTGACCCCCAACACACAGGCTGACACTGGGTATAAAAGTAGCACCCTCAAGATCTCTCATTAAAATACTCCTAGACCAGTGGAGAATCAGAAGAAGGACTACCCTGCTTTCTGAAGCCTGAAGGAAGACTGGACCTGCTTGCCTTGAACCCGGGATCTTAGAAGTGTCTCTAAGGGTCAGCTGGCTGATCTTTTTGTTTAAGCTAAAAGGCCACAACAAGCTTCTAGAGGCCTCCATTGCAACTAACCAGTTTTCAGCAGCAATTGGACCTGCCTGGACCCAGCAGCCAATCTTTGCTGGATTGAGTCCTAACCACCCCAAGAGCTGCCTCCCCAGGTCCTGGACCCTTAGGGGATTAATTATGAGGGCCTTGCATCACTTTTGCACCACGCATGCATGATGCACGGCTCTGAATCAGATTTATTGAGCCACTCAAATCCACTCTGTGTGGCTTTGAGTAGCCTCATAAATCTTGAGTAAGGCGACAGAGCTCAAATCGCTGCATCACTTTAGGCTGCGCTCTGGAGGTGTTCCTTGGGCATTGCGGTGGGTGTTTCCACGCAACACCCATGGATTTTGACGCTGCCCTAGATTTACAAAATCATGTAAACCTGGGGAATCCTTACACCTCCCGAGGAGAGACATAACAAGGAGAAAAATCTCTATTTCACCTAGTTCTTTCCTCTTTCTATGCATTCTGCAGCACACATAGAAAGAGGAAAACACCTCTTAGGATTGTTTCTGCACAAGGAATGTGCCCTTTCCTGCACAAAAACAATCCTGCACGCAATGGAGGCACAAGTGCACCATGCTGCAAGGGTGCCTTCTTTGGTGCTAGGCTGCCGAAACGGCACTAGCGCTGGGAGACAGGATAGGAATTCACCGTATTGCATAAATACGATTACTTGATGTGCAACCCCATGCCAAAATCCCATAAATGAGGGCCTTGGAGTATACTCCTCCTGCTTCACAATTGCAAAAACTGGACTGCAGCTGAAAATCCAGAGGTCCTTGAGTATTTGGATTGGAAAAGAACAATCCCCTGTCTCCTCGCGAACACAAGCGGAATTCACTGAGGCCAATATGGCATCGGCATACAGTGGCCCACAGATTCTGGAATTCACTCGCTCTGTGCTCTTCACATCAGGCCCCTTTGGGCCCCCTCTCACCTCCAACCAGTGCCAGGATGCTCCTTTCAGAGTAGCAGTCAGCGCTTTACAAATACCGCATTACATCACTAACAACCACCCATGTTTCCCACCAGTCTGAAGCTCCAACCGGCAACTGGCTCTTTGCACCAACAGTGATCTCCTCACAGTCTAACACCGACCGGCGTCCGACTCTGCACGCACAATGATTTCATTGCTGTTCACCACCATTGCAAAGCTCTTACTGAGTCTCCTCACGTGGAACTGGACCAAGAAGAAGGTGAACTTTCCACTGCGATAAAACTAGTCTGTTTATCAGACCCACGCTCCATCGCGCTCGGCCGGAACATTTTACTTGGACCTAGACTATCGTGATCAGATAACCGTGATTGGCACTTTTGACTTCTTGGTGCTATTTTTACCTAAAAAAATTTATTGCACAATTCTGGTTCTATTTATTTGATTTTTGATATTTTTCTATGAAAATGTTCACTCTTTTGTAAATTGGTTCATGTGCTCTGCTTTCACTTTATCACTGTGAGTGTTGCACAAATAGTTTACAAATTGCCTCTAAGTTTAGCCTGGCTACTTTTATGACATGCTACCAGAGGGTTAATCACAGGTTTATTTAGCAACTGTTGTGGTTCACCCTGACAAGGACTGTGTTTATTATTTAAGTGGAGATTTCACCCCTCAACTTACAACCCAGTTACTTACAGCACTGCACTAGAAACTAATCCAAATGCTCTCAATTGGGCTTCTGGGCTAATCGGTCCGCATCGGATTAACGCCCTGACTACACTGGCAAACAAACACTGGATAGAAGTGGCCACAAGCTGTGTGCTTGTAATATTAGCTATTCCACAGCTTCCAATAAAGTAGCCAGGAACCACCACTGGCCTAAATGTACTCATGGGGAATTGACCATATCTTGCTTCAATTGTAATTAAAATCTTATGCTGATACTTGGGGGCAAGTGAGGTTATCAAATGGAAATGGCCTAACACCTGAAATAAAAAAAAAACCGATATAGATATATGATACATTTTTTGGCTGTGTTTTCTGGGTTTTTTATATGGCAGATATTCTGGGTTCTTTGCATCCCTTGGATGATCCTGCTCTGGAGCTAGGTGGGGTGAGGATCACAGACCTGGCAGGTTCTGTGGACCTGATTATATCATCAATGGCCCAAATTGTCCTTCAAAACAACTAAATGATTTCTACAAATATTATATTGCTAATGTTCTTCAGATCAAATTACCTGAAAGAAAAATATGTCCTTTGGATCCTATAAACCAGCATTCAAATGGGTAATAAACCCTTCTACTGAGTATGTCACTAACTATTAATATCTAGGCAGTATAATAAATCACAAAATGTATTGGAATGCCAATGTCTCTAAATTAAATAGCAGATGTTTGTGTGTCAGTGATGCTAATAAAACTGTATCAAATAAATATGGGGGGAAGAGCAAGTGGTCCTACCAAGGTGGTTCCCCATTTTAGTCGTATGACTTTCAATTGTTCTCAACCAAAATAATCGTATTTGTATTTTGTATTTTGTATTTGCTAAACAAATTTTGTAAAACATGTTTTTGCTGTCTTTTAAATCTCAGTTCCTCCTTTTATTTTTCTCCTACGCGGGCAGGTGAAACCTGGGAAAAAACTCACCCGATGTGAGGGCCATTCTTTTTTGATGTTCAGAAACAAACTACTGTTTTGAGAGCTTGTTTCTATAAAACAAAAAGGTTTGGTCAAGGCTGTTAGAAACTTGACAGACGTGCCCCAAACCTTTGTGTGCCTTTCACAGCAGCTACAATTGAGGCGGCTCCTGCGAAGAGACACCAATCGTCGCAGGGCCAACTGTGACCTTTCGATATGGTGGGCAGGCGTCCGGCCAGTGTGACGGAGGTTCTACTGACCACCACCATCCTGGTAGTCAGTGGCCTGCCTGCCATAACTTAAATGATGCCCAGGGATTATGTACATCCCAATCTTGCAGTTTACAGGAGCTTGGTTTGAGTTGGAGGAGACTCAGAGATCTTGTTGTCTCTATTTTTAGGCAGGTGAAACAGGAGAGCACATAGGGACATATGTACAAGGCGGCGGTAGTAAATTATTGCCGCTTTTGTGGCCGTTTTCGGCCTAAAGCGGCGATAATTTTATCGCCTAATTAGCAAGGTCACACTAACGCGTGAAACCTTGCTTTAGCGTACGAAATCTTAACGCCCAGCTTTGCATCTCTAATGAGATGCAAAGTGGGCGTTCCTGACCTAACATGACAGGAGAAATGTCGCTAAGCGACATTTCTCCTATCATGAAGGCCCACGCTATGAAGCATAGCGGCAAGAAAAGTAGAGATAACCCCTGTTATCGCTACTTTCCTTACGCCTGCTTCAGGACTGACTTAGCCATGATATCCTATGGAAGGTGGAGATCATGGCTAAGTTTGTGAGTCCCTATCAACAAGCTAACGTCACATTTTGTGAGATTATCGCTGGGTTTCCAGCGATAATCTCACGTTAGGCAGTTAGCGCTAGGATTTCTATCGCTTTTGAGATAAGCGTTGCTAATAGCACGCTATCTCAGCGATAAAAATCCACGCTAGCCCACGATAATTATCCTCACGCTAAGAGCGCTTAACGATAATTATCGCCGGTTGTTGTTGTTATGCCCCATAGTTTGTCTATATGCGGAGCTGCTAGATCGAAGAAGAACATTTTTGCGCCTATACTAATAGGAAGGAGTGTGTTGAACAATATGAGAAGGGATGTTGCTCTCTTTTAATAGTTAATCAAGTACATTTAATGGCTGTATTGTAAAATTCTTTAGATTCACATTTATTCACCTACAATTTGCAAACAAATCACTCTGAAGGTATATATTGATGGTGATTTGTTCTGTTGAAGTGTGGTTTTTTTGTGTAAATGTATGATGTGATCACTAGAGCATAACCATTATCATTTGTAATTATGGATATATTCGTTTTTTTAAATGTATTTGTTAACGTTTAGAATAAACTTTGCATACTACATTCCTCAGCCATTACTCTTTTGACAAGTTCCACCACAGTTTGTGTCAGCTCACAGGGGTATTCTCCAGTGTTTGCAATGGTGGTTTTACATTAATGGGTTGAAATGGCTTGGAATCTGTTTAGTTTGTGGCTATCTCCCATCAGAGCGAGGGGTGGCTTGTTACAGCTGATCTGCAAGCTGTAGGTGCAGCACCAGACAGTGGCAGGTTGCAGAGAAAGAGACCTTTTTGTACGTAATCCAACTAGCCCCGGTGTTCACCACTCTGCTGTCCATGTCAGAGCGTGGAACAAGCACTGCACCTCGGCTCACTCATTCTGGCTCACGCTACTGTCAGAGCCACTGCAGAACGTGAGAACATCGGCCTACCGTCTTGTAAGGGACACCCACAAAAAGTGTTTTTATTTAGTCTTGAATATTTCAAGCAACTCTACTTTCTTCTCCATTTTACTCAGTGAGAAGAGGAAGGAATGGCAGGGCCTGGTGGGTAATGACTAGTATAACGAGGACTGCATGAGACAACAGAGACAAGGGTGAGCTTGCTGGGTGCTGACAAGTAGATGGAGGCTGCATGAGACGACAGAGATGAGGGTGGGCCTGCTGGGTGAAGACTAGTAGATGGAGGCTGCATGAGACGACAGAGATGAGGGTGGGCCTGCTGGGTGAAGACTAGTAGATGGAGGCTGCATGAGACGACAGAGATGAGGGTGGGCCTGCTGGGTGAAGACTAGTAGATGGAGGCTGCATGAGACGATAGAGATGAGGGTGGGCCTGCTGGGTGAAGACTAGTAGATGCAGGACTGCAAGAGATGAAAGAGATGATGGTGGGGCTTCTACATGCTGACTAGTAGATGAAGGACAATAGAGATGAAGGTGGGCATGCTGGGTGATAGCCAGTAAATCGAGGAGGGCATGAGACGACAGAGATGAGGGTGGGCCTGCTGGGTGAAGACCAGTAGATGGAGGCTGCATGAGACAACAGAGATGAGGGTGGGCTTGCTGGGTGAAGACTAGTAGATGGAGGCTGCATGAGACGACAGAGATGAAGGAGGCCTGCTGGGTGAAGACTGGTAGATGGAGGCTGCATGAGACGATAGAGACGAGGGGGAGCCTGCTGGGTGCTGACTAGTAGATGGAGGCTGCATGAGACGACCGGGATGAGGGTGGGCCTGCTGGGTGAAGACTAGTAGATGGAGGCTGCATGAGACAATAGAGATGAGGGTGAGCCTGCTGAGTGCTGACTAGTAGATGGAGGCTGCATGAGATGACCGGGATGAGGGTGGGCCTGCTGGGTGAATACTGGTAGATGGAGGCTGCATGAGACGATAGAGATGAGGTTGGGCCTGCTGGGTGCTGACTAGTAGATGGAGGCTGCATGAGACGACAGAGATGAGGGTGGGCCTGCTGGGTGAAGACTAGTAGATGGAGGCTGCATGAGACGACAGAGATGAGGGTGGGCCTGCTGGGTGAAGACTAGTAGATGGAGGCTGCATGAGACGATAGAGATGAGGGTGGGCCTGCTGGGTGAAGACTAGCAGATAGAGGCTGCATAAGACGATAGAGATGAGGGTGGGCCTGCTGGGTGAAGACTAGTAGATGGAGGCTGCATGAGACGATAGAGAAGAGGGTGAGCCTGCTGGGTGCTAACTAGTAGATGGATGCTGCATGAGACGACAGAGATGAGGATGGGCCTGCAGCACTTTTCAGGCCCAGCCACTGAGGTCAAGCTCTTGATGAGGCAAGTGAATTGCGGATACATCATAGTGCTACTAAACTTGTTTTATATAAAATCTTCTTTGTCACTAGAAAATGTTATTGGTTTTTATGCTCATTCCTTTCTAATATTCTACTTAATCTAACCTTGACCAGGAAGTGAAAGAGTAGCCACGGGGGGGGGGCTGGCAGGATGCATATCACAAGACATCAGATGATCTTCAGCTCTCATACCACAGAAGATTTATTGATTTTGCATGTGTTTTTTCTTTCCATGCCAGCCTCATCTCCAACCGGCTGCATGCACCACCTTTTCACTTGTTCAGTTTTCTCTATCTTTGTGTTGCATTAATAAAGTCAAGCTGCCTTGCCAGACATCATCAGCTGCCCTACGAGGAAAAAATAATTCAGTCCCACTGATAGAGTGGCATTTCTGTACGTGTTTTTGTCTACTTATGCTGCACATGCTTGTTACAGACATTTCATGCCAGCATTGTGTTTACTCAGCACCAAGATAAATCTAATCTGTGCCCGTGCATGTCATTAATAAGACTATGGAAGTCACTAATAAAAAGGGCTCACTGTAAATAATTATTACATTCGAGCTAAACCTGTTGGATTTGCCTTTTCTGAAGAATTTGGTAATAAAGTTCAAATAATAATATTATTAGTGCACAAGGAGTAAAACATTTAGGGCATCATTCTAGATCGGGCAACCGACAACAAGTCGGTGGTCCCGATACCTTTATTACAATGCAACTGCCTTCACAGCAGTCGCAAAGTGTATATTTTCTGTTGCGGCTTTTGCTTTGGGCTGCAGCACAAGCCACAATAGAACATATACACTTTTAAAACATTCCTGCTGGAGCCTGCCACACGGTGCAAGGATGTTAGGGGAGCACCATAGGTGCCCCCATGCCTCATAGCGGAGGGCCAGAAGGGAAGGGGGCCCTGCTTGGGGCCCCCAAAGTTACTATCCACCTGCCTTTTTATGGCGGGCAAACCGTCATGAAAGGGCAGGGGGAAAGAGACATTACAATGCCTATGACTTGAGGTACTTCTCCATGTGTGCTCTCTTTAAAGGGACATCCAGCATAGATGAATGGTACAGCCTCTGTGTACAGCTGCAGCAATTGTGGTAATGAGTAGGTACATAAATCACTGATGGCCAAAGACGGGGATGGATGGAATGCTATCGGCATACACACTGCTGGGATCATATAGAGCTGGAATGGAAACCCTCTGCCCTCGCACCCACCACCATGCCCCTGGCAAAGGGCATCCCATCCCATTTAGGTGATTCCCATCTGGTTGGGATCTCTCTGCCAAAAGCGCTTCCATCGGCGATTGAGATCACTGTATGCCAAAATATTGAGTTTATTATTGCACTATTAAAATTATGTAGCAATAATATGGTCAAACAAGATGTAAAGAAGGTAAATATGTTTAGGTAATTCTAGGTTTATTATTCTTCACTCTAAATCTGCGTACTTTGGAGATATATGAATCATCAAGGAATATGTATGTAGACTAAAGTCTAACAAACATATTCTTACCCATCTATTCTTCTCTTGTTGCTGTTTTGGTGATACATAGTTTTGCACTGAATTAAAGACTCAATATTCTGGGCCCATACCACTTGTGATGCACCAACCTGCTCCTTAATCTATGCTTTTTTCTGTGACAAATAAGGTCACTGCTTGTTGGCCAGTGGGTTTCATCATCCTTCCGTAGTCCTCTTGTGCCAGAGTTCAAGAAGTGCTGGAATTGAGTTTGTGGTAGGCATCATCAAGTGTTCCTATCCGGGAAGCAATGCTGTATTCAAATGCAGCATATCTAGAAATGTTGCTGGTGTTCTATGGTTTTTCATATTAACAGCAGGGGGGGTGAGGGAGATTTAGTTTCCACCACCCCGTGGGAGTTAAAATAAGAGTGTTGAGTTGTCTGCAGGTGAAATCAGGCCCTGGGCCATGTGGTGAAGTTCCTGGAGAGCCAGCACATTTCAACCCCCTTTACCAGGCAGATTAGTGGTAAAGTAAAACTTGTGTTTCCGAGAGGAGGCTTATTCTGGTTCTTTGATCAGATGGTCAAGCAAGGCTGAACCAATCATGCCATAATTCTTGTTTGCAATTTGCTGGGGTGCAGGCACCAGGGATAATGATAGATTTAGCACTTTCATTTGAAAGAAAAAGAGAAGCTTTGAGTTCAGACATACCTCATGCTGTCCTGCAGTGGATAGAACATATCAAGATACAATTTGGTTGCCACTCTGTAATGTGTGTCTACCTATAGTGGAAGAGATTCTGCGATAGATACGTAGCAAGGGATCTCCTGGTGCTGGCACAAGAGGTCCCCATTAAAGAGAGGTAGTTGATTTAGCAACACAAAAAGATGATGGCTGGAATGCTGAACATTGTCAAACATTCACCCCAGTCACAGATCTGGGTTAAATCCATCTTTTTTTGCTCACCATGCCACCCCAGTTACGACCCAGCCATATGCAAACCAGTATTGAGCCTGCTCATGCTCATGTGAACATTCCAGCCCAAACAGCCAAGCCAGGTCCTTCCTGGACCGGAAACAAGCATCCTGGGACTGGTTTGTTGAATCACCCCTCATCAGCAAGGCTAGCCTGAATCCAGTGGCATAGTGAGCACTGGGCCAACATCTAGGCATACCATTCCCACTTAAGGCGACTATAACAACACAAAGTATGGTGGATGGAATGCTGAACATTGTCAGAAATTCCTCCCTAATAACAGATCTGGGTTAAATCCATCGTTATTTTTGCTCACCACACCACCCCAGTTTGGAATTTCTCCCCAGAAAACAAGCATCCAAGGACCGCTCACCCTTTGTGGGAAGGGTATGGCAAGATGTGGGACCCGGGATCGCTCTGCCACTGGATTCAAGCTAGCCTGGCTGATGAGGGGTAATACCCCGAAAACGGTCCCAGGATGCTCATTTTTCGGCCCAGGAAGGACCTGGCATCGCAGTTTGGGTTGGACTGTTCCCATGGTGAGAAGGGTCAAGAATGATTTGCATAATGCGGAGTCCAAAATGAGGTGGTGTGACAGACACAAGAACGATGGATTAAACCCAGATCTGTGACTGGGGTTGAATGCTTGAAAATATTCAGCATTCCGTCCATCATCTTTTTGTGTTAATAGATAGGTGATGTAACCATCTCATCCTGTGTATTCACCAAATATTGAAGATACAGTTTGGCACATGTCCTTCACATTAAATGGGTTAAAAGATTAATGATGCCCTTGTATTTAAGTGTTGTTAAGAATGTCCCTTGAGAAATGGAAAGTGGTTTTCATTTGATTCTTTGACAGATGTCTTTGTAGACATTAATAGCATACTCTATATATGCCAGAAAGCCCCCTATACGCTGTTTTAATACATTTGTTTAAAATGTCATGCACATATGACAGAGACAGTGGTTCAAGTTCCTAATACTGTAATGGACCCAGGTTATGTACAGCTGCATTGATAATGGCATTCCGCAATGATGAACTATAATTCATATCAGCAATCCCCCTTGCTACTCAAACAGGATTATGGGCCAACTCACTCCCACACATTCTTCACCCCTAACCTTTGAACTCCTTGTGTCCAAAATACTATTGCACATATGTTTATACAATGACGTCTCAGCAGCAAAATTGGAACCAACACTCAAAACATCCAAAGTAAGCATTCAATTAATCTGTGCTTGGACTTTCCAAATTCTACTGACTGGTTAAGTATTTTTAATGCAATCCAACAAACCAGTGCCATTTCCATTGAATGCCTACAGCTGGAATTACCCAAACCCTATCGGAAACACACATTTTTTGATTGATTGATAAAAAATCAACCTCCCCCATTTCACCCTTCCTTTTCCCCCCTTTTCTTCAATCCTCTTCTCTTCCTCCCCTTTTCTTTCTCCGGTCCCTTCTTCCCCTCTCTTTATCTCATTGCGCACACGTCTTTCCCCTCCCCCATCTTCCCTCCCTTTCCCCTCCCTTCCACCACATCCCACCTTCCCCATCCCTCCTTTTCTTCCTCACCCCCATTCCTCCCTTTCTTTGGTTCTTTTTTTTTCGGGTAAGGAGATGGCAACCTTACTTATCCATGACCACCCCGCAACTTCAATAGTCACCCCCCTTACATATCCAATATTCTGTATGTCCAACTCTTTTTCTCACACCCATGATCCATTCTGTCTAATTTGTCCCGTGACTATGAACAATGAAGGGTGTGGGTTACTATACATAGTATGCACAACACCCTTTTCTTCCGCCATTTGCTCCTCGTCCTTTATACGACCCCTTCTTTTCCTTCCCTCCCTTCTCTCATATGCAGTTTTCCTCCTTAATAGCACACTTATACCTGTATTGTCAATAGACTCCTGTGAGTCAATCACGTTATGCAGTACTTATATGTATATGGTTGCCTTTAATATTTCAATAAAGAATTACGAAACAAACTTACATGAGCACACATAGACTCCAAGAATAGCAGACTTCATTGCTGTGTTGTGGGTGGTTATTCAGGTTCTTCACAACTGAAACCCTGAAAACAGAGTAACAAACATTTTGATGCTCTATGTGCGTACTTCTTGGCCATATCTGATAGTAAGAAAGCTGGCATGGTCAGATTAATTAGAATTGTTCAGTATTTTAAGAACATTAAGGCTGAAGTCTACTGTCGATTCTTTCTGACTCCGTTTCTTAATTTTAACCGCTTGCCTCAAAGGGAAGATCCAGTCATTCACCTTCTTTACAACAGCATGATCATGCTTATTGTTGTACTGTTAAGTAGAGCATTCCATGTTGATGTTGTGTAATTAATTTTTAGGTCTCTCAGTGCCAGTGTACCCGATCTCACATCAGAAGAATGACAGTCCCTAATTCTTGTGCTCTTGAAGTTGAGGTAAATGGTTGAAATTGGGCATTCACCAGAATGGAGTAAATTATGCTTTGAAAGACCTGCCATGTCATGATCACATGCTCAAGCATGCTACAGTCTTCCACTTTTTAGGAGATAAGAACAAGAATATGCACAATTCAAAATCACCAATTTTGAGTACTATCCTAAAAGGGAAAGGGTTGCAATCAAAATAAACTCTGCTACTGCTGAGATTGTGTCGTAATGGATGGATGTACTTTGACATTCCTTTGAGAGTGAATTCACTCTACTTGGCACTCAGAGGAGCATGTTCTTCCTTCTTTCAAAAGTAGTCATGCTCTTCTTTTCATTGCCTCACAGCAATGTTGTTGAGCAATGTGAATTTTCAAGAAGAACAAAGAATAAAAACATGTTTTATTATAGTTTGTCTCCGCATAGAGGCCTGTCTTTTTCAAAGTCTCAAGCCTTGTGGTGAAGCATCTTACAGATATTCTCCATCCTGAAAGAGTTACATGGAGGCACATATTAAGATGTTAGCTTTGTGTGCTATTTTCTTAAACATCTAGGGCATCTGACACCGTTGCACCCCTGATTCCTGCATGTGTGCACATGTGGCACACATACATGCCCTGAGGGCATGTGTGTCTGCCACATTGCACACATCTAAGGGCCAAAAAATGCATTAACTGAGTCATTCGTCATTTACCACCAACTTTCAGTTGGTGGTAAATAACGAATCCCCACACCCACCACACACTCCCCCTACATCTCATTTCTGTATTCGGTATTTACCGAATCGGTAAAATTACCGATTCTGTAATTTTTCCGATTCGGTAAATTACCGAATACAGAAATGATCCCCCTACATATCAAAAGCCTAAATACCGGTCGGTAACGGTATATTTACCGAAAATCGGCCGTTACCGACCGGTATTGGGCTACCTACATATGGCCCTTAGTCATGGGTTTGAAGTGCCCAAAATGTAGTGACATGGAACAGTCCCTCCTTCATGTACCTCATTGCAGTGAACGCTTTGATTCTGCTATTATCCCTTTATTCTTTGTATGTCTTCTTATTTGCTACTCTCTCCAATGTGCAAATGTTACACTTAGTCTGGATTGATTTCAATTATTGCATATACTTGGGTTAAGTGTCTCGTCTTTTTATATAGGAGTTGAATTTCACATCTAAGTCTGTTTTGTGTATTTACATTAGGTGGCATATACATATTGCTGATACAACTTTAACAAATGGAACTACTTCCTCCGAAAGTCCAGTACATTTTTTACTATCATTGTGCCATAATTATTTACAGTGTACTCACGTTATTGACCTTCCATTTCAGGAGTGTTGAAGCAGTTTCAAGGCTTTTTAGTGTGTCTCATTGCCCAAAAGGGGTCATTTCTGATATTTATCTATTTACATGAATCTCATTGTTTTTTTTTTACTTGCGATAAGTATCGATAAAGTATCATTTGAAGTGTCACAAATTTTTAACATTAGAATGCTACTCATACAGCACATACACTGAATCCAGGGAAATTTCACACATAGGCAATCTGAAAAAGTCACAGTTATGTCAAGGTCATGCATGTGGTTTCAGTTGTCTCTTTTTTCTAGGTTCCCTCGCAATTCTGTGGTGCTCTGAAGATGAGAGCACATCCCCATGAAAGATGTCTATCAATTAAATACACAGGGGCAGAAACGGCTAGAGTGTTTGACATCAACAGATGCATTCTGGTGGGAGCCACCATCAGGCAAACGAATGCAGCCCTCCAGTTTCAAATCACGAATGAAATGATTGATGTTCGCTGAGCAAGATGGTGTCAGCGTGAATCCACGCCACACAGCCGCATACTCCGTGCATCTCGACCATCGGCTATGCAGACTGAATCCAAGAGGGAGCCGGGCACGAGCGCAGCAGCTCCGCTTTCAAGCCCGGGGAAGCACAAAAATCATCATTGTTTGAGGGAAATATGCCACGCTAGGAAGAGCGGTACATGTTTTCTTCTGCCACCTGATACTGTGCTACTTTGTTTCTTCGTGCTCGTGCTCACTCCAGGATTTCTGCTATCTACGCTGAATCAAAGAGGGAGCAGGACGCGAGTGCAGCAGCTTCGCTTTCAAGCCCGGGGAAGCACAAAAATAATCATTGTTTGTGGGAAATATGCCGCGCTAGGAAGAGCGCTACATGTTTTCTTCTGTCACCTGATACTGTGCTACTTTGTTTCTTCGTGCTCGTGCTCACTCCGGGATTTCTGCTATCTACGCTGAATCAAAGAGGGAGCAGCACGCGAGTGCAGCAGCTTCGCTTTCAAGCCCGGGGAAGCACAAAAATCATCATTGTTTGTGGGAAATATGCCGCGCTAGGAAGAGCGCTACATGTTTTCTTCTGTCACCTGATACTGTGCTACTTTGTTTCTTCGTGCTCGTGCTCACTCCGGGATTTCTGCTATCTACGCTGAATCAAAGAGGGAGCAGCACGCGAGTGCAGCAGCTTCGCTTTCAAGCCCGGGGAAGCACAAAAATCATCTTTGTTTGTGGGAAATATGCCACGCTAGGAAGAGCGGTACATGTTTTCTTCTGCCACCTGATACTGTGCTACTTTGTTTCTTCGTGCTCGTGCTCACTCCAGGATTTCTGCTATCTACGCTGAATCAAAGAGGGAGCAGCACGCGAGTGCAGCAGCTTCGCTTTCAAGCCCGGGGAAGCACAAAAATAATCATTGTTTGTGGGAAATATGCCGCGCTAGGAAGAGCGCTACATGTTTTCTTCTGTCACCTGATACTGTGCTACTTTGTTTCTTCGTGCTCGTGCTCACTCCGGGATTTCTGCTATCTACGCTGAATCAAAGAGGGAGCAGCACGCGAGTGCAGCAGCTTCGCTTTCAAGCCCGGGGAAGCACAAAAATCATCATTGTTTGTGGGAAATATGCCGCGCTAGGAAGAGCGCTACATGTTTTCTTCTGCCACCTGATACTGTGCTACTTTGTTTCTTCGTGCTCGTGCTCACTCCAGGATTTCTGCTATCTACGCTGAATCAAAGAGGGAGCAGCACGCGAGTGCAGCAGCTTCGCTTTCAAGCCCGGGAAGCACAAAAATCATCTTTGTTTGTGGGAAATATGCCGCGCTAGGAAGAGCGCTACATGTTTTCTTCTGTCACCTGATACTGTGCTACTTTGTTTCTTCGTGCTCGTGCTCACTCCGGGATTTCTGCTATCTACGCTGAATCAAAGAGGGAGCAGCACGCGAGTGCAGCAGCTTCGCTTTCAAGCCCGGGGAAGCACAAAAATCATCATTGTTTGTGGGAAATATGCCGCGCTAGGAAGAGCGCTACATGTTTTCTTCTGCCACCTGATACTGTGCTACTTTGTTTCTTCGTGCTCGTGCTCACTCCAGGATTTCTGCTATCTACGCTGAATCAAAGAGGGAGCAGCACGCGAGTGCAGCAGCTTCGCTTTCAAGCCCGGGAAGCACAAAAATAATCATTGTTTGTGGGAAATATGCCGCGCTAGGAAGAGCGCTACATGTTTTCTTCTGCCACCTGATACTGTTATGTTATGTTATATCTGACTTATATAGCGCACGTACACCAGATTGGTTTCTTGGCGCTGCTTGGGTAGATGAAGAGTAGTGAGATGAATCAAGTGATTACTCGAACGCCTGTTTAAAGAGCTATGTTTTTTGCAGTTTGCGGAAGGTTGTGAGATCTGTACAGGATTTGATCTCTAGGGGCATAGATTTTCAGTACCTAGGACCCAATGTGGTGAACCTGGAGCCGCCAAATCGTTTCTGTTTAAAGGAGGGTGTTGCCAGGAGGTGCATGTGCGTGGATCTCAGGTTCCGGTTTGTTATATATCTGTTAATCAGGCTGTTGATAAATTTGGGGTTTTTGCCGTTCAGAGATTTAAAGATGATGCAGCCCATCTTAAAGGCACATCTTTGTGATATAGGGAGCCAATGTAGCCTCCTCAGAAGGGGGTAGATGGTTGGCGTTTGTTTTCCTGCAGAATCAGCCTGGCCGCCTGGTTTTGTATCAGTTGGAGACGGTAGGTAAGATATGCCGGGATACCAAAGTATAAGGAGTTAGCATAATCAATGTGCGAGATCACCATGGCGAGGATTGCTTGCAATTTTGCTTCCTGAGTCAGGAACCGGCTGATTTTCTTTATTTCTCTTAGTTGGAAAAAACATGTAGAAGATACCGATCCTATTTGGGTTTTCATGGAAAGGTCGTTACTGACTGTGACTCCCAAAGTTTTGGCATACTTGGAGGGAATCGGTGGTTGTCCCAGTTCATTAGGCCAGAATTGGGGGCTTCAGGGGTTCAGTGAGCCTCCCGTGAGGATCAGTTCTGTTTTATCCGAGTTTAATTTAAGTTGGTTGCTGTTCATCCAGTCGCGGATGAAAGCATTGTAGATTGACATTCGAGGATGGAGGCCGGAGAGTTTTTTATAGGGAATATCAGTTGGAAATCGTCTGTGTAGTTGAAGGTTTGAATATTCCTTTCTTTTAATGCATGGATCAGGGGAAGTAGATATAAGTTGAATAGATGAGGGGATAGAGAGGATCCCTGGGGGACTCCACAGTTATTTTTAATCAAGGGGGTTGAGAAGCCACCAAGGTGTACTGCCTGTGATCAGTTTGTTAAGAAGGATCTGGTCCACTCAAGGGCTATTCATTCGATGCCCGCATCTCTGACACGGTCGATCAAGATGTTATGGTCGACCGTGTCAAAGGCAGCAGAGAGATCCAACAGTACCAGGGCTTGGGGGAGACCTTTGTCCGCCTTTTCTCTCAGTGTGTCCAATACAGATAGTATCACTCATTCTGTGGAGTGAGCTGGGCGGAAGCCTGCTTGATGGGCATCCAGGTATTCAGATTTCTCCAAAAAGGCAGACAGACTTTTGGCTACATGTGCTTCGAGCAGTTTGGCTAGCAGTGAGATCGGTCAGTAATTAGTTAAGGTTTTTGGGTCGGCTCCTGGCTTTTTTAGGAGAGGGATGATAATGGCTTCCTTAAAGGTCTCTGGTACCTGACCTTGAAGTAATGACTCATTTAGGAGAGTCATTGCTGGGCTAGGGCAAGCAGTAAATGCTTCCCTTAGGATCCAGGGGGGACAGCAGTCCTTTGGAGATCCAGACGTAACTTTTGCTAGTAGGTCATTGAAGGTTTCCTGATTTATTATTGGAAGTTGTTCCAGCCTGTGCGGGTTCTGCGGTTTTATGGGGCATGCAGAGCTCGGACAACTGGGGATACCTGATTTAATGATTTAGATTTTTTTAATAAAGAAATTGTTTAAGGAATCACATAAGGATTGGGAGGGAATGGGTTTTAGTGTTACTCTGTCTGGTTTGGATAATTCATTAATGATTGAGAAGATGTCTTTGGAGCGATTTGTGGAGTTGATGATTTTGGACGAAAAGTATTCAGCTTTGGTAGCCAATATAGCCTTTTTATAAGTTCCGCGTGCATCTAGGTAGATGCTTTTGTCATCAGGTGAATATTTATTTGTCCACTTCCTTTCTGCGTGTCGCAGAGCAAGTTTTAAGTTCATTAACTCAGGGGAAAACTATCTCTGGGCTTCATGGCGACGAGTACGCAATGGTTTTTTGAGGGGGGCATGTTTATTACTGGCAGTCATCAGTCAGTTCGAGAGGGCTTTCTCGCTTAGCTCAATGGAAGGTTGACCAGTGGGAATAGTATTGGTCAGTGACTCCAGAAATTGATCTTTGTCAATAGTATTCCAGCTCCTACGTGATTCAAGATCATATGGTGTTGTTTTAGTCGGGGTGGGGATATTTATGGTAAATTAATAAGATAGTGGTCAGACCATATGCAGGGGGTGACTTCTAGATTGACTAAAGATAGGTTGCTAGACCATACCTGATCTAGTGTGTGACCTTTGATGTGTGTGGCAGTGGAAATATGCTGACTTAGGTTGAGCCCGGCGAGTAGGTCCGTTATTTCCACAGAGTGTGGTCCCTCTGCTAGGTCGTTGGCCCAGTACTTGAAATCGCCGGCCATCAGTACTTTGGCATGGTTTGTTATTTGTGTCATTTGTTCACTCAGCGATTTCGGGAACTGTGGCATATTCTGTGGCAGTCTGCAGAGTAGTACACAGACCAAAGGGGTAAGAGCAGATTCTAATTTTAATACTAGGTTGTCTATTTGAGGTATGTCTAGGGAGGTGAGTGCCGTGAATTTGAGATTTTGTTGTATTATAGCTACTGTGCTACTTTGTTTCTGCGGTGCTCGCCTTCAATCCAGGATTTCTGCTATGAACGCGAAGACGGCAACGGAAATCGAAGATGTCGTCCAGGGGCTCCAAAGCGGGGAAAAGCAACAAGCTAAAGGCTGACCAGCCTACGTCAAGTAGCACCGCTCCTGGGGAAGCAGTTGCACCGGACAATTCACTCAGAGGTAAGTGAGAAGTTAATTGTCCTAAACGGGCCACGGGGAAAATCGGGGCGGCGGGGGTGCTGGGGGAGCTAAGGAGGGCTCTCAACCAACGATTGTAGAAATGCTCACTGGACCCAAGGCATTACCTTCTAATCTTGCCACTGCTTTGGATGGCGCTCCAAACCCTACGCACCCTGCAGTGCCCGAACCAGATCACCCGCTCGCAGATGCACCGGTGAGCCTCTACCCTGAACCAAAGCTGGTTGGGTCCCAAGAAAACTGCACAATTGTACAAAAGGAGGCATTACAACCTCTTAGTGAGAAGCCGGTGGATCAAAGTAGCACAGAGGGACTAGTGGATTCGGTAAACTCACCCACCAACCTGCTTATTATTACTCCTCCATCTCAATATGCTGCCAGATCCACACTAATCACAGCAAAAGACAGGGGAACCCTACTCACAACGCAACCGGGTACTAGTTATATATGGGAAAACAGTGGTTCCAGTGGATAATAGGAAAATCATTTAAGCAATAAATATGCACAATCGCAATAAGTATGTAAAGGACCTGATAATGTCAGAGGGCAAAATGAAATTTCTACACAGTTTGCTCAATATAGAATTTTATAAAAAACACAGCGAATAGTATATACACTTCTTTAAGTCAAAAGCGCAAAACTTTGTGCTTAGTGTCCCCAATCGAAAATTGGAACTAAAAAGTGACTGTACAAGGTGAATCAGTTTTTAAAGGGTTTCCATAAGTTGTAAGAAGAGACCATTCAAATACACTTTTTCAACAGCCTAGGTATACAGTGATACAAGCTAGGTAATGGTGCGTTCTGTGTGCTTGTCACAGCTTCTGTGAATGTTGGGTCTCTTCAGGACTAATGATGTAGGGACATCTAAAATAAATTAAATTACGGTTAGCATAAGGCCCATGTACCGGCACAGATGCGAGAAACTATGGCGAAGGACTTAAATTGAAGGTGGTTACCTGGATTGTGAAAAAGGGCGCAGCCTCTGTGAACGTGAAGTGCCTCAGTGGAAAGTGAAAAAAAAGAACTCATGTGAGGACCCAGCCGGGTTCTTCAGTGGTGGGTTCAAAAAAAGATTAAAGGCAATGGTCGCTATTTGTGCTGCGTAGATGTGTGATGGCGAATCACTAACTTATTAGATACAGTCATAGTGGTAATGGATGATTAAAACTTGAAGGTTACTTCACGGTGAGGAAGGCCGGCTCTTAAGGATGAGGATAGGTCGGTGGGCTCTTCAAATGCCTTGCTACAGCCGTAGCAAAGTGCCTCCCATTATGGAGCTTTGTATTAAATTGCAGTTTTCTCCGGGGTACTATGTGTGGTAACAGAGCGAGTGGATTGCTGCAAAAATGAAGGAGTTTCTGTCAAGTATGGTGGGTGGAGAGGAGGGGTGGTGGAGTGTAGGGGAAAGGGAATGTCACTGACAAGCAGTGCGCACAGGTACTTACTTGGGAAGGGACGAGTGGACGAATCTCCGCGTGTAGCGCTGCTGCTGCCTGGATCTGCTGCAGTCTAGCCTTGCGGGTGGGCTCCTGGTGCGATGACACCGAGCGCTGGCTGGGCACTGTGTTATAAACAATGACCTTCTATATCACTACAGCAGAGCGTCGCGTGATTGGGTAATACATGTATCTCAGGGCTACAACCTGAAGGGTGTGTGGTAAATGTATATTAGGTGCCTGCCTACGCCCTGTTTTACCCAGACATTAGGTGCAGATCATTGTATCTGTGACAGAACGACAAGTGGCAGGATAGTAGTTACATCTTGTGATATCGACATGTTCCACATTATACATAATATACAAATAAATTATAAACTTTGCATCTGTCACAATCCCCCGTCTGGATGATTCATGCTCACTTTCTATGTATGGACATTTCTACGTAGGGCACGCATATACATTAATATGGGAGAGATGTTATGCATAGCGTGGTAAGTGGGGCACTCGCCAATGTATATAATGTATGGAAGGTGTCACCGCAACTGATATAAGAGTGTTGGCCGGCCATTTGGTGAATTCTACGTAGGCACATTACTTGCCTCGGATGATCAGCATGTGAGTGGAGTGTGAGCTGTTGCGTAGGTAGTTTGCACAGCGTTATGGTGTATGGCTGCTGAGGGGGTGCTGGGTTACAGAATCGTTCATGGATTTGACATCAGACGGGTGGTGCACAGATGGTGCGTATGTCTCAATGCAGTGTCGTTACATAGCCTCTCCATTCTTCAGCAGATTTGAGGCCCTCTTCAATCAAATTGACCCTGTCTGTCCATCTGCATTCAGTGAGCTGCAGTATGTTTGTTATGTCACCTCCTCTCTCTGGTAGGGAGGCAATGTCAATCACTTGCCATTTCAGTTCATCGGCAGTGTGGTTTTGCACATTATAGTGAGATACCTGGGGGGCATTGGGAACAGATCTGCGAATGCGACTTTGATGCTGGCTGATCCTGGCCATGACAGGTTGTTGAGTCTGGCCGATGTACGGAAGGTTACACGGGCACCAAATGCAATACACAACATTCTGTGTGTTGCAATTAGAAACGTTTTCTAGGGTGTGTTTAAGGTTGCCATGTTAAAAGGTGGAGGTGTTAAATGTGAACTCGCAGGACACGCAATTGCCACACTTATGGTGTCCTTTAATTCTGGGTAGGCCCCATACGCTGGTAAGAGTATTGGGTGAGTTCACTGTTTTCAGTAGCGGATCTTACAAGATGGTCTTTTATGTTTTTCCCACTCTTATAGGCAAAAATCGGTGTTTCAAAAGTCGGGTCTATACTCCTGATAATGCTCCAGTTTCTTGTTATGAGGTTGCGTACATGGTTTGTGTGAGTTCCGAAAGTGGTGACGCATACTATTTTCTCCATGCCTGGTTTCTATTTGGTTTTCAGTAGTTCTTCCCTTGGACAATGCCAGGCCCGTTTGAGTGATCTTTTTACTAGTCTGTTAGGGTAGCCTCTGGTAACTAGTTTGACTATAAGTATATCTGCTTCTCTAATGTAGTCCACTTTATGAGTACAGTTGCGGCGGATTCTGAGAAACTGCCCAAATGGCAGGCCGTCTCTAAGAGCCCGTGGATGGTGGCTACGGTATGATAGCAATGTGTTCCTTTCCATGATCTTTCTGTGAAGGGAAGTGTAAAGTGCCCCATTCTCATGATTGATTTTAAGATCTAGAAACGCTATGGTAGACTCATGCGTGGTGGATGTGAATGTGAGATGCGTCTGGACAGTGTTCAAATGAGTGACAAAGTTATTTAAATCTGTGTCAGTGCCTGTCTAAATAACGAAGATGTCGTTGATGTACCGCTTCCAACATTTGATGTTGGAGCGGTACACATTGTTGTCGTTGAGGGCGAACTTATGCTCAACGTGGTCCATGTAGATGTTTGCAAGATTAGGAGCAAAAATTGCTCCCATGCTTGTACCAGAGCACTGTTGGTAGTAGTGACCTCCTGAAATGAAATAATTGCTCTGTAGGGCGATGCGTAGTAAACTGATGAGGAAACTGGTTGGTACCTATATTGGCCTGGGTCGTTTCTCTTGGAGACTCTCTATGACCTCTATACCCTCTATCTGTGGTATGTTAGTGTAGAGTGAACTTATGCCCAGGGTGGCTAATAGGTCACTGCCTAGGTTAAAAGGCATGCCGTCCACTAGATTTATCATGTACATTGTGTCTTTCACGTATGTGTCTTGTAGAGGGACAAAGTCTCTAATGAAATGATCTATATATGAGCCTATAGGTTCCAACACGGAACCACAACCTGGCAGTATAGGACGGCCAGGGGGATTGGTAGTGCTTTTATGTATTTTTGGTATGGTGTAAAGAACCGGGGTCCTAGGGTTATCAGAAATCAGAAATTCGAATTCTTTCTTGGTAATGTAGCCCTACTCTCTTGCTTCGGTAGTGACCAACAGGATATTTTTGCGGATTTGGGGAAGAGGATTTGTACTGAGCTTTCTGTAATGTTGTTTCCCATTTATTTGTTTGTGAATTTCTGCCTCATAGTCTTTACGGTCTTGTACTACAATGCTGCCCCCCTTATCTGCTGGTTTCAAAATGATGGAGTCATCATTTTTCAGTGCCTGGAGAGCTTGGCGCTCTGGTAGTGTAATGTTGTATGGAATATACGATTTATTTGCTTTCATGCTGTCAATGCCTTGTGTGATCAGTTTTTCAAAGGCTAATAACTCGGGTGGCATCATTCCATTTGTGGGATAAAAGTTAGAGGGGGGTCTTAATTCTGTGCACGAGTCTTGGATGAGAGGTTCCTTGTCTCTAAAAAATAGTTTAAGCCTTATCTTTCTGAATAATTGAAAGATCTCTGTTTTAAGTGTGAAGAAATTAGTCTGTTCTGTAATGACAAAAGAAAGACCCTTGCTGAGCAGCGAAATTTCTGCTGATGTCATTATTTGTTGAGATAGATTGAAGATTGGGATAGTCTCTGGTTGGTTGCTATTGTGTGTTAATACGGTTGCGGGCCCCATTGGTAATGCTTCCTGCGAGTCTGTCTCTCTCCTGGGTATTGGTACCATGTCTTGGTTTTGGCTTTGCCTCCTCGGTCTAAAAAAGGCTGACCGGGGTGATTGTCAGCTCGACTGGGGCCTGCCTGAGCGTCTGAATCGTCCGAGCCTCCGGAGGATTCAGAGAATGTGACTGCGGAATCTCCCCCAGGTATTCTGTCTGTTTTGATTACCAATGGTCGTATAATAATATTCTCTGAGGTAGGGATATGCCCTTTCTTTTGAGTAGTTTTTTAATGTCTTTAGAGACCTTGTCTGCCTTTTTCTTAAGCTCAAATGTGTTAAAGTCTTCAATGGTTTTATTAAGTTTGTCAAGTAGTGCTTTGGCTTCAGTTATTGCGTCTCCGCTTTGGGGTTCTTTTTTGAGTTCCTCAATCTCTTTTAGTTCCGCTTTTGCGTGTTCTAGCGCTGTCTCTATGCCTAGCAACATCCAATGGCATGAGCAGGTCGTGGAGATTTTACTAAATTTACCCTTGAATTTGGGATCTTCTCTGAAGATTCCAGGAACGTTTCTGATTTGTAGCCCCTGTGGAATTATGCCTGCTTTCAGGTACTCTGTAAGCATCCGAGCATGAAGCTCTGTTTTAACGTGCTTCTTCTTAGCCTTCTCTAGTTTCTCTAGCAACTGCTGCCTGGGGTTGGTATTTTTGCAGGGATGTGCAGAAAAAACTGAGGGTCCACTGGTTATTTTAGCAATATAATCTTCTGTGTAGAGAGGAGCTTCGTCCTCCGACATTATAGCCTTTAATGAAATAGAACCCTATCTTGAATAGGGTGTGAAGGAAAAATCTGGGTAAAGGATAGATCTCTCGCAGTGTAGCCACCGTTCAAAAAGTCAAGGCTAAAGACAGGGGAACCCTACTCACAATGGAACCTGGGAAAACAGTGGTTCCAGTGGATAATAGGAAAATGATTTAAGCAATGAATATGCACAATCGCAATAAGTATCTAAAGGACCTGGTAATGTCAGAGGGCAAAATGAAATGTCCCACTAGGCTCAGGCTTAATGTATTTCTCGGAACCTGCCTTTTCGACCTCCCTACACCTAAGTTCCACCAAGCCGCTGGCTGAAAGCAAGACTGGGTCAATATACCTAGTAACAGGTATCATGGACTACATTCTTAGAGCAGAACCTAATCCTGGCCTCAGAGCCCCCTGGACTCCAGAGATCAGTGGTAAACACTTCTATTTGGTCTCAGCCAGCCCTCTGTCAACCTCTGATGGAGACCAAACTAGTTCTAGCGAAGACATTTGCATTGGTCTCTCTAAAGACACAGGGACGGTACAACACCAGACGAAATATAGAAACCCTCCTAAGAGACGCAGCCAAATTAAATGGGACTATTCAGACTCGCAAATGTCCTATCCCTCATGTGAAGAAGCTGAAAAGATGACTACCCGGGAAAATGCCAAATCAGCAACAGCAACAGAACCTATGGCAGAACCCTCCTTATCCTCAATCTTGGCTACTAATAAAGAATTTGAAGAAGAGGTTCGCTCCTATAATCAAGCCGCTAAGGGAGCAGCCAAAAAGCTACAAGGGGGCTTGTGAAAGCTAAACAAGATATGCACTGACATCAGCCACTGGGTCAGCATGGTTGGAGGCCGCACAGAGCTCCTAGAAATGGAGGTAACCACTTTAAAAAATCAGGGGTCTGCTCATGAGGCATGTCTGGCGGATGTCAGGATGAAAATGGAGTAGCAAGAAAATCGAGGAGTCGAGGGAGACGACCCAAGGCGATACATTGTAAAACTGCATCGTGAAACCTTCCCGGCTCCAGTGAATTGGAACTGGTACTATGTAGTCCAGCGAGCGCATTGCTACCCCTTCAATCTAAAACAGAGTCGAAGTGGCAGCAGCTCTTCCGGTAACAAGCCCAGGGCTTTTTTAGTGCTCTTTGGGAACTTCCTCCTCAGACAATTTGTGTATGATCAGGCCCATCCGAACTCATTAAAGGGGGCTAATGGTGTGATGTTCTTTGCCAAACCTGATTTTTGCCACACAACGGTAGAGAGCAGATGGTATCTGCACCAATTAATCACCCAATTTCAGCAATTTGGCGCCCAAGTGTTTTTAATGAATCTTGCCAGACTGAAAGTTATTCTGAATGGGTCCACGCGGATCTTCGTGTCCGAGGTCAAGGCAGGGGAATATCTGGGGGATGATATGGCAAAAAAGGGTAGCAAGTAAAGGCTAGAGGGAAATCTACCAGTATAAGTGCAGTTTGATAAACTAGGGAAGTAGTTCCAGTCTAACAGAATATCTGTCCCTTATTACACTTGATCGATTGGTTCAAACTTATATAGTACAATAGTCCAAGGCCAATAATCTCACGGGTTAAACTTAAGGCGGCAAGGAGTCTTAACTGACAACCATCATGCAGGGTTTCCCTGACTGCTCCATCTATGGGGGAGAGAGGGAAGGGTGGGAAGGGAGTGGTCCCGATTTGGAGGTGGCGGGATTTACGATATTGAAAAGTTTGGTATTGTTTGGTGAAACTAAAATACAGAAAAAGAAGGGAAAAAAACTAAGTAAAGAAAAAGAAAATAGGAAAAGAAAAAATGTACAAACAAGTACATTTCAGGATGCTGTGGGATACACAAAATGTATGATGACTCATGATTTATACTCAGGAGAAAAGCAAAAATGTTAAACAATATGAATAATCAATGTTCCTTAAAAATTGTGTCTGTTAACATCTGTGGTTTAAATGATGCCCTGAAAAGACAGAAGGTAGCTGGTGTCCTTTAATTCTGGGTAGGCCCCATACGCTGGTAAGAGTATTGGGTGAGTTCACTGTTTTCAGTAGCGGATCTTACAAGATGGTCTTTTATGTTTTTCCCACTCTTATAGGCAAAAATCGGTGTTTCAAAAGTCGGGTCTATACTCCTGATAATGCTCCAGTTTCTTGTTATGAGGTTGCGTACATGGTTTGTGTGAGTTCCGAAAGTGGTGACGCATACTATTTTCTCCATGCCTGGTTTCTATTTGGTTTTCAGTAGTTCTTCCCTTGGACAATGCCAGGCCCGTTTGAGTGATCTTTTTACTAGTCTGTTAGGGTAGCCTCTGGTAACTAGTTTGACTATAAGTATATCTGCTTCTCTAATGTAGTCCACTTTATGAGTACAGTTGCGGCGGATTCTGAGAAACTGCCCAAATGGCAGGCCGTCTCTAAGAGCCCGTGGATGGTGGCTACGGTATGATAGCAATGTGTTCCTTTCCATGATCTTTCTGTGAAGGGAAGTGTAAAGTGCCCCATTCTCATGATTGATTTTAAGATCTAGAAACGCTATGGTAGACTCATGCGTGGTGGATGTGAATGTGAGATGCGTCTGGACAGTGTTCAAATGAGTGACAAAGTTATTTAAATCTGTGTCAGTGCCTGTCTAAATAACGAAGATGTCGTTGATGTACCGCTTCCAACATTTGATGTTGGAGCGGTACACATTGTTGTCGTTGAGGGCGAACTTATGCTCAACGTGGTCCATGTAGATGTTTGCAAGATTAGGAGCAAAAATTGCTCCCATGCTTGTACCAGAGCACTGTTGGTAGTAGTGACCTCCTGAAATGAAATAATTGCTCTGTAGGGCGATGCGTAGTAAACTGATGAGGAAACTGGTTGGTACCTATATTGGCCTGGGTCGTTTCTCTTGGAGACTCTCTATGACCTCTATACCCTCTATCTGTGGTATGTTAGTGTAGAGTGAACTTATGCCCAGGGTGGCTAATAGGTCACTGCCTAGGTTAAAAGGCATGCCGTCCACTAGATTTATCATGTACATTGTGTCTTTCACGTATGTGTCTTGTAGAGGGACAAAGTCTCTAATGAAATGATCTATATATGAGCCTATAGGTTCCAACACGGAACCACAACCTGGCAGTATAGGACGGCCAGGGGGATTGGTAGTGCTTTTATGTATTTTTGGTATGGTGTAAAGAACCGGGGTCCTAGGGTTATCAGAAATCAGAAATTCGAATTCTTTCTTGGTAATGTAGCCCTACTCTCTTGCTTCGGTAGTGACCAACAGGATATTTTTGCGGATTTGGGGAAGAGGATTTGTACTGAGCTTTCTGTAATGTTGTTTCCCATTTATTTGTTTGTGAATTTCTGCCTCATAGTCTTTACGGTCTTGTACTACAATGCTGCCCCCCTTATCTGCTGGTTTCAAAATGATGGAGTCATCATTTTTCAGTGCCTGGAGAGCTTGGCGCTCTGGTAGTGTAATGTTGTATGGAATATACGATTTATTTGCTTTCATGCTGTCAATGCCTTGTGTGATCAGTTTTTCAAAGGCTAATAACTCGGGTGGCATCATTCCATTTGTGGGATAAAAGTTAGAGGGGGGTCTTAATTCTGTGCACGAGTCTTGGATGAGAGGTTCCTTGTCTCTAAAAAATAGTTTAAGCCTTATCTTTCTGAATAATTGAAAGATCTCTGTTTTAAGTGTGAAGAAATTAGTCTGTTCTGTAATGACAAAAGAAAGACCCTTGCTGAGCAGCGAAATTTCTGCTGATGTCATTATTTGTTGAGATAGATTGAAGATTGGGATAGTCTCTGGTTGGTTGCTATTGTGTGTTAATACGGTTGCGGGCCCCATTGGTAATGCTTCCTGCGAGTCTGTCTCTCTCCTGGGTATTGGTACCATATCTTGGTTTTGGCTTTGCCTCCTCGGACATCAGCGACTGGGTCAGCATGGTTGGAGGCCGCACAGAGCTCCTAGAAATGGAGGTAACCACTTTAAAAAATCAGGGGTCTGCTCATGAGGCATGTCTGGCGGATGTCAGGATGAAAATGGAGTAGCAAGAAAATCGAGGAGTCGAGGGAGACGACCCAAGGCGATACATTGTAAAACTGCTATGTGAAACCTTCCCGGCTCCAGTGAATTGGAACTGGTACTATGTAGTCCAGCGAGCGCATTGCTACCCCTTCAATCTAAAACAGAGTCGAAGTGGCAGCAGCTCTTCCGGTAACAAGCCCAGGGCTTTTTTAGTGCTCTTTGGGAACTTCTGTGGTAAATAAAATTCATTACCGGGACTTAATTTGATACGGAAACATAATAAAATAGCTCAGTAAAATGAGAGGCAGAATCCGTGGTATTAGAGGTTCGGAATGGGCTTTATTCCAATGATCGATTATAATCGGTTGCTCCAAGTTCCATCACCACGGAGGTTCAGGAAGTGAAGTACATACTTTATTGACAAGAAATGACTTTTATAGTACATACATTACAATGAAGCGAATGCAGTAGGCGTAACAATTGATAAGGAAAATGACGATTCATATGCGTAACCGAAAATGGGTGTAATAAGGAGTAAAAAGGAACATAATTGGTTATGATGTCATATATAGGTGGATCTATAAGATAATACTTGGCATAGATGCGCGCGCAGCAGCATGACGTGTGATTGACGTGTAACTAGGGGTCAAGGGGACTTGACCTTTAGCTCTACATGTGGAGACGAAAAGTCTGGGGGGTCAAGTCAACCTAATCCCAAATCATATCTAACATCCTATGTTTAAAGAACTATGTTATCCACAAAAGAAGGACTCTCGGACAGAATCTATTCTATACTGACCGTGCGTGCGTGTACAAGCGTCTAAGTGTCTACACTAAATGCGAGGGGGTAGGAATATTCCATGGTAACAGGACTATGAATTACTTGCATAAAGACAGAGAAGCCGAGCCATTGCTCGGTAGCTGGAAGAATGTTTATTTAAACTACTAGACAGGAATGCATCGACTAAGGGGTGAAGCAGATAACTCGAAGGTGAAATACAGTTCTTGGCAGGGAATAGGCTGATGTCAGGCTTCGTGAGCCGCGCAGAGAATGAGACAAAGTTCATGGTCACAGATGCAGGCTCAGACTGGAGTTTTCAGAGGCAGAAGGCAAGAAGAGTTTGACGACAGAATCAGGGCCTACTTGCCTGGACTGTAAAATGGCATAGGTGAACCATATAAAGCCGGTGGCTTTTCATACTTAGGAATGGAATATCCGGCCTATTCATGGCGGATCTGACAGAGGACATGTTGATGGTGGACGCACATGTGTTTGCGTCTTCATAACTGGAACTGGAGGAAACATACATGTACTTGTAATATGCACATAGAACCGTTGGGGTCCAAGATAGGGGACATATCTGACCAGAAAAATCCATATTTCCACATTCCCTCCTTGTCCCCTACTTGCCCGTCAAGAGATATCAATCCTCATTAATCCATTGATCTGTTCATATAACATCATTTGTTCTTCTTTCTTCTTCCGTGACGAATAAAATCTTGGTGGTGGAATACACGATGTGGCACACAGGCCACAGATCGCTGGTCCACATTGTAGACATAGACAGCAACTGAATAGTATGAGAAGGCCAATACCTAGGAAGGATAGAACTCTCCATCCCCAGGCTGATATCACACTCCAAAACCAACCGGACCAAGTCCAAGTGCCTGGGTTCTGGTGTATCTGGCTTACAATCTTATGAAGGCGAGTTATAGCTTTATATACAGATGGCGAATTTTCTGGTATGAATACGCAGCAGCTTGATCCGATGACCCTACAAGCTCCGCCCCTATCAGCCAGGATGACGTCAAGGACAAGACGATTTTGAAGCACAACAATCCGCATAGCAGACTGCTCTTCTGTTAAATTGCCTAAGGCGGAAATAGTTTCATTCACTACCGCTTCAAGGGTTCTAGTTAATCTACGTATCAGCTTACTATTAGTAACAGTACCTATATAGGGAAAGATGCCTTTATTGAAATCTGTGTATTTTTCCCATGCTGTTTCAGTGTAATCGACAATTGGGAGATCTCTCCGCTCTCTGTTGTGTACTAAATGAATATTTCTATAATAATCAGGAGGAGCTAGGAAAACAGGTGGCAAAAGGAATGCAATGTAGCAGGTACCATCCCAATCTAGAGGTAGACGCATATATGCAGTCTGACCACATATAAAGTAGGAGTGGCGATAAGCTCTAAATGAAGATTTGCCTTGATCACTGAATTCTACTGTAGTAGTGCATTTACTATGGCCCATATGTATGGAACCAACTTTTCTTACACACAATTCACCTTTCGCTGGGAATACTGACATGGTTGGTAAAACTAGTTCAACTTCGGATTCGACATTTAGAACCATGAGATTAGGAGTAAAGTTACCTAATCCATATACTTCATTTTCTAGATCAGTTCCTGTTCCTTTGGGGCGACCCTCCTTGTCAGGGTAACAGACTTTGAATAAAACCAGGTTCAGATTTCCCCATACCCACTGGTCTTGGTAAACGGCTGTATCTGAGTCTATGGAATTGATTAAACTAAACCATGCTCCACAGGAGCCATTATGTGTAAACGGATGTGGAAAGAAAGGCAGGACTCCTTCATAATTCTGATAGGGAGGGAGCCGGCCACACACCCAACAATTAGTTGCATTACTAGTCTGATGGGAATGATGTAACATACTAATGAAAGTGTTATTGCGCAGCGCAAGTCTATAAGACAATTCATGCGGGGGTAAGTCACTAAAAGAATGTTCAGCAGTAACATTGTAAACGTTTCTGGCAATAGGGTAATATATGTGCAACAATATACTTGCAGTAATTATTAAAAGACTTAAGAAAAACAAGATTAATAATGTCGCTATGCAATGGCTACGCAGTGATGTACAATATGCCTGTCGTTTCATTATTTTTCGCGACTGTCCATGATTCAGGTCTAGGGGATACATGTCGGAGACAGATTCAACCGCTTCACCTAGGAGAGGACTTAAACAATCAAATCATCCGACGGTCTAGGCCTTAATTTTAGTTTATATAGTTCTTTACTGTCGGCCTCAGCCAGAGGTAGTTTTGAGTCAATTGGTGAGGACACACGAGGTGGGCTATTTAGATCTGCCGGAAGTCCATGAAATTTCTTGATATGACTTGAATGAATCCATCCTTTCCTGCCTTCAATCTTCACGGCTGTCCTTGTGGTCAGCAGGACCAACTGGGGTGTCTTCCACCTGGGCTCCAGCTGAGTCTTTCGGTCGAAATTTCTCACAAGCACAAGGTCCCCCGGAACTACGTCATGGGGTTTCACCTCAGTGTTGTCGGGAAAGGCTGCAGCTACCTGTGAACGACAAGATTGTAGTGCAGACATCAAGGAAGCCAAGTAATCTGTCAGCATATTACAGTCAATATCAGTTATTTTGCGTGGCATAGGCGTCCCCCACATATTTGGTGGTCTGCCGAAGATCACTTCATACGGGGATAGCCCTGTTCGAGAGTGTGCTACCATTCTCATGTAGAAGAGTGCAACTGGTAACGCTACTACCCAGTCGACACCTTTCTCTCTGCATATTTTGGACAATCTGATTTTCAGTATCTGATTATGTCTTTCTACGAGACCTGCTGCTTCGGGGTGTCGGACACAGTGAAATTTCCACTGATAACCTAACAGAAGTGAAACATGTTTCATTAATTCGGATGAGAACGGCTGGCCGTTATCTGAGTGAACAACACGTGGTAAACCGTATCGTGGGAAGAATTCTCGAACTAACTGTTTGGCAGTAGTCGGGGCAGTGTAATCTGAAACCGGGTATGCCTCCGTCCAACGGGACAGAGCACAGACAACTACGAGAACATATTTGAATCCTCGACATCGTTCCATCTGGATATAATCCATCTGGAGTACTTCAAAAGGGTGATTAGGAGGATGAAATCCACCTTGTTCTACGGGAACACTTTTTCCTGGGTTGAACTGGCAACAGATCATACAGGTACGGACCTTTTGTTTGGCTGCTGCTCGTAAATGTTTATTGAACCAAATGTGTTGAATGCTGTCTAGCATAGCTTTTTCTCCTAGATGTGCTGGACTATGTATAGTGTTAACTATAACTTGGACCATTGAATCAGGAAGGAACCACACAGACTTTTCCTTCATCATCCATCCTTGGTCCGTTTGGATCCCTCCTAATTCAGTCCATTTCTTTATTTCGTCTGGTGTAGCATGTGTCTGTATGTCAATTACGTCAAGGGTAGGATCTTTAACTGTCATACAATGTGTCGGCATCGGGACTATTGTCTTTGTCATGTCGGAAGTTTGAGCTTGAGCAGTCTGTTTAGCTGTTCTATCGGCTAGGTCATTGCCTTGAGAAATGATATCAGTGACTTTCGTATGAGCCTTACATTTCATAATTGATATAGCAGTAGGTAGATGTATTGCATCTAATAAGGCATGAATGAGGGATCCGTGCTGAATGTGGGCACCGTGGGAAGTTAAATAACCTCTCTCTCGCCATAGCACGCCGAAGTCATGTACAACTCCGAATGCATAACGTGAATCAGTGTATATGTTGACTTTTTTATTTGTGGCTTGAATACAGGCTTGTGTCAGAGCAATAAGCTCTGCGGCTTGAGCTGACAAAGTATTTATACGATTAGTTTCAATGACTTCAGTATCTGTTGTGACTGCGTAAGCAGCCACCAACTCTCCTGTATTTGTTCTCATACATGAACCATCTACATACAATGTCAGGTCTGGGTCTGACAATGGGACATCGGTTAAGTCTTGTCTAGGTTTCGTCGTTATTGTAATAACTTCAATACAGTCATGGGCTAGTGGGTCTGTTCCGGTTACTGGCAAAAGTGTGGCAGGATTCAATGTGTTACAGCGTCTGATTTCTATATGTGGCTGAAACAATGTAAGTTCGTACCCTGTAAGTCGCGCTATAGTCAAGTGTTGTGTTTGCGTTCTATTTACAAGAACCTCTACTGCATGTGGTACTTGAACTGTCAATGGATGTCCTAACACTATGGCATCGCTCTGTCTGATTGCTAAAGCTGTCGCTGCCACTGATTTTAGGCATGCAGACAAAGCCTGGGCTACGGGATCTAATGTACTAGAAAAATAAGCACATGGTTTGTGTGCTCCTGCTTGTTCCTGTGTGAGTACTGACAAGGCAGTACCTTCGCGTTCTGTAACAAAGAGTGTAAACTGTTTTCTGTAACATGGCGTTGCTAAAACAGGTGCTTGACATAAAGCTTTCTTTAGGCTTTCAAAAGCTTGTGTATGTTCCTGGGTCCAAGGGAGAACAGTCGATGTGGCTGCCTCCTGTGTTGTCAACTGAATGAGTGATTTTGCTAGAAATGCGTACTGAGGGATCCACTGCCTGCAATATGACGTGAGGCCTATGAAAGCCCGTACCTCCTTTTGTGTCTTGGGTATTGGCATGTTAGCTATTAACTGAATGCGGTCGGGTGTAAGCTGCCTTCCCTCCTTGGACAGTGAGTGTCCAAGATAAATAACTCGCTGGACACAGAATTGCAGCTTAGAAGGGGACACCTTGTGCCCCTTTTCGGCTAGAAATTGTAAAACTGTCAGTGATGCTTTTTCACATTCCGGTTCACTTCTCGCGGTGATCAACAGATCATCAACGTATTGAAGCAGAGCAGTGTTAACTGGCATGTGGATACTGTCGAGTTCTCGTTTCAGTGCTTGGCTATAGATGCTGGGGCTTTCTGTAAATCCTTGAGGTGCGCGTGAGAATTTAAAGCTACGTCCATTTAAACTAAATCCGAACAAATATTGGCTTTCCGGATCTATTGGGACGCTGAAAAAGGCATTCTTGAGATCGATTACAGTAAAGAATGTCGCTTCGGAATCAATAGCTGTCAGTAATGACGAGATATCTGGGACCACAGGAAATTGTGGCACAATGCATTTGTTTAATTCGCGCAGATCAATAACCAATCGATATACTGGCGGGGCCTTTGGATCTGTTCGTTTAAGAATCGGAATTATTGGTGAATTACATACATTGGAGTCTGTTTCTACAACTACTCCTTGGGTAATGAGCTCGTCAATGATTTGTAGTAAAGCCACTACAGCATCTGGTGGTAACTTGTATTGTCGCATTCGTGGTAGTACCACTCCTGCCTTTAATGTGACTCGATATGGTGTAATATTCATGCATCCAACATCAGTAGGGCCTTGTGCCCATAGATGTGTAGGTAAAGTCTGCAGTCGGGGATCCATGTCTCTAGACACATAATGACCTTTAAAATCACGTAAAAACAACCTTACTCCTTCCGGAGAACAACATATTATAGCTCCTAGAGCTTTCAGTGTTTTTATTCCTAACAGATTTTCTGGACATGATTTAGTAAGCAATAAATCCGTAGTTCGGGTCAAAGGTCCTATCGTAAGTGGGAGAGGCTGTGACACTTCATTAATAATAGGTTTTCCTGAAAAACCAAGGGAAATATTCTGTGAGCCTGAGAGGGGTGCCCCTGGAACTTCACTACGTTTTATGGTTGTTCGACTTGCCCCTGTATCGAGTAAAAATTTTCTGTCTTGGCCTAATAATTCACTATGTACATAAGGTCCTTCTTGATCTACAGGAATCTCGATAAGGGGTAAGTCAACTTCCCTCTCTAGGCTGGTTCATGCATATCGTTGATAATCAGGATAGTCATACTGTGCGGTCTGGTACAGTTGTCGTGTCGTGGTTTGTGTGGCAGCAACGGGCAGCGCTGGTGCAGCCGGCACAAACTGTACAGACTGTGGTGGAGCTGGCATGGACTGTGCATGCTGCGGAGCTCCTAGTTCATTCTGGTCCTGTCTAGGTGGCCGTGGTCTTTCTTGTGTTTTACCTATGGCGATATTATGTTTCAAAACTGGACAATCGTGTACGTAATGACCTGGCTTTTTACAATAATTGCATGTCCCTTTTACAGGTCCGGCTGAATCACCGGAATGTGTCATACCCTTTTTATGTCCTTCAGCTGGGACTGTCTGAGAAACTAACATTTTCATTTTCGTGTCTTTCATGCGTCTGTGTTCATGTTCTTGTTCCTCTCTAATTCTATTGTGATGGTACTGTAACATTTGTAACATTTGTGATGGAGTGTTACCTTGCCAGGTACTCTCGAATTTTAATACTCTATTCTTTACTTGGGGCAGGGCATTTTCTACTAATTTTGTTACGAACAGATGTGGGTATGATTCGCTACTTGCTTTTAGGCCACTATTTATACCAAAACATTTTTCAAATCGGGCATAGTAATCACTAGTGTCTTCATCTTGCTTCTGCTTACAGGCTGAAATTGTACCCCAATCTTCCTTTTTCGTAGTTAATAAACGTGGCAGTACCTGTACTAATAAACCTGGTAGTGCTTTAGTTTTATCCCCGAGTCCTGCTCCTGCAGTTCGGGCCTTTTCTTCTGCTTCTAATACTGACCATTCTATCTTTTGGTCTCCTACCTCCCACTCTTTTTCCCTGAGTTTCTCATAAATGCCAGCAGGCATCAATACCTTTAATATTGTCATAATGTCGGGATAGGTATACTCTCCCATGAGTAACATGTCTTTAATTTCTCGGTGAAAACCCGCTGGATCTTTGTCATGACTGGGTACCACTTTCTTCATTTCTAACAATTCTATTTTTGATATGGGCGTATATACAAATACGCGCTTAAACTCGTTGTCCTCGCCCTTTATTGGGTGCACTTCTCGTAAGGGATTCTGTCTATCCATGTAATACGTGGTTCTTTCCTTGATGGGCAATGAGACACGGTCTGAACATACAAAAAGAATATACTGCTTTCTTGATTCTAGAATTTCTTTAATTAATTTAGTACCTGAACCTCTCCATCTATTCATAAGCAATTCAGTCAATATGTCAGGTAAGGGACCAGGGTCCGAATGCTGACTCTGATATAGTATAATGAGTTGTTGAATCATATAAATCCCAGCTAACCGCTGTTCATCTGGGGTGAGATTCAAAAATGCGCGTGCTACTGTATCATCACTATATTTTCCGGGACTGTCCACCCAATGGACAGCTGCCCTAGCTAAATCTTGTTCATCCATAGAATCGAGGAAATGATAACCCCTTCGTTCTCGGAGTAGTTTGTCGGCGGCTTGGAACGAATGCTCGTTAGACCTGATGTTAATTATAGGTATTTGGAAATTCCTGTTATTATCTGGACATATCGGACGTATCGGGTCAATAGGACATCTATTACTATTACAAGATCTTCCTTTACCTACATAGGCTATGGTGTCTGACTGTCCTGCGGGCAGTCCTGACCCTTCCTCCTCGTTTTGTTCGAACTCGTCTACCGCTAATCTTTCTTCGTGTAGGCGTTCTATTTCTTTACGGATCTTTCGGCACATGGCTATTATACAATTTTGTTTATCATGTCTACCTTCTGATATATTCTGGCTCCATCTGGTAAGAATTTGCATTGCTTCCGGGTCTACCCCCGGTCGGTCTTCATTTCTAATCACACAATTTATGAGGAAACGTAACAGTTCCCCCTGTATCTCCACTTTCTGGTATTCCATAGCTCTGTTAATACATTCTGGATCTCGCCCTGTTTGGACAAAATGGTATATTTTATCTAGATGCGCAGTCATTCCTGGTAACTTCCCTAAGTACACTGCGGCTCGTCTGATACGCAATGATGCCATGATCATTTCGTCCTCTTTGCCGGGCACAGGGTCATATCTGCAATCTATAAGAAGTTCCTTAAGCGTGCGGGCATTTATGAGTTTGGGGGTACGTGAATGTGCTGACTCTTGAAAGGTAAGTTTATTTATTCTGGGTGGCGTAGAAAAAATGTTGCTAGCACCTCCCGCAGCCCCATCTGGGGTGTCGGGTGTGAAAGGATTCGTTGGACGTGACACAGCAACTATAGGTGTGGACACAGCTATAGAAGCAGCTGTAGGAACAGATGTAGAAACAGATGTGCTTGCCGGAACTTGTGACACGATCTGTTGCTGTAGGGATACGGGTACTGGGTCTTGGCGTTGAACCTCCCTGATAGGCGGTCTATGTGGGGCGGAATTAGCATACTCGGGAGCTGCGTCATCTAAATATGAGGAAAGAAAAACATCTTCTGCGGTTCTAGGATGCCCCTTAGGATGTACCTTTATTGGAAATAATGGGGGCGGCAAGTCTTTCGGTGTTTCTGGAGTAGCTTTAGGTAATCCTTCGGCCAGAAGGGGATACATACCATTCATAAGGGCATTTCTTTGTCTGTCTACTTGTTCTGATTTCACTCGGATACCTTCCTCAATTAATAGATTTTCTCGAACTTTATTGGAATTCTCTTTACTCTTCTCTTCCTGTCTACGTGCTTTTTCTGTACGTCTATGAGATTCTTTACGCCATAACTCAACGGCATCTTTCTGTGACTGTCTGACTTTCCTTTTCCATAACTCTTCCTCGATTTTCATGATGCACTCTGCATCCCAGGTTCCCGCTGTGGGCCACCTCTGACTTTCTGGTAATTCCTTGGTGTAGTCTACCCATAAATCAAGAAATAATATAGCGTCTAAGCCATGTTTATGATACATGAAGTACCCTGGAGTGTCCCTAGGAGGAATAGGAACGGCTTCTTCGAGTACCCCTTTTCTTGTAGTGATCTGTCTTAGTTTCGAAAAGAGCGGCATATTGAGAACTGATCTGATACTTGATCTTGAACACACTTAGTACAAAAGCACAATAATGAACAACCATTCATACCACAATATGCAGGACGTTTAACACATCAAACATTAAACATTAAACATTTTTTTTTCCAACCTTTAAAATAACCAACAATGATGATCGTCTGCATAACTAATCACCAAGCATAATTCTTGACAATAACTAGATACTTCGGAATACTTGATATACTGCTAAACAGTACATATACACTGCTAAAACAGTGCAGACCGGATTTGTGTACCCAAACCCGTCTTGACCGGCACAACCTATGTGCACGTCGAAAATGCCTCCCCAGTAATGGTACTCACCGGGTAGCTTCGGAAACGGAAGGCCTCGGAGACTGAACTTGGACCGGACTGGACTCGACTCGACTCGTTGGAAACTGGACTTGACTTCGAACTGGTGGGCCTCTGTATACCTCGGATCTTGCTCTCTCAGCTAGGCTCTGGTCGGGATACTTCGCACTTCTCACCGCCTCGTCTGGGTGTTGATCGCAGCCTCAGTCGCCCCCGCTTGACCGGAGGGAGATACAGGAAATCCTGCTGGTACGCGTTATTGTCCGTCCAGCTGTGGCAGGAGACCGGGCCTGCAACTCACCGCCGGCGCGTGAGATGAGAAAGTGTCCCTATTCGGGCGCCATTCATGTGGTAAATAAAATTCATTACCGGGACTTAATTTGATACGGAAACATAATAAAATAGCTCAGTAAAATGAGAGGCAGAATCCGTGGTATTAGAGGTTCGGAATGGGCTTTATTCCAATGATCGATTATAATCGGTTGCTCCAAGTTCCATCACCACGGAGGTTCAGGAAGTGAAGTACATACTTTATTGACAAGAAATGACTTTTATAGTACATACATTACAATGAAGCGAATGCAGTAGGCGTAACAATTGATAAGGAAAATGACGATTCATATGCGTAACCGAAAATGGGTGTAATAAGGAGTAAAAAGGAACATAATTGGTTATGATGTCATATATAGGTGGATCTATAAGATAATACTTGGCATAGATGCGCGCGCAGCAGCATGACGTGTGATTGACGTGTAACTAGGGGTGAAGGGGACTTGACGTTTAGCTCTACATGTGGAGACGAAAAGTCTGGGGGGTCAAGTCAACCTAATCCCAAATCATATCTAACATCCTATGTTTAAAGAACTATGTTATCCACAAAAGAAGGACTCTCGGACAGAATCTATTCTATACTGACCGTGCGTGCGTGTACAAGCGTCTAAGTGTCTACACTAAATGCGAGGGGGTAGGAATATTCCATGGTAACAGGACTATGAATTACTTGCATAAAGACAGAGAAGCCGAGCCATTGCTCGGTAGCTGGAAGAATGTTTATTTAAACTACTAGACAGGAATGCATCGACTAAGGGGTGAAGCAGATAACTCGAAGGTGAAATACAGTTCTTGGCAGGGAATAGGCTGATGTCAGGCTTCGTGAGCCGCGCAGAGAATGAGACAAAGTTCATGGTCACAGATGCAGGCTCAGACTGGAGTTTTCAGAGGCAGAAGGCAAGAAGAGTTTGACGACAGAATCAGGGCCTACTTGCCTGGACTGTAAAATGGCATAGGTGAACCATATAAAGCCGGTGGCTTTTCATACTTAGGAATGGAATATCCGGCCTATTCATGGCGGATCTGACAGAGGACATGTTGATGGTGGACGCACATGTGTTTGCGTCTTCATAACTGGAACTGGAGGAAACATACATGTACTTGTAATATGCACATAGAACCGTTGGGGTCCAAGATAGGGGACATATCTGACCAGAAAAATCCATATTTCCACACTTCCTCCTCAGACAATTTGTGTATGATCAGACCCATCCGAACTAATTAAAGGGGGCTAATGGTGTGATGTTCTTTGCCAAACCTGATTTTTGCCACACAACGGTAGAGAGCAGATGGTATCTGCACCAATTAATCACCCAATTTCAGCAATTTGGCGCCCAAGTGTTTTTAATGAATCTTGCCAGACTGAAAGTTATTCTGAATGGGTCCACGCGGATCTTCGTGTCCGAGGTCAAGGCAGGGGAATATCTGGGGGATGATATGGCAAAAAAGGGTAGCAAGTAAAGGCTAGAGGGAAATCTACCAGTATAAGTGCAGTTTGATAAACTAGGGAAGTAGTTCCAGTCTAACAGAATATCTGTCCCTTATTACACTTGATCGATTGGTTCAAACTTATATAGTACAATAGTCCAAGGCCAATAATCTCACGGGTTAAACTTAAGGCGGCAAGGAGTCTTAACTGACAACCATCATGCAGGGTTTCCCTGACTGCTCCATCTATGGGGGAGAGAGGGAAGGGTGGGAAGGGAGTGGTCCCGATTTGGAGGTGGCGGGATTTACGATATTGAAAAGTTTGGTATTGTTTGGTGAAACTAAAATACAGAAAAAGAAGGGAAAAAAACTAAGTAAAGAAAAAGAAAATAGGAAAAGAAAAAATTTACAAACAAGTACATTTCAGGATGCTGTTGGATACACAAAATGTATGATGACTCATGATTTATACTCAGGAGAAATGCAAAAATGTTAAACAATATGAATAATCAATGTTCCTTAAAAATTGTGTCTGTTAACATCTGTGGTTTAAATGATGCCCTGAAAAGACAGAAGGTAGCTCAGGGTCTACGCCTATTGGGAGCTGAAGTAATTACCCTTGAGGGATCACACATGGAGGGATCCCAGAAGCACTTATTGTACTCTTTGGGGTATAAGGTTATTGGAGGAAGCTTACAGGGGGCAAAGACAAGAGGGGTGGAGTTCTGGTTCAAAATAGACACCCATTGACCTCTAGCAGGGTGAAATCCGATCCTCTTGGTAGGTGGGTCATTGCAGAATGCCATCTCCCCCCTAACTCGGTTTTTACATTATTCTCTATATATGGGAGCAACACTGATGACCCCGGGGTTATTAGCTGGATTTCAGGAGAACTTGCCCACTGGCCTGTACCATTGGTAATTTCTGGGGATCTAAACATCAATCTACATAGTAACTGGAAAGCAACTGATCACTGACCCTATACAGGTATTAAACCCAAAGTCCATCAGGCCCTACTTAACTTAATACAAACTCATGGGCTCAGTGATGTCGGGTCTCCTGGTCATTTCTCTAGGCTGTCATGAGAAAAATGTGCTTTGGACCTCAGGCAACACAAACAAAACAAGTGCTTTATAGCAATTCCACAGCTAACATACCAATTAATGGGATCCTGACGGAGCAGATTAAAATCTCATGGGGGACCCGCCAAGGTTGTCCGTGTTCACCTCTCCTCTTCGCTCTTTATATAGAACCTCACATAAAAGCAATAGAAAATAATCAATCTATTGAAGCGGTGAGCAGATTTGGGCTAGATACAAAAATCATGGCTTATGCCGACGACCTGGCGGTAGTGACACCTGACCCTTTGAGTGCCATTAATGCTCTAGAATAAGAGGCCAAAAAGTTAGGGAAAATCTCAGGCTATGCCCTTAATCAAGGCAAAACCCAGATTATTATTAACAACCAAATTGATTGGGTAGATGGCCAGGTGATTCAGTCCGTGAAATATCTGGGGGTCACCTTAACTGCCAATATCGACCTGATAGTAGAGGGAAACCTGATCCCACGGGCTCCAGAGATCAAACGGGCACTTAAACGGTAAAAAACCTACATCTTACCATAGTGGGGAGATGCAATGTTATTAAAATGGCCTACTTTCCTAAACTGCTATACTTACTTAGGGCTATCCCTTTAGAGATGGGCAAAGCAATGTTACGGAGATTTGACCAAATTTTCTCCCAATTCATCTGGGTCTATTCTCAACCAAGGTGAGCTTTAAAACTGCTTTCCCTCCATCGGGAGAGGGGCAGCTGGGCGCTACCTAATTTAAGATTTTACTATTGGGCCTCGGTCATGCAATATAGCACGGAGCTGCTTCAAGAATATTCATATACCCCAAATGTAGGCATACCGTCACCCTATCAATTGCTTTTGGGGGAAGAGACCTGCGGATGTCTCTGGAGGCAGCTCTTCTTTGGATACTACAAACGGATAAGATTTAAGACCTTAATGAGCGCCTATAACGTTTTTTCCAACATCCGTAAAACTTTAGGGCTGGGTAGCCTGATTTGCTACTTGTTGGACCTGGCCCTTTTGGCCGGATGGTCCCTAGACTTTTCGCCTTCCACCTGTACTTTTTCTGACGTGTTGTTGGCTATTCTATGACTCTGGGCCCTTTACCACTGCTGTTCAGTGCTAAAGTGCATATGCTCTCCCTATGTAAAATGTATATGTTGGTTGGATTCCATGATTGGCTTATTTGGTTTACTGTCAGACCCCAGTAAAGTGCACCAGGAGTACCCAGGGCTTGTAAATACAAATGCTGCTGGTGGGCTTGCAGCACTGGTTGTGCCACCCACAGAAGCGGCCTGGTAAAATGTATCTAGGGTCTGCCATTGCAGAGCCTGCGTGCAGTCTGGTACTGTCATGCTGAATGGGCAAGTGCACACAGTTGCCAGTCCCTAAACCTTCACTTAACTTCATATTAGTCACCCCTATGGTAGGCCCAATGGCAGGGTGCATTGTAAGCATAAGGTAGGACAAGCCCTGATGTGTGTGGCATATCCTAATAGTGAATTACAGCCATTTTCGTTTTTCACTATTGTAAGGCTACCTGTTCTCCATAGGCCAGAATGCGCTGTCAGAATTGTTACATTCTATGATCCTAACACACCCAGGGAACTAATAGTGAATTACAGCCATTTTCGTTTTTCACTATTGTAAGGCTACCTGTTCTCCATAGGCCAGAATGGGCTGTCAGAATTGTTACATTCTATGATCCTAACACACCCAGGGAACATGGTAGAAATTCGAGTTTAGTATGCCTGAACTCAGAATAATAAAATACATCTTTTAGTAAACTTTATTTTAATATTCTGTGTTTGCAAATACCACTTTTAGAAAGTTGGTGTTTGCTTGCCTGACCATTTCAGCCTGCCTCTGCTAGGATGTGTATCTGCCTGTCTGGATGGGGTGAGTGACAGGGCTGGGGAAACCCAGAGGGGCAGGGCTTGGCAGCCTGGTGGTGAATAGGAAGATTGGCAGTCAGATGGGTGGGAGTACACCTGGGCTCTGAATAGGGTTGTGCTCTGCTACCACAATGCTGGCTCCACCTCCTGCGGAGCGGATGATGTCTCTGCCCTGCACCCTGAATAGAAAGGCAAAGTCATGTCAACAGAGTGCTCAAGAACTGGTTTGGACTGGGCAAAGGCCCCTCAACCCCAGAGGAACAAAGGAATTAGGGCTATAAGTATTGGGACTCTGCTCCCAAGAAATTAGATCCTGCTTAACAAGAAGAACCTCTGCCTGAGGAGAAGGAACTGGGAAAGCTGTAAGGAGGAGTACTGTCCCTGACCTGGGGGATTGGCCTGCAGTGGTTGCCTTGCTGCTGAAAAGAGAGGAGAAAAGACTACAAAGACTTTTACTTCAACTTGTGCCTTGAAAAGATCTCCAAGGGCTTGAACTGAACTTGCCCCCTGAATGAAGTCCCAGGACCAGTGGACTTCACCCCCAGCTCCCCAAAGTCTTTTGGAAGTGCCTGCTGCTGTTGTTGGGCCTTCTGAGAGACTGCGTGTCGCAAGGAGCTGGAAGCGCGACTCAAGGGAGGGAAGCGTGCTGCCGTCGGAGCCGCTGTCGTCGCATCTCGCAGAGAGTATCACCGCTGCAGCATCGCATCGAGCGGAAGCGTCTCACATCATCCCGGAAGTGTCTCGCAACGCCGAAGAATCGTGTCACCATCGCAGCCATCGTAGCTGTCGCATTGCACCGCATCGAGAGGAAAGTCTCGCATCGAGGAGGAAGCGTGTCGCCATCGCAGCCATCGTAGTTGTCGCATTGCACCGCATCCAGAAAAGCACCTCGCATCCATGGAGAAGCATGCCGCCGTCGGAGCCGCTGTCGTCGCATCCCGCAGAAGGGGTGTAGCCGCTGCAGCATCGCATCGAGCGGAAGCGTCTCGCAATGTCGGAGAAGAGTGCCGCTGCCAAGGCCGCTGCCGTCGCATCTCGTCAAGAGTGACGCCGCTGTAGCTGACGCATCGAGTCGAGCCTTCTCGCAACATCGGAGAAGCGTAACGCATCTGGAAGATCCCGTCTTTATTTCTTTTGCACCAAGGACTTCAACGCATCTGCATCGCTGCAACACTTTCGTTGCCCTGTGTGTCGCATCTAAGGTACATTGACTTAAAGTGTCGCATCTAAGAACTTAAGAGAAACTAAGCAATCTTCTACCAACTAAGCAACCGTATTGTTTTTTTTAATCGTTCAATGGTCTTGTGATAATCCTATATAAAGAGTCCTTATTTTTAATATAAAACCTGTGTGGTGTCCATTTGTAGTGTTGTCACTTGGTTACTGTATGTGTTCACAAATGCTTATTATTATTATTATTAAAAAATTTTATAGAGCGCGTAGTCACCCTGAGGTATCCCAGCGCTGGGGAACCCTACCTCTGTGGGTTGGGCGGCTGAGAGGGGGGGACGGCAGGAATCAGAAGGAGGAAAATTAAGATTGAGGAAAGAGGTGAGCTTTGAGCCGTTTCCTGAAACGTAGGTAATTGGGTTCTTTTCTCAGGTCTCGGGGGAGAGCGTTCCAGAGGCGAGCGGTGTGGACCGAGAAGCGTCTTCCACCCGAGCGGGCTTTCTTGAATCTAGGCATGATGATAAGGGACTCCTTATCCGATCGAAGGGATCTTGGTGCTTTATAAGATTTTATAAATTTTCTAAGAATCGGAGGGCCTTGATTCTGCAGTAGCTTGTGCGCCAGGCATAGGACTTTGAAAATCACTCGTTCCCTCACTGGGAGCCAGTGAAGGAGCTTCAGGGCAGGTTTAGCTGAAGCTCTGGCCGGGGTGTTAGTGAGGATCCGGGCCGCCGCGTTTTGGATTTTCTGAAGTTTATTAAGAGTTGCTTCAGGTGTGCCCAGGTAGATTGCATTACTATAGTCAAGCCTGGAAAGTATGAGGCCTTGGATGAGAAGTCGCTGGGAAGTGGGTGGAAGGAGGGGCAGGATCTTTCTCATAGATTTCAGTAGTCCGAAGCAGGTACCGGCTACTTTTTTGGCCTGCGTGGTGAACGAGAGATCAGCTTCGATCCATACTCCCAGGCTTTTTACTTCCTGTTTTGGGTCTGGGGGGGGACCCAGACAGGGTGGCCAGATATTCAAGGGAAAGGTAAGACCCTTCGGACCCAGAAGGAGAATGTCCGTCTTTGATCCATTCAGCTTTAAAGCTGAGTTATTCATCTACCCTTGTATCTGCGTCAGGCAGTTGAATAAGTCTGCAGGTTGTTGACTGGGGTGGGATAGGGAGACGACTAATTGTGTGTCGTCCGCATAGCTGACGATGCTCACTCCGAACGGGGTGACAACCTCCTCCAATGGGGCCATGTATATGTTAAACAGTGTGGGGCTCAGGGATGAGCCCTGAGGCACCCCACATTGGAGGGGAATTTCGGAGGAGCAGGAATTATTCTCCCAGATCTGAAAGGAACGTTGGGCCAGGAAGGAGGAAAGCCAGGATAGAGCAGTGCCTTCTACTCCAACCTTCTTGAGCCGTTTGATCAGGAGTTGGTGGTTGACGGTGTCAAAGGCCTCGCTCAGGTCGAGGAGGATCACTGCCACTGATCCTCCTTCGTCTAAGAGTGCTCTGGCCTCCTCCACCGCCGCCAGGAGGGCGATGTCAGTGCCCTGTCCTGGACGAAAAGCTGTCTGCGAGTTTTTTAGCAGATTATTAGATTCAAGAAACTGGGAAAGTTTCTTGTTCACCAGTTTCTCGGCGATCTTGCTAGTCCCAGGGAGGAGAGATATTGGTCTATAATTAGCCAATTCCGCTGGGTCCAAGGAGGGTTTCTTTAAGAGCGCTTTAACAACTGCCGCTTTCCAACTAAGGGGGACGGTTCCTTGTTGAAAAGACGCGTTAATCAGATGGGTGAGGGGGGGGATAATGATGGGAGCTACTTCCTTAAGGATCCGTAACGGTGCGGGGTCCCTAGGAGATCCGCTTTTGATAGTTTTTAGCGTGTTCTCGACTTCTTCGATGGTTATTCGCCCCCAGGAAGTTAGGTTAGGGGAGATCGGAGTGTCGAGGGGATCGCCAAAGTCGCTCGGAATGGAGGGAGGGATGGAGTTAAGGATTTTTTGAATTTTTTCATGGAAGAAGCTGGCTAACTGATGGCATTTTTCCTGGTCCGCTTTGGGGTCTGGGGGGTTTCTCGGGACTGAATCGGGAACATTGAGAAGTTCTTTCAGGATGGTATAAGTTTCTTTACTAGAGCAGGCGGCTTTTTCAATTCTTTCCTGAAAGAATAGACTTTTTGTCTCACCAATAGAAGATTTGTATACTGATAAGGAGGTGAGATAGGCATCCTTATTAGTGTTGGATTTCTCTATCCTCCAGGAGCGTTCAGCTCTTTTACAGTTCTGCCGAAGCGACTTGAGCTCAGGAGTATACCACGGGGCCGAAGGTATTCGTTTGGTATGTCTGAGGGTGGTGGTTTTAGGGAGAAGTATATCCAACGAGGATGTTATCCAGGAGCTAAATTGTTTGTCGGCGGTGATAGCATCGGGAGAAAACGATGGAATAGAGTTAGAGAGAACGGAGGACCAATCAGATGGTACGAGTTTGTGCCAACGTCTGTCGGTGACTTTGATTTTCGCGGACTGGGTGGTAACAGTAGGAAACTCCCAGGAAATGGGGATTAACAAATGATCGGTCCATGGCAGTGGCAGAGAGGGACTCGTGGTGATATTGGCGTCATTAGTAAGGACGGGATCTAAGAGGTGTCCTTTATCGTGGGTGGGCTCGTTATTCACTAAACGAATGTTGAGTGACTGGAGGTCTACTAGAAGGTCAGAGGCTGACCGGTCAGCGGGATCAGTAAAATGGAGGTTAAGATCACCTACAATAAGGAAGTTGGAAACAGAGGCGGCCAATTGAGAGGTCATTTCGGTGACTGCGTTAAGAAATTTCCCAAGGGTACCCGGGGGCCGGTAGATGAGCAGTCCCGAAAGGGAGTGCGTCCGGGAGGTTTGGAGGGAAAAGTGGCAGCTTTCGGCGTCATCAATATTGGCGTCATTAATTCTACAGCTGAGGTGATCGTGGTAGATTATAGCCAACCCGCCTCCTCTTCCTATGGGTCTATGGCGGGTTTGGATGAGGTAGCCTGGGGGAAGGGCGGTGACGATATCCGCATCATTGCTGTCAGAAAGCCAGGTTTCTGTTAAAAACAGAGTGTCTAGGCATTGGTCTTGAATCAGCCCATTGATTTCAAGTGCGTGCCTGGGGAGGGAGCGACAGTTGAGGAGACCAAGCTGTAGCCTGGAATTGGCTGGGGTCTGCGTGGCTGTGTAGCAGCGCGCGCAGTTTGTGAAGGGTTTACCTGCTTCGTGAATGTAGCGACAACCATGGTTTTTTTCAGGTCGAAGGTCCAGAAGCATGTCTGCTGAATACATCAGGCAACTGGGGGATGGATCTGGCAGCATCCCTGGGCCTGGGTCCGTCCGGGCCCGGACGGGCCCAGACGGGCGTGCCTTAAGCGCGCCTTCGGCGCGCAAACGGCGCTCCCGCTGCGCTCGTCCGCTGCGCGTGCGCAGAAGGCACATTTTATAGGCGGGGGTGTGGGCGTGGCCTGTCAGGTGGGCGTGGCCTCGCGTCTGCTGCGATGGCGGCCGTGAGCAACAAAGAACCAAAACAGCGCTAGTTCCGCTGTGATGTGTTGAGCCTGCTTGGCGCTTTTGCCCAGAAAAGAGCTCAGGTGAGAGTACAAGTTTAGAAAATAAGTGAACACAAATATCGATAGTTTTTAAAATGGCAAGTATCTCCTCCGGCTTCCGCCTCAGAGGTTAGGGTTCCACTGGTCGCGCTAGTAATCAGCGCTGTACTTATAGGCGGGGGGTGTGGGCGTGGCCTGTCAGGTGAGAATACAAGTTACAAAATATGTGAACACGAATATCGACAGTTTTTAAAATGGCAGGTATCTCCTCCGGCTTCCGCTTCAGAGGTTAGAGTTCCACTTGTCGCGCTAGTAATCAGCGCTGTATTTATAGGCGGGGGGTGTGGGCGTGGCCTGTCAGGTGGGCGTGGCCTCGCATCTGCTGCGATGGCGGCCGTGAGCAACAAAGAACCAAAACAGCGCTAGTTCCGCTGTGATGTGTTGAGCCTGCTTGGCGCTTTTGCCCAGAAAAGAGCTCAGGTGAGAGTACAAGTTTAGAAAATAAGTGAACACAAATATCGACAGTTTTTAAAATGGCGTGTATCTCCTCCGGCTTCCGCCTCAGAGGTTAGGGTTCCACACCTAACCTCTAACCTACATAACCTATACGCCTGAGATAAGCCTTGTCTGCTCGCGCCAAGCTACCTAGAGGGTGAGCAGGGGTTATTTTAGTAGTGTGACCCCTTACCCTGACTAGAGGAAAGGTTCCCTGCTTGTCACAAGTACCTACCTGTGCCAACCAGAGAACCCGGATTCTAACACTACTCCTCTCTTAATAATAATCCAAATTTACCAGCAATTTTCGGGGCTTCTTACCTACATGAATGGCATCAAGCAGGAATACTAAAAATGGGAGACCTGATAACTACCGATGGTATTAAATAATTCTATGCACTAAAAACTGATTTCATCTGGGGCAACAGGAGTCTTTTAAATATATGGCTATAAGAGACCTCCTGACCTGCAAGACCGGGGGGACTGCTGGTTTCTCTAAAGTAGATCTCATTGACAAACTAAAAAACTCCACCCTACCCAGTATTGGATATATATATATGCTATATTAATTAGTTCAATGCCTGATGATATGCTGGTCGTTGCTAAAAAAATGGCAAGTGAATTTGAATATTTCTTTAAACATCTTTAACCAGGCCGTGCAATCCACCAGGAGTGATTTACTATCTGCTAAATTACAGGCACAATTTTATAAAACTGCATTTTTTTATATATCACTCCTAGCAGAGTTGGTGAATGGGAAATGGGGGCAGAAACGCTCTGTCCCAGATGCTCAGAGTTCAGTGCAGACTCGATACATATGTTTGCTACTTGTCCCCAGCTAACCCCCACAATTGTTTTATTAGGCATGCAAGACAAGATCAGTAGAAAGAATGGAGGTGCACTTATTTGTGTTGCTATGACCATATTACGTCTCTGCATAGCTTCATCTTGGAAGGACACAAATCCTCCATTATTCTCTCACTGGCTAGCCCAATTGATTTCTACTTGCTATATGGAAAAGGCCATATTCTCCAGAAGAGGAAAACCGGGGAAAAAAGAAGGGTCTTGCTATCTGGCAACCTTTATCTGCTCGGCTTAGATAGATAGACATAATGGGTTCTTTGAAATATAAGTAATAATTCATGCTTTCCATTCTAGGTAGGATCTATTAATCTCATGAATCTAGAAATATGAAGTCTATGTTGGGGGAATCTCAGGGCACTTACAACTGAGACACTTTCTTATCTACACTTTTTGTGCCATTCAGGATTTAAATATATAAGTTACAATGTACAGTCATTTTTACGAGAGCAAGTATTGGCATAATGCTACTTTTATCCCTCTTTTTCCCTTTATTCACTGCTTCATCGATTCTCGAAACATTAGATATTGTATATCTGTATGAGGTTACTCGTCACCACGAGCCTATTTCTGATGATTTTAGCTTCAGGGTGGGGGGGTGGAGGAAGGGTAGGGGGAGGGACCTGTTCAAAATGGATTTTTATTTTTGTATTTGACATTTATACCTTCTATAAAAATTTTAAAAAAGAAATTATTAATGCTCCACAGCAACTCCAACACTAAGGTGCCGATTCCGATCCGTTAAAAAACATTTGCGTACGACCCGTATCCATATTTATTTACGAACGAGTCGTACAAGTACCGTACAAACTGCCAAGTACGATTCGAACGTGAAAAATATCTACGATTAACGTCGGTAAAAGTGTACAAGAGGGCGTCGGAAATTTTCTACGTCCGAGTATCGTCGGGAAAAGTGTACGACAGTGAGCCGGACATGTTTACGTACAAATCGTAAAACACAAGTCCGAGCGCGCAAGTACGATCCCGACCGTCCGTCCGAATACACAATTGCACGTAAAATGGCCCGTACGGAGCCAACACAGTAGCACACATGTATACGGGTAAACTCATGCCCGTGTACGAGGCGTACAGCCCCCACACCCCCAATATGTCTGCACCGTACACCACCCTGTCCGCACTGTACCCCAGCCCCGCACCTGTATGCGCCGTTCCCCCATGTACGCACCTTACCCCCATGTATGCGCCGTACCCCCCATGTACGCGCCGTACCTCCGCATGTACGCGCCGTACCCCAGCCCCGCACCTGTACGCGCCGTACCCCCCCATGTACACGCCTTAACCCCATGTACGCGCCGTAACTCCACATGTACGCGCCGTACCCCAGCCCCGCACCTGTATGTGCCGTACCCCCCATGTACGCACCTTACCCCCCATGTACGCGCCGTACCTCCGCATGTACACGCCGTACCCCAGCCCCGCACCTGTGCGCGCCGTACCCCCCATGTACGCGCCTTACCCCCCATGTACGCGCCGTACCTCCTCATGTACGCGCCGTACCCCAGCCCCGCACCTGTACGCGCCGTACTCCCCCATGTACGCGCCTTACCCCCCATATACGCGCCCTACCCCTCATGTACGTTCCGTACCCCCCATGTACGTGCCCTACCCCCCTGTCTGCACTGTAGCCCAGCCCCGCACCTGTACGTGCCGTACCCCCACCGCATGTACGTGCTGCACTCCAACACCGTAGCCCAGCACCCTCACCCAGCATCGCGTATGTACGGACCGTACCTATGCGAAAAAGACTCTTACAGAACCAGGACACTGTAAAACAGCACAAGGAGGGTCAATTCGACTCGCACAACACCACAAAACATGTCTAAATGACAAAATACATCTCAAGAACTGACCTGGCACATCCAAACAGGCAAACAGAGGCCCTCAATCACAACCACCTCTTATAACACACCCACCAAAATTCAAACACAGCCACACCCACAAATGGACCAATAAAAAGGGCCCACACACACAACCCATGAGCCTTTGCAACAGACCCACTGCTGCCAGACCCAACACACAAACAACTCTACATTACTTATACCTTCACTACCCCTTCACTCACACACCTTCACACAACCTCCTTCACAGACATCCCCCTCTTCACATTCACACACACACCGTCACATTCACACCCACACACCCACAACCATCCACACCCACACCCACACCCCACACCATGCCCACAGACAAGAATCCAAAGTTCACAACGACGGAGCTGGAGCTCCTTGTCAACGAAGTCATCAGAGTCGAGCCACAGCTGTTTGGAACATTGGTCAGACAGACCAGCATATCTGAAAAATCTGCCATGTGGCAGAGGATTGTCGACAAGGTGAATGCTGTTGCGCCCATCCGAAGGACCAGGCATGAATGCCAAGCCAGGTGGTACGATCTGCGCAGGGCTGTCAAGAGGAAAATGAACGAAGAATATGCCCAGAGTAACATCACTGGAGGTGGGCCGCCCCGCAGACCCGCACACTACCATCCCTGGGAGGAGAAGGTGATGGCCCTGCTACCGCCGCTGGGAGTACATGGAGTCAAAGGAGTCGCAGAGCCTGGTGAGTACACAAACAACTTACGTAATATGGGGGCAATGGGGTCCACACCACATATAGACCAAATGCACGCAACTTTCCCAAAGCACTCACCGCACACAACCACACTCAAAAACCACGTTCATGCCACTAACGTCTCCATGCACCTTTCACAAATCAAGGCAAGGCCATGTCCAAGGCTACAGCAACCACAAACACAAGACTGGATGTCCGGGAGGCTGGGAGGGTGGGCCCCACACAACACATTGTGAAAATGAGACGCAGACACCAATGCCCTCAGCCCATATGGCATAGGTACATACCCATGCACAATGCACAGGGACTGGCAAAGTACTGACAAGGTAGCTGACCCTTGGCCCTGCTGTATGAAGCACAAGGCCCTCCTGGGACCACTGTACACTCAAACACCAACTCCACAAGCACGGGAACTCACACTCACTGTCATGCCAGCATGCACCATGAGGGGACACACACATCACCTGGGAGACCCAATGACAACTCACACTACACACAACAGCAGGCCCAGTCACCCCCCCTAACACAAGCACACACCCCCGGGGCAGGCAATAGACTTACACACTCCCACAGTGGACATGTGACACAACAAGACCAATCCATAGCCAAATAAGCATCATAGCCAACAATCTACAGGTCAAACACTCAGGAGAACATCCCAATCTGTCCCCCGCAACATACCATCCCCAAGTGGATAATGAGAGGAATGCTAGGCACATCCAACTACTTGGAGGAACTGTGTCAACTTGAATATGTATGAAACATAGATGTCGCATGAAACACCATTAACATTGTCTCTCTCGCACACACAGGGCAACGTCGTCGATCTCCCCCCAACACTGGGGGGGAACAATCACAGTCCCAGGCTCCGCGTGAAGATGATCCCACCGGCAGCGACGATTCTCACCACTCCATGGATGACCCCGACCAACCTGGACCCTCTGGTGCCCAAGCCCCTGCAGCACCTGCGTCAGGTACATCTGTGCCAATCACCACCCCCAATCCTGCCACATCCCAGGACACACCCAGGAGCCATGCTCGCACTGAACAACAGAGCCAGTCTGACCAGGAGGGACAAGGTTCTCCGGGCACCCAGGAGGAGGCAGGCAACCCTGCAAATGCCATCCCTCAGGGGTCCCATAGACCCGATGTGCCCACAAGGGTAGGCGAGGCTCAAGTGGGCAGGGGTGGTGGGAGTGGAGGCAGGCGGAGGCGCGAACCTGACCAGCCAGCTCAGGACACCGGTATGTCACACATGCGCAACATCCTGGACACATACCGGCGTGACACCAGAGGCATCAACCAGGTCGTGTCGAGACTCGCAGAGATGCAGGGGACCCTCGATGAGATAAAGAACCTGCAGGTCGAGCATCATGCCAGTCATCAACAACACCAAGGACGGATGGAGGCAAGACTGGCTGAGCTCCTGGCGGTGCACAGGGACATGAGCCAATCACTCCGTCAGATTGCCCAAAGCATGGCCAACCCTCCCTGTACCACCAGGCGTAGACCAGCACCTGACACAGGGAGGGAGGAGGAGGAGGAGGATTCATCTGACGAAGCGTCCCAAACATCGTCAAGGGCTGCATCTGAGGGTCCCCGGAGGAAGGTGGGTCGTCCACGGAAAAGACCGTGAGAGTCAGCGGACCATCCACATCTCCCAAGTCACCTGGCCTGGCACCTGGCCCTCTGGCGCAACAGCAGCACCTCATCCAATGACATTCTCTGCCACATGGACTTGCTGGTCACAGTCTGACCAATGATGACCAACACTGTGGTCTGGACTCTGATGACTTCCAATGCCAAGGATACCATCTCCCCCTGTGAACTTTGGATTCTATTCCCCCCGGTAGAGCCCCTAATTTCATCTTCCAAAACACCTACCCCACCGCAAATAAATATATCACTTTGGTCATGAGACGTTCCTGTCATTTTGCATTATTCAACAACATATGTGTGTGGAAATGTCAAACTATGCCTGGGTGTTGAACTAACTCCAGCCATCCATACCCTGGGATATGAGTCTGGTACAGGACACACATGGGTCACAAGGTATCATTCAATGTAGGCATGGAGCACAACACTCACCTGTGATGGCCTCTGGCTGCTGAGGGGGGGCTTGCAAAACTGTGCGGACAGACCTATTTGGGAGATTATCATCAAGGCGTAGAGGTCATGGCTCATGTGGAGGTTCACAGGTATGTGTGGGCAGGTGGGAGAACTATGTCCTGCATGCTGGATTACGGTGGATGTGAAGAATGGTGTCCAGGGCAAGGTCGGATGCACGGAGATGGCCCAACGGGGTCTCGGATGACAAGACGTACAAGGTTGGTTTTGTGTCAGGGTTGTAGACTGCCTCCTGAGTGTGGGTGGGGAGTGTTGAGGTCATCCTGCAGCAGACAGTGATCCATTGCAGCTATCTATGGTGGACGTTGATGTGGCTGGGGCGCAGGATGTTGAAGCTGAGGAGTGCAGGTGCACCCTGGATGTGGACACTTTTCCCGGGAGTATGGATGTACGTGCTCCGTAGAGGGCAGGGCAGTATTTGACACCGATGTGGTCGTGGACATGGGGGATGGTCTGTCTTTCCTTGGAGTGGATCTATCTGTGGATCATGTGCATGATGCAGAGGGCGTTGCAGCATGAGGAACAGATGCTGTGGACTAGCATTGCAAATGTGAGCGAGCCAAACATGATGCACACCATCTTGTGTGTGTGGCCACTGGGTGCTTGTGCAGGGCTCTTGCGGGTGAGACACAAGCACTTGACCCAGCTGGAAGGGGACAATGCCCAGATGATCACCTCATTCCTGTACAAGTCTAGCCTCAGGTGACTCCTGTTCAGACATTCATCAATGGATCTCATGCATACTTGAATGATGGAACTGCCAATGTCTGTCTTTGTTGAGGGTGAGGAGCACATGGTTGTCAATGGCATACGAGCTGATGATGAGGTGATGTGCGCATGTGATGGTGGAGAGGGGGGTCCTGGACACTCTGTAGATTGACATGCTGAGAGATGATACCTGTGCCATGTGCCAGACGATAACACCATACTACATGCTGAAGCCTTGAGTCCCACTCCCATGCCCTTGCTGGGCTACAGAGCCGGTGGGGAGTATTAGGGACGTGACCTGGTTGTTGTGACAGGGCCTGGAAGGCAGGGCAGCGCAGTGTAGGCAGTTGGAGTTGCACACTCAGCATGTAAAGGTGTCGTGTGTGTGCCCTGGGTATGTCTGACAGCAGGCGTTGGATGTGCGGATGGACATAGCTCGGAGTGTGGCTGCTACATCAGACTGTAGTGTGATGTGGGTTATGCAAGGACAGGATGGTGGTGCAATGTGCACCTTGCATGTGCTGATGTTCCAGCCTATGCCACCACGTGGCGGCAACAGTGGCATAGACAAGCTGAGGACAGCCAAATGGATGGGTGGAGGGAGGAAGTGAGGAGCATCTTGGAGGCGTGTGTGTTGCCAAATCTGGATACTCAGTTGGCCCTTGCTGCAGGGGCCGCAGGGGCCGCAGCAGCAGGTGGCATCTCCTTGCAAAATGCAAGATTTGCACACAAAGACTAGGATGTCAGAGGGACAACTGCAACAGGCGCATGTGTAAAGTAAGGAGTGTCCAGTGTCACATGGCACACCCAGAGACAATGCATGCACAATCACCAAAGAGGCATGACACCGGATCAGGAAACTGAAGGCCGACCTGCGCACAGGAGACACACCCTCAGCAGGTGATGATGGCCCATTGTGTGGACCAACATGCCACAAAACATCCACGACCATGTACTTCATGCCCAATAGGGAGCCTAATCCATGAGAAACTGCATGCATGTTGCTAAACTACACATGGACTCCTATGCATAATCTTCCACAACTATGCCAGATATGCCGCATGCAAAGTGGCAAGAGACCTGCATTGACAGAGATGAGGCACCTTGGAGTGTGAGGAACACCTTTATTACTCAGGCTCACACTAAGGGGAATGCATCAATTGGAACAGACTCACAGGTCATTTTGCTGACCATGTGGGACCAACACTGGACACCCCCTTCAACATACAGATGTGGTAAATCTGACTGAGCTGGCACACAAGTGAAGGGGTTGAGCCTAACACCCCTTGCTGCACACGGAGAGGCTGCAATTCCCCATTGAGCCTCATATGGGGATGTCCCACACTATGTCCACCATTAGCATCCCGTATGTGCCTGAGGGACGTTAGACACACATTGATGCCTTCATCAGAATCCACAAACCTTTACAGATGACTGTCATGAAGGGTGACTATCAATTCATGGGAGCCATGCAACACGTCATGTGCCCCATGGTGAGTCGACATGTATGCATGGTAACACAACATGCACAGGATCAGCCCCCACATACCACAAACACGTACCACCCACTAAATGCCTTGCTGCACTCCTTACCCAAACTGACTTTTCACCATGTCCGTGCACGTAACTCTGATCCAGCACACGTTGCAATACTCATGAGGAATAGCAGGAGGGCAATGATGACATTAGAAGACGACATCCGCAAGAACCTGGGGAGGACAGACACACAACAAGTCAGCGAAGAGCTAGTAATCCGCAGACATGGACATGTACTCTACAGGAATGATGTTGTCACCATGCGCTTAAAAATTTTAGTGTCCCAGCTAAAATGTGTGGAACGACATCATCACTTGAATGACACATCAGAACACACCTCCAAGTCACTTAGCACACAGTCAGCTGGACACACACATTGCAACACATGCCACACAAGGCTCAAAGCGTGCACACTCAGACACAGGGACTCACCATTATGAGAAGAAGTTGCGGATAAGCTGACTCCGGATGTCCTCATCCTCATCCTCATCCTCACTTGCCCCGTGCCCAAGCCCTTCATCCTCCACGGGTGAATGATCCTGCTCATCGGGATCAAGGATGAGTGGCACGGCCTTCTCCACTGCCATGTTGTGCAGCATGCAGCACACAAGGAAGATTTTGCAGACCTTCACCGGGGCATATGGGAGGGTGCCGCCGGTCTTGTGGAGGCACCGGAATCTGCTCTTCAGGAGTCCAAACGTCCTCTCAATCACGCGCCTCGTCTGCCCATGGGTGTCATTGTACCGGTGTTCTGCGGCTGTTCTGGGGTTGCGGAGAGGCTTTCATCAGCCATGGCATGTTGGGATAGCCAGAGTCCCCTACATGGAAACATCATGTGAAGGATTGGGTCAGGAGATGCCGGATGATACAAAGATAGCGCTAAACCCTGGACTAACAGAGTATACCCACCAACAAGACATGCTCGTTCCGCGTGCAGCTGCAGCATTATTTCTGGCACCCTGCTATGCCTCATGATGTAGGCATCATGTGCGGACCCTGGAAAACGGGCACAGACATGGGAAATGGACATGTTAGGCAGACACACCACAAGGGCACTGATAGAGTGGTAATGTTTGCGGTTCCTAAAGGCTACCTCCTGTGCCTGTGGTGGTACCAAAGCCACATGTGTCCCATCAATGGCCCCAATTATGTGAGGCATCCCTCCCAGGGCATAGAACTCACCCTTGACACGTGTCAACTGCTCACGAGTGGGAAAATGGATTAATTCATCCAGGTGCACCAACATGGCTTCTAAAACATCATGCAGGACACGGCTGAACATAGTCTGGGACATGCCACCAACATCAGCTATGGTCAATTGAAACCTGCCGGTGGCAAAAAAATGTAGGGCTGACATCACCTTCATCTTGGGGTCAGAGTTGTAGGATACCTGTGTTGTGGTTGGAGGTGTGGTTCAAGGCGGCGTGTCAAGTTCTCTATCAACTCTTGCGAGAAGCGGTATCTGCGTATGCAGTCATGTTCATGCATGGCATCCAGGTCTGGCATTCGTCTGGGGAGAGGCGGTGCCCTGCGGAGATTTGGAAGGAATAACGAAGAGTGAGTACATCACCACACCAATGTCACTGAGGTGAGCACATGTACAACAGCTAATACACATCTACTAAATACAGAGTCTGGTCTGTGCAATACATCCAGGACACATAGGCCAGCCAGGTGATACTCCTACGAAGAGCCAGCCACAATAGTTGCATGGCAATGTTGACGTGACATGCCATTAAAATAGCTGTGGGCCAGTGTAAGTGGCCAGGCAGACACATTACATGAGTGACAGACATCCACATATCAGCATTTGAAGGATGTTATCTCATACAGACAGCTGGCGGGAGTCTCGACGCACAGGTCACATGTCATCTGAAAAACAGACAGATAACACACATTTCCATGAAGGGGTACATGTCAAAACGTGATGACACAGACATTGAGACAACGCAGATATTGCCTCATGTCAGGAAGTCATCTTCAAACCATCATGAAGATGTAACGTGTGAGTCCACATGTGGCATGGTGTGCGTATCTGTGTGTCATGCACATATGCACACACACACATGTTGGATGCTGCAACAGCAGATGGAGTTGACGGAACACCGACTGCAAGCTTATGGGAACACATGACACACACATGACATAGTCACATCGTGGCACGCTGGGAGTCACATGTCAGGTGTAATTATCCATGTACCTGGCATCAGGGGACAGTTGCGGGTGTTGGTGACTGTGCCATACCAGTGATGCAGTGCTTCACACGTGTGTCCTACGTGCACACATGTGCAAAGTGTGAAGGGGAAGTGTGCCACTTAGTGCCCCATCACACATGACATGTGTAAACAGCTCATCACACGTCTATTGTGCCACAACATGAGGAGACATGTGCCACATCACTGCCTGACACACCTAGGCCCTGCACATGAAGGACTGCACTGCCAATGACTTGATGTACAGCCTTTTGCGAGTCTGACACCTCCATTCCTTTTGTGTGCGCCTCCTATCACCAGTGTAAGCTGTGTAACGCAGTACACACGCTCTGAGGATGTGTGTACGGGCCGTACTCACGCGTGTACGGCACATACACGCGTGAATACGGGCCGTTCACCGTAGGCCATAGTGAATACGGCCCGTACTCACGCGTGTACGTGCCGTACACGCGTGAGTATGGTCCGTATCACTAGGGCCTACGGTACACCAACTATAGTGATAGGCACGTACTCACGCATGTATGGCATGTACACGGTGAGTATGGCCCGTATCACTAGGGCCTACGGTACACCAACTATAGTGATAGGCACGTACTCACGCGTGTACGGGCCATACACGTGTGAGTACGGCCTGAATCACTAGGGCCTACGGTACACCAACTATAGTGATAGGCACGTACTCACGCGTGTACGGCACATACACGCGTGAGTACGAGCCTATCACTATAGTTGGTGTACCATAGGCCATAGTGATATGGGCCGTACTCATGCATGTACGTGCCGTACACGCGTGAGTACGGCCCGTATCACTAGGGCCTACGGTACACCAACTATAGTGATAGGCACGTACTCAGGGGTGTACGCCACGTAGACGCGTGGGTACGGCCGGTATCACTAGGGCCTACGGTACACCAACTATAGTGATAGGCACGTACTCAGGCGTGTATGGCACGTACATGCTATGGCCTACGGTGAACGGCCCGTACTCACGCGTGTACGTGCCGTACACACGTGAGTACGTGCCTATCACTATAGTTGGGGTACCGTAGGCCCTAGTGATATGGGCCGTACTCACACGTGTACGGCATGTACACGCGTCAGTACGGGCCGTACTCACTATGGCCTACGGTGAACGGCCTGTACTCGCGTGACGTACACACGTGAGTAGGTGCCTGGCACTATAGTTGGTGTACCGTAGGCCCTAGTGATACGGGCCGTACTCACGCGTGTATGTGCCGTACACGTGTGAGTACGTGCCTATCACTATAGTTGGTGTACCGTAGGCCCTAGTGATATGTGCCGTACTCACGCGTGTACAGCACGTACACGCGTGAGTATGGCCCGTATCACTAGGGCCTACGGTACACCAACTATAGTGATAGGCACGTACTCACGCGTGTACGGGCCGTACACGCTCGAGTACAGGTCCGTATCCCTGTAGTGATCGTGCCCTAGGGGTACGTGTGAAACGCACCGTACCTGTGTGGGGAATTCAAAATTACAATGGGGACACATGAGTGACAAGTTTTAGGGCCTAAATGCATTTTTACATCATGTGATCTGGAAAAAGCAGTTGGCCGCAGTATACATTGTTGCAAAGTGGTTGTTGACTTGACATGATGCTGCACATTTGAAAAATGCTAATGCTGTCACTGGTGTATGTCTAAAGGGATTGGAGGAAACGTAGGATGCAAATGAGTCTGACCATTCACTCTGTACTCCTGTAAATGAAATAGGCCAGCAAGGCAGATATAAGTCAGGCAGAACCCATGAGAGGGCACTTGCCTGCACAACCTCTGATTCTTGAACACTGCTGCTGTTATTGCTTTCTCTGGCACCTTGTCCAGGTCTGTGGAGAGGGCTCAGCCCTTCACCCAGGAGGAGAATCAAGCCCTGCTGGACATGATCCTCCCACAGTACCCCATGCTGTATGGTAGACCAGGGGAGCAGGTGAGTGTTGAATCCACTAGCTTTGACTGTGCCCCTTTTTTTGTGACTGTAACTTCTGGCATTGTGTCCAGGTGTGACAGACATGCTATGTTGTTTAGAGTGGGTCCCGGGGGGGGGGGGGGGGGGGGGGGGGGGGGAAATGGCTCATGTCTCTCATGCAGAGCATGATGTGGTTCATGTGTGCACTCCTCACTTGCATTGTGCTTACTGTGACATTCACTGCATGGTGCATGGCACATTCAGCGTGGATAATCTTCTTAGGCATTCTTGTTCTATTGTCCTGCGGTGATTCAGTGGTCCCCCCGGTGTGACAGGTGACTGTACCCAGAGATGAGTGTGAGTTGAGTGGAGCTGTGGTGAGAGTGTCCAAATGATGTGTACGTCCCCTGGACATTGATGTGTGTGAATGTTCCTTGTCATGTGGGTGAGTGTCTATGTGGAGTGTTGCACCACAGCTGCATGGAGGAGGCAACAGCTCTACCCATCTGATGTGAGAAGTAAGCCGTGCTGTGTGTCTGACTTGCTGAGCTAGCCCCACGCCTGTGACACCGCCCGGGAAAGTGTTACAACAAACAAATGATGGACGGAATGCTGACAATGCAGACATTCTCCCCCAGTCAAGAGATCTGGGTTAAATCCATCGTTCTTTTGCCCACTACGCCACCCCAGTTTAGACATGGCCATATGCAAATCAGTCTTGACCCTGTGCCTCATGGGAACAGTCCAGCCCGAACTGCCAAGCCATGTCTTCCCTGGACCAGAATCAAGCATCCTAGGACCGGATTCTGGCTATCAGATCTCTTGACTGGGGGAGAATGTCTGCATTGTCAGCATTCCGTCCATCATTTGTTTGTTGTAACGCTTTTCGCCCTAAGTGGGATGGGTATTCCCAGACGTGGGACCCGTGCTCACTACGCCACTGGAGTCAAGCTATCCTGGCTGATGACGGCTGATAGCCAGAAACCGTTCCTAGGATCCTTGATTCCGGTCCAGGGAAGACATGGATTGGCAGTTCGGGCTGGACTGTTCCCATGAGGCACAGGGTCAAGACTGATTTGCATATGGCCATGTCTGAACTGGGGTGGTGTAGTGGGCAAAAGAGCGATGGATTTAACCCAGATCTCTTGACTGGGGGAGAATGTCTGCATTGTCAGCATTCCGTCCATCATTTGTTTGTTGTAACGCTTTTCGCCCTAAGTGGGATGGGTATTCCCAGACGTGGGACCCGTGCTCACTACGCCACTGGAGTCAAGCTATCCTGGCTGATGACGGCTGATAGCCTGAAACCGTTCCTAGGATGCTTGATTCCGGTCCAGGGAAGACATGGCTTGGCAGTTCGGGCTGGACTGTTCCCATGAGGCACAGGGTCAAGACTGATTTGCATATGGCCATGTCTGAACTGGGGTGGTGTAGTGGGCAAAAGAACGATGGATTTAACCCAGATCTCTTGACTGGGGGAGAATGTCTGCATTGTCAGCATTCCGTCCATCATTTGTTTGTTGTAACGCTTTTCGCCCTAAGTGGGATGGGTATTCCCAGACGTGGGACCCGTGCTCACTACGCCACTGGAGTCAAGCTATCCTGGCTGATGACGGCTGATAGCCAGAAACCGGTCCTAGGATGCTTGATTCCGGTCCAGGGAAGACATGGCTTGGCAGTTCGGGCTGGACTGTTCCCATGAGGCACAGGGTCAAGACTGATTTGCATATGGCCATGTCTGAACTGGGGTGGTGTAGTGGGCAAAAGAACGATGGATTTAACCCAGATCTCTTGACTGGGGGAGAATGTCTGCATTGTCAGCATTCCGTCCATCATTTGTTTGTTGTAACGCTTTTCGCCCTAAGTGGGATGGGTATTCCCAGACGTGGGACCCGTGCTCACTACGCCACTGGAGTCAAGCTATCCTGGCTGATGACGGCTGATAGCCAGAAACCGGTCCAGGGAAGACATGGCTTGGCAGTTCGGGCTGGACTGTTCCCATGAGGCACAGGGTCAAGACTGATTTGCATATGGCCATGTCTGAACTGGGGTGGTGTAGTGGGCAAAAGAACGATGGATTTAACCCAGATCTCTTGACTGGGGGAGAATGTCTGCATTGTCAGCATTCCGTCCATCATTTGTTTGTTGTAACGCTTTTCGCCCTAAGTGGGATGGGTATTCCCAGACGTGGGACCCGTGCTCACTACGCCACTGGAGTCAAGCTATCCTGGCTGATGACGGCTGATAGCCAGAAACCGGTCCTAGGATGCTTGATTCCGGTCCAGGGAAGACATGGCTTGGCAGTTCGGGCTGGACTGTTCCCATGAGGCACAGGGTCAAGACTGATTTGCATATGGCCATGTCTGAACTGGGGTGGTGTAGTGGGCAAAAGAACGATGGATTTAACCCAGATCTCTTGACTGGGGGAGAATGTCTGCATTGTCAGCATTCCGTCCATCATTTGTTTGTTGTAACGCTTTTCGCCCTAAGTGGGATGGGTATTCCCAGACGTGGGACCCGTGCTCACTACGCCACTGGAGTCAAGCTATCCTGGCTGATGACGGCTGATAGCCAGAAACCGGTCCTAGGATGCTTGATTCCGGTCCAGGGAAGACATGGCTTGGCAGTTCGGGCTGGACTGTTCCCATGAGGCACAGGGTCAAGACTGATTTGCATATGGCCATGTCTGAACTGGGGTGGTGTAGTGGGCAAAAGAATTATGGATTTAACCCAGATCTCTTGACTGGGGGAGAATGTCTGCATTGTCAGCATTCCGTCCATCATTTGTTTGTTGTAACGCTTTTCGCCCTAAGTGGGATGGGTATTCCCAGACGTGGGACCCGTGCTCACTACGCCACTGGAGTCAAACTATCCTGGCTGATGACGGCTGATAGCCAGAAACCGGTCCTAGGATGCTTCATTCCGGTCCAGGGAAGACATGGCTTGGCAGTTCGGGCTGGTCTGTTCCCATGAGGCACGGGGTCAAGACTGATTTGCATATGGCCATGTCTGAACTGGGGTGGTGTAGTGGGCAAAAGAACGATGGATTTAACCCAGATCTCTTGACTGGGGGAGAATGTCTGCATTGTCAGCATTCCGTCCATCATTTGTTTGTTGTAACGCTTTTCGCCCTAAGTGGGATGGGTATTCCCAGACGTGGGACCCGTGCTCACTACGCCACTGGAGTCAAGCTATCCTGGCTGATGACGGCTGATAGCCAGAAACCGTTCCTAGGATGCTTGATTCCGGTCCAGGGAAGACATGGCTTGGCAGTTCGGGCTGGACTGTTCCCATGTGGCACAGGGTCAAGACTGATTTGCATATGGCCATGTCTGAACTGGGGTGGTGTAGTGGGCAAAAGAATGATGGATTTAACCCAGATCTCTTGACTGGGGGAGAATGTCTGCATTGTCAGCATTCCGTCCATCATTTGTTTGTTGTAACGCTTTTCGCCCTAAGTGGGATGGGTATTCCCAGACGTGGGACCCGTGCTCACTACGCCACTGGAGTCAAGCTATCCTGGCTGATGACGGCTGATAGCCAGAAACCGTTCCTAGGATGCTTGATTCCGGTCCAGGGAAGACATGGCTTGGCAGTTCGGGCTGGACTGTTCCCATGAGGCACAGGGTCAAGACTGATTTGCATATGGCCATGTCTGAACTGGGGTGGTGTAGTGGGCAAAAGAACGATGGATTTAACCCAGATCTCTTGACTGGGGTAGAATGTCTGCATTGTCAGCATTCGGTCCATCATTTGTTTGTTGTAACGCTTTTCGCCCTAAGTGGGATGGGTATTCCCAGACGTGGGACCCGTGCTCACTACGCCACTGGAGTCAAGCTATCCTGGCTGATGACGACGGCTGATAGCCAGAACCCGTTCCTAGGATGCTTGATTCCGGTCCAGGGAAGATATGGCTTGGCAGTTCGGGCTGGACTGTTCCCATGAGGCACAGGGTCAAGACTGATTTGCATATGGCCATGTCTGAACTGAGGTGGTGTAGTGGGCAAAAGAACGATGGATTTAACCCAGATCTCTTGACTGGGGGAGAATGTCTGCATTGTCAGCATTCTGTCCATCATTTGTTTGTTGTAACGCTTTTCGCCCTAAGTGGGATGGGTATTCCCAGACGTGGGACCCGTGCTCACTACGCCACTGGAGTCAAGCTATCCTGGCTGATGACGGCTGATAGCCAGAAACCGTTCCTAGGATGCTTGATTCCGGTCCAGGGAAGACATGGCTTGGCAGTTCGGGCTGGACTGTTCCCATGAGGCACAGGGTCAAGACTGATTTGCATATGGCCATGTCTGAACTGGGGTGGTGTAGTGGGCAAAAGAACGATGGATTTAACCCAGATCTCTTGACTGGGGGAGAATGTCTGCATTGTCAGCATTCCGTCCATCATTTGTTTGTTGTAACGCTTTTCGCCCTAAGTGGGATGGGTATTCCCAGACGTGGGACCCGTGCTCACTACGCCACTGGAGTCAAGCTATCCTGGCTGATGACGGCTGATAGCCAGAAACCGGTCCTAGGATGCTTGATTCCGGTCCAGGGAAGACATGGCTTGGCAGTTCGGGCTGGACTGTTCCCATGAGGCACAGGGTCAAGACTGATTTGCATATGGCCATGTCTGAACTGGGGTGGTGTAGTGGGCAAAAGAACGATGGATTTAACCCAGATCTCTTGACTGGGGTAGAATGTCTGCATTGTCAGCATTCGGTCCATCATTTGTTTGTTGTAACGCTTTTCGCCCTAAGTGGGATGGGTATTCCCAGACGTGGGACCCGTGCTCACTACGCCACTGGAGTCAAGCTATCCTGGCTGATGACGGCTGATAGCCAGAACCCGTTCCTAGGATGCTTGATTCCGGTCCAGGGAAGATATGGCTTGGCAGTTCGGGCTGGACTGTTCCCATGAGGCACAGGGTCAAGACTGATTTGCATATGGCCATGTCTGAACTGAGGTGGTGTAGTGGGCAAAAGAACGATGGATTTAACCCAGATCTCTTGACTGGGGGAGAATGTCTGCATTGTCAGCATTCTGTCCATCATTTGTTTGTTGTAACGCTTTTCGCCCTAAGTGGGATGGGTATTCCCAGACGTGGGACCCGTGCTCACTACGCCACTGGAGTCAAGCTATCCTGGCTGATGACGGCTGATAGCCAGAAACCGTTCCTAGGATGCTTGATTCCGGTCCAGGGAAGACATGGCTTGGCAGTTCGGGCTGGACTGTTCCCATGAGGCACAGGGTCAAGACTGATTTGCATATGGCCATGTCTGAACTGGGGTGGTGTAGTGGGCAAAAGAACGATGGATTTAACCCAGATCTCTTGACTGGGCGAGAATGTCTGCATTGTCAGCATTCCGTCCATCATTTGTTTGTTGTAACGCTTTTCGCCCTAAGTGGGATGGGTATTCCCAGACGTGGGACCCGTGCTCACTATGCCACTGGAGTCAAGCTATCCTGGCTGATGACGGCTGATAGCCAGAAACCGGTCCTAGGATGCTTGATTCCGGTCCAGGGAAGACATGGCTTGGCAGTTCGGGCTGGACTGTTCCCATGAGGCACAGGGTCAAGACTGATTTGCATATGGCCATGTCTGAACTGGGGTGGTGTAGTGGGCAAAAGAACGATGGATTTAACCCAGATCTCTTGACTGGGGGAGAATGTCTGCATTGTCAGCATTCCGTCCATCATTTGTTTGTTGTAACGCTTTTCGCCCTAAGTGGGATGGGTATTCCCAGACGTGGGACCCGTGCTCACTACGCCACTGGAGTCAAGCTATCCTGGCTGATGACGGCTGATAGCCAGAAACCGGTCCTAGGATGCTTGATTCCGGTCCAGGGAAGACATGGCTTGGCAGTTCGGGCTGGACTGTTCCCATGAGGCACAGGGTCAAGACTGATTTGCATATGGCCATGTCTGAACTGGGGTGGTGTAGTGGGCAAAAGAACGATGGATTTAACCCAGATCTCTTGACTGGGGGAGAATGTCTGCATTGTCAGCATTCCGTCCATCATTTGTTTGTTGTAACGCTTTTCGCCCTAAGTGGGATGGGTATTCCCAGACGTGGGACCCGTGCTCACTACGCCACTGGAGTCAAGCTATCCTGGCTGATGACGGCTGATAGCCAGAAACCGGTCCTAGGATGCTTGATTCCGGTCCAGGAAAGACATGGCTTGGCAGTTCGGGCTGGACTGTTACCATGAGGCACAGGGTCAAGACTGATTTGCATATGGCCATGTCTGAACTGGGGTGGTGTAGTGGGCAAAAGAACGATGGATTTAACCCAGATCTCTTGACTGGGGGAGAATGTCTGCATTGTCAGCATTCCGTCCATCATTTGTTTGTTGTAATGCTTTTCACCCTAAGTGGGATGGGTATTCCCAGACGCGGGACCCGTGCTCACTACGCCACTGGAGTCAAGCTGTCCTGGCTGATGACAGCTGATAGCCAGAAACCGGTCCTAGGATGCTTGATTCCGGTCCAGGGAAGACATGGCTTGGCAGTTCGGGCTGGACTGTTCCCATGAGGCACAGGGTCAAGACTGATTTGCATATGGCCATGTCTGAACTGGGGTGGTGTAGTGGGCAAAAGAACGATGGATTTAACCCAGGTCTCTTGACTGGGGGAGAATGTCTGCATTGTCAGCATTCGGTCCATCATTTGTTTGTTGTAACGCTTTTCGCCCTAAGTGGGATGGGTATTCCCAGACGTGGGACCCGTGCTCACTACGCCACTGGAGTCAAGCTATCCTGGCTGATGACGGCTGATAGCCAGAAACCGGTCCTACGATGCTTGATTCCGGTCCAGGGAAGACATGGCTTGGCAGTTCGGGCTGGACTGTTCCCATGAGGCACAGGGTCAAGACTGATTTGCATATGGCCATGTCTGAACTGGGGTGGTGTAGTGGGCAAAAGAACGATGGATTTAACCCAGCTCTCTTGACTGGGGGAGAATGTCTGCATTGTCAGCATTCCGTCCATCATTTGTTTGTTGTAACACCGCCCGGGAAAGTGGCACATGTGCAGAGTGAGGTTTGTATCTGCTGTTGCCAATGGCAGGTGATTGGTCTGTGCCTGTGTGTGTCTGTGTACACTGCTGAGGTTGCGTCAGTGGCCTGGGGCATGTGACTGCTTGGAGGTGCTGTCCATCAGCCTGTTGTTGCTTGTGAAGCACAGTGTGTGCCATGATCAGGGAGTGTGTTGAACCCCTCATGCCACCTGTGTATTTTCAATGCCACGTCGTGCATTGGGGCTTACACACAGGCGAATGTCACTATGACAAAGGTGCTATTATTTGGCAGCATACTATGCCCTGTTCACAAAATCAAAGATGTTCAAATGTGTGTCTCTGTGACATGGTGCAGGTGTAGTGATGTAGCCTCACTTTCTCATCCTCACAGGTGACACCCTCCCATAAGGAGAGGGTTTGGAAGAGAGCCGTCAGGGCTGTGAATACGGTTGAGGGTCGCATTCGGCGCCTGCCACAAGTGAGGAAACGCTGGCGGGACATCCGGTGCTGGACCAGAAGGATCGCCCGGGTCCTGCTGGGGGACTCACCACCCCGAAAAAACAGCGGGCGCCAGTGACTGACCCACCAAATGAAGCGTGTCCTGGCGGTGGTCTTCCCTGACATGGATAGGCGGTTACAGGAGAGACAGCAGCAGGAAGGGGGTAGGTACATGTGTGTTTGATGTGTGTCAGCAGCTTTTGGGAGTGCTCAGTCACCTGGATACACTGCCAGGGTTTATTTGTGCAGTGCATATCCTGTTCCCCAAGTCAAGCGGTGCTTTTCTTCCTCCCTTCCCCTCCTTGACATGTGTTCCCTGGCCTGTGTGTAATCACTATTGCACATGGTCATCTAGGCTGAAAGTTAATCAAGGTGCACAATGCTTTCAGCATGGGGGGGGGGGGTCTGTGACATGTGTTGAACCCTTGCCTGTGCCCTGTCCTGTTCACTCATTTTGGGGTCCATAATTGTTGGCACTGTCCTGAGTCTCAACATAGGAGTGTGAGTTTTCAAATGGACAGACTTGCAGCATGCATGACAGATGTAATGGCCTCAGACATGATGTGCATGAGTGGGAGATATGCATAGTGCCGGGACGGTTGCTCCTGTTACAGTCAGATCATTCCAGGAACATGGAGCAGTGTGCCCACTACAGTCCCCTGAGACACCTTTTCCTAGGAATCATGTGTGGCATCAGACACTGTGCCCATTCTCTGTGTGTTCAGCATAGGTTGGCCTCTGTGGCATTGTTCCATGGCCTCATTTGTATTCATGTAAAGTGTGCTACATGTGTCCACTGTCCAAGGTGACCCCATTAGGCTTGTGCATCCTCACACTGGGCAGTGCCTGTGTGTCTATGTACAACTATCTGTTGATGGTTGTTTGTCACAAATATGTGTGGTCAGCCTCACGAGATGATGATGAGTACATATAGATTTTCTTGATGCACATTTTGGTGAACCCCGATTAAGAGGTGTAACTACTTGCTCTGTCTCCATCACATTGTCTCAGGTAGGGGGGGTTTGTGCAGGAAAGGCCTACATGTCCAAACCTAATTGTCTCCTTTCCAGGTCTTAGCTGTGTGTGATAATAGTCTGGACAGACACTCAACGGACAGTGAGCCAGGCATGTTGTGCAGGGTTTAATGTTTGTGCTTTGCAGCCTGTGTCGCAAGTGAAAATACATGTTTCCTGCTCATACCTTTTTTCCACCGGTGTGTGCTCCTGATGCTACGTTGTTTGGTCTGTGTGTGCTGACATATTTGTGGACATTCTTGGTTCACATGTGGGTGTCTCCTCAGTGCATGTGCTCCTTATTCCAACACAATTGCAGTGCCAATAGTTAATGCATTGTCCTGTGTCTGGACATGTGTGCCACTCCACATTACGGGTAGTGGGTCAGATGTGTTGCCAACTGGGTCATCATGGTACGGATGGCCATGTGACAGGTGGCATGATTCAAGTTGTTAGTCAAGATGTCTTGTGCATTGGCACTCACTACACTAGTCAACATGTCCCAATGTTTTGATGCTTTTCTTAGAGTTTTGGATCTGAAGGACAATGATGTGCCTGCATGACAGATGTCTCAAAAGGAAGTGCACAACAAATGTCCATTACATTGTTGGTGGACACGCAGGCACATTTCACACAAAGACACAGTTCTGTACACAACATTGATTTGAGATTATACATATACATGTTCCCACAGAGTGTTTGCATTTGTGTTAGTCCTCGGTTGTTGCTGATACCACCTTACGGGTGTCAAGTCATCCAGACCACCGTGATGCCATGTATATGTAAATCCTGATACCAAATTTCTTCTTAACAGTGGCTTATTTGCATTAGGCTGTCAGCTCATGCAATGACTGTGTAAATTTAGTTATTTGTGCACCTCCTTGTGTTACTTCTGTCATCCAGGTACATGTGTGTTGTGTTACAAAAGTGGCACATTCACACATTCTAAACATGTCGATTGTGTAAAGTGTTGTGATTCCCAAGGGATCACAATGTATTTCTTTAGTGTTTCTAAATTACTCACAGGTCTCTGAGTGTGGGGACACGTTCATCATTGGCGTCTGTTATTTGGCCTTGGGTGCACCAACACTGTTTCTTTCCAGTGAAGAAGAGGTGGCATGCCTTCATAGTCTGTCTGTGCTCCGCTGTTCCCAGATACTAGCTGCTCCGTAAAATTGGATATCGATGAATTAGCATTTGTGACATGATGGTTTTTTTTTAAGGTGGCATGGTGGGTGGACCAAATGAGGAGTGCAGGGCTTACAGATGTGCGGAGTATTCTAGATGTTACTCATGATGCATTTCCTGATATGCACAGTGACCTATTTTGTTTGGACTCATGTGTCAGATGTACACAGGTGAATGATTATTTCATGTCTCTTCACCTTGCACACAGCATCGTCGGGGGACACCGAGGGAGACACCGGCACGGACCAGGAGGAGGGAGCGAGCAGCGGTGCCACCACTGCTGATGATTCGGCCGAATCAAGTGGCACCGAGGGCGAGGGGAGTCAGGCGGAGGACCTGTCCAGTAACAACACTGACTACGACGCTGACGGGTCCGAAGTGGGCTCCCTGAGGGGGCAGAGGCTGCTACAACAGCTGGCAGCAGCACTCAAACTGTCACCGCCCCCTCCATTCCCATCACCGCCCTCCCACATGCTCGGGTCCCTTCTGTCCGTGCTAGTCAACAACGTGTCTCCTTCGTGCCAGGCACCGCTCCCCCTGCCCCTGTCTCCCCTGCTGCCCTCACTGCCGAGTCTGTGGACATTCAGCGGCAGTTGCAAGTTGGGCAGACATCGATCCTGACCGTCCTCCATGGACACACCAGACTGCTGACACATCTGGTGTCGTACATGGAGGGCATGTCATCAGCGATGTCTGACCAACGCATGTTGCTGAGGTCCATGGACTCGTCACTGACAGCAGCAGTGGATCTCCTGCAGCGCTGCGTCCCCCCCTACCCCAGTACCATCCACACTTCCCACTCCCATGCCTGTCCCAAGCACTCGCAGACATTCACAGGCACACACCCCACCAGACACAGGCAGCACACCAACAGGGAAGGCGAAGTGCACACCTCCTGTCACCCACACTCCAGGGTAAGTAGGCACACCCACTGGGTCTAGGGCACACAGGCAGACACGCAGCCAGAGTCAAAGTCTGCATGCCTCACTCCCAAGTCCCTCCGATGTGACTCCCCTCGGCTCCCCTGCCCCACAATCGGAGAAGGAGGCCTACTTGGCTGGGCTGGGCCTCAGCCCCACAACATCACCATCACGCAAACGGGCGAGGCACTCCGCAGGTGGGAGAGTTGAGTCCCCACCCCTGTCCACCACCACCCCAGTAGCGCTGCAACCCATCCCTCCGACCCCCCCCCCTCCTTGGGGCCTGTGGTTCCTTCGGGTGCAGGGGAGACGCTGGAGGAACTTGCCGAGGTGTGCAGCGCCATGCTGTCTTCCCCCTTTGGCGCTGCCCACCCCCTGTGGTGGAATCGTCCGTCCCTGCACCCACAACACCTTCCCCACTCCCTCCTGTCCCTGCGGTGCCTGGTCCTTTCCCACATGATGCCCCCCCAGTCACTGAACCAGAGGTGTAGTATGTGCAGGCAAGCTCGGGGAGACCCATTCATATGTGTGTCCCCCCAGGACTATGCATCTTGCATCCACATGTGGACTGACCTATGGGCCTTGGACATTTTCCCATTATCACAACATTAGTTTTGATGCTGAATAAAGCTTTTTTTTTCCAGTTGACCACTATGGTGTTTCAGGTATTGATGTTGCTGCTGATGCTCCATGAATTGGGATGGTGAACATGTGTTAGGTGTCTGGGAAATGTTGTAGTCTGCTGCTCATGGGGTGGACCCTGGTATCTGCGTGCCATCACAAGGTCTCTGAATGTAATCTTTGGTGATGTATGCTCTTGGTGTTTGGAGACATTGTCCCAAGGAGTGTTCCTTCCTCTGTGGCACCTGACATCTTCCCTGCAGTGAGTTGCACAATTATTGTGCAGACCTGTGTCTACATTTCCTTGGTGTGTGACGGATCCCTTCAACAATGGCCATGCCTGCTCATCAATGTCTCCGGCTGCATCGTCTGTGCCATCCTTGGTAGTCACTGTACTTGTGTATAGAGTATGTTGCCATGCCTTCATGTAGATTTTGTCCCTTTCCAACACTATGCATGTGTGTCCTCCCAGCCTAGCACACATATGGTACTTGTTCTGCAGGGCATTTGTGCACCTGACTCACAATGGTGGGCATTGTATCTGTGTGAAGTCCACCATATTCCTTCCATGGGAGACAACAACTTTGTGGCTGTCCCAGCACCTGTACATTCCTATCAATCCGGGTATGGGCGTGACAGTGTGTGTTCCTGTTGGCTCTCTCAGTTTAGTAGGCTTTCACATGACTATACAGTCTTGTGACATGATCTCTGTGTGTGTATAATGCTGCATCCGCCAGGGGTGGGTATGCATGTGTGATTTGTCCTCACACGCACACGTGGTGTGTCATGCAGTGGGGGAAATACATGCATCCTCATGGGGGTGGGACACTGCTGTCAGTGATGTGTTGTTATGGCACTCTCAGCATAGTCGCACATTGAGGATGCGTTTATACACCCATGGAGTTGGGGGCATCTGAGGATGATGTACACACCCCCATGTTTCTGTCCACTGATGTTAGTCCTCTGCACCCAGCCCTCATAGGTCTGTCCACTGCTGGGAGTCCTCTGCACACACCCCTCATAGGTCTGTCCACTGCTGGGAGTCCTCTGCACCCACCCCTCATATGTCTGGGCACTGCTGGGAGTGATCTGCACCCACCCCTCATATGTCTGGGCACTGCTGGGGGTCCTCTGCACCCACCCCTCATATGTCTGGGCACTGCTGGGAGTCCTCTGCACCCACCCCTCATATGTCTGGGCACTGCTGGGAGTGATAGGCACCCACCCCTCATATGTCTGGGCACTGCTGGGAGTAATAGGCACCCACCCCTCATATGTCTGGGCACTGCTGGGAGTGATAGGCACCCACCGCTCATATGTCTGGGCACTGCTGGGAGTGATAGGCACCCACCCCTCATATGTCTGGGCACTGCTGGGGGTCCTCTGCACCCACCCCTCATATGTCTGGGCACTGCTGGGAGGTCTCTGCACCCACCCCTCATATGTCAGGGCACTGCTGGGAGTGATAGGCACCCACCCCTCATATGTCTGGGCACTGCTGGGAGTGATAGGCACCCACCCCTCATATGTCTGGGCACTGCTGGGAGTGATCTGCACCCACCCCTCATATGTCTGGGCACTGCTGGGGGTCCTCTGCCCCCACCCCTCATATGTCTGGGCACTGCTGGGGGTCCTCTGCACCCACCCCTCATATGTCTGGGCACTTCTGGGAGTCCTCTGCAGACACCCCTCATAGGTCTGTCCACTGCTGCGACTCCTCTGCACACACCCCTCATAGGTCTGTCCACGGCTGGGAGTGATATGCACCCACCCACCCACCCCCTTGGCGCAGTACACTGGTGTCCTGGGCATACACCCCCACCCATCTTTACAGATAATATGCTGGTCCAGGCCGTAGTCAGACATTTGTGGCATGTGTACGCCTTTTCTCCATAATGTACTGGTGCTGTAGGGGGACGCGTGGTACGGAGCGTACCCATGACCCTCAGAGCGTGGGCACGCTCCGTACACGCGTACCCCTACATCACCACTACAATGGTGGTACGGAAAGTACACACCCTCTGGGGGGCGTGGGTACGGTCCGTACACGTGTACCCCTACATCATCACTACAATGGTGGTACGGACCGTACCCACGCTCTGGGGTCGTGGGTACGGGCCGTACCACGCATACCCCTACATCACCACTACAATGGTGGTACGGGCCATATCCACGCCCACCAGAGCGTGTGTACGGTCCGTACCACCATTGTAGTGGTGCCATAGTACGGACCGTACCCACGCTCTGAAGGTGTGTGTACGGCCCGTACCACCATTGTAGTGGTGATGTAGGGGTACGCGTGGTACGGCCCGTACACATGCTCTGGGGGCGTGGGTACGGGCCGTACCACGCGTACCCCTACGTCACCACTCCAATGGTGGTACGGACCGTACCCACGCTCTGGTGGCATGGGTACGGGCCGTACCAATATTGTAGTGGTGACATAGGAGTACGCGTGGAACGGCCTGTACCCACACTCTGGGGGCATGGGTACGGTCCTTACCACCATTGTAGTGGTGATGTAGGGGTACGCGTGGTACGGCCCGTACACATGCTCTGGGGGCGTGGGTACGGGCCGTACCACGCGTACCCCTACGTCACCGCCACTATGGTGGTACGGCCCGTACCCACACTCTGGGGGCGTGAATACGGTCCGTACCACCATTGTAGTGGTGAGGGTACGCGTCCACGTCCACGTCCACTTCCGTTGTGGTGGGACGTGGGATTGGTGGACACGCCCCCGGAGTGACCAGAGCCTGGAGGTAATTTAAGTGCCGGGCATATGTACATTTGTAATTGTGTGGGGGTTATGTTTCCTGCCCCAGCCCCCCCACCCCCCTTTGCCCCTGGGTGTGGTTCTGATCTTCTGCGGCATCTGCGTCGGTTTCTGAACACAAGGTCGTAGGCAATGAGGCCCGGGATGACGCGTAGGTTGGGGTCCATGGCTGTCCGTCGCGTACCGGGACTCCTTGCTCACGTCGTCCTCAATTTCCCGGGAGTTTTTGGCTGCAGTAAAAAATGAGCGGTGCGGAGTGACGTGGGCACGGATCGTACTTGCTGGTCCGTAAAACGCTGCCTGACTCCGTCCTGACGTCACGTACGTGCTGTCCCAGATCGGAATTGTGGGTAAATTTTTGCCGCACTTAGTTTTTTACGAATCGTAAAGAAATGGTGTTTCTGTACGAATCGTACTTGCGGGTTTGTAAGGTGTTTTTCCTGGGTACGAGTCGGACGGAGAATACACTCCGTACGACCTATCGTACCCGGGTTTTACAGGATCGGAATCGACGCCTAAATGCTAAATGCAGGAGATGCACAGCCATTTATTAAAAGAAGTAGTGTTGGACCCCCTTGCCTGTGAGAAGAATAGACATTGTGTAGTGGAAGGTGGAAGACCCTCTTGCCAGAAAGAGAGAGAGAGAGAGAGAGAGAGAGAGAGAGAGAGAGAGAGAGAGAGAGAGAGAGAGAGAGAGAGAGAGAGAGAGAGAGACATCCTGAATGCCACTTTAACACAAAGCTGTGAGGTTGTCAGTAGGAACAGTGACAATAGGATGGGAGGCGAGAGGCATGGCAGAGCACATCCCCAAAGTTGAATATCAGCTCCTGCGTAAAAGGAGACGTGCTGCCTGCATGCTCAGGGCATACAAAGTTGCAGCAACAGAAAAGGGGAAGCTTGATTTCCGTTCACTGGTGGGATAGTAAGCAGAGAGTGCCCAGCCATCCTTATCTTGACCCAAGGGCTGAAATAGAGAGGTGTGGACAGCTAGGATCAGAACCACTGTGTCTTAATCCATATCAACGAGGTGCAGGCTGGACTGAAAGCAGTAGGTAACAAGGATGGCAACGATATTTTCAGATTCCCAGCAAAAACAATTGGGAAGTACTGCTCAGGTTCCATGGCTTGCTCAGTACAATATTTAGGCTCAGCAAGAGAAGGGGGTTAGTGTAAATCAAAGATAGTGTTCACAAACACATATGATGGTATTTCTGTTTCTGAATGACTTCCATGACATAGGATGCCTTACTAAGAGTGGAGGAGTCTATATGATCCTAGTCTAAAGCATCAATCCGAAGGCATAAATCAACCTCATGAGGCTGAACTGGACCTGACAGATAGTAACATCCGGCTGTCACGCCCTCGATTGGCAGCAGGTTGTAAAGTATGTTTGTAAAGCAACTGAATTGAAGGTCTCATACGTCCTGATAGCTCATGGGTGTAACGCACCTATAGAGAATCTAGCAAACTGGAAGGCAAATGTTCTACTCTCAATAAGACAGTTCATGTGGTTACATATGGGATCTGACTGATTCTGCCCCAGCCATACCGACATGTGAGCCATCTGTCTATATCTATATGTACAATTTTCCAGCATTGTATAGCGCCCAACACCACTATCGTATGAGTGCTAAGAAATGTCACTTTTGGAAGGTCATAGGTCTGATGCACACGAGGTACAAAGCTTGCTCAGGATCACTCCTTTATCAAGGGTTGTGGAATAAAAGACACAACTGAGAGCCACGGAAGAGCAGTATGCTGGCATTGACTGGAGTTGTACCTAATCTTGAGAGAGAGGAGAGATGCGTGGGTGGCACAACGGACAATGAAAGGGAAGAAGGGTTCTAGAAATGAACACCATGGACAATCAGACCTGCCAACTCACACGGTGCCACCGTGTGTCACACGATATAGACTCATTTCACATGGTCACTAGTCGAGGAGCTGAAGTCACCCCGTGGGCACACAATTAGCTGAAACCCCTGCAGAGAGCAGGTTTCCAGGTAATATTTAGTGTGTTAGCTCAGGCGATGTCCATTACGAGGTGTGAAATCAGCGGCAGCCTCAAAAGCTTTGATTTTATTTTTTGGCAGTGGGGAAGATTGAGGCGTGTTTTGGGAGGGGGCTGTGAATTTAGATGTGTCTTAGATGCATGCTGGCACTAAGCCCTGGCCCTTTATGACCACGTCCCCTCCTCACTCGACAAAAGAAAAATTCACAAGCTGGCCGGTCTGGACAATGTGAGTGAAGGAGGTTGGTTGGATGATCGAGAACAACACTACGAACGAACAAAAGTGAAGGTGTGTGGGTGTGTGTGAGGTGGCAACCGCACAGACAACAGATGGAGGGCAGATGGGGGAACAGGAAGGTGAAGAAGTACAAGAGGGACGTATAGGAGACTGCATACAATTGTGCTTGCTGTGTGCAGTGTTTCTGGTAATATCAGGGAAAATAGCAGTAAAAAAATGTCCCACCAGACCATAGATTAGGATCACACACTTCTAAAAAAAAAAAGAAATGGCCTACACATGGCCCGGTCAGACGAGCCCTTCTGGCCGGTCTGACCCTGTCTCAGTGCTTACAGTGGAGGCACTGCTGGGGTCTTCATTACTTTTCAGTAAAGGCACTGTTGGAACGGCAGTGCTTACAGTGAAGGTTGTAATGGAATATGCAGTGATTGCAGTCGAGGCACCACTGGAATGTCTGCAGTGTTTGCAGTGGAGGGGTTCTCAGATCAGTGGTGCTTACAGATAGGACACTGATGGGATGTGTCCTGCATACATTGGAGACTCCGCTAGCTCTGTGTGCAGTGCCTAAAGCGGTGGCTTGGCTGAGTTTTGTCTGCAGTGCCTAAAGTGGATGCACTACTGTGACCTGCGTTGCGTACTTTGAAGGCACTGTTTGGAATTGCACTGTTTACTATAGAGGAACTGAAGTATATTGCTCTGCTTACAGCAGAGGCACTGCTGGGATTTGCCTCCAGTGCTTAGAGTTGCGGCACTGCCGGCATCTCCAGTGCTTACAGTAGAGGCACTTTGGGATCTACCTTGCTTACAGTGAGAGCATGATTTTTATTGTCAGGTTTACATTTAAGGCAGCCTTAGGATGTGCAGCGATTACATGGGAGGCACTACTGGATATGTCTGCATTGCCTACAGTGGAGGGACGGCTGGGATCTCTCTAGTGCATAGAGTGGAGACACTGCTATGATCTTTCTTCAGTGCCTAGAGTGGGGGCACTGCCGGGATCTTCAATGCTTATGGTAGAGGCACTCTGTTCTGATCACCAGTGGTTACAGTGGATCAATGGTTATTTGTTAAAGCGCCAGGGCTCTTGCCAGGAGACCATTGTAACTTGCACTACCCAGTGTCCCTCCCAGCGATGCTAATGACAGAACCACTACCAACACAAATACTGGCCTTCGCTCTCCTGCCAATGTGATTTCAGACTATTCCGGTCCCTCAAGTTATAAAAATGGCTTGGGTGGTAGGTGTTAGTCACTTTTAAAGTATATTGTGTTAATAAACAACTGGTGTTGTGTTCATATCTAAATTAGATAAATAGCAAATTCACGTGGCAGACTATCATAAGTGCTGCAGTTGACAATTAAGTGTCGGTGACGAACACCGGAAACTACCAGCTCAAATTAAGCACTGCAATGGCGGCAGCACCGGGGTCAGCAGTTGTCATGTTGTGATCTAGGGACAGACTGAGAAAGAGAGGGAAGGTTGGAGCACTGGCCTACAGTGAGTAATGCTCTGAATTAAATTCTAGACTTTGCCCCAAGACACAGCAAGCTACCACCTGGATTTGTGAATGAACTGGAAAGTCAGAAGTGGATGCCCTGGAGGTATGAGCTACACTGTGAATTCATGGGTTGGACACCAGTCTCTGCCTGGCACACACCTGATGTTCATTACGGGTGAGACTGATGAACATGGGAAAACCTCTTCCATAAATAGCACTCCTGGGCGATACTGTGGCTAGGCAGTGCTCTCCCCGTCATGGCTGTTTCCTGTTTCGGTGCCAAGAGTACTTACATGGAGACTTACCTGCAGCTCCCACTGGCAGCCCTCTACCCAGAGCCAGCTGGCTCTTGAGCGATGGTACTTTTAACAATGCTGGCTGTGGAAGCAGCTAATTGGCGCCTTCCTGTTCCGGACAAATTACTTTCCTTCATGAAATCTCAAAAGACATCAGTGGCAAGAGATATGCGGGTGGCACCAAGACAATGGAAGAGAAGGCAGATGTGAGAAGGCAACACCACTAACAGAGGAAATGTAGGAGGGTGGGTGCGTAGAAGGGGGAACACCATGGGCAATGGGATGGAAGGCGGACAGTTGGGTCATCGAAGGTAACACCATGGACAACTGAAGAGAAGGAGGATGGTAGCGTGGGTGGTGGCAACACCACAGGCAAGGGAAGGAGGGCGGTAGTGTGGGAGGTGGCAACACCACAGGCAGCTGAAGGAGGAAGGATGGTAGGAACAATGAGGTGAGGAAGTACAAAAGGGAGTCTGCTGAATAAGAAGCACTCTGATAGAGTGCTTCCACACCAAGAAAAAAAAGCGCCTTAAATCGAGTGAAGGGACATAAGTAATGCATCCATGCTTCTGAGCGACTTGGATAAACTCACAAAGAGGAAGGACGCCTACAGCAGCTAACCAATAAGTAGCAAAGAAATGAGAGTGAGAATGATGCCAGCCAATGGTAAGTAATGGGTGGGCTCTATGCTCATTATTAGCTAACAGTAGTCTACAAGAGACAGCATGAGCGGCCCAGTCAAGAAAAAAACTGAGCATGGGCAATAAAAACTGGTAACACTGTAGAGTTTGAACATTGCATGACTTCAACACTTTATAAAAAGAAAATAAATAGATTGTTTTTCCCAAAGAGTCCTCTTTTCTTTAGTTCAAAATATTTTATTGAATTTTATATATTAGGAAAATAACAACACAAAAAAGAGTACCGAATTAGGTACTTATACAGAATCATTAACAATGAAATGAGAGTACCTATATACAAATATTAAACACTTCTATAATATATAGTGAATCGGAAATGCAACTTAAAATGAAGTAAAGAAAATAGGGAGAAATATAAATTATCATCTATTCAAAAATTAACAGTAGAGCTTCTATTATTAACTATAGTCCATCTTGTAAATATAGAAATAAACATAGCAGTAACAAAAGAATGACTTACAAATGGGCAGATACATAGCTATCAATAGGTTCCTGAAATGTATGATACATAGAATTGTTATGAATAACACCATATAAAGATGAACTAGCACCTCTTCTAGTAAACACACCATACATGTACTGATAATGAGGAAGTTTTGATTCTAGAGCTGACATATTTATAGGAAGAATAGTAGATTTACAAATCAAAGTGTATATGAAATTGTGTAAAAATTGAATATACTTTTGATAACATACCAAACTTTGATCCAAAATTGAAATATAATATTACATTCATAAAGCATATGTTTTAATGAGCTGGTATGTAATTTTCAGTGCCAGCAAATAGAAGAAGGTAAAAGCTTAGCTTGAAATAACTTTAAAGGAGTCCACAAACAGTTAAAAAGAATATAGGAATTGGTTTGATATGAGGATACAGGAAGCCATCCTAAAACACCATTTAACCAGATTTTTTGCCAAATATCATGTGATATTGATATTGGTAACTCTTTATTCCTGAAGTTAGAAATCATATCAATATTACTCCCTTGGAATTTATACATCTTATAAATGAAAGATACAACATGGGACGAAGTAATTACAGTTTGAATATAAACTTCTAAATCCGTGGTATTATCTGTGGGAATATTACCAGAAACTGCATCCAAATTAGCATCACATAAAAGCTGATATTTCGAACAATTAGAGGAATGTGACCAAACTTCTGTTCTAAATCTTTAAATGAAAGAAAGGCATTATCATGATATACATCTTTAAGGAAGAAAATCAAATCATTTATCCAATTGTTCCAAAATGACATAGTTCTAGAAAGTTTTAGTTGTGGATAATCCCATAACGATATTTTCGTTGTGTGGGAGACAAGAGATTGAAACAAGAAATCTTGAAAAATAAGTTTAGTGGATCTTAAAATAAGAGATTTATTAAGTTACATTGAAGTATTAGACATTGTTTTTAAAGAAAACAAACGAAATGGAGCCACTGACCCCCTCTCTATAGGCAGCCATATAGGAGGATTAGTAACTTGCGAATGAATAAACCAAAGAGAACTCTGTCTTAATATAGAAGCTTTGTGATAATTAAAAAAGTTAGGTAACCCAAAACCTCCAATACACTTTACCATTTTCAATTTATTATAACTGATGCAAGGAGTTTTATTATTCCAAATGAATTTAGAAAAAAAGCTCATCAAAAGTTCTATGAAATGGGAGCGATTATCATTTTAATTGAATCTATTTCCCCCCACCAGGAAAGGTGTAAAGAATACCATTTGGACAATTTCTCTTTGATTTAAGTTAGAATATCATCACTATTTAATTGTTTTTAATATCATGAGAGAAAAGGACACCTAAATACTTACATTTCTCTCTCTCTGCCAAAATATATCCTGAATAGGCATTATGTCAGGCGTGCAATATACATTTAAAGGAAAGAATTCTGTTTTGTTTTATTTAATTTATATCCAGAAATTTGAAAGTATAACGATATTACATTAAGTAAGGGAGGAAATGATGTTTCAGGATTACTGATGAGCAAAAGAACATCATCTGCATAAGCTAATATTTTTACAGTGATATCATTAATATTCACACTATTAACTTCTGTACATTTTCTAATAGCAGTAAGCAGAGATTCTATAACTAGAAGAAAAAGTAAAGGAGACAAAGGACAGCCTTGTCTTGTACCCTAAAAACAAAATAAATATTAAAAATATGCCTATTATAAATATGCCCATTTATAAAATGTCTAGCAAATGGCTTGGTATATAAAGCTGATATCATGCGAACAAAAGTCTCACCAAAATTAAACATAGCTAATGACTGGAATAAAAATTGCCAGTGAACTTCATCAAAAGCCTTTTCTGCATCTAGTGTCAACACTCCAGATGGTACTGATAATGTAGATACTTTCTCAATAGCATGAAGTAACACTTTGGTATTGTTTGCGAAGTATCTAAGTTTCATAAAACCAGATTGATCAGATGTACCAAGAGAATCAAGGACAGAGGACAATCTGGTTGCAAGTATTTTGGCATATAGTTTACAATCTTGATTTATTAAAGAAATTGGCCTATCATTGGAGACAACAGTAGGATCTTTGTTAGGTTTTGGAAGAACAAAAATTAATGCTTCTGTGAATGAACCAGAAGTTGTTCTTTGTGTACTAAAAGAATTAAATAGTTGGAGCAGGTATTGCACAAGATATGGAGCAAACACCTTCTAAAATGTAGCCTGGATTTTGGATCTCTGACATATTATCGACAGACACATTATCGAACTACAGAAATATCGCATCAAATATATCGACACTAATATCGACACTACAATATCGTAATACAATTATATCGATCACACAAAAATCGCACACATAAATATCGCAATACTAAATATCGACATGAGTAAATAAATATGACACATGTCACAAATATCGATAACCAAAATATAGACATCAATAATATCGTTTTTTTTAAATATATCGACAATTTTAATACTAATAAAACCAATACTTTAAACAACATAAAGACAATATTTTCCCAAAACAAACGTTTTCAAATAAGATTCTACTTAAACATAAACATAACATTTATAGCGATCTCAATATTTAACAACATAATAAAAAAACACTGAAATAATTATCACATTGGCATTTCGAACACATTTAAAAAAAATCACTACACATTATAAACAATCTTTTTATATATAATTATTTAAAACTCTCCTCCTTTAAAACTAAATATACTCTTACTTAGCATTTTCCATAAAAGGAAACCAATTAACTTAAAAAAATTCAAACCATCCATTAGAAAGCCCACATACAGAAAACAACCAATAACATTCAAGAAACAATTTAAAACCACTATATAAACCAATTAAAACAAGTCTTCTACTGTGCCTTAAACCAAAGCATTGAACGAAGAAGAAACTCTGCTAAACAGAAGAAACCTACATCCTACTACTATTCTAAAAACGCAAGTAAATATTCTTTTCTAACTAAACTGCCAAATTAAACTAAAACACTAATTTATCTTTACTCAAATAAATAACTAACTTATATATTCCGGGCCCGATTCACAGAACAAACTTAAGACAAAATCCTAAACTTAGTACCATTTTGTACCGGGGCCGGAAGCTCCGCCCCCGGGCCGGAATTTCCGGCCCGAGTGCGGACGTAAAGTTAGGAGTCGTAAATCCATTCTGTGAATAGCAAAAGTAGTAAGTTTATTCTGTGAATCACAAAAGTAGTAAGTTCATTCTGTGAATACCAGAAGTAGTAAGTGCATTCTGTGAATACCAAAATGGTACTAAGTTTAGGATTTTGTCTTAAGTTTGTTCTGTGAATCGGGCCCTCCATCTCTTTATGTTTCCACTACAGATATTACTCCAAACAGCTAAAGAAAATATTGAAGATTGCCAGAAAAGACGCACTAAAAAGTAAGTATACTATCAAAATACTTTATAAAATATTAATTAAATCCTACTCAAACCCCAAAACATCCTAAACCCCTAAACAAATCCATGTTCTCTTTTTTAAGTTTTAAAAAACCTGTATAAATTAACACCTATAGTCTATACCACTGGGCATGAGGGAAGACTCTGTTTGCTTAGGGAGAGGTTGGGCTACTCCATCTTATTTATTAGGGAGGAGGGGCACATAGTAAGAGGGGTAGGGGACGGGGGTACATTGACATGTGGTGGGGGAGGAGGGGGTAGAGAACTGGGTGGGAAGGTTGTTCCTTCTCCTGAATAATTGGTCTTGATGATAAATGTGTGGTACTTCCGGGACAGATGAAGGCAGGGGAATGTTTTTTGAGTTGTTGATTTGTAAAACAATAAAATACGTTTCAACAAAAAAAATATAGTCTATACCAAACAGCAATACCACCCCACTTAAAAAACTAAACCAACCAAAACAATATATTTTCTTTAACTTTCAGAGACTACATCAACTAAACAGCATTTTGTCTACAAACAACATCTTCATTCAAATACAACCAAAAACACTTGGTAAGTATATATAAAAAAAATGCTTTTTTGCTATTTTCATTTAAATATATAAAGTACTATTACATATATTTTCATATACATTTTTTCCAGATTTCTAACACATCAAGATGACAGAAGAAGCCCAATTTATAACTTCGCAGAAAGGAAAATTCCTATTGTGTTACATGGGTTACACATACACCCAAGAAAAGCAGACGGACCGAAAAGTGAACTGGAAGTGTACTAAATATTATTCGAACAAATGCTACGGATGAGCAACAACAAGAGAAACAACTGTACTATATACAAGAGAGCATAACCATCCACCCAATCTCTCTGAAATAGAAGTCAGATCAACCCTTGAAAATATCAAAGAATTAAGCACTGGTTCACAAACTGCTACAAGTGTAATCCTAAAAGAACTATTACCTAGAGTGCCCAAAGAAGCAAGAGGTCAATTACCATCAATTGCTTCTATAAAAAGAACTATTGCTAGGACCAAAAAAGCAACCACGACAACTATACCATCCCCTAAAACTTTTCAAGAGATCATCATTCCACCAGAATTAACTATCACCCACAATAATGAACCTTTTATTTTTTTTGATAACAAAAGCACAGAAAAAAGAATCATAATGTTTGCTACTGCAAAAAATATAACTAAACTGCAACAATGCCAAACATGGATGATGGATGGCACCTTTACAATATGCCCAAAACCATTCTACCAGCTTTACACAATACACGGTCAATATCACAACACTTCCATACCTTTAATTTATGCACTATTACCTAACAAACAAAACACAACATATAATGAAATGCTAGGAAAACTAAAACAAGAATCAAATGAGTTTTACCCTCAAAGAATTATCATAGACTTTGAGCAAGCCATGATAAATTGCATTCTAAAACTGTACCCCCATACAGCTATCCAAGGATGTTACTTCCATCTAAACCAATGTATATGGAGACATTTACAAAAATCTTCACTAAGTGTAGAATATGCCACTAACATAAGTTTTGCACATCAAATAAAACTTCTAACAGCCCTAGCTTATGTACCAACCACAGATGTTGCAGAACATTACAATCTTTTATCAGAAAGTCCATTCTACAAACAAAATGAAGTAAAGTTATCTCCCCTCTTAGATTATTTTGAGGATACCTGGGTGGGGAGACTACACAGATCAGGCCATAGACGTCAGCCCAAGTTCCAAATACCTTGGTGGAATGTATATGTAAGTACACTCAACCAACAAGCCAAAACTAACAACGCCGTCGAGGGCTGGCATAATGCATTCCTAACTTCTACTGGGAGAACAACTCCAACACTACATAAACTACTAATTGCCATACAAAAGGAACAAAGTTTCCAAGAATTAAGAATGCAACAATCTGTCCTACAATTAAAACCAAAACAATCTAGACAAACTACTCAAATGTATAATTACCTACAACAACAGGTACAGCTATACCGATCCACAAGAGGACTTGAGTACTTAAATATAATAGCTCAAATTCTCTTCTAAACCCTTTCCTAAATATTAACCCACAATTCTAGTAAAACAACTATCACAACATAAACAAACCACTTTATGATATCACATATTTAATTATGTGGTCTAAAATATATAAATCAATTATATCGACATATATTTAGACAACATAATTAAACAAACCAAGTACACAACAACAATATTAAATATATAATGTTTGGCCACCAACAATTAAAATATTTAAATTAACTTACCTGTGTAGTTGCTCCAATGGGATAATAACATTCCTTCCAAATAAATCCAGGTAGTTCAAAATCCATAGGTATCCAAAAAAATTCCAAATAAAATGTAAAAATACAACTGTTTATCGAAAACAACGTCAACGCAAAAAAACGACTATGCATTAACCATAAAAATCCCGAAAAATATTAAAAAGGTAAATAACCGCTCCTGGAAACCCGAACAATAAAGGAAGTGTAAAATAAAGATTAGTAAACACAACTAATACACACTTCCTTTAAAAAAAATATGGTGTTTGAAACCTACGAAAATATCTTCTCCGTAAAACCTACAAAAGAGAAACAAACATTCCCACCCACACACAAACACACATAAGGCACCTAAAAACATCACTACAAACGTAATTCAAACACTATAAAACTTTAACACACCAAAATAACAAAACACTAACAAAGCCACAAACACGGAACACAACGTAAATTATAAAACCGTATACAAACTATTACTAACACCCTAACTTCTAAAACATCAATCCATACACACTTATTACAACATTACTACTTCCACAAAACACTTAAAACTATTTAATAATAAAGAAAATAACTCTTACCTTCTCAAACGCGAAACAGCTCCCGACCGCGACCTGGATTCGACCAAAATAACCCAAAACAACAGCGAGCGGTTACAAAATAAAAGACCCAAACAAACATAACAACTTAAAAAATACCAATAAATGCCCTAACTATTTATTTAACATTACACATTACTTTAAAAATTAGTAAAACATTAGAATAAAATACTCAAAAAGAATACCTATTTTTTTTATCTATGTGAAAATTATTTAACGTATTAAAATAAATATAATAAATAAAATATTTTTATTAATATATCAATAAAACTGTATATATTACCAAAATAAATAGATGAACATGATATAATTAATATATTGTATCTACAACATACCAAAAAAAATAAAAAAATACATATTCTAAAATGTAAACAATTTCAATATTAATTATGTAATATAAATATTAATAATTAAAATATATTAATCATATATTTCAAAACATACAATTTCTTATAAATTCAAATAAAGTCTAAAAATTTTGAGAGCACACAATATAAATTTATAAATATTAAACAGCTATAAAAATCTGATTTTTTTATTTTTAATTATTTTCTGTGTTCATATATTCATTTCCAAAATATATATTAAACAAATATATATCCATTATAAACAAATTATGACTATAATACAAATGTTAAATATTAATAATGTTATTACATGTTTATTTCAATGATTTAATTATTAGAATATGCGTAATAATAAACAATATTTTCTCTCTAATGAATATACATTCCAACAACTATAAAACAAATCTTATTTTCCTTTCTACTATTTTATAAAAAAAATTGGAATTTGCATTCTGATATAACTTCTATCTTTTATCCAACCAAAACTAAAATCTACAGATTTTTTGTAAATTAAAACAAATTAATGTAACTGTTCCTATTCAACTCTATATTTAATTCTAATATTTGCTATTTACCAAACTTAATTAACATACTACTCCCACTACAGACTGAACTTAATTAATTTACTATTCTCACTCCAACCTATCTTAAATTATAGTAGGTGCTGGACACTGAACTAAATTAATTTACTATTCCCACTCCACTCTATATTTAATTAAGATAAGTGCTGGACACTGAACTTAATTAATTTACTATTCTCACTCCAATCTATATTTAATTAGGGTAGATGCTGGACACTGAACTTAATTAATTTACTATTCCCACTCTAGTCTATATTTAATTAAGATAAATGCTGGACACTGAACATAATTAATTTACTATTCTCACTCCAACCTATATTAAATTAGAGAAGGTGCTGGACACTGAACTTAATTAATTTACTATTCCCACTCCACTCTATATTTAATTAAGATAAGTGCTGGACACTGAACTTAATTAATTTACTATTCTCACTCCAATCTATATTTAATTAGGGTAGATGCTGGACACTGAACTTAATTAATTTACTATTCCCACTCCACTCTATATTTAATTAAGATAACTGCTGGACTCTGAACTTAATTAATTTAATATTCTCACTCCAATCTATATTTAATTAGGGTAGATGCTGGACACTGAACTTAATTAATTTACTATTCCCACTCTAGTCTATATTTAATTAAGATAAGTGCTGGACACTGAACATAATTAATTTACTATTCTCACTCCAACCTATATTTAATTAGAGTATGTGCTGGACACTGAACTGAATTAATTTACTATTCCCACTCCAGTCTATATTTAATTAAGATAAGTGCTGAACACTGAACTTAATTAATTTACTATTCTCACTCCAACCTATATTACATTAGAGTAGGTGCTGGACACTGAACTTAATTAATTAACTATTCCCACTCCACTCTATATTTAATTAAAATAAGTGCTGGACACTTAACTTAATTAATTTACTATTCTCACTCCAACCTATATTTTATTAGAGTATGTGCTGGACACTGAACTTAATTAATTTACTATTCTCACTCCAATCTATATTTAATTAGGGTAGATGCTGGACACTGAACTTAATTAATTTACTATTCCCACTCTAGACTATATTTAATTAAGATAAGTGCTGGACACAGAACATAATTAATTTACTATTCTCACTCCAACCTATATTAAATTAGAGTAGGTGCTGGACACTGAACTTAATTAATTTACTATTCCCACTCCACTCTATATTTAATTAAGATAACTGCTGGACACTGAACTTAATTAATTTACTATTCTCACTCCAATCTAAATTTAATTAGGGTAGATGCTGGACACTGAACTTAAATAATTTACTATTCCCACTCCACTCTATATTTAATTAAGATAACTGCTGGACACTGAACTTAATAAATTTACTATTCTCACTCCAATCTATATTTAATTAGGGTAGATGCTGGACACTGAACTTAATTAATTTACTATTCCCACTCCAGTCTATATTTAATTAGGATAAGTGCTGGACACTGAACTTAATTAATTTACTATTCTCACTCCAACCTATATTACATTAGAGTAGGTGCTGGACACTGAACTTAATTAATTAACTATTCCCACTCCAGTCTATATTACATTAGAGTAGGTGCTGGACACTGATCTTAATTAATTAACTATTCCCACTCCAGTCTATATTTAATTAAGATAAGTGGTGGACACTGAACTTAATTAATTTACTATTCTCACTCCAACCTATATTTAATTAGGGTATGTGCTGGACACTCAACAGAATTAATTTACTATTCCCACTCCAGTCTATATTTAATTAAGATAAGTGCTGGACACTGAACTTAATTAATTTACTATTCTCACTCCAACCTATATTACATTACAGTAGGTGCTGGACACTGAACTTAATTAATTAACTATTCCCACTCCAGTCTATATTTAATTAGGATAAGTGCTAGACACTGAACTTAATTAATTTACTATTCTCACTCCAACCTATATTTTATTAGAGTATGTGCTGGACACAGAACTTAATTAATTTACTATTCCCACTCCAATCTATATTTAATTAAGATAAGTGCTGGACACTGAACGTAATTAATTTACTATTCTCACTCCAATCTATATTTAATTAGGGTAGATGCTGGACACTGAACTTAATTAATTTACTATTCCCACTCTAGTCTATATTTATTTAAGAGAAGTGCTGGACACTGAACAGAATTAATTTACTATTCTCACTCCAACTTATATTAAATTAGAGTAGGTGCTGGACACTGAACTTAATTAATTTACTATTCCCACTCCACTCTATATTTAATTAAGATAACTGCTGGACACTGAACTTAATTAATTTACTATTCTCACTCCAATCTATATTTAATTAGGGTAGATGCTGGACACTGAACTTAATTAATTTACTATTCCCACTCCACTCTATATTTAATTAAGATAACTGCTGGACACTGAACTTAATTAATTTACTATTCTCACTCCAATCTATATTTAATTAGAGTAGATGCTGGACACTGAACTTAATTAATTTACTATTCCCACTCTAGTCTATATTTAATTAATATAAGTGCTGGACACTGAACATAATTAATTTACTATTCTCACTCCAACCTATATTAAATTAGAGTAGGTGCTGGACACTGAACATAATTAATTAACTATTCCCACTCCAGTCTATATTACATTAGAGTAGGTGCTGGACACTGAACTTAATTAATTAACTATTCCCACTCCAGTCTATATTTAATTAGGATAAGTGCTGGACACTGAACTTAATTAATTTACTATTCTCACTCCAACCTATATTATATTAGAGTAGGTGCTGGACACTGAACTTAATTAATTAACTATTCCCACTCCAGTCTATATTACATTAGAGTAGGTGCTGGACACTGAACTTAATTAATTAACTATTCCCACTCTAGTCTATATTTAATTAAGATAAGTGGTGGACACTGAACTTAATTAATTTACTATTCTCCCTCCAACCTATATTTAATTAGAGTATGTGCTGGACACTCAACAGAAATAATTTACTATTCCCACTCCAGTCTATATTTAATTAAGATAAGTGCTGGACACTGAACTTAATTAATTTACTATTCTCACTCCAACCTATATTACATTACAGTAGGTGATGGACACTGAACTTAATTAATTAACTATTCCCACTCCAGTCTATATTTAATTAAGATAAGTGCTGGACACTGAACTTAATTAATTTACTATTCTCACTCCAACCTATATTTTATTAGAGTATGTGCTGGACACAGAACTTAATTAATTTACTATTCCCACTCCAATCTATATTTAATTAAGATAAGTGCTGGACACTGAGCTTAATTAATTTACTATTCTCACTCCAATCTATATTTAATTAGGGTGGATGCTGGACACTGAACTTAATTAATTTACTATTCCCACTCTAGTCTATATTTAATTAAGATAAGTGCTGGACACTGAACATAATTAATTTACTATTCTCACTCCAACCTATATTAAATTAGAGTAGCTGCTGGACACTGAACTTAATTAATTAACTATTCCCACTCCACTCTATATTTAATTAAGATAACTGCTGGACACTGAACTTAATTAATTTACTATTCTCACTCTAACCTATATTAAATTAGGGTAGGTGCTGGACACTGAACTAAATTAATTTACTATTCCCTCTCCAGTCTATATTAAATTACAATAAGTGCTGGACACTGAACTTAATTAATTTCCTATTCTCACTCCAACCTATATTTAATTGTAGTATGTGTGGACACTGAACTGAATTAATTTACTATTCCCACTCCAATCTATATTTAATTAAGATAAGTGCTGGACACTGAACTTAATTAATTTACTATTCTCACTCCAAACTATATTACATTAGAGTAGGTGCTGGACACTGAACTTAATTAATTAACTATTCCCTCTCAAGTCTATATTTAATTAAGATAAGTGGTGGACACTGAACTTAATTAATTTACTATTCTCACTCCAACCTATATTTAATTAGAGTATGTGCTGGACACTCAACAGAATTAATTAATTATTCCCACTCCAGTCTATATTTAATTAAGATAAGTGCTGGACACTGAACTTAATTAATTTACTATTCTCACTCCAACCTATATTTTATTAGAGTATGTGCTGGACACAGAACTTAATTAATTTACTATTCCCACTCCACTCTATATTTAATTAAGATAACTGCTGGACACTGAACTTAATAAATTTACTATTCTCACTCCAATCTATATTTAATTAGGGTAGATGCTGGACACTGAACTTAATTAATTTACTATTCCCACTCCAGTCTATATTTAATTAAGATAAGTGCTGGACACTGAACTTAATTAATTTACTATTCTCACTCCAACCTATATTACATTAGAGTAGGTGCTGGACACTGAACTTAATTAATTAACTATTCCCACTCCAGTCTATATTACATTAGAGTAGGTGCTGGACACTGATCTTAATTAATTAACTATTCCCACTCCAGTCTATATTTAATTAAGATAAGTGGTGGACACTGAACTTAATTAATTTACTATTCTCACTCCAACCTATATTTAATTAGGGTATGTGCTGGACACTCAACAGAATTAATTTACTATTCCCACTCCAGTCTATATTTAATTAAGATAAGTGCTGGACACTGAACTTAATTAATTTACTATTCTCACTCCAACCTATATTACATTACAGTAGGTGCTGGACACTGAACTTAATTAATTAACTATTCCCACTCCAGTCTATATTTAATTAGGATAAGTGCTAGACACTGAACTTAATTAATTTACTATTCTCACTCCAACCTATATTTTATTAGAGTATGTGCTGGACACAGAACTTAATTAATTTACTATTCCCACTCCAATCTATATTTAATTAAGATAAGTGCTGGACACTGAACGTAATTAATTTACTATTCTCACTCCAATCTATATTTAATTAGGGTAGATGCTGGACACTGAACTTAATTAATTTACTATTCCCACTCTAGTCTATATTTATTTAAGAGAAGTGCTGGACACTGAACAGAATTAATTTACTATTCTCACTCCAACTTATATTAAATTAGAGTAGGTGCTGGACACTGAACTTAATTAATTTACTATTCCCACTCCACTCTATATTTAATTAAGATAACTGCTGGACACTGAACTTAATTAATTTACTATTCTCACTCCAATCTATATTTAATTAGGGTAGATGCTGGACACTGAACTTAATTAATTTACTATTCCCACTCCACTCTATATTTAATTAAGATAACTGCTGGACACTGAACTTAATTAATTTACTATTCTCACTCCAATCTATATTTAATTAGAGTAGATGCTGGACACTGAACTTAATTAATTTACTATTCCCACTCTAGTCTATATTTAATTAATATAAGTGCTGGACACTGAACATAATTAATTTACTATTCTCACTCCAACCTATATTAAATTAGAGTAGGTGCTGGACACTGAACATAATTAATTAACTATTCCCACTCCAGTCTATATTACATTAGAGTAGGTGCTGGACACTGAACTTAATTAATTAACTATTCCCACTCCAGTCTATATTTAATTAGGATAAGTGCTGGACACTGAACTTAATTAATTTACTATTCTCACTCCAACCTATATTATATTAGAGTAGGTGCTGGACACTGAACTTAATTAATTAACTATTCCCACTCCAGTCTATATTACATTAGAGTAGGTGCTGGACACTGAACTTAATTAATTAACTATTCCCACTCTAGTCTATATTTAATTAAGATAAGTGGTGGACACTGAACTTAATTAATTTACTATTCTCCCTCCAACCTATATTTAATTAGAGTATGTGCTGGACACTCAACAGAAATAATTTACTATTCCCACTCCAGTCTATATTTAATTAAGATAAGTGCTGGACACTGAACTTAATTAATTTACTATTCTCACTCCAACCTATATTACATTACAGTAGGTGATGGACACTGAACTTAATTAATTAACTATTCCCACTCCAGTCTATATTTAATTAAGATAAGTGCTGGACACTGAACTTAATTAATTTACTATTCTCACTCCAACCTATATTTTATTAGAGTATGTGCTGGACACAGAACTTAATTAATTTACTATTCCCACTCCAATCTATATTTAATTAAGATAAGTGCTGGACACTGAGCTTAATTAATTTACTATTCTCACTCCAATCTATATTTAATTAGGGTGGATGCTGGACACTGAACTTAATTAATTTACTATTCCCACTCTAGTCTATATTTAATTAAGATAAGTGCTGGACACTGAACATAATTAATTTACTATTCTCACTCCAACCTATATTAAATTAGAGTAGCTGCTGGACACTGAACTTAATTAATTAACTATTCCCACTCCACTCTATATTTAATTAAGATAACTGCTGGACACTGAACTTAATTAATTTACTATTCTCACTCTAACCTATATTAAATTAGGGTAGGTGCTGGACACTGAACTAAATTAATTTACTATTCCCTCTCCAGTCTATATTAAATTACAATAAGTGCTGGACACTGAACTTAATTAATTTCCTATTCTCACTCCAACCTATATTTAATTGTAGTATGTGTGGACACTGAACTGAATTAATTTACTATTCCCACTCCAATCTATATTTAATTAAGATAAGTGCTGGACACTGAACTTAATTAATTTACTATTCTCACTCCAAACTATATTACATTAGAGTAGGTGCTGGACACTGAACTTAATTAATTAACTATTCCCTCTCAAGTCTATATTTAATTAAGATAAGTGGTGGACACTGAACTTAATTAATTTACTATTCTCACTCCAACCTATATTTAATTAGAGTATGTGCTGGACACTCAACAGAATTAATTAATTATTCCCACTCCAGTCTATATTTAATTAAGATAAGTGCTGGACACTGAACTTAATTAATTTACTATTCTCACTCCAACCTATATTTTATTAGAGTATGTGCTGGACACAGAACTTAATTAATTTACTATTCCCACTCCAATCTATATTTAATTAAGATAAGTGCTGGACACTGAGCTTAATTAATTTACTATTCTCACTCCAATCTATATTTAATTAGGGTAGATGCTGGACACTGAACTTAATTAATTTACTATTCCCACTCTAGTCTATATTTAATTAAGATAAGTGCTGGACACTGAACATAATTAATTTACTATTCTCACTCCAACCTATATTAAATTAGAGTAGCTGCTGGACACTGAACTTAATTAATTAACTATTCCCACTCCACTCTATATTTAATTAAGATAACTGCTGGACACTGAACTTAATTAATTTACTATTCTCACTCCAACCTATATTAAATTAGGGTAGGTGCTGGACACTGAACTAAATTAATTTACTATTCCCTCTCCAGTCTATATTAAATTAAAATAAGTGCTGGACACTGAACTTAATTAATTTCCTATTCTCACTCCAACCTATATTTAATTGTAGTATGTGTGGACACTGAACTGAATTAATTTACTATTCCCACTCCAATCTATATTTAATTAAGATAAGTGCTGGACACTGAACTTAATTAATTTACTATTCTCACTCCAAACTATATTACATTAGAGTAGGTGCTGGACACTGAACTTAATTAATTAACTATTCCCACTCAAGTCTATATTTAATTAAGATAAGTGGTGGACACTGAACTTAATTAATTTACTATTCTCACTCCAACCTATATTTAATTAGAGTATGTGCTGGACACTCAACAGAATTAATTTACTATTCCCACTCCAGTCTATATTTAATTAAGATAAGTGCTGACACTGAACTTAATTAATTTACTATTCTCACTCCAACCTATATTACATTACAGTAGGTGCTGGACACTGAACTTAATTAATTAACTATTCCCACTCCAGTCTATATTTATTTAAGATAAGTGCTAGACACTGAACGTAATTAATTTACTATTCTCACTCCAATCTATATTTAATTAGGGTAGATGCTGGACACTGAACTTAATTAATTTACTATTCCCACTCTAGTCTATATTTATTTAAGAGAAGTGCTGGACACTGAACATAATTAATTTACTATTCTCACTCCAACCTATATTAAATTAGAGTAGGTGCTGGACACTGAACTTAATTAATTTACTATTCCCAATCCACTCTATATTTAATTAAGATAACTGCTGGACACTGAACTTAATTAATTTACTATTCTCACTCCAATCTATATTTAATTAGGGTAGATGCTGGACACTGAACTTAATTAATTTACTATTCCCACTCCACTCTATATTTAATTAAGATAACTGCTGGACACTGAACTTAATTAATTTACTATTCTCACTCCAATCTATATTTAATTAGGGTAGATGCTGGACACTGAACTTAATTAATTTACTATTCCCACTCTAGTCTATATTTAATTAATATAAGTGCTGGACACTGAACATAATTAATTTACTATTCTCACTCCAACCTATATTAAATTAGAGTAGGTGCTGGACACTGAACTTAATTAATTAACTATTCCCACTCCAGTCTATATTACATTAGAGTAGGTGCTGGACACTGAACTTAATTAATTAACTATTCCCACTCCAGTCTATATTTAATTAGGATAAGTGCTGGACACTGAACTTAATTAATTTACTATTCTCACTCCAACCTATATTACATTAGAGTAGGTGCTGGACACTGAACTTAATTAATTAACTATTCCCACTCCAGTCTATATTACATTAGAGTAGGTGCTGGACACTGAACTTAATTAATTAACTATTCCCACTCCAGTCTATATTTAATTAAGATAAGTGGTGGACACTGAACTTAATTAATTTACTATTCTCCCTCCAACCTATATTTAATTAGAGTATGTGCTGGACACTCAACAGAATTAATTTACTATTCCCACTCCAGTCTATATTTAATTAAGATAAGTGCTGGACACTGAACTTAATTAATTTACTATTCTCACTCCAACCTATATTACATTACAGTAGGTGATGGACACTGAACTTAATTAATTAACTATTCCCACTCCAGTCTATATTTAATTAAGATAAGTGCTGGACACTGAACTTAATTAATTTACTATTCTCACTCCAACCTATATTTTATTAGAGTATGTGCTGGACACAGAACTTAATTAATTTACTATTCCCACTCCAATCTATATTTAATTAAGATAAGTGCTGGACACTGAGCTTAATTAATTTACTATTCTCACTCCAATCTATATTTAATTAGGGTAGATGCTGGACACTGAACTTAATTAATTTACTATTCCCACTCTAGTCTATATTTAATTAAGATAAGTGCTGGACACTGAACATAATTAATTTACTATTCTCACTCCAACCTATATTAAATTAGAGTAGCTGCTGGACACTGAACTTAATTAATTAACTATTCCCACTCCACTCTATATTTAATTAAGATAACTGCTGGACACTGAACTTAATTAATTTACTATTCTCACTCCAACCTATATTAAATTAGGGTAGGTGCTGGACACTGAACTAAATTAATTTACTATTCCCTCTCCAGTCTATATTAAATTAAAATAAGTGCTGGACACTGAACTTAATTAATTTACTATTCTCACTCCAACCTATATTTAATTGTAGTATGTGTGGACACTGAACTGAATTAATTTACTATTCTCACTCCAATCTATATTTAATTAGGGTAGATGCTGGACACTGAACTTAATTAATTTACTATTCCCACCCCGCTCTATATTTAATTAAGATAACTGCTGGACACTGAAATTAATTAATTTACTATTCTCACTCCAATCTATATTTAATTAGGGTAGATGCTGGACACTGAACTTAATTAACTTACTATTCCCACTCTAGTCTATATTTAATTAATATAAGTGCTGGACACTGAACATAATTAATTTACTATTCTCACTCCAACCTATATTAAATTAGAGTAGGTGCTGGACACTGAACTTAATTAATTAACTATTCCCACTCCAGTCTATATTACATTAGAGTAGGTGCTGGACACTGAACTTAATTAATTAACTATTCCCACTCCAGTCTATATTTAATTAAGATAAGTGCTGGACACTGAACTTAATTAATTTACTATTCTCACTCCAACCTATATTACATTAGAGTAGGTGCTGGACACAGAACTTAATTAATTAACTATTCCCACTCCAGTCTATATTACATTAGAGTAGGTGCTGGACACTGAACTTAATTAATTAACTATTCCCACTCCAGTCTATATTTAATTAAGATAAGTGGTGGACACTGAACTTAATTAATTTACTATTCTCACTCCAACCTATATTTAATTAGAGTATGTGCTGGACACTCAACAGAATTAATTTACTATTCCCACTCCAGTCTATATTTAATTAAGATAAGTGCTGGACACTGAACTTAATTAATTTACTATTCTCACTCCAACCTATATTACATTACAGTAGGTGATGGACACTGAACTTAATTAATTAACTATTCCCACTCCAGTCTATATTTAATTAAGATAAGTGCTGGACACTGAACTTAATTAATTTACTATTCTCACTCCAACCTATATTTTATTAGAGTATGTGCTGGACACAGAACTTAATTAATTTACTATTCCGACTCCAATCTATATTTAATTAAGATAAGTGCTGGACACTGAACTTAATTAATTTACTATTCTCACTCCAATCTATATTTAATTAGGGTAGATGCTGGACACTGAACTTCATTAATTTACTATTCCCACTCTAGTCTATATTTAATTAAGATAAGTGCTGGACACTGAACATAATTAATTTACTATTCTCACTCCAACCTATATTAAATTAGAGTAGCTGCTGGACACTGAACTTAATTAATTAACTATTCCCACTCCACCCTATATTTAATGAAGATAACTGCTGGACACTGAACTTAATTAATTTACTATTCTCACTCCAACCTATATTAAATTAGGGTAGGTGCTGGACACTGAACTAAATTAATTTACTATTCCCTCTCCAGTCTATATTAAATTAAAATAAGTGCTGGACACTGAACTTAATTAATTTCCTATTCTCACTCCAACCTATATTTAATTATAGTATGTGTGGACACTGAACTGAATTAATTTACTATTCCCACTCCAATCTATATTTAATTAAGATAAGTGCTGGACACTGAACTTAATTAATTTACTATTCTCACTCCAAACTATATTAAATTACAGTAGGTGCTGGACAATGAACTTAATTAATTTACTATTCCTACTCCAGTCTATATTTAATTAAGATAAGTGCTGGACACTGAACTTAATTAATTTACTATTCTGACTGAAATCTATATTTAATTATGGGATTAGTAAAATTCTAAATTATATTTAAATTTTCTAAATAATAATTTTTTAAAATTAAAAAAAATATAAACATTTTAAATTAACTTCCCACCCTTATCCCCTATAACCCAACATTCCGCTCCTAAAATTATTTGTAAAATTCTAAATTTAATTTACAATTTCTAAATAATTTTTAACAAAAATTAACAAATATATAAACATTTTTAAAACACTTCCCACCCTTATCCCCTATCAACCAACATCCCGCTCCTAAAATTATTTGTAAATTTCGAAATTTAATTTACAATTTCTAAATAAATTTTTACTAAAATTAAACAATATATAAACATTTTTAAAACACTTCCCACCCTTATCCCCTATAAACCAACATCCCGCTCCTAAAAATATTAGTAAAATTCGAAATTTAATTAACAATTTCTAAAAAAAAATTTAAAAAAATGTAAACTATATATAAACATTTTTAAAACACTTCCCACCCTTATCCCCTATAAACCAACATCCCGCTCCTAAAAATATTTGTAAAATTCGAAATTTAATTTACAATTTCTAAATAAATTTTTTAAAACTTTTAACAATATATAAACATTTTTAAAACACTTCCCACCCTTATCCCCTATAAACCAACATCCCGCTCCAAAAAATTTTTGTACAATTCTAAATTTAATTTACAATTTCTAAATTTTTTTTTTTAAATTTACAAATATATAAACATTTTTAAAACACTTCCCACCCTTATCCCCTATAAACCAACATCCCGCTCCTAAAATTATTTGTAAAATTCTAAATTTAATTTACAATTTCTAAATTATTATTTTTTTAAATTAAACAATATATAAACATTTTTAAAACACTTCCCACCCTTATCCCCTATAAACCAACATCCCGCTCCTAAAATTAAATATACATTTCACATTTTAAATAAAATTTACTAATTACATTTTACAATATATTAAAAAAATTAATTAACTTTTTTAAAACACTCCCCACCCTTATCCCCTATAACACAACATCCCGCCCCTAAAACAATATAAATATTTCTCATATTATATACATTTTAACTATTTATACAAACAACTTCAAAATATTTACTAAACATACAATGACGATATTTTCACATGTCGATATTATTACTAACGATATTACTTACATCGACATATAAGTAAAAAAAAAAACAATATTTTTAACATCGACATTATCTATTTCGATATTTTGTACATTCGATATTTTTGACTCGATATTTCTGTCCCTCGATATTAAAAAGTCGATATATAGACTGCTCACCCTGGATTTTATCTGGTCCAGGTGATTTATCGATTTTCAGGGGTTTTATAGCCAAATCAATTTTTTCCAAAGTAATTGGGGAATATAGCTTGTCTTTGGCTGATTGTGATTTTTTCTGTAAACCAAACGTATGCAAAAAACTATCAATCAACGAAGAGTCTACAGTAGGAAGTTTATTATATAAAGATTCATAATAATTCAAAAATTCATTAACTATATTCTTATGAGATAAGGCCACCTTACCATTAAAACCATGGATTGTAGTGATATGAGTCTTATCTGCTTTTATTCGTAAATAGTTTGCCAAAAATGTACCTGATTTGTTAGCATTAAAAGAAAATCTAGCCTTATTATTGGAAAGTTGTATGCTTACATGTCTACTTAAAATGTAATAGAATTTTTGTAGTTGCATTTTGTATGTAGTTTCATTAGATGAAATAAATAATCTTTCTAATTTAGCAATTTGTTTGTCTAATTCTTTAACTTTGATATGAAAAGATTTGTTTTCATGAGCCATAATGGAAATAGTAGCACCTCTCATAGATGCTTTAAATGCCTCGCATCTTGTTATTAAGGACACAGAATATTTAGGATTTAAAATAAACTAATTTTGAAGTACAGACAAAGGTTTTGGTGTGTTCTTTTTGTTAAGAAATGTATGAGTATTCATATGACATCTGGATTTAGTAGAAAGAGTAGGGGTAAATTGAAAAACAGCAGAAATAAGAGCATGGTTAGAAATATCTATAATATGTACGAATGGAGTAGAAATTAGCGGAATTAATTGGTGGTAGACTAATAAATAATCTAATTGTGAATAACAATTATGAGGATTTGAGAAAAAAGTAAACCAGTTTCAGTTAGGTTATGTGATTGTAAAATATCAAGTAATTTAGTTATTTTAAAAACAGATTTTAAAGTAAAAAAAGCTTTAGATGGGCGATATTTAAACTGTGATGATCTATCTAACAATGGATCACATAATAAATTAAAGTCTCCTCCTATAACGAGTGGAACATTACCTAGTTTGCATACCTCTGTGGTAAAAAAGGAACAAAATTTGGAATCATCGCTTATTGGTCCATAAACATTAATTAAGTAAATAGGTGTGGTATCAAATTTAATTTTACCAATAATGTACCGACCTTCTGTATCTGAAAATGTACTGAAAATTTGAACATGTAATTTTTTTGAAAAAAGAATAGCTACTCCATTTTTTGTATTAATTGCAGGTGAAGAAACTATATTACCAACCCATTTCTTCCGTATATATGATAAAATGTTATCATCAATATGCGTCTCCTGTAACAAACAAATGTCAGCTTTGTGGCTTTGTGGCTTCCTAAATAATCTAACATTTAAACATGTTTAACAGGATGTCTTAAACCTTTGACATTCAAAGACACAATTTTAATATAATTGAAATTAGCCATATGGTAATAGAGAAACCAACAAGAGAGAATAGAACAATAGAGAATAGCACATTAGAAGTAGCTCTAAATAAGATAATATGGGTAAGAAGGAAAGACAAGGACAAACATTAATAAGACAACATGAAAACATAAATAGAATAGTAGAATCGGAGACACACATGATCAAGAACAGTCTCCTGAAAAATTGAAAAACACATGTATGGTAATCAGAAGAAATAAGGGCAATTTAGGCTGAGAAAGAAAGCCTTTAAAAATGATCTAGAGAAATGCACAAATATTTAAAGTCAAGTATTTGTACCATTTGTTCCCATGGACATCGATGATTGTTGATCCAAGAAAGTACGTAGATCTTCTGGTCGTTGAAAGGATTTCGAAATGCCAACTTTCCAGACCCTCATAGCAGAAGGATCGAAAAGACCATATTTGAAGCCTAAGGAGCGTAGCCGTGGTTTCAATTCAGTAAATTCTTTACGTATTTAAAAAGTTTCCTTGGCAAAGTCTTGTTGTATGAAGATCTTATTTCCATTTAACATTGAAGATGGAATTTCTCTAGCTGCTCCTCTAATCATCTCCAAATGGTTATGGCATGGAACTTTGAATATCATTTGCCGCGGTTGGCTATGACGAGGGTTTCTGTGAGAAGGAATTCCATGAGCTTTGTCTATTTTGATTTTTTCTGAAAATTGCACTTTTAATAGACCTGACAACAATTTTCCCAAATATTCCCTACAATCATTTCCTTCCACATCTTCTGGTAGATTAAAAATATGAAGGCTATTTTGACAGTTACGGTTTTCTAAATCCAACAACAACAGACTCTATGGCGAAATCTTTGCCACAATAGGTGTAAAGCTATCAATTTTAGCTTTATTATCTTGGATTCTAATTGAATTATCTGAAACTTTCATTGAGATACTAACCATATCTTTACGAATATGTTTGATTTAAAATGCAATAGAGTCAGTATTTTGATTTACTGCTTGTAATTCCTCTAACAAAGTGGACAGAGAAGGCTCATTTGAGTCCACAATCCTCGATTTAACAGGGGGTGGTGAAATAGTTTGTTTGCACTTGTTACTCCCTGTGGAGTTGATTTTTCCTTCCATTTTATTGAATTAAAACCAAGCAAATAATTTTTCCACAAAGTCAAAATATAGATATGAAAAATAGAAATATTCACCAAGTAGAGAAGAATGCAGCAGCTAAAACTGACTGTGGGAGTGGTTCCATGCCTCCAGTGTCTCCCTTTCCTGGTAGTAGAGCTCCGCCTTGCTGAGAGAAATTCAAGCTACGTAAGAGCAGAGCAGCCGGTGAGAGCAGCAACTAAGGGAATCCCTTCAAATTGACTTAACGCTCCATTAAAGCCTGCCAAAGTGAAGCGCTTGGGAAGACTCGCAACACTCTTCTAAAAATGTACTCAGCTGAAGCCCGAATCGTTTATAAATTAACATTGTTAAAATGGGCTAAAACGCCCCTCAGCGGGAGGCAACCATCTTGGTTTGCGTGATGGCGCGACTTCCATAGTGTCCTCTTTTCAAGTTTCTCCATTTGGAAGATAAAAGACTGTCATTATTTAAGATACATTCCATCTATCACTCCTGCTCCCATTCACTCCCCAATAACAGATTCATCTTCATTTGTAACATGAATAGTTCTAAAGGGAGGACTATTTGTCTTAATGAGGAGGGACACATTTTAAGAGGGTGAGGCGGTCCCTGACACTTGGCGCATGGAGTTGATTGGAAACTCATGTGCAACAAGGGCCCTGAAGGTTCTGGGCTTAGAAAGGTCTGCTGGCACAAAGACAGAAATAACAATGTACTTCACTGTAATCATTCTTTCCTATGAGACACCCTCAAGTGAGAGACAGTTTCAGTAACTACCGCATCATTTTTTTTGGAGGTCATTCCAGTAAATAAATGGGCTTAGAGCAACCCTTTGTCCTCTGTGTGCCTTGCAGTGTTGCCCTCTCTTTCTTACACAACTGGGTGTTCATTACACCTGAAGGTTGGACGCTTCGCAGAATAGTGTAGGTTTTCCTTCTGTTGTCTGACTCACATGCCTGGTATTTGGCACACAAGAGCAAACTGATTCATTTTTACTTGGGTTCCCTAAGTAAGCTAGAAGTGCGACCCATGCCCGGAGAAGACACCAAGCACCTCAGGAAACTTTTTAAACAAAACCAGGGCTTTGATTGTGTGGGGATCCTATCACCCTCAGACCTAGTGGTAATTAAAACTGACATTGAACCTGCCCTTGCATTCTTGTCCTCACCTTAAATGGCAAAACACTGATGGATTTCTGAACAATTGAATGAAAAAAAATGTAAGATAATCAATGCCGTGGTTATCGGTCACTTTTTACTTAATCTTGCATATCCTAGGAGTGTCAGCTATTTCCAGGATGTTCTTATTCGTTTATTTTTTCTGTGTAGCATGTTGCTCTTGTATAGTTCCTACTTTGAACTGAATCTCCTCCAGGTGTTTATAATGGGCCATGATTGACAACACCGGAGGTGAGACTGAAGGCAGTGCCAGCTTCTCACTGTGCCTGTCAATGGGTCAGAAAGGTGTTCGGAATTCATGGTCACCCAAGCAGAGCCTACAGAGCAATGATAATGTATTCCAGTTGCAATTATGATTCTGTGTAAATGTGTGTGAAGGAGGTAAACAGTTGTCAAAATATTTACAAGGTGAAAGTATAACAAAATGCAGTGTTTACATGTGAGTGAGACTGTTGTGTGTTTGGGGCTAGAAAAGAGATGCAAGGATGTGCTTTCAGGAGAGAGCGATTAAAGAGGGTGCTGAAGAGCAAAGGGATGAGGTTTAGGCCTGGTTGAAATTTAAATTATGCCTGCTTATTTCACTTTAACCTTGTTACAATCAATCAATCAGTAGATTTGTAGAGCGCTTCTTGTCACCCTGAAATGACATCATTCCTCCACTTATCATAAATACACGCCATTTATGGGAGACATCAAGCGCATGGAAAAGCACCACCATGGTGCCTGTTATGCACAGTCCTTTTGTTTTGCTGCACCTTAAGTCAAAAATGTAAATTTCACATAATCACGTGAAAACAAAATACATACATTTCACACATCCCTAATGAGGGATATTAAGATATGCAGATGGATGAGATGTGGAGAGAAAAAGGGCGTCCTTGTCTAACATAGAGTGAAAATAACAGGATTAATTGAGACACACTGAACACCACTAATCCTTCCACAGGCCTCAGTAATGATTCACAATCTCATGATGTCAGAAATGAAACATTTGCAATAATCATTGATGTTACTCATTTGTCTTAACCAGCTCATAACCACTGCCGAAAGCCAATAATCATGGCTGGTGTTAGGTGTATGGCAATTGTTGCATTATATATCTTATTTTTTGCAGTTTTATATAACACAAACCTCTCACAAAGGCATCAGAGCACTTTACACGAGCACCAGATTACTTTACACTAGTTCAGATTCATTTTTCTTCCTTTTAGGCGCAGGGAGGTTCAGTGATTTGCCCAGAATGACAAGATGTTGAGCTGATGCCAGGACTTGAACCTGGTGACCCAGTTACAAAGTCTGCAGTTCAGATCATTAGGCCACATCTCCTTCTCAGTCCCAAAATCCCCACTTCCCATATCTGGATGCAGTAACAGGAAGCCGAGACAGGAACCAAAATACCGCTCCGGTGGCACACTATGGAAACCACAGAAATGTAGTTTGTATGTTTAAGCCATACCCATAAGTGCGTAGGGCTACGTCCCCTGGTGGCACCTCACACTTTTGTTTTATCCTGCGTAAAGCACTGAATAAAAATATTCTAAGATACTGACCCAGAAAAAGGCTTCCTACTGCATAATAAAGGTAAAATAGGGATAATCGGCTTTTGATATAATTTATAAAGTCTTTCTGCGACTTCCATTTGGAAGAAAAGTTGAAGATTTTCAACCAGGAAGTTGAATGAATAGTTCCATGTTTTTATGAGGTAGATGTGTGTCCCCTGCTTGCAGTTTACCTTTCAGCGGACTCAGTTAGCTCCTTAGGGACTGAAAAGCCCATGCATTTAATGAAAAATACTAAACAACTTTTGTCGGTATGCAAGGGCGACTTGCAAAACAAAAAAAGTCAGGAATGGGGGATGTCACAGATGATATAGGGTCTCTTCAAGCTATGATTTGACACCAGGCCAAACAAAATAAATTGATTTTCAACTGTTTTATTAAAGATTGACCACGTTTTAAAGCAGGTCCATATAGGGAAGCTGACTTAGACAATTGTCATCATGGGTTCAATATATAAGTCCCTGTTTCAGGGAGAATCGTTGTAATGATAGACATAACTGTGGAATTTAGGGAAGATGGTATTCTGTACCAGAGATTTCATAGTATGGTGATGCATGTATCTTAATGTAGGCATGCAGCTCAGTAATCTGAGCCCCTGCTGGCAGACATCAGCCATCGGGAATGCACAGTTTAGAATCCTGACAAGGCACTAGCATGATTTCTGGCTCCTCTGCAGTAGGGCAATATGAGCCCCCTCCTCCTGCAGAATCTATTGAGGGGCCCCTGAGTCTCCATGAGCCAGTGGTTGCTGGTGGGGGCCACCTGAATTTATTTTTGGGGACCAGCGCTTATTTTTCTGCATCAGGAATGTACCATAGCAAGAGAGGGAGAAACTCAAAGCGGAAAGATGGAGTAAGAGAAAGACTGAAATAACATCAGAAAGGGAGAAAGCAGGAAGCTGCAAGAGGGAGGTAAAGAGGGAGAGAATGTCTGGTTGTGGATTAAAGAGGCCTGAGGTGCTTTGGTAATCGGAGCACTGGTATTAAGAATTGCAACAGCCACGGGCTTCTGAGCTTAGCTTTGGGCACCAGCCCTCATTCATTTACAAGTTAAGCACTGATACTACGCACATTATGTGGAAGCAGTCCATTAGGAACCTGGTCTTCATAGAGCCTGCTTCTGTGCAGGTAAAGCTTTGAGATGAGGGTGCTGCGAGATGTATGGATATATAGCTGGGATATACAGCTGAGGCCCTCCAATGATGGGATGGTGCCAGCTATTCTGGCATGTTCGCTACTGTGGAGTAGGACCAGGGAAAGTAGAGAAAGTTTAGGGATGGAGGCAATGCCCCAAGACCGTGGGGGCAGGTGAATGAAAGTGTGAGGATGACAGGTGGCTAGAGGCTGATACAGACCAGCCAACTCACACAGTGCCACAATGTGTCACACAATATCTGCTCTCTTCACACGGTCTCACAGTGAGAAGCCGATATCACTGTGTGAGAGGGAAGACGAGCTGTAAACCACTGCAAAGTGTAGATTTACAGCTCATCTTTCAAGGCTTTGAACAGGCACCAGCCTCAGCAAGCTTTTTCTTTTTTTACTAAAGGAAGGTTTAGGGGGGATGGGGAGAACATTGATTTCTTTTCGGGACCAGGCCCTGCCCTCTATTAGGCCCCATCGCCTTTTCACACAGTGACTTTAATTCTTAGTTGGCAGGTCTGGGCCATGGATGCCAAATGCAGGTGGAGCTATGTATGTTTCGGTGACATGTGGTTGATTCCTGACAGGATTTGTTTAAGGTGTGTCTGGACCATGGGTAACAGAGGGCTATGGATGGATATATGGTGTGAAGACATTTACCAGGCCACCAGAAAGGGTAGCTGAAGTTAAATACATGTGGTAGTGGAGTTCAAGCAATGGGGCATATTTACAATGTACCTGCTGCACTTTTACGCTGCCGGAGTGTCACTTTTGTGGTGCTCTGGAGGCGCAGATTAATAATGGGTGGTCCCAGGGAAGTACATGTACTCATGGAGAACAAATAAAACAAAATCACACTGATGCTTGGGAAAGAAATTGGTTCAATGTTATTTAATCACATTGAACAATGATAAATGCTGATCAATCGGTATTTAGTTCCAAATACTTGGCACAAGTGCCCCACAGCAGTGGGAGAAAGGAAAGGGGAGGAAAAGTGCATCAAGTGAGGGTCATAAGCGTGAAAGAATAAGATGGTGACATTGTCATCATTACGAAATTAATTTCAATAAACAGTGGCATGTGTAAGCCACAAGGAGTAAAAACTGTTTAACATTGCCATAACAAAGAATCACAGTTACAAATCACTGTTGGTAATTGTTGGTATAGAACGACAACACTGTCGACGTTTCGACCCCAAATTGAGAGTAGGCCTTACGTTGGGGACTTCCTCAGGACTAGAGAAAAGGGGCCTCATGAAATACCCCTGACTCTGGGTGCGGGAAGAAAGAAAGGGGCGCACAGGCTCGCTTTGGTGGAGAGCGGAGGGATGTCACCTTCCAAGTTTAGAGTTGCTCGAAAATATCGTATCAACTGATTCACATGGACCAGGAGGTCCACTCGCTGCGTTTTTGGTTTCTGTTTCAAAGCCCACTTCCTTTATGGATTCTCGTCAGGACAAGGGCTGAGTGATTTCTTAAACACCAATGCTGGAAGCATATTTGGTGCTGTCTCAGCGATGTTTGAACCAGATTTTTATTAGCGAGGCTGTATGCCTTTGTAATTAGTGGCTGCAGCATCTGAACAGAAGAATCCCCTTAACAGGCTTTCAATCAACTCTTTTGCACTGCAGATTATGTTCCAGCCCCAGTGTCTAAAACAAGGCAATCCTCTTCTGTGACTTGTTATTTTTGCAGATGTTTGCAAATTCGGTGTCACTCGGACAGGGCTCCTTCAGTCTTGCGCGTTCAAAAGCGCAGTGTTCTGGCCTATAGTTACCAGGCCACTCAAAGCCACCCTGTGTGATCTTGTAAATATGAAGTAAGGCAATACCGTACTCTGCATGGAAGGGGCATTCCATGGGTGTTGTTGTGGCTGCTTCCATGCAACACCCATGACTTTTGACACTGCCCCAGATTTAGAACACAGCGTAAATCTCGGGCAGCGCCAAAACTAACACCTTCCCTAAGCAGGCGTAATGAGGAGAAATGTGGACATTTCTCCTCATTTGTAACTCTTTCCACATGTGCTGCATTCTGTAGCACATGTAGAATGAGAAAATGACTCCTTTGATTGTTTTTGTGCAGGATTGTGTCCCTTCCCACACAAAAACAAGCATGCCAACAACACAGAAGCCCTTGCACCAAGGTCCTAGGGTGGCTGCATTATGGCTCGGCTGCAGTTTGCGCGATGGCAAAAGGTCAGGAATGTGCAGTAGCCTTTAGATACAGCGCATTCCTGCACTTTTTCATTTGACGTAGGGTGGTGTGGCTAGAAGGCTTGCAGCACTGCCCTATGCCAAAATATTGTAAAAATGCCCCTTGGTCTGTTGCCACATCTGCCAACCCTGGATTGAAAAAAAAGGGGAATGGAGGCAAAATGTTCTTCTAGACATGAATTCTTTATTCCAGGCATTGAGTGATACATGGAATTAAAAATTCCTATGCCGCCCTTCACTGTCAGGGGTCAGCCGTTATAATTTCTTTCATCGTAGTTACATTATGGTAATTACAGTGGGTTGCCCCTGATAGTGCTCTTCAGAAGAACTATCCCAGCAGGGGAGCTCTTGTGTGTCAGTTGCTCTGCTTTGAAGTTCACTGTCTGGAGTCCGGGCAATGTATGTAACTAAGTGCAATTAGTATTAAGTTTGAAACATTGCCAGTTCCCTCACAGTACTTCTAAAGGCAATTATGCTTTTTGGGGGGTTTTCCTGCCCATGAATGAGAGAATCAGCCACAAATTTACTCAGATGGGAAAAAACAGGCTAAATGACTGTGTTCTGCTTAACTCAAGGGAATTTCACCCACCTCTAGTCACACTGTCTTGCTGCCAAAGCCCCCCTGTTAGCGCTCACCTGTGGTTGTCTTGTGGTTGTAGTCTATTGTCCCGAGTTCTCTCTGCAGTTCTCACTGTCCCAGGGCCCCTGCTTATATAAGACTGTAACTGACGATAAGGGCCAGTGACAAATAAACAAGACGCACATTTTCAATGACATGCACACCGACATCTCAGACTACCCAGCTGATCAGGTGGGGACGCTAGAAAGACGCTTGAATGCATCATCATTCCTCTTCTATTTGTGCTTCCCTATCGTGTTTGAACATGTGTTCTTCCACTGCATCAGTGATGCGCATATCTGACTAATAGCTATCACCACCATAGGTTCATGCCGGTGTGTCTTCTGGAAAATAGAAAATACTCATTTGTCTCCCAGTGCTAGCCATAGGAAAGATTCAATAGCAGCCAACATAATTTACTGCATACAAAGTAACTATTTGTAAAGTTTTTCCAGCTGAGTTACAAATGAGAACCCTAAACCAAAACCTATACTTAACCATACAACTAACTGGAAACCTTACACCTAAGCGTAATCTAATAATTTTCTCTACTTTGTTATATTAAGGTTTGTTTGAATATAATGTCCATGCTTTGTATTAGTTGTTTTGAAATACACCCCATAGAAAATACTTTAAAAAAATATTTTAATCCTACCTTCTGGGCCTTGCTTGAAGTGTGTCAGCACTAGAGGTGCCACATACAGCTCTGACAAAACACTAAACTGTGATCCTGAAGAGCCCACAACATTTCAGCCCTGGTATTGCAAACTTGTCAAATAAAGTGTGCTAAATCAACCAGGCAGTCCCTTTGTGTCTCACTCCCTAACGCACTGGCACACTCACTAACTCATTCACTTACTCATTAACTCGCCCACTCCCTCCCTCACTCCCTTTTTCATCCCACACTCATTCCCCAGCTCACTCTCACTCATGGATTCACTAACGTATACACTCCAACGTATACTGAGGTGCAACCCTCTTTTTGGACAGCATATCTGGCCCCTTATATCTGGTTGTATGACAAAACCCTTCATGAATTTACCCCGCAGACTTTACAATGCAGCCAACTACGACGTTACCACAAGTTACTTTACCACGTAAGTCATTACAACGATTTGCTGTAGGGGGCGCTGGACTTTGGAATAGTACAAATTGCTATTCCAAATTCACTCTACGCAACAGTAGGGAAGGTGTTGCGCTTAAAAATCCAAAACAAGTCCAACAAAGCAGCAAGTCATTGTAAAAACTTGAGTGGTAAAGTAATGCACGGTAACATCGCAGTTGGGGTATTGACTGCGTTGTAACGGCATGTCATTTTTGTGTGTAAAAGATAAAGCAGAACATGAGTAACATTAAATAATGTTTTCCCAAAGTCCATTTCATCTTCATTATGGAGACAGATGAAGTTCTTTAAGTCGTCGGGAGATTCAAAAGACAAGGTTTTCTTTGTGTAAGTAACCCTCAATAAGCAAGGATGCACCAAGCCATATCTAGCATTCATGGAACGTAAGGCAGGGAAAGAAATTCCTCCAATCAAGTAGCTGTAGCTCTGACCACATCTTGTGAAAATAAGACCTTATGGCCTGACCACACCGTTTCCTTTCTTTGTTTAGCCTCCGAGAGGACGCTCATCTGATCAAAGTACTGAAGAAAAAGAACAATAATGTCTCCTGGTCGGTCAGATGAAGATGATGTTGAAGGTTTAGGACCAACATGATGTTCTATTTGAAGATTGAGATTGGCTGCATCCTTCAGGACAACAACTTTTGAAATGTGAACCTTGAGAAAGGAAATCATGTCAGAGCCCGCTGCACAATGAGAAATGTGGTAGTTGTGTAGATTGTTGCATCTTTTAAGGTTTTCCAATGTCGCTAATTCATTGTTCTACCTCAGACCCCTAGAATCCAGGATTGACCATTTCTCCGCAATCCGCTGACGTGTATAGTTTGTTTCCATAACAAATGGATTTGAATGCATCATTTCCTCCATTAAGTCTTCTAGTGTTAGAGGTAAGAGTGCCTTCGTCGGAAAGGAAGGATCCTTTTTTAAGCCTCTTATTATTGTTACAGTTAGAGTCTTTGCAGTGAAGTGACATGGTCATAAGTAAAGACGCAGGGTTTAATAAAGAGGAAGCATCAGAGTTTGTACTGGAAGATATGAAGAGAGAATGATTAAGGCCGAAAAGAATTTTGCAGCCTCCTATATAATGCCCAAACAAGTAAGGGGACTCTCGATTAACTAGTAGCCAAGACTGTAAATATATGACAAGGAATAATAATTAGCAGTCAGTTGTAAATGAAAACCAGCAATGTTACAAATCCCTGTCGATACCTCTCAGTCAGAATATCATATGGAAGAGGAGTACCTTATTTCACCTGAGTAGGAGCCCAAAACAACTCCTCCATCTACAAATGTATTGTGCTGTATCCAGAAAAAATGTCCTTAATACAATTCTAATGTGAAGGCGAGCAAGTGTGAACGTCAAAGCACCGCCGTAGGCCGTGTGAGACCCAAAATGGTGGCCGGGGGAGCGCAACGTGAGAGATCAGAAACGTAGTGAAAACACTACTCATAAAAACTGCCAAACAGTCTGTAAAGGTACCTACTTGTTTCTTGCATGCTCCACCACTGCCATGGCATCCCTCAGGTAAAAATCAGAGGCACCCTCCGGTGAAGCTCCAACAGGTGTCTCCGAGGCACCAGGAGACTTACGCCACAATGGCCATCTTGTGGACGGTCCGGCCATGCCCTTGTCTCTCCTATCTTTCCTATGCGGAGATCTCCATCCTGAATCCGGACATCTCTGCACGTGTAACTATACATTTTTGTAGTTAGTGGGAGGGACAGAGGGAAGTTGCTGTGAAATGGGAAAAACTCATGACTCGTGGTTAAGGATTAATGGAGAAATAAGAAGGTGTTTAGGGAGGGTTAGAGAGGAGTTTAGATGGAACACACAACCACACTCAAATGAGAAACCTACTAAAATATTCACAACCTGCCCTTCTATATTTACTGCAGTTAAGAAGGAGCCAAACTTTCATAAATATACTCCAGCTCAGGGCTGGAGGAAATCCAAGCACCAGACATGGCCAATCACTGGAACTTCAATACCCTCCAGTAGAAAAAATAGGGACCCCACAGGAACATATGTTCAAATATACTAAAATATTTAAAATATTAAAAAATAGAAATGCATTATATTGAAGGTTAACAAATCGTCTCTAAATCAAACATAATATATATTTTTTTAATTTAAGTAACCTTTTTTACATTTATAGAACTTTTTAAATAATTACATTTATTTTAATTAATTCTATACATTCGTTCAATAATTGTTAATACATTATCAAGAAATACTTATATATTTTTATTTTAGATGCGTTGTTTTTTTATTTCAACTTCAGAAAAATAGGCTTATTTTAAATTAATATATTCAAATTAATATTTTTAAAATTTTACATTGTAATTAATAATGCTGTAATATTTATATTGTTCTACACTAAAATAAAGATAGAAAATTAATATTTTTCTAATTTAAAAAAAAAAGTTTAATAATCTGAAGTGGCCTACTCACAAAGTTTAACTTACACCAGTAAATCTACACGTGTAAGTTTACTCTTAAAGCTTTTACAGTTTTAAGCAACCTTACTTCTTTGGGCTAGTCATCATTTACAAGTGTGAAGAAGTGTAAATGTACATGTCTCTACCAGGTGAAACAGGAAGAGGAGCTAAAGTTGCCAGTGCAAAGTCATTACAGCTAAAGCAGAAGTGGTAGTCCCACACAATATTTCCTATGCAGTTCAATTTTTTTTACCCCTGTCACCATTATAATTTTGGGGGTATTCAAGTTCCGGTGGTTGGTCATGTCTATGCTGGACTTCCTCAAGTTCCAAATTGAAGTATATTTACGACTGTTTTAAAAAAAACTTTGAGCCCTTTTGGCACCATAAAGCCGGGTCCTGATAGAGTCCTCTGGGCCTGGCCCCTAACCGATCGTTCCATGATTCCCAGCAAGACCTCCCTGGGGTCTAGTTGATGTGGTCGGTCTAATGTATCCTAAAATGCTCTGTGTTTCTCCCCTCAGTATCTCCGGATGAGGGGACATTCCCAAATTATGCAGTACAAGGTGTCCACTGCCTCGCGCAACCAATTACAAATGGAGCGGCTCACCTCACCCATTCTCCATAGTCTCTCTGGCTGTAATAAATCCTGTGAAAAATGTTATTGAATTTGTTATAGGTTGGGTGAATAACGCAGTGACCATTTATACTATGTGAGTCCAAAGGGGTCCCCTTTTCCAACTCTGTGTCCGGATATGCCCATTGCTAAGCTAGTATGTATTTGTCAAAGTCCAGCTGTCCTCAAGTATGTAGTCTAATGGGGCACAAGAGGCCTCTGTTCTCATTCAGGTGGTACAGCACTGGGCTCCATATTTGTGTGCCTTCCATTTGAGCTTGTATGATAATTTCTCACCTGCCAGTAAGTACCAAAGGTACTGGAGCCATAATTCTATTGTCAGCTCTTTTGCGTTGCCCCATAGGCTCAGTATCATTTGTTTGACCGCTAGGAACAAGTGGGAAACATGCTTCCCTTTGGCAGAGTACAATGGGTATGTGGGCGCTGTAGGGGTCGCAAAACAGTACGAAATCTTGGGGTCAATAAGCAACTTTGAACGGAACTTAGAAATAAGGGTGGGTGTCAACCTTACAAAGCTGAACCAAATGACTACACCTCACAGTATAGAGCTGTGGGCATATCCCTTGACAGGACGAATTCCCTCACTCACCATAGGTGACATGCTTCATCATATGGGAATCTCCTCCCTGGGGAAAACCTAGTTCCTCAGGGGGCTACAACCTCCTCTCTAAGAGGAAGGAGCTCAGGGATGTTTTATTTACACACCTAAAAGGGATTTACTAAATCCACAAATGATGAGTGAATGGTATAAGTGAGGAGGGACGCAGCGCAAAAGAAAATTAGGCAAAATGTGCTGGAAGAGTGATTAAAACTAGTTAGAGTGTGTGAAACACAAATTTTATTCTAGTACACGCCCTACTAGGATTAAAAATGACAGTGCACCAGCAGTATAGATTTAAACCGCTTCGGTGAGGTGGAGAATAGTGGTCGACATGTTTCAGCCTACAGCCCCATTGTGGGCAAGGCTTTCATCAGGACCATTGGTGATGCTGCTGCATAAAAATGTGGTGTGTTGTTGACAGAAAAGGATATTTGAACAGGATCTTCAATCATTCATCCGTTCTTCTAAAAACCATTACCTATAAAGAAAAACACACAACGCTATACTTAAATCTTCACATTCAATTGTTAAAGGTCCAGATATTGCAGGTAACACCCAAAAATAAAGAAAATGAAAACAATATAGCTTACCCGCAGTCTGCTGGGTAACCAATTCACCTCAACCTGGCAACAGCTCAGGATGGGGCACCGCTCTGAAAAGATGACGCAAATATCAATATTAGATCTAGAATCACAAAGGCCTTAGGAAGACATGGTTCATTTGGCAGACCTCGTGTGTATGGTAGAGTTAAAAGAGGGGAGACAAATGTAATTACAAGGGTAGGAGCACAAGTATTAAATAGTGCCTCCATGTTTAATCAGGAATAAAAGACTAACGGAAAGGCCAAAAAACGATGGCATATATTAACCATCTTTATCGTTTACAAGAACAAAATGCCCTGTTTCACCTTCCATTTGTACAAGAAACAAATCTGAGCTATTATGTGCAAGGCGTGCTAATACGAGGATCTTATCTTCTCATCTAATCTGCACGCTTCGTTACGAGTAATGGAGCAACCTAGAGAGAGCCCCATCTATAGCATTGGTATTCTAAAAACACATTGCGCGCTTGACATCGTAAATTACGACTATTTCTGCTGGGGGCACTCACCTCTCCGTCGGTACTCCGGGCCCGAATTGAGCCTGTGACCGGAGGTGAATGACCCTCCAGGATTACAGTATATATAGTAGAGGAAGGTCCGTTAGTTGAAAGCCGGTGTGTCGTGTTCAATACCGGAAGGCTTACTGCGCATGTGCGAGGCCAAGCTGTCTATCAATCGCGCATGCGTGAGGCATAGAACGATGTGTATACCTCTGCGCATGCGTGAATAGTAACAAGGAAGCCACAGCTCCTGCCAGTAACAGAATACGGAAAGCAATGTGAAAGACCAATTCAGCCTCGAAGGAGAGCAAGAGCAGATACGACCTCATCGTTGTCAAACATACACGTGGGAAAGATATAAGAACCCTGACATATAGAGGTTGTAGGCTCCTTAGAAAGAGAGATAAAGAGCCAATAATGAAGACTCTATACAATAAACCCTCTTTAAGCCAAAAGGGGATAACAGTCATTTAAAGTGATGAACAAGGACTGCCCGTGTGTCAAAAACTCCACTGTTACTGGCAACCAATGTCTGTTTCAGGAGAAATGTGCCTAAACTCCAGGTTGAAAAATGGGGTCTATGATCATTGAAGTATTAGATGTAGGGGTGCCTAATATTATTGTTGTTGGACCATTGGGCACCATTTCCGCCTACATTTTCAATATGATATATATTGTGTATGTGAGAAGCTAGCCTGGTATATGATGTCCACTAATTTAAGTGGGCACCTTGCACCAGTCCAGACAACCCTTATGGTGATTTAAGAGGTCTTAGACAACCACAAAAAGCTCTCTAAGTGGTAGCTGTGGAGATCAGCCTTCACGTTTAGTCTTGAAGGAGTGTAAAACAACTTGTTTTAGCAGAATGCAATCTAACAGTATAGATTAAATTAAAGAGAACCACACAAAGGGGTCTATTACTATGTCGGGCAGATCGCCACCACCCGCATGGTGGTGGCGATCTGCCCGACAGAATCTCCCACCTGTCTCCCATTTATCCCCCGCTATATCATGATGGCGGGGAGTGCCGCGGCAGACGTGAAGACTGTCCACCGCTTTTCTGCCCAGTCGATCAGTTGACCAGGCGAAAAAGGGTTGAATATGGTGGCGGTGTCTGCTAGACACTGCCATCCATATACAAGGCATGCGGTTTTTTCAGGTCCCCAGGAAGTTGGGAGGGTGTGGGGGGCACATGGGGATACCTATGGTACCCCCTGCATTTGCATGCAAAACGTGGCAGGCGCCGTGGGCTGCCTGCCACGTTTTGCATGCAAATGAACAGATGCCTTTTTTGCAAAAAATGCGGGATGCACCCGCCAGTGTGGCGGGTGCATCCTAATTGTACATGCAGGACTGCCACACACATAGCAGGCGGTCCCTTCTCCCGGTGCGATGGCATCGTAATAGACCCCAAAGAATTTATAAAAATATGTATTTAATATATAACACTATCTAGTACGTTACAGTATCTCCTACACGGAGATAAATACAAAGCACTCAATACTTCAGCAAAGAAATCACAGTAAATAGCACTAATACACAGTGGGCCCCAGAGGGGACCAAACCATGTACTAAGAAAGAGGTATAAGAACCACGACTCAAGACAATACAATGTCCAGAGGCTGTAAAATCGCTAAGGACCCAAGGAACCACCCAAGGTAAGTAGATAAGGACCCCACGGAGGACACCCGCAGTGTGAGAACAATACTGCGGGCTCCATACAACTTTAAGTGTGTGTTGCGGTTGCTTTTTTAAGATTAAAGACCCTTCCCAGTGGACCATGAAGAAACCCAGTGGAAGACAGAAGTTGGAGAGCCACCCCACCCGTGGATACCCTAGTACCCACATTACCTACACCAGGAAAGCCGTTGCATAGGGGTAAAGTGGTGTCGGAAACCACCACCAAACTGAAGGACTGGGCAATTTCTAAGACCCAGCGGTGCCAGGGGACAACACCCGAAACCTTTGGGGTTCACCTGTTTTGGCGTACTTAACAAACAGAGACACGGGACTCTTCCTCTGGCATCAAAAGATCGTCTTTAATGACTGCAGTCAGGAACAGAAGTCACAGAAGTATCATACAAGATAGATTCTAAGGAGACTGCTCGATTTGTACAAAGCAGGTCGCTCCTTAAATACTGAATATTCTGCTTCGGGCAAACATTCCTGCAGACTTGCAATAATTCCCGTTTCTGTATTCCAGACAATAAGATCTCACAAGATCACATTCCCATCTCCAGGTGTCCGGCCTTCAATCACATGTTTCTGACATCCCTCTATTGAAAGGCCGGACAGCCCCATAATAAAATTGGTCACCTCCTCATCATAAAAGGCTAAAGGGAAATACAGGAACAGATGCAGAAAATAGAAGAGTCAGATAAGACATATTCGTAGGCTAATAAAAAGAAGCGTGGTCTATTGTGTCAGGGTCAGTAGCTTTGCTCAGGCAGGACAGGACAGGACAGAAAACCAGTACGGCAGGGTCCACCTCAGGCGACAGGGTAAGCTTTCGCCAAGTCATGCAGAATTTGGCAGAACGCGCACTAGGGACTCCGTGCCCTCGAGGTTACCTAATCAGGGTCATTGTTCGGACATCGCCCATTCACTGACTATGTGAGGGCAATGATACAAAATGGACGTTGTGCACAAAATGGAACCCGTAGGTTTGAACACAAGAATCAGCAATACATGACGATTCCTTCAGTGCAGCGTTGTGAAAACGCTCGCTTTATATTAGACTCATTATTTGCAATTTGCCAATACCAGGATCGTCACGGTACCATTAGCTAAGAAACATGGGTTTAGTTTTCACGGAACCTCAGACCCTCCTTTTGCCCTTATATAGGCAAGCACTAATCGATATCTGAGTCGATACCTATTTTCATCAAATCACTGAGATGTTGCTGAAGCATCATCCTTTCCATCAATACCTCTCTAGTAACAGGTGGCCTTCTTATACACGTTGTGGCGCAAAGGCCACATAAGGCAGGACCACACTGGACACAGAGACAGCACGAAAACAGGAGAGATAAAGCAGCCCCAATGACCATCAGAATCTTCCATCCCCACCCAGATAATAGGTTCCAAAACCATCCAGTTAGCGACCACTCCCCTTCATCCATATGTATAGAATCAGAGATCTTATGCAACTTGGAAATGGCCTCATAAACTGTCGAAGCATTATCCGGAATGAAAACACAGCAACTCGATCGGATCACTCTACACACTCCACCTCGATCTGCAAGTACCACATCTAGAACCATACGGTTCTGCAACGTCATAAGGCGATCCGCTTGAAGCTCAGCCGTCAAGTTACCAAGGGCACCAGCCGTTACATTAACAGTGGATTCAACTACACGAGTCAGTTGTCTCAGGTTCCTACTATTAACCATAGGTCCCCAAAATGGCAGGAAACCCTTGAGGAAGTCTCCCACTTCCTGACCAGCAGTGTCTTCCTGACTAACAACGCCCCTCACAATTCTGGCCTTGTGATAATCAGAGGCAGCCGTAAATGTCGGCGGCAGTAAGTTAGCAACATAACATGTTCCCGAAAAATCTGGGGGCAACCATGTGTATGCTCGGTCATAACAGACAAAGTATGTACCCTTGGTGTGGGAGCCGGCCTCGTGGCGTGGTCCTGTTTCCCCACGCTAAGCCGCACGAGGTCCCATGCACATCGGGACTCCTCCATCTTGGATTGCACGTCACTCCACGTGACCACCTGTATGACCCTGTTCTACCCGGCCTCGGTCCCAGCGAGGCCCGACATCGAGACGCCAACCCCTGGCCCGGGGGATACCACGTGAGCCCTTCCCACTCCCGGCGGAGGGCAGTATCGATGGGACCCCCTACCGTCTCTCCACACCTAGGTGTGATCACCCCACAGCTCTCTGGGGCCTGGCGCCTCTCCTGATGGGCGTCTGGCTGCTCCCTACCCGGCCTCTCCACCCCCTCCGGGCGCACGGGTCCAGACATCAAAGAGCTCCCGTCCTATATCTGGGGGGACCCGACAACAGGGCAGTAGTTGTATCCTGGAATCAAGAGCCCTGCTGATCGGATCGCGGCTGACCCTACGGAAGAAGACTCACCCTGAACCACCACTTGAGCCCTGCTGACGACGTCGCGGCTCCACCGTGCTTAAAGACCTTCACGAACCTTAGGGGCCCTGCTGACGCTGTCGCGGCCCGACCTTGTTGAACCTTACCACCAGAGCCCAGCTGACCTCGTCGCGGCTCGACCGAAGCGGACCTACCACCAGAGCCCTGCTGACCGTGTCGCGGCTCGACCTAAGCGGAACTACCATCCGAGCCCTGCAGACGACGTCGCGGCTCTCCACGTCCGAGCCGCTCTGAGACCAGCATCCAAGGTCTGGCGCAGAGCCCTCCTGTGCCTGGCTGGCACTAAGACTGTCCCGCTACCTTACCCCCTTGAACGAACATTGAGACTCTGATAGGATCCCTCGATCCCTCTGTACATATTACACGTATTGCTGCCGATAAAGAATCTAATCTCGCAACTACTATTGAGTCCTGTGTGGTGGTGTTACTGGGCCTAGTACGAACATAGGAGAAAGACCTCCCCGAGGGGGCTTCTCAGCGGCGCTCGGCTATAAACTTTGCGGTAGGAAGGTGCCCGGAATAGTCTCCCCGACTACCCGGTGGGCCTCCCTCCAACACTTGGCAGCCAAAAACGCAGGAGAAGACTGTGATGGAAAAACGTACGGTTCAGTACAGTCACTCTTCCCTAGCTGAGCTCTCGTATTCTGACCATTGCCTTGCAAACAATAACGACCTAAGTGTGGTACGACCCAAATCGGAGACGAGCTCTTGCGCTGTTTCTCACCCAGACTAATGCTGTACCCAGTCGCATTCCAACCCACATAAGCTCGCAACTCATCCTTAGGAATGGATGAATATGCATCGATATCTCTACTCATATCGGCAACTCCTCTGACCAAGGCTTTATTGCTAGAGCTATATCTTGTGGAGCGCGGTGGTCGCGGGGGATAGGTCTCAAGCGCAAAGAGGAACATAGTCTGGAATGCCCACGATGACCCATTATAGCTAAAAGGCAGAACTAGATACGGGATACCTTTATCGACGGTATGCGACATTAAACCACACACCCAGCAATTAGTCATATTCATCACTAGTTGGTGTTGGTGCAGGAGTTGAATAAATGAATTGTTCACGAACTCAGAACGTCTAGCTTGTTTGTGTTCAGGTAAAGGGCGGAAAGAGTGCGAAGAAGCAGTCGTAACAGGAAAGGAAACGTGAGGAGGCACCGTAGACATAGCAGGTACAAAAATTAACTGGGCACCAAAGACAATTCCACCCATCAGAGTTACCAAGACAATCAAAAACATTAGGGCACACTGGATCAGGAAACATTTGTTGTGCAATATTTCATGCAATTTCACTTTATGCTAGATCACATTATTAACACCTCGCAGCGCAGGAAGCTCCATCCTCTACTCGAGCCGTCCGTGGCGGTTGGTTTGTACCTGTTCGGAAATGCGTCCGTTAGCCTTGGGAGTTCCCAAAGACCAACCGGGGGAACCGACCTAGCGTCTGGTAACCTGCAAATCAAAACTAGGCACACGTCACGGCCCTACGGCGAACCCGGATGGCCGGTTCAAAAACACGCACACAGCAAACTTCCTGGCTGAGGAGAATACAATTGTCCAAAGACGAGTTGTTAGGGCAGAGGGGGCAAAGGAAAACAAGAAAGGGTATTCACTTTATTAGTCCTTGGAATGGGAGCGTAAAGAGTAACGATGTCTTCCAGGTTGTGTCTATTCTTCGAACAAGGGACCAAATGGCGAAACAGTGTTCAATTGTTCAGGTGAATGTTTGAACGGAGTAATGTTCGAATCCAGGGGCGAAGGCACAGTTCCAGGTGAAGCAGCAGTGTTCTTCAGTTTAGCAGACTCAAGACCTTTAAATTGTGCATCGCTGAACAGGACAAGCCTAGGAACACACTCTGTCTCAGAATTGCCAATTCCCTGTCTAATCCATTTGTCATACGGTAAAGGAAGCGGTACACGTTTCGTATGGGCAGCGTGTACCCAATGCTTTCTTCCAGCCAATCGACCAGCAGTTCGTGTTGACAACAGGACCTGGAACGGTCCGATATATCTTAGCTCCAAGTTTATTGATTTCCCAAAGTTCTTTACGACCACGAAATCGCCAGGCTGTAACTTGTGTCCTGGTCCTTCTGTTGGCTTTGGCAGAGCCTCAAACACCTGTTGATGAATGGCACTTAGTTTAGCAGTCAAGTCATAAAGGTAATCGATCAACATGGGATATTCGAGCTGGGTGAATTCCTTAGGTCTAGGGACTCCCCAAACGTTCGCAGGACGACCAAACACAATTTCATACGGGCTAAGCCCTATTCGAGAGTGAACAGTCGCCCTAGTGGATAGAAGAGCCAAAGGCAATGCATCTGACCATGACAATCCAGTAGTCGTTTGGATCTTGGCTAACTTCAATTTCAGAGTCCCGTTATAACCCTCAACATGACCTGCGGACTGTGGGTGATTTGCACTATGGAACTTCTGTCTAATCCTCAAACCCACACACACGCTCTTCATAACCTTTCCCACAAACTCACTTCCATTATCCGACCATACAATCCGTGGCATGCCAAACCTAGGGAAAAACTCTTTGAGAAGGACTTTGGCTGTGGACAGGGCTGTATTATCCTTCAACGGGTAGGCTTCAATCCATCGTGAAAATGCACAAACTACAACAAGGACATACTTAAGGTTGTTACACCTTTCCATATGAATGAAGTCTAATTGGATAACCTCAAAGGGACAAGTCGGGGGAGCAAAATGACCAGCTGGAGATGGAGTTCCCTTGCCAGGATTATGCATCAGGCACACCATGCAATTCTTAACCACCCTCTCCGCACACTTAGAAATTCCATCATTCTTCCATACCGGGGCCAACAACTTGCAAATTCCTTTCGCACTAATGTGTGCCATTCCATGTGCCATTGTAACTACTGCAAGCACATACGCATCAGGTAACATCCATCTTTGATGTTCAGACATATCGATCCACCAACCAGTCAAATCCAATTTACCCGTACTGTCTTTCCACACATTCTTCTCACTCTCAGTAGCCTCATTCTGAATTGACTTCACACTCTCAATCGTGTCTTCACACATTCCAGCATCCTTAACCCATCTTGCAGAATTTGCAACATACATTCGACTCGTCATGTTCTTTGCCGTCTTTTTCGCAATCTCATCTGCAAATGCATTACCACGACCAACATCATCCGTGACCTTCCGATGAGCACTACACTTCACAATCGCAACTTGCTTTGGCAAAGTAAGTGATTCCAGAAGCTCATTCACCAATTGTCCATGCTGGTATTTTTGTCCCGTGGGACGTCAAAAATCCTCTCTCTCTCCATAATCGTCCAAAACTATGTGCAACACCAAACGCATACTGGCTATCGGTAAACACGTTGACTCTCTTTCCCTCGGCCAAAACGCACACTCTCTTCAGCGCAATTAACTCTGCAGCTTGTGCAGAATTCTGACTTACTCTCGCAGTCTCAACAATCGTACTCAATGTCTTCACAGCATACGCGGCAGTCACATCACCATTCGACAACTTAAAGCACGAACCATCCACATACAAAGTACCATCCGGATCTGACAACGGGATATCTTTCAAATCGATCCGACCCTTCGTTTCTTCTTCAGTTCGCAAACAACAATCATGTGGTTCTGAATCACTCGACTCTACAGTAGTCGGCAACAATGTGGCTGGATTCAACACACTACATCTCTTAATCTGAATATGACTTGCCAAGAGTGTCAGCTCAAAGCCTGACAACCTAGCACTCGTGAGATGTTGAGTTTTCGTTCTGTTCAATAAAGTATCTACTGCATGTGGAACCATTACCACTAACATATTATTCATGACCAGACCAGCAGACTGTCGAATAGACACAGCAGCTGCCGCTGTCGCTCTAAGACAACTCGGCAATGCTCTTGCTACTGGATCTAAGGTTGAAGAAAAATACGCACACGGACGCTGTTTATCACCAAATTGTTGCGTCAACACGCTCAACGCGCAACCCTCTCCTTCATGAACGTATAGTGTAAATGGTTTATTGTAGTCGGGGGTACCCAACACAGGAGCTGAACACAACGCATTGCGTAGCTCAGAAAAACTCTTCTGGCAGTCATCAGACCATGGCAGAGGATTCAAAACATCTTTGCACGTGAGAGCTAACAAAGGCTTTGCTAACAATAAAAAAATTGGGATCCATTGTCTGCAGTATGATGTGATACCCAAAAAGGCACGTACTTCTCTTTGAGTGTTTGGCACAGTCATTTGAGCAATTGCTCTAATTCGTTCTGGGGTCAACCTTCTTCCCTCCTTTGACAAGAGATGACCTAAATAGGTTACCTCTTGGCAACAATATTGCAGCTTAGAAGGTGACACCTTGTGATGTAAATCGGACAAATGCAGTAGCAAAGAAATCGTAGCTGCTTTGCAAGTTGTTTTGTCATCAGCAGGCACTAAAAGATCATCTACGTACTGGATCAAAGCAGCCCCGACAGGCAATACAAAGGTATCAAGCTGGCTTTTCAGAGCCTGACTATATATCGAAGGACTTTCACAATAACCTTGAGGTGCGCGCTTGAATCTGAAGCTACGACCACCCAAGGAGAAACCAAAAATGTCCCTACTCTCTTCTGCTATCGGGATGCTAAAGAAGGCATTCTTCAAGTCAATCACCGAAAACCAGGTAGCTGAAGCAGGAATCAATGTCAATAAAGCTGTGATATCGGGAACCACAGGAAACTGCGGAACCACAATCTTGTTCACTTCTCTAAGATCAATTACGAAACGATACACAGGAGGTTGGGAAGAATCGGTACGTTTCAAAATCGGCAAAACAGGACTATTACACACGTTACCTCGTGTTTCTTCGATCACACCTTTCTGGATCAAATCATGGATGATCGCTAAGAGTGCTCGTTCACCATCGCTCGAAATTCGATACTGCGGAATTCGCGGTAACCTAACATTCGGTCTGAGCTGAACAACATATGGGGGAATTTCCAGAAGCCCCACGACATTAGGACCCGTAGCCCAAAGAGATTCGGGGAGCGAACGCAATTCTTGTGGAAGCCTATCTGTCGCCACATACATAGGAGAGATCACTTTCCTGCCCAATGTAAGTTGTACTCCCGATGGGGAACAATGCAATGTCGCATACAATCGTTTCAACAGGTCCAAACCCACCAAGTTCTCACCACAACCAGTAGTCAAAATCAACGGTGCTTCTAACTTACATGGTCCAATTGAAAGGGACAAAGGACTAGAGACTGGATTATGAACAGGGGCACCAGAGAATCCTACTGAGACATTAGTTAAGCCAGACAAGGGTGCGCCAGGGAGTTTAGAATGTATGATTGAACTTTTTGCCGCACCAGTATCCAACAGAAAAGGCTCAACCACACTTGATAAAGCTACTGAAATGTAAGGCCCACTCTGATCAACTGGAACTGACACTACTCCCTCTCTTTGTCCATGGCTATCCTAGCAATCATTATACGCAGTACTCTCGCCCTCGACATAGTAATCATCTACATGGTACTGCGGAGATCTATCAGATTGCACCTTCGATTGGTCAAAACAATTTAGAGAACTTTGTGACGGAAGAGAACGCTTATTCTGAGAAGGTGTGACACCACGTCCTCTACCTCTAGAGACTTGTTGAAAACCACGACCTCTCTGAACTGGCACACCATTCATACGCTGTCGCAAAGCAGGGCACTCGTTCTTATAATGACCCTCTTCCTTGCAGTATGCACATTGATTCAATCCTAACAAGGGCCTAGAAGCGAGATACTCCGGTCTCAGTTGTACTCTCGTAAACGGTGTCTGTTGCTGAAATTGCGTACGTTGCTGCGAATCGCTCTGATTCGAGCGAGGCGGATACGCCTGCTGCAACAACACCTTAGTCTTCAGGTCCTTCGTTTTCCTCTCTACACGTTCTTTTTCTTCCTTATCTCTGTTCTCATAATATTGGGATGTGGCTAGAATCTGAGCCGTCGAAGAGACAGCCCAAGTCCTTTCTGAGTCTTTCAATTTGTTGTACAAGTCAGGCAGCAAGTTAAAGACGAACTTATCAACAAATAGTCTCTGGCCTCCCTCTGAACTCATATCTTGACCGCTGTGGTCCACAAAAGTCTCCTCAAATCGCGTGAAAAAGTCAGACACACTTTCATCCTTCTTCTGCTTACAAGCCGACAATTTATCCCAGTTTACTCTCAACGCTGGCATCAGCGTCTTCATTAGATTAACTATCCTATTTGGTAACTCCGCTACTAGGGGTTCAGGCTTTGCACCTCCTACTTGGAGAGCATCCGCAGCTAAAATAGCAGTCCAGGTACCACCTAACTCGTTCGGATGATCCTCATGGCGGATTTTTGCCCATATCGGTTGTGGCACTACATTGCCAAACAACATCTCAATATCTGCAATGTTCATAATACAGGCGTCCACTGTCTGGGACAATTCCTTATAGTAACCAGCGGGATTCTTACGTGGGTCTGGCAAAGTCTGTTTTAATGCTAATACTTCAGACCTTTTCCATGGGACATGTATCCAAACTCTCTGAAAATGTGCCGGAGCGGCCGCAATACCTCTCCCTGCATCAGCCTGTACTGCATCACGCCATACTGGCGGAACCTCTCTCATAGGATACTGTCCTAACGTCTTTGTTGCCGAGGAATCATTCGCAAACAAAACTCTAGACGGTAATACAGACCTATAGGCAAGAAGCCGTTCTAACGCATGTCTAGCATCAGAGCCCACAATCATACCTTTCGCAAATTGACTCTGGAGTTCGAGAATTTCAGCAGGGGCTGAGTCTAATTTGTCGTTGTCCCATTCGTCTCGCAACAACTTACACATCTCTTCAAACACATATCTCTGAGTCGGTTCATTCCACTGAGAAAATGTATCGTAAACTATACGACAACTATACCTATCGGGTTTCAAAATCCACCTATGAGCCATCGAATCTAATAATGCTCGTTCCCCAGACTCAGGGAGCTGGCTACGTCTCTGCATAGAGTCAGAAACGACGGGCGCAATTAGCGACCCAAAAAGAGGAGTCAGAAAACTAGGAACGGTGTCGGTTACTCGCCGACGAGCGGAAGGTGAAGTAGACATAAGAGCAGGAGAGACAGCATTCAGCGAAAGCGAAGGAGCAAAAGGGGTAACAGAAACAGGAGTGACAGACGTAGTAAGGTGAGGTGTAGCAGTTAAAGACGAAAAAGGCAACCTAGGAAGAGGGGGTGCCGGAGGAACATAACCCTGCTGAGGAACAGGTGGTGGGGGAGGAACTACCACGGGCTGACCAGCAGCCGGTTGTACAGCAGGGGGAACCAAAAGGGCTGTAGCGCTTTGTACATAAGGAGGTGGCGACTTCAATAAATAAGACATCAGAGGATTATTTTCGGGGTCCTCTTTCGGCTTATCGGGACATGATGGCAAAACAGGGTAGCACTTATCAATTGCCATGCTATGTTGTCTAGTGAAAATCTCGGTCGCTTTCTCTTCATGCAGCAGTATGGAAAGTGTTGGATGGTGTAGGGGTAAAAATTACTATTCTAACTCCAGGAAGGTGCAGCAGTAGGGAAAGTGTTGGATAGTGTAGTGGTAATATTTTCTATTCTAACTCCAGGAAGGTGCAGCAGTAGGGAAAGTGTTGGATGGTGTAGGGGTATAATTTACTATTCTAACTCCAGGAAGGTGCAGCAGTAGGGAAAGTGTTGGATGGTGTAGGGGTATAAATTACTATTCTAACTCCAGGAAGGTGCAGCAGTAGGGAAAGTGTTGGATGGTGTAGGGGTAATATTTGCTATTCTAACTCCAGGAAGGTGCAGCAGTAAGGAAAGTGTTGGATGGTGTAGGGGTATTATTTACTATTCTAACTCCAGGAAGGTGCAGCAGTAGGGAAAGTGTTGGATGGTGTTTGGGTATAATTTACTATTCTAACTCCAGGAAGGTGCAGCAGTAGGGAAAGTGTTGGATGGTGTTTGGGTATAATTTACTATTCTAACTCCAGGAAGGTGCAGCAGTAGGGAAAGTGTTGGATGGTGTTTGGGTATAATTTACTATTCTAACTCCTGGAAGGTGCAGCAGTATGGAAAGTGTTGGATGGTGTAGGGGTAAAAATTACTATTCTAACTCTAGGAAGGTGCAGCAGTAGGGAAAATGTTGGATAGTGTAGTGGTAATATTTTCTATTCTAACTCCAGGAAGGTGCAGCAGTAGGGAAAGTGTTGGATGGTGTAGGGGTATAATTTACTATTCTAACTCCAGGAAGGTGCAGCAGTAGGGAAAGTGTTGGATGGTGTAGGGGTATAAATTACTATTCTAACTCCAGGAAGGTGCAGCAGTAGGGAAAGTGTTGGATGGTGTAGGGGTAATATTTACTATTCTAACTCCATGAAGGTGCAGCAGTAGGGAAAGTGTTGGATGGTGTTTGGGTATAATTTACTATTCTAACTCCAGGAAGGTGCAGCAGTAGGGAAAGTGTTGGATGGTGTAGGGGTATAATTTACTATTCTAACTCCAGGAAGGTGCAGCAGTAGGGAAAGTGTTGGATGGAGTAGGGGTATAATTTACTATTCTAACTCCAGGAAGGTGCAGCAGTAGGGAAAGTGTTGGATGGTGTAGGGGTATAATTTACTATTCTAACTCCAAGAAGGTGCAGCAGTAGGGAAAGTGTTGGATGGTGTAGTGGTAATATTTGCTATTCTAACTCCAGGAAGGTGCAGCAGTAAGGAAAGTGTTGGATGGTGTAGGGGTATTATTTACTATTCTAACTCCAGGAAGGTGCAGCAGTAGAGAAAGTGTTGGATGGTGTAGGGGTAATATTTACTATTCTAACTCCAGGAATGTGCTGCAGTAGGGAAAGTGTTGGATGGTGTTTGGGTTTAATTTACTATTCTTACTCCAGGAAGGTGCATCAGTAGGGAAAGTGTTGGATGGTGTAGGGGTATAATTTACTTTTCTAACTCCAGGAAGGTGCAGCAGTAGGGAAAGTGTTGGATGGTGTAGGGGTATTATTTCCTATTCTAACTCCAGGAAGGTGCAGCAGTAGGGAAAGTGTTGGATGGTGTAGAGGTATTATTTACTATTCTAACTCAAGGAAGGTGGAAGGTGCAGCTGTAGGGAATGTGTTGGATGGTGTAGGGGGAACATTAGAGCTAGTGTATTTACTTTTACATCCTAATTTGTTTTTCTTTTCTTTTCTTCACAGATAATGTCTACTCTTGAGGCAGCAAAATACATAAAATCAAAGAAAGGGAAACATTTATTAAACCATGCAAGATACATATATAGTAAGGAAAGAATAAGTGTTCCTAGAAATCATTGGAGGTGTGTGCAATACTACACTAGAGCGGTTACACTAGATAATTTAGTTGTAAAAACAACAGAACATAACCACTCTGCCTCTGCAATGGAGGTAGAAATTAGAGAAACTGTTAATGAAATGAAAGCTATTGCAAGCACCTCCAATGATTCAACAGGATCCATTTTAAGAGAGGTTGCACAGCATGTCCCCAGTCATGTTGCTAGTAACATGCCTATAATTCCTAATTTGAGAAGAATTATTCAAAGACAAAAGCAGGCAAGTAACATCCAATTATCTTCACCACATACTTTTTCTGATATTAGAATTCCACATGATCTTTCTATTTCTTTTTCTGATGAACCTTTCCTTCTGCATGATAACCAAAACCCTCAGAAACGAATTCTTATTTTTAGTACCCCACGTAACCTAGCAAAGTTAGAAAATAGTGAAATTTGGATGATGGATGGGACGTTTAAAAGTACACCCCATCCTTTCACTCAAATTTACACTATACATGCAAAAATTAACAATAGTGTAATCCCCTTAGTATATAGTTTGCTACCTGATAAGACTTCTGCAAAATACTCTGAACTTTTATCAGTTATTAAAAGTAAAACTTCTCAAAGTCCTAGGAAAATAATAATAGATTTTGAATTGAGCATGATCAATGTGATCAATAAAAAGTACACGGATACCCAAATTCGGGGATGTTTTTTCCATTTTTCCCAGGCATTTTGGCGTAAATTACAAAAAACATCCCTAGTTGCAGAATATTGTCGAGATAGCAAACTACAGTTTGAATTAAAAAAATTAACAGCACTTTGTTTTGTTCCTCCCGATAGTGTGGACGAGTACTACACTGCTATTATAGAATCTGTTTTTTATACAAGTAATGAAGAGAAATTGGCACCCATCCTAAATTATTTCGAGGACACATGGATTGGGCACCTAAGCAGATCGGGTCGCAGAAGGAAGCCACGTTTCCATGTGGAGTGGTGGAACTGTTACACGAGCTGTTTAGAGGGAGAAGCAAAAACAAATAATGCCATTGAGGGATGGCATAACTCCTTCAACCATACAATTGGCAAACCTCATCCCAATTTCTACTCTTTTTTGGAAACTTTGAAGAAGGAGCAAAGTTTTCAAGAAATGAGACTTGCCCAAACACTTGCAGGTAGTCTAAACCCACGAGTAACTGTCAAAACTAAGGAAATGTCTGAGAGACTATTGGCTATATTACAACAATTTAGGTTGTGTGTGGCTCTAGACTACCTGGAAAATCTTGCTAACATTCTTTCTTTCTAAACATAGTTATGTACTTACTTTCCTGCTTTGCTTCAATTTTAAATATCCTTTAATTACAATTGGCATACAAAGATTTTTCAAACATAATTTCAAAATTACGAGTCGGGTCTCCTATTGTTATTTTATTTATCCACCAATCTTCATTTTTTACAAACAACCAATGTATCCAAAAAAACTTTTCCATAATATTTTACCAATTTTCCAAAGATCAATTGCAAATAAATAAATATTTGAAAAGTTCCTAACTAACAACCATCCATAAAAACCAAAAAAACTCTACCTTTTCAAATTTTCTAAAGTCAAATTTTGCATAAACACCAAATTAATTACAATCTTTTTTTTCACAAATTATGTTTACGGATTTTTATTTTTTTTTAAATGAAGATTTAAATCATTGTTAATTGTTCCGAAGTTTTGAATTAATCATTTTTAATAGTAACTTTAATTGCTGTTACAGTTACTTACATTTTTTGAAGAATTAATACATTTTCGCGACCCGACATAGGCATACACTAATGACAGGAACGTGGACATGCTTTTTTACATTTTAAACATCAATTAGTTACTCCGCAACCTCTCCTTATTCTTTATTTACTATATATGTATCTTGTTTTAAGTTTATATCTATAAATAAATGTGAAAAAGTTTCCTACCTGGACGCAGATCAGCTTCCTGCTGCTTCCTCCTCCGATGCTCTTCAAAATGGCGCCTTACGTTTACGTTCACGTCATGACCTCATCGCGTGCATCAATGTAAAAAAGGACTATTTTATGTAATTTTTCAATAAATATATGTTTAAAGTTATTAATAAATTATGTATATTTTTTCTAAAATATGTACATTATGTAATAAAAAACAAAAAATAAAAAAAAAATTTTATATGTTATTTCAAATAAAGATATATTTAATAAACCTTATTTGTTTACTGTTATTTATTAATATTTTTTTATTTAAATATATAAAATGTACTTTATAATATGTATATTTAATAAATGTGTTCCTTACCTCGACTCTATTTTCTTTTTCCTTTCAAACTTGCTTTTTCTTCTTTTTTCTCTCCTTCTTTTCTTGTTCCGCGGGTTGTATCCTCTTAAGCTGCCAAAATAAATGAAGGACAATTTAGCACATTGACTTCAATGCAAAAGCGTGGGAAATTATTAAAAGTAAGTTCTATTTTCTTACTTCTTTTTTCTATTGCTATAATTTCATGATAAATTCTTTTATAGTAACTCTATTAATATTTTAAATATATTTTTTTATTTTTTTGTAATTTTTTTAAACATTATTAATTTTTAGTTTTCAAATACTCCAAAGTTACTCTTTCTTTTTTTAAATATTTTATTTAATAATTTACTTTTTAATTATCAAGGTGAAAAATACTCAAGTATTAATCTTTTATTATACTACTCTTTTTTTAAAATTGTTCATAATTATTAAATTATTTATACACAATAATTACTCTTTCATATTTTTATAATATATTTGATTTAATATAAAAAATAAATTATTAATTAATTATTATTAAAATAAACAAAAAGTACTCTTTCTTTTTTAAATACTTTATATTATTAATTTCTTATTTATTTATAAACAAAAATACTCAAGTATTAATCACTCATAATACTACTTTTGTATTATATTTTTTTTATTTATTTAATTTTTCTTCAAAAATACTCTTTCTTATTTTATAAATACTCAAGTATTATTCTTTCATAAAACTACTCTTTTGTTTAAATTATTCTTAATAATTAAATTATTTATACACAACAATTACTCATATTTTTAAAATATAGTATTTAATATAAATAATAAAATATTATTTAATTATGTTTTTAAATACTCCACAAGTACTCTTTATTTTTATTAATACTTTATATTATTTTTTACTATTTAATTTAGAAAGATAAAAATACTCTAGTATTAATCTCTCAAAATACTACTCTTTTTTTTGTTTTATTATTTAATAAAACTTTAAAAATACTCTTTTTTGAAAAATATAGTATTTATTATAAATAATAAAATATTTATTTATTATTTTTCAAACATAATTTATCAAAAAAAAATAAATGATAAAAATGCGTTGTAATGGTATGCGTTGTAAAAGTACTTACCATATAAAGGCATGCGTTGTAAGTGCATGCGTTGTAAAAGCTTTTGCGTTGTAAAAAATGCGTTGTAATAGCATTGCGTTGTAAAAGTTGCGTTGTAAAGGTTGTTTCCCTCCTTAAACTGCCTAGCAGCTTGCATAATCGAGACACCTTTGTCTTGTTTATCCTTTTTAGCCTGTTTGATTTCTTTCTGCTTGGCTTCTTTGCGCCATAGACGAAAGGAGTCAAACATCGCCGGCCGGGCTTTCTTCTTAAATAACTTCGCCTCCAAATTATCCAAAATTGCAGTTTCAAAACTACCATGTAGTGGCCATCTGAGAACACCATCTTTCCTCGTATAGCGGACCCATACCTCGTTATACGTGATAGGGCCCACACCATGCTTCGAATAGAGCTCATAAGTCGAAGTTCCAACCGGAGGTATCGGAAAAGAGTCCTCCAATCGGGAATCCTTGTTGCAACATCCAAGACAAGACAAGAAACCAAGACTACGGTTAGGCATTTTTCGCTCACTAACCAAGTTTCAAACTTCAAGGGACTATCTCTACCGATACACTCGTAAATGTACGAGACCCTCGGTTTTTGGGAACTGCAGCTACCAAATAATCCTAAGGACCAAACTAAACCAAATGCAATGGAACCATGCAAACCAAAACTAAGGACCAAAGAACTCGAGTTAAACCTAAGGACTGGGAGCGACCCACTTATACTTAACTGAAAGATCAATGACGTCACCAGGAAGACCCGTCTATCGTCTCGCCGTACTAAGGACTACGCCAGGCTCCAAAACAGGTCGACAGTCTGGGCGCCAGTCCTTTGCAGCCGTCTGGAAGTGGGAACCTTCGCAGGGAAAGACCTTCGGACCACTTATGCGACATACATGGATCGATGAAGTGAGGTGCACCTCCCTCGGAAATTTCACACGAAGCTCCTCACAATCTTCAGGCTAGGACCGGAACCGCTCGATGTCGCACCACGCTAGGGCGCCAACTGAAGGACTGGGCAATTTCTAAGACCCAGCGGTGCCAGGGGACAACACCCGAAACCTTCGGGGTTCACCTGTTTTGGCGTACTTAACAAATAGAGACACGGGACTCTTCCTCTGGCGTTAAAAGATCGTCTTTAATGACTGCAGTCAGGAACAGAAGTCACAGACGTATCATACAAAATAGATTCTAAGGAGACTGCTCGATTTGTACAAAGCAGGTCGCTCCTTAAATACTGAATATTCTGCTTCGGGCAAACATTCCTGCAGACTTGCAATAATTCCCGTTTCTGTATTCCAGACAATAAGATCTCACAAGATCACATTCCCATCTCCAGGTGTCCGGTCTTCAATCACATGTTTCTGACATCCCTCTATTGAAAGGGCGGACCGCCCCATAATAAAATTGGTCACCTCCTCATCATAAAAGGCTAAAGGGAAATGCAGGAACAGATGCAGAAAATAGAAGAGTCAGATAAGACATATTCGTAGGCTAATAAAAGAAGCGTGGTCTATTGTGTCAGGGTCAGTAGCTTTGCTCAGGCAGGACAGGACAGAAAACCAGTACGGCAGGGTCCGCCTCAGGCGACAGGGTCAGCTTTCGCCAAGTCATGCAGAATTTAGCAGAACGCGCACTAGGGACTACGTGCCCTCGAGGTTACCTAATCAGGGTCATTGTTCGGACATCGCCCATTCACTGACTATGTGAGGGCAATGATACAAAATGGACGTCGTGCACGAAATGGAACCCGTAGGTTCGAACACAAGAATCAGCAATACATGACGAATCCTTCAGTGCAGCGTTGCGAAAACGCTCGCTTTATATTAGACTCATTATTTGCAATTTGCCAATACCAGGATCGTCACGGTACCATTAGCTAAGAAACATGGGTTCAGTTTTCACGGAACCTCAAAACCAAATGGAGAACTTCAGGGAAGTTCCACTGCTGGAAGAGAAGAAAATGTTTGTAGGAATCCAAAAGTGGATTCTTGAAGAAGAGTATCTGAAAGCAGATGGGACAGAGTCTGGGTCACTTGGGAGTGTCCAGGTGCTTGGTAGACTAATGCCCACCGATGTCAGGTGCTTCAGGAAAGATGTCAATGACCTTGACTTTGCAGCTGTGGGACCAGGCGATTCTGAGGATGACCAGGAGCCAGATACGAGCTGTCCCACGAAGGATTTTGAGTGCTGAGGGGCTGTGTCCGGCAGAAGCACCAACAAGCCTTGGCAAAAGCAACCCACGCAGGAAGTCAAGAAGTTGCAAGAGGAGGACCAGCAAGGTCCAGGCGACTCACCAAAAGCAGTGGAGTAAAGACAAGCCCAGAGCCCATGCTGGTTATCATGCTGTCATTTGCATCTCTTGTGCTGTGAAGATTTCGTGGTAGAAACCATATATACCTTCTTTTCTCTGAATGTGAGCCAACTGTGGGATTGTTGTGATTTCCGTTGAATTATTTTTCAATGGATGACGTATGTACATTTGATATATATTCAAGAATATACATTCAAATTGATACCTTTGGATATACTTACTCGTGTGTGTTTTACTCCAATGAGACTTTATTCTCGGGACAACACAGATACTTTACATCGGTATTCACGAAAGGCATTTAGGAGTAGTAAAGTTAGGAATCCTAACTTAACTACTCCTAAATTCCTTTTGTGAATACCGAAAGTCATACAGTTAGGATTTTGTCTCAGCTTAGGAGTAGTAAAGTTAGGAATTCTAACTTTACTACTCCTAAATGCCATTTGTGAATACCGAAAGTCGTAAAGTTCGGATTTTGTCTTAGATTACTTTTGTGAATAGGGCCCTGAGAGCCAAACAGTGGGCTCTTCCAGTGCTTGGAATCATACCTACAACACTGTTTACGGTGTACATGTTTGATACCGAACATGATAGGATTTGTTGCAGCCAGTTTTGAAATGGTCATTGCGTAATTAAGCGGTGCCCCTCTATATAGTATATGACTGCTTCACTAACAACCCTGGAGAACGGACTCCGTAGGCTGCAGGGGTGTCCTGCTCATGCAGGGGCACCCTCTCACTTAGAACCAAGCACCCTGCCCTCAGGATTGTCAAGGCCTGCTGTAGGGGTGACTTATAGGTTCTAAGTGCAGTGACCCTTAAATATAGTAAACCTATATCTTTAGTAAGTGGTGCAAGCACCTACTTACACAGTCTGCAATGGCATGCCTGTAGTTCTATTTTAAATGGTCTCCCATGGGTAGCATAATACATGCTTCAGCCCATGGGGGACCTCTGGGGTACCTATGCCCTGGGTACATGTGTACCATATACTAGGGACTGACAAGGGTACCCAGTATCCAATCTGGGATGTACCTAGGTACTGAACACAACAGTTTAGGGAGAAATCAGATAGACTGGGGTCCCAATTAGCAGGATCCCAGTCAGACTAGTCAAAAAATGGGGGTAACCATAAGAAGCAGATCTTACTTTCCTACAGTATATCACCACAAAATTCTTGAACTGTAGGGCAAACCCAAAGTATATGAAGTATTGTTTCCCCCTCCCTGAAAAGCCTCCAGCAGCATGCTGATCATGACCTATCAATCATGTACAAAGGTGCCGGTGTGTTGTGCTATCTGTGTACGATTTATTTTTCTGTTTGTTGACCTTGGACGTGGAAACTTTTGAGAGATTGCATGATGCATCTGGTCAGAAGTTCCTTGTCCAACTCCATGAAGTAAGCGAACAATCAGGTGTGGATAGAGTTTATTGCTTCTGGTGCTTAGAGGGAGATTCCTAGAGGATGAAGAGGAGTGGCACTGGGTGGATGTGGTAAAGTTTATTACACTCTGATTGAACGAGATCTGTCGGCTGTGACAATTGTGGGCTAGCTGGTGGGTATGGCATATTTTGGCAAGCTGTACTTGGGTTATGAGCCATCAGCAGGTGAGTTGGGGAAAATAATTTTTGGAAGATTGGACCAGAGAGAGGAACTAGGGAACGGAGAAGGAGGACAGTGACTATGCATATTTTGAAAAGATTAGTGGAAGTCCTTCTGCAGGTTTGTCCTGTGTTCCACAAACCTGCATCGGATCAGAAAAAAAGCTGTCTCTCCTAATTCAGGAGAGACAGCTTTTTTCTGAACTGATGATTTGGCTGTTTTTTGGGGGCTTTTTGCATGGGAAAGTTTTTTAAATATTTTTTTTGTATTTGTTTTTATCTGTTCATTAACAAAACAATCAGGTCTTGCCATTCAGTTTCGCATCTCTAGTCCACAACACCTGCACATTGCACAATAATATTAGATCCCTTTTTTACATCACACATGTATAACAGCACTTTTTAACATCAGTCCAGTGACATAGATTCTATGGTTTCAGAGTATTCCATAAGGTAAGCTTTTAATGGAGCCAATATATCTTTTGGCGGTGGTGTGGCTGACAATTCTTCCGCATGTGTCGCCAGAGTGTCTCTAAAAAAATCTTGTTCAACAGCCATTGTCCAATGAAGGGATTTGAACGTGCACCCCAATGAACTGTGTGGGAAAGTGAATTGGTTCTAAGAAGAAGGTCCGCATGTATGAGTGCTGCAGGAAGAAGTGAGAGTGTGGCTGCCACAACCCAAAATGGATCTGACAGGGAGGAAAGTGTATCAGCCTAATGCATTACCCAAATGCAAGGGTTTGCCCGCTGCATTGGTGACAGATGTTCAAAGGAAAGGGAGTCTCTGGAAGGCAACATTTTTGGGCATGTGACAGGGAGCAGAGTGTTATAGTCTCAGGTTCTTGGAGTGTTGCTGAAGGCTTTGAAAGTGATGGGGTTGCCGGTGGAGGAGTTTGGTACACAGCCCCTTAGAATAGTCATAGCAACAGAGGCAAAGTGCATGGTCAGCCAGGGCATGACATTCAGAGGGTGGTGAGGTGGAAGTCTGACTGCTACAAATGATATAAATGAGATGGGATTTGACATGGTATAGACAGTTTATTAATGCTTCCATTTTTTGTTTGCTGTGGAGTGCATTGAGGGGCCTGGCAAGAGCACATCAAGGCCTGGATTTGTGGACATTCGTTGTGCATCACTGTCAATATAGAGAAAAGTGACATCCCGGTGCGAAAGGGGCTTGTAAATAAGCCCCTTTATGTGTAATGTATGTTCTGTAATGAACCATCACAACTGTACCTGACAAATGCTTGTGATGAAAGAAGCACCTCTAGAGCTGATCTGCACTAATTGGTTTGTCAACGTATTTGTTGTCTGGGTGGGCTACGGGCATGTGCATCAGCTCAATGCTTCCCTGGGACTCATTTGCATCATCTAAAGGGATACTAACACTTGTGTGACTCATTCAGTGTCACAGATAGCACTTGTGCACAGATCGTGCCAATGCTATTGCCAAAGCATTTTCCTCATTTGCATGGGGGCATGGCTATTTTGACCAAAACGTTATATGAGTCATACTCAATTTAACCACTATTCCTCAAGGGGGAAATGAAACACATAGGAAAATACACAAATCATGTGCACTTACCAACTTCTCCACCAACTCGAATGCCAACATAGTTTAGAATGACTGACTCTCTGCCAACCACATTGCCCCAATGAAATTTCAGCTGAATGACCGCCTTACCGATTCCAAACAGCCTCTGCATCTGTGCACACCATTTCTCCCAACGTTGCCTCCCCAACGCCATTGGGTAGCCCAGGAGTACACGTCCCCCACTGGCTACCATGTTGGGCAGGTAATGGCTCACCAACCACAGGATGTTCCCAAACTCCTTTTCACTCATTGGACGAGCCCTACCATTCCCAGCCATGATCCCACCCAAACACAACAAACGCTCAAACAAATCAGAACCCCCAAAAAACCCACAACTAACCCTATAACAACAGTACCCCAGAAGACAAACACCCAACTGAACACAGGACAATACACAACAATGCAAAATAAGAAAGCACAAAATGGACTTGAGGGACACAACAGAGACAGCAGACACAACTAACCAGCTCCAGACACACCAACACACTGTCCAGCACAGCCAACACACAACCACTCACAAGTACAGACAGTAAAACTTTGACTTAAAGTGAAAACAAAAGTAACTTCACACTTCCATGCAGGATCCATGACATCACTTCCTAGATGGATGCATCACATTTTTGGTTGATGCATCAATTGTTTTGATGCTACCAGTTAATGCATTGATTTCACATAAGGCCTGACAAAGCACCATGTGGTCATTCAGATGCTTTGGCTGGGAAGTGTCATTTTCGGCTGACGTGGTGCCTGCAAAATTCACACTTTAGGCTCATGTGTCTTAATTATTTTGACACAATAGGGCAAATGTGTGTTTTTTGATGTTTTGTGCCATGCAATATATGTAATCATTTACAGGAATTGCTGTGTTGGGGTTGAATAGTGGAGTTGACCTGCTTACTGTCTGTGCATATTTTTAATATGTGTGTTGACAGTGTACATATGTGTGAGTGTGTGATTTTCGGGGACCATACTACGCATTTGGCCCAACCCCTCTGATAATGCAAGGTCACACCTTACAAGAGGTGCCCTGTGTGCTAAATTAGTGTTAGCACCTAATTACACTGATATAGCTTTCCCCAGGGATGCTACAAACTAGCACTGCCATGAAGTCAGTGCACCCACATCTACGACAGCACATCCTACTGACAATCTGCGCCGTGTACCACAGTACATGCAATAGGCTGTGAAGATACTTGGGAGGGTTACATTTTCCCTTACAGGCAAATGCTGCAATTGGCTGCAACCACCTGGAACGGGAGGTATGGATGGCGTCATATAAGTGGTTACATTTAGACCATTCATATTCAAGGGTCATACCTCGCAGGAAAGTAACAGTCATCATTTGTGGGCCACATGAATCTCACTCATGCTGATGGAGCTATGCTAGATCACTATTCATGCCTTAGCGTGACCTCCTACATATTGCTGAGAGTAAGTCTGCATAAATCACACCAAAGCAGTGGTTTTTCACGTGCAACACTCATGTAGATTGACACTGAGACTGATGAGATTCACATGGACCTGGTACACTCCAAAACTACATCCCCAGGAGAGCCAGAAGAAGGATTTATCAATTGATGGAGCCTTGGCTCACCTGTTGACATGTGTCCTGCATGCTGTTTCTCTCATTCGTTATGTAGAACTATTCCAAGAAGTGTTTATGTCCTGGGAAGTGTTGAGAGACCCCACCATATCTTGTTGTGGTACACAGATACCGGCAGTATGGCCTCAAGTCAATCCTGGCCATCCAGCTCAGGTAAGCACTCAAACCTGTTTCCCACTCTCCATAACTAGTTTAGGCTACCAGAGATCTCTATCTGTGCCCCGCCCAATACACCCTTCTTGTTCCTAACTAACATTCCGGGTTCTGTGGGGCTGGACGTTCCTCTTTGGGTCTGTAGAGAAAATCGAGGGGGACAGCTGAAATATTATTTGGCGTCAGTTCAAAAGACCGCAAGCACATAATACTCTCTCAGCTAGAGAAGGGCTGCAAACTTTCATGATCACACAATCTCCTCTGCCCACCCAGCACACCCATCTGGCCATAATGATATTGTGGTACAGCTCATTCACACCCTTCAATCTAGCCCTTGTCCATAACCAATTAACACATTTGTTTTTTAGATCACTCCAGGTCCCAGCCTTGTCTATGGGAATCAGGGGCACACCTACAAGAGCAGTCACATAAGGGACACAACTGGGTGGCAGGTCCAAGATAAACGGGGGGTGGGGAAATTGACTATTTTCCATTTCCTCCACCTGCTTATTCACTGGTACGTATTTCTTGGTTGTGTCAATATTCACATTCATTGAAGGATTCTGAATCCATTATCTTAAATTAGTGGACCAACCCCCGATGAGTTCCCCAACTGCTTCGATCCCTCTCCTCACCTCCGGGCTTATTTGGTTCACTACAACTTTGTTACAGACAGTCCACTTCATAATCTGATCCAGGGCTGAATTGCAAGAATGTAGCAGACTCTCCACCGTGGTCAGTCGACTAGATAACAATTAAATCATATTGGACATCCTCTGTTCTATAGCGACCAATAAATCCTTGATATATCTGTAATTTGTTTCCAAAGGCTCTCCTTGTACATTCCCAGGGGCACTTTATTTGTATCCTTGACTCCCACCGGTCGATTCCCCGTTTTATTACCCATTTGCGGGGGAGGGAGCTTGGAATGGCCCATTCGCTGGATCTTTTGCATAGGTTTCAATTTTCAGGGGAAACAGTGCAACTCCCTGGAGATAATATTTATATCAGAGCAGAGGGGGGAACATCCACTGGGAGCTTGGCTGGCCTAGGGTCTTTATCTGCTAAAGAGACACCCTGTGTGTCAATAGACGCTGCTATTACCACGGGTACGGAGACTCTGACGTTATAGCACCCGCTTTTAAAGTTGCTTCAAGTCTTGCCTGAGTATGCTTTATCTCAGTATTTAAACCACCCATTCCCCGTTAAATTGTTTCTAGATGGCCAGTAGTAATGCCCTCTGTCATATTGAGTTTCTGTTTTCGCATAATGGCTATGGTTACCTGATCTCTCCTATACGATGGTCTGAGTCTAGTAACAAGACGATAAGCTGAGATCCAAAGTCTACCTCGATGACAAGCGACAAGACCAAGGTGGGGTGGCCCAGCCTCCTGTGGTCTCTGGAGGGCACAGACGGTCCACCCTTACGTAGCAGGAGAGAGGGAGATGCTTTATTGCACCCTGATGTCTGCACTCCTCCCCCTCTGACGTTTGCCTCCTAGCTCGGGTACCCTTTATCTAGTTATTTTTATCGTTCTGTACAGAATCAGGAATAACACGATGTCCCACAGATATTACTTCATTTATTATCAAAAAATATAATTTTCTTCTTTTTTTGTAGATATTTTCATCATATAAATATGTACAACAAATATAACATTCAATAACTTTGTATAAAATTCACATCGTGCATAAGAGCCCTAGTCTAATGGGAAGAGAACCATACAATTTACGTACATATCTCCACAAAGAACATAAGAAAAACATAAGAGAACATATAATAGAAACAGACATATATCATGATGTAACAAAAGACTCTGACCACAAACACAATTACCAATAACACACCATGTACAAAATAATTTTATAATGTAAATATTATTAAATCATGTATAGATGTATTCATTATGCTTTGCTTGTTCCCACAGAGTATTGTGTGCATACTGTACAGAGCCCGGTGCATTACAATTAATGATTTTTTACATACATGAACTACAGAATGTCATTGATTATTGAAAAGCCCATGAATTCAGGTCCCTGATGAAGGATGGTCTAAGTACATGGCACTTCAGAAACGCGCGTTGGCGCATTTTCCTTGTTCTTGTATATTGTACATGGTGTGTTATTGGTAATTTTGTTTGTGGTTAGAGTCTTTTGTTACTCAAGGCACAAGTTGCACATGGGTGCAGTCCATTGCCCCCAACAGATGTGGAAATCCTTCAAAGGCATAAAAGCCTTGCTTGTTTTCCTGTTAGTTCTGCATTGTATTGGAGAAGAAGAGATACTGGGCTGTGAGTGTCAGGATCCCTAATGTGAGTCCCAAAGCGAAGCGCAAGGAACTTGGTTCAATAGGCGTTTCAGTTTCGAATGGGCTTCAATGGTCAAGTTTGTGGCATGCCCGCAATTCTAAGATGGCCGCTCAGGCGCTGGGGTCTGCGGTCTAGTTGTTTACAAATCCAGAGAGACGATGTGACGCGTGCACGCCTGAAGTAATGCGCTCTTCATCCAGACATTTCCTCAGAGAAGACGTGTTCGAGTGTGTTCCCAGTTCTGAAGTAAATTCTTGAGTAAGAAGCTTTCCAGAGTAACGCTTGAGAGTAGTTCCGAGTCAAGAAACCAAAACTTACCGAAGAGGTCATAAAAGCCGCGAGAGTCCGTAGTGGGCTATTTACCGGGAGTCGAGTACGGAGTCACCTCGTCTCTACAGGGAAAAAACGAGTGAAGACTTCAGCCGCACCTGAAAAGAAAACCGAAGAAAGCTAAGTGAATTACTGATAGATTATTCGTTCACATTAAAATGTAAGCAGTGTTTGGTGACGCAATAAGTATAACACTTACCAAGGTCAGCAGAGATCAGCATACAGAGTCCTGTAACAGAAAATGAAGAACATTATAGGATTTACTGAGAAAAGGTTCCTAAGGAAAAATTAATTGACAATACCAACAGTTAACTAGGAAAGTAAGGAGAAAGACTTACCAGAGTTATAGCAGCTCCGCAGTAACCTAAGGAGAGGAAGCAAACAGGAAAAGTTAAAAGCACAAAAGGCTTAATTTAGAAGACGACAGTTTTTAGAATAGCAAGAAGCAAGAAAAGAAAGAAGAGAAATCACGAGAAGAAAGAGAAGGCCACACACAGAAACATTAATGGTAGGTTTAAAAGAGAAAGAGTTAGAAGATGTTTAAAAACAGAGAATAAATAGGTATAATAAAAAGATATATGTTTTACAGATAATTAGTGACATCAATAACAAGAAATAAGAAAAGACAGAGTTGAACAGGAAGAGAGGCACAGAGTTCAGGATTCTGGGTAGGTAGAAAAATCATAAGAGAAGAGAAGAAAAGAGACAGAATAGAGTAGAGAAGGAATAATAATTTGTTGTGTGCTTAGTTACCCTTAGGAGTCTTCAGAAGGCAGAATGATAGCTGAAGAAGAATTCCAGATAGGAAAACCAGAAGGTCCAGAACCAGTCTCTTCTATCGTTTATTATTTTATCCAATTTCCCCCTTCCCCCTTGCTGATCAGTTAGAGCCAAAGACATTTCTTGGGGCTGAGTGATTAGTAGTGGGAGTCGGGAAGCTAGCGACTTCTGTTCCTGTGCAAGACAACGGTAACCAGCGAGAAGCTGAAGGTGAGCTCTGACACTGAGGCTTATTATGGCATCTAGGACGGAGGGGAGGAATTTAGGGAATGATGCTTGGGATACTCCTGCCACTCTGCCTGCGATGGGTTGGAATGTTCTAGATGCCAGCAAGTGTGGGACAGCCAGTAGCTTGGCCTGTGGAGGGATATTGGTGCACGGCTGTGATGTTAGCTGCCGCCTTACTGAACCTGATGCTGAATACAGATAATGGGTTCCCAGCCTGTTAAGGGAAATGATGTCCTGAGGCCAATGAGGGTAATCCTCTGGAGGTATGTCCGCTCCTTTCTCCTGCACTGCCCCCGTGGTGATGGTGGAGATGATGGAGGCAGTGGTGGTATCCTGTCACTGAGAGGTTTAACCACCTCCCAGACAGGACTTAGTGTATTAGGCTGGGGTGGGTGTACTTTTCAGTGCCTACAGACTGCTTTGTAGGGCACATTTGGTGCCCTCCTTGCATACTCCAGTTTGAGCTAGTTGAAGAACCCTTGGTTCCAGCTCTGGTGCAAAACTTGAACAAGGACCTGGGAGTATCCTCGCCTCTCTCCAGCCGCTCCTCTTGGAGGGACCCCCGAGTTGTTCCAACCCTTTCCCTAAGGTAATTAAGGGTGCCCCTGTCGGTGGGTCCTTAGATTTATTGTGGAACAAGACTCACCTCTGAAACCAAGGTACTCTTTGACCGTCTGGACACTTGGGCTTTGTTGGACTTCGACTGGAACTGAGACTGTATCAAGGTAGACTCCTTCTGCTCCTGGTCTCACTGTTCTTCAAGTCCTCTGTGTCATCTGTGTCTGTGCTTTATCCAGGGTCTCCAAAAGGCCTGTGTGAATGAAGGACATCCAAAGTAATCTTCTTTGGAGTGAAGGAGTCAATCCCCTGCATCTGCAGGCACCACAACAAAGCTGACCGGTCTGCTGCTCCTGTTGTCCTATGGACTTCCTGACACCCAGTAACACAGGTTGTAGTTCTGAAGCTCCCTGAGGGCCTGACCTATCTTCTCAGCAATTTTGAGGACACTCTTCCTTGTTGCAGCCGCTCGGACAAAACCCATGTGCTCAGAGTCGACTTGTTGTTGCCAAGGCTTGTTGGCTCTGCACTCCAGAGATTTTCGGGCGGCAAGAAGCTCTAGCCTCCAGCACCTCATCTATTGAAGATCAGTATCCTCCCTGCATCCTCTGCACTTTAGGCCACCATCTTTGTTGAGCTGCTTGAGGCCCTCTTGTGACTTCTGTGTCTTTGGCCTGTGGGTCCTCTCAAGAGTCTTCCTTTGCTGCAGTGCACTCACCTGCATGCTTGGGACCTGCTCTGACTCTCCAACATTTGATGGGTCCTTAAGGCCTTGGTGGTCCCAACACTTGCATCTTTTTGCTTTCCTCATCATTTGCGGCTACCAAGACTAGTTGGTGCTCCCGCCAGACACCGACCACCTAGACACTGATATCAGACATGGGACAGCTCATGCACAGCTCTTGGTCTTCCTCAGCATCGCCTAGTCCTCACAGCTGCAGCAATAAGTTCACTGTATTTACTTCTGAACCTCCTGACATAGGTGGGCATTAAGCTTCTGTACCTACTGGTCACATCCGAGTGGCATAGACTCTGTACCCTCTAGCTGTAGGTTCTCCTCTTCAAGAATCCACCCATGGATTCCACCGGACTCCTTCCACTCTCCTCTGGAGGCATCTTCTTCAAGGTCTACCATTGCCCTCTACCGCAGGTTTCGACGCCACTTCACCCCTATTTACCCGGCTTCCCTGGTGCAGGTAACCTGGTTCCTGTGGCATCCACATGTGGGGTAGCTCTCCAACTTTCTTTCTTCCAAAGGGTTTCTTCGGGGTCCTCTGGGAAGGGTTCTTCTTTAAAACTGCAACTACGACTTCTCCATCGACTTCCATTGGGCACTCTGCTGTGTTTATACTCTGCATACATCCTCCGTGGGTTTCCTGGGTACTCACCTTCAGTGGTTCCTTGTGTCCCCAGCTCCTCTGAGTCTTCTGGTCTGAGTTCTGTTCTACTTTGCAGTTCACATTCCACTTTCTTTGGACTCCCTCTGAAGACCAGTGTACATTTGTGCTATTTACCTAATTATTTTAAAGTATTCTTGTGTGTATTGTTGATATCTCTGGGTAGGAGATATACCAATATGTTATTGATTGTGTTGTGTGATAAATATGCCAGGGCAGAGTTCAGCGAGTTCTGCTACACATAAGTCCACGGAGTCGCAAAAAAAACTCTGATCACGTTATGCGGAGTTCCGCTAGCGGGCGGAGTTTGCTGGCAAGCCTGTTAGCTTTGCGATGGAAAAGTGGAGTGTGTTCTTGCGCTCCAAATCAAACGTGAAAACAACTATGCAGTTCTCATGTGCGTTCTCGCATTCTAAATAGTGCGCAAACTGCACCCCACTGTCTGCCTGGGTGCGGCCATCCTTTTTTTCTGCTCTCTGTTATTCTCCCCTTTATCTCTGCAGTCCTCCTCCTATAAAACGTATCTATTCCTCATTTTTATTTTTTATATTAGTATATGTCTTTGTGTTTGTGTATTTTATGTTTTTTTGGAAATGTTTCGTGCTTTCGTGACTTTTTGTATTTTGTTTATTATTGCCCCTTACTGCCTTATTTCTTCCTTTATTTTCTTTGCTTTTATTTTCTTCGACCCCACCCCCTGCCATGGCAGAGGGATGGCTTCCTTGTGGGTGGCGCCGCAACCAATGTGTGCAGCCCTGGGCAACTTTGGAGAGTAGGAGGTTGCAGAACTCATTTTTTGTGTGCAGCGCCCCCTCCACTCTATTCTGGCAGCAGGCTACAGACCTGGTAGCGGATACCTGCTTCTGGAGCGTCTGCAGCTCTGGGGGCGAGTGGGTCAGTGCATGTGGCACACCTGCCAGATTCAGTGAACCGCCCAGCAAATGACATACCGCTTTGCGACACTCTGGGCCAGGAACAGGACCTGCTTGACCTGCTAGGCATCGAAATCCGGAGAAAATAATCAAAGATCATTCCCTGCAATGCATTAGTTCCAAGTTTAGTTTTTGTTAATACGGATTTCAGGATTAGTATGATAGTCGATAGACTCAAATCAAAACTAGTAGTACTATAGGCTATCTGTTTAGAGAAGTACAATGTGACTGTTTGCTTGTCATAAAATGTTTTGTGTTGTGGAGAATATTAACTAAACCCCTAATCTATTGTTTTACGTTCTTAATTTCTTACATCAGCACCCAAGGGCAAGAAGAGGGACATTGTCTAGGGCCCGGGAGAAGCTGGTGAGTAAGCGCCGACTGCCAGCGCCACTGCCGAGGACTCTGCTGACCCCAGGAAGTCCTATTATTTACTATTATTTCACTAATGTTGGGTTTTAGGATTGTTGTGGACTTCTTAGGGTAAATTCTTGGGTTACTGGAATATTGGTGGTGTCTATCATGAAGATTTAGATTGCAGGCGCAAGCAAGCTAGTATTATAAATTAAATTCACCATGTATGTTTGTTTTGAAGGCTTTCTTTTCCCTGCTCATGCTCTAACATAGCTGAGTTCACAAGAGAGTGGCCATGGTCATCATGGACCACCCCTACTCCCTTGACTCGCTGTATATATTAAGTGAGCCGATATATCCCACCCACCATTCATCATACCCCCTCTCCGCCCATGGCAATATTGCTACCTATGGCTGAAGTGCAGTATGGGTCAATTTGTGACTGCAGTGTTTGCTGTGCAATGCGAGTCTCCTTTGGCTAATGTGACATTTACAATGTTTTCAATGCATTGCAAACTGAACACACAAGGTGTGTTGTTTCCCTTCGCCCACACAGTCATCTCTTAGTACTTCACTCCTTTATTTTTTCCTATGTTCTTCTGTCCCAGCCTATCAAATTGGAAAATCCATTCTTGCAATGTGCCACATTTAATTTTATAACCATGTGAAGTGATTCCAGAACATATTTCAAAGCTTCCCATAGCAGATATATTTTACACTTGTTCAGAATCCCTCTACCCTATCCCCTGCAGTAGAGTGTGTCAAGATTCTTGTCCTTGCTTACTGCCCAGCGAATGAATTTGTTGGAAATATGTGGCAGTCGGCGAGGCCACAGAGTAAAGTGGGAGTAAGTGCATGATTTGATATTAAATTTGCCATATGGGATACACAATGACGAATGTGCCAAATACAAGTTATAAAGCCTGTTCTTTTCTCTGTAGTACTGTTCATCAGATTCATTTTCCCTAACCTCTACTCATGGCAGACAGGATAATATTAATATCTGCATTTCCTATGGGAGGTGTGTAACGTAGTGTCCTATTTATGACTTAAATAGTAACTTATTTATACTTGTTAACGGCAGCTGCCCCAGCTGAAGACAGTATCAAACTACCTGAGGCACTGGCTAGCAATGAGCATGGTTCCATTCTTTTAGAAAAAGACACATCTTGTAAACCTTATAATGCATAATGCTGTACTCTTTAATGAGAGGTAATTTATTTTTCAACTCAAAGGGCACCATTAGGATGGCGTGCGAAACGCCCCCGCCGGGCCGGCGGTAGTCACCGATGGCCCTGCGGGGGCGATCCGCCCGCCATCCATGCAGCAAAGACCCCCAGCCATATTACGATGGCTGGGGGTTCCGTGGCGGACGGAAAGGCCGTCCGCCGCTTTTCCGCCCGGTCGACAAGTCGACCGGGCAGAAAAGGGTTCAATATGGTGGCGTTGTCTGTTAGACACCTCCAGCCATATTACAATGGGGGCGGAAACATGCCTTTCCGCCACGGAAAGGCATGCAGAGTTTACTTGCGGGGGCCCGTTGCGGGCCCCCTGGGACTCTGGGGGGTGCACATGGGGGGTATCTATGGTACCCCCCTGCATTTCAATGTACAACGTGGCAGGCACCACGCGGTGCCTGTCACATTGTGCATTGAAAGGCACAACCTGCCTTTGTGGCATTGCGGCGGGCGGTGCTTTTAGCACCGCCCACCGCAACGTTTCAAATGTTTCAAATGAGCCGCAATGTTTCAAATGCGCGATGCAATGTGCCCGCCAGTGTGGCGGGCGCATCCTAATAGAGGGTGCGGGACCGCCGCTAGCATTGCGGGCGTCCCGATTCCCGGGGGTATGGCGGGCGGACAAAGTTCGCCCTCCATACTAATGACCCCCTAAGTGTCTGTTTATAGTTACTTGAAAAGCCTTTAGAAGAAAAAAAAAATCACTGTTGTTTTAATCTGGTGATGTTATTCTGCCTTTTAATACTTTTCTGCCACACAGTCAGTGTTTTTTATGCAAGGCATATGTGGGTAAATTATAAAATGGACATTATGACTCTCACAGAATCACATCAAACTCCAATGGCCCCGGTGTACCAGCAATGTACTGCTACTGTGCCACCCACTAATTTAAGATAATGTTTTGCACAAAGCATGATTATAATTTGTCACAGGAGACAGCGGCCCTTTTACTGCAGCAGAGGCTGGAGCGTATCCAGCAAGAGTACTGGTGGCTGGTGGTCTTGGAAGAGGAGGAGGAAGAAACAACCACACCTCGGACGGGCCCCTGTGCAGCTGGTTCCCCACAGCCTCCAACCTCGGAGCGCGGGGATGCCCAAGGGTAACCAGGCGCGTTATAAAACTCATTAATAATAATAATAATAATAACCTCCTGGCCATCCCATTGCCAGCACTGGCTCAGCCATCTGCTAAAACCCCCTACCACACTGACAACACACCTTTGCTGTGCCGCATCCTGCACACTATTGAGGGCCAGCTCGCAATGATGGAGCAGAACCTGGACAACCTCCGGACCGACATCCAAAATGCCCTCTTCTAGCTCTTTTTAAAATTCTTTGTTTGTGTGGGAGGGACTTGTTTGTTGGTGCTGGCTGGAGAGAGTGGGAAAGGAAATGGGACATTTTGAGTTTTGGGACTTTGGGGCCTGGTCAGATCTATTTGGGGAGAAGGGTGGGCATGTTGTTTGGGTGGAAAGGGGGGGTTGTTTGTAAATAAATAAAGGGGGAAACTACTTTATTTCATTTTAATTTATGCCTGAAGTAGTTTTTTTACTTTTCCTTGGCATTGATGCCTTCAGCTAGTTTTGCACAGCTTGTTTATGTGATTGTAACCTAAGAGAGGGTGTAGCTCTTAGTTATAGAGTTATACTTCTCTAACTATCTTGACCATTAGGGGGAATGCTGCCATGATGACCTATATGGTTTGCAACAAACTAGATAAACAATAGTAGGAGTTAGTTACTTACTTACTAAGTAAACAAGTTTAGTTTCATCTACACTAGTTGTCATAAATTAATATAGATAAAGCAATAACAGGGAAGGCATCACAACAGCACAAGCGAGGTCCCACTTCCAGTTCCACCCCAACTGTAGGATTAATCTCAATGATTGATTATCCATCGTAGGCAACTACATTGAAATAAAAAGACTGAGTTAGTGGGTTATATTTTATCAAAGCTTTAAAAAGAATGGACACCACCTGAGTACTACAATACTAGTAAGTTTTGACTAATGGGGAACTAGTTGTATTATTTGCGAAATCCTTGACTTATAAAAAATGGACTCAAAGTCTGGAGTGGACAAGCTTAGGTTAGGCCTTTACAGTTAAGAAATACAAAGCCTGAATGATGATGCTGACAACTGATGTTCTTCATTCTATATCTAAAATATGGATCACTTTTCATGTGTGGCTGGGTAATGGGCCAGTGTGGGCCATTGTTTAGAAGATCCTGCAGTAAGTTACTGTTGCTTTCAACACATCCACCCCACCAAGTGTTTGATACAATGATGGTGTAAATTCAGCCACATATCAGTAAATGACACAGCCTGGGAGAAGTGACTTAGGGGTGTGATGAATGGCTGGGAAGGGGGATTTGAGGAAAGGTTTGACGAAGACAAACACTACACAAGGACAACATTCATCTGGACAATGAGCAGCAGCACATCATTTGCCATCAATATGTTGTCAGAGGAAAAAAAGGAATGAGTATGACAGAGTACAGATAAATGCATTGCAAACAGATCTTCTGCCCCACCGAGACCCAAGTCATCAGATAGCTAAATATTCTGTCTTCTAGGTGTTGGAGTGAACCCATCCAAGTTCTCCAAATATGATTTTTAAAAGGAAAATGATACTGTATTGCAAAATGAGGTGGTGCATCTGCATTCTCCTCAGGAATGTCCACTCTTTGGTGCCTGTCTGGACTGGTCCAGTAAGTAAGTAGGAGTGAGCTCAGCTTCCGCCTTGTGTTCATGAAGGAGACTAGAAGAAGGTTTACATATTGTAAAAGGGAAACTGTATTTTAGAGTCAAGCAGAAGGAAGGTAAACCTCATGGGGAGTGTATCAAGTAGACTTAGTGGCAGAGCAGAAGAAACAAGAGAGGGACTCAGAGTTTCCTTTTTGCCACAGTTTAAACACACACACAGCAGCAGCATTTCACAAACGGACCTCTCTATATTCCACATAGCTGAGTACTAGGCCTTATACTCTGGGTTTACCTTTAAACTGAGGTCAATAAGGTCTTGCTTATAGCTGTTGATTAGATGGTCTCACAGCTCCTGCCCTGACTTCTTCCATCCCCCACCTGACTCTGAGTAACTCCGTCCCAGACCAGTCATCATCATGACCCAAGCAAGACATAGTGTAGTGTACTGCTGTTGAAGAACACATAGAGAAACAGAATTGCAATATTTTGCATAGGTTTCTGTTTGTTAACTAAAGTGACTGTTCTGGTCTTTGAAGAACCAAAAAAAAGGAGAGGACCCTGCTATTAAATCTGGCTAAGCGTGAAAGGACCTATCACCCCCAGGGAAAATAATAATCGCCCATAACTCATGCCCCAAACATTGCAAATCAATAATCATCTCAAGATATTTCCTGTACTACAGTTTAACAATCAAAACACTCTACCCTACTGTCAGTATTCCCATCAATCATCACTCACACTTACTCAATAATCTGATCACTTTTTGGTGCAATTGGTACCTTGGTAATAGGTAAACTATCGCCCCTTTAATTCAAGCAACATATTGGAATTTCACAGTCTTGTAAATCAAACGATTGTATGGGGAAGCCATCCTAGATGATGGAAAACAAACAGAAGGATCATAGGAGTGGACCATCCAGGTTGATTAATTTTCGCTAAGTAAGTTTGTGAAGGCCATTCACCACCTCAATGAGGCCCCAAATATTGCAAATCAATCATCTCAAGCAAGTTCCCACATTATAGTTCCACACCCTCCTTTGCTGTCTGCCACCACATGAATCATCAATCATCATCATCACTCACACAATCTGCCCCTTACCATTGCAATAGTTGTAGATATCTCTTCCAATCCATGCACAGGTAATGTAGGACGGCATCGGGTATTCATTTTGACACAGGCAACATTGAAATTTGGTATTGGCAGGCAGTCTTGTAGATAATAAATGATCTGGGGCAGGCATTCTAGTGCCAAGTGATGGAAAAAGGGATAGGTAATAGACATGTGAGGGGGCAGGCGTTGTCCCCAATGTCATGAAGGAATTGTGGAAGCTTCTTCAATGCACACTGGTCGAACTGCAATCCGTCAATATATATGACTAAAGAACGGTGAGGAAGTGTAAATCTGACACAAAAATAACTAATATAGTTCCGCTTGCTATTTTTCTTTTTCAAAGATAGAACTAAGTTCAATGAGAAATAATTAACAAGTTCTATAAGGGAACTGGGATTCTTAGTCCAGGAAGTACAGTTCATGCTCAAACTCAGATGGTTCACCCAGAAGTTGATCAGCTACCATGTTTGATTCAATTTCAGAACAATCTCCCTCCTCCTCCAGTGCTGCTGTTTCAGGAATGGTGTAATTCTGTGGTATAAAATGTTGGTTAATTTTGATCAAAGTCAAGCTCTCCGCATTTTGAAGTAAGAGACTGTTCCTTCTCACTGTAACAATCATGCGTTCAGCAGACACCCTGGCCACAGGACAAGCCAGATACTTTATTGCCAGCCACCTGAGCTCTGGCCATTGACGCATCTTCTCATACCAATACATCAATTAATTTGATCCACATAGACCTCTTTTGGATCATCCAGATGCTCCTGAAACATCCTGTGGATGGTCATTGATGCTGGCACTTGCTCAACCTGTTTTGCTCTGTCCTTTAGACTGGACTTGAGGCCCACCAATTGAAACCAATACAATCCAGAGGTTGGGTCTGATCCTTCTGTTGCTGTTGTTGCTGGGGTTCTGGGTGATGTTTGCTGTTGACTGCTGTGAAACAAGACTGCCCTCTCTGGAAGTTGAAGGCAGCACCGCAGAATTGAGGGGTGTACTTGAAGTTCCAGACGTTCTTCTTCCAAGTCTCCGGATTGTTCAACAATCCACCTCTTATATTTTAAAATATCCAACTGGAAATCAGGACCTGTTTGCAGTATCCCCCCAGTTGTTGGCTCATTTGAGACTCCTAGATGCTGGTTTTCTGACTCTGAGAGTGACCTGGGCTCTGTTAGGCAGGCCTAGGGCCAGTGCTATGCTGAAAACACACCTAGAATACAGTGTAAACACCTACACACACTAGGGTACAATATGGGTTAGGGTACCCCTATGATTGGCTTGACCTCCTCTATAAGGCCCTTGTACACAAAAGGGCAGAGGCATTAAAATTACCTTTAAGTACTTGGGGGCAGATTTACAATATCTGGCGCATCCCTGCATATTAGCAGGGATGCACCAGTTATTTTGCATGATGGAAAAATAGCCTTGCGCCACCATGGATGTGCCTCATTACAATGCGGGTCATCATGGCGCAAAGATAGACAGATGCGTGATACATCTTGTCGGCGTAAGGGCAGCTGGAATCGTGTCACAAGCACGACACAACTACATCAATGGTTAGGAATGCCTATTCCTAACATGCTGCGTCACTCCTTACGCCTGCTTCAAGCAGGCACAAGGTTTTGACGCAGAGGCATCGTAAAAGTGACTTAGTGAGATCTTGTAGATTTTACTGCATCACTTTTATGAGGCTTCCTTGTGGCAGAACGCCCACCCTGCATACATTATACCTACCGCAGGTATCATGCAACGCAGGGCTTTACAACATGACGCAGCTCCCTAGATGAATCACGTTGTAAATATGTCACAGAAGTGCCGCAACATTGTCGTAAAGATGTTGCATGGGGTTTGTAAATCTGCCCCTTGGTATACAAATAGGGCATGGCAGTTTACATGCCAGCAGCCCTTTCTGCACTTGCATGTGTGTGCTGCTGAGAGACTGAGGTCAGGACTGCTTTTAAAATGTAAATTGTGACCAACCTCGACTTTGGTGTTTGGGACACTTACAAAAGTGATAAACTAAAATATTATGGCATATTAGGTACCCAAAGGTTCTCCCCCATGTGTCCCAGGGGTGGGGGGTCAGTTACTTATAAGGAGAACCCTTTTTAAATAGGTTTTATATGCCTCAGATATAGAGAATGTGCACATTTCTCTTTCCTCATTGTAGTAAAGTGCTTCCCAAAATCGATGTTTGTGCTAGGAGCACTGTGGAGTGGGGATCTACAATATTCTTACATATTCAGCACCCCTAAAGTCTCCCCTTGGTTTTCCAGGGGTGGGAGTCCTGTAGATATAGGCAGGATCCATATAGGAGTTGTTTTATAAACCTTGGAGAACTTGCCCAGTTGATTTTCCCCCTTGGAGATCCCCAGCCACATAGGTTAATATGGTAATAAGTCAGTAATTAATTAATAACGCTAGGGATTGCCAACAAATATAATTCAAGGACTTAGTAGAATGGTATTGATAAATCTAACAATATACTGTCTTTGACTTTATCCTAACATTTACAGAATAGAGGTTTTACGACTTTCTTGTCTGTATTCCAAAATTCAGCCTTCCAGTGGTCTGACTTGATTGGTCAGAGTTAAGTGGATTAGCCAGGCTGCTTTAATGAAGTGATAAGGGGCACCTGGAATGAGGAGCCATCTGGAAGTAGAGGGTTCTGCTGCACAGGAATGCCAGAGCAAGGGGGAGGGGTCGTAAACCATGAGCTTCAAAGGAAGAAGTGGACAGGCAGAAGAAGGAAGATGGCAGGCTTAAGGAAGGAATAGGCAGATGCCAGGGAGGGGGAGACTATGGAGATGAGCCACCCTGGATGTTGGTTTAGCCAGCTCTTGCCTCTCTGCTGAGACTTCAGCCATATTGAATTTTGGAACAGAAGTGCTTTCTGGAAGACCATTGTGCCACACTCTGGAGGAAATGGTCATGCTCTGGGGTGTTGTGGTCATGCTCTGGGGTGTTGCCTTGCAACTCAATGGACAGTGGTGCCCTCCTGCTTGACCTGGAGAACACTGAATAAGTATTCAAGCGGGGCAAAGCCTGTCAGATCTGCTGGTTGAAAAAAGAAGAAGAAGATGGGTCCATACTGGAAGTTTGATTTGCACCTATAGGCCCTACACTCTGACTGACTCTGCCTGCTATACATTCTGGAACTACAGCCCTGTGAATCTAACTGGCTTCAGGAGGAATAAAGAGTGGACTCCCTGCTAGCTACAGATAAGCAGAGCTCATCTGGACCATCACCACCAAGAATTCCCAGTCTGGAGTGACTCCAGAGGATTGGTAAGGGTTTTGTCCAAGTGGATTGTGGGAACTGAAGTCCCAAACGTCCAAGCTTCCAGGCCCTTTGAGTACGTTTTGGATACATTGGGACTCTCAGAGGAACTTCAGGAAGAAGTTCCAGGAGTTTGGAGCAACTTTGGAAAAAATCTCCATAAGTGGACCGACTCGACCTGGCCAGTCAAGCTGGTGAGAGCGAGCCAGCCTGCCCTCCAGGTTTGTCCCACTGAAAATCTCCGGAGGTCCGTCTTCCAGAGTTTGACCAGGAGCTGGTCAAAAGCCAAGCTGGCAGGCCCTCACCTAGTCAAGCCTGGTGAAGAACAATGAGGGACCATGGGAGAAAAAATGCCATAAAGGTTTCTAAGTCTCAAGGTAAAAGGCTAGACCGGCTCCAACCGCGAGAGTCATGCCGCCCACCATCAACCGCGAGCCGGCCAGGATCCCTGGTTCATCCCCCTGGAAAGCTCTGGAGGTCTGACTTCCATAGTTTAACCGGTAACTCATCGAAAGGCAAGCCGGCGAACCCTCATTGAATCCATACTGTTTGAGAGCTTCAAGGGACCCCGGCAGAAAAAGCTTTGGAAAAGTTTCTGAGTCAGAAGGTAAAAACTTTGACCGAGTCCTAAAGCGACCAGATTCCGCAATAGGCGCTATAGGTTTCTATGTGCGATATAGTGCAACATCTTTAAAAATTCATATATCCAGTTCTCTACATTGGATTTTTTCATTTTGATGTCATTTTAAGGATAAACATATTTCCTATTTTTATAAATTGGTGTTGGATTTTTATTGTGTGTTGTGTCTAAATTATTCACTATATTGTCGTTTGTAAATGTTTCACATACCTGTCTCTGGAGTTAAGCCTGCCTGCTCTCAGCCTAGCTGCCAAGGTTTGAGCCTGGGAATAACTAGACTGTGTTAGTAGCCTTATTGCCAGTGGTAGGTATATATTTACCACTACTAATAATCCACTTTCCAACACATCCCCTTCAGAAAAAAGAATTGTAAGTGCAAGTTTGAACCTAGCCATATGCAAATCAGTCTTGACCCTGTGCCTCATGGGAACAGTCCAGCCTGAACTGCCAAGCCAGGTCCTCCCTGGACTGGAAACAAGCATCCTCGGACCGGTTTCTGGCATTTCAGCCGTCTTCAGCCAGGCTTGCTTGATTTCCAGTGGCATGGAGAGCAGGGGACCCACGGTGATGGATCAAACCCAGATCTGCTGACTGGGTGTGAGTGTTTGATTGGTTCTGATGCTCCGTCCATCACCACCCCCTTTCGTACCGCTTTGTTCGCCATAAGTTGGCAGGGTATGCTCAGACGTGAGTCCCTTGCTCACTTTGCCACTGGATTCAAGCAAGCCTGGCTGACGACGGCTGAAATGCCAGAAACCGGTCCTAGGAAGCTTGTTTCCGGTCCAGGGAAGGCATGGCTTGGCAGTTCGGGCTGGACTGTTCCCATGAGGCACAGGGTCAGACTGATTTGCATATGGCCATGTCTGAACTGGGGTGGCAGAGTGGGCCAAAGAACGGTGATGGATCAAACCCAGATCTGCTGACTGGGTGTGAGTGTTTGATTGGTTCTGATGCTCCGTCCATCACCACCCCCTTTCGTACCGCTTTGTTCGCCATAAGTTGGCAGGGTATGCTCAGACGTGAGTCCCTTGCTCACTTTGCCACTGGATTCAAGCAAGCCTGGCTGACGACGGCTGAAATGCCAGAAACCGGTCCTAGGAAGCTTGTTTCCGGTCCAGGGAAGGCATGGCTTGGCAGTTCGGGCTGGACTGTTCCCATGAGGCACAGGGTCAGACTGATTTGCATATGGCCATGTCTGAACTGGGGTGGCAGAGTGGGCCAAAGAACGGTGATGGATCAAACCCAGATCTGCTGACTGGGTGTGAGTGTTTGATTGGTTCTGATGCTCCGTCCATCACCACCCCCTTTCGTACCGCTTTGTTCGCCATAAGTTGGCAGGGTATGCTCAGACGTGAGTCCCTTGCTCACTTTGCCACTGGATTCAAGCAAGCCTGGCTGACGACGGCTGAAATGCCAGAAACCGGTCCTAGGAAGCTTGTTTCCGGTCCAGGGAAGGCATGGCTTGGCAGTTCGGGCTGGACTGCTCCCATGAGGCACAGGATCAGACTGATTTGCATATGGCCATGTCTGAACTGGGGTGGCAGAGTGGGCCAAAGAACGGTGATGGATCAAACCCAGATCTGCTGACTGGGTGTGAGTGTTTGATTGGTTCTGATGCTCCGTCCATCACCACCCCCTTTCGTACCGCTTTGTTCGCCATAAGTTGGCAGGGTATGCTCAGACGTGAGTCCCTTGCTCACTTTGCCACTGGATTCAAGCAAGCCTGGCTGACGACGGCTGAAATGCCAGAAACCGGTCCTAGGAAGCTTGTTTCCGGTCCAGGGAAGGCATGGCTTGGCAGTTCGGGCTGGACTGTTCCCATGAGGCACAGGGTCAGACTGATTTGCATATGGCCATGTCTGAACTGGGGTGGCAGAGTGGGCCAAAGAACGGTGATGGATCAAACCCAGATCTGCTGACTGGGTGTGAGTGTTTGATTGGTTCTGATGCTCCGTCCATCATCACCCCCTTTCGTACCGCTTTGTTCGCCATAAGTTGGCAGGGTATGCTCAGACGTGAGTCCCTTGCTCACTTTGCCACTGGATTCAAGCAAGCCTGGCTGACGACGGCTGAAATGCCAGAAACCGGTCCTAGGAAGCTTGTTTTCGGTCCAGGGAAGGCATGGCTTGGCAGTTCGGGCTGGACTGTTCCCATGAGGCACAGGGTCAGACTGATTTGCATATGGCCATGTCTGAACTGGGGTGGCAGAGTGGGCCAAAGAACGGTGATGGATCAAACCCAGATCTGCTGACTGGGTGTGAGTGTTTGATTGGTTCTGATGCTCCGTCCATCACCACCCCCTTTCGTACCGCTTTGTTCGCCATAAGTTGGCAGGGTATGCTCAGACGTGAGTCCCTTGCTCACTTTGCCACTGGATTCAAGCAAGCCTGGCTGACGACGGCTGAAATGCCAGAAACCGGTCCTAGGAAGCTTGTCTCTGTTCCAGGGAAGGCATGGCTTGGCAGTTCGGGCTGGACTGTTCCCATGAGGCACTGGGTCAGACTGATTTGCATATGGCCATGTCTGAACTGGGGTGGCAGAGTGGGCCAAAGAACGGTGATGGATCAAACCCAGATCTGCTGACTGGGTGTGAGTGTTTGATTGGTTCTGATGCTCCGTCCATCACCACCCCCTTTCGTACCGCTTTGTTCGCCATAAGTTGGCAGGGTATGCTCAGACGTGAGTCCCTTGCTCACTTTGCCACTGGATTCAAGCAAGCCTGGCTGACGACGGCTGAAATGCCAGAAACCGGTCCTAGGAAGCTTGTTTCCGGTCCAGGGAAGGCATGGCTTGGCAGTTCGGGCTGGACTGTTCCCATGAGGCACAGGGTTAGACTGATTTGCCTATGGCCATGTCTGAACTGGGGTGGCAGAGTGGGCCAAAGAACGGTGATGGATCAAACCCAGATCTGCTGACTGGGTGTGAGTGTTTGATTGGTTCTGATGCTCCGTCCATCACCACCCCCTTTCGTACCGCTTTGTTCGCCATAAGTTGGCAGGGTATGCTCAGACGTGAGTCCCTTGCTCACTTTGCCACTGGATTCAAGCAAGCCTGGCTGACGACGGCTGAAATGCCAGAAACTGGTCCTAGGAAGCTTGTTTCCGGTCCAGGGAAGGCATGGCTTGGCAGTTCGGGCTGGACTGTTCCCATGAGGCACAGGGTCAGACTGATTTGCATATGGCCATGTCTGAACTGGGGTGGCAGAGTGGGCCAAAGAACGGTGATGGATCAAACCCAGATCGGCTGACTGGGTGTGAGTGTTTGATTGGTTCTGATGCTCCGTCAATCACCACCCCCTTTCGTACCGCTTTGTTCGCCATAAGTTGGCAGGGTATGCTCAGACGTGAGTCCCTTGCTCACTTTGCCACTGGATTCAAGCAAGCCTGGCTCACGACGGCTGAAATGCCAGAAACCGGTCCTAGGAAGCTTGTTTCCGGTCCAGGGAAGGCATGGCTTGGCAGTTCGGGCTGGACTGTTCCCATGAGGCACAGGGTCAGACTGATTTGCATATGGCCATGTCTGAACTGGGGTGGCAGAGTGGGCCAAAGAACGGTGATGGATCAAACCCAGATCTGCTGACTGGGTGTGAGTGTTTGATTGGTTCTGATGCTCTGTCCATCACCACCCCCTTTCGTACCGCTTTGTTCGCCATAAGTTGGCAGGGTATGCTCAGACGTGAGTCCCTTGCTCACTTTGCCACTGGATTCAAGCAAGCCTGGCTGACGACGGCTGAAATGCCAGAAACCGGTCCTAGGAAGCTTGTTTCCGGTCCAGGGAAGGCATGGCTTGGCAGTTCGGGCTGGACTGTTCCCATGAGGCACAGGGTCAGACTGATTTGCATATGGCCATGTCTGAACTGGGGTGGCAGAGTGGGCCAAAGAACGGTGATGGATCAAACCCAGATCTGCTGACTGGGTGTGAGTGTTTGATTGGTTCTGATGCTCCGTCCATCACCACCCCCTTTCGTACCCCTCAAGGTGCCTAAGGCGGAGAAGCGCCGCATATGGCTGCGCATCCGCGAGAGGGTGAATGCAGTTGGTGTGACGCCCCGCAGCATCGACGACCTAAAAAAAAGGTGGTACGACCTGCGGAAGCGCGCGAAGGAGAGGATAGCAGAGAGGCTCCGGGACGCTAGCAGAACGGGAGGCGGCCCTTCCACGGTCCATGCTAACACTGCCCTGGAGGTGCTGGTGGAAGGTACAATTGAGCGGGAAGCCGTCGTGGGAGTGACCCAGATGGACACGTCCGGCGCAGCCACAAGTGCCCAAGGTAAGATGCATGCCTGTTGCCATACCCAGCATAGCGTAAATCCCATTCCAGGCCCCCAGCAGGATCTGAGTGTGCATGCAGCTCTGCAACACACAGCTTTACTCCTAACACTAGTGCATCATGGGAGTTGTAGTCTACTCAGGCAAGTGTGCATGTACAGGGGTAAATGCAATAACCATTCACCAGATCAGTAGAAGCTGGGTATAGACAGTATGTTTAGTGGATCACAGAGGGACATGTATGTGTGCAACACTACGTAGGTGTAACTATCCCACTAACCAAGCACTGTTTCACACACAGATGCATCACCTGGGGATTCAGATGACAGTGGCCGGCTGATAATCTCCGAAACACCGGTTGAATCAAACCTTGAGACAGCGCAGGATGCCCTCACATCACCTACACCTGCCACCCCACCAGCACCACCAGCACCAGCAACAACAGCACCAGCAACAACAGCACCAGCAACACCAGCACCACCAGCACCAGCACCAGCCACACCAGCGGCTGCCACGACAGCCACCAAAGCGCCGCGGCGCAGGTCCCAGGTTGCGCCCTTGGCGGTGATGGAAACACCCACCACACAAACGGGACACGGTCAGCGCGCCATCACACCACCTGATGCACCACCTGTCCGCGCCAGGCTAACACAGCGGCACAGGTCTCGCCAACGTTCGGTCTCCTCAGGCAACCTTGATCTCCAACACACTCCTGGCATTGAGGAGAGGATGCTGTCTGTCCAGCACGTGCAGGGCCGCCACATGGCAACCATCAGCACCAACAACGTGCACCTTGTTCGTGAAATGCGAGCCATGACTGCCGCAGTAACGGCCATGGGCACGGCGGTCAGTGACATGAGCACTGTGGTGGCAGAGGGCAATGCTCACCTCAGGGAAGATGTACAAAAGCTCACCAGTGCCATGAGGGAGGGCCATGAGTGCCAGAAGAGGAGGCACCGACAGCAATTGTTGCGTTCCGCTGCCGCTACTAAGGCTATCACATGCCACAGCAACAGTACCGCAGTGTTGGCACGCCGCACTGTGTCCTTGCAGGTCGACCTTGGGCACTTCTGCGGGGATGTGGCAAAGGCACTGGGGCAGTTGACCACTGCTGTGGAACACATCCAGAGCAGCACATGCAGTGCTGCAGCTTTGGGGGGGGGTGACGCTAGTGAGGCTGCCTCGAGTGTGAGCAGTGTGTCTGTGGCAGAGGGCAGCACCAGGCGCCGCAGTTCGCAGGCATCCACGGGGACAGGCCGTGGTGAGGCTTTGGAGACACCTGAGCGGAGGCTTGGGGTACGTGGGAAGCGCCACTAGACAGTTGGACATGCATACAGGACCATGGTGGGGCAACCATGGACATCCACTTACTGAGTATGCACAGGCGTGACTTTAAGGCACCTTTTATTTTACTTTATGCAATTGGAGCATGATTTACATAGCTAGTTTTGTTGCACAAACATCAGTGCCACTGTGCATTAAACAGTTGCACCCCAAACTAACTTGTAATGTTTCATTCTCACATGTTTCAAAAATGATTTTGAATGATGTATGTCCGCCTCCTATGGCCCTCTGCTGTGTTAGGGACGTGTGCCTGTCGTTGTTGGGCGGGTGGTTGGTCATCCCGGTGGTCGTCATCTCTGTCCACCTCTATGGGTATCCCCGATTTTTTGGATACTTTTGACCACCCAAGAAATTTCAGAGCCGTTTGTGAGTGCCACGAGATATGCTAGTCATCCACAAGCTCCTGCGAGATTTTGCGGTCACAAAATTGTCTTTCTGGTGCGTCGGAAGTTTTGTGATGTACGCAATCTGGGGAAGATTCTCTCCTCGAGCAGCATCAAAATCTTCACCGAAATGACGATTTGGAGTCAAAATCCTCCTTAAGAGGATGGTTGGCATTGGTCGTTTTGTGCGAGGAGTCCTTTTTAAAAAAGTTCCCGGCCCACAGTGGTACGTCATTTGCTGGGCGGTGCGCTGAACCTGGCAGGTGTGCCACAAGCACTGGCCCACTAGCCCCCAGAGCTGCAGACGCTACAGAAGCGGGTATCCGCTGCCAGGTCTGCAGCCTGCTGCCAGACTAGAGTAGAGGGGGCGCTGCACAAAAAAAATGAGTTCAGCAACCTCCTACTCTCATAATATTGCCCAGGGCTGTACACCTTGGCTGCGGCACCACCCACAAGGAAGCCATCCCTCTGCCTTGGCACGGGGTCGGGTCGAAGAAAATAAAGGACAAAATAAGGCAGTAAGGGGCAATAATAAACAAAATGCAAAAAGTCATGACATTTTCAAACAGGAAGGAAGTGCCCCAGGGTCCCCATCTTCCTGCTTTTCTCTCCTGGTCACTTTTTATTGGGATTTGGAGCTGGAATAATCACTCTCCTTGTCTGATCCATATATACCATTGGATTTAAGGACTCTGCATTTTATATTTCACAAAAAGTTGACAAACTAGTGTATAAGGATGTTGTTTGTTTGATTCGGGGCATGCACCTGGATTTATTGGTACTTTTAATCGATTTTTGAAATTTATTGTGGTGAGTGGCCTGCCGTTCCAGTAGAGGCCTAGTTATTTTTTTGCATGACATTTTTCTTCCTTTATAAAGGAAAACATGTTGCAAAGTACATTTTCTCCATGTTTTTAATGAATATGCAATATTGATTTAATTCACTATATGGTTTGGTCTGCCAATGGGCCTCCCAGCCAGTAAGCCCAGTACTAGTCATGGGTGCATGAAACAACTGTTTCTGTGGTTTCTGTTGAATTGAAATATCATTTAGGCCATGGATGGCATTGTGGGGTAATGCCTTTGAAGCATGTGAGATGTAGTAAAAACGTTAAGCCCTGTTAATAATTTTTTTGGGCTTTGCTAAATTAATGGTGTGTTCTCTGTGTTACCATGCCTCCTTTGTCTGGCCAGTGTATGTGCGTTTGCCATAGGCCACCATTTGCCTTTGTTACCCATGCCATGTGGCCAGGGGACATTGTGTATAGTCAGTGCCCATAGGCCTACATGTGTTCTTTGTTTTCCAGGCCTCCTGCTTCTAGTTGTGACAATGTGGCTGGTGACCATTGTGTGTAGCCATCCAGCATGCTTTTGCCATCGGTCTCCATGTCTTCTTGTTGTGGCTATGCCTTCTTGCTGGTTGTTGTTGTTATCACCATGTGGCTGGTGGCCATTTTGTGTAGCCAGCCACTGTGCTTTCCCATAGGCCTGTGTGTGTTCTTCTTAGTTGTTCCCCATGCCTTCTTGCTTCTTTTTGTGAACATGTGACTGGCAGCCATTTTGCGTAGCCAGCAGTGTGCTTTTATCACAGCATTGCATTTGTTTTTTGTTTGTGGCCATGCCTCCTTGCTGTTTGCATGTAATTTTTCTCATTTTGTACAGGAAAAATGTTGGACACTTTAGTACATTTTCTCGATATTTTCTAATACATGTGCAATATTCTTTTAATTCACTATGAGGCCCAATCTGCCAATGGGCCTTACAGCCAGTTGGTTTGAAACATCTTTTAGGATATGAATGGTATTGGATTAAAATACGAAATGTATTCTTTTGGGTATTTCAAGTTGTTTCTCCTGCAAACAGGGAATAGGTGGGGCCATGCCTTTGGAGGATGTGTATTGTTGTAAACATTTTTATCCCTGTTAATATTCGTAATTGGCATTGCTGAATTAATGCTATGTTCTATCTGTTACCATGCCTCCTTTGTCTGGCCAGTGTGTGTATTTGCCATAGACATCCATTTGCCTTTGTTCCCCATGTCACGTGTCCAGAGGACATTTTGTATAGTCAGTGTACATAGACCTTCATGTGTTCTTTGTTTTCTAGGCCTCCTGCTTCTTGTTGTGACCATATGGCTGGCGGACATTTTGTGAAGCAAGCCTGTGTGTTTTTACCATACGCCTGTATGTCTTTTATTTGTTCCCAATTTCTTCTTGCTCAATGTTGTTGTTGTTAATATCCATGTGGGACTAGCTGGCAGACATTTTGTTCAGCCAGCCAGTGTGGCCCTTTGCCATAGGCTTGCATGGATGGTTGAGCATGAGATAGTAGTTTAATAAATTATATGCTTGAGGATAATTTCACTTATTTATAAAAAAATATGTTTTATTTAAGTTTTTTAATTTTACTTTTGTTTTATTTTTTAATTGTACTTTGTTATTTTTTTAATTAAAACTGTGTTCATTTTTGTAAAAAAAAAAGTATTTCTTTTTTTATATACATTTATTAACCATTTTCATAGCATCTGTCATCGATGAATCAACAGCATTTATTGAGTAGGGATTATTCCATTGTCATTTGTCATCTGCAACTCCCTGAGTGCCACATCCCATGTGATGCACATAAAGCAAACTGTTACATCTGTATGTTGCTGTTGCTCTTTCTTATCATTCCTGATTATACAGTACACACCATGAAAGTTTATGTAGGTATGGTTTTACTAATTGATACACTGTATTGTTAAATATTTATAATAACTTAATTAACCAGTGATTACACTAAATGATATTGTTTGTTTGTACTACTAATTGACCTGCAACAATGTCACGTTTAACTGTTTTTGTTCTTACTTGTTTGCTTTTAAGTGCACAAGAGACAAGATCACCCACAATACTGCCAGACATAAGGCCTGTGCATGAACACACATCATGGATATCTCTTCAACCTCAGAAGCTAAGTGCCACTGCCAACTGACAGCTTCAAGTTGGCCCCAAAGAAAGGTCCTACCAAAAAAGTGGTCAGTGATAAGAGGAAGGAGCTTACCACCACTGGTATGTCAAACCAGACCTTTTTCGGGGGAAAAAACCTGTGCCTGCTTCATCGGCCCCCAGGGAGCAAGCTGGGAGCTGCACCCCCGCATCAGTGGACCCACTCCACCCCAACGTAGGCTCAAGCTCATGTCTGTCACAGAGGCAGCCATTTTCATCACGGCAATGCCGACGAGCAGTGATGTTGAAATTGACTTATCTTGCTCTCAAAGTGGTACCCAATCATTGCAGGACAGTCAGATAAGTGAGCAACAACAGCCGCAGCCATCAATTTTAGTTCCTCCCGAAGTAGGAACAGTTCTGGAGATTGACAAGAAGTAGAGGAAGCTACTCTTTCAGAAGATCCATTGTCTTCCCGCTCTCCAACAAGAAAAAGGAGGATTACTCCACCATCCTCTTCTCCAAGCCCAACTTCTGATGATCTAGACACCACTTGGATCCTGCCTTAGTCTGAGAATGAGACACGTCACGAGAAGCTAAGGAAAAGGAAGGTTCCTCAAAGTCTTAGACTTATGGATGTAGAGGAGGAGGATGACGACATTCCAGTCATCATGGAAGTTAGCCCAGCCCGAGTGGAGACTGATGTTACCCCATCCAAACCTGCTGTGAGGGATGTGGCACCACAGATACCACCATCACCACAACCAGCTGCCGCATTTGCAAAGTCCAGCCAGCAACCTGCATCCATAACCTCCTCAGTAGAAGTAGGTACTTCTGAGATTCAAAAGTCAAAACACCCACCTACTGCCAGTTCATCGACATTGGCAGTGGCATCAGCGTCAGAAAGTGGACCTCCCTAGTTTGGGACTTCTTTACAGTTCGCAAGAAGGAGGTGAACATTGCCATATGCTCCATTTGTGGAGCAAGTTTAAGTTGTGTAAGCTTGGTTCAAACTATGGTAGCAGAGGCCAAGCTACCCATTTGAGAAAACACAACACGATCCAGTGGGAGGCACAACTTAGCCGCCAGAAAACTGCAAGTGTTGTTAGTGAAGGAGGTGAAAGGCTGAGCAGAGAACCCGATCTAATCACATTGGAAGGTGAAGAACAGATAGAGATTTTTCTTACGCAAAGCAGCCATGTCCCCAGCCATGCAGTAGTATCGCCCACATCAGCAACATTGCAGTGGCACAAGAATCTGGTCGAGACACCAAGGCAAGAGAGTACAGTGTCTGGCCCACTGAAACGTACATTGAGCCTACTACTGTCTGCTCTCAAGAAGTCACATGCATCAGTGGCACCAGAAAAGAAAACAATCCAGGCTACTTTTCCCAGCATGTTTAGGCAGGAGTGACAGTAAGAAGGCACCCACCCAATTGCAGGTTTGTACAATGCAAAGCTGGCTAAAATGTCAGCGCTGGACCTCCTCCCTTTTTCTTTTCTGGAAGGAGTGTGTTTTCTAGAGTTTGTGGGAGCAATCTGCCTGAAAAGGAAGGTTCCCAGACGGTCCTTTTTCGCCAGAGTTGCTGTTCCAGCTCTACATAACAATGTGCTGGAATTATTTGGACAAGCTTTGCAGCAGAGTGCTGTTCACACTATCCACCTGACGACAGACATGAGAACCAGTTGCCATGCCACTGAATATCTGTGCGAAAGAAATAATTGATGGATGGAATGTTGGACAATGCAAACATTCAATTAATCAATCAATCAATCAAGGACATTTATAGAGCGCACTACCTACCCATAGGGTCTCAAGGCGCTGGGGGGAGGGGGGTGCCGTTACTGCTCGAACAGCCAGGTCTTCAGCTTCTTCCTGAAGGAGAGGTGGTCTTGGGTCAGGCACAGGTCGGTCGGGAGGGAGTTCCAGGTCTTGGCGGCCAGGTAGGAGAAGGACCTTCCTCCTGTTGTCGCTCTTCGGATGCGGGGGACGGCGGCGAGGGCGTGGTTGGCTGAGCGGAGGTGGCGTTTGGGAGCGTAGAAGTTGATGCGGTTGTTGAGGTAGCTCGGGCCTTGATCGTGTAGGGCTTTGTGTGCATGGGTGAGGAGGCGGAAGGTGATTCTTTTGTTGACGGGGAGCCAATGCAGGTCTCTGAGATGTCCGGAGATGTGGCTGGTTCGCGGGATGTCGAGGATGAGTCTGGCTGAGGCGTTCTGGATCCGCTGGAGTCTCTTCTGGAGCTTGGCGGTGGTGCCGGCGTAGAGGGCGTTGCCGTAGTCCAGTCGACTGGTGACGAGGGCCTGGGTGACGGTCTTCCTGGTCTCGGTGGGGATCCACCAGAAGATCTTCCGTAGCATGCGTAGGATGTTGAAGCACGCCGAGCAGACGGTGTTGACTTGCCTGGTCATGGAGAGAGAGGAGTCCAGGATGAAGCCCAGGTTGCGTGCGTGGTCTGTCGGTTTGGGTGCGGTGCCCAGGGCGGGGGGCCACCAGGAGTCGTCCCAGGCGGAGGGTGAAGAGCCTAGGATGAGGACCTCCGTCTTGTCTGAGTTCAGCTTCAGGCGGCTGGTCGTCATCCACTCGGCTACCTCTTTCATCCCTTCATGCAGATTGGCTCTGGCGGCGGCGGGGTCGTTGGTCAGGGAGAGGATCAGCTGGGTGTCGTCGGCGTAGGAGATTATGTTGAGGTTGTGTTGGCGTGCGATGGCCGCGAGGGGGCTCATGTAGACATTGAAGAGGGTGGGGCTCAGCGAGGATCCTTGAGGGACGCCGCAGATGACTTCGGTGGCCTCTGACTTGTACGGTGGTAGGCGGACTCTCTGTGTTCTTCCGTCGAGGAAGGAGATGATCCATTCCAGAGCCTTCTCCTGGATTCCGACATTGCTGAGGCGCTGTACTAGGGTGCGGTGGCAGACAGTGTTGAATGCCGCGGAGAGGTCTAGGAGGATGAGGGCCGCTGTTTCTCCGTTGTCCATCAGGGCTCGGATGTCATCGGTGGCGGCGATGAGGGCGGTCTCGGTGCTGTGGTTGGCTCGGAAGCCAGACTGTGAGGGGTCGAGGGATCCATTCATCTCAAGGAAGGCGGCCAGCTGCTTGTTGACGGTCTTCTCGATGACTTTGGCTGGAAACGGGGAGGAGCGAAATGGGGCGGTAATTCTTGAGTTCGGTGGGGTCCGCTGTGGGTTTCTTGAGTAGAGCGCTGAGTTCGGCGTGCTTCCAGCTCTCAGGGAAGGTGGCGGTGTCGAAGGATGTGTTGATGATGTCTCGCAGGTGGGGTGCGATGACAGCGTCGGCTTTGTTGAAGACGTGGTGGGGGCAGGGGTCGGTCGGAGATCCTGAGTGGATGGAGTTCATCGTGCGGACGGTGTCTTCGGTGCTGATCGGAGTCTAGGCGCGGAGGGTGGTGGTGGGGGGTGGTGGTTTGGTCGTGGTGTGCGTTGGTTGGTTGTTGAAGCTGTTGTGTATGTCCGCGATCTTGTTGTGGAAGTATGAGGCGAGGGAGTTGCAGAGGTCTTGCGATGGGGTGATGTCGTTGTTTCCTGCGCTGGGGTTGGAACGCTCTTTCACGATGTTGAAGAGTTCCTTGCAGTTGTGTGTGTTGTTGTCCAGCCGGTCCTTGAATGCAGTTTTCTTGGCGGCGCGGATCAGCTGGTGGTGCTTCCGGGTGGCAAGCTTGAAGGTGGTCCTGTTGTCCGGTGTTGGTTCCCTTCTCCAGACTTTCTCGAGGGCTCGGCAGTTCTTCTTGGAGCTCTTGAGTTCGTCGGTGAACCATGGGGCTTTCTTGCTGCCGGGTCTGCTGGGCGGGGTCCTCAGTGGGGCGAGCTCGTCCGCGCAGTTGCTGATCCACTTCGTGAGGTTGTCTGCGGCCTGGCTGGGGTTCGCTGAGCTGGCAGGAGGGTGCTGGCTCAAGGAGGTGGTGAGCTGGTCGGCTGTGATCTTGTTCCAGCTTCTGCGGGCAACCTGTTGCTGGTGGTGGTGGGTCATCGTTCTTTTGAAGGTGAAGTGGACACAGCTGTGGTCCGTCCATTGAAGCTCTGTGGCGTGGCTGAAGGCGATGTCTGTGCTGGATGAGAAGACTGCGTCGAGTGTGTGTCCGGCGAGGTGGGTGGGGGTGGATACCAGCTGCTTGAGTCCAAGATTGGCGAGGTTGTCGAGCAGGGTGCTGGTGTTGCGGTCGTTGTTGTTCTCCAGGTGGAAGTTGAGGTCCCCCAGGAGGATGTAGTCAGCGGAGGGGAGGGCATGAGGGCTGACGAAGTCGGCGATGTCCTCGCTGAATTGGGTGCGTGGTCCCGGAGGTCGGTAGATCAGGGTGCCTCTGAGGGTGGTCTTCGGGTCGGTGTGGATCTGGAAATGCAGGTGTTCGGCGGTGGTAAGGGTGTTGTCGGTGCTGGTCGTGATACGGATGGTGTTTCTGTGGATGATGGCGATGTCTCCTCCCATCTGGTTGGCGGTGCGGTCCCTCCGGGTGATCTTGTAGCCCTCTGGGATGGCGATGGCGATGTCGGGTGCTGAAGAGGCGTTCATCCAGGTCTCCGTGAGGAAGGCTACGTCAGGGGCTGTGGTGTCGAGGAGGTCCCAGAGTTTGATGGCGTGTCTGTGGACGGAGCGGGTGTTGAGCAGGATGCACTTGAGGTGGGTGCTGCTGGTGTTCGACTTGGCGGGTGCTGGTGCGGGGCAGGTCCGGATGCAGGTGAACTTGCAGGCGTGGCAGCTGAAGGGTCCGTGGGTGCGTCGTGGTGTGGCTTGGTAGCATCCTGGGAGTCGACCGGCGTTGAGTGCGCTGAGGTTGGCGGCAGTGTACGTCAGGCGGGTCGGTCGGGGTCTTCGAGGGCCAGGGGTCCTGGCACTGGGCGCGGTCCAGGCGCGGACGGGCGTAGACGGGCTTACCTTTGGCGCGCCTTCGGCGCACAATCGGCGCGCCCGCTGCGCGTGACCGCTGCGTGTTCGCACGGTCGGCATATATGGCCAAGTGCGCGGGGGGGGCGGAGCAGCTGGGAGGCGGGAGCGGGGAGGGTACACAAAGAAAAGGGGCAGGGCTAGCGGTGATGGCGGGAAGCGGGGAGCGGGGAGGGATGAGACGGGGACGTGAAAAAAAACGAAGGTGAAGTCAGGCACAAGTGGGGAAAGAAAACAAATCAACAGCAAACAGCACAATACAAATTAGCAGATCACTATGGCAACAACGGGGAGACGGGTGCGTGAAGAAAAAACGAAGGCGATATCAGGCACAAGTGGGGAAAGAAAAACAACAGCAAACAGCACAATGCAATACAATACAAATTAGCAGATCACTATGGCAACAACAGACAGGAAGCTGGCACAGACCACGCCGCTCGATGTCAGGGGGCGTGGTCACGTGGTGGAGCCGGGGCAGCGAGGCAGAAGGCGGGGAGGCACACGCAGCAGCTGGTGGCCGTGCGGCGCGGGGGTGTCCCAGAACTGGGTCACACTCACCTGCGTCGCACGGTCGCCATATATGGCCAAGTGCGCGGGGGGCGGAGCAGCTGGGAGGCGGGAGCGGGGAGGGTACACAAAGAAAAGGGGCGGGGCTAGCGGTGATGGCAGGAAGCGGGGAGGGATGAGACGGGGACGTGAAAAAAAACGAAGGTGAAGTCAGGCACAAGTGGGGAAAGAAAACAAATCAACAGCAAACAGCACAATACAAATAAGCAGATCACTATGGCAACAACGGGGAGACGGGTGCGTGAAGAAAAAACGAAGGCGATATCAGGCACAAGTGGGGAAAGAAAAACAACAGCAAACAGCACAATGCAATACAATACAAATTAGCAGATCACTATGGCAACAACAGACAGGAAGCTGGCACAGACCACGCCTCTCGATGTCAGGGGGCGTGGTCACGCGGCGGAGCCGGGGCAGCGAGGCAGAAGGCGGGGAGGCACACACAGCAGCTGGTGGCCGTGCGGCGCGGGGGTGTCCCAGAACTGGGTCACACTCACCTGCGTCGCACGGTCGCCATATATGGCCAAGTGCGCGGGGGGGGCGGAGCAGCTGGGAGGCGGGAGCAGGGAGGGTACACAAAGAAAAGGGGCGGGGCTAGCGGTGATGGCGGGAAGCGGGAAGCGGGGAGGGATGAGACGGGACGTGAAAAAAACGAAGGTGAAGTCAGGCACAAGTGGGGAAAGAAAACAAATCAACAGCAAACAGCACAATACAAATTAGCAGATCACTATGGCAACAACGGGGAGACGGGTGCGTGAAGAAAAAACGAAGGCGATATCAGGCACAAGTGGGGAAAGAAAAACAACAGCAAACAGCACAATGCAATACAATACAAATTAGCAGATCACTATGGCAACAACAGACAGGAAGCTGGCACAGACCACGCCGCTCGATGTCAGGGGGCGTGGTCACGCGGCGGAGCCGGGGCAGTGAGGCAGAAGGCGGGGAGACACACGCAGCAGCTGGTGGCCGTGCGGCACGGGGGTGTCCCAGAACATTCACCCCAGTCACAAGGATCTGGGTTTAATCCATCATTATTTTGCTCACCAAACCAGCACAGTTTGGACCCAGCCATATGCAAATCAGTCTTGGCCACTGAATACATGTGCATCACTGCACACTGGATCTCTTTTGTGGGGGTTAGAGAAAAGATATCTACGGTGTTGACACTGCTGAGATTTGTAATGGACCTCAGAAGCACGCAACAAAAGCCATGTTCGCCATAGAGAAATCCCATACTGCTGCAAACATTTTGGAATACTTTAAGAACAAGGTTTTTGGATGGCTGTGACCAAGAGGATTTAACAATGGATTTGTTGCCAAAGACAATGGAAGTAATATAGTTAAGGTGATGGCCAATTGTGGCTATTTCAGGGTCCTGTGATTTTTGCGTGTCGCTTCAATATCATTTTACAGGACTTTCTCAAAAAAGTAAGCAACTTACTGTCCACGTATTTCAGCCATTTACGTACAACCCAAAAGCAGCTACGGGTCATTCAGCGTGATAATAGAATGGCAGTTAAAGCACTCATACAGCAGGTGCCAACACGTTGGAACTCGATTAATTACATGTTGCAACGTCTGCTCGAGCAGTACAGACAGATCAATGAATATGCATGCAAAGAGGGGATGCAACTGTGAAAGGCATGATCATTGAGATGAACCAATGGGCCCTAGTTAAATGCCTGGCAGAGATGCTGCTTCCTTTTGAGGTGTTCACACGGGAAGTCAGCAAGGAGGACAGTACCATGGGCCAATCTATCCCATTGTTGCACATGCTACAGGAACAGCTAAAGAATTTGTCTGAACTATACGCAGGTGTGGATGAAAAAATAATGTGCATGAGTTGGTGGAGAGCTTAATCATTCACTTATCTGTTAATACAAGTGTGCAGATACATTGTATTATTCAAGCATTACGTCTGTGCCAAAATTCTTGATCCATGGTACAAACAATTACTGGCCACTTTCATTCCGTTTTAAGTTTTAAGACATGAATGTTTCAAACTACAAAACTTGGATTGCTGAGCAAGCTAGTGACCTAGAAAAAGAACGTCTTGGAATTAGAGCCTATTTCTCCAGGGCACAAGCTCTGCGGTGCAGCCCTTAACTCCAGCGCCTGAGGGCAGTGCTGTTGGCTCACAGCAGCCAAAACCAACAAGAACTCCAGCAACAACAGGAGCAGTAGAATCAGCCCCAAAATCTGCATATGATTGGTTTCTAAAGGCAGGGCTTAAGTCCATTGCAGAGGCAAAGGCAAAAGAGGTCGAATAAGGTGGAGCACCAATGACTATTGAGAGGATGGTTCAGCACTATCTGGATGACCCAACAGAGGTCTATCTTGATCAAAACCCATTGGTGTATTGGCATGGGAAGAGGAGCCAATGGCCAGTGCTCATCAGGCTGGCAATAAACTATCTTGCTTGCCCGGCAGCCATTGTCTCCACTGATCGTGTTTTCAGTGCTCCTGGTGCCGTAGTCACAATGAGAAGTACCAGTCTCTTGTTCCAAAACGTGGAGAGATTAACCTTGATCAAAATGAATCAGCACTTTATGCCACAGTATTACTCCATACCTGAAGTAAGACAGGAGGAAGATGAGGGAGACTCAGGTCATGGAAGTAGTGTGTTAGCTGACCTACTTCTGGGTGAATCACCTGAGTTTGAGGATGAACTCTACTTCCCTGACTATTCGGGCTGGGCCATCAACCATAGAAATTTCTCTCTCTATCGCAGTTCTGCTTTTAAGCAAAAAAAGGAAAAAAAAGAAAAAAGATATAGCTTGGGAAACATGATTTTATTTTATTTGTTTTTGTCTGGCCACCATCTTAGACACATTTTGTTGATGGATTTGAGTTACACCAGTGTGCAGTGAAGAACCCTCCCCAATCCATTTCCCTCAAGTACATTGAAGATACAAATTTGTGCCTGACTCCATCCCATGCCTGTATATATTTTCCTAGTTTACTCCCCTAGCAGGACTGCCTCACATGATTTGATTTACAAGACTGGCCGATATCTGCTTTGTTAAACAATGTATCGGCAATGTGCCACGGTGACGACGCCTGAATTAGAAGAAAGGGTAAATGGCATGCATTGCTCTCTGAGTGATTGTTGTTTGGAAGTGTGATGAGATGATTCACGTGGTGGCAGGCAGTGATTACCTGTAACTATTACACTTGAATGTGTTTGTGATGATTTACAATGTTGGTGGCCTAACGACTCCTGTCGCAGGTACTTGGACCTTCCACACGAGTGTGGCATCATTTTTATTAGGAGACCCGGGGGAACGCTGGGTGGTAGGAAATTTGTGTCAGCCCGGTGATGTCACAAATTTCCCACACAAAAATGTGTAAAAAAAGTGTTTTTGTCCCGCTAAATTTGAGGTTTGCAGGGGATTCTGGGTAAGAAAACATTGAGGGATCCACGCAAGCTATACCTCCCTGGAATCCCGCGGGTGTCTAGTTTTTAGAAATGCTTGGGTTTGGTCGGTTTCCCTAGCTGGCCGCCGAGCACATGCCAAAAACCCAGGTGACCCCCCTTGCAAAACCAAGTTGTTTTGTAACAGGCAATTTTGATGTCGCCTAAATACATTTTGGGCCCTTGCCTGTCGTGGGTACTTGGGTGTCCCACATGAGTAAGGCACCATTTTTATCGGGAGACCCGGGGGAACGCTGGGTGGTAGGACATTTGGGTCAGCTCAGTGATGCCACAACTTTCCCACACAGAAATGTGTGAAAAAGGTGATTTTTTCAGCTAAATTTGAGGTTTGCTGGGGATTCTGGATAAGAAAACGTTGGGGGATCCACACAAGCCATACCTTTCCGGAATCCCCCGGGTGTCTAGTTTTCAGAAATGTGTGAGTTTGGTAGGTTTCCCCAGCTGGCCGCCGTGCACGGGGCCAAAAACCAAGGTGACCCTCCTTGCAAAACCAGGTTGTTTAGTGATAGGCAATTTTGATGTTGCCTCAATACGTTTTGGGCCCTTGCCTGTTACGGGTACTTGGGCCTATCACACAAGTGAGGCACCATTTTTATCGGGAGACCCGGGGAAACGCTGGGTGGTAGAAAATTTGTGTCAGACCGGTGATGCCACAACTTTCCCACACAAAAATGTGTGAAATTTGTTTTTTCCAGCTAAATATGAGGTTTGCAGGGGATTCTGGGTAAGAAAACTTTGGGGGATCCAAGCAAGCCATACCTCCCTGGAATCTTTGGGTGTCTAGTTTTCAGAACTGTGTGGGTTTGGTAGGTTTCCCTAGCTGGCCGCCAAGCACGAGGCCAAAAACCAAGGTGACCCCCCCTGCAAAACCAGGTTGTTTTGTGATAGGCAATTTTGATGTTGCCTCAATACGGTTTGGGCCCTTGCCTGTCGCGGGTACTTGGGCTTCCCACAGAAGTGAGGCACCATTTTTACAGGGAGACCCGAGGGAACGCTGGGTGTTAGGAAATTTGTGTCAGCCATGTGATGCCACAACTTTCCCACACAATTATGTGTGAAAAAAGTGATTTTTTCTGCTAAATGTGATGTTTGTAGGGGATTCTGGGTAAGAAAACATTGGGGGATCCACACAAGCCATACCTTTCTGGAATCCCCCGGGTGTCTAGTTTTCAGAAATGTGTGAGTTTGGTAAGTTTCCCCAGCTGGCCGCCGTGCACGGGGCCAAAAACCAAGGTGACCCTCCTTGCAAAACTAGGTTGTTTAGTGATAGGCAATTTTGATGTCGCCTCAATACGTTTTGGGCCCTTGCCTGTTGCGGGTACTTGGGCCACCCACATGAGTGAGGCACCATTTTTATCGGGAGACCCGGGGAAACACTGATGGGTAGGAAATTTGTGTCAAACCGGTGATGCCACAACTTTCCCACACAAATGTGTGAAATGTGATTTTTCCAGCTAAATTTGAGGTTTGCAGGGGATTCTGGGTAAGAAAACTTTGGGGGATCCAAGCAAGCCATACCTCCCTGGAATCTTTGGATGTCTAGTTTTAAAATATGGATAGGTTTGCTAGGTTTCCCTAGGTGCCAGCAGAGCTAGGGTTCAAAAACAACAGCAAGGCACTTTGCAAAAAAAGTGTCATTTTTCACTGTGAAAATGTGTTATGTCCACAAAGTGTTTTGGGCCATTTCCTGTCGCAGGCACAAGGCCTACCCACAAAAGTGAGGTACCATTTTTCTCAGAAGACTTTGGGGAACGTGAGGTGGGTGGAATTTTGTGGATCCACGTAGATTCCAGAACTTTCCACCACAGAAAAGTGAGGAAATTTTGTTTTTGTGGACAATTTTTTAGGTTTACAAGGGATTCTGGGTAACAGAACCTGGTGAGAGCCTGTCAAGTCACCCCACCCTGGATTCCCATGGGTGTATAGTTTTAAAAAATGTATAGCTTTGCTAGGTTTCCCTAGGTGCTGGCAGAGCTAGGGTTCAAAAACTACAGCTAGGCACTTTGCAAAAAAAGGGTCATTTTTCACTGTGAAAATGTGGTGTGTCCACATTGCGTTTTGGCCCGTTTCCTGCCGCGGGCACTAGGCCTACCCACACAAGTGAGGTGCCATTTTTGTCAAAAGACTTTGGGGAACGCGGGGTGGTTGGAATTCTGTGGATCCACGTAGATTCCAGAACTTTCCACCACAGAAAAGTGAGGAAAATGTGTTTATTTAGACAATTTTCTAGGTTTGCAAGGGATTCTGGGTAACAGAACCAGATGGGAGCCAGTCAAGTCACCCAATCCTGGATTCCCTTGGGTATCTAGTTTTCAAAAATGTATAGGTTTGCTAGGTTTCCCTAGGTGCCGGCAGAGCTAGGGTTAAAAAACTACAGCTAGGCATTTTGCAAAAACAGGGTCATTTTTCACTGTGTAAATGTGGTGTGTCCACCTTGCGTTTTGGGCCGTTTCCAAATGCGGGCACTAGGCCTACCCACACAAGTGAGGTACCATTTGTCTCAGAAGACTCTGGGGAATGAGGGGTGAGTGGAGTTTTATGGATCCACACAGATTCCATAACTTTCCACCACAGAAAAGTGAGGATAATGTGGGTTTTTTGACAATTTTCTAGGTTTGCAAAGGACTCTGGGTAACAGAACCTGGTGAGAGTCAGTCAAGTCACCCCATCCTGGATTCCCCTGGTTGTCTAGTTTTCAAAAATGTATAGGTTTGCTAGGATTCCCTAGGTGCCGGCAGAGCTAAGGTTAAAAAACTACAGCTAGGCACTTTGCAAAAAAGGGTCATTTTTCATTGTGAAAATGCGGTGTGTCCACGTTGCGTTTTGAGCCGTTTCCTGTCATGGGCACAAGGCCTACCCGCACAAGGCCTACCCACACAAGTGAGGTACCATTTTTATTGAGAGACTTAGGGTAGCACAGAATTGTTGAGTAACTGTTATTACCTATCGACTTTTGATGCATTTCTGCCTTCCAAATGAAAGACAAGGTGTAAAAAAGAAGTCATTTTGAAAAATGACCTATAATTCTCATCTAGTATGGGTACTCCCAATTTCGGAAATGAGCAAATATCTACTGTTTCTAAACTCTACATTTTGTTCCCATTTCAGAAATACATAGGTGTCTTTCATACCGATTTTTCCATGTATACATTTTCCCAAAAGAATTGCTATATACCCGGTGCAGAATAAAAACTATTGCAAGACGCTGCTCAGGTATTGGCTCTGGGTTCGTCGGGTTCTTGGTGAATGTTAGAAATGGGGGTCTCTAGTTGGCATTGGCTGGCCACTGTCCAAGGAGGGACCCTTCTTCCTAAGTCAGAGTAAGCGGGCTACACCCTTTGATAACCCCTGCTCAACCCTGTGGTAACGTAGCACGAGCAGCCAGGCCTATCTCAGAGGCAGTGTGTGAAGCATTTATGTCCATATACAGTAACACAGTGAGGAACACTACAAAGGGTAGTTATAAAAATAAGTATCTTTATATATGGACTTTGCACAAGACCAATAACAGTAAAAATCCACAATACTAGGAAAATAGTGTTACTCTTAAAATGCTGCAAAAATAGTTCAAAGTGTGCAAAGAAGAGTTCAGTTCAAGGCAGGGGTCTGTGCGACCCTTTTTCTCACAAAATACCTGGGGCAGATTTATGACGGACTTGCGCCACTTTTACGCCGCTGTTGCGTCACTTTTGTGACGCAGTGGCGGCGTAAACCCTGCGCAATGTTGCGCCCCGTTGACAACGTGACGCATCTAGGGAGATGCGTCACGTTGTAAAGCTTGCGCCACATGTGGGCGTACCTGCTCAGGGGGGGGCGTTCCGGCGCAGGAACACCTCTGAAAAGTGGCTGAGTGAAATCTACAAGATTTCACTCAGTCACTTTTCCGGCCATCCTTGAAGCAGGCGTAAGGATTGACGCAGCATTGTAACGATAGGGCACCCCCGAGCCTTGCTGGAGCTGCGTCGCGCTTGCGACGCACCTCCAGCAATGCGCCAACCTTCCGCCATCAGATGCGTCACGCATCTGTTTATCCTTGCGCCACGATGCGCTGCATTGTAAATGCGGCGCATCTATTGTGGCGCAAGGGTAAACTTTCGTGACGCATCTTCCCTGGCGCATCCATGCTGATTTGCAGGGATGCACCAGGGAACATAAATCTGCCCCCTGGATTCGGTAGCAAAGCAACCAAAATGTCACTAAGGAGTTGTAGCGATGATTTTCCTCACGCGTGATTAGCGATGCGTTGAATCCTTGTCGCAAGGGAGGATGATGCGCTGATCTGTGTGCAGGACAAGCGACAAACTTCTCCACGCTAAGCCGGCGATGCGTTGAAATTCTTGCTGCGAAGGGAGGATGATGCGCAGAGACTGTTGCGTGTGTGATCTTGTTGCGATGAAAAGAAGTAGCGCTCCACGAGGTAGCGACGGTCCTAATGCAATGAAAATGGCGGACGCTCGGCGTCCGCGCTGCGATGTCGTGAAGCGATGAACTCGATGCGATGATCTCTGGTTAGCGAGCCTTTGGCAGCCCGCAAACAGGTGATGCGATAATCTTGAGGTCAGCGAGCCTTTGGCAGCCTGCAAACAGGCGATGCGCTGATCTCTGGTTAGCAAGCCTTTGGCAGCCCGCAAACAGGTGATGCGATAATCTTGAGGTCAGCGAGCCTTTGGCAGCCCGCAGACAGGTGAAGTGACGAGCTCCGGCAGCGAGCACTCAGCGGCAGCAGCGGCGGCTCACAAACAGACGTCAGCGACAATTTTCAGCACTCTCTTCTCCACAGTAGAACTAGAGGCCCTGGAACTCACAAGAGTCTCACCTGCAGATAGAAATCCTCGCTGGGAGGAAACAGGAGGCTGGTGGTGGAGTCTAATGTGCCTGAGACCCCAGCAGAAGGCTAGCTCTCTTCTAGCCCTTGGGTGATTGCTGTATCAAAAATAAAAATTCCTTCAAAGTCCTTTTCCTCTTCTTCCAAGTCCAATAGTAACCACTGCAGGCCAGTCAAAGAAACAGCATACAAGCACAAGGACAGTCCTCTCCTGCAGATTCCTTCAGTTACACGGACAGAGGTTCTTCTTGTTGTCCAGGAGCAATACAAATTGTAGGGGTTTCAGCACAGATATTTATATCCCAAAAGTCTTTGTTCTCAGAAGCTACAAGTCACCGAACCCAGCCAGAACCAGTTCTGCTCAGTCCTGGAGCACTTTGTTTACCAGGCTGCATCCTTCCTTTCGGAAAGAGGGGGTCTGCCATCAGACGCACAGTGGGAGGTGGAGCCAACATTCACCTTGCCAAGCACAGCCCTATTCAGGTCCAGGAGCTACCCCTCCCCATACTCCAATGCAGATCTCTCTATTCAACCCAGGTCTGACTCAGCCTGCCGTGTCCCTCCAAAATCAGACAGCCAATACACATAACAGCAGAGCTCACTGGAAGGCTTAGGCAAGAAAATGCCTACTTTCTAAAAGTGGTATTTTCAAACACAGAATATAAAAATAAACTTCACTAAAAGATGTATTTTAATATTCATAGCTCAGGAATACTAAATTCGTTTTTCTCCCATCTTCTTTGGATCACTTAGGACTATAGAGTGTAATATTCAAACCTCCCATTCTGGCCTATGGAGAACAGGTAGCCTTACAGTAGTGAAAAACGAAATTGGGTGTAATTCAATACCAGGACAAGCTACACACATCAGAGCATGTCGTACCTTACACATACAATGCACCCTACCATAGGGGTGGCTTACATGATGCCAAGGGAAGGTTCAGGGGCTGGATAGTGGGTGCACTTCACAGCCAAGATGGCAGTTCTAGACTGCACACAGACACTGTAGTGGCAGGTCTGAGACACACTTTACAAGCTGCTTCTGTGGGTGGCACAAACCAACGCTGCAGGCCCGCCAGCAGTATTTGGTTTAGCAGCCCTGGGCACACACAGGCCACGCTACTAGGGACTAACAGGTAAACCAAATAAGCCAATCATGGTTATACCAATTCACATGTCATATTTACACAGGGAGCAGTCACGCTGTGGCACTGAATGGCAGTGGCACAGCGCCCATAGCATCTATTACTAAGGGTGGGAGGAATTTGCGAAAGTGCCTTTCGCAAAATATCGCGAAACGGCAAAAAATCTCCGCGATCTCGCGAAAATTCACGTGATCGCGGAGATTTTGTGCTGATTTAATGCATTACTGAGTTTGACCTTCAACTCGGGCACCTGCTTTGTATCTGTAAGACTTACAGATATAAATAAAGCAGGTGCCCGAGTTGAAGGTCAAATTCAGTATAAGACTAAGTGCTTCCTGTTGAGGTTTAATTTTTGTGACAGGAGCATCGTGCCAGAATGAATCCTGCCCTGCATATTTATCCAAGAAGATGCCACCGTTTTGTGCAATACCTCTACCCAACTGGAGTACTTTCTACTGGCTAATCAGTAAGTGCTACCTCGTTGGGTAAATGTACAGTGCTTTCCTACACTACAGCTGCGTAAAGGGCCAGAAGAGTTGTCTCCAGCGACCGTGTGTGTCTGTAACTTTGCCACCTCCCGTTGGGCGCCGGGGTCCCTTGAGTGAGCTGTGTCCATCATAGTGTGGAAAGGGCAGGAAGACGTTGCACACCGCCAGTGTGTGGGGCGGGGCTTCTATGCAGTTCACATGCCTCTTGTTTATAAAGGGTAAGAGACCGACCAGAGCAGCAGATGAGGAGACAGAACGAGTCCTGGTGTCGGGAACTACACCGGAATTGCGCTCGAGAAACTCATGGATGCACAGACCTCCATCAAGGATTGCAGTAAATTGTTGATGGTAGGTATGGGGAGAAAGCAAGCACACCTGGCTAGCCTCCACCATGCTCACAAATCTTTTGTGCTGATTAATGCATTACTGAATTTGACCTTCAACTCGGGCACCTGCTTTATATCTGTAAGACTTACAGATTTAAATAAAGCAGGTGCCCGAGTTGAAGGTCAAATTCATTATAAGACTAAGTGCTTCCTGTTGAGGTTTAATTTTTGTGACAAGAACATCGTGCCAGAATGAATCCTGCCCTGCATATTTATCCAAGAAGATGCCACCATTTTGTGTAATACCTCTACTCAACTGGAGTACTTTCTACTAGTTAATCAGTAAGTGCTACCTCGTTGGGTAAATGTATAGTGCTTTTCCTACACTACAGCTGCATAAAGGGCCAGAAGAGTTGTCTCCAGCGACCATGTGTGTCTGTAACTTTTAAGTGGGCGACAATTTCCATTCCCTCGCGGATCACGGAAGTTTCGACATTTTCGTGTTCCGCGCGGAATGCGAAAATGACAAATTTTCGCAATTTCCGCAAGCGGACCGGAAATTGTCGCCCACCCTTATAAAAGATGAATCAAGCTAGGGAAATAAATAATATTAACAGTATCACTTACTGGGAAAAGGAGAGCCATCTGCACTCGTGGAGGCACCTCCAGCCCCCTTACCTGCCTGAATGGTGGAGAGAACTTACATTTTTAACATTGCCAAGAGAGAGAGGTGGGTGTGCAGTGCCCAATCTTCAGTGTTATCATTGGGCCTCAGTTTGACATAAAGCGGGGATATTACTTAATGAAAAGGAGGAAACAATGTTGATAGGGTCTTCAGCATCTATTTTTGAGCTGATACTGGGTGATGAAGCTAGCGAGTGTATTTTACGCCACATACAATTTAATTACTATAAAAGGGTAAAGTTTAAATCCCTAATCTGTGCATTTACGGTTTGGGATAAACTAGGCCTTAGACGTATTACTGCCTATACCCCAATATTTAAGAACAGCTCTCTCCCAAATATTTTTGATGATGGGCATATGAGGTATTGGTATGATTAGGGAGTTAGGAGGGATTGATATGTTGTAGAGGGGTATGCCCAGCAGCATAAAACATAGCAAAACCAAGATGGCAATGCCCATGCGAACTGCGTGGTGCCTTTCACGTGCGATTGCTGGCATGAGAACCCACTGCGTGTTACCTATGCCCGAAAACTTTACATGAATGGGTGCGGCAAGCAACTCTGCACACTGGAGAAAGCTTTTCAAAACTTTGTGGAGTTCTGCTGAGCCCAGATACGTGAAATCCGCCAGGCCTAAAGTCACTGTATGCCCCTGTGTCTCTATCTCACTCTGAATCTTGTGCCATTGTGAAGTTAAAGAGGTGAGTGAATCTGCTGGTGCACTGCTGGGGACAGGGCTGCTTAGCGTGAAGATGTCAACCTCTTCCTCCTCATCACCTTCCACCATGATTGGATTTGTAGATGATGTTCCCCAGCTCTCCTCACTGCCACAACCAAGTTCAGAAATGTTTTCAAGGTGCTCCTCCTACTTGATTGTGTGGTGTTTTTTCATATGGTTTGTTTGACCTTCAGAACCATAATTTGTACCAGGTTTACTTCGACAAACACCTGTAAAGGCTGCATACTGCAATGTGCTCCCCCTCTTTGCTAACCGAAAACAAGTCCCAAAGTGGGCATTGCCAATGCCTGAAAAAGGACTCGAGGAAGGTGGGCATGTTGTTGATTGCCTCTCTGCTTCTTGTGAGGAAGGGGTTGGTGCGATTCTCAGCTGGGGCCATGCAAATATGGGAGCTGGCGGTGGTACTAGCTGTGTCATAGCCCTCGGAGCAGGTTGAATAGCAATGTCAGACTCCTCTGTGTCACCTTCCACCATGATGCCTCATCGTCCTTATCCTCTTCATCATCCCCTTCAATAAGTCTAAGTCTTTCAGGAACTTTTCTTTTCCCTTGCCTCTCCTGTTGCCTCCTGAACTCTGTCGGGATCCACTCCATGTCCCTATCATCAACATTAGAAGTGATGCTTGGAGAAAATGATGCAGTAGTACCCTTCTTTTCCCTTGCTGTAGATCTGGGAGTCAATGATTTTAAAAGAGGAGGTTCAACTTCTTGCTTCAAAGAAAGCTCAACCTCTTGTTCTGCTCTAACCTCAGGCACATGTACTATTGCTGTCTTCGGCTGTGGTTGCTGTCCACTTTGCTCTCTTTCCTACTTTGTGAAAGGGACAAATCCAATTCAACGTCACTACTCATCGGCGTCAACATGATTGCACTAGCTGCCTCACTCACCGATATGGTCCTGTGCTTAGGTGGGGGGGTGCTGTGGATGCAGGAGTGCTGGCTGCTCTCAGCATGCACACTGGAAGCCAGTGCGGCAGGCACAACTTTTCCAGAAAAGGTTGTGGTCGGCAGTGGTGGAAATCTTCTTCTTTTTCTCCCCACTGGCCACTTTCTTGGCAGTGCCTTTCTTTGGGGCCATCTTGAAGCTGTCAGCTGGCAGTGACACAGCTTCACAAGCTGAAGAGATGCCTGTGTTGCGTAGTCAGTCAGACGTCATGTCGTGCACAGGGCTTCTGTCTGGCACTACATAGGGTGATGTCTCTTCTGTTGTGCACCTAAAAGCAAACAAGTAAGAAGAACATCAGTGAAACGTGGCATTGTTACAGTTCAAATAGTAGAACAAACAAACAATATCATTTAGTGTGGTCACTTAAGTTATTTTAAATAATTAGCAATACAATCTAACTAGTCATTCGTAAAACCTCACCAACATAAACTTTCATGGTGTACACTCAGGAAGAATCAGAAAGAGTGACACAACAACATACATATGAAACTGTTTGCTTTATGTGCCTCATGTTGGGACGTGGCACTCATGGAGGGGCAGGTGACAATCGAATAATCTTTAGACAATGAATGCTGTTGTGCAGTGCACCTATAGCAGACATGGGGTTTATTCCAGATGTTAGGAATATGGGGGGGAATGTCAAATATCAAAATTATTTTTACTAAATAAATGAAATTGAAAAATGTAAACATTTTTAAAAAAACATGTAAATTAACATATAAATATAAATCTAAAAAAACCCCTAAAATTCAATAATTCAAAATAAAAAAATATAAATAAGGGAAATTATCCTCAAGCACATAATTGATTAAACTGCTATCTCAGCCATCTTTGCAAGCTTATGGCAAAGGGTCACACTGATTGGATACACAAAATGGCTAACAGCAAGTGCCACATAGTCGTCAACAACAACGACACTAAGCAAGGAGGAATGTCCACAACACCGATTACATGCAGGCCTATGGCAAAAGCACACTGGCTGCCTACACAAAATGGCAACTTACCACATGGTGAAGCAACAAGCAAGAAGGCATGGGGAACAAAGAGAAAACATGCAGTCATATTGCAAAAGCACATTGGCTGCCTATACATAATGCCCGCCAGTCACATGGTCATAATCCCAAGCAAGAAGGAATGGGTAACAAAGAGGAGACATGAAGGTCCGCGGTAAAACCTCACTGGTTGCCTATGTTGCAGCGTGGAATCCTTTCAAATCCTATCCATGTCACAGATCAAATATCATACTAACGCATAAATTCAATACATTCATTGGTGGGGCCCATAACACCAATATTCACACATCATTGATCTGCTTTTCTGAGAAAATGAGTTTTCCAAACGCTGACATGAAAGGAATACCTTATGACCTAAAGAAATATATTTACATAACTATACACCAAATATCTTTAATCCAGTACATATTATACCCGAACCTTGAGATATTCCTTCCACTTGGTCAATAGATCTAAATCAGTTGTCTGGTAAAGTGAATTTCAATCCTCTAAATTACATTTAAATATTAAATATTCTCTCTAAATAAACAACCCAACACATTTGTTTATGATCAATATTAAAGTTTATATAATTAATGCAAATTTAATGAATTGTTATTCAAGCCACAGAACACCATATTTACCTAATCTGGCTAATTGTCATCCTCTAAGTCAATCAAGTCGTTCTGCAGCACGCTACAGTCCCTAAATTGGGTCGAGACCATTAGCGTGTACAAATCAATCTATGCTCAATTAGATCAAGTTCTTTAGTTCATCCAGAAATTGGGCAGCAATTCAGTCCGTCAAAGATTCAGGGAAACAGCTGTCCTGCAGTGTCACCGTCCTCTCCGTCAGCACAACATCAAGAAAAGAAAAAGGTTCGCGCAACTCACTATTCTATCACCTTTTTATAATAAAATCGATGTAAAATTGTAACAAATATCAGTTTTAGACAATCCTCATTGGTGGGTTTAGGGTCGTTCGGTGAAGTTCTCACATAGGTCATTGAGTTAGGTCATAGCACTTGCTGGTTCCGGTTTAAAAGACAGTCCATTGTTTGGTGAATCTGGCAACTCTCCCAGTATGTCCTTGGTTAGTACAGCTTGGCTGGGGTCAGGACGAGGCCACTGTTGCTCATCAGTAACGCAGGCGCGCTTCACCCAAAACCTCATGGAGTCTTGTCAGTCGCGTTGAGTCAAAAAGGCAGCCATTTTATGATAGGCCCAAATGGTCAACTTAAGCAAAACAAACACAAAAAGGTAATTAAAACATGGAAATGGCTAATAAAATGTTAAACTCCTACTAATTCCCCTATGCGTATGTAATTATCTAGCATAATAGCAACATTCAAAGCGTTTATATTCACCCAGTGATGTCATCTGGTGCGACTAACAATTTACATCACAAAAGCAACATATATCATGCAAAATTCTAATTTTCTAGTATTAGTATGCGTACATATTTTAATTTACAAATTATTTTGGCCATGCAAATGCAAATCCTACGTGTAATTCATACATTAATAGTATTGATTAGTATTCCACTTCAAACATTCAATAAGGTTATAATTAAATGAGTATTCTAATTAGTATGCACATGCAAATTGGGGGGGTATACAAAAGTGTGTACTACGCGCTTCATCAATCCTCCCTTTGGTAATTTTATCACCATACCATCAAAATTTTGTATTTGTTTACGGAACTTCAAAATGATTTCTTGCTTTTATTCATAATTCAGTTTCCCCTGTTTCTTCTCTTTTTGCTGATTCGTACATGCTTTCCTTAAACTCTTCCAATTCTATCTCGTCAAATTCTCTTTCTTGTTTCTTATCTCTTCTCCTTAATTTTTCTCCTTTTAACTTTTTCTTATTTTTATTCTTTTTACAACAGATACATCCTAATCTTATCACTAATATTATGAAAATTACACATGTTAATGGAAATAATATTTTACCTAAAAATGTACTATGAAATCTTTAATAGCTGATATTTTCTTTCCAATCCTTTCCCAAACACCTTCAACCTCCAGTGGTGCAATTTCGTCATGCAATTCTGTAATATTCTTAATATAAATTTTCAGATCTTTACTTTCGTCAGGAATGTAAGTTCAACAATGTTGAACTTTCAGCATTCCACAGACTCCACCCTCTTTTGTCAATAATATATCAAGGGCAAGTCGATTTTGCATTACCATAGCACGCATGGCAACCATTTCAGTGTTTACTAATAAGAATCCTCCAGCGGTGCTTGTTGACAAGCGATCCACTACTGTTGAAAGCCTTCTAATTTTGTTTGCATTCAGAGATATTCCCACTGCTGGTATCAATGCTCCAAAGATGTCACCCACAATTTCTGTCCAAGATTCTCTCTTACTATGTGCTAAATAACTACCTAAACTACGTACACCGTCTTTTCCTCTATCCATATGAAAGATCTTCGGAAAACCAGGCCTACGTAACATGTGCCATGCCAATGGTCTGGCAAACGATAATATGCCCTGTTCCCACAAATGTTATATAATCCAGGGAAAACTGGATCTTTTCCACCTTTAAATCCCCATCCACCCATGATTCAGGTTGTATCATGGCACTCACTATTACCTACAAAATAATTATCATATGCAGTTTGATTCCTTCTAATACACAATTTCCCTTTCTGAGGCCAATCTAAAGCCATAGTTGGACTAGCTTCACCTTTTAAGTGTTTTTCCATTTCTACATCCCACACTGTCTTCTCCACCTTTCCTTCAGATGCCTTTCTTTGCATTTTCAGTCTCCTTTCTTCAACCATATCTAAAAATGTATTTTCCTCTTTCTTTAAACTGTTAAATTGTTTTTAAATATATATTCTAATGTTAGTTCTTTGGTTTCTAAGAAGACTTCACCTAATACTTTAGCAGGTTTTACCTTATTTAGTTTGTTAATTGAAGGTACTTGTGCGAAAATGTTATCTACATCTGAAAAATAATATTCTAATTTTCCCGTTTGATAAAATAAACTAGCTATTACACTACATGTTATTCCATATGTTACTGGAAGGTGATGATAAGTCACTCCCTCCATAACAGAGGCAGGTAACTGCATACAAACGTAGCAGTCCCTTACGTCCATTGTCTTTACATATTCATCCAATAATTTTGAAAACACATTGTTAGAAAAATCAGTTATAGACCTATCTTTATGTAAATAGTTTTTATCTATTTCAGTCGGTACAACCCTTTGAATCTTTCCTATATTAGTTTTGTTCCCACTATGTCCTTCTAGTGTATCTATAGTAACTTTAAAAGAGATCAGAAGAGCAAGTATGCTCCACAGAAGCATTAGTAATCCTGTACAACAGCAATACATTTTACACCATCTCCTCAAAAATGTACATCTACCTTTGCTACTATCTAGGTTTGCCATCTTCGCTAAAATGGACCGTGTCTTTTGACTTAGCCTCTACTACTTCACAACTAGTTTTCCTAACCCAAGGCTCTAAGCACCTACTTGGTTCTACCATTTTTTTTCTCTTTTTCATATTTGTTTTGTCTTTTTCAATAATTTTTCTTAACTCATTCAGTTTGGCAATTCATCATCTTTCACTTTTCTTTCCCGATCTGTATACAGAATGTCCTGAACATCCACTTCTTCTCCAATATCGGACAAGATAACTCTCAGGATTTCCGCTTCTTCGTCTTCCTCAACCACTTCTGGTACAACCACCTCTGGATTTCCTTGGCTATCCGCCTCTGTTTTTTACTTCAGGCAGGGCCACATATGTCCATTCTGGCGATTTGTACTTCTGTTTAGGTTTCCTTGTTCTCTTACTTTCTTCAATTACAATTGTCTCTCCTTCTTTTGATTTCTCCTGACTCGTTACTTCATTCACCTGTTCAGCCCTTGGTGAATTTACTCGTGTCAATCGATATCTCAATTTTTTTATTTTATTCAGCCAAACGTTGTCTTTTTGCAGCTCTTTTCAATTTACTTCCTTTAACGTTCTCTTCAGTTCTCCAAGCTTAAAACTCGACCTTCAGTTATTTCATCTTCTCTTTCCTCTGACTCGGCTTCAACTTGCTTTTTACTCTCGACAATTTCTTTTTCCACCACTTGTTTTGTTTTCCCTACTTCTGTCCCTCGAGTCTCCGACACGCAATCTTCCTGCTGACTACTTATCCCTGCTTCTAACTGGATGTTGGAATTCCCTACACCTCCTCGGGGGTCTTCCGCAATAATCTTTCCCTCTCTCTCTATATCTGGCACCTGTCCGTCTAAATGAGTTATTTCAGGTGGAATTACTCTCAATCTTTCATTTGGTACTTCCTTTTCACTAATTTCTTTAATTGTCTCTTCACTGTCGTTTTCTTTGTTCTTCCCTTGTTCTTTCCTGGAACATTGCGTTCCTTGTTCAATTTCAGAATCTGAACTGGTATCGGAAATCTGTAATCTTCTTCTCAGGGAACTACTTCTGGGGACAAAAGTTAGACTTGGTTCTGCTTCCCCCCTTTCAGAGTTTTCTCTTGTTTTTGACTCTCGTCATCTGACTCACTACTGGATTTTGATTCACCAAAATATTCTTTTTCTGTGCTGTCCACTGGATTTGGAATTCTCAATGTATGACTTGCATGGATCCAGTTTTTCAGTCCAGCACACTTTACAGCTGTCGTTATGGTCAGAATAACTTGTCTTGGTTTGCCCCACCTTGGAACCAAACAGTTTCTTCTTCTGTGGACATTTATCCTTACCCAGTCCCCTGGGCTCAGATCATGCGCTGGCTTCTTTTCAAGGGTGGTGGCATCCGCTCCAACCTGATGAAACACAGAATGAACTGCGTCAGCCAGGCTTTTACAGTATTCCAACACCATGTCATCAGTTATAGTCATCAGCTTGCTGACTGGTATAAATACGTGCCGCATGGCTCGTCCCATGATAATTTCATGGGGGCTTAACCCGGTAGTTCTGTCTGGAATTGATCTAATAGTCATGAGTACCAGAGGCAAGACATCAGGCCATTTCATACCTGTGGCTTAACACATTTTCCCTATTCTATTTTTGATAGTACCATTCATTTGTTCCACCACCCCAAAACCTCTGGTCGGTAGGCACAATGTAGTTTCTGTCGAACATTCAATGCTTCACAAATCAGTTTTATGATCTCATTATGAAAATGTCCTCCTCTGTCTGATTCAATTGTCACAGGGAACCCAAATCTAGGAATACATTCTCTCAAAAGTAACTTTGCCACTGTCATCCCATTGTTTCTTCTTGTTGGAAATGCCTCCACCCATCGGGAAAATAGGCAGACCATAACCAAAACATAACTCAACCTGTTACAGGGAGGCATCTCAATGAAATCCACTTGCATTCTGGTAAAAGGCCCTCCTTCTCGGCCTATTGTTCCTAGACTCACTACTGTCTTCCTCCCAGGATTGTATTGCTGACATATTAGGCATCTTTGACAAAGACTTTCTGCTACAAGTCTGAACTTTGCATTGTACCAGGTCTGTTTAAATGACCTGATCATGGCATTTCTCCCTATGTGTCCCTGACCATGATACATCCGTGCCATGGTAGACATCATGCTATCAGGCATAACTGGTCTTCCATCTCGATAAACCCACACATGATCCTTCTCCCTTGGTGCACATCCTGCTTTTACCCATTGTTTCATTTTCTCATCCCCTGCCTCTTCCTGCAACTGTCTTACCTCTTCCCATGTTCCCACAGTGTTAGTAAACATCAAAGAGCAAGAAATCATTTCCCTTTCCTTAGCCCTATTGATGGAATTCTGATTACGTGCACAGTACTGTGCCATGACATTGGCATATTGGTTTCCTGTGGCGATATAATCACCACTGTGACTGTGGGCAGCACACTTTACAACAGCCAATTGCCTAGGCAGCTGTATTGCCTCAAGCAACTTTCCAACCACTTCAGCATTCTTAATGGGAGTTCCACTTGATGTTAAGAATCCTCTCTGCAGCCATAGATGGCCGAAGTCGTGGACGACTCCAAAGCCGTACTGGCTGTCAGTTATCAAAGTTACTCTCACACTTTTCCCAATCTTGCATGCTCTAGTCAGAGCCACAAGCTCTGCTACTTGGGCCGATTTTACTCCTTTCAGATAGGATGCTTCCATTACTGCTGCGACTGTGTATACTGCATATGCTGCACTTAACACTCCTTCATCTGTTCTCAAACAAGACCCATCAACAAACATCACAAAATCACTTTCCGGTAAAGGTACATCTTTTATGTCCGGTCGTGGTTTTGTACAAAAATCAAGTACATCCAGGCAATCATGATCGGCTTCACCTCTGACTTCCACATTCTCAGCGTCAGGCAACAATGTTGAAGGATTCACATTTAAACATCTCACAAGGCTTACATTTGTTGCACCTAATATGACCTTTTCATACTTAGTCAGCCGACTATGTGTCATATACTGAGTATGACTCCTGGTTAAAAGAATCGCCACATCATGAGGTACAAACACTTTCACAGGATATCCCATCACAATCCCCTCACTCTGCTCCAAACTTCGGCATGTAGCAGCTACTGCTTTCAAACACCCAGGTAGGGCTACAGCTACTGGGTCAAGCATTGATGAAAAATATGCAATTGGTCTCCTCAGTTTTCCATGCTTCTGTATCAACACAGAGAGTGCACATCCAATTCTCTCACTGCAGTACAACTCAAACTCTTTCTCATAATCAGGCATACCCAATGAAGGTGCTTCACACAACCCATCTCTCAATCGTTTAAATGCTGCCAATTCTTCCTTGTTCAAATCAATGGTATCTTTCACATCACTCCTCGTCAGTCGCACTAAAGGTTTTGCGATCAATGTAAAATTACTAATCCATTGACGACAATATCCAACCATTTCCAGAAACATTCTCACCTCTCTTTGGGTCATGGGTGCTCTCATTCCTTTTATGATCCTGATTCTGTCTATCGTTATTTTTGTCAGTCCTTTCTCAATGTTATGTCCCAAATACTGTACTTCTTTCTTACAAAATTGCAATTTTGATGGTGACACCTTCAGTCCTCCATCTGCCAAATGATTCAGCAATGCTATAGGGTCTATCTCACAAGCTTCACGGGTTTTCGACGCCAAAAGGAGGTTGTCGATGTATTGAACTAACACCGAATTTTCAGGCATTTCTAGACATTCCAAAGATTTTTTCAATAGCTGATTAAATATTGAGGGGCTTTCTGTATACCCATGTGGAATTCGGCACCAAGCCAAGATACGCTCACCGAAACAAAATGCAAAAATGTGCTGACTGTCATGGTGCAATGGGATGGAAAAGAAAGCATGGCATAGATCAATCACTGTATACCATTCTGCATCATGGGGAATCTGATATAAAATCACTGATGGATTTGGTACAATGACACAACAATTTTGTTTATCTTTCTCAGATCTTGTACTATCCTGAACTTCCCATTAGGCTTTTTCAGTCCCATTATTGGTGAATTACATGGACTACTCATTACTTCTCTAAAAATTCCTTGTCTTATCATTTTCTCTATCACAGGAGTTACTCCTTCAATTATTTCAGGTGTCAATTTATATTGAGGGACATTCGGGTAGCTTACTCCTTCTTTTACTGTTATTTTTACTGGATCTACATTTCTCATTAATCCCACATCTTCTCCAGTGACGCCCCAAACTTCTGCTTTTACGGACTGTTTTAATTCTTTAGGTAATTCATCAGGGTTAAATACAGCATAGGTTTCAATAACCTCATTTTCCCTGTTAGCTATTGTCATTTTATACAGCACATCATCATCTGGGGTTTCAAAGGCTATCCCATCCGGGGTACAAAATATAGTGCAGTTCATTTTGCACAACACATCCCTACCTAATAAATTCACCGGACTGGTATCGCACACGACAAAGCGGTGCATTTCCGAAAATTTCCCTATACTAACTTTCACCGGCTCTGTAAGGTAAGTTTAAATCTGCCTGTTGGATACACCAACTACTTGGATCGTTTCATCCGAGAGAGGAAGATTCTTAACATCAGCTGATCTAACAGTTGATCGAGTAGCACCAGTATCAACTAGGAAAGTAATATTTTCATAATTAACTTTCCCATCTACAAATGGACCTGTCTGGTCTACTTCTAGAGTTGCGCCAAGTACGCACTCTTCTTCCTCCCGTCGGCACCGTCAATAACCTTCTTCTGAATCGCTCTCATCGCGTTGTAGCCAATACTGCGAGACAGCGCTAGCGCGTGGTAGCTTATTTACCAGTTCTTCATCGTAGAATCCTGTTTCGCTACTATACTTCTGAGAGTTTCTGCTCTGTGGAAAAGGTGGTTTTGGCACCTGATTCGGTTGGATAACAACCTGCTGCTGTCGCTGCGGTTGACCACTCACCTCATTTTGCACCTGTGAATTCAATGATGCATTTTCGTTGTTAGAGCATGGGGGAAATTTACACTCGGATTTCCAATGGCCTATCCTACCGCAATTATGACATGGGAATTTCTTTTTAGCTTCTTCTATATTAAAGGTTCCTTTTCCTTTTCCAGGACCAAATTTTTGTCTTGTTCCTGTATTATTCGCTTGTTCTGCTAATTGAGCTTCCTGCCTCTCCGCTACTTTTACTTGTGCCCACATAGACTTTTCTTTCAATTTTCGCTGCTTTGCTTCAATTTCATCACTGAAATATTTAGCATGTCTTAACACTTCATCTATTTTCTTATTTTGCCAATCAACAGTATGGTGTTTTATCATCTCACTAATTTCTGGACGTAGCCCATATACAAATCTATATACAATATGACTTAAATCTTTTTCACTCAGATTTTCATCTCCACTAAACTGTTTAAAAGCTAATATTAACTTTTCATAATATGCATGCACTGACTCTTTACTTTCTTGATGTGTTCGGTCAATTTTCACCCAATCCGTCTCTTTAGGAGGTACCTTGTGTTTCAGAAATGCAATAACCTGTTCATATTTCTTCATTACCTCGGGGTCTGGAGCCCCTGTTTTTGGATCCCTAGGGTATTCCTGAGTTGGCCAATTAATCATGAGCTTGCACTCTGTCCATAAATCTGCTGGCACTATTATGTCAAATAGACTATTCAGGTCAATCCATAATACTTTAGACAACTTCACAAACCTATCCACCTGCCTGTACCATTCGACAGGCTGTTCGCGCAGTCGAGGGAAATCATTTGTAAAGGACAAAATGTCCTGTCTCGTCCATGGGACATGTACGTATCCTCCTCCTGGAATCTCTCTCATAGGGCATTCTGTTACTACCTTTTCCTTTTCTCTTACAGGGAAGGCTGCAAATGTCTTATCTGAGGCATCATCTCGTTTCCTATACCACCTGCTCCTCCATTTTTCCACATCTCCCTATTTTTTCAGTAAGACAATTATTTCCTTAATCTGACTTATCCGTCCTGTGGTGTTCAAATTTTCAATAACTTTTTCAGTGAAATCAATTCGATATGGTTTTTGCAAAGCCTTTACCCTTTCTATTTCTAGTCCCATTTCATTTGCTACTTCTTCTAGTCGCTCATGTAGGTTGTTTGCTCTCCATGTCACACTTTTGCACAAAAACAGTAATTCCTCATCTTGGCAAGTTTTTTATTTCTCTGTGGGAATAGTTCCTACTATTAATTCTTCTAGTACCATTCGTAATTTGGCCACATCTATTGATTGGGATTCTTTGTCTTTTCTCTGTAAACTTCTTAACCATTCCCTTAATTCTTCTGTAGATGGTCCTACTGGTTTCTCTATACTACCTTGTTCCGAATTCTTTTGTGATTCCAATATTGACTCCACTGTCGTTATACTTTTCTCAGTAAAATTCTGGCTTATAAACGGATTGCTTGAAACATTTGGTTCTATCATGCTTATTGTTTGTCTCCATGGATTTTCATTTTGGCTCGGCTTTGGCTGTTCAACCTGTTTATGGCTTTTATAAGGGACTGTTAAGCAATGTTCGCTATCTTTTTGTTTATTGAAAATAGGCATTACTGGACCTATCGTCACTGGAACTGTTACAGCTTCCAGATTTTTAGTTAGTTCTCTTACTTCCTCTGTTAATTCTAAGGTTGTCTTCGTTAATTCTGCTGAATTTTCACCATTTATTCTACTCTCTGACCTCCTTTCTACCTCTCTAATGGAGTTATTTTTCTCTAAATCTTGAGACATTGGTTCTGTCTTTATAATTCGTAATGTTTCTTTCATTGGGGCACTTGGTGTTAATATTTCTGGTTCTGGTCGATACGGTGGTGGATTTTTATAAAACATGTCATCAAGAACATCATCCTCTGATTCATTCATTCCATACCCTCTCGACTCATTATGTCTTTTCTCTGTACATTTTCGTTCTCCATTATCCTCTGCAGTTCTTACAGGAAACAATCCTTCAGTCATACTAGCATTCCGCCATCTTCTCATCCGATCATCGTGATTTTCATGTCGATATTGTCTACCAAACATGTACCTATACCTTCCACCACTCCTCTGTCTCTCTCGGTCATGCATCTCATCTTCCCATTCCGTCAATGCTTCAAATTAAGTCGGTCTAGGTCTTGGTTCTAAATTCATCATTTTCTCTTTTAAATTTCTCAGAACTGCCAAATTAAATGAACCATGTTCTGCGAAAGCCAAGACTCCGTCATCCCTCGTATACTTTACGCAATTGTCTAACCAAATCCAAGTATGCTATCCATATTTTGCAACCATAAAGGATGCGGGGGTTTTCGGTGGAGGAAGTAACTGTCCTTCCCTTGTCACAATTGGTTTGTCCTTTTTAAACCACTTTTAAATTTTTCCAAACCAAGACTTTTTCTCCCTTTCTGGTGGGTTGTAATACATTTTCCTTTCTTCCGTGTATCACTAGTCTCTCCTTACAACTGTACTGCTATTCTGTCCAATTGTAGCGTGACTCACACTAACACACCAATCAGGAGCGTCTGCGTCACCTCTGTGATTCTCCAATCCCAGCGCGACGTACACTAACGCACCAATCAGGAGCGTCTACGTCTCTAGCTAACTGGCCAATCCCAGCGCGGTCTTTCTGACATCAACAGCCGCTGCTCCTACCCCTATTTCTACTGACCCCTCCTTTACAAAAATTTCTCTGTAAGCTTTTCAAACCTTTTCAAATTTACAAATCTGTTAGTAACCACATAAAAACACCACCATTTTCCACTTCGCTAACCAAAGAATAGTAAAAAGACCTTTCCCTCAAGAATTCGGTCTTTCCCGAGAGCAGCGCTTACCTCTGCCCTACTACGGAATCGTTACTTCCGTTGATAAAGTAGCACATCCCTCTACCTTACCCTTCTAGCAAGCATTAGCTAACCGCTTCTCCAGAATTAAGACACCTACCTGGAGACCCAATGCTCCTTAGAAATAAAACCAGAGTTTCGCAATTAACCGGAATGCCTTTTTCATTCACGCACTTTCACACAGGAAATTTGTAGTACATTCACACAGAATTCTCTCTTTTCTGAGAACAGCGAACAGTCTGTCCTACTACAGAATTATGACACTCGTCAACAAAGTAGCACTTCCCTCCACTTTGTCCTTCTAGCAAGCTCAGAGAATACCAGCTACCTTTTCAGTGATAAGCGTTATCAGAGTACCTTCTGGACTCCTTGTACCTAAGACCAAAATTTCACAGGTAACCTTTGCTATCATACACACTTCTCTCATACAGAAAATATCTCTAATGGCAACACACGACGATGTTACCGAATCGAACCCAGAAAATGCTTCGTGCAACTCCAGCATTACACGTTTCCCCTGTGTACCTACAGGGCAACAACAATTCCGTCTTTCTCGAGAGCAGCGCTTACCTCTGCTCTACTACAGAACCGTTACAAACTTCTGACTTCCTACATCCCAGAAGCCGTGCAAACAACATAGAACTCGACGCGACTCAACATAGAGTGTTAGTACATAAATCAATATCAATAAATAACCAATAATCAATAAGCAGTGTACAAGCAATAATTACCAAACCAAACAAAAAACCATCCTCTGCTACCAGAAAAACTGCTGCAGCCTGGAATCCTTTCAAATCCTCTCCACGTCACAGATAAAATATCATACTAACGCATTCACTCAATACATTCATTGGTGGGACCCATAACACCAACATTCACACATCATTGATCTGCTTTTCTGAGGAAATGAGTGTTCCAAACGCTGACATGAAAGGAATGCCTTATGACCTAAAGAAATATATTTACATAACTATACACCAAATATCTTTAATCCAGTACATTTTATACCTGAACCTTGAGATATTCCTTCCACTTGGTCAATAGATCTAAATTAGTTGTTTGGTAAAGTGAATTTCAATCCTCTAAATTACATTTAAATCTTAAACATTCTCTCTAAATAAACAACCCAACACACTTGTTTATAATCAATATTAAAGTTTATATAATTAATGCAAATTTAATGAATTGTTATTCAAGCTACAGAACACCATATTTACCTAATCTGGCTAATTGTCGTCCTCTAAGACAATCAAGTCGTTCTGGAGCACGCTACAGTCCCAAAGTTGGGTTGAGACCATTAGCGCGTACAAATCAATCTATGCCCATTAGATCAAGTTCTTTAGTTCATCCGGAAATTGGGCAGCAATTCAGTCCGTCAAAGATTCAGGGAAACAGTTGTCCTGCAGTGTCACCGTCCTCTCCATCAGCATAACATCAGGAAAAGAAAAAGGTTCGCGCAACTCACTATTCAATCACCTTTTTATAATAACATCGATGTAAAATTGTAACAAATATCAGTTTTAGATAATCCTCATTGGTGGGTTTAGGGTCATTCGGTGAAGTTCTCACATAGTTCATTAAGTTAGGTCATAGCACTTGCTGGTTCCGGTTTAAAAGACAGTCCATTGTTTGGTGAATCTGGCAACTCTCCCAGTATGTCCTTGGTTAGTACAGCTTGGCTGGGGTCAGGACGAGGCCACTGTTGCTCATCAGTAATGCAGGCGCACTTCACCCAAAACATCGTGGAGTCTTGTCAGTCGCGTCGAGTCAAAAGGGCAGCCATTTTATGATAGGCCCAAATGGTCAACTTAAGCAAAACAAACACAAAAAGGTAATTAAAACATGGACATGGCAAATAAAATGTTAAACCCCTACTAATTCCCCTATGCGTATGTAATTATCTAGCATAATAGCAACATTCAAAGCGTTTATATTCACCCAGTGATGTCATCTGGTGCGACTTACAATTTACATCACAAAAGCAACATATATCATGCAAAATTCTAATTTTCTAGTATTAGTATGCATACATATTTTAGTTTACAAAATATTTTGGCCATGCAAATGCAAATCCCACATGTAATTCATACATTAATAGGATTGATTAGTATTCCACTTCAAACATTTAATAAGGTTATAATTAATTAAATATTCTAATTAGTATGCACATGCAAATTGGGGGGGTATACAAAATGTTGTACTACCCGCTCCATCACCTACACAAAATGGCTTTCAGCCACATGGTCACAAAAACAAGCAGGATGCCTAGAAAACAAAGAACATATGCAGGCCTATGGACACTGACTATACAAAATGGTTCCTGGCCACATGCCATGTAGAACAAAGACAAATGGTGGCCTATGGCAAACATACTCACACACTGGCCAGACAAAGGAGGCATATATTAGTAACACAGAAAAAGAGCATTTCTTTCAACAATGAAAATTAATTGGACTAAGACATTTTACAACAACACGCGTCTTCCGAAGGAATCAAATATAATTACCTCACCTATATACCGTGTGCGGAAACAAGCTTGAAATACCCATAAAAAAAACATTTTGCAGTTTATTCCAATGCAATCCATGGCCTAAATGATGTTTCACTTCAACAGACACCACAGAAACAGTTGTTTCATGCACCCATGGCTAGTACTGGGCTTACTGAATGCAAGACCAACATTGCAAATGTTTTAAAAAACATGGAGAAAATATAGTGAACTGTACAACATTTTTCCTTTCTAAAAGAAGAAAAAGTGTGCGCAAAAAAATAGCTAGGCCCCTACTGAAACTGCAGGCCACTCACCACAATAAATTTTACAAATCGATTAAAAGTACAAATAAATCCAAGTGCATGCCCCCAATCCCAAAAAAACCAACACCCTTATATGCTAGTTTTTTTACTTACTTATGAAATCTCAAATACGAAGTCCTTCAATCCAATGGTATATATGCAGGAGAGTGATCCTTCCATCTTCAAATCCCATTGAAAACTGACCTGGAGAGGAACAAAGCACTGGGAGGAGCCTACTGGACAAAAACAGGAAGTAGGAATCTCTAGGGCACTTCCTTCTTGTTTGAAAAAAAACATAAAAGAAGGCTTCTAGCACAAATCAAATAACTCCAAAAGACAGTTTGAGAACAAAATCTACTTCAAAAGCCTCTCAGCTGCATCGCCAACAGAAAAGCTGCTCGACCACTCTGTTAACGATCAGCACTAGATTGGCGCTGTTGAGGACGGAAGCCGTGTGAGTGATTGTGAAGTCTTGCTGGAGCTCCCTAGCAGTGTGAGAAGTCTCGTTCACGCTCGCAAGCAGCCCTAGACCCTTGGTGCTCTCGGTCGAGTGCCAAAACAAAACTCCAGGGCACAAACGGGAAAATATTCTACTTCGCACTGAAAGGAGGAATTCAGGAACTCCGCATTCCTCCGTGGAGCGTGGAGTGCCCAGGCCTAGTAATAAATAGACTTATTTTTATTAAACACTTTGTGGTTCTTTTAATTTAATCTACACTGTCGATAAAATGTGGTAAAACAAGCTGCTTCACACTCCTTTCAAGATAAGCCTGAAGGCTACTCTCAACATCAACATCTACCACTTTGAGAGCTCTCCATGGTTATCAAAGACCACTGAAAATCTCCATAAGGGTTGTCTGGATTAGAGCAAGGTACATCACTTGAATAAGTGTGCACCATATACTAAGCTAGCCTCCTACATTGATGTACAGCGATTGGGGTTAAAGCCTGCACTGTCTTACCACTTAATGTCAGTGATAGTTACATAAAAAAACATCACTAGCTAGGCACATATCAAATACTTTTATCAAGTAAGTTCTACTAAATGTTGTGGATGGGCTATCAAGAGTTTTAGCACAACCTTTTTTCCATTCTTTAGAATTCTACTTCACTAGGGTAGGCAGGTTTAGTACACCACACTACACCTAGTACCATGTCTGTAGGTGGTGAGTCCAGTGGGGTTCAACCCTCTAGATACAGTGATCCTCTTGCAAGATGAACTCCAGAATCCTGATGGGTCAGATGGGCGGGGTATCTTGGGTATGGGTATTGAGGCTTCAGAAGAGGAGCCAGGGGTGTCCAACACCCATGACTCTGCTTCTGAGCACGCTCAGGAAGACGTTTGAAGACCCCTTACTGGAGAATTCCAATCTCCCAGGGAATAGTTCTAGTGACACAGAGGGAGGCTCTAGAGGTAGGACCCCCCCTTATTCATCCAGGGAGGGCGCAAAGAGTTTAGGGGAGGCCCAGGTCCTCCTCAGTTAATTCAACCTCCTCTGTCACTTCAAATGGAACCTCCATATCTAGAAAATGGGAGGATTCCTTAGAAAGAGAATACCACCTGCTCAAACTTGAGAGAGCCAAGCTCAGAAACAAGATGGAACAGTGGGTCCTAGATAAGGAAACCCTAGAAGTGCGGAGGGCTAGGAACAATTTGGGATTGGAATCCCATTGTAGCAGCACTAGTGAACCTAGAGTTAAGGAACACTCCTTTAACACTAGGAACTTGAGCAGGATAGTCCCTTTTTACTAGGAGGCTGATGACATCTATAAGTGGATTACTGCTCTAAAGTGGGCCTGGTTCTTTAGAGGCAGTAGGTAGCTATCCTGTGGCTCTCCTTTGCTAACAAAGGTAGAGACAAACTCTTGACTGTGGTGGGACCAACATGAAAAGACTGGGAAATGGACATCCAAATCCTAAGGTGGTGCCTGCACAGGCATTGCCTCCATTTTAGGGATTGGAGTCCGACCCCCACCCCATGAGATCTTTGAACCTGTCAGAGGCGGCAGTCTTTTCCCCCGCCCTCTGTGCTCTGACTGCCGGTAACACCATCTGGTAGTTGTACCATAGCCCTGGATGTCAGGCGGACAGCCACCGACGGCTCTCGGTAGCGGTCCACCCAATATCGTATTCGGGCCATCATTTTTATAGAGACAAGACAAAGGTCTGGCAAAAGGCGGATTGAAAATCGCTTTAGATAACAATGGGTGTTTAGCAGCCACGAAGTAGCGTGACTATTAATAGGGTTGCACATTGCTATTGCTTTGCTTAAAGATTGCAGGCTCTATTGCAATGGCTATATGTTGATTTGTGAAGTGGTTAATGCTCACATGGTGAAAGTACATGCATGATTGTGGCACTTTGGTGCAAAGAAAAGTGATAAACAGTTATGTCATGGCCTAAGATATTGAGATATTTCTACAGGTTGTCCTCAGTGTAGAATACACTGAGTAAGTTGTCTGCTAAGTTAAGTGTAGGTCGCGAGACATCATCAACTATGCTTGGTAAGGGTTTCTGATGTGTTAGTGGTAAAAGATTAATGTGGTTGGTCTTCTAGTGCACGGAGACTAATGATATTAATTACGAGTGGAATCCCCCTCAACGAGATTCTTACAACAGCAAATGTGTAGTATAGTTTAGATTACCTTGTGAGACTGAATATCCTTTAGTGGAGTAGACTGTTTAATTTGTTGCTTGCAACTGCATTGTCATTATTTTTGCTGAATAAAAATGTGCAAAGTCAGAATTTGTTAAGGGGGTGAGCTCCTGCAAGGAGAGAGTTTGACGTCGTGAGCAGTGCTGTGATTGGTCGGTTGCTGTAAATCAGCGCTGGGATTGGTCGACTAAATCACTTGTTTTGCGCTGCGATTTGTTGGAATTGATGAACAAACTGAATTGTGGGAAAGTTTTTCTTGAGTTTACAGAAATCATTCGCAAGCAGTTCACACAAAAATGAAGTTTTTCCAGAGTTTGCGAAAATTAATTGGGGACAGAAATATGATTTTTGCTTAAACTAAAGAAGAAACTCCACCTGAAGGTGCACCAGGATATGTTGAAATGTCAAGCAAAGGGTTACACCATGTCTGTGGATCGAATATTGGCATACAATGACAGAAAAAGTTGAGGTTTTACATTTAATTTGAGAATTGTGGAAAATTTGAGATGCAGGATTTATTAAATGAAAGATCTAAGCAGACCAAAAGTTTTCGAAGTTTTAAATACTTGGGAACATATTGCTCAACAGAAAGATAGGGAAAAGTATCAAGGGAGTTACAATAGGACAATGAATCCTTACACATTAGCTAGATTGGATGCTCAACGGAAAATATGGAGAGCAGTGGTCACACACAGTATTGGAGTATGTATAGCCAGTACTGGAAGCTAGCTATGAGGCGACAGGAAAAAGAAAGGAAACAAAGAAACATTTAGAGACAGATAAAAAGGATAAAGAGAAAGGAGATGAGAAAGATGACATAGACAATGATTTGTTAAATAAAATGCTACTGAATTGTCCACCTCCTTACAATGAAGCTGAAGGTAGAGAAGTAGTAACAACAAGTACCCCGATTAGATAAAATGCAGCAGCATTGCCTGAGATGCTGAGAGAGGAAATGAGTTTACCTCCTGCAATTAGAAGAACTGAAGTACAAGGTGTAGTGAATTTAAACAATTTGGCCTCACCAGATGCTTTGTCTGTGGAGTAAAAATAGGTCTTGTTGTGCCCATTTACAAAACTGGACAACAGATTAATAAAATTCATCATTTGACTGTACCCACTAGACTAAATACAGTACGTGGAGACATGCCACATTTAAGGACAAGTTATTTTGTTCCAGTATTTATGGTTCAGATGAATAAATTTAATATTGCCAATACCTGAGTTGCACCAAATCAGAATTCGACTGAGCCAGTACTTAGAAAGATATATAAAATTTCCAATTGTTATTATGTTATTATGATCCAAAGCCGATGGAAATAGTTAGCATGGGTGCTAATGATTCAACACTACAAACCCGACTTCCAGTTACAGAACCTAATGTTTCAAATATTCAGCCTGGAACAAATATGACTATTTCGAATGTGTCTCAGAATGCGAGCAATGTAGGTGGGTTAATAGAGATAGCTCCACATGAATTTGACCAGTGGCTCAGATATAATGTTTTTACAAATAATCCGGATTCTGTTTCATTCTCGACTACAGTTCCCATTCCAATTGAGTCTAATGAACAAGTTGCAGGTCCTAGTTCATCTGTAAGAGCTACACCTGAACAACAGGATTGCTTGGACTTGAGCAGATTAAAGGTGGAATTAGAAGAACTAATTTAAGGAACGCTGCATCCCACTGGGATAGAAGCATATAAGGAAGAGGAACTACTGTTCCTATGTAAAAATATTACAAGAAGAGTAAAAGTGGCACAGATGAAACTTACTGATTTGGAACAGAGATACAGTATAGATATATGAACTTCAAAACGTTTCCAAAGAACCTACAGAATGGATTTCACTGACAAAGACATTGAGAATATCACAGCTCCAGGAAAGAAACAGTAGATAAAAGAATTAATAGTGTACATTCGGAAATGGGAAGATCGAGAAAAGTGGGAAGGTAGGTGGTCATAGAAAAAAGAAGCAAATTAAGGCTCTGTAGGGGATGTACATATACTCTCATTGAGAGAAGTGCCAGGAGGGTGCTATTTACATGTGCCCAGGAACAGACAGTGGGGCCTATGCATCAACAATGCCATTTGCGATTCCTTATTAGCGAAAAATAAGGAATCGCTAATAAGGAATAGCAAAAGGCTATGCATGTAGGAATCGCTATTCAAATAGCGATTCCTTAATATTCCTTATTACCGAATCGGTAATACCGAATCGGTAATAAGGAATACCTACCAATTCATTCCTATGGGCTTGGAGGCCCATAGGAATGAATGTAAAGCCAGTCTGTATTAGCGATTCGGTATTACCGAATCGCTAATAGCGGGAGCACTTTCAAGGGTGCCAGGGTGTCAAAAGGACACCCTGTTGCACCCCTGAAAATGATATGTGCACATATGTTGCACACACACATGCTCTAAGGGCATGTGTGTGCGCAACATGAAACTTTGAAAAATGCACAAAAGTGCATTTTTCAAAGTTTTTGCAAATTACCATGCAGTTCATCTTCATGGTAATTTGCTCCCCCTATTAGCGAAATCGCTAATTTTTTAACTTTGATGCATTGCATTTAAGGAATCTCACTTTGGGATTCCTTAAATGCAATCGCTATTTAAGGAATCGGTATTTAAGGAATCCCTATTTAAAGAATCGCTATTTAAGGATTCCTTAAATAGCGATTTCTGCTTTTGGGTTGATGCATTGGGATTGGGTATTTTTTACTTAATACCGGGAGCTATTACCGAATCGGTATTTTACCGACTGGATTTTGGGTTGATGCATGAGGCTGAGTATGTTTTGTTGTTTACAAATGACTTTCCAAGACCCAGAGAACTGCCTGTGGAATGGTATAGTCAAGTTGACAGATTTGTGAAGATTACGAAGGTTTTGTGGATTGATTTAACACGTTGTTTTAGAATTGTTGTTCCAGCATATGTGTGGGACGAGTGTAGAATCACAGGAGAATTGCCAGAGTGAGAACCTCCAAGAGACCCTAGAATAGGAGCTCTGTCACCAGAGTAAATGAAAAAGTACCAGCAACTAATGACTTACTTAAAAACAAGAGTTGTTCCCAAAGAGATTGATTGGTTGCAGATTGACAGAATGACTCATGAATCGGAAGAATCAGTACATGCAAACCATGAGAGATTGATGCAGATTTTCAAATAGTAAAGAGGTGCAGAGACAATTGTAGAAAGATGTGCAGGACAGTTTATTTACACATTTGTTATGGAATTAAGACAAAAGATTTCTGAGAGAATTCAACAGCAGACTCTCTGCTGGCAAACAAAAGTGTGGATAATATTTTGAGGCTTGCAATGTATTGGGCAGATTATATTGAGATGAGACAAAAGAAGCACAAAGACAAGTTGATGATCACCCAGACAAAATCAATTCAGAAATTTCTAAATGTTTCTGGTTTTAAAAACACAGGCCAGGCATAGAGAAATTTTCACCAGAAGCAGATGATTCAGAGAGTTAATGGCTTGCAGTAACAGAATTTTGTGCCACAAGGTAGAGGATGGGGTTGTCCTGTAGATTCAAAAATAGGAATTGAAGTGTCATTGCTGAAAAAGATGAATTCATGTCACGCATGCGGTAAGCTTGGACATTGGAGACGCAAGTTTAGGGTAATAATGACAAATGTGGGAAATCAGATGCAGAATATGGGTAATGCACAGTCTCAAGGGAATAACATGGCCCAGACACAAAATGTACAGGGACAGCAAATGCAAACTTCTATCGGGTTCCCAATGATTGCAGGTACCTCAAGCTCCAATGCCACAAAAAAATGTTCAGTTACAAAGGTACAATATAAATCAGAATTTGGCTAAACAGATTTGATTGACCTAAATGAGGGTGATCAGGAGCTGTCCGCCTGATGGTGCCTGAAGGGGCAGAAGGGCTGCTTGCTTGGTGCAGCTGTAGAGACAGATCAGAGTGGACCATGTGTGGATGGAGAAGTGGATGGGAATACAATCTCATTTGTAGTAGACACTGGTTCTACCCACTCTACTGTGAGAACAACAGAGGTACAAAACCTACCCCTGTGTTATTGATTCAACCAATATTCTCACTGTTTGCTATGTAGTGCTGGTTAACTTCTGCACCTTCCCTGTCTGTGCTGTCTTTCGAGCAACCCCATGTAGAAAACAAAATGTACAGCGTGCGGAAGAAAACACATCTAAGTAAATAAATACTAGAACAAGCATGCATGCATAGGACATGAAATATTTGTAGTTCTTGTTCACAGACACGTAGAGGTGGATAACTTGGCTGAAGCGTGCTTACAACTTAAATGTACTCATAGAGATGTTTCTATTTGTTTTTTATTTGTGTCCCTGACCCGATTTACAAGTTTTGTGAAAATAAACAATAAAACACATTTCCAGAGGCTTCTCAGTCTGCCCCACTCCTCTTTAACTATTTTACTCAAAGGAAATGTACAGCTTCCCCAAAGCCTCCCGGCTACACTTCTAGGCTCAAGCACACACCCATAACACATGCTTTCACAGCTCAGACCATGAGACTGTGTTGCCGATGGGGCCCTGTCTGAGAAAAGTCAAACACCCACCATTGTCCTGCACAATGACCTACGTTTGCAATGACACTGTTCCCTCACCTAGAGATCCCAAATAATGTATACAAAAGCTTCCCAAAACTAAATATTATCTGCCTCTTTTATAGGAGTGTAGATGTGAGGTTGTCCATTTGATGAGTAAGTTAGTTTATGGCAGCTGCATCCATATGTATTGTAGGGGTTTGAATGTGAGGCTGTCAGGGTTGTCCCGGCGTTGGGTACTACTTGCTTCAATACTTTGCTCGCAAGCAGAGCTCTGCAGAATTTAGTGCATTTTTTTGCCATTTCAAACTCTGCAAGCTCCGCCAATGCCTACTAAATTGCAGTTCTGCAAAACTGATTTTTTTTATATGGACCACCATATTGAGAAAGGAGTAAGAGACATGTCACAAGAGAGAATATCTGCAATTTTGAACATGAATCCTCCAATCACGCAAAAAGAAGTGAAAATGTTTTTGGGCCTGGTGGGATATTGCCACCGGTGGAACCCAAATGTTTCTATGCCAGATAAGCCTTTACAAAAGTTGACACAGAAAGACGTGTCAGATCTGTTACACTTTGATGAGAACTGCATGTCAGCATTCACTGAGTTGCGAAACTTCCTGTAATAAAAGAGGAGGTTACGCTCCTTCAGTATTGACACAAATGCACCGGAGCAACTGTAGGCCCATTTCCTACTTTTCAGCAGCTTTTGATCCTGTTGTGGCAGCATTGCCTGGATGTCTGAAAGCAGTTGCATCGACTTGTATGAGTCTTGAGCAATGTGAGAGTATTAACATGAGACATCCATTGACTGTGTTTGTGCCTCATTCTGTGGAAATACTGCTGACTCATACTTGAATGCAGTACTTAGCTAATAGTTGGTTGACAAAGTGCGAACAGAATTTGCTCGGTGCTGAGACTGGGACGTTGAAAGATGCATGGTTTTAAATCCAGCCACCTTGATTAATTTGCCTGGAAATGAGAGTTGTTACAGAAGTAGAACATAATTGTTTGGAGGTGACTGAGTTCAGCACGAAGACTGGACAGGATTTTTCTGATGTTTTATTGCCTAAATCAGATCATGTGTTGTTCTTGGATAGAGGGGAACAACCTTTACAACGCAACTTTTACAACGCACTACCTTTACAACACATTTTTTACAACGCATAATCCATTACAACGCATGACATTACAACGCATGACACTACAACGCATTTTTAAAAACTACCTTTACAACGCATTCCATTACAACGCATACTACCATTACAACGCATACCATTACAACGCATAATATTACACTACACTATCCAACACTTACCCTACTGTTGCACCCCCTGGAGTTAGAATAGTAATTTTTACCCCTATACTATCCAACACTTACCCTACTGTTGCACCCCCTGGAGTTAGAATAGTAATTTTTACCCCTATACTATCCAACACTTACCCTACTGTTGCACCCCCTGGAGTTAGAATAGTAATTTTTACCCCTATTCTATCCAACACTTACCCTACTGTTGCACCCCCTGGAGTTAGAATAGTAATATTTACCCCTATACTATCCAACACTTACCCTACTGTTGCACCCCCTGGAGTTAGAATAGTAATTTTTACCCCTATACTATCCAAAACTTACCCTACTGTTGCACCCCCTGGAGTTAGAATAGTAATTTTTACCCCTATACTATCCAACACTTACCCTACTGATGCACCCCCTGGAGTTAGAATAGTAATTTTTACCCCTATACTATCCAACACTTACCCCACTGTTGCACCCCCTGGAGTTAGAATAGTAATTTTTACCCCTATACTATCCAACACTTACCCTACTGTTGCACCCCCTGGAGTTAGAATAGTAATTTTTACCCCTATACTATCCAACACTTACCCTACTGTTGCACCCCCTGGAGTTAGAAAAGTAACTTTTACCCCTATACTATCTAATACTTACCTTAAATGCAATTTAATATTATGCGTTGTAATGGTATGCGTTGTAAAGGTAGTATGCGTTGTAATGGAAATGCGTTGTAAAGGTAGTTTTTAAAAATGCGTTGTAGTGTCATGCGTTGTAATGTCATGCGTTGTAATGGATTATGCGTTGTAAAAAATGCGTTGTAAGTGCATGCGTTGTAAAAGTGTGCGTTGTAACGTCATACATCCTTGGATAGATTTTGCCTGAGACACAATGAAAGAAATCTGAAAGCTGTGTATGCTGTATGTACTGTTTGTGGAATTGTGGAAGCATCATGGTTGCAAGGATTGTTTTCTGCTCAACAGATTCTTCCAACAAGGGCATGCACAATTTTAGAACAACTCTGAGTTACCATTTATACTGAAAGTCAGTATGGCTTTGGAGTTGTACATGACTTTGGGCAGTTGTGGTCTTAGTGTGGGTTTATGGCATCCTCCAGCTCGCCTATTACAAATGGAGAATGTGTAAGAAACCTTTTGCAGTCACTGCAATTGCCTGCCCGAATTGCGCACCGTCAGGGAACTGATTATGTGACTGTAGGTAACCACTATGCGGATGAAATGGCGCACTACAATGAAGAGGTTTTAACAAATCAATCAGAATCCACACATTGCTCTATTATGTTGTCAGCCTTAGCTACATGGGAGGAGGAGAGAAAGTTGTAGGATGTAGTATCAGCAGGGTTTGCCTTTACCATGCTGTACCAAAAGATAAGACAAGGTATAGATCTATGTTGATGGCAGGCCAGTGTTGCCCGACAGCCAGTTGTCTTCAATGGCTCTCCATTATCATGGGCCTGAACATGTAGGGAGAGATGGAATGGTGTGATTGTTTCAACAAGTCTGGTACAATCCTAGATTTACAGTAACTGCGGAGACTCTGTGCCATAGGTTCATGGTTTTTCAACAACACAATCCACGAAGAAGGACACAAGTCATTATGAGTCACATTGGAAAATCAGCTTGTTCATTTAACTAGATTCAAATGGATTTCATTGAAATGCCCCTTTGCAATGGTCCAAAATATGTTTTGGTAATTGTTTGTGTATTCTCCAAGAGCGTAGAAGCTTAACCCACATGCAGATGTGATAGTTGATTCCACATTTTGGATTTCCGACCACTCTGGAGTAAGACCGAGGGACTAATTTTAACAATTACATCCTTAAAATGTTATATGCATCACTACAAGTTGAGCCAGGAACTTCATTGCAGGTACTGTCCAGAACGTTCAGGGTGGGTGGACAGATAAATGGCACTGAAATCGAGATTGGCAAAGGTTTGTGTTCGACATCTCTGAAATGAGTATGGGAAGTACTCCAGACAAGAGGATCAGACTGTCTGCTAATGAAGTAATCATGGGGCATGTGATGTGATTGCCAGCACTTCCCCCTAAGACTCTTGTGAACATAACCGTTGACCTTAAACAAGACTTCTACAAAGGTCCTGCTGATGTGATACATTCTGTTTCTTGGCAGGTTTGCGAGGCAACACAAGCAGTACAACTGGATCAGTGCCTTAGTCTTAGTCCGCAGGTCTGGGTAATGGTGCTAAAACGCATTCAAAAATGTGTTTGAAGCCTCGCTTTGAAGGTCCGTATCAGGTGATCCTGATGACCAATGCAGCTGTGAAGTGGGGAGGTCTTCTTAACTTGGTGCGCGCTGTGCACACTTGCAAAGTTCCAGGCCCCCTGCATGATAGAACAGCGCCTACTCCTCACGTGGCGATGGTAACAGAGAGACGGAGGGATCAGATCAGCCAAGCTGTTGGGGATCCACAAGCAGCACGGACTTCAGCACTTGCTTTGCCTGAGGTGGGTCAGAGAGAGTCAACTGCTCCATTGGTGGTATCAGGGCAAGGAGAGTTGGCTATGAGAAGTGTGGAATCAATCGAAGGGCAAAGCACAGCAAATAATTTAGCGATACCAGGAGGTTGTTGCCCCAGAAGAAGCAATATCTTGAAGCTCTGCTCAAATGTAGAACATGTATCACCGATGAGTCATGAAAGCTCTGAAACATCAGAGACAAGTGACACTAATGATGAACAAATTGCAGTAATAAGAAGATCAAAAAGGACAAAGGTACCAAGTTAAAAGTGCGTAGCACCTGAGTGGACACATCTAGCTGTAGGAACAGGAGCACTGTTCCCTCTAATTTTTTTACTTTATGTGCAGCAATATAGGTGCAGTCAAGGCTGCATGCGCTGAAGACAAGCAACAGCTTAATATGTACGTGTATGCCACTTGTAAGTTTTCCAAAATCAGTGGCATAGCAAGGGTACCATCGGCCCTAATCTAAGCCTGAAACAAAATTTACCTCCCCTCACCTTTGGGTTGGTTTTAAAAGGGGTGCAGTGGGCTTCTTGCACCTCTGAACCCAGATGACACTCAAACGTATTCCCTAATCATTCTACGTATGATTCTTCTTTCTTCGCCAGCGTCATGAATCTCTTGTTTCCTCCTCACACCTTTTCTTATCCCTATCCACTTCCGCTCTATCACTCTTGCATGTCCTTATCTTGTTCCTCCCTTTTTTAAAGTTTTGTCTCCTTGCGCCTCTTTATCCTTCCTACTTTTCTTTCTTGCTTCTCCACCTTCTCTCCCTCATCCGATATACTGACATTCTCACTTCTCCAAACTCTCTCTAATCTCCCTGTCCGTTCTCTCTCATTCCACCCTTTCTCTATCAAATCTATATCTTTTTTTTTTTTTTAAATGTTTTTATTGAGCATGGCATACAATAAAATATATATTTCTTTTTACAATCAGATGTTAAAATATAATCAGATGTTTAAAATACAATTAATAATACAGAAAAAACAACGAAGAAGAGGGACTTTCAATAGTATTCAGTAACCTCCACACTGCCATATTCAATTTTCCTTTTTGACAAAAGTGTACAGAAATTTCAACTAAAGTGCAATAGCCATATAGAGGGCAGAGTGCTTATTAACTCCTCATATCTAATGAATACTATTTCCACAAATAAAGTGCAAATGCTTATAAATATGCTAGCTAAGTCCATTTAAATAGTAATATAAAACATTTTCATTTTAATCCCCTTTATCCTTTTCTAAATTTTCAAAATATCTCCAATTCACTTCAAATTTTTTGAGAGCTCCTACTCTGCTTGCATATGCTTTTTCGAATTTGTAAATCCTTTTCATTTTATTATACCATTTCAATGGGGAGGGTATATCTCTGGACTTCCAGTTCTGCAATATTAATGATCGAGCTACAGTACAAGAGATATATAGTAGTAGTAGTAAAGCTTTATTTCGATATAGAAACATATCATAAAAGCAAAACATGACAACATAAAAACAATGGTCGAAACAAAGCAATTTACAATTCATATTACCATTAAAAACATTTCATATTTACACGAGATAATCTTAAAATTTATGAAAAATGAAAAAGGGACACTTTACTGTATCGTCAGTTGTTTAGCAGATCTTATGCGCCAAGCCCAGCCTAGGAATTTAGCCAAACAAATGGCAAAACAGGATCTTGTATCTGAGAGCAATATTCTTATAGCTTCCAGATGTGAGCGAGTTCCCAGGCTCCTACAAAGAGGCTTCAACCACCTCCGTCTAGGGGCCATATAGACTCGACACTCAAATAGAAAGTGTGCGACAGATTCGATTTTTAGCTCGCAGAATGGGCAATAGGGTACAGTTTGCAGTGGTGGTTTCCAGGTAGAGGTAAACTGACATAAAGGTAAGACCCCAACCCTGAATTTAAAATATAATGCCCTATCATGTGAACTGTGAATCAAGTCCAAATATGGTTCTCTGGAGGGGATATCTTTAACCATCAAGAAGTTGGCAACAGATCTTGGGTGATTTGATTTACCAAGTCTCTCGTTATCCACCCAAGACCAGTAAGCCATCTTCAGTTCTTGTTTAGGAGGTGCTGTTTTATTTTCCCACGCAGCTCCCAGACCGAGCTTGTATACTGCCCTCTTGACCTCTCTGAGCCAGGCGATCTTATGCCAGCCAGGTAAGGACAGTACATCTTTTAGGGCGTCTGCATAGCTGTGGAGTTCGGGGACGTTCCAAATTCTAGACCATAGTAGTAAGGGGCGTAATTTAGCTTGCTCGCAGATTGGACGAGTACCTGCGTCCAACAAGAGGGGGATTGTGGGGGTGCTCTGGGGTAGCCTCATCAGATCTTTGTGAAATTTATTTTCTAGGTGGGCCAAAGTATCCACTCTCTGGGTACCCAAAAGTTCTGCGCCATACAGTGCTGCACTCACAACCCTACCCCTATAAATATCAAGAAGTGCCCCAATAGGTTTTATGGAGGAAGCACGCTGCTCTTTAAGTAAAGCACCAACAACCCTCTTATGGGTTAGAAACACTTTTTGGTGATGGGCCTTCCAGCTCATACTATCACAAAGACGTATGCCTAGATAGTCAAATTCTTTGACCCGTTCTAATGTGACAGAGTCTAGAGTGGGGGGTTTAACAGATTTCTTAGGGGGGTTGAGGACAAGAAATTTGGTCTTGCCAATATTTATGGCCAGTCCCTTGGTGTCACAGAAGGCCTTGAAGCTGGAAAGTAGTGACTGTATGCCTGCAGGTGATTTCGAAATCAGGAGGGTGTCGTCCGCAAACATGAGCGTCGGGATTTTCCTTCCAGCCAGGGATGGTGCATCTGCAGGATGTTGAAGAAGGTGCTCCACCACTCCATTGACGTAAAGCGAAAACAGAGTGCGGGCAAGCACACACCCCTGGCGGACGCCCCTGTCTACTGGAATACACGGGGTTTTTTCTCCCTGGGCACCCCATCTGATTTGGGCAAAGTTGTTTTCATGGAATTTTATCAGAAAGGCCAACAAATAGGGAGGTAGACCTAACTCGTCAAGGACCTTCCACAATAATGCTCTTGGAACCAGGTCGAAGGCTGTTTTTAAGTCTATGAAGACTAAGTATAAGCTGCCCCCTCCTAGCACCACTACCTTCCAATAGAGCATTAAAAGGCGGAATGTCTGCTCGACGGTGCCTGTCCCTGATCTAAAACCCGCTTGGAAATCAGACAATATCTGATTTTCATCCACCCACTCCAGAATCCTGCCCAATACCACTTTCCCCGCTACCTTTTGCGTCGAATCCAGCAAACTGATGGGGCGGTAATTGGCTGGGTCTTCCCTGCTACCCTTCTTGAAAATGGGGACTACTTCAGCGCCCCTCCAAGAGTCAGGGAAAGACCCCCCCAACATAACCTCATTAAGAAGAGCAGCAATTAATCTGCTCCAAAATGGGGGATTATTTTTTATCAAGTCGCCCGGAATCCCATCAGGTCCTGCCGCTTTGTTAGAAACAATACACCTGATTGCCTTCTCTACTTCCAAGGTGGTAAATAGGACTTCATTTGGTGGGAGATCTGTGGAACTGAGCCTTGGGAGCGGGTCTGGTTGCGGAGGCCCTGTCTGAGCCGAATACAATTTCGAAAAGTGGGCAAACCAGGCAACACCAGGGATATTACAAGTCAGTTGTTGATCAATGGGCTTGTCTCTTGATCTTAGCAAGTCCCAGAACCCCTTAGCATCTTTCCTTGTGCTCGCCTCCGTTAGGTCACGCCAAAAGTTGAAATCATATGTCCGCTTGGCCTCAGTCAGAGTTTTCCTATAAAGTTTCCTTGCAGACCTGATGGTAGCTTGGTCTTTTCCTTTTACTGCAGCAACAAGATCACCCTTAGCAAGTCGACACTTGGCTGTGAACCACTTTTCACTTGTTCTCAGGGCCCCCTTTGAAGCAGTTCTGGAGCTGGGTTTGGGAATGATGAACAGCCCACTTAGTGCCGTTACAGTCTCCGTAAATAACGATAAAAACATCTTGCTATCGCTATTCGTGCTATCAAGCCTAGATTCAGCCTCTAGTAAGATGGTTTCAGCTTGTGACATCCTAGCCTCATCCGCTGAGACTCTTGCCCATTTAAGACGTCTGCCACAGTTTGAGGGAAGAATCTCATGTGAAGCTTTCCATAACTGATTAGTGGTTTCTTGAGACCCAGTTTGCCAGGGGACAGAAATGGTTAAAGCGAGAGGGTTGTGGTCGCTGTCACAGGTCTCTATAACCTCCATGTCTTGATGATATGGCCAGAGGTTATAGTTGAGCATAACAAAGTCAATTCTGGATGAGTGGCCCGTCCTATTGTATGTATGGGCACCCATGGGATCTGATTTAGAACGCCCATTCGTTGCTCTCAAGTTATGCTCCATGCAAAGAGCATTTATATCGATCGCCTTTTGTGTCCATTTAGGGATCGGTTCGAGGTTCAAAATAGGGATGCCCCTCCTGTTATCCTCCTCGTTGGTATCCAGAATATCTTCTTTGGCTAAAGGCTCAAAACAGCAATTAAAATCGCCTGCCAGCAGGACGAGAGAGTCGGCGTCACAGGCAGACAGGTAGTTACTTAAGCCTAAAGAGTTTAGAGATCCTCCGTTCCTATTGCCCCTTAAGTAGAGATTAAATAGTTCTAGTTTCCTTCCCCCTTTGTAGTGCACTGTTAGCCATTGAAGGTCAGGTGTTTCGGTGGTCCTTTGAGAAACACTGAGGTCTAGTGCTATGTTGATCCAGATGAAAAGACCACCGGATGGGCGTCCTTTAGAACCTTGGTGACATACAGCCGGAACATAGAAGGTCGAAAACCCCACTCTATGTCTAGGTTCCTGGCACCATGTTTCCTGTAGCAAGCAAATGTCATAGGGTGCCAGGAAGGTGTTCCATTCCGGGTTATCAAAGTTACGTGCAAGGCCAGCCACATTCCAGCTTAAGACCCTCAGTGAAGAATCGCCTGGGGAGGCAACTCTATCAGGCAGGTCGATCTCCATTGGATTAGATTGTACTGGAGGAGGGGGGATCGAACAGGGGCTGTCTGGCCTCGTTTCCACTCTTTTGCAATCTAAAATGGCCATTTTGATCGGTTCCATGGCCCGGGGCAAGAGAGTCAGAAGCCCGGCTTGGCTAGTTGGAGGGCCGTTGGCTGGATTTCCAATTATGTCTATAACATGTGGAGACAATGCTTTTTCTAGTTGTGGGCATGCTGGGAACATAGAAAGTCAATCGACCTCCTCCAGGCCTCCAAATCTATTGTAGGTTGAAAGGCCATTCCAGTGTAAAAGAGTATTCTTTTGCCTCATGGGATGGGTGTTCCATGGGTGGTGCTGCACCAAGGACCAGTTATCCGCTTGGGTATGCAATTGACGTGGGGGGTAAAAATAGGATAGCGGCCTTGGTATGACTAAAGAATCTTCACTAGTTGGCCAGGAACAGATATGGTGCGCCGTATGTGGGTCTTCAAAAGTTACAACTACTCAGTCCCCTTGCTTAGATTTCTTGGTTGGGCCCACCCAGGGTATTCTACGGACCATCATTACTCGGCTTCTTTTGCCATTGGGAATCGGTCTGTTGACGTTAAGCCAGTGCATAGTTTTATTTTTCAATGACCAGTGGTTTTCGTGTTGGTCAGTGCCAATCACAGGGACGCCTGTCAACACGACCACATAGTCATTGGCCTCTGGTGGAAGGTCTATATAGCCTCCTCTAAAATTTTCTTTTGGACGAGGACCCTGGGTTTCGGCAGGCTGGGGTCTGGCGGATGCTACCAGGTTTGGATTTACTTTTCCAGGCTTAGAGTTCCGTGTGGGAATCTGCGGTTTGGTAGCCTGAGGTTTAGCGGTTATGGAAACTTGATCCACAGCCACAGTCCTCGGCTTAGGAACAGGCCTTACAGCAACAGGTACTGGTGGGGGGTGCTGCTCAGCTTGCAAAACAGGGGCTGGCGAAAGTGGGTCAGATAAGGACACACCCTGGTTTTCGAGACTTCTCAGGCCAAGAGTGGCCAGAGCAATAATGCTCTTCTCCATCTCGAGTAGATTGTTTTCTATCCTAGACAATCTTAAGTCGAGTGGTGAGAGAAGTTTTTTTAATGTTTCCCAGACTTGATCTATAAATTCCTTATCATTCCTTCCCTGGTCTTGTACCTGCGCCCCCTCGTCTACTGGGGTGGTGTTGGCTGGACCCTCTCCCATACTTTGGCATACTGACTGTGTGCTCGAGGAACCCTCAGGTAAAGCATTACGTGCCTGAGTGTTGGTCATTGTGAGCTGGTGGGAGACTGCGACCTTTGCCTTTTTACGAGAGTAGGCTGAGCGTGATTGGCGTTTTCTTTTGGGTTGTGCACCACTAACACGGGAAGTAGTTGGGAATACTAGGGAAAGGGGATTAAGGGTGGGGGTCTGGGCGTGAGAAGGTGCAGCGAAACTTAGCTCTTCTGTAATGCGTGATTGTTCTAAGGGCGGAGTGAGGGTGGAAGTAATCGGGGGCTGGTGTAAATCAACCTGGGTGGTAATACTATTTGGGCGGGCAGGGCGTGCTGGAGTGACAGCAGAGGCTATATGTCCTAGGGATGATTTTTTCGAGAGGGCAATTACCTCGGACAGCCTACGTGCAGCTACCAATTCTAGGGATACCCGGGTTTGAAGTTTAGATATTTCTTCATCGATGGCTATATTTGTGCGGGTGATGAAGTCGTCCATAGGGCCACAGATTTGTGAACCACCTTTGGAGGCTTTACTACGTGTCATCCTAGTACTCATGGTGCTTACGATGAGATCAGGGTCGTCACTCGACTTACTAACTAGGGAGCTTCAGTTTAAGCTAACCTGTCTCAGCACGATGATACAATAACAAGCAGGTTAGGAGCAATAAGGGGGGTGGGCCAGGGCCGTCCTCTGCCGTCCTCGAACGGCCTCAAACGGCCCGCTCTTAGCCCGGTCTTCGCCCGGCGCCGACCCGCGCGCGATCCCGCGTCGCGGGGGCTCCCGCTGGCTTTATGCGCCTTCAAGCGCGCTCTGATTACGTGGGCGGGTTCGTCCCGCGAGGGTTGCTGGGAGCAGTAGTCTCCCTGCGCACAACGGCCGTGTAGGTGGAAGATACGGCGGCGGCAGGGAGACGCTGTGGTGTGCAGGTGTGGGCATCCTCCGTTGGTGCAGGGACAGCGCGGCACAGAGAGCAGGTAGGCTGTGTGGCAGGTTCAGCAACAGACTCAAAAAGTGACCCCCGCTCTGCCGGGGCTCCCGCTGGCTTTATGCGCCTTCAAGCGCGCTCTGATTACGTGGGCGGGTTCGTCCCGCGAGGGTTGCTGGGAGCAGTAGTCTCCCTGCGCACATCGGCCGTGTAGGTGGAAGATACGGCGGCGGCAGGGAGACGCTGTGGTGTGCAGGTGTGGGCGTCCTCCATTGGTGCAGGGACAGCGCGGCACAGAGAGCAGGTAGGCTGTGTGGCAGGTTCAGCAACAGACTCAAAAAGTGACCAGAGATATATAAAAATACTTCTTCAGCCTTGGTCGATAACATATTTTCCTTTGATATACCAAACAAGGCTGATTCTCTTTCGGGCTGTAGTCTCTTTCCAATTGCCAAATTTATATCTAAAAAGACTTCCTCCCAGAAGGGTTGTATTTGGGAACATGTATAAAATATATGATGCCAACCTCTCTGACCATTAATATGACACCTAAAACAGCGATTTTCAACTTCCGCATACCGTTTCCCCAAAGCTTCTGGAGTCAGATAGGACAGCCATCGAGATAAAAAGGCCATCTTTTTAAAATTAGCTGCATGCAGAGTTTTATTTCCAAGATGGCAGATTTTATCCCACTCTCTAATTGACAAAACACAGAGGTGCCGATTACGATCCTGTAAAAACCGGGTACGAACCGTCGGACGGAGCATATTCTCCGTCCGACGCGTACCCGGTCGTAACAATATACAAACATGTAAGTACGATTCGCACGGAAATACTATTTCCGTACGAATCGTACAAAACCCCGACCGACGAAAATAAACATACAAATGTGATCCGGGAAAGCGCCGACGTGACGTCGGGACGCACGCAGCCTGCCATTCACGAACCAGGAAGTACGATTCGCACCGACGTCATCCTGCACGGAGAATATTTTCCGGCAGTCAAAAACTGCCAGGAAATCAGGACGACGCGAACAAGGAGTACCTGCACGCGACGGACAGACATGGACCCGAACCTACGTGTCATCCCGACCCTCATAGCAGTCGACCTCCTCTACAGGTTACGACGCAGATGCCGCAGAAGGTCAGAACAACAAAGGGAGGGGGGAAAGGGGGGGGCAGGAGCAGGGGCAGGCCACAAAACCCCCACCAAAGTCACACAGCACACATGCCCTGGACATACCTGACCCCCAGGCCCTGGTCACTACGAGGGGGTGGGGGCGTGTCCAGCAAAGCCAGCGTCCGCCACAACGGAAGTGGTTGACGACGCGAACCGGCAACACAACAATACAGGTACGTCCCGTACCCACGCCTTAAGAGCGTGGGTACGAGTCGTACCACGCCCACACCTACGTCACCCCAACAATGGTGGGACAGCTGTACCCACGTGGCAAAGGCCTGGGTACGGCCCGCACAAGCATTCCACAGCGTGGGTACAGATATGTACGGACCGTACCCCCACCCCTGTATGCATGGAGCGTACCCACCACCCCAACAGTGTAAGTCCGACCCGTACCCTCACCCGCGTACGTATGGAGCGTACCTCCCATGCCAACAGTGTACGTACGGACCGTACCCCCACCCCGTATGCATGGAGCGTACCCCCACCCCAACCGTGTATGTACGACCCGTACCCCCACCCGCATATGCATGGAGCGTACCCCCACCCCAACTGTGTATGTACGACCCGTACCCTCACCCGCGTATGCATGGAGCATACCTCCACCACAACCGTGTATGTATGACCCGTACCCTCACCCGCGTACGTATGGAGCGTACCCCCCACCCCAACAGTGTATGTATGACCCGTACCCCCACCCTGTATGCATGGAGCGTACCCCCACCCCAACCATGTATGTACGACCCGTACCCTCACCCGCGTATGCATGGAGCGTACCTCCACCCCAACCGTGTATGTACGACCCGTACTCTCACCCGCGTATGCATGGAGCATACCTCCACCCCAACCGTGTATGCACGACCCATACCCTCACCCGCGTACGTATGGAGCGTATCCCCCCATGCCAACAGTGTACGTACGGACCATACCCCCACCCCGTATGCATGGAGCGTACCCCCACCCCAACTGTGTATGTACGGCCCGTACCCTCACCTGCGTATGTATGGAGCGTACCCCCATGCCAACAGTGTACGTACGGACCGTACCCCCACCCCGTATGCATGGACCATACCCCCACCCCAACTGTGTATGTACGACCCGTACCCCCACCCGCGTATGCATGGAGCATACCTCCACCCCAACCGTGTATGTACGACCCGTACCCTCACCCGCATACGTATGGAGTGTACCCCCCACCCCAACAGTGTATGTACGACCCGTACCCCCACCCCGTATGCATGGAGCGTACCCCCACCCCAACCGTGTATGTACGACCCGTACCCTCACCCACGTACGTATGGAGCGTACCCCCCATGCCAACAGTGTACGTACGGACCGTACCCCCACCCCGTATGCATGGAGCGTACCCCCAGCCCAACCGTGTATGTACGGACCGTACCCCCACCCGCGTATGTATGGAGCGAACCCACACCCGTGTATGTTCTAAGCGTACATATCCTGAAATAGGAGGGTTGGGTGTAGAGTCCTCCCAGCAGTGCCCAGACACAGGAGGGGTGTGTGCAGAGTCCTCCCAGCAGTGCCCAGACACAGGAAGGGTGGGTGCAGAGTCCTCCCAGCAGTGCCCAGACACAGGAGGGGTGGGTGCCTAACACTCCCAGCAGTGCCCAGACACAGGAGGGGTGTTTGCAGAGTCCTCCCAGCAGTGCCCAGACACAGGAGGGGTGTGTGCAGAGTCCTCCCAGCAGTGCCCAGACACAGGAGGGGTGGGTGCCTAACACTCCCAGCAGTGCCCAGACACAGGAGGGGTGGGTGCCTAACACTCCCAGCAGTGCCCAGACACAGGAGGGGTGTGTGCAGAGTCCTCCCAGCAGTGCCCATACACAGGAGGGGTGTGTGCAGAGTCCTCCCAGCAGTGCCCAGACACAGGAGGGGTGGGTGCAGAGTCCTCCCAGCAGTGCCCAGACACAGGAGGGGTGGGTGCCTAACACTCCCAGCAGTGCCCAGACACAGGAGGGGTGTGTGCAGAGTCCTCCCAGCAGTGCCCAGACACAGGAGGGGTGGGTGCCTAACACTCCCAGCAGTGCCCAGACACAGGAGGGGTGTGTGCAGAGTCCTCCCAGCAGTGCCCAGACACAGGAGGGGTGTGTGCAGAGTCCCCCCAGCAGTGCCCAGACACAGGAGGGGTGGGTGCCTAACACTCCCAGCAGTGCCCAGACACAGGAGGGGTGTGTGCAGAGTCCTCCCAGCAGTGCCCAGACACAGGCGGGGTGTGTGCAGAGTCCTCCCAGCAGTGCCCAGACACAGGAGGGGTGTGTGCAGAGGCCTCCCAGCAGTGCCCAGACACAGGAGGGGTAGGTGCCTAACACTCACAGCAGTGCCCTGCAAAGAAAAGGGTGGAGTACCCACAGATCCAATGCCCACAAATGTCAGTCAGGTGCACAAAGATCCTGCAGTACATGTACCACATGTGTGCGAGGCTGGGAGTATACACATGCATAGCGCCGAAAAGAAAACATGTCCACATGAAGTCATGACAACAGTCTACATACACAAGTACAGTGACCACCAAGGACGCCACGAATGATGCAGGTGGAGACATCGCTCAGCATGCATGGCCCAAGTCTAACGAGTCCGTCACACACCCAGCCAATGTAGACACAGCTCAGCACCACATATTGGAAAGACCCTGCAGGGAAGATGTCAGGTTACACAGAGGAAGGAACACACCTTGGGACGATGTCACCATGCAGTAACTGCTTACATGAACAAAGTTATGTAGCCAACAGCTTGTGATGGCACACAGATACCAGGATCCACCCTATGACCAGCACAAGACTACAATTCCCACACACCCAACACATAATCACCACCCAAAATAATGGGGCCGGTCCACCAACAGCAATACCAGACAGACAGTAGTGTACTAAGGAAAAATAAATTGCTTTATTCAGCATCCAAAAATTTGTTTGTCCCTTGAAAGTTCAAAATGTACAATGCCCATAGGGCAATCCAAAGTCCAAAGCCAGGTGGTGGACACAGTGGGACGCGTGTCCCCTAGCTTGCCTGCACAGTCAGACTCCTTCGTCTTCCAGAGGGGGGAGGGCATCATGTGGGGTGGAAGGACCAGGCACCGCAGGGACATGAGGGCGAAGGGTAGGCGTTGTGGGTGCAGGGATGGAGGACTCCACCACAGGGGGTGGGGCAGGGCCAAAGGTGGAGGCCAGGATGGCGCTGCACACCTTAGCAAGGTCCTCCAGCGGCTTCCCTGCACCCGAAGGAACCACAGGCCCCAAGGAGGGGGGGTCAGAGGGATGGGTCGCAGCGCCACTGGGGGAGGGTGTGGACAGGGGGGGGGACTCAACCACCCTGACCGGGGACTCCCTTGACCGCTTGCGGGGTGGTGTCACTGTGGGGCTCAGGGACAGAGCGGCCATGAAGGAGTCTTTGCCGGATATGTGGCCAGGATAGCTGAGGGGAGGGGATTTGGAGGGAGTGGATTTGGTGGAATGCGGACTCCCACTCTGGCTGCGTGTCTTACGTTTGCCCCCCGACCCAGTGGGTGTGCCTACTTCACCCTGTGTGTGCGTGCCAGGAGGTGTGCGTTTGACCTTCCCTGCTGGTGTGGTGCCTGTGTCTGTTGTGGTGGGTGCATGCTGACGTCTGGGTGTACGTGGGACAGGCATGGGAGTGGGAAGTGTGGATGGGTAGGGGGTTGGACGAAGCGCTGCAGGAGACCCACTGCTGCAGTCAGTGTCGAGTCAATGGACCTCAGCAAGTTGCGTTGGTCAGCCTGCGATGAGAAAATGCCCTCCAAGTATGCCTCCATGTTGTTCAGCACTTGGCTGTGGCCATGGAGGACATTAAGCATCGCAGCCTGACCAACCTGCAACTGCCGCTGGATGTCCACAGACTCGGCATTGGCGGCAGCATTGGAGACAGGGGCAGGGGGTGCGGTGCCTGGCAGGAAGGAGACATGCGGTGACTGGGCATGCTGGGAAGGGACACGAGCAAGTGGGAGGCGGCTGATGGCAATGGAGGGGGCGGGGAGAGATGTTGTGCCGCTGTCAGCTGCTGGTGCAGACTCCGCCCACTCGGAGAGATCATCCTCGGACCCGTCAGCTTCATATTCTGTGGTGCCAGTGGACAGGTCCTCGGCCTCACTCTCCTCCGCCTCAGTTCCACTCGATGTGCCAGCCACGATGTCACCGCTGGCACTGGTGCTCGGTCCCTCCGCTCCGTCTGTGCTGATGTCTCCCTCCGTGTCCCTCGACGATGCTGTGGGCAAGGTGAAGAGACAGCAATTAATCAGACACCTGTATACATATGTCACATGAGTCCAATCTACATAGGTTACAGTGCATAGCCTGAAAAGAAAGATGAGTAACATCTACAAAACAAGGTACATATGTAGGGCATGCAACACACAGTTGGTTGACCCACCATGCCACTGAAAAACTATGGAGAGCATGACACAATAGCAAATGACATGAACTGGATTTTGACAGAGGAGCCAGGCCCTGGGGACAATCCAGCACTGCATCTGCACCACACAGCGTCGCCGAAAATAGGGATGAGCAGGGACCATATCCATGAACTTGAGGAACATGCTGCATAGGTAATACTGAAAACATGCCCACCATGACTGGCTCACTGCACCTTGAGTGTATGTCCAGACAAACATCACACACTGGCAAGACCTAGCAAGGAGATATCAGGTTTTGACATGTAGGCTTTGCCCGCACCAACCACCTCCTACATGAGACAATTAGTTGAGACACAGGAAGCACTTACATCTCTTAGTCTGGGTGAAATACACATGGGCTGCATAAATGCAAGATTGGACACCAAATACCCAAGGTGCGCCTGTCCAAATAATCATGTACAAATGGTCATCATCAGATGATTGTAACAAGACACACAGGCACTGGCCACCGTGAGTATGAACAAGGAAAATCAGGTCAGGCTGTACAGTGGACACTTGTACAACATTTTACGTCAATATACATGGTGCCAGGGGACAATGGCACAGAGCACAACCTATGCTGTAGACACTGAGAGTGTCCACATTTTGTGATGACACACATGACACCTATGAAAATATGCCCCAGGGGACAGAAGTGGCCACACAACTCCATGGTCCTGAATGGGAATGACTGCAACACACGCCACCATCCCTGCACCATGCGTATCGCACACTCATGCACATCATGTCACAGGCCACAACATAGGACATGTGTGCTTTAAGGCATGACACTTGAGAGACTAACTCCCATGTCTGGACTCAGCATCATTGCCAACTGACATGGAACCCACAAGTACTGAACTGGACAGGGCACAGGCAAGGTCCCAAAACCTGTTACACTCCACCCCTACACATGATGCTACAGGCATTGTTCACGTGGATAAAGTGCCAGCCTAGATAACCTTGTGAAGGAGTCACTACACACAGACCAGGGAACACATTGCAAGGAGGGGAAGGGAGGCAGGAGAGCACCGCTATACTGTGGGTAACAGGATCTGCACAGCACCTTTAAACCCTGGCAGTGTATCCATGCAACTGTGCACTTACAAATGCTGGTGACACACAACAAACACACATGTACCTACCCCCTTCCTGCTGCTGCTTCTCCTGTAAGCGCCTGGCAAAGTCTGGAAATACCACCGCCAGCACACGCTTGTGGATGTGGGTCAGACGGCGGCGCCCGCAGTTCTTATGGGTCTCAGGTGAGTCCCCCAGCAGGACCCGTGCGATCCTCCGCGTCCAGCACCGGATATCCTGCCAGCGTTTTCTCACCTGGGCCAGGCGCCGCTTGCGACCGTCCGTCCTCCTCACGGCACTGACGGCGTTCATCCAGATCTGCTTCTTGGCAGAGGCGCCTACCTGTGAGGATGAACAAGTGACACTACATCAATACACCTGGCACATGTCACAGAGACACATATTAGAACAAATTTGCTGTTTACAACAAGGCATAGTATGCATCCAACACATTGCACCTTTGTCATAGGGACATGATTCTCTGGGGAAGGGCAAAAGCAGTACATGCCATTGAAAGTACACAGGTGGAATGAGGGCAACGACACAATCAATGATCCAGGCTCACACTGTGCATCACAAGCTACACCAGGATTATGTGCAGCACCTCTAAGCAGTCACATGCCACAGGCCACTGACGCTACCTCAGCAGAGTACACAGACACACACAGGCACAGGACATTCACCTGCCATTGCCAAATGCAGCGACAAACCTCACTCTGCACATGTGCCACTAGACGGGGGGGGCTCACAGGTGTGGGGCTGGCTCTGCACGTCAGACACACAGCACTGCTCCCTGCTCACATCAGATGGGCAGGGTATATCCATCCCTCATGCAGCCCGGGTGCTACACTCCACATATGCACCCACCCACATGACAGGGGACTTACACACACACCGATGTCCAGGGTACGAACACATCATGTGGACACTCTCAGCACAGGTACACAGAACTAACACACATCTGTGGGTACAGTCACCTGTCACACTGGGCTGACCACATAATCAAATGAGGACTGTAGAGGCTACATTCCCAGGAGGACAAGACAGGCAGAATGTGGCATGCACCATTCAGTGATTGTCACAGTAAACACAATGCAAGTGAGGACGGCAGACATGCACCACAGCATGCTCTGGCTGGGAGACATCAGGCATTCCCCCCCTGGGACCCCCCCTACAGTACATAGCATGTGTGTCACACCTGGACACAATGCCAGAAGTCACAGTCACAAAAAAGGGACACAGTCTGTGCTAGTAGACTCTGCACTCACCTGATACCCTGGTCGCCCATACAACAGGGGGTACTGTGGGAGGATCACATCCAGCAATGCCAGGTTCTCCTCCAGGGTGAAAGGCTGTGCCCTCTCCACAGACCTTGACATGGTTCCAGGGAATCAGGAGCAGCAGCTGGGTCGTAGAATCCAAAGATGTGCAGGCAAGTGCTCCCTCATGGGACCTGGCTGCCTTATATCTGCCTTGCTGGCCTGTTTCATGCACAGGAGTACGGAGTGATTGGTCACTCACATTTGCATCCTATGTTTCCTCCAATCCCTTCAAACCTAGCACAGTCAGTGGGTTTTTATTGTTTTTTTTCTTGAGCATGATGTCAACTCCAGAACCACATTGCAACAAAGTAGATTCATTCAAACTGACTTCTGCTGTGCACCTGCAGAAAAAAATTCAAACTTTAAACTTGGTCTCCATGACAACCAGCATGCATGTAGGCCTTTATACTTGTCCCTCATGTGTCCCCTATGTAATCTGGAGTTTCACACACAGGTACGGTGTGTACTGGGGCCCTAGGGCACCCCAAATGCCTAGCAACGGCCCGTACAGGCATGTGTACGGTCCGTATCACTATGGGTACGCATACGCGAGCACACCCATAGTGATAGTGAGCGTACAGGCGTGTGTACGGTCCGTATCACTATGGGTGTGCTCGCGTATGCGTACCCATAGTGATAGTGAGCGTACAGGCGTGTGTACGGTCCGTATCACTATGGGTGTGCTCGCGTATGCGTACCCATAGTGATAGTGAGCGCACAGGCATGTGTACGGTCCGTATCACTATGGGTGTGCTCGCGTATGCGTACCCATAGTGATAGTGAGCGTACAGGCGTGTGTACGGTCCGTATCACTATGGGTGTGCTCGCGTATGCGTACCCATAGTGATAGTGAGCGTACAGGCGTGTGTACGGTCCGTATCACTATGGGTGTGCTCGCGTATGCGTTCCCATAGTGATACGGACCGTACACACGCCTGTACGCTCACTATCACTATGGGTGTGCTCGCGTATGCGTACCCTTAGTGATACGGACCGTACACACGCCTGTACGCTCACTATCACAATGGGTGTGCTCGCGTATGTGTACCCATAGTGATGCGGCCCGTACACGCGTGCGTACGCTCACTATCACTATGGGTACGCATATGGCAGCACTCCCATAGTGATAGGGAACGTACACAGGCCCTCTGAGCGAATGTACGGTGCCTTTCACACATCACAGTGGTGACAGGCAGCACACAGGAAGGAATAGAGCTGACATACTTGTCCATGGATGGACATCAAGGCATTGTCTGGGCAGCACTACATGTGTGGGGCACAGGTGTGAAAGGCTGTGATGTGGCACATTACTCCTGAGTCGAGAAGGCAACAGATGTATGATGAGATGTGTACAGATGTTATGTGTGACGGTGCAATGTATGCCAGGCATGCCCTTAACTCCTTTGACATGTGTGCATGTCGTACTGCACACTTGGGATGAGCGTCAGTGGCATGGCACAGTCAACAACACACGCAAGTGTCCCCTGATGCCCACTACAGGGGTTACCACACCAGACATGTGACTACCCACGGTGCACGATGTGTCTATGTCATGTATGTGTGGTGTGTTCCCATTAGCTTGATGTTGATGCTCCCTCAAAAGCATCAGCTGTTGCAGCAACCAATATGTGTCTGTGTGTAGATGGACATGGCATACTGTTACGCACACCAGTCCACATGTGGTATCGGATGTGAGGTGCATATGTATGAAGGGGACACGGAGTAGCGTAACAAGGACATGTCTGCATCCTCTCAATGAATGTGTGGTGAGTCATTACATGTACACCTTATTGGCAAGGTGTGTGGGCTGTCCTAGTGTAATGTCATGTGACCTGTGGCTCTAGTGTTCCGCTACCTGTCTCTGAAATCGACATCCTACTGCTGCTGATGTGTTGATGTATGTCACTCCTGTGTTGCGTCTGGCTGTTCACTTACACTGGGACACAGCTAATCCCATGCCATGGCATGTGGAGGTTCACAATCTCCGTGTGTAGCTGGGTCTTGGTAGGAGTGTCACCTGGCAGCCATACGTGTCCAGGGCATGTGGAACATACCTGACTCTGTATGTAGCATATGTATATTGACAGATTAACATGTGCTCAGTACAAATCAATTGTTGTTGTAGTGCACTCACTCTTCCTTGTCACTTCCAAATTACTGCAGAGCGCCGCCTCTTCCCCGACCAATTCCGGACTTGGCTGACATGCGGGAGAATGACGGTATACGGTGCTACCGCTTCCCCCAACCGTTGATTGAGGAGTTGACGGTAAGGCTGGCACCACACCTGCAACCGCTGCACAGGTATCCTACGGCACTGACACCCAAGCTGAAGGTAATGGCAGCCCTACATTTTCTTGCCACGGGTACCTTTCAATATACCATAGCTCATGTTGGTGGCATGTCCCAGAGCATGTTCAACCGTGTGCTGCATGATTTCTTAGAGGCCATGTTGCTTCACCTGGATGAGTTCATCCATTTCCCAACTCCTGAACTGTTGACTGGGGTCAAGCGTGGATTCTATGCCCTGGGAGGGATGCCCCATGTCATTGGGTCCATAGATGGGACACATGTGGCTTTGGAACCACCACAGGCACAGGAGGTAGCGTACAGGAATCGCAAACACTACCACTCCATCAATGCCCTTGTGGTGTGTCTGTCCAACATGGTGATTTCACATGTCTGTGCTCGTTTTCCAGGATCAGCACACGATGCCTACATCATGAGGCGTAGCAGGGTGCCTGAAATGATGACGCAGCTGCGCAACAAACGAGCATGTGTTGTTGGTGGGTACACTCTGTCTGTCCTGTATTTTGCGTAGACTTCCAGCACGACCGCTTCTCCTCTCCTACTTATGTCCATGTGGTTTCCATGTAGGGGACGCTGGCTATCCCAACATGCCATGGCTGATCACACCTCTCCGCAACCCCATCACTCCGGCCCAGCTCCGCTACAACACCGCCCATGGCCGGACAAGACGAGTGATAGAGAGGACATTTGGCCTCCTGAAGAGCCGATTCAGATGCCTCCACAAGACCGGCGGCGCCCTCCCATATGCCCCGGCGAAGGTCTGCAAAATCTTCATGGTCTGCTGCATGCTGCACAACATGGCAGTTGAGAAAGCTGTGCCACTCATCCTGGATCAAGATGATTAGGACCTTCCACCCGTGGAGGACGAAGGGCTTGGCAATGGGGCTAGTGATGTGGAGGATGTGCTTCCGCAAGAGGACATCCGGAGTCGGCTCATACGCGACTTCTTTGCTTAGTGGTGAGTACCAGTGTCTGTGTGTGCACGCATTGGTCCCCGTGTGGCATGTGTTGCGATGTGTGTGTCCATCTGCATGTATGCCACGTGAGTCAGAGGTGTGTGTGGATGTGTCACTGGAGTGATGGTGCCAGTGATGAGTGTATTTCCCCAGTCATAATTGTGACCTAGCATGTTGTCATCCTTACATGTGTCGAGTACATGCACATGCAAGTGGCTGTGCTTTTTGTGGCTGACTTCTTGTGTGTCTCTCATCCCCAGGTACTTGCGCATGCCGTCTGCTGGTTGCATTGTTGTGGCACTGCTATTCCTCATGGACACGTCATCGTGTGCTGACTCAGCGTTACACGCACGGACAAGTTTGGAAGTCTCCTTAGGGTAAGGGATGCATCAGGGGTGTATTGGGTGTGGCAGTTGTTTACGATGTGTGCACACTGGCCCTGTCGATGTTTGGTTCCTCTGCAGACATGTCGCATCACCATGGGACACATGAGATGTAGCTGGGTACACCTGAATAGATGGTCAGACTTGTTGACAGTCATCTGTGATGGGATAGTGGATTGTGATGATGGCATCAATGTGTGTAACACTGCCCTCGGACACATACGGTTTGCATTGGCTTGACATGGTGTGGGACTTCCACATCAGAGGATCAATGGTGTATGGCAGCCTCTCCGTGAGCAGCAGGGGGTGTTTAGCTGTTAGCCAACACTTGTGTGCCAGTTCCATGGCTATCACGCATTTGTGCTGCAGAAGGGGGGTGCCAGTGTAGGACCCACATGTTACTCCACAAGATGTGTTCATGTGTACTTCAAGTTGCCTCTGCAATCCCGAAAACATGACTAATAAAGGTGTCCCTATGCCTCCAAGGTGCCTCTTCTCAGTCAATGCTGGTGTGTTGCCACGGTGCATACGGCATGTCTGGCATGGTTTTCCGTGATAGTGGCTATGTGTCTATGTGTCGAGTAGCAAGATGCAAGCTGTTTGTGTGGGATTAGACTGTGTATTGTGCATGATGTCCATGACTGTGTGGGTATTGTGACATGTGCCATCCCCATGCATCCAACGTTGGCCAGGCCACCATTCTCTGCATCCACCTGACTCAAGCTTGCAGGACATGGTTCTGCCACCTGTCCACACATACCTGGGTGCCCCCCAGGACACTCCCCATGATCCCTGACCTCTGCGCATGGCTGTTGCTGTACTCAATATGTCTGTCGGCACGGTTGTGCGGCCACCCCCTCAGCTGGTTGGGCCCATCACGGGTGTGTATGGTGCTCCATGTCTGTGTTGCCTAATACATTGTGACCCATGTGTGTCCTGTGCCAGACTCAGGCCCCCGGGTGTGGATGGTTGAAGTCATATGAGAACTCAGGCATGGTTAGACTTAACAAGACACATGTACGGTAATAATGCAAAATGTAGGCATCATCTCTTTATCGTGTAACTTTTTATTTTTGTTGGGGTACGTGGGGGGGGGTATGACATGAGGGGATTTCCGGGTGTGTGGAATCCAAAGTTCACTAGGGGAGTTGGTGTCCTTGCCATTGGAAATCCTCAGAGTCCATGCCACAGTCTTTGTCAACATTGGTCAGACAGTGACCAGCAAGTCCATGTGGCAGAGAATGTCTTTTGCTGATGTGCTGCTGTTGGTCCAGTGGGCCAGGTGCCAGGCCAGGTGTCCTGGGAGATGGTGCTGTTTCGCCGACCCTCACGGTCTTTTCCGTGGACGACCCGCCCTCCTGCGGGAACCCTCAGAAGCAGGCCGTGACGATGTTTGGGATGCTCCGTCGGATGTCTCCTCCTCCTCCTGATCCCTCCCTGTGGGTGGTGATGTTCTACGCCTGGTGGCACAGGGAGGGTTGCCCATGTTGTCGGCTATCCGACGGAGCGTACTGTGAATTCCCGTGAACACCGTCACGAGCTCAGCCTGTCTGTCCTCCATCCGCCCTTGGTGTCGCAGTAGACAGGCATGTTGCTCCGCATGTTGCTGGGCCTGCTGGGTCTTGATCTCCTCGAGGATGGACACAACCTGGGCCATGCCTGTGGTGTCCTGCCGGTATGTGTCCAGGATGTTTCTGACATGGGAATATACCGGTTCCGCAGCCAACTGGTCAGGCTCGCGCCTCCGCCGTCCTCCACTCCCACCACCCCTGCCCACTTGCACCTGGCCTGCCCTTGTGGGCACATCGGGTCTCCGGGACCCCTGAGGGGTGGCATTAGCGTTGTTGCCTGCCTCCTCCTGGGTGCCCGGTACACCGTGTCCCTCCTGGTGAGCCTGGCTGCATTGTGGTGGTGGGGCAGGGATCCTGGGTGTCTCCTGGGATGTGGTAGAAGTGGGGGTGGTGGTTGGCCCAGTTGTACCTGACGCAGGTGCTGCAGGTGGTTGGACACCAGAGGGGCCAGGTTGGTCGGGGTCGTCCACAGAGTGGTGAGAGTCGTCGCTGCCGGTGGGTCCGTCGCAGAGCCGGGTCCTGTGAGTCTTCCCCCCCAGTGTTGGGGTGATCCACGACGTTGACCTGTGTGTGAGATAGACAATGTTAATTTTGTTCCATGCAACATCCATGTTTCATCCGTATCTAAGTTGGCACATTTCCTCTGGGAATTTGGATATGTCTTGCATTCCACTCACAGTGCACTTGTGCATGGGTATGTCCCTTGGCCACAGCTTTTGAGACTTTACCTATGTGTGGCACAGTCTTACTTGCTGCGTCAATTGTGACTGCAGTCAGCAGTGGAGTGAGCAGTTGTGGCGAGCCATGCATTGGCGCCTTCCGTGTTGCACTGTACGTAGGCACATGGAGTTGTTCCACACACTTATATAATGCAGGTAGCTGGCGTTTTGCTCGTGCACAGGTTGAGACATGGCCCTGTGTTTTGCCATGGAGAAGAGAGGGGGATTCAGGCACTGGCCACCCTTGTCTACATGCACGCAGTCCACCTGCTGACGAGCAGACATTCCCACACCCCACAAGGCTGAATTGGTCTCCCTGTGTGTCCCTTTCTCACTCCCTCTCTGTCCTCCTCTCCCTCCCTCCCTCCCTCCCTGTGTCAGCCTCCTCTCTCTGTCTGTCTCCCTGTGTCTCCCTCCCTCTCTCTCCCCCTCTCCCTCCCTCTGTGTGTCACCCTCTGTCACCTCAGCCCAGCTTCCTGGGCACCCACTTTTTGCAGATCTTTGAATGGCCCTTGGCTTGTTGATGTGAGTTTGTTTCTGATCTCCAGGCACCCATTGGGTGTAGTGCCTGTGTTTGCGCTGCTGCTGTGGTGGTGTGTGCTGCCACTCTTTCACAGTGTTGGCTGTTCATTAGCTGCTGTCATGTGCAAAAACGTGCCTTCACCCCCATGTCTTAATGCAAGGCGTCCGCCATTTGCTGGCAAGTCTTTCCTGTGTGGGGACACACTGTTTGTCTGGCTGTGATCTAGGCCATATGGGCAGAGGGCATTGTTGTCTGCTTCTGAGTTGCACTATGTGATTTTTGGGGCCCACACTCCCGCCATCCGGCTTACCGTGTCTTGTGTTGGTGTTTTCTGTGGCCTGTGACTTGGCATTGTCCAGCTGGGTGCATGGGGCATGGTGGCGCTAGTGGCATGTGCGTGTTCATGGAGTGTGGTTGAGTCATGCGATAGCTTGGGGTGGTTGCGTGACTGATTGTGAGTTTGGTTGTGGATGACGTTCCCTCCATGTGAGGTTTGAGTTTGAGTTTGAGTTTAAAATTACTTGTAGAGCGCACGTCTACCAGCGGTTTCTTGGCGCTATAGTTAACAAGGTCCTGGGCTAGAAGACTGGGGAGGCTGCTGATGTATTATTCAAAGGACTTCATGAACAGGAAGGTCTTGAGGTGTTTACGGAATTGCGGGTACAGAGTGATCGAGCGAAGTTCAAGGGGGAGGGAGTTCCAGAGGGTCGGGGCAAGGGTGGAAAATTTTGAACCTCCCCACTTCTTTCTCCGGTAGCGTGGGATGGAGAGGAGGGACTGGGAGGATGAGCGTAGTTCCCTGGTGGGAACGTAAGGGATGATCTCGGAAGAGATGAAAACTGGTTTCAGGCCAAGTCGGGCCAAGAAGGTGATGGAGGCGAGCTTGAATTGAACCCTAGCTCGCACCGGGAGCCAATGTAGGGATTTCAGAAGAGGGGTAGAGTGGTGAAATTTAGGGAGTTTGAAGGCCAGGCGGGCCGCCTGGTTTTGTATCTGCTTAGGCGTCGCAGGCTATATGCGGGGATGCCGGCATATAGGGCGTTGCCGTAGTCCAGGCGGGACACCACCATGGCCAGGATGATGAGCTTAAGGGCGGGGAAAGTGAAGAAGCGGGACACCCTGCGTATAGTGCACAGTGAAAGGAAGGAAGAAGATACCACAGAGCTAACCTGGGAGTGAAGGGTAAGTTGAGAATTGATTTTTATGCCTAATGTTTTGACAGAGGAAGAGGGTACAGGAGAGGGGCCAAGGGAGGGGGGCCAGAAAAGAGGAGACCAGGGGCTGGATGAGCCACCCGTCAGTACCAGCTCGGTCTTGTCGGGGTTAAGTTTGAGATGATTGTGGTTCATCCAGTCCCTGATATGGAGCATGACAGATTGAAAGTTTAGAACAGAAGAGGGGGAAGAGGATAGATTGAAAACAAGCTGGAGGTCATCCGCATAATTGAATACGGCGACCTCCATCTGTTGGAGGGAGAAGATAAGAGGGGTGACATACAGATTGAACAAAAGGGGGGAAAGGGAAGAGCCTTGGGGAACCCCGCACTGAACTTTCCGGACGTCCGCTGTGAAGTCACCCAGGCGGACAGCCTGGGTGCGGTCCCTCAGGAAGGAGGAGAGCCAGACCAGAGCGGTCCCCCCGATCCCCGCCGCCTTGACACGGGAAAGCAAGATGGTATGATCCACCGTATCAAAGGCGGCTGAGAGGTCGAGGAGCACTAGGGCCTGGCGCTGATTAGTATGCATACCCTCCCTGAGGTTGTCCAGGACCGAGATGACAACGGACTCCGTGGAGTGTGCGGGGCGGAAGCCAGCCTGACGGGGAGCAAGAGCTCCATGCATCTCCACAAAGGAGCTCAGGGCGCAGGTGACATGGCGCTCGAGCACCTTAGCCAAGAATGGCAAGAGGGAGATGGGGTGGAAATTGGCAGGGACAGAGGGGTCTGCCCCAGGTTTTTTCAGAATAGGCACAATAACCGCGGACTTCAAGGGTTTGGGAACTACACCTTGAGCGAGAGAGCTGTTAAGGAGATGTAGGGGAGGGTCTGGGCAGGTAACAAAGATATGGCGGAGAATGTGAGCAGGACAGGGGTCAAGCGGAGAACCAGATTTGACCAGGGGAACTAGGGAGGTCAGAGATTCCCTAGTGATGGGGGGAAGGGAGGTGAGTTCACCCTTGGGAGGGGGACATTGGGGGTCGACAAAGGAGGGAGAAGGGGGGGGAATGTTGGCCTTAATGGTAGCGATTTTATGAATAAAGTAGTTATTTAGGGAGTGGCAGAGTTCTTCGGACGGTGCAGGCTTAAGAGTGGTTCTGTCCGAGAACGCCAGGTTGTGGACGATCGTAAATATCTCCTTAGACTGGTTTTCCGCGGCTAGGATTTTGGAGGAAAAATATGATGTTTTAGCCTCCAGGATGTCTTTTTTATACTGGGCAAGGATGGTGGTATACTCCAGTTTTAGGGTGGGGCAATAGTTTCTCCTCCATGCCCGTTCCGCGCGGCGTACTTTTAGTTTGGTGGACTTAAGCTCTTCATTGAACCACCGATTGGCGTCCTTCTCACGCTTGGAGGAGATGCGCTTGAGCGGGGCGACGGAATCGCGGCCGAAGGAGAGCCACTGGTCTATGGCCTTAACCTGGGAGATACTGGAAAGGCTCTGCAGGGAAGGGAGGGAGGAGGTAAGAAGGGAGGAGAGATTTTCCGGATTGACTCGGCCCCATGATCGGACCCAGGTGTTTTTAGGGCGGGGGGGCTTAGCTGGGGAGAAAATAGGAAGGGAGAATGAAATCAGGTGGTGGTCAGACCAGGAGCAGGGCGAGATGGAGAGATATTCCACCGGGCAGTTCAGGGACCAGATCTGGTCAAGCGTATGACCTTTGATGTGGGTGGGGGAGTGAACATAGGATGTGAAGTTGAGGGATAGGAGGGTGTCGGAAAATTCCTTAGAGGAAGGACATTCAGCGGGGTCAGAGGGCCAGAAATTAAAGTCGCCAAGGAGCAGAATGGAGGAATTATTGACTGTAATGGTGGCTAAGACATCCAAGAAGTCAGGGAGAAACTGTAGAGGGGTTTGAGGAGGACGGTAAATGAGAAAACAGGTCAGAGGGGGAGAGGTGGAAGTGGTGCGGATCACCAGATATTCGGTGGTCGCGATATCAGGGAGGGATAGAATTTGAAAGGGAAGATCGGCACGTGCGATGACCGCTACACCGCCCCCTGCTCTGCCAGTAGGGCGGTCAGCCCTAAGGGCATAGTAAGTGGTCGGTAAGGTGGATAATAGGGCGGGGAGGGAGTCCTCGCAGAACCAGGTCTCCGTTAGGAAAAGAAGGTCCGGAGCATGAAGATCCAGCAGGACCGATAGTTCATGCGCGTGGGCGACTGCAGACCGGGTGTTGAGATAAAACACCGTAAGAGCTTTAGGGGCTGCAGGAAGAACAATGCTACAAGGCGAGAGAGAAGGGTGAGTTGTTTGTGTACTCACCCGGGTCTCGGAGTCCTTCTAATCTGTCCACTGACACCACCGGCAGTATGGCCATCACCCTCTCCTCCCAGGGATGGTATTGTACGGGTCTGTGGGGCGGCCCTCCTCCAGTGATGTTGGCCTGGTTGTGGTCGTCGGTCATTTTGGCTCGGACCCTCCTCCGCAGATCGTATCACCTGGCTTGGTATTCATGCCTGGTCCTTCTGGTGGACGCAACAGCATTCACAGCATCGACAATCCTCTGCCACATGGCTGTTTTTTCGGAAATGCTGGTCTGTCTGACCAATGTTCCAAAGAGGTGTGGCTCGACTCTGAGGATTTCGCCGACAAGGACCTCCAACTCTTGGCTAGTGAACTTTGGATTCTTGTTAGTGGGCATGGTGAGGGGTGTGGGTGTGGATGGTTGTGGGGGGTGTGGGTGTGGATGGTTGTGGGTGTGTGGGTGTGGTTGTGCAGGTGTGTGTGTGTGAATGTGATGAGGGGGTGTTTGTGAAGGTGGGTGTGTGAAGGTGTGCAAGTGTAAGGTGTAGTAAAGGTTCAAGTATGGTGCTGTAGGTTGTCTGTGGGGTCTGGCAGCAGTGAGTCTGTTGCAAAGGCTCATGGTTTGTGTCTGTGGGCCCTTTTTATTGGTCCATCGGTGGGTGTGGCTCTGTTTGAACTTTGGGTGGGTGTGTTATAAGGAGTGGTTGTGTTTTGGGCCTCTGTTTGGGATTTTGGCAGTTGCAGGTCAGTGAATGTGTTGTATTTGGGCTTGTTGGACATGTTTTTTGGCTTTGAGCCATTCGAATAGTGTATTCTTGTGTTGTTGTGCTTTGTCCTGGTTGTGTACGTGCGTTTTTAGCGTGTGCACGGTGTGTACTTCGGCAATTTTGTTGTACAGTGCTGTCCTTGTGTCTGGCTTGGTACGACTCGTACATGCGCGATGTTGTGGGAAGGTGCTGGTGTTGGGGCCTGGGGTACGCTCCGTACTTAGAATGTTGGGGTGGGGGTACGCTCCATACATACGCGGGTGAGGGTACGGGTCGTACATACACGGTTGGGGTGGGGGTACGCTCCATACATACGCGGGTGAGGGTACGGGTCGTACATACACGGTTGGGGTGGGGGTACAGGTCGTACATACACGGTTGGGGTGGGGGTACGCTCCATGCATACGCGGGTGAGGGTACGGGTCGTACATACACGGTTGGGGTGGGGGTACGGTCCGTACATACACGGTTGGGGTGGGGGTACGCTCCATATGTACGTGGGTGAGGGTACGGGTCGTACATACATGGTTGGGGTGGGGGTACGCTCCATACGTACGCGGGTGAGGGTACGGGTCGTACATACACGGTTGGGGTGGGGGTACGGGTTGTACCTACACGGTTGGGGTGGGGGTACGGTCCGTACATACACGGTTGGGGTGGGGGTTCGCTCCATACATACGCGGGTGAGGGTATGGGTCGTACATACACGGTTGGGGTGGGGGTACGGTCCGTACATACACGGTTGGGGTGGGGGTACGCTCTATACATACGCGGGTGAGGGTACGGGTCGTACATACACGGTTGGGGTGGGGGTACGGGTCGTACATACACGGTTGGGGTGGGGGTACGCTCCATGCATACGCGGGTGAGGGTACGTGTCGTACATACACGGTTGGGGTGGGGGTACAGGTCGTACATACACGGTTGGGGTGGGGGTACGCTCCATACACACGTGGGTGAGGGTACGGGTCGTACATACACGGTTGGGGTGGTGGTACGCTCCATACATACACGGGTGGGGTACGGGCCGTACGTACGGGTGTGTACATACACGGGTGGAGGTACGTCTCGTACATACACGGGTGTACATACACGGGTGTACATACACGGGTGTACATTCACGGGTGGGGGTACATCTCGTACATACACAGGTGTACATACACGGGTGGAGATTCGACTCGTACATAGGAGGGCTGGGGGGTGTGTTGGGCACGTATGCGGACACATGTCTCCATGGTTGCTATGGGAGTTCGGTGCGGACGGTGTTTTTTCCATCCGGTTGTAACATCGGATGCACGGGATGGATCGTACTAGCGCGGTCGGACTTCACTTTTCACATTTGTACGGTAAATCGTCCGAGGATGTGTCGGACACATTTTCCGACCCGAGGACGTGTGGGGAATTATTCCAAATGCGATTCGTATGGACTTTTTTCCATGCGAATCGTACTTGGCAGTTTGTACGGCACTTGTACAATTCGTACGGTAAAAAGACCGGATACGAGTCGTACGGGGAATTTTTTTACAGGAACGTAATCTGCACCATAGTGTTTCATTAGCTATTTTGGCTAAATGTTTATCGATTAATTGTGTATGGCCTTGATTGTGCATTAGTTTATACCATTTTCCCATAACCTTCGTTCCTGCCCCATACAGGGCTATCACCCGATTGCTTACTGGGTTAATAAAGCCTTCCATACTACTTAAAAAATGAACAATCTGCAAATATTCGAAGAAAATAGGTGGATTGGGACTTTTAGCTCTTGCTGTAACTTCCTGCCATGAAACTGATCTATTTTGGGTAATAAAGTGTCTTAGCTCCTTAAATCCATAATTTGCCCAATTTATTAAATGATTGCATTTAATTCGAAGACCTAAGCTTGAGCATTCCCTTATACTCAAATATTGCAGCCCCGAGGAGCCCTCTTTTTTAAAAAAGGACTGAAGTCTGAATAAATAAGTTCCGATTGTCTTGTATCTGACTTTCTTTGGACATTTAGAGGTTTTTAAAAATACATGAAGTTGAGAGCCGGCTTCCAACATCATTTTATCCAAAAAAAAGTATCTCTATTGAATTTTGGTCTTATCAGTCCTGCCACTATATCTAGGAAGGCTGCCTCATAATATGTTTTTATGTCCGGTAGGGCAAGCCGCCCCTGGGCGAATGGGAGTTGAACCACTGCTCGTTTAACCCTAGATACCTTATTTCCCCAGATAAAACTCCTAAACATCATCTCTATTTCTTTAAAAAAAGATATATTAATTCTAATAGGAAGATTGCTGAATAGAAACACTAATAGCGGAACAATAGACATTTTGATTAATGAAACCCTGCCTATAATCGAGAGGGGGATTAGCAGCCACTGATCTAATAGCTTCTTGATTTTATTTTTCATTTTAATATAATTTAGATGGAATAATTGATGATATTGAATAGTTACGAAGATCCCAAGATATCTAATTGGATCTAGTTTGGCTGCTTGTAGCCTCAAGCCTGGAGGAAGGGAATCAATATCTATATTCACAGCCAAAACTTCTGTCTTATTTGAGTTTATTTTATACCCCTCGATTTGATCATATTTATTAAATTCTCTTAAAACCTTCTCTATATTTTCCTTATTGGGCTTCAGATATAAAAATATATTGTCTGCAAATAACTTCAATTTAGTCATTTGGGGAATGGGGGGTAAAATTTCAGTGTTATTTCTTATTTTGACTGCAAGAGGCTCAATAAAAAACGTAAAAAGTAATGGCGAAAGGGGACAGCCTTGTCTTGTCCCACGATTTATTGATATTGTTCCAGCTTGTTTTGCATTTATTAAAATCTGGGCCGTCGCCCCCTTATAAATATTTCGTAGCATATTTACTATCTGGGCTGGTAAGCCAAAATATCTAAGGGCTAAAAATAAAGTGGACCAGTTAACTAAATCAAATGCTTTTTCAGCATCTACCATTATGATACATGCTGGAGTTAGGGTAGTACTAAAATAATCCAGGGCTTGAATTAGGAATTCCGTATTGGCTGCCATAAATCGTCCTGTTATAAATCCTGTCTGGTCTACGTGAATTGTTTCCTGAGCAGCGAAGGAAAGCCGCTCGGCCCATATTTTCATAAGAATCTTATAGTCCGAGTTTAAAAGACTTATTGGCCGATAGGAGTTTACATATTCGGGATTTTTATCTTTTTTTACAAAAGACACAATTATTGATTCTTTAAAACTTGTGGGTATTGACCCTCCCTGTTTAATAAAATTAAATAGCCTTTGCAGGGGTTTCAATAGTTCCGTTGAAAAACTTTTATAGAATTCGATAGGGAATCCATCATTCCCACATGCTTTTGCGCCCGCTGTTTTTTTTATCGATATTGAGATTTCATCTAGCTTTATATCCATTCCGAGTTGCTCTATCCGATTTTCTGTAAGTTTACAAAGATCTATGTTTGCAAAATATTCTCGGATTATCTCCTCCCCCACTAAATACTCTGTGGAATAGATTTTTTTAAAGTGTTGTAGAAAAATCTGTGCAATCTCATCTCTATCCTCTTCTACTCTGCCGTTGTGGGGATTCCAAATCTATATCTTGACTATGCTTCTCTTCTTCTCATCTTCTTCATTATCGCTGACCTCCTTGATTGCCACCTTTGTCTACCTATCCTTTTTTATAAAAAAAATCAGTTTTATTCAAGTTTTCAATTTGTTGCATTTGAAGAACACAACTACAACTCCCCACTCGGATGACAGCTCTTACCCAGCAATCATGTGCAAAGCCACTCAACTACTGTACTAATGATTTTTGTTCACCAGGTGATTAATCCATTGACCTAGTGTGTCTAGTGTTGTGCTGATAGTCTTCTAATTGTCCCTTTCAATCATTTTCCCTCCCCTCTTGTTACCTGTCACCTTTTGTTTGTTTTTATCATCCTTCTTTCCCTTTTTCTTCCCTATCTATGTTTTACACCCCTTTCTTTCTTTCTTTTGCTCATCATTTCTTGCTTATTCACTTCTTCCTTTTTACTGTCTCACTCCCTTAGTTCATCCTCTCCATTCATGCCCCGTTTCCTCTCTAGACTCAAATCTCCCCTTTCCCTTGCCCTCTCCTCTAAATCTTTTTTCTCTCTGTCTTTCTATTATTTCTGTCCTTTCTACTATTCTGCATGTCAATCCTGCACCTTTTCTTTCTTTCCAGTCCCTGTTCTTATCTTTTCTTCTTTTCTCTACTCTCCCATCTTTACTTTTATTCTGTCTTTCCTACATCCTTTGTTCGTTTTCTAATTCTGTGGCTCACCTGTCTTTAGTCTCTCTACTTCATATCCCATTCTCACCTACTCTTCTATGTCCCACCTTTATTTCCCTCTTCTATATCACTCCTCTCCAGTTTCCCACTTCTCCTCCCAACCTCTTTCTATCTACCTCTATTGCGTTCCAAACTTCTGTTTTTCTTGATTACCATTGCCTTTTCACCTCATGTGTCAACTTCCACCCTGTCTCTTTGTTCTCTTTTCTTTTCTACTTCATGACAAGCTCCTACACAAACTCATTGAGTGAACATTTCTGATGTTCTCCCCCAGTCCGAGTACCCGCTCTTATTCGGCGTGGCCCAGACTCTTGCACACCCTGACCCCAGGATGTCAGCTTCCAACCATTGTAGGTATATGGGGCCTAGGTTATAAGTCTGTTCCTGTTGGCCACAATGCATCTGGGGGCACCCTCAGCATGTCCCAGGCCTCAGAAGGTACCTCTACCAGAGTGGGTCTCACTGCGGGCATATGAATGCCTGGCATTTCACAAGATGGAATAAGTGAAAGGCAGTATATAGGAGTGTAAATTAGCCTTCAAGACCCATGTATTGAGGTCCCCCTTCTCACAGATCCGTAACTCCATGTAACTGTGATAATTTTCCTTCAGTGTGCCCTCCAGAGCCCAGTGCTGATGTTCCCATTCACTCTGAGTTCTCCACAGCACTGACGTGCTTCTTCTCTGCGATCCCTGTAAGCCAATCTATAAGTCCTTCATATCTCTGCCCCTGTGCTGACATGCCCCTCACTGAGACTCAGCTGTCCAAAGTCTACCTCCAGTGCCAGCTAGTGAGAGCAAACTGATTCTCAGAACTCTATTTCACATGGTTGTGCCTGGCTATTCATTCTTATGACACTAACAAAAGCGTACAGCAAAATATTACACCTTAAGGAACTGTTACCCAACTCATTTTTGCTCAGTCTATCGACCTCAGAAGGATAAAAGGCTTAACTTACATCCTGAGCCCAAAATGTTCCTTAATCCAGCTCACTATTCTAAGAATAGAACTCTCCCCAACCTTCCCTCTGTAGGTCTGGTGCTAGCATAAGTCAATAAAACTCTTCCCAAGATCACACACATGCATCCTTACCCCATCAGATTTATGATGCCCTTTAGTATGATGGACTTCGAGAAGTGGGTGGCAGGTAGTGCATGAATGCGATGCTGCTGGCAGTGGGAGAAAGGGGTAACGGGGTGAGGCAAGGGGATGAGTGAGCTGAGGGCATTCTCATGAGAGAGGCCAAGACCAGAGCTTCTGCAGCTGATTAGACATACTAGGAAGGCTCTAAGCCTTATCAGACCTAACCAGCTATTGCCTTTTGGCCTTAAATACTGCACAGCTGTCTTTATTTGCTCTTCAGTGATATCAGCTAAAAGCAGGACTGGGGACGGAATCTGGAGTTCTTGGATGACATGGTCTAGATTCCTATACTTCTTGTCAAATGCTTTGGGAAACATGATTCAGTTTCCAGGCAAAACACACATTTTACAACATTGACTGATCAAACCTCCCAGCCCCTTCCAAACAGAGGCACACAGCACAAACAGATCTTGGAGCTGTGCTTTTTCAGTGATAGCTGTCAACATAAGTGCATAGCCCGGGCTAGAACAAAGCCAACAACAGATATTCAATTTTAAATTTAAATAATGTACATATTTTGTTTTAAAAACAACATATATTCAAAGAATTCACATATCAATAATGCGGGCACTAATGAACCCCCTGTGATGTGTATAAGTACATTATGTAAAAAATAAATAAATTTAAAAAACTCCAACTGACTTATTAATGGGAATGAGACAAGCACAAATCTTTAGAAAGCAGCACTATCAAACATTGAGCTGATAGTATACATGGTATGTCTCCATGATGATCAACCCACTACTTCCATAGCGCCTGTGATGGTGCACGTGCAAAAATCTTTTTTTAAGCCACTCCCCATGACTTCTTTTCCATTGATTCCCTCACTACCACCCTCCAACAGTGTACTTCATCTCTCAAGTGCCCCACTCTGACACACCATTAATTTCTTGTATAGCACTACTCATACCAGTGTAGGGCGTAAGAGCACTTTACATCGCACACATATGTTATACAGAGACAATGAATCATATGTGTGTAAATCAGTCTATAGAAAATGTTATATAAGACAATGAGGATTAAGGATGTAGGAATCACGTCATTGATACTAGTCGGCAGTATATTTTAAGAGTGTTTGGTCCTAAAATGCGCAAACTCAGGATTTAAAATGTAACCCAGTGGTTGGATTTGGCCCCAGTGGTTGGGGTTAGCATTACTAATAAGACTCTATTTCCACAAAAACAAACCCTTTGATAGCAACAGTAGTATAAAGAAAGTCTGGAAAAAAACAAAGTTCTAAGCTATACCATGCAGTTTGCAAGCAGCTTTTTGATAACAGTTCATAGGTCACTGTGCTATATTAGGATTGTGGCTCATAAATTGCAAGTAACAAAAGGATCTCTGTGACAAAAGCAGTAACCACTTGAGCTATTCACATAAATACAGTTCTGTGATTTGCTTGGTACACGTCCTTTCAGCAGGCATATTAAACCTCTCCGCTACTTTATGATAAGTCAAAACTGCCACTAGACAAAGATCCATCTCTCTTCAGCAGGAACATTAATCACCAGAGTTATCTTGACATTTTATGGTTGCCTGAAAACTGGTGAACACACAGCACAACCCTCAAACCAGACTTGCTCCACAGTTATCATGGAATCACGTATTTGAAGGTGCTCTGATGTGTCAATGAAAGAAAAAGAGGCTTGGTAAAAAAGTATTTGCCAAGTCTTTAAACAAAATAATCCAGTTCAACGTGTTTTTTTCAGACTGCTGTGGATTAGCCTTCTGAAATGCTCCATTCTTAAATTAAATGAAGCAGCAGCCCCACTGTCTTTGGTAGATTTCCTGGGCCTCCTGCAGCGCTGCCTGCCACACAAGAAAGAGGAGTTTTCATACCTGATGAAAGGGATAATAAAAAGACACTTCCTCAAAGCCACGCGGCAGGGGTGAAAACACTTGCCTTGTAGTGACAGCACAATGTCCTTTTATCATCTCTTCTGCTCCTGGAAGTCGCTAGGGTGTGGTCATAGACAGTCTGGGTGCAGAGAGAGGCAAGGATGCATGCACATGCACACTTGCAGCCTAAAGGGAAAATAGAAAAGGAGTACTACAAGTTTTGTTTTAATAATTCAAGTTCTGTTGAACCTCCCTGAAGGGAACTGTGTGGACGATTTGAACTTGAATTGGAGGTGCCTTATGACGGACTGACACATCAATGAACAGGATATGAGAGTTTTCCCGTATCTGAGAAGATATCATGCCTTTTCATAGAAGTTAGTGCCAAAGAGACATTGAACAAAGTTAGCTCAGTAATAGTGTTGCTTGTTTAATTGCCTAATTGGCTTATGGTCTGAAGCTTGAGTGATCATGCAGTCCGAGGGCGGAGTCACTAGCAAACGCAGATGTCTATATACCTTTATACTTACATTTCTCACATTATTATAGATGGTTGCATTAATGCCTTTCTCCACTTTACCAAATTACAAAAGTTGAATGAACAAATACTGTGAAAAGAAATGTTTCTGATTTTGATGATTTTAACATTGATGCATTACATAATGATACTTTTAGAACTGATTTTAGTTCAAATGTGTATACAATGCTGCTTCCTGAATACCGTAACACTATGGATGTAGGTAATTGCTACATCTATATGCAAATAAAGACATCAGTTGCAGAAGGAGTGACTTGCCACAGCTTGCCTCTGTCATATGGGATATAATGTAGTGTTTTGTGTACTTTACTTTATGGTACAGATCAGCTGCAATATTACTATTCTAATAAAGATCGAGTCTTTTCTGGATTCTCTATAATGAAAAACATTTAAATCCGCATACTGAAGTATTCAGAATTGAAATAATGGGTCATATTTTCAGACCATCACAATCATTTAACATGGCTTACCCACATGGAAATAATTTAACTGGTAAATTAGTAAGAGCTGAAAAGAATTTTGTAAATACAGTTGAAAGCAGAAGGAGAAATAAAACATTAATTGATGATGAGGACGACTTTCCTAAACTGAGTCTATGGATAATGCTACAAGAAGAAAACAGTTTAATAAACGGAGCAGGTATGTTCAGAATAAACTTACTCAGAGTAAACTCTGTATATATTGTAAAAAGTCAGATGTAAATAATGTAAACAAAGGAGTTAGTCATAGTGAACATTCTTTTGAAATGTATGAAAACTGGGAAAGATATTTAGAAGGAGTAGATCCAATTTTCCCGGGGATTTATCACATATGTGTAAAGAATGCTTATTACAGATTACCCATAAAATAGTATGGTGTCTGTGATATGGGAATAGTATGTTCGAAAATGTACCATGTTAAAAGAATACAAGATGAAACTGTAGACTTTAATAAGAAAATGAAGAGAACAGCAAGTGCAAATGAAATAATTGGAGACATATTTGGATTCTTAATACCATTAGTAGGAGTAGTATTAAATACACAGAAATTCAGAAGCTGTTTACAATTGTTCATAAGTTAGCAGTTAGTGCATCTGGTGGTTTTACAGTAGTAAATTGAGAAATTTTAGTTATGAGATCTATGGTGATTCAAAATAAACTTGTACTTGACATTTTACGTACAAAGGAGTCTGTCTTTTACTGAAAATTAGACATTGCTGTGCGCATTTCCCTGCCAAAAGTATATATTATATTAAAAATACTACAGTCTAATACTGAGATTTTAAAGAATTAGAAGCAGGCAGATTATGGGATACTATTGGTAAATGATTTTCAAGTGCTAGCAAATAGTTATGTAATTTAGGAAATGGACTAGTGATCTCAATATTAAGACCAATGATAATAATTGTTTGTTGTATATTGCTGTTGATTTTGCCAATCAAATTTTGCAAATTAAAAAGAATGGAAAATAGAGGAGTTAAAAGGACAAGCAATGATTTTGAAATGGAAGATGCACAGTGCAGATTCGATAATGAAATTAAAGCTGTAGAGGAGAGTAAAAGAAAGAGACATAAGACAATGCATACTAATCTGTGATAAGATCAGATGATGGTTATGTGCCATCTGGGGGGGACTGATAGAGCATGAATCTTAAAAAGACATTTACATGATCAAGAAAAGGAAGACATGAATTTGGTGATTTATACATTACACCCGCAAAATTAAATGTTCATGAAACTAACAATTGAGAGTAGTAGAAGCACCATAAAAGAGTGCTTAAAAACCTAATATATAATTATTCATGTAAATTTACTGATTTACATATAGAATGTGTAAAATTAGAAACATTGCCTGGTGTCATGATAGAATGCTATGGGGAACTAACATAAGACAGAAAAGAGGTGTTATTAGTACTAAACAAAGATACATGCTTGAAATTTTAGGAAATAATATTAGAAATGATATAGGTTATGGAAATACTAAAATGAATTTTGTAGCATGAAAATAAAGAAATGTCTGCAAAAGCTATTTTTATGAAAATTCACAGAAATATACCATACTTAGGCATAATTCATGAAATGTAATGTCCGAATGTGAATATTAATCCTGATTTATGAAAGTTATTATGATTTTATGCATTAAAAGTAATGATTGAAAGCACATTAAGTGAATTCAAGTAAAAGACTTCGTGTTAGGACATGTTGAATTCTAACCTTGTGATATTAACTTGAAAAACGGGTTTAGTTATGATAAAAATGTTTCTTCCAGGTATTCTGTGTTCACTGTCTAAATGCGAATAGGGACCATGCCTGTTGTTGCACAGGGTACTTGCAAATATGTTTCTTTTAGTTGCTGTGACACTTTCCGGACTCATGAAGCACATGTGAAAATCTGTGAATGCTTCAAACATATGGAAGAGACTTAATGTGTATGCTGAGCAAATAAGGGTCTTTTGATAGTGGTGTGACACCACCAGTATAAAATTATTTATAAATGGACTATAAGGGAGATTACCCTGGAGGACGGGCAACACACTCAATTTGTTATGCTTTCAATTGCACAACACACTTAATTGATTTTGTCTTTGCTTAGCACTCTATTTGTTTTCCCTGATGTGTGCAACAGACTTTTTGATTTGTCTTTGAGATGCTATTGATCGCATCTTATTGCTTTGCTGAGTTAATTTTGAGGATTACTTTACGTTTTTGGATTTATGGCTTGATTCTACAATCGGGAGCAGATTCTCTGAATACTTTCTTATCGAACTCTAAACTCAAACTCACAAACTCTTTGCTTATTTCTAGCCTATGGATAATCCCATTAAAGATATTATTAGTCCCTTTCCCTATATCAGAGTTGGTCCATTCTGTTAGTGGGGTATCATCCTGCTATCCTATGAGTAGCTGAACTCTGTAATCTGACAGTAACCATCTTTTGCATAAATGCAGAGAGCACTTATTAAATTTGTGACATTCTTAACTGAAATGCTGAAGAATGTACTAGTTCTTATGAATGTTGAATGTTTAATACAATAATTCTAAATCAATTTGAATTAAGACTTTCATTTGTGTCTATATTTCTTCATTGAAACTGTGCAGGTGGCTGAGGGTTGGACCTAATCTTCAAAATGTGTTAAATGTGTGATGGAATCTCAAATCACCCCTCCTATCATCGTAAACATATTAATCAGCACAATCTATGCCTTAGAGTTATGGACCTGGTAGAGATGAAAATCGACTCTAGGATGTAGGAGGGCCCAGTGAGGGTAAGGTGTATGGAGGATAAATGCAAAATATTAAATTAGTCCGTGGTGTGAGAATAAGAAAAATCTCTATCACTTGGAATCCCACTAATTAATAAACTAGCTGCCTTTGACCTCACATACTTCCCCAGGTATTTTAGTGTTTTTTAGCATTGAGAGTAACTGGGCAGTGCAGTAGTGGTGCGCATCTATTCAGGGTAGGAAAGAAAATGATTGGCAATTAATGCCTCCAGCTTGTGTTAGGTTCCCCAACCCGGTGGTAGATGTGTGTAAGGTGTATGCACCTCCCTTTGTACCTTCATACTTTAGGGCACAATAGATGGATTCACAGAATTCCATACAGACATATTCTTTTTGTACTTAAAATCCTTCACCCATGCACTAAGAACAAACCCCCTTTTAATCACTAACCTTAGGAGAAAAAGAGCGCCAGTGACATCAGGTTTGTAGTACCTATAAACACAGTCACACAAACCCAATAGTATAAGCCTATTGTTGTTGCTCTGGAAAATGTTTCCAATCTCGTTAAAATACTTTCTTTAGGTTAAAGAATACTCAAAGACATACAATGTCAGTCTACAATTAATCTATGATTGCTATACACAAGCACAAAATTAAGTTCCTAATATTTCATTAAATAAAATACCAACATTTACAGTTAAGTATCCCCATTATTTGTAAAATTAAGTGCTGTCTGAATAAATCCAGAAAATAGAAACATTAATTGAAATAGAAGTCAGCATCTTTAAATTTGAAAAAGAGAATCCATATTGGTGCTGTCCCAAAGTCTGTAATATGGGACTTAGGGCATTATTAAGAGTTTCCCAGCCAGAGTATTTTGTCACAAACATGACAAAGTACTCTGCCAGCTAATCACTCACTCTGTCGCCTCATTTAGCAAGGAGCAGACCTTAAGTATTCTGTCAATGGAACCCCTGTTGGCTCTATCTTTGGAATACTTTTTCAAACGGCCCAAGGGAGTATGGGCCACCAGAGGAAGGGCATTTCACCACCTGCCCTATTAGGTTGGATGTAATAATGTCCTTTTTTCATCTTTTGCTGCCATTTGTCTATTGTTGTATCTACTCTTTTTCCCACAGAAGCCACACAATGGTAGCCTTGTAAATGAATGTTCTATAGTGGGAAAATCCAGTAAGGTAATGGAACAAATAAGGATAGGGATGCGAAGGAAGTAGGCATTGTCTTCATGTCCTTTAAGTAAATTACTTCTTCCTTGAACACTGGTCCAACTCCAGTCTGGCCATACATGTGAATAAATATTAGGTGCTGCATAATTCCGATAAAATGTTCCTCTAGCTATTCCCATTTTTGTTTTGGCAAAGTAGTTTGGCATGTGAAAGCTCTTTGTGGCCTACTCCATCAGGGAAGTAGAGTTCATCCTCAAACACAGGAGGTGTGCCTAGAAGTTAACACACTTGACTCTGAACACTTCCCCACATCCTTCTCCTGTGCTGCTTAAGGAACAGTGTAATCTTGTGATACGAAGTGTTGGTTCATATTGTTCATGCTTAATTACTTTTAATTTTGAGGCAAGAGAATGGTACTTCCGACTGTGACAGCTGTACCATCTGCACTGAACACATGCTCAGCAGACACTCTGGCTATCGGACAAGCCAGAAACTTTATTGCCAGCCCACTGAGCTCTAGCCATTGTTGCATCTTCCCATAATAATAGACCAATGTGTTTTGATCCATGTAGACCTCTTTTAGGTCATCCAGATAGTCTTGGACAATCTTATGAGTTTTCATTGGTGCTACCACTTGCTCAAAATCTGTTGTTTTTGCCTTTGCACTTGACATAAGTCCTTCCACTTGAAACCAAGCCACTGTAGAGGTTAGGTATGATTCTTTGGTTGCTGGTGTTTTTATTGGTGGTGTTCGGCTTTTCTTATTCCAGGTCTCTCACTTGTTCAACAATCCACATCTTGTATAGTGAAACATCCCCTTCTTAAAAAGGAATGAAAGTGGCAGTAAGTTTTTTTTCTACTGTTGATCAAGTATTGTGGCACAGGTGTACTCTTTTGAGGAAAAAATGTGTCTTCGCAGCCTTGGATTAACAGACACACAAAGGATTAAGCTCTCGGCCAACTGATAATCTTCTTTCTTCACACAGGCAAACCTTTGCTACACCTTTTTCAACTGGTCTTGTAGTAGATGCAACAACATGACAGTGTGGTCCATTGTACTGTCCTCCTTGCTGTCTTCCTGTGTGAAAAGAAATCTGAAAAGGAAGTAGCATTTGTGTCAGGCATTTGAGTGGCTCCTGTTTGCCTATCTCCATTATCATGCTTTTCCCAGTTGTATACCCTTCTCTTTGAAGGGCATAGTCGATGTTCCATCTGTACTGTTCAAACAGATATTGCAACATGCAGTAAGTCGATTCACAACATATTGAAATATCCTGTATAAGGGCTTTAACCAGTACTCTATTAGCAAGCTGAATGATCCTCAACTGCATCAGGGCTTTAAAAGAATGACTGAAATGAGTGCAGATTCTTCTGCAGGTGACCATTATGGTGATGTCTCTGTCTTCTTTTTTGAGAAACTGGAGGAATGTGGGAGTGTCGATTGTCTCTCTTCTTCAACTGAGTTAGTGGTGGATGTAGGTCTCAGCGGTGGTGGCAAAACTGGCAAAACAACATTGCTTCCACCTCAGGGGGGAGCAGAAAGGGTCCTACTGTGCAGGAGCATACAATAACCACCATACCCACCCCAGGCACATGCAGGGGACAGTAAATGTACACCCCCACATTTCAATAATTTTCCTAAATGGGGTCACTAACTTGTTCTTAATCTCCCCATGTCTACATGCCTTGTATTAGCTGCATTAGACTGGCTTTTTACACTGTCATCTCTCAGCATGTTCTGTTACTTTGCCTTCTATTAGCGCCAAGACACCCTCGGGTAAATGCTGTGCTGTATAAATCTACGTAACATAAAATAACATTCCTTAAATCCATGTGGTGGTTTTATCCATTATGTTTTTTCTATTTCAAACTTGATGCTGCTTTTAACTAATGTGTCTCTTATGGATCATGCTTTCCTGTTGTATTTACATCTGCATACAGTGCTGTGGCCTTTTTACCTGGCTTATAAATTGATTGTCATGGAGGTTTTAAAAAAAATATATATTTATGCTTTCAGAAGTTTCCCCCTTATTGATGATTTATTGGAACTGATTTTTGGCCGTTTCATATTTTTGTAGCTCAAGGAAATGTAACGGACCTTTTGTTATCCTAATCTGTTGATGAATGTTTGATAAGAACACTAGGAAAATAATCCCACTGAGTCAATGTTGAATTTTTGATCACAAAGACAAGAATGTTATCCTTTGCAAATAGACTATGATATATTGGATGGTAATGAAAAAGTCATGTGATTATGTTAATGACAAAATGTCCACTAGCGCAGTGTGGAAAAGAATAATGTCATAAGAGCGGAAAATAACTCTCTAAACGATGCTCTAAAATTAGTGTGTTATAATAGTATTTTTGAATTGTCAAAGACAAACTGATTGATAATATAATTTTTGAGAAAATAAGAATCTTCTGATAATTAAATGGGAAGTATATCTTCTGTGTTTATGATTCATGTTACTGCCCGGTTTATAAAGCACATTTTAAAAAGTTGTCATGCTTCATGACCAAGGTTAGTACGTAGGTGAAACACATAGATTTTGTACTAAATAAATGCATGAAAATTGCTTTCTTTTTGATTTTTTTACATAGTGGCACTCACCACTGTATGATTATGATTAAGAATGTGTTTCCATTGAAAAGGCATTCATTTATTACTTTCTGTAGGTATTTTTTCCCAAAAGAGGCTGAAAGGATTTGCTTGAAAATAGAACTTTACCATGCAAGTCTGCTTCTTTGTTTTTCTGTGATTTTGTTCAGTGGTTTCTGAGTTCTAAGTGTTGAAAACTGCTTGCTGGTTGGCCTTGAAAAGCTTAACTTTTTTATATCTCTGTCATTTAGACTTCTGTTGACCAATTTGAATTTTTCCTCAATTGCAATTAACTGGAAAAGAAACAGTTTGTTTGTTAGTTTTGTTTACGTGTAATGATCTACTTGATCAGTTCATGTATACATTGGAATACATGTTTGCTTTACGGTGACTGCTTCTAAACCGATTTTTAATTTTTGTTTATGTGAAATTTGATTCCCCCTCACATGCCTCCTAACACTACCAGCATGGTCTTAATATGGTCCTAGAGTGAGCTAGCTATGTCTTGTTTCTATGCAGTTTCCATAACTATATATCAAACTGTACAAACCATGCTACCTGATCTCTATGTCACAGCCAGAAGGAGCAGCATATTTAGTTGTATTTTATACTCATACATTTAATGATTATTATTGGGCTGCCATTTCCCAGTGTCTAGTATTCTCAATTGCATTTATAAAATGTTGGGGTTTCTTCATTCCTTTGAAATTAACATCTTTCCGATGATGTCCAGAGTGCTAGCCATTACACCATGGAACCTCCAAACTGCTGTAGTTAAAAGTGCACTTTATGGTTCTGGTTTTGCACTGCGTCTATATTTTTGTGGTAGTAGCATATTTTTCAGAGAAAATTCCTGTTGTAACTTTTTGCTGTATATTTCTGTGCTCTGTTCAATAGCTGCAGACATGAGAAATGCAGCCTGCAGGCTAAACCTCGTTCTCAGGGTTCAAAAGCAAACAAGACGCGATAACGTCAGTCAGCTTAAGAAGCAGTAATTTTAGTAAGATCAGGTGTTGTATTGCCAGAGTAAACCAGAGACCTGCGTCAGTTACTGACCACAAGCTGCTTGTAAATCACATGTTCTGGTCGGCTGGGGGTGACAAGCAGCGTCTCTCATTTTTCTTTTTCCTTACTTTACTACTCTGTTGCATACACAAAGGCAATATCCACCACTCCTGCGATGTTGCAAATCTTGCCGGAGAAATAAGGTGACATGGGTTTAGGATTTCCTGGGATTCTCTCCCAAAATGTCCCTTCGGAATATGCATCCTGTGCACAATGCAATGAAGATTTCCATAATACATTCTATTTTCCTCCACTGCTGACATTGCAGAAAAAAACACTTTGCCAGTGACCATCATTCCTGTAGGCAGTGACCACAGATGTCACAGCATTAGGACACCTACATGCAGCTCTCTCAACACTTCTCAGTGTGGCCTTGGAGCAGGCTACCTATTCATTTAGGTGATGTGTGAACTAAATGATAGAAGAGAACTCTGCTTTCGGCCACCAGATATGCTGACCTTGTTTCATACTGTTTAGTCTTACAAGGATCAGTTAAGGCCCCTGAACCCTAACTCAGTCATTCCTTTGGTATTTAACAAGCTCAACTATTAAGATTCATTTTTAATGATTGCTAGTCCACTAATATAATTCTAACCTGCATGTTGCACATTTTTGTGGACTTTTGGAACACAGCAGTTCATTCCAACTATTCCAGTTGCTAAACATCTCTTAGGAGCCAATCTTTATGCTTTTCAGTTTGATCACTTGTCACTTCCCTTGGCATGTCTCATGTGCCCCTGGTACACAGCTGCGATCCTTCATGAATGAGATGGTGCCCAGGGAGGATGAAGATTGCAGGGTTTGAGGCCATCGTGATGGTGGAGTTAGGTGGTGAAACTCTACACAACCACTTGCCGGGATAGTGTAACTGGCTGGAGCCTATTCATGTGAGTAATTAGAGCTGGAGAGAGGAGTGGCTGTGAACCAGAGAAGCAAATAGTGCAGAAATTGACATGCACATGTAACCAGAAAGCTACGGGTGTAGTCCATTTAATAGGTGGGGATTAAGATTTCAGGGTAAATGTTTCTTTACAGTCTAACAGGCCACAACCTAGAAATTATGCTTTGGGGTAAATTCAGAAGATCATGTTTAGAGAAGGCAGCTTTTCTCTTATAGGTGAGAAGGTAAGGTTTTTCTTCTGGGCATCCAGCAGAAAAGCAGAAATAAATCATAAATGTCATGAAGTTTCTAGATGCTTTGCATTAGGTGCAGGCCAATTTTTCAGGCTAGCAAGGATGACTGGTGTCTCAGAAAGCCAGCAGAATGCCTGGTTACTTACCAGCAAACTTCATTACTTCAAGTACAGTTCCTCCTCATCTCAGTCCTTACTGCATGAGCATTATTCTGCTCCCACAGATGCTGATTACCTTAACCAGTCACAAATAGACCCAATATGGCCGCCACTATACCAATATGTTATAAAACAGGAAGTCCCACTTAACCACATCCTGATATATACAAGCCAACAAAAAGCAAAATACAGGAGGGTGCCAAAGGGAGAGGGAATTCTGGACTGAGATGAGGGAGGCCTGTACTCGAAGTAATTAGGTTTACCCGTAAGTAACGGGCATTACCTCGTCGTACATCTTCCTCATCCAGTCTTTACTGCATGACCCAAGACCCAAGCATATTCAATTTGGTTTAATAAACCACTCACAGTGTACACTGAGCACTACATTGAAATTCCTAGTTTTTACTAAAGAAAAGAACGTAGGAAAGCTCAAGTGTCATGTACAACAAATAACGATCAGAAAAAGAGGTAGATGACGAATAAGGCTCCCAGCTTTATCGTATTTATTTTTTGGGCAGTTCAGTCTGTATTTAACCATATTTATTTTTTGCCCATCTTATTGGTATTCATACACATTTATTTTGTGTTTTGTGAGCAGATGAGGGGATGTCTTGTATATGTCTGCATTTATTTAATAGATAAATGTGCACCCATACTTTGAACTTCGATGCCTGTCAGGCTTTAGCACATTACACAGCCAAAAATAATAAAATAATAAACGCACATGAAAATTATTAGGATAAAAGTACAAATACATGTTGAGATTTGCAGTAATTTAAGCAAACCAGCTTCAGCTTTGTAACTCCTCATGCTTCCAAAATGTCCAGCTATTGGCCTGAAATTCATTAGTCTCAGTACAGTGAGTCACTCAAACAATTCAAATTATCTGTATTTTTCCGCTATTAAAATTAAATAAACACAGACAGGGAACCACAATGCTTTCTGTCTGTATGTAGCTGCATAAATCAGCAAAAACGGAAATCAGGGAGTCCTACTGAACCACCAATCTGTAACCTGTAGTGAGACATAAATGTATGGGGGGACACCCAAGTGCCAGTGCAACAAATATCATGTAGCGAAGATCCTGTAAATGCTGCCCAAGAGGCGAACACCCCCTGGTTGATATGCCCTGTTATTTTATGCTATATGTTATACCACTTAGTAAAGTGCAACGAATCACACTGAAAGGTGTATCTCAGTGCTTGGTCTACACATAACTCGCATTTCACAACTAATACATCCAAAAGCTGAATAGATGTTTTATTTGGCACAATCTGAGCAACAGCAGAAACTGGAAGTGGGTTTTATGAAATGGGGCAGTGTAAGAGAATGCTCTGCCACCGTGTCTCGAGGTACAAATGCGAGGAATGGTCAGAAACGCCATCTCGGTAGATCTTAGTGTGCAAGTGGGACAATGAAAGCATACTTTGTCTTTTAGATACAAAGGAGCTTTACCCAGCAAAGCTTTCTGTGTAAGACAGTATATTTTGAAGACAATGTGCTTTCTGGCCAGAAATAAGTGAAGGGCACCGAGGATAGGTGCAGAGTGAGGGCCTGCCAGGAGGTTACAAACTAGGTGGGCAGCCGTTTTTAGCTCCACTTGTAGTTTGGACGGGAGGGTGTCATTTGGGAAACAGCGTTTACAACGCTGTCATAACATCGCAGTGCTTTTACAACGCGGTTGTTGCAACGGCCGCGTTGCTACTACGCGATACCTTTACATCGCAAGTTATTAGAATGACTTGCTGTAGGGGGTGCCAAGGTATTGGATATGAAATCCCACCTCTTCCCTGCTGTTGCGCAAATTGGAGTTGGAATAGTAAATAATACTATTCCTAAGTACAGTGCGCCCCCTACAGCAAGTCGTTCTAATGACTTGCGATGTAAAGGTATCGCGTAGTAACAACGCGGCTGTTGTAACAACCGCATTGTAAAAGCATGCGATGTAATAGCATGCGTTGTAACATGCTATATTCGTGTCATTTATTGTCATAAACAAAGCATTGCTATAATCAAGATGGCTGACTACCAGAGTCTGGACCGATGTTTTCCTAGTCGATGATGGTAGCCAGGGAAAAACTTTCCTTAATAGCCGTTTGTTTGCAAAGCATGTTTCTCTTTTAGTGGCTTTGTGGGTTTTCATAGATAGCTCCTGGTCTCAGATATTTGCAGATTAGCTTGGTTGGGGGCAATTCCCAATTCAGGAAGCCACCGGTCAGAGGACCAGAGGTGTTGAGCTTTGTCCGACAGCAGAATTTCAGCCTTCTCACTGTTCAACTGTGACATCCAGGCCGCAATATTCCTCATACAATCTTGAAAGCAGTGCTTAGCACCGTCAGTGTCCTGGCCCAGGGAGATGATCAACTCGGTGTCATCAGCATAACAGATTACTTCAAAACCCAATGATTTGATAATCTGAGCCAAAGGAACAACATAGATGATAAGCAGTGTCGGGCTCAAAGATGAGTCCTGTGGCAATCCTTTGGTGATGGAAACGATATGAGATTTAAATGGACCCAGGGTAATTGTTTGGGTCAGACCATCTAGAAAGTCAGCCAGCCATCGAACGACATCACCTCTGATACTGATCTCATGCAGTCTGCTCACCAATATTGCATGAGAAACGGTGTTGACATCTCCTGAAAGATCTAGCAGCGCAAGCATAGCAAGGATTCCAGCATCCAAAGAAAGGCGGATGCAATCTGCGACTGCAACAACTGCAGCCTATGTGCTGTGGGCAGCTATAAATCCTGATGGTGAGGGATCAAAATTGCATGGTCCTCCCAAAATGTTGAGAGCTATTTATTCACACAGTTTATGAGCATTTCCCAAAAGAAGGGAGGAGAGCTATGGGATAACAATTGACCAGTCTTTTTGGATCAAAGTTAAGATCTTTAAAGTGTAGGGGAGACCAGAGCAGTCTTCCAAGTGAATGGTAATTTAGATGACACTAGAGAAAGGTGAAATAATTATAAGATGGAATGGGCTAACACCGCTACTAAAGTGGCTGAGACCCTAGGGGACAACTCCAGCAAGGAAATCTGGCTTTAGTCATGAATACTAGGATATGGTGTATAGCGAGGGCGGGGGGGTTCAAACCTCTACATTAAGGGATCATTAAGGGGCACAGTCTTAGAGATGTAGTTAGTCTGACCTTGATTGATAGGAAGTTTCATGTATATGACACCAATCTTGTCCTAGAAAACATCAGCTAAGGAATTACAAAGGTGTTGGAAAGAACGAGTATCTGAAATGCAGGCAAAAGGCTTGATGAAATCATTGGACCTTGGACAGAAGAAGTCAGTTGCTGACCCATAGACTCATAAGGCCCAGTAATTGCCAACTTAACCCACCTGGGCAATGTAGCTGAAGAGGCATGAAGGTCTTCAGTACAGAGGCCAAAAGTAACGAACAATGAATCCACTTTATGGAAAGTCTTTGTTCTAGACAAATAAATGGACAAAGTCCTGTGAACATCTAGGGTATGCAACTGGGCTTGGTCCTTCGAGGAAGGATACAGAAAAAACACAGGAACTATGATGTCATCTAAACAATTGAAGGACATAGGTACTTCAGGAAGAAAAGAAGGACTCGGTCTCAAAATAACATGATCCAAAATAAACGAAGGAAAGGAGGACAACAATGCACCAAGTTCCCCAAACCGTCTACCTGAGCAGATGGCAACCCGAAACATCACATTGGCCAACAAAAACTCTGAAGACTCATGAGGCTCAAACGGAGGGCCCTGTAGACTATGCAACACCAGGGGAAGCTCCCAAGGGGGAACCGGTGAATGTAACACAGGCCGTTTAGGAAAAAAACTCTTCAAAAGACAGGAAGCTTTAACTGAAATGGCCAGAACATCAGGATAGCCTGGATTGCAGTGCACCCGCTGTGAATAGTGGAAACTGCTAGACCCATCAAAAACATCTCTCATGAACTCCAAGATAATACTATGATCAAACACTTAGGGAAACACATCCTTAGCCCCGCACCACATCTCAAAACTTCTCCAAAGACACCCACACATCTTCAATATATAGGGATGCTTAAATTGCTGAATCGATTCCACAACCACCGCAGTACAACCTTGTGAAATCAGTCTCATCCTCTCAAATACCGGAACCCCAATCTCAGTCTCTTGGTTGACTAGAGAGACACACAGGGGGGCCTCAGTGGGGATGGTAGCAAGTAGACCTGCCACTGGGATAAAAACTAACAACAGAATGATAAGGGGAAACCAAGACCACTTGCTCCACCTAGGGGCCACCAGTAGAACTTATGCATGGTCTGACTGAATCTTCCTCACTATCCTGGAGATCAACTGGAAATGAGGAAAACACTAGAGGAGACCCACCGGCCACTGCACCAACAGAGCATCCATTGCCCATGCCTCTCAGAAGGAAGCAGGGAACAGGAGGAGGGGAGGGGAATGCTGACATTTGTCGGGAACACATCAAACCTCGGTGTTCCATACCTTAATGTGATCTGATGAAAAATTGAGGGCAAAGACAGAGGGCTAGCGATGATGTGAAATGACAGCTCAAGGGATCCCCAGGCCCATTCTCCCTCCTCAGAAGACAAGCTGCTGAAAGAGCCAAAAGATTCAGCTCTGCCCAACTGCAAATCCTCCCCACCAGGAGATTCAGCATCAAGGTGCCCATTCCCTCCTGCCTGTTGATATGTGACCGAACCACCTGGTTGTTGGTCTGGATACAAATCTCCCGAGACCTGATCACCTGTGCAAAACTGAGATGGGCCATCTAGACAGCCGCCAACTCCCTCCAATTGGAGGAATGGAGGCCTGAGCTGGCAAACACTTCCCTTGAGCAGGATGATACAGACAAATGTCACCCCAGCCCACCCTGCTTGCATCAGTGGTTACTATGCACCTAGCAGGAGAATTCAGAAGAAACCCCCCTTTACAGGTGAGACTCCACTAACCACAATTGAAGATTTCTCATGATTTCCAATGTCACCGGTACCGATACTAGAGTAACGCACGGGGCACACACGGGGGATGAAATCACTGGAATAGAGGTGATCCGTGGTTGTGCCCCCCCTTCTGTGGCACAGAGGAGCGTGAGTACGGGGAGGAGGGAAGGGGTCATAGGCCCAAAACCAAGACACACCTTGACCAGAAGGCCGGATCCCATCCCCCCTGGGCCCACTGTGACTCAAATGTGTCCACAGACAGGAGAGAGAGATAGTGCCTGGAGCATGTACCAGGCCACCACAACAAATTAAAAGATCACTGGAGCGTGAAGAGTGCTAAAACATGTGAAGTGTCCCAACCTCTCTGGAAATAAAGTGATCAGTGGTAGTGGCCCCCAGAGGCGCCCGGCTCGAGTATGGCCTGGTTCCAAGAAGAGACAAGAGGGGGGCTGCTGTGGGGAGATAGCCTGGATCATCTTGAGACCTGACTCGTGACACCCCTGTCCTACCAACATTAAGCCCTTGAGAAGCCTTGAGGAGGTGAGCCTATGCCAAGAACTTATCCCTTAACACTTCAAGAAGAAGAGAGCAATGCCCTATGCCTGTCAGAAATTTAACACATCTGCCCCAGTAATGGGTAAAGTCAAATGTCGGATACAGAGATGCTGTTACAGGCAATTCAAGCATCCAGCCGTAATCTTTCCGAACGAGTAACATAATCCGAGACCAGAGTGACAGAAGCATAGGAGGCAATAAAGGATCTCTGGAAGGGGGTAGCTGAGCTGCAGGCATCAAGTAAAGATATCCAATGGCGTATTGAAGATGCTGAAAATAGAGCAAGAAGAACCAACCTATGCTTTGTGGGTTTTCAGGAAAAGGTCGATTGACAAATGTCCCAGAATTTCTATACTCCTGGCTCCGAAACATCATCCCGACCAATAAATTCTACACATGCTTTGTGATTGAGAGAGCACACAGGGCAATAGCAGCGAAACCCCCTCCAGGTGCGCCACCAAGGCCCATAATAGCCAGATATATGAACTTCCTGGATAGAGACTAGATACTGAGAGAAGCCAGACGATTGGGAGATATCAGTCACAAGAACTCATGAACCATGATATTCCCAGACTACAGCAGGGAGGTTCAATGACAAAGCCAAACCTCTGTCTCTGTGAAAATGAAGCTCAGAGCACACCAGATCCAATACATGCTTATATTACCGGCAAAATTGAAGGTAATCTTTATGTGCAAATCACACTTCTTTCAGACCACAGAAGAGGATTTGAGGTGGGTAAAAAAACGACCAACCCTGAGTAGACTGGAAGGGATGCAACAGAGCGGAGAGAGGGTACATGAAATGGATATGAGAATGACTGGGACCCCGAAGAAGACAAGAGCTTTGGAACACAGGAAAACGTGCGCAGTGGGGGCAACCCAATAAACGTTCAAAGGAACAGGAAGGTTGCGAAGAAAGACACTGGTCTCAAAGGAATCTGTAAGAAGAAAACACTCTCAAAGAACCCACATTGCCAGCCAGAGGAAATCACGCTCAGAATCAGACAGAAGGGAAGTCACATCGGAAGAAGAAGAAGGAAACCAGCACCCATTAGTGACATCAATTACGGCACTGGAACAAGACATGAAAGCAGTCCAACCTCCGGCACCTGATTCAAGTTGAAACAGAAGTAAGGAACTGCAACAAAACGTGACCGTAGGAGCAAACGACTATGTGACCACCCCCCATCACCTCATTGGAAAGAGAGGCCCCGAGACCAAGAGAAGGTTAGAGGCCTGTGGAGGCCCGCAACTTTTCTTTTTTTTTCTTTTCTTTTCTGTATTCTGCTTTATCCTTCTTTTCTGCACTAGACTCTAGCTTCTTCTCTTAATGCAAGTTTTACCATTGTGGGAGTTTGAGCTCATAGTGCAAGTTGTTACGGGGCGGGCGACAGACCTCTCCTTCCCCTTCCACACAGGAGCTGGAAAGGGATCATGGGGGAAAATTTGAAGAGGGGGAGGTGGGAGGTGAGGAGGGGGTTGGTTGAGGAGGAATTAGACCACTTGAGTTAGTGTTTAAGTTTAGTCACAGGATACATACAGAATGCACACTACAACAGAGACAGTGAGCCAGATTGCAGTTTCCAAACACACCCCAGACATAGGACAAACACACCACAAAACATGATGATGATGCTAGATAATAAACCTCTTTCGATCCTAACATGGATCGTCAATGGTCTGGGGTATAAGGTTAAGGGGGTTTAGTAAACAGATATATCAAAAGAGTGCACCCAGATGTAGTGTTACTACAGGATACGCACATGAAGGGAACGAAATGCGGAATTTTTGGCAGGGTAATGTACAAAGTCCTGGCCCATGCAGGATACATGTCTTGCTCAAGGGGAGTGCCAATCCTGCTGAAAAAATTTACATGGACAGATCCACAAGGCATATATGTGGGGATGACTGGGAGGTGGGGCAGATGCAACTTGACCCTTATCACTGTATATACCCCACCCAAACTACAAGCTCACACACTAAACAAACTGACAGTGATCGACTTCGCTCCACATAATAGGGGGCAAATTTATGATGTTATGCACACCTCCATAGATCATCTGGGGGGGCAAAACCTGATGCCCACAATTACATCACTGGCATGCCTCACAGACACCCTGGGACTATTAGATGTGTGTGGACACATTAATCCTAGGGCTAAGCAGAACCCATACTACTCAGGCGCACATAAAGTCTACTCGAGACTGGATTATGTCTTCTGTCCAAAAAGGGAATTAGGGGAAATAAACAAAGCAGAATATCTGGCATGGGGCCTGTCGGATCATTCTCCACTCTATGCCAAAATAGGAGGGCGACAACACGATATACACAAGCAATGGAGATTAAACGCCTGAGTCCTCCAAAATGAGATTATATTAAGAGGACTAAGGGAAGACACAGAAGTCTTTTTGAAGAACATATGGGATTGGTTGACTCTGGGGCCATAATGTGGGAAACATACAAAGTGGCCTTGAGGGATAGAGCTCAAAAACGTATAGTGTGGGAGACAAAGAAAGACCAGGAAGACCTAATAAAACTAGAAAAACATATCCAGGTCCTAGAGAAACAACACATCATGCAGAAAGATCCCTTACTACTTAGACAACTACAAGATGCACAACATGACTACAAGGACATGGCATGTCAGGCGGCTAAAGCACAGGCCTTAACTACCCTTCATAGATTATACAATGTAGGGGACAAGCCAGGGAAACTCCTAGCCTAGCTTAGTAAAAAAGAAGCAGAGGCCATCTGGGTAGAGTGCATAACTAATGCACAGGGACGCACACATGTTAAAGATGATCAGATTATGCAGACGTTTGCGTTATACTACAAAGACTTCTATGAAGCCCACCCGCTATGGAACCCATCTGCCATTGAAGAATACCTGGCAGAGGTGCATACCCTGACAGTTGATGATATGGACAGATTGGGACTCGAGGGAGACATCTCGATTGAGGAGATAAAGGCTGCCATAGCTAGATTGTGCCCAGGGAAGACCACAGGGCCCCATGGCTTTCTGGCGGAGTTGTATAAGAAATGTGTAGACCTCCTTAGCCCCCATTTATTGACTCTTTTCACAGAGGCATATGAAGAGGGAATCCTTCCGTTAGATTTCTGTATGGCTACATTAATACCGATCCACAAACAAGGGAAACCCAAAGACAGATGTGAGTCCTACTGCCCAATATATCTCCTTAATATGGAGGTAAAGATATTGGCGACTATCCTCTCTACAAGAATACGCCAGGGTATAACTACCCTTAAACACTGTGATCAATCGGGTTTTCATACCGGGCCACCAGATGAAACCTACAGAGAACACATAACTGGATGATGAAGGTAAAAAATTGTGACACACCACACTTACTAATATCCGTATACACATAAAAGGCGTTCAACACCGTCCATTGGGCCTTTCTGGAGGCTGTCCTGATTAAATTTGGCCTAGGTCCAAAATGTAGGAAATGGGTGGGATTATTATATAAGGATCCAAGGGCGAATGTTAGGGTGAATGGGCGAACCTCTCAGGACTTCCCCATACAGCGTGGGACGAGGCAGGGATGCCCTCTGTACACCCTGCTCTTTGCCATAACGGTAGAGACACTAGCATGTATGGTCCATCACCACCCAGAGAAACATGATTTACAAGTCAGTCCGGAGGACTCCAGGGAAGGAAGATATCTCTGTTTGCCGATGATATCCTTTTATATGTTAACCAACCTGACACAGCGATTCCCATTTTATTTGACACAATAGACAAATACTGACAAAACTCGGGTTATAGAATAAATTGACATAAATTTGTGATATACAGTCCCAGAGAAAAGATAATATGGCCCATATTTCCCAGATATCTTCAAATAGCATATAACGGGTTTACATACTTTGGAATCTTCCTTACTACAGATAAAGACCTATGCTACCAAAGAAATATTAAATGTATACTGATGAAATTCAAGGAAGATGCGCAACAATGGAAAACACTACCGCTCACTATACTGGGACAGGCGGACATGTTTAAAATGATATCTCTGCCGCAATTTCTGTACACCTTACAAAATAAATACTACTCCCTCCCACAAACAATATTTCTCTAAATAGATGCTGAAGTATGTTCGCTCTTGTGGTTGGGGAAACAACCGAGAATAGCACTACACACAATGCGATGCAATCAATACAATGGAGGGATATCACTGCCTGAACTGGAGGCCTACTACTGGGCTGAACATCTAACACCAATGTTAGAAATGGGATTCCTGTTTGGCTAAGGCTTGCGCCAAAGCCAGGCAGAGACCACCACTCTAAGTCAGGGCTGGGGAGTTACACGCCAAAGATAACCCCTGCTCACCCCCTTCGTAGCTTGGCACGAGCAGTCAGGCTTTTCCCGGAGGCAATGTGTAAAGCGTTTGCGCGCACACAGCAACAACACCCTAGGCCCACCACAAAAGAAACTCCACACAAGGTTATATATAAAAATAGTCTTTGTATTATACCAAAACACATTAGATAATATTCACACAATTTACACTGTGCCAACTGACACGGGGCAGAATTTACAGGGTACTATTCCCACAGGACAGGGCCACCTGGACCACTGTCAGAAATAATCACTTGGTAGATCTAGCACTTTGAAGAAATCGCACTTTTAGGACATAGAATAATTGTAGCACCAAATATCATTGTAGAACACAAACAGTAACCACTGGTAGAAGGTAAGTACACCCTACGCAATCCTAAACACCTTAGGCATATATCACGCAGCGAAGTATAATCTCCCTAACATAAACCTAAACAGGTAAAACAACCTCCTATGCAGAAATCATATCTAGAGGTATAAAACACAGGGTGCGCAAAACATACTACACACGGTACATTTCCTAACACCCAAAGCATTAGTATGTAAATCTCAATAGCACCTAAATCACATTAGGGTCCAGGTTGTGCCAGAACCTAAACGTAGCAGCTGCCCACTACTTGCTGGGCAGCTGGGGACAAGAACAGGGCCTAAACGCTGCAGCTGGCACTAAGTGATGCACAGCTGTGGAAGTTAAATATGAGGCATGAGCTCTCAATGGCTCTTTAAACAACTATGACCCACAGGGCTCTGAAACAAATATTGCGCCCAAGAACGCTAGCACTGACTATGCCACTGAAGAAATGCTCCCAGGAGTCCCACTCTGGGACTTTCTCTCTCCAAGTAAAATGCCCCCTTCGATGGAGCCCCTCTGGGCTCTAGAATAATAATGCCCCTTCGGTGGAGCCCCTCTGGGCTCTAGAATAATAATGCCCCCGCTGGAGCGGCCCGCTATCAGACAGGGCCACCCAAGAACTCTACGCACAGTGCCTTCACTGGCACTTAAAACAGTTATCGGCTCCCTCCTCGGCGGGAACGAAATGCGGCCCGGACCCCCTTGGAGCCCTCACTCACCGGCGCTGGGGGTGAAGGCTCCTCTTCACCCGGCCCCGCTTCACCCGGGCCCTCTACCAGGGTCCCGGGACTTTTGCAGGCACGCGGGGCTCTCCTCCGGTCACGAGGGCCCCGCAAATAGCAGCGCTGGTTCTGACTTCACCCGGACCCCCTCCTGGGACCCGGGACCATGATGCGGAGCCCGCACGGCTCCTTCCTGCTTCCTCTTGGCCACGCTGCGATTGGCGGCCACTTAGCCCCGCCCACAACCAGGCACTCTGGATGCCCGACTTCCGGGCAGACTCTTCCTTCGGCCGCGGCTGCACTCTCCCTCACGTAAGCGTGGGGTGGGCTCCCACCTTACGATTTAAGCACAGTTGCGGGGTGGGCACCCGCTGATTAGCAATCTCAGGAGAGTGGGGTGAGCTCCAGCTCTCCCACGTAGAATCCTTCACGCGGGGTGGGCTCCCGCTACTGTCGGCGCTCGGGAGAGGGGATCCCCACGTCGGGATTCCCTCGGGCAAAAACGCCGGATGGGCACCCGCTATAAATTAAAGGCACCAGAGGCTACAAAAACGCGGGGTGGGCACCTGCTATAAATTAAAGGCACCAGAGACTACAAAAACACGGGGTGGGTACCCGCTATAAATTAAAGGCACCAGAGGCTACAAAAATATGGGGTGGGCACCCGCTATAAATAAGCACCAAAAGTGGGGAAATACCCTTTTCAAAATGCTCGCAGCTCCATGCTGCAGTGAAAACAGAAGCGCTGCTCCTCAAAGTCTGCCCAAAAGGGCTCCCAGGCGTTAGGTCCCACAAAGTCCCCAGGAAGGCAGAATCAGAGGATCTTTGGTGCTGGGGCGACCCCAGCAAGGCGCAGCCAGGCAGGCCAGCATGCAGGGACCCACAGGAAACAGCAGCTGGGTCCCGCGGCGGTTCCTCCGGCAGAGTGTCCCCTCAAGAACACAAGCACAACAGAACCCATACATGGGGTCACAGCCTCTTCTTATACACACATTTCCTTTGTTACCAAGGTGCAGGGAAGGGGCGAACCAGATGCAACTGGTTCCTGAGCACTTTGTTTTGCTCAGCCCCTCTCCCTATTCACAGGACAGGCCAGGGACATCAGACGCACCACATGGGGTGGAGCCAGCATTGTGGAGGGAAAGCCCAGCACTATTCAGGTTCCAGGTGCACTCCTCCCACCCATCTGGATGTAAATCTCCCTATTCACCACTGGGGCAGACCCATCTTGACTCCTGGAGCCAGGCACACCAGCCAATCACTGGCCAGACAGTCACTTCACATTTATTACACCGACATGCCAGCTTCTAGAAGTAGCACTTCTACACTAGACACAGTAACGCCGCACACATCATCGCGCTGCATTCAATCTCACGAGTTCGCACATACCAAACTCGACCCTGCACTCCCCACGCATCAGGAACTACCATAGACACCCACATTCCCCATACATTCCTATCCAGCGGCGTCTGTTGTATACCCTGAAATATATGCTCAAGAGTCCGAAAGCGCCCATTATGAAAAAGATCTCCCCAATTGACAATCTTGGTGCACCTTTGAAAATGCCGAAAGATGGTCTCCTGGAGCAGAGGTATTCGCGGGTGATAACTAAGTGGCAACAGCGGGGAGTAGAGCAAAGCCACATCCAACAAGCATCCTATGCGCTGCCAGGCTCTTGCCATGCAAGTGATTGTGGTCGGATCCCTATGTCTGGGCGTTACCGGCTGGTGTATCACTCCCTCCAATGGCGTAGGATGTGCAAGCCAGTGCTCAGCCGCCACCTGCGGCATGTACCTCGGCTGCTTCACCCAAAACCATGCATAGTGTGCCTGCGCACTGAGATAATAGAGCTCAAAATTTGGTATGCCGAACCCACCTTGCGCATATGGTCTTATAAGTATCTTCCATTGCAGCCTTGGCTGTTTTCCTCCCCACACGAGTCGTGCCAGCTCTGATCTCAATGTTTTGAAAAAGTGAACCCCAGGATAATACGGGATGTTTAAAAACAAATAGAGCAATTGCGGTAGTATTATCATTTTAATTAGGGAGGCCCTCCCTGCCATGGAGAGGGGAAGCGCTATCCAGCGATTGACATCCTCCAATATGCGGGTCATAACCGTCCCATAATTTAAGCGCATGAGCTCCTCCCTGTCCTTGGTGACTCGGATACCCAGATACCTCAGCTCCTCTTCGCACCACTCCAAAGCGTAGTCCAGTGAAAATCTTGTGGTCGCTGCCGTCAGCAGAAAGACACAAGACTTCCCCCAGTTAATCTGTATTCCCGAGAGCACCCTGAATGTTATAAATTCCCTCAGTACCGGATTCACGTTTTGCTGCGGGTCACGTATGTATAGCGTAATATCATCTGCGAACAGTGATATGAGAATCTGCCGCATATTGCACCGCAGAGCCCTGTCATTGTGGTGCTGTGTCAGTTTTGCCGCTAGTGGCTCCACCGCCAATGCGAACAGTAAGGTGACAGGGGGCACCCCTGTCGGGTGCCCCTAGTAATATGAAAGGCAGGGGATGCGCGCCCATTGATAAGTGCCCTGGTCACTGGCCCATTGTACAGCAACTTTATCCAGGATAAAAAAAGAGGTGGAAAGCCCATCCGCAACATAACTCCAAACATATAATCCCATTCAATGGAATCAAATGCCTTAGTGGCATCTAAGAATACTGCAGCTAAAGGCAATTCAGGCGACACATTATTTAAGATGGCAAATAGCGTTCTCAGGTTGTGTGAGGTGGTTCTTCCGGGCACAAAACCCGACTGATCTGGGAGGATCAAACTCTGCATAAGCAGGCTTAGACGTGCCGCGATAAGTTTAGCCAGAATTTTGGCATCGCAGTTGAGGAGAGAAAGCGGCCTATATGAGTCACAATGTTGGGGTGGCTAACGGCCTCCCTCATGGAAGCGGGTAAACTGCCCACCTCGAGGGATTCCTTGTATACCTCTCGCAGTATAGGGGCCATTAGGTCTATGTATGTTTTGTAAAATTCTATCGGAAAGCCATCCAACCCCGCGGCCTTTCCAGACTGCATACTCATGATAGCGTCCTTGAACTCATCCAGCTCGAATGGTGCACACAGAAATTTGCGCTGTCTATCACTCAGCCAGCCAAGCGCCACATCCCCCAGAAAGCCTTCCAAGTCCAAGTCATCCCTCCCACTGGTGGTATACAATTTTTGATAATGCTGCACAAACGTCTTCCTGATTTGGTCTGAGTCCCAGTAGGTTGTACCGTCTATATCCTCAAGCTCCATAATGTAGAGAGAGTATCGGGACTTTCCCACCATCTGCGCCAAGGCCCTGGCCTCCCAACCTTAGGTCTAAACCCATAGGCGGAGTACTTGCCTGGCACTCCAGGACTTCTGGGGACTTACACACCATCCCCCTGAGGGTAACATATGCCTCATATGTTGCGTGACAGTCTGCCTGGCGCAGATCTCCCGTCCCCTGTCCACCTGACAGTGCGTGAAGTTCCCCTAGGACAGACGTGTGGTCACCATGGTCTCCTCTAGGAGACTCAGCCCTCCCAGCTGGTCCCTGACCCAATGGCTCCTCCAATGGGGAACACAGCCCCATGCCACCCCTCTCGCTGGACTTCTGTACCCTCCCTACTGGAGCGGCACTGCCAGACACCAGAACCACTGGAGCTCTACTTACAGATGCTCCAGGTTCTCCATACACTAGGTGATCCTCCTCAAATGGACTAACAGGACAGCCTAGGCCCCCAACCTGGTGTTCCCTGAAGAAACCATCCAAGCTCTGAGACTGGGTTTCGGGCATCTGGGGACTCGAAGTCACACACTCACTCCTATTCCACTGAGATAGGTCGTGAGCCCCTGCACCCCTCTCACTACTCTGGGACCTAGCTGGGCTACTCTGAGCCTCTTCCCCAATACTGGACGGGAAGATACCTGAGCCACTATTGTTGGAAGTACTCTCCCATGCCTCATCAGAACCTTGGGCCCTTTCCCAACGGTCTGCTTTTTCTGCAAGCTCCCAAGGATCACAGGCCTCCAACCCCAACAGGTGTTGGCGCAACTCCGGCCCACAACCACTACTGAGCATTTGCTCTTTGAGAATCATATTGAGCAGTTCACCAAAGTCATATTCCGGGTCAAGCTTTACCCAATTGTCCAGTGCATCATTACATTCCTCGACAAACTCCTCCCAAGACTGGTGAGACAGTTTCCTACTGCCCCTGAATTTCAACCTATCCTCCTCTTCTGGGAAAACAGGTACCATACTCTGGGAACTGGGAATGGGACTCTCTGCACTGGACTCTATATTGCTGCCAACACTGGATCCCACCCTTACTGGTGAATCCAGAAAACCACAACTGCACTTAGGGGCTATTCTACCCTTGTGAGCTAATTTCTCCCTGGCGAAGGCCCTCTCAGCCTCCGCCATCCTCTCCTGCGCTAAGACCCTCTCGGTCTCAAACTGTTTCTCCTCCACATTCAGCTGCGCTATCTCCTTGGCATGCTCTAACCTGAGCTTCTCCAAAGCCAGCTGATGCTCCCTTTCTGCCCTCCTATCTACCCACTCCTCTGGGGATAGGAAAAAGGATGGGGCGCTGCCCCTGACACTGGACCCAGCAAGGGACTCCCTATCTATGGGGTCTTCACTATATACTGGCATCCCTGTCCTGTCACTTTCGTCCTCCTCTTCAGACTCCTCAGGGCTCCCCTCAGACCCTCCACCCTCTTGGCGTGTGGCCCGGGCCCTCTCCTCCTCACTGCGCTCACGTTCCCATTCATCCTTTTGCCATTGGATCAGGTTTTCCCTAAGTTTTTACTGGGAGTCTGACTCACTCACTGCTATGTCTCTCTACTCACAAAACTCAACCAACTCCCCCATACTGTATCTAAACAGACCACAGAAATTAAAAGCAGACTCCATTTTGGCAGGACGCTCAGGGACACGTGCAACACAAGGGACCTAGGTGTCTGAGCTGAAGCAAAAGTACACAATTCAAAAATGACACTTTTTAGGAGAAGAATTTAAAATAGGACTCAGAACAATAATCCCCAAACACGTGATTATCTAAAATGCAGAGTTTTGTAGTGCAGGCCAGTCGTCGCTGTGGTACTGCACAAACGCAAGTCCTAATCCCACCGCTGATCACCAATGTTAGAAATGGGATTCCTGGTTGGCTAAGGCTTGCACTCTAAGTCAGGGCTGGGGAGTTACACGCCAAAGATAACCCCTGCTCACCCCCTTGGTAGCTTGGCACGAGCAGTCAGGCTTTTCCCGGAGGCAATGTGTAAAGCGTTTGCGTGCGCACACAGCAACAGCACCCTAGGCCCACCACAAAAGAAACTCCACACAAGGTTGTATATAAAAATAGCCTTTGTATTATACCAAAACACATTAGATAATATTCACACAATTTACACTGTGCCAACTAGCACGGGGCAGAATTTACAGGGGACTATTCACACAGGACAGGGCCACCTGGACCACTGTCAGAAATAAGCACTTGGTAGGTCTAGCACTTTGTAGAAATAGCACTTTTAGAACATAGAATAATTGTAGCACCAAATAATCATTGTAGAACACAACCAGTAACCACTGGTAGAAGGTAAGTACACCCTACACAATCCTAAACACTTTAGGCATATATCACGCAGGAAAGTATAATCTCCCTAACATAAACCTAAACAGGTAAAACAACCTCCTATGCAGAAATCATATCTAGAGGTATAAAACACAGGGTGCGCAAAACATACTACACACGGTACATTTCCTAACACCCAAAGCATTAGTATATAAATCTCAATAGCACCTAAATCACATTAGGGTCCAGGTTGCGCCAGAACCTAAACGTAGCAGCTGCCCACTACTTGCTGGGCAGCTGGGGACAAGAACAGGGCCTAAACGCTGCAGCTAGCACTAAGTGCTGCGCAAACAATCAATCAATCATGACATTTGTATAGCGCACTACTCACCAGGGGGGTCTCAAGGCGCTGGGGGAGGGGTGGCCGTCACTGCTCGAAAAGCCAGGTCTTGAGTTGCTTCCTGAAGGAGAGATGGTCCTGGGTTAGCCGGAGGTGGATGGGGAGGGAGTTTCATGTCTTGGCTGCTAGGTAGGAGAAGGATCTTCCACCGGTGGTGGCTCGGCAAATGCGTGGAACGGCGGTGAGGGCGTGGCTGGTCGACCTTAGCTGGCGGGCGGGCGTGTAGAAGGTCAGGCGGTCGTTGAGGTACTTGGAGCCCAGGTCGTGGAGAGCCTTATGTGCGTGGGTGAGGAGTCTGAACGTGATCCTCTTGTTGACGGGGAGCCAGTGCAGGTCTCTCAGGTGGCCGGAGATGTGGCTGTGTCGGGGGATGTTCAGGACGAGTCGTGCAAAGGCGTTCTGGATGCGTTGGAGTATTTTCTGAAATTTGGCCGTGGTTCCGGCGTAGAGGACGTTCCCGTAGTCCAGTCGGCTGGTGACGAGTGCCTGGGTGACCGTCTTCCTGGTTTCAGTGGGGATCCAACGGAAGACCTTTCAGAGCATGCGCAGGGTTTTGAAGCATGATGACGATACGGCGTTGACTTGTCTGGTCATCGAGAGGGAGGAGTCCAGGGTGAAGCCCAGGTTCCGTGCGTGGTCCGTTGTCTTGGGAGCGGAGCCCAGGGCGGCGGGCCACCAGGAGTCATCCCAGGCAGAGGGAGATGGTCTCAGGATGAGGACTTCCGTCTTGTCTGAGTTCAGTTTCAGGCGGCTGTTCTTCATCCATTCGGCGATGTCTTTCATTCCCTCGTGTAGGCTGGTTCTGGCGGAGGCTGGGTCATTGGTGAGGGAGAGGATCAGCTGGGTGTCGTCTGCGTAGGAGATGATGTTGAGGTTGTGTTGGCGTGCGATGGCTGCGAGGGGGCTAATGTATACGTTGAAGTGGGTGGGGCTGAGTGAAGATCCTTGTGGTACACCGCAGATGACTTCGGTGGCCTCGGATCTGAACGGGGGGAGGCGGACTCTCTGGGTTCTTCTGGCGAGAAACAAGATGATCCACTCTAGCGCCTTCTCTTGGATACCGGGTTTGCTGAGGCGCTGCACTAGGGTGCGGTGGCAGACGGTGTCGAACGCTGCAGAGAGGTCCAGGAGGATGAGGGCCGCTGTTAGCCTGCTGTCGAGCAGGGATCTGATGTCGTCCGTGGCTGCGATGAGGGCGGTCTCGGTGCTGTGGTTGGGTCGGAAGCAAGACTGCGAGTGGTCGAGGGATCCGTTTGTCTCGAGGAAGGTGGCAAGCTGTCCGTTGATGGTCTTCTCGATGACTTTGGCAGGAAAAGGGAGGAGCGAGATGGGTCGGAAGTTCTTGAGGTCAGTGGGGTCCGCTGTTGGTTTCTTCAGGAGGGCGCTGAGCTCGGCGTGCTTCCAGCTTTCCGGGAAGGTGGCGGTGTTGAAGGAGGCGTTGATGATGTCTCTGAGTTGGGGTGCGATGATGGAGTCGGCCTTGTTGAAGACGTGGTGGGGGTAGGGGTCGGTAGGGGATCGGGAGTGGATGGTGTTCATCGTGCGGATGGTGTCTTCGGTGCTGACTGGGGTCCAGGTTCTGAGGGTGGTGGTGGGGGGCGATGGCTTGGTGGTAGGGTGTGTGGTCGGAGCGCCGACGCTGTTGTGGATTTCGGCGATCTTGCGGTGGAAGAAAGAGGCGAGTGAGTCGCAGAGGTCTTGCGAGGGAGTGATGTCGTTGTTACCGGCGTTGGGGTTGGAGAGCTCTTTGACAATGCTGAAGAGTTCCTTGCTGTTGTGGGCGTTGTTGCCCAGTCGTTCTTTGAATCTGTCATCTTGGTGGTGCGGATCAGCTGGTGGTGTTTGCGGGTGGCGTGCTTGAGGGCAGTCCAGTTGACTGTGGTCTGGTCATTGCGCCAGGCTTTCTCAAGGGTGCGGCAGTTCTACTTGGAGTTCATGAGTTCGTCGGTGAACCAAGAGGCTTTCTTGCTGCCGTGCCAGCTGGGAGGGGTCTTCAGTGGTGCGAGGACGTCTGCGCAGTTGGTGATCCATTGCGTGAGGTTGTTGGCTGCTTCGGTGAGGTCCGTTGTGCTGGCAGGTGGGTTCTGGCTGAGGGAGGTGGTGAGCTGGTCGGCGGTGATCTTGTTCCAGTTCCTGCGGGGAACCTGTTGCGGGTGGTGGTGGGTCGTGGTTCTTCTGAAGCTGAAGTGGACGCAGCTGTGGTCAGTCCAATGAAGTCCGGTGAAGTGGCTGAAGGAGATGTGCTTGCTGGAGGAGAAGACTGGGTCGAGCGTGTGGCCAGTGTAGTGGGTGGGGGTGTTCACCAGTTGTTTGAGGCCGAGGTTGGCGAGGTTGTCCAGCAGGGTGGTGGTGTTGCTGTCTTTGTTGTTCTCCAGGTGGAAGTTGAGGTCCCCTAGGAGGATGTAGTCTGAGGAGGAGAGGGCGTGTGCGGGCTGATGAAGTCTGTGATGTCTTCGCTGAAACGTGTGCGTGGTCCTGGGGGTCTGTAGATGAGGGTGCCTCTGAGTGTGGTCTTGGGGTCGGTGTGTATCTGGAAGTGGAGGTGTTCGGCGGCGGTGAAGGTGTCGTCGGAGCTGGTCGTGATGCGGATGGTGTTCTTGTGCACGATGGCGATGCCTCCTCCAGTCTGGTTGACGCGGTCCCTCTGGGTTATCTTGTATCCGTCCGGGATGGCGATGGCGATGTCGGGTGTTGAGGAGGCGTTCATCCAGGTTTCTGTGAGGAAGGCGACGTCTGGTGATGTAGTGTCAAGCAGGTTCCAGAGTTCGATGGCGTGTCTGTGGACGGAACGGGTATTGAGCAGGATGCGCTTGAGGTGGTTGCTGTTGTTGATCGGCTTGGCGGGTGCGGTGCAGGTCCGGAGGCAGGTGAATTTGCAGGCTTGGCAGGTGAAGGATCCGTGGGTGCGTTTCGGGTTGGCTCGGTAGCATGCTGGCGGTCCCCCTACCCCTTCTTCTAGGGTTCCGTTCTCTCTTCCTCTGAGAGGCACCCTCATAACACAATTCACCCACCAGCTCAGGACCTCTCCCTGAGAACTGGTCTTCCAAACTAGGGTTTAACCCCTATGGTTGCACCGGGGTCAGAGGCGAGGACTCCCTCCCTCTGCACCCCCTTCCAGAGTCCGGCACCCTCCCAACTGGAGTGGTGCCCCTAGCAGCTACATCGGTCAGGACACTGCTTACAGTTGCCCTTCCCTCCAGGTCAGGCGGATCCTGAACCTGGCCTCCCAACCTTGGGTCTAAACCTTTAGGCGGAGTACTTGCCTGGCACTCCAGGACTTCTGGGGACTTATACATCATCCCCCCGAGGGTAACATATGCCTCATATGTTGCGTGACAATCTGCCTGGCGCAGATCTCCCGTCCCCTGTCCACCTGACAGTGCGTGAAGATCCCCCAGGACAGACGTGTGGTCACCATGGTCTCCTCTAGGAGACTATGCCCTCCCAGGTGGTCCCTGACCCAATGGCTCCTCCACTGGGGAACACATGCCACACCTCTCGCTGGACTTCTGTACCCTCCCTACTGGAGCGGCACTGCCAGACACCAGAACCACTGGAGCTCTACTTACAGATGCTCCAGGTTCTCCATACACTAGGTGATCCTCCTCAAATGGACTAACAGGACAGCCTAGGCCCCCAACCTGGTGTTCCCTGAAGAAACCATCCAAGCTCTGAGACTGGGTTTCGGGCATCTGGGGACTCGAAGTCACACACTCACTCCTACTCCACTGAGATAGGTCGTGAGCCCCTACACCCCTCTCACTACTCTGGGACCTAGCTGGGCTACTCTGAGCCTCTTCCCCAATATTGGACGGGAAGATACCTGCGCCACTATTGTTGGAAGTACTCTCCCATCGGAATCTTGGGCCCTTTCCCAACGGTCTGCTTTTTCTGCAAGCTCCCAAGGATCACAGGCCTCCAACCCCAACAGGTGTTGGCCCAACTCCGGCCCACAACCACTACTCAGCATTTGCTCTTTGAGAATCATATTGAGCAGTTCACCAAAGTCATATTCTGGGTCAAGCTTTACCCAATTGTCCAGTGCATCATTACATTCCTCCACAAACTCCTCCCAAGACTGGTGAGACAGTTTCCTACTGCCCCTCAATTTCAACCTATCCTCCTCTTCTTGGAAAACAGGTACCATACTCTGGGAACTGGGAATGTGACTCTCTGCACTGGACTCTATATTGCTGCCACCACTGGATCCCACCCTTACTGGTGAATCCAGAAAACCACAACTGCACTTAGGGGCTATTCTACCCTCGTGAGCTAATTTCTCCCTGGCGAAGGCCCTCTCAGCCTCCGCCATCCTCTCCTGCGCTAAGACCCTCTCGGTCTCAAACTGTTTCTCCTCCAAATTCAGCTGCGCTATCTCCTTGGCATGCTCTAACCTGAGCTTCTCCAAAGCCAGCTGATGCTCCCTTTCCTCCCTCCTATCTACCCACTCCTCTGGGGATAGGAAAAAGGATGGGGCGCTGCCCCTGACACTGGACCCAGCAAGGGACTCCCTATCTATGGGGTCTTCACTATATACTGGCATCCCTGTCCTGTCACTTTCTTTTTCCTCTGCAGGCTCCTCAGGGCTCCCCTCAGACCCACCACCCTCTTGCCGTGTTGTCCGGGCCCTCTCCCCCTCACTGCGCTCACGTTCCCATTCATCCTTTTGCCATTGGATCAGGTTTTCCCTAAGTTTTTACGGGGAGTCTGACTCACTCACTGCTATGTCTCTCTCCTCACAAAACTGAACCAACTCCCCCATACTGTATCTAAACAGACCACAGAAATTAAAAGCAGACTCCATTTTGGCAGGACACTCAGGGACACGTGCAACACAAGGGACCTAGGTGTCTGAGCTGAAGCAAGAGTACACAATTGAAAAATGACAATTTTTAGGAGATGAATTTAAAATAGGACTCAGAACAATAATCCCAAAACACGTGATTATCTCAAATGCAGAGTTTTGTAGTGCAGACAGTCGTCGCTGTGGTACTGCGCAAACACAAGTCCTAATCCCACCGCTGATCACCAATGTTAGAAATGGGATTCCTGGTTGGTTAAGGCTTGCGCCAAAGCCAGGCAGAGACCACCACTCTAAATCAGGGCTGGGGAGTTACACGCCAAAGATAACCCCTGCTCACCCCCTTGGTAGCTTGGCACAAGCAGTCAGGCTTATCCCGGAGGAAATGTGTAAAGCGTTTGCGTGCGCACACAGCAACAACACCCTAGGCCCACCACAAAAGAAACTCCACACAAGGTTATATATAAAAATAGCCTTTGTATTATACCAAAACACATTAGATAATATTCACACAATTTACACTGTGCCAACTGGCACTGGGCAGAATTTACAGGGGACTATTCACACAGGACAGGGCCACCTGGACCACTGTCAGAAATAAGCACTTGGTAGATCTAGCACTTTGTAGAAATAGCACTTTTAGAACATAGAATAATTGTAGCACCAAATAATCATTGTAGAACACAACCAGTAACCACTGGTAGAAGGTAAGTACACCATACACAATCCTAAACACCTTAAGTATATATCACGCAGGGAAATCTAATCTCCCTAACATAAACCTAAACAGGTAAAACAACCTCCTATGCAGAAATCATATCTAGAGGTATAAAACATAGGGTGCGCAAAACCTACTACACACAGTACATTTCCTAACACCCAAAGCATTAGTATATAAATATCAATAGCACCTAAATCACATTAGGGTCCAGGTTGCGCCAGAACCTAAACGTAGCAGCTGCCCACTACTTGCTGGGCAGCTGGGGACAAGAACAGGGCCAAAACGCTGCAGCTGGCACTAAGTGCTGCGCAGCTCTGGAAGTTAAATATGAGGCATGGGCTCTCAATGGCTTTTTAAACAACTATGACCCCCGTTGGAGCCACACGGGGCTCTTAAACAAATATTGCGCCCAAGAACGCTGGCACTGACTATGTCACTGAAGAAATGCCCCCAGGTGTCCCACTCTGGGACTTTCTCCCTCCAAGAAAAATGCCCCCTTCAGTGGAGCCCCTCTGGGCTCTAGAATAATAATGCCCCCTTCGGTGGAGCCCCTCTGGGCTCTAGAATAATAATGCCCCCGCTGGAGCGGCCCGCTATCAGATGGGGCCGCCCAAGAACTCTACACACAGTGCCTTTACTGGCACTTAAAACAGTTATTGGCTCCCTCCTCAGGAGAGTGGGGTGGGCTCCCGCTCTCCCACGTAGAATCCTTCACGCGAGGTGGGCTCCCGCTCCTGTCGGCGCTCGGGAGGGGGGATCCCCATGTCGGGATTCCCTCGGGCAAAAACGCGGGGTGGGCACACGCTATAAATTAAAGGCACCAGAGGCTACAAAAACGCGGGGTGGGCACCCGCTATAAATTAAAGGCACCAGAGGCTATAAAAACGCGGGGTGCGCACCCACTATAAATTAAAGGCACCAGAGGCTACAAAAACGTGGGGTGGCAACCGCAATAAATTAAAGGCACCAGAGGCTACAAAAATACGGGGTGGGCACCCGCTATAAATAAGCACCAAAAGCGGGGGAATCCCATTTTCAAAATGCTCGCAGCTCTATGCTGCAGTGAAAACAGAAGCGCTGCTCCTCAAAGTCTGCCCAAAAGCACTCCCAGGCGCTAGGTCCCACAAAGCCCCAGGAAGGCAGAATCAGAGGATCTTTGGTGGTGGGGAGATCCCAGCAAGGCGCAGCCAGGCAGGCCAGCACGCAGGGACCCAAGGGAAACAGCAGCTGGGTCCCGCGGCGGATCCTCCTGGCAGAGTGTCCCCTCAAGAACACAAACACAACAGAACCCTAAAATGGGGTCACAGCCCCTTCTTATACACACATTTCCTTTGTTACCAAGGTGCAGGGAAAGGGCGAACCAGATGCAACTGGTTCCTGAGCACTTTGTTTTGCTCAGCCCCTCTCCCTATTCACAGGACAGGCCAGGGACATCAGACGCACCACAGGGGGTGGGGCCAGCATTGTGGAGGGAAAGCCCATCCCTATTCAGGTCCCAGGTGCCCTCCTCCCACCCATCTGGATGTAAATCTCCGTATTCACCACTGGGGCAGACCCATCCTGACTCCTGGTGCCAGGCACACCAGCCAATCACAAGCCAGACAGTCACTTCACATTTATTACACAGACATGCCAGCTTCTAGAAGTGGCACTTCTACACTAGACACAGTAATGCCACACACATCATCATGCAGCATTCAATCTCACGAGTTTGTACATACCAAACTCGACCCTGCACTCCCCATGCATCAGGAACTACCATGGACACACACATTCCCCATGCATTCTTATGGTTGAGCAGGTCAGTCTCACTCAATGTAACACAGAGCGCCTGCACTTTACACGGGGACACCGTGCTAAAGTGCCTAGGGGTCTAAAACCACTAACACTCCATAGGGAAAAAGCTAGGATAATTGCAAAAAGTTTATGGGTGAACCTGCCAGAAGGGCCAAGTGCAACAATCAATAAACGACTGGATACACACACTGGGCGATAACCCAACATGTAGGTTAGAGAGAGAAACTATACAACAGAGTACATTCCTCCATTACTTATATGGCGGCAGGGGGGTCAGGGAACTTCTCCCAGTCACACAAACAATGATAGAGGCCTGGGGAAGGGCGACCAAAACAATGGGATGGGATCATAAAATCATCAAAGAAACGCCCTTGTGGCACGGGAACTGGTCGAAAGAGTTAAAAAAAACTGTGAGGGTTTCAGGAGTGGGATACCAACGGCATTCCTACGATAGGAGATATTGTCGATAAAGGCACCCTCAAGAGCTTTAGTGCTCTCAAGACCAAATTTTCATTACAACCAAATCAGTTTCTCAAGTATGCTCAGTTAAAACATGCATGGCATGCAGAAAACATAGAGGACTCATCCTTGCCAGATTATGTGCCATTAGAGGGGACACTACTCCAAGAACTTCTCACGACAAAGACATTATCGGCCACCTACAAGACTCTAAACAATAATGCCCCAGACAGACTAGGAAGGAGGTGGATTGGGAGGCAGCCTTGATGCACCCCAGGGAGGTTGCAATTAAATCCCGTCCCTGCTTAATCCAAAACAAAATGCTGCATAGGGCTTATTACCACCTGGCCAAATTACACAAGATAGGACGTGCAACGGATCCAATATGCCACCAAAATGGACGGGAGGAGGGGATTTTTTACCATACCATTTGGGAGTGTACACATATACAGACATACTGGAAGGATGTCATAATGGAACTTTATAAAATATTGCAGTCAGATATCCCCCCAGATCCCAAATTTATTCTGTTAGGAATTCCAAATGATATAGACATAGTCAGATCACAATTGATATTTAGCACATTAGGATTAGTAGTGGCGAAAAGAGACATGGTGAGACGGTGGGGAGATACTATTATACTAACGATCCGAGAATGGAGAACGGGGATGGCCACGTACATGGCCGCAGGGAGGATTACATACAAGGCGAGAGGGTGCCCGTAAAAATTCCATAAGGTATGGGGTAAATTGAAGGGACAATTATGGGCTAGATCCCATAGCGGACGTAGACCAGATATGTTCTGAGTCAAATACCAGTTGTGGTGGAAGCAGGACGTTGTGACAAGCAGGCTCGCCGATTTTTAAAGGTTGGGAGTAAAAGTAAAAACACCCCCAAGAAAACCTACAGTGTGGCTGACAGCGCTTAAAGAAAAGAAGACAGCGTTGTCAAGATTCAGGCTGCCACAAGATATTGCAGGCTCTAACTGGTATCAGGACACCACTTGAAAAGGTGCAGGGAAGGACAGCCTGAACTTAAACATTAGGCGAAAAACCTATTGGCACAGCTAAACAACTGAATACAGGCGGTGCATATCGAAAGACGTACCTGCTTTAAGACACCATTGAACATGTGTCAACGTGACTTTTTAAAAAATTCTATGACTCCACTGACTATGAGGCAAGTGGTCTAAAATCACAAAAGTTGAGAGGTGATAAAGTTGTCCTGAACACCCACAGAAGGACTTCAACCCCTACACTTAAAAAAGAAGAACAAAACTTTGGTTTTAAATTTTCGTCCGTCCTGAGGAAGGTGCTACTATTGTAACCTATGCACCGAAACGCGTCGACAGTGGGACTTTTTAAAGCATATGAAATGTATTTGTGTAGTATTTAATTTGCAATTTTGAAAGTACATGATTTGAACTGTGTGTGACTCTTAGATAGATACCGTAATACGGAATTGTTAGATAGCATATATAAGATTGTACCAGAGCACCCAATCAGAGTATATATTGAATGCAATTTTAAAATATGATTTTATTGAATATAAGTGTTTTCCTATGAAAAATAAATTTTGAGAGTAACAAAAAGTATATTCTAGTCTGGAGTAATAATATTTGTCCAGTGTCACAGTCAAAAATCAAAGGTTATTGATCTAAATGTGTAGGCCTCATGGTCACCAACTAAAAGAGTAATACACAGAAAGGAATCTTTTTTGATAAATATCTGACACCCAGTCCTTTCTGGTCCCTGGGAAACTCTCTTTTTTGAGACTGAGTCAAATACGAGTCACACGGGTGTACAAAAGATGAAGATGAGAATTCCTATAGTGAATGCTGGGGTTGGCAACACCATATTGTACGAAGAGAGAAGGGGGAAATTGCATGATAATGTTCTTAAAATGTTTCTGGCTAAAAGCGAAGGACATTTATACGGTATCATGGAAACAATGCTTTTCTCTGTTCTGGCATTGTGTGGTACCGTGCAACTTCATTAGAATTGTGTTAATGTTTAAATGCAACAAAACAATAAAAATATTTCTAAGAAAAAACAAGATTGAGTAGGAGCCAAAGCAGTCTTCCCCTGGGGGAACTACATCAGTTGCGGCCCTTTCCAGAAGTAACTAAACACCCTCTGGCAGACTGCTTCTCTTCAGAGGGTTCCGCAGAACCATAGTTAACCTGACAAAAGGAGGAGGAGGGGAGAAAAAGAAATCCTGCAACAAAAAGACATGATCCTCAGAGCCCAAGCATCTGAGACTGTCTTCCGCCAAATATGACGGAAGTCGTGGAGCTGACCCCCCACTGGCAGGTGGGTGGCATATTCATGTCTTTGCAGTGGGGGAGTGGGGTTCTGCCTCAAAAGGGCTATGTGGAACACCTGGAAGCACAAGGACCAAAAGATCTCAGATAACCAATTTCACGACCCTTACCAGCAGGCTTAGGTAGGTTGACCGGTTTCTTGTTCTCCACTATTTTTTTCAATAGATCCTCAAGTTCCTGCCCAAATACCTTGGAACCAGAGAATGGGAATTTCAAACATACCACCTTCTGAGAGGGGTCAGTCTTCAATGAATGCATTCAAATATTTCTGCATGCCGAAATTGCTGCCTCCGATGCCGCACCTTTAGAGAACAAGTTATCAGATGAAATGTCAGACACATAACCAACCTATTGTTCCATTGCCCCAAGGAGAGAAGAATAATTTGCCCACGGCCCAAAGACATCTTCTCAGGCAACACCTGGAAATCCAGCAACAGGGAATAGACAGCATACATAGAATAAGTGGTAGCCCTGACCAAAAGCTTAGAAGCAGAATACAATCTTTTCACGACAGTTTCGATCTTTTTGTCCACAGGGTCAGAGGAAAGAGCATGCTCTGACACAACTGACCCATGAGTAGAAAGACCTGCCATAAGGTTGTCTACCTTAACATTAGAGAGAAATTCATCCGAAAACCCCTCCAAAGGATATCGCTTCTGCAGAAAACGAGGAAAGGATTGATGCTCTAAATCCGTCCACTCATTGGTCAACACTTTTCTAACAGAACTGTGCACAGAGAGGGATTCAGGTTCAGCGCACTGATAATGCGCTTGAAAATCCTCCTCTGTAAGCATCACTGCAGGAGCAGAAAATCAAAAATGTTCACATGTGTTAGACAATACCACTGTCAGGTCTGTACACTGCACAAATCTTACTTTGATATCCTTCTCATCTGTATGAGGCAAGGGATCTAGATCCAGGCAAGGCAACTTATGTGAGACAGGTTCAGTCTCTCTCGCTCTCATTGCAGCTTCTACTGCTGCAGTAATTATGTTATGCAGTATCTCCATAGTAGGCGTGGCAGAGGAGGGCACTGTCTGTTCCTCCATGCTTTCTGTAACATTCGCCTCCATTGTCCTTGTAGGAAAAACTTTCTTTCCGACACTGTCTTAAATTGGCATCATTGCCCAGCAACACGGCTAAATCCATTCATAATTATCGTGTAAAAACACGAGGCAGCCATTTTTGAAGTGGTCACTGCTTCACACAGTGTATCCGCACTCATGTAATATTAAAGATATAATTAATCTCACGCGTGCATAAACAGTACAGTCCAGCACGTCCCAACGTCCATGAATGAGTCCCAAATGCCCAGCGCTCCGGTAACACCCTCTAAATTCAAAGAAAACTGCTACAGCAAGTCACATGGAAATAAAAACAAACTTTGGAATGGGAGCAGATAGGGATATGCTGTTTAGACTCGAAGGAGTTTTAATTTAAAATCCTCCTTAATGGAAAAGTCACATTTTATGTCACAATCTCAATAATAAAAACATTAGAAAGTTGCCATTTTCCTGCCACTGTACTGGGTCATGTGACAGTGAATGGCTATGCTGTTGGGGTTTGTGAATTCTTCGCAGACATAGAAACAAAGAGGACCAGTAATGGACAGGATGAGTCATCCTGCCAGGATGGCTGGGAATGGAGTTGTGCTCTGCCCCACTGACACTTTAAATTGCTTGCCTCTAGCACACACAAAGGACCCTGACACCAGCCTATTGTCACTCCAGGCCGTTTGGAGCCTTGACAGGGGAAGGGAAGAACTTTAAAGAACCAGATGTAGGGGAATGATTTGATGTCCCCCACATACAATGTCTAACACCATCTATAAATATTGGACCTCCAAGGCCACTCTTCAAAACTCTACTTTACCTGCAAACATTAAAGAAGGACTGCCCTACTGCTGGAGTACTGTCCTGCTGTTGAGGACTGCCTTCCTGTCTGAGAAGGAAGGCTGAACCTGCTTATCTTCATCAAAGGCTAACCTGAGTGGCTCCAAGGGTCTGTTGGTTGACCTCCTGTTTGAGCTACATGGACATAACAAGCTCCAGAGGCATCCCTGAAACTGCCCGGATGACCTGCTGTAACTGGACCTGCAACTGGAACTGTCTGTTTGTGCACAAGTGGAGGTGCTGGCCTCTGCTGGTGTGTGTTCCTGATCCCAGATGCATTCCAGGTCCTTGATCCTTTGTTGGTATCATTCCAACTCTTACCAAGACAAACAGGTAAAGCCCTAAAGTTTAGGCTTTTCTCGACTGTAAATAGTCCCCTTTGTGCTGAGACTTTGTTGCTTGCGCTGACTGCCAACACGAAGACCGGCTCTTCGGACTACCACAACCGCCAGCAGCGTCCAGGCACACAAGATCTGCACTTTGTGCTAAAGCTATGACAGCCCTTGTTTACCGTCAATATGAAGCTCCAGCAGTGATCCTCACCGCATCCTCCATGCAAGCAAAACTTTTCACACCAGACAGTGAGAAAGTAACTCTCTCAGCGGGACTAACCTGGTCACTGTATCCGACCTGCGCTCCATTGCAGTCGGGCCTTAACTTTTGTCTTTCCTCCGGTCTATCCTGACTAGCATGCTACAAGTGGAGCTTTGTGCTTTTAGGTGCTATTTTTACTTAAGACTCTAAAATTAAATATTTCATGTTCTACTGATTGAGTTTTGTTTCTGGTATAATTTATATGATTTACATTTTACTCTGTTTTCCTAAATTGGTTTGGGATTTTTTCTGTGTTGTGTTTTCACGTTATTACTGTTTGTGTACTGCATAAATATTTTACACATTATCTCTAAGTTAAGGCTGACTGCTTTGTGCCAAGCTACCAAACAATCCTTGCCAGAGTGAACTGCAAAAAGTCACTAAATTAACCTGTGCTTAAGCCGGAGTGGGGCTTCCACCAACCCTCAACCAAAAACCCAATTTCTTATAGGTAGCACGCTATGGAGCCGTGAGGAGGATGCATCCACTAGCAGCCGAGCAGGGCAGAAGGAGAAGAGTGGGGATATTTAGACAAAGGATGGCACTATTTGACCGGAGTAAGAAAATATGCTAAGCATAGGTTATGTAGTCAGGATAAAATTCAACTTATAATTGAATTGGAGATCATTTTAGGGAAAGGCTCGCAGTGCAGCGATGCAGCCTAGCCATATCTATGCATATTCAAATTTTGTGTGGCCTTCACTGAGTAGTATCAGTAAGAAACAGATGGATTGTGGATGTTGCAAGAACGATTTCTCAGAGGTTTCAACGTATTATGTGAAGTCTGTCTAGAAGCATCAGAGAGAAACAGAAGAGAAACTAATTAGAGGTGCTGTTGAAATAACAACAGAGTGATATATAATGTTCATGCTGGAGAAACAAAGGAGAAATCCATTGAAGTGATTTTTAAACTACAAAGGAGTGTATCCATGTGTGGCATAGAATCAACCACCAAAATAGGAGTTTATGGGGTTCACCCAGGTTGGAGTGGGTAGGGGCTCGGATAATAAGACAACAGAGATGGAAGGGAGCTAGACTCTGACTCAAGCCCACACCTCTATCAGGCATAAACAGGGAACACACCACAGACAGACACTTTTATCCTTCTTCTTATTAATTAGATGCCCAAGATGGGCACGTAGATGGTGAGAGATAAGGTAAGAGAGCTGAGTAACATTAACCAGGGGGAGGAAGGAGGGGCTGGTGTGCAGCAGGCTCAGCTACTGCACCTGCAGTTCAACAAAGACATTAGTTCAGTTCAGTTCAAAGACTTTATTCGGTTATAAAACAATGATAACCATAAAAGTACATAAGACACATATTAGACATAATTTACACAATGTAAAAACAGGTGAGGTATATATAGGTTATTAAAAACTCATAGACACAATACCTTTAAAACATTATCGATTTCCTTGAATAAAAAACGTTTCTAAGAAATACAGAGACAGATGCTACCGTGAAAATGTCTTCAAGTTTCCGAATTGCCAGAAAGGCAGGGCGGCACTGTCTAAAATTCATATACTTTAAAATTGGCTTGATCCACCTTTCCCTGGGTACTGAATAATATTTACAAAAGAATAAAATATGACTATCCGATTGGGTGGATATATCGTCACAGGGGCATTTGCTTATTCCGGCTGACCAGTCATTGTTAACAGGAAAACTCGGTGTTCTAAAAAGAATCCCAAATCTAAAACGTACCAGCAAAAACCTTTCATGTTCCGTCAACCGCAGGGTTAGGTATGGTTGTATAGCCTGCGAGGTTAAGGTCAGTTGATGAGACATCACTGTTTTTTTAGTCAACTCAGTTTGATCTCTTAAATTCACAAGATACATGGTACATAGCCTTTTCAATTCCTTTCTCGGGATTTTCACCATTGACTCGGGATCATCATAAAATTCGGGGTGATTAATATAACCACAAAAGCTTTTGATGTATCTCAACCATTTCATTAGATGAGCACCCTCCAATTTTAGGGCGTCCCCCAGTATGAGACGGTTCAAATGACACTCATTTGTGGTCCAAACCCTGTGCCACAAAAGAACCGGCTGGATTCTAATGATATCCTCAATATATAGCATACCAAGTTCAGCGTGGCAGTTATGGGTGGATGTACTCTCAGGCGTGGTTAGGAGATATTTCAAAAAGCTATTCTCTGTCAACTGTAAACTAGTTACATTTGAAATGCCCCAAATTCCCGCACCATAGGTTACCACTGCCACACAACTAGTTTTGTAGATGCGCAAAAGCTCATTAACTGGTTTCTTTCCCATCTTTTTGCTAAAAAGTTTAAGGACCATTATAGACTTGGTGAACAACATATTTCTCCCCTTGACTGCAATATTCCACTGGCCTGTGCAGTCAAACAGGATTCCTAAATAAGGAAAGGTAGAGATGTGATCTAATGGATTAGAATCTATAAACATGATTTTTTTCCTCTGTTTTGTTTTAGTGCCACAGTTCATAGCAAAGGTTTTGGTACAATTCACCTTCAGATCCAAACCGGTCATGAAGGTGGAAAAGGAAGTAATCATGGATTGCATTGCTACGGGGGTCCTTGCCATCAGAACGGAATCATCAGCGAAGATTAGTGCCGGTATATGACGTTGTGATGCCGTAGGCATATCTATATAATCCCTCAACAAGATATCCCCTAACTCATTGATATAGATTAAGAATAAAAATGGGGCAAGGACACATCCTTGTCTTACTTCCCTTGCAATGTTAAACATTCTAGTGCACTCTCCATTCAAGCCATATCTGATTGTTGCCCTAGCCCCATTGTACAGCTCCCTTAAAAAACAAATGATGTTATCCTCTACTCCCAATCGTATTAAAATTGACCATAATTTACTGTGGTTAACACAGTCAAAGGCGGAAGTTAAGTCCACAAAGGTTAAAAACAAACTCCCACCCTTTGCCTTGGTATACTTTTCCAGTAATATGAATAAATTAAGTCCTTGGTCTACTGTCCCTACCCCTTCTCTGAAACCGTATTGCAGGTCGCTAATGATCTTATGCTCATCTGCCATGACTGCAGCCTGTCTAAGATAACCCTACCCACAATTTTAACAGTTGAATCGAGCAGGGATATAGGGCGATAGCACTTGCAGCTTGCCCTATCGCCCTTTTTAAAAATGGGTACTATAATTGATTCATACCAAGTGTTAGGAAGGCCCACCGTGCAAGCTGCCTTAAGGAATCTTGTTAGTAATGGTGCCCATAATGTTACGTTATTTTTTAAAACATCTACCGGTACACCATCTGGGACCGGTGCCTTGCCCCCCTGACTCGAACTAATGCCCTTCGTCACCTCACCCAATGTAAAAGAGAGGTTCAAACCCTTAGTATTTGTAGGTACTTTGGGCGTATCCTGCTCGATCGGGGACTCACCCATTCATCCTCGGCAATGGCAATCTCAACCCGTGCCTTAGTATCATCCTTAAAGTATGGTGTGTTGACTGCCCTCCAAAATGCTGTCATGTCCCTCCGTTCAGAAGCTCCTAATCGATCCTCCCATGCTTCCTCCTTTATTTTAGCCCTCCTATTCTTGATGGCCAATTTATAGGATTTCCGAAGCTCCCTGATCTGTTTCTGGTCTTTAACATGCCTGTTCAATGCCTGTTTGAGTTTAGAGTGTGCCTTAGTACACTCTTGATCAAACCATCCCTTCTTTTTACTATTATTATGTTTTTTCAGACTGTTCCACAAACTTTCCTTTATACATGTTATAATTGATTTGAAGTTATTAAATACTTCGATGTCCTTAGACACCATGTCCAGACAAGTATTAAAACATGTATTACAGGCCTTAATTAGATTGCAAAGAAACTCGGCAGGTACAATTTTAGACCACTTTAGGGCGTATCCGTTCTGCCTAGAGATAGTAATATCTCTTGACTGCAACCTGGGAATGCTATCAGAGATGGCACGAGGGTCTATAATTTTCACCCTGATGGGAAAATGATCGCCAAGGGATATTTCTAATACACGATAATTACCAACACTTCCCCTAAAACACGAGTAAATCAAAACATAGTCGATTACAGACGAGAACCCTCTACCACAAAAAGTTGCAGAGAACGGGACCTCTGGTTGGCATAATTTGTTTGCAAACCCTAAGTCATTCATAAAGAGGATCTCATTCAGGGCGTCGCCCTTCCCACTATGTTCGAAGTGTGTCGATATGGACTCCCTGTCCAAAGTTAATCCGCAGTTTCCTTTTCCAACTCTATTGCAGATTGCGCAATTAAAATCACCCCCCCATATGGCAAAAAACTCCTTTCCTTCATTGCAAATTATAGCTTTGGCGCCGGCCCGGCTCCGCTATTGGATAGGCCATATAGGAGTCTAAGCTTGCGTCAATGCCACTTATATCAAGTATAGTTGAGAGTTCGCGTTGTTGACATGGTATTTGAACATTCTGGTCAGTATTTGTTCAGGGGACGGTACTGTGGCAATTTTCCCCAATGATGATTTCCTCGTAAAAACAGGATCAAGGGATAATCGCCGTTCAGTTGAGGCTATCTCCTTCTCCAGAGCGGTGACTGCCTTAGTAAAGAAAGCATCTATGGTACCAACTAGTCCACCTCCAACACCCGTAATAGATGTTTTGGTTTTCGATACCATGTTTGTGATGCCTGTTTGTTTAACCAGAATCGGGTAACTAAATATAAAATATCAGACAAATGAATTAAAATGAGATGTTAAACATATATGAATAAAGGCTAACTAGAATTGAAAACATAAAGGGGGGGCCCAGTCCAGTCCAGTCTCAGACGGGCTTAGACGCGCTGTGATTTATGCACCAAATGGCGCAGATCCCTCGTAGGCGGCTTCCGGCCGCAAAGGCTCCTAGCACTTGTGGTCCCCTCCCTAACTGCGGCGGTGCTCTGCTGAAAACGAGCTTTGGCGGCAGGGGGAGACCAGGTGTTAAAGTGCAGGCACTGGCAATAACAGCGGGACCGGCGGGCAAAAGGTTGCTGGCTCAAAGAATGCACCCCCAGCTACAGGCTAACAAGAAGGTGCGCAATGCAGTTTGTCAAAGGGATCAGTCAAATGTCTTGGGGGCGGCTGTTACAGAGGTCCCGGTAATCGGCTGTCTCTCAGTGGTACACGTTAGAGCGAGAACAAGTCCCCAGGCACAAGTAGTGATGCGCCCAGATCAAAGACTAAAGAATATCAGTCCCTTCCACCCTGATCATATGGGCAGCAGCGTGTTTTTAATCCCATGGGGGTAACCAAATGTGCAGTGAAGGGGCCTCAATTGACATTAAGATACCAGTCCTTGAGGTGGAAGTAGTCAGCTTAAGGCAATGAGGAAGCAAGGGACTGCAGGGTATGAACATAGCCCAATAATTTGAACACAATGCTAGACACATGGGAGGAAAAACAATACAAAGCAGAGGAGGAAACATTTGTTTAAACTTAATGTACTGTAGATGCACAATCGCAACAAATAGATGCCTTTACAGTTTCTGACTTTCTCGTACAAATGTAGGGTACCTAAGACCACTCACACATAACACCAAGAATGCACAAGTCAAAAGTAAAACCTGAGGCCGCTATAAGATTAGTTCACTACATGGATAGATATTGTCTAATTTAAATAATAAAGTCTATCTATTTCACACCTACTCACAAATACCTGTCAACTTGTCACCGCTGACATCTTTAGCCAGACCACCTTATAGCCAACAACACTTTACAATATGCAACTCAAAAATGAAAAATGAGTCTGCAAATCCCAGAATTCCAAAAAGATGCTGGCTAAAAAGACACAACTGAATAAAGTCAGCCCCACATTTTGTGGCCCTTTGGCAGTCCTGACCACTTCCTCACTGAGCTCCACACATTAGGCCATGGCATTAGGACTATTTATTTTCTGCTGCTGGAAATATACCAATTGTATCCCCAAGAAGAGAGAACCCTCCCAAAAGAAGAACAGTGAGCATTGTAAAATACCCTGCCCTTGTTATTTCTTATGTTGCGTTAAGAGCTAAGGGGAAAAGGAACAGTTTCCCTATCTCTTTGAACCAATAAACAAAAAGAAGAGTGATAGTAATAGAAATCTATTATTTGTATAATCCTCTGCAAAGGACATTTACTATCTAATTATTTTTAGCAACTCATAACAGAAACATAAAGCCAGATGTACATGATTTGCAACATATATTTTTGTGGCAGCTAAATTATTTGGTGAACCAACCTCTCTTTCCATTTGCTATTATCGCTGGGATGCCGTTTTGCTGGGGCAGCTGTGTGCTCTATAAAACATCATAACATAACATAACATATATTTATAGGTCTGTTTACTCAATAAGTATTTGGAGTGTGGCACGATCCAACTTACCCCATTAATATTCATGAATTAGGTAGCAATTCTGACTTACTCCAAAGGAAGTCCGTTAGAGGAATAGTGGCCTGCCGTCAGCAGATCACCATGTGTGTTTTCAATTTATTTTTTGTTTTAAATGCAACCCCTTTGTCTTGAAATAAACAGTGCAGCATTTAAAATTTCGTTTTTTAAAGTTCTACTGGACCACTTCCCACTCAAAACTTTTGTCTTACATTCAAAGCTGGGAAAGTGTCTTAAGATGACAACTTTGCTTTGTGAATGGGTTACAACCACCTTTGAGGAGTTGGTAACCTAAGAATGATTTGCGACCCAAATTCTGGTTGCAGGCAATTGTTACATAGCATTTTTCTTTTTAAATCTTTTTATTCAGCTTGCAGCAAGAAAATACAAAGCCCCCGAGCGGGACCCATCAAGCCAGTTGGAACAAATGGGCAATACAAGCATTTTACAGTTGAGGTCTATTCCAAAACACAAAAAGACCCTACACCCTCCCCAACCCGGAACCCGGCACTGAATAAGTTAGTTGAACCCGATGTTGCAGATAGTCTGAGACATTAAATAGTCCGCAATGGCGACCCCAGTTCCACCGCCTCGACAATTCAATGCATCATTACAACTGACTACTGCAAATAAGGATTGCCCAGCAAGTACCCTGCAAGTGGAACCCTAAAGAGCTTGGGCCCCAAGGTTTCAGGTAGTTCCTCCGCATAAGTCCCCAATTGGTCCCTGCAATACAGCAATTCTCGGACCCACCTTTTCACTGTCGGAAATATTTAACCCCCCAACATTGCTCAACCGCCTGTTTGGCAAACAAAGTGGAGACAGCCACCAGTCTCTGATTGCATGGCTTGAGGTTCTTTACCCATCCTAGTAGGCAGACATCAGGCAAACACACCACAGTTTCCAGCACCACATCCGTGAGCACACTTGTGACTCGAATCCAGAAGGCATGTATACCAGCACAGCGGCATGCAAGATGCATAAAATCCTCATCCTCCTGCCCACACCGCACAAAGCAAGCATGTTCCCGCAGCCCAAACCTACGCTATACACCTATAGTACAGCTGATGTAAGTATTTGAAGTGTATGATGCAGAGGTTAAAGTTCGCCATCAGGCGACCAGTCAGTGTACAGCAAAGCTTCCAAGCATTCATTTACAAAAAGGCCCCCAGTACCGTGTTGCATTTATTGTATGAGGGGTTGTCAAGTGGGTCCCGCTCCCTCAGGGAAGCATTATATAATTCTCTCATCAGTCCCCTACTTGAGTCGCCTGATAGTACCACCTGCAGTGCCAGTAGCGTTCTCGGCTCAGCTGGGTAGTCAGGATATATAGCTCGGACAGCGTGCTGCACACGCACATATGTGAGCCCTAGAATCATATCTTGACCCGCCCTTCCTGTATGTCTGAGAGCAGTCAAAACTACCACTGCTTATAGAGGTCACCTAGTTGTGCAATCCCCGCGGTTCCCAGTGTGTGCAACGAAGCCTGCTCTTGTGTAGCGGAAATATCCGGATGTGCAGCAAGCGGTAGCGCTGGGACGTAGAGGTAGTCTAATTGCGCTAGAGCCCTCCATGCCCACGCAGTGCAGTGAACTGGGTTGATTTTGGCCCGCAGCCCACCATGTCTGCCCAACAATGCAGCCACCACCAGCAGCAGAGGGAGCACCGAGTCTGCCTCAACTGCAATGTTGTTGTGCGCAGATTTAGATTCCGTATATAGGTTTCTCGATTTATGCCCTTATATAAGTACAATTCACATTGCCCTTATTTGGACATAGAAATCCGGCCCTTATTTAGACATTGTCCATACAAACCAAACACAGTCATGGCCACCTACATCTGTCATTCCACGTCACAACGAATTCTTGGAAAACCAGACCCTTAAGCCTTTAGGAATTTCCCTCAGCTTGAATATTGATTTCTCTAAGAACTCATTAAGTATGCATGAACATCTATTCCTTAGGGATTCATTCATGACGTTCCTCTGCCCGACTTTTACGTCAATACTGACATTCCTAGACACCTTCAAGGTATGAATATACCAGCACTTGCCCTGGCAAATTGCGGTTCCCGAAGGATTTGATCCAACCCAGACTACGCGGTTCGCCATGGCAAGTTCGGAAGGAGATCGAGTTCCAGCCTGATGCACTGACCTGACGCTGCCATCCTCCACACAGAAATTCCAGCTCCAGTACTCTCTGACTTCCCTTGCTGGGAGATAGACTATCGAGTCCAGAAAAGAGATTCCAACCTCTCTCATTCTAAGGTATGGAGCTGACTAGAAACGTTTGGCAAACTCTTGGCTAAACTAAAATATAGCAAGCTATACTTTAGAAATGGCACCTACTTCAAACCTCGTACTACACTTAGGTTTGGTACACTGAGGTTGAATAATTTATAAGCATCAGATGAGTATCACATTTTAGCTTATGTTATTTATGTATGTATTTTGATTAATATATGTCATAGCTACAAACCATGCTATTGCAGTATTAATATCTCTTACTGCTAACCTCATACATATTGTACTTTGCAGTCTGTCTTACGATTGTAGAAATTCATATCTCTTGCATGAGCAATAAGACTGTTCAATAAACCCTTTTATTCAAACGCCCGTCTCTCTATTTCTGTGCAACTCTGTAGACACGAAGCATGCACGATTGACTGAGTGCAACTGTTATCTATTGTTTCAACGATTCTGAAACTGTTCCGATTCTAAAAGGAAACAAAGTTGTCATGTTTAAGCGATTGTCAGAGACTAATCCCTTCTTGTATATTCAAGAAGTTTCTAGTGACCTCTGAGTTAGCTGGCACACACAAGTAATTAGGTTTAATATTCTCGATAGAGACATGCTGACCTTAGTCCTATGTCAAATCTATAGTGTATGTTATTCGAATGCGCAGAGCCTATCAGGGATATAGGAACAACACTAAATAGCGCACAACAGTTTGGTAAGCCACTTATATAACGCTAGGTACTGAAGTAACTCAGTCGTGCTTTTCTCAGAGACCCCTACTCATAATACTCCATAAGACGTCTGGAGTGAGTAGGGATAATATCCGCCATAGCTGACTAGGACAAACATCCTATGTATTAGCTGTTTGGTTTTGTTCAACGTTGAAGGATACAGTGTTCCAAAATATTGTGCACCTTATCGTTGTTTCCCTGAAACTTGATCTGCAACTTTCATTAACAATGTCGGAGAACAACGATCCTATCGTCAACAACGGTCAAGCTGTGGCTGACCTTACAGGTCTTAATGAAGACGAGGTGGGTGTTATACACATCCCACCAAATTTAAGGAGAGCCATCACTCTAAAACTTATAAAACATGGTCTGAAACCAAGAGGTGGTAGAGCAGTTTTCGTGATAGAGGCACATGAATCTCACCAGACAGAGGTATTCTATTCATGGATAGTATTCCACAGAAGGAGCCCTCTGAAAGGAGGTACAACCTCAGGAATAGGAATAATTTTAGAAAACCTGACAGATATCAAAACAATGATACACGTCCCTCTCGTACCTTTCAGATATCGTCACAGACATCCAAAAGAAGAGGACGGACAGAAAACAAGGAAGAACGCGTGAAGTCTAAAGCCGATCAACACGTTCAGAAAAATAAAGCAAAACCTCAATTCTCCAAGAAAATGGTAGCAGGTCTGAAGATCAGACAAATGCAGAGAATACTGAGAACCCAACTCAAGAACAGAGAATGGGCCCAGACCATGCTGAACAGTGCAGCAGAAGTTACAGTAGCTAGCCAGAAGGTGAAGGGACTTCTGGAGACAGTGGACTTGAATGAAGACATACAAGTTGAGACTGTAGACACCAGGGTTAGTTCTCTACATAGGTTATATGAAATAAAATTCCGGATGGAGTGAGACATACGAAGCAAAGTGAAAGCATCTTACAAAGGGTTATGATATACTTCAAGCAGAACAGGACTGGCCACCAGAATTTGTCAGGGAGTGCCCACATGGAGAGGACGTCATTATGCCTGCCTTCTTCAACCATGTTACAGTTAATTTAAAATATACATTAGACAGAAAATGGGCAGTAGCCCAAGTCCCAGCACTGTATAAAAATCATGTAGGATGGGATGGGGACTCACCTCACCATAAAATCCAGTTAAAAAATCAACCGACTGCACAAAGGCAGTACCCAGTTAAGCAAGAAAGCTAAAAACAGGTCAAGGAGATTTTAGATCAACTTGAATATCAGGGGGTGATTGAAACATGCACCTCATCAATGAACAATCCATTGTTTCCTGTCCCCAAAACAGCCAATACATATCATCTAGTTTTGGATTACAGACACTTAAATTCTTGTTGAAAAACATTTGCAGTGCAAAATGCACATAGTACAGCATTAATGAATAACATTGTGCGCAAAAAATATAAAACCACATTAGACATTTCAAATGGTTTCTTTTGTTAAAATAGTGCACCAGAAAGCAGATATTTGATGGCTTTCTCAATAATGGGGACCCAGCGTCAATTTTGTAGATTGCCCCAGGGATTCAAAAACAGCCCAGGGTTATTCTCAGCAAGGGTAACAGAGTTACTACAAACTTATGATGACGAGGCATTGTCATATGTCGATGAAATATATCTGACAGACAATGACCTGGATAGGCACTGGAACAGTGTGAGCACCATAATATTGGGCTTCGCCTAAGAGGGTTAAAACTTCAACTTTAAAAAGTAAAGAATTGCCCACCTCAACATCCTTTTCTTAGGATATGAACTATCAAGTGAAGGCAAAAGCCTGGCAGCCAACTTTTTAGCTCCAACCGCCAAAAACGCTGAAAAATTTACAGTCGATTCTAGGTTTCCTGAATTTTGAAAGAACGTACATTTTAAATTATGCAGAAAGGGTTAAACCTCTCTACAAATTAATCAAACCTGATTTTAAAATAACACATTGGACAAAAAAAACCACAGAAATTTTGCGTTTACTCCAAACAGACATGTTAGCAACGAAATACTTGCAAACACGTGTAAACGTACGCAACTTAGTGATCCGAATAATTCTGTGTCAATGCTGATTCACCTACTTAAATTTTAACGAAGGTGAAAAAGTACCAATTCCATACAAATTCCACTTGTATACACAAGCAGAAATAAAATTCACTTATACAGAAAAAAATCTGACAGCAGTTCAAACCGCTGTAGCAAAAGAAAGAGCCCTAGCACAGGGGAATCGCATTATGGTTGTGACTCCTGTACCCGCCCTAGAGGCAGTTACAAAGGCTAGCATTCCAAATGCAAAAGCTTTATATCTGAGATGGAAACAATGGGTTAATTTTCTTACTGGAACTGATGTTGAATACGTTTTTGAGCCGTATCTAAAAACACAAGCTTTTCTGCAATATGAACACGAATGTCCTCTGTCTACTGAAATTCTCCCTCTTGACCATTACGAATTTATAATTTATACTGACGGATCTGCACAGCCCGCTACGGAGAGTAAACAAGCTTACAGTGCAGCATGTGCTATCGTTAAAGGTTTCATGCGAGATGGCAAATTCAGACCAATGGTCACAAAAGCCCAATCTCTAGGAGATTGTACAGCTCAGCAAGATGAACTACAAGCATTTAAGATGGCACTTGAAAATACAGATCGCGAATTCCCCACACTGCTAGCGGGCGATTCTTTTTACTAAGTTCAATCTTACAATGAATATTTACAGAATTGGATTCAAAATGGTTTCAAAGATGCAAAAGGTGGCACAATCAAGCACAAATTGCTTGGGGAACAAGTAGTTCAGTTGCGAAACGGACTACAAAACACTCACGGGATACAGACACTGAGTCACCAACATGATGGCATTCACGTTGAAGGGAATTCAGTGGCTGATAAAGCCGCAAAAGGGGCTGTGCAAACGGCTTCCGTAGCTGCAATCACTCGTTCAAAAACGAAAATAGACAGCAAAATTATCCTGGCTGTCAATGCATCAAGCAAAGGCAACGGTGCATCATTACCTAAAAAGTTTCCCGTTAAATACTCATAGATAATTGATGCAAATGGCGTTCCATTTGCTCGAATCCCTGGAGTGGGGGATAGAGTAATTCCAAACAGGGAACTTAGAGCAGCTTTGATTTACGTGCGCATCTGGGAGAGGGTCTGATACATCAGAGGATCTCAAAGACAATTTTAGAGTTCAAAGAGATGTACTAGTGGCCAGGGACAAATACTCTCATTCACATCTTCATTAATAACTGTATAGCATGCAATAGTTATCGCAGTACAGAACGCCACCAGAGACATGACTACAATGTAGCAAGCCCAGTTCAGACACCATTGTTAGATAGCATCAGACTAACGATATACATGCATCCTCATGGACGAATGCAATCCCAGAAACACTAAGTCTAGGTTCCTATGGATGTGGCCTCAGCGCTCGGCTGACGCTCGAACTGTTATAAAAGATCTGCGGGTCTTTATCGGCACATACGCAATAGGCACACTACATTCTGACCAGGGTCATGCGTTTAGCTCTAGGGCTTACAAAGAAGCCATGGCCAGTCTGGGCGTAGCATTGCGGTATTCTTCTCCATTCGATCCTGAGGGAAAATCAGTTATGGAAACTGGGACATAAAGCAGTTTATGACAGCTAGGGTATTAGGTTCGGGTGATGGGTGGGTCAAACATTTATATGGGGTCCAGCGCGCAATAAACAACTTGCCAAGAAGTTCTCTAGGGGGTGTCACTCCATATGAGGTCCTGTTTGGTACTAGAATGTAGGTTCCGGACTTAGATATGAAAGGCACAGTGGTGGAAAACAAACAATTTGATATCAAAGATCGTTTGGCTGTTTTACAGGACTTAAATGAACTAAGAACACAACAAAGCAACGTGGTCCTAAAGCCAACCACCACTGAGAAAAATCCGGCCGTCCCAGCAAGGCCTGTCTGGATCCCAAAGCTTGGGGATCTAGTGAGAGAAAAGATCGTGGTTGAGAAGGAATTTTGGCCTTCATACAGACAACCAGTACCTGTCCTAGCAATCCACGGATGAAGAACAGTACTTTTTGCCGCCACTTGCTGGTAAAAAGGAGAAAAGATTTTTGTCCATCGACCAGATCAAACCACACTATGTGGCCGTTACTGAACAGTAGGCCAATTGGACACCACCAAAGTAGCAGACGCACTCCTCTAGCTACAATCCAAGAGGTTCACACTGAGAGACTCATCACCTTTGAATATTCGACAGTAAGAAATAGAGGACTAAGCAACAATGCTATCGGTCTTGTACCTCTTGAGACCCAAATAACAGTTCGTCCAGATACACCTATTTACAACGAAGTAGCAAGTGATCAACTGGTTCCAGCAATTTCATCAAACACGGATGCAATTCCAACCATTGACAGAACTGCGTCTGGCTATTTCATGAACTTTGACATGTTTTCTGAGGATCCCAGTGAGTCTAAAATGACGCCAGTACAAAGACCTTTCACAGAAAAAGCAACAGGCTTTTTTCATCTACTGGAAAAAACTTATTTGGTTTCACCATGGATTGAAGTATGGATTGTTTTGGGAATATTCTTCTTTCTACTTTGGTTAACTCTGGTAATAATTCTGGGTATGCTGATTAATGGAAGATATATTCTAATGGACACAGCAAGTAAAAGAGTGAACTTACTTCTCCAGCCACACAAATCATGCCATCATGAAGAAAGAGACTTGTCAGCAGTGAACATCACAGCGATTCCTATACCTGATGGTATAGTTTGGGACAAAACCGAATATGACATTTTTGGCCCGTCGGAGCTTTTGAAGATTTCACATTCATTTAAAATTTCATTAAGTTACTTTATTACCTCTAGTATCTTTTCTGATGATTGGGACTTTGAGACCATAAATAATATGATGTCTGATCTAGAGATGTCAACTGCATTCACTAATAATGAATATTTACAAGGTTCATCAAACTATGAACAACTGTATTGTTATAACTACTATGGTCATCATTTCTTGCATAAATCTGCAACACCTAGAAATGTATTTATGTATAACCAATGGGAACATTGTCCTATGCCACCAAAGGGTAGCTCGAAAACATTTGCAATGAAATTTCCATATTTTTCAGGGTTTAATATCTCAAATGCAGAGACACTTTACTTTAAGAATGTCAACAAGACAGGAAGGAAAAATGTGTTAACGAATACCAAACAGATTTCTTCTACAGTCTTAATTGCCCAACTGTCTAGACAGGGTTACGACTTTTGGAAAGACAACATTGAGACGAAAACTGTTTGGGGTATTGAAGATTGGCAAGTACAGGGAATAGAAGCTTTGCTTAGAGCCTGTATCATCCGTGAGCAAATTATGTTTTTGAACGACACTATCCAACAAACATCATGCCTTGGAATAGCCAAGATAAAAGTCATGAACACTCCGTCTATACCTGCACCTACAAGTGAAAGTACTGCACAGGGGGAGGTTGACGTCCATACTATTTACAAAAATTACAGATCAGATCCTGAATGGAAAAAATGGTTGCTCTGGCCCTTAGACACAAACAACTGTCAAGATAGATTCCTGAACAAAACACAAGGTTTTACCTTTCATAGGCCAGACCCACGTTATGTCCAAAGACAGCATCAGGGGGTAGTAACAACTTACAGTGTAGGGAAACTGTGCCTTGATTGTCACTAGAGAATGTAAAACAACACTTAACTTTACTTCAAGAAGGCGCAGACCTTAGGGAATTTTTGCTAGGACCAAGAAAACCGCGTCAAAAGTGTTTCATATATGCAGGTATCTACGCTGCTTATAATGAAGCATGGAAGGTCACCCAAGCAGAGACTACAGAACTAATACGAGAAATTGATCGTATTGATTTAGAGGAATCTCTCTCTGTAGTAGACAATGGGATAACGACTCTGTCATCCAGGATATATTCTTTGGACAGCATTGTATCCTGTGTCATAGACATCATGGAACAAGACTTGGTCATGTTGCAAATGGTCAGTCACAGCTACGTTCTTTCATGCTATTAGGCTGGACGCTTCAAAACCTGCATTCTGGCTATGTGCCTTGGCGTTCAATCAATACTACGTCACTGTTTGCAAAATTCAATCTCACTGATAGACAGATCAAACTGGCACAAACGGGAGCAGACTATACGGTGCTGAGCATTGAAAAACTGGAGAAATTACCATTCACAGTGGCAGAAAAACCAGCTACTGAGTGGATCATACATGGTAAGATTACTGTGCCTGTAACGACTTTCCATTTTCAGTATTGCCTAAAAAATATACCAGCAGGCAAATATGAAAGGTTGGGTAAAGAATACATCAAGACATCCTGGGATTTACCTTACACACACAGATGTTGGAGTGGGGGACATGAAGTGTTTCTTAGCGGTGAAAACTGTGAACACGCACTAAGCGGTTCTCTCCTTTGTCAGGGTATTAATTTAGATGGGGCCTGTGACGGTTCCACTACAAACTTATCCTGCCACCTGCACGGTTGACCAGCAGCAGTGATGAATCCAATCTTTGGTCAACTTTCAAATGGGACTTACATTATGTTGAATGATCACAGCTGCTGTGGCATGCTGCCAGGTATCCCATATCTAGTAACGGTTACATCTAGGGTAACTTGCTGTATGCAGGTCTTGTTTCCCCAAATAGACATAGTCAGGGAGTCGCCTTTATTGCCTTCACTGAATATCTCGTCTATACGAATTGATACTCTAAGCAGAATGAAAGCCATTCTTTTACAAAAAACTGTGCCTTTGACCTCTGCCAAAGAAACCTATGATCTCCAAGTCGCAAGGACTTCTGCAGAGATACATACCCTTTTGTATACAAACTGGCCTGTGCATTTCTCAGAAATGTTAGGACGTATCTTAAACATGTCTGATACGAGCGGTATTTTTTATGTATTTAAGAACGTGTGTGCAGGACTGTTAGCACCTTTTCAGGCAGTCCTTGGAATTTTTCCAAACTTCGTGCACTCTGTGTTTGGCGGACTGCCGCTCCTTTTAGCACTCATTGCTGGGATACTATTTTTGCTCCTACTGCTACGATATGGCAAGCCAAATCACCAGCAATAACCGGTTCACTATGGAAAGAACTCTATTGGAGATGAAGTGTCGTGAGCGCATCGTTCAAATTCTGGGTTTACCTTGTCTACAAGAATTAAACACCACTGTCATTCAGACCAATCTGGCAAGATTGCATCTTACCTCTTCTACACTGCCTGCTAGGCAGTGAAGAATGTGTGCTGTGAAGTGAAGAATGTGTGCTGGACATTTTCCTGACACTCACATCAGTCATATGGATATCGATACTCTGCCGGACCCGATTACAGCCCATGCTATGTGTTGTCCCCAGCGGCTACCAATCCTGAGGGCAGCATTCATTGAGATCTCACAGACACAACAAAGCTACTGCTGAGGTACGAGAGGAAACACCAGGTGCGCAGGTAACATCCAATCCAGACATTGCTGATGCTTCCCATGCTGAAGGCTACAGTTCGCATCTATTTACCATTGATCTTCTACATGAGGTATTCCAACTCTCACCCACAACGGTAGCTGACTTGTTGTCTACAGGATTAGAAAATGTTATGTTTTCTCCATCCCCACACACTGACTTTTTATTCATGCACACAGTGTTCCGGAGAGACTCTGAATTTGGCCTTCATTCATTTTTAAATGTGATACTGACTTTGGAACTTTTTCTATGATTATATATATTTTTTTCCCGTCCTAAGGTTGTATTTTTCATTTTTTTGCACAGTAATCTGCTTATAGTAGAACTATTCACAGAGAACAGAATTCTTTGATAACACTTCCAGGGACAGTATGCCACCTTGTCATAAATAACAAATTGACTTGTGTAACCTGATATGAAATGGTATCGGTCCCTTTTTTCTTCTATATTTACGAGCCATTTCATCACATGTATACATTTTGGTTCATTCATTTAGCATTCCAATGTGATCCTATGCTTAGAATGGAACATTGACTTTAATATGTACAACACGTTAGGCTTTGTAATAATTTTTTGGACTTATGTTTTAGATATGTTTTAGCTTATTTTAGCAAACCCATGCGATACTCTGTTTTAAGATATGCTTAGAACGTTTGGGATCTAGTAACATCGTTCATACAAAACTGGAGTGGGTGTTGTGTGCAGCTTTAGATTCCGTATATAGGTTTCCCGATGTATGCCCTTATATAGGTGCAATTCACATTGCCCTTATTTGGACATAGGAATCCGGCCCTTATTTAGACATTGTCCGTACAAATACAGGCATGGCCACCTACATCCGTCCATTCATGTCACAACGAATTCTTGGCAAACCAGACCCTTGAGCATTTAGGAATTTCCTTCAGCTTGAATATTGATTTCTCCAAGAACTCATTAAGTATGCAAGAACATCTATTCCTTAGGTGTTCATTCATGACGTTCCTCTCCTTGACTTTTACATTAATACTGGCATTCCTAGACACCTTCAAGGTATAAATATACCAGCACTTGCCCTGGCAAATTGCGATTCCCGGAGGATTCGATCCAATCCAGACTACGCGGTTCACCACGGCAAGTTCGGAAGGAGATCGAGTTCCAGTCTCATGCACTGACCTGATCCTGCCATCTTCCTCACAGAGAATCCAGCTCCAGTGCTCTCTGACTTCCCTTGTGGGGTGTTATACTATTGAGTTCAGAAAAGAGTCCAGAAAAGAGATTCCAACCTCTCCCGTTCTAAGGTATGGAGCTGACTAGAACTTAGAGAAACTTTTGGCAACTCTTGGCTAAACTAAAATATAGCTAGTTATACTTTAGAAATGGCACCTACATCAAACCTCGTGCTACACTTATGTTAGGTACGCTGGGGTAGAACAATTTAGAAGCATCAGATGAGTATCACATTTTAGCTTATGTTATTTATGTATGTATTTTGATTAATATATGTCATAGCTACAAACCATGCTATTGCAGTATTATTTTATCTTACTGCTAACCTCGTACATATTGTACTTTGCAGTCTGTCTTACGATTGTAGCAATTCATATCTTTTGCATGAGAAATAAGACTGTTCAATAAACCCTTTTATTGAAACGCCCGTCTCTCTATTTCTGTGCAACTCTGTAGAATCGAAGCATGCACGATTGACTGAGTGAAACTGTTATCTATTGTTTCCACGATTCTGAGACTGTTCCGATTCTAAAAGGAAACAAAGTTGTCATGTTTATGCGGTTGTCAGAGACTAATCCCTTCTTGTATATTCGAGAAGTTTCTAGTGACCTCTGAGTTAGCTGGCACACACAAGTAATTAAGTTTAATATACTCGATAGAGACAAACTGACCTTAGTCCTATGTCAAATCTATAGTGTATGTTATTCCAATGCGCAGAGCCTATCAGGCATATAGGAACTACACTACAATGTGTGGCTAGAACCGCTGCGGGAAATACCAGAAATGCGCAAACTGCGCCTGAGCGCACAAATAGTAGAGCCTCATATCAGGGGCTTCAAAGCCACCTCGCTCACAGGGTTGCACGAGGACATCCCAGCTGCAACGGGGCTTCTTACCTTCGGACACCTAAGATAGCAAGTGTGATTGGAGCATATTAAACAGTGCAATATTCAGTCAAATGAACAGATAAAGGAGCTTTGGCAGAATCATCATTTTGACAACTGCTATTCAATCCCCTAGGGAAAGTGGTAACTGAGCCCATCTCATCGCCTGGTTCAGTAATTTTAGTGATGACAAGGCTATAATTTGCCTGAATGCCTTTCAAACTTCACGTACTCGCGGAGTAATTCTGGTAAATAAGCAGCTGCTCACGGACACACAGCAGCATATCGTCCACGTACAGCAAAACCACCAATGGCCACTGACGGAATCGCAACGACGACTGAGCATGCAGCTGGTGCAATTTACATGCCAAGGGCTCTAATTTGAGCAAGAAAAGTATTGGCAACAGGGGGCAGCCCTGCCGCGTGCCTCCATTCATCAGGAAATCTTCAGACACCCAACCGTTCACGCGTATCTATGCCACTGGCGCAGCATATAGCATGTGGATCCATTTTAGGAAGAAAGGTTGCAGGCCCATGCGCAGTAGGACAGTGAACATATTCCCATTGCAGAGAGTAGAATGCCTTTGCGGCGTCTAGCAGCACCGCCACCGCCTGAAAATCCGACTCCAAGTAATGCAGAGTGGTAAAAACAGTGCGCAGGTTATGCATAGTCGATCTGGTGGGCACAAACCCTGACTGGTCCTGGAGAACCAGGTTGGGGACTAGGGGCTGGAGTCTGCTGGCAATCATTTTTGCCAGAATGTTGGCGTCAATATTGATCATGAAAAGGGGCCTGTAGGTATCGCACGCATTGGCCGCTTTGTCCGGTTTCAAGAGCTTTACACTGAGTGCCTCCTTGAGTGTGGGAGGGAGGGTTCCAGCCTTACACTGGCTGCCCATGGCAGAGAGGGTCAGATTCAAGACCCTTGTTATCGCCCACCATGCGCTTTATGCCACTGGGCCTGGTTATCTTCTGAAACGGTTTTCCTTTTACACCCCTGCAAGAGAACTGCATTTGTCCACTCAACTCCTGGCCCAAATCCCACGTTTCCGCCTGCAAAGGACAGGTGGCAGCTCTCTAGCCATGAAGATCGCCTTGGCCTGGAACGATCTGCCTCTTGTGCTTTGGGGCATTCAGGACCGGATTCTCTTCAAGAAGAAGCTGAAAACCCATCTATTCCCCTAATCTTGGCTCTTGGCGCTTCGTCTCTCTCTCAAGGCTCGTGCCGGGACACTCCTGCAGTATCTGTGTGCGTTAGAAATGCTAAATAACATAACATAACATATCATAACATATACCTCCGCAAATAAGGCTAATAACCTAGGGGACAGTTTCTCAACATAGGCCTCGTAGAACTTGCTTTGGCGCCCGTCAAGGCCTGCTGCCTTACATGTCGGGAGGGACGTGATAGCAAGCTTGACGTCTTCGACGTCAAATGGCTGCGTGATATATTCTCGCTGGTCAACTGACAACCAACCTAGCGCAATGTCATCCGTGTAAGAGTTGACCTCTGCTGCTGGGGCATGCATCCGCTTCCCATATAGACCAGAGTAGAAGTCTAGCGCCACTTTACTTATCTCTGGTGTGGTGAAGTATGCCTCACCCTCCTCATCCAGCATTTCAGTGATGTATTCCTGACTCCGGGGTGCCGCCAGCTTCTGCGCAAGGGAACGGCTGGCCCTTCCCCCCTCCCTATAATAACATGCCACGCTTCGACGTGATCTACTTGCCATCTCCTGGTCTATGGTTTCACTATGCTCTGAGACCAGATCACGTATCGCAGCCAGCTTTTCTGGGGCAGGATGCCGCTCATAGTCATGCTCCAGAGTAGAGATTTCCGCAGCAAGCTTACTAATTCTTTCAAAACCCAAGCTTGCGCCCCAATACACACACCTCGTATCATGTACTTAAATGCTTCCCGCAGTACTCCTGCGCTATATACAGTGCCCTCATTTTCCTTTAAAAAGTTTCAAATGGCCTTACCCACATTGCACTTAAAAACGTGGTCAGTCAGTGAAGCCTGTTGCAGTCGCCATTGAATGGGGGCCTTTTACACACAGAGACGTGCATGTCAAGCAGTTCCGGGGAGTGATCGGACAAGGTCTTCATGAAATGACTAACGTCAACCACCCAGGTACAGGCAACCTCAGAGACAAGCCAGAAGTCCAGGCGGGACCACGTACTGTGCACAGTAGATGTAAAGGTGCTTTCTCGTGTCCCAGGGTGCCGCATCTGCCAGACATTGTGTATGTTCCCAGCCTCTAACAGCCCTAGTAGAGCATCTGTTGTCAGCCTATGTGGGGGCCTGTGTCCCAATCTGTCTACAGTCACAGCAAGGCAGGTATTGAAGTCGGCCCCCCGTAGGATCTCAGCAGGAAGAAACCTGGACATACGGCGCCACACATCAGTAAAGAAGGAGTGGTCATCCACATTCGGGCCATACACATTAGCCAGCAGCACTCCCACACCACCAGGCCTGCCAATGCACGAGTGCCAATCTGCCCTGGTCATCCATCTCTGAACTGAAGACAGTGAAGGGGACCCCTTCTTGATTAGAATTTGCACCCCACGGGAGTAGGAGGAGTAGGAGGAAGCAATCCTGATCCCTGCAGATCGCGTGCCCACATTTTTTTCGGATGGCGGTGTAAGATGTGTCTCTTGCAGGAATGCTACCTGGACATCATGCCTGTCCAAATAAGCCAATACAGGGCAGATTTTCTTGGGGTTATTTAAGCCATGCACGTTCCATGTAAGGAACTTTACATTACCTACAGTACCTTGCAGTTAAAAGGATATGCATAACAGTGTGATGAGCAATTACAGTGTGTCCCCAGGGTTCAGAGTCAGTGCAATAACAAGGTGCCATCCATTCCCCTCCAGAACCTGCCACCATCCCCCCACCCACTTCAGCGATCCCATCTTGCCACCAAAGCCATCCCTTCCCTGAGTAAACAGTCCCCAACAAAGAAAACTAACAGCACGTAACATGTGGGGTACACCCATGTGGGGAACGCCAGAGAGCTACTTGCATCCCATAGGGTAGGTGGAGGCTGATCAGGTGTAGATACCTTTGCTAGGATAAAAGAAACATATATAATTATATTGCATCAAAGGCGGCTATCTCAAATTAACCAGCGCCACTACAACAGGTCCGCTGAGAGGAACAGTAACACACCAGAAAAGTGAGATCAGACCATATCACACATGTGGGGTAGCAAACAAAGATATAGTTTGTCACCACGCAGTCTATCACTGCTCCTCCTCGTCAAGCTCAGCTGGGGTCTCACGTCACCATCGCTTCAGCTTTTTCATGCTCCATCGCCACCTTAAAGGTGGTGAAAATTTTAAAGTCCCCCTCCTGGCCTACCCATATGTGGGTGGGATACAATATGGCATAGGTGATGCCCTCGGATTGTAGAAATGTCTTCACAGCACCAAACTCCCACCGTGCTGACTGGACTCTGACAGTAAAGTCAGGGAAGAAGGATAGTGAATTCTCCTGATGGTCGATGGCTCCCTTTTCTCTGGCCAGCCTCAAAATGGCATCTCGGTCCCTGTAATTTATTAGCCGAGTAATGATAGAGCGAGGCGGAGCGCCCGGCACCGGTTTTGCCGCCAGGGAACGATGGGCCCGCTCTACTATGAACATGGAAGACAGGTTCTCAGGACCGAAGATGTCTTTGATCAGAGTTTCAATGAAGGTCTCCATCCTGCCGGCGTTTGTGGATTCCGGCAGGCCAGTGATTCGAATATTGTTTCAGCAAGACCGGGCCTCTAAATCCTCGTTCTTCACTTGTATGAGCGTCAATACTTTCTCCATATTGAGCGTCTTACCAGCGGCCACACTGAGACCCTCCTCGGTGGTGGAGACCCTTTGTTCCATCTCCCCCATTCTCGTGTTCTGTTTCTCTAGTTTTGAAGACATATGGTCAAGTCTGTGATTTATGGCAGACATATTCCCCTCGATGGATTGTCGGCTTTTCTGAATGTCCAGCAGCGTCATTTCGAATATAGATTGGCCATCCCCCTGGACGTCTGACTCTGATTCAGAGGCCGCTTTTTGCTGCACCTTGCCAGTTTTTCACTCCTCAAACGTGAGGCGAGGCTAAGATTTATCCGTTTTCCCCATATTGGATAAAAGGTCAAACAAATGGAAGTGGCAGCCCGTACTATGAGACTAAAAGAGGTAGGAATGCTCTAGTTACTGCTGCTACTAAGCAGTTGCAATAATCGGGCACCAGTGTTCCAGTGGGGCCCAGAGAGTCTATCTCTCTGTGTCCACAGTGGTGTAAGGGTTTAACATGCTCACCCTCAGAAGCGTCAAAACACTCAAGGGGTGCGCATAGGAGGTGACTGCGCTGGCCAGTAATAGGTCATCTGACAACAAACACTGTGCACAAACAACTGTCATCCAGAAGGGCACTCAATGTCAAAAGGGCCAGTAGCCACAAGATAATGACTCCCTCAACGTAGGCAAACTAGCAATGAGTGCACGTATGCCAATCTAAACGTTGCGGATTGTCACTCTGCCAGGCCTTGTGCCCAAAAACAAGCCCTGCAGTCTCCCAACCGATGGTGCAAGAGGAAAGCTGGCACTTGGGGCAGTGTCATAGAAGGAACAGTCACAGGTTCTCCCCAGCAGGCCAGTGACAGTGAAGTGTGTGGCAGCGATAACCGGGTCTCAGGCGCACCACCAATCCAGGCGCAGGTGAATTTCAAACACAGGCCAGTCCAGGCCCACTGCGGGCAGTGCACGGAAGCCGCAGCTCACAGGCCGCGATCCAGCTCCTACACCCACACCCGCCGTAGCAGCTACAGGCCCAGAGGCCTCTGTTGTCCTACAGTGGCACGCAAAGTCTCTTGTTGTGCCCAGCGATCCTCAGCGAGGCTCTGCATTCTGCCCGGATCCGGCAGCAGCTCTGCAAGGGTGCGGGGGAGGTGCGCTCTCCTCACCCAGGCCTGGGGGCTCAGCAGAGCAGCAAGGTGAGCAATTGGTTCTGGGCAGGCAGCTGCCCCCTCAGCAGTCGCTGTACACCACGCGGCAGATGCCACTCGCGTGCGTCTCCCAGCACTGCGGCCCGCGTCTCGTTTCAATGCTGAACGATGGCGGCCGCCAGTTTAACTTCTCGCCAGCCGGGCCTTTCTCCAAAGATAAGAACTTGATCCAAAATCTTGATCCTCGAGGACCCCACTGGACGAGGATTGTGTTGCTCGGTGCAGGGCGGCTGTTTTAACAACGGTGATGCAGCTTTTTTGGTGCAGATATTTGGCGGATGGGGGATGAGCCGGGCAGAGCTACACCAAAGTGCGGCAATCTTGCCTGGCACCCTCTAGCGCCCCAATTACATAGCATTTTGAAATGCATTTTAATAGGGATGCTGTACCCACCCCTTCCAAATTTTGCTTTGTTAAACATTTCTAAACCCATTGTGTGATTTGACAAGGGAGTGCTTGGCAATCTATTGTTTCTGTGGTGGTTAACAAAGATAAGGTCCGTGTGTACACTAACCAAACAAAAAACAACTTCTGAAAGCCCTTCCCACACTGTCCCAAAATGTATACACCTACTCTCACTGCATGTCCTTCTTCCAGCAGTCTTTACAATTTTACCAAAATGTAAATGTTTTTAAACAATTCAACAAGAATGCTTATTTTCCCATCCATTGAACCACTCTTATGTTGTTGTCATTGCTCGGGCCATGCCCCTCCAAACAACTATTCCTGGCCATGGGCCTGCTTGTGTGGCTACACATTAGTACACTTTACTCTTGAACTGAGTTTAGTAGGATTAATCATAAGTTCAGAAACAAATCAATATAGATCAATCTAAGCAAAATCATATAAAAGTATAGAAAAATCTAAGTAAGGCTAAATCTCCTTAAGAGACATACCCTATATAGTACAAAGCAAATAACTAACTCGAAGACAATGACGCAGGCAATCAGATAAAAATAAATGATGTTAAATTGCATCAGATGACTTTCTTTAATATGTACATGAGTAATCTATATTGACCTATATTACCTAGATAAGGACAACCCTAAACTGATTGCATTTGAGTAAAGGTGCTATGAAAGAAAAAAGGAGTCAGCAATAGAGTCTTCAGTAGAAACACTCCGACGATGGGTCACGTCGCTTACAGCCACACAAGCAGAAGCATAGGTCTGCTCTCTAAGGGCCCGATTCACAGAACTAACTTAAGACAAAATCCTAAACTTACTACCATTTTGGTATTCACAGAAGGCACTTACTCATTTTGGTATTCACAGAAGGCACTTACTCATTTCGGTATTCACAGAAGTTAGGATTCCTAACTTTAGGACTCCTAAATGCCTTCTGTGAATACCGAAAGTCTTAAAGTTAGGATTTTTCTCAGTTTAGGAGTAGTAAAGTTAGGACTGCTAACTTTAGGACTCTTAAATGCCTTCTGTGAACACCGAAAGTCTTAAAGTTAGGATTTTTCTCAGTTTAGGAGTAGTAAAGTTAGGACTCCTAACTTCTGTGAATACTGAAATGAGTAGATGCCTTCTGTGAATACCGAAATGAGTAAGTGCCTTCTGTGAATACCAAAATGGTAGTAAGTTTAGGATTTTGTCTTAAGTTAGTTCTGTGAATCGGGCCATAATATTCCCCAAGATGGACTCTCTCTCTAACTGAACACAGCGCAGAATATCATCTGCAGTCAACGTGACACTCTCATATGACTTCTCCTTGGAAAATTACCATAGCTCTGCCACAAATTGATACTTTCAGCTTCTTTCCCAGCCAGATAGCGCATTGTCTATTTTGGTCTTTGGCCATTCCTCTGCCATGAGAACTCCTCTCCTCGCTTGTTACTGTGATTCCTCAGCCGACTCCTCCTTCTCATGCTTTGCTATCTACTAAGACAAAACTCCTTTACTCTAAATAATAAGTTATATCCACACCTGCAATAGAAACACTCTCAGCAGCATACATTTCATAATGAAGGTTAAGTGTGAATTACATTTCGAGTCCTAATGTGAGTTGGAACATGACTAATTTGTTTCCGACGCATAGTTTTACTAAGTTAACATGTGCAATGGTTACATAATATGTGCACCTTTCTTCACATAAAATAAAGGCAACTGTTTAAAACATGGATAAATGCAAGGAATTATAAACGTCACAGAGTAAATGGATTTGCATATGACTAATTTAAATTACGTGTATAAATGTTAAACATTAGTTGCACACATACAAATTTAATTATCTCACAATACAATATTTTATGTTATTTTCTCCTATCATGTTAACGCATAAATTGTCACGTAACTTAATTAATCACAGGCTAAATACATATATTTTGAACAAAATACCTTTTAGTATAAAATACTCGACTCCTTTTAGTATATTAGTTACGACAGATTATATGTGAGTGGTTACTATATGTGAGCATGATGCATTCCTACATTATCTTCAAATGGGATCAAGATTACACTTTCTCTTTTACCTCTGATGGCGAATCAAGCCACCACAAAGTCCTTATCTTATCTCCTGATCTTATCAGATTAGCCAAGTTAAACCTTTGTTGTGGCAATTGCTGTTCTTTTGAACTCTTGATTTCATTGTAATTATCATCATGTTTACTCTCATTTCCTTGAAATCCCTTTTTGCATTATGTATTTCTGGTACACCTTCACTCCCATGATCAGGAATATTGCACAAAGAGCAATAGTCAACAGTGGTCTTAAAACAGAACCCAGAACAATCTTCCCAATGAACTAAATCTATGTCAAAGTGTATCCCTAATACCCTCTTCTGCCAATATTTAGGAAATAGGTGTAACACTGTCAGACCTTCAACATCCGGCAAACTCTGGCCTCTTTTACCAGTAATATGTCTAATGCAAGATGATTCAGCAAAACCATACCTCTAATAGCAACCAATTCAGCATTTACAGGCATTAAAGACCCAAAAGTACTAGTAGACAACCTATCAACAACATTAGAGAGCTTTCTAATTTTAATATAATTCAATATTACTCCTCCCTTTGGGATTACAGCTCTGGAAATGTCTCCTCTACCTCTTCAGCAGAAGCACCTCATTCAGATCTAGACGAGGCTTCTTCAACAAGTAGCTCATGAGCTACTGCTAGCCCTCCAGCTACCTGTTAATAGCTTGCTTGTGTGCATCCGAGCCTACTAAATTTGAACCTTTAGGTTAGTTGACATATTACATGTAGGCCAAGATTATGTATTCAAAATAAAAATGTGTGTATTTTCTGAACTCATAAACTGATGTTTGAGGAAAAATGGCTGAATTTCTGAAATATATTTAACACAGATTTTTGAGAGATGAATCATGTGTGAAAACGAATTACTAATATTACTTTCATGCCAAGGCATATGCAGCCAAGAGGCATTTCAAATTGATAAAGCCATTTTTAACCTTACTGCTGACAGACGTGTGTGGTTCCCTGAGGTGGTCACTTCTGGTAACTATGCGTATGGTAGCACTTATGTAATCTTGACTGATGTGGTCCCTACTACAACCCTTATAATCTTAGTAGCTCACAATGATTTTCATTGGACATATTACACAAAGGTTTGGAGACCCTAGATCTAGACATTTCCTCCCACACAGGATGATCAAAGTTCTCTATATGATAGATCTTTGGAACATCTACTCCTATATAACATGGGCCATACCATTTGCTCAGCAATTTAAATAGGGATTCTGTCCACAAACAAAATAAACTCCAGGAATCACAGGGTCTGTGCCATTCAAAAATAACTTCCAAGATCCTCTAACCTCAAAGGTATGATCACATTCCCTTTCCCCTACATGGATAGTGTCACCTACATTCTTCATTGTGTATGCCAATTTCCCTGTGTGTTGGCAATCTAATGTCAATGCTTTCATGTTTCCTGCTGTCTGGTGCTCCACTTTTTCTTTTGACCGACTGACAATCTTTACCTGTATAGCTGCTTTTGCTTATACGGCTCCATATCTATCTTCCACTTGATCATGACATTTATTTTCCATATCTGTAAGAACACACATCAAATTATATCTGAGTGCATGAGCTGTATCTAGTGTTTTAGTTGGTGTAAAATACCTGCTAACTGTTTCTGAATTCTGAGCATTGAGGTGTTTAAACAATGGGACTTCTGAAAATATTAAATCATTATTTGAATAATAGTACTGGAAATGTCCCTGGCCATAGAACAGGCTCAACAGCAGACTACATGTAATACCACATGGCAGTGTTAGGGGATGGTAGGCAATTCCCTCAACCCCTGAAGAAAGCAACTGCATGCAAACATAACAATCTCTGGCTTCCATAATTTGTATATATTTATAAAGCAAATTAATGTACGCATTAGATGTGTAATCTCCTCTCGATTAATCTGCATGGAAATTTCACAATTCTAATGAATATAACCCTCCACCTTGGTTTTGTTTCAGCTTCTGTACAACTGTGTATTTTTCTTCTTCATCAGAACTTCTACTATTAGACCAAAACTCCCATTCCTTTCCCTCATTGTCATATGTAACCAGGTAGACCCACTCAGGAGAAGAATACCTCAGTCAGAGCACCCTCAATCTTTTGGATTTTCTGAGATTCGGTCCTTCATCTTCATCTTCATCTTCACTCAGCACTGATTCACCAGATGCTTCTGATATGGATGCAAGAGCTCTTTCAAAGGACAATTTTGATCTTCCACCTCCTTTGTTCTTTGGCCAGCTTTCCTCTACCACTCGCGGGCTTACTGCAGTAGTTCCCTTGTCGGGGTCAGAATCTGCATCGCTTTCCAGCACAACATCAGCTGCTTCAAGCTCATACTCAGCTTCAACTTCAGACTCGTCAAAACCCCACTCAAATTTTGCATGTTCTTTCTCAGGCTCTGCCTGGTTGCCTTTAGCTTGGCTTGCCTCTTCCCGGGGTCTTTCAACCAATGCTGTTATGTCCTCTGGAAGAGGTGCTGTTTCTCGTTCGCAGGACTCCATGAGCGTGGGATGCGTGCGCCCAGTTTTGAAGACCACCACACATTACTCCAACGATGCTCAAGGCAACTCTTCCCCATATGTTTTTTCATCATGACCCAGTCTACCATCCTAAGGTCATGGCACTGTTCCTGATGTGGTGGTGCAGTAGCTGCTTCAACCTGATGAGACATAGAACAAACCATGTCAGTCAAATCCTTTACAGTCATCAAGCACCAAATCGTCTGTGATGTATACAAATATATTAGTGGGCAAGGTGGGCAGTCTCATAGCTCTCCCCATGGTGATCTCATTGGGCAAGAGTCATGTTCTCTAATCTGGGACACTGTAAACACTCATCAGCCCAAAAGGCAAAGCATCAGCCATTTCAAAGATGTCAACGCACACGCTTTAGCAATCCTAGGCTTCAAAGTGACGTTGACTCGCTCCACGATACCTGAAGTTTCCAGCCAATAACTGCACTACAAACTCAGCTCCACATCAAGGGCCTTATGTAGGTAGCCTAACATTTACCACTTCATAAATACCGAATTTTACCGATTCGGTATTTATGAAGTGGTAAATGCTATGTAGGTAATTAGTCGGTAGAAATTACCGATTCGGTATTGGTCGGTAATTAAGAATCGGTATTTACCGATTCGGTAATGGTAACTGGCTTCCCATTGATTCCTATGGGCCAGGAGGCCCATAGGAATCAATGGGAATCCAGTTACCATTACCGAATCGGTAAATACCGATTCGGTAATGGGGGGAGCACAATCAAGGGTGGCAGGGTGTCACAGTGACACCCTGTTGCACCCCTGATTCCTGCATGTGTGCACATGTGGCACACATACATGCCCTAAGGGCATGTATGTCTGCCACATTGCACACTTCTAAGGGCCAAATAATGTTTTTTCTAAGACAGCAGTCATTTACCACCAACTTTTAGTTGGTGGTAAATAACGAATCCACACTACACCCACACACTCCCCCTACATCTCATTTCAGGATTCGGTATTTACCGAATCGGTAAAATTACCGATTTGGTCATTTTACCGATTCGGTAAATTACCGAATCCTGAAATGTCCCCCCTACATACCAAAAGCCTGAATACCGGTCGGTAACGTGATTTTTACCGAAAATCGGCCGTTACCGACCGGTATTGGGCTTCCTACATATGGCCCTTAGTGCTGCACATAGCATTATCAAGACCTCATTATTAAACTGCATTCCTTGGTCTGATTCGAAAGAGGTTGGAAATACAAATATTGAGACGAGTTCCCTCAACATAAGCTTAGCCATAGTGAGGCTATCATATCTCTTAGTCTGATAGGCTTCCACCCAAAGTGCAAAGATGCATAAGACCACTGATATGTACCTCAATCTATTGCACATTGGCATCTCAACAAAGTCCAATTGCATCCTGTGGAAAGGACCTCCAGATCTCCCTTTGTGATTTGTTGTGTGACAGCAGTTCGCGGTATACCACATTCATTTGTTGACCAGTCACACACTGGTAACACAATGCCTCAGCCATCACTCAAAACCTCGGGTTAAACCTAGTCTGCCTAAACAAACTCACCATGGCATCTCTTCCTATATGGCTCCACCCATGGTAATGATTGGGTGCAGTAAAATGCAAATATTTGGAACAAAATACCTTTTGTGATAAAATACTCCACTCCTTTTAGTAGATTTGTTGCAACAGAGGTTATGTGAGTGCTGACTAACTGTGTGCATGATGCATGCACTCCTACATTTACTCCAAATGGAATAAAGATTACACTTCTTTACCAGCCTCTCAACAAAACAGCCTATTGCCTGAATGTGGCTTTAATTGGGCCATTGACTACGTATTTGCATCTGAGTCAGTAACACTGAGTTGGCACAGTTTCTTAATAGCTGGAATTAAATTGTGAATTCAAACTTTCGATAAAATACAGCGATTTTTACAAAAGCCTAAAAAAGAAAATGAGTTTGACTTTCTTTTTATTGCCCATACACTGCCACTGGGTCAGTAAAAGGATGGTGGGCAGGTAGAGGTGTTTTCTGTCTCTCTTTCCTGCCTTGCATAGCTTGTGATTCCACATCAAGCTTCCTGGAGGCAGAATCCACCACCAGGAAGCTTAAACATGACGCCAGCCCAGCCAGGAGACAAAGACCGCTTGAAGTTCAAATACCGGCAATTATGTGACTGTCCTTCTCCTGGCCCCAAACTCCTCCCCCTGCCCCTTGGCTCCAGTCACTTGATTTCTATGATTCATTCATGGATTCAATCACTTGTTTGCTTCCCCTTTCACTTGCATATTTAAATTTGAAATCTGTGCTATGTCTGGCACCTTATATCCCTCCTCCCAGCTCACTCTTGCTTCTTTGCTTGTTCTGTGTCTGGGCCGAAGTATTTTGGTGACAGTCACATTTTTTGCCAGCTACAAAATTACTGCAAGTTTTGATATATTTTCGCTGCTCTTTTATTCTCTTGAATCAGAAAAATTACCAACATTTGGCAAACCAGACCGCAATGTCCTGGGGCGTCTGGTAATGGTACTTTGGTTTTTATCTGACTGGCGTGTTGCATCTAGTACCTGCCCTGTCTGCATAATGACTACTGTCTATCCCTGTCTCAATATACGTTATGTGCGATGAACAGTACTCTTTGTATGTGTTTATACAGGCGTTGAAGGTATTGATGAACATTTCTACAGAGATCTCAGTGGCAGGAAAGTGGCATTTGCTGTTGTAGCAGAAGTTTCAGAAATGTTGTCATCCTGCTCTGATAGTTCTCCCTCAGTTTGGGCATGAATCTTTACATAGGTAGCTCAGTTAGGGTACACCGTATGTGTTTTAATTGTTTATGATGATTCTAGAGTTTTAATGTAACAATGTATTAATTTAGTGTGTTTATAAAAATCATACAATCAAACAATAAAAGGTAACACTTCAAATGACATGCAGTCAGTCAAGCCTGTATTATTGACAGCATTTAATTTCTAAATAAACTATAACACTCATGATCCCTTGTGTTAGATGTGTGGAACATTCAATTCAATTCAATAGTTCTTTATTCGATGGTTAAAAATCATCATAAAAGATTACACATTTATACAATTAAAACACTATTAAATCAGTTTACAGAACATTGAATGATACTATAAGTGTGCAAATAAATCATTAGTCACATACAATCCTCAAAAATGGGTTACCTAAAACTAACAAACTGCCAATTCTACAGTCTTCCTGATTAAAGCTACCCTCTAGACACTCTAAGTCTAAATGCAAATTTTAAAAAACTTATCACTGCACATAGAGTCAATGGATCACTAGCCCTTTGTAGAAAAGTCAATGCCACCTTGGCCCGAGTAAATCTTTCCTTTTTCAAAATGCCTATCAAAAATCTACGTCTAGGGAGGCTATAAATAGGACATAAAAGTACAAAATGAAGGGTGTCCTGCGGAGACCTATTGTCGCAGCCACAGGCACCCTTCTGCTCAATTGACCTACTAAAACCAGCTGGTTCTGCTAATAAATAAGGTAAAAAATTGAGCCTAAAACGTGCCATTAAAAACCTCTCTTGGGCATTATGAAGGACACACAGGTATGGTTCCAACCCCCTGGTCGTTACAAGCCTGCTATGGGCGCTCACCGAGGGTTTAGTCTCTTCTAGTGTACTCCTGTCCGCTGCTCTTAGTTCCAGGAAACTTCTCTTTAATTTTAATTTATCCTGTGCTATAATCGATAAAGGGTTGAGAAACATCTCTAGGTGACCCATATTTTCCAAAGTGTTCTTAATATAGCTGATCCAGATTTCAGATATTTGTCTCTTCCCCAGCAATCTTGCATGATCATCCTACTCAGTGCTGCTTCAGGATTCGTCCATAATTTAAGCCAGGCCAGAATTGGTCTGAACTTGATCAAATCCTCTATGTAGGGTCTTCCAAGTTCTTTATGGGCAATAACAGCTGGCGTGCAATTGGGAACGTTCAATATTGAACGAAGTATTTTGTTTTCTTCCCTTTGTATACCATCCAAGTTTATAAAACCCCATACTTCTGAACCATACATAGTTTTTGGGCAGCACATTGAGCCATACAGATTTATTGTTTGTTCAGGGCTCCACCGGCCAACTTTTCTCCCATAGCCGGAAATTGCACCAAAAGATGCCACCAGTTTTCCACTTCTTTCTTGTGCAAGGGATGTGAATTTTAGAGATTCATCGAATAGCACCCCTAAATATGAGAATGTTTGCACCCTTTCAAGGATATGGGTGCCAATCCTATAGGTGAAACCGGTCAGTGGCCTATGGCCTGCTGTCATTACATATGATTTTTTTAAGTTGACAGACAGGTCAATTGTCTCCATGAATTTAACAAACCCGTCGATAAGGATCTGCAGGCTATTGGGGGTCCGTGCCAACAGGACCGCGTCGTCTGCGTACAGCAGCACTGGAATGTTACGGGTTCCGACCCTTGGGCAATCTGCTTTTCAATTATTGAGGAATTGTTCCAGGTTATTAATGTACAGTGAGAACAAAAAAGGGGTTAAGATGCATCCCTGCCTCACTCCACTTGTGCATCCAAAAGATTCTGTCAAACCCCCATCTTTGTTGTACCGTACCCTAGCCGAGGTTTCGCTATGTAATTCCCTCAATATGTGGATTAACCCGGGGTCAATTCCCAGCTGACTCATTATTGCCCATAACTTATTCCTGTTGACGTGGTCAAATGCAGCGGCCAAGTCCATGAACCCCAAATACATAGCTTCATTGCTGGTCTTGGTGTACTTTGCTACCAGCATATATAGGTTCAGGCATTGGTCGCTGGTTGACCTGCCAGTCCGGAATCCGTACTGGGCGTCTGAGATTATGCTGTTATCATCAGCCCACTCAGTCAATCTGGTCAAGATTACCCTGCCCAAGATTTTAGCGGTGACATCTATCAGAGAGATAGGCCGATAACATTGAGGATCATCTTTGCTCCCTTTCTTGAAAATGGGGACTATAATGGCCGTTGACCAGGATCGTGGCAAAGCGGTCATTATAGCAGCGTTTATCACTCAAGTTACAATAGGGGCCCAGAGATCCACTTGACTCAAGAATAAATCTGGGGGATCCCATCTGGGCCCGGGGCTTTGTTCTTGGTGAGTCCCTCAATACCCAATCTAATCTCTTCCAAAGAGAATACCACTTGATTACTCATAATGCTTGTCCCCTTTTCCTTTAATAGAATCTCCTTCCCATAATTATATAGCCCCTCAAAATGGGCAATCCATTGTTCGGGGAGGATATTTGAGGCGATCTCCGGGGCATTATTGTCTTGAAAACAAGGGGAGTTTATTAGTCTCCAAAATTCGGTGATATCCCTGTTTTCGGATGCCTCCCTCAGGGCCGCCCATGCTTCTACCTGCAGTGTGACTTTCCGTCTTTTTAGCTCCTTCCTGTAAGCTGACCTGCAAGTTTTTACTACAGCCTGGTCCCTCTGGTTGCCACTCAGGGCCATTTTTAGGTTCTTCAGTGCTCGTGTGCAACCCCTATCGAACCATTTTGGTGAATCTGGGTAAGGTTTCTTAGGGGCCTTGGCCGACAATAATTCGTTCACCAGGCACGTTATTTGGTCGAACGCTTTTATAAGGCAAGCCCCAGCCACCGACGGGTCTAAGCACTCCTCAATGAGAGACTTGCCTTTTTCCATCAGGGTTTTGTAAAATCTGGGCCCATCTATTTTTGCCCACTTAAGCCTTCTGCCCTGTGCCGTCACACATTCCATAGTAGTGCCATCCACTGGCTTAGTTTTTTGTTTTCCTTGGTGCAGGAGCTCCATCACCAAAGGGTTATGGTCGCTAAATGGGCTCCACTCAATATCTACCTTGGTAATGCGACTTTTTAAGCCTCTCGAGGCAAGTATGTAATCTATATATGACGAGCACCCTCTCCCCTTAAAAGTGGGGGGGAGAGTGCCGTCCGATCCCAGGGTGATCATGTCAACTGTGTGCTCAAGGTCATAGGAATGAATCAGCCTACCCCATTCCATGCCACTTAAGGAGTGGCTGAAATGGGGACCCTTTTCTATGGGGCATTTGGACCAATTAGCACTAAAGGGCATAAGTGGCAATTCAAGTCTCCCATAACTAGTAACAGAGGGGCCAAAGCACCCTGGGCTAGGGAGAGTTCATGTTTCAACCTGCCATCCAACTCCTTCAGAGTAGAAAAATCATTATGCGAGGCAATGGCATTGTACACATTGAACAAAACAAGACCCAACCCTTTGTTTCTAAACCTAAGGGCCTGTATGTTCCATGTGAACCAATCCACCTTGGACCATTTACCTTCTATATTTAGGTCAATATATGTTAGCAGGCCACCCTTGGCCCTGCCAGAGGGGGTTTTCTGGGCGGGTACAAAAAAGCATTTGCAACCGGCTATTTGGAAGTGAGTATTATCCGTGGCCCAGGTTTCTTGCAGACAGATGATATGGAAAGGGGTCATAAACTGTTGCCATTCCTTGTTGTTAAATTTTCCTGCAATACCTGCTATATTCCACGAGATAATTCTCAAACCCTCTTTTTCAATGGTGACGGGCCCTGCCACTTCCAATTCTTGGCTGATAATAAATCGCCCCCCGTTTTCCTTTCCAAGGAATTGTATCTGTGTGTCACTATCCTGTTTTCTTCGCTTAGTAGCTATAGTGACTAACTCGGGGGGTGTTTGTACATAACCCACACCAAGAGTATCTGAAGCTCCTTGAGTTTTTACTAAAATCCTGGGCCTGTCCCCCCAGATGCTGGTTGCCCTTCTTCAGTGGATAAGCCATATCCCAAGGAGATTTCATCTAGCAGGCCTACCTGGTCAGATATTAGATAGTCCATATCAGCCTGTACTAAAGAAGAGTGAGGGTCGAATAGTCAATCAATCTCCTCTAGTGACCTTAATGGGGCGAACCTGTTTACCCAGGACGCGTGTCCTCCATCCCATACCCCCATAGCTTGTTTGGAAAAATTCAGACCTCTATTTAAGCCAGGATGTCGTCCCTCCACGTGTCTCCAAGCATGATGCTGTCCCTCATTTAGTACCTGATGCCTTGAATAAAAGAAACTAAGTGGCAGGGGCCTTATACTTGTCATACTTCCAGAGGGTCCCGGGCTCAGGATATGCTCAACCACCCTGCTGTCCCTGAATTTTGCGATGATACAGTTTCCCTCAATATTTTTTGGGCTCCTCCCTATCCAGTTCACTCGTCTAACCAGGAGGATTTCCCCATCCTGGTTGTTGGCAATAGGTTTATTCTGATTAAGCCAGAAGATGAGTTTATTTTTTAACTCCTCATGGGATTCTTTCTGTGCTTCTTTAAGTTCTGGAACCCCTGCGAACACAACAACCAACGGACATGCCTCAGGGGGAAGGTTTATCGTGGGGAGTTGCTTATGTATAGGGGAGGGCCTCTCTTCGTGGGCAACTACATCAATTGTAGGACCAGCCAGGGGCTGAGGCTGTGCATCTACGTTCTGTTTCCCTAGACCTTTGTCAGAGCATCGTTTACTCTCACTAGAGATGTCTTTGCTAGCCACTTGTCCATGCGAGATTGGAGGGTCATGAATTTGTGCTAAAATTGTGTGTGTGTTCTTGCTATCATTGGCATTGGTCACCCTTTTGGTAACTGGGTTGGCCACTAAGGGGCTAGTGTGGGTACTTGGGACACCTACCAAGGGGTCTTTAGACGCTCTGTTCTTTATCTCACTTAATATTTTGTCCAGTCTGCTTGTGACCGGCTTTAATTGATTAATAATCAATAATTCTACCTGGGTCTGGAGATCTGACATGATCTTGTTTAGCCAGATTGGAGCATCTGTCTGGGGACTTGTCTGAGTGGCACGGTCAATCCCACAGGAGTTTCTATTAATTGGATTGGTAGAAGGGGCTACGCTATTAGTGATCTTTCGCTTTTTGGGAGCGCATTTCTTTTTTATGCGTGTAGTAGTGCGTTTAGTATGACCTACCTCCTTATTTTTACTAATAAACATAGATTGGGCACATGGGATGTCCCTCTCGCTGGTTTCTAAGGTGCTGGGGGGTGAGATAAGCAGGATCTCCTGCTCCTGGGCTCGTGTTCTTTCGTCAAGGTCAAGGTCAGGAGTTAAAGAGAGACGTCTCACGGTACGCTCAATTTCACTAGATACAGCCCCTAGCGCTTTTTTTAGCATACGGTCAATGGCTGTGGGCTGCATAATAACAGGAAAAACCGGGCTATTAACTTCTTTCTGTACCTGGGAAGCTTCGACAATACAACGCTTAGGTCTTAATGATCGTGTCTGTGTTTTGCCGGTTATGCTTCCCCCAACTGCAGTTCAATATCTATACGAGTATTGTAGGTTGCTTTATTCACCCACCTTCTGCGACACTAACACTGTGCCTCGTTTAGAGATAACGAACCCAACTTCCACACCCAGGGCGCTGAATGAGTCACAAACATAAAGGGTATATTATACCATCGATGTTCACAGAGTCTCAACTAGCGTTACTCACAATAGGATGTCCATGACGAGTGGTCAGCCTCCTGCAGCCCCGGACAGCCACAGACGGCCCGCCCTCTGCCCGGGCTCAGCCCGGCGCCGCCCGCGTGCGTCCCGCGACGCGGGGGGAGCCTCTGCTTTTGTAGCGCCTCCCGGCGCGCTTGTGGCCGGAAACAAGGCAGGTCGGGAGCGGAGGATGACGAGAGCTGTAGTTCCCCCCCACTGCGGCCAACAGGGAAAGTGGCGGCGAGGGGAACAGCAGCGTCAGCGTCCCGTATCGTTCCTGGTGGTCCAGTGGTCTGCCCCCAAAAGATTGCCTGGTAGGTCCGGTTGCTTGTCAGCTTAGGTGTGTGGAACATTCAAAATGGATTGTGTAAATATTTAAAGTGCAACTAATTCTACCTTAATCCCTACTTTATATTGCTAAATATTTAAATACAATATGTTTTAACAAAATGCCTCATTTTCTTGGTATGTGATGCATCTATCATGGAGACTCCAATCATCACCTTTGGGTGCCAGATCGACGCTATCAATTGATACATAATTGATGGAGGTCTCTGCGTTCCCCACCTGTTGTACCTGCAGCCTGCCACTGGGTTGTAATTTTTTCCCTATTAGACCTTTAGTGATATCAATGTTTGCAGACTTCCTCCATACTCCTATTGGTATCCTCTACTGTTTTTATGTGTCAATGAATCAGCCTCCATGTCTGTTTTTCATGGCCTTGGAGATGGAGAGTGGGGCCTTGCCAAAAAGTTCCTCAAATTCAGGCACAGACTCTTTCACCAGAATCTCCAGGTTAGGTAACAGCATTTTTACTTTCTCTTTCTCCAGGTTAGGTAACTGCATTTTTACTTTCTCTTTCTTCCAACTTCCTCCCGTGGCATCTCACTTGACCTTCTGATGAATTCTAAAGGTACATTCTGGTGATTGGGCAGTATGGTCTTCTCCCAGGCTTGGCATCAATACTTCAGGTTGACGTTGTAGGTCTGTGCCATTGTCAACTTGCAGCCAATGAACTGTTATAAGCAATTCATATCAAATCGTTAATTGAAAATAGGCAATTAATGATTGAAAACATTTAGAAATTGCTATTTGGAAAAGATGGTGCGCGGTGCATCTTAAATTGAGATTTGGATATTGAGATTCATAATGTATTGCAGTTTTCAAATCTCAGTTTGCTAGGTTTGTATATCAGCAAATACCCGGCCACCTTCTCACACTGTGGGTCAAATTTGAAAGCATCTCAAGAGACTCCAGGGGTACAGTTAGTGCTTGAAGAACCTGCAACTGTTGTTGTTCTAATGGAACTCCTGCTGGTGATCCTTGCGAGTCCACCTAAGGTGGATAAGTCTCCACCGGCATTTTCCAGATGGCTATTGCCTTCTCAGTGGGGATGGTAAGGTTCCTGAGTTTTCTCACATAGGAGCCCGGAGTTAGTGGTGTTAGTCTTGTCTGCAATTTATCTACCTGCCGTGCTAGTTTACTTGTCGTAGCTACTGAGAACATAAACAACATACATGGTTAACATGAGGTTTAGAACAACATGACTGTGTCTTCTTTTTGTGTAACCTTCACAACTATCTTGTCTCTTCGCTTGTAGGTCCTGCTGATGCTGTCGGATGTTGCCTTGAATATAACAATGTGTGCATTGGAAATAGAAAACCGTTTTTGGCTTGAAAATTGTGTATACATAAAGAAAGGGAAAATGTGGTTCCTATGGATTGAGATATCCAACATTCAAACCTTTTAAATACAAGAGCAACACAACCAAGCATGTATCCAAGGAGCATAAATATTAATTAAGAATAGGCAGTCAATTAATGAGCATTAAGCATAAAAATAATGAACTGGACGACAGCTCGTAATTATACATTTTCCCATTCAATTGTAATCATATTTGCAAAATAAAGTATTTTTTTATGTTACAGTTCACTTGTCTCATTGCAGATTTTCTGTGACTGTAGCCTTCTAAATACTAGTTCAAACTATTTCCTGGCTATTGAACCTAGGTTTGCTTATAACTTCTACTTTTTAATTGCAAATTACTACAGTAATGGTTTGGAACAGTAAAATGATTCCCACATGGTAGCACTTTCAGATTTTCTGGATTAACAGGCACATGCATCAAGGTAGGATTTTGCGAGTCCTTAATTGCGATAATTAAGGAATCGCAATTAAGGACTCGCAAAAGCCTATGCATGTAAGAATCGCTATAAAAATAGTGATTCCTACACATTCCTTATTTGCGACTCGCAAATTGCGAGTTTTCAAATAAGGAATGACTCTCCATTCATTCCTATGGGCCTCTAGGCCCATAGGAAGGAATGGGAAATTGCATGCGCAATTTGCGAGTACCAATAGGTCCTCACAAATTGTGCATGCAATTTCAGGGTGCAAGGGTGTCAAAAGGACACCCTGTTACACCCCTGAAATTGATCTGTGCACATATGTTGTGCAAACACATGACCTAAGGTCATGTGTGTGCGCAACATGAAACTTTGAAAAATGCAAAAAAGTGCATTTTTCAAAGTTTTTGCAAATTACCATGAAGTTCCACTTCATGGTAATTTGATCCCCCTATTAGCGAAATCGCTATTCTCAAGTGGTTCTTGCATTGCATTTAAGGAATCGCAAATTGCGATTCCTTAAATGCAATCGCAATTTAAAATCTCGCAAATAATTGCGATTTTTCAAAGTGCGAGTGGCAAGTTGTTTCGTGCATCGCAAAAGCTAATTTTGTGATCGCAAATGGCAGATTGTTGCGATTCGCACCGCTTGCGATCGCAAATAGCTTTGATGCATGTGCCTGTATATGGGTCACTATTTAAAGCCATGTGGCAATCTAAAATCAAATGAAGAGGATGACTTCCTACAAGATTTTGTAGCCATATATGACACTGATCCAAAGGAAGCATTCTGATAATTTTTTATTATTTAAAACATTCAACTCCACTTCACTATTTGCTCATTTATCCCTCTTTCTGTACAGCGTCTCATTTACCACAGAAGCATAGGTCCTCCGATGGACCTTTCCCCTCCGATAGGAGTGGTGGGAATTTGGGTGTTCCAAAGTCTCCACGTTAGTTACCGAATGAGGACTATTAATTGGTGACCAACTCAAAATTAAGTTGAAATATACTACTCTCAGTATGAGACTATAGAAGTAAAGTAGTGCGATAGGAAGACCCTTTCTTCTAAAGAAGTTAAGCCTAACCAGAATTACACAATCCAGTAGTTCACAGTGACACAGAATAAGAGAAACAGAACTTGATATTCAGAAAAGACTTTCTGATTCTCCCTACAAGTTCAAGTTTAATTTATTTGATTTAGTTCTCTACTGAGAACAACACATTTCATACAAAACATTTGTTATAACTATATGCGTTAAAAACATTCAGTACAGATTTAAAAATGTTTAAAAAAATGTAAACAAGTTGTGACACACAAATTTGTCTGGGGGAGATTTAAAAAGCGGGATCAGCCTCTATGTCTAAATTGGATTGTTTTTAAGTAGCGCCTTCTAGCCTCGACCAGTTTCAGGTTCGGACATACTGACAATACGCGCTTTAGATCTTGCACCCCACCTGCAATGCATCTACAATTAAGCAACAGCACATTTCAATGAAAGGACATCGAGGCACAAAGATAGAATCAGGTAATTTAAGGATTTGGGTTATTGTATTAATGTACCGCAACGATCAAATAAGACATCTCTTTAGCATTTCAGTTAAGAATATTACAACACGGAGTACAAGACAAGACTTTTGTTCAGAAATTCACATTGACTAGAATATTGTGAGAGTTACAGGTTCCAACTACCGTTTAAAGGCAGAAAGGTGATTAGCTTCTTTAGCAGCATTCAAAAACATTCTAAGTAAAAGAAAAAAAGGATCAAGTTTAAAGTAGCCTAAAGACGAGTCAATAATAGTAGTTTAAAAGGAGGAGAATTGCATAATCATCGTAAAAAAATATAGCCGTCAGGTCCAGAGGCTAGTGACAAAGTCTGTACGCTTCTTAAAACTGCTCAAGCAGCGTCCATCTGCTGCCCCACACCCCCTCAGACAAGACCCCACTGTTTCTTCACATCCCCTCAGACAAGACCCCGATGTTTCCCTAAACCCCTTCAAACAAGGTACCGCAGCTTCAACAGCAACGCCTGAAACACTTAAACCAACACTTCACCACCGCCAATACATACGGTCAGGGTCTAACATACCGAGGGTCGGCCATTTGAAGGGGGTAGGGGGTCTGACTTTAAAACTCCAAACATTGCAGCATTCAGAAGGACCTAGGGGTGGAACAGTAGCGACGGCCTCCATGAACAAGGCGACCAATGATACCGGCCCACCTGTTCAGATAGGCAGGGGTTTTGTATCTAGAAAAGCCTGGGCCCGTAAAAAAAAAAAAATGGCTTAATAGTACAAAGCAACAACGGCTTTTAATACAGAAGCTGAAGAAGGCTAGAATATGCGCTACCCGTAGGTTTACAAGGACCCCTGAGACAGATCCCACCCGACCCCCCAAAATGACACCCCAGAGAACACCTCCACAAATCACACTCCTACTGATGAGGGACCGGAGCCCTTGTTTCTAGAGAGAGTTAGAAGTTACACTCGCGAAGTAGAGAGGTTTAGGGCCGTAGAACACTATGAGGAGTTTAGATTTGTTAACCTTGTAACGCCCTGAACGTCTCAGGATCGTTTAACAGACACGACAATGAGGACGCAACCACTTGTGAAGGGTTAGTTCTTTTAATGAAGGCAAATAAAATACAAAGAACAAACAAAAGTTATAGTCACTGGAATCCTCCAGGCTAAGTACGTTACCAGCCCACAGCACGGATGGTCCTAACCGTCCTCTGCATATACGCCGATCCCGGCGTATGCCAACAGAGGGCAGAAATGAAATGGCCGACAATGCCAATCGGTAGGCTGTGAGGGGCACGAAGAGTGTTGGGGAGAATCGAGGAGTCAGGGAAACACCCAGCCGGGGTCTCTACCTGAAGGGAGCAGCCGCTCAACCTCTTCCTCAGACTGCACCGGGACGCGGAGTCACCTCCTGGTGATGCGTCACCGATACCCCAATCACAAGCAAGAAGACTGAACCGAGAGCAGCCGCTCGATCGATCCTGTGGACTTCCGAGTCTGTAACGCGGCAAACACCTCCTGGTGTGCGTTACAGCTGGCAGTCCCTGTGTCTCTGGTCGGGCTGGGAGTTACGACTCCAACCAGCAAAAGCGCCACTGCGCTTGGACTCAGCCGAGTCAAAAAGCGAAGCTCAATGGTTGACCGGTAGAGCTTCCGGGTCCTTCACAGGTGACGATGGGGCAAGACACGGCCCAGGGAGTAACGACTCGACCTACCTCCGTTCTTGCCTTACTGGAGCACCACTCCGGAACACTGCTCTTCACGAAGCAGGTACGTCGGTGTAAACACAATATCCGACAGCCTTGTACCTCCCGGTTCCTCCCTTTATAGGGCGTGTTTTCCTTGAGTTATGTAACAGCTCTCCTGTTTACATAAGGGCGTGTTTCCCTTGAGTTATGTAACAGCTCTCCTGTTTACATAAGGGCGTGTTTCCCTTGAGTTATGTAACAGCTCTCCTGTTTACATAAGGGCGTGTTTCCCTTGAGTTATGTAACAGCTCTCCTGTTTACATAACCTCTCAACCGCTAAGCATCCTGGGAGATGTAGTCCGTTTTCGCTGGTTACCGTTTTCCTCCCCTCGTATGACAGGAATTCTTGACAGTACATCCTCCCTCTCAGCGGCTCCCCACGGGTCCAGCGCTGGCAGGAAAACGCCGATGGAACAAGGAGACCAAGCGCGGAGCATGAACCCCTTCAGCCGGTTCCCATGAATGCTCCTCCGGGCCATAGCCTTTCCACGCAACCAGGTACCACAGCTTCCCCCTGCGCCATTTGGACGCCCGTATGCCCGACACTTCATACTCCACCTCCGACTCCACGCATACCGGCCTAGGTGTCCCAGACGGCTTGGAGGGTGCTGGTTTGAGCAATGATACATGAAAGACAGGGTGTATCCGCAATGACTGGGGCAAGCACACCTTCACGTTCACGGGACCCATACACTTGGTAATTCGATAGGGGCCCATGTACTTGGGATGGAACACACTGTTCTTTCGAAACCTCATGTTTCTTGTGGATATCCAGACATAGTCTCCAGTGCGGTACAGTGGCCCGGGCCTTCTCTTCCTATCTGCCGCAGCCTTGTATCTTCTCTTGGCCTCTATTAGGACAGCCCTTGAGCGCATCAACGTGTCTTTTATGTGTGCCACCCTGTCCGCTGTGGCGGGAATCCTGTCCTCTCTGAACGGATGTTGAAATGGCAAGAACCTGGGATGTTGGCCATAGTTGCTATAGAACGGAGATGACTGTGTGGAGCTGTGAGTGGCGTTGTTATAGGCTATCTCTGCAACCCATAGCAAGTCGACCCATTCTTCCCTGCCCTGGTCCACAAAACATCGCAGATACTGTTTGAGCGTTTGGTTCAGGTGCTCGGTTTGGCCGTCCGTTTGAGGGTGGTAGCTGGTGGACAGGGCGGTCTTAACATGCAGCGCAGTGCACCAAGTCTTCCAGAATTGCGCAGTAAACTGCGACCCCCGGTCCGACACGATCACCCCAGGTAATCCATGCAGTCGTACCACATTCTTTAGGAGTAGTGACGCCAATTCCCCGGCCGTAGGGACTCTCTTGCAGGGGATGAAGTGCCCCATTTTCGTCAAGTAATCCACCACCACCAGTATTGCCGTCATCCCCTGGTCTACCGGTAGGCCCACCACGAAGTCCAGTGATATGCTATCCCATGGTCTATCCGGGGTCGGAAGTGGATGTAAGAGCCCTTGGGTTCGGCCATGGTCGGCCTTCATGGTAGCACACGTAGGACACTCCTGTCCCCACCTCCTGACATCCACTCTCATGGTTGGCCACCAGAAATGCCGTTCCATGCTAGCCACCGTTTTTTCAAAGCCCAAATGACCTGCGCATGGAGAGTCATGGCACCAGATGAATGCTTGTTTCCTTAGCCTAGGCGTGGGTATCAATAGGCACCTGCCCTTCAGGGGTATCCCGTCCTTCAGCTGCCATTCTCTGTGACTGAGGAGCCACCTCCGCCATGCAAATGACCTGATCCCTCTCTTTATTCCCCTCAGGAAAGTATCCGGTTGGATAACCCCCAATACCATCCTCGGGGAAATGATGGAACGCTCGGTTGCAGGCAATGGTTCCTTAACTGCAGATTGACGGGACAGGGCGTCCGCCTTCCGGTTTTCCGTCCCCGGCCGATATGTGATGCGGAAGTTGAACCCCGCAAAGAAGATCATCCACCGCAGCTGCCTGGGAGAAAGGTGTCTAGTGGCCGTCATGAACTGTAGGTTCCGATGGTCCGTGTACACCGATACCACATGTCTTGCCCCCATCAACCAATGCCTCCATTCGGTGAAGGCGTCCTTGATTGCGAGAAGCTCCTTCTCCGCAATATGGTAGTTGCGTTCGGCTTCGTTGAGTTTGCGGGACATGTACGCAACGGGATGAAGCACCCCTGTGTCGTGGTTGCGTTGGGACAAGATAGCCCCCAGCGCCACATCCGACGCGTCCGCTTCCACCACGTAGGGGAGATCCGGATCGGGGTGAGCCAACACCGGCGCCTTACCAAAGGCGCTTTTCAGGGCCTCAAAGGCTTTGTTCGCTTCAGGGGACCAGACAAACTCCTTGGACTTCCTCAGTAGCTGTGTGATTGGGGCCACCACTCCTGAAAATCCATCTATAAACCGCCTGTAAAAGTTGGCGAAGCCAATGAAACTTTGGACGTCCTTCACGCTTTGGGGCACCGGCCATTCTTTCACCGCCTTGATCTTTCGTTCTGCCATCTCCTGTCCCTCTGGACTCAGCATCACTCCGAGGAATTCCATGGATGTGACGTGGAAGTCACACTTGCTGAGTTTACAAAACAGCATGTTTTCCCTCAGCTTTTGGAGCACAGCTTTGACGTGGTGTACGTGCTCCTCCACACTGGACGAATAGATGAGGATGTCGTCGGTATATACGACCACGTAGATATCCAACTCCTCTCTGAATACCTCATTCAAAAAGTACTGAAAGGCTGCCGGGGCGTTGCACAGACCGAACGGCATGACGAGGTACTCAAAAAGGCCGAACCTGGTCTTAAAGGCGGTCTTCCACTCGTCTCCGTCCCTCATGCGCACCAGATGGTATGCCCCTTTCAAATCCAACTTGGTGTAGATACGAGCTTTCTTGACCTGTTCCAGAAGTACACTGATGAGAGGCAAGGGGTACCGATTTTTTATGGTTATCGCATTCAATGCCCTAAAGTCCACACAGGCTCTCAGCTCCCCATTAGCCTTCGGGATGAAGAAGAGTGGCGAGGCGGCCGGAGACTTGGACGGGCGGATGAATCCTAGCTTGAGGAGTTTATCCAGGTACCCCCGGAGATGCACGTTTTCAGGCTCCGTCAGGGCATACAGCCTGCCGCTGGGAACGCTGGCCCCTGGCACCAGGTCGATCTGGCAGTCAAACTGTCTATGTGGTGGTAGCACTTCCACCTTCACCTCATCAAATACATCCTCAAAACTGTGATAAGCCTGGGGGAGAGCCACATCTTTTTCTGCCGCTGTAGCCACCGTCTGACTCCCGCTCTCATCTGCGTCAAGGGATTCCGTTCTTATTCCACAATGCAGGATGCAATACGGTGACGTCATTTCGATGCGATGTGTTGGCCAATCCACAAAGGGGTTGTGTTTCTGTAGCCACGGCAATCCCAATATGACGCCATATTGGGGAGCTCGGATGATGTTAAAATCGATTTGTTCCAAATGGTTCCTCCCATATCTCATCGGAAGGACCCCCGTGTGCTGTCCGATGGGCCCCGTCACCAATCGCCTTCCGTCTACCGCATAGACGTCTTCGGGTACTGCTTTGGGAAGAAGCACTAGCCCTAGCCTGCATGCCTCGTTGTGGTCCATAAACATGCCAGTGGCCCCTGAATCCACCATGGCCACAACGGGTATCCACTGGTCATGCACTCCCACGTGCACCGTGATAAACAGGTGTCGTTGTCCCTTAGTGACCGAGTTGGAAAGTGAAGGGATGGATGAGTGACTCCGAGATGCCCCTTCTCTGGTCTTGGAGTCCTCTAGTTTTCCGCCGGTATGTCCACCACGGCTGTTACCGACCGGTTGGCCCGATAACGTGACGTCTTCGGTTTGGCAGGGCATTCACGTACGTAGTGGCCTTTTTTGCCACAATATAGGCACAATCCTTGTTTACGGCGTGACTCTTTCTCCGTGGCTGTGAGGCTCGCTCGTATTGCGCTGATGTCCATGGGTTCTCCCTTGGATGCGGTGGAAGTTTCAGGACTTCCCACCGTCACATAGGATGGAAGGGATTTTCCTTTTCTCCCATGATCCCCCTTTCTTTCACTTAGCCTATGTTCCAGCCGTAATACCAGGTTGATAAGGCCCTCACATGTCTTGGGTTGAGGGTCAATATGAGCCACGGCGTCCTTGAGCTCATCGCACAGCCCTTGATGGAAGAGCGCCGTCTGTTTAGCAACAGGCCACTTGGTTTCCGCAACCAGCCTTCGGAACGCGTTGAGATACTGCACCAGGTCGTTGGATCCCTGTCTCAACTCAAGCATTTCACGGTCCGCCGTGTACGAGTCAGCCCTTCTGTCGAATACCTTCAGGAATTCCTCGCGAAAAGCACCCCAATCACATAAGAGGGGGTCGTCCCTGCTCACCAGAGGTACGGCCCATTGTGCCGCGTTTCCAGCCAAATAGGATATAAGGAAAGCCACACGAGCCTGACTCGTGGGGAACGCCTTTGGTTTGCACGATAAATGTAGCGCCACTTGTGTGAGGAATACCTGCACTGTGTTAGGATCCCCACTGTACCTCTCTGGTGTTGCCAAGGGGATGGCTACCGGCATTTCCACTACTACCGCAGGGGTCTGGTTCGTGAGGGAGGTGCTGGGCGTGAGCGGGTCCAATTGGATAGCATCCAGTCTGGCTTTTACATCGGCTGCTTCTTGCCTAGAGGCAGCCACTTCAACTTGCATGGCCGCTAAAGCAGCCAGCACATCATCAAGTGTTGCCATGTCTGTTATCGACCGGGAGACAGTTAGTGTTATTAAGGTCGGATATTTTGTAACGCCCTGAACGTCTCAGGATCGTTTAACAGACACGACAATGAGGACGCAACCACTTGTGAAGGGTTAGTTCTTTTAATGAAGGCAAATAAAATACAAAGAACAAACAAAAGTTATAGTCACTGGAATCCTCCAGGCTAAGTACGTTACCAGCCCACAGCACGGATGGTCCTAACCGTCCTCTGCATATACGCCGATCCCGGCGTATGCCAACAGAGGGCAGAAATGAAATGGCCGACAATGCCAATCGGTAGGCTGTGAGGGGCACGAAGAGTGTTGGGGAGAATCGATGAGTCAGGGAAACACCCAGCCGGGGTCTCTACCTGAAGGGAGCAGCCGCTCAACCTCTTCCTCAGACTGCACCGGGACGCGGAGTCACCTCCTGGTGATGCGTCACCGATACCCCAATCACAAGCAAGAAGACTGAACCGAGAGCAGCCGCTCGATCGATCCTGTGGACTTCCGAGTCTGTAACGCGGCAAACACCTCCTGGTGTGCGTTACAGCTGGCAGTCCCTGTGTCTCTGGTCGGGCTGGGAGTTACGACTCCAACCAGCAAAAGCGCCACTGCGCTTGGACTCAGCCGAGTCAAAAAGCGAAGCTCAATGGTTGACCGGTAGAGCTTCCGGGTCCTTCACAGGTGACGATGGGGCAAGACACGGCCCAGGGAGTAACGACTCGACCTACCTCCGTTCTTGCCTTACTGGAGCACCACTCCGGAACACTGCTCTTCACGAAGCAGGTACGTCGGTGTAAACACAATATCCGACAGCCTTGTACCTCCCGGTTCCTCCCTTTATAGGGCGTGTTTTCCTTGAGTTATGTAACAGCTCTCCTGTTTACATAAGGGCGTGTTTCCCTTGAGTTATGTAACAGCTCTCCTGTTTACATAAGGGCGTGTTTCCCTTGAGTTATGTAACAGCTCTCCTGTTTACATAAGGGCGTGTTTCCCTTGAGTTATGTAACAGCTCTCCTGTTTACATAAGGGCGTGTTTCCCTTGAGTTATGTAACAGCTCTCCTGTTTACATAACCTCTCAACCGCTAAGCATCCTGGGAGATGTAGTCCGTTTTCGCTGGTTACCGTTTTCCTCCCCTCGTATGACAGGAATTCTTGACAAACCTACACCAAATAACATCAAACACTCATGGTGTTCTAGCTATACATCAGGCTGTGCAGGCGCTCATAGAGAGGTTGTTACACGATGTGGGGTCTAATGACTTTTTCCAACTCCGCTTCCAGGGGCAGGGTTTTGACACTCCTTTGTTCACCAGGCGGAAGACCCGAGATGTTTTTGACGCTGTGCAATTTTTAGAAAACCTCTCAAGGCTTTTACAGAGTAAGGCTGAACTAGTCGCCTATGGCACTTTTAGAGTCATAGCCCTTATTGAACGAGGGCATGAGGGGGGCGGTGTTTCCAGACCCTTAAAGAGCATACTATACAGTAAACTAATTGGTAAGAAACAGAGGTGGCTGCTCAACTTTAGCAACGCCTCGGCCAATACATGACTGGCGGCCAGCATCGTGGGGCTGCTGATGGATCGCAAGACCCCTGACGCTGTCATCATGTCTAGAGCTGCTGAAGCCCATGAGGTTCTTGAAATACCTCCTGACCGAATGGTCGGCTTTGGCGATATAGGTCTTTTTGAGAACTATTTCGCGGTGACGGTGAAAGTTCTTTATCACAACGGTTCCTGGAAGTACTTTACAACCGGGGGACCGGTGAGAAACAAGACCGTATATGTCCTCCACGTTGAAAATCATTTTTACGGCATCTTGAACCCTAAAGGTTTTCTGGGAACCAGGTATGTGTGCACCCACTGCGACCATATATACACCAATAAAGCACGTCACCAGTGTGAAATGCATTGTAAGATGTGTCAGAGGGACGGGCGTATAGAAGACGCCACCCTGAAGGTGAGGTGTGGCACATGTAGGATGTTTTGTCGCTCGCAAAACTGCTTGTGCATACACGAGAAATCTTACAACTGCGTCCCTAAAAAGGACTGCACCGAGTGTGGGCGATATGTGGCAGTGGATCACAAGTGCAAAGGTATGATATGTCCCCGATGCCACGTGTCTTACAAGGCCGGCACCAACCACCAATGTTATATGGTTAAAGGTCCCCCGCAGACCAAGACCGAAGACTATATAGTATTTGATATAGAGTGCACACAAGAGTCGGGGGTACACCAGCATAACTACATTTACGCACACCATCTAACCTCCGACGTCAGTTGAGAGTTTGAGGGACGAACGTTTGTTGGTGATTTCCTAAGCACTTTAATTCAAGCCAAATTCCAAGGATATACCATGCTCGCCCACAACTCGAAAGCCTATGACTCCTTCTTTATTCTACGCGACATGATTCGTGAAAAGATACAGGTGGAACTCATAACCCAAGGTTCTAAACTGATGCTGATGACGGTATGCCCTTTAAAAATACGGTTCATAGACACCCTGAATTTCCTCCCCATGAAATTGAGCATGCTGCCAAAGGCCTTCTGGTTCCCAGGATGTAAAGCTTATTTTCCACAATTTTAACACCTGGGCTAACCAGAATTATGTGGGACCTATGCCTCCTCCGGACAGCTACGGGGTTGAATACATGATGCCTGATGAGAAAGCGCGCTTTCTACAGTGGTACTCTGAAAACCGTGAAAAGGAGTTTCACTTTCAAACAGAGTTGAAAGCTTATTGTCAAGCTGATGTAATGATCCTCAGGCAAGCTTGTAACCTCTTCAGAGATGTTGTTGTGTCTATGACTAAAGAAGTCACGGTCTTGAAACCTAAGACAATGCCTAAGAAAGTCAAGGCCTTGACATCCAAAACCCCTAAAATACAACATGCGGTCGAATACATAGACCCATTTCAAAACGTCACTCTGGCATCCATGTGTATGTCCATCTACAAACACATGTTTTTAGTGCCGGAAACTATAGCTCTAGTACCGCCAGACCTCTATAACGGTAAACAGAAACGTTATTCAACCCCCTCTATCCAGTGGCTCATGCACATCTCTGAGAAGGAGGACATCCAGATTCAACATGCCTTACAGGGTGGTGAATACCGCTTGGGACCCTATTACCTGGACGGGTACTCTGTAATTAAGGGTGTGCCGACAGCCTTTGAATTCAACAGTTGTTTTTACCACGGCTGCCCCAAGTGTTAGAAACCCCACGAGTATAACAAAATGCTGGGTACCAAATTTGAACACTTATACAGACGTACTCTGACAAAGGCCCAGTATGTTGAAAATCAGGGCTTTGCTATGAGAGTTCTTTGGGAGCACGAGTGGTTAGATATGTTAAAAACTGACACAGCCCTCTGCTCATTTCTTAAGACTCATGATTACCCTCACCTTTGGAGCCCCGAGATGCCTTATTTGGGGGGCGTACAAATGCCATACAACTGTACAAGGCCGTTGGTGAGGGTGAGAAAATACACTACTATGACTTCACCAGTCTGTACCCTTTTGTGAACAAAATGAAGTTGTACCCACTGGGTCACCCCACCATCATCTATAGAGATTTTAAGCCCCTATCCGGGCTTTTCAAATGTGAAATCTATCCGCCTAAGCAGCTTTACTTCCCTGTGTTACCATGTAGAGTCGATGGTAAGCTGATGTTCCCCCTCTGTCGAACATGTGCGATGTTTAAAGAGGTTGCGGGGTGCAGACACACCGATGAACAAAGGATGCTCACAGGGACCTGGTGTAGCAACGAGCTACAAGCTGCCTTAGAGAAAGGGTACAGGTTAGGTAGAGTACACGAAGTGTGGCATTTTAAGAGCACTACAACACAACTCTTTGCCCCCTACATTAATTTGTTTCTCAGAGACAAACAGGAGGCCTCAGGGTATCCTGAATGGTGTACTAGTCAGGGTGCAAAACAGAAATACATCGCCGACTACTACGCTCATGAGGGTATCCGTTTACGCCCCCACCTGATAGAGGTCAATCCTGCACGCCGACAGTTAGCCAAACTCTGTCTCAACTCCTTATGGGGAAAATTTGCACAGCGCACAAACCTTTCAAATACTACCTTAATATCAGATCCTGATGAACTGTTCAAGTACCTGTTTGCCCCCTGCTACGAGGTGTCCAGCTGCGATTTTATCGATGACGATACCACGGCTTTGTGTTGGAAATATGCCCAAGAGTACCCCACAACGAGTAACAACATAAACATTTTCATAGCCTGCTTCACGACAGCCCACGCTCGTCTAGAGCTTTATGGGGTTATGGATAAGCTCCAGGATCGCTGCTTGTATCACAATACAGATTCAGTGATTTTTCTCAGCAAGCCTGGGGATGAAGACCCTCCTCTAGGAGATTATCTGGGTAATCTAACCAGTGAGCTAGATGAGGATGAGTATATAAAAGAATATACTTCCTCAGGGCCTAAAACATACAGTTACCGTACCAACAAGAACAAGGTTTGTATGAAGGTCAAAGGGATAACATTAAATGTCAGCAACACCCTAAAAATCAATTTTGATAGTCTGAAGAATCTGGTGCATGAATACGCTACAGCAGACGATTCTGAGAATGCTAAAATCATAGTCGTGAACCAGCCCTGCATAGTCAGATCCAAAAAGAAGTGGGAAATCACAACCCAACCTCTACATAAAACATTGCGAGTTGTTTTTGATAAAAGGGTCCTGACCAGCGACTATAAAACACTGCCTTATGGTTATTAGACCCATTAGAGAGACAACCGCCACAACATGGACACCCGGTTACAGCATCCGTTCTCCTGCGTTCTAGCAAGTCCCTCAAACTGCGGTAAAAGCTACTTTATAAAAAAGCTCTTAGAAAATGCCGACTCTGCTTTATCACAAACCCCTAACAATATTGTATGGCTTTATTCATGCTGGCAGCCTCTTTATACAGACTTGGGCCGTCGGTCCCCCCATATCAAATTTATAGAGGGTATACCGGATAACCTCAACGATGATGAGCTACTGCCCCGACCCATGTAAATATGATAATTGTTGATGACCTGATGCATGAAGGGGGTGATCATCCGGAGTAGGAGAGAGCTTTTACTCAATATTCACATCATCGCAATCTAAGCATCTGCTGCATTGTGCAGAACTTGTTTTACAAGGGCAAGAACAGTCGGTCTATAGCTCTCAACGCTTCATACCTTGTTTTATTTAAAAACCCCCGTGACAAACAACAAATATCCGTCATAGCTAAACAGATGTACCCCGGAAACACACACTTCTTCATGGAGGCCTTTAGCGACGCTACATCAAAACCCCACGGGTACCTGTTGGTAGACTTAAAAAATGAAACTCTAGAAGACTATAGACTAAGGGCTAATATTTTTCCCCCAGAGCTCCCTGTAGTTTACACCCCAAAGCCCAAGACTAGGCCCTATAAAAAGCAACACTGATGTCTTTTAGAGCCATTTACAGTTCAGCCATTATAACGCTCAGTGGTGACCATGTCTGCCCGCCTACGTCGCAATCTAGCGCTCCTGAAAATGCTTGCTACCGCCAGCCCCCAACACAGAAAGGCCATCCTGGGCTACGCTTCTGACGATTTAGTGTCTGCCATTTCAGAAATAGCCCTAAACACCCTAAAAGGCAATGTTCCTATATCAAAGCGTCAGTTACAGGTGTTGAAGAAGAAGAGGGGTCTTATCAGGAAGCTCAGTAATAAAAGGGCCTCGCTCATCACAAAGAAGAAACTGGTGAAACAGTCTGGGGGTTTTATAGGTAACTTGTTGGGCATTGCTATACCTATAATTACAAGCCTCATCACGGGGCGGTGATGGAACATGCCACAAAAATGTATCTGGTGCCTAGACAGCAAATGGAGCATCTGGGGTCTTCCTCAGACAACGCCTGGGAGATACGTAGAAATGAGACTCTACGCCTGGATACTGAAATTCAAGACATTTTGAGCAGGACTGATCTAAATCCCTACGACAAGGCTAACCTTTACACAGCCACTCTCAAAAAATTCTTACATTCATACACCATGTGGAATACCGAGAAAAACAAGCTGACTCTATATACCCCAGACTCTGAACAACCACCAGTTCCAGTCAATGCCCTGCAACCCCTACAACCGCCTCCCGATCTTGCGACATCCTCAGATACCTTTGTTGGAGATCTCTTAAAAAATATAGGTCAAAGGCACAGAGGGGCTGCGCAGATGCTAATGAGTAAACTAGCCTCTTCTAAAGACCTGACCTCTTGGAATGAACGAGGAGAGTTTCTCTACAAGGGCCAGCCGGTTGCAGGGTCGCATATGTACGATCTAGTCAAAGGTCTCACGCACCCCAAAATCCTAACGCCTCAAAATGCACCGAGAGGGTGGGAGCAGTTTCTGAGGGCCGCTGCTGAACTCAATATACCCTCCACGCTTGTTGTCAATAATGAACACCGAAGACTGTTAGACACTTTGAAGGACCCCCTACTACCATCGCCTACAGGTTCTGAAGCTCGAAGGCTATCCCCGACATGGTCGACCCCTGCAGCATCGGTGCCGCCCCGCAAAAAGACTATGCCCAAACCCCTCACGTGGATTACGCCTTGAGGGTTCCACAGACTTTTTGAATAATTGTGTGTATTATATGTATAAACGTTCCTGGTGTTTTCTACTTCATTGGTTTCTTCAATAAAGTTTGTGAAACTAATGACCCCACTACCAACCTGTTTGTAATAAACACATGTTATAACTTTTCAATCCATCTCAGTCGTCTTTTAAAAGATTTAAGGTGTATGTATATTGAAATACGGAGTCTGAATACATGTTTTTTTAGAATATAATGTCTTTATTTTACATGTTCAACATTAAGCATACGACTGTTATAAACCCTTACAGTTTTGACAAGCTGCATATTCTGTTTTCACAGGTCTGACCGACGACCTTGTGTTTTCTTTTACATATTTCACAACTATACTGTCATTGTTAACAAGATCCCTCGAATATAGATTTAAGAAATTTCTAAACGAAACACCCTCTGACATTTTACTGATAAAATAAATACAGTGTTCCCCGCATGTGATGGCCATGGAATCCTGCACCCTCAGCTTGTTATACTCCACCACCGCTGCAGCTTTTTTCACAAACTTGAATATGGGCCGTGTATAGAGTCTGTGTTCAGGGAACTCTGCTGTACTGTCAACCACTGTAACCTTGTCCCTAGCTATAAACAAGGCGGCCCAGTGTGTCCCCGCCTGGTCATGCGGGTCTGTGTTAAAGACTAGGGTGCACGCTCTTTCTGGCCCTATTTCGCTTGGTAACCCATCGCTAGGGAAAACACCCAAAAAGTATTTCCTAGCGTATTTATGTCTGTTTAAGAAGTCACGTATCTGCACAGTATCCATTTCGCAAATGTTTTTAAAGATAGTCAAACAAAATCTGTCTTGCGTGGTTGATCTGAATGATGCTGTCGAATACCGAGAATACGACCATGTTCACATTAGCCGCCAGCGGGTCGGCGAAACATATTTCAGCTTTTAGATTCCCATTTTTGACCAGGTTGTAGTGATCGCCATCTTCCATGTCCGGTGTCAGGTCGAATGCGAACAGCGTGTATCCGCTCCCATAGCCTTCTCTTGACACGGCTACACCGCAGTCCCTTTGATGCTTTCCTGTTATCGAAACCAGACCCTGATATTCCCTGATGTAATGACGGGCTGCAAAACTGGGTGTGTAGGGTTTTGCAGGAATCACATTACCCTCATGGACCAGCACCGCGTAGTTGATGTTGTAGTGTTTAAAATTGAAGGGGTTTGAGGCATAGGTACCGCTAAAAGCTGTATTGTCCACAAAACCTATGATGATGAGTTTGGGTAGCTGACCCAGAAATAAATTCTGCTGCTGTGTTAAGTGGGTTCCTGCAGGGATACTGAATACCTTCAGAGATACTCTTTCCACAGCGTACTTGGCGTTGGATATTTGTAAAGCTTCGGCGTGCGCCAGTCTGACGCTCGGTGGCACTTTCACTCTCTTTACAAACAGGCTCGCGGCCAGGATGCTCAGCTTGTAGTGTTCCGCATCCCCGCTGATGAGGCAGAATGAGTCCTTGTTGCGAGTGAGCTTGAGCTTAAGATCAATTCCATTGATGAGCAGTTTATCTTGGAAGAAGAGGTCTGAATGTATGCGACCTAGGAGGTCAAAGGTACGACTACTTGCCGCCTGCCCTGCTCTTTTTATAAAACCCTTATTGGCTCCATCCAGAGCTGTGATTTCAAACTGTCTGTATGTATCCCGGTGAAACAGACCCGCTGAAAGTTGTGTGTCAAGGGCATCGCTACTGTAATTTAGAATGCTCTCAATGTAGGCTCTGTAGGCGTACATGTTATCGTTCTGGGTGATGAGTCGATCACCCAAGGTGATGTCCACTTGGTTAAACAGGGTAGCTAGCGGGTAAGCGATCGTTGCCACTTTAGCATCGTCTTCAATGACGGTCCCATCGGCTTTGACGATTTTACACATAAGATGTAGCAACGTGTTGTTGAGATCCAAATACATATCCGTGGACCCTGACACAAAAAACTCTATGGGGGCCAGCGGCGTCAATCCTGCTAAAGGTGATACCTCCATGAAGAAGCTGTTTTCGATGCTTGTCTGCGTGGGTTTTAGACTAAACAAGTCTAACTCTGATTTGGCGCACTCTCCTGATCCACAATGTACGAAGGCCATAGTGCTGTTTACGAGGCTTTAACAAATATTTACTTTAGAGCCGTTTCGCTTCTTCGCAGCTCTCTTCCTTCTTGGGACTCTTCTTTTCTGAGTGCGTTTTGAAGAGCTCCTCCTTTTTTTATAGGGGGCCAGAGGGCCCCTGCGTCTGGAAACCCCATGTTTCCTTTTGACACTCGTGCGTGGTTTATACATCAAACCCGCTCCTTCTTGAGGTTGCTTGTTCATGCGCTCTGCAACCGCCGATGTAACAGACCCCACCACCTCCTGGGCAATGTTCGTGGCAGCCGCCTTAACATGGGGTTTTGCAATTTCATAGCCTCTTCTCAGGAAAGGCATAGCTCTTCTAAACAGACTTCTAAAGAATCCTCCTAATCCAGCCCCGTACATAACAGGTGACCCTTGAAAGTATGGCGGTCCTCCATAACCGGCTTGACTTCTGTAATAGTCTCTGTACATAGACGGATCTCCGTAGGTTTTCATAACCACCATTCCTGCTGCTTAATATTCCCTGTCGTGTCTAGGCCTTAAATGAAGTTTGACAATAACTTTCCCGTATTTAAAGGCCACCGGCTCAGACTGATCATCGTAGATCATAATTGAAATAGTGTCAAAATGGTTTTTAGAAACTGCGACGTAGTCAGGTTTGTTAAATTGGATGTTGACCATGGTATTATTATCACCCTGTACATGAACACATCTTAACAGCGGCGAGTAACTATCCCCGATTCTCTGAGCCTCTACAATATCACCATACACATAGAGCGTGTAGAACCCCCCGTTAATATCGGGGCACGTGTGATCTTGTTCCACCGGACTTTTCACATGTTGTACTGTCCCTAAAACCCTTTTTAATTTACCGGAGCAGTTAAACAGGGTATTGCGATTTATGGATTTGAGAAACACCTTCCTTCTAACGTTATCTAGCACCAGATGAATATTCGGCAGCGGTTCTATGAAACGCTTGGGTAGTAGCCGTGAGGGAAGGATACGTTTATGACTTTGGGGTCCTGTTCACGCTTGAATTGGAACCTGGTTTCGGCCGCTGTAAAGGTATTCCATGTTCTAGGGTACTGGATTTCTGTTAGGGCAACCTCCCAGTCCCCTTTCAGGTCCACAGGCTTAGCCAATTTGACGGTGTAATTAGAAATCTGATTGTTGGGGAACATGCCCTTAGAGGCGTTGGATGGTAAGGTTATATAAAAGGGTTTTGTCTCCATCGTATCAGCTGTTTTGAGCTCACACACCCTTCAGGGAACTGGCCAACACCCAACTGTTAAATTTCTCAGGCCATCCCCGCCATTTGACATATGCCTGGCTCTTAGCCCCGCTACCTTTCCTTTTCAGAACCTTTTCAACCCTGTACACCTTGTTCGGATCATCTGGCACTTTTTGTAACTCTTCCTTGTAAAAAACCCCAGACACCGTTTCCCCATCGTAGTCCTTTAACCTGTAAATATACAGCCCTTCCTTAAGCTCCACACTTTCCACTATAAATATTTCATCGCTAAAAGTCTGCTGGTAACCCTTCATGAAGACTCCTTTCAATTTTGAAATCCTTACGTGATCACCTTTTTTAAAAACAGGCTTCTTCACCTTTGTATCGAAATTACGACCATACACATTTCTCCAAACAGTTAACGAATTACTAGGTGTCACATATTCGGGGGCCCTTTTGATGGTCCTATGATAACTGGCATTATATACAGCTAAGAAAGCCTGCAGGACATCCACGTATCTGTAGGTGTTGTGGCCCGTAAAATACCTCCACATCTTAGACTTTAAGGTTCTGTTAAACCGTTCTACAACAGCTGCTTTTACCTCCGTGTGTGTTACAAAATGTTGAACATTGTGTTGCTTTAATAATTTCTGAAATGCCTTGTTTAAGAATTCTTTTCCGGCGTCTGTTTGTAGTTTTTGAGGAATACGCCCCTTATCGAAGATGGCTTTAAAAGCGGCTGTGACGCTAGCCCCACTTTTATCACGCAGCGCCTCTGCGTAGGCGTACTTGGACAACACATCTATGACGGTTAATATATAACAAGATCCGTTGTTATGTTTTGCTATATCTTGTAGACTTATTATGTCCGCTTGCCATTGATAATCTATTTGCGCATTAACGATTGTTGGGCGTCTCTTAAAATGTCTTCTGGCCGGTTTATGCAGTGAATACGCCTCCTCGCCTGATAACCAAGTCTTCACAGCTTCTCTGCTTACCGACTCCTTTTCATCCACAGCCCTTCTATATAGAGCTTCGGCGCTCCCCAAGCTACCAACTCCCCTAGTATCGTAATAAAGTTTTCTTAACACGCCCCCCTGCATGTTATCAGCCGTTACACAATGCAATGAATGACGCTTGTTTTGTGTAAGAACATTTTATTAAAAAATAAAGACTATTAGCAAAATCATAGACATTGGTTTCATATCTTTTCACATTCTGCATAGTACGACTTAACACAGCGTCACCCCTTTTGGGTTTAACATTCTACTAGTTTGTTCTAAATACACGCTATCATGTAACGTTACATAAGAACCTGCTTGAAACAGTCTTCGGGGGGCCAAAACCCTGCTTGTCTATTTGTTTTATACACATTACACATACGCCTTGCTATGAGTCTTTCTATCATCCTTCTATTGAACGCAGTGTCCATTCTCTGCATAACGGTTAGTTTTGAGCTCGGGTCTAAGGCGTATCGGATCTCATTGAGTGCCCCTATCAAGATCATCAACATATCGGGGTGGACATATTTCTTTTCATTGTACAAACCATACACAACCCTTAGCAGTTTATATACCTTGTAAGGGTCTAGCAAAGTACAAATATAACGTATTGTTCTTGTTCTGTATGATTCACACAAGCATTCGTGCGCCGCCTGCTGAGGATCTTTGATTTGATGACCTTGACAAAGGCTGTAATAGTCCCGTTTGACACAATTTAGTACCACCGACGCGGCGAAAGCCTTAACTGCCTGTCGGGCGTCGTCGGGCAATCCTTGCTCTTCCTTTTCACACGCGTCAGAGCCGCATACACACTTATCGCAGCCCTCACGGTTTTGACTTATGGAACTTTCAGTTTGTTTTGAACACCACAGACAATTGAAAATTACATTGTTCGCTTTTGCAGGTCGCCACCCTGACACATGCCTCCACTCTGTAGCAGACCTTTTGGGGGTCTCTCTCTAGGTTCAAAAGACGAGAGAATGACAATACGTTAGTTGAAGAAATAACATACATCATTTTTGTAACAATCTGCTCATAACATTTTCCTACTAACCTCTGCATTTTCACAGCCCTCTGCGGAGGCTCTGAAATCTTGAGAGTCGCTAATGTCCTGCGAGGCCCCATCATCTTCTACGCTTGTCCCAGGCTGTTGCAGACCTTCCTTCTCTGCAGCCGTATTCTCCTGTAGGTCCATGTCTTCATAGACGGCTGTGTTAGGGGGTTCTACAGCCTCTTTACCATAGTGCATTATGAAGTATGTGCATCCAGAGGGTTTTGCTCTCTAGGGGTCAAAAGAAGAAAGAATGACAATACCTTAGTTGAAGAAATAAAATACATCATTTTTGTAACTACCTGTTCATAACATTTTCCTCCTAACCTCTGCATTATCACAGCCCTCTGCTGCGGCTCTGAAATCTTGAGAGTCGTTAATGTCCTGCGAGGCCCCAACATCTTCGACGCTTGTCCCAGGCTGTTGCAGACCGTCCTTCTCAGCAGCCGAATTCTCCTGAAGGTCCATGTCTTCACAGACGGGTGTGTTAGGAGGTGCTACAACTTCTTCAACACCCTCCATGTCCACTGAGCTGAGGCCAGCAAGCACACTGTCACTACACGATCCCTCACTTTCGCTGCTGTCGCACTTAACCGGGACCATCCGACATCCGTAATCCTTGAGCCTAAGTTCTTCCATAGGCCTACACAGACCGGTGCCAAAACCAGTAACGTCGCAGCCCATATCCCGAGGTGTTTCTTATTGAGCATTCTCGTCCATTACCAGAGGTGTTAAGCTGCGGTAATATCTATTGATAAGGGTCTAGGAGCCATCCACCCCGGTGCTTTTCACGAACGGGTTGTATCTCTTCATTTTGGCTGTGGGTCCCTTTTCGTATTCAAACATCTGCTTGCTGTACACGGCTCTTGCCACATGCTTATATGTATTCTAAGAAGCCACAACCCCTAAAGGAGGCGTACACCTCTACAACACAACACGGTCACGTGGCCTCAGGACTGCCCCCGCAGCTGTTCCCCTGCAGCTGTCTGCAAACCCCCCACAGCCATGTCCATTTTTGCTGCCAGGCCTGTCAAATTTAAGGCCAGAATTTAAGACTAGACATGTCAAATTTAAGACTCGACCTGTCAAATTTAAGACCAGCGTTTGCTACCAGACCTGTCACTTTTGCGGCCAGGAAAGTTTGATGGAAGCTATACCTACTTACTACTCAGGATCTTCTCTTTGTATCTGGCAGGAACAACAAGTTTAAAATCTCCTATTTCCGAAATGTAGAATTAGTGCTACAAAGGTCTTCAAGAGGACCTGCGATGGATGCCACTTCTGCCTTCCGTAAACTGGAGGCGGCACATGGGTCATGTAGTACGGTCATACTGCTGTGAGACGCACACTCACCGGAAGTGAAACCAGGCCATGCGGACACTTTCACAATACAACAGCCGGGAATGCACTTTTCGGTAAAAAAAACACATTCCTTCCTCCTAATTTAACAAATAAACGACTCACTGAAGAACAGGGGCCAGCTTCGATCGGTAAACAGCCATTACATCGACTTTTTTACTTTGTGAAACCATTACAACGCATGCATTACCACACATGCATTGTACATCACAAAGTCATTACTACACATTTTTTTAGAACACTTGGTCATTTACCATACATGCATTTACAAACAATTTTGTTGTAAAGGTATGTATGGTAAATGACCATGAGTTCTAAAAATATTTAGATGATCCACGTCGTTGTAAGGAAACAGAGGCTGTTCTGTTTCCCCACAACGATGTGCACCGCCCCTCAGAGTCGACATGAAGCATGAACCATGAGGAGAGAGGAACCATGAGGAGTGAAACGTAAGGGGGATTGGGCATGAGGTGGTGGTTACTTTTCTAGGGTTTAGGGTAGTGCAGTGGTGTTTGGGTAGTGTAGGGGGTCATGCTTGGGGTAGATTTAGGGTTTAGGGTAGTGCATTGGTGTTTGCGTAGTGTAGGGGGTCGTGCTGGGGGTAGTATTTTAGGGTTTAGGGTAGGGTAATGGTGTTTGTGTAGGACAGGGGGTCGTACTTGGGGTAGATGTAGGGTTTAGGGTAGTGCAGTCGTGTTTGTGTAGTGTAGGGGGACGTGCTGGGGTAGTGTTTAAGGGTTTAGGGCAGTGCATTGGTGTTTGCGTAGTGTAGGGGGTCGTGCTGGGGTAGTGTTTTAGGGTAGTGCAGTGGTGTTTGGGTAGTGTAGGGGTCGTGCTGGGGGTAGTGTTTTAGGGTTTAGGGTGGTGCAGTGGTGTTTGGGTAGTGTAGGGAGTCGTGCTGAGGTAGTACTTTAGGGTTTAGGGTAGTGCAGTGGTGTTTGGGTAGTGTAGGGGGTCGTGCTGAGGGTAGAGTTAGGGTTTAGGGTAATGCAGTGGTGTTTTGGTAGTGTAGGGGGTCGTGCTGGGGGTAGATTTAGGGTTTAGGGTAGTGCAGTCGTGTTTGGGTAGTTTAGGGAATTGTGCTGGGGTAGTGTTTTAGGGTTTTGGGTAGTGCAGTGGTGTTTGAGTAGCGTAGTGAGGATCTGAGCTGAGCAGCTCGCCCGGAGGCTTCCCCCCTATTCTACTCTCTTCGGCGAAATGAAAATGACATTAATGACATTAATGATGCCAATGGTTGGCGTTTTGCGATGTGTATAAGGAATAAAAAGGCTTTCACTAGCTACGAGCAGGCTACGTGGCTCCCTGATGAAAAGAACCTAATCAGGCTTGCAGTCGGATACACTGATACAAGGACACAGCGTTGGAGGCAGAGGCGGAGGCAGAAGACGCCGACGATAACTTTCGCTAAGGCGAGGGTTACCCGGCTCCCTCGACAAACTCCAAAAGAATACTCAAATAGCCCGGGCGGTGGCTGGCTAAGTAATTGCACCCGCATTGCCTCCTTATTCATCTCTCTTACCTGGCAATTGAAGATGTCCCCGAAGAACCCACAGCGAGCAACACGGCATAACAAACAGCCGATAAGACCTGCGGCGTCCCAAACAGCAAATGCACGAACGAACGGAGCACTAACAGCTGTGCTCTCTAACGCTCCAATCAACGACGATGAACCAGCGTCAAAGAATAACAGACGCTCTCCCATCGAGACAGGAAGGGTTGATACGGAGCCCTCACAGGGGAAAGGGAGTTCAAGCAAGCAAATATTGAAACCTTCGACCCTGCTCACTGATTTACTCCGAAAAGGGCCTGATGGAGGCTCAACTACCACACAGACAACGAGATCTCCGGTAAGAGGGGGCGGGGGAGCGCATTCAGGAGACAAGGCATGCAACTCCATACAGAATTTAGAGCTCATAATTCAGAAAGATGCCATCACTACTATTACGAGTAACGAGGAGGGGATAAATACCTACAATCCACAGGGGGTCAAACAACAAAAAAAGACAGAAGCCTCTATATGTATCACCCCCTTAGGACACCAAACGATCTCTACCGACTCCATAAGGGAACACATAGTGGCTGCCACAACGGGTTTTCTAGAAATCTCCTCCCCCGACACTGACTCAAACTTAACCCCGACACCGCTCTGCCCGGGGGTATACCCCGCCCTCTTGGATATACCATTTACTACGGAGCTTATTGATAGATCGAAAGGTCCCCTGCAAGACATAGGGATACCTGTGGCAGAAGCACTTGCACTAGCACCTGTTACTGAACCCATTAAACCTTGCAATGACTTGGAGCTAGATTCTCCTGCGGGCCTGGTGTGGTAAATAAAATATTACGCTCTATGTATTTCAGAATATCAATAAGATCATGCATAAAGCAAGAGGCTGAGTCTGTGGTATCAGGTTCATAAAGGGATTTATTCCAATAACTCGAGTCAAAGGGAGAATATTTCCATCACCAAAATTGGATCTGGAAAGGGGCTCAAAAGTATTCTCAATATTCTCAAAACATTATTCACAGAGTACAGTATATATACATTTCTCAATTGTACGTAAGCAAAAGAGCAAGAGAGAATGAGATAAGAGCATGTGGGCGTGTAAGTAGGCGTGAAGGTGGGCGTCCATGTGGGCGTCCACTTGATGATAATGGGTAATTTGTCATGTGTGGGTGGATACCTGGAGAATCCTGCAATGTCAGCAGAAATATTTGGCAGAGATGCGTGCGCAGTCGCATGACGTGTGATAGACGTGCAACTAGAGGGAGAAAGGGACTTGACATTTAGCTCTACATGTGGAGACAAAAGTCTGGGGTTATGTCAACCTAATCCCAAATCATATCTAACATCCTATGTTTAAAGAACTGTGTTATCCAAAAAGAAAGGTCTCTCGAACAAAATCTATTCTATACTGACTGTGAGTGTGTGTACAAGCGTCTAAGTGTCTACACTAGATGCGAGGGCAGGAATCTTCCATAGTAACAGGGCTATGAATTACTTGCATAAAGACAGAGAAGCCGGGCCCTTTGCTCGGTAGCTGGAAGAATGTTTACTTAAACTACTAGACAGGAATGCATTGGATAGGGACAGAGGAGATAATCTTGAAGGTGAAATACAGTTCTTGGCAGGCGACGGGCTGGATCAGGCACCGTTAGCCGCGCAGGGAGTGAGACAAAGTTCATGGTCACAGATGCAGGCTCAGACTGGAGCTTTCAGAGGCAGAAGGCAGGAAAAGCTTGATGGCAGAATCAGGGCCTACTCGCCTGGACTGAAAAATAGCATAAGTGAACCATATAAAGCCGGTGGCCTTTCGTACTTAGGAATGGAATATCCGGCCCATTCATGGCGGATCTGAAAGAGGACATGTTAACGGTGGACGCACATGTATTTGCGTCTTCATAACTGGAACTGGAGGGAACATACATGTACTTGTGATTTATACATGAAACCGTTGGGGTCCAAGATAGGGGACATAACTGATCATAAAAATCCATATTTCCACATTCCCTCCTTGTCCCCTACTTGCCCGTCAAGAGATATCAATCTTCATCAATCCATTGATCTGTTCATATAGCATCATTTGTTCTTCTTTTTTCTTCTGGGACGAACGAAATCTTGGTGGTGGAATACACGATGTGGCACACAGACCACAAATCGCTGGTCCACATTGTAGGCATAAGCAGCAACTGAATAGTATGAGAAAGCCAATACCTAGGAAGGATAGGACCCTCCATCCAAAGGTAGATAATACACTCCAAAACCAACCAGACCAAGTCCAGGTGCCTGGATTCTGGTGTATCTGGCTTACAATCTTATGAAGGCGAGTTATGGCTTTATATACAGATGGCGAATTTTCTGGTATGAAAAATGCAACAGCTTGATTTGATGACCCTACAAGCTCCGCCCCTATCGGCCAGGATAACGTCAAGGACAAGACTATTTTGAAGCACAACAATCCGCATAGCAGACTGCTCTTCTGTTAAATTGCCTAAGGCGGAAATAGTTTCGTTCACTACTGCTTCAAGGGTTCTGGTTAATCTACGTATCAGCTTACTATTGGTAACTGTACCTATATAGGGAAAGAAACCTTTATTGAAATCTGTGTATTTTTCCCATGCTGTTTTAGTGTAATCGACAATTGGGAGATCTCTCTGCTGTCTATTGTGTACTAAATGAGTATTTCTATGATAATCAGGAGGAGCTAGGAAAACAGGTGGTAGGAGGAATGCTATGTAACAGGTACCATCCCAATCTAGAGGTAGGCGTATATATACGGTCTGCCCACATATAAAGTAGGAATGACGAGAAGCTCTAAATGTAGACTTGCCTTGATCACTGAATTTTATTACAGTGGTGCATTTACTATGGCCCATGTGTATGGAGCCATTCTTTCTTATACATAATTCCCCTTTTACTGGGAATACGGACATGGCGGGCAATATTGGTGTAGCTTCAGATTCAACGTTCAGGATCATGAGGTTAAGTGTAAAATTACCTAATCCATATACTTCATTTTCTAGATCAGTTCCTGTTCTTTTGGGAAGTCCCTCCTTGTTAGGGTAGCAGACTTTAAGCAAAACTAAGTTCAGGTTTCCCCATACCCAGTTGTCTTGATAAACTGCGGAATTCGAATCTAGGGAATTAATCAAACTAAACCATGCTCCACAGGAGCCATTGTGTGTGAACGGATAGAGAAAGAGGGGCAAAACTCCCTTATAGTTCTGATAGGGGGGGAGTCGGCCACAGACCCAGCAGTCTGTAGCATTGCTAGTCTGATGTGAATGGTGCAGCATCTGAATAAAGGTATTGTTGCGTAAGGCAAGTCGATATGATAGCTCATAGGATGGCAGATCACTAAATGTGTGCTTTATGGTATCATTAGTGGAGGAGTATAAGAGTGAGGCAATAGGAGGAAAAATAGCATGTAGTATTAAGCTGATACATATTATCGTGATGCACATCTTGCTTTTTCTTATCAATATTATTGTCCAAGATCTTATGCAAGCCAGAATACATGTTCAACCGCTTCACCACCTAGTGGACTTAATTGATCAAACGGGTTCTGACTTCTTAGATCAAAGTTTAGCTTTGTGGAAACTTCTGGGGAGTCTCCTCTAGAAAATGGTGTTCAAAATCCAAAATCCAAGTTTAAAGTCTTTTTCCTTTGTAAAAGAGTGGTGAAGGTGCACTTTGACTTTAACGGCCGTCCCCGTGGTCCAGAGCACTGACTTTGGCGCCTTTCATCCAGGAGCGATGGAGTATTCTTTGACCTGGGTGTTGTCAGGGAAGGCGGCAGCAACCTGCGAACAACAAGAGAGTAGTGCAGACATCAAGGAAGCCAGGTAATCTGTCAGCATGTTATTATCTTTTAGGCATTGGAGTGCCCCACATATTTGGTGGTCTACCAAAGACCACTTCATAGGGAGATAAGCCTGTTCTAGAATGAGCTACCATTCGCATGTAAAAGAGGGCAACCGGCAGGGCTACCATCCAATCTTCACCTTTGTCTGCGCAAATTTTTAATGTCTGTTTATGTCTTTCTACAAGGCCTGCTGCTTCAGGATGTCGCACACAATGGAATTTCCAGGTATACCCTAACAGAAGGGACACCTGCTTCATTAGTACCAGGACATATTTGTAACCTCTACATCTGTTTATTTGGATATAATCCATTTGGAGCACTTCAAAAGGGTGGTCAGGTGGATGGAATCCACCTTGTTCCATCGGAATGCCTTTACCTGCATTGAATTGGCAACAGATCATACATGTTCTGACCTTTTGTTTCGCTGCTGCACGCAGGTGCTTGTTGAACCATATATTCTGTAAGCTATCTATCATTGCTTTCTCTCCTAAGTGTGCAGGACTATGTGCGGTATTTATGATTATTTGTACCATTGAATCAGAAAGAAACCATGTGGATTTGCCCTTTGTCATCCAACCCTGATCAGTCAGTACCCCTCCTTGTTCCGATCATTTCTTTAATTCGTCTACAGTAGCATGTGTCTGTATGTCTTGTACATCCTTGGAAGGATCCCTAACTGTCATGGCTTTGGACACTTATTGAACCTGTAACTTTGTCATGTCTAGTGGGGTCTGAGCTGTCTGTTTAGCTGTTCGGTCTGCCAGATCATTGCCTTGGGAAATGGTATCTGTGGCTCTAGTATGTGCTTTACATTTTAGGATAGCTATGGCTGTTGGTAAATGTATTGCTTCCAGTAGGGCTTGAATATGGGGGCCATGCTGTATCTTGGCCCCATGAGAGGTCAAGAAACCTCTTTCTCGCCAGAGAATCGGTGTAAATGTTTACTCTCAGGTGCTTAGCTCTTATGCACGCTTGTGTCAGGGCGATGAGCTCTGCTGCTTGTGCTGACAATATGTCTATTCTTTTAGTCTCTATTATTACAGTATCAGTAGTCACTGCATATGCTGCCACTAATTCTCCCGCCCCTGTCCTCATGCATGAGCCGTCAACATATAGTGTTAGGTCGGGGTCTGGGAGTGCAACGTCTGTCAAGTCTTGTCTTGGTTTAGTCACGGTATGTATTACTTCAACACAGTCGTGTGGTGAAACGCTTTCTGTACTGGAGGGCAAAAGGGTAGCAGGATTCAGTATGTTGCATCGTCTGATCTCTATGTGTGGTTGAAATAACGTTGGCTCATAGCCTGTCAGTCTAGCTACAGTCAGGTGTTGTGTTTGTGTCCGGTTCAAGAGAACCTCTACTGCGCGTGGTACTTGTACTGTCAGAGGGTGGCCCAGCACTATCAAGTCACTTTGTCTTATGGCTAAGGCCGTTGCTGCAACTGATTTTAGGCACGCAGGCAAAGCCTGTGCTACTGGGTCTAATGTACTAGAAAAATAAGCACAGGGCTCGTGTTTTCCTGCATGATCTTGTGTTAGGACAGATAGTGCTGTTCCATCCCGCTCTGTCACAAAAAGCATAAACGATTTGTTGTAATCAGGGTTTGCTAAAACTGGTGCTTGACATAAAGCTCTCTTTAATTCTTCAAATGCCACAGTGTGTTCTTGAGGACTTTAGTCTTTTTGTGTCTTGGGCTGGGAAAAACCAGAAATCAATTGAATACGTTCCGGTGCCCACAACTAATTCCCCTGAAAGATCACAATAAAACATGAGAAAAAGGGGAAAGCACCATACCTATTTCCTCGACTTAATTTCTAAGGGGGCTAATTTCTAAGGGGCTTAATTTCTTAAGGGGCTAGCGGGAAGCGAACCTCCTCAGGGGCCAGCAGAAAGCCAATATTCTCCTCCTTCCCCCCCTTTTTGACAGGAGGAAATCTGAAACAGATTTCACTGCTGTCAAACACTATCAAACCCTGTGTCTTGTCAACACTATTAATCCCTGTGTGTAGCTACTGGGCGTAAGCAAAATTATAGGAGATACACAGCGTATTTGAAACGGCGAGAAATCCTTCAAATTAATGTACAAACCTCATTGTGTTAGCTCATAAGCTGGCCAAATGACATCTCATATGCAAATGTCCCTATTACATGAACCTACACCAACCTGAAGTCAATATTAATGCTAGTAGGCCCTAATAGGAATGCTAAATTACCTAAATATTCGGAAAACCAAGTTTAAGAACAGTTGTTAATGTTGATAATTAATAATTTATCTGCTAAAGAAATCAGTCATTTTGCAATAATTTCCACCTATACAATAAATAGCCTAATTTAAAAACAAGTCAACTTTTGGGGCCACCACTTACAAGAATGAGCTTACTAAAGCAAACTTTAAAAAGGAAATCCTGTCAGATATTTTCTCATTACCCTAAATACCGAGCCTCATTTGTCACTCTGTGGTGGCAGTCCTTATTTAAAACAGGCCTTTCAAGAGTTAAGATGCGAGTGCACAGATCATAAGTGTTCCTTAATGTCCAATCTGGAAACATATGACCGAGGCTGCCTGTCTATAAGAGAAAGGCAGTTATGTGAAAAATATTTTAGTCTTGCATAATTTTTCCTTTTATTTCATTCATCTCCAACACCAATTAGACATACACTGATAACGTGTTGTCTGCTATTTTGACAGCATGATAAAGGTAATATCACGTCTGTGAAATTTAGTAATTGTGAACAAGTTCCAGCCAAGCGCTGTGCAAAGATCGCCGTCGTCACGACTATCTCTGTACTTGCACAGGAGAACTTGGTATTAAACGCTAAACAGACTGGTCAATACAACACAAAAACAAAACATATATAAAATACATATGCCAAGCCATCAGTATACCAAGCACAGAAAGCATAGACAATTGCACTAACATATATAAATGAGCAGCGATGCGCAATTACAGTACCTACAGCTCAGAGGCGAACATTCTGGCCTGCTTAATTTGTCAGGCTTTTAATCAATAATTGATTTACCTGCCCTATACACCCCCATCTGAAATCACCGTGTCAAGTCTGACACACAGAATCAGCAAGAATAATCAAAAACGAAGAACACACGGACCTGTTTGGTTTCTTTTATAAAAACAGAATCAGCAATAATAATCAAAAACGAAGAACACACGAACCTGTTTGTTTTCTTTTATAAAAATGAGCTATGCATCTTCGTCAACACAATGTACCCTAATGCCCCAGACGAAGACGCACCTCTCATCTCTCCTCACAGACTTTTAACCACTGGATCATTTATCCAATGCAACTGGTGGCAGCTTGTGGCCACAATTCAAAAATGTCTGAATTTGAAAATCGTTTTTATATAGGCACATAGCCCTTAAAATTCCAAGCAAGAGCAACATTTTACTTTCTGGCCAGAAGCAATATAACATTTGCTAAAAAATAAAACAAATCTTCTCCATAGACATTTCCTCGGGGCACTCGTTTTGCACAGAATAGAACAAGGGAATCTTTCTCGACTTACATTTCTCAGCTGCCCTGTCTTATCAGAGAAGTTAAAAATAGCCCCTCAGCGCGGCCTGAGCCTGGGCTGCCAGCCAACTTTTTTTCGTTGTTCCGGCTGCAGGCATTACACAGATGCGATGTCAGAGAAGCTTTCTAAGCAGTGCCTCTGTTCTGCTCCTCTCACCGGCCCCCACCTACACTGGCTACAAGGTCAGAATCTGTCTCCGATTTCTGTATCACATACTGCTCTACACAGCCCCCACCTTCTCCTCACTCTGAAGCTGTCAAAGACAAAAAGACTACTCAATTCCATAAAAACTGCAATAATTCGCTCAATTGAACAATTATTTTTACATACAATTTGCACTCAGGGGGTCATAATCTTACCGACTTGACCCAGCACATTGGCTCACTGGACCACCAAGAACACAAACCTGGATTCTGGAACAATTTTGTAAATTCGAAATACCCACAATTTTTCTCAAGCTAAACTTTTCACTAATTATTTTTCATTAACACTTTGTACATTAGGGGTGTGATCAAATCACAGGTGGTGCTCTTTCTCTAGCTACACCCCTCCCAATTCCCTTTTAACAACGTGAACAAATGTGGGACCATGAAAACACCAGCCATGCGCTGTTCGTTTGGTGGGAGGCTCAAGAACCTTTGGGCTACTATATCATTATTATATGTATCGTGGTACTTGCGGTGGCACTCTAACTGGTCTTTCTACTGGGGCCACTCTTGCTAGGTCCTCTGAAAGGACGGGATAAATACCAGCAACGTCAGTATTTCTTTCTCTGTCAGCCTGCGCTCATTTTACCTGCTCCACTTCTCTCTGCTTCGTGAAACACTTACTCTGACCTACTATGTGACTCCTTGCGCCAAAACTCAATGGCATCCTTCCAAGCTGGTCTACATTTTCTCTTTCATAAGAGTGTTTCGTTGTCCATCTACTTGTTCTGCTTTTACTCGTATACCTTCCTCAACTAACACGTTTTCTCGGGCTTTGTCTGAATCCTCCCTACTTTTCTCTTCTTTTCTGAGCGCTTACTCTGTGCGTCTATGCTATTCTTTACGCCATAATTCAATGGCATCTGTCTGTTACTGTCTGGCTATCTTTTTCCATAATTCTTCTTCCACTCTCATGATGCAATCTGCATCCCATGTCCCAGCTGCGGGCCACCTCTGACTTTCTGGTAATTCCTTGGTGTAGTCTACCCATAAATCAAGAAATAATATAGCGTCTAAGCCGTGTTTATGATACATGAAGTACCCTGGAGTGTCCCTAGGAGGAATAGGAACAGCTTCTTCGAGTACCCCTTTTCTAGTTGTGATCTGTCTTAATTTCGAAAAGAGCGGCATATTGAGAACTGATCTGATACTTGATCTTGAACAAACTTAATACGATAAACACAATAATGAACAGTCATTCACACCACAATATGCAGAATGTACTTAAAACATTTAACATTTAACATTTAACGAACAACAATGATGGCCATTGGGAACACTAACTAGGTGATTCTGAATTATATACTAGACATACTAGATATACTGCTAAACAGTACAGATACACTGCTGAAACAGTGCAGACCGGATTTGTGTACCCAAACCCGTCTTGACCGGCACAACCTATGTGCACGTCAGAACGCCTCCCCGGCAATGGTACTCACCGGGTAGCTCGGAACGGAAGGCCTCGGAACTGAACTGGACTGGACTGGACCGGACTGGACTGGACTGGACCCGACTCGTGACCTGGATACTTCGGAACTTCGGAATCTGGTGGGCCTCTGTATACCTCGGACACAGCTCTCTCGCAGGTGGGCTCTGGGTAGGACAATCTGCGTTCCTCACCGCCTCGTATGGATGCCTGGTCGCAGTCTGTCCCCTTCGTTGGCCTGAGGGAGTTGGCGGGAAGACCCGCGACGTGCGCGCTTGAAGTCCATCACGGCTGTGGAAGGGGGCAAAACTGGACCTTCATCTCCGGCGTGTGGGGAAAGAGATTAAACTATTCGGGCGCCATTATGTGGTAAATAAAATATTACGCTCTATGTATTTCAGAATATCAATAAGATCATGCATAAAGCAAGAGGCTGAGTCTGTGGTATCAGGTTCATAAAGGGATTTATTCCAATAACTCGAGTCAAAGGGAGAATATTTCCATCACCAAAATTGGATCTGGAAAGGGGCTCAAAAGTATTCTCAATATTCTCAAAACATTATTCACAGAGTACAGTATATATACATTTCTCAATTGTACGTAAGCAAAAGAGCAAGAGAGAATGAGATAAGAGCATGTGGGCGTGTAAGTAGGCGTGAAGGTGGGCGTCCATGTGGGCGTCCACTTGATGATAATGGGTAATTTGTCATGTGTGGGTGGATACCTGGAGAATCCTGCAATGTCAGCAGAAATATTTGGCAGAGATGCGTGCGCAGTCGCATGACGTGTGATAGACGTGCAACTAGAGGGAGAAAGGGACTTGACATTTAGCTCTACATGTGGAGACAAAAGTCTGGGGTTATGTCAACCTAATCCCAAATCATATCTAACATCCTATGTTTAAAGAACTGTGTTATCCAAAAAGAAAGGTCTCTCGAACAAAATCTATTCTATACTGACTGTGAGTGTGTGTACAAGCGTCTAAGTGTCTACACTAGATGCGAGGGCAGGAATCTTCCATAGTAACAGGGCTATGAATTACTTGCATAAAGACAGAGAAGCCGGGCCCTTTGCTCGGTAGCTGGAAGAATGTTTACTTAAACTACTAGACAGGAATGCATTGGATAGGGACAGAGGAGATAATCTTGAAGGTGAAATACAGTTCTTGGCAGGCGACGGGCTGGATCAGGCACCGTTAGCCGCGCAGGGAGTGAGACAAAGTTCATGGTCACAGATGCAGGCTCAGACTGGAGCTTTCAGAGGCAGAAGGCAGGAAAAGCTTGATGGCAGAATCAGGGCCTACTCGCCTGGACTGAAAAATAGCATAAGTGAACCATATAAAGCCGGTGGCCTTTCGTACTTAGGAATGGAATATCCGGCCCATTCATGGCGGATCTGAAAGAGGACATGTTAACGGTGGACGCACATGTATTTGCGTCTTCATAACTGGAACTGGAGGGAACATACATGTACTTGTGATTTATACATGAAACCGTTGGGGTCCAAGATAGGGGACATAACTGATCATAAAAATCCATATTTCCACACTGGGCACCACTATTAGAACAGAAGATGAGACTAAATCTGAAGATGAGGTCGGTAAGAGCCAAACGGATGGCCACAACACGGATACAGATCTCAAGACAAAACCTCGAGCAGGAAGAGGCCGAAAACTCAAAAGTAAATTCCGCGCAAAAAAAGGACCTAAAAACACTATACCAAATCAATCTCTTACAAAAAGTGCCCAGAACTTAAAGGAGACGCACGTGGAAAAAAGCCCGCTAAGAAAGTGGATGGAAGCTAAAAGTATAGTTAAAAACATGACAAAAAGATTATCAGGGGCAAGTACGATCGAATCTACTGTCGCAATAGAAACCCTTTCTTCCCCAGATAACCCTGCTACATCGATAGCAGAAAATGATGTCTCGCTTAATTACTCACTAGATGACTCCACTTCTCAAGAACCACTACTGACTCAAGTGTATGTGGGTGATCCTCCAACGGGTACAGATACAGCCCTGCAACCTATCGCTACTACAACCCTTACATCAACATATCACAATCCGCCCCCTCCTGCCAAGGGCTCTATCTCAACTGTAAGTACTCTCTATTTATCTCAAACGGACCCCGCATGTATACCTAAAAAGAGACAAGACCAGGCGCTGGCTGATTCCTCCTCAGTAGACACTATTCTCCGGCTATTGAATGATCAACGAGCTGAAGCGAAAGAACACTACATTCAACTGAGGGAAGACAATAACAAAATGAGAAACTCGTTGGAAGAACTTGCAGTTAAACTGGGGGGGATATCTCAAGATATTGCAGGACTTCAAGAGCGAGTTGTAGAGATCGAAGAATCAAACACAAACATGACCATTGCTGTCGAGAAGCATGATACCCAACTGCAGTCATTGTGCTTAAAGATAGAAGACTTGGAGAATCGGCAAAGACGCTCTAATTTGAGACTCTTTGGGATACCAGAGGGCCGCGAGGGTGCCGACCCGAGGGCCTATCTGGTTGGATTATTGCAGAAAGCTTTTCCGGACCTTATAGACTGGGACTGGGATTCTCAAATTCAACGGGCGCATCGTCTCCCCCTGATTATGAGAAAGAGGGATAATCAATATCCACGCCCTTTTATAATTTGCTTTGGAAATTTTCTACTGCGCCAAGCGGTATGGCAGAGAGCAAGACCTAATGCCCCAATAACCTTAGGCGAGCTCTCTTTTTTTGTCCGGTCTGATCTCAGCAAAGAATCAATGAACAAACGATGGCAGCTCCGCAAAATGATCGATCCCATCAAATCTAGCGGTGGCCAGGCGTACTTGCAGGAGCCGGCCTGTCTCAAGGTTATAAAGAACGGCCGTACTTATTACTTCAATGATGTCAAGGAAGCGGAAGCATATATCTCTAGCTTCAGCACAGGCACAGATAAGACTTAGCTTTGGCATATAAAATATAGATACTGACTTTTTACTTATGGGAGGCTGGAGCTGGGGGGCTCCTCTGGACGACCTGCTACACGCGCTGCCCTTTCCAGCGGCAGCTTTAGTACTAGGGTGGTTCTTCCCCTGTTCGGGGTTAGAATCTGGGTGGATGGGGGAGGGGAGGGTGGGGGGTTTGGGGGGGGTTAAAATCACTAAAAAAATGTCTACAGGCTGATCGAATAAATTGCTTTTCGCACATATTAGCTCTAATCTCTCGTCACATATCTATAAGCAACAGGGAATGCATAAAGCCATTTGGTATTCCGGCTAAGCTCTTAATTACTTACAAATGCATGAGATAAAGCTTTTGGCCTGGAACGTAGCCGGGCTTAATAACAAAAATAAAAGGCTATTGATCGCAGCAGAATTAAAACTGCACAATCCTCATATCGCCCTTCTCTCAGAAACACACATTGTTGGGAAGGACAAAAAAATACTTAATCAACTAGGCCACGACATTGTGGTTTGCTCTACTTTTGAGCATCCCATAAGAGGGGTCACGATTCTAAAGGATAAACGATTTAAAATCGAAATTTTACAGACCTTCCCTTGCAAAAATGGCAGATGGGCAGCTGCCCAGTTTAGCTATGAGAACCACAAATATGCACTATGTGTTGTGTATGGGTCCAATACAGATGAACCGATAATCTTTGATCTGCTGAGCACTAAACTCTTAGACTGGGAGGGAGAACTCATTATTATGGGTGATTTTAACTGCATCATGAACTATAAAATAGACACAACCAGCTCCGGCAGCTCTCAAAGGATGCATAAAACCAGGTCTTCTATTCTTGAAATATGCCGTATCCACAATGTTAAAGATGCTTGGCGGTACTTAAATCCAAATCTACCAGGATACACATATTACTCTGCACCTCATAAATCTTGTTCAAGATTGGATATGGCACTGGCTAGCGGAAATATATTAAAACTTAGCACTATGGATATATGCCCCCGGATTTCATCAGACCATAACGCAATAATCCTGACCATTACTACACCACATAGGCGGTCTTCGCCCAGACCATTCTCCTTCCCTAGGCATCTAGTCACAGACATACAATATCTGACTCAGCTCAAATTACATCTGACGGAATTTTTGGAAATTAATACCAACACAGCTACATGTATCACGGTTTGGGACACCTGCAAGGCAAGCATCAGGGGCTTTACCCAAGCATACTTGATTAGACAAAACTCTGAACGCAAAAAATATAGCGCTCAGATTGTATCCGAAATAACGACACAAGAAGAATTGTTGGCTTCCGCACTACGATCAAAATCTCCAACAATTACAGAAATAGCTCTCAAACTCACCTTACTCAAAAATAGTGCTAAAACTAAATTTATTCAAAAGAGCAGCGCAAATATTCATAAATATAAAATAACACAATATGAAGGTGGGGATAAAATTGGCAAAATCTTGGCCTATAAAGTTGCTGACGACAGAGCCCGAACACAGATTATCAACATTCGGGGCGGTGGCAACAAAATGTATAATCAACCGATGGATATAGTAGAACAATTCGCAGACTACTATAGAACCTTATATACTCCAGAAAACGCACCAAATTTAGAAATAATACGGGACTATCTGGACAAATATTCAACAAATTTGCCTACCGATTTAAGTATGGATCCCGTCTCGGATGTCATTACCCAGGCAGAATTATGTCAAGCAATAGACCTTCTACCGACAGGGAAATCAGCAGGGGAAGATACAATACCTTTGGAACTGTATAAAGCATGTTTAGGCGAACTGGCCCCCCTTCTACTGAAGGTAATGCAATATGTCGGACTCAACGGCAAAGCTCCGAAGTCATGGAACAAAGCAAAAATAATCTTCTTTTTAAAAAAAAAAAAACCAAAGGAGGAGAGAGGTTCATATCGACCTATATCTTTAATTAATACTGATGCTAAAATATTCGCAAAAATCTTGGCTTTAAGATTATCTCCTATTCTGCCCCAAATCATTAATCCCCAACAACACGGGTTTATATCTGGGAGGGACACAACCACACACGTGAACACGGCAATCACAGCTTTCGACGTAGCAGAAACAGAATCCACCCCACTCGGAATGATCTTATTGGATGCCGAGAAGGCTTTTGACCGTGTGGGATGGGACTATCTTTGGTGTGTCCTCTCCAAAATGGGGTTTGGGGGGCAATTCTTACGAGGTATACAGGCTTTGTATGATAATCCTACGGCTTGCACTTGCTATGGGGGTTTGACCTCTATAGACTTCCCAATCTCACGTGGAACTCGTCAGGGCTGCCCTCTCTCTCCCCTTCTATTTGCGCTTACACTGGAACCATTTCTGTCCGCCCTTCAACTTCAAACTCAAATCCTTCCCTTTAGATCAGGCATACTAGAATTAAAAATAACAGCATATGCCGATGACATCGCGGTCTACTCACAAGACATAGTGGAGGCACTCCAAGGTATTGTGTCTGAGGCTGGGAAATTCGGGACAGTTTCGGGATACAAGCTCAATATTCAAAAGACCCAAATTATAGCTAATTATATCCCAGCTGTTGCGGTCCCTGAGATTTGTAAAACCGCAACTTACTTAGGAGTTAAACTAACGGCTAAACTCCAAGAAATTAATAACATAAATTATGATGAATTAATTAAATCTACCTCACTTACACTTAAAAAATGGCACAGACTTCCTTTGAATATAATCGGAAGAATTAACTTAATTAAAATGAAAGTTCTTCCGAAATTTGTATACCTATTTCGTTCTATCCCTCTAGCTCTAAACAATGCTTTTTTCAAACGATTAGATGGGGTACTCAGCAGCTTCATTTGGGGCTATAAAAAAGCCAGAAGGTCGCTGTGTCTTTTGAAAAATAATACGAATATTGGAGGACTTAATTTCCCTGATTTCAAGTTATATTTTTGGTCCACATTTGTTCTACGCATTCGTTCTTTATTAAACAGAGGAGGCGCACTTTTCTATCACTTTTTTATGTTAAAACAAGATTCAAATATGTTTCTATTACGTGCTAACGATCCCAACTACTTTAAAAGAGTCAAATTTAAGACTGCAAGAGATTTAAAAAAAATTTGGGACAACATACTAACCTTCTGCAAAACCACTTTCTTTCATCCTAAACTACCTCTATGGGGCAACCCTGGGCTTCCAGCGATTTTCTACGCACAAAATGATAACGACTGGGCAAGGCAGGGCATTGGAGTATTAGGGGACCTATATGGCACACAATGGTTTCTAGACTTTAATGCCTTAAAATTGCTTTATGATCTTCCTGAAACTATGCGATATAAATACCGACAGATACATGACTATCTGATCAATAAAAAACATCTCACGGAGAATTCTGATAGCGATATATGGAACTATTTATATTCTACAGAAACTAAATCTGTAATAAGCAACACTTATAGCCTTCTTACTAGTTTTAAATCAAACGACTGCTCTAAATTAGCCGATAAATGGAGCAGGTTATTAGGCTCTAATATTACATCGAAGGAGATAGAACGATCTTTTTCAAATATTAACGAAAATGTACGATCCTCAAGTTTAAGGCTACAACAATTTAGAACGAGGTGTATGCTATATCACACTCCAAAAATTATATCTAGATGGCCCTCTAATAATTCTATCAACGAGCGCACAAAATGCCCCAAATGCTCCGCTCTTGCAGTCGACTTGGATCATATGCTGTTTTTTTGTCCCACTTTTGTAGATTATTGGAGGGACATTCAGAAGGTTCTTGAAATCAAACATATTCAGCTGCCTTCATTCTCTGTCGCTTCGGTTTTACTAGACATATATCCTACTTTCTTCCCACAGCTCGCTCTGGCCTCAATCCTTATGTCCTGTGCAAAATTAACTCTGGCCAGAGCTTGGATTCGCCCCGACCCACCAACGATGTGGGAGTGGTGGGCGCTTGTAACCGAGATCCACTCGATGGAGTTAGCATTAGCAAATCTTAGGGGGGCACGCTCTTTGATCAAACATAAAAAGAACTGGGGCACATTTATGGAATAGTGTGGATCTTCTCCTCTGTTTTTGATTGGTTCTTTCTTCTTTCTTCTGTTTTTTGAATGCATGTATTAATGTACTAATGAATGTTATATTCCTCAGCCTGTATTCAAATAAAAATTTCTAAAAAAAAAAAAAAAAGAGTAGCGTAGGGGGTCGTGCTGGGGGTAGTGGTTTAGGGTTTAGGGTAGTGCAGTGGTGTTTGTGTAGTGTAGGGGTCGTGCTGGGGGTGGTGTTTTAGGGTTTTGGGTAGTGCAGTGGTGTTTGTATAGTGTAAGGGGTTGTGTTTTAGGGTTTAGGGCAGTGCAGTGTTGTTCGTGTAGTGTAGGGGGTCGTGCTAGGGGTGGTGTTTTAGGGTTTAGGGCAGTGCAGTGGTGTTCGGGTAGTGTAGCGGGTCGTGCTGGGATGGTGTTTTAGGGTTTAGGGCAGTGTAGTGGTGTTTGGGTAGTGTAGGGGGTCGTGCTGGGGATGGTGTTTTAGGGTTTAGGGCAGAGCAGTGGTGTTTGGGCAGTGTAGGTGGTCGTGCTGGGTTTGGTGTTTTAGGCTATAGGGCAGAACTCTCCTGTTTGTGCTGTGTAGGGGGTTGTGCAGGGGGTGTTGTTTTAGGGATTAGGGTAGTGCAGTGGTGTTCGGGCAGTGTATCAAGTCGTGCAATGGGTGGTGTTTTAGGTTTTAGGGCCGTGCAGTGGTGTTTGGGTAGTGTAGGGGATCGTGCTGGGGGTAGTGGTTTAGGGGAGTGCAGTGATGTTTGGGTAGTGTAGGGGGTCTTCCTGGGGGTGGTGTTTTAGGTTTTAGGGCAGTGCTGTGGTATTCGGGTAGTGTAGGGGGTCGTGCTGGGGGTAGTGTTTTAGGGTTTAGGGCTGTGCAGTGGTATTTGGGTAGTGTAGGGGGTCGTGCTGGGGTAGTGTTTTAGGGTTTAGGGCAGTGAAGTTGTGTTCCGGTAGTGTAGGGAGTCGTGCTGGGGTGGTGATTTAGGGTTTAGGGCAGTGCAGTGGTGGTCGGGCAGTGTAGGGGTTCATGCAGGGGGGTGATGTTTTAAGGTTTAGGGCAGTGCAGTGGTGTTCAAGCAGTGTAGGGAGTCGTGCACGGGGTGGTGTTTTAGGGTTTAGGGCAGTGCAGTGGTGTTCGGGCAGCATAGGGGATGGTGCTGGGGTCATGTTTTAGGGTTTAGGGCAGTGCAGTGGTCTTTGTTTAGTGCAGGGGGTTGTGCTGGTGTAGTGTTTTAGAGTTTATGGCAGGGCAGTGGTGTTTGGGTAGTGTAGGAGCTACTGCTGGGGTTAGTGTTTTAGGGTTTAGGGAAGTGCAGTGGTGTTTGGGTAGTGTAGGGGGTACTGCTGGGGTAGTGTTTAGGGTAGTGCAGTGGTGTTTTGTAGAGTAGGGTGTAGTGTTTTAGGGTTTAGGGTATTGCAGTGGTGTTTGTGTAGTGCAGGGGGTCGTGCTGGGGTAGTGTTTTAGGGCTTAGGGTAGTGCAGCGGTGTTTGTGTAGTGAAGGGGTTGTGTTTTAGGGTTTAGGGTAGTGCAGTGGTCTTTAGGTAGCGTAGGGAGTTGAGTGGGCGGTAGTGTTTTAGAGTTTAGGGTAGTGCGGTGATCTTTGGGTAGTGTAGGGGGTCATGCTGGGGTAGTGTTTTAGGGTTCAGGGTAGTGCAGTGGTGTTTGGGTAGTGTAGGGGGTTGCGCGGGGTAGTGTTTTAGGGTTAAGGGTAGTGCAGTGGTGTTTGGGTTGTGTAGGGGTCGTGCTGGGGTAGTGTTTTAGGGTTTAGGGTAGTGCAGTGGTATTTGGGTAGTGAAGGGGGTCTTGCTAGGGTTGTGTTTTAGGGTTTAGGGTAGTGCAGTGGTGTTTGGGAAGTGTAGGGGGTAGTGCTGGGTGTAATGTTTTAGGGTTTAGGGAAGTGCAGTGGTGTTTGGGTAGCATAGGGGGTCGTGCTGGGGGTAGTGTTTTAGGGCTTAGGGTAGTGCAGCGGTGTTTGTGTAGTGAAGGGGTTGTGTTTTAGGGTTTAGGGTAGTGCAGTGGTCTTTAGGTAGCGTAGGGGGTTGAGTGGGCGGTAGTGTTTTAGAGATTAGGGTAGTGCGTTGATCTTTGGGTAGTGTAGGGGGTCGTGCTGGGGTAGTGTTTTAGGGTTCAGGGTAGTGCAGTGGTGTTTGGGTAGTGTAGGGGGTTGCGCGGGGTAGTGTTTTAGGGTTAATGGTAGTGCAGTGGTGTTTGGGTTGTGTAGGGGTCGTGCTGGAGTAGTGTTTTAGGGTTTAGGGTAGTGCAGTGGTATTTGGGTAGTGAAGGGGGCCTTGCTACGGTTGTGTTTTAGGGTTTAGGGTAGTGCAGTGGTGTTTGGGAAGTGTAGGGGGTAGTGCTGGGTGTAATGTTTTAGGGTTTAGGGTAGTGCAGTGGTGTTTGGGTAGCATAGGGGGTCGTGCGGGGTTAGTGTTTTACGGTTTAGGGTAGTGCAGTGGTGTTTGGGTAGTGTAAGCAGTCGTTCTGGGGGTAGATTTAGGGTTTAGGGTAGAGCAGTGGTGTTTGGGTAGTGTAGGGGGTTTGTGCTGGGGGTAGTGTTTTAGGGTTTCTTGTAGTGCAGTGGTGTTTCGGTAGTGTAGGTGGTCATGCTGGGGGTAGTGTTTTAGGGTTTTGGGGAGTGCAGTGGTGTTTTGGTAGTATAGGGGGTAATGCTGAGGGTATATTTAGGATTTAGGGTAGTGCAGTGGTGTTTGGGTAGTGTAGGGGGTTTGTGCTGGGGGTAGATTTAGAGTTTAGGGTAGTGCAGTAATGTTTGGGTAGTGTAGGGGGTCGTGCTGTAGGTAGAGGTTTAGGGTTTAGGGTAGTGCAGTGGTGTTTGGGTAGTGTAGGGAGTGCTGCTGGGTTTAGTGTTTTAGGGTTTAGGGAAGTGCAGTGGTGTTTGGGTAGTGTAGGGGTTACTGCTGGGGGTAGTGTTTTATGGTTTAGGGCAGTGCAGTGGTGTTTGGGTAGTGTAGGGGGTCATGCTGGGAGTAGTGTTTTAGGGTTTAGGGTAGTGCAGTGGTGTTTGTGTAGTGTAGGGGGTAGTATTTTAGGGTTCAGGGTAGTGCAGTGGTGTTTGTGTAGTGTAGGGGGTCGTGCTGGGGGTAGTGTTTTAGGGTTTAGGGTAGTGCAGTGGGGTTTGTGTAGTGTAGGGAGTCATGTTTTAGGGTTTAGGGTAGTGTACTGGTCTTTAGGTAGTATAGGGGTCATGTGGGGGGTAGTGTTTTAGAGTTTAGGGTAGTGCAGTGATCTTTGGGTAGTGTAGGGTGTCGTGCTGGGGTAGTGATTTAGGGTTTAGGGTAGTGCAGAGGTGTTTGGGTAGTGTTGGGAGTACTGCTGGGGGTAGTGTTTTAGGGTTTAGGGTAGTGCAGTGTTTTTTGGGTAGTGTAGGGGGTCATGCTGGGGTAGTGTTTTAGGGTTTAGGGTAGTGCAGTGGTGTTTGTGTAGTGTAGGGGTACTGATTTAGGGTTTAGGGTAGTGCAGTCGTGTTTGTGTAGTGTAGGTGGTCATGCTGGGGGTAGTGTTTTAGGGCTTAGGGTAGTGCAGCGGTGTTTGTGTAGTATAGGGGGTCTTGTTTTAGGGTTAAGGGTAGTGCAGTGGTCTTTAGGTAGTGTAGGGGGTCATGTGGGGGGTAGTGTTTTAGAGTTCATGGTAGTGCAGTGATCTTTGAGTAGTGTAGGGAGTTGTGCTGAGGGGTAGTGTTTTAGGGTCTAGGGTAATGTAGTGGTGTTTGGGTAGTTTAGGGGGTTGTGTGAGGGGTAGTGTTTTAGGGTTAAGGGTAGTGCAGTGGTCTTTGGGTTGTGTAGGGGGTCATGCTGGGGTAGTGTTTTAGGGTTTAGGGTAGTGCAGTGGTGTTTGGGTAGTGTAGGGGGTCATGCTGCAGGTAGTGTTTGAGGGTTTAGGGTAGAGGAGTGTTGTTTGGGTAGTGAAGGGGGTCGTTCTGTGGTAGTGTTTTAGGGTTTAGGGTAGTGCAGTGGTGTTTGGGAAGTGTAGGGGGTCATGCTGGGGGTCATGTTTTAGGGTTTAGGGTAGTGCAGTGGTGGTTGGGTAGTGTAGGGGGTCGTGTGGGGGTAGTTTTTTAGGGTTTAGGGTAGTGCAGTGGTGTTTGTGTAGTGTAGCGGGTCGTGCTGGGGGTAGTGTTTTATGGTTAAGGGTAGTACAGTGGTGTTTGGGTAGTGTAGGGGGTCGTGCTGGGGGCAGTGTTTTAGGGTTTAGGGCAGTGCAGTGGTGTTTATCTAGTGTAGGGGGTCGTGCTGGGGATAGTGTTTTAGGGTTTAGGGTAGTGCAGTGGTGTTTGGGTAGTGTAGGGTTAGTTCAGGGGGTAGATTTAGGGTTTAAGGTAGTGCAGTGTTGTTTGGGTATTGTAGGGGGTCATGCTGGGAGTAGTATTTTAGGGTTTAGGGTTGTGCAGTGGTGTTTGGGTAGTGTAGGGGGTCGCGCTGGGGGTAGTGTTTTAGGGTTTAGTGGAGTGCAGTGGTGCTTGGGTAGTGTAGTGGTTGTGCTGAGGGTAGATTTAGGGTTTAGGGTAGTGCAGTGGTGTTTGGGTAGTGTAGGGGGTCGTGCTGGGGGCAGTGTGTTAGTGTTTAGGGTAGTGCAGTGGTGTTTGTGTAGTGTAGAGGGTCGTGCTGGGGGTAGGGTTTTATGGTTTAGGGTAGTGCAGTGGTGTTTGGGTAGTGTAGGGGTCGTGCTTGGGCAGTGTTTTAGGGTTTAGGGCAGTGCAGTGGTGTATATGTAGTGTAGGGGTTCGTGCTGGGGGTAGTGTTTTAGGGTTTAGGGTAGTGCAGTGGTGTTTGGGTAGTTTAGGGGGTCGTTCTGGGGTAGATTTGGGGTTTAACGTAGTGCAGTGTTGTTTGGGTATTGTAGGGGGTCATGCTGGGGGTAGTGTTTTAGGGTTTAGAGTTTAGGGTTGTGCAGTGGTGTTTGGGTAGTGTAGGGGGTCATCTGGGGGTAGTGTTTTAGGGTTTAGGGAAGTGCAGTGTTGTTTAGGTTGTGTAGGGGTCGTGCTGGGGTAGTGTTTTGGGGTTTAGGGTAGTGCAGTGGTATTTGGGTAGTGAAGGGGGTCTTGCTGGGGTAGTGTTTTAGGGTTTAAGGTAGTGCAGTGGTGTTTGGGAAGTGTAGGGGGTAGTGCAGGGTTAATGTTTTAGGGTTTAGGGTAGTGCAGTGGTGTTTGGGTAGCATAGGGGGTCGTGCGGGGGTAGTGTTTTAGGGTTTTATGGTAGTGCAGTGGTGTTTGTGTAGTGTAGCGGGTCATGCTGATGAATACAGGCCCCAGCTAGGCCCGCAAAGCACAAGGGTTCGCTCTCCTGTAACGGAATCTATAAGGAAGTTGGCACGGAAACTGCAAAGTACAAAAACAACGTTTATTAACCCTTAAGGGTGGTCCTACAATCCACACAACACTCTTCAGTATTGCATGGAGTAGCACACAGAACTTGCGTACACAGTCCCCTTTTATACACGACAGAGGGGCTCATAGTGGGTGGATACAACATGAGGTCGAAGAACATTACCGTTTATGGTCATTCTCGATACTGAATCAATACATGGGCGGAGCTAACATACTCTTTGGGCCCGCAAAAACACATGGTCAAGCAAAGCTAATTATAACAGATGTGGTCAAGTCTGGGCATGCGCCAGATGGACAAGAGAGCTATTTATAAACTGTTACTAGGCAGATTACAGGAGCAACTAACACAGAGGTCGGACTCTCCTCGTGACAAACACGTGGCAGCATGTCAATACAAAATGGAGTCCGAACTTCAGTCAACATAACCAAAGAAAACACGATAATAGGGGAAGCATTAATGTTTTCAGTAAATGCTTAATCACATTCTGCTTTAATTTACAACAGACGACCCTTTCAGCATTTACTGAAGACATCCGGCTTCCAAGAATAATCGTCATATATATCAATTATCATCATTCCCTTAACCTCTTTAGCTAGACCCTTCTGGCGAACAACATCGGCAATAGCTTTCTTATCTGGAATGCAGAATGAAATGCATACGGAACAGCACAATGGTCCACATTGAATGCACATACAGAGAAAGAACAGAATTGCTATAATAATGCAGAGACCAGTTAAGACCTTCCATCCCCAGGTAGTAACCAACGCCCAAAACCATCCAGAAAAGGACCAAGTGCCGTTTTCTGTATGGATTTCAGCTGCTATTTTATGCAGCTTGTTAATGGCATTATAGACGGATGGCGTATGATCAGGGATGAACACACAGCAGCTACTTCCAATAATTTTACAGGCTCCACCTCGATCAGCTAGCATTACATCTAATACCATACGATTCTGTAATGCAACAATCCTAGTTATTTGTAATTCTTCCGTAAGATTCCCAAGAGCGGCAGCAGTCTGATTTGTCACAGCTTCTACCACTCTTGTCAATCTTCGGATCTTCCTACTATTCAAAGCAGCTCCAACAAAGAAAAACAGTCCTAAGTTAAAATCAATATACTGTTGCAAGCTGGTATCGGTTTGATCCACATCATCAATTGATAAAGTACGTTTATATCTATTTACAGTCACATTATTCAACAGTTTCAAATCCTTATGATATGACGCGGGTGCTAAGAATACAGAAGGTAATAGGAACGATACATAGCATACCCCAGACCACCCGGCCGGCAAACGGTAATAGCCTTTATTTCCACATACAAAGTAGGTATTATGGGATGCTAGGAAGGTACTATTATTTAACCCGTCGATGTTTAATACGGTTATGCAATCACTGACACCAACAGGGATAAAACCCACACTCTGGACACACAGGTCCGCTTGGGCTTGGGCCACTTGGATCACAAACTTGTCCTTCCCCACAGTGTCTCTGGTGTTCGTGAAGATATAGGGAATGGATTCATTGTCTGGTCGGTACTCTTCCCATTCCCAAATTGTCCCATTTGCTTGTGGATATCCATTTTTGTCCTGATGACATTCTTTATTGAGTCTGAAAAGCAATCGTCCCACTGTCGGTTTCCGAGTGGCAAACAGCAAAGTGTACCATGCTCTACAAGAGCCATTGTGAGAGAAAGGAAGTGGTATGAATGGCGTACCTCCTTTCTTCTGATGGGCTGGCATCATCCCACATATCCAACAGTTCGTAGCGTTCGTAGCAACGTGGGTGTGATGCAGCATCTGAATGAAAGTGTTATTCAAATAGGATTGTCGGTGCTTCAACTCTTGATATGGCAATGTATAAAAGTAGTGCTCCTCGGGCACCGGAGTTGTCAACACAAGTGTTTTCCGAGCTGGAGTCACCTCCTCCACAAACCATGTGGTTATCCCAACAATAGCTACTGTTAGCATGAACCCCAACGCACAAAGGATTTTCTTCTTCTCCATGTCAAAAGAAACAATACCCTGATATCTTCCTGAAACTAAAAAGTCTGTCAGAACTCTTCCCCTTGGGCAGCGGTTGATTTCTTCACCAGCGGGCCAAGACGGGTGTCACTACACTAATGCAGGGCTGATCCCCCCCCCTTGCCTCATCGGCTCTCCGTTTCACTAACCCAAGGGCCGTTCTGACAGTATGTCCCGGTACTGGAAACCTCACTTCCTTGGTCGCAGATGATATCGCCTTCCTCCAGAAGTCGCGTGGTCCGGAAAGAGCTCCTCAGTGTCGTTTGGCTCTGCAGCACGGCCTGTCTCTGCTGCTAGGATGTCTCGTTGATCGGTCAGCACGGCAGACTCCACCAATCCGGGCGGTACCTTTCGACAGTGTAAGGAATGGATCCAATTCTTCCTGTTCGAGACTCGCACTGCCGTCCTTGTTGCAAGGAGGACTTGCTCAGGTCCGACCCATCTCGGCTCCAAACTGTTCGTTCTGTCGAAAACCTTTACCATGACATGATCCCCAGGCCGGAGACCATGTCCTTCGCCGGTAGACCGATCAGGGAGCGCCTCTCGGACCTGTTGATGAATAGAAACCAAATTATCCGTTAACTGTGCCAGATAATCGCTCATCATTACACAAGGTACATCATACACAGCCTTAGGCCTTGGTGGACCCCAAATATTCATTGGGCGTCCAAATACAACTTCATATGGCGTAAGGCCAGTTCGAGAGTGTGGCACCGACCTAATTGACAATAACGCCAGTGGCAGGGCGTCTGGCCAAGTCAAAGATGTTGAAGCTTGGATTTTGGCGATCTTAAGCTTCAGTGTACCATTATACTTCTCGACTAGTCCTGCAGACTGGGGGTGGAATACGGCGTGGAACTTCTGGGTGATGCCTAGGCCCTTCAAGACATATTTTATAACATCCGCTACAAAGTGAGGGCCATTATCACTCCACAGAAGTCTACAGACGCCGTATCGAGGGAAAAACTCTTTCAGCAATAGCTTCGCTGTAGTCATTGCAGTATTGTCTTTCGTAGGGTACGCCTCAACCCATATACTGAAGGCGCAGACCACTACTAGAACATACTTCAAATTGTTACAGCGCTCAAGCTGGATATAGTCCATCTGCAGAACCTCAAAGGGTGCAGTGGGCGTCGCAAATCCTCCTGCTGGAGTTCGAGTGCCTTTCCCTGGGTTATATTTCAGACAGATCATACAGGTCTGCACCACCCTCTTTGCTGTGCTAGCAATCTCTGGATGCTCCCAGACTTGGGTAAGCAATTTCACAATTGCGGAAGCTCCAACATGTGCTAGCCCATGTGCCATCTGAACCATAGGTTGTACAAAGGCCGTGGGTAATTTCCATCTATCCATCTGCTTATTTCTCCAACAACCCTCATCATCCAGTTCTCCTTCGCTAGCCCATCATTCCCGCTCTTTGTCAGAAGCGGTCCTTTGTATTTCTCGCACTTCTTCCTTCGCGTCATGCCATCTCTCCACCTGTGATTTTACTACATACATGGCAGTAGCGCCGGGCTGCATCGCAGTCTCCCGTGCTACGCGATCCGCTAACGCATTCCCTTTTCCAACTTTATCAACTACTTTCCTATGGGCACTACACTTAACAATGGCAATTTTCTTCGGGTATGTCAATGCGGTTAAGAGATTGTGGACTAACTCCCCCTGCATTATCTGTACCCCCTGTGACGTTAAGAACCCTCTCTCCTTCCAGAGTAGGCCAAAATCGTGCGCTACTCCGAAGGCATAGCGGCTATCTGTGTAAACATTCACACACAATCCTGTACTGAGCTCACATGCTCGTGTTAAGGCTATCAGTTCCGCTGCTTGAGCTGATTTCTGCGGTATGCGTGCTGTCTCCACTATCGTCTGTAACGTGGTAATCGCATACGCTGCTGAAGTCGTACCGTCTGGTAGCTTCAGGCATGATCCGTCTACCCACAACTCTCCATCTACCTCTGAAAAGGGCGTATCCTGGAGATCAATACGACCCTTTGTTTGTTCCTCAGTCACAAGAATACAATCATGCGCTTTCTGCGCCTCAGGCTGGGTCTCGGGGTATGGCAACAATGTGGCCGGGTTTAATGTCACGCACCTTTTTAACGTAATATGAGGAGCCAAAAGCGTCAACTCATATCCCGTTAAACGGGCACTGGTCAAATGCTGCGTCTTTGTTTGATTAAGCAGGGCATCAACAGCATGGGGAACTAACACCAACAGTTTATGGGATAACACAATTCCTTCACTCTGCCGTATTGACACAGCTGTCGCCGCAACCGAGCGAAAACACCCTGGCAATGCTCGGGCGACAGGATCAAGTACCGCCGAAAAGTATGCACAAGGGCGCTGCTTATCGCCGTGCATCTGCACTAAGACTGATAATGCACATCCATCTTTCTCATGCACATACAACGAAAAGGGTTTTGCATAATCAGGGGTCCCTAACACTGGTGCTGAACAAAGGGCCTGTCTCAATTGCTGAAAAGCAGCGTCACACTCATCTGACCAGGGGATCGGGATGGGCGTGTCTTTTGTCAAGAGAGCTAGTAATGGCTTAGCTATGTGTGAAAACCCCAATATCCACTGTCTACAAAAAGAAACAAGACCCAAAAATGCACGCACATCCTTCTGCGTGGATGGTCTCGGTGTGTCCAAAATTACTTGGATACGATCTGGTGTAAGTGCACGCCCCTCCTTAGACAAAAGGTGACCCAAATAAGTCACCTTTGGTCTACAGAATTGCAATTTCTTCCTAGAGACCTTGTGATTGTGGGATGCTAAAAAGGAAAGTAAGGCTAGCGTGCTTTTCTCGCACAACTCCAGGGTGTCAGCCGCCAACAGGATGTCATCGACATATTGAATGAGGGCGACCCCCTCGAGTAAGGCAAAGGAGTCCAACTGTCGCTTCAAAGCCTGACTGTAAATACTAGGGCTTTCTGTATAACCTTGGGGAATTCTACAAAAACGATAAGATCTATTGTTTAATGTGAACCCAAAAAGAAATCGGCTATCAGGGTGAATAGGAATAGAAAAGAAGGCATTTTTCAAATCAATCACTGAGAACATGGTCGCCGTAGACGGGACCAAGGTAAGCAACGTCGTGATATCAGAAACCACCGGGTACTGAGGTATCACGATCTTATTCACCTCCCTCAAATCAATTATGAACCGATAGACCTTTGCATCTGTATCCTTTTTCAGAATAGGGAGAATCGGACTGTTACAGATATTATAGGGAACTTCTTCCACTACTCCTACGGCGATCAAATCTTGCACAATCTGTATGAGAGCTTCCTCGCCCTCCTGGGAAATACGATACTGCGGGAGGCGTGGTAACACCGCCCCCTCCTGGACGCTAATGTGGACCGGAGGAATCACCATTTGTCCCACATCTGTGTCCGAAGTCGCCCATAAAGCTCGGGGGAGGGTAGCCAACAATGCATCCTCTGATATCGTACACATCCGCCCAGCCCTGGGATAGTTGTCATTTAAGATCACCCTCACACCCTCAGGGGAACAGCGGATTGTAGCCCTAAAGTACTTTAACATATCAAGGCCCATAATGTTATCCGGTGTATACGGAGCAAGCAGAAACGGACAGGGCGCAGAAAAACAATCAACTTTAAATGCAAGGGGCTGTGAAAGAGGGCTTCGGGAGAGTGTACCGTCAAACCCTACCGATGTAACTATTGAGCCGGATGGGGGAGCCCCCGGAACCAAGTACCTAGACAATGCACTACGTGTCGCTCCTGTATCCACTAGGAACTGATCAGTAGAACCTAAAACCTCAGCCGATACATAAGGACCCATCTGATCGACCGGCACCTCAACTGATTCGGACCCCCATCCTACGCATTCCTATGCATGCTGAGAATCATGATATCCCGATTGATCGATGTCCGATACATGATACTGGTGCTGGCGATCAAAAACATTTGAGCTATCTCGGTGCTGTCCAGCAGTATCGAAACGGACATTATCGTTAGAATTCCCTCTAAAGTTCGAGAAGCCCCCTCTACCTCTCGGGCCACCCGGAGTGTGCCCCTGACGCGAAGCACGCAACGCTGGGCAATCCCTGGCCCAATGGCCCAACTGCTTGCAATACGCGCACTGGTTCCTATTCAAATCAGATCGGCCCGAAGGGGGACCATAAGATCCGCCCCTTCCTCTATTATTATTACCCCGTCGGGGCGGGCCATATACCTGTGCTAACATCACCTTGGTTTTGAGATCTTTCGATTTCTTCTCCTCCTGGCCCTTCGCCTCGTGCTCCTGACGCTCATAATACTGAGCGATGGTCAGAAGGGCCGTCGGCGTCGCGGAGGACCAAGAACTCTCACTCGCTTTTAACCGGGCCGCAACTGCCGGTAGCAGATTAGCCACATATTTGTCCGCGAAAAGATGGCGGCCTGTGTCGTCAGTAAGCGACTGGCCACTAAAGTCATGAAATGTTTCTTCAAAGCGCGTGAAGAAATCTGCAACTGACTCGTCAACTTTCTGTTTACATGCTGCTAACATATTCCAGTCAATCTTTTTAGGGGGGATAATCGTCTTCAACTTAGTCACAATTGCAGCGGGGAGATCTAAAATACTCTGCGGCGGTTTCTGCGCGGGCTTCCTCTCCCTGTCTTCATCCTCAAGCTCAGACCACCGGGCCTTAAAGGCAACTATATCATCTACCTTTCGTACAGATCGCCACATATCCGGTGGTAGAATAAGACCAAAGAACAGGTCTATATCTGCTAAAGTCATAACGCAAGAATTCAAGGCCCCCTCGACTTCTTCATAGAAGGCCGCTGGATTCTTACGGGGGTCAGGCAATGCATTCTTCAATGCCATAACATCGGCTCTATGCCATGGAGTATAAACCCAATTATACACAAAATATCCCCTAGCATCGACAGAATTAATATCCGGGCTAGTCCCCGCTCCTTTAGGAGGAACATACAAAGGCGCCGCCTCTCGCATTGGTTTAGCATGCACTACATCATCCTTATCTGACTGGGAGGTAGATGGGTAGCCCCCTGCCGCAACCGAATCCGACTGCTTCTCCGCCTCCGTTTGTTGGCGTGGTTTCTCTCGAAGGGCCAGCACCTCGTCCCGCAAGGCGAACAGTCGCCGAGCCGCCTCAGGAGCCTTAGAGGGAGAAAAAGCACCGTTACGTATTGCTCTAGCGTCCGAAGACACTTCGTCAGGCTCAAGAACATGAGAATATTTTCGGAAAGCAGTAATCACTTCCTCCGCGAAATGACCCAGAAAATACACTTTATCTCTCTCCTGCCACTGCCCCCAAGTCTGAAATAAGTCCTCCACGGATACCTTGCCTTTAAGCGCACGGAAGGAAAGTGTCCGAAGCTCAGCCATTTGCTCGGCCGACAGCATGGACCGTGTGTCTACCTTACCCGAAACCGGGTCAGAATCTTGCGGCCGTGGAGCAGATGCGCCAACATAAGGGGGCGGAGAGCGATCTAGCAAATAAAAATCATCATCAGAATTATTAAGGACAGGATAAAGCGGCTGACGAACAACATATTGACCCGAAACTTGTAGCCTACGCTCCTTCTCTTGTCTGTCCGTTTGCTCTTTGTCCTCCCGACGCTTCGCTTCCTGCGCTCGCACATGATCATTCTTTCGTTGCTCCTTATCAAACAGCGCTTTCTCACGTTTCTCTCGCTCACGCACTTCCTTCACCCATAATCGCACACACTCAAACATATCCTGACGAGCACGTCGCTTACACATACACTGTTCCACATACTCAATCTTACGTATATCAAACGATCCATACAAAGGCCATCGCAACTCAGGATCCTTCTTCGTGTATTTCCTCCATAACGTGCTGTACATTATGGAAGAAAGACCATGCTTCACGTACATATCCCTATTAGGAGTCCCCTCTGGGGGAGCTGGAGCAGATTCCTCGAGGTTCAACCGGTTTCCAAAACAGCAGCACCACTTACGGAGTGCGCTAAAAGCAGGCATGCTAGGAATAGTGCAAAATATGCAATATTATAAAGAAAATGGCACTTAATCGTTGCGCCGTTCAAAGTTTACACAGCTCCTGGAGAAATTTCTCCACATTACCTGCCTATATGTGTTGCAACGCATATATTTCCACAAAGACAAATTCAAAATATGACTAGTCACCATCAATCAAACTCAAATAGCCAGACCAGGCTTCAAAACTCGGAGCAAGTACCGTACAACGGTTCTTACCAATCAAGAGTCCAGGTTCCAACTGCCAAGCTCCACAATCGCCCAAACGGCTCTCACGGCAGGACCGACAGAAGAGGTCTCAGTCGATGACCGGCGCCACCCAGACGGTCAGCTCGGAAGGGAAGGAAGAAAAACCTCGGGATGCCAGGGCTAAGACGCCGCTGGCAGTGATCACGTCCCCGGCCAAACTCCTCACCTTCGTCGCGACCAGTCCTTCGAGCATCCGAGTCGCCGATGAGCCCCACGTGACGGGCGCCAATTGATGAATACAGGCCCCAGCTAGGCCCGCAAAGCACAAGGGTTCGCTCTCCTGTAACGGAATCTATAAGGAAGTTGGCACGGAAACTGCAAAGTACAAAAACAACGTTTATTAACCCTTAAGGGTGGTCCTACAATCCACACAACACTCTTCAGTATTGCATGGAGTAGCACACAGAACTTGCGTACACAGTCCCCTTTTATACACGACAGAGGGGCTCATAGTGGGTGGATACAACATGAGGTCGAAGAACATTACCGTTTATGGTCATTCTCGATACTGAATCAATACATGGGCGGAGCTAACATACTCTTTGGGCCCGCAAAAACACATGGTCAAGCAAAGCTAATTATAACAGATGTGGTCAAGTCTGGGCATGCGCCAGATGGACAAGAGAGCTATTTATAAACTGTTACTAGGCAGATTACAGGAGCAACTAACACAGAGGTCGGACTCTCCTCGTGACGAACACGTGGCAGCATGTCAATACAAAATGGAGTCCGAACTTCAGTCAACATAACCAAAGAAAACACGATAATAGGGGAAGCATTAATGTTTTCAGTAAATGCTTAATCACATTCTGCTTTAATTTACAACAATGCTGGGGGTATTGTTTTAGGGTTTAGGGTCGTGCAGTGGTGTTTGGGTAGTGTAGGGGGTCGTGCTGTGGGTAGTGTTTTAGGGTTTAGGGCTTTGCAGTGGTGTTTGGGGAGTGTAGGGGGTCGTGCTGGGGGTAGTGTTTTAGGGTTTTGGGTAGAGCAGTGGTTTCTGGGTAGTGTAGGGGGTTGTGCTGGGTGTAGTGTTTTAGGGTTTATGGTTGTGCAGTGGTGTTTTGGTAGTGTAGGGGGTCGTGCTGTGGGTAGTGTTTTAGGGTCTAGGGTAGTGCACTGGTGTTAGGGTAGTCTAGGGGTTCGTACTGAGGGTAGTGTTTTAGGGTTTAGGGTAGTGGAGTGTTGTTCGGGTAGTGTAGGGGGTTGTGCTGGGGGTAGTGTTTTAGGGTTTAGGGTAGTGCCGTGGTGTTTAGGTAGTGTAGGCAGTCGTTCTGGGGGTAGATTTAGGGTTTAGGGTAGTGCAGTGTTGTTTGGGTATTGTAGGGGGTCATGCTGGGGGTAGTGTTTTAGGGTTTAAGGTAGTGCCGTGGCTTTTAGGTAGTGTAGGGGGTCGTGCTGGGGGTAGTGTTTTATGGTTTAGGGTAGTGCAGAGGTGCTTGTGTAGTGTAGGGGGTCATGTTTTAGGGTTTAGGGTAGTGCAGTGGTCTTTACGTAGTATAGGGGTCATGTGGGGAGTAGTGTTTTAGAATTTAGGGTAGTGCAGTGATCTTTGGGTAGGGTAGGGTGTCGTGCTGGGGTAGTGGTTTAGGGTTTAGGGTAGTGCAGTTGTTTTTGGGCAGTGTTGGGGGTACTGCTGGGGGTAATGTTTTAGGGTTTAGAGTAGTGCAGTGTTATTTGGGTAGTGTAGGGGGTCGTGCTGGGTAGTGTTTTAGGGTTTAGGGTAGTGCAGTGGTGTTTGTGTAGTGTAGGGAGTAGTTTTTTAGGGTGTAGGGTAGTGCAGTCGTGTTTGTGTAGTGTTGGGGGTCATGCTGGGGTAGTGTTTTAGGGCTTAGGGTAGTGCAGCGGTGTTTGTGTAGTATAGGGGGTAATGCTGAGGTAGCGTTTTAGGGTTTAGGGTAGTGCAGTGGTGTTTGGGTAGTGTAGGGGGTCATGTGGGGGGTAGTGTTTGAGGGTTTAGGGTAGAGGAGTGTTGTTTGGGTAGTGAAGGGGGTCGTTCTGTGGTAGTGTTTTAGGGTTTAGGGTAGTGCAGTGGTGTTTGGAAAGTGTAGGGTTTCATGCTGGGGGTCATGTTTTAGGGTTTAGGGTAGTGCAGTGGTGGTTGGGTAGTGTAGGGGGTCGTGTGGGGGTAGTTTTTTAGGGTTTAGGGTAGTGCAGTGGTGTTTGTGTAGTGTAGCGGGTCGTGCTGGGGGTAGTGTTTTATGGTTAAGGGTAGTACAGTGGTGTTTGGGTAGTGTAGGGGGTCGTGCTGGGGGCAGTGTTTTAGGGTTTAGGGCAGTGCAGTGGTGTTTATCTAGTGTAGGGGGTCGTGCTGGGGATAGTGTTTTAGGGTTTAGGGTAGTGCAGTGGTGTTTGGGTAGTGTAGGGTTAGTTCAGGGGGTAGATTTAGGGTTTAAGGTAGTGCAGTGTTGTTTGGGTATTGTAGGGGGTCATGCTGGGAGTAGTATTTTAGGGTTTAGGGTTGTGCAGTGGTGTTTGGGTAGTGTAGGGGGTCGCGCTGGGGGTAGTGTTTTAGGGTTTAGTGGAGTGCAGTGGTGCTTGGGTAGTGTAGTGGTTGTGCTGAGGGTAGATTTAGGGTTTAGGGTAGTGCAGTGGTGTTTGGGTAGTGTAGGGGGTCGTGCTGGGGGCAGTGTTTTAGTGTTTAGGGTAGTGCAGTGGTGTTTGTGTAGTGTAGAGGGTCGTGCTGGGGGTAGGGTTTTATGGTTTAGGGTAGTGCAGTGGTGTTTGGGTAGTGTAGGGGTCGTGCTGGGGCAGTGTTTTAGGGTTTAGGGCAGTGCAGTGGTGTATATCTAGTGTAGGGGTTCGTGCTGGGGGTAGTGTTTTAGGGTTTAGGGTAGTGCAGTGGTGTTTGGGTAGTTTAGGGGGTCGTTCTGGGGTAGATTTAGGGTTTAACGTAGTGCAGTGTTGTTTGGGTATTGTAGGGGGTCATGCTGGGGGTAGTGTTTTAGGGTTTAGAGTTTAGGGTCGTGCAGTGAAGTTTGGGTAGTGTAGGGGGTCATCTGGGGGTAGTGTTTTAGGGTTTAGGGGAGTGCAGTGGTCTTTGGGTAGTGTAGGGGGTCATGCTGAGGGTAGATTTAGGGTTTAGGGTAGTGCAGTGGTGTTTGGGTAGTGTAGGGAGTCGTGCTGGGGGGTGTTTTAGGGTTTAGGGTACTGCAGTGGTGTTTGAGTAGTGAAGGGGTACTGCAGGGGGTAGTGTTTTAGGGTTTAGGGAAGTGCAGTGTTGTTTAGGTTGTGTAGGGGTCGTGCTGGGGTAGTGTTTTGGGGTTTAGGGTAGTGCAGTGGTATTTGGGTAGTGAAGGGGGTCTTGCTGGGGTAGTGTTTTAGGGTTTAAGGTAGTGCAGTGGTGTTTGGGAAGTGTAGGGGGTAGTGCAGGGTTAATGTTTTAGGGTTTAGGGTAGTGCAGTGGTGTTTGGGTAGCATAGGGGGTCGTGCGGGGGTAGTGTTTTAGGGTTTTATGGTAGTGCAGTGGTGTTTGTGTAGTGTAGCGGGTCATGCTGGGGGTATTGTTTTAGGGTTTAGGGTAGTGCAGTGGTGTTTGGGTAGTGTAGGGGGTCGTGCTGTGGGTAGTGTTTTAGGGTTTAGGGCTGTGCAGTGGTGTTTGGGGAGTGTAGGGGGTCGTGCTGGGGGTAGTGTTTTAGGGTTTTGGGTAGAGCAGTGGTTTCTGGGTAGTGTAGGGGGTTGTGCTGGGTGTAGTGTTTTAGGGTTTATGGTTGTGCAGTGGTGTTTTGGTAGTGTAGGGGGTCGTGCTGTGGGTAGTGTTTTAGGGTCTAGGGTAGTGCGCTGGTGTTAGGGTAGTCTAGGGGTTCGTACTGAGGGTAGTGTTTTAGGGTTTAGGGTAGTGGAGTGTTGTTCGGGTAGTGTAGGGGGTTGTGCTGGGGGTAGTGTTTTAGGGTTTAGGGTAGTGCCGTGGTGTTTAGGTAGTGTAGGCAGTCGTTCTGGGGGTAGATTTAGGGTTTAGGGTAGTGCAGTGTTGTTTGGGTATTGTAGGGGGTCATGCTGGGTGTAGTGTTTTAGGGTTTAAGGTAGTGCCGTGGCTTTTAGGTAGTGTAGGGGGTCGTGCTGGGGGTAGTGTTTTATGGTTTAGGGTAGTGCAGAGGTGCTTGTGTAGTGTAGGGGGTCATGTTTTAGGGTTTAGGGTAGTGCAGTGGTCTTTACGTAGTATAGGGGTCATGTGGGGAGTAGTGTTTTAGAATTTAGGGTAGTGCAGTGATCTTTGGGTAGGGTAGGGTGTCGTGCTGGGGTAGTGGTTTAGGGTTTAGGGTAGTGCAGTTGTTTTTGGGCAGTGTTGGGGGTACACTTGCACTCACGACACGAGCATAGGTGTATCCGCCGACGCTGACTACAGGGACCACAGTTCTTTGGGGTAACACGCAGGTAGGTCAGCAGTGTGCGACCATTTTGATGTAACTATTTAGTGGCTCTCTGAGCCGGGGAGTCGACGGACTCAGGTTACGCACCTGCGTTGCTACGAGAGGTACTAGACCTGATAATGATTTTAGCAGCTTACATTGCAACCCTACACTCTTTCCTACTCCCTGCTGACGAGAGGCAACTACCTCGAAACACGTGTCCAGGGATGGCTAACGCTATTCACACTTGCACTCACGACACGAGCATAGGTGTATCCGCCGACGCTGACTACAGGGACCACAGTTCTTTGGGGTAACACGCAGGTAGGTCAGCAGTGTGCGACCATTTTGATGTAACTATTTAGTGGCTCTCTGAGCCGGGGAGTCGACGGACTCAGGTTACGCACCTGCGTTGCTACGAGAGGTACTAGACCTGATAATGATTTTAGCAGCTTACATTGCAACCCTACACTCTTTCCTACTCCCTGCTGACGAGAGGCAACTACCTCGAAACACGTGTCCAGGGATGGCTAACGCTATTCACACTTGCACTCACGACACGAGCATAGGTGTATCCGCCGACGCTGACTACAGGGACCACAGTTCTTTGGGGTAACACGCAGGTAGGTCAGCAGTGTGCGACCATTTTGATGTAACTATTTAGTGGCTCTCTGAGCCGGGGAGTCGACGGACTCAGGTTACGCACCTGCGTTGCTACGAGAGGTACTAGACCTGATAATGATTTTAGCAGCTTACATTGCAACCCTACACTCTTTCCTACTCCCTGCTGACGAGAGGCAACTACCTCGAAACACGTGTCCAGGGATGGCTAACGCTATTCACACTTGCACTCACGACACGAGCATAGGTGTATCCGCCGACGCTGACTACAGGGACCACAGTTCTTTGGGGTAACACGCAGGTAGGTCAGCAGTGTGCGACCATTTTGATGTAACTATTTAGTGGCTCTCTGAGCCGGGGAGTCGACGGACTCAGGTTACGCACCTGCGTTGCTACGAGAGGTACTAGACCTGTTAATGATTTTAGCAGCTTACATTGCAACCCTACACTCTTTCCTACTCCCTGCTGACGAGAGGCAACTACCTCGAAACACGTGTCCAGGGATGGCTAACGCTATTCACACTTGCACTCACGACACGAACATAGGTGTATCCGCCGACGCTGACTACAGTGACCACAGTTCTTTGGGGTAACACGCAGGTAGGTCAGCAGTGTGCGACCATTTTGATGTAACTATTTAGTGGCTCTCTGAGCCGGGGAGTCGACGGACTCAGGTTACGCACCTGCGTTGCTACGAGAGGTACTAGACCTGATAATGATTTTAGCAGCTTACATTGCAACCCTACACTCTTTCCTACTCCCTGCTGACGAGAGGCAACTACCTCGAAACACGTGTCCAGGGATGGCTAACGCTATTCACACTTGCACTCACGACACGAGCATAGGTGTATCCGCCGACGCTGACTACAGGGACCACAGTTCTTTGGGGTAACACGCAGGTAGGTCAGCAGTGTGCGACCATTTTGATGTAACTATTTAGTGGCTCTCTGAGCCGGGGAGTCGACGGACTCAGGTTACGCACCTGCGTTGCTACGAGAGGTACTAGACCTGATAATGATTTTAGCAGCTTACATTGCAACCCTACACTCTTTCCTACTCCCTGCTGACGAGAGGCAACTACCTCGAAACACGTGTCCAGGGATGGCTAACGCTATTCACACTTGCACTCACGACACGAGCATAGGTGTATCCGCCGACGCTGACTACAGGGACCACAGTTCTTTGGGGTAACACGCAGGTAGGTCAGCAGTGTGCGACCATTTTGATGTAACAGTGTTGGGGGTACTGCTGGGGGTAATGTTTTAGGGTTTAGGGTAGTGCAGTGTTATTTGGGTAGTGTAGGGGGTCGTGCTGGGTAGTGTTTTAGGGTTGAGGGTAGTGCAGTGGTGTTTGTGTAGTGTAGGGAGTAGTTTTTTAGGGTGTAGGGTAGTGCAGTCGTGTTTGTGTAGTGTTGGGGGTCATGCTGGGGTAGTGTTTTAGGGCTTAGGGTAGTGCAGCGGTGTTTGTGTAGTATAGGGGGTAATGCTGAGGTAGCGTTTTAGGGTTTAGGGTAGTGCAGTGGTGTTTGGGTAGTGTAGGGGGTCATGTGGGGGGTAGTGTTTTAGAGTTTATGGTAGTGCAGTGATCCTTGGGTAGTGTAGGCGGATGTGCTGAGGGGTAGTGTTTTAGGGTTTAGGGTAGTGCAGTGGTGTTTGGGTAGTGTAGCGGGTCATGCGAGGGGTAGTGTTTTAGGGTTAAAGGTAGTGCATTGGTCTTTGGGTTTTGTAGGGTGTCATGCTGAGGTAGTGTTTTAGGGTTTAGGGTAGTGCAGTGGTGTTTGGGTAGTGTAGGGGGTCATGCTGCAGGTAGTGTTTGAGGGTTTAGGGTAGTGGAGTGGTGTTTGGGTAGTGAAGGGGGTCGTGCTGGGGTAGTGTTTTAGGGTTTAGGGTAGTGCAGTGGTGTTTGGGAAGTGTAGGGGGTCATGCTGGGGGTAATGTTTTAAGGTTTAAGGTAGTGCAGTGGTGTTTGGGTAGTGTAGGGGGTCGTGCGGTGGTAGTGTTTTAGGGTTTAGGGTAGTGCAGTGGTGTTTCTGTAGTGTAGCGGGTCATGCTTGGGGTAGTGTTTATGGTTTAGGGTAGTGCATTGGTGTTTGGGTAGTGTAGGGGGTCGTGCTGGGGGCAGTGTTTTAGGGTTTACGGCAGTGCAGTGGTGTTTATCTAGTGTAGGGGTCGTGCTGGGGGAAGTGGTTTAGGGTTTAGGGGAGTGCAGTGGTGTTTGGGTAGTGTAGGGGTCGTGCTAAGGGTAGATTTAGGGTTTAGGATAGTGCAGTGGTGTTTGGGTAGTGTAGGGGGTCGTGCTGGGGCAGTGTTTTAGGGTTTAGGGTAGTGCAGCAGTGATTGTGTAGTGTAGGGGTCGTGTTTTAGGGTTTAGGGTAGTGCAGTGGTGTTTGGGTAGTGTAGGGGGTTGTGCTGCGGGTAGTGTTTGAGGGTTTAGGGTAGTGCAGTGGTATGTGGGTAGTGTAGGGGTCATGCTGGGGGTAATGTTTTAGGATTTAGGGTAGTGCATTGGTGTTTGTGTAGTGTAGTGGGTCATGCTGGGGTAGTGTTTTAGGGCTTAGGGTAGTGCATTGGTGTTTGTGTAGTGTAGCAGGTCATGCTGGGGGTAGTGTTTTAGTGTTTAGGGTAGTGCAGTGGTGTTTGGGTAGTGTAGGGATTGTGCTGGGGTAGTGTTTTAGGGTTTATGGTAGTGCAGTGGTGTTTTGGTAGTATAGGGGGTTGTGCTGTGGGTAGTGTTTTAGGGTTTATGGTAGTGCAGTGGTGTTAGGGTAGTGTAGGGGGTCGTGCTGTGGGTAGTGTTTTAGGGTTTATGGTGGAGCAGTGGTGTACGGGCAGTGTAGGCAGTCGTGCGGAAGTGGTGTTTTAGGGTTTAGGGCAGTGCAGTGGTTTTCGGGTAGTGTAGGGAGTCGTTCTGGGGGTGGTGTTTTAGGGTTTAGGACATTGCAGTGGTGTTCAGGCAGTGCAGGGGGTTGTGCAGGGGGTAGTGTATTAGAGTTGAGGGCAGTACAGTGGTGTTCTGGCAGTGTAGGGGGTCGTTCAGGTGGTGGTGGTTTTTGGGTTTAGGGCAGTGCAGTGGTGTTCGGGTAGTGTATGGGGTCATGCTGTGGGTTGTGCTTTAGGGTTTATGGCAGTGCAGTGGTGTCCAGGTAGTCTAGGGGGTCATGCTTGGGGTGGTGTTTTAGGGTTTAGGGCAGTGCAGTGGTGCTTGGGTAGTGTAGGGGGTTGTGCACAGGGTGGTGTTTTGGGGTTTAGGGCAGTGCAGTGGTGTTTGGGCAGTGTAGGGGGTCGTGAAAGGGGTGGTGTTTAGGGTTTAGGGCAGTGCAGTGCAGTGGTGTTCGGGTAGTGTAGGGGGTCATGCAGGGGGTGGTGGTTTAGGGCAGTGCAGTGATGTTCAGGAGGTGTAGGGGTTCATGCAGGGGGTAGTGTTTTAGGGGTTAGGGCAGTGCAGTGGTGTTCAGCAGTGTAGGGGATCGTGCAGGGAGTGGTGTTTTAGGGTTTAGGCCAGTGCAGTGGTGTTCGGGCAGTGTAGGGGGTCCTGCAGGGGGTGATGTTTCATGGTTCAGGGCAGTGCAGTGGTATTCAGGCAGTGTAAGGGGTCGTGTAGGGGTGGTGTTTTAGGGTTCAGGGCTGTGCAGTGCAGTGATGTTCGGACAGTGTAGGGGGTCCTGCAGGGGGTGGTGTTTCAGGGTTCAGGGCAGTGCATTGGTATTCGGGCAGTGTAAGAGGTCATGCAGGGGTGGTGGTTCATGGTTCAGGGCCGTGCAGTGGTATTCGGGAAGTGTAGGAGGTTTTGCAGGAGGTGGTGTTTTAGGGTTTTAGGGCACTGCAGTGGTGTTCGTGCAATGTAGTGGGTCGTGCAGGGGGTAGTGTTTTAGGATTTAGGGTAGTGCATTGGTGTTTGTGTAGTGTAGTGGGTCATGCTGGGGGTAGTGTTTTAGGGCTTATGGTAGTGCATTGGTGTTTGTGTAGTGTAGCGGGTCATGCTGGGGGTAGTGTTTTAGGGTTTAGGGTAGTGCAGTGGTGTTTGGGTAGTGTAGGGATCGTGCTGGGGGTAGTGTTTTAGGGTTTATGGTAGTGCAGTGGTTTTTTGGTAGTGTAGTGGGTCGTGCTGTGGGTAGTGTTTTAGGGTTTAGGGTAGTGCAGTGGTGTTAGGGTAGTGTAGGGTGTCGTGCTGTGGGTAGTGTTTTAGGGTTTAGGATGGAGCAGTGGTCTTCGAGTAGTGTAGGGGGTCGTGCTGAGGTAGTGTTTTAGAGTTTAGGGCAGTGCAGTGGTGTTCGGGTAGTGTAGGGAGTCGTGCTGGGGGTGGTGTTTTAGGGTTTAGGACATTGCAGTGGTGTTCAGGCAGTGCAGGGGGTTGTGCAGGGGGTGGTGTATTAGAGTTTAGGGCAGTGCAGTGGTGTTCGGGCAGTGTAGGGGGTCGTTCAGGTGGTGGTGTTTTGGGGTTTAGGGCAGTGCAATGGTGTTTGGGTAGTGTATGGGGTCATGCTGTTGGTCGTGCTTTAGGGTTTATGGCAGTGCAGTGGTGTCCAGGTAGTCTAGGGGGTCATGCTTGGGGTGGTGTTTTAGGGTTTAGGGCAGTGCAGTGGTGTTTGGGTAGTGAGGGGGTTGTGCAGGGAGTGGTGTTTTGGGGTTTAGGGCAGTGCAGTAGTGTTTGGGCAGTGTAGGGGGTCGTGAAAGGGGTGGTGTTTAGGGTTTAGGGCAGTGCAGTGGTGTTCGGGTAGTGTAGGGGGTCATGCAGGGGGTGGTGGTTTAGGGCAGTGCAGTGATATTCGGGAGTTGTAGGGGTTCATGCAGGGGGTAGTGTTTTAGGGGTTAGGGCAGTGCAGTGGTGTTCAGCAGTGTAGGGGATCGTGCAGGGAGTGGTGTTTTAGGGTTTAGGCCAGTGCAGTGGTGTTCGGGCAGTGTAGGGGGTCCTGCAGGGGGTGATGTTTCATGGTTCAGGGCAGTGCAGTGGTATTTTGGCACTGTAAGGGGTCGTGCAGGGGTGGTGTTTCATGGTTCAGGGCCGTGCAGTGGTATTCGGGAAGTGTAGGGGGTCGTGCAGGGGGTGGTGTTTTAGGGTTCAGGGCTGTGCAGTGCAGTGATGTTCGGACAGTGTAGGGGGTCCTGCAAGGGGTGGTGTTTCAGGGTTCAGGGCAGTGCAGTGGGGTTTGGGCAGTGTAGGGGGTCGTGCTGGGGGTGGTGTTTTAGGGTTTAGGGCAGTGTAGTGGTGTACGGGCAGTGTAGGGAGTCGTGCAGGGGGTGGTGTATTAGGGTTCAGGGTTGTGCAGTGCAGTGGTGTTCAGGCAGTGTAAGGGGCAGTGCAGGGGGTGGTGTTTTAGGGTTCAGGGCAGTGCAGTGGTGTTCGGGCAGTGTAGGGGGTCGTGCAGGGGGTGTTGTTTTACGGTTTAGGGCAATGCAGTGGTGTTCGGGCAGTGTAGGGGGTCGTGCAGGGGTGGTGTTTTAGGGTTCAGGGCAGTGCAGTGGTGTTTGGGCAGTGTAGGGGGTTTTGCAGGAGGTGGTGTTTTAGGGTTTTAGGGCAGTGCAGTGGTGTTCGTGCAGTGTAGGGGGTCATGCAGGGGGTAGTGTTTTTGGGTTCAGGGCAGTGCAGTGGTGTTCGGGTTGTGTAGTGGGTCGTGTAGGGGGTGGTGTTTCAGTGTTCAGGGCAGTGCAGTGGTGTTTGGGCAGTGTAGGGGGTCATACAGTGGGTGGTGTTTTAGGGTTCGGGGCAGTGCAGTGGTGTTCGGGCAGTGTAGGGGGTCATGCTGGGGGTGGTGTTTTAGGGTTTAGGGCAGTACAGTGGTGTACGGGCAGTGTAGGGAGTCGTGCGGGGGTGTTTAAGGGTTCAGGGCTGTGCAGTGCAGTGGTGTTCAGGCAGTGTAGGGGTCGTGAAGGGGGTGGTGTTTTAAGGTTTAGGGCAGCGCAGTGGTGTTCGGGCAATGTAGGGTGTCGTGCAGGGTGATGGTTTTTTGGGTTCAGGGCAGTGCAGTGGTGTTCGGGCAGTGTAGGGGGATTTCATTAAGATATTAGGAGTACTTTACTCGCATCTATGAGAAAATCGACATAAACTAAACAAAATGCCAGAATACGTGTCAGTTTTCACAGTGTTTTAGACAGTACTGATTACTTAGTTTCATTGCATTTCCGGGCGACCTTTTTTTCAACGGTCTGTACCCTCCTCAAAATTTTACAGGCCGAACATCACAACCATACAGGAGCAAATTAACAATTTTAGCATTATACGTCTCTCTGTGTAGTCTGTGGGCTTTGGGTCAGCACCTTGCAGGCATTGACTTTTACATGTTCTTCATGCTGTCCTATTGCTTGGAAGGGCTGCCAATGAAGCCATACCATTGTCTGGAGAATATTATCGTCATATTTGTGTTTCCGTTAGATTTGGTGATGGCACGTCTAGCAGTGAATTTTTTAAACTTCTGATTTAACATGACGCGTAGCAGAAAATTGTAGTCAGTGTGTATTTAAAATGCTGACACAATGACATGTTAGTTGCTGATTTATGACTTGTAGGTGTGGCCTGATACAAAGTCATAGTGCTAGTCACACATCACCCTTGCGTGTTCATTTCATATTACATCACTGTGGTGATAACACGTTTCATTTTCAGTTTTTTTAATGTTCACAAATTCAAGTTGTACCCTCACATACGCCTTCTTGAATGCGTACCTAAAATACTCTCACTTTGTATAACGTATGTGCAATTTAATACCTATCTGAGTATGTCTTTCAAGTTATGTTATGTTATGTTAACAAAAGCTTATAAAGCGCAAGGTCACCAAAGGTTTCAAGTCCACCAATTACAAGGCAACCTTCACCGCGACTCCTTGTGAGCACTCCCCTTTGAGGGTACAACTTAACATAGCCAATGAAGTCTGCTATGAAAGGGACCCTTCCCGCAGCTCCCATATTGGTATGACCCAGGATGCGGATTCATCCCTGTGACAGCTTGGGCGGGCAACAGACGTACTGTCACGATTACCAAACACATCCGCATGTGGAAACAGACCTATCAGCGTTGCCACTTTTGGGGGTGGTCCCCACTGATGTAGCAATGCTGCTTCAATAAGATTGTCTCAACATAATTCACGTCATCGGACGTCATTGTCTGTATATTGTGGTGCTGATACACCTCAACAGGGAGACCCTCGCAGAACAATACAAATGGTAAGCACTTGAGCACACTGCAGCTGGTGAGTGGCACAGTTGTATTGTGCAGGTTTTTAGAACCCCCAACCCCAGAGAGATACACGTTCACCTTCATCGCGCGATAATCGCCCGCCTCTGGGGCAGTGTAACCAGAGGAGAGTCTGCAGCAGGGGTGGAAAGCGCCTTGTCTCACAGAGAAGCCGCCAGGTGTTCACAGGGTCTCCTCTGTCCGGGCATCCTGTGTCGGAAGAGCGCTCTGCGAGCAATGAACCCGAGGCCACCTGCACTGTCACTCGTTTTAAGAGCTGGAGCCCGCCTTCAATATAATCTGGGATTAGATATTTAAAATACTTCAATCCGCACTGGTATCCTTAGTCTGCTGACAGCGAAAAGTGAAACTGTTTCGTGGAAGTACTTAATTCCTGATAATCTGTTGTTTCACGGGAGCTAGTGAACAATCGTAAAAAGCCAAACCGGTAACACAATCTTGTCAAAGTTGCATCTGCACAGGCGAGAGAACGGCGCAGGACAATAAACAACACTCTATTTATCTTAACCACACAAAGCTCAGATTAGTAAGTAAACAAAATGTCACTGCGTTCATTTAACCGTTAAAAAACAAGCATTTGCAATGCAATAGGACTCACATTTACGCGAGACCTATTGTATAGCAAACAGTGGTCGAAGTGGGGGGAAAAAGTAGGGGAACTGTGGGCGGGGCATCAGGGGCCGGGAATAATCAGGGATTGGTTCAGTGGGCGGAGTCAGAGGTGTGGCTAGAAAGAGCAAAACATCCTAATTTTTAGCAAGTTTGGCATTTCACTGACCAGTTACAGCTTATAAGTGTTTTTTAATGCTACCAATAGAAACACGTTTATTTGAGGTTTAGTACAAGTTATTGACATTAAAAAACATTTACAATGTGAGATACGTTTTCAATCACAGAATGTCCCAAATACGCTTATAAGTGGAATCATAAGCCATGTGTGTCCAAGCTATGTAGTTTCTTTCATCAGCACTTTTCCTCCCTTTTTCTAACCATTTCTGAACATAAAGTTTGGCTTTAGATTCTATGACAGAAGGCCCCACGAGTTTTGGAGCACTGTTGATTACATCATTCTGTGCTTCCTGCGCGCCGCTCCTACCTGGCCACGCGTATTGCCTGCCGTCCGCACCACGCGATTACGACCGGGGCCCCTTCAGCGTCGTCGTGCTCTTCGAAATACCAACTATCTGCGGTGAGTCTTGCCAACCCCTCCCACCCCGGCCCTGTCCCTGGGCATGACCAGGTGAACGGGGCCCTGTGGCTCGGATGCCATGGGTGTGGGGGGCGCAAGCGGTGCTCCGCGTCCCCGAGGGGCGATGCGGCGGGTTACGGGCATCTTGCGTGGTGCGATTCCGGTGGGGCAGGCTATGGGGGTGGTCCAGAATAAGGTTAGGGCGGCAGGTTGCGAGTGGGTCGGTTCGGCCACGTGCGGTTTCCGTGTCGTTTGTCGGGTGTCTGGGGTAGAGAATTAAGGACTTAGCCGCACCTTCGCGCCAAAACTCTGGCCGGCCGCCCCTCCTTTATCCAACCACCATCCCATCCCGCGCGGACATCTTGCTGTGACCCTCTGGTTATCAAGGCTCTCACAGGACAAGGGTGTGAGTCCCGCAAACGGGGTCAAAGTGACACAAGATGAAAAAATTTCAAACTCTCTTGGTCCACGGGTGGGGGGGGCGCAAGCGGGTTCCCGCGCAACGGGTGGATACTTTGGCGGGTCTATAATTATTTTACCACGGCGCGAGTTGGGACGCCGCCGGGCCGCAGGGAGGCCTTGAGGGAGGGGTGGGCTGTTCCGCTAGAGGGCCGGCCGCGGGGGGTTGCTTATATCTTTGGACCGGGGCATTTCTTCGGCAACGCGTCTTTCGCAAAATTAAAGATCGGAACCCCCGCCCGACCCCCCACGAGACACCCCCTCCCCCCCCCCCCCGGGTTACCATCGAATTCCAGGCTCGGTAATGTCCGCAGCCCTACCGTCCGTGCTCATATTATTGCAGGCTGTTGGCTGATATCGGCGGCAGTAGTGGTAATTGATATACGATGCCGGGTAATGCGATGGTGCACGCGGGTAGTTTCGCGCCATGTGGGAATCGGCCGAACATGGGGCAGGCGCTACTGTTGGGCGGGACCATCGGAGGTGCTTTGGGCGGGTTAACTCTAGCCCATTGATCCACCCCCCCACAGGCCCGCCCCCCATCCCCCTTCACCAGCAATTACAGGCGAGCGCTCGATGGTTACAGTGGGAGCTCCACGGAAGAGCCGCAGTCAAGAAACTGGCTCTCATGCTGCGCCCCCCCCCCATGCTGGCAGTGTTAAACGTGCGCGATCCTGACTCGGTGCTCCGATTACTTTTGGCCACGATTTAGGGGGCAACGGGAGGAAAGCAAGGCGCTCGCATGCAGCGCCTCCCATGCTGGCCGCGTTCTCAGCCAGCAGAAAAACTTGGTGAATTAAATACTTGTTTCCGCCACCAGGAGCTATAGCTCAATGGTACGTCTGGTGCCTCGGGTTATCAAGGCTCTCGCAGGACAAGGGTTCGGGTCCTGCAAACGCTGTCAAAGTGTCATAAGTTGGCGAAATTTCAAACTCTTTTCTGGTGTGCCTCTCGTGGGCCACAGGTTCAAACCGCACGCTTTACAGTGGTACAACATTATTGAACATGCGGTACCATGAGATACATGCAAGTACAAATGTTAGATTTTAAACGCACGCGATCCTGACGCGCTAGGACCAGGCTCCATTCCCATATGCGATTGAAGGGCGCCCTGGTACCCAGGTTGAAGTGCGCAATTGCGGACAGGGAGCTCGGGGGAAGTGCGCTCTGAGGCGATCCGGACGGGCGCGAGTTTTGCGCACGTCCCACACCCCCCCGCTCCCACCCTTAATGCGGGGGGGGGACGGGGGGGGGCTTGCCATGCGATGCACACGGTGTCGCAGCCCCAACGGGCATTCAGGTGCAGCGCGACGCGCTCAATTTAGTGGAGCCAATGTGGCCATGCGAGCATGCAGCGTGTTGGCAGGGCTGCCCTGGGGCCGTCCGGGTGGGGGGGCTTAATTGCATAATTGCATTGTTCCCTTGCCTGCCAGTTCATTGTACAGTTGATGTGAGGTCTGGCCAGCAGCTTAATGGGTGAGACACAGGCCATGCTGCGCAAGTGTGTGTTTGGGATAGCGACCATGTGGCTGATGGAGTATTTAGTCGCACTGTTTCTCCCATCGTGCTAACTCCGTTCCTCTCCCTACTTACAGATCCACTGAGGGACAGCCCGCAAACGTAGGAGCAGGGACCGAGGGAAAGGCGCAAAGGGGGACGCGCGCTAGCAGTGACCACAAAAGTAGAGCACCACGCCATGGAGGATATCGGGACGCCGGGTCCACTGTTCTCCCAGGAGACGTCGATCGAGGAGACGCAGTTGAGCGCACCGCAAGACGGGATGTGGGCGGACTTTATGGCATTCGCCCGTGAGAAGGGCACGGCCTGGGTCCAAGGTTTTCTTGAGGCTCGCAGGCAGGAAGACTCGGGCGTGGTCGTCACCCCACCCCCCAGCAGAGGGCGTCCAAGGCCCTTCAGGGTCGGAGCCCTGGAGGTCCACCCGGGTACGCAAGCCCACATCAAAAGACATGCCCGAGGCCCCGCCGGCCAAGAAACGACAAGCGACCGCACCGCGTACCGTCGTACCGGCCGTTTCAACACCTGCGGTGCACGACTCTGCCACAGGCATCACGTACATGGCCCAAATGGGCAAGGCCATGGACCACATGCTCAGCCTCATGTCCGTCTTTCAGAGCCGCTTGGACGCTTTATCTGCACCGCCACAGGTGCCCCCAGTGGCGGTGCCCGCGGCAGCCCAAGCACCCCTGCTCCAAGTTTGGGCTGGTCAGAGCGCAGCCGCGGAACCTCATAATGGTGAGCCTGGGGGAGCCCCGGGGTTGTCACTCCCAGGGAATGCTTGTCCCCCCGCAAGTACTGCAGCGGCTGCACCCACGGCTGGCGCGTTGGTCTCCTCCCCCCCCCACCTGCGAATGGTCCGGCCACCACCACCGTTGCTCTCGAGCCTACGCCCGCCGCGGCACCAGGGTCTGCTGTGCCAGTAGGGGAGGGCACGGGGCAGGTTCCCAGACCCCTTGTCACTCAGGCACCATTGGCATCAGGCCGCTGCTCCCTGGCATGGTTGGTACCGCAGGCCGCTAAAGAAGGGATATGGAGGCGGGAGTACATAGACATACTAACACTACTGATGCACGGGTCGGCAGGGGTAGACACAAGAAAGATGGGGCGTAAGGATGAGGAAAGAGTCAGATATCAGCGATGGCCTGACTAGACAATTGAGAACTGGACGTCAGCATTTAACATACTGGCGGCGGTAGTAGTGCAGAAATTTCCTGAACAGAGCGAGGCCCTCATGCAATATGCCAGCACGATCCAAGAAGAGGCGAGGCTCTCTGGGGGGTTGGGCTGGTTCTATTACGACCAAGACTTCCGGAAAAGAATGGCCATATGCCCGGACCTGGGGTGGGATCAGAAGGAGATTCAACTTTGGGTACAACACATGTGCCGACCCACACGGGATAGGAAGGATCAGGCATATAAAGGGCAAGGGGAGTCAGACGACAGGAGAAAGGACCAGTTTCCCAGGCGCCCCTTCAAGCAGTCTTTTCATGGGGGCAGGGGTCGGGGGCAGAGGCAGGGCTCCAAGCACTTCAATTCAGGCACATGCCGGCTTTATAACGGGGGCAACTGCACTTGGGGAAGGTCATGCAAATTCGCACACAGCTGCAGCAAGTGCGGCGCACAACACCCTGCGACCGCCTGCACCTCCAGCCAGGGCGCGCTACAGCCTTCCACACCCAACAGGACAGACACGCAACGCCAATGAAACCACAAGGGACGGACCACCCCCCACGCTAGGCCCCCCCACCACCACCACCACCCCCTGCGCTCCTGGGCCCCCCGCACAGCGCCCCAGGCCCGTGAAGGGCCCTTCCCCCATCATCATGGATAATTTCACCCCGCTCATTAGGCGCTATCCGTTGGTGCAGGACAGGGCCCTACTAGCGGGTGGGTTCCTTGATGGTTTTAGGATTCCTTACAAGGGACCGTTGGAGTCCAGGGACGCACTGAACCTGAAGTCAGCCAGGGATATGCCCGGGGTGGTGGCTCAAAAGATACAAAAGGAGTTGTCAGCAGGGAGGGTGGCGGGGCCGTTCAGCAGCCCTCCCCTGGATCATTTCTTGGTTTCACCGCTGGGGGTGGTACCGAAGAAACAGCAGGGTGCCTATCGCTTGATCCACCACCTATCGTACCCCGAGGGGAATTCTATGAACCACTGGCTGGATGAGGGGATTTGTTCTGTGTCATACTGCTCCCTGGACATGGCCATTGACATGGTCCGGAGAGTAGGGAAAGGGGCGTGGCTGGCGAAGGCGGACATTGAGTCCGCATTCCGCCTGCTGCTGGTGCATCCAGCTAGCCAGCATCTGCTAGGTTTCAAGTGGGCGGGGCAGTTCTTCTATGATTGCTGCATGCCAATGGGTTGCACAGTCTCCTGTGCCTACTTCGAAGCCTTCAGCTCGTTCCTTCAGTGGGCCTTGGGGGACCTTCATGGGATCACGCAGGTGACCCACTACCTGGATGACTTCTTGTTCTTTGGCCCGGCTGGGACAGACGAGTGTGCGGTAGGGCTGAGACGCTCTGAGGAGCTGGCAGAGTTACTAGGAGTTCCCCTTGCCTCAGGTAAGACCGAGGGGCCGGCACAGGTCTTGACCTTTTTGGGTGTGGAGCTAGACACGGTGAAAGGTGAATCGAGGCTTCCCGCTGAGAAGGTTCAGGGCTTGTTGCAGGACATCCAGGCGCTGCTGGGCAAGGACAAAGCGACCCTAGGGGCTGTCCAGAGCTTGGTGGGCAAGTTGAACTTTGCAGCTAGGGTGATTCCAGCGGGCAGGGTATTCTCAAGGAGGCTGGCAGGGGCCACGGCAAATGTACTACAGAAGCACCATTTTGTAAGGTTGACTGCAGGCTTGAAAGCGGATCTAGCAATGTGGGCAGAATTCCTCATTGGTTTCAGTGGGACGGTGATTTGGAGGGCCCCGTGGATAGCCAGCCAGGAGCTTTGCCTGTTCTCAGATGCGTCTGGTAGGGAAGGTTTTGGCGTGATCCTGGACGAAGAGTGGTGCGCTATGAGGTGGCCTAATGCATGGCGTAAAAAGAAGGTAACAAACAACATTGCAGTGTTGGAACTCTTTCCCATCCTTGTAGCGCTGCACCTATGGCGGGCCACCCTAAGCAACATGAAGGTAGTTTTCTGGTCAGACAATATGGCGGTGGTGCACGCCATCAACGGTCTTACTGCCTCGTGCCCGCTAGTTCTAAGTCTGCTGAGGGAGTTAGTGAAAGAGGGGCTGCGCAGCAACATTGAGTTTAGGGCGCGGCACATCGCGGGTGTCCGGAATGTGGCAGCTGGCGCTCTTTCTCGCTTTCAGTGGCTCCGGTTTCGAGAGGCTTGGCCGTGGGCAAGGGCAGAGATGACACCATTCCCAGACCGCCTTTGGCGCCTGCTTTGGTGGGGGAAAGACTGAGGAGGATGGGGGAGAGGTCCCTGGCGCCGGCAACGCAGAAGAAGTACGGCTCCCAGTTAGCGACGTTCAGAGCAGTAGTGGAGGCGCACGGTGGTCTAGCCTTGGGGAGCGAGGATCAGGTAGAGACCTTTGTGGTGTGGGCCAAGGAGAACGGCATATCCCACTCATGGACATGTGGTCATCTGGCAGCCGTGCACCACGATGCCAAGCTAGATGGGGGTGTCGACCCAACGGGGTCTTTCAAGATTAGGGCGGCCCTGAAGGGCTGGGCCAGGGAGGAGGTTAGACAACCGGACACCAGGGCACCCATTGAATTCATGGACCTACAGCGCATCCTGGACACTGTACCCCTGATTACTTTCTCCCCGTTCGAAGCAAGGCTCTTTTCAACGGCATTCTGCCTGGCATTTTTTGGTGCCTTTAGGGTTAGCGGGCTGGTGGTGAAATCCAAGGTTGACCTGTCTGGCACAGCGCTGGGTATCGCAGACGTGGCCCTTAATGTATCCCTGGAGCTCCGCATTCGCAAATCCAAGACAGACCAGGCGGGGAGGGGAAAGACAGTTGTCCTACAAGCCTTGGGGGACAACAGGTACTGCCCGGTCCACACTGTCAGGGAATACCTGGCCTTACGCCCAGCGGCCCCGGGCCCCTTCCTGATTCATGCGGATGGGTCCCCCCTCACCAGGTTTCAGTTTGATCGCATTCTGGGTGCCACCCTTGACAAGGGGGGTTTATCTGGGAGTGGGCGCAGATTCTCCTCCCACTCCTTCCGAATTGGCGCTGCCACCTCAGCGGCCAAAGCCGGCCTGGGCCCAGAGGGTGTGAAGGGTGTGGGGCGCTGGGAGTCCGACTGTTTTAAGAGATATGTTCGACCTTGATGCTGCATGTACATTTCAGAGTTTTCCGACTTGAGTGTTCCTTTGCGGATGAACATATCCGAGCGTCCTTAAACTGTGTTCTACAGCGGGTATCCCCCGAATAATTTTGTGTGCAAATAAAGATACAACTACCTAAAAGCTGCTTCATCGTTTCATTGACAGGTCACCAGGTTTGGTTGATGGGACACTCCTACATCACGAGGTTGGAACGCTGGGCAGCGCACAGGAATTGGTCGCAGAGTTTTGTTAACACACAGTTCGTGTGGTTGGGCTCCCGGGGATGAAATGGAGTGAAGCACGGGGCTCAATTGAACAACGTTTGGCGGCTGGGGGGGTACAGCCGTCGGTCATCATCTTGCACCTTGGGGGAAATGACCTTGTTTCCAGGGGAAGGAGGGCCCTGCTTCTGTCTATGCAAACTGACCTGCCAGCCATCAGCCAGGTTGTGGGTTCATGCGAAGTGTGGTGGTCGGAGATTGTCCCCCGCAGGACTTGGAGGGGGGCCAGGTCTCCGGCAGCAGTAGATCAGTCACGCAGAAGGGTCAACAGGTCCATGCAAAAATTCATGGAGCGCAGGGGCACGGGCTTCATCAGACATGCATTGATCCAAGAGAAGGTGGAGGGGTTCTACGAGCCGGATGGGGTACACCTGTCCAGGGTAGGGATGGACATGTTCTTGCTGGACGTGCAAGAGGCGCTAGCAAGGGCAGGGCATCAGTAGCAGCTATGGAGGGAGGGGTGCTCTGGCAGCGACGGAAGCCTCCCCAGAGCTGTGGCGGAGTTACAGGGCGATCTGGAGGCAGAAGGGTACAGTAAGGGTACCTCTGCGACAGGCGGTACAGTAAGGGTACCCCTGTCCGGCACAGTAAGGGTGCCCGAGCCAAGGTCCAGGAGCCGAAGGAGGTTCTGGGAAGACCGCGACGGCGCCCCGTTAGTCCTTCGGGCGGTTGGGGGGCCTGACCAACCGGGGGTGTGCCACAACACGCTCCACCCCTGTCAAAAGGGGCGGGAGTAGGAGACAGATCACGTGACCCAGTGGATGATCTGAAAATATGTGCCGCACTGCCGGGCATCGACCCACCGTGCGTGCTGGCTCACCAGGCGGGCGGAGCAGCGAGGGGCTGCTTGCCCTGGATCGCCCGTAAGATAACCCATTTATCGTCATACTTATGTTGTATGAAATAAACCTGCAGCAGTTCTTCACCCACAGTGAAAGTGTCAGTGTAATCCTTGGGTGACGTCTGTGCATGCGTGTTGAGTGGAGCGGATGACGGTGTGGTCACTATGCCGCTGCCCGCGTCCCACGCAGAGGGACATCAGCAGGGCAGCCTTCTAGTGGCTGCCCGTCGCAGCCTCCCCCCTCCCCCCCCTGCTCCGCCTCGCTAGCGAGGCCGCGCCCAGGGAGGGGAGCTCCCAATGAGTTTGCCTTTAGGAGGCGTGCCGATAGGGGGGGGCGAGGCTAGACCCCCTACTTAGGCGTCTCTCTCCCCCAGATCCTCCTCTGCTTCCTGCGCGCCGCTCCTACCTGGCCACACGTATTCCCACCCTCCTCGTTGTCTGTGTCCTTCAATCCCACGCACCCCCCGTTGGCCATGATGCCTTCCCCCTTCCCGTTGTCCATAATGCCTCCCCCCTCACTCCTCCCCCTCCCGTTGTCCGTGATGCCTCCCATTTGTAATACAATAGGTCTCGCGTAAATGCAATACCTATTGCATTACAAATACTTGCATTAAAGAGTTTGCGCCCTGTTTACACGTGGCAATGACCTGCTCACAGCGGCAGCCACACAACCAGAGGGCTTTAGAGCGCGTTACATGGTCACCAGTTACTTTATTTAAGGGCATATTTCTTTGTAACAAAAACACGTGAGCATAAAATGGTTTCAAAGTCGTTTGATTTTTGTTTATGAACTTAAAAAATAACTCTTTATTATGGAGTGTATACTGTCGTAAACTTCAATGACTTACACCCTTTTTGAGAAATTGTGTGTAGCTGTGCAAGCACGACTTCATATTTAACTTGGAGTACATTAGAACAGCTTTGTACAAATTCAGTTCGATAAGAATTCTTTTTTTTGTTTTCACAGACCGCGGCGATTTCAATGTACAAAACAACCATTTGAGTCTTGGCGTCACTTTCACATATGGTGATCTGGGGCAGTTTACAGGGCTTAGGGTCTATTAACTTTGTCGGCTTCAGAATTCTTTATTGCACAAAATAACATCTTTGAGATTAAAGCGCCATGCAGCCTGGCTGCTACGTTCTTGCAACAGAGTTTTGTTTCCGTCTTCTCACCTTGAGGTGATGTATTAAAACACGAAAGCACTGTGTGATCTTGTGTAAACATGAAAGAAATTAAAATTATAAATACTTTTTAAAAGAAGTACATTTATTTATTATTTTTCAGTATCTGTTTTGCGTTTTGGGATCCTAGTATGTTTGTGGTCTGCACACATTCTTGGGAGGTCTTTAAACAAGCATTTGCAATGCAATGGGTCTCGCATTTATGAGACTTTGAGCTACTGGCATTGTAAATGAAAAACCTTTTATCTATGTGTTGGTTTTGAAAAGAGATAAATAAAAGGCATTATCGTTTACAATGCCAATAGCTTAATATTTAGCAAATGCGAGACCTATTGCATTGTAAATGCTTGTTTTGTTACTGGGGGCCGATTTTGCAGCACTGCCGCAAAACCGGTCCCCAGTTACAAAACCAGCCTCTCCTCCCATATCTGGTATGGCCAGTCTGACCTTGGTGCCAGGGTCTATTTGTTTTCATAGTCTGACCCGGGATGGGGTCTGAAAGGGGCTTTGGGGCTCGGGGGTCACAAAACTTGTGCCGCTTAAATGCAATATTTTTTTTTTTTAAAGGTGAACAGTATGTTTTTAAAACACCACGGGCCATATGTAGGAAGCCCAATACCGGTCACTAACGGACGATTTTCGGTAAATATCCCGTTACCGACCGGTATTCAGGCTTTTGGTATGTAGGGGGCACATTTCAGGATTCGGTAATTTACCGAATCGGTAAAATTACTGAATCGGTAATTTTACCGATTCGGTAAATACCGAATCCTGAAATGATATGTAGGGGGAGTGTGTGGTTGTTGTGGGGATTCGTTATTTACCACCAACTAAAAGTTGGTGGTAAATGACGAATAGCTGTAAAAAAGCATTTCTTTGCACTTTGAAGTGTGCAATGTGGCAGACATACATGCCCTTAGGGCATGTATGTGTGCCACATGTGCACAAATGCAGGAATCAGGGGTGCAACAGGGTGTCACTGTGACACCCTGCCACCCTTGATTGTGCTCCCCCCATTACCGAATCGGTATTTACCGATTCGGTAATGGTAACTGGCTTCCCATTGATTCCTATGGGCCTCCTGGCCCATAGGAATCAATGGGAAGCCAGTTACCATTACCGAATCGGTAAATACCGATTCTAAATTACCGACCCATTCCGAATCGGTAAATATTACCGATGGATTACCTACATAGCATTTACCACTTCATAAATACCGAATCGGCAAAATTCGGTATTTATGAAGTGGTAAATGCCAGGCTACCTACATATGGCCCCACATCTCTTAACAGATACAGAGTAGCCATTCACACATTAAGTAAAATAACATAAGACACATTAAATAAAATAACATAAGAAAAACAGCTGATTAAGACATTCAACGTTTGTAAAAAACAAATGCATCAAAGTATTCTATAAAATTTCACAACTTACTTAATGTTTATATACGAGCAGCGTGGATTTGAGGCAGTCCAGGCTCCTCTTCCAGGCCCCAGTGAGGAGAAAAGAGCAGGTTTGTAAAGGAGGGGCTGGGGACCTCTGGGGCAGGCATGTAGAACAATTTCCAGGAGAGGGTGGTGGGGCTGGGTCAGCTGGGGGCCTCTTCCACAGCAGCCGCCTTCCTCCTATTTTCGAGTTCTGGCTGGTTGGAGAGCAGATTCGCAGCCAGCCAGGGATTCCTCACTGAATCCCTCTTACTTCTTTTCAGTAAGGTGTCCGTCAATCTGGGTGAGCCCGAAAATACAGGGCACACGAGGTCAAGGGCGGGGCCACCAAACCTTCTTGATGTGACCATTGTATCGGTCACAGTGGGGGCATGCAGGTAGCATCGGCAGTAAATGAGCTGTAAATCACTGTAATTAGAGCCATCAGAGGTAGCAGTTTTCCCACTGACGGCCCTTTCAGTGTTGTTTTACAGGCCCCTGTCCCCAGATTACAGAGGGGAAGGGGGGGAGGTTGTGGGCACTGCAGAGGCCTTCTTCGATAAGCACCACACAGGGGACAGGGCTAAATGATTAAGCTTTCATTTTAGTATGGACCATTCCTGCAGTCCTGGGATGCTTTCTTAATAAAAAGAAGTAGGGGAACGGACTGTAATACATTTTAAAAGTAGGGGCACGCCGTGCCCTTCCGATCCCCCCGACTTCGACCACTGATCGCAAACAGGAGTGCGGGCAGCTGGGGGGGCGAGAAGGCATAGGAAGCAAATAGTGCTCCCAATCTAATAACACATACCATGCAACACTCGAAGTAAAGGGGCCAGTAGCCATGGAAGGATACAAATGACGACATGGCTGTCATAAGGAGGGACTAACAGCCTATAAACCAATCGGAAGGCAGCATTTAGAAAGGACAAAGGCACAAGCCAATGAAAAAGATGGGCAGGGAAGTGGGCGGAGCTTCCACTCCATACTCCATTACTGTATGTCTCGCAGAGCGAACAGCGCATGTGCGCTACCGCTATAGGCTCGACCTAAAAAGGGGACCCTCAGAAACACTCTTCAGTACATTCTTGTACCAGTGGATAATACAGCCGAAGCACACCCTGCTGCTCTGCTGCTTGAGGCCTCCCCAGCTTGATGAGAAGGAAGACTAGAGATGATACCTTCATCCCAGGTTGAGTGTCTCCAAGAGGCAGCTGACTGACCTCCTGTTCTAAGCCACTGGGACATAACAAGCTCCAGAAGCCGTCCGGAATCTGTCCAGCTAACCTGCTGCCTGGACCTGCAAATGAAACTGCCCGAGCTCTGCTGGCCTCTGCAAAAGTGTTTTCCTGATTCCCAAGTGGTCCCTTCCCAGGTGCTGCAACCTTGGCTGACATCAGAGTGCACTCCTCTGACTCAAAAAGGAGAAAGCTATGGGCTCTTTGTGACCACAAACAGGCCCATTTGGCCCAAGATCTTTCCGCTCATGGCAACTGCCAATGTGAAGCTCTGGCGAATCTGACTCTTCATGCTACAGTGATTGCCAGAAATGACCGGCCATGCAAGATCTGCATTTTGTGCTAACGCATCCGTATCCTGTGGTAATGTAAATGTAAATTGATACTTGTATAGCACACTACTCACCCACAAGGGTCTCAAGAAGCTTGTACGAATACCACTGTGGAACCCATCCTGGCTTTCCCTGTGAGGCATCCACTCCTGGGCACCCCCAAGGTGGAGGCCAGGCATCCTTTGCGTTGTGGGGGCCATTGTGGAGATTAATCTAGCTATTGCCCAGAGTTGCAGAGTGGGACTCCATGATTGGAATAGGCACCGAGGCTAGAATTATCAGGTCCGTGGAATATTTTTAGCCCAAGACCCGCCGAGGCGGGGAATTGAACCCTGGTCCCGGGCTAGACCTCTGCATCAGGGTCTGCCGCTCTAATCATTGAGCCACACTTCTCCACAGTGGTGACAGCAACATGAATCTCCAGCAATGACCGTCCACAACGCATGGCCTGCTCTTCGCCCTATAGTGATGAACATCCGTGGCCTTCTCCACTGCGAACGGAACTCTTCAAGTTCCACTTTAGAAGGTAACTTTTTCAGTGGGACGTTCCTGGTCCCTGTATCTGGTCTGTGCTTCATCTTGGTTGGCCTGAACTTGTTACTTTCACTCGGTCCCGTACTACCAGATTGTTGCGTACAGGGTTTTGAGCTTACATTTTCAAATTGCATATTTCTAGTTCTACTGATTTGATTTTTGTCAGTTTAGCATCAATAATTTACTAATTTTCATAATATATTCTTTAATTGGTGTGAGGTTTTTCTTGTGTTGTGTTTTCACTTTAACATTGTTTGTGCACATTACCTCCAAATTACACCTCATTGTTTTTGTGCCAAGATATCATAGGGTTAAGCACAGGTTAATTTAATGACTTTTTGTGGTTCACCCTGACAAGGATTGTGGTTGTTGCTTTAGAGGGGCTCACACCTACCTCAACCAACAACTCTAACAATTCATCACAATTGGGCAATGTGTCATTCAACTTCAGCAATTGATCAGCTATTGTTCGATTCATATTTTACTTCCACCCACAGCAACATGCATCATGTGGGAATGGGAGAAACCACTTCTGCCATTGCTCAGTTATTGTGCCATTCACATTTTGCCTGCACCCAGCACAGCATATAATGCCTCGGGCTCTGGGGTCTCTGAAAGTCCGTGGGCAGCAGAAGTAAAACAAAATAATGGCTGCCAGAGTTTCCCTTTACTGGGAGGGCTATTGTATCCCTTCCCCTCATGGGCAATCAGAACAATCCCAAAGAAGGCAACATCAATATATTTTACAATGCCCCTAAAGGGAGAGCGGTTGACCCTTGTCGAGGTGTGTACCCCACAAAACTGAAATCCTTGGTGACGAGTGATATCCCTTCTTGTCGATCCCGGTGCAGCTTTGCTCCACAAGCAGAGATCTGTTTGAAAAATGTCATTGCTGGAAAGGTGAGAATCTCCCATTTCCAGTGACGCTGTCCTTGTCCATGGAGGTATCCCACTGGATGCACGCAGAGCTGTATTCCCTACCTCTGCTGGTGCCATCCGGCATGATCTGTGATGTCAGTGCACCATACGGCATGCTGATGTCATTGATGGGCAGGGTGGGTGCTGATGCAGAAGTGATTCCCTGTCAGCATCCACAGGTGCTCACATGGGAAGCCTCCGGTGGGAACACTAGAGCTTCCCCTGTGCACCAGTGAGGTCGACCCATTGGAATCCTCCCTGCTGCCAAGGTAGCACAGAGGATGTCAGAGGGTCATCCTCCACACTGTGGGCCAGATGTATTAAGGTTCTGGCTTGGCTTTGTGCCCACAGAAGAAGGTGCAAGGGCAACGCAAAACCTAAGTCAGATTTATCAAGCCACGCAAGGCCGCCCTTACGTGGCACAGCATGGCATGATAAATCTACATTAATGCAAGGCAGCACACATCGCTGCCTTGCATTATTCTGCCCAAGGGAGGTGATCCATGGGTGGAGCGTGGGTGTTCCCAGGCATCCACTTATGGATTTTGGTGAATTCCCAGATTTGCCATTGGTGGTAGACCTAGGAATGTGTCAAAATGCTACGCCTCCCCAGGTGAGGTGTAATGAGGAGAAATATATTTATTTTTCCTCATTTTTTCCTCATTCCGCAGCACACATAGAAAGAGGGAAATGAATCAGAGGTGTCCTTTCCTGCACAGAAACAATCCTGCCTACAACACAGGTCCCCTTGTACTATGCAGCATGGGTTCCTGCATTCGCACTAGGCAGCCAAACGTGTGGCAACACTAGGAAAGGACAGGACTGTGCCGCATAGTGTTAAATAAGGGTAATTCCTGCCCTTTCCCTTTTATGCAGCACAGCGCCGCCCTGTGGCTTGCTGCATTGCGCTGCATGAAAAATGATAGATATGGGGCTGTATCCATGACATCTCCAAGGGACCATCACACAGTGCCATGTCTGGACTAGTGCCATCACTGAAGCATAATTGCACTGCCCCTGGAGAGAATTGAATATGGTAGGCACGCACTTACATATTTTACCACACTCAGGTCCCTTTTCAAAATACTGTGGTGTCAAGGACAGAAGAAACCTTATATTGTAGTAGTTGTGTGTTTTAAAAGCATTTATAGCCATTTGGGAAATGTACTCAAAACACAACCCATTGTTCTTGTTTAAAATGTTGGCCCTGCTTCCACGGTACTTTCCTCCCTACTCCTTCAATCACCTCTCTACGCCTCTCCTCTTCTGTTCTCAAGTTCCCTACTCCTTCGCTTCTCCACCTTTCTTCCTCTTCTCCTCTTTTCCCTTCCCTTCTCTCTCCCTGAATGCTGCTTCCTACCCTCATTATCTCTCCCCACACTGTTGTTTTTTCTTCTCCCCTTCACATATCATACTCTTTTCCCTTCCCACTCGTCTTCTGCCCACATTATGTAACCTCTTCCTATCCCTTCCTCTCTTTTCTCTTCCATCACTCTTCCTCACAACCTTTCCTTCCCCACATCCGTTCTCCCATTCCCCTCCCTTTTCTTATACCTCCTTTCTTCTCACTCCTGTCTACCTCTGTCCCCAGCCATAACTCTTGATGACTTGACCCTGTTCTTAACGAATGTGTCCTAAGTCCTTCCTGTGCCATTTTTGTACTATCATTATATTAGAATGCATCCCCAAGCTAGTGGTAGGTCTCCTTATAGATGCTGCTTCAAGCCCCCCGTCCAGTTGAGGAGTGGTGGCAGAGGAAAATTGTGTTACTATGTTATTACGTTGCGTCATTACGTGGAATTACAAGAAAATTATATAAAGTTACTCTGAATTATGCAAGGAGCATAACCCAGCATGTAGTGGTGTTTTCATAGCACAAAATGCACATTTGCGTCCAGAATGCAACAGAGCACAAACAGCAGCAGCTGGCTTTGTTCTCCAGTGCTCCTGCGGGACGATGTTTACCCAAAATTACTCCAAGTTACTATAGCGGGAATAATCACATAATTTTTGAAAATTTTGCATCACAAGAGTAGCGCAGAATCACCAAAATGACTCAAGTGTAATTCAAATGTCCCCCAGACCTATAAGGATCCTTTACGGGCCCACCATGGCACCCAGTGGTAGCTTCCTGTCTGGTTGTTTATAACTTTTACCAATGGTATTTATCCGCCATCAATTCCACCTTTTGATTTCTTCGTTTTCATGCCACAGTCTCTTTGCTAAGACCACTGGGAACATTTCAATAAAAGCAATGCTGTGCCTCCGCGCTTTCCTATACTGTGGCCACTAAGCCGCTTGCCACTGTTCATCCACAACAGGCCACAACTGCCCGGTAGCTGAGAATATTCCTATATCCATATTGCTCTATATACATTTGTAACCACTTACCTGCCCTGCGGTGCCCCTCCTAGATCTGGTCAGGTCTGGATTTCACAGCCCACTCTCTCCATCATCTCAACCCTGAGGTGTGGTGCTTTGGCCACGGCCACGGCCAGCAGCATTTGTCCTGTAAAAAATCTGTGCAATTGACTTACAAAGAGAGTTCTCGTGCCCTAGCAACCGGTGCATCACTTCAGTTCACAATCGGAATATCTGCGCTAGATGTACACATACCATTATAAGTGTTTGGGGTTCACTATGGTCCCCAGTCCATTGCGGGAAAGTGATGGGCATTTCAAAAAATGCATAAGCAATGGAGCAAACATTATGCACGGCCATGCACAAGCAGCAGCTGAAAAGTAAACTTCATGTCACACTTCCCCATGCCAGCCCTATGTCACACTTTCTGAGCTGTTGACAGCTAAGTCCAAGCTGGTTAAGGGCACTGAGCATATATTCCGATCGATATGTCTGTTAACAGAGATGACCTCTTTCAACGGTAAATGATGAACCAATGAGCCTTCCATTTTACCTTCATCCACCTTGTTTTTTTAATTTGTCACGCACAGCTGTTCTCTTCTCCTTCTCTGCCAATCTCCTCTGTCCTGGCCCCATCTACCATATTGGAATCCTTGCCCACAAACCCTTAAAACTCAATGTTACACAGGGGCACTGAGGAAGGGGGCATGAGACGTTGCCAACCCACTGCCAGAGTGTAGGTGTGGCATCAGCACAGTTAGCATCATCCACTGCAACCATAAGACGTTATAAGCCCACCTCGGCCCCCCCCCCCATGCCTTTGTCTGATCAACACTCACCTGGCCTGAAATTCTTCACCATAGCAAATCAAGGCCACCCCTCAAAACTGCTCTACACTACCCTTTGACGTCAATGTATTGGAAGAGTGGGGGCTGCTTTTGAGATACATCTTGCATTGTATGCTGTGTACATCATGACCACCAAAATCCAAGTATTAACATTTATGGAACCACAGGCCCTCCTTCGCATTCTTTGGAATAAGGCTCCACATGCAGCGATTTGAAAAAAACTATTTATTCCCCTAATATGTTCTCCTTTGTAGCTGGTATCAGATGTCCACCCAGCGGTGGATACAGGCCCCTATAGGGCGACCACACTTTGCACTGCGCTCACTTCACCCACATCCTTTGCTCTGGACCATGTATAACTCATCCTTCAGATGCCCACCAGAGCTTCCCATCAATGCAGGACTCCCTGTCTCCCTGACAGTCTCACTGCTCAGTCCAGCTGCCCCCTGGTGTCCTTTGCTGCCCCTTCACTCTCACTTGCCACACTGGACCATTCTCTCCCAGCCTCACCCCCTCCCGCACTGCTGCGCTCTCCCTCCTTCTACATGGATTTAGATCATATCTTCCAGCCACACTTCTGCAAGCTGCAGGAAGAGCCATGTTTATACCCATACTCGTATCCCAGATGCCTAATCCCCTGTGCTGTGCCCCTCATTATCCGCCTTCATCCCTTTCCAAGTGCCTCACCAAGCCCCACCATACTCACCAGGCGCGCAACACCCATTGGGCTCACCGGGCTTCAGCCCCCCCCCCCCCCCCCCGCCTCGCGGGCTGGCGTCCGTCTAATTGCAGCCGCACCCGAGTACTTCACCATTTACTCGTTAATGAGGCTCTGTAAGGCTGCCCGGGGTGGGGGTTGCGCAGCGGCCCGCCCCCTTGAGGGCGGCCGCCTTAGTGCCACAGGAAGGCACAGGGGTGGGAGGTCGTGTCCCTGGGCTTGACCTAGGGAGACCCCAGTCAGGTAGCTGCTTCCGGCGGGGAGGAGCCAAGGGGGGGGTACATATTCGGTCCCCGCCCCCTCCTCGCCCTCTTGTCCGCTCGTTTGCCTTGAGCTCGTGTCGTCGCCTGCCCAGCAGCCCCTCGCTCGCGGTGAGTTTGTCTGTCTCCCCTCCCCGCCCCGGCCCTGTCCCTGGGCAGTACCAGGTGACGGGGCCCTGTGGTCGGAATACCACGGCGGGGGGGGTTGCGGGCACAAAGCCAGGCCCAAGCGCCGGTCAGAGATTTTGCGGGTGCTGCGGTGGTGGGGCGCGTGTGTATGCCGTTCCGGACGTGCGTGCTTCGGAGGCCGACTTTAAGTGTGGGAGGTTAGTCATTCACCCCAGCCCACCCCTTTATCCGGTGGCCCCGATATGCGGGCCAGGCCCGGGCAGGACCTTGTCCCATTAATAGATGACCTGGCCTCCGGAAGGTCCGCTTCCGCCGGCACCAGCATGGCGGGGGCCAGCGAGTGGGACGGGGGCATGGGCGATTGGGGTGTTTGGCCTAGGAGGCGGCAGCCGGGCAGTCCTGCACTGCATCCGCTGTTAGCACGGCCCTTGGTGCCACCTAACTCGTGGTAGTGGGCCCGGCTACAAGGCACCACGTGGCATCAGGCGGGACTTTAGGTGCGGGGGGGCCCCGACGGGTAGCCCATCGGGGTAGAGAGCGGCCGACCCTGACATCTGCGCCGAAGGTTGGGGGTATCCTTATGGGAGCCAGTGGGACATCCGACGCGTTGTAGGGTGGGGGCGGAGAGTCGCTTCGCCAGATGTTTCATCTGTTCGGCGGCGAGCCCCACGGTTTGCGTCATGGTGAGTAGGCAGCCGACCTCTGGCATCAGCGCCGAGGGTCGGGAAGGTTAGAGCGGCGCCAGGCACACCTGGCGCGGAGTGGGGGGAGTGGCAAGTCGTGTTGCCCCCCCCCCCCCCCATGTTGTGTTCAGACGAGCCCCCGGCACCGGCGCAGTGGGGAGGGGAGTTACAGACGGAGCCAAGCTTGGGTACAACAGACGATAGCAGGGGGGGGGGGGAGCAGCGAGTCGCGTTGCCCCCCCTCGTTGCATTTGTGCGGCTAAGCGCAGCTCTTCATCGTAAATGTCCTCTATCACGCTGTTGTTTCTTCCCCTTATTTTGTTATTAAAGTATTTCGTGCCCCTCTCCTGATTAATGTTAGTTGGCCTAATTAGTGTGGGGGCCCGAGGCGTGAGGGGGTCGAGCGCTTACCCTGACATCGGCATGGTGAGGGTTCGAGGGCGCCCACGGGTGCCTTGGGCACATTCAGGGAAAGCTATCGCGAACTAGGTAGTCGCTATCTCGGCTGCCGAGTGTCAGATGCGAGCTAGGTAGTCGGTATTTCGGCTGCCGAGTGTCAGATTTAGGGGTGAGTCGGACTTGGGCCTCGGACCGTGTGAACTTTCGTGTATTCCCAAAAGTATAAAAAGTACATGCATGCTCGCACTTTTTGCTTCCTTTGCTAATCGGAACGCCACAGCATCATCAATTCCCCTCGCGTTTCAGTCTTTGTTGCTGGCCAAAAGTCCTTTTTATGACACTATTACGGTAACGGTCTATCAATTTTAGTTAAATGGAAGCTTGACAAACTAGAAATTATGGAAAATTTAAACATAGTAGCCCCCAGGTTGCAGGTCAATCTATCCACTAGGTGGCGATATTACCACAAGTAAGCACATTAGGCGGCACCCGTTTGTTTAGGGGCAAATAGCAGCTTTCAGAACACTATGGTGGTTAGACTTCACTGTTTCTACAGGCAGAAGTGATAGTAAGTTTTGGATACACTCCTGAATGACAACAGTTTTAGAGGAACCTCCAAGGGTTCTTGGCAGATACATGTATTTCGACACTTATAGAATGGCTGGCCGATTGGACGTGATGCAAACTTTCTTGCACCGCAACAAATACTCTCACTGTGTAAGGAGAGACAGAACAGGAGTGAACATGTAGAACGTGTCTTCATCTGGCCAGCAGCATTCAGTGCTGGAATTACCGACAAAGTAACCCGGGAGAATAGTGATAATAAATGTCCCGGAAGAGAACGCACCAATCACTATTTCGAGATTTAAATATCACCCTGCGTGGTCTTTGCCTTAACCATTAATATCAGTAGGCGTGTCTCAATGCAGCGGGGCTCTCTTTGCAGGCTTAACCACGCGGTACCTGTTATATTGCTCATCGCGCTATTTGTTGGGAGTTGGGCGCATTGTTTGCTCAGGCCGCGGGTGTGCTCAGGCCAGGTGGGCGGAGCAAATAAATTATAGGCGTGGCCACGAGGAGGGAGGCAGTCCCCAGCCAGACGAGCATGCACAACCAAGCCGATGCGGGTGGGTCTGTTACCTGGGCCTACACCACGCGGCGTCAGTAACCACATTCGGCCGCTGTGAGCGGCAACGTCGGATGCCGCTGTGAGCGGCACTTACGGGTCCCGCCATATCATTGGTGATGAGGGAGGTCTGACCCCATGTGGCATACCGCGGCGGCCGCGCACAGGCTGAGAATGCAGTGCTACTGCTGCATCACCGCCACGTCACAGCGACAGTTGTGCTTGTGTCCTTGGGATGCGCAGGGCGGCACGTTTTCAAATAGGGCGCAGGGCGGCATGTTTACACCTCCGTAGGTCCACCCGCGGGGCCTGTCTACAGTATTTAGCAGGGCTGCCCATTGATCGCGTCTCACCTGGGTGGCTGGCGGTCACCGCTCTCTCTGGTACTTGCAGGGGGGTTGGGCCCACCCCAAATGGTCACTCGGCTGTTTTCAGTCAATGTCTCTTATGCGCGGAAAGATTGTGGCTGGTATAGCATTCCATTGTCCGTCAGTGGTTCCGGGTAGGAAGATGGGATGCCAGGGTGCGCAGTAAAGAAAGGAGCGGCAGGAGTAAGTTAGAGTCATAGAGTAGCATACAAGTGGGAGAGAGAACCAGTATACGTTGAAAATTAGCACAACACCGTGTTCATAGCCCCCCCCACCAGAGTGATCAGGACAGGCTTGGGGGACAGTTGTAGGAATACAGCCATGTTGGGGCCACTGGGTGGCATTGGCTCTTAGGAACGTTCTCCCTGGGCTTGTGATTTATTTGTACTATGGATTACTTCCAGAGTTCGATTGTATGCATGTACTAGTGGCTGATGCATATTTTCAACTTGCACATTTCACTCAAGCATTTGACACTACCATGCTAGGTGTAGCTACTCACCCTTTAGGGCATATTGGGAGTGTATACGTCACTATGTTTAGCTAGTAGTGTGCTCTAATCAACTATTATTTCATACCCTTCACCTGCTGTGCGCGAATATATCGAGGTCACACAAATCTGGTGACCCATAGGCAACGCCGCAGAATTCGCCACAGCAGCAACCGTCGTGCTGCCACGGGTTCCGAATTTTGATCCTTATACTCAATTTTGAGGCCACAGATTCCTGAGCCTCGGGAATGCTGAGTGGGTAGTGTGGTTTGGGTTGGCTACCTTTAAGAGTTGCCACGGGAAGAAAGATTACGTCCTTGGAATGGCAGGGATATGGGCACTCCGCAGCACGGCAGGAGTATGTATGGCGCATTATATGGGGCCGCCTTGTGTCAGTCCTGACAGTGTTATACGAGTTAGCACTTTACGTGCTGAATTGTGAGGTCTTTTGGACACAGCTGGGCCGGTGTTAGGGCAAGGAGATTGGGGCGGTCACAGTCCTTTCCTGCCCGGGTCTCGAAGTATGGGCGCAGTCACATGGACAGAGCTCCTGGTTGATGCAGATCTTGAACTTATTGCCAGTTGGGAAGGCACGACGTAGTGGGAGACATCTATGCTCGTTCATACTCCAGTTACCTTCAGTAGACCTTCCGCCCATTTCTCGCGCGCTCCTTACCTTACGCTTGTGTGTGGGCACAGCTGGGATCTGCGTAGGTCAACCATAGTGGGGTATGTCGCAGGTCCTCTCCTGCCCAGGTCTCATAGAAGGGCAAGTTACTTGGCATGCTCCTTGCTGTAGTTCAGCACACGAATCTATGCATGTGTAGGTAAGGGCAGGTTTTATCCCAAGGAGGGCAAATTACATACATCCTCCAGTACTCCTAGATACAGGCAGGCTCAGTTCCACCTCTTCCTGTGGGAGGCTAGCAACTCCGGGGGATACTAAGCATACCGGGGCATAGTTTGTTCAGCACCAAGGGCCACTGTAGGTCAGCAGGTAAGGTACTTGGGATAGGACTCAGCAAGTAAGTAGGATGGGCGGGGTAGGGGTCAACCCACTGGGGGTGCAGTGACTGCAATTTTGGCCACATCACGGTCCTTCCATCAATACTTCTTGCCTCATGCATGAGTTTTTCATATCAGCCTGGAATCACAGCAGTTATTTTGCAGGCAAACTCTGAGGCGGTAGCACGCATTATGGTCATGTTAGGTAGCCGGTCTACGGGGATTTATTTACAGGTCTCAGGTATGAAACTGGCACATTTCTTAGGTGTACTTGCACTTGGCAGGGAGATCGCGGTGTAATCCTCAGCTCAAGGATCCTTTCCAAACAAGATAGCCCACCAGGGGATGTGCCTGCTGTTAACCCCATGTATAATGGGCAGTGCATCAGTAGCTAGCTCTGCCTCTCACTCCTGGAGTGTGATAAAAGTAGTAACAGTTACACATTGCAATTCACAGCTTTATTAAATAGCAAGTAATTTTACGATTGTCTGAGGGTGCGATGCACAGTTATCAGTGTAAGGTTTCCACTACCCCGGCACAACGTCACATAGATTGGGCATCTAGGACACATGCTAGATGCTCTGCCGCCACCCTAATGGGAGGTTAACCCACATTGCCAGCTGGTTGACAAGGGTTGCAATGGGTAGTGCCGCCATGCGGCAATGAGTTGAAGGGTAGATAGTACTGGCAGGTCCGGCTCGCCACTTACAACAGGGAGCTCATAGGAGGGGCCAAGCTAAAGAATCTGGAACGCTCACCGGCTGGCAAATTAGGCCGAGTGGACTTGGAACGCCTAGTGTTGAGTGAGTGTTATTGTTTCCTGGTCGTTCTTGGTCTCCTGAGGGTAGGAAGACCTAGCGGCAAGGAACAGCTAGGGTTGTTTTCGTGTGCTTCAGTCATATGCGTGGTACAGCTGGGCATGAAGGAAGGCCAGGCAAGATTGTAGCGTAGGCAGATAGTGGTACTGATCGGGGACTGGTGTGGGTCTCAATGGCAGGCCGCCATGCAAGGGGACCATGTACCTAGGGCACGTACATCAGGCAGTGACATGTGAACTGGGACCATGTGTACTAGAATATGCAGGAGTGGTTCCCACCACGGTCGGTCAGATGGGAAGTTGTCATCTTGATTCTCACTGGATACCCTCACTCCACCACGCCTATTGTAAGCTGAGGACGCCTGTTGACGCTGTTAGACCTGCTATTAGTTAGTACCGCACTGCTGTGCCTTGGCCCGGTTTGTCTCGCATCAGGGCCAGTTTGGGGGTACCGGCGAGTTGTTTGCTCCTCGGCTGAAGCGGGCGCTGCTAGAACAGGGCATGATTGATGTGGCCAGGCAGCATGACAAAGGTCTTTTCGGCACTGGCAGAATGGTGCAGGCGGCGAAGTAGTGCCATTACAGAACATGGATTTGTCAACATTCAGCCAGGAAATGATTAGCAGCAGGAAGGTATTAAACCAGGGTGAGCAATTGGTTTTGGTTTCGTGCTCAACAGGAGCAAGGGAATTGCATTCTGTCCCATCAGGGTACGGGGACCGTCTATAGCACCAGATACTGTAATGCTGCCATCTTCGCCCTGGGCTGGGGGGTCAATGTCTTCCAACTTTACAGCCAGACTCTGAGCAGGCAAAGGCATACTTGCGATGGTGCAATGGGCACTCAGCAGTAGAGTTAGATGGGTCATCATACCCCGGTATGACGCAGTGATGAAACATAGGTTATGGCCTCACACGACCAGGCACTCGAGGGCAGCTGTGGCGGGGGTGTGCCAGTGCCAAGAGGGTGCGGGTTGCCTGTTAGGGCTGCTGGCCTGGAGGGAGCACTACTCTGATCGCCACAAGGGCACGTTTGTTTCATAGAAGGCTGAACTGTTACTTTTATGGCATGGTGCCAGTTGCTTTAGTTATGCGCATGTTTCTTGGCAGTGTCAGAAACATTCAGAACGCAATGCTGGTGGTTAGCCTGTTGTCAGGCTGTTCAGAGGTATTTTAGCTCAGGCATGGCCAAGCATGGGTTATAGGCCGGGGGTCTGCCCTGGGATTCGTGTTAACAGGCAGGTGAAGCAGCAGAACTTGGAGGGGCTTGGGTTTGACCTCTGGGTACTAGGGCAGAGTCTGGTTGCTCACTGAGTAGCACGCCCTTGAGTTTGGCGAAACAGGTACCTTTGCGAGCATCAGTACCGGGTAACTTCGCCCGCCCTACAGCACTGGCTGACAGCTATGGAGGTTGTGGAAGTGGCCTTCCAACAGGGGCCTATGGTCCATATGATTAAGGGAAGCACCGGGGGAACACTTTAAGCTATAAATCTGTTGGAGACCAATTGGCTCTTGTTGTGGTTTCACCCCTTCTTACAGCCACTCTGCCTATGGCTCAAAGACTTAGCCCCCCCCCCCCCGAAATCTTTTTCAGCCCCCCCGAAATTTGGCTCTAGTTGCCCGCCTGATACTCACTGTCTGTGCCACCACCCCTGCTGTGCTGGGTCACTATCACTCCTAACATGCTAGTCCCTGGTCTGGCCCTCAACAACATCTGTCTCTTGTCCCTCACTGACCACCTTCTCATCCCCATGGAGGACTCCTCTGCTGAGCCCTCCTGCTGCTGCCCTCTCGGGTGCAGGCAAGACTGCCCCCCCCCCCCTCCCATCCCACTTCAGGGTCACTTTCTATCATTTCCGTCATCTGTGCCCGACCTCTGCTCTCACCCTGCCAGGCGCCTCCAGCTGTTTCCTGCGAGTCCTTCACACTTGACCTTGATCACCCTTCTCTTTGTGAGCCTCTGGGCAAGTGACCCGAGCACCATTGTGCACTTGGTGTTGCTGGGAATCCTATGCAGTCTTGTCTCCCTTGCATCACATCCTGTCCCCCATGCTCCCTGTCCACAGGGGTATGGACAGGGTGTGGATCCCATGCATCTGTCCACACCTCTGGATTCCAGCCGTTAGGCCACCGGAGTCCGGGCCGGGCCCCCGTCACTCACTGGCGCAGCCGTGCTAGGGGTCAATCCGCCGCGCCCCGATCAGGGCACTGTCCTCCCCCGCTGAGCAGGAGCTGGTATTCATCTCTGGGGGTGCGCTCTCTCGCGCCGCTGCTTCCTGTCCACCACATCTGTGGCCCGTTTTCTGCTAAAGTTCTTGCCTCTCTGTACGATGGTGCCAACATAGGCCCTTTAGGCGTCAAGGCGCTGCAGTAACGCTGTGCGGCTCGAGATGATCCGATAAGGCTGTATCGCACCAGAGAGTAATCAGCCAGGCCCTTAAGGCATTCGTGAAGTTGTGAAGGGAGACTGCAGCTTCAGACCGTGAGGCGATGACGAAGGGCATACCAGACTGACAAAGCCCCCCCCCCCCCCCCCCCAGGGGTTAAGTCCTCCAACAGGAAAAAGTTCTGATGACTGTATCTTTAGAACAGTTTTAGGCTAAAGACCTTCCATAGCGGGGACTTCCAAGCAATGTCACCTCCAGAGTTCGTTTTCGTCTTGAATGACTCGGTGACTCATTATCCCCCGTGTGTGGTGGCTGCTAGTGGGTTTCCGTAGTGTAGTGGTTATCACGTTCGCCTCACACGCGAAAGGTCCCCGGTTCGAGACCGGGCGGAAACACTTTTAAAAAAACCTTATTGCGCTGATGAATTTATTTCATGATTGGTAGCAGTTTATTTCTACAGCTAGAGTTTTAATCTAAGTAATTTTGAAGGCAAAGTCAGCTGAGCTTGAAGATCTAAACGTAGTAACTTCGCGTGTCAAGCAGTGACCACGGGGCGAGACAGCTTTGACAGTCAATATTTTACACGAAGTCGGGTTAGACTATGTTTAAAAAGCACGGCATTTAGAGCGACGAACCGATAACAAGTGCAAATCGATTTCAAGCAAGAAATATGATATCATAACATCGCTTCATATATCACGAAAGTATTAAGATTCGCAACAGAAGAAATGGATTCCAATAAAGAGATTCTTTTTTTAAAAAAAATGCATTTGTGTTCATGCGTACAGACTTCAAGTCTTTAAAGTGACGGTGAAAGCATTAATAATGGGTAGCACCCCAGATTACGTTTTCAAAGTAAAATGTGTTGAGAACGAACTAAAAGTTGTCCCTTGACAGGTGCACTTTTTCACTAAAAGTAAATGAGAACTTTAACCACATGTATCTACATAGCGCGATATTTCGGCGTGAGAAAGAAAACGCGAAGAGTATGCGTATAAAAAGAGACAAGACAGTAAAAATAACTGCGAGCACATATCTTATATGATAGGAAGTTTCCATTGTCAGTAAATAAATATATAACACAAATAATTAAAATATGGCATGAACGTTTATTTATAAGGAGTAATGAACTTTTACAGGCTTGAAACATGGTCATAAATACCAACTTGTTAAAAGTAAAGACCATCTGGCCCCACCGAGATTTGAACTCGGATCGCTGAATTCAAAGTCCAGAGTGCTAACCATTACACCATGGAACCACTGTAAATAGGGCGGTATAGGCAGGGCTTCCAGAATTTCAGACAGGAGAGTGTCAATTTATGCAGCAAGTTTGAGTACATTTTATGGCAAGACCGGAGGCTCCTATTATGCTTTCTTGTCTTGCTTTAATTTGAATAGCAGCCAAGATAAGTAAAAAACTACAGTTCCCAGAAGGCTCAGCAGAACAACTGGCCAATGGGAACGCAAAAGAACCAACATCTCATAACCAATCATAGTGTAACAGCGCTAATAACGTCACCTCTGACTGCGAACATTTCTCTTTTCTTGCTGCTCGCAGTCAGATAAGTGACCTATCTTCGTTGCCCTGCATTTATTTATTTAATTGCTTGGTTTACTGTTTCTATTTGTATTGGTTTCATGCATATTTAAGCTTTGTGTGCACGCGGAGCTTTCCGCTTTCTTATAACGTCTTTCACGGCCGCTTCTACAGTGCGCTCTGTTATCCCCCACGCGCGCGGTTCGGTTTGGTATTTACCGCTGCGCAGGAGCCGTTTCACGCTTCCTCCAAGAGCGCTCTTTTCGTGACTGCGCTGTGTTTTCCCCGCTGGCTCTCCCACTAGCGCGCTTTCTTCCCGCTCGGCGGCCGGCTCCAGAGATTCTGTGAGCTCGCTCGGCTTCGCCGGAGTTCTTCCTCTTTGCGGTCACACCTGGCGGGGAAGTGTCTAAGTGCTAGTTCTGCCCTTATTTTTTGTTAACCCTTTCCTCACTCGGTTTTGGCCTTTTTACAAGTGAGATATGGAAATAGAGAGCTCGCCTGGCTCAGACCAGCAACAGGAGGAAGGCGAGTCCTTCAAGAATGACCTGAATGCATGTATTAATTCTTCTGCTGAATCTGCGGTGGAAACGTCCATGAAACGTTTTTCAAAAGGCATGGAAAATACAACCTTCAGTTTATTGTCCAAAGCACTGGCCCATTCTGCGGGGGATAGCAGAAAGAAAAAGGTGGTTTCCTCTGCTTCTGTTCCTGTTTCTAATACCGCGTCACGCCTGACCAGCGAGGTTTCCTCGCATGTGATTGAGGACAACGTGTCTCCCAGGCCTCCTGCCAAGGAGGGGTTATTATGCGCTGAGGGTAAACGCAAATCGAAGCATACAGAGTTTCCCAAATAGTTGGTTATTTCCACCATTTTGGACACAGATAATGATTCAGATGACGCGGATGTTTTGTTTGATATTTTTTACGTTTCTGATCCTCCCTCCCCTCCTGCTAAAAAATCCAAAGTAGATTCTTTCAATTTCGAGCCTGTTCTAGATTCCGAAGGGGATCCCATGTTTGACCCTGCTTCCATTTGCCTCCCAAACTCCACTGAGTGGTTTCCAGCCTCCCACATGGGTGATTATATCTCCGCCAGGTTGCGCCTTCCATTGGAAGCTGCTACTAGGGCCAGGTTGAAATCTGAATGGCCCAAACCCTCTTTGGCTGAGAAAATCGCCATCGTCCCCGTTATTGATCAACCTTTACTCACCTTCTTTTCCAAATTCGGTAAAGACCCGCGCAAAGGAGTTGACAAGGCCCGGTCTACCTGCCAGGATAAATTGCTTGATGTGGTGGGTCCTTTGGCTTACATTTTTGATTTAGCCGAAGCTGCTCGCCTGGAAGGTTCAGAGTTGTCTGCAGAGGTCATCTCATTGTGGATTCAGCGAGCCTTTTGTCTTTTGGATAACGCTAATGCTGCGATCACCCACGAACGTCACAAAGGTCTTTTAATTAAACTTGATCCCAAATTGTCCAATTTTGCTACCCAGGACCCTGGCGTTAAAGCAAATGGTCTCCTGTTTGGTGATTCTTTGATCAAGGACCTCAGCAGTTTCGTTTCTACATTTGTCTCTTTAGATAAGGTTCAACAATCAATTAAGAAAGTATTTTCACCTCGGGTTTTTGAACCGGCAGGCAGAGGAAGGGGTCGCTCTTCCGGCATTCCTATCCCAACCAAGGCTCCAGAGGTTCCTTCAACACCAATTCACAGGATTTCAAACCCCAATTCTACCCACAAAGAGGTCGTGACTACAGAGGTCGAGGTCAAAGGAATTTCAGAAACAACAACCAACAAGATAGGTTATGTTCCACCCCCTCCAGTAGGAGGTCGTTTAAAGTTTTTTCTTCAAAAGTGGCAGTCTCTCACCGCAGATCCTTGGGTCCTCAATACAGTTCAAGGTTATCATATAGATAGGCTTTCCTGTTTTCAGTTTCTATTTTTGGGAAATACTGATGGTGTTTTTTTCAGTGTTTTCCAGTGTTTTCAATACCACAAAAAAACAGTGCTTTTCAGTGGTTACTCATTTTAGCGCCATAAAAAACAACTGAAACAGTGTTTTACCGGTGTTTATGGAACGCTTTGCTTTTATTATTGCTTTTTCCATTTTTCTTCAGAAATTGTATGCTGCTCTACTTTTCAGAAGCTTAATACAGTCAGGAAATACTTTCCATTGTCCTTTGATTCTGCATCTCAGATTTAACAAGCATTTGCAATGCAATGGGTCTCGCATTTGTGAGTGGAAAACCCTAAAAGCAATGTATAGGGTCACACGGAGTTGCAAGATTTTACTTATGGCAATGCTGCCAAGTTAGGTCGCCTTCAGTTGCCATCATATGATCTGGACCACAGTGGCGAGGCCATGAGAATACCCCATTACCATAGGGCTTTATTCCCTTCATTATTTTATTTTATTTTTTGCATATGTTACATAGCGCAAACTCGACCCGAAGGTATTGGAGCGCTTTACATGAGCACCGTATTTACATTACACATTCGGGCACGGGGAGATTAAGTGATTTGCCCAGAATCACAGGATGTGGACGCGACCTCGAGGCTCGAACCCTGGTTTCCTGCACCAGAGACGGCAGCGCAGTCGACGGACCACAATTAGAATGGTTTAGTAATCATATTTTTGGTTTTAGTTTGTGTCTAATTTTGCTCCAAGTACTACAAGTGCCATAAAACACTGATTTTTAAACGTAAATCCGAGAATGGATACCCTGTAGTTAGCGTTCACTGGAGATCTTCCTGGGGCCCCCTCAGCACATTACCCTGACATGAGCGCTCCTCCATGTACGTTGGAGAAGGGGGGAGGAGGGGGTAAGGGGTAGAGAGGGGTGAGGGGAGGGGGATGAGGTGGGTGTGGGGGGGGCGCTCAAGTTTCCTTATGTCTTAACTGTCAGAGCTGCCGACTTTGGAGCAGATACAGACTCATCTCTGCCTTCCTCCTCCTCCTCCAGCCGGAATAAACCTACTGTGTGTGTGTATCTGATTCTCACCTGGTAAAGCTCTCCGAACACGCACCCGCTGATTTCACACTTGTTCGACCAAAGAGTTCTGCAGATCGGGCGGGGGACCTTTCTTCCTTCTACGGGTTATTATGTTACACTATGTTACTGGCAAACCACACCTACTGCAGTAGGGACTCTCTGCCAAATATCAACTCCGTGAAATCTGGGAGTGTCTGCAAAATACCGACCTAAACCGCGCTTTGACAGGGCAAAAATACGTTAGATTACTAGAGAAATTCGTTTAATTTGCAGACGCCAAGAGCTACGAAAGTGCACAGCTTTCTCAGTTGAACATCAACATAGCGGCCGTAGAATACAATGACAACGCTCTCAATTTAGGAGGTAAAGAGTCTTGATTTTAAAAGCCCCAAATATCTGCATGTTAACATTGTAACGCGACGAAAAATATTTGTTTTAAATAACATTGAAAATGTTATATTTCTGAAATTATGAGACGGAATAAACAGCACCGAGCCCGTGGAAGGTGTAGTCTCAATCACTCACGTTATGGTCACTTTGTTAGACATGTTTACCATTTTCTCTCCACATCTCCGTGTTGGTGAGGCCTCTTCAGCACCCTCTTCTTGTCAGTGTCTCCTACACATTCCTGTATCTCCTTCGCTTCACCACCCCTAGACACACAGGGCCTGGCCCACCCCCCTACAAGCGCTGCATTTTCTAATTCTTTGCTTTGTCAATATTTTGCACAGAATCACACTTGTAACTGGAATACATGACCACTGCTCTGAGCACTCTGCAGAGAGGCCAGGGATTGGATGGACACGTTATTTGAACACCTTTCTGACCCAGGGATCTGAGAGTCAAATTGCCTTCAGCCTCGACTCCAGAGCCCTCTGTCGAGGCTGACAGAAACATCTGGACGCGACTCAGTTCAAAGTGTGCCCCGCGCAAGGGTTATTAGTATACTGAACGTCACATACACCGAAACACTACGAAAAAGCCAACAGTCGCGGGGAATGCAAGATACAGCAAAGCATGACATATAAACGGAAACTAAACCGCTGACCTGCATCACCCTAACGTTTTTACTTTCACACTTGTGAAATTCATTGGTATTTTTTCAGAAACTTACCGACATGAATATAGGGCCCGATACGGACTCGTTTCAATATTCGTTTTTAATTACTAGCGGGCCTGAGACCCGGAGGGTTAAGCCCTGCCTATGGTCCACTATCGATGAATGCCTCCTGCCCCTCTATGTCACACCACGTGGTCCATCATTTGGCCCGCTCGCTACCATTGCCTACGCGTGGTCTCTGCATGGTGCTATCCAGCTCGCCCTACCATGGCAGGGTTCGCCTCTAAAACACCGCGTGCATGTTCGGGATGCTGCCTGTGGCCACGTGGCTGGACTTTGTAGAGCTTAATTTGTCCAGGAGCTTTCTTATCTAAAGGCCCTTCTCCTGTTACCAAAGGTCACGCCCTATCCTCCTCAGTGGGCAGGGCCATGAACCCTGGCAAGGGGTGCTTTGCCCGCGCAAACATTGGCATGCCCACTGGTGGCTGCGTTTTATTCCCGGTGCCAGCAGTCGGTTGTGCAGGGGTTCTGGCAGTGGCAGTGACGTCGAGGCCAGGGATGTGCAGTGAGGAAGTCTGAGCAAGTAACACCGCAGGAACCCGCACTACAACGTGATGTTTCTTAGGATGAAGAGGCGAGGAGGGAAAAAGATTCTGAGAGTTTGCGTCTGCGGAGCCATTTCCTGAATTTCGGGGCCCAGTCGGCGGCCACACGTCACTTTTGGAGCGATGGTTACAAGCCTCCCTCACCGGTCACCAACCAGCCCTGTGGAGGAATGTCTGTGTGTACTACCAGGTGGTATCTTTCTTGCATACATGTGGCCACTTTGCTGTCGGTGATCGCAGCCCTAAGTGTGTGGCTGAGCCCCGGCCTCAGAAGGCTGTGCCTGTGTCCCACCCCGTCGATGCTCGCCCCTCTGGGCTGGGCCAGGTGCGGTTGGCAAGCTCCTTGGGGTCTGCCGGGAGATAGGCGGTGGCCCCTGCTACGTGCATGGCCGCTATTCGTACTGTGGTAGTCTCACCTGTGGTGGTGGCCTCTGCTTGGTACGTGGCCAATGGTTGTGCTGTGGTAGCCTCGGCTCTGCTGTCAGATCGGCGGTGGCCCCTGCTGGATAAGCGGCCAATGGTCGTGCTGTGCCCCTGCTGCACTTGTAGGAGTGTGATAGTCAGTAGTTGTGTTGGTTCTGCCGCTGGCAGCGCTGGCGGGGGCTGTGGGTGGTGCACGCTGCAGTGGGCTCCTGACAAGGACCCGGGCATATTTATTTATTTTTCTTAACAAATTAAGCACTGCAGTCACCGTGCATGTAGCTTCTGACCGTTCCCGGCCATGGCCTGGCACCCAGCACCAAATACGACTCCAGCCCAGGCTGCAGCGGGTGCTGGCATCTCCTTCCCTCTGCTCCACAGACCCACCTGTGTGACTCCAGCACCCAGGTCCAGTTTGGAAAATAAATACGAATGCCTTCGCCCCCTCCCCCGCGGGCAGCTGGACTGCTCCCGCTTTTACAGATAGACTCGGGAGCAGGACAGGATGTGCTTTAAACCCCTGCCACTAAGAGAAATCAAATCAGGAATCATAAATTCGTATTAAAGAGCTTGCAGTGAGGTTCCCTGCTTTCTGGGCGCTGAGGGCCGGATTGGCGTTGCCCCTGCTGGCGCTGACCCCTGTCTGGACACCTTACAGTGCCCCCCACCACCCCATAGTGCCCCTGCACACTCCGGGCAGCAGGCAGTGCCCTGAGCCCTTGCGCTGGTGCAGAGGCACCCACAGCTCCCCAGTTGCACCGTTAGGGTTGGGAGTGAGAAGCCGCGTTCAGTGATGGCCCTTCGGTGTCTCCTGTGGGTGGGCAGATGCTGTGCCAAGCACAGTGCCAGGAGGCTCGGGCAGCAGCTGGCCTGTCACCGAGGCGCTGGCTCTCTCGCCCCTGCGTGTGCCCTTTAGCGGTTGGCACACCTGGCAGGACGGCGAAGCTCACACCGAGGCACCAACACGGCTCCAGGGCTGAAGACCGTTTCTGCGCTCAGCCCCGCCCACAGGGGCTCAGAGAAGGGGCGAAAGAACAACAAAGGCTCGTTATCTAAATGGTCTTTTTAAAGACCTGTGAAATACTCGGTTGCGGCCGCAGTCAGAGAGACGGCAGTCCACAACAGCTCCTCTCCCCCGTCAACTATGAAAGTCAGTGACACTCGGTTTAAACCGGGTCAGCTGATTTTCATCCGGTAGGGTACTGTCGGTCAGATTCGGTTTAAACCGAATTCCAGACAGCCTACATATAGAGCTTTACGCGCTGCCTTTCCAAACTGTGTTCCTTCCTCCACTGGTGTTTTCAGAGGAAATGTCGCAACTCATTTCCTTGGAGGTTCAAAGCCTTCTTCAAAAACAGGCAATTCTGGTTGCCCCCTTAGATAGTACGGGCTTTCTCAGTTCTATCTTCCTGGTGCAGAAAAAGAACAAAAAGATGCGTCCAGTGATACATTTTAAGTGGTTCAACCAATTCATGGTGTATCGCCACTTCAAAATGGAGACTATAATTCATTTACGAGATACCCTTCGTCCGAACGATTGGATGATCAGATTGGATCTGCAGGACGCCTACCTCACTATCCCGACTCAATCTTCTCACTCCAAGTGCCTTCAATTCCAGTGGCTGGGAGTAACCTATCGTTTCAGCTCTCTTCCTTTCGGTCTGTCATCAGCACCATGGTGCTTCCCAAAAGTCATGAAACCGGTGGTGGCCTTCCTTCGGTCCTTGGGGGATCAGACTCATAATATATCTGGACGACATTCTGATCATGAATTCAGACAAACAGCTTTTTCTGTCCGATCTCAGTACTACCCAATTTCTTCTCCTCGATCTGGGTTTACTCCTTAATTAAGAGTCCTTGGGCTTCCTCGTGGACTCTTCCACAGCATCTCTTTTGCTTCCTCAGTCAAAGGTCTCAACCATCAAGTCAGAAATTGCTCAAGTTCTTCGGACCTCCCTCATTTCTCTCAGATCTCTCGCGAGAATCGTAGGTCTTCTATCCGCTTCCATTCAAGCCATCTTTCCGGGTCCCCTCCATTATCGGGCCCTTCAACGTCTAAAAATCAGACATCTTCGCCAAGGGTTGGTCTACGCCGATCTTGTTCCTTTAGATCAGGAATCTCGCGTCGAACTGCAATGGTGGATCGACCATTTAGATGCTTGAAACGGGCGAACTATCTTCGCTTCGGCCCCAGATCTTGTATTAGAATCAGATGTAAGCCTGTCGCGTTGGGGAGCCCACTGTGGTCCAATATCGACTGGCGGTACATGGTCTCAAGAGGAATCGAAATTGCACATCAATTGTTTAGAGATGCTTGCAGGTTCCTTTGCGATTCAAAGCCTCACAAAGAACAGGGTTTGATGTTCCATTCTTCTCCGCATGGACAATGTTTCTGCGGTCCGCTACATCAACCACCTCGGTGGCACAAAATCCAAACCTCTAGCGGAGCTCGCGAAGAGTCTTTGGGAGTATTGCCTGTCAAACAAGCTTTCGCTGACAGTCGAGTATCTCCCAGGAGATCTCAATGCAGTAGCAGACTGGCATTCTCATTATCTATGGGACTCCAGCGATTGGAGGCTTCTTCCATCCGTTTTCCAATCCCTCTCACAAAAATGGGGCCCTTTTTATATCGATCTGCTTGCTTCTCGCCTCAACACCCAGTTGCCTCGGTTTGCGTCCGGATCCTTCGACCCTAGCTACGGATGCTTTTCTTCAAGATTGGTCCCTTCATCTCAACTATGCCTTTCCTCCTTTCCTCATGATCAACAGGGTTCTTTCTCAAGTTCGTCGTCAATTGACAACCTTGGTCATTGTGGTTCCTTTTTGGCAATCCCAGATTTGGTTCCCTTCCCTTCTGGAAATGGCAATGGATTTCCCAGTTCTCCTCCCTGTTCGCAAAGACCTGCTTCTAATCCCCTTGGGTCTTCCTCACAATCTCATCCTGGACAGTTCACTGGTTCTGTCGGCCTGGAAAGTTTCTGGCCTGTCCCTCCTGACATCCTTATTTCGCAAGAGGCTTCTCTCTTTATCAGCAAAGCCTGGGCCCCCGGGACCTCCAAATCTTACAAGTCCGCATGGTCTTTATGGACAAGCTGGTGTCTGAGAAGACATATCGATCCCTTTTCAGCCCCTCTAAATTTTGTGGTCAATTTCTTGGCTTCTGAAGCCAGTGCAGGAAAGTCCTATAGAACAGTCAACTTGTATCAATTGGCTATTTCCCTTAATCATTCTTCTATTGATGGCAAACTGGTAGGTGCTCATCCTTTAATTCCTTCTGAGAGGAGTGCGATTTTCCAAGCCTCCGTTGGCTAAGTATTCAAGTTTATGGGATGTTAATGTTGTACTCAAATTGTTTTCCAATTGACCAGATAATTCGGCTCTTTCTCTGAAAATGTTATCTGCTAAGCTTACCATGTTGCTGTGCCTAGTTTCTATTAAACGTATCTCAGATGTTAAAGCTTTAGATGTCTCTTCTCACCAGTTTTCGCCTACAGGTGTTTTATTTTAAATTAATAAAAGGACAAAGACAAATTTGAACTCAGTTTTTTTAGCCTTATTTTCCTTCCATTCTTAAACTATGTGTAGGTCAATGTCTCAAAGTGTACGAACAAAGAACTTCCGATCTCAGAACGTCCTCTCAATCCCAACTTCTCATTTCTTTTCGTAAGCCCCATCTCCCTGTTTCCTCTGCTACTCTTGCCTGTTGGGTCCGTTGGATCATGTCCCTTGTGGGCATTGACGTCTCCGTTTTCGGAGCCCATTCCACCAGGGGAGCTATGGCTAATAAGTCCTTTTGGGCTGGCTCCCGTTTGGAGGACATTCTGAGATCAGCGGATTGGTCTAATGACAATGTGTTTCAAATGTTTTATTGCAAACCTGCTGATAATGTGGCTTCTATGGTGGTTCATATGCTTTAAACAAGCATAATAGGAGCCTCCGGTCTTGCCATAAAATGTAAATTTTCCTAATAGTCTATGACGGAAAGTCTTAATTTTATTAAAGACACGGAGGCGAGTATTTTTCCACCTCTACACTTCTAATCTGTGTTCTCCCTCCCTTCAGCGACTCCAGCGTTGCCGCCTGCATCTTCGTGATGTCGATTTCAACAGACAGGATCGTCCTCCACTTTGGCCGGTCTCCTCTCCTGCCTGTTTGGAGTCTGCTACGGTGTCTTCTGCTCCTCATCTTTCCTGGTTGGATTTGGGTCAAGAGTTCTGCTCCTGGACTTTAGCTTTTTCTTGATAACAATGCGTCTCCTGGTGGTAATTGTGTTATTGAGCGGGGTCCTTGCCATTGGGAACTCAGGCGCCCTGAAGAAGTTCATTCTCATGAACGAAACACGTTGGCTGGCAATTTTTTGAAAATAAAGAATTATTCAAGACTTTGAACATCACAAGACTCAATGACTAATTGACTACCACTTGTCTTAATACCGAGCGGTGCACCACTCCACAAATCTGAGATTCTCATTTATCTGCATAGCAGTTGGCACTTGACGACGGCGAGTGCTGGAGTAGTTTTTGTGCACACTCAAACAGATTGACAACTTTTCTCATACACAACAAGGGAACACCACAGGGAAGTGCGGTCACTGTGTCCGCCGTTGTTTGGAACTTCAATTTGCAACGAAAAGAGGAATGTTTGCAGTTAGAGGTGACGTTATTAGCACTGTTACACTATGATTGGTTATGAGATGTTGGTTCTATTGCGTTCCCATTGGCCAGTTGTTCTGCTGAGCCCTCTGGGAACCGTAGTTTTTTACTTATCTTGGCTGCTTTTCAAATTAAAGCAAGTCAAGAAAGCATAATACTCGCCTCCGTGTCTTTAATGAAATTAAGACTTTCCGTCATAGACTATAATGAAAATCTACATTATGCAGCAACAAAATACAAATTATGCAGCATAACACAGCACATTTCTTAATAGTATTACTTCATTATTTCGTCATTTTTATGTGGAGCCTGAACAGCACTTGAACTGTTAGACCCCACAAAGTAGATATAACAGATCGCCTGACTCCTCCTCTGCTTAGGATTGACTTTTGTGCGTGTCATTTAAAAACAAAAGTGTGTTAATGGCTGATGCTTGGTGCAAGTCCCACCTTTCCATGCAAGTTCACACCCATGGAGTATTGCCGCGGGAACAATCAGGGACGCGCACGCTGCTGGAGTGCTTTTATGTTCTTTTTGTTTGTTTTTGCCTGAATGCGCTTTGGTTACAAAACGCGTCACCCGATGTGAGAATAGATGGGTTTAATTTTGTAATGTAGTTGTATTTATTTTTGCTATCCTTGGGCGTGACTTTTTACTATTGTCTAAAAGTGTTTATTGTATATCTTGTTTGATTTTATGTAAAAAATGCTGCTAAGGGCTGTTGGCGCGCTTGTGCGCCAGTTACTTTTACACTGTATATTTTTTATTATTCCACCCAGAGTTTAGGCATGCACGTTTGTTATTATTACACTGGACATCTGTTATTATGCCACCCACACTTTAGGCATGCTGCTATGCTGTTTATGCGTTTGTGGCGTATTTTAGTGTGAGGTAGTAAACCCTTACTTAGGCCCCCCCCCCCATAGCAGCATCGACCTAACATAGCCTCAGCATCTTTTTATGGGTTGAAACACGCAATGTTGTAAATGTTGCCTTCAGATGTTAACTCACACAATTGTGCTGTTTTACACCAACAGCAAATGTTTTGAGTTTTTTTAACTATAACCTTACTCTGTTAAATGGACGACAGTTAGGAAGATTTTGTGTATTTTATATTTTTACGTCTGTATTTTTGCTAAACCTTCTAAACAAATACAGTTTTCTATCTATCTATCTATCTATCTATCTATCTATCTATCTATCTATCTATCTATCTATCTATCTATCTATCTATCTATCTATCTATCTATCTATCTATCTATCTATCTATCTATCTATCTATCTATCTATCTATCTATCTATCTATCTATCTATCTATCTATCTATCTATCTATCTATCTATCTATCTATCTATCTATCTATCTATCTATCTATCTATCTGTCTGTCTGCCTGTCTGTCTGTCTGTCTGTCTGTCTGTCTGTCTGTCTATCTATCTATCTATCTCTCACTCTCTCTCTCTCTTATATATATAGTATCGTCATGTGATCAAGGCCTTTCGAGGCCGAAACGCGTCATGGCGGTGTAACGGAAAAATAAATATTCACTTTGCAGCAAGTTTTGGAGTTTGCATTTGTTCTTTTCCCAGCGAAAGGGGATTGCAAGGAGACAAAGTCAAAAGTGATATATATATATATATCACACTACGAAGTCCAATAAGGCGCACACTCAGGATAATTCAGCTAGAGCAGATTTATTCCTCAGTCATTACGCGTTTCGACAGTTTTATCTCCAACCCGAAAGTCATACATATTTCTCCTTGTATCCAAGATTTAAACACTCTATTGGTTTCCTTATCTTTGTTAAATGCCTCCCAAATAGTTCAGGGAGTCCTCTGATTCTGACACTTGGTGTACTCGCGAAATGTGGGAGAGTTTTAAAGCTTGATATATGCTGGATTGGACACAGGGATGAAGCACGCCTTGTTGGAAGGCATTTAACAAAGATAAGGAAACCAATAGAGTGTTATAAACTTGGATACGAGGAGAAATTTGGATGACTTTCGGGTCAGAAATACAACTGAATTAGAGGATTCCCTGAATTATTTTATTAGCCCTGAAAAAGTCGCAGGATAACTTCCAGATAAACTAACAAAACACGTGTTGGCTAAGGTTGTAAAGGATTTATTGGAATGTAAAGAAACTTCATCCACGGAAGAAAGAAAATATTAAAATCAGAAGACTAAAGAAGACTATTGTTGTTTTATCTTTCTGTCACTTGACTATATACTATAAGCGTGTGCAGGGGAATATTGTGTACATTCTTAATATGAGATGTTTGATACCAAACATCTCTATTTTCAGTGCAGCTATCATGCTGCTGAGGAACTCGTTCTCATCAGTGTCCAGTACATGTTCTTAAAAGGTCTTCACTGATCACTTCTACTGGCAGCAATTGAACTTACCAGCACAGGGAAGTATCTGCTTGTGCAGTTATGCCCACACATATGGTATAGTGCACCCTGCCTTAGGGCTGTAAGGCCTGCTGTAAGGGTGACTTACCCTTTACTGCATGCCGTGCTGGCATGGCACACAGGTAGGTGTGCTATGTCGTGGTTTCACTTTTTGTCTGCACCAAGACACGCAGCCTACAATGGCAGTCAAGTGGGTGCTTGGTGAAGGGTCCCTTATGATTGCATAATACATGCTTGCTAGGGACTTACAGGGAGTACTAATGGTATTCCCAATTGAGGTACAGTTGCACAGTTTTGGGAAAGAGGCCTGGCACTAGGGACCTGGTTAGCAGGACTCCAGTGACTCTCAGTTAAAATCACATCAAATACTAGATAAAAAGTGGTTACTATGTCAAAAAGGGGCTCTTTCCTAGAGGTGGAAGATGGATTGTTCAGGTTCTTCCAATGAGGTCTGAGGAAACAATTTGAGGGCGTCTAACTGGATTCCAATGTGATGGAGTCTGTTGATCAAGATGTGATAGGAGAGATTGTGTTGAAGAAGGCTGACAGGTCCAGGAGGATGAGGGCTGCTGTTTCTCCGCAGTCCTGGGTGGCACTGATGTCTTTAGTGGCTGGGATCAGGCCTGTCTCAATGCTTTGGTTGGCTCAGAATCCAGATTCAGATGGGTCCATGAGGCTGTTGTGTTCCAGGTGTTTGGGGTGTTGCTGGTTGATTGCCTTCTCGAAAACCTTCGCTGAAAAGCGTTGCAGGGAGATCGGCCCATGGTTTATAGGACCGGCTGGGTCGGCGGATGGTTTCTTCAGCAGTGGCCTCCTTTCAATATGCTTCCAGTCCTCAGGGAAGGAGGCTGAGGTGATGGACGTGTACAGGATTTTCTTGAGCTCACTGCCAATCGTTTTGCTCCCGAGGTTGAAGATGTGGTGGGGACAGGGGTCCATGGGTGCTCCCGAGTGTAAGGAGTTCATGATGGAGATTGTGGCTTGAGTTGAGAGAGGATCCCCTTGTGAGAAAGACTCCTGGAGAGCTGATAGATATATCAAAATGTTACTATTTTTAAATTAGGGAGCTCATGTGCAATTAAAAATATTAGTAGACTGATTAAACAGATGTGGAGAGGGCATGCAGTTCTTTTTTCCAATGTTTCTACAGCTGTTTTCAGCATCATTAAATATACATAATGCCTTGGAGCAGTGCAATTTAGACTCCATCCATTACACGTCATCATTGCGCAATTTTGCATTTATATTTTGACATTATACTTACTGTGTGCCTTGATAGAATTAGCATGTTTGAACATTTAAACACATTAATAAAATGTAACTATTTAGAAACTGAAGCTTTATAAATGTATGGGCTAATGTCAATTTAAAATGCTTACATGCATGCATTATTCACATTTTATATTTCAAGTTATATCTGCATAAGTAAACTTGCATTCTTTATTTCATGTTTGCATTTATTATGAAAGTTATATGTGTGCATGTATAATCATATATTTGAAATGCACATTAAGGGGCCAATTAAGATGTCGGTTGTAAAGCCTTCGACCATAGGTCAGATGCTTTATAATCTACATCGTCGGTTTCAATTGCAACCGGCTGATTACGATACAGCCGGTCTGAATTGAAACCGGACGGACATGCCGGCTGGCTTCCGATGGGCTCAAGGAGCCTGTCGGCCAGTTGCAACCGGCCCGTAATACATATAGACGGCGGTTAATGCCGTCCGGATTACGATGCATGGTTTCTAGCAGAGTTTCCAAACCGGTCTTTCTGACATGGAAACCCCATCGGAAAGCATGTTTGGGGGTCCCTTGCAGCCTCCGGTTGTGGGCCGAGGGGGCACCTATGGTGCCACCCAGTTAATCTCTGCACCCCGGGTGCCTGTCATGGGGTGCAGGGATTAACACAACCTCACATTTCCCTATGGGAGCATGTACTACGGCCGGTTTATGGCCGTAACACATGCTCCCATAGGGAAATGTGGGAATGTGACTGCACCATGTGCTGTTGCATCACAATTAGGCGGACGGGACCACTGACCCGAGGTCGGTCGGTCCTGTTTCTGCCACAGTGACCTTGATTTTGAAATGCACTTTGCTTGGTCGGTGTGCTCTTTCTTTTGCAAGTGCATTATCAACATTTCATTAGCTAGAGAAAGGAGTGCTGTTGTATGCATTAGTTTCTTGATAGTAAGGTCTGAGAAAAGAAATCCGGCAAGAAACATGAAGACCTAATGAACAGATGAAGCCTCCGATTCATCACTTATCAGGGATGAGGGGGTGATCAAGGTTGCAGTAACTGTCCAAGATCTGTGCAATGGGAAACTCAGGGGATGGTGCTAATGTCACAAACTCCTGCACCGTTCTAGGAGATTTTAATTATCATCTTGAATCGCCCTTGGACCCAGATACCATCAGTCTGCTCAATCTGATGAAGGGTGGAAACCTAGAGCAAAAGGTGACGGGTGCAACCCATCAGGCCGGCCATACATTCGACGGCATCTTTTCAAACAATCTGCAGCTTTCTTTCACGAGCATTCTTCCTTTAGTTTGGTCAGACCACTCAGCAGTTATGTTTGAGCTCACTTTGCCTGACCGTACAGTTCCAAAATTATATACAAAATATTCAGAGAAAAGAGCATGGAACAAGATAGAAGCAGAGAAATTACACCAATTGTTAACCTCTACTACTACCTGAACACCTAGTAATCTGGGTGAGGCAACCAGATCATATACTAAATGGTTAGAAGCTGCCAGGAATAAGCTAGCACCTATAAAACGCCTTAGCAATACCAGACAGCAGCCTTCCTCCCCCGGTATTCGAAGGAGCGGAGAGACCAAAAGTTGGCCTGCAAACTCCTGGAAAGAAACTGGAGGAAGGGTTACAAGGAAAAGGATAAAAAGGAATATAAATCTGGCCTGGCATACTACAAACAGCTGCTTAGAAGCACAAAACAAGACTATTTTACTAATAGAATCAAATCAGCTAAAAACTCGTCTAAAGAGCTTTTTAAAATAGTAAACTCCTTAGTCCACCCACGCCCACAAACTATTCCAGCTAGTCAAAAGCTGTGTAATAAAATTGGCAAAATTCTTTTTCGATAAAGTTAATAATATTTTTCTAACTTTTTCATATTTCCCATCCAAAATAAGCAAAGATTTGGCAACAGATCCGATTAAATCAAATCCTGACGCCCCACGATTAGACAGTTTTGCCTTCTTGACAGAATCAGACACATACAAACTATTGGAGAAACTGAAGCCAGGCTCCCCCTATGATCCTTGTCCGAGTTCGGTAGTAAAACTAGCTGCAGAGCCAGTTTCTCGAAAACTGACTTCCATCATCAATACAATGTATTTAGAAGGATACTTTCACGTAGACTGGAAACAAGCATCAATTTTGCCCTTACTGAAGAAACCCAGCCTGGACACTAATGATCCAGACAATTTTAGACCAATATCCAGATTACCACTCCCGGCAAAAATCATAGAATGAAATATGAATGCTCAACTTAATACATTTCTGCAGGATTCCCAGGCCCAAAACCCAACTCAGCATGGGTTTAGAGAGGGCCACAGTATGGAAACGGCGCTCCTTAAGTCCACAGAAGAGATCCGGACCATTCTGGACCAAGGGGGGAAGGCCGTACTGATCATGTTGGACTGATCTGCAGCATTCGACATGGTCCATCATGCTTTGCTGATGGACCGATTGGACAAGATAGGAGTCAAGGGCATTGCCTGGAATCTTCTTAAATCCTTTCTCTCTGATAGAATGCAAACGGTGGCCCTGGATGAATTTGGAGCTGAATCTTTCTCTTTACCCTGTGGTGTGCCGCAAGGGTCGTCGCTGAGCCCAACATTTTTCAATGTGTACTTGTCATCGCTGGCACTCCCAATTGAATCCTTTGGGTTCTCTTTGACTTCCTATGCGGACAACACCCAAATTGCGGTGACTTTACTACCAGAAGAGATGCACAAAACCGTGTAAAGGTTGCAGGACTGCATGAAAGCTGTGGGGGGATGGATGGCCCAAAATTGCCTGAAACTCAACTCTGGCAAAATGGAGGATGTGTTGTTCGGCAAGAACCCTATTTTCTGGACTCCTGAATGTTGGCCAGAGGCTCTGGGTCCTCTACCCACTCCTTGTAGGAAGGTGAGGAATCTCGGAGTATGGATAGACGATAAATTAAGTTTTAGTGACCAGGTTAATACAGTGGCTTCATCAGCAACCTATATCCTCAACTCTTGCAAAAAAATATTGACATTTCTTCCGTAAGACGCACAACAAACAATTGTTACGGCACTAATAATGTCCTGATTAGACTATTGCAACAGCCTTTATCTTACGATCCATAAAGGATCGATGAAGAAACTACAGCTTCTGCAGAACGCAACGGCTAGACTCCTAACTAACACACCAAAGTATGAGTCAATCTCAGCCAAAATAAAATAACTTCATTGGCTGCCAGTCAGGAAACGGATTCAATTTTAGTCTCTTTGTCTGGTTTTTAAAGCCCTCCAGGGAACCGGACCCGAATTCTTAAAACACCGACTCCGCTGGTACACACCAAAAAGAGCACTGCGGTCATCTGACGCTAAACTCGTGGATGTTCCTTGGGTAAAAAAAGCCAATTGGGGCGGTAAAAGCTTTATAGTTAATGCAGCCAAATCATGGAATGCTCTTCCACCATCCTTGAGAAACCTAACCAATCTTCTGGCCTTCAGGAAAGCACTGAAAACATGGTTGTTTTCTAATTGATCTGGTTAAATTCCCACACTCAATTAGTCCTCAGTAGGCCTTCATACAGCGCCAGGATACCTTCGGGTTACAGTTAACCCTCTACAAGTACCAATAACATTAACAATAACAATCACCAATAATCATAATCAAATGCATATTTCATTAATTTACACCGTACAATGTTTAATAAAAGGGATTGGCATAACAAATGTTAATAAAGTTTTGTTTAAAAAAATCATCAACATATCCTTTAAGTCTTTCTTCTAACTTTTTGCAGCCTGAAAAAATGCTGCCATAAAAACAAACACAAGAGGACCTGGCATTTCAGCTGTAAAGCATAGCGCCCAAGCTAAAAGTGCTTTAAAAAATATGGTAAGCTCTCCTGGGGTCATGGATTTAATGACCCAGGAGACTTACTGTACATTTTTTAATATTGCTGGGAGCTACTGTGCTCCCAGCAGCCCTCTCCCATGTTAATATAAATGCTTGGTGGTGCCCCTGCCCCTTCTAGGGGTTCCACCAGGATAGCAACACATTAACAAAAAGCTCTTACATGGCATTATTGGGAGATCCTTGTGTGGAGAAGTAAATAATTAATGAGCAACTCCTGCTGCTCATTTATTGTTACTTTTATTGTGTGCACCCATGTCCTCCCTGTGCCCCATGCCTCTTGTTCATGCTATGGGCTGCAAGTGAAGCCCCAAGGCCACTGTGGCCCCAGCCAGCTTCCCAGCCACCACTATGGCGGGAGCGGGCCATTGTTTTTTATTTTAAGTGGGCGCCCCAGTGCTCTCGCAGGGCACCCACATTTATCTGATCATTGGGGGCCATGGGGGAACACCAAGGCCCACACGGCCCCAGCCAGGTCCCTAGCCTGCACCCATTGTGGGTCTGGCGGGACCCACCAGCATTCCACTTTTCTCCTTTGCTCTGATTTCACTGCTCCAGTCCAGGCAGCAGGAAAACACATGTTTTCTGCCAGGATGGTGTTTATTCCCACATTCTTCCGGGACGAAAACAGTAGTGTCTTGGTGGAACGGGGACCCCAGGACATTGCTCAGATCTGGCCCCAAGATAGATGGCCCCCAGGTACTTATCTGCGCAAGGGGAAGGGGCTGCATGTCCCCCTCCCCTAATTTGGAAATGGCCCCAGGTCTCCAGGGCCTCATTGAGGTACGTGGATGGGGACCCCATGCCATCGCTCCTCTTAAAATTACAGCAGGCTCCGGAGATGGGCTTAATCAACTCAGGGAAGGGAGCCCACAGTACTCTCCCCTTAAAAGGATGCAGCATGCCCTGGAGGATATGATCCCTGGAGCCAAAATCATCTCGGGAGGAAGTCCATGATCATGGGCTAACCCCTGGGCCTTGGCCCACTATGGTGGTCATTTATTTTTTATTTTTTTTAAAAGAAACAGACGCCCTTTATTTTTTTACCTCAATCCAATAGGAGAACCACAGGATTGAGGGGGAAACTGTTTTATTTTACTTTTAGCTCTTGGGTGGACCCTCTGAGACTCCCCCAGCCCTCTCCCCCCACAAGGGATAGGGGGGCAGGGTATCACTATCCTGCCCCTTTATGTTGTTTTATTAATGCTTTTTCATGACAGGGAACTAAGTACCCTAGTCTTGTAAAGGCCACCACAACATTATTTATCATATTGTGGCCAGCCAATTAGAGCACTCGCTCCTACAGGAAAGCCCCTCTGCCAATCAGATTGCTCTGTTTTTTTAAATTGCATGATTGCAGGACTCCAACAGAAGTCCTGCAAATCCAACCATCCAGATATGCAAAGTTGTTCAACCTTAATTTCTTAAAAACAATTGAATTGATTTAAACCAAATCACAGAAAAAGCACGCTTTCAGGACCAATATTCAGCTTTTTGCCAAATTTGTTGGAAATACATTCAGTCATTTTCTCAGTGTTGCTATTCAATTTTCTTTTGGAAACATTAAAGGGGAAATTGTCTTTGGGATCCCCTTTCTCTGATCCCCCTGATGATGAATAACCCCGAAACTTTCCAGGAAAGAGCTGATTTGCATAAACTTTTTTTGCAAAAGTTTCTGAATATTCGTAAACCTGTGCCAAAGCTATTAGCAAACCAAAAAAACTCTTCTCTAGATATATTCACTCAAAAAAACCAACGGTTAGTGTGAAGTTATAGTCAGGTTAGGTGATAATACCCGCTAAGACCTTAACTTAAAATAAAAACAGATTTATTGAAAACACATTGGTTACAGTGATGTTACAGTTAGGTTTAGGAAAGAGACACAAGCTAACATTAAAGAAAAAAAAACAATCTGAAAACTCTGAAATAAGTCAGTTATAGTTTAGTGAACTAATTATAATCAGCATCCCCATCGTGCAGTCCTTATGATCTCACGTTACATCACTCATGACAAGTTAAATGACATAATTGATGACATCACAGTCATGGTGTTCACTGAGACCGTTCATCAGGTCTTGGATTCCGTGCTTTGGCTTCAGCAAGGCCCTGAACCCCAAAGCATTAAACTTCTCTCCACACGATCTTCCGCCATGTATAGTACATGTATGTGGCCGGGGTCTGCATTCATTTCTCCGCAAGTGGCAAACTCTCAAGATGGACAAACACTGGATAAACATAGCTGAGGTTGTTTGCAAGGCCTGGTGTAACACCAGACCAGTGCTTAGATTGAGGCAGTGGCTTCCCGTGCTCAGCACAGGCACTTGATCATCAACACCGGTGCTATTGTTTCATGAGTGCCAGTTAAGTAAAACACACTTTTTTGGTAGCCACAGGGAGATTAAGTGATTTGCCGAGAACCGGAGGACGTTGAGCTGATGTCGAGACTTGAATCTGGTTCCCCATCTCCAAAGTCGTAAGCTCTTGTCATTACACCACATCCTCTCCCCACTTCCTGGCTAGTGGTTGGTTCTGTTTTAGGTGGGGTTACTGGAGAAATGGGCTGGTGCAAGCTGCCTCCAGATGAGAGCCCCTGCTCTTATTGTTTTACAAATTAACAACTGCACCAGACCATGCATGCAACATACGATAGGGGTTGGGCTGTGTGTGAGGCTGTGGGTTTGCCTTAAGCCCAGACCCTGTAGCCAACCCTCCGCATATAATGAACATTGCTGTGCATGGGCTTTGGCAGGGGTTGGGTATAGAGCTTCGCCTGGTTCCAGGCCTTGGTCCACCCCTCCATGTCCGCCTAACACTCTCCTTGCTCAGCCTTCAGCCCTTCACAGCAAAGGTTGACCAAAGGGTCTATTGTTCAATGGTGCTCAGCGGCCAGCTCTTCGCTACTAACGTACTCCTACTGCACCCATCCTTTGAGTCAGTACAGATGAAAAAACAATGACATCCATCAAAAGTGATTCACTTCTAAAATGTAGGAATTATTTTGCAGCTTTGAGCTCTTACAGGCAAGCTTATAAGAGTCAAAGTTTCAAATAACATTATAGTTAGGTGTTGAAATGAGATAGAAATACTTTTTTTAAAGGAAAATATGCTGAAATTCACTAGTGCAAGTTTAGGCAGCTAACTGTAAATTGTGGCCCTGTCATGCATTACCTATAACCTCACATATTACATCACTTATAATATGGTAAACAACAGAATTGATCGCATCACTAATAGCGTCTCTGTCAAGGCCCTTAGCTCAATGATTCTGAGGGTGGCCACCCCACTTCTGGTCCTGCCTCTGCCGCCCTCCCTCACCCCCTGCAGGCAGCCAACGCTCTGCTGTGCATGGCCAAAAGCCCTACTCAGAGGGAGTACGTCTGCACTGCCACAGAAGCATGATCCTCTCCAGGACAATCAATCCACATTTGATATTTTTTTCACTGGTACTGCAGCACTAAAGTGGTACCGGCACTAAAGCTTTTACCAATACAGTATCATAGTAATGTGCAAGTTTTACCAATAAAACTTTGCACAGTGATGTAGAGGTGAAGCTTGTGCATTTGTGCGATGGCCACTGCGGCAGGAGAGATCAAACAAACAATGGTGACTAGCGGACCCGTTTGTCGCACAATCACCGTGTTAGACCTGGCACCTTGGTGTGGGTCTCCCTTCCATTTCTTTGCTGTTGCCTCATGTGTTTTTGCTGGTTATAGATGCTTTGGGCACTGTGCCATTGCTGTCCAGTGCCACAGTGCAAGTGCTCCCTATGGTAAATTGATGTATGGATTAGTGACTCCATGATTGGCTGGTTTGGTTTAGTTGGCAGACCCTAGTACAGTGCACTGAGTGTGCCCAGGGCTTGTAAGCCAAATGCTGCTGGTGGGCAGGCAGCCCTGGTTGTGCCACCCACAGAAGCAGCCTGTAAAAGTGTGTCTCAGGTCTGCCGTTGCAGAGCCGATGTGCAGTCTGGTACTGCTGTGTTGACTGGGCAAGTGCACCCACTTGCCAGTCCGTAAACCTTCTCTTTTCTGCATATTAGTCACCCCTATGATAGGCCCAAGGGCAGGGTGCATTGTAAGTAAAAGGTAGGACAAGCCCTGATGTGTGTGAAACGTCCTAATAGCGAATTACAGCCATTTTCGTTTTTCACTGTTGCAAGGCTACCTGTTCCCCATAGGCCAGGATGGGCAGTTTGATTATTACATCTTATAATCTTAACTGACTCAGGGAACTAGGTAGAAATTTGAGTTTAGTATGCCTGAACTCAGAATGATAAAATGCATATTTTAATGAAGTTGGTTTTATAGAGAGAACTGCTTGGAGATGGGGGGAGGAGTTGCACCTGGGACCTGAATAGGAGTTGCACCTGGGACCTGAATAGGGCTGTGCCTTCCCTCCACAATGCTGGCGCCACCTCCTGTGGTCCGTCTGATGTCCCTGCCCTGCACTGTGAAAGGAAAGAAGGAGTCATGTAAACAGAGTGCTCCAGGACTGACCAGAACTAGTTTGGACTAGGCAAAGGCCTCTCTGCCTTCAGAAAACAAAGAGAAACTGTGTATAAAAAGGGGGACCCAGACCCCAGAACTTTAGATCACTTTTGGGAAACAAGAAGAAACATTTGCTGAGGAGAGGAACCAGAGACACTGAGAAGAGACTATCCCTAAGTGTGAGGGATTGGCCTGCAGTGGTTGCCTGACTGCCAAAGAGAGGAGAAAGGACTTTGTGCTAATTTCATTTAAATTGTGAAGTATCTCCAAGGGCCTGCTGAAGTCTCAGAGACAACAGACTTCACCCACCAGCTACCCAAGAGTTCTTTGGTAGTGCTTGCAGTTGTGTTGGGCTTTCTGAGGGACTGTGTGTTGCAAGGAGCTGGAAGCGCGACGCACGAAGAAGAAGCTTGTCGCCGAACTGCCGCTGTCGCTTCACAACGCAAAAGTGCCTCGCATCACCGGAGAAGAGGATCGACGTCGCACCAGATGCCGCCGCATCATCGGAGAAGCGTTTCACAGCCACAGCCACTGTCGTCGCATCGCTGGGAAAGCGTGTTCCCGCTGCAGTTGTCGCATCATTGCTGAAGTGCCTCGCATCGCCGGAGAAATGGATCGACATCGCATGAGACGTTGCCGCATCACCGGGAAGCGTGCTGCAGGGCCTGTTGCGGCTCAGAAGAATTGCTAAGTTGCCGCACGGCCATTGGGCGTGCACGCATCATGTTGCATCAAGGAGAAGACGCCATCTTTGTTTCATCGCACCGGATTTTCATCGCATCACGGCGTTGCGGGTCGCATCGCCATGAAAGCGAAGTAAGAAACCGACGCATCACCTACCCTCACAGATAAAGAACCAACGCATCCTCTACGCATCAGTAGGGCCCCAACGCATTACCGTTCTTGAGTGTAAGGAACCGACGCATCACCTTCCCTGTAACACTTTTGTTGTATAGCGTTATGCATCCTAAGGTACATTGAACTCAAATTGTCACATTTACCATCTTAAGAGAACTAAGCTATTTCTACCATTTTTAAAGTACAGTATTGTGGATTTTTGTCGTTTGTGGCCTTGAGTTAAGTCTATATAAAAATATTTAATTTTATACTACAACTTGTGTGGTGTCCATCTGTAGTGTTGTCACTGGGTTACTGTATGTGGTCACAAATGCTTTACACACTGCCTCTGAGATAAGCCTGTCTGCTAGTGCTAAGCTACCAAGGGGGTGAGCAGGGGTTATTTTAGGAGTGTACCCACTTACCCTGCCTAGAAGCAAGGGTCCCTATTTGGTCAAAGGTACCTACCTCTGCCAACTAGAGACCCCCAGTTCTAATACACGTGTAGCTAAAAATGTCAGAGACTCTCTCAGATTCACAATTGCCCACCTCAAGAAATGGGTCGCCACCAGTTGGAACCACAAATAATTCAGCAAAAGACACAAAGATCTGAGATGCAACAAGAACAACTTATAATGAAATAAAGGCAGAATTGGTTATCTTTGTGAATTAGATCCATAGTTTCTTGTTTTTTGAAGATTTGTCAAAGCAGCCAATGCATTTCCCCCATATCTGGGCTTCTTCAGGGCATCCAAGAAGACAAACTCCTCGGTCTCATTGTTATTTCCAATTTGTAAACCTATTTAAAGACCCAGAAGCTATATAGTTAGATTTCCTTCTGCATACAGGAATTCAAGAAGTATGGATGCTGGGAGTCTTCAGTGAAGAGCTGTGCGACGAGGATACTTCGCATACACGCTAGTGATAAGGAGTTGTAATCAGCATCGTCAGGTTAAAACCGTGTCCGGTTCTGGCATCGGGTAACATGGGATTCGATGCGGCAGCATCACAGAAGGTCTATGCTGAGAACAGTTGTACACATGACCACAATGTTGTTATTATTTTGTTTTGGGGTAGGTGGTTTCCCCACAAGTACTTAGCAGTGCTTGGCAGTCAGGTTATCCAAACACTGCCCCCTTATATTTAAAAAAAAATCCCAGCATACGTGGACCGAGTCCCTGAGCCCTGTAATGGTTGTCACAACATTTTCTTCCATGTTGCGGCTGGTCAATCAAGGATCTGTACCAGCTCAGGGTGTACAGAAAAGGCTTTCTGACGAAAAGATTCCACAGGCAATCAGAGGACCCTATTTATATATATTGTGGTTCTTTGAAGCTTCTGCTGGACTTCCACGGACCACCCATCCAGATATACAAAATGTCCAGTATTTGTAAAGCACGAAACAAGTACCCGAGGATGCCAAGGGGCTGGGGGCGTCGGGAAGATTAAGAAAGCTATTGCCCAGAGTCACATGGTGCCGGGCTGTTCTGCCCCCGGTGATTGAACCATGAGCCCCCGGGTTCTGGAGTCAGCCACCCTGGCCGCTGCGCCACACCTCTTCTCTGTGTATCTTTTGTTAGCCCCTTCATGGCCACCCCGAGAGCCTCTTTAAATGCAAAATTATTGAAAATGGTTGAAAGGATTTACACCAAATAAAGCATGGTTTCTGAGTAAAGTTCTAACTTTTTGCTAAATTTGGTATAATTTTGTTTAGCCATTTTTTCTACAGCTATAACAGATACTTTCCTATGGAAATTAATTTGGGAAATCAAAGTTTTTGGACCTCCCTTTTTCTTGGCCCAGGCTTGAGGGATCACCCCAAAACATTCTAGGAAGGCGCTGAAGTGGATAAACTCTTTTAGGAGAGTTTTGTGCCTATGGGTCAAGGTTATTAGTGTGATAAAGCTGCATTCTTATCTGTCTTACCATCACCAAGAATCCTTTCAGGTCGCCAGGATCTCTTTATCTGCTAAATAGTGTAGAGGGGAGAAAATCCAATATTAACACATAATCAAAGGCAGCAGAACTTGAACTCCAAAGGACCACTGACTCCGAATCTCAAATTTTAAGGGTTTATTGAAAAGTCAAAATTAATTGCACATACAAGCACCTCAACACGAGGTTAAGAAAACAAATGGGCACTAATACAAAAAATATCCTACGCAGGAGTCTTATCCGACTCAGAATAAGAAGAATAGTCAGCTCTAGTAACATCAGGCAAGCGATAATCACACCAATCTCTACATTAGAAGTCATTAACCTAAAGAAAATCAGTTAGTCTGTCCCTACCCTATCTCTAAGGTGGCATCCCTACTTAGCATTTTCCCAGGCAAGAGGATAAAAGGTGTCAGAAGTGAAGACTTCCTTAGAAGTGCACTCACTTAGCCAGAGCTCGTTCTAAGATGCTCCTTCTAGCTCCCCATCTAAACCTCAACTGCTCAACCCACGGGACACTGTCCCTAATTCAAAATCCCAAAAACACAGAACACGCCCTCCGGCACACCTCTCCAGCCAGGTCTTCTCCCAGTAGTTTTCCAGTGAAACTTGTCTCTCATCCAATGACAGTTAAGTTGACCTTGGGTCCCAGGCACCTTCTCCGCTGAAAGTGTCATCCCTGCATTCCAGTGTACTCCCATACTGGCTTCTCAGGCCATCCTGACTCCTGAAACAAAGAGATAGCTTCTCTAACGAGCTAGGTGTCCTTGCACCTGCAACAGAAATGGGAACGAGAAACTTTCCACTTCTCTGAGATTTTCTAACGTCTCTGAAACTCAAAGCCTTACCAAGGGAAATCATTTTCGGCCTACAATATTTAGCTAACATAAAAAACGAACAGGCCTTTCTCTTTAAGCGTATATGCGATCAGGCCCTTACACAACTTAAACACACATTTCTATAATCACTCTATAAGCATTGATTTGATTGCACTTCATATATGAGGAAGCAAAACTACATGTGCAGACTTTAATATGGTGCACGTTCAAGGCTAATGCATCACATTACACGAAACTCAATCATTATGCATTGTCTAAATACATTTTTAATTAACTACAACATTAAGCTATCACACGTTAATATGAATCGGCTAAATATGTGGGTGTGGACTAACAGTGATTATGATGCACCCTGACAAATTTCAGAACAACATGGCGCTCTATCAAGTGAAACAAAAAACCCTCTTCTTATGGAATTGTGATCTAACCCTCACTGTGTAATATATATATCTTTTTGATGTTCTTTAAATTGTGAGACCTATTGGCTTTTCCGATGTTATTAATTTCAATTCAATTCTATCTACATTAATCCTATCCCTTTCATTCCCCTTCTTCATGTTGTCGCGCTCCTTTACGCACATATCTCACATTTCTGGGTTGCCAGTTCCCATTTGCCCACCTCTTGCTCCACATCCACATATGTGTTATATTCTAGACATCACCCACAACAAGGCATCCAGTGGCCCCACCCTTGTTCTTCCCCACTCCTATAGTTCTTCAGAGACTGATGTTATCTACTCTGAGCAGAGCAGAAGGCATCACAATCTGCTTGCCCTTCTGCAATGTGAACATCGTTAAAATACACCAGTACCCAAGGTAGCGTGGCCGAGCGGTCTAAGGCGCTGGATTAAGGCTCCAGTCTCTCCGGAGGCGTGGGTTCGAATCCCACCGCTGCCAGGAAAAGTCCCTTTTATATTCACTGACACAGCTGTCCTTGTCTTGGTGGGGAGTTTATTCTTGGACCCATGTATGCTCCTAATTGTCATCGATTAGTTTGCTGTTGTGTGTGAATTGTATGTGATCTGTGCTCTTTATCCCCGAAGTTAGCATGTATTTTGTTATGCTTTCCTTGTAAACGCAGAATCAAAACAAAGCGCCCTCTGCCGGCCTCAGAGCGCAGGTTTGTTCACAGGTTCTGTGTGTGCACTAAAGTGTCTCGACAGAAGACTCGCTTCTTGCCCTGGGAACGACCAGAGATCTTTAGGTCGTTAGTTTAACGCGGTCTCAGCTGAGCTGGGTGCCAAATTATATCAGTGAATACAAGGAAACCCCCTGTGTTCTTTTACAGGATGCCGCCAGCCAAAAAACAACCCCAAGGTCTCAGACTACTGGGGGACATCTGACAATCCTCGCTCTGATGTGACAACCACACATTAATGGTGAGTGTTGCTGGAAGTGAGACGGAAGAGAACGTTTCTCTCTCACTTCTGAAGCGTGAGTTGGTTTTAGACTGTGTGGGGCAGATTTATCATCCCCTTGCGTCACTTTTCCTGTATTTAAAGTGGCGCAAAAGTGGTGTAAGGGGCTTGTAAATATGCCCCTGTGTGTTTCCTCCGCAGCTGCAGCGCCTGTTCCAATCTATAAAAAAAAATACAATAAACCCTTAAATGGGCGAAGGAGCAGGCTACAGAGAAGGTGGAGCAGTGTTCTGAGCATGAGACGTTTCTTGCAGTGCCCGCATGAAGAGGCAGAGTCCGGGTGGGAATGAGGTGAGGAAGTAGGCTGGACACAAGAGAGAGAGGGTGGGAAAAGGAGAAAGAAGAATGATGGTTTGAAAGGGGAGAGGGACAGCAGGGCTGAGGCAAAAAAAGGCGAGGAAAGACTGCGCGACCGCGGAGGAATTATAAACAGTAAAGAAGGACAAAACACAGCATCTGCCGAAACCCGGGATCGAACCAGGGACCTTTAGATCTTCAGTCTAACGCTCTCCCAACTGAGCTATTTCGGCGCCGTGCATGGGGGGTGTACTCCATGCTCACAAACTGGTAGGTGTCAGTGTTGTAATGTGGAGTCATATAAACGCTGCTTTGACTACTCCCAGCGTCACTACTAAACCCTTTTCATTGTTCTTATTGAGGACACTCACTCATGCCCAGGAGTCAATCAGTATTCGATGGAGCTCTCTCTCTGACCCAGTAACTATGGTTACTTTAAACACTTGCTCAATTCCTGTTTTTCACACCAAATTACACGAGAGAGAAAGACAAATTAGATAGAGAGCAGCAGAGAGAGAGGGAGACAGAAGAGAGAGAGAGAGACAGAAGAGAGAGCGGCAGAGAGAGACAGCAGCAGAGAGAGAAGAGAGAGACAGAAGAGAGAGAGCATCAGAGAGAGTGCACAGAGAGAGAGAGAGACAGAAGAGAGAGAGGCAGAGATAGTGAGAGGAGAGAAAGCAGCAGAGAGGGAGCAGCAGAGAGAGAGAGAGGGCAGAAGAGAGAGTGAGAGCAGCAGAGAGGGAGAGCAGAGAGAGAAGAGAGAGAGTGCAGAGAGAGAGAAGAGAGAAGCCGAAGAGAGAGAGGCAGAGAGAGAGAGTGAGAGCAAAGAGAGAGAACAGTAGAGAGGGAGCAGCAGAGAGAGAAGAGAGAGCGAGACCGCAGAGAGAAGAGAGAGAGAGAGAAAAAAGAGAGAGAGAAGAGAGGCAGAGAGAGAGACTGAGAGCAGAGAGAGAGTGAGAGCTGAAAGACAGAGAGCAGCAGAGAGATGTGAGAGCAAAGAAAGAGAGAGAGCGCAGCAAAGAGGGAGAGCAGAGAGAGAGCAGAGAGAGAGAGCAGCAGAAAGGAAGAGCAGAGAGAGGGCAGGAGAGAGAGAGGCAGAGAGAGAGAGTGAGAGAGAGAGCAGAGAGAGAGAGCAGCAGGGAGGGAGAGCAGAGAGAGGGCAGCAGAGAGAGAGAGAGTGAAATAGAGAGAGTGAGCGCAGAGAGAGAGAGAGCAGCAGAGAGAGAAGAGAGAGCAGCAGAGAGGGAGAGCAGAGCGAGGGCAGCAGAGAGAGAGAGAGAAGGGAGAGAGGTAGAGAGAGAGAGAGTGAGGGCAGAGAGAGAGCAGCAATGAGGGAGAGCAGAGAGAGAGCAGCAGAGAGGGAGAGCAGAGAGAGGGCAGCAGAGAGAGTGAGATTGAGAACAGAGAGAGAGAGTAGCAGAGAGGTAGAGCACAGAGAGGGCAGCAGAGAGAGCAGAGAGAGAGAGAGAGGCAGGAGAGCACAGAGAGAGAGAGAGAGGGGAGAGAGATTTCTGCAGAGAGATAGAGAGTGAGAGCTGAAAGAGAAAGAGAGAGAGTAGCTGAAGAGAGAGAGCAGCAGAGACAGAGAGAGCAGCTGCAGGGAGAGAGCAGCAGAGACAGAGAGAGCAGCAGAGAGGGAGAAAAGCAGAGAGAGAAGAGAGTGAGAGCTGAAAGAGAAAGGGGGCAGCAGAGACAGAAGCAAAGAGACCAGCAGAGAGAGAGAGAGAGATAGAGAGTGAGAGCTGAAAGAGAGAGAGAGAGACAGCAGCAGAGACAGAGAGCTGAAAGAGAGATAGAGAGAGCTGCAAGAGAGAGAGAGAGAGAGAGAGAGAGAGAGAGAGAGAGAGAGAGAGAGAGAGAGAGAGAGAGAGCAGCAGAGGGCGGGTTCAATAACACATAATGCATGCACTGCGAGACCCCATTTAGGAGACATATTTATTATTTTTAAAGTAGTCTTCCAGTGGGGGCGGAAATATAAGTGAGTGATATCGCCGCTAACTGCACCATGAGACAAAGGTGTTAAACAGTGACTAAGCTTTATACTTCTTATGACTAGAAGTACATCGAAAACAATTGTTCACTTTCGTCACTTATGTGAAAAATCGTCAAGAAGTTTACAGCACGTGGCTCTGTGGTGCAATTGACAGCGCATTGGACATCTAGTATGACTCAAAAAGACACTTTAAGGTTGTGAGTGTGAGTCCCACCAGAGTTGCTTTTACACAGATATCGTCAAATTATAACAGTGATATAACCAGGGCCACTAGAATCATGCGATCGTGCCGCAGGGGTGATTTTTGCATAATTGTCGTTTTGTCACATTTGCCACTTAATCCATCATCTGCCGCATAATCTGCAGATTTTAACCCCAAAAATGCTTTTTCTAGCTCAAAAGGTTAGAAAGTTAGTTAAAAAGAAATGACACGTGCTGCAGCGCAGTGGAAGGGCCTTTGCAAATGTTAACTGCTCAACTGTCTGTAGCTTATTGCTATATGTGGGGGCAAAACTGGTACTAGTGAAGTACAACTAATGCCCAGACATTGTTAACAAGTTTAAAAATGACTAAATAACGAAGAAGTACTATTACAAAATGTGCTGCATAATCTGTCTTTTCTTGCCACGTAATTTATTTAACCCTGCGGCATAATTTGAGCCTCCCCTGCCGAATCATTATAGTGGACCTGAATATAACGTATTAATCTTGAAACCATTCAAGTCACTTTACCACTTACTAAACTCATACATCATGAGCTGTATTACAGATAGCACCCCAGGCGTGCAATAGGCATGTGCACATGCTTTTTCTGCCCGTTGGGCACTATGGGATTACAGAAGGAACTGTAGATGCTTGAGCGGCCCCTTCTGTATTTACTGATAGCGCTGGTCTAGTGCCCACGCTGTCTTCACGTGTTCTTGCTCATTTGCATGGTGTCACAGAGAATCACTTTGACTTTGCGCCTACGCAATATTATGGAAGTGGGCGCAGAGGCAAAGATGCTCTTAAGAGAAACACTGACAGTTCATCACAAAAATGAGGTGCACTCTCATTGCACTAGGGGTGGACGAGCCACTGAAAGCTGGAGCCAGGCTCGACCCTGAAGCATGGCTCTGGCTCAGCTTGAGGTCCTGTTGGAACCAGGAGCCCATAATGAGCCAAACGTTCATGTGGCTTCTGCCTGCCTTCCTCCCTCTACCCAGGATGTAGCGTTACGGCCAGAACTGCCGACTTGGTTCGGGTCTTGGCTTTGGTTCAACATCCTGTGTTTCTTGGCAAATCACTTAATCTCCCTTGACTATAAAACTTAATGTAACTAACGCTCATGTAAAGCACTCCAATACCTTCAGGTTGAGTTGGAGCTGTAAATAAACTGCAGAAAAATGCACAAAAAGGTAAAAACAAAGTCTTAACATGAGGTAAGACAAATAGATACCCAATTCCTGGTTGATTTGTGCAAAATAAAACCAGAAAAGCTGGATAAATCACTGCTTTCCTGATTAAATTGTGTGATCTTAGGTAAATATTTTATTTCACCAAAATGTCTTTTTCTTCATTATCGTGTATGAAAGCACTTTCAAATATGTGAGCTCAGAATACCAATTGTGCAAAACCTATTATGCTTGATTTTGTTAAACTCTAATGTTGCTCTATATTAATTTGGGTCATATACAGTGTTTACGTGACAATTGTCTTGCCTTTTAGGGCATTAATGGTTCACGTTTAAAAACTCACTTTTAATAAGTGATTCTGTGCGCAGTTGATGGGGAAATACTGGCACCCTCCCAGGAGCAAATGAATGAAACTCACCAGACATAGCAGGTTTGCTCAGAAACAGAGTGAAATTTATTTATCGGTACCAAAAGCATGCATCATTGCTAATTAGCAAGGAAGAAGTCAGATCTGCCACCTTAGGGGCTCTCAGACTGCTTCTTTCCAGAGTGGCTGGCTTCTGGGTGCTAAATAGTTCAGTAATGTCATGTCAGCGGAACTAGAATAAGGCACCAAGACAAATATGGCTAACATGGATGTGCAATGTCTGCATCATTTAAATTATAAACAGCCAGATATGGGCAGACCAGAAAGGCTGGCTCGGCACTGTGTAAGCAACTTGCACAACCAGATAAGGAAACTTATGATGACGTCAGGACAAGGAAACTGACCTCTAAGGCTGATTCAGAATAGCTGCTGGAAGCTTGTCCAGGCAAGGTCAGATGGGAAGCCCTTTGGAGCTCTGGGCCTCATGTTAGTGTGAGTGCATACATATGAATTTATATGGATATTCATATATATTTTGCAATAGCAGTGAAATAGTGTGATTTATTTATATCAAAGCTTCATGTGAAATACACCTTTTTAGGTCTCGCTGTGCCCAGCGCATGCGCTGGCTCGGAGAGACATTTTGTATGTGAGTTTTCAAAGTGCTGCTGGCTGGCCTAGCGCTTGCGTTCACGCGACCGTGCACGCGCGAACCACTATCCTTCAGCAGCACTTTGAAAACTCGTGCGTCATCGCGATCACTTTCGCTTTCAAAGCGATCGCGAAGACGCACGCTTTCAATGCTTGTTTGTTTTGTTGCTGTGATTGCCCCCTCTTATTTCATTTTACTTTTTCAACTTTCCCGTTTTTATTTGTAACGGGTACGTTTGTAAAACTCCTCATGCAACGCTCTTGATTCTATTGTAAAGCGCTCCGACACCTTTGGGTAAAGTCGGCGCTGTATACAATTGCATAAATAAATAAAAAAATAACTAGCGCTGTAGTGCAGGGTTGAGCGGCATTAGCTGTATACATACTTCTTTGTGTAATTTAACTGGTGCTGATGCAAAGCGCCCCAACACCATCTGCTCGAGTTCGCGCCGTATAAAAATGCATTAAAAAAATCGTCACTTTTCGGATGTGGGTGAGGTGCATTGGTAAGGCTGTATGCGGGGCTTTTCCAAGTGCAGGGAGGTGCCACGCGGCTGAGCTTCGTTTATAGAGCTGTGTGCCTTGAAAACGCCTGGCGCCGTAATGAATACAAGACATCACCGAGGCGCTTTGGAATACAGGACAGAGGCGCATTGGCAGAACTAAATGTGGGTTTACTTCAAATATTTGGGGTGCTGGAAAGGCGGACTGGTGTGGCTTGAAAGTGCTGCCTGTTTATTACTTGCAGTAACAGTAGAAAGTGTGGCACGGTGATTGGACTGCACAGCTTACCTGCTGGAATATCGAGGGTTGCTACAGGGCACGGCAAACGTACCTCGGTGAAGTTATGTGCTGGGTTAAAGACTAGCGAGGGCTGCTATAGGGAAGGGCTGAGGGTTATGCTGGCCTCACGTACGGAATAGCAGCGATTGCACAAAATGAGACTGAGGTACCCTGGCGGAGGGTTACGGTAGGCTCACTTCTGGTTGCTACAGAGCACAGCTGATGTATCCTGGCGGTGGTTTATTCCGGATTAATGAGAGCTGATTGAGGGCACGGCTGAGGTACCTCGGCTGAGGTTTATTCTGGGTTCACTTCTAGATTAATGAGGGCTAACAGAGGGCACGACTGAGGCACCTCGCTGCAGGTATGTCCTGGGCTCACTCATTAAGTAATGACAGGGATTTAAACGGACAGGTAAAGGAGTATCCAACAAATTAAAATATCCCTCACTTGAAACACACCTTAATCACATGACCACAGGAAGAGAGCAAACCCAACCTTCATTAGAAGCACTCTCTTCTGCCTTTCATCCTCCTTCCATCTATCCATACATCCATCCTCTCAGCCTTACATCTAGTCATACACCCATCTATTCATACACCCATCTGTCCATGCCTTCACCTTCCCAACATCAACCTATCCTTTCACCTAACCATCCTTTCCCACCCCCTTCCTCCATCCTTTCACCCATCTGCCCATTCTTCCACCCTCCCATTTATTAAACCTTCCACCCCCTGATTCCTTCAGTCTTACATTCATCCTTTCACCCTTCAATCTATTCTCCCTCTCGCCATGCCAACCTTCAGTGCACACTTCCTTTCACGCTTCAAACCTTTCACCTTGTCATGTTTTCCTATCACCCATCCTTTCTCCTTCTGTTATTTCTTTCCACTTTCTATCTACCCCTCTTTTTCTGAATGTTCACTTTTTCTATTTGATATTCTCTGTTTTCTCCTATTTTCTTCATTGCTCTTTTTTTAATTTCCTTAAAAATGCATGTCAGCCCACAGCCCTCTGTAGTGGTATTCCCTAACATTGTTATTTATGAGCGTTTTGTGCACACCTGCATACCGAAAAAAGAGGCCCATAAATAATTACTTTGTATGTGGGTCCCAGTTCCCCAACTTACTGGTTGCTCCCCCTTAAGCTGTTACAGTGTTTGGGGCTGGGGTTCACTATGCCACTGAAGGTGCCAGGCTCAGATGTGCAGTACCTGTACTTCAATTTGCAATGATAGTACCAGGATTTCTCAGCAGGGTTGCAATACTGCTAATAAGAGAGTACTGGCAATTCTCAGTGGTGAAAAATAGTACAGTACATAGTGAGAACCTATAATTTCAATTCAAAGCACTTGTAAGGGCTGCCATAGGAAACGGCTGAGGTACACTGGCAGATGTGTGTGCCGGGCTCACCTCTGGAATAGCTAGCAGGTGCTGCTATAGGAAACAGCTGAACTACATTAGCAGATGTGTGTGCCGGGCTCACCTCTGGAATAGATAGCAGGTGCTGTTATAGGAAACGGCTGAGGTACACTGGCAGATGTGTGCGGCTGGGCTCACCTCTGGAATAGCTAGCAGGTGCTGCTATAGAAATGGGCGACTGAGGTACATTGGCAGATGTCCACATAGGGGCCATCTGGAAAGGAAGAAGAAAGAACAAGCATTAAAAATGCAATAGGTCTCGCCTTTCATTAAGTTAAAGCCATTTGCTTTGCTATACAATACCATTAGCAACGCAAATGGCGTTAACTTAATCAAAGGCGAGACCTATTGCATTTTCAATGCTTGTTTAATTTTGAAGCAACTTTATCAGATTTTATGCGATGTCTGTTGTGTGATCTACATAGCAAGCACTTTGAGGGCTCGACTTATGCACAGGCTCTAAGATCCGAGCTGGACCCTTGGCTTGGCTCTGGCTCGGCTCTTCCTGTAAATCTGTTGACTCGCCCACCCCTACATTGCACCCTCTGAAGGAAGCCCTCTGGAAGGAGGAAAGAGGGTCTATTGGGCCACCAGACATCCCCCTGCAGGCAAGGTCAGTCACTTGCTGCACCCACCTGCAGGGGGAGCTCTAACCCTCTATAACCCCTTTTAAATTGCAGGCAGGTACCTTGTGAAATACATAGCAGCTTTGAAGCAGCCGCTCTGTATAATACTGAATGTCCGCGGCCGACGTGAGGGTAACGTATGCATCATAACAGGGTGCACTGTCCCTGTTTGCACTCGACGCATATGCTTAAAGGTGTGGTGTGGCGCAAAGGAAAGAGCGCCCTATAATTAATACGGGTCATGCGTCCTCTTTCATACAACGGTATACGTAACGTCACTGTACCCCCTCATTTTTCTGGGACTAGACCGGGCCCCAAACCACAGATGCTCGATGTGGTGAAACAGCAGACTTGATGTGAAAGAGTGAAGCTTACAAAGTTACAACTGATCTTGGCTTCACTGTTTTGCCACCTTCCAAACCGAAATCTATACCCTTGTAGAGAGCCACTCGGGCTCTCCACTACAATGTTGCGCTAATACACGCATCCACACACCCCTGGGGGCGGGCTTGCCCCGAGGGGATAAATAAAGGTGGGCGAGACCGCACGGGGTCTCTATGGTGTAGCCCAGTAACCAACAAGCATCTCAGTGTCCTTTATTGTCACCCTGCTATAACTGTAACACGGGGCCTGCACCTCTACACTGGCGACGAGGCCGGTCGTGCCCGTGCGTGCGATGCCACTGGTGCTGTGAGGAGAGCCAGCGGAGCCCACCCGCGCTGATCGCGCTCTCACCTCGCGATCGTTTTGTTGCTACCTGCGGTGCCCACCCGCGTGGTGAAGGAGGCGGCCTGCCTCCGGCAGATGCCTGCTGTTGGCGGAGCCCACCTGCATACTGGAACGCTCGCCGGAGCTGCTGGTGACGGTTCTATCCTTGGCCGGGTGAGTGGCAGCACACGCGCGCTCCCCGGCGCTCGGCTCCATCTCTGTTCCGGAGAGGGGGCCTCAGCAGGCTGCCCGTCGCGCTGCCTGTGAGGAAATCCCCGGGTGTGCCGCTCCCAGCTGCCAGCTGCCAGCTGCAGCGCGAAGTCTCCCTGGAGGGCGGATCCTGACGGCCCAAGGCAGAGAAGCCCGGGACACTGCCACTAAGCCTTGGCACATCCAAATACCGGTGAAGGTGGGCTCTGGTGAACTGCATAAGCACAATAGCATAAGAAAAGGGGGAAACACAGAACCCCATCAAAGTGACATTCCACACCTGGTGTAATATAGACAGCCCCAAGCCACAAGATGTCCACGAGGCCAGCAGGGGGCGCAGGGCCCTCGCAGGGGAGCGGGCCCACAGCAGTGGCCGCCAACAATCCCCCGCCGCCTCCGGTGATCAACCCCACAGCAGTAGCGCCTCTACCCCCCTTTAGCGAAGCATCTGTCCCGGCTACCGCCGCCCCGAGATGGAAAGCATGGGTAGGTCGCTTAAATCACTACTTCAGAGGGACCCGAGAGACCGATGGGGCGGTGAAGAGATCGCTACTGATCTACTATGGAGGGGCTGAAATATACGAACTGTTCGAAACGCTTCCCAACACCGGGGACGAGAATGATTATGACGCCGCAGTCACGGCGCTGAACAAGCACTTTGATCCCCAACTGAACCCGGACTTCGAGAAATTTAAATTCAGGAGAGCGTGGCAAACCGAAACAGAGTCCGTGGACATGTTCTATGCGCGGCTGCGCCGGCTGGCCAGCACGTGCCCATTCACGGATCAAAGGGTAGAGATACGGGATCAAATTATCTTAGGATGTCGCTCCAAGCTCCTCCGGAAGCTAATCCTTCGGCAGCCAGGGATCTCGCTAGACGACATCTTAATACTGGCCCGGTCCCATGAACTCTCCGATGTCAGGGCGGAAGAAATGGAAGCTGCCCTCCACACACCTGTGGCGGCAGGACCGGGATCCAAGTGCGCGCCCATCAAGGAAGAAAGAGTAGAAGCGATTCAGAGGCGGTCACCCGCGCCACGCTCGGCGCCCAAGCCAACGACGTCGGGCCTGTGTGGGTACTGCGGGGAAGATCACCCGGCAACGGCAGTCTGCGGAGCAAAAGGCAAAACGTGCTCCCGCTGCGGGAGAATGAATCACTACGCCCGGGTGTGCAGAGGCGGACGCTTCAGACAGCAGTCCGCGAGGCCGAAGTCTGGACAACAACAGGTGCGTCAGATCGCACACGAGGATCCTCTGCCGAGCGGAAGGCCTCAAAACCAGGCGCCCGACCCTGTGTACGAGGACGAAGAGGACGAGGTATTCGTGGTGTCGTTCGTTAGCAGGATAAGTTCCCGGCGGAGGCCACCGCCCATGTGCTCAGTCTCCGTGGGAAGCGCAGAGATCCAGGCCCTCATCGACACAGGCGCGTCGGTCAACGTCATGGACTCGGACCAATATGACCGACTATCTCCGAGACCCCCGTTGGCGTCGTTGAGGGCGCGAATATACACATACGGAGGGACGGAACCCCTTCCGCTTCGTGGTGTCATCACCACCACCATCGCCAGCAGAGGATATTCCAAGCAGACGCAATTCTATGTCACGGAGGGCAAGAAGGGGACGCTGCTCAGCTGTCACACTGCCGAGGACCTTGGCCTGGTGTTCTTTGCGAATCAAGTTCACGACTACCACGCGGAGGACATACTCCAGGAGTTCCCAGCTCTCTTCACCGGCCTGGGCAAGTTGAAGGGCAAGAGGTTTAAACTACACATAGACCCCCTAGTGAGGCCGATAGCCCTTCGACACAGGAGGGTACCGTTCAACTTGCGACCGCAGGTGGAAGAGGAACTGCGAAAACTCGAGGAACTGGATGTAATTGAGAAGGTATCCGGCCCCACACCCTGGGTGTCCCCTCTGGTCGTGGCGCCCAAGCCCAAACAGCCCAGGGCCATTCGACTCTGTGTCGACATGCGGTTGCCCAACACCGCGGTAAAGAGGGAAAGGCACATCACCCCCACGATGGACGACATAGTGGCGGACCTCAACGGGGCCAAGTGGTTCTCGAAGCTGGATCTAAACGCGGGATACCACCAGCTGGAATTGGACCCCAGCAGCCGGTACATAACAACCTTCTCGACGCATGTAGGTCTCCGCTGATACAAAAGGCTAAGCTTTGGCGTCTCCTCCGCGGCAGAAGTATTCCAGAACGCGATTCGAGAGACATTGTCAGGACTGCAAGGGGTGATCAACCTCAGTGACGACATCCTGGTCTATTCCAACACCCTGGAGGAGCACCATGCGCACCTGCGAGCCACGCTCAGGAGACTGGAGGAATGTGGGCTGACCCTACACAAGGCGAAATGTTCATTTTATCAAGACAGGGTGGACTTCTTTGGATATACGTTCACGCGCGATGGATTGCTGGTAGACCCGAAGAAAGCGGAGGCCATCAGAGCCGCACCCATCCCTCGGAGCCCTACCGAAGTGCGAAGCTTCCTCGGAATGGCTACCTATTGTGGGCTATTCATTCCTCGGCTGGCTGCGATGTCTGAACCGCTGCGTGCCCTCACGCGCCAAGATCGACCATGGGAATGGACCCCTGAGGCCCATAAAGCGTTCCAAGAGATCAAGGAAGGGCTCCTCGATAAGACAACCATGGCATACTTCCACCCGCGACGGAAGACGGAACTAGTAGTGGACGCCAGCCCAGTGGGCCTGGGGGCCGTCCTCCTGCAGGAGCATAACGCTGAAGTATGGAAGCCGGTGGCATATGCCAGCAAGGCACTGACAGACACTGAAACGAGGTATGCCCAAATTGAGAGAGAGGCGCTGGTAATCAAATGGCCATGCCAGCACTTTCATTTGTATCTCTGCGGACAGGACTTCACAGTGGTCACCGATCACAAGCCTCTGCTTCCCCTGTTCACGGGATCGGCGAGGTTAGCCCCGCCCCGAATCGAGAGGTGGGCCGTCCAACTGCAGGGGTACCAGTTCAAGGTAATCTACCGGCCAGGGGCTCACAACCCTGCGGAATATCTGTCCAGACATCCGAAACCCAGCCCCGAAGTGGGGGGGCAGGAAGACACGTGCACCACGGAGGCGTTTGTGAGTATGGTGTCACAAGAAGCCTGTCCCAAAGCGATGACTCTGGAAGAAATCGGCAGAGCCACACGAGAAGACCCCACTCTTACCCTAGTCCGGAGAGCTCTAGATCGTGAGGGATGGACCCGTTTCCTTGACGGGGCTCGGGCCCTGAGGCCAGAGGTCAGTGATGCTCGCCAGCAACTGTGGCACATTCGAAGTGAGCTCAGCGTGGGGGACAAAGACGTCATCCTGAGGGGACGGGTGATCGTGGTCCCAGAGAGCTTCCAGCAGAGGGTCCTAGCACTTGCGCACGTGGGCCACCAAGGCACGGCCAAGACCAAAGCACGACTACGAGACAAGGTGTGGTTCCCGGCGATGGACACCAAGGTCGATGAAATGGTCCGGCAGTGCCATGCCTGCACCATCACCGGAGGGGATCCGGCCCCCGCCCCGGTAATCACCGAAGAAGCGAGCACGTCGCCATGGATGCAGCTAAGCATAGACTTTGGAAGTTTTCCGGACGGACGACACATGATGGTTCTGATTGACTCTTTTTCAAAGTTCCCGATAGTGGAAGTCATCGTGTCCACCGCATTTCCCCAAGTCAAGAGAGCTCTAGACCGCGTGTTCGCAACGATGGGACTGCCCGAAGAGATAAAGTCGGACAACGGACCCCCATTTCAAGGGCGGGAGTTCCATGAGTACTTGATGGGTCAAGCCATCCGACACCGGAAAATCACACCCCTGTGGCCGCAAGCTAACGGGGAGGTGGAACGGCTGATGAGGACACTCAACCGGGCACTACGGATTGCCGTGGAGGCGGGGTAGGACCCGGAAGCAGCTCTGAGTCAGTTCTTGGGAGTGTACCGGCAAACCCCCCATAGCACCACCAAATGTGCACCCGCGCACCTCCTGTTCAAGAGAGCTCCGAGGGACAGCATCCCGACGGATCCCGCCTGGACTCCTACAGAGAGAGACGGGGCTGCCATCCAGGCCAGGAGAGAAGTGACAAACCGAAAGGCGAGTGAAGCGCGTCGAGCTCAGGACACGGAGCTCAAGGTTGGAGACTGTGTGGTCATCAAGGACCGACACCCCGGTTGGAAGTTCCGAACCTCCTATGAACCCGAAAAGTGGACAGTGACGGGGGTACAAGGAACCATGGTCACGGCACGTCGAGGACAGCAGACCATCACAAGGAACGTGTCGAGTTTCAAGGCGGTGCCGGCGACGGGCCCTGAGATTGAGGAGCCGGATCTGGCCTGGGGAGAGGCCATGGATGGGGACCCACCATCTACCACCCGAACAGCGTCCCCTCTGGCCGGTGGACAATCATCCGAGTCAGGTGAGGAGGTCTCCCAGGGGTCGGGGAGCCAAGTCATCGGGGCGGGTGATTCGAGGACTCTCCTGGGGGAAATGTCACCTGGCCCTCATCCCAGATGCCCGAGGTACAGGCTGCGCCCCAATCCGGCGCCGAGTCAGAGACTAAAAGACTATGTATATACTTTTCTGTGAGTGTAAATTTTGTGTGGACTACGTAGCTAAAATAAAGGAGGGATGTAGAGAGCCACTCGGGCTCTCCACTACAATGTTGCGCTAATACACGCATCCACACACCCCTGGGGGCGGGCTTGCCCCGAGGGGATAAATAAAGGTGGGCGAGACCGCACGGGGTCTCGATGGTGTAGCCCAGTAACCAACAAGCATCTCAGTGTCCTTTATTGTCAGCCTGCTATAACTGCGACACGGGGCCTGCACCTCTACAACCCTTACAATGCAGACATTTAGCTGATAAACTTCTACTGCGCTGAGGCACAGCTTATGGGGTGTGATAATTACCACCCAGTTACGCGTTTTTATGAATAACCGGTTGGTCTATGTGCTTACCACGCTAATATCCTCATGTTCCAGTAAATATTGGACATTTTACCCCCCAATAAATATTTTGAAAAATCTCCTAGTTGCGATATGTGCAGTGATAACACTTAATGAACATATTGTAATTAACTGGGCTGCTGGTAATGAGGGTACACGCGTTAATTGGCAAAGGGTTTAATGAAAATGTACACATATTAATGTGAGCATCTTATGCTTCCAAAGTACATTTCAGCAAGAATCAGGCTCCTCCCCGCGAGCACAGATCTCTGTTTCAGTTGAAAAACACAGGACGACTAAGGAATTCCTCTCATGACTGTTGCACATAAAACAAATATTAATCAAGAAAGGAGTGTAAGGGAGGGGGTGTACCCTGTCCTCTCAGGACATCTCCTATGAGGCAGCACCAGCACTTTTGGCAGCTGCGCCAGTAGTGTAGTGGTATCATGCAAGATTCCCATTCTTGCGACCCGGGTTCGATTCCCGGCTGGCGCATGTATTTTTTTTTTTTGCCCTCTATTTTTAACTGATGCCTCAAAACCAACTTTTGGTTTTTGTTTGATTGTGCCTTGAATTATTTGTAAAGACTCAGAGAACGGGGGTTGACATCTGACTCTGACACTTTATTTTGGGATGTTTTACGCTTCGGTGCTCAGACTGACAACAAATATTAGCATGAACTCCGTAAACGCTGCTCTGAAGCTGATGCGCTTCTTGTTTAGAGAATGTTTATGGTGTAAAGTACTTTAATAAATGTGCTCTAAGTAAATACTGTTAATGACGTGCACAATTAAAATATTTAGCGAAGACTTTGTTCTTACATTTCGTGCGCTTTTAAAGTTCATTCCCCCTTCATGTGATTAATTCTTTCGTCCATGACCTCATATTTTTTTTTCACTCATGATTGCTTTTCTTAGAATGTTTGACAGCGTGCTTTTGTAATTTTCCAATTGGTTACAACCTATAAGGCGTAGGCAACAACAATTACTACATGTGTGCGCTGATTACCACTGCACAGTGAACCTTTGCATGACGCTGGGCTCAGGCTGTCAAAGCAGGCGTGAGAGAAGCAAACGTCCCAATCTCTTGGGGTCAGGCTTGTCACACCCCCCAAAAGCTTCCGGTGTGCCCCGTGCTCTGTGCGTCTTACCACGCGGAGCTGGAACCGGAAGCAGAGAGCTGCTGCTCTTTTTAGCGTCACCAATCTCTATATATAATCTGTTTTAAATTCAAGAAAAGAAACCTGATCTTGAAGGCGTTCGTCAACCACAGACACCAGAGGGCGCAGCGCTCTGATTCCGAATTAACATAAATAACTAAAAAGTTTTGATTTCAGAGAAAATAATTAAACCATGTAAGGTTTCGCAAGGGCAGCGGAAAGAGTAACATCGAGGTAATAAAGTAACATTTATAATTAGAAACGATAAAATGTAAAGTAACATTTATAATTAGAAACGATAAAATGTCTACCAGAAGTGGGGTTCGAACCCACGCGGACACATGTCCATTGGATCTTAAGTCCAACGCCTTAACCACTCGGCCATCCTGGTACACATTTCTGCCGGGGTATCATTTCGTTTAACAAGTGTGATACTTCCTGGTGAATATATTCAAGTATATGGTTTTAATGAGTGAAGAGCAAAGAAGAAACATTTCACACATATGGTAATTTTGCATGGTTTAAAACAACATAGCACCAGTCTATGTTTGAATAACAAACACCTATAGACGTTAAAAAACAAAACGCGCTTGTGATGTGAATCAAAAATTACTTCCGGACCTAATACATTTGTATTTAAATATGAACATATCAAGATGAGTTTCTGTGCACTTGATTGGATAGATATATCTTTTGTAAATCTGAGGTTTTTCCTGTGACATAACCCGAAAGTAGGGGACCTCTTTCTGTGCTTTGATCCCTCTTGGTCTGTGCATCTCTGATGACAGCCTTTGCACACTGCTTTAATTGAACTCTTGATTACACTACACAGATGAAAACTCTTTGTAAGTAGAGTTCCTATTTTGAGGTATACACAGGAGTGACTTCTGTCATCGCTTTCCTGAGACTCATTCTAATTCAGTAATAAAATGTTTACGATCGCAAACTAAAGACAAAATAATGACCATTTGTTCCTGATATCGATAAAAATAGTTTGGTTCCTGCAAAAAGGGTATTTGTTTCCAGCAAGGCCAAGGCCACGGCAGAGGCCACACTCACATCAGCGCATTGTTCTCCTCCAATCTTGAGTTAATTATCTTTGAAAGGGACGTCGGTCAATAGAGTTAAGAGATGAATAGAAGTCAACAATGTGTGGGAAACCCTAAGACCAGTGGTTCCCAAACTTTTTCGACCCACGGTTCCCCTGACCCGTTGGCCATTGACTGTGGCTCCCCACTTTTACTTCTGTTGGAGGGTGGGGGGGATGTAAGCCTGGCCTCGGGAGTACTTGCATTTTTCTCCCTGAAAATAATTGGGATGAAGCTGATAAAGGTATTATAATCATATACACTGGGTGTTTCGTATTACTAAGGCGGTGTCTCTAATAAAATATTACTAGTGACATTTCTTTGCCCATGCCTTTTTTAGAGTGCCCTCTCAATTTTTTTTTATCCCACTAACAGTGCTAGATAGCTCCCCTATGCATGAAGGCCCCATTGCCAAAGTATTTCTGCGCTTGAAGAATATTTGTACGCACTTCTTCCCATGTCATACGTGCCAACACACCTGTCCCAGCAGGGTGAATCACGATTTGTTAAACCACATACAGCTTTTTCTTGCTTCCAAATGTTTGCATTATACTAGTCTAACAAAATTAATCAGGGATCTTCTGCTTACTTTGGGGAGTGTTGGAACGTGGGGATCCATTGAAATATGGAGGTCATCTCCCTCGACATGCCATCAATTAAGCACTACGTTTACATCTTTAGACATGTCACTTACAAATCATTGACATCATGTGTTTAAGTCTAATTAATTTACCTGAAGCCAACAGACCCTTCAACATTAAATGCATTAAAGTGCCTGGTACGCGGCTCCCCAGGCTAGGTTTGACGGCTCCCCATGGAGCCACGGCACACAGATAATGGGCTTGATAATATGCCAGAGAATTCCAATAGAAGCCCATGTTGACACCAGAACATGGGCTTCAATTGGAATTCTCTGCGGCATATTATCAAGCCCATTATCGCCGCTTTAGCGGCAGTTTTCTGCCGCTAAAGCGGCGATAATTGTAACGCCGTTTCTTGATAATATGCCCCTAAAATGTTTACTCATAGATTGAGTTTCTGTCGTGAGTACAGGTCAAGAGGTCCCTTAGAATTCATGCATTGAAGTTAGGTAGTTGTTTGGGCAATTAACATAATCGGGATTGAATCACTTCGGGTCCAAGTGTTCTGAATGTGTCCTGTTTCAGTCAGTGACCCTACACGAGGTTAGGGACATTTTAGTCGTCACTTGGGCTACTGCAGAAACAGCCGAGAGAAAAGAGGGGTATTTGCCAACTGGGGAACGTCAGTGACATAAATACAATAGATTTTATAGAGCCCACAGCTACCTAAACACGTGTGTCGGCGCTAACGGTAAGAGTAGCCACTGGGTTCTAGGGAAACAAGCATTTGCAATAGAAATTGGTCTCGCATTTGTGAGAGTTAGAGGTACTGGTGTTATAAATGACAACATCTTTTACCCATGTGTTTTGGATTGGAGTGGAGCAGATGTATGTGGTGTGGAGTGGAATTATGTGGGTTGGATTGAAATTGAAGCTTTGAGCACCCTACAATCATTACTTACTCTTACATATTGTTGACGCCTCAAATTCATTTGTCTAAGTTATTACATATAAGCAGTGTGGTGTGCCGTTCCTCCCTATTCTTAGGGACACTACTACCTATTTTTTCATTGTATGGATTGAAATTGTTAGTTGTGCTATTGTATGGTGTGGAGTGGATTTGTATAGTGGAATTATGTGGCATGGTTCGCAGTGGAAATATGTGAATCGTAATTGTGTGGTATTCCGTGTACCGGAATTATGTGGAGTGGGATTGTGTGTCAGAGTTTAATTATGTGGAATGGTATTTTGTGTTGTGGATGCATGTTATCTGCAAAATATGTGGCATTGAGTGTACCGGAATTATGTGGTGTGGGAATGTGTGTCAGAGTTTAATTAGGCGGAATGGTATTTTGTGCTGTGGATGTATGTCTCGTCTTCAATATTTCCTTGTCAGATGTGCTCTACCATGATGCAAAGACAATGGCCCCGATTCACAGAACTAACTTAAGACAAAATCCTAAACTTACTACCATTTTCGTATTCACAGAAGGCACTTACTCATTTTGGTATTCACAGAAGACACTTACTCATGTCGGTATTCACAGAAGTTAGGAGTCCTAACTTTAGGACTCCTCAATACCTTCTGTGAATACCGAAAGTCTTAAAATTAGGATTTTTCTCAGTTTAGGAGTCCTAAAGTTAGGACTCCTAACTTTACTACTACTAAACTGAGAAAAATCCTAATTTTAAGGCTTTCGGTATTCACAGAAGGCATTTAGGAGTCCTAAAGTTAGGAGTCCTAACTTTACTACTACTAAACTGAGAAAAATCCTAATTTTAAGACTTTCGGTATTCACAGAAGGCATTTAGGAGTCCTAAAGTTAGGAGTCCTAACTATACTACTACTAAACTGAGAAAAATCCTAATTTTAAGGCTTTCGGTATTCACAGAAGGCATTTAGGTGTCCTAAAGTTAGGAGTCCTAACTTTACTACTACTAAATTGAGAAAAATCCTAATTTTAAGATTTTCGGTATTCACAGAAGGCATTTAGGAGTCCTAAAGTTAGGACTCCTAACTTCTGTGAATACCGAAATGAGTAAGTGCCTTCTGTGAATACCAAAATGGTAGTAAGTTTAGGATTTTGTCCTAAGTTAGTTCTGTGAATCGGGCCCATTGTGTAGGCTTAGTAAATAAGATTAAAAGTTTAGGTTTAATAATAAAATTAAAAGTTTATCACTCTGCTGTAAATTCCACATCACCAAATACAAATTGTTTCTACATAATTCCTTAGAAGAATATGGCTTTTAGAAAGAATTGACTAAACATGAGTAAGAACAGAAGACACATGTTAGTGACCAATAACCAGTTCTCACAGGGACACAGATCTCGTAGCATATATCTAACATATTCTTGTCTCAAATGTAAGGTCCTGGAGATTCAGCAGTGTGTTGACCACTTAAGACTAGTTTACAGAAATGTTAGTGAAACTGAAAGAAATGCTGCTATAAAACTACCTGGGCGGATAGCTTCCAATCTACATTTCACATATTTGCATCGAGAAGAACAGGCAGAAAAGCAGTGTTTTTGGTTGCAGCTCTTTCACTAGACTGCTTGTCTTTCTATTTCTTCAAAAACATATCTAGGCAACTAGAACCAGAATACATCGCTTGCAACTTGACAACAAGAGTTTCCATACTGCAAACAGTGAGTGGAAGTAAATTGCAAACAGCTTGGGCAGGGGTCGGGAGGCACTTTGAAACAGAATACCTGAGGAAGGCGGTGGGGTGAACAAGCACCTAGCTGTCAGGATGGCTCAGCGAACTGAAGACTCACCACTCACAAACGTGGTGCCTTAGGAGTCAAGAGTTTGAATTCTCCCTAAAAGCCAGTTTTGTCCTTCCGAGGACGTTAAATCGAAGTACAAGAAAACGCTTTTCAGCGCTTAAAAACAGCAGAGGTGCTACATTTGGTACTATATCGAACCGGATTCTTTCTGTATCGCTGGCTGTGGTACAATCTTTGTCTGTATAATGTGCTAATGACATGCCCTTTTATTATGGTACGCATTGTGAGGAAGAAGCGCGAGCGGAAGGAGGTCTATGGTGCATTAGGTTGAGGTCTGACTCCTAATACTGTGCTGTCTCACTGATGTTCCCCATTTACACAGGTGTGAGCTGTGTGATACACCGCTTGTCTGGGTACCATGGCGACAAGACACACGAAGTGACAGTGACAGGACAATAAAAGTGCACGTACGGCACTGGGTTTTTACTGTTCACACTTTTAATCCGTGTTTGTTTTAGGAAGGCATCCTTCCGAGAGGAGGGGGCACGGTTCTGATAGGACTGGATTCTTGTCTACCTGATTACCTTCAAGAATCCTCTCAGGTCGTCAGGATCTTTTTATCTGCTAAATAGCGTAGAGGGGAGGAAAAACAATTATCAACACATAATCGCTAAAATTAGATTTCATTGCAAAAGGACCACCGAATCTAAAATGTATAGGATTTTATTACAACCAAGAATAGCTGAACATACAGACACCTCAATACAAGGTGTAGAAGATAAATGGGCACTAATACAAATGCAAGCCTACGGAGGATTCTCATCCGACTCAAGACAAAAAGAATCACTGATTCTAAGATCATCAAGAAAGCAATGGTTAAGCCAATATCCAAATTAGGAGTCATTAGTCTAAAAAGGAAAAACAGTTAGTCTATCCCTACTCTAACTCTAAGGTGACATCTTACATTCCAATCCATCCCTACTTAGCATTTCCCATCCCAGGCAAGGAAATTAAAGGTGTCAGGTGAGAAGACTCCCTAAGAAGTACATTCACTCAGTCAGAGCTCGTTCTAAGATGCTCTTTTCAGCTTCCCGTCTAAACCTCAACTGCTCAACCCACAGGGCACTGTCCCTAATACAAAACCCCCAAATCATAGAACACGCCCTTCAACACACCTCTTCAGCCAGGTCTTCTTCCAGTAATTTTCCTACAACTTTGTCTGGCATCCAACGACGGATAGCTTGACCTTGGGTCCCAGGCACCTTCTCCGCTGAAAGTATAATCTACGCATTCCAATACACTCCCCTGTTGGCTTCTCGCAGCATCCTAACTCCTAAAACAAAGACCTCGTCTCACTAACGAGCTAAATGTCCTTGCACCTGCAACAGAAACATGGGAACAGAAAACATTTCACATCTCCAAGATTTTACATCTCCTTGCAACCCAAAGCCTTTACCAAGGGAAATCATTTTCGGCCTACAACGTTTAGCTAACATAAGAAAATGAACAGGCCTTTCTCTTCAACCGTATATGCGATCAGGCCTTTACACTGTTAAACACATTAATAAATCACACTCTAAGCATTAGTTCATTATTCGCATATAAGTAAATAAGCAGCCAACGTGTGTACTTCAAACACAGCACACGTTTAACCTAATACATTGCATTGCACGAAAACAAATCATTATGCATTTACAAAATACATTCACGATAGCTTGCAACGTTACTCTTCACAAAAGCATTGTTACATTTCTAATCACCCCTATGTTAAACGATTACAGCAATACATTTCTACTGTGTTTCCTAACCTATATCGAATAATATGCGGGTGCTGACTAGCGGTGAATATGATGCCCCCCTACAAATTTCAGAATCACATGACGCTCTATCAGTTCCCCCCTTTGATGACAAATTTCATCACACCATCACACAATTACTTCCCTTGGGGAAAGAACCGGCCTAAACAGTGCTTGTTGCCATCCTCCCCTGTCGGAACCTCTCCATATTTTTAAGATTCTGATATTGACTGTCCTGCAGTCTAGCCATTCGCCTCTCACTTGCTCTGAGAGCTCTCTCAATTCTGTTTCCTCTGTATCACTTATAGGCTCTGATGAGACCCCACAAGCAGATCACACAAACCAGAACAATAATAAGAGGCTTGAGCACAAATTCAAGGAACCCTTTTCCCAAGCTTGCAAACCAACTTCCCACATGACCAAATCATTTACCAATCTTTTCCCACACGCCTTCCTCAATCAGATCCGCAATCTCTTGAATCGTGTTATCTATATATTTCTCCAGATCCTTGCTATTGTCTGGAATATACTTACAACATTTCTGAACTTTCAATAATTTGCAGACTCCGCCCTCTTTTGCCAATAATACATCCAAACCAAGGCGATTCTGCAAAACCATTGTCCTTATCGACAACATCTCTCCATCCAGCAATAACAAAGACCTTGCAGTATCCTTCGACAACTCATCAACCACAGTTGCCAACCTTCTAATCTTCACATCATTCAAAATCACCCCCAAACTTGGTATCATCGCTCCAAAGATATCACCAATCACTTTTCCTGCACTTGAAGCTCTCCGTAGAATGATGTCCAGTCTCCAAGAGCTCCAAATCTTCTGGACGATAAATAAATGGAAAAATAATGGCCAAGTAACATGTACCATACCAATTCGCAGGCAACCTCACATAGGCATTCCTTCCACACACATAATAAACAGTCGGAATCACTTGCACCGGACCTTGCAAAAAGTTCCTAGCAGAATCTTCCATGGTAAAGATATGGTCACACGTACTCTGTCCTACTGAAACCTTTTCATAATAGGTCTGAGGACGTCTCACACACAACTTCCCCTTTTGCACCTGATCTAACGCTATGGGTCCATAACTCCCCTTGGATCTATGCAATCTCTCCTCATCTGTCCAATCCACTGGACTCTCTCCTGTATTTCGTGTCTGCGTTAGTTTTCTATATCTATCTTCTACTTGACCTATGAACTTCTTCTCTGTGTCTGACAATGAACATGTCAAATTATGTCGGTGAGCATATGCCGTATCCAATTCCAAAGATGGTATAAAATACTTCCGAAGTCTGTCTTCTCACTTGTAATAGTTATATTTATTCAAATGCTCATAAGCTGGAACTTCAGGAAGTACTGCATCATAATTGGAAAAGAAATACTCAAATTGTCTTCTCTCATAAAAGATACTAAGCAACAAACTACAAGAAAGTCCATATGTCAGTGGAAGGTGATGGTATCTAATTCCCTCATCTACTGAAGAAGGTAGCTGCATACACACATAACAGTCTTTCGCATCCATTGCATCCACGTACTCGTACAACAACTTTGCATAAGCATTCAGCTTAAAGTCACTTCTAGACAGATCTATGTGAAATCTACGACTCTCTTCAAGTAACAAAGCTCTCTGAGCTCCTATAGTAACCTCTTTCTGGCTAGAGGTGGTAGGTGTAGGTGTCCCCTGTACCTCCCCCTCCTGCTCATGTGCAACAATATATGAGGCTACAACTATTACAACTATAGAAACTATCACCAACCCTAGGAGTATACCTATCACTAATTTAGCCCTACGGTGAGTATTTCCACCATCTGCCATCTCTGCAAAATTGTCAAAGTTCTTGGTTTGACAGCAACCATTAAGAGTCTCTCTCTCCTCCGGGTACTGCTTGTCAACCAGTTCAAACAACGCCTCAAAGCTGGAAATTCCCTTGCAATTTTCAGTTCCTTATTTACACAGTCCACAGAAAGACTTCCCTAGCCCTCTTTCATCTCCTCAACGGAAAGTCCCTAACTTTATTCTTCTTTCACTCGGGCCTAGGTTATCTTCTTCTTTGAGCTTTTATGTGCAAAAAGGTCTTTATCTTCAATCCAAAATAAGACCAGCTCCCAAAATCTCTAAGACACCTTGCAGAATTTCAAGACGAAGTACCACTAACTCCTGATGCGGTGGTACAATACCAAAAGTCGGAAAACCAGCGTCTCCAAGATCAATTCACGAACCTTACTCAGAAGTGGTGGATTCGGAATATTGAGAGTCAGTATTCCTTCGATTTCCACCCCTGGAACCAGTAACAACACATCTATTTTCAGGTTCGGAGAATTGCTGATCAGCGTCAAGGACCTCAGCCTCCCCGTGCTCAATACGCCTGGCATCAGTCACAACGTAAGTCCACTCTGGTGAGGCGTACCTTTGACACGGCACTCTTGTTCTCCTGGACCTTCTCAAATTGACTCGAGCTTGCTCTTCGTCACTTTGCTCCGATTCAGACGTTTCAGAAACTGGGGCAAGGTCTCTTTCAGGTGCCAACTTCAAGTTCAGCCGCCTCTGACTCACAGGCCAAACTCTTTCTGCTTCTGTGGCCCTTCTGCTCTCCCTTCGAATACCCTGTGCACCACTTCCTTCTTCAACAGAATTTGACTCTACTCCACCCACAGCAACACTTTCTTCTTCTGAGTCCAATTCGGGGCTTAGATTTGCACAACCCCTTTCTGCTCGATCTTGTGCACAACCAACTGCATCAGCAACCCTCACAGCTTGGCTTGCCCTCTCAGATGGCCCTGCCACCTCAGCTGGATTTTCATTCACGAGAGGGGCTGTATCTTCCAAGGGTGCTGGAACTCTGTGGGTATGGGAGGCATGCACCCAGTTCGGCAGTCCCCCACACTTCACTGCCGTGTTCGTGACCAGTATTACCTGGTACGGACCACGCCAACGAACATCCAGACAACTCTTCCTCACGTGTTTACGCACAAGCACCCAATCTCACAAGTCATGGCACAGGTCACTTGCAGCTGGAACAGTTGCTGCTGCTGGGACACAGAACGGACTACGTCAGCCAGTCCCTTACAGTAGTCGAGAATCAAGTCATCAGTGATGTTAATCAAAGCAGTGGCAGGTATCGCTGGTACTGGCATTGCCCTCCCCATCAGTATCTCATGAGGTGACAACCCAGTCCTCCTATCAGGAACACTACGTAGGCTCATGAGAACTAAGGGCAGTGCGTCAGGCCATTTCAGGGATGTCGAAGAACAAACTTTTGCCATCCGTGCTTTTAAAGTCCCATTAACTTGTTCCACTATCCCAGAAGCCTCTGGTCGGTAACTGCAATGTAGTCTTTGGTCCACATTCAAGGCAGCCCAGAGCAATTTCATGATTTTGCTATGGAAATGTGTCCCTCTGTCTGACTCCAAAGAGGTCGGGAAACCGAACCTCGCGATAAGCTCTCTCAGCAACAGTGAGTGTGTCTCATCTACGTCTTGGGTAGGCCTCCACCCATCTTGAAAAGACACATACCACAACTAAAATGTACCTCAGTCCATTGCACTTTGGCATCTCAATAAAATCCAACTGCATCCTATTGATAGGCCCTCCTGACCTACCAATGTGGCTTAATGTCACAGCAATCCTCTTTCCTTCATTCATCTGCTGACAGGTATCACATCTCTGACACACAGCTTCAGCTACTGCACGAAATTTCGGATTGTACCAGGTCTGTCTAAACACTCGCACCATCGTATCTCTAACAAGATGTACTGCACCATGTATCAATCTGGCCATCGGACTCAACAGACATTCTAGTAGCACCGCTCGTCCATCACTCGAAACCCATGCATCCACATCTCCCTTCTCACATCCTGCTCGTATCCAACTATCTCGTTCCTGTTCGGTAACCTCATCCTGCAGTTGCTTTAGCTCCTCCCATGTATCAGCCATGGCTAACATCATGCTGAGATCGGTTCTTTCTTGTCTTTCTCCAGTATACCCTCCAGTAAATATGCATCCTTGTTCTGCACAAAATCGGGCAACCTCATCCGCGTAGCTATTCCCCATTGATACAAAGTCGCTTCCTTTAGAGTGAGCTGAACATTTGACAACAGCAATCTCTTTCGGACATTGTAATGCTTCCAACAGTTGCCTCACATATTCCCCATTTCTAATGGGCGAACCAGAAGATGTCACGAACCCTCTCTGTGACCATAACTGTCCCAAGTCGTGAACAACACCAAACCCGTACTGACTGTCGGTATAAATCGGTATCCGAATCTGATCAGCAGCCAAACAGGCACGGGTCAAGGCGATGATTTCAGCTACCTGTGCGGAGTGTACTCCTTCTAAGCCAGCAGCTTCAACCACCCCTGTGATGGTACATACAGCGAACGCTGCTCTTAATCGACCGACATTGTCTCTTAAACACGAACCGTCCACAAAGAAAATTTCATCAGGGTCAAGGAGCGGTTCATCAACAATGTCTGGTCTCGGTTTGGTGCACAGTTCAGTCACATCGAGACAGTCGTGTTCCACACAATCTTCGTCATCTACATTTGGAATAGGCATCAATGTCGCAGGACTTAAAACAGAACACCTCTTCAAAGTCACATATTCTGCAGCAAGTATAACTTGTTATAAATATCAAAATTGGAGAGTGCAGAGGTAACGCCCTACATGGGCATTGGAGGTAGATATGTCCTCCACATAGAATCAGTTACAAAACAAAGGAATCCACCTGGTGGGGGGAGGAAGCTGGGGTCAGATATCATGGGTAGTGGAAGGTGTGTATCCTACAGTGGTTGGACGCACACTGTGTTTGTTTAAATACCCCTCACACACCAAAATGGCCCTTGGTGTCATGCTTCATCATAGGGGTCTTCCCGCCCCGCTGCGGGACGGGGCGTGCTACGACCTCCGACTACGCGGGAGCACTGATGATGTAGTGCTATGTGTGATGCAAGAGGGAGGGTCTGGGGTGCGTGTAGGTGGGTGAATTATAAAAGGACCTGGCCTCTTAGACATACAAACTTTAATAGGTCAAGGGAGGCTGGTGCTATTAAAAAGGTGGTGCGGAGATGTCCTGCGTGATGTGCGGATACTCCTAATGAGTCAACATGTTTCGATGTGGCAAGGCATCTTCGTCAGGACAGGAAAAAGTTCCCTCCTATATTTACTATGTTTACTCTAAATAGAGACTAGTAATGTTTGTGTAAATGCAGTCAATAAAGCATTTATATACAATACCTAATGGCATGCCTTAATCAGTGTCTGAAAGAAAGAAAAAGGAAACCGCACACCACAAACTGGTGTCGATCCCTAAAGGTTCCTATTCTCTCTGGAATTGGCTCAGTCAATGGACTAGTCAGTTTCTTATTTGCTACATCAACAACTTGGATTGATTGTCCCGAGAGGGGTAGGTTGGGAACTACTCCTGATCTTACAGTAGACCAGGTAGCACCAGTGTTAACCAAAAAGGTGGTAGGCTGACCATCAATGTCTGCTTCCACAAATGGTCCCCTCTGGTCTACCTCTAAGACTGCTCCAAGTGTGCAGTCTTCCTCCCCTCTCAGGCACCGTTATGCCAACAGATCCGGACCAAACTCCTCACTTCCCTCGAACATGGGCATCTGCATGTAAGTTCGGACTCCTTGTTGCATGTTCTGAATCCTAGGAGGTTGAGGAACATGCACATGCGGACTATTAGTCCCCCCTTTCACCATCGTAGGTCTGGTTACCGTGGGAACCATTTCAGGTACAGGTACCTGAACTATCTCTCCTTCCTGCTGCACTTGATTCATCGGGTTCAAAAGACACTTGCGTTTCCAGTGTCCAATCTGGTGACAAAGATGACACGCGGTGATCTTCTTCAATGTCGCCACATCCATTCCTTTCTTAGGATCAATTGACTTTGGTCTTCCCTGACTTTGGACATTCTGGTTTCCTCCTTATTTCCCTGCTTCCTTTCTAACGTTCCTCCGTTAGACTGTCCCTGAGCTGTTTGCATCTGAACAAGCATCAATTTGTCTTTCATTTTCCTGTGCTTTGATTTTATCTCATCACACAGTATCTAGCATACCGTAAGATCTCATCCACAGGCTTGTTCTGCCAACAAATCAAATGCTGTTGAATCATGAGACTAACCTCTGGCCTCAATCCCAACACAAACTTCGAAACAAACTGTCCCATGTCTTCTGTATCTAACACATCCAGTCCACTGTACTGATTAAAAGCCTGTAAAAGTCTCTCATAAAACTCATGCACTGTCTCCTTTGGCTCTTGCACTGTCCGATCTATCTTGATCTAAACAATATCCTGCGGTGAAATTTTCGACTTCAACCATGTGATCACCTGTTCAAACTTCTTCATGACTATAGGTGACGGACCATTTGAAATTGGATCCCTGTCTGGCTCTGAAGTTGGCCACTCAACGGCGATTTTGCATGCCGACCATAAGTCACAAATGAACCACAATGTCAAACAATGTATTCAAGTCGACCCACAACACCTTCGAAATCTTAACAAACCAATCGACCTGCTTATACCACTCCACAGGCTTTTCCCTTAGACGGGGAAAGTCATTCGTAAATGCGGCCAAGTCACCTCTACTCCAAGGCACATGCACGTATCCTCTATTCTGTACCTCTCGTAAAGGGAAATTCCCCACCTTCGTCATCCCTCCACCTGGAGGTGGCGTCTCTCCTATCGTTCTTCTAGAACTCTTCTTCTTGGACCACCTTTCTTCCCACTTATCAAGCATGAGCCATGCACGCATTGCTATAATCAAATCCTTGATATGGGTTCTCAATCCCATGACCCTCTTCTCTTCCAAATCCTGATCGCTATATTGTAACCTATGGCTTCCTTGCAATGATTTCATTTTAGACAGGTCCACATCATACTTCTTAGCTAAATCTGACAACTTCTCATATGCTGTTCTTGCCTTGCGAGCCACATACTTCGCCACAAAGAGTAACTCATCTTGTTCGTACATGTACGTTCTCTCAAGAAGCAAGTTTCCATTTATTATCTCATCTACTTGTGCCTTCAACCTTACAACATCTAACATTCTTCCTTTCAGAGCTCCCTTCAATATTTCTCGACAAGCTGCACCATTCCGTTCATCGTAATCGCATTCCTGTTCCTGAGTTCTACTCTCTTCTGACATGCTCATAGGAACGGAACGATTCACCACAGGTAAACTCCTGAGGCTTGAGCCGGGAGATAGTCGCTGCAGCGTTACTGAGTGTTGCGGGAGGGTTGGAGTGATACCAAGAGTGTTTTAACAGGTAGCTTTTAAACCTGTTTCTATTTTTATTTCTTGTGACTTGTGGTTTTTAAAGGAAGCATTAATTTAAATATTGTCACTGTTTTTATCTGCACTCACCTCTTGTGCATCCTAAGCTCCTCGCTCCCCCAGTACTTCTTCTATCACTCGCCCGGCCGCCATCTTAGTAGTAGCGTATGGAGCAGTCTAGCGTCTGCTCCCCTCACGCTACAAAAGAGGGGCATGGTGTGAGCGCGCAGCGGCGTAAACTCCTGAGGCTTGAGCCGGGAGATAGTCGCTGCAGCGTTACTGAGTGTTGCGTGAGGGTTGGAGTGATACCAAGAGTGTTTTAACAGGTAGCTTTTAAACCTGTTTCTATTTTTATTTCTTGTGACTTGTGGTTTTTAAAGGAAGCATTCTTTTAAATATTGTCACTGTTTTTATCTGCACTCACCTCTTGTGCATCCTAAGCTCCTCGCTCCCCCGTACTTCTTCTATCACTCGCCCGGCCGCCATCTTAGTAGTAGCGCAGGGAGCAGTCTAACGTCTGCTCCCCTCACGCTACAAAAGAGGGGCATGGTGCGAGCACGCAGCGGCGTAAACTCCTGAGGCTTGAGCCGGGAGATAGTCGCTGCAGCGTTACTGAGTGTTGCGTGAGGGTTGGAGTGATACCAAGAGTGTTTTAACAGGTAACTTTTAAACCTGTTTCTATTTTTATTTCTTGTGACTTGTGGTTTTTAATGGAAGCATTCTTTTAAATATTGTCACAGTTTTTATCTGCACTCACCTCTTGTGCATCCTAAGCTCCTCGCTCCCCCAGTGCTTCTTCTATCACTCGCCCGACCGCCATCTTCGTAGTAGCGCAGGGAGCAGTCTAGCGTCTGCTCCCCTCATGCTACAAAAGAGGGGCATGGTGCGAGCGCGCAGCGGACGCGCGCAGCGGGCGTGCGGGCGGCGCGCTGAAGTCGCACCAAGGGCAAGCCTGTCTGCGCCCGTCCGTGGCCGACCGGGGCACGGGGCCAGGAACCCTGCTCCTTTTTCTCCCACTATACGGAGGTATAGTTCCCAGGCCCTCTTCTCACTTAGAGGGAAGGTCTCTCCTCTGTGTGTTCCCTCCTGCAATCCCTTAGATCAAGGAGTGACCTGTTCACACTGTGGCTTTCAACTCCCCGTTGTTCCTACGGACCAAACTACTCTAGTCCGTATGTACCTACTGAATTGCAGATCTCTCCCCAAACATAGTACTGAGATCTCATTGTTCCTAGAGGAAAACAAACCTGATGCCTTATTTCTGACGGAAACCTGGCTCCACTCTGAATCTGACCCTGATATTATTAATGCCCTTCCTAAGGGCTATTTGATTTTACGGGTAGATCGTCCCACTAGGAGAGGAGGTGGATTGGCTATTATCTATAAGGAAGGGCACAATTGTCGGAGCTTGCCCAACTCTTTACCTGATTGCGAAAGCCTAACTTTCGCTCTACATTTTTCTGCCACTTACACCTTCTCTGGGACACTAATTTATCGTGCACCGGGACCTATAGGGCAATTTCTCCATGGCCTTTCTCTCCTACTAGCCGAATCAGTGTGTAGCTCGGCCAACTACTCTCTGTTAGGAGATTTTAACATTCACTTTGACAACTCCAATGACCATAATGCCCTTGATCTGTCCAAAAACCTTGCCGCATTACAACTGCTACAGTTAGTCACGAAACCCACTCACTGTAAGGGTCATTTGTTGGATCCTATTTTTAGCAATTGCTCTGACCTTCTGGTGGAAAACCCTGTACCACTTCCCTGGACAGATCACCTTCTGATCCCTTTTAAGCTGCTCATTGTGCACAGCCCTCCTCCTCCGCCTACTGCTATTCGGGCAGAGCGGAATTGGTCTAAACTTTCCCGAGTGGATTGGACCTTGGCCCTCGAGTCATCAAGACCACCTCTTACATTGGACCCTACCCTGGCCAACCTTAATTTTAAAAATTGGATTCTGAACTCTCTAGATGCAATACTTCCTTTACAATGTAGTAAGCCTAAACGTGCCACAAAAACTGCCCCTTGGTATTCCCAAGACTTGCGAGAAAGCAAGCGCTACTGTAAAAAACTAGAGAGGAAATGGCGGCTAGATTTCTCACCCTCCAGGAAAAGGGCCTATAGAGCTGCCATAAAATCCTATAAGGAAAAAATCATAACAGCACAAGCTGCTTTCTACGAAACAAAAATTAATGCAGCTGCCTCTAAGCCAAAAGAGATTTATAATATCGCTAAAACCCTTCTCAAACTCCCAGAAAAAACTCCCAACTCTTCGGATGCCCAACGTCTTTGTAACGATTTGGCAGAGTTCTTCCATAGAAAGATCCAAGCGATCTACTCCACCTTCCCAACTACCCAGCCTTTTCTAACAGCAACCAAAGATGCTGGGTCAGAGGGACTGTCCCGGGCCACTCTGGAAAAGCGTCCTCTTCTGAATCTGGCCACCCTACAGGCTTTGATGTCCCAGGTCAAGTAGGGCTCGCCAATGACCCCGCGCCCCCGCGATCTTTGATCTCGGTCAGCCCGCTCATTATGCCGATTATCATGGATCTGCTTAATGCCTCCCTTACCACCGGCATAGTCCCACTACCTTGGAAACAGGCTATGGTAAAGGCTCTGTTGAAAAAACCTAACTTAGATAGTAACAACCCCTCTAACTATCGTCCAATCTCTCTCTTACCTTGGTTAAGTAAGATTCTAGAGAAACATGTCAACAAGGTATTGACGGAGTTTCTCGAAACCAATCATTTGTTAGATCCCTCCCAAACTGGGTTCCGGCCTCTGCATGGGACTGAGACCGCTCTGGTTGCAGTGACGGAAGAGGCTAGGAAGATTATTGATCAAGGAGGGACCGTGGCCATCCTCCTCCTTGATCTAAGTGCTGCATTTGATACTGTGAACCACAGCATCCTTCTTCAGAGACTCTCTAATCTGGGAGTCTCCACCCATGTTCTCCACTGGTTTAAGTCCTTTCTGTCCAACCGCTCTTTTCAGGTCTTCGAAAATGATGCTATCTCCCCTCGTAAACCCCTAGGGTGTGGAGTACCGCAGGGTTCGTCATTAAGTCCAACACTTTTTAATATCTATATGACCCCGCTAGCTGCAATCGTCCGCCCTTTCGGGATAAAGATTGTAACCTATGCAGACGACACGCAGCTAGTAGTCGCTCTTGATCAAACCCTGACACAGACTACCAGTAACCTGAGGGACTGCCTAGAAGCAGTCGCCTCTTGGATGACCTCCTCCTGTCTTAAATTAAATGGAGATAAGACAGAGATGATGCTCTTGGGCAATTCCTCAAATGCCATCAATAACTTCCTCTGGCCATCTTGCCTTGGCCCCACTCCTATTCCCAAGGACTCAATTAAGAGCTTGGGATTCTGGTTGGATAAGACCCTTAACTTCTCACACCAGGCGGCAAAGCTCTCAGCCACCTGTGTCGGTATGCTCAGGCTTATCAAAAAAATTATCTCCAGACTCCCCTTTAAAGCCAGACAGATTATGACACAATGATTGGTACTTTCTCGTCTGAATTATGGCAACACCCTCTATCTGGGGGCCCCTCAGTCCACCATCAATAAGCTGCAGCAGGTCATCCAAAACTGTGCAGCACGAATGCTCTTGCAAGCTCCCTGTCTCGTCTCTATAAAACCTGGCCTAAGGAAATTGCACTGGCTCCCAATTAGGGAAAGAATTGCCTTTAAAAGCCTATGTATTGCCCATCGCGCCTTCTGGAAGACTGGCGCCACTATTAACCATCCTCTGATCTCCCCTTATCTCCCAACCAGGCATCTCAGGTCAGCGTCCTTGTTTTTGACCTTAGTGCCAAAAATTAAGAGATCCAGAGCGGGCGGACGACTGTTCTCCTATAACTCCTCAAGACTTTGGAACTCCCTCCCTCTCCATCTGCGCTCAGAACCCAACCATCTCTCCTTCCGAAAGGGGTTAAAAACGCTGCTGTTTACCACCACTGACTAGGTCCCTTCATCCACTCATGCTTACTCAGTTCGCTAGCGCTGGGACGCCTCAGGGTAGCCATCGCGCTTTATAAAAACTCTTTTCATTTCATTTCATTCATTCATTCATTCATTCAGTACCTTGTTCACTGTCTACTGTTCTCTCACTCTGATTCTGATTTCTCACTGCCGGGGCCCACATCCGCAAATCTGATCTTGACTCGGCCAAAGACCTTGGCCTCACTGGTCTCGCCTCTGCCTGTCCCCTAGAGGAATCTGCTGTAGCTGGTAATGGCGTACTCCATTCTACAGGCTTTGGGGTGTGCTCCATTCCACTAACTGATCCATTTCCCTCGATCACACTCCTCGCTCTTACAGCTGACTGTACTGAACTCCCAACCTTCTCTTGATCTGGGTCATAAACAGAAACAATGGATCCAATGGTACCTTTAGAGCGTCCGGTAACCATACACCTCTCCCAACCTCAGTATTTGCTACAGACTGATTTTTCATGCCCTCAGTCCCTGTCGAAATTTTCCCTTCTACTCTCACCTCTGACTGAGTCTGTAATCCACTAGTCCCTTCTGCTGGAGCTGATTTCCCTTCATAGGAGTCTGGATTATATGTTGGTGGTCTCTCAGACAACAACCTCTCAAGTAAACTGTCATCCGTATCGCTGTCATCATCATCATCCGCACTCTTTACCTTCGAGCCATCCGTCTTTACCAATAATGGATACAACCTGTCTCCCTCTATTGTTTGCACTCTCCACCTTTTCTCTTCTGCATCCCATCTTGCATCCTGAAAGGCCTTAATTGACTTCTTTACCCTTTCCTGACTTTGTGTGGGTCTCAGCAAAGGTCGTAAAGCCGCCATCACAGATTTCAACTGGTACAACAATTCCAACCTGAAGGAACCATATCGCGGGAAAACCAATTCACCCTCACCCTGAGTCATTTTATGCCAATTTTCAAGCCAGATTATGGTTTGCAATCCCACATTTCTTGCCATATAATGTGCTGGAGTATCTTCGAGAGGGGCTTCTTCTCCCCCAGGAATAACCACATGTTTGTCACCTCTACATAATTCTCTGAAAACTTTAAAACATTTCATGATGAGCAATTTTCAATTGCACACAATGTTTTCGTTCACTTCCTGATGTCAAACCCAACTATAGCAGCGCGACTCACACCAACCGACCTATCGCAGCGCGGCACCTTCTGACGTCACACTTCCCCCGCTCGCAGCAGTTCCCCTCCTTCACAATTCACGTTTCACCCTTGCATTCGTCCCATTCATACGCTGAAATAACCGTTTGTCCCAAACAAGTTACTTCTCTGACAGTCTGTCCACAGTCTCTCGAAATTGCCGACCTCGGCTGGCAACTGTCTGTTCGCGAACGACCAAACAATCACCTCTGATAGGTTGCAAATACTCAAGTCCACGCACAATAACCCACGACCAGCGTCGGTTCCTCAAGCACTCACACATTCGTTCCCCCTATCTCGGTCCGGGCAATCAATGACGTCTCACGATCCCCTTTCAGTGGTCAACAAAATCTACCTTGGGTGTCTTCTACACCACAATCGCTTAAGCTACTCGACGAGCCTAAGACTTTCCCAGGCTGCGTGCGCTCACAGCCTGATCTCACAATCACTCAACACTCACTCTAACTCCGCAAGACATCATACAACAAATCAACACCGCAATCTACAAACATCTCACCCTATTCATACTTACTCCTCCACGAACTGCTGCTTTCCGCCGCACTGATACTCTCCATCAATCTCCATCAACCGCCGTCGTCCGCTGCTCGCCATCCGATGAGTCACTATCACTTGACTTCTATGTGCCTCAAGAATCTCTTATCCTGATCTAAATCTCCCCTCGCTATCAGAGATAACCATCCTACTTCTCCAGTAATGCGTCGGGTAACAGCTTTGACGAAGGCATGCTTCTCTGGTGAAGCGGCGGCGACTTCTGTGACTGCGACATGCTTCTTCTCGTTGAGTCGCGCTTCCAGCTCCCAGCCAGACGTAGGCTTCTGCAGACAGAATTCCCAGCAAGGAAATTCAGAGGGGAGCTGGTGATGAAGTCTTTTGTCCCTGAGACTTCGGCAGGAGGCAAGCACAAGTTCACGCCCTTGGAGTAATATTCTGCAAGATGATGAAAGTTCTTTGAAAGTTCCTTCTCCTCTCCTTGGCACTGAAGACACCACTGCAGGTCAACCCAGCAACAGGGGATGGCAGGGGGTATCCAACTCCTACAGCTTCCTTGGTTTTTCTCCTTGGCAGAGGTTTGTCTTGTTGTTCCAGAAGTGATCTAAAGTCTTGGGGTCCGGGTCCCCATATTTATACTACTAAATGATTGGTCCTCTGAAGGCAGAGGGGCATGTACCTAGTCCAAACCAGTTCTGTGCAGTCCTGGAGCACTTTGTTTACAGGATGCCTTCTTTCCTTTGACAGGTGGGCCAGGGTCATCAGACACACCACAAGAGGTGGAGCCAGCATTGTGGAAGGCAGGCACAGCCCTATCCTGACCCAGGTGCTACTCCTCCCACCATTCTACATGCAGATAGGTCTATTCAGCTCTGTGCTGACTCACCCTGTCTCCTAGAATCTCCCAGCCCCTGTCATTCACAAAGCCAGGCACACAATACACAAGCTAGCAGAGGCAGGCTGGATGGTTAGGTAAGAAACTACCTACTTTCTAAAAGTGGTATTTTCGAACACAGAATGTTAAAACCAACTTTACTAAAGGATGTATTTTATCATTCTGAGTTCAGGCATACTAAACCCGAATTTCAACCATGTTCCCTGGGTCAGTTAGGATTATAAGGTGGTATAATCAAACTGCCCATTCTGGCCTATGGGGATTGGTAGCCTTGCAATAGTGAAAAACGAAAATGGCTGTAATTCACTATTAGGACATGCCACACACACCAGGGCATATCCTACCTTATACTTACAATGCACCCTGCCCTTGGGCCTAACTTAGGGGTGTCTGATATGAAGAAAAGGGAAGGTTTGGGGACTGGCAAGTGGGTGCACTTACCAAGTCAGTAGGGCAGTACTAGACTGCACACAGGCTCTGCAATGGCAGGCCTGAGACACACTTTATGAGCTGCTTCTGTGGGTGGCACAATCAGTGCTGCAAGCCCACCAGCAGCATTTGATTTACAGGCCCTTGACACACATGGTGCACTATAGTAAGGTCTGACAAGTAAATCAAATAAGTCAATCATGGAGTCACTAATCAATACATCAATTTAACATACAGCAGCACTTGCACTGTGGCACTGAATAGCAGTGGCACAGTGCCCAAAGCATCCAAACCAGCAAAACATATAAAAAACAGAGGAGGCAATCAGTAAAAAATGGAAGGGAGACTCATGCCAATGGTACCAGGTCTAACAAGTGGCATCAGGATTTTTCAGTACAGGCAACAGGAACCGTGTCTGATTCTCATTAAAGCATTCCTTGATTCTTCTCATCTAATGCAAAATTCATTATTGAACAATGGCCTCAAACACTAAGTTCGATAATTGGAATTCTGAAATGAAATAGGTCATTTGTAGAGCGCAGCAATCACCCCAGAAGCGGGGCTTCTCAGCGCTAGATCCCTGGGACAGCTCACTATCCATTAGCTACACACTTGGGGGGTGATTAGGATGGCGGGCGGATCGCCACCGGCAGCCCCGGCAGTGGAGATCCGCCTGCCATCGCAACCAGATTTATCCCCCGCCATATTATAATGGCGGGGGTATCGTGGCAGACGCAAATTGCGTCCGCCGCTTTTCCGCTGGTAGGCAATCATTCCGATTGCCGGCCGGGCAGACTTGGGCCTCAATATGGTGGCGATGCCTAACAGGCACCGCCATCCATATTAGGATGCTGGCTTTTAAAGGCCTTTCCATGGCGTCTTGAAGCTAGAGTAATATGACAATTCTTGACATCTCGTAAGATGTATTTGTATGGTATTGGAACCTGCAAAATCATACTCAGCGTGCCTGTTTTACCACAGTTTGGCACGTTGATGTACTATGTAGCCCTAAGTGGAGTCAAACTGCAGATTTTGCCTATAGGTGTAATACAGTGAAAGCACTAAACAATTTCCAGTAAACCCTTCTGACCTATCTTTGACTACCCCTTTATATTGTAAGTTCAAACCCCAGGTCAGCACCTATCGTTGTCAAGACCCTCATGCAATAGGCTATCTGTGAGCAAGTACCCTGTGCACATGTGTAACCAGCCCAATGCCCCTTATCCTAAATGCACCGCGGTGGCCTTACCTTAAAAGGCAGACCCTTGCAGCCAACATTCTGAGTCCAATTACACTGAAATCACCATGAGAGTCAGGTAGTGAGACTCACCCACAGTAAAGGTCCAAAAACTGGGGGATCAAAAGTAGAAAATACTGGTGGTCTAAATTGGCAGAACCCAGTTATTGTCTTCCTCCCATTCCTCCTCCTCTTAAACTGTTGTGTTTTTTAGGTGCTAATCAGCATTTACACAGCCGACCTGGTACAGAAAATAGAGAAAGTCAGATGATTTCCGTCCACCAAAGTGCAGTTCAATTCATCTCCCAGTAGTCCAGTAAGTAAACAATATAGTGCACAACCAGAATGGTCATCAAAAAATGATTTCTGAACTTGCAGAAACTAATAAAATAACTAACTGCTTGAAAATATATCTTGTAGTTGACATTTTCTTTTCGAACCAGTCTTTTGATGTTATCTCTTAGGGCTTATTAACAAGAGGTAATCTGCAAGCAGGGGCGGCTGGTGACATTTGAAAGTGGCGAGGCGTAAAATGATTGCAAAGGAAGCAAACGAACGTGTGAGCAGTCGCGGGAGGGTCGCGTGGGGGGTGGGGGGGTCGCACGGGAGAATAAGCAAACGAACGTGTGAGCAGTCGCGAGGGGGGTTCACGCGCGGAGGGGGTCGCATGGGAGAATACAATGAAAATTAAAAGGAAAACTTACCTGACCGCCTCTCCTCCTGGTCCGCGTTGGCGCCTCTGCCCTCTTCAAACTGGATGGAACAGCACGTCACGTCAGCACTGCAGTGGCAACCCCTCAGCCAATCCTGGCGCTGCTGCAGCACCAGGATTGGCTGAGGGCACAGCCTACTCCTCGCCCGCCGCCTGCCCATTAGGAGACTCCTAATGGGCATGCGCAAATCCGTGAAAACACAAGTGCGCATGACTGGGCACGGGCTAAAAACTAGCTCACCATGCCCACTCATGCGCACTTGTGCAGCAGTGCTGCCTGGTCTGACAATGCATGTCAGTCAACATGACGCCGGACCGCCCACGGTCCGACCTCATGCTGACTGACATGCATTGTCAGTTCTCCCCACCCTCGGCGTCTCTGAACTTAAGTAAACTAAGTTCAGAGACACCAAGGGAGCTGCGGCGCGGGCGGGTGCGCGGGGGCAACGCCCCCATGCCCCAATGGACGCACCGCGCCTGTCTGCAAGTAACTGGTAAACAGGTGACATAAATGGAAATTGCATTGATTTGTTTTCAATTCCAACTTTGACTAGAGGGGAGGGCCTCCAATAATAAATGAGGCATCAGTGACAACATTGATCAATGTTTTGTAAAGCTACATGTGCCCCACACGAAAGTTCTTAGTTCTATTCACATTTTAAAACAAGTATTTCAACTGCAGCATTTTATTTTGTATACGTTGGTTAATTTTGTAAAATAAAATTAACCTTTTAACAGATTACCATGTTTATTAGGCAGCATTTCAGTGGTTAATGCAACCTTTAAGTTTGGTGTTGAACCATAGGACTGAGACCATAGGTAATGAATTTACTTTGGAAGGGATCATTCTTTTACATCAAATTATTTTAATTAATCATATACTAACGTGTTCATGTTACTGATAGTACGCTTTCCTCAATAATGCACTGTTGACTTCATGTTTGTAAATAAAAGTACATTCAGATTTCATTCAAATGAATACCTTCTGGAAGTGGTGGAATTCAAATTCACGCCATCAGAATAATGAAGCCTTAATGTAGCACATTAATTGCCCACAAATTGTACACATGAGTTAATTAACATTTTGGTATTCACAGAAGACACTTACTCATTTTGGTATTCTGGTATTCACAGAAGGTACTTACTCATTTCAGTATTCACAGAAGTTAGGAGTCCTAACTTTAGGACTCCTAAATGCCTTCTGTGAATACCGAAAGTCTTAAAGTTAGGATTTTTCTCACTTTAGGAGTAGTAAAGTTAGGAGTCCTAACTTTAGGACTCCTAAATGCCTTCTGTGCATACCGAAAGTCTTAAAGTTAGGATTTTTCTCAGTTTAGGAGTAGTAAAGTTAGGACTCCTAACTTTACTACCAAAATGAGTAAGTGCCTTCTGTGAATTCCAAATTGAGTAAGTGCCTTCTGTGAATACCAAAATGGTAGTAAGTTTAGGATTTTGTCTTAAGTTAGTTCTGTGAATCGGGCCCCCGGTCTTAGCCTGTTAGCTGCTGAGGCTTTGCCGGCTCCAGGGATGAGCCCTTTTTTGATGTTTGGAGAAACCTTCATAACCTTTCCCATAAAAGGTATCTAGGCCATATTTGGATCCTTCTCTTCCACACATGTTGAGGTTTATAAAGGGGGCAGCGGCTTGTGGAATCACCTGCAGGGAACTGAGAAAGTAGCTAAAATATGTTTTCTAAAACTTCCACCAACAAAAGGTTTGCTCTCCTAACATTATGATCTTTCTAGCTTTAAGGAACATGAGCCATAAAAAAGAACACATTTTAACTACATGTTTTGCATTTTTGTAAGTGCTGGCCCTGTTCTGCCCACAGTGTTCGGCCCATCTTTTGATATTTGGGTCGGTGCATGCTTGAGACTTCATAACTGTTTTATCCAAGCAGCTAACCAGTCCAAATTTGTGTTATTTGTTTCTTACATTCTAACAATGCTAAACGTGCCCAGGTTTTTAGGATTCCTTTTTGGGAAATGAGAAAATAGCCAAATTTTTGTCCATTTGTTTTGGAAAAATTGGAAAATGCGCTGTGCAAGGAATTCTGTGTATGTGTCTAGCATAATTTTTTACCATAGTTTTTGCAATTTTCTAAATTGTAGTCAATAATTCCTATATTTATGGTTTCTACCTACTTGCAGTTTATGGGTTGAAGAGGAGTGAAACCCTTGGGTGAACCCAGAAGGCTGAACATTTCCGAAAAGTAGACAACATTCTGAATTTAGCAAGGTGTCAGTTGCATATCGGTCGTGGTTTTTCCATAAAAGTTAATCATTAATATGGAAAACTAGAGGCGCGCGGCGAATCAAGATGGCCGCTACGTAAGGAGCTCCGTCCGACGAAGTCTGTTTGGATACGAGGGACTCCCGCTAGTGCAGCGGTACTTTGTCAAAATGATGGATTTCGAGGTCGGATTTGGCAGGGAATAATCTGGCAAGTTTTCAGACCGAAATGAGGTCTTTTCCACGTTGTTTTCGCTGAAACTCTGTTTCCCTCAGGCAGCGGCCGCCATTTTGTCTCCTATGCAGCGTTTTTTTTCCCTTTTTTGCTGCAACTATGTTCTCTTGCCTACTTCTTATTATCATTTGATGCCATTACAGTGGAGGCTACTTTTGTCGCGTCATATCATCTTTTCCTGGTGTCCTGGGTTGCGGTTGGACTCTTTCAATGCCTTTATCGTTTTTCAGTATCAAAACTCCCATCAACTAATGACTAGAGACTATACTCTGCTTCCCTCGTGTGATGTTCCCTGATTGATATAACGCACAATCTTATTTTTTGTTTTGTGGTCACTTTGTTGCTGCTGGTGTAGCTAGTTCCACGTTTATTGACATTTCGCTCTTTTTTTTTTTTTACCAACCCATTCCAATACTACCCATTGCACTGCGGTGTTGGTCCTCTTACTGCTGCTTCACCATCGCTATCGCTGCTCTGACTGCCATCCTCATTTATCATCTTCTGTCATCATCTGCGGTGTCACCCTCAACATGGACACTGCACACTCAAACAAGTCTCTTGGAGGCTCATCAGGAGGACAGAAGGATGCAAGTGTTTCTTCTGGTAAACGCACCAAAAAGGCTCCTCCCTCTCCAACAAAGTCTCTGTTGCCTCTAACTCTTGAAGATATTATGGAGGAGCTGCGTCTTATCCGTCTTTTTATGACAGATACCGTTACCACGCTTCAAAGGTTAGATGACAAGTGGTCCAGTCTGGATACGAGACTCTCCGATGTAGAGCAGAGGATTAGTGATGCCCAGGATGTGGTTGCCAAAGTCGACTCTCTCACCAAAGAAGTTAGCCAACTTAAGAGGGTTGCGGAAGATTTAGAAAATCGTAATAGGTGCAACAACCTGCGCATTTACGGCATCCCGGAAGGTTCGGAAGGATCGGACATGATCCAGTTCTTGAAATCTCAAGTTCTGCAAATCATTGGCCTACCAAAATCTTCGGATTTCAACATACAACGTGCCCACCGCCTGGGGCCAAAGAATACAACTTCCGCTTCTAAACCTCGTGGAATCATTGCCTATTTCGTTTTATACTCAGATCTCATGTCAATTCTTCAAGCCGCCAAGCAACACAAGCAAATGATTTGGTCTGGCCACAGAATCTTTTTCACTCAAGACGTTTCTAAACCTACTGCCTCTCGACGAAAGGAATTTTTGGACCTGAGACCTTCACTGCGGTCCATGAATGCATGCTACGGTTTAGTTCATCCTTGTTTTTTTAAAGTGACCTATAAGGACAGAACCTTCAGTTTTGAGGATCCTGCTGAGCTGCGGAAGTTTATTCACACTCATAAAGGAGAACTCATGGAATTGAGCAAATCATAACTGTTCTTTGTTAATGTTTGAATATTGTATTTTGTTCTAATTTTATTCTAGTATGTAAAGTTTAGTTCTTCCGCTTCCTCTATTCATCCCTTCTCTTGTCTCGCAGGTCTCCCCCTATGTGATGTTGTTGTCCAGATCACCTTTTGCACCGTCCTGCTGTATACATTGTGCATTCCATTTCGTTGCTGTTTTCTTTTCCTAGATGTTTGGTAAGTCCCTTCATTTGTCCTATTTGATTGCCATAAGTTCTAGATTCTTTTTCACAGTACTTCACTTTTAATTTTGTTTTCTTGTGGCAGTCTGTTCTCTTAGGTGTCTCTTTTGGTGTGGCTGTCTTGTTCCTCGCTGCCCCCCCTCCCACATTAATGTTTTTTGTTCAACTTTTTCGTATGGCTAAAGCTCATTGGCTTTTTGTCATCCTCCTTCTGCTGCTTGTTGGGGGTTTTTGTTCCCCCTTTTCTTCCTTTTCACTCTCTCCTCTTTCCTCTCCCTTTCTTCCCCCTTCCTCCATCTTCTCTTCCCTTCTTCACTCCTTTTTATCCTTCTCATCTCTATTTTTATGGCAACATTTACACTACCTACCCCACTATATATTTTCCTCTTGCTTATTTACGTCTGGGGTACTCCATTGTTTCCCTTCTTTATCTCCGTCACTTTCTTCGTGGTGGCAACTCACTTTAGCTTCTTCGCTTTTGGCTATCCTTTCTGTATTACATGTATTCAACATCTATTTTCATTTTTTCTCTCATTTTCAACTCTGTCTTAAATTCTATACCTCCTTCCGCTTATTTCTACTTTACTTCCCGAAATGAACGGTCTTCGTGTTATTTCCTGGAATGTTAAAGGTATTCGCAACCCTGTTAAAAAACAACGTGTTTTATCTCACTTAGCAAGATTGAAATGTCATGTTGCATTGCTACAAGAAACTCATCTCAACTCACAAGATTTGTCTTCACTACGAAAACAATGGGTTGGAGAGGCTTTTTGCTCTCCGGCAGTGAACAGTAAAAATGCTGTTATCATTTTGTTTCTTTTAAAGCAAGCAAGCAAAATAGCTTTATTCGACAGTTATGTCATAAAAGCGAAGCACAATACATTACAGCATACATATTTAAGATGATAAATAATCTGAATCTAAAAACATTTTAAAAAATGAATTAAACAGTGCATACTGCCGAGTAGCTTAATAGCAAAAACATTAAAAATACATATACACACAATTGTCCCATGCAGTTCATATCATGGTTGACCTAAACTTCATAACTGAGGTCATTATTATCAGGTACCCTCAAGCAACACCCTGGATCTAATGGACCAGGCCCAGCCTAGAAACTTGGCCATGGCAATTGCTATTGGCTGTAATGGATCCGTTGTAAGAATTCTTAGGGCCTCATCATGCTTTCTAAAACCCAAAAGTTTACAAATAGGAATGACCCACGTAGCCCGAGGTTTTTTATACAATGGGCAAAAAAACAACAAATGGCTGACCGTTTCATCTTTATCTAGACATTTTGGGCAATTTTTCATAATAATCCCGGCCCAGTTACCAGTAAAAGATCTAACCGGTAGGGTACCAATCCTCATTTGGAAGTATAACTTCCTGTCGGAAGGTTTTTTAATAAAATCCCAGTAATATTCTAGCGCAGGGTTTATCTTCAATTCAAGGAATCGGCCTGTCAGATGCTTTGTAGCACCCTTTGCTCGTATTGATGCCATTATCATATCCCAGTATTTCTCCTTTAATAACTTCTTTGACGGAAAAGAAGCATTTGAGGGGTCATCCCAAAGATCAATCAGACCTAGGTTCACCAATAGCAACTTTATCTCCCCTAGCCATTTAATCCTATGGAAACAATCTGAATCCATTACATCTTTTAGCCCTCTAGCATAGTGTGAGAGTTCCCCCGTGCAACACAATCTTCGCCAATATAAAAGAGGACAAAGTTTAGCCAAATCCCTTATTGATTTCCTCCCTAGATCAAACAATGATGGGCACATAGGGGTGCTTTTTGGGGCGCCGACAACCCTACGTAAGCAAGAGTTTTCAGCAGCTGTTATAGTACGTAGGTTCTGGAACACCCATAATTCTGCACCATACAGAGTAGAGCTTAGGACTTTCAGGCAATAAATCTCTATAAACGGACTAATTGGTTCGGAGAACGAGGTTTTAAAATTAACTGCGAGGATCCCAGCCTGTTGTTTATGCTTTAAAGTAGCTGTATTGATTTGCTTGGACCAGCTCATATCTGACTGAAGCGTGACCCCCAAGTAGGTGAAGGCATCTACTTTTTCAAGGAGTACGTTGTTCATAAATACCTTACCCCGAAAGGATTTATGCTCATTGAATGTCATAAATTTGGTCTTTTCTGTATTAACTATAAGACCCCGGGTTGTGCAAAAATCCTCAAACCTTCTAAGGGCCTTTTGTAAGCCACTAGGGGTCTTAGAAACTATCAATGTATCGTCCGCGAACATGAGGACAGATATATGTTGTTTCGCCAATATAGGGGCATCGGTGGGGGTCTCCTGGAGGAAATCAACCACCCCATTCATGAAGAGTGAAAACAGAGTAGGCGCAAGCACACAACCCTGGCGCACTCCCCTTTCGATGGGAAATGAATCAGTGACCTCACCCCTTATCCCCCACCGAACCCGCGCATGGTTGTCCTCATGTAGGCGGACGACCAAGGACAGCAAATCAGCTGGCATCCCCATTTCACCCAAAACAGCCCACAGTTTACGTCGTGGTACCAGATCGAAGGCTGCTTTCAGATCAACAAATACCACATACAGAGCACCTTTCCCAAGTACAACCGTTTTCCAATAAATATTGATAAAACGGAAGACCTGGTCAATAGTACTTGTAAGAGGACGAAAGCCTGCTTGCAATGGGGTAAGAATGTGTTTGTCGTCCATCCATGCCCGAAGCTTTTGTAAGATCAATCTACCCATGACCTTTTGCATGGAGTCTATAAGACTTATTGGTCTATAATTGGCTGCAGCGGATTTATCCCCCTTTTTAAGAACCAGTATTATCTCTGCCCCTTTCCAAGAGGCCGGAATTGGTGCCCCACAAGCAATAGCGTTAGCTAGATGTCTTATGTACAGGCGCCACGAGGATTTATAGTTTAGAAACACATCTCCAGGGATATTATCCATTCCAGGAGCACGGTTCGGAGCAATGGTATCCAGAGCCCTATCCACTTCCTTCAGCGAAAACACCTCCCCACAAAAGAAGGTTATATTAATAGGACCCATAGTTCGTTCGTCCTCCACAGAGGCGTACTGGGGTTTAAAGTATTCCACCCAGAGATGGTGGGCAACGTTATTCTGTGGGGGATCCGGAATCCCTCCCCTGTCCCATTTATACGTGTCCCAAAATACTTTGGGATTTCGTAGCATGCATGCTTCTTTAAGCTCCATCCATCTTGCCTGGTCCCAGAGTTTTTTTTGCAGCTTTAACAGCTTTTTTAAAGGAGTCCCGTGCCAGTTTTACTTTTGCTATGTCTCCTTCCCCTATAGCTAGCCCCAGGTTTCTCCGCAGCTTGCGACAGTTATCAGTAAACCATCCATTAGTTTTCGTTTTCTTACCCTGGCGGTTTTTCACAGGCTTCTGAAAGAACAGTCTTAATTGTTCAAATAATACTGTATGCATCTCAGTTACATGGGTCATGGGAACCTGGTTTCTTTCATCTAGAACCCAAACTTCTAGTACCTTATCCACCTCATTTTTCATCGCAGTAAGTGTTGCCTGGTAACTTGAAATGTTGGTCCATTTCAGATTTAGTGTATCATTAGACAGCGCCAGGTCACTGGCATTTATCACTGGGGTGACCAGCTTAGCTTCCCCCAGCAAGCCAGCCGCTGTGACAATGAGTGGGTCATGGTCACTTTCCACTCTGGAGAAGACGACCATGTCCCTCACACAATGCCACAGAGATAGGCCTACCAAGACATAATCAATGCGCCTCGCCCTACGACCCATGTTAAAGGTGTTAGCCCCGTTCTTGTCAGAAAGTGTACGCCCATTTACGGCCCTCAGACGTTGCCCAATGCACAACCCTTTCAACTGTATTGCCGCCTCTGTCCATTTTTTGATTGGTTCGACCTCAAGTGTGGGTATACCCCATAATGTATCCTCTTCCACCGATAGATCTTGGTCCTTTAGTCCCAGGGGTACAAAAGTTGTATTGAAATCCCCCACGACCATCGGGCTAGATTCCCTGGGTATATCGTCCAACAGCCTATCCAGGTCGGTTACAACCTGAGGACGTCGCCCACCGGCCAATCCTCTAGCATAAACATTGAAAATATATAGGCTGGGACTTTGTTCTGGGGTAATTTTTATCCCTAAAATGTCCTTGCTATTTATGGGTATTTGGGAAATTTTACACCTAAGTGTCTGACGTACCCATATAACCAAACCCCCCATTGGTCGACCCTTCACTTGTCTAATTGCAGGGACCTGGAATGAGAGATACCCCACACGAAACAGGCACTCTATTGCCCAAGATTCCTGAAAAAAACACAGGTCATGGGTCTCAATAAAATCTGACCAGTCAGTAAGTGCCAGTTTGGAACCCAGTCCTGCTATGTTCCAAGATAGCAGCTTTAAGGCTGTTGGACTGGAAATACATGGATCATTCGACATAGGGCAACCAGGGTGAGTAGATGGAAGGGCCGGGGGCATGATGGCCTCCATCTGCAATGCTGAATCAGTTTCCCCGTTTTCCCCTTGGTGCATCCGGCTATTGACAGATAAAAGGTTGGATACAGTAATCCTATCTGGAGGATAATTAGGTACAGTTGGGTTTCTAGGGGCCGTAACTGATATCTTAAAGCCTAGAACAGGAGGAATAGCATTTTTGGGTGTACATACCAAATTATGATGCTCGATCATATTTTGTTGTTGTTGGACCTGTCAGCCCTAGGGTGGTCTCCCTATTTATTTTTGATCGTGCCTCATTTTTTCCACCCTCATTTTGATGTTGGACTTAGGTCTCCGGGCGCCTTTTCATTGCCAACCAATGTTAAGGTGCAGGTGCTCCCTTCTCCCAAGATGGCTGCCACAGGCCCCTGCTACTGCAGAGTGGTCTTTATTAGTAGCACCCTAGCTGCCAGGAGCTGGCTGGAACCCCACAACAATGTTGCGACACCAGCCCGCCTTTTTTGCCCCATAGGTAGAATGGGGAAGCTCCTGGAATGTGCTGGAACCTTCTAGAAGGGAGGGGTGGTTTTACTTTTGCCGCCTTGGCTAGAGGTCACCTGATCTAGGGATACATAAGTGAGGGAGGGAACTTTTTCTAGTCAGTTGGCCAGTGGGGTAAAGCAGAGCTGGAGAATCCACGCAGGAGTGTAGGCGGTAGGGCCTAGCCAGGGACTTATGCCTCTGAGAGTGACAGGATTTAGGTGCTGCCTCTTAAGTGAGTGAGGGATCCTGTGAAACCCACTGATCTTGCCCAGCAGTAGGAGGACCCAGAGAACCTCTGCCCAGCCTGACTAGGAAGGACCTAGTCGCCAACTCACTCCCTACCCCCCTGTAACAGAACCCCTTAAGGGCGCCAGATACATCTGCGCCATCAAGACTTTCAAGAGCAACTGATTGCCTGAACTGAATGCTGAGACTGCGTGTCCAGACTGAACCTTGAAACTACCTACCTAACCAATGGTGGTATCGCTGAGGATCAACCAGGTCTTAGGGCTGTGACCCCTGCGCTCCCTGACCTGGCCTGGGATCCCCGGCAGCGTGCTCCGTTAAGCGCGGAGCCCCCAGCTTAATTTGAGCCCCCCCCCTGTGGTGCGGAGGCTGAAGCGCGCTCACCGCTGCGGCCCGGAGGCCGGAAGAGTGCCCCCCCGTCGTCGCGAGGCCCGAAGGGAAGCCCGGGGCTCCGCTGATGCCGTCGCAGCTGTGGTGAAGGCGTGCGAGGCTGTGACCGGCCCCTCCGTCGCAACAGGATCGCCTGCGGACTGTGGAGCCGGTGAGGACGCCTCCCGACGTCAAGCAAGGTAAGCCCGGAGGCTTGGGACTGGTCCCGGTGCGCCCCCTGTTGGCTGGGAGCCACACCGCACCCTGAGCCCGGGTTCCCTCTCCGTGGGAGTCCCCCTGTTACCTCGACTGAGAGACCCCGCCGAGGGATTCGCCCCTTTTTCCCCCGTGACTGTTAAGGAGCGTGGTGCCCCACGAACTGCACCGGAGTACGAGAGATTCGCTCCGTAAGACTCGATGTGCTCCGTGGACTGCTCCGGTCTGAAATGTGCATTGCCAATGATTGCGAGTAGCGCTTTGTTCCAAATGCTCCATTGTGAAGGGTTCAGTGCTATTGATTACGAGTAGCGCTTTATTCCAAATGCTCCGTTGTGAAGGGTTCAGTGCTATTGATTACGAGTAGCGCTTTATTCCAAATGCTCCGTTGTGAAGTGCTCAGTGCTAATGATTACGAGTAGCGCTTTATTCCAAATGTTCCGTTGTAAAGTGTTCAGTGCTATTGATTACGAGTAGCGCTCTATTCCAAATGATCCATTGTAAAGTGTTCAGTGCTATTGATTACGAGTAGCGCTTTAGTCTAGATGCTCCGTTCTGAGGTATTCACCGCTTAGCGCGTATAACGCGGTAATCGCCACTGAGGCGCTACAGGTAACGCGGCGGGCCCGCGAGGTCTGCCCTGGGTCCCTGCACGCCCCAGGAGTGGCGCTACGTTCCCCCGAGCCCTACCAAGGGGAGGCAGACACACGAGGGTGGCCTAGAGCCTTCAGGAACCATCCTGGTAGATAATGTGTTGGTGAAAAGGGTGCTGGCGAGTCCAACGTCAGAATAAGTGAAGCTGGCATGTACCTATCATTGAGTTGCCGTTATATCTCCTGTAGGGCATTGATATCTCAGGAATTGTATTCATAGTCCATGAATTGCATGTATATCTCTTGACTTGCAGGTACATCTCAATGAATTGCGTTTATAGCTCATGCCTTGCACCTATGTCTCATGAACTGCATCTATCTTGAACTGCTTGGATAAACTTGAATTATTTGCATAAAATATCCCGTGTGGCGTCCCTTAGTGTGTGTGTTCCCCGTTCCATGAGAGGTGCGTGTTGTATGGTTGCTTTACACACAGGCCTTTGGGTGCCCAGCCGCTCGTGTCACGTTACCGCCTTAGGGACTGGTGACCCCGGTTTCCTACAGTTGTCAATCACACTCCTCTAGTCCAGACAAGGCCTCAAATCTGTTTCCTGTTGGGACTCCAAACTCCCCCCCAGGTCGCCCCGTTAATCCACTCCTATATACCCTAGTTTTCCAGGGGCCTAAAGGGGGGGCAGGGTAAAAATATGTTAGGGGAAGAGGCTTTATCCTGGAAGCCATGCCTTGGTGATGCCAGCCACAGATATATTCCCCTGTTCTGGCATCCCCAAAATTTATAACGATGCAATCACCCTCGATCATTTTCTGTCTTGACCCAACCCAGCCCACCCTTCTTGCAAAAAGGATTTTTGCCGAGGCTCCATGTAGTAGTGTTCGGTTCATGTTTAGCCAATGAGTACACAGATTTTTTAGATCAATATAATTCTCCCGTTGTCCCGATTTCAATGGGGGCACCCCCGTCAGAATGCACACATAGGGGGTAGATGCGGGAGGGAGGTCCAAACATGGAAGGCTGCCTAAAGATGTATCATAGGGCACCCTACCACCCCTGTCATGGACAGGTGGTGTTGGGTTTAAGCCATCCAGCACTACACCCTCCATACATGGATCCTGTACTCCAGTTTTAGCATGCATGGAGGTCTGGGGAGTAGGAGCACACACTGGCATGGTAGGCATACTTACAGATACCCTTCTCTGTGGGAACTGTACTACTGAATTTGGCCTTGATATATTTGTGGTAGGCCCCTCCATGCACTGTCCACTACTGGCACTGTCCGTAGGCCTCACATTGTCGGTAGTGTTAGTAGATTTACCTTCTAACATTCCTAGTCTTTTTTCAATCAAAGTCAATCTTTTGTAAATAGGATTACAGATGCTGTTAATTAGCAGTTCAATTTTATCCCATACTGACTGTGGCAAATCAGGCCGGATATCTATTCCTGGGAGCGTTACCTGGTCTGTCAAAGTCAGCATTGGGGATGGGGTCTCAGCACTATTTTCTACAGGCACCATTATACCTCCAGGAGAACTAACTAAGACATTTGGCTTCTGGATGTTTGCCTTCCTGCCCTTCTGGGCCTTACTCCCCCGTTTCCTCTTGGTTACTGGCAGTGGGTGCGCTAGTTTTACCCCACGTCTATAGCTAGTCCTAGCGTTGTTCCCCAAAGGAACGGGCGAAGTGCTACCATCTAAAGAATCTAAATGGCCCTCAGAAGGTGATACAGGTGTGGATATAGAATCCGACCCCCTATGGGATACACTAGGTGCGGAATGGACTAAAGCAGTGTGAGCACCCTGTTCAATGACTATGCACTCAGCCGGCTGAACGTCTAGGCCAGGGATAATAGTAGAAGTGGTTGACACTATAGGAGACACTGCCCCAGCTAAGAGACCCATTGAGGACCTCCTATTGGCCACAATATCCATTGACAGTCTTTTTTCAGTGCGGTCAATTTCATGAGCTAAGATAGAAGAAGCAGGTACAATGAATTGATCCAATGTACCCATAACGGAGCCATTTCCTCCCTTTTTTCCTTACGAATTGAAGGGCCATTTTTGATCAAAATAAGTTTTTTGTAATTGCTAAATGTGTATGAATATTCTCGTTTGACCCTTATGATCTAAATTGTCCTTTTGCCGCACTACGTTGTTATTTTAACACTTATGTCACTGCACCGTTCACTTTTTCACTTCACTATCAGTACACATATGATTGTTTTGGTTACTGTAAATTGTACATACCTGCTGTGTATCTAATTACAAATAACAATTTTCATTCCATTTGGTCTCCCTTGTCCCTCCTTGGTCGTTATGATTAATTCTTTTGTCTAATGGTTCTCCTACATAATCTTCCTGTTGAGACATTGTTTTTTGTTATTATAGGGATGATAAGGGGCTTGATAATATGCCGTAGAGAATTCCAATAGAAGCCTAGGTTCTGCTGGGAAGGACATCAAACCTGGGCTTCTATTGGAATTCTCTGGGGCATATTACAAAGCCCCTTATTGCCGCTTTAGCAGCAGTTTCCAGCTGCTAAAGCTGCAATAATGTTACACCCGTTCTTGATAATATGGCCCTAAGTGTATTGAGTTCCCTTTCGAATTGTGTCTTATTGTTTCCAGTGTGAAGCAATACAGCCCCCCAGCCTGAGTTCACAGAAACCAACAGTGTCCCCTTGCTCCAGAGACCCTCATGAGCCCAGCCCACCTTTGGGTTCTGCCGGACTTGTCATCAAGTGCCCACTTACAGCCTTTCTTTTACAGGTACATTGACTTAAGCGTGTATTGTGAGGCTACAAAGTCAACCAGCCCCTCATCACCCAAACACACCAGGGCAGGCAAAAACGAAGATGCTGGAGGTTTCGTGGACCTTGGCCCCTAAGCACCGTAACTCTTAAAAGGTACACTCAAGAACCCATTGCAAGTATATATATGTAGCGTAAGTTTCTCCCATAGGATGACATTACCGCATTTGAGGCCATACCTCAAAAACCGGTATTTGAGTATTTGACTGTTTATTTGTAAAATCTATATCTCCAAAAGTAGTTACCTGATTCCAATGAGCTTGGTGTCTAAAATTATATAAAAATCTGTGTTATTTTTCTAAATTGGTTTCAGTTTTCTTATTGAGTGTGTGTCTCATTTATTGACTCTGTGTGTACAACAAATGCTCAACACTCCCCTCTGATAAATCCAAGCTGCTCGACCACACTACCGCAAATACAGCACTGGGATTATTGCAGTAAGCCCTCTAAACCAATAAGGGTCATCTGGACTTTTTGCAGGTTGTTCCCAAATTGGTACATTATGTGAGAAGTTGGCCTGATATATGCTGTCCACTAGTTCTAGCGGGCACCTTGTATCAGTCCAAACAACCCCTTATGGCGAATACGTTAAAGACAACCTTTATTGAAAGCGATCCTAGTGGTGGCTATGGAGAGCAGCCTTCAGGCTAAGTCTTGAAGGAATGTAAAGCAGCTTGTTTTACCAGTCTATAATCTCTTGAATGATCAAATGAAAGGACAACCACACCAGGTATATATTTAAAATATATGTATTTAGGATAAAACACACCCCTCTAGTCTCTTTATGAGGCTGGAGCTCAAAGTACTTAATTTACAAGTTAGCAATCAACAGTAATAGCACAAATACACGTTTGGGCCCTAGGGGCGTACCAAACCATATACCAATAAAGTAGTATAAGAACCACGACTGAACTAGACACAAGGCCTAGAGCCTGTAGAATTGCTGGGATCCCAAGGAACCACCCAAGGTAGTGACACAGGGGACCCAGGGGGCCGTGTGCAGTGTGTAAACACAACCGCGGGTTCCCGTTAGCTTCTATGTGCAATGTCGTGGTTGGAAATTTAACGATCAGGGACACTTAGAATCGAGTCAGGATCAAACCCTTTTGGACTTAAGCACCCACGGAAGCATGGGCGTACTCGTGTTACCTCACCCAGGGAAGCCGGGTGCATAGGTGTCTTTTGGTGTCGGGTCGCATCGTCGATTTCAATGGCAGCTGGCGAAGAACTGCTGCTGCTGTGAAGAGGAGAAGTGTCCGAAGAGATCCAAGCCTGGATCTAGGATGGAAGGAACCTGAAAGCAGAGGGGAGAGAGTCTGGGTCACGTGCCAGTGACCGAGAGCATGATGGACCAATGCCCACAGATGTCGGGGGCTTCAGGTGAGTTGACGGGTGTCTTGACTCTTCAGCCACGAGGTCCAGGAGATGTCGACGAAGTCCATGAGCCGGATTCGAGCTGTTCCACGAAGTCTGTTGAGTGCTGCGGTGTCGGCGACCAGAATGGACCCAACAAGCCTTGGCAACGGCAAGTCTCGTGGAAAAAAGAATGACGTCGGTGCAGACCAGCAAGGTCTGAGGCACTCACCCAGCAAGGGTAAGTCGGGGCATGTCTGGAGCAACCAGGAAAGCCCAAGCAGAAGAGGAGTTGCCTTTGTGGGGACCCACTAGCCAACGGGCTAGCGATCGCGGAGGAGCCTCGAGCGGTCGCACTGGAACCCGGCCCACGGGTCACTCGTGAAGTGGAGGCCAGAGATCTTTGGTGCAGTCAGTGCTCAAGGCTGGGGCTACTCAGAGCCCAAAGTAGAACTTCAAGGATAAACAGGAATTTGATGTATCAGCAATTGTACACGGTGCCCAGTGGTCACGGTTCCTCTTCACCCACGATAGCCACGGGCCTAAGCTTTGCTGTGGACTCAGGTTAGCCTCGGGGAAGTCAGGAAATCCACCTCTGGGGGCGCAGAGAGTTCAGCGTCCAACGGGGGCTTTGGAATTGCAGACCGAACAGTTTTGATTTGACAACATCCCCTGGTGACAGGATTCTAGCAATGGGGTAACTCGTGTGATTTTACCCTTCCATCCCAACGTGGTTGTAGCCGCCTGCCAGATTGAAACTGTGGTAGAGGTGGGTGGGAACAAAGGTACATGCTTGGGCCCGCCGTGGGGTGCCCTCAGAGAGTTACCCCCTGTCATATTAAATCGGTCCATTCTGTACGCTGGGCGGTGCGCCCAGTGATTAAGGACAGTCAATTGAGATGCCCAATAAAACATTTTGAGTGCAGGAAGCGCAATACCACCATTGTACCAGCTACGTTGGAGTTTGCCCAACACAATCCGGGGAGTGCCACCATTCCATAACAAGGAACGGACCTCCTAGTCAATTGCTGAGAAGTATTGAGGCGAGACTGGGTAGGGTGTATTCTTCAAGGCATACAGAAAACGGGGGAGTGCCATCATTTTAAAAAGAGCCGCCCTTCCGAGTAAGGTGAGAGGCAACCCCTTCCAATGCTGCACGTCCGCACGAAGGCGGTGTAAGGGCAGGAGAAGATTCCTCCTGCGAAAAGAATCCTGATCCTTTGTAACGTATATACCCAAATAACGCAAGCCCTCCGTGACCACACCGGCCGTACAATCTCGGGGGAGTCGTGGGAGAGCCCCACTAAGAACAAATATCAAGGATTTGTCCCAGTTGATAACATAGCCCGAATATTTCCGAAGGAAGGCCAGGATATGGAGCACTGAATGCAACGAGGCACAGGGATGGCTAAATATAAAAGAATGTCATCGGCATATAGGGATATCCTGTCTGACCAATCCGGAGCCCAATTTAGTCCATGAATAGACAGATCACCTCGAATCCACACCGCAAACGGCTCTAGTGCCAACGCAAAGAGCAACGGTGACAAGGGGCAGTTCTGCCTTGTTCTCTTCCCCAATTCAAAAACCGCCGATCTGCCACCGTTAACTGTAACGCGAGCCAGAGGTTTGGTATATAATAAACGTATCCAGGCCAAAAAACGTGGGCCAAAGCCGTACCTCTTCAGGGCGGCAAATAAAAATGACCATTCCATCATATCAAATGCCATTTTAGCATCCAAGGACACAATTATTGCATCCTCTTGTATGGTGGAGGCCCTGCCCAGCACCTTGTAAAGACGACGGAGATTGAGTGCCGCGTTTTTTGTTGGCATAAAACTGGATTGGCCCGGGTGGATCAGCTTAAGTAAATGGGGTGACAGACGAAGGTCCAGAAGCTTAGCTAGGATTTTGACCTCGAGTCAAGAAGGGAGATCGGTCGGTAGGAACCGCATTAGTCTCTGGGTTTTCCTTCTCTATGTATAACTACAATATTCGCCAGGCGCTGTGTTTCGGGCAGACCCCCATGATCTACGCTTTCATTATATATTCGCAGGAGATATGGAGCTAGGACCTGCGAGGTCGATTTGCATAATTCAATTGGGAGTCCACTAGGACCCATGGACTTTCCAGAACTCAACACCCCTATTGCTTTAGACACCTCCTCAGAGTCAAGAGGTGCATCAAGATCAATCGCATCTTGGGGGTCCAGGCGTGGCAGGGGGAGAGTGGAGAGTAAGTCAGAGGCCTCCTCCTGAGTTAAAGTGAATGTGGGGACATAGAGACGTTCAAAGTACTTAGCAAAAATCTCCGCTTCTCCACCCCGGTCACTACGTCTCCCTTTTTAATATTTTTCAAGTATTTGGAAGGGGGGGAGGGAGCGGCTAACTCCACTCCACATTTGCCACAGTAGGCAAATCTACGCAAACTCCGCTGGGGGAGCAGAGTTACCCGCCCAGGGTTAGCAATGAACCTTTGGTTTAAAAAACTAGGAGTCCTAATATTTCATGTTTTAAATATGGTACCTATCAATTTAAATTGGCTAATGAAGTATATGTTCTTTACCCAGTCTCTTAAAGGAGATTAATTCCTTTTCAGACGTTTAAGGTTACAAAATTAATGCTGATAAGATAAACGTATTCTCTTTAAATACATTTTGCACCAAACATATGTTTGACTACTGTTTTATGCTTGGCTCTTTCTAAGATTAAATATTTAGGTACTTGTTCACTATCCCCCTTAGAAAAACAAAAACAGCTTCAATCAGAACTGAAATCCTAAATTTACAAATGTAATATGTCATCTTTATGTAGATGGGGGACTGTTGAATGCCATTAAAATTATTTTAGTCCCCCTTAATATTTATATAATTTCGATGATGCCAATTAATATTCCTTGCTTCATTTTAAGACAATTTACTTTGTTTTCTTCTTCAAATGTTTATGGAATAATACAAGACCAAGGTTAGCTTTAATTTAACTTAAAAAAGATTGACAGTGTAGTGGGGTTAAATTCCCAGATTTTCCTTTATATAATAAAGGATTTAATTCAAGACAAGGGTGGTTCTGGCTGTTTAACAATGTTACATCATTTTGTCCATTATGTGCGGATGTGGGAAAATCTTATATTTACCCTTTATTCTTTAAAGAATTTGTTTCATTCATTTCTCATCCTCCAAAATGTTCTACTGCATTTTTTAAATTCACTTGTAAACTCCTTATTCACAATACGGAAGATCTTTAAGAGAAGAATTTATTCAGTACTCAGTGTGGGACAATAAAAACATAAAATTAATACAAAAATCTACTTTCTGGAGTTCCTAGGGAAGTAAAGATATACCTTGGCATCATCATTTTTTCTGAACATAATTCCTTTAGAGTTTTCTGATTTTCAATCAAGGTTTAAATAACCCTCTTATTATTGAAGTACATTTTAATTTATTTAAAAGATAATTGTGGATAATTCTTTGCCACCAAATTCTCAATCACCTCTGCTGTTGTAAAACAAAACCTACACTGAGTGCTAATCCTTTAGTCTCAGTTATATACCAATACCTATCTTCTTTAAACTCCCCTAGACCGAAATATGAGATCAAATTATTGTGGGAGTAGGATTTTAATGTAAATTGGTCTAATACATGTTGGGATAAAATTGGGATTAAGAGCCAGAAGACCTCATGAGCAGGAAACATTATTCAAACACTGTATTTTATTTATAGGTGTTTGCTAGTTGCTCTTATTTCAGTTTCAAACTTTTATCAAACTAATGACTAAATGTTGATCTTGTATAGCATTTGTGTGATATTGCTCATGCGGTTTTTCTCTTCAATCATGGAGCTGTTTTAGAGTACAATTTAGAAACAAATTAATGAAATCTTTCAGGTTAATCACCCGTTTATGGTCATTTATAAATTTCATGATGGCTTCGCTGGCCTTTAGTAGAGCAGCATCCCTGGAAAAAAGTAAGTGAGCTGCTGATAGCTATTGCATTTCAACAAATTACAAGCAACTAGAAGAATTCCTCAAACATCTCCTTCAGAGGATGATGGTTCTCAGTTTGTTGTATCCATACACTGGATACTGCTTGCTTTAATAAATTGTTGTTGTTCATCAAAAGAAAAATGATATAGTCATCTGTCCTAAATATAGTTTACTGGCTAGTAAATGGTAAAACAGTGATCACAAACCTCCATAAATGTAAGTATATTCTCTGTTTTTGAGGATGGAAATTGTCAATGTAATCATTTGGGTAATTATTTTGTGTAATTAAATGTCTTCTAGTATATTGTGTTTTAGCTGTGCAAACATTTTATGCAAATCATGATATGAAACAAATGTTTTCCCTCTCTCTTCCCTCCTCATTCACCATAGACTAGCCAAGCTTTTGCTGATATATATGCGTCTGTATTCTCATGCTGTTGTTTGAACAATGCTACTAGAGTTGCATTGTGTTTATTAATATAGATAATCAATATGATTGGTAGAGTTGCTGTACCTGCTGGAAATGGAAACTAGAGTTTATAGGCAGAAGCTTGCCACCAGTTTAGTCATGTGTGCTTTCATAATGATGAGAGTATTCAGGTGCTTCAGATGTATGTATGAAATAGGGAACTATTACACGATGTGGGATGGACATTATTACTTGATGTGGGATAGGACTATGACAAGATCTGGGATAAAGTGCAACAATTTCCATTGGCCCGTAGCAGATACAGGGTACACTTACGTACCCGTCAAGTTGGTGTTGGTGTAGACCCACCAATTCCAAAGGTGGAAAGCATTGCTGACATTTCTCACCTTCTTAGTTGCTTTTGGGTTTCTGCAAATCCTGGCCAGCTGGCCTTAAAAATATCAGTACTCCTAAGTGGCTCCTGCTCTGTCAGATACCTCCACACAGGACTTTATTTAATAGGTCTGATGCTGGTCCATTCTTTGGTAAAAAGCCTGTCCCTCTCCTCTCTGTGAAGTGCAACTTCTCCTGCTTTCCATCCAATGAGAGCTTTTGTCATAAACATTGGAAACAAATAAATATAAAGAAAGTCTTTGGGTCAGACCCTTTCAGCCATTGGTTGCTTTGGGTCAATCTTTGTTTGTAGAAAGTGTCATTCACATTTTGGGACATACCACAGGAATATTTACTTTTCACTATAGATTGAGTGGGAATTGGGGACCATTCAACAGCCTTCTGTTGAAATCTGTGGGAAAATGGCCCTTTTTGTGTGGTCATCCCACTTTCTTGCAGAATTTTAGTGCTGGTTCTTGTACTATGGGATATTGATCTCCAGTAGCCAGTGTATGTTGTCTGACCCTTAAAACAGGTACAAAATGGCCAATCCTTGAATGGCATGTTTAACTCTCCTGTATTGCCATGGTACAGGGTCTAGAACTACACCCATGGCATGAAAAGTAAATTTTCACCTGTGAACTGAAGCACTGATTGTGCCAGCCATGACTGCGATGGCAAAATATGGCTTCAGGCCTACCTGTTGCTACTACCTACTGCTGCAGTTTAAAGGTAGAATCCAACTTGACAAAAGAACCCTTTCTGAAAAGGAAAAGCCTCTTTTTTTATATATATTAATAAGTCACAAATATGTAAGCCTTGTAGCTCACAAGTGTGCCATGTAGAAATGTAATGTTATCAGTTTTCCTACAGTGACAAGGTCCCTAAAGGCTCAGGCTGTCCTAGGAGAAAAACTAGAACACAAATTAAAATATTGATTCTGTGATCTTAGTTTTGGGATAGGTTAGTTAACCAGTTCAGCCACTTATTTTAATACTTTTAATATTTATTAAAAATCCAAGTCATTAAAGTTAGATTTTTGATACATATCTAGGAAAAGTAACGTTTAGACAGTTTCCTTTTCCCTGCATTAAGCTCCTGGGGGCTAATTTGCATTAGCCTGCTCACCGGCTGCCCAGCCAGTGATTCGGCCAGGACTTGAGCCTGCAGGCAGCCTCTCCTTGAGTGAGTCTTAACCCCTAAATGCTGTCCCTGAGTTTATGTCATTCCTTACAGTGCTTAACTGGACTTCTCTTGCAATCTCTGAAAAGCTGTAGAACTTACAGAAATTCTGACTTCCAGGTGCCAGAGGAGTTGGACCAACCACTGAGCCGATCCAGCCATAGCCATAGCAGCAAATCCATTTTAGCAGGCAAGCTGCAAAAAGGTTTTTGGCCTTGTGAAACTAATCGGCAGATACAGCCTCCAGCCTTGTCCTGCAGGAGAATTGTACACTCTGAAATAGAGACTAAGCTTGACCGTAGAAACTCGACCGGGCAAAGGCACAAAAAGTGGCTGATGTGAAGACTTCCCTGCGCATACAATTTGAAGTTTGCGTACTAGGAACTTTTCCTGCCAAAGCCAATTGCTTTATTGGGACCTCATCTACCAGGTACTTCTGTGAAGAATTTTGACTTCAGTTTAAAAGACTAAGGGCCATATGTAGATGGCTAAATACCGGTCGGTAACGGCCGAAAATCGGTAATGTTCCTGTTACCGACCGGCATTTAGCCCTTTCTAATGTAGGAGGCAGGTTTTAAGGATTCGGTAATTTACCGAATCTGTATTTGAAGAAATCGGTAAAATACCGAATCGGTAAATTACCGAATCCTTAAATCCTATGTAGGGAGCACTCAAGTGAGTGCCTTTTTGGTTTAAGGATTCGTTATTTACCATCAACTACAAGTTGATGGTAAATATCGAATACCTTTTGAAGAGCAATTTTGTGCTTTTTTAAAAGTGCCATGTGGCAGATATACATGCCCTTGGGGCATGTATGTGTGCCACATGTGCACACATGCACGATTCAGGGGTGCAACAGGGTGTCAATGTGACACCCTGCCACCCTTGAATATGCTCCCCCTATTACCGATTCGGTATTTACCGAATCGGTAATAGTGAATGGCTTCCCAATCATTCCTATGGGCCTCCAGGCCTATAGGAGTAAATGGGAAGGGATGCCTTATTACCGATTCGGTAAATACCGAATCGGTAATAACGAATATTTCCGAATCGGTAAAATTTACCGATTTTTTACCTACATTCTATTTACCGATTCTTAAATACCTAATCGGTAAAAATTCGGTATTTAAGAATCGGTAAATAGAAATTACCTACATATGGCCCTAAGTCCTAAGGTAAAATCATTGACCTCAACAAACCTGCTTATTGTATCTGACCTGCACTCCATTGCGGTCAGTCTGAAATCATGCCTATGTTCTTACCCTCAATGAACAGTGATTACTCATTGGCATTCTACTATTTCTTGGTGCTTTTTTTCCTGAAATCTTTATAAAAATATTATCCCTGTTTCCCAATTACTGGATGCTAGTCATTTTTATGTCATTTTATTTCTTACATTATCCTCTATTTTTCTAAATTGGAGTGGAATTTGGGTGTTGTGTCCTTGACGTTTTAACTGTTTTGATATGTGTAAATGCTTTACACATTTTAAATAAGTTAGGCCTGACTGCTCTGTGGCATGGGTAGAAGGGTTAGTGACAATATTGCTTGTGGGGGACTACCAACGACTCCTACCATTAATAACTTTCATACACAATCCATAAGGTATATTGTACTGAGGAGCAGGAACAGCTTAAGGGACTATAAAGTTATGCACTTCTACTTGGACGCCATTGACAAGAATGCTTCCCCACTTAAAATTTCACATTCCATGTGTTTCTGAATTCACATGATAATGAGATGCATGATCTAAATAAGTGTTCTAAAGAACTCTGATATTTTTCAGGTGTTATTTTTCAAGAAAATATTTGTTGAGGAAGATACTATGCACCTGCAAATTTTTTTATTCTGTTTGTGGAATTGGAGAAATTTGGCAACTCAGGGTTACTCTTTTAACATGGAGTTCTGGCCAAATTCCACCAATCGCTGATTCATTTTTCCCATTCAAGCAATGCAATGACAACAGAAACAGAATGAGGCACCAGTAAGCGTGCTGGCGAGGGAGTATTGGCATCCCTTAGTGCAATTACTGGTCAGTAGGAAGCTTTCATGCGCAATTTTCTAAAGCAGTAGCTGGAGGACTCGCAGTCCAGCGACTGTTTCTACAGTAGATTTTCAACTTGAGTGTCAGCAAAATTAATTTGAATGGGCACGCACTCTTGTGCACCGTGTGGTGGCGTTCATGCTGATTTTTCAGCGCAGAAAGCGTTATCGGTGCTAAATCGCACTGCGGGCAGCACAGCATGCATTTTGCTGCCCTTTAGGGAAACTTCACAGAGGTTACATAAAAACTCCACGAGATTCCACAGAGTGAAATTCTGCTAATTCCGCCCACTCGTAGTGATGCACTACAACAGAAATGCACAACACTTGAATTTATCACAACGTAGGCAATGATAAGTATCGTAGCGCTTATATCATACTTCAAGTAAGCCCTTGTTTCTTTTATGGATATGATTTTCATCATTAAGTGTTCATCAAACACCAATTAAGCCCATCTCTCTTAGCAACCAAGCACGGCACCGCATGGCAGAGGAAAAGCTTGCTTGAACTCCTACCACCACGAGAGTGGGTGCAGACAGAGAGTGTGATGATTGACCGCACCCTAAGCAAATGGCTTCCAAAAATACAGTGCATTATATTGTACGTCATAAGAACTCTCCATAAGGTACATGGGCAGGGTTAGCACATGACAGAGGAGTGGGAGAGAGTGCTTGTGGTTGTGTGAAGATTGGAGAGGGCACTCTTTCTGAGTGCACAGAGAGTGGTGCAATTGCACGGTGGAGACATGGAGAGGTTAGATTGCTGCTGTAGACACGCGGCAATAAAAAACATCAAACATCTTCACTTTGATAACACAAGCAACCACAGTTGGCTATTGACAAAGACATTAGTGCCAATATCGGCAACAGTTGTCACAAAACACATAAGTACATAAATAAACCACACGACACTGTATTGTAAGTGGAGAAATATTGCTGCAGGTTTATTAGCATAACCAATATGCAAACATGGTGGGTTATCTTACGGGCGATCCCAGGGCAGGCCAGCCCCTATGCCGCCTGCCCGTCTGATAAGCCTAAAGTCACCATGGCAACGCCGAATGGTGTATACCAAATATTGGGAGGGGCCACCCCTCCCATCCGTGGACCCCCAGTCCACTTGCTTCACACGCCCCCCCCGTGAGGGGTGGGCGGAGCATACATGGCAGCCCCCGGTTGCTCAGACCCACAACCGCCTGTCGGCTAACGGGGCGCCATCATTCTTCCAAGGGACAACGCTAAAACATCCCTGGGTATCCTGGCTTAGCACCCCGCGGTGCTGCTGCATGATGTACCCCTTGGTATGTGCAGACCCTGGATCGCCCTGTAACTCCTCCTGCAACACAAAGTAACACGTTAGAAAACCTAACCCTCCCTTTGTACCTCCGGACGCTGGGTAAGCGGAGGGGCGGGCAAGGCGAACGAGAGGGACAAGAGGGCGAGGAAGGGGCGGAGACAGTATAAATACCCCTGTCCCCTTCCCGCCCCCGCCGGAAGTAGCCATCTGCTGGGGTCTCCCCTGGCGGACCCAGGGACTAGACCTCTCACCCCTGTGCCTTCCTGTGGCACTAAGGCGGCCGCCCTTTTAGGGGTGGGGGCTGCTGCGCAACCCCCCCCCCCCGGGCAGCCTTACATAGTGCCAATTTCGGCAACAGTTGTCACAAAACACATAAGTACATAAATAAACCACACAACACTGTATTGTAAGTGGAGAAATATTGCTGCAGGTTTATTAGCATAACCAATATGCAAACATGGTGGGTTATCTTACGGGCGATCCCAGGGCAGGCCAGCCCCTATGCCGCCTGCCCGTCTGATAAGCCTAAAGTCACCATGGCAACGCCGAATGGTGTATACCAAATATTGGGAGGGGCCACCCCTCCCATCCGTGGACCCCCAGTCCACTTGCTTCACACGCCCCCCCCGTGAGGGGTGGGCGGAGCACACATGGCAGCCCCCGGTTGCTCAGACCCACAACCGCCTGTCGGCTAACGGGGCGCCGTCGTTCTTCCAGGGGACAACGCTAAAACATCCCTGGGTATCCTGGCTTAGCACCACGCGGTGCTGCTGCATGATGTACCCCTTGGTATGTGCAGACCCTGGATCGCCCTGTAACTCCTCCACAGCCCTGGGAGTGGCCACCGTCACTACCAGGGCCCCCCACCAAGGTAGACCAAGCAGGTGATTACCATGGAGGGCCTACATAACGAGGTTGCCCGGGGCCTTACAAAAAGAGATCTACCGAAACAGAACCCATGCGATTGAAACTGTAACCAGGAGAGTACGTTTCACAAACGTAACCATAAGGCCACAGTGACTCTTAGAGAATGCCCACAACAACACAACACAGCCAGCCCTCACGCGCACGGCCCCCCCCAGCCCGAGGTACACCGACCACAGGGCCCCGTCTCATGGAACTGCCCAGGGACGAGGCGGGGCGAGAGTAAGGTAACCGGCAGAACTCACCACGAAAGATGGAGGGGGATGAGCGCGCACAAGACTAATCCTACGACGGCGAACTGCTACCCAAGGCGAACGAGAGGGACAAGAGGGCGAGGAAGGGGCGGAGACAGTATAAATACCCCTGTCCCCTTCCCGCCCCCGCCGGAAGTAGCCATCTGCTGGGGTCTCCCCTGGCGGACCCAGGGACTAGACCTCTCACCCCTGTGCCTTCCTGTGGCACTAAGGCGGCCGCCCTTTTAGGGGTGGGGGCTGCTGCGCAACCCCCCCCCCCCCCGGGCAGCCTTACATAGTGCCAATTTCGGCAACAGTTGTCACAAAACACATAAGTACATAAATAAACCACACAACACTGTATTGTAAGTGGAGAAATATTACAGCCTTACAAAACCTTCATCAGTGAACAGGAACTGCACTCCTCTACCTATAGGGTACTCGCCCTGAGCACTAGCTGCTCCCTTTCACCTTCACCTCTGGCCACAACACTCTGCATTGTCTCAATGCTTCCTGAGTACTACCCCTGTCACCAGCTGAACATGCCCTCTTGGTGGCACTGCCCCTGTCTCCAGCTGAACACGCCCTCTTGGTGTCACTGTCCCTGTCTCCATCCGAACACGCCCTTGAGTAAGACCTTTGACCCTGGTCTCAGGCCTACGCTCTCCCCACAGCTCTGCTTAGCCTGCTTCGCCGCTGGTCCCATCAGCCCCCTCCAGGGAGGCGTTCAAGATCGCTGCCACCTCCATGTGTGCTCTGCCTGACTTCGCCCGTCACCGCTGGTACTGCCTGTGTGTTTTAACTGTATTCTGTGCTTTTGTGTTAAGGCATTGTTTGTACTTCTGTGTCCTTTTATATAGCATTTCATTTTAGTTCCTCTGTTTTCTACTGTTGGCCCTTTTTCCCGGTACCTGTCTCTCCCCGCTCCCTTCCCGCCGCTGCTTCCCCTGGGGTCCCACCCCACTGCTCAAGCCCGCTACCCGCCTCCCAGCTGCCATCCCTCCCCCTCCCCTACTTAATGGCGGCCGCTGCCGGGGAGCACTAATAAGACCTTTGGCCCTGGTCTCAGTCCTACGCTCTCCCCACAGCTCTGCTTAGCCTGCCTCGCCACTGGTCCCTCCAGCCCCCTCCAGGGAGGTGTTCGAGATAGCTGCCACCTCCATGCGTGCTCCGCCTGACTCCACCCATCACCGCAGGTACTGCCTGTATGGTTTAACTGTAATCTGTGCTTTTGTGCTAAGCTCTTGTTGGTACTTCTGTGTCATTTTATATTGCATATCATTTTAGGTCCTCTGTTTTCTACTGTTAGCCCTTTTTCCCGGTACCTGTCTCTCCCCGCTCCCTTCCCGCCTCTGCTTCCCCTGCGGCCCCGTCCCCCCTGCTCAAGCCCGCTACCCGCCTCCCAGCTACCGTCCCTTCCCCCTCCCCTACTTAATGGCGGCCGCTGCGTGGTCACGCAGCAGAAGCGCGCAGCGGGTGCTCCGAAGGCGCGCCTAAGGCAAGCCCATCTGCACCCGTCCGTGACCCAACCGCGACCAGTGTCAGGAACCCTGGTCCTACCGCCATCCACCACTACTACTCCGCAGCACTCCGGGCACTCAACCCCGGGACTTACCAAAAATTCCAACTGGCCTCACCGAACACGACCCACGGCCAGTTCTCCTGCCTGCCCTGCAGTCAGACCTTCACCACCACCTCAAGCCTCCACAGAAGTGACACCAGCACCGACCACACCCTTAACTGCATCCTCCTCAACGTTCGCTCCGCACACAAACATGCCACGGAAATCTGGAACCTACTCGACTTCCTCACGCCCGACATCGCCTTCTTTAAGGAAACATGGACAAGCGCCTCCTCCGCCCCCGACATCTGCACCGCCATCCTGGACGGATACAAAGTCCAAAGGAAGGACCGCCCCAACCACCCGGGAGAGGGCCTCGCCATCACCCACAAGAGCACCCCCTGCATCACCACCACCTGCGAAACCTTCCTCTCCGCAGAACACATGCACTTCCAGATCCAGACCAGCCCCAACACCAAACTCCAAGGTACTATCATCTACAGGCCGCCCGGCCCCCAGACTCCCTTCGCCACCACCATCACCAACTTCATCGCACCCCATGCCATCGCATCACTGAACTACATACTCCTGGGGAACCTCAACTTCCACCTCAACAACCCCAGCCACCACAACTCCACCACCCTCTGCGACAACCTCGCCAACATCGGACTCAACCAACTCGTTACTACACCAACACACAGAGCAGGACACACCCTTGACCCCATCTTTGATGCAGGTAACAGCGTCCACTTAAGCCACACAATGCAACCACCATGGACCGACAACCACTGTGTACACTTCCCTGTCGACAGACCCAAGGCATCAAAACCAGGCCCCCGCCCTCCACGAAGGAACTGGGGCAAGGTTACCGACGAACAACTGAACACCACCCTCACCCGAGACAACCACCCCAGGGCATCCAACGCAAACATCGCAGCCATTAGACCTCAACACCTGGATCTCCAACTGCGCTGACTAGCATGCCCCGCTACGCAACCCCGGCAAACAGCACCCCAGGAAAGCTGCCTGGTTCACCACCGATCTCCAAGAAGCCAGGCGTAACTACAGACGACTCGAGAAGAACTGGAGGAACTCCAAGACAACAGACAACTACGCCACCTACAAGGACGCCATGACCGACTACCATGACCAAATCAGAACTACCAAAAGGAACATCATACACAACAAAATCCTCGCCAACTCCACCGACTCCAAGGGATTTTTCAGGGTCATCCAGGAATTCACCAACCCACGCAGTGAAGCCACAGACATCACCCCATCCCAAGACCTCTGTGACAAGCTGGGAACCTACTTCCACCTCAAGATCAGAACACTCTACGATAACTTCATCAACCATCCGCAAGACGCCACAGCCGAACTCCCCCCCGCACGAAACTCCTGCCAGCCCACCATCCCCAACTGGACACCGATCACGACCGAAGACACCGCCTCGACCATGAAAAGCATCCACTCGGGGGCCCCCACCGACCCCTCCCCCCTGCACATCTACCACAAAGCCACAGACGCCATTGCACCTGAACTGCAACACACCATCAACACCACCTTCACAACAGGCACCTTCCCAGACGACTGGAAGCATGCAGAAGTAAGACCTCTGCTCAGGAAGCCCATGGCCGACCCCACTGACCTCAAGAACTACCAGCCCATCTCGCTCCTTCCCTTCGCGGCCAAAGTAGTAGAGAAAACAGTCAACAGGGAACTGACGCGATTCATCGAAGAGAACGATGTCCTTGACCCAGCCCAGTCCGGATTCCGAAGCAGCCATAGCAAAGACCACCCTACTAGCCGCCACAGACAATGTCTGCTCCCTCGTGGACCAAGGCTACCACACATCCCTCATTCTCCTTGAGCTGTCCGCAGCCTTCAACACCGTCTCTCACCGCACACTAATGTCCAGACTACACAACGCATGCATACAAGGAACAGCCCTGGACTGGATCCGATCGTTCCTCACCGGAAGAAGCCAAAGGATCAGACTACCACCCTTCCTCTCAGCCCCCACGGATATTACCTGCAGAGTACCACAAGGGTCATCTCTGAGCCCAACCCTCTTCAACATCTACATGGCCCCCCTCGCAGCCATCGTCCGGCAACACGGCATCAACATCATATCCTACACAGACGACACCCAGCTCATCCTCTCCCTCACCAGAGACCTCTCCACCGCAAAACTCAACTTCCAGAATGGAATGCAAGATGTGGCAGTCTGAATTACCAACTGCTGTCTAAAACTCAACGCAGAGAAGACAGAAGTCCTCATCCTTGGAACCACTCCTTCAGCATGGGACAACACCTGGTGGCCCACTACACTCGGAAGCCCACCGACCCCCTCGGACCACGCCAAAAACCTTGGCATTATACTCGACTCTACCCTCGCCATTAACAGACAGGTCAACTCTGTCACCTTCAGCTGCTTCAACATCCTTCGTACCCATCACAAGAACATCAAATGTATCCCACCGGAGTCCAGGAAGACAGTCACCCACGCACTCAACCCCAGCAGACTGGACTGCGGAAACGCTATCTACGCCGGTATAAGCAAGTCCCTACTCTACAAACTCAAAAGGTACAGAACACCGCAGCCAGACTCGTCCTAGGCATTCCCCGGCACAAACACATCAGCCAACACCTGCAGAGACTCCACTAGCTCCCTGTGGACAAGACAATAACCTTCAAAATCCTCACCCAGGCCTATAAATGCCTACACAACACCAGACCCAAATACTTCAACGACATAATACATTTCCACGTACCCAAAAGAAACCTCTGATCTTCGAACCTCGCACTGGCTGAAACCCCGTGCATCCACAGAGCCAGAGCAGATGGGAGAGCATTCTCCCACATCGCAGCCAAAGCCTGGAACGAGCTACCAGTAGACATCAGACACGCCCCTCCTTGAACACCTTCAGGAAGACTCTCAAGACCTGGCTCTTCTGCTGAACGAATCTGCCAACCCCTCTCTCCCCCAGCACCTTGAGACCCTCAAGGGTGAGTAGTGCGCTTGCAATTCCCTAATTGATTGACTGATTGATTGATTGGTGGCACTAACCCTGTCCACAGCTGAACATGCCCTCTTGGTGGCACTAACCCTGTCCACAGCTGAACATGCCCTCTTGGTGGCACTACCCTTGTCTCCAGTTGAACATGCCCTCTTGGTGGCACTGCTCCTGTCTCCAGCTAAACACGCCCTCTTGGTGGCACTTCCCCTGCATCCAGCTGAACATGCCCTCTTGGTGGCACTGCCCCTGCATCCAGCTGAACATGCCCTCTTGGTGGCACTGCCCCTGTCTACAGCTGAACACGTCCTCTTGGTGGCACTACCCCTGTCTCCAGCTGGACATGCCCTCTTGGTGGCACTGCCCCTGTCTCCAGTTGAACATGCCCTCTTGGTGTCACTGCCCTTGTCTCCAGCGGCACTGCCTCTGTCTCCAGCTGAACACGCCCTCTTGGTGGCACTGCCCCTGTCTCCAGTTGAACATGCCATCTTGGTGGCACTGCCCCTGTCTCCAGTTGAACATGCGCTCTTGGTGTCACTGCCCTTGTCTCCAGTGGCACTGCCTCTGTCTCCAGCTGAACACGCTCTCTTGGTGGCACTGCCCCTGTCTCCAAGTGAACATGCCATCTTGGTGGCACTGCCCCTGTCTCCAGGTGAACATGCCCTCTTGCTAGCACTGCCCCTGTCTCCAGCTGAACACCCCCTCTTGGTGGCACTGCAGAGAAGCTCTGTGTCTGCAAAGAAAGCCACACAGCTTCCCTCGTGTGTTTATCAAGGAGGGCAGATGTCTCTGTCTGTGGCTGTGACTGTGGCTCTCAGCCGCATGCTCTGTGAGTGTGTTAGACTTCTGTTAGCATGGGACTCTCTTGCACGGTTTAACTCTGTCTCATAAGGTCGTAGACTCTGTTCTAAAGGGACAAGTACAACCCTGACAAGAGTGCCAGGGCCATGCCAGTCTACCTGCTGCAGTCCAGAGTTTGCTTTTCTCTTCTGGGCGCTTTAGTCTGGTTTAGTTCTTTAGAGAGCTGGGACTTCAAGCCTCTGAATTCAGAAGAAAAAACCTGGACTGGAGCAGCTCATGCCGCATGGACCTGGACACTCGCAGCCATGTTCACATAATTGTTGCCTTGAGTTATTTACCTTCTTGAGCTGATAATACTGTTCCAATGACTCTTCAGGTAACCCATGGCTCCATGTGACTGATCCAAACCACTTTTTGTATATGTCCATCTGTATTTATGACAAAAGCTTTTGCCAATGATTCTTAGCTAAATATCCATAAGTGTTCAATCATTCACTCTTACACTCACTAATTCATCAGTCTACCCATTCACCCAACCACCGATGCATCGTCCCATGCATCAATGCACCCATACAACAAAACAAAGAACAGGGGGTGGCACGGATTGCTGGTGGGGGGACGGGGACGAGGGGTAAATAAAAAATCAAATCATACTTCCCTCCTCGCTGCATCCACCCTCACCGTGTCCTCCTCATCGGGTCTGGAACACAGATCAGAAAGCACCCAGGCTGAAGCTCCCCTGAGCCAAATCACAACGCTGCAATGCATCATTGTGATTGGTCTGAGCACCGTGGATCGCCGCTCCGCCGGGAACAGGGAGCCCGCGCATATTCTCCAACCAGGCTGTAATGCACCCTGCGTGGAGAACATGCTAGATCATGCCGGCCAAACATTCATGCGCCCTTAGGGTGTGAGAAACACTTCTCCCCTCCCAGGCTCTGTCAGCGGAGCAACCCGCCCCGCCTGGTAAAGCTGCCACACCCGCAACAGGAAAAAATAAAATGATAAGAACTTTCAGTTATTGGCATCACATTTTTCCAAACACTGAACTGCTGAAAAGCAGAGAGGCGACGCTCGAGCCGCCACTAAGAAGCACATACTATTGTGCGCCAATGCTTGTTTTTACTCTTTGTGTTCATTGCTTCAGAGCCAAAGATCTCAAAGACAGGGTACCTCCTGGCAGACTGCCACTGATGCCTGCAGGCATTACACAGCCCACCCCGATGCCCCCACTTACAGCTCTCTCACAAACACACATATACATGTAACATATATGCGTGGGTTCCAGGGCGTACACTCTTTACAATGTCAGCACTTAGAGGCTCATGTCAACTTTCAACCGCCGTGGGGATTAAAATCCCAACAGAAACACTGCCCATAAATGTATCTTTAGAAGCAATCTAGGTTGTCGGACTCGTTTCACATGGGCTTGGACGCTGCACAATCACCAGAGTTTGTAAGTATTTTGAAAGGAACAAGTGCACATATGTGCACACCACGTGAGTTTCCGTAGTGTAGTGGTTATCACGTTCGCCTCACACGCGAAAGGTCCCCGGTTCGAAACCGGGCGGAAACACTTTTTAATTTGTTATTGTGATAATCGAGATATATTTTATTAATTAATTATTAATACTATTTTTATTACTATGGCTAGAGTTTGAATCTAAGGAATCAATCAATACAAAGTCCGCCGAGCTCAGAGTTCATCTAATGTCAGTGACGTCGTGTGTCTAGCAGTGACCACAAGACACTACTTTTGAGGTCAGTATCTTACCTAAAGTCGGTTACAAAATGTTACATTTGTTTATGTTTACTGACTTCACATTTCAAAAGTGATGGTGATAAAATTAAAAATAGTTAATAAATATTCCCGGGAATACGCTTTGAAAGAAAAACATGGTCAGAAAATCACATAAATGCAGTAGCCCCGTTGTCCTGCCCCTGGGCCGCTGCACTATTCTCACAGGGAGTGAATTTTGGAAAAATGTAACGAAAGGCCGTGATATTTCGGAACGAGAAAGAACATGCCAATAATATGCGTATAAAAAGAGGCAAGGGGGTGAAAAACGGAGTCCTCACATAATATTTAATGTCATTTAGGTACGTACCAAGTTTCAGCAAACAAACAAATATATCGAACATAAATCATTAAAAACTCAGTAAGAAATGTTGTTTATTAGGCCCAACACTTTTTTGAGGTTTCAAACTTGCACATGAGAAATGTGAGTTTATTTAGAGTAAAAGCATCTGGTCCCATCGAGATTTCAGATCGGATGAAAGTCCACAGTGCTGGCTGTTACACCATGTAACCTTAGATCCGGGGAAAGAAAGGCTTTGCTTTCACAAAACATTTACTATAAATGCACTACTTTCACCAGCTTGGCCTATAACTTCGATCTTGTCTCAATACTGTGAAGCCAACATTGTTGGTGGTTATAGCTTCACATCAGCTACCCGAATAACCTAACCTGATGATGAAGAAAGGTGAGCGACTATACTTACCTTACCTACCTGTATACCTAGCCTCCTGAAATCAGAGATGGCCTGGCAACACTTTTATGAGCCTGATGAAAGCCGCTTGACCCACATGGGCAACGCAGGCTGAAACATGTCGACCGACCTTTCACCAGCTACTTTGGACAAATAAAGAATCCAAACGAGCACCGATCACCACTTTTTTAAACTATATCCTTTTCCTGTAACATTAAAGACAACCAACACAGGAGAAGAGATATTTTAAATTATCTCACCAGTTTGCACCTTCCCTACTCACGACTGTGGTACACTAGACAGTCTTCCCCCCAGGTGGAGGGTAATGGAACACCTGGAGAACGGGACACTCAGGTGCTAAGACCCAATGATGGAACTTCTTGAGTGCCTAGACGAAGAGTATTTCCATAATTAATCAGAGAATTTACTACCACCTTTACTACCACCCCTATTATAGCGTTTTACTCCCCAGCTGTTAAGCCTGGAGCAGTCCCACCTATGTAGATACATCATCTCGTTCACTATTTGCCTAAATTTCCACAATCGCCCCCTTCTGTGCCCCAGACCCCCCTCAGATCATGCCCCTGACCCATTTGGCATCCTTATGCTCACCGAATGAGCCCAGCTGTCTAAGATTCCCCCATGTTCTTTCAATGCCCCTAGATACTCACTCCTTCCTCGCCCCTGGTAACCTGCCCACACCCTACCCACCAGCAGCTGCTCTCTCTAGTTGCCCTCAGATGTTCATTCTCCCTGAGCCCCCCCCCCCCATGACTCCCCTCACCATATATGCTTATTACAAGGGCCCCAGGGCATTGCACCCAGCCACATATCACTCTTTCAGGCCCTCTCGCTCTCTGTGCTACTTGTGCCTACTGCCAGCAATTGCCCCTTCGCCAACACGCTGAAGATGCCCTTTCCTTTGCACCAGGAGGTTACCCGAGGAAGGAGTTTCCTCCACATGCTGGCACTGGCGATGGCCCTGAGTCTACACTGGGGTGAGCATTCATGCCAGAATACAAATAAAAACACACTACATCAGAGACTCGCACCAGGAGACAGGGCACTTGGTATGTCTGCTTTAAGTTACTCCACGTGCTCTTCCGCTCTGTGTTACAATGCCACTATCGCGACTTGCGACAGTGAGATGTCGCCGACACATGACACTTAGGTAAGAAGACACCCAGACGCCTCCTGCTCACCCTCGAGGCAGAGAACTCCGTGCCCAAGGTACCACCCGCAACAGTAGGCACAACCAGTGACAATGACTGGGGGCAAAGTTACCCTCATTTCACTTCCCGCATATTTATTTTATTGCATTATTTAAAATAAACCTATACCGATTCTTCAATTTTTTTAGAAACTCTTTGATCTAATGCTGTCCCTTTACCACATTCTAATATTGTTAAATGTGTGTGTGTGTGTCTGTGCTCAATCACGAGCTTCCATCGAGCTGCACCAGTCACATGCAAAGTTAATTCGAGAAAGGGGCTGGCCCTGCTGAGGCAGTGACCCTTGAACCCAGGCTGGGTGTTATCGGTCTGTGGCAGCCCCCCTAAAACCACAGAAACATCCCTCCGGTGCAACCACAGGATGCTGTCACCAACACCTAATGGACCCTCCCGACTCCTCAGCTATTGAAAAATGCCATCAAATATCACAACCATCAATCCCCACCCGGAAGCCCCCAAACACTACCAGAGAAAAGAGTCCCAGCTTCGAAGAGAAGCAGCTATAAGGCAGATTTACTCTGTCACAAAAGACATATTCTCTTAGCCAGACACTCTCTGCTGCTTCTTCTCGACCTCAAGCAAAAAAACTGATAACAAAACCAAGAACGTGACCTACACCTAAACACATGCAATGACGTGAAGGTCATGACCCAGTACCCCGACATCAGCCTTCACCTCTACACTGCACTCTATGACACTTTTAAGGCATAACAACTCCCATCACTTCCGGAGACAACACCACACTCACTACTGACAAAGAAACCGCCAGCTGACCGCATCCAGGCCCTTTACCCCATCCCACCCAGACCATCCCACACCACCAACCCACCCCACCCCACCATCCCACCAACCCACCACCAGACTAGTCCACTCATACCTCAGGGTCTAGAACCAGACACTTCAGGACGAGTCTAAACCCCATTAGTCTGGGTCACAACCTAAAGCTACCCCCCCCCCTCCTGCCCCCTCCCCCCACCCTAACAGAGAACAGGCTGTCGTTGCTGACCTAACGTATAGTTCCTCCCGCAGCATTAACTACTCGAGGCGCATAGGCAGGCCTACTGTCAGAGATCCCCCTCCCCACAGCCCCACCCTCCCCGGTGGCCATCAGGAACCCGCCATAAATAGCCCTCCTCCTTGTGGTCTCATGCCACACCCCAAAAACACACACGGGTCTGTCAGTCAAACTCTTTATTGGGTCAGAATACGACCACAAAAGCGCTGAAAGGCATCATTATCACTTAAAGAAAACACAATTTCCGTCCAGCATGAAAATTAGTTGCCGTTGTAACAAAAAACAGTTAAAACATTACAGTTTAAGAACGCAGAAAGATGCTCCGGTAAAGAAAGGGAGATAAAACTTGCCAATAAGCCATCTCATTGAGACCACGAGGAAAAAGCATTCAATATGAGAACATTAAACCGGCACTGTTAAAAAACTAAAATATTTCATTACAGACAAGCAGTTTTTAGCAGTTGATTAAAAGGTATAAATATTAAAATATGTGCATTACAGCCAGGCAAGAGTCAATTAATAATCATGCTCGCGAGGCAAATTCCCTTATCAGTTTTAAGGCACAGGAGATTAAATGTATAACCAAGAAACATATTGAGGGAGAATCTCGGCGTTTTAAAAAGTGCGACCCTTCTTGGGGTCTGTTAAAATTGATCTGAGGTAAAATAGGGCATAAAAAACGAGATCTTAAAGTGCAGTACAGTTTGCAAACATGCATAAAGTGCTTCGTAGATTGGGTAGAGGCCGCATCACATGAGAAGCACGGAAGTGAGGCAAAGCAAGGACCTGTCTGGGGAAAGGCAAGTAAAACGTGAAATGCGCTTACTCTTGAACGAGTAAGATACAATCTTCCCCCGGGGCTCTCTATCCAAGATGGGTGCAGCGCCATATCTGGGGAGGTTGAAATGGACACATAATGGGGAATAGAAACCATATCAAGAGACTGTAATATTCTTACTTTCTCCCTGTGTGCCGGAACCTTTGTTTTGCCAACTCCTTAGCACAGGGGTCAATACTGCCTGACGTATTGAAAAGGTGACTCAAACCCAGATCTCGAAGGGTCTTAACATATGCCAGCCAGGAAATAGCTGATCTATGACTTAGGTTAAGGCAGACCCCTAAAACCTTGCGGGAGACACTGGTCTCAGGAGTACCCCAGACTCGTATCCATAATAGGGGGGGAGCCAGATTTACATCATCCTACAGATACGCTAAACCCATGTCATGCTGTGAGATAAAACTTGACGGGGTTTTGGGGCTTGCCAAGAGTCTGTACAAGAATGTATTTGTGGCTGCCTGCAAAGTACCCACTCCTGCATATCCCCATGCCCCTGCCCCATATGTGCCAGTAGAGAGACATTTGCTCCTGTATAACATGGGCATCTCTTTAAGTAGCTTATGGCTTCACTTTTTCGCAAAACTTAAAATGGATTCATAAGAAGCCGCCATCCTCTGGAAGATTAACATGTCCCAAGTCAATTTGGCAGGGAACACATTGCCCAAATAGTTAAAACTAGATATCTTGGTGATCGGGGTCTGCCCAATAAATACAATTTTAGAGCGGGTGTTTTTTATTCTGCAGGTTAAAAAAAACACATTTGTTATGTCCTTGACGTATTTCCTAAGATCAGAGGCAGGTTAAGTGCTTGTTCGACAGTGCCGATGCCGGGTCGAACCCAAACCGGACTTCAGAAAGGAGAGAACATGTCATTAAACGTGTCATGACTGTTGTTAATGTGAGGTCACAAGCAGAGCATGCTGGGAGCGGATTCACACTATACAAATGTCGCAGTGTTAGAGAATTTAAGAATATATGATTATATTCCGACAGCACTGTCCCAGAATGCAATGCATTTGTCTTCTTTTATAGGTTTATATATTTCTTGATAAACCTACTCTATGGTGTCAACAATATACTTTAAAGGAACAGAATATATCAGAGTGTTTTTTTGGTTTCCCTACAATACGCTTAACATTTAAAATGTGATTTATAATGACACACGTTGTTGCATAAAACACATTTTAAATATTAGCACGCAATACCCCAACAAAAACCCACAACTCGTGTAAGCAATGAATACTAAACAGATCCCACTCAGGTGCTCTGCACCCCTCTAACGAGTATTAATAACAATCAATGGATCAAGTAATATAAAAATACACAGCGAGTCGCGCGTGCACTATGGTCCTTTATTGCCACATGTGGTCGGTGTTCTTGAAATAGTGAGATGGACTGGATTTGCCAATGATATTGATTTGTGGCCAGACTCCGATAACCCTGTCCCTCCATGTTCTGCTGTTTGTCTGCTTCACGCGCCTCTTCTGTGCGCGCGCTGTCACTCTTTGTGCCTCAGAACCTGTGGGGATTTAAACATCACCCAAACACGGCATCCAGTGTCCCCCGTGTTATCTTTCTTGCTCTCCCCGCTCCTGCAGCTCTTCAGAGCGGGGGATTATCTATAAATAAAAGGTTGTCTCACTGCCTGTCCATCCATCTACATCAGATACACAGCCGTGGAGTGGCAATCAGGAAGGTAGCGTGGCCGAGCGGTCTAAGGCGCTGGATTAAGGCTCCAGTCTCTCCGGAGGCGTGGGTTCGAATCCCACCGCTGCCAGCTGTGTTTTTCTTTCAGTGACACATCTCACCCTCCTTTACAAGCTTGAAATCAAAGCGTTCCCGCCACCGCTCATTCCAGGGCTCTACGCAGCGTTTTTGCTGTCCGTGACTATATCCGAATTATATTTATATACGTTGTGGAGCAGCTAGTATTCTATATATACATTCCATATATTCCCCATATTAATGAAAAGCTACAGATCAGCCAGCAAGAAGCTTGGAGGCTTTATACAGCCAGCCAGGTAGAAAACAGGACAGCGATCAACGAGTTTATACTAGCAATTATAACACAAGAAAATTCTCTTTAAAGGTCTAACTACATTTTTGCCACATAATTATGGTTTTGTCGCATCTTCTGCATCCTCTGCTGCCTAATCCGTAGATTTTACCAAACTTCAGGGCATATTATCAAGCAGGGCGTTAAAATTATCGCCGGTTTAGCGGCAGAAAACTGCCGCTAAAGCGGCGTAATGGGCTTGATAATATGCCGCAGAGAATTCCCATAGAAGCCCAGGTTCTGGTGTCAGCACGGGCTTCTATTGAAATTCTCCAGGGCATATTGTCAAGCCCATTGTCGCCGCTTTAGCTGCAGTTTTCTGCCGCTAAACCAGCGATAATGTTAACGCCATCCTTGATAATATGCCCCTAAATTGTTTCTAACTCAAATGAATCAAAAGTTATGAAAAACGCGGTGACACAAGTTCATGTGCAGAGGAAGCTCCTTTCAAAGGTTGACTGGTCATCTTTCGACTTCTGATTACTGTACTTGGGTGACAAATTGGTTCTAATACGAGGAAATCTTGCCTGACAGTGCGCTATCTGTACAAAGGAAACAAACAATGTAGTTACATTATAACAAAATGCTCTCCATAATGCTGCATGGTTTGACTTTCCTTACTGCGTACTATAGTCAACCTGGCCGCATAAATGTGTCCTCCCCTGCCGCATAATTCCAGTGGCACTGAGTTTATTTCAGAAATTGTTGCATCCAAACCAGGAATTAGGCAAAGATCTGTAGATCTTGAGTTTAACTCTCTCCCAGTGCCAGCCCCTGGGGGAAGTAGGGTCGCAGGCCAGCCTTACCCCGGTGTTCGCGGGAGAGGTAAAGGACAGGCTGTTGGGGGCTAGGGGACTGGTTAAGGGGAGGGGTTAGGGTGGGGATATAAGGTGCAGGGGAGGAGGGCTCTTCCTCTTCCTGCACCTAGCACCATTGGGGAGGGTTAAGTTAATTTTAGAGGAGTGGTGTAGTTTTTTAGGTCCGAGGGTTTTTTTTTCAAAACTCTTTTTTGTTGAGCCATTAGACAAAGTAATCACATATATTACAAAGAAGTAAAAGTATAAGTCAATCAGTATATCAGTTTCCGAGCAGGTGGCTACTATATAGCATTTAAAGAGCCAGAAAATAAACCATTCAGGTCTGTAACATACTGCACAGCAAGCCCCTCCATGTACCTCACATCTGATGTAACAACATTCCTGTCCTGTGATATCTCTCTATATGGTTTCAACTTCTGCAGGTGGAGGTGGAGGTGGAGGTGGTTTGAATAGGAGACCCCTAAAATCCGCCCATCGTCTCCATATTTTAAAGTGCTTCTGCGGGCACCCCCGCACTTTAAAAATAGGCTGTTCCTGCCCCGTACACCAGTCGAGGCCAGCCCTCCAAGCGCCTAATTTAGGTAGGGTCGGATCTTTCCATGCCCTTGCTATATCCCTTTTTGCTAGGGTAAACCCCAAGAATAGTAGATGTCTTTTGTAGATGTTTACCCCATTTTCATCTGTGATATGCAACAGAGGCCTGAGGGATTTTGATCCCCAATCTGCCAATTGGTGGGGGTAGATTAGTTGGCTTTACAGCTGAGAATCTTAGGGGGGGCCCCCTTACCAGGTTGAGCAAGAGTGATGGCTGAGCCTGATGGTGAGGCCATCCGGGCTGTGCGCGATGACCTTCTGCGGCCCGGCATGCTCGACTAGATGTAGGTCTGCATGGTCCGTACCCCTCGGTCAGCATCAGCCAGCATCTCAGCTGTGGTGGAAGCATGCCTTAAAGAGCCACCACTGGTAACAAAAGGTAAGAGTGGCAGGGGGTGGGGCCAACCCAAGAAGGAGCCCGCGAAGCACAGGGGCCTGCGTCAGAGCCTGCCTGCGAGCCTATTGACTGATGCGACCTCTCTTGGCCCGTTGCGGCAGGAGAAGGGACAGCAAGGGGGCTTTTCTGCGTGGCAACGCGCAGAGGCCGGGAAGGCAACTGGCTGCCTACTGAGCCGGGGGGGCAGAGAGCTGGGCCATGCTGAACCGGCCCAGCAGTCTGCTGGGGAGGGTGGGAGGCCACTTATGGATGGTTTGGGAGGGGGAGGGGCCAGGGAGGTTTGCAGGCCCTGAATTTGGCTGGGACGGGCAGGGTGCCTGTGAAGGAGGCAGTGCAGTGGAAGAAGACCTCCATAGACCTCACATGGAGGCCAACAACAGCCTCACAGCAGCATGGGGTAATGGGGCCGCCCAGCCCATAAGTGACAAATCCCATAAGGGGGGGGCACTGGGTTCAGCGCTCTTTCTCAGGTAGGGCCAAGCGAGGAAGACAGTGGGGGCAAACACCCCCGCCCATACTCCCCAGATGGGCAGGGATGTCCCTGGAAGAGAAGATCCGGAAGCAGTGCAGGATCATCCAGGAGTCCGAGCAGAGGTGGGAGCACATGTGTGAGGCCAGGGAGGGTAATGGTTTTGATCCCTGGGAGAAGGGGCTGCCCACCCCCACGTGGGAAGAGGAAGCAAACGCAGAGCTGGACTCTGGGGCGGGGGGTGCCAGGGGTAAGTGGGTTTGGCTAGAGGAGGAAAGCCACTCTAGGAAAGGGACAGGGACAGCCGAGAATGCGGAGAGACCCAGTGGTGCTGGGACCTTCTCAGGTTCCAGCAGCCTGGGGTACAAACCTGCAATGGAGGCTGATAGAAATGATTGGGGTCCGGCAGGGCGCAAAACGGCCTAAGTCGCTTGCAAGAAGCAGCAGGGGGTTCCACGGTGGCCTACCCTCCATTGAGGATCGGTGAACGACAGCGATTTCAAAGGATGGTAGTGGTGTGTCTGTAAAGAGGGAAAAAGGGCAGAAGAGAGCCGTGCATTAAGTGATGTGGGCACCTGCAGGGATGGAGTCGGAGTTGCAGTTGGACTATGGTGATGAGAGTGACGAGCTGTAGGGAGGTGAATTGCGGGATGATGAAGAGTGGACGTTTGGAGCTGCGGGCGGTTCAGAGAAGGCAACCAGAAAGCTTGGTGTTTTGCAGGAGGCAAGTTCGGCCAAAGGCAAGATGACGGCAGCAAGTCAGAAGAAGACCTGCATCAAGGGCAAAGACAGAGGGGCACAAGCAAACCTATCAGTTGAGGGGGACTGGTGGGCTGCGTGGGACGGAGGTCCGAAAGGGGAACGGAACAAAAAGCCTGCCGGTCAATGGGTGTGGGAGATGGTTCGGTAAGTGACACAAGGGTGCCATCATGCGCAACAGCGAATCCAACAGCGGGGGTGAAGGAGAATGGGGCAAAACAATTGGTTGACACGAGCGTCTAGTCGGGCAAAGTAGAGGGAACGTAAGGGAAGGAGCAAAAAGGGGAAGACAAACATCACCAAAAACTCCCATATATTGTTGTGTCTATGCCTTTATGGTCACACCTTTCTGATAAAACAAGAAACAGGATTTGGAGGCATGAATACGTGGATGTCTTTTTAAACTATTGCATAGGGAGATCCAGGCAAGAGAAGGGTCAAAAGAAGAAGAGTGGGAGCTGACGGGGAGGCCCAGGATGCCTATTAACATGGAGAACTGGACCTCAGCTTTTCTGTTATATCCCAGTATTTATTGTAAAAAGTACCAAGACAGGGCCATAGCCTTATTGAAATACATGGACATCATCCAAAAGGCACAGATGCATTTAGGTGGGTTTGCTTGGTTGAGCTATGACGAAGAGTTTAGGGCTAGAATCAGCATTAACGCTGATAAGGCATGGGGCGAGGTGGATCAGGAACTGTGGATGCAAAGGATGTCATCCACTCAGTCGTCAGCATCCACACATACAGCCAGCGGTCTGCCAGTGACATGCCAGTCCTTTTAGGCATGTCCAGCCCAGACTGGGGCGGGAGGGGCTATTGTCAGTGCAGAGAATGCAGGTCCACCACCTAAACAGTGGGGTGGCACCACAAGAGCCTGTTGGAATTTCAACAAGGGTTTCTGTTCAAGACACCCCTGCAAAATTAGGCATGAGTGCTCCAAGTGTGGGGGGCGGAACCCAGCAGAGCAATGGAGGGCCACTAAGGGCAGTGGACAGTCTGGGCCAAAGGGCTCCTACCCAGTGAGGATTGATGTACCCTGACAGAGAGGCAGCGTTGCGGATTCAATGGGGATTTACTGAAGGTTTTCAGGTGGGATACTAAGGTCCCAGAGAACGGAGATTGGTAGAGAATCTGAAGTTGGCGAGAGAGTTGCCAGAAGTGGTAGCAGCAAAATTGAGAAAGAAAGTTGAGGAAGGAAGGATAGCAGGCCCATTTGAGAGCTGGCCGGTAGAGGACCTGATTATATCGCCTCTAGGTGTGGTTCCTTAGAAAGAGCCGTGGGAGTACAGGATGATCCATCATTTATCCTGGCTCGAAGGGAGGTCAGTTAATTACTTCATTGCAGAGGAGCATTCGAGGGTGCTGTATGCTTCAGTGGACCATGCGATCCGCCTAGTGAGGACGTGTGGGCAAGGGGCAGAAATGGCTAAATGTGATGTGAAATCAGACTTTCGCTTACTGCCTATATACCCTGCCGGTTTCTCGTTGCTGGGGATGCAGTTTGAAGGGGCCATCTTTGTAGACAATGTCTTGCCAATGGGCTGCGCGATCTCTTGCCCATTGTTTGAGATGCTCAGCACATTCCTACAGTGGGTTTTCATGAAGAGTAATGGTCACTGGGAAGTGTCTCATAACCTGGATTACTTTCTATTCATAGGGAAAGGAAATTCCAAAGACTGTGGGAAAGCACTGCAACAGTTTAAGGTTTTGGCACAGACCTTTGGGGTTCCCCTAGCGCCAGAAAAAACAGCTGGGCCCAGCTGTAGATTGACGTTCCTGGGCATTGAATTGGACTCTGTCCAGTGGATGGCCAGGTTGCTGGCTGGGAAGGTGACGGACATGCAGGCCTTCCTTCCTGTTATGGGTGATCGGGGAAAAGAAGATTGACTTGCGAACGATTCAACAACTGATGGGTTTTCTGAATTTCGCCTGCCAGGTGGTGGGAGCTGGGAGAACATGTTACTGATGCCTCGGCATAGGCATGTCTGAGGCAGTGGTACCACTCAACAGAGTCCGGATTTCGATGGGAGTCAGGGCAAAGTTGAGGGTATGGCAGCAGTTTTTATCAGATTTTAATGGAGTGGCCTTGGACTTCGTGGAAGATAGCACGATCTGGCATATTTAAATTTTCTCTGATGCAGCGGGGGCCTCTGTTTATTTATTTTTTTGGGATGGGCGATGGTGCGCCGAGCAATTGTCGGGTCACTGGCTGAAACACGGGAGGAGCATAGCGTTCCTGGAATTTTTACTGTTGCTGGTTGCATTGGCGGTGTGGGGCCCAGAATTTCAGAATAGGTCGGTGCTGTTCAATGTAGACAACATGAAGTTGGTGGAGCTAGTGAATAAACAGAAAGCGAAGGATTTGAGGGTTTTGTGATTGCTGTGGACTTTTATGCTACGATGCCTACAACTGAATATAGTATTTTGTGCAAAGCATCTTCCAGGGGCAAGTAATGACATTGCGGATGCTCTGTCTCATTCGCAGTGGCGGCGATTTCGACGACTGACACATGGGGCGGATGCATGCAAGACAGAGCTGCCGGACGGCATCTGTGCCTGGGGGGAGTGAAAGTGATAGGACTGGTCGAGAAGCCTATAGCAGAATCTACAAGGCACAGCTACAGGCTGGCTTGGGCTGAATTTGGATCTTTTCTGGGATGGACCGTTGATGCGTGGAACATGTCACAACATGACACTGAGCAGGAAGTTATACGTTTTGTTCTAAATTGTATTGATAAGGGTTTGTCGCAGACAATAATAGCGGGAAAATTGGCAGGGATCTCATTTCACAGTAAATTATACCTGGAATTTGACCCTGCAAAGGATGAGATATTGAGTAAGATGTTGAAAGGTTGGGGACGGGAACGGGGGGAGGGGATGGGGGGCCACGAAGGGAGGCCATTACGTTTGATTTGTTGCAAAGTTTGATGGGGGATTTGCCCAATTGTTGTTATGATGGGTATGAGGTTCCAGTATTTCGTTTATTCATGGTGTGGATGTTTTTTGGGGCATTTCGGGTCTTGGAGTTGTTGGGCATGAAGGGGCAGAGGGGGAGAATGTATGAGGAAGTACGATTGGATGGAGATCGACTGGGGATTTGGCTGTGGCATTCAAGGACTGATCAGGCAGGAAGACGCAAATGGGTGTGGTTGAATGAGAGTGGATGCAATGGGGTATGCCTGTTGCAAGAATGGCATTTTTTAAAAAAAAAAGCAGGAGGCTCGTCGGGTGAAATCATTTGTCATGCGTCCAGGGAGAGGTTAATGGCATTTCAGTTGTTGGCAGTATTGCGCGTGGCGTTCTGGCATTTGGGTAGGGATCCTGCTAGATACGGCACACACTCATTTCGCATCGGTGCAGCTATGGCGGCGGCATGCCTGGGCTGGTCATGGGTCAGGATACGTCAGATTGGGAGGTGGAGGTCCAGGTGCTGCGAGAGATATGTGCGCAAGTAGGAAAGAAGGGTTTTTGCGGTGGGAAACTGCAGCAACAAAAGAAGGAGCCTTCATTTGTGCACTAACATATTCCTTTTTGCCGTAGGTTGTGTGGGTGGCCCAGGAACCAAAACGGTTACCTGGATCGTTGGACATTCTTCCATACATTGGGCAACCAGATATGCAGATCGGCAGGGCAGGTCTACGGTTGTAACCTGGGTCTGAAGAGCAGCCATTATGAGGTGCATTGGCGGGGCAAAGAGGGGATGCATTGGGAGGCAATACTGCCCTGGATGATAAAGATGGTATTCCAAAGAGGCTGTCCTGATATGTTGGTCCTACACTTGGGCGAAAATGACTTGATACGGTTGTCGGGCTTGGCAGTTCTACAACAGATGCAGAGGGATCTGGAAGTCATGAAGAGTAATCTGGTGGGAACGTACCTTGTATGGACTGAATTCGTGCCACCAAAAGTGTGGAAAGGGGCAGTAAAACATACTGCTTTTGAAAAAGCCCACTGGAAGTTAAACAGGGGAATGAGAGTTTTTTGCAGCACGAGAGACATTAAAGTGCTTGCTCATGTTGAGCTCCGGCTGGAGGAGCCTTTGCTGTTTAGGGACGATGGAGTGCACCTTTCGCAGCTTGGTAATGCTTACTATATGATGGAAATGCGGGACGTTATAAGAAAGTTGGGGAATTAATCCATTTGCTGTCGTAGGGAAGATAAGGAGTGATGGCGAAAGGTGCACTGTGAAAGGGGGGGGGCAGATAACCACCCCATGGGGGTTCCCTTGTTGGCAGTACTTTTGAGGGGTAGGGAGTCACTGATGGACACATCCACCCCTCGGGGGGGGGGGGGGGGAACAGGTGAATGATGGGGGTGCGGGATGCAAGAGTGTGACGGCTGGAGTTCCAAGAGAGGATGTTGAAAGATAAGTGAAGATGTGAATGGAAAGACAGAGGAGGTCGCAGAGTGAAACGGGACGAGAGCAAAAGGTGTGAGGGGAAGATGGATGGAGTGAACGGAAGGTTTGATGTTGGGGATTATTATAGTTGAATTGATGTTTTGGTTTAAGTATTGTGTTTACAACCCTGTCCTAATAAATGTACTTTGATGCTTCAGTACAGCGCGGAGTGTAATTATTGCGTGATGCTGGCCCCCGGGGGAAGTAAGGTCGTAGGCCAGCCTTCCCCCGGGGTGTTTACGCGAGAGGTAACGGACAGGCTGTTGGGGGTTAGGGGATTGATTAGCGGTAGGGATTATTGCAATGATATATGGTGCAGGGAGGAGGGCTCTTCCTATTCCTGCACCTATCACCAATGGGGAGGGATAAGTTCATTTTAGACCACCCACCCTTCAAGTTTAGGGTCAAGGTGATGGGTTGGTTGTTAGTGTGCCAGTTTAGGATGTGTTGTAGGTTGTTGGGTCGGCAGTACTTTTGAGGGGTGGGGAGTCACTGACTGGCACATCCACCCCTCGGGGGGGGCAGGTGAATGATGGAGGTGCGGGATGCAAGAGAGCGACGGCAGGAGATGCAAGAGAGGATGTTGAAAGATAAGTGAAGATGTGAATGGAAAGACAGAGGAGGTCGCAGAGTGAAACGGGACGAGAGCAAAAGGTGTGAGGGGAAGATGGATGGAGTGAACGGAAGGTTTGATGTTGGGGATTATTATAGTTGAATTGATGTTTTGGTTTAAGTATTGTGTTTACAACCCTGTCCTAATAAATGTACTTTGATGCTTCAGTACAGCGCGGAGTGTAATTATTGCGCGATGCTGGCCCCGGGGGAAGTAAGGTCGTAGGCCAGCCTTCCCCCGGGGTGTTTACGCGAGAGGTAACGGACAGGCTGTTGGGGGTTAGGGGATTGATTAGCGGTAGGGATTATTGCAATGATATATGGTGCAGGGAGGAGGGCTCTTCCTATTCCTGCACCTATCACCAATGGGGAGGGATAAGTTCATTTTAGACCACCCACCCTTCAAGTTTAGGGTCAAGGTGATGGGTTGGTTGTTAGTGTGCCAGTTTAGGATGGGTTGTAGGTTGTTGGGTCGGCAGTACTTTTGAGGGGTGGGGAGTCACTGACTGGCACATCCACCCCTCGGGGGGGGGCAGGTGAATGATGGAGGTGCGGGATGCAAGAGAGCGACGGCAGGAGATGCAAGAGAGGATGTTGAAAGATAAGTGAAGACGTGAATGGAAAGACGGAGGAGGTCGCAGAGTGAAACGGGACGAGAGCAATAGGTGTGAGGGGAAGATGGATGGAGTGAACGGAAGGCTTGATGTTGCGGATTGTGATAGTTGAATTAATGTTTTGGTTAAAGTATTGTGTTTACAACCCTGTCCTAATAAATGGCCTTTTATGCTTCAGTACAGCGTGGAGTGTAATTATTGCGCGACAGCTTCTCCAAATAGATGAGTGCGGCTTTGGTTTTGTGCGGTTCCAAGGCAGGAAAACTGAATGTTGTTAAATTGCTCCAGCTTTTCACACCTGAGTATATTAAAATCTAAGGGATAGCAGTGTTGTGAAAGATGCCACATGCCTCGCATTGCACTTGGATCAGTAACATCCTGCTGCGTCACCCAAGGGGAGGGTGGTACAATATGCACTGGGGCCAAGGTCTGCAGGGTTACGGATGACACTGACATGACGTAATGACGTCAGTAAATACGCGGGGGTCCACCACAATCAGCTTGTGTAGGCCATGTTAATATTTACTTCGTTGAAGTCGCCACAGGCCTTCTGAGCACACACACCCTAGGCGCGCTGTCTTTTCTGTGAAACACGAAGGGATGAGATCGGCTGATGGGGGGATATGAAAATAAATGTGATTCTATGTTCGCACTTGGAATAAAAATGTTACATGAACATTAAGACTCCCTTTAGAAGATAACTTTTGTAAAATACCACTTGTTCTCCCCAAGAAATAAAGTCATGGAAAGCAGGTCAACCTACATTGGCATCATTCTTAGAAATATATTTGCAAAACTGCTCACGATTAACACTAATGAGAATGACCGTGGCTCACGCAGTGTGCCCATTAGAAGGGCGGCCGTCTTAGTGCCGCATTACTGCACATCTCCACGCTGTAGTCATCGAGGACCCCTGATTTATCCTTTTCTTGGGCAGACACCCAATTTTCAGGGTGGGGTACAGCCATCTTGCCTGTCCTGGTCCCAGGTTGGGCTTGCCTTTGTCCTCAGCAGTAGGGTACGCATACCGGGTGGCTGCTAAAGTGTAAACAGACGTGCTTGTCTGGAGTTCCGGCCTGTGTTACCCCAAAGGGGACGTGTGCCCACCTATGCCCTTCAACAGTGGGGTGGCACATTGGGCGGCCACGCAGGTCTCGGGGCCTCCTGCCGTTGCCTCGAGGGGGCCACGTGCTGGCCTCGGCCCTCCAGAGGTGCGGTGGTGCATTGACCGGCCGCTCAGATCCCTGGGCCTACTGCCATTGGCCCGATTGGGCACCAGCTTGCCTCTGTCCTCCAGCGATGTCGTGGCACATCGGGCCGCCACCCTTGTTCCAAGGCCTCCTGACATTAAAGGTGGAGCACTTGCCTGAGAGGCCTGCCTGTCTGCCCCGAGGGGTCGCGTTCCTACTGGCGGGCTATGCTCGCTTGCTGCCTTGTTCCTCCGGGAAGCCGCTGGCCTCACAGTTCAGGTTGTGCTTGCTGGGTGTGGTGGCGTCTTTCCTGCCATCCTCCCCCCACCCTGCATTTGGGTTGCCGGAGGGGTGTTTTGTGGGCTGCTATAGGGTCCATTGGTCTACCTGTGCCGAATGCTGCTCCCTGCGGCACACTGGGCCGGGACTCATTGGGTGTAATGCCACCGGGGTAATTCAGAAGGAGGGAAGTGAGCGATGCAGTCTAGGGCCTTATAGGTCAAACTCCCCCCTTGTTTCCACATGATATGCAGCTTCAATGGGGGGAAGTGCACCGTGCAAGCACTCGGGGCATAATAAGGAGGAAATGTTTAGCATGACTTTCCCTGTTTTGATTAGGTTCTGAAAAGGAGCATACAATTGAACGTAATACATTCATTAATTAGGCTCAAGCATGTAATTAAACATATTTTTTCCCCAAATTATACAAAATGTTATGGGGTCCACAAAAAACATGCCAAAATGGAGTGCAAGGAGTCTTGAGATTTCTTATTATCAATTATTCTTTATTTGTAGTCAAATGCATCAGGGCTGAAAAAGCATTAATAAAACATATGTATCTTAAAATATCTCATAACACCAAAAGGTTAGTAAAACCTAGATGCAAAGACTAAATAGACATGAAATACAAAAACAGCCAAAACAAATCAACCTTTGAATAAAAAAACATCAATTATCCAAGAGAATTGTTACCTCTCATCAAAGACTCCCTGCCTATATACAATCTCATTATAATATTACATATAACAATTGATTGGTTAATGAAAAACAGCAGCATTATGAATTCAAAAAGTGACTCTAATTGTTAAAAGTCAGACATGGATAATACAATATAGATTCCATTGTTATTCTTAAAGTTTTCAAATTGCACATGTCCAATTGGCCATTATTGAGAAAATCTAAAAATAAAGGAGAAATTCTCCTATCAAGATCTAAGGGTCTAAGAGGTGGGGTTTCAAAAGGTCCCACCAGGCACTTGCAGACTATTCAATGTTGGGTCCTGTTCCTGGGGGAAAGCCTGCAAAATTAACCCACAGGTGCAACAAATGTCGGGCCCCACACCCAGCAGCGTCTTGCAAAGGCAGGCAGGAGACACCCTACCACACAACAAAAGACAGGACAGTTAAACACCGACTGATAGACAATCCACCACCCCCCATTACCAACCTACTCAAGAGCACAGCTGCCGCCAGCAGAGGTAAGGGCACCTCTTTCATCCCAGACATTGCCAGCTCGTGAAAGGGCCCCTCACCGTTAATCTTACACAACCTCATCCCATTGCTCAGAAAATACCCCAACACCAAAGATGGCCTATTGCAGGCAAATTGTTTTGTAGAAGGATTCAGGATTCCATATGTAGGCCCTTTAGGAAGCAAGGATTCAGACAACCTGAAGTCTTCTACAGAGGTCCTTTCGATAGTACAGGAGAAGGTCCTGACGGAACTAGCATTAGGGCAGAAGGCTGGATCATTACCCTCTCCCCCGCTGGACGACTTTGTGGTTTCTCCCATGGGAGTTGTACCTAAGAAAGAGCCAGGGAGTTACAGACTGATACACCACTTGTCATACCCCAAGAGTAATTCGGTGAACCACTGGTTAAAGGTTAGACTTTATTCTGTCACTTACTGCACGTTCGATGTGGCAGTGGACATTGTAAGGAGAGCAGGCAATGGGGCTTGGTTAGCAAAGGCAGACATCTCATAAGTGTTCTGCCTGCTGCCAGTTCACTCGGGTAGCCACCACCTGCTGGGTTTCAAGTGTGAAGAATAGTTTTATTGCAACAGGTGCATGACGATGGGTTGTGCAGTGTCCTGTGCCTACTTTGAGGCCTTCAGCGGCTTCCTGCAATAGGCACTCATATGTTCATATGGTGTAAAAGGGGTGACACACTATTTGGACGTTTTCTTGTTCATCGGGGAGGTCAGGACACAGAACTGCATGGAGGCACTGCAAAATTTGCAGGGACTGACTGAACACATAGGGGTCCCCTTGGCAGCTGGGAAGACCAAGAGCCCAGAGCATGTCCTGACATTTCTGGGCATTGAGGTAGACACAGTGAAGGGTGTGTCCAGACTACCGGTGGGCTAGGTGCAGGCCCTCATCCAGGTTATCTAGACAACGTTGGCGAAGGACAAAGCATCCTTGGGCACCGTTCAGAGCCTCCTGGGTAAAATGAATTTTGATCAAGGGTGATCCAGTGGGTAGGGTTGACAGGGCCACAGCTAACGTTAGAAATAAACACCACCTAGTCAGACTTAGCAAAGGGTTGAAACTGGACCTCAGAATGTTGGCGGAATTCTTTACCAACTTCAATGGCACACTGATGCGGGGAGTACCCTGGGTGGGCAGCCCCAAATTGTGCATTTTCACAGATGCTTCTGGCAGGGAAGGTTTTGGCGCAATATTGGGGAGTGAGTTTTGTGCACAGAAATTGTGTAACTCATAACGCAAAAGGAAGATTACTGCCAATATCACAGTCTTTGAACTATTTCCCATAGTGGCAGCCCTCCATCTATGACCAGAGGCCTTGGCGGCAAAAATGTTTTTGTTTTGGTCGGATAACATGGCGGTTGTGCAGGCCATAAATGCGCAATCCTCAAAATGTCCACTAGTACTGTGCCTACTGATGGAACTAGTGAGGGCTTGCCTGCAAAACAATGTGGAGTTTCGGGCCCGGCACATTCAAGGGGTTAAGAATGATGCAGCTGATGCTCTCTCTCGTTTTCAGTGGCTCAGTTTCTGAGAGGCTTGGCTGCGAGTGAGAGCAGAGATGACTCCTTTCCCAGCACATCTCTGGCACCCACTGCAGTGGACCAATATTTAATGGAACTAAGCGAACTGCCTCTTGCACCGGGGACCAGGAGGCGGTGCACGTCCTGCATCTCCACTTTCTGAAGGGTGTCAGGGGCATGGAGCGGGGATACAGTAACGATGGAGCACAAGGTGCAACATTTAGTTCTATAGGCCAATCATCAGGGCAAGAGCCATTCCTGGGTCAAGGGACACTTAGCAGCAGTGACCCACCATGCTAAACTCAGACGGCAAGAGGACCCAGCCAGGGTGTTCCTCATAAGGGCAGCACTGAAAGAATGGGCTAGAGGAGAGACAAGGGTACCAGACATCAGGTCGCTCATCGAATTCCACATACTACAGAGAATGATAGATGACGTGCACAGGACCACATATTCTACCTATGAGGCCAGTCTTTTCGTGGCTACATTCAGCCTGGCAATTTTGGGGCCTTCAGAGTCAGCGAGTTGGTAGCCAGATCAAAGAGCGATGGGTCAGGTGATACTATATGCTGAGAGGACATTCAGTTGGTAGGAGAAACCTTAAGAATATCTGTGAAAAGATCCAAAACTGGCCCAGCGGGGCAGGGGAAAGATATAGTGCTACAGCCCCTGGGCGACAGGAGGTACTGCCCTGTGGGCTGGTCTTAGACCACATGACCCTCTGCCCCAACACATGGTGTTACCTGTTACTACATGTGGATCTCATGCCCCTCAATGAATATCAATTTGGGCAGGTTATGAGGTCATGCCTAGAGTTGTCTTGGCTCTGGGCCGGGAAAATGATTTTCCAGCCATTCCTTTCGGATTAGAACAGCTACCTCTGCCTTTAAGGTGAACCTTCCCCCCGACCACATCAAGAAGGTGGGGCAGTGGGACCCCCATTGCTATAAGCGTTATATTCTCCCATGAGAGGTCAAAAAGAAACAAGGGGGCGGACAGTGTAAATTAGTGTAGTAAGAAGTGTGTTATTAGCTTGCTGCACGCAGTTGTTTATTGTTTACCTAAATTGTGGTTTTATAGATGTAAATTGTGGATGCTCATGATTCACGATACTGTATCCCGTATGTAAAACTAAACGGTGTGTACAAATTTGCATTTGGTTATTTCGTCAGGGTGTGGGTAATCGGCCACTCATGCATCGGTCGGGTGACGCACAGGGCAGAGAACAGGACCAGGAGGCATTGGTTGTACCACACACAGATAGCTTCTTTGGGGTTCCCGGGCATGCGATAGCACAGCTTACTCAACATGCTGCAGTGTAGACTAGCTGGGTGGGGGGCCTCTCCGAACATTCTAGCCATTCACCTCGGTGACAACGACCTCATGTCTATGGGGCGAGCTGCACTAATACAGGAAATGAACCTCATCACGCCATGACACCTAAATATGCACCATATATTCTCTCTCATACCGCAGTGCGCGGCTCTTTATCCCTCATGGTACGGGGGATGGCAGGGCAACAAACCACAAAAGCTTCAGGAGTAAAAAGCCTGGCTTGAGGTGACCACTGGAAGTTTACAACTTGTCGTGCCATCACTGTTTGGCTGCTTTCCAAATCTGAACCTGTAGCCTTATGCTAGAGAACTTTAGATGTCCCCATCAGCCTGATCAGAAGACTTCCCAAGACAGACACTCAGGGCCCCGCTCTCACACTCACAATTCACAACTCACTTACACACACTCACAACTCAGCTCTGTCACGGCTGCCAAGTTATATGTTGGGGAAGCTGTTGACGTGCGGCAGCAGGGGGTGAAAGGCAGAGGGGAGGGCAAGGAAAGCGGCTGATACGGTTTAAAAACAGAAACATAGGCAGGTTAAAATAAAAAATGTATTAAAAGAACAATAAGAGAAACCAGGGCATTGAGGGGAGAGAGCTGCAGAGAGATGAGCTCTGTGAAGACCGACAACCGCTTTTATGTCCACACTGTTGGGACAGACGCCTGCACAGCACGCCCGCACACTGGCGCACACGAAGAGGGAGCGGGGCTGGGAGTGAGGCGGAAGGGAACACGCTTCTCTCTTACTCCACGCCCGCACACTGGCGCACACGATGAGGGAGTGGGGTTGGGAGTGAGACGGAAGGGAACATGTTTCTCTCTTACTCCTGAAGCGTGAGATGGTCACAGACTGTGGTGCCTTTTTTGTTACAAAGAGAAGAACAATTACTTATCTCCATTTCTCTTTAGCATCCAAAGTGTAATGTTACTTATGAACCGATTTTGAAGGGTCCCATTAAGTCCTCGGTAGAGAGTTGGTGTCCTTTTAATATTTTAGAAGGGCTTGCCTAGCAACCATTAGAAATTGTGGGAAATGTGTGGGAGTGAAATGTCTGGAGTTAAAGCAAAGCCTGTCACTGGCCTTTGATCTTTTCAGCCAATAAATCATTCTAAATTTAGCTGCTTCTGAAAAAGCCGGTTCAGGAAAATAACAGAAACATTTTCCTGTTCAGAGGATTATACCTTTAGTTACATTGTAATTCTCTAATGTATAGGACCTCTGTGCATTTATGCACTGCCCACAATTGGAAGTATGTGAATTTCGAGGGTTACTTTATGGTCAAATTGATATGTGACTCAGTTTAAATTTGCACAAGCTTTGCATTTGATGCCCATTTATTTAAAAAACCTCATTGCCAAATAATATCACTTTCAAATTGCATTTTTCCTGTTACTTCTTTCACTGTGGTCTAAAGCAAACCTCTCATCTAGTAATTTCTGTGTTGTCAAACCACAAAGGTTGTGTTAGCACTTTTACTCCTTTCTGGTCTGCAGTTTAAGTGGACGAGGCTAGTTGGAGCCTGGACATCTGGCTTTCATTAATGTATATATTGTGCATAAGTTTTGGCCATGTTGCTTTATGGCATGTATTGTGGAGTCCAAAATGTCCGGGCTAATTACCGTGCCGTATGTAAACGACACTAATCCTAGGATTTGTGCTGTTGCACGGTTTAGTGACAGGGTTTCAAAGCTCTCCATTTTTTTTGTTCCTACCTCTTACTTTTCTATCAAGGTGTGCATCTGGTGTGATTCACTCTTTTGTCCGTGGCAAAAATCTGCATTTTCTGCCAGAACGTGTTCTCCACCCATTGTCTCTCAAACAGACCCAATTACCCACACTAGAGTCAGGCCAATGATGTGTGAGAATCAGGCCCGGAATTCTTTGAAATGTGTTAATCTGACATTGCAACAAGATCAGTTCTACAGCTGTAGATACTCTGCCTGTTCCTTCTGGTAGTTTGTAGGGCCTCATGACAACCACTTCCTGCCGAGGGCCAACTGCAGACTGAACAGGCACTTGTCTCTGCACTAGAGATAAAACGTTGTTCCACAAAGCTGCTCCTGTTGCTGCCATTTTGATAAACGTGAATAATATGATCAAAAACACAAATGACAAAGATACAACAAGTTTCCCGAGATGAAATGACCACAATCCTTGTCAGTGAAGTAAAATGAAGTTGCTAACTCCAGCTTCACCCTGGAGGGAAATGCCTCAAAAAATAACACTAGAAAACTGTAGGTAAGTGGGATCAAAATTAGCTGCATAACAACTCATTTGGGGTAAAAACCAACCACAGTGGTAACCATGGAAGGATCCCCAGATATTTGGAGATAAACTGTCAGTGGAGGAGATGTAATTTCCTCTAATATTTTGGGAGTAATGGGCCGGTTAGAGACACTTTTCTGAGGAGCAAAATAGAATGGAAACACCGAGTCTGGAGGAAATACTTCAGCCTCCAAAAAATGACTTTACTCCACTGTTAACACACACATCACAATTGTGTTATGTGCGTCCTGCACAGGAAATTATAAACAGAGAAGGACAAAAGCTGGCATCTGCCGAAACCCGGGATCGAACCAGGGACCTTTAGATCTTCAGTCAAACGCTCTCCCAACTGAGCTATTTCGGCTGCTGTGAGTGAAGGTCCTGTGTGCCACTCAGAATGACAGGTTAGTCTATTGTACCTGTAAGGCACTGATAGATATCTTAAGTGGTTTATTTAACACCTACTTTGCAGCCACGTGAACTCCTTCCATAAAGACAGGAGGCGGGAGGGAACAGACGTGGGGGGGCTTTGAAGATATTATTAAACCAGGGCCACTGCATCTGGTCTGAACCTGTTGTAAATTGGGCTTTAATTGTCTATCTCTCAATTTAACGCACAAAATCCCTTTGTTATAATTTATTAGATTGAGCTGCGGAAGTTTAGGATGAAGCTTGGGCAATACAGAGAGCAGTATTTCTTCACAGTGACAAAAATCACAAAACTCGGATTTAAGCAGAGATTGCAAGTGCGGCAAGTGAGACCAGGAACCAAGAGAACTGGCTGATACCTCGGCGGCAGCCCGCGCATTCAGCCCGTCATCTCAGGGCCTGCAGCTCTACCCTAGCAGGCTTCGAAATGGAGATCAATGCTGTATAGTAATTAGTTTTGTTTTAGGCACAGTCCATTTTATGGTGACATATCTTATACACCGCACATTATATCTAGTTGTTCTGTACATGTGATCATTCTCAGAGACCTCGTTTTCTTAATGCAACTTTTATTACATCTTAAACAGTTTAGACCTCCTGCCCTTTTAAATTGCCAGCCATTGCAAACTTTACCCATCTGTGCTGTTGTTTTAGGTTTTGTAAACAGTGTTGTGAGGATCAGGACAACTTTACCGGATGAGCGCGCGGACCGTATTCGATCTAATGACTTTTTCAGCTTTTTAATATACCTAATGTGTTTATTCTTTTATGTTATCATGTATTGTTGTATAAAATAAACTCATTATAATCTATTTGACTTGACTTGTACGCTTCTCTCTATCCCTTCATTTAACTGGACCAGAGAGGGCACCAAAGCACAGGTGCCTGATGAGGGGTAACAGCTGGCTGCGGTGAGACAAAGGTTATAGGGGTACAACCAGCCCTGCCATCGCTGGCTTCCCACAGGTAGAGCGGGAGGGGTGGAGGAGGTTCATCAGGGGGTGGGGAGACCCTGAGTGGACTCAAGTGGAAAGACTCTGGGGGGGATGGAAGAATGTTGGGGGTCACGCCTGGCAGCCTCGCTCATCTGTGACGGACCTGAATCCAAGACCATCTCCCATCCAGGGATCGCCCTAGGTGCCAACATTCACATGCTCTCCCCTTCTTGGGGTGCTCGGTACCCTGACAATTTCATAAGCGGGGACCACGCCCCGAGTGCCTTCTCCAGCCTGAGAGTGAGATCCCTTGAGGAGAGATGTCTGCCAACACTGTGATCCTGTCACTGCCATCTAGGGCCATATTTCACCCGGTCGCCATAGCACACCCAAGCAGCAGGTGCTTAAACTAGGGGCTGAGGCACCTATGACATCTCTGCAGGCTGTACACTCGCCACCCTCCAGCCCTCCCCACTTCAATAGATCAGAGGGCAAGGAAACTAAAACAAGCACAAGCAACTACCAGCACAGCAGTAGGGCTGTATCTCACCTGAGCACCATAGCACATCCAAGCAGCCGATGCTTCTACTAGGGGCTGAGGCACCTATGACATCTCTGCATGCTGCAGATTCACCACCCTCCAGCCCCCCCCTTTAATAGATCGAAGGGCAAGGAAAGGTAAACAAGCAAAAGCAACTACCAGAACAGCAATAGGGCCACAGCTCGCCTAATCACAATAGCACACCCAAGCAGCTCATGTTTTGCTAGGGACTGAGGTACCTATCACATCTCTGCAGCCTGTTGACTCACCGCCCTCCAGCTCGCCCCACTTCAATAGACCAGAGGGCAAGGAAACTAAAACAAGCACAAGCAACTACCAGGACAGCAGTAGGGCTGTATCTCACCTGAGCACCATAGCACATCCAAGCAGCTGATGCTTCCACTAGGGGCTGAGGCACCTATCACATCTCTGGATGCAGTAGACAGAGCCCCCCTCCACCCATCCCCTACTTCGTAGATCAGAGGGCAAGGAAACTAAAACAAGCACAAGCAACTACCAGGACAGTAGTAGGGCCATATCTCACCTGGTCACCATAGCACGCCCAAGCAGCTGATGCTTCTACTAGGGGCTGAAGCACCTATGACATCTCTGCGGCCTGTTGACTCACTGCCCTCCAGCCCTCCCCACCTTGATCCAAGGGCAAGGAAAGGAAAACAAATGTCAAATGGGCTTTATTTCGATAAAAACATATAATAAAAGCTGGATATAAATAGGGTTAAAAAGTTATTTACAACAGTCTCCAAATTCATTGACTTTTAACGAAGAATACATAAGTTCTAACAAGTTAAAAGGATCAATACTGATTATTGATTAAAACCAAATTAAACAATGCATTTAAGCCTTTTACTTCGAAGATACCAAGCCCATGATAAAAATTTAGAAAGGCCACAAGCATATAGCAGGCGCGAATCTGACATTAGGATGCGCAAAGCCTCAATATGGGACCTAGTGCCTAACAATCGACACAATGCTTTAAGCCACTTTTGTCTAGGTTTCGCATACTCCGGACATTGGAACATGAAATGCGCTATAGTCTCAGGGTTGGTTATACAGAAAGGACAAAATACGGTTGTCTGAGCCGGGGATTTCCAGCGTGCTGTAAAGGCTCGTAATGGAAGAGTCCCGACCCTAAACTTAAAATAAAGAGCTCTATCAAACGGTTTCCCAATATTATCCAAATAAAGTTCCCAAATAGGTAAATCCTTGAACTTTAGGAAGTCCTCCAAAAGTTTGCCCAGGGAATGATTGGCATTAGTTCGAGACATGACCCAATTCCAATACATGGTCTTTAGTATTGCCTTTGGAGGAGAGGACCTACCATCCCACGCTTCACTTAGTCCAAGCTCGCCAAGTAGAGCTTTTACATCTTTTAACCACTTTATCTTGTACCATCCCCGTAGTGACATTATTTCAGACAACCCTTTAGCGTATTTGGCCAGTTCTGGAACTCGCCACAGCCGGGCCCATAGGAGCAATGGTCGCAGTTTAGCAAGATCACCAATCGGACGACAGCCCAAGTCAAGCATCAACGGTAACATTGGCATACCCTGAGGAAGTGACATCAACGACCTACAGAATTTCCTTTCCGACCTAGACAGTTCGTCTATATTATAGGTGCCCCATAGTTCAGCCCCATAGAGGGCAGAGCTAACTCCTCTTGCTTTGTAAATATCGATAACGGGGCTATTGGTCTTATTGAACAGAGACGCTGTTCCTTTAGCAAAGCCCCGGTTACCCTCTTATGAGTTAGGAGCATTTTGCCTAAATGCGGGGTCCACTGCATGGTATGCGATATGCGTATGCCCAAATAATCAAATACCCTCTCTTTACCCAAGGGTACAGAATTCAGCACAGGAGGACGTGCAAGTTTTTGGGGGGGATTCATCACTAGGTATTTAGTTTTGTCAGTATTAATGACCAAACCCCGCTCCATACAAAAAGTCTGAAAGTTATTAAGGAGCTTCTGGAGGCCCATTGGGGACTTAGACAACAGGAGCGTATCATCCGCAAAGAGGAGGGTAGGAACACGCTCGCCCGCCAGGGATGGTTCATCTGAAGGATCTTTTAGCAGATGCTCGACCACACCATTAACATACAAGGAAAAAAGGGTGGGAGCAAGAACACATCCCTGGCGGACCCCTCTATCCACCGGAATTCTATTTGTTTTCTCGCCCTGTGTGCCCCATCTAATTTGGGCAAAATTGCCTTCATGGAGCTTCACCAACATCGAGAGGATATACCGTGGGAGGCCAATTTTAAAAAGGACTCCCCATAAGATCTCCCTAGGCACAAGGTCAAAGGCAGTCCTTAGGTCGATAAAAGCGAGATAAAGACTGCCTTTGCCTATAACCACAACCTTCCAGTAAATCAACAGTAGCCTAAATACTTGCTCTATCGTGCCCGTACCAGCTCTAAACCCTGCTTGGTAATCGGAGAGGATGTCATTTTCATCAATCCATTGTAAAATCCTCCCCAATAGAACCTTCCCAACAACCTTCTGGGTTGTATCTAGTAAGCTTATGGGGCGATAGTTAGAGGGGTCGTCCCTTAAACCTTTTTTAAAAATGGGGACGACCTCTGCTCCCTTCCATGACTCAGGGATCGCGGCACCTTTATAAATAGCAACGAGCAGGGAGTGGATAAACTTCCCCCATTTTAAGGTGTCATAACGAAGCAAGTTGCCAGGGATGCCATCACGACCAGCTGCTTTTTGGGGCAAGATAGTACTAATGGCACGCTCCACTTCCTTGATTGTAAAATCAGGCTCAGTTGTGTCACCCTCCAGAACAGAATAGTCAAATATAGCTGCAACGCTAGACCCTAGTTGACGGGTATACAATTTAGAGAAGTGAGTAAACCATGCTTGACTGGTAATACTGCATGTGATGTAATTACTATCTGGTCTGTTCCTAGCTCTAATTGTATCCCAAAAGCGTCTAGCATCTTTACCAGAGCTGGCCTCCTTTAGAGTGTGCCAGTACTCATCTTCCCAATCCCTTTTGGCACTAGCTATCACCCGTTTATAGTCCTTTCTAGTATACTGTATCGAAGATTGTGACTTGCCCTTAATAGCCTTAATTAGGGCTGTTTTTGCCTGTCTACATGCAGGTGTAAACCAGTCATGTGTGCCCTTCGGCTTCGAATTCCTTACAGGCTTACCCCCACAAACTTGCTCCAAGAATAATTCTCCTATAGTTTTAATTATTTCTTCAAAGACTAGTGTTGCCCTACCAGATGCAAAAGGAGTTTGTGTAATAGCATCTAACTCTGATTGTGAAGTTAATAAAGTTTTATCTATAATATTAAGCTTGACTTCATCAAGAGCTATTTTACTCCACTTTAATCGCCTCCCGCAATTAGATAGGGAAACTTTAGGGGCAGGTTTATGGACTATTCCATTTATTTTGCTTGGCTACAAATTATTGAGGGTTAATGACAACAAGTTATGGTCACTTTCAATAGTGGATAAGACCGCCATATCCTGAACCGATTTCCAGAGTATAAAATCAAGGAAGATATAGTCGATCCGTGAGGTATGATTCACCCTGTTATAAGTATCAGCACCCATAGGGTCCGAAATAGTTCGGCCATTAGCAGCTCTTAACCCAAACTCCATAGTCAGTGCATTTAACTGTATCACCCTTTGGGACCACTTTTTGATCGGTTGGATAGTTAGTACTGGTATGCCCCTTTTTAAGTCATCTTCCGCCAAATCCAAAATGTCCTCGGTCGCAAGGGGCTCATATGAACAGTTAAAATCTCCCGCAACCAAGACTTGAGCACCGTCATTACAGGCTCTAAGCTCATTTTCAAGGATGGTTACTGTAGGGGAAAAAGAACCATTTTTTGTGCCCCTGGAAAGGAAAACAAGCATAAGCAACTACCAGCAGGACAGCAGTAGGGCCGTTCTTCAGTAGGGCCATTCTTCTTTGACCCCAGTGATTCTCCAGCAGACCCTCTCCATCCACCCCCCCCCCCCCCTCCGTGCTCCCCCTCCTGAGCAGAACCAAGAGTTGTAGGGTTTGGTAATGAGTGGCCTGGGAGAGAGTCAGCATTGACCACAGCGAGTAAATCTGACGCCCCAGGGTTCAAAATTAATCGGGTGCCATAAAAAGCACCCACTGGAAGTGTTTCTCCTTCAGTTCGGAAAAACGTGGATTTTGATGCTTTTTACACCAAATTCCACTGCCCTGGTAAATGCTGGACCCTTTTTTCCCCTGTTAAACCCTGGCACTTTTGACCTCCCAGCATTTAATCTGATGTGCAAACCTTAATGCACCCAGATATTACCATTCGGGGTAACCACCGCCCACTTATAATTCCAGTCCCTGCACAAGTGAGCAGGGCTTCGGCAGTTTAACCGGCCGCTTGCATTCAGGCCTGTACACCCCAGTGGAAAGGGCCCAGTGAATGTGGGGTATTTATTGCACCCGATAATCTCCGAGTCTTCCAAGTCACAATTTGTGAGGTGTGATAATTAACACCCAATTATACGAGTCATTCGTAATGAGGGCCCAAGTGTTAATTGGCACAGGTTCCAGTGCAGAGCTGGACATACTAGGGTGAGCTCTGGGTGGGCCCTTCACCCTATGCAACTCCTTGAGTGTTTCCAAAGTACGTCAGCAAGGAACAAGCTGCCTCCAGAGCACATAACCCTCTCCTTTCTTTGGAAAAAGTAAGATTAAGCAATTCCATTCAAGAATGTTGCAAATTAAAAAGTCTCCATGAAGAAAAAGGGTGTTTCTGGGAGGTACATGTCCTCTTTGTAGGTCACCTGTACAGCAGCACTCCAGAGGTAACCCCCGCGCCAGTAGTGGTATCATGCAATATTCCCATTATTTTTGTTTGATTTGTCCATTCATTTGTTATTTTTGAACAAAAATAAGGGAACAGGGATTGACATCTGACCCTGAAACTTTGTTATGGGATATCTTACACTTCAGTGCCCACATTGACAACACATACTAACAAGAACCCAGTAAACCCTGTTCTGAAGTTGATGTGCATCGAGTTTACGGACTGATAATGTTTCTGGATTAAAAGATTCCGACTTTAGGAAATGTGCTCTAAATCTATATGGCGTGGTTATCTGTTGCTGTCACCCGCTTAGCGTATTTATCGAGGACTTAGGGGCACATTAGCAACGCTTTGCGATAAGTATCGCAAAGCGCGCTTAGCGGCAATTTATTTACCGCCGGCTATCGCTGGTTTTAATCGCGGAGATAGCGTGCTATTAGCAACACGTATCTCCTAGGCGAAAAAATATCCAGCGATAGCGGTGAAATGACTGGTCATCGCTGGAAATCCAGCGATGTAATCACTGCGATAGTGAAATCCTTGGTAATAAGCCAAGGTGGCCTCAGCCTGACAATCCACCTCCATTTAAAAGGTGGCGAAGCCAGGTTTCAATCAGGCGTTAGGAACCAGCGATAATCGCGGTTAGCGCAACTTTTTTTATCGCAACGCGGGCATTGATAATAGGGAGAAGTTGTGTTTGCGAGTGTTTTCATTTACTTTTAGTGAGGAACGCCTACTTTGCATGTCATTAGCGATACATATCGCTGACATACAAAGCGACAAAAAAACGGGCGCTATTGCCAGTAAACTGTCGCTAACAGCTGTTAGCGACAGCTTGCTAATAGGGCGATAAAAATATTGCCGCTTTAGCAGCAAAAAGTGCCGCTAAAGCGGCGATATTGCCCTTGATAATATGCCCCTTAGTTATTTAAGTTCTGATTTTAAAGTTCTTTCCCCGTTCATGTGACTTCGAGCTCTTTAATCCGTGAGCTAATGTTTTCTTACTTAATAATTTTGTCGTAGGATGTTTGATAGGGTGCTGTTAATATATAAAGGTATTTCCAATTTGTAAGGCTGTTATTGTATAAGCTGCAACCATTTTTTTTAGATTGTTCTTTCAAAGTCTTACATTTTAGTTGCAGTTCATATGTGGCCCCGAAGATTTTAGAGCGCTTTATATGAGCACCAGTTACATTACTCAAGCACACAGAGGTGTGGCGGAGCAGCCAGAGTGGCTGACTCCGGAATGCGGGGCTCACGGTACAGTAGGCAGCTCAGCTCAGTATCATGTTACTCGGGGGGATAGCTCTCTGGATGGACCCAGCTCAGCATCATGATACTCCGGGGGATAGTTCACTGGATGGCCCCAGCTCAGCGTCATCATACTCTGGGTGATAGGTCACTGGATGGACCCAGCTCAGTGTCATGATACTCTGGGGCATAGCTCACTGGATGGCCCCAACTCAGCATCATATTACTCTGGGGGATAGCTCCCTGGATGGCCCCAGCTCAGCATCAGGTTACTCTGGGGATAGCTTACTGGATAGCCCCAGCTCAGCATCATGTTACTCTGGGGGATAGCTCCCTGGATGGCCCCAGCTCAGCATCCTGATACTCTTGGGATAGCTCACTGGATGGCCCCAGCTCAGCATCAGGTTACTCTGGGGATAGCTCACTGGATAGCCCCAGCTCAGCATCATGTTACTCTGGGGGATAGCTCCCTGGATGGCCCCAGCTCAGCATCCTGATACTCTTGGGATAGCTCACTGGATGGCCCCAGCTCAGCATCAGGTTACTCTGGGGATAGCTCACTGGATGGCCCCAGCTCAGCATCATGTTACTCTGGGGGATAGCTCCCTGGATGCCCCCACTTCAGCATCATGTTACTCTGGGGGATAGCTCCCTGTATGGCCCCAGTTCCGCATCCTGATACTCTTGGGATAGCTCACTGGATGGCCCCAGATCAGCGTCATGTTACTCTTGGATAGCTCATTGGATGGCCCCAGATCAGCGTCATGTTACTCTTGGGATAGCTCATTGGATGGCCCCAGCTCAGTATCATGTTACTCTGGGAGATAGCTCACTAGATGGCCCCAGCTCAGCATCATGTTACTCTGGGGGATAGTTCACTGGATGGCCCTAGCTCAGCATCATGCTACTCTGGGGGATAGCTCCCTGGATGGTCCCAGCTCAGAATCATGTTAGTCTGGGGATAGCTCACTAGATAGCCCCAGCTCAGCATCAAGTTAGTCTGGGTGATAGCTCCCTGGATGGCCCCAGCTCAGCATCATGATACTCTGGGGATAGCTGACTGGATGGCCCCAGCTCAGCATCATGTTAATCTGGGGGATAGCTCCCTGGATGGCCCCAGCTCAGCATCCTGATACTCTTGGGATAGCTCACTGGATGGCCCCAGCTCAGCATCATGTTACTCTGGGGATAGTTCACTGGATAGCCCCAGCTCAGCATCATGTTACTCTGGGGGATAGCTCCCTGGATGGCCCCAGCTCAGCATCATGTTACTCTGGGGGAAAGCTCCCTGGATGGCCCCAGCTCAGCATCCTGATACTCTTGGGATAGCTCACTGGATGGCCCCAGATCAGCGTCATGGTACTCTTGGGCTAGCTCATTGGATGGCCCCAGATCAGCGTCATGTTACTCTTGGGATAGCTCATTGGATGGCCCTAGCTCAGTATCATGTTACTCTGGGAGATAGCTCTCTAGATGGCCCCAGCTCAGCATCATGTTACTCTGGGGGATAGTTCACTGGATGGCCCTAGCTCAGCATCATGTTAGTCTGGGCGATAGCTCCCTGGATGGCCCCAGCTCAGCATCATGATAATCTGGGGATAGCTCACTGGATGGCCCCAGCTCAGCATCATGTTAATCTGGGGGATAGCTCCCTGGATGGCCCCAGTTCAGCATCATGTTAGTCTGGGGATAGCTCACTGGATAGCCCCAGGTCAGCATCATGTCACTCTGGGTGATAGCTCCCGGGATGGCCCCAGCTCAGCATCCTGATACTCTGGCGATAGCTCACTGGATGGCCCCAGCTAAGCGTTATGATACTCTGGGATAGCTCACTGGGTGACCCCAGCTCAGCATCATGATATCTGGGGATAGCTCACTGGATGGCCCCAGCTCAGCATCATGTTACTCTAGGGGATAACTCACTGGATGGCCCCAGCTCAGTATCATGTTACTCTGGAGAATAGCTCACTGGATGGCCCCAGCTCAGCATCATGTTACTCTGAGGAATAGCTCACTGGATGGCCCCAGCTCAGCATCATGTTACTCTGAGGAATAGCTCACTGGATGGCCCCAGCTCAGCATCATGTTACTCTGGGGAATAGCTCCCTGGATGTGTCCAGCTCAGCATTATGTTACTCTGGGGATAGCTCACTGGATAGCCCCAGCTCAGCATCATGTTACTCTGGGGGATAGCTCCCTGGATGTGTCCAGCTCAGCATTATGTTACTCTGGGGATAGCTCACTGGATAGCCCCAGCTCAGCATCATGTTACTCTGGGGAATAGCTCCCTGGATGTGTCCAGCTCAGCATTATGTTACTCTGGGGATAGCTCACTGGATAGCCCCAGCTCAGCATCATGTTACTCTGGGGGATAGCTCCCTGGATGTGTCCAGCTCAGCATTATGTTACTCTGGGGATAGCTCACTGGATAGCCCCAGCTCAGCATCATGTTACTCTGGGGGATAGCTCCCTGAATGACCCCAGCTCAGCATTATGTTACTCTGGGGATAGCTCACTGGATGGCCCCAGCTCAGCATCATGTTACTCTGGGGGATAGCTCCCTGAATGATCCCAGCTCAGCATCATGTTACTCTGGGGGATAGCTCCCTGAATGATCCCAGCTCAGCATTATGTTACTCTGGGGGATAGCTCCCTCAATGACCCCAGCTCAGCATTATGTTACTCTGGGGATAGCTCACTGGATGGCCCCAGCTCAGCATCATGTTACTCTGGGGAATAGCTCACTGGATGGCCCCAGCTCAGCATCTTGTTAATCTGGGGGAATGCTCACTGGATGGCCCCAGCTCAGCATCTTGTTAATCTGGGGGATAGCTCACTGGATGGCCCCAGCTCAGCATCATGTTACTCTGGGGATAGCTCACTGGATGGCCCCAGCTCAGCATTTTGTTAATCTGGGGGATAGCTCACTGGATGGCCCCAGCTCAGCATCATGTTACTCTGGGGAATAGCTCACTGGATGGCCCCAGCTCAGAATTTTGTTAATCTGGGGGATAGCTCACTGGATGGCCCCAGCTCAGCATTTTGTTAATCTGGGGATAGCTCACTGTGTGGACCCAGCTCAGCATCTTGTTAATCTGGGGGATAGCTCACTGGATGGCCCCAGCTCAGCATCATGTTACTCTGGGGATAGCTCACTGGATGGCCCCAGCTCAGCATCATGATACTCTGGGGGATAGCTCACTGGATGGCCCCAGCTCAGCATTTTGTTAATCTGGGGGATAGCTCACTGGATGGCCCCAGCTCAGCATTTTGTTAATCTGGGGATAGCTCACTGTGTGGACCCCAGAGCCTTGAGACCCTTAGGAGTGATTCCCCCAAGCTCCTTCGCGCCGGAAGCCCGCCAGCACCATCCACGCCAGCGCCTGGAGGCGCATTTATTCTCGGACCACCCCGGCAGAGCGGGTGTCCGTCCAAAGCCAGAAAGACACTTTCAGGCTGCCTACCTGATCGAGGGAACGCGAATCCTCCCTGACGCCGCCGCCACAGCTGATTTCAGGAGCGGCCGCAGTGTGCAGAGGGGAGGGGAGGAGGAGACAACTACATCCCCCAAGCTCCTTCGCGCCGGAAGCCCGCCAGCACCATCCACGCCAGCGCCTGGAGGCGCATTTATTCTCGGACCACCCCCGCGACGCGGGATGCGCGCGGGCGCAGCCGGGCTAAGCCCGGGCAAAGGGCGGGCCCTCTTAGGCCCTCAGAGGTCTGAGGAGACTGGACTGGGCCAGGGACGTTGGTCGTTTCGTCGGATAAACTTCAGGACATTGTAAGCACACCATTGTTAATACTTATTATTATTATTCGGACAGTTAGGCAATAGTGTTATATGTATATGTGGGTTAATTTTACATACACAATAGATGTTATTATCCCCCATCCATTGCCGTAATAGGAATTTTATTGACTAACTATTATAAATGCTATGGTAATTAGTTAAACAAGTATAAAAAAATTCGTCATTATCCATTTGTGCGTAGCTACCTAGACCATATTGATAAAATGTCACGTGAAACCAGAAGTAGTAAAGCTATGTCAGGTAGTTCCAAATTAACTGGAACCTTAGATGATTTTATAGTTCGTACAAATACACTGATAGATCAGGGTATTGTCCTTATGGAAAGGAGGGTCTCCCAAGATCTTGCCCAAGCAAAAAGGTCATCAATGGGCCATATTGCTACAGCTCGCACCCCAACGCGAACCCTTGAGAATATTACTACCAATTCTAACACACGGCATATTAATGCAGAGGTTCACGGTATTACAATGGCACTCTCCGATACTCAAGATTGTAATACTCCTGATCCACAGGGTTTGGCTATTATAGAAAGCATCTCGCTAGCCCCTCAGACAGAAAACCAGACAGCAAACAATAATATCTCAAGAAAAGGGATAAGGGAGGGAGCAATTCCCAAAAAAATAACAAGTAGACGATTAAATAAAAAATATCCCGCTACTAAATCTATTAAGGCTTCTAAGTCAGGAAAGTGCAAAGAAAATAATATATCTAATGTAAGAGGGTCAAGGGAAGGCAAGGGCCAAGAACCGGGGAAAGGAGGAGTTGCCCCTAAGACACTACCCATGAATATTGTAGATGACAGCTTTTTAGATAACTCCTTAGCTGACATTTTATCTGTTAATCTATCAGCTGAAAGTATAGGCATAAACATAGGGAACGAAGATTCCCTTATATTGACCTTGTCAAAAATATTCAAGACCTTGCTCATTCCTATAGAAGAAAGACTAATCGGGATAGAAAAACAACTTATAGAACTGAGGAAAGAGAAAAAAGATGAATATACTAGCAATCAAAAAAAGGTAACTCAGGTTCCAGCCCCTATTATCAATGCACAGGTACCAAAAATACTTGACAATGACATAGAAAAGGAAAGGAATACAGCCCTAAAGGTCTCTATCAACAATCCTATCATTATTGACGTAGATGAAAATAGTGCAAAGTCCATAACGTCATGTGAAACAGCTAAAAAGTTGACTCCTTGTAGTATCTCTACAAACAATAACGTCATCACGCACACAGAAAAGCGCAGGAATATTAATTTACCTCCTGAAGCATGTGATTATGTAGTTATTCTAACTGGGGTTCCGGAATTAGGCTCATCAGTCTTAGAACCTTATGTGGCGCTCAAAAACAAAGTGTCACATTGGCTGAATAACAATCATCCACTACCACCAACAATAAGAAGCAATATCTTAATGGTAGAGAGGGTCCCCTGGGTAGGCCATAATAGGAAAAAAATACAAGGGGACTGTGTGATTGTATCATTTGAGGACCCTCGGTCAGTAGGACATATCTGTTCGGGAGTCCCAAGGAATAATGGTTCACTGATTGTAGCAAGACCCCTGGCTTATTTTTATCCACCAATGGAACACCAAGATAATGCATGGAGCTGGTTAAGGGACTCAAATCCAGATAGGGGTGGAATTGGGTGTGAATTTTTCGGGAACACATATCCTAAAAGATGGGGAAGGGAGGGGGATGATGGCTGGACTTTAATACAACGTAGGGCAGGGAGGCCCCAACATGCCAACTCTCAGTATCACAGAGAATGGATGGGCCCACAGTACACTCAACCTTTAATTTCTTGTTACAATAGGTTTAGTGGACTGGAGGGCATTGATTGACTCCAAGTACATGGGGAAGGACACAAATCCACACTCTGTACATTTGTTTTACCCGTAAATTCACCCGTGGCTTTAATAAGTCCCCTTAGGACGCCTGATTATTCAAATGGTTCATTTCAATTACTATCAACTGGTATACAGGGGGGAAACACTATATCTAAAAAAAAACCCTTGGAAGCTCCTGAACCCACACTCAAAGTGGAACAAACAAAGCATCAAGAGGCAAACGATCCTAATAGCAATAGATCAGACATACCGAGAAGATTAGGTAAATCTTCATCGGCTGCTAGCTGCAGCTCAAATCAAGGCCCTTCTATGGCCAGGATTGTTTCATGGAACGTTGCAGGAGTGGGTTCAAAAACAAGTGACCCCGAATGGAACCTTTATATAAACTCCTTTGAAATATGCGTTCTACAAGAAACATGGGCTACGACAGCTAGGCATAGGGTTGGATATAGAACGTATCAGTTGGAAGCAGTTCCATCAGTAAGAGGGCGTCCATCAGGAGGGCTAATAATATGGGTTAGTGTGTCCATTAATATAGCCATACAGCAATTAAGAACCGATTCCTTAGATATACTCGGTCTAAAAATGGTTACCATTGATAATCGGATGATCCATCTTTTTAATATATATAATCGACCATGCCCATCATATAAGGAGTCACCATGTATTGACAAATTAGAATCAATACTGGATACGTTGGACCCGGAAGCAAGCACGATAATATGTGGGGATATGAACTGCAACTTTGAACCCATTGCCGGAATGAATAAATTGTATGAGGATGAAGATAATGCTAATGGCATACCATCCTTATCTAGTAATGGGACAGTTGCAGGTTCTACCCTAGCTTTCCAAATTACAAGGGTACTGGTAAGCCATGGACTGAGGGCATGTAACGGGCGTTTTCCTTCTGACAGTCCCAAGGTACCCACTTTCACGAGACGTAATTGCCAAAGTTTAATTGATTATGTTATTATTTCCATGGACTTGTGGCCATATACAAAAGACTTGATGGTCAAAGATAGATTTGATAGTGATCACCATTCCTTGGAAGTCAGCTTTGCAAAGAGCTTAATACTGGGTCAGGAAGTAGATGAGGGAGGACACCAACCTGTCCCAGATAATGTTATATTAAGTAATAATCGTCGGTCCGTTAAATGGGCATACATACTGGGACAAGAAGATTTAGTGGCAAATATTTATAATTGCCTTACTAATGTATTTGACATCTATAATCCCTCCGAAAGCGAACCCGGTTTATTTCTTAAATTACATAAAGAGTTCTTTAATGAACTATTAGAACTCATGACTAGAAGACCAAAAAAAAGAATGGGTGCTGTGAAGCTGCAGCCTACAGGTAAACCATGGTTCAACAAAGAATGCCGAACAGCAAAATCAGCTTTGATAGATTCGGTCAAAAGTAAAAATACTATGGTAATTAAAGAAAATAGGAAATTATATAATAAGGTGCTGACCAATGCAAAGCGTTCATGGGATGAGGAATTATGGTCCGGTTTGCTGATGGCAGCTAAAATGAAGGACCAAAAGCTATTTTGGGAAACAGTGGCTAAGGGTAATCAAAGAGAGAAAGGTTCGAGAGAAGTTTATCTTAATGAAGCAACCTGGATAGACCATTTTACGAACCTGTACGCCGCCCAAGGGACTGCTAATGCAGTGCAGGAAGATCATGCTGTGTTGCTTACAGAGGTTGAATCTACACATATAGTTTTTGATTTGGTGGAAACAAAAATAGCTATCAACTCTGTCAAATATGGGAAAGCTCCTGGGCTGGACAAAGTACCAGGTGATCTGTTCAAGCATGAACTAGATGTCTGGGTTCCCTACCTTAATCATCTGTGCAACATTGTTGCTGCTGGGGAGACAATTCCGGACACATGGAACGGGGCGGAAATTATTACTATTTTTAAAAAGGGCGATAGAAGCAATCCTGCTAACTATCGTCCCATAAGTCTTTTAGATATTACCCAAAAAATTTATGCTAGGCATATACTAAACCGCATAAATACCTGGTTGGAAGAAGAACAAATTTTAACGAAATATCAGGCAGGTTTCAGAGTAAAAACAGGAACCATTGACCAAGTCCTAAGGCTCTGTTGTTTGTATTGGAAATACGTCGTTATTCGTAAAGGTCATTTGTATGTGGCATTCGTAGATTTACGGGCCGCATTTGACCTTATACCGCGAGACCTTTTATGGGAATCTTTGAAATCCCAGGGGATCCCGCTAGGTCTACTAAAATTGGTTATTGGACTACATATGGACAACTATGCAAAGGTGAGGTGGGGTCCTACTGGGGAACTCACAAAAGCTATCCCCATAAAAAGAGGAGTACGCCAGGGGTGTGTACTGGCGCCAACCCTATTCTCCCTGTTTGTTAACGATATACCATCTTATATGGAGTGTAGTGATAACGACGCTCCAAGACTAGGGGGTGAACGGGTTTCTTCCCTTTTGTTTGCAGATGACACCATTCTCATTTCCCAAACACCACGGGGCCTTCAAAATTTGTTAAATAGATTCCAGTCGTATTGTTCCTTGAAGGGCCTAGAAATTAATACAAAAAAAACGAAATACATGGCACTGAGCCCACATAGGAACTTCAAGAAAAATTTAATGTTAAATGGCCAGAAGCTTGATTATGTGCAGAATTTTATATATTTAGGTGTCTCTATAGACTCTTCCTTAGCTTGGAGACCGCAGCTAGAAAAGAATAAGATCATCTTCAAACAAAACTGTTTACCAATTCTTAAGAGACACAAAGAATGCTTGAATAAGGCAGTGACCCCTGCGATAGAGATTTTCAAGTATAAAGTCCAATCAGCAGTATTATATGGGGCGGAATTATGGGGTCCTGTATGTAGACATACATTTGAAAACCTTGAGAACAAGTTTCTTAGGGGGCTGATAAAAATACCTACAAATACCCCTTTAACACCACTTCTCTTGGATCTAAACCTGAAACGAACAGATCAACACGCAATATTGAGACCATTATTGCTGTGGGTTAGATTGTGGACGACAACAGAACTACTCAATTACAAGAACGGCCTGAAAGAAGTCATGGATCTTGACAATTGTAACAAAGTTTATTGGTTCAAGCATGTAAGAATTTGGTTAGGTACAATTGGATTGGCCCATTTTTGGAATGATCCTGAGGCTATGAATTCGTGCTCCAAGAAAATTGTTAAATCATCTTTCTGGTCATACGTGAGCAACGAATTAGTATATGCAAGAATTCATGGACCGCTAACTGAAAAGTTCCTATTGTTTAAGGATGTCGCATCTTTTGAACCATTTTTAGACGAGATCCATCCGCCTTTATCAAAAACCTTGTACCTAAAATTTAGATATGGTACCCTTAGAACTAAGGCCTTTGAAAAAAGCTGGGCGAAATCAGGAAGTGATCTCTGTATCTCATGTACTCATGGTACTAAGGAAGATGATTTACACATACTTCTATTCTGCTCCAGCTATGTAATACCAAGGAAAAAGTGGATAGCACCACTCTGCCATAAAATAGGCTCTAGATCATACAAGGAGGCTGGCATAATTTTAAAAACTGACACCAGCCAGGTGATAGTTTTTGGAGTTAGTAGGTTTCTTCTCGCTGCTAATTTTATTAGAATAAAGTTGGGTCTACATTTTTAAAGAAAAAGATAAATCGAGGCGATACATTATTTGATATTCTCAAAAAGACATTGATATTAAAACATGTAATTGCTGCTTTATTTTCCAACTAGGTATATGTGGTTGTTGCTTTTTATGAATTTCATACGAATTTTTAAGAATTCTTTTTATATAAAAAATGTCCTAGCGGTTACTGATTTAATACTATTTTAATAGTTTTTAAATTATATTTATTGTTAAATTGTATTTTTAACTTTGTAAATTTTCCGCCCGGGTAAAATGTGTTTGACAAAGATTATGAAATTAGATATTGTATACACGGATGCTATGGATATACACGAATAGGTTAGCTTATTTGACCTTTTATTTACTGCTTTTCTTATTTTTTTTTTGTGCTAGCAAATGTCAAAATGTAAGATAACAAATGTTTCTATTGCTCTTTTATGACACAAATGCGTCGAAATAAAGATTTAAATGAATGAAATGATTAGTTTGTGCTCTACAAATACCGGATTATTATTATACATTCATTACCCCTATGTCGCTGTCCTTGTCCCGGTCATTACAAGTGGGGTCACGTCACCTCATACCAGGAACAAAGCAGGAGGATCCCGAAGCCCCACCCACCCTACCAGTCTGTCATAAAGTGGGTGGGCACCCCTGGCTCCTCCTGTTGTGTTTCCTGCACTTCAAGAGGTGGATGAGGGATGGTTCCTGGGGCTTAGAAATACTCCTTGGCAGGGCGTTGGGGGATTCTGGCTCCCTCCTTGGGACATACGTGCCAACATTTTGGAAGACATAAGTGGGAGATTTAAAGAAAATAATCTGGAGACTGCATTTCCCCTACTGACTTCTACTGAGGCCTGAATCGGGTTATTGTCAGGTAGGGACTTGATGCACAATGGGATGTAAGAAATGCAAATGGATAGACATTTTTTTCTCGCCTGTCAGGAGAATGGAGAAAGCGCTCTGGCAGGCAGAGAGACCGTGATACAAATGTTGTGCACTGGTCTGCAGGAGGAGGTTACTGGCAGTGCACACTCCGAGTCACGCATGACCAGTCCCCGTCAGCGGAAGCCCGCAGAGGAATCGATTTCCGCATGCAGGATTCGGGAGGCGGGAGGCTAGCCTTCAAATCGGTAGTCTCCCACCTGAATCGGGAGGGGTTGCCATGTACGGTGGGGGCACTTTACCTAGATGGAGGCTGCAGGAACGAGCAGCCATCTGTTTAGATGGTCTGGGTGTCTTCTACATTCAGGCAACACGGGGATTCAACCATGAGCAGATTCCCCCCACGCGGCCGGCAAACGAAGCGAGTGGTTGTGACTGCATGACGTACTCGGCAGCGCATGCATGGTGGGTGGAGTGAAATCCTTACATGCGCAGGCTCTCATTTCATCCCTGGGGCATTGAGAGCATCATTTCTACATGTTTATAAGCCCGCAGGTAACCGCTGACTTCCTTTCTATGGCGTTTTTCCTGTTTTAGTGTTTATATTCATGCATTCATGCCAACATTTTAGAAAAGAGAAGTGGGAGATTTAAAAAAACAGTTGGGAGAATGTATTTCTCCTAGTGACTTCAATTGAGGCCTGAATCGGGTCTATTGGCATGTCCGGTCTTGCAAGTGTGCTGCTGCAGGATCGGCTAACTGAAATGCAAACATACTTTTTTTGCATTACCTGTCAGGAGCACAGAGAAAGAGCTATGGCAGAGCCTGACAAACATGTTATGCACAGCCTCCCTAAGCAGGTTACAGGAACTGCATACTCCGAATCACACATGACCAGTCCCTGTTGGCTAAAGCCTGCAGAGGAATTTGGATTTTTCATGCAGGAATCGGGAGGCGGGAGACTAGCCTTGAAACTGATAGTGTCCCATCTGATTCGGGAGGGCTGGCATGTATGTTGGTGCTGCAAGGTTTTCTTTGGACTATTGTGCTAATATGAGAAAGCACACAGAGAAGAGAATGCATGTCTCTCTCTTTAAATTGTCTTGCTGAGACTATTTAAGAGGCCTTCTAACTTGAGTTTACCCATTCATCAGTTTGTTTGATGTGGTGAAGCAGGAATCGAAGGACACCAGTAAAATGATTTTACCAGGCTTCATGTCGTAGCTCCCCTGATCTACTCTCCTTCAGGAAGGGACTTAAAACTTGGCTGTATACCCTATAACCTCTCTTAAACCCCCGGACATAACATCTCTCTGTTGTTCTTTTTGTTGAGCTGCAAGCGCCTAGACACCCTGGGGTAGTAGTGTGCTATATAAATATATAAATAAATAAAATAAATAAATAAAGTGTGTGTGTGTACCTGTGGTGCCATTTACCAGGGGCTGACCTGTGGCCAGAGATGCCAAAACAGGCCCTGGGAACCTGATTGGCAGGGACCCAGGGCATATCAAGTCAAAGTGCATCAGTAGTCTGGCAAAAAGGGGGCGGGGGTAGTACTGCAACAGAAACCCACTTTCCTACAATCCTTGTCAGCGTAAACCACAAAAATCATTAAATAAACCTGTGCTTAACTCCTGGTATCTTGGCACAAAAGCAGTCAGGCTTAACTTAGAGGCAATGTTTAAAGTGTGTGTGCAGCACTTCAAATAGTAATAAATTGGAAAGACAAGACAAGAAAATTCCCAAACAAATTTTGGAAAATAGAGTAAATTGTAATCAATAAAATAACCAATCTTCCAATAAGTCAAACCGGAGTTATGAATATTTAAAGTTTCAGATGAAAAAAGAACCAAAAAGGAACAAGCACTGGCAATGCCAATAGTCTGGCGTTGGCCACCAGCCTTCTGGCAATTCATATTCTGTTTTGTCATGTTTTTTGCAACACATTATTGTTCAAGAGCTGATGAGTCTTCATCAATTAAAAAAAAAAATCACCGGCTAAAGTCAAAAATGTTTTTTTTGTGTTTCCAAAAGGCACAAATTAACATAGTACTCCCTGGCCCTGAAGGAAACCACTTTGAGCGGGAAAGTGCTTCTTGTGAAATGGCAGCATCCTCTAATTCATAGTGAAGTCATCCAATGGCTGCAGTGAGCCGACACATTGCCCCTTGATGCATGCTTGACTGGGTGGAAGAAAAATGTGAATGCCACAATCATAGACAATTGGATGACATGTGACTGAAGACCCCTATAAGTAACAATGTTATGCACACAATTTTAGTAAAGTCAAACAGTCTTGGTTAACTCAGACCTTAAAAAAGCTGATTGTTCAGCCAGCTTCTTGCTTTTCACCCCTCATCAGCCAGGCTAGCTTGATCCAGTGGCACAGTGAGCAAGCGACTCATGTCTGGGCATAACCTGCCAACTTAGGGTGAACATAGCAAACACAAAGAGATGATGGATGGAGCGCTGAAACTTTTCAGAGACTCACCCCAGTCACAGATCTGGGTTGAATCCATCATCGTTCTTTAGCTCACTTCGCCACCCCAGTTCAGACCCAGCCATATGCATAACAGTCTTGACCCAATTCCTCATGGGAACAGTCCAGCCTGAACTGCCAGGCCAGGTCTTTCCTGGACCAGAAACAAGTATCCTGTGACTGGTTTCATGGTTTCACTCCTCATCAGCTAGGCTAGTTTGAATCCAGTGGCAAAGTGAGCAAGGGACCCATGTCTGGTCACACCCTGCCAACTTAGGGTGAATAAAGCAAACACAAAGAGATGATGGACAGAGCGCTAAAACTTTTCAGACACTCACCCCAGGCACAGATCTGGGTTGAATCCATCATCGTTCTTTAGCTCACTTCGCCTCCTCAGTTCAGACCCAGCTAGATGCAAATTAGTCTTGGCCCTATTCCTCATGGGAAGAGTCCAGCCCAAACTACCAAGCCAGATCTTCCTTGGACCGGAAACAAGCATTGTGGGACTGGTTTTGGGGTAACACCCCTCATCAGCCAGGCTAGCTTGAACCCCGTGGCAAAGTGAGCAAGCGACCCATGTCTGGGCATACCCTGTCAATTTAGGGCAAACAAAGCAAACAAAGCAAACACAAAGAGATGATGGACGGAGCACTAAAACTTTTCAGACAGTGTTAGAAGGTGGTTCTGACACTATGGGCCGCCCGGATTTTTTTTGATTTTTGAGCACCTAATTGTTGAGCTTTTACTGTGGGGGAGCCTCATAAGTTGGGACTCACCCACAGTGAACTCAGGATGTAAGAGACAGCATGGGGATTTTAATGGTGTTCCCCTGGCTTGACCAGGCCACTGCACAGCAGCTGGAGTAAGGGACACCGGGCTGGTTACATGCAGACACATGTGTACATACGTGTGCACACGTGTACGGGCAGCTCAGGGGAGATTCCTAGCGTGTGCAGTCTAGGAGCAGCTACAAAGTGAATGGTGTGGCAGGACTTATGCAGTATTGGGTGGAATAGGCTTTATACACTGGAAACATGCCAGGGAAAGTCAGTGTGTTTTACTGTGTTTTCACCTCATTATTTCCCTAAGGGAATGTGGGGCCCATGGCTAAATTAACTTCCACAAGGCCTACAGTTTCCAGACATGCACGAAAGTCCATTGTATTGGAGGTGAAAAGAAGTATTCTGCAGAGTCCAAAGTCATATTTGTACTGCTTTTGGGTCATCCAGAACTGTCATATTTCTGTGAGCCAGCCAGGACCAGACCCAGGCTGAGGGCTGACCTCAGCTGGATGGATTGATAACCTTTCTTCCACAAGCGAGGGCCTCCTCTCCACGAAGGGAAGATGGGAGGGTCTGCAGGCCAATCCATCAACTGCTGTCGCTGGGTGCCAGGCACGGGCTGCACCAAGGAGGGAAGGCAGCAGCCCAAGGAGGGAAGGCAGCGTGGAAGGAGTTGGGTTTCAGAGGCCATGTGGCCAGAGACACTGGAGGAGGCCATTTTGCACAAACACAGAGGCTGGACAAGAAGGAGGGAGCAGGGGCAGGAAAAGTGATGTGTCGCTGTTTGATAGGACCAGCAGGCACTTCCTGTCAGCCCCCTACTCAACTTTTAAAAAGTGCTTGCACAGGAAGAGAAGCTCTCTGGGGTGTGGTCGGCAGAGGCAGAAGGTGCTGGAGCCTGGCGCAATGGGCAGTTGGAAGGAGAGACCCCCTGACTGCCCCCAGGACCCTACCAGCACCAGAAGGAAAGCCCAGGACCGGTGCGCAGGAGCAGTGGCCCCAGCGCAGGGAGAAGAGGGGCCCAGAGCCAGGCGAACGGCTGGCGCAGGGAGCCAGTGAAGACCGTTCCCTGCAGAAGGCATCCCCTTGGAGACCCTGAGGGAAGAGGAGAGTGTTCCCAGTGGCGGGGGCTGGTGAGTCCCAGAAGGAGAGCCTGGCGAGAGGCTGGCGCAGGGAGCCAGCGAAGACAGCACCCTGCTGAATCAGAGACCCTGAGGGAAGAGGAGAGTGTTCCCAGTGGCGGGGGCTGGTAAAGAGGAGCATGAAGTGCCCCATAATGCCTCGCCAGGAATTTGGAAATCTGCTGTTTTGGTGCTTTGTGGCCCCCAGAGGAGAGGGGCCACCCTCACTTGTGAAAAGGTGCTGGGGGAGCGGCTGGGGGAGCACAGTCTTTCCCCCCCCCAGCACGAAGAAATCTGCCATTTTTGTGCCTGGTGGCCTCCAGAGGAGGGGGTCAACCTCATCTGTGAAAAGGGGTGCAAGGGGGGCGGCAGGAGCACCGCAGTCTCCCCCAGCATAAAGAAGAACAGTCCACCCCTAAGTTTCACGGGGCATCTGGAAGAATAACCCCTCAAGGGCTCAGCAGAAGGGCTGAGTTGGGGATGTCTGGAGAAGGGCATCCCCGGGAGGTGAAGTGGTGTAATTGCACCGAAATGCATTTACTATTGGTTATTTCTTTTTAGGTGGACTGAAAGTCACATGTGTAAAGTGAAGTACCTGTGTAAGGTGATGTTAAGCTAAATGGAGTTAAGTTGCTGGACCTTCCTGCTAGGGGGTCTGGCTGTATTTACGTAATCCCATGCTTTTACCTGTGATTCCTTTTAAAGTGAAGAGGCACACTGCAGGAGAAGTGTAGTTGCCAGGAGTACTTCTTTTGAAGGGACTGTAAGTCACATGTGTAAGGAGATGTCATAAGCCAAGTGGGGTTATGTTGCCAGACAGTCCTGCTAGGGTGTCTGGCTGTAAATGTGCAATCCTGTGATTTCATCTGTGATGCCCTTAGGGGCTGTAATTGCAATGCATTCAAATGATCAACCAAGGTGATGAGTACTGTCATTCTAAAGTGTGCGTAAACATGGATTCTTGCTGCTGCGCTTAGGTGAAGACCCCAGACTGCTAGCCCTTAAGATATAAAGGTGCATACTTTATGGTCAGTAGGAGATGCTCAGTCAGGGTCATGTGTCACCAAGGCAGGTTTACCCCTTTTTAATGCTTGTTGAGGTAATGGGGTGGGTCGCCACTGGGATGGTGCCAGTGCGCAGGGCCCTCGCTCCAGGTTATGTTCAACTAACTGCATTGGGGGCAAGTTGATGTGCATACATGGGAGTGGTGGTACTAGACCCCACCCCCCCTGCGGGAGGGGTGGAGATGTTATGCAATGTCACAAAGTAATTCCAACAGCTTATGTATATTTGTAAATTGGTGCATAGTATTGAGTGGTGTGTGTGTTTAATAAATGTACTCTTACTTTTATAAAGCAAAGTACAGACTGGACAATCAATTATTGAGTGTTATTTTTGTGCACCTGCAAATGGCGATTACTAGCCCACACCACCTCCCTTGAGTAAGCCTCAGACTGCTCTGCAACGCTACCCTCTGAGAGTCAGGCGCTACAATTGGGTGTTTGGTTCCCAGTGAAGGACAAATGTAGTCATGTTATTTGTGCAGGCCTCACAGATGCTGCCTCGTTTTCCAACAGACAGCTTCCCTAGTTCAGGCCCAGCCACATGCAAATCAGTATTGACACTATTCCTCATGGGAATAGTCCAGCCCTAACTGCCAAGCCAGGTCTCATCAGCCAGGATAGTTTGAATCAAATGGCACAGAAAGAAAGGGACCCACGTCTGGGCATACCCTAGGTCAGTTAGAGCGAAAATAGCAAACACATTGTTATATTTTATATTTGCTGGCTCTGAGGTTGTTTTGTCAGTGGGTTCCTGAAATTACTCATGTTCTGTATTGGGCATCAAACTATCTTTGAGTCGAGTGGCATACCGCGCAGTTGTTACCTTTTCACAGTATTGTGTCTGCAGTAATGGGGTGTGAATTGGTTCTGAAATGTTTACGTTATTTGCTGTGAGATTGCTTCTTTCGAGTCGATTTACTGTTTGCCAAAATTCCCTAGTGTTCTTGTCTCTAGCTGCAAGCAGAGGTTGAACCCAGAATTGGACCTGGCGATGTTTCTTTGCAGCCCAGACAAATAGGTCTTGGTTTATTATCTGTAATGTTGCTTTGTCTTCCTAGAGATTGAGCTTAGGAGTTGTTAGGATCGGTGGCCTGGCCACTGGAACATTTTTGTCTTTTCCAGTGGTGTCTTTTATTACTGGTGCAGACATATTTATTTGTCTTATAAATGGATTTGATCAGCGAGCACCTTTTCCGGAGTTTTTCTTGGCTTGTGATTCAAGTAGACATCCAAATAAGCATTTTCATTAAATGTATTATTTTTATTTCCCCATTTTTCAAAGGTGGCTGTTCTCAGAAAGATCTGTGAAGTGATGTCTGGGATGGCCCCAGAGACTGGTGTAGGTCAGAATTCCATGCCAGTGACATGTGATGGATCTAAATGTGCCAGATATTCATGGACCTTTATCAGTTTGAGGAAGTTAGAACTGAGTCTAACTGATGACTACATGTCATTTAGAACAACATTGAATACCCATCTGTTACCCCAGGGTTTAGTTCCGGACACAGTGGCATCTAGCACTCCCACACCCTCACTTTGGATCTCACTAGCCCGGCCCTGCGATATCCACTCGGATGAATGTTGTGCTGGATGCTGGGACTTTCAATGAAAGAACTGTGGGTGAGGTGTTGCATCCCTCACTGAACTGAGGCTGTGGTTTTTGATTATACAATTATTTGGTAACGGATATTGCTTGCATGTACTATCTAAATCGGGTTCTAATTGCGGTTGTTACTATTGAGGGGCACCCAAGTCTGGGGCTGGTTGACCTGTTTGTTGCCATCCTTCCTCAGTCGTTGGATAGAATGATGTGGGACGAGAGGGCTAGTTAACCTGTTTGCTGCCATCCTTCCTTGGTCATTGTATTGAATGATGTGGGAAGCAAGGGCTAGTTGACCTGTTTGTTGCCATCCTTCCTCAGTCGTTGGATAGAATGATGTGGGACGAGAGGCCTAGTTGATCTGTTTGTTGCCATTCTTCCTCGGTCATTGTATTGATTGATGTGGGACGAGAGGGCTAGTTAACCTGTTTGTTGCCATCTTTCCTCAGTCATTGTATTGATTGATGTGGGACGAGAGGGCTGGTTTACCTGTTTGTTGCCATCCTTCCTCGGTCATTGTATTGATTGATGTGGGACGAGAGGGCTGGTTTACCTGTTTGTTGCCATCCTTCCTCGTTCATTGTGTTGAATGATCCGGGATGAGAGGGCCTGTGGACCTGTTTGTTGCCATCCTTCCTCGTTCATTGTCTTGAATGATGTGGGACACGAGGGCTAGTTGACCTGTTTGTTGCCATCCTTCCTCAGTCGTTGGATAGAAGGATGTGGGACGAGAGGCCTAGTTGACCTGTTTGTTGCCATCCTTCCTCAGTCGTTGGATAGAATGATGTGGTATGAGAGAGCTAGTTGACCTGTTTGTTGCCATCTTTCCTCAGTCATTGTATTGAATGATGTGGGACGAGAGGCCTAGTTGACCTGTTTGTTGCCATCCTTCCTCAGTCATTTCCTCTGTCTCCTGGGTAGGGGGTTTGTTTGGTGTTCTGCTCTTGTTGAACTGCATCATATGTTGTTGGAGATTTGAAATTAGAAATCTCCTCTGTGTTAGATAAAGGGTGACGCTCAACTATGAGTGAGTTGACCTTGCTGAAGGAAAGGTTTATTGATCTGAGGTCTTTGCATGAGGGCATTTGATGATTAGTTTCAGAGACTGGTGTGCTATTGTGTGATGTTTGGTTCTTTAAGTGATCTTTAGTTTGAGTACGTACAGTCTGTGTATGGTTGCATTTCTAGTTTTCCCATTAGAGTTTTAAGAGTTCCTGGACGAGAGCTTAATTTGTCGACTGCTGGGGACATGGGCATGGTTTGCTTTTAGTTCGGCCCATAGTAAGGGTTCGTTTAAATTTTCAAGTTTTGTTTCGATGCCTGGAAGGAATAGAAACGGTGTATTTTGAATTGAAGATCTACTTAAATGTGTAATCTATTTGAATGATAATTTAAAGCTCTTACAGGAGCCTCGAGTGTACCCAGGAGAGATGCCAACAGGTGCCGTTTGATTCCCTTTTAACCCTGGAATGTGGCCTTGTGTTTACCTCTGCTACGTGTGAAACAGCCTTGCAGCACCATACACTGCACTATACCTAATCTGCATTCGTACGGAAGTGTGTACTGTCCCTGACTCCTACATGGCAACGTTTGAGTACAGGAAAGTGGGAGATAATATATATATATATTCAGGAGACTGTATTTTCTCCATTGACGTCTATTAAAGCAGAAGCAATTTCAGGCAGGAGACAGCCAAAATAAAGGCATTTTTGACTTTGAAAATCGGGAGTGTCCCTCCTGAAATGGGGTTTATTGGCAGGTATGATGACTGCCCTGTGTCTGTTTCATGTGTGAGAGAAGCTTGCTGTGCACGTAGCACCTATTTTGCTCGTGTGAGAAGCTTGGGCGGCAGACACTGTTCTGTCAGTAGAGTTGGAAAGAAATGTCCCTATCTAAAAGGCGGGACTTTTGCCTCCAGCACAGATAGCATGCTAATGTTATATATCCTATAGGGCAGACCTTCCTCCCTCCTTACGATTCTCAGCCTTGAGCGCTCCTTACACCTATATCTTCATCCTCAGTTCAGGCGGATAATGTTCACTTTCTCAAACTATTGGGAGGCCGCATAGAAACATACATTAAAGTTACAATATGAAGGCAAAGTGGGGCATTTCTGGTGAGAGAATGTAATGAATATACAGACAGGCCACGAGCATTCTGCCGATCAACAAAACATAAAATACAATAGCCATGACCAGCTGTGGTTCCATGGTGTAATGGTTAGCACTCTGGACTTTGAATCCAGCGATCCGAGTTCAAATCTCGGTGGGACCAGATGTTTTAACTTTACAGAGAGTGTTGTCCGGACCGTGTTAACTCTTTTCTGCCCCGGGACACATTTTAAGTCTTTAAAATGTATTTTAAGGTTTTGTGTTTTATATATCAGGACACATTTTAAATATATGTTAAGGTTTTGCGTTTCATATGTGTTTATTTACTAAAACTCTGTAACAGTCCTCTGTTCATTCAACTACGATTTTACCCTGTGTATCTTTTTTACGCTTATTAATGTCCTATTCTTTAGTGTTCCGACATATTATACCCCTGAGGAGGTGTCGAAGCGCTACATATCACGATCTTTAGTTACATGTTTCACTCTTTTGCTCCAATACTTCTTGCCTGAGATCGGTTCTCCCTCGCTCCTAATGTCAAGCTCTTTATTATAGTCTCTAACCCGACTTCGAGTGATACACGGACTCTAAATGCTGCCGCCCTCGTGGTCACGGCTGGACCCCCCAGGTTACAAGTGACTGTGGCCCGCGCGGACTGTCTTCATAGAGTCTACGTATCAAGCTAACTACAGTAGTAGTGATAGCATTCGTCATCTGCTGAAGTCGCCTCGTGCTGTTTCTTTTTCTTTTTTTTTGGACTAATAAATAAGGCATGAAAAAACTTCAAAAAGTATTTCCGCCCGTTTCGAAACCAAGACCTTTCATGTAGGAGGAAACCGTAAATAACTACGACACTCCGGGACGAGGCCCTCCCGTGCCACGTTCACCAGGCTCGACCTGTTCTAAAGATGCATTTATGGCCAGTTTCCTGTTGCAGAAATCATTGTCCACTGTTGAAAGTTGTTGATGCGGTCTCCGACTGCTCAATGCAGAAATTATGGACCGTGCGTGTGTGTGATATATATATAGGGTGACCATACAAAACCGGCACTTTCAGTGCTTAATTTGAGCCAGTGGTTTCCGGTGCTCAGCACAGCTACTTATGACAGCCCATGAGCAGTCTGTCTAATTCTGAAAGGATCACACCGATAGTTGTGCTCCGGCCCATTTTAGTATCTCGCAATTATCTACTAGAACCCACTCTGGTCGTATGGAACTTTTTACTTGCCCAATAGCGTGGAGGGAAAAACACAATTATCAAAATTACTGTCCACAATTTGCCATAATCAAGGACTCGAAACTTAATCTCTTGGCTCTCTGGTTTTTATTATCAGCATAAAGATTTGAAGGTACAAAGTCCTCAATACGAGGCACAACAAGTACATAGGCACTAACACAAATGCTACCCTACGAAGAATCCGCATACGGCTAAAAATAACTAAAAGCACAATCTCTAAAAGCATGAGGTAGAAAACCACCAAGCAAATGTCGATACTAGGGACGCTGAACCATACCATCTCTGTCCCTACTCTGCACTAGATGACATCCCTACTTAGCAATCCCTTGAGACCCTCGTCGAGTAAAAGGTGTCAGAGTGAAACTTCCTGAGAAGTCATCACTTAGAGAGCTTGTTCTAAGTTGCCCCTCTATCCCTTCGCCTAGCCTTCCTCTGCCCTGGGCTGCTCTGATCTGCCTCCACCCTCGGGGCGCTTTCCCTAATACAGAACCCCAAATCCCAGAACACGCCCTTTGCGCCTCCTCTTCTGCGGGGTCGTCTTTCAGTAAATTTCCACAGAGCGCTGTCCAGTTCCATCGTCCATCGCTTGGCCTTGAGTCCCAGACGCCATCCGCACTAGGAGTTACGATTGGCACATTCCAATGCACTCCCATGTCTGGCTTTTACTACATAAGTCAATTTGTGAACAAAGAGCTTCTCTACTAACGAGCAACTGTCCTTGCACCTGGGGTGACATCATGCAAGGCAGACATACTTCACATCTTTTAACTTGCAATTTACTACAGCCTAAAACCTCTACTGGAATAAATCCTTTTTGGCCTATTGCCCTTGGCTAACATAAGAAAATACCAGGCCTTTCGCCTCAACGATATATGCGAATTCTGGCCACTACTTCGGTTACACAAGCAGGTTTAAATCACAGTATTGACATTTACGTCTTTCTTTCATGTGTGGTCAAACTAAACAGTCTACAGACACGAATTCTAATCTACACGTTTTAACATCACATTGTTCAAAAGGACTAAGCTCTATGCATTGCTTCAATATATACATAAGATGCTTGTACATAGCTAACACTTCTATTGAAATCGCCATAGGTTATACAGTTCTTAATACATTGCACACAAAATACCTGAGTACACATTTGATTATATGCGGGTGCCAACTAACAGTAAATATAACGCACCCCTACAATTTTCAAACTTTTAAGCGCTACATCAGTTCCCCCCTTTGATGACATCCGTCATCACACCATTACATTTCTCTTCTTTAGAACTGATTTAAACCGCGCTAGTCATAACTTTGCCATGTCGAACTCCCTCCATTCTCTTAAGGCTCTCGTATTGCTGCTCCTGAAACTTCGCCATTCTTTTCTCGTTTGCTCTAAGAGCTCTTTCAACCTTGCCTCCTTGATACCACTTCCATGCTTTCCCGCATCCCCACAAACAAATCACGCAAACTACAACAATGATGATTGGCTTCAGCACTGATCCAAGAAATCCTCTTCCCAAATTCGCAAACCACGTTCCCACTCTTCCAAATCCTTGCCCAATCTTCTCCCACACATTCTCCTCCGTCAAATCCATAATCTCCTTGTGAATAGTCGTGATGTTATCTATGTACTTCCCTATCTCCTTCGTGTTGTCTGGAATATATGTGCAGCATTCCTGAACCTTCAATAATTTGCAGACCCCGCCTTCTTTGGCTAATAACACGTCTAAAGCAAGGCGATTCTGCATAACCATATTCCGTATCGACAACATCTCTCCAGCCACCAACAACAAGGACCTCGCCGTATTCATAGACAACTCATCAACTACAGTCGCCAACCTCCTGATCTTCACATCATTCAACACCACACCCATACTAGGTATCATTGCTCCGTATATGTCCCCAATCACTGCACCTGCATTTGTAGCCCTACGTCTTCTAGACTGTCGCTTCGTCTCTAACAACTCCAAGTCCTCTGTGTGATAAATCTTCGGAAATATGATAGCCAAATAGCATATGCCATACCAATTTGCAGGCAGTCTGACACACGCATTCTTTCCACATACATAATACACTGTCGGAATTACTTGTACCACCCCTTGCATAAAGTTCTTAACAGAGGCTTCCAAAGTGAAGGTCTGAGAACAGGTGCTATGTCCCACTGCGACCTTATCCGTATCGGATTGCGGCCGTCCAATACACAAATTCCCTCTCTGTACCTCATCTAACGCTATTGGTCCATAACTTCCCTTAGACTTATGAGCTCTCTCCTCCTCAGTCCAATCTACTGGGCTATCTCCGGTGTCTCGTGTCTGGGTCAATTTCCTATACCTGTCTTCTACTTGATCAATGAATTTCTTCTCCGTCTCGGACAACGCACATGTCAGGTTGTTCCTGTGAGCATGCGCCGTATCCAACTTCACAGTCGGTCTAAAATCCTTCAGGAGCCTGTCCTCTTTCTTATAATAATCATACTTCTTCAGATGTTTAATTGCTGGAACTTCAGGAAGTACCGTATCAAAATTTGAAAAGAAATACTCGAACTGTCTCCTGTCGTAAAATAAACTGAGTAATAAACTACAAGAAATCCCATATGTCAATGGGAGATGATGATACTTGATACCCTCATCTACTGAAGCAGGCAACTGCATACACACATAGCAATCTTTCACATCCATCGCATCAACATACTCGTACAGCAACTTTGCATAAGCATTAAGCTTAAAATCACCCCTCGACAAATCCATGTGGTGTCTGCGATCATCCCTCAACTTCGATATTTCCTGTTCCCTGATACTGACACCTCTCTGCCCTGGGGTATTAGGTGTGGGTGCTCCCTGAACCTTCCCCTCTTGCCTGTGAGCCACCATGTATGAACTTATCACTACTGCAAATATGGTGACTATCACAACTCCTATCAATGTGCCTATTATCAATTTAGCCCTACGATGTGGGTTTGCAGGATCTGCCATCTTCGGAATATGCTCAATGTCCAATACAGTCTCTGAAAGGGTAAGTCTCTTTCTCATTAATGTCTCTTTCGTGAACTTAGGCAACCCTCCCTAACTTTTCTTCGTTCTATAACGGAAAAATCCCTAATTTTGTTCTTCTTCCGCTCGGGTCTAGGTTATCTTCTTTTCTGCTTGCAACCTTCTCAAATCAATCTAACATAAGCGCTGGTCCCAACAGCTCCAGGACTCCCTGCAATATTTCGAGCTTAAGAATGATCAGTTCTTGTGGGTCTGGCACAGTCGTGAACGTCGGGAACTCCAAATTGTCCAAGATCATACCTCGAATGACACTCAGGAATGGCGGACTCGGAATATGAATCGTCAATATTCCTTCGATCTCCAACCCCGGAACTTTCAGCAACACTTCCACTCTCTGGAGCGGGACACTGTTGACCAATGTCATCGACCTCAATCTTCCCGTGCTCGGTAACCCGGGCATCAGTCACTGGGTATGCCCACTCTGGTGAGGCGTACTTCCGACTTGGCACTCTTGTTCTCTTTGATCTTCTCACACCTTGAGGATTCTCCTCGTCGCCTGATTCTTCTTCTGGTTCCTCCGAAACTGGTGCAAGATCTGTGTCCGCTACCGACCTTAGGTTTACCCGATTTGGTCTTGCGGGCCAAACCCTTTCTGCTTCGGTGGCACCTCCGGTCTTCCCTTCGATACCCTGTGCACTGATCTCCTCCTCTTCGACAGAACTCGATTCTGTACTACCCACTGCACCTCTTGCTCCTTCGCCTGTTTCTGGGTCAGTACTCCTTTCACGTCCTCCCCCAACTCGATTCAGTGCACCATCAGCCGCTTCAGCAACCCTTACAGCTTGACTGGCCCTCTCAGATGGTTCTATCGGCTCAGCTGGACTTTCGTTCTCGAGAGGGGCTGTATCTTCTAAGGGTGCTGGGACTCGGCGGGTATGGGAAGCATGCACCCAGTTCGGTAAACCTCCACACTTGACGGCTGTGTTCGTGACAAGGATCACCTGAAAGGGGCCACGCCACCTAGCATCCAAACAACTCTTCCTCACGTGCTTGCGGACTAGGACCCAATCGCCTGGGTCCAAGTCGTGGCACCGGTCACTCGCAGCTGGAACCGTTGCTGTCTGCACCTGCTGAGACACAGAACGGACCACGTCAGCAAGGCCTTTACAATAGTCCAGGATCATATCATCAGTGATATTTATCAAAGCAGTAGCAGGTATGGCAGGCAAACGCATCGCTCTTCCCATGAGGATTTCATGGGGTGACAACCCAGTCCTTCTATCTGGCACACTTCGAAGGCTCATAAGGACCAAGGGTAATGCGTCAGGCCATTTCAAAGACGTAGACGAACACACTTTCGCCATTCGAGCCTTCAGAGTTCCATTCACCTGCTCCACTATCCCTGAAGCTTCCGGTCTATAGCTACAGTGTAACTTCTGATCTATATGCAAAGCTGCACAAAGCAACTTCATGACTTCGCTATGGAAATGAGTTCCTCTGTCCGATTCAAAGGACGTCGGGAACCCGTACCTTGGAATGAGTTCCCTCAATAATAGTTTTGCTACTGTGAGTGTGTCACATCTGCGTGTAGGGTATGCCTCCACCCACCTGGAAAAGACACATACTATCACTAATATGTACCTCAACCCATTACACTTCGGCATTTCAACAAAATCGAGCTGCATCCTATTGAAAGGTCCACCTGACCTCCCTATGTGACTCAACGTCACAGCAGTTCTCTTCCCTACATTCATCTGTTGACAGGTGACACACCTCTGACACACGGTTTCAGCCACTGCCCGAAACTTCGGGTTATACCAAGTCTGACAAAACACTCTCATCATTGCATCCCTACCAAGATGTACAGCACCATGTATCAACCTCGCCATGGGATTCAACAAACTTTCTGGCAACACTGCTCGTCCATCATTCGAAACCCATATATCCACATCTCCCTTCTCACATCCGGCTCGTATCCAGCTGTCTCGTTCCTGATCCGAGACCCCTTCTTGAAGCTGTTTCAGTTCCTCCCATGAGTCTGCCATTGCTAACATCTGACCATACGCCACTTCCTCCCCAGTTTCCTCAATGTGGGTCTCCGTGAAATTGCATCCCTGTTCTGCACAAAATCGGGCTACTTCATCAGCATAGTTATTTCCCAACGAAACAAAATCGTTCCCCTTTGTGTGTGCAGCACATTTAACAACAGCAATTTCATCAGGACCTAGCAATGCTTTTAACAGTTTCCGTACATGTTCACCATTTCTTATAGGAGAACCTGAAGACGTCATGAACCCTCTCTGGGACCATAGCTGTCCGAAGTCATGAACCACACCAAACCCATACTGGCTGTCCGTGTAAATAGTTACACGGATCTTTTCCGCTGCCAAACAGGCACGAGTCAGAGCAATGAGCTCAGCCACCTGCGCGGAGTGTACTCCTTCTAAACAAGCGGCTTCAACCACCCCCGTGATGGTACATACAGCAAACGCTGCTCTCAGTCGACCAACACCGTCTCTTAAACATGAACCGTCCACAAAGAAAATCTCATCTGACACTGGGAGCGGTTCATCAACAATGTCTGGTCTTGGTTTGGTGCATAGTTCAGTCACATCGAGACAATCATGGTCCTCACAATCTTCCTTATCATCTATATTTGGAATAGGTAACAATGTGGCAGGATTTAAAACAGCACACCTCTTCAATATCACATTATCGGCTGCAAGGATAACTTGCTCATAACGAGTCAGCCTATTATTCGTGAGGTGCTGTGTTTTAGTCCTAGTCATCAACAATTCAACAGAATGTGGCACATGTACAGTAAGAGGATGACCCATCACAATGCTCTCACATCTCTCGATGCTGACACCTGTTGCCGCAACGGATCTGAGACATCCGGGCAACGCAGAAGCTACTGGATCTAAAGTAGCTGAGAAATAGGCAACTGGTCTACGGACACCTCCATGATTCTGAGTTAACACTGCTAATGCGCAACCTTCTCTTTCGCAGCAGAACAATGCAAATGCCTTGTTGTAATCCGGCATTCCCAACGCAGGAGCGCTACATAAGGCTTCTCTCAGCCTCAGAAATGATTTCAAACAGTCGTCGTCCCATGGTACCGGATCACTTACATCCTTTCGCGTCAGCCGCTGTAAAGGCTTCGCTTCAAAGGAAAAGTTTGGGATCCACTGGCAGCAATAGCCCACCATTCCCAAAAACATTCTAACTTCCCTCTGGGTCGAGGGAACTGGCATTCTTAGGATCGCATCAATGCGATCCGGAGACACCTTCCTTTTACCCTTTTCGGTTCTGTGCCCCAAATACTGTACCTCAGGTAAACAGTATTGCAACTTGCTTGGAGACACCTTGTGACCATTCTCTCCCAGGAAATTCAGCAACGCAATTGTATCAGTCCTGCAAGCGTCTTCTGTTTCTGACGCAACAAGCAGGTCGTCAATGTATTGCACCAAAACGGAGTTTTGTGGCAACACAAGACTCTCTAGGTTTTTCTTCAAGAGTTGATTGAAAATCGATGGGCTCTCCGTATACCCCTGTGGGATACGACACCAGGTTAATACACGATTTTCTAGTCTAAATGCAAAAAGAAATCTGCTCTCTTCATGTAGGGGAATCGAAAAGAATGCCTGACACAAATCAATCACTGTGAACCATCCAGCTTCACATGGGATCTGAAACAGTATCACAGATGGATTCGGTACCACTGGACAACATGGAACAACTATGTCGTTTATTTTTCGCAGGTCCTGTACTATTCTGAACTTTCCACTTGGTTTCTGCAGTCCCATAATGGGCGAGTTACATGGACTACCCATGATCTCCACCAGTATTCCCTGTCTAATCATGGACTCGATCACAGGTTTAATCCCTGCAATCGTTTCAGGGGATAATTTGTACTGAGGTGTTCTCGGGAATTCCACGTTTGGCTTAACCTGTATCTTCACTGGTTCCACTCCCCTGACTAAGCCAATCTCCTCTCCGCTTAGGTCCCACACGTCAGACGACACTGACTCCCTCAAATCCTGTGGAAGCTCCTCCACTGTCAAAGCTGGGTACACTTCCACACACACCCGCTGATTTGCAACCTTAAAAGTCGCATCCTCATCTCTTGTCTGCACCTCTACTCCTTTCGGGGTACAGTAAATTGTGCAATTGAGCTTGCACAATAAGTCTCTCCCCAACAAACAAACAGGACTAGAATCGCACACCACGAACTGATGTCGATCCCTAAAGTTTCCTATCCTGACTGGAATCGGTTCTGTCAAAGGGCTAACTAGCCTTTTGTTCGCTACTCCAACCACTTGTATGCTTTCTCCAGAAAGGGCTACCCCCGGAACTACTGCTGATCTTATCGTTGACCTGGTAGCCCCCGTATCTACCAAAAAGGTAGTAGGGTGTCCATCGAGTTCCGCTTCCACAAAGGGTCCTCTCTGATCTACCTCTAAAATGGCTCTAAGTAGGCAATCATCATCCTGGCCTAAACTTAACTGGGCCAGCAAATCTGCATCCCTCTCCTCTCCTACTTCGAACATGGGCATCTGCAAATAAGTCCGAGCTCCCTGCTGTATGTTCTGTATTCTGGGTGGCTGGGGAACCTGCACTTGCGAGATGCCGGTCCCCCCTTGCATCATTCTCGGTACAGTCACCGTCGGTACCTGTTCCGCCCCAGGGACCTGACCCATTCCTCCCTCCATCTGCGGCTGATTATAGGGGTTCAAGGGGCACTCGCGCCTCCAGTGTCCCACCTGGTGACACTGGTGACAAGCAGTCGTCTTTTTCAAGATCGCTACATCTATGCCTGTTCTAGGGTCCACGGGCCTCGGCCTTCCCTGACCCTGCACATTCTGATTCCCTGTCTGATAATTTCCCTGTCTCCGCACCACTGGACCCCCATTCGGCGGTCCCTGAGCAGCTTGCATCTGTATGAGCAATAGGTTATCCTTCATCTTCTTGTGCTTTGACTCAATCTCATCCGTGCAGTACCTAGCGTACCGCAAGATTTCATCTACGGGCTTATTCTGCCAACAGATCAAATGCTGCTGTATCATGAGACTGACCTCGGGCTTCAAACCCAGCACGAACTTAGACACAAACTGTCCCATGTCCTTCGTCTCCAGCTCGTCTAGGCCACTGTACTGCTTAAAAGCTTTCAAAAGTCTCTCATAAAACTCATGTACTGTCTCCTTTGGCTCCTGCACCGTCCTGTCTATTTTCACCCAATCAATATCTTGGGGTGAAACCTTCGATTTCAACCAGGTAATTACCTTCTCATACAGCCTCATCACTACTGGTGACGGACCATTTGTAATCAGGTTCCTATCAGGCTCATAGTCCGGCCAATCAACAGCAATTTTACATGCGTTCCACAGATCTCCTGGAACCACAATATCGAATAAGGTATTTAGGTCTATCCACAACACCTTCGAAATTTTGACAAAACGCTCAACTTGCTTGTACCACTCTGCAGGCTTCTCCCTGAGCCTGGGAAAATCATTCGTAAACGATGCCAAATCCCCCCTGCTCCATGGTACATGCACATATCCTCCATTCGCCACTTCCCTAAGGGGAAAGGTCTTTGCTAGTAGCAATCCCTCTGCCGGAGTTCCTCCTTCCGCTCCCCTTGAGGTCTTTTTCTTTGACCATTTCTCTTCCCACTTATCAAGCGTCAACCATGGCCGCATGGCTAAAACCAGTTCTCTAGTATGTGACCTCAGTCCAACAACCCTCTTCTCCTCTAGCTCCCGCTCAGTATAATGCATCCTATGACTTCCTTGCAACACCCTAGTCTTGGATAAATCCACATCATATTCCTTCGCCAATCCCCTCAATTTCTCGTGTGCCATTCGTGCTTTCCGCGTCACATCTTTCGCCACGAAAAACAGCTCATCTGGATTGTAAGATACTATCCTCTCAAGAGGTAGACTTCCATATATAATTTCATCTACCTCTGCCTTGAGCCTTACTATGTCTATCATCCCTGCCTTCAAGGCTCCTTTCAACACCTGACAACTTGCTCCACGTCCCTCATCATATTCGCATTCTGGTTCTTTCTCTCTCCTCTCTTCTGGTGTCTCTATGGGAGCAGAATGACTCTTAAAGCCATCTGGAGCTTTCCCCGCTTGGCCCATATTCCAGCTCATTTGCCTCTTTGGCGGTACCCATGACCTTAAATCTGATCTGGACTCCATCAGAGTCCTCGGTCTCTCCGATCTCTGGTCTTCCTCTCCCCTCAATGTGTCTGACACTGCTGCCAATGGTGTACTCCATTGTACAGGGCTTGGAGGTCGGGCCGTTGCCCCTTCCAACCCACTTTCCCCGCTTTCTCTCCTCGTTCTTTCTGCCACTCGTTCTGACCTCTCTCTTTCCTCTGATTCCGGACTGTATATCGACACAATCGGTCCAATGGTGACCGGTACCCTCAATGCATCCGGTAACCTCATCTCTCTTTCAATCCTCCCACTAGCCTCAGACTGACCCTGTGAACTCGCTGTTTCAAACGAAACCAACCCTTCTACTCGGGTCTCAGGTTGGATCGTTACCCTTCTAGTTTCTCCCCTCTCACCCCACCTATCATCCACTTCGTCTGGATTATAAGGAGGTGGTCTCTCGTCTAACAGTCTTTGTAATACCCCATCATCGGAGTCACTCTCCTCTTCCTGTGCCTTCACATGCCTTATCCCCATCGAGTCTATCAGCACGGGATACAATTTCTCTTCCTCAATTGTCTGCACTCTCCATCTTTTCTCCGCTGCGTCCCACTTGGCATCCTGAAATGCCCTAATCGACTTCCTCATCCTCTCCTGACTTCTTCCCTTTTCCTTATCATGCGCTGCTCTAATCCACGCATGTAATGCTTCGAACTGCGCCGGTCTTGGCAAGGGTCTTAAGGACCCCATCACCGTCTTCAGTTGGTACAGCACTGCTAGTCTAAATGAGCCATACCTCGGGAAAGCTAATTCCCCTTCACCTTGTGTAATCTTGTGCCAATTCTCAATCCAAACTATAGTATGTAACCCCACATTCTTTGCCATGTAATGTGCTGGGGTATCCTCGGGAGGGGCTTCTTCTCCCCCACGAACAACCACATGCTTATCGCCTCTACACAACTCTCGCAAAGCCCTAAGACACTTCATGATGAGCGGATTCGCTCTCGCGCTCTATTTACTTCTTGTTCTCAAATCCTCCAATAACAGCGCGACTCACACCAACCGGCCTATCACAGCGCGACACCCTCTGACGTCACCTTCCTCCGTTCGCAGCAGTTCCCTTCTCCAAACACGTTTCACGCTTACTCTCGTTCCATTCATACACTGAAATAACCGATTAAATTACTTCCCTGGCTGTCCGTCCACAGCCTCTGACTGTTCGTCCACAGTCTCTCGACCTTGTTGACCTCGCTTGGCGCCCGTCTGCCCCCGTCCGGCCAGACAGATCGCCACTGATAGGTTACTAACACTCCGATCCGCACACAACAACCCACGACCAGCGTTAAGTTGCCATACACACACACGTTCACTCCCCCTATCTCGGTCCAGGTGATCGATGGTACCTCACGATCTCCTTTGGGTGGTCAACAAAATCTATCTCAGGTGTCTTCTACACCACAATTCCCGGGCTGCGCGCGCTCACAGCCTGATCTCACAATCACACGACATACACATCAACTCCGCAAGACATCACACAACAAATCAACACCGCAATCTACAACATCTCATTTTCATACTCACTCCTGGAACTGCTGCTTTCGGCCGTGCTGCTACTCGCCGTCGATGCTCATCTGCTGCCGTCTGCTGCTCGCCATCTGATGATTCAGCATCACTTATCGTCTTTTGGGCCTCGAGGATCACTTATCCTTATCTAATCTTCCCTCGCTATCGGAAAGAAACCATCCTCGTTTGCTACCAACTGCTCCGGCCCATTTTAGTATCTCGCAATTATCTACTAGAACCCACTCTGGTCGTATGGAACTTTTTACTTGCCCAATAGCGTGGAGGGAAAAACACAATTATCAAAATTACTGTCCACAATTTGCCATAATCAAGGACTCGAAACTTAATCTCTTGGCTCTCTGGTTTTTATTATCAGCATAAAGATTTGAAGGTACAAAGTCCTCAATACGAGGCACAACAAGTACATAGGCACTAACACAAATGCTACCCTACGAAGAATCCGCATACGGCTAAAAATAACTAAAAGCACAATCTCTAAAAGCATGAGGTAGAAAACCACCAAGCAAATGTCGATACTAGGGACGCTGAACCATACCATCTCTGTCCCTACTCTGCACTAGATGACATCCCTACTTAGCAATCCCTTGAGACCCTCGTCGAGTAAAAGGTGTCAGAGTGAAACTTCCTGAGAAGTCATCACTTAGAGAGCTTGTTCTAAGTTGCCCCTCTATCCCTTCGCCTAGCCTTCCTCTGCCCTGGGCTGCTCTGATCTGCCTCCACCCTCGGGGCGCTTTCCCTAATACAGAACCCCAAATCCCAGAACACGCCCTTTGCGCCTCCTCTTCTGCGGGGTCGTCTTTCAGTAAATTTCCACAGAGCGCTGTCCAGTTCCATCGTCCATCGCTTGGCCTTGAGTCCCAGACGCCATCCGCACTAGGAGTTACGATTGGCACATTCCAATGCACTCCCATGTCTGGCTTTTACTACATAAGTCAATTTGTGAACAAAGAGCTTCTCTACTAACGAGCAACTGTCCTTGCACCTGGGGTGACATCATGCAAGGCAGACATACTTCACATCTTTTAACTTGCAATTTACTACAGCCTAAAACCTCTACTGGAATAAATCCTTTTTGGCCTATTGCCCTTGGCTAACATAAGAAAATACCAGGCCTTTCGCCTCAACGATATATGCGAATTCTGGCCACTACTTCGGTTACACAAGCAGGTTTAAATCACAGTATTGACATTTACGTCTTTCTTTCATGTGTGGTCAAACTAAACAGTCTACAGACACGAATTCTAATCTACACGTTTTAACATCACATTGTTCAAAAGGACTAAGCTCTATGCATTGCTTCAATATATACATAAGATGCTTGTACATAGCTAACACTTCTATTGAAATCGCCATAGGTTATACAGTTCTTAATACATTGCACACAAAATACCTGAGTACACATTTGATTATATGCGGGTGCCAACTAACAGTAAATATAACGCACCCCTACAATTTTCAAACTTTTAAGCGCTACATCAGTTGTATAAATATTCAAACAGGTAAAATGACTCATATCAGCCGCCCAGGATTCTACAGCTGTGGCAGGCCTGGAATACTCCAAAGTGCCACCCTAGTCGAACAGGCCGAGGCAATGCGTGTGGCAAGATGCAGGGCCCTCCTGAAAAGGGCCCTGGCACGTCTTCTTTTTACAAATAAAGCACTGGGCACTTTCCCACAGCAAGGAAGAGAGTAAGGGGGTATTGAGGAGAAACAGATGGAAGAAGGAAGTAAGGGAGGCAGGAAGACAGGAAATGCCAATTTCAAAGGAGGGGGATGGCTATTGTCATAAGGAATTTTGTGACAGGGGGCAGAAGGTGCCAGCGTAGACTAGTTTTTAAAGTCTCGTGATCGCTAGTGCCTCTGTAACTCTCTTGTGCTCCTCCCACGGGTTTATTGTAGTAGGCGCAGCTAGGGTTACAACCTGGTCATTTTTTTTATTGGGTATGGCCTGTATTTTTAGGTCCAGGCCCAGTAAAAATAATGGGAAAAGTGGTGCAAACTGATATTCTTTCCTTAGAAAACATAAACCTAAAATGCCAAAAGCATAAAGAAATCAAGTTAAAAAGTGTTTGAGTGTTTTCTAAATAATTTTCAAATTATTATAATAGCAAAAAAGTATCATTTCCTCTCTACAAAAGAATCCTGACATAAACGGCTGTTATATATATATATATATATATATATATATATATATTCACTTAAAAAACCATAGGTTTCACACATGTTATAGTTAGCTGGACATTTCACTCGTAAAAAACCAATGAAATTCCCCCGTTATAGTTAGTGCAGGCAACTATAACTCACGCGACCGCAATCCTCTGCTGATGACGTCAGATATTACATCACTGTATTTAGACACTTATTTACCCATGTCTTCTTCCATTAATCTTTAGCTATACATATATTACAAATATTTATTTTTCAGAAAGACACATATTTAATCAGTGATGTAATATCTGACGTCATCAGCAGAGGATTGCGGTCGCGTGAGTTATTGTTGCCTGCACTAACTATAACGGGGGAATTTCAATGGTTTTTTTCCGAGGGAAATGTCCAGCTAACTATAACATTTGTGAAACCTATGGTTTTTTAAGTGAATTTGCAAGGTTTTTTAAATGCTAATTCCTAACTATAACGTGTGTGAAACCTATGGTTTTTTAAGTGAATTTGTACGGTTTTTTAAATGCTAAGTTATGTATTTATTAATATTTTTTTTTTCAGGTTCTTCACCGTGCACGCACCGTGCGCGCACCCCGCACTTTTTCGAAAAAAAAAATTTTTTTTTTCATCCTTGGGGGTCCTTCAGTGACCCCCTGACAAAGGCTAGGGGGTCAGGAACTGTCCACCCTGCCCCCTTTTCACATTCTCCACCTTTGTTTTTCACTGCCTCAGACTGCGAGAGACAAAATGGCGGCCGACACTTCCTGATTTCAACCGACTGGAATGTTTACTGTCATGTAACCACCAATCAGAATTACTCTCGCGCACGGCAGCGTGCGCGTACGGTATGCTTACCGTACGCGCACGGTGCGCGCCTATAGATTTATATGTACTTTTAACTTTTCTCAGGAACTACTGAACAGATTGACTCCAGATATTCAAAAGGCACATCCCTGACCTGAGGACTTTCTCTTTGCCAAATTTCAAATAATTCTGTTCAGCCGTTCGGGCTGTACCTTGGACTAACGGTCCCTATGGAAAAATGCATGGGGAAAACGCATTTTGGGACCCCCTTTTTTCTCGGCCCCCGCTTGACTAATCACCCCGAGACTTTCAGGGTAGGAGCGGAGCGGAGCGCCCCACCTATTTTGAAAAATTTGCGAGGATTCGTCAACCGGCGCCAAAGTTATTCAAAATAGAATTTTCAGATTTCCTATGGAAACACGGTCCTAACTATAACTATCTACTGGCGACCGCCAGTAGATAATTACCTACTGGCGGTCGCCAGTAGGTAGTTATAGTTAGGACCTAGTTACTAAAGAAAATGACAACATTCTATTCCCAATAACTTTGGCTCCGATTGACAAATCTTCGCAAAATTTTCAAAAATAATTTGTTGTTGAGATCAGCTCCTATATTGAAAGTTTGGGTGTGATTCATCAAGGGGGGGCAGAGAAAAAATGGGGGTCCCTAAATGTGTTTTCTCCATGTTAATTTCCATAGGAAACTTTAGACAAGGCTACAGATCGAACGGGTGAACGGAATTACCCCCAAATTTGGCAGGGAGAAGGGTCTTGGTCTAGAAAGCACGCTTTAGTTTATTTGGTGTAAATTTGTTCAGTAGTTTTTGAGAAATATCGAAATTTACAGATATCGATATTTGGGAATTCTGCCATCTGATTGGCAGAGGCGTTACGAGCTCGAGCTTCTTGCTGATTGGCTGCGAGCGGTTGCAACTAGGAAGTGTTGGCGGCCATTTTGGAGAAGTGTGGCTCAATGGTTAGAGCGGCAGACCCTGATGCAGAGGTCTGGCCCGGACCAGGGTTCAATTCCCGCCTCGGCGGGTCTTGGGCTCAATTTCCCCGGACCCGATAATTCTCGCCTCAGTGCCTATTCTAATCATGGGTCCCACTCTGCAACTCTGGGCAATAGCTTTCTTAATCTCCACAACGGCCCCAACAGTGCTAGGATGCCTGGCTTCACCTTGGGGGTGCCCAGGAGTGGGCACTTCACAGGGAAAGGCCAGGAAGGGTTCCACAGCAGTATATGCACAGTGCCTGAGAGACCCTTTCGGGGGTGTGCGGAGCGCTATATAAATGCACTACATTTACATTTACATTTTGTGATTCCGTTGAAGCGAGTAAGGTGACAAATGGGGGGGAAAAGTGGGAAATAAGAGGGTAGGAGCACTGTGACCTCTGTGGGGGTGTTTAGGGTGTGCTACAGAGGGGGTGCAAAGCGAAGTATTTACCCCTACTGGTGTGTAAGTGGTGGGCTATGGAAATTAAGTGAGGTATTGGGAAGAGTCTGAAGCGGGTAAGGTGAGCTGGTGCGGGACTCGGGGATTAAAGCGTGAGCCCAAATTGTGTGTCTTATGCTGTGAAGTCATGTGCCGTGGCCGCTGCACTACAGTTGTGGAAGTAGTGTCCGGATGTAGTTATACGTACTTGGATGAACTTTTGTTTAGAACATTGTAGCTTATGTATGGTGCTTAGGTGGTGTTGTATAGGGAGTGCGAAGGTAAATCTATATGGTATTTGTAGAGCGCAAACTACTCACCCCTATGGGTGAGTAGAGCTGAGGATCAAAACGAGAGGTCTGTGCTGCAAAGTGAGATGGTCTGGCCGCTGCTCCACAGCTGTGTGGAGAATACATTTCGGCGAGGGTGCGGGAGTTGGCGTTATCTGGCCCTAAAATAGCGGGCCTAAGTTGTAAGTTATAGGGTGGCTCTAAAAAGAGCCCTTGTGTTCATTAGTTGGAGCACATATAAGTGCGGAGGCACAGCTTCAAGTTATTCAGGAAAACTCGGTTTCCCTGATCTGTGAAGTCTACTCCATCACTTCTGTATATATCCGCCATATCAAAACATATATTGTTGTTGTATATGGATCCCATTTTGTGCTCTCTGAGGTATGCAGAGACAGCTTTGTTGACTTTTTTCCGAGATTTTTCAATCTGAGAACAAAATTGTTTGGACCATTTCCACTTCTGTCTTTGGCATATATTGGAATATACAAAGACAGTTTGAGGCAAAAGTAACATCAATTGTCCAAAGGTGTCCTTCATAAGCATTTCCAAATCTACCCCAGTCAATGTGCCTAGGCCGTTTCCACCACAGTGCACAATCATGAGGTCGGGGTGTTGGAGATGCAAACAGGTTTTAACCAAAGGCAACAATTGGTGCCACTTCAATCCTCTCTGTTCAAACCATTTAATGTCCACATTTTGTAAACCTAGGTCTAAGTCAATACGTCTCTGTTCTGCATACCTCTTGCACCAGAAAACATAGCTATGTCCTACGATCCACACTAGCATTTTGAAGGTATGACAGGAAGGTATGGAAAGATGTCTGTAACTCATGCAGTTGCTTCGTAGAATAAGAGATATGTTTAAAGATGGGGAACTAGTTTCTTTTCGCATACAAAACGGTACCTGATTGGGAGATGAAAAGCATTGTTTTTTAACAGTAGGGTGCACATTCGTTTTGTGGAAAAGTATGTTTGTGATTGGTTAAGAAAAAGCAGCTTGCACGTACATATTGTAGTACATTTGGAAGGCACTCTTCGAACTTAAAACAATCGTGAACTTTTAACCTGCACATGCCGTTAAATGTTCGAGAAAATGTTGCAAAAAAATATCGTTAGGCTTACAAAAATGTATGAATTTTTAAACTCCACGTGTTGTAGAATGTTCTAGAAAGCGTCTTGATAGAATACGTTGCATTTCTGACTTCAATGTGTACTTGAATATTTAAAAAACTATTTGGAAAAGTAGAAAGACAGTGATAGAGAGAATTTTTGAAAGCTAAAAGAATCAAGGAACTATTGTAATTTGTTCTGGATTGCCTACTGGCGGTCAACAGTAGGTAGTTATCACTGTTAACGGTCTGAAAGTGCAGTGCTGCTCAGAGTGGCATGGTGGTGCTACACTCGTGTATGAAACCGAGAGTCTAAACCGTGAGGTCATTGCTGTAAAGTGATGTGGTCTTGTGACCCCCTGTGCCCCCACAGGCGGTCGCTCCTCCCACGCTGCTCTGCCGCTCGCCTGCCTGCTGCTGCTACCTACTGCCTGACCGCTGCCGCTGACTTCGGTAGATTACCGCTCACCTCTTCTCCGCCGCTGCCCTCCGCATCTTCTCAGGTTCCACCTTCCGCCTTCCGCCCGCAGCCTGCCGCCACTGCCCCTGCTCCTCACTTGCTCACCGGCCCCGCTGCCCCGGTCACTTCCTTTGCTTTTCCCGCCGCTGCCCCCGTAGTCCCGCCTCCCCTCCTCGCCCATTGGCCACCCCGCTACCGCCTCCCGGCTGACCCTCCCTCCCGGCTCCTACTTAAGGGGTCCCTGTCGGGCTACTCACTGTGACCCCCTGTGCCCCCACAGGCGGTCGCTCCTCCCACGCTGCTCTGCCGCTCGCCTGCCTGCTGCTGCTACCTACTGCCTGACCGCTGCCGCTGACTTCGGTAGATTACCGCTCACCTCTTCTCCGCCGCTGCCCTCCGCATCTTCTCAGGTTCCGCCTTCCGCCCGCAGCCTGCCGCCACTGCCCCCGCTCCTCACTTGCTCACCGGCCCGCTGCCCCGGTCACTTCCTTTGCTTTTCCCGCCACTGCGCCCGTAGTCCCGCCTCCCCTCCTCGCCCATTGGCCACCCCGCTACCGCCTCCCGGCTGACCCTCCCTCCCGGCTCCTACTTATGACGCCCCCTCAGCGACCGCGCAGCGGACGCGCGCAGCGGGAGCGCCGATTGAGCGCCGAAGGTGCGCCCGTCCGCGCCTGGACCGCGCCCAGCGCCAGACCCCCTGGTCCCCATGCCCGCCACCCCCCCCAGAGGACCTACGATGCCGCCACACTCATCGCGCTCAACACCGCCCGAGGCCTCGGATGCCACCGAGCATCCACCGCGACGCACCCATGGACCCTTCGCCTGCAGATCCTGCAACTTCTCCTGCCTGCGCACCTGCACCGCGCACACCAAGACGGACAGCAGCAACCACCTCAAGTGCATCCTGATCAACACCCGCTCCGTCCACCGACATGCCGTGGAACTCTGGAACCTCATCGACACCGCCGCTCCTGACGTCGCCTTCCTCACGGAAACCTGGATGAACGCCTCCTCAGCCCCCGACATCGCCATAGCCATCCCGGACGGCTACAAGATCATCAGGAGGGACCGCGTCAACCAGACCGGAGGAGGAATCGCCATCGTGCACAAAGACACCATTCGCATCTCGACTGACTCCATCGACGCATTCAACGCCGCCGAGTACCTGCACTTCCAGATCCACACCGACCCAAAGACTACCCTCAGAGGCACCCTCATCTACAGACCCCCGGGGCCGCGCACACAGTTCTGCGATGACATCACGGACTTCATCAGCCCGCACGCCCTCCCCTCCACCGACTACATCCTCCTAGGGGACCTCAACTTCCACCTGGAGAACACCAGCGACCGCAACACCACCACCCTGCTGGACAACCTCGCCAACCTCGGACTCAGGCAACTGGTCAACACCCCCACGCACTACGCCGGCCACACGCTCGACCCGATCTTCTCGTCCAGCAAACACATCACCTTCCACCACTCCACCGGACTTCACTGGACCGACCACAGCTGCGTTCACTTCAGCTTCAGGAAGAACACGGTCCACCGCCACCCGAAGCAGGTTCCCCACAGGAACTGGAGCAAGATCACTGCCGACCAGCTTACCTCTTCCCTCAGCCAGAACCCACCTGTCAACACAACGGACCCCAACGCAGCAGCCCGCAACCTCTCGCAGTGGCTGACCACCTGTGCCGACGACCTCGCCCCACTGAAGAAACCAAGCACCAAGCCCAGAAGCAAGAAGGCCCCCTGGTTCACCGACGCACTCAAGGACTCCAAGAAGAACTGCCGCACCCTCGAGAAGGCCTGGCTCCTCAACAGAACCGCCGACAACATGACCGCCCTCAAACTCGCAACCCGCAGTCATCACCAACTCATCCGAACCACCAAGAAGAAATCCTTGAAGGAACGACTGGACAACAACGCCCACGACAGTAAGGAGCTCTTCAACATCGTCAAGGAGTTCTCCAACCCCAGCTCCGGAAGCAACGACATCACTCCTTCACAGGACCTCTGCGACTCCCTCGCCTCGTACTTCCACCGCAAGATTGCCGATATCCACGTGAGCTTCGGCACTCCACCCCCGCACCCATCGGTGGAACTTACGCACCCCGCCGTCACTCTCCAGGCTTGGACCAAGGTGACTCCCGAGGACACGGCCCGCGTGATGAACACCATCCATTCCGGATCTCCGACAGACCCATGCCCCCACCATGTCTTCAACAAGGCAGCCTCCACCATCGCACCCCACCTCCGTGACATCATCAACATCTCCTTCGACACAGCCACCTTCCCAGAGAGCTGGAAGCACGCCGAGCTCAGCGCACTACTGAAGAAACCAACAGCGAACCCAACCGACCTCAAGAACTTCCGCCCAATCTCGCTCCTTTCTTACCCTGCCAAAGTCGTCGAGAAGATCGTCAACAAGCAACTGTCCGCATTCCTCGAGACGAACGGATCCCTCGACCCATCGCAATCCGGTTTCAGAGCCAACCACAGCACCGAGACCGCCCTCATTGCAGCCACCGACGACATCCGAGCCCTGCTCGACAACGGGGAAACAACGGCCCTCATCCTCCTGGACCTCTCCGCAGCATTCGACACTGTCTGCCACCGTACCCTAGTCCAACGCCTCAACACCACCGGTATCCAAGGAAAGGCTCTGGAATGGATCTCCTCGTACCTCGCCGGAAGAACCCAGAGAGTTCGCCTCCCTCCGTTCCGATCTGAGGCCATCGGAGTCATCTGCGGCGTCCCGCAAGGATCGTCGCTCAGCCCCACCCTCTTCAACGTCTACATGAAGCCCCTCGCGGCCATCGCACGCCAACACAACCTCAACATCATCTCCTACGCCGATGACACCCAGCTGATCCTCTCCCTCACCAGTGACCCCGACACCGCCAGAACCAACCTACACGAAGGGATGAAAGACGTCGCCGAGTGGATGAACATGAGCCGCCTGAAACTTAACACGGACAAGACAGAAGTCCTCATCCTTGGACCATCTCCCTCCGCATGGGATGACTCCTGGTGGCCCCCAGCCCTAGGCACCGCACCAAAACCAACGGACCACGCACGCAACCTGGGCTTCATCCTGGACTCCTCCCTATCGATGACCAGACAAGTCAATGCCGTCTCCTCATCCAGCTTCCACACCCTCCGCATGCTCCGCAAGATCTTCCGATGGATCCCGACCGAGACCAGGAAGACGGTCACCCAGGCCCTCGTCACCGGCAGACTAGACTACGGGAACGCCCTCTACGCCGGAACGACAGCCAAGCTTCAGAAAAGACTTCAGCGCATCCAGAACGCCTCCGCCCGACTCATCCTAGACGTCCCCCGACGCAGCCACATCTAGAGCCACCTGAGAGACCTGCACTGGCTCCCTGTCAACAAGAGGATCACGTTCAGGCTCCTCACCCACGCACACAAATCTCTCCACGACCTGGGCCCAGGATACCTCAACGACCACCTCACCTTCTACACGCCCACCCGCCAGCTACGATCCGCTCGCCTCGCCCTCGCGGCCGTCCCTCGCATCCAGAGAGCCACCTCCGGAGGAAGATCCTTCTCCTACCTGGCGGCCAAGACATGGAACTCTCTGCCTATCCACCTTCGGCTGACCCAGGACCACCTCGCTTTCAGGAAACAGCTCAAGACATGGCTGTTCGAGCAGTAGCAGACCCCCCTCCCCCAAGCGCCTTGAGACCCCTCCGGGTGAGTAGTGCGCGATATAAATGTCTTGATTGATTGATTGATTGATTGTTTATAGCATACGTGTGCGCAAGTAGTGTTAGTAGGCGTTTATACCATACAGGGAGTGGGAAGCGAACTACTGACCGCTACTGTGTGTTGATAGTATACCGGAAGCGGGAAGCGAAGTAGTTAGGCCTACCGGTGTGAAGACTTGGGGATGAAACCGAGCTGATTGCTGTAAAGTGATGGGCTCTGGGCGGTGTAGGATACTAGCCACTGTAGTATAAGTGTGTACGTAGTGTTAGTATGCGTTTATAGTATATAGGGAGTGGGAAGGGAACTACTCATCCCTGCTGGTGTGAAGACTCGGGGATTAAACTGTGAGCCTAAATTGTGAGCTCATTGCTGTAAAGTCATGTGCTCTGGGCGCTGTAGCATATGTGTGGAAGAAGTGTTAGTTTACGTTTATACAATATAGGGAATGGGAAGCGAAAGTCTTACCCCTACCGGTGTCAAGACTCGTGGATGAAACTATGAGCTCATTACTGTAAAGTCATGTGCTCTGTGTAGTATTCCATTATAAGTTATAGTAGAATGTTAGTATGTAATTCTACTAGAATCTAGGGGCATATTATCAAGGAACAGCGTTAAAATGATTGCTGCTTTAGCGGCAGGAAACTGCCGCTAAAACGGCGATAATGGGCTTGATAATATTCCGTGGAGAATTCCAATAGAAGCCCATGTTAACCCTTAGACAAATGCACAAACAGGAATACCCAGATCGATCCAACAGATAGGCAGCGACCCCACAGTGGTCTTAAGAGATTGGCCCCAATAAAACATGTTTGGCCAGAGGGGAGTGCATTTGCAAATCACAATAAAGTCTGATGCAATACTAAGGTAGGAACACTCAGCCAATCGGATACAACATGCACACCACATGCAGTGATCATGCGCTCCCCATGTCAGACATCTGGGCACATACCCACTGACCCCACCTTGCGTCCACTCATGGTTAAGACACACCTGTGCTCCTTATCAAATGTTATGTTAGTGGAATTTGTAACACGCGCAGATACTCCAGGGAGTGTGCCGGCACGAACCTTAAGGGGGGAAGGGAAATAGATTAGAGAAAAAGGTACGTTTTTAGATTTTTTTTTTTAAAGGGAGGGGAAAAGGAAGTGAATTCCAGGCCAGGGTGGCCTTAAGAGCAAGGGAACTGCCGCCCATCCTTTGCAAGCGAAAACAAGGAACATGGGCTAGGAGTACAGAGGCGGAGCGCAGATGTTTGGTTTGAGTATAGAACATAAAGCGTTTCCACAAATAGATTGGGCTTGTATCATATAGAGCACGATGTGCCATGACCAGAGCTTCAAACTTAACTCGCTCGGTTACGGGCAGCCAGTGGAGTGAGCGCAGATGCTGTCTTACACTGCTTCTGATTGGGATGTTAAACAGAAGCCTGGCCGCCGCATTCTGGACTACCTGCAGTTTGTTAAGCAAGTAGCCCGGTATGCCAACGTACAAAGTGTTGGCATAATCTATACGTGAAAGAATCAGGGCCTAAATAACCATGTCTTTGGTTGCTCTAGGGAGGAGTGGGAAACATTTCCAGAGGGATTCAAAGATTCAGAAGCAGTTCCCGGCAAGCCTCTTAATCTTCGTGGAAAAGGACAGATTCTCTTCATACCAGATCCCCAGATTCTTGGTGGGCTGGTCCGTTGAGGTGGGTGACGGATAGTCAACCGGCCAAAGAGAAGGATTTCTGATTTCTGCTTATTACATTTTAACTGAGCAGCGGACAGCCAATTAAAGACTGCTGTGAGACAATTTTTTGCCTAGAAGGTGGCACACTCCGATTTTCCCCAGGTAAACAAAAGCTGGGTATCATCGGCATATGCAATAATTTTGGCCCCCAGATTCTCTGCCAATTGAATCAAGGGAGTAACAGATGTTAAAAATAAGGGGACTCAGAGAGGACCCCTGCAGAACCCCTGTAAACACTCTCTGCAGAGAGGAAGCAAATGGGGGGAGCCAAACCTGTTGTGTCCAGCCCTATAAAAATGATTTCAACAAGCTCCAAGCAGTACCTGATATACCTATATCAGCAAGTCGGGCTAGCAGCATAGCGTGGGGAATGATATTGAATGCTGCCGAGAGGTCCAGCAAAATCAGAGTTGCCCTTCCGCCAGAATCCAAGCATTCCCGAATGGCTTCAGAACCTTCCACTAGAGCTGACTCGGTGCTGTAGGAGGCTCTGAACCCAGATTGGGTTGGAAGAAGAAGGCCCGCGCTTTCAACGAAGTCAGTGAGATGTTTGTTAACAACTTTTTTACAGACTTTCGCTGCATTGGGTAAAAGAGAAATGGGGCGATAACTCACAAGGTTCAGAGGATCTAGCTATGGTTTTTTAACAGTGGCAAAATCTTGGCCTGCTTCTACGCGGCCGGAACAAGAGCCTCCTGGAGGGATAGGTTAAGAAGCCTGTTAACTTCCGGATTAACTGTCTCTGCAACCTTAGCCAGTAGTATAGCTGCGCAAGAGCCTGACGGTGAGCTTCATTTCGAAGCCTTTAGGATCCTATGTGAGTCAGTCAAATTGCTGGGTTTAAAGGCCACCAAAGTAGGAAATGAGGCAGACGAAACCTCTCAAGGCAATGTCACGGCCGTGGCCTTGCTCCAAGTAGTGAAGGACGCCTGTATAGTGCGTATTTTATCAATAAAGAAACTTGAAAGTTTCTCGCACCAGGCGATCGAATAAGAGAGCAAAGTAGATTGAGCTGTTGGGGCCAGAAAGCTCTGAACAATAGAAAAGATTTCTTTGGAGTTATTTCTGGCTAGATCAATGCAAGCTGTGTGGCGAAGGCTTTTAGCATGGGCTATAGCAGTATAATAGATTTTTTGAGTTTACCTCAGCGTAAGCTTAGCCAAAGGACAAAATTCCTTGCGCCACAATCGCTCCAATTTCTTACATTCCTGTTTAAGTTCTTTGAGTTCAGGCGTGAAACAGGGCTTTGAAGGTGAGTACCTGGACCACCTGTGGAGGGGCGAAGGGCAAAGGAGATCCACTGTTTGCGAGATCCAGCTGGTGAAATTAGCGAGCACCCCGTCTAGGTCATTAGAAAGTACTGGCCTTGAGCTAGCCAGGGTATGACTAAAGATAAGAGGGTCAATTTTAGCACAGGCAGGGCTTTGACCACCAGTCCGGCCTGGATTGTAAGTGCCATCCGCCACCCAGGTAAAATAGGACATGAAAGACCAAAGTACTGGAAGGGGGTTTTCCACCATAATGGGCAAGTTAGGACAAATGGGGTCAAGAATATGACCACCAAGATGAGTTGGTAGGCTAACCCATTGAGTGAGCTGGGCAAGGCTCAGTAAATCTAGGAATTCCCGGGAATCTCCAGCATCTGCCTGATCTAGGTGGATATTCAGATCCCCAAGGAGAAGGTAGTGGGAGAACCATAGGGTACGGGGAACAATAACCTCCTCCAATGTTTTAAGAAAAGCCCCTGCTGGCCCCAGGGGCCTGTAAACCAGAGTGCCTCCCAGTGAGAGATGTGAATAAATGCAGATGCTGAAATCAAGAGCTTTACACTCTCCCAGCAGTAAAGCTTTGCAACGATGGAAGGTCCACTTATCGCTATAGATAACTGCCACAACCCTACCTCTGCCCACTGTACGGTCTGCTCTAAAGATCTTATAAACTTCTGGAATGGCCATAGTAACTATAGGATTGGAGAATTCATTCAGCCATGTCTCAGTGATGAGCAGGAGACCAACTGGCTTGTCCGAGAGGAGGTCAGATATGTCGTGGTAATGTTTCCTTAATGAGCGAGTGTTAATCATGGCAGCATGAATTAAGAGTCCCATCTTACCAATGCTAGGCAGAGAACTAGGCTGAGAGGAGCAGACTAAACCAGAACTCAAGTAGTAGCCGCACCTAGGGCAGGCAGTTGAGGGGTCCACTGACACCTCCCATTTGCTAGAGTAGGAGCAGGGGCGCGGGCATAGTATCCGCAATTCATTGCTTCTATAGATCTGCCGGCTTTCAGTTTGGGGGGGAAACGGGCAGCATGCTGGTGCTGGCCGCTTCCGGGCCGCTGACGGGCAAAGACAGGCCCGTGGTGCATCCGCACAGTGCGCATACTTATGGGAAATGCCTTTGACAACTAGAGAGCGCACTGCCCAAAATGGCGTCTCTAGCTGTCGACCGGAGGCGACCAGGGAGTGGTAGCCAGTCCGAAATCTCTAACTCAGATGAGTAAGTGTGACTACTAAGACCAAGCCCCCCTATTAGAGTTCCAGGCATCAAATTCATACAATGTCGAAGCGCAACAGTAAATGTACATCAATACAATAAAAATGAATTAAAATAGTATTAAAATAGTTGCGTGCAACTAGGCAGAGAATCATGTGCAAAATAGCACGAAGAGCAAACCCCTCAAGGCACTGGCGTCCGCACAGCGCGCATACTTATGAGGGAGAGCCATACATGTCCAGGTCTATGGTCCAATGACTGGCCACAGATTTCTGTCTTCAAAGTAAAGTACAAATTGTTTTATGATGCTTCGTGTATGTATAGAAAGACAGCGGAAACCAATGTGCAGTGAGGCATTCTTCAGACTTGACTATGTTGCCTGTTCTCCCAGCCGCTGCATTTAATGAAACCAACTGCTCCTAGTTGCCAAATGCCTTGTCTTTAAATTTTTAACAGTAAGTTCATATTCAAGAATAAATGCTGCATTGGTTCTGAGTACACTATCAGCTGTGCAGCATGGCCTTGCAAGGCTGGGCACCACTCAGCAACAGTTTTAATGAAGCTTTCTGCTGTGCACCAAGGCTCTGCGGGACTTGTGCCGGTATGTGCCAGATATAATGGAACCTTGAGATAGAATAGGAAGAGTTCTCACTGATGCCGTCCGAGAGTCCAGGCCCTTTGGGGAGCACCTCTTAGGGATCAGGACTCACTAGTCTTTCTCCTGTATCTTCCACAGGTCCAAGAGTGTTCTGTTGAGGGGCTCTGGTGGTCCAATATTTATACCTGGTGCCAGCCTTTGTGTGGTGGAATCCCTGTCCTAACTGCGCATCAGGTTCAGGAAAGTTCTTCCTCTTTCCCTTTGAAGGCTCCAGATGGACTGGGAGTGGCAAAAGGCAGGGCAGGTCTGGTATCAGGTTCCTCTGTGTGTGTATGAGGCAAAGCCATTTGAAGTGTAAGTGGGGTCTGGTACAGCCCCTCCCTGTTCATGCTGCCTGCATGGCCCATTGTAAGAAACTGGATTATTGGTTAGAAACGGGGAAGCCCCACTCAGACAACAACCGCAATTGTTTTCAGTGTGAACTGAAAAAGCCACTAAATTAACCTATGGTTAACCCTCTGGTTGTTTGGCACGAAAGAAGTCAGGGTTAACTTAGAGGCAAAGTGTAAAATATTAATGCAGCACACAAACAGTAATAAAGTGAAAACACAACACAAGAAACCTGGGAATAATAGAGTAAATTGCAATAAATGAAATGATAGTAAAATAACTAAAATCCAATCAACAGAACTCAAGATATTCAATGTTAATGTTTTATTTTGTTAGCTCATAAAAGCACAAAGCATCACTCAATGTCATCTGCTCGGGGAAGGTCACAAGTTCAGGCCAACCGTGATAGAGTATGGGTTGGATACAGGGACTGGGTTAGCACCCCTGAAGGGTTACCGCCTCAGTCCGACATGGTGAGTAATGTTCTGGGGTGGAAAAGGCCGCAAGTGGGTAGAGCATAGTCAGGTAGGCTCTGGTTCTGAGGGGAACGAAGATGATGAAGTTTATGAACAACCCTGACATGTCCCGCTGCACTCAACCCTACCTGTTGACCCTCATGTTCTCTGTTTTCAGCTCAACAGAGGAAGTCAGGCAACCAGGACAGGGATCTTTGATACATTCCTTCCTCCCCAGGAAATCAGGAAGTGGGAACGACAAACCCCTTTGAATAGTAAAAGTGGTCCCTTTGATTGGGCCTCGTCGCTAACCCATGTGGGACCAAGTTCGACCCTCATCTTTGGAAGCGGGTGGAGAAGAATCGAGGAAGTCCCTTATGAAGATGTGGAGGGAGAGAAGGAGATGCCACAATGGAACCCCAAGGACCGAGCGAGTGATGGTATTGCAGGAAGGAGAGAAGCTTGACCTACGGAACGATACCAGCAACAAATCAGGAGGCCACCGGCAGAATGAGGCATCCCGCCACACTCCTGGAGCAGCGTGGCTATCCCAGGTTCCCTCTCATCTCCTGGGAAGAGACGGGAGTGGGAGGTTGATTCAGCAAGCAGGCATGGGAATGGGGCCTGAATGCCCCTTGTACTCTTTCCACTGTCTATGTCATCCTGTGCCACTCGAGCTACATCCAAATTTTCTAACACTCCTTTTGGTGAAGTTTTCTTTCTTCATTCATTTTCCTGGTCTAATCTCATACCACATGCTATCGACCACAATTTGAGTTTTCCCCACAAAATTCCTATATTCAGTTTGATTGAGTTTGAGATTCTATTGTTATTCCCAGTGAAGATAACTAGGTTCAGCTTGGGAATTCCTTATCCACGGAATGTTTCTGTTTCATGTGCACTTGGTGAGGGGGTTAGCAAAATAAATGATCTGAGCACCTCTCTAAAATCCCAGGAAAAAGATATAAAACTAGCCTGATATTATACATTTACCAGTGGTCTTTCTCCTTTATTTGAGGTGAACATCTAATCCCAGTGGCCCAGACTTCCTCGCACCTAAAGAAGGAGAAGAGAAGAAAATTCCATATTAGTCCAAATTGGTTGCATCCAAGATCAAATAAAGTAAACAGATATCACAAAACTTAGTGTCACAAGTCCTAAATCCTGCACCTGTAACATGCCTCATGGATGATATGTGCTGTAGCAATAAGAGCAGGCTGGGCATCGCGGGCTCTTTGCCGCTGTAGCTCGAAGAGCCGGTTGAGTGTCTCAGACAAGTCATGACCGTAGCTTCGTATTCGTGATGAATGCAGGCTGTCATTGCTGAAGTGCAGCTCTTGCATTGCCAGTAGTCCCTGGCAGTCTCTTTCAGTCAAAGAGTCAGTCTCACCGGAGCTATGAGTTAGCAGTCATCACAGGTGGCAGAGTCTTGGTGCGAACGAGATGTTCTTGGTCGTGAAGAGGACAAATTTCAAGATTTTCATCTTCTCTCTGTGAAGAGTACACTCTGATGCTAGCCAAGGGCCCAGAACTGGGGGGGCACCTCTTGGGGATCAGGGACTTACTGCAGCAGAGGCCAGCAGGGCTCAGGCAGGTCCAGTTGCAAGTCAAGGCAGTTCAGTGCAGCAGGTCAGCTGGGCAGTTGCAGGGAGGTCTCTGAAGCTTGCTGCGTCCCTTTAGTTCACATAGGAGGTCACCCTACTGACCCACGGAGTCATTCTGAATAGTCTGGGATGAAGGCAAGCAAGTCCAGCCTTCCCTCTCAACCAGCAGGGAAGCCCCCTGGCAGCAGGACAGTCCTTCTGTGACTTCCACAGATAAAGGAGTATTCTACTTTAGTTATTTTACCCATACAACCATACTTTAAACCATTACATTAATAAAAGTACAAAATATTAAAACCATTATTACAAGTCCGCTTGTGATGGTGTTAAAAGTTCATGGGATATGTGGTGGGCAATGCTATATAGCTCTATTCCAGTATATCATGGGTGTGGTAGAAATGATGAAAGGCAAGTGTTCAAAGCATCACCTTTCTAGTTTCAAAGATCCAACCATTTCTTGAATATGTCTCTTAGTACAAAACTCTACTCCAGACGGCTTGTTGGTCTAAATGTCCTGAATGTCTCTCAACAGTACTGACACTTACTTCGGTGCAAAGACCAAACAGAGGCCTAACGCCTAAAACTCTGAGGTTTAAGTCAGCACCTTCTAAGTAGAGACAGGCTGGCTAATCTCTGCCTTGCCACCCCCAGAAACCAGTCCAACCAAGCAGGTTAGACATAGTGCCTAGATATGGCTTGACCACAAAGGACACAATATAGATAATTTTAAATTGTTTGCTTACTTATAGTGCATAACTGATCCCACCTCAGCCCATCACTGACCAGCTTTTCAATCATAGTGCAGGCAGGCTTCTAATGCACCAATCTACCAAGTTAATCTATGCCGTATGTGATTTGTACAACCAGCTCTGCCTTTTTAGCTAATTGCACTTACTTTTAAGGGACTGTAATCCCATAACTATGATAAGAAATCTCATGTTACAACAAGCATTGGTAAATGCATTATGTTTCGCCTAAGCGATTAATAATATTTTGTTGGGGTAGGTTTTAAGTTGATGTGCATTTGTGCAATATCAGGGGCTGTGCAGACGAAACCTAAAAATTGCCTTAAGTTCACATTTCACACCCTCCAGTGACCCCAGAGGAAGGTTCATAGTCCAAAGTGGTGTTGGATATACAAGTTTATGGAGTGTTGTCTCAGACAGGAAACATACACCATTGGAATGGTAGGCCACCAGGCAATCAAAAGGTCCCACAAACGGAGGTGTGAATTAAATATGGCATCCTGGAACAACGGGCTAGTAACGCAGAAAAGGGGGATACAATGCCGTCATTGGAGTGGGAGAAGGGCAAGTTAATCAGAAGGTGGGAGAAAGGGCAGGGTAGTACACAGTGGCTCAGAGGGAGGCAGGGGTGCAGCTTTCACTAGTGCCCTATGTGCAAGGCAGAAGGGCCCAGGTGTGTGAGGAGCTTACTGCCACTGTCCCTCAACTGACTGCCTTTACTGCTCAACCAGTGGGGTCAGCCAGGCCACGGCTCTTGCTTGCAGCGGTGCAACAAATGCAGCTGGAGGATTTCAGAATGATTCGGAGATTAAACAGGGCAAAATTAAAAGAGAGAAACAACAGGAAGAGAAAAGCATAAAGGAGAACAGATCAGTAAACAAGTACACACGATGACAAATGCACTCAAATGTGTACATGCAACTGAGTGCCTGCAAGTGAGTGCTTTATTTGGGGGGGGGGGGCTAGTAATAAAAGGCATGTTGGAGGATCTCTATCTAGATAATACCAGCGCGTTGAGCCCACGGCACTCGGGCAGCACAGTAACTTTAAAGCAAGGGTGTAGCTCTTCTTTTTCACGATCATTGCTTGAGACGCTTAAAAGAAGTTCCACCAAAGTGCATTAACACAGTACTTCGTAGATGGGAAACTGATAAGAGAAACACACACAGAAGAACAGGAAATAGAATGCTACAAACAATAGAAATGAGGAAAAGTAAGTTTAAAAGCACAAGGACCAATATTAAGTGATGGCAGGATGTAAATCCCTTTTTAGGTATATTTAATACAATAGATTTCACAAGCACAGCACTGCGCAGGCAAAACCTAAAAATTGAGAGTGCTGTTAGTTATACGACTCAGAGTTTATAGTCCGTCCTACATAAAACACAACAATTTGGCAGCTCAACTACAATAAGTTACTTTACATTAACCTTTCTTAATTTTCTTGTGAATGACCCAATGGTTCTAAAGATTCGACACATCCATGACAGAGCTCAAATCCTAAATATAATTAATATAATAATCTAAAAAAGGATTATAAAAGACATATTGCTCTCAAAAGATCCAATCACATTCTAATAAAAGACACATTTTCACAAACACAAAAAAAAAAATGTACAAACATAAGACTTAGCTATAGTGGACTTTTGCCAGTCAAAATCTGGGAACAAATGGTTAAATGTTTTTTTCTACATAGATTACGCCTGATTGTGGGGCGTAAGGGTTGGTCGTTTGTGTGGAAATTGTGTGCAAGATATGTCTTTGCCCACGGATCCAAATTGGAGTTCCTGTTTGACAATTTCTGTTGAAACCAAGTGCACACAAAAACAATGGAAAAGTATATGTTCAATTAGCAGATATTATTTAAAACAAGAAAAATAAAATAATCTGAATTTCACTTTATTATGCTTTACAATTGCCAATGTCTACACCCAATCTTGAATATTCATAAGTATTTAAAAAACCAATTATAATTTTAAAAGGAACATGAAACAGTGGTATGTGAACCCTGTAAGGCTTAAAATAATCTGTATATGTCAGTGGGTCTACTCCCCCATCTAATTGGGGAATCTGTGGATGCTTAGAAAAGTATATAATATTAATAAATTAATCTGGTGTATATAAAAAGAAGCAAAATGTAAAACTAAATATGTTCTATAATGAGAAAATAATTTGAAATTGGAGGCTAAAATGTAAGTTATTATCGCAATATTGATTCATGGGATCAGTGCAAGTATATCAAACAGAATATATGGATGGTGGGTAACCTTAATTGAATTTAGAAAAGCTTCACCGTTCCCATTAAAATCGAAATTTTGATTTTATTTAATTGTGTTTTTGAATTAAATTAAATATTTCATTATTTGTTTCTTTATTTGTTGACTGCTTGTTTCTGTATTTTTCTGCATTATTTTGCAGTTCAAATATATCTAACACTGCCGTAAACATAAAGTATTTTTTTTTCTGAGATTCAGATAAAGGTGATATTTTTAATCAGACCAGAGAAGATGTCTGGAGCTCTCAGTCACAGCGATGTAGTGTGTTTCCATTCACTCATAAGATTGTGTGCATGAAATTTGCTGCAAAATCAGCTCTTAACTCACAATGATTGGTCTCAAACAAAAAGGTAAGGAATTCTCAAAATGTCAGATATCTTCACTAAAATAATTATTCACCCAACTTCCGGTCAGCGCTCCGCCTGTGGCTTCCTAAACAAGAACGTGGTTAAGTCACCTTCACAACTCAGATTTCCCAGATGTTTGACCTTAATTTAATTTAGATAAGTAAACTGTCCTCAGCACACGTAAATAGTAATTAGACTTCTCAGAATGCACGTTGTGAGCAACAATTAAACACAGGTAAGTAGAGTCTTGTGATTTTCTTTCTTTTATTTTCTGGTTCTTTGGACAGCCAACACGTGTTTAGTCGCAAACGGTGAGGTTCTGTAATTCTCGAGACTGACTCCATTTTATTGTGCCACCATTTTGTGTTGCCCAATCGTAGGCCTGTGAAGGTAGCCTGGTGAACAAAGTGGCCTGGCCTTCTTAGTCTATGTATACATTAACTAGGTTTCTTTCTGACTCTGGAATGAACTGTAAGAAACTGACCTCTTCACCTGAAACTGACCTCGCAAAGCCAATTTCCCTGATCGATCTTTGTCTGAGATTGCCAATCAAGATACTGTACATGTAATCATGCCATGCCCTGCAGTGCCATATAAATCAGGTTAACCTTTGTGAACTATGTAATTATAATGTTTTGCCCATATCCTGTTAAAACCCAAAGGCTACTCACCTGCTGACCCTCCAGATTTTCCATTTGTTTAGGAATGTAATTGGTACAACTCCATTACATGCCTGGGGCAGGATAAAGAGTATATAACACGTGAAGTAAGACCATTCTATGGACTACCTCATTCAGTTGCTACGGCTTCTGTGTGACGTAGTCACACTCATTTGAGTTTAATAAAAATGTTCTTTTATATTTCAGCTACTGTGCCAAATTCTTTATTATTGGTTTGAATGGACTAAGTATCAGTGAGACCCCTGAGAAGACAATTATATTTCTTCAACGGGGCAATACTCCAGCGATTTTATCAAGGCTATGTCTTTCTTGAAGTACAATTTATTTTGTGGTGATACTTCCAACCCACAAAGGGGATTTCTGCAACTCGCGACGTCTCACTCTGCTGAGAAAAGGGCCAAGGGATTCAATTGCGTCCCAGATTTTGAAATTCTTGCATCCGGTATGTCGAGTGTTTCTTATCCAGAAGTCGCTCCGTGTGTAAGCCTGAGTATAAGATACGTGTGCTAAGGACAGTTTACTTTTGTATTCATTTGGCTTAGGCCGATATCCTGGGGGGATCAGTGGTGCTCCTCACCTTTCAGCACCGTTACTAATATTAACGAATAGATACATATTTGATGGTACTCTCCTGAGTGGCGCCAGTATTCCTATATTTCAAACCACTGCCCTGCGGTTTAATTTAGAAAAGCTTCCCTAGTCCCGTAAAAATCATTTTTTTAATAAATTTTTTTACTGGGCAGAGTAAAAAGCATAACACATAAAAGGAGTATTAAAAAGGAACACTAATACAGATAACCAAAGTCATACTTGTCAGGGCTCGAAAAATCCACTCGACCGCTCGCATATGCGAGCTAAATTTAACGAGGGCGAGCTGTTTTTAGGTCCTACTCGCCCGTTCTGGTGAGTAGGAAGACAAACTACCTTTTGACCTCTGTCTGTGAAAACGGAGTAAATGTGACAAGATAACAAGATTTAAAGGCATTTCTATTGCTCACAAAGTTAATGAGCAATAAAGATGCCTTTAAATCTTGTTATCTTGTCACATTTACTCCGCTTTCAGAGACGGAGGTGAAGTAGGTTGCAGTTAGGTCGAGGAGATTTTTCAAGGTACTAGTCCTGCAGGACTAGTACAATATTTTGGATTTTTCGAGCCCTGCTTGTACAATCATCTCCATTAGAAAACAGATATATTACATTGTCAAAAACTATTTCTTAGATAACAAAGTACAGGTGCTAAAGTGCCGATTTTTCCAACCTTCCTCTCTGGTATATTATCCAGATATACTTTCCAAAACATTTGTCTATTACATTGACTTAGCTTCTATCCCGTACTTTACCAAAGTGCAAATGTGCTTACATAAATTGCTATAGAATCATCTAGGTGAGTTTACCCTTGGAGATCTTTTTCCATCTGATCCAAATACTTCCATATTGAGATAAATCTTTTAGTAGCTCCCACCCTTTTCGGATAAGCTGCTCGTATTTTTTCAATCGGCTCATGTTTTTTAAACCATTCTAAAAAGGTCGGTGCTTTGGTTGGTTTCCAGTTCTGGAAGATCAACGAAAGGGCCACCAAAGAAGAAATTGATAAAAACATCCCCCCTCCCCTCTGCTTAGTAATTGAGCATGATTTTGTTTTAATAAACTGAAAAGTGCTAACTCTGGCTCGGGTTCTACCCTACTCAAGAGAGCACGGCTAAGTTCAACACAAATTTTCTCCCAGAACTGGCTCAGCCTTGGACATATAAAACAGATATGCAACCAGCAACCCTCTCTCATCTGTTGACATCGGAAACATTTATCCTCCACCTCGGGATACTTCTAATGAAGTGCTTTAGGGGTGTAATAAGCCATCCAGCGAGATAAAAACACCATTCTTTTAAAGTTTGCAGCTCTCAATGCCTTACTACCATGGTGTGAAATGATTTGCCACTCCCCATTTGAAAATTGGCAAAGTGTTTCTTGTTTTATCTTTTCAAGAAAACTGGCAACCATTAGGGGCTCCCCTTGATTTCGGAATAATCAATACCAGTTCCGTATACCTCGCAATTTAGTTCTAAACAGAGCGACTTCAAATTACAATCAATATTTTGATTTTTTTAATATGTGTTTGTGAATTAAATAAAATATTTCATTCTTAGTTTATTTGCCTGATGATTGTTTATTTCTGTATTTTTGTGCATTATTTTGTAGTTTAAATATATCTAACACCGCCGTAAACATAAAGTATTATTTATTTCTCTGATTCAGATAAAGAATATATTTTTTATCAGACCAGAGAAGATGTCTGGAGCTCTTGGTCACAGTGATGTCGTTTCTTTCCGTTAACTCAAGAAGTTTTTGTGCGCAAAATTTGCTGCAAAATCAGCTCTTAGCTCGCGAATGATTGGTCTCCATCAAGTAAGAAATGCAAACAAGTATTTGCAATGCAATAGGTCTCGCATTTGCGAGAGTTTGAGCTATTGGCATTATAAATGACAATGACTTTTATTTATGCATTTTGAAAACCTGAAAGCTGTGCTTAAACAAGCACTTTGTACTTATAGTCCTTGCATACGAGAAGCAAGGCTGGCATTAACTGCACCTCTTTTATTGCCAGCCTTGCTTCTCGAAAGCAAGGATTATCCGTACGAAGTGTGTGTTTATGCACCGCTTACAGGTTTTCAAAACACAAGAATAAAAGGCATTGTCATTTACAATGCCAATAGCACAAACTGAAATATGAGAGCTATTGCATTGCAAATGCTTGTTTTAAATGCTTTATTTTTAGTGATCTGCCCCAATTATAAGTGCGCTCGTTTCTGGGGACTTAGGGGCAGATTTACAAGCCCCTTGCGCCCCTTTTGCGTCACTTTTAACATGGGAAAAGTGCACAAAAATGGCGCATGGGGCTTGTAAATCTGCCCCTAGAACTTATTTTTCAACTTCGGATTTTGACCTAGAGCAAGTGAGATAGAAAGTTAGAAAAGGAGTGAAGAAAGAGAAAGAGAAAACAGATGAAATCTAACTTGCACGAATGAGTTAAAGAATCAGCAGGGTGGAATAAAGACTGGACAGTCTAGTGATTAGTCACTAGGCGTCATAAATAAGCCCCTATGCACTTGGTATCCTCCAGTGAATGTATGGCTCTCTGAAAGCATGCACATTGCATTTGAGTACACATCTGAAATAAGGCTATAAGCAAAAACCAAATAAAGGTGGTTTGAAAAAAAAATATGAAAAGCTTGAGGTTTTTTGTGTGCAACTGAACCATTTACGTGTAAGACATGGACACGTGTTAGATCAAATCCTATTAGACTGTTAAGGTTTTGGGGTGTTTATTCTTTCAACTGAATTAATTAGATTAACCACCAGTTGAGCCTTGCGTGTTCTGCTTTTAAGTAGACGAAACGCTTCATGTGAGATCGAAATGAAGTAGGCAAATACATTTATAATTAGTAGCGAAACTATGAAAAGTAAAAAGGGAGCTATAGTTTCCAGGGCTACCACCCAGGGACTGTTTTCTGCCCTCCGTGAGTGGCTTGTGAGATGTTGGTGGCCTGCACCATGTGCAGGTGGGCAACTAGAGCCAAATTTGTGGGGGGGGGGCTGAAAAAGATTTTGGGGGGGGCTAAGTCTTCCAGCCATAGGCAGAGTGGCTGTAAGAAGGTTTGAAAACACAGCAAAAGCCTCATTAACGAGTAAATGGACTTTTAAAGACCTGTGAAGTACTCGGGTCCGGCTGCAATTAGACGGACGCCAGCCCGCGAGTCGGGGGGGGGGCTGAAGCCCGGTGAGCCCAATGGGTGTTGCGCGCCTGACCATGTGTGTGTCACGCTGTGCCCTTCACTCTGTTCCTACACAGACCCATTCTGTGAGTTTATCATTGTGAAAGAATGTTCCTGCCGGCTGCCTTCAAATTAGCATCAATCCCGTCTGGTCTGTGAGTTTGTTAACTGCAACAGTGTGTCGAGTACTTCCAGGGTGATATACTATATTATTGTTTGTACTGAAAAAAAGGCAAACGTTCAGACATTGAACCAGTTTCACTAATTATTACATAACACCTAAAAACGAATTTGGAGAAAGTTACTGCGTCAAAATATGCAGTGCCAGGAAGTGACTCAGGGACAAAGCTTCCAGCTTTTGCGAAGCTGCAGGATGGGACACGCCTGGCCTTATCTTAATCTCCCCTCTGACTGCCCATACAAGTGAGCGCCGTGCTAAATATAAAGCGCGGTGCCCGTATACAAGTTGCGTGCATCATAAAATAAATGTTTTTAAAAGCGGGCGCAGTGCTGAATATCCGCGGTGCTCAAATACATACAATTAGAGTGCGAGAGTAAAAACAAATTAAAAGCTGGTGCTGAATATAAAGCCTGGTGCCCGAAAATGAAAGAAAGCAAGACAAAATAGAGTGCCTCAATAGGAACATATGTTAAACATATATATATTTTTTTAAAGCAGGCGCCGTGCTGAATATCCACGGTGCTCGAAAACATACAATGAATGTCCGTGAAGTGCAGGCACTTCCTGGCTCAAGCCTGCAAGAAGAGAAGGAGGCGATTTGGCTCAGCCCCGCCCCCGATTACTGCCATTCATCAAGCTTGTTCCATGCCTTCTTTTAATCACTTACTCTTTGCTAAAATGTGTGGTTGTTTTCTGAGCATCGGCGCCAAGGTTTCTGCTTACGGACTTTCATTCTAAAAGTTATTCGCACACTAATTATTACATAACACATAAAAAAGAATTTGGAGAAATATGCAGTGCCAGGAAGTGAGGGACAACAAAGCTTCCAGCTGTTGCGAAGTCGTGTGTACTTAGCTGCAGGACGGGACACGCCTGGCCTTATCTTAATCTCCCCTCTGACTGCCCATACAAGTGAGCGCCGTGCTAAATATAAAGCGCGGTGCCTGTATACAAGTTGTGTGCATCATAAAATAAATGTTTTTAAAAGCGGGCACCGTGCTGAATATCCGCGGTGCCCAAATACATACAATTAAAGTGCTAGACAGAGCAGTAACGGAGGGCCCGGGGGTTGCGGCTCAGGCGTGGTGGGGGCTGCAGGCAGTCAGCGGACTCGGGCAGCAGATATCCACGCGGCTCTCAGTGTTCCCTATGCGAGACCTACAAGACAACAAAGTAATCCCTACATCAAAAGATATCGCCCCTCAGTGTAAGTTTACTGTAGTTGGTCGATGCTGCTTCCTGCAGAAACGGAAGTGACCACTAGCCAACAATGAGCGAGGTAAGAAAAGCAATGCCAGATTTCACCAATGGCAAGCGACAAAACAAAGAGAAATGCAATGGGTGGAGTTTCACTAGTATTACTGATTACTGGATGCCTCGGAGAGGCAGCGCATGCGCTGCCTGTGCGAAACCTAAAAACTTCAGATAACTGCCCTTCTCAATCTTTGCGAAAATTTTCATCCTACTTCCGGTGAGCGCTCTGGCCGTGGCTTCCTAAACAGCAACGTGCCTGCGTCATGTCCACAACTCAGATTTTTTATCAGTGTACATCTTGTAAATCATTCTGTCAATTAAAAATTCGATTTGATTTGTTCATGATCAGAAAATGACATAGTTGATGCTATTTCCAAAAACAAAAGATGTCTGTAGATAAAGAGCTTTTTTTTATATTTTCAAGGTGTGCGCCAGCCGGGAATCGAACCTGGGTCGCAAGACACGGTAACTTGCAGGATACCGACACACTACTGACGCAAACTGCGCATGTTCGTTTTGTTTATTTGATGGATGATTTTTCATAGAAGTGATTATCGTGAGCAGTCCTTTTAGATATAACCCTAGCCATGAGAAGTATGAAGAATATTTCTCTGGTTCAATGACTTTGTCTCTTGGGGCATCCATCAGATATTGTACCCACTTGCATTTCAGCTCCCACCAGAATTCTATTTCCAAAGAAATATAAACGCATCTCCTAAACGGGGTCTGGCACTTTGTGCAATAGCTGCTATTAAATCCAACATTTTATCCCGGTTTGAATGACTGAGCATCAAAACACATCTATTTTCAAACCAGTCTGGTCCACGCGGATCCCACCGTTGAGAACAGTCACTAAACTGCCCCTCTGACTAAGAGACATGACTATTCCTAAATCAACGCCCTGAGCAGGGAGGGATTGTAAAACAAAAGTCTACCTTTGTGTGTTGACTCGATGAATAAATGTAAACTCTGGACTCGATTCATCAAAAGGGTACTCAAACCTGCTCTATTTGTTGTCCTTCTTTGTAGATGAAAAGACAGGGGCTTCTGAGACAAGGCTGCCACTGCGAGGACTTCGCTCACCACATGTCCTTCAGGGAGGCGGAGCTCACAGGCTGGCCCAACGTCAGCTGCCAGATGCCCAGTGGTCGGCTGTGGGACACCATATCCAAGGATCCACCGTGGTGGCTGCTACCAAGGCACATTTCTGCCAACATTAAAGATGCATATCTCCCAGTGGACCATGAGGGCACTACAACAGCCCCCCAGGTCATCCATGGACCACAAGGACACTACAGCAGCCCCACCCAGGTCATTCATAGACCACAAGAACACTACAGCAGCCTCCAGGTCATCTATGGACCACGTGAACACTACAGCAGCCCCTCAGGTAATCCATGGACCATGAGGACACTACAGCAGCCCCACCCAGGTCATCCATGGACCACAAGGACACTACAGCAGCCCCCAGGTCATCCATGGACCACAAAGAACACTACAGCAGCCCCCAGGTCATCCATGGACCACGAGGACACCACAGCAGCTCCCCCCCGGGTCACACATGGACCATGAGGACACTATAGATGCCCTCCCCCCAGGGCATCCATGGACCACAAGGACACTACAGCAGCCCCCCCCCCCCCCAGGTCATCCATGGACCACAAGGACACTACAGCAGCCCCCTAGGTCATCCATAGACTACGAGGACACTACAGCAGCCCCCCAGGTCATCCATGGACCACGTGAACACTACAGCAGCCCCTCAGGTAATCCATGGACCATGAGGACACTACAGCAGCCCCACCCAGGTCATCCATGGACCACAGGGACACTACAGCAGCCCCCCAGGTCATCCATGGACCACAAAGAACACTACAGCAGCCCCCAGGTCATCCATGGACCACGAGGACACCACAGCAGCTCCCCCCCGGGTCACACATGGACCATGAGGACACTATAGATGCCCTCCCCCCAGGGCATCCATGGACCACAAGGACACTACAGCAGCCCCCCCCCCCCCCAGGTCATCCATGGACCACAAGGACACTACAGCAGCCCCCTAGGTCATCCATAGACTACGAGGACACTACAGCAGCCCCCCAGGTCACCCATGGACCACAAGGACACTACAGCAGCCCCCCCCCCCAGGAAATCCATGGACCACAGTGACACTACAGCAGCCCCCAGGGCCATCCATGGGCCATGAGGACACTACAGCAGCCCCCAGGTCACCCAGGGACCACGTGGACACTACAGCAGCCCCCCAGGCAATCCATGGACCATGAGGACACCACAGCAGCTCCCCCCCAGGTCATCCATGGACCACGAGGACACTACAGTAGCCCCCCCAGGGCATCCATGGACCACGAGGACATTACAGCAGCCCCCCCAGGACATCCATGAACCACGAGGACACTACAGCAGCCCCCCTCGGTCATCCATGGACCATGAGGACACTACAGCAGCCCCCCAGGTCATCCATGGACCACGAGGACACTACAGCAGCCCCACACAGGTCATTCATGGACCACAAGGACACTACAGCAGCCCCCCCAGGTCATCCATTGTCCACGAGGACACTAGAGCAGCCCCTCAGGTCATCCATGGACCACGAGGATACTACAGCGGCCCCTAGGTCATCCATGGACCACAAAGAACACTACAGCAGCCCCCAGGTCATCCATGGACCACGAGGACACCACAGAATCTCCCCCCGGGTCATACATGGACCACGAGGACACTACAGCAGCCCCCCGGGCATCCATGGACCACGAGGACACAACAGCAGCCCCCCCACGTCATCCATGAACCATGGTGTCACTACAGCAGCCCCCAAGGGTCATCCATGGACCGCAAGGACATCACAGTGGCCCCCCAGGTCATCCATGGACTACTAGAACATTTCAGAAGCCCCCAGGGTCATCCATGGACCGTGAGGACAATTCAGCAGCCCCCCAGGTCATCCACGGACCACGAGAAAACTACAGCCCCCCCCCCCCCAGGTCATCCATGGACTGCGAGGACACTACAACAACCCCCCAGGGTCATCCATGGACCGCGAGGACACTACAGCAGCCCCCCCAGGTCATCCATCGACCGCGAGAACACTACAGCAGCCCCCCAGGTCATCCATGGACCACAAAGAAACTACAGCAGCCCCCTCCCCCCAGGTCATCCATGGACCACAAGAACATTACAGCAGCCACCCAGAGGCATCCATGGACCGTAAGGACAATTCAGCAGCCCCCCATGGTCATCCATGGACCATGAGGACACTACAGCAGGCCCCCCAGGTCATCTAGGGACCACGAGGACACTACAGCAGCCCCCCCAGGTCATTCATAGACCGCGAGGACACTACAGCAGCCCCCCAGCTCATCCATGGACCACAAAGAACACTACAGTAGCCCCCCAGAGTCATCCATGGACCGCGAGGACACTACAGCAGCCCCCCAGGAGCATTCATAGACCATGAGGACACTACAGCAGCCCCCCAGGGTCATCCTTGGACCAGCAGGGCACAACAGCAGCACCCAGGGTTATCATGGACCACGAGGACACTACAGTAGCCCCCCAGGTCATCCATGGACCACGAGGCCACTACAGCAGCCCCCCAGGTCATCCATGGACCACGAGGACACTACAGCAGCCCCCCAGGTCACTCTCAGACCACAAGGACACTACAGCAGCCCCCCAGGCCGTCCATGGACCACAAAGATATTACAGCAGCCCCTCAGGTCATCCATGGACCTCGAGGACACTACAGCAGCCCCCCCAGGTCATCCAAAGACCACGGTGACATTACAGCAGCCCACCCAGGTCATCCATCGACCATGAGGAGACTACACCAGCTTCCCCCCCAGGGTCACCCATGAACCACGAGGACACTACAGCAGCCCCCAGGTCATCCATGGACCACAAGAACACTACAGCAGCCCCCCCCATGTCACCTATGGACCACGAGGACACTACAGCAGCCCCCCATGTCATCCATGGTCGACGAAGACACTAGAGCAGCCACGAAGGCCATCCATGGACCACAAGGACACTACAGCAGCCCCCCCCCAGGTCATCCATGGACCACGAGGACACAGCAGCAGCTCCCCCAGGTCATCCATGGACCACCAGGAAACGACAGCAGCCAGCCAGCCCCTCCTCCCGCGCATGTCACCCTGTCCATCTATCGAGCATTTCATTTCCAAAGGAGAGCACATCCTGGCATGGGCCTCCCTGGACCCTCCAAATCTACCGCCAGGTGCCACCCCATGTGAAGACTGCCACACAAGTGGGTCCCACAGCCTGATCACAGGGCTCAACGCAGTGGCCACAAATATCCAACCTGCAGGTGACAAGGTTCTCTCTGCCTCCTGCCCATTGTGTCTCATGGGTACATAATGGCACCAAGTGAAGGCTTCCACCACACTTGTGCACAATCTGCATGGGGAGGGACCTCCCTCCCTACCACACACTGCATCATCAGCTTGGGCTCGGCACCAGTTGGCATGGTATCGTCACTGAGACCAAGGTTTGGGGCCATACAGCTAAGAGGGGGTGCTTAAATGGGAAGAACGGGTGGGCGGAGAGTGGGTGATTGGCATCTATGGGTGCGGAACATAGAAGAAACAGATATATCTATTAAGTTGTTCTGCCCAGACCTTGTTACTCCACCTTAGCATCTCATAACATGAAGTCAATTTTCATTTCAAACCCCATCCCATCTGTCTGTTCCCACCCACCTCTTCCTGTTTCAGGGAGGGGCTTAAGAGGGGCCAAAGCGGGTGTTAAGTTAACTGCTTATGATGTTTACTTCTTCATCACAGCATTCAACATATGAGCTCTGATCACTATGGAAGGTGCACTCTCATTCCTGACAGGCAGCCGAAATAGCTCAGTTGGGAGAGTGTTAGACTGAAGATCTAAGGGTCCCAGGTTTCGGCAAGAAGCTTTTTTCTTTATTTTTTATTTATTTCCCACTTCGCCAGTCTTTTCCCTGCGCTTTATTCTTCCCTCCTTCACATCTCTCTCTCTTCCTTCATCATCCTCCTCTCACAAACCTTCATTCCGCCCTCTCTTACCCTCTGTCCTTGTGTCAACCCTCCTCCCTCATTTAGCCCTTCGTCAGTCACACCTCTGAAACAGGATTGGATTCACACAAGTAGACGTTGTAGATAGATGTAGGAATCGTTTATTAATCTTCCATCCACCCTTTACACGGAGCGTCCAGCCATACAGCCGTCCGGATCAACATAACAGTCTTCCCCAAACCCTGCGACGGCGGTGCTCCATACTCGAGCTCCGAGGACATTCAAAGATATACATAAGGCTCACATCATGGCAGAACCAATATCACGCGCTGGTCGCGAGAGAGACGCCACCAGCGCGTGAGATAGTCCGACCATTACAACACCTTCCCCCTTAAAAGAAAACAAAAAAGAAAAACCAATTGAAAGCAAATACAAGGTTTACAAATAACAAGGTAATACAACATACAAAAGTAAAGGTGAACAATTAATATCTGATGTAATCCTCAAACCTTTTTGGGGCATTTATAACGCGGCCCATGGAAGAACTAGCGCTCCCTTTAGCATTCACAGGTAAAGAGGAAGAGCCACACGCTAACTGGCTGCCACACGTCACCTGAGAAGAGTGAACCATTTTGTAGGGACCGGCAGAACCTCCAGAAACCAACCAGTGACCCCAATCGAGGTCATCATCACAATTCCTATGCCTCCCTTGTAATATCCTAACTTGATCAGGAGAAACTTTAACAAGTTGTCTTTTGTTCCACCATACCTTATTTTGAACAAAAGCAGCCCCCTTTGCTGACCTTAAATACCTGTTCTGGAAACTTTGACTCCCCTTTTTTAACCATGGTAGGTTTTTTAATAAGGACCCAGTCCCCAACCATCACGTCCTCACCATTCAAACGGCATTTCCTGTTGAAACTCTCTTTCATAAGTAACTGCTTGGCCTGTACTCTCCGACAAATGTCCTCAAAATTGACTCTAGATTTGGTCGACCTATCCTTTAACCAAGTTGGACATAACGTTCTTTTGGCCTCCCTACCCCTCAACAAAGTAAAAGGTGGTATTCCAGTCGTGCAGTGAGGCGATGTGTTATAACTCCAAACCTTTTCAACCATGAATTCCCTAACATCCAACCCTGAAGCTAGATCAGTTTGAATACCTTCTTTCACTACTTTATTACCTCGTTCAACTAACCCGTTTGAAGTGGGAGAATATAGGGCCACTTTAAGATGCTTTATGTCTAGTTCGTTGAGAAATTTACACATTCTATCAGAAACAAAGTGTGTGCCGTTATCAGTTACGATAGTCTTGGGAGGACCTTCTAACGAAAATATTTTCCTTAAAAATGAAATTGTGGAATCAGTATCAGGGGACCTAGTAAAACAGTGGTACATCCATTTAAAAAAATAATCGACTGCTAGTATGACATATTTCTTTTCATGGTCTAAGATAGAATAAGGGCCAGAAAAATCCAATCCTAATTTTTCCCATGGGCCTTTCGGAAACTCTGTAGGATGTAAAGGCGTTTTAAGTGTCCGCCAATGCTTGTCTGATAGGAGACATTCCGGGCAACTATCAATGACGCTCTTGACTTGTGAGTCCAAAGAAGGCCACCAATAGTGAAGCTTAATTTTCATTATAGTCTTGGTGGACCCTAGATGACCAATGTGTGCCTTGTTGATGATTAAAGGCCGCACCCCTGCCGGTGGGACAAACTTATCCCCCCGACGAACAATACCATTCTCCACGGACAATTCGTCTGAAACTTGTGCGAAAACGCGCAAATCACCATTCAGATACCTAGATTCAGGCCAAACCTGAGTTGAGTACTCTAACACCTTTTTCAAAATTCCATCCTTCTCACAAGCTGCTTTCCAATCATTCTCAGTTAATACAGAATCATATTCATGAACTGCGTCAATTACCGCCACACATTCAATATCCTCCAATGCGAAATCCTCCTCATCGTCCTTGTCCATAAGCAACCTGGACAAACAATCCGCCCTGAAATTCCTCCCAGCTTGAATATGTTTATACTCTTGTAGCTTAGATACCAGTCTCATTAATCTTGCAGACATATTAGTAGAGTTAACTTTGTTGAAAATAAATACCAAGGGATATACATAAGGCTCACATCATGGCAGAACCAATATAACGCGCTGGTCGCGAGAGAGACGCCACCAGTGCGTGAGATAGTCCGACCATTACAACAACCTCTGGACCTTTCCTCTTCATCTGTGCAGCGCAAGAGATGTTTTCCTCCCGCTCCTCTTCCGCACTCGTATTTATCAATAATGCACAGCAATATCATGTGTAACCCGCCCTCTCACTATCCCTCCTCTCCGCCCTGGTTTCCAGGACCCCATCAAGCAGTTTTGATACATTTTGGAGACGGGCAACAGGTTAAATGATAAAACTTCACTTACCGGGCCCCGCGCCGCCTCCACTCCTGGCAGGGTCCCGCATCAGGAAGCAGGCATCCTCCCTCCCCTCCCCTAAGCCAATCAAAACGCTGCAATGGAAGCATAGTGATTGGTGCAGACGGCGCCCAGCCAGGGGCCTGTAGGGAGGCCATTTTCTCTATGTAGGCCATAGCCTACATAGAGAAAATGGAGAGTGTGCATGACTGGTTTGGTCGGCCCTAGAGGGCCGACCGAACCGTCAGGGCCCAGAGCATTGGGTTAGCCACTCCTCCCTGACCCGCCCACCCGCAACCAGGCATACGTTCTGCTTTCTCGCAGTGCGAGAAGCAGAAACATAAAATGGTATTTAAAATGCCATTTTATGTTTCTGCTTGCACTGCGAGAAAGCAGTGGGGCGACGCTCCTCCGCCCTAATGGAGGAGCCACCCGTGCGTGCCAGTGATGGGTGAAATATCCGTGGGGCAGCCCTGAATCTCATCTTGATCAATCTTTTGCACCATTAGGTTGCGTCATTAATATGCGCCATGAAGCAGGATTTTGCACCGCTATAGAGGCAATGGTCGGAGTTAGCAGTTATGCTCACAGCTTTGTCCCTGGTCAAGAGTCTGGAGGGGGCACAGGGCACTGGCATCAGTAGAGAAGGCAAAGGAGGCGGGCATCATATCCAACAGTACTGAAGGTGCCAGGGGTTTAACACTGAAGGGTCATTGGGTGGAGACTGAGCGTGAGGTATTTGGTGGAAGTTCAGGAGATCAGGACAGGATTCCTTGGACATTGGTCTGTCCCTGAAGGGTCATTGAGTGGGGACTGAGCGTGAGGTATTTGGTGGAGGTTCAGGAGATCAGGACAGGATTACTTGGACATTGGTCTCCCCTGGAGGGTCAGTGCAAGCGTTTCCCTCACCTGAGTTCTCGTTTTCCTGTAAGTCAAGGTTTTTCTTCTTCTCTGCAGGGCACGCAAGGATTGGGAATGTTTGCGCCAGGCATCAGGTATAAAGTGGCTTGATGTCCAGATCTGGGCACGCATAGGGTATCGCTCTTTGGGAGGTGACTACTGTCATGTGCCCTGATTAGAGAAGGCTGGCGAGGGTGGCAGCATGCTGGACTGTAGGTGAAAAGCAAATCCCTTCCTGAGACCTTCAATGGAGAGCGCACGCTGGCACCTCCTGGTTAAATTGATCTTACAGCACGGTTCACCTGGGCCTTCCTCTACGTCTGTGTGACACATGGGTGGTGAACGCGTGTGTACGCTGCATACATGTGGTAGGATGAGCATGGGGTGAGTGTGTAATCCTGGCTCCATGGAGGCAGAAATCTATTCTGGAACACTCTGTGCAAGTGGCCTCCAAGATGGCGGTCAAAGGTGAGCCTTGTCAGGCAGGGATGAGAATTGGAAGGAGCCCTGGGAATCTTTCTGAGGTCCATTTGGAATGTACCTTGATCCAACGAAGGACGGGTGGGGTCAAACTGTCCAAAGCAGAATCCAGCTTAGGGAAAAAGGATTTGATGGAACATTTAGGGAGGACATTGTATTGACTCTGAAGGATCCTGTTTCTTTTGACTGGCGCCGCCGCGGTGTCCGGTGTAGCCACAAATGAGACACAAGTAGAAATAGTTCCTAAAAGCATCCTGGATTCTGTGTCCATCTCGAGAATAGTGACCAAATCCAGAACCTGCCTGGACCCCACTCTGTTCAACCGCTGATCAGGCCCAGTGCACCCACCACAGATAACCTATTGCGGTTCTCTGGTGAAACCGCCCCGGTTGTAAAAAGTCTACAGACCCTGTGTACACAAAGTGCAAAGACTCCCTCACACCTGTACAGCAATGAGTGGATAAAGTGCTGCAGATCGGAGCATATAAATTCTCCCTACTTCCACGGACAGAGTAAATCCACAGTTGCACGCACATACATTCATCATACGCTAGGGCCCATCACACTAACATTCATTCTATTACTCTATCCACACTGAATATATGAGAGAAACCTAAACCAATCTGCATCTAAAACGAGGTCAATGCGACCTTAAAGAAATTGTCCTGAGTCATGATTTTAAACATAGGAAATACATCTGAAACTCAATAAATGACAAGGAAATAACCACCCGACACTGGAATTCAAACAAATGTCAATTTTTATCTAAATTAGTTCAAATGAAAGTCAATCAATAGCAAAATCATTATTCTCATAGTGACCTATTCTAGCTAAATGGGTCAGGACAGGTCTCTCAGTAAAGTCTCCCGAGTCGCCGTCCTCTCGATCAGCAGCGATCCTCACGAGCATAGGTTCAGGAAAAAGTGGCCTTAGACCCTCTCTAGTCTAACATTATTTATAATAAAACTTGCAAAATAAAAGTAACAAACAAACACTAAACGTCCGTTGAGCCGCTGAGCAGAGCGAGCAGGAAAGGATGTTGTCTGGCAACATTTAGAAAACCTCCGCTCAGAAAAATCACAAAAATAAAAACACGGAAGAAGGAAACTCGAGTTAGGCAATCGATACATTTATGAATGCTCTTCCTTGGAACCATAGCGAAGCCACCACACACTATCAAAGTTCATTGTGGCTTTATTCTCCTCCAAGGGCACTTGGCAGCAAGCCCGGAGCTGCTGTCCTCACGGAAACTTTTAATTCAGACAGAGGCTGTGGTCAGGTGACTTCCAACCATGTTCAGCAAGGCCTCTCGTCACATTTTCAATCACTCGAGTGCAGGCTGTAAATAGCGGCCATCTTGGTTTAGGCCAAAACGGACCATCTTAATTAAAAGAAACACAAAACAACGTTACCACATCGTAATGTTTATACAGTGTTAATCCCCACTAATACCCTTATGTGTATGTAATTATCTAGCCGTCTGCAACACAAAGAAGCATTAGAGCACGTTATTTAAAAGCGCAAACACGAAACAAATAGCACTTTTGCGACACTCATTTAATTAATTTGCTCACCAATTTAGTTTACATATTAATAAAGCAACATAAATGCATTCCCGCGTGTAATTTTCTCTCATTAGTAATGTTGATTAATAAAGACTTCCAACAAAGTTAGTATTTTAATGATTATAAATCAGCAATTTTAATCATGACATATAACGTAAACTGGAGTTTAAATCTCAACAAATTTTCAATAGAAAACCCTGCTCCAGCAATAGCCCCTCCCTGCCCAGTGCACTCAACACACTCTGTACGCGGGTAAATGTCCTGCATGTGAGGAGGAGTCACTGCTCACAAGTTTTGGCCCTTATGTGATGTAAACAGGGGGGCTACTGGGGGGCTACAGGAGGGCTTCATCAGGGCTCCCAGGAGGACGGACTGCACAGAGCCCCCAGGGCCGGACTTGGGAACCAAAAGCAGTTCTAGCAAAAAATGCACAAACCAATCCTGCCCCTTGTGCTCTTTCTCAAATAGAATGAATTAACTTTTCTGTCATAATTTGTATCAAAACGACTCTGGGGGGACTCGAACCCACAACCTTTGAATGCCTTCACAGTCAGCCTAGAAGTCCAACGCGCTATCCATTGCGCCACAGAGCCACCTGTGGAAGCACGCGCCTCTGAGGGTACTACTGATGGAAGTGAGAAAGTGTGATGGTCGTGTTCGATCATATTCTTTTCAGTGAAAGTGCAAACACATCACTAAGCTTGAGAGGGAGGAGGACTGCCCTAGGTCGAGTTACAGGGTCTCGGGGGGTGTGGCGTATTGTGGTCCGGGTTATATTTACCTCCCGCTGGAAGTTTCTCATGGCTGGCGATTACTAATAGCCATCCAAACAGGATATGAACTCATGCTTACATGTATCTTGAAGTTGAGCCCGCCCCTCTTTTGCTGTCAGTCACCCTACAGAACAGTAAAACTTTGGCCCCGCCGACTCCTCCCTGTTTCGGGAGAGCCCACGTGGCCGCGAGGCGTGTGGTAAAGTCAAACCGAAGCTTCCCTCTGCGCTTTCTACTGGGTTTAAGTTCTGATAGTGAATTATTAAAACACACAGTGCGTCCACATTAGTGATCCGTGTTATACGAGGGTCACGTGACACATCTTCCACAACCTGCTCCTCCCGCTAGACTGACATGTGCTCGGGTTGGAAAGGCCAGTGCACGTTGAGCACTTTTGGTTTTCGTCTGCATTATTCGCATAAAAATCTTTCCTTTGTTCATTCTTTCATCCGTCTTCTTTCCTCACCAAGTCCTTCTCCCCCAGTCACTGCCTCCCTCTTCCCTTTCTTTCGTTCCCCTCTCCCTTTCTCTCTCTTTCTTCCCGTTTCCCCACTTTACCCCTCCCCCGCTTTCCCGGTCGTTATTCATACCTGCAAGAGTCGAAACACGTGAAACCAGCAGCAAAAAGCGACAAATAAACAGGAAAACATCTTATTTGTTTCAGAATCGGCAGCAGGCGGTTGCTGACAGAGGCGTAGCTAGAGCTTGTGGCGCCGGGGCTATCCCTCAGATTGCCGCCCCTGGAGAGGGGGATGAGGGGTGCTGGGGAAAAAGGACCGAGAGACACATAGTATCGCCACTAATAGTTACCTCGATCATGCAAGTTACATGCACATACATGACACCGTCCAAGGCTACACAGTTAACTACACCGGTGACCGGCAGTACAAAGTAGAACACACAGACTGCCACCCTGCAGGATTTCAGGAAGGGCCTAAAAACATGGTTATTCGATTAACGTCCCTAATCAGCAGCACCGCCCCCACCCTCCAGCGCCTAGATACCCTCACAGGTGATAAGTAGCGCTATGCAAATCCTGTTTGTTTGATTGATTGACACCCGATTTCCACACATCGTTTGAGCGCTACATTAGTTTTATCTGTAAAATTGTATGTCTTTGCAAGTTAAGTGACCACTTCAATGGAGATTGTGCTGTCTATAAATGACACAGCGCGAACACACCATGCTTTAATGATATATGTTCAACATTGTGAGTTCAGTGATGAAGCACTGATGGCAGCGACGCCACTCTGAAAATTGTTCGAGCACCACTGGGTGTTCCCAATCCTGTTTCTCTTGGTTATTACCTTCTCTGACTCAACGAAATTCTAGTCCCCCTCCCATATGAATGTGTCACAAGCCCTCTGGACATTATTAAGGCAGGTATTGGCCTGATAATGTGGTAACCAGATATTTTACTCATTTGCATTTTTAAAGAAGGGCGCATGTTGTGTGTGTTTTTAGTGTCTCACCAGAGTGACCAAAAAGAGAAGCCTGCTGTGGTAGGCCCTTTATAGTTTTCAGAGCTTGTTACAGTCTCTGACAATTCTATGTTTATTTGTAAATTGCTGGCCTTTGTGCTAAGGCTGGGTGTTAAGCAGTCTGGATTCCTCCTTGCACAATTGTTGGCTCAATTACTTTAACTGTAACTCTAAACCTAGAACACAAACCCTAACCACAAACCTGCGGTAAGACCCAATCGAAACACTTGTGTTCATCCAAACCTTAAAACTGACCCGCAATCTAAGCATAATCATACATGTATCTCTAAACCTATAGTTAATCCAAGCGATGCTAATAACTCCAGTCCTCGTTCCACCCCTATCCCATTCATCTAACCATCACCCTCATCCTAGTTGTAACCTAATTCTTTCTAATACTAATATTGGCTGTCACTCCAACTCAAACATTAATACCAGCTTTAAGGCAACCCCTATCTCGTGCCCTAACTCGAGAATAGCAGATCTTGTTTCAGTGCAAGATTTGTGCATGCTGTGGTGCCTTATGTTAAAAACAAGATCTGCAAACTTTAGTCCATTCTCTAGATGTCATCAGGTAGGTATGTGAAACTGCCCTACTCACTGGCCTATCGAGCCTGGCTTCCTCAACATTATTATTAATCTCAGCAGCAAGGCTTACTGCAAACATGGAAAAGGGCAGACCACAGCTCATCAGTTAGAGAATGTCTGAGCTCGCTCCCAGTAGAGAAACACTGCATACCTAGGACAGTGTGCATAACCTTCAAAGCCCTTCACCAACCTACCTATCATCAGCAATTACACGTCACTGGGCAAAACAGAAACCCCAGAATCAAAGAAGCACTGATGCTTGTAGCTCTGAAATTCAACATAAAAAAATCGTATGGCCTTATTTAGAGATTGGTGAGTGGAATATTCTGCCACACAGTGGCACATATCCTGTGCTCTGTATACAAAGGCTATAGGCTACAATGCACCTGTAATACATTTGTGTCTGAGCATCCCATCGGCCAAACTCCAAAGTAGGCCCTTACTCCATCTCAATAACAGCACCCAGAATATGGATTTTCTATTTATCCAATAAAACTCCATATTCATGCCTCATAACACTTACGTTTGTGACATTTAATTGCAGCTCTCTTCAGCACCTGCACCGCCACATATGCAGTGTCATTCTTAAATCAAATATTGTAGCGTGAAGAACAAACTGACTACTTAACGTTCACTATAAGACAACACGTCTTTGCTAACATGGATTTATATGACTTGGATGCATTTCTCAAAATATGTATCTACAAATTGCAAAATGCTCTGACATCATCCTGAACATTTCTTTGTAAATATGTATGTTTATTATTTAGAATCATTTCTCAAATTTTTTTGTAAAAATAAAAAACTGTAGAGTACTTTAACATCATCAGCGTGTGGTATAAAATTTCAAATAAAGAAATAAAAACGTAGAAATTACCAGCATTCGCAGGGTTCTATACTTTATGGAATGCTCTCCGACACCCCACTGTACAACCGGCGGCCATGTGTGTACGTTTCTACAGGGCAATGCATGCAATGTTCACCTCATGGTTTGTGCACGTGGAGGGGCGCAGCTGGCCCCGGAAGTACAGCTAACAGCAGCAGGCCGGACATAAAGGAAGCATAGCTGCCAAGGTTTCAGATTGCTAAGTGGGACATTTTTATAATGTCAGCGTAATTATGAGTGACATTTCAACAACTATGAGTGACACTTTTTTCGCAAGGAAAATCAAGCAATAGAACCAAAGGCAACATAAATATCAGAAATTACACCCATTTGAGTAACGAGAAACTCCTTTTGCATGCGTAAAACTAAGCAATGTAGTCCACAGAAAGACATTAATATCAGAAATTACACCCTATTGAGCAATGAAAAGCTCTAAAAAAAAGACCTTTAAACTATTGCAAAATCCTTGAAATAGAAGATCACTAAAGTACAGCTGCTTTTTAAGACGACTATTGCATTTTAACACAGTGCTTTATTTGCTGGTTAGGACCTCATGGCACTATGAATAAAGAAATCAGTAATTCCCAAAGCACAAAACAGGGCGCAAATCTGTCTCTCTCTAGTTACACACACAACCTACATTTGATTGTATTAATCAGTTGAAGTTTCATAAGGTAAACATAAAAGAAAAAATAATTCATTTTCCCATCAATTTAAATTTGCATGATCTATGAGCATCTTTAAATTATAGCATATCATGTTTGTATATATGGTTACCTGAAGAACAAAGACCAGAATAGGTTTAGAACATTCAATAGCCATATGATGTCTTTTACACCCACAAACACACTCTGAAAGACATGATTATTACCCCATGATTATCCAGCACTTCACCTTCTGTGCTCTGCTGGACTCTCACCTCTTGTGCCACCAGAAGCCCAGCGAGCGTCTTTTCTTCGGCCAGGTTGTTGGTCAGGGTGGGCAAGTAAGCTTCACACAGTGCTGAGAGATAAGTAGCAGGGTGTAGGTGGCTGCATGCCTCTCTCCTCTAGGACCGTCGGCCAGGGTCCCTCGATGTAAATAACTAGTCAAGCACCTGAGTAGGTGAGGGCTGGCAGGCCTCGATACGCAGGCAGACTGCAGGGAAAACAACATCCTGCCAACACAACTCTTCTTCACAAGCTTGCTGAGCTCTTGAACTGGCCTCTAATTTAGCAACCAGGGAAATGTAACAGCTGCCAGCAGTGGTCTTAAACTGCAACACACATCTGCTCTGCCAACCGCATTTCACTGTAGTACAGTTTATTAGAAATGTTTGCACTGCGCACAATCCATAACTCACAAGTTTGAATGTGCTCTCATATGTAACAATAAATAGAAGTAGGCCCAGTGAAATTAAGTATTTGCCCAGGATCACAGCACTTGGTCAAACCGGAAAGAGCGGGTGGGAGGCAAAACCACGTTGAAAAGTGGCCTTTTTTTACTGCAAAGCAGATCGGAAAGGATATGATTCTCTGTCTTCCTGCTACCCGGTGTCCCTCTTCAGACTCTCCAAAAGTGCATGTGTGCATGCAGGTGATAATTACTGGTGCAGTGCTGAACGCACACATTTAAGGCACACAGGACTCAAATCACTAACCTAAGAGCAGAATGCATTCTTCCAAATAGGTTTGTCTTTTTAACCATAAAATTCAGGCATGCCCAATACGGAACTCCCTCAATTTAGGGCTTTGAGACAAACATTGGGAAAAGTGAACTAAGTGTAACCAGGGCTTTAAGTGAGATGAAGAAACTGGGGGGTCTCTCAAAGGGGCTAGATCAATGTAATTAAGGACATGGCTTAAAAACATATCAGCTAAGCGTGCCGCCCGACTTGTATTTTGCTGTTCCTGTCATTGCATCCAGATATATGATACAACAAGTCACATCATACCTACAAGTCAGGACTATTGGCTTTGTCAATGGTAGTTGCATAAGATAAATAAGCAGCAATTATGGCTTGTATATAATATTGAAAAAACTTCCACTTAAAGCCCTGGTGACACCACGGCAATGTTGCTTCTCCTGAGATTAAAAAAAAAGGGAAATCCAGAGAGAAAATGACTCTTTTTAAAGGATTTCCCTTCACCTACAACCCTCACCACACGCACATCGATGTGCCTGCGGTCACTGGAGTCCGGAAAAAAAACGGACCGCCTGTGCCAGGGCACAAAACAGAGCCCGATAGAGACTCGTTTTGATGCCTCCTTAAAAAAAACTGCTAGTGCTCAGACCCGGTGAGACCTGGCCCACTTAAAGCCCTGCCTAACTGGATAGAGCTGCAGAATTTGGAAATGGGGAACCAAATTAGAGTCCCGGCATCGGCTCAACAATATTGTAACCCTGGGCATATCACTTCATCCTCATCTCCCCGTACCTTTAAAAAATACATTTTAACTTAAGGCATTCATATGGAATGCCTGGTTCTCGTGTATAGCGCTACTGCCTTGGGTCCAGTTTGCGCTGTATAAACTGCAATTATAAATACAAATAATGAAATACCCCTACCAATAGTCTTGGCACCTGGAAGTTTCCATTTGCGTGGAGTTTCAATGTGACAAGCCGGGGACAGAGCCTGCAACACCGAGATCGAAGAACAACTATAGAGGGCAAAGGGCTGGCTGTTGGAGAAAAGGAGGCCACAGGACTGCGTCGCAATTCAACTTTCATTCTGGTAAATGTGCTGGGGTGGCCCAGTTGGAGACTGGATCCCTCCCTTTGGAAGAAGTTAATCTGTCCTTGAAGGGAAGTGCATGGCTGAAATGTGGCGTTTGGAGAGGGTTGGCGGCTGAATTACAAGGTATTGTTTGGGAAAAGGGGGTGACAGGCGATGTTCAGAAGGGGTGGCAGCAGGCACAGGTAAAAGCTTCTTGGGTCTAATTGAGTCACCCCCTCCCTCTGTCCATGGCATGTGTATCCCATCGGAATGGACCCCTCTACAGCAGCAGCGTTACCGGGATGGTGTTTGTCTGAAATGGCCCTTTAACCTTAGCTTTGATCTACATTCACGACCCCTCTGACCACCAGCCGATGCATCTGAAAGGCCATCACCAACCAATTACCGCTGTGACTTTCGGGCATAGACCTAATTCTCTTTTCGCCTGCTCAGCGTCACGGGATTACAGCTTACTTTGGCACCTGGGTGAGTGTATGCAGAGCCATCAGCAGGGGTTGCAGCCTCGAGGGAGTATGCTTGAGACCCTACACAGACAACACTGGCCCAGCCTTGCCCCACCCTATGCCTCCCCCTGAAGCTGAAAACCACGCAGCTGCGTGATGCGCATAATGTATGTCATCACGTACGCGCCGGTTTATTTATGAGGCGCGGCGGCGGGAATAACTTTAAAAGTACCCTACTGTCGGCAAATGTACTGTGTGCCGAGGGAGCCCCTGGAGCTCGGGGCCCCCCCGCAACGCGGGGGCTGCGGGGGCCTGTGTTACGCCCCTGGTCCCCACATAAATTATAAAGGCCGCCGCAATGGACCGCCGCCTCCAAAACAGTGCCGCCTGGGGCGGTCCGTCCCCCTCGCCCCCCCTAGCTACGCCACTGGTTGCTGACAAATGTGAGATACCAGAGACGGAGCCCCCACCATTCTCTGCTAGGGTGGGGGATCGTGTTCTGTTACGCCACTGGGGGGTGGTTGCTGGTGGTTCCACTGAGTAGCTCTGAAATGGTTGATGTTCTGTTTGGCTGAGGAGAAGAGGCATTTGTGATATTTTGGAGTAGATCGTGTTTTTGTCCTTTTGAAAACGCCAGGTGAGGGCCGACAGTCCACAAAACTTAAGAGAGCCACATGAAGGGGTGCAGGATTGTCGGGTTGTAGGGGTGAGTTGGAGAGAAGGCAGTTGTAAGGCACATAGTACCGCCAGGGGCACCCCTCTATCCCCCCTCCCCCAAAATGCATACCCAAATAACACACACAGACTGTTGAGTTGGGTAAAATTTGCTGCAGGTTTATTACATATTACAATATGTAATGGGTGGGTTATCTTACGGGCGATCCAAGGGCAGGCAACCAACTGGGCCGCCAGCCCGCCTGATGAGCCGGGCAGCACGGGAGCGAACCCCGTCTTTGCTGCCATCCAGGTGATTCTTTTCTAGGATCACGTGCCGTTGGTAACTTCAACTCACGCCCCCCCTCTCGGGGCGGAGCGTCGCATAGCAAACCCCCCGGTTGTTCAGGCCCACAACCGCCCGCAGGACTAGTGGGGCGCCGACACGGCTTCCGGGACCTCCCTTGAGGCTCCTCGGTTTTGGCTCAGGCACCCCCTATGGTGCCGCGCAGAGGTACCCTTTGTACCGGCCTGCTTCCAGATCGCCCTGTAACTCCGCCACAGCCCTGGAGGTGGCTCACCGTCGCCGCCAGGGCACCAGAACAGCTGCGGCCTCTTCTGTCTAGAGCTTCCTGCAAATCTAGATGCAGAGAACCATCCCTACTGGTTATGGATGGCCCCATCTGCATCCCAAAGCCCTTGACACTAGCCTGGGCAGATAGTGTCTGATGAAACCAAAGGCCCGTTAAGCCTGAGAAGTTGTGCCAAGAACTATTCACACTCCTGCGAGAATGTTCCACTGCATCACATGCCTCTGCCCCTTGCCAACTGTGGGCGGGGCGAATGCATCACCAAGGCTCACATTGCCCCATCTATTTGCTGATCTCACCTAGCTGCCGTCTTTTTAGCACCGTGTGTGCCTGAACACCTGCGTGGCCCATCTATGGGACAGCAGCCCGCAAGGTAGGTGACCACTCCCCCACCCGCCTGCCTACTTTGGCTATTAAGGCGACAAGGATTATACTTCACCTTTGAACAGTCCCTTTGTCTACTAAATCCTGACGCACAGGAGTGCTCATGACCGGACGTGCGTGGCAATGGGCAAGGAGCCCTCCTGCCCTTGCCATGTATCCCTTATTCCTTATGGGAAGTATGCCCGCTCAGTTCCCTCTGTGGTGAAACCCCCTAGGCATACTACCTTGCGTGGTGGGCGACAAAGAGGTCGCCAGGAGGGTGGGGGAAGGCTAAATAGCCTCCCCTTCCCCACAGGGGCCAGGAAGTGACGCGCTTGTGCGGTTCAGCATCTAGGACAGCCGGCACCACTATGCACCCGGCTGATAAAATTCAAATGACTGGCGTGGCCTGGTCCTGGAACCCGCACCACCTTAGCCCCCAGTGGATTCCACAGGACTCGACCTGCAAGTGGCCGATTGTCACTAGGGCTTTCTCCATTGACCACAACGCTAAAGTTTTGTTTTTGGGAATTTAACTGATTTATTTTTCCTTTTTAAATCCATAGCTCCAGTTATATTGATCTGCATGTGCTCGTTTTGGTGTCAGGAATTTTTATAAACATCTGCTTATTATTTATAAATTGGTGTCAGACTTCTTTTGAGTGGTTTCAATTACTTATCGTCCATGTTGGCTCTCTGAAACACTCAACACATGTTCCTCTATTAAAGCCTGACTGCTCAGTGCCACGCTACCAGAGCTGAGCTAAGGATTTATTAGTGTGAATGCAAGGGACCATCTTTGGGGTATTGTGAGAACATTGTTCAGTGAAGCCCTACCAGCCTCACTACATAGTGCTCCACTTTTCTATAGTCGAGTATTGATTGTGTCCTATCAGCTTCTTATTAGTGGCAAAAGTGCAGAGTTCCTGCCAAATGTATGTGGGGTTCAGGATCTCTTGGATTTATATTGGATATTTGATGCAGGCACAAACACTTAACTTCCACTAGAAGGGGCTGTTTGCAGCATTATCAAATGTTTTATACTGAGCAGGATGAGAATGTAAATATAGGATATGTTGAACTAATTCTGCATAGCATTACCATACTTCCAACTCTACTGCTGCAAATGGTGGGCTACTGCTTTTTCAGTCAAACTACAGCCTAGCTATTGGAGACATCCTGGTTCAGTTCAGGAAACCGCAGATTAAAGCTGGTAAGGGATCAAAAACAACTCCTTGAGCAAGGAGAGAATTACCAACCTCTGGTGTGATGTCTAGAAGTGCTAGGCTTGAGCAGTCATTGGAGTTACTGGCTGAGAACTCTGCCTTGCACTGGAATCTTTGCTAATGAGGATCTGCGTGAGCGTGATTAAGGCTCGGCACAGCGCTCAAAAGGCACCATTTATGTTGCATCATTTATTAGGTCTGGCTTTAGATAGATTTAGCTGTCTTGAAGAACCAGAACCTTTTGGGCCTGGCGGCGCAGGGTACGCCCAAGTCTCCGGAGTTCTCCTGCTTAGCTACACAGAGACACGGGACACTCTGTCGGCGTTAGAAGATCAGATTTATTTAGCTGCAGCTAGTACAGTTATCCTAGTAGTACACAAAGTAGGTTCTCAGGAGACTGCCACTTCACTCTGTGGCACACAGGGTTATATACTATATAATGTTCGTATACATTAACCAAAAGCACTCCCAGAACACACAAGAAAGAGCAAATAAGGAAAGTTGGAAAACAGGACAGAACCAATAGGAGAAATTGGAAAACAAAAGTGTCAGATGACTCGAAGAAACTTCTCCTCCAACTATGTTTGTCACCCCTCCCTCAAGCTAATTCATTAACGGATTCGTAACTAACTTGCAGGTGGCGAGATACGTTTGTGTGTGTTGGAGGACAGTTGTGAAATGAGAGAATGCTAGCAGGAGACAGTGAAGGCCAGACGATAAGATAAGGTCAGGAAAGAATAGTGTGAACCAACAGATAGTTGAGACGGGAATTAGGAAAGCCAGACAGGGATTAGTGTACTCGGCTAGTTCTAACACCAGCTTTGTAAATAGAGGCAGAAAGCGTATTGCGACACCAGGCTGCAGAAAAAGCAGAATAGACTTTGTTCGCCGTGCTGCCTGAGTGATGGCAACACAAAATGGCGGCGGGGCACAAAATGGCGGGTCGATTCGATCGTGATCAAAAATCGGAGTTCCTCAGTCTGCGTGGACCATGCCATAAACACACAAAAAGCACAGCACTGGACGATAGGTCAGGCTCCTTCAGCCGCTGTTAAAAGAGTTATTCAGAGTCAGCAATACCCTAAAGTACAACCATGCCACGCTGCAGGCATCATTCATAGAGTCCGGACCTCGAACCTTGAAGCGATGACCAAGAAAAACTGGATGTCTTACTAGTGGCATTTTCCATATTAAATCCTAAAGGACTTTGTGGTCCCCAGTGCGGAAAACAATGGATGAACGGAATTACCCTAAATTTAGCATCAATCGATCATATAATTTTGAGTGTGCTACTCACCCGTGAGGGTCTCAAGGCGCTGGGGGTAGAACTTTATTCAAGGACTGTGCTTTAGTTGGTTTGGTGTAAATCCATTGAGCTATCTCTTAAAAATGTAATATCCGGAACGTTAATTCCTAAAAGCCCCTTGAAGCTTGCCAAAGCTAAGCCATTTGGTGCTTTGCCCCACACAATGAAGACCAAACACAACTGCGGTTGGGCACCCATGAAGGTTGGAGTACAGGGCCCGGCAGAAACCTGGATACCAGGGTCCACCCTGCTGCACACAGCTATAGGCAGTGTGTAGTGGGGGACTGATGACCACCAAGGGTGGGGCGCATGCCACGTGCACCGCCCCGCTGTGCCTGGATGATGGGTTGCGAGGTCAGACCTCCACCTAATGTTGAATGCAGTGGGGTTTGTACACCTGCAGGAAGGTGGAGTGCAGGGCCAGGCCTCTGGACAGGTCCTGCACTCCACCCCTCGCTGCTCACGGCCAAAGGCCATGTGAGTGGCGGTCACATGCCCACTCTAGTCCTGCACTGCCTGCAGGATTTACATGGTCTGTAACGCCAGGGCAACCTCACTTGCCCATTTCAGCGTGCTAGGGGTTTGTGAAACACATTTTATGGAATAGGACCCGGGAAAAGCTTATGAAATGCTAAAGCTTCCGGTGCCTATGGCCCACCCACACTGCACACAGCTGAAGGCCACACACAATGGAAATCAGATCCCTTCAGAGAGCAAGGCACAGGCTCTGGCTGAAAGCCAGAGAACAGGCCCTGCCCCTCTTCACTGTGCATGGATGAAAGCTGTGTGCAGCTAGTGTTGGATACCCTCAAAGATATGCCCTTCATGCCGTTGACATACTTCTAGGTTCTGGAGAAAGGTAGTTAAACCATAAACATTCAATAAAACTCCTGATCACCTGCAGTCTTTCTAAACAGCAAGCCGCCTAAAATGATCTAAGACACACACATAAAATCATAAATGAATATCCATTTTATTTTTCATACAAAAATTCTTTTAATAGTAAATTTATATAACTTAAAAAACAGAATTCATATTTATTCATAATTCAACATTCATATATTCCTTCCATATTAATTTACAAACCAATCAAATTACCATTTCGTACTATTATGCCCTACCCCTTACATTATTCATGCTTTCATACACACCCGATCATACTCCTTAAAATTGCTTGGTCTTTCCCAGAGCTCTGCATCCCACCCTCCCGGCACACAGTTAAAGGTTGTGTGCAGCAGGGTTTGGATGCACGGCAAGGGAGCGGTGGAGACCCTGGTCCGCACTGCACTGCACACTGCCAAGGGCCATTTGCCGTGGGGATGGAAGAATACGAAGAGTAAAGTGAGGCCAAGACCCACACAGTGGCATAACGAAACTTGAGGGGGCCCCCTGCAAATTACACGGATGGGCCCCAAGCTCCGTATGCAGTCAGGAGTAGGCCTGGACTGGCCGTAGCGGGCAACAGGCATTTCCCCGATGGGCCGCCATGGTGGGGGCAGTTTTGGGCTCATGGGGGGCCATTTTTGCTACTGGGGGCCGGCAATATCAGCTCCCTGGATCAAAATCGTCCGAAACCGGCCCTAGAGAACAGCTCGGCTGCAGCCCCTCTCCCCTCCCCCCCCCAGTGGGGCCAACCGAGCAGTTTGCCAGGGCTGGCTTTGATTCCCAGTCCAGCCCAGGTCAGGAGCTCTCAGGCCAGGGACCCATGCACTGTACAGGAGGGGGCCCCTGGAGCTCGTGGCCCCTCTGCACCAAAGGGGCTAACGTTACACCACTGGCCCCACACTCCATCCTTTTCCCTTCTGCTGTCAAAGGCACTCCATCTCTTTGGAAATTCCAGGCATGTCGAACAGAATGCTATTTTGGCAGCTGGAGCCCATCCCATGGTCCCTTAGGTGTGCAGAAATCACTTTGTTGCCATGTTTCTTGGATTTGTCTCATTGTGGACAAAAGCAGTCCACAGATCATTTCCTCTTCTGCCGTTCCTTTCTGTCTGACAGACTTTCCAAGGGCTTCAACCATTTCAGATGAAAAGCAACGCCAGTTACTTTGCCTATATCTCTCCCTTCGGAATGCACAATCATTGCATACGCTGCACACGTGTTGAAATGCTTTCCACAAAAGACAGCAGCTGATGCCATTTGGTTCCATGGATCCCAATCCATGTAATGTCCACATTAGGGTCACCCATAGCCTTGACAGCACCAGAGGGTCTCCCATTCTCACAAGCGCAGTGGACAACGCAGTAACCAGAAATACAAACAGCTTCATCGTCTCGGCTTTGCAAGAGGACACCATATACTGCAAAGAATCGTCTTTGCACTCAGAGGTTTGGTTTTTCTTAAATATTGCATTGTCAAAAAAACGTAGAAGAGAATACTGCACTAAGCATGTCAAGATTTTTACTATTTTCTAATACTGTTAAAAATATTGTGTATTATATTGCATCCCATATCACTTTTAACTTCATTTGTTGTATTTTTTAATATACTGTATTTTATAATGTATGTCATTTTTAGATAAATAATTTTAGTACCGGGATGTTGAGTTTATTGGGGAATAGATTGGGAATAAATGAATTTTTTTTTATAAGTCGGTTATATTTTAAATTAGTGTATGCTAGTGTATGCTTGGTTTACCCCACTCTCCCATTTCCCCATTTCAAAATATTATTTATGTTTGACTTGGTTTTGTTATTCAATGAGTGAATGTAAATGCATATATTTTTTATTCAATTGAAGTTTTTTGCATATAAATTGTTTTTTAAATTTTGATACCGTTTTTGAAGAGTTTGTTAAACATTGTGGGAGCATGCTTTTCTTAATGTATTTTTTTAATTCTTTTTTATTTGCAATAAAAATGCTAAGTGTTTATTTGAAATTTTCACATATAATTAGATTGATTTCACCATTTTATATTATAAAAATACTTACGATATTGGTGTTCTACTATATTTTTTTTACATGTTTTGCAAATTTAAAATGTAAATATCTTTTATTTGATTACTGCAAAAAAGATTTTTCTTTTTTATACTATTCTGTTTAATGTGTTTTACAGTGTTAAATGTATTTTCTTTAGTTTTTTATATGTTCTTACAATTTATTGATTGTTTTTTTAGCATGTTTTTGTTAACTTTTCCAACTTAGCACACTTCATTAAAGTAAAATGGAATCCTCCAAAGTATGTTTTTTAGCAGAATGTGCATTAGAATTTGTCGGGAGAAATTATTTACAACACTTTCCCAGAAATGGTCAAGTTTGGAATGAGAACAGTAAATCCCCCTAATCCTCTCACCCCCCGCCCGCTAAAAAAACTCTTCCTCCGGTGTGGTCAAGTTTGAAGTGGGAACAGTGAATCTGACTCTCCTAAAGTCCAACACTTTCCCCGCTTTGGTTAAGTTATGTTTGCAATGAAATTGTGAACCTAAAAAAACCCAAAGTCCAGCACTTTCCTCAGAATGGTTACATTTAGAGTGAGAATAGTAATCCTGAGCCCCCCAAAAGTTCATCACTTTCCACAATGCTGTTAGGTCTAAAGTGGGAATAGTAAATGTGACCCCCTTCCCTTTAACTCCAACATGTCCCCTCAAAGTGGTTACGTGTGGAGTGCGCACAGTAAATCTGGCCCCTCCAAAGTCCATCACTTTCTCCATATGGAGAAACTGGTCCCAGGTTTGTTTGTGTTACAGTTCAGGGAGAACCTGGGATGGCAGTTCGGGCTGGACTGTTCCCATGAGGAGCAGGGTCAAGACTGATTTGCATATGGGTGGGTCCAAACTGAAGTGGCATGGTGGGCCAAAAATGATGAATTAGGATGCATTTGCCAGTGGTTGAGATTAATTCAAGCATTCCATCCATCACATTGGTATTTTTTAATTGGACGCACTAAGCGCGCTGAGGGTATGCCCCGATGTGGGTCCCGGGCTCACTTTGCCACTGGAATGAAACCTGGGCTGCCCTGCTCCCGTGATGAGCAGGGTCAAGCCTGATTTGCATATGGCTGGGTCCAAACTGAGGTGGCATGGTGGGTGAAAAACAATGGTTTGGGAATGCTGCCCGAGCAATTGCCAGAGTTAAATGCACGCACTCCATCCATCCCCTTGTTGTTTATTCTTTTATAAACTTTAATAAATAAAATAATGTTTTTATTACATTGACTCTAATTGGATGAAAACTTATTTTCTCATTTTCATGTTTCCGCAGTAAGCTCTGTCAAAACCAAATAAGTTGTACAGTCTCTTAATCTTGGCACCATTTATGATGACAGCTGTGGGTAAGAGAAGTGCAGGGTGGCACTGTGCTGGCCTTGCTGCTCTCGATGGCGGGGTTGTGTGGTTGTCCTATAGGTGCGTCTGTATGGAAGGGGACGGCATGGCATGGACCCAAGCATTGTGTGCAGTCAATGCTTGTCACTTGTTAGCTTATGGGCTGAGGGTGCTGAGTCACTTGTGTCTTGTCACCTTCAAACTTCTTGATGGTGAACAGTGTACTGTAAGACATGCAAGAAAGGAGGTGGGAAGGAAGCTGGTAAGGAAGGAAGAGAGGAGAAAGGGAGAAAGAAAGAGTGAGAGGAAGGAAGTCAGGAGAGAAAGGAGGAGAAAGAAAGGCAGGAAGAGAGGAAGCCAGGAAGGAGGTGCCAGTTTGAGAGGGGAGAAGGGACGGGCATGGCCATTGGGACGGCGGAGCAGACTAGAGCCACTGGAGGCTGGCTTATAAAGTCCCAGGGTGGCCGGGGTCTCAGTAACTCTCTTGTGCCCCTCCCCGGGTTTATTAAGGCGGACATCATTAGGGGTACCTAATAGCTGCTGTTTTAATGGTCTGAACTGTATTTCAAGTCCAGGCCTGGGAATAAAAATGGGAAAAGCACCCAAATCCGGAATTAAATTACTTTATGAAGCATTAACCTAAATTTGCAAACACATTTAGAAACCAAGTTAAAAAAACATGCGAGTGCACTCTAAAAGGCTTTCATATGAATATTGCAGTAAATAAAGGGATAATTTCCGTGTTACAAAGGAATTCCTGACACTGTTACACAAATTAATAGTCTCCTACCAACCCTTGGCTGTTTCAGAGGAGGAAAACGTGAACACATCTTTTAAAGTTGGCAATCCTATGTACACGGGGCATACACAGATATAGAGAGGGGAGAAGAGAAATAAAGACGAGACAAAGCCAGCCAATGAAAGTTGGTGAGAGGAGAGAATATAGAGCGGGGAGAAGGCGAGAGCTGAGGATGGATATACGAGAGAAGACAGGAAGGGAGCGGAGGGTTTACTTTTTGCCAAACTTGCTTTTGCTTCCTTGTATTGAGGATGTAGAGAGCGGAGAGAGTGGGGGAGAAGAGAAATTCAAGAAGAATGAACAGAGGAAGTCAATAGGCAAGGAGATGAAATTATAAATGATAAAGTCCAGTAACCTGCCTAAACCCAGAGCTTAGTTTGAGGCTGCAGTTGCCAAAGTAGCACCCCAATACCAATTTGCCCTAAGGAATGGGAGGGGGAACAAATACTAACTACCCTGCTACTGCTCCCAGCCACCAGGCCACCAAACCTGAAATGGGGCTGGAAGCGGACCCGCTGGCCCTTATATATATTACAAAATGTTCAGTGCCTGGCCAGCCCAACGCCTCCCAAAATGGCCGGGGGGCAGACCTCCCTGCGCTGGGCTGCCCCCCGAAACCGTCATTGGAAGAGAGGGGGACAGACCAAGCTGAGACCAAATTGTGTGTGAAAAAGGCCGCTTTATTGAAACAGGTGCACTTTACAAATTACCATACCTGGCAACTGCCTTACGAAACTAAAACCTCGCTATACTTCCAACAACTGACCCCTGATCCCACCCTTGCCCCTACGATCCCCTCAAACATGCCAACCCTGCCATTAACATATTAACAACATTACAATGCATTGAAGTTTAACAATGTGCCTTACTATTAAACCAACCTCCCATGCCTGCCTTTCTGAAACTGTAACTAACAAAATGTCTATAAATGAACGTTAAACTACCTGCCTACCCTTTCCCTACCCCTGTTCACAACTTCCAACGCTAACCAAAAACGTCTGCCAACCCTGGCTAACTTTTGAAAACCCCGCCACCCAGGGAAAAGGGGATGGGGTGCACCACATATCCCTTTTTTCTGCCCCCCTTCCTCTTCATACCCTTGGCTTTCCGCCTGCGTGACTTTGCACATTTAGAGTCCTGGCCAAAACCTCTCTGACTTCTAGGAGGTATAAATCCATGTCAAACCTGGAAATGTGTACCCCATCACCCCTAAAAAATTCTACTGCGTCAAAGCAAATATCCCTGTGTGAAATCCTACCAAACCCCAAACTTCTACAAAAACTTGGCATCTCAGTATTCAATTTACATCTGGCCCTGTCCACAGCGCCAGGGTTATGCAGCCAGCGCCAAACTCTACGAGGAACCAATTCAGTCCATAAAACAAAACAGCCTGCCCACTGTTCTTTTATCCATGCTAAGTCCCTTTTCATGCTTTGCACCAAACATTACCTTTCTCTCTACACAAATCGCTCTCCCCTAGATGTAACACTAGAATGTCCGGCACTTACCACCCACCATCAAACTAATCAAACAAGGACCTAGCTGCTTCCAGCACATGCCCCCTTTTCCTTTCCACACCACTTTAAAAAGGCGCTTGTTAAACCCCAGCTTTTGTCCAAAATAGCTCTTGCGGGCCTGAATTTGGGCCCACGTCACGAATGAATGACCCAAGAACCAAATCATCATCTGCTCTGAGAGTGCGCCCGACCCAGAACCTGAAATAAGAAAAGTCTTCATGAGTACTAAGCATTATTGCTAACCACGCCAGCGACCCCAACCTCCCTTCTCAGGTAGCGCTTGTAGCATTCCGATGACCAGCGCCCTAGCCACATATCTCCCCGCTCCCAACCTCTGTTATTCGCTTCTGACGCTGCCCCAATTTGGAACGGATGTGTCCCAAAACCCGCGCCGTTAACCCGAAGCTTGGTTAAAGCTTTCCTCAAAACTGCAAATAGCTGGGTGGGGGTGGAGGGCGGGCGAGGTGGGGGTGATGCTCAATACTGACCTGTTTGTTTGGTTGTTTTATTTTGTGTGTAGCTGTAAACCAAAAATGCCAATGAAAATGTTTACAAAAAAAAAAAAAAAAAATGCAAATAGCTGGTATGTCTCCATTAGCATGCCTGAAAACTGGCCCCCGGGCCCTCCAGACAAGGCCCACCAGCATGACGCCCATCTCAACGGGCAAGTTAACAAAGGGACTGCTGCCTGTAGCAATACCCATTTACCCAGTCCCTTCTGGTCTGTTTGGATTTCTTTAACCATATCTGCACCCAAGACAACGGCTTCCGCAACTGCTTCTTCTGACCATGTCCGCTAGCCCAACCCTCTAGAATTCTTGCTCCTAGTTCACCTGCCAAAGGCGGGTAGCCCCATATTAGCTTACCCACAAAAGCAATCCCCGCTTGCTTTCCAGCAATTGTGACTCTGGACAGTCTTTTATCAATGAGATCCAAAATGAATTGGACTACATCTTCCACTCGTAGTCCACTTTCAACAGGCCGCTGGGCGCCTGAAAGCAAAACTCCTTCCAGGCTAAACTGTAAGCTGCCCTGGTTGACCTGGCCAGTGACCCCACCAAACGTTGTAGCATCCTGTGTTGCCTGCGTACCACAACTGCAGTGGAATTGGCGTCGGAGTCCTGCCAGCGTCCTTGGCTAGCCCACAAAATCTCCCCCACTGCGAACGAGGCTGGGCATCAGCTATGTCATTGTCCACACCCGGAACATGTAATGCTCTAAAGGCTATGTCATGTTGAAAACAACCTAGGACAAAAACTCTCAACAACTTCAGGACCTGCTCATCCCTTGCTGACTGGCGATTCACTATTTCAACTACCACCATACTGTCTACCCAGAAAGTAACCTTCTTGTGTGCCAGTTGTTCTCCCCATAACGTCACTGCTACCACTAAGGGAAAAAACTAGAGAAAGGCAATGCTCCTGCCCCCATCTCTCCAGTGTAAAGGCTATTGTTCCGCGCACCACCTCCCCAGCCAAAACAAGCCAATACCCATGCTACCCGCTGCATCAGAAAATGTTTGCACATCCCACATCAAGTCTTCCTCTCTTGCAAGCGGAATCCTGCTGAAAAACTGCAAAAATACCCTCCACATTCTCAAATCCTCTTTCACACCTGTAGAGAGTCGCACATGATAGTGAGGTAACTGTTGACCTCACAGGGCTCGCCCCAACCTCCTACAGAAAGTCCTCCCTATTCTCACTACTCTGCACGAGAAGTTGAGATGGCCCAACAGGACCTGAATCTCCTTGACCTTCACTTTGTCGTGAGCTAGCATAACATTAATAAATTCCAACATCTTCATTTTCTTGTCCTCTGGCAAGCGCGCCCGCATTGCCCTTGAATCAATTTCAATTCCTAAAAAAGACAGTGCCGTGCTGGGGCCCATTGTATTTTCTGGTGCCAGGGGCACCCCAAGTTCCCCTATCAGCTCTTTGAAGTCTTCCAGGGCCTCCTGGCGCTCTGGTGAGCCTGGGGAGCCCACAAAGAAGAAATCATCCAGATAATGTGTCACTAACCGGTGTCCTGTGCGCTGTAAAAACAGCTATTGGAAGAATGTTCTGAAACACTCAAATAATGCACATGACATAAGCATCCCATAGGCAATGCTTTGTCCACAAACTATTTTCCATCGAAATGGATGCCCAGAAGATCCCAATCATCTGGATGGACTGGAAGCAAACGGAAAGCTGATTTTATGTCGTATTTTGCCATTGGTGCAGCTGCGCCTGCCGTCACCACTAGTGACATGGCCATGTCAACTGACGAATATGAAACTGTCACCTCTTTTTCATCTATAAAGAAATTTACCGAACTCCCTTCTGACCATGATGCTGAATTGGCCAAAATTGACCCGGCTCCTTCTTTGACACCACTCCCATGGGTGAAACAATCAAGTTTGCCATAGGCCAATCATTGAACGGCCCGGCCATTCTTCCCTCCCTCACTTCTTTGACCAATTTCTCTTGCCCTATTTGCTTGTGTTCTTTTGCCGACTGTAGATTCTTCACCCACCCCCTCTGCATCGGACCTGTATATCCCAAATGAAACCCCCATCTGAAACCTCCCTCAAAATGTGTACTGCCCCCAGGTCCCCGTAACCCTGTAGCCCTGCATCGACCCTTTCCGGCTTAACCAGAGTACGAGCCTTTTGGCCCAGGCCCCTGCGAACCCCTAGCCCCCCGAGTACCTGTATATGGTTTTTGTTGACCCCCTGCTCTGGTCCCTCCCTGTTGCCACTGCTGGCCTTCTGAGTGGTAGCCCCCTCCTGCCCCGAAGCAGTTGACCAACGCATGTCAACCCCTTGTTGCAATCCCTGCAAGCCCCCCCTGTTCCTGTCTGCCCTCTTCCTGTACTCCCCAACCCCTCCAGATAGGCCTCCCCTGAAAGGGCCGGTAAACTATTGGGAGACCACTGGCTCTAAAGATGTTTTTTCCCCCCTTTTGCCGCCCCCATGGTGTGTTGTCACAAATCAGTGTGCAACTGTCCCCATTTGGCTCCCATGCCATGCACACGCTGAACTCTTTGTCGTATTGCAACCAAGCGTATCCCCCCTGTAATTTGAGCTTTCTGAATCACATCCATGTATTTAAATAGCACAACGCAACGCTCTGGATATTTTTTGCAATAAACACTCAAATATATCAAAAATGCTGCTGTCCAATTCTCTATTGTCAGAGGGACCCTCGGCCGCTTGGCCAGTTCGTATTCCTCTTCTTTCGATCCTTCCTTCACTTGCACCTCTCTGTGCAGCAGCTTAAGCATTTCCACATATTCCCCTTTTTAAATGCGCTCTTTGATGGTTAACATTAAATGGGCCCCCAGAGGTTTAGTCACACCCATGTACGGGAGTTTTTTAATCTTTAACTCTTTGCTCTATGGTTTTCCTTTTCCCTCTTCAGTTAATTTGCACTCCTTTACCTTCCTTACTCATGCCTATGTATTTCTCGGGTTTGCTCCCCCCTGCGTTACCCCCATCATCTGTGCCCATAACTATGTCTGTGGCATACCTACCTTTCCGTAACATAACCCCTTTACCACCTCCCCCCAATGCCAACCGGCTTTCCCTTTGCGCCTTCGGCCTTACCTGGCTCCAAGGAGGGTTCCCGTGTAGTTGCAGTCCGCCTCGCCAGTGGCCCCACGCTAACATATGACTTTGCTGGCCTCCCCGCAGGCCCCTGCGCCTTCTGAGGTATCTGAAACAAACTATTAGACATGTTAATCTTTCCCCTCCTCCCCGTCTTCTACCTCATGTAACTTGCCTTCCTCCAGGCTTTCCTCATCAAAATCTAACTCCTCCCGTTCTGGCACTTCCTGCCATTCAACATGTGTCTCCACCCTATTATCCCTACTAGACCCCGTTCCTGCTCCTGGTGGTGCTGACTGCACCCGCCGGTATTTTTCCGGCCCCACTGTCCGCTTGTTCTTGCTCTCCTTTGTCCCTGCAGACCACCATGGCCTGCCGGGTGTTGGGGCCAGCGAGGTCGCTCTGGGCCTAAATATTCTGGCCATGAAGGGCTCCCTCGTTGATAACGGGTGCGCCGCTGTAGGCTCCACCTTCCCTTCTCCTCGGCACCAGTAAGCCGCTCCCAGCTCTGCCGAGTCTGTCCCAGCACATTGATCTTCCACCTGAATAACAAAGGTTTGGTCTGGTGTGCTGGGCCTAAGGAAAACCCCCTTCTGCTCTAGTCACCTCTTTTTATCTAGTTGTGCGCCGCTTTCTGCCCTCCCTATTCCTATTTTAGGACCCCTGGTTGCTTCACTGTCACTGGCCCCTTCCTCTTCATCCCCCTCCAGTCCAGCATGGCAGCAATTTAAGCCTACGCTGGGCCCCCCAACACTTGGCAGGAAATTAATCTCCCTGGCCCTCCCCTTCCTGATCCCCATACCCCTTCCCCCCCAGCCAGCGACCCCCCACGCCAGATAAGCATTCACCTGCCCCCCATCTAGGCCCCTCACCTCTTCATTCCATGAGGTGAAGGTCCACTCTCTCCCCGCAGCTCCGCTGTGCCTTGGGAGGTTCGAGGATGCTGCCCGCTCCTGCACCTGCTGCCTGCTCCAACTGGGACCAGACTGCCTGCAACCACCGTAACCTTTCTCAGCTGTTTTGTTTCTTAATTTTTCCCAGTTGTGCCACTGTTATTGTGCCCATCTGTGTCCTGCTCTAATTCCACCACTGTTTTTATTTTCTTGTGCCTGCCTGTTCCTTTCGCCTTTCGCTGCTGCTGCCTGTTAGATCTGGCACCATTGGCGTGGGTCTCCCTTCTATTTTTTTGCTGTTGCCTCCTGTATTTTTGATATGTGTTTTGCTGGTCTAGATGCTTTGGGCACTTTGCCTCTGCTATTCAGTGCCAAAGTGCAAGTGCTCCCTATTGTAAAGTGTTGTATAACATTAGTGACTCCATGATTGGCTTATTTGATTTACTTGTCAGACCCTAGTACAGTGCACCTTGTCTGCCCAGGGCCTGTAAACTAAATGCTGCTGGTGGGCTTGCAGCACTGATTGTGCCATCCACAGAAGCAGCTTGTGAAATGTGGCTCAGGCCTGCCATTGCAGGGCCTGTGTGCAGCCTGTGGGCTGCCATGTCGACTTGGCAAGTGCACCCACTTGCCAGTCCCTAAACCTTCCCTTTTCGTCATGTTAGTCACCCCTAAGGTAGGCCCAAGGTACCTCCATAGGCAGGGTGCATTGTATGTAAAAGGTAGGAAATGCCCTGATGTGTGTGGCGGGGAACAACCTTTACAACGCAACTTTTACAACGCACTACCTTTACAACGCATTTTTTACAACGCATAATCCATTACAACGCATGACATTACAACGCATGACACTACAACGCATCTTTAAAAACTACCTTTACAACGCATTCCATTACAACGCATACTACCATTACAACGCATACCATTACAACGCATAATATTACACTAAACTATCCAACACTTACCCTACTGTTGCACCCCTTGGAGTTAGAATAGTAATTTTTACCCCTATACTATCCAACACTTACCCTACTGTTGCACCCCCTGGAGTTAGAATAGTAATTTTTACCCCTATACTATCCAACACTTACCCTACTGTTGCACCCCCTGGAGTTAGAATAGTAATTTTTACCCCTATACTATCCAACACTTACCCTACTGTTGCACCCCCTGGAGTTAGAATAGTAATTTTTACCCCTATACTATCCAACACTTACCCTACTGTTGCACCCCCTGGAGTTAGAATAGTAATTTTTACCCCTATACTATCCAACACTTACCCTAATGTTGCACCCCCTGGAGTTAGAATAGTAATTTTTACCCCTATACTACCCAACACTTACCCCACTGTTGCACCCCCTGGAGTTAGAATAGTAATTTTTACCCCTATACTATCCAACACTTACCCTACTGTTGCACCCCCTGGAGTTAGAATAGTAATTTTTACCCCTATACTATCCAACACTTACCCTACTGTTGCACCCCCTGGAGTTAGAATAGTAATTTTTACCCCTATACTATCCAACACTTACCCTACTGTTGCACCCCCTGGAGTTAGAATAGTAATTTTTACCCCTATACTATCCAACACTTACCCTACTGTTGCACCCCCTGGAGTTAGAATAGTAATTTTTACCCCTATACTATCCAACACTTACCCTACTGTTGCACCCCCTGGAGTTAGAAAAGTAACTTTTACCCCTATACTATCTAATACTTACCTTAAATGCAATTTAATATTATGCGTTGTAATGGTATGCGTTGTAAAGGTATTATGCGTTGTAATGGAAATGCGTTGTAAAGGTAGTTTTTAAAAATGCGTTGTAGTGTCATGCGTTGTAATGTCATGCGTTGTAATGGATTATGCGTTGTAAAAAATGCGTTGTAAGTGCATGCGTTGTAAAAGTGTGCGTTGTAACGTCATACATCCGTGTGTGGCATGTCCTGATAGTGAATTACAGCCGATATCGTTTTTCACTATTGCAAGGCTACCTATTCCCATAGGACAGAATGGGCAGTTTGATTATAACATCTTATAATCCTCACTGACTCAGGGAACTAGGTAGAAATTCAAATTTAGTATGCCTGTACTCAGAATGTTAAAATACATCTTTTAGTGAAGGTGGTTTTTACAATCTGTGTTTGAAAATGCCACTTTTAGGAAATAGGTATTTTATTGCCTAACCATCAGCCTGCCTCTGCTAGGTCTGTGTATTTCTTGTCTGGTTTGTGAGTGACAGGGGCTGGGGTGGTTCCAGGAGCCTGGGTGAGTCAGCACTAGGCTGAATAGACCTATCTGCATTTGGAGTGGTGGGAGGAGTAGCACCTGGGCCTGAATAGGGCTGTGCCTACCTTCCACAATGCTGGCTCCACCTTCTGTGGTGCGTCTGATGACCCTGGCCCACACTGACAAAGGAGGAAGTTGTGCACTGGCAGAGTGCACCCAGAACTGGTTTGGACTAGGTACAGACACTCTCTGCCTTCAGATACAAAGGATATGTGTGTATAAAAAGGGGGACCCAGACCCCAGAAGTTTAGATGACTTCTGGGACTCAAGACGAACCTTTGCCAAGGTGAAGAACCAAGGAAGCTTTTGGAGGAGACTGCCCCGGTGCGGTTTTGCTATTTCTAGAGTTGGCCTGCAGTGGTTACTTTATTGCCAAGGAAAGAAGAAAAGGAACTTTGTGTGTACTTTTACTATCTTAAGGAAGATCTCCAAGGGCTTGAAGCTGAGCTTGCCTCCTGTTCTGAAGTCTCAGGACACAAAGACTTCACCACTAGCTCACCCTGAATTTCCTTGCTGGGAATTCGACCTGCAGAGAGGTGCCTACTGTTGTTTGGGCCCTCTGAGAAGACTGTGTGTCGCTGGGAGCTGGAAGCGCAACGCAACGAGGAGAAGCGTGTCGCCGCCGCAGCAGTTGCCTTCGCATCGCCGAAGAAGCGAGCCACCGCCGCAGCTGTTTGCCGTCGCATCATCGATGAAGCATGTCGCATCACCGGAGAAGCGTGTCGCCTCCGCAGAGGTCGCCGTCGCATCACCAGAGAGGTGTGTCTCAGGGCCTGTCGTGGCTCAGAAGTTACTGAGTTTGCTGCACGGCCGTCTGGCGTGCATGCATAGCATCCAGTGTTGTTGCATCGCATCAAGACGTCATTTTGTCGCTTCGTACCGGATCATCACCCTGCATCGAGGCACCATTCTGTCGTATCGTCACCTGGCCGCAGTAAGAAACGACGCATCAACTCCCCACACAGTAAGGAAGCAAGCCTCAACTCCCCTTCACAGCAGTAAGGAACTGAAGCATCCACTTCCCTGAGTGTAAGGAGCGGCGCATCAACTTCCCTGCAACACTTTTGCTTCTTTTGAGTGATGCATCTAAGGTACTCTGAGAGTAAAGTGCTGCATTTACCATCTACATTGAACTAAGCTATTTCTACCATTTTAAAGTCTATTTTTGATTACAGCATTGTGGATTTTTGTCATTTAGTCTTGTGTTAAGTCTAGTAAAGATTACTTATTTGTCTAAACTGGTGTGGTGTCCATTTGTAATGTTTTTATGTATTACTGTATGTGTTCACAAATGCTTCACACACTACCTCTGAGATAAGCCTGTCTGCTCGTGCCAAGCTACCAAGGGGGTGAGCAGGGGTTATTTTAGAAGTGTAGCATCTTACCCTGACTAGAAGCAAGGGTCCCTATTTGGTCAAATGTACCTACCTCTGCCAACTACAGACCCCCAGTTCTAACATTGATGGTCAGCGGTGGGGATTTGGACTTGTACTTTTGACTCATATACAGTGATTGGTGTACACTACTAGTGAGTGCAGACCACAACACGATCACATACTTTTTGGTAGCATTTTCCTTAGAACTTCTTTTTGGTTTTTGAAACCTACCAACTGTTTTTCACCATGAGCAATGCAGCATCCATTGCCTTTGTTGACATTGATTTGGAAGAAGATAGGATTGACACTTACAATGTCTTACCTCAAAGCTGCTTGCAGGAAATGTAAAGTCTCTATGAAAGGCCTCACCAAGAGGAATACCAGACGGCGCTGAAGGCCTGGATAGAATCTAGGAATACCACTGAGCATCCTGAAGAGCCTAGGGTGGAGGTAGAGAATTTAGATGGGAAGCTAGATGGGCCAGTGGGCCTGGAGGGGAGGAATGAGCCTTCCAGAGCAGGCAGCAGTGTCTCTTCAAAGGACCTGTCCCCAAGAGAGTTGGGGGACAGAGAGAGAAATAGGGTGCATAAGATGGAGCTGGCCAAGCTTAAAATAGGTGGTCAGATGGAGTTGGAGAATATGAAATTGGCCTTGGAGGAAAAAAGAATGCATTTGGAGCATGAGAGAATGTTGAGGGAATTGGAATTGAAAGCTAAGAGTTTAGAGATTTCTCCCTCTGGTGGCAGCACACCATCCATTCCTGTAGAAATAAGAGTGATCATTCGCAAGGATATCATCAATGAGTTTCATAAGAATGAAGATATTCAGCAATGGTTCAAAGCCTATGAGGTAGCTATGACCTCCCACTGGGTCCCTGAGAAGGTTTGGGCAGCAGGGTTGTGGGAGCGGTTCCTCAGTGATGGGCGGGATACCCTATTGGAATTGCCTTATGAGGATCAGAAGTCTTATGCGCAAATGAAGGAAACCTTAATGACCCGGTATGGGTTGACCCCTGAGCTTTATAGACAAAGGTTTAGGATTTGTAAGAAGCTAGAGTCTAGCACTTGGGTAGAATATGTGACTTTTTTTGCAGAGCATTGGATGGTTGGGTGAAGGGTAGCGAAGTGAATGATTATCAGGGGCTCTATGATTTGTTTGCCTGGGAGCACTTGTCTAGTAATTGTTTCCCAGAGCTACGCCAGCACCTGATTGATAGCAAGCTGACTAAACCTAGGAAGCTTGCTGAGGAGGCGGACCGCTGGGTGAGTACCCGGGTCCACAAGGGTCATGTGGGAGACTTCTCTAAAGGTTGGCATGGTCCCCAGCAGAAGAGTGGGGGGGACAAGGGTAAACAGAGGGAGTTCCTGAAAGGGCCCCAAAGTAAACCCCAAGGGAACCCCAAGGGAACCAAGGGAAGGGTTCCCAGCCTCCCCCTTAGAAGAAACCAGGGGTCCCGACAGGTAAACCTGTTCATAGGGGACCCCTAAAATGTTTTAAGTGCAGTGAGGTGTGCCACCGGTTCTATGATCCCCAGTGCCCCCAAAGAGATAAGACAGCACCCACTGGTGCACCACCCTGGCAGATGGCTAGTGTAGCCCTGGGGGATGAGATGGGTGCCCAAGGTGGGTTGTGTCCCGCAGAGATGCCCCTAGTCTCTTTAGGAGACTGTGAGGTGGTCCCCAGGACCCAGCTGCCTGATAACACTAAAAGTACAGGCAGTGAGTGACTATCAATGGCCATAGAGTGAAGGCTCTTAGATACACCAGAGCCAGTGTGACAGCTGTCAGTTGTCGGCTGGTGTCTGAAGAGCAGGTGGTCCCTGATGCATTTTACCCAGTTGTTGCCACTGACAGCACATAGAGCCACTGCAAGGTGGCTCAGGTTCCCTTTGAGTGGGGGGGGGGGGTCTCTGGTACTCTTCAAGTAGCTGTGAGGCCAGCCATGCCTGTTGACTGTTGGGTAACGACTTGGAGAGCTTCCCTTGGGCTAAGGTGGAGCAAAGTGCTCATTTGAAGATGTTAGGTCCGCCTGAGTGGGCGTGTGTGACCTCCCGGTCAATGGCAGCCAGTAAGGGCGTTCAAGAAGACCTGGAGCCTGAAAGAGTGGCCCAGGTGCCTGCCTTAAAGAGAAGAGGCCGGGATGTGTGAAACCCGCCCCCTCAGTTCCTACGGTCCATGAGGAGGCAGAACTTGAGGGGGATGCCCTGGAACCTACAGGGGAACAGGTAGCTGAACTGGCCCATTGGCAGCAGGAAGGAGGACCCTCCAGGGAACAGTTCTGTGAGGAGCAGAAGAAGTGCCCTTCTCTTGTGTGTTTGCGGCAACAGGCTGCAAACCAGGCAGCAGGTGATCAGTCTGGATCACATTGGATCTACTGGGAGAATGGTCTCCTGTATAGTGAGCCTAAGGTTTCTGACCCTGGGTCAGCCCGTGTGCTGGTGGTACCCCAGTGCTTCAGAGCCTTCCTTCTGGGGCTGGCTCGTGATGTGCCTTTAGCAGGACATGTGGGGCAGGACAAGACCTTTGAAAGGCTTGTCACCCACTTTTATTGGACCCAAATGCGCAAGAGTTCAGACACTCATTGCAGGACCTGCCAGACTTGCCAGGCAAGTGGAAAGAATGGGAGGAAGCACAAGGCTCCGCTTCAACCATTCCCTGTGGTCAGCACCCCCTTTGAAAGGGTGGGCATTGACATTGTGGGGCATCTGGATCCCAAGACAGCCGTGGGCAACAGGTTCATCCTGGTCTTGGTGGACCATGCCACCCGGAAGCCATCCCTCTCTGGTCTGTGACGGCTCCCGTGGTGGGTCGTGCGTTGATGAGGATTTTTTCCCGTGTGGGGTTCCCCATAGAGGTGGTGTCAGACCGTGATACAAACTTAATTTCCAAGTATATGAGTCCCTTTGGCAGGCGTGTGGGGTAACTTATAAGTTCACCACTTCTTACCACCCCCAAGGTAATTGGCTGGCTGAAAGATTCAACCGGACCCTCAAAGGCATGATTATGGGTCTTGAAGAACCTATGATGCATAAGTGGGACGTCCTCTTGCCATGCCTTCTCTTTGCTTACAAGGAGGTGCCAAAGAAGTCCTTAGGTTTCAGCCACTTTGAACTGCTGTATGGTCACCCTGTGAGAGGACCTCTGAGTTTGGTGAAGGAAGGCTGGGAGAAAGCTCTCAGGAGAACTCCCCAGGATGTGTATAGTTACATGCTGGCCTTCAGAAACCAAACCCGGCATTTCGGGCAACTCCCTCAGGCGAATCTGGAAGTCAGCCAGGAAGAGATGAAGCGGTAGTACGATCAGAATGCCATTCTGATTGAGCTTCAGCCTGGTCAGAAAGATTGGGTCATGGCCCCCGTGGAGCCCTATGCGCTCCAGGATAAGTGGACTGGACCATTTAAGGTGGTAGAGCGCAAGAGCAATGTCACCTACTGGGTGGACTTGCAGTCTCCCAGGGACCCTTTGCTGGTCCTTCACGTCAACCGCCTGAAGCCTCACTTAGAGAGGTCCGAAGTGGGAATGCTCCTAGCGACGCATGATGGAATGGAGAAGGAGTCCGAGCCTCTTCCTGACCTCCTGTCTGCAACAGAGAAAGATGAGTCGGTGGATGGGGTAAACCTCTCTTCCACCCTGACTCCTGTGCAGCAGAATGACTGTCGCCAGGGACAGTTTTCTGATCTGTTCTCCCTGATTCCCAGTGTCACTGATTGGTGTATCCATGATGTAGACACTGGGGACAGTCCTCCTGTTAAGCACAAAACTTACAGCGTGACTGACAGCGTGAGAGCTTGCATCAAGGAGGTCTCCAAGATGCTTGCGTTAGGGGTGATTGAGTCCTCTAACAGTCCTTGGGCCAGCCCAGTGGTCTTGGTCCTAAAGGCTGCCGCACCGGGTGCCACGCCAGAACTCCAGTTCTTTGTGGACTACTGAGGGCTCAATTCAGTCACCAGGACTGACGCACACCCCATCCCCAGAGCTGATGAGCTCATAGATCGGTTAGAGACTGATCGGTAACTCAGTACGTTTCATCTAACGTCTGGGTACTGGCAGATTACCTTGACTGATGGGGCAAAAGAGAGGTCAGCATTCTCCACACCAGATGGGCACTACCAATTCTGGGTTATGCCCTTTGGGATGAAGAATGCCCCTGCCACCTTTCAGAGGTTTGTGAACCAGGTGTTGGCTGGACTGGAAGATTTCAGTGCCGCCTACCTGGATAACATTGCAGTGTTCAGCGCCAGTTGGGAAGAACATCTGTGCCACCTCTGGGAAGTGTTGATGGCGCTGCAGAGAGCAGGCCTCATGATCAAGGCAAGTAAGTGCCAGATCGGGCAGGGTTCTGTGGAGTACTTGGGACATCAGGATGGGAGTGGCCAGGTGGCGTTCCTACAGACCAAGATTGAGACCATCCTGGCTTGGGAACCTCCCAAGACCCAGACAGTAAGAGCCTTTTTAGGACTCACTGGGTACTACAGGAGGTTTATCAAGGGGTATGGCAGCATTGTTGCACCCTTGACAGAGCTGACTTCCAAGAAGCAGCCCAAGAAAGTGAACTGGACAGACACCTGTCAGAAAGCTTTTAATGCCCTGAAGACTGCCATGTGCCCGGAGCCCGTGCTTATGGCACCCAACTTCTCTAAAGAGTTCCTTGTACAGACAGACATTTCAGGGAATGGTGTGGGGGCTATTCTTTCACAGATAAATTAGGAGGGCCTAAACCAACCTATAGCCTTCATCTGTAGGAGGTTACTTCCACGGGAACAGAGGTGGAGTGCAATTGAGAGTGAGGCATTTGCTGTGGTCTGGGCACTGAAGAAGTTGAGACCATACCTGTTTGGGACTCACTTCCGACAGACCACAGGCCCCTCAGATAGTTGATACAGATGAGGGGTGAAAAATCAAAGCTGTTGAGATGGTCCATTTCCCTACAGGGGATGAACTTCACGGTGGAACACTGCCCTGGTACAGAACACGCCAATGCTGATGGTCTGGCCAGATGTTTCTGCCTTAGTGACGAGAATTCCCAAGGGGTGGGTAGTTCTCCCCACATTTCAGCTGAAGGGGACACGTGTTAGACCTGGCTCCATTGGGGTGGGTCTGCCTTCCATTTCTTTGCTGTTGCCTCCTGTATTTTTGCTATGTGTTTTGTTGGTCTAGTTGCTTTGGGCACCTTGCCACTGCTATTCAGTGCCAAAGTGCAAGTGCTCCCTATTGTAAAGTGTTGTATTACATTAGTGACTCCATGATTGGCTTATTTGATTTACTTGTCAGACCCTAGTACAGTGCACCATGTCTGCCCAGGGCCTGTAAATCAAATGCTGCTGGTGGGCTTGCAGCACTGATTGTGCCACCCACAGAAGCAGCTTGTAAAATGTGGTTTAGGCCTGCCATTGCAGAGCCTGTGTGCAGCCTGGGACTGCCATGTCGACTTGGCAAGTGCACCCTCTTGCCAGTCCCTAAACCTTCCCTTTTCTACATACTTTTCACCCCTAAGGTAGGCCCAAGGTACCCCCATGGGCAGGGTGCATTGTATGTAAAAGGTAGGACTTGCCGTGATGTGTGTGGCATGTCCTGATAGTGAATTACAGCTAATTTCGTGTTTCATTATTGCAAGACTACCTGTTCACATAGGCCAGAATGAGCAATTTGATTATAACATCTTATAATCCTCACTGACTCAGGAAACAAGGTAGAAATCTGGGTTTAGTATGCCTGACCTCAGAATGATAAAATACATCTTTTAGTGAAGGTGGTTTTTAGGTCTCGCCTAGCTATTGCGTTTACGCAATCGCTATGCGAGACTCTAGTAAGAGGGACATTTCAAAGTGCTCCCAAAAGTGGATTGCATGGCGAGCATGCGCACAATCACGTGCATCGTGCCGCCATGCAATCCGTTTGGGGAAGCGCTTCAGCCCACTGGCGCATGCCCGTGTAGCCACAGCCTCGGCATCATACTTCAAAGGGTCCGCTCCCCCGCCTGGAATGCGCTCCCCCGCCCCCGCCACAGCATGCCGAGAGATTGTTTCCTCATTGCGCCTCTCACAACTGTCCCTCCCCAAACATAGGGCTAGTCTCACGGACGCATTGCCATCCATCGATTTCACTTTCATGCCCGTGTTCTCTTTGCCTTGCAGCACACAGCCCGCCCTCACCCCTCCGTGTTTTCTTGCAGCTTTGCCCAGATCTGAGTCTCAAATAACCAAAATAATAAGTTTGCCCTGCACGCTTTCTGCGCTTACAAAGTTAACATATGCTGCGCTCATTCCCTTTTCATCCTTCTAAGGTCGATAACATTAGCTCCATTAATTCTGCGTCTAAGGATTTAAATAACCATATGTTTTCTTGCAACTTTAGGCACTTCACACACACAGCTCCACTGCTCACACACAGGCATCAAGGCAGAAACAGAATGCTCTGAGCCCCACCAGTGTTTGCCACACACACATGCCTCTCGCATCTCGTGTTTTCTTCCAGCTTTGGCCCGTGTTCTCTTTGCCTTTCAGCACTCAGCTTCCCCGTAACCACCATTTAACTAACATCCTGCCACACTCATTCCATTTTCATCCTCGCTTTCACTTTCATGCCCATGTTCTCTTTGCCTTTCAGCACACAGCTTCTCCGTAGCCACCATTTAACGACCATCTTGCCGTAAACACCATTTAACTACCATCCTTTTTGTTAAAATAAAAGAATTGCCTCTAAGGGTTTAAGGAACCATAGAAATACAAGGCAAGGCAACATACACTCCGAATGCCACTCAGAGCCGCATAATTACATGCCTCATAACTACAATGCACTCAATACAACAGACACTCCAAAAACCAATCAGTGCCACATAGTTACACACCACATAATTACACAGCGCTCAATGCCACATACACTTCAAATACCACTCAGCGCCACATAATTACACACCACATAATTACACTACACTCAATGCTACATGCACTCCAAATAACACTCAGTGCCTATTAATTACAATGCAAACAATGCAAGATACACTCAAAATAACACTCAATGCCACATAATTACACGCCACTAAAATCAACATACACTCCACACAAAACCACTCAGTGCCACATAATTATATTCTACACTCTGTCTATCTATCGCCCTCTCTCTCTCTCTCTCTATCTATCTATCTATCTATCTATCTATCTATCTATCTATCTATCTATCTATCTATCTATCTATCTATCTATCTATCTATCTATCTATCTATCTATCTATCTATCTATCTATCTATCTATCTATCTATCTATCTATCCTATCTAATCTATCTAATCTATCTAATCTATCTAATCTATCTAATCTATCTAATCTATCTAATCTATCTAAAATCTATCTAAAATCTATCTAATCTATCTAATCTATCTAATCTATCTAATCTATTTTATCTATCTTATCTATCTTATCTATCGTATCTATCTTATCTATCTATCTTTCTATCTATCTATCTATCTATCTATCTTTCTTTCTATCTATCTATCTTTCTTTCTATCTTTCTATCTATCTTTCTTTCTATCTATCTATCTATCTTTCTTTCTATCTATCTTTCTTTCTATCTATCTTTCTTTCTATCTTTCTTATCTATCGGACTTTTGCACTCTATCTATCTCTATCTATCTATCGCATCACCACAGCATCACTTAGCACCAACACAGCCTCACTCAAGGGCACCACTACATCACTATGCGCTACCACAGCATCAATTAACGCCACAGCATCACTCACCGCCACCACAGTATCAATCTTTACAACCATTCAACAACAACTGGCTCTAATACGTTCTCTCAATATTTAGGCCTTATTACAAATGGCACGAAAAAATTGATAATATTTAACTTCTGTTCTTGGATTTTAGGCGCAATTAAATACACTAAACATAATCTTCACAAGAGTTATTAACAAATGTTTAAACGATTGGCATTATAATTTACATTAACTTCTATTTAATTATTAATTATTTGCAAAAATTAAAATCCATTGTTATTTGTAATATCAATACATCTAAGTCACGTAAATACAACACATATTACATTACAAACGCTATAGGTGTCACATTTGCAACAGTTAAAACTATTGACATTGTACATGAGAAAGCTAGTAATTTCAATATTTTCGATACCAACACATAAATAAAAAATGTGTCAATTTACAATACAAAAAGCTCAAACTTTCCTAATGCGAGTCCTTCTGTGATTGAAAATACCACTTTTAGGAAGTAGGTATTTTATTGCCTAACCATCCAGCCTGCTTCTGCTAGGTCTGTGTATTTCATGTCTGGTTTGTGAGTGACAGGGGCTTGGGTGGCTCCAGGAGCCTGGGTAAGTCAGCACTAGGTTGAATAGACCTATCTGAACTTGGAGTGGTGGGAGGATTAGCACTTGGGCCTAAATAGAGCTGTGCCTGCCTTCCACAATGCTGGATCCACCTCCTGTGGTGCGTCTGATGACCCTGGCCCACACTGACAAAGGAAGAAGTTGTGCAATGGCAGAGTGCCCCCAGAACTGGTTTGGACTAGGTACAGACACTCTCTGCCTTCAGAGACAAAGGATTTGTCTCTGAAAAGGGGGACCCAGACCCCAGAACTTTAGATCACTTCTGGGAATCAAGACAAACCTTTGCCAAGGAGAAGAACCAATGAAGCTGTAGGAGGAGACTGCCCCGGTGCGGTTTTGCTATTTCTGGGGTTGGCCTGCAGTGGTTACTTTATTGCCAAGGAAAGGAGAAAAGGAACTTTGTGTGTACTTTTTCTATCTTAAGGAAGATCTCCAAGGGCTTGAAGCTGAGCTTGCCTCCTGTTCTGAAGTCTCAGGGACACAAAGACTTCACCACCACCTCCCCCTGAATTTACTTGCTGGGAATTCTACCTGCAGAGAAGTGCCTACTGTTGTTTGGGCCCTCTGAGAAGACTGTGTGTCCCTGGGAGCTGGAAGCGCGACGCAACGAGGAGAAGCATGTCGACGCCGCAGCAGTTGCCTTCGCATCACCGAAGAAGCGTGCCGCCGCCGTCGCATCATCAACGAAGCATGTTGCCACCGCAGAAGTCGCCGTTGCATCACCGGAGAAGTGTGTCGCAGGGCCTGTCGTGGCTCAGAAGTTACAGAGTTTGCTGCACGGCTGTCTGGCGTGCACGCATCACATTCATCGTTGTCACATCGCATCAAGACGCCATTTTGTCACATCGCACCGGATTGTCACACCGCATCGAGGTGCCATCTTGTCGCATCATCACTGGGCCGCAGTAAGAAACAACGCATCAACTACCCACATAGTTAGGAAGCAAACCTCAACTACCCTGCGCAGCTGAAAGGAACCTATGCATCCACTCCCCTGAGTGTAAGGAACGGCGCATCAACTTCCCTGCGACCCTTTTGCTTGTTTTGCGTGACGCATCTAACGTACTTTGAGAGTAAAGTGTCGCATTTACCATCTACATTGAACTAAGCTATTTCTACCATTTTAAAGTCTATTTTTGATTACAGTATTGTGGATTTTTGTCGTTTGGTCTTGTCTTAAGTCTAGTAGAAATTACTTATTTTTCTAAACTAGTGTGGTGTCCATTTGTAGTGTTTTCACTGTATTACTGTATGTGTTCAGAAATGCTTTACACACTGCCTCTGAGATAAGCCTGTCTGCTCATGCCAAGCTACCAAGGGAGTGAGCAGCGGTTATTTTAGAAGTGTAGCCCCTTACCCGGACTAGAAGCAAGGGTCCCTATATGGTCAAAGATACCTACCTCTGCCAACTAGAGACCCCCAGTTCTAACATTGATGGTCAGCGGTGGCCCCTCCCTCCCGGAATTCCGCTGCTCCCGCCTCCCAGCCTCTCCTCCCTCCCAGCCTCTCATACTTATTGGCGGCCACTGTGGGGAGCACGAGTAAGACCTCCGACCCTCGGTCTAGGTCAACTCTCTCCCCACAGCTCCGCTGTGCCGTCTCTTGCCTCCAGACCCTAACCTCCTCCTTAGGCCTCCTTAGGTGGTTCGAAACTGCTGCCTGCTCCTACTGCCCGCTCCAACTGGGACCAGACTGCCTGCAACCACCATAACCTTTCTCTGCCTTTTTTCTTCTTAACATTTCCCTGTTGTGCCACTGTTGTTGTGCCCATCTGCGTCTTGCTCTAATTCCACCACTGTTTTTATTTTCTCGTGCCTGCCTGTTCCTTTCGCCTTTCGCCGTTGCTGACCCTGCCACCCCTCTCCCCGGAATAACCCCGATTCCACCTCCCAGCCTCTCCTCCCTCCCAGCTCCCCTACTTAATGGTGGACGCTGCGGGGGAGCGAGAGTAAGACTTCGGTCTAGGTCCACTCTCTCCCCACAGCTCTGCTGCTCCGTCTCTTACCTCCAGACCCTGACCTCCTCCTTGGGAGGTTCGAGGATGCTGTCTGCTCCTGTGCCTACTGCCCGCTCCAACTGGGACCAGACTGCCTGCAACCACCGTAACCTTTCTCTGCCGTTTTTCCCTGTTGTGCCACTGTTATTGTGCCCATCTGCGCCTTGTTCTAATTCTACCACTGTTTTTATTTTCGCGTGCCTGCCTGTTCCTTTTGCCTTTCACAGCTGTTGCCCCTGAGGCCCCTCCCCCCCCAGAATTCTCTTCAAGAATTGCCCGGCTCCCGCCTCCCAGCCTCTCCTACCTCCCACTTCCTCTACATAATGGCGGCCGCTGCGCGGTCACACAGCGGACATGCCCAGCGGGCACGCTGCCGGCGGGCCAAAGGCTCACCAAAGGCAAGCCCAACTGCGCCCGTCTGCGACCCGACCGCGGCCAGCTCCAGGTACCCTGGACTTCCCACTACCCATCACTATGACACCACCACCCTCCACGCACTCAACCCTGGAAGACTTGGAGAATGCCAATAGGCCTCGCCGAACTCGACCCACGTCCAGTTCTCCTGCCTCCACTGCCGCCAGACCCTCACCGCCACCCCGGCCTCCAACACCGCCAATGCCAGCACCGGCGACACCCTAAAATGCATCCTCCTCAACGTACGCTCCATCCACAAACATGCCATGAAAATCTGGAACCTATTCGACTCTCTCTCGCATGACATCGCCTTCTTCACAGATACCTGGACCAATTCATCCTCCACCCGACATCAGCACCGCCATCCCAGACGGATACAAGATCCAGATGAAAGACTGCCCCAACCACCCAGTAGGGGGCCACGCCATCGCCCACAAGAGCACCCTCCGCCTCACCACCTCCAGCGAAACCTTCCCCTCTGCCGAACACCTGCACTTCCAGATCCAGACCACCCCCAAAGCCCCACTCCGAGGAACCCTCGTCTACAGAACCCCCGACCCCCGAACACCCTTTGCCAATACCATCACCGACTTCATCGCACCCCATGCCATCGCCTCAACAAACTACATACTCATTGGAGATCTGAACTTCCACCTCGACAACCCCAGCGACCCCAACTCCACTATCCTTCGTGACAACCTCGCCAGCATCGGACTTAAACAACTCGTCAACACACCGACCCACAGAGCAGGACACACCATCGACTCCATCTTCGCGGCAGGAAACATCATCCAATTCAGCCACACAACGCAGCTGCCATGGACCGACCACCACTGCGTACACTTCTCCATCAACAAACCCAAGGCACCCAAACCAGCCCCACGCCCACCATGAAGGGACTGGAGCAAGGTTACCAACAAGCAACTTAAACTCCACCCTCACCTAAGACAACCCCACCTGGGAACCCAATGCAAACAACACAGCCAGAGAACTCCACACCTGGATCTCCAGCTGTGCAGACAAGCTCGCCCCGCACGCAACCCTGACAGACAAAGCCCCAGGAAAGCCGCCTGGTTCAGCACCGCTCTCCAAGAAGCCAGACGCACCTGCAGATGCCTGGAGAAGAACTGGAGAAGCACCAAGACAACCGAAAACCACACCACCTACAAGGACGCCATGACGGACTACCACAACCAGATCAGAGCCACCAAGAGGAACTCCATCCACAACTAAATCCTGGCCAACTCCACCAACTCCAAGGAACTTTTCAGGTTCATTTAAGAATTCACCAACCCATGCAGCGAAGCCACAGACGTCACCCCATCCCAAGACCTCTGAGACAAGTGTGGTAAATATTTCATTACCGGTACTATTTTTTATGCGGTAAAGTCTATTAAGAATAACTCAGTAAATATAAGAGGCAGAATCCGTGGTATTAGAGGTTTTAAAAGGCTTTATTCCTATACAAAGGAATACAATTCGAATTGCAGGCATTCTATTCCATCACCACGAAAGTTCAGGAAGGAAGGGCATACATTATTGACAGATAAGCAGTTTTATAGAAAATGCATTACAGTGAAACAGATGCAAGAGGCGTAACAGGTGATAGTACAGATAAAAGGTGCATACGTAACTAATAGAGGCGGATATATGGGCGTAACTTAGTAAACGTCATTTATACATGATGTCACAAGTGGGTGGATCCATAAGAGAATCCTGCAATGTTAGCAGAAATATTTGGCAGAGATGCGCGCGCAGCCGCATGACGTGTGTTTGACTTGCAACTAGAGAGTGAAGGGGACTTGACATTTAGCTCTACGTGTGGAGACAGAAGTCTGGGGGTCATGTCAACCTAATCCCAAATCATATCTAATATCCTATGTTTAAAGAACTGTGTTATCCAAAAGGAAAGGTCTCTAGGATAGAATCTATTCTATACTGACTGTTAGTGCGTGTACAAGCGTCTAAGTGTCTACATGAGATGCGAGGGGGTAGGAATATTCCATGGTAACGGGAGCTATGAATTACTTGCATGAGGACAGCGAGGCCTGGCCCTTTGCACGGTAGCTGGAGGAATGTTTACCTAAACTACTAGACAGGAATGCATCGGATGAGGAGCGGAGTAGATAATCTTGAAGGTGAAATACAGTTTTTGGCAGGCAACAGGCTGGATCAGGCACCGTTAGCCGCGCAGGGAGTAGGACAAAGTTCATGGATACAGATGCAGGCTCAGACTGGAGCTTTCAGAGGCAGAAGGCAGGAAAAGGCTTGATGACAGAATTCAGGGCCTACTCGCCTGAATCTGTAAAATGTGGAAAGTGAACCACATAAAGTCGGTGGCCTTTCATACTTAGGAATGGAATATCTGACCCATTCATGGCGGATCTGAAAGAGGACATGTTGACGGTGGACGCACATATATTTGCGTCTTCAAAACTGGAACTGGAGGGAACATACATGTACTTATAGCATGCACATGGAGCCGTTGGGGTCTACGATAGGGGACATAACTGATCACAAAATTCATATTTCCTCATTCCCTCCTTGTCCCCTACGGACCCTCAGGAGATATCGATCTTCATCAATCCATCGATCTGTTCATATAGCATCATTTGTTCTTCTTTCTTCTTCCGGGATCTTGAACGAAAACTTGGATGTGGGATACACGATGTGGCACACAGACCACAAATCGCTGGCCCACATTGTAGACATAAACAGCAACTGAATAGTACGAGAAAGCCAATACCTAGGAAGGATAGGATTCTCCATCCCCAGGCTGACAACACGCCCCAGAACCAACCGGACCAAGTCCAGGTGCCTGGACTTTGGTGTATCTGGCTTACAATCTTATGAAGGCGAGTTATGGCTTTATATACTGACGGCGAATTTTCTGGTATGAAAATGCAGCAACTTGATCCGATGACCCTACAAGCTCCGCCCCTATCGGCCAGGATGACGTCAAGGACAAGACGATTTTGAAGCACAACAATCCGCATAGCAGACTGCTCTTCTGTTAAATTGCCTAAGGCGGAAATAGTTTCGTTCACTACTGCTTCAAGGGTTCTGGTTAATCTACGTATCAGCTTACTATTAGTGACTGTACCTATATAGGGAAAGAAACCTTTATTGAAATCTGTGTATTTTTCCCATGCTGTTTCAGTGTAATCGACAATTGGGAGATCTCTCTGCTGTCTATTGTGTACTAAATGGGTATTTCTGTGATAATCAGGAGGAGCTAGGAAAACAGGTGGTAGAAGGAATGCTATGTAACAGGTACCATCCCAATCTAGAGGTAGACGTATATATGCGGTCTGGCCACATATAAAGTAGGAATGGCGAGAAGCTCTAAATGTAGACTTGCCTTGATCACTGAATTTTATTACAGTGGTGCATTTACTATGGCCCATGTGTATGGAACCATTCTTTCTTACACATAATTCCCCTTTTACTGGGAATACTGACATGGCGGGCAAGATTGGTGTAGCTTCGGATTCAACGTTCAGGATCATGAGGTTAAGTGTAAAATTACCTAATCCATATACTTCATTTTCTAGATCAGTTCCTGTTCTTTTGGGAAGTCCCTCCTTGTTAGGGTAGCAGACTTTAAGCAAAACTAGGTTCAGGTTTCCCCATACCCAGTTGTCTTGATAAACTGCGGAATTTGAATCTAGGGAATTAATCAAACTAAACCATGCTCCACAGGAGCCATTGTGTGTGAACGGATATGGAAAGAGGGGCAAAACTCCCTTATAGTTCTGATAGGGAGGGAGTCGGCCACATATCCAACAATTTGTGGCATTGCTGGTTTGATGGGAATGATGTAACATACTAATGAATGTGTTGTTGCGCAGCGCAAATCTATAAGACAATTCATGCGGAGGTAATTCGCTAAAAGAATGTTCTGCAGTTACATTGTAAACATGCTTAAGAATAGGGTAATACATGTGCAATAGTATGCTGACAATGATGATCAGAAGACTTAGAAAAAACAAAATTAATAATGTTACTGTGCAGTGACTACGAAGTGATTTACAATACGCATGCTTCTTAAGCTGCATCTGTTGATTTCTTTCTCTATTCCGGTCTAGAGGATACATGTCAGAGACAAATTCAACCGATTCACCTTGGAGAGGACTTAAACAATCAAATTGTCTGGCTTACTAGACCTTAATTTTAGTTTGTAAAGTTCAGAGTTTGTTAATTCAGCCAAGGGGAGCTTTGAGTCTGTCTGTGAGGGAATGCAGGGCTGAACGTTCACACTAGATGGTAGTCCATAAAATTTCTTGATATGACTCGAGTGCAACCACCCTTTGCGTCCTTCAATCTTCACGGCTGTCCTTGTAGTTAGTAGAACCAATTTTGGCGATGTCCATCTAGGCTCCAGTTGGGTCTTTCGGTCAAAATTCCTGACCAAAACCAGGTCGCCAGGAACCACGTCATGGGGCTTCACCTCAGTATTATCGGGAAAAGCTGCGGCTACCTGTGAACGACAAGATTGTAGTGCAGACATCAAGGAAGCCAGGTAATCTGTCAGCATATTACAGTCAACATCAGTGATTTTGCGAGGTATAGGCATCCCCCACATATTTGGTGGTCTACCGAAGATCACCTCGTACGGGGATAGCCCTGTTCGAGAATGTGCTACCATTCTCATGTAAAAGAGCGCAACTGGTAAGGCTACTATCCAGTCAACACCTTTTTCTCTACATATTTTGGACAATCTAATTTTCAGAGTTTGATTATGGCGTTCCACGAGTCCTGCCGCCTCGGGATGTCGGACACAGTGGAATTTCCATTGGTAGCCTAACAAAAGGGAAACGTGTTTCATTAATTCGGATGAGAACGGCTGGCCGTTATCTGAGTAGACAACACGTGGTAAACCGTACCGTGGGAAGAATTCTCGAACTAACTGTTTGGCAGTAGTCGGGGCAGTGTAATCTGAAACCGGGTAGGCTTCTGTCCAACGGGAAAGCGTACAGACAACTACGAGAACATATTTGAATCCTCGACATCGTTCCATCTGGATATAATCCATCTGGAGGACTTCAAAAGCATGATCGGGAGTTTGAAATCCACCCTGCTCTACGGGGATGCTTTTACCTGGATTAAACTGACAACATATCATACAGGTACGAACTTTTTGTTTAGCTGCGGCTCGTAAATGTTTGTTAAACCAAATGTGTTGAATGCTGTCTAGCATAGCTTTTTCTCCTAGGTGCGCTGGACTATGTATTGTGTTAATGATGACTTGAACCATTGAGTCGTGAAGAAACCATATAGATTTTTCCTTCGTCATCCATCCTTGATCCGTTTGGATCCCTCCTAATTCAGTCCATTTCTTTATTTCTTCTGGTGTAGCATGTGTCTGTATGTCAATTACATCAAGGGCGGGATCCTTAACTGTCATGCAATGTGTTGGTGTCGGAACTATTGTCTTTGTCATGTCAGTTGTGTGAGTCTGATTCTGAGCAGTCTGTTTAGCTGTTCTGTCAGCTAGGTCATTACCCTGAGAAATGATATCGGTAACTTTTGTATGGGCTTTGCATTTCATAATCGCTATTGCAGTAGGTAGATGAATCGCGTCTAATAGAGCTTGAATGAGGGGTCCGTGTTGGATGTGGGCACCGTGAGAAGTTAAATAACCTCTCTCTCGCCACAGTACGCCGAAGTCATGGACGACTCCGAATGCATAACGTGAATCTGTGTATATGTTGACTTTCTTATTTTTGGCTTGAATACAGGCTTGTGTCAGAGCGATGAGCTCTGCTGCTTGAGCTGACAAAGTGTTAATACAATTTGTTTCAATGATTCCAGTGTCTGTTGTAACTGCGTAAGCGGCCACTAACTCTCCTGTGCTTGTTCTCATACATGACCCATCTACATACAATGTCAAGTCTGGATCTGACAAAGGGATATCTGTCAAGTCTTGTCTGGGTTTCGTCGTGATAGTAATGACTTCGACACAATCATGTGCCAATGGATCTGTTCCGCTTACTGGCAACAGTGTGGCAGGATTTAACGTATTACAACGTCTGATTTCTATGTGTGGCTGAAACAATGTCAGTTCGTAACCGGTGACTCTCGCTATAGTCAAGTGTTGTGTTTGTGTGCGGTTCAAAAGAACCTCTACTGCGTGTGGTACTTGTACTGTCAATTGATGTCCTAACACTATGGCATCGCTTTGTCTGATTGCTAAACTGGATGCGATCAGGTGTAAGCTGCCTTCCCTCCTTGGACAGCGAGTGTCCAAGGTAAACAACTCGCTGGACACAGAATTGCAGCTTAGAAGGGGACACCTTGTGCCCTTTGTCGGCCAGAAATTTTAAAACCGTCAGTGACGCTGTCTCACATTCAGGTTCGCTTCGGGCGGTGATCAGTAGATCATCGACATATTGAAGCAAGGCAGTGTTAACTGGCATGTGGATACTGTCAAGTTCTCGTTTCAGTGCTTGGCTATAGATGCTGGGGCTTTCTGTAAATCCTTGAGGTGCGCGTGTGAATTTAAAACTTCGTCCATTTAAACTGAATCCGAACAGATATTGACTTTCCGGATCTATTGGGACACTAAAGAAAGCATTCTTGAGATCAATTACAGTGAAGAACGTTGCTTCTGAGTCAATAGCTGTGAGTAATGAAGAGATATCTGGGACCACAGGGTATTGTGGTACAATACATTTGTTCAATTCGCGCAGATCAATAACTAATCGGTATACTGGTGGTGCTTTTGGATCCGTTCTTTTAAGAATCGGAATTATCGGGGAATTACATACATTGGAGTCGGTTTCGACAACCACTCCTTGTGCAATGAGCTCGTCAATGATTTGCAGTAAAGCCACTACAGCATCTGGTGGTAACTTGTATTGTCGCATTCGTGGTAGTACTACTCCTGTTTTCAGTGTAACACGATATGGGGTAATGTTCATGCGACCAACATCAGTGGGGCCTTGTGCCCATAAATGTGTAGGTAAATTCTGCAGTCGGTGATCCATGTCTCTGGACACGTAGTGACCTTTAAAGTCACGTAAAAATAGTCGTACCCCTTCCGGAGAACAACATATTATGGCTCCTAGAGCTTTCAATGTTTTTATACCTAACAAGTTTTCTGGACATGATTTAGTAAGCAATAAATCTGTAGTACGTGTCAATGGACCGACCGTCAGTGGAAGAGGTTGTGTTACGTCATTGATTATAGGTTTTCCTGAGAATCCAAGGGAAATATTCTGTGAGCCTGAGAGGGGTGCCCCTGGAACTTCACTGCGTCTTATAGTTGTTCTGCTTGCCCCTGTATCAAGTAAAAACTTTCTGTCTTCCCCTAATAGTTCACTATGTACATAAGGTCCCTCTTGGTCTACAGGAACCTCTATAAGGGGTAAGCCAACTTCCCTCTCTAGGCTATTTCATGTGTATCGCTGATAATCGGGATAATCTGCTTGTGCATACTGATACATCTGTTGTGTTGTTGCTTGTGTTGCAGCAATAGGCTGCGCTTGTGGTGGTGCTACGATCTGTTGTGGAGCTGCCTGTTGCGGAGCTAGTTGTTGCGGAGCTAACCTAGGTTGTGCATGCTGAGGGATTTGTTGTTGATTCTGATCCTGTCTAGGTGGACGTGGTCTCTCCTGGGTTCTACCTGTGGCAATATTATGTTTCAGGACTGGACAATCGTGTATATAATGACCTTGTTGTTTACAATAGTTGCATGTCCCTTTCGTTGGACCTGCGGAATCACCCCTTTGATGACCATCGGCTGGAACTGACTGTGCAACAAGCATTTTCATTTTTGTATCTTTCATACGTCTTTGTTCATGTTCTTGTTCTTCTCTAATTCTATTGTGGTGATATTGTAACATCTGTAACATCTGTGATGGGGTATTACCTTGCCAGGTACTTTCGAATTTCAATACTCTATTCTTGATTTGCAGCAGAGAATTTTCAACTAATTTTGTCACAAACAGATGTGGATATGACTCGCTACTTGCTTTTATGCCACTATTTATACCAAAACATTTTTCAAATCGGGAATAGAAATAACTAGTGTCTTCATCTGGCTTTTGTTTACAGGCTGAGATTGCACCCCAGTCTTCCTTTTTCGTAGTTAATAAACGTGGCAGTACCTGTACTAATAGCCCTGCTAGTGCTGTAGTCTTTTCCCCAAGCCCTGCTCCTGCAGCTCGGGCCCTTTCTTCGTTTTCTAATTCTGTCCAATCTATCTTTTGGTCTCCCACCTCCCATTCTTTTTCTTTCAGTTTCTCGAAAACACCGGCGGGTAATAGGACTTTTAATATTTTCATAATGTCGGGGTAGGTATACTCTCCCATGAGTAACATGTCTTTTATTTCACGGTGGAAACCTGCTGGGTCCTTGTCATGGCTGGGTACTACTTTCTTCATTTCTAATAATTCCAGTTTAGTTATAGGCGTGTACACAAACACGCGTGTAAAGTTATTACCGTCACCTCTGATTGGGTGTACTTCGCGTAACGGGTTCTGTCTATCTATGTGATACATTTTTCTTCCCATAATGGGAACTGGAACGTGTTCTGGGCATACGAAAGTTAAATATTGGTTTCGAAATTCTAGAATTTCTTTAATCAAATCAGTACCTGACCCTCTCCATATATTCGTGAGTAGTTCCGTCAATATGTCAGGTAAGGGTCCTGGATCGGAGTGTTGGCTTTTATATAATATAAGGAGGTGTTGAATCATGTATATACTAGCTAAACGCTGTTCGTATGGATCAAGATTCAGAAACGTGTGTGCAAGTACATCATCATTGTATTCGCTGGGACTGTCAGCCCATTGTACTGCTGACCTGGCTAACTCTTGTTCGTCCATGGAATCGAGCATATGGTACCCCCTTCGATCTCGGAGTAATTTATCAGCGGCTTGGAATAGGTGTTTCTAATTGCTCTGATTCTTGCTCCTCCTCTTCTTCTGATTCTACTCTGTCTGTTTCTCGTCTTTCTTTATGTATTCGTTCTACTTCCTTGCGGATCTTTCGACACATGGCGATTATACACGCCTGTCTATCATGTTTCTCTTCTGATATGTTCTGACCCCATTTGGCAAGTCTTTGCATGGTATCGTGATCTGCCCCAGGCCTGTCTTGATTCCTAATTACGCAATTTATGAAAAAACGTAGTAGTTGTCTTTGGACATCCACTTTCTGGTATTCCATAGCTTCGTTAATACTTTCTGGACCTCGCCCTGTTTGGACAAAGCGATATATTTCGTCTAGGTGTTCACCCATTCCTGGTATCGTCATTAAATATAATGTAGCTCGTCGTATACGTAGTGATGATATGAGCAATTTGTCCTGTCTACCTGGTACTGGGTCGTATCTACAATCCACAAGCTGTTCTTTAAACATGTCGGGTGTCGCTAGTTGTGGTGTACGTTGGAGTGCTAAATCTCTAAGGGTCTGTTTATTTCGCGGCGGGGTGGCAAACATGTCTGTCGTACCTCCTGTAGCACCATCTGAGGTGCTAGGCACGAAAGGATTCGTTGGGCGTAGGATAGAGATTGTAGATGCGGGAAAAACTGTAGAAACGGACGGACCTGTGGGAACTTGTGTAGTAGTTTGTAGTTGCGGGGATACAGACGGATGCTCTTGGTGTTGAACACCATCGGCAAGCGGTGTGGATGGTATGGCATTAGCATACTCGGGAACTACGTCATCTAAATAGGAGGAAAGGAAAACGTCCTTTGCTGTTTTGGGATGTGTTTTGGGATGTGCTTTTATCGGGAGCAATGGAGGAGTTAAGTCTTTTGGTATTTCCGGGGTAGCCTTAGGTAACCCTTCGGCCAGAAGAGGATACATACCATTCATAAGAGTGTTTCTTTGTCTATCTACTTGTTCTGATTTTACTCGGGTACCTTCCTCAAGTAATAGATTTTCTCGAGTTTTATTTGAATTCTCTCTACCTTTCTCTTCCTGTCTGAGTGCTTTTTCTGTACGTCTATATGATTCTTTACGCCATAATTCAATGGCGTCTTTCTGTGACTGTCTGGCTTTCTTTTTCCATAATTCTTCTTCCACTCTCATGATGCAATCTGCATCCCAGGTCCCCGCTGCGGGCCATCTCTGACTCTCCGGTAACTCTTTGGTGTAGTCCACCCATAAATCAAGAAATAATATGGCATCTAGGCCATGCTTATGATACATAAAGTACCCTGGAGTGTCCCTAGGTGGGATGGGAACAGCTTCTTCGAGTACCCCTTTTCTGGTTTTGATCTGTCTTAGTTTCGAAAAGAGCGGCATTTTTAGATGGTTGCTAGAACACACTTTATACAGTAAACACAATAATGAACAGTCATTCACACCACAATATATATAGAACGTATTTAAAACATTTAACACTTAACAATTTTACGAACAATGATAACTAATAGAAAACTAGTTACTGACATAATACTGACACTAGATAATACTTATTTATATGCAAGACATACTATATATACTGCTAAACAGTATAGATACACTGCTGAAACAGTGCAGACCGGATTTGTGTACCCAAACCCGTCTTGACCGGCACAGTCTATGTGCACGTTAAATGCCTCCCCGGTAATGGTACTCACCGGGTAGCTCGGAACGGAAGGCCTCGGAACGGAACTGAAACTGGACCGGACTGGACTCGACTTGACTGGACTCGGAACTTCGGAACCTGGTGGGCCTCTGTATACCTCGGATCTTGCTCTCTCAGCTAGGCTCTGGTCGGGATACTTCGCACTTCTCACCGCCTCGTCTGGGTGTTGATCGCAGCCTCAGTCGTCCCCGCTTGGCCGGAGGGAGATACAGGAAATCCTGCAGGTACGCGTTTTTGTCCGTTCAGCTGTGGCAGGAGACCGGGCCTGCAACGCACCGCCGGCGCGTGAGATGAGAAAGTGTCCCTGTTCGGGCGCCAATTTATGTGGTAAATATTTCATTACCGGTACTATTTTTTATGCGGTAAAGTCTATTAAGAATAACTCAGTAAATATAAGAGGCAGAATCTGTGGTATTAGAGGTTTTAAAAGGCTTTATTCCTATACAAAGGAATACAATTCGAATTGCAGGCATTCTATTCCATCACCACGAAAGTTCAGGAAGGAAGGGCATACATTATTGACAGATAAGCAGTTTTATAGAAAATGCATTACAGTGAAACAGATGCAAGAGGCGTAACAGCTGATAGTACAGATAAAAGGTGCATACGTAACTAATAGAGGCGGATATATGGGCGTAACTTAGTAAACGTCATTTATACATGATGTCACAAGTGGGTGGATCCATAAGAGAATCCTGCAATGTTAGCAGAAATATTTGGCAGAGATGCGCGCGCAGCCGCATGACGTGTGATTGACGTGCAACTAGAGAGTGAAGGGGACTTGACATTTAGCTCTACGTGTGGAGACAGAAGTCTGGGGGTCATGTCAACCTAATCCCAAATCATATCTAATATCCTATGTTTAAAGAACTGTGTTATCCAAAAGGAAAGGTCTCTAGGATAGAATCTATTCTATACTGACTGTTAGTGCGTGTACAAGCGTCTAAGTGTCTACATGAGATGCGAGGGGGTAGGAATATTCCATGGTAACGGGAGCTATGAATTACTTGCATGAGGACAGCGAGGCCTGGCCCTTTGCACGGTAGCTGGAGGAATGTTTACCTAAACTACTAGACAGGAATGCATCGGATGAGGAGCGGAGTAGATAATCTTGAAGGTGAAATACAGTTTTTGGCAGGCAACAGGCTGGATCAGGCACCGTTAGCCGCGCAGGGAGTAGGACAAAGTTCATGGATACAGATGCAGGCTCAGACTGGAGCTTTCAGAGGCAGAAGGCAGGAAAAGGCTTGATGACAGAATTCAGGGCCTACTCGCCTGAATCTGTAAAATGTGGAAAGTGAACCACATAAAGTCGGTGGCCTTTCATACTTAGGAATGGAATATCTGACCCATTCATGGCGGATCTGAAAGAGGACATGTTGACGGTGGACGCACATATATTTGCGTCTTCAAAACTGGAACTGGAGGGAACATACATGTACTTATAGCATGCACATGGAGCCATTGGGGTCTACGATAGGGGACATAACTGATCACAAAATTCATATTTCCTCACAAGCTTGGAACCTATTTCCACCTCAAGACCAAAAACCTCTATGACAACTTCATCGACCATCCACCAGGCGCCACAGACGGCCCCCGCCCCCTAGAAACACCAGCCAGTCCACCATCTCCAACAGGACACCGATCACTGCCGAAGACACCCCCTCGACTATGAAAAGCATCCACTTGGGGGGCCCCCACTGACACCTGCCCCCCTCACATCTACCACAGAGTGGCAGCCGACATCGCACCCAAACTACATCGCACCACCATCAACACCACCTTCAAAACAGCCACCTTCCAAGACGACTGGAAGCGCGCAGAAGTCAGACCCCTGCTCAAGAATCCCACAGCTGACCCCACCAACCTCAAGAACTATCGGCCCATCTCACTCCGCCCCTTCGCAGCCAAAGTTGCAGAGAAAACAGTCAACGGTAAACTGACACGATTCATTGAAAAGAACGCCGTCCTCGACCTGTCCCAATCCAGATTCCGAAGCAACCACAGCACAGAGTCTGCCCTACTTGCCGCCACATACTACATCCGCACCCTCCTGGACCAAGGCCACTCCGCAGCCCTCATCCTACTCGACCTATCAGCCGCCTTCGACACCATATCCCACCGCACACTAGTCGCCAGACTACACAACGCAGGCATACAAGGAACAGCCCTGGACTGGAGCCGATCATTCCTCACCGGAAGAAGCCAAAGGATCAGACTCCATCCCTTCCTCTCCAACCCCATGAAAATCACATGCGGAGTCCCGATTGGTAAATCACTGAGCCCCACCCTCTTCAACCTCTACATGGACCCCCTCGCAGCCATCGTCCCACAACACGGCCTCAACATCGTATCCTACATTGACGACAGCCAGCTCATCCTCTCCCTCACCAAAGACCCCACCACTGCCAAACTCAACTTCCAGAAAGGAATGCAAGACGTCGCAGTCCAGATGACCAGCAGCTGCCTGAAGCTCAATGACGAGAAGACAGAAGTCCTCGTCCTCTGTACCACCCCTTCTGCATGGGACAGCACCTGGTGGCCGACCGCCCTCGGAAACCCACCTACCCTCAGGCCACTCCAAGAACCTCGGCATCGTACTCGACTCATCACTCACCATCACTCATCACTCACCATGACCGGGATCACTTGCTCAAAATCATTGTTTCTACAACCATTGTACCTTCTTGTGATGTTGCTCATCTTTACCGCATTGTGTGTCCCCCTTTGTAGCCCATTATATTCATGTTTATCGTATTACTCTCCTTGATTCACTTGTCTGGGAAACATGCGAGTATTCCTGTTGTGTATTCCTACTTGATGTTGATATTGGATCTATGCTATTCTTTTCCGCATTGTGTACCCCCTTTCGTAGCCTGCTACATACCAGTTTATTGTACTAGTCTCCTTAATTCATTTGTATGGGAATTATGCGATTATTTTTCTGGGATGTATGCGATTATTCCTGTTGTGTATTCCTATTTGTTGTCCATATTGGATTTATGTCCTTCCTTCTTTCCTTTGTAAAGCGCTCTGATATCCTTCGGGATGTTGTTTGCGCTCTATAAACGTTTATAAATAAAATAAATAAACCGACAGGTCAACACCGTCGCCTCCAGCTGCTTCAACACCCTCCGCATCCTTCGCAAGACCTTCAAGTAGATCCCCCCTGAGTCAAGGAAGACTATGGAAACGCACTCTACGCTGGCATCAACAAGTGCCTACTCCGCAAACTTCAGACAATTCGGAACACCACTGCCAGACTCATCCTCGGAATCCCCCGACACAAACACATCAGGCCACACCAACGAAGTCTCCACTGGCTCCCTGTGGAGAAAAGAGTCACGTTCAAAATCCTCACTCACGCCTACAAATGCCTACACAACAGACCCAAATACTTCAATGACAGAATCAACCTCCACGTACCCAAAAGAAACCTCCGATCTTCCAACCTCGCACTGGCCCAAGCTCCATGCATACACAGAAGCAGAGCAGACGGAAGATCCTTCTCTCACATTGCAGCCAAGACCTGGAACGAGCTACCTGCAGCCATCAGACGCGCCCCCTCGCTGAACACCTTCAGGAAGACCCTCAAGACCTGGCTCTTCGGCTAAACAGATCTGCGGACCCCGCCCCCCAGCGCCTTGATATCCTCACAGGTGAGTAGCACGCTTACAATTCCCTGATTGATTGACTGATTGAATATATCCAACCCCTCCCATGCCTGAGTGCCCCCGGCTGGCTCCCACTGCCCAGGGATGTCCTCCTCTTCCTCCTCATCTTCACAGCCCCTGAACTCCAATACCCCCATGCAATTCCAAATCCCCCCCTTCCAGCAGCAAAATCCCCCCCATCCCCAAAAGGTCTCTTTACCCTCTCCCCGTGATTCCTCTCTTAGATATCCCCTGTCAAACACCGATGGGTCTCTGCCCACCTCAGCATTGACCCCAGCACTTTCTTCCCCACATTCAGGCTGAACGAGGCTATTCATGTGTGCTTTTATTTCGGCACAGCGCTGTGACGTGCTCCCGTTCCCTACCCCCAGCCCCCTCTCTACATTTCTTACAACGGAGCCTTCGCTCCTTTCCCTGCAGTTCCGGTAGTTCTGATCTCACTCGCCTTGAGCCCCGGAGCTGACAGGACCTTTCCTTTCCCTTTTGTGCCGCTTGCACGCATTGAGCCCCCGTGGCCTGAAACTGCCCGTCCCTGATGGAGCAGGTAAAACAAAATTTTGTATACCGCCTCTAATTTGCATGAAATTAATTACATAATCATTCTAATTTTAAATTCCAATGCACTGTTTGCAGTTAAAATGTATTAATCAACTTTTTGCACCTTGATAAACACAAGATATACGTGGGACTAAAATGCTAATTGCATGGCAGAACAATTAATTAATTAATTATGGTACGCAAACTAATCATAGATTGTGGTGAAATAGAAAATTGCATGATTTACGTTGCTTTGTGATTGTTTGTGCTTTTAAAATCATCAAATGCATAATTATCGCTTTAAATGTTGCTGCAGCTAGGAAATACTAATATATAATGGGTTTAGTGTGGGTTTAAACATTATAATCTTCATTTCTATATTTTAATTACTGTTATGTCTGTTTTTGCTTAAGTTGGCATTCGGGCCTACTAGGCCGCTGTACCCAAGATGGCGTTCTCTGAAGCAGATGCCACCATGTGAGCGCGATGATTTCTGCGCATGTCCGGATGGCTCTGGAGATCACCAACTAACCCGAGCTTCGCACACCGTGTTCCCTGTCAAGGATAGGGACTTATTCTCCTGCCAACAGATGTCTATGTGGGAAACAGCAGAAAGGACAATACAGAACCTGTGAAAAGATGGCTTTTTACATTGAACTGTTACATTCGCTGCTCTCGCCTGGGAACTATAATGAAACTTTATAAATTGTGCCATCCAATGCCAAGTCATCATGAAGAACCAGGTTTGCCCTGGGAATCATTTAATAGCCTACAGATAACCCCAAACTGTCCAATCAGAAAAAACAATTCTACCCCAAATGTTGCATGTTAGTATGAAGTAAGACGGAAAAGGGGTATAAAATGCCTCATCCGCCATTGGGTGTTGTCAATAGCTTTTGATTGTTCATGGTGTTAGGTTGCATTGAGCTGTTGGCGGTTTGTTGGTTTGCCTTGGGTTTATTTTGCGTACGGGAGGTAACTTGTAGTGCATCCTATATTTCGTCTGATGGTTTGATCCTTGGCTGGGGGTGAGACAGCCTGTCCTGGGAGTTGTACCTGAGAATGCGGGTAACTCTCTCTTTGATCAGATTCCATCATCGTTGGCAAATTGGTAATTAATTGACTGTGTTTTCTAAATTCATGTTTATTTATTAAATGTTTGATTTCTCTTTTAATAAAACTACATTTATATTATGATCTGTAGTGAATAAATGCAAACGCTAAGAAATGTATTATTAGATAAATAAAATTTGAAATAATAAGAAAGTGGTTTGTGGTTCTTTAATAAATTACAGAAAATACCAAATGTTTCCTAGGCTTTAATTGTGTTTTAACTGGTTCTAATTCACCATCAACCAGTCCAACTAATTGGTCCATCGACCAAGTGGTGGAGTGCCTTGATGTTAGGGTCAGGATTCTGAAGATGTATATGTATAATATGTATATAATATAAAGCAAATTAATCCTGATAGGTAATAAGGTACCCACATGTCCAGCGCTTTTCTCCTGTGTACAGATTTGGGTGAGCTTTATTGAATTGCGAGTGTGTGTTGGTGTTATGGGCCCCACCAATGAAGGAGTGTATGAATGAGTTATTGTGATTAAGAATCTGTGACATAGGGAGAATATGTAAATTTTGTCAATTTTACGCTGCATCACCCCCCAATCTCCCGACTCGGAGCCTCAGACGCTGTTTAAGGCCCCAGCTAAACAAACTCATTCGGGCCGCTCTTCTATCATACGAGCGGTCCTAACACTCACCTCTTAAATTTTTGACCTCTTGGGAGAGGTAAATGCCGCCACCGCGGCAGCCACTCACGCTGACGCCTGCCAATGCGGCCCGATGGGCCCGATGCTCCCGGTGCTAACAAGTCGAGCCACCCAGCCTCACTCAGAAGCTGCATTGCCTCGAGGCCATGGAAGTCTTCCATGGTAAGACTACCTAAAAATGCTCCCCGCAGAAACGCTGGACAATATCTGTGGCCCAGCAAAAAAACGAACTTCCCTGCTGCTCCCAGCCACCAGGTCACCAAACCTAAAATGGTGGCTGGGAGCGGACCCCGCTGGCCCTTATAGTTGGGCTACTTTTGGGCTATTATTTGCTCAGCCCACATTACAAAATGTCCGGAGCCTGGCCAGCCCAACCCCTCCCAAAATGCCCAGGGGGCAGATCTTTTTGCGCTCGGCTGCGCTCAAACTCCCATTCCGCGGATGAACCGGCTCTGCCATAAGAAACAAATCAAGACCCAGCACAGTGTCGAGGAAGAAACCTATGGAAATCAGAAACCCCTGTGGAAGCCAAAAGCAATCGATATCTGTCTTAAATCACACATGGTGGCCTAGATATGCTAGTCACATCATTTCATAAAAGTCTCTCTTTTAAAAAGATGTGCTCAGCTTCCAGCGAGGTTAAAAATAGACAAGATCACACATTAACAGAGCTGCCACTATTGACTGATCATTTTCAACACTGAAGTCAGGTAAAGTGCAACTTATTGATAAACAAATAAAACTTCAGGTCCCACCGAGATTTGAACTCGGATCGCTGGATTCAGAGTCCAGAGTGCTAACCATTACACCATGGAACCGGCTGGAAACTCCGCCCCCACACAGAGGTATTCACCGTAAGGCTGAAGGGGAGGGAGCGAATTTCCCACTTCTAACTTCTGTCACTTTAAATACCACGCCCCCCTCCCCCCCCCTCATTCCAGGCTGTCAGTCACTGTCTGCTCCAAAAATAATATAGTAAATTCAAGGGGGGGGGGGGGTGCCATCATTGGGTATTACATCGATGCTGGCACGGCTTTAATAGTTCACAAAACTGTTTTTCCAACTGCGTTGCTACGAAATAACCATGGGGCTCAGAGAGGACCCCTTTACTATGAGGCTTCCCAGGGGCCTCGAGCGCCTGCTGTGTTCACTGCAGTCTCCTCACACCGTGGGTGGGCGGTGTCTGCTGCCGCTGCTCTGTCCCAGGGCGCCACATGTCTGTTCTGTGCCTCGGGGTGATAAGACTTTGTTTCAGGGAAGCGTTGATTTTTGCACATTTCCAGCGCCTTGAGTACATTTGCAATGCAATCTTTAAGGCCATCTCCCGCCCCCGTTCAGAACCTTCAAACTACAAACAGGGCAGGCCTCCTCGGGCGTTCGTAGTGCGCCCACTGCTGCCGAGGAGCACAGTGGGCGGCAGAGGGCGGCCAGCGAGGGTAAAACCAGGAACACTTTTCGAGAAACACAAATATAGCGTTTTTATTAGAGTTGGGTGGGGAGAGAAACTGAAGGTATAAAACCACACATGATAGTTTGTTTTGATGTTTATACTACCCAAGCAGCTCAAGACATGAGAGGGGCCATCGGCCATTCCACACTGTTCAGCCAGAGCGTGTTGCTGCATCAGGGGTTAGCGTTGCACTTAAGGCAGCCAATAAGGTCAACTCATCCTTAGCTTCACCTTGATAGAAGGTGAAAGGAGGACCAACCAGGCCCCTGAATCTCACCCACGCCCTATTTTGGCGGGCATTAACTTTATGACCCGATCTAGCGTGACCAGATTCTCGCAGTCGGCGCTTTGCGCTTTTCTGGCGCTATAAACATAATTTATTTTTAAAATAATGTATCCGGTTCCGTACATCTGCTTTTTGTCGTTTTGATTTCTCTTTGAATATTAATGTTCTCTGTTTTATAAATTGCAGTGTAAATGTTATTACTTAATAACTGTTTCGTACTAATACATGTTTTACACTTGCTTCTCCTAAGTGAAACGTGTCTGTCCTGTGCGACTGCTACCAATGGTTGAGCTCAGGTTCAAATTACCGAGACCCAGCTGGACCCAGAAAGGAAACAGCTTCCCGGGAACCCACACAGCCGCCCCTGAGTACTCCACAGCTCTTTTAAGACCATTCTCCTGTTAATGAGGCTTTGTTGGTTTGTCACACCTTCTAGAGCCCCTGCCTCGCCACTCTGACTGTTGCTGGAAGAATTAGCACGTGACACAATACCGAGCCCTGTCAGCTGAAACCACGAGGAATCGGGTTTCGGGATGCTTGAATCGGGAGGCGGGAGACTAGCCCTGAAATCGGTAGTCTCCCGCCGGAATCGGGAGGGTTGGCATGTCTGCAGTAAGGAATAGTTCCATTATTACTTCGAGAGGACACAGTGAAACAGTTTCCTAAAATGCTCCCAGATAATCATTATGTACAAAAACAGGCCTTCAAGAAATGGGATTATTTCCAATCCAAATCTGTGGAAATCATGGAAAATGTGTGCTTTTTTTATACAAAAATGATGGCTGTTTGTGGGGGAAATGGGGGCCCTTTGTGTGAAAACTTTGTACAAGATATGCCTTTGTGCACATATCCAAGCTCTAGTTTAACAATATTGGCTGAAACCAAATCTCTTGCACGCAAAAATAAAAAAAGTGTAAATTATTTAAAATGTTCTATCCATCAGTACCTAAAACAACAATTGTAATAATTTATAAAATTATAGATGGGTAACAGTGAATTATGGGTATGTTTTTCATCCAGGGGTTCTGGGTGGCATTAAATAGTCAAAAAGAGCAAAACACGAGTTGTCTATGATGGTATTCAGAACCCAGAGGTGAAAAACATCCCTGTCATCACTTTTTACCCATCTGTAATTTTATGTTATGTATGGACTCCAAAATCAACCTGCCCCTGCTTGCAACTGCTACGCAGTGACAGAGGAGTAGTGGAGGAGCTACATATGACATGGCCTCTGCTATGTATCCCCGTCGCAAAAGTAAAAAAACATGCAAATCCTTCGCTGCCATCCCTGACCAGCTCCCACCCCCGCCTATGCCTGCTTCCCCCGCCTGCTGTTGTGCTTTCAGCTTTCATTCGAAGCAGAGGTGGGCTGACAGGCTCTCAGAGGGGTCAGTCAGGACTGGAAGGCACAACAGTGGGAATCCAGTTTTGCTATCAACTGTTGTGATGTCATAGATTATGAGATACCAAAACTGAAATAAATGATAGAGGCTCACTATGAGAGCCATACATAACAAAAGGAATGTAAAATAGTGTTAGGTGAACTCTAAATAGTATTTGACACTATCTACTCTTAACCTGTGGTCCGGCGTTCTGTGCGGCTTCGCAACACCTACTCAGGGGGTGCTTAGAAAATTAAATAATATTAAAACTTTGATATGGTGTATATAAATAAAGATGCTAAATGTAAGACTCAAAATCTTAAAATGTTCTGTAAATGAGAAGGAATTTGAATTGCAGACTACAAATGAAGCTTGCATCCTCGGATCGGTACTGTGGAAGATGAGTGGCCTCAATTGAATTTAGAAAAGTTCCAACCTTCCCATTGAAAATACAATTTGGATTTTTTATATTTGTTTGTGAAATAAATAAAATATTTAAGTACTTGTGTATTTGTTTGATGACTGCTTGTTTATTTATGTTTGTGCATTGTTTTACGATTCAAATCCACAAAGTTGTTTAGGCTGGGGTCACTGGATTCTAAAAATTACTCTTGGGGCACTGGTGGCCGACACAAACAAACACAAGCGGGTCTTGTGGAGAGGGTGCCGGGGGCAGGAGGCGAATGGGGGGAGTGCGCGGAAAGGGAATTAATACGAATAATTTATAAACAAACACTTAACTGGTGCTGCTGGCTGCCTCACTCTCCTCCGCTGCCAGTTCCTGGTCCCAGAAGTCCCTGGGACAGTATCACGGACTCCCCATCCAATCCCTGCACTGCGCCCAGCATGAGAGCAGCGAGCGGACCGGCCTGAGCGGGTTGGATTAATGCTCGCTCAGGCACAGGGAGTCTGTGCTATTTCTCCGACCTGGCTAAACACTGGCAAAAATATCCACTGTGATTGGCACCCTTAGTCTCCTTGCTAATTACCACTCCTCTTCTTTAGCCTGAATGTCTCTGTGGAATAGCTTAAAAATATCCAAGTTCAGTTTTTTGTTTGGTCCGAAACATGTGACCCCAAGGCCATAGCCAAACCCATATATGGCAACTTCATTGTATGATGAGCGTCATCCTTCTCCTCATCTCCCTTTTTAGCCCCCCTTTTTCTTTATCGATCTTGTTATCACATTGTAGTTCCCTATTACACCTACATCCTTCCTTTGTTTTCTTTGTCCCACTGTATGGTCCTCATTTATTGTGTCTTTTTCCCTTACCACCTTATCTCTCCCATCAACATTAATTACACCATCACCAACCCCCACTGAATTTGGTGTAAATTTAACAAGTTCTTGATCGTGGGCATTCCATTCCGACCACCAAGAAAGTTTCTTTCTTTGCTCAGAAGGCACTTCCCTGCTCGCTGACCAACTCCCTAGTGTCCTTCCTCTGCAATAAGTGGTGTTCCCGACGTCCGCTCCTGACTACTGGAATGCACCAAATCTTCCTCTGTACACCGTTAAACTTTAAGTCCCTTCAGTCATCATCTTCTGCCTTACCTCTCCTCACTTATCACCACTTTCCTTCAATTCATCTTCTTCCCATGCATCACTGTCATCCCATAATCCATTTCCAAAACATCATCTCCCTCTCTACCGTACTCACCACTCTTTCCCGGTCTCGCAATGTCTCGTACACCACCATCATATAAACTCCACTCTCTCATTGATATGGGCTGTGGTGAGTCACCTTATTCCCCACAGCAGGGGCAGCTGCCTCAGGCTCGCCCTGTGCTTCATGCCAATGGCCAGGAGCCGTATTCGACTCCCTTGGTCTGCGGATACAGTCTCCAGACCTATCCGCTGGTATCTGACTTGCCTTGCCCCCCAGGCCGCTCAAATCTGAGAGGCCTCCATTGCCAGTGGTCACTGGAGCTGTAGCGACCCCTACCTGACCTATCTGTCCTGTCTTTCTACCGCTGGTATCCAAACACACTGACTCTTTGTCTTTACAATCTTCCACCTGCTTGTATTTGTCCGTAAGCATCCCTGGCTATAAAATTGATCAGAATATGGACTGCTGAATATTTCGCCTCTTTCCCTCCAGTGACATCATTCTCTACACATTGCCTCCAAATCCGTCAACTGCGCAGCCTCTCCTGTTGTTTGTCTCACTTCAACTACCACACTGTGACCATGAGGAATAAAAAATTAGCTAGCATTCGCGCCAAGAATTTTCAATTCTATTAAGGACACGGAGGCTTCGCATTATGCTTCTCTTTCTTTTATTTGCTACTCACAGCAGCCAATGAAAATCGTTTTGTATGCAAATAAAACTACATTTCCCATGATGCTTGTCCATACATCACATCCTGTACAGTCCTATAAGAGCCACAGTATCCTGTTTCTGTTCCTCTTTCTTTGCTCGAACCTAACATTAACCTCAGTCCAAAATAAGGAACATGAGTCCCCACAATCATCCTCCAACATGGAAGAACCATAACCAAACTGGAAAGTTTATATCTTCTAATCCAGAAGTACTTCTGCTCCGTCTTCTTTTCCAGAACCTGAAAGGAATGAGACAGGGAAAAACCCGTAACTTCGGCTTATACAGAATATCAAATACATGAGGGTGGGTAATTTATTATTAATATTGTAATAAAAACCGGGTGGGATAATCCTGTGTCCTTAATAGAATTGAAAATTCTTGGGGCGAATGCTAGCTAATTTTTTATTCTATTACAGGACTAGAGGCTTCGCATTATGCTGGTTTAACGCTTATCAAAACACAACTACAACTACATCACCCACCGGTTTATAACAACAGTTCAAATGTAGACTTAGAAAAACGAAGCAACAGATCTCCAGATGTCTGGAACGGTAAAAGACATCATATAACATTGAGACGCCATGGCACCAAGATAGAAGGTGCCCCAATCTTAGGGTATGAATACCTACTTCCGTCAGTTGACCGTAACCTCCTGGCTATAAAAGCCGCAGGCACAGTTTTAAAACGTATGTAATATGATCACCCATCTGGGGAACATCCTTTGTAAGCCGTAAGGCAATGAACCCCACATAAGTGCAGTAACTGGAACACACAATTTATAACAGTTCTAGACAAAATGTCGTACTAAAGTAAACTCCCTCTGGAGTATATACTGTACCTATAAATCCAGGGTCTTTCCATCGTAGAAACACCGACAGGTGGCTAGGCTTAAAAACGTAGGACAGAGAAAAATAGTTGTCAACGGATCAGGAGCCGTTGATCTAAGAAGTAAAGAACTATAGAACATGCTACAGAGGGGAATTTTTTGTTGATTTGGGAGGTTCACCCCTCTAATACCTTAATATAGCTAACAGAATACCGGCGCAAGCGCACCGGTTTGCCCATCATCCGAGGATGACTGGCAGAAAAAAACGGCCGAACGGCCGCTGCGAACTAAACGATATGCCAAGTCTTATGACATTGGTACTAAAAAACCATTCACAAAATGGAGAATTCAGCCCCCACAGAAACCACGCGTTGTGTACTTACCGGCGAACCCGGCCTTCCCATGTTAAAGAACATCGTGTGTGATTAGAATGACTCAGATTTAGGAAAAGAACGCCTGTAGCATGTCTGGAACCGGCCATTGCCAGTGGAGCCGAAAAATCTGTATGTCCTAAGGAATAGCTGCCCCATTGACCACCGGGAGCCGTGCAGGAGGGGCCTGGAGGATCGTGGAGAGGCACAGTCGCAGCCTGACACAAGGATTACGGGAAAACAAGGTGGGCTTCCATAAGGGGGATGCCAAGATTGCTTCCGCCAGTCGGCGTGATATTGTATCCTGCTCATTGAATTGACGTGAACAGAGGGGAGCATAGGTCAGTTCCACTGACAGTCGCGGGACAGGGCATTAATCGTGTTACTGATGGATCTGGCTCCAGATGTTGTAAGTGGCGAAGTAGTCCTGACGCTAAAAGGTCAGTTGTACAAGGACCCTGAAAAATCCCACAATGACTGAATCTCATTCGGTCGAAACTGCCATTCGCTGTAATCTAGGAGATACCCGGGATATCAATCCGCCACAAAGCGCAACTGTTGTGGAATGTATTCTGAAATCACCTACTCAGATGACTGAGGCAGAATGTCTAAAATCCTTCACTATCTCCACGAGGAAGATGACCTCATACCTTCCAACTTGCTGATGGTCCGCACTGCCAGGAAAGTGAAAATCAGAGAAAATATCCGGAAGTGACTGTGGTTAGGAGTCTGATTCTGCAATCGTATCCAGGAGACGGTAGCGCCTGATCGCATATTGGATAGGATATGTCAAAGACCTGTGGGGGAAGGTCCGAAATGAAGTGGAAAGGGGGGGGAAGAAACTTTGACAAAAGAGGCGAATAGCGCAAGTACTCTGACAATTCACAATGGAATCGGAACTCCACCGTCCGGGACGGACAAGGGAACAAGACAATCCTGGAAAGTTCTAACCCAAAACAGAAAGGCACTGAATATATAGTTGAAAATTGTGAGCCTAAGAGCTAAGTCTATGTTAAAATGACTGACACGCCTCTTGGTTTGGTGCTCCGCATATCGCCGGCAACCCAGTGGACTCCGTGCATGAACTGCACAATGCGGCGCCCCCCCAGCCTAGATTTAGAAGTAGGCACTGGGGAAAGAGCAACAGATGGACTGTTGATGGGTTGCACTTCGGCGATGCAATCCGCCATGGATCGCGCAACTTACAAGGAGCATGGCGCTCGAGGGCTGACTTGGTCAGTGCACAAATGGATGCACGAGCGGGTTACTGAACCTGGCTCGCGATTCCAGTGTCCTTTACTCCTGAAGCGTGATTGAAGCACTTGAGGAACCTTGGACTCAGAGAGGGGAAAAGTACTTACTTTTGGAACTTTCCTAGTCCTCTTTCTATGATGACATCCATGGTCCAATGAGATCACTCACTTGGCTTTTTAAATGAACTGCCCGCGAAAGCCTTTGATTTTTGAACTTTCCAGCATACAACCGGCATTGAGGAAGGCATCCGCCGAAACGCGTCTGCCAGGAGCTGCGAGAGAGGACTTCGCGTTACTGTAAAAGTGCTATATGGCGGCATTAAATTACTGAATTGCAACCCAAGCATGTGTCAGCCCGTTTTTATCCACAAAGCGGGATTGGTGGTATGTTTAAAGGCGGAGGTCGGCTCCGCTTGACTGACACGCCTCTTGGTTTGGTGCTCCGCATATCGCCGGCAACCCAGTGGACTCCGTGCATGAACTGCACAATGCGGCGCCCCCCCAGCCTAGATTTAGAAGTAGGCACTGGGGAAAGAGCAACAGATGGACTGTTGATGGGTTGCACTTCGGCGATGCAATCCGCCATGGATCGCGCAACTTACAAGGAGCATGGCGCTCGAGGGCTGACTTGGTCAGTGCACAAATGGATGCACGAGCGGGTTACTGAACCTGGCTCGCGATTCCAGTGTCCTTTACTCCTGAAGCGTGATTGAAGCACTTGAGGAACCTTGGACTCAGAGAGGGGAAAAGTACTTACTTTTGGAACTTTCCTAGTCCTCTTTCTATGATGACATCCATGGTCCAATGAGATCACTCACTTGGCTTTTTAAATGAACTGCCCGCGAAAGCCTTTGATTTTTGAACTTTCCAGCATACAACCGGCATTGAGGAAGGCATCCGCCGAAACGCGTCTGCCAGGAGCTGCGAGAGAGGACTTCGCGTTACTGTAAAAGTGCTATATGGCGGCATTAAATTACTGAATTGCAACCCAAGCATGTGTCAGCCCGTTTTTATCCACAAAGCGGGATTGGTGGTATGTTTAAAGGCGGAGGTCGGCTCCGCTTGACTGACACGCCTCTTGGTTTGGTGCTCCGCATATCGCCGGCAACCCAGTGGACTCCGTGCATGAACTGCACAATGCGGCGCCCCCCCAGCCTAGATTTAGAAGTAGGCACTGGGGAAAGAGCAACAGATGGACTGTTGATGGGTTGCACTTCGGCGATGCAATCCGCCATGGATCGCGCAACTTACAAGGAGCATGGCGCTCGAGGGCTGACTTGGTCAGTGCACAAATGGATGCACGAGCGGGTTACTGAACCTGGCTCGCGATTCCAGTGTCCTTTACTCCTGAAGCGTGATTGAAGCACTTGAGGAACCTTGGACTCAGAGAGGGGAAAAGTACTTACTTTTGGAACTTTCCTAGTCCTCTTTCTATGATGACATCCATGGTCCAATGAGATCACTCACTTGGCTTTTTAAATGAACTGCCCGCGAAAGCCTTTGATTTTTGAACTTTCCAGCATACAACCGGCATTGAGGAAGGCATCCGCCGAAACGCGTCTGCCAGGAGCTGCGAGAGAGGACTTCGCGTTACTGTAAAAGTGCTATATGGCGGCATTAAATTACTGAATTGCAACCCAAGCATGTGTCAGCCCGTTTTTATCCACAAAGCGGGATTGGTGGTATGTTTAAAGGCGGAGGTCGGCTCCGCTTGACTGACACGCCTCTTGGTTTGGTGCTCCGCATATCGCCGGCAACCCAGTGGACTCCGTGCATGAACTGCACAATGCGGCGCCCCCCCAGCCTAGATTTAGAAGTAGGCACTGGGGAAAGAGCAACAGATGGACTGTTGATGGGTTGCACTTCGGCGATGCAATCCGCCATGGATCGCGCAACTTACAAGGAGCATGGCGCTCGAGGGCTGACTTGGTCAGTGCACAAATGGATGCACGAGCGGGTTACTGAACCTGGCTCGCGATTCCAGTGTCCTTTACTCCTGAAGCGTGATTGAAGCACTTGAGGAACCTTGGACTCAGAGAGGGGAAAAGTACTTACTTTTGGAACTTTCCTAGTCCTCTTTCTATGATGACATCCATGGTCCAATGAGATCACTCACTTGGCTTTTTAAATGAACTGCCCGCGAAAGCCTTTGATTTTTGAACTTTCCAGCATACAACCGGCATTGAGGAAGGCATCCGCCGAAACGCGTCTGCCAGGAGCTGCGAGAGAGGACTTCGCGTTACTGTAAAAGTGCTATATGGCGGCATTAAATTACTGAATTGCAACCCAAGCATGTGTCAGCCCGTTTTTATCCACAAAGCGGGATTGGTGGTATGTTTAAAGGCGGAGGTCGGCTCCGCTTGACTGACACGCCTCTTGGTTTGGTGCTCCGCATATCGCCGGCAACCCAGTGGACTCCGTGCATGAACTGCACAATGCGGCGCCCCCCCAGCCTAGATTTAGAAGTAGGCACTGGGGAAAGAGCAACAGATGGACTGTTGATGGGTTGCACTTCGGCGATGCAATCCGCCATGGATCGCGCAACTTACAAGGAGCATGGCGCTCGAGGGCTGACTTGGTCAGTGCACAAATGGATGCACGAGCGGGTTACTGAACCTGGCTCGCGATTCCAGTGTCCTTTACTCCTGAAGCGTGATTGAAGCACTTGAGGAACCTTGGACTCAGAGAGGGGAAAAGTACTTACTTTTGGAACTTTCCTAGTCCTCTTTCTATGATGACATCCATGGTCCAATGAGATCACTCACTTGGCTTTTTAAATGAACTGCCCGCGAAAGCCTTTGATTTTTGAACTTTCCAGCATACAACCGGCATTGAGGAAGGCATCCGCCGAAACGCGTCTGCCAGGAGCTGCGAGAGAGGACTTCGCGTTACTGTAAAAGTGCTATATGGCGGCATTAAATTACTGAATTGCAACCCAAGCATGTGTCAGCCCGTTTTTATCCACAAAGCGGGATTGGTGGTATGTTTAAAGGCGGAGGTCGGCTCCGCTTGACTGACACGCCTCTTGGTTTGGTGCTCCGCATATCGCCGGCAACCCAGTGGACTCCGTGCATGAACTGCACAATGCGGCGCCCCCCCAGCCTAGATTTAGAAGTAGGCACTGGGGAAAGAGCAACAGATGGACTGTTGATGGGTTGCACTTCGGCGATGCAATCCGCCATGGATCGCGCAACTTACAAGGAGCATGGCGCTCGAGGGCTGACTTGGTCAGTGCACAAATGGATGCACGAGCGGGTTACTGAACCTGGCTCGCGATTCCAGTGTCCTTTACTCCTGAAGCGTGATTGAAGCACTTGAGGAACCTTGGACTCAGAGAGGGGAAAAGTACTTACTTTTGGAACTTTCCTAGTCCTCTTTCTATGATGACATCCATGGTCCAATGAGATCACTCACTTGGCTTTTTAAATGAACTGCCCGCGAAAGCCTTTGATTTTTGAACTTTCCAGCATACAACCGGCATTGAGGAAGGCATCCGCCGAAACGCGTCTGCCAGGAGCTGCGAGAGAGGACTTCGCGTTACTGTAAAAGTGCTATATGGCGGCATTAAATTACTGAATTGCAACCCAAGCATGTGTCAGCCCGTTTTTATCCACAAAGCGGGATTGGTGGTATATATATATATATATATATTGGGTCCAAACTTGCTTCTGCAACCCACCACCTCCTGAACGCAAGGCGCGTCGGCGTTAATGGACCTCCGAAGCCCGGTCCAGTAATATAATACGAACTCCAAAGAAATGGAATGTCGACGCTGTGTCGTTTGGAAAAATAACTTTATGTCAGCTGAAAAGAGTCAGACGCGTTCTGCCTGCCCAGCAGGCTTGCTCACCAACAATATATATATATATTCCAACTGAAAACGCCCAACGATTGAGGTGCCTCACATAAGCGTGTTTCAAGCCTTCTTTAATGGTAAGTTGCAGGGAAAACAGCTTCGCCCCCACAGTCAATTGCACCAAACATGTTTCGAGCTTCAACGCCCTTGATCTCTGGTATCCCACAGAAGGCACAGCTGCAGTGTCTTGCGCCGCACTCGCGGCTTCTAATTATTGTTCCGCCCAGTGGGCGTGCCTCACAGCAGCATTCTGGTCCAAGTAGTTCAACAGTTTACATTCCATAGTGGCATGCCGCTGTGTCTTCCAACTGGTTTCAAACCTAAAGTAGGTTGCATGTCGAGACTCAGACAGGATCCCTGCTAATATCCTTCCCCATCAGTGGCCACGCTTATTCCATAACGCTGCAATTTTTGCCTCGTTGGAGCCGTACTTCCACAGCGGGACACCTCGCTATATATATATACCGGTAAACATGATTCGAAGGCCTCTCTGTTCCCGTAAGGGAGCAATTACCGATTTTAGTAAGGTGGTGAAGCAGTAGGGCGTGGAGGAAGCCGAAAGGGAAAAGGCCAAAGACTCCAAATAACTGTTTCGCATCAAATAAGCTGGAAACAACGGAGGGAAGGAAAAAAAGGAGAGGGGGGAGCCTAGATGGGCACCCTGCTATGAAAACTGGCATGTTATGAACTGGGTGAATAGTTATGGCCGCTACGGCGGCTAGCTATACAGTGCTAGAGACTGTAATTCCTGAGGCCCTGTAGACAACTCCAGGATGGAGATATCCAGAGTGTCAACAAGTTCTTCCAGGACACTTTTCTGCGCTCCGTCATAATAGATCACATCCTCCTTAAGTCTCACCCATGTAAAGTTAGGGGTGTGTGTAAAATTGTAGTGCAAAGCACAACGTCATGGAGGAGTAGAGGGGGAGCCAACCCTATGCACACGAGAAGTGAAAAATAATGTACCTAGCTCCTCTGCAAAGCTAAATTATTACAGCCCACAGAAGGGCATAAAAGCCATATATAAATATCAGGAGCATGTGCCGCACTCCAAGGGCCAGCCTGTTGTTGCAGCTGGGAAGGCATAAAAGAAAAAACTGCTCCGGCATTATAAGCCTCGGAGCAAACGGGGGACACTTGCGAAGTGCGTAACTCAAACATCCAAATATATCTACATATATAGCTCAATTGGGCTACACATCTTGGAGCGTGATCGGCTCCATCCCGCACTCGGCAACTAGGGAAAGCCTTTGGCGGTTAAGCGCGATGATGTGCAGCGAACATGAAATATTGCTGACATCCATCAGAGAAAGTACTTTCTCTAAAAAAAAAAAATATATATATTATTGAAAGAAGAACGTTATCGAAAAAACACCAGGAGTTGAGCACATAACCTTGAGAATCAGAGTCAGATACCTCAATCACTACATCACAGCGACTCGTTAGGAACGCTGTTGGCAACAGCGCAGTATCCCCGCTCCCGAGGGGGAGGGTCATGATTGTTTGCACCCAGCCAGGCAAATCCGTGTAATGCCAACGCGCATCTTTGCACCCGCGTGAGCCTCATATGCTGTGCCCGGGGCAACTACGTAGTGCTATCACGCAGTAAGAAGGAGGGTAGCAGGTTGCCCTACAGGTGGGACTTAAACCCACAAGCATTGGCTTGGAAGGCCTGTGCCTTATCTCCTAGGCCACCGAGGAATACATCTACCAAGCATGGAGTTTCAAGCGTGCCTCGCAGTATGGCGCCTGTGCCCACAATTGCTAATAAAAGCTTTAGAATACGTAACACAACCGTACTAGACAGTAACCCAATAGGACTATACGCATGAAAATGTGAAAGTAAGCAGGCTCTGGGCACATCTAGCCAATGAGAGGAGTCTAGCCTTCAAAGAGCGTGTGGGCTAAGTGCTGTTTAAATTACTGTGGCTTATATTTTCAATTGAAGAAAAACAAATACATGGAGATACCAGGAATTGAACACGTAACTTTGAGAGTAAGAGTCGAAAACCTTAACCATTAAGCCAGTGACTCAGCACAGCATGCTACAGTAAAACTGGCTATGCATATTATAAAGAATACGAGCTCACAGGTCGGATTAGTACCTGCTTCCTTTACATGCAGAAATGCCGAAAACAAAGCGTGAGAAGCGCGGTGAAGGAAAAAATGTCGGGGCGGGCCTGCTTAAACTGTAATCGCGCCGAAGGCAGCGCGGTGCTTTGAGGCCAGCAGGGTGGGAAGAGAAGCCAGATCAGTCCGCCAGTGTAACAATAACCTCCCGCTGCGAGCCACTCAAGACGCTCGCAGGCCAGCGGGAATGAAACAATGCCAAGTGGGGCCGCCCGCAGTAATCACGCCACTGCTCCCAGCGGGAGCGCCTCACAGATCCCGCCGCTCGCAGCGGGGGCTTCTCAAGATGCCCGCAGGCTGAAACACGATAGCACAAGCGAGAGCTAACGCGGGAAAACTATTTCCCAACATTTATCAGATAACGTACCATTGACAATACATTTATTTCAGAAATCACAACCATTGAAAAACAAGGATGACATAATTGTTCACAGCGCGAAATCGCGCACATACTCAAACACAATTAATGAACCTAGCGCGATATAAGCGCAAACATAAGTGCAAGATCGCAAAGTCAATTTAACAGTCAATTAAGACATAAATCACAATGTAATGTGTTGTACACTTAACTTCCTGCGTGAGCAGCAAAGAAAGAGGAACAGAAACAGGATACTGTGGCTCTTAAAGGACTGTACAGTATGTGATGTATGGACAAGCATCATGGGAAATGTAGTTTTATTTGCATACAAAACGATTTTAATTGGCTGCTGTGAGTAGCAAATAAAAGAAAGAGAAGCATAATCTGAAGCCTCCGGTCCTGTAATAGAATCGGGGCTGGTAATTCCTCATTCTCCAAATTTACATGAACATTACCATTGGGAACTACTTTTCCCATCATCCCACCTTCAAAAGCGTAATTGTTTCCAGAAAATTAAGCTGGTTCAGTACTCAGTGCCACCTGCTGGCTCACCTGCATTATCGTGTCATTATTAAGCTCCCTGTACCCAGGCCAACCCACCTTCTGAATGATCCAAACTTCTTCCCAACCTGCCGGCTGACTGTCATGATGCCACTGTTCTTTTGTTCCTGCCCCTGCTGATCTCGGCTTGACTCCGCCCTTCTTCTTATGACTGCAAATGTGTTCCTGCTGCAGACGCGGCCATGAATTCCAGACTTCCCGGTGCTCACCATTGTCCCACGCCATTCGCCAGACTTCAATTCTCCAGGTTGGCTGTCATCCCTCTTGGAGGGAATATTTCTCTCTACACTGTGGTGTCTTGTTGGACACGTTCTAGTGTTCCAGCATAGATTAGTTTACCAGCCACTCTTTTGAGGGCTGACATTTACACCCACCCCAAACCCAATCAACAAAGGTATCACCGGTCTGGTGACCCTGCCAATAAAAGAGCCCAAGTGAACATGCTTGTGGCCAGTTACAGTACAACAGCTATGTGTCTGTGTCACTCATTTGCATAGCATGTGGGTCCAGGGCCCACAACACCACATTGGCGATGAGGATGCGATCCATAACCACGCATACAAAGCACAATAGACCACACCTGCAGGAAACAAGAACAACGCGACCCGCAGTAGAGGAAAGCTGCTGTGGTATTGTGACAAGTGGCTGCAGTTCCACCCATTGGCAAACGGGGTTACCACTCCTGAACAAAGCACTCAGTCTACAGAACGAGGTGGCCTGACGGGCTTTAAGTTTGGTAAAAGACAAGTTGCACAGCCGCCTGCATGGCAATCAATGGTCCGCTGTGCCCCTCCAAGCACAGGAAACGGGAGAGCTCCCCGCTGCACTCATGCATATAGGGCCCTTGGCAGCTGTATCTGCAGCAGGAGGAAACCCCGACTGCCTCCAGCGGAGAGTGCGTCACATCTGTAGTGCCCTGGTACCTGCACGAGACAGGAGATGTGCAGGCAGCGTGAAGAGCTCAGCACTAGCACCGCACCAAGAACAGCAAGGCACAAGGTGAGCCCAGCAAGGCAACTTCAGCACACACCCTCTAGCGGCTGGCTGGCGCTTCCAAAAGAAACAAACTGACTTTGCCTTGATGTAGAGACCCACCAAGAGAGCGCCAAATGCCCTGGTTGGCTGCCTGTTATTGCTGCAAGGAAAGGCGAGACTGCAAACCCCTACAAAGAGCTCCAAGAAGAAAGCTGACCCAGCCAAGAAGTCTTCCAAGAGTCCAGTGAAGCCAAGGGCAGCCAAGCAGCAAAGCCAAAAATCTGCAATCCATGTTGGTCAGCCAGCAAGCCTACAAAATGCACAAGAATGTATGTTGCTCGTCCGTGCCACCAGTGGCTGTCCGATGCCACAGCAGGCAAGGTAAAGAACAGGCACCCAAAGCACCAGCAGAGGGCACTAGCTGAGAGACTGTCCACTAGCCCCACCAAGTAGTCTTGAGGCGCAAGCACTATGCCCCTGAGTGAAAAAGAGAAGATGGAAGGAAGGTGACCCTTCATCCATGAAGCAGGGAACCAAGAAGATCCCCGAGGAAGGAATAGGAAATGCGATAGATCCATGAGGAAAGAAGATGCAGGTGAACAGGGAGCCAGCTGAGGGCACCCTCAGAGACAATGTCAGTCATAAAAAGGGCCTGGTTGCCTACCATATGCCTGCAAGAGATGCTGCTGCTGATGTCATGAGGATGAAGACTGGCACTGCTCCCCACAATGAGACAACCAAGGAGCTGCCTGCCATCTATCCGGTACCCATAACCAGTGCCACCAGCACTCCCAGCGCTCCCCAGAGACAAGAAGGGAGAAAAGGCCTAGCATGGCCTGAATGCAGAAAGGAGAGAGTCTACATCTCAACTGCTAAAGCACCACCCGCAGTGGGCCAAAGACTTTTGAGGGAGTGGCCCCAACACTGCCTTAAGACTGTGACGCACAGCGGCCCATCACAGGCATGAGGAGAGTGGCACATCCCCAAGTGGCAGACTGCCACCACAGCAAATGGTAGGAGAATCTCGTCTCCTACAGCGATCCTGTGCTGCACCCGGAATGCCTTGTCGATGAGAAGAAATGTATGGAAGAGGTTTCAGACTGGATCCATCAAACTATACCTACCTTCACTACCATCCACAAAATGACTGACGCACATACAAGAATGCACCCAGTCCTACAGACAGTACTGGGCCTGCTAGTGGTCAAAGACGGGAGAAGATGAACAGTCCAACTAATGTGACTGAGCTGGCAGGAGATCCCAGTGTGCAGAACTGGCAAAACGTGGCCTGACGCCACCTCACACAAGGTGAAGAGGACACATGTGATGCGTTGCGGGAAGCCACATCACAAACAAGAACCGAGGAAGAAAGAGAAGTGTGTGACTAGACTTGTCACACTGGAGAAGAGTGTGTGACCAGACCTGTCACAATGAAAGGGCCGGACAACCAGAGATGAGCATGAGCACAAGATGATAGGGTGAAGAGACGGAGGACTTGTAGCACTACCTGAGAGTGCACCTACAGACACAAGTCAGCCCTTGGAGTGCAACGACCACACTGGAGACAGCCCAGTGGGAGTACCGAACGTAAGCCGTCTGAATGCCCAAACCACGTATCTACCCCATGCTTCACAGTTTGACCATTCAGCCCCATGTCTCAGCTGCTTGAAGCAGATGGCATCCCTTCTAGCAACTCCACATGCCAAAGAAGAAGAAGGGACTGCACCAATGACATAATAAGTCAAGTGGCCACGAAGTCCCTCCAGTCATCTGCACTTTGTGCAATTCATCGCCACCTGTCGTCCAGGTCCTCTAATGGAAAACACACCACTGTTGCATGTGCGTCACCCGATCCAAAGAAGTAGCATCTCATCACCAGCGTGGAGCCTTATGTCCGCAAACATCCAGAGACCAGTGAGGCGCTCCTGACAACGTGAGAGGCCAAGTGTCCAGAGACTGTCTTATGGCCCACCGTTAATGGATCCAGTTGGTTAGCACCCCGACCATGAGTCATCTACCCTTGCAGTTTCATCAGCGATCCTACAGCGGCCCCCAGGTGGCCCAAAAGCTGTCCCACCCAGTTAGCGTGGTCCTTTGGCAACCCAGCAGAAAGCTCTCAACGACACCCCTGTACGAAGGTATGCTGATATGATAGATGTTCTGGAAGCTGCTCCACCAACAAGATACCAGCAGGCACCGGGGTTTCAGAAGAAGGCATCACAAGTATCGGCAATGCCATCTCAGTCCTGACAAGACTTGCCTTTACAGGATCAGGTCACCTACAGAAGAAAGCTCCACAGCAGAATCCACCAACGCTCCTGATGCATCAAATTTTGAACCTATTTGATACCAACTTCATCACCGCAAGATCACGCAGGACTGAACAGTGTGTGAGTAGACATTTGTAGGAGAGTAGGATCTGCTTCACATGGGTACCCCCACTTTTTGCTGGTGTTTCACTGTTTTTCGACCTTAGTCTGACTGTGGCCCTGCTAATCAGGACCACAGCCTAGCTGCTTCCTCTCTAAAAACGTTTCCATGCACATTAGGTACATATCTAATTGGATTCTGGAGTGCCTTATAAGCCCCTAGTATATGGTATACTATGTACCTAGGGCATAGGTACCTCACCAGGGGTTGAAGCATGTATTATGCCACCCCTGGGAAGCACTCCAAAATGGCAGCACAGGTCTGCTACTGCAGCCTGGGTAAGGGTGTGCTTGCACCCCTTACTGTGGTATAGGCTACCTATAGCCACATATATATATATACAGACACATATAAACCTATAAGCCACTCCTATGGCAGGCCTAGACAATCCTGAAGGCAGAGTGCTTGGTTTTGTGTGAGAGGGTGCCCAAGCATGAGCTGAGCCCCTCTGCAGCTTTCGTAAATACTTCCTTATGGCTGTTCTGTGATATAGCCATACCATATACTCTTAAGTGCATTATAACCTCGCGGTAAATGCTAACTTTGGAATGGCTGCATCAAAACATGTTGTGTTTGGTGTCAAACGCTTTGGAGTACTACCCCCCCACCAGTTCTGGCGGCGGGGGTAGCATTCCACTCTTCTAGAGGGAGAGACATGTTCACACTGGTCTAACCCGGTAGGACTTTCCAGAGCCCTGGCATCACCAAATGGATGCCTCTGCCACAGAAACGGGTCTGGCCTCCTGCTGCTAACCGAAACTCCAGCAGGGGAGGCCTGGACATTAGGTTTCTTGTCCCAGGGAGGTGTAACCACCTCCCCAGATAGGCAGATGTGTATTGGGGCTGGGCGGGAGCACTCTCTGGTGCTTTGAAGTGCTGCACTAGGGGCACACTTGGTGTCCCTGTGCATAGTCCAGCTCAAACCGGTTCCAGGGGCTACTTGCCCCTGCTCTGGTGCGAAACTGGACAAAGGAAATGGGTGTAACCACCCCTCTTTCCAAGCCCTCCCATAGGTGGGTCCCTAGAGTATGTCCAACCCCCAAACTTAGTATAATTATGGGAACCCAGTCCTTGCGACTTTAGATTACCCTGGACGAAACTCTGCAACATATATCCTGGACCTTCGATGTTCTATCCTGACTATAAGACTGAAGAAATCTCCCTTGAGGTCAAGGAGTGACTCCCCTGCTTGGCAGGCACCAAAGAAGCAACTGACCGGTCTGCATCGCTGAAGCTCCCGCCGGACGCCGAAGTCTTTGCATCACCATAGGTATATTTCCAGACTTGCCCAAGGCTACCCTGAGTCCACAGCAAAACTGAGGCCCGTAGCTATTGTGTGTTACGTGGAACCGTGACCCCTGGACACCATGAACTTTTGCAGCAACACTATCTTCCTGGTCCTCTTTGAAGTTGTGCTTTGGGCTCCGAGTAGCCCCAGCCTTGAGCACCTCCCGCACCAAAGATTGTTGGCCTCCACTCCACGAGTGACCAAGGGGCCCGTTTCAAGTGCGACCACTTGAGGCTCCTTCGCGATCACTAGCCCATTGGTTAGCAGGTCCCCACAAAGGCAACTCCTCTTTTAATTGGGCTATCCTGGTTGCTCCAGACATGCCCTGACTTACCCTTGCTGGATGAGTCCCTCAGACCTGGCTGGTCTGCACCGCAGTCCTTTCTCTGAATTCCAGTGACTTGCTGTTGACAAGGCTTGTTGGATCCAATCTGGTCGCCGACACCGCAGCACTTGACAGAATTTGTGGTCCAGCTCGAATCCGGCTTGTGAACTTCATCAACGCCTCCTGGACCTTGTGGCAGAAGAGTCAAGACACCCATCAACTCACCTGAAGCACCCGACATCTGTGGGCATTGGTCCATCCTGCCCTTGGTCACTGGATAGTGACCCAGACTCTGTCCCCTCTGCTTTCAGGTTCCTTACATCCTAGATCCAGGTTTGGATCTCTTCGGACACTTCTCCTCTTCACGGCAGCAGCAGTTCTTTGCAGGCTTCCATTGCAATCGACGACGCGACCCGACACCAAAAGACACCCATGCACCCGGTTTCCCTGGGTGAGGTAACTCGAGTACTCCGGTGTTCCTGTGGGTGCTAGCCCTAGAACTTCTTAAGTACAAAAGGGTTTGGTCCTGACTCAATTAGAAGTGTCCCTAATCTTAACATTTCCAACCCCAGACATTGCCCGTAGAAGATAACGGGAACCCACGGTTGTGTTTACACACTGCAAACAGTCCCCGTGGGTCCCCTGTGTCACTACCTTGGGTGGTTCCTTGGGGTCCCAGCGATTCTACAGGTTCTAGGCCTTTTGTCTATTCCAGTCGTGGTTCTTATACCACTTTTTTGGTATATGGTTTGGTACGCCCCTAGGGCCCAAACGTGCATTTGTGCTATTATTGATAATTGCTAACTTGTAAACAAAGTACTTCAAACTCCAGTCTCATAAAGAGCCTAGAGGGGTGTGTTTTAACCTAAATATAAATATTTTGAATATATACCCGGTGTGGTTGTCTTTTCATTTGATCATTCAAGAGATTATAGACTGGTAAAACAAGCTTCTTTACATTCCTTCAAGACTTAACCTGAAGGCTGCTCTCCATAGCTACCACTAGGATAGCTTTCAATAAAGGTTGTCTTTAACCAATTCACCATAAGGTTTTGTTTGGACTGATACAGGGTTCCCACTAGAACTAGTGGACAGCATATATCAGGCCAACTTCTCACAACATTGATCCACCTAACATGCAGTTAAAGAATCCAGACTACATTGACACAGTGTTTGTGCCCAGTGGTAGCTGCTTAAACTATGGACGCGTGTTGAGATGCACAGATGCTCCCAGCTGCTGCTGTCCTGCGGACTGCCTCTCGAGGTTATGAGGCTGTGCTGTTTAAGTTGTTTTTATTCATTCCCACAGGTTGGACTTTGTGTTGTTTAATTTAAATTTGGGTAGAATGTAGTGTCCTGCTGGACATGTTCTAGTGGACTCGTTTATCAGCTACACTTTTGAGGGCTGGCCTTTGCACCCACCTCACACCCATCCAAAACAGAAATCACCGGTCTGGTGACCCTGCTAATAAAAGAGCCTGAGTGCATGTGCTCATGGCCAGTTACCAGTACCGCAGATATGTGTCTGTGTCACTCATTTGCGCATCATGTGGGACCAGGAACCACAACACCACATACACTCGCTCCAATAGGCAGAGTGCATTTATTGCCACACTTAAGGCGACTTCTGCCCATCGGCAGTTCCTAGGTGGGAGTCGAGGAGTGGAGGAGCATTACTCCCCACACTGCTGGGCAGAAAGCTCCAAAAAATGAAATTGTAATAAATTGATTTTAATACCATTTTATTTTTGACACATCCTGCCAGCAAACAGAGTGTGTGGGCAGGGCAGGGCCAGTGTGTCACTGCTTCTGATGATTGGCAGCAGTGAGGAGTGGCCACTTAAGTTTACATTGCACATGTTGGTTTGTCCTGCTACCTTGCTACAGCCAAACCGACAAATGGACAGCTAGGTTAGAGAGCAGGCACAAACCTACAGTTCCTTTTGGTGCGTGGGGCTAGTTCACTCCAGCCAATCAAGACGCTTTAGAACAGCGTCTTCATTGGAGAAGAGATTTGGCTTTGGGCTTCCAGCTCGGAGGACATGCTGTAGAACAACAAGGAAGTACTGTAGAACATTGAGCGGCAGTGTAAGGTAAGTGATTTGTTTTATGTATATATTTTGTTAATGTGTATATTATTGTGTATTTGTTATGTGCATTATGTGTATTTGTTATGTGTATATACATATATGTATATTATATATATATATATATATATATCAGAGACTGAACACCAGGTGATCTGAGACAGCAGTCATCAGAGACTGAAAAGCGGGTACTCCGAGAGAGCAGTAATCTGCTGCTGATTGTTTAAGTTATGTTGTTTAGGGATTGTACACTCATGTTTTGTCTAGGAGAGTGTTAGACTTGGCATCTTTTGGTGTGTTTCCCCTCAGTTTTTGCTTTCTGACCTCTCAGTTTTGACTCTGTTTTTGCTGGCTTAGTGTCTCTGCGCACTTTTTTCACTGCTGATCAGTGGTAAAGTGCAAGTGCTCATGTTGTAAACTGTGTTATGGATTGGTGTTTCCATGATTGGCATATTTGATTTACCTGTCAGTCCCTAGTAAGGTGCACTGAGCGTGCCAGGGCCTGTAAATCAAATGCTGTTAGTGGTCTGCAGCACTAGATTGTGCCCCTCACGCAAACTTCCTGCAAATGTAACTCTGGTCTGCCATTGCAGAGCCTGTGTGCAGTCTAGGACTGCCATGTCGACTTGTCAAGTATGTCCACTTGCCAGGCTCTAGACTTCCCTTTTCTTACATGTCAGTCACCCCTAAGGTATGCCCAAGGTACCCCTGGGAAAAGAGCAGCAAAATGACAATGTCTCAACCGGTAAATCATGTAAGGAAACTGTTTAAACAAGAAATGTAATTATATAGCACAAGAAAGGGACAAAGGAGACCGGGGGGGGGGGGGCAGGGGGGGGTGAAGATTTGTTATTTGTAGATAGAAGCACAAAATACAACTAAATTACAGTAACCATAACAACCATATGTGTACTGGGGGTGTCGTGGTGAGTGAACGGCACAGTGACACAAGTGATAAGGCAACAACGTGGAGCGGCGAAGAACAAATTAAACAATGGGGGTCAAACAAAAGTATTTACAAGGTATTTACAGTCACAAAAAATTCCATTATTTGTGAATGACCCTTTAAGTGCCGCAAGTGGCGTTGTAGAGTCGACGGCGTTTCGACCTCTTTAGCTTGAGGTCATCGTCAGGACTATGGTTAGACGATTCATAAAGGTGCTTCTGTTGGCAAGGAGGGGAGGGTACAGAAGTTCGAGGTGAGTCAAACACGTGGGGCACAACAGCGTCAAGGAAACAGTAGTCAGGTTATTGTGGGGCGTATCGTTAATGATTGTTTGTGCGCTTGTGAGGAATTAAGGGCGTACGGCGTACTTGGCAGTGCTCAGAGGAGTAGGTTCAGCGAGCGAGGAAATCGGGTCCGGCTGTGGCTAGGGATCGAAGCAGTCCGGAATGAGGGGCCGGGAGCAAGTCCGGTATCAAGGGGCCTTTGGGACGAATGAAGCGCCTCAACCAAGGTACCCCTGTGGACCGGGTGCAGTGTATGTGAAAGGTAGGACATGCCCTGGTGTGTGTGGAATGTCTTGATATTGAATTACTGCCAATTTCATTTTTCACTATTGCAAGGCTACCTGCTCCCTTAGGACAGAATGGGGTGTTTGTTTATAACATCTTAAAAACATAAATGGCCCTGGGAACTAGGTAGAAAAATAAAGTTTAGTATTCCTGAACTCAGAATCTAAAGATGCATCTTATAGTGAAGGTGATATTTACATTCTGTGTTTGAAAATACCAATTTTAGAAACTAGGTTTTGCTTGCTCAGCCATCCAGTAGGCATCTGCTGGGGTTGTGGATTGACTTGGTTTTGGATGACAGGGGCTGGGGAGAATCCATGGCTCAAGATAGTTTAGGTGGATCAGGAAAGGGCTGAATAGATGTGGGCTACATTAGAGTAGGGGGAGGAGATTTCCTTTCACCTGAATGAGCCTGGTCTGCCTCTGACAATGCCGTCTCCACCTCCTGCCAGGAAGCCACACCAGAGATGGTGGAACTGGTTTTGGCTGGGCACAGACACTCTCTGCCTGAAAGGACAAATTATTTTGGTTATAAAAAGTGGGGTCCAAACCGCTGAACTTTAGAACTCCTTTGGACCAAGAAGACTGCCAAGAAGAAGAGCTGGTGAAACTGTGAGGAGGAAGCACCACTTTGCTGTGTGCTTTGCTGTGTTGGCCTGCAGTGGCTGCTTCTATCTCGGGTAGTGAAAGGACTGGACTGAACTTTCTGCAATCTATTTTTGTGAGTTTCTCCAAGGGCTTGAGCCAGAGCTTTCCCGCTGTTCAAGAAGTCTCAGGAACAGCAAAGACTTCAAGTTCTTCTGCCCTCAGCACTGGGTACTGTGTGTTTTGTGCTGCAACAGAAGAAAAAGCAACCTGACGCCGTCTACGATGCCGCTGCTGACTCTGTGTCCTGAAGGCACTGCAGAGGGCACTGCCGCAACACCGCACCATGACCCTGGTCTCACCGACGACGCCTGCTGACACCACCACCGAGCCTCTGCTTGCACCGCGACCTCTGGGCACTGCATTCCGCATCAGCTCACTTCACGACACCCCCTTGGTATCCCTGACGATGCAGCTCCAAGCCAAAATCGATGCCGCTGCTCGCACCGTGGTTCGAGTGCACCGCTCATAAAGTTACACGACCTACCGCAACCTTGACCTACCTACACCGGCGCCATTGACTCCAGTTCGTCAGCTGACGACAGCGCTTCAGCAACCACAACGCCGCTGCTTGCACCGTGACCTGCCAGCACCGCGACGAGCACCGCACCACTTCACACCGCAACCCTGGTCTCACTGACGCCATCTGATGTCGCCACCAAGCCGCTGCTCGACCCTCGACCTGAGGGCACCGCACGCCATACCGCTGCACTTCACACCGCAGCAACCGACACCTGCCGACACCAGCGCTCCTGACTTCAACCATGAGGAGTTCGATCTGCAATGCATGTGACCTCAAGGGCCCGACGACTCCTGCACCGACCTCCGGAACCCACACCTTCGGACGCCGTGCTTTCGGGAGCTCAACGAGAGGTTGCCGACACCCTGCATTTCTAAAGGTACTATTTTGCGGGTCTTCCCGACACCGTAGCAGGACAGCGACGCCACGGTCAGCCAGAACTGTTTGGATTTGTTTGTTCACGACGCCGTGATAGCCCCAAAGGGAGCTATCGACTTCAAGGAACTATATTTCAATGTTATTTTGATAATTGAAGATGTCTAAGTTTTGTATTGTGGATTTTTATTGTTTTTGGTCTTGTCTTAAGTATATAAAATATTGGATATTTTTCTAAACTGGTGTGGTGACCTTTTGTGGTGCTTACACTGTATTACTGTTGGCTCTGTGCAAATACTTCACACACTGCCTCTAAGATAAGCCTGACTGCTTGTGCCAGGCTACCAAGGGGGTGACCAGGGGTTATTTTAGGAGTGTAACTCCCTTATCCTGACTAGGAAGAAGGGTCCCTACTTGGATAAAGGTGCAAGCCCTTGCCAACTAGAGACTGCCATTTCTTGCAGAGTGTGAGTAATATTCTGGACAAACAGTATTGTTAGAGGGCGAAGTGTGTTAGGCCCTTACCTGCAGAACTCCAGAATGTGTATTGAGCCTGTCTGTCTCCTAGGATATTCTGAATTGAGGAGCAATTGAGGAACAGCTTCGAGACCCCTTGCCAGCAGCCTAGCTTGCTGATTGGCTCCCCAGTTCCCAAGCAACCCTGAGTCCTCCTCTCACACCTGCCTAGGCCCCTTAAGGGTTTGTTAGGTGAACCCCAAAACTTTCAACTTCATTTTGTGAGCTGCAGTTTCCCTGTGCCCAAGATTGCAGTGAACCAAGGGGCAGGAGATGGTAAGAAGCAGCCTTGTCCTGACTCTTTCCTGAAATTGAAAAAGTGATTTTCCTCCACCCATGATGATTGTATCATTTTCACCTGTTTTGATTGTGGTTGTTACAGTTTAAAAATATTAATTTTTACCAGCCCATGATTGCTTCATTTTTCACCTGTTTTGTTTAGAAAGCTTTAACCTACCCGTGACTGTTTCATTCTACCTGTTGTATTGTGGGTTTTGCAGTCCAAAATCTTTTGTATTTTCAAATTGCCCGTTACTCCCTGATTTTCCCTCCTAGTTTATCCCTTCATCTGTGCTCAGACCATTGTGTTAAGCAATGCACCCTGCCTCCCATTTCCTATTAGCAAGTGGGTGAAACCAAATTAAACCCCCACCCTTAGCAACTGAGATATTATACATCAGAGACGGGACAGAGCATAGTCTGAGACAGCAGTAATCTGCTGTTAGTTGTTTAAGATGTGTGTTTGGGGATTGTACATTTGTTTTTTTATCTAGGAGAGTGAGTAAAGTTTTAGACAATCAATATTGTTAGAGGGCAAAGTTTCTTAGGCCCTTACCTGCAGAACTCCAGAGTGTGGATTGAGCCTGTCCGTCTCGTAGGAGATTCTGAATTGAGGAGCAGCTTCCAGCCCCCTGGCCAGCAAACATTGCATGAGATTGCAGAGACCTTATATAGGCTACTATTGGATGCTGCATGTGTTTACTGATTGGTCGTTGTATCTGGTTTTCTATTGGATTAGGGTTAGTGTTCTCATTGTTTAAGTATTTAAGGGTGCTGATTGGTTCCCGGGTCAGTGATTCTATTGATATAGGGCTTAGGGTTAGTGATCTCATTGGTGAATAGGTTTAGGGTTTCAGGTTCGTTCCTGGGGCTAGACTCGCTATTGGACATAGGGTTTAGAGTTTCCTGGATGATTGGCTACTGGTACCAGAGTTGGGACTAGGGTTGGGACTAGGGTTGGGGCTAGTCTTTCTATTGGAAATAGGGCTTAGTGTTTGGTCCCTGATTGACTGCTGGGACTAAGGCTGTTATTAGCTATAAGAGGCTGCTGTCCTATTGGAGTTAGGGCTCAGAGCTAGTGTTGTGACTGGTTAGGGTTAGGGCTAGGTTTCTCATGGCCGAAAGGGTCACCTGATTACTAGGGCTATTTAATACATGGGTTGAGGGTATTTCAGTCTGGGCATCAAAGCTAAGGGCGGAGAGGACAAGGGCAATTACCTGTTTGAGCCTGTTCAAGACTGGTTGGGACTAGGGCCAGAAATGCTGCCAATGTTATATACACTCACAGCACATGTACTTTACTCATTCACTACAAACTAATCCAAGACAAAGTTGTATGTCTCAGCACCCACTACAAAACTCCAGAAATCAAACCTATACACACTTCTATCCCAGCTACCACACATTTACACCATCACCTACAAACAGTACACACCTCTATCCAATACCACTAACCAATACTAATATACCCTAAATCCACACCATACTTAACTATATCTCATCCAGACACACACTGCCTGCTCTAATCACTCCTAACAGACTACTTTTTGTTACTAACAAACCTATACTCAGCCTTTTATCATTTCTCCCAGCAACACTCTCCTCTTCTTTCTACCACAATAACACAACCGCACAACACTTACACTCCACTGCACCACACACATTACCTCTTGCAGCAATCAAGTCTAAGTCAAACACTCTTAACTCTACTTAATTCCCACTTACATACAAAATACACTCTACTCACAAACACATCATCACCCCCTTTACCTTACAACTTCCACTCACAAACAATACCCTACAAACGAATCCATCTCATAAAACAAATATATCAGCACCTCATTTCACTACTCCTAGAAAACAAAACATAACACGCGCACCAGCACAACAAAATCTCTAACACACAACACCTCATCATGCTTTCCATCACAAACTACAAACATACACCCACATTTCAGACTACAAAAATGAACAAACTCCAGTGCCAATCTTTCTCTCTTCCCCCTCACCTAACACATACAGAAAAACAGCAACTCTCGTTTAACCACCTACCATCCATTGGACAATTTAAAACCTTACAACATGACCCACATGCTGCACCACCACCCCTAACTCATACAACTTTTTCCCTAAACAGACTCAAACAAAGTAAGCGACATGCCACACCTCACAACTTGACTTTTCCATGTCTACTGCACAACAAGGTTACACTACAAAAACAACAGAGCGCACCAACTCACTCATAACTATCGTTCCCACCACCTACACACATAGACCCATTAAAATGCCTTCTTATACTGCTGAACGAGGAACATGATACAAAACAGCTACACAATTGCTATCCTCATACAGCTAATACCAACACTAAGGACACACCTGCTGCAAGCCCACAAAATACTGCACATTATCTAAACTGTCTAATAATAAATGTTTGATCGCTCTCTAAAAACAAACATCACATCTAAGACCTGCTCAGTGACACAAAACCTGGCATACTATTCATAACTGAATCATGGTTGGGAGATGATATGGCTCCAGTCCTGCGTGAAGCCGTTCCTCTAGGCTATCGAACTATCACCCAAAATCGTATAGCGAAAGAGGAGGTGGCCTAGCTGTTGTGTTCAGACAAACATTATATATCACTAAAGCTGACAATGTCTCCATAAAAGATTGTGCGGCCCTTTTCACCAGATGCAATCCTATATCATCTTCCTCCTGTAACTTCCTGCTCCTTTACAGACCTCCACTGAGCAAGGCAACATTCTCAGCCACACTTCTAGACACTGTTTCAACCCTGATACCACTACACTCCAACCTATGCTTTCCAGGTGACTTTAGCATTTGGTTTGACAAACCCAATATGCCCTTTGTGAAAACAATCATCACTGGCTTAGACGCACTGAACCTGCATCAGATCATCAACAAACCCACACACATCGCTGGACATATCCTAGATGTTATTTTTGCAAATACAGAACTAGTTACCTTTCAAACAATGACTCCAGTCACTTGGTACGACCACCATTTGCTTGCCTTCCAACATAAAACAACACTAAGCTACGCACCTAAAACAACCTTACGTGCATCCACCTATCGACCGTGGATCAAACTCACTTTTGAACACCTAGTAACACTCTTCACATCCAGTACAGATCTATACACAATAAATTCTGTTAAAAAACTATCTGAGCGGCTATAGGAAGCTTTTGATATCCTCCAACAATAATTCTGTGCACTCATACTATATTATAATACATCATGTAACCGTGTCTCGAAAGCAAATGGAAACAATCCAGCGTTGAAGTCTTTCATTCCTTTAATTAGTCATCATATAAAAAGCACACAGCCAGCCGACATGTGTTTCATCAGAGAAACAATAAACTCTGACTCTTCAGGGCCCCAAGCCGGTGATAATTCCAACCCGGTAGGGTATGATAAATCACTTAGTAAGTACGAGAAAATGACGAATTCAACTAGCGCTCTTGTCAGTAAAAAGCGAACTTAAGCTGCGGTATTATCCCAATAATCTATTCAAAGTGTTGATAACAGTCTAGACGCCAGTACTGAACCACAAAGGGAAAATCCTCCCACACTCAACAATTACATGTCCAAAAGGAAATGCTCCATATTAATCATATTAAAACATGTGTGCGTGTATCGCGATAATTTTACTCGAAAGGCAATCCTGACGTCCTGGCGGCTACAAATCGAAACGTCTCGTTTTGTAGCCGCCAGGACGTCAAGATCGCCTTTCGAGTTGAATGCGTCATTTTCTCTCTTCAAACCCTCTTCTTTGTAGTTTTTGATATCCTGATACCACTAAAAATAACACAAAAGAAAACAAACACCTTAGAGAGATAAAATAGAGAAAAGGAGTTAAAACAACAAATTAGAATGCTGCAAAGTGCTTGGATCAAAACAAACAGCAATCAACACAAACTTCGCCTACAAAAACTCAACAGATTATACAAGTCAGCAATCAAAAAAGCTAAGAAAAGGTACTATTCAGACAAAATTCCAAATGCTAAATGTGCAAATAAAGAATTCTGTAAAATCCTCAATGGATTTCATAAATCAAAATTTCAAGAAGGAGCTCGTCCCATTACTCAAGATTTCTCAGCCAAACTGGCAAATCATTACACGGCCAAAGCAGATACGTTGGTCTCATATTTAAAACAAAGGAAAAGCACCAGCACCAACCCTTTTCCAAAACAACAATCCAAGAATACTCTAACCCAGCCTCTTCATTCCTTCCAACACATTTCTCACAATGAATTTATGGATCTGGTCAAAGCAAACCTGCCTGCCGGCAGCCCTTCTGACCCGTGTAAAACAGCAAACCTTGAAGAGAATTCTTCTAACAACCTCTGTAGACACCAGTGAGAAGAATCCTCATCAATTCCTAAACTACCGGAATATTTCCAGAAGAACTAAAAAAGTCAACATACGCCCCTTACTAAAGAAAATAATCCTGGATGTGCTAAACCCCTGACAATTACAAACCAACTTCAAATGGACCTTTCCTGGGCAAAATGATAGAAAGCGCAGCATTCACCCATATGTCACAGTTCATTGAAGATAATGCCATACTTTCAAACTACCAAACGGGATTCCGTCCAGTAAGAGGCACAGAATCTGCCCTCCTTGTCATCTGGGATGACCTTAAGAACGCAGTTGACTGCATCGGGGTTGCTGTGCTACTTCTCTTGGACCTCTCAGCTGCCTTTGACACGGTTGACCATGACACTCTGAAACAAAGACTCTACAAAGCCGGTATTGAGGGAACTGCTCTAGACTGGATCACGTACTACCTTTGCAACAGAACTAATGTCATCCATACCCCCTCTTTCTCTTGCAAACGGTACTTCACAAAAGCAGGGGTCCCTCACGACTAAGCCTGGGCAAAGCACTACGCTACGCTCGCGTAGTTTGCGAAGTTCGCGCTACTTCGCACTACGCGAACTGCACGTAGCACAGTGCGAACACGCGTAGCGTAGTGTTGCGTAGTGCTGCGGTCATTTTTTGCTTGCTCGCGGTCCTCAACGTCAAGTTGGCGACCGCGAGCAAGCAAAATGACATCCCGGCTAGACTTTTTCCTTGTTCGCGATCAGCAACATCAAGTTGGCGATCGCGAGCATGGAAAATAAACCTCCCGGCGAGATTCCCAACGCGAGGAGGTCAGGTTTCTCATTGCGAGTGGTCGCGTATGCTCACGACCGCTCGCGATGAGAAACTACCAGTTCGCGTTGAGAAAGCTGCCGCTCGAGTAAAAATCTACTCGAGCAGCAGAAAACTACAGCTCGCACTGTGCAAGATGCCATTTTCAATGATTGCACAGTGCCGGTTGCTTGTCCGCACTGTGCAATCATTGAATACGACATCTGGCACAGTGCGAACAAGGTACTACGCAGTTCGCGAAGTGCTACGCGTAGCTCGCGTAGTGCGAACTGCACTTTGCATAGCTTCGCGAAGTGCTACTTCGCGAACTACGCCCAGGGTTACTCACAACTCTATCATCTCACCCATACTTTTCAACATCTACATGAAGTCATTACCGGCACTGATCAATCAATTTCACCACATGTGCTATAACTATGCAGATGACACACAAATACTCCTTCAACTGGATTGCCCCAGACACAATGGAAAGTCAACAATTTTCATTTGTCTCAGAGCCATGGATCAATGGGTGACGTGGAGCCATCTCAAATTGAATGCTTCCAAAATGGAAATAATCACGTGTGGCGATTGGAAAAATTATGACCCCCTCGCCACCTGGCCTGATGATCTGGGAACACCGTCTAAAGCATTTGTGGCCGTTCTCGGTGATCACAGGGGTGAAGGAGGGCACAAACGAAGCAAATAAGGTGTTGGACTTTACTGTTGTAATATTAAGGGGTGGGGCATGGTTCAGGAATCCCAGAAAGAAATACAGGAAATTGTTCGGTGTTTAACAACACACAAAAAACTAAATCAGTCAGTTCCTCCGGGTCTGGGGCGTAGAGGTCTCTGTGGTCTGTCTCTCCTTTTCTTCCTTTTAAGTCTTGAAACCGGGAGGCCTGGAGGGAAAATAAAACAAATACGAGGGGGTCAAGTCCAGGCTTTGTTTGTCTATAGATTGTGCTACCGCCACCAAAAGAAGTGCGTGGTATAGATAGGGTGAGTGCCGGAGATAATTTACCCAACACACCCCTGTGCCCTACTACCCCGAGCCTCCCCACCACCCCCACCAGAACGATCCCCCGAGTGTTACTCGCCTGGGACCACGACCCTTCTCCTGGGCTGTGGCGTCAGGACCCGGGGCGTCTTCTCCCTCCTCTAGCCTGCCGGGTATGTTCGTAGCATAGAATGCTTTTCCCGTCTCTTGGCCGGCTGGTTCCTTCACGTCTCCTCTCTCCTCGCTCCACTGCTGCTCTGGATCCTCTGTCTGTTCTGCTCCTCTGCTCTCCCTTTCCGTTTTCTTACTTCGCCCGATGCTCGCCTCCTGTTCTCCCACTCCTATGCCGCCGCATACCGTCTCCTCTCCTGGCGTGCTATTTAGGCATCCTTCTTCCACATACGTATATGGCCCCTCCTTCATGCCTTGCTCCGACACTAGACCGCTGCCCGTTTCCGGCGAGGACCAGGTCGGCGCGGTCTGCTCTATCCACTTCAGGTTCGCTCCTTTTTCCTCGTTCCAGTCCTCCTCACAGCATTGAAGGAAGTAAGAAACCTTGGAATGACCATGGACTCCAAGCTATGAATAAATGCCTAAGTGAAAAAACTAGCAAGATCAAGTTTTGTACTATAAAAACTCTGTGAAAAATCTTACCCCTCCTGGCATTTCCACACAAAGTCCAGGCTACCATCTCTCTTGTTCTGTCTAAACTCGATTCCACCAATAGCCTCTACCATGTAACACCTTTAACAACTATGAAAAGATTGACAGATTAAGAACTCGGCTGACAGACTATTCTTACAAAAAAGCCACATCACCACATTTCCCCTGCCTTGAAAGCCCTTCAATGGTTACCGGTTGCCAGAAGATCCACGTTCAAGCTACTTTGTATCACGCAAAAAGCGATGCATGGAACAGGACCGCTCTTCATCAGGAATAAAATCACAAAATACATTCAACAAAGGAACCTCCACTCTAGAGTGGCAGCTTGCCTCAAAATCTCACCATACATGAAAAAAACCATGGGTGGCACAACCTTTTCTGTTCAAGCAGCCAAACTATAGAACTCTTTACCCCCCAACATAAAATACACGGATAACCACCTTATCTTCCCAAAACTACTCAAGAATTGGCTCATACCCACATAACCACCATAAGCAAACAGAAATATACAGCACATCTCTCTGTATATAAGCAATTATTTGGAATATAGATATGTGCCTGAATATTTATATCTATTGCTATGTATAAACGTATGTAATAATTATGTTTTAAAAAATATAGATATTCATTAGTTCTGCTTAACAAATGCACATATTACTGATAGTTTACATTATTCTATGTTTTTAACATGTACATAAGTGACTGCATAAATAATTAAATCTTTAATTAAAACTATGTATCTACAATGGCTTCACAATTGAATTACAGAAAAAAAAGTACAACAACACTTGAAAGCCGGCGTTTATTAAATGCAGCTTTAATATACTACCTTCCTTATGCATAAATATACCTTCCATTTACCTATGTATTTCTATAATTATTACTTTTCTTATAATTTAACATATCCAATGCACTACCCTATTTCTCACCCTATACTGCTCCCAATAAATCCTCTACCTTAACTCTCTGACTCATCTGAAACCTCATTCTATTTCTTTTTCCAATGCACTACCCAATTTTTCACCCTATACCTCTATCAATATATCATCTAAGTCTTCTATCTCATTTCTCCCTAACCCCATACCACTACTATGATCCTCAAAATAATACTTTCAGAAATAATCCTTTATGGGTTCTGGAGTAGAGTGCTACTTGCGGAAAAAGTGCTTCACCTCATCATCAAAGGTGGAAAACGCTATATGAATGCAAACCTTTTTCCCTCTATTATCCCTCCACTATCCTTCTCAATTCAAAGGACTGACTAACATATCCACCACTCATATTACTTTCATATTTCACTATACTAATAATTAGTTTATAAAATCCATCTATGTTAGTGGGTCTACTCGCCCCACCTACTTAGGGCATCCGCAAATAACACTAACAGATTAATATGGTGTATATAAAAAGAAGCAAAATGTACAACTGAAAATGTTGAAATAGTCGATAAACGAGAATGAATTTGATATTAGAGGTTAAAATTTAAGTTGTTATTCTCATATTGATTCGCGGAAGCAGCACAAGCGAATCTAACAGAATATATGGATGGTTGGTGACCTTAATTTAATTTAGAAAAGCTTCCCCATTCCCATTAAAATCAATATTTAGATTTTTGTAATATGTGTTTGTGAATTAAATAAAAAATGTCATTATTAGTGTATTTGCCTGATGGTTGTTTGTTTCTGTATTTTTGTGCATTATTTTGTTGCTTAAATATATCGAACACTGCCGTATGCCTAAAGCATTTTTATATTTCGGTGATTTAGAACAAGATTGTGGGGTATATTCTCAAGAACGTATGATAACTTTCGCAAAATTTGCTTAACGCATCTTTGCACGTCGCAGTCTATTGCAGAAAAATAACGCTGTGTTAGCGTTGTATTCTCAACCCGGCGGTACCATGCGATAGTCTCACGATAACGTACCAAATGACTGCGTGAAAACTAACGCGACGCATAGAAAACGCGAAACACAAACATGAAAAAAGTTGCGATGTGGCCAATCGCGCTACAAAAATCAGCGATAACCAGCGACAGGCCTGCAATTCCCACGTTTCATGCGGGAAAATGCACTATAAAAGGCCAAAAAAACACAAACTGCGTAGCACCATGGATGCACCCGGACCAAGTGCAGAGGACAATGCGAACCCCACAACCCCACAGACGACCAGCAAGGAACCTCGGGGTCGGGGAAGGCCAAGGAGAAGAGGAAGACGCGGTTCAGTCTGCATGAAAACAGGATCATCGGCACGAAGGTGATAGAACACTACCAACAACTGTTTGTCACATCCAACGTGTCATTGGCAACAAAGATGCAAATATGGCAGACTTTCTTTACCATGTGAATGCATATGCAGTATTGAGGAGGACAATAGAAGAGGGCAAGAGGCGCTGGAAGGATGTGAAAGCCAAAACCAAGAAGAAACTCGATGCCAACATGAAAGCAGCGACGCAGATTGGAGGTGGGGGTCCAGCGTCACACCAGGAGCTGGATGACATGGAGAAAATGGTGGACACAGTCAGCAGTCGGGATACGGTGCCAGGAGTTGTGGCACCTGACACTGCTCAACATAACCTGACACAACATCAACAGGGTGAGTACCGACCAGGGACTCAGGGGACGGGCAAGATAGGAACAATGGCACACATGCACAATTAAGCAGAGTACACTGCACACCACAATGACTCTGGATCATGTCGCTGACACTCGTGGCACACTGCAGCACACATACAAACACCAGGTAGGGCCCCGTCCACAACGTGCCCCAAGGGGTCCCACACCACACAGCACCAATATCACGACCAACACATCTGGCATAGCTGGAAACTGTGAGATGAAAATGTACGTGTACAACCTCACATCCGTGATGTAGTTCAAATGTCCACTGTCCCGCATCAAATACTTAGCTCCTCCCAAACAGTCACAATGTACATTGTCATGCAGTCCCGAGGTAAACATGAACAATGCGTCAACATACATGTCCACACAATGTTAAAAGGCATCTCCCCTTCACATAGCAGAGGGACAATCAACACCTCCTGCAGAACAGACCAGACAACTCATCAGTGATGATGGAGAGGACCTCCACAACTTCGACACCGACGCCCTACAACAGCTCATGGACATCTTAGGCAACCCACCTCCAGGAGCAGGGCAGCCCAGCTCCCTCCAGGAGATCCCACCCCCTGCACAGACCACACAGCAGGAAGCACACACCACCACAGATGGCTCCCAGCACCTCACAGAAGCACACATCACATTCCACGGCCAGGTGTTAGACTGTCAGAAGGAGGTGGCTAAACAGGTGCGGTGGGGTTCGAACTCATGGCAGCCAAACTCGATTACATAAGTGGGTGTCTAATTCTCATAAGGGACACTTACACTCACCAACGGACACACACACTCCGACATAGCCACACACATTTGCACATTTCCAGTACTGAACCACGCCCAGAGCCCCAGGACAATCATTCACACCCCTACGCTGGACTTGCGTACGCCAGCCCAGTCCACTCCTCTTACGTATGAAGTGGGGACGACAGCTACATGTACAAGGTCTTACCCACTGCCTCGGGTGACATGGTTGCATCCGTTGTACAACGCACAATGTAATGTGGTAGGGCCTAGGGCCATCATGCATATGTAATGAGCACACGGACACACTTTGATAGTCAGTTGAACTGGCTACGGGCACGTGCGCCCGGCCACTCTTTATTACCAGGGTCACCTGACCATTGACGCCTTTGCTGGATGGGTGTGGGGTGAGTGTGAGCCGGCCCTCAGGGAGTGGTTGGTGCTGGCAACAACTTGAACAGTGTTCACCATTAAAGCGGAAACATAAAACACCAACATAACACAAACAACTGCAAAGTATCATTTTGGTAGCCGGAGCAAGTACAGAGGTCACTCATTTATTCAATTAGAAGGGTCGGCGAGTCGCAGTGCACTGAGGTAGGGGCACCAGAGCCAATCGTGCTCATGTGACTTGTCCAAGATTGTGTCCCTTTGGGATACTCCTGCTGCAGCTGCAGTCGGGTGTGTTACACTTGCCACATCTTCCCGATCATCGCCCCAGGTCTTCCCCACTGCCTGAGATTACATAGTTGCATCCGCAGTCCACAGCACGTACCTCATTCATAGCTCCCGGTGTGTAGCTGGACTACCACCTCCAGTCTGCATTGCTGCCTTCTTGTTGTTGCCTCCTGCCCTCCCATTGTTCGTGCCTTCACCCCTATGCACACTGGCCACATCTTCCCCATCATCGTCCCAGGTCTTCCCCACTGCATGAGGTGACATTGTTGCGTGAGCTGTCCACATAAAAAAAGATCTATTGGAAAGGGTCCATGAGTTGTAGTGCATTGGGTTGGTGGCACCTGAAGAGCTGAGCAGGGTACCAAGCTGATGATGGCATCCAAGACATGAGTGAGCAACTCAGATAGTCTGGCTGTAAGACACTTACTCTGGCAGTTGTTGGTTGGAGGTGGTCCTGGTGGTGGTGCCATGTGCATCCTGCGATGATGCGTTGTCTGGGCAGGTCAGGACTCGATTTGATGTGTGAGCCCTGATGGACCGCCGTTGAGGCCGGAGGCAGTGGATAGCGCACTGCCACAGACACATGGCATTAATGAGCCCCAGGCCATCGACACAGAGGCCATCCAATAGTCAATCAGATAGGGCCCATTACTTGAGCTACACAGAGTTAGTGGGCCGGGATGCACTGCGGCCGGCACGGACACACCGCCACGGGACGATGACTTGCGGTGCACTGAGGTAGGGCCATGCGAGCTGAGCGGGTCCTCGTTGATGTCGAAAGTGAATGTCGCGGAGTGTTTCGGGGGACAGTGGAAGGTGTCCTTCCAGGGCATGATGCAGAGGGCAGAAGCAAGCCGAAACAGGCAAATGGAGGAATAGAATGCTACAGACTCCTTTTTACCACCAAGTCGATATCAGCTACATGATGATGAAGACAACCCTCAGGCCATAGACTCAGACGCCACTAAAGTTCAACCAGAGAGTGTCCATGATTTTCGGGGCACACTCAGTGGCACCAGGGCTGAAAGGGGATGCGGTCTGCTATGAGGCCTGTGCAATGATATAAACTCTGCCATAAATAAATCAAGGCTCAGATCCAAATGTTTGACCTACCAGACAACAGTGTAGGGTGGAGGCAGCGGTCCACATGGGCCCACAGCCACGTGTCGTTGGCTGGCGATGCACAGAGTTAGTGGCACCAGATCAGTTGTTGGTAGTGTTCGATCACCTCCGTAACGAGGATCCTTTTTTCCTCCGGACTGAACCACGTCTTCCTCTTACTGCTCTCCTTGCGTACAATGATATGAACTCTGCCATACAGAAATCAAGACTCAGTTCCAAATGTGTGACCTACTCAACCGCAGTGTAGGCTGAGGGCAGTAGTCAGCAAGGGACCACAGACAGGTGTCCTTCGGATGCTATGCACAGAGTTGGTGACACCACATCGAAGGGAGTACAGTGATGTCAACTCAGCCATAAAGTGTGTACTCTGCCATTGCATAATCAAGACTCCATTCTAAATGTGTGACCTACTTGACCGCAGTGTAGGCCGGAGGCAGCGGTCAGCGCGGGCCAACCGCTGTTCAGCAAGCTCCTCCTGGAACTCTAACACATGACGTTGAAATGGCATGTGGAGATGACTTGTAGTTGACGGAGGTAGAAGCACCAGAGCTGAGCTGGTGTGCAGCCTGCGACGATGCCGTGTCCTGCCTGGTACGGACTGGATTAGTGTGAGGCCTGCTGGACCGCAGTGAAGACAGCACACAGGTGACCCCGCGGTGCTGGACCGCAGTGTAGGCCGAAGGCATAGTCAGCAGGGGCACACAGACACATGTGGTTCCAATGCTATGCACCACATCAAAGGGAGTACAGTGATTTAAATTTTGCATTAATATGTGTACACGGCCATTGTATAATCAAGACTCAATTCCAAATGTGTGACCTACTTGACCGCTGTGTAGGCCAGTGGAGTACTTCAACGAGAAAGGAGTGCTGCGGGCCTGTCTCAGGGAGGACAGCGATGGTCTGAGGAGGCTGCCAAGGTTGCGGGCCACAGGCTTGGAGCTTGCACAGGCACGTGGTGGTCCCTCTTTGACACACGCCGGTGTCGGAAGGTGAGTGGTGTGGCCTGGTTACGCAGGGGCGGCCAAGATGGGTCTGGAGACCTGCAGCCTGGGGTGCAGCAGGCGCACATGGTCGCAGGCACCGCCGATCACGGCGTCGGCCTCGTGCGAATGTATGACGTTGCAACGCATACATTTACAATGCATGCCTTTACAACGCAGTTTTTACATCGCAACATCCTTTACAACATATTCTTTTACATCTCATGCCATTACTACACATTTTCAGAAACTACCTTTACAACGCATTTCATTACATCGCATTATACCTTTACAATGCATACCATTACAATGCATACCATTACATCGCATTTAAGGTAAGTGTTGGATAGTATAGGGGTAATAATTACTATTCTAACTCCAGTGGGTGGAACATTAGGGTAAGTGTTGGATAGTGTAGGGGTAACAATTACTATTCTAACTCCTGTGAGTGCAACAGTAGGGTAAGTGTTGGATAGAGTTGGGGTAAAAATTACTATTCTAACTCCAGTGAGTGCAATAGTAGGGTAAGTGTTGGATAGTGTAATGGCACTATGCGTTGTAATGGTATGCATTGTAATGACTTTCGATGTAATGCCTGCATTGTAGTGATATGTGTTGTAATGTCATGTGTTGTAGTGACATGCGATGTAATGGCTGCGTTGTAATGACATGTGATGTAAAGGGTGTTACGATATCATGACTGCTATGTAAAAGTAGTGCGATGTAATGAATGCGTTGTAAGGGTTGTTTCCCCTCGCGGCGGGCTGGGAAGCGCCGCCCTGGCAGACACGTTGGCCATTCCGGAAGAGAACCACGCCCAGAGCTACGGACTTTTTATTCACACCCCTACGTTGGCCTGGCGTACTCCGGGCCAGCCCACTCCGCTCACGCTTACGGGGGGGACGTAATGAGCTACTTTCCACGCTCTTCCCCCCTACCTGGGGTAACATGGTTGCATCCACTGTTCACTACACCTAAACACCAGCAGTATATGTCAATATGGGCATGTCTGTGGTCTGCATACTGCAGTCTGGCCAGCACATCCATGCGACACTTGGCATTGTGTACATTCTCATTCATGGGTCACTTGCCTCCTTAGCACATGCATGGTTCCCACCTCTCCCCACATTCTGCTATTGTGTGGCTGAGGTGCCATGCTGTTGATGGCTCATGTACATGGCTTGCCCAGGTCACCACAGTAAGTTGTGCTGTCGTGTATGGTAGGTGGGCATGTTGTTTGGCATGTTGTGTGTGAGTTTGTAATGTGTGCATTCCCAAAGTTGTGAGTTGCATAATTGTGGAGTTGAAGTGTGTGGTGTGTTCATTTAGTACTTACAAACGAGCAATGCATTCCCATAGATGCCAGCCTCAAAGCGCTGGTTGAGGATGGACTGTTGGAAGATGAAGGAATCATGCACACAGCCTGGGTAGTTGGCGACGACATTGGTGAAGAGTCCACTGTGATCCACTATTGCCTGCACATTGATGGAATGTGTGTGCTTCCTGTTGCAGTAATTGTGTGCAGTGGCGGCAGGGGGCACGAGGAGTACATGTGTGCAGTCGATTGCAGCCAACACGTGCCGGAAGGCAGCTATGGCATAGAAGCCTTGCTTGGTTTCCAGCTGTTCCTTAGCAGTGTGCGGGAAGTGAAGGTACTGGGGTACCAAGCTTATGATGGCATCCAAGACAGGTGTGAGGAACTTGGATAGGGCTGGCTGTGAGACTCCTCCGACTCTGGCATGTGTTGGTTGGAAGGTCCCAGAGGCCAACATGTGCAGCACAGCCAGCAGCTTTGTCTGCAGAGGGATGTTGGTTGTCCGCTGTGTTGGTACCGTCAGCCTGTGGGCAATGATGGTCAGGATGCGTAAGATGGTTGTCCTTTTGAGCCTGTAGTGGGCAATGACATCCTCTGGTGTTTAGTCTGTGAGGCTGGTGCGTTTTCTGAAGGTCCGCGGTCTTTGTCTGTGCTGTGGTGGTCAGGGGGTGGGGGGGTCCGGGGTGGGGGGTGGCGGGTCTGGGGTTGGTGGCGGTGGGTGTTGTGGCCCTCTTGGGGCTCTGAGCTGCATGATGAGTAGCTCCATGGCATCTGTTCTTCAGGTGTGGCTCTGGGCTGGGCTGGGCTCACTTTATGGTGCGGGGTGTCGTCCGACTTAACACCAGGTCGGAGCAGGTGTTAAATCCCTGCTGCTAACGCGCCTTATCGCATGTTTTGTGTTCTTATCGCCAATCTGGCTGGTCGTTGAGAATGTTGGGAAGTGATGTTGTCGCGGCTTTTTGCACGGGAACGCCTACTCTGCATCTCATTAGCGTTAGTTGCCGGAGTCATCTGTGGCGATGTTTTTTGCGGCTGCTATCGCAGGAAAACTGGTGATATCAGCTGTTAGCACCAGCTTGTGAATGGTGAGATACATTTATCGCCACTTTGGCAGCGATAAAGTGGCACTAACTCAGCAATAGGTCCTTGAGAATATGCCCCTATATTTTTAATCAGAACAGAGAAGATGTCTAGAGCTCTCGGTCACAGCGATGTTGTTTCTTTCCGTTCACTTAAGAAGTTTTTGTGCGCGCAATTTGCTGCAAAATCAGCTCTTAGCTCGCGAATGATTGGTCTCCATCAAGTAAGAAATGTTCAAAATTTCAGATAACTGCCTTTCTCAATCTTTGCGGAAATAATCTCCCTACTTCTGGTCAGTGCTCTGCCCGTGGCTTCCTAAATAGCAACGTGATTGAGTCACGTTCACAACTCTTGTCAGTGTACATCATGTAAATCATTCTGTCAATTAGAAATTCAATTTTATTTGTTCATGATCAGAAAATGACATAATTTATGCTATTTCCAAAAGCAAATGATGCTTGTAATTAAAGACTTTTTATATTTTCAAGGTGTGCGTCAGCCAAGAATCGAACAAGATTCGCAAGAACCGGTAACTTGCATGTTACCACTACACTACTGGCGCAAACTACGCACGTTCGTATTCTTTTATTTGACGGATGATACTCCACATATAATGACAATCGTGAGCAGTTCTTTTACATTTAATTCTAGCCATGAGTAGCATGAAGAATATTCGGGGTTCATTGACTTTGTCTCTTGGGGTGTCCATGAGGCATTGCACCCACTTACATTTCAGCTCCCACTTGAAGACTATACAAAGAAATTAAAATGTATCTCCTAAACGGGGTCTGGTATTTTGTGCAATAGCTGCCATTAAATCCAACATTTTAATCCTGGTCTGAATGTCTGAGCATCAAAACATGTATTTTTAAACCAGTCTGGTCCACGGACCCCACAGTTGGGAGCTTTGTCACTAAACCACCCCTCTGACTAAGACATGGCTATTCCTAAACCAACGCCCTGAGCGTGGAGAGAGTGTACAAAAAAATTCTGCCTTTGTGTTGACTCAATGAATAAACTCTGGACTCGATTCATCAAAAAGAGGACTCAAGCCTGCTCTATGAATTGTCCTTCTTTGTAGATAAAAAGACAGGCGCTTCTGAGATAAAGCTGCCACTGCAGGGACTTCCCTCATCACATGTTCTTCAGGTAGGGGGCGCTCACAAGCTGGACCCACGGCAGCTGCCCCATGCATAGTGCCCGGCTGTGGGGTGTCCTACCCAAGGGTCCACCGTGGGTGCCGCTACCAGGACACACCCCCCCCCAACATTAAAAAGATGCAAGTCTCCCCGTGGACCACAAGGACACTACAGCAGCCCTCTAGGTCATCCATGGACCACGAGGACACTACAGCAGCCCCCCAGGTTATCCATGGACCACAAGGACACTACAGCAGCCCCCCAGGGTCATCCATGGACCACGAGGAAACTACAGCAGCAGCCCAGGTCACCCATGGACCACGGTGACATTACAGCAGCCCCCCAGGGTCATCCATGGGCCACAAAGACACTACAGCAGCCCCCAGGCCATCCATGTACCACTAGGACACTACAACATTCCCATCCCCAGGTCATCCATCGACCATGAGGACACCATAGCAGCCCCCTGGGTCATCCAGGGACCACAAGGACACTACAGCCGCCCCACCAGGGTCATCCATGGACCACGAGGACACTACAGCAGCCCCCCAGGTCATTCATGGACCACAGTTACACTACAGCATCCTCCCAGGTCATCCATGGACAACGAGGAGACTACAGGAGCGCCCCCCCCCCAGGTCATCCATGGACCACATGGACACTCCATCAGCCTCCCAGGTCAGCCATGGACCACGAGGACAGTACAACAGCCCCCCAGTTCACCCATGGACCACGCAGACACTACAGCAGCCCCCCAGGTCATCCACGGACCGCAATGATACTACAGTAGAGCCCAGGTCATCCGTGGGCCACACAGACACTACAGCAGCCCCCAAGGGTCATCCACGGACCACGAGGACACTACAGCAGCCCCCAGGTCATCCATGGGCCACGCAGACACTACAGCAGCCCCCCAGGGTCATCCATGGACCACAATGACACTATAGCAGCCCCCTAGGGTGATGAATGGACCACGAGGACACTACAGCAGCCCCCCAGATCATCCATGGATCACAGTGACACTACAGCAGCCCCCCAGGTCATCCATGGACCACGGGGACACTACAGCTGCTCCCCAGGTTACCCATTGACCATGATGACACTACAGCAGCCCCCCAGGGTCATCCATGGACCACGAGGAAACTACAGCAACCCCCAGGTCACCCATGGACCACAAAGACACTACAGCAGTCCCCAGGCCATCCATGGACCACAAGGACACTACAGCAGCCCCCCCCCAGGTCATCCATCGACCATGAGGACACCAGAGCAGCCCCCCAGGTCATCCAGGGACCACGAGGACACTACAGCTGCCCCCCAGGGTCATCCATGGACCACAAGGACATTACAGTAGCCCCCCAGGTCATCCATGGACCACGAGGACACTACAACATTCCCATCCCCAGGTCATCCATCGACCATGAGGACACCATAGCAGCCCCCTGGGTCATCCAGGGACCACAAGGACACTACAGCCGCCCCACCAGGGTCATCCATGGACCACGAGGACACTACAGCAGCCCCCCAGGTCATTCATGGACCACAGTTACACTACAGCATCCTCCCAGGTCATCCATGGACAACGAGGAGACTACAGGAGCGCCCCCCCCCCAGGTCATCCATGGACCACATGGACACTCCATCAGCCTCCCAGGTCAGCCATGGACCACGAGGACAGTACAACAGCCCCCCAGTTCACCCATGGACCACGCAGACACTACAGCAGCCCCCCAGGTCATCCACGGACCGCAATGATACTACAGTAGAGCCCAGGTCATCCGTGGGCCACACAGACACTACAGCAGCCCCCAAGGGTCATCCACGGACCACGAGGACACTACAGCAGCCCCCAGGTCATCCATGGGCCACGCAGACACTACAGCAGCCCCCCAGGGTCATCCATGGACCACAATGACACTATAGCAGCCCCCTAGGGTGATGAATGGACCACGAGGACACTACAGCAGCCCCCCAGATCATCCATGGATCACAGTGACACTACAGCAGCCCCCCAGGTCATCCATGGACCACGGGGACACTACAGCTGCTCCCCAGGTTACCCATTGACCATGATGACACTACAGCAGCCCCCCAGGGTCATCCATGGACCACGAGGAAACTACAGCAACCCCCAGGTCACCCATGGACCACAAAGACACTACAGCAGTCCCCAGGCCATCCATGGACCACAAGGACACTACAGCAGCCCCCCCCAGGTCATCCATCGACCATGAGGACACCAGAGCAGCCCCCCAGGTCATCCAGGGACCACGAGGACACTACAGCTGCCCCCCAGGGTCATCCATGGACCACAAGGACATTACAGTAGCCCCCCAGGTCATCCATGGACCACGAGGACACTACAGCTGCTCCCCAGGTTATCCATTGACCATGAGGACACTACAGCAGCCCCCCAGGGTCATCCATGGACCACGAGGAAACTACAGCAACCCCCAGGTCACCCATGGACCACAAAGACACTACAGCAGCCCCCAGGCAATCCATGGACCACAAGGACAAAACAGCAGCCCCCCCCAGGTCATCCATCGACCATGAGGATACCAGAGCAGCCCCCCAGGTCATCCATGGACCACAGTGACACTACAGCAGCCTCCCAGGTCATCCATGGACAATGAGGACACTACAGCAGCCCCCCAGGTCATCCATGGACCACAGTGACAATATAGCAGCATCCCAGGTCATGCATGGACAGCGAGGACACAACAGCAGCCCCCCCCAGGTCATCCACGGACCATGAGGACACTACAGCAGCCCCCCAATTCATTCATTGACCACGAAGACACTACATCAGCTCCCCCCAGGGTATCCACGGATCACGGAACACTACAGCAGACCCCAGGTCACCCACAGACCACAAGGACACTACAGTAGCCCCAATTCATCCATGGACCACAAGGACACTGCAGCAGCCCCCAGGTCACCTCTGGACCATGAGGACACTGCAGCAGCCCCCCACAGCATCCATGGACCACGAGGACACTACAGCAGCCCTCCCAGGTCATACATGGACCATGAGGACACTACAGCAGCCCCACCAAGTCATCCATGGACCGCAAGGGCACTACAGCAGCCCACCAGGTCACCCCTGGACCACGAGGACACTACAGCAGCCCCCAGCTCACCCACGGACCACCAGGACACTAGAGCAGCCCCCCAGGTCATCCATGGACCATGAGGACATTACAGCAGCCCCCAAGGTCATCCACGGATCACAGTTACACTAAAGCAGCCCCCCAGGACACTACAGCAGCTCCCCAGGTTATCCATGGACCACGAGGACACTACAGCAGCCCCCCAGGGTCATCCACGGACCACGAGGAAATTACAGCAGCCCCCCAGGTCACCCATGGACTACAAAGACACTACAGCAGCCCCCAGGCCATCCATGGACCAAAAGGACACTACAGCAGCACCCCCCAGATCATCCATCGACCACGAGGACACCACAGCAGCCCCCCAGGTCATCCACAGACCACGAGGATACTACAGCAGGCCCCCATTTTATTCATTGACCACGAAGACACTACAGCAGCTCCCCCCAGGGCATCCACGGATCACAAGGACACTACAGCAGCCCCAAGTCATCCATGGACCACAAGGACACTACAGCAGCCCCCAGGTCACCCCTGGACCATGAGGACACTGCAGCAGCCCCCCACGGCATCCATGAACCACGAGGACACTACAGCAGCCCCCCCCAAGTCATACATGGACCACAAGGACACTACTGCAGCCCCACCAAGTCATCCACGTACCACAAGGGCACTACAGCAGCCCACCAGGTCACCCCTGGACTACGAGGACACTACAGCAGCCCCCAGATCACCCATGGAACACCAGGACACTGCAGCAGCCGCCAGGTCATCCATGGACCACGAGGTCACTACATCAGCCCCTGGGTCACAAATGGACCACAAAGAAATCACAGCAGCCACCCCCCAGGTCAACCATGGACCACGAGGACACTACAGCAGCGCCCCCAGGTTATCCATGGACCATGAGGACAGTACAGCAGCCCCCCCAAAACATCATCCATGGACCACGAGGACACTACAGCAGCCCCCCAGATCATCCATGGAACACAAGGACACTACAGCAGTCCCCCCAGATCATCCATGGAACACGCAGACACTACAGCAGCCCCCCCCCCGGTCATACATGGACCATGAGGACACTACAGCAGCCCCCCAGGTTATCCATGGACCATGAGGACACTACAGCAGCCCCCCATGTCACCCATGGACCGAAAGAACACTACAGCAGTCCCCCAGGTCATTCATGGATCCCGAGTACACTACAGCAGCCCCCCCAGGGCATCCATGGACCACAAAGAAACTATAGCAGCCCCCCCAGGTCAACCAGGTACCACGAGGACACCACAGCAGCCCCCCAAGATCATCCATGGACAACAAGAACACTACAGCAGCCCCCCTCAGGTTATCCATGGACCACGAGGACACTACAGCAGCCCCCCCCGGGCACCCAGGGACCATGAGGACACTACAGCAGCTCCCCAGGTCATCCATGGACGACGGTGACACTACAGCAACCCCACAGGTCATCCAAGGACCACGAGGAGACTTCAGAATCCCACCCAGGACATCCATGGATCACTGTGACACTACAGCAGCCCCCAGGGCATCCATGGACCATGGGGACACTACAGCAGCCCCCCGGTCATCCATAGACCACGCAGATGCTACAGCAGCCCCCCAGGTGACCCATGGACCACGCCGATACTACAGCAGCTCCCAAGTCATCCATGGACCACAAACACACTACAGCAGCACCCCAGGTCACCCATGGACCAAGAGGACACTACAGCAGCCCCCCAGGTCATCCAAGGACCACAAAGTAACTACTGCAGCCCCCCCAGGGCATCTATGGACCACAAGGACACTACGGCAGCCCCCCTAGGTCATAAATGGACCACAGGGACACTACAGCAGCCCCCCAGGTCACCCATGGACCACGAGGACACTACAGCAGCCCTCCCAGGCCATACATGGACCACAAGGACACTACAGCAGCCTCCGGGTCATCCATGGACCACGAGGACACTACAGCAGCCCCCCCAGTTATACATGGACCACATGGACACTACAGCAGCCCCCCAGGTCACCCACGGACCACAAAGAAACTACAACAGCCTCCCAGGGCAGCCATGTGTTTAAGATTGCAGGAATTGCTGTTAGCATGAGCTAAAAGCCATTTTGTTCCTAGCAGCCTTTTTAGTTAGCCATGTGCTCACCAGGTGCTTTCTCCCTCTTCCAGAGCCTTGCACATGCTCAGAAAGACCTGTAGCTGCCAGAATGCACCTGCTCCTAATATAGAACTGTTAGGCTATTCTTACTGATGGAAGCAGTTTAGTCTCCCCTCCCACTTTGTTGAGCAAGCACATTTTGTATACCCATATTAGTCAAATAGTATTCTTGTATGTGCCGGGACCTCCCCTTGGTTTTATGCTGACTATGTAACAAATGCATATATAAGGCCCCTGTTCTCTGTACTCCTTAGACTGTCTCCTACACTGGCCTGAGGGTACTGTATGACGCAGTCTCCCTCATGTGAGGTTAATAAATGCATTATTTTTTATATTTCAGCTTCTGTGCCAATCTCTTCTTTGTTGGGTTAAAGGACCAGGTGTATCAGTAAACCCCTAAAAAGGTTTTTATTTCTTCACATGGTCCATGAGGACACTACAGCAGCCCCCCTGGTCATCCATGGACCATGCAGACACAACAGTAGCCCCCCCAGGTCAGCCATGGACCACACAGACACTACAGCAGCTCCCAGGTCACCCATGGACCATGAGGACACTACAGCAGCCCCCGGGACATCCAGGGACCATGAGGACACTACAGCAGCCCCCGGGACATCAAGGGACCATGAGCACACTACAGCAGTCTCCCAAGGTCATCCACAGACCACGAGGACACTACAGCAGCCCCCGGGTCATGCATGGACCACAAGGACACTACAGCAGCCCCCTAGGGTCAGCCATGGAGCACAAGGACACTACAGCAGCCCCCCGGGTCATCCATGGACCGCAGGACACTACAGCAGCCCCCCAGGTCATCCACAGACCACGAGGACACTACAGCAGCCCCCGGGTCATGCATGGACCATGAGGACACTACAGCAGCCCCCTAGGGTCAGCCATGGAGCACAAGGACACTACAGCAGCCCCCCGGGCCAACCATGGACCAAAAGGACACTACAGCAGCCCCCGAGGGTCATCCATGGACCACGATGACACAACAGCAGCCCCCAGGCCACCCCGGACCATGAGGACACTACAGCAGCCCCACGCGGCATCCATGGACCATGAGGACACTACAGCAGACAGACAGACCCTCCTCCCGCGCCTGTCACCCTGTCCATCTCTCTACCGGGCATTTCATTTCCAAAGGAGAGCACATCCTGGTAGGGGCCTCCCTGGACCCTCCTAATCTACAGCCAGGTGCCACCCCATGTGAAGACTGCTACACATGCGGGCCCCACAGCATGATCACAGGACCCAACGCAGGCTCCACAAGTAACCCACATGCAGGTGACATGGTTCTCTCCTCCTCCTGTCCAGCGTGTCTCATGGGTACATAATGATGCTGAGTGACAGCTTCCACCACACTTGTGCACAATGCATTGAGAGGGACCTCTCTCCCTACCACACACTGCATCATCAGCTTGGGGGCGGCACCAGTTGGCAAGGTATCGTCGCTGAGTCCAAGGTTTGGTTCCATGCAGCTTAGAGGGGATGCCTAAATGGGAAGAATGGGTGGGCGGAGAGTGGGTGAGTGGTATCCATGGGTGGGGAACGTAGAAGAGACAGATAGATGTTATATCTATTAAGTTGTTACGCCCAGACCTTGTTACTCCAACTTAGCATCTCATAACATGAAGTAAATTTTCATTTCAAACCCCACCCCATCTATCTGTTCCCACCCACCTCTTCCTGTTTCAGGGAGGGGTTTGAAAGGGGCCAAAGCTGGTGTTAACTACTTACAATGTTTACTTCTTCATCACAGTATTCAACATATTAGCTCTGGTCACTAAGGAAGCTGCACTCTCATTCCTGACAGCCAGCCAAAATAGCTCAGTTGTGAGAGTGTTAGACTGAGAATAAAGGTCCCGGGTTTCGGCAAGAGGCTTTTTTCTTTATCTACTTTTTCTGTATTTTTAATTTATTCCCCAGTTCGCCAGTCTTTTCCCTGTGCTTTCTTCTTCCCTCCTTTCGCATCTCTCTCTCTTCCTTCATCATCCACCTGTCTCAAAATGAATTCCTTCCTCTCTCACCCTCTGTCCCTTGTGTCAACCCTCCTCCCTCATTTATCCCACAACTCTGGACCTTTCCTCTTCCTCTGTGCACCTCAAGAGATGTTTTCCTACCGCTCCTCTTCCGCACTCATCTTTATCAATAATGCACAGCAATATCATGTGTAACCCGCCCCCTCCCTATCCCTCCTCTCCCCCCTGGTTTCCAGGCCCCCATCAAGCAGTTTTGATACATTTGGGAGACGAGAAACAGGTTAAATAAAAAAACTTCAATTACCTGGTCCCGAGCCGCCTCCACTCTTGGCCGGGTCTCGCGTCAGGAAGCAGGCATCCTCCCTCCCTTCCCCTAAGCCAATCAAAACGCTGCAATGGCAGTGTTGTGACTGGTGCTGACGGCGCCCAGTCGGGTGCCTGTAGGGAGGCCATTACATAGAGAAAATGGAGAGTGCGCAAGACTGTTTTGGTGGGCTCACAGCATTGGGCAAGCCACTCCTCCCTGACCCACCCACCCGCCCGCTCCCAATCAGGCATACATTCTGCTATCTCACAGTGCGAGAAGCAGAAACATAAAATGGTATTTAAAATGCCATTTTATGTTTCTGCTTCTTGCACTGCGAGAAAGCAATGGGGCGACGCTCCTCCGCCCTAATGGAGTAGCCGCCCGTGCGTGCCAGTGATGGGTGAACTATCCGTGTGGCAGCCCTGAATCTTATCTTGATCAATCGTTTGCACCATTAGGGTGCGTCATTAATATGCGCCATGAAGCAGGATTTGGCGGCACTATAGAGGCAATGGTCAGAATTAGCAGTTCTGCCCACAGCTTTGTCACTGGTCAAGAGTCTGGAGGGGGCACAGGGCACTGGCATCAGTAGAATAGGCTGGGGAGGCGGGCATCATATCCAACAGGACTGAACGTGCCAGAGGTTTAGCACTGAAGGGTCACTAGGTGGGGACTGAGCTTGAGGTATTTGGTAGAGGTTCCGGAGCTCAGGACAGGATTTCTTGGACACTGGTCTGTCCCTGGAGGGTCATTGGGTGGGGAATGAGATTGAGGTATTTGGTAGAGATTCCGGAGATTAGGACAGGTGTTTTTGGACATTGGTCTCCCCTGGAGGGTCAGTGGGTGGAGACTGAGTGTGAGGTGTAGTGGAGGTTCAGGATATCAGGACAGGATTCCTTGAACATTGGTCTGTCCCTGGAGGGTCAGTGGGTGGGGACTGAGCGTGAGGTATTTGGTGGAGGTCAGGAAATCAGGACAGGATTCCTTGGACATTGGTCTCCCCTGGAGGGTCAGTGGGTGGGGACTGAGCGTGAGGTATTTGGTGGAGGTCAGGAAATCAGGACAGGATACCTTGGACATTGGTCTCTCCTGGAGGGTCATTGGGTCTAGACTGAGCGTCAGGTGTGGTGGAGGTTCAGGAGTTAGGGACAGGATTCCTTGGACATTGGTCTGTCCCTGGAGGGTCACTGAGTGGGGACTGAGCGTGAGATATTTGGTGGAGGTTCAGGAAATCAGGACAGGATTCCTTGGACATTAGTCTCCCTTGGAGGGTCAGTGGGTGGAGGCTGAGCATGAGGTGTAGTGGAGGTTCAGGATATCAGGGCAGGATTCCTTGGACATTGGTCTGTCCCTGGAGGGTCAGTGGGTGGGGACTGAGCGTGAGGTATTTGGTGGAGGTCAGGAAATCAGGACAGGATTCCTTGGACATTGGTCGGTTCCTGGAGAGGGTCATGGGGTGGGGACTGAGCGTGAGGCATTTGCTGGAGGTTCAGGAGGTCAGGACAGGATTCCTTGGACATTGGTCTGTCCCTGGAGGGTCAGTGGGTGGGGACTGAGCATGTGGTATTTGGTGGAGGTCAGGAAATCAGGACAGGATTCCTTGGACATTGGTCGGTTCCTGGAGAGGGTCATGGGGTGGGGACTGAGCGTGAGATATTTGGTGGAGGTTCAGGAAATCAGGACAAGATTCCTTGGACATTGGTCTCCCCTGGAGGGTCATTGGGTGTAGACTGAGGTGTGGTGGAGGTTCAGGAGTACAGGACAGGATTACTTCGACTTTGGTCAGTCCCTGGAGTGTCAGTGCACGTGCTGCCCTTCCCTGGGTTCTCTTTTTGCTGTAAGTCACTGCAGGTTTTTCTTCTTCTCTGCAGGACACACAAGAATTAGGAGTGTTTGCGCCAGGCATGAAGTGTAGTAAAGCGGCTTGACATCCAGATTGGGGCACGTAAAGTATATCGCTCTTTGGGAGGTGACTCCTGGCATGTGTCCTGGTTGGGGAAGACTGGTGAGGGTGGCAGCATGCTGACTGGGACCTTCAATGGAGAGCGCACGCTGGCCCCTCCTGGTTAAATTGATCCTACAGCGCGTTTCACCTGGGCATTCCTCTACATCTGTGTGAGACATGGATGGTATGCGCGTGTGTATGCTGCATACATGTGGTAGGATGAGCATGGAGTGAGCATGTACTCCAGGCTTCATGGAGGCAGAAATCCATTCTGGAACACTGTGTGCAAGTGGCCACCAAGATGGAGGTCACAGGTGAGCCTTGTCAGGCAGGAATCTGGATTGGAAGGTGCCCTGGGCATCTTCCTGGGGTTCCTTTGGAATAAAACTTGCTCCAATGAAGGATGGGTGGGGTCAAACTGTCCAATCCAGAATCCAGCTTAGGGAAAAAGGATTTGATGGAACATTTAGGGAGGCCATTGTATTGACTCTGAAGGATCCGGTTTCTTTTGACTGGCGCCGCCGCGGTGTCCGGTGAAGCCACAACTGAGACACAAGTAGGAATCGTTCCTAAAACCATCCTGGATTCCCTGTCCATCTCAAGAATAGTTACCAAATACAGAACCTGTCTGGACCGCACTATGTTCAACCCCTGACCAGGCCCAGTGCACCCACCACAGATAACCTATGGCGGTTCTCTGGTGAAACCGCCCCGGATGTAAAAAGTCTACAGACCCTGTGTTCACAAAGTGCAAAGACTCCCTCACACCTGTACAGCAATGAGTGGATGAAGCCCCTCCCTGCCCAGTGCACTCTACACACTCTGTACGCGGGTAAATGTCCTGCATGTGAGAAGGAGTCACTGCTCACAAGTTTTGGCCCATGTGTGATGCTAACAGTGTGTCTACGGGGGGCTTCATCAGGGCTCCCAGCAGCAGGGACCGCACAGAGCCCCCAGAGCTGAGGAACCCAAAGCAGCTCTGGAAACACCAGCGACAAAGCAATCCTGCTCCTCGTGCTCTTTCTCTAAAGGTATGAATTCACCTGGAGTGCTCTGCATCAAAACGACTCTGGTGGGACTCGAACCCACAACCTTTGAATGCCTTCACAGCCTGCCTAGAAGTCCAACGCGCTATCCATTGCGCCACAGAGCCACCTGTGGAAGCACGCGCCTCTGAGGGTACTACTGATGGAACTGAGAAAGAGTGATGCCCGTGTTCGGTCACTTTCTTTTCAGTGAAAGTGCAAACACATCACTAAGCATGAGACGGACGAGGACTGTTGTAGGTCCACACAGGTTCGGCGGGGGGGGGGGGGGGGGGGGGTGAGCGTTATTTTGGTCCGGGTTATATTTACCTCCCCCTGGAAGCTTCTCATGGCTGGCGATTACTAATAGCCATCCAAACAGGATATGAACTCATGCTTACATGTATCATGATGTCGAGCCCGCCCCTCTGTTGCTGTCAGTCACCGCTAAACGAACAGTAAAACTTTGGCCCCTCCGACTCCTCCCTGTTTCGGGAGGGCCCACGTGGCCGCTTACCCTGTGGTTAGGGTGACCAACCGTCCGTAAATTTCACGGACCGTCCGTAAATTGGATCTCATGTCCGTTGTCCGTAAGGACGCCTTTTGTCCGTAATTTTGGGCCTTTCAGGGAACAGATCTGTTCCCTTGTGAAAGGCCTCAGCTCCGTGATGGGCCGCCTCGCACCCCTCTAAGCACAAGAGCATCCCCTCCCGCCCATTGTCATTCCGTGTGGGGCTGATTGCCACATACAGAATGACAATGGGTCAGTCTGGGCTGGCACAGCATGTGGTGGCCTCCTCCATCCTCGGTCCAGGGCAGGGCATTCTGTCACCTGGAAGTGCAAAAACGCCCATGCTGTTGCAAGGTGAGAATCCAGTTAACTAAAGGAAGGCGGCGAAAGAAGTTCAAAGGAAAGGATTATAGTTCTCTCCGAGTCTCATCGGTTTAAACTGAAGCATTTTCAATAGTATATTCAAGGAAGCCAAGGTTGCTGCTTTTTTATTTTATGCAACTAACAACCATTGACAAAGCCAATAGTTCTGGCTTGTTGTAGGTGTAACGTTACTTGTTCTAGGTGTAACCTTACTTGTTTTCTTATATAACTTGGTGCAATGACAGAAGCAAAACAAATACCAGTCGGGCTGCACATTATACTAAGCACAGATTTTTAGCTTAGATTTTTTAAGTCACACCCTTAATTACAACAAACATCCCCTTTGGAGAGACCCCCCAGTTTTTTCATCCCACTTAAAGCCCTAGAAACAACACCATGTCACAGTCGCCTCACGTCCTGGCACTGTGCATCATGCATGACTCATGATTTATACTTTTCAGATTGCCTCTGTGCAGGGGCATAGTGAACCCTCCCCCACCCAATCCCTTGCTGTAGAACTACAGCAAGGGTGAAATTCTTAATAGGCCTCTTCTGTCTGTAACTCTGTAGACAAAGGCTCAGCTCCTAATTAATGTGAAAAAAGGAGTGAGTAAGTAAGTAAAGGGATGGGTGGATGAGTGAAATGATGGATGGATGAGTGAAAGGGTGGATGGATGAGTGAAAGAGTGGATGATCGGTGAGTGGATGGGTGAGTGAAATGATGGATTGATTGATGAATTGATAAGATAAAGGGTGAATGGATGACTTAATGTAAGTCTGGGTGAGTGAAAGGGCGGTTAGATGGACAAAAGGATGGATAGATGGGTGAATGGATGAGAGAAAGAATGGATGGATGAGTGAGAGGATGGATGAGTGATAAGTTCAATGGATGGATTCATTAGTGGGTGAGTGGATGGGTGGGTGGATGGGATGATGGGTGGCCTAAGTGAAAGGGGGATGGAGAGAGAAAGGGAATATGGGTGGATGGAAGACTGAACGGGTGGAAGGATGAGAATGAAAGAGTAAGTGAAAGGATGGCTGAATGGGTGAAAGGGTAGATGGCTGGATGGGTGAGTGCATGGATGGATGTGTGGAACAGTGGATGGATGAGGGTATGGATGGATAAGATGAAAGGATGAAAGCAGGGACGGATGAGTGAAAGGGTGGATGGAGGAATGGATGAGTAGAATGATGGATGGATGGAAGGATAGATGATGGATAGGTAAATGGCTGGATGGATGAGTGGATGGATGGGTGGAGGAGTGGATGGATGGGTGGAGGAGTGGATGGATGGGTGGAAGAGTGGATGGATGGGTGGAAGAGTGGATGGATGAGTGTATGGATAGATAGGGTGAAAGGGTGGATGGATGGATAATGGATGGATGAGTAAAAGGGTGGATGGAAGGATGGATGAGTGAAATGATGGATGGAAGGATACGTGATGGATAGGTTTGTAAATGGTTGAATATGGACATGGATGGGCACACAGATGGAAGGACAGAATGAATGGTGAAAGACTGAATGATGGATGAAAGTATGATTACACATTGTAAGCCCCATTATCTTAAGCAGCATTTCCTATACATTGACTTTCACATTTATATGAGCCTGTCTCTATATAATGTGTGTGATGTAACTCACTCTGACACCCAGCCGTACATACGTCGAATGAGTAGCACTATAAAATAAATTAAATACACATGACGGAGGGTCTATTTGAAGATGAGGGGCACCATTGGAGTGTGGTAGCATGGCCCGACTGGCCGGACCGGGTATTGGGCGTTTCCCTGCGAGCTGGAAAGGTGGGGTGGGGGCGGTTTTGTTTCCACAAAGAGACCTGTACACTTGCTTCAAGCTGCACGGATACTGAAAAACCATGAAGTTCACAATCGTCTCAGCCCAATACAAACTAATTTTCACTTGTATTTAAGTGTTTGTCTATGTACTTACTTCTATACTATTGCGCAATCTCCTCTGATGTGTCTGTAAAACGTACCCTTTGTCCTGAATTTTGACCTCCTGTCCTGAATTTTTGTCCTGAATTTTGACCCTTTGTCCTGAATTTTTACACTCACTGTCCTGAATTTGTACCCATGCCAGTTGGTCACCCTACCTGTGGTAATGACACACCAAGCCTCCCTCTGCGATTTCTACTGGGTTTAAGTTCTGATAGTGAATTATAAAAACACACAGTGCGTCCACATTAGTGATCAGTGTTATACTAGGGTCACGTGACACATCTTCCACAACCTGCTCCTCCCGCTAGATTGACATGTGCTCGGGTTGGAAAGGCCAGTGCACGTTGAGCACTTTTCGTTTTCGTCTGCATTATCCACATACAAATCTTTCCTTTGTTCATTCTTTCATCAGTCTTCTTTCCTTCTCAACCTCACCAAGTCTTCTCTCCCAGACACTGCCTCCCTCTTCCCTTTCTTTCGTTCCCCTTTCCCTTTCTCTCTCTTTCTTCCCGTTCCTCCACTTTACCCCCCTCCCCCGCTTTCCCGGACGTTATTCATACCTGTGGCTGCAAGAGTCGAAACACGTGAAACCAGCAGCAAAAAGCGACAAATAAACAGGAAACCATCTTATTTGTTTCAGAATCGGCAGTAGGCGGTTGCTGACAAATGTGAGATACCAGAGACGGAGCCCCCACCATTCTCTGCAGGGGTGCGGTGTATCGTGTTCTGTTACACCACTGGGGGGTGGTTGCTCGTGGTTCCACCGAGTAGTTCTGCAATGGTTGAGGTTCTGTTTGGCTGAGGAGAAGAGGCATTTGTGATATTTTGGAGTAGATCGTGTTTTTTTCCTTTTGAAAACGCCAGCTGAGGGCCGACAGTCCACAAAACTTAAGAGAGCCACATGAAGGGGTGCAGGATTGTCGGGTTGTAGGGGTGAGTTGGAGAGAAGGCAGTTGTAAGGCACATAGTACCGCCAGGGGCACCCCTCTATCCCCCCTCCTCCAAAATGCATACCCAAATAACACACACACAGACTGTTGAGTTGGGAAAATTTGCTGCAGGTTTATTACATATTACAATATGTAATGGGTGGGTTATCTTACGGGCGATCCAAGGGCAGGCAACCAACTGGGCCGCCTGCCCGCCTGATGAGCTGGGCAGCGCGGTAGCGAACCCCGTCTTTGCTGCAATCCAGGTGATTCTTTCTACGATCACGTGCCGTTGGTAACTTCTACTCACGCCCCCCCTCTCGGGGCGGAGCCTCGCATAGCAAACCCCCCAGTTGTTCAGGCCCACAACCGCCCGCAGGACTAGTGGGGCGCCGACACGGTTTCCAGTACCCTCCCCTGAGGCTCCTCGGTTTTGGCTCAGGCACCCCCTATGGTGCCGCGCAGAGGTACCCTTTGTACCGGCCTGCTTCCAGATCGCCCTGTAACTCCGCCACAGCCCTGGAGGTGGCTCACCATCGCCGCCAGGGCACCAGAACAGCTGCAGCCTCTTCTGTCTAGAGCTTCCTGCAAATCTAGATGCAGAGAACCATCCCTACTGGTTATGGATGGCCTCATCTGCATCCCAAATACCTTGACACTAGCCTGGGCAGATAGTGTCTGATGAAACCAAAGGCCCGTTAAGCCTGAGAAGTTGTGCCAAGAACTAGTCACACTCCTGCGAGAATGTTCCCCTGCATCACATGCCTCTGCCCCTCGCCAACTGTGGGCGGGGCGAATGCATCACCAAGGCTCACATTGCCCCATCTATTTGCTGATCTCACCTAGCTGCCGTCTTTTTAGCACCGTGTGTGCCTGAACACCTGCGTGGCCCATCTATGGGACAGCAGCCCGCAAGGTAGGTGACCACTCCCCCGCCCGCCTGCCTACTTTGGCTATTAAGGCGACAAGGATTATACTTTACCTTTGAACAGTCCCTTTGTCTACTAAATCCTGACACACAGGAGTGCTCATGACCGGACGTGCGTGGCAATGGGCAAGGAGCCCTCCTGCCCTTGCCATGTATCCCTTATTCCTTATGGGAAGTATGCCCGCTCAGTTCCCTCTGTGGTGAAACCCCCTAGGCATACCACCTTGCGTGGTGGGCGACAAAGAGGTCGCCAGGTGGGTGGGGGAAGGCTAAATAGCCTCCCCTTCCCCACAGGGGCCAGGAAGTGACGCGCTTGTGCGTCATATCCGGCCAGCACGAGGAGAGGGGGACACCGGTCGGCGTCCCCGCCCCCTCCCCTTGGGAGGGGGTGGGGAGGGGTGACCGGTGCCCCGGCGGCACTAGGACGCCGACCGCTGTAGTGGCCCCCTGCGGGGGCCGCGGTCGGCGGCACAGATGGTCGGGTTGTATGGGGTCTCCAGCAAGCTTCGGAGGCTACCATTGTCCCCAAGCTCCCGGGCGTCGAAGTAACTCCACGCTGTCTTTGCCGCTGACAAGGCTTGTTGGTGGTCAGGTCAGCTACCACAACCTGTGTTCGACTCTGCACCTTGAGGGAGCTCCGCAGCACCTCCAACATACCTCACCAGTGGTCCCTTTGTCGAGCTGTGAAATCCTTTTCCTCGCCAGCACCTTCTTAGCAGTAAAAACAGCTCCCCTCGGCTCACGGTTCAGCATCTGGGACAGCCGGCACCACTATGCACCCGGCTGATAAAATTCAAATGACTGGCGTGGCCTGGTCCTGGAACCCGCACCACCTTAGCCCCCAGTGGATTCCACAGGACTCGACCTGCAAGTGGCCGATTGTCACTAGGGCTTTCTCCATTGACCGCAACGCTAAAGTTTTGTTTTTGGGAATTTAACTGATTTATTTTTCCTTTTTAAATCCATAGCTCCAGTTATATTGATCTGCATGTGCTCGTTTTGGTGTCAGGAATTTTTATAAACATCTGCTTATTATTTATAAATTGGTGTCAGACTTCTTTTGAGTGGTTTCAATTACTTATCGTCCATGTTGGTTCTCTGAAACACTCAACACATGTTCCTCTATTAAAGCCTGACTGCTCAGTGCCACGCTACCAGAGCTGAGCTAAGGATTTATTAGTGTGAATGCAAAGGACCATCTTTGGGGTATTGTGAGAGCATTGCTCAGTCAAGCCCTACCAGGCTCACTACATAGTGCTCCACTTTTCTATAGTCGAGTATTGATTGTGACCTATCAGCTTCTTATTAGTGTCAAAAGTGCAGAGTTCCTGCCAAATGTATGTGGGGTTCAGGATCTCTTGGATTTATATTGGATATTTGATGCAGGCACAAACACTTAACTTCCACTAGAAGGGGCTGTTTGCAGCATTATCAAATGTTTTATACTGAGCAGGATGAGAATGTAAATATAGGATATGTTGAACTAATTCTGCATAGCATTACCATACTTCCAACTCTACTGCTGCAAATGGTGAGCTACTGCTTTTTCAGTCAAACTACAGCCTAGCTATTGGAGACATCCTGGTTCAGTTCAGGAAACCGCAGATTAAAGCTGGTAAGGGATCAAAAACAACTCCTTGAGCAAGGAGAGAATTACCAACCTCTGGTGTGATGTCTAGAAGTGCTAGGCTTGAGCAGTCATTGGAGTTACTGGCTGAGAACTCTGCCTTGCACTGGAATCTTTGCTAATGAGGATCTGCGTGAGCGAGATTAAGGCTCGGCACAGCGCTCAAAAGGCACCATTTATGTTGCGTCATTTATTAGGTCTGGCTTTAGATAGATTTAGCTGTCTTGAAGAACCAGAACCTTTTGGGCCTGGCGGCGCAGGGTACGCCCAACTCTCCGGAGTTCTCCTGCTTAGCTACACAGAGACACGGGACACTCTGTCGGCGTTAGAAGATCAGATTTATTTAGCTGCAGCTAGTACAGTTATCCTAGTAGTACACAAAGTAGGTTCTCAGGAGACTGCCACTTCACTCTGTGGCACACAGGGTTATATACTATATAATGTTCGTATACATTAACTAAAAGCACTCCCAGAACACACAAGAAAGAGCCAATAAGGAAAGTTGGAAAACAGGACAGAACCAATAGGAGAAATTGGAAAACAAAAGTGTCAGATGACTCGAAGAAACCTCTCCTCCAACTATGTTTGTCACTCCTCCCTCAAGCTAATTCATTAACGGATTCGTAACTAACTTGCAGGTGGCGAGATACGTTTGTGTGTGTTGGAGGACAGTTGTGAAACGAGAGAATGCTAGCAGGAGACAGTGAAGGCCAGACGATAAGATAAGGTCAGGAAAGAATAGTGTGAACCAACAGATAGTTGAGACGGGAATTAGGAAAGCCAGACAGGGATTAGTGTACTCGGCTAGTTCTAACACCAGCTTTGTAAATAGAGGCAGAAAGCGTATTTCGACACCAGGCTGCAGAAAAAGCAGAATAGACTTTGTTCGCCGTGCTGCCTGAGTGATGGCAACACAAAATGGCGGTGGGGCACAAAATGGCGGGTCGATTCGATCGTGATCAAAAATCGGAGTTCCTCAGACACTCCTTTTGCCAGAACTCAGGCAAGATAGACTCATGCTAATCTGAGTCAATGTCGATAGTCATGAGGTCATCGAGTTGTTGCTGTAACATCATTCTTATGTTTTCTGTTACTTGTGGTTTGGGTTTTGGGATGCACATAGTAGCACAAAGGTCACAGATAGCGGGACCACAGTGCATACAAAGGCAACAGGAAAAATAATGGTTAGAATTATACCAAGAAATGTCAATGCTTTCCAACCCCATTTGGACAGTAGTCCCCAAAACCACTCCGTAAAAGACCAATCTCCTTCGTCCTGATGAATAGACTCAGAGATTATGTGCAACTTGGAGATAGCCTGGTATACTGTCGGAGCGTCATTAGGTATGAAAATACAGCAACTTGACCCGATCAATTTGCACACTCCACCACGATCTGTGAGAACAAAGTCTAAGGCAACTCAATTTTGTAATGTCATAAGACGGTCTGCCTGTAGTTCTGCCGTGATGTTACTTAAGGCTCCTACAGTGATGTCTATTGTAGTCTCTACGACACGGACCAGTTGCCTTATATTTCTGCTGTTGGCCATTGGACCCCAGAAGGGAAGAAATCCTTTGAGGAAATCTCCTCCCTCTTGACCTGCTGTGTCCTTGGAATTGCGATTCTCCTAGTAACATGACTAGAGAATCTGGATTTCATTAAAGACACGGAGGCTATCATTATGCATTAATCCTTTAATGCAGTCACAGACAGCCGCACTACATCACAAAGAAAGAAACAGTTCTAGAATGTAGTGATCAGGATACAAATGGCATGAGACACAAACCGACTGCCTCTTTAAAATGCAACGAAGTAAATAAAGTTCAGAAGTAAGGTCCAACTTGGTCTTGAAATTGAAGGTAGTGACGAGTCCGAAGAGAGGTAGGATGAAGGTTAGATGATCATGTAGAATTATCTGAAAGGAAAAGGAGAGCGAAGGTATAAAAAGGTAATATAATAAAAAGGTCATACCTTGATGTACAATACAAGTAAACATCAACAAAGTACATAACTTCAAGTACAAGGTTCAAGAAATATAACAACCAAGGTTCAAGAAATATAACAACCAAGGGAGTGGAGCAAAAGGGTGGGATAATGATAGCCTCCGTGTCTTTAATGAAATCCAGATTCTCTAGTCATGTTAGTAGGAGAATCGCAATTTCATTACAAGACCGGAGGCTACATTATGCATGTTGGTAGCCATGAAGTACTACATCCGACATGTGTTCAATAGGTTTACAGTAATGGTGAGCGAAGGTTGAGGCATTAGACCAATCGGCCGCTTTAAGAATATCATCTAACTTTCCTCCAGACCAGAAGGATTTGCTTGCCATAGCACCTCTGAGAGAATGAGCTTGGAACTTAGAGAGATCAATTCCAGCTAGATTCATTACACACTTGACCCATCTAGAGATGGAGGAGGAAGCAACTGGTTTAAAGGGTTTAACAAACGAGATAAGGAGTTGTTTGGCATCTGGAGGACGAAGGTTCTTTGTTCTCAAGTCATATTCTCTCATACAGTCTAAGACGCACAATTTCTTGCAAAGGTCAAAACGAGGATAAAAAATAGAGTCTGACATGGTTTTAGTTTTTCTAAATATATCAAATTTAACTCCAAACATATCGTAAGAACTATGAGAAATATCCAGGCATTTCACATCTGAAACTCTACGACAGGAGATTAGGCATAAGAGAGTAGCAAGTTTAAAAGAAAGGTATTTTCTGTTGAGGTAGGCGTTATCTGGCCAAGAAAAGAAAAGGTCTAGGATAGCTTTAACATCCCACATGGATTGGTATTTGGGTCTGGGAGGTCTTTTTAGTCTCATACTTTTCATCACTCTACAAATAATATTGTTCTTACCTACCGTTTTACCATTGACTAGGGAGTGTCCGGCGGAGATTGCAGATCTATAGCAATTAATAGATCTATAAGATAAACCCCTGTCGAATTGTTCGACGAGGAAGTTAACTATATTGACGATAGGAGCCTCCAAGGGATCTAAGTTCCTCTCCATGCACCAACAAACCCATTTTTTCCAAATGTTGTTGTATCTATAATGAGTTCCGGGTGCCCATGATTCTCCGAGGAGGGAAAGAGCTGATGATGAAAGGCCAGACAGTTTGTTGGATTGCCTGACACTTTCCAAGCAAGAAGGTTCAAATTCCCTGAAGAGATTAGGTGGTGATCTTCTCCGTCTGCATTGGTGACCAGACCTTTGTTCGCTGGAATGAGGAAGGGGATGTTGCAAGAGAGTTCGAGTGTGGTGGGGAACCAAGCCTGAGAGGGCCAACATGGGGTTATCAGGATCAAGCAACATTGGTCTATTCTGACTTTCTGTAGGACCCTCTGTATCATGGCAAAGGGAGGGAATGCGTAACCTCGGAGGTTTGACCAGGATTGAAGAAAGGCATTCACCGCTAGAGCTCCCGGGTCTGGCATCCAGCTGAAATATTTTGGGAGTTGGAAAGGTAATCTGCTTGCAAATAAGTCCACGTCTAGAGGACCCCAAAAGAGAGAGAGGGAATTGAAAACGTTCACATTGAGTTTCCAATCCGTACGGTCTGAGAGGAATCTTGAGTTCCAATCTGCAGAGAGATTTGACTTCCCTGGAAGATATTCCACCTTCAGGGAAATCTTGTGTTCTAGACAGAACATCCAGAGTTTTTTCGCTAAAGCGGATAAGTCTGCTGATTTGATACCGCCAAGGCGGTTGATATAAGAGACTGCGGAGATGTTGTCCATCTTGAGAAGAACAGATCTGCCTTGGAGAGAGTGTCTGAAGCTCATTAGGGCATATAATCCGGCTGTAAGTTCTAGGAAGTTTATGTGGTGGGAAGATTCCACAAAGGACCATGCGCCACCAGTGTTTTGATCGAGGAAGCGAGCGCCCCAACCGTGAAGGCTCGCATCTGATTCCAAGACAAATTCCGGGACAGAGCCAAAAATTGCTTTTCCATTCCAGGCATCCAGGGTCTCTAACCACCATGAGAGTTCCAATTTCCCTTCTTGGTCGAGAGTCACAGAGTCCTCGTACCAGAGACCAGATTTGAGAGCTTTCCCCTTTATTCTCTGAAGGGCGCGGTAGTTCAGTGGTCCTGGAAAGATAGCTTGGATGCTGGATGAGAGGAGACCTAGAAGACGGGCTAACTCTCATAGTGTTATAGAGTCTTTCTTGAGGACATACCTGATTTCTTTGCGAATTTTGGCGATCTTCTTGGTAGGGAGAAGGAGGAGACAGTTCGAGGTATCTACGGTGAAACCGAGAAATTCTAAGGATTTGGAAGGTGTAAGGATGGACTTCTCTCTGTTTATGATGAAACCGAGACTTTCGATAAGGTGGATGGTGGTAGTGAGGTCTTTCTGAATTTGGGAGTAGATTTGAGACATGATCAGAATGTCGTCTAGGTAAATAATGAGGCGGATACCCCTCTCTCTCTCAGAATAGAGACGATAGTTCTCATTATTTTGGTAAAGCACCAGGGCGCGGATGAGAGACCGAAGGGAAGAGCTTTGAATTGGTAGAGACGTTCTTTCCAAGTAAACTGGAGAAAGGGCTGGTGTTTTAGTGCCATCGGAATGGTAAAGTAGGCGTCCTTGAGGTCTAATTTCACCAACCAGTCTCCTTTCAAGAGAAGGTCCCTGAGAAGGTGAACACCTTCCATTTTGAAATGTCTGTAAACTAAGTATTTGTTCACCTCTCGAAGATTTATCACTGGTCTTCATCCTTTGTCTTTCTTTTGAACTAAGAAAAGGGTGCTGATAAATGTTTTTAAGGACCAGGGAACCTGTGTGATAGCTCCTTTTTTGAGCATTGAAGAGATTTCCTCTTCGACGATCTTCTGATGGTCGACTGAAAGAGTTAAAGGATTTGGGGGATGAGATTGAAAGAGGATTTCTAAAAAGTCTATTTTGAAACCCTGGATGGTCTCTAGAATCCAAGGATCTTGAGTTAGGGACTCCTACATGTGGTAGAAGAGTTTTAGTCTGCCCCCTACTTGGGAAGAAGAGGAAAGAGGAGGAAGACTTGCTTGCAGGATTGGAGATGTTTGGATTTCCACGGGATCTGTAGCCTCTATTACGAGGTCCTCCTCTGGCTCGACGGGTGTAGAATTGTTGATTTGAGGGGTAGAAGCCTCTACCAGAACCTCTGAAGGACGAGAAGGGCCGCTGGGAATTGCGGCCGAAAGAACAGCCCCTTCTTCCGGCCTGTCCAAAAAGGCTTGTGTTGAAGACACGCTTCATATTTGATTGAGCCCTGTCGAGGGCGGTAAAGGTGGCGACATATTTGCCGATTGACTTGATCATTTCTTCTCCGAAGACAAGACCCTTAGGGTTGTCAGAAGGTTCTTTTTCTGCCAGGTCGCTGAGTTTGGGATTGATCTTTGTCAAGATAGTTCTCCTCCTTTCGATGTTCAGACTCGAGTTCGCATTACCAAGGAGGACAATAGCTCTTTGGCTCCATCCGCGAATGAGGTTGGTATCGAGATGTATATTAGAAATGTGTGACTCCTCTGCTAGATCTAGGATCCTGTGATGTGGCCGAGCACGTCAAGGAGATGGTCTTGGCAGGCCTTGAGTGCTCTCTCCAGACCTCTTCTAGGGTCTTTTCCTAATTTAAATAAGAATTTAATTAGGTCGGGGTCGAGGTTAGGGGTTTGAGAGACCTTATCATGAATGGTGGGTCTCAGGCACTCAGATTTGAGGGTATTCCTGGTTTCTCTTTCCAGAGAGTTTCTTAGCCATCTCCTAATAAACTTAGAAACGTGTTCCTGAGGAAACCACTTTGAGCTGTTAAGGTGGGAAATGCTTAGGGGGGAGAACATTTCTTCTCCTAGAGGATTGAGAATGATATTATTGGAAGAGGAAGGTGATCCTCCATCGCCAGGGTTGAGGTCTAGGTCTTGGTTTGGGACATCAAGGTCCAAGACGAATTCGTCATAGGGGTTGTGGAAATTCTCTTCCTCTGAATCAGAGTCTGCGACATCCTTCCCGTCATAACGGGATGTACCGCGAGGGGTACCAGTCAAGTTTGTGCCGCTAGGGGCACCCATCCAATTTGTGCCGCGAGCGGCAATGTTCTCGTTTGAGGCGCGAGGGCCTCCCAACATAGAAGAGGTGCTAGGACCTCCTGGGCAACTGAGGTACTACGACCTCTTGTAATGAAATCATAAGGATGTTCACAGTGTTTCACTTTTTTATTCTTTTTGCCGAGAGCTGTGAGGTCGAAGGTAGGGTCATCTTGACCAGAGGGGAGAGATCTTTTAGAAGATATCACTTCTTTGAAGGTAGATAACATGCAGGATTGCATTTCTTTTTGTAAGAATTGTTTAAAGGAGTCATTGTCATGGAGGGGTGAGCTAGTAGTAGCATCATCAGATTCAAGGTCTATATATATTTTAAATATATATTTTATTATTTGTGAATATTAAATTCTCCCCCTTTTTTTTTTTTTTTTTTTTGCAGGAGATGGCAAAAGTGATAAATAGATTAGGTAACCTGAAGCAATCAGGTAAAAATGGGGTGCTGTAGAAGTTGATTGGGCAGAAAAAAGTAGATTTAATTTGATTTAAAAGCTTATTTCTGCTAAGGTATTCTTTCTATTGAAATCCGTTGAAGAGCGATCTCTGGCAGCAGCTGATCGAGCGGAATAACTGAAGCTCACGCTCGAGATCAGCTGCTGCCAGGGAGCCGTCAGAATCAGAGGAAAGAGCCTCGGGGGAAGGCTTGCAAGCGTGCACCGTTTCTAAGGTGCATTCCTCTGAGGATGTGACGCGCTCGCTCGGTACTACGCGAGCGTGTCTAGGCTTCCTAAAAAATAACGAGGGTGCCGATTTTGGTTGCGAAGGGATTGAGATCTAACGAGGTAACGGGAAATAACCTTGGGATATTATTGACAAATTCGTTTTGAGAGATTGAGTGCGCGCGAGGAGGTAGGGGATCGACAACCTTAATAGGAAGTCGATGGGAAGGGTGGTAGGGGAAGGGGGGGGGGGGGTAGAGCCCATAGTCAGTCACTCGCGCGATAGCAGAGCTGTTGGGTAAAAGAGTTAGTTACAAGAAATATTGGCATAACGTAAAAACACCATCCCAAACAATTTAAACAACATCAAATTCAATAAAGTATAGCAAGATGTTAATGGTAGATCGTTTTTTTTCTTTTTTAAATTAGGCAAATATCTTAAGACAATTGTAATAAGAGGGTAGGATTGTTACTTATCTGCCTGTGAGCCGCATTTAAAAGAGGGAGTCTGTTTGTGTCTCAGGCCATTTGTATCCTGATCACTGCATTCTAGAACTGTTTCTTTCTTTGTGATGTAGTGCGGCTGTCTGTGACTGCATTAAAGGATTAATGCATAATGTAGCCTCCGGTCTTGTAATGAAATCAATAATCCCTCTGCCGTATCTGGTTCGATGATGATTTGCGGAAGCGGTGTAAGTAGGGGGAAGAAGAAAAGCTATATAACAAGTACCAGAGAAACCCGTTGGTAACCACGTATAAGCTCTATTATAGCAAATGAAATAGGTGCCTTGAGACGGCACTAGAGGAGGCGAGTTCTGAGAGGAATAAACGTACGTATAGGAGCAGTTATTCCTTTGTATAGTGTCAGAAGAGCGATCGTTTATCTGTAAGCATAACTTGCCCTGATGTGGTATAGTCCAAATTGGTGAAGACTTTCCTTTTTTAACTTTATCACTAAGACTAGACATATATTGGGTAACGTTCCAGTTAGTGTACGCTTTTCTTTCGTCAATGGAGATTTTACTGTTTTCCATGATTTTAGCCATAGCTACCATTCCCTTAATCAAAGAACTATGACTAAAATCCGGATCACTAACATGTGAACTAACGGATCGTCTGAATTTGCTTTGATAAGCATTGGAGAAGATGACGAAGTAAGCCCAAGCAGAACCCTCATAAGAGAACGGGAGAACTAAATATGGCATTCCTTTCTCTGTGGTATGTGGCATAAGACCACACACCCAACAGTCAGTTGTATTAACCACTAACTGGTGCTGATGTAATAGCTGGACAAAGGAATTGTTATAATGTTCACTTCTTCTAATGAGTTCATGTGGAGGAAGAGTATGAAAGAGATGTGGAGAGACAGTAGAAGAGAACGAAGAGGAAGAAGGGGAGACAACTTTTGGCTGCAATGCATAGATAATCCAACCGATAAACGCCAAAACAATACACAATGATATAATGACACATAAAGTTAAACTGAAACGACTGTACATTATTTTACAGGATGCTTTCTTCATTCTATCTTTTCTCTCTCTAGTACCTAGTGTAGTTTCCATCTTTCTAATGGATGCTCACGGCAATCTTCCTCGATCGCTCAATCACGATTGTCTGCCGTCCTATGATACTACAAGTCCTGCAGGCCTATTGCCACTACTCAGGTCGTGATACAGACTCCTACCGTGACCCTGCAACCGGGACAGAATACTACACAAGAGAGAAATCTTTTAAGTGTTCTTTGGTCTAGGTCTCAAATCATATCGTTCCTTCCCCGGAACACTCTGGTCTTGGAACAATGTTCGTGGATTAGTCGTATCCAAGCGACGATGTGTTGGAATTGCTTCCTGTACAATGTCGTCGTCCTCTTTCTCAGACAGTGTCTCATTTAGGTGTGCATCACTGAAGGGTACGGATCGTGGAACTTTTTCACCTTCACAGTCACCAATACCCCTGCGTACCCATTGATCGTAGGGCAAAGGCAACGGCACTTTCTTACAATGCACACCGTGAATCCAATTTTTCTTTCCTTCGACTTTAACTGCTGTTCTCGTAGTGAGCAGAACCATTCGTGGCTCTCGCCATCTGGGTTCCAAATTCCTTGTCCTCTGGAAATTTTTAATGCAAATCCAGTCACCTGGTCGGATGGAGTGACCAGGGTCTGTGGAAGCCTTCGGCAGAGCACTCTGAACCTTTTGATGGAGAACACGCAATTTAGTCGTAAGATCATGCAGATAGTCAATCAACATTGGATATGGCAAGTCTGAGTATTTCTTAGGGCGAGGGACTCCCCATACGTTAGCCGGACGTCCAAAAACCACTTCGTAAGGGCTAAGTCCCAAACGCGAGTGTACTGCAGTTCTGGTCGATAGCAGAGCTAATGGCAAAGCATCGGGCCAATTGAGTCCTGTGCTTGCTTGAACCTTTGCTAGTTTTAACTTCAAGGTTCCGTTGTAACATTCTACTAAACCCGCTGACTGTGGATGATTTGCCGCATGGAACTTTTGCTTGATACCAAGACCTGCACAAACTTTCTGCATGACTTGGCCAACAAATTTGCTCCCATTGTCACTCCAGACAATGCGCGGCAAACCAAACCTGGGGAAGAACACTTTGAGAAGGATTTTAGCTGTGGATAAGGCTGTGTTGTCCTTTAAAGGATATGCTTCTATCCATCTTGAAAAGGTGCATACTACCACCAGAACGTATTTGAGGTTGTTGCATCGCTCCATATGATTATAATCGATTTGCAACACCTCAAATGGATATGTCGGAGGAGCAAAGTGACCCACTGGAGTTGGGGTTCCCTTTCCCGGGTTGTACATTAAACAAACAATACAGTGCTTCACTACATTGTCTGCACATTTTGGGATACCTTCATTCTGCCACACTGGAGCCAGAAGTTTACAAATACCTTTTGCACTTAAGTGGGCTGGACCATGTGCCATAGTAACCACTGGGAGAACATAGGCATCTGGTAACAGCCAACGTTGATGTTCAGATAATTCCACCCAACAACCCATCTCATCTAACATTCCTGTACTTTCTTTCCACTTGCTTATTTCCCTCTCTGAAGCCTCTTTCTGAATCGCTTTTACACTTTCCACTGTATTCTCATACATTCCTCTCTCTCCGACCCAATTCGCAGGACCTGCCACATACATTCGACTTGTTGAATCTCTCGCTGTCTTCTTCGCTATTTCTTCTGCAAACGCATTTCCCCGACCAAAACATCATCCGTAATCTTTTTGTGTGCACTACACTTCACGATTGCTATTTGGGTGGGTAAGGCAAGTGATTCGAGGAGATCAGTCACTAACTGACCATGTTGTATTTTGGTGCCATGTGAAGTGAGAAAACCCCTTTCCTTCCAGAGACGCCCGAAGTTGAACGCTACACCAAAAGCGTATTGGCTGTCGGTGTATACGTTCACTCTTTTCTCTTTTGACAATACACAAGCTCTTGTTAATGCTATCAATTCTGCTGCTTGCGCTGAATTATGTCTAGTGCGTGCAGCTTCCACAACTGTATGTAAAGTAGTTACAGCATAGGCTGAAACTGTATCTCCATTAGGCATTTTAAAACAAGAACCGTGTACCCATAGAGTTCCATCCGGATTCTCTAGCGGTGTGTCTCTCAGGTCAGTTCTTCCTTTTGTCTCTTCCTCAGTACGGAAGAAACAATCAGGCTGTTCCTCAACATTTTCCTCATCTGGAAGGGGCAACAGAGTAGCTGTATTTAGGGTATTACATCGTTTGATGTGTATGTGACTAGATAAAAGCGTCAGCTCGTATCCAGTTAGACGAGCACTCGTAAGGTGCTGCCTTTTCGTTCTGTTTAGTAAGGTATCCACTGCATGTGGTACCATGACAATGAGAGTGTTATCCAACACCACTCCAGCAGACTGTCGAATAGAAATTGCTGCTGCTGTCGCTTTGAGACAACTGGGCAATGCTTTAGCTACAGGATCTAACATAGCCGAAAAATAGGCACATGGCCGCTGTTTGTCTCCAAATTGCTGTGTTAAAACTGATAACGCACAACCTTCTCTCTCATGAACATAGAGCATAAAAGGCTTAGTGTAATCTGGGGTGCCTAGTACAGGAGCAGAACACAGAGTGCTACGTAAGTCAGTGAAACTCTTTTGGCACTCATCAGTCCAAGGAAGGGGGTGAGGCGTATCTTTTAAAGTGAGTGCCAACAAAGGTTTGGCTATTAGAGAGAAGGCAGGGATCCACTGTCTACAGTAAGAAGTGATTCCCAGAAAGGCACGTACTTCCCTTTGTGTGGATGGTACAGACATTCGCGTAATTGCCTGAATTCGTTCTGGTGTTAGTCGCCGTCCCTCCTTTGATAGGAGATGACCCAAGTAGGTAACCTCTCGACAAACATAGTGTAGTTTGGAAGGTGAAACCTTGTGATTCAGTTTAAACAAGTGGCGTAACAGTGCAACAGTGACATCTTTGCAGATATCTTTCGAATCCGTGGCGACTAACAAGTCATCCATATATTGTATGAGGGAAGCACCAGACGGCAAATGAAAAGTATCAAGATGACATTTTAAAGCTTGGCTGTAAATGGAGGGACTTTCACAATAGCCTTGAGGTGCGCGCTTAAACCGGAAGCTTCGGCCTCCAAGAGAGAAGCCAAAAATGTCCCTACTCTCTTCTGCAATGGGGATACTAAAGAAGGCATTCTTCAGATCGATAACAGAGAACCAAGTCGCTGTGGAAGGTATCATTGTCAACAAAGCAGTGATATCTGCATCACCAGGAAATTGTGGGACAACAATTTTGTTTACCTACCGCAAATCAATTACAAAACGGTACACAGGTGGCTGAGAAGGATCAGTGCATTTGAGAACAGGAAGAATAGGACTATTGCATGTGTTACCTCTTGTTTCTTCAACCACACCCTTCTGAATCAAGTCATGAATGATTCCCAAAAGCGCTTTCTCACCTTCAGCAGAAATTCTATACTGTGGGATGCGCGGTAATTCAACATTAGGCTTGAGGGTGACAACATAAGGTGGAATCTCAAGACAACCCACATCGTTCGGACCCGTGGCCCAAAGCCTTACCGGAAGGGAAAGCAATTCAGGTGGGAACTGATCTCTGGACAAATACATTGGGGAGACCAATTTCTGTCCTAAAGTAAGATGTACACCAGAAGGAGAACAATATATCGTAGCATGCATTCTTTTCAATAGGTGTAAACCCAACAGATTCTCACCGCAACCATTCGTCAACAGAAGTGGAGCTTCCAAATCATAAGGACCAACTGAAATAGGCAAAGGGCAAGAAACTGGATTGCGAACAGGGGCACCAGAAAATCCTACGGAAACATTTGTTAAGCCAGACAAAGGTGCCCCAGGGAGTTTAGAATGAATGATAGAACTTCTCATTGCCCCAGTATCCAGAAAAAATGGCTCTGAAATACCCATTGTAGTGACGTTAACATAAGGTCCATTTTGATCTACTGGGATTGGCACAACTCCCTTACTTTGTCCATGGCTGTCCTAGTTAGCATGAAGACTTTCATTCTCGCCTTCAACATAATGGTCTTCATTGTAATACTGAGTAGACCTCACATTTTGCTGATCAAAGTAGTTCATGCAATTGGGAGAAGGAAGGGCACGCTGTTCTTGAGTCAACACACCTCGACCTCTACCTCTGTTTGCTGACTGGAGACCAGCACGACCTCGTGGAGCAGATAATGCTCCATTGCGCTGCAATAAAACCGGACAACTATTCTTAAAATGACCTTCCTCTCTACAATAGGCACATTGATTAGGACCCAACAAAGGTCGCGGAATGTATGGCTCAGGTTTTTGATACAACCTCTGAAACTGCGGAGGCTGTTGAAATATTGGCTGAACATAACGTGGGGGATAGGCTTGTTGCAAGAGAACCTTCGTTTTTAATTCTTTCGTCTTTTTCTCTTGCTTTTCTTTTTCTTCTTTGTCCCTATTCTCATAATATTGCGCAGTAGCCAATATCTGGGCAGAAGAAGAAACAGCCCATGAACTTTCTGAATCTTTTAATTTGTGTGACAGCTCGGGAAGCAAATTGAATACAAATTTGTCCACAAACAATCGCTGTCCACCCTCTGTAGCCATGTCTTGACCACTGTGTTCGATAAATGTCTCCTCGAAACGAGTAAAGAAACCAGAAACACTTTCATCTTTCTTTTGTTTGCATGCTGCTAGTTTATCCCAATTAACTCTCAATGCAGGCATCATAGTTTTCATTAAGGTAATAATCCTACCAGGGAGTTCCGAGATGAAAGCGTCATGCTTTGCGCCACCCACTTGATTTCTATCTGTGGTAGTTATAACATCCCAAGTAGCACCTAGTTCCTGCGCGTGATCTTCTCTACGAATCTTAGCCCATATTGTCTGTGGGACTACATTTCCCATTAGCATATCAATATCTGCTAAGTTCATGATGCAAGCATTAAATGTCTGTGATAATTCTTTATAATAACCTGCAGGGTTTTTACGAGGATCCGGTAGAGTCTGCTTCAGGGCCAAAACCTCAGATCTCTTCCAAGGGACATGTACCCATATACGTTGGAAATGAGCAGGGATAAGTGGTACGTTGCCTGCTGCTGGAACCTCTTCCTTCCATACTGGAGGAACCTCTCTCATAGGATAATTTTTCAACGTCAGTCTAACTGACGGATCAGAATCAAGGAAAGCCTGAGAAAACAATAAGGATCTATAAGAAATAAGTGTCCTTACAGCTTCCTCAACCTTAGAACCCACAATAAGTCCTTTATCAAAATCAGTCTGAACATTTAACAGATCTTGTGGGATCGGACTCGAACTCACATCTTCCCATTCTTTAATGAGTGTCTCACATTACAATAAAAACATATCTTTGCGTAGGCGCATTCCATTGCGAAAAGGTGGGCATAATATCAAGTACACTGTATTGTGGACCCTTCTTGATCCATTTTTGTGCAAGAGAGTCCAACCTCTCTCATTCTTCCAAATCTGGGATCTGACTACGGGATTGTCTTCGAGCAAAAGCCGGAGACACATTTAAAGCTTCAAAAAAAGGAGATAGAATACCAGTAACTGTGTCTGTGAGACGCTTACGCACAGACGGAGAATTAGACATGAGAATTGGAGACAGAGTATTAGGAGAACTGACAGGAGAAGAACTGATAATTGCAGGAGGAGCAGAAGGCAAAGGAGATCTAAGATCAGGAGATGAGGGCAAAGAAGTTGAGGCTAACGGTAAAACCGGCAAGGGCGGTAATACTGGAGGAGGCAAATGCGGAAGAGCCGGAACAGGCGGAGGTACTGCTGGCAGCTGAACAGGCTGTAACGGCTGAGGTGCACTGGCACTTTGTGCATAGGGCGGAGGCAACCTTAATAAGTGGGACATTAGGGGATCTTCTTCTATATCTTTCTTATTATCAGAAGGAGAAACAGGCAACACCGGATAGCATTTATCTATCGCCATACGATGCTGTCTTTCTGAAATTTCAGTCACATTGTCAATTTCATCGTCTTTAAACTGTTGGGCAGCCTGTATAATTGCCATACCCTGTGCTTTCCTATCTCGTTTTACTTGTTTAATTTCTTTCTGTTTGGCTTCCTTACGCCAAAGGCGGAAAGAGTCAAACATTGCCGGCCGGGCTTTGCTTTTAAATAAAACTGCTTCCAAATTGTCTAGCACATCAGGATCAAAACTACCATTCTCTAGCCATTTTAGAACACCATCTTTCTTCGTGTATCGGGTCCATGTCTCGTTAAAGGCAATGGAGCCGATACCATGTTTTGAATAGAGCTCATATGTGGGACTTCCAACCGAAGGAATCGGACAAGAGTCCTCAAGTCGGGAATCCCTATTACAACCAAGACAACAAATTCTTCCAAACTTAGTCAGACCAGGCATCTCGAGATGTCTCCGGACTGTTCACGAACTTCAAGGGAGTAAAACTCAGTTTACGCAGCACAAATGCACTTACCCTCGGCTTTGTTTATTGCAATAGACAAATCTAAGAACCCAAAGGAATCAATCAAAGAACAAAATTGTGGGCGCGACCCACGAAAATACTTAACTAAGGACGTCTTCTCCCACCAACAGAGGCCCGTCTATCGTCTCGCCTTACCATATATCATCAAAGGAAGGGCCAAAGCAGGGCGGCAGTCAGGGCAGCGGTCGTCAGTAGCCATCAGGAAGGAGTAACCGCGTTGCAAAAGACCTTCGGACCACTTTCGACATACAGGGGTCGCTTAATGTGGCTCGCGAACCCTCCGGAATTTTCTTGCGGGGTTCCTCACGACCTTCGGGCAGAACTGGTACCACTGAAGCCGCCCAACGTTGGGCACCAGTTGAAGAAACAGAACCTTTTGGGCCTGGCGGCCAAGTCTCCGGAGTTCTCCTGCTTAGCTACACAGAGACACGGGACACTTTTGGCGTTAGAAGATCAGATTTATTTAGCTGCAGCTAGTACAGTTATCCTAGAAGTATACAAAGTAGGTTCTCAGGAGACTGCCACTTCACTCTGTGGCGCACAGGGTTATATACTATATAATGTTCGTATACATTAACCAAAAGCACTCCCAGAACACACAAGAAAGAGCCAATAAGGAAAGTTGGAAAACAGGACAGAACCAATAGGAGAAATTAGAAAACAAAAGTGTCAGATGACTCGAAGAAACCTCTCCTCCAACTATGTTTGTCACCCCTCCCTCAAGCTAATTCATTAACGGATTCGTAACTAACTTGCAGGTGGCGAGATACGTTTGTGTGTGTTGGAGGACAGTTGTGAAACGAGAGAATGCTAGCAGGAGACAGTGAAGGCCAGACGATAAGATAAGGTCAGGAAAGAATAGTGTGAACCAACAGATAGTTGAGACGGGAATTAGGAAAGCCAGACAGGGATTAGTGTACTCGGCTAGTTCTAACACCAGCTTTGTAAATAGAGGCAGAAAGCGTATTTCGACACCAGGCTGCAGAAAAAGCAGAATAGACTTTGTTCGCCGTGCTGACTGAGTGATGGCAACACAAAATGGCGGCGGGGCACAAAATGGCGGGTCGATTCGATCGTGATCAAAAATCGGAGTTCCTCAGTCTGCGTGGACCATGCCATAAACACACAAAAAGCACAGCACTGGACGATGGGTCAGGCTCCTTCAGCCGCTGTTAAAAGAATTATTCAGCAATACCCTAAAGTACAACCATGCCACGTTGCAGGCATCATTCATAGAGTCCGGACCTCGAACCTTGAAGCGATGACCAAGAAAAACTGGATGTCTTACTCGTGGCATTTTCCATATTAAATCCTAAAGGACTTTGTGGTCCCCAGTGCGGAAAACAATGGATGAACGGAATTACCCTAAATTTAGCATCAATCGATCATATAATTTTGAGTGTGCTACTCACCCGTGAGGGTCTCAAGGTGCTGGGGGTAGAACTTTATTCAAGGACTGCGCTTTAGTTGGTTTGGTGTAAATCCATTGAGCTATCTCTTAAAAATGTAATATCCGGAACGTTAATTCCTAAAAGCTCCTTGAAGCTTGCCAAAGCTAAGCCATTTGGTGCTTTGCCCCACACAATGAAGACCAAACACAACTGGGGTTGGGCATCCATAAAGGTTGGAGTACAGGGCCCGGCAGAAACCTGGATACCAGGGTCCACCCTGCTGCACACAGCTATAGGCAGTGTGTAGTGGGGGACTGATGACCACCAAGGGTGGGGCGCAGGCAACGTGCACCGCCCCGCTGTGCCTGGATGATGGGTTGCGAGGTCAGACCTCCACCTAATGTTGAATGCAGTGGGGTTTGTACACCTGCAGGAAGGTGGAGTGCAGGGCCAGGCCTCTGGACAGGTCCTGCACTCCACCCCTCGCTGCTCACGGCCAAAGGCCATGTGAGTGGCGGTCACATGCCCACTCTAGTCCTGCACTGCCTGCAGGATTTACATGGTCTGTAACGCCAGGGCAACCTCACTTGCCCATTTCAGCGTGCTAGGGGTTTGTGAAACACATTTTATGGAATAGGACCCGGGAAAAGCTTGTGAAATGCTAAAGCTTCCTGTGCCTATGGCCCACCCACACTGCACACAGCCGAAGGCCACACACAATGGAAATCAGATCCCTTCAGAGGGCGAGGCACAGGCTCTGGCTGAAAGCCAGAGAACAGGCCCTGCCCCTCTTCACTGTGCATGGATGAAAGCTGTGTGCAGCTAGTGTCGGATACCCTCAAAGGTATGCCCTTCATGCCGTTATATATATAGAAAGACTAACCCCATGACATACTTCTAGGTTCTGGAGAAAGGTAGTTAGACCATAAACATTCAATAAAACTCCTGATCACCTGCATTCTTTCTAAACAGCAAGCCGCCTAAAATGATCTAAGACACACACATAAAATCATAAATGAATATCCATTTTATTTTTCATACAAAAATTATTTTAATAGTAAATTTATATAACTTAAAAAACAGAATTCATATTTATTCATAATTCAACATTCATATATTCCTTCCATATTAATTTACAAACCAATCAAATTACCGTACTATTATGCCCTACCCCTTACATTATTCATGCTTTCATTCACACCCTATCATATTCCTTAAAATTGCTTGGTCTTTCCCAGAGCTCTGCATCCCACCCTCCCGGCACACAGTTAAGGGTGTGTGCAGCTGGGTTTGGATGCACGGCATGGGAGCGGTGGAGACCCTGGTCCGCACTGCACTGCACACTGCCAAGGGCCATTTGCCATGGGGATGGAAGAATATGAAGAGTAAAGTGAGGCCAAGACCCACACGGTGGCATAACGAAACTTGAGGGGGCCCCCTGAAAATTACACGGATGGGCCCCAAGCTCCGGATGCAGTCAGGAGTAGGCCTGGACTGGCCGTAGCAGGCAACAGGCATTTCCCCGATGGGCCGCCATGGTGGGGGCAGTTTTGGGCTCATGGGGGGCCATTTTTGCTACTGGGGGCCGGCAATATCAGCTCCCTGGATCAAAATCGTCCGAAACCGGCCCTAGAGAACAGCTCGGCCGCCGCCCCTCTCCCCCTCCCCCCCTCCCTCCCCCCCCCCACCCACGAGCAGTTTGCCAGGGCTGGCTTCAGTTTCCAGTCCAGCCCAGGTCAGGAGCTCTCAGGCCAGGGACCCATGCACTGTACAGGAGGGGGCCCCTGGAGCTCGTGGCCCCTCTGCACCAAAGGGGCTAAAGTTACACCACTGGCCCCACACTCCATCCTTTTCCCTTCTGCTGTCAAAGGCACTCCATCTCTTTGGAAATTCCAGGCATGTCGAACAGGATGCTATTTTGGCAGCTGGAGCCCATCCCATGGTCCCTTAGGTGTGCAGTCCACAGATCATTTCCTCTTCTGCCGTTCCTTTCTGTCTGACAGACTTTCCAAGGGCTTCAACCATTTCAGATGAAAAGCAACCCCAGTTACTTTGCCTATATCTCTCCCTTCGGAATGCACAATCATTGCATACGCTGCACACATGTTGAAATGTTTTCCACAAAAGACAGCAGCTGATGCCATTTGGTTCTGTGGTCCCAATCCATGTAATGTCCACATTAGGGTCACCCATAGCCTTGACAGCACCAGAGGGTCTCCCATTCTCACAAGCGCAGTGGACCACGCAGTAACCAGAAATACAAACAGCTTCATCATCTCAGCTTTGCAAGAGGACACCATATACTGCAAAGAATCGTCTTTGCACTCAGAGGTTTGGTTTTTCTTAAATATTGCATTGTCAAAAAAACGTAGAAGAGAATACTGCAGGAAGCATGTCAAAATTTTTACTATTTTCTAATATTGATAAAAATATTGTGTATTATATTGCATCCTATATCACTTTTAACTTCATTTGTTGTATTTTTTAATATACTGTATTTTATAATGTATGTCATTTTTAGATAAATAATTTTAGTACCGGGATGTTGAGTTTATTGGGGAATAGATTGGGAATAAATGAAATTTTTTTTATAAGTCGGTTACATTTTAAATTAGTGTATGTTAGTGTTGTATCCCACTTGGTTTACCCCACTCTCCCATTTCCCCATTTCAAAATATTATTTATATTTGACTTGGTTTTGTTATTCAATGAGTGAATGTAAATGCATATATTTTTTATTCAATTGAAGTTTTTTGCATATAAATTGTTTTTAAAATTTTGATACCGTTTTTGAAGAGTTTGTTAAACATTGTGGGAGCATGCTTTTCTTAATGTATTTTTTTAATTCTTTTTTATTTGCAATAAAAATGCTAAGTGTTTATTTGAAATTTTCACATATAATTAGATTGATTTCACCATTTTATATTAAAAAAATACTTACGATATTGGTGTTCTAGTATATTTTTTTACATGTTTTGCAAATTTAAAATGTAAATATCTTTTATTTGATTATTGCAAAAAAGATTTTTCTTTTTTATACTATTTTAATGTGTTTTACAGTTTTAAATGTATTTTCTTTAGTTTTTTATATGTTCTTACAATTTATTGATTGTTTTTTAGCATGTTTTTGTTAACTTTTCCAACTTAGCACACTTCATTAAAGTAAAATGGAATCCTCCAAAGTATGTTTTTTAGCAGAATGTGCATTAGAATTTGTCGGGAGAAATTATTTACAACACTTTCCCAGAAATGGTCAAGTTTGGAATGAGAACAGTAAATCCCCCTAATCCTCTCACCCCCCGCCCGCTAAAAAAACTCTTTCTCCGGTGTGGTCAAGTTTGAAGTGGGAACAGTGAATCTGACTCTCCTAAAGTCCAACACTTTCCCCGCTTTGGTTAAGTTATGTTTGCAATGAAATTGTGAACCTAAAAAAACCCAAAGTCCAGCACTTTCCTCAGAATGGTTACATTTAGAGTTAGAATAGTAATCCTGAGCCCCCCAAAAGTCCATCGCTTTCCACAATGTTGTTAGGTCTAAAGTGGGAATAGTAAATGTGACCCCCCCATTCCCTTTAAGTCCAACATGTCCCCTCAAAGTGGTTAAGTTTGGAGTGCGCACAGTAAATCTGGCCCATCCAAAGTCCAACACTTTCTCCATGTGGTCAACTAATTATGGAGAAACTGGTCCCAGGTTTGTTTGTGTTACAGTTCAGGGAGAACCTGGGATGGCAGTTCGGGCTGGACTGTTCCCATGAGTAGTAGGGTCAAGACTGATTTGCATATGGGTGGGTCCAAACTGGGGCGGCATGGTGGGCCAAAAATGATGAATTAGGATGCATTTGCCAGTGGCTGAGATTAATTCAAGCATTCCATCCATCACCTTGTTGTTTTTGAATTTGACGCACTAAGCGCGCTGAGGGTATGCCCCGGTGTGGGTCCCGGGCTCACTTTGCCACTGGAATGAAACCTGGGCTGCCCTGCTCCCGTGATGAGCAGGGTCGAGCCTGATTTGCATATGGCTGGGTCCAAACTGAGGTGGCATGGTGGGTGAAAAACGATGGTTTGGGAATGCTGCCTGAGCAATTGCCAGAGTTAAATGCACGCACTCCATCCATCCCCTTGTTGTTTATTCTTTTATAAACATTAATAAATAAAATAATGTTTTTATTACATTGACTCTAATTGGATGAAAACGTATTTTCTCATTTTCATGTTTCCGCAGTAAGCTCTGTCAAAACCAAATAAGTTGTACAGTCTCTTAATCTTGGCACCATTTATGATGACAGCTGTGGGTAAGAGAAGTGCAGGGTGGCGCTGTGCTGGCCTTGCTACTCTCAATAGCGGGGTTGTGTGGTTGTTCTATAGGTGCGTCTGTATGGAAGGGGACGGCATGGCATGGACCCAAGCATTGTGTGCAGTCAATGCTTGTCACTTGTTAGCTTATGGGCTGAGGGTGCTGAGTCACTAGTGTCTTGTCTCCTTCAAACTTCTTGATGGTGAACAGTGTACTGTAAGACATGCAAGAAAGGAGGTGGGAAGGAAGCTGGTAAGGAAGGTAAAAAGGAGGGAATGGGGGTCATCACAGGGGGTGGAGGGAAGGAGAGAACCAGCCAGGAAGAGAGGAAGGCAAGTACTGAGGAGGAAGAGAGGAGAAAGGGAGAAAGAAAGAGTAAGAGGAAGGAAGTCAGGAGAGAAAGGAGGAGAAAGAAAGGCAGGAAGAGAGGAAGCCAGGAAGGAGGTGCCAGTTTGAGAAGATATAAGGGACGGGCATGGCCATTGGGACGGCGGAGCAGACAAGAGCCACTGGAGGCTGGCTTATAAAGTCCCAGGGTGGCCGGGGTCTCAGTAACTCTCTTGTGCCCCTCCTCGGGGTTTATTATAGGGGACATCATTAGGGTTACCTAATAGCCGCATTTTTACTGGTCTGAACTGTATCTCAAGTCCAGTCCTGGGAATAATAATGGGGAAAGCAGCCAAATCCGGAATTATATTCCTTTATGAAGCGTTAACCTAAATTTTCAAACACATTTAGAAACCAAGTTAAAAAAACATGCGAGTGCACTCTAAATTGCTTTCATATGATTATTGCAGTAAATAAAGGGATCATTTCCGTGTTACAAAGGAATTCCTGCCACTGTTACACAAATTAATGGGCACCTACCAACTCTTGGCTGTTTCGGAGGAGGAAAACGTAAACACATTTTTTAAAGTTGGCAATCCTATGTACACTGGGGCATACACAGATATAGAGAAGGGAGAAGAGAAATAAAGACGAGACAAAGCCAGCCAATGAAAGTTGGTGAGAGGAGAGAATATAGAGCAGGGAGAAGGCGAGAGCTGAGGATGGATATACGAGAGAAGACAGGAAGGGAGCGGAGGGTTTACTTTTTGCCAAACTTGCTTTTGCTTCCTTGTCCTGGGGATGTAGAGAGTGGAGAGAGTGGGGGAGAAGAGAAATTCAAGAAAAATGAACAGAGGAAGTCAATATGCAAGGAGATGAAATTATAAATGATAAAGTCCAGTAACCTGCCTAAACCCAGAGCTTAGTTTGAGGCCGCAGTTGCCAAAGTAGCACCCCAATACCAATTTGCCCTAAGGAATGGGAGGGGGAACAAATACTAACTACCCTGCTACTGCTCCCAGCCACCAGGCCACCAAACCTAAAATGGGGCTGGAAGCGGACCCGCTGGCCCTTATATATATTACAAAATGTTCAGTGCCTGGCCAGCCCAACGCCTCCCAAAATGGCCGGGGGGCAGACCTCCCTGCGCTGGGCTGCCCCCCGAAACCCTCATTGGAAGAGAGGGGGACAGACCAAGCTGAGACCAAATTGTGTGTGAAAAAGCCGCTTTATTGAAACAGGTGCACTTTACAAATTACCATACGTGGCAACTGCCTTATGAAACTAAAACCTCGCTATACATCCAACAACTGACCCCTGATCCCACCCCTGCCCCTACGATCCCCTCAAACATGCCCCCACCCTGCTATTAACATATTAACAACATTACAATGCATTGAAGTTAAACAATGTGCCATACTATTAAACCAACCTCCCATGCCTGCCTTTCTGAAACTGTAACTAACAAAATGTCTATAAATGAACCTTAAACTACCTGCCTACCCTTTCCCTACCCCTGTTCACAACTTCCAACGCTAACCAAAAACGTCTGCCAACCCTGGCCAACTTTTGAAAACCCCGCCACCCAGGGAAAAGGGGATGGGGTGCACCACATACCCCTTTTTTCTGCCCCCCCTTCCTCTTCATACCCTTGGCCTTCCGCCTGCGTGACTTTGCACATTTAGAGTCCTGGCCAAAACCTCTCTGACTTCTAGGAGGTATAAATCCATGTCAAACCTGGAAATGTGTACCCCATCACCCCTAAAAAATTCTACTGCATCAAAGCAAATATCCCTGTGTGAAATCCTACCAAACCCCAAACTTCTACAAAAACTTGGCATCTCAGTATTCAATATACATCTGGCCCTGTCCACAGCGCCACGGTTATGCAGCCAGCGCCAAACTCTATGAGGAACCAATTCAGTCCATAAAACAATACAGCCTGCCCACTGTTCTTTAATCCATGCTAAGTCCCTTTTCATGCTTTGCATCAAACATTACCTTTCTCTCTACACAAATCGCTCTCCCCTAGATGTAACACTAGAATGTCCGGCACTTACCACCCACCATCAAACTAATCAAACAAGGACCTAGCTGCTTCCAGCACATGCCCCCTTTTCCTTTCCACACCACTTTAAAAAGGCACTTGTTAAACCCCAGCTTTTGTCCAAAATTGCTCTTGCGGGCCTGAATTTGGGCCCACGTCATGAATGAATGACCCAAGAACCAAATCATCATCTGCTCTGAGAGGGGGCTCGACACAGAACCTGAAACAAGAAAAGTCTTAATGAGTACTAAGCATTATTGCTAACCGCGCCAGCGACCCCAACCTCCCTTCTCAGGTAGCGCTTGTAGCATTCTGATGACCAGTGCCCTAGCCACATATCTCCCCACTCCCAACCTCTGTTATTCGCTTCTGACGCTGCCCCAATTTGGAACGGATGTGTCCCAAAACCCGCGCCGTTAACCCGAAGCTTGGTTAAAGCTTTCCTCAAAACTGCAAGTAGCTGGTATGCTGTCACCCTGTCCCCATTAGCATGCCTGAAAACTGGCCCCCGGGCCCTCCAGACAAGGCCCACCAGCTTGACGCCCATCTCAACGGGCAAGTTAACAAAGGGACTGCTGCATGTAGCAATACCCATTTACCCAGTCCCTCCTGGTCTGTTTGGATTTCTTTAACCATATCTGCACCCCTGAACTACGAAGCACCACATCCTCCCAATTCACTCCCCCACCCTTTTTGTCATCCAATAGCTCCAATACCCTAAAAGCTCCAAAAAACATCCACACCATCAGTGTGGAAAACATGCAAGTCTCAAAATCATCAGTACAAATCCCTGGCAATATCTCCAGCACCCGACCCAGCTGACGCCAAGACAACGGCTTCCGCAACTGCTTCTTCTGACCATGTTCTCCAGCCCAACCCTCTAGAATTCTTGCTCCTAGTTCAGCTGCCAATGGCGGGTAGCCCCATATTAGCTTACCCTCAAAAGCAATCCCCGCTTGCTTTCCAGCAATTGTGACTCTCCACAGTCCTTTATCAATGAGATCCAAAATGAATTGGACTGCATCTTCCACTCGTAGTCCACTTTCAACAGGCCGCTGGGCGCCTGAAAGCAAAACTCCTTCCAGGCTAAACTGTAAGCTACACTGGTTGACCTGGCCAGTGACCCTACCACAAGTTGTAGCATACTGTGTTGCCTGCGTACCACAACTGCAGTGGCATTGGCGTCGGAGTCCTGCCAGCGTCCTTGGCTAGCCCAAAAAATCTCCTCCACTGCGAACGAGGCTGGGCATCAGCTATGTCATTGTCCACACCCGGAACATGTAATGCTCTAAAGGCTATGTCATGTCGCAAACAACCTAGGACAAAAACTCTCAACAACTTCAGGACCTGCTCATCCCTTGCTGACTGGCGATTCACTATTTCAACTACCACCATACTGTCTACCCAGAAAGTAACCTTCTTGTGTGCCAGTTGTTCTCCCCGTAACGTCACTGCTACCACTGAGGGAAAAAACTAGAGAAAGGCAATGCTCCTGCCCCCATCTCTCCAGTGTAAAGGCGATTGTTCCGCGCACCACCTCCCCAGCCAAAACAAGCCAATACCCATGCTACCCGCTGCATCAGAAAATGTTTGCACATCCCACATCAAGTCTTCCTCTCTGCAAGCGGAATCCTGTTGAAAAACTGCAAAAATACCCTCCACATTCTCAAATCCTCTTTCACACCTGTAGAGAGTCGCACATGATAGTGAGGTAACTGTTGACCTCCCAGTGCTCGCCCAAAACTCCTACAGAAAGTCCTCCCTAATCGCACGAGAAGTTGAGATGGCCCAACAGGACCTGCATCTCCTTGACCTTCACTTTGTCATGAGCTAGCATAACATTCATAAATTCCAACATCTTCATTTTCTTGTCCTCTGGCAAGCGCGCCCGCATTGCCCTTGAATCAATTTCAATTCCTAAAAAAGACAGTGCCGTGCTGGGGCCCATTGTATTTTCTGGTGCCAGGGGCACCCCAAGTTCCCCTATCAGCTCTTTGAAGTCTTTCAGGGCCTCCTGGCGCTCCGGCGAGCCTGGGGAGCCCACAAAGAAGAAATCATCCAGATAATGTGTCACTAACCGGTGTCCTGTGCGCTGTAAAAACAGCTATTGGAAGAATGTTCTGAAACACTCAAATAATGCACATGACATAAGCATCCCATAGGCAATGCTTTGTCCACAAACTATTTTCCATCGAAATGGATGCCCAGAAGATCCCAATCATCTGGATGGACTGGAAGCAAACGGAAAGCTGATTTTATGTCGTATTTTGCCATTGGTGCAGCTGCGCCTGCCGTCACCACTAGTGGCATGGCCATGTCAACTGACGAATATAAAACTGTCACCTCTTTTTCATCTATAAAGAAATTTACAGAACTCCCTTCTGACCATGATGCTGAATTGACCAAAATTGACCCGGCTCCTTCTTTGGCACCACTCCAATGGGTGAAACAATCAAGTTTGCCATAGGCCAATCATTGAACGGCCCGGCCATTCTTCCCTCCCTCACTTCTTTGACCAATTTCTCTTGCCCTATTTGCTTGTGTTCTTTTGCCGACTGTAGATTCTTCACCCACCTCCTATGCATCGGACCTGTATATCCCAAATGAAACCCCCATCTGAAACCCTCCCTCAAAATTTGTACTGCCCCCAGGTCCCCGTAACCCTGTAGCCCTGCATCAACCCTTTCCGGCTTAACCAGAGTACGAGCCTTTTGGCCCAGGCCCCTGCGATCCCCTAGCCCCCCAAGTACCTGTATATGGTTGTTGTTGACCCCCTGCTCTGGTCCCTCCCTGTTGCCACTGTTGGCCTTCTGAGTGGTAACCCCCTCCTGCCCCGAAGCAGTTGACCAACGCATGTCAACCCCTTGTTGAAATCCCTGCAAGCCCCCTCTGTTCCTGTCTGCCCTCTTTCTGTACTCCCCAACCCCTCCAGATAGGCCTTCCCTGAAAGGGCCGGTAAACTCTTGGGAGACCACTGGCTCTAAAGATGTTTTTTTCCCCCTTTTGCCGCCCCCATGGTGTGTTGTCACAAATCAGTGTCCAACTGTCCCCATTTGGCTCCCATGCCATGCACACGCTGAACTCTTCGTCGTATTGCAACCAAGCGTATCCCCCCCTGTAATTTGAGCTTTCTGAATCACATCCATGTATTTAAATAGCACAACGCAACGCTCTGGATATTTTTTGCAATAAACACTCAAATATATCAAAAATGCTGCTGTCCAATTCTCTATTGTCAGAGGGACCCTCGGCCGCTTGGCCAGTTCGTATTCCTCTTCTTTCGATCCTTCCTTCACTTGCACCTCTCTGTGCAGCAGCTTAAGCATTTCCACATATTCCCCTTTCTAAATGCGCTCTTTGATGGTTAACATTACATGGGCCCCCAGAGGTTTAGTCACACCCATGTACGAGAGTTTTTTAATCTTTAACTCTTTGCTCTATGGTTTTCCTTTTCCCTCTTCAGTTAATTTGCCCTCCTTTACCTTCCTTACTCATGCCTATGTATTTCTCGGGTTTGCTCCCCCCTGCGCTACCCCCATCATCTGTGCCCATAACTATGTCTGTGGCATACCTACCTTTCCGTAACATAACCCCTTTACCACCTCCCCCCAATGCCAACCGGCTTTCCCTTTGCGCCTTCGGCCTTACCTGGCTCCAAGGAGGGTTCCCGTGTAGTTGCAGTCCGCCTCGCCAGTGGCCCCACGCTAACATATGACTTTGCTGGCCTCCCCGCAGGCCCCTGCGCCTTCTGAGGTATCTGAAACAAACTATTAGACATGTTAATCTTTCCCCTCCTCCCCGTCTTCTACCTCATGTAACTTGCCTTCCTCCAGGCTTTCCTCATCAAAATCTAACTCCTCCCGTTCTGGCACTTCCTGCCATTCAACATGTGTCTCCACCCTATTATCCCTACTAGACCCCCTTCCTGCTCCTGGTGGTGCTGACTGCACCCGCCGGTATTTTTCCGGCCCCACTGTCCGCTTGTTCTTGCTCTCCTTTGTCCCTGCAGACCACCATGGCCTGCCGGGTGTTGGGGCCAGCGAGGTCGCTCTGGGCCTAAATATTCTGGCCATGAAGGCCTCCCTCGTCGATAACGGGTGCGCCGCTGTAGGCTCCACCTTCCCTTCTCCTCGGCACCAGTAAGCCGCTCCCAGCTCTGCCGAGTCTGTCCCAGCACATTGATCTTCCACCTGAATAACAAAGGTTTGGTCTGGTGTGCTGGGCCTAAGGAAAACCCCCTTCTGCTCTAGTCACCTCTTTTTATCTAGTCGTGCGCCGCTTTCTGCCCTCCCTATTCCTATTTTAGGACCCCTGGTTGCTTCACTGTCACTGGCCCCTTCCTCTTCATCCCCCTCCAGTCCAGCATGGCAGCAATTCAAGCCTATGCTGGGCCCCCCAACACTTGGCAGGAAATTAATCTCCCTGGCCCTCCCCTTCCTGATCCCCATACCCCTTCCCCCCCAGCCAGCGACCCCCCACGCCAGATAAGCATTCACCTGCCCCCCATCTAGGCCCCTCACCTCTTCATTCCATGAGGTGAAGGTCCACTCTCTCCCCGCAGCTCCGCTGTGCCTTGGGAGGTTCGAGGATGCTGCCCGCTCCTGCACCTGCTGCCTGCTCCAACTGGGACCAGACTGCCTGCAACCACCGTAACCTTTCTCAGCTGTTTTGTTTCTTAATTTTTCCCAGTTGTGCCACTGTTATTGTGCCCATCTGTGTCCTGCTCTAATTCCACCACTGTTTTTATTTTCTTGTGCCTGCCTGTTCCTTTCGCCTTTCGCTGCTGCTGCCTGTTAGATCTGGCACCATTGGCGTGGGTCTCCCTTCTATTTTTTTGCTGTTGCCTCCTGTATTTTTGATATGTGTTTTGCTGGTCTAGATGCTTTGGGCACTTTGCCTCTGCTATTCAGTGCCAAAGTGCAAGTGCTCCCTATTGTAAAGTGTTGTATAACATTAGTGACTCCATGATTGGCTTATTTGATTTACTTGTCAGACACTAATACAGTGCACCTTGTCTGCCCAGGGCCTGTAAATTAAATGCTGCTGGTGGGCTTGCAGCACTGATTGTGCCATCCACAGAAGCAGCTTGTGAAATGTGGCTCAGGCCTGCCATTGCAGCGCCTGTGTGCAGCCTGTGGGCTGCCATGTCGACTTGGCAAGTGCACCCACTTGCCAGTCCCTAAACCTTCCCTTTTCGTCATGTTAGTCACCCCTAAGGTAGGCCCAAGGTACCTCCATGGGCAGGGTGCATTGTATGTAAAAGGTAGGAAATGCCCTGATGTGTGTGGCATGTCCTGATAGTGAATTACAGCCAATATCGTTTTTCACTATTGCAAGGCTACCTATTCCCATAGGACAGAATGGGCAGTTTGATTATAACATCTTATAATCCTCACTGACTCAGGGAACTAGGTGGAAATTCAAATTTAGTATGCCTGTACTCAGAATGTTAAAATACATCTTTTAGTGAAGGTGGTTTTTACAATCTGTGTTTGAAAATGCCACTTTTAGGAAATAGGTATTTTATTGCCTAACCATCAGCCTGCCTCTGCTAGGTCTGTGTATTTCTTGTCTGGTTTGTGAGTGACAGGGGCTGGGGTGGTTCCAGGAGCCTGGGTGAGTCAGCACTAGGCTGAATAGACCTATCTGCATTTGGAGTGGTGGGAGGAGTAGCACCTGGGCCTGAATAGGGCTGTGCCTACCTTCCACAATGCTGGCTCCACCTTCTGTGGTGCGTCTGATGACCCTGGCCCACACTGACAAAGGAGGAAGTTGTGCACTGGCAGAGTGCACCCAGAACTGGTTTGGACTAGGTACAGACACTCTCTGCCTTCAGATACAAAGGATATGTGTGTATAAAAAGGGGGACCCAGACCCCAGAACTTTAGATGACTTCTGGGACTCAAGACGAACCTTTGCCAAGGTGAAGAACCAAGGATGCTTTTGGAGGAGACTGCCCCAGTGCGGTTTTGCTATTTCTAGAGTTGGCCTGCAGTGGTTACTTTATTGCCAAGGAAAGAAGAAAAGGAACTTTGTGTGTACTTTTTCTATCTTAAGGAAGATCTCCAAGGGCTTGAAGCTGAGCTTGCCTCCTGTTCAGAAGTCTCAGGACACAAAGACTTCACCACCACCTCACCCTGAATTTCCTTGCTGGGAATTCTACCTGCAGAGAGGTGCCTACTGTTGTTTGGGCCCTCTGAGAAGACTGTGTGTCGCTGGGAGCTGGAAGCGCAACGCAACGAGGAGAAGCGTGTCGCCGCCGCAGCAGTTGCCTTCGCATCGCCGAAGAAGCGAGCCACCACCGCAGCTGTTTGCCGTCGCATCATCGATGAAGCATGTCGCATCACCGGAGAAGCGTGTCGCCACCGCAGAGGTCGCCGTCGCATCACCAGAGAGGTGTGTCTCAGGGCCTGTCGTGGCTCAGAAGTTACTGAGTTTGCTGCACGGCCGTCTGGCATGCATGCATAGCATCCAGTGTTGTTGCATCGCATCAAGACGTCATTTTGTCGCTTCGTACCGGATCATCACACTGCATCGAGGCATCATTCTGTCGTATCGTCACCTGGCCGCAGTAAGAAACGACGCATCAACTCCCCACACAGTAATGAAGCAAGCCTCAACTCCCCTGCACAGCAGTAAGGAACTGAAGCATCCACTTCCCTGAGTGTAAGGAGCGGCGCATCAACTTCCCTGCAACACTTTTGCTTCTTTTGAGTGATGCATCTAAGGTACTCTGAGAGTAAAGTGCTGCATTTACCATCTACATTGAACTAAGCTATTTCTACCATTTTAAAGTCTATTTTTGATTACAGTATTGTGGATTTTTGTCATTTAGTCTTGTGTTAAGTCTAGTAAAGATTACTTATTTGTCTAAACTGGTGTGGTGTCCATTTGTAGTGTTTTTATGTATTACTGTATGTGTTCACAAATGCTTCACACACTACCTCTGAGATAAGCCTGTCTGCTCGTGCCAAGCTACCAAAGGGGTGAGCTGGGGTTATTTTAGAAGTGTAGCATCTTACCCTGACTAGAAGCAAGGGTCCCTATTTGGTCAAAGGTACCTACCTCTGCCAACTACAGACCCCCAGTTCTAACATTGATGGTCAGCGGTGGGGATTTGGACTTGTACTTTTGACTCATATACAGTGATTGGTGTACACTACTAGTGAATGCAGACCACAACACGATCACATACTTTTTGGTAGCATTTTCCTTAGAACTTCTTTTTGGTTTTTGAAAACTACCAACTGTTTTTCACCATGAGCAACGCAGCATCCATTGCATCTGCTGACATTGATTTGGAAGAAGATAGGATTGACACTTACACTGTCTTACCTCAAAGCTGCTTGCAGGAAATGTAAAGTCTCTATGAAAGGCCTCACCAAGAGGAATACCAGAAGGCGCTGAAGGCCTGGATAGAATCTAGGAATACCACTGAGCATCCTGAAGAACCTAGGGTGGAGGTAGAGAATTTATATGGGCAGCTAGATGGGCCAGTGGGCCTAGAGGGGAGGAATGAGCCTTCCAGAGCAGGCAGCAGTGTCTCTTCAAAGGGCCTGTCCCCAAGAGAGATGGAGGACAGAGAGAGAGATAGAGTGCATACGATGGAGCTGGCCAAGCTCAAAATAGGTGGTCAGATGGAGTTGGAGAATAAGAAGTTGGCCTTGGAGGAAAAAATAATGCATTTGGAGCATGAGAGAATGTAGACAGAATTGGAATTGAAAGCTAAGAGTTTAGAGATTTCTCCCTCTGGTGGCAGCACACCATCCATGCCTGTAGAAACAAGAGTGATCATTCGCAAGGATATCATCAATGAGTTTCATAAGAATGAAGATATTGGGCAATGGTTCAAAGCCTATGAGGTAGCTATGACCTCCCACTGGGTCCCTGAGAAGGTTTGGGGAGCAGGGTTGTGGGAGCGGTTCCTCAGTGATGGGCGGGATACCCTATTGGAATTGCCTTATGAGGATCAGAAGTCTTATGCGCAAATGAAGGAAGCCTTAATGACCCGGTATGGGTTGACCCCTGAGCTTTATAGACAAAGGTTTAGGATTTGTAAGAAGCTAGAGTCTAGCACTTGGGTAGAATATGTGACTTTTTTTGCAGAGCATTGGATGGTTGGGTGAAGGGTAGCGAAGTGAATGATTATCAGGGGCTCTATGATTTGTTTGCCTGGGAACACTTGTCTAGTAATTGTTTCCCAGAGCTACGCCAGCACCTGATTGATAGCAAGCTGACTAACCCTAGGAAGCTTGCTTAGGAGGCGGACCGCTGGGTGAGTACCCGGGTCCACAAGGGTCATGTGGGAGACTTCGCTAAAGGTTGGCATGGTCCCCAGCAGAAGAGTGGGGGGGACAAGGGTAAACAGAGGGAGTTCCTGAAAGGGCCCCAAAGTAAACCCCAAGGGAACCAAGGGAAGGGTTCCCAGCCTCCCCCTTAGAAGAAACCAGGGGTCCCGACAGGTAAACCTGTTCATAGGGGACCCCTAAAATGTTTTAAGTGCGGTGAGGTGTGCCACCGGTTCTATGATCCCCAGTGCCCCCAAAGAGATAAGACAGCACCCACTGGTGCACCACCCTGGCAGATGGCTAGTGTAGCCCTGGGGGATCAGATGGGTGCCCAAGGTGGGTTGTGTCCCGCAGAGATGCCCCTAGTCTCTTTAGGAGTCTGTGAGGTGGTCCCCAGGACCCAGCTGCCTGATAACACTAAAAGTACAGGCAGTGAGTGACTATTAATGGCCATAGAGTGAAGGCTCTTAGAGACACCAGAGCCAGTGTGACTGCTGTCAGTTGTCAGCTAGTGTCTGAAGAGCAGGTGGTCCCTGATGCATTTTACCCAGTGGTTGCCACTGACAGCACCGAGAGCCACTGCAAGGTGGCTCAGGTTCCCTTCGAGTGGGGGGGGGGTCTCTGGTACTCTTCAAGTAGCTGTGAGGCCAGCCATGCCTGTTGGGTAACGACTTGGAGAGCTTCCCTTGGGCTAAGGTGGAGCAAAGTGCTCATTTGAAGATGTTAGGTCTGCCTGAGTGGGCGTGTGTGACCTCCCGGTCAATGGCAGCCAGTAAGGGCGTTCAAGAAGACCTGGAGCCTGAAAGAGTGGCCCAGGTGCCTGCCTTAAAGAGAAGTGTGTGAAACCCGACCCCTCAGTTCCTGCGGTCCATGAGGAGGCAGAACTTGAGGGGGATGCCCTGGAACCTACAGGGGAACAGGTAGCTGAACTGGCCCATTGGCAGCAGGAAGGAGGACCCTCCAGGGAACAGTTCTGTGAGGAGCAGAAGAAGTGCCCTTCTCTTGTGTGTTTGCGGCAACAGGCTGCAAACCAGGCAGCAGGTGATCAGTCTGGATCACATTGGATCTACTGGGAGAATGGTCTCCTGTATAGTGAGCATAAGGTTTCTGACCCTGGGTCAGCCCGTGTGCTGGTGGTACCCCAGTGCTTCAGAGCCTTCCTTCTGGGGCTGCTCGTGATGTGCCTTTAGCAGGACATGTGGGGCAGGACAAGACCTTTGAAAGGCTTGTCACCCACTTTTATTGGACCCAAATGCACAAGAGTTCAGACACTCATTGCAGGACCTGCCAGACTTGCCAGGCAAGTGGAAAGAATGGGAGGAAGCACAAGGCTCCGCTTCAACCATTCCCTGTGGTCAGCACCCCCTTTGAAAGGGTGGGCATTGACATTGTGGGGCATCTGGATCCCAAGACAGCCGTGGGCAACAGGTTCATCCTGGTCTTGGTGGACCATGCCACCCGGAAGCCATCCCTCTCTGGTCTGTGACGGCCCCCGTGGTGGGTCGTGCGTTGATGGGGATTTTTTCTCGTGTGGGGTTCCCCAGAGAGGTGGTGTCAGACCGTGATACAAACTTAATTTCCAAGTATATGAGTCCCTTTGGCAGGCGTGTGGGGTAACTTATAAGTTCACCACTTCTTACCACCCCCAAGGTAATTGGCTGGCTGAAAGATTCAACCGGACCCTCAAAGGCATGATTATGGGTCTTGAAGAACCTATGATGCATAAGTGGGACGTCCTCTTGCCATGCCTTCTCTTTGCTTACAAGGAGGTGCCAAAGAAGTCCTTAGGTTTCAGCCACTTTGAACTGCTGTATGGTCACCCTGTGAGAGGACCTCTGAGTTTGGTGAAGGAAGGCTGGGAGAAAGCTCTCAGGAGAACTTCCCAGGATGTGTATAGTTACATGCTGGCCTTCAGAAACCAAACCCGGCATTTTGGGCAACTCCCTCAGGCGAATCTGGAAGTCAGCCAGGAAGAGATGAAGCGGTAGTACGATCAGAATGCCATTCTGATTGAGCTTCAGCCTGGTCAGAAAGATTGGGTCATGGCCCCCGTGGAGCCCTATGCGCTCCAGGATAAGTGGACTGGACCATTTGAGGTGGTAGAGCGCAAGAGCAATGTCACCTACTGGGTGGACTTGCAGTCTCCCAGGGACCCTTTGCTGGTCCTTCACGTCAACCGCCTGAAGCCTCACTTAGAGAGGTCCGAAGTGGGAATGCTCCTAGCGACGAATGATGGAATGGAGAAGGAGACCGAGCCTCTTCCTGACCTCCTGTCTGCAACAGAGAAAGATGAGTCAGTGGATGGGGTAAACCTCTCTTCCACCCTGACTCCTGAGCAGCAGAATGACTGTCGCCAGGGACAGTTTTCTGATCTGTTCTCCCTGATTCCCAGTGTCACTGATTGGTGTATCCATGATGTAGACACTGGGGACAGTCCTCCTGTTAAGCACAAAACTTACAGAGTGACTGACAAGGTGAGAGCATGCATCAAGGAGGAGGTCTCCAAGATGCTTGCGTTAGGGGTGATTGAGTCCTCTAACAGTCCTTGGGCCAGCCCAGTGGTCTTGGTCCTAAAGGCTGCCGCACCGGGTGCCACGCCAGAACTCCAGTTCTTTGTGGACTACTGAGGGCTCAATTCAGTCACCAGGACTGACGCACACCCCATCCCCAGAGCTGATGAGCTCATAGATCGGTTAGGGACTGATCGGTAACTCAGTACGTTTCATTTAACGTCTGGGTACTGGCAGATTACCTTGACTGATGGGGCAAAAGAGAGGTCAGCATTCTCCACACCAGATGGGCACTACCAATTCTGGGTTATGCCCTTTGGGATGAAGAATGCCCCTGCCACCTTTCAGAGGTTTGTGAACCAGGTGTTGGCTGGACTGGAAGATTTCAGTGCCGCCTACCTGGATAACATTGCAGTGTTCAGCGCCAGTTGGGAAGAACATCTGTGCCACCTCTGGGAAGTGTTGATGGCGCTGCAGAGAGCAGGCCTCATGATCAAGGCAAGTAAGTGTCAGATCGGGCAGGGTTCTGTGGAGTACTTGGGACATCAGGATGGGAGTGGCCAGGTGGCGTTCCTACAGACCAAGATTGAGACCATCCTGGCTTGGGAACCTCCCAAGACCCAGACAGTGAGAGCCGTTTTAGGACTCACTGGGTACTACAGGAGGTTTGTCAAGGGGTATGGCAGCATTGTTTCACCCTTGACAGAGCTGACTTCCAAGAAGCAGCCCAAGAAAGTGAACTGGACAGACACCTGTCAGAAAGCTTTTAATGCCCTGAAGACTGCCATGTGCCCGGCGCCCGTGCTTATGGCGCCCAACTTCTCTAAAGAGTTCCTTACACAGACAGACATTTCAGGGAATGGTGTGGGGGCTATTCTTTCACAGATAAATTAGGAGGGCCTAAACCAACCTATAGCCTTCATCTGTAGGAGGTTACTTCCACGGGAACAGAGGTGGAGTGCAATTGAGAGTGAGGCATTTGCTGTGGTCTGGGCACTGAAGAAGTTGAGACCATACCTGTTTGGGACTCACTTCCGACAGACCACAGGCCCCTCAGATAGTTGATACAGATGAGGGGTGAAAAATCAAAGCTGTTGAGGTGGTCCATTTCCCTACAGGGGATGAACTTCACGGTGGAACACTGCCCTGGTACAGAACACGCCAATGCTGATGGTCTGGCCAGATTTTTCTGCCTTAGTGACGAGAATTCCCAAGGGGTGGGTAGTTCTCCCCACATTTCAGCTGAAGGGGACACGTGTTAGACCTGGCTCCATTGGGGTGGGTCTGCCTTCCATTTCTTTGCTGTTGCCTCCTGTATTTTTGCTATGTGTTTTGTTGGTCTAGTTGCTTTGGGCACCTTGCCACTGCTATTCAGTGCCAAAGTGCAAGTGCTCCCTATTGTAAAGTGTTGTATTACATTAGTGACTCCATGATTGGCTTATTTGATTTACTTGTCAGACCCTAGTACAGTGCACCATGTCTGCCCAGGGCCTGTAAATCAAATGCTGCTGGTGGGCTTGCAGCACTGATTGTGCCACCCACAGAAGCAGCTTGTAAAATGTGGTTTAGGCCTGCCATTGCAGAGCCTGTGTGCAGCCTGGGACTGCCATGTCGACTTGGCAAGTGCACCCTCTTGCCAGTCCCTAAACCTTCCCTTTTCTACATATTTTTCACCCCTAAGGTAGGCCCAAGGTACCCCCATGGGCAGGGCGCATTGTATGTAAAAGGTAGGACTTGCCGTGATGTGTGTGGCATGTCCTGATAGTGAATTACAGCTAATTTCGTGTTTCATTATTGCAAGACTACCTGTTCACATAGGCCAGAATGAGCAATTTGATTATAACATCTTATAATCCTCACTGACTCAGGAAACAAGGTAGAAATCTGGGTTTAGTATGCCTGACCTCAGAATGATAAAATACATCTTTTAGTGAAGGTGGTTTTTAGGTCTCGTCTAGCTATTGCGTTTACGCAATCGCTATGCGAGACTCTAGTAAGAGGGACATTTCAAAGTGCTCCCAAAAGTGGATTGCATGGCGAGCATGCGCACAATCACGTTCATCGTGCCGCCATGCAATCCGTTTGGGGAAGCGCTTCAGCCCACTGGCGCGTGCACGTGTAGCCACAGCCTCGGCATCATACTTCAAAGAGTCCGCTCCCCCGCCTGGAATGCGCTCCCCCGCCCCGCCACAGCATGCCGAGAGATTGTTTCCTCATTGCGCCTCTCACAACTGTCCCTCCCCCACCATAGGGCTAGTCTCACGGACGCATTGCCATCCATCGATTTCACTTTCATGCCCGTGTTCTCTTTGCCTTTCAGCACACAGCCCGCCCTCCCCCCTCCGTGTTTTCTTGCAGCTTTGCCCAGATCTGAGTCTCAAACAACGAAAATAATAAGTTTGCCCTGCACGCTTTCTGCGCTTACAAAGTTAACATATGCTGCGCTCATTCCCTTTTCATCTTTCTAAGGTCGATAACATTAGCTCCATTAATTCTGCGTCTAAGGATTTAAATAACCATATGTTTTCTTGCAACTTTAGGCACTTCGCACACACAGCTCCACTGCTCACACACACAGGCATCAAGGCAGAAACAGAATGCTCTGAGCCCCACCAGTGTTTGCCACACACACATGCCTCTCGCATCTCGTGTTTTCTTCCAGGTTTGGCCCGTGTTCTCTTTGCCTTTCAGCACTCAGCTTCCCCGTAACCACCATTTAACTAACATCCTGCCACACTCATTCCATTTTCATCCTCGCTTTCACTTTCATGCCCATGCTCTCTTTGCCTTTCAGCACACAGCTTCTCCGTAGCCACCATTTAACGACCATCCTGCCGTAAACACCATTTAACTACCATCCTTTTTGTTAAAATAAAAGAATTGCCTCTAAGGGTTTAAGGAACCATAGAAATACAAGGCAAGGCAACATACACTCCGAATGCCACTCAGAGCCACATAATTACATGCCACATAACTACAATGCACTCAATACAACAGACACTCCAAAAACCAATCAGTGCCACATAGTTACACACCACATAATTACACAGCGCTCAATGCCACATACACTTCAAATACCACTCAGCGCCACATAATTACACACCACATAATTACACTACACTCAATGCTACATGCACTCCAAATAACACTCAGTGCCAATTAATTACAATGCAAACAATGCAAGATACACTCAAAATAACACTCTATGCCACATAATTACACGCCACTAAAATCAACATACACTCCACACAAAACCACTCAGTGCCACATAATTATATTCTACACTCTATCTATCTATCGCCCTATCTATCTATCTATCGCTCTATCTATCTATCTATCTATCTATCTATCTATCTATCTATCTATCTATCTATCTATCTATCTATCTATCTATCTATCTATCTATCTATCTATCTATCTATCTATCTATCTATCTGTCTATCTATCTATCTAATCTATCTATCTTATCTATCTATCTTATCTATCTATCGGACTTTTGCACTCTATCTATCTATCTATCTATCTATCTATCTATCTATCTATCTATCTATCTATCTATCTATCTATCTATCTATCTATCTGTCTATCTATCTATCTAATCTATCTATCTTATCTATCTATCTTATCTATCTATCGGACTTTTGCACTCTATCTATCTATCTATCTATCTATCTATCTATCTATCTATCTATCTATCTATCTATCTATCTATCTATCTATCTATCTATCTATCTATCTATCTATCTATCTATCTATCTATCTATCTATCTATCTATCTATCTATCTATCTATCTATCTATCTATCTATCGCATCACCACAGCATCACTTAGCACCACCACAGCATCACTCAAGGGCACCGCTACATCACTATGCGCTACCACAGCATCAATTAACGCCACAGCATCACTCAACACCACCACAACATCACTCACCGCCACCACAGTATCAATTTTTACAACCATTCAACAACAACTGGCTCTAATACGTTCTCTCAATATTTAGGCTTCATTACAAATGGCACAAAAAAATTGATAATATTTAACTTCTGTTCTTGGATTTTAGGCGCAATTAAATACACTAAACATAATCTTCACAAGAGTTATTAACAAATGTTTAAACGATTGCCATTATAATTTACATTAACTTCTATTTAATTATTAATTATTTGCAAAAATTAAAAGCCATTGTTATTTGTAATATCAATACATCTAAGTCACGTAAATACAACACATATTACATTACAAACGCTATAGGTGTCACGTTTGCAACAGTTAAAACTATTGACATTGTACATGAGAAAGCTAGTAATTTCAATATTTTCGATACCAACACATAAATAAAACATTTGTCAATTTACAATACAAAAAGCTCAAACTTTCCTAATGCGAGACCTTCTGTGTTTGAAAAATACCACTTTTAGGAAGTAGGTATTTTATTGCCTAACCATCCAGCCTGTTTCTGCTAGGTCTGTGTATTTCATGTCTGGTTTGTGAGTGACAGGGGCTCGGGTGGCTCCAGGAGCCTGGGTAAGTCAGCACTGGGTTGAATAGACCTATCTGCACTTGGAGTGGTGGGAGGAGTAGCACTTGGGCCTAAATAGGGCTGTGCCTGCCTTCCACAATGCTGGATCCACCTCCTGTGGTGCGTCTGATGACCCTGGCCCACACTGACAAAGGAAGAAGTTGTGCAATGGCAGAGTGCCCCCAGAACTGGTTTGGACCAGGTACAGACACTCTCTGCCTTCAGAGACAAAGGATTTGTGTGTATAAAAAGGGGGACCCAGATCCCAGAACTTTAGATCACTACTGGGAATCAAGACAAACCTTTGCCAAGGAGAAGAACCAAGGAAGCTGTAGGAGGAGACTGTCCCGGTGCTGTTTTGCTATTTCTGGGGTTGGCCTGCAGTGGTTACTTTATTGCCAAGAAAAGGAGAAAAGGAACTTTGTGTGTACTTTTACTATCTTAAGGAAGATCTCCAAGGGCTTGAAGCTGAGCTTGCCTCCTGTTCTGAAGTCTCAGGGACACAAAGACTTCACCACCACCTCCCCCTGAATTTACTTGCTGGGAATTCTACCTGCAGAGAAGTGCCTACTGTTGTTTGGGCCCTCTAAGAAGACTGTGTGTCCCTGGGAGCTGGAAGCGCAACGCAACGAGGAGAAGCATGTCACCGCCGCAGCAGTTGCCTTCGCATCACCGAAGAAGCGTGCCGCCGCATCATCAACGAAGCGTGTTGCCACCGCAGAAGTCGCCGTTGCATCACCGGAGAAGTGAGTCGCAGGGTCTGTCGTGGCTCAGAAGTTACAGAGTTTGCTGCACGGCTGTCTGGCGTGCACGCATCACATTCATCGTTGTCACATCGCATCAAGACGCCATTTTGTCACATTGCACCGGATTGTCACACTGCATCGAGGCACCATCTTGTCGCATCATCACTGGGCCGCAGTAAGAAACAACGCATCAACTACCCACATAGTTAGGAAGCAAACCTCAACTACCCTGCGCAGCTGAAAGGAACCTATGCATCCACTCCCCTGAGTCTAAGGAACGGCGCATCAACTTCCCTGCGACCCTTTTGCTTGTTTTGCGTGACGCATCTAACGTACTTTGAGAGTAAAGTGTCGCATTTACCATCTACATTGAACTAAGCTATTTCTACCATTTTAAAGTCTATTTTTGATTACAGTATTGTGGATTTTTGTCGTTTGGTCTTGTCTTAAGTCTAGTAGAAATTACTTATTTTTCTAAACTAGTGTGGTGTCCATTTGTAGTGTTTTCACTGTATTACTGTATGTGTTCAGAAATGCTTTACACACTGCCTCTGAGATAAGCCTGTCTGCTCATGCCAAGCTACTTTTAGAAGTGTAGCCCCTTGCCCGGACTAGAAGCAAGGGTCCCTATATGGTCAAAGATACCTACCTCTGCCAACTAGAGACCCCCAGTTCTAACACTGCCCCTGCGGCCCCTCCCTCCCGGAATTCCGCTGCTCCCGCCTCCCAGCCTCTCCTCCCTCCCAGCCTCTCATACTTAATGGCGGCCGCTGTGGGGAGCACGAGTAAGACCTCCGACCCTCGGTCTAGGTCAACTCTCTCCCCACAGCTCCGCTGTGCCGTCTCTTGCCTCCAGACCCTAACCTCCTCCTTAGGCCTCCTTAGGAGGTTCGAGACTGATGCCTGCTCCTACTGCCCGCTCCAACTGGGACCAGACTGCCTGCAACCACCATAACCTTTCTCTGCCTTTTTTCTTCTTAATATTTCCCTGTTGTGCCACTGTTGTTGTGCCCATCTGCGTCTTGCTCTAATTCCACCACTGTTTTTATTTTCTCGTGCCTGCCTGTTCCTTTCGCCTTTCGCCGCTGCTGACCCTGCGACCCCTCTCCCCGGAATAACCCCGATTCCACCTCCCAGCCTCTCCTCCCTCCCAGCTCCCCTACTTAATGGTGGCCGCTGCGGGGGAGCGAGAGTAAGACTTCGGTCTAGGTCCACTCTCTCCCCACAGCTCTGCTGCTCCGTCTCTTACCTCCAGACCCTGACCTCCTCCTTGGGAGGTTCGAGGATGCTGTCTGCTCCTGTGCCTACTGCCCGCTCCAACTGGGACCAGACTGCCTGCAACCACCGTAACCTTTCTCAGCCGTTTTTCCCTGTTGTGACACTGTTATTGTGCCCATCTGCGTCTTGTTCTAATTCTACCACTGTTTTTATTTTTGCGTGCCTGCCTGTTCCTTTTGCCTTTCACAGCTGTTGCCCCTGAGGCCCCTCCCCCCCCAGAATTCTCTTCAAGAATTGCCCGCCTCCCAGCCTCTCCTACCTCCCACCTCCTCTACATAATGGCGGCCGCTGCGCGGTCACACGGCGGACATGCCCAGCGGGCACGCTGCCGGCGGGCCAAAGGCTCACCAAAGGCAAGCCCAACTGCGCCCGTCTGCGACCCGACCGCGGCCAGCTCCAGGTACCCTGGACTTCCCACTACCCATCACTATGACACCACCACCCTCCACGCACTCAACCCTGGAAGACTTGGAGAATGCCAATAGGCCTCGCGGAACTCGACCCACGTCCAGTTCTCCTGCCTCCACTGCCGCCAGACCCTCACCGCCACCCCGGCCTCCAACACCGCCAATGCCAGCACCGGCGACACCCTAAAATGCATCCTCCTCAACGTACGCTCCATCCACAAACATGCCATGAAAATCTGGAACCTACTCGACTCTCTCTCGCATGACATCGCCTTCTTCACAGATACCTGGACCAATTCATCCTCCACACGACATCAGCACCGCCATCCCAGACGGATACAAGATCCAGATGAAAGACTGCCCCAACCACCCAGTAGGGGGCCACACCATCGCCCACAAGAGCACCCTCAGCCTCACCACCTCCAGCGAAACCTTCCCCTCTGCCGAACACCTGCACTTCCAGATCCAGACCACCCCCAAAGCCCCACTCCGAGGAACCCTCGTCTACAGAACCCCCGGCCCCCGAACACCCTTTGCCAACACCATCACCGACTTCATCGCACCCCATGCCATCCCCTCAACAAACTACATACTCATTGGAGATCTGAACTTCCACCTCGACAACCCCAGCGACCCCAACTCCACTATCCTTCGTGACAACCTCGCCAGCATCGGACTTAAACAACTCGTCAACACACCGACCCACAGAGCAGGACACACCATCGACTCCATCTTCGCGGCAGGAAACAGCATCCAATTCAGCCACACAACGCAGCTGCCATGGACCGACCACCACTGCGTACACTTCTCCATCAACAAACCCAAGGCACCCAAACCAGCCCCACGCCCACCATGAAGGAACTGGAGCAAGGTTACCAACAAACAACTTAAACTCTACCCTCACCTAAGACAACCCCACCTGGGCACCCAATGCAAACAACACAGCCAGAGAACTCCACACCTGGATCTCCAGCTGTGCAGACAAGCTCGCCCCGCACGCAACCCTGACAGACAAAGCCCCAGGAAAGCCGCCTGGTTCAGCACCGCTCTCCAAGAAGCCAGACGCACCTGCAGATGCCTGGAGAAGAACTGGAGAAACACCAAGACAACCGAAAACCACACCACCTACAAGGACGCCATGACGGACTACCACAACCAGATCAGAGCCACCAAGAGGAACTCCATCCACAACTAAATCCTGGCCAACTCCACCAACTCCAAGGAACTTTTCAGGTTCATTTAAGAATTCACCCACCCATGCAGCGAAGCCACAGACGTCACCCCATCCCAAGACCTCTGAGACAAGCTTGGAACCTATTTCCACCTCAAGACCAAAAACCTCTATGACAACTTCATCGACCATCCACCAGGCGCCACAGACGGCCCCCGCCCCCTAGAAACACCAGCCAGTCCACCATCTCCAACAGGACACCGATCACTGCCGAAGACACCCCCTCGACTATGAAAAGCATCCACTTGGGGGCCCCCACTGACACCTGCCCCCCTCACATCTACCACAGAGTGGCAGCCGACATCGCACCCAAACTACATCGCACCACCATCAACACCACCTTCAAAACAGCCACCTTCCAAGACGACTGGAAGCACGCAGAAGTCAGACCCCTGCTCAAGAATCCCACAGCTGACCCCACCAACCTCAAGAACTATCGGCCCATCTCACTCCGCCCCTTCTCAGCCAAAGTTGCAGAGAAAACAGTCAACGGTAAACTGATACGATTCATTGAAAAGAACGCCGTCCTCGACCTGTCCCAATCCAGATTCCGAAGCAACCACAGCACAGAGTCTGCCCTACTTGCCGCCACAGACTACATCCGCACCCTCCTGGACCAAGGCCACTCCGCAGCCCTCATCCTACTCGACCTATCAGCCGCCTTCGACACCATATCCCACCGCACACTAGTCGCCAGACTACACAACACAGGCATACAAGGAACAGCCCTGGACTGGAGCCGATCATTCCTCACCGGAAGAAGCCAAAGGATCAGACTCCATCCCTTCCTCTCCAACCCCATGAAAATCACATGCGGAGTCCCGCTTGGTAAATCACTGAGCCTCACCCTCTTCAACCTCTACATGGCCCCCATCGCAGCCATCGTCCCACAACACGGCCTCAACATCGTATCCTACATTGACGACAGCCAGCTCATCCTCTCCCTCACCAAAGACCCCACCACTGCCAAACTCAACTTCCAGAAAGGAATGCAAGACGTCGCAGTCCAGATGACCAGCAGCTGCCTGAAGCTCAATGACGAGAAGACAGAAGTCCTCGTCCTCTGTACCACCCCTACTGCATGGGACAGCACCTGGTGGCCGACCGCCCTCGGAAACCCACCTACCCTCAGGCCACTCCAAGAACCTCGGCATCGTACTCGACTCATCACTCACCATCACTCATCACTCACCATGACCGGGATCACTTGCTCAAAATCATTGTTTCTACAACCATTGTACCTTCTTGTGATGTTGCTCATCTTTACCGCATTGTGTGTCCCCCTTTGTAGCCCATTATATTCATGTTTATCGTATTACTCTCCTTGATTCACTTGTCTGGGAAACATGCGAGTATTCCTGTTGTGTATTCCTACTTGATGTTGATATTGGATCTATGCTTTTCTTTTCCGCATTGTGTACCCCCTTTCGTAGCCTGCTACATACCAGTTTATTGTACTAGTCTCCTAAATTCATTTGTATGGGAATTATGCGATTATTTTTCTGGGATGTATGCGATTATTCCTGTTGTGCATTCCTATTTGTTGTCCATATTGGATTTATGTCCTTCCTTCCTTCCTTTGTAAAGCGCTCTGATATCCTTCGGGATGTTGTTTGCGCTCTATAAACCTTTATAAATAAAATAAATAAACCGACAGGTCAACACCGTCACCTCCAGCTGCTTCAACACCCTCCGCATCCTTCGCAAGACCTTCAAGTAGATCCCCCCTGAGTCTAGGAAGACTATGGAAACGCACTCTACGCTGGCATCAACAAGTGCCTACTCTGCAAATTTCAGACAATTCGCAACACCACTGCCAGACTCATCCTCGGAATCCCCCGACACAAACACATCAGGCCACACCAACGAAGTCTCCACTGGCTCCCTGTGGAGAAAAGAGTCACGTTCAAAATCCTCACTCACGCCTACACATGCCTACACAACAGACCCAAATACCTCAATGACAGAATCAACCTCCACGTACCCAAAAGAAACCTCCGATCTTCCAACCTCGCACTGGCCCAAACTCCATGCATCCACAGAAGCAGAGCAGACGGAAGATCCTTCTCTCACATTGCAGCCAAGACCTGGAACGAGCTACCTGCAGCCAACAGACGCGCCCCCTCGCTGAACACCTTCAGGAAGACCCTCAAGACCTGGCTCTTCGGCTAAACAGATCTGCGGACCCCGCCCCCCAGCGCCTTGATATCCTCACAGGTGAGTAGCACGCTTACAATTCCCTGATTGATTGACTGATTGAATATATCCAACCCCTCCCATGCCTGAGTGCCCCCGGCTGGCTCCCACTGCCCAAGGATGTCCTCCTCTTCCTCCTCATCTTCACAGCCCCTGAACTCCAATACCCCCATGCAATTCCAAATCCCCCCCTTCCAGCAGCAAAATCCCCCCATCCCCAAAAGGTCTCTTTACCCTCTCCCCGTGATTCCCCTCTTAGGTATCCCCTGTCAAACACCGATGGGTCTCTGCCCACCTCAGCATTGACCCCAGCACTTTCTTCCCCACATTCAGGCTGAACGAGGCTATTCAAGTGTGCTTTTATTTCGGCACAGCGCTGTGACGTGCTCCCGTTTCCTACCCCCCGCCCCCTTTCTGCATTTCTTACAACGGAGCCTTCGCTCCTTTCCCTGCAGTTCTGGTAGTTCTGATCTCACTCGCCTTGAGCCCCGGAGCTGACAGGACCTTTCCTTTCCCTTTCGTGCCACTTGCACGCATTGAACCCCCGTGGCCTGAAACTGCCCGTCCCTGATGGAGCAGGTAAAACAAAATTTTGTATACCTCCTCTAATTTGCATGAAATTAATTACATAATCATTCTAATTTTAAATTCCAATACACTGTTTGCAGTTAAAATGTATTAATCAACTTTTTGCACCTTGATAAACACAAGATATACGTGGGACTAAAATGCTAATTGCATGGCAGAACAATTAATTAATTAATTATGGTACGCAAACTAATCATAGATTGTGGTGAAATAGAAAATTGCATGATTTACGTTGCTTTGTGATTGTTTGTGCTTTTAAAATCATCAAATGCATAATTATCGCTTTAAATGTTGCTGCAGCTAGGAAATACTAATATATAATGGGTTTAGTGTGGGTTTAAACATTATAATCTTCATTTCTATATTTTAATTACTGTTATGTCTGTTTTTGCTTAAGTTGGCATTCGGGCCTACTAGGCCGCTATACCCAAGATGGCATTCTCTGAAGCAGATGCCACCATGTGAGGGCGATGATTTCTGCGCATGTCCGGATGGCTCTGAAGATCACCAAATAACCCGAGCTCTGGACACCGTGTTCCCTGTCAAGGATAGGGACTTATTCTCCTGCCAACAGATGACCATGTGGGAAACAGCAGAAAGGACAATACAGAACCTGTGAAAAGATGACTTTTTACATTAAACTGTTACATTCGCTGCTCTCGCCTGGGAGCTATAATGAAACTTTATAGATTGTGCCATCCAATGCCAAGTCATCATGAAGAACCAGTTTTGCCCTGGGAATCATTTAATAGCCTACAGATAACCCCGAACTGTCCAGTCAGAAAAAACAATTCTACCCCAAATGTTGCATGTTAGTATGAAGTAAGACGGAAAAGGGGTATAAAATGCCTCATCCGCCATTGGGTGTTGTCAATAGCTTTTGATTGTTCATGGTGTCAGGTTGCATTGAGCTGTTGGCGGTTTGTTGGTTTGCCTTGGGTTTATTTTGCGTACGGGAGGAAACTTGCAGTGCATCCTATATTTCGTCTGATGGTTTGATCCTTTGCTGTGGGTGAGACAGCCTGTCCTGGGAGTTGTACCTGAGAATGCGGATAACTCGGCTTGATCAGAATCTATCATCGTTGGCAAATTGGTAATTAATTGACTGTGTTTTCTAATTTCATGTTTATTTATTAAATGTTTGATTTCTCTTTTAATAAAACTAAATTTATATAATGAGCTGTAGTGAATAAATGCAAACGCAAAGAAATGTATTATTAGATAAATAAAATTTGAAATAATAAGAAAGTGGTTTGTGGTTCTTTAATAAATTACAGAAAATACCAAATGTTTCCTAGGCTTTAATTGTGTTTTAACTGGTTCTAATTCACCATCAACCAGTCCAACTGGTGGAGTGCCTTGATGTTAGGGTCAGGATTCTGAAGATGTATATGTATAATATGTATATAATATAAAGCAAATTAATCCTGATAGGTAATAAGGTACCCACATGTCCAGCGCTTTTCTCCTGTGTACAGATTCAAGTGAGATTTATTGCATGGCGAGCGTGTGTTGGTGTTATGGGCCCCACCAATGAATGAGTGTATGAATGAGTTATTGTGATTAAGAATCTGTGACATAGGGAGAATATGTAAATGTTGTCAATTTTGCGCTGCATCACCCCCAATCTCCCGACCCTGAGCCTCAGACACTGTATAAGTCCCCAGCTGAACAAACGCATTTGGGCCGCTCTTCTAGCATACGAGCGGTCCTAACACTTACCTCTTCAATTTTTGACCTCTTGGGAGAGGTAAATGCCGTCACCGCGGCAGCCACTCACGCTGACGCCTGCCAATGCGGCACGATGGGCCCGATGCTCCCGGTGCTAACAAGTCGCGCCACCCAGCCTCACTCAGAAGCTGCATTGCCTCGAGGGCATGGGAGTCTTCCATGGTAAGACTACCAAAAAATGCTCCCTGCAGAAACGCTGGACAATATCTGTGGCCCAGCACAAAAACAAACTATCCTGCTGCTCCCAGCCACCAGGTCACCGAACCTAAAATGGTGGCTGGGAGCGGACCCCGCTGGCCCTTATAGTTGGGCTACTTTTGGGCTATTATTTGCTCAGCCCACATTACAAAATGTCCGGAGCCTGGCCAGCCCAACCCCTCCCAAAATGCCCAGGGGGCAGATCTTTTTGCGCTCGGCTGCGCTCAAACTCCCATTCCGCGGATGAACCGGCTCTGCCATAAGAAACAAATCAAGACCCAGCACAGTGTCGAGGAAGAAACCTATGGAAATCAGAAACCCCTGTGGAAGCCAAAAGCAATCGATATCTGCCTTAAATCACACATGGTGGCCTAGATATGCTAGTCACATCATTTCATAAAAGTCTCTCTTTTAAAAAGATCTGCTCAGCTTCCAGCGAGATGAAAAATAGCCAAGATCACACATTAACTATTGACTGATCATTTTCAACACTGAAGTCAGGTAAAGTGCAACTTATTGATAAACAAATAAAACCTCAGGTCCCACCGAGATTTGAACTCGGATCGCTGGATTCAGAGTCCAGAGTGCTAACCATTACACCATGGAACCGTCTGGAAGCTGCGCCCCCACACAGAGGTTTTCCCTGTAGGGCTGAAGGGGAGGGAGGGGGGAGGTTTGGATTCTTCGAATTTTCCACTTCTGACTTCAGTCACTTTACATATCCCCCCACCTTCACTCCAGGCTGCCAGTCACTGCCTGCTCCAAAAATAATTTGGTAAATTCACGGGAGGGTGCAATCATTGACAAATATTACATCGATGCTGGCATGGCTTTAATAGTTCACAAAACTGTTTTTCCAGCTGCGTTGCTACGAAATAACCATGGGGCTCAGAGAGGACCCCTTTACTAGGAGGCAGAGTCGGGGTGCGCTCGAGGCGCTCGCTGTGAGCTTTGCTTCCCCCGTGTGAGCTTTGCTTCCCCCGCGCCTCTCGAGAGCCTGCTGTGTTCACTGCAGTGCCCTCACACCGTGGGTGGGCGGTGTCTGCTGCCGCTGCTCTGCCCAGGGCGACGCATCTCTGTTCTGTGCCTCGGGCTGATAAGACTTTGTTTCGGGGGAGCGTTCATGTTTGCACATTTCCAGCGCCTTGAGTACAATTGCAATCTGAAAGGCCATCTCCCCCCCCCCCCTTCCGAACCTTCAAACTACAAACAGAGCAGGCTTCGTAGTGCGCCCACTACTGCCGAGGAGCACAGTGGGCGGCCGAGGGCGGCCAGGGAAGGCTTAAACCAGGAACACTTTTCGAGAAACACAAATATAGCGTTTTGATTACAGTTGGGTGGGGAGAGAAACTGAAGGTAGAAAACTACAAATGATAGCTTGTTTTGATTTTTATGCTACTGCCAAGCAGCTCAAGACATGAGATGGGCCATCGGCCATTCCTCCCTGTTCAGCCAGAGCGTGTTACTGCATCAGGGGTTTAGCGTTGCATTTAAGGTCAACCCATCCTTAGCTTCACATTGATAGAAGGTGAAAGAGAGGACCAACCAGGTCCCTGAATCTCACCCACACCCTATTTTGGCCGGCATCAACTTTTTGACCCAATCTAGCGTGACCAGTTTCTCGCATTTGGCGCTTTGCGCTTCTTTTGGCGCTATAAACATAATTTATTTTTAAAATAATGTATCCGGTTCCGTACATCTGCTTTTTGTCGTTTTGATTTCTCTTTGAATATTAATTTTCTCTGTTTTATAAATTGCAGTGTAAATGTTATTACTTTGTTTATTCTACTTAATAATTGTTTGGTACTAATACATGTTTTACACTTGCTTCTCCTAAGTGAAACGTGTCTGTCCTGTGCGACTGCTACCAATGGTTGAGCTCAGGTTTAAATCACTGAGACCCAGCTGGACCCAGAAAGGAATAGTTCCATTATTACTTCAAGAGGACACAGTGAAACATTTGGCTAAAATGCTCCCAGATAATCATTATGTACACAAACAGGCCTTAAAGAAATGGGATTATTTCCAATCCGAATCTGTGGAAATCATGGAAAATGTGTCTTTTTTTTAATACAAAAATGATGGCTATTTGTGGGGGAAATGGGGGCCCTTTGTGTGAAAACTTTGTACAAGATATGCTTTTGGAATAGCACTCGTAACTTAGCATGCGTTTAGTAAACATGCCATTACAACGCAGTCGTTAGAACGACTGCGTTGTTAGTTCGCATACCTTTACTACGCAATTCGGAACAACGAATTGCAGTAGGGGGCGCTGGATGTTGGGATAGTATAATTTACTATTCCAACTCCAGTCTGTGCGGACACTAGGGAAGGTGTTGGATTTTAAATCCAACACCTTCTCCCCCCTAACGCAAGTCGTTGTTCCGACTTGCGTAGTAAAGGTATGCGAACTAACAACGCGGTCGTTCCAACGACCGCGTTGTAATGGCATGCGAAGTATCGCATGCGAAGTAAACGCTGTTTACCATGCTTTTGTGCACATATCCAGGCTCTAGTTTAACAATATTGGCTGAAACCAAATCTCCTGCACGCAAAAATAGCAAAAGTGTAAGTGTTCATAAAGCAGAAATTATTTAAAATGTGGAAAGCATGCTGATCGGGATTTCTATTTATTATTCTTTAAAAATCACATTTACACAATCTTAACTATACATCAGTACCTAAAACACCAATTGTAATAATTTATAAAATTATAGATGGGTAACAGTGAATTATGGGTATGTTTTTCACCCAGGGGTTCTGGGTGGCATTAAATACTCAAAAAGAGCAAAACACGACTTGTCTATGATGGTATTCAGAACCCAGAGGTGAAAAACATCCCTGTAATCACTTTTTACCCATCTGTAATTTTATGTTATGTATGGACTCCAAAATCAACCTGACCCTGCTTGCAACTGCTACGCAGTGACAGGAGCAGTGGGGGAGCTACATATGACATGGCCTCTGCTATTTATCCCCGTCGCAAAAGAAAAAAAACAAAAAAATCCTTAGCTGCCATCCCTGAGCAGCTCCCACCCCCGCCTCTGCCTGCTTCCCCGCCTGCTGTTGTGCTTTCAGCTTTCATTCTAAGCAGAGAAGCAGAGGTGGCTGACAGGCTCTCAGAGGGGTCAGTCAGTCAGGACTGGAAGGCACAACAGTGGGAATCCAGTTTTGCTATCAACTGTTGTGATGTCATAGATTATGAGATACCAAAACTGAAATAAATGATAGAGGCTCACTATGAGAGCATGCATAACAAAAGGAATGTAAAATAGTGTTAGGTGAACTCTAAATAGTATTTGACACTATCTACTCTTAACCTGTGGTCCGGCGTTCTGTGCGGCTTCGCAACACCTACTCAGGGGGTGCTTAGAAAATTAAATAATATTAAAACTTTGATATGGTGTATATAAATAAAGATGCTAAATGTAAGACTCAAAATGTTAAAATGTTCTGTAAATGAGAAGGAATTTGAATGGGAGACTACAAGTGAAGCTTGCATCCTCAGATCGGTACTGTGGAAGATGAGGGGCCTCAATTGAATTTAGAAACGCTCCGACCTTCCCATTGAAAATACAATTTGGATTTTTCATATTTGTTTGTGAAATAAATAAAATATGTAAGTACTTGTGTATTTGTTTGATGACTTCGTGTTTATTTATGTTTGTGCATTGTTTTACGGTTCAAATCCACAAAATTGTTTAGGCTGGGGTCACTGGATTCTAAAAATTACTCTTGGGGCCGTGGTGGCCGACACAAACAAACACAAGCGGGGCTTGTGGAGAGGGTGCCGGGGGCAGGAGGCGAATGGGGGGAGTGCGCGGAAAGGGAATTAATACGAATAATTTATAAACAAACACTTAACTGGTGCTGCTGGCTGCCTCACTCTCCTCTGCTGCCAGTTCCTGGTCCCAGAAGTCCCTGGGACAGTATCACGGACTCCCCATCCAATCCCTGCACTGCGCCCAGCATGAGAGCAGCGAGCGGACCGGCCTGAGCGGGTTGGATTAATGCTCGCTCAGGCACAGGGAGTCTGTGCTGTTTCTCCGACCCGGCTAAATACTGGCAACAATATCCACTGTGATTGGCACCCATGGTCTCCTTGCTAATTCCCACTCCTCTTCTGTAGCCTGAATGTCTCTGTGGAATAGCTTAAAAATATCAAAATTCTGTTTTTTATTTGGTCTGAAAGATATGACCCCAAGGCCATAGCCAACCCCATATATGGCAACTTCTTTGTATGATGAGCGTTATCCTTCTCCTCAACTCCCTTTAACCCCCTTTTTAGGTCTCGCCTACGCAGCGCGCATGCGCTACTTAGGAGACCTTTAGCCGTCGTTCAGCTCTTTTTCGAAGCACATACTCGTGCTTTTGGCGGCATACACCTTGCGGGAGCGCGCAGGGGCGCGCCACAAGAACGAGTATGTGCTTCGACAAAGAGCAGACTGCTCTCCCCAGTGCACATGCACCACTCGCGGGTGCCCCCCTCCGCCTCTCACTCCCGTTGCAGCCTGCACACCACTCAGCCGGCTCTCAGTTGAACATCTCTTTAAGGTCACGCGCTTTATGAACCAAGACAATAACAATCACGTCGGATGTTTTAAGGTACAGATGCTGAGATTGTCTGTATATCAACGATCAAGTACACCTTATTTATATTCGCACGTTCTCGTTAGCCTGCCGTCACTGCGTCGCTCATAACCAAACTTGCCTGTGCCATATGACTATTTTGTATTTAGTGAGTTTACATTACATCACATTTTACAGTTTGATTTGTCCTGAGGTCTGAGTCGTCTGACATGTGTGTGAGGGCTACACGGGTAATCTCTAGCCAGTGCACTTGAAAGGAAATTTTCTTTTTACAAAATGGAATGTCTTTCCACTTGTCCACCTATTTTTTTTTTTTAATCAAATTTGAATTCATTGAATCCACACGCTCTTTTGTGCACTGCGTCCAGTGAATGTCTGCTGAAAGTCTTCGAGGCATGCTTTATTCATTTGGCTCCTAGTTACAGTGCGCTATTCACGGAAGCTTAATTATTTACATTTCATTTTTCATTTGATAACTTTATTTCGGTCGAAAAGACCATAAAAGTACACATACATACATAATCGATTATATAAATCCTGATAAGACAATAAATAACATTCAGAGTTAAAAGTTTAAAAAAAAAAAAGATTAAACTACAAGTCATCAATATGAAGTGTTTACGTAAAAAACGTTTGTCTCCTACGCCACATACTGTAGAGATAGCGGGATACAGCAAAAACAATAATTGGATCAGTATCATAACTTAGGGTCCTACAAGCCTGTTTAAAATGGCGAAAACCCAGATTCCTGCAAATGGGAATTAGCCAACTTTTCCTAATTTGATGGTAAGCAGGACAAAAAAAAAAAAGCACATGTGCAACAGACTCTAATTTGTAATTGCAAGCAGGACAACTTTCCAAATTTCGTACTTGCCACTTAGAGGAAAAGGACCTAACCGGTAAGGTACCATATCTTAATTGAATATACAATTTGCGAGCAAGTGGAGGTTCTATTTGATCCATGAATTTCTCAAGTTTAGGATCTTTATTTACAGTTGTGTAACCCTCTGTTCCCACAGCTTTCAATACACCAGCTCGAATTTCGCAGCACAGGTGCACTTGCTACTCCAAACGTGGTTTAAGTTTTCTTAGCAGGACTAGTAGCTCAGAAATATTCCTGGGTGTAATTAGCATAGTTTAGTTTTACTCTTGTAATGCGACATTCCCAAAACTTTGCTATAGTGTTCAAAGTGGACGCCAGGGCATATTTCATGCTAAACTACAGCTCCAAATGCCAGTTTTGCACTTCACATAATTTTGCTGTAATTACGCAAAAGCAAATTCTGTACATTTCGCACACCTATACTCCAAGATAAGTGTATACAGACCTTGAAGGAGGCCAGGCTGTTCAGCCATTCTGTTGCTGTGAGCCCAAAGTTAAAAGAAACAAGCATTGGCATAGCCAATAGGTCTCGCCTTTGGAACCTTATAAGTGTTTAGTCATCCAGCACAATATCCTTGGTGCAACAACATCAAGTGTTGCATGGCTAAAAACTTATAAGGTCCCAAAGGTGAGACCTATTGGCTATGCCAATGCTTGTTCTTTATTCATCTTGTCATCACATTGTAGTTCCCTATCACACCTACATCCTTCCTTTGTTTTCTTTGTCCCAACTGTATGGTCCTCGTTCATTGTGTCTTTTTCCCTTACCACCTTATCTCTCCCATCAACGTTAATTACACCATCACCAACCCCCACTGAATTTGGTGTAAATTTAACAGGTTCTTGATCATGGGCATTCCATTCCGACCACCAAGAAAGTTTCTTTCTTTGCTCAGAAGGCACTTCCCTGCTCGCTGACCAACTCCTTTGTGTCCTTCCTCTGCAATAAGTGGTGTTCCTGACGTCCGCTCCTGACTACTGGAATGCACCAAATCTTCCTCTGTACACCGTTAAACTTTAAGCCCCTTCAGTCATCATCTTCTGCCTCACCTCTCCTCACTTACCACCACTTTCCTTCAATTCATCTTCTTCCCATAATCCATTTCCAAAACATCATCTCCCTCTCTACCGTACTCACCACTCTTTCCCGGTCTCGCAATGTCTCGTACACCACCATCATATAAACTCCACTCTCTAGTTGATATGGGCTGTGGTGAGTCACCTTATTCCCCACAGCAGGGGCAGCTGCCTCAGTCTCGCCCTGTGCTTCATGCCAATGGCCAGGAGCCGTATTCGACTCCGTTGGTCTGCGGATACAGTCTCCAGACCTATCCGCTGGTATCTGACTTGCCTTGCCCCCCAGGCCGCTCAAATCTGAGAGGTCTCCATTGCCAGTGGTCACTGGAGCTGTAGCGACTCCTACCTGACCTATCTGTCCTGTCTTTCTACCGCTGGTATCCAAACACACTGACTCTTCCACCTGGTTGTATCTATCTGTCCGTGAGCATCTGGCCCCCGGCTAAAAAATGGATCAGAATATGGACTGCAGAATATTTCGCCTCTTTCCCAACAGTGACATCATTGATCATTCTCTACACATTGCCTCCAAATCCGTCAACTGCGCAGCCTCTCCTGTTGTTTGTCTCACTTCAACTACCACACTGTGACCATGAGGAATCGGGGCTGGTAATTCTTCATTCTCCAAATTTACATGAACTTTACCATTGGGAACTACTTTTCCCATCATCCCACCTTTAAAAGCATCATTGTTTCCAGAAAATTAAGCTTGTTCAGTACTCAGCGCCACCTGCTGGCTCACCTGCATTATCGTGTCATTATTAAGCTCCCTGTACCCAGGCCAACCCACCTTCTCAATGATCCAAACTTCTTCCCAACCTGCCGGCTGACTGTCATGATGCCACTGTTCTTTTGTTCCTGCCCCTGCTGATCTCGGCTTGACTCCGCCCTTCTTCTTATGACTGCAAATGTGTTCCCGCTGCAGATGCGGCCATGAATTCCAGACTTCCCGGTGCTCACCATTGCCCCACGCCATTCGCCAGTCTTCAATTCTCCAGGTCGGCTGTCATCCTTCTTGGAGGGAATATTTCTCTCTACACTGTGGTGTCTTGTTGGACACGTTCTAGTGTTCCAGCATAGATTAGTTTACCAGGCACTCTTTTGACGGCTGACATTTACACCCACCCCAAACCCAATCAACAAAGGTATCACCGGTCTGGTGACCCTGCCAATAAAAGAGCCCAAGTGAACATGCATGTGGCCAGTTACAGTACAACAGCTATGTGTCTGTGTCACTCATTTGCATAGCATGTGTGCCCAGGGCCCACACCTCCACATTGGCGATGAGGATGCAATCCATAACCACGCATACAAAGCACAATAGACCACACCTGCAGGAAACAAGAACAACGCGACCCGCAGTCGAGGAAAGCTGCTGTGGTATTGTGACAAGTGGCTGCAGTTCCACCTATTGGCAAACGGGGTTACCACTCCTGAACAAAGCACTCAGTCTACAGAACGAGGTGGCCTGACGGGCTTTAAGTTTGGTAAAAGACAAGTTGCACAGCCGCCTGCATGACAATCAATGGTCCGCTGTGCCCCTCCAAGCACAGGAAACGGGAGAGCTCCCCCCTGCACTCATACATATAGGGCCCTTGGCAGCTGCATCTGCAGCAGGAGGAAACCCCGATTGCCTCCAGCGGAGAGTGCGTCTCATCTTTAGTGCCCTGGTCCCCTGCACGAGACAGGAGATGTGCAGGCAGCGTGAAGAGCTCAGCACCAGCACCGCACCAAGAACAGCAAGGCACAAGGTGAGCCCAGCAAGGCAACTTCAGCGCACACCCTCTAGCGGCTGGCTGCCGCTTCCAAAAGAAACAACCTGACTTTGCCTTGATGGAGAGACCCGCCAAGAGAGCGCCAAATGCCCTGGTTGGCTGCCTGTTATTGCTGCAAGGAAAGGCGAGACTGCAAACCCCTACAAAGAGCTCCAAGAAGCCGAAAGCTGACCCAGCCAAGAAGTCTGTCAAGAGTCCATTGAAGCCAAGGGCAGCCAAGCAGCAAAGCCAAAAATCTGCAATCCATGTTGGTCAGCCAGCAAGCCTACAAAATGCACAAGAAGGTATGTTGCTCGTCCGTGTCCCCAGTGGCTGTCCGATGCCACAGCAAGCAAGGAGAAGAACAGGCACCCAGGGGGTGAACAGCCACCACCACAAGGTAAGGAACAGGCACCCAAAGCACCAGCAGAGGGCACTAGCTGAGAGACTGTCCACTAGCCCCACCAAGTAGTCTTGAGGCGCAAGCACTATGCCCCTGAGTGAAAAAGAGAAGATGGAAGGAAGGTGACCCTTCATCCATGAAGCAGGGAATCAAGAAGATCCCTGAGGAAGGAATAGGAAATGCGATAGATCCATGAGGAAAGAAGATGCAGGTGAACAGGGAGCCAGCTGAGGGCACCCTCAGAGACAATGGCAGTCATAAAAAGGGCCTGGTTGCCTACCATATGCCTGCAAGAGATGCTGCTGTTGATGTCATGAGGATGAAGACTGGCACTCCTCCCCACAATGAGACAACCAAGGAGCTGCCTGCCATCTATCCGGTACCCATAACCAGTGCCCCCAGCACTCCCAGCGCTCCCCAGAGACAAGAAGGGAGAAAAGGCCTAGCATGGCCTGAATGCAGAAAGGAGAGAGTCTACATCTCAACTGCTAAAGCAACCCCCGCAGTGGGCCAAAGACTTTTAAGGGAGTGGCCCCAACACTGCCATAAGACTGTGACGCACAGTGGCCCATCACAGGCATAAGGAGAGTGGCACATCCCCAAGTGGCAGCCTGCCACCACCGCAAATGGTAGGAGAATCTCGTCCCTTACAGAGATCCTGTGCTGCACCCGGAATGCCTTGTCGATGAGAAGAAATGTATAGAAGAGGCTTCAGACTGGATCCATCAAACTATACCTACCTTCACTACCATCCACAAAATGTCTGACGCACATACAAGAATGCACCCAGTCCTACAGACAGCACTGGGCCTGCTAGTGGTCAAAGACGGGAGAAGATGAACAGTCCAACTAATGTGACTGAGCTGGCAGGAGATCCCAGTGTGCAGAACTGGCAAAACGTGGCCTGACGCCACCTCACACAAGGTGAAGAGAACACATGTGATGCGTTGCGGGAAGCCACATCACAAACAAGAACCGAGGAAGAAAGAGAAGTGTGTGACTAGACTTCTCACACTGGAGAAGAGTGTGTGACCAGACCTGTCACAATGAAAGGGCCGGACAACCAGAGATGAGAATGAGCACAAGATCACAGGGTGAAGAGACGGAGGACTTGTATCACTACCTGAGAGTGCACCTACAGACACAAGTCAGCCCTTGGAGTGCAGCGACCGCACTGGAGACAGCCCAGTGGGAGTACCGAACGTAAGCCGCCTGAATGCCCAAACCACATATCTACCCCATGCTTCACAGTTTGACCATTCAGCCCCATGTCACAGCTGCTTGAAGCAGATGGCATCCCTTCTAGCAACTCCACATGCCAAAGAAGAAGAAGGGACTGCACCAACGACATAATAAGTCAAGTGGCCACGAAGTCCCTCCAGTCATCTGCACTTTGTGCAATTCATCGCCACCTGTCGTCCAGGTCCTCTAATGGAAAACACACCACTGTTGCATGTGCGTCACCCGATCCAAAGAAGTAGCATCTCATCACCAGCGTGGAGCCTCATGCCCGCAAACATCCAGAGACCAGTGAGGCGCTCCTGACAACGTGAGAGGCCAAGTGTCCAGAGACTGTCTTGTGGCCCACCGTTAATGGATCCAGTTGGTTAGCACCCCGACCATGAGTCATTTACCCTTGCGGTTTCATCAGCGATCCTACAGCGGCCCCCAGGTGGCCCAAAAGCTGTCCCACCCAGTTAGCGTGGTCCTTTGGCAACCCAGCAGAAAGGTCTCAACGACACCCCTGTACGAAGGTATGCTGATATGATAGATGTTCTGGAAGCTGCTCCACCAACAAGATACCAGGAGGCACCAGGATTTCAGAAGAAGGCATCACAAGTATCGGCAATGCCATCTCAGTCCTGACAAGACTTGCCTTTACAGGATCAGGGCACCTACAGAAGAAAGCTCCACAGCAGAATCCACCAACGCTCCTGATGCATCAAATTTTGAACCTATTTGATACCATCTTCATCACCGCAAGATCACGCAGGACTGAACAGTGTGTGAGTAGCTATTTGTAGGAGAGTAGGATCTGCTTCACATGGGTACCCCCACTTTTTGCTGGTGTTTCACTGTTTTTCGACCTTAGTCTGGCTGTGGCCCTGCTAATCAGGACCACAGCCTAGCTGCTTCCTCTCTAAAAACGTTTCCATGTACATTAGGTACATATCTAATTGGATTCTCGAGTGCCTTATAAGCCCCTAGTATATGGTATACTATGTACCTAGGGCATAGGTACCTCACCAGGGGTTGAAGCATGTATTATGCCACCCCTGGGAAGCACTCCAAAATGGCACCACAGGTCTGCTACTGCAGCCTGGGTAAGGATGTGCTTGCACCCCTTACTGTGGTATAGGCTACCTATAGCCACATATATATATATACAGACACATATAAACCTATAAGCCACTCCTATGGCAGGCCTTGACAATCCTGAAGGCAGAGTGCTTGGTTTTGTGTGAGAGGGTGCCCAAGCATGAGCTGAGCCCCTCTGCAGCTTTCGTAAATACTTCCTTATGGCTGTTCTGTGATATAGCCATACCATATACTCTTAAGTGCATTATAACCTTGCGGTAAATTCTAACTTTGGAATTGCTGCATCAAAACATGTTGTGTTTGGTGTCAAACGCTTTGGAGTACTACCCCCCCCCCCCACCAGTTCTGGCGGCAGGGGTAGCATTCCACTCTTCTAGAGGGAGAGACATGTTCACACTGGTCTAACCCGGTAGGACTTTCCAGAGCCCTGGCATCACCAAATGGATGCCTCTGCCACAGAAATGGGTCTGGCCTCCTGCTGCTGACCGAAACTCCAGCAGGGGAGGCCTGGACATTAGGTTTCCTGTCCCAGGGAGGTGTAACCACCTCCCCAGATAGGCAGATGTGTATTGGGGCTGGGCGGGAGCACTCTCTGGTGCTTTGAAGTGCTGCACTAGGGGCACACTTAGTGTCCCTGTGCATAGTCCAGCTCAAACCGGTTGCAGGGGCTACTTGCCTCTGCTCTGGTGCGAAACTGGACAAAGGAAATGGGTGTAACCACCCCTCTTTCCAAACCCTCCCATAGGTGGGTCCCTAGAGTATGTCCAACCCCCAAACTTAGTATAATTATGGGAACCCAGTCCTTGCGACTTTAGATTACCCTGGACGAAACTCTGCAACATTGGACCTTCGATGTTCTATCCTGACTATAAGACTGAAGAAATCTCCCTTGAGGTCAAGGAGTGACTCCCCTGCTTGGCAGGCACCAAAGAAGCAACTGACTGGTCTACATCGCTGAAGCTCCCGCCGGACGCCGAAGTCTTTGCATCCCATAGGTATATTTCCAGACTTGCCCAAGGCTACCCTGAGTCCACAGCAAAACTGAGGCCCGTAGCTATTGTGTGTGACGTGGAACCGTGACCCCTGGACACCATGAACTTTTGCAGCAACACTATCTTCCTGGTCCTCTTTGAAGTTGAGCTTTGGGCTCCGAGTAGCCCCAGCCTTGAGCACCTCCCGCACTGAAGATTGTTGGCCTCCACTCCACGAGTGACCAGGGGGCCCATTTCAAGTGCGACCACTTGAGGCTCCTTCGCGATCACTAGCCCATTGGTTAGCAGGTCGCCGCAAAGGCAACTCCTCTTTTAATTGGGCTATCCTGGTTGCTCCAGACATGCCCTAACTTACCCTTGCTGGATGAGTCCCTAAGACCTTGCTGGTCTGCACCGCAGTCCTTTCTCTGAATTCCAGTGACTTGCTGTTGCCAAGGCTTGTTGGATCCAATCTGGTCGCCGACACCGCAGCACTTGACAAAATTTGTGGTCCAGCTCGAATCCGGCTTGTGGACTTCGTCGACGCCTCCTGGACCTTGTGGCAAGAAGAGTCAAGACACCCACCAACTCACCTGAAGCACCCGACATCTGTGGGCATTGGTCCATCCTGCCCTCGGTCACTGGCTAGTGACCCAGACTCTGTCCCCTCTGCTTTCAGGTTCCTTACATCCTAGATCCAGGTTTGGATCTCTTCGGACACTTCTCCTCTTCACGGCAGCAGCAGTTCTTTGCAGGCTTCCATTGCAATCGACGACGCGACCCGACACCAAAAGACACCCATGCACCCGGTTTCCCTGGGTGAGGTAACTCGAGTACTCCAGTGTTCCTGTGGGTGCTAACCCTAGAACTTCTTAAGTCCAAAAGGGTTTGGTCCTGACTCAATTAGAAGTGTCCCTAATCTTAAAATTTCCAACCCCAGACATTGCCCATAGAAGATAACGGGAACCCACGGTTGTGTTTACACAATGCAAACAGTCCCCGTGGGTCCCCTGTGTCACTACCTTGGGTGGTTCCTTGGGGTCCCAATGATTCTACAGGTTCTAAGCCTTTTGTCTATTCCAGTCGTGGTTCTTATACCACTTTTTTGGTATATGGTTTGGTACGCCCCTAGGGCCCAAACGTGCATTTGTGCTATTACTGATAATTGCTAACTTGTAAACAAAGTACTTCGAACTCCAGTCTCATAAAGAGCCTAGAGGGGTGTGTTTTAACCTAAATATAAATATTTTGAATATATACCCGGTGTGGTTGTCTTTTCATTTGATCATTCAAGAGATTATAGACTGGTAAAACAAGCTTCTTTACATTCCTTCAAGACTTAACCTGAAGGCTGCTCTCCATAGCTACCACTAGGATAGCTTTCAATAAAGGTTGTCTTTACCCAATTCACCATAAGGTTTTGTTTGGACTGATACAGGGTTCCCACTAGAACTAGTGGACAGCATATATCAGGCCAACTTCTCACAACATTGATCCATCTAACATGCAGTTAAAGAATCCAGACTACATTGACACAGTGCTTGTGCCCATGGGTAGCTGCTTAAACTATGGACGAGTGTTGAGATGCACAGATGCTCCCAGCTGCTGCTGTCCTGCGGACTGCCGCTCGAGGCTGTGAGGCTGTGCTGTTTAAGTTGTTTTTATTCATTCCCACAGGTTGGACTTTGTATTGTTTAATGTAAATTTGGGTAGAATGTAGTGTCCTGCTGGACATGTTCTAGTGGAATCGTTTATCAGCTACACTTTTGAGGGCAGGGCTTTGCACCCACACCCATCCAAAACCGGCATCGTAGGTCTGGTGACCCTGCTAATAAAAGAGCCTGAGTGCACGTGCTCATGGCGAGTTACCAGTACCGCAGCTATGTGTCTGTGCCACTCATTTGCGCATCATGTGGGACCAGGAACCACAACACCACATACACTCGCTCCAATAGGCAGAGTGCATTTATTGCCACACTTAAGGCGACTTCTGCCCATCGGCAGTTCCTAGGTGGGAGTCGAGGAGTGGAGGAGCATTACTCCCCACACTGCTGGGCAGAAAGCTCCAAAAAATGAAATTGTAATAAAATGATTTTAATACCATTTTATTTTTGACACATCCTGCCAGCAAACAGAGTGTGTGGGCAGGGCAGGGCCAGTGTGTCACTGCTTCTGATGATTGGCAGCAGTGAGGAGTGGCCACTTAAGTTTACATTGCACATGTTGGTTTGTCCTGCTACCTTGCTACAGCCAAACCGACAAATGGACAGCTAGGTTAGAGAGCAGGCACAGACCTACAGTTCCTTTTGGAGCGTGGGGCTAGTTCACTCGAGCCAATCAAGACGCTTTAGAACAGCGTCTTCATTGGAGAAGAGATTTGGCTTTGGGCTTCCAGCTCGGAGGACATGCTGTAGAACAACAAGGAAGTACTGTAGAACATTGAGCGGCAGTGTAAGGTAAGTGATTTGTTTTATGTATATATTTTGTTAACCCCTTCTGTGCCACGCCCTTTCCCCCTCCTGTGCCGGGCGTTTAATTAGTGGGTGGGGTTCATGACGAGATAGTCTCGTCATGGGCACAGCGCGACCGTGCTCCATGACGAGACTATCTCGTCATGGGCACAGAAGAGGTTAATGTGTATATTATTGTGTATTTGTTATGTGCATTAGGTGTATGTGTTATGTGTATATACATATATGTATATTATATATATATATATCAGAGACTGAACACCAGGTGATCTGAGACAGCAGTCATCAGAGACTGAAAAGCGGGTGCTCTGAGAGAGCAGTAATCTGATGCTGATTGTTTAAGTTATGTTGTTTAGGGATTGTACGCTCATGTTTTGTCTAAGAGAGTGTTAGACTTAGCATCTTTTGGTGTGTTTCCCCTGAGTTTTTGCTTTCTGACCTCCCAGTTTTGACTGGCTTAGTGTCTCTGCGCACTTTTTTCACTGCTGATCAGTGGTAAAGTACAAGTGCTCATGTTGTAAACTGTGTTATGGATTGGTGTTTCCATGATTGGCATATTTGATTTACCTGTCAGTCCCTAGTAAGGTGCACTGAGCGTGCCAGGGCCTGTAAATCAAATGCTGTTAGTGGTCTGCAGCACTAGATTGTGCCCCTCACGCAAACGTCCTGCAAATGTAACTCTGGTCTGCCATTGCAGAGCCTGTGTGCAGTCTAGGACTGCCATGTTGACTTGGCAAGTATATCCACTTGCCAGGCTCCAGACTTCCCTTTTCTTACATGTCAGTCACCCCTAAGGTATGCCCAAGGTACCCCTGGGAAAAGAGCAGCAAAATGACAATGTCTCAACTGGTAAATCATGTAAGGGAACTGTTTAAACAAGAAATGTAATTATATAGCACAAGAAAGGGACAAAGGAGACCAGGGGGGGCGGGGGTGAAGAGTTGTTATTTGTAGATAGAAGCACAAAATACAACTAAATTACAGTAACCAAAACAACCATATGCGTACTGGGGGTGTCGTGGTGAGTGAACGGCGCAGTGACACAAGTGATAAGGCAACAACGTGGAGCGGCGAAAAACAAATTAAACAATGGGGGTCAAACAAAAGTATTTACAAGGTATTTACAGTCACAAAAAATTCCATTATTTGTGAATGACCCTTTAAGTGCCGCAAGTGGCGTTGTAGAGTCGACGGCGTTTCGACCTCTTTAGCTTGAGGTCATCATCAGGACTATGGTTAGACGATTCATAAAGGTGCTTCTGTTGGCAAGGAGGGGAGGGTTCAGAAGTTCGAGGTGAGTCAAACACGTGTGGCACAACAGCGTCAAGGAAACAGTAGACAGGTTATTGTGGGGCGTATCGTTAATGATTGTTCGTGCGCTTGTGAGGAATTAAGGGTGTACGGCGTACTTGGCAGTGCTCAGAGGAGTTGGTTCAGCGAGCGAGGAAATCGGGTCCGGCTGTGGATAGGGATCGAAGCAGTCCGGAATGAGGGGCCGAGAGCAAGTCCGGTATCAAGAGGCCTTTGGGACGAATGAAGCGTCTCAACCAAGGTACCCCTGTGGGCAGGGTGCAGTGTATGTGAAAGGTAGGACATGCCCTGGTGTGTGTGGCATGTCTTGATAGTGAATTACTGCCAATTTCATTTTTCACTATTGCAAGGCTAACTGCTCCCTTAGGACAGAATGGGGTGTTTGTTTATAACATCTTAAAAACATAAATGGCCCTGGGAACTAGGTAGAAAAATAAAGTTTAGTATTCCTGAACTCAGAATCTAAAGATGCATCTTATAGTGAAGGTGATATTTACATTCTGTGTTTGAAAATACCAATTTTAGAAACTAAGTTTTGCTTGCTCAGCCATCCAGTAGGCCTCTGCTGGGGTTGTGGATTGACTTGGTTTTGGATGACAGGGGCTGGGGAGAAGCCATGGATCAAGATAGTTTAGGTGGATCAGGAAAGGGCTGAATAGATGTGGGCTACATTAGAGTAGGGGGAGGAGATTTCCTTTCACCTGAATGAGCCTGGTTTGCCTCTGACAATGCCGTCTCCACATCCTGCCAGGAAGCCACACCAGAGATAGTGGAACTGGTTCTGGCTGGGCACAGACACTCTCTGCCTGAAAGGACAAATTATTTTGGGTTATAAAAAGTGGAGTCCAAACCCCTGAACTTTAGAACTCCTTTGGACCAAGAAGACTGCCAGAAGAGGGGCGCTAGGTGGCGCACGACCGACATGGCCGCGCGTCTGTGAGGCTCCTGCCCAGCCGAGCAGGAGAACATACATTATCCCGATCCTAAGCCGGAGAAACTTCTGACCAAGGGGTCCATCGCCTGGCGGAGGGGCTTCTGAACCGTATGGTACCAAATTTGCCTACTGGGAGGCTCCCGTTCTGGTGGTGGCCGCCGTCGTGGACTGGACAGGCCCTGCGCGCCCTCTATCATGTTTGGGAGGCGGGCGGCCGGAGCGGCCTGACCGGGAGAGGCACTGGGGCCGCCCCTGTGACGGCACCTGGCCTGGGCGACCTGCGGAGGAGAGGAGCCAAATATCCTACCCTGTGGACCCCCGCTGGGGAGTGGACGGGGGAGGCCGTTACCTCCGCTGCGGTGCACTGACCTGGCCGAGGCTGCGGGACGCGGCGCGCTCTGGGGCGCACCTGGCTGACTGTCTCCGAGGTCCCCCCCCCTATACCCGCCTGGAGCACCGCGACGGTGGAGCTGCCTCTTGAGGGGTGCGTGCGGCGCAGCTTCTGCAGTCCAGCCGAGGGCTCGGATGGCGGCGGCCATCTTACTTGATTAGCGGGGAGAGATCGTGGCCCAGGAGCACTGGGCTGTGGGACCTGCGGCCGGAGCAGAGGCGCTGAGCTTGGAGGTGCACCCCCCCCTTTGGGATCATCTTATGTGCAGGTACTGGCTGCGAGCGCGGGGAGACTGCTACGGACTGGGCTGATTGGAGTGAGGCGGCCCTGGTCCGCCGGCGTGTGGCGGCCTTGCTGCATACCTCCCTGGCGGGGGTGCTGCCTCTCGTGGGGCACGCGCGCAGCCGCTTCCACGATCCTGCTGGGGGCACAGACGGCGGTGGACACCTTATGGGCTGACAGCTGGCTTTGCGGGGAGATTGAAGTGCGGAAGCTCCGGCTGGTGAAGCTCGCGAGCGGAGCAGAGCCACCGAGATTGTGAATACACCCCCCCCCTGGGATCACTATACTGGCGGGGACCGGATGAGAGCACGGGGTGACTGACACAGACCGGACTGCATGGTGCGAGGAGGCCCTGGTCTGCTACATAAGAGAAGGGGATTGTACAGGTGGAGGAGTGAGTGACTGGCCTGCTACAGATTTCCAGGGCACGCCGCTTGAGTGCCGCGCGCCTCTATACCCGGATTTTCGACAGCGTAGGTGGTTTGCGAGGCCTGCAGGATGGGACGCAAGGACGCGAAGCAGGGCAAGCTACCCTTTGAACCACGCGGGGCGCCTCGGTCGGCCTCGCGGGAACGGGCTGAGCAGAGTGCCTCGGAACCACAGGAAGAAGACTGGAAGGCCCTTCTGCTGGGCATGAAACACAGCCTTGCGTCCATTGGAACCAAGCTGGACACGATGAACGAACGCATGGAGGCAGTGGTGCATAAACTCGATCAGCACGAGGAGCGACTCAAGGAGGCTGAGACCAGAGTCTCTACGCTGGAGGACGGAGCTGCGTCCAGTCGAGGACACATGCTGCAAATGGATAAACTCTTGAAGATAATATCAGACAAAAATGAAGATTTGGAAGCTCGTTCCCGGAGGAACAACGTCCGCATTCTTGGCCTGGCGGAATCCACAAATGTGGGGCGAATGGAGGACTTTGTGGAACGTTTGGTGGTGGAACTATTTGGTAGGGACTCCTTCTCTGCGCACCTAACTGTGGAAAGGGCGCATAGATCCTTGGGGGCCCGGCCTCCTCCGGGAGCCCCGCCGAGGCCGGTCATAGCCCGGTTTTTGAACTACCGGGACAGGGACGCAGTCCTCCGCCTTGCCAGGGAGAAAAAGCAAGTACCATATGAGAATACCATGCTGGCGTTCTACCCGGACTTTACTCAGTCGGTTCAAGAGGCCAGGCGCAAGTTCTCTGCCGTTAAAAAGAAACTTCAGGAACAGGACATCACATACGCTATGCTTTATCCAGCGAAATTACGGATCACGCATAAAGGCTCACAACACTTCTTCCAGAATCCGCAGCAGGTGGAGGAATACCTAAAGCGCAGTCGACGTGTGGCCGCTGAGGACCCGGGAGCGCGGAGGCGCTCTGGGACGGACTCCCCACTGCCGGACCCGGATTGGAGCCTCCCTCGGGCGAGGGGCCCCACAGGACCACTGCGGGACTCTGAACTGGTATAGATGGACATACAGCTGGTGATGTATTAACTTTTCTTGGTTTCTGCCGGTCTCCGGAATGTATTCCTGCTCGGCGCCTCCCTGCCGTCCCGCGACAACTGCCCACGTAGTGGTGGAGCGGTGAGTGGGTGCAAGTAAGGCAGGAGGTGGGTGGTCGTGTGCCCGAGCGTTCCCTATGTGGGCTTTCCCCGAACACCTGAAGTTGTGGGGTGGGCATTGTGAAACAGTGCCGTTTGTTGGGGTGGGGGGGATTCTGTACTCGGCGTGTTGGGGTTGCCGATGTGGGAGTTGTTAAGAAAGGGGTTGGGTGTTCGACACTTAGTTATGGTAGGTGAGGCCACTAAGATAGCTGCAACAACGACAGATTCCTCGAGGTTACACTATGGCGACTGGCAAGAGGGAGGCTAGTGGATTGAGGATAGTGACATGGAATGTACGGGGCCTGAATAACCCTAGGAAAAAGAGGCAGGTACTGGGGTACTTAGATCGCCACCACATTGAGATAGTACTGTTGCAGGAGACCCATCTTGGCCCTGGCGGCACCCCTTTATTTGCCTCACGATGGGCGGCGCATCGTTGCTTTGCAAACTACTCTAGTTATTCCCGCGGGGTGGCTATACTGGTTAAGAGAGGGGTGCCTTTTGTCCCTGGGGGTATAGTGACGGACGATGGTGGCAGGTACTGCATCCTTTGGGGGACGCTATATTCGCATGGAGTGACAATTGCTAACTATTACGGTCCCAATATAGATGATCCCCAACACCTGCTCAGACTCTGGGATAAAGTGCAGGAGATTGACACACCTTACGTTATCTGGGGCGGGGACTTCAACACGACGTTGCAGCCGCGCTTGGACAGGTCCCGAGTTACCCCGTCGCATTTCACACAAACACACAAGATGTTGACTGATATCGTTGGAGACGGGCGATTGCTAGACTCCTGGCGCCACATGCATCCTGAGCAGCGAGAGGGCACACATGTTTCGGCTGTTCACTCCTCTTGGGCCCGATTAGATTATTTGCTTCTGTCGGTCGGGTTGGCACATTGGCTCTGGGAAGCGACACATCTTGCACGCACATACTCCGACCACTCTCCCGTATTGGTGACACTACAGGTCCCCCTACAGCACTCCCCATATAGTAGCTGGCGTCTTAACCCGGGACACTTGCAGGATATTGTCTTTAAAACTGAGCTCGAACAAGATATTCGGGACTTCTTTGAACGCAATGTCAAATCGGTGTCGAGCATGACTGTAGTGTGGGAGGCCTTCAAGGTCACGGTGCGGGGGTGGTGCCTGGCCAAGGGTGGGGGCATTCTTAAGGACCTACGAAGGGATCTCTCTCGGGTGGAGAGTGAGTTGAAGGCACTGGAACGTGAGGCTGGCAGTGATGGGAGAGGGGGAGGGGTGGGTGCTGCCATGTGTGACAAACTGACGGAATTCGAGGTGCTGGCAGATAGGGAGCTTAAGTTTCGGGGGAAATCATATGTGGCTTGGCGATATGGAGAGGGAGACAGGCCGGGCAAGGCTCTTGCCACTGCAGTGCGGCCCCCCCCCGGTTCTCTAACTACATTATGGAGATACGGGATGGGCAGGGTCGGACGCACCGAAATCTCCCGGACCTGTTAGACACCTTCCGTGAGTTTTATAGAGGGCTGTACACTTCCCAGCGTGGTGATCCGCTTAATTTGCCTGAGTATCTAGACGATACTGCGCTGGCGTGGCTGGGGGAAAATCAGCAAAAATTCCTGAACCTAGAATTAGAGCTAGACGAAATCACGGAGGCAATCATGCAGATGAAGTCTGGCAGAGCACCGGGCTCGGATGGGCTGCCTATTGAGTTTTATAAAGCGTACGCACCTATACTAGCCCCCATTCTGAAGGAAGTGTTCTATACGGCATTGGAGGAGGGTGGGTTACCTGAGACCATGCGCGAGGCCCTAATTACCTCCCTGTTAAAGCCCGGGAAGTCTCCCACCTCTTGTGATTCCTACCGGCCCCTGTCGCTCTTAAATTGCGACACTAAAATACTGGCTAAAGTAGTGGCAACTAGACTGGGCCTCTTGATGCAACGACTGGTCCTTCCAGATCAAGCGGGATTCGTGCCCAACCGAGCAACGTCGCACAATTTGCGAACATTAGCCGCAGTACTGCAAGATATAGACCCTAATAGCTCGGCGGTGGCGGCGGTGGCTGTCTTCCTGGACGCCACGAAGGCGTTTGATTCCCTGGAATGGGACTACTTGCTGGGAGTGTTGGAACGTACGCGGCAAGGATGCCCCCTATCTCCTATACTCTTTGCCCTAGCTATTGAGCCCCTAGCGGCTAAGCTCCGACAACGCCACAACGACAAGGCACTGATATACCCTGCCCGGCAACTGCTCATTTCCCTATATGCGGACGATATGACATTATATGTACACCGACCCCAGCACAACTTAAACCCTATATTGCGCGCGATAACTAAATTTGGAGTTATCTCCGGCATACAAATTAATTGGTCAAAGTCGGCTGTGTTCCCCCTGACTGAAAATACTGCACCATATCCTATGGATTATCCCTTGGTGTGGGAATCGGAGGACTTGAAATATCTGGGCGTCCATATTACTAGAGATAAGGATGCGCTAATGCGTCTAAATCATGGAACAGCCATAGACACCATTACTGACGCGGTCTCCAAATGGTTACGACTCCCCCTATCTATGGCGGGGCGGATCTCCCTGATTAAAATGGTGGTGCTGCCGAAACTATTATATCTATTCGTCAATATCCCCTATCACCCAGGGAGGTTCTTTTTTACTACCTTGAAATCACAGCTTACTCGGCTTATCTGGGGTGGGAAGAAGGCGTGACTGAACATGGCTACGCTTGTGTTGCCGTACCGTCTGGGGGGATTTGGAGTCCCCGACTTTGAATTATATTATTATTGCGCGCAAGCCCATTTTGCCACTTACTGGTTCCACCCGCCACCTTTTATGTCTCACCTGGCGGTCGAGGATGGGTACATGTCCCCGACGCCCCCGTCCGGTTACCTCTTCACGGAGGGGCGAGGGCAGACGCGGGATCCATCAACTGTGGATTGCACCAGGCGGGCCTGGCAGCGGATAGCTTGTAAATTGGGGGCTCCCGTGATGTATTCGCCCAAGGTGGTTTTAGCAAGAAACCCCCTGCTCCGAGTGACGGAGGAGGGTATCTGTCGGAAAATGTTGGATACTCTGCGATACATTACTTGGGGAGACCTCTACTTGGAGGGGCAGTTTCGCACAAGAGAACAATTTTTTGGCACACATGAACCGACCGTGCTGGAAATGTTTATGTATACCAGACTTCGGCAAAATGTTCGGGCAGTGACCCCGGAGTTCCCTGCGGAACCGGACATATTTGCGCCGCTACACGCTTTCTTGCAGGCGTCCCCCCCCGCCATGCTATATCCCTACTGTATGCACACGCGCAGGAGGCGGAGCCGTCCACCCCCAGCCGGGCCCGGAGCGAGTGGGATGCAGAACTGGCTAACCCGCTGACGGACGAGCAATGGGACTTTAGCTGCAGGCAGACAATGGCTATCACAGGCAATAATAGGCTGCGACTTATCCACTTCAAGTTTTTACACCGATTGTACTATACCCCAGCTAAATTGCATAGATTTGGTCTACGTGGGGATGATCGCTGTGTGCGCTGTGGGATGGCAGGAGCGGGTTTTGAACATTTGGCCTGGAGTTGCCCGGCGGTGGCTGAGTTTTGGGCGTTGACATTCACTGGTCTCTCCAATATGCTTGGGGTGCAGATACAGCCATGCCCCCTGCTTGCCTTGTTGGGGCTGATTACCACTGTCAATACTAAATATAAGAAATTCTTGGCGATGGGGCTGCTCTTAGCTAAGAGACAGGTGGCGAGTAGATGGGGTAGGGGCAGAGCCCCTAAGTTCAAGGAGTGGATCGCCTCAATGGTTACATGGCAGGAACAGATGCATAGTTACGCAGATCTTCTCCCTTTAAAGTCGCGACCAAGGGATATATGGGGTCCTTTAACCGCGTACCTGCTGGCACAGGAGGAAGGACGTGAGAGTGAGCATGCAGGCACCACACTGGGGGCGGGAGGTGGGCGGGGGCTTCGGGACAGTGCGCAAGCGGTCTAGACCAGTGACAGGCGGGGGTGACACAGACGCTTGAATATACTCTTCCAGCTGCGAGAGGGTATGGGGCTAGTGAAGCTGGAAATGGCCGTACCAGAATGCTCTAAGGGAAGGTGGGGGAGTAGGTCTGTACCGGGATAGCTGGGACCTCTGGGAACCCTGGGGGGTTGCCTAGGGGCTGGATGATGGAGAGCGGTAACGGACAATACTGCGTACTATACCTGTCTGGACTTATTGAAGAACTTACGTGGCTGTGTCGCCATTGTGTAGGGGTGGCGCCCCATTCATTCCTACTAGAGTATGGGGAGGAGTGCCTGGGAAAGGCGAGGCTACAATCCAGGTTACGTTGTTGTGTTTATCCTGCTGTACCATGCAAAGTGTCAATAAAGGTTTTTGAAAAAAAAAAAGACTGCCAAGAAGAAGAGCTGGTGAAACTGTGAGGAGGAACCACCACTTTGCTGTGTGCTTTGCTGTGTTGGCCTGCAGTGGCTGCTTCTATCTCGGGTAGTGAAAGGACTGGACTGAACTTTCTGCAATCTATTTTTGTGAGTTTCTACAAGGGCTTGAGACAGAGCTTGCCCGCTGTTCAAGAAGTCTCAGGAACAGCAAAGACTTCAAGTTCTTCTGCCCTCAGCACTGGGTACTGTGTGTTTTGTGCTGCAACAGAAGAAAAAGCAACCTGACGCCGTCTACGATGCCGCTGCTGACTCTGTGTCCTGAAGGCACTGCAGAGGGCACTGCCGCAACACCGCACCATGACCCTGGTCTCACTGAGCTTCTGCTTACACCGCGACCTCTGGGCACTGCATTCCACATCGCCTCACTTCACGACACCGCCTTGGTATCCCTGACGATGCAGCTCCACGCCAAAATCGATGCCGCTGCTTGCACCGTGGTTCGAGTGCACCGCTCATAAAGTTACACGACCTACCGCAACCTTGACCTACCTACAACGGAGCCATTGACTCCAGTTCGTCAGCTGACGACAGCGCTTCAGCAACCACGACGCCGCTGCTTGCACCGTGACCTGCCAGCACCGCGACGAGCACCGCACCACTTCACACCGCAACCCTGGTCTCACTGAAGCCATCTGATGTCTCCACCAAGCCGCTGCTCGCCCATCGACCTGAGGGCACCGCACGCCATACCGCTGCACTTCGCACCGCAGCACCCGACACTTGCCGACACCAGCGCTCCTGACTTCAACCATGAGGACTTTGATCTGCAATGCATGTGACCTCAAGGGCCCGACGACTCCTGCACCGACCTCTGGAACCTACACCTTCGGACGCCGTGCTTTCGGGAGCTCAACGAGAGGTTTCTGACACCCTGCATTTCTAAAGGTGCTATTTTGCAGGTCTTCCCGACACCGTAGCTGGCCAGCGACGCCACGGTCAGCCAGAACTGTTTGGATTTGTTTGTTCACGACGCCGTGATAGCCCCAGAGGGAGCTATCGACTTCAAGGAACTATATTTCAATGTTATTTTGATAATTGAAGATGTCTAAGTTTTGTATTGTGGATTTTTATTGTTTTTGGTCTTGTCTTAAGTATATAAAATATTGGATATTTTTCTAAAGTGGTGTGGTGACCTTTTGTGGTGCTTACACTGTATTACTGTTGGCTATGTGCAAATGCTTTACACACTGCCTCTAAGATAAGCCTGACTGCTTGTGCCAGGCTACCAAGGGGGTGACCAGGGGTTATTTTAGGAGTGTAACTCCCTTATCCTGACTAGGAAGAAGGGTCCCTACTTGGACAAAGGTGCAAGCCCTTGCCAACTAGAGACTGCCATTTCTAACAGAGTGTGAGTAATATTCTGGACAAACAGTATTGTTAGAGGGCGAAGTGTGTTAGGCCCTTACCTGCAGAACTCCAGAATGTGTATTGAGCCTGTCTGTCTCCTAGGATATTCTGAATTGAGGAGCAATTGAGGAACAGCTTTGAGACCCCTTGCCAGCAGCCTAGCTTGCTGATTGGCTACCAAGTTCCCAAGCAACCCTGAGTCCTCCTCTCACACCTGCCCAGGCCCCTTAAGGGTTTGTTAGGTGAACCCCAAAACTTTCAACTCCATTTTGTGAGCTGCAGTTTCCCTGTGCCCAAGATTGCAGTGAACCAAGGGGCAGGAGATGGTAAGAAGCAGCCTTGTCCTGTCTCTTTCCTGAAATTGAAAAAGTGATTTTCCTCCACCCATGATAATTGCATCATTTTCACCTGTTTTGATTGTGGTTGTTACAGTTTAAAAATATACATTTTTATCAGCCCATGATTGCATCATTTTCACCTGTTTTGTTTAGAAAGGTTTTACCTACCCGTGACTGTTTCATTCTACCTGTTGTATTGTGGGGTTTGCAGTCCAAAATCTTTTGTATTTTCAAATTGCCCGTTACTCCCTGATTTTCCCTCATAGTTTATCCCTTCATCTGTGCTCAGACCATTGTGTTAAGTAATCCACCCTGCCTCCCATTTCCTCTTAGCAAGTGAGTGAAACCAAATTAAGCCCCCCCCTTAGCAACTGAGATATTATACATCAGAGACTGAACAGAGGGTGATCTGAGACAGCAGTAATCTGCTGTTAGTTGTTTAAGATGTGTGTTTGGGGATTGTACACTTGTTTTTTTATCTAGGAGTGTGAGTAAAGTTTTGGACAATCAATATTGTTAGAGGGCAAAGTTTGATAGGCCCTTACCTGCAGAACTCCAGAGTGTGGATTGAGCCTGTCCGTCTCGTAGGAGATTCTGAATTGAGGAGCAGCTTCCAGCCCCCTGGCCAGCAAACATTGCATGAGATTGCAGAGACCTTATATAGGCTACTATTGGATGCTGCATGTGTTTACTGATTGGTCGTTGTATCTGGTTTTCTATTGGATTAGGGTTAGTGTTCTCATTGTTTAAGTATTTAAGGGTGCTGATTGGTTCCCGGGTCAGTGATTCTATTGATATAGGGCTTAGGGTTAGTGATCTCATTGGTGAATAGGTTTAGGGCTAGACTTGCTATTGGACATAGGGTTTAGAGTTTCCTAGATGATTGGCTACTGGTACCAGAGTTGGGACTAGGGTTGGGACTAGGGTTGGGGCTAGTCTTTCTATTGGAAATAGGGCTTAGTGTTTGGTCCCTGATTGACTGCTGGGACTAAGGCTGTTATTAGCTATAAGAGGCTGCTGTCCTATTGGAGTTAGGGCTTAGAGCTAGTGTTGTGACTGGTTAGGGTTAGGGTTAGGTTTCTCATGGCCGAAAGGGTCACCTGATTACTAGGGCTATTTAATACATGGGTTGAGGGTATTTCAGTCTGGGCATCAAAGCTAAGGGCGGAGAGGACAAGGGCAATTGCCTGTTTGAGCCTGTTCAAGACTGGTTGGGACTAGGGCTAGAAATGCTGCCAATGTTATATACACTCACAGCACATGTACTTTACTCATTCACTACAAACTAATCCAAGACAAAGTTCTATGTCTCAGCACTTACTACAAAACTCCAGAAATCAAACCTATACACACTTCTATCCCAGATACCACACATTTACACCATCACCTACAAACAGTACACACCTCTATCCAATACCACTAACCAATACTAATATAACGTAAATCCACACCATACTTAACTATATCTCATCCAGACACACACTGCCTGATCTAATCACTCCTAACAGACTACTTTTTGTTACTAACAAACCTATACTCAGCCTTCTATCATTTCTCCCACCAACACTCTCCTCTTCTTTCTACCACAATAACACAACCGCACAACACTTACACTCCACTGCACCACACACATTACCTCTTGCAGCAATCAAGTCTAAGTCAAACACTCTTAACTCTACTTAATTCCCTCTTACATACAACATACACTCTACTCACAAACACATCATCACCCCCTTTACCTTACAACTTCCACTCACAAACAATACCCTACAAACGAATCCATCTCATAAAACAAATATATCAGCACCTCATTTCACTACTCCTAGAAAACAAAACATAACACACGCACCAGCACAACAAAATCTCTAACACACAACACCTTATCATGCTTTCCATCACAAACTACAAACATACACCCACATTTCAGACTACAAAAATGAACAAACTCCAGTCCAATCTTTCTCTCTTCCCCCTCACCTAACACATACAGAAAAACAGCAACTCTCTTTTAACCACCTACCATCCATCGGACAATTTAAAACCTTACAACATGACCCACATGCTGCACCACCACCCCTAACTCATACACCTTTTTCCCTAAACAGACTCAAACAAAGTAAGCGACATGCCACACCTCACAACTTGACTTTTCCATGTCTACTGCACAACAAGGTTACACTACAAAAACAACAGAGCGCATCAACTCACTCATAACTATCGTTCCCACCACCTACACACATAGACCCATTAAAATGCCTTCCTATACTGCTGAACGAGGAACATGATACAAAACAGCTACACAATTGCTATCCTCATACAGCTAATACCAACACTAAGGACACACCTGCTGCAAGCCCACAAAATACTGCACATTATCTAAACTGTCTACTAATAAATGTTTGATCGCTCTCTAAAAACAAACATCACATCTAAGACCTGCTCAGTGACACAAAACATGGCATACTATTCATAACTGAATCATGGTTGGGAAGGCTATCGAACTATCACCCAAAATCGTATAGGCAAAAGAGGAGGTGGCCTAGCTGTTGTGTTCAGACAAACATTATATATCACTAAAGCTGACAATGTCTCCATAAAAGATTGTGAGGCCCTTTTCACCAGATGCAATCCTATATCATCTTCCTCCTGTAACTTCCTGCTCCTTTACAGACCTCCACTGAGCAAGGCAACATTCTCAGACACACTTCTAGACACTGTTTCAAACCTGATACCACTACACTCCAACCTATGCTTTCCAGGTGACTTTAGCATTTGGTTTGACAAACCCAATATGCCCTTTGTGAAAACAATCATCACTGGCTTAGACGCACTGAACCTGCATCAGATCATCAACAAACCCACACACATCACTGGACATATCCTAGATGTTATTTTTGCAAATACAGAACTAGTTACCTTTCAAACAATGACTCCAGTCACATGGTACGACCACCATTTGCTTGCCTTCCAACATAAAACAACACTAAGCCATGCACTTAAAACTACCTTACGTGCATCCACCTATCGACCGTGGATCAAACTCACTTTTGAACACCTAGTAACACTCTTCACATCCAGTACAGATCTATACACAATAAATTCTGTTAAAAAACTATCTGAGTGGCTATAGGAAGCTTTTGATATCCTCCAACAATAATTCTGTGCACTCATACAATATTATAATACATCATGTAACCGTGTCTCGAAAGCAAATGGAAACAATCCAGAGTTGAAGTCTTTCATTCCTTTAATTAGTCATCATATGAAAAGCACACAGCCAGCCGACATGTGTTTCATCAGAGAAACAATAAACTCTGACTCTTCAGGGCCCCAAGCCGGTGATAATTCCAACCCGGTAGGGTATGATAAATCACTTAGTAAGTACGAGAAAATGACGAATTTAACTAGCGCTCTTGTCAGTAAAAAGCGAACTTAAGCTGCGGTATTATCCCAATAATCTATTCAAAGTGTTGATAACAGTCTAGACGCCAGTACTGAACCACAAAGGGAAAATCCTCCCACACTCAACAATTACGTGTCCAAAAGGAAATGCTCCATATTAATCATATTAAAACACGTGTGCGTGTTTCGCGATAATTTTACTCGAAAGGCAATCCTGACGTCCTGGCGGCTATAAATCGCAACGTCTCGTTTTGTAGCCGCCAGGACGTCAGGATCGCCTTTCGAGTTGAATGCGTCATTTTCTCTCTTCAAACCCTCTTCTTTGTAGCTTTTGATATCCTGATACCACTAAAAACAACACAAAAGAAAACAAACACCTTAGAGAGATAAAATAGATAAAAAGAGATAAAACAACAAATTAGAATGCTGCAAAGTGCTTGGATCAAAACAAACAGCAATCAACACAAACTTCGCCTACAAAAACTTAACGGATTATACAAGTCAGCAATCAAAAAGCTAAGAAAAGGTACTATTCAGACAAAATTCCAAATGCTAAATGTGCAAATAAAGAATTCTGTAAAATCCTCAATGGATTTCATAAACCAAAATTACAAGAAGGAGCTCGTCCCATTACTCAAGATTTCTCAGCCAAACTGGCAAATCATTACACGGCCAAAGCAGATACGTTGGTTTCATATTTAAAACAAAGGAAAAGCACCAGCACCAACCCTTTTCCAAAACAACAATCCAAGAATACTCTAACCCAGCCTCTTCATTCCTTCCAACACATTTCTCACAATGAAATTTATGGATCTGGTCAAAGCAAACCTGCCTGCCGGCTGCCCTTCTGACCCGTGTAAAACAGCAAACCTTGAAGAGAATCCTTCTAACAACCTCTGTAGACACCAGTGAGAAGAATCATCATCAATTCCTTAACTACCGGAATATTTCCAGAAGAACTAAAAAAGTCAACATACGCCCCTTACTAAAGAAAATAATCCTGGATGTGCTAAACCCCTGACAATTACAAACCAACTTCAAATGGACCTTTCCTGGGCAAAATGATAGAAAGCGCAGCATTCACCCATATGTCACAGTTCATTGAAGATAATGCCATACTTTCAAACTACCAAACGGGATTCCGTCCAGGAAGAGGCACAGAATCTGCCCTCCTTGTCATCTGGGATGACCGTAAGAACACAGTTGACTGCATCGGGGTTGCTGTGCTACTTCTCTTGGACCTCTCAGCTGCCTTTGACACGGTTGACCATGACACTCTGAAACAAAGACTCTACAAAGCCGGTATTGAGGGAACTGCTCTAGACTGGATCGCGTCCTACCTCTGCAAGAGAACTAATGTCATCCATCCCCCTCTTTCTCTTCCAAACGGTACTTCACAAAAGCAGGGGTCCCTCAAGCCTCTATCATCTCACCCATACTTTTCAACATTTACATGAAGTCATTACCAGCACTGACCAATCAATTTTACCACATGTGCTATAACTATGCAGCTGACACACAAATACTCCTTCAACTGGATTGCCCCAGACACAATGGAAAGTCACCAATTTTCATTTGTCTCAGAGCCATGGATCAATGGGTGACGTGGAGCCATCTCAAATTGAATGCTTCCAAAATGGAAATAATCACGTATGGCGATTGGAAAAATTATGAACCCCCTCGCCACCTGGCCTGATGATCTGGGAACACCGCCTAAAGCATTTGTGGCCATTCTCGGTGATCACAGGGGGAAGGAGGGCACAAACGTAGCAAATAAGGTGTTGGACTTTACTGTTGTAATATTAAGGGGTGGGGCATGGTTCAGGAATCCCAGAAAGAAATACAGGAAATTGTTCGGTGTTTAACAACACACAAAAAACTAAATCAGTCAGTTCCTCCGGGTCTGGGGCGTAGAGGTCTCTGTGGTCTGTCTCTCCTTTTCTTCCTTTTAAGTCTTGAAACCGGGAGGCATGGTGGGAAAATAAAACAAATACGATGGGGTCAAGTCCTGGCTTTGTTTATCTATAGATTGTGCTACCGCCACCAAAAGAAGTGCGTGGTATAGATAGGGTGAGTGCCGGAGATAATTTACCCAACACACCCCTGTGCCCTACCACCCCGAGCCTCCCCAGCACCCCCACCAGAACAATCCCCCGAGTGTTACTCGCCTGGGACCATGACCCTTCTCCTGGGCCGCCCGAAACACTGCTGCCACGCTCCGGCCAGCATTGCGAACACGACGCTGACACTGTGCCGCCCGGGGACCCCCACGTTCATGATTACCCACGACTATTTGTGCAACTCTCAATAAGGGCCTGGGTGACGACCGCAATGGCCACAATGCAGGCTGAAATACTGCGTTATCTTTGTTACCGACACTAAGAATAAGGAAAAACATAGACCTGTCATTTATCAAGGTAATTACCTAATGATTGTAACAATACCACCATGTACAACGCCGCCGGACCCCCGGGTTACCGGCTGAATGGCTGTGTCATATTATCTGGAAGCATCTGCTTAATGTCTACTCGATTAGCCACCATGGATGGTGAATGTATACTGTATGATGACACAGCTGTGAAAAATAAAGGTCTTCCAAAAACAAAATAAAAAAATTAAAAAAATTACCCTTCTCCTGGGCCGTGGCGTCAGGACCCGGGGCGTCTTCTCCCTCCTCTAGCCTGCCGGGTATGTTCGTAGCGTAGAATGCTTTTCCCGTCTCTTGGCCGGCTGGTTCCTTCACGTCTCCTCTCTGCTCGCTCCACTGCCGCTCTGGATCCTCTGTCTGTTCTGCTCCTCTGCTCTCCCGTTCACCTTCTTACTTCGCCCGATGTTCGTCTCCTGTTCTCCCGCTCCTATGCCGCCGCATACCGTCTCCTCTCCTGGCGTGCTATTTAGGCATCCTTCTTCCGCATACGTAAACGGCCCCTCCTTCATGCCTTGCTCCGACACTAGACCGCTGCCTGTTTCCGGTGAGGACCAGGTCAGCGCGGTCTGCTCTATCCACTTCCGGTTCGCTCCATTTTCCTCATTCCGGTCCTCCTCACATACCTCTCCCCTTAGGAATGGTCGGTGGGGCCATTCAGTGGAGGGGTTTCTGGATAGATAGTCAGCACAGACTTGTCGGGATCCCGGGATATGTAGGGTCTTAAAGGAAAAGGGTTGTAATGCCAGAAACCATCGAAGGATACGTGGGTTTGTGTCTTTAGTGAGTGGGGCATGATCAGTGAGTACTGTGAATGATCGTCCTAACAGGTAATATTGCAGAGCCTCGATCGCCCATTTGATGGCCAAACATTCTTTCTCGATAGTTGAGTATGCCACCTCCCTGGGGAAGAGTTTCCTACTGATGTACAAAAGAGGTTTGAGATCACCATGAGTGTTAGACTGATATAACACGGCACCCAGACCTAGTCCTGAGGCATCAGTTTGTAAGAGGAATGGTCTGTTGAAATCAGGGCAATGCAATACCGGTGCTGTGCAGATGGCGTGTTTCAACTCCTGAAAACTGTTTTTGTGGATGGCATTCCATGTGGCTATTCGGGTTGCATGTGTCTTGGTCAGGAGGCTGGTTAGGGGGCTGGCTAGAGATAAGAAATTGGGGATAAAACGTCTATAGTAACCAATGAAACCCAAGAAGGAGCGTATGTCACGTTTTGTTTTAGGGGTAGGGAGAGTTCTGATGGCTTCAATTTTACTCATTTGAGATTTGATAAGGCCCCCTTGTATCGTGTACCCAAGGTACTGTATGGAGTCCGTAACCAGTAGGGATTTCTTTGGGTTTATTTCCAGACCTGCGGCTTGGATAGCCGAAACAGCAGTCATATGTTTGAGATGTTCTCTCCAGCTACTGCTAAACACGACTATATCGTCTAAATAGGCGGCAGCATATTCCATATGGGGTTTCATCAAATGGTCCATCAGCCGCTGGAAGGTTGCTGGTGCCCCATGGAGGCTGAAAGGGAGTACTTTAAATTGATAAAGGCCGGAAGGAGTGGCAAAGGCAGTTTTCTCTCTAGCTTGTGGTGTCAGGGGTATCTGCCAATAACCTTTGGTGAGGTCTAAGGTCGACATGTACCTGGCCTTCCCTAATGGCATTGGATAAGAATCACATTTTGTGATCCTATTCACCTGACGGAAGTCAATGCAAAAGCGGAGACTTCCATCCGGTTTTGGTACTTATACGATCGGGGAACACCAATTGCTTGTGGACGGTTCTATGATGCCCGACTGCAACATAGCTGTTACTTCACTTTCTACGGCTTCCCAACGTGCGGCAGGGATCCGGTACGGTTTCTGTTTTATGATGGTTGGGGTTAAGGATATGATGTCGTTCTGGATCATCGAGGTCAGCCCTGGTATTGAGGAAAAAAGGCCGGGAAACTGCTCTAACAGTGTCCGTAGTTGGGACTGTTGCTCTGGGGATAATATGTTTCCTGTGGGGGGTATGTCGGTTGGAGTTGCCGGAGGGGTCGGGGTGGTGATTTCTAAGGGGTTTTTCTGTGCTTATCGATAGGATTGGCCCTCCCGTTTTTATCGGGCTCTGCAGGGTCAATCCATTTCTTTAATAAGTTTACATGATAAATTTGCTTGCCCCCGGGATGCTGCGGTACCAAGACGCTATAGGTAACGGGAGTCACTCTTTTTTTAATGATGTAGGGACCTTGCCATTGTGTTAATAACTTGGTTGCTGAGGACGGGATCAAAAGGAGTACCTTCTCCCCTGGTTTGAATTCTCTTAACCGACTGTTCCTATCGTAATACTGTTTTTGGGCGTTTTGGGCTTTTTCCATATGTTCATGCACCAGACCCCATATCCTAGTGATTGTCGTTTTTAACTCTGCTACGTATTTGGTTGGAGGCTGGCTCGATGAGACCTGTGTGGGAAAGAGGGAAGGCAGGACAGGATGTCTGTAAGTATTGTTTTTTTCTTTTCTTTTTTTATCCTTACTCTTTTTATCCTTTCCTAAAGGACTGTCCAGGTCGCTATCGTGAAAAGGTGCCTCACAAAACCTTGTTGTGTCTTTTCTTTTTGTCTCGTGTAGGTATTGTTCAAATCTGGGGTGATCAGTGCCTATGATTACCGCTTCGGGTAGGGAGGGTATGACCCCCACTCTACGCACTTGGGGGTCATTTGATATGTCCATAACGACTTCTGCCACATGGTATGTCTTGGTATCTCCATGCACACAAGTTACATGCACATGCTCGTTCTCGTTCATTTGGGTTTGGGGAATTAGGGCTCGAGCTACGACGGTCACGTGGCAACCGGTATCCAGGAGGGCTCTTTGCTTCTTCCCATTCAAGAGGACGTCCTTTTTGTATTTGTTGGGGACCTTCCCTGATTACTATAATCCGTCCTCTAGAATAACCTACGTCCATAGGCTCAGCTGCTGTGGTCCGGTGAGGACATTGCCGGGCAATATGGCCCCACTCACCGCAGTGATAACATTGCGGCCCTTCTCAGCTACGGCTCAGATGGGTTGAAAGGGTTTAGGAAGAGTACGAGGACCGGTGGGACCTGTGTGGGAAAGAGGGAAGGCAGGACAGGATGTCTGTAAGTATTGTTTTTTTTCTTTTCTTTTTTTATCCTTACTCTTTTTATCCTTTCCTAAAGGACTGTCCAGGTCGCTATCGTGAAAAGGTGTCTCACAAAACCTTGTTGTGTCTTTTCTTTTTGTCTCGTGTAGGTATTGTTCAAATCTGGGGTGATCAGTGCCTATGATTACCGCTTCGGGTAGGGAGGGTATGACCCCCACTCTACGCACTTGGGGGTCATTTGATATGTCCATAAGGACTTCTGCCACAGGGTATGTCTTGGTATCTCCGTGCACACAAGTTACATTCACATGCTAGTTCTCGTTCATTTGGGTTTGGGGAATTAGGGCTCGATCTACGACGGTCACATGGCAACCGGTATCCAGGAGGGCTCTTTGCTTCTTCCCGTTCAAGAGGACGTCCTTTTTGTATTGTTGGGGACCTTCCCTGGTTACCATAATCCGTCCTCTAGAATAACCTACGTCCATAGGCTCAGCTGCTGTGGTCCGGTGAGGACATTGCCGGGCAATATGGCCCCACTCACCGCAGTGATAACATTGCGGCCCTTGTCCGCTAGGGCTAGGAGTGGGTTGGAAGGGTTTAGGAAGAGTACGAGGACCGGCCTGGGCTGTTAGTTCTGGTCTGGGTGTGTTCCTTGGGGACACAAAAGGGGTCCATGAGGTACCCGCCCTAAACTCAGGTGATCTCTGAAATGCACATGCTAGCTCCACTGCAGTTACAGAGGATAGGTCAGGATGTTGTTTTACCCATGAACGGGTAGTGGTAGGCAGAGCCTCCAAATATTGTTCCAAAATTACTTTCTCTGTAACTTCTTCCACAGTAGACGTCTGGGGTGTTAACCACCAATGTCCCAGGTCTTTGATCCTGTAATACAGGGCCCGTGGGTTCTCACCAGCGGACCAGTTTTCTTTCCTGAATCTGTTGCGATAGTACTCCTGGTTGCATCCCAGCCTCTCCAAAATAGCTCTTTTCACCTCTTCGTAGGTAGTCGTGCTGTCAGCGTTGGGTGCTTGATAGGCTGCCTGGAGTTCCCCCGACAAGAGCGGGGCTATGTATTGGCTCCATCGTTCGTGTGGCCACGCAGCCGTGGAGGCGACCCTTTCGAAGTTTGTAAAAAAATAATCAGGATCCTCCCCCTCCTGAAACTTTTGGAGAACGGACCCAGGGACATTAGGGTGTACTCTAGTGCTCACAATCGCGTCTGTGAGCCGTAGTATAGCTGTATCTTGAACACGCTGGTTCGAGGTAAGCAGGGCGGCTTGCTCCCTTAATGCTCCTTATAGTGCTTCCCTGTCTTGTTTAGCATTTTGGACCTGCTGTTCCAACATCAGCTGAAGATGTTGTTGTCCTTCTGCTAGCTGGGTAATGATGCTTTCAAGGGACACGGTTGTGTCATGATTCGACACCTGTAGGCGGTTATCCCACTTCTGACACCACTTTTGTTGCCGTTCTCGGTGATCACAGGGGTGACGGAGGGCACAAACATAGCAAATAAGGTGTTGGACTTTATTGTTGTAATATTAAGGGGTGGGGCATGGTTCAGGAATCCCAGAAAGAAATACAGGAAATTGTTCGGTGTTTAACAACACACAAAAAACAAGTCAGTTCTTCCGGGTCTGGGGCGTAGAGGTCTCTGTGGTCTGTCTCTCCTCTTCTTCCTTTTAAGTCTTGAAACCGGGATGCATGGAGGAAAAAGAAAACAAATACGAGGGGGTCAAGTCCTGGCTTTGTTTATCTATAGATTGTGCTACCGCCACCAAAAGAAGTGCGTGGTATAGATAGGATGAGTGCCGGCGATAATTTACCCAACATACCCCTGTGCCCTACTACCCCGAGCCTCCCCACCACCCCCACCAGAACGATCCCCGAGTGTTACTCGCCTGGAACCACGACCCTTCTCCTGGGCCGTTGCCTCAGGACCCGGGGCGTCTTCTCCCTCCTCTAGCCTGCCGGGTATGTTCGTAGCGTAGAATGCTTTTCCTGTCTCTTGGCCGGCTGGTTCTTTCACGTCTCCTCTCTCCTCGCTCCACTGCTGCTCTGGATCCTCTGTCTGTTCTGCTCCTCTGCTCCCTTTCCGCCTTCTTACTTCACCCAATGCTCGCCTCCTGTTCTCCCACGCCTATGCCGCCGCATACCGTCTCCTCTCCTGGCGTGCTATTTAGGCATCCTTCTTCCACATACGTAAATGGCCCCTCCTTCATGCCTTGCTCCGACACTAGACCACTGCACGTTTCCGGCGAGGACCAGGTCGGCGCAGTCTGCTCTATCCACTTCCGGTTCGCTCCGTTTTGCTCGTTCCGGTCATCCTCACAGCATTGAAGGAAGTAAGAAACCTTGGAATGACCATGGACTCCAAGCTATGAATAAATGCCCAAGTGAAAAAACTAGCAAGATCAAGTTTTGTACTATAAAAACTCTGTGAAAAATCTTACCCCTCCTGGCATTTCCACACAAAGTCCAGGCTACCATCTCTCTTGTTCTGTCTAAACTCGATTCCACCAATAGCCTCTACCATGTAACACCTTTAACAACTATGAAAAGATTGACAGATTAAGAACTCGGCTGACAGACTATTCTTACAAAAAAGCCACATGACCACATTTCCCCTGCTTTGAAAGCCCTTCAATGGTTACCAGTTGCCAGAAGATCCACGTTCAAGCTACTTTGTATCACGCACAAAGCGATACATGGAACAGGACCGCTCTTCATCAGGAATAAAATCACAAAATACATTCAACAAAGGAACCTCCACTCTAGAGTGGCAGCTTGCCTCAAAATCTCACCATACATGAAAAAAAACATGGGTGGCACAACCTTTTCTGTTCAAGCAGCCAAACTATAGAACTCTTTACCCCCCAACATAAAATACACGGATAACCACCTTATCTTCCCAAAACTACTCAAGAATTGGCTCATACCCACATAACCACCATAAGCAAACAGAAATATACAGCACATCTCTCTGTATATAAGCAATTATTTGGAATATAGATATGTGCCTGAATATTTATATCTATTGCTACGTATAAACGTATGTAATAATTATGTTTTAAAAAATATAGATATTCATTAGTTCTGCTTAACAAATGCACATATTACTGATAGTTTACATTATTCTATGTTTTTAACATGTACATAAGTGACTGCATAAATAATTAAATCTTTAATTAAAACTATGTATCTACAATTGCTTCACAATTGAATTACAGAAAAAAAAGTACAACAACACTTGAAAGCCGGAGCTTATTAAATGCAGCTTTAATATACTACCTTCCTTATGCATAAATATACCTTCCATTTACCTATGTATTTCTATAATTATTACTTTTCTTATAATTTAACATATCCAATGCACTACCCTATTTCTCACCCTATACTGCTCCCAATAAATCCTCTACCTTAACTCTCTGACTCATCTCAAACCTCATTCTATTTCTTTTTCCAATGCACTACCCAATTTTTCACCCTATACCTCTATCAATATATCCTCTAAGTCTTCTATCTCATTTCTCCCTAACCCCACACCACAACTATGATCCTCAAAATAATACTTTCAGAAATAATCCTTTATGGGTTCTGGAGTAGAGTGCTACTTGCGGAAAAAGTGCTTCACCTCATCATCAAAGGTGGAAAACGCTATATGAATGCAAACCTTTTTCCCTCTATTATCCCTCCACTATCCTTCTCAATTCAAAGGACTGACTAACATATCCACCACTCATATTACTTTCATATTTCACTATACTAATAATTAGTTTATAAAATCCATCTATGTTAGTGGGTCTACTCGCCCCACCTACTTAGGGCATCCACAAATAACACTAACAGATTAATATGGTGTATATAAAAAGAAGCAAAATGTACAACTGAAAATGTTGAAATAGTCTATAAATGAGAATGAATTTGATATTAGAGGTTAAAATTTAAGTTGTTATTCTCATATTGATTCGCGGAAGCAGCGCAAGCGAATCTAACAGAATATATGGATGGTTGGTGACCTTAATTTAATTTAGAAAAGCTTCCCCATTCCCATTAAAATCAATATTTAGATTTTTGTAATATGTGTTTGTGAATTAAATAAAATATTTCATTATTAGTGTATTTGCCTGATGGTTGTTTGTGTCTGTATTTTTGTGCATTATTTTGTGGCTTAAATATATCGAACACTGCCGTATGCCTAAAGCATTTTTATATTTCGGTGATTTAGAACAAGATTGTGGGGTATATTCTCAAGAACGTATGATAACTTTCGCAAAATGTGCTTAACGCAACTTTGCACGTCGCAGTCTATTGCGGGAAAATAACGCTATGTTAGCGTTGTATTCTCAACCCGGCGGTACCATGCGATAGTCTCACGATAACGTGCCAAATGACGGCGTGAAAACTAACGCGACGCATAGAAAACGCGAAACACAAACATGAAAAAAGTTGCGATGTGGCCAATCGCGCTACAAAAATCCGCGATAACCAGCGACAGGCCTGCAATTCCCACGTGTCATGCGGTAAAATGCACTATAAAAGAAAGGCCAAAAAAAAAAAACTGTGTAGCACCATGGATGCACCCGGACCAAGTGCAGAGGACAATGCGAACCCCACAACCCCACAGACGACCAGCAAGGAACCTCGGGGTCGGGGAAGGCCAAGGAGAAGAGGAAGACGCGGTTCAGTCTGCATGAAAACAGGATCATCGGCACGAAGGTGATAGAACACTACCAACAACTGTTTGTCACATCCAACGTGTCATTGGCAACAAAGATGCAAATAAGGCAGACTTTCTTTACCATGTGAATGCATATGCAGTATTGAGGAGGACAATAGAAGAGGGCAAGAGGCGCTGGAAGGATGTGAAAGCCAAAACCAAGAAGAAACTCGATGCCAACATGAAAGCCGCAACGCAGATTGGAGGTGGGGGTCCAGCGTCACACCAGGAGCTGGATGACATGGAGAAAATGGTGGACACAGTCAGCAGTCGGGATACGGTGCCAGAAGTTGTGGCACCTGACACTGCTCAACATGACCTGACACAACATTAACAGGGTGAGTACCGACCAGGGACTCAGGGGACGGGGGGAGATAGGAACAAGGGCACACATGCACAATTAAGCAGAGTACACTGCACACCACAATGACTCTGGATCATGTCGCTGACACTCGTGGCACACTGCAGCACACATACAAACACCAAGTAGGGCCCCGTCCACAACGTGCCCCAAGGGGTCCCACACCACACAGCACCAATATCACGACCAACACATCTGGCATAGCTGGAAACTGTGAGATGAAAATGTACGTGTACAACCTCACATCCGTGATGTAGTTCAAATGTCCACTGTCCCGCATCAAATACTTAGCTCCTCCCAAACAGTCACAATGTACATTGTCATGCAGTCCCGAGGTAAACATGAACAATGCGTCAACATACATGTCAACACAATGTTAAAATGCATCTCCCCTTCACATAGCAGAGGGACAATCAACACCTCCTGCAGAGCAGACCAGACAACTCATCAGTGATGATGGAGAGGACCTCCACAACTTCGACACCGACGCCCTACAACAGCTCATGGACATCTTAGGCAACCCACCTCCATGAGCAGGGCAGCCCAGCTCCCTCCAGGAGATCCCACCCCCTGCACAGACCACACAGCAGGAAGCACACACCACCACAGATGGCTCCCAGCACCTCACAGAAGCACACATCACATTCCACGGCCAGGTGTTAGACTGTCAGAAGGAGGTGGCTAAACAGGTGCGGTGGGGTTCGAACTCATGGCAGCCAAACTCGATTACATACGTGGGTGTCTAATTCTCATAAGGGACACTTACACTCACCAACGGACACACACACTCCGACATAGCCACACACATTTGCACATTTCCAGTACTGAACCACGCCCAGAGACCCAGGACAATCATTCACACCCCTACGCTGGACTTGCGTATGCCAGCCCAGTCCACTCCTCTTACGTATGAAGTGGGGATGACAGCTACGTGTACAAGGTCTTACCCACTGCCTCGGGTGACATGGTTGCGTCCGTTGTACAACGCACAATGTAATGTGGTAGGGCCTAGGGCCATCATGCATATGTAATGAGCACACGGACACACTTTGATAGTCAGTTGAACTGGCTACGGGCACGTGCGCCCGGCCACTCTTTATTACCAGGGTCACCTGACCAGTGACGCCTTTGCTGGATGGGTGTGGGGTGAGTGTGAGCCGGTCCTCAGGGAGTGGTTGGTGCTGGCAACAACTTGAACAGTGTTCACCATTAAAGCGGAAACATAAAACACCAACATAACACAAACAACTGCAAAGTGTCATTTTGGTAGCCGGAGCAAGTACAGAGGTCACTCATTTATTCAATTAGAAGGGTCGGCGAGTCGCAGTGCACTGAGGTAGGGGCACCAGAGCCAATCGTGCTTATGTGACTTGTCCAAGATTGTGTCCCTTTGGGATATTCCTGCTGCAGCTGCAGTAGGGTGTGTTACACTTGCCACATCTTCCCGATCATCGCCCCAGGTATTCCCCACTGCCTGAGATTACATAGTTGCATCCGCAGCCCACAGCACGTACCTCATTCATAGCTCCCGGTGTGTAGCTGGACTACCACCTCCAGTCTGCATTGCTGCCTTCTTGTTGTTGCCTCCTGCCCTCCCATTGTTCGTGCCTTCACCCCTATGCACACTGGCCACATCTTCCCCATCATCGTCCCAGGTCTTCCCCACTGCATGAGGTGACATTGTTGCGTGAGCTGTCCACATAAAAAAAGATCTATTGGAAACGGTCCATGAGTTGTAGTGCATTGGGTTGGTGGCACCTGAAGAGCTGAGCAGGGTACCAAGCTGATGATGGCATCCAAGACATGTGTGAGCAACTCAGATAGTCTGGCTGTAAGACACTTACTCTGGCAGTTGTTGGTTGGAGGTGGTCCTGGTGGTGGTGCCATGTGCATTCTGCGATGATGCGTTGTCCGGGCAGGTCAGGACTCGATTTGATGTGTGAGCCCTGGTGGACCGCCGTTGAGGCCGGAGGCAGTGGATAGCGCACTACCACAGACACATGGCATTAATGAGCCCCAGGCCATCGACACAGAGGCCATCCAATAGTCAATCAGATAGGGCCCATTACTTGAGCTACACAGAGTTAGTGGGCCGGGATGCACTGCGGCCGGCACAGACACACCGCTACGGGACGATGACTTGCGGTGCACTGAGGTAGGGCCATGCGAGCTGAGCGGGTCCTCGTTGATTGCGAAAGTGAATGTCGTGGAGTGTTTCGGGGGACAGTGGAAGGTGTCCTTCCACGGCATGATGCAGTGGGCAGAAGCAAGCCGAAATGGAGGAATAGAATGCTACAGACTCCTTTTTACCACCAAGTCAATATCAGCTACATGATGATGAAGACAACCCCCAGGCCATAGACTCAGACGCCACTAAAGTTCAACCAGAGAGTGTCCATGATTTTCGGGGCACACTCAGTGGCACCAGGGCTGAAAGGGGATGCAGTCTGCTATGAGGCCTGTGCAATGATATAAACTCTGCCATAAATAAACCAAGGCTCAGATCCAAATGTTTGACCTACCAGACAACAGTGTAGGGTGGAGGCAGCAGTCCACATGGGCCCACAGCCATGTGTCGTTGGCTGGCGATGCACAGAGTTAGTGGCACCAGATCAGTTGTTGGTAGTGTTCGATCACCTCCGTAACGAGGATCATTTTTTCCTCCGGACTGAACCACGTCTTCCTCTTACTGCTCTCCTTGCGTACAATGATATGAACTCTGCCATACAGAAATCAAGACTCAGTTCCAAATGTGTGACCTACTCGACCGCAGTATAGGCCGAGGGCAGTAGTCAGCAAGGGACCACAGACAGGTGTCCTTCGGATGCTATGCACAGAGTTGGTGACACCACATCGAAGGGAGTACAGTGATGTCAACTCAGCCATAAAGTGTGTACTCTGCCATTGCATAATCAAGACTAAGTTCCAAATGTGTGACCTACTTGACCGCAGTGTAGGCCGGAGGCAGCGGTCAGCGCGGGCCAACCACTGTTCAGCAAGCTCCTCCTGGAACTCTAACACATGACATTGAAATGGCATGTGGAGATGACTTGTAGTTGACGGAGGTAGAAGCACCAGAGCTGAGCTGGTGTGCAGCCTGCGACGATGCCGTGTTCTGCCTGGTACGGACTGGATTGGTGTGAGGCCTGCTGGACCGCAGTGAAGACAGCACACAGGTGACCCTGCGGTGCTGGACCGCAGTGTAGGCCGAAGGCATAGTCAGCAGGGGCCCACAGACACATGTGGTTCCAATGCTATGCACCACATCAAAGGGAGTACAGTGATTTAAATTCTGCATTAATATGTGTACACGGCCATTGTATAATCAAGACTCAATTCCAAATGTGTGACCTACTTGACCGCTGTGTAGGCCAGTGGAGTACGTCAACGAGAAAGGAGTGCTGCGGGCCTGTCTCAGGGAGGACAGCGATGGTCTGAGGAGGCTGCCAAGTTTGCGGGCCACAGGCTTGGAGCTTGCACAGGCACGTGGTGGGTCCTCTTTGACACACGCCGGTGTCGGAAGGTGAGTGGTGTGGCCTGGTTAAGCAGGGGCGGCCAAGACGGGTCTGGGGACCTGCAGTCTGGGGTGCAGCAGGCGCACATGGTCGCAGGCACCGCCGATCACGGCGTCGGCCTCGTGCGAATGTATGACGTTGCAACGCATACATTTACAATGCATGCCTTTACAACGCAGTTTTTACATCGCAACATCCTTTATAACGCATTCTTTTACTTCTCATGCCATTACTACACATTTTCAGAAACTACCTTTACAACGCATTTCATTACATCGCATTATACCTTTACAATGCATACCATTACAATGCATACCATTACATCGCTTTTAAGGTAAGTGTTGGATAGTATAGGGGTAATAATTACTATTCTAACTCCAGTGAGTGGAACATTAGGGTATGTGTTGGATAGTGTAGGGGTAACAATTACTATTCTAACTCCTGTGAGTGCAACAGTAGGGTACGTGTTGGATAGAGTTGGGGTAAAAATTACTATTCTAACTCCAGTGAGTGCAATAGTAGGGTAAGTGTTGGATAGTGTAATGGCACTATGCGTTGTAATGGTATGCATTGTAATGACTTTCGATGTAATGCCTGCATTGTAGTGATATGCGTTGTAATGTCATGTGTTGTAGTGACATGCGATGTAATGGCTGCGTTGTAATGACATGTGATGTAAAGGGTGTTACGATATCATGACTGCTATGTAAAAGTAGTGCGATGTAATGACTGCGTTGTAAGGGTTGTTTCCCCTCGCGGCGGGCTGGGAAGCGCCGCCCTGGCAGACACGTTGGCCATTCCGGAAGAGAACCACGCCCAGAGCTACGGACTTTTTATTCACACCCCTACGCTGGCCTGGCGTACTCCGGGCTAGCCCACTCCGCTCACGCTTACGGGGGGGACGTAATGAGCTACTTTCCACGCTCTTCCCCACTACCTGGGGTAACATGGTTGCATCCACTGTTCACTACACCCCAACACCAGCAGTATATGTCAATATGGGCATGTCTGTGGTCTGCAAACTGCAGTCTGGCCAGCACATCCATGCGACACTTGGCATTGTGTACATTCTCATTCATGGGTCACTTGCCTCCTTAGCACATGCATGGTTCCCACCTCTCCCCACATTCTGCTATTGTGTGGCTGAGGTGCCATGCTGTTGATGGCTCATGTACATGGCTTGCCCAGGTCACCACAGTAAGTTGTGCTGTCGTGTCTGGTAGGTGGGCATGTTGTTTGGCATGTTGTGTGTGAGTTTGTAATGTGTGCATTCCCAAAGTTGTGAGTTGCATAATTGTGGAGTTGAAGTGTGTGGTGTGTTCATTTAGTACTTACAAACGAGCAATGCATTCCCATAGATGCCAGCCTCAAAGCGCTGGTTGATGATGGACTGTTGGAAGATGAAGGAATCATGCACACTGCCTGGGTAGTTGGCGACGACATTGGTGAAGAGTCCACTGTGATCCACTATTGCCTGCACATTGATGGAATGTGTGTGCTTCCTGTTGCGGTAATTGTGTGCAGTGGCGGCAGGGGGCACGAGGAGTACATGTGTGCAGTCGATTGCAGCCAACACGTGCCGGAAGGCAGCTATGGCATAGAAGCCTTGCTTGGTTTCCAGCTGTTCCTTAGCAGTGTGCGGGAAGTGAAGGTACTGGGGTACCAAGCTTATGATGGCACCCAAGACAGGTGTGAGGAACTTGGATAGGGCTGGCTGTGAGACTCCTCCGACTCTGGCAGGTGTTGGTTGGAAGGTCCCAGAGGCCAACATGTGCGCACAGCCAGCAGCTTTGTCTGCAGAGGGATGTTGGTTGTCCGCTGTGTTGGTACCGTCAGCCTGTGGGCAATGATGGTCAGGATGCGTAAGATGGTTGTCCTTTTGAGCCTGTAGTGGGCAATGACATCCTCTGGTGTTTAGTCTGTGAGGCTGGTGCGTTTTCTGAAGGTCCGCGGTCTTTGTCTGTGCTGTGGTGGTCAGGGGGGTGGGGGGGTCCGGGGTGGGGGGTGGCGGGTCTGGGGTTGGTGGCGGTGGGTGTTGTGGCCCTCTTGGGGCTCTGAGCTGCATGATGAATAGCTCCATGGCATCTGTTATTCAGGTGTGGCTCTGGGCTGGGCTCACTTTATGGTACGGGGTGTCGTCCGACTTAACACCAGGTCGGAGCAGGTGTTAAATCCCTGCTGCTAACGCGCCTTATCGCATGTTTTGTGTTCTTATCGCCAATCTGGCTGGTCGTTGAAAATGTTGGGAAGTGATGTTGTCGCGGCTTTTTGCACGGGAACGCCTACTCTGCATCTCATTAGCGTTAGTTGCCGGAGTCATCTGTGGCGATGTTTTTTGCGGCTGCTATCGCAGGAAAACTGGTGATATCAGCTGTTAGCACCAGCTTGTGAATGGTGAGATACATTTATCGCCACTTTGGCAGCGATAAAGTGCCACTAACTCAGCAATAGGTCCTTGAGAATATGCCCCTATATTTTTAATCAGAACAGAGAAGATGTCTAGAGCGCTCGGTCACAGCGATGTTGTTTCTTTCCGTTCACTTAAGAAGTTTTTGTGCGCGCAATTTGCTGCAAAATCAGCTCTTAGCTCGCGAATGATTGGTCTCCATCAAGTAAGAAATGCTCAAAATTTCAGATAACTGCCTTTCTCAATCTTTGCGGAAATAATCTCACTACTTCCGGTCAGTGCTCTGCCCGTGGCTTCCTAAATAGCAACGTGATTGAGTCACGTTCACAACTCTTGTGATTAAAGACTTTTTATATTTTCAAGGTGTGCGTCAGCCAAGAATCGAACAAGATTCGCAAGAACCGGTAACTTGCATAATACCACTACACTACTGGCGCAAACTACGCACGTTCGTATTCTTTTATTTGACGGATGATACTCCACATAAAATTACAATCGTGAGCAGTTGTTTTACATTTAATTCTAGCCATGAGTAGCATGAAGAATATTTGGGGTTCATTGACTTTGTCTCTTGGGGTGTCCATGAGGCATTGCACCCACTTACATTTCAGCTCCCACTTGAAGACTATACAAAGAAATTAAAATGTATCTCCTAAACGGGGTCTGGTATTTTGTGCAATAGCTGCCATTAAATCCAACATTTTAATCCTGGTCTGAATGTCTGAGCATCAAAACATGTATTTTTAAACCAGTCTGGTCCACGGACCCCACAGTTGGGAGCTTTGTCACTAAACCACCCCTCTGACTAATACATGGCTATTCCTAAACCAACGCCCTGAGCGTGGAGAGAGTGTACAAAAAAATTCTGCCTTTGTGTTGACTCAATGAATAAACTCTGGACTCGATTTATCAAAAAGAGGACTCAAACCTGCTCTATGAATTGTCCTTCTTTGTAGATAAAAAGACAGGCGCTTCTGAGATAAAGCTGCCACTGCAGGGACTTCCCTCATCACATGTTCTTCAGGTAGGGGGCGCTCACAAGCTGGACCCACGGCAGCTGCCCCATGCATAGTGCCCGGCTGTGGGGTGTCCTACCCAAGGGTCCACCGTGGGTGCCGCTACCAGGACACACCGCCCCCTAACATTAAAAAGATGCAAGTCTCCCCATGGACCACAAGGACACTACAGCAGCCCTCTAGGTCATCCATGGACCACGAGGACACTACAGCAGCCCCCCAGGTTATCCATGGACCACGAGGACACTACAGCAGCCCCCCCGGGTCATCCATGGACCACGAGGAAACTACAGCAGCAGCCCAGGTCACCCATGGACCACGGTGACATTGCAGCAGCCCCCCAGGGTAATCCATGGGCCACGAAGACACTACAGCAGCCCCCAGGCCATCCATGTACCATTAGGACACTACAACATTCCCCTACCCAGGTCATCCATCGACCATGAGGACACCATAGCAGTCCCCTGGGTCATCCAGGGACCACAAGGACACTACAGCCGCCCCACCAGGGTCATCCATGGACCACGAGGACACTACAGCAGCCCCCCAGGTCATTCATGGACCACAGTGACACTACAGCATCCTCCCAGGTCATCCATGGACAACGAGGAGACTACAGCAGCGCCCCCCCAGGTCATCCATGGACCACATGGACACTCCATCAGCCTCCCAGGTCAGCCATGGACCACGAGGACAATACAACAGCCCCCCAGTTCACCCATGGACCACGCAGACACTACAGCAGCCCCCCAGGTCATCCAAGGACCATGAGGACACTACAGCTGCCCCCGGGACATTCAGGGACCACGAGGACACTACAGCAGCCCCCAGGTCATCCATGGGCCACGCAGACACTACAGCAGCCCCCCAGGGTCATCCATGGACCACTATGACACTATAGCAGCCCCCTAGGGTCATGAATGGACCACGAGGACACTACAGCAGCCCCCCAGGTCACCCATGGACAATGAGGACATTAAAGCAGCCCCCCAGGTCATCCATGGATCACAGTGACACTACAGCAGCCCCCCAGGTCATCCATGGACCACGGGGACACTACAGCTGCTCCCCAGGTTACCCATTGACCATGAGGACACTACAGCAGCCCCCCAGGGTCATCCATGGACCACGAGGAAACTACAGCAACCCCCAGGTCACCCACGGACCACAAAGACACTACAGCAGCCCCCAGGCCATCCATGGACCACAAGGACACTACAGCAGCCCCCCCAGGTCATCCATCGACCATGAGGACACCAGAGCAGCCCCCCAGGTCATCCAGGGACCACGAGGACACGACAGCTGCCCCCCAGGGTCATCCATGGACCACGAGGACATTACACCCCCAGGTCATCCATGGACCACGAGGACACTACAGCTGCTCCCCAGGTTATCCATTGACCATGAGGACACTACAGCAGCCCCCCAGGGTCATCCATGGACCACGAGGAAACTACAGCAACCCCCAGGTCACCCATGGACCACAAAGACACTACAGCAGCCCCCAGGCAATCCATGGACCACAAGGACAAAACAGCAGCCCCCCCCAGGTCATCCATCGACCATGAGGATACCAGAGCAGCCTCCCAGGTCATCCATGGACCACGAGGTCACTACATCAGCCCCTGGGTCACAAATGGACCACAAAGAAATCACAGCAGCCACCCCCCAGGTCAACCATGGACCACGAGGACACTACAGCAGCGCCCCAGGTTATCCATGGACCATGAGGACAGTACAGCAGCCCCCGAAAAGATCATCCAAGGACCACGAGGACACTACAGCAGCCCCCCAGATCATCCATGGAACACGAGGACACTACAGCAGTCCCCCCAGATCATCCATGGAACACGCGGACACTACAGCAACCCCCACCCAGGTCATACATGGACCACGAGGACACTACAGCAGCCCCCCAGGTTAACCATGGACCATGAGGACACTACAGCAGCCCCCATGTCACCCATGGACCGAAAGAACACTACAGCAGTCCCCCAGGTCATTCATGGATCCCGAGTACACTACAGCAGCCCCCCCAGGGCATCCATGGACCACAAAGAAACTTTAGCAGCCCCCCCCCCCCCAGGTCAACCAGGTACCACGAGGACACCACAGCAGCACCCCAAGATCATCCATGGACAACAAGAACACTACAGCAGCCCCCCTCAGTTTATCCATGGACCATGAGGACACTATAGCAGCCCCCCCCCCCGGGCATCCATGGACCATGAGGACACTACAGCAGCTCCCCAGGTCATCCATGGACGACGGTGGCACTACAGCAACCCCACAGGTCATCCAAGGACCACGAGGAGACTACATAATCCCACCCAGGATATCCATGGATCACAGTGACACTACAGCAGCCGCCAGGGCATCCATGGACCATGGGGACACTACAGCAGCCCCCCGGTCATCCATAGACCACGCAGATGCTACAGCAGCCCCCCAGGTGACCCATGGACCACGCGGATACTACAGCAGCTCCCAAGTCATCCATGGACCACGAACACACTACAGCAGCACCCCAGGTCACCCATGGACCAAGAGGACACTACAGCAGCCCCCCAGGTCATCCAAGGACCACAAAGTAACTACTGCAGCCCCCCCAGGGCATCTATGGACCACGAGGACACTACGGCAGCCCCCCTAGGTCATAAATGGACCACAGGGACACTACAGCAGCCCCCCAGGTCACCCATGGACCACGAGGACACTACAGCAGCCCTCCCAGGCCATACATGGACCACAAGGACACTACAGCAGCCTCCGGGTCATCCATGGACCACGAGGACATTACAGCAGCCCCCCCAGTCATACATGGACCACAAGGACACTACAGCAGCCCCCCAGGTCATCCACGGACCACAAAGAAACTACAACAGCCTCCCAGGGCAGCCATGTGTTTAAGATTGCAGGAATTGCTGTTAGCATGAGCTAAAAGCCATTTTGTTCCTAGCAGCCTTTTTAGTTAGCCATGTGCTCACCAGGTGCTTTCTCCCTCTTCCAGAGCCTTGCACATGCTCAGAAAGACCTGTAGCTGCCAGAATGCACCTGCTCCTAATGTAGAACTGTTAGGCTATTCTTACTGATGTAAGCAGTTTAGTCTCCCCTCCCACTTTGTTGAGCAATCACATTTTGTATACCCATATTAGTCAAATAGTATTCTTGTATGTGCCGGGACCTCCCCTTGGTTTTATGCTGACTATGTAACAAATGCATATATAAGGCCCCTGTTCTCTGTACTCCTTAGACTGTCTCCTACACTGGCCTGAGGGCACTGTATGACGCAGTCTCCCTCATGTGAGGTTAATAAATGCATTATTTCCTATATTTCAGCTTCCGTGCCAATCTCTTCTTTGTTGGGTTAAAGGACCAGGTGTATCAGTGAACCCCTAAAAAGGTTTTTATTTCTTCACATGGTCCATTAGGACACTACAGCAGCCCCCCTGGTCATCCATGGACCACGCAGACACAACAGTAGCCCCCCCAGGTCATCCATGGACCACGCAGACACAACAGTAGCCCCCCCAGGTCATCCATGGACCACACAGACACTACAGCAGCTCCCAGGTCACCCATGGAACATGAGGACACTACAGCAGCCCCCGGGACATTCAGGGACCATGAGGACACTACAGCAGCCCCCGGGACATTAAGGGACCATGAGGACACTACAGCAGTCTCCCAAGGTCATCCACAGACCACGAGGACACTACAGCAGCCCCCGGGTCATGCATGGACCACAAGGACACTACAGCAGCCCCCTAAGGTCAGCCATGGAGCACAAGGACACTACAGCAGCCCCCTAGGGACAGCCATGGAGCACAAGGACACTACAGCAGCCCCCCGGGTCATCCATGGACTGCAGGACACTACAGCAGGCCCCCAGGTCATCCACAGACCACGAGGACACTACAGCAGCCCCCGGGTCATGCATGGACCACGAGGACACTACAGCAGCCCCCTAGGGTCAGCCATGGAGCACAAGGACACTACAGCAGCCCCTCCGGGCCAACCATGGACCAAAAGGACACTACAGCAGCCCCCGAGGGTCATCCATGGACCACGATTACACAACAGCAGCCCCCAGGCCACCCCTGGACCATGAGGACACTACAGCAGCCCCACGCGGCATCCATGGACCATGAGGACACTACAGCAGACAGACAGACCCTCCTCCCACGCCTGTCACCCCGTCCATCCCTCTACCGGGCATTTCATTTCCAAAGGAGAGCACATCCTGGTAGGGGCCTCCCTGGACCCTCCTAATCTACAGCCAGGTGCCACCCCATGTGAAGACTGCCTCACACGCGGGCCCCACAGCATGATCACAGGACCCAACGCAGGATCCACCAGTAACCCACATGCAGGTGACATGGTTCTCTCCTCCTCCTGTCCAGCGTGTCTCATGGGTACATAATGATGCCAAGTGACAGCTTCCACCACACTTGTGCACAATGCATTGAGAGGGACCTCTCTCCCTACCACACACTGCATCATCAGCTTGGGGGCGGCACCAGTTGGCATGGTATCGTCGCTGAGACCAAGGTTTGGTTCCATGCAGCTTAGAGGGGATGCCTAAATGGGAAGAATGGGTGGGCGGAGAGTGGGTGAGTGGTATCCATGGGTGGGGAACGTAGAAGAAACAGATAGATGTTATATCTATTAAGTTGTTACGCCCAGACCTTGTTACTCCAACTTAGCATCTCATAACATGAAGTAAATTTTCATTTCAAACCCCACCCTATCTATATGTTCCCACCCGCCTCTTCCTGTTTCAGGGAGGGGTTTGAGAGGGGCCAAAGCGGGTGTTAACTACTTACAATGTTTACTTCTTCATCACAGTATTCAACATATTAGCTCTGGTCACTAAGGAAGCTGCACTCTCATTCCTGACAGCCAGCCAAAATAGCTCAGTTGTGAGAGTGTTAGACTGAGGATAAAGGTCCCGGGTTTCGGCAAGAGGCTTTTTTCTTTATCTATTTTTTCTCTATTTTTAATTTATTCCCCAGTTCGCCAGTCTTTTCCCTGTGCTTTCTTCTTCCCTCCTTCGCATCTGTCTCTCTTCCTTCATCATCCACCTGTCTCAAAATGAATTCCTTCCTCTCTCACCCTCTGTCCCTTGTGTCAACCCTCCTCCCTCATTTATCCCTCCGTCAGTCACAACTCTGGACCTTTCCTCTTCCTCTGTGCACCTCAAGAGATGTTTTCCTACCGCTCCTCTTCCGCACTCATCTTTATCAATAATGCACAGCAATATCATGTGTAACCCGCCCCCTCCCTATCCCTACTCCCCCCCTGGTTTCCAGGCCCCCATCAAGCAGTTTTGATACATTTGGGAGACGAGAAACAGGTTAAATAAAAAAACTTCACTTACCTGGTCCCGAGCCGCCTCCCCTCCTGGCCGGGTCTCGCGTCAGGAAGCAGGCATCCTCCCTCCCTTCCCCTAAGCCAATCAAAATGCTGCAATGGCAGTGTTGTGACTGGTGCTGACGGCGCCCAGCCGGGTGCCTGTAGGGAGGCCATTACATAGAGAAAATGGAGAGTGCGCATGACTGGTTTGGTGGGCTCACAGCATTAGGCAAGCCACTCCTCCCTGACCCACCCACCCGCCCGCTCCCAATCAGGCATACATTCTGCTATCTCACAGTGCGAGAAGCAGAAACATAAAATAGTATTTAAAATGCCATTTTATGTTTCTGCTTCTTGCACTGCGAGAAAGCAGTGGGGCGACGCTCCTCCGCCCTAATGGAGGAGCCGCCCGTGCGTGCCAGTGATGGGTGAACTATCCGTGTGGCAGCCCTGAATCTCATCTTGATCAATCGTTTGCACCATTAGGGTGCGTCATTAATATGCGCCATGATGCAGGATTTGGCGGCACTATAGAGGCAATGGTCAGAATTAGCAGTTCTGCCCACAGCTTTGTCACTGGTCAAGAGTCTGGAGGGGGCACAGGGCACTGGCATCAGTAGAATAGGCAGGGGAGGCGGGCATCATATCCAACAGGACTGAACGTGCCAGAGGTTTAGCACTGAAGGGTCACTAGGTGGGGACTGAGCTTGAGGTATTTGGTAGAGGTTCCGGAGCTCAGGACAGGATTTCTTGGACACTGGTCTGTCCCTGGAGGGTCATTGGGTGGGGAATGAGAGTGAGATATTTGGTAGAGATTGAGGAGATCAGGACAGGATTCCTTGGACATTGGTCTGTCCCTGGAGGGTCAGTGGGTGGGGACTGAGCGTGAGGTATTTGGTGGAGGTCAGGAAATCAGGACAGGATTCTTTGGACATTGGTCGGTTCTTGGAGAGGGTCATGGAGTGGGGACTGAGCGTGAGGCATTTGCTGGAGGTTCAGGAGATCAGGACAGGATTCCTTAGACATTGGTCTCCCCTGGAGGGTCATTGGGTGTAAACTGAGCGTCAGGTGTGGTGGAGGTTCAGGAGTTCGGGACAGGATTCCTTGGACATTGGTCTGTCCCTGGAGGGTCACTGGGTCGGGACTGAGCGTGAGATATTTGGTGGAGGTTCAGGAAATCAGGACAGGATTACTTGGACTTTGGTCTCCCTTGGAGGGTCAGTGGATGGAGGCTGAGCGTGAGGTGTAGTGGAGATTCTGGATATCAGGGCAGGATTCCTTGGACATTCGTCTGTCCCTGGAGGGTCAGTGGGTGGGGACTGAGCGTGAGGTATTTGGTGGAGGTCAGGAAATCAGGACAGGATTCCTTGGACATTGGTCGGTTGCTGGAGAGGGTCATGGGGTGGGGACTGAGCGTGAGATATTTGGTGGAGGTTCAGGAAATCAGGACAAGATTCCTTGGACATTGGTCTCCCCTGGAGGGTCATTGGGTGTAGACTGAGGTGTGGTGGAGGTTCAGGAGTACAGGACAGGATTCCTTGGACTTTGGTCAGTCCCTGGAGTGTCAGTGCACGTGCTGCCCTTCCCTGGGTTCTCTTTTTGCTGTAAGTCACTGCAGGTTTTTCTTCTTCTCTGCAGGACACACAAGAATTAGGAGTGTTTGCGCCAGGCATGAAGTGTAGTAAAGCGGCTTGACATCCAGATTGGGGCACGTAAAGTACATCGCTCTTTGGGAGGTGACTCCTGGCATGTGTCCTGGTTGGGGAAGACTGGTGAGGGTGGCAGCATGCTGACTGGGACCTTCAATGGAGAGCGCACGCTGGCCCCTCCTGGTTAAATTGATCCTACAGCGCGTTTCACCTGGGCATTCCTCTACATCTGTGTGAGACATGGATGGTGAGCACGTGTGTATGCTGCATACATGTGGTAGGATGAGCATGGGGTGAGCATGTAATCCAAGCTTCATGGAGGCAGAAATCCATTCTGGAACACTGTGTGCAAGTGGCCACCAAGATGGAGGTCACAGGTGAGCCTTGTCAGGCAGGAATATGGATTGGAAGGTGCCCTGGGCATCTTCCTGGGGTTCCTTTGGAATAAAACTTGCTCCAATGAAGGATGGGTGGGGTCAAACTGTCCAATCCAGAATCCAGCTTAGGGAAAAAGGATTTGATGGAACATTTAGGAAGGCCATTGTATTGACTCTGAAGGATCCTGTTTCTTTTGACTGGCGCTGCCACGGTGTCCGGTGAAGCCACAACTGAGACACAAGTAGGAATAGTTCCTAAAACCATCCTGGATTCCCTGTCCATCTCGAGAATAGTGACCAAATCCAGAACCTGCCTGGACCGCACTCTGTTCAACCCCTGACCAGGCCCAGTGCACCCACCACAGATAACCTAATGCGGTTCTCTGGAGAAACCGCCCCGGATGTAAAAAGTCTACAGACCCTGTGTGCACAAAGTGCAAAGACTCCCTCACACCTGTACAGCAATGAGTGGATGAAGCCCCTCCCTGCCCAGTGCACTGGGCAAATGTCCTGCATGTGAGAAGGAGTCACTGCTCACAAGTTTTGGCCCATATGTGATGCTACAGGGGGGCTTCATCAGGGCTCCCAGCAGCAGGGACTGCACAGAGCCCCCAGAGCTGGGGAACCCAAAGCAGCTCTGGAAAAACACGCGACAAAGCAATCCTGCCCCTTGTGCTCTTTCTCTAAAGGTATGAATTCACCTGGAGCGCTCTGTATCAAAACGACTCTGGTGGGACTCGAACCCACAACCTTTGAATGCCTTCACAGCCTGCCTAGAAGTCCAACGCGCTATCCATTGCGCCACAGAGCCACCTGTGGAGGCACGCGCCTCTGAGTGCACTACTGGTGGAATTGAGAAAGAGTGAGGCTCGTGTCCGGTCACTTTCTTTTCAGTGAAAGTGCAAATACATCACTAAGCATGAGACGGACGAGGACTGTTGTAGGTCCAACTCGGGGGGGGGGGGGAGGGTGAGAGTTATTTTGGTCCGGGTTATATTTACCTCCCGCTGGGAGCTTATCATGGCTGGCGATTACTAATAGCCATCCAAACAGGATCTGAACTCATGCTTACATGTATCATGATGTCGAGCCCGCCCCTCTGTTGCTGTCAGTCACCGCTAACGAACAGTAAAAGTTTGGCCCCTCCGACTCCTCCCTGTTTCGGGAGAGGCCACGTGGCCTCTTACCCTGTGGTAATGACACACCAAGCCTCCCTCTGCGCTTTCTACTGGGTTTAAGTTCTGATAGTGAATTATTAAAACACACAGTGCGTCCACATTAGTGATCCGTGTTATACGAGGGTCACGTGACACATCTTCCACAACCTGCTCCTCCCGCTAGATTGGCATGTGCTCGGGTTGGAAAGGCCAGTGCACGTTGAGCACTTTTCGTTTTCGTCTGCATTATCCACATACAAATTTTCCTCTGTTTATTCTTTCATCCGTCTTCTTTCCTTCTCAACCTCACCAAGTCTTCTCTCCCAGACACTGCCTCCCTCTTCCCTTTCTTTCGTTCCCCTTTCCCTTTCTCTCTCTTTCTTCCCGTTCCTCCCCCGCTTTCCCGGACGTTATTCATACCTGTGGCTGCAAGAGTCGAAACACGTGAAACCAGCAGCAAAAAGCGACAAATAAACAGGAAAACATCTTATTTGTTTCAGAATCGGCAGCAGGCGGTTGCTGACAAATGTGAGATACCAGAGACGGAGCCCCCACCATTCTCTGCAGGGGTGTGGGGGTGGTGGATCGTGTTCTGTTACGCCACTGGGGGGTGGTTGCTGGTGGTTCCACTGAGTAGCTCTGAAATGGTTGATGTTCTGTTTGGCTGAGGAGAAGAGGCATTTGTGATATTTTGGAGTAGATCGTGTTTTTTTCCTTTTGAAAACGCCAGGTGAGGGCCGACAATCCACGAAACTTAAGAGAGCCACATGAAGGGGTGCAGGATTGTCGGGTTGTAGGGGTGAGTTGGAGAGAAGGCAGTTGTAAGGCACATAGTACCGCCAGAGGCACCCCTCTATCCCCCCTCCCCCAAAATGCATACCCAAATAACACACACACAGACTGTTGAGTTGGGTAAAATTTGCTGCAGGTTTATTACATATTACAATATGTAATGGGTGGGTTATCTTACGGGCGATCCAAGGGCAGGCAACCAACTGGGCCGCCTGCCCGCCTGATGAGCCGGGCAGCGCGGGAGCGAACCCCGCCGTTGCTGCCATCCAGGTGATTCTTTCTACGATCACGTGCCGTTGGTAACTTCTACTCACGCCCCCCCTCTCGGGGCGGAGCGTCGCATAGCAAACCCCCCGGTTGTTCAGACCCACAACCGCCCGCAGGACTAGTGGGGCGCCGACACGGTTTCCAGGACCCTCCCCTGAGGCTCCTCGGTTTTGGCTCAGGCACCCCCTATGGTGCATCGCAGAGGTACCCTTTGTACCGGCCTGCTTCCAGATCGCCCTGTAACTCCGCCACAGCCCTGGAGGTGGCTCACCGTCGCCGCCAGGGCCCCCCACCAGAGCAGCTGCGGCCTCTTCTGTCTAGAGCTTCCTGCAAATCTGGATGCAGAGAACCATCCCAACTGGTTATGGATGGCCCCATCTGTATCCTAAAGCCCTTGACGCTAGCCTGGGCAGATAGTGTCTGATGAAACCAAAGGCCCGTTAAGCCTGAGAAGTTGTGCCAAGAACTCTTCACACTCCTGCGAGAATGTTCCACTGCATCACATGCCTCTGCCCCGTGCCAACTGTGGGCGGGGCGAATGCATCACCAAGGCTCACATTGCCCCATCTATTTGCTGATCTCACCTAGCTGCCGTCTTTTTAGCACCGTGTGTGCCTGAACACCTGCGTGGCCCATCTATGGGACAGCAGCCCGCAAGCTAGGTGACCACTCCCCCACCCGCCTGCCTACTTTGGCTATTAAGGCGAGAAGGATTATACTTCACCTTTGAACAGTCCCTTTGTCTACTAAATCCTGACGCACAGGAGTGCTCATGACCAGACGTGCGTGGCAATGGGCAAGGAGCCCTCCTGCCCTTGCCATGTATCCCTTATTCCTTATGGGAAGTATGCCCGCTCAGTTCCCTCTGTGGTGAAACCCCCTAGGCATACCACCTTGCGTGGTGGGCGACAAAGAGGTCGCCAGGAGGGTGGGGGAAGGCTAAATAGCCTCCCCTTCCCCACAGGGGCCAGGAAGTGACGCGCTTGTGCGTCATATCCGGCCAGCACGAGGAGAGGGGGACACCAGTCGGTGTCCCTGCCCCCTCCCCTTGGGAGGGGGTGGGGAGGGGTGAGCGGTGCCCCGGCGGCACTAGGGCGCGACCACTGTAGTGGCTCCCTGCTGGGGCCGTGGTCGGTGGCACAGATGGTCGGGTTGGATGGGGTCTCCAGCAAGCTTCGGAGGCTACCATTGTCCCCGAGCTCCCGGGCGTCGAAGTAACTCCACGCTGTCTTTGCCGCTGACAAGGCTTGTTGGTGGTCAGGTCAGCTACCACAACCTGTGTTCGACTCTGCACCTTGAGGGAGCTCCGCAGCACCTCCAACATACCTCACCAGTGGTCCCTTTGTCGAGCTGTGAAATCCTTTTCCTCGCCAGCACCTTCTTAGCAGTAAAAACAGCTGCCCTCGGCTCACGGTTCAGCATCTGGGACAGCCGGCACCACTCTGCACCCGGCTGATAAAATTCAAATGACTGGCGTGGCCTGGTCCTGGAACCCGCACCACCTTAGCCCCCAGTGGATTCCACGGGACTCGACCTGCAAGTGGCCGATTGTCACTAGGGCTTTCTCCATTGACCGCAACGCTAAAGTTTTGTTTTTGGGAATTTAACTGATTTATTTTTCCTTTTGAAATCCATAACTCCAGTTATATTGATCTGCATGTGCTCGTTTTGGTGTCAGGAATCTGCTTATTATTTATAAATTGGTGTCAGACTTCTTTTGAGTCGTGTCAATTACTTATCGTCCATATTGGTGCTCTGAAACACTCAACACGTGTTCCCCTATTAAAGCCTGACTGGTCAGTGCCACGCTACCAGAGCTGAGCTAAGGATTTATTAGTGTGAATGCAAAGGACCATCTTTGGGGTATTGTGAGAGCATTGCACAGTGAAGCCCTACCAGGCTCACTACATAGTGCTCCACTTTTCTATAGTCGAGTATTGATTGTTTCCAATCAGCTTCTTATTAGTGGCAAAAGTGCACAGTGCCTGCCAAATGTATGTGGGGTTCAGGGTCTCTTGGATTTATATTGGATATTTGATGCAGGCACAAACACTTAACTTCCACTAGAAGGGGCTGTTTGCAGCATTATCAAATGTTTTATACTGAGCAGGATGAGAATGTAAATATAGGATATGTTGAACTAATTCTGCATAGCATTACCATACTTCCAACTCTACTGCTGCAAATGGTGGGCTACTGCTTTTTCAGCCAAACTACAGCCTAGCTAATGGAGACATCCTGGTTCAGTTCAGGAAACCGCAGATTAAAGCTGGTAAGGGATCAAAAACAACTCCTTGAGCAAGGAGAGAATTACCAACCTCTGGTGTGATGTCTAGAAGTGCTAGGCTTGAGCAGTCATTGGAGTTACTGGCTGAGAACTCTGCCTTGCACTGGAATCTTTGCTAATGAGGATCTGCGTGAGCGAGATTAAGGCTCGGCACAGCGCTCAAAAGGCACCATTTATGTTGCGTCATTTATTAGTTCTGGCTTTAGATAGATTTAGCTGTCTTGAAGAACCAGAACCTTTTGGGCCTGGCAGCGCAGGGTACGCCCAAGTCTCCGGAGTTCTCCTGCTTAGCTACACAGAGACACGGGACACTCTGTCGGCGTTAGAAGATCAGATTTATTTAGCTGCAGCTAGTACAGTTATCCTAGAAGTACACAAAGTAGGTTCTCAGGAGACTGCCACTTCACTCTGTGGCGCACAGGGTTATATACTATATAATGTTCGTATACATTAACCAAAAGCACTCCCAGAACACACAAGAAAGAGCCAATAAGGAAAGTTGGAAAACAGGACAGAACCAATAGGAGAAATTGGAAAACAAAAGTGTCAGATGACTCGAAGAAACCTCTCCTCCAACTATGTTTGTCACTCCTCCCTCAAGCTAATTCATTAGCGGATTCGTAACTAACTTGCAGGTGGCGAGATACGTTTGTGTGGGTTGGAGGACAGTTGTGAAACGAGAGAATGCTAGCAGGAGACAGTGAAGGCCAGACGATAAGATACGGTCAGGAAAGAATAGTGTGAACCAACAGATAGTTGAGAGGGGAATTAGGAAAGCCAGACAGGGATTAGTGTACTCGGCTAGTTCTAACACCAGCTTTGTAAATAGAGGCAGAAAGCGTATTTCGACACCAGGCTGCAGAAAAAGCAGAATAGACTTTGTTTGCCGTGCTGACTGAGTGATGGCAACACAAAATGGCGGTGGGGCACAAAATGGCGGGTCGATTCGATTGTGATCAAAAATCGGAGTTCCTCAGTCTGCGTGGACCATGCCATAAACACACAAAAAGCACAGCACTGGACGATGGGTCAGGCTCCTTCAGCCGCTGTTAAAAGAGTTATTCAGAGTCAGCAATACCCTAAAGTACAGCCATGCCACGTTGCAGGCATCATTCATAGAGTCCGGACCTCGAACCTTGAAGCGATGACCAAGAAAAACTGGATGTCTTACTAGTGGCATTTTCCATATTAAATCCTAAAGGACTTTGTGGTCCCCAGTGCGGAAAACAATGGATGAACGGAATTACCCTAAATTTAGCATCAATCGATCATATAATTTTGAGTGTGCTACTCACCCGTGAGGGTCTCAAGGCGCTGGGGGTAGAACTTTATTCAAGGACTGCGCTTTAGTTGGTTTGGTGTAAATCCATTGAGCTATCTCTTAAAAATGTAATATCTGGAACGTTAATTCCTAAAAGCCCCTTGAAGCTTGCCAAAGCTAAGCCATTTGGTGCTTTGCCCCACACAATGAAGACCAAACACAACTGGGGTTGGGCACCCATGAAGGTTGGAGTACAGGGCCCGGCAGAAACCTGGATACCAGGGTCCACCCTGCTGCACACAGCTATAGGCAGTGTGTAGTGGGGGACTGATGACCACCAAGGGTGGGGCGCAGGCCACGTGCACCGCCCCGCTGTGCCTGGATGATTGGTTGCGAGGTCAGACCTCCACCTATTGTTGAATGCAGTGGGGTTTGTACACCTGCAGGAAGGTGGAGTGCAGGAAGGTGGAGTGCAGGAAGGTGGAGTGCAGGGCCAGGCCTCTGGACAGGTCCTGCACTCCACCCCTCGCTGCTCACGGCCAAAGACCATGTGAGTGGCGGTCACATGCCCACTCTAGTCCTGCACTGCCTGCAGGATTTACATGGTCTGTAACTCCAGGGCAACCTCACTCGCCCATTTCAGCCTGCTAGGGGTTTGTGAAACACATTTTATGGAATAGGACCCGGGAAAAGCTTGTTAAATGCTAAACGCTTCCGGTGCCTATGGCCAACCCACACTGCACACAGCTGAAGGCCACACACAATGGAAATCAGATCCCTTCAGAGGGCGAGGCACAGGCTCTGGCTGAAAGCCAGAGAACAGGCCCTGCCCCTCTTCACTGTGCACGGATGAAAGCTGTGTGCAGCTAGTGTTGGATACCCTCAAAGATATGCCCTTCATGCCGTTATATATACACAGAAAGACTAACCCCATGACATACTTCTAGGTTCTGGAGAAAGGTAGTTAGACCATAAACATTCAATAAAACTCCTGATCACCTGCAGTCTTTCTAAACAGCAAGCCGCCTAAAATGATCTAAGACACACACATAAAATCATAAATGAATATCCATTTTATTTTTCATACAAAAATTCTTTTAATAGTAAATTTATATAACTTAAAAAACAGAATTCATATTTATTCATAATTCAACATTCATATATTCCTTCCATATTAATTTACAAACCAATCAAATTACCATTTCGTACTATTATGCCCTACCCCTTACATTATTCATGCTTTCATTCACACCCGATCATACTCCTTAAAATTGCTTGGTCTTTCCAGAGCTCTGCATCCCACCCTCCCGGCACACAGTTAAGGGTGTGTGCAGCTGGGTTTGGATGCACGGCATGGGAGCGGTGGAGACCCTGGTCCGCACTGCACTGCACACTGACAAGGGCCATTTGCCGTGGGGATGGAAGAATATGAAGAGTAAAGTAAGGCCAAGACCCACACGGTGGCATAACGAAACTTGAGGGGGCCCCCTGAAAATTACACGGATGGGCCCCAAGCTCCGGATGCAGTCAGGAGCAGGCCCGGACTGGCCGTAGCGGGCAACAGGCATTTCCCCGATGGGCCGCCATGGTGGGGGCAGTTTTGGGCTCATGGGGGGCCATTTTTAGGTCTCGCAAAGGGCAGCGCATGCGCTGCCTCTACGAGGCATTAAGTAATAGATGTGGTAGGTGAAACTCCGCCTATTGGCATTAGTTTCTGCTGCTGCTTGCCATTTGTTAACTCAGGCATTTTTTTTGTTAGCAGTCTTATCATTGGCTTGAGTTCCGATGCGTCACTTCCGGTTTGCTTCCCTTTTGCAGGAAGCAGCACCGACTAACTACAGTTTCGGTCCGCTGATCGGTGTTATGTAGTCATGTAGGGACTACTTCCTTGTTTTTTCCACCAGCGCCGCGCTCAGATAAAAAAATTTGTTTTGCCTCCTATGTGCTCGCTGCACGCACACTACCTGTGGTTGCCTCGGTGATTTGTGCGTGTTTGTGCGATTGCAGTTGCTCACAGCCAGCCCTGGCAGCAGTTCCCCAGCACCGACATGCTTCACGCCTTTCTCCTCTTGCCGGTGTGTGGAGGTCCCCCGCGACCTTCTCACCTTGCCTACAGAACTCGCAGACATTGGAGCTCCACGTCTCGGCCGCCACACTCTACGAGCAATACCGCCACTGCACCGATGCAGCTCGCCACAAGCTCCACCACGGAATCGGGTACCGCCTGGTTTTTATATGTTGGCAACTATAATTGTGCATTTATACCCTCCCCTATGGTTCATTTTCATTCCCTCAAGCTTGTTTTCCCTGCGAGTTAATGTCCTTGCAGAGGCAGGACGACGTGCGCAGCCAGGACAGGGGCTTTGGCAATGGCGGCGCATGTTTATTTTTTGCATTGTGCCGTGCCTTCATTGACAAAGCCCCTGTCCTGGCTGCGCACGTTATCCTGCTTCTACAAAGAAAAGGCATTTTTTAAATCTCTCCCTGTGTGAAACGCTGCTTTTGTTAAGCCCGCCTCCTTTTAAACTGCAGCGTGTCCCACGTTGGCCTTTGGAAATAGTTTTGGAAATATGTCGAGTGCCCGTCAGCAGGGCTTTTTGTCCTGAGTGAGGAATCCAGCGTCGTAAAGGAGACCCCTCACACAAAGCTGTCTTTAATTAGAAGAGTCAGCGGAGTGCAGCGCTAACAGCCAGGCTCAGAAAACATCACTCAGCTGCGTACCTGTATGTGTGTGCGTGCATGTGTGCAAGTGTGTGTGTGTGTGCATCTGTGTGTGTATGTTTGTTTGCATCTATGTATGTGTGCCCATGTGTGTCTGTATGCGTGTGTGTGTGTATGTATGTTTGTTTGTCTGTGTGTTACAGTCCAGAACCGTGCAATGTTTCTCTCTGCCAACGAGGGGCCCAGGCAGGACATCTGCTAATCGGGGAGCGCATTTTGCATCCTATTGCAGTTGGCGTGGGCAGAACTGCTAATTTAATCTTGGCGCCCCTGCGAGATCACCTATGTAGCTCTTCACAAGTTATGTTCCTCCGGGCCATGTGAAAGTAACATCTTGCGTTATCTTGCGAGTAAAAAAGAAATGAACGGCAAAATATTTTCTCAGGCTATAACATTGCAAGTTGACTACTTTGTGCCCCTTAGTCCTCAGAATTCATCAGTTTGTGGGTTTCCAAGGCAGGCAAGAAAGACGGCTGCAATTTACTCCTGACGAAGCGGGAGGTCTCGCAAATTCCAGTGGGTCGTGTACCCACTATCATTTTCACATGTGTGGCTTCCCTTCTTCAAACTGCGTCTCGGTGCCAACGCCACTCTGCTGAAGTAAGTAGTGATCGCTTGGCAAAGCTGAGTGGGTTGTGTTCCGGCCGCATTCAACAAGGAGAAACCAGCATATGCAATGCAATTGGTCTCTCATTTACACGAGTTTAAGCTATTGTCATTGTAAATGACAATGCGTTTTATTTCTGTTTCAAAAAACAAAACAAAAATAAAAGGCACTGTCATTTAGAATGCCAATAGCGCAAACTCGCGTAAATGCGAGACCTGTTGCATTGCAAATGCTTGTTGCTACTGGGGGCCGGCAATATCGGCTCCCTGGATCAAAATCGTCCGAAACCGGCCCTAGAGAACAGCTCGGCTGCAGCCCCTCTCCCCTCCCCCCCCCCCCCCCCCCCCCCCAGTGGGGCCAACCCAGCAGTTTGCCAGGGCTGGCTTCGATTCCCAGTCCAGCCCAGGTCAGGAGCTCTCAGGCCAGGGACCCATGCACTGTACGGAAGGGGGCCCCTGGAGCTCGTGGCCCCTCTGCACCAAAGGGGCTAAAGTTACACTGGCCCCACACTCCATCCTTTTCCCTTCTGCTGTCAAAGGCACTCCATCTCTTTGGAAATTCCAGGCATGTCGAACAGGATGCTATTTTGGCAGCTTGAGCCCATCCCATGGTCCCTTAGGTGTGCAGTCCACAGATCATTTCCTCTTCTGCCGTTCCTTTCTGTCTGACAGACTTTCCAAGGGCTTCATTAATTTCAGATGAAAAGCAACGCCAGTTACTTTGCCTATATCTCTCCCTTCGGAATGCACAATCATTGCATACGCTGCACACATGTTGAAATGCTTTCCACAAAAGACAGCAGCTGATGCCATTTGGTTCTGTGGTCCCAATCCATGTAATGTCCACATTAGGGACACCCATAGCCTTGACAGCACCAGAGGGTCTCCCATTCTCACAAGCGCAGTGGACCACGCAGTAACCAGAAATACAAACAGCTTCATCGTCTCGGCTTTGCAAGAGGACACCATATACTGCAAAGAATCGTCTTTGCACTCAGAGGTTTGGTTTTCCGACAAAATATTGTCTTAAATATTGCATTGTCAAAAAAACGTAGAAGAGAATACTGCAGGAAGCATGTCAAAATTCTTACTATTTTCTAATATTGATAAAAATATTGTGTATTATATTGCATCCTATATCACTTTTAACTGCATTTGTTGTATTTTTTTATATACTGTATTTTATAATGTATGTCATTTTTAGAAAAATAATTTTAGTACCGGGATGTTGAGTTTATTGGGGAATAGATTGGGAATAAATGAAATATATTTTTATAAGTATGTTATATTTAAAATTAGTGTATGTTAGTGTTGTATCCTACTTGGTTTACCCCACTCTCCCATTTCCCCATTTCAAAATATTATTTATATTTGACTTGGTTTTGTTATTCAATGAGTGAATGTAAATGCATATATTTTTTATTCAATTGAAGTTTTTTGCATATAAATTGGTTTTTAAATTTTGATACCGTTTTTGAGTAGTTTGTTAAACATTGTGGGAGCATGCTTTTCTTTATGTATTTTTTTAATTCTTTTTTATTCGCAATAAAAATGCTTAGTATTTATTTGAAATTTTCACATATAATTAGATTGATTTCACCATTTTCTATTAAAAAAATACTTACGATATTGGTTTTCTAGTATATTTTTTTACATGTTTTGCAAATTTAAAATGTAAATATCTTTTATTTGATCATTGCAAAAAAGAATTTTCTTTTTTGCACTATTTTGTTTAATGTGTTTTACAGTTTTAAATGTATTTTATTTAGTTTTTTATATGTACTTACAATTTATTGATTGTTTTTTTAGAGTGTTTTTGTTAACTTTTCCAACTTAGCACACTATGTTAAAGTAAAATGGAATCCTCCAAAGTATGTTTTTTAGCAGAATGTGCATTAGAATTTGTTGGGAGAAATTATTTACAACACTTTCCCAGAAATGGTCAAGTTTGAATGAGAACAGTAAATCCCCTAATCCTCTCACCCCTCTAAAAAAACACTTTCTCCTGTGTGCTCAAGTTTGAAGTGGGAACAGTGAATCTGACTCTCCCAAAGTCCAACACTTTCCCCGCTTTGGTTAAGTTATGTTTGCAATGAAATTGTGAACCTAAAAAACCCCAAAGTCCAGCACTTTCCTCAGAATGGTTACATTTAGAGTGAGAATAGTAATCCTGAGCCCCCCAAAAGTCCATCACTTCCCACAATGTTGTTAGGTCTAAAGTGGGAATAGTAAATGTGACCCCCCCTTCCCTTTTACTCCAACATGTCCCCTCAAAGTGGTTAAGTTTGGAGTGCGCACAGTAAATCTGGCCCCTCCAAAGTCCAACACTTTCCCCTTATGGTTAACTAATTAGTGAGAAACTAGTCACAGGTTTGTTTGTGTTACAGTTCAGGGAGAACCTGGGATGGCAGTTCGGGCTGGACTGTTCCCATGAGGAGCAGGGTCAAGACTGATTTGCATATGGGTGGGTCCAAACTGAAGTGGCATGGTGGGCCAAAAATGATGAATTAGGATGCATTTGCCAGTGGTTGAGATTAATCCAAGCATTCCATCCATCACATTGTTATTTTTTAATTTGACGCACTAAGCGCGCTGAGGGTATGCCCCGATGTGGGTCCCGGGCTCACTTTGCCACTGGAGTGAAACCTGGGCTGCCCTGCTCCCGTGATGAGCAGGGTCAAGCCTGATTTGCATATGGCTGGGTCCAAACTGAGGTGGCATGGTGGGTGAAAAACGATGGTTTGGGAATGCTGCCCGAGCAATTGCCAGTGACTGAGTTAAATGCACGCACTCCATCCATCCCCTTGTTGTTTATTCTTTTATAAACTTTAATAAATAAAATAATGTTTTTATTACATTGACTCTAATTGGATGAAAACTTATTTTCTCATTTTCATGTTTCCGCAGTAAGCTCTGTCAAAACCAAATAAGTTGTACAGTCTCTTAATCTTGGCACCATTTATGATGACAGCTGTGGGTAAGAGAAGTGCAGGGTGGCACTGTGCTGGCCTTGCTGCTCTCGATGGCGGGGTTGTGTGGTTGGTCTATAGGTGCGTCTGTATGGAAGGGGACGGCATGGCATGGACCCAAGCATTGTGTGCAGTCAATGCTTGTCACTTGTTAGCTTATGGGCTGAGGGTGCTGAGTCACTTGTGTCTTGTCACCTTCAAACTTCTTGATGGTGAACAGTGTACTGTAAGACATGCAAGAAAGGAGGTGGGAAGGAAGCTGGTAAGGAAGGAAGAGAGGAGAAAGGGAGAAAGAAAGAGTGAGAGGAAGGAAGTCAGGAGAGAAAGGAGGAGAAAGAAAGGCAGGAAGAGAGGAAGCCAGGAAGGAGGTGCCAGTTTGAGAGGGGAGAAGGGACGGGCATGGCCATTGGGACGGCGGAGCAGACTAGAGCCACTGGAGGCTGGCTTATAAAGTCCCAGGGTGGCCGGGGTCTCAGTAACTCTCTTGTGCCCCTCCCCGGGTTTATTAAGGCGGACATCATTAGGGGTACCTAATAGCTGCTGTTTTAATGGTCTGAACTGTATTTCAAGTCCAGGCCTGGGAAAAATAATGGGAAAAGCACCCAAATCCGGAATTAAATTACTTTATGAAGCATTAACCTAAATTTGCAAACACATTTAGAAACCAAGTTAAAAAAACATGCGAGAGCACTCTAAAAGGCTTTCATATGAATATTGCAGTAAATAAAGGGATAATTTCCGTGTTACAAAGGAATTCCTGACACTGTTACACAAATTAATAGTCTCCTACCATCTCTTGGCTGTTTCAGAGGAGGAAAACGTAAACACATCTTTTAAAGTTGGCAATCCAATGTACACGGGGGAATACACAGATACAGAGAGGGGAGAAGAGAAATAAAGACGAGACAAAGCCAGCCAATGAAAGTTGGTGAGAGGAGAGAATATAGAGCGGGGAGAAGGCGAGAGCTGAGGATGGACATACGAGAGAAGACAGGAAGGGAGCGCAGGGTTTTTGCCAAACTTGCTTTTGCTTCCTTGTATTGAGGATGTAGAGAGCGGAGAGAGTGGGGGAGAAGAGAAATTCAAGAAGAATGAACAGAGGAAGTCAATATGCAAGGAGATGAAATTATAAATGATAAAGTCCAGTAACCTGCCTAAACCCAGAGCTTAGTTTGAGGCCGCAGTTGCCAAAGTAGCACCCCAATACCAATTTGCCCTAAGGAATGGAAGGGGGGACAAATACTAACTACCCTCCTACTGCTCCCAGCCACCAGGTCACCAATCCTAAAATGGGGCTGGAAGCGGACCCCGTTGGCCCTTATAGTTGGGCTACTTTTGGACTATTATTTGTGCAACACAAATCACAAAATGTTCATTGCCTGGCCAGCCCAACGCCTCCCAAAATGGCCGGGGGGCAGACCTCCCTGCGCTGGGCTGCCCCCCAAACCCTCATTGGAAGAGAGGTGGGCAGACCAAGCTGAGACCAAATTGTGTGTGAAAAAGGCCGCTTTATTGAAACAGGTGCACTTTACAAATTACCATAACCTGGCAACTGCCTTATGAAACTAAAACCTCGCTATACATCCAAAAACTGACCCCTGATCCCACCCCTGCCCCTACAATCCCCTCAAACATGCCCCCACCCTGCCATTAACATATTAACAACATTACAATGCATTAAAGTTAAACAATGTGCCTTACTATTAAACCAACCTCCCATGCCTGCCTATCTGAAACTGTAACTAACAAACGTCTATAAATGAACCTTAAACTACCTGCCTACCCTTTCCCTACCCCTGTTCACAACTTCCAACGCTAACCAAAAACGTCTGCCAACCCTGGCCAACTTTTGAAAACCCCGCCACCCAGGGAAAAGGGGATGGGGTGCACCACATATCCCTTTTTTCTGCCCCCTTCCTCTTTATACCCTTGGCCTTCCGCCTGCATGACTTTGTACATTTAGAGTCCTGGCCAAAACCTCTCTGACTTCTAGGAGGTATAAATCCATGTCAAACCTGGAAAAGTGTACCCCATCACCCCTAAAAAATTCTACTGCGTCAAAGCAAATATCCCTGTGTGAAATCCTACCAAACCCCAAACTTCTACAAAAACTTGGCATCTCAGTATTCAATTTACATCTGGCCCTGTCCACTGCGCCAGGGTTATGCAGCCCGCGCCAAACTCTATGAGGAACCAATTCAGTCCATAAAATAAAACAGCCTGCCCACTGTTCTTTAATCCATGCTAAGTCCCTTTTCATGCTTTGCATCAAAACATTACCTTTCCCTCTACACAAATTGCTCTCCCCTAGATGTAACACTAGAATGTCCAGCACTTACCACCCACCATCAAACTAATAAAACAAGGAACTAGCTGCTTCCAGCACATGCCCCCTTTACCTTTTCACACCACTTTAAAAAGGCGCTTTTTAAACCCCAGCATTTGTCCAAAATAGCTCTTGCGGGCCTGAATTTGGGCCCACTTCACGAATGAATGACCCAAGAACCAAATCATTATCTGCTCTGAGAGGGGGCTCGACACAGAACCTGAAACAAGAAAAGTCTTCATGAGTACTACGCATTATTGCTAACCGCGCCAGCGACCTCAACCTCCCTTCTCAGGTAGCGCTTGTAGCATTCTGATGACCAGTGCCCTAGCCACATATCTCCCTGCTCCCAACCTCTGTTATTCACTTCTGACGCTGCCCCAGTTTGGAACGGATGTGTCCCAAAACTCACGCCGTTAACCCGAAGCTTGGTTAAAGCTTTTCTCAAAACTGCAAGTAGCTGGTATGCTGTCACCCTGTCCCCATTAGCATGCCTGAAAACTGGCCCCCGGGCCCTCCAGACAAGGCCCACCAGCTTGACGCCCATCTCAACGGGCAAGTTAACAAAGGGACTGCTGCCTGTAGCAATACCCATTTACCCAGCCCCTCCTGGTCTGTTTGGATTTCTTTAACCATATCTGCACCCCTGAACTACGCAGAACCATATCCTCCCAATTCACGCCCCCACCCTTTTTGTCATCCAATAGCTCCAATACCCTAAAAGCTCCAAAAAACATCCACACCATCAGTGTGGAAAACATGCAAGTCTCAAAATCATCAGCACAAATCCCTGGCAATATCTCCAGCACCCGCCCCAGCAGACCCCAAGACAACGGCTTCCTCATCTGCTTCTTCTGACCATGTTCTCTAGCCCAACCCTCTAGAATTCTTGCTCCTAGTTCACCTGCCAATGGCGGGTAGCCCCATATTAGCTTACCCACAAAAGCAATCCCCGCTTGCTTTCCAGCAACTGTGACTCTGGACAGTCCTTTATCAATGAGATCCAAAATGAATTGGACTGCATCTTCCACTCGTAGTCCACTTTCAACAGGCCGCTGGGCGCCTGAAAGCAAAACTCCTTCCAGGCTAAACTGTAAGCTACCCTGGTTGACCTGGCCAGTGACCCCACCAAAAGTTGTAGCATCCTGTGGTACCTGCGTACCACAACTACAGTGGCATTGGCGTCGGAGTCCTGTCAGCGTCCTTGGCTAGCCCACAAAATCTCCCCACTGCGAACGAGGCTGGGCATCAGCTATGTCGTTGTCCACACCCGGAACATGTAATGCTCTAAAGGCTATGTCATGTCGAAAACAACCTAGGACAAAAACTCTCAACAACTTCAGGACCTGCTCATCCCTTGCTGACTGGCGATTCACTATTTCAACTACCACCATACTGTCTACCCTGAAAGTAACCTTCTTGTGTGCCAGTTGTTCTCCCCATAACATCACTGCTACCACTAAGGGAAAAAACTAGAGAAAGAGAATGCTCCTGCCCCCATCTCTCCAGTGTAAAGGCTATTGTTCCGCGCACCACCTCCTCAGCCAAAACAAGCCAATACCCGTGCTACCCGCTGCATCAGAAAATGTTTGCACATCCCACATCAAGTCTTCCTCTCTTGCAAGCGGAATCCTGTTGAAAAACTGCAAAAATACCCTCCACATTCTGAGGAAATATGAATTTTATGATCAGTTATGTCTCCTATCTTAGACCCCAACGGCTCCATGTACATGCTACAAGTACATGTATGTTCCCTCCAGTTCCAGCTATGAAGACGCAAATACATGTGCGTCCACCGTCAACATGTCCTCTTTCAGATCCGCCATGAATGGGTCGGATATTCCGTTCCTAAGTATGATTGGCCACCGACTTTATATGGTTCACTTTTCACGTTTTACAGTTCAGGCGAGTAGGCCCTGAATTCTGCCATCAAGCCTTTTCCTGCCTTCTGCCTCTGAAAGCTCCAGTCTGAGCTCGCATCTGTATCCATGAACTTTGTCCTACTCCCTGCGCGGCTAACGGTGCCTGACTCGGCCTGTTGCCTGCCAAAAAACTGTATTTCACCTTCAAGTTATCTGCTCCGCTCCTCATCCAATGCATTCCTGTCTAGTAGTTTAGGTAAACATCCTTCCAGCTACCGAGCAAAGGGCCCGGCCTCACTGTTTTCATGCAAGTAATTCATAGCCCCTGTTACCATGGAAGATTTCTGCTCCCTCGCATCTCATGTAGACACTTAGACGCTTGTACACGCACTAACAGTCAGTATAGAATAGATTTTGTCCGAGAGACCTTTCCTTTTGGATAATACAGTCCCTTAAACATAAGATATTAGATATGATTTGGGATTAGGTTGACCTGACCCCCCAGACTTCTGTCTCCACATGTAGAGCTAAATGTCAAGTCCCCTTCACCCTCTAGTTGCACGTCAATCACACGTCATGCGGCTGCACGCGCATCTCTGCCAAGTATTTCTGCTGACATTGCAGGATTCTTTTATGGATCCACCCACTTGTGACATCATGTTCAATGACGTTTCTAGTATACGCCTATTAATTACGCCTCTTTTCATTACGTATGTGTATTCTTATCTGTATTATCAGCTGTTACGCCTCCTGCATCTGTCTTAATGTAATGTTTTTCATATAAATATCTTTACTTGTCAATAATGTATTGCCTATCCCTTCCTGAACCTTCGTGGTGATGGAATTTGATTGCCTGGTTCGAACCATAATTCCTTTGTAAGGAATAAAGCCTTTCAGAACCTCTAATACCACGGATTCTGCCTCTTATTTTTACTGAGTTATTCTTACTAGACTTTACCGCATAAAAAAATAGTACAGGTAATTAAAATATTTACCACATAAATTGGCGCCCGAATAGGGACACTTTCTCATCTCACGCGCCGGAGGTGCGTTGCAGGCCCGGTCTCCTGCCACAGCTGGACGGACAACAACGCGTACCCGCAGGATTTCCTGTATCTCCCTCCGGCCAAGCGGGGGTGACTGAGGCTGCGATCAACACCCAGACGAGGCGGTGAGAAGTGCGAAGTATCCCGACCAGAGCCTAGCTGAGAGAGCAAGATCCGAGGTATACAGAGGCCCATCAGGTTCCGAAGTTCCGAGTCGAGTCCAGTCCGGTCCAGTCCAGTTCAGTTCCGAGGCCTTCCGTTCCGTGCTACCCGGTGAGTACCGTTGCCGGGGAGGCATTTAGACGTGCACATTAGGTTGTGCCGGTCAAGACGGGTTTGGGTACACAAATCCGGTCTGCACTGTTTCAGCAGTGTATCTGTACTGTTTAGCAGTATATCTAGTATGTCTTGTATATAATCCAGTATTATCTAGTGTTAGTATTATGTCAGTAACTAGTTTTCTTCTAATCATCATTGTTCGTTAAATGTTAAATGTTAAATGTTTTAATATGTTTTAAAAATTGTGGTGTGAATGAGTGTTCATTATTGTGTTTATTGTATTAATTGTGTTCAAAATTAAGTAGCAAGGTTTAAAGATGCCGCTCTTTTCAAAATTAAGACAGATCAAAACTAGAAAAGGGGTACTCGAAGAAGCTGTTCCCATTCCACCTAGGGACACTCCAGGGTACTTTATGTACCATAAGCATGGCCTAGATGCCGTATTATTTCTTGATTTATGGGTGGACTACACCAAGGATTTACCAGAAAGTCAGAGGTGGCCCGCAGCTGGGACCTGGGATGCAGATTGCATCATGAGAGTAGAAGAAGAATTATGGAAAAAGAAAGCCAGACAATCACAGAAAGATGCCATTGAATTATGGCGTAAAGAATCACATAGACGTACAGAAAAAGCACTCAGACAGGAAGAGAAAAGTAGGGAGAATTCAAATAAAGCCCGAGAAAATATATTAATTGAGGAAGGTACCAGAGTAAAAGCAGAACAAGTAGACAGACAACGAAACACTCTTATGAATGGTATGTATCCTCTTCTGGCCGAGGGTTTACCTAAGGCCACCCCGGAAATACCAAAAGATCTGCCACCTCCATTACTCCCGACAAAGGCACATCCCAAGACCGCTAAAGATATTTTCCTTTCTTCCTATTTAGACGATGTAGCTCCCGAATATGTTAATGCTCCGCCACACACACCGCCTGTCGATGGTGCTCAACGCCAAGATCATCTGCCCCCACCTCCGCAACAACAAACTTCTCCGCACATTCCAATAGGTCCATCTGTTTCTACCGCTTTTCCCACATCTACAGTTTCTACCTTACATCCAACGAATCCTTTCGTGCCTAGCACCTCAGACGGCGCAACAGGAGGTACGACAGACATTTTTGCCACGCCGCCGCGAGGAAATAAATTATCTCTTAGAGATTTAGCATACCAACGTACACCCCAACTAGCAACTTCCGACATGTTTAAGGAACATCTAGTGGATTGTAGATATGATCCAGTGCCCGGTAAAAATGACAGAATGCTGCTGTCATCACTACGTATACGACGAGCTTCAAGGTATTTAACGACGCTACCAGGAATGATGGCACATTTAGACAATATATATCACTTTGTCCAATCGGGGCGAGGCCCTGAAAGTATTGACGAAGCCATGGAATACCAGAAAGTGGATGTACAGAGGCAACTGTTACGCTTCTTCATAAACTGCGTGATCAGAAACCAAAACAGGCCTGAGGTAGAGCAGGAGGAAATGCAAGTACTTACCAGATGGGGTCAGAATATATCAGAAGGGAAACATGATAAACAGACGTGTATAGTAGTTATGTGCCGAAAGATCCGCAAAGAAGTAGAACGAATACATAAAGAAAGATTAGAGGCAGACAAAACTGAATCAGAGGGAGAGGAGGAGGAAGAATCAGAAATGCCCATAGGACAATTAGAAACGATGGCTTATGTAGGTAGAGGAAGATCTTCTAACAATACCAGATGCTTTAATGATCCAATACGTCCGATACGTCCAGAATGCAACAGAAACTTTCAAGCCCCTATGTTAAATACTAGGTCTCCTGAACACCTATTCCAGGCTGCCGATAAATTACTCCGAGACCGAAGGGGGTATCATATGCTCGATTCCATGGATGAACAAGAATTAGCCAGGTCAGCAGTGCAATGGGCTGACAGTCCCGGAAAATACAGTGATGATGCGCTAGCACACACGTTTTTGAATCTTAACCCAGACGAACAGCGATTAGCTGGTATATACATGATTCAACACCTCCTTATATTATATAAAAGCCAACACTCCGATCCTGGTCCCCTACCTGATATACTGATAGAATTACTCACGAATAAATGGAGAGGTTCAGGTACTGATTTAATTAAAGAAATTCTAGAATATCGGAACCAGTACATTGTCTTCGTATGCCCAGAACATGTTCCAGTTCCCATCAAGGAAAGAAAAACGTATTACATAGACAGACAGAATCCCTTACGCGAAGTGCACCCAATTAAAGGTGACGACAATAATTTTAAACGCGTGTTTGTGTACACGCCCATAACTAAAATTGAATTATTAGAAATGAAGAAAGTAGTACCTAGCCATGATAAAGATCCAGCAGGTTTCCACCGTGAGATAAAGGACATGTTACTCATGGGAGAATATACCTACCCTGACATTATGAAAATATTAAAAGTATTAATGCCTGCTGGTATTTACGAGAAACTCAAAGAAAAGGAATGGGAGGTGGGAGACCAAAAGATAGATTGGACAGCGTTAGAAAACGAAGAAAAGGCCCGAGCTGCAGGTTCAGGGCTTGGGGAAAAGACTACAGCACTACCAGGATTACTAGTGCAGGTACTGCCACGCTTATTAACTACGAAAAAGGAAGACTGGGGTGCAATTTCAGCCTGTAAACAAAAACAAGATGAAGATACTAGTGACTTCTATTCCAGATTTGAAAAATGTTTTGGTATTAATAGTGTCATAAAAGCAAATAGCGAGTCGTATCCACATCTGTTTGTGACAAAATTAGTTGAAAATTCCCTGCCCCAAGTTAAGAATAGAGTATTGAAATTCGAGAGTACCTGGCAAGGTAACACCCCGTCACAGATGTTACAAATGTTACAATATCACCACAATAGAATTAGAGAAGAACAAGAACATGAACAAAGACGTATGAAAGACACGAAAATGAAAATGCTTGTTGCTCAGTCAGTTCCAGCTGACGGTCACAGAAAGGGTACGACACAGTCCAGCGATTCAGCGGGTCCTGTAAAAGGGACATGCAACTATTGCAAACAGCCAGGTCATTATATACACGATTGTGCAGTTCTGAAACATAATATCTCTACGGGTAAAACAAAGGAGAGACCACGTCCACCTAGACAGGATCAGATCCAACAACAAGTACCTCAGCATGTGCAACCTATGCCAGTTCCACAACAACAGACCGTAGCAACATCACAGCCGCAGCCTATTGCTGCAACACAAGCAACGACACAACAGATGTACCAGTATGCACAAGCTGACTATCCCGATTATCAGCGATACACATGAAATAGCCTAGAGAGGGAAGTTGGCTTACCCCTTATCGAGGTTCCTGTAGATCAAGAGGGACCCTATGTACATAGCCAAATATTAGGGAAAGACAGAAAATTTCTAGTTGATACAGGGGCAAGCAGAACAACTATAAGTCACAGCGAAGTTCCAGGGGCACCCCTCTCAGGCTCACAGAATATTTCCCTTGGATTCTCAGGAAAGCCTATTATTAATGAAGTATCACTACCTCTTCCACTTACGGTTGGTCCATTGACACGAACTACAGATTTATTGCTTACTAAATCATGTCCAGAAAACTTGTTAGGCATCAAAACACTGAAAGCTCTAGGAGCTATTATATGTTGTTCTCCGGAAGGAGTACGATTATTTTTGCGTGACTTTAAAGGTCACTATGTGTCCAGAGACATGGATCACCGGTTACAGGATTTACCTACACATTTATGGGCACAAGGCCCTACTGATGTTGGTTGCATGCACATTACACCATATCGAGTCACACTAAAAACAGGAGTGGTACTACCACGAATGCGACAATACAAGTTACCGCCAGATGCTCTAGTGGCTTTGCTGCAAATCATTGACGAGCTTATTGCCCAAGGAGTGGTCGTGGAAACCGACTCCAATGTATGTAATTCCCCGATAATTCCGATTCTTAAAAGAACGGATCCAAAAGCACCGCCAGTATATCGATTAGTTATTGATCTGCGCGAATTGAATAAATGCATTGTGCCACAATACCCCGTGGTCCCAGATATCTCTTCATTACTAACAGCTATTGATTCAGAAGCAACGTTCTTTACTGTAATTGATCTCAAGAATGCCTTCTTTAGCGTCCCAATAGATCCAGAAAGTCAATACTTGTTCGGATTCAGTTTAAATGGACGCAGTTTTAAATTCACACGCGCACCCCAAGGATTCACAGAAAGCCCCAGCATCTATAGCCAAGCACTGAAACGAGAACTTGACAGTATCCACATGCCAGCTAACACTGCCCTGCTTCAGTATGTCGATGATCTGCTGATCACCGCTCGAAGCGAACCTGAATGTGAAAAAGCATCACTGACGGTTTTACAATTTCTAACCGACAAGGGGCACAAGGTGTCCCCTTCTAAGCTGCAATTCTGTGTCCAGCAAGTTGTTTACCTTGGGCACTTGCTGTCCAAGGAGGGAAGACAGCTTACACCTGACCGCATCCAGTTAATTGTTAACATGCTACCACCCAAGACACAAAAGGAGGTGCGGGCTTTTATAGGCCTCACTTCATACTGTAGGCAGTGGATCCCTCAATATGCATTTCTAGCAAAACCACTCATTCAGTTGACAACACAGGAGGCAGCCACATCGACTGTCCTCCCTTGGACTCAGGAACATACACAAGCCTTTGAAAGCTTAAAGAAAGCTTTATGTCAAGCACCTGTTTTAGCAACACCATGTTACAGTAAACATTTTACACTTTTTGTTACAGAACGCGAAGGTACTGCCTTGTCAGTACTCACTCAGGAACAAGCAGGATCACACAAACCATGTGCTTATTTTTCTAGTACATTAGATCCCGTAGCTCAGGCTCTTCCTGCGTGCCTAAAATCAGTCGCAGCAACAGCTTTGGCAATCAGACAAAGCGATGCCATAGTATTAGGACATCAATTGACAGTACAAGTACCACACGCAGTAGAGGTTCTCTTGAACCGAACACAAACACAACACTTGACTATAGCAAGACTGACGGGTTATGAATTGACATTGTTCCAGCCACACATAGAAATCAGACGGTGTAGTACATTAAATCCTGCCACACTTTTGCCAGTAAATGGAACAGACCCATTAGCACATGATTGTATTGAAGTCATTACTATCACGACGAAACCCAGACAAGACTTGACAGATATTCCTTTACCAGATCCAGACCTGACATTGTATGTAGATGGTTTATGCATGAGAACGAATACAGGAGAGTTAGTGGCCGCTTATGCAGTCACAACAGACACTGAAGTCATCGAAACAAATTGTATTAACACTTTGTCAGCTCAAGCAGCAGAGCTCATCGCTCTGACACAAGCCTGTATTCAAGCTAAAAATAAGAAAGTCAACATATACACAGATTCACGTTATGCATTCGGAGTCGTCCATGACTTCGGCGTGCTGTGGCGAGAGAGAGGTTATTTAACTTCTCACGGTACCCACATCCAACACGGACCCCTCATTCAAACTCTATTAGATGCAATTCATCTACCTACTGCAATGTCGATTATGAAGTGCAAGGCCCATACGAAAGTGACCGATATCATTTCTCAGGGTAACGACCTAGCTGACAGAACAGCTAAACAGACTGCTCAGAATCAGACTCATACAACTGACACGACAAAGACAATAGTTCCGACACCAACACATTGCATGACAGTTAAGGATCCCGCCCTTGATGTAATTGACATACAGACACATGCTACACCAGAAGAAATAAAGAAATGGACTGAATTAGGAGGGATCCAAACGGATCAAGGATGGATGACGAAGGGAAAATCTATATGGTTTCTCCCCGACTCCATGGTTCAAGTCATCATTAACACAATACATAGTCCAGCGCACCTAGGAGAAAAAGCTATGCTAGATAGCATTCAACACATTTGGTTCAACAAACACTTGCGAGCAGCAGCCAAACAGAAAGTACGTACCTGCATGATTTGTTGTCAGTTCAATCCCGGTAAAAGCATTCCCGTAGAGCAAGGTGGATTTCAACCTCCCGATCACCCTTTTGAAGTCCTCCAGATGGATTATATCCAGATGGAACGATGTCGAGGATTCAAATATGTTCTCGTAGTTGTCTGTGCTCTTTCCCGTTGGACAGAAGCCTACCCGGTTTCAGATTACACTGCCCCGACTACTGCCAAACAGTTCGTTCGAGAATTCTTCCCACGGTATGGTTTGCCACGTGTTGTGTACTCAGATAACGGCCAGCCATTCTCATCCGAGCTAATGAAACACGTTTCACTTCTGTTAGGCTATCAATGGAAATTTCACTGTGTCCGACATCCCGAGGCAGCAGGTCTCGTGGAACGTCATAATCAAACTCTGAAAATTAGATTGTCCAAAGTATGTAGAGAAAAAGGTGTCGATTGGATAGTAGCCTTACCAGTTGCGCTCTTTTACATGAGAATGGTAGCACATTCTCGAACAGGGCTATCCCCGTATGAGGTGATCTTCGGTAGACCACCAAATATGTGGGGGACGCCTATACCTCGTAAAATCACTGATGTTGACTGTGATATGCTGACAGATTACCTGGCTTCCTTGATGTCTGCACTACAATCTTGTCGTTCACAGGTAGCTGCAGCCTTTCCTGATAACACTGAGGTGAAGCCCCATGACGTGGTTCCAGGGGACCTCGTGCTTGTGAGGAACTTTGACAGGAGGAGCCAGCTGGAGCCTCGGTGGCAGTCGCCGAAACTCGTTTTATTGACCACAAGGACAGCCGTGAAGATTGAGGGACGTAAAGGGAGGTTGCACTCGAGCCATATAAAGAAATTTTATGGACTACCGTCAGACGTGAATCCTCAGCCCTGCATTCCCTCACAGACTGATTCAAAACTCCCTTTGGTTGAAAAGACAGAGAGTGAAATTTATAAACTGAAACTAAGGTCTAGCAAGTCAGACAATTTGATTGTTTAAGTCCTCTCCAAGGTGAATCGGTTGAATTTGTCTCTGACATGTATCCTCTAGACCGAAATAGAGAGAGAAATAGACAGAAACAGCTCAAGAAACATGCGTACTGTAAATCACTTCGTAGTCACTGCATAGTGACATTATTAATTATGTTTTTTTTAAGTCTCCTGATTATTATTACCAGTATATTGCTACATATGTATTACCCTATTTCCAAGCATGCTTTCAATGTTACTGCTGAACATTCTTTTAGCGAATTACCCCCACATGAGTTGTCCTATAGATTTGCGCTGCGCAACAACACTTTCATTAGTATGTTACATCATTCCCATCAGACCAGCAATGCTACAAATTATTGGATATGTGGCCGACTCCCTCCCTATCAGAACTACAAGGGAGTTCTGCCCCTCTTTCCGTATCCGTTCACACACAATGGCTCCTGTGGAGCATGGTTTAGTTTGATTAATTCCCTAGATTCAAATTCTGTAGTTTATCAAGACAACTGGGTATGGGGAAACCTGAACCTAGTTTTGCTTACAGTCTGCTACCCTAACAAGGAGGGACTTCCCAAAAGAACAGGAACTGATCTAGAAAATGAAGTATATGGATTAGGTAACTTTACACTTAACCTCATGATTCTGAATGTTGAATCCGAAGCTGTACCGATTTTGCCCGCTATGTCAGTATTTCCAGTTAAAGGTGAATTATGTGTAAGAAAGAATGGTTCATTACACATGGGCCATAGTAAATGTACCACTGTAATAGAATTCAGTGATCAAGGCAAATCTACATTTAGAGCTTCTCGTCATTCTTACTTCATATGTGGCCAGACCGCATACATACGTTTACCTCTAGATTGGGATGGTACCTGTTACATTGCATTCCTTCTGCCACCTGTTTTCCTAGCCCCTCCTGATTATCACAGAAATACCCATTTAGTACACAATAGACAACAGAGAGATCTCCCGATTGTCGATTACACTGAAACGGCATGGGAGCAATACACAGATTTCAATAAAGGTTTCTTTCCCTACATAGGTACAGTCACTAATAGTAAGCTGATACGTAGATTAACTAGAACCCTTGAAGCAGTAGTGAATGAAACTACTTCCGCCTTAGGCAACTTAACAGAGGAGCAGTCTGCGATGCGGATTGTTGTTCTTCAAAATCGTCTTGTCCTTGACGTCATCCTGGCCGATAGGGGCGGAGCTTGTAGGGTCATCGGATCAAGTTGCTGTGTTTTCATACCAGAAAACGCGCCGTCAGTATATAAAGCCATAACTCGCCTTCACAAGATTGTAAGCCAGATACACCAGAATCCAGGCACCTGGACTTGGTCCGGTTGGTTCTGGAGCGTGTTGTCAGCCTGGGGATGGAGGATCCTATCCTTCCTAGGTATTGGCTTTCTCATACTATTCAGTTGCTGCTTATGTCTACAATGTGGGCCAGCGATTTGTGGTCTGTGTGCCACATCATGTATCCCGCCTTCAAGTTTTCGCTCAAGATCCCGGAAGAAGAAAGAAGAACAAATGATGCTATATGAACAGATTGATGGATTGATGAAGATCGATATCTCATGAAGGGTCCGTAGGGGACAAGGAGGGAATGAGGAAATATGAATTTTATGATCAGTTATGTCCCCTATCTTAGACCCCAACGGCTCCATGTACATGCTACAAGTACATGTATGTTCCCTCCAGTTCCAGCTATGAAGACGCAAATACATGTGCGTCCACCGTCAACATGTCCTCTTTCAGATCCGCCATGAATGGGTCGGATATTCCGTTCCTAAGTATGATTGGCCACCGACTTTATATGGTTCACTTTCCACGTTTTACAGTTCAGGCGAGTAGGCCCTGAATTCTGCCATCAAGCCTTTTCCTGCCTTCTGCCTCTGAAAGCTCCAGTCTGAGCTCGCATCTGTATCCATGAACTTTGTCCTACTCCCTGCGCGGCTAACGGTGCCTGACTCGGCCTGTTGCCTGCCAAAAAACTGTATTTCACCTTCAAGTTATCTGCTCCGCTCCTCATCCAATGCATTCCTGTCTAGTAGTTTAGGTAAACATCCTTCCAGCTACCGAGCAAAGGGCCCGGCCTCACTGTTTTCATGCAAGTAATTCATAGCCCCTGTTACCATGGAAGATTTCTGCTCCCTCGCATCTCATGTAGACACTTAGACGCTTGTACACGCACTAACAGTCAGTATAGAATAGATTTTGTCCGAGAGACCTTTCCTTTTGGATAATACAGTTCCTTAAACATAAGCTATTAGATATGATTTGGGATTAGGTTGACCTGACCCCCCAGACTTCTGTCTCCACATGTAGAGCTAAATGTCAAGTCCCCTTCACCCTCTAGTTGCACGTCAATCACACGTCATGCGGCTGCGCGCGCATCTCTGCCAAGTATTTCTGCTGACATTGCAGGATTCTTTTATGGATCCACCCACTTGTGACATCATGTTCAATGACGTTTCTAGTATACGCCTATTAATTACGCCTCTTTTCATTACGTATGTGTATTCTTATCTGTATTATCAGCTGTTACGCCTCCTGCATCTGTCTTAATGTAATGCTTTTCATATAAATATCTTTACTTGTCAATAATGTATTGCCTATCCCTTCCTGAACCTTCGTGGTGATGGAATTTGATTGCCTGGTTCGAACCATAATTCCTTTGTAAGGAATAAAGCCTTTCAGAACCTCTAATACCACGGATTCTGCCTCTTATTTTTACTGAGTTATTCTTACTAGACTTTACCGCATAAAAAAATAGTACAGGTAATTAAAATATTTACCACAATTCTCAAATCCTCTTTCACACCTGTAGAGAGTCGCACATGATAGTGAGGTAACTGTTGACCTCACAGTGCTCGCCCTAACCTCCCACAGAAAGTCCTCCCTACTCTCACTACTCTGCACGAGAAGTTGAGATGGCCCAACAGGACCTGAATCTCCTTGACCTTCACTTTGTCGTGAGCTAGCATAACATTCATAAATTCCAACATCTTCATTTTCTTGTCCTCTGGCAAGCGCGCCCGCATTGCCCTTGAATCAATTTCAATTCCTAAAAAAAGACAGTGCCATGCTGGGGCCCATTGTATTTTCTGGTGCCAGGGGCACCCCAAGTTCCCCTATCAGCTCTTTGAAGTCTTCCAGGGCCTCCTGGCGCTCTGGCGAGCCTGGGGAGCCCACAAAGAAGAAATCATCCAGATAACGTGTCACTAACCGGCGTCCTGTGCGCTGTAAAAACAGCTATTGGAAGAATGTACTGAAACACTCAAATAATGCGCATGACATAGAGCATACCATTGGAAAAGCTTTGTCCACAAACTATTTTCCATCAAAATGGATGCCCAGAAGATCCCAATCATCTGGATGGACTGGAAGCAAACGGAAAGCTGATTTTATGTTGTATTTTGCCATTGCAGCTGCACCTGCCGTCACCACTAGTGACATGGCCATGTCACTTACGAATATGAAACTGTCACCTCTTTTTCATCTATAAAGAAATTTACCGTACTCCCTTCTGACCATGATGCTGAATTAGCCAAAATTGGCCCGGCTCCTTCTTTGGCACCACTCCAATGGGTGAAACAATCAAGTTCGCCATAGGCCAATCATTAAACGGCCCGGCCATTCTTCCCTCCCTCACTTCTTTGTCCAATTTCTCTTGCCCTATTTGCTTGTGTTCTTTTGCCGACTGTAGATTCTCCGCCCACCTCCTATGCATGGGACCTGTGTATCCCAAATGAAACCCCAATCTGAAACCCTCCCTCAAAATTTTTACTGCCCCCAGGTCCTCGTAACCCAGTAGCCCTGAATCGACCCTTTCCGGCTTAACCAGAGTACGAGCCTTTTGGCCCAGGCTCCGGCGCACCCCTAGCCCCCCGAGTACCTGTAAATTGTTGTTGTTGACCCCCTGCTCTGGCCCCTCCCTGTTGCCACTGCTGGCCTTCTGAGTGGTAGCCCCCTCCTGCCCCGAAGCAGTTGACCAACGCATGTCAACCCCTTGTTGAAATCCCAACAAGCCCCCCCTGTTCCTATCTGCCATCTTCCTGTACTCCCCACCTCCTCCAGGTAGGCCTCCCCTAAAAGGGCCGGTAAATTATTGGGAGACAACTGGCTCTAAAGATTTTTTTCCCCCTTTTGCTGCCCCCATGGTGTGTTGTCACAAATCAGTATCCAACTGTCCCCATTTGGCCCCATGCCATGCACACGCTGAACTCTTCGTCGTATTGCAACCAAGCGTATCCCCCCCTGTAATTTGAGCTTTCTGAATCACATCCATGTATTTAAATAGCACAACGCAATGCTTTGGATATTTTTTGCAATAAACACTCAAATATATCAAAAATGCTGCTGTCCAATTCTCTATTTTCAGAGGGACCCTCGGCCGCTTGGCCAGCTCGTATACCTCTTCTTTCGACCCTTCCTTCACTTGCACCTCTCTATGCAGCAGCTTACGCATTTCCACATATTCTCCTTTCTAAATTCGCTCTTTAGTGGTTAGCATCAAATGGGCCCCCAGAGGTTTAGTCACACCCATGTACGGAAGTTTTTTAATCTTTAACTCTTTGTTCTATGGTTTTACTTTTCCCTCTTCAGTTAATTTGCCTTCTTTACCTGCCTTACTCATGCCTGTGAATTTCTCGGTTTTGCTCCCCCCTGCGCTACCCCCGTCATCTGTGCCCATAACTATGTCTGTGGCATACCTACCTTTCCATAACCTAACCCCATCCCCCCCTCCTCCCAATGCCAACCGGCTTTCCCTTTGCGCCTTCGGCCTTACCTGGCTCCAAGGAGGGTTCCCGTGTAGTTGCAGTCCGCCTCGCCAGTGGCCCCATGCTAACATATGACTTTGCTGGCCTCCCCGCAGGCCCCTACGCCTTCTAAGGTATCTGAAACAAACTATTAGACATGTTAAGCTGTCCCCTCCTCCCCGTCTTCTACCTCATGTAACTCGCCTTCTTCCAGGCTTAACTCATCAAAATCTAACTCCTCCCGTTCTGGCACTTCCTGCCATTCAACATATGTCTCCACCCTATTATCCCTACTAGACCCCCTTCCTGCTCCTGGTGGTGCTGACTGCACCCTCCGGTATTCTGCCGGCCCCACTGTCCGCTTGTTCTTGCTCTCCTTTGTCCCTGCGGACCACCATGGCCTGCCGGGTGTTGGGGCCAGCGAGGTCGCTCTGGGCCTAAATATGCTGGACACGAAGGGCTCCCCCGTCGGTGCGCCGCTGTAGTCTCCACCCTCCCTTCTCCTCGGTGCCAGTAAGCCGCTCACAGCTCTGACAAGTCTGTCCCAGCACATTGATCTTCCACCTGAAAAACAAAGGTTTGGTCTGGTGTGCTGGGCCTAAGGAAAACCCCCTTCTGCTCTAGTCGCCTCTTCTTATCTAGCCGTGCGCCGCTTTCTGCCCTCCCTATTCCTATTTTAGGACCCCTGGTTGCTTCACTGTCTCTGGCCCATTCCTCTTCAACCCCCTCCAGTCCAGCATGGCAGCAATTCAAGCCGATGCTGGGCCCTGTACCCGGTTCTGTACCGGTTCTGTCTAGGCCCCCAACAGTTGGCAGGAAATTAATCTCCCTGGCCCTCTCCTTCCTGACTCCCATACCCCTTCCCCCCCAGCCAGCGACCCCCCTGGCCAGATAAGCATCCACCTGGCCCCCCCATCTAGGCCCCTCACCTCTTCATTCCATGAGGTGAAGGTCCACTCTCTCCCCGCAGCTCTACTGTGCCTCGGGAGGTTCGAGGCTGCTGCCCGCTCCTGCACATGTTGCCCGCTCCAACTGGGACCAGACTGCCTGCAACCACCATAACTTTTCTCAGACATTTTGTTTTCTTAATTTTTCCCTGTTGTGTCACTGTTATTGTGCCCATTTGTGTCTTGCTCTAATTCCACCACTGTTTTTATTATCTTGTGACTGCCTGTTCCTTTCACCTTTCGCTGCTGCTGCCCCTGCCGCCCTTCCCCCCGGAATTCCCTCCCACTGGAATTTCCCCACTCCCGCCTCCCAGCCTTTCCTCCCTCCCACCTCACCTACTTAAAGTCGGCCGCTGCAGGGGAGCGCGATTAAGACCTCCGACCCTCTGTCTGAGTCCACTCTCTCACCGCAGCTCCGATTTGCCATCTCTTGCCTCCGGACCCCGACCTCCTCCTTCCGAGGTTCGAGGCTGCTAATAGCTCCTGCACCTGCTGCCTGCTCCAACTGGGACCAGACTGCCTGCAACCACCGTAACCTTTCTCAGCTGTTTTGTTTCTTTATTTTTCCTTATTGTGCCACTGTTATTGAGCCCATCCATGTCTTGCTCTAATTCCACCACTGTTTTTATTTTATTTTGCCTGCCTGTTCCTTTCGCCTTTCGCCGCTGCTGCCTGTTAGATCTAGCACCATTGGCGTGGGTCTCCCTTCCATTTTTTTACTGTTGCCTCCTGTATTTTTGCTATGTGTTTTGCTGGTCTAGATGCTTTGGGCACTTTGCCGCTGCTATTCAGTGCCAAAGTGCAAGTGATCCTTATTGTAAAGTGTTGTATTACATTAGTAACTCCATGATTGGCTTATTTGATTTACTTGTCAGACCCTAGTACAGTGCCCCATGTCTGCCCGGGGCCTGTAAATTAAATGCTGTTAAATCTTGCAGCACTGATTGTGCCTCCCACAGAAGCAGCTTGTGAAATGTAGCTCAGGCCTGCCATTGCAGGACCTGTGTGCAGCCTGGGGCTGTCATGTCGACTTGGCAAGTGCACCCACTTGCCAGTCCCTAAACCTTCCCTTTTCTACATGTTAGTCACCCTTAAGGTAGGCCCAGGGTACCTCCATGGGCAGGGGCCATTGTATGTAAAAGGTAGGACATGCCCTGATGTGTGTGGCATGTCCCGATTACAGCCAATTTCATTTTTCACTATTGCAAGGCTATTTATTCCCATAGGACAGAATGGGCAATTTGATTATAACATCTTATAATCCTCACTGACTCAGGGAACTAGGTAGAAATTTAAATGTAGTATGCCTGAACTCAGAATGTTAAAATACATCTTTTAGTGAAGGTGGTTTTTACATTCTGTGTTTGAAAATGCCACTTTTAGGAAGTAGGTATTTTATTGCCTAACCATCCAGCCTGCCTCTGCTAGGTCTGTGTATTTCTTGTCTGGTTTGTGAGTGACAGGGGCTGGGGTGGTTCCAGGAGCCTGGGTGAGTCAGCACTAGGCATACAGCTATCTGCATTTGGAGTGGTGGGAGGAGTAGCACCTGGGCCTGAATAGGGCTGTGCCTACCTTCCACAATGCTGGCTCCACCTTCTGTGGTGCGACTGATGATCCTGGCCCATACTGACAAAGGAGGAAGTTGTGCACTGGCAGAGTGCACCCAGAACTGGGTTGGACTAGGTACAGAAACTCTCTGCCTTCAGAGACAAAGGATATGTGTGTATAAAAAGGAGGACCCAGACCCCAGAACTTTAGATGACTTCTGGGAATCAAGACAAACCTTTGCCAAGGAGAAGAACCAATGAAGCTGTAGGAGGAGACTGCCCCGGTGCAGTTTTGCTATTTCTGGGGTTGGCCTGCAGTGGTTACTTTATTGCCAAGGAAAGAAGAAAAGGAACTTTGTGCTTACTTTTTCTATCTTAAGGAAGATGTCCAAGGGCTTGAAGCTGAGCTTGCCTCCTGTTCTGAAGTCTCAGGGACACAAAGACTTCACCACTAGCTCCCCCTGAATTTCCTTGCTGGGAATTCTACCTTCAGAGAGGTGCCTACTGTTGTTTGTGCCCTCTGAGAAGACTGTGTGTTGCTTGGAACTGGAAGCGCAACGCAACGAGGAGAAGCGTGTCGCCGCCGCAGCAGTTGCATTCACATCGCCGAAGAAGCGTGCCACCGCCGCAGTTGTTTGCCGTCGCATCATCGACGAAGCATATCGCATCACCGGAGAAGCGTGTAGCTACCTCAGAGGCCGCCGCCGCATCACCAGAGAAGTGTGTCGCAGGGCCTGTCGTGGCTCAGAAGTTACCAAGTTCGCTACACAGCCGTCTGGCGTGCATGCATTGCATCCAGTGTTGTTGCATCGCATTAAGACGACATTTTGTCGCATCACGCTGGATCGTCACACTGCATCGAGGCACCATCCTGTCGCATCGTCACCTGGCCGCAGTAAGAAATGACGCATCAACTCCCCACACAGTAAGGAAGTGAGCCTCAACTCCCCTTCGCAGCATTAAGGAACTGACGCATCCACTTCCCTGAGTGTAAGGAGTGGCGCATCAACTTCCCTGTGACCCTTTTGCTTGTTTTGCGTGATGTATCTAAGGTACTTTGAGAGTAAAGTGTTGCATTTACCTTCTACACTGAACTATGCGATTTCTACCATTTTAGAGTCTATTTTTGATTACAGTATTGTGTTTTTTTGTCGTTTGGTCTTGTGTTAAGTCTAGTAAAGAATACTTATTTTTCTAAACTGGTGTGGTGTCCATTTGTAGTGTTTTCATGTATTACTGTATGTGTTCAGAAATGCTTCACACAATGCCTCTTAGATAAGCCTGTCTGCTCGTGCCAAGCTACCAAGGGGGTGAGCAGGGGTTATTTTAGAAGTGTAGCATCTTACCCTGACTAGAAGCAAGGGTCCCTATTTGGTCAAAGGTATCTACCTCTGTCAACTACAGACCCCCAGTTCTAACATTGGTGGTCAGCGGTGGGGATTTAGACTTGTATTGTAGACTCATATACAGTGATTGGTGTACACTAGTAGTGAGTGGAGACCACAACGCGATCACATACTTTTTGGTAGAATTTTCCTTGGAACTTCTTTTTGGTTTTTGAGAACTACCAACTGTTTTTCACCATGAGCAATACAGCATCCATTGCCTTTGTTGACACTGATTTTGAAGAAGATAGGATTGACACTTACACTGTCTTACCTCCAAGCTGCTTGCAGGAAATTTAACGTCTCTATGAAAGGCCTCACCAATAGGAATACCAGAAGGCGCTGAAGGCCTGGATAGAATCTAGGAATACCACTGAGCATCCTGAAGAACCTAGGGTGGAGGTAGAGAATTTAGATGGGCAGCTAGATGGGCCAGTGGGCCTGGAGGGGAGGAATGGGCCTTCCAGAGCAGGCAGCAGTGTCTCTTCAAAGGACCTGTCCCCAAGAGAGTTGGGGGACAGAGAGAGAAATAGGGTGCATAAGATGGAGCTGGCCAAGCTTAAAATAGGTGGTCAGATGGAGTTGGAGAATAAGAAGTTGGCCTTGGAGGAAAAAAGAATACATTTGGAGCATGAGGGAATGTTGAGGGAATTGGTATTGAAAGCTAAGAGTTTACAGATTTCTCACTCTGGTGGCAGCACACCATCCGTGCCTGTAGAAATAAGAGTGATCATTCCCAAGGATATCATCAATGGGTTTCATAAGAATGAAGATATTGGGCAATGGTTCAAAGCCTATGAGGTAGCTATGACCTTCCACTGGGTCCCAGAGAAGGTTTGGGGAGCAGGGTTGTGGGGGCAGTTCCTCAGTGATGGGTGGGATACCTTATTGGAATTGCCTTCTGAGGATCAGAAGTCTTATCTGCAAATGAAGGAAGCCTTAATGACCAGGTATGGGTTGACCCCTGAGCTTTATAGACAAAAGTTTAGGATTTGTAAGAAGCTGGAGTCTAGCACTTGGGTAGAATATGTGACTTTTTTTGCAGAGCATTGGATGGTTGGGTGAAGGGTAGCGAAGTGAATGATTATCAGGGGCTCTATGATTTGTTTGCCTGGGAGCACTTGTCTAGTAATTGTTTTCCAGAGCTACGCCAGCACCGTATTGATAGCAAGCTGACTAACCCTAGGAAGCTTGCTGAGGAGGCGGACCGCTGGGTGAGTACCCGGGTCCACAAGGGTCATGTGGGAGACTTCGCTAAAGGTGGGCATGGTCCCCGCAGAAGAGTGGGGGGGACAAGTGTAAACAGGGGAAGTTCCTGAAAGGGCCCCAAAGTAAACCCCAAGGGAAGGGTTCCCAGCCTCCCCCTGAGAAGAAGCCAGGGGTCCCGACAGGTAAAACTGTTCATAGGGGACCCCTGAAACGTTTTAAGTGCGGTGAGGTGGGCCACCGGTTCTATGATCCCTAGTGCCTCCACAGAGATAAGACAGCACCCACTGGTGCACCACCCTGGCAGATGGCTAGTGCAGCCCTGGGGGAGGATATGGGTGCCCAAGGTGGGTTGTGTCCCGCAGAGATGTCCCTAGTCTCTTTAGGAGACTGTGAGGTGGTCCCCAGGACCCAGCTGCCTGATAACACTAAAAAGTACAGGTAGTCGGTGACCATCAATGGCCCTAGAGTGGAGGCTCTTAGAGACACCAGAGCCAGTGTGACAGCTGTCAGTTGTCGGCTGGTGTCTGAAGAGCAGGTGGTCCCTGATGCGTTTTACCCAGTTGTTGCCACTGACAACACAGAGAGCCACTGCAAGGTGGCTCAGGTTCCCTTTGAGTGGGGGGAGGGGTCCTCTGGTACTCTTCAAGTAGCTGTGACGCCAGCCATACCTGTTGGCTGTTCGGTAATGACTTGGAGAGCTTCCCTTGGGCTAAGGTGGAGCAAAGTGCTCATTTGAAGATGTTGGGTCTGCCTGAGTGGGCGTGTGTGACTACCCGGTCCATGGCAGCCAGTAAGGGGGTTCAAGAAGACCTGGAGCCTGAAAGAGTGGCCCAGGTGCCTGCCTTATAGAGAAGAGCCCGGGGTGTGGGAAACCTGCCCCCACAGTTCCCACGGTCCAGGTGGAGGCAGAACTTGAGGGGGAGGCCCTGGAACCTACAGGGGAACAGGTAGCTAAACTTGGGGACCGCCTGAGCTTACCCATTGGCAGCAGGAAGGAGGACCCTCCAGGGAACAGTTCTGTGAGGAGCAGAAGAAGTGCCCTTCTCTTGTGGGTTTGCAGCAACAGGCTGCAAACCAGGCAGCAGGTGATCAGTCTGGATCACATTGGATCTACTGGGAGAATGGTCTCCTGTATAGTGAGCCTAAGGTTACTGAGCCTGGGTCAGCCCGTGTGCTGGTGCTACCCCAGCGCATCAGAGCCTTCCTACTGGGGCTGGCACATGATGAGCCTTTAGCAGGACATTTGGGGCAGGACAAGACCTTTGAAAGGCTTGTCACCCACTTTTATTGGCCCCAAATGCGCAAGAGTTCAGACACTCATTGCAGGACCTGGCAGACTTGCCAGGCAAGTGGAAAGAATGGGAGGAAGCACAAGGTTCCGCTTCAACCATTCCCTGTGGTCAGCACCCCCTTTGAAAGGGTGGACATTGACATTGTGGGGCATCTGGATCCCAAGACAGCCGTGGGCAACAGGTTTGTCCTGGTCTTGGTGGACCATGCCACCCGGTACCCGAAAGCCATCCCTCTCCGGACTGTGACGGCCCCCGTGGTGGGTCATGTGTTGATGTTTTTTTTTCCTGTGTGGGGTTCCCCAGAGAGGTGGTGTCAGACTGTGATACAAACTTCATTTCCAAGTATATGAAGTCCCTTTGGTAGGAGTGTGGGTAACTTATAAGTTCACCACTAATTTCCCCTCCTGAGGCGACAAGCCGGGAGGTTCCTCCTTGCTCTCTTGCCTGGTTTACTTTTAACTATTTTGTTCGATTTGTTTAATTTTAACTCGTTCTTATTGCACTGCCTAATCTGCACTTGGAAGTGCACTGCTTAATCTGCACTTGGAAGCTTTTGGGGCTGGGCGCTTGGTGTTAAATCTCCCCCTGAGATCGTACCTCGTGTGCCTTACCTCCTTGTCCACTCGCTCTCGGGCAGCTCTCAGCTGAGTATTGACGCTGAGAGCTTGCTCACGGAGAGGCGATTCCGACTTTGGCGGCCATATTGGGGGGATTGTAGAGCGAGGACGCGCTCTAGTTTGCTATATAAGGGGTCCCTGACCCGGTGCTCGCGTTAGACAGCCTAATTACCCCTCCTGAGGCGACAAGCCGGGAGGTTCCCCCTTGCTCTCTTGCCTGGTTTACTTTTAACTATTTTGTTCGATTTGTTTAATTTTAACTCGTTCTTATTGCACTGCCTAATCTGCACTTGGAAGTGCACTGCTTAATCTGCACTTGGAAGCTTTTGGGGCTGGGCGCTTGGTGTTAAATCTCCCCCTGAGATCGTACCTCGTGTGCCTCACCTCCTTGTCCACTCGCTCTCGGGCAGCTCTCAGCTGAGTATTGACGCTGAGAGCTTGCTCACGGAGAGGCGATTCCGGCTTTGGCGGCAATATTGGGGGGATTGTAGCGCGAGGACGCGCTCTAGTTTGCTATATAAGGGGTCCCTGACCCGGTGCTCGCGTTAGACAGCCTAATTTCCCCTCCTGAGGCGACAAGCCGGGAGGTTCCTCCTTGCTCTCTTGCCTGGTTTACTTTTAACTATTTTGTTCGATTTGTTTAATTTTAACTCGTTCTTATTCCACTGCCTAATCTGCACTTGGAAGTGCACTGCTTAATCTGCACTTGGAAGCTTTTGGGGCTGGGCGCTTGGTGTTAAATCTCCCCCTGAGATCGTACCTCGTGTGCCTCACCTCCTTGTCCACTCGCTCTCGGGCAGCTCTCAGCTGAGTATTGACGCTGAGAGCTTGCTCACGGAGAGGCGATTCCGGCTTTGGCGGCCATATTGGGGGGATTGTAGCGCGAGGACGCGCTCTAGTTTGTTATACAAGGGGATGACGTCTCCTTCGCGCAGCGGACGCGCCTTGCGGACGGGCCGGACTCACGCCGGACTCATGCCAGAGTCCTGCCCGTCTGCGCCCGTCAGCGCTAAGGAAGCGCTAGGTGCCAGGGATGCTGCCCGGTTCCTAGTTCCTCTAGCTTGCCCCCGACTGTACTCCCTGAGTACCCTTAAATCCCTGAGACCCTCCCAGCTAGATTGCCATCACACATTCGCGCCTGACAAACTGAGGCATAATCTGATCTGTAACTGCCTCAAAGGGTCGATATCAGCTCTCCCGGAACCTGTCACCAATTTTCAATTGAATAAAGGGACGCAAGAGCCCCCCTCCCCTTGAAAGAATTAGGCTTCCTTATTAACACTCGCTCCCTGGTTAAAAATAATTTAGCGTTCAGGGACTTTGTGTCCCAAAAGAAACCCTCCTGGGTCTTCGTAACAGAAACGTGGGGCTCTGACTGTTCAGGCCCTGACCTGCTCAATGCCCTCCCTGATGGATATACCATGGTTAGGCAGGACAGAAAGGGCCGTAAAGGGGGCGGAATTGGCATTATATATAAGATCGCCTTCTCCTGCCATATGGAGTCTCTTCCCTCTCCCAATGATTCCTTTCAGGCCATGTTTTTCTCCCTTAGTTCTTCCCCCTCAGAAAATTTCTCCGGGGTTCTCGTTTACAGACCTCCAGGCCCTAGATCCTCGTTTGGCTCTGACCTTTTGGATGTCATAGAGCCCTTTCTAAACAGGCCTTCCCTCACTATTCTTGGGGATTTTAATTTCCATTTGGAAAGCAATAACTCTAGCGAGATGCTATCTCTTGTGGAGTCACTGGCCCCCTTTAACCTACTTCAAAAGGTCTCATCTTCCACTCACATTGCCGGTCACACACTAGACGGAGTCTTCACGAATGACTCCAGGTTAGAGTTAGGGCCTCTTTTTCCCCTCTCTTGGTCTGATCACTTTGCGGTTTCCATGGAATTCACTCCCTGTGTCCTTTCAGTTCCCAGTGGAGTTATAGACTGCTGGGTGCAGAAGAGGAACCTCCGGGGCCTGACTGATCTTTTTGAGCCCCTTCATCGCCAAATTCAAGCCCCCCTCCTCACAGGACATTGATCTTTCAGCACAGGAGCTTGCAAGTACCATCGCAAATGCAGTGGACACCCTGGCCCCTTTTAAATCGGTGTATAGTGCCAGGAAACGTCCCTCAGCACCTTGGTACTCTGAATCCCTGAGAACTCAGAGGCAGGTATGTAGGAGGCAGGAAAGGCTTTGGAGAGCTCGGCCAGATGCTGAAGGCCGGCTTAACCATACAATCCTTCTTAAAAACTATAAAGCAGCGGTTCTAGCCGAAAAACAAACATACTTTTCCAATCTTACATCCTCCCTTACTTCTTCTGGTGATTTGTTTAAAATCGTGGAATCCTTATCCTCTATTCATCACCCTGATCCCATAGTCCCCTCACAAGCTCTCTGTGATCAGATTTCTTCTTTTTTCCATACCAAAATACTAAATATTTACACATCTCTCCAAGCGGACAATCTTACTCACCCTCTCTTTCCTGACCCTGTGATCATGCCCCCCCCCCCCCTAGTGAAACTCTTTCTAGCTTTCCACTGCTTTCTGCCTCTGACCTTGAGAGACTGCTGGACTCCCTTAGATCAGGCTCTCCCCTTGATCCCTGTCCGCTTAAGATCTTAAAAAACTGCAGGGCCACCTTAATTCCCCCTATACTGGTGGTTATGAACAGGGCTATCGCCAGTGGGACCTTTCCAGCACCCTGGAAAACCGCTATTGTGAAGCCCCTCTTAAAAAAGGCCACTTTGGACCCTGGGACTCTAAAGAATTTTCGTCCTATCTCCCTCCTCCCTGCTCCCGCCAAGATGTTAGAGGCTCACCTGAACTTTCATCTCAGCTCCTTTCTTGATAAAATCGGCGTGCTTGATCCATCTCAGCATGGTTTCAGAAAGGAGCACAGTACTGAGTCAGCTCTTACAGTAGTGGTCAATAACATCCGTGCTAAGGTCGATAGGGGTCAGACTACGCTTCTGATCCTGCTCGACCTTACAGCCGCATTTGACACCCTGTCTCCTACCATCTTGGCGTCCCGACTAGGTGAGATGGGGGTGGAGGGGCTGGCTCTCAGTCTCCTCACCTCCTTTCTCAATAATAGGGAGCAAAAGGTAAAGTTGGGCGACTTCCTCTCCACTGCCAAGCCATTGCACTGTGGGGTCCCCCAGGGCTCCTCTTTGAGCCCCACCCTTTTCAACGTTTATGTGGCCCCTCTTGCCAGGCTTGTTAGATCTTTTGGATTGGAAGTCCTTTCCTATGCCGACGATACCCAAATTATGGTCTCCCTGTCACAATCGGTCGGTTCCACGGCCCTTAACTTTAGGAACTGCATGGGAGCCGTGGCAGGTTGGATGACATCAAACTTTTTAAAGTTGAACGGGGAGAAGACAGAAATTCTTGTCTTTGGGGGAAACAAAGAGGTCTGGTCATCTGACTGGTGGCCGTCGGCTCTGGGAGTCTGCCCACAACCCTCCTCTGTTGCCCGTAATTTGGGAGTTCTATTTGATACCTCTCTGGCTTTTGACAAGCAAGTGAACAGGACTGTCTCCACCTGCTGTGGGGTGCTGAGGGTGTTGAGAAAGCTCACTCATTACCTTTCTCCCGATGCTCGGAAAAAAGTTTCGGTTGCCCTTTTGTCCTCGCGCCTGGACTATTGTAATACACTCTATCTTGGGATGAGCAACAACCTGGTTCATCGGCTGCAAGTTGTTCAGAACGCGGCAGCAAGGTTTGTTGTCAACGCCCCCAGACGCTCCTCTGGGACTGCCATCAGGAAACATCTTCACTGGCTCCCTGTTCATGCCAGGATAAAATTTAAAACCCTGATTATCATCTATCGGGCTCTTCATGACACAGGGGCAGAGGGCATGAGGTCTTTGGTGTCGTATTACACCCCAGGTAGAGCCCTCCGTTCTTCCAGTTTGAAGTTGCTTACGGTCCCCCGTTTTGCCAAGGCAAGTCGGGGAGGCAGGGTTTTTTTTGCCCTCGCCCCTAGACTCTGGAACGAGCTCCCTCTTGATCTAAGGAATCAGGATTCCTTTTTTCTGTTTCGTCGAGCGCTTAAAACTTTCCTTTTCGCTGAATCCTACCACTAAAGCTCTCTTTTCCCTTTAGTTTTGGCTGATTGTTGTTTCCATCATCTGCGCCTTGACGCCTCTGGGCAAAGTTGCGCATTATAAATCCCTGTTCAATCAATCAATCAACCACTCCTTACCACCCCCAAAGTAATGGGCTGGCTGCGAGATTCAACCATACTCTCAAAGGCATGATTATGGGTCTTGAAGAACCTATGAGGCATAAGTGGGACATCCTCTTGCCATGCCTTCTCTTTGCTTACAAGGAGGTGCCAAAGAAGTCCTTAGGTTTCAGCCACTTTGAACTTCTGTATGGTCACCCTGTGAGAGGACCTCTGAGTTTGGTAAAGGAAGGGTGTGAAAAAGCTCTCAGGAGAACTCCCCAGGATGTGTATAGTTACATGTTGGCCTTCAGAAACCAAACACGGCGTTTCTGGCAACTCGCTCAGGCGAAACTGGAAGTCAGCCAGGAAGAGATGAAGCGGTGGTACGATTAGAATGCCACTCTGATTGAGCTTCAGCCTGGTCAGAAAGTTTGGGTAATGGCCCCCGTGGAGCCCTGTGTGCTCCAGGATAAGTGGACCGGACCATTTGAGGTGGTAGAGCGCAAGAGCAATGTCAACCACTGGGTGGACTTGCAGTCTCCCAGGGACCCTTAGCTGGTCCTTCACGTCCCACTTACAGAGGTCCGAAGTGGGAATGCTCCTAGTAACGGATGATGGAATGGAGGAGGTGACCTCCTGTCTGCAACAGAGCAGGATGAGTCAGTGGATGGTGTAAACCTCTCTTCCACCCTGACCCCTGAGTAGCAGAATGACTGTCGCCAGAGACAGTTCTCTGATCTGTTCTCCCTGATTCCCTTTGTCACTGATTGGTGTGTCCATGATGTAGACACTGGAGACAGTCCTCCTGTTAAGCACAAAACTTACAGAGTGACTGACAGGGTGAGAGCATGCATCAAGGAGGAGGTCTCCAAGATGCTTGCGTTAGGGGTGATTGAGTCCTCTAACAGTCCTTGGGCCAGCCCAGTGATCTTGGTCCCAAAGGCTGCCGCACTGGTGCCACGCCAGAACTCCGGTTCTTTGTGGACTACCGAGGGCTCAATTCACTCACCAGGACTGACGCACACCCCATCCCCAGAGCTGATGAGCTCACAGATCGGTTAGGGGCTGCCCGGTACCTCAGTACGCATGATCTAACGTTTGGGAACTGGCAGATCACCTTGAATGATGGGGCAAAAGAGAGGTCAGCATTCTCCACACCAGATGGGCACTACCAATTCCGGGTTATGCCCTTTCGGATGAACAATGCCCCTGCCACCTTTCAGAGGTTGGTCAACCACGTGTTGGCTGGACTGGAAGATTTCAGTGCTGCCTACCTGGATGACATTTCAGTGTTCAGCGCCAGATGGGAAGAACATCTGCGCCACCTCTGGGAAGTGTTGATGGCGCTGCAGAGAGCAGGCCTCATGATCAAGGCGAGTAAGTGCCAGAACGGGCAGGGTTCTATGGAGTACTTAGGACACCAGGATGGGAGCGGCCAGGTGGCGTTCCTACAGACCAAGATTGAGACCATCCTGGCTTGGGAAGCCCCCAAGACCCAGACAGTGAGAGCCTTTTTAGGACTCACTGGGTACTACAGGAGGTTTGTCAAGGGGTATGGCAGCATTGTTGCACCCTTGACAGAGCTGACTTCCAGGAAGCAGCCCAAGAAATTGAACTGGACAGACACCTGTCAGAAAGCTTTTGATGCCCTGAAGACTGCCATGTGCACGGAGCCCGTGCTTCTGGTGCCCAACTTCTCTAAAGAGTTCCTTGTACAGACAAACACTTCAGGGAATCTTGTGGGGGCTATTCTTTCACAGATAAGTTAGGAGGGCCTAAACCAACCTGTAGCCTTCATCTGTAGGAGGTTACTTCCACGGGAACAGAGGTGGAGTGCAATTGAGAGTGAGGCGTTTGCTGTGGTCTGGGCACTGAAGAAGTTGAGACCATACCTGTTTGGGACTCACTTCCAGTTTCAGACAGACCACAGGCCCCTCAGATGGTTGATGCAGATGAGGGGTGAGAATCCAAAGCTGTTGAGGTGGTCTATGTCCCTACAGGGGATGAACTTCACGGTGGAACACCGCCCTAGTGCAGAACACGCCAATGCTGATGGTCTGTCCAGATTTTTCGACCTTAGTGACGAGAACTCCCAAGGGGTGGGTAGTTATCCCCACATTTCAGCTGAAGGGGACACATGTTAGACATGGCTCCATTGGCGTGGGTCTGGCTTCCATTTTTTGCCGTTGCCTCATGTATTTTTGCTATGTGTTTTGCTGGTCTAGATGCTTTGGGCACTTTGCCACTGCTATTCAGTGCCAAAGTGCAAGTGCTCCCTATTGTAAAGTATTGTATTACATTAGTGACTCCATGATAGGCTTATTTGATTTACTTGTCAGACCCTAGTACAGTGCACCATGTCTGCCCAGGGCCTATAAATCAAATGCTACTGGTGGGCTTGCAGCACTGATTGTGCCACCCACAGAAGCAGCTTGTAAAATGCAGAGCCTGTGTGCAGCCTGGGGCTTCCATGTCGACTTGGCAAGTGCACCCACTTGTCAGTCCCTAAACCTTCCCTTTTCTACATGTTAGTTACCCCTAAGGTAGGCCCAAGGAACCCCCATGGGCAGGGTGCATTGTATGTAAAATGTAGGACTTGCCCTGATGTGTGTAGCATGTCCTGATAGTGAATTACAGTCAATTTCGTGTTTCACTATTGCAAGACTACCTGTTCACATAGGCCAGAATGAGCAGTTTGATTATAACATCTTATAACCCTCACTGACTCAGGGAACATGGTAGAAATCCGGATTGTATGCCTGACCTCAGAATGATAAAATACATCTTCTGGTGAAGGTGGTTTTTAAATTCTGTGTTTTAAAATACCACTTTTAGGAAGTACGGGCCCGATTCACAGGACTAACTTAAGACAAAATCCTAAACTTACAACCATTTTGGTATTCACAGAAGGCACTTACTCATTTTGGTATTCACAGAAGGCACTTACTCATTTCGGTATTCACAGAAGTTAGGAGTCCTAACTTTAGGACTCCTAAATGCCTTCTGTGAATACCGAAAGTCTTAAAATTAGGATTTTTCTCAGTTTAGTAGTAGTATAGTTAGGACTCCTAACTTTAGGACTCCTAAATGCCTTCTGTGAATACCGAAAGTCTTAAAATTTGGATTTTTCTCAATATAGTAGTCCTAAGTTTAGGAGTCCTAACTTTAGGACTCCTAAATGCCTTCTGTGAATACCGAAAGTCTTAAAATTAGGATTTTTCTCAGTTTAGTAGTAGTATAGTTAGGACTCCTAACTTTAGGACTCCTAAATGCCTTCTGTGAATACCGAAAGTCTTAAAATTTGGATTTTTCTCAATTTAGTAGTCCTAAGTTTAGGACTACTAAATTGAGAAAAATCCAAATTTTAAGACTTTCGGTATTCACAGAAGGCATTTAGGAGTCCTAAAGTTAGGAGTCCTAACTATACTACTACTAAACTGAGAGAAATCCTAATTTTAAGACTTTCGGTATTCACAGAAGGCATTTAGGAGTCCTATAGTTAGGACTCCTAACTTCTGTGAATACCGAAATGAGTAAGTGCCTTCTGTGAATACCAAAATGGTAGTCAGTTTAGGATTTTGTCTTAAGTTAGTTCTGTGAATCGGGCCCTACGTATTTTATTGCCTAACCATCCAGCCTGCCTCTGCTAGGTTTGTGTATTTCATGTCTGGTTTTTGAGTGACAGGGGCTCGGGTGGCTCCAGGAGCCTGGGTAAGTCAGCACTAGGCTGAATAGACCTATCTGCACTTGGAGTGGTGGGAGGAGTAGCACTTGGGCCTAAATAGGGCTCTGCCTGCCTTCCACAATGCTGGATCCACCTGCTGTGGTGTGTCTGATGACCCTGGCCCACACTGACAAAGGAAGTAGTTATGCACTGGCAGAGTGCCCCCAGAAATGGTTTTGACTAGGTACAGACACTCTCTGCCTTCAGAGACAAAGGATTTGTGTGTATAAAAAGGGGGACCCAGACCCCAGAACTTTAGATCACTTTTGGGAATCAAGACAAACCTTTGCCAAGGAGAAGAACCAATGAAGCTGTAGGAGGAGACTGCCCTGGTGCTGTTTTGCTATTTCTGGGGTTGGCCTGCAGTGGTTACTTTATTGCCAAGGAGAGGAGAAAAGGAACTTTGTGTGTACTTTTACTATGTTGAGGAAGATCTCCAAGGGCTTGAAGCTGAGCTTGCCTCCTGTTCCCTATTTGGTCAAAGGTACCTACCTCTGCCACCTAGAGACCCCCAGTTCTAACAGTGCCTCTGCGGCCCCTCCCTCCCGGAATTCCCCTGCTCCCGGCTCCCAGCCACTCCTCCCTCCCAGCCTCCCCTACTTAATGGCGGCCGCTGCGGGGAGCACGAGTAAGACCTCTGACCCTCGGTCTAGGTCTACTCTCTCCCCACAGCTCCGCTGTGCCGTCTCTTGCCTGTTCCTTTTGTCTTTCACCGCTGCTGCCCCTGCGGCCTCTCCCGGCCCAGAATTCCCTCAAAGAATTCCCCGGCTCCCTCTTCTCAGCCTCTCCTACCTCCCACCTCCCCTACTTAATGGCGGCCACTGCGCGGTCACACAGCAGACACGCGCCGCGGGAACGCTGCTGGCGGGCCAAAGGCAAGCCCATCTGTGCCCATCTGCGACCCGACCACGGCCAGCTCCAGGAACCCTGGACCTCCCACTACCCATCACTACGACACCAGCACCCTCCTCGCACTCAACCCTGGAAGACTTAGAAAATGCCAATAGGCCTCGCCGAACTCGACCCACGTCCAGTTCTCCTGCCTCCACTGCCGCCAGACCCTCAGCACCGCCCCAGCCTCCAACACCGCCAATGCCAGCACCGGCGACACCCTAAAATGCATCCTCCTCAACGTACGTTCCATCCACAAACACGCCATGGAACTCTGGAACCTACTCGACTCTCCCTCGCATGACATCACCTTCTTCACAGAGACCTGGACCAATTCATCCTCCCCCCTGACATAAGCACCGTCATCCCAGGCGGCTACAAGATCCAGATGAAAGACTGCCCCAACCACCGAGGAGGGAGCCATGCCATCGCCCACAATAGCACCCTCCACCTCACCACCTCCAGCAAAACCTTCCCCTCTGCCGAACACCTGCACTTCCAGATCCAGACCACCCCCAAAGCCACACCCGAGGAACCCTCGTCTACAGAACCCCAGGCTCCCAAACACCCTTTGCCACCACCATCACCGACTTTATCGCACCCCATGCCATTGTTGAAAATTGAAACAGCGATATGATTAAGCATCCACTGAAGACATGAATTCTCTACAGTCAAAATGTGTTTCTCGTCTTATGTTGACTAATGTCCGGACTCCATTTTGTATTGTCATGTCTCCACGTGCTTTGCACGAGAAGAGTCCGACCTTTTTGCTAGTTGCTCTTGTATTCTGCCTAGTAACAGTCTATAAATAGCTCCTTTGTCCGTCTGGCGCATGCCCAGACTTGACCACATCTGTTATCAGTTAGTCCTTGCTTGACCATGTTTTTGCGGGCTCAGGAAATTGTTAACTCCGCCCATATATTGATCCTGTATCGAAAATGTCCATAAAAGGTAACGAGTTTTGCTCCATGTTGTATCCACCCACTTATGAGCCCCTCTGTTGTGTGTAAAAGGGGACCGTGTACGCAAGTTCTTTGTGCTACTCTATGCAATACTGAAGAGTGTTGTGTAGGTTGTAGGACCACCCTTAAGGGTTAATAACTTCTGTCTTTGTATTTGCAGTTTCCGTGCCAACTTCCTTCTAGTTTTCGTACACAGGAGAGCGAACCCTTGTATTTGCGGGCCTAGCTGGGGCTTGCATTCATCACCATCGCCTCAACAAACTACATACTCATTGGAGATCTGAACTTCCACCTCGACAACCCCAGCGACCCCAACTCCACTATCCTTCGTGACAACCTCGCCAGCATCGGACTTAAACAACTCGTCAACACACCGACCCACAGAGCAGGACACACAATCGACTCCATCTTCGCGTCAGGAAACAGCATCCAATTCAGTCCCACAACGCAGCTGCCATGGACCGACCACCACTGCGTACACTTCGCCATCAACAAACCCAAGGCACCCAAATCAGCCCCACGCCCATCATGAAGGAACTGGAGCAAGGTTACCAACGAGCAACTTAACCCCACCCTCACCTGAGACAACCACACCTGGGCACCCAATGCAAACAACGCAGCCAGAGAACTCCACACCTGGATCTACAGCTGCGCAGACAAGCTCACCCCGCACTCAACCCTGACAGACAACGCCCCAGGAAAGCCGCCTGGTTCAGCAATCCTCTCCAAGAAGCCAGACGCACCTGCAGACGCCTGGAGAACTGGAGAAACACCAAGACAACCGAAAACCACACCACCTACAAGGACGCCATGACGGACTACCACAACCAGATCAGATCCACCAAGAGGAACTTCATCCACAACAAAATCTTGGCCAACTCCACCAACTCCAATGAACTTTTCAGTGTCATGCAAGAATTCACCAACCGACGCAGTGAAGCCACAGACATCATCCCATCCCAAGACCTCTGTGACAAGCTTGGAACCTATTTCCACCTCAAGACCAAAAACCTCTATGACAACTTCATCGACCATCCACCAGGTGCCACAGACTGCCCCCCGCCCCCTGAAACCAGCCAGCCCACCATCTCCAACTGGACACCGATCACTGCCGAAGTCACCTCCTCGACTATGAAAAGCATCCACTCGGGGGCCTCCACTGATCCCTGCCCCCTCACATCTACCACAGAGTGGCAGCCGACATCGCACCCAAACTACAACGCACTACCAACAACACCACCTTCAAAACAGCCACCTTCCGAGACGACTGGAAGTGCAAAGAAGTCAGACCCCTGCTCAAGAAGCCCACAGCTGACCCCACCAACCTCAAGAACTATCGGCCCATCTCGCTCCTCCCCTTCAAAGCCAAAGTTGCAGAGAAAACAGTCAACAGGAAACTGACACGATTCATTGAAGAGAACGCCGTCCTCGACCCGTCCCAATCCAGATTCCGAAGCAACCATAGCACAGGGACTGCACTACTCGCTGCCACAGACTACAACTGCACCCTCCTGGACCAAGGCAATTCCGCAGCCCTCATCCTACTCGACCTATCAGCCGCCTTCGACACCATCTCCCACCGCACAATAGTCGCCAGACTACACGACGCAGGCATACAAGGAACAGCCCTGGACTGGAGCCGATCATTCCTCATCAGAAGAAGCCAAAGGATCAGACTCCATACCTTCCTCTCCAACCCCATGAAAATCACCTGCAGAGTCCCGCAGGGTTAATCACTGAGCCCCACCCTCTTCAACCTCTGCATGGCCACCCTTGCAGCCATTGTCCCACAACACTTCCTCAACATCGTATCCTACACTGACAACAGCCAGCTCATCCTCTCCCTCACCAAAGACCCAACCACTGCCAAACTCAACTTCCAGAAAGGAATGCAAGACGTCACAGTCCAGATGACCAACAGCTGACTGAAGCTCAATGACGAGAAGACAGAAGTCCTCGTCCTCTGTACCACCCCTTCTGCATGGGACAGCACCTGGTGGCCGACTGCCCTCGGAAACCCACCTACCCCTGAGACCACTCCAAGAACCTCGGCATTGTACACGACTCATCACTCACCATCACTCATCACTCACCATGAACCGGGATCACTTGCTCAAAATCATTGTTCCTACAACCATTATACCTTCTCGTGATACTGTTCATCTTTACCGCATTGTGTGTCCCCCTTTGTAGCCCATTATATTCATGTTTTTCGTATTACTCTCCTTGATTCACTTGTCTGGGAAACATGCGAGTATTCCTGTTGTGTATTCCTACTTGATGTCTATATTGGATCTATGCTCTTCTTTTCCGCCTTGTGTACCCCCTTTCGTAGCCTGCTACATACCAGTTTATTGTACTACTCTCCTTAATTCATTTGTCTGGGAATTATACGATTATTTTTCTGGGATGTATGCGATTATTCCTGTTGTGTATTCCTACTTGTTGTCGATATTGGATTTATGTCCTTCCCTCCGTTGTAAAGCACTCTGATATCCTTCGGGATGTTGTTTGCGCTCTATAAACCTTCATAAATAAAATAAATAAACCGACAGGTCAACGCCGTCACCTCCAGCTGCTTCAACACCCTCCGCATCCTTCGCAAGACCTTCAAGTGGATCCCCCCTGAGTCATGGAAGACAGTCACCAATGCACTCATCACCAGCAGACTGGACTATGGAAACACACTCTATGCCGGCATCAACAAGTGCCTACTCCGCAAACTTCAGACAATTCAGAACACCACCGCCAGACTCGTCCTCGGCATCCCCGACACGAACACATCAGCCAACAACTACGAAGTCTCCACTGGCTTCCCGTGGAGAAAAGAGTTACATTCAAAATCCTCATTCACGCCTACAAATGCCTACACAACAACAGACCCAAATACCTCAACCACAGAATCAACCTCCGCGTACCCAAAATAATCCTCCGATCTTCCAACCTCGCACTGGCCCAAACGCCATGCATCCACAGAGCCAGAGCAAACAGAAGATCCTTCTCTCACATTGCAGCCAAGACCTGGAATGAGCTACACGCAGATATCAGACGCGCCCCCTCTCTGAACACCCTCAGGAAGACCCGCAAGACCTGGCTCTACGGCTAGACAGATCTGCGGACGCCCCCCTCACCGCCTTGAGACCATCACGGGTGGTCGACAAGCGTTTTCCCTGTGCGACTTTTCAGATTAATAACATCGCGGGATGTGAATCTCTTGGTTTCACCCTTTCCTTGTCTCCACACCAAGCCTGTGTTGGGCTTTTAATATATAGAGCACCGGGTCCGTTAGGTCTTTTTTTTGAGGAATTGCAGGCTGCGCTCTCTGTACTTTGCGTAAAATCTGAGCATTGTATACTGCTGGGTGACTTCAATCTTCATATGGATACGAGCAGCAATGCAGACGTTGGTAAATTGTGGGATATTACAGCCCCTCTGGGCTTGTTACCGTATATCTCTGTTCCAACTCATAACAAAGGCCATACCCTTGATCAAGTTTTTTCCACCTGTGTGATTAATATGCTTCCCCTGGCCCCGGTACTGTGGTCTGACCACTATTTAATAAATTTTCATATCCCCTCTAACACCGTGTCTTCCATAAGACCGCTGAAATGCTCTAGAGGGATGACACGGCCTTTTCATCAGGTGACCTCTGAAATGCTGACACACGCTCTATCTCTCCACCCCTGTCAGCCATCCGGTAGTTTAGAGGAAGATTTGGATTCGATACAGAGGTGGCTTGTGGACAGATTTGAGGAGCTAGCTCCCGAGAAAACGTCTAGCAAACCTTGTCGTCGCGTTTCTGCCCCATGGTTCACTCCCTCTCTTGGTGAGATGCGACGTGAGTGTAAGAAAGCCGAAAGGGCATGGCGCCGCTTGTACGATCCCGGGGACAAAATGAAATATAGGGAAGCTATCAAGCTGTATCACAGCCATATTATGGCTGAAAAATAAGCCTATTTCGGAAAAAGGATTGACGATGCTGAAAACATAAGTAAAGAAGTCTTTCGCATCGTTAAGGAGTTTGTCTCCCCTACTTCTATCCTGCCCTCACATTCTCACACTGAATCCTGGGTTGCCCAACTCGCAATCTTCTTTACGAATAAAATTAAATCCATTCAAGGTACTTTTCCCCCTGTGAGCCTTGCATCCACACCCGAGACTAGATCGGCTTTGTCTCCACCCGGGGGGGTGGAAGGTCTTTTTTTATCCGAATTCTTGCCTTTACTACCCGCAGCCTCACTAGATCTCCTCTCCCAGCTGAAATCCGGCTCCCCGCAGGATCCCTGCCCTGCTAAATGTCTTGGACGAGTAGCGCCTGCCTTGAATTTCTTGCTCAATCCAGTGCTAAATAGATCCTTGAGCACTGGAGTAGTCCCCCAAGCTTGGAAGCACGCCCTGATCCTGCCGCTAGTCAAAAAGCCCAATCTTGACCCTTTAATCCATTCCAACTATAGGCCTATCTCCCTCCTCCCTGCTCTGGCAAAAGTGGTTGAGAAACATGTGCATGCCTCTCTTTCTACCTTCATCGAGAGCAATAATATTCTGCATGATACCCAATCGGGTTTTCGTGCGAACAGGAGCACGGAGACCGCTCTTCTTGAAATCACCGATGCCATTAGGGAGGTATTGGACACTGGAGGAAAGGCCATCCTGGTATTGCTGGATCTGTCGGCGGCCTTTGACACCGTTCCCCACGACGGTCTCCTTTTAAGACTCTGGGAGATTGGACTTCGGGGAACGGTGCTAAATTGGTTCAGATCATTTTTGACCGGCCGACGGCAAACAGTCTGGGCACCCCCCTTTTCCTCCGAGATGCCGTCTTTGGAAGTTGGAGTGCCTCAGGGTTCCATTTTAAGCCCCACTCTTTTTAATATCTATATGGCTCCTCTGGCGGCAGTGGCGGAGGCGTTCGGTGCCCAGATCATATCTTATGCTGATGACACCCAGCTCCTCTTTACCTGTGCTAAGGGCTCTGACTTTGACGGCTTACGGATCAGAGATTGTCTGGGGGCCGTTTTCGACTGGTTTCAGCAGCACAGTCTAAAATGTAATTCCGACAAATCGGAATTGCTCTTTTTTGGATGCCCCCCGGACCCCAATTGGAAGACATGGTGGCCTGCCGATATGTTTCCTCCGGCAGCTGCTTCGTCTACTGTAAAAAATCTAGGCTTTCAGATTGACGATGATCTCTCTTTCAGACCTCAGATCCTTGGCCTCGTGGGTAAATGCTTTGGTATCCTGAAGATGCTTCGCAAGTTTCTGCCACTGCTGTCTTTTCACCACAGAAAGATAACTGTTCAGGCACTGATAGGCTCTCGTCTTGATTATGCGAATGTGCTCTATCTGGGGCTGCCTAAATTTCTTCTTTCACGCCTGCAGATTGTGCAGAACTCCGCTGCTAGAGCCATTTATGGTCTGCAGCGGAGAGCGAGGGCATCTGAGCTGCTGAGAAAGCTGCATTGGCTCTCGATGTCCAAAAGGATCACCTTTAAGGCATTAACTCTTGCCTATAAAGCACTCCATCTGATAGGGCCTATATACATCAGGAAGCGTTTGGCTTTCTATGTTCCTAGCAGAACTCTGAGATCTACTTTTTTGTCCATGGCCACTGTCCCTTCCATCAAACGGGCCAGAATTGGAGGTCGCTCTTTCCGTTATCTGGCACCCCAATGTTGGAATGCTCTACCCGTCTCCTTGAGGAAAGTCAATAACTTGCTGACCTTCCGAAAAGAGTTGAAAACATGGCTTTTCTCTCAGTAATCTTTGGCTGCTCCATCCACCCTGTTTTACCTCACGGGTTTTTTGCTAAAGCGCCGGGACACTCCTCGGAGTAGCCGTGCGCTATAAAAGAACCGTTTTAACATACCATAACATAACAGTAGCACGCTTACAATTCCCTGATTGATTGACTGATTTAATATATCCAACCCCTCCCATGCCTGAGTGCCCCCGGCTGGCTCCCACTCCCCAGGGATATCCTCCTACTCCTCCCCATCTTCACAGACCCTGAGCTCCACTACCGCCATGCAATTCCAAATCACCCCCTTCCAGCAGCAAAATCCCCCCATCCCCCATAGGTATCTCTACCCTCTCCCCGTGATTCCCTTCTTAGGTATCCTGTGTCAAACACCGATAGGTCTCTGCCCACCTCAGCATTGAACCCAGCACTTTCTTCCCCACATTCAGGCTGAACGAGGCTATTCATGTGTGCTTTCATTTCGGCACAGCGCCATGACGTGCTCCCGTTCCCTACCCCCGCCCCCTCTCTGCATTTCTTACAACGGAGACTTCGCTCCTTTCCCTGCAGTTCTGGTGGTTCTGATCTCACTCGACTCGAGCCCCGGAGCTGACAGGACCTTTCCTTTCCCTTTCGTGCCGCATGCACGCATTGAGACCCCCATGGCCTGAAACGGCCCGCCCCTGAAGGAGCAGGTAAAACAACATTTTGTATACCTCCTCTAATTTGCATAAAATTAATTAGATAATCATTCTAATTTTAAATTCCAATAACCTGTTTGCAGTGAAAATTTATTAATCAACTTTTTGCACCTTGATAAACACGAGATATACGTGGGACTAAAATGCTAATTGCATGGCAGAACAATTAATTAATTAATTATGGTACGCAAACTAATCATAGATTATGGTGAAATAGAAAATTGCATGATTTATGTTGCTTTGTGATTGTTTGTGCTTTTAAAATCATCAAATGGTAAGTATTATTGCTTTAAATGTTGCTGCAGCTATGAAATACTAATATTTAATGGGATTAGTGTGGGTTTAAACATTATAATTTCTATATTTTAATTACTGTTATGTCTCTTTTTGCTTAAATTGGCATTCGGGCCTACTAGGCCGCAGTACCCAAGATGGCGTTCTCTGAAGCAGATGCCACCATGTGAGCGCGATGATTTCTGCGCATGTCCGGATAGCTCTGGAGATCACCAAATAACCCGAGCTCTTGACACCGTGTTCCCTGTCAAGGATAGGGACTTATTCTCCTGCCAACAGATGTGGGAAACAGCACAAAGGACAATACAGAACCTGTGAAAATATGACTTTTTACATTGAACTGTTACATTCGCTGCTCTCGCCTGGGAACTATAATGAAACTTTATAAATTGTGCCTTCCTATGCCAAGTCATCATGAAGTTTCCCAGGTTTGCCCTGGGAAACTTTTAATAACCTACAGATAACCCCGAACTGTCCAATCAGAAAAAACATTTCTGCCCCAAATGTTGCATGTTAGTATGAAGTAAGACGGAAAAGGGGTATAAAATGCCTCATTCGATACTGGGTGTTGTCAATAGCTTTTGATTGTTCATGGTGTTAGGTTGCATTGAGCTGTTGGCGATTTGTTTGTTTGCCTTGGGTTTATTTTGCGTACGGGAGGAAACTTGAGGTGCATCCTATATTTCGTCTGATGGTTTGATCCTTTGCTGTGGGTGAGACAGCCTGTCCTGTGAGTTGTACCTGAGAATGCGGATAACTCTCTGTTTGATCAGAATCCATCATCGTTGGCAAATTGGTAATAAATTGACTGTGTTTTCAAAATTCATGTTTATTTACTAAATGTTTGATTTCTCTTTTAGCAAAACTAAATTTATATCATGAGCTGTAGTGAATAAATGCAAACGCAAAGAAATGTATTATTGGATAAATAAAATTTGAAATAATAAGAAATGAGTTTTTGGTTCTTTAATAAATTATAGAACATACCAAATGTTTCGTAGGCTTTAATTGTGTTTTAACTGGTTCTAATTCACCATCAACCAGTCCAACTAATTGGTCCATCAACCAAATGGTGGAGTGCCTTGATGTTAAGATCAGGATTCTGAAGATGTATTTGTATAATATGTATATAATATAAAGCAAATTAATCCTTGTTAGATTCCGGGTTCTCTGGTTGGCACAGGTAGGTACTCGTGACAAGCAGGGAACCTTTCCTCTAGTCAGGATAAGGGGGTACACTCCTAAAATAACCCCTACTCACCCTCTAGGTAGCTTGGCGCTAACAGACCAGGCTTATCTCAGAGAGTTATAGGTTAAGCATTTGTGAACACATACAGTAACCAAGTGACAACACTACAAATGGACACCACACAGGTTTTATATTAAAAATAAGGATTCTTTATATAGGGTTACCACAAGACCATTAAGCGCCAAAAATACACAATACTGTTACTTTAGATGGAAGAATTTTGCTTAGTTCTCTTAAGTTCTTAAATGCAACACTTTAAGTCCATGTACCTTTTAGATGCGACACGCAGGGCAACGAAAGTGTTGCAACGATGTTGATGCGTTGAAGTTTTTGGTGCAATGAAATAAAGACGTGAAGATCTTCCAGATGCGTTACGCTTCTCCGATGTTGCGAGAAGACTCGACTCGATGCGTCAGCTACAGCGGCGTCATGCTTTACGCGATGCGACGACAGTGACCTTGGCAGCGGCACTCTTCTCCGACGTTTGCGAGACGCTTCAGCTCGATGCGATGTTGCAGTGGCGACACCCCTTTACGCAATGCGACAACAGCAGCTCCGACGGCGGCACGTTTCTCTGTGGATGCGAGGCGCTTTTCTTGATGCGGTGCAATGCGACAGCTACGATGGCTGCGATGGCGACACGCTTCTTCCTCGATGCGAGACTCTTCTCTTGATGCGGTGCGATGCGTCAGCTACAATGGCGACACGCTTCTTCGGCGTTGCAAGACACTTCTTGGATGATGCGAGACGCTTCCGCTCGATGCGATGCTGCAGCGGCGACACACTTTACGAGATGCGACGACAACAGCTCCGACGGCGGCACGCTTCTCCTCCTTGAGTCGCGCTTCCAGCTCCTTGCGACACGCAGTCCCTCAGAGGCCCAACAACAGCAGCAGGCACTTCCAAAGAGCTGGGGGGTGAAGTCTGTTGTTCCTGAGACTTCAGCAGGAGGCAAGCTCTATTCCAAGCCCTTGGAGATCTTTTTAAGCACAAGTTGAAATAAAGTATTTGTAGTCTTTCTCCTCTCCTTCAGCAGCAAGGCAACCACTGCAGGCCAATCCCCCAGGTCAGGGACAGTACTCCTCCTTACAGCTTTCCCAGTTCCTTCTCCTCAGGCAGAGGTTCTTCTTGTCAAGCAGGATCTAATTTCTTGGGAGCAGGGTCCCAATACTTATACCCCTAATTCCTTTGTTCCTCTGGGGTAGAGGGGCCTTTGGCCAGTCCAAACCAGTTCCTGAGCACTTTGTTGACATGACTCTGACTTACTATTCAGGGTGCAGGGCAGAGACATCAGCCGCTCCACAGGAGGTGGAGCCAGCATTGTGGTGGCAGAGCACAGCCCTATTCAGAGTCCAGGTGCACTCCTCCCACCCATCTGGATGTCAATCTCTCTATTCACCACCAGGCTACCTAGCCCTGCCCCTCTGGGTTTCCCCAGCCCTGTCACTCACACAAACCAGACAGACAGATACACATCATAGCAGAGGCGGGCTGAAATGGTTAGGCAAGCAAATACCAACTTTCTAAAAGTGGTATTTGCAAACACAGAATATTAAAATAAACTTTACTAAAAGATGTAGTTTATTATTCTGAGTTCAGGCATACTAAACTCGAATTTCTACCATGTTCACTGGGTCTGTTAGGATCATAGGATCTAACAATTCTGACAGCCCATTCTGGCCTATGGGAACAGGTAGCCTTGCCATAGTGAAAAACGAAAATGGCTGTAATTCATTATTAGGACATGCAACACACATCAGGGCTTCTCCTACCTTATGCTTACAATGCACCCTTGCCCTTGGGCCTACCATAGGGGTGACTAATATGCAGTTAAGGGAAGGTTTAGGGACTGGGAAGTGGGTGCACTTGCCCAGTCAGCATGACAGTACCAGACTGCACGCAGGTTCTGCAATGGCAGATCTTAGACACATTTTACTAGGCCGCTTCTGTTGGTGGCACAACCAGTGCTGCAAGCCCACCAGCAGCATTTGTATTTACAAGCCCTGGGCACTCCTGGTGCACTTTACTGGGGTCTGACAGTAAATCAAATAAGCCAATCATGGAATCCAACCAACATATACATTTTAAATAGGGAGCACTTGCACTGTGGCACTGGTTGGCAGTGGCACAGTGCTCTGAGCAGCTAACACCAGCAAAACACATGAGGCACAGCGACAAAAAGTGGATGGGAGACTCACGCCAAGGTGCCAGGTCTAACAATCCTGATAGGTAATAAGGTACCCACATGTCCAGCGCTTTTCTCCTGTGTACAGATTCAAGTGAGATTTATTGAATGGCGAGTGTGTGTTGGTGTTATGGGCCCCACCAATGAATGAGTGTATGAATGAGTTATTGTGATTAAGAATCTGTGACATAGTGAGAATATGTACATTTAGTCAATTTTGAGCTGCATCTCCCGACCCGGAGCCTCAGACACTGCATAAGGCTCCAGCTAAACAAACGCATTTGGGCTGCTCTTCTAGCATACGAGCCGTCCTAACACTTACCGCTTCAATTTTTGACCTCTTGGGAGAGGTAAATGCCGCCACAACGGCAGCCACTCATGCTGACGCCTGCCAATGTGGGCACGATGGACCCGATGCTCCCGGTGCTAACAAGTCGAGCCACCCAGCCTCACTCAGAAGCTGCATTGCCTCAAAGACATGGAAGTCTTCAATGGTAAGACTACCTAAAAATGCTCCCTGCAGAAACGCTGGACAATATCTGTGGCCCAGCACAAAAACTAACTACCCTGCTGCTCCCAGCCACCAGGTCACCAAACCTAAAATGGTGGCTGGGAGCGGATCCCGCTGGCCCTTATAGTGGGGCTACTTTTGGGCAATTATTTGCTCAGTCCACATTACAAAATGTCCAGTGCCTGGCCAGCCCAACCCCTCCCAAAATGCCCAGGGGGCAGATCTTGTTGCGCTCGGCTGCACTCAAACTCCCATTCCGCTGATGAACTGGCTCTGCCATGAGAAAAAAAATCAAGACCCAGCACAGTGTCGAGGAAGAAACCTATGGAAATCAGAAACCCCTGTTGAAGCAAAAAGCAATCGATATCTGTCTTAAATCACACATGGTGGCCTAGATATGCTAGTCACATCATTTCATAAAAGTCTCTCTTTTAAAAAGATGTGCTCAGCTTCCAGCGAGATTAAAAATAGTCAATATCACACATTAACAGAGCTGCCACTTTTGACTGATCATTTTCAACACTGAAGTCAGGTAAAGTGCAACTTATTGATAAACAAATAAAACTTCAGGTCCCACCGAGATTTGAACTCGGATCGCTGGATTCAGAGTCCAGAGTGCTAACCATTACACCATGGAACCGGCTGGAAAGTCCGCCCCCACACAGAGATTTTCCCTGTAGGGCTGAAGGGGAGGGAGGGGGGCGGTTGGGATTCTTCGAATTTTCCTCTTCTGACTTCAGTTACTTTAAATAGACGCTCCCCCACCCCTGTTCCGTCTCTTGCCTCCAGACCCTGACCTCCTCCTTGCGAGGTTCAAGGATGCTGTCTGCTCCTGTGCCTACTGCCCGCTCCAACTGGGACCAGACTGCCTGCAACCACCGTAACCTTTTTCTGCCATTTTCCCTGTTGTGCCACTGTTATTGTGCCCATCTGCATCTTGTTCTAATTCTACCACTGTTTTTTTTTCTCGAGCCTGCCTGTATCTTTTGCCTTTCACCGCTGCTCCCCCGGCGGCCCCTCCCCCCCAAAATTCTCTTCAAGAATTCCCCGGCTCCCGCCTCCCAGCATCTCCTACCTCCCACCTCTTCTACTTAATGGCGGCCGCTGCGCGGTCGCACAGCGGACATGCCCAGCGGACATGCTGCCGACAGGCCGAAGGCACATCAAAGGCAAGCCCATCTGCGCCCGTCTCTGACCCGACCGCGGTCAGCTCCAGGAACCCTGGACCTCCCACTACCCATCACTACGACACCACCACCCTCCATGCACTCAACCCAGGAAGACTTAGAGAATGCCAATAGGCCTCGCCGAACTCGACCCACGTCCAGTTCTCCTGCCTCCACTGCTGCCAGACCCTCACCGCCACCCCGGCCTCCAACACCGCCGATACCAGCACCGGCGACACCCTAAAATGCATCCTCCTCAACATACGCTCCGTCCACAAACACGCCATGAAAATCTGGAACCTACTCGACTCTCTCTTGCATGACTTTGCCTTCTTCACAGAGACCTGGACCAATTCATCCTCCTCCCCGACATCAGCACCGCCATCCCAGACGGATACAAGATCCAGATGAAAGATTGCCCCAACCACCCAGGAGGGGGCCACGCCATCGCCCACAAGAGCACCCTCCACCTCACCACCTCAAGCGAAACCTTCCCCTCTGCCGAACACCTGCACTTCCAGATCCATACCACCACCAAAGCCACACTCCGAGGAACCCTCATCTAAAGAACCCCCGGCCCCCGAACACCCTTTGCCAACACCATCACCGACTTCATCGCACCCCATGCCATCGCCTCAACAAACTACATACTCATTGGAGATCTGAACTTCCACCTCGACAACCCCAGCGACCCCAACTCCACTATCCTTCGTGACAACCTCGCCAGCATCGGACTTAAACAACTCGTCAACACACCGACCCACAGAGCAGGACACACCATCGACTCCATCTTTACGGCAGGAAACAGCATCCAATTTAGCCACACAACGCAGCTGCCATGGACCGACCACCACTGCGTACACTTCGCCATCAACAAACCCAAGGCACCCAAACCAGCCCCATGCCCACCATGAAGGAACTGGAGCAAGGTTACCAATGAGCAACTTAACTCCACCCTCACCTGAGACAACCACACCTGGGCACCCAATGCAAACAACACAGCCAGAGAACTCCACACCTGGATCTCCAGCTGTGCAGACAAGCTCGCCCCGCACGCAACCCTGACAGACAACGCCCCAGGAAAGCCGCCTGGTTCAGCACTGCTCTCCAAGAAGCCAGACGCACCTGCAGATGCCTCGAGAAGAACTGGAGAAACACCAAGACAACCGAACACCACACCACCTACAAGGACGCCAAGACGGAGTACCACAACCAGATCAGAGCCAGCAAGAGGAACTCCATCCACAACTAAATCCTGGCCAACTCCACCAACTCCAAGGAACTTTTCAGTGTCCTTCAAGAATTCACCAACCCATGCAGTGAAGCCACAGACGTCACCCCATCCCAAGACCTCTGTGACAAGCTTGGAACCTATTTCCACCTCAAGACCAAAAAGCTCTATGACAACTTCATCGACCATCCACCAGGCGCCACAGACGGCTCCGCCCCCTATAAACTCCAGCCAGCCCACCATCTCCAACAGGACACCGATCACTGCCGAAGACACCCCCTCGACTATGGAAAGCATCCACTCGGGGGCCCCCACTGACACCTGCCCCCCTCACATCTATCACAGAGTGGCAGCCGACATCGCACCCAAACTACAACGCACCGCCATCAACACCACCTACAAAACAGCCACCTTCCGAGATGACTGGAAGCGCGCAGATGTCAGACCCCTGCTCAAGAAGCCCACAGCTGACCCCACCAACCCCAAGAACTATCGGCCCATCTCGCTCCTCCCCTTCACAGCCAAAGTTGCAGAGAAAACAGTCAACAGGAAACTGACACGATTCATTGAAGAGAACGCTGTCCTCGACCTGTCCCAATCCAGATTCCGAAGCAACCACAGCACAGAGTCTGCCCTACTCGCCGCCATAGACTACATCCGCACCCTCCTTGACCATGGCCTCTCCGCAGCCCTCATCCTACTCGACCTATCAGCCGCCTTCGACAAAATCTCCCACCGCACACTAGTCGCCAGACTACATGACACAGGCATACAAGGAATAGCTCTGGACTGGAGCCGATCATTCCTCACCGGAAGAAGCCAAAGAATCAGACTCCATCCCTTCCTCTCCAATCCCATGAAAATCACATGCGGAGTCCTGCTTGGTTAATAACTGAGCCCCACCCTCTTCAACCTCTACATGGCCCCCCTCGCAGCCATCGTCCTACAACACGCCCTCAACATCGTATCCTACACTGACAGCTCATCCTCTCCCTCACCAAAGACCCCACCACTGCCAAACTCAACTTCCATAAAGGAATGCAAGACGTCGCAGTCCAGATGACCAACAGCTGCCTGAAGCTCAATGACGAGAAGACAGAAGACCTCGTCCTCTGTACCACCCCTTCTGCATGGGACAGCACCTGGTGGCCGACCGCCCTCGGAAACCCACCTACCCCCCTCAGACCACTCCAAGAACCTCGGCATCGTACTCGACTCATCACTCACCATCACTCATCACTCACCATGAACCGGGATCACTTGCTCAAAATCATTGTTTCTACAACCATTGTACCTTCTCGAGATGTTGCTCATCTTTACAGCATTGTGTGTCCCCCTTTGTAGCCCATTATATTCATGTTTATCGTATTACTCTCCTTGATTCACTTGTCTGGGAAACATGCGAGTATTCCTGTTGTGTATTCCTACTTGATGTTGATATTGGATCTATGCTCTTATTTTCCGCATTGTGTACCCCCTTTCGTAGCCTGCTACATACCAGTTTATTGTACTAGTCTCCTTAATTCATTTGTCTGGGAATTATGCGATTATTTTTCTGGGATGTATGCGATTATTCCTGTTGTGTATTCCTACTTGTTGCCGATATTGGATTTATGTCCTTCCTTCCTTCCTTTGTAAAGCGCTCTGATATCCTTTGGGATGTTGTTTGCGCTCTATAAACCTTTAGAAATAAAATAAATAAACCGACAGGTCAACGCCGTCACCTCCAGCTGCTTCAACACCCTCCGTATCCTTCGCAAGACCTTCAAGTAGATCGCCCCTGAGTCAATGAAGACTATGGAAACGCACTCTACGCCGGCATTAACAAGTGCCTACTCCGCAAACTTCAGACAATTCGTAACACCACCGCCAGACTCGCCCTCCGCATCCCCGACACGAACACATCAGCCAACACCTACGAAGTCTCCACTGGCTCCCCGTGGAGAAAAGAGTCACGTTCAAAATCCGCACTCACGCCTACAAATGCCTACACAACAGACCCAAATACCTCAACGACAGAATCAACCTCCACGTACCCAAAAGAAACCTCCGATCTTCCAACCTCGCACTGGCCCAAACCCCATGCATCCACAGAACCAGAGCAGACGGAAGATCCTTCTCTCACATAGCAGCCAAGACCTGGGACGAGCTACCTGCAGACATCAGACGCACCCCCTCGCTGAACACCTTCAGGAAGACCCTCAAGACCTGGCTCTTCGGCTAAACAGATCTGCGGAACCCCCCCCCCCCAGTGCCTTGAGATCCTCACAGGTGAGTAGCACGCTTACAATTCCCTGATTGATTGACTGATTGAATATATCCAACCCCTCCCATGCCTGAGTGCCCCTGGCTGGCTCCCACTCCCCAGGGATGTCCTCCTCTTCCTCCTCATCTTCACTGCCCCTGAGCTCCAATACCCCCATGCAATTCCAAATCCTCCTCTTCCAGCAGCAAAATCCCCCATTCCCAATAGGTCTCTCTACCCTCTCCCCGTGATTCCCCTCTTAGGTACACCGATGGGTCTCTACCCACCTCAGCATTGACCCCAGCACTTTCTTACCCACATTCAGGCTGAACGAGGCTATTCATGTGTGATTTTATTTCGGCACAGCGCTGTGACGTGCTCCCGTTCCCTACCCCCAGCCCCCCCTCTGCATTTCTTACAATGGAGCCTTTGCTCCTTTCCCTGCAGTTCCGGTGCTTCTGATCTCACTCGCCTCGAGCCCCGGAGCTGACAGGACCTTTCCTTTCCCTTTCGTGCCACTTGCACGCATTGAGCCCCCGTGGCCTGAAACGGCCCGCCCCTGATGGAGCAAGTAAAACAAAATTTTGTATACCTCCTCTATTTTGCATGAAATTAATTACATAATCATTCTAATTTTAAATTCCAATAACCTGTTTGCAGTGAAAATGTATTAATCAACTTTTTGCACCTTGATAAACACGAGATATACGTGGGACTAAAATGCTAATTGCATGGCAGAACAATTAATTAATTAATTATGATACGCAAACTAATCATAGATTGTGGTGAAATAGAAAATTGCATGATTTATGTTGCTTTGTGATTGTTTGTGCTTTTAAAATCATCAAATGGTAAGTATTATCGCTTTAAATGTTGCTGCAGCTATGAAATACTAATATTTAATGGGATTAGTGTGGGTTTAAACATTATAATTTCTATATTTTAATTACTGTTATGTCTGTTTTTGCTCAAGTTGGCATTCGGGCCTACTAGGCCGCTGTACCCAAGATGGCGTTCTCTGAAGCAGATGCCACCATGTGAGCGCGATGATTTCTGCGCATGTCCGGATGGCTCTGGAGATCACCAACTAACCCGAGCTCTGGACACCGTGTTCCCTGTCAAGGATAGGGACTTGTTTGCCTGCCAACAGATGTCTATGTGGGAAACAGCACAAAGGACAATACAGAACCTGTGAAAAGATGACTTTTTACATTGAACTGTTACATTCGCTGCTCTCGCCTGGGAACTATAATGAAACTTTATAAATTGTGCTATTCAATACCAAGTCATCATGAAGAACCAGTTGTGCCCTGGGAAACTTTTAATAACCTACAGATAACCCCGAACTGTCCAATCAGAAAAAAAAATTCTGCCCCAAATGTTGCATGTTAGTATGAAGTAAGACGGAAAAGGGGTATAAAATGCCTCATCCGCCATTGGGTCTTGTCAATAGCTTGTGATTGTTCATGGTGTTAGGTTGCATTGAGCTGTTGGCGGTTTGTTGGTTTGCCTTGGGTTTATTTTGCGTACGGGAGGAAACTTGCAGTGCATCCTATATTTCGTCTGATGGTTTGATCCTTTGCTGTGGGTGAGACAGCCTGTCCTGGGAGTTGTACCTGAGAATGCGGATAACTCTCTGTTTGATCAGATTCCATCATCGTTGGAAAATTGGTAATTAATTGACTGTGTTTTCTAAATTCATGTTTATTTACTACATTTTGATTTCTCTTTTAACAAAACTAAATATATATTATGACACTGTATAAGGCCCCAGCTAAACAAACGCATTCGGGCCGCTCTTCTAGCATACGAGCGGTCCTAACACTTACCTCTTCAATTTTTGACCTCTTGGGAGAGGTAAATGCCGTCACCGCGGCAGCCACTCACGCTGACGCCTGCCAATGTGGGCACGATGGGCCCGATGCTACCGGTGCTAACAAGTCGAGCCACCCAGCCTCACTCAGAAGCTGCATTGCCTCGAGGGCATGGAAGTCTTCCATGGTAAGACTACCTAAAAATGCTCCCCGCAGAAACGCTGGACAATATCTGTGGCCCAGCACAAAAACGAACTACCCTGCTGCTCCCAGCCACCAAGTCACCAAACCTAAAATGGTGGCTGGGAGCGGACCCCGCCGGCCCTTATAGTTGGGCTACTTTTTGGCTATTATTTGCTCAGCCCACATTACAAAATGTACGGTGCCTGGCCAGCCCAACCCCTCCCAAAATGCCCAGGGGGCAGATCTTTTTGCGCTCGGCTGCGCTCAAACTCCCATTCCGCGGATGAACCGGCTCTGGCATAAGAAACACATCAAGACCCAGCACAGTGTTGAGGAAGAAACCTATGGAAATCAGAAACCCCTGTTGAAGCAAAAAGCAATCGATATCTGTCTTAAATCACACATGGTGGCCTAGATATGCTAGTCACATCATTTCATAAAAGTCTCTCTTTTAAAAAGATGTGCTCAGCTTCCAGCGAGGTTAAAAATAGCCAAGATCACACATTAACAGAGCTGCCACTATTGACTGATCATTTTCAACACTGAAGTCAGGTAAAGTGCAACTTATTGATAAACAAATAAAACTTCAGGTCCCACCGAGATTTGAACTCGGATCGCTGGATTCAGAGTCCTGAGTGCTAACCATTACACCATGGAACCGGCTGGAAGCTCCGCCCCCACACAGAGGTATTCCCTGTAGGGCTGAACGGGAGGGAGCGATTTTCTCACTTCCGACTTCAGTCACTTTAAATACCACGCCCCCCTCCCCTCCCCTTCCCCCCCCCCTCACTCCAGGCTGTCAGTCACTGTCTGCTCCAAAACTAATATAGTAAATTCAAGGGGGGGGGGGGGGGTGCCATCATTGGATATTACATCGATGCTGGCATGGCTTTAATAGTTCACAAAACTGTTTTTCCAACTGCGTTGCTACGAAATAACCATGGGGCTCAGAGAGGACCCCTTTACTATGAGGCAGAGTCAGGGTGCGCTCGAGGCGCCCGCTGTGAGCTTTGCTTCCCCCGCACCTCGAGAGCCTGCTGTGTTCACTGCAGTCTCCTCACACCGTGGGTGGGCGGTGTCTGCTGCCGCTGCTCTGTCCCAGGGCGCCACATGTCTGTTCTGTGCCTCGGGCTGATAAGACTTTGTTTCGGGGAAGCGTTGATTTTTGCACATTACCAGCGCCTTGAGTACATTTGCAATGCAATCTGAAAGGCCCTCTCCCCCCCCGTTCCGAACCTTCAAACTACAAACAGGGCAGGCCCCCTCGGCGTTCGTAGTGCGCCCACTGCTGCCGAGGAGCACAGCGGGCGGCAGAGGGCGGCCAGGGAAGGCTTAAACCAGGAACACTTTTCGAGAAACACAAATATAGCGTTTTGGTTAGAGTTGGGTGGGGAGAGAAACTGAAGGTAGAAAACCACAAATGATAGTTTGTTTTGATGTTTATACTACTCAAGCAGCTCAAGACATGAGATGGGCCATCGGCCATTCCTCCCTGTTCAGCCAGAGCGTGTTGCTGCATCAGGGGTTAGCGTTGCACTTAAGGCAGCCAATAAGGTCAACCCATCCTTAGCTTCACCTTGATAGAAGGCGAAAGAGAGGACCAACCAGGCCCCTGAATCTCACCACGCCCTATTTTGGCCGGCATTAACTTTATGACACGATCTAGCGTGACCAGATTCTCGCAGTTTGCGCTTTGCGCTTTTCTGGCGCTATAAACATAATTTAAATAATGTATCCGGTTCCGTACATCTGGTTTTTGTCGTTTTGATTTCTCTTTGAATATTAATGTTCTCTGTTTTATAAATGGCAGTGTAAATGTTATTACTTAATAACTGTTTGGTACTAATACATGTTTTACACTTGCTTCTCCTAAGTGAAACGTGTCTGTCCTGTGCGACTGCTACCAATGGTTGAGCTCAGGTTCAAATTACCGAGACCCAGCTGGACCCAGAAAGGAAACAGCTTCCCGGGAACCCACACAGCCGCCCCTGAGTACTCCACAGCTCTTTTAAGACCATTCTCCTGTTAATGAGGCTTTGTTGGTTTGTCACACCTTCTAGAGCCCCTGCCTCGCCACTCTGACTGTTGCTGGAAGAATTAGCACGTGACACAATACCGAGCCCTGTCAGCTGAAACCACGAGGAATCGGGTTTCGGGATGCTTGAATCGGGAGGCGGGAGACTAGCCCTGAAATCGGTAGTCTCCCGCCTGAATTGGGAGGGTTGGCATGTCTGCAGTAAGGAATAGTTCCATTATTACTTCAAGAGGACACAGTGAAACTTTTGGCTAAAATGCTCCCAGATAATCATTATGTACAAAAACAGGCCTTAAAGAAATGGGATTATTTCCAATCCAAATCTGTGGAAATCATGGAAAATGTGTGTTATTTTTATACAAAAATGATGGCTGTTTGTGGGGGAAAGGGGGCCTTTTGTGTGAAAATTTTGTACAAGATATGCTTTTGTGCACATATTCAGGCTCTAGTTTAACAATATTGGCTGCAACCAAATCTCGTGCACGCAAAAATAACAAAAGTGTAAGTGTTCATAAAGCAGAAATTATTTAAAATGTGGAAAGCATGCTGATCGGGATTTCTATTTATTATTCTTTAAACATCACATTTTTCTACACACAATCTTAACTATACATCAGTACCTAAAACACCAATTGTAATAATTTGTAGAATTATAGATGGGTAACAGTGAATTATGGGTATGTTTTTCACCCAGGGGTTCTGGGTGGCATTAAATAGTCAAAAAGAGCAAAACACGAGTTGTCTATGATGGTATTCAGAACCCAGAGGTGAAAAACATCCCTGTATTCACTTTTTACCCATCTGTAATTTTATGTTATGTATGGACTTCAAAATCAACCTGACCCTGCTTGCAACTGCTACGCAGTGACAGAGGAGCAGTGGGGGAGCTACATATGACATGGCCTCTGCTATGTATCCCCGTCGCAAAAGAAAAAAAACCAAAAAAATCCTTAGCTGCCATCCCTGACCAGCTCCCCACCCCCCCCCCCCCCCCCCCCGCCTCTGCCTGCTCCCCCCGCCTGCTGTTGTGCTTTCAGCTTTCATTCTAAGCAGAGAAGCAGAGGTGGCTGACAGGCTCTCAGAGGGGTCAGTCAGTCAGGACTGGAAGGCACAACAGTGGGAATCCAGTTTTGCTATCAACTGTTGTGATGTCATAGATTATGAGATACCAAAACTGAAATAAATGATAGAGGCTCACTATGAGAGCCATACATAACAAAAGGAATGTAAAATAGTGCTAGGTGAACTCTAAATAGTATTTGACACTATCTACTCTTAACCTGTGATCCGACGATCCGTGCGGCTTCGCAACACCTACTCAGGGGGTGCTTAGAAAATTAAATAATATTAAAACTTTGATATGGTGTATATAAATAAAGATGCTAAATGTAAGACTCAAAATCTTAAAATGTTCTGTAAATGAGAAGGAATTTGAATTGCAGACTACAAATGAAGCTTGCATCCTCAGATCGGTACTGTGGAAGATGAGTGGCCTCAATTGAATTTAGAAACGCTCCGACCTTCCCATTGAAAATACAATTAGGATTTTTTATATTTGTTTGTGAAATAAATAAAATATTTAAGTACTTGTGTATTTGTTTGATGACTTCGTGTTTATTTATGTTTGTGCATTGTTTTACGATTCAAATCCACAAAGTTGTTTAGGCTGGGGTCACTGGATTCTAAAAATTACTCTTGGAGCACTGGTGGCCGACACAAACAAATACAAGCGGGGCTTGTGGAGAGGGTGCCGGGGGCAGGAGGCGAATGGGGGGAGTGCGCGGAAAGGGAATTAATACGAATAATTTATAAACAAACACTTAACTGGTGCTGCTGGCTGCCTCACTCTCCTCTGCTGCCAGTTCCTGGTCCCAGAAGTCCCTGGGACAGGATCACGGACTCCCCATCCAATCCCTGCACTGCGCCCAGCATGAGAGCAGCGTGCGGACCGGCCTGAGCGGGTTGGATTAATGCTCGCTCAGGCACAGGGAGTCTGTGCTGTTTCTCCGACCCGGCTAAATACTGGCAACAATATCCACTGTGATTGGCACCCATGGTCTCTTGCTAATTCCCACTCCTCTTCTGTAGCCTGAATGTCTCTGTGGAATAGCTTAAAAATATCCAAATTCTGTTTTTTATTTGGTCCGAAACATGTGACCCCAAGGCCATAGCCAAACCCATATATGGCAACTTCTTTGTATGATGAGCGTCATCCTTCTCCTCAACTCCCTTTTAGCCCCCCTTTTTAGGTCTCGCCTACGCAGCGCGCATGAGCTGCATAGGAGACGTTTAGCCGTCGTTCAGCTCTTTTCGAAGCACATACTCGTGCTTGTGGCGGCATACACCTTGCGGGAGCGCGCAGGGGCGCACCACAAGCACGAGTATGTGCTTCAAAAAGAGCAGACTGCTCTCCCTAGTGCGCTTGCACCACTCGCGGGTGCAACCCTCCTCCTCTCTCTCCTGCTGCAGCCTGAACGCCACTCAGTTGAACATCTCTTTAAGGTCACGCGCTTTATGAACCAAGACAGTAACAATCACGTCGGATGTTTTAAGGTACAGATGCTGCGATTGTCTATATATCAACGATCAAGTACACCTTATTTATATTCACACGTTCTCGTTAGCCTGCCGTCACTGCGTCGCTCATAACCAAACTTGCCTGTGCCATATGACTATTTTGTATTTAGTGAGTTTACATTACATTACATTTTACAGTTTGATTTGTCCTGAGGTCCGAGTCGTCTGACATGTGCATGAGGGCTACACAGGTAATCTCTAGCCAGTGCACTTGAAAGGAAATTTTCTTTTTACAAAATGGAATCTATTTCCACTTGTCCACCTATTTTTTATAATCAAATTTGAATTCATTGAATCCACACGCTCTTTTGTGCACTGCTTCCAGTGAATGTCTGCTGAAAGTCTTCGAGGCATGCTTTATTCATTTAGCTCCTAGTTACAGTGCGCTATTCACGGAAGCTTAATTATTTACAGTTGTGTAACCCTCTGTTCCCACAGCTTTCAATACACCAGCTCGAATTTCGCAGCACAGGTGCACTTGCTACTCCAAACGCCATCTTCTGTTTTGGAACTTAACAGCACAGACGTGGTTTAAGTTTTCTTAGCAGGACTAGTAGCTCAGAAATAGTCCTGGGTGTAATTAGCATAGTTTAGTTTTACTCTTGAAATGCGACATTTCCAAAACTTTGTTATAGTGTTCAAAGTGGACGCCAGGGCATATTTCATGCTAAACTACAGCTCCAAATGCCAGTTTTGCACTTCACATAATTTTGCTGTAAATACGCAAAAGCAAATTCTGTACATTTCGCACACCTAAACTCCAAGATAAGTGTATACAGACCTTGAAGGAGGCCAGGCTGTTCAGCCATTCTGTTGCTGTGAGCCCAAAGTAAAAAAAAAACAAGCATTGGCATAGCCAATAGGTCCCGCCTTTGGGACCTTATAAGTGTTTAGTTATCCAGCACAATATCCTTGGTGCAACAACATCAAGTGTTGCATGGCTAAACACTTATAAGGTTCCAAAGGCGAGACCTATTGGCTATGCCAATGCTTGTTCTTTATTCATCTTGTCATCACATTGTAGTTCCCTATCACACCTACATCCTTCCTTTGTTTTCTTTGTCCCAACTGTATGGTCCTCGTTCATTGTGTCTTTTTCCCTTACCACTTTATCTCTCCCATCAACGTTAATTACACCATCACCAACCCCCACTGAATTTGGTGTAAATTTAACAGGTTCTTGATCATGGGCATTCCATTCCGACCACCAAGAAAGTTTCTTTCTTTGCTCAGAAGGCATTTCCCTGCTCGCTGACCAACTCCCTTGTGTCCTTCCTCTGCAATAAGTGGTGTTCCTGACGTCCGCTCCTGAATACAGAAATGCACCAAATCTTCCTCTGTACACCGTTAAACTTTAAGTCCCTTCAGTCATCATCTTCTGCCTCACCTCTCCTCACTTATCACCACTTTCCTTCAATTCATCTTCTTCCCATGCATCACTGTCATCCCATAATCCATTTCCAAAACATCAATCAATAAATCAATCATTTGTATAGCGCACTACATACCCGTGAGGGTCTCAAGGCGCTAATGATCGAACAGCCAGGTCTTGAGTATTCTCCTGAAGGTCAGCAGGTCTTGGGTCTGTCGTAGGCTCAGTGGGAGGGTGTTCCATGTCTTGGCGGCGAGGTGGGAGAAGGACCTCCAACCGGTGGTTGATTTTCGGATGCGCGGGACGGTGGTGAGTGAGAGGTCGGTGGAGCGTAGCTGGCGGTTGGGGATGTAGAAGGAGAGCCGTCTGTTGATGTAGGCTGGGCTGCTCTTGTGGAGTGCTTTGAGTGCGTGGATGAGGTTGAAGGATTTCCTCTAGTTGACGGGGAGCCAGTGCAGGTTTCTCCAGCGGGGGGTGATGTGGCCGTTTCGTGGTACGTCAAGGATCAGTTGCGCCGAGGCATTTTGGATGCGTTGTGGTCGTTTGATGAGCTTGGTTGGGGCTTCCGCGTAGAGGGTGTTTCCGTAGTCGAGTCTGCTGCTGACAAGGGCCTGGGTGACTGTCTTTCTTGTATCTGTCGGGATCCATCTGTAGATCTTGCGGAGCATGCAGAGGGTGTTGAAGCAGGAGGAGTAGACGGCGTTGACTTGCTTGGTCATTGAGAGCGTTGAGTCGAGGATGATTCCCAGGTTGCGTGCGTGGTCGGTGGGTGTCGGGGCTGCCCCCAGTGCCATCGGCCACCAGGAGTCGTCCCAGGCTGAGGGGTTGGAGCCGAGGATGAGGACCTATGTCTTGTCCGAGTTCAGCTTCAGGAGGATGATCTTCATCCAGTGGGCGATGGCCTTCGTTCCTTCATGGAGGTTGGCTTTGGCGGTGATGGGGTCCTTGTGAGGGAGAGGATCATTTGAGTGTCGTCTGCGTAGGTGATTATGTTGAGGTCGTGCTGTCGGGCGACGTGTGCGAGCGGGGCCATGTAAATGTTGAACAGTGTCGGGCTGAGGGAGGATCCCTGGAATATATCGCATATGATCTTGGAGGCTTTGGAACAGAATGGGGGGAGGCGGATGTAGGAGAGTAGGGTCTGCTTTCTATGTTCACCCCCACTTTTTGCTTTTGCTTTACTGGTTTACGACTTAGATGTGGCTGTGGGCCTGCTAATCAGACCCACAGCCCTGCTGTTCTCTCTCTAAATTACTACTATGTACTTTAGGTGCATAACCCATTTGGATAGGATCACCTTATTGGCCCCTGTACAGTGTACCCTAGGTACCCAGGGCATAGGTGTACCCTAGGCCTACCAGGGGCTGCAGCATGTATTGTGCCACCCCTGGCCTGGCCTTCCATTTTGACACAACTGGCTGATCACTCAGCTGGGGCAAGGTCGTGTAATCACCCCTTGCTTAGGTGTAGTATTCCTATACCTAACTTACATATAGACACATGTGTACCTATCAGTCACTCCTATGGCAGGCCTTGACAATCCTGGAGGCAGAGTGCTTGGTAACATGTGAGATGGTGCTCTAGCATGAGCTGAGCCTGTCTGCAGCTTTCGGAACCATGTCCTTATAGCTGTTCTATGATATAGCCTACCATATACTCTTAAAGTGCCTTATAATCTTAGACGGTTATGGTAACTATGGTTTGGCTTTATCAAAGCATGTCGTGTAAGGTGTCTAACACTCGGGAATAATACCCCCATGCCATTTCTGGACATGAGAATATTATTCCCCCCTTCTAGGGGGAAAGACATGTTAAAATCATACTTCAACTGTTAGCCTCTGACCAAAGCCTCAGCATCACAAAATGGATGCTGCTGCCACGACACAAGTCTGACCTCCTGCTGCTGGGAGGGATCCCAGCCAGGGAGGCCTGGACAATAGGTTTCCTGCTTGGGGAGGTGCTAGCACCTCCCCAGACAGCCTTTAGTGTATTGGGGCAGGGTGGGCTGAAAGGAATGAGACATGCCTGGGGCACACAAGGTGTTCCTTGCATAGTCCAGTTCAAACCGGCGCTGGGGCACTCCAGCCCCAGCTCTGGCGCGAAACTGGACAAAGGGAAGTGGGTGTAACCACCCCCTCCCAGGTCCCACCCATAAGGCGTGACCTAGCAGGTATCCCAGCCCCCCAGATTAGTATAAGAGTGGGAGTTGGGCCTCAAGACTTTAGATTATCCTGAACCTGCAAAACTGAACAGAAACTCTGGACCTTCGACATTCGACGAAAGAAGAAGACTGAAGAATCTCCCTTGTAGCCAAGGAGTGGCTACCCTGTGCAAACAGGCACCATCAAGTGACTACCCTTTGCTTTGTGAAACGTTCGACGAGGAACCGACTGCAGAGCCCGACCAGAGCCTTGATTTCCAGACTTCTCCGACCCTCATCCACATCTGCAGCAGAGCTGAGATCCGTGGAGGCGACGAGCGACGTGGGACCGGCTACCTGGGAAAAGTGGCTAGTAACTTACAGCGCAGCTTCTGAGGTACCCTCGAAGTTGTGCACCGGGGATTGAGAAGCCCCAACCCCAAGCACCATCTGCACCGAAGACCAGCCCCCCACACTCCACGAGTCCTGCGTGGGGCCCTTCAGCATTTTCCTGCTTGCCGCGTCTGTCCGGTTGCTTGCCCGCTGGCTAGTGGCCTTTGTGACGACGCTCCCTAAAATCTTCTGCGCTGGTTTGGCTCCTCCAGACTGGCTCCCGCTTCTCTGCAAAGAAGAAGCACCCCAGACCTTCCTGGTCTGCACCAGAAGCAAGTCCCTTGTTCTTCGTGGGTTCCGCTTGCCAAGGCTTGGTGAGTCCTAGTCCAACTTCGACGCCGCCGACAGCAAGAGCCTTCGTGGGACAGCTCGCCTCCTGGTCCTGGTCGTCCTCGACGCTTCCTGGTCCTCCTGGCTCCAGCGACAAGCTTCACCTTCCCCTGCAACTCTTCACGACATCGCCTGGTTCCTTCCTGGTTCCACGTGGTCACTGGCTAGTGACCTTGACTCTGTCCCCTCTGCTTGCAGGTTTCTTCTCTTCTTGATCCCAGGCTTGGGATCCACCGGACACTCTCCCCTGACTGCCTGTCAGCATCTTTCTTCAGGCATCCATAGGAGTCGACGACGAAAACGACGCATCTTCACCCCTATGCACCCGCAGCCTGTGGGCTAGGTAACTTGGGTACTCCGGTGCTCATCAGGATAGTGACTATCCTAGTGTCTAGTTTTCAAGTCTCAACTTCCTAGCTACTCCGGAAGTGTCCTAAATCTATCTATTTCTAAACTGTAACATTGCTATTGACTTTTACGCATTACGCGTGAGTGTTTCCACTCTGCACACGAATCCCGTGGGCCTCCCACTCCCTAACTAACGCTAGTGTAGTGTAGCCCCAGCGATTCCCTAGGCCTAGGCCTATTCTATTTCCGTGACAGTGGTTCTTATACCACTTATTTAGTATATGGTTTGCGTGGCCCCTAGGGCCTAACTGTATTACTTACCTGTGTGACTTACTGTATGCATTAATAAGACTGTGTTGTACTTACCTCTAAACTCATAAAGAGTGCTGAGGGTTTGCTTAGAATAAATACACTTTATTTTATATATATATATCTGTTGTGGTGTCCTTTCATTTGGTATTCAAGGGATTATATATGGTATCACAGCTGGCTTCACATGCCATTCAGAGTTTAGCCTAAGACTGCTCTTGTCCATGCTACCACTAGGATAGCTGGTCTATAAGGTTGACTTTACAACCAATCACCATAAGGGTATTTGGACTGATATAAGGTGTACACTATAACTAGTGACATCATACATCAGGCCAACTTCTCACATTGGTGAGCAGCGGTTGGGATCTGAGCTTGCTGTTGTAATACCATTGTAATCTTGAGATACTAAATTGAAAGATCACACAGATATTGTCTAGGTACATATAACATAGATTATTATACTTAAGTCCTACTGGACTTTGTAGTTGTAGGTTGAAGGGAATAACACACCCTGACTACAACTACTAGAAAGGTTTAGTAGATACAACTAGTGTAGGTAGGTGCACACACCACACCCTCACTAGATCATGCCTCTGGGAGGAGATCAAGTAGATGCTCTCTCAGGAGGGGCAGGTCTGCAGAAGACCCCCTCTAGGTATGATACCTTAACATTCCAGGAGATGAGACAATTGTGTACCTCCAGAGGAATAAAACAGGGTGCAAACCCTACCCTCCTTCAGTTAAGACAACTCCTAGAGGAGTATGATGCTCAGAGGGCATCACAGGAAGGTGCCCTAGGCGCAGAGGAGGGCCTACCCACCACAGAGGAGTCAGATGGGCCTTCAGATGGGGAGGTAGACAGCCAGAGCCAAGTAAGGAGACTTAGCCAGGCTAACTTAAGTTTACATGGGAGTTTGCATGGGGTCCCCCCATACAGACCCACAAGTAGACATTCACAGAGAAGCAGGAGGGACAGATCCCCTTCAAGGGAATCCATCCACTCCCATGTCTCTAACACCTCTAATGCTTCCTCTCACAGGGGAATGACTTCACCTGAGAGAAAGGAGCATGCAGCCAGAATGAGGGAGGCTAATCTGAGGATTCAGAGGGAAGAACTTGCCCTTGCCAAAGAGAAGCTTGCTCTGGCTAGAGAACAAAAGTTAAGTGGGTTAGAACCCACTGGTGGCAGCAACATTCCTAGAGATAGAGACAGGCACTATGATAATAGAAACCTGAGCAAGATTGTCCCTCCCTACAAGTGTGGGGATGACATCCACAAATGGATAACTGCTTTGGAGAGAGCTTGCAAAGTACAGCAGGTACCCCAAAGTCAGTGGGCAGCTATCTTGTGGCTCTCCTTCTCTGAGAAAGGAAGAGACAAGCTCCTCACAGTTAGTGATGAGGATGCAGATAATTACACTGTCCTGAAGAGTGCTCTGATTGATGGGTTTGGCCTAACCACTGAACAATACAGGTTGTTGTTCAGGGATACCCAGAAGACACAGACTCAGGACTGGACTGACTTTGTAGATTGTGCCACTAAGGCTCTGGAAGGCTGGCTATTGGGAAGTAAGGTTAAGGACTATACAGGATTGTATAATTTGATCATGAGAGAACAAATACTTAACAACTGTCAAAACCAGCTATTGCATCAACACCTGATTGATTCTGATCTGACTTCTCCCCAAGAATTGGGAAAGAAGGCAGATAGATGGGTCAGGACTAGAGTTAAGCAGAAAAACCAGAACCAGGGCGGTGATCAGAAAAAGGCAGACCAGAAGGGTAATGAGCAGAAACAAAAAGACCAGAAGTCTTCACCAGGCCCCCAAAAGGCTCAGGGGGAGGGTGGTTCCAACAAGGATAAGAAGAAAGAAGGCCAAAAGAAACCATGGTGCAACTATTGTAAGTCTACCTCACATTGGTTTAGTGAGTGCACCAAAAAGGATAAGCCCCCAGCCACCATTGCCCCTAAGGCAACTGTACCCCCTAGTTCAGCTGTAAGTGGTGGTTCCCAGCAAAAGGGTGTAGTAGGGTTAACCCTGGGAACTGAGGAGGATTCTGGCCTAGTCAGAGTGCCTACTCAGGCTGTCCTGATCTGTGATGGGGACTTAGCTTTGTCCTCTACTGTAGGCCCCAGTAACCTGGGCAAGTACAGACAGACACCTTTTATCAACCAAAGAATGGCTCAGGCCTACAGGGACACTGGGGCTAGTGTCACAATGGTGACACCTGCTTTTGTGGACCCTGGACAGATCATACTAGGTGAGAATTACCTAGTGACCAACGCTAGCAATGCCACTACCTCCCATAGTGTGGCTATTGTTAACTTCTCCTGGGGAGGGGTAACTGGCCTCAAGAAAGTTGTTGTTAGTTCAGACCTTCCTGTAGAGTGTTTACTGGGCAATGATCTTGAAACTTCAGTTTGGTCTGAAGTGGAGTATAGGACCCATGCAGAAATGCTGGGGATAGATGCACATGTCCTTGCTGTGACCAGGTCACAGGCCAAAAAGTGCAACACTGAACAAGTGCTGGATCCTGAAACTATGGACCAGTCACAATCCAAGAGAAAGAGCAGTAGGGTTAAGGCTGTGCCTTCCCCCCTGCCTCAGGTGGTGGATCAGCCCTCCCAGGAGGATGGTTCTGAGAGCCCTGAAGGAACTGTCCTAGAAGAACTTGAACCTGATCAGGTTGAGTTTCTTGGGACAGGGGGACCTTCCAGGGCAGATCTGAGGCAGGCTCAATTAGACTGCCCCTCTCTTGAACCCCTCAGACAGCTGGCTGCTGCTGAGGCTGCAGGGAATGCTCAAGGTACCCATAGAGTGTATTGGGATGAAGGGCTACTGTACTCAGAGGCTAGAGACCCCAAGCCTGGTGCATCCAGGAGGTTGGTCATACCACTGAAGTTCAGAGGCTTCCTTCTAACCTTGGCCCATGATATTCCCCTTGCAGGACATTTAGGCCAGAACAAGACTTGGGACAGGCTTGTCCCTCACTTTCACTGGCCCCATATGTCAGAAGATACTAAGGAGTTTTGTCGCTCCTGTGTCACCTGCCAAGCCAGTGGCAAATCAGGTGGCACCACAAAGGCCCCCCTCATACCACTACCTGTGGTGGGGGTCCCCTTTGAAAGAGTGGGCATAGATATTGTAGGACCAATGGACCCACAAACAGCATCTGGGCACAGATTCATACTGGTGATAGTGGACCATGCCACCAGGTACCCAGAAGCAATTCCCCTGAGGACCACAACAGCTCCTGTTGTGGCAAGGGCCCTGCTTGGAGTATTCTCCAGAGTGGGCTTTCCAAAGGAGGTCATTTCTGACAGAGGTGCCAACTTTATGTCAGGATACTTGACTGCAATGTGGAAGGAGTGTGGTGTTAACTATAAGTTCACCACACCCTATCACCCACAGTGCAATGGGCTTGTTGAGAGATTCAACAAGACCCTAAAGGGAATGATAAAAGGATTACCAGACAAGCTTAGGCGAAGATGGGACATCCTTTTACCCTGCCTTCTGTTTGCTTACAGAGAGGTCCCACAAAAGGGGGTTGGCTACAGCCCTTTTGAGCTTTTGTTTGGGCATCCTGTAAGAGGACCCCTGTGTTTGGTGAAGGAAGGATGGGAGAGACCTCTCAGACAACCCAAACTAGACATAGTGGATTATGTACTTGGTCTCCGCTCCAGGATGGCAGAGTATATGAAGAAGGCTTCTAAAAACCTTGAGGCAAGCCAAGAACTCCAAAAAGCTTGGCATGACCAAAAGGCTGTACTGACTGTTTACCAGCCAGGACAGAAAGTGTGGGTGTTGGAGCCAGTGGCCCCAGCAGCACTCCAAGACAAATGGTCTGGACCCCACACTATTGTTGAGAAAAAGGGAGAAGTCACCTACTTGGTGGACCTTGGGACTCCCAGAAGCCCCCACAGGGTGCTTCATGTCAACAGATTGAAGGCATATGTTGACAGGGCAGACATGGGGCTACTCATGGCTACAGATGAGGGGCAGGAGGAAGAGAGTGACCCTCTCCCAGACCTGTTGACTCAGAACCCTGATGACGGCTCAGTTGATGGTGTGGTCTTTTCTGACAGCCTCACTGTCCATCAGCAACAGGACTGCAGACAAGTTCTGCAGGCCTACAGACATATGTTCTCTCTGACCCCAAGTCAGACAAACTGGTGCACCCATGAGGTGGACACTGGTGACAGTCTGCCTGTGAAGAGTAAAATCTACAGGCAACCTGACCATGTCAGGGACTGCATAAAAGTTGAGGTACAAAAGATGTTGGAGCTGGGAGTCATTGAACCTTCAGAGAGCCCTTGGGCTAGTCCTGTAGTCCTTGTGCCAAAACCTCACACCCAAGATGGTAAGAGAGAGATGAGGTTTTGCGTGGATTACAGAGGTCTCAATGCTGTCACTAGGACAGATGCCCACCCAATACCTAGGGCAGATGAGCTCATTGACAGACTGGCAGCTGCTAAGTTTTTGAGCACATTTGACCTAACAGCAGGCTACTGGCAAATCAGGCTAGCTGAGAGTGCAAAGGCCAAAACTGCTTTCTCGACCCCAGGAGGACATTATCAATTTGTGGTAATGCCCTTTGGTTTGAAGAATGCACCTGCCACTTTCCAAAGGCTGGTGAATCAAGTCCTTACTGGGTTGGATGATTATTGTGCAGCTTATCTTGATGATATTGCTGTCTTTAGCTCCACCTGGGAGGATCACCTGGTCCACCTGAGGAATGTTTTAGAGGCCCTGCAAAAGGCAGGCCTCACTATCAAGGCCACTAAGTGCCAGATAGGGCAGAGCAAGGTTGTATACCTGGGCCACCTAGTTGGTGGGGGTCAGGTTCAACCACTGGAGAGCAAGATCCAGACCATAAAGGACTGGGCTCCTCCAACTACCCAGACTCAGGTCAGAGCTTTCTTGGGCCTGTCTGGGTACTACAGAAAGTTTGTTAAGAACTATGGGTCCATAGTGACACCACTTAATGACTTGACCTCCAAGAAGATGCCAAAGAAAGTTCAGTGGACAGCCAGCTGTCAAAAAGCATTTGATGACCTGAAGCAGGCCATGTGCAGTGCACCTATTCTGAAAAGTCCAGACTACTCCAAAGAGTTCATTGTCCAGACAGATGCTTCTGAGTTAGGTGTGGGAGCTGTTCTTTCACAACTGAATGTAGATGGTCAAGACCAGCCCATTGCTTTTATAAGTAGAAGGCTGACCCCTAGAGAGAAACGTTGGTCAGCTATTGAGAGGGAGGCCTTTGCTGTGGTTTGGGCCCTGAAGAAGCTGAGGCCATACTTGTTTGGCACTCACTTCAAGATTCAGACAGACCATAAGCCCCTCTTGTGGCTAAATCAGATGAAGGGTGAAAATCCCAAACTTCTTAGGTGGTCCATTTCCCTACAGGGGATGGACTTCACAGTGGAACATAGACCTGGGACTGACCATGCCAATGCAGATGGACTCTCCAGATATTTCCACTTAGAACATGAAGACTCAACTGGTCAAGGTTAGTTTAATGTCCCTAAGTTTGGGGGGGGGTTGTGTAGGAGAGTAGGGTCTGCTTTCTATGTTCACCCCCACTTTTTGCTTTTGCTTTACTGGTTTACGACTTAGATGTGGCTGTGGGCCTGCTAATCAGACCCACAGCCCTGCTGTTCTCTCTCTAAATTACTACTATGTACTTTAGGTGCATAACCCATTTGGATAGGATCACCTTATTGGCCCCTGTACAGTGTACCCTAGGTACCCAGGGCATAGGTGTACCCTAGGCCTACCAGGGGCTGCAGCATGTATTGTGCCACCCCTGGCCTGGCCTTCCATTTTGACACAACTGGCTGATCACTCAGCTGGGGCAAGGTCGTGTAATCACCCCTTGCTTAGGTGTAGTATTCCTATACCTAACTTACATATAGACACATGTGTACCTATCAGTCACTCCTATGGCAGGCCTTGACAATCCTGGAGGCAGAGTGCTTGGTAACATGTGAGATGGTGCTCTAGCATGAGCTGAGCCTGTCTGCAGCTTTCGGAACCATGTCCTTATAGCTGTTCTATGATATAGCCTACCATATACTCTTAAAGTGCCTTATAATCTTAGACGGTTATGGTAACTATGGTTTGGCTTTATCAAAGCATGTCGTGTAAGGTGTCTAACACTCGGGAATAATACCCCCATGCCATTTCTGGACATGAGAATATTATTCCCCCCTTCTAGGGGGAAAGACATGTTAAAATCATACTTCAACTGTTAGCCTCTGACCAAAGCCTCAGCATCACAAAATGGATGCTGCTGCCACGACACAAGTCTGACCTCCTGCTGCTGGGAGGGATCCCAGCCAGGGAGGCCTGGACAATAGGTTTCCTGCTTGGGGAGGTGCTAGCACCTCCCCAGACAGCCTTTAGTGTATTGGGGCAGGGTGGGCTGAAAGGAATGAGACATGCCTGGGGCACACAAGGTGTTCCTTGCATAGTCCAGTTCAAACCGGCGCTGGGGCACTCCAGCCCCAGCTCTGGCGCGAAACTGGACAAAGGGAAGTGGGTGTAACCACCCCCTCCCAGGTCCCACCCATAAGGCGTGACCTAGCAGGTATCCCAGCCCCCCAGATTAGTATAAGAGTGGGAGTTGGGCCTCAAGACTTTAGATTATCCTGAACCTGCAAAACTGAACAGAAACTCTGGACCTTCGACATTCGACGAAAGAAGAAGACTGAAGAATCTCCCTTGTAGCCAAGGAGTGGCTACCCTGTGCAAACAGGCACCATCAAGTGACTACCCTTTGCTTTGTGAAACGTTCGACGAGGAACCGACTGCAGAGCCCGACCAGAGCCTTGATTTCCAGACTTCTCCGACCCTCATCCACATCTGCAGCAGAGCTGAGATCCGTGGAGGCGACGAGCGACGTGGGACCGGCTACCTGGGAAAAGTGGCTAGTAACTTACAGCGCAGCTTCTGAGGTACCCTCGAAGTTGTGCACCGGGGATTGAGAAGCCCCAACCCCAAGCACCATCTGCACCGAAGACCAGCCCCCCACACTCCACGAGTCCTGCGTGGGGCCCTTCAGCATTTTCCTGCTTGCCGCGTCTGTCCGGTTGCTTGCCCGCTGGCTAGTGGCCTTTGTGACGACGCTCCCTAAAATCTTCTGCGCTGGTTTGGCTCCTCCAGACTGGCTCCCGCTTCTCTGCAAAGAAGAAGCACCCCAGACCTTCCTGGTCTGCACCAGAAGCAAGTCCCTTGTTCTTCGTGGGTTCCGCTTGCCAAGGCTTGGTGAGTCCTAGTCCAACTTCGACGCCGCCGACAGCAAGAGCCTTCGTGGGACAGCTCGCCTCCTGGTCCTGGTCGTCCTCGACGCTTCCTGGTCCTCCTGGCTCCAGCGACAAGCTTCACCTTCCCCTGCAACTCTTCACGACATCGCCTGGTTCCTTCCTGGTTCCACGTGGTCACTGGCTAGTGACCTTGACTCTGTCCCCTCTGCTTGCAGGTTTCTTCTCTTCTTGATCCCAGGCTTGGGATCCACCGGACACTCTCCCCTGACTGCCTGTCAGCATCTTTCTTCAGGCATCCATAGGAGTCGACGACGAAAACGACGCATCTTCACCCCTATGCACCCGCAGCCTGTGGGCTAGGTAACTTGGGTACTCCGGTGCTCATCAGGATAGTGACTATCCTAGTGTCTAGTTTTCAAGTCTCAACTTCCTAGCTACTCCGGAAGTGTCCTAAATCTATCTATTTCTAAACTGTAACATTGCTATTGACTTTTACGCATTACGCGTGAGTGTTTCCACTCTGCACACGAATCCCGTGGGCCTCCCACTCCCTAACTAACGCTAGTGTAGTGTAGCCCCAGCGATTCCCTAGGCCTAGGCCTATTCTATTTCCGTGACAGTGGTTCTTATACCACTTATTTAGTATATGGTTTGCGTGGCCCCTAGGGCCTAACTGTATTACTTACCTGTGTGACTTACTGTATGCATTAATAAGACTGTGTTGTACTTACCTCTAAACTCATAAAGAGTGCTGAGGGTTTGCTTAGAATAAATACACTTTATTTTATATATATATATCTGTTGTGGTGTCCTTTCATTTGGTATTCAAGGGATTATATATGGTATCACAGCTGGCTTCACATGCCATTCAGAGTTTAGCCTAAGACTGCTCTTGTCCATGCTACCACTAGGATAGCTGGTCTATAAGGTTGACTTTACAACCAATCACCATAAGGGTATTTGGACTGATATAAGGTGTACACTATAACTAGTGACATCATACATCAGGCCAACTTCTCACAGCGGACGCTCTGGGTTCTGCTGGAGAGGAAGGAGGTGGTCCATTCCAGAGCCTTGTCTCGGATCCCTGCGGCGTGGAGGCGTGCGTGTAGTGTGCGGTGGCAGACGCAGTCGAAGGCGGCGGAGAGGTCTAGGAGGATGAGTTCTGTGGTCTCACCGTTGTCCAGCAGGGTCCTGATGTCGTCGGTGGCGGCAATGAGGGCAGTCTCGGTGCTGTGGTTGCTGCGGAACCCAGACTGGGAAGGGTCCAGGATTCTGTTTTCTTCGAGGTATCAGGTTAGCTGTCTGTTGACGATTTTCTCGATAACCTTGGCTGGGAAGGGGAACAGAGAGGTGGGCTGGAAGTTCTTGAGGTCTCTTGGATCTGCCTTAGGTTTTTTGAGTAGGGTGTTTATCTCGGCGTGTTTCCAGCTCTCTGGGAAGATCGCGGTCTCGAGGGAGAGGTTGATGACGTTGCGCAGGTGGGGTGCGATGGAGCTGCTTGCTTTGTTGAAGACGTGGTGCGGGAATGGGTCTGACGGAGAGCCGGAGTGGATTGTGCTCATGGTCTTGATTGTGTCATCGACGCTCACGCTGGCCCAGGCTAGCAGTGGGTCATGGTCGATGGTGTGCGGAGGGTCTGTTGTGTTGCTGTCTGTTGGGCTGTCTGGGTGTTGAAGCTGTCGTGGATGTCTGCTATCTTGCGGTGGCTGAAGGTGGCGAGGGAGTCGCACAGGGCTTGCGGCGGCGGGATGTCGTTGGTGTTGGAGCTGGGGTTGGAGAGTTCCTTCATGATGTTGAAGAGCTCCTTGCTATTGTGTGCATTGTTGTCGAGGCAGTCTTTGAAGGAGGTCATCTTGGCCGCACTGATGAGGTGATGGTGGTTGCGGATGGCGTCCTTGTGTGCTGCGTGGCTGTCCGGAGTTTGTTCACTGTGCTATTCCTTCTCTAGTTTCCGGCAGGCTTGCTTGGAGGCAAGGAGTTCTGGGGTGAACCTCTTGCTGGTGTCTCTGTGGGGGGGTTTCTTCAGCATGGTGAGGGTGTTGGCGCAGTCCTCGATCCAGCATCTGAGGCTGTGGGCAGCGTCGTCGGAATTGGAGGGTTCGGTGGGTGGGCTGAGAGCGAGGTTTGCATGTAGTTGGTCTTCGGTGCTTTTGCACCAGCAGCGGCGGGGGATCTGTTGGGTGCGGTGGGTTTCTGGAAGCCGAAGTGAATGCAGCGGTGGTCGGTCCAGATGAGTTCGGTGGTGTGGCTGACGGAGACGTGCGGGCTTGAGGAGAAGACGGGGTCGAGTGTGTGGCCGGCAGAGTGGGTGGGCGTTGTGACAAGTTGCTTCAGTCCACGGTTGGCGAGGTAATCGATCAGGGTTGTGGAGTTGTTGTTGTTCTCAAGGTGAAAGTTCAGGTCTCCGAGGAGGATGTAGTCGGTGGAGGTCAGGGCGTGCGTGCTGATGAAGTCAGCGATGGAGTCGCTGAACTGGGGACGGGGTACGGGTGGTCGGTAGAAGAGGGTGCCTCTGAGGGTGGAGTTAGGGTCTATGTGGATCTTGAAGTGCATGTGTTCGGCGGTGCTGAGCGTGTCATCGGTGCTAGTCGAGACCCTGATGCTGTTCTTGTGGACGATGGCGTTTACTCCTCCGACTCCGTTGGTGCGGTCTCTGCGGGTGATCTTGTAGCCGTCTGGGATGGCTATGGTGATGTCGGGTGCGGAGGAGTCGTTCTGCCAGATCTCTGTCAGAAAGGCGACATCTGGGGATGTTGTGTTGAGCAGGTCCCAGAGCTCGACGGCGTGTTTGCGTGCGGAGCGGGTGTTCAGTAATATGCATCGGAGGTGGTTGGGGTCTTTCTTGGTGGGTGGTTCTTCGGCTCTGAGGCTGGTGTAGCTGCAGTTCCGACAGGTGAAGGGACGGTGTGTATGTCGGGGCGGCTTGAAGCAGGTGTGGGTCCGTCCGGAGGTGAGAGCATACAGAGTGCTGGCGTCGTAGTGGCAGCGGTCATCGTGGCGGGTGCGGGGGCCAGGGTTTCTCGCGCTGGGCGTGGTCCAGGCACAGACGGGCGCAGACGGGCTTGCCTTAGGGACGCCTTTGGCGCGCCAGTGGCGCGGCCGCGCAGCGGGCGGTATTTACAGGGAGGTGGGAGGGAGGAGCAGCTGGGAGGCGGGGGCAGCGAATGGGCAGTGGGCAGTCAGGGGGGCAGGGCCACAGGGGACGCAGCGGCGGGGGCGGTGAGGGACGATGAAGGGAACAGAAGGCACAAAAAATGAGGGAAAACGAGTGTCAAAGAGGGCACAGAACTACAGGAAAAACGAGTGGCACAGAAGTTAAAAAGGGCAGAGAAATACAGGAAAAACGAGTGCCACAGAAGGCAAGAGGGCAGAGAAATACAGGGAAAAACGAGTGGCACAGAAGGCAAAAAGGGCAGAGAAATACAGGAAAAACGAGTGGCACAGAAGGTAAGAGGACACAGATATACAGGGGTAGCTGAGAAACAAAAGGCAAAAACGGGTGGAGAGGCACGGGGTCAGCGGGGGGTACAGAAGAAAAAACCGGGCACAGACATGGGGACAGTGAGGGGAACAGAAGGAGGAAAACGGGCACGGACCACGAACAGGCAGCGGGGGAAGACAGAACAACAGCAGTCACAGAAACAACAATAAAATACAGGCAATACAATAAAACAATAGAGCGGAAGATGAACAAACCTACGGCCTACCACTGGCCGCCAGGGATGAGGCGCAGGTGGTAGCCTGCAGGTGGTGGAGGGCCTCGAACTTCCTCAGCAGCAGCAGCAGCTGGGGCAGGGACACACAGGCGGTGCTGTGCGGAGGGGGAGCAACCTACCTGTCGCTATCGTACTCACCACTCTTTCCCGGTCTCGCAATGTCTCGTACACCACCATCTTATAAACTCCACTCTCTCGTTGATATGGGCTGTGGTGAGTCACCGTATTCCCCCCAGCAGGGGCAGCTGCCTCAGGCTCGCCCTGTGCTTCATGCCAATGGCCAGGAGCCGTATTCGACTCCCTTGGTCTGCGGATACAGTCTCCAGACCTATCCGCTGGTATCTGACTTGCCTTGCCCCCCAGGCCGCTCAAATCTGAGAGGTCTCCATTGCCAGTGGTCACTGGAGCTGTAGCTACCCCTACCTGACCTATCTGTCCTGTCTTTCTACCGCTGGTATCCAAACACACTGACTCTTCCACCTGCTTGTATCTATCTGTCCGTGAGCATCTTGCCCCTGGCTAAAAAATGGATCAGAATATGGACTGCTGAATATTTCGCCAAATCCGTCAACTGCGCAGCCTCTCCTGTTGTTTGTCTCACTTCAACTTCCACACTGTGACCATGAGGAATCAGGGCTGGTCATTCCTCATTCTCCAAATTTACATGAACTTTACCATTGGGAACTACTTTTCCAATCATCCCACCTTCAAAACAACTACTCTTCCCATCATCCCACCTTCAAAAGCGTAATTTTTTCCAGAAAATTAAGCTTGTTCAGTACTCAGCGCCACCTGCTGGCTCACCTGCATTATCATGACATTATTAAGCTCCCTGTACCCAGGCCAACCCACCTTCTCAATGATCCAAACTTCTTCCCAACCTGCCGGCTCACTGTCCTGATGCCACTGTTCTTTTGTTCCTGCCCCTGCTGATCTCGGCTTGACTCTGCCCTTCTTCTTATGACTGCAAATGTGTTCCTGCTGCAGACGCGGCCATGAATTCCAGACTTCCCGGTGATCCTCATTGCCCCACGCCATTCGCCAGACTTCAATTCTCCAGGTCGGCTGTCATCCCTCTTGGAGGGAATATTTCTCTCTACACTGTGGTGTCTTGTTGGACACGTTCTAGTGTTCCAGCATAGATTAGTTTACCAGCCACTCTTTTGAGGGCTGACATTTACACCCACCCCAAACCCAATCAACAAAGGTATCACCGGTCTGGTGACCCTGCCAATAAAAGAGCCCAAGTGAACATGCATGTGGCCAGTTACCAGTACAACAGCTATGTGTCTGTGTCACTCATTTGCATAGCATGTGTGCCCAGGGCCCACAACACCACATTGGCGATGAGGATGCAATCCATAACCACGCGTACAAAGCACAATAGACCACACCTGCAGGAAACAAGAACAACGCGACCCGCAGTCGAGGAAAGCTGCTGTGGTATTATGACAAGTGGCTGCAGTTCCACTTATTGGCAAACGGGGTTACCACTCCTGAACAAAGCACTCAGTCTACAGAACGAGGTGGCCTGACGGGCTTTAAGTTTGGTAAAAGACAAGTTGCACAGCCGCCTGCATGGCAATCAATGGTCCGCTGTGCCCCTCCAAGCACAGGAAACGGGAGAGCTCCCCCCTGCACTCATGCATATAGGGCCCTGGGCAGCTGTATCTGCAGCAGGAGGAAACCCCGACTGCCTCCAGCGGAGAGTGCGTCACATCTGTAGTGCCCTGGTACCTGCACGAGACAGGAGATGTGCAGGCAGCGTGAAGAGCTCAGCACTAGCACCGCACCAAGAACAGTAAGGCACAAGGTGAGCCCAGCAAGGCAACTTCAGTGCACACCCTCTAGCGGCTGGCTGCCGCTTCCAAAAGAAACAACCTGACTTTGCCTTGATGGAGAGACCCGCCAAGAGAGCGCCAAATGCCCTGGTTGGCTGCCTGTTATTGCTGCAAGGAAAGGCGAGACTGCAAACCCCTACAAAGAGCTCCAAGAAGAAAGCTGACCCAGCCAAGAAGTCTGCCAAGAGTCCAGTGAAGCCAAGGGCAGCCAAGCAGCAAAGCCAAAAATCTGCAATCCATGTTAGTCAGCCAGCAAGCCTACAAAATGCACAAGAATGTATGTTGCTCGTCCGTGCCCCCAGTGGCTGTCCGATGCCACAGCAGGCAAGGTAAAGAACAGGCACCCAAAGCACCAGCAGAGGGCACTAGCTGAGAGACTGTCCACTAGCCCCACCAAGTAGTCTTGAGGAGCAAGCACTATGCCCCTGAGTGAAAAAGAGAAGATGGAAGGAAGGCGACCCTTCATCCATGAAGCAGGGAACCAAGAAGATCCCTGAGGAAGGAATAGGAAATGCGATAGATCCATGAGGAAAGAAGATGCAGGTGAACAGGGAGCCAGCTGAGGGCACCCTCAGAGACAATGGCAGTCATAAAAAGGGCCTGGTTGCCTACCATATGCCTGTAAGAGATGCTGCTGCTGATGTCATGAGGATGAAGACTGGCACTGCTCCCCACAATGAGACAACCAAAGAGCTGCCTGCCATCTATCCGGTACCCATAACCAGTGCCACCAGCACTCCCAGCGCTCCCCAGAGACAAGAAGGGAGAAAAGGCCTAGCATGGCCTGAATGCAGAAAGGAGAGAGTCTACATCTCAACTGCAAAAGCACCACCCGCAGTGGGCCAAAGACTTTTGAGGGAGTGGCCCCAACACTGCCTTAAGACTGTGATGCACAGTGGCCCATTACAGGCATGAAGAGAGTGGCAAATCCCCAAGTGGCAGAATGCCACCACCGCAAATGGTAGGAGAATTGAAGGACTGGGTTATTCTTAAGACCCAGCGGTGCCAGGGAACAACACCTGAAACCTTCGTGGGTTACCTGTTCTGGCGTACCAAACACAGATACACGGGACACTTCCAGCGACGTCAGAGATCAGCGTTTATTACTGCAGGGATACAGAGGTCACAAGAAGTACACAACGTGTAGGTTCTCGGAGACTGCTTCAAATTCGTAGAAGTGGGTCGCTCCTTTTATACACGTTTTTGCCATAACACAGTATGGCGAACAAAGGTTACAACTCGGTTCCCACAATAAACTTCAAAAGGGTCGCATTCATGTTTCAGGAGGCCGGAACATAATTACAACAGTCCTGCCAGTTCCCAACTGTAAAAACATATTCCCTCCGCCATAAAAGCATTAAGGAAGGACAAAAAACAGAATGCGGGGAAAGAACGAGGATGCACAACAGGTTAGAAAAGAGTGTTAGGGGCAATAAAGGAAACTCGATAGAGGGGTCAAAGACCTCGTGTCTAATGTATGCGTGACTGAAACAATAGACCGGAGCGGCAAGATGGGCCTTGAGCGGGGCCATCTGCCTCACTCGTGTCATTTCCCTCATCGTAAAAGTCACCTCAAAGAAACACGTGTCCTTCGTACTAGCTTGAAAGTTCCAGGGTCATGAAGCGGACAAAAAGCCCGTTCGCTGGCTACCTGAGGGCAAGAAACAAAATGGACGCTGTATCTAAAATGGAACCCGAGGGTTCGGATGAACGAACCCAAAAAATGAGATGAACCATACGTGGCTGCATAGCGAAACTTCGTACACCCACTATACTCGTCATTTGCGGTTCATAGATACCAAACTCATCCATATTCGTCACCACTCAGAAAGTGCCGTCCCGTCTCACACGGAACCTCAGACGCTCCTTTTGCCCTCATGTAGGCAAGCACTAGTCAAGATCGGAATCTATATCAATATTCATCAGATCGTTCAGCTGCTGCTGGAACATCATTCTATTCATCAATGTCTCCTTGGTAACAGATGGCCGCCTTATACACGTCGCAGCGCATAGGCCACATAAGGCAGGACCACACTGTACACAAAGACAACACGTAAACAGAAACGCTACAACAGCCCCTACGATCATCAGAATCTTCCAACCCCAGGTTGACATCAGGCCCCAAAACCATCCTAGGAGCGTCCAATTACCTTCGTCCACGTGTATGGACTCGGAAATCTTGTGCAACTTCGAGATGGCTTGATAAACAGTTGGAGCATTGTCAGGAATAAAAATGCAACAACTCGAATGGATAATTTTACACACACCCCCTCTATCTGCAAGAACAACGTCTAGAACCATACGGTTCTGCAACGTCATGAGTCTATCCGCCTGTAGTTCAGCTGTTAGATTACCAAGGGCATTTGCAGTAATATTAGCAGTCGATTCTACCACACGGGTCAACTGTCGCAGGTTCCTACTATTAACCATAGGTCCCCAAAACGGCAAGAAACCCTTAAAGAAGTCTCCTGCTTCTTGACCAGCAGTATCCTCTTTGCTAATGACGCCTCTCACAACTCTAGTTTTGTGGTAGTCCGAAGCAACTGTGAAGGTCGGAGGTAAAAGATTCGCAATATAACAGGTACCCGAAAAATCGCGGGGTAACCATGTATATGCGCGTTCATAACACACAAAATAGGTGCCCTTAGCAGTCAGAAAAACAGGGGAGGAGAGCGTCGGTAGGACATACGTTTCAGTGCAGGCACTGTTCCCAAGTTGTGCTCTCGGATTTCGACCCAAACCCTGCAGGCAGAAATTTCCAAGGTGCGGTACAATCCATATTGGGGACGAGCTCTTAAGCTGTCTATCACCCACTGATGTACTATACTCAGTCTCACTCAGATCCTTATAAGCCTGCACTTCTTCATCTGGAATGAGTGATGCATCGAAAACATCTCTGTCCAGATCTGCTATGGCTATCGCCAAAGGCTTGTGTTACGGTCCAGGACCAAAGTTGACAGACCGTGGCTCTCGACTGGGGTAGGAATCTAGTGCACTGCGGAACATAGTTTGGAATGCTCGAGCTGAACCCTGGGAGCTGTATGGAAGGACCAGATACGGAATACCCCTATCCATGGTGTGTGGCATTAACCCACATACCCAACAATTGGTAGTATTCACCACCAACTGATGCTGATGTAGGAGTTGAACAAAGGAATTATTCATAAATTCCGCACGTCTAACCTGCTCATGTTGAGGCAAAGGATGAAAGGAATGTGGGGAGACAGTGGTGAGGGAACTTAGGTTAAGAGAAGAGGTAGGTGAAACAGAAGGCAAGAACAACGATACTCCGAAATACACTCCACCCACCAATAACATAGATACAGTTAGGAACAATAGAAACACCTGAAACAGGAAACATTTTGTTCGTACAACCCTCCATAACTCTGATCTCTGTGCCAACACCCTTTCTTCTTCCACCAGCTTAGAGAATGCCATCCTCTACAAACCGTCCGTGACGTACTTGACGCACTTCGTTCTGAGTAGCGATTATCAATCCCCAGGAGTACCCAGGAATCGACAAAAGTAACCAACCTAACGTCAGAAACCTGCTAAACAGAAAGAAGTACCCGCACGGCCCTACGGTAACCCGGATGGCGAGGTTTCCTTGAAACGTTCAGATTTATTACAAGTCTCTTAGCAGTGGAAAGCACAAAAACTCAGAAAGAAAGGATGTAATTGTTCATAATATTCGTAACGTTAAAAACCACTATACTGTTAATTTTTATTAGTCCTTGAAGTCCTTGAACGAAGAAAGTATCGACTTCTTCCAGGTCGAGTTTGCTCTACGAACAATTGTTCAGCTGGCGCAACAGTGTTCAATGAAGTGGATGACGAGTCGGACCTTGGGTTCTCTGCTACTAATGACTCCACCTGTGGATCCGGCAAAGACGAATCCTCTTCCACAAGTTGAGCGTCGCTAAATGGCACAAAACGCGGAGGAGTCTCAGTTTCTCCGGCCGAAATCCCGGTTCTCACCCAACCGTCGGTTGGTAAGGGGATCGGTACCTTCTTTGTGTGACTGGCATGGACCCAATTTTTCCGGCCCTCCAGTCGAACCGCTGTCCTCGTCGTCAACAAGACTAGGTGGGGTCCGACGAATCTGGGCTCCAAGTTACGCTTCCGACCGAAGTTTCGGGTAACCACCCAATCTCCTGGCCGGAGCTGGTGTCCAGGACCCTCTGTCTGCGCTGGTAGAGCTTCAAAGACCTGTTGATGAATTAATCGTAGTTTAGTGGTCAAATCATACAAGTAATCAATCAACATTGGATATTCAAGACTATCAAAAGCCCTAGGTCTCGGGACTCCCCAAATATTTGCAGGGCGACCGAACACAATCTCATATGGGCTGAGCCCTACTCGAGAGTGTACGGTCGCTCTGGTCGATAGGAGAGCCAGAGGCAAGGCATCAGGCCATGACAGACCAGTCGTAGCTTGAATCTTAGCGAGTTTCAGCTTCAGGGTACCATTGTACCCTTCGACCAAACCCGCTGCCTGAGGATGGTTGGCACTGTGGAATTTCTGTCGTATCCCAAGGCCTTTACACACACTCTGCATTACACTTCCCACAAACTCACTTCCATTATCCGACCACACAATCCGCGGCATTCCATACCTAGGAAAATACTCCTTCAGCAGGATTTTTGCTGTGGACAGGGCAGTATTATCCTTAAGAGGATAGGCCTCAATCCATCTGGAGAACGCGCAAACCACAACTAAAACATACTTCAGGTTATTGCATCTCTCCATATGGATAAAGTCCAACTGGATAACCTCAAAGGGACAGGCAGGAGGAGCGAAATGACCAGGTGGAGTGGGGGTACCTTTTCCGGGATTGTGCATCAAGCACACCATACAATTTTTAACCACTCTTTCGGCACACTTAGCGATACCATCATTCCTCCATACAGGAGACAAGAACTTGCATATTCCTTTCGCACTAATATGTGACAACCCATGGGCCATCGTCACAACAGCTAATACATACGCATCCGGTAACATCCACCTCTGACATTCCGTCAGGTCAACCCAACATCCATGCATATCCAATTTCCCTGTACTTTCTTTCCACTTAGTCTTTTCAGCTTCAGTAGCTTCGTTCTGAATTTCTTTCACACTTTCAACAGTATTCTCACACATACCAGTCTCCGTCGGCCACCTTACTGAACTCGTGACATACATTCGAGTCGCAAGATTCTTAGCCGTTTCCTTAGCAATCTCATCCGCAAATGCATTACCACGACCAACATCATCCGTCACTTTCCGATGTGCACTACATTTGACGATCGCCACTTGTTTAGGCAACGTAAGTGCATCCAAAAGATCATTCACGAGATGGCCGTGCTGGATCTTTGTACCATGCGATGTCATAAATCCTCTTTCTCTCCACAATCTTCCAAAGTTATGCGCAACACCAAATGCATACTGACTGTCGGTAAACACATTCACTCGCTTTCCCTTCGACAGAACACACGCTCTTGTCAATGCAATTAATTCTGCTGCCTGTGCTGAATTCTGGTTCAATCTCGCGGTTTCCACAATCGTGCTCAACGTCACCACAGCATACGCAGTCGTCACATCGCCATTCGGCAATTTGAAGCAAGAGCCATCCACATACAAAGTACCATCAGGATCTGACAAGGGGGTGTTTTTCAGGTCCACACGACCTTTTGTTTCTTCCTCAGTCCGTAAATAACAATCATGGGGCAGGACATCATCTGATTCCATATTAATCGGCAACAATGTCGCCGGATTCAGTACATTACAACGCTTAATCTGTATATGACTTGCCAAAAGGGTCAGCTCGTACCCGGACAACCTTGCACTCGTCAGATGTTGAGTCTTTGTCCGATTCAAGAGCGTATCAACTGCATGTGGAACCATTACTATGAGCATATTGTCCATGACCAGACCTGCGGACTGCCGAATAGACGCCGCAGCTGCCGCTGTCGCTCTCAAGCAACTTGGCAACGCTCTAGCCACCGGGTCTAAGGTCGAGGAAAAATATGCACACGGACGCTGCTTATCACCAAATTGTTGCGTTAGAACACTCAACGCACAACCGTCCCTCTCATGGACGTATAATGTGAAAGGCTTGCTGTAATCAGGAGTACCTAACACAGGAGCCGAACACAGCGCATCACGTAGTTCAGAAAAACTTTTCTGGCATTCCTCCGTCCAAGGCAAAGGAGTTGAAACGTCCTTGCACGTGAGAGCTACCAATGGCTTCGCTAACAGTGAAAAGTTCGGGATCCACTGTCTGCAGTATGACGTGATACCTAAAAAGGCACGCACATCTCTCTGAGTTGCTGGCACAGGCATTCGAGCAATTGCTGCAATTCGTTCAGGGGTCAACCTTCTTCCCGCCTTTGACAATAAGTGACCGAGATAGGTAACTTCTTGACAACAATATTGTAGTTTAGAAGGTGACACTTTATGATGTAAAGCACAGAGATGCTGTAACAAAGACACTGTAGCGGCTCTACAGAGCTGTTCAGTGTCAGCAGCAACCAACAGATCATCAACGTACTGAATCAAGGCTGCACCAGCCGGTAACACAAATGCATCAAGCTGACTTTTAAGAGCTTGGCTGTAGATTGATGGACTCTCACAGTAGCCCTGTGGAGCGCGTTTGAATCTGAAGCTACGACCACCTAATGAGAAACCAAACAAGTCTCTGCTTTCCTCAGCAATCGGAATGCTAAAGAACGCATTCTTCAGATCGATCACCGAGAACCATGATGCAGTGGCTGGAATCAGAGTCAGTAAAGCTGTAATGTCTGGCACCACAGGAAACTGTGGAACAACGACTTTATTTACCTCCCGTAAGTCGATAACTAGACGATACACGGGAGGCTTGGAGGGATCCGTTCGTTTCAGAATCGGCAACACGGGACTATTGCACACATTACCTCGTGTCTCCTCAATAACATCTTTGCCGATCAGATCATAAATGATCGCTAACAGTGCCCTTTCACCATCGAGGGAAATACGATACTGAGGTATACGTGGCAAACGCGCACCAACTTTTAGTTGGACAACATAAGGTGGTATATCCAACAGGCCCACGTCATTGGGACCTGTCGCCCACAAGGAGTCTGGGAGAGATCTCAATTCCGATGGGAACTTATCCATCGATAAATACATAGGGGAAATCACGCTCTTACCCAACGTAAGCTCCACACCCGTAGGAGAACAGTACAAAGTCGCATGTAACCTTTTCAACAAATCTAAACCCAAAAGATTCTCACCACAACCAGTAGTCAAAATCAAAGGAGCTTCCAGCTCATGAGACCCAATTGTAAGGGGCAAAGGGCTAGAAACTGGATTGCTAACGGGGGCGCCAGAAAATCCAACGGAAACATTCGTTAAGCCAGACAAAGGCGCGCCAGGGAGTTTTGAATGCATGATGGAACTTTTTGCTGCACCAGTGTCCAACAGAAAAGGCTCAACAACGCCCATAGTGGCTACTGCAACATAAGGCCCTCTCTGATCTACCGGAACTGATACTTCTCCCTTCCTTTGTCTATGGCTGTCCTAGTAGATACCATCCGCATCAACATCACATTCAACATAACAGTCATCCACATGATACTGTGCAGACCGACTGGACGATTGTTCGCGCCGATCGAAACAATTTTGCGAATCCGAAGACGTCGCAAAGCGTTCGGCCTGATTCTGGGTAACTCCGCGACCTCTACCACGAGAGACCTGTTGAGGACCGCTACGTCCTCCCCGAGCCGATACGCCATTGGTCCTATCACGGAGAACCGGACAATCAAACTTCAGATGGCCTTCCCCACGACAATACGCGCACTGATTGTATCCCAGCACAAAACGAGGTGCGGGCGAAGCATTGCGCGGCTGTGGTCTAGAGAACTGTGATTGCGATCTGTTTGGCTGCTGTGTATCACTGAAATTCGAACGCGGTGGATAGGCTTGCTGCAACAAAACCTTAGTTTTGAGATCCTTAGTTTTCTTTTCTGCCCGCTCACTTTCCTCTTTTTCTCTATTTTCGTAATATTGGGCCGTAGCCAATATTTGGGCAGTGGTAGAGACAGCCCACGCACTCTCAGAATTCTTCAACTTGTTGCCAAGGTCGGGTGACAAATTTGATACAAATTTATCAACGAACAACCGCTGACCACCCTCGGAACCCATGTCCTGACCACTATGATCAATGAACGCTTCCTCAAATCTGGTAAAGAAATCAGAAACACTTTCATCCCTCTTTTGCCTGCACGCTGATAATTTGTCCCAGTTGACGCGCATCGCTGGCATAAGTGTTTTCATGAGGGTAATTATCCTCTGGGGCAAAGCCACAATAATCTGTTCGGGTTTAGCCCCACCAACCTGCCGGGCATCTGCCGCTGTAAGGGCGGCCCAGTCACCGCCTAACTCGGCTACGTGATTCTCGTGCCGAATTTTCGCCCAAATCGGCTGAGGCACCACATTGCCGAACAACATATCAATATCGGCTAGGTTCATAACAGTAGCATCCACCAATTGGGACAGCTCCTTATAGTAACCCGCAGGATTCTTACGGGGATCAGGTAAGGATTGCTTTACTTGTAACACTTCCGATCGTTTCCAAGGGAGGTGTATCCACACTCTCTGGAAATGGCCTGGGACAGGAGGGATAGCAGCCTGATCACCTGGCATCCATACAAGGGGAACTTCCCGCATAGGATATTGACCAGGTTGTGCCATCCATTCCGCGGTAGCGTCCTTAAACAGCGCACGTGGTTGCACTGTACATCGAAAGGATAACAAGCGTTCCAGAGCCTCTCGAACTTTGTCACCTACAATTACACCCGTGGCAAACCGAAGCTGTAGCTCGGAAACCTCAGGTGGTATATCATCCACTATATCATCGTCCCACTCCTCTTTCAATGACTTACACAATTCTTCGAACACGAATCGCTGCGTGGGCACATTAAACTGAGAAAACGTTTCGAACACTACACGTGGGGTGTATTTAACAGGGTTACGAATCCATCTACGTGCCGTTTTCACCAACGATTCACGTTCCCTACCATCAGGAAGCTGGCTGCGTCTTTGAGCAACGTCTGAAAGAGTTGAACCAAGTATCGGCCCAAAGAGCGGAGAATAAAGAGAAGCAACAGCAGTCATGAGACGACTACGAACAGAAGGAGAAGAGGAAGAAGATACAGGCGTAGCAGCCATAGGGGTGGAAACAGTAGAAGTAGACGCAGCAGCAGGAGTAGCGGGAACGACAGGCTGAGGAGGGACTTGGAAAGGTGCAGTAGGGAGAGAAGCCGGGACAAGAGGACGTACGATCTGTGGCCCCAGGGGATTCGGGAGTACGGGAGGAACGGCGGGCTGACCAGCAGCCGCCAAAACCGCGGGTTGAGGAAGAGGTGGACGAACGGGACCCATAACATCAGGAGCATAGGGAGGTGGCGATTTCATCAGATAAGACAAAAGCGAATCTTCCACCGATTCTTCTCCTGTCTTATCGATCGTAGAAGGTAGCGCCGGATAACATTTGTCCACTGCCATATAATGAAGCCGAGCACTAACTTCCTGCTCTTTCTCATCTTTGTCTAACTGATATTGTTCAGCATTTCGCATCACCGTAATAACACCTTCTCGCTTATTTTTCTTATTCTGTTTGATTTCTTTCTGTTTGGCCTCTTTCCGCCATAACCGGAAGGAATCAAACATGGCCGGCCTAGCTTTCCTTTTAAATAATTTAGCTTCCAAGTTATCTAAAATGGCAGTCTCGAAACTACCATGAGGTGGCCAACTAAGGACGCCATCCTTTTTAGTGTAACGAACCCAATATTCATTATATACGATAGGACCCACGCCATGGCGACTATAGAGCTCATAAAGCGGAGTTCCAGCCGGAGGTATCGGACATGAATCCTCCAGCCGGGAATCCATGCTGCAACATTTGAGAAACCCAAACAAAGTACTACGGCCAGGCATCGTGCACACTAACCAAGTATACAAACTTCAAGGGCTATCGAATTACGATGTCCTCGCAAAGATGCAAGACCCTCGGTTTTTGGCAATTGCAATCGTCAAATAAAACCCAACAACTAAGAACCACGAATGCTATGGAACCATGCAAACAACAAAGCAACACTGGGAGCGACCCACAAATACTTAACTGAGAGAACAATGGCGTCACCAGGAAGGCCCGTCAATCGTCTCGCCGTACAAAGGACTACGCCAGGCGCCAAAACAGGTCGACAGTCAGGGCATCGGTCCGTCGCAGCCGTCAGGAGGCGGGGATCTTCGCGGGAAAAGACGTCGGGCCACTTGTTTCGACAACTGGATCGATGAAGCGGGGTGCACCTTCCCTCGGAGATTTCACACGAAGTTCCTCATGATCGTCGGGCTTTGGACCGGTACCGTTGATGTCGCCCCACGTTGGGCGCCAACTGAAGGACTGGGTTATTCTTAAGACCCAGCGGTGCCAGGGAACAACACCTGAAACCTTCGTGGGTTACCTGTTCTGGCGTACCAAACACAGAGACACGGGACACTTCCAGCGACGTCAGAGATCAGCGTTTATTACTGCAGGGATACAGAGGTCACAAGAAGTACACAACGTGTAGGTTCTCGGAGACTGCTTCAAATTCGTAGAAGTGGGTCGCTCCTTTTATACACGTTTTTGCCATAACACAGTATGGCGAACAAAGGTTACAACTCGGTTCCCACAATAAACTTCAAAAGGGTCGCATTCATGTTTCAGGAGGCCGGAACATAATTACAACAGTCCTGCCAGTTCCCAACTGTAAAAACATATTCCCTCCGCCATAAAAGCATTAAGGAAGGACAAAAAACAGAATGCGGGGAAAGAACGAGGATGCACAACAGGTTAGAAAAGAGTGTTAGGGGCAATAAAGGAAACTCGATAGAGGGGTCAAAGACCTCGTGTCTAATGTATGCGTGACTGAAACAATAGACCGGAGCGGCAAGATGGGCCTTGAGCGGGGCCATCTGCCTCACTCGTGTCATTTCCCTCATCGTAAAAGTCACCTCAAAGAAACACGTGTCCTTCGTACTAGCTTGAAAGTTCCAGGGTCACGAAGCGGACAAAAAGCCCGTTCGCTGGCTACCTGAGGGCAAGAAACAAAATGGACGCTGTATCTAAAATGGAACCCGAGGGTTCGGATGAACGAACCCAAAAAATGAGATGAACCATACGTGGCTGCATAGCGAAACTTCGTACACCCACTATACTCGTCATTTGCGGTTCATAGATACCAAACTCATCCATATTCGTCACCACTCAGAAAGTGCCGTCCCGTCTCACACGGAACCTCAGAATCTCGTCTCCTACAGCGATCCTGTGCTGCACCCGGAATGCCTTGTCGAGGAGAAGAAAAGTATGGAAGAGGCTGCAGACTGGATCCATCAAACTATACCTACCTTCACTACCATCCTTAAAATGACTGACGCACATGCGAGAATGCGCCCAGTCCTACAGACAGTACTGGGCTTGCTAGTGGTCAAAGACGGGAGAAGATGAACAGTCCAACTAATGTGACTGAGCTGGCAGGAGATCCAAGTGTGCAGAACTGACAAAACGTGGCCGGACGCCACCTCACACAAGGTGAAGAGAACACATGTGATCCGTTGCGGGAAGCCACATCTCAAACAAGAACCGAGGAAGAAAGAAGTGTGTGACTAGACTTGTCACACTGGAGAAGAGTGTGTGACCAGACCTGTCACAATGAAAGGGCCGGACAACCAGAGATGAGCATGAGCACAAGATCACAGGGTGAAGAGACGGAGGACTTGTATCACTACCTGAGAGTGCACTTACAGACACAAGTCAGCCCTTGGAGTGCAACGACCGCACTGCAGATAGCCCAGTGGGAGTACCGAACGTAAGCCGCCTGAATGCCCAAACCACGTATCTACCCCATGCTTCACAGTTTGACCATTCAGCCCCATGTCGCAGCTGCTTGAAGCAGATGGCATCCCTTCTAGCAACTCCACATGCCAAAGAAGAAGAAGGGACTGCATCAACGACATAATAAGTCAAGTGGCCACGAAGTCCCTCCAGTCATCTGCACTTTGTGCAATTCATCGCCACCTGTCGTCCAGGTCCTCTAATGGAAAACACACCACTGTTGCATGTGCGTCACCCGATCCAAAGAAGTAGCATCTCATCACCAGCGTGGAGCCTCATGTCCGCAAACATCCAGAGACCAGTTAAGCGCTCCTGACAACGTGAGAGGCCAAGTGTCCAGAGACTGTCTTGTGGCCCACCGTTAATGGATCCAGTTGGTTAGCACCCCGACCATGAGTCATCTACACTTGCGGTTTCATCAGCGATCCTACAGCGGCCCCCAGGTGGCCCAAAAGCTGTCCCACCCAGTTAGCGTGGTCCTTTGCAACCCAGCAGAAAGGTCTCAACGACACCCCTGTACGAAGGTATGCTGATATGATAGATGTTCTGGAAGCTGCTCCACCAACAAGATACCAGGAGGCACCGGGGTTTCAGAAGAAGGCATCACAAGTATCGGCAATGCCATCTCAGTCCTGACAAGACTTGCCTTTACAGAATCACGATACCTACAGGAGAAAGCTCCAGAGCAGAATCCACCAATGCTCCGGACGCATTAAGTTTTGAACCTATTTGATACCAACCTCATCAACGCAAGATCATGCAGGACTGAACAGTGTGTGAGTAGACATTTGTAGGAGAGTAGGATCTGCTTCACATGGGTACCCCCACTTTTTGCTGGTGTTTCACTGTTTTTCGACCTTAGTCTGGCTGTGGCCCTGCTATTCAGGACCACACCCTAGCTGCTTCCTCTCTAAAAACGTTCCCATGTACATTAGGTACATATCTAATTGGATTCTGGAGTGCCTTATAAGCCCCTAGTATATGGTATACTATGTACCTAGGGCATAGGTACCTTACCAGGGGTTGAAGCATGTATTATGCCACCCCTGGGAAGCACTCCAAAATGGCACCACAGGTCTGCTACTGCAGCCTGGGTAAGGGTGTGCTTGCACCCCTTACTGTGGTATAGGCTACCTATAGCCACATATATATATATATACAGACACATATAAACCTATAAGCCACTCCTATGGCAGGCCTTGACAATCCTGAAGGCAGAGTGCTTGGTTTTGTGTGAGAGGGTGCCCAAGCATGAGCTGAGCCCCTCTGCAGCTTTCGTAAATACTTCCTTATGGCTGTTCTGTGATATAGCCATACCATATACTCTTAAGTGCATTATAACCTTGCGGTAAATTCTAACTTTGGAATGGCTGCATCAAAACATGTCGTGTTTGGTGTCAAATGCTTTGGAGTACTACTCCCACCCCCCACCAGTTCTGGCGGCAGGGGTAGCATTCCACTCTTCTAGAGGGAGAGACATGTTCACACTGGTCTAACCCGGTAGGACTTTCCAGAGCCCTGGCATCACCAAATGGATGCCTCTGCCACAGAAATGGGTCTGGCCTCCTGCTGCTGACCGAAACTCCAGCAGGGGAGGCCTGGACATTAGGTTTCCTGTCCCAGGGAGGTGTAACCACCTCCCCAGATAGGCAGATGTGTATTGGGGCTGGGCGGGAGCACTCTCTGGTGCTTTGAAGTGCTGCACTAGGAGCACACTTAGTGTCCCTGTGCATAGTCCAGCTCAAACCGGTTGCAGGGGCTACTTGCCCCTGCTCTGGTGCGAAACTGGACAAAGGAAATGGGTGTAACCACCCCTCTTTCCAAACCCTCCCATAGGTGGGTCCCTAGAGTATGTCCAACCCCCAAACTTAGTATAATTATGGGAACCCAGTCCTTGCGACTTTAGATTACCCTGGACGAAACTCTGCAACATATATCCTGGACCTTCGATGTTCTATCCTGACTATAAGACTGAAGAAATCTCCCTTGAGGTCAAGGAGTGACTCCCCTGCTTGGCAGGCACCAAAGAAGCAACTGACTGGTCTGCATCGCTGAAGCTCCCGCCGGACGCCGAAGTCTTTGCATCACCATAGGTATATATTACCAGACTTGCCCAAGGCTACCCTGAGTCCACAGCAAAACTGAGGCCCATAGCTATTGTGTGTGACGTGGAACCGTGACCCCTGGACACCATGAACTTTTGCAGCAACACAATCTTCCTGGTCCTCTTTGAAGTTGAGCTTTGGGCTCCGAGTAGCTTCAGCCTTGAGCACCTCCCGCACCGAAGATTGTTGGCCTCCACTCCACAAGTGACCAGGGGGCCCGTTTCAAGTGCGACCACTTGAGGCTCCTTCGCGATCACTAGCCCATTGGTTAGCAGGTCCCCACAAAGGCAACTCCTCTTTTAATTGGGCTATCCTGGTTGCTCCAGACATGCCCTAACTTACCCTTGCTGGATGAGTCCCTAAGACCTTGCTGGTCTGCACCGCAGTCCTTTCTCTGAATTCCAGTGACTTGCTGTTGCCAAGGCTTGTTGGATCCAATCTGGTCGCCGACACCGCAGCACTTGACAGAATTTGTGGTCCAGCTTGAATCCGGCTTGTGGACTTCGTCGACGCCTCCTGGACCTTGTGGCAGAAGAGTCAAGACACCCATTAACTCACCTGAAGCACCCGACATCTGTGGGCATTGGTCCATCCTGCCCTCGGTCACTGGCTAGTGACCCAGACTCTGTCCCCTCTGCTTTCAGGTTCCTTACATCCTAGATCCAGGTTTGGATCTCTTCGGACACTTCTCCTCTTCACGGTAGCAGCAGTTCTTTGCAGGCTTCCATTGCAATCGACGACGCGACCCGACACCAAAAGACACCCATGCACCCGGTTTCCCTGGGTGAGGTAACTCGAGTACTCTGGTGTTCCTGTGGGTGCTAGCCCTAGAACTTATTAAGTCCAAAAGGGTTTGGTCCTGACTCAATTAGAAGTGTCCCTAATCTTAAAATTTCCAACCCCAGACATTGCCCATAGAAGATAACGGGAACCCACGGTTGTGTTTACACACTGCAAACAGTCCCCGTGGGTCCCCTGTGTCACTACCTTGGGTGGTTCCTTGGGGTCCCAACGATTCTACAGGTTCTAGGCCTTTTGTCTATTCCAGTCGTGGTTCTTATACCACTTTTTTGGTATATGGTTTGGTACGCCCCTAGGGCCCAAACGTGCATTTGTGCTATTACTGATAATTGCTAACTTGTAAACAAAGTACTTCGAACTCCAGTCTCATAAAGAGCCTAGAGGGGTGTGTTTTAACCTAAATATAAATATTTTGAATATATACCCGGTGTGGTTGTCTTTTCATTTGATCATTCAAGAGATTATAGACTGGTAAAACAAGCTTCTTTACATTCCTTCAAGACTTAACCTGAAGGCTGCTCTCCATAGCTACCACTAGGATAGCTTTCAATAAAGGTTGTCTTTACCCAATTCACCATAAGGTTTTGTTTGGACTGATACAGGGTTCCCACTAGAACTAGTGGACAGCATATATCAGGCCAACTTCTCACAACATTGATCCATCTAACATGCAGTTAAAGAATCCAGACTACATTGACACAGTGCTTGTGCCCATGGGTAGCTGCTTAAACTATGGACGAGTGTTGAGATGCACAAATGCTCCCAGCTGCTGCTGTCCTGCGGACTGCCTCTCGAGGCTGTGAGGCTGTGCTGTTTAAGTTGTTTTTATTCATTCCCACAGGTTGGACTTTGTATTGTTTAATTTAAATTTGGGTAGAATGTAGTGTCCTGCTGGACATGTTCTAGTGGAATCGTTTATCAGCTACACTTTTGAGGGCTGGCCTTTGCACCCACCCCACACCCATCCAACACCGGCATCGTAGGTCTGGTGACCCTGCTAATAAAAGAGCCTGAGTGCACGTGCTCATGGCCAGTTACCAGTACCGCAGCTATGTGTCTGTGTCACTCATTTGCGCATCATGTGGGACCAGGAACCACAACACCACATACACTCGCTCCAATAGGCAGAGTGCATTTATTGCCACACTTAAGGCGACTTCTACCCATCGGCAGTTCCTAGGTGGGAGTCGAGGAGTGGAGGAGCATTACTCCCCACACTGCTGGGCAGAAAGCTCCAAAAAATGAAATTGTAATAAAATGATTTTAATACCATTTTATTTTTGACACATCCTGCCAGCAAACAGAGTGTGTGGGCAGGGCAGGGCCAGTGTGTCACTGCTTCTGATGATTGGCAGCAGTGAGGAGTGGCCACTTAAGTTTACATTGCACATGTTGGTTTGTCCTGCTACCTTGCTACAGCCAAACCGACAAATGGACAGCTAGGTTAGAGAGCAGGCACAGACCTACAGTACCTTTTGGAGCGTGGGGCTAGTTCACTCCAGCCAATCAAGACGCTTTAGAACAGCGTCTTCATTGGAGAAGAGATTTGGCTTTGGGCTTCCAGCTCGGAGGACATGCTGTAGAACAACAAGGAAGTACTGTAGAACGTTGAGCGGCAGTGTAAGGTAAGTGATTTGTTTTATGTATATATTTTGTTAACCCCTTCTGTGCCACGCCCTTTCCCCATCCTGTGCCGGGCGTTTAATTAGTGGGTGGGGTTCATGACGAGACTATCTCGTCATGGGCACAGAAGAGGTTAATGTGTATATTATTGTGTATTTGTTATGTGCATTATGTGTATGTGTTATGTGTATATGCATATATGTATATATATCAGAGACTGAACACCAGGTGATCTGAGACAGAAGTCATCAGAGACTGAAAAGCGGGTGCTCTGAGAGAGCAGTAATCTGATGCTCATTGTTTAAGTTATGTTGTTTAGGGATTGTACGCTCATGTTTTGTCTAGGAGAGTGTTAGACTTGTCATCTTTTGGTGTGTTTCCCCTGAGTTTTTGCTTTCTGACCTCCCAGTTTTGACTCTGTTTTTGCTGGCTTAGTGTCTCTGCGCACTTTTTTCACTGCTGATCAGTGGTAAAGTACAAGTGCTCATGTTGTAAACTGTGTTATGGATTGGTGTTTCCATGATTGGCATATTTAATTTACCTGTCAGTCCCTAGTAAGGTGCACTGAGCGTGCCAGGGCCTGTAAATCAAATGCTGTTAGTGGTCTGCAGCACTAGATTGTGCCCCTCACGCAAACTTCCTGAAAATGTAACTCTGGTCTGCCATTGCAGAGCGTGTGTGCAGTCTAGGACTGCCATGTCGACTTGGCAAGTATATCCACTTGCCAGGCTCTAGACTTCCCTTTTCTTACATGTCAGTCCCCCCTAAGGTATGCCCAAGGTACCCCTGGGAAAAGAGCAGCAAAATGACAATGTCTCAACTGGTAAATCATGTAAGGGAACTGTTTAAACAAGAAATGTAATTATATAGCACAAGAAAGGGACAAAGGAGACCGGGGGGGCGGGGGGGGGGGTGAAGAGTTGTTATTTGTAGATAGAAGCACAAAATACAACTAAATTACAGTAACCATAACAACCATATGTGTACTGGGGGTGTCGTGGTGAGTGAACGGCACAGTGACACAAGTGATAAGGCAACAACGTGGAGCGGCGAAGAACAAATTAAACAATGGGGGTCAAACAAAAGTATTTACAAGGTATTTACAGTCACAAAAAATTCCATTATTTGTGAATGACCCTTTAAGTGCCGCAAGTGGCGTTGTAGAGTCGACGGCGTTTCAACCTCTTTAGCTTGAGGTCATCATCAGGACTATGGTTAGACGATTCATAAAGGTGCTTCTGTTGGCAAGGAGGGGAGGGTACAGAAGTTCGAGGTGAGTCAAACACGTGTGGCACAACAGCGTCAAGGAAACAGTAGACAGGTTATTGTGGGGCGTATCGTCAATGATTGTTCGTGCGCTTGTGAGGAATTAAGGGTGTACGGCGTACTTGGCAGTGCTCAGAGGAGTTGGTTCAGTGAGCGAGGAAATCGGGTCCGGCTGTGGATAGGGACCGAAGCAGTCCGGAATGAGGGGCCGAGAGCAAGTCCGGTATCAAGGGGCCTTTGGGACGAATGAAGCGTCTCAACCAAGGTACCCCTGTGGGCAGGGTGCAGTGTATGTGAAAGGTAGGACATGCCCTGGTGTGTGTGGCATGTCTTGATAGTGAATTACTGCCAATTTCATTTTTCACTATTGCAAGGCTAACTGCTCCCTTAGGACAGAATGGGGTGTTTGTTTATAACATATTAAAAACATAAATGGCCCTGGGAACTAGGTAGAAAAATAGAGTTTAGTATTCCTGAACTCAGAATCTAAAGATGCATCTTATAGTGAAGGTGATATTTACATTCTGTGTTTGAAAATACCAATTTTAGAAACTAGGTTTTGCTTGCTCAGCCATCCAGTAGGCCTCTGCTGGGGTTGTGGATTTACTTGGTTTTGGATGACAGGGGTGGGGAGAAGCCATGGATCAAGATAGTTTAGGTGGATCAGGAAAGGGCTGAATAGATGTGGGCTACATTAGAGTAGGGGGAGGAGATTTCCTTTCACCTGAATGAGCCTGGTTTGCCTCTGACAATGCCGTCTCCACCTCCTGCCAGGAAGCCACACCAGAGATGGTGGAATTGGTTCTGGCTGGGCACAGACACTCTCTGCCTGAAAGGACAAATTATTTTGGGTTATAACAAGTGGAGTCCAAACCCCTGAACTTTAGAACTCCTTTGGACCAAGAAGACTGCCAAGAAGAAGAGCTGGTGAAACTGTGAGGAGGAACCACCACTTTGCTGTGTGCTTTGCTGTGTTGGCCTGCAGTGGCTGCTTCTATCTCGGGTAGTGAAAGGACTGGACTGAACTTTCTGCAATCTATTTTTGTGAGTTTCTCCAAGGGCTTGAGACAGAGCTTGTCCGCTGTTCAAGAAGTCTCAGGAACAGCAAAGACTTCAAGTTCTTCTGCCCTCAGCACTGGGTACTGTGTGTTTTGTGCTGCAACAGAAGAAAAAGCAACCTGACGCCGTCTACGATGCCGCTGCTGATTCTGTGTCCTGAAGGCACTGCAGAGGGCACTGCCGCAACACCGCACCATGACCCTGGTCTCACTGAGCCTCTGCTTGCACCGCGACCTCTGGGCACTGCATTCCACATCGCCTCACTTCACGACACCGCCTTGGTATCCCTGACGATGCAGCTCCACGCCAAAATCGATGCCGCTGCTTGCACCGTGGTTCGAGTGCACAGCTCATAAAGTTACACGACCTACCGCAACCTTGACCTACCTACACCGGCGCCATTGACTCCAGTTCGTCAGCTGACGACAGCGCTTCAGCAACCACAACGCCGCTGCTTGCACCGTGACCTGCCAGCACCGCAACGAGCACCGCACCACTTCACACTGCAACCCTGGTCTCACTGAAGCCATCTGATGTCGCCACCAAGCCGCTGCTCGCCCATCGACCTGAGGGCACCGCACGCCATACCGCTGCACTTCGCACCGCAGCACCCGACACCTGCCGACACCAGCGCTCCTGACTTCAACCATGAGGACTTTGATCTGCCATGCATGTGACCTCAAGGGCCCGACGACTCCTGCACTGACCTCTGGAACCTACACCTTCGGACGCCGTGCTTTCGGGAGCTCAACGAGAGGTTTCTGATACCCTGCATTTCTAAAGGTACTATTTTGCAGGTCTTCCCGACACCGTAGCTGGCCAGCGACGCCACGGTCAGCCAGAACTGTTTGGATTTGTTTGTTCACGACGCCGTGATAGCCCCAGAGGGAGCTATCGACTTCAAGGAACTATATTTCAATGTTATTTTGATAATTGAAGATGTCTAAGTTTTGTATTGTGGATTTTTATTGTTTTTGGTCTTGTCTTAAGTATATAAAATATTGGATATTTTTCTAAAGTGGTGTGGTGACCTTTTGTGGTGCTTACACTGTATTACTGTTGGCTATGTTCAAATGCTTTACACACTGCCTCTAAGATAAGCCTGACTGCTTGTGCCAGGCTACCAAGGGGGTGACCAGGGGTTATTTTAGGAGTGTAACTCCCTTATCCTGACTAGGAAGAAGGGTCCCTACTTGGACAAAGGTGCAAGCCCTTGCCAACTAGAGACTGCCATTTCTAACAGAGTGTGAGTAATATTCTGGACAAACAGTATTGTTAGAGGGCGAAGTGTGTTAGGCCCTTACCTGCAGAACTCCAGAATGTGTATTGAGCCTGTCTGTCTCCTAGGATATTCTGAATTGAGGAGCAATTGAGGAACAGCTTTGAGACCCCTTGCCAGCAGCCTAGCTTGCTGATTGGCTCCCCAGTTCCCAAGCAACCCGGAGTCCTCCTCTCACACCTGCCCAGGCCCCTTAAGGGTTTGTTAGGTGAACCTCAAAACTTTCAACTCCATTTTGTGAGCTGCAGTTTCCCTGTGCCCAAGATTGCAGTGAACCAAGGGGCAGGAGATGGTAAGAAGCAGCCTTGTCCTGTCTCTTTCCTGAAATTGAAAAAGTGATTTTCCTCCCCCCATGATGATTGTATCATTTTCACCTGTTTTGATTGTGGTTGTTACAGTTTAAAAATATACATTTTTACCAGCCCATGATTGCATCATTTTTCACCTGTTTTGTTTAGAAAGGTTTTACCTACCCGTGACTGTTTCATTCTACCTGTTGTATTGTGGGGTTTGCAGTGCAAAATCTTTTGTATTTTCAAATTGCCCGTTACTCCCTGATTTTCCCTCCTAGTTTATCCCTTCATCTGTGCTCAGACCATTGTGTTAAGCAATCCACCCTGCCTCCCATTTCCTCTTAGCAAGTGAGTGAAACCAAATTAAGCCCCCCCCTTAGCAACTGAGATATTATACATCAGAGACTGAACAGAGGGTGATCTGAGACAGCAGTAATCTGCTGTTAGTTGTTTAAGATGTGTGTTTGGGGATTGTACACTTGTTTTTTTATCTAGGAGTGTGAGTAAAGTTTTGGACAATCAATATTGTTAGAGGGCAAAGTTTGATAGGCCCTTACCTGCAGAACTCCAGAGTGTGGATTGAGCCTGTCCGTCTCGTAGGAGATTCTGAATTGAGGAGCAGCTTCCAGCCCCCTGGCCAGCAAACATTGCATGAGATTGCAGAGACCTTATATAGGCTACTATTGGATGCTGCATGTGTTTACTGATTGGTCGTTGTATCTGGTTTTCTATTGGATTAGGGTTAGTGTTATCATTGTTTAAGTATTTAAGGGTGCTGATTGGTTCCCGGGTCAGTGATTCTATTGATATAGGGCTTAGGGTTAGTGATCTCATTGGTGAATAGGTTTAGGGTTTCAGATTCGTTCCTGGGGCTAGACTTGCTATTGGACATAGGGTTTAGAGTTTCCTGGATGATTGGCTACTGGTACCAGAGTTGGGACTAAGGTTGGGACTAGGGTTGGGGCTAGTCTGTCTATTGGAAACAGGGCTTAGTCCCTGATTGACTGCTGGGACTAAGGCTGTTATTAGCTATAAGAGGCTGCTGTCCTATTGGAGTTAGGGCTTAGAGCTAGTGTTGTGACTGGTTAGGGTTAGGGTTAGGTTTCTCATGGCCGAAAGGGTCACCTGATTACTAGGGCTATTTAATACATGGGTTGAGGGTATTTCAGTCTGGGCATCAAAGCTAAGGGCGGAGAGGACAAGGGCAATTTCCTGTTTGAGCCTGTTCAAGACTGGTTGGGACTAGGGCTAGAAATGCTGCCAATGTTATATACACTCACAGCACATGTACTTTACTCATTCACTACAAACTAATCCAAGACAAAGTTCTATGTCTCAGCACTTACTACAAAACTCCAGAAATCAAACCTATACACACTTCTATCCCAGCTACCACACATTTACACCATCACCTACAAACAGTACACACCTCTATCCAATACCACTAACCAATACTAATATAACCTAAATCCACACCATACTTAACTATATCTCATCCAGACACACACTGCCTGCTCTAATCACTCCTAACAGACTACTTTTTGTTACTAACAAACCTATACTCAGCCTTTTACCATTTCTCCCACCAACACACTCCTCTTCTTTCTACCACAATAACACAACCGCACAACACTTACACTCCACTGCACCACACACATTACCTCTTGCAGCAATCAAGTCCAAGTCAAACACTCTTAACTCTACTTAATTCCCTCTTACATACAACATACACTCTACACACAAACACATCATCACCCCCTTTACCTTACAACTTCCACTCACAAACAATACCCTACAAACGAATCCATCTCTTAAAACAAATATATCAGCACCTCATTTCACTACTCCTCGAAAACAAAGCATAACACGCGCACCAGCACAACTAAATCTCTAACACACAACACCTCATCATGCTTTCCATCACAAACTACAAACATACACCCACATTTCAGACTACAAAAATGAACAAACTCCAATGCCAATCATTCTCTCTTCCCCCTCACCTAACACATATACATAAAAACAGCAACTCTCTTTTAACCACCTCTCATCCATTGGATAATTTAAAACCTTACAACATGACCCACACGATGCACCACAACCCCTAACTCATACACCTTCTGCCATAAACAGACTCAAACAAAGTAAGCGACATGCCACACCTCACAACTTGACTTTTCCATGTCTACTGCACAACAAGGTTACACTACAAAAACAACAGAGCGCACCAACTCACTCATAACTATTGTCCCCACCACCTACACACATAGACCCATTAAAATGCCTTCCTATACTGCTGAACGAGGAACATGATACAAAACAGCTACACAATTGCTATCCTCATACAGCTAATACCAACACTAAGGACACACCTGCTGCAAGCCCACAAAATACTGCACATTATCTAAACTGTCTACTAATAAATGTTTGATCGCTCTCTAAAAACAAACATCACATCTAAGACCTGCTCAGTGACACAAAACCTGACATACTATTCATAACTGAATCATGGTTGGGAGATGATATGGCTCCAGTCCTGCATGACGCCGTTCCTCTAGGCTATCGAACTATCACCCAAAATCGTATAGGCAAAAGAGGAGGTGGCCTAGCTGTTGTGTTCAGACAAAAATTATATATCACTAAAGCTGACAATGTCTCCATAAAAGATTGTGAGGCCCTTTTCACCAGATGCAATCCTATATCATCTTCCTCCTGTAACTTCCTGCTCCTTTACAGACCTCCGCTGAGCAAGGCAACATTCTCAGACACACTTCTAGACACTGTTTCAAACCTGATACCACTACACTCCAACCTATGCTTTCCAGGTGACTTTAGCATTTGGTTTGACAAACCCAATATGCCCTTTGTGAAAACAATCATCACTGGCTTAGACGCACTGAACCTGCATCAGATCATCAACAAACCCACACACATCGCTGGACATATCCTAGATGTTATTTTTGAAAATACAGAACTAGTTACCTTTCAAACAATGACTCCAGTCACATGGTACGACCACCATTTGCTTGCCTTCCAACATAAAACAACACTAAGCCATGCACTTAAAACTACCTTACGTGCATCCACCTATCGACCGTGGATCAAACTCAATTTTGAACACCTAGTAACACAGCTCACATCCAGTACAGATCTATACACAATACATTCTGTTACAAAACTATCTGAGTGGCTATAGGAAGCTTTTGATGTCCTCCAACAATAATTCCATGCACTCATACAATATTATAATACATCATGTAACCGTGTCTCGAAAGCAAATGGAAACAATCCAGCGTTGAAGTCTTTCATTCCTTTAATTAGTCATCATATAAAAAGCACACAGCCAGCCGACATGTGTTTCATCAGAGAAACAATAAACTCTGACTCTTCAGGGCCCCAAGCCGGTGATAATTCCAACCCGGTAGGGTATGATAAATCACTTAGTAAGTACGAGAAAATGACAAATTCAACTAGCGCTCTTGTCAGTAAAAAGCTAACTTAAGCTGCGGTATTATCCCAATAATCTATTCAAAGTGTTGATAACAGTCTAGACGCCAGTACTGAACCACAAAGGGAAAATCCTCCCACACTCTACAATTACGTGTCCAAAAGGAAATGCTCCATATTAATCATATTAAAACACGTGTGCGTGTATCGCAATAATTTTATTTGAAAGGCAATCCTGACGTCCTGGCGGCTATAAATCGAAACGTCTCGTTTTGTAGCCTCCAGGACGTCAGGATCGCCTTTCGAGTTGAATGCGTCATTTTCTCTCTTCAAACCCTCTTCTTTGTAGCTTTTGATATCCTGATACCACTAAAAACAACACAAAAGAACAAAAGAAAACAAACACCTTAGAGAGATAAAAGAGATAAAACAACAAATTAGAATGCTGCAAAGTGCTTGGATCAAAACAAACAGCAATCAACACAAACTTTGCCTACAAAAACTTAACAGATTATACAAGTCAGCAATCAAAAAAGCTAAGAAAAGGTACTATTCAGACAAAATTCCAAATGCTAAATGTGCAAATAAAGAATTCTGTAAAATCCTCAATGGATTTCATAAACCAAAATTACAAGAAGGAGCTCGTCCCATTACTCAAGATTTCTCAGCCAAACTGGCAAATCATTACACGGCCAAAGCAGATACGTTGGTCTCATATTTAAAACAAAGGAAAAGCACCAGCACCAACCCTTTTCCAAAACAACAATCCAAGAATACTCTAACCCAGCCTCTTCATTCCTTCCAACACATTTCTCACAATGAATTTATGGATCTGGTCAAAGCAAACAGGCCTGCCGGCAGCCCTTCTGACCCGTGTAAAACAGAAAACCTTGAAGAGAATTCTTCTAACAACCTCTGTAGACACCAGTGAGAAGAATCATCATCAATTTCTTAACTACCAGAATATTTCCAGAAGAACTAAAAAAGTCAACATACGCCCCTTACTAAAGAAAATAATCCTGGATGTGCTAAACCCCTGACAATTACAAACCAACTTCAAATGGACCTTTCCTGGGCAAAATGATAGAAAGCGCAGCATTCACCCATATGTCACAGTTCATTGAAGATAATGCCATACTTTCAAACTACCAAACGGGATTCCGTCCAGTAAGAGGCACAGAATCTGCCCTACTTGTCATCTGGGATGACCTTAAGAACGCAGTTGATTGCAACGGGGTTGCTGTGCTACTTCTCTTGGACCTCTCAGCTGCCTTTGACACGGTTGACCATGACACTCTGAAACAAAGACTCTACAAAGCCGGTATTGAGGGAGCTGCTCTAGACTGGATCGCGTCCTACCTCTGCAAGAGAACTAATGTCATCCATCCCCCTCTTTCTCTTCCAAACGGTACTTCACAAAAGCAGGGGTCCCTCAAGCCTCTATCATCTCACCCATACTTTTCAACATTTACATGAAGTCATTACCGGCACTGATCAATCAATTTTACCACATGTGCTATAACTATGCAGCTGACACACAAATACTCCTTCAACTGGATTGCCCCAGACACAATGGAAAGTCACCAATTTTCATTTGTCTCAGAGCCATGGATCAATGGGTGACGTGGAGCCATCTCAAATTGAATGCTTCCAAAATGGAAATAATCACGTTTGGCGATTGGAAAAATTATGAACCCCCTCGCCACCTGGCCTGATGATCTGGGAACACCGCCTAAAGCATTTGTGGCAGTTCTCGGTGATCACAGGGTGAAGGAGGGCACAAACGTAGCAAATAAGGTGTTGGACTTTACTGTTGTAATATTAAGGGGTGGGGCATGGTTCAGGAATCCCAGAAAGAAATACAGCAAATTGTTCGGTGTTTAACAACACACAAAAAACTAAATCAGTCAGTTCCTCCGGGTCTGGGGCGTAGAGGTCTCTGTGGCCTGTCTCTCCTTTTCTTCCTTTTAAGTCTTGAAACCGGGAGGCATGGAGGGAAAATAAAACAAATACGATGGGGTCAAGTCCTGGCTTTGTTTATCTATAGATTGTGCTACCGCCACCAAAAGAAGTGCGTGGTATAGATAGGGTGAGTGCCGGAGATAATTTACCCAACACACCCCTGTGCCCTACCACCCCGAGCCTCCCCAGCACCCCCACAAGAACAATCCCCCGAGTGTTACTCGCCTGGGACCATGACTCTTCTCCTGGGCCGCCCGAAACACTGCTGCCACGCTCCGGCCAGCATTGCGAACACAACGCTGACACTGTGCCGCCCGGGGACCCCCACGTTCATGATTACCCACGACGATTTGTGCAACTCTCAATAAGGGCCTAGGTGACGACCGCAATGGCCACAATGCAGGCTGGAATACTGAGTTATCTTTGATACCGACACTAAGAATAAGGAAAAACATAGACCTGTCATTTATCAAGGTAATTACCTAATGATTGTAACAATACCACCATGTACAACGCCGCCGGACCCCCGGGTTACCGGCTGAATGGCTGTGTCATATTATCTGGAAGCATCTGCTTAATGTCTACTCGATTAGCCACCATGGATGGTGAATGTATACTGTATGATGACACAGCTGGGAAAAATAAAGGTCTTCCAAAAACAAAAAACAAAAAAAAAAAATGACCCTTCTCCTGGGCCGTGGCGTCAGGACCCGGGGCGTCTTCTCCCTCCTCTAGCCTGCCGGGTATGTTCGTAGCGTAGAATGCTTTTCCCGTCTCTTGGCCGGCTGGTTTCTTCACGTCTCCTCTCTCCTCGCTCCACTGCCGCTCTGGATCCTCTGTCTGTTCTGCTCCTCTGCTCTCCCGTTCACCTTCTTACTTCGCCCGATGCTCGCCTCCTGTTCTCCCGCTCCTATGCCGCCGCATACCATCTCCTCTCCTGGCGTGCTATTTAGGCATCCTTCTTCCGCATACGTAAACGGCCCCTCCTTCATGCCTTGCTCCGACACTAGACCGCTGCCCGTTTCCGGTGAGGACCAGGTCAGCGCGGTCTGCTCTATCCACTTCCTGTTCGCTCCATTTTCCTCATTCCGGTCCTCCTCACATACCTCTCCCCTTAGGAATGGTCGGTGGGGCCATTCAGTGGAGGGGCTTCTGGATAGATAGTCAGCACAGACTTGTCGGGATCCCGGGATATGTAGGGTCTGAAAGGAAAAGGGTTGTAATGCCAGAAACCATCGAAGGATACGTGGGTTTGTGTCTTTATTTTTCACAAGCCAAGTGAGTGGGCATGATCAGTGAGTACTGTGAATGATCGTCCTAACAGGTAATATTGCAGAGCCTCGATCGCCCATTTGATGGCCAAACATTCTTTCTCGATAGTTGAGTATGCCACCTCCCGGGGGAAGAGTTTCCTACTGATGTACAAAAGAGGTTTGAGATCACCATGAGTGTTAGACTGATATAACATGGCACCCAGACCTAGTCCTGAGGCATCAGTTTGTAAGAGGAATGGTCTGTTGAAATCAGGGCAATGCAATACCGGTGCTGTGCAGATGGCGTGTTTCAACTCCTGAAAACTGTTTTCGTGGATGGCATTCCATGTGGCTATTCGGATTGCATGTGTCTTGGTCAGGAGGCTGGTTAGGGGGCTGGCTAGAGATAAGAAATTGGGGATAAAACGTCTATAGTAACCAATGAAACCCAAGAAGGAGCGTATGTCACGTTTTGTTTTAGGGGTAGGGAGAGTTCTGATGGCTTCAATTTTACTCATTTGAGATTTGATAAGGCCCCCTTGTATCGTGTACCCAAGGTACTGTATGGAGTCCGTAACCAGTAGGGATTTCTTTGGGTTTATTTCCAGACCTGCGGCTTGGATAGCCGAAAACACAGCAGTCATATGTTCGAGATGTTCTCTCCAGCTACTGCTAAACACGACTATATCGTCTAAATAGGCGGCAGCATATTCCATATGGGGTTTCATCAAATGGTCCATCAGCCGCTGGAAGGTTGCTGGTGCCCCATGGAGGCTGAAAGGGAGTATTTTAAATTGATAAAGGCCGGAAGGAGTTGCAAAGGCAGTTTTCTCTCTAGCTTGTGGTGTCAGGGGTATCTGCCAATAACCTTTGGTGAGGTCTAAGGTAGACATGTACCTGGCCTTCCCTAATGGCTTCGGATAAGAATCACATTTTGTGATACTATTCACCTGACGGAAGTCAATGCAAAAGCGGAGACTTCCATCCGGTTTTGGTACTTATACGATCGGGGAACACCAATTGCTTGTGGACGGTTCTATGATGCCCGACTGCAACATAGCTGTTACTTCCCTTTCTACGGCTTCCCAACGTGCGGCAGGGATCCGGTACGGTTTCTGTTTTATGATGGTTGGGGTTAAGGATATGATGTCGTGCTGGATCATCGAGGTCAGCCCTGGTATTGAGGAAAAAAGGCCGGGAAACTGCTCTAACAGTGTCCGTAGATGGGACTGTTGCTCTGGGGATAATATGTTTCCTGTGGGGGGTATGTCGGTTGGAGTTGCCGGAGGGGTCGGGGTGGTGATTTCTAAGGGTTTTTCAGTGCTTATCGATAGGATTGGCCCTCCCATTTTTATCGGGCTCTGCAGGGTCAATCCATTTCTTTAATAAGTTTACATGATAAATTTGCTTGCCCCCGGGATGCTGCGGTACAAAGACGCTATAGTAACGGGAGTCACTCTTTTTTTAATGATGTAGGGACCTTGCCATTGTGTTAATAACTTGGTTGCTGAGGACGGGATCAAAAGGAGTACCTTCTCCCCTGGTTTGAATTCTCTTAACCGACTGTTCCTATCGTAATACTGTTTTTGGGCGTTTTGGGCTTTTTCCATATGTTCATGCACCAGACCCCATATCCTAGTGATTGTCGTTTTTAACTCTGCTACGTATTTGGTTGGAGGCTGGCTCGATGGGACCTGTGTGGGAAAGAGGGAAGGCAGGACAGGATGTTTGTAAGTATTGTTTTTTTTCTTTTCTTTTTTTATCCTTACTCTTTTTATCCTTTCCTAAAGGACTGTCCAGGTCGCTATCGTGAAAAGGTGCCTCACAAAACCTTGTTGTGTCTTTTCTTTTTGTCTCGTGTAGGTATTGTTCAAATCTGGGGTGATCAGTGCCTATGATTACCGCTTCGGGTAGGGATGGTATGACCCCCACTCTACGCACTTGGGGGTCATTTGATATGTCCATAAGGACTTCTGGCACAGGGTATGTCTTGGTATCTCCGTGCACACAAGTTACAGGCACATGTTCGTTCTCGTTCATTTGGGTTTGGGGAATTAGGGCTCGATCTACGACGGTCACATGGCAACCGGTATCCAGGAGGGCTCTTTGCTTCTTCCCGTTCAAGAGGACGTCCTTTTTGTATTGTTAGGGACCTTCCCTGGTTACCATAATCCGTCCTCTAGAATAACCTACGTCCATAGGCTCAGCTGCTGTGGTCCGGTGAGGACATTGCCGGGCAATATGGCCCCACTCACCGCAGTGATAACATTGCGGCCCTTGTCCGCTAGGGCTAGGAGTGGGTTGGAAGGGTTTAGGAAGAGTACTAGGACCGGCCTGGGCTGTTAGTTCTGGTCTGGGTGTGATCCTTGGGGACACAAAAGGGGTCCATGAGGTACCCGCCCTAAACTCAGGTGATCTCTGAAATGCACATGCTAGCTCCACTGCAGTTACAGAGGATAGGTTAGGATGTTGTTTTACCCATGAACGGGTAGTGGTAGGCAGAGCCTCCAAATATTGTTCCAAAATTACTTTCTCTGTAACTTCTTCCACAGTAGACGTCTGGGGTGTTAACCACCAATGTCCCAGGTCTTTGATCCTGTAATACAGGGCCCGTGGGTTCTCACCAGCGGACCATTTTTCTTTCCTGAATCTGTTGCGATAGTACTCCTGGTCGCATCCCAGCCTCTCCAAAATAGCTCTTTTTACCTCTTCGTAGGGAGTGGTGCCGTCAGGGTTGGCTGCTTGATAGGCTGCCTGGAGTTCCCCCGACAAGAGCGGGGCTATGTATTGGCTCCATCGTTCGTGTGGCCACGCAGCCGTGGAGGCGACCCTTTCGAAGTTTGTAAAAAAATAATCAGGATCCTCCCCCTCCTGAAACGTTTGGAGAACGGACCCAGGGACATTAGGGTGTACTCTAGTGCTCACAATCGCGTCTGTGAGCCGTATTATAGCTGTATCTTGAACCTGCTGGTTCGAGGTAAGCAGGGCGGCTTGCTCCCTTAATGCTCCTTATAGTGCTTCCCTGTCTTGTTTAGCAGTTTGGACCTGCTGTTCCAACACCAGCTGAAGATGTTGTTGTCCTTCTGCAAGCTGGGTAATGATGCTTTCAAGGGACACGGTTGTGTCATGATTCAACACCTGTAGGCGGTTATCCCACTTCTGAAACCACTTTTGTGGCCGTTCTCGGTGATCACAGGGGTGACGGAGGGCACAAACATAGCAAATAAGGTGTTGGACTTTATTGTTGTAATATTAAGGGGTGGGGCATGGTTCAGGAATCCCAGAAAGAAATACAGGAAATTGTTTGGTGTTTAACAACACACAAAAAACAAGTCAGTTCCTCCGGGTCTGGGGCGTAGAGGTCTCTGTGGTCTGTCTCTCCTCTTCTTCCTTTTAAGTCTTGAAACCGGGAGGCATGGAGGAAAAAGAAAACAAATACGAGGGGGTCAAGTCCTGGCTTTGTTTATCTATAGATTGTGCTACCGCCACCAAAAGAAGTGCGTGGTATAGATAGGATGAGTGCCGGCGATAATTTACCCAACACACCCCTGTGCCCTACTACCCCAAGCCTCCCCACCACCCCCACCAGAACGATCCCCGAGTGTTACTCGCCTAGGACCACGACCCTTCTCCTGGGCCGTGGCGTCAGGACCCGGGGCGTCTTCTCCCTCCTCTAGCCTGCCGGGTATGTTCGTAGCGTAGAATGCTTTTCCCGTCTCTTGGCCGGCTGGTTCTTTCACGTCTCCTCTCTCCTCGCTCCACTGCTGCTCTGGATCCTCTGTCTGTTCTGCTCCTCTGCTCCCTTTCCGCCTTCTTACTTCGCCCAATGCTCGCCTCCTGTTCTCCCACGCCTATGCCGCCGCATACCGTCTCCTCTCCTGGCGTGCTATTTAGGCATCCTTCTTCCACATACGTAAATGGCCCCTCCTTCATGCCTTGCTCCGACACTAGACCGCTGCACGTTTCCAGCGAGGACCAGGTCGGCGCGGTCTGCTCTATCCACTTCCGGTTCGCTCCGTTTTGCTCGTTCCGGTCCTCCTCACAGCATTGAAGGAAGTAAGAAACCTTGGAATGACCATGGACTCCAAGCTATGAATAAATGCCCAAGTGAAAAAACTAGCAAGATCAAGTTTTGTACTATAAAAACTCTGTGAAAAATCTTACCCCTCCTGGCATTTCCACACAAAGTCCAGGCTACCATCTCTCTTGTTCTGTCTAAACTCGATTCCACCAATAGCCTCTACCATGTAACACCTTTAACAACTATGAAAAGATTGACAGATTAAGAACTCGGCTGACAGACTATTCTTACAAAAAAGCCACATGACCACATTTCCCCTGCTTTGAAAGCCCTTCAATGGTTACCGGTTGCCAGAAGATCCACGTTCAAGCTACTTTGTATCACGCACAAAGCGATACATGGAACAGGACCGCTCTTCATCAGGAATAAAATCACAAAATACATTCAACAAAGGAACCTCCACTCTAGAGTGGCAGCTTGCCTCAAAATCTCACCATACATGAAAAAAAACATGGGTGGCACAACCTTTTCTGTTCAAGCAGCCAAACTATAGAACTCTTTACCCCCCAACATAAAATACACGGATGACCACCTTATCTTCCCAAAACTACTCAAGAATTGGCTCATACCCACATAACCACCATAAGCAAACAGAAATATACAGCATATCCCTCTGTATATAAGCAATTATTTGGAATATAGATATGTGCCTGAATATTTATATCTATTGCTATGTATAAACGTATGTAATAATTATGTTTTAAAAAATATAGATATTCATTAGTTCTGCTTAACAAATGCACATATTACTGGAACTTTACATTATTCTATGTTTTTAACATGTACATAAGTGACTGCATGAATAATTAAATCTTTTATTAAAACTATGTATCTACAATGGCTTCACAATTGAATTACAGAAAAAAAGTACAACAACACTTGAAAGCCGGGGTTTATTAAATGCAGCTTTAATATACTACCTTCCTTATGCATAAATATACCTTCCATTTACCTATGTATTTCTATAATTATTACTTTTCTTATAATTTAACATATCCAATGCACTACCCTATTTCTCACCCTATACTGCTCCCAATAAATCCTCTACCTTAACTCTCTGACTCATCTCAAACCTCATTCTATTTCTTTTTCCAATGCACTACCCAATTTTTCACACTATACCTATCAGTATATCCTCTAAGTCTTCTATCTCATTTCTCCCTAACCCCATACCACTACTATGATCCTCAAAATAATACTTTCAGAAATAATCCTTTATGGGTTCTGGAGTAGAGTGCTACTTGCGGAAAAAGTGCTTCACCTCATCATCAAAGGTGGAAAACGCTATATGAATGCAAACCTTTTTCCCTCTATTATCCCTCCACTATCCTTCTCAATTCAAAGGACTGACTAACATATCCACCACTCATATTACTTTCATATTTCACTATACTAATAATTAGTTTATAAAATCTATCTATGTTAGTGGGTCTACTCGCCCCACCTACTTAGGGCATCCACAAATAACACTAACAGATTAATATGGTGTAAATAAAAAGAAGCAAAATGTACAACTGAAAATGTTGAAATAGTCTATAAATGAGAATGAATTTGATATTAGAGGCTAAAATTTAAGTTGTTATTCTCATATTGATTCGCGGAAGCAGCGCAAGTGAATCTAACAGAATATATGGATGGTTGGTGACCTTAATTTAATTTAGAAAAGCTTCCCCATTCCCATTAAAATCAATATTTAGATTTTTGTAATATGTGTTTGTGAATTAAATAAAATATTTCATTATTAGTGTATTTGCCTGATGGTTGTTTGTTTCTGTATTTTTGTGCATTATTTTGTGGCTTAAATATATCTAACACTGCCGTAAGCAATAAGCATTTTTATATTTCGGTGATTCAGAACAAGATTGTGGGGGATATTCTCAAGAACGTATGATAACTTTTGCAAAATTTGCTTAACGCAACTTTGCACGTCGCAGTCTATTGCGGGAAAATAACGCTGTGGTAGCGTTGTATTCTCAACCCGGCGGTACCATGCGATAGTCTCACGATAACGTGCCAAATGACTGCGTGAAAACTAACGCAACGCATAGAAAACGCGAAACACAAACATGAAAAAAGTTGCGATGTGGCCAATTGCGCTATAAAAATCAGCGATAACCAGCGACAGGCCTGCAATTCCCACGTGTCATGCGGGAAAATGCACTATAAAAGAAAGGCCAAAAAAAAAAAAACTGCGTAGCACCATGGATGCACCCGGACCAAGTGCAGAGGACAATGCGAACCCCACAACCCCACAGACGACCAGCAAGGAACCTCGGGGTCGGGGAAGGCCAAGGAGAAGAGGAAGACGCGGTTCAATCTGCATGAAAACAGGATCATCGGCACGAAGGTGATAGAACACTACCAACAACTGTTTGTCACATCCAACGTGTCATTGGCAACAAAGATGCAAATATGGCAGACTTTCTTTACCATGTGAATGCATATGCAGTATTGAGGAGGACAATAGAAGAGGGCAAGAGGCGCTGGAAGGATGTGAAAGCCAAAACCAAGAAGAAACTCGATGCCAACATGAAAGCCGCAACGCAGATTGGAGGTGGGGGTCCAGCGTCACACCAGGAGCTGGATGACATGGAGAAAATGGTGAACACAGTCAGCAGTCGGGATACGGTGCCAGGAGTTGTGGCACCTGACACTGCTCAACATGACCTGGCACAACATCAACAGGGTGAGTACCGACCAGGGACTCAGGGGACGGGGGGAGATAGGAACAATGGCACACATGCACAATTAAGCAGAGTACACTGCACACCACAATGACTCTGGATAATGTCGCTGACACTCGTGGCACACTGCAGCACACATACAAACACCAAGTAGGGCCCCGTCCACAACGTGCCCCAAGGGGTCCCACACCACAGAGCACCAATATCACAACCAACACATCTGGCATAGCAGGAAACTGTGAGATGAAAACGTACGTGTACAACCTCACATCCGTGATGTAGTTCAAATGTCCACTGTCCCTCATCAAATACTTAGCTCCTCCCAAACAGTCACAATGTACATTGTCATGCAGTCCCGAGGTAAACATGAACAATGCGTCAACATACATTTCAACACAATGTTAAAATGCATCTCCCCTTCACATAGCAGAGGGACAATCAACACCTCCTGCAGAGCAGACCAGACAACTCATCAGTGATGATGGAGAGGACCTCCACAACTTCGACACCGACGCCCTACAACAGCTCATGGACATCTTAGGCAACCCACCTCCAGGAGCAGGGCAGCCCAGCTCCCTCCAGGAGATCCCACCCCCTGCACAGACCACACAGCAGGAAGCACACACCACCACAGATGGCTTCCAGCACCTGACAGAAGCACACATCACATTCCACGGCCAGGTGTTAGACTGTCAGAAGGAGGTGGCTAAACAGGTGCGGTGGGGTTCGAACTCTTGGCAGCCAAACTCGATTACATAAGTGGGTGTCTAATTCTCATAAGGGACACTTACACTCACCAACGGACACACACACTCCGACATAGCCACACACATTTGCACATTTCCAGTACTGAACCACGCCCAGAGCCCCAGGACAATCATTCACACCCCTACGCTGGACTTGGATACGCCAGCCCAGTCCACTCCTCTTACGTATGAAGTGGGGACGACAGCTACATGTACAAGGTCTTACCCACTGCCTCGGGTGACATGGTTGCGTCCGTTGTACAACGCACAATGTAATGTGGTAGGGCCTAGGGCCATCATGCATATGTAATGAGCACACGGACACACTTTGATAGTCAGTTGAACTGGCTACGGGCACGTGCGCCCGGCCACTCTTTATTACCAGGGTCACCTGACCATTGACGCCTTTGCTGGATGGGTGTGGGGTGAGTGTGAGCCGGCCCTCAGGGAGTGGTTGGTGCTGGCAACAACTTGAACAGTGTTCACCATTAAAGCGGAAACATAAAACACCAACATAACACAAACAACTGCAAAGTATCATTTTGGTAGCCGGAGCAAGTACAGAGGTCACTCATTTATTCAATTAGAAGGGTCGGCGAGTCGCAGTGCACTGAGGTAGGGGCACCAGAGCCAATCGTGCTCATGTGACTTGTCCAAGATTGTGTCCCTTTGGGATACTCCTGCTGCAGCTGCAGTCGGGTGTGTTACACTTGCCACATCTTCCCGATCATCGCCCCAGGTATTCCCCACTGCCTGAGATTACATAGTTGCATCCGCAGTCCACAGCACGTACCTTATTCCTAGCTCCCGGTGTGTAGCTGGACTACCACCTCCAGTCTGCATTGCTGCCTTCTTGTTGTTGCCTCCTGCCCTCCCATTGTTCGTGCCTTCACCCCTATGCACACTGGCCACATCTTCCCCATCATCGTCCCAGGTCTTCCCCACTGCATGAGGTGACATTGTTGCGTGAGCTGTCCACATAAAAAAAGATCTATTGGAAAGTGTCCATGAGTTGTAGTGCATTGGGTTGGTGGCACCTGAAGAGCTGAGCAGGGTACCAAGCTGATGATGGCATCCAAGACATGAGTGAGCAACTCAGATAGTCTGGCTGTAAGACACTTACTCTGGCAGTTGTTGGTTGGAGGTGGTCCTGGTGGTGGTGCCATGTGCATCCTGCGATGATGCGTTGTCTGGGCAGGTCAGGACTCGATTTGATGTGTGAGCCCTGATGGACCGCCGTTGAGGCCGGAGGCAGTGGATAGCGCACTGCCACAGACACATGGCATTAATGAGCCCCAGGCCATCGACACAGAGGCCATCCAATAGTCAATCAGATAGGGCCCATTACTTGAGCTACACAGAGTTAGTGGGCCGGGATGCACTGCGGCTGGCACGGACACACCGCCACGGGACGATGACTTGCGGTGCACTGAGGTAGGGCCAAGCGAGCTGAGCGGGTCCTCGTTGATGTCGAAAGTGAATGTCGCGGAGTGTTTCGGGGGACAGTGGAAGGTGTCCTTCCAGGTCATGATGCAGAGGGCAGAAGCAAGCCGAAACAGGCAAATGGAGGAATAGAATGCTACAGACTCCTTTTTACCACCAAGTCGATATCAGCTACATGATGATGAAGACAACCCCCAGGCCATAGACTTAGACGCCACTAAAGTTCAACCAGAGAGTGTCCATGATTTTCGGGGCACACTCAGTGGCACCAGGGCTGAAAGGGGATGCAGTCTGCTATGAGGCCTGTGCAATGATATAAACTCTGCCATAAATAAATCAAGGCTCAGATCCAAATGTTTGACCTACCAGACAACAGTGTAGGGTGGAGGCAGCGGTCCACATGGGCCCACAGCCATGTGTCGTTGGCTGGCGATGCACAGAGTTAGTAGCACCAGATCAGTTGTTGGTAGTGTTCGATCACCTCCGTAACGAGGATCCTTTTTTCCTCCGGACTGAACCACGTCTTCCTCTTACTGCTCTCCTTGCGTACAATGATATGAACTCTGCCATACACAAATCAAGACTCAGTTCCAAATGTGTGACCTACTCGACCGCAGTATAGGCCGAGGGCAGTAGTCAGCAAGGGACCACAGACAGGTGTCCTTCGGATGCTATGCACAGAGTTAGTGACACCACATCGAAGGGAGTACAGTGATGTCAACTCAGCCATAAAGTGTGTACTCTGCCATTGCATAATCAAGACTCCGTTCCAAATGTGTGACCTACTTGACCGCAGTGTAGGCCGGAGGCAGCGGTCAGCGCGGGCCAACCGCTGTTCAGCAAGCTCCTCCTGGAACTCTAACACATGACATTGAAATGGCATGTGGAGATGACTTGTAGTTGACGGAGGTAGAAGCACCAGAGCTGAGCTGGTGTGCAGCCTGCGACGATGCCGTGTTCTGCCTGGTACGGACTGGATTGGTGTGAGGCCTGCTGGACCGCAGTGAAGACAGCACACAGGTGACCCCGCGGTGCTGGACCGCAGTGTAGGCCGAAGGCATAGTCAGCAGCGGCACACAGACACATGTGGTTCCAATGCTATGCACCACATCAAAGGGAGTACAGTGATTTAAATTCTGCATTAATATGTGTACACGGCCATTGTATAATCAAGACTCAATTCCAAATGTGTGACCTACTTGACCGCTGTGTAGGCCAGTGGAGTACGTCAACGAGAAAGGAGTACTGCGGTCCTGTCTCAGGGAGGACAGCGATGGTCTGAGGAGGCTGCCAAGGTTGCGGGCCACAGGCTTGGAGCTTGCACAGACACGTGGTGGTCCCTCTTTGACACACGCCGGTGTCGGAAGGTGAGTGGTGTGGCCTGGTTACGCAGGGGCGGCCAAGACGGGTCTGGGGACCTGCAGCCTTGGGTGCAGCAGGCGCACATGGTCGCAGGCACCGCCGATCACGGCGTCGGCCTCGTGCGAATGTATGACGTTGCAACGCATACATTTACAATGCATGCCTTTACAACGCAGTTTTTACATCGCAACGTCCTTTACAACATATTCTTTTACATCTCATGCCATTACTACACATTTTCAGAAACTACCTTTACAACGCATTTCATTACATCGCATTATACCTTTACAATGCATACCATTACAATGCATACCATTACATCGCATTTAAGGTAAGTGTTGGATAGTATAGGGGTAATAATTACTATTTTAACTCCAGTGAGTGGAACATTAGGGTAAGTGTTGGATAGTGTAGCGGTAACAATTACTATGCTAACTCCTGTGAGTGCAACAGTAGGGTAAGTGTTGGATAGAGTTGGGGTAAAAATTACTATTCTAACTCCAGTGAGTGCAATAGTAGGGTAAGTGTTGGATAGTCTAATGGCACTATGCATTGTAATGGTATGCATTGTAATGACTTTCGATGTAATGCCTGCATTGTAGTGATATGCGTTGTAATGTCATGTTTTGTAGTGACATGCGATGTAATGGCTGCGTTGTAATGACATGTGATGTAAAGGGTGTTACGATATCATGACTGCTATGTAAAAGTAGTGCGATGTAATGACTGCGTTGTAAGGGTTGTTTCCCCTGGCGGCGGGCTGGGAGGCGCCGCCCTGGCAGACACGTTGGCCATTCCGGAAGAGAACCACGCCCAGAGCTACGGACATTTTATTCTTTCCCCTTACGCTGGCCTGGCGTACTCCGGGCCTGCCCACTCCGCTCACGCTTACGGGGGGGACATAATGAGCTACTTTCCACGCTCTTCCCCACTACCTGGGGTAACATGGTTGCATCCACTGTTCACTACACCCAAACACCAGCAGTATATGTCAACATGGGCATGTCTGTGGTCTGCATACTGCAGTCTGGCCAGCACATCCATGCCACACTTGGCATTGTGTACATTCTCATTCATGGATCACTTGCCTCCTGAGCACATGCATGGTTCCCACATCTCCCCACATTCTGCTATTGTGTGGCTGAGGTGCCATGCTGTTGATGGCTCATGTACATGGCTTGCCCAGGTCACCACAGTAAGTTGTGCTGTCGTGTCTGGTAGGTGGGCATGTTGTTTGGCATGTTGTGTGTGAGTTTGTAATGTGTGCATTCCCAAAGTTGTGAGTTGCATAATTGTGGAGTTGAAGTGTGTGGTGTGTTCATTTAGTACTTACAAACGAGCAATGCATTCCCATAGATGCCAGCCTCAAAGCGCTGGTTGATGATGGACTGTTGGAAGATGAAGGAATCCTGCACACTGCCTGGGTAGTTGGCGACGACATTGGTGAAGAGTCCATTGTGATCCACTATTGCCTGCACATTGATGGAATGTGTGTGCTTCCTGTTGCGGTAATTGTGTGCAGTGGCGGCAGGGGGCACGAGGAGTACATGTGTGCAGTCGATTGCAGCCAACACGTGTCGGAAGGCAGCTATGGCATAGAAGCCTTGCTTGGTTTCCAGCTGTTCCTGAGCAGTGTGCGGGAAGTGAAGGTACTGGGGTACCAAGCTTATGATGGCATCCAAGACAGGTGTGAGGAACTTGGATAGGGCTGGCTGTGAGACTCCTCCGACTCTGGCAGGTGTTGGTTGGAAGGTCCCAGAGGCCAACATGTGCAGCACAGCCAGCAGCTTTGTCTGCAGAGGGATGTTGGTTGTCCGCTGTGTTGGTACCGCCAGCCTGTGGGCAATGATGGTCAGGATGCGTAAGATGGTTGTCCTTTTGAGCCTGTAGTGGGCAATGACATCCTCTGGTGTTTAGTCTGTGAGGCTGGTGCGTTTTCTGAAGGTCCTCTGTCTTTGTCTGTGCTGTGGTGGTCAGGGGGGTGGGGGGGTCCGGGGTGGGGGGTGGCGGGTCTGGGGTTGGTGGCGGTGGGTGTTGTGGCCCTCTTGGGGCTCTGAGCTGCATGATGAGTAGCTCCATGGCATCTGTTCTTCAGGTGTGGCTCTGGGCTGGGCTCCCTTTATGGTGCAGGGTGTCGTCCGACTTAACACCAGTTCGGAGCAGGTGTTAAATCCCTGCTGCTGACGCACCTTATCGCATGTTTTGTGTTCTTATCGCCAATCTGGCTGGTCGTTGAGAATGTTGGGAAGTGATGTTGTCGCAGCTTTTTGCACGGGAACGCCTACTCTGCATCTCATTAGCGTTAGTTGCCGGAGTCATCTGTGGCGATGTTTTTTGCGGCTGCTATCGCAGGAGAACTGGTGATATCAGCTGTTAGCACCAGCTTGTGAATGGTGAGATAAATTTATCGCCACTTTGGCAGCGATAAAGTGCCACTAACTCAGCATTAGGTCCTTGAGAATATGCCCCTATATTTTTAATCAGAACAGAGAAGATGTCTAGAGCTCTCGGTCACAGCGATGTTGTTTCTTTCCGTTCACTTAAGAAGTTTTTGTGCGCACAATTTGCTGCAAAATCAGCTCTTAGCTCGCGAATGATTGGTCTCCATCAAGTAAGAAATGCTCAAAATTTCAGATAACTGCCTTTCTCAATCTTTGCGGAAATAATCTACCTACTTCCGGTCAGTGCTCTGCCCGTGACTTCCTAAATAGCAACGTGATTGAGTCACGTTCACAACTCTTGTCACTGTACATCATGTAAATCATTCTGTCAATTAGAAATTCAATTTTATTTGTTCATGATCAGAAAATGACATAATTTATTCTATTTCCAAAAGCAAATGATGCTTGTAATTAAAGACTTTTTTTATTTTCACGGTGTGCGTCAGCCAAGAATCGAACAAGATTTGCAAGAACCGGTAACTTGCATGATACCACTACACTACTGGCGCAAACTACGCACGTTCGTATTCTTTTATTTGACGGATGATACTCCACATAAAATGACAATCGGGAGCAGTTCTTTTACATTTAATTCTAGCCATGAGTAGCATGAAGAATATTCGGGGTTCATTGACTTTGTCCCTTGGGGTGTCCATGAGGCATTGCACCCACTTACATTTCAGCTCCCACTTGAAGACTATACAAAGAAATGAAAATGTATCTCCTAAACGGGGTCTGGTATTTTGTGCAATAGCTGCCATTAAATCCAACATTTTAATCCTGGTCTGAATGTCTGAGCATCAAAACATGTATTTTTAAACCAGTCTGGTCCATAGGACCCCACAGTTGGGAGCTTTGTCACTAAACCACCCCTCTGACTAAGACATGGCTATTCCTAAACCAACGCCCTGAGCGTGGAGAGAGTGTACAAAAAAAATCTTCCTTTGTGTTGACTCAATGAATAAACTCTGGACTCGATTCATCAAAAAGAGTACTCAAACCTGCTCTATGAATTGTCCTTCTTTGTAGATAAAAAGACAGGCGCTTCTGAGATAAAGCAGCCACTGCAGGGACTTCCCTCATCACATGTTCTTCAGGTAGGGGGCGCTCACAAGCTGGACCCACGGCAGCTGCCCCATGCATAGTGCCCGGATGTGGGGTGTCCTACCCAAGGGTCCACCGTGGGTGCTGCTACCAGGACACACCCCCCCCACAATAAAAAGATGCAAGTCTCCCCGTGGACCACAAGGACACTACAGCAGCCCTCTAGGTCATCCATGGACCACGAGGACACTACAGCAGCCCCCCAGGTTATCCATGGACCACGAGGACACTACAGCAGCCCCCCAGGGTCATCCATGAACCACGAGGAAACTACAGCAGCAGCCCAGGTCACCCATGGACCACGGTGACATTACAGCAGCCCCCCAGGGTCATCCATGGGCCACGAAGACACTACAGCAGCCCCCAGGCCATCCATGTACCACTAGGACACTACAACAGTCCCCTCCCCAGGTCATCCATCGACCTTGAGGACACCATAGCAGCCCCCTGGGTCATCCAGGGACCACAAGGACACTACAGCCGCCCCACCAGGGTCATCCATGGACCACAAGGACATTAGAGCATCCCCCCCAGGTCATCCATGGACCACGAGGACACTACAGCAGCCCCCCAGGTCATTCATGGACCACAGTGACACTACAGCATCCTCCCAGGTCATCCATGGACAATGAGGAGACTACAGCAGCGCCCCCCCAGATCAGCCATGGACCACGAGGACAATACAGCAGCCCCCCAGGTCATCCACGGACTGCAATGATACTACTGTAGAGCCCAGGTCATCCGTGGGCCACACAGACACTACAGCAGCCCCCCAGGGTCATCCAGGGACCACGAGGACACTACAGCAGCCCCCAGGTCATCCATGGGCCACGCAGACACTACAGCAGCCCCCCAGGGTCATCCATGGACCACTATGGGACTACAGCAGCCCTCTAGGGTCATGAATGGACCACGAGGACACTACAGCAGCCCCCCAGGTCATCCATGGACCATGAGGACATTAAAGCAGCCCCCCAGGTCATCCATGGATCACAGTGACACTACAGCAGCCCCCCAGGTCATCCATGGATCACGGGGACACTACAGCTGCTCCCCAGGTTATCCATTGACCATGAGGACACTACAGCAGCCCCCCAGGGTCATCCATGGACCACGAGGAAACTACAGCAACCCCCAGATCACCCATGGAGCACAAAGACACTACAGCAGCCCCCAGGCCATCCATGGACCACAAGGACACTACAGCAGCCCCCCCCCCCCCCCAGGTCATCCATCGACCACGAGGATGCCAGAGCAGCCCCCCAGGTCATCCAGGGACCACGACGACACTACAGCTGCCCCCAGCGTCATCCATGGACCACGAGGACATTACAGTAGCCCCCCAGGTCATCCATGGACCACGAGGAGACTACAGCTGCTCCCCAGGTTATCCATTGACCATGAGGACACTACAGCAGCCCCCCAGGGTCATCCATGGACCACGAGGAAACTACAGCAACCCCCAGGTCACCCATGGACCACAAAGACACTGCAGCAGCCCCCAGGCAATCCATGGACCACAAGGACAAAACAGCAGCCCCCCCCCACAGGTCATCCATCGACCATGAGGAAACCAGAGCAGCCCCCAGGTCATCCAGGGACCACGAGGACACTACAGCTGCCCCCCAGGGTCATCCATGGACCATGAGGACATTACAGTAGCCCCCCAGGTCATCCATGGACCACAGGGACACTACAGCAGCCCCCCAGGTCATCCATGGACCACAGTGACACTACAGCAGCCTCCCAGGTCATCCATGGACAATGAGGACACTACAGCAGCCCCCCAGGTCATCCATGGACCACAGTGACACTATAGCAGCCTCCCAGGTCATCCATGGACAGCGAGGACACAACAGCAGCCCCCCAGGTCATCCACAGACCATGAGGATACTACAGCAGCCCCCCAATTCATTCATTGACCACAAAGACACTACATCAGCTCCCCCCAGGGTATCCACCGATCACGGGGACACTACAGCAGACCCCAGGTCAACCACAGACCACAAGGACACTACAGCAGCCCCAAGTCATCCATGGACCACAAGGACACTGCAGCAGCCCCCAGGTCACCTCTGGACCATGAGGACACTGCAGCAGCCCCCCACGGCATCCATGGACCACGAGGACACTACAGCAGCCCTCCCAGGTCATACATGGACCATGCGGACACTACAGCAGCCCCACCAAGTCATCCATGGACCACAAGGGCACTACAGCAGCCCACCAGGTCACCCCTGGACTACGAGGACACTACAGCAGCCCCCAGATCACCCATGGAACACCAGGACACTACAGCTGCTCCCCAGGTTATCCATTGACCATGAGGACACTACAGCAGCCCCCCAGGGTCATCCATGGACCACGAGGAAACTGCAGCAACCCCCAGGTCACCCATGGACCACAAAGACACTGCAGCAGCCCCCAGGCAATCCATGGACCACAAGGACAAAACAGCAGCCCCCCCCCCAGGTCATCCATCCACCATGAGGAAACCAGAGCAGCCCCCCACGGCATCCATGGACCACAAGGACACTACAGCAGCCCCCCCCCCCCCAAGTCATACATGGACCACAAGGACACTACAGCAGCCCCACCAAGTCATCCACGGACCACAAGGGCACTACAGCAGCCCACCAGGTCACCCCTGGACTACGAGGACACTACAGCAGCCCCCAGATCACCCATGGAACACCAGGACACTACAGCAGCCCCCAGGTCATCCATGGACCACGAGGTCACTACAGCAGCCCCTGGGTCACACATGGACCACAAAGAAATCACAGCAGCCACCCCCCAGGTCAACCATGGACCACGAGGACACTACAGCAGCGCCCCCAGGTTATCCATGGACCATGAGGACAGTACAACAGCCCCCCAAAAGATCATCCATGGACCACGAGGACACTACAGCAGCCCCCACATCATCCATGAAACACGAGGACACTACAGCAGTCCCCCCAGATCATCCATGGAACACGCGGACACTACAGCAGCCCCCCCCGGTCATACATGGACCACAAGGACACTACAGCAGCCCCCCAGGTTATCCATGGACCATGAGGACACTACAGCAGCCCCCCATGTCACCCATGGACCGAAAGAACACTACAGCAGTCCCCCAGGTCATTCATGGATTCTGAGTACACTACAGCAGTCTCCCAGGATCATCCATGGACCACGGGGACACTACAGCAGCCCCCCAGGGCATCCATGGACCACAAAGAAACTATAGCAGCCCCCCCCCGGTCAACCACGTACCACGAGGACACCACAGCAGCCCCCCAAGATCATCCATGGACAACAAGAATACTACAGCAGCCCCCCTCAGGTTATCCATGGACCACAAGGCCACTACAGCAGCCACCCCCCCGGGCATCCATGGACCATGAGGACACTACAGCAGCTCCCCAGGTCATCCATGGACGACGGTGACACTACAGCAACCTCACAGGTCATCCAAGGACCACGAGGAGACTACAGAATCCCACCCAGGACATCCATGGATCACAGTGACACTACAGCAGCCCCCAGGGCCTCCATGGACCATGGGGACACTACAGCAGCCTCCCGGTCATCCATAGACCACGCAGACGCTACAGCAGCCCCCCAGGTGACCCATGGACCACGCCGATACTACAGCAGCTCCAAAGTCATCCATGGACCACGAACACACTACAGCAGCACCCCAGGTCACCCATGGACCAAGAGGACACTACAGCAGCCCCCCAGGTCATCCAAGGACCACAAAGTAACTACTGCAGCCCCCCCAGGGCATCTATGGACCACGAGGACACTACGGCAGCCCCCCTAGGTCATAAATGGACCACAGGGACACTACAGCAGCCCCCCAGGTCACCCATGGACCACGAGGACACTACAGCAGCCCTCCCAGGTCATACATGGACCACAAGGACACTACAGCAGCCTCCGGGTCATCCATGGACCACGAGGACACTACAGCAGCCCCCCCAGTCATACATGGACCACAAGGACACTACAGCAGCCCCCCAGGTCATCCACGGACCACAAAGAAACTACAACAGCCTCCCAGGGCAGCCATGTGTTTAATATTGCAGGAATTGCTGTTAGCATGAGCTAAAATCCATTTTGTTCCTCGCAGCCTTTTTAGTTAGCCATGTGCTCACCAGGTGCTTTCTCCCTCTTCCAGAGCCTTGCACATGCTCAGAAAGACCTGTAGCTGCCAGAATGCACCTGCTCCTAATGTAGAACTGTTAGGCTATTCTTACTGGTGTAAGCAGTTTAGTCTCCCCTCCCACTTTGTTGAGCAAGCACATTTTGTATACCCATATTAGTCAAATAGTATTCTTGTATGTGTTGAGACCTCCCCTTGGTTTTATGCTGACTATGTAACAAATGCATATATAAGGCCCCTGTTCTCTGTACTCCTTAGACTGTCTCCTACACTGGCCTGAGGGTACTGTATGACGCAGTCTCCCTCATGTGAGGTTAATAAATGCATTATTTTTTATATTTCAGCTTCCGTGCCAATCTCTTCTTTGTTGGGTTAAAGGACCAGGTGTATCAGTGTACCCCTAAAAAGGTTTTTATTTCTTCACATGGTCCATGAGGACACTACAGCAGTCCCCCTGGTCAGCCATGGACCACGCAGACACTACAGTAGCCCCCCCAGGTCATCCATGGACCACGCAGACACTACAGCAGCTCCCAGGTCACCAATGGACCATGAGGACACTACAGCAGCCCCCGGGACATCCAGGGACCATTAGGACACTACAGCAGCCCCCGGGACATCAATGGACCATGAGGACACTACAGCAGTCTCCGAAGGTCATCCACAGACCACGAGGACACTACAGCAGCCCCCGGGTCATGCATGGACCACGTGGACACTACAGCAGCCCCCTAGGGTCAACCATGGAGCACAAGGACACCACAGCAGCCCCCCGGGTCATCCATGGACTGCAGGACACTACAGCAGCCCCCCAGGTCATCCACAGACCACGAGGACACTACAGCAGCCCCCGGGTCATGCATGGACCACGAGGACACTACAGCAGCCCCCTAGGGTCAGCCATGGAGCACTAGGACACTACAGCAGCCCCTCCGGGCCAACCATGGACCAAAAGGACACTACAGCAGCCCCCGAGGGTCATCCATGGACCACAATGACACAACAGCAGCCCCCAGGCCACCCCTGGACCATGAGGACACTACAGCAGCCCCACGCGGCATCCATGGTCCGTGAGGTCACTACAGCAGCCAGACAGCCCCTCCTCCCGCGCCTGTCACCCTGTCCATCTCTCTACCGGGCATTTCATTTCCAAAGGAGAGCACATCCTGGTAGGGGCCTCCCTGGACCCTCCTAATCTACAGCCAGGTGCCACCCCATGTGAAGACTGCCACACACGCGGGCCCCACAGCATGATCACAGGACCCAACGCAGACTCCACAAGTAACCCACATGCAGGTGACATGGTTCTCTCCTCCTGTCCAGCGTGTCTCATGGGTACATAATGATGCCAAGTGACAGCTTCCTCCACACTTGTGCACAATGCATTGAGAGGGACCTCTCTCCCTACCACACACTGCACCATCAGCTTGGGGGCGGCACCAGTTGGCATGGTATCGTCGCTGAGACCAAGGTTTGGTTCCATGCAGCTTAGAGGGGATGCCTAAATGAGAAGAACGGGTGGGCGCAGAGTGGGTGAGTGGTATCTATGGGTGGGGAACGTAGAAGAGACAGATAGATGTTATATCTATTAAGTTGTTACGCCCATACCTTGTTACTCCAACTTAGCATCTCATAACATGAAGTAAATTTTCATTTCAAACCCCACCCCATCTATCTGTTCCCACCTGCCTCTTCCTGTTTCAGGGAGGGGTTTGAGAGGGGCCAAAGCGGGTGTTAACTACTTACAATGTTTACTTCTTCATCACAGTTTTCAACATATTAGCTCTGGTCACTAAGGAAGCTGCACTCTCATTCCTGACAGCCAGCCAAAATAGCTCAGTTGTGAGAGTGTTAGACTGAGAATAAAGGTCCCGGGTTTCGGCAAGAGGCTTTTTTCTTTATCTACTTTTTCTGTATTTTTAATTTATTCCCCAGTTCGCCAGTCTTTTCCCTGTGCTTTCTTCTTCCCTCCTTCGCATCTCTCTCTCTTCCTTCATCATCCACCTGTCTCAAAATGAATTCCTTCCTCTCTCACCCTCTGTCCCTTGTGTCAACCCTCCTCCCTCATTTATCCCTCTGTCAGTCACAACTCTGGACCTTTCCTCTTCCTCTGTGCACCTCAAGAGATGTTTTCCTACCGCTCCTCTTCCGCACTCATCTTTATCAATAATACACAGCAATATCATGTGTAACCCGCCCCCTCCCTATCCCTCCTCTCCCCCCTGGTTTCCAGGCCGCCATCAAGCAGTTTTGATACATTTGGGAGACGAGAAACAGGTTAAATAAAAAAACTTCACTTACCTGGTCCCGAGCCGCCTCCACTCCTGGCCGGGTCTCGCGTCAGGAAGCAGGCATCCTCCCTCCCTTCCCCTAAGCCAATCAAAACGCTGCAATGGCAGTGTTGTGATTGGTGCTGACGGCGCCCAGCCAGGTGCCTGTAGGGAGGCCATTACATAGAGGAAATGGAGAGTGCGCATGACTGGTTTGGTGGGCTCACAGCATTAGGCAAGCCACTCCTCCCTGACCCACCCACCCGCCCGCTCCCAATCAGGCATACATTCTGCTATCTCACAGTGCGAGAAGCAGAAACATAAAATGGTATTTAAAATGCCACTTTATGTTTCTGCTTCTTGCACTGCGAGAAAGCAGTGGGGCGACGCTCCTCCGCCCTAATGGAGGAGCCGCCCGTGCGTGCCAGTGATGGGTGAACTATCCGTGTGGCAGCCCTGAATCTCATCTTGATCAATCGTTTGCACCATTAGGGTGCGTCATTAATATGCGCCATGAAGCAGGATTTGGCGGCACTATAGAGGCAATGGTCAGAATTAGCAGTTCTGCCCACAGCTTTGTCACTGGTCAAGAGTCTGGAGGGGGCACAGAGCACTGGCATCAGTAGAATAGGCAGGGGAGGCGGGCATCATATCCAACAGGACTGAACGTGCCAGAGGTTTAGCACTGAAGGGTCACTAGGTGGGGACTGAGCTTGAGGTATTTGGTAGAGGTTCCGGAGCTTAGGACAGGATTTCTTGGACACTGGTCTGTCCCTGGAGGGTCATTGGGTGGGGAATGAGAGTGAGGTATTTGGTAGAGATTCAGGAGATTAGGACAGGTTTTTTTGGACATTGGTCTCCCCTGGAGGGTCAGTGGGTGGAGACTGAGCGTGAGGTGTAGTGGAGGTTCACGATATCAGGACAGGATTCCTTGGATATTGGTCTGTCCCTGGAGGTTCAGTGGGTGGGGACTGAGCGTGAGGTATTTGGTGGAGGTCAGGAAATCAGGACAGGATTCTTTGGACATTGGTCTATTCCTGGTGAGGGTCATGGAGTGGGGACTGAGCGTGAGGCATTTGCTGGAGGTTCAGGAGATCAGGACAGGATTCCTTGGACATTGGTCTCCCCTGGAGGGTCAGTGGGTGGAGACTGAGCGTGAGGTGTAGTGGAGGTTCACGATATCAGGACAGGATTCCTTGGATATTGGTCTGTCCCTGGAGGTTCAGTGGGTGGGGACTGAGCGTGAGGTATTTGGTGGAGGTCAGGAAATCAGGACAGGATTCTTTGGACATTGGTCTATTCCTGGTGAGGGTCATGGAGTGGGGACTGAGCGTGAGGCATTTGCTGGAGGTTCAGGAGATCAGGACAGGATTCCTTGGACATTGGTCTCCCCTGGAGGGTCATTGGGTGTAGACTGAGCATCAGGTGTCGTGGAGGTTCAGGAGTTCGGGACAGGATTCCTTGGACATTGGTCTGTCCCTGGAGGTTCACTGGGTGGGGACTGAGCGTGAGATATTTGGTGGAGGTTCAGGAAATCAGGACAGGATTCCTTGGACATTGGTCTCCCTTGGATGGTCAGTGGGTGGAGGCTGAGCATGAGGTGTAGTGGAGGTTCAGGATATCAGGACAGCATTCCTTGGACATTGGTCTGTCCCTGGAGGGTCAGTGGGTGGGGACTGAGCGTGAGGTATTTGGTGGAGGTCAGGAAATCAGGACAGGATTCCTTGGACATTGGTCGGTTCCTGGAGAGGGTCATGGGGTGGGGACTTAGTGTGAGGCATTTGCTGGAGGTTCAGGAGGTCAGGACAGGATTTCTTGGACATTGGTCTGTCCCTGGAGGGTCACTGGGTGGGGACTGAGCGTGAGATATTTGGTGGAGGTTCAGGAAATCAGGACAGGATTCCTTGGACATTGGTCTTCCCTGGAGGGTCATTGGGTGTAGACTGAGCGTGAGATGTGGTGGAGGTTCAGGAGTACAGGACAAGATTCCTTGGACATTGGTCAGTCCCTGGAGGGTCAGTGGGTGGGGACTGAGCGTGAGGTATTTGGTGGAGGTCAGGAAATCAGGACAGGATTCCTTGGACATTGGTCGGTTCCTGGAGAGGGTCATGGGGTGGGGACTGAGCGTGAGGCTTTTGCTGGAGGTTCAGGAGATCAGGACAGGATTCCTTGGACATTGGTCTCCCCTGGAGGGTCATTGGGTGTAGACCGAGCGTGAGGTGTGGTGGAGGTTCAGGAGTACAGGACAGGATTCCTTGGACATTGGTCAGTCCCTGGAGGGTCAGTGGGTGGGGACTGAGCGTGAGGTGTGGTAGAGGTTCAGGAGTACAGGACAGGATTCCTTGGACTTTGGTCAGTCCCAGGAGTGTCAGTGCATGTGCTGCCCTTCCCTGGGTTCTCTTTTTGCTGTAAGTCACTGCAGGTTTTTCTTCTTCTCTGCAGGACACACAAGAATTAGGAGTGTTTGCGGCAGGCATGAAGTGTAAAGCGGCTTGACATCCAGATTGGGGCACGTAAAGTACATCGCTCTTTGGGAGGTGACTCTTGGCATGTGTCCTGGTTGGGGAAGACTGGTGAGGGTGGCAGCATGCTGACTGGGACCTTCAATTGAGAGCGCACGCTGGCCCCTCCTGGTTAAATTGATCCTACAGCGCGTTTCACCTGGGCATTCCTCTACATCTGTGTGAGACATGGATGGTGAGCACGTGTGTATGCTGCATACATGTGGTAGGATGAGCATGGGGTGAGCATGTAATCCAAGCTTCATGGAGGCAGAAATCCATTCTGGAACACTGTGTGCAAGTGGCCACCAAGATGGAGGTCACAGGTGAGCCTTGTCAGGCAGGAATCTGGATTGGAAGGTGCCCTGGGCATCTTCCTGGGGTTCCTTTGGAATAAACCTTGCTCCAGTGAAGGATGGGTGGGGTCAAACTGTCCAATCCAGAATCCAGCTTAGGAAAAAAGAATTTGATGGAACATTTAGGGAGGCCATTGTATTGACTCTGAATGATCCTGTTTCTTTTGACTGGCGCCGCCGCGGTGTCCGGTGAAGCCACAACTGAGACACAAGTAGGAATAGTTCCTAAAACCATCCTGGATTCCCTGTCCATCTCGAGAATAGTTACCAAATACAGAACCTGTCTGGACCGCGCTATGTTCAACCCCTGACCAGGCCCAGTGCACCCACCACAGATAACCTAATGCGGTTCTCTGGTGAAACCGCCGCGGATGTAAAAAGACTACAGACCCTGTGTACACAAAATGCAAAGACTCCCTCACACCTGTACAGCAATGAGTGGATGAAGCCCCTCCCTGTCCAGTGCACTGGGCAAATGTCCTGCATGTGAGAAGGAGTCACTGCTCACAAGTTTTGGCTCATGTGTGATGCTAACAGTGTGTCTACGGGGGGGGCTTCATCAGGGCTCCCAGCAGCAGGGACTGCACAGAGCCCCCAGAGCTGGGGAACCCAAAGCAGCTCTGGAAAAACCAGCGACAAAGCAATCCTGCCCCTTGTGCTCTTTCTCCAAAGGAATGAATTAACCTGGAGCGCTCTGTATCAAAACGACTCTGGTGGGACTCGAACCCACAACCTTTGAATGCCTTCACAGCCTGCCTAGAAGTCCAACGCGCTATCCATTGCGCCACAGAGCCACCTGTGGAAACACGCGCCTCTGAGTGCACTACTGATGGAACTGAGAAAGAGTGAGGCTCGTGTCCGGTCACTTTCTTTTCAGTGAAAGTGCAAACACATCACTAAGCATGAGACGGACGAGGACTGTTGTAGGTCCAATCACAGGGTCGGGAGGGGTGAGAATTATTTTGGTCCGGGCTATATTTACCTCCCGCTGGAAGCTTCTCGTGGCTGGCGATTACTAATAGCCATCCAAACAGGATCTGAACTCATGCTTACATGTATCATGATGTCGAGCCCGCCCCTCTGTTGCTGTCAGTCACCGCTAACGAACAGTAAAACTTTGGCCCCGCCGACTCCTCCCTGTTTCGGGAGAGGCCACGTGGCCGCGAGGCGTGTGGTAAAGTCAAACCGAAGCCTCCCTCTGCGCTTTCTACTGGGTTTAAGTTCTGATAGTGAATTATTAAAACACCCAGTGCGTCCACATTAGTGATCCGTGTTATACGAGGGTCACGTGACACATCTTCCACAACCTGCTCCTCCCGCTCGACTGACATGTGCTCGGGTTGGAAAGGCCAGTGCACGTTGAGCACTTTTCTTTTTCGTCTGCATTATCCACATACAAATCTTTCCTTTGTTCATTCTTTCTTTCCTTCTCAACCTCACCAAGTCTTCTCTCCCAGACACTGCCTCCCTCTTCCCTTTCTTTCGTTCCCCTCTCCCTTTCTCTCTCTTTCTTCCCGTTCCTCCACTTTACCCCCCTCCCCCGCTTTCCCGTACGTTATTCATACCTGTGGCTGCAAGAGTCGAAACACGTGAAACCAGCAGCAAAAAGCGACAAATAAACAGGAAAACAACTTATTTGTTTCAGAATCGGCAGCAGGCGGTTGCTGACAAATGTGAGATACCAGAGAGGGAGCCCACACCATTCTCTGCTAGGGTGGGGGATCGTGTTCTGTTACGCCACTGGGGGGTGGTTGCTCGTGGTTCCACCGAGTAGTTCTGCAATGGTTGAGGTTCTGTTTGGCCGAGGAGAAGAGGCATTTGTGATATTTTGGAGTAGATCGTGTTTTTTTCCTTTTGAAAACGCCAGGTGAGGGCCGACAGTCCACGAAACTTAAGAGAGCCACATGAAGGGGTGCAGGATTGTCGGGTTGTAGGGGTGAGTTGGAGAGAAGGCAGTTGTAAGGCACATAGTACCGCCAGGGGCACCCCTCTATCCCCCCTCCCCCAAAAGGCATACCCAAATAACACACACACAGACTGTTGAGTTGGGTATAATTTGCTGCAGGTTTATTACATATTACAATATGTAATGGGTGGGTTATCTTACGGGCGATCCAAGGGCAGGCAACCAACTGGGCCGCCTGCCCGCCTGATGAGCCGGGCAGCGCGGGAGCGAACCCCGCCGTTGCTGCCATCCATGTGATTCTTTCTACGATCACGTGCCGTTGGTAACTTCTACTCACGCCCCCCCTCTCGGGGCGGAGCGTCGCATAGCAACCCCCCCGGTTGTTCAGACCCACAACCGCCCGCAGGACTAGCGGGGCGCCGACACGGTTTCCAGAACCCTCCCCTAAGGCTCCTCGGTTTTGGCTCAGGCACCCCCTACGGTGCATCGCAGAGGTACCCTGCAGAGGCCTGCTTCCAGATCGCCCTGTAACTCCGCCACAGCCCTGGAGGTGGCTCACCGTCGCCGCCAGGGCCCCCCACCAGAACAGCTGCGGCCTCTTCTGTCTAGAGCTTCCTGCAAATCTAGATGCAGAGAACCATCCCTACTGGTTATGGATGGCCCCATCTGCATCCCAAAGCCCTTGACGCTAGCCTGGGCAGATAGTGTCTGATGAAACCAAAGGCCCGGTAAGCCTGAGCAGTTGTTCCAAGAACTATTCGCACTCCTGCGAGAATGTTCCACTGCATCACATGCCTCTGCCCCGTGCTAACTGTGGGCGGGGCGAATGCATCACCAAGGCTCACATTGCCCCATCTATTTGCTGATCTCACCTAGCTGCCGTCTTTTTAGCACCGTGTGTGCCTGAACACCTGCGTGGCCCATCTATGGGACAGCAGCCCGCAAGGTAGGTGACCACTCCCCCACCCGCCTGCCTACTTTGGCTATTAAGGCGACAAGGATTATACTTCACCTTTGAACAGTCCCTTTGTCTACTAAATCCTGACGCACAGGAGTGCTCATGACCGGACGTGCGTGGCAATGGGCAAGGGGCCCTCCTGCCCTTGCCATGTATCCCTTATTCCTTATGGGAAGTATGCCCGCTCAGTTCCCTCTGTGGTGAAACCCCCTAGGCATACCACCTTGCGTGGTGGGCGACAAAGAGGTCGCCAGGAGGGTGGGGGAAGGCTAAATAGCCTCTCCTTCCCCACAGGGGCCAGGAAGTGACACGCTTGTGCGTCATATCCGGCCAGCACGAGGAGAGGGGGACACCGGTCGGCGTCCCCGCCCCCTCCCCTTGGGAGGGGGTGGGGAGGGGTGACTGGTGCCCCGGCGGCACTAGGGCGCCGACCGCTGTAGTGGCTCACAGTTGGTCGGGTTGGATGGGGTCTCCAGCAAGCTTCGGAGGCTACCATTGTCCCCAAGCTCCCGGGCTTCGAAGTAACTCCATGCTGTCTTTGCCGCTGACAAGGCTTGTTGGTGGCCAGGTCAGCTACCACAACCTGTGTTCGACTCTGCACCTTGAGGGAGCTCCGCAGCACCTCCAACATACCTCACCAGTGGTCCCTTTGTCGAGCTGTGAAATCCTTTTCCTCGCCAGCACCTTCTTAGCAGTAAAAACAGCTCCCCTCGACTCACGGTTCAGCATCTGGGACAGCCGGCACCACTCTGCACCCGGCTGATAAAATTCAAATGACTGGCGTGGCCTGGTCCTGGAACCCGCACCACCTTAGCCCCCAGTGGATTCCACGGGACTCGACCTGCAAGTGGCCGATTGTCACTAGGGCTTTCTCCATTGACCGCAACGCTAAAGTTTTATTTTTGGGAATTTAACTGATTTATTTTTCCTTTTAAAATCCATAGCTCCAGTTATATTGATCTGCATGTGCTCGTTTTGGTGTCAGGAATTTTTATAAACATCTGCTTATTATTTATAAATTGGTGTCAGACTTCTTTTGAGTGGTTTCAATTACTTATCGTCCATGTTGGTTCTCTGAAACACTCAACACGTGTTCCTCTATTAAAGCCTGACTGGTCAGTGCCACGCTACCAGAGCTGAGCTAAGGATTTATTAGTGTGAATGCAAAGGACCATCTTTGGGGTATTGTGAGAGCATTGCTCAGTGAAGCCCTACCAGGCTCACTACATAGTGCTCCACTTTTCTATAGTCGAGTATTGATTGTGACCTTTCAGCTTCTTATTAGTGGCAAAAGTGCACAGTGCCTGCCAAATTTATGTGGGGTTCAGGATCTCTTGGATTTAAATTGGATATTTGATGCAGGCACAAACACTTAACTTCCACTAGAAGGGGCTGTTTGCAGCATTATCAAATGTTTTATACTGAGCAGGATGAGAATGTAAATATAGGATATGTTGAACTAATTCTGCATAGCATTACCATACTTCCAACTCTACCGCTGCAAATGGTGGGCTACTGCTTTTTCAGCCAAACTACAGCCTAGCTATTGGAGACATCCTGGTTCAGTTCAGTAAACCGCAGATTAAAGCTGGTAAGGGATCAAAAACAACTTCTTGAGCAAGGAGAGAATTACCAACCTCTGGTGTGATGTCTAGAAGTGCTAGGCTTGAGCAGTCATTGGAGTTACTGGCTGAGAACTCTGCCTTGCACTGGAATCTTTGCTAATGAGGATCTGCGTGAGCGAGATTAAGGCTCGGCACAGCGCTCAAAAGGCACCATTTATGTTGCGTCATTTATTAGGCCTGGCTTTAGATAGATTTAGCTGTCTTGAAGAACCAGAACCTTTTGGGCCTGGCGGCGCAGGGTACGCCCAAGTCTCCGGAGTTCTCCTGCTTAGCTACACAGAGACACGGGACACTCTGTCGGCGTTAGAAGATCAGATTTATTTAGCTGCAGCTAGTACAGTTATCCTAGAAGTACACAAAGTAGGTTCTCAGGAGACTGCCACTTCACTCTGTGGCGCACAGGGTTATATACTATATGATGTTCGTATACATTAACCAAAAGCACTCCCAGAACACACAAGAAAGAGCCAATAAGGAAAGTTGGAAAACAGAACAAAACCAATAGGAGAAATTGGAAAACAAAAGTGTCAGATGACTCGAAGAAACCTCTCCTCCAACTATGTTTGTCACCCCTTCCTCAAGCTAATTCATTAACGGATTCGTAACTAACTTGCAGGTGGCGAGATACGTTTGTGTGTGTTGGAGGACAGTTGTGAAACGAGAGAATGCTAGCAGGAGACAGTGAAGGCCAGACGATAAGATAAGGTCAGGAAAGAATAGTGTGAACCAACAGATAGTTGAGACGGGAATTAGGAAAGCCAGACAGGGATTAGTGTACTCGGCTAGTTCTAACACCAGCTTTGTAAATAGAGGCAGAAAGCGTATTTCGACACCAGGCTGCAGAAAAAGCAGAATAGACTTTGTTTGCCGTGCTGACTGAGTGATGGCAACACAAAATGGCGGTGGGGCACAAAATGGTGGGTCGATTCGATCGTGATCAAAAATCGGAGTTCCTCAGTCTGCGTGGACCATGCCATAAACACACAAAAAGCACAGCACTGGACGATGGGTCAGGCTCCTTCAGCTGCTGTTAAAAGAGTTATTCAGAGTCAGCAATACCCTAAAGTACAGCCATGCCACGTTGCAGGCATCATTCATAGAGTCCGGACCTCGAACCTTGAAGCGATGGCCATGAAAAACTGGATGTCTTACTAGTGGCATTTTCCATATTAAATCCTAAAGGACTTTGTGGTCCCCAGTGCGGAAAACAATGGATGAACGGAATTACCCTAAATTTAGCATCAATCGATCATATAATTTTGAGTGTGCTACTCACCCCTGAGGGTCTCAAGGCGCTGGGGGTAGAACTTTATTCAAGGACTGCGCTTTAGTTGGTTTGGTGTAAATCCATTGAGCTATCTCTTAAAAATGTAATATCTGGAACGTTAATTCCAAAAGCCCCTTGAAGCTTGCCAAAGCTAAGCCATTTGGTGCTTTGCCCCACACAATGAAGACCAAACACAACTGGGGTTGGGCACCCATGAAGGTTGGAGTACAGGGCCCGGCAGAAACCTGGATACCAGGGTCCACCTTGCTGCACACAGCTATAGGCAGTGTGTAGTGGGGGACTGATGACCACCAAGGGTGAGGTGCAGGCCATGTGCACCGCCCGCTGCGCCTGGATGATGGGTTGCGAGGTCAGACCTCCACCTATTGTTGAATGCAGTGGGGTTTGTACACCTGCAGGAAGGTGGAGTGCAGGGCCAGGCCTCTGGACAGGTCCTGCACTCCACCCCTCGCTGCTCACGGCCAAAGGCCATGTGAGTGGCAGTCACATGCCCACTCTAGTCCCGCACTGCCTGCAGGATTTACATGGTCTGTAACACCAGGGCAACCTCACTTGCCCATTTCAGCCTGCTAGGGGTTTGTGAAACACGTTTTATGGAATAGGACCCGGGAAAAGCTTGTTAAATGCTAAAGCTTCCGGTGCCTATGGCCCACCCACACTGCACACAGCTGAAGGCCACACACAATGGAAATCAGATCCCTTCAGAGGGCGAGGCACAGGCTCTGGCTCAAAGCCAGAGAACAGGCCCTGCCCCTCTTCACTGTGCACGGATGAAAGCTGTGTGCAGCTGGTGTTGGATACCCTCAAAGGTATGCCCTTCATGCCGTTATATACACAGAAAGACTAACCCCAGGACATACTTCTAGGTTCTGGAGAAAGGTAGTTAGACCATAAACATTCAATAAAACTCCTGATCACCTGCATTCTTTCTAAACAGCAAGCCGCCTAAAATGATCTAAGGCAAACACACAAAATCATAAGTGAATATCCATTTTATTTTTCATACAAAAATTCTTTTAATAGTAAATTTATATAACTTAAAAAACAGAATTCATATTTATTCATAATTCAACATTCATATATTCCTTCCATATTAATTTACAAACCAATCAAATTACCATTTCGTACTATTATGCCCTACCCCTTACATTATTCATGCTTTCATTCACACCCGATCATACTCCTTAAAATTGCTTGGTCTTTCCCAGAGCTCTGCATCCCACCCTCCCGGCACACAGTTCAAGGTTGTGTGCAGCAGGGTTTGGATGCACGGCGAGGGAGCGGTGGAGACCCTGGTCCGCACTGCACTGCACACTGCCAAGGGCCATTTGCCGTGGGGATGGAAGAATATGAAGAGTAAAGTAAGACCAAGACCCACACGGTGGCATAACGAAACTTGAGGGGGCCCCCTGAAAATTACACGGATGGGCCCCAAGCTCCGGATGCAGTCAGGAGTAGGCCCGGACTGGCCGTAGCGGGCAACAGGCATTTCCCCGATGGGCCGCCATGGTGGGGGCAGTTTTGGGCTAATGGGGGGCCATTTTTGCTACTGGGGGCCGGCAATATCAGCTCCCTGGATCAAAATTGTCCGAAACCGGCCCTAGAGAACAGCTCAGCTGCAGCCCCTCTCCCCTCCACCCCTCCCAGTGGGGCCAACCGAGCAGTTTGCCAGGGCTGGCTTCGATTCCCAGTCCAGCCCAGGTCAGGAGCTCTCAGGCCAGGGACCGATGCACTGTATACGAGGGGGCCCCTGGGGCTCGAGGCCCCTCTGCACCACAGGGGCTAAAGTTACACTACTGGCTCCACACTCCATCCTTTTCCCTTCTGCTGTCAAAGGCACTCCATCTCTTTGGAAATTCCAGGCATGTCGAACAGGATGCTATTTTGGCAGCTTGAGCCCATCCCATGGTCCCTTAGGTGTGCAGTCCACAGATCATTTCCTCTTCTGCCGTTCCTTTCTGTCTGACAGACTTTCCAAGGGCTTCATTAATTTCAGATGAAAAGCAACGCCAGTTACTTTGCCTATATCTCTCCCTTCGGAATGCACAATCATTGCATACGCTGCACACATGTTGAAATGCTTTCCACAAAAGACAGCAGCTGATGCCATTTGGTTCTGTGGTCTCAATCCATGTAATGTCCACATTAGGGACACCCATAGCCTTGACAGCACCAGAGGGTCTCCCATTCTCACAAGCGCAGTGGACCACGCAGTAACCAGAAATACAAACAGCTTCATCGTCTCGGCTTTGCAAGAGGACACCATATACTGCAAAGAATCGTCTTTGCACTCAGAGGTTTGGTTTTTCTTAAATATTGCATTGTCAAAAAAACGTAGAAGAGAATACTGCAGGAAGCATGTCAAGATTTTTACTATTTTCGAATACTGTTAAAAATATTGTGTATTATATTGCATCCCATATCACTTTTAACTTCATTTGTTGTATTTTTTAATATACTGTATTTTATAATGTATGTCATTTTTAGATAAATAATTTTAGTACCGGGATGTTGAGTTTATTGGGGAATAGATTGGGAATAAATGAATTTGTTTTTTGTAAGTCGGTTATATTTTAAATTAGTGTATGCTAGTGTATGCTTGGTTTACCCCACTCTCCCATTTCCCCATTTCAAAATATTATTTATATTTGACTTGGTTTTGTTATTCAATGAGTGAATGTAAATGCATATATTTTTTATTCAATTGAAGTTTTTTGCATATAAATTGTTTTTTAAATTTTGATACCGTTTTTGAAGAGTTTGTTAAACATTGTGGGAGCATGCTTTTCTTAATGTATTTTTTTAATTCTTTTTTATTTGCAATAAAAATGCTAAGTGTTTATTTGAAATTTTCACATATAATTAGATTGATTTCACCATTTTATATTAAAAAAATACTTACGATATTGGTTTTCTAGTATATTTTTTTACATGTTTTGCAAATTTAAAATGTAAATATCTTTGATTTGATTACTGCAAAAAAGATTTTTCTTTTTTATACTATTTTGTTTAATGTGTTTTACAGTTTTAAATGTATTTTCTTTAGTTTTTTATATGTTCTTACAATTTATTGATCGTTTTTTTAGCATGTTTTTGTTAACTTTTCCAACTTAGCACACTTCATTAAAGTAAAATGGAATCCTCCAAAGTATGTTTTTTAGCAGAATGTGCATTAGAATTTGTCGGGAGAAATTATTTACAACACTTTCCCAGAAATGGTCAAGTTTGGAATGAGAACAGTAAATCCCCCTAATCCTCTCACCCCCCGCCCGCTAAAAAAACTCTTTCTCCGGTGTGGTCAAGTTTGAAGTGGGAACAGTGAATCTGACTCTCCTAAAGTCCAACACTTTCCCCGCTTTGGTTAAGTTATGTTTGCAATGAAATTGTGAACCTAAAAAAACCCAAAGTCCAGCACTTTCCTCAGAATGGTTACATTTAGAGTTAGAATAGTAATCCTGAGCCCACCAAAAGTCCATCACTTTCCACAATGTTGTTAGGTCTAAAGTGGGAATAGTAAATGTGACCCCCCCATTCCCTTTAAGTCCAACATGTCCCCTCAAAGTGGTTAAGTTTGGAGTGCGCACAGTAAATCTGGCCCATCCAAAGTCCATCACTTTCTCCATATAGAGAAACTGGTCCCAGGTTTGTTTGTGTTACAGGTCAGGGAGAACCTGGGATGGCAGTTCGGGCTGAACTGTTCCCATGAGGAGCAGGGTCAAGGCTGATTTGCATATGGGTGGGTCCAAACTGGGGCGGCATGGTGGGCCAAAAATGATCAATTAGGATGCATTTGCCAGTGGCTGAGATTAATTCAAGTATTCCATCCATCACCTTGTTGTTTTTGAATTTGACGCACTAAGTGCGCTGAGGGTATGCCCCGATGTGGGTCCCGGTATCACTTTGCCACTGGAATGAAACCTGGGCTGCCCTGCTCCCGTGATGAGCAGGGTCAAGCCTGATTTGCATATGGCTGGGTCCAAACTGAGGTGGCATGGTGGGTGAAAAACGATGGTTTGGGAATGCTGCCCGAGCAATTGCCAGAGTTAAATGCACGCACTCCATCCATCCCCTTGTTGTTTATTCTTTTATAAACATTAATAAATAAAATAATGTTTTTATTACATTGACTCTAATTGGATGAAAACGTATTTTCTCATTTTCATGTTTCCGCAGTAAGCTCTGTCAAAACCAAATAAGTTCTACAGTCTCTTAATCTTGGCACCATTTATGATGACAGCTGTGGGTAAGAGAAGTGCAGGGTGGCACTGTGCTGGCCTTGCTGCTCTCGATGGCGGGGTTGTGTGGTTGTTCTATAGGTGCGTCTCTATGGAAGGGGATGGCATGGCATGGACCCAAGCATTGTGTGCAGTCAATGCTTGTCACTTGTTAGCTTATGGGCTGAGGGTGCTGAGTCACTTGTGTCTTGTCACCTTCAAACTTCTGGATGGTGAACAGTGTACTGTAAGACATGCAAGAAAGGAGGTGGGAAGGAAGCTGGTAAGGAAGGTATAAAGAAGGGAAGTGGGGGTCATCACAGGGGGTGGAGGGAAGGAGAGAACCAGCCAGGAAGAGAGGAAGGCAAGTACTGAGGAGGAAGAGAGGAGAAAGGGAGAAAGAAAGAGTGAGAGGAAGGAAGTCAGGAGGGAAAGGAGGGGAGAAAGGAAGGCGGGACGAGAGGAAGCCAGGAAGGAGGTGCCAGTTTGAGAGGGGAGAAGGGACGGGCATGGCCTTTGGGACGGCGGAGCAGACTAGAGCCACTGGAGGCTGGCTTATAAAGTCCCAGGGTGGCCGGGGTCTCAGTAACTCTCTTGTGCCCCTCCCCGGGGTCTATTATAGGGGACATCATTAGGGGTACCTAATAGCCGCTTTTTTACTGGTCTGATCTGTATTTCAAGTCCAGGCCTGGGAATAATAATGGGGAAAGCAGCCAAATCCGGAATTATATTCCTTTATGAAGCATTAACCTAAATTTTCAAACACATTTAGAAACCAAGTTAAAAAAACATGCAAGTGCACTCTAAATTGCTTTCATATGATTATTGCAGTAAATAAAGGGATCATTTACGTGTTACAAAGGAATTCCTGCCACTGTTACACAAATTAATAGGCACCTACCTGTGGAAATATGGATTTTTCTGATCAGTTATGTCCCCTATCTTGGACCCCAACGGTTTCATGTATGAATCACAAGTACATGTATGTTCCCTCCAGTTCCAGTTATGAAGACGCAAACACATGTGCGTCCACCGTCAACATGTCCTTTGTCAGATCCGCCATGAATAGGTCGGATATTCCATTCCTAAGTATGAAAGGCCACCGGCTTTATATGGTTCACTTATGCCATTTTACAGTCCAGGCAAGTAGGCCCTGATTCTGTCATCAAACTCTTCTTGCCTTCTGCCTCTGAAAACTCCAGTCTGAGCCTGCATCTGTGACCATGAACTTTGTCTCATTCTCTGCGCGGCTCACGAAGCCTGACATCAGCCTATTCTCTGCCAAGAACTGTATTTCACCTTCGAGTTATCTGCTTCGTTCCTCAGCCGATGCATTCCTGTCTAGTAGTTTAAGTAAACATTCTTCCAGCTACCGAGCAAAGGCTCGGCTTCTCTGTCTTTATGCAAGTAATTCATAGCCCTGTTACCATGGAAGGTTTCTGCCCCTTGCATCTCATATAGACACTTAGACGCTTGTACACGCACGCACAGGGAGTATAGAATAGATTCTGTCCGAGAGTCCTTCTTTTGTGGATAACATAGTTCTTTAAACATAGGATGTTAGATATGATTTGGGATTAGGTTGACTTGACCCCCAGACTTCTTGTCTCCACATGTAGAGCTAAATGTCAAGTCCCCTTCACCCCCTAGTTGCACGTCAATCACACATCATGCTGCTGCGCGCGCATCTATGCCAAGTATAATCTTATAGATCCACCTATATATGACATCATAACCAATTATGTTCCTTTTTCGTCCTTATTACGCCCATTTTCGGTTACGCATGTGAATCGTCATTTTCCTTATCAATTGTTACGCCTACCGTATTCGCTTCATTGTAATGTATGTTCTATAAAAGTCATTTCTTGTCAATAATGTATGTACTTCACTTCCTGAACCTTCGTGGTGATGGAACTTGGAGCAACCGATTATAATCGACCATTGGAATAAAGCCCATTCCGAACCTCTAATACCACGGATTCTGCCTCTTATTTACTGAGCTATTTTATTATGTTTCTGTATCAAATTAAGTCCCGGTAATTAAATTATTTACCACATGAATGGCGCCTGAATAGGGACACTTTCTCATCTCACGCGCCGGCGGTGAGTTGCAGGCCCGGTCTCCTGCCACAGCTGGACGGACAATAACGCGTACCAGCAGGATTTCCTGTAGCTCCCTCCGGTCAAGCGGGGGCGACTGAGGCTGCGATCAACACCCAGACGAGGCGGTGAGAAGTGCGAAGTATCCCGACCAGAGCCTAGCTGAGAGAGCAAGAACCGAGGTATACAGAGGCCCACCAGTTCCCGAAGTCCGAAGTCAAGTCCAGTTTCCGACGAGTCGAGTCGAGTCCAGTCCGGTTCAAGTTCAGTTCAGTTTCCGAGGCCTTCCGTTTCCGAAGCTACCCGGTGAGTACCATTACTGGGGAGGCATTTCTGACGTGCACATAGGTTGTGCCGGTCAAGACGGGTTTGGGTACACAAATCCGGTCTGCACTGTTTCAGCAGTGTATCTGTACTGTTTAGCAGTATATCTAGTATATCAAGTATATAAACTCAGAATAATCAGTTAAAGTCGAGTATTATGTTTTAGTGTTTAAGTTTTCCTTAGACCGTCATCATTATTGATTGTTCAGGTAAATGTTAAATGTTAAATGTTTTAAGTACGTTCTGCATATTGTGGTGTGGATGACTGTTCATTATCGTGTTTACTGTATTAAGTTTGTTCAAAATCAAGTATCAGGTCAGTTCTCAATATGCCGCTCTTTTCGAAACTAAGACAGATCACTACAAGAAAAGGGGTACTCGAAGAAGCCGTTCCTATTCCTCCTAGGGACACTCCAGGGCACTTCATGTATCACAAACATGGCCTAGACGCTATATTATTTCTTGATTTATGGGTAGACTACACCAAAGAATTACCAGAAAGTCAGAGGTGGCCCACAGCGGGAACCTGGGATGCAGAGTGCATCATGAAAGTAGAGGAAGAGTTATGGAAAAGGAAAGTCAGACAGTCACAGAAAGACGCCGTTGAGTTATGGCGTAAAGAATCTCATAGACGTACAGAAAAAGCACTCCGACAGGAAGAAAAGAATAAAGAGAGTTCAAATAAAGTTCGAGAAAATTTATTAATTGAAGAAGGTATCCGAGTGAAATCAGAACAAGTAGAGAGACAAAGAAATGCCCTTATGAATGGTATGTATCCCCTTCTGGCCGAAGGATTACCTAAGGCTACTCCAGAAATACCGAAAGACTTGCCACCCCCATTATTCCCAATAAAGGTACATCCTAAGGGGCATCCTAGAACCGCAGAAGATGTTTTTCTTTCCTCATATTTAGATGACGCAGCTCCCGAGTATGCTAATTCCGCCCCACATAGACCGCCTACCAGGGAGGTTCAACGCCAAGATCCAGTACCCGTATCCCTACAGCAACAGATCGTGTCACAAGTTCCGGCAAGCACATCTGTTTCTGCATCTGTTCCTACAGCTACTTCTATAGCTGTGTCCACACCTATAGTTGCTGTGTCGCGTTCAACGAATCCTTTCACACCCGACACCCCAGATGGGGCTACGGGAGGTGCTACCAATATTTTTTCTACGCCACCCAGAATAAATAAACTTACCTTTCAAGAGTCAGCACATTCACGTACCCCCAAACTTATAAATGCCCGTACGCTTAAGGAACTTCTTGTAGACTGTAGATATGACCCTGTGCCCGGCAAAGAGGACGAAATGACCCTGGCATCATTGCGTATCAGACGAGCCGCAGTGTATTTAGGGAAGTTACCAGGAATGACTGCACATCTAGATAAAATATATCATTTTGTCCAAACAGGGCGAGATTCAGAATGTATTAACAGAGCTATGGAATACCAGAAAGTGGAGATACAGGGGGAACTGTTACGTTTCCTCATAAATTGTGTGATCAGAAATCAAGACCGATCGGGGGTAGACCCGGAAGCAATGCAAATTCTTACCAGATGGAGCCAGAATATATCAGAAGGTAGACATGATAAGCAAAATTGTATAATAGCCATGTGCCGAAAGATCCGTAAAGAAATAGAACGCCTACACGAAGAAAGATTAGCGGTAGACCAGTTCGAACAAAGCGAGGAGGAAGGATCAGGACTGCCCGCAGGACAGTCGGACACCATAGCCTATGTAGGTAGAGGAAGATCTTGTAATAGTAATAGATGTCTTATTGACCCGATACGTCCGATATGTCCAGATAATAACAGGAATTTCCAAATACCTATAATTAATATAAGGTCTAACGAGCATTCGTTCCAAGCCGCCGACAAATTACTCCGAGAACGAAGGGGTTATCATTTTCTCGATTCTATGGATGAACAAGATTTAGCTAGGTCAGCTGTCCATTGGGTGGACAGTCCCGGAAAGTACAGTGATGATACAGTAGCACGCACATTTTTGAATCTCACCCCAGATGAACAGCGGTTAGCTGGGATTTATATGATTCAACAACTCCTTATACTATATCAGAGTCAGCATTCGGACCCTGGTCCCTTACCTGACATATTGACTGAATTGCTCATGAATAGATGGAGAGGTTCAGGTACTAAATTAATTAAAGAAATTCTAGAATCAAGAAAACAGTATATTCTTTTTATATGTTCAGAACGTGTCTCATTGCCCATCAAGGAAAGAACCACGTATTACATGGATAGACAGAATCCCTTACGAGAAGTGCACCCAATAAAAGGCGAGGACAATGAGTTTAAACGCGTATTTGTATATACGCCCATATCGAAAATAGAATTGTTAGAAATGAAGAAAGTGGTACCCAGCCATGACAAAGATCCAGCGGGTTTTCACCGAGAAATTAAAGACATGTTACTCATGGGAGAGTATACCTATCCCGACATTATGACAATATTAAAGGTATTGATGCCTGCTGGCATTTATGAGAAACTCAGGGAAAAAGAGTGGGAGGTAGGAGACCAAAAGATAGAATGGTCAGTATTAGAAGCGGAAGAAAAGGCCCGAACTGCAGGAGCAGGACTTGGGGATAAAACTAAAGCGCTACCAGGTTTATTAGTACAGGTACTGCCACGTTTATTAACTACGAAAAAGGAAGATTGGGGTACAATTTCAGCCTGTAAGCAGAAGCAAGATGAAGACACTAGTGATTACTATGCCCGATTTGAAAAATGTTTTGGTATAAATAGTGGCATAAAAGCAAGTAGCGAATCATACCCGCATCTGTTTGTAACAAAATTAGTAGAAAATGCCCTGCCCCAAGTAAAGAATAGAGTATTAAAATTCGAGAGTACCTGGCAAGGTAACACTCCATCACAAATGTTACAAATGTTACAGTACCATCACAATAGAATTAGAGAGGAACAAGAACATGAACACAGACGCATGAAAGACACGAAAATGAAAATGCTAGTTTCCCAGACAGTTCCAGCTGAAGGACATAAAAAGGGTACGACACATTCCAGTGATTCAACAGGACCTGTAAAAGGGACATGCAACTATTGTAAAAAGCCAGGTCATTACGTACACGATTGTCCAGTTTTGAAACATAATATCGCCATTCATGTGGTAAATAATTTAATTACCGGGACTTAATTTGATACAGAAACATAATAAAATAGCTCAGTAAATAAGAGGCAGAATCCGTGGTATTAGAGGTTCGGAATGGGCTTTATTCCAATTGTCGATTATACTGAGACGGCATGGGACAAGTATGTAGATTTTAATAAAGGGATCTTTCCCTATATAGGTACTGTTACTAATAGTAAGCTGATACGTAGATTAACTAGAACCCTTGAAGCAGTAGTGAATGAAACTATTTCCGCTTTAGGCAATTTAACAGAAGAGCAGTCTGCTATGCGGATTGTTGTGCTTCAAAATCGTCTTGTCCTTGACGTCATCCTGGCTGATAGGGGCGGAGCTTGTAGGGTCATCGGATCAAGCTGCTGCGTATTCATACCAGAAAATTTGCCATCTGTATATAAAGCCATAACTCGCCTTCATAAGATTGTAAGCCAGATACACCAGAACCCAGGCACTTGGACTTGGTCCGGTTGGTTTTGGAGTGTGATATCAGCCTGGGGATGGAGAGTTCTATCCTTCCTAGGTATTGGCCTTCTCATACTATTCAGTTGCTGTCTATGTCTACAATGTGGACCAGCGATCTGTGGTCTGTGTGCCACATCGTGTATTCCACCACCAAGATTTCATTCGTCACGGAAAAAGAAAGAAGAACAAATGATGTTATATGAACAGATCAATGGATTGATGAAGATTGATATCTCTTAACGGGCAAGTAGGGGACAAGGAGGGAATGTGGAAATATGGATTTTTCTGATCAGTTATGTCCCCTATCTTGGACCCCAACGGTTTCATGTATGAATCACAAGTACATGTATGTTCCCTCCAGTTCCAGTTATGAAGACGCAAACACATGTGCGTCCACCGTCAACATGTCCTCTGTCAGATCCGCCATGAATAGGTCGGATATTCCATTCCTAAGTATGAAAGGCCACCGGCTTTATATGGTTCACTTATGCCATTTTACAGTCCAGGCAAGTAGGCCCTGATTCTGTCATCAAACTCTTCTTGCCTTCTGCCTCTGAAAACTCCAGTCTGAGCCTGCATCTGTGACCATGAACTTTGTCTCATTCTCTGCGCGGCTCACGAAGCCTGACATCAGCCTATTCTCTGCCAAGAACTGTATTTCACCTTCGAGTTATCTGCTTCGTTCCTCAGCCGATGCATTCCTGTCTAGTAGTTTAAGTAAACATTCTTCCAGCTACCGAGCAAAGGCTCGGCTTCTCTGTCTTTATGCAAGTAATTCATAGCCCTGTTACCATGGAAGGTTTCTGCCCCTTGCATCTCATATAGACACTTAGACGCTTGTACACGCACGCACAGGCAGTATAGAATAGATTCTGTCCGAGAGTCCTTCTTTTGTGGATAACATAGTTCTTTAAACATAGGATGTTAGATATGATTTGGGATTAGGTTGACTTGACCCCCCAGACTTCTTGTCTCCACATGTAGAGCTAAATGTCAAGTCCCCTTCACCCCCTAGTTGCACGTCAATCACACGTCATGCTGCTGCGCGCGCATCTATGCCAAGTATAATCTTATAGATCCACCTATATATGACATCATAACCAATTATGTTCCTTTTTCGTCCTTATTACGCCCATTTCGGTTACGCATGTGAATCGTCATTTTCCTTATCAATTGTTACGCCTACCGTATTCGCTTCATTGTAATGTATGTTCTATAAAAGTCATTTCTTGTCAATAATGTATGTACTTCACTTCCTGAACCTTCGTGGTGATGGAACTTGGAGCAACCGATTATAATCGACCATTGGAATAAAGCCCATTCCGAACCTCTAATACCACGGATTCTGCCTCTTATTTACTGAGCTATTTTATTATGTTTCTGTATCAAATTAAGTCCCGGTAATTAAATTATTTACCATATTTACCATTATTTACAATTAATAGGCACCTACCAACCCTTGGCTGTTTCAGAGGAGGAAAACGTAAACACATTTTTTAAAGTTGGCAATCCTATGTACACGGGGGCATACACAGATATAGAGAGGGGAGAAGAGAAATAAAGACGAGACAAAGCCAGCCAATGAAAGTTGGTGAGAGGAGAGAATATAGAGCGGGGAGAAGGCGAGAGCTAAGGATGGATATACGAGAGAAGACAGGAAGGGAGCGGAGGGTTTACTTTTTGCCAAACTTGCTTTTGCTTCCTTGTATTGAGGATGTAGAGAGCGGAGAGAGTGGGGGAGAAGAGAAATTCAAGAAAAATGAACAGAGGAAGTCAATATGCAAGGAGATGAAATTATAAATGATAAAGTCCAGTAACCTGCCTAAACCCAGAGCTTAGTTTGAGGCTGCAGTTGCCAAAGTAGCACCCCAATACCAATTTGCCCTAAGGAATGGGAGGGGGAACAAATACTAACTACCCTGCTACTGCTCCCAGCCACCGGGCCACCAAACCTGAAATGGGGCTGGAAGCGGACCCGCTGGCCCTTATATATATTACAAAATGTTCAGTGCCTGGCCAGCCCAACCCCTCCCAAAATGGCCGGGGGGCAGACCTCCCTGCGCTGGGCTGCCCCCCGAAACCCTCATTGGAAGAGAGGGGGACAGACCAAGCTGAGACCAAATTGTGTGTGAAAAAGGCCGCTTTATTGAAACAGGTGCACTTTACAAATTACCATACCTGGCAACTGCCTTACGAAACTAAAACCTCGCTATACATCCAACAACTGACCCCTGATCCCACCCCTGCCCCTACGATCCCCTCAAACATGCCCCCACCCTGCCATTAACATATTAACAACATTACAATGCATTGAAGTTAAACAATGTGCCTTACTATTAAACAAACCTCCCATGCCTGCCTTTCTGAAACTGTAACTAACAAAATGTCTATAAATGAACCTTAAACTACCTGCCTACCCTTTCCCTACCCCTGTTCACAACTTCCAACGCTAACCAAAAACGTCTGCCAACCCTGGCCAACTTTTGAAAACCCCGCCACCCAGGGAAAAGGGGATGGGGTGCACCACATACCCCTTTTTTCTGCCCCCCCCCTTCCTCTTCATACCCTTGGCCTTCCGCCTGCTTGACTATGCACATTTAGAGTCCTGGCCAAAACCTCTGTGACTTCTAGGAGGTATAAATCCATGTCAAACCTGGAAATGTGTACCCCATCACCCCTAAAAAATTCTACTGCGTCAAAGCAAATATCCCTGTGTGAAATCCTACCAAACCCCAAACTTCTACAAAAACTTGGCATCTCAGTATTCAATGTACATCTGGCCCTGTCCACAGCGCCAGGGTTATGCAGCTAGCGCCAAACTCTATGAGGAACCAATTCAGTCCATAAAACAATACAGCCTGCCCACTGTTCTTTAATCCATGCTAAGTCCCTTTTCATGCTTTGCACCAAACATTACATTTCTCTCTACACCAGTGGTCTTCAAACTTTTTGATGTCGAGACCCCCTTGTCAAACCTTCTTAGGTGTAAAGACCCCTTTGGACAATATTTTCTAGAAACTGGTTCTCCTCATCATCAACATCTATCGATAACTATAACTGCCCCTGTTATACCTGCCATCTTTTGGCATGTTTCCCCTGTTCTTTTCCTTTCAGACCTAGTTTTGACTAGTACAGTGTCTCTGCGCACTTTCTCACTGCTGTTCAGTGTTAAAGTGCAAGTACTCCTATTGTAAATTGTATTATGGATTGGTGTTTCCATGATTGGCATGTTTGACTTACTAGTAAGTCCCTAGTAAAGTGCACTGAGGGTGCCGGGACCTGTAAATCAAATGCTGCTGGTGGGCCTGGAGTACTGATTATGCCACTCACCCATGCAGCCCTGAAAAGGGTTATCAGACCTGCCATTGCAGAGTGTGCGCGGTTTGTAACTGCCTTGTCGACCTGGCAAGTGCACCCACTTCCCAAGCCCTAATCTTCACTTTTCTTACATGTAAGTCACCCCTAAGGTAGGCCCAAGGTACCCCTATGGGCAGGGTGCCGTGTATATTAAGGGTATGGCATGTACTGGTGTGTGTGACATGTCCTGGTAGCGAATTACAGTGTGTTTCATTTTTCACTATGGAAAGGCTATCTGTCTCATAGGATAATGGGAGTTTATTTATAACATCTTATGAGCATATATTCCCATTGGGACAAGATAAAGAAATGGGGTTTAGCATGCCTGAACTCAGAATATAAAAATGCATCTTTTAGTAAAGATGATTTTTATGTTCTGTGTTTGAAAATACCACTTTTAGAAAGTAGGCATTTTCTTGCTTAGCCATCCTGTGTGCCTCTGCTGGGTTTGTGGATTGACTGTCTGTCTTTGGAGTGATAGGGGCTGGGGATGTGCATTCTCATCAGACAGCTACTGGGGAGGTCAAGGTGTGTCCTTCCTTTCCTGGATGAGTCAGGGCTGAGCTGAATAGACCAGGGCTGTATTTATAGTAGTGGGAGATTATCTTGCACCAGATTGGGCCTGGTCTGCCTTGGACAATGCTGTCTCCACCTCCTGCCAGGAAGCTGGGCCAGAGAGGATGGAACTGGTTTGGTCTGGGCACAGGCACTCTCTGCCCAAAAGCACAAAGAGAAACTGAGTATAAATATTGGGGTCTAGACCTTAGAACTTTAGAACTCACTGGAATCAACGAACCTGCCAAGAAGAACTGGGAGAACTGCCAAGAGGAGTACTGCAACTTTGCTCTGTTGTAGCTTTGTTGGTTTGGTCTGTAGTTGCTGCTTCTGCCTTGGGCAGTGAAAGGACTGGTCTGAATTTTCTTTACTTGTTGCCTCCTGTTCTGAAGTCTCAGGGACCACAAAGTCTTCACAGACCTCTGGGTACCGCCTCTGGAACCGTGGTTTCAGTTGCAACAGAGGGGGGAAAGCAACCGACTCCATCACTGACTCTGCCGCTGGCTCCATGCCCTGAAGGCACACCGAAGGCACCGCTGCATCTTGCACCGCAACCCTGGTCTCACTGATGACGATCGCCGAGCTGTTGCTTGCACCGTGACCTGTGGGCACTGCACTCCGCACCGCATCGCTTCACTTCACCGCCCTGGTCTCACCGACGCTGTCACTGGCTTCGACAACCGTGACGGCACCATGGCTTGGGGGCACTGCTCGTAAGTCTGGCAACACGCTGCCCCATCCCACACCGCAGTCTGGACCAACCGACCGATGCCAGCTCCCCGTAAAGTGCATATTTTTAAGTACTGTATGTTGGATTTCTATCGTTTTAGTCTTGTTTTGAATATATAAAGAATTGGATTTTTTTCTAAACTGGTGTGGTGTCCCTTTGTAGTGTTTTCAGTGTATTGCTGTTGTTTATGTGCACATCCTTTACACACTGTCTCTGAAATAAGCCTGACTGCTTGTGCCAAGCTACCAAGGGGGTGAGCAGGGGTTATTTCAGTAGTGTATCCCTCTTACCCTGACTAGAAGGAAGGGCCCCTACTTGGACAAAGGTGCAAACCATTGCCAACTAGAGACCCCAATTTCTAACAGCCCCCAACTACCACAGCAAATATTTTTACTGTGGGGAAATTGTATTAAACAGTGTTTAGCAAACTAAAGGTCATTGAGTGTAGGGGTGTAGCCAAAGGTGTAGCTAAAAACAAAGAGCCTTATTTATGAGGAATTGGCGTAGGACAGTGCTGCAAATCTTCTTGCGGCGCTGACCAATGCCAATGTGAAAGGGCAGGAATACACTGCAATTATGAAATACGGTGCATTCCAGTCCTTTTCCCTTCCCAAATTGCTGACTAGCACCAACGTAGGCAGAATTGTTTTTGTACGGGAAGAGGCACATTCCTTCACCAAAACAATCCTGAGGGGCGTTTTCCTATTTCTATGAGAGCTGCATGATGTAGCACACATGGAAAGACGAAAAAACGAGGAGTAAACATTTCTCATCGTTACGCCTCCACTGGAGAGGCGTCAGTTTTTGGAGCTGCCACAGGTTTACGTGATTTTGTAAATATGGGGCAGCATCAAAATCCATGGGCTTTGCATGGAACACGTCCTTGACGCAGAGTAAGGCAACACAGTGACTTGCGCTGCTATGTCTTACTGATTACTTCATATCTATGAGGCAATGCAAAGCCATGCAGGGTGACTTTGCACTGCCTCATAGGTATGGTTGAGATGGTTGCGTGACCGGAGCATCAAAAAAAGTGATGCTCTGGCAATGCAAGCTTCTCATAAATAAGCGCAAAATATTCTGTACGTTCTTTAGGTCTTTCACTTTTAGGTATCTACATATAAAGTAATGGGCAGTGTGAATGAAAAATTAATAAAATAAGTTATTGCTCAGTGGGAAATGGACTGTAGTACATTATGAAACATCTATTAGTTAATGCACTGCAGCGGTCTGTGTGTAACCAGAGAACCACAGAATTAAATGTTGATTGGTGCAGTGGAGAGTAGTGATGTGTATTTTTAGTGCTACAAAGTCACAGCCTGTGACGGAAAGCACTGTGAATATGTAAGTACATTTTTATACTTGCATTACACACAGGGTAAGATACAATGCTGCAAAATGTGTGAATAGTTTTACAATAAAATGGTGCTTTCAAAATGTAGGTTTTAATAATACCAGAGCGCATGTAATGCAGTTTTCTGTTTTTTACATATCTGTCCCTTCAACACCTCTTCAGGGCACTAAGGGATGTGTAAATGCAGTTGAAATTAAAAGCAAGAACTTCCCAGCCCAGTAGTTAACTCTTTGCACTTCAACTAAAAAAAGAAAAACACATCTTTGTCTTCACAAAGAGCCAGAACTGGTCCCAAGCATCCTTTACACTTGCAGATTACCAGCGCATTTGCCTTTCATTCAGGCAAGTAGCTGATAACGATCTCAATTAGCCGTCCCAGGACGGCTGTCTTTTTACAGGGACAAGTGAAGCTGGGGAATCTGCGACCCCCTTCCTGGGACTCCACGACCCCCCTGGGGGTCGCGCCCCACAGTTTGAAGACCTCTGCTCTACACAAATCGCTCTCCCCTAGATGTAACACTAGAATGTCCGGCACTTACCACCCACCATCAAACTAATCAAACAAGGACCTAGCTGCTTCCAGCACATGCCCCCTTTTCCTTTCCGCACCACTTTAAAAAGGCGCTTGTTAAACCCCAGCTTTTGTCCAAAATAGCTCTTGCGGGCCTGAATTTGGGCCCACGTCATGAATGAATGACCCAAGAACCAAATCATCATCTGCTCTGAGAGTGCGCCCGACACAGAACCTGAAATAAGAAAAGTCTTCATGAGTACTAAGCATTATTGCTAAGCACGCCAGCGACCCCAACCTCCCTTCTCAGGTAGCGCTTGTAGCATTCCGATGACCAGCGCCCTAGCCACATATCTCCCCGCTCCCAACCTCTGTTATTCGCTTCTGACGCTGCCCCAATTTGGAACGGATGTGTCCCAAAACCCGCGCCGTTAACCCGAAGCTTGGTTAAAGCTTTCCTCAAAACTGCAAATAGCTGGGTGGGGGTGGAGGGCGGGCGAGGTGGGGGTGATGCTCAATACTGACCTGTTTGTTTGGTTGTTTTATTTTGTGTGTAGCTGTAAACCAAAAATGGCAATAAAAATGTTTACAAAAAAAAAAAAAAACTGCAAATAGCTGGTATGTCCCCATTAGCATGCCTGAAAACTGGCCCCCGGGCCCTCCAGACAAGGCCCACCAGCTTGACACCCATCTCAACGGGCAAGTTAACAAAGGGACTGCTGCCTGTAGCAATACCCATTTACCCAGTCCCTTCTGGTCTGTTTGGATTTCTTTAACCATATCTGCACCCAAGACGACGGCTTCCGCAACTGCTTCTTCTGACCATGTCCGCTAGCCCAACCCTCTAGAATTCTTGCTCCTAGTTCACCTGCCAAAGGCGGGTAGCCCCATATTAGCTTACCCACAAAAGCAATCCCCGCTTGCTTTCCAGCAATTGTGACTCTGGACAGTCTTTTATCAATGAGATTCAAAATGAATTGGACTACAACTTCCACTCGTAGTCCACTTTCAACAGGCCGCTGGGCGCCTGAAAGCAAAACTCCTTCCAGGCTAAACTGTAAGCTACCCTGGTTGACCTGGCCAGTGACCCCACCAAACGTTGTAGCATCCTGTGTTGCCTGCGTACCACAACTGCAGTGGCATTGGCGTCGGAGTCCTGCCAGCGTCCTTGGCTAGCCCACAAAATCTCCCCCACTGCGAACGAGGCTGGGCATCAGCTATGTCATTGTCCACACCCGGAACATGTAATGCTCTAAAGGCTATGTCATGTCGCAAACAACCTAGGACAAAAACTCTCAACAACTTCAGGACCTGCTCATCCCTTACTGACTGGCGATTCACTATTTCAACTACCACCATACTGTCTACCCAGAAAGTAACCTTCTTGTGTGCCAGTTGTTCTCCCCATAACGTCACTGCTACCACTAAGGGAAAAAACTAGAGAAAGGCAATGCTCCTGCCCCCATCTCTCCAGTGTAAAGGCTATTGTTCCGCGCACCACCTCCCCTGCCAAAATAAACCAATACCCATGCTACCCGCTGCATCAGAAAATGTTTGCACATCCCACATCAAGTCTTCCTCTCTTGCAAGCGGAATCCTGCTGAAAAACTGCAAAAATACCCTCCACATTCTCAAATCCTCTTTCACACCTGTAGAGAGTCGCACATGATAGTGAGGTAACTGTTGACCTCACAGGGCTCGCCCCAACCTCCTACAGAAAGTCCTCCCTACTCTCACTACTCTGCACGAGAAGTTGAGATGGCCCAACAGGACCTGAATCTCCTTGACCTTCACTTTGTCGTGAGCTAGCATAACATTAATAAATTCCAACATCTTCATTTTCTTGTCCTCTGGCAAGCGCGCCCGCATTGCCCTTGAATCAATTTCAATTCCTAAAAAAGACAGTGCCGTGCTGGGGCCCATTGTATTTTCTGGTGCCAGGGGCACCCCAAGTTCCCCTATCAGCTCTTTGAAGTCTTCCAGGGCCTCCTGGCGCTCTGGTGAGCCTGGGGAGCCCACAAAGAAGAAATCATCCAGATAATGTGTCACTAACCGGTGTCCTGAGCGCTGTAAAAACAGCTATTGGAAGAATGTTCTGAAACACTCAAATAATGCACATGACATAAGCATCCCATAGGCAATGCTTTGTCCACAAACTATTTTCCATCGAAATGGATGCCCAGAAGATCCCAATCATCTGGATGGACTGGAAGCAAACGGAAAGCTGATTTTATGTCGTATTTTGCCATTGGTGCAGCTGCGCCTGCCGTTACCACTAGTGACATGGCCATGTCACTTACGAATATGAAACTGTCACCTCTTTTTCATCTATAAAGAAATTTACCGGACTCCCTTCTGACCATGATGCTGAATTGGCCAAAATTGACCCGGCTCCTTCTTTGGCACCACTCCCATGGGTGAAACAATCAAGTTTGCCATAGGCCAATCATTGAACGGCCTGGCCATTCTTCCCTCCCTCACTTCTTTGACCAATTTCTCTTGCCCTATTTGCTTGTGTTCTTTTGCCGACTGTAGATTCTTCACACACCCCCTCTGCATCGGACCTGTGTATCCCAAATGAAACCCACATCTGAAACCCTCCCTCAAAATTGTTACTGCCCCCACGTCCCCGTAACCCTGTAGCCCTGCATCGACCCTTTCCGGCTTAACCAGAGTACGAGCCTTTTGGCCCAGGCCCCTGCGATCCCCTAGCCCCCCGAGTACCTGTATATGGTTGTTGTTGACCCCCTGCTCTGGTCCCTCCCTGTTGCCACTGCTGGCCTTCTGAGTGGTAACCCCCTCCTGCCCCGAAGCAGTTGACCAACGCATGTCAACCCCTTGTTGGAATCCCTGCAAGCCCCCTCTGTTCCTCTCTGCCCTCTTCCTGTACTCCCCATCCCCTCCAGATAGGCCTCCCCTGAAAGGGCCGGTAAACTATTGGGAGACCACTGGCTCTAAAGACGTTTTTTTCCCCCTTTTGCCGCCCCCATGGTGTGTTGTCACAAATCAGTGTCCAACTGTCCCCATTTGGCTCCCATGCCATGCACACGCTGAACTCTTCATCATATTGCAACCAAGCGTATCCCCCCCTGTAATTTGAGCTTTCTGAATCACCATATTTAAATAGCACAACGCAATGCTTTGGATATTTTTTGCAATAAACACTCAAATATATCAAAAATGCTGCTGTCCAATTCTCTATTTTCAGAGGGACCTACGGCCGCTTGGCCAGCTCGTATACCTCTTCTTTCGACCCTTCCTTCACTTGCACCTCTCTATGCAGCAGCTAACGCATTTCCACATATTCCCCTTTCTAAATGCGCTCTTTGATGGTTAACATTAAATGGGCCCCCAGAGGTTTAGTCACACCCATGTACGGGAGTTTTTTAATCTTTAACTCTTTGCTCTATGGTTTTCCTTTTCCCTCTTCAGTTAATTTGCCCTCCTTTACCTTCCTTACTCATGCCTATGTATTTCTCTGGCTTGCTCCCCCCTGCGCTACCTCCATCATCTGTGCCCATAACTATGTCTGTGGCATACCTACCTTTCCATAACCTAACCCCATCCCCCCCTCCCCCCAATGCCAACCGGCTTTCCCTTTGCGCCTTCGGCCTTACCTGGCTCCAAGGAGGGTTCCCGTGTAGTTGCAGTCCACCTCGCCAGTGGCCCCACGCTAACATATGACTTTGCTGGCCTCCCCGCAGGCCCCTGCGGCTTCTGAGGTATCTGAAACAAACTATTAGACATGTTAATCTTTCCCCTCCTCCCCGTCTTCTACCTCATGTAACTTGCCTTCCTCCAGGCTTTCCTCATCAAAATCTAACTCCTCCCGTTCTGGCACTTCCTGCCATTCAACATGTGTCTCCACCCTATTATCCCTACTAGACCCCCTTCCTGCTCCTGGTGGTGCTGACTGCACCCGCCGGTATTTTTCCGGCCCCACTGTCCGCTTGTTCTTGCTCTCCTTTGTCCCTGCAGACCACCATGGCCTGCCGGGTGTTGGGGCCAGCGAGGTCGCTCTGGGCCTAAATATTCTGGCCATGAAGGGCTCCCTCGTCGATAACGGGTGCGCCGCTGTAGGCCCCACCTTCCCTTCTCCTCGGCACCAGTAAGCCGCTCCCAGCTCTGCCGAGTCTGTCCCAGCACATTGATCTTCCACCTGAATAACAAAGGTTTGGTCTGGTGTGCTGGGCCTAAGGAAAACCCCCTTCTGCTCTAGTCGCCTCTTTTTATCTAGTCGTGCGCCGCTTTCTGCCCTCCCTATTCCTATTTTAGGACCCCTGGTTGCTTCACTGTCACTGGCCCCTTCCTCTTCATCCCCCTCCAGTCCAGCATGGCAGCAATTCAAGCCTACGCTGGGCCCCCCAACACTTGGCAGCAAATTAATCTCCCTGGCCCTCCCCTTCCTGATCCCCATACCCCTTCCCCCCCAGCCAGCGACCCCCCACGCCAGATAAGCATTCACCTGTCCCCCATCTAGGCCCCTCACCTCTTCATTCCATGAGGTGAAGGTCCACTCTCTCCCCGCAGCTCCGCTGTGCCTTTTGAGGTTCGAGGATGCTGCCCGCTCCTGCACCTGCTGCCTGCTCCAACTGGGACCAGACTGCCTGCAACCACCGTAACCTTTCTCAGCTGTTTTGTTTCTTAATTTTTCCCAGTTGTGCCACTGTTATTGTGCCCATCTGTGTCCTGCTCTAATTCCACCACTGTTTTTATTTTCTTGTGCCTGCCTGTTCCTTTCGCCTTTCGCTGCTGCTGCCTGTTAGATCTGGCACCATTGGCGTGGGTCTCCATTCTATTTTTTTGCTGTTGCCTCCTGTATTTTTGCTATGTGTTTTGCTGGTCTAGATGCTTTGGGCACTTTGCCTCTGCTATTCAGTGCCAAAGTGCAAGTGCTCCCTATTGTAAAGTGTTGTATAACATTAGTGACTCCATGATTGGCTTATTTGATTTACTTGTCAGACCCTAGTACAGTGCACCTTGTCTGCCCAGGGCCTGTAAATTAAATGCTGCTGGTGGGCTTGCAGCACTGATTGTGCCATCCACAGAAGCAGCTTGTGAAATGTGGCTCAGGCCTGCCATTGCAGCGCCTGTGTGCAGCCTGTGGGCTGCCATGTCGACTTGGCAAGTGCACCCACTTGCCAGTCCCTAAACCTTCCCTTTTCGTCATGTTAGTCACCCCTAAGGTAGGCCCATGGTACCTCCATGGGCAGGGTGCATTGTATGTAAAAGGTAGGAAATGCCCTGATGTGTGTGACATGTCCTGATAGTGAATTACAGCCAATATCGTTTTTCACTATTGCAAGGCTACCTATTCCCATAGGACAGAATGGGCAGTTTGATTATAACATCTTATAATCCTCACTGACTCAGGGAACTAGGTAGAAATTCAAATTTAGTATGCCTGTACTCAGAATGTTAAAATACATCTTTTAGTGAAGGTGGTTTTTACAATCTGTGTTTGAAAATGCCACTTTTAGGAAATAGGTATTTTATTGCCTAACCATCAGCCTGCCTCTGCTAGGTCTGTGTATTTCTTGTCTTGTTTGTGAGTGACAGGGGCTGGGGTGGTTCCAGGAGCCTGGGTGAGTCAGCACTAGGCTGAATAGACCTATCTGCATTTGGAGTGGTGGGAGGAGTAGCACCTGGGCCTGAATAGGGCTGTGCCTACCTTCCACAATGCTGGCTCCACCTTCTGTGGTGCGTCTGATGACCCTGGCCCACACTGACAAAGGAGGAAGTTGTGCACTGGCAGAGTGCACCCAGAACTGGTTTGGACTAGATACAGACACTCTCTGCCTTCAGATACAAAGGATATGTGTGTATAAAAAGGGGGACCCAGACCCCAGAACTTTAGATGACTTCTGGGACTCAAGACGAACCTTTGCCAAGGTGAAGAACCAAGGAAGCTTTTGGAGGAGACTGCCCCGGTGCGGTTTTGCTATTTCTAGAGTTGGCCTGCAGTGGTTACTTTATTGCCAAGGAAAGAAGAAAAGGAACTTTGTGTGTACTTTTTCTATCTTAAGGAAGATCTCCAAGGGCTTGAAGCTGAGCTTGCCTCCTGTTCTGAAGTCTCAGGACACAAAGACTTCACCACTAGCTCACCCTGAATTTCCTTGCTGGGAATTCTACCTGCAGAGAGGTGCCTACTGTTGTTTGGGCCCTCTGAGAAGACTGTGTGTCGCTGGGAGCTGGAAGCGGAACGCAACGAGGAGAAGCGTGTCGCCGCCGCAGCAGTTGCCTTCGCATCGCCGAAGAAGCGTGCCGCCGCCGTCGCATCATCAACGAAGCGTGTTGCCACCGCAGAAGTCGCCGTTGCATCACCGGAGAAGTGTGTCGCAGGGCCTGTCGTGGCTCAGAAGTTACAGAGTTTGCTGCACGGCTGTCTGGCGTGCACGCATCACATTCATCGTTGTCACATCGCATCAAGATGCCATTTTGTCACATCGCACCGGATTGTCACACCGCATCGAGGCGCCATCTTGTCGCATCATCACTGGGCCGCAGTAAGAAACAACGCATCAACTACCCACATAGTTAGGAAGCAAACCTCAACTACCCTGCGCAGCTGAAAGGAACCTATGCATCCACTCCCCTGAGTGTAAGGAACGGCGCATCAACTTCCCTGCGACCCTTTTGCTTGTTTTGCGTGACGCATCTAACGTACTTTGAGAGTAAAGTGTCGCATTTACCATCTACATTGAACTAAGCTATTTCTACCATTTTAAAGTCTATTTTTGATTACAGTTTTGTGGATTTTTGTCGTTTGGTCTTGTCTTAAGTCTAGTAGAAATTACTTATTTTTCTAAACTAGTGTGGTGTCCATTTGTAGTGTTTTCACTGTATTACTGTATGTGTTCAGAAATGCTTTACACACTGCCTCTGAGATAAGCCTGTCTGCTCATGCCAAGCTACCAAGGGAATGAGCAGCGGTTATTTTAGAAGTGTAGCCCCTTACCCGGACTAGAAGCAAGGGTCCCTATATGGTCAAAGATACCTACCTCTGCCAACTAGAGACCCCCAGTTCTAACACTGCCCCTGCGGCCCCTGCGGCCCCTGCGGCCCCTCCCTCCCGGAATTCCGCTGCTCCCGCCTCCCAGCCTCTCCTCCCTCCCAGCCTCTCATACTTAATGGCGGCCGCTGTGGGGAGCACGAGTAAGACCTCCGACCCTCGGTCTAGGTCAACTCTCTCCCCACAGCTCCACTGTGCCGTCTCTTGCCTCCAGACCCTAACCTCCTCCTTAGTCCTCCTTAGGTGGTTCGAAACTGCTGCCTGCTCCTACTGCCCGCTCCAACTGGGACCAGACTGCCTGCAACCACCATAACCTTTCTCTGCCTTTTTTCTTCTTAATATTTCCCTGTTGTGCCACTGTTATTGTGCCCATCTGCGTCTTGCTCTAATTCCACCACTGTTTTTATTTTCTCGTGCCTGCCTGTTCCTTTCGCCTTTCGCCGCTGCTGACCCTGCGACCCCTCTCCCCGGAATAACCCCGATTCCACCTCCCAGCCTCTCCTCCCTCCCAGCTCCCCTACTTAATGCGAGGATGCTGTCTGCTCCTGTGCCTACTGCCAGCTCCAACTGGGACCAGACTGCCTGCAACCACCGTAACCTTTCTCTGCCGTTTTTCCCTGTTGTGCCTCTGTTATTGTGCCTATCTGCGTCTTGTTCTAATTCTACCACTGTTTTTATTTTCGCGTGCCTGCCTGTTCCTTTTGCCTTTCACAGCTGTTGCCCCTGAGGCCCCTCCCCCCCCAGAATTCTCTTCAAGAATTGCCCGGCTCCCGCCTCCCAGCCTCTCCTACCTCCCACCTCCTCTACATAATGGCGGCCGCTGCGCGGTCACACAGCGGACATGTCCAGCGGGCACGCTGCTGGCGGGCCAAAGGCTCACCAAAGGCAAGCCCAACTGCGCCCGTCTGCGACCCGACCGCGGCCAGCTCCAGGTACCCTGGACTTCCCACTACCCATCACTATGACACCACCACCCTCCACGCACTCAACCCTGGAAGACTTGGAGAATGCCAATAGGCCTCGCCGAACTCGACCCACATCTAGTTCTCCTGCCTCCACTGCCGCCAGACCCTCACCGCCACCCCGGCCTCCAACACCGCCAATGCCAGCACCGGCGACACCCTAAAATGCATCCTCCTCAACGTACGCTCCATCCACAAACATGCCATGAAAATCTGGAACCTACTCGACTCGCTCTCGCATGACATCGCCTTCTTCACAGATACCTGGACCAATTCATCCTCCACCCGACATCAGCACCGCCATCCCAGAAGGATACAAGATCCAGATGAAAGACTGCCCCAACCACCCAGTAGGGGGCCACGCCATCGCCCACAAGAGCACCCTCTGCCTCACCACCTCCAGCGAAACCTTCCCCTCTGCCGAACACCTGCACTTCCAGATCCAGACCACCCCCAAAGCCCCACTCCCAGGAACCCTCGTCTACAGAACCCCCGGCCCCCGAACACCCTTTGCCAACACCCTCACCGACTTCATCGCACCCCATGCCATCGCCTCAACAAACTACATACTCATTGGAGATCTGAACTTCCACCTCGACAACCCCAGCGACCCCAACTCCACTATCCTTCGTGACAACCTCGCCAGCATCGGACTTAAACAACTCGTCAACACACCGACCCACAGAGCAGGACACACCATCGCCTCCATCTTCGCGGCAGGAAACAGCATCCAATTCAGCCACACAACGCAGCTGCCATGGACCGACCACCACTGCGTACACTTCTCCATCAACAAACCCAAGGCACCCAAACCAGCCCCACGCCCACCATGAAGGGACTGGAGCAAGGTTACCAACAAGCAACTTAAAATCCACCCTCACCTAAGACAACCCCACCTGGGCACCAAATGCAAACAACACAGCCAGAGAACTCCACACCTGGATCTCCAGCTGTGCAGACAAGCTCGCCCCGCACGCAACCCTGACAGACAAAGCCCCAGGAAAGCCGCCTGGTTCAGCACCGCTCTCGAAGAAGCCAGACGCACCTGCAGATGCCTGGAGAAGAACTGGAGAAACACCAAGACAACCGAAAACCACACCACCTACAAGGACGCCATGACGGACTACCACAACCAGATCAGAGCCACCAAGAGGAACTCCATCCACAACTAAATCCTGGCCAACTCCACCAACTCCAAGGAACTTTTCAGGTTCATTTAAGAATTCACCAACCCATGCAGCGAAGCCACAGACGTCACCCCATCCCAAGACCTCTGAGACAAGCTTGGAACCTATTTCCACCTCAAGACCAAAAACCTCTATGACAACTTCATCGACCATCCACCAGGCGCCACAGACGGCCCCCGAACCCTAGAAACACCAGCTAGCCCACCATCTCGAACAGGACACCGATCACTGCCGAAGACACCCCCTCGACTATGAAAAGCATCCACTTGGGGGCCCCCACTGACACCTGCCCCCCTCACATCTACCACAGAGTGGCAGCCGACATCGCACCCAAACTACAACGCACCACCATCAACACCACCTTCAAAACAGCCACCTTCCAAGATGACTGGAAGCGCGCAGAAGTCAGACCCCTGCTCAAGAAGCTGACCACACCAACCTCAAGAACTATCGGTACATCTCGCTCCTCCCCTTCGCAGCCAAAGTTGCAGAGAAAACAGTCAACAGGAAACTGACATGATTCATTGAAAAGAACGCCGTCCTCGACCTGTCCCAATCTAGATTCCGAAGCAACCACAGCACAGAGTCTGCCCTACTCGCCGCCACAAACTACATCCGCACCCTCCTGGACCAAGGCCACTCTGCAGCCCTCATCCTACTCGACCTATCAGCCGCCTTCGACAGCATATCCCACCGCACACTAGTCGCAAGACTACACAACGCAGGCATACAAGGAACAGCCCTGGACTGGAGCTGACCATTCCTCACCGGAAGAAGCCAAAGGATCAGACTCCATCCCTTCCTCTCCAACCCCATGAAAATCACATGCAGAGTCCCGCTTGGTTAATCACTGAGCCCCACCCTCTTCAACCTCTACATGGCCCCCCTCGCAGCCATCGTCCCACAACACAGCCTCAACATCGTATCCTACACTGACGACAGCCAGCTCATCCTCTCCCTCACCAAAGACCCCACCACTGCCAAACTCAACTTCCAGAAAGGAATGCAAGATGTCGCAGTCCAGATGACCAACAGCTGCCTGAAGCTCAATGACGAGAAAACAGAAGTCCTCTTCCTCTGTACCACCACTTCTGCATGGGACAGCACCTGGTAGCCGACTGCCCTCGGAAACCCACCTACCCCCTCAGGCCACTCCAAGAACCTCGGCATCGTACTCGACTCATCACTCACCATCACTCATCACTCACCCTGACCCGGGATCACTTGCTCAAAATCATTGTTTCTACAACCATTGTACCTTCTCGTGATGTTGCTCATCTTTACCGCACTGTATCCCCCCCTTTGTAGCCCATTATATTCATGTTTATCGTATTACACTCCTTGATTCACTTGTCTGAGAAACATGCAAGTATTCCTGTTGTGTATTCCTACTTGATGTTGATATTGGATCTATGCTCTTCTTTTCCGCATTGTGTACCCCCTTTCGTAGCCTGCTACATACCAGTTTATTGTACTAGTCTCCTTAATTCATTTGTATGGGAATTATGCGACTATTTTTCTGGGATGTATGCGATTATTCCTGTTGTGTATTCCTATTTGTTGTTGATATTGGATTTATGTCCTTCCTTCCTTCCTTTGTAAAGCGCTCTGATATCCTTCAGGATGTTGTTTGCGTTCTATAAACCTTTATAAATAAAATAAATAAACCGACAGGTCAACGCCGTCACCTCCAACTGCTTCAACACCCTCCGCATCCTTCGCAAGACCTTCAAGTAGATCCCCCATGAGTCAAGGAAGACTATGGAAACACACTCTACGCTGGCATCAACAAGTGCCTACTCCGCAAACTTCAGACAATTCGGAAAACCACTGCCAGACTAGTCCTCGGCATCCCCTGACACGAACACATCAGCCAACACCTACGAAGTCTCCACTGGCTCCCTGTGGAGAAAAGAGTCACGTTCAAAATCCTCACTCACGCCTACAAATGCCTACACAACAGACCCAAATACCTCAACAGCAGAATCAACCTCCACGTACCCAAAAGAAACCTCCGATCTTCCAACCTCGCACTGGCCCAAACTCCATGCATCCACAGAACCAGAGCAGACGGAAGATCCTTCTCTCACATTGCAGCCAAGACCTGGAACGATCTACCTGCAGCCATCAGACGCGCCCCCTCACTGAACACCTTCAGGAAGACCCTCAAGACCTGGCTCTTCGGCTAAACAGATCTGCGGACCCCACCCCCCCAGCGCCTTGAGATCCTCATAGGTGAGTAGTACGCTTACAATTCCCTGATTGATTGACTGATTGAATATATCCAACCCCTCCCATGCCTGAGTGCCCCCGGCTGGCTCCCACTCCCCAGGGATGTCCTCCTCCTCATCTTCACAGCCCCTGAACTCCAATACCCCCCGTGCAATTTCAAATCCCCCCTTCCAGCAGCAAAATCCCCCATCCCCAAAAGGTCTCTCTACCCTCTCCCCGTGATTCCCCTCTTAGGTATCCCCTGTCAAACACCGATGGGTCTCTGTCCACCTCAGCATTGACCCCAGCACTTTCTTCCCCACATTCAGGCTGAACGAGGCTATGCATGTGTGCTTTTATTTCAGCACAGCGCTGTGATGTGCTCCCGTTTCCTACCCCCCACCCCCTTTCTACATTTCTTACAACTGAGCCTTCGCTCCTTTCCCTGCAGTTCCGATGGTTCTGATCTCACTCGCCTTGAGCCCCGGAGCTGACAGGACCTTTCCTTTCTCTTTCGTGTCGCTTGCACGCATTGAGCCCCGGTGGCCTGAAACGGCCCGTCCCTGATGGAGCAGGTAAAACTAAATTTTGTATACCTCCTCTAATTTGCATGAAATTAATTACATAATCATTTTATATTCCAATGACCTGTTTGCAGTGAAAATGTATTAATCAACTTTTTGCACCTTGATAAACACAAGATATACGTGAGACTAAAATGCTAATTGCATGGCAGAACAATTAATTAATTAATTATGGTACGCAAACTAATCATAGATTGTGGTGAAATAGAAAATTGCATGATTTACGTTGCTTTGTGATTGTTTGTGCTTTTAAAATCATCAAATGGTAAGTATTATTGCTTTAAATGTTGCTGCAGCTAGGAAATACTAATATATAATGGGGTTAGTGTGGGTTTAAACATCATAATCTTCATTTCTATATTTTAATTACTGTTATGTCTGTTTTTGCTTAAGTTGGCATTCGGGCCTACTAGGCCGCTGTACCCAAGATGGCGTTCTCTGAAGCAGATGCCACCATGTGAGCGCGATGATTTCTGCGCATGTCCAGATGAATCTGGAGATCACCAAATAACCCGAGCTCTGGACACCGTGTTCCCTGTCAAGGATAGGGACTTGTTCGCCTGCCAACAGATGACTATGTGGGAAACAGCAGAAAGGACAATACAGAACCTGTGAAAAGATGACTTTTTACATTGAACTGTTACATTCGCTGCTCTCGCCTGGGAAATATAATGAAACTTTATAGATTGTGCCATCCAATGCCAAGTCATCATGAAGAACCAGGTTTGCCCTGGGAATCATTTAATAGCCTACTGTCCAATCAGAAAAAACAATTCTACCCCAAATGTTGCATGTTAGTATGAAGTAAGACGGAAAAGGGGTATAAAATGCCTCATCCGCCATTGGGTGTTGTCAATAGCTTTTGATTGTTCATGATGTTAGGTTGCATTGAGCTGTTGGCGATTTGTTGGTTTGCCTTGGGTTTATTTTGCGTACGGGAGGAAACTTGCAGTGCATCCTATATTTCGCCTGATGGTTTGATCCTTTGCTGGGGGTGAGACAGCCTGTCCTGGGAGTTGTACCTGAGAATGCGGATAACTCTCTGTTTGATCGGAATCCATCATCGTTGGCAAATTGGTAATTAATTGACTGTGTTTTCTAAATTCATGTTTATTTACTAAATGTTTGATTTCTCTTTTAACAAAACTACATTTATATTATGATCTGTAGTGAATAAATGCAAACGCAAAGAAATGTATTATTAGATAAATACAATTTGAAATAATAAGAAAGTGGTTTGTGGTTCTTTAATAAATTACAGAAAATACCAAATGTTTCCTAGGCTTTAATTGTGTTTTAACTGGTTCTAATTCACCATCAACCAGTCCAACTGGTGGAGTGCCTTGATGTTAAGGTCAGGGTTCTGAAGATGTATATGTATAATATGTATATAATATAAAGCAAATTAATCTTGATGGGTAATAAGGTACCCACATGTCCAGCGCTTTTCTCCTGTGTACAGATTCAAGTGAGATTTATTGAATTGCGAGTGTGTGTTGGTGTTATGGGCCCCACCAATGAAGGAGTGTATGAATGAGTTATTGTGATTAAGAATCTGTGACATAGGGAGAATATGTAAATGTTGTCAATTTTGCGCTGCATCACCCACAATCTCCCGTTCCGGAGCCTCAGACGCTGTATAAGGCCCCAGCTAAACAAACGCATTCGGGCCGCTCTTCTAGCATATGAGCGGTCCTAACACTTACCTCTTCAATTTTCGACCTCTTGGGAGAGGTAAATGCCGCCACCGCGGCAGCCACTCACGCTGACGCCTGCCAATGTGGGCACGATGGGCCCGATGCTCCCGGTGCTAACAAGTCGCGCCACCCAGCCTCACTCAGAAGCTGCATTGCCTCGAGGACATGGGAGTCTTCCATGGTAAGACTACCTAAAAATGCTCCCTGCAGAAACGCTGGACAATATCTGTGGCCCAGCACAAAAACGAACTTCCCTGCTGCTCCCAGCCACCAGGTCACCAAACCTAAAATGGTGGCTGGGAGTGGACCCCGCTGGCCCTTATAGTTGGGCTACTTTTGGGCTATTATTTGCTCAGCCCACATTACAAAATGTCCGGTGCCTGGCCAGCCCAACCCCTCCCAAAATGCCCAGGGGGCAGATCTTTTTGCGCTTGGCTGCGCTCAAACTCCCGTTCCGCGGATGAACCGGCTCCGCCATAAGAAACAAATCAAGACCCAGCACAGTGTCGAGGAAGAAACCTATGGAAATCAGAAACCCCTGTGGAAGCCAAAAGCAATCGATATCTGTCTTAAATCACACATGGTGGCCTAGATATGCTAGTCACATCATTTCATAAAAGTCTCTCTTTTAAAAAGATGTGCTCAGCTTCCAGCGAGATGAAAAATAGCCAAGATCACACATTAACAGAGCTGCCACTATTGACTGATCATTTTCAACACTGAAGTCAGGTAAAGTGCAATTTATTGATAAACGAATAAAACTTCAGGTCCCACCGAGATTTGAACTCGGATCGCTGGATTCAGAGTCCAGAGTGCTAACCATTACACCATGGAACCAGCTGGAAGCTCTGCCCCCACACAGAGGTATTCCCTGCAGGCAGGAAGTGGAGGGAGGGGGGCAGTTGGGATTCTTCGAATTTTCCACTTCTGATTTCAGTCACTTTAAATACCCGCCCCTCCCCTCACTCCAGGCTGCCAGTCACTGCCTGCTCCAAAAATAATTTGGTAAATTCCGGGGGGGGGGGGGCGCTGCCATCATTGGCAAGTTCACAAAGCTGTTTTTCCCAACTGCGTTGCTACGAAATAACCATGGGGCTCAGAGAGGACCCCTTTACTATGAGGCTTCCCCGGGGCCTCGAGCGCCTGCTGTGTTCACTGCAGTCTCCTCACACCGTGGGTGGGCGGTGTCTGCTGCCGCTGCTCTGTCCCAGGGCGCCACATGTCTGTTCTGTGCCTCGGGCTGATAAGACTTTGTTTCGGGGAAGCGTTGATTTTTGCACATTACCAGCGCCTTGAGTACATTTGCAATGCAATCTGAAAGGCCATCTCCCCCCCTCCCCCTTCCGAACCTTCAAACTGCAATCAGGGCAGGCCCCCTCGTGCTCTCGTAGTGCGCCCACTGCTGCCGAGGAGCACAGTGGGCGGCAGAGGGCGGCCAGGGAAGGGTTAAACCAGGAACACTTTTCGAGAAACACAAATATAGCGTTTTGATTACAGTTGGGTGGGGAGAGAAACTGAAGGTAGAAAACCACAAATGATAGTTTGTTTTGATGTTTATACTACTCAAGCAGCTCAAGACATGAGAGGGGCCACCGGCCATTCCTCACTGTTCAGCCAGAGCGTGTTGCTGCATCAGGGGTTAGCGTTGCACTTAAGGCAGCCAATAAGGTCAACCCATCCTTAGCTTCACCTTGATAGAAGGCGAAAGAGAGGACCAACCAGGCCCCTGAATCTCACCCACGCCCTATTTTGGCCGGCATTAACTTTATGACACGATCTAGCCTAGCGTGACCAGATACCCGCAGTTGGCGCTTTGCGCTTTTCTGGCGCTATAAACATAATTTATTTTTAAAATAATGTATCCGGTTCCGTACATCTGCTTTTTGTCGTTTTGATTTCTCTTTGAATATTAATTTTCTCTATTTTATAAATTGCAGTGTAAATGTTATTACTTTGTTTATTCTACTTAATAATTGTTTGGTACTAAAACATGTTTTACACTTGTTTCTCCTAAGTGAAACGTGTCTGTCCTGTGCGACTGCTACCAATGGTTGAGCTCAGGTTTAAATTACTGAGACCCAGCTGGACCCAGAAAGGAATAGTTCCATTATTACTTCAAGAGGACACAGTGAAACATTTGGCTAAAATGCTCCCAGATAATCATTATGTACAAAAACAGGCTTTCAAGAAATGGGATTATTTCCAATCCAAATCTGGGGAAATCATGGAAAATGTTTTTTTTTTTTCTATACAAAAATGATGGCTATTTGTGGGGGAAATGGGGGCCCTTTGTGTGAAAACTTTGTACAAGATATGCTTTTGTGCACATATCCAAGCTCTAGTTTAACAAGAGCGGCTGCAACCAAATCTCTTGCACGCAAAAATAACAAAAGTGTAAGTGTTCACGAAGCGGAAATTATTTAAAATGTGGAAAGCATGATGATCGGGATTTCTACTTTATTATTCTTTAATTTATATGGGTCGGACCTCGCAAAAACCATCAAAGCGCATTGGATGAACCTTACCTCATATGCAGATGATACACAGCTGATACTGGCTGTCAGAAATGATGGGGAAGCAGTGGCGGAAAGTTTCAGAGCAGGTATGCTGGCCATAGGTAACTGGATGTCAGCAAACTGTTTGAAACTTAACTCCGATAAAACCGAGGTGGTCACTTTTGGCCATCTCAATCCTAGCTGGTCCCCAACTTGGTGGCCTTCTTCCTTTGGAGCGGTACCCAAACCGGTCACGAAGGTGAGAAATTTGGGAGTCATCTTTGATGACAATCTAAATTTCATGGCTCATGCCAATCAGACGGCCTCCACGGCATTCCATAAATTACGGCTGGTCAGGAAGATTCTTCCTTTTCTTCCCAAAAATGTGGGAAAGACATTGGTCAGCGCTTTGGTCCTGTCAGCATTGGATTACTGCAATGGCTTGTTCGGTAATGCGCAAGTCAGGATTATCAAGAAAATGCAGACAATCCAAAATGCAGCAGCCAGACTTCTTCTTAATATTCCTAAATTCAAGCCAATAGCTGAGACTTTGAGGAGTCTCCACTGGCTTCCCGTTAGGAATAGAATTAAATTCAAAACATTATGCATTGTCTACAAGTCACTACACCATCAAGCGCCTCAATTCTTGTGTGACCATCTGGTTCCATATGTTCCTACTCGAACGCTACGATCAGCAAGACTGTATGACCTGGTAGTGCCACGGACTAGGCTGGTCAATTGGGGAGACAGACGCTTCTTAGTAGTCGCCCCAAGACTATGGAATACACTCCCGCAAACCGTAAGATCCTGCCCAAATCTCATGTCCTTTAGGAAGAAACTGAAGACATGGTTATTTAACCTCTAAAAACTCATAAGATCACTCAGGAGAGTAATAATAGTACAGCGCCGAGACGCCTGCGGGCATTTGTTCGCGCTTAATAAATGCTAAAAATAAATAAATAAATAAATAAATAAAATCACATTTTTCTACACACAATCTTAACTATACATCAGTACCTAAAACACCAATTGTAATAATTTATAGAATTATAGATGGGTAACAGTGAATTATGGGTATGTTTTTCACCCAGGGGTTCTGGGTGGCATTAAATAGTCAAAAAGAGCAAAACACGAGTTGTCTATGATGGTATTCAGAATCCAGAGGTGAAAAACATCCCTGTATTCACTTTTTACCCATGTGTAATTTTATGTTATGTATGGACTTCAAAATCAACCTGACCCTGCTTGCAACTGCTACGCAGTGACAGAGGAGTAGTGGAGGAGCTACATATGACATGGCCTCTGCTATGTATCCCCGTCGCAAAAGAAAAATAAAAATAAAATCCTTAGCTGCCATCCCTGAGCAGCTCCCCCCCCCCCCCCCCGTCTCTGCCTGCTTCCCCCGCCTGCTGTTGTGCTTTCAGCTTTCATTCTAAGCAGAGAAGCAGAGGTGGCTGACAGGCTCTCAGAGGGGTCAGTCAGTCAGGACTGGAAGGCACAACAGTGGGAATCCAGTTTTGCTATCAACTGTTGTGATGTCATAGATTATGAGATACCAAAACTGAAATAAATGATAGAGGCTCACTATGAGAGCATACATAACAAAAGGAATGTAAAATAGTGTTAGGTGAACTCTAAATCGTCTTTGACACTATCTACTCTTAACCTGTGGTCCGACGATCCGTGCGGCTTCGCAACACCTACTCAGGGGCTCCATGACTGCTTAGAAAATTAAATAATATTAAAACTTTGATATGGTGTATATAAATAAAGATGCTAAATGTAAAACTCAAAATGTTAAAATGTTTCGTAAATGAGAAGGAATTTATATTGGGGACTACAAATGAAGCTTGCATCCTCAGATCGGTACTGTGGAAGATGAGTGGCCTCAATTGAATTTAAGAAACGCTCCGACCTTCCCATTGAAAATACAATTTGGATTTTTTATATTTGTTTGTGAAATAAATAAAATATTTAAGTACTTGTGTATTTGTTTGATGACTGCTTGTTTATTTATGTTTGTGCATTGTTTTACGGTTCAAATCCACAAAATTGTTTAGGCTGGGGTCACTGGATTCCAAAAATTACTCTTGGGGCCGTGGTGGCCGACACAAACAAACACAAGCGGGGCTTGTGGAGAGGGTGCCGGGGGCAGGAGGCGAATGGGGGGAGTGCGCAGAAAGGGAATTAATAAGGATAATTTATAAACAAACACTTAACTGGTGCTGCTGGCTGCCTCACTCTCCTCTGCTGCCAGTTCCTGGTCCCAGAAGTCCCTGGGACAGTATCACAGACTCCCCATCCAATCCCTGCACTGCGCCCAGCATGAGAGCAGCGTGCGGACCGGCCTGAGCGGGTTGGATTAATGCTCGCTCAGGCATAGTGAGTCGGTGCTGTTTCTCCGACCCAGCTAAATACTGGCAACAATATCCACTGTGATTGGCACCCATGGTCTCCTTGCTAATTCCCACTCCTCTTCTTTAGCCTGAATGTCTCTGTGGAATAGCTTATAAATATCCAAATTCTGTTTTTTGTTTGGTCCGAAACATGTGACCCCAAGGCCATAACCAAACCCATATATGGCAGCTTCTTTGTATGATGAGCGTCATCCTTCTCCTCATCTCCCTTTTGAGCCCCCCTTTTTCTTTATCGATCTTGTTATCACATTGTAGTTCCCTATCACACCTACATCCTTCCTTTGTTTTCTTTGTCCCAACTGTATGGTCCTCGTTCATTGTGTCTTTTTCTCTTACCACCTTATCTCTCCCATCAACATTAATTACACCATCACCAACCCCCACTGAATTTGGTGTAAATTTAACAGGTTCTTGATCATGGGCATTCCATTCCGACCACCAAGAACGTTTCTTTCTTTGCTCAGGAGGCACTTCCCTGTTCGCTTACCAACTCCCTAGTGTCCTTCCTCTGCAATAAGTGGTGTTCCTGACGTCTGCTCCTGACTACTGGAATGCACCAAATCTTCCTCTGTACACCGTTAAACTTTAAGTCCCTTCAGTCATCATCTTCTGCCTCACCTCTCCTCAATTGGTCTGCGGATACAGTCTCCAGACCTATCTGCTGGTACCAGACTTGCCTTGCCCCCCAGGCCGCTCAAATCTGAGAGGCCTCCATTGCCAGTGGTCACTAGAGCTGTAGCGACCCCTACCTGAGCTATCTGTCCTGTCTTTCTACTGCTGGTATCCAAACACACTGACTCTTTGTCTTTACAATCTTCCACCTGCTTGTATTTGTCCGTGAGCATCTGGCCCCTGGCTATAAAATTGATCAGAATATGAACTGCTGAATATTTCGCCTCTTTCCCTCCAGTGACATCATTCTCTACACATTGCCTCCAAATCCGTCAACTGCGCAGCCTCTCCTGTTGTTTGTCTCACTTCAACTACCACACTGTGACCATGAGGAATAAAAAATTAGCTAGCATTCGCGCCAAGAATTTTCAATTCTATTAAGGACACGGAGGCTTCGCATTATGCTTCTCTTTCTTTTATTTGCTACTCACAGCAGCCAATGAAAATCGTTTTGTATGCACATAAAACTACATTTCCCATGATGCTTGTCCATACATCACATCCTGTACAGACCTATAAGAGCCACAGTATCCTGTTTCTGTTCCTCTTTCTTTGCTCGAACCTTGGCGGTCAATAACATTAACCTCAGTCCAAAATAAGAAACATGAGTCCCCACAATCATCCTCCAACATGGAAGAACCATAACCAAACTGGAAAGTTTATATCTTCTAAACCAGAAGTACTTCTGCTCCGTCTTCTTTTCCAGAACTTGAAAGGAATGAGACAGGGAAAAACCCGTAACTTCGGCTTATACAGAATATCAAATACATGAGGGTGGGTAATTTATTATTAATATTGTAATAAAAACCGGGTGGGATAATCCTGTGTCCTTAATAGAATTGAAAATTCTTGGCGCGAATGCTAGCTAATTTTTTATTCTATTACAGGACCGGAGGCTTCGCATTATGCTAGTTTAACGCTTATCAAAACACAACTACAACTACATCACCCACCGGTTTATAACAACAGTTCAAATGTAGACTTAGAAAAACTAAGCAACAGATCTCCAGATGTCTGGAACGGTAAAAGTCATCATATAACATTGAGACGCCATGGCACCACGATAGAAGGTGCCCCAAACTTAGGGTATGAATACCTACTTCCGTCAGTTGACCGTAACCTCCTGGCTATAAAAGCCGCAGGCACAGTTTTAAAACGTATGTAATATGGTCACCCATCAGGGCGAACATCCTTTGTAAGCCGTAAGGCAATGAACCCCACATAAGTGCAGTAACTGGAACACACAATTTATAACAGTTCTAGACAAAATGTCGTACTAAAGTAAACTCCCTCTGGAGTATATACTGTACCTATAAATCCAGGGTCTTTCCATCGTAGAAACACCGACAGGTGGCTAGGCTTAAAAACGTAGGACAGAGAAAAATAGTTATCAACGGATCAGGAGCCGTTGATCTAAGAAGTAAAGAACTATAGAACATGCCACAGAGGGGAATTTTTTGTTGATTTGGGAGGTTGACTGGCAGAAAAAAACGGCCGAACGGCCATTGCGAACTAAACGATATGCCAAGTCTTATGACATTAGTACTGAAAAACCATTCACAAAATGGAGAATTCAGCCCCCACAGAAACCACGCGTTGTGTACTTACCGGCGAACCCGGCCTTCCCATGTTAAAGACCATTGTGTGTGATTAGAATGACTCAGATTTGGGAAAAGAACGAATGCAGCGTGTCTGGAACCGGCCATTGCCAGTGGAGCCGAAAAATCTGTATGTCCTAAGGAATAGCTGCCCCATTGACCACCGAGAACCGTGCATGAGGGGCCTGGAGGATCGTGGAGAGGCACAGTCGCAGCCTGACACAAGGATTACGGGAAAACAAGGTGGGCTTCCATAAGGGGGATGCCAAGATTGCTTCCGCCAGTCGGCGTGATATTGTATCCTGCTCATTGAATTGACATGAACGGAGGGGAGCATAGGTCAGTTACACTGACAGTCGCGGGACAGGGCGTTAATCGTGTTACTGATGGATCTGGCTCCAGATGTTGTAAGTGGCGAAGTAGTCCTGACGCTAAAAGGTCAGTTGGACAAGGACTCTGAAAAATCCCACAATCACTGAATCTCATTCGGTTGAAACTGCCATTCGCTGTAATCTAGGAGATACCCGGGATATCAATACGCCACAAAGCGCAACTGTTGTGGAATGTATTCTGAAATGACCTACTCAGATGACTGAGGCAGAATGTCTAAAATCCTTCACTATCTCCACGAGGAAGATGACCTCATACCTTCCAACTTGCTGATGGTCCACACTGCCAAGAAAGTGAAAATCAGAGAAAATATCCGGAAGTGAACACCTGACCTGTGGTTAGGAGTCTGCACCCTAAAATATATGTTAATGTTAGTGATTCATCACGCGCACTACTGCTCAGAGAGCGTGTCCAGACAGAGAACGTAAAACAGGGAAGACAGAAGTATAGGCAGAAGGGGACAAGTTTAGTTGAACTAAGAAGGTCTTGAGTCTGATTCTGCAATCGTATCCAGTAGACGGTAGCGCCTGATCGCATATTGGATAGGATATGTAAAAGACCTGTGAGGGAAGGTCCGAAATGAAGTGGAAAGGGGAGGGAAGAAACTTTGACAAAGGAGGCGAATAGCACAAGTACTCTGACAATTCACAATGGAATCGGAACTCCACCGTCCGGGACGGACAAGGGAACAAGACAATCCTGGAAAGTTCTAACCCAAAACAGAAAGGCACTGAATATATAGTTGAAAATTGTGAGCCTAAGAGCTAAGTCTATGATAAGATGAACAGATATATATATATATAGATGAGATGTAAACTCATTACGGAAGCGGAATTTAATTTCCTGAAAAAAGATAACCCTGTTATCCCCACGCTGTACTTTATCCCCAAGATACACAAGGATCCTCTTAAACCCCCGGGCAGACCGATAATCTCAGCACGGGATGGTATGTATGAGAAAACCTCCCAATATATTGACTATTTTTTACAGGACTTTGTTAGATCATTGGATTCATATGTACAGGACACCGGGGATTTTCTACGGAAGATCAATGAAATCCAATGGAGAGATGGCTATTGGATGTTAGCTTTGGACGTAACATCACTGTACACCAGTATTAGCCATGATGACGGTATCCAGGCCACCAAATACTTTCTTTCGCGCAAACCTACTCAGTTTGAGAGTCACAATGCTATGCTAATTGAGATGCTTGAACTCTGCCTCCTTAATAACAACTTCATGTTTAACAGCTTGTTATACCGGCAATTGAGGGGCGTAGCAATGGGGGCTAGCTTTTCCCCAAGCTACGCCTGCCTCCACATGGGTTACTGGGAGGAAACTATCCTTTGCCATGATTATGCACAGTGCCTCAGAGATAATGTTGTCGTATGGCTGCGGTTTATCGATGATTTATTTGTAGTATGGAAAGGTTCACTAGAGGAGGCACATGGGTTTATTGAGAGTATAAATGTGAATAATCTCAACCTCCAATTCACTGCCACGTGTAGCCAAACTCATGTCACTTTCCTGGATACCAAGGTATACACCTATGCGGGCAAGCTAGAAACTAGGCTACATCGTAAACCCACTGCAGGCAACACGACCCTTCACGCCACGAGAGCACATCCACCCCACCTCATTAATAGCATACCCTATGGGGAGATGTTACGGTTGAAGAGAATATGTAGCAATGACAATGATCTCCGGACAGCTCAAGAGCAAAGCAAACTTAGGTTCAGGGCGAGGGGTTACTCGGTGAACATCATTGAAAGTGCCCTAGTCAGATCCAATGCACTCAATCGTGATGATCTGTTAAAACCCATTAGTGGAGTTACCAGCAACATGTTGTTGCCCAACAATCAAGAGGAGGCCAACAAAAATTCATGCCACAATTTTAGGATCATCATGGGCTTCAGCAAACAACAAGCTGATTTACGTAAAATCATCAACAAAAACTGGGCCATTGTACGTAGTGATCCTGTCTTAGGTCCCATGCTCCCACATCAGGTTACCATTACACACAGCCGAGCCCCCACTATGAGACAAGCATTGGTCAACACGAATCCTGAAACCATTGACAAAACGTCTTGGCTACAACTCAATAGTGGTTTTTACAAATGCAAAACTTGCAAAGCTTGTTCACACGGTGTCAATACTAAAACTTTTATTGATCCTTTCAGTAACAGACAGCTCAGGATTAATAAATTGTTGACATGTAAGACTGAATTTGCTATATATGTCCTCACTTGTCCATGCAACCTGAAGTACATAGGCAGCACGAAACTAGCGGTACACAAACGCATTTTACAACACTTGCGTGCGATCACCAACCAAGACAACACCTACCCCGTGGCTCGTCATTTTAGAGAAGTTCACAGTAGTGATAACAAGGGTTTAAGCTACTATGTTATTGACTGCATTGAACCCAGTAGAAGGGGTGGGGATCGCGAGTCCAATCTCCGCAAATTGGAAACACGGTACATCCTGCAACTTAACACTAAGGTCCCCGCAGACTTAAACATGACAGAGGACTTGCATACATGCTTGGGTTAATTTTACATTTTTATACTGCTTTTTAATGGGAAACCTTTTATCTAATGTGTTCTTAGCCATTTTTTACTAATTTTAGTCATTTGTCTTAACCTTATGAAATATGTAATTTTTGGTTATTTATTTAGTATTTTACTATTTATTATTGACAAAGTGTACTTTTCTTATGTAAAATTTGCGTGATTTGCACATCTCGATCCCATTATGGATTCTTGTGTTCCCTTGCCTATGACTCAACCTCGCACTCATTACCACCCATAAGCTGTCTATTTGACTAAGGTAGCTGGGTCATTCTGGCATAGCAACAGGATCCACCGCTGTCCTTTTGCTGTGAATGATCCCTCTGTGAATTAGCTAATTCTCTCCACACGGAGTCTATTTTATCCGTGATATTGCCTATTATGCTGCCCACCTACCTAATATGTGTTCCCTCAATTGTTTACCATATCCCTGTGCTACATCTGGATGAGAACTGCATTTTTTCATGCCCATATTACTTAGGACATGCAGTATTTCTAAGCATTTGAGCTCAGGCACTTTAATTGTATGTTTATTTGTATGTTTACATTTTATCAGTATAATTTTCTTGCACTATTCACTTTACTATTTAGATTGGTCTATGGGGCAACCTGGATTATTCTCTTAAAAAAAAAATTTTATCTCAAAATTTTTTTTTACTATATATTTATATATTTATATATTTGTATATATGAGATATGCAGTATTATGTCATTACGGTCTGACGAATACTCTGTGAATTCACTTATTGGTATCATGGTAATCCTGAGCAACTGGTTATCCACATTTCCATGCCTCACAGTTGACAGTTGCTCCCATCCTTTCCAGACTTTCAGAGCATTTATGCCGACATTGTAACTCATTACTTGCTTGATTATTTATTTATTTATTTACATGTCGATTTAGGATCACTTGTAAATCTGTGATTGGATATTTCTTCTCTTTTTACCAATGATGTTGTATCCTTTTCTGTGTCTATGACCGCACACGCAGGTGATTCCCCCCATGTGACCAACAATTTCACTTTAAATTTGTAACTTCACGAGCTAATAGCTGTCATGTGATCAAGGCTCCACGGAGCCGAAACGTTATGGCCGTCGCTCTGGGTAATAAATGAAACCAGCACCATTACCAGGCTCGTGTACTTACTTCTTTGGCAGTTGAAGGACTTTCAAGGCTGATGGGAGTAGTCTTCTTGATATATATATATACATATATATATATATATATATCCCGGTAAACATGATCTGAAGGCCGCTCTGTTCCCATAAGGGAGCAATTGCCGATTTTAGTAAGGTGATGAAGCAGTAGGGCGTGGAGAAATATGAAAGGGAAAAGGCCAAAGACTCCAAATAACTGTTTCACATCGAATCAGCAGGAAACGACGGAGGGAAGGAAAAAAAGGGGAGGGGATAGCCTAGCTGGGCACCCTGCTATGAAAACTGGCATGTTATGATCTGGGTGAATAGTTATGGCCGCGACGGCGGCTAGCTATACAGTGCTAGAGACTGTAATTCCTGAGGCCCTGTAGACGACTCCAGGATGGAGGTATCCCGAGTGTCAACAAGTTCTTCCAGGAGACTTTTCTGCGCTCCGTCATAATAGATCACATCCTCCTTAAGTCTCACCCATGTAAAGTTAGGGGTGTGTGTAAAAATTGTAGTGCAAAGCACAACGTCACGGAGGAGTAGAGGCGGAGCCAACCCAATGCACACGAGAAGTAAAAAATAATGTACCTAGCTCCTCAGCAAAGCTGTAGTCTAAATTATTCCAGCCCAAAGAAGGGCGTAAGAGCCATATATAAATATCAGGAGCGTGTGCGCACTCCAAGGGCCAGCCTGTTGTTGCAGTCGGGAAGGCGTAAAAGAAAAAACTGCTCCGTCTAATGTATGAGGCCTTATAAGCCTCGGAGCGAACGGGGGACGCGTGCGAAGTGCGTAACTCAAACGTCCAAATATATCTACATATATAGCCCAATTGGGCTACGACCTCGGAGCGTGATCGACTCCTTCCCGCACTCGGCAACTAGGGAAAGCCTTTCGCGGTTAAGCGCGATGATGCGCAGCGAACATAAAATATTGCTGACATCCATCAGAGAAAGTACTTTCTCTGAAAAAAAATAAAAATTATTTTTTATTTCTTTACTTCAGGAAAAATATTATTGAAAGAGGAACGTTATCGAAAAACACCAGGAGTTGAACACATAACCTTGAGAATCTGAGTCAGATACCTCAACCACTACATCACAGCGACTCGTTAGGAACGCTGTTGGCAACAGCGCGGTATCCCCGCTCCCGAGGGGGGGGGGGTCATGATTGTTTGCGCCCAGCCAGGCAAATCCGTGTAATGCTAACGCGCATCTTTGCACCCGCGGGAGCCTCATATGCTGTACCCGGGGCAACTACATAGTGCTATCACGCAGTAAGAAGGAAGGTATCAGGTTGCCTTACAGGTGGGACTTAAACTCACAAGCATTGGCTTGGAAGGCCTGTGCCTTATCTCCTAGGTCACCGGGGAATACATCTACCAAGCATGGAGTTTCAAGCGTGCCTCGCGGTATGGCGCCTGTTCCCACAATTGCTAATAAAAGCTTTAGAATACATAACACAACCGTACTAGACAGTAACCCATTAGGACTATACACATGAAAACGTGAAAGTAAGCAGGCTCTGGGCACATCTGGCCAATGAGAGGAGTCTTGCCCTGAAAGAGCGTGTGGGCTAAGTGCTGTTTAAATTACTATTGCTTATATTTTCCATTGAGAGAAAAACAAATACATTGAGATACCAGGAATTGAATATGTAACCTTGAGAGTAAGAGTCGAAAACCTTAACCATTAGGCCAGTGACTCAGCATGGCACACTGCCGTAAAACTGGCTATGCATATTATAAAGAATACGAGCTCGCAGGTCGGATTCGATCCTGCTTCCTTTACATGCAGAAATGCCGAAAACAAAGCGCGAGTAGTGCGGTGAAGGAAAAAATGGCGGGCGTGTCTGCTTAAACTGTAATTGCGCCGAAGGCAGCGCGGAGCTCTGAGGCCAGCAGGGAGGGAAGCGAAGCCAGATCGGGCCACCAGTGTAACGATAACCTCCCGCTGCGAGCCGCTCAAGACGCTCGCAGGCCAACGGGAATGAAACAATGCCCGGTGGGGCCACCCGCAGTAATCACGCCACTGCTCCCAGGGGGAGCGCCTCACAGATCCCGCCGCTCCCAGCAGGAGCTTCTCAAGATGCCCGCAGGCTGAAACAGGATAGCGTCAGCGAGAGCTAACGCGGGAAAACAATTTCCCAACATTTATCAGATAATGTACCATTGCCTATACATTTATTTCAGAAATCACAACCATTGAAAAACAAGGATGACATAATTGGTTACAGTGCGAGATCGTGCACATACTCAAACACAATTAATGAACCTAGCGCGATATAAGCGCAAACATAAGTGCAAGATCGCAAAGTCAATTTAACAGTCAATTAAGACATAAATCACAATATAATGTGTTGTACACTTAACTTCCTGCGTGAGCAGCAAAGAAAGAGGAACAGAAACCGGATACTGTGGCTCTTATAGGACTGTACAGGATGTGATGTATGGACAAGCATCATGGGAAATGTAGTTTTATTTGCATACAAAACGATTTTCATTGGCTGCTGTGAGTAGCAAATAAAAGAAAGAGAAGCATAATCCGAAGCCTCCGGTCCTGTAATAGAATCGGGGCTGGTAATTCCTCATTCTCCAAATTTACATGAACTTTACCATTGGGAACTACTTTTCCCATCATCCCACCTTCAAAAGCATCATTGTTTCCAGAAAATTAAGCTTGTTCAGTACTCAGCGCCACCTGCTGGCTCACCTGCATTATTGTGTCATTATTAAGCTCCCTGTACCCAGGCCAACCCACCTTCTCAATGATCCAAACTTCTTCCCAACCTGCCGGCTGACTGTCCTGATGCCACTGTTCTTTTGTTCCTTCCCCTGCTGATCTCAGCTTGACTCCGTCCTTCTTCTTATGACTGGAAATGTGTTCCTGCTGCAGGTGCGGCCACGGATTCCAGACTTCCCGGTGCTCACCATTGCCCCACGCCATTTGCCAAACTTCAATTCTCCAGGTCGGCTGTCATCCCTCTTGGAGGGAATATTTCTCTCTACACTGTGGTGTCTTGTTGGACACGTTCTAGAGTTCCAGCATAGATTAGTTTACCAGCCACTCTTTTGAGGGCTGACATTTACACCCACCCCACACCCAATCAACAAAGGTATCACCGGTCTGGTGACCCTGCCAATAAAAGAGCCCAAGTGAACATGCATGTGGCCAGTTACCAGTACAGCAGCTATGTGTCTGTGTCACTCATTTGCATAGCATGTGGGCCCAAGGCCCACAACACCACATTGGCGATGAGGATGCAATCCATAACCACGCATACAAAGCACAATAGACCACACCTGCAGGAAACAAGAACAACGCGACCCGCAGTAGAGGAAAGCTGCTGTGGTATTGTGACAAGTGGCTGCAGTTCCACCTATTGGCAAACGGGGTTACCACTCCTAAACAAAGCACTCAGTCTACAGAACGAGGTGGCCTGACGGGCTTTAAGTTTGCTAAAAGACAACTTGCACAGCCGCCTGCATGGCAATCAATGGCCCGCTGTGCCCCTCCAAGCACAGGAAACGGGAGAGCTCCCCCTGCACTCATGCATATAGGGCCCTTGGCAGATGTATCTGCAGCAGGAGGAAACCCCGACTGCCTCCAGCGGAGAGTGCGTCACATCTGTAGTGCCCTGGTACCTGCACGAGACAGAAGATGTGCAGGTAGCGTGAAGAGCTCAGCACTAGCACCGCACCAAGAACAGCAAGGCACAAGGTGAGCCCAGCAAGGCAACTTCAGCGCACACCCTCTAGAGGCTGGCTGCCGCTTCCTAAAGAAACAACCTGACTTTGCCTTGATGGAGAGACCCGCCAAGAGAGCGACAAATGCCCTGGTTGGCTGCCTGTTATTGTTGCAAGGAAAGGAGAGACTGCAAACCCCTACAAAGAGCTCCAAAAAGCTGAAAGCTGACCCAGCCAAGAAGTCTGCCAAGAGTCCTGTGAAGCCAAGGGCAGCCAAGCAGCAAAGCCAAAAATCTGCAATCCATGTTGGTCAGCCAGCAAGCCTACAAAATGCACAAGAAGGTATGTTGCTCGTCCGTGCCCCCAGTGGCTGTCCAATGCCACAGCAAGCAAGGAGAAGAACAGGCACCCAGGGGGTGAACAGCCACCACCACAAGGTAAAGAACAGGCACCCAAACCACCAGCAGAGGGCACTCGCTGAGCGACTGTCCACTAGCCCCACCACGGCCCAGCCGGCAATCCCCAGCACAGAATGGCCACCAATGCTCATCATTGCACATGTCTCACCTAGTGACCGACCCTGCCAAGCATGCCTTCACTTAGGCAGGACCCAGTACTGCAACAAAGTAGTCTTGAGGCGCAAGCACTATGCCCCTGAGTGAAGAAGAGAAGATGGAAGGAAGGTGACCCTCCATCCATGGAGCAGGTAACCAAGAATATCCCTGAGGAAGGAATAGGAACTGTGATTGATCCATAAGGAAAGACGATGCAGGTGAACAGGGAGCCAGCTGAGGGCACCCTCAGAGACAATGGCAGTCATAAAAAGGGCCTGGTTGCCTACCATAGGCCTGCCAGAGATGCTGCTGCTGATGTCATGAGGATGAACACTGGCACTGCTCTCCACAATGAGACAAGCAAGTAGCTGCCTGCCATCTATCCGGTACCCATACCCAGTGCCACCAGCGCTCCCCAGAGACAAGAAGGGAGAAAAGGCCTAGCGTGGCCTGAATGCAGAAAGGAGAGAGTCTACATCTCAACTGCAAAAGCACCACCCGCAGTGGGCCAAAGACTTTTAAGGGAGTGGCCCCAACACTGCCTTAAGACTGTGACGCACAGCGGCCCATTACAGGCATGAAGAGAGTGGCAAATCCCCAAGTGGCAGACTGCCACCACCGCAAATGGTAGGAGAATCTCATCTCCTACAGCGATCCTGTGCTGCACCCGGAATGCCTTGTCGAGGAGAAGAAAAGTATGGAAGAGGCTGCAGACTGGATCCATCAAACTATACCTACCTTCACTACCATCCACAAAATGACTGACGCACATGCGAGAATGCTCCCAGTCCTACAGACAGTACTGGGCCTGCTAGTAGTCAAAGACGGGAGAAGATGAACAGTCCAACTAATGTGACTGAGCTGGCAGGAGATCCCAGTGTGCAGAACTGACAAAACGTGGCCGGACGCCACCTCACACAAGGTGAAGAGAACACATGTGATCCGTTGCGGGAAGCCACATCACAAACAAGGACCGAGGAAGAAAGAGAAGTGTGTGACTAGACTTGTCACACTGGAGAAGAGTGTGTGACCAGACCTGTCACACTGAAGGGCCGGACAACCAGAGATGAGCATGAGCACAAGATCACAGGGTGAAGAGACGGAGGACTTGCATCACTACCTGAGAGTGCACTTACAGACGCAAGCCAGCCCTTGGAGTGCAGCGACCGCACTGCAGATAGCCCAGTGGGAGTACCGAACGTAAGCCGCCTGAATGCCCAAACCACGTATCTACCCCATGCTTCACAGTTTGACCATTCAGCCCCATGTCTCAGCTGCTTGAAGCAGATGGCATCCTTTCTAGCAACTCCACATGCCAAAGAAGAAGAAGGGACTGCACCAACGCCATAACAAGGCAAGTGGCCACAAAGTCCCTCCAGTCATCTGCACTTTGTGAAATTCATCGCCACCTGTCGTCCAGGTCCTCTAATGGCAAACTCACCACTGTTGCATGTGCGTCACCCGATCCAATGAAGTAACATCTCATCACCAGCGTGGAGCCTCATGCCCGCAAACATCCAGAGACCAGTGAGGCGCTCCTGACAACGTGAGAGGCCAAGTGTCCAGAGATTGTCTTATGGCCCACCGTTAATCAATCAATCAATCAATCAATCATGGAACTTATATCGCGCACTACTCACCCGTAAGGGTCTCAAGGCGCTTGGGGAAGGGGGTCTGCTACTGCTCGAACAGCCAGGTCTTGAGCTGTTTCCTGAAGGCCAGGTGGTCCTGGGTCATCCGCAGGTGGACGGGTAGGGAGTTCCAAGTCTTAGCTGCCAGGTAGGAGAATGACCTTCCTCCAGCGGTGGCTCTCTGGATGCGAGGGACGACGGCGAGGGCGAGGTTAGCGGAACGTAGCCGGCGGGTGGGCGTGTAGAAGGTGAGGCGGCTGTTGAGGTACCCTGGGCCTAGGTCGTGGAGGGACTTGTGTGCGTGGATGAGGAGTCTGAACGTGATCCTCTTGTTGACCGGGAGCCAGTGCAGGTCTCTCAGGTGGCACGAGATGTGGCTGCGTCGGGGGACGTCCAGGATGAGTCGGGCGGAGGCGTTCTGAATACGCTGAAGTCTTTTCTGAAGCTTGGCCGTAGTACCGGCGTAGAGGGTGTTTCCGTAGTCTAGTCTGCTGGTGACGAGAGCGTGGGTGACCGTCTTCCTGGTCTCGGTTGGGATCCATCGGAAGATCTTTCGGAGCATGCGGAGGTTGTGGAAGCAAGCTGAGGAGACGGCGTTGACTTGTCTGGTCATCGATAGGGAGGAGTCCAGTATGACGCCCAAGTTGCGTGCGTGGTCCGTCGGTTCAGGTGCGGTGCCTAGTGCCGGGGGCCACCAGGAGTCGTCCCATGCGGAGGGTGATGGTCCCAAGATGAGGACTTCTGTCTTGTCCGTGTTCAGTTTCAGGCGGCTGATGTTCATCCATTCAGCGACGTCTGTCATCCCTTCGTGCAGGCTGGCTTTGGCGGTGTCGGGGTCTCTGGTGAGGGAGAGAATTAGCTGGGTGTCATCGGCGTAGGAAATGATGTTGAGGTTGTGTTGGCGTGCGATGGCAGCGAGGGGTTTCATGTAGATGTTGAAGAGAGTGGGGCTGAGCGACGATCCTTGCGGGACGCCGCAGATGACTTCGGTGGCCTCGGAGCGGAACGGAGGGAGGCGTACTCTCTGTGTTCTGCCGGAGAGGTATGAGATGATCCATTCCAGAGCCTTCCCTTGGATGCTGGTGTCGTTGAGGCGTTGGACTAGTGTGCGGTGGCAGACAGTGTCAAATGCTGCGGAGAGGTCTAGGAGGATGAGTGCCGCTGTTTCGCCGTTGTCGAGCAGGGCTCGGATGTCGTCGGTGGCTGCGATGAGGGCGTTCTCGGTGCTGTGGTTGGCTCTGAATCCGGACTGTGATGGGTCGAGGGATCCGTTCGTCTCGAGGAAGGCTGCCAGTTGCTTGTTGACGACCTTCTCGATGACTTTGGCGGGGAAAGGAAGGAGCGAGATGGGGCGGAAGTTCTTGAGGTCGGTCGGGTCCGCTGTTGGTTTCTTCAGCAGAGCGCTGAGTTCGGCGTTAATGGATCCAGTTGGTTAGCACCCCGACCATGAGTCATCTACCCTTGCGGTTTCATCAGCGATCCTACAGCAGCCCACAGGCGGCCCAAAGCTGTCCCACCCAGTTAGCGTCGTCCTTTGGCAACCCAGCAGAAAGGTCTCAAGGACACCCCTGTACGAAGGTATGCTGATATGATAGATGTTCTGGAAGCTGATCCACCAACAAGATACCAGGAGGCACTGGGGTTTCAGAAGAAGGCATCACAAGTATCGGCAATGCCATCTCAGTCCTGACAAGACTTGCCTTTACAGAATCAGGACCCTACAGGAGAAAATTCCATTGCAGAATCCACCAACGCTCCTGATGCATCAAGTTTTGAACCTATTTGATACCAACCTCATCACCGCAAGATCACGCAGGACTGAACAGTGTGTGAGTAGACATTGATCCATCTAACATGCAGTTAAAGAATCCAGACTACATTGACACAGTGTTTGTGCCCAGGGGTAGCTGCTTAAACTATGGACGAGTGTTGAGATGCACAGATGCTCCCAGCTGCTGCTGTCCTGCGGACTGCCGCTCGAGGCTATGAGGCTGTGCTGTTTAAGTTGTTTTTATTCATTCCCACAAGTTGGACTTTGTGTTGTTTGATTCAAATTTGGGTGGAATGTAGTGTCCTGCTGGACATGTTCTAGTGGAATCGTTTACCAGCTACACTTTTGAGGGCAGGGCTTTGCACCCACCCCACACCCATCCAAACAGGCATCACCGGTCTGGCGACCCTGCTAATAAAAGAGCCTGAGTGCACGTACTCATGGCCAGTTACCAGTACCGCAGATATGTGTCTGTGTCACTCATTTGCGCATCATGTGGGCCCAGGAACCACAACACCACATATACTCGCTCCAATAGGCAGAGTGCATTTATTGCCACACTTAAGGCGACTTCTGCCCATCGGCAGTTCCTAGGTGGGAGTCGAGGAGCAGAGGAGCGCCACCCCCCACACTGCTGGACAGAAAGCTCCAAGAATGAAATGGTAATACAATGATTTTAATACCATTTTTATTTTGACACATCCTGTCAGCAAACAGAGTGTGTGGGCACTGCTGCTGATGATTGGCAGCAGTGAGGAGTGGCCTCTTAAGTTTAAATTGCACATGTTGGTTTGTCCTGCTACCTTGCTACTGCCAAACCGACAAATGGACAGCTAGGTTAGAGAGCAGGCACAGACCTACAGTTCCTTTGGAGCGTGGGGCTAGTTCACTCCAGCCAATCAAGATGCTTTAGAACAGCGTCTTCATTGGAGAAGAGATTTGGCTTTGGGCTTCCAGCTCGGAGGACATGCTGTAGAACAACAAGGTAGTACTGTAGAACATTGAGCGGCAGTGTAAGGTAAGTGATTTGTTTTATGTATATATTTTGGTAATGTATATATTATTGTGTATTTGTTATGTGCATTATGTGTATGTATTATGTGTATATGCATATATGTATATATATCAGAGACTGAACACCAGGTGATCTGAGACAGCAGTCATCAGAGACTGAAAAGTGGGTGCTCTGAGACAGCAGTAATCTGCTGCTAATTGTTTATGCTATGTTGTTTAGGGATTGTACGCTCATTTTTTGTCCAGGGGAGTGTTAGACTTGGAATCTTTTGGCATGTTTCCCCTGAGTTTTTGCTTTCTGACCTCTTTTTTGCTGGCTTAGTGTCTCTGCGCACTTTTTTCACTGCTGATCAGTGGTGAAGTGCAAGTGCTCCTGTTGTAAACTGTGTTATGGATTGATGTTTCCATGATTGGCATATTTGATTTACCTGTCAGTCCCTAGTAAGGTGCACTGAGCGTGCCAGGGCCTGTAAATCCAATGCTGTTAGTGATCTACAGCACTAGATTGTGCCCCTCACGCAAACTGCCTGCAAATGTAACTCTGGTCTGCCATTGCAGAGCCTGTGTGCAGTCTAGGACTGCCATGTCGACTTTGCAAGTGTATCCATTTGCCAGGCTCTAGACTTCCCTTTTCTGACATGTCAGTCACCCCTAAGGTACGCCCAAGGTACCCCTGTGGGCAGGGTGCAGTGTATGTCAAAGGTAGGACATGCCCTGGTGCGTGTGGCATGTCCTGATAGTGAATTACTGGCCATTTCTTTTTTCACTATTGCAAGGCTCCCTGCTCCCTTAGGACAGAATGGGAAGTTTGTTTATAACATCTTATAAACATAACTGACCCTGGGAATTAGGTAGAAAAATAAAGTTTAGTATGCCTAACTCAGAATCTAAAGATGCATCTTTTAGTGAAGGTGATATTTACATTCTGTGTTTGAAAATACCAATTTTAGAAACTAGGTTTTGCTTGCTCAGCCATCCAGAAGGCCTCTGCTGGGGTTGTGGATTGACTGGGCTTTGGATGACAGGGGCTGGGGAGGAGCCGTGGCTCGAGATAGTTTAGGTGGGTCAGGAAAGGGCTGAATAGACATGGGCTGCATTTAGAGTAGGGGGAAGAGATTTATTTTCACCTGAATGAGCCTGGTCTGCCTCTGACAAAGCTGTCTCCACCTCCTGCAAGGAAGCCACACCAGAGATGGTGGCACTGGTTCTGGCTGGTCACAGACACTCTCTGCCTGAGAGGACAAATGATTTTGGGCTATGAAAAGTAGGGCCCAAACACCTGAACTTTAGAACTCTTTTGGACCAAGAAGACTGCCAAGAAGAAGAGCTGATGAAGCTGTGAGGAGGAACTACCACTTTGCTGTGTGCTTTGCTGTGTTGGCCTGCAGTGGCTGCTTCTGTCTCGGGCAGTGAAAGGACTGGACTGAACTTTCTGCAATCTATTTTTGTGAGTTTCTCCAAGGGCTTGAGGTAGAGCTTGCCCCCTGTTCAAGAAGTATCAGGGACAGCAAAGACTTCAAGTTCTTCTGCCCTCAGCACTGGGGACTGTGTGTTTTGTGCTGCAACAGAAGAAAAAGCAACCTGATGCTGTCTACGACGCCTCTGCTCACTCTGTGTCCTGAAGGCACTGCAGAGGGCACTGCCGCAACGCCGCACCATGACCCTGGTCTCACCTATGACGCCTTGTGACTCCGCCACCGAGCCTCTGCTCGCACCTCGACCTCTGGGCACTGCATTCCGCATCGCCTCACTTCACGACACTGCCTTGGTATCCCTGACGATGACGCTCCACGCTAAAGTCGATGCCGCTGCTTGCACCATGGTTCGAGGGCACCACTCACAAAGTTACATGATGCACCGCAACCTTGACCTACCGACACTGGCGCCATTGACTCCAGTTCGTCAGCTCACGACAGCGTTTTCGCAACCACGACGCCGCTGCTTGCACCGTGACCTGCTAGCACCGCGACGAGCACCGCACCACTTCACACCGCAACCCTGGTCTCACTGACGCCATCTGATGCTGCCACCAAGCCGCTGCTCGCCCCTCGACCTGAGGGCACCGCACGCCGTACCGCTGCACTTCGTACCGCAGCACCCGACACCTGCCGACACCAGTGCTCCTGACGTCAACCGCGAGGAGTTCGGTCTGCAACGCATGTGACCTCAAGGGCCCGACGACTCCTGCACCGACCTCCAGAACCTACGTCGTGCTTTCGGGACCTCAATGAGAGGTTACTGACGCCCTGCATTTCTAAAGGTACTGTTGTGCGGGTCTTCCCGACACCGTAACTGGCCAGCGACGCCACGGTCAGCCGGAACTGTTTGGATTTGTTTGTTTACGACGCCGTGATAACTGAAGATGTCTATGTACTGTATTGTAGATTTTTATTGTTTTTAGTCTTGTCTTAAGTATATAAAATATTGGATATTTTTCTAAACTGGTGTGGTGTCCTTTTGTGGTGCTTACACTGTATTACTGTTGGCTATGTGCAATGCTTTACACACTGCCTCTAAGATAAGCCTGACTGCTTGTGCCAAGCTACCAAGGGGGTGACCAGGGGTTATTTTAGGAGTGTAACTCCCTTATCCTGACTAGGAAGAAGGGTCACTACTTTGACAAAGGTGCAAACCCTTGCCAACTAGAGACCCTCATTTCTAACAAAGAGTGAGTAATATTCTGGACCCTTTTTTCTTCATCTTCACTTCTCCTGCCCTGTTTCCTCCTTCTCAGTCTCCTGCTAGTTTTACATGTTTCACAGAGTCACTGTGTTGTGTAGTTCCTATTAAAAGAATACAGGATCTGCGCGTTTAAACAACATTGGTGCAGGATTGGTGTCAGACGAACTCTGATCACCCCCACCGGGTATGTTGGTCTTCTTGTACCAACTAGCTCACAGTGCCACTAGAATCTCATCTTACCGAGGAGGGAATAGTTCTTGGCAAACATCAAACATGACAGCCCTGATTCCTCAGGACAGTGGAAACAATATACTACCTTTCGCTCAGTCACTCGTGCTTACTTAGTCTGTCTCAAAGAGATACACCGAATAAAACAAGCCGGGCATCTTCTATAATCATTTATCGAACAGTTGTTATTCTGGTGTAGAATAGATGTGCTGCAACAACCGTTAGACAGTATAAGATATAAATGATTAACAGTACTATAAAGGTAAAAGGATGGTATAGTTCTACCATCTTACTAAAATTATGAATGCATTCAAGTATATAAAACACATGATAAAAAGATGCCAAGAATTCCTCTAGGATTCAGTCAACCCCATTACCTGAAGTAAGACTATGGGACACTGTCCTGGTCTCGAGCTGGACACCCCGCGAGGGATGTTAGACCACTGCGAGCTAGAGTGTCTGTGTTAGACCCGGTACCATTGGCGTGAGTCTCCCTTTCATTTTTTACCGATTGCCTCCTCTGTTTTTGATTTGTTTGCTGGTTTTAGATGCTTTGGGCACTGTGCCATTGCTATTCAGTGCCACAGTGCAAGTGCTCCCTATGTTAAATTGATGTATTGATTAGTGACTCCATGATTGGATTATTTGATTTACTTGTCAGACCCTAGTATAGTACACCCTGTGTGCCCAGGGCTTGTAAATCAAATGCTGCTGGTGGGCTTGCAGCACTGGTTGTGCCACACACAGAAGCAGCACGTAAAGTGTGTCTCATGCCTGCCATTGCAGAGCCTGTGTGCAGTCTAGAACTGCCAAGCTGACTGGGTAAGTGCACCCACTTACCAGTCCCTAAACCTTCCCTTTTCTTCATTTCAGACACCCCTAAGGTAGGCCCAAGGGCATGGTGCATTGTAAGGATAAGGTAGGACTTGCCCTGGTGTGGTGGCATATCCTAATAGTGAATTACAGGCATTTTCATTTTTCACTATTGCAAGGCTACCAGTCCCCATGGGCCAGAATGGGCAGTTAGATTATAACACCTTATAATCCTTACTGACCCAGGAAACATGGTAGAAATTTGAGTTTAGTATGCCTGACTCAGAATGATAAAATACATCTTTTAGTAAAGTTGGTTTTGACATTCTGTGTTTGAAAATACCACTTTTAGAAAGTAGGTATTTTCTTACCTAACCAGCCAGCCTGCCTCTGCTGGCTTGTGTATTGTGTGTCTGGTTTTGTGAGTGACAGGGGCTGGGGGATTCCAGGAGACAGGGTGAGTCAGCACAGGGCTGAATAGACCTATCTGCATGTAGAGTTGTGGGAGGAGATAGCACCGGGGCCTGAATAGGGCTGTGCCTACCTTTCACAATGCTGGCTCCACCTCCTGTGGTGCGTCTGATGTCCCTGGCCGACACTGTCAAAGGAAAGAAGGGGTCCTGTCAACAAAGTGCTCCAGGACTGCACAGAACTGCACAGAACTGGTTTGGACTAGGTACAGGTCCCTCTGCCTTCAGAGGACAAAGGATTTAGTAGTATAAGACCCAGACTCCAAGTTTTAGATCACTTCTGGACCAACAAGACAAACCTCTGCCAAGGAGAAGAACCAAGGAAGCTGTAGGAGCTGGACTGCCCCCCTGCCAGTGTGCTGTGTTGCTGGGTTGGCCTGCAGTGGTGTCTTCATTGCCAAGGAGAGGAGAAGGAACTTTTAAAGAACTTTCATCATCTTGCAGAATATTACTCCAAGGGCTTGATTTGAGCCTGCCAGACTTCACCCCTTCTGTTTGCCTGCATCTGGAACTTGCTGTTCTAGCTGCTACAGAAGGAAGTTTGGAACTTCGACGCCGGCGTGCGACGCCGTATTCTGCATCGAAGCCATGAGCGCTGCTCTGACTTGCAAAGTAGACCTCACGCCGGTCGCCGTGCCACGTCGATGCCAGCGAACGACATCGTAAGCCTGCCATAGCCGTGAGCGCTGCTCCGACTTGCGACGCTGGCCCGATGCCTGCTGCTGTGCCACATCGACTCCGAAGTCGACATTATCACGGAGCTGATCGTCGACGTGGGTGGTCAAGAATCCATCGACTTTGTGACATCGTACGGAACCGTGGTTTCGGCGCCATCGTGACGTCACCTCCTCTCCAGTCAGGAACCGACGCCTCCCCTGCCTGCGCAAGCATCCAGGTCCGACACATCATCTCCCCCGAAGCAAGGAGCCGACGCCGCAACGCGCCAACAACACCGCATCTCCCCGACGCTGTGAGCTGTCTTTCTTTTTGCTTTTCCAAGTCCTTTGTGGGTCTGTTTTGACTCTGGGCCCGACACCGCACACCTCACGGTCGGCGCCGTACTTTGGGATTTCTTTGACCACGACGTCGTGATAACTCCAGCTGGGATTATCTGTTGCTAAAGACTGCTTTTAAGTGAATAACCTATTTTTGAACAATTTCTACCATCTTGAAGAATTCTTATTGAGTACAGTATTGTGGATTTTTGTTGTTTATGGTCTTATGATAAGTCTATATAAAGAATACTTATTTTTATAAAACCTGTGTGGTGTCCATCTGTGGTGTTTTCACTGTGTTACTGTATGGGTTCACAAATGCTTAACACACTGCCTCTGAGATAAGCATGTCCGCTCGTGCCAAGCTACCAAGGGGGTGAGAAGGGGTTATACAGTAGTGTAATCTCCTTTCCCTCACATAGATGCAAGGGTCCCTATTTGGTCAAAAGTACCTACCTCTGCCAACTAGAGACCCCCAGTTCTAACAGTCTGCATGCAGGAAACTCAGCATCTCTGGTCAGTGTGTCAGCTGGGAAGTCTTGGTTTACTCTGTTTTATCTTAGCAAGATGTGATGTATATATACCCATAGGTCTCCCTGGGGGTTCTACCTCACTGTATTACTGTATCGGCCTAAGGATGACGTCGGGCATGAACTTTGTACATAGATGTTATACAGGAGATGGCAGTCCTGCTGTGATTTCGAGAATCCTCATGCCTAATGTATGAGATTTTGAACTAGGGAAAGCCCGAGTTCTGAATGCAGTGTAATATCTAGGTAAAAGGTCAGTCCCTGTAAACCGTGACAAGTGTAATGTAGGGAGAGAATATAGGTGATGGGTAACGAGTTTACCGAGGCCTATATTATAGTACCTACATGGAATATAACAACTGAGAACAATTGCTCTATTTATCCGCTTATTGCTGAGGGGGTCACTGCTTGCCAGCTATGTTTGCTCCACGGAAATACTCCTGGATGTGCCCTTGTCAAACAATTGTAACATGTTTTCGGTTCTTGTGGTTCTGTTGATGTGCTCAACTACTACAGAGGATGTAGCTGTCATTAGTACAGCAGGAATAGTGGTGCCTGGGCTCTGAAGACCATAGTTAAGATGGCCACCTCCCAGGGCTCTGAAGAACAGAGGTAAAGTGGCCACCTCCCTGGGCTCTGAAGAACAGAGGTAAAGTGGCCACCTCCCTGTGCTCAGAAGAACAGAGGTAAAGTGGCCACCTCCATGGGCTCTGAAGAACAGAGGTAAAGTGGCCACCTCCCTGGGCTCTGAAGAACAGAGGTAAAGTGGCCACCTCCCTGGGCTCTGAAGAACAGAGGTAAAGTGGCCAACTCCCTGTGCTCTGAAAAACAGAGGTAAAGTGGCCATCTCCCTGGGCTCTGAAGAAAAGAGTTAAGGTGGCCACCCCACTATGTGCCATCACATAGTTTCCAGTCCTAGACTTTCATAGGACTACCTAATGCCTTCTGGGTATTGTAGTTTTATATTGCTAATATTGCACTAATTAGACTAAAAAATTTGACTGTGGTGATTTGTAAATCAAAAGTCCAAAAGTGGAAATGCTGTAGCATACTGCACCTCAGATATGCCTTATACTCCTCAAACAGGAGTTCATTTTCCTTCATTGCATTAGGACCCAAGGCCCTACACCGGTCGCCATGCCACATCGATGCCAGCGAACGACATTGTAAGCCTGCCATAGCCGTGAGAGCTGCTCCGACTTGCAACGCTGGCCCGACGCCTGCTGCTGTGCCGCATCGACTCCGAAGCCGACATTATCTTGGAGCCGATCGTCAACGTGGGTGGTCAAGAATCCATCGACTTTGTGACATCGTACGGAACCGTGGTTTCGGCGCCATCGTGACGTCACCTCCTCCCTGGATTGGCCTATCTAATGTCCCCTTGCCCATCCCAGTCCCTCACTTTTCAAGCAGTCTCCTAAAAGGTTTTCTACATCACATTTTTGTGGATTGTTGTTCTTTCCTTCCTCGTCCCATCTAGTTATGCCTCTCTACAAGCAGTTTATTTATCATCTTCCAATCTCATTCTTTGGTTATCAATCCTCTTTACACTATACTTCCATCTTACTTTCTGCAATTTGAACATGTGGTTATCGTCGATTTATTTAATCATTCTTGAGTTTTTTTTTTTTTTTACTGTTGTCCCTAGGCCTTTTCTTCTTCACAGTCTATTTAGGTCAAAAGCTTAGCATGATGTCATAATCGAAAGGCAATCTGTGTTTGTGTGATGCTGTCAAGCCAATATGGGTTGAGTTAAATACCTTGCGGAAGACCCACACATGTGTTCATTTAAGTTCTAGTATTCAATTTATTTTCTACTGCATATTTGAATGGATCCTTTTATACTTACATTTCTACTTACTTTTCCATAGACGTTGTTTCTTTGCTGCCTCCGCTCAAGTTTCACTTCTATCAAAATATGTGAATTGCATCACTACAAATTCCCACGCATGAAAAAAAACATGTCTGTGGTTGTTAAATAGCTTTGAGATTTGGCTGTGTTTGGTTGAGTGTCACTCATAGAGTGAAGATTGTGTTTGGCATCATTTTGGAATCAGAGAGTTAAAAATTTGTTTGCACCTCTGTGGCAATTTGAAATTTGCATAAGCTTCAATTCTGGGGCAAAATTGCCTGGAACTAGTTTGCCACATAATTGAACCGGTTTGGCATAGTAGGTTATAATGCTTAGCTAAAGTCTCCCTGAAATTAAGTTTCTGAACGTCATATTGTTGAGCCCTCGATTTTGAGGTTTCAATAAGTGTAGCAAACTTTTTATTATATTTGTGTAGATTCTCATACTTCTGACAAAGCCCCAAAGTGCTTTTGGATGAGGTTACTCCATTTATTGTACTTTGTTCGTGGAGTGTGAGTTTAAAGAGGGGCATATGTGGTAAGAGTTTTGGTGTCAGACGTGAATTTTGAAGGGTTGTTCAAACCATGTTGTAGTGAACCACTTGCTGCATTGATTATTGCATACGCACTTTGTTACAACCTTCATTTCATCATTTCAGTCAATACCATACAATTCAACTCCACAAAATTCCACTCCACATAATTACACTATGCAAAAGTCCAAATATGCCAATTAATTCAACGCCATGCCACATAATTCCGCTCAATACGTGCCACTCTACGACACACAATACCATTACATAAAAGTCCACTACACTTAATACCACATACTTACTATCCACATGATTACATTACACACAAACACACCGATCCAGCATTTCTCATATTGCTTAGCCTCTTTATGCATCTATAACCTTCTCTCCCTTTCATTCTCTTTCTCTCACACTCTTCCACTACTCTATCTAGTGTTCATTCACCACTTCATACACAAAGTATTTATTCCTCTCATTTTTACTTTCTATTTTATACAACTCTCACACCTATCAATTCACCATCTCACTTATTTCCAATACACAAATACACTACACACCACACAATTACAACCCACACAATTCCACAACTAACAATTCCAAATTAAACCACACAATTCCACTACAAACAACATACATCCACTTCAATACAAAAAAAAAACTTAAGTAAACAAGCATTTTCAATGCAATAGGTCTTGCAATTGCGAGATTTTGAACTATTGGCATTGTAAATGACAATGCCTTTTATTTGTTTAAACAACCTGCAATAATAAAAGCCATTGTCATTTACAATACCGATAGGTCAGAGTTTCTAAAATACGATATTTAAAAAATCTTTTTTTTTCCAACAACCACAAATTGCTGCGATTTAACAATAGCGCCCATGTCCACTGTCAGCAGCTTCTAAACACTTTTAAGGTCCTAAAGGCTTTTGAGAATTCGGAAGAAGGCATTTTTGTAGTTATGTTTTTTTAAATAAATATAGTGCTTCTAGAGTTCACAACTTGGGCAGTAAACCTTATATTCACCTTGTTTATGTGTCTATTCCCTTAATGTACACATTATCAATAGCATGCGCCGTTTCCGACGTGGTATTTTATTATCCTATTTATATACCACCCTTATAAGGCATTGAAGAAGTTGTGTAAGGTTAAATGAGAAGAGGTGACATAACACCCAGGATAATGTGCTGCATGGTTAAATACTTTTAAGGTCCTAAAGGCGAGACCGATTGCATTGCAAATGCTTGTTTATTTTATAGCCCATCGGAAGATAAGGTGTTTTGTCAGAATCACAGGCCATTGGGTCGACGCTGGGACTCAGACTTAGCTCCACAGTTCTAAAGTTGGCAGCTCTGGCAGTAACGTCGCAGCCTCCCAAGGATACCCGGTAGCTAGTTATTCCTTGGTGTACACGTGGAATGCCAGTGCATTCTATCTGCATTTTTTTTTTAAATAAGGGCTTTTATTGTCCGGCAACATAAATAATGACTACTGTAATTATAAAATGTAGGTGTTTAATGGTGACGAGCGAGTTGTTTGCCTTTAACCAGCATGCGTCATGACGCTTGATTGGTTTTTTTTCTAAGAGCTATGTGCATGCAGTTATGAGCGTATTTTGCTTACAAGGAAAGCACAAGGCTTCAGCCCACCAGCCAAGAATAAATTAAGGCCCAGATGTAAGACCATTTTATTTTGCACCTCACAATCTGCGACTAATTGTGAGGCGCAAAATAAAATGTACAACAGTGTGTTTAACACTGTTTGCGATTCCCAATGGGGTTGCAAATTACGAGGCTCATTAATATTAATGAGCCTCTCGCAATTTGCGAGCCCATTGGGAATGACAGGCCTTCCCAGGGATGGTGGCCTGCTGGGCTCAGCGGACCCGCATGTCTGGGACTGTTTTTAAATAAAGCATTTTTTTTTAAATGCAGCCCGTTTTCCTTCAAGGAAAACGGGATGTATTTAAAAAAAATGTAAAGGAAACGTTTTCGTTTCATTTTTAGGTCTCGCCTGACCCAGCGCATGCGCTGGTCTGGCTAGACATTCAGTAGGTGGGTTTTGAAAGTGCTACCCACATTTTTGTGCTGGCTGCAAGCTACAGTGCACGATGGCGTGCACGCGAACAGCTGCTCCCCGCATTCCCCTCCAGCCATCTGCCTTTCCTGCGCCAGCCTTCAGATCCATGCCCCTCCCCCAGCTGCTTTAGCGTGCCATCGCGAACACTTTCGCTTTCAAAGAGATGGCGATAGGGATGACTTTCGCTTTTACGGCCGGCCAATGCTTGTTTGATTGTGTAATTTACATTTTTCTACCGTATTTTTATTTAATCAGCAGAATTCCCCTCAGTTTTTTTGCACCCCGACACATAGTCCGATACACATACATGTATTTATTAATATACCGTAAGCGCATTCGATGGAAGACTATTGTAGTGGTCAACTCAAATTTACAGTTAGGACTAAGTCGTCACATAGCTACTCCCTTGACGTATTCCGTCAAAAAAATAAAATAAACAATCTTCCTTCAGAGCGCTCTTTTGTATATGAAGTAGTTATAAATCGATACAGATGCTTTCGGCGTATGCCATGTTGGGTGATTCCCTTTATGCGTGCCAACCAAAATACTAGTGAACCCTAATACCAAATTGCCATAAGGATATAGCTGCCGCTGTTTAGACAACAAAGCAGTTTTGTAAAATACGTACAGTTGTCAGACGCATGAAACAGTCAGCTTAGCGTTTCAAGCACGATACAACTAGTTTAATATATTGGAGAAGTCTGCATTTACTTCGGAATTATATCAAGTCATACCCGGACCTCAAAACACTGTGCAGTGGTAAGATAACTCAAACACGCACACCCTCGCGTCTCCCAGGTTGGCTCCTATAAAGGTGATTTAACGTGATGACGTTTTGTGGATTTTGGATTCATCACTGGACTGTTGACAGTTATCTTGCTTTATAAGGCCTAGAGTTTGATACCTGTGGAAACTGTTTTAAACTTTGTATGTCCAAAATTCAATCAGGTTACGTAATTTTTAGCTGGTACGCAAAAGCGTGTAACTACATTAAAGTTTACGTGGTTTAGTAAACGGTATAAATCCTCTGGTGAAGGCTGACTATCAATGAACCTGCTTCCAGTCGGAGGCCTGCTCACCTTTCGTCTGCAGACTCCTGTGTAGAGGACAAGGCGGTCCTGGGCAGTCTCCCGTCTTCATTCACAACAAGGCTGATGGCCGTTTCAGCGAAGTCCTTCTGTCGTTAGTACCAGATTGTCAAGTTCAGCAGATCAAGGCCAGCCTGAGCCGTCTATTTTGCACACACCCTGTCTGGAGCTGTAACACACCCTTACTTCAGAAGCCCCCCACACCCAACGCAGTATGCATCAAGACAAGCTCTTCTATAAAAGTCACTCAATTTTACCATACTGACTAAAGCAGACTTTATGTGTTTGAGACAGATTAGAATAGAACGCATAGTCACATTTTGTAATCCCATATTGTCTAGCAGGAAATGAGATGGGACACTTAGCACAGAAACACCTTGGATTCTATTTGAAGCTGGTAGTCTTCACAGCACTGCGCACAACGTGAGCAAATGTTGATTATTTCTTCTCACACTATCAGGAACAGCCAAGATTCAGAGGTTACGTACATAACACTGTTGGCTAGTTTTGATGGCTGTAAATATGTTTTTTTCCTGCAGACAGATCAAAGGTTAATCCATAGTGGGACTCCTTAGTGTAGGCTGTGTTTTTCACAAAATATAGATGTTCTGCTTTTTACTTATGGAATATTGATTAGCACATACTAATAGTTAAATATATCTGTCAACAATAGGTGTTACATGGCCAAAGTCCTCCTTGGTTCTCCTTTATTTGCCAAGGGAATAGACCAAACCAACATGTCAGACCCACACTCATCAATTCCCTGTAATAGCCAATAGGTCTCACCTTTGGGACCTTATACATGTTTAGCCATGCAACAGTTGATGTTGTTGCACCAAGGATTTTGTGCTGCAAAACTAAATACTTAAAAGGTCCCAAAAGCGAGACCTATTGTCTATGCCAATGCTTGTTTAAGGGCAGGCAGTGGTCCCTGGGACCACTGCCTGCCCTTAAAAAATATTTTCGCATGCATTTGCAAAGGGGATGGGGTCCCCTGGGGACCCCTTCCCATTTGCGAATGCATTACTACCCACTTGAAGTAGGTGGTAATTGCGAGTGTTTTGCGACCGCAATTGCGGTCGCAAATCATTAGTACATTGTTTTGAGACTCGCTATTTTGAATTTTGAAAGGAACGCCCCTTCCAAATTGCGAGTCGCAAATCCTATTTAGCGAGTCGCAAATAAATTGTGATGCGCTAAATAGGCTTTGTACATTGCCCAAGATGTTTTTGCATGCGCAAATGGGTTTGCAAACCCGTTTGCGCATGCAAAAACGGGTCGTACATCTGGTCCATCGTCTTTACAAAGTAACTGGAAAAAAGAAACCAGAAAAACGCACAGGGAAGGAGTGTAAAGCGGTGTTGCTTTGGGACATCGCTTGCTGACCAGTGTCTAATTTACTGACTTGAGTCCCTCTTTGGCACTCCAAAGGCCAACAACAGACGAGCTTTGGAATAATGTGTTTAATGCCCCTGCAGCAGAGGGATTTGAGCGCGTCACATCGGGTCCGGAAGCAGTGCTCTTCTTGTAAAGCGGTGAGTTTGCAGACCCCCCTTTTCGGGATGGCCTTGCTAAATAGGGGTCAATGCTCCTATCTCTGGTTGGCACTCGCTTGGCTGGCTCCTCTTAGTGCTGCGAGGCGCAGATATGCAGCGCCATCGGTCAAGACTGTAAGGTGGGGACTCGGAGTGTCCTACGGTTCTCGGACGTCAGCACTGGTTCCTGGTTCATTGTTGGCAGGCGGCTCGTGCGGCTGGGTCCTTCTGTTGCCCGATGGAGCCGTTTGCCTGTGTGGGCATTTTTGTCCCACCCCCATTCCAGTCCGTTTCGGGGGTGGATTGTCTATTTGGGTAATGGAACCGTTGGGCACCTACAGCGCTCCAAAAGCTTTGAGTTGAATTGGCGCTACATGAAAACTGCAGAAAACCCAAAAGCCCTCCTTGCTGTGTCGGGTGGTTCACAGCTTGTGATGCTGGGCAAACATTCTTGATCGGGCTCATGCCAGGGGGCGTCCTCTAGACTGTTGCACATGATTTTGAGCCAAGGCTGCGGCATAGATTTACCAACGGAATAGTTTAAATTGACTAACTGGCCCAAAGTGTTTTCAGCACCCAGAAGTCAGTGTCTGGTTGCTAGTTACCTGGCAACATGAGGCACGTGGGTTGTAGAGAATGTATATAACCATTGGTCATGTACCCAGTGCTCTCGCAGCGTGCTATGAGACATTCGGGTCGGGTTCACTCTACTCTCTGCATTTTATAATAGTTTTGAAGGGGGAGCTTGTGATGCCCATTAAGTGTGTTTTTGTGGATTAACAGGATGAACGTGTTTTGCCATGCAGAAGCGCAGACACATCTTGTGCGTGCTCCATGCCCTTTTCGCGCATCACTTGCACCCTAGTCAGGCCCCGCTCCCACTACACACTCTCTGCGTACAACCCCGGGCAAGACTGCATACTGGGAGCACAGGGCTACTGGCAGCATGTGTCCCTCCTTACCGGCCCCTCGCGCGCTCCGCCTCCAGAGCCCACCCTGCCTCTCTTCCTCCGCCCCTCTCTCCACCTGCCTTCCTACTCTCTGCCTCACTCTGTATCTATCTATCTTTCTCACTCACCACGTGCATGTCCTCTCCATCTCTCCCTCCTCTCCTTGTCTCTGCCCTCTGCTCTTTCACATTCAACCCAACTCTCTCTCTACGGTCTTTCCTTGCTAGTGTGCATCCTCTCTTCGCATTTTCACTCTTCTCTCTCACACTCACATTTTTGCATGTCCTTTCCATCAGTATTACCTATATCTCATCCATTGTCTCGTTCTCCTCCCGCGTATCCATTCCTCTTTTCTATGCCTATCTTTTTCTAAGCGTCCCTCCAGTCTGCGACTACCTCTTTACATATTTTTTTTTCCTTTCTGCTTGTTATTGATATCAAAACCATTGCTATGGAAGCCCCTCTCATGGCTTGGACATAGTACATCATCAACTTTTCCCTCTATTATACCCAAATGCCTCCCGCTAATCACCCCCTCCCCTTCTCTAAGTACTCTCTAATGCAGCTCATGGATATTAGTCACAAAAGAAAACTTAGCAGTGACCCTCTACTCCCTGCCGCCAGAGCATGCTGTCCAACATCACCTCTGCGACCTCCAGAAATCTATCCCGGAAGCTGTAGACTCCACGTTTCCCCTCTAGGCATACAAGACCAGCAGCTTACTTCTCCTATACACTCACGGAATTCAAACGCCACTGAAAGTACCTAGGGGCATATTATCAAAACAGGCGATAAAATTATCGCCGCTTTAGCGGCAGAAAACTGCAGCTAAAATGGCGACAAAGGGCTTGATAATATGCTCTATGGAATTGCAATTGAACCCCATGTTAGACGTCCTTCACATCTAACATGGGCTTCTATTGGAATTCTGTGCGGCATATTATCAAGCCCATTATCTGTTCTGTTATGGGAATTTGTAAAGCGCAGCTAATCACACTAGAGGGTATCCAGGCGCTGAGTAGGGACGGAGCGGGGAGGATGAGATGATGCCTGTTTCGTCTGGAAGAGACAAGTATTTCGGTTCCTTCGAAAGTCCATATGGCAGCTTCACCGGTCCAAAGCTGAGCAGTTTCTCAACTCGGGCTCGCCTGATGGTCCTTGCACTCAGGTCATCTTCTCCTCTCGTGCACAGCTTTTTGGCAACACTCTTGCTACACTCTTCAATGTTTCCCTGTCCACAGCAGACCCTTTCGTTGCTTGGAAGCCAGCCTATGCACTGCCTCTGCTAAAATAAACCCACTACCGGGCCAATTACAGACCCATTCCCCTCCTGTCTTGCCCAGCCCAAGGCACTTTGAAAGTCTAATCAACCAACAACTGTCCACTTGCATGGGAGTAAACCACTGCAGTCACAGCATCTCAACAGGAGGTGAGTTCCACCTCATTGTTGCGGGTACCCAGAACGCTTTATTCCGTGACCAGGGACCCGAGCTCTCTGTTTTATAGAAACTTTCCGGAATCACACCAGAGTGACACGAAAGGTGCCGTGTCCTGTCTGGTACATAGCCCTTAGATAACATTTTACCTGCTTCCAGCTGCTAACAATGTTCAGGTTCAGGTTTGGCAACCTCTGAAGAAGCGTGTAGTAGAGACAACAGGCGCTCCCTACGATAAAACCGTTTGATTGAGCGAGTTTAAAGAGGAGAGTTTAACTACCACTTCCCCTCCCCCAAATCACTTACTAAGCAACCCCCCCACCCCCCAGTTACATACAATAATACCAGCAGAGGAGTTCTCGCAGGAAGTGACTCATACAACACACAGTCACGGGCCAGGGGCAGAATCGGCGCAGTGTCACCGGGTGTGTCAGTGCTATGCGTGTAGCCCAGGTGAACCCAGGTACGAAAGAAACGGGAAGAGATGAGAACCCCGTCGGACTCTGCGCCACTGAACAGGTGAATGGTGCAGCCCTTGGCGTAGCAGGGCGTGGGAAGCGAGGGCGAGGCTGGCTTCTAAACACTGCCTCAGGAAATTATCATGCAGTACAATATCACAATCATGTCTCCTAATACAATACATTACAAAATCTGTAGACAAGGAAATTTCAGAAGCCCGGATAACTCAGTCGGTAGAGCATCAGACTTTTAATCTGAGGGTCCAGGGTTCAAGTCCCTGTTCGGGCGGGACTGACTTTTTTTCTTTTTAAATTCAGTTACGTGTATTTTATATTTTCTTTGCTATGGAGACAATTTTCTTTTATCTCCTTATCAGCAATAATCTGTCAGTTTTTGGCTCTTTGGTGCTCTCAGTCTGTGTTTGTGCTCTCATGTTACCAGGTGTTTGATAAAGACTCAGGAGCGCCACCTACTGCCTCCTCGAAATCATCAGTTCCTCCGAAGACATCCTTTGAAGGCCTGTGAAACTGTGATGAACGTGTGAAAGTCACTGATTGACACATTTTAAAACATTAGACAGTTACCAGACTGCATAACAAGGTGAAGAATCTTATGGAAAGAATGCAGTAATCAGGACACTATTGCCATCAAATCATAAAACAAACCTACCAGACATAGAATGAATGAGCGCATTTCCGATAAGGTGAACCTATTTTTAAAACCAGAAAATAGGACATTCAACATAGAGGCAGGAGTACAATTTTGCATCTATAGAAACAGAAGCAACGAGTCATTTAGGGTAGTTAGATGCAGCTTTCACACGCAATATTATCTGTGAATTCAATTATTTTCAGGTAAGGGCTGCTGGCTGATTCTGCAGCAGGACACTTGTTAACTCGATCCTCCCTGAAAACCGAGACACAGATGCATCGATATTTAACCTGCTGTGTCAAATGGGGAGGGGTCTCTCTCTGAGCAGACACTCAGGCACCCTTGCACCATGGTGCAAGCGTGCCTGCGTTGCAGGCAGGATGGTTTTTGTGCAGGAAGCGACCCCTTTCTACACAAAAATGATTATCTGAGGAATTGTCCTCTTTCTATGTGTGCCGCATGGTGCAACACACATAGAAAGAGGACAAAAACAGGAGAAATAAACCTATTTCTCCTCGTTACACCTCCCCTTGGAAAGCTTAGCATTTTGACGTATTCTCAGGTTTACCAGTGTCAGTAAATCTAGGAATGCACCAAAAACACCCACGCTCCACCCATGGAACGCCGTCCCAGGGCAGAGTATCACAAGGCAACTTGTTTCCTCCTGCCCCAGCGGCTTCTGTCGCGTTACTCTGGATTCGCCGAGTCGTGCCGGGCTACACAGGGTGGTCTTGCGTGGCTTGGTAAATCTGACTTAAAGATTGTGTTGCTCTTGCATCACCCTGCGTCACGCAATGGCGACGCAAGCCCTTAGTCTATCTTGGCCTTCATTTATAAACATTTCACTAAGAAAAAGAATGACTCTTCTGGAAAGCCCAAGAACTCTTGTCACGCTGAACCCCACCCACTGCTCATCATCCACCCATCATGCCTGCCGCGAGCAGGAAGTGGAAACAGCTCATGTATGGTGTGTTACTCCCTTCATGGTGCTGGTTCAAAAACATCGAAGTGTAGGAGAGGTGCAATGTGCCTGGCACTTACGGTCTTTGCAGCACTTGTGACATCGTAATGCAGCATGCGCAGTACTTCTGCATCAGTTCAGTGGAGAGTTACCCCTAAATTACACACACTCTAAGTCACCAATGGGCTCTGGGAATGGGGTGCCTACTTATTGGTCATTCCTGCTTCTTCCTTTTTCAGTCTATCTGCTGCTCACATTAGCCCGGTAAAAAATATAATTTTTGCATGCCCTTTTTTGACCAGGAGTGTTAATGTTACCCCTTAGAAGTGAAATGTTCCTGTTGGCATTTTAAAGGCTCTCTGCCCTTTCACTCACTGGACTCTTTAACCATCAAGTCAAAAGACAAAAAGTCAGATGCCCAATTCAGAAGATACAGACCCTCAGATAGCCCATCAGACACACAATGTGATGTCCATTGTCCCCCAAGAGAGAATCCTAGCTTGTTGCATGTCAGACCATTTCCTACACGAGCTCAGGGATGCCACTAAAGCCCTAGACCCCATCGATTGAAGGTCCAAAGATTCTAATGGCGTCCATTATGGGTGTTTTTATCAGAATAAATATTGATGCTCTCCAGCTCCCGCGTTAGGGGCAAAGGTAGTACCAGTGCCATTTGTCTTCTCTAGCAGGCCACCCAGGAGAACAAAAAAACAAGGAGCTATGGGCCATATGTAGGAAGCCAAATTGCGATCGCAAATGCTGAAATTCGCCGAATTTCAGCGTTTGCAATTGCAATTTGGGCAGTGTGCTAAGTAGCACACAAAAACCCACATGCAAAATAAGGAATCGCAAAATTTGGCCTTCTAGCCCATAGGAATGAATGGCAAGGTATTCCTTATTTGCGAATCTCAATTTGGGATTCGCAAATAAGGAATAGGTGGGAATCACAAAATATTTTGCTAATCCTACCTAGAATGCGTTTTGCAATTCTCTAATTGCGATTCCCTAAAAATTGCAATTAGAGAATCACAAAACACGTTTTACCTACATATGGCCCTATGTGCCCGCTGGTTTTGGTGGGATTGCTTGTCCAAGGAGGTGCTTTGATTTGTTCAATCATGCTGCAGATGTGCCAGTAATACATCACAACACGCTTCGCCAGCTGGCCTTCTCTTACCTGTCCCTTATGAGCCTTGGGAGACCATCAGGAGGGACTTTATCACCGATCTCCCTAAGAGTAACAGGTTCACATCCATCCTAGTAGTGGTGGAACCAGTGCTTAGTTTGGGCCGGTGCTTTCCGGTGCTTGGCACCGGCAATTAATTGTCAGCACCGGGGCCTGTGACAGTCTGCCACAAGGTGGCGATATCTGGCTAATTTAGAAATGACCACAACAACAGTTAGTCATTAACTCAATATGCATTAAAATGAATATTACTTGCCACCAAGCAATCCTTATAGCTTTGAGGGATTGAAATAGTCTGAACTGTCACACTTGAAAGCACTGGGTGGACCTGTTTCTAAAATGGCCCATTTTTTACTCCTACAAAGGCTTCCTTTTTCTGAGCGACTCTACTAATAACAGCACGAAGGTCACGAGACAGACCTTTCTCTTAGTGTTTTTCCAAACCTCTTTTCCCCTGAAGGGTCAATCACCCGCACTCGTTTTTGGAGTGCGAGCCTTGGGGGTCGCTCTGCGGGGGAGGGTGGGGGGGTCTGTCTTCGCTCCTACAGGACCTGGGTGCTGAGGTGAGCGGATCTTGACAAATAGCACACTTTACTCAAACAGTTCATCAATATTTCATTTAATGTAAGTAACATAATAGAATTAGACCAACCTAAGAAAACACAACGGCAGATGGTGGGCCATGAAATATCTGGCTGTTGATGCGTTGCCATGGTTTACACTTTTAATTCACAATCTTATTTCATATTAATTCATGATTTTTAACATTCAGTCCCATGAGTGATCCTTTAATACATATTTATCTAATTAGAAACAACTGTGAACAATTTCTCATTACTTAAAATAATAAAAGGAGTGCTGTATTTGAGGGAGACGGCACATATCATTAACAGATATATTTTAGCTCTTAGGACACACCTTACCAAGCAAATGTTCACCAATTGAGCAGGATATCTATCAGTGGTCACATACTATGCATTCCACAGCTCCTTGGAGAGCAAGATGTCCTACAGAGGCATTCCTAGTTCATGCTACCAGTCACCGGGGAGCCAGCAATGCCCTCCCCCACATGTGAGGCAACTCCTCTGCATCTGCAGCACACCACCAGCACTGTTCTCTTGCCACCACAGTTCCCTGGCATCTTGCCACCATTGCATCCACAGTCTTCCTCACCGCAACACCCTGTCAGCACAGCTGCCCTACACCTGCGGGCAGCCACCCTGCACACTACAACCTCTGTTGCCTGCCACCACTGCTCCCCTGCATCAGCAGCACCCTTTCCGGTACCGCTCACCTGTCACAGTGGCTGCCCTCCATCCTTATAACCGAAGCCTCCCTGCACCACTGCACACTACAGTCACACTGTTCTTCATCTTGCCTCCACTGCTGCCTTGCATCTGTAGCTTTTGGCACCGCAGCACCATACCAGAACAGTTCCCCTGTACTTGCAGCCTTCCTGCAAATCACACTACAGCCACAGCTCCCCTGTATCAGCAGCACCTGCCAGCACCGCTCTCCTGTCGTGAGCGCTCCCCTGTATCTTACCGTCACTGCACATTAGCCGTGCACGAAACAGCGCCCTGCCAAAACAGCTCCCCGGTGCCTGCCGACTCCATGCACCTCAGCACACTACTTACCACCCATGCTTCAATCAAGCCTTAGCCTCTCACTTCCCTGCACTGCCCCTCTGCATGATACCAGCGGCTGTGGTAGCTGAGTAGGTGACAATGAAGAGCGCGCACAACCTCTGCATTTTAGTACAATGCTGCGACCACATCCACCCAGTTTGAAGTGAGTGGGATTTAGTTGAAAGTTCATCTGAGGTGAGTTTGTCACTGACTGAGTGGTGACAAGCTAACCCTGGTTGTGCGGCTGCTGCCCTGGATAGGACTCGTAGGGGTGGAAGCCAGTAAAACTCCACCATACAGTGAAGTCAGAGTTTTTGCTGAACTCCACGCTCCAAGCAGAGCTCGGAATGGCAAAACTCTGCAAACTCTAACAGCGAAGCGAAGATTACCTGCCACTCAGAATTGAAAAGGGAGGTTTGGGCTTTAAATGACAAACTCAAGTTAGCAGTTTAAAACTGCCCTTCCAGTTTCCATTGGCATATTGGAAGCCTAGTTTTACCTTGTCGTACTCGTGGGGGTACAACTGGTGCTGCAGTATACAAGAGACACCTCAACCTACGGGCCCTAGTTGCCCATTGTACCCTATACTGGGGACTTTCAAGTAAGTTGGTCTATGCCAATTGGGGACAAGCCAATTAAACATGCACCATTTTAGAGGTCAGAGCACATGCACTGAGTCCTGTTTAGCAGGGCTCAGTGCATTTTAGAGCCTTTACACCAGTACAGAGGCTCCAAATGTGGGCAAAAAGTGGGGGAAAACCTGCAAAAGTACATAAACAATGTAGGGCAAGTAATCAATTCAAGAGCATAAACTGTTTCCAAGAGGCAAACATTTGAAGACTGGCCAAAAGGTTGAAGAAAATAATAATCATAAATGGCTGCAGTATCTCAGTCTAAAATGCTTCAGAAACAAATGATGGACAGAATGCTGAATGAATCAAACACTCACCCCCAGTCAAGAGATCTGGGTTAAATCCATTGTTGTAATGCTCACTAAGCCACCCCGGTTTGGACCCGCCATACGCGGAACAGTCCAGCCCGATAAGATAAATTGTTTTGTTATTGATTGTCAAACAGTTAGTTTGACATTTTTACTGATTGCCGTACCAGTTTACTTACAAAACATCGAGCTACAAAATATCGACCTGCAAAATTACCGAGACAAAAATATAGACTACCTATATTTAAAAATGTACGTACAAAAATATGGTGAAAAAAATCATTTTAAATAATATCGGTGTATTAAATATTGATTTTTAATCTATCCACGTGGCGGGTTATTTACCTGACCTCATGTGTGGGAGTCTGTTGATGGCGCAGGATGCATCTTCGCGCTGGGGCCCATCTGTGGGCTTTGATTATGGACAGCAATGAAACAGTGATGCGCCCATATTGGGTGTAATTTGATGGACGCACTACAGGACCCAGAATGCTTTGCCCTATGATGGGCGTGGGATGTAATTTAAATCTGTGGGTGTGTCCTCTTGCATTTGTCAAGCCTCTGAGGAAGAAGCAATCTAGCTTTGAAACGCGTCAGGCTTTTTGACATGCTGTAACGCCATCAGCGCTGTGAGATGTTTGCCTTATAAAGGATTGCTACATCAACTTTTTCGAGTGCATTTCTATGAGAGGGGCACCTGGAGCAGTCATCGAATACGCGGCAGCCCTTGCCGTGGGGAATGCACCCTCCTGATAACTGGGAGCTACGGGGCGGGGTATTTACCCGGCCTCATGTGTTGAGTGCATTTCTAAGAGAGGGGCACTTGGAGCAGTAATTGAACACGCGGTAGCCCCTGCCGCGAGAAACGCACCATCCCGATAACTGGGAGCCACGTGGCGGGTTATTTACCTGACCTCATGTGTGGGAGTCTGTTGATGCCGCAGGATGCATCTTCGCGCAGGGGCCCATCTGTGGGCTTTGATTATGGACAGCAATGAAACAGTGATGCGCCCATATTGGGTGTAATTTGATGGACGCACTACAGGACCCAGAATGCTTTGCCCTATGATGGGCGTGGGATGTAATTTAAATCTGTGGGTGTGTCCTCTTGCATTTGTCAAGCCTCTGAGGAAGAAGCAATCTAGCTTTGAAACGCGTCAGGCTTTTTGACATGCTGTAACGCCATCAGCGCTGTGAGATGTTTGCCTTATAAAGGATTGCTACATCAACTTTTTCGAGTGCATTTCTATGAGAGGGGCACCTGGAGCAGTCATCGAATACGCGGCAGTCCTTGCCGCGGGGAATGCACCCTCCTGATAACTGGGAGCTACGGGGCGGGGTATTTACCCGGCCTCATGTGTTGAGTGCATTTCTAAGAGAGGGGCACTTGGAGCAGTAATTGAACACGCGGTAGCCCCTGCCGCGAGAAACGCACCATCCCGATAACTGGGAGCCACGTGGCGGGTTATTTACCTGACCTCATGTGTGGGAGTCTGTTGATGGCGCAGGATGCATCTTCGCGCTGGGGCCCATCTGTGGGCTTTGATTATGGACAGCAATGAAACAGTGATGCGCCCATATTGGGTGTAATTTGATCGACGCACTACAGGACCCAGAATGCTTTGCCCTATGATGGGCGTGGGATGTAATTTAAATCTGTGGGTGTGTCCTCTTGCATTTGTCAAGCCTCTGAGGAAGAAGCAATCTAGCTTTGAAACGCGTCAGGCTTTTTGACATGTTGTAACGCCATCAGCGCTGTGAGATGTTTGCCTTATAAAGGATTGCTACATCAACTTTTTCGAGTGCATTTCTATGAGAGGGGCACCTGGAGCAGTCATATATATATATATATAGATATATATGAAAATATTAAAAATAAAATATATTGAATACTAACATTACTTTAATAAAAATTAAATATATTTAATGTATATTGCAACTAATAAAACAAATACAAAGTTAAACATATGTATATTCCACTCTAATTGCTGCATGTCAGCCGTTCCACCTGCCAGACGGTGCCGGTGCCAGCGAAGGCGGCAGCTGCCATCTAAATATGCAAAGAAAATCCCAATCTGATAGGAAACAAAGGATGTGGCACACCGGATGAAAGCACATTCATTTATTGTGCAAGCAAGGCGTTTCGGCGAAAGCCTTTGTCAAGCCTTTATTTCCTATCAGATTGGGTTTTGATATATATATAGTCGCCAGTAGGTAGTTATAGTTAGGACCTATTTTCCATAGGAAATCCGTAACATTCTATTTGGAATAACGTTGGCACCGATTGACGAACAAAATTTTCCAAACGTTTGGCCAGCTCCGGTGATTCGTCAAGCGGGGGCCGAGAAAAAAGGGGGGTCCCAAAACACGTTTTCCCCATGCATTTTCCCATAAGACCTGTTGACGCAGCTACAGCCCGAACTACTCAACGGAATTACACCAAATTTGGCAAAGAGGTAGTCCTCAGTTCAGACTCGTGCCTTGTGCTTAAATGGTGTAAATCCATTCAGTAGTTCCTGAGAAAACTAGAGTTAAAAAGATAGATATATCTGAGCGGAGCCTAACCACACATCTCATCGTGAGATCTGATTGGCTGTCAGTACTTCATCCAAGAAGTGTTGGCAGCCATCTTGGGACCAATATACATGATAGCACCTCATTAAAAAGCATTGCAGTTAATAGAAGGTTTTAAGACTTTAGTTACATTATAAATCATTTGTTGATGGTACCATACTCATTTTAGGAATTGTGGTGTGTTCTAAGGTGATTTTACCATGTGAAAAAGCCTTCTGCTGTGATATCATGAATCATGTTTGAGAGAAAACTATTTCCTCATGCTTTTCCCACAAAGGTTTGGAAGGTGATCTATAAGCTAAACTGAGAGCACATTTTCTGTAAATTCACATTATCTTTCTCAGTCATGTGAGAATGAAGTCTGACATTCTCAGTAAAACATGTACATCCAACAAGGGCAGAGACTGTCAGTTGATTCCTTTGTGTTCCACTGCAGCTTCCCAGAGTGTTCTAAAGAACAACTAGAGCGCTAACAGTCCTACTTATGACAAACGTATTGCACACCTGAAGCCATCTTGATTGGAATAAAGTGGTAACTCTTAAAACATTTAGTTTAAAAAGGAACAAAATGAGGGCGTTCATTTTGCCATAGAAAGTATGATTAGTACTGCAGAAACAAAAATTAGGGCACAGTTTGAGTGCCTTCTTCAATCCTCTTCTATTTCATTAAAACATTCTGACATGCAGACTGAAACATGCACTTTCAATACCAGCAGCAGACTTCCCTGGTGAGCAGTAGCTTTACTACAGTGATCTAATGAGCAACTAGAGTGCTAACATTCTGAATTTATGGCAAATGTGTGACACATCTGAATGCCTTCTTGATGGAATCAAAGTAAAACACTGAAAGTATTTCCTACTGAGGAGACTGTAGTAAATGAGGAAATTAGGAAACTTCATAACAAATAAGTCTCCCAAAATGGCCACCAGAGACAAAAGAGCCCAAATGTAGCACAAATATCACCCAGATGTAGCCCAAGTATAGCCCAATGACAGAATGTGCCAGAGTGTTCTAACGAACAACTAGAGCGCTAACAGTCTTACTTATGACAAAAGTATGGCACACCTGAAGCCATCTTGATTGGAATAAAGTGGTAACACTTAAAACATTTAATTTACAAAGGAACACAATGAGGGGGTTCATTTTGCTATAGAAATTACGATTAGTGCTGCAAAAAGAAAAATTAGCGCACATTTTGACTTCTCAAATCCTCTTCTATTTCATAAAAAAATTCTGACATGCAGACTGAAACATGCACTTTGAATACCAGCAGCAGACTTCCCTGGTGAGCAGTAACTTTACTACAGTGATCTAATGAGCAACTAGAGTGCTAACATTCAGAATTTATGGCAAATGTGTGACACATCACAATGCCTTCTTGATGGAACCAAAGTAAAAAACTGAAAGCATTTCCTACTGAGGAAACTGCAGTAAATGAGGAAATTAGGAAACTTCATAACAAATAAATCTCCCAAGATGGCCACCAGAGACAAAAGGGCCCAAATGCAGCACAAATATCACCCAGATGTAGCCCACATTTAGACCAATGACAGAAGTGTGCAAAGTTGTGTTTTTGCAGTGTTATATAGTGCAGACTTGTCAGGTATTGGAGTGCTTTACATGAGCATTGGTTACATCACACAAGATCAAATTCATTTTGGTTTTAGACATGGGGAGATTAAGTGATTTGACAAGAATCACAGAATGATGAGCTGAAGTAGAAACTCTAACCTGGTTCCCCAGTTGCAAAGTCTGCAGCTCTGGAAGTAACACCACATCCTCTCCCCTAGGTGCAACATTTAATCAAGTGGTCAACTGGATAAAAAAACATAAAGATTACAAATAATTTAAAAGTTCTTTGTCGCTATTTGAAAACTCAGAAAATATGTCCTCATTTTAGTTTTTTAGAGCAATAACCATAATTTTGATGCGATATGCGCCTTGGAGTATAATATGTACAGGGCAGTGTTGTGTAACCTAACTAGTCTCTAAAGTTGCAATATAAAATATGTGCTGGGGAGTGTAACGTTGCATATGCACTGTGACAAAGATATGGATCACAGATTGTAATATGTATGGCATAGCGCTGTGCGTTATAACATAGGCATCAAGGAAGGCACGTTAGATGGGGCAATATAACCCATGCCAAGGCAAGTGTGGCATGACATATTCACGGGGTGGTGTTACAGTGCACATGGGCTAGAGAGTGACATAGCATACGCACTAGCTGGTGGAATACAACACAGAGGTGTGTGGCACTCGGCGGGCACTGGTGGGTGTAACACAGCATTGGGCTCAGCCAGGAGCACGCTGTGACTCTCAAGTGAGGTTCGCCTCCTTTTCCAGAGAGTAAAATAAAAAGTATTACACATCCGGCGGTGGATGTGTGTTTTATTAACCGTGAGGGGGGTTTCTTGCATGGTTTGGTCGAATTTTTGTCGAATCCCCTTTGAATGGCTTGGTGTGCGTGTGTATTAAATGTGCCCGTCAATAGCTACCCATGTTTGTATAAATAAACAACAAGGGTGTCTACTTGGAGAGTACCCACCGGTGGGGGCGCCGGGATTAGGCACAGTAGGGCGTCAGACACGTCAGAGCTTCACTAGCGGTGTAAATACATTCCACGTGGATTCATTGTATGCATAGTCGCCTTTTAATGATTATCACGCAAATCGTCATGGTGATAGGTACAAGGGTGTCTACTTGGAGAGTACCCAACGGTGGGGGCGCCGGGATTAGGCACGGTAGGGCGTCAGACACTTCAGAGATTCCCTAGCGGTGTAAATACATTCCACGTGGATTCTTTGTATGCATAGTCGCCTTTTAATGAATATCATGCAAATCGTCATGGTGATAGGTACATACGGTTTGTCCAGCATGTCCTAGGTGTTTCTATAAATATATATTTTTTTAAAATGATAAAAAACAAAGGCCGGCCCCGGGGGATGGGGTCCCCGGGGCCATAAGTGGCCTGAGGAGGGGGGCAACGCAGCCCCTCTCCTGAAGAATTAAAAAAAAAAAAAGGCCATGACCCGGGGGTTGGGGTCCCCGGGGCCGAATAAGGCCTTGGGAGGGCCAAATTAATTTTTTTCAACAAAAAAAAATAGGGTGCAGGCCCTGGGGGATGGGGTCCCCAGGGACAATAAATTAGAAAAAGAAGGGGGGCCACACAGCCCTCCTTCTTAAAAAAATACAATAAATAAAAGACCGGCATCGCGCCGGACGCCACGCCCCCTCCTTGCAGCACTCTGCAAACGCACCCCCTGGCCAGTTGTAAGTCGGGGAATTAATTCCCCTTCAATACTGAGGGTCCCTGAGGGCCAACTAGCCCAACAGGTATCTCCAGTATGCGCCAGGGAGCTGCGTTGCAGACAGGTGTTCTGAGGCCACGCCCCTTTTTACACCTCTATGCAACGCAGCTCTGTGGTGCTTACTGGAGGTACCTAGTGGGTTAGTTTGACCCTAGGGACCCTTAGGATTCAAGGGAACTTAATCTCTCAACCTAGAACGGCCACAGGGCGCGTTTACACAGTGGTGAAGGGAGGGGACGGGGCCTGAGGTGACGTGTGCAAACACGCCCTGTGGCGCGTTTTAAGTTGGGGAAATAATTCACTTTCAATCCTGAGGGACCCTGTGGGCCAACTAGCCCACCAGGTGCTTCCAGTTAGCGCCACTGCTCTGCGTTGCAGAGAGGTGGTGCGGGCTGTGCCCCTTTTTACACCTCTCTGCAATGGCGTTTACTGGACGTACCTAGTGGGCTATTTTGCCCCTAGGGACCCTCAGGATTCAAGGGGACTTAATCTCCCAACTTAAAAATTGGCCACAGGGCGTGTTTACACAGTGGGGAAGGGAGGGGACGGGGCCTGAGGTGACATGTGCAAACCCACCCTATGGCGCATTTTAAGTTGGGGAAATAATTCCCCTTCAATACTGAGGGCCCCTGGGGGCTATCTAGCCCACCAGGTGCTTCCAGTAAGCGCCACTGAGCTGCGTTGCAGAGAGGTGGTCCAGGCCGTGCCACTTTTTACACCTCTCTGCAACGCAGCTCTGTGGCGCTTACTGGAGGTACCTAGTGGGCTAGTTGGACCCTAGGGACCCTCAGGATTCAAATTAACTTAATCTCCCAACTAAAAACGGCCACAGGGCGTGTTTACACAGTGGGGAAGGGAGGGGACGGGGCCTGAGTTAACATGTGAAAACACGCCATGTGGCGCGTTTTAAGTTGGGGAAATAATTCCCCTTCAATCCTGAGGGACCCTGGGGGCCAACTAGCCCACCAGGTGCTTCCAGTAAGCACCACTGCACTGCGTTGCAGAGAGGTGGTCTAGGCCGTGCCCCTTTTTACAACTCTCTGCAACGCAGCTCTGTGGCGCTTACTGGAGGTACCTAGTGGTCTAGTTGGACCCTAGGGACCCTCAGGATTCAAGGGGACTTAATCTCTCAACTTAAAACAGCCACAGGGCGTGTTTACACAGTGGGGAAGGGAGGGGACGGGCCTGAGGTGACGTGTGCAAACACGCCCTGTGGCGCGTTTTAAGAGGTAGTTTTAATCCCCTGCCCTATTATATACTAGGGGCTTACAGAGGAGGTCATGCTAATCACAGGGGGACCCCAACGCATAGTGTTCCCTAGTGTATGTAGGTTTTTTCACTGTATTCTGAGTGTCGTTTAACATAGCACTGGCTCTAGGACTGGTTAGTCAGACTCAGTTACCACCAGTATGCGTCTGAAAAAGTTGAGGGTACAGGATGATTTTGCAACAAGGCTTCTTTCTGCTCTTCTGTTTGTTCTTTCTGCACGTTATCCTTCTTCCTGCACTTTTCATCATCTTTGCTTCTTTCTGCATTTCTTTTTTTTATTTCTGTGCGTTGTTTCTTCTTTCTTCACATGTCCTATCTCTGTAGGCATAGTTAGAAATTAGCATTTAAAAAACCTTTGAAATGCACTGAAAAAACCATAGGTTTCAGGCTCGTTATAGTTAGGAATTAGCATTTAAAAAACCTTAGAAATTCACTGAAAAAAACATAGGTTTCAGGGGCGTTATAGTAAGCTGGACTTTTCACTTGTACAAAACCATTGAAATTCCCCCGTTATAGTTAGTTCAGCTAACTATAACTCGCGCACCTGCAATGCACTGCTGATGACGTCACATATTACATCACTCATGACATGGTCAGTGACATCACTCATGACATCACTGATGACATCTCAAATGACATCACTGATGACATCACTGATGACATCATCCTTGTGATAGAGTGGCAGACCTCCTCTCCCCCTAATTTAACCTTTGATACACACATTCAAAAATAGAAACTAAAAATTTCAAAACAATGGACATACCAATACCAACTACAACATATTTAGTAATTCTAAGATCCACATACACATCCACTCATTCACCAACAGTCCTATACAGTCACTCATACATGTACTCACTCATCATATGTACTCATACACCTATACATCTTGTTACACAACGCCACTCCTAGAAGAAGAAATATACTTTTATTTGATTTCATAAAAACCTTAAAAGGGTGGAGAATACCACCATAAATAAAACTTTCAAGAATGTACATTGTGATTGGTAATATAAAAAGTATAAAAAAATTAGCATTTGAACAAGAATTTCGAATGATTTTGAAACCAGTTAGTCTAATACAGCGTAAGTTAGTTAGCAGATTCTGTATTGGCCAAATCTTTTGCTGCATTTTTTAGGAAGTTTATGACTCTGCAGGACAGTGGGATGGATGAGCCCGTAAGACAGTGAATCACTGCTGCTCTACAAGTTCTTATTTGTTCCGTCCTAAAGATCTCCCGGAGGTCCTTTTTGCGCTTTTCTGCCAGGGCAGGGCAGATGCATAGTAGATGCAGTAACGACTCATCCCAAGCTCCACACAGGCGACATTCCGTTGATTGCCATGCTTGTTTCCATATTGGGGTCAGGTCCTTTGAGGGGTATGACCCTAGCCTTAGTAAAGTGAGAAAATGTTTTTTCTCGGCAGAGAAGTGATCCTGCAAGTAGGGTTGGGGTTGCAGCCTCTGATATGACTGAATCACGGCCCAGGCATGTTTGTTTTTTGCTAAGGCAATTTTATCTAGTGATATGGAAAGCCGTTTTGTGGCTTTATTGACCAATAGTTTGAAGCAGGAGTAGGTGGAGGCTGTAAGCCATGCCTCCTCCAACTTCAGAACTGAGAGGGAAGCCTTCAGAACTTTGAAAATTGAATTTGTGAAGCTTGCTTGCTTTTCAATTTCCGCCCAACAGTAATGTGCGAGTGTGTTTTCCTCTGCGTCGCGCATCCTCCAGTAATACTTGACTAGGGTGCCTTGTTTGTCAGGGATCTGATTTTTTAAACCATACTCGAGGCGAATTTGAGCTTGCGGGATGTGTCGGGGAATTGCGAACAGCTTCTTAAAGAGGATTGACTGTTCCAAATTCAAGCCTATAGCATCCTTGCCATTCAAAATTTCTGTGCCATATGAGATGGAGGGCAGGAATTTTGCTGCTATAACCTTTAATAAGTGCCCAGTGGAGCCCCCTGCAAGTTTCTTTTTTAAGGTTTTGAAAGCGAACTGCAGCTGTTTAGATTTTGTATGACCTTGAGACATGTGGGTCTTAAAAGTGAATCTGCGATCAATTTGGAAGCCGAGATATTTGTATGAATCTACCTCAGTCAGAGGTTGTTTGTCCAAAATCCAGGTACATTTTCGGTTAGCGTTATGATGATTATTAAAGCTCATCACCTTAGTTTTTTTGTGGTTGATGGTCAGATGGACCAAGGTGGTATAGGCTCCGAGTTCAATAATTAATCGTTGCAAACCAATTGGTGTTTGCGCCAGTAAAACGATGTCATCCGCATATTGAAGGCTGGATAAGGGTGTTTTTACCAAGTTTTGGAGGATCACATTGGATTGACCGAAGATGCTCGTCCAAATCAGCGGTATAGATGTTAAAAAGGCATGGTGCCAACACGCACCCTTGTTTTAGCCCGTTAAGTGTGTGAATTTTCTAGGTGATGCTGAGTCCGTCTCCTATCCTAATCTGGACCCACGTTTCAGAGTACAGGTTGATTATGGCCTCCAGCAACTTTGCTGGGACGCCCCAGTTACGCATTTTTGTCCATAGCCTGACTCTTGAGACCTTGTCAATGGCCGCTTTGAGGTCGATGAAACAAGCGTAGAGTGGCCTTGAGGTGCTAAGGGCTTGATAGGCATGAGGGTTACTGCGGAAATGTTTGTCAAGGTGCCCATCCCGGCCCTGAAACCGGTTTGTGTTGGGGGAATAAGGCTTGTTCGCGCCACCCAGTCCTCTCGATCTACCAGCAGGTTTGATGCGTAAATTTTAGCCTCCACATCAATTAGCGCAATCAGTCTATAGTTTGCAGTATCGGAGCGAGAACCCGATTTGTATATTTGGCTCAGAATGCTTCCCCTCCAGGATTCAGGGATCATATTAGAGGTTAGAATGTCCGAAAAGAGGGGGGACAGATGATCTGCCCAGAATGATGGATTGTGCCGGAACAAGGCATTCGGTAGGCCATTGGGCCCAGGGGCACCCTCAGATCTAAGTTTTTTAATTGTTTTCAGTACTTGTTCTTTAGGGATCCGCAAAGGAAAATCGGAATCAGAGGAGAAGTTGTTTTTCATTGAGTCTCTTGTAGTGACTCTGTTGCTGAGTTGGGAGCCGCTGTCAGTGGAGCCTGGGGAGAAGATTTCATTGTATAGTGTTTCAATGTGGGCTCTCCATGTATCCTCCATGATGTCCGAATTGTGATGGCGATGCCTGCCATTAGTTAGCTGGTTGATGTTTTTCCAAAAAAGCTTGGAGTCTCTTTGTTTGCAAGAGTAGTGGAGTTTCGCCCAAAGATTTTCCTGAAATGCTTTCTTGGCCACCTTGATATCTTTTTTAAGATCTTTTTTAGAGTTAGAGATTAAAAGCAGTTGATCTTTAGTCGGAGGTGAGCCCTGTGTTCTTAATTTTCGTAGGTTTTTGTTCAGTTGTTGTTTTTGGATTCTCAGGCTTTTGGTGAACCATGCTGCCCCCAACGATTTACCTGTTTTTTTGCCAATAGCCAATTTGGACCAATTTTGATTTAGTTCAATGGTGAATGTCTCCCAGGCCCGGATGCTGGATGGTTCGAGATTGTGTTTCTCCAAGATGCTCATGCATGTAGCCATAAAGTCACTGATATTGTCCTTTTTCCAGATGAGGCGTTTGAGGTTGTAGCATTGAAATTCTTGAGACTTTGCGTTAATGGGAGTTGGATTAATGTTATTACTTAGAAGTGTGAAGGATTGCGGTTGATGGTCACTCTCTGCTCAGTCCAAAATTTGGAAATTATTTATCTGAGAAACAAGATTGTGGTCTATGAAGGAGTAGTCGATGATTGAAGCTGACTTTTGAGTGACCCTTGTGTATGCCGCTGGGATGTCAGATGGACCGTGCCCGTTAAGCATACTCAGAGAAAGGTCGTACAAGTGCGCATTGTTTGCCGAGGGTGTCATGTCGAGATTTAGCTAGAGTATGCCGCCTAGTGGCATTTGTTTCTTGCAATAAAGACATGTTAAAATCACCTGACAAAATGATATTTGCGTCGGGGTGAGCAAGTTTTAAGGTGGCAAGTGAAGCTAATAGATGATCGATGCTTGCCCGTTTTTGTTTCGATGCAGGGTGAATGTAAATGTTTATGATCAATAAGCTATTGAAAGAAGGAGTGTCAAGTTTGACGCATAACAGCCAGGGGGAATCAAGGTCTATGGACACGGCGGATCCGGAAATCTCAGTTGAAATAAAGGTGGAAAGGCCCCCTTTTGCTCTCCCTCGATTGGTCCCCTTTGAGGCCGGATTCTGGAATTCCTTGTATCCTACTAGGGGAGTGGATTTTGTTAACCAGGTTTCCTGGAAGAGGAGTATTTTGTATTGTAGAATAAACTCCACAAAGTCAGGATCTTCTAGTTTCGTCCCAAGGCCGAACACGTTCCAGGAGCAAATTTGGTAGCCTTTGGATGAATTTGTGGCGGCTTTAGGATTTTTTCATGCCCTGGTTTGGAGAATTCCAGGCTTGTTGAATTGCCGGAGTCCAATGGGCTGACTGACTTCAGGGTGAACAAAGGTGATTGTTATTGACCTTACCGTGGAGTCTATGCCTGGAAAAAGACTTTGGTTGTCCGGGCCTTTGGCGCCTTTTAACAGGCCCGCTGGTTGTTTGGGCATGTGTAAAGGAATGGGATAACGTGGGGGGTCGATCTTTTTTACCTCAATGCCCCATTTTCCAAATGAAGCCCTCTGCTGCCAGATTTGCTCAGTGACGAGGGAGTCAGTGAACGTGGCGGTGGTTGATTCTTGGAGTTCCACTGAATGCTGATTCTGGTAGAACCCTATGCTTTTGATGTCCCTAGAGTTAATGTGATTCAGGGTAGGTAAAGCCCTGAATAACTTCAACAGGACACTTCTGTTAAGGAAGTCATGGTTGCCCCTTGAGACGTAGTGGGGGATGAAATCCAGTTTTTTATTATCTGCGAAGATCTCAGACTGCAGCACACGTTCGGGCTGTGTTCCATCTTGGGAGCTCCCTCGATAGACCCTAAAGGCATCAAAGGCAGAGGCGGGGAGGCATTAGTGTTGTCTAGTATTGGAGTTTTGTTAATCTTTGTATTAGTGATGACGATGCGTCCCGGACTCGGTTTGTCCTTTTTATTTCCAGTTTTCCCTGAGTTGCTACAGTCTTTCCGGTCGTTGTCTACAGGCATGTTTTCCGCACTAGTGCTTGTTGTAGTTGGATGGTGCAATTCAGTCCTGGGCATAAATTTGGAGTTGACTGTTGGTTTTGGCAAATTATCAAGGGGGTGCTTCTCTTTCTTAGGGGGTAGTTTGAATAAACTGTATAAGTTGTCTGGCAGCGTTTGCTGGGTTTTAGTATAATTTGGGCTGCTTGGTGTAATGACAGACTCAAGTGGGGCAATTGGGGAATCCTTGTTGCATATTGCTGCCGGAGTGTGTGGAACCTCATCGTTGGTGATTTGTTTCCTTCCCTCTGCAGGTAGGGCAGAAATTACATTGATTGAATGATTTAATTGTTTACTTTTTCTTGCTTTTCTAAGGCGTTTTTTCTCCCGCTTGGTTAATGGCTTAGTTGGTTTAATCGGCGTTCAAGGAGAATGGTGATGATTATTGGAAGATTGGGAGGCCGAGGTGTTGGAGTTATCATGAACGGGTGAGGCCAGAAGTGCTGGTGTATTTTCTAAAGTTGGCAGCGAAGATTGGCCCATGCTGCCGATTAGTTGGCCTTCCTTGGGCCTAGGATGTACCGTATCCTTCACCAGCAGGTGCTCTTCAGCTTGCCCTGCCTTGGGAGAATTGTTCAAGAGGGCCTTCTTGGTAGTGTCCAAAAGGTCTGTTAGTCGGATTGGGACCGCAGCAAGTTTGTCGATAATTTGAGTACAGTGGCAGTGGCGCAATTGGTAGGTAGTCTCTTGCTCTCTCTGAACCTTCATGATCATCTCGTTAAAGCTGTGTATTTTTTGTTCTATCCCCTGGACGTGAATGGCTAAAATATTTAAAAGATCTACTTGGGTATCAAGTTTGTTGGCATGGAGGGTCATGGCTTTGCTTATAGTATCTAGGGTGTTGAGCAGGAGTGGCCAGACAGAAGATGTTGGGGAACAGCTGGTTTCTTCGTTGAAAACCTGATCATGGTGATCCGTGTTACTGGAGGGGGCTGGAAGCCAATTGCTCTGACACTGACTTCTGGGTGGCGTGCAGGATTGGCCCCTTGTGCTTAAGCCCTTAGATTGAGGAAGTAACGGGGCAGGGGTGGATCTGTTAGTGTTGGGCTGAAAAAAAGACTTCTCCAGTATTTCGAATTGGCTGGGATATTGGAATTTGTTATGTGCAACTTCCAGCTGATGTAATGATTGTACGGGCCTGTCTCTGTTATGAGTGTTATGATTATTAGGCTTATTCGCTACAAGGTGACAACTGCCAGATAGCGTAATCAAGTTACCAAGAGGACTCGTAATATTTGAAGTCGATTGAAAATGGATGGGATCATCATTGAGGCTTTTGGAGTCTTGGAAGCCTAATAGTAGTGGAGGCGAAAGTGGTGACTTCAAGCAGGGGGATACTAAGAGAGACTTAGATGACTGGGTATGATGGTGGATTTGTGCCTCGGTTACGACAGGTATTGGTTGTGAGTGCAGGTCCGAGAAGTGAAGTACGTTAGAAGATAGAATTTGAAGACTTGGGACTGCAGTGGTTGTTTTAGCCACTCATCCATAGAGTTACTCACACACATAGTCACTCATGCTAATAAAGAATCAAACATCCATTTACTTGCATATACAGTTATACACACACCACCACACTTACTTCTACAGAAACTTACACATACTTAGTCTTTTAAACAATCACTTATAGAAACACATACTTATTCATCCAGGAACTCTTTCAATCTCTCACTCTCACATATACTCACTTATATACACCAATAGTCACATATACCAGTTTAAAACATATGTAGTTACTCATAAAGACATTCCCTCACTAACACACCCATGCACACACTCATCCACCCATACAGTCCTGCACACATGCTGTCTTCAACACATACAAACAGTGAGTCACTCATTCATGCACCTATGCACTACATAATACCCCCCACCAAACCATACAGACACTCAGACACTCATACTGATATTCAAAAAACCAACTAATAACCTATATAGACACTCATGTAGCTACTCACCAACCCATGCAGCCACTTATACACAAAGTGAGAGACTGATACAGATATTTACATATTTAAACATTACTCACTAAGCCATGTATTCACTAAGATACACTTAATCAGTCATTTATACAATCAATTTTTCAAAAACAAATCATCCATTTAGTCACTTATATACCCATTTATTCTTCCATCGACCTTGAGATATACATATATAAAACATATGTAATTTTCAGAAAAACACACATTCACTGGATGATGTCATCAGTGATGTCATCAGTGATGTCATTTGAGATTTCAACAGTGATGTCATGAGTGATGTCAGTGACCATGTCATGAGTGATGTAATATGTGACGTCATCAGCAGTGCATTGCGGGCGCGCGAGTTATAGTTAGCTGAACTAACTATAACAGGGGAATTTCAATGGTTTTGTACAAGTGAAAAGTCCAGCTAACTATAACGCCCCTGAAACCTATGGTTTTTTCAGTGAATTTATAAGGTTATTTAAATGCTATTTCCTAACTATAACGTGCCTGAAACCTATGGTTTTTTCAGTGAATATATATATATCTATATATATATATATATATATATATATATATATATATATATATATATATATATATATATATATATATATATATATATATATATATATATATATATATATATATATATATATAAAGTTCATAGAAAAAGAAAAACGCACTCTCAGAGGTTGATTGTATTTTACTAAACCATCGTTACGCGTTTCGACACAGCAGTGTCTTGGTCACACGATGTCCACAATGTTTTCAAACAACCATATATGTACATAAACATAAAAGAAGTACTAACGTATTCCTGGATCTACGATGTTGCAAGTAGTCACCATTTTGGAACGGGTTACAGACTTAAACTCATACATGAGTACATGCGTGTTCTCTTATCGCTAAAGCACAAAATTTGCAAAACAAAATGACTTAAAGTACATGTACAATTCTTACATATTTGCATACTTCATTAACATCGGATTTAACCAAAAGGTCCGAGTTTCTCGTATTATGAGATAATTGAATTTGCAAAGCTTTATCGATTGTATACCAACACAAACACGATTGCAAACCAGGGCTTAAGCAGCCTCGTACATCAGTTTTAATCTACATACCAGGCGGACTAGTGCCGTATCCGGATCCACGTACTGATATGTTAAGGTAAGTATCATGAAAGCATGCTAAAAGCCTCAGGAATTATCCGGACTCCGTGCCCGAATAGTGACTTATAAGGACTAGTGCCTCTATATTTCATACGCTCATGCAGACTCAGGAAATGCCTCTGCACAAAATATATCAAAAGCCAAATGGCAAAATAGAGTGGGAGCAAGAAGTACTTCTAACTAAGAGCCATGTAGTGCTACAACCGAAGGAAGTACAGGCAATCCATTGAGCCTAGACTAAATGATATAAAGATCCGTGCAATTAAAGATAAAGAACAGTGAACAACATAAGTGCAGTCCTTATCTTATTGGGCGTGTGGTGGCATCCTCATGAAGAAAAGGGTAGGGAACCGGTGCCGTATCTGTAAGAAGTGAATGGTCCCTTCCTTTCCTCCTGGATAATAAAAGAAACATGATAAAATTACAAATAGCCCAAGAAGAATATTTTTAGCTCAAAAATACATTTTTCTCTATATAACATGAGAACTACTTGGGTTACCATGCAATATCATGAAGAGTCACAGTAAATGGCAACAAAGAAAGGGCAATGAAGGTCAATTAAAGGCAATAGGATTGGTACACAAGTTCAGTCATCATGTAAATGAGTTGCCAGTTCCTCATCAAGATTGTGTCCCCCCGGAAACTTAGTTTCCAATTCCATTATCCATTTCGATTCTCTCTTTCTGAGGGCTAACTCTCTGTTACCCCTCTTTTTGATGTATTGACTTGTTCTATGGCAACATATTTGAGAAGAGATTGGTTGGACTGATGTCTATCTTGGAAATGTCGTGCAATGGGATAGTTACGATCCAAGTTGGTAATGGCTCTGAGGTGTTCCAGTATCCGCTTCTTAACCATACATGTTGTACTCCCGACATACCGGAGTCTGCACGGACATTCCAGAATATACACAACAAAGTTGGTGCTGCATGTGAGGAACTGTGTTATGGTTTTACTTTGACCTGATCCTGTAACCTCAAATTCCTTCATCATGTGGCTGAATTTGCATGCCTTGCAATGGCCACATGGATAGAAACCCTTAAGATTGAATGGGTTCCTAATCGGGTTTTCCGTAATGTCTCCCCTGACCAGCATATCCTTCAAATTTCTCCCTCTCCTATAGGTGATCAGGGGTCTGTCACTGATGTTACCGCCAATAATGGAATCTGATTTTAAGATTCTCCAATTGTTGGCCAGAATTTTTTGGACATGTTTGGATTCCTGGTTAAATGTGGTTATAACCCTTACAGGTGTTTCTTCTTGGTCATCTATGGCATAATACTCAAGGGCTTGAGATCTACTGATGTTCCTAATCTTGTCCTTGGCCTTCGTTAGCACCCATTCAGGGTAGCCTCGCTCCTTGAATCTACATAGCATGATACTTTGTTCCTGCTGAAAATCATCCTCAGTGCTGCAATTTCTCCGTGCCCTGAGTAGCTCACCAAATGGAATGCTCCATTTCAGTGACTCTGGATGGGCACTACGGGCGTGTAATAAGCTATTACCGGAAGTTTCCTTCCGGTGTAGACTTGATACCATGCTGCCATCCTGTATTGTGATGAGAGTATCTAGGAATTCAATTTTGTTATTGCTTATACTTGAAGTAAGCTGTATACTGTAGCCATTGTTATTCAGTTTATTTATGAACTTCCTAGCTTCTCCTTCACTGCCCTTCCAAATGACGAAGAGGTCGTCAATATACCTCAACCATACTACCACCCTCCTGAAGTCAGAGTCCATATCACTGTTCTTGCGGAGCTCCTCCTCCCACTTGCCCAGGAAGAGGTTCGCAAAACTAGGTGCGAAACACGTTCCCATAGCCGTGCCTCGCACCTGTTTGTACAACTCACCATTGAACAGAAAGATGTTATTTTTGAGGCATAACTTCATCATGTCAACTAGCATGTTAGTATGCTCAAGATAGCAGATGTTCCTTGCCCTAAGAAAGTGTAAACAAGCCTCCATGCCCTGGGTGTGGTCAATAATGGTATATAGTGAACTCACATCCAGGGCAATGAGTAAATATCCCTCCACCCATGTGATGTCTGCGATTTTGTTCAAAAAATCTTTGGTATCCCTGAGGTAAGATGGTAATTGGATGACATATTCCCTAAGGAAAAAGTCAACGTACTTGGATACATTCTCGTTGACCTTTCTCAAAGACGACACTATGGGTCTCCCTGGTGGCACCTTGGGATTTTTGTGTACTTTCGGGAGTAAGTACAAAATGGGTAGTTTGGGAAAATCTTTTTTAAGAAAACAGTATTCTTGCCACGAGATGAGCCCTTCCTTTTGCCAATTCGTTAATTTCTCCCATGTTGTTGTTATGCTACAGTTATAGACATCAGAGGTACATTTGCAATAAAAGTTTACATCAGATAATTGCTTCAGTGCTTCCTCGATGTACATGCATTTATCCCATAGGACGATGTTACCTCCTTTATCGGAAGGTCTGATTACCATTCTGTTGTCTTGTGCTAGTGAGAGAATAAAGGTTCTTTGCTGTTTGGATAAACTAGAATCTGTATGGCTGCGTGTACCAATCCTGTGTTTGTGTGTAATCATTTCCTTAGTAACCACATCATAAAAGGTGTCTATTGAGTCATGTGGCAAAATTGGAAAAAAGGTTGACTTAGGTTTGAAGGTAGTGCACGCAGCTCTGTGAGTGTTGATGCTGTCCTGTTCATCCAATGTTGGAGTGTCCCCAGTGTCAGATAAAGGGTCTGCCAGTACATACATGGTTTCAAGGACATCAGCATCACCCACATTGAGGTTTGGTTGGGACCAACTAACAGCTTGCCCTGCGGCATTTTCGGGTGGTCTGGTGTTCCTCAGACTATGCCATTTTTTCAACTTTAGTTTCCTTATAAACTTAAAAATATCCACCCTAGTGTTAGCATAGTTGTACAGTTCGGTAGGACAGAAGGTCAGACCCAAACACAGCGTAGTTTTTTCTGTGGGTGTTAGAGATCTTGAGGATAGATTAATAATAGTTCTATTTACCATTTCTTCATCCATGGTTAATATGCTTTCTTCTGGCCTCCTCTTATGGTTCCCACGAGTGCCTTGCTTGTTTCTCCTTTGTTTGAGCTTGAGTCTCCTCTGTTTAGACCGCCTCTGCCTCTTCCTCTTCCTCGTCCTTGTCCCCGGCCACGGCCACGTCCTCTCTTCGGTGTGGTTGATTGAATATCTTCTTTTTGTCGTCTTGTCCTCATGACCCGGAATTCGTCTAAAAAAGACGCTGGTTTGCTTGTTATTTCCACCTCAGAGGAAGTGCTTGCTGTCGTATCTGATAGATCCCCGTCAGACTCATCTGTTATTACTACTTCAATCGCTGTTTGTAAAGTTCCGGATGCATTTCCTTGACTGTCTTGTTGCTTGTAGAGATGGTCGTACTTCTGGCTGTACGTTAAAATGCGTCCACTCTCATAATCAACACTGTCTCTGTGTAGTTTCCTCTGTTTCCGTAACTTAATGTCCTCTTCATATCTTTTCAACCTATTTGCCAGATCATTTTTGAATTTTTTGATATCTTCATGATCGGTATTCTTCTGGAAGTCTTCATCAATTGATTCCAATTCCTTGATTATTTCTTCTCTGTCCTCCCATGCGTATTTTATGAGAATCTGAAGCATATTCCTGGAGCTTAGGGCCGAATTGCCTGCCCATTCCTCAAGCATACGTGGATTCCGTGCTTCGTGCGATGGAGTGATATATATTCGTAATCCACGTGGTATCATTTCCTTATCGACATAGTCTTGGAGGGAGACTGCCTCCCACCATTTAGATGCTTCCTGTTTTTTTAATTTCTCATACCTGCGCATTTTGGTATTTAGCGTATTCAGATCTGGTTTATTGGTTGCGTCCTGTGCATGACTCCCTTTGCCTGGAGCTCTTGCAAACAATGTTTGTGCTTCTTTTCGCCTTTCGCTGTCACTCTCCATGTTACTATACCAATTCCTTCAAGCAGTGGCACACACTGTGTGTTTATTGTTGTGCGCGTTTGAAAACAAATGGAAAACCAGTACAAGGTCTTTGTTTGTTTCCCATCTACGTTAGTTCCAATACCGAAAAACCTCCCCGCCTAAACGTAGGCAGTTCCTGATGCCTTCGAATATGTGAGTATTAGGATTCAATAGGGAGTCGGGGCCAATTCCAATGCTGCTCTGTTCATCCGCCCCGTTGCGTGTATATAGCCCTGTGAGTCTAGAGGCAAGTACCGGACCCCCTCGCGCCCGCGCTGAGAGGGTAACCACTCACGCACAAAGTGCCCGCCTGCCACCCTCCCAGGCAGCGCACTCCGGGACCCGGCTTACCTCCAATATATAGAGGCTCGCGTCTTCCGCGGTTTTTCGGTATTGGAACTTGGAGTCTCCCTCCAAGACTATGTCGATAAGGAAATGATACCACGTGGATTACGAATATATATCACTCCATCGCACGAAGCACGGAATCCACGTATGCTTGAGGAATGGGCAGGCAATTCGGCCCTAAGCTCCAGGAATATGCTTCAGATTCTCATAAAATACGCATGGGAGGACAGAGAAGAAATAATCAAGTAATTGGAATCAATTGATGAAGACTTCCAGAAGAATACCGATCAGGAAGATATCAAAAAATTCAAAAATGATCTGGCAAATAGGTTGAAAAGATATGAAGAGGACATTAAGTTACGGAAACAGAGGAAACTACACAGAGACTGTGTTGATTATGAGAGTGGACGCATTTTAACGTACAGCCAGAAGTACGACCATCTCTACAAGCAACAAGACAGTCAAGGAAATGCATCCAGAACTTTACAAACAGCGATTGAAGTAGTAATAACAGATGAGTCTGACGGGGATCTATCAGATACGACAGCAAGCACTTCCTCTGAGGTGGAAATAACAAGCAAACCAGCGTCTTTTTTAGACGAATTCCGGGTCATGAGGACAAGACGACAAAAAGAAGATATTCAATCAACCACACCGAAGAGAGGACGTGGCCGTGGCCGGGGACAAGGACGAGACAGAGGAAGAGGCAGAGGCGGTCTAAACAGAGGAGACTCAAGCTCAAACAAAGGAGAAACAAGCAAGGCACTCGTGGGAACCATAAGAGGAGGCCAGAAGAAAGCATATTAACCATGGATGAAGAAATGGTAAATAGAACTATTATTAATCTATCCTCAAGATCTCTAACACCCACAGAAAAAACTACGCTGTGTTTGGGTCTGACCTTCTGTCCTACCGAACTGTACAACTATGCTAACACTAGGGTGGATATTTTTAAGTTAATAAGGAAACTAAAGTTGAAAAAATGGCATAGTCTGAGGAATACCAGACCACCCGAAAATGCCGCAGGGCAAGCTGTTAGTTGGTCCCAACCAAACCTCAATGTGGGTGATGCTGATGTCCTTGAAACCATGTACGTACTGGCAGACCCTTTATCTGACACTGGGGACACTCCAACATTGGATGAACAGGACAGCATCAACACTCACAGAGCTGCGTGCACTACCTTCAAACCTAAGTCAACCTTTTTTCCAATTTTCCCACATGACTCAATAGACACCTTTTATGATGTGGTTACTAAGGAAATGATTACACACAAACACAGGATTGGTACACGCAGCCATACAGATTCTAATTTATCCAAACAGCAAAGAACCTTTATTCTCTCACTAGCACAAGACAACAGAATGGTAATCAGACCTTCCGATGAAGGAGGTAACATCGTCCTATGGGATAAATGCATGTACATCGAGGAAGCACGGAAGCAATTATCTGATGTAAACTTTTATTGCAAATGTACCTCTGATGTCTATAACTGTAGCATAACAACAACATGGGAGAAATTAACGAATTGGCAAAAGGAAGGGCTCATCTCGTGGCAAGAATACTGTTTTCTTAAAAAAGATTTTCCCAAACTACCCATTTTGTACTTACTCCCGAAAGTACACAAAAATCCCAAGGTGCCACCAGGGAGACCCATAGTGTCGTCTTTGGGAAATGTCAACGAGAATGTATCCAAGTACGTTGACTTTTTCCTTAGGGAATATGTCATCCAATTACCATCTTACCTCAGGGATACCAAAGATTTTTTTAACAAAATCGCAGACATCACATGGGTGGAGGGATATTTACTCATTGCCCTGGATGTGAGTTCACTATATACCATTATTGACCACACCCAGGGCATGGAGGCTTGTTTACACTTTCTTAGGGCAAGGAACATCTGCTATCTTGAGCATACTAACATGCTAGTTGACATGATGAAGTTATGCCTCAAAAATAACATCTTTCTGTTCAATGGTGAGTTGTACAAACAGGTGCGAGGCACGGCTATGGGAACGTGTTTCGCACCTAGTTTTGCGAACCTCTTCCTGGGCAAGTGGGAGGAGGAGCTCCGCAAGAACAGTGATATGGACTCTGACTTCAGGAGGGTGGTAGTATGGTTGAGGTATATTGACGACCTCTTCGTCATTTGGAAGGGCAGTGAAGGAGAAGCTAGGGAGTTCATAAATAAACTGAATAACAATGGCTACAGTATACAGTTTACTTCAAGTATAAGCAATAACAAAATTGAATTCCTAGATACTCTCATCACAATACAGGATGGCAACATGGTATCAAGTCTACACCGGAAGGAAACTTCCGGTAATAGCTTATTACACGCCCGTAGTGCCCATCCAGAGTCACTGAAATGGAGCATTCCATTTGGTGAGCTACTCAGGGCACGGAGAAATTGCAGCACTGAGGATGATTTTCAGCAGGAACAAAGTATCATGCTATGTAGATTCAAGGAGCGAGGCTACCCTGAATGGGTGCTAACGAAGGCCAAGGACAAGATTAGGAACATCAGTAGATCTCAAGCCCTTGAGTATTCTGCCATAGATGACCAAGAAGAAACACCTGTAAGGGTTATAACCACATTTAACCAGGAATCCAAACATGTCCAAAAAATTCTGGCCAACAATTGGAGAATCTTAAAATCAGATTCCATTATTGGCGGTAACATCAGTGACAGACCCCTGATCACCTATAGGAGAGGGAGAAATTTGAAGGATATGCTGGTCAGGGGAGACATTACGGAAAACCCGAATAGGAACCCATTCAATCTTAAGGGTTTCTATCCATGTGGCCATTGCAAGGCATGCAAATTCAGCCACATGATGAAGGAATTTGAGATTACAGGATCAGGTCAAAGTAAAACCATAACACAGTTCCTCACATGCAGCACCAACTTTGTTGTGTATATTCTGGAATGTCCGTGCAGACTCCGGTATGTCGGGAGTACAACATGTATGGTTAAGAAGCGGATACTGGAACACCTCAGAGCCATTACCAACTTGGATCGTAACTATCCCATTGCACGACATTTCCAAGATAGACATAAGTCCAACCAATCTCTTCTCAAATATTTTGCCATAGAACAAGTCAATACATCAAAAAGAGGGGGTAACAGAGAGTTAGCCCTCAGAAAGAGAGAATCGAAATGGATAATGGAATTGGAAACTAAGTTTCCGGGGGGACACAATCTTGATGAGGAACTGGCAACTCATTTACATGATGACTGAACTTGTGTACCAATCCTATTGCCTTTAATTGCCCTTCATTGCCCTTTCTTTGTTGCCATTTACTGTGACTCTTCATGATATTGCATGGTAACCCAAGTAGTTCTCATGTTATATAGAGAAAAATGTATTTTTGAGCTAAAAATATTCTTCTTGGGCTATTTGTAATTTTATCATGTTTGTTTTATTATCCAGGAGGAAAGGAAGGGACCATTCACTTCTTCCAGATACGGCACCGGTTCCCTACCCTTTTCTTCATGAGGATGCCACCACACGCCCAATAAGATAAGAACTGCACTTATGTTGTTCACTGTTCTTTATCTTTAATTGCACGGATTTTTATATCATTTAGTCTAGGCTCAATGGATTGCCTGTACTTCCTTCGGTTGTAGCACTACATGGCTCTTAGTTAGAAGTACTTCTTGCTCCCACTCTATTTTGCCATTTGGCTTTTGATATATTTTGTGCGGAGGCATTTCCTGAGTCTGCATGAGCGTATGAAATATAGAGGCACTAGTCCTTATAAGTCACTATTCGGGCACGGAGTCCGGATAATTCCTGAGGCTTTTAGCATGCTTTCATGATACTTACCTTAACATATCAGTACGTGGATCCGGATACGGCACTAGTCCGCCTGGTATGTAGATTAAAACTGATGTACGAGGCTGCTTAAGCCCTGGTTTGCAATCGTGTTTGTGTTGGTATACAATCGATAAAGCTTTGCAAATTCAATTATCTCATAATACGAGAAATTCGGACCTTTTGGTTAAATCCGATGTTAATGAAGTATGCAAATATGTAAGAATTGTACATGTACTTTAAGTCATTTTGTTTTGCAAATTCTGCGCTTTAGCGATAAGAGAACACGCATGTACTCATGTATGAGTTTAAGTCTGTAACCCGTTCCAAAATGGTGACTACTTGCAACATCGTAGATCCAGGAATACGTTAGTACTTCTTTTATGTTTATGTGCATATATGGTTGTTTGAAAACATTGTGGACATCGTGTGACCAAGACACTGCTGTGTCGAAACGCGTAACGATGGGTTAGTAAAATGCGATCAACCTCTGAGAGTGCGTTTTTCTTTTTCTATGAACTTTGTTGGATTATCCGGCCGTGGGTTCGCCGGACAACACACCACCTGACAAGGGTTTCATCCCGGAAGGACCTGACGGTAACTGATATATATTTATATATATATACCCGCCCCGTAATCATGTGGGAGTGTCTCTACCAATCGGAGTGAGGCGCTTTAAAAAGTGAACAGTGAATCATTATTCAATGGAAGGCATCTGAGGAAGGCTATTAGGCTGAAATGCATCATGCCGATCGTTTTTGCACTGCAATAAAAGGAGGAACTTTCACTTACCTGTGTGGGCTGACATCCTTTCAAGAAGGGGAAGTGTGGTAAATATTTAAATTACCTGTACTATTTTTATGCGGTAAAGTCTAGTAAGAATAACTCAGTCAAAATGAGAGGCAGAATCCGTGGTATTAGAGGTTCTGAAAAGGACTTTATTCCTTACAAAGGAATTATGGTTCGAACCAGGCAATCATATTCCATCACCACGAAGGTTCAGGAAGGGATAGGCAAATACATTATTGACAAGTAAGGATATATATATATATGAAAAGCATTACATTAAGACAGATGCAGGAGGCGTAACAGCTGATAATACAGATAAGAATACACATACGTAATGAAAATAGGCGTAATAATAGGCGTATACTAGAAACGTCATTTAAAATGATGTCACAAGTGGGTGGATCCATAAGAGAATCCTGCAGTGTCAGCAGAAATATTTGGCAGAGATGCGCGCGCATCCGCATGACGTGTGATTGACGTGCAATTAGAGGGTGAAGGGGAATTGACATTTAGCTCTACATGTGGAGACAGAAGTCTGGGGGGTCAGGTCAACCTAATCCCAAATCGTATCTAATATCTTTGTTTAAGGAACTGTTTTATCCAAAAGGAAAGGTCTCTCGGACGGAATCTATTCTATACTGACTGTTAGTGCATGTACAAGCGTCTAAGTGTCTACATGGGATGCGAGGGGGCAGGAATCTTCCATGGTAACAGGGCTATGAATTACTTGCATAAAGACAGCGAGGCCAGGCCCTTTGCTCGGTAGCTGGAAGGATGTTTACCGAAACTACTAGACAGGAATGCATTGGATGAGGAGCGGAGCAGATAACTTGAAGGCTGAATACAGTTTTTTTTGGCAGGCAACAGGCCGCGTCAGGCACCGTTAGCCGCGCAGGGAGTAGGACAAAGTTCATGGATACGGATGTAGGTCCAGGCTGGAGCATTTCAGAGGCAGAAACAGGAAAAAGCTTGATGGCAGAATTCAGGGCCTACTCGCCTGAACTGTAAAACGTGAAAAGTGGACCATATAAAGTCGGTGGCCAATCATACTTAGGAATGGAATATTCGACCCATTCATGGCGGATCTGAAAGAGGACATGTTGACGTTGGACGCACATGTATTTGCGTCTTCATAGCTGGAACTGGAGGGAACATACATGTACTTGTAACATGTACATGGAGCCGTTGGGGTCTAAGATAGGGGACACAATTGACCATAAAAATTCATATTTCCTCATTCCCTCCTTGTCCCCTACGGACCCTCATGAAATATCCATCTTCATCAATCCATCAATCTGTTCATATAGCATCATTTGTTCTTCTTTCTTCTTCCGGGATCTTGAATGAAAATTTGAAGGCGGGATACACGATGTGGCACACAGACCACAGATCGCTGGCCCACATTGTAGACACAAGCAGCAACTGAATAGTATGAGAAAGCCAATACCTAGGAAGGATAGGATCCTCCATCCCCAGGCTGACAACACGCTCCAGAAACAACCGGACCAAGTCCAGGTGCCTGGATTCTGGTGTATCTGGCTTACGATCTTATGAAGGCGAGTTATGGCTTTATATACTGACGGCGCGTTTTCTGGTATGAAAACACAGCAACTTGATCCGATGACCCTACAAGCTCCGCCCCTATCGGCCAGAATGACGTCAAGGACAAGACGATTTTGAAGAACAACAATCCGCATCGCAGACTGCTCCTCTGTTAAGTTGCCTAAGGCGGAAGTAGTTTCATTCACTACTGCTTCAAGGGTTCTAGTTAATCTACGTATCAGCTTACTATTAGTGACTGTACCTATGTAAGGAAAGAAACCTTTATTGAAATCTGTGTATTGCTCCCATGCTGTTTCGGTGTAGTCAACAATCGGGAGATCTCTCTGCTGTCTATTGTGTACTAAATGGGTATTCCTATGGTAATCAGGCGGGGCTAGGAAAACAGGTGGCAGAAGGAATGCAATGTAACAGGTACCATCCCAATCTAGGGGTAGGCGTATGTATGCGGTGTGACCACAGATGAAGTAGGAGTGACGAGAAGCTCTAAATGTAGACTTGCCTTTATCACTGAATTCTATTACAGTGGTACATTTACTATGGCCCATGTGTATTGAACCATTCTTTCTTACACATAATTCGCCTCTAACTGGAAATACTGACATAGCGGGCAAGATTGGTGTAGCTTCGGATTCAACATTCAGGATCATGAGGTTAAGTGTAAAGTTACCTAATCCATATACTTCATTTTCTAGATCAGTTCCTGTTCTTTTGGGAAGTCCCTCCTTGTTAGGGTAGCAGACTTTAAGTAAAACTAGGTTCAGGTTTCCCCAAACCCAGTTGTCTTGATAAACTACTGAATTTGAATCTAGGGAATTAATCAAACTAAACCATGCTCCACAGGAGCCATTGTGTGTGAATTGATACGGAAAGAGGGGCAGAACTCCCTTGTATTTCTGATAGGGAGGGAGTCGGCCACATATCCAACAATTTGTAGCATTGCTGGTCTGATGAGAATGATGTAACATACTAATGAATGTGTTGTTACGCAGCGCAAATCTATAGGACAACTCATGCGGGGGTAATTCGCTAAAAGAATGTTCGGCAGTAGCATTGAAAGCACGCTTGGAAATAGGGTAATACATGTGTAATAATATACTGGCAATAATAATCAGAAGACTTAGAAAAAACATAATTAACAATGTCACTATGCAGTGACTACGAAGTGATTTACAGTACGCATGTTTTTTGAGCTGTTTCTGTCTATTTCTCTCTCTATTTCGGTCTAGAGGATACATGTCAGAGACAAATTCAACCGATTCACCTTGAAGAGGACTTAAACAATCAAATTGTCTGACTTGCTAGACCTTAGTTTCAGTTTATAATTTTCTTTTTCTGGCTTATCAACCAGGGGGAGTTTTGAGTCCGTCTGTGAGGGAATGCAGGGTTGAAAGTTCAAGTCAGATGGTAGTCCATGAAATTTTTTGATATGGCTCGAGTGCAACCACCCTTTGCGTCCCTCAATCTTCACAGCTGTCCTTGTGGTCAATAAGACGAGCTTGGGCGACTGCCAGCGAGGCTCCAGCGGGTTCCTTCTGTCGAAGTTCCTTACAAGCACAAGGTCCCCCGGAACCACGTCATGGGGCTTCACCTCAGTGTTATCGGGAAAAGCTGCAGCTACCTGTGACGACAAGATTGTAGTGCAGACATCAAGGAAGCCAGGTAATCTGTCAGCATATTACAATCAACATCAGTGATTTTACGAGGTATAGGCGTCCCCCACATATTTGGTGGTCTACCGAAGATCACCTCATACGGGGATAGCCCTGTTCGAGAGTGTGCTACCATTCTCATGTAAAAGAGCGCAACTGGTAAAGCTACTATCCAGTCGACACCTTTTTCTCTACATACTTTGGACAGTCTAATTTTCAAAGTTTGATTATGCCGCTCCACGAGACCTGCTGCCTCGGGATGTCGGACACAGTGGAATTTCCATTGATAGCCTAACAGAAGTGAAACATGTTTCATTAGCTCGGATGAGAATGGCTGGCCATTATCTGAGTACACGACACGGGGCAAACCATACCGTGGGAAGAATTCTCGAACTAACTGTTTGGCAGTAGTCGGGGCAGTGTAATCTGAGACGGGATACGCCTCTGTCCACCGGGAAAGAGCGCATACAACTACAAGGACATATTTGAATCCTCGACATCGTTCCATCTGGATATAATCCATCTGGAGGACTTCAAAAGGGTGATCGGGAGGTTGAAATCCACCCTGTTCTACAGGTACGCCTTTTCCTGGATTGAACTGACAACAAATCATGCAGGTACGTACTTTCTGTTTAGCTGCTGCTCGCAAGTGTTTATTGAACCAAATGTGTTGAATACTGTCTAGCATAGCTTTCTCTCCTAGGTGTGCTGGACTATGTATTGTGTTAATGATGACTTGAACCATGGAGTCGGGAAGAAACCATATAGATTTTCCCTTCGTCATCCATCCTTGATCCGTTTGGATCCCTCCTAATTCAGTCCATTTCTTTATTTCTTCTGGTGTAGCATGTGTCTGTATGTCAATTACATCAAGGGCGGGATCCTTAACTGTCATGCAGTGTGTTGGTGTCGGAACTATTGTCTTTGTCGTGTCAGTTGTATGAGTCTGATTCTGAGCAGTCTGTTTAGCTGTTCTGTCAGCTAGGTCGTTACCCTGAGAAATAATGTCAGTCACTTTCGTATGGGCCTTGCACTTCATAATCGATATTGCAGTAGGCAGATGTATTGCATCTAACAGAGCTTGAATAAGGGGACCGTGCTGGATGTGGGCACCGTGAGAAGTTAAATAACCTCTCTCTCGCCAAAGCACGCCGAAGTCATGGACGACTCCGAATGCATAACGTGAATCTGTGTATATGTTGACTTTCTTATTTTTGGCTTGAATACAGGCTTGTGTCAGAGCGATGAGCTCTGCTGCTTGAGCTGACAAGGTATCGATACAATTTGTTTCAATAACTTCAGTGTCTGTTGTGACTGCATAAGCGGCCACTAACTCTCCTGTATTTGTTCTCATGCATGAACCATCTACATACAATGTCAGGTCTGGATCTGATAATGGAATATCTGTCAAGTCTTGTCTGGGTTTCGTCGTAATAGTAATGATTTCAATACAATCATGTGCCAATGGGTCTGTTCCATTTAATGGCAAAAGTGTGGCAGGATTTAATGTACTACAACGTCTGATTTCTATGTGTGGCTGGAACAATGTCAATTCATAACCCGTCAGTCTTGCTATAGTCAAGTGTTGTGTTAGGGTCCGGTTCAAGAGAACCTCTACTGCGTGTGGTACTTGTACTGTCAATTGATGTCCTAACACTATGGCATCGCTTTGTCTGATTGCTAAAGCTGTTGCTGCGACTGATTTCAGGCACGCAGGAAGAGCCTGAGCTACGGGGTCTAATGTACTAGAAAAATAAGCACATGGTTTGTGTGATCCTGCTTGTTCCTGCGTGAGTACTGACAAAGCAGTACCTTCACGTTCTGTGACAAAGAGTGTAAAACGTTTGCTGTAACATGGTGTTGCTAAAACAGGTGCTTGGCATAAAGCTTTCTTTAAGCTTTCAAAAGCTTGTGTATGTTCCTGAGTCCAAGGGAGGACAGTCGATGTCGCTGCCTCCTGTGTTGTCAACTGAATGAGTGGTTTTGCTAGAAATGCATATTGAGGGATCCACTGCCTACAGTACGAAGTGAGGCCTATGAATGCCCGCACCTCCTTTTGTGTCTTGGGTGGCGGCATGTTAACAATTAACTGGATACGGTCGGGTGTAAGCTGTCTTCCCCCCTTGGACAGCAAGTGCCCAAGGTACACAACTTGCTGGACACAGAATTGTAGCTTTGAAGGGGACACTTTGTGCCCCTTGTCGGCTAAGAAATGTAAAACCGTCAGTGATGCTTTTTCACATTCCGGTTCGCTTCTTGCGGTGATCAGCAGATCATCGACATATTGAAGTAGGGCAGTGTTAGCTGGCATGTGGATACTGTCAAGTTCTCTTTTCAGTGCTTGGCTATAGATGCTGGGGCTTTCTGTGAATCCTTGAGGTGCGCGTGCGAATTTAAAACTTCGTCCATTTAAACTGAATCCGAACAAATATTGCCTTTCCGGATCGATTGGGACGCTAAAGAAGGCGTTTTTGAGGTCAATTACAGTAAAGAACGTTGCTTCTGAATCTATGGCTGTTAGCAATGAAGAGATATCTGGGACCACGGGGTATTGTGGTACAATGCATTTATTTAATTCGCGCAGATCAATAACTAATCGATATACTGGCGGTGCTTTTGGATCAGTTCGTTTAAGAATCGGAATTATCGGGGAATTACATACATTGGAGTCGGTTTCCACGACCACTCCTTGTGCAATGAGCTCGTCAATGATTTGCAGCAAAGCCACAACAGCATCTGGGGGTAACTTGTATTGTCGCATTCGTGGTAGTACCACTCCTGTTTTGAGTGTGACTCGGTATGGTGTAATGTGCATACAACCTACATCAGTGGGGCCTTGCGCCCATAAATGTGCAGGTATATTCTGTAACCGGTGATCCATGTCTCTAGACACGTAGTGACCTTTAAAGTCACGCAAAAATAATCGTACTCCGTCCGGAGAACAACATATTAAAGCTCCTAGAGCTTTCAATGTTTTTATACCTAACAAGTTTTCTGGGCATGATTTAGTAAGCAATAGATCTGTAGTCCGTGTTAATGGACCGACTGTGAATGCAAGTGGTTGCGATACTTCATTAATAGTGGGCTTTCCTGAAAAACCAAGGGAAATATTTTGTGAGCCTGAGAGGGGTGCCCCTGGGACTTCGCTGTGACTGATAGTTGTTCTGCTTGCCCCTGTATCAAGTAGGAACCTTCTGTCTTTCCCTAATACTTGACTCTGTACATAAGGACCCTCTTGATCTACAGGAACCTCAATAAGGGGTAAGCCAACTTCCCTCTCTAGGCTATTTCATGTGTAGCGCTGATACTCTGGATAGTCATTTTGTGCATACTGGTACATCTGTTGTGTCGTGTTTTGTGTTGCAGCAATAGGCTGTGGCTGTTGTTGTGGTTGTTGTTGTGGTTGTGGTGCGGTCTGTTGTGGAACTGGCATAGGTTGCGCATGCTGAGGGACTTGTTGTTGGATCTGATCCTGTCTAGGCGGACGTGGTCTCTCTTTCGTTATACCCGTAGAGATATTATGTTTCAGAACTGCGCAATCGTGTATATAATGACCTGGCTGTTTACAATAGTTGCATGTCCCTCTAACAGGACCCGCTGAATCATTGGACTGTGTCGTACCCTTTTTATGACCGTCAGCTGGAACTGACTGAGCAACAAGCATTTTCATTTTCGTGTCTTTCATACGTCTTTGTTCATGTTCTTGTTCTTCTCTAATTCTATTGTGATGATATTGTAACATTTGTAACATCTGTGACGGTGTGTTACCTTGCCAAGTACTCTCGAATTTCAGTACTCTATTCTTAACTTGGGGCAGGGAATTTTCAACTAATTTTGTCACAAACAGATGTGGATACGACTCACTACTTGCTTTTATGCCACTATTAATACCAAAACATTTTTCAAATCGGGAATAGAAATCACTAGTGTCTTCATCTTGTTTTTGTTTACAGGCTGAAATTGCACCCCAGTCTTCCTTTTTCGTAGTCAATAAACGTGGTAGTACCTGCACTAATAATCCTGGTAATGCTGTAGTCTTTTCCCCAAGCCCTGAACCTGCAGCTCGGGCCTTTTCTTCGTTTTCTAATGCTGTCCAATCTATCTTTTGGTCTCCCACCTCCCATTCCTTTTCTTTGAGTTTCTCGTAAATACCGGCAGGCAATAAAACTTTCAATATTTTCATAATGTCAGGATAAGTATACTCTCCCATGAGTAACATGTCTTTTATCTCACGGTGGAAACCTGCTGGGTCTTTGTCATGGCTAGGTACTACTTTCTTCATTTCTAATAATTCAATTTTAGTTATGGGCGTGTACACAAACACGCGTTTAAAAGTATTGTCATCACCTCTGATTGGGTGCACTTCGTGTAAGGGATTCTGTCTGTCTATGTGATACGTTTTTCTTTCCTTGGGGGGAACTGAAACATGTTCTGGGCATACGAAGACAATGTACTGGTGCCGATATTCTAGAATTTCTTTAATTAAATCAGTACCTGAACCTCTCCATTTGTTTGTGAGTAATTCTATCAGTATATCAGGTAGGGGACCAGGATCGGAGTGTTGGCTTCTATATAATATAAGGAGGTGTTGTATCATGTATATACCAGCTAAACGCTGTTCGTCTGGGGTAAGGTTCAAAAACGTGTGTGCTAGCGCATCATCACTGTATTTTTCAGAACTGTCAGCCCATTGTACTGCTGACCTGGCTAATTCTTGTTCATCCATGGAATCGAGCATGTGATACCCCCTTCGGTCTCGGAGTAATTTATCAGCAGCCTGGAATAGGTGTTCAGGGGACCTTGCATTTAACATAGGGGCTTGAAAATGTCTGTTGCATTCTGGACGTATCGGACGTATTGGATCATTAAAGTATCTGGTATTGTTACCAGGTCTTCCCCTACCTACATAAGCTATCGTTTCTAATTGTCCCGTGGGCATTTCTGATTCTTCCTCCTCCTCTCCCTCTGATTCAGTTTTGTCTGCCTCCAATCTGGCTTTATGTATTCGTTCTATTTCTTTGCGGATCTTTCGGCACATAGCTACTATACACGTCTGTTTATCATGTTTTCCCTCTGATATATTCTGACCCCATCTGGTAAGTACTTGCATTTCATCCTGATCTACCCCAGGCCTATCTCTGTCTCTGATCAAGCAGTTTATGAAGAAGCGTAACAGTAATCTCTGTATATCCACTTTCTGATAATCCATGGCTTCGTCAATACTTTCAGGGCCTTGCCCTGTTTGGACGAAGCGATATATATTGTCTAGATGCTTAATCATTCCTGGTAGTGTCGTTAAATATATTGAAGCTCGTCGTATACGTAGTGATGATAGCAGCATTCTGTCATTTTTACCGGGCACTGGATCATATCTACAATCCACAAGATGTTCCTTAAACATGTCGGACGTTGCTATTTGGGGTGTACGTTGGTTTGCTAAATCTCTAAGAGACGATTTACTTCGTGACGGTGGCGTAGCAAAAATTGCTGTCGCACCTCCTGTCGCACCTTCTGAGGTGCTAGGCATGAAAGGATTTGTGGGATGTAAGGTAGAAACTGTGGATGCGGAAAAAACGGTGGAAACAGATGGACCTATTGGAATATGCGGAGGAGTTTGTTGTTACGGAGTTGAGGGCGGATGATCTCGGGGTTGAGCACCATCGACAGGTGGCGTGTGTGGCGGAACATTAACATATTCCGGAGCTACATCGTCTAAATAGGAAGAAAGGAAAATATCCTTTGCGGTCTTGGGATGTGCTTTAATCGGGAGTAATGGGGGTGGCAAATCTTTCGGTATTTCCGGGGTGGCCTTAGGTAAACCTTCGGCCAAAAGAGGATACATACCATTCATAAGAGTATTTCGTTGTCGGTCTACTTGTTCTGTTTTTCCTCGGATACCTTCCTCAATTAATATATTTTCTCGGGCTTTATTTGAGTTCTCCCTACTTTTCTCTTCCTGTCTGAGCGCTTTCTCTGTGCGCCTGTGCGATTCTTTACGCCATAACTCAATGGCATCTTTCTGTGACTGTCTGGCTTTCTTTTTCCATAATTCCTCTTCTACTCTCATGATGCAATCTGCATCCCATGTCCCAGCTACGGGCCACTTCTGACTTTCTGCTAGATCCTTGGTGTAGTCCACCCATAAGTCAAGATATAATACGGCATCTAGGCCATGTTTATGATACATAAAGTACCCTGGAGTGTCCCTAGGTGGAATGGGAACAGCTTCTTCGAGTACTCCTTTTCTAGTTTTGATCTGTCTTAATTTTGAAAAGAACGGCATCTTTAAACCTTGCTACTTGATTCTTTACTCAAACTGGACTTGAACACAATTAATACGATAAACACAATAATGAACACTCATTCATACCACAATTTTTAAACACAATAAAACATTTAACATTTAACATTTAACATTTAACGAACAATGATAATTAGAAGAAAACTAGTCACTGACATAATACTAATACTAGATAATACTGAATTATATACATGAACATACTGGATATACTGCTAAACAGTACAGATACACTGCTAAAACAGTGCAGACCGGATCTGTGTACCCAAACCCGTCGTGACCGGCACAAACTAATGTGCACGTCTAAATGCCTCCCCAGCAACGGTACTCACCGGGTAGCACGGAACGGAAGGCCTCGGAACTGAACTGAACTGGACCGGACTGGACTCGACTGGACTCGGAACTTCGGAACCTGGTGGGCCTCTGTATACCTCGGATCTTGCTCTCTCAGCTAGGCTCTGGTCGGGATACTTCGCACTTCTCACCGCCTCGTCTGGGTGTTGATCGCAGCCTCAGTCACCCCCGCTTGGCCGGAGGGAGATACAGGAAATCCTGCGGGTACGCGTTTTTGTCCGTCCAGCTGTGGCAGGAGACCGGGCCTGCAACGCACCTCCGGCGCGTGAGATGAGAAAGTGTCCCTGTTCGGGCGCCAATTTATGTGGTAAATATTTAAATTACCTGTACTATTTTTATGCGGTAAAGTCTAGTAAGAATAACTCAGTCAAAATGAGAGGCAGAATCCGTGGTATTAGAGGTTCTGAAAAGGACTTTATTCCTTACAAAGGAATTATGGTTCGAACCAGGCAATCATATTCCATCACCACGAAGGTTCAGGAAGGGATAGGCAAATACATTATTGACAAGTAAGGATATATATATATGAAAAGCATTACATTAAGACAGATGCAGGAGGCGTAACAGCTGATAATACAGATAAGAATACACATACGTAATGAAAATAGGCGTAATAATAGGCGTATACTAGAAACGTCATTTAAAATGATGTCACAAGTGGGTGGATCCATAAGAGAATCCTGCAGTGTCAGCAGAAATATTTGGCAGAGATGCGCGCGCAGCCGCATGACGTGGGATTGACGTGCAATTAGAGGGTGAAGGGGAATTGACATTTAGCTCTACATGTGGAGACAGAAGTCTGGGGGGTCAGGTCAACCTAATCCCAAATCGTATCTAATATCTTTGTTTAAGGAACTGTTTTATCCAAAAGGAAAGGTCTCTCGGACGGAATCTATTCTATACTGACTGTTAGTGCATGTACAAGCGTCTAAGTGTCTACATGGGATGCGAGGGGGCAGGAATCTTCCATGGTAACAGGGCTATGAATTACTTGCATAAAGACAGCGAGGCCGGGCCCTTTGCTCGGTAGCTGGAAGGATGTTTACCTAAACTACTAGACAGGAATGCATTGGATGAGAAGCGGAGCAGATAACTTGAAGGCTGAATACAGTTTTTTTTGGCAGGCAACAGGCCGCGTCAGGCACCGTTAGCCGCGCAGGGAGTAGGACAAAGTTCATGGATACGGATGCAGGTCCAGGCTGGAGCATTTCAGAGGCAGAAACAGGAAAAAGCTTGATGGCAGAATTCAGGGCCTACTCGCCTGAACTGTAAAACGTGAAAAGTGGACCATATAAAGTCGGTGGCCAATCATACTTAGGAATGGAATATTCGACCCATTCATGGCGGATCTGAAAGAGGACATGTTGACGTTGGACGCACATGTATTTGCGTCTTCATAGCTGGAACTGGAGGGAACATACATGTACTTGTAACATGTACATGGAGCCGTTGGGGTCTAAGATAGGGGACACAATTGACCATAAAAATTCATATTTCCTCAGAAGGACGTTCTGGTTTTGGTGTTAGGAGCTAGCCACAAGCTCTTTTAAGCCCCAGTCCATAAGAGTTCGGCGGTCAGTGGCAAACGTGTGGAAAATCTCAAGGCGCTTGGGAAACGCCGAACCGCCACACACCGCAGGGAGTTGAAAAGCCAGGAACTGCTGGGCCATGACTGCGTGGCTACGTTCATGCTCACTGCAGCGATGGATGTCTGGGCTCGCTGTGGTGACTTGCGGCTGGATAAAGGAATGAAAGTTTTGTTCTTTTCACTACAAGATCCAGGATTCAGTGGTGTAGCTGCGGACACCGCCCACTGGGGCAAGTACTTACGCAAGTGGTGCTGCAGCTGTGGAGGTTCGGACATTGGTTTGAATACCCGCCCCTGTAATCATGTGGGAGTGTCTCTACCAATCGGAGTGAGGCGCTTTAAAAAGTGAACAGTGAATCATTATTCAATGGAAGGCATCTGAGGAAGGCTATTAGGCTGAAATGCATCATGCCGATCGTTTTTGCACTGCAATAAAAAGAGGAACTTTCACTTACCTGTGTGGGCTGACATCCTTTCAAGAAGGGGAAGGACGTTCTGGTTTTGATATATATATATATATATATATATATATATATATATATATATATATATATATATATATATATATATATATATATATATATATATATATATATATATAAAGCACTCCACTTACAGTAATTCCTTGGATCGGAAAAACGGACACGGACCACTATTCTTCGTGCTGAAAGTGTTTATTTTTAGACTGTCTGCCATTACGAGTTTCGGCCACCCACGGCCTTGATCACATGACATTACTGCAATGTGGGATCAACAATTTAAAGTGAAAAGTGCATCTACCATATTAATAGACACAAACACAGACTGTTTTCAAGTCTAAGTCAATAAATAGATAAATATATGATTATCTATATGTACATAAAGGACAACAATGGCCTTTAAAAATAAATACATAAATGTACAATATCATATCACATGTGATAAGGTTTTAAAATTATGGTAAAATACCATATAAAACCTGTACTGATGAGATTTCTAATATTATATTGTATGTTGACATCTTAACATATGTACAATCCACTTCTCATGTAAATTATTGATATTAATGCGCTTTATGTCAGTTTTTTGACTTGTGGTTACGCTGTGGATGGTGTTCCATTTAAAGTGCCAAAGGAATAAAGAGCAAATGTGCGTCACCACCATAGTAAACAATTTCTATTACTAAAAGTGCCTAAGTGTATTGTAATATTTCTCCCAATTGAGAGGACGGTAGTAATCACCTTAAAACGCAATGTAGGCATGTTGCAGGTCCCCACAACGACACAAACTCATGTTATGTTATGTTATGTTATTTGTTTTTGTAAAGCGCACAGATGCCGCAGCAAAGTGGCGTCCTGGCGCTGAGGAGATGGTGCAACATAACGACGGAGAAAATACAGATCACAAATGAAGCTGGAGGACCTAAACCGTGGAGAACAGGAGGGTTTTCAAACATTTCCTGAAAGGAAGAAGATTAGGAATGGAGCGGAGTGAATTCTAGTTCATAGAATGACAATGCCAGCTCACAAACTATTTCCTAATTAATACATTATCACATATATTGGTATGGAGCAGTTGATATCATAATTATACAAGTAGCATAACCTGATCACAAACAAATTCCAGACTTACAAACAGGTGTATAGATCTTCACTGGTGTTGAGGCCCCCCGTAATTTTAGTATCCAATTCTATAATAAAAACAACAATGTCTCAACCGGTATTCATTTACGAAAGACTGTTACATAAAGTGCATGGATCACTAGGGGAGGAAAAAGTAAATAGGGAGACCAATGGTTTGAGGATAAGGGTTGTTATTTGCAGGTAGTTAATACGCTGCCCCTCAGATTTATTGTATATTGGTCAGACAACCCAAATGGTAAAACAGCGTAAAGCCCAACACAAAAGCTGTATTAGATGCAACGTTGACACTGCACCATTAGTGTCAAATTTCAAACACAACCACTCTGAAACTGACCTGACACAGCAGGTCATTGACCACCCTCAATTACCCATTCGGGGTGGTAACCACAGCAGGTCATTGACCACCCTCAATTACCCATTCGGGGTGGTAACCTACAACTCCTACTGAATAAATGCGAATGCAGGTGGATTGCACACTGCAACTCTGTGACCCACGGGTTAAATTCCCTTGATGAATGGAATACAGATATCACAACATCCTAAAACTACGCCATTCATCACTAGCTCTCCATGTGCTTAGATGTATGCATGCATCGAACCGTCTCTTCATGTACTGAATATGTTTCCTTTTAACCCAAACCACACCCTTCCTCACTAGCTCTCCATGTACATAGATGCATACATGCTTCGAACAGCTTCTTCCTGTACTGAATTTGTTTCCTTTGAATCAATGCGTCCTTTAATCAATATATGGATCATTCTTGTTGACATGTTCACATCACTCATACCACCGTGTCACAACTGTGCATGTACCACAACTTAGGCCTTCATGTGCTTTAATACTTTCTGTACAAAACGTTCTACATGCTTTGTTCCGTTTTGATTAATGATGTATTATGTACCCTTTAAATTCCAAAACGTACTCAGTTCCCTGAAGCTCTTTGAAGATATCGCATTACCTGCAATTTCACTATTTTCTTATTGGGTCCTTAAACAAACATTTATCTTTGTATTTATAGTTTAATTGAAATTGTTTCCAGCACCATACACGGTCTACATAGATCTCTTTTTCTTTTTCTTTTTCTCCTTCACACCGCTGCTCCTTATTTTCGCCATCTTTCTTGAGGCGTCGTTCCCTCTTCAGTCCCCCCGGGGCACTGGCTCCTGTGATCAGACTCACGCTAGTGTCTTCGTTACCACGTGACTCTGAAGTGTCTTGTTCCGGCACTAATACCCTCGCCTCCTCTCAGTAAGCGTGGTTGCTTTACTCTTCCCCATGGATTTATTCCCCTGAAAAGCCCGATTCATTCCAATACCTACGCTGCCTCAAAGTATACGTGGACGCGTGAGCTCCCCCTCACGAGCCTGATTGATTCCTTTGACACCCATACGCCACTTCTGGGCACCCCGTCCTACCTAATCGGATCTTTTCCATTCCTGGCAGTGTTGTCCGCACGCCGAGGTAAGGCTCAGCGCGCTTTGATCTTAATTAACTAACGCGAGCCGCTTATTTAATTTCTCAGACTAACCAGTCTTATGCCTGTTTTTCTCCGCTGCCTTTGTCTTTTCTGACCCCTCCCACCCCCACCCACTGTCCCCCCCTTCTTTTTATTCTAGGTTCCTAGTCCTCTACCATTCCATTGCAGAATTGACATACTGCATACACAGGTATCTTTTGGATCCCTCTTCCAATCTCCCTATAAGTCTGACTCTCCAATGGTTGTTAACTTGGCATTTTCTTCCAACCCTCACTGATTTACCTGCCATTCGCTGCCCCTTCCTGCCTTGATTGATTCTCTCCGCTGGGTTCCTTTTTTGATTGATACTCCTTGTGCTACTAGGTGATAATTACTTGCCTGTTGCCATTCCTTTTCCCGTACACCCATCTTAGGAGTCCTTTTATTCTTACCTCATTTCCTTTTTCACTCTTTCTCACACAGCACTACCTAAGAATTTTTAACCATTGTCCTGATGATGACCTTAATTTGAATAGGTTGAAACGCCGTCGACTTTGCAGCATCATCCACGACCTCCATGGGATCCATTCAAATTACCTAAAACACATTTTTGCTGTATTTAACTAAGTTAAAATTTTGATTCCAAATTATTGTTTGTTTTTACTGTTTTTCGCCGTATCACGCTGCCTTTATCACTTGTGTCACTGCACTTGTCACATACACAAGCACTTTCAGTGCACATTTGGTTGTTATGGTTACCTCAATCTAATTGTAATGTAGTGCTGTTATAACTTCCTGCAAATAACAACCATTATCCTCAAACCCTTGGTCTCCCTATTTCCTTTTTCCTCCCCTAGTGATTCATGCACTTTATGTAATAGTCTTTCTTAAATGATTGCCGGTTCAGACGTTGTTTTTGGTACAAATCTTACCCGGTCTCAGCTGGGTCAGTGGGTTTACTCCTGTATTACGTTCCCAATTCTTTAATAAAGCATGTTTACAACCTCCTAAGTTTGGCCTCTCCGATGCCTCCTCTCCTCAGGTTTGGGACAGTGTCCAATAAAAAGTATTTAAGATGATTCAAATTATTTTCATGTACCTCCTTGAAATGACGGGCAACAGGAAAGGTGGGATCAGAGTTAGCGATGGCCCTAATGTGTTGTAATATGCGCTTATGTGCTTGTAATTTGGTACTCTCAACGTATTGGAGTCCACAAGTGCATTCCAGCACATAAACTACATGATCCCTTTTGCATGTCAGATATTTATTGATTGTCTATGCTCTGTCGCACAATGGAGTTAGGTAGGAATCTTTATTCTCCCCAAATTTGCATGCCCTGCAAGTTGTACACTTAAAAAAAACCTTTTTTTTGGATAAACATGTCCTCACTCCCTATTTCTGAACTGCTTTTCACCAAAGCATTGCTCATGGAAGCAGTCTTCCTGTATGTAATAGAGGGTACTTTAGGTAAGGTATGTCCTATAAAGGGATCATCCAAGACTATTGGACAATTGTGTCTAATGATATTCCATAATTGTTGTTCCTGTTTGCTGTATGTAAAGATCAGTCTAATTTGATCTGATGCCCTATGTTGTCTGTGATGGTTGGCATGTTATCTGACTTCTAGAGCTGCCAAACAGTAGCTCAGATCTACTGGGCAGTTTAGATTTTACTATTGCTGCGTCTACTGCTTTGGTGGAATAGCCCCTTGCTAGGAATCTCTGTTTGCTTTCATTTTGCTTCTCAGCTAAACCTGACTCATTGCTGCATATCCACCTTAATCTCAACATTTACCCATAGGGTATGCAAAGGATCAAATGATCAGGGTGGGAGCTGGTCGCGTGTAGTACGGAATTCCCCACTGTTTCCTTGTGATGTAGGGAGGTCACTAATCTTTTGTCTACGATGCAAATCTGTACATCTAAAAATGTAACTGTGTGGACTAACTGTTGCTGAAAATTCCAGATTAATATAATTAATGTTGATCATAGAAACAAATTCCAAATCGCTTTCCTGTGTACCCCGCAACACTATTAATGAGTCGTCGATAAATCTTAACCATGTCACTACATGCTCATTCAATATGCCTCCAAATTTGACCGTGAGGATCAGCTCCTCCCACCAGCCCTTGTATAAACACGCATAGCTGGGAGAGAAGCTGGTCCCCATGGCAACTCCCCGTAACTGTTGGTAAATCTGGCTTTGAAACATAAATAGATTTTTCTCCAAACAAAAAAAGGTCACATTGATCAACATCCTACTATGTTGTGCAAAACAAGATGATCTATGGCTAAGATAATGTTCCAGTGCACGAATACCATCTTTATGTTTAATGCTCGTATAGAGTGATGTAACATCTAGTGACATAAGAACATATTCTTCCTTCCACTTTATATCGTGTATCCTCCGCACTGGTATTCTGAGTAGAGGACGGAAGTCCTTTGACATAGTCCTACAAAAAGTAATCTATGTAGCGGGGTGTGTACTCCAGTAAACCCCCACTTGCAGATATTATTGGTCTACCTGGAGGCCTGCTTAAATTTTGGTGGACCTTCAGCATGAACTAAATTATCGGCATAACTGGATGCTTGTTTTTAAGATACTTGTACTCATCCAGACTCAACAAGCCGGCACATTTCCAGGCCAATAGCTTTGCATAAAATGAATTATATGTTAGTCTGTCTGCTTGTGCAGAGCTTCTGTCATAGCATTCTTTATCATTCAATTGGGATAATGCTTCCTCCATATAATCTTTTTTGGGCCAGAGAACCATGTTCCCACCGGTGTCCGAGTTTCCAATCACAACTTGCTTGTTCTTTTTCCTTTTGGAGATCAATTGGTGATATTGACTCGTAAATTTAGGTCTAGACTTTTGGAGACAATATATCAGTTTCTTTATCTGAGCCACAACCTCTTCATTAAAAACATCGAAGGAATCGCGGGGAATAATCGTATTGAAGGTAGACTTCAGCTTGAAAGGTGTATATGGTCTTACAAATGTATCTGAAGGGGATAGTGCGGTTGAGTCTATTGACTGTATGGTTTCCTCATTGATATAACATTGACATGAATTCTCCTCCTACAAGTCATTAATATCTTTTAGTAGCAACATGTCCGCAATCGTTAAATTCATTGTGTTAGCGGACATGTCCCCATTATGTCCGGTGTTTGTATTACTGTTGGCTCTCTGTAGCAGATGGTATTTGATCAGCTTCAATTTGCTTTTAAATTTAAAAACATCCCTTCTCATCTGTGCATAATTGAAGCTACTTTCTGGGCGGAATGTCGAACCCAATGAGAGTAGTTGTAATTCTGCTTCATTCAAGTCAATGTGTGCCAGATTGATGGCCGTTTTAGCATCCTTATGATTTGAGTCTATTTGCGTCTTCACCTGACAGTTGTTGATTTCTTGCTTTTTATGTTTTCGGCTTGATTTTCTCCTTTTGTGTCGTCTTTTATTACGCCTCTGCCGATTTTGCGTAAAGCTTGTCTTCTGTACTGATGTAAGAAATCAAGCTCCTCGGCTAAAGATAGTTTCTGTTTGAATTGGCTGACTCCCTCTCGATTTGTTTCTGGCTCCGACTCGCTCTCCAAAGCGGAGCTCAGATCTGAGGCTGATGTTGTGGCTTGCGACTCCTTGTTGCTAGTTGATTAGAGAGTTTCTTAGAGAGTCATATTTCTTTGAGAAGGTGAAAATTTGTTCATTCTCATAATCGGCTTCGTCTCACTGGAATTTGTACGTTTTACTGTCCTTGATTTTATCCTTTTCTCTCTGCAATCTTCCCATCATCTCTTCCCACAATTTGAATAGAGTTTGAGTGGACCCCATTTTTTCAACTTCCTCATTAAGTGCGTCTTTTTGTTTTAGGAGTTCAATACGGTTAGCCTCAGCGTATTTGACCAGAATTTGGACAAGCCTCCTTGATGATTCTAGATTACATTCTGCCCATTCTTACATCATTTTGGGGTTCGGATTCTCCTAGCTAGGGGCTATCATAATTCTTAAACCTCCCAGGATCCTGTCCAGTTCCAGATACCGTTGTAAGGACATTTGCTTCCACCATTTTGATTGATCATGTTTCATTCATTTTTCTAGTTTCCGAAATGCATCCTTTGCATTGCCAGGACTTTCTCGTGCCGTTCCACTGGGTGATTGTATATCCTGCATCGGGGAGTTGCTGAACATCTCTTCCGCTGCTGCCTCTCGATCCCGCAGCGTGTCGGTGGACATTTTCCACTGATATATTCGTATTTCCGAATGAATGCAGGAATTTAATTTGATTAAAAATCCCCCACCCGCTGCACACCTCTCAAACTGTCTTAGCTTGATTTATGCCTCGTATCTCTATACGTTGGCGTCCTCGGGTTCTCCAACTCGAGTCACGCTGTACACTGCAGAGGAAACAGGCTTCGTGCTGTCAGGGGGCCACTGCGGTATTTTCTCCAGAAACACCACCACTTCCGATTCTCCGCCTGAGCCGCCAAGGGTCCCAGCCTGTTAGTTGGATTCCGACTCCGTATGCCGTAGGGATTATGATGTCCTTTTCTGCCTACCTTTTTATGGCGGGTAACCCGCCATACAAAGGTGGGCGGAAAGGAACTTCCCCCTTGCCCTGAGTTGTGGGTTGTGGGGGAGACCTATGGTGCTCCTCTACATATCCCTTCACAATGTGGCAGGCATCGCATTGTGCCTGCCATGTAGTGCAGGGATAAGTAATGTCTCCCCTTTTTGCAATGCAGCGCTGTGCTGCAGCCAGCAGCACCCGCCGCAATGCAAAAGATAGGCATTACGACTGCCGTGGTGGCAGTCGCATCGTAATGCCTCTGTCGGGACCCCCGACAGCCTGTCGGGCGCTCCCATTTACTACAGGGTGAGTCCGCCCGCCATCCTAATCAGCCACACAATTTTTTTATAATTTTTTTTTTTTTTTTTTTTTTTTTTTTTTATTGGCATTTGTTATAATTTACAATCCAACAACAATCAAAACAGTACGGTCACATCACAATAGCATCCTATATCCGTGTTACTTTTACATATCCTATTCATAGGTCTGTCACACACATCGCCCGCCCCCCGCGTACTACTCGTTCGCGGACTCAGTTGAAACAGTTTGCAGGTACTGGGTTAGGTATACCCAGTAATCTCTGGGCGTCGAGCCCGCAGGGAGTTCCTCTTCGTAGGTTTTCAGGGTATCTCTGCAGTATGTTAAGTCCACTAGCCAATCCTTCGGTTTCGGGCCTCTCCTCCCATTCCAGCACATCGAAACCCTTCGCTTTGCCATTAGTAGCGCAATCATACAGAATCTTCGCTTTAGGGCCCGAAAGTCAGGCAGAAGTCCCAGCAAACAGGTTTTGACCTCGCAGCGCACCTCGCCACCCACCATGTCCCCCAGCAGTTTAGTCACCTGTGCCCAGTATTCACCCACTGCTCCGCATGACCACGCCAGATGCAGGAAATCTGCCCCTTCAGCCCCACAGCGCTCACACCTAGAGTCCCCTCGCAGCCCATATCGGTGTAATCTAGCCGGTGTGTAGTACGTTTGGTGGAGGTATTTGAAATGTAAGATGCGGAGGTTGCCGTTGGGTGTCAGCATCCCCGTCAGTGTGCAGGCCGTTGTCCACTCCTCCTCTGTTAACTGTGTGTCTAGGCAGCTGTTCCATTTTTCCATGGATACGTGTGTGTTGCCCGCAATGTCCTCTTGCATGTGCGTATATAGTGTGGAGACCAGGTGTTTTTTTGCAGGCGTGGTTATCAACCACTGCAGCGCTGTTAATGCCGGCGGCTCCAGGGGATACGTTGGATACAGCTGCTTTACAGCGTTTTGCATCCTATGATAATTAAAACGAAAAAGCGTAGACATATTGCTTATGTATGTTAACTTTGCAAGTGTTTTGAATGTCCCCTCCTCATACAGGTCTCCTATGGTGTCGATGCCTGCTTGGCGCAATAGGTCCTGTCCCACTTTTTCTTGCGTTACCGATATGGACGGATGCCATTGAAGCTTTAGCGCCGGGGCATACAGCGGTAGCCTATTGGCCAATTTGCCCATGACTTGCCACGCTTTGTTTGTTGCGTCAACAGTGTTTATGTCTCGTGTGTGCAATGGGGGCCTATGGTGTGTAATGATCGTCTCAAGTGGGATTGGTAATGCGTCTCCCTCCTCAATCGCAGTATGGGTGAGAAATGGAATCCTGTGGTACCAGTAATGTGCGTATTGTGCCTGCGCACAGAGGTAGTAGAGATAGAGGTCCGGGACCCCAAACCCACCCCGACTGTACGGCAATGTAAGCGTTCGCATCTCCACCCTGGCTGTTTTTCCCGCCCAGACGAGCCTGTGGGCCAACGAGGTAATCCTGCGAAACACCTCCCGTGGGGGGTGTATGGGGATGTTAGCGAATAAGTAGAGTAACTTCGGCAGCACCACCATTTTTACTATGGCGATACGGTCTGCTAGTGACAAAGGCAGTTGAATCCATCTCCCCACCTTCTCCTCCAACTTGTCAATCACCGTCCCGTAATTTGTCCTGATCACAACTTCCGGGTCCCTGTGAAACCACACGCCTAAATATTTTACCGGGTCCGTTTTCCACTCCAGCGGGTAATCTATGTGGTGCGGGTGGGTGGTGTCGGTCAAGGGTATAACCAGCGATTTGGCCCAGTTGATTGTGACCCCAGACTGCCGCGCAAATTTTATGTATTCCCTCAGTAGCGGGTTCAGATTGGTCTGCGGTTCTCTCACATAGAGCAGCATATCGTCTGCATATAAAGATATGTGCAATGGTCTTTGCGGAAACTGTAAAGCCGAATAGTGATGTCCCTGCCTTATCCTGCATGCGAGAGGTTCCAGCGCCAATGCAAACAAGAGTGGGGATAGCGGGCATCCCTGCCTCGTCCCCCTCCGGATATCTATTGTGTCCGAAATATAGTTATTTACTTTGACCCTCGCCACAGGCGCATCATATAGCAGATGAATCCACTGGAGGAACATGAGCGGGAAGCCCATCCGTCTCAGGACCTTAGTCAGATATGTCCATTCTAACGAGTCAAAGGCCTTGGCCGCATCCAAAAAGACCGCCGCAGCCTTCGTCTCTGGTGTCAAATAATGGGAAAGCGCAAACAGTGTGCGTGTATTGTGCGCCGTGGAGCGCTCGGGAATGAATCCAGACTGGTCAGGTAGGACCAGTCTGGGCATCAGCGGGTTCAGTCGGGCAGCCAGTAGTTTGGCCAATATTTTGTTGTCTACGTTGATTAGGGACAGCGGTCTATATGAGTCGCAGAGCTCCGGGTCCTTCTGTGGCTTGGGGAGTGCCAACAACAATGCTTCGCGCAGGGTCGGCGGCAGGCGCTGTTGCTCATGGGCGTTACCGTACATTTCCACCAGCCGGGGGGCCAGTTGGTCAACAAACGCCTTATAAAATTCGCACGTGAATCCATCCGGGCCCGGAGCCTTACCATTCGGCAGCGACTTAATTATTTCCGTGACCTCTTCCACCGTGACGGGTTGGGATAGGTATTCACGCTGTGCATCCGACAGCCACGCTATCGTCACTTCGTCGAGGTACTCCCCGACTTCAGCCTCAGAGGCCGTAGGCCTGGAGGCATACAGCTCCCCGTATGCAGACCTGAATTCCCCCAAGATTTCCCGCTCACCATATTTTCTCTCTCCTGAGTGTCCGCGGATCACCTGTATGTTCTGCGGTGCACGTCCCTCGCATATATTGTTCGCTAATCTCCTACCCGGTCTGCCGCCCTCCCCGTAGGCCCTCGCCATCAGTCGTTTCGTGGTATACTTAATTTCCTCGTCCGCGAGCTTTTGAAAATCGGACAGAGCCACTCGAATGTCCCCCAGCGTCCGAGCATCGTGGGTACTTTCATATGCTCGTTCCAACGCCCGGAGCTCATCCTCTTTGACTCCGATTTGCTTTTGTATATCTTTAAGGATGCCCGCATTAGTGCTGATGCATACGCCACGTATAGTGGCCTTGCATGCCTCCCATAACATTCCCGGGTCGGGCGCAGTGGATGTATTGTTGTCAAAGTAGTCCCGTATCGCCTGCTCTATGGTGTCAGCATATAGGGGATCTAGTAGTGCCCTAGCATTGAATCTCCAGCTGAATGGGGGTGGTGTGTAGTTTGGGAGTTCCAACGCAAGGAGCACCGGGCTGTGATCGGAGAGTGTTCGAGGCATGTGGCAGACCTCCCTCGTCCACAGCGCGACTTCCCCCGATACCAGCCAGTAATCAATACGGGACCAACTACCTCTCGACGTAGTCACATGGGTGGCGGCTAGCTCAGCAGGGTGTCTAGTCCTCCAAATATCGGTGAGTGCTCTATCTGCCATTATGTCCCGGAGGACATGAAGTGCGCGTCTATGTGGTTCTGTAGTCACCCCCGATCGGTCCACGTCGTCGCAGAGCGCGAGATTAAAGTCTCCCCCCCACACTACGTGCGATGTCCGCAGGTCGCGCAGTTTGTTCCACAATGTTAGGTAGAATTGCGGATCGTCCACATTGGGCCCATACACATTTACCACCGCCAGTCGTTGCCCCCTCAGTAGGCCAGTCAGAAGGATATACCGCCCCACATCATCCCTCTCCACTGTCTCAATTGTAAATTTGAGTCCTTTTCGGACGAGTACCATCACACCCCTCGCATATGAAGAGTAAGAGGAATAGTGCACTGTTTCAGCCCATCGCCGGCCCACAGGTATTCGTCGTGACGGCGCGCAGTGGGTTTCCTGCAGTAGTGCAATATCTACTCGCTGCCTGTCCAGATATGCCAATGTATGTCTTATTTTTTTGGGGTTACCGAGTCCCCGGACGTTCCAGGTTAAGAACCGAATATGTCCCGCTCTCAAACCTATATCAGTCAGTCCCCCGTGTCAGCATGTATGTCCCATGTACTCCCACCTGTATCTCGCAGTCCTATCACTTGCGTAGCGGGCAATGACTGTCTCTGTGTGTTTTGGTGTTTTCTCAGTAAACGGACCTGGATTTCAACCGTGCGCCTCTTGTACCGTGACCAACCGTTCAACTCCCCAACTATTCCCCCCTTCCCCCCACCCACTTCAGCACCCCAACCATGCCAAAGACACACCCCATAACTAAGTTTAAACATTAGAACAACTGAATTCGGGGATCTCCCGTTTTTTGGGGGGACCGCCGAAGACACACCACTCCATCCAACTCAATGGATGTGGACAGGGACATCTAGTTGAACAGACCCCAAAGGGTCCCATCTCCGTGTAAGCATCTGAGTGTCTTTCCCCAGGGTCTATCGCAACTGCAGCAGTGTTCATAATATCCCAGTTACAGATTTATCGTCCTGCTGGCCAACGAGTTTTTGCCATTCTTTAGAGTGTCCCTCCTCCCGCATCTACGTTTTCATGAACTAGTCCTGGGAGACAGGCATTGTCGCTGTTGCTGCTCCTCTGGCGGGGCCGCCCGCAGTCTCGGCAATATTCCCCACCTTTGCTCCGCAGTGGTCGGTCGTTGTCCCCGCCATGCAGGACCCTCCCGGCAATGATATCCCACCACCGGTGGCCCGTAGGCTGTAGGCAGGTCTGTATCACCAAACCAGGCATAGCGGCCCCGCCAGTGTCCATCTGTTCCTCCCAGACCTCAGCGTGTGTGTGCGCAGCATGTGCAGTTACTGTCCGTGCCTTGTCCGGACACAGCCCATCTGCCATTTTGCCCCTCGCAGCCCAGTTCGGCAGGGCCATAGGCACAGCCCACAATATGGAGTTGCTTAGGCGCTTTTCTGGCATTTGTTTGCGCAGTTGGTCAGTCTGCGTCCTCACGCGGTTCATTTCTCCCCTTCTCCTTTCGCTTAGCACCGATTTTTTTGAGCAAGTCTTGCGCCTCACGTGGCGAATGGCACAGCACCGCATGTCCTTCGTGCGTTATTCGAAGCCGGGCGGGATATAGCATGGCATACTCGATCCCCATCTCACGAAGTTTCTTTTTTACCGGAGCGAACTCTTTCCTTGCCTGTTGAACTGCAATGGTAAAGTCCGGGTAGAACGCCAGTGTGTTCCCTTGGTGCGTGATCTGTTGTTTCTCACGCGCTATGCGGAGGACAGCATCGCGGTCCCTGTAGTTGAGGACTCTGGCAATTATAGGCCGCGGAGGCGCTCCGGGCTTCGGCCGCGGTGCAAGAGACCTGTGGGCCCGCTCAATGAGGAACATCGGGGAAAGGTGCTCTGCGCCCACAGTTCCTTTAATGAGCTCTTCGACATACGTCTCCATCCGTCCAGTGTTGGTGGACTCCGGAACCCCCGTGATCCTCACGTTATTGCGTCGCGAGCGCGCCTCCAAATCTTCCGTCTTGTTTTTGAGCACCTCCAGCAGTCTCTCAGCCTCCGTGTACTTTTTAGCCGTGGTTTGCGACACATCCTCCAGCGCCCCTATTCGGGTCTCTGCTTCTGTCAGGCGTTCACCATGCGCATCTAGCTTCGTCGCCATGTTGTCCACGCGCAGCGTGATAGTGTCCAGTTTGCCATGGACATCCTGTAGGCTTCGCTGGATGGCCTTCAGCGTCTCCGCCATGCCCTGCGGCGTCGATTCCTCCGCACCCGGTACTTCCTCTGGTGGCATTGTAGCGCCTTTAGTCTGGCGCTTAGCGTCGAATGAAAGCTTTGACTGGGTCTTCTCAGGTTTCCCCATCGTGCTCGCTGGCGCCCTTGCACCTCAGGGGTCCGGCCGACACAGTCACCCAGGAACACTTTCTCTTCGCCGGGTGGGGACTGCGGGGCAGCGTGGTATTATGGCCGCTGTACAAGCGCTCAGCTCGTTATGCCACTCCGGGATCCAGTGCAGTCCGGCAGCACCCCCACGATTTTTCACGTGGCCCAGCTCTCACCAGCACATCGTTTTTTGGCCGTGGTAGCAGTGTCGCCCCAACTTCTTATGGGTCCCGCCAATGCCCGATCTGCACGCTGTTAGGCAGGCAATTGTTAGCGCTCTCCCTCTCCGGCTCCTCGCAGCATCTAGCCGGTTCGACTACCGTCACCGCATCCCTGCAGCGCTCATTTGTTGTGGCCGCGCAGCTTTACTATGGCCCAGTCCTCACCTCCAGTCGTCGGGCAGTGCGTCGCTCCGTCCAGGGCGGCGGCCGTCCGCAGCATCACCGCATCCGAGAGCGAGTCCCGCGGCGCCGTCTGATCGCCGACCAATCCCTCAGGGCCACCTCGATTTCGCAGCAGGCGCGGTCCGATGGCAATTCTGCAGTCGCATCGCCCACCAGTAGCTCCTGGCAGTGTCAGGGCCGCTACTTGCTCGATCCCGTCTTCACCGCAGCGGGCGCCGCCATCTTGGGAGCCGTTAGTAGCTCGCGTCCCAGATCGTGTGAGTCCAAGTTTTTAGGGGTTGCAGGGCAGCTGGGCTGTTCTCATGCTCCTCTGCAGTAGCTGGCGGCTTCCGATCAATTCAGCGGCAATTACTGGGTGCAGGCCGGCCCTGGTCATGCTTTTCTCGCCATTTTCGTCCCCCGTCCGGCGGAGCTGTCTTAAGAGGCAGCCATTCCGCTGTGCGCCCTCTAGCGCCCCAATTTTTTTTATAATTTAATAAAAGAATTTTACAAATAAAAAACATTCATAATTCTTAAATTCTATTATTTAAAAAAAAACATAATTATAGAAATTAAAAAATATAAAATGCATTATTAAATATTATAATTAATACATATAAAATTCTCACTACAATTTATACAAAAATAGAAAAATTCTTATATTAATAATATATAAAATTTACTACTCCAGCCTCACACAACTGGTAAAACGTACTACTCTCACTATAATAAATGCAAAAATAAATAAAATAGTGTATTGCAGAGCACTAAAATTAATAGAACACTAGGAAAACGTTTAGATTGCAGAGTGATAACATTTACCATTCCCACTTAATTAAGTGCAACAGTAGGGAAAGTGGTGTATTGCAGAGGGGTCAAATTTACTATTCCCACTTCATTGAGTGTAAAAGTGGGGAAGGTGTAAGATCATGGAGGGATACAATTTGCTATTCCCACTCCAATTAGTGCAAAAGTAGGGTGTTGGATTGCAGAGAGGTCAAATTTAATATTCCCACTCCAGTCAGTGCAACAGTAGGGAAAGTGTTGAATTGCGAGGGGTAAAATCTACTATCACCACTCCAATAAGTGCAACAGTAGGGATAGTGTATTGCGAAGGGGTAGAATTTACAATTCCAACTCCACAGTGTGGAACAGGTGAGAAAGTGCTGGATTGCGGAGGGATACTGTTAGACCTGGCACCATTGGCGTGGGTCTCCCTTCCATTTTTTGCTTTTGTCTCCTCTGTGTTTGCTGGTGTTAGATACTCTGGGCGCTGTGCCATTGCCATTCAGTGCCACAGCGCGAATGCTCCCTATTGTAAATTGACTGTATGAATTGGTATAATCCTAATTGACCCAAAGAACATGATAGGAAAGTCGAATTTAGTATGCCTGAGCTCTGAATATTAAAGGGAATCTTTTAGTGACGATTATTTATATATTCTGTGTTTAAAACTACCACTTTTGGGAAGTAGGTATTTTCTTGCCTAAACCTTCCAGTGTGCTCTGCTGTGATGTGTATTGGCTGGCTGGTTTTGGATGGAGAGGGCAGGCTTAGCCCGACCTGGACTGAATAGAGAGATCTGCAGTTGGAGTTTGGGGAGGGGTGACCCTTTGATCGGAGCAGGGCTGTGCCTGGCAAGGTGAACAATGGCTCCACCTCCCACTGTGTGTCTGAGGGCAGACCCCCTCTCCCTGAAAGGCAGGATGTAGCCTCGTAAATAAAGTACTCCAGGGCGACACCAAACTGGTTCTGGATGGGTTCAGTGATTTGTGAGTTTTTGAGAACAAAGACTTTTGGGGTATAAAGATCTGTGCAAAAACCCCTACAAGGTGTGTTACTTCTGGACGTCAAGGCGAACCTTTGTTTGTGTAACGAGAGGGAAAGGACTTTGAAACTTCTATCCATCTTGCAGAAGCAACTACCCAAGGGCCTGATTTGAGCTTGCCTCCTGCTGAAGTCTCAGGGACATTAGACTTCACCCATCAGCCGTCCGGATTCCTATCTGAGAGGGATCCTACTCGCAGGTGAGGCCTCTGTTGAGAGTTCCAGAGCCTCTGGTTCTACTGCGAGGAACACGGGTTGTAAGTCATCGTGATCGCTATTGTGGGCGTCCGCAGCTGAGGAGCTGCTGCCGCTGAGAGCCCGCATTTGCAGCACACCAAAATACATAACAGTAATTAAAAAACGATATAATAAATAACTATATTTTTGTAATCAATACTGATGACTTCGATTTAAAAAAAATGTATATTACTAACCTTAAAATTGATATTCTTGACCACGATATTCTTGTTGACGTTATTTCTATGTTACAATATTTTTGACTCTGTATTTCGGCAAGTCAATATTTCCAACTCAATATTTTGTCCCAACACCTGCCGTACCAGAAATATCATCTATCTGACCAGCTGCCCATGCGGTAAAGGCAATGTACGGGAGAGATTTATTTACAGTGCACAAATTGTTATGATTACTGTGTATCATTTTAAGGGCAGGGAAGATTCTATATTATGGTTGACATGTTGAGCGGGTGTTTCTTTGCCTTTATTTACACACAACCTACGGAGTTTTGATATTCACTCACTCCCTGCGCCAACCTTCTCCTGTGTTTTGCCCTTCACAAATCCAATGGCCTCCAGGCCATGTTGCAGCTGATCTGATGGACAGTGGAGTTCAAGTCTTCCCCCAACTTGTCCTCCGGAGGCATAAGGGGGGCAGACCCCCAGCACCCCATCTAGTCCTGGGAGTGAATTGCAGGCAAAGTCCTTGGTCCATCAGGCGCCTCGTGTGGCATCTCCATCCGACTGTCCATGATTCTGGAGCTTTCCCCATTCAAATATAGGGTCATGCTCTCTCCCTTGTGCACAGCTTTAAAAGTGTGGATGGAAAGTGCTACATGCTAGGCCTCTGACCCTGTTTACCAAGCAGGTCGCTCCCCTCACCGCCACGCAGCCCCCTGTGTGACCACTGACTGCTGCTGCATTGTGTCTGCCTGCGTTAGAGTGACTGTGCCCTCCTTCTATTCTGTACCCACGAGTGAGTGATTCTCCCCCACTGTACCTGTGTATTTTGCTGCCTTGATTGTCCCCCTCTCCTTTGGTGCCCAGATTGTGTCCCTTTTTTCTTCTGTCTTTCCCCGCGTCTCCCCCTTGCCGCCTGTTTCCCGCCGCTGTGTCCCGTAGCTCCACCCCCCTCGCACCCTATTGGCCGCCGCATCCCATAGCTCCGCCCCCTCGTACCCTATTGGCCGCCCCGCTCCCACCTCCCAGCTGCTCCTCCCTCCCTCTCCCACTCATATGGAGGCCGCGCAGCGGTAGAGAGAGCGACCTCTGACCCTGTTTACCAGGCAGGTCGCTCCCCTCACCGCCACGCAGCCCCCTGTGTGACCACTGACCGCTGCTGCATTGTGTCTGCCTGCGTTAGAGTGACTGTGCCCTCCTTCTCTTCTGTACCCACGAGTGAGTGATTCTCCCCCACTGTACCTGTGTATTTTGCTGCCTTGATTGTCCCCCTGTCCTTTGGTGCCCAGATTGTGTCCCTTTTTTCTTCTGTCTTTCCCCGCGTCTCCCCCTCGCCGCCCGTTTCCCGCCGCCGCATCCCGTAGCTCCGCCCCCTCGCACCCTATTGGCCGCCCCGGTCCCACCTCCCAGCTGCTCCTCCCTCCCTCTCCCACTCATATGGAGGCCACGCAGCGGTAGAGAGAGCGACCTCTGACCCTGTTTACCAGGCAGGTAGCTCCCCTCACCACCACGCAGCCCCCTGTGTGACCACTCACCGCTGCTGCATTGTGTCTGCCTGCGTTAGAGTGACTGTGCCCTCCTTCTCTTCTGTACCCACGAGTGAGTGATTCTCCCCCACTGTACCTGTGTATTTTGCTGCCTTGATTGTCCCCCTCTCCTTTGGTGCCCAGATTGTGTCCCTTTTTTCTTCTGTCTTTCCCCGCGTCTCCCCCTCGCCGCCCGTTTCCCGTCGCCGCGTCCTGTAGCTCCGCACCCTCGCACCCTATTGGCCACTGCGTCCCATAGCTCCGCCCCCTCGCACCCTATTGGCCGCCCCATTCCCACCTCCCAGCTGCTCCTCCCTCCCTCTCCCACTCATATGGGGGCCGCGCAGCGGTCGCGCAGCGGGCGCGCCGCTGGCGCGCCAAAGGCGCACCTAAGGCAAGCCCGTCTGCGCCCGTCCGCGCCTGGCCCACGCCCAGCGCCAGACTCCCTGGCCCCCGCAGATGCCAGCCCACCCACAAGACCTACAACGCCGCCACTCTCATCGCACTCAACACCGGCTGGAGCCCCAGCTGCTGCAGAGCCACCCCAAGACGCACCCACGGACCCTTCACCTGCCAATCCTGCAAGTTCTCCTGCATCCGGACCCGTACCGCACCCGCCAAGCCAAGCACCAACAGCAACCACCTGAAGCACCTGAAGTGCATCCTGCTCAACACCCGCTCCGTCCACAGGCACGCAGTGGAACTCTGGAACCTGCTCGACGCCACATGCCCAGACGTCGCCTTCCTCACGGAAACCTGGATGAATGCCTCCTCAGCACCCGACATCGCCATCGCCATCCCGGACGGATACAAGATCACCCGGAGGGACCGCGCCAACCAGAATGGAGGAGGCATCGCCATCGTCCACAAGAACACCATCCGCATCACGACCAACTCCGAAGACACCCTCACAGCCGCTGAACACCTGCACTTCCAGATCCACACCGACCCCAAGACCACCCTCAGAGGCACCCTCATCTACAGACCCCTGGGACCTCGCACACAATTCAGCGAAGACATCGCTGACTTCATCAGCCTGCACGCCCTCCCCTCCGCTGACTACATCCTCCTCGGGGATCTCAACTTCCACTTGGAGAACAACAACGACCGCAACACCACCACCCTGCTGGACAACCTCGCCAACCTCAGACTCAAGCAACTGGTGACCACCCCCATTCACTACGCCGGCCACACGCTCGACCCCGTCTTCTCCTCCAGCAAGGACATCACCTTCAGCCACGCCACCGGACTCCACTGGACAGACCACAGCTGCGTCCACTTCAGCTTCAGAAGGACCACGACTCACCACCACCCGCAACTGGTCCCCCGCAGAAGCTGGAACAAGATCACTGCCGACCAGCTCACCACATCCCTGAGCCAGAACCCCCCCACCAGATCAGCGAACCCCAACCAAGCCGCCAACAACCTCACGAAATGGATCAGCAACTGCGCAGACAACCTCGCTCCACTGAAGACCCCCCCGCCAGACCCGGCACCAAGAAAGCATCTTGGTTTACCGACGAACTCAAGAGCTCCAAGAAGAACTGCCGGGCCCTCGAGAAAGCCTGGCGCAGAGACCCAACTACAGACAACATGATCACCCTCAAGCTCGCCACTCGAAGACATCACCAGCTGATCCACGCCACCAACAAATCCGCATTCAAGGAACGACTGGACAACAACGCCCGCAAGAGCAAGGAACTCTTCAACATCGTCAAAGAGCTCTCGAACCCCAGCGCCGGAAACAACAACATCACGCCCTCGCAAGACCTCTGCAACTCGCTCGCCTCGTTTTTCCACAGCAAGATCACAGACATACACAACAGTTTCAGCACACAGCCAACGCACCCTACGACCGGAACAACGCTCCCCACCACCACCCTCCGCGCCTGGACCCCAGTCAACACCGAAGACACCATCCGCACGATGAACTCTATCCACTCAGGATCTCCAACCGACCCCTGCCCTCACCACATCTTCAACAAGGCCGACTCCGTCATCGCACCCCACCTGCGGGACATCATCAACGCCTCCTTCGACACCGCCACCTTCCCAGAGAGCTGGAAGCACGCCGAACTCAGCGCCCTACTGAAGAAACCATCAGCGGACCCCACCGACCTCAAAAACTACCGCCCCATCTCGCTCCTTCCTTTTCAAGTCATCGAGAAAACCGTCAACAGACAACTGGCCGCCTTCCTCGAGACGAACGGATCCCTCGACCACTCGCAGTCCGGCTTCCGGGCCAACCACAGCACCGAGACCGCCCTCATCGCAGCCACCGACGACACCTGAGCTTTGCTCGACAACGGGGAACCAACGGCCCTCATCCTCCTGGACCTCTCCGCGGCGTTCGACATGGTCTGCCACCGCACCCTAGTGCAGCGCCTCAACAACATCGGTATCCAGGAGAAGGCACTGGAATGGATCATCTCCTTCCTCGCCGGAAGAACACAGAGAGTCCGCCTACCCCCGTTCAGATCCGAGGCCACCGAAGTCATCTGCGGCGTACCACAAGGATCATCACTCAGCCCCACCCTCTTCAACGTCTACGTGAGCCCCCTCACAGCCATCGCACGCCAACACAACCTCAACATCATCTCCTACACCGACGACACCCAGCTAATCCTCTCCCTCACCAATGACCCCGCCACCGCCAGAACCAACCTACACGAAGGGATGAAAGACGTAGCCGAGTGGATGACGAACAGCCACCTGAAACTGAACTCAGATAAGACGGAAGTCCTCATCCTGGGATCATCACCCTCCGCCTGGGACGACTCCTGGTGGCCCCCTGCCCTTGGCAGCGCACCCAAACCAACAGACCACGCACGCAACCTGGGCTTCATCCTGGACTCCTCCCTCTCCATGACCAGACAAGTCAACGCCGTCTCCGCATCATGCTTCAACATCCTACGCATGCTACGTAAGATCTTCCGGTGGATCCCCACCGAAACCAGGAAGACGTTCACCCAGGCCCTCGTCACCAGCCGACTGGACTACGGCAACTCCCTCTACGCCGGAACCACAGCCAAACTCCAGAAACGACTCCAGCGCATCCAGAACGCCTCAGCACGCCTCATCCTGGACATTCCCCGACACAGCCACATCTCCGTACACCTGAGAAACCTGCACTGGCTCCCCGTCAGCAAGAGAATCACGTTCCGACTCCTCACCCACGCACACAAAGCTCTCCACAACCAAGGCCCAAGATACCTCAACGACCGCGTGACCTTCTACACTCCCACCCGCCAGCTTCGATCAACCAGCCACGCCCTTGCCGCCGTCCCCCGCATCCGAAGAGCCACAACAGGAGGAAGATCCTTCTCCTACCTGGCTGCCAAGACGTGGAACTCCCTCCCCATCCACCTCCGCCTGACCCAAGACCACCTCTCCTTCAGGAAGCAACTCAAGACCTGGCTGTTCGAGCAGTAGCGGACCCCCCTCCCCCAAGCGCCTTGAGACCCTCCGGGTGAGTAGCACGCTACACAAATGCTTGATTGAAAGCCAGTCTTAGAATGCCATATCATCCCTCCACCCTGTCCCAACCCTCCTGTGCATCATCCTAGGACAATCCAATATGGCAAAAACCTTCTTTCCCTGTGCAGAGTTTCTATGCTCAGTGAGAGGTGTGGCCACAGAAATGAGCAGTCCCTCCTCTGTGGTCACTCTAAAGCAGTTGTGGGGAGGTCCTTCGACCAGCTCCCCCACACTGCTCGGCTTCATGCCTCCCCTCCCGGTTGGCCCGGTTGGCCCGCTTGACATTCATCTGTGCCCAGAGGTATTGTAAGTTGTATGCTGCTCAGCCTTACTTCACACAAGTAACATTGTTCTGTTACTGTATCTTTTAGCCTTATTTTGAATAGTAGTACCCGTTTGTGCTAGGTGGCTTATTTTTGTACAGTGATCCTCGCGGCTCACTTTCCGTTTCCCCTGCCCCCTTCGCCTCCGCAGCTCTCCTCCCATAGGATAGGATAGGATAGGATATGTATTTATATAGCGCATTGAATGCCGAAGCGTCTTGGTGCTAGTACCACACAAAGGGAGACGTGTTCCTCACATACTAACCTCTCGAAAGAGCAGTGTCTTTAGCATTTTTCTAAAAGCTAAATGATTACGGATTGATTTCAAGGCATGGGGGAGCCTGTTCCAGAGCCCTGCGGCCTGAACCGAGAAAGCTCTGCCACCCCATCTGGCTTTCTTAATCCGATTGATTTTGATGAGACTCTGAGTGCTGGATCTCAGCACCCGGCCTGTAGTATAAGGAGTAACCAGCTTCTGGACGTCCCTAGCACCGCCTCCAAAGACAGCTTTATGTACCAGGCAGATAGCTTTGAAATCTATACGCAAATGGACCGGGAGCCAATGTAATGCAGCAATTCCCCCTGAGATTGAGTGATCTCTAGGAATATCCAATAATAACCTTGCCGCCGCGTTTTGGAGAGTCTGCAACCTTCCTACCAATGTTTTGTTTGTCCCTAGCAGTAAAACATTGCAGTAGTCCAGCCTAGATAAGACCTACTACTACCGCCTTACGCATTTCGGCGCTAATGAAAGGGAAGATCTTACGCAGAGTCCTAATGATGAAGGAACAGGAGGATGCCAGGCTATTGATGTGAGCTGCAAAATTCAGCTGATTGTCAAATATCACGCCTAGATTTCTTACTTTGGGCACGGGGCAGGGACACTCCCCAGCCCCTGCTGGCCACCAAGATCTGTTCCACAGGGGACTTCCATGACCAAACTCCATAATTTCAGTTTTCTCGGTGTTTATCTTGAGAAAACTTTGCTGCATCCAGCTCATAATTTCTGACAGACAACTATGGAATTTAAAAGCGATGTCCTTGGATTGCTTGGCGGCGGAAATTATGAGCTGAGAATCATCGGCATAGGAAACTATCTGGAACCCATGCTTTCTGATAAGTTTCGCCAATGGAGTCAGATAGATATTGAACAGTGTGGGTGACAATGCTGAGCCCTGCGGAACACGACATGGCAGCTCAAAGCTGTCTGACTGATCTGTCATGACCTACTCAATGGAATCTACCATGCAGCTGATGCGAGAGGCGAGAACCAAGCCCAATGCCAGGAACCCTGGATCTCCTGCCATCTGCTGATACTCGGGACTGAGCTCACAGCCCTGAACTCCAGAAACCGCAACATGAACTGCTGCTGCGTCTCCCCATGCTCTCCAGCAGGACCCTTCGCCTGCCACCGCTGCTGGTTCTTCTGAAGCACCGGTGCACCCACATACCCTACTGCCATCACCTCGCCTGATACGACTGCGCCCAAAGAACTCCGCTGCCTCCTGCTCAACACCCGCTCACTTTGCAAACAAGTGACCAAGATATGGGACACCATCGGCACCCCTACCCCGACCTCAACACTGTCTCCGCACCTGCCACGGCCATGCCCCTCGGCTACAAGATTATTCACTGGCACCACATCAACAAACACAGAGGTGGGATCGCCATCATCCCCAAGGAATTCACACACTGCACCATTGCAACAGACAACAACAGCACTATCATGGAACAACTCAACTTCCAACTCAGACTAGATGCCAAAACCGCCATTAGAAACACCCTAACACACAGACCTCCAAGAACCCACACTGGCTTTTGCAACTCCATCCCCAAATTCATCGGCCCCCAAGCCATTGACATTGAACACTACATATTCCTCAAAGACCTGAGTTTCCACCTCGACCACTCCAACAATGCCAACACCTTCAACCCTCTGGATAACATGACCAATATCGGCCTCACACAAATAGTCACTGATCTCAGGCACATCATAGGGCATATCTAGCTCCTATCTTCACCACCAGTGTCAGAAATGAGATTACTAGTTAGTTGGCTAGGGTATGCACCTACGCCAGGTAGAACTCACCACTCTATCAGGGTAAGGGAGATACACACCCAAGATAACCCCTCCTCACCCCCTTGGTAGCTTGGCAGAGCAGTCAGGCTTATTTCAGAGGCAATGTGTAAAGTGTTTGCACAACACACACAAATACACACACCAGACAGAATCTAGGCACACCACACAAGAGACTACACACAAGGTTATATAAAAATATCCTTTGTATTATACATCAAAGCACAATAGAACATAAATCACATAATTCACTTTACCAACTAGGCAATTTTGAGGACATTACACTGGTCATAAATCACTTAAGGCAATGGGCATGATATCACATGTAGTGCACTTAAGTAAATACTCATAAGTTGCACAGGCCATAATACATTGTAAAGCAACATTGTTGTACATAGTATGCAGTTCCTCCAAATGAAACTGGTTATGTTGTCACTGCAAGGTACAAATGCCATCATCCACATATCAGGGGATCACAATGCAGTAGTTATGATAGAGTTCCACAAATCACCACTTCCTTACAGGGGGTTCCAAGGCACATGCACTCCTATCAGGTGCTATACGGTAATTAAGGCCAGAACATGGGGCACAGAGACGCCTGCTTGCCTATGCCATGCATTACAGTAACCGATGGACTCAGCAGGACCAGGACCTCTTCCTGTCCTACCAACTGATTCGTGTATGCTTCCCCAAAGGTAGGCCAAAAGGTATGGACGTGGTGCAGCTGCCCACGATCACCTGTACAGATGTGGGTAAAAAAGAACATGTAGGAGACCTCGCTCAGTCTCTTGGAGAGGTGATTGGCATACACAGAAGGCCGAGTGGGACCTCCGTTGAGGATTCCCGCCTGCTCGGCCACAACAGGATGAAGAACCCAATGCTTCCCCAGGGGAGAGCGAGCCACCAAGACCTCATGCGGTCCCCTTTGCAGCCCCTGATCCGCCCAGCTCACACAGAAGCGGGGAGACATCTTTCTCAATTCTCCCAGCACAGCGGCTGCACTTCAGCTCCAGACAGAAGCCGGGCCGGCCCTGGGGTCATGCCTGCTCTGGGGTCGGCTGTGATAATGGCGATCCCTCACCTGGAATGGCTGCACTGGAGAATCTACTTCTCTGCTCAGTGGGGGAGATGTGGAGCATTGTCTCAATTGGGGCCACACTCTGCTCCTTTGTTCTTTCCGGTGCAGCATTGCCCAGCAATGTGAGGCTCAGGCCCAGGACTTCCATCCCATCCCAGCAGCAGAGACCGCTCAAACCATTGGCAGGGGAGGGGGGAGAGCACTTCCACCTCCAAGCTCTTCCCTCCTGCTTCCTCTCACACCAAGGACAGGGCAGCGCTTCACACATTCCAGCACTAGGGAAGGCAGACTGCACTCTCTCCAGATGCCCTGTTTCTATCAGAGTGCCCCTTGGAGACAGGGAAAGCACTCTCCACGCTGGTGTCACAAAGGAGCGCTCAACCCATGTTTTATTTCCAAACACAAGGGCGAAGGACAGTCCAGTCCTTCTTCTGCTTCAGACAGGAGAAGCAACTGCAGGTCAGTCCATCCCACACACATCAGGGGCAGCATTCCTCACACAGCTCCAAGCCCTCGTTCTAGGCATGTTACTTTAGGATCCAGCCAGGATCTGTCTTGAAAACTTTTAACTCCCTGAGATTTCCAACAGGAGGCAAGTGATGCAGTGCGGAATGCAAAATCCCTCCCTTCGTCACAGATCATAGATCACACTCAATCACTACATTCGCCGGTGGGGCCCATAACACCAACATTCATCCTTCTAATAACCTGTTTCCAAGGAGGTGATTGTTCCACTCGCTGTAATGGAAGGAAGTACTCATATATCCCTATTTATTAAGGCCTAAACTTCACCTTTTAGCACTCCTCCCATGAATAGGCCATGGATCAGCTAGCTGCAGGTTGGAGTGATAACGAAATCTATAACTTATTTACATAAATACATTTTCATAATAACGACCCAACACAGTTCTTGTAATAAATCTTAAATTTGTATCTAAATAATTGAAAATCGAGTCTTTGGTTTAATCAAGCAGTAGATCATCATATTTACCTATTCTGGCTAAAGTCGTCCTCTAAGTCAAAATCTTGGTCATCAGTTCATACTGTCAGAGTCTTAGGGAAACAGCTGTCCTGCAGTGTCACCGTCCTCTCCGTCAGCATAACGTCAGGAAATCGAAAATCTTCTGAAGGGCCTCGACCGTACCAACCTCTCTATTCTACCATTTTTATAGTAAAATTACATTCCAAAAAGTGACGACCAATATTTTGAATACTCGTGATTGGTTGATGAGATCAGTTCCACCAAATTCTCACGCGGAAAATGATTCTTTAGATATAGTTCATAAATTCATGTTGAAGTAACTTTTATTGTTTCTTTTCGGGGCAGCTGGCTGTTAGCCCGGTGTGTCCTTGGTGGGTACAGTCGAGTTTAGGGTCGTCCAGAGGCCACTGCTGCTGATGGTGACGCATGCGCACTTCACCCAGAGACCTTCATAATGGAGTTGTGTTCGTCAAATAGGGATGTCGGCCATTTTGTGGCCACCAAATGGTCAACTTAAGCAAAGAAACACAAAAACGTAATTAATACATGGAAATGACTAATAAAATGTTATCCCCTTACTAATACCCATATGTGTGTGTATGTATCTAGCAGAAGCAACACTAAATGCGGGTTATATTCACATTAATAAAGCACAAATCACGAATACATCACAAAAGCAACATGTAATCATGCAATTTCTAATTGTCTATTATTAATATGCATGCGAAAATTAGTTTACGTATTAATTAGGCCATGCAAATGCAATTCCCACGTATATTTCTTATATTAGTAATGTTGGTCAATTCACACAGCAAACAGTTAGTACAATTACTATTAATTAATTATTCTTATTAATGTAAACATGCAAAATGAAGAGGGTATACAATTTTTAAAGAAAACCCCACTCCAGCAATCCCCCCTTTGGTGATTTTATCACCACAACAACACTAATTTAATTCACCCTTCTACGGAAAATTGAAATGTATTCTTGCTCTTAATTATAATTCAGTTTCTTCTTCATCTCTTTTTGCCTTTTATACAAACTTTCTTTCCATTCTTCTAAAGTTATCTCTGTTAAGTCCCTATCTGGATCCTTTTCTTTTCTTTTTAGTTTTTCTCTTTTTATTTTATTCTTTGTTTTCTTATTTTTACAACACATGCAACCTAATCTTATTATTAATAACACAAAAATCACACATGTTAATGGAAATAATATTTTACCTATAAATGTACTACCTATTTTCACTAACAAATTTTTAATAGCAGCAATTTTCTTCCCAATCTTTTCCCAAACACCTTCAACCTCCAGTGGTACAATTTCGTCATGCAATTCAGTAATATTTTTAATGTAAACTTTCAGATCTTTGCTTTCGTCTGGAATGTAAGTGCAACAATGTTGAACTTTCAGCATTCCACAGACTCCACCCTCTTTTGCCAATAATATATCAAGGGCAAGTCGATTTTGTATTACCATAGCACGCATGGCAACCATTTCAGTATTAACCAATAATAATCCTCCAGTGGTGCTTGTTGACAAGCGATCCACTACTGATAATAATCTTCTAATATTGTTCGCATTCAGAGATATTCCCACTGCTGGTATCAATGCTAAAAAAATGTCACCTACAATTTCTGCCCATGATTCTCTTTTACTACGTACTAAATGATTACCTAAACTATGTACACCATCTTTACCTCTGTCTATGTGAAATATTTTTGGAAAAACCAGACCTACGAAATATGTGCCATACCAATGGTCTGGCAAACGATCATATGCCCTGTTCCCACAGATAAAATAAAGTCCAGGGAAAACTGGATCTCTTCCACCTTTAAATCCCCATCCACCCATGATTCGGTATGTATCATGGCACTCATTATTCCCTAGAAAATGATTGTCATACGCCGTTTTATTCCTTCTTATACACAGTTTCCCTTTCTGAGGCCAAACTAAAGCCAAAGTTGGATTAGACTCTCCCTTCATATGTTTTTCCATTTCTACATCCCAGACTGTTTTCTCCCTTTTTCCTTCAGATGCCTTTCTTCGCATTTTTAATCTCCTTTCCTCGACCATGTCTAGGAATGTCCTTTCTTCTTTCTTCAAACTGCATGTCAAATTATTTTTAAATATATACTCTAATGTTAGCTCCCTGGTTTCTAAGAAAAATTCACCTAATACCTTAGCAGGTCTCAATTTGTTTAGTTTGTTATTAGCAGGTACTTGCGCAAAAATGTTATCTACATCTGAAAAATAATATTCTAATTTACCTGTCTCGTAAAATAAGCTACCTATCACACTACATGCTATTCCATACGTTGCCGGAAGGTGATGATAAGTCACTCCCTCTGACACAGATGCAGGTAACTGCATGCATACGTAGCAGTCCCTTACGTCCAAGGTCTTTACATATTCATACAATAACTTTGAAAACACATTATTTGAAAAATCATTAATAGACCTATCTTTATGTAAATAATTATTATCTATTCTAGTCGGAACTACCTTTTGAATCTTCTTTATGTTAGTAATGTTTTCAGTGTGTCCTTCTAGTGTATCTATAGTAACCTTGAAAGAAATCAAAAGAGCAAGTATGCTCCATAGAAGCATTAATAATCCTGTACAACAACAACACATTTTACACCATCTCTACATGAATGTACATCTACTTTTGCTATTATCTATGTTAGCCATCTTTGTTAATTTGGACCGTGTCTTTTGACTTAGCCTCTTTTACTTCACAACTAGTTTTTCTAATCTTAGGCTCTAAGGCCCTACTTGGTTCTACCAGTATCTATCGTTTGACTCAATTGTTATTCCTTCATCAGTAGTTTTCTAGATTTTCTCAGTTTGGCATTTCATCGTTTTTCACTTCTTTCTGTTCATCCAAATACAGAATTTCCTGATCTTCTGTTTCTTCTTCTCCGATGTCGGATAAAATACCTCTCAGGATTCCTGCTTCTTCTTCCTCTTCAACCACTTTCAGTACAGCCTCCTCTGGATTTCCTTGACTATCTGCCTCTTCTTCCGTTTCAGGCAGAGCCACGTACGTCCATTCCGGTGACTTATACTTCTGGTTAGGTTTCTTTGTTCTTTTTCCCTCTTCCTTATCTTGATTAGTCTCTTCTTCTTTCGATTTTTCTTGGCTTGTCACTTCATTCACCTGATCTGCCCTTGGTGATTTCACTCGTGTCAGCCGATATCTCAATCTCTTTTTTTTGTTTGGCCACACTTCGTCCTTTTTAACTCTTTTCTGTTTACTTTCTTTATTATTTTCTTCTCACCAAGCCCTTTTTCTTAGAACTCGACCTTCTGGTATCTCATTTTCACTCTCTTCAGATTCTGTTTCAACTTGCTTTTTCTTTTCAACAGCTTCTTTTTCCACCACTTGTTTTGTTTTCCCTACTTCTGTCCCTCCTCGGGTCTCCGACACGCAATCTTCCTGCTGGCTACTTGTCCCTTCACCTAGCTGGATGTTGCAGTTCCCTACACCTCCTCGGGGGTCTTCCGCAATCTGTCCCTCTCTCTCTGTACCTGTCCCTTTTTCACTTTGATTTATTATTTCAGGTGGAATTTCTCTTGGTCTTTCATCTGAAACTTCCTTCTCTCGAATTTCTTTTACTGCTTCTTCATTGACTTTTCCTTTTTTCTTTCTGTGTTCTTTTCTGGGACCTTGTCTCCCTTGTTCGTCTTCAGAATCTGAACTGATTTCAGAAATCTGCAATCCTCTTCTCAGAGAGATACTTCTGGGGACTAATATTTGATCAGATTCTTTTTCCCCGCTTTCAGGATTTTCTTGTGTTTTCGGCTCTTCGTTATCTGATTCAGTACTTGACTCTGATTCGTCATAGTACTCTTTTCCTTTGCTGTCAACTGGATTTGGTATCCTCAAAGTATGGCTGGCATGGATCCAGTTTTTCACCCCAGCACACTTCACAGCTGTTGTTGTGGTCAGAATGACTTGTCTTGGTTTTCTCCACCTTGGAACCAAACAATTTCTTCTTCTGTGGACTTTTATCCTTACCCAGTCTCCTGGGCTCAGATCATGGGCTGGCTTCCTTTCAAGAGTGGTGGGATCCACTCCAACCTGATGAAACACAGAATGAACTGCGTCAGCCAGGCCTTTACAGTATTCCAACACCATGTCATCAGTTATTGTCATCAGCTTGTTGACTGGAATGTACACATGCCTCATCGCTCGTCCCATGACTATTTCATGAGGACTTAACCCTGTTGTTCTGTCTGGTATTGCTCGAATTATCATTAATACTAGAGGCAAGACATCAGGCCATTTCCTACCAGTGGCTAAACACATTTTCCCAATTCTGTTTTTGATTGTACCATTCATCTGTTCAACCACACCAGAAGCCTCTGGTCGGTAGGCACAATGTAGTTTCTGTTGTACATTCAATGCTTCACAAATCAATTTTACAATCTCGTTATGGAAATGTCCTCCTCTGTCTGATTCAAGAGTCACTGGGAACCCAAACCCGGGGATGAATTCTCTCAAAAGTAGCTTAGCCACTATCATCCCATCATTTCTTCTTGTTGGGAATGCTTCCACCCACCTAGAAAATAGGCAGACTATAACCAGAACATACCTCAGCCTGTTACATGGAGGCATTTCAATAAAGTCAACCTGCATTCTGGTAAAAGGCCCACCTTCTCGGCCTATGGTTCCTAGACTCACCACTGTCTTTCTCCCAGGATTGCATTGCTGACATATTAGGCATCTCTGACATAGGCTTTCTGCTACCAGTTTGAATTTTGGATTGTACCAGGTCTGCTTAAAAGACCTAATCATGGCGTCTCTCCCTATGTGTCCCTGGCCATGATACATCCGTGCCATGGTAGACATCATGTTATCAAGCATCACTGGTCTTCCATCTCGATAGACCCACACAGGGTCCTTTTCTCTTGGTGCACACCCTGCTTTTATCCACTGTTTCATTTCCTCATCTCCTGACTCTTCCTGCAATTGTCTCACTTCTTCCCAAGTTCCCACAGTGTTAGTAAACATTACTGAGCAAGAAGACATTTCTCTTTCCTTGGCCCGATTGACCGAATTCTGATTTTGTGCACAATACTGTGCCATATCGTTCGCATACCTGTTTCCAGTAGTGATGTAATCACTACCTTGACTATGGGCACCACATTTCACCACAGCCAATTGTTTAGGCAGCTGTATCGCCTCAATCAATTTTCCAACCACTTCAGCATTCTTAATAGGGGTTCCACTTGAGGTCAGGAAACCTCTTTGTAGCCAAAGCTGGCCAAAATCATGGACATACTGGCTGTCAGTTATCACAGTCACTCTCACACTTTTCCCAATTTTGCATGCTTTGGTCAAAGCAACAAGTTCAGCTACTTGGGCTGACCTCACTCCTTTCAAATAAGATGCTTCCATCACTGCTGCAACCGTGCATACTGCATATGCTGCGCTTAGCAATCCTTCATCTGTTCTTAAACATGACCCATCAACGAACATTACAAAATCACTTTCTGGCAAAGGTACATCTTTTATATCTGGTCTTGGCTTTGTGCAGTACTCAAGCACATCCAAACAATCATGATCTGCTTCATCTCTCACTTCCACATTCTCAGCATCAGGTAACAAAGTCGCAGGATTCACATTCAAACACCTCGCAAGGCTCACATTTGTTGCACCTAATATGACCTTCTCATACTTAGTCAGCCGACTATGTGTCATATACTGAGTACGACTCCTTGTTAAAAGAATCGCCACATCATGAGGTACAAACACTTTCAACGGATACCCCATCACAATACCTTCACTCTGCTCCAAACTTCGACATGTTGCAGCCACCGCTTTCAGACACCCAGGTAAAGCTGCAGCCACTAGGTCAAGCATTGATGAAAAATATGCAATTGGTCTCCTCAACCTTCCATGTTTCTGCATCAACACAGAGAGTGCACATCCATTTCTCTCACTGCAATACAACTCAAACTCTTTCTCATAATCAGGCATGCCTAGTGCTGGTGCTTCACACAAACCCTCTTTCAATCGTTTGAATGCTGCCAATTCTTCCTTGTTCAATTCAAGGGGATCTTTTACATCACTCCTTGTTAGTCGTACCAAGGGTTTTGCAATCAGGGAAAAATTGCTAATCCACTGACGGCAGTACCCCACCATTCCCAGAAACATTCTCACCTCTCTTTGTGTCATGGGGGCTCTCATTCCTTTTATGATTCTGATTCTGTCTATTGTTATTTTTCTCAATCCTTTCTCGATTTTATGTCCCAAATACTGTACTTCTTTTTTACAATACTTAAGCAAAGAAACACAAAAACGTAATTAATACATGGAAATGACTAATAAAATGTTATCCCCATTCTAATACCCATATGTGTGTGTATTTATCTAGCAGAAGCAACACTAAATGCGGGCTATATTCACATTAATAAAACACAAATCACGAATACATCACAAAAGCAACATATAATCATGCAATTTCTAATTGTCTATTATCAATATGCATACGAAAATTAGTTTACGTATTAATTAGGCCATGCAAATGCAATTCCCACGTATATTTCTTATATTAGTAATGTTGGTCAATTCACACAGCAAACAATTAGTACAATTACTATTAATTAATTATATTTATTAATGTAAACATGCAAAATGGAGAGGGTATACAATTTTTTAAGAAAACCCCACTCCAGCACAAGCACACACAAGCCCTTGGAGGATCTTCCTAAGCAGGATACCACAGCAGGGCAAAAAGGGTCAGTCCTTTTCCTCCACCACAGACAGAAGAAGTAACTCCAGGTCAACCCACCCGTCACTCAGAAAAAGAAGCACTTCTCCTTAGGTCCTTCCAATCCTCTTCTTGGCAAGGTCCTCTTGTTCCTGGAATTAATCTAAAGTTCTGGGGTTTTAGGTGCAATACTTATACCCCATTTTCTTATTGTTCTCCTTGTGGCAAGGGTCTTAGGAACCCAGTCCAAACTAGTCCTGGTGCAGCATGACCACAGGGGGTGGAGACAGCATTGTGAAAAGGAGACCCAGTCTATTCAGGTGTAAGCAAAACTCCTCCCACCACACTAAATGCAGACCAGGTCTATTCAGCCCAGAGGTGAGTCACCCAGGCAAAGCAGGGCACACCTCAACGCCCCCCAGTGACTGTCTAGAGTGAATGCACATCCTCCGCTCCTGTCACTCAAACACCAGATGCTGAATACACAAACAGCCAGCGGCACACAGGATGGTAAGAAAATGTCCACTTTATAAAAGTGTCATTTTCAAAACACAGAGTTTAAAAACCACCAGCCATCAAAAACCTCACCACTGGGATCTCCAACAGCACTGACAGATTTGCCCTAAGCAAACCCCCCAAAACCAATAGACCCTCCAAAACAGCCAGCTGGTAAACCTCGGAATTGAGAACTTCGAAACACAGCTGCAAACAACTGAAAAGGAGATGGTGCACCACCAAGGAGCCCACCGACTGGACTACCTTCAAGACAGATCTCAGCCAGTACCACAGACTTCTGAAAGACACCAGAACAAAGAACTCTTCATCCTCGTCAAGGTGTTTTCAAACCCCTCAGCCACTGAAAACATCATCACCTTGTGAGACGTTGGCCTGGTACATGCTGTCCACTAAGTATAGTGGGCACCCTGTACCAGTCCAAACAACCCCTTATTGGTTATAGGTTATAGACAACCTTTATTGAAAGCTATCCTAGTGGTAGCTATGGAGAGCAGCCTTCAGGCTAAGTCTTGAAGGAATGTAAAGCAGCTTGTTTTACCACTCTATAATCTCTTGAATGGCTAAATGAAAGACAATGAAATGAAAGACAATCACACCAGGTATATATATAAAATAAATAAAATATTTATTTCTAAACACACCCTCCTAGTCTCTTTACGAGACTAGAGGTAAAAACACATAATTTCCACTTCAAAATATGACAGTAATAAGCACAGATACACGTCAGGACCTAGGGGCGAGCCAAACCATATACTAAAATAGTGGTATAAGAACCATGACTTAACTAGACACAAGGCCTAGAGCCTGTAGCATCGCTGAAACCCCAAGGAACCACCCAAGGCAGTGACACAGGGGACCCACGGGCCATGTGCAGTGTGATAACACAGCCGCAAGCTCCCGTTAGCTTCTATGGGGAAAGTCGTGGTTAGATTTGTAAAGATTAGGGACACTTAGAATTGAGTCAGGACCAAACCCTTTGGGACTTAGGAAGTTTTAGGGTCAACACCCATGAGAGCCCAGAGTACTCATGTTACCGCATCCAGGGAAGGCGGGTGCATAGGTGTCAAATGGTGTCGGTCGCATCGTCGATTTCAATGGGAGCTGGAAAAGTTCTCCTGCCGGGAAGATGCGAAGCGTCCGAAGAGATCCAAGCCTGGATCGAAGATGAGAAGAACCTGATAGCAGAGGGGACAGAGTCTGGGTCACCTGCCAGTGACCAGGAGGATGATAGGTAGATGCCCACCGATGTCGGGTGCTTGAGGTGAAGAAGGTGAAGCTTGACTCTTCAGCCATGAGGACCAGGAGGCGTCGAGGACAACCAGGAGCTAGATTCAAGCTGTCCCACAAAGGATGTTGAGTGCTGCAGTGTTGGTGCCCGGATTGGACACAACAAGCCTTGGCAACAGCAACCCACGCAGAAACAAGAAAGATGCTTCGGTGCAGACCAGCAAGGTCTGTGGGACTCATCACTTGGTTGGGAATCAGGGCACGTCTGGAGAAACCAGGGAAGCCCAAGGAAAGCAAAGTTACCCCCTCAGGGATCCACCAGTTGACGGACCAGGGATCACAAATGGACCTCGAGAGGAAACACAAAATGGCGGCCCACGGGTCACTCGGGGTGACTAGGCCAACAATCTTCAGTGGATCTGCTGCTTGAGGTGGGGGCTACAAGTAACCCCAAGCACGACGTCGAGAAGTCAATGCACTTGCAAAAGTGCACGGTGTCCAGGAGTTCCGGTTCCACGCTACTCACGAGGGCTGCGGGTCTCAGATTTGCTGGGGACTCGGGTCAGGCTCTGAGATGTCTGGACATTCTCTTCCTGGGCTGCAAATACTTTGGAGTCCGGTGGAAGCTTCAGAGATACAGACCGGCAAAATGCTTTGTTGGTGCCTGTTAAGCAGGGGAGTCACTCCTTGACCCCAAGGGAGATTTCTTCAGTCCTCTAGTCGTTAGTAGAGCATCGAAGTTCCAGGATTCAGCTTCAGAGTTTCATCCAGGGATATCCAAAGTTCTGGTTACAGAGGTTCCTTACTTATACCTAAGGAAGGTGTTGGACTAGCTCTGGGAACGCACCTATGGGAGGGTTTGGAAAGAGGGGTGGCAACACCCATTTCCTTTGTCCAGTTTCATGCCAGAGCAGGGGCTGGAAGTCCCTGAACCGGTTTGAGCTGGACTTTGCACAGGGACACCAAGTGTGCCCCCAGTGCAGGACTTCAAAGCACTCTTAGAGTGCTCCCACCAAGCCCCAATACACATCAGCCTGTCTGGGAGGTGGTTACACCTCCCTGTGACAGGAAACCTATTGTTCAGGTCTCCCCTGCCAGAGTTTCTGTCAGCAGCAGGAGGCCAGACCCGTGTCTGTGGCTGCAGCATCCATTTTGTGATGCCAGGGCTCTGTTAAGTTTCTACCGGGTATACCAGTACTGCCATGTCTCTCCCTCTAGAAGGGTGGGATCATACTCCTACACCAGTTACTGGTGTGGGGGTATGATTCCAAGGTGTTTGACATCAAACACGACATGTTTCCGTGCAGCCAGTCCAAAGTTAGCATTTACCTTTTGGTTATAATGCACTTAAGATATATGGTCAGGCTGCACCACTGACAAGAGATTCCGAAGGCTGCAGAGGGGCTCAGCTCATGCCTGGGCACCCTCTCACATATAACCAAGCACTCTGCCTTCAGGATTGTTAAGGCCTTCCATAGGAGTGACTTATAGGTTTGTATGTGCAGTGATATGTGAGATATAGTGAACCTATACCTCAGTAAAGGGTCATGCACCACCTTACCCAGGCTGCAGTAGCAGACCTGTGGTGTCATTTTGGGTGGCTTTCCAGGGGTGGCATAATACATGCTTCAGCCCCTGGTAGGCCTCTGGGGTACCTATACCCTGGGTACATAGTATACTAGGGACTCACAAGGGTACCTCAGGATCCAATATGTGGTGTACCTAAAGTACATGCAATCAATTTAGAGGAAGCAGCTAGGCTGGGGTCCTGAATAGCAGGGTCCCAGCCAGACTAAAGTCAAAAAACAGTGAAACCCCAGCAAAAAGTGGGGGTAAACATGTCAAGCAGCCTCCTACACACCTCACCCTAGGAACTCTGCAACACCGTTGCTTGCATCTTCCTTGACAAGATATCCACCATCTACAGAAACTTCAAAACCCAACGTACCGCGGCTGACACCCTCAGCCTCCGAGTCCCAACATATCCCACTACCGACAAAAGGATCACCATCTAGAACCAGTTCACCATGCAGAACACCACTGACATCATGCACTCAGTTCACTGTGGAGCACCCAAGGACCCCTGCCCACACCACATGTTCAACCTCAGCAACAACACCATCAACATCAATCTCACTGGCATCTTCAACACATCCATCCCCTTAGACACTGACCTGGGCGATTGGAAACACGTGGAGATCAAACACCTCCTCAAGAAACCTCCCGCCGACCCCAACAAGCTCAAAAACTGCCAGCCCATCTTCCTGCTCCCCTTTCCTGCCAAAGTACTAGAAAATGTCATCAACCAGCAACTCACTGAATACCTCAAGAAAAACGATCTTCTGGACACATCCCAATCTGGTTTCTGCTCCAGCCACAAAATCGAAACAGCCCTGGTTGCTGCCACGGATGACATCAGAATTCTCCTTGACAAGGCAGAATCAGCTGCCCTGATCCTCCTCAACCTCTCAGTGGTGTTCAACACAGTTTCCCACCACACCCTGATCAAGAGGCTTCATCAGATTGGCTTCCAAGAAGATTCCCTCAAATGGACCATGACCTTCCTCTCTGGAATAACTCAAAAGATCGACCTTCCTCCTTTCACCTCGGAACCCAAGAAGATCATCTGTGTCCTCCCTCAAGGCTCATCCCTCAGGCCCATCCTTTTGAACACCTACATGAACCCCCTAGCCAACAGCGTTAAAAACCATGGACTGAACAGCTTCTCCCTTGCAGACAACACCAAGCTCATCCTCTCACTTTCCGAAGACCCCTCCACCACAAAGGCCAACTTTCACCTCTGCATGACCAGCGTCACCATCTGGATGCAAGATAATTGCCTCAAACTCAATACAGACAAAACTGAAGCTCTAATCTTCAGGAACACTGACTCACTGTGGGATGGAGCCTGTTGGGCCATCGATCTGGGATCCCTCCGCCCCCACAGACCAAACCTGGAACCTAAGCATTATCTTGGACACTGAATTCACTATAAAAAGCAAGATAAACGCAATTTCCTCACCCTCCGCATGCTGTGAAACATCTTTAAATGGATCCCAGTATCCACGAAATGAACTGTCACTCAAGCCCTCATCACCATCCATTTGGATTATGGCGACCCACTATATGCTGGAATCATATCACACTTTCGGAAGAGACTACAGACCATCCAGAACTCAGCATCCGGATTCATTCTTGACCGCCCCAGACAGACCCACATCACCCTCCACCTGAAGAAACTCCACTGGCTCCCCATCCACAAAAGATGCCAATTCAAGTTTCTCCTGCCTTGCCGTGAAATCCTGGAACAACCTCCTGATCTACCTTCGGACCTCACCCTTCCTTCAGGAGTTAAGAAAGGGACTCAAGCTCTGGCTTTTCGACTGAAGCCCCCAAGCAGCCCGAACCCAGCACCTGGCAACCCTAACAGGTGTTTAGCCCACTCTAAAAATCCTGATTGATTGATTGATTGACTGGATTTAGAAGTCAAGCTCTCTAGCAGGACAATAGAGAGGGCAGGCCCAGCTGCCAGTTCCATCTGCCAGTGACAGGGGAGGACCCTTTGAAGTTAATCAGCCTCTTGGGCATCCTGTCAAGGAGGGAAACTCCTTCCACATACCCAGGGCCCTTTGTCCACTGTCTGGGAGCAAAACACATCTCCGAAAGGGAAGCCATCAGCAGTCATGTGACACTGAACACTGGCACAATGGCACTTTGGTTTTAGGCAGGAAAGTGAAAAATTTCTAAAAGAGTAATTTCCAAAATACTAAATTAATATCCGACTAGCCCAATATTTCCTATGAAAGCAGGCAGTCTTGCTACAGTGAATATTCCATTTGGGGGATATTTCACCAAAAGGACATGTTCAACAATAATTTCTACATGTCCTACTTTTAAATATCATGCACAATGCCTTTATGGGCAACAAGGCCAACTTAGGGGTGACTTATTAACATTAAGGGGCCGATTCCGATCCGGGTCGTAAGGGCACCGAACGCGATCCGTCCGGAAAAACTATGAGCCGTACACGTGGTTTCCGGCCGACTCGTACAGCTGTACGAGCGAGCAAGTATGATGCGAGCAACGTGAGATTCACTGCTCGAGTCGTTTCCGGGTCCGAACCGCTCCGTACGTCTCGGTCGGAAGCTAACCGTGGCATGCAATGGATGAGATTTACAACCGATCCAGTACGATGCACGCGTCTGACAGCCTTTGCGAGCCGGAGTGTCTGGCTCGCAAATGCTCCCGGAGTCGGACTTTGAGGGTCTGCGTCGGACCCCCTGACACCCGCAGCCCTACGACTCAGACACAGGGGGAGACCTATGGGTCTCCCCAACACAGGCATGTACGGTGCGGATGGCACCAACGCGTACCCACTGTAGGGGGCACACTTGTTTGAGATATGTACGCGTCGTACAACTGGTTCCCATTGACTTCTATTGGAGTCCGACAGCATACGTGTGCATCGTACTCGCTCGGTCGGACTGTAGGGGTCCGGCTCGGTCGGAAAACACCCCGGATCCCGCTCTGTCGGAGTGCTTTCCGACCCAGATCAGGATCGGCCCCTTAGAAGAATGTTTTATACTGTCAAAAAGGGTTATTTTGGTAGGTTGAATTTATCGTTTTGACTCACATGAACACTTTACATTAGTATACAGGAAAAGCCTAAAATGTCCTTATTTTGGCATGAGAAACCTCAAAGCACATCAGGAACATTTTTTATTTTATGATCTTGAAGAGAGGCCTTAAACTTTAAAGGTCTTTCTTTGAATAAAAAGTAAAAATGTAGATATATATATATTATATGTGTAAACAGAGGCGGAAAATCAAATTACAGAGGAAGAGGCAAGAAAAACTACAGCAACCGGAAATAAATAAGGTAAATGAGGATGTTGTGGATAACACTGTGATCAATTTATCAGAAATAACTTTATCAATAGCTGAACAGCAATTGTTAGCTCTAGGTTTGTCATTTTGTCCGTCCAATCGTTTTAAATACATGCAAACGAGAGTGGATGTATTCAAATTTATTCGCAAATTAAAATTGAAAAAACATTTCCAACTTAAAAACGCAGCGAATATTGCATCACCAACTAGACCTATGCAAGGATTATGCTCGAATCTGCAAGCTTCAGATGTAGGTACGATGTTAGCAGTACACTCTTTGGCGAATGACAATGACCCAACAGGGAACTCCACACAGGAAGAACTTCATGAAGCAGGTATTATGTGCAATATTACAGCTATTAGTCCATTTAAGCCTCCCTCTACATTTATCCCTATGATGCCACGGGACGCGATTGATGTGTTTAGTGACTGTATGATTGAAGATCTTAAAAAATTAAATTGCACTGTTCTGAAACAGAGAAGACGTCAAAACTACTCAGAGCTTCAGTACACTAAACTCATCCAGAAATTTCAGAAACATACAGAAATCATCATTAACAAGGCTGATAAGGGCGGAAATATTGTCCTATGGCCCAGATCTCTTTATATGGAGGAAGCCTGGCACCATCTTAATGATGCCAGTTGCTACAGGAAAGCTAGCTTCCAAGAATTGCGTCAAATTAAAGAGAATGTATTTGCCGAACTATTGCAATGGAAACGAGTGGGTCTACTAACTAAAAACTAATAAAAAAATTTAAAGAATGATCATCCTATGACTCCCATTTTATATTTTATCCCTAAAGTGCATAAGAATATAATACCAGTTCCAGGCAGACCTATTATATCAGCACAAAAAAGTCTACTAGAAGCTATGTCGAAATATGTAGATTATTTTTTACACGAATTTGTGGAAAATTTCCCTTCTTATATTAGGGATTCTGGACATTTCTTAACCAAACTGAAGAAAGTCAAATGGGAGAATGATTGCTATCTAATAGTGATGGACATAAGTTCACTGTATACTAGCATCAACCACAGTGATGGTACAAATGCAGTCCGTTTCTATCTAGACAAAAGAAGTACACACATGTATGAACACAACAAAATGATTGTAAAAATGATTATCACTTGTTTGACTAATAACTATTTTTTATTCAATAAGGAAGTTTTCCAGCAACTTCGCGGCGTGGCCATGGGAGCATGCTTCTCCCCCAGCTACGCGTCTTTGCATGTGGGCTGGTGGGAGGAGCATGTTTTGAAGGTCACCCACAAAGTTATGTTCTCCATTGGTGGAGATTCATCGATGATGTTTGTCTAATTTGGAAAGGTACCATCGAGTCAGCTAACAATTTTGTGGAGGAAATCAACAAAAATACATTGAATCTCAAATTTACATCTGACATAAGTGATACAAAAGTACAATTCTAGGATGTTGAAATTTTCATTAGGGAAGGTATACTACACACTAAATTGCATAGAAAAGCAACAGCTGGGAACTCTGTACTACATGCAAAGAGTTCCCATCCTCACCACCTTATTCGTAGTATCCCCTATAGGGAATTTCTTAGAACAAAACGGATCTGTAGCCATGAGGATGATCTTAAAACTTGTCAAAATGAAACATTTGAAAGATTTTTAAACAGGGGTTATGTGGCTTCTGATTTGCTAATAGCTGGAGACAAGGCAAATAGCATCGCCCTAGATGCTCAGCAGCCTATCACTCACGAGGTCCAAGAACCATCAAGGCAGAGTACCATTGATACTAACTCCATTATCTCTGAATCTATTGACAACATCAGATTGATAACCAACTATTGTAAACAAGAGAGACAAATTCGCAGAATTTTATATAAAAATTGGCCAATAATTCGGACAGACATCACTATGTCACAAATTCTGCCAGAACTCCCTCTGTTGACATTTAGAAGGGCCCCCTCAATGAGGGATGCTCTAGTAAAAAATAGTCCTGAGGTGAGGACTTCTAACATATGGCTAACAGCCAGACAAGGTTTTTTTAAGTGTAGTTCTTGCCGCGCGTGTAAATTTGGGAAAAATATATCTGAATATGTTACAGCTTTCAGTCCCAATCCAGTTAAAATAAAAGGACACTTTACTTGCAGAACTGAATATGCAATCTATATTTTAGAATGTACTTGCCAGTTATTATATGTTGGCAGTACAAAATTGCAAGTTTTTAACAGGATTTTACAACATCTTAGAGCAGTGGTCAATTCTGATCCTGCTTATCCTGTAGCGCGACATCTCAAATTAGTACACAATAATAACCTTACTGACCTCAGCTACTATGTTATCAGCTCAATACCCAAAAATATTAGAAGGGGTAATAGAGAAAAAAGGCTGAGACAAGTGGAGTCTGAATTTATTATGTTACTAGATACTAAAATGCCAAATGGTCTTAATAACAATGAAGATTTGCACAACTTTTTATAATGAATAACTTTTATAATGAATAATTTTGGTGATGTTGATTGTTTGGTGAAGTCTCGGGTTGCTTTTAGACTGGCTTTTTATCCCTACTTTTGCCAGGTTTTATCTGGTTTTCTAGGTTTTATCTGGTTTTTGTGGGAATTATTGTCGGTTTTAGGTCCTTGGATTTTACCAATTTTTTAGACATCATTTTATCAAATTTGTGCACTTTGTGATTCATTGGCTGCTAAAATATATGGTTTTATTTAGGCCCATATTTTATTATGAGACATAGTAGAAGTATAACATCTGAGGTCTGTTTTAACTCCCTTATAAAATATACAATTTTCTTGTCTCATTAGATGCTATAAACCAGAACAGTTCTGAAGATGGGGACGTGTATACTTGTATGAACATTATATCTCCAAGTAATTGAAACATCGGATAACATTTGTAACGTTTATCATAAGCTGCAATGTAACTTAAGTTATTATTTATGTATATATAAGTCAATTATGATCATGCACTTTAGTATTAGCACTTTTTTTTGCACTATTTTGCACATTTTTAGAATAACCGTAAGATGCGCCAATCGGTTCAATGGGTATGTGTAATAGGTTACATTAATTCGGTTAATTCTTATACAAGTAATTTTGCAATTAGTATATCTCAACGAATATGCACTGTGCTAAAATTTATAGTTGAAGTTATATTATAAGTTGACACTTGTTAGTTATGAAATATTGTAAAGGAACACTAGGTTCTTATTGACATCCAACTTTATACAACTATCAACGAATAATGAAGTATTCACTATGTAATGTATAACAAATGCAAAATTGATTGAGAAAGTATTATTATTTGTATCAACTCACAGTCCTATGTTTATGTTTGAACCTCAATTGTTTTGGTAAAATCTAATCGTGTCTTTGATTAGTCACCTTTTATATACTCACTGATTGCTCCAGTGCGTCATGTGATCAAGACTGCCGTGGGGAGGTCGAAACGCGTCAGGCTGAGCCCTCGCTTGATATAATTGTGCACTATGCACTTGCACTTTAATATGCAGTAAAATAAAATAATTATTTTCTATGCTGTGGTCCGTACCTGCTTTTGGATGGTATCAAGGATCGTTCCAGGATTTTGGTTATTATATATATATATTCACTGAAAAAAACCATAGGTTTCAGGCACGTTATAGTTAGATATTAGCATTTAAAAAACCTTAGAAATTCACTGAAAAAACAGAGGTTTCAGGGACGTTATAGTTAGTAATTAGCATTTAAAAAAACCTTAGAAATTCACAGAAAAAAACATAGGTTTCAGGGACATTCTAGTTAGGAATTAGCATTTAAAAAAACCTTAAAATTCATTGAAAAAAACAGAGGTTTCAGGGACGTTTTAATTAGTTGGACATTTGACTAATATAAAACCAGAGAAATTCGCCTGTTATAGTTAGTTGAGCTAACTATAACTCGCTCCCCCGCAATGCACTGCTGATGACGTCACATATTACATCACTCATGACATGGTCAGTGACATCACTGATGACATCTCAAATGACATTACTGATGCCTGAAACCTATGTTTTTTTCAGTGAATTTCAAAAGGTTTTTTAAATGCTAATTTCTATTTATAATGCTCATTAAACCTATCTTTTTTTCTGTGTTTTTTAATCATCATCCCATTCTCAACTTGGTGAAAACTGCAAATCTCAACACTCTTCCATTAATACCTTACACCAACAAAATCACCACAAACAAGAGCCACATCTAACGCTAATGAAATGCACAGTAGGCGTTCCCGTGCCAAAAAACCACGAAAACACCACTTCCCCATATTTTCAACAACCAGCCAAATTTGCAATGAGATCCAAAAAGCAGGCGATAAGCCGAGGTAGCATTAACAAATTATCATCAACATTTAACTGGTGGAAGGAGGTCGAGTATCTACTCTGCTATTTCGACCCAACTCACAGCCAATTCTAAAGACTAACACGTGATACAGCTACTAATTATGCCGCTCCGACACCCAACAATGCCACAAGAGCCAGCCCCACTACCACCAGAACCTCCCCCCCCGGACCACCCCCCCACTACCACCGAGGCAGCACAAAACCGAACAACGGACCTTCCCAAAATGCCATGCTGCTCAGCCACACAATAGCTGAATGTTGGGAGATGAGCAACCAACTATATATGAAGGAGGCAAGTCACCCATCACTGATAAAGCACACAATGCCCATGTGCTGCACAAACCTCACTATGCAAAGCACAAACCTCCCCATGTGGAGATATACTATTGATACTTGTAGTGTAGTGCACAGTGGATGCAACTATGTTACTTCAGGCAGTGGGGAAGATCTCGGTCATGTAGCTGTGTTGTCCCCTCCTGGAAGCGGAAGGGAGTGGGCTGCTCCAACATATGCCACTCCAGCGCAGGAGTATAAATAAATAGACCAGGCCCTAGGCGTGGTTCACTTGTGGGAATACCAGCGAGTCTGTCAGAACGGCTCACAATTCAGATGTAGGGGCAATTGCAGATATCGCAGTCCAGTTCGCAAGACACATTGCTCCCAGTGCGGCCCACCCAGACCACGCATCATCGCAGGGTGCACACACGCTGTGTGCTTCAGGTGCTACTAACTCACTGCATCATAAGTCATCGCCACGTGGCCTTATCAACGCAGAATTCTTTAGACAAAACACATTGCTCCCAGTGCGGCCCGCTGGGAGCACGACTCATCGCAGGGTGCGCACAGGCTGAGTACTCCAGGTGCCACTAACTGTGTAGCTCAACTCAACGCCATGTGCCTGTGTGCCCATCCTGACCGCTGCCTCCACCTTACAATGGAGTTACATGCTTCACAATTCAATATTAGCAGCGACACAAATTGCATAAGAGACTATAATGGGTTAAGAAGACCAAATGTTCCCAATCTGTGCAGCTCAAGTCAACGTCACCTGCCTGTGGGCCTTTGCTGACCATTGCCTCCAGCCTACACTGTGGAAGACTGGTGACACTTGGTGCCAACTAACCCTGTTCAACACAAGCCGATCCCACATGTGTAACTGTGTCCTGAGTCCTGACTGGCAGCAACCACAGCACCAGACTCCCTTTGATCAGTGAGGGGTAATTCCATATGGAAGACCGGCGACACGTGGTGCCACTGAACCTACACTACGCAGGCCGGTGGGGCCACCAACGTATGCACGTGGCTGTGGACCCTAGCTCACCGCTACCTCTGCCCTACACTGTGGGCGACTGGCGACAAATGGTACCACTAACCGTCTTCAACACAAGCCGATCCACATGTGTAACTGTGTCCTGAGTCCTCAATAGCAGCGACCACAGCACCAGACTCCCTCCGATCACCGAGAGGTATTTCCACATGGAAGACCGGTGACACGTGATGCCACTGAACATGTACTACGCAAGGTTTGTTTGGGTCAACAACGTATGCATGTGGCTGTGGACCCTAGCTCACCACTACCTCTGCCCTACACTGTGGGCGACCGGCGACAAATGGTACCACTAACCGTCTTCAACACAAGCCGATCCCACATGTGTAACTGTGTCCTGAGTCCTGAATGGCAGCGACCACAGCACCAGGCTCCCTTTGATCAGTGAGAAGTATTTCCATATGGAAGGCCGGCGACACGTGGTTCCACTGAACCTGCACTACGCAGGCCGGTGGGGCTACCAACGTATGCACGTGACTGTGGACCCTAGCTCACCGCTACCTCTGCCCTACACTGTGGGTGACCGGCGACAAATGGTACCACTAACCGTCTTCAACACAAGCTGATCCTACATGTGTAACTGTGTCCTGAGTCCTCAATGGCAGAGACCACAGCACCAGACTCCCTTCGATCACTGAGGGGTATTTCCACATGGAAGACCGGTGACACGTGGTGCCGCTGAACCGGTACTACGCAAGGTTTGTTTGTGTCACCAACGTATGCACGTGGCTGTGGACCCTACCTCACCACTACCTCTGCCCTACACTGTGGGCGACGGCCGACAAATGGTACCACTAACCGTCTTCAACACAAGCCGATCCCACATGTTGAACTGTGTTCTGAGTCCTGAATGGCAGTGACCCCAACTTGCCAGCGACCACAGCACCAGACTCCCTTCGATTAGTGTGGCGTATTTGCATATTGAAGTCATCAATGTGGAAAGAATTGCCGACTAAAACATAACGCAAAAGATATATTTTACACAGACTGTCGATTTCCCTTTCCACGTCCAGTAATTTCCAAAGGAAGAGTGAACAGTTTTATGTCAGCAATGAGGATTTCCATCACTCGAAATTCACCCAAAAATACTTATAATTTAAAAAGATCAGAAGCATTGAAGTACAATAATGATTACAATACGGAGATTTTGAAGATGTGAAATGCAAATATGAACATACACTATGATGCCCATAACTCAATTGCTGTTTCTCACTATGTCACGTCATATATTACCGACTCTGAGAAGACAGAATTGAAAGAAATGTTGTACCAAATTTGACAGGAGAAGACTCTTAGGAAAAAAATGTACAGCTTCAATTTGAAGATACTTTCACATCGAGAAATTGCATCCTACCAATGTTCGGATCGATAGACATCTGCAAGTTTCTATTCAAAGTCAACAGGAACCATCTGGATAAGTCTAGGTTTTCCTGTGGCACGAGTTTTAATATAAATGTTATAAAACAAATTTGTGATGATTTAGACTTACGTTTCTTTGCTAGTCAAGAGAACTGTACAGAAAATAACAGTTGGATATATCCAAGTGTTGATCAACAAATGGAAGATAATACTGTTGTGAAGTTTGAAAAAGAAATAACATAGTTTAAAGTAGTTTCTAGTGAAAATCCCAACTATGTTTATATTTATTGCCGACGTACTCATTATAAAATTCCAACTAGGAATGTAGGTGTACTACCACTAATCCTGTTCAACACAAGTCCATCCCACATTTGTAACTGTTGGAAGGGCTAGCTCCAGGGGAGGACAGAACAGGTGCTTGACCACCCTGCGCCCACCCTTCCGGGAGAAATAGCCGAGCACTGGGCGGAGACCCCTTCAGGACTGGGTCTCACACTTAGGATCGTACATGCTGCTTCAGTACCGGGCAACACAGAGACACCACACCGTAGATTCTAGAATACGTATGCTTTATCTAGCAATATCAGGATCTTTATGATCCGCAAGAGTATGTACAAGTAGAGCAAGGGCTCACAAAGTCTCGGTTGGGATAGGGGTAGCGGGACAGTCTTAGGATCTGGGTCAATGCGGAAGCGTATCCGGCGCACAGCTCTCAATCCTCGAGCCGGGGGATACGAGATGATCTTTGGGGTCCAGCCGGACCGCAATGTCTCTTGAGCGGGTGTCCACTCTGCAGGACTCGAGTCCGGGTGTCGGAGGTCGGACAATCTTCCAGGAGCCGCGAGTCACTCAGCAGGGCTCAGAGTTCTCTAGGGTGCAAGGTGAGCCGCGACCACGTCAGCAGGGCTCGGATGTCGTTAGGCAGAAGTCCGTCTCTGCCAGATAGAGCCGCGACGCTGTCTGCAGGGCTCACCAAGGTTCCAAGAGTTCCGTAGGATATTGTGGGGATGTTCTTCAGCCGCGACCACGTCAGCAGGGCTTGTTCGTTCCAGGATTAAACTGCTGAGGGTCCCAGGGCGCCCCTTGTTATAGGTCGACTCCTCTTTGATGTCCGGAGTCCTCACGGGCAGGGGTCTTAGCGCCTGGGGGTCGTTTGTTGGGGGTTCCTGCCACGCGGCCCTTTGATCCTTTCAAAGCGGGGTCGGGAGGGATCCCAGACACGCAGCAGGTGTGGAGCCAGCCCTCAGGGTGGCCGGAGGGCGATCGAAACCATCTCTTGGGAGGAGGCCAGGTGTGAATGAAACTACTCCTCCCTCTCCTGCTCACCAGGAGCTCTCTCTCACCCAGCCGGCATGGCGCGACTAGGCCGGGGTTGCGCTTGGGTCGAGGTGGCCATCGGGGGTGCGGGGCCGGGTACTGGAGGCCGCGAGGCCAGGGGAATGGGACGGGTGCCTGGTGTCGGGAAGATGGAGGGGAGGACAGGGGTAACCCCGGGTTCTGGGTCGGGGAGGCTACGCTAGTCAGTGTAGTGTGGGGTGTAGGGGGTAGCCTGGTGTCGCTACGGGTCTAAATGGGCCAAGCCACGAGGCCGGGTCCAACACGCGTCCCCCCCAGCTGAAGGCCGGAGAGAACTACCCATCTTCTTGGGGGTTGTCTTCGCTGAGGCGGAAGAATCTGGAGAGGCCGTCAGCGTTGGCGTGGTCGTTGCCAGGGCGATGCTCTACTGTGAAGTCCATCCCCTGGAGGGAGATGGACCATCGTAGCAATTTGGGGATCTCCCCCCTCATCTGCATGAGCCACCGTAAGGGTCGATGATCCGTCTGGACTCGGAAGTGGGTTCCGAAGAGGTAGGGTCGCAGTTTCTTTAGGGCCCAGACTACGGCGAACGCTTCACGTTCAATGGTGCTCCATCGTTGCTCTCGGGGCAGTAACCTTCGGCTAATGAAGGCCACGGGCTGATCTACGCCCTTCTCATTGAGCTGGGAGAGGACGGCTCCGATGCCATGCTCGGAAGCATCCGTTTGGACCACAAACTCTTTGGAGTAATCGGGGGCTTGGAGCACAGGGGCTGTACACATGGCGAGTTTCAGGGTGTCGAACGCCTCCTGGCAGGCAGGGGTCCACTGTACCTTTACACTCCCTTCGATCACTGAGGCATATTTTGATATGGAAGGCCAGCGACACGTAGTCCCACTATCCCTCTTTAACACAAGCCGATCCCACATGTGTAACTGTGTCCTGAATGGCAGTGACCCCAAGTCCGTGGCAGCAACCACAGCAGCATACTCTTGTTGATCAGTTAGACATATTTCCATATGCAACTGCAGCGACACGTGGTGCCAATAACTCTGTTCAACACAAGCAGATCCCACATGTGTAATTGTGTCCTGAGTCCTGAATACCAGTCACCCTAACTCCGTACCACCACACTCCCTTTCATCAGTAAGGGGTATTTCCATATGCAACTACAGACTCCAGTAGGCAAGTAAGTATCACAGTCCTACACCCTACATATTATCCTTTTAGTATCCTTGCTTCAAGAACTTTTTTTATATCAGTTATAGCTTTACTACAATGACCAAATTAATCTTCAAAGGAAAACTAAAATGGAATAGCAGTCTACACTGCAGGCAGTACAGCTCGCAATTCCATATTTAAATGCTAATTTCGAACAACAAGATTGTACTCAGAAATTATAACACTTTGTCAGTGTATTCTATACTTATTTCATCTTTGCATCATACGCCTACACTGCACTCAGTAGGGCTTCCAATGCAAATTATTTCTTCACTCATTAACTACAGAGTCAGTAGGCAAGTAACTATTACAGGCCTCAAATCTACATAATATCCTTTTAGTATCCTTTCTTCTTGAACATGTTTTACATCAGTAATACCCTTAGTACAATCACCAAATTCATTTTCAAGTACAAACGAACACTCCGCAGTCTACACTGCGGGCAGCAGACCTCACAATTTGAATTTTGGACACGTGGTGTCAACTAACACTGTCCAACACAAGCCGATCCCACATGTGTAACTGTGTCCTGAGTCCTGAATGGCAGTGACCCCAAGTCCATGGCAACCACCACAGCAGCAAACTCTCTTTGATCAGTTAGACATATTTCCATATGCAGTGACCTAAAACTTCATGGCAGCGACCACACCACCACACTCCCTTCGTTTAGTGAGGAGTATTTTCATATTGAAGACTGGCGACAAGTGGTCCCACTGAACCTGTACTACGCAGGCCGGTGACGCCACCAACGTATGCACATGGCTGTGGGCCCTTGCTCACCACTACCTCTGGCCTACACTACGATCAGCAGGCCTCACAACTCAGAGAGAGTCATGATTCCACATGACGCAGTCCTATAGCCAAGACACATTGCTCCCAGTGCGGCCCGTCCACATCAAGCATCATCTCAGGCTCATACACTCTCAATACTTCTGGTGCCACTAACCCTCTTTAACAGAAGCCGATCCCACATATGTAACTGTGTCCTGAGTCCTGAATGGCAGTGAGCCCAAGTCCAAGGCAGCAAACACACAACATACTCCCTTCGATTTGTGAGGCATATTTCGATATGCAAGGCCGGCAACGCAGTGGCCAGACCATCTGACTTTGCAGCACAAAGCTCTCGCTTTGATCACCACCTCTACTCCGCCATAGGGGAGAGTAGTATGTGCTTTACAAATACCAAATTGATTTGATATGCGCAAATTTACCTTCACACTCCTTGTATAACACCCCCTAAGCATCATACACAAGTTACAATATTCGAAACAAAAGTTCCTCCGAGTAGGTATAACTACATACTGACACTACTTGTACAGATGTGGCACAGCGGCCAGAGCACATGACTTCAATGCATATGACACACTGTTTGGACTCACGCTTTCATCCCCGAGTCCGACAGCAGTTCAGCTTAGCAGCATGAGACTGTACACAATACCTCAAATATTTCCTGTACCCCAGGACTTTCAGACCAGTATGGGTCAGTAGTTCGTTCTAGTAGGTATAAACACATGCTGACACTACTTCCACAGGTGTAGTGCAGCGGCCACGGCACATGACTTCACACCATAAGACACACAGTTTGGGCTCATGATTTAATCCCCGACTCCCGCACCGGCTCACCATAGTAGTATCAGACTCTAGGCAATACCTCACTTAATTTCCATAGCCCAGCACTTTCACACCGCTAGAGGTGAATACTTTGCTTCACACCCCGTCTATAGCACACCCTAAACACCCCACAGAGGTTACAGTGCTCCTACCCTCCTATTTCCCACTTTTTTTGCCCTTTTATCCCCTTACTCGCTTCGACGAATCACAAAATGGCGGCCAACACTTCCTTGTTTCAACCGCTCGCAGCGCTCACAGCCAATAAGCAGCAAGCTTGTGCTCGTAACGCCACAGCCAATCAGATGGCAGAATTCCCAAATATCGATATCTGTAAATTTTGATATTTCTCAAAAACTACTGAACGGATTTACACCAAATAAACAAAAGCGTGCTTTCTAGACCAAGACCCTTCTCCCTGCCAAATTTGGGGTAATTTCATTCACCCATTCGACCTGTAGCCTTGTCTAAAGTTTCCTATGGAAATTAACATGGAGAAAACATGCTTTGGGACCCCCCTTTTTTCTCGGCCCCCCTTGACGAATCACCCCCAAACTTCCCACATAGGAGCTGATATGAACAAAGAATTAGTTTGGAACATTTCATGAAGATTCATCAAACGACGCCAAAGTTATAAGCAAAATAAAAAAATGTTCTTCCTATGGAAACTTGGTCCTAACTATAACTACCTACTGGCGACCGCCCGTAGGTAATATATATATATATATCTATGCATTTTTTTTTTTTTTTTTAATCCAATGGCCCAAGCTTTTAAGAAGGCACTCGACAGCTCCCCCATTACTCAGCAGTACGATATCTGATGTTCAGCCCTACGCGTTTCGAGGCCATCCGCCTCTCTTCAGGGGCTCGCTTCGCAGTTCTGGCGCTTGCGACGTCTCTATAGTGCATGCAATTTATTCAATCAATGACGTTAGTACGTTATAAACTGTTGTTGCATGCTGGGACATGTGGTCCCTTAGAGAAATATTGTTACCCTTAGTGGGCTCCATACGCCAAACAGATTGAAGACACTTTCTTCCTATGTAGGAAATCGTCTGCCGGTACACTTTCCTCTAGTAGTTGGGCTCACTGTGCTGTTCGGTCGGGCATCGTTCCCAGCCTCAGCTTCTTTACGTTCAAGATGGTGCTCTTCTTCACGGCTGGACGGCAGTTTATAACGTACTAACGTCATTGATTGAATAAATTGCATGCACTATAGAGACGTCGCAAGCGCCAGAACTGCGAAGCGAGCCCCTGAAGAGAGGCGGATGGCCTCGAAACGCGTAGGGCTGAACATCAGATATCGTACTGCTGAGTAATGGGGGAGCTGTCGAGTGCCTTCTTAAAAGCTTGGGCCATTGGATTAAAAATTACTACACGGCCGTCCAGCCGTGAAGAAGAGCACCATCTTGAACGTAAAGAGGCTGAGGCTGGGAACGATGCCCGACCGAACAGCACAGTGAGCCCAACTACTAGAGGAAAGTGTACCGGCAGACGATTTCCTACATAGGAAGAAAGTGTCTTCAATCTGTTTGGCGTATGGAGCCCACTAAGGGTAACAATATTTCTCTAAGGGACCACATGTCCCAGCATGCAACAACAGTTTATAACGTACTAACGTCATTGATTGAATAAATTGCATGCACTATAGAGACGTCGCAAGCGCCAGAACTGCGAAGCGAGCCCCTGAAGAGAGGCGGATGGCCTCGAAACGCGTAGGGCTGAACATCAGATATCGTACTGCTGAGTAATGGGGGAGCTGTCGAGTGCCTTCTTAAAAGCTTGGGCCATTGGATTAAAAATTACTACACGGCCGTCCAGCCGTGAAGAAGAGCACCATCTTGAACGTAAAGAGGCTGAGGCTGGGAACGATGCCCGACCGAACAGCACAGTGAGCCCAACTACTAGAGGAAAGTGTACCGGCAGACGATTTCCTACATAGGAAGAAAGTGTCTTCAATCTGTTTGGCGTATGGAGCCCACTAAGGGTAACAATATTTCTCTAAGGGACCACATGTCCCAGCATGCAACAACAGTTTATAATGTACTAACGTCATTGATTGAATAAATTGCATGCACTATAGAGACGTCGCAAGCGCCAGAACTGCGAAGCGAGCCCCTGAAGAGAGGCGGATGGCCTCGAAACGCGTAGGGCTGAACATCAGATATCGTACTGCTGAGTAATGGGGGAGCTGTCGAGTGCCTTCTTAAAAGCTTGGGCCATTGGAATAAAAAATATATCTATGCATATATATTTTTGCCAACGCAGATCCTGCCACCATGGTGGGAATCTTTTAAGCGGGTGGGCAGGTGAAGGGAGACTATCTTTAAATGAGGCTTAATATTTACTGCTTGGCTAATCTCCCTCCCTTGCCCACGCCTTCATCCAGGAACACTGTTAACACCATTACAGTGTTCACATTGATCTGCAGTTCAGTCTCTCCAGACTTGAGCAAGCAGATGTTTGAAAGTTTTTACAAGTGAAAATAATGACGATGCGAGGGAACACGAGTACTAAGCACAGAAAAGAGCTAGACCACGCTTATGATTGAAACCTTGCAAATGGTGACTTTGCGCACATCAAATTCCATAGTAAATTAGTTACCACTGTGGACTTTCATGTAACTCAATGATTCCATGAGACCAAGTATTAACTTATTGAAAGTATCCTTATGCTTTACGTAGTGTAAAATAAACTATTTTATTTATTGTGCGACAGTCATTGATTCCCAGTGTAATGTATCTTCTGTATGAGACAGTAACCTCAAAAGCAATAAAATGTGACTTACGTTAGGCATCTTTAAGACTCAGGGGCTCATTACGATGTTGGGGATGAAAGCCTCCGCCCGACATCGTCTCAGATTTGGGACCGACTTGCGTCGGCGGTTCAGACGGCCGGAGTACGATGCAACTGAACACTGTTCTGTTGGATTCCCATTGTTTCCTATGGGAGCTCATGTTACGCCCGAGAACCGGCCGTAACATAGGGTCCTGTGGGGAAATGGGGTGTGTGTGTAAAACCCTGCACCTTGTCGCAGGCACCCCATGGTGCCTGCAACGTAGTGCAGAGTTTTACAGGGGGTACCTAAGGCCACCAACCGTAGGCTGCTGGAGCAAGGGAGGCTAGCCAGGGGGCCCCATAGTCACTTTCTGATAGCCTTTCTGTTTCGGAAAGGCCAGTGCAGAAAGGCTGTTGGAAATCAACATCATAATCCTGAAGGCGGAAGCGCCGTCCATAGGGGGTTACGGTGTGGTTCCGACTGACAGGAATACACCACGAGTCGGTTGGAACTGACTCGGAATGACCGGCCAGTTCACGTTCCGACTACATACATCATTATCCCGCGATCCGACTGTAAACTGACTGAGTCAGTCGAATGGGTTCCGACGTGGTAGGAAAGATTTCGTCTGTCGGGCAGAGGCTTCCCGCCTGATATTGTAATGATCCCCCAAAGTGTATTTTTATTAGGGATGGGCAGAATTTTAATTGCACCAGAGTCATTGTAGTATTTTTGGTAATTTTGCATTACTCTTCGATGCGGAATTTCTGATAACTATGCGATTAATCCTCCTTCTGTAACTAACTCATTTGGGGGAAAAATATCCTAACTCGAGAGCACATTTAGTGAGTGCGAGCGGCCACTCACGCTTGCTATTTATTTTCTTCTGCATTCAGTGCTATTTCCTAGTGCAAAATGCATCCTCCTATTTTTGGACACGAGGGGGCATTTTTGTGCTGAGAAGTAGCGCTAAATGCAGAATTACTCTTCTTGCACACTTCAAGCAGAATCTTGAGGAAATCTAAGGTAATTCTGCGTGATTGTGCTGCACTGAATTGCGCAAGTCACGCCCACCCCAAACTTTTCTTAGCCATTACTATCTTGAAATGAGTAATATTTGTATCTGTCTAAATAAAGTGCTATACTCTGTTGTCTAATTACTTTCCTATTTATGAATACGGTGTCACTATATACGGTACATTCCCTCCTAGTCACCAGTAAGATTGTAAAACCCCAAATCTTTGCCATGTAGAGGACTCTGCCCAGTACTTGCCGTCCTTCACGTGATAATGTATTAATACTAATGGTAGCTTTAGATAAAAGAATTTTAGGAAAAAATACCTTTATCTTAGTTGAACAAAAGAAAAAGAAAAAGTGTTTCCGCCCGGTCTCGAACCGGGGACCTTTCGCGTGTTAGGCGAACGTGATAACCACTACACTACGGAAACCCGTGACAAGCTCCGCCCTCATACCTGTACTCATTGCAGAACGCTGTGCAGCAGCGCGAAATGTTTGTGTAAAGATCTGTTTTTTCTCGTTGCTCTGCGAGAGAATCCTGAGCCTGCTCTTTCAATCTACATTCCCCTATTTCTTTAACCGGTAAGCACAGTTGTTTAGAGTTGTGTGTGTGGCAGATTTAAGGAAAACATGAACTACTTTAAGCATCAATTTCACCGCTCACGAGAGCTGTTGCCTGCCAATAAGACTTGTTTCCTCCTGCCCTCGCGACTTTTCTTATGTTACTGTTGCCGCTTATTAATCTTGTTGATACAGTCAGACTGTGTTCTACGTTTTTACACCTTATATTTTACTCTCATTTCTGCTCTTCTCATGGTTAACTTTACTGCCTGCAGAAAGTTTGGGCTTCGATTTACTTTCTTCGTGGAGGTGAGGTGGGGGGGGGGGTCTAAGAGGGAGAGCCTGGCTCCTTTATTAAAGCCCCTGCAGTAGCCGAGTCCTGAAAATATAATTTGGAATGTAATCATAGGAGAAACACGTAAAATATGATAAAACCGCTTACGTTTTTTTGAGTGCATTTCTTTAACCTATGGAAGCTTTGGCACGTCACATTATAGCACTGGACTTAGAGGTACCTATTAAAAGTAGTATTTTCTACACATGAACCCTTACTGAATGAACTAAGAGGCAAGAAAGTTATGTAAATACCGTACGTGTCCGATATTATTATAGAGCAACATTATAGTCTATTAAATCAAACACAATATGTTTTTGTGTACAACTACTATTCCCAACTCAATTTTTTGAATGTACTTTTGTGCATGATAATGAATAAGAAGGAGTTCTGGTCAAATTTTTTGTGCCTAAGATCACACAATTTAAGGGAAGCTGCGACTTATCCAGGTTTTCTTGTTCCACGTTGCATAAATCAGCTGCTAAATGGGCATCTCTCTTTCCTTTTTTATATTAACACTTTGTTGTTACCTTTTTGTGCATCTTTCCTGCAGTTTTTATATAGCACAAACTCGACCCAAGCAAAGCATCAGTTTAATTCCACATGGTCATGTGAGTGATTTGCCCAGGATCACAGGATGCTGAGGAGACCTAAGACTGGAACCTGGTTCCTCAGTTCCAAGGTCTGCAGCTTGTCTGGGATAGAAGGAGGCTGGCAGGTGAAGCCACTTGAAAGCTTGGCTCCTTATGGACTCGAGGTTCCAACAGGAGCTTGAGCTGAGACAGAGGCAGGCTGCAGGCTCGAGCCTGGCTCGAGCTTTCAGTGACTCACCCACTACTATTACCAAGCAATGGAGGTGAAAATTGGTGTTTCATTTTATGGGGTAGATTTACAAGAAAGTGACGCATCTGTAGAGATGCGTCACTTTCCCTGCGCCACCCTGAGAAACCCTTGCTCCACCATGGATGCGTCGTATTTACAATACTGCGCACCATGGCACAAGGATTGACAGATGTGTCAGAAATTCTGCCGCATCTGTTTGCACAAAAGTCGCGCATTGCTGGAGTTGTGTCGCAAGCACGACGCAACTCCAGCAATGCATGATGAGGCCGATCCTCATTGTGCAGCGTCACTCCTTACGCCTGCTCCAAGCAGGCGTAAAGTTTTGGCGCAGTGGCATCCTAGAAGTGGCACAGTCAAATCTTGTAGATTTCACTTCGTTACTTCTACTAGGCTTTTTGCGTGGGAACACCCACCCTGCATACATTATACCTGACGTGGGTATAATGTGACACAGTGCTCTACAACGTGACACATCTCTCTAGATGCGTCAAGTTGTAAAGGGGCCGCATTTTTTGTTATGCAGCCGCTGCGTCACAAAAAGTGACACAACAGCGGCTCAAAAATTACGCAAGGGGCTTATAAATCTGCCCCTATGTTTCTTACTATATTAACCAGTCAGGACCTCCCAGGACCCTCCGCATGGGCCTCTACTGGGGTGTGAGGTGTCAGGACTTCTGGGGCTAATATGGTGACCTTAGTTGAATACCCTTAGGGCTCTTCGACGGGTCGATTGTTCCTCCTAAAAGCAGAGGGGGAACCTTGGTTTGAGAGCACTATAGGATTTTTTCCTATAACTGATGGGAATGACTAAATAGAAAAAGTGAAATGTGGATGTGCATGTAATTTCTAGCTTACTGCTGCTTAGGTTCACGTGCGTTAAGATTCAAATTATCAGTTTGTTAGTTTTTGCACTCCATACCCGACTGGGGATCCAATCACATTGCTTAATTTTTTGTTGTTACGTTTCTGTACTATTTCTGTATTAATACATGACAGTGAAAACAAGTCCACAAGTATGGCGAATTTTGATGATAATAGAGACAATCTATTAGAAGAATTATTCAGTATGAAGACTGATGCTAAACATGTGCAGGATAGTGGCTCAGGACAAGAAGGGCTAAAAATGAAATTTATACGCTTAGAACGTCTTAAGAAACAGGACTTCTCACGCTGGTGGGATGCCACCATTCGACAAAGATATCTTGATATTAAACAGGTACCGAGAGGACTAAGAGTGGTGATATTTCCCTCCTTTGATGATCTGCGGGCGGATTTATTACAGGAATGGGAACACCTTATTACGTCCTCTTCAGTTGGAATGATAGGGATTCTAATCAGAGATGCCAATATCAAACGAGAGCGACTACTGTTGGAAATCAAGGTCTTAGAGGAGGAGATCAAATCCACTAACCTACCTGAGGTGATAGAGAAGAACTACAAAATCCTTAAAGGGGTTTTACAGAACCACCAGTTATATATTAAGGACAAAAAGATGCGCAAATTGAAGCGCAATGATAATGACTATCGGTCTGGCCGAGTATTTACTTATGCCAGCAAGTTTGACAATTTGAATGTGAATATTCAACAAGAGAGATCTATTAGACCTGAGACTGAAACTCTGAACAAGGGTACATCTAGTGATACTGATCTTTCCAGTATTACCAGCCTTACGAGTGAGGAGTCTAACTGCTCGGAAGGGCCATCAACTAGTACGAATAAGGGACAATCCAATTCCTTTTTTTTAGAGATGGAGAGATTCAGGAAAGGGAACAGACAGAGAGTACAAAATGTGGGTCCAAACCCAAAAAGACAAGAAGAGGGCAAAAAAGAGGACAAAGGGGGAACCAAGGGAAAAGAAAGAATGACGACAAGATCTGTGTCCAGAACAGTGCAGAAATAAATGTTGTACAGAAGGATGGCAGTGAAAATGTTAATGTGATAAACCTTTCTGATCATGTGTTAAATAACAATGAAATAAAGATCTTGAGCAGAGGATTGGGTTTTTGTCCTGCTTCCCTACCTGACTTTACTGAATATCACATTGGCTTATATAGATTTGTCAGAAATCTGAAACTTAAAAAGTTTTTTGCTAACAAAAATGAGAATGTGGTAGAACAACACCATGCTATAACACCATGTGAAATAACGGTGGGAGATGCAAAAAATATACAACTACTCCTATCTTTAGAACAAATGGAGACATCTGACCCTACAATCAGAGAGATATTATCGGATCTGGAGATGAACACACAAGCTGAGACAAATAGTGGACTTAGAACTAAATCACGATTTACACCACACTTATCTCCTGACAATGTAATTGATATTTTTTCAGATAGAGTCACACAGGAACTATTCAAATTAGAGGATGAATATCAGAAAAAATTGAGGCATGTGAAACATAACATAAGTAAAGAAGAGAGGGAAGCTTTAGATGGAATTGCACAAAACCCTAACTTAGTGGTAAAGGAAGCCGATAAGGGCGGGAATATAGTCCTTATGAACAGAAAGGATTACATTGCAGAAATTGATAGACAATTGTTAGATCACATGTCCTATGAGGAGGTCGTTTCTAATCCGATGACCATGGTAACTAACTTGATTGAAAGTAAACTACGGTTTTGGAATACTCAGGGACAATTGTCGGACATGGAACAAAAGTATCTGTTTAACCCTTTACCCACTGCAGCTTGTATGTATATACTACCTAAAGTGCATAAAGGGGGTAGTTTTCCCCCAGGAAGACCCATCATAGCCGGCATTGGGTCTCCTACAGAAAAACTGTCGGAATTTATTGACATTTTTCTGCAGCCGTTGGTACAGAACTTACCTGCTTTCCTTAAGGACACGAAGGATTTGCTATGCAAAGTTGAGGATTTTGAATGGACAAGTGGTCACTTTCTGGTCACATTGGATGTCAGCTCTTTATATACATGTATACCTAGAGTAAAGGGCTTAGAAGCAATCCAACACTTCCTTGATACGATAGCTGCCATTCTATATGAACACAACAACATGCTTATGGACCTAATATCCTTGGTTCTAGACAATAATTTTTTCTTACATGAGAACAAATGGTACAGACAAAAGATGGGTGTGGCAATGGGTGCAAAATTTTCACCCTCTTTTGCAAATCTATATATGGGTCTATATGAACTCATACATATCTGGAGGGAATGCCCTAATAAATACAGTGAAGGCTGTTATGTTTTGTAATGATACTTGGACAATACAAGAAAGAAAAATAAATAATGAAAATCGAATAACATCTTGGATCTTTTTGTGGACTTTGAATTTCTATCTACTTTGATTCCATAAAACATATGTTTAACTAATACCTATATTCTGCCTCAACCGATTTGTGACTAATATGGTGACCTTAGTTGAATACCCTTAGGGCTCTTCGACGGGTCGATTGTTCCTCCTAAAAGCAGAGGGGGAACCTTGGTTTGAGAGCACTATAGGATTTTTTCCTATAACTGATGGGAATGACTAAATAGAAAAAGTGAAATGTGGATGTGCATGTAATTTCTAGCTTACTGCTGCTTAGGTTCACGTGCGTTAGGACTTCTGGGGCCGTCTACATGGAAAAGTCTTTGTCAACATAAGATTTTAACTGAGGTCCCAAAATTCCTAGGTCTAAGCATGAATAATTATTTCATCCCAGGTTCGTCCAGTTCAGCCCAGCTTTCATTGCATTCTGCAACATGTAGTTTTATAATGGAATAACCAGGACCACAAATCCCAGAATCCAATGTATCATCTGGACTGGGAGAGATACTCTTGAATGGACTTATGGGATTTGAGAGCTCTGCTCTGGTATGCAGTATTGGTAGCTTGTGATTAGTAACTGGGGAGTAAGCGGCATTTCTTAGGGTCAGTGCTTTAATTGGGAAAAGTAAGCAAAGGTACTCTTAGAATGAGCTGGATGTGTGGCTGGTGGGCAGGGCTAGGGGCGAGATATGATAATACAAGAGACACTTCCATCGAGTATCCATTTTGCCGTTGCCTTGACCTTTATAATAGTGTCAAAATTCCCATATGCACTGATTCCTTTGTGCACATGTGGCACAAGACACATATAGTAATTAACAACTAGTATGAAGAGGGAGAGGATGTGATGTAAGGGCCTGAGCTGCTGACCTTGGAGGATGGGAACCAGTTTCAAGTGTCAGAGTCTCGGTGTCATGATCAACATCCTGTCATTCTGGGCAAATTACTTAATCTCCCCGTGCCTACAATTCAGTGCCTTGAGACCCTCCCTAGTGATATGCTGTGCTTTACAAATCCTGGATGGATTCATTGATTGATGCCATGACCCTGTGAAATATGTATGCATTCCATTGCATCTAAAGGGAAAGTATAAGTTAGACTATCATTTTGATGCCTCAACATTTTCAGTACACTTTTGCGAGGTCGAGAATGGTGCATAATGGACAGCAGGCTCGTGACTATACATTTTTTCCCACTAGCATGTGATCCTGGGTAAGCTCTGTTGATCCTGTATAATATGATTTTTGGACAGCAATTAGTTGTTTTTGGCCCACCAGTGTGTGACATTTCTTCAGCACTGACAGATCTTGACCCATGCTGTGTTGTCGTAGGCTAGTAATGAGTGGACTTGGCTCAACACGGTTTGTTTTAAGCCATCCTTATCTGATCTTGAGCCATTGTTGAGATGCCAGCTCTGACTGATAGTGGATCATTGATGTACTATCTTTGCCTGTAATGTGGAATCTTAGCTCAGTCACAGGGAAACCACTAGTGTCCTCCCACATCTCACAATAAAATCCAATTTGATTCAGGCCTTGTACCCACAACAAACCAGGAAACAGAGGTGTGGTAGGACACAATCAGTGACTTGCAGCACCCAGAGAGGAGCTACACAAGAAGTGACCTGGCAACCTCCTAGCTCACTTTCAAGTGCACCTTAGATTTAAATGTCCTTCAGACTGGCACGTCAGGTAGGATTTGACACTGTTGTACAAAAAGTATTGGCCATACTCCCCACTCAAAATATTCTGCTTAGCTAAGAGGATTCAGGTCAGGTCAAATAAGCTTTATTTCAGTTCAATTAACCATAAAAGCGCACATAATAAAGTTTACAATACATTAAAAAGACCTAGTTAAACATGACATTCCATACCCCTTAAGATACATGAAACATAATAACAATCAATATCATCATGAGGTATAAGGTGCATCTTATTTATGATGTAAGATGAGACCCTACTACTGCCATCAACACCTGGGTGAAAGGAATCTAAAAAAAAGCCAGAAGAATGCCAATATAGGGTCCCTTGCTCACTTTGCCACTGGATTCAAGCTAGCCTGGCTGATGAGGGATGTTACCCCGAAACCAGTCCCAGGATGCTTGTTTACAGTCCAGGAAAGAGCTGCCTTGGCAGATCGGACTGAGCTGTTCCCATGAGGCACAGGATCATGACTGATTTGCATATGGCTGGGTCTGAACTGGGGTGGCAAAGTGAGCTAAAGAATGATGATGGATTAAACCCAGATCTGTGACTGGGGGTAAGTGTCTGAAATGTTTCAGCACTCCAGCCATCATCTGCTTGTGTTTGCTTTGTTTGCCCTAAGTTGGGAAAGTATGCTCAGACGTGAGTCCCTTGCTCACTTTGCCACTGGATTCAAGCTAGCCTGGCTGATGAGGGATGTTACCCCAAAACCGGTCCCAGGATGCTTGTTTCTTATCCAGGGAAGACCTGGCGTGGCTGTTCAGACTGGACGGTACCCATGAGGCACAGGGTCAAGACTGATTTGCATATAGCTGAGTCTGAACTAAGGTGGCAAAGTGAGCTAAAGAACGATGATGGATTCAACCCAGATCTGTGACTGGGGGTGAGTGTCTGAAAAGTTTCAGCATTATGTCCATCATCTCTTTGTGTTTGTTTTGTTCACCCTAAGTTGGCAGTGTATGCCCAGATGTGGGTCCCTTGCTCACTTTACCACTGGATTTAACTAGCCTGGCAAATAAGGGATGTTACTCTGAAACCGGTCCCAGGATGCTTGTTTACGGTCCATGGAAGACCTGGCTTAGCAGTTCGGACTGGGCTGTTCCCATGAGACACAGGGTCAAGACTGATTTGCATATAGCTAGGTCAGAACTCGGGTGGCAAAGTGAGCTAAAGAACAATGATGGATTCAACCCAGATCTGTGACTGGGGATGAGTCTCTGAAAAGTTTCAAAATTCTGTCCATCATCTCCTTGTTTTTACTTTGTTTGCCCGAAGTTGGGAGGGTATGCCCAGACGCGGGTCCCTCGCTCACTTTACCACTGGATTCAGGCTAGCCAGGCTGATGAGGGGTGTTACCCTGAAATTGACCCCCGGTTGCTTGTTTCCAGTCCAGGAAAGACCTGGCTTTGCGGTTTGGACTGTACTGTTCCCCTGAGGCACAGGGTCAAGACTGATTTGCATATAGCTAGGTCAGAACTCGGGTGGCAAAGAGAGCTAAAGAACGATGATGGATTCAACCCACTTCTGTGACTGGGGGTGAGTGTCTGAAAAGTTTCTGGTGCCATCAGAAGTCTTTTATTGAAATTGTTTTCTATTACTTGAAGCTGATGTTAGCTATTATACCCCCATACGTCTTCCCCATAGGTGGCAATAGGAAGACATTTAGCTTTATAGAGTTAGTAATTATTTTACTGGTTTTTGTCCCAACTTAGATGCAAACCGAAACAGAGCCTCCGCAGCCCTGCTTTTCTGATGTACTCTGACGGCTAGGAGGGGATCCTATTTCAACTCAGTGTTTTATAGATTACCCAAGTAAGAAACATGTCTAACTTTTTCTATCACCTTTACCTGCATTACAAAAGTTTGGGTTTTTGTGGTACGAGGACCACATACAACGATGTATGATTGTTTAGTATTATCTTTTAAATCAAGGGATGTCATAAATTCTGCGAAGGCATCGAGGGATTTCTGAAGACCCATAGCTGTCCTCGCCAACAAAACTGTATCATCTGCATATGAGAGCAGAGCTACAAATTTCCTGCCAAATCTCGGAAAGTCAAGCTCCCTTTTTAGTAAGAAGACCTCAAACCCATTGGTATAGATGATAAATAAAAATGAGGCTAAGATGCACCCCTGACGAACCCCTTCAGTAGAGATAATGGGTTGTGTTTTCCCCCCTTGCTGCCATGTCCTACGGTGACCGATGTGTTTGTGTGAAGCGTCCGTAGGAGGACTACTAATGCTTTTTCCACACCAATATCTTCCATCATGGTCCACAGTTTGTCCCGGTTGACAGTATCAAAGGCACTGGATAAGTCCATGAAGGTTGGTGTATAGAGCTCTTCATGGACTTCATGTGCTACTGGCTATCGGGGACAAGTTGAGTCATTGTTCGGACGTACTCATTCCCCTTCTAAAGCCATATTTTGTGTTGGACAGGGCCCCATTTGTAGATGCCCATTCTTCTAGATGCTTAGGATGATCCTGCCCAAGACCTTTACTGTTACATCAATCAACACGGGGTCGTTCCTGTCTTTAAAATGGGGACTACTGTCGCCTCTTTCCAAGACCCAAACATTGGACCTATAATGGCTGCTTTAAAGATATCAGTAAAAATGGTGCTCACAAATTAGTATTTCACTTAAAAAATGTCAAGGGGCACCCTAAGAAGAGTCATCCCTGCCCATTCAGGTCGCCCAAGGTGACTTATTGTATAGCTCCTAGGAGTAATTTCACACCTTGTTCACACATTATTCAGGCCAAGTGCAGGTTAGGAGTTGGTAGAGGCTAATGCCAATCACAATCTGAAAGCTCAGACTGGTAATGGGTAACTTCCTGAATGTTATGGTTGCAATATATTTATTAAAAATCTGACTTTACAGTTAGATTGGAGTTTTATTAAATATAAAATAAGTCCTTGAATGGCATATGTAGCTGGTACAGATCAAAGTACAGATTAAAGTGTATAATTTATAGTTAGATCTTTTCCCATGTGCTAGTTACAGCTTGACCAGTGGCAATGATATTTTGGGCCTAGTCACTGGAGGAACACGCCCTTTTTAATGTTAGATATTATGCACTCTACCTTGTGGGATGGAAAGTGTAATTAAGGGTGACTTATATTTAATATTTAAAACCAGGTTTTGCTATCAGTCAAAATGATGATTTTGACAGATTTGTCCAACAGGGTTTGTTTTGCTGCTGTCAGGCTACATAGCATAGGCGTGAAGCCATGTTTTTACTGACACTGTAGTGGATGGCACACTAGGTGCTGCGGGCAGTGCTTAATTCGAGCAGAGGTTGCATGTGGGGCCTTCAGCCATGTATTTGTGGGGACCATCGCTTATCTTTCCACATCAGATTTTAACTAAGCGCAATAGAGGCAAAAAAGACAGATCGGAAGAACGGTGGAAGAGAAAGATGGCAAAATTACCACAAAGAGAGAAAGCAGGGATGTTTGAGAGTTAGAGTAAGGGGCAGGGAGTGTCTGGTATTGGATTAAAGTGGCATGAGGTGGATTTGCATCTTCCCTTTTTAAGGACGATTTCCCTCACCCATCAAACGTGGCATACTTCATTATCGGGGATCGCCTTGTGCCATGACATCTGATCATTATGCTGGCCTCAACTCCCTCACTGTGAAGGAGAAGCTCTGTGGATGATCTATAGAGAGATGGTATGTCCCTGTTAAGAGCTAAAAGGTGGTCAGGTATGTAGGGCATGCAGGTGATAGTGGTTAAAGCTGACTCCAAGGTGCGCAAACAACTTTATTAGTGCACACCTGGGTCAGGGTTAAAACAAATGGACATGGCAGGAGATAATTAGCCCTGCTTCAATGTGCACAACAGGGGGTCAACATGTTTGTGCCATTTTACTGTCAACAGAAATGTATTGGCATTCTTCAGGACCTATGAATAGACTTTCTACTGCTTAAAAAAGTGTACTCATGTGGAGCAATATAAAACCAAATAGTGGTTCGCCATCAAATCCAGAACAGATCCACTATCTGTCAACCTCCAGTTGTCGGGTGCGGTGCCTCAAATTGGCGACTCTGGCGTGGGTCTCAGGGTACACTCTTTCCTATTGGGATGACCCAAGGTGTTGTACATCCACCGCCAGGTTCAAGGAATATTCCCTTTCAGCTAGGTTGTGTGCCCCTGTTTCTTTCCCTGTCCTCTTTCTCTTCTTGTTTAAAGACCCAGGGGGTTGTTTTGAGAATGGTATTGATTAGATTGGGAGTCAACAGCTGCAGTTCTATAAAACCTTCCCTGGTCCTCCCAATTCTACAAGCCTTTGTATTCGGCATGCTGGCATTTAATTGTGCTGGCTGCAGATGGCTGAGCAGAGGTACGGAGATCAGAACTCTTTCTTTTAAAATGTAACTTTGACTGCAGTCCACAGTGGTATTTAACTTTCCATTATGCCCAGTGGTGTCCTGCTCTCTGTCACTCACGGTGCTTGGGGCTCGTAAACAGAGAGACTGTTCCTAGTACACGCCTGAGCACTCTTGGTGACCAGGGGGCAGATTTACAAGCCCCTTGCTTCATTTTTGCACCATGGTTGCGTCACTTTTTGTGACGCAGCAGCAGCGTAAAAATGCGGCCCATTTACAATGTGACGCATCTAGGGAGATGCGTCACGTTGTAAGGCCCTGCGTCACATTATACCTGCGTCAGATATAATGTATGCAGGGTGGGCATTCCAACGCAAAATAGCCTCGTAGAAGTGACGCAGTGAAATCTACAAGATTACACTGTGCCACTTCTAGGACGCCACTGCGTCAAATTCTTACGCCTGCTTGAAGCAGGCGTAAGGAGTGACGCAGCACAATGAGGATACGCATCCCCCTGCATTGCTGGAGTTGTATCGTGCTTGCGACATGACTCCAGCAATGCGTGACTTTTGTGTCAACAGATGCGTCAGAATTTCAGACGCATCTGTCAATCCTTGCGCCATGGTGCGCCGTATTCTAAATACGGCGCATCCATAGTGGCGCAAGGGTTTCTCAAAGTGGCGCAGGGAAAGTGACGCATCTTCACAGATGCGTCACTTTCTTGTAAATCGGCCCCCAGGTCTGCATACAGAGTGACAGCCTCCCGTGACAAGGACTCTTGCAACTAGGGCTGATAAATTGGATGCAGTCAATGAGTTTGTTGTGTCCCCAAGAAGAAGACCACTGAAGTGTTTATCTAGAAGCATGGATTTTGTCTCCTCACCTTTGACATTGGCCTTTCTAAAGTAGGCGCTGATTGTCATCAAGCAAGGAGAATTTTGCCAAATATTATAGGGCATGAAAAACATAAGAGAGAGGTGTGTTCAGTAGCAGGAGGTGCTGTAATCATTACAGCTGGAGTACAAATTCATCGCATTGTAAATTCAAACGTGATTAGGAGAGCTGGCAAGTTTACAAGGTCCACGTGTGATGAGCAACTCCAGTCCTGGTTTATCCCATTGAATTCTGAGACTTGTAGTCCTGTTTTATAATGGAATAAACAAGACTACAAGTCCCAGAATTCAAACAAAAAAAAACTGAACTGGAGCAGCACCTCACTTATGGAAGTGGGACACTTGGCAGTCCTGGATTAGTACATTTTGGACTGCTAGTTCCTTCTCTTTCCCAAAAATTAGCAGATATTTCTTTGCCAACACCCATTAGGCATATTCTGGAGTTCAGCTTCAGTATGCATCATTTGACAGCCATGTATCTAAAATATATGACTTTACTTAGTGTCTGGTGATGGACTATGTTGTAAAATTAGCCAGTTTTGTTCTAGAAGTTGTGGTCTTTGAGGACACAGATCAATGAAAGTCAATCGGGTATCATAATAACCAATAATCAATCAAACAAACCCAGCTAAAAGTCTGTGTATGTAATTTCTCTTCTGATTTAGTTACTCTTGTTATCCTGAGAACCTTAATAGAGTTCAGTGTCCATTTGGTCAACAAACCCAGCCCTGCTTCCAGATCGATGATGCTCTGGTTGTGCTGACATAGCCGTGCCAACTTAAAGGCGACAAACCTTTACGAGTGTGCTTAACTTGCTCATCTATTGAATGTTCAGAAAAAAATAATAAAGTAATAGTGACTGTCCTGAGTGTATCTGTTTGTTTAACAGGGATCTACACTTCCTTGTAAACTTAGTAAAGGTTTTACGGAGGGCTCAGACTGAAATGTGATTATTACAAGAGGATCCATTCATCTAGTACCTTTCGTAAACCCTTACTAGAGTGACCAACCCACTATTTGGTAAATCATAGTCGGTGCCGAGTGTTAAGAGATGTTATTTAACAGCACTGGGCACTTTATTTATTAGCAGGACCTGGACCAGGAAAGAACAGCTGCTGTCATCCTCCTCGAATTAAGTTCAGCGTTCAACACAGTTGACCATGAGACACTTACGTGCACAATGGGTTAAGTCAGAATAAAGAGCTCCTCTCTTAATTGGCTCACCTCCTTTTTGAAGGACAGATCTTTCCAAATGTGTGAGAATTCATGCTATTCTGATGCCCTTCTCTTGAAGTCTGTAGTCCCGCAAGGTTTGGCCTTCAGCCCCACACTTTTTAAACTGCACATGCGGCCATTGGCAGATATTGTACAGAAGTTTGGACTGTCAATAGTATCATATGCCGACGACACGCAATTTATCATCTCCCTCACCCCTGGAAAAGCCTCACAGTCAAATCAGCTATCTCCCTGCTTGGAAAAAGTATGCAAGTGTATGGTAAGCGGCTGCATAAAACTGAACGGGGTAAAAACTATATGGTAAATCCTAGTCGATGCACTATTGCAGTTTTGCAAAGACCAGAAACTCCTGTGTGTCTTGCTCTTGGGACTTGTCTGTTTGATGCTCTTTTGTGTACTCGCTCTGTAAGCTGAAGACCATGAGCCCTTACAGACAGTGCTTAATTTGAGCTGGTGGTTGCAGGTAGGGTCCATTGGAACTAATTTATGGTGGTTGCAGGTAGGGTCCATTGGTACTCATTTATTGGTCCTCATCAGACTCTGACCCAGAACAAGAAAGTGAAAAGCACACAAGAGGGAACGATGGAGAAAGAGAAAGATGGAAAAAAATAACAAAAAGAGAAAGTATAGACCAGCAGGAGTGAGCATTGTGGGATTGTTTACAGTAAGGCACACAGCAAATGTTGCAAAAGTGTATAGGTCTATCCTGGGAACTTTTACATCATTATTTAGGGTGTACCCAGGAGTCCCCTAATCCCCCAGGATGATGGCAGGCATACATATGGATTTGGGAAAAAGGGGGTGGTGATGGACAGAGTTTCTGAATGATGCAGAATACTCTTACCAAGTCAAGAGATCATGGTTTTAATCCATCACCGTTTTTTAGCTCACTGCACCATCCCAGCTCAGAACCTGGCTACATGCAAATTAGTCTGTACCTGTCCCAGTGCAGGATGGGAACAGGGCAAACCAAACTACCAAGCCAATTCTTATACTGGGAAGGAAACAAGCTTCCGGGGACCGGTTTCTGGCATCACAGCCTTCGTCGGCCCGGCTTGCCTGAATCCTGATGGTGCAATGAGCAAGGGACTCACGTCTGAGCATACCCTCCCACACTGAGTGTGGATAAAATCGATTTGGGAAAAAGGGGGTGGTGATGGACAGAGTTTCTGAATGATGCAGAATACTCTTACCAAGTCAAGAGATCATGGTTTTAATCCATCACCGTTTTTTAGCTCACTGCACCATCCCAGCTCAGAACCTGGCTACATGCAAATTAGTCTGTACCTGTCCCAGTGCAGGATGGGAACAGGGCAAACCAAACTACCAAGCCAATTCTTATACTGGGAAGGAAACAAGCTTCCGGGGACCGGTTTCTGGCATCACAGCCTTCGTCGGCCCGGCTTGCCTGAATCCTGATGGTGCAATGAGCAAGGGACTCACGTCTGAGCATACCCTCCCACACTGAGTGTGGATAAAATCGATTTGGGAAAAAGGGGGTGGTGATGGACAGAGTTTCTGAATGATGCAGAATACTCTTACCAAGTCAAGAGATCATGGTTTTAATCCATCACCGTTTTTTAGCTCACTGCACCATCCCAGCTCAGAACCTGGCTACATGCAAATTAGTCTGTACCTGTCCCAGTGCAGGATGGGAACAGGGCAAACCAAACTACCAAGCCAATTCTTATACTGGGAAGGAAACAAGCTTCCGGGGACCGGTTTCTGGCATCACAGCCTTCGTCGGCCCGGCTTGCCTGAATCCTGATGGTGCAATGAGCAAGGGACTCACGTCTGAGCATACCCTCCCACACTGAGTGTGGATAAAATCGATTTGGGAAAAAGGGGGTGGTGATGGACAGAGTTTCTGAATGATGCAGAATACTCTTACCAAGTCAAGAGATCATGGTTTTAATCCATCACCGTTTTTTAGCTCACTGCACCATCCCAGCTCAGAACCTGGCTACATGCAAATTAGTCTGTACCTGTCCCAGTGCAGGATGGGAACAGGGCAAACCAAACTACCAAGCCAATTCTTATACTGGGAAGGAAACAAGCTTCCGGGGACCGGTTTCTGGCATCAGAGCCTTCGTCGGCCCGGCTTGCCTGAATCCTGATGGTGCAATGAGCAAGGGACTCACGTCTGAGCATACCCTCCCACACTGAGTGTGGATAAAATCGATTTGGGAAAAAGGGGGTGGTGATGGACAGAGTTTCTGAATGATGCAGAATACTCTTACCAAGTCAAGAGATCATGGTTTTAATCCATCACCGTTTTTTAGCTCACTGCACCATCCCAGCTCAGAACCTGGCTACATGCAAATTAGTCTGTACCTGTCCCAGTGCAGGATGGGAACAGGGCAAACCAAACTACCAAGCCAATTCTTATACTGGGAAGGAAACAAGCTTCCGGGGACCGGTTTCTGGCATCACAGCCTTCGTCGGCCCGGCTTGCCTGAATCCTGATGGTGCAATGAGCAAGGGACTCACGTCTGAGCATACCCTCCCACACTGAGTGTGGATAAAATCGATTTGGGAAAAAGGGGGTGGTGATGGACAGAGTTTCTGAATGATGCAGAATACTCTTACCAAGTCAAGAGATCATGGTTTTAATCCATCACCGTTTTTTAGCTCACTGCACCATCCCAGCTCAGAACCTGGCTACATGCAAATTAGTCTGTACCTGTCCCAGTGCAGGATGGGAACAGGGCAAACCAAACTACCAAGCCAATTCTTATACTGGGAAGGAAACAAGCTTCCGGGGACCGGTTTCTGGCATCACAGCCTTCGTCGGCCCGGCTTGCCTGAATCCTGATGGTGCAATGAGCAAGGGACTCACGTCTGAGCATACCCTCCCACACTGAGTGTGGATAAAATCGATTTGGGAAAAAGGGGGTGGTGATGGACAGAGTTTCTGAATGATGCAGAATACTCTTACCAAGTCAAGAGATCATGGTTTTAATCCATCACCGTTTTTTAGCTCACTGCACCATCCCAGCTCAGAACCTGGCTACATGCAAATTAGTCTGTACCTGTCCCAGTGCAGGATGGGAACAGGGCAAACCAAACTACCAAGCCAATTCTTATACTGGGAAGGAAACAAGCTTCCGGGGACCGGTTTCTGGCATCACAGCCTTCGTCGGCCCGGCTTGCCTGAATCCTGATGGTGCAATGAGCAAGGGACTCACGTCTGAGCATACCCTCCCACACTGAGTGTGGATAAAATCGATTTGGGAAAAAGGGGGTGGTGATGGACAGAGTTTCTGAATGATGCAGAATACTCTTACCAAGTCAAGAGATCATGGTTTTAATCCATCACCGTTTTTTAGCTCACTGCACCATCCCAGCTCAGAACCTGGCTACATGCAAATTAGTCTGTACCTGTCCCAGTGCAGGATGGGAACAGGGCAAACCAAACTACCAAGCCAATTCTTATACTGGGAAGGAAACAAGCTTCCGGGGACCGGTTTCTGGCATCACAGCCTTCGTCGGCCCGGCTTGCCTGAATCCTGATGGTGCAATGAGCAAGGGACTCACGTCTGAGCATACCCTCCCACACTGAGTGTGGATAAAATCGATTTGGGAAAAAGGGGGTGGTGATGGACAGAGTTTCTGAATGATGCAGAATACTCTTACCAAGTCAAGAGATCATGGTTTTAATCCATCACCGTTTTTTAGCTCACTGCACCATCCCAGCTCAGAACCTGGCTACATGCAAATTATATGCACAAAAAATACTCTAACGGATCTGAGAAGAGATCAAACAAAATGAAAAGAGAGGGGGAGAAATGAGAACTCCTCGAAGTGGTTGTGCCTAATACAACCGTGGTCGTGGGGAAACTAAGTGTTTCTTTAAGTTACCCTCACACACCCTAGTGGTGTCATGCTTCATCATCGGGTCACCCAGACCCCTAGAAGTCCGGGTGGGCTCGACCACAGTGTTGGGAGTGCTTTTAATATGTTTACGGCAGAGGGAGTTATCTAGATAAAATACCGCAGACAGATCCCTAGTATCCCTTTATTCTTGGGTCTGTCCGGGTAATTAAAATAAATAAAAATAAAAATGGGTCTTGTAGGAGTATTATGGTCCTAGGACCCTAGTGCCGACATGTTTCAGTCCTAAACAGGGGGCCCTGTTCCCATCATGCACTGGGACAGGTACAGACTAATTTGCATGTAGCCAGGTTCTGAGCTGGGATGGTGCAGTGAGCTAAAAAACGGTGATGGATTAAAACCATGATCTCTTGACTTGGTAAGAGTATTCTGCATCATTCAGAAACTCTGTCCATCACCACCCCCTTTTTCCCAAATCGATTTTATCCACACTCAGTGTGGGAGGGTATGCTCAGACGTGAGTCCCTTGCTCATTGCACCATCAGGATTCAGGCAAGCCGGGCCGACGAAGGCTGTGATGCCAGAAACCGGTCCCCGGAAGCTTGTTTCCTTCTCAGTATAAGAATTGGCTTGGTAGTTTGGTTTGCCCTGTTCCCATCATGCACTGGGACAGGTACAGACTAATTTGCATGTAGCCAGGTTCTGAGCTGGGATGGTGCAGTGAGCTAAAAAACGGTGATGGATTAAAACCATGATCTCTTGACTTGGTAAGAGTATTCTGCATCATTCCGAAACTCTGTCCATCACCACCCACTTTTTCCCAAATCGATTTTATCCACACTCAGTGTGGGAGGGTATGCTCAGACGTGAGTCCCTTGCTCATTGCACCATCAGGATTCAGGCAAGCCGGGCCGACGAAGGCTGTGATGCCAGAAACCGGTCCCCGGAAGCTTGTTTCCTTCTCAGTATAAGAATTGGCTTGGTAGTTTGGTTTGCCCTGTTCCCATCATGCACTGGGACAGGTACAGACTAATTTGCATGTAGCCAGGTTCTGAGCTGGGATGGTGCAGTGAGCTAAAAAACGGTGATGGATTAAAACCATGATCTCTTGACTTGGTAAGAGTATTCTGCATCATTCAGAAACTCTGTCCATCACCACCCCCTTTTTCCCAAATCGATTTTATCCACACTCAGTGTGGGAGGGTATGCTCAGACGTGAGTCCCTTGCTCATTGCACCATCAGGATTCAGGCAAGCCGGGCCGACGAAGGCTGTGATGCCAGAAACCGGTCCCCGGAAGCTTGTTTCCTTCCCAGTATAAGAATTGGCTTGGTAGTTTGGTTTGCCCTGTTCCCATCATGCACTGGGACAGGTACAGACTAATTTGCATGTAGCCAGGTTCTGAGCTGGGATGGTGCAGTGAGCTAAAAAACGGTGATGGATTAAAACCATGATCTCTTGACTTGGTAAGAGTATTCTGCATCATTCAGAAACTCTGTCCATCACCACCCCCTTTTTCCCAAATCGATTTTATCCACACTCAGTGTGGGAGGGTATGCTCAGACGTGAGTCCCTTGCTCATTGCACCATCAGGATTCAGGCAAGCCGGGCCGACGAAGGCTGTGATGCCAGAAACCGGTCCCCGGAAGCTTGTTTCCTTCTCAGTATAAGAATTGGCTTGGTAGTTTGGTTTGCCCTGTTCCCATCATGCACTGGGACAGGTACAGACTAATTTGCATGTAGCCAGGTTCTGAGCTGGGATGGTGCAGTGAGCTAAAAAACGGTGATGGATTAAAACCATGATCTCTTGACTTGGTAAGAGTATTCTGCATCATTCAGAAACTCTGTCCATCACCACCCCCTTTTTCCCAAATCGATTTTATCCACACTCAGTGTGGGAGGGTATGCTCAGACGTGAGTCCCTTGCTCATTGCACCATCAGGATTCAGGCAAGCCGGGCCGACGAAGGCTGTGATGCCAGAAACCGGTCCCCGGAAGCTTGTTTCCTTCTCAGTATAAGAATTGGCTTGGTAGTTTGGTTTGCCCTGTTCCCATCATGCACTGGGACAGGTACAGACTAATTTGCATGTAGCCAGGTTCTGAGCTGGGATGGTGCAGTGAGCTAAAAAACGGTGATGGATTAAAACCATGATCTCTTGACTTGGTAAGAGTATTCTGCATCATTCAGAAACTCTGTCCATCACCACCCCCTTTTTCCCAAATCGATTTTATCCACACTCAGTGTGGGAGGGTATGCTCAGACGTGAGTCCCTTGCTCATTGCACCATCAGGATTCAGGCAAGCCGGGCCGACGAAGGCTGTGATGCCAGAAACCGGTCCCCGGAAGCTTGTTTCCTTCTCAGTATAAGAATTGGCTTGGTAGTTTGGTTTGCCCTGTTCCCATCATGCACTGGGACAGGTACAGACTAATTTGCATGTAGCCAGGTTCTGAGCTGGGATGGTGCAGTGAGCTAAAAAACGGTGATGGATTAAAACCATGATCTCTTGACTTGGTAAGAGTATTCTGCATCATTCAGAAACTCTGTCCATCACCACCCCCTTTTTCCCAAATCGATTTTATCCACACTCAGTGTGGGAGGGTATGCTCAGACGTGAGTCCCTTGCTCATTGCACCATCAGGATTCAGGCAAGCCGGGCCGACGAAGGCTGTGATGCCAGAAACCGGTCCCCGGAAGCTTGTTTCCTTCTCAGTATAAGAATTGGCTTGGTAGTTTGGTTTGCCCTGTTCCCATCATGCACTGGGACAGGTACAGACTAATTTGCATGTAGCCAGGTTCTGAGCTGGGATGGTGCAGTGAGCTAAAAAACGGTGATGGATTAAAACCATGATCTCTTGACTTGGTAAGAGTATTCTGCATCATTCAGAAACTCTGTCCATCACCACCCCCTTTTTCCCAAATCGATTTTATCCACACTCAGTGTGGGAGGGTATGCTCAGACGTGAGTCCCTTGCTCATTGCACCATCAGGATTCAGGCAAGCCGGGCCGACGAAGGCTGTGATGCCAGAAACCGGTCCCCGGAAGCTTGTTTCCTTCTCAGTATAAGAATTGGCTTGGTAGTTTGGTTTGCCCTGTTCCCATCATGCACTGGGACAGGTACAAACTAATTTGCATGTAGCCAGGTTCTGAGCTGGGATGGTGCAGTGAGCTAAAAAACGGTGATGGATTAAAACCATGATCTCTTGACTTGGTAAGAGTATTCTGCATCATTCAGAAACTCTGTCCATCACCACCCCCTTTTTCCCAAATCGATTTTATCCACACTCAGTGTGGGAGGGTATGCTCAGACGTGAGTCCCTTGCTCATTGCACCATCAGGATTCAGGCAAGCCGGGCCGACGAAGGCTGTGATGCCAGAAACCGGTCCCCGGAAGCTTGTTTCCTTCTCAGTATAAGAATTGGCTTGGTAGTTTGGTTTGCCCTGTTCCCATCATGCACTGGCACAGGTACAGACTAATTTGCATGTAGCCAGGTTCTGAGCTGGGATGGTGCAGTGAGCTAAAAAACGGTGATGGATTAAAACCATGATCTCTTGACTTGGTAAGAGTATTCTGCATCATTCAGAAACTCTGTCCATCACCACCCCCTTTTTCCCAAATCGATTTTATCCACACTCAGTGTGGGAGGGTATGCTCAGACGTGAGTCCCTTGCTCATTGCACCATCAGGATTCAGGCAAGCCGGGCCGACGAAGGCTGTGATGCCAGAAACCAGTCCCCGGAAGCTTGTTTCCTTCTCAGTATAAGAATTGGCTTGGTAGTTTGGTTTGCCCTGTTCCCATCATGCACTGGGACAGGTACAGACTAATTTGCATGTAGCCAGGTTCTGAGCTGGGATGGTGCAGTGAGCTAAAAAACGGTGATGGATTAAAACCATGATCTCTTGACTTGGTAAGAGTATTCTGCATCATTCAGAAACTCTGTCCATCACCACCCCCTTTTTCCCAAATCGATTTTATCCACACTCAGTGTGGGAGGGTATGCTCAGACGTGAGTCCCTTGCTCATTGCACCATCAGGATTCAGGCAAGCCGGGCCGACGAAGGCTGTGATGCCAGAAACCGGTCCCCGGAAGCTTGTTTCCTTCTCAGTATAAGAATTGGCTTGGTAGTTTGGTTTGCCCTGTTCCCATCATGCACTGGGACAGGTACAGACTAATTTGCATGTAGCCAGGTTCTGAGCTGGGATGGTGCAGTGAGCTAAAAAACGGTGATGGATTAAAACCATGATCTCTTGACTTGGTAAGAGTATTCTGCATCATTCAGAAACTCTGTCCATCACCACCCCCTTTTTCCCAAATCGATTTTATCCACACTCAGTGTGGGAGGGTATGCTCAGACGTGAGTCCCTTGCTCATTGCACCATCAGGATTCAGGCAAGCCGGGCCGACGAAGGCTGTGATGCCAGAAACCGGTCCCCGGAAGCTTGTTTCCTTCTCAGTATAAGAATTGGCTTGGTAGTTTGGTTTGCCCTGTTCCCATCATGCACTGGGACAGGTACAGACTAATTTGCATGTAGCCAGGTTCTGAGCTGGGATGGTGCAGTGAGCTAAAAAACGGTGATGGATTAAAACCATGATCTCTTGACTTGGTAAGAGTATTCTGCATCATTCAGAAACTCTGTCCATCACCACCCTCTTTTTCCCAAATCGGCAGGCATACATATGGCATCCCCAGGATTCCCCTCTGAACATGTTCTAGACCTGTGAAAAAAACAGAAGAAACAAGCATTGGCATAGCCAAATAGGTCTCGCTTTTGGAACCTTATAAGTGTTTAGCCATGCAACAGTTGATGTTGTTGCACCAATGATATTGTGCTGCATAACTAAATACTTATAAGGTTCCAAAAGCGAGACCTATTGGCTATGCCAATGCTTGTTGAATTTTGTTTTAGCCACAATATATTGCATCCACACTGCTGTCCAGCATGGCTAATAAAAACATTGCCAAAAGCAGTAGCTTTCATAGGAGAGAGCTATTGGCTTCGCAAATGCTTGTGTTTTTTTTTTTTAGTTTAGCCACAGGGAGATGTGCCTAATTCGTCTAATTGCCCAGAATCACAGCATGCTGAGAAGACGCCGGGAACTGCACCTGGCTCTCCTGCTCCAAAGTTTGCAAGTCGGGCCTTTAGGCCACATCCCCTACCCTTCTTAAGAACTGCTGCCTGTTAAGGAAAGAATGTGGCCTAAGAGGTAGGGCGGTGGGTCTTGGAGCTGGGGAGCCAGGTTCGTGTTTTGGCAGGGACGCTCAACATTATGTCGTTCTGGGCAAATCAGTTAATGTCCCCGTACCTAACAAAAATGAATGTGTCAGCCTGTAACGTAACTGGTGCTCATGTAAAGCGCTCTGATACCTTTGGGTCTAGTTCACGCTATATAAAACTCCACAAGATAAAAATCAGTTTCTAGGAATTAAAGGCCCAGATGTCGAGTTTACTGGATTTGTAGTGCGTCACATCCTTGCCAGAAAAGGTTGGTAAATGTGTTTCTCTATATCACTTTAAAATATGTGTTTACTTACCAACTCTGTTTTTTACAACGATCACGTTTAATGGATAATAATGGCAATCCTACCCGACAGCAAAGGCAGAGAACAGGATCCCTCTGGCGATAGTAATCAGATACTCGCCCGCCCCATTTGTGTAAACAACTGGCCCCGTTTACAATTCATTTATTGTGCGCTGCATTTTCTGAAAACATGAAGGGATGTTGCTCAAACAACGATATTTTCTTTACAGCCCCAGAGAGGCAGATGCGTTTGTAAATTGAGCATCGTTTTGTAATTCTTCTTTTTTACAATTTCCATCCTTAAGAAATTCTTACATTTTTTAAGACAGGAAAGACTCACGGGGGGTGTTTTTGTTTGCCTCCCTGAAGCAACCATCATCAAATACAAACGGAACTTCTTGTTTACAGACATTTACTGGAAAGGGGTTTTTTTTCTTTTTAACAATTCTTGTCCTCAAGTGCTGCTTTGTGTGTGCATGCGTGCTTCAGTGGAATGCAGCTTTGTGTGGCTTTGTGTGGCTTTGTGTGTTTCATTTCAATCTGGAATTTAGCACCAGTGTGGAAAGGGCAACAGATTTGATTAGGAAGATGTCTGCCACATGTTGATAGGAAAAATAACAAGCCCGGCGGAGCGTGGCACGCGCGCGCGCTTGACGGGGGTGGGGGAGCGCATTCGAGGAGGGTGAGCGGACCCTTTGAAGTACGAGTACGATGCCAAAAGCGGATTGCATGGCGGCACTAGGAAAAATAACAAGCCCGGCGGGGCGTGGCGCGCGCACGCTTGACGGGGGCGGGGGAGCGTATTCGAGGAGGGTGAACGGACCCTTTGAAGTACGAGTACGATGCCAAAAGCGGATTGCATGGCGGCACGATGCACGTGATTGTGCGCGTGCTCGCCATGCAATCCGCTTTTGGGAGCACTTTTGGGAGCCCCTTACAATAGTCTCGCTTTGCGATCGCTTACGCGATAGCAAGGCGAGACCTAAAAAGGAGAACTGTGAACCTGCTTTCTGTAACTTGAGGGAGACTCGACCTGCTCTCCCTTGTACCGAGTGTAGAAGGCTGGCACAGTATATAGTGGCACCTATGGTGAGGCACTGTGCACTGAGTCCAGGCATCCCTTAGTGATAGTTTTTATCCCTGAAAACCAAAGCTCTCAAGGGGTAGCTGTGGAGTGTAGCTAAGGCTTATCCAATAGGGTGTAAAGCGGTTGCATGTACCACTATGTCGGTCAGTCAACTTTCCACACAAGAAAGAACCACACCAGGTGAGTAGAAAAATACTTTATATTTATTAATACACACTAGACACTAACTTGGTATATTTCTTACCCAGAAATATCATTTATTCACACAGAATACTTAGAAAAGAAGTATAGAATAACACATAGGGCCCAACCGGGGGGGGGGGGGGTTGGAAACCATATACTAAAATAGTTGAATGCATGATAGGTACTAAAACAGGACTAGTACCCAAGGATGGAGGACCCCAGGGAAAGCAAGGACCCACCCAAGTTGAGTAGTCAGGGACCCCAAGGCACCCGGGTGCAGAGTGGTTACACTGGGTCAAACGTCCAAAGGACAACACAGGATAAGTCACGGTTGAATAATCAGAGTTCTAGGACCTTTTCTAAAGGACCCCAAAGGAACCACTTGAAACAAGGAAGTTTGGAGAGTCACCCCACCTATGGATACCTGGGAGATATGGATACCTACACTAGGGAGCCCAGGTGCATAGGGGTGAAGTGGTATCGGAAACCTCCTTAGACGCCAATATAGCGTCATGGACGTACAGCAGCTACAGCGTTTCGTGGCCCAGGCCAGTGGAACCAGGATGATGAATCCAGATGAGATGTGCCTGAAAGCAGAGGGGACAGAGTCCAAACAACCCAGAGGTGACCAGGAGGCACAGGAGCACAATACCGATCCTGGTTGAAGGTTCTTGCTGTAGCATGAAGTAGAAGAAACAGCAGCTGTGGAGACCATGTGATGTTCTAGGAGCCCAGGAGCCTTTCACAAGCTGTTCCACACTGGTCAATGAGTGCTGGAAGGTTAGTGGCTGGCAGAACTACTAACAAGCCTTGTCAAACACAAACAATGGCTCATGGGTGAAGATGCTTGGTTGCAGACCAGCAAGGTCTGTGGGACTAACCCAGCAGGAATAAGTCAGGACCAGCCTTCAGAACACAGAAGAGCCAGCAGAAATTGGTGAAGCCCCCTCGAGGACCCTTCGGCAGAAGGCACAAGAAGTTGCAAGATAGCCCCAGCAGCACACAGGATAGGTAGGCCCACAATGCAGAGGACGCAGTCATTACAACGTGCTTGCATCTGTGCAGCGCCAGAGGCAGGAACTACTTGGAGCTGAAAGATCTATGGTAGCAGGAGCCAACAAGCCTTGATAATACCAAACAGACACAGCACACCGAGAGGTGGTCTACATTGACTGGAGAGAGATTACAGTCTCCTCACTTACAGGCTTCTAGAGAAACAACAAACTACTACCTGTAATGAAAAGCCGGGCGATGTCCATGGGACAACAGTATCAGCAAACCGGTCATCAATGTTGAGGTGCCTGCAGATGCTGGGAAGTGACTCCTTCGCTTCAGGGGAGATTCCTTCAGGTTAGTATGCAGGCTGAGTTCCTGGTAACTGAGAGGATGCATGGCTACAAAGTTGCAGATCTTTGGAAAAGAATAGAGATGAAGATGCAGCAGGATTCTTCCTACCGGGAGAAGTCTTGTAGTGGGTCCTGCCTTGAAGAACAGCAGAGTTCCAGTGTCCACCAAAGGCAAAGTCTTTGGACAGTCTTCAGATGAGATGCAGTTGGATCTAGGAGTTGTTGTCGGGCCAATCTAAGGACTTAACCTCGTGGGAGCCCTTAAGTAACCCTAGAAAGGGAAAGGACCTTCTCACTGGTGATCCACCTATCAGAGGGGGTCAGGGACACTACGCAGCTGTCCTAGCCATTCTGATGCTCCCAAGGGCCAAGATTCAACATGGCAGAATCAAGTGACCACCTGGAGAATCTCTGGGTACCTCTATAGGGAGGAGCTGGACAGGGGGGTGGCCACTGGGCAAAACTGGTTTATTCACGGAGGGCACCAAATGGGCCCTTCAATGCAGTCTAGTGATGCTCGGAAGTGCCCCCACCCTACCTAATTCTAAAGGAGCGGTGGTCACACCTCTCCTTCACAGGAAGTCCTTTGTTTAGCCTCCCCTGCCCGAGTGAAGCTCATTAGCAATGGGGCAGAACATTGCCTAGGGTCGGCAGCAGCACGGGGTGGCAGTCAGACCCTGTAAACCCACACAGGTAGGCATTGGGGGTCCTCTAAGGAGCCCCCTAGTACATGATATCATGCAACAAACACTGGAATCAGTGTAGTTGCATAATTCCAAAATGTTTGACACCAAACATGGCAGGTTCAGGGCAGCCATTATGTAGTTAGACAGCCCGACTTGCCAGTGTCCGCTACATACCTTATAATGGCAGTCCTGCAATTACAAAGCCCAGAAAATTGAGTTTGGGGTTTGTATGGGTACCTCTGTTCGTGCAGGGGTACCCACACACTTAGAACCAGGCACCCTGCCCTTGGACTGAACGCCTACCTTATGGTGACTTATAGGTTTTAAGTGCAGTGACTGGGATAACGGGAAACCTTATTTCTGAAGTGAAGGGTGCATGCACCCGGTCATACAGACTGCAATGGCAGCTCTGCAGACACAGTTTGCATGGGCTCCTGTGGGTGGCACAATACATGCTGCATCCCATAGGAGACCCCTGGTGTACCAATGCCCTGGGCACCACGTACTAGGAACTTACAATGGTACCCCAGTCTACCAATTGTGGGATGTTCTTACTAGTAAATTTAGAGGAGAGAGCACTGTCACTGGGGCCCTGGTTAGCAGGATCCCTGTGAACTACAGTCAAAACACAGTGACACCAGGCAAAAGGTGGGGATATCATTGCCAGAAAGAACTTATAGCAGATTTCAGAGAGTTGAAAGTCTTCTCACACTCTGAGGTTCAATCCACCTATATGTGGGCCTCTTCTGAAAAGTCAGTTCTGTTAGGGCCTCACAATGGTCCCATACTTTTGATCAAACCTTTAGTACCCATCCAAGAAATGACCGGACCTGAGTCCGGGTGACAGGAGCAATCCAATCCAAAATAGTTTGAATCAGCTTGGAGAGGCTGTACATGGCCTCCACCTGCCAAGTGGCCCAGGTACACCACAGAACTCTGCCCTATTTGGCAACTACTTGCCTTAATAGTCAGGCCTGCCTGCAGCATGACCGGAAGCACTTTCATCAGGTGGCTTAAGTGACCCCCCAGGTAGAACTGTGTACAGCCATGTCATTCAGATAAGCTGCTCTGAACTGCTCTAACACAGTCAAGACCAACCTTTAGAAGGTAGCAGGTGCATTCTTTAATCCAAAGGGCATTACCTTGAACTGATAATGTCTCTCTGGTGTGGAGAATGCTGACATTTCATTTGCTCCATCTGTGAGGGCAATCTGCCAGTAGCCTGAAGTTTCAGTCACATGTACTCAGGTACGTAGCAGTTCCATACCTGTCAATGAGCTCTTCAGCTATAGGTACAGGGGGAACATCCTTCTTAGTGACTGCATTCAGTCCTCTTTAGTCCACACAGAACCCTAACTCTTTTGGTCCCCCTGGGGTTTAGGTTTGGGCACCAGCACCACTAAATTGTCACATGGACTTTCAGACAGTTCAATTGCCCCCAACTCCAGCACCTTAGCTACCTCAGCCTTTATGCTGGCTCTGTAATGGTCAGACAACCTGTACAGTTTATTTTTGACAGGTAGGCTGTCACTACTGTCAATGTGGTGCACACACCACTCAGTGATGCCTGGAGTCATATAGAAAAGGCCAGCAAACTGCTTCAGCACTTGCTTACAGCCTCTGTGCTGCTGGTCTGTCAATTTGGGAGAGAGTACAACCCCCTCCACTGACCCATCTTGCACATAGTTGGAGAGGAGATCAAGCACTGGTTCACTTTCTTCCTTCACTCCTTCATCAGTGACCAGTAACATGGTCATATCTGCCCTGTCATGGCGGGGTTTCAATCTGTTCACATACAGGACCCTATGCAGGTTCCTGGGGGTACCAAGGACAACCAAATAGGTAACCTCTCCCTTATTTTCTTAGATTGGATAGGGCCCACTCCACTTGGAGGGCCCTGGGAGCCATAGGCTCCAACACCCACACCAACTGTCCTGAAGTATAGTCAGGCATAGTAGGCTTCTGATCATACAGTGCTTCATGAGCTCGTGGCTGGCCTCCAGTTTCCTGCTTGCCTTGTACATGTACCCTGCCATTGTAGATCTCACGCCTAGCACATAGTCAAGCACATTGTCCTTTGCTTCTTTGTGAGGCTTTTCCAAAGACACTCTCTGAAGGCACAATGGCCCCCTCTGAGGGTGTCCAAAAGCAACTCAAAGGGACTGAACCCAACCCCTTTCTATGGCACCTCCCTGTACGCAAACAGTAGGCATGGAAGGAGAACATCTCATCTCCTCCTGAGTTTCTCAGACAACCCATTGCTCATGCCCTTCAGGGTCTTGATGAACCTCTCCATCAGACCATTTGTCTGAGATTAATAGTTGGTGGTGAACTTGTAGTTGACACCACAGTCATCCCACAATGCAGTCAGATAGTTGGACAGAAAATTTGTGCTCCTATCTGACACCACCACTTTCGGAAAATCCACTCTGGTGAACAAGCCAAGCAGTGCTCTATCCACTACAGAAGCAGCTATGGTTTTTAAGAGGTATTGCTTCAGGGTACCTAGTGGCATGCTCCACTACCTCCAATATGTACCTATTCCCTGATGCAGCAGGTGCATCCAGGGGACCAACAATGTCCATTCCCACCCTTTCAAAAGGAACCCCGACCACTGGCAGTTGTATTAGGGGAGCCTTTGCATTGTCCCCTGCCTTGCCACTGGCCTGACAGGTGACACAAGAACTGCAAAACTCGTTTACCTTTTCAGACATATGGGGCCAGTAGAAATGGCTCACCAACTGGTTCCAAGTCTTTGTCTGTCCCAAATATCCTACCAATGGGATATCATGACCCAAGGTCAGGATGAGCTCTCTACTTCTGGGGCACCACCAACCTCTTGGTGGCCCCCTCCTTAAGGTTTCTGGCCTCAGTATAAAGAAGCCCATCTTCCCATTAGATTCTGTGAAACCCACTGTCACCCCCTCCTCTTGCTTAGAATCAATACACCTCAAGCTCTCAAGGGTGGAACAGTCTCTCTGTCCCTCACTGAAATCCTCTTGGGAGGGTCCACCTGCTCCTGTCAGTTCTGGTAGGGATGGAGTCCCTCCCTTAGGGGGTAGATCCTCCCCATCAGGGTTAGATTCTTTCTGCACCTCTAGAGTTCCCTGGACTGGTTTACCAGACCCAGTACCCATGTCCTTGGATGCTTGGCCCTTTGTTTCAGGGTCTAAGTTTTCAGCCTTTCCCTTCTGGATAGTCTGTGACCTAGTCACAGCATTATACCCACTCAGGGAGCGCCAATATTTCATAGGGAGACTTCTCTGCGCCTCTGATCACTCAAATGTTTTGAGATCATTGCACAGTAAACACTGGACTGGGAGCACAGGAGACAACACTACCTACATAGGACCTGTCACACTCCCACCATTCCAAATTCATCATAGCCATAGCATGGAGTTTAGTTTAATTTAGTAGTGCTGTCTGCATAGGTCACCTGGTGAAACTCATCAGGTAGCAACCTCTCCTGAGGCACCAGCTTGTCCAGGACCATAGTTATACTAACCCCTGTGTCTCTGATAGCCTCTCCATCAGCCCCATTAACTTTAGTCTACTGCCCGTACTTATCCATGTTTGGAGGTACAGCAGCACGGGCTGCAATATTCACCCCATCCACGGACACTAAGGTTGCCTCTGCCACTTCCCGACCCCTATCTGGGGCACCACTTCCCACTCTCACACTTACACTTGCAATCCCTGGGGATGGCCCCTTGGGGAGCTTTTTGGTGCAGACAGCATCTCCCTTTTTGTATCCTGGCTGGTTACAGTCAAAGCACTTACCTGACTTTGAGGGATAAAATAACCTACCATTCTTTCCCTGATACTCCCTCCCTTTGAATTTGGGTTGGCTTGCCCCTGCACTCTTTGGTCAAGTTTTTGTGATTCGTTGAAGGACTCCTCTTATATTTGACTGTCTTTTCCCTGGGCTTTCCCCTGGGGAGGGACCTGTCCTTTTTTCCGTACACCACCTCTTTTGCTGTGTGGATACCCAGGTTCTTACCCACCCATCAACTGCCTTGATTAGGTCTCTAGGACTCGACAGCTTTGAGTCCATTAGGTACTGATGTAACTTCTCTTCAGCACAATGAGTCAAATTGTGTTCTCTCAAAAATAAATGATACAATCCCTCATATGTGTCAACTAGTCAAGTCAAGTCAAAGGCTTTATTTCGATAAAAACATATCATAAAAGCATAACAGTTAAAAATGGAATAAGTTAATTTCATTAAAAAAGAAAAAAACCTATTTTTACAATAGAGAGCAAAACAGGTCATAAATAGTTGTTTAAGAGCGAATTAAACAATTTCCTTGAGCCTTTTACTTCTGATACGCCATGCCCAAGATAAGAATTTTGCAAGGGCACAAACGTATAATGGGCGAGCGTCTGACATTAAAATGCGGAGTGCCACAATGTGGTGTCTAGTTCCCAAGGAGCGGCACAGTTGCTTAAGCCATCTTTTCCTTGGGAGGGCGTACTCATGGCATTCAAATAAAAAGTGAGCCACAGACTCACGTCTGGATGTGCAAAAGGGACAAAGATCAGAGGTCTGAGGAAAGGAATTCCATCGTGATGTAAAACTATAGAGTAGGAGGGTCCCGGTCCTAAACTTAAAATACAAAGCTCTATCAAAGGGGCTCTCGATGATGTCGAGATATAGTTCCCGGATTGGATGATCCTTAAAATTCAGGAAGTCCTCAGTAAGTCTCCCCAATGACGTGTTCGTGATCCGTTGAGTCGCAATCCAGTTCCAATATAAGAGCTTAAGCGTGGCTTTCGGAGGGGAAGATCTATTTTCCCATGCTGCATTTAGCCCCAGATTATACAAAAGGGCTTTCATGTCACGCAACCATTTTATCCTATGCCATCCTGGGAGTGACATGATTTCCGAGAGACCTTTGGCATATTTGGCTAGTTCCGGGACCCGCCACAAACGAGCCCATAGCAATAGAGGGCGAAATTTCGCCAAATCACCGATGGGGCGACAACCAAGATCGAGCATTAATGGAATCGTGGGGGTACCTTGGGGAAGTGACATAATGACCCTGAAGAACTTCCTCTCTGCTCTTGATAAGTCACCAATATCACAAGAGCCCCAAAGCTCGGCTCCATAAAGGGCAGAGCTAACTCCTCTTGCTGCGTAAATATTAATAACGGGGGCTATCGGTCTTATAGCACAGGAGCGCTGCTCCTTCACAAGAGCCCCTGTAACTCTTTTGTGAGATAACAGCATCTTGCATAAATGGGGGCCCCACTGCATATTATGGGATAAACGAATCCCTAAGTAGTCAAACACATCCACCCTCCCCAGAGGTTCGTCATTCAATTTTGGGGGGCGTATAGATTTTTTAGGGGGATTTAACACAAGATACTTTGTTTTGTCTCTATTGATTACCAGGCCCCGCTCTGTACAGAAGAGCTGGAAGTTGTTTAAGAGTTTTTGGAGGCCCATTGGGGTTTTGGAGAGCAAGAGTGTATCATCCGCGAAGAGGAGGGTGGGGATACGTTCCCCCGCCAGGGATGGTTCATCTGAGGGGTCTTTCAATAGATGCTCTACTACACCGTTAGTATATAGAGAGAAAAGGGTGGGAGCTAGAACACATCGCTGGCGTACCCCTCTCTCTACCGGAATTCTGTTAGTTTTCTCACCATTTCTCCCCCACCTAACCTGGGCAAAGGTGTTTACATGCAGCCTTACCAATAGCAGGAGTAAGTAGTTGGGCACCCCCATGGCAGCAAGGACTTTCCAAAGAGCCTCCCTAGTTACTAGGTCAAAGGCAGTCTTCAGGTCGATAAAGGCGAGGTAAAGACTGCCTTTGCCCAAGACCACCACCTTCCAATACACAAGCAACAATCTGAACGCTTGCTCGATTGTGCCGGTGCCTGCTCTGAAGCCAGCCTGGTAGTCGGAGAGGATGCCGTTTTCGTCGATCCATTGTAATAATCTGACCAACAACACCTTCCCGACCACCTTTTGCGTTATATCTAGCAGGCTTATGGGTCTGTAATTTGATGGGTCGTCCCTGGCCCCCTTTTTAAAGATGGGGACGACCTCCGCCCCTTTCCAGGATGCCGGGATTGGCGCTCCCCCGCTAATAGCATTAAGCAAGCAGTTAATAAATTTACCCCATTTCGGGATATCTGCTCGCAGCAGATCCCCGGGTAAGCCGTCTGGGCCAGCTGCTTTTTGGGGCCTGATGGTAGTAATTGCATACTCCACTTCTTTAATCGAGAAAATGGAGTCTGCCACCCTGTTGTTTAATGGCAAAGCTGTACATAGCCTTCCAGTTGCTAGATCATCACTCCTTGTTGGCAAATCCGGAGTTGCTGGTGCCACCTCCCTTATATGTTTTTCATTAGAAATGTCCATAGAGAGGGCATTAGAGGTAGCACCTGATTGACTTGCATATAATTTAGAGAAGTGGTTGACCCAAGCTTGGCTGGTGATATTGCATGTAATGAAGTCAGCGTCAGGTCTATTTTTGGCTCTAATTATGTCCCAAAAACGCCTTGAGTCTTTCCCCAAACTTGCCTCTTTTAGAGAGCGCCAATGTTCGATTTCCCACTCCTTTTTAGCACTAGCCAGGGTTTTCTTATAATTTAGCCTAGCTCCCTGAATATCTCCTTGTGTTTTGCTTTTGACGGCCTTAATCAAAAGCGATTTGGCGTGCCTACAAGCAGGTGTGTACCAATCATGCTTTCCCTTAAGGAGCCCACTTGCCGCATTTTTGCCTACTTGATTCATTTTTAGGAATACATTCCCAATAGACTTGATGGTCTCCTCAAAAATAGGGGTAACCCGACCGGGATTTAGCTCACCCTTGTCTGAGCTATCCAGTTCTAATTTCAACTGTGCGTCTGTGAGTACTGAATTGATTGTATTTAATTTAGCTTCATCCTTCGCAACCATGTTCCATTTTAGGCGTTTCCCACACGAGGCTACAGAAATTTTGTGGGCTGGGTTAAGGGATTTTGCGGTCTTTTCGTGAGGCCATGGATTCCTGAGGGACAGTGAAAGCGAGTTATGATCGCTTTCAACTGTGGGCAGGACTACCATGTCCTGAACAAAACTCCAGAGAATGAAATCTAGCATGATGTAATCGATCCTAGAGGTATGGTTGACTCTATTAAACGTGGCCGCACCCAAAGGATCAGAACGCGTGCGGCCATTAGCTGCTCTTAGCCCGAATTCCAGCGTTAGGGCATTGAGCTGAATAGCAGTTTTGGACCATTTTTTAATCGGAGGGATGGTTAAAATCGGGATACCCCATCTATCATCATCCTCACTTGGGTCATAGCTGTCATCCTGTATAAGGGGCTCATAGGTGCAGTTGAAATCACCCGCAACCAAAACTTGGGATCCAGCTACATTTTCATTCAGTGCCATTTCGAGGATAGATACTGTCGGGGATGAAGAGCCATATTTGGTACCTCTGGCGTATACATTATATAAGTCAAGGATGGGTCCTCTTTGGGAGCCTCTCAAAGAGATTTTTAAAATATCTGGAGAATTGATTAGCTTTGACTCAGTCTGAAGATTTAAGGCAATGCTTACCCAGGTGAGTAGGCCTCCCGAGGGACGGCCTGACCCATTTCTTGGAGGTACTGCAGGAACAAAGTGGGTAATATAGCCTACCCGATACACGGGTTCCAGGCTCCAAGTCTCTTGGAATAGGCAAATCGTATGTGCCTCTACTAGGGCATTCCACTCAGGCAGTTGGAGTTTCCTGTGGATGCCAGCTACATTCCAGCTTAGGATCTTTATAGTATCGCCCTGTTTAATACGAGTGTTTTTTTTGGGAATACTGGGGCATTCAGGTCGTGGCAGAAAAACATCATGGCTCACAGGCTCGATGCAGGGCACAAGTGGTGCCTTCCCAAACCCTAATACAAGGGTAGGACGTAGGCAGTGGGAGGGGGTCTGCAGAGCTTCTTGAGGAGTAGGGTTAAGGGAGGATATAGGCTGGATAGGAGATAAGCAGTTATTGGGTAGAAAGCAGTTTACGAGTTGGACTGGGTTGGGGCTAGTGCATTCATTGTCCTCAGGGACAGATCCAGAACCCAATAATGGTCAGTCTACTTCTTCTAAGCAGCTGAATCTGTTAGCAAGTGGTATACCACTTCAGCACAATGAGTCAAATTGTGTTCTCTCAAAAATAAATGATACAATCCCTCATATGTGTCAACTATGTTAACAACAATCCAGCCTTCCAGTGCCTTCTGTGAGATGTCCAAAAAGTCCACCCATAACGTTTTGCTCACTGTCTTGGTGTCTCTGAACTGTACTGCTCTGGGGTCAAACCATATTTCTCAGCTAAGCATGCCTTCGTCTGCTAATATGATTCTGCATCCTCCCCCTCATGGTCAGGAGCCTATCCCTACCAGCTACTGGAATCAACTCCCACAGGAGCACACCCCAAAACTTAGAGTGGACCTTACTCATCCTAAGGGCCCTCCCAAAGGCTGATAGCCACTTATCAATGTCATCCCCCTCTTTGTACTTGGGTACTATACCCTTGGGAAGTTTGTGCTCAATTCCACCACCCCGGGACATCTCAAATTATTCATCATTTTCATTTCCACCATTTCTTTTTGTCTCCTGCTCCCTCTCCCACTTCTTCACAGCCAATTCCTGTTTCATCTGCTCCAGAGCTATCAAAGCTAATTGGGCCTCAAGCTGTCTCTCTGCAGGAGACAGTCATGGTTCCTGAGAGGGGGACCCTTCCACCCTCCCTCCATTTGGAACCATATGGCTAACACTGGATAAAATGGAAGAGGCGCCATCCACACCCTCTTCCTTGGTGAGTTTGAGTGGGGGAACACCCTCCATCCCCCTTGAATCTCCTCAGCCACCCCAGCCGTGGTCCTAAGGGACTCAAGCAACCCTGCCTTCCTAATCTTGTTGGAAGCAGGCAGCCCCCTAAGCTTACACCGTACTCTAAGATCAGCCACCCTGAGCTTAGACAGTTTAGCCAGGTCTAGCTCCCTGGTTCCCTAGTTTTGGGTCACAACAACTAGCACAACAGACTTAGAACAATTTTGGAAAAATAAAAACAATGGATTAAAAACAGTTTAGTCCAAATTCCGAAGATCAAACTCATAAGTTTTGTTCCAAGGCAATTTAGAGGATTTTAAAAATCTTAATTTACTTTACTGAAAGGTGTACTTTTTAAACACAAGTACTCATCCAAAATGTTGGAAAGGGAGTTATTAGCAGTGGCAAATACGCATCTGCCACTGGCAATAATCCTACTAACACAATATAGGGCTCAGAATAGGTCTCAGAAAATTATTCCCAGTCTCAACCCTTGTTAACTTGGCTGCGAGCAGGCAGGCTTAACTTCAAAGACAGGTATGTTAAGGATTTAAAAACACCAATTCAGTAAGAGACAACACACACTAAAAATACAACTCCAGTTTATAAAAATAGGAAATATTTGTATCTTTAAAATGACACCAAAATGAAAAAAAATCCAATGTAGGGAAACAGAAGTAAACATTTTTCTAGATTTTGCACTATATAGCACAAAGAAACCTATAGCGCCTATTGGGACATCTGGTCGTGCTAGTCCAGGACAAAGTAAAAGTTCAATATGGCTGTAGTCTCAGCAGAGAGACAAGAGCTGACTAACCAACCTCCAGGATGGCTCATCTACATATTTTCCCTCCCCTTGGCATCTGCACATTCCCTCCTTAAGCCTGTCTCTGGCTGGGTTCAAAGAGTAGGTGTGTAAATGAAACTGGTTTTTCATGCCTGCCTCCTCCTTCTATTGAAGATTATTGTTTTCGACCCCTCCCCTTGGCTCTGACATTCCTATGAAGCTGAACCTTCTCCTCCTAGAATGGCTCTTTAACTCCATGGGCAACTTATCACCTCATCAAAGAAGCCTGCTAATCCACTCAACTCTGACCAATCTGGCTCAATTGTGGCTTGCTGACAAGAAAGTCTTATTTTCTGTGAGGTATGAGAACGGCTTATTTTAATTTTCCGATGTTGGTTATCACCACATTTCAACTTCCTTAAGTGTTAGCGAGTTATATTCCTTTTTCCTCGAAAATCAATTAGCGCTCTCAGAGCTCTCTCGCGACCTGCCTCTAGCTGGCCACCATGTTCTCTGCTGAGCCGAAAAGTTGAAAGGAGGGTGAAATGTGGTGATAACCAACATCGGAAAATTAAAATAAGCCGGAATCCTACCTTACGGAATTCAAAGCCCCTTTTCAGGTATGAGCGTGCCGCAGGACACGGAAACGACCATGGCAGGTGAAAACAATCAGCCCTGGGCGAGGGCCACGCTGGAGGTTCGTAGAGATCGACACGCAGTTTCGAGAATCCTCTTTCGGGGCAGAGGAGGTAGTGGCTGTGGTAGCGGCAGCGGCGGGAGTGAAGAGAAGAGAGTGGACTGCAAGTGGGATTCAGAAGTACAAGAACTGACAATACCATAGTCGCACAGGTCCCAGCAGCAGGCGACCCGCGGGAAAATAGACCGAGCAGGTACTGAGTCAAGAAAAAGCGTGACAGAGGGAAAGCATGTGAAAGTGACCCTGGAGGGGGGAAAAGGGCTGTCTAGATACAAGTTAACGAGTGCAGAGAGGGGAAGAGAGCTGCTGGGACAGGGACAGGGCACTGGGGGAACTAGGGGTGGAAAATCTGTTGTTGAAAGGGAGGGAGGGAAGGAAGATAAAAAGAAGACATAAGCCCACCAGTCTGTAACAAGCCAGTTACTTTGAAGCATACAAATCATAAGAAAATATTAAAATCAAAACAGAAAAACCTAGAGCAGTGGATTAGGATCACACCTTCTCTCAAGGATTTTTTTAAGGTCTGCCAAAAACTATAACATTAGGTGAAAGCAATATGGCGAATAAAGACGATCAACAGGAGTCAGTCAGTAATGGGGTGTCAGTTCCTTTGGGAGGGCCGGACATGGCAAAATGGACAAAAGATATAAGCCCGAATCGATTCCAACCTTTTTTGTCAGAAGATCCAGCAGCCTCTGAGGATGAAGCAGACAGTGCTCCAGTATTATCATCTGGAACTCCAAGAAACCCAAGCCCTAGACAGCTTAGGAGAGAAAGCGCGCAGAAGGAAAAAGAGAGAAGTGATGGCAGTATAAACAGCGATGAGCCCTCGGTGGGATCCTGTTGGAAGTGGAGATCCCTGTCGCTTACCGCCGCCACCAAATTCTGGAGGCGTGCACTCTCGACCCCTGGCTTCAACGTTAGGCTAAGTAGGGAGCCCATCTGAGATAGCCCTGCTCACTCCCTTAGTATCTTGGCACGAGCAGCCAGGCTTATCTCCAAGGCACGAGTGTTCAGTATGTGCAACCACGCTCACAATAACCCCATGATCTCATCACAAATAGACTCCACACGAGTATTGATAAAATGAGTATAATCTATATATAAGAAATTATACGATACGACCACACGATACAAAATCAACATAAAAGAATGGGTAGTATTCTTTCCGGTGGGTTGGTAGGTTCTAATCCCAACCACCACATCTAACCAACAGTTAAGCTCTTCTCTAACCGTTTCCCTAAAGGTTAGACCAGTTGTATTGCTAGAAACACATGTTGCAAAAGGAAACAATACTGCATTGCGTAACGATATTCTCTTATACTGTGCAACAGAGAAATAATGCCTCTTATTTTTACTGAGTTATTCGTATTGTATTTTACCGCATAAATTAAGTCTAGGTAATTTAAATTTACCACATAATTGGCGCCCGAACAGGGACACCTCTCACACCCCACGCGCCGGAGGTGCGTTGCAGACCCGGTCTCCTGCCACAGCCGGACGGACAATTACGCGTACCCGCAGGATTTCCTGTATCTCCCTCAGGCCAACGGGGGCGACTGAGGCTGCGATCAACACCCAGACGAGGCGGTGAGGAGTGCGGAGAATCCCGACCAGAGCCTAGCTGAGAGAGCAAGATCCGAGGTATACAGAGGCCCACCAGATTCCGAAGTTCCGAAGTATCTAAGTCACGAGTCGAGTCCAGTCCAGTGTGGTCTAGTCCAGTCCAGACTTCCGAGGCCTTCCGTTCCGTGCTTCCCGGTGAGTACCGTTGCTGAGGACGCATCTAGACGTGCACATTAGTTTGTGCCGGTCAAGACGGGTCTAGGTACACAGACCTGGTCTGCACTGTTTTAGCAGTGTATCTGTACTGTTTAGCAGTACATACAGTATATTTAGTATTATGCAGTTAACTAGTTTTATTCTAATTATTATTGTTCGTTCTAAAATGTTTTGATATGTTTTAAAATGTCGTGGTATGAGTGATTGTTCGATCTTCATTATTGTGTTTATTGTAATTATTGTGTTCAAGACCGAGTAAGAATTAAGTAACAAAGTTCAAGATGCCGTTATTTTCAAAATTAAGAGAGATAAAAACTAGAAAAGGGATACTCGAGGAAGCTGTTCCCATCCCACCTAGAGACACTCCAGGGTACTTTATGTACCATAAACATGGCCTAGATGCCGTATTATATCTTGATCTATGGGTGGACTACACCAAGGATTTAGCAGAAAGTCAGAGGTGGCCCGCTGCTGGAACATGGGATGCAGATTGCATCATGAGAATAGAAGAAGCGTTATGGAAAAAGAAAGCCAGACAGTCACAGAAAGATGCCATTGAACTATGGCGTAAAGAATCGCATAGGCGCACAGAGAAAGCGCTCAGAAAGGAAGAGAAAAGTAGGGAAGATTCAGAAAAAGCCCGAGAAAACATATTAATTGACGAAGGTACCCGAGTAAAAACAGAACAAGTAGACAGACAAAGAAACACTCTTATGAATGGTATGTATCCTCTTCTGGCCGAGGGTTTGCCTAAGGCCACCTTGGAGGTACCAAAAGATCTGCCACCTCCGTTACTCCCGATTAAAGTACATCCCAAGACCGCAAAAGACATTTTCCTTTCTTCCTATTTAGACGATGCAGCCCCTGAATATGCTAATGGTGCGCAGCCACGCACACCACCCGTTAACGACGCTCAACCCCAAAATCAGCTGCACTCACCTCCGCAGCAACAAACTCCTACTCAAGTTCTAACCATTCCATCTGTTTCTACAGTCCTTCCTGCACCCACACTCTCTACCCTACACCCAACAAATCCTTTTGGACTTGGCACCTCAGGAGGTGCGACAGGAGGTTTTTCCACGTCACCGCCAACAACTAGATTGACTTATAGGGATTTAGCACATCAACGTACACCCCAAAGAATATCAGACAATATATTAAACGAGCCTCTTTCCGATTGTAGATATGATCCAGTGCCAGGAAAACATGACAGAATGATGCTGTCTTCAGTACGTTTGCGACGAGCTGCACAATATTTAATGACGTTACCAGGAATGGTTGAACATCTAGATAAAATATATCGCTTTATCCAAACAGGGCAAGGTCCTGAAAGTATTGCCGAAGCCATGGAATACCAGAAAGTAGACATACAAAAATTATTGTTACGCTTTTGCATAAACTGTTTGATCAGAAATAGAGATAGGCCTGAGGTAGATTCGGAGGAAATGCAAGCACTTACCAAATGGGGTCAGAATATAACAGACGGGAGACATGATAAACAGAAGTGTATAGAAGCCATGTGCCGAAGGATCAGAAAAGAAGTAGAACGAATACATGAAAGCAGAGTAGAAGCAGATAAAACTGAATCAGAGGAAGAGGAGGAGGAACAGTCAGAAATGAACACAGGACAATTTGAATTACCAGCTAAACAAATGATAGCCTATGTAGGAAAAGGAAGATCTTTTAATAAAACAATACGTCCGATACATCCAGAATGTAACAGAATTTTTCAAACAGTTATTACAAATCCAAGGACCCCTGAACACTTATTCCAGGCTACTGATAAATCACTTCGAGAACGAAGGGGGTACCATGTGCTCGATTCTATGGATGAACAAGAATTAGCCAGGTCAGCAGTACAATGGGCTGACAGCTTTGAAAAATACAGTGATGATGCGCTAGCACACACGTTTCTGAATCTCGCCCCAGACGAACAGCGTTTAGCTAGTATATACATGATACAACATCTCCTTATATTATATAAAGGCCAACACTCCGATCCTGGTCCCCTACCTGATATATTGATGGAACTACTCATGAATAAATGGAGAGGTTTAGGTACCGATCTAATTAAAGTAATTCTAGAATACAGACATAGATATAGTGCCTTTTTGTGCCCAGAACATGATCCAGCTCCTTCCATGGAGAGAAACCCGTATTACATAGACAGACAGAATCCCTTACGCGAAGTACACCCAGTCAGGAATGATGACAATACGTTTAGACGCGTGTTTGTGTACACGCCCATAACCAAAATAGAACTATTGGAAATGAAAAAATTAGTGCCCAGCCATGACAAAGATCCAGCAGGTTTTCACCGTGAACTAAAGGACATGTTACTCATGGGTGATTATACCTATCCGACATTATGAAAATATTGAAAGTATTATTGCCTGCCGGTATTTATGAGAAACTCAAGGAAAAGGAATGGGAGGTGGGAGACTAAAAGATTGATTGGACCGCATTAGAAACTGAATAAAATAACCGAACTGCAGGCGTAGGGCTTGGGGACAAAACAAAAGCATTGCCAGGTCTATTAGTACAAGTATTGCCACGTTTGTTAACTACGAAAAAGGAAGATTGGGGAGCAATCTCAGCCTGTAAACAGAAACCCGAGGAAGACACCAGTGATTTTTATTCCCGTTTTGAAAAATGTTTTGGTATTAATAGCGGCCTGAAAGCAAATAGTGAGTCATATCCACACTTTTTTGTAACAAAACTAGTCGAGAATTCCCTGCCACAGGTTAAAAACAGAGAATTGAAAGTTGAGAGCACTTGGCAAGCTAACACTCCTTCACAAATGTTACAAATGTTACAGTATCACCAGAATAGAATTAGAGAAGAACAAGAACACGAACAAAGACGTATGAAAGACACGAAAATGAAAATGCTTGTCGCTCAGTCAGTTCCAGCTGACGGTCATAAAAAGGGTGCGGCACAGTCCAGTAACTCAGCGGTTCCCGTTAAAGGGACATGCAACTATTGTAAACAGCCAGGTCATTATATAAACGATTGTGCAGTTCTAAAACATAATATCTCCACGGGTAAAACCAAGGAGAGACCACGTCCGCCTAGACAGGATCAGATCCAACAACAAGTACCTCAGAATATACAGCCTATGCAAGCTGCACAACAGACCGTACCACAACAACAGCCACAGCCTATTGCTGCAACACAGAACACGACACAGCAGATGTACCAGTATGCACAAAATGACTATCCAGAGTATCAGCGTTACACATGAAATAGCCTAGAGAGGGAAGTTGGCTTACCCCTTATTGAGGTTCCTGTAGATCAAGAGGGTCCTTATGTACAGAGTCAAGTATTAGGGAAAGACAGAAAGTTTCTACTCGACACAGGGGCAAGCAGAACAACTATAAGTCACGATGAAGTCCCAGGGGCACCCCTCTCAGGCTCACAAAATATATCCCTTGGTTTTGCAGGAAAGCCTACTATTAACGAAGTATCGCAACCACTTGCATTTACAGTCGGTCCATTGACACGGACTACAGATCTATTGCTTACGAAATCATGCCCAGAAAACTTGTTAGGTATTAAAACATTGAAAGCTCTAGGAGCTATAATATGTTGTTCTCCGGACGGAGTACGACTATTTTTGCGTGACTTTAAAGGTCACTACGTGTCTAGAGACATGGATCACCGGTTACAGAATCTACCTGCACATTTATGGGCACAAGGCCCCACTGATGTAGGTTGTATGCACATTACACCATATCGAGTTACACTCAAAACAGGAGTGGTACTACCACGAATGCGACAATACAAGTTACCGCCAGACGCTGTAGTGGCTTTACTGCAAATCATTGACGAGCTCATTGCACAAGGAGTGGTTGTAGAAACCGACTCCAATGTATGTAATTCTCCGATTATTCCGATTCTTAAACGAACTGATCCAAAAGCACCCCCAGTATATCGATTAGTTATTGATCTGCGCGAATTAAATAAATGCATTGTACCACAATATCCCGTGGTCCCAGATATCTCTTCATTACTGACAGCTATTGATTCAGAGGCAACGTTCTTTACTGTAATTGACCTCAAGAACGCCTTCTTCAGCGTCCCAATAGATCCGGAAAGCCAATATTTGTTCGGATTCAGTTTAAATGGACGAAGTTTTAAATTCGCATGCGCACCTCAAGGATTTACAGAAAGTCCTAGCATCTACAGCCAAGCACTGAAAAGACAACTTGACAGTATCCACATGCCTGTTAACACTGCACTGCTTCAGTATGTCGATGATCTGCTGATCACCGCTCGAAGCGAACCCGAATGTGAAAAAGCATCACTGACGGTTTTACATTTCCTAGCCGACAAGGGGCACAAGGTGTCCCCTTCAAAGCTGCAATTTTGTGCCCAGCAAGTTGTGTACCTAGGGCACTTGCTGTCCAAATGGGGGAGACAGCTCACACCTGACCGTATCCAGTTAATTGTAAACATGCCACCACCCAAGACACAAAAGGAGGTACGGGCCTTCATAGGCCTCACTTCGTACTGCAGGCAGTGGATTCCCCAATATGCATTTTTAGCTAAACCACTCATTCAGTTGACAACCCAGGAGGCAGCGACATCGACTGTCCTCCCTTGGACTCCAGAACATACACAAGCTTTTGAGGACTTAAAGAAAGCTTTATGCCAAGCGCCTGTCTTAGCGACACCATGTTACAGTAAGCCTTTTACACTCTTTGTTACAGAACGTGAAGGTACTGCCTTGTCAGTACTCACGCAGGAACAAGCAGGATCACACAAGCCATGTGCTTACTTTTCTAGCACATTAGATCCGGTAGCTCAAGCTCTTCCTGCGTGTCTGAAATCAGTTGCAGCGACAGCTTTAGCGATCAGACAAAGCGATTCCATAGTATTAGGACATCAATTGACAGTACAAGTACCACACGCAGTAGAGGTTCTCTTGAACCGGACACAAACACAACACTTGACTATAGCACGACTGACAGGTTACGAACTCACATTGTTTCAGCCACACATAGAAATCAGACGTTGTAGTACATTAAATCCTGCCACACTTCTGCCATTAAGTGGAACAGACCCACTGGCGCATGATTGTATTGAAGTCATTACTATTACGACAAAACCCAGACAAGACTTAACAGATGTCCCATTACCAGATCCAGACCTGACACTTTATGTAGATGGTTCATGTATGAGAACAAGTACAGGAAAGTTAGTGGCCGCTTATGCAGTCACGACAGACACCGAAGTCATTGAAACAAATTGTATTGACACATTATCAGCTCAAGCAGCAGAGCTTATTGCTCTGACACAAGCCTGTATTCAAGCCAAGAATAGAAAAGTTAACATATACACGGATTCACGTTATGCATTCGGAGTTGTACACGACTTCGGAGTCCTTTGGCGAGAGAGAGGTTATTTGACTTCTTACGGTGCCAACATTCAACACGGTCCCCTCATTCAAGCTCTGTTAGATGCAATACATCTACCTATTTCAATATCCATCATGAAGTGTAAAGCTCATACAAAAGTCACCGATATTATTTCCCAGGGTAACGACCTAGCAGACCGAACAGCTAAGCAAACAGCACAGAATCAGACTCATGCAACTGACTTGACAAAGACAATAGTTCCGACGCCGACACACTGCATGACAGTTAAGGATCCCGCCCTTGATGTAATTGACATACAGACACATGCTACACCAGAGGAAATAAAGAAATGGACTGAATTAGGAGGGATCCAAACAGATCAGGGATGGATGACGAAGGGAAAATCTATATGGTTTCTCCCCGACTCAATGGTTCAAGTTATCATTAACACAATACATAGTCCAGCACATCTAGGAGAAAAAGCCATGTTAGACAGTATTCAACACATTTGGTTCAACAAACACTTACGAGCTGCAGCCAAACAGAAAGTCCGAACTTGTATGATTTGTTGTCAGTTCAATCCAGGTAAAGGCGTACCTGTAGAACAGGGTGGATTTCAACCTCCCGATCACCCTTTTGAAGTCCTCCAGATGGATTATATCCAGATGGAACGATGTCGAGGATTCAAATATGTCCTCGTAGTTGTATGCGCTCTTTCCCGTTGGACAGAGGCGTATCCCGTTTCAGATTACACTGCCCCGACTACTGCCAAACAATTAGTTCGTGAATTCTTCCCACGGTATGGTTTGCCCCGTATCGTGTACTCAGATAATGGCCAGCCGTTCTCATCCGAGCTAATGAAACACATTTCACTCTTGTTAGGCTATCAATGGAAATTCCACTGTGTCCGACATCCCGAGGCAGCAGGTCTCGTGGAACGACATAATCAGACCCTGAAAATACGACTTTCTAAAATATGGAGAGAGAAAGGTGTCGACTGGATAGTAGCCTTACCGGTTGCACTATTTTACATGAGAATGGTAGCACATTCTCGCACAGGGCTATCCCCATACGAGGTGGTCTTCGGTAGGCCACCAAATATGTGGGGGACGCCTATACCTCATAAAATAACTGATGTTGATTGTAATATGCTGACAGATTACCTTGCTTCCTTGATGTCTGCACTACAATCTTGCCGTTCACAGGTAGCTGCAGCCTTTCCCGACAACACCGAGGTAAAGCCCCATGAAGTAGTTCCGGGAGATCTCATTTTCGTCAGAAACTTCGACAGGAGGAGCCCGTTGGAGCCTCGCTGGCTACAACCAAAGCTGGTTCTCCTAACGACGAGGACAGCAGTGAAGGTCGAAGGTCGCAAGGGTTGGTTACACTCGAGTCATATCAAGAAATTTCATGGACTACCATCCGAACTGAACTCTCAGCCCTGCCCCCTTCCAGAGACTGATTCAAAACTCCCCCTGGTTGAACCGACCGAATCTCAAAACTATAAACTGAAACTAAGGTCTAGCAAGTCAGACAATTCGATTGTTTAAGTCCTCTCCAAGGTGAATCGGTTGAATTAAGTCTTTGACATGTATCCTCTAGACCGAATGAGAGAGAGAAATAGACAGAAACAGCTCAAGAAACATGCATACTGTAAATCACTTCATAGTCACTGTATAGTGACATTGTTGATTATGTTTTTCCTAAGTCTTTTTATTATTGTTGCAAGTATACTGTTACATATGTACTATCCTATTTTCAAGCGTGCTTATAATGTTACTGCCGAACATTCTTTTAGTGAACTACCTCCACATGAGTTGTCCTATAGATTTGCGCTGCGCAACAACACATTTATTAGTATGTTACATCATTCCCATCAGACCAGCAATGCTACAAATTGTTGGATATGTGGCCGACTCCCTCCCTATCAGAAATACAAAGGAGTTCTGCCTCTCTTTCCATATCCGTTCACACACAATGGTTCCTGTGGAGCATGGTTTAGTTTGATTAACTCTTTAGATTCAAATACTGTAGTATACCAGAGCAACTGGGTATGGGGAAACCTGAACTTAGTTTTGCTTAAAGCCTGTTATCCTAACAAGGAGGGACTTCCCAAAAGAACAGGAACTAACCTAGAAAATGAAGTATATGGATTAGGTAATTTTACACTTAACCTCATGATTCTAAATGTTGAATCTGAAGCTACACTAGTCTTGCCTGCTATGTCAGTATTACCAGTTAAAGGTGAATTATGTATATGAAAGAATGGTTCAGTACACCTGGGTCATAGTAAATGTACTACTGTGATCGAATTCAGTGATAAAGGCAAGTCTACATTTAGAGCTTCCCGTCACTCCTACTTCATCTGTGGTCACACCGCATATATACGCCTACCCCCAGATTGGGATGGTACCTGTTACATTGCATTCCTTCTGCCACCTGTTTTCTTAGCCCCTCCTGATTATCATAGAAATACCAACCTAGTACACCATAGACCCCAGAGAGATATCCCGATTGTTGACTACACCGAAACAGCATGGGAACAATATACAGACTTCAATAAAGGTCTCTTTCCTTACATAGGTGTTGTCTCAAACAGTAAACTGATACGTAGATTAACTAGAACCCTTGAAGCAGTAGTGAATGAAACTACCTCTGCCCTAGGCAACTTAACAGAGGAGCAGTCTGCGATGCGGATTGTTGTTCTCCAAAATCGTCTTGTCCTTGACGTCATCCTAGCAGATAGGGGCGGAGCTTGTAGGGTCATCGGATCAAGTTGCTGTGTTTTCATCCCAGAAAACGCGCCATCTGTATATAAAGCCATAACTCGTCTTCACAAGATTGCAAACCAGATACATCAGAATGCAGGCACCTGGACATGGTCCGGTTGGTTCTGGAGCGTGTTGTCAGCCTGGGGATGGAAGGTCCTATCCTTCCTAGGTATTGGCCTTCTCATAGTATTCAGTTGCTGCCTATGTCTACAATGTGGACCAGCGATTTGCGGCCTGTGTGCCACATCGTGTATTCCACGTTCAAGTTTTCATTCAAGATCCCGGAAGAAGAAAGAAGAGCAAATGATGTTACATGAACAGATTGATGGATTCCTGAAGATCGATATTTCATGAGGGTCCGTAGGGGACAAGGAGGGAATGAGGAAATATGAATTTTTATGGTCAATTGTGTCCCCTGTCTAGACCCCAACGGCTCCATGTACATGCTACAAGTACATGTATGTTCCCTCCATTTCAAGCTATGAAGACGCAAATACAATTGTGTCCAACGTTAATATGTACTCTTTCATATCTGCCATGAATGGGCCAGATATTCCGTTCCTAAGTATGCCTTGCCACCGTCTTTATATGGTATACTTTTCACGTTTTCCAGCTCTGGCAAGGTAGGCCCTGAATTCTGCCATCGAGCTTTTTTCTGCTTCTGCCTCTGAATGCTCCAGCCTGGACCTGCATCTGTATCCATGAACTTTGTCTTACTTCCTGCGCGGCTAACGGTGCCTAGCCCGGCCTGTTGCCTGCCAAAACTGTATTCAGCCTTCAAGTTATCTGTTCCGCTCCTCAAGAAATGCATTCCTGTCTAAGTAGCTTAGGTAAACATCCCTCTAGCTGCAGAGCAAAGGGCCCGGCCTTACTGTCTCCGTGCAAGTAATTCATGACTCTCGTTACCATGGTAGGCCCATGCCCCCTCGCATCTCATGTAGACACTTAGACGCTTGTACACGCACTAGCAGTCAGTATAGAATAGGATCTGTCCGAGTAGACCTTTCCTTCCAGATAGTATAGTTCTTTAAACACAAGATATTAGATATGATTTAGGACTAGGTTGTCCTGACACCCCAGACTTCTGTCTCCTCATGTAGGGCTAAATGTCAAGTTCCCTTCACCCTCTAGTTACACGTCAATCACACGTCATACGGCTGCACGCGCATCTCTGCCATGTATTTTTGCTGACTTTGCAGGATTCTCTTATGGATCCACCCATTTGTGTCACCATCATAATGACGTTTTTAGTATACGCCTCTATGCACGCCTATTGTAACGCCTTTTCTATTACGTATGTGTATTCTTATCAGCTGTTACGCCTCCTGCATCTGTCTTTACTGTAATGCATTACTATATATGCCATAACCTGTCAATAATGTATTGCTGATCCCTTCCTGAACCTTTGTGGTGACGGAACTCGATTGCCTGGTTCGAACCATCATTCCTTTGTAAGGAATAAACTCCCTATTATACCCTCGAATACCACGGATTCTGCCTCTTATTTTTACTGAGTTATTCGTATTGTATTTTACCGCATAAATTAAGTCTAGGTAATTTAAATTTACCACAATGGCAAAATGGACAAAAGATATAAGCCCGAATCGATTCCAACCTTTTTTGTCAGAAGATCCAGCAGCCTCTGAGGATGGAGCAGACAGTGCTCCAGTATTATCATCTGGAACTCCAAGAAACCCAAGCCCTAGACAGCTTAGGAGAGAAAGCGCGCAGAAGGAAAAAGAGAGAAGTGATGGCAGTATAAACAGCGATGAGCCCTCGGTGGGATCCTGTTGGAAGTGGAGATCCCTGTTGCTTACCGCCGCCACCAAATTCTGGAGGCGTGCACTCTCGACCCCTGGCTTCAACGTTAGGCTAAGTAGGGAGCCCATCTGAGATAGCCCTGCTCACTCCCTTAGTATCTTGGCACGAGCAGCCAGGCTTATCTCCAAGGCACGAGTGTTCAGTATGTGCAACCACGCTCACAATAACCCCATGATCTCATCACAAATAGACTCCACACGAGTATTGATAAAATGAGTATAATCTATATATAAGAAATGATACGATACGACCACACGATACAAAATCAACATAAAAGAATGGGTAGTATTCTTTCCGGTGGGTTGGTAGGTTCTAATCCCAACCACCACATCTAACCAACAGTTAAGCTCTTCTCTAACCGTTTCCCTAAAGGTTAGACCAGTTGTATTGCTAGAAACACATGTTGCAAAAGGAAACAATACTGCATTGCGTAACGATATTCTCTTATACTGTGCAACAGAGAAATAATGCCATACGTAGCGCCACAGTCATGTCCTTTGCAATTGAAGGAATAATGCTATGCGTGTCACCTCCAGCATGCCCTGTACCAGGAAGAAACAAAGCAAGGCGTCACGCCACAATCCTGTATGGTGCAATTAAGAATTAATACACTGCGCCACGTTATTCTCAGATACTGTGCACTGATGAAATCATACAATGCGCCACATTACAATCAAATAACATGCAAGGGAGAAATAACGTAGTGCGTAGCGCACCAAGCATAAAGTTCGTTAGTCACAAATGAGATCAGGCATCATATGACAGTTCGATAGTTCGTTAGCACCAATAATGCAAAGTGTAATACAATAGTTTTACGTGCTCCAGCAACAGTGCCCCCGTTATGGATCAAATGATGACACACAAAGTACTGCTTCCCACTCCGGCACTAGTACTGCCCCGTCCTGGGTCAGCACAGGCCGTGATCTGAGCCGAAGCAACGGCTCATGCAGCTGACTGAGCAGGAGGCCGAGAGAGTGTCCCTCCGGGCCCGCACCCCACCCCATGTGTTGATCCATGTTACCTGGGGGGGGGGCGCGTTCCCACTCTCCTCCCCGACGTTAGCGACTTGGGCCTTGATCCCAAACTCCATCACGGGCTTTGGCGGACTCGGGCTGGCGGCTCTGCTCTTCCGTGGCTGCTGGTCTGGGCTGCTACTGATGGACTCCAAGGGCCCGATGACTTGGCCCTCACCCTGGCGTCTCAGTTATCACTATTATTAATCCCCGAGATTTACTGGGCGCTCAAAGATCTCTTCAGCAGGTGCCTTAACCCCACTAGATATTTTAAAATGCAGACTTTGCAGAGCAGATTTACTGCCACACTTCTCCTTGCTGCCAAGTTGTTTTGGAAGTTTAAAAAAAAGATATGTATAAGTTGAGGCTCAGGTTTTGTGTCTGAGTTGCGTCACTTATTTGGCACACCCTGGATGCTATATCTCACTTGGTAAATCTCGTAATGCGCTCAAACGTCCTCGAGATAGAACTGCTAAACATTCACTTCTTGTGATTCCTCTTCCTGTGAGTGGATGGGTTATGATGCCACTAAATGTGATCTCACTTCCTGTGATGCCACGTGCAATGTCACGCACTATGCTGTCATGCATCGTGATGTCACTTGCATACTGCCTAACTTAGTCCCCACGCTTCTTTTTTTAGGACTTGTGCCCAGGATATGAAGGTTTGGTCTGGATGGATATTTGGGAAGTAGAACGGCTGAACTTGCCGCCAAGCATTCATTCAGTATTCTACTTTGGTCCAGCACTTCTACAGCAATCGGTTTCTGTACTCATGTGTAATTACCTCTGCTCTACCACTCTGAAGATAGATGTGTCAAAGGTCAGCCTACTGTGGCACTGCCATCAGGACATGTATTGATGAATGCACCAGTCATTCATGCAGAGGCAGGGCTCATCGAGACCATTCCCCATTCACACTGGTGTGCAATAAAGCACTCACGGCCATGTTGGGAATTGTGTGACATTAGCTTAGCTTGAGACAAACATCTTTTCATAAAGTGAACTGTGATACCTTGACACTGCACCTCCAAAACAGAACAATTAACCAACTGAGGTTCCAGTGCCAACTGTTCTTGCTTTGTAGCTACTGCTGCTACGCAACAATAGAAAACAAGCATATATAACCCCAAATATTGCACACTCGAGGACAAGTATCACAAAGATGGCATATGTTTGTGTGCATGCCTGTGTGTGCATTACACCTCTATGGGCTACCTATGTGGTTTGTGTGCATATGGGTCAGTCACTTCTGTAGTGCATAAGTGCTGCCTCTGTGGAAGCATACCCAGTTACGATGCTGGAGTTCTGTCCATGCACCACTGGAAAGTCTGACTGCTTGGCTTTGACAATTCTTGGTATGGTCAAATAATAATAAAGTATAAAGAAAATTCTGAGATGGCTGCTGCACATGTGTGCAGACGGGAAACAGGCAGCGCCATGACTGCGATGTTACCACACGCTCCTTTACCACGCAAGTCATTACAACGCGTTGTTGGACTTGTGTTGGATTTTAAGTCCAACACCTTCCCTACTGATACAGTGACTGGAGCTGGAATAGTAATTTATTCCCGAGTCCAATGCCCCCGAAGGCAAGTCACTGTAATGACTCGCGTGGTAACATCGCAGTCGGGTTAAAATAATGCATGCGGGGTTCTCTCATACATCCGTGCACACACGCACCAGCCATTTGGCGAAACAAAAAGGCATAGCCTGCCTTTGCCAGTGCTTGATTGCGATGCTCAGATTAGGGAAGGTGTGTCAGAGTCACAGAGGCAGAGTTTCACAGAGTGAAATAGAACCACACAAATAGACATTTACAAACAGAGAGAATTTGAAACAGTAAGAATATCACACATACATAGAGTACCACAGCTGGTCTCAGTGGTGAAGGAAGTGAGTGCGGCATCATCACCTGGGAGATCGGTGATTGGATGGTTGATATTTGTGGATCCATCAGTCACGTGCTCCATCTGGCCATGAAATCCTGTCTGCAATTAGAACACAATGCTTGCAGGATGCCTTGTGGATGTCTTGCAGAATAATCCACTCCACACACAGCAGGAGATAAGCAGGTAGGTCCCTTTATTGAAGAGCCATCAAGAAGCGGGCCGGTTGCCTCTAGGCCAGTGGTCAACTGTCCAGAACGGCACGTTCCTCTTACAAACACATCCAGTGGATTCTCACAGCAGTGAGATTCCACATGGAACAACATAAACAAGCACAAGTAAATTACAACAGGATGCAAGTCATGCACCAGTGGGGGGCGCTGTATGTGGCTGAGGCACCAGGACTGTGCAATGCGGCGGCTGTGCAACCGTGCCACGGGTCCTAGTGCCAGCAAGGAGCACTGGCCCGCTGACTTCAGGCGAGGGTATGGCTGAGTAAGAGTTCAATGGGCCACTCAGGCTCCTAGCTCTTGGTGTCACTGCACCTGCTGCACCATTGATGGCCAAGACTAGCACCAAATCAGAGGTTCTCTGATATCTGTCCTTAAAATTACCAAGGAGTCCGGTTCACTGATGAGACTGTGAACTGCACTGAGCCCGGGGGCACAGGGCGCACGTGCTGTCAGATTAGAGTAAATATACAATGTACTCTGCAGCGGCTGAGAACGGATTCAGCAGGGCTGTTTCACGAGCTCCCGACAGGAACCAGGTGCAGCCTCGGTCTATAATTCTGCTTCTGTACTAAAGCCAAGGAAAAGAGGTCACGACCTTAAAAATAAAATACCGAATTATTTCCGGCCTAGCGGAGTTATGGACGGCCCTGGTGAGCGACACGAACAAGAGCGCCCAGCGCGTGCTCAGCTGCCGCCGCCAGTCTCTCCACAGCAGCCGTGCGTGTGATCCGGGTCCAAGGAGTCTAGGACTGAAAGATCAACATCTTCCGGGTCACAGCCAGTACCAGGTGTAATGGGTGGCACCACAGACATTGAGTCCAGGAATCCGAGTTAAACCCTACAGGTCTTCTCTTGTTGACAAAATGTCCTTGAAAGTTGACATTAAGAGGTGGATTTACGAAATTGTCACGCAATGCAGCGCAGCAATCACCCCGCTGCGCTGCGTGACAGGGAAAGGGCAGGAACGCCCTGTATTTAAGTCAATATGGCGCATTCCTGTCTTTTCTCCTGTGCTAGCGCCCTTTTGGCAGCCTTGCGCCAACACCGGCACCCTTGTACCATGGTGAAAGGGTGCCCACGTTGCATGCAGGATTGTTTTTGTGCAGGACGGGGTACCTTGCTGAGCAAAAACAATTCTGAGTGGCATATTCCTGTTCCTATGTGTGCTGCTAGAAAGAGAAAGTAAGGAAGAGAAATAAAGATATTTCTCCTCATCGCGCCTCTCCTGAGAAGGTGTATCTTTTTGGCGCAGTACCAGGTTATCAATTCTGGTAAATCTGGGTATGTGTCAAAATCCATGGGAGTTGCATGGGAGCACCCACGCGGCACCCGTTTAAAGTCTTCCTAGGGAAGATAAAGGCAACATCGCAATTTGCTCTGCGTTTCTTTGCTCCAGCTACATGCCCCTAATTGTTTTACTCTTTAATCACACAAGAATCAGAAAAGGTGAGCATCTGAAGTTGAGAGTTCTGTGTAAGGTGAGCGTCTGAAGTTGAGAGTTCTGTGTAAGGTGAGCGTCTGAAGTTGAGAGTTCTGTGTAAGGTGAGCGTCTGAAGTTGAGAGTTCTGTGTAAGGTGAGCGTCTGAAGTTGAGAGTTCTGTGTAAGGTGAGCGTCTGAAGTTGAGAGTTCTGAAGTTGAGAGTTCTGTGTGAGGTGAGCGTCTGAAGTTGAGAGTTCTGCGTAAGGCGAGCGTCTGAAGTTGAGAGTTCTGTGTAAGGTGAGCGTCTGAAGTTGAGAGTTCTGAAGTTGAGAGTTCTGTGTGAGGTGAGCGTCAGAAGTTGAGAGTTCTGCGTAAGGCGAGCGTCTGAAGTTGAGAGTTCTGTGTAAGGCGAGCGTCTGAAGTTGAGAGTTCTGTGTAAGGTGAGCATCTGAAGTTGAGAGTTCTGTGTGAGGCGAGCGTCTGAAGTTGAGAGTTCTGTGTGAGGCGAGCGTCTGAAGTTGAGAGTTCTGTGTAAGGTGAGCGTCTGAAGTTGAGAGTTCTGTGTAAGGTGAGCGTCTGAAGTTGAGAGTTCTGTGTAAGGTGAGCGTCTGAAGTTGAGAGTTCTGAAGTTGAGAGTTCTGTGTGAGGTGAGCGTCTGAAGTTGAGAGTTCTGCGTAAGGCGAGCGTCTGAAGTTGAGAGCTCTGTGTAAGGCGAGCGTCTGAAGTTGAGAGTTCTGTGTAAGGTGAGCATCTGAAGTTGAGAGTTCTGTGTGAGGCGAGCGTCTGAAGTTGAGAGTTCTGTGTAAGGTGAGCGTCTGAAGTTGAGAGTTCTGTGTAAGGTGAGCGTCTGAAGTTGAGAGTTCTGAAGTTGAGAGTTCTGTGTGAGGTGAGCGTCAGAAGTTGAGAGTTCTGCGTAAGGCGAGCGTCTGAAGTTGAGAGTTCTGTGTAAGGCGAGCGTCTGAAGTTGAGAGTTCTGTGTAAGGTGAGCATCTGAAGTTGAGAGTTCTGTGTGAGGCGAGCGTCTGAAGTTGAGAGTTCTGTGTGAGGCGAGCGTCTGAAGTTGAGAGTTCTGTGTAAGGTGAGCGTCTGAAGTTGAGAGTTCTGTGTAAGGTGAGCGTCTGAAGTTGAGAGTTCTGTGTAAGGTGAGCGTCTGAAGTTGAGAGTTCTGAAGTTGAGAGTTCTGTGTGAGGTGAGCGTCTGAAGTTGAGAGTTCTGTGTAAGGCGAGCGTCTGAAGTTGAGAGTTCTGTGTAAGGTGAGCGTCTGAAGTTGAGAGTTCTGTGTAAGGTGAGCATCTGAAGTTGAGAGTTCTGTGTAAGGCGAGCGTCTGAAGTTGAGAGTTCTGTTTAAGGTGCGCGTCTGAAGTTGAGAGTTCTGTGTTTGAGGGTTTTCTCTCAATCTCAATGAATTTTGTGGCTGCTCCTTCAGAGGTTTCATTTTTGTTGCTCGTCACGTTAATATTCCAGCGCACCTTGCCACACCTGTAGGCTCTGGTGTAATCATTGAAAAGGTTAACCACTGGCAGGATTCACCTTTGTTGGGCTTGGACATTTCTGCAGGGTCATCCCCACGCCTTTTGCCTTCACCCTTCTGTTTTCTGGACCTGTTGCTGGCTTTAGAACTCTGCACACTTTAGCACTGCTAGCTACTGCTGAAGGGCTCGTGCTGTCGCCCCTAAACATGGTAATATTGGCTTACACCCAATTGGCACATTTAATTTACCTGCAAATCCCTGTTGAGGAAGTTAGAATGTACCTGGTACAGATAGATGGCAAACTGAAGATGGAGAAAGCTTAGGGAGAGAAAGATACGGGTGCTCTGTCTGAAGCTAGCATCAGTAGTGACTCCAGTGATGATTTCCTGTAAGACCTGCTGTCTTCCCCGCCACCTCCATATAATGTAGTTCAACCTCCTCTTACCATAAGGCATTTATTTACCTCTATCATCATTTTGCCTTTGGTATATTGATACATTTTATTTTTGGAAGTTTTAAAGAGTGTGAAGTTTGTCTAAGTATATGAGAAGCTTCATGCCAGAAACAGACTATGTCTTCGACACCGGGTGATTTCCCAGAATTAAAATGATGCTGAGTCAAACAAGATTCAAACCTGGTACCCCCTGTTGTGTGGTAGGCAACTCTAGGCAGTAGGTGTCATGGCGTCCGTGAAAGCTCTTCTTCTTTTACGCTTGAGGTTCCAAGGAGGGCAAGACAAAGCCTATGCTTTAAGGGCTGACCCACCTCTACCTAAGAGGGCAGTGAACTGGCATAGAAATATGACAGGGAAGCAGTTCAACCCCTACAGCCCTTGAAGGTATGCCCCTGGTGATGAGAGGTAAACCAAGAAAATCTTTTGACAGGGGGACTGTTTCTGAAAGAACAGGCTTAGTTTGTTAACCCCTTGGGTGTGGGTTTATTTCCCGCGCTGTGCGGGAGAAGTAAACGGTGGGTGGGAATACGACGGCTCCCGGCCGCCGTGCGCACATGCCCACCGTGATGCATGACGGCCGGGAGCCGTCGTGCTCATACAAGGGGTTAAATAGGGTAAATTGTAAGCAAGGCCACTGGAATTATGCGACAGGACAGGGACAAATTGTGCAGCAGGATTGAGGGAATTATGCAGCAAGAAAAAGACAAATTATGTGGCATAATGTGAAACATTTTGTAATAGTATTACTTCATTATTTAATACATTTTAACCTGTTAACACTGTTTGGGCATTTTTGGACCTCATTAGTACCAGTTTAATACCAAAATGTAGCAATAGGCAACAGAAAGTCGCCCAGTCTACCTTTGGAAGGATCTTCCACTGTCCAGCAACACATCGCTGTATTTTTAGTGACCTTTGAACTGTTTCAGCTAGAAACATTTTTTTTGGGTTAAAATCTGCATATTATGCGGTAGATGTTGGATTATGTGGCTGTTGCTTGGATATGACTACACTTTCAAAAAACTTAAAGACAAGAGGCGTTTGGCAAAACAGGAACACATTGGTTTAATTGAAGTTGTGTCTGAAGACTGACTCAATGTGCAGAAGTTTGGGCTGAAATTATATATACAGTTCATGGGGTACAGTAAAACTATTTCACATTCTTAGAAAAGCATGTAGATCCTGGCCTGGTTATAAACCATAAATACAACCATCTAATATAGGGACACTTGTGGCTCTCGACCTCAGGGAGAGTAAGTGTTGGCTAGTGTGTATGTGTCCAGATGTCTAGCCTGGAGAGAGCGTGATCACTATGTGTGGTATGCATGCTGCATCCTGATTGGCTGAGTGTTCCTGACTACATGTGACATCTGACTTAGTGGTATTTTAGTAATGTGCAAATTTGGCCAAACATTTTGAATTGGGGCCAATCTCCTCGCACCTGTTTGTGGTGTATCTACCTATCTTTGGGATTGACCAGTGTTAGAAATGGGATTTCTGGTTAGCTAGGGCTTGCGCCAAAGCCAGGCAGAAACCACCACTCTAGTCAGGGCAAGGAAGTTAAACGCCAAAGATAACCCCTGCTCACGCCCTTTGGTAGCTTGGCACGAGCAGTCAGGCTTATCCCGGAGGCAATGTGTAAAGCGTTTGCGCGCGCACACAGCAACAACACCGTAGGCCCACCACAAAAGAAACTCCACACAAGGTTTTATATAAAAATAGCCTTTGTATTATAATACACACATTAGATGATAATCACATAATTTACACTGTGCCAACTGGCACTGGGCAGAAACTTACAGGGGACTATTTACACAGGACAGGGCCACATGGACCACTGTCAGAATTAGCACAAATCACCAATTGTAAATGTAGAACATATACCAACTATAACACAAATTATAACTGTAGAGCACAACCAGTAACTACTGGCGCAATAATGACCTCAGCATTATCACAATAGAATCAGGTATAAAACCTATCCTGTATATATATCACAGGGGCATAAACACCTTATGCAATCTCTCACAAGTCTAACGCATTAGACTCTACCTCCTAAGTATAATTACACTAGGAGCGTACATCACACAGGGAAGTATAATCTCCCTAACATAAACCTAAACAGGTAAAACAACCTCCTATGCAGAAATCATAAAATACCACATTTAGAGGTATAACACAGTGTGCGTAAAACATATTGCATGAATTACATTTCCTAGCATCAAAATCACATTAGAAGTCTAAACGCATAAGACACTAACATCCTAATCATAAATCACATTTAGGGCCTGGCGCCCTACAAACCTAACGATCCCTCTGGCCAACTGGCCATCCCAAAGAGGGGCTCAAATGCCCTGTGTCCCAAAAGTCAGGGCGCGCTGCCTATGCAGCGCAAGTCAAGCGTGCGCACTTTTGCGCAGACCTAAACGTTGCAGCTGACACTAAGTGCTGCGCAGCTGTAAAGGTCAGGGGGCGACGGAGTGCATCCCACTCTGAATTCAAACATGTCCCTTAAAAGAAAGACCTAAACGGTGCAGCTGCCCACTACTTGCTGGGCAGCTGCAAATGTAAGAATGAGGCATGGGCCCTCAGTGGCCCTTGAAACCAATGTGCCCCACGTTGGAGCCACACGAGGCTCTGCCAACAAATAACGCCCCCAAGAACGTGGAGCGCACTGGCGCTGTAGATAAATATACACCTGGTGGAGACACATACAGGCTCTAAAATTGAACATGTCCCCCAAAACGTGGTAGCTGCCCTCTAACCATCAGGGCAGCGGAAAACAAGGAATATGGGCATGGCACCTCGGTGCCCTCTGGCCCCTACGGGACTTGGAAATGGCTTGCCCCATCGTTGGGGTGACCCGCTGCCAGACGGGGCCGCCCAGGAAACCGGAACACGGTGCCTTCACTGGCACCTAAGCAAGATATGCTCCCTCCTAGAGCGGGAGCGGGAGGCGTCCAGGTCCCCTTGCCCAGCCCCAACTAACCGGGCTCCTGGGCAGGGGGGGTTCCTCCTCTTTTGTGGTGGCAGCACTTCTCTTGCGGGGCTCCCTGGACTCCTGGGAGCCCCGCGCTGCCATTGGCGGCCTCAGCCACCTTCTTTGCTTCACCCGGGCCCCCTCCTGGGACCCGGGGCTTTCCTCCATCCGGCCGCCACTGTGGGGCTCTCCCCTCAGCATGGGGGCCCTGTGTCAGCGTTGCACCGGCTCTTTCCGTTTTTCGTCAAGCGGCCCCGCCCACAACCAGGCGGGCCGTGGACGGCACCGGCGATCTCGGGGGCAATGAGGGGTAGGCTCCCTCAGTACGTAATCAGCAACAATCGCAAGCGGGGTGGGCACCCGCTCAATCTGGTGCCGGCAAAGTCGCGGGGTGGGCACCCACGCACCTAAATAATTAAATAAGTGGGGTGGGCTCCCGCTAGAGGCGGTGAAAATGCGGGGTGGGCACCCGCTCAATCTAGTGCCGGCAAAGTCGCGGGGTGGGCACCCGTGCACCTAAATAATTAAATAAGCGGGGTGGGCTCCCGCTAGAGGCGATAAAAATGCGGGGTGGGCACCCGCAAGGCTCATTAAAAGGGGGGAATCCCTACGATGGGGATTCCCTCAGCCAGGGCTGCAGCACCGCGCTGCTCAGACCCCAGGCTCTCCCTCTCCTGGAGAAAAGCACCACGCACTCAGGGCACAAAAAGGCTGGATAACCTCTTGGCAGCATCCAGGGGGCAATGTAGGGCCCAGGGGCCAGCACACAGGGCCCTCCAGCAGGGAGGCAGCCCCCATGGCGGTCCCTCCTGGGCCCCACCAGCAGCAAGCCCCCCTCCTGTCAGGATCAAAGCAAGAAGAAGCAATAAAGCGCTCACCAGGCGCTAGAAGTAAAGTCCTTGAAGTCCATCAGGGGCTGGGCAGGGCCCAGGGAGGCAAGCCTTCCCCTGGGCCCCAGCAGCAACACACCCCTGGCAGATTCAAGTCCAAGAACAAGAACATTTTCATGGGGTCACAGCCCCTCTTTTATACACCAACTCCTTTGTCTCCAAAGGTGCAGGGAAGGGGCGAACCAGATGCAACTGGTTCCTGAGCACTTTGTTTTGCTCAGCCCCTCTCCCTATTCACAGGACAGGCCAGGGACATCAGTCGCACCACAGGGGGTGGAGCCAGCATTGTGTAGGGAAAGCCCAGCCCTATTCAGGTCCCAGGTGTACTCCTCCCTGCCATCAACATGCAGATCTCTCCACTCACCACCGGGGCAGACCCATCCTGACTCCTGGAGCCAGACACACCAGCCAATCGGAAGCCAGACAGTCACTGCACATTTATTACACAGACATGCCAGCTTCTAGAAGTGGCACTTCTACACGAGACACCGTCACGCCGCACACATCATCGCGCAGCATTCAATCTCACGAGTTTGCACATACCAAACTCGACCCTGCACTCCTCTCACATCAGGACTTAACACGGTCACTCAGATCCCCAATGCATTCCTATGGGAGGGCAGGTCAGTCTCACTAAAACATACACAGAGCGCACGCACTTTACACTGGACCCCAGTGCTAAAGTGCTCAGAGGCCTAAAATTACCAACACCAGGTTACAGAAAAAGGCTAGGAGAACGCAAAATTTTTTTGGGTGAACCTGCCAGAAGGGCTAAGTCCAACAACCAGGATTTTCCCTGTTCATGCGTTTGTCTTCGAGCTGAATTTAACCCCATTTGGGACCTATTAAATGGTAAGCTTGGGGTTCGGTTGCAGGGCCTGCCTGACCACGTATCTCTCACTCTGGGTTGATGAGGAGGTCATCTTGGGTGAGTTCGACAGCAATGATATTAGTTTGTTATTAAGTGTACATATAACTTGGCCGTCATTGATATCTTTTCAGACTTTCTCATTATTATGAGTGCATTTATCATGGCCTGCATCAACATTGTTTTTACTGGTATTGATATTGTTATGCATGCATAGATTATGGCGTACATCGACATTGCATTTACTGGAAGTGATGTTGTTATACGTTCATATATCATGACGTACATTGACATGGCATTCACCGTTATTAACATGGCAAAAGTAGCAAATCTATAAATATGCGAAAATCACCGCAGCCGCACAATCGCATAATTCCAATGGCCCTGGTTATAAGGCCACAGGCTGCTCCTGGAACACACACAAGGCTGTGATATAAAACCAGCCCTCCCCTGGCGTACAACTATTGGCACTTAAGATTTTTAAAATAAACACATTGAGTTATTTAGGTGAAAGTGCATATTGTAAAGGAGCTAACCATGGTGAATTCTGGGCTTGAAACAGGTGCTTTTGCGACCTGGAGCAAGGTTGCCCTCTCACCAGATGTAGTGTTTAGGTTGTGGACTGTGTATGTTGTAGATTTGTTTTAAAACCACACTTCAACTCACCCAACAAGGCCAAAAATGGACTATTCTTTTCATCTGCCGCTCACATGATGCTAAGCACTGCACCAGCGGCGGGACACTCCTTGGAGTAGCCGTGCGCTCTACAAATCACAGATAACATAACATAGCGTCAATCACCTTCCTCACACGAATGTTTTATTGTGCCATAACGTTGGTGGGAGAACACCACAAAACTGGCCCACCCCCCTGTTAATGTATGACTGGGGAGGGTTTGTAACGGTCTGTGACAGCGCCAACACGCTTAGACTTCCACGCAAGGCGAGAAAAATGGACGTATTGTGACCAGGCTGTGTGGAAACCTAGCACCAACCGACAGCAAGGGCAAAAGGAAAACTGCGCAATGTCATAATGCATAATAGGTGTCATTACATGTATTGGGGGATACCTTGAGTACCAATTTCATGCCAGAGACATGTGTATGTTTTATATGCATGGGCCCTACCGGAGACATCATTAGTGCATGACCCTTTCTAAACACACACACTCTCTGGAAAGCACCCTAAACTCTGTTAGATAATGGAAAAAGGAACAGTGGCTTAGTTAGCTCTCTAGAATAATAACTCAGTGTTTTTTTCATCAAACGTCTGCCATTCCAAATGCAATAATTATCAGGTATAATTTTTTCACGATGCAATGGAATTAACTTGACAGACATTGGAAGGATAAAAGGTTGAGTTGGCCTTCTTGAGCTTTGAACTAACGACGTACAGAACACCAACAAGCACTCAGCTCACTGAGCCACCCGGCTAGCGAGATGCAGGTTTTCAGATAAGTTGGTGCATCTGAAAGCCCAGTTCAGAAGATATGCAGCTGCCACTGACTCCACACCAGCCCAAGCTTCATAGACATTGTCTTGCCCAGAATAATCTGGATTTCGCCACAGGTCTGTTAGCCACTTAGCGTTGCCTATTCTCCTGACTAGTACAGCTGGGAGCGGTTAGAAAGAAGCTCACCACCATTTACAATATCTATAGCATTCATGTCAACATTTGGGAACACTTAAGAGAAAGACCTAAACAGTGGCACGACCCGGAGGCCAACATTATGCAATCTCCTTTTATTGCCAGCTCACACAGCAGCAACAATAGCGAAGAATTTAGAACATTGAAAAACATTCTGAACACTAATGTAGTCCAGCGACAGACAGCCATCTTCCTTCTTTTATTGCTGCTGCTCACCAGATAAGTACACCTTACTCTCTCTCTCTATTTATAATGTCTAACGCTGTTTTTTGATCATATTTAGCTATTCATTTACCTTATATTGTCTATTGTATCTTACAATGACTTATTGTGAATTCTTACAATGACCAGTTATTTCTTTCCTCAATTTACCCACATGATCCTGCCCTCCTAGACTCCCATGACATGTCACCTTGACCCCTTCACGTCATACACCCATACCATAACCGGTTCTCAGACCGGACACACTCGCAAGTCTCCCGCTCAAATTTCGCACCATCGACAGTTTTACCGGACGGGTACTCTTCTGAGCGCTACACCCTAACGAATGCCGGGTACTCTTCTAAGCGTAATGCTTCCCTAAATAAGTATATACCCGTGCCCCCCCCCACCCTCACGGATACCACGACCCAAACGGAGGAACACCTAAGATCCTACAACTCACGTAACCTTCACCATTTGTAAATCACCTCACGCGCGTCGCGCTATGCATCTTTCAAAACTCCTCACACGCGCATTACATTTCGCGCTGCGGTACCGACAATATTGACGCCCTCGCTCCTCAAAGGGGCTGTCAATTAATTATAATTGCTTAATTTTAGACTCACCTCCTGGGACACTCACTCGACGCGCTTTCTCACGGTTCGGTCTCTCTTCTAACGCGACCGCACCGGGAAGACCAACACAATCCAGGAAGTAACCTCCCATTAGAGGAAAGTACCCTACACTTTTAACACTCCACCGTTTTAAACGATTTGAAAGCCAAAACGACGCTTCAACTCACCGACGAAGAGCCTTTCACCTCCACTTGAACCCTTCTACCGCATTTCAAGCGTTTTGGACGACAAATACAACCCTTTGGACGCCAACACCTAACAGAACCTACCCCTAACCCGACTCCATCAATCCCTTCATAACTTTACTAATATTCATAAAAAATAAAAAAAAGAGAAATCTATAATAATGTCCCATAACCAACCTGATTTAGATTCTTTAGTTCAAAATAAATTAGAGGACATAATTAATAACGCCTTAGGTAAATTGATGGGGTCACTCGATGAAACCATCAATAAACGACTAGAAACACTCTCTAACAACCAACCTGGATGCTCTACTGGCCCCAAACACCTCAGAAAAAACAGGCCATCAGATAACTCCCCTACAAAAAAATCTAAAAAATCCAAAAGGGTCACAGAAAATTTACCGGATAACGCCGGTGATAGAGTCAGTGTTCAAGACACTGTGGATGGGCAAGATACAGGCCCCACTGTCCCCACATCAAGCGACTCCAAGGACGACGAATCATACGAGCCAGAAATAAATCTTTCATGCTCATCAGACTTTGACTCTGATTGTGAAGATTCTTCCACAACCAAACATAAAAACTCAAACCAAGGTTCAAACACCTCTGGCTCCAAGATGGATATCCTCGACCCTTTTGGGGACATGATGTTTGACCCGCTCTTAATAAGACACCCAAATTCATCTGAGTGGACTCCCTCCCCCCACGTTGCCGACTATATCTCCTTCTGGCTCAGAAGAGAGATCCCTAAAGAAGTAAGATCACGCTTACGGTCAGAATGCCCCCGACCTTCCCTCCCAGACAAAATCACTTCCACACCCGAACTCGACGCAAAGGTCGTCTCATTCATTAATAAAGGAGGTAAAGATCCAAGAAGAGGCCTAGACAGAGGGCTGAAATCCTGCCTGGATAGACTCCTGGATATCACTGGTCCTCTTACAAAGATATTTGACATGGCAGAGACGGCCTACTTGAACGACTCTCAGATCGACCCCAAAGAACTACGTGAATGGGTGCAAAGAGCTGTGTGTCTGCTTGGCAACGCCAATACGGCACTTTCAAATGAAAGAAGAAAGAGCATCCTTATAAAACTTGATCCTAAACTCACTGATCTCGCCAACAAAGAAGGAGGTCCTTCTTCACAAGGGCAACTCTTTGACGATAATTTTATTAAAGAGATGGCAAAATATGTCGGAATTTTCAACTCAATTCAAAAATCACAAAAAGATATCAGAAAAGTCTTTCATGACCGAATTTTTGCGAGGGCCGGGCGAACAAGGGGTCGGTTCCCTGGCCGAGGTGCACCTTCTTCCAGACCCTTTACAACACGAGGAAATAGGGGCTTCAACCAACCCTTCACATCCTATTCCAACTTCTATCCATCAAGACAGAGAGGGCGCTTTCGCAACTTCAGAGGCGACAGGAGACAAAGAGGCTTCTCTTCAGGTACGCTACTCAAAACACCATTCAGATTTCCCTATAAAGGTGGGTGGGAGATTAGCCCTATTCTCTGGAGAATGGAAACTCGTGACACAAGACACCTGGGTGTTACAAACAGTCAAAGGCTACAGAATAGAATTCTTACACACCCCCTTTCAACACAAACCCCCAAGAGAAATCTCTTTCTCACAAGACCACTCAAAATTGGTAACCAAAGAGGTCCAAGACCTTTTATCCAAAGGCGCCATCAAAGAGACTACAGACTTAAATCAGGGATTTATCAGCAATATCTTCTTGGTAGAGAAAAAGAACAAAGAAATGAGACCTGTAATAAACCTAAAAGAACTGAACGAATGGGTAGTCTACCGTCACTTCAAAATGGAGGGTATATACCTCCTAAGGGACATCTTAAGAAAAGGGGACTGGTTCACAAGACTAGACCTAAAAGACGCCTACCTCACTATTCCCATTTGGCCCCCACACCAAAAATACCTTCGTTTTACTTGGCTAAACAAAACTTGGGAGTGCACAAGCCTCCCATTCGGTCTTTCTTCAGCACCCTGGTGCTTCACAAAGATTCTCCGACCGATAGCAGCCTGGCTCAGAGCCAAAGGTGTAAGATTAATAATTTACCTCGACGACATACTTATAATGGGTCAGTCAAAGGACTTAGTATCCCTACACACCCAATGGGCAATAGAAATTTTAGAAAGACTAGGATTTGTAATAAATATAAAAAAAATCATGCTTAACACCATCACAAGATACACAATTCCTAGGCTTCATCGTAGATACCCTCCAGACAGAATTACGTCTCCCCAGAGACAAACTAAAAAAATTACGAAAAGAAATAAAAAAGATACTATCAAGTCTATATCCCTAAAAAACTTAGCCAGAATACTAGGGCTCCTGTCCTCAACCATCCAAGCCATCTTTCCGGGCCCACTTTACTATCGGGCCCTCCAAAGACTAAAGAGAAGATGTCTGCACAGGAATCACTCATACTCCCAAATGCTGTCTTTAGACCAAGAATCGAGAGAGGAACTAGAATGGTGGCTCAAGAACGCACAAGCGTGGAATGGAAGGGCAATTTTCGGGGAAAATCCCGAACTGGTGATAGATTCGGATGCGAGTCTAGAAGGATGGGGAGCGATATGCGGAAACTCTTCCACAGGAGGTCTATGGTCAGATCAAGAGAGAATCATGCACATCAACTGTTTGGAACTCCTAGCGGGCTCCTTTGCAGTCCGAAGTTTCACTCAGGAAAGAATGAAATGTTGTGTGATGCTTCGCATGGACAACATTTCAGCAGTTCAATATGTGAGCAAGATGGGCGGTCCACACTCGAAAGATTTGGCGGACCTGGCAAAGGAATTTTGGGGATACTGCTTGGAGAAAGGAATCTCGGTTGTAGCCCAACACATTCCTGGTCTGAGCAATGGAGTAGCAGACTGGTTCTCCAGGAACTTCAAAGACTCCAGCAACTGGAAATTGAACAAGCAAGTCTTTCTACACATCCAACACCTTTGGGGTCCTTTCAATTTAGATCTGTTTGCAGACAGACTCAACACCCAGCTAACACACTTCTTCAGCTGGAAACCAGATCCTTTAGCTGCTGGCATAGATGCTTTCCTCCAGGATTGGAGAGGTCAGAAACCCTATGCTTTTCCCCCGTTCGTCATGCTACCCAGATTTCTTTTACAAGTCCGGAGATTCAAAGAACCCGTAGTCCTAATAACCCCTCTATGGAAATCCCAAGCTTGGTACCCCATAGTGCTAGAAATGTCAAAAGACCTGCCCCTTCTCCTACCCCATTTCAGGACTCTCCTCCTAGGCCCTAGAGGGGAAATACATCCCCTTCTCGAAGAGGGATCCCTCACACTGATAGCATGGAAGATTTCCGGAGACAATGGGAAATTCCTGGCCTTTCGTCAGATGCTTTCAGACTCATTTCTGAATCCTGGGCCTCAGGCACAAGAAAAGCCTATAGACTGGCATGGAATAAATGGATTTGCCGGTGTCTTCAATGGGGTATCAATCCCATTTCAACAGATGTAGTACACGTAATTAACTACTTTTCTGAACTCTTTGAATTAGGCTTGTCATATAGAACTATTAACGTCTACAGGTCAGCAATTTCTGCAGGCCACTGCCTCATAAACGGTCTCCCTGTCGGCCAAAATTCTTTAACAAAGAAAATTATGAGAAGCATTAGGGTCCTCAAACCCCCCATGCCCAAATACTCTTCCCTTTGGGATGTTAAATTAATACTTCAAGTTTTAGAAAGCTGGGGTGACAATCAGACCTTACCTCTTAAAAAACTCTCCTATAAACTTACGACCCTCCTTTGCCTGGTTTCTTTTAGACGAACATCCGATGTTAAAGCTCTGGACGTCACCAGTAGGGCATATCAACCTGAGGGAGTATGTTTTTACATTAAAAGAAGAACTAAGACCCTTTCCTCAACCATTTTTTACCCTTATTTTTTGGGAAATCCAAGATTGTGTGTGGTTCAATGCCTAATAGAATATGAAAAAAGAACCAACACTATAAGAAACAATGTCACTCAACTATTAATTTCTCACAAAAGCCCTCATAAACCCGTTTCTTCCCCCACCTTGGCTAGATGGGTGAAAGATGTAATGTATGAAGGAGGGGTAAACACTTCTATTTTTGGGGCTCACTCCCTTAGAGGTGCTTCTGCCTCTAAAGCTTTTATCCTAGGCGGAAGTTTACAAGATATCTTAAAGGCGGCTGACTGGTCCAATGAAAGCATGTTTAAAAGTTGTTATTTCAAACCCACATCTAATGCAATTGATAATGTTTTGAATGCACTTTGAACTTGCATAATGTTGGCCTCCGTGTCGTGCCATAAAATGTAGATTTTCCACAGCCTGATGAGCAGAAATTCTGGATTTTATTAAGGACACGGAGGCTAAGATTATCCCACCACTTTTCCCACCCAGGTGGATTAATCTATCTTATATTCTATTTCAGAATGACGGAGATTCTTCTTGGAAACTTCCTCCTGTTGACTGGTTCTTTTCTCTTCAGAGATTTGTTTGGAATTTACCTTATTCGCAGCGCACATAAAAGAAGGAAGATGGCTGTCTGTCGCTGGACTACATTAGTGTTCAGAATGTTTTTCAATGTTCTAAATTCTTCTCTATTGTTGCTGCTGTGTGAGCTGGCAATAAATTGAGATTGCATAATCTTAGCCTCCGTGTCCTTAATAAAATCCAGATTTTCTGCTCATAAGGCTGTGGAAAATCTACATTTCGCCACAGGTCTGTTAGCCACTTAGCGTTGCCTATTCTCCTGAATAGTACAGCTGGGAGCGGTTAGAAAGAAGCTCACCACCATTTACAATATCTATAGCATTCATGTCAACATTTGGGAACACTTAAGAGAAAGACCTAAACAGTGCAGCTGCCCACTACTTGCTGGGCAGCTGGAAATGTAAGAATGAGGCATGGGCCCTCAGTGGCCCTTGAAACCAATGTGCCCCTCGTTGGAGCCACACGAGGCTCTGCCAACAAATAACGCCCCCACGAACGTGGAGCGCACTGGCGCTGTAGATAAATATACACCTGGTGGAGCCACACACAGGCTCTAAAAATGAACATGTCCCCCAAAACGTGGTAGCTGCCCTCTAACTATCGGGGCAGCGGGAAACAAGGAATATGGGCATGGCACCTCGGTGCCCTCTGGCCCCTACGGGACTTGGAAATGGCTTGCCCCATCGTTGGGGCGACCCGCTGCCAGACGGGGCCGCCCAGGAAACCAGAACACGGTGCCTTCACTGGCACCTAAGCAAGACATGCTCCCTCCTAGATCGGGAGCGGGAGGCGTCCAGGTCCCCTTGCCCAGCCCCAACTCACCGGGCTCCTGGGCAGGGGGGTTCCTCCTCTTTTGTGGTGGCAGCACTTCTCTTGCGGGGCTCCCTGGACTCCTGGGAGCCCCGCGCTTCCGTTGGCGGCCTCAGCCACCTTCTTTGCTTCACCCGGGCCCCCTCCGGGCACCCGGGGCTTCCCTCCATCCGGCCGCCACTGCGGGGCTCTCAGCATGGTAGCCCTGCGTCAGCGTTGCGCCGGCTCTTTCCGTTTCCGTCCAGCGGCCCCGCCCCAACCAGGCGGGCCGTGGACGGCGGCGGCGATCTCGGGGGCAATGAGGGGTAGGCTCCCTCAGTACGTAATCAGCAACAATCGCAAGCGGGGTGGGCACCCGCTCAATCTGGTGCCGGCAAAGTCGCGGGGTGGGCACCCGCGCACCTAAATAATTAAATAAGCGGGGTGGGCTCCCGCTAGAGGTGATTAAAATGCGGGGTGGGCACCCGCAAGGCTCATTAAAAGGGGGGAATCCCTACGATGGGCATTCCCTCAGCCAGGGTTGCAGCGCCGCGCTGCTCAGACCCCAGGCTCTCCCTCTCCTGGAGAAAAGCACCGCGCACTCAGGACACAAAAAGGCTGGATAACGTCTTGGCAGCATCCAGGGGGCAATGTAGGGCCCAGGGGCCAGCACACAGGGACCTCCAGCAGGGAGGCAGCCCCCATGGCGGTCCCTCCTGGGCCCCACCAGCAGCAAGCCCCCCTCCTGTCAGGATCCAAGCAAGAAGAAGCAGTAAAGCGCTCACCAGGCACTAGAAGTAAAGTCCTTGAAGTCCAGCAGCGGCTGGGCAGGGCCCAGGGAGGCAAGCCTTCCCCTGGGCCCCAGCAGCAACACGCCCCTGGCAGATTCGAGTCCAAGAACAAGAACATTTTCATGGGGTCACAACCCCTCTTTTATACACCAAATCCTTTGTCTCCAAAGGTGCAGGGAAGGGGCGAACCAGATGCAACTGGTTCCTGAGCACTTTGTTTTGCTCAGCCCCTCTCACTATTCACAGGACAGGCCAGGGACATCAGACGCACCACAGGGGGTGGAGCCAGCATTGTGTAGGGAAAGCCCAGCCCTATTTAGGTCCCAGGTGTACTCCTCCCTGCCATCAACATGCAGATCTCTCCACTCACCACCGGGGCAGACCCATCCTGACTCCTGGAGCCAGACACACCAGCCAATCACAAGCCAGACAGTCACTGCACATTTAATACAGACATGCCAGCTTCTAGAAGTGGCACTTCTACACGAGACACCGTCACGCCGCACACATCATGGCGCAGCATTCAATCTCACGAGTTCGCACATACCAAACTCGACCCTGCACTCCTCTCACATCAGGACTTAACACGGTCACTCAGATCCCCAATGCATTCCTATGGGAGGGCAGGTCAGTCTCACTAAAACATACACAGAGCGCACACACTTTACACTGGTCCCCAGTGCTAAAGTGCTCAGAGGCCTAAAATTACCAACACCAGGTTACAGAAAAGGGCTAGGAGAACGCAACATTTTTTGGGTGAACCTGCCAGAAGGGCTAAGTCCAACAACCAGGATTTTCCCTGTTCATGCGTTTGTCTTTGAGCTGAATTTACCCCATTTGGGACCTATTAAATGGTAAGCTTGGGGTTCGGTTGCAGTGCCTGCCTGACCACGTATCTCTCACTCTGGGTTGATGAGGAGGTCATCTTGGGTGAGTTCGACTGCAATGATATTAGTTCATTATTAAGTGTACATATAACTTGGCCGTCATTGATATCTTTTCAGACTTTCTCATTATTATGAGTGCATTTATCATGGCCTGCATCAACATTGTTTTTACTGGTATTGATAGTGTTATGCATGCATAGATTATGGCGTACATCGACATTGCATTTACTGTAAGTGATGTTGTTATACGTTCATATATCATGACGTTCATTGACATCGCATTCACCGTTATTAACATGGCAAAAGCAGCAAATCTATAAATATGCGAAAATCACCGCAGCCGCACAATCGCATAATTCCAATGGCCCTGGTTATAAGGCCACTGGCTGCTCCTGGAACACACACAAGGCTGTGAAATAAAACCAGCCCTCCCCTGGCGTACAACTATTGGCACTTAAGATTTTTAAAATAAACACATTGAGTTATTTAGGTGAAAGTGCATATTGTAAAGGAGCTAAACATGGTAAATTCTGGGCTTGAAACAGGTGCTTTTGCGACATGGAGCAAGGTTGCCCTCTCACCAGATGTAGTGTTTAGGTTGTGGACTGTGTATGTTGTAGATTTGTTTTAAAACCACACTTCAACTCACCCAACAAGGCCAAAAATGGACTATTCTTTTCCTCCGCCGCTCACGTGATGCTAAGCACTGCACCAGCGGCGGGCCACTCCTTGGAGTAGCCGTGCGCTCTACAAATCACAGATAACATAACATAGCGTCAATCACCTTCCTCACACAAATGTTTTATTGTGCCATAACGTTGGTGGGATAACACCACAAAACTGGCCCACCCCCCTGTTAATGTATGACTGGGGAGGGTTTGTAACGGGCTGGGACAGCGCCAACACGCTTAGACTTCCACGCAAGGTGAGAAAAATGGACGTATTGTGACCAGGCTGTGTGGAAACCTACCACCAACCGACAGCAAGGGCAAAAGGAAAACTGCGCAATGTCATAATGCCTAATAGGTTTCATTACATGTACTCAGGGATACCTTGAGTACCAATTTCATGCCAGAGACATGTGTATGTTTTATATGCATGGGCCCTACCGGAGACATCATTAGTGCATGACCCTTTCTAAACACACACACTCTCTGGAAAGCACCCTAAACTCTGTTAGATAATGGAAAAAGGAACAGTGGCTTAGTTAGCTCTCTAGAATAATAACTCAGTGTTTTTTTCATCAAACGTCTGCCATTCCAAATGCAATAATTATCAGGTATAATTTTTTCACGATGCAATGGAATTAACTTGACAGACATTGGAAGGATAAACGTTGAGTTGGCCTTCTTGAGCATTGAACTAACGACGTACAGCACACCAGCAAGCACTCAGCTCACTGAGCCACCCGGGTAGCGAGATGCACGTTTTCAGATAAGTTGGTGCATCTGAAAGCCCAGTTCAGAAGACATGCAGCTGCCACTGACTCCGCACCAGCCCAAGCTTCATAGACATTGTCTTGCCCAGAATAATCTGGATTTCGCCACAGATCTGTTAGCCACTTAGCGTTGCCTATTCTCCTGACTAGTTCAGCTGGGAGCGGTTAGAAAGAACCTCACCACCATTTACAATATCTATAGCATTCATGTCAACATTTGGGAACACTTAAGAGGAAAAGTGTGTGGTGGAAAGAGTGAAAATAGCACCTTGCTTTGGAATAAAAGACATTTAATGAAGGACAGCTTACAAAAGTTGAGAGAAGTCAGCATATGTTTAGTAAATAAAGACTCGTATTCTTTGTGAACAGAGTGTACACTCTGCATGCCACGTTTTAGGTATTAATAAAGCGAATTGCATTCAAAAGTTGACTGTGAGCTGCTCACTATAGGCTCCCAATGCTGCACTCAGCTGCCCTGAGCCAAAGTCTTAGTACCTTTTTCCTGGTTTTGTTTCCTGTCGCGTTGTTAAGGCTGGCGTCCATCAGCACTATGCCACCAATGCCAACCGAGAGACCATGTGCAATGTCCAAGCACAAATTCAGAATGTTCCAGGGTGTTTTCACATGGGACAGGACAGAGGAAGCCAGGGCGGGGGACGATGACACCCCGCAGGCCCCTTCCAATAGCTGACACGAGCAGGGAGTCAGCGTGTAGTACGGCCGATGTCTGCAGGGAGCCACGGTGTAAAGCAGCCCCCCAGGTGGGCGGTGCCACACTCGTAAGGGCAGTGCCGGAGAAGATGCGGATAGGCTGTAACAGGCAAGCCAAGTACAACGGCCTATGAGGCAGCTTCGGCGAGATCTCAGATAAATAATGCTGTCCGCTATGCACCACCCACGGCATGACAGTAGTTGCATATAATCAATTAACATATTGAGTGGTGTTAGAAATGGGGATCTCTAGTTGGCAGCGGCTGGCACCAATGTCCAAATAGGGACCCTTCTTCCTAAGTCAGAGTACGGGGGCTACACCCTTTGAAAACCCCTGCTCAACCCTGTGGTAACGTAGCACGAGCAGACAGGTCTATCTCAGAGGCAGTGTGTGAAGCATTTATGACCATACACAATAACGCAGGAAGGACGCTACAAAGGGACACCACACAAGTAGTTATAGAAAAACTACTTGGCCCACAATAGCGATAGCGATGATTCTCGTAGCACAGGCAAATGCGGGCTCTCAGCAGCTACAGCTCCTCAGCTGTGGCGGCCCACAATAGCGATATCAATGATTATCGTAGCACAGGCAAATGCGGGCTCTCAGCGGCAACAGCTCCACAGCTGCGGCGGCCCACAATAGCGATATCAATGATTATCATAGCACAGGCAAATGCGGGCACTCAGCGGCACAGCTCCTCAGCTGCAGTGGCCCACAATAGCGATAGCGATAATTCTCATAGCATGGACAAATGCGGGTTCTCAGCGTCAACATCTCCTTAGCTGTGGCAGCACACAATAGCGATACGATGACTTTCAGCCCATGTTCCCCGCAGTAGAACCAGAGGCTCTGGAATTCTCAACAGAGGCCTCACCTTCAAGTAGAATCCCCCTCAAATAGGAATTCAGAAGGCTGAAGGGTGAAGTCTAATGTCCCTGAGACTTCAGCAGGACGTAAGCTCAAATCAGGCCCTTGGGTAGTTGCTTTAGCAAGATGGATAGAAGTTTCAAAAGTCCTTTCCCTCTAGCTACACAGACAGAGGTTCCTCTTGACATCCAGAAGTAACACACCGTGTAGGGGTTTTAGCACAGATATTTATACCCCAAAACTCTTTGTTCTCAAAAAGTCACAAATCACTGAAACCAGCCACAACCAGTTTGGTGTCGTCCTGGAGCACTTTATTTACGAGGCTGCATCCTGCCTTTCAGGAAGAGGGGGTCTGCTATCAGATGCACAGTGGGAGGTGGAGCCATCATTCACCTTGCCAGGCAGAGCCCTGCTCAGATCAAAGGGTCACCCCTCCCCATACTCCAACAGCAGATCTCTCTAGTCAATCCAGGTCGGGCTCAGCCTGCCCTCTCCATCCAAAACCAGACAGCCAATACACATCACAGCAGAGCACACTGGAAGACTCAGGCAAGAAAATACCCACTTTCCAAAAGTGGTATTCTCAAACACAGAATATAAAAATAATCCTCACCAACAGATGCACTCTAATATTCTGAGCTCAGGCACACTAAATTCGACTTTCCAAACATGTTCCTTGGGTCAGCTAGGATTATAGGGAATACCAATTCATACAGTCCTTTTACAATCTGGAGCATTCACGCTGTGGCACTGGATGGCAGTGGCACAGCGCCCAGAGCCTCTAACACCAGCAAACACAGAGGAGACAAAAGCGAAAGTCGGAAGGGAGACCCACGCCAATGGTAACAGGTCTAACAAGTGGTAAACTAAGGCATTAACACAGAGACTGCGGCTAAGCTCCTGCGATTCATGCAACTCCTCTGGACTGTCACCACGTAGCCACTCCCAGCTTGCACCTTTCAGCATGCAGGTAGTGTCAGGGAGCTAATATTGCATGACAGAGCATTGCAGTGCGGTGATGAGACCACCACACTAAAATGCGTAACTATAGCCGTTGATGCGTGGTACTTGGCGGAGACGGGCTGGATCCAAATCGAAGGATTTTGGGGTGTTATGTCCATATCTTTCGTGCTGAATCAAACTATACCTTCCTTAGATTATGAAGCATTCCCAAGCTCCGATAAATATTCGAAAAGAAGTGTACTCTATCTGCTTTCAAAGCCAATTGTTGACATACTCATCTCTAGGCGAGGTGGGAAGAGATGTAAACAAGACTTGCTGATCAGAACTAATACCAAAGCATTGCATGGATAAATGTATGCACTTGGAAGACTTCCAACTGCAGTGCACCAAGGGAGCTGCTTGCCAGCCAATCACGCTTTGACTTGCCTACAGTTAGAGGGTCCACCGATGGGCAAGAAGGAATATCCAATGCCATCATCACCTGAAAGGCTGTACAAGCTGGAAAGTAGACCAATAGTTTACCTATTTGGAGAAATCCTGAGACGTTTTGCATTCCAAACTGAGCAAACAAAAGCCCTACTTGAGAATCGAGCTCTGGACCTTCTGATTACCAAACTGACTGTTAGAGTCGGGGATCTCTGGTTGGCGCAAGGTTGCCCTTGTGTCAAGCAGGAACCCTCTCCTCCACGTCAGGGCGCAGGATAACCCCTTTTGAATGACCCTTGCTCACCCTCTAGGTGCGTGGCATGAGCAGCCAAGGCGATTCCTCAGGCGTTGTTGGTTAAGCACTTACAATCCCACACACAGTAAATACATCAATCCCCCCAGAGACGGACACCAGACTTGGATATGTAGAAAAATACGCTTCTTTATGTAAAAATAAGTATATATATCTCAGCAGACTTATCACAAGACCAATAACGTTTTCGCTATGCCACCAGGTTGTAAAGCAGGCCAATGTTCTTTGTTCGTAGTTTCAAATGGATACTTTGTAGTCTCTTGCAAATGTTACTTGTGGTTCCCGTACTTACAGAGATCGACTCCGGCGAACGGGGAAATAAGGCGTTGCGGGCCCCGAGCCCGATACTGGAACTTCTTTCGTGATGTGGAGAGTCGGCACAGGTCGGTGCGACTCTCAGCTTGGGAAGTGGTCTTGGGTCCTCGATCAGCGGGTGTGGGCAGGTAGGCAGGCGCGGCCAGCGACCCTCAGCACGGCGGTGCAGGGGGGTCTCCACAGCGGGGGCGGCGCGGCCTGAGATGTCCGGGGATAGCGAAGCGGGGTCACAGGGCACAGTCAGTGCAGCTGGATGACCCGGCGTAGATCACAGTCGTCGGACTGTTTCCGGCGGGAGGGGTGATAGCGCGTTCAGCGCGCTCCAGTGGCAGGCGGTGACAGGGGTGCAGGCGGCCTAGCCCGGGGACAGAGAGCGGCTCCGGACGGAGCGGGGCTCTCACGGGGTTGCGGCGGGCGAGCTCCTGAGTGTCACGACCCTAGGAGGGGCGTTGAGGGGCGCAGTCTCTTTCCAGCGGGATGCACACACGGCTCGAATCGGAGGACGAGCAAAAGCACAGAGAACCCACTGGTCCTGGGGTTCAGTTCAGGGGGCAAGCTCAGATCAAGCCCTTGGAGAATGTTTAAAGCACAAAGCAGCAAAGTCTTTTCAGTAGTCTCTTCCTCTCCTTTCTCAGCAAGGCAAGCAGCAGGCCAGCTCCTCCAGCGTCTCCTTCTCCTTCTAGTCGGGCAGAGGTTCTTTGTGGTAAAACAGGATTCTGATTTCTTAGGAGCCAGGCTCCTACTTTTATACCATGATTCTTTTGTTCTTTAGCGCCAGGGGGCCTAGGCCTGGCTCAGTCCAGTTCTGGAGCACTTTGTTATGGTGACTCTGCTCTTTCCTTTCAACAGCAGGGCAGAGACATCAGCCGCCTCACAGGGGTCGGCGCCGGCTTTGTGGTGGCAGAGCACAGGTCTATTCAAGAGTCAAGGTGTACTCCTCCCACCCATCCTGGTGTCATCTCCCTACCCACCACCGGGCAGCCAACCTGTCTCTGGGGATTCCCCAACCCTGCTCCTTACTGTTGCTAGGCAGAACACACACACACAGCAAAGGCGGACTGAATGGCCAGGTCAGTAAATACTAACTTTCTAAAAGTAGTATTTACAAACCCAGGATATTAAAATAAACTTGACTACAAGAAGTATTTTATTATTCTGAGTTCAGGCATACTAAACTTGACATTCTACCATGCTCTCTGAGTCCACTGGGGTCACAGCGTGTAGTGACTCCCGCAGCCCATTCTGGCCTAGGGAGAGCAGGTAGCCTTCAATAGTGAAAAACGAAAAGGGCTGTAATTCACTATTAAGACATGCCACACACATCAGGGCATGTCCTACCTTATGCCTACAATGCACCCTGCCCTTGGGCCTACCAGAGGGGTGGCTAATATGGAGGTAAGGGAAGGTTTAGGGACTGGCAAGTGGGGGCACTTGCGCAGTCAGCGCGACGGTCCCAGACCGCGCACAGGGTCTGCGGTGGCAGACCCTAGACACATTTTACAAAGCCGCTTTCTGTGGGTGGCGCAACCAGCGCTGCAAGCCCACCAGCAGCATTGGCATTCACAAGCCCTGGCACCCCTGGTGCACTTTACTGGGGACTGACAGTGAATCCAATAAACCAATCATGAACATCAATTACAGGTACACTTTACCTAGGGAGCACTTGCACTGCGGCACGGATTAGCCGTGGCGCAGTGCCCTGAGCGGACAACACCAGCAAAACAATCGAGGCACACCATCAAAAAGTGGAAGGGGAACTCACGCCAAGGTGCCAGGTCTAACACGTGTCCCCTCCAGCTGAAATGTGGGGAGAACTACCCTTGCCCAGAGGGTTCCTCGTCACTAAGGCGGAAATACCTGGACAGACCGTCAGCGTTGGCGTGATCTGTACCAGGACGGTGTTCCACCGTGAAGTCCATACCCTGTAGGGAGATGGACCACCTCAACAGCTTCGGGTTCTCACCCCTCATTTGCATCAACCATCTGAGGGGCCTGTGGTCCGTCTGAACCCGGAAGTGAGACCCAAACAAGTAGGGTCTTTCCCGTGGAAGTAACCTCCTACTGATGAAGGCTACGGGTTGGTCCCAGCCCTCCTCAGTCATCTGTGAGAGAACAGCCCCTACACCATGCTCTGAAGCGTCTGTCTGCACTAGGAATTCCTTGGAGAAGTCAGGGGCCAAGAGCACGGGCGCCGTGCACATGGCAGTCTTCAGGGTGTCGAAAGCTTTCTGACAGGTGTCAGTCCAGATCACGTTCCTGGGCTGCTTCTTGGAAGTCAGCTCTGTCAAGGGGGCAACAATCGTTCCATAGCCCTTGACAAACCTCCTGTAGTACCCAGTGAGCCCCAGGAAGGCCCTCACTGCGGTCTGCGTCTTGGGGTGTTCCCAAGCCAGGATGGTCTCAATTTTGGGTTGCAAGGGTGCCACCTTGCCACTCCCCACTTGGTGTCCCAAGTACACCACGGAACCCTGCCCGATCTGGCACTTGCTTGCCTTGATCGTGAGGCCTGCTCGGCGCAGAGCCATCAACACTTCCCAGAGGTGGCGCAGGTGTTCGGGCCAGGTGGCACTGAACACTGCGATGTCATCCAGGTAGGCGGCACTGAACGCATCCAGCCCGACCAGTACCTGGTTGACCAACCTCTGAAAGGTGGCAGGGGCATTCTTCATTCCAAATGGCATGACTCGGAACTGGAAGTGCCCATCTGGTGTAGAGAATGCTGACCTCTCTTTGGCCCCATCGGTCAAGGCGATCTGCCAGTACCCAGACGTTAAATCAAACATGCTGAGGAACCGGGCAGCCCCCTGCCGATCAATGAGCTCATCAGCTCTGGGGATGGGGTGCGCGTCAGTCTTCGTTACTGAATTGAGTCCTCTGTAGTCCACACAGAACCGGAGTTCAGGTGTGGCTCCCGGCGCAGCAGCTTTGGGGACCAAGACCACGGGGCTGGACCAAGGACTGCTGGAGGACTCAACCACCCCTAGCGCAAGCATTTTGGAGACCTCCTCCTTGATGCAAGCTCTGACCCGGTCAGTTACCCTGTAAGCCTTGTGCTTCACGGGTAAGCTGTCTCCTGTGTCCACATCATGGACGCACCAATCTGTGACACCAGGAACCAGGGAGAACCTATCGAAAAACTGCCCCAGCAAGTGGCGGCAATCTTCCTGTTGTTCGGGCGTCAGGGTGGGTGAGAGGTTAACTCCATCCACTGACCCATCTTTCTCAGAGGCCACTAAGAGGTCAGGAAGAGGCTCGGTCTCCTCTTCCATTCCATCATCAGTGGCCAGCAGCATGCCCACTTCGGTCCTCTCTAAGTGGGGCTTAAGGCGGTTAACATGTAGGACCCTCAAAGGGTTCCTGGGAGACTGCATGTCCACCAAGTAGGTGATAGGACTTTTGCGCTCCACAACCTCAAATGGACCTGTCCACTTATCCTGAAGTGCACAAGGCTCCACTGGGGCCAAGACCCACACCTTTTGTCCAGGTTGAAGCTCTACCAGTGTGGCATTCCGGTCGTACCACCGCTTCATCTCCTCCTGGCTGGCTTCCAGATTTGCCTCAGCAAGTTGCCTGAAACGCCGAGTCTGGTTTCGGAAGGCCAGCATGTAACTGTATACATTCTGGGGAGGTTTCCTGGGAGATTGCTCCCAGCCTTCCTTTACCAAACTCAGAGGTCCTCTTACCGGGTGACCATACAGAAGCTCAAAGGGGCTGAATCCTAGAGACTTCTGTGGCACCTCTCGGTAAGCGAAGAGCAGGCATGGCAAGAGGACGTCCCACTTACGCCTCATTGGACCGTCCAGGCCCATGATCATGCCTTTGAGGGTTCGGTTGAATCTCTCAACCAACCCATTTCCTTGGGGGTGGTAAGGAGTGGTGAACTTGTAAGTTACCCCACACTCCTTCCACAGGGATTTCATATATGTGGATATGAAATTGGTCCCCCTGTCGCTCACCCCCTCTAGAGGGAATCCCACTCGGGAGAAAATTCCCATCAGTGCCCGTCCCACCACGGGGGCCGTCACTGTCCTCAGAGGGATGGCTTCAGGGTGCCGGGTGGCATGGTCCACCAAGACCAGGATGAACCTGTTGCCCAGGGCTGTCTTGGGGTCCAGAGGCCCCACAATATCAATACCCACTCGCCGGAATGGCGTACCGACCACGGGGAAGGGCTGCAGAGGAGCCTTGTGCTTCCCTCCGCTCTTACCACTTGCCTGGCAAGTCTGACAGGTTCTGCAGTAGGAATCTGAATTCTTGTGCATTTGGGGCCAGTAAAAGTGGGTGACAAGCCTGTCATAGGTCTTGTCCATCCCCAAATGTCCTGCTAAAGGCACATCATGAGCCAGCCCCAGTAGGAAGGTTCTGAACTTCTGGGGTACCACCAGCACACGGGCTGACCCAGGTTCAGCAGCCTTAGGCTCGGAATACAGGAGGTCACTCTCCCAGTACACGTAGTGTGTTTTGGCCTGAACACCATTGGCCTGGTCTGCAGCCTGCTGCCGCATACCCACGAGAGAAGGGCATTCTTTCTGCTCCCTGCAGAATTCCTCCCTGGAGGGACCACCTTCTTGCTGCCAATGGGTCAGCTCAGGCAGGTCTCCCAGTTCGGCAATCTGTTCCCCGGTAGGCTCCAGAGCATCCCCCTCAGGGTCTACTTCCTCCTGGGCCGTGGGAACTTTGGGGGCCGGTTTCCCGCGCCTCCTGCGCCTTCTCCCTAAGGCCGGTTCCTGGACCTCTCCCTCAGGCTCCAGGACCCTCTCAACACCCCTACTGGCTGCCATGGACCGGGTGGTCACGCACGCCCAGTCGGGTAGACCCACCATCCTCAGATGCATGGTCTTCTCCACCTTTTCCCAAGGGGAGCTCTCCAGGTCGTTCCCTAGCAGACAGTCTACAGGCATGTCAGTTCTCACAGCGACTTGTAGAGTACCAGAGACCTCCCCCCACTCAAAGGGAACTTGAGCCATTGGACAACGACTCTCTATGTTGTCAGCATTGACAACCCTACAGTAGGCATTGGGTACAATCTGCTCTTGAGACACCAGGTGTTGCCTCACCGAGGTCACGCTGGCTCCTGTATCTCTAAGGGCCTCAACCTTCTTTCCATTGATGGTCACTACTTGCCCATATTTCTTAGTGTTAGAGGGTAAGTAGGTTTCAGGGACCATCTCACTGTCTCCTAGCGAGACTAGGGTCATCTGCCCGGGACCCCCACCCTCCTGGACTGCTATCTCCTCCCCAAAGTTAACACTAGCTACTTGCCGGGGTGGAGCACCAGTGGGTGCGGTCTTACCAAACAGGCGACACTTAGGATCAGAGGCAATGTGACCCGGGTCACCACACTTATAACAATTGAAGGGCCCCTTTGGAACAGGTCTACCTGTCGGGTCCCCGTTCTGCTGCGGGGGTGGGGGAGGCTGAGAACCCTTCTGCTGGTTCCCTTGGGAATTACTTTGGGGGCCTTTTTGGAACCCCTTCTGTTTACCCCTGTCCCCCCCACTCTTCTGCTGGGGACCCTGCCCACCTTTGGCGGAGTCTCCCACTTGACCCTTGTGGACCCTGGTGCTGAGCCAGCGGTCCGCCTCCTCAGCAAGCTTCCTCGGGTTGGACAGCTTGCTATCAATCAGGTGCTGGCGTAGCTCAGGAAAACATTGACTGGACAAGTGCTCCCATGCAATTAAATCAAGCAGCCCTTGATAATCATTCACTTTGCTAGCCTTCACCCAACCATCCAGTGCTCTGCAGAAAAAGGTTACATACTCCACATACGTACTCTCAGGGATCTTCTTAGTCTCCCTGAACCGCTGTCTATATAGCTCAGGAGTTAACCCATACCTGGTCATTAAAGCTTCCTTCATATGGGGGTATGAGGCTTGGAGATCTAAGGGTAAATCTAACAGTGTGTCACGCCCTTCAGCCAGGAATCTTCCCCACAACCCCGCTCCCCAGTCTTTCTCAGGGACCCGGTGTGAAGACATGGCCACCTCTTAGGCTCTAAACCACTGCCCTATGTCATCCTTTCTAAAATACTCCTTTACTACATCTTTGGGGATGTACACCTTGGACTCTACCTGCACCGGTGGAGTGCTGCCACCAGAAGGAGCGGTGTCCAAACTTTTCGCCTTCAGCTCCAACTCCTTCAATCTTATATCATGATCCATTTGGCGTTGTTGTGCCTCCAGGGCCAACTTCTGCTTTTCCATTTCCATTTGTCCTGCCAACTTTGCCATCTCCATTGCATGCGCCCTGTCGGCTGCCCTGTCTGCCAGCTCCTCTGGCGACCGGACTCTGCTGGGCTCCTCAAGGTTGTCGGGTGGAACGATGTCCCCCGCATTCCGTGGGTCTCTTGACTCCTTCCAGGCTCTCAACGCCATGGTGTACTGGACCTTCTTCTTGAATCCAGCATGGGGAACTCGGAATTTTACACTGTAGTCTTTCAATTGCTCTACCGTGTAGCCTCCCAGTCTCTCCCAATCCACCTCATCTATTCCAGAAATCACAGAGAGTGCTCTTCCAGCGGAGAGTGAGCCAGGCATGGTTGCAGTAATGGCAGATGTCTCAACAAAGTTCCAAAAATGAAAACCTGTGGCTGCGTTACTTGGTCTGCTCTCACTATCTGGTGATTAATAATTCACTGTATGTAAATTATAAATGCAAATCCGAAATCCCACCCGCTGCCAACAATGTTAGAGTCGGGGATCTCTGGTTGGCGCAAGGTTGCCCTTGTGTCAAGCAGGAACCCTCTCCTCCACGTCAGGGCGCAGGATAACCCCTTTTGAATGACCCTTGCTCACCCTCTAGGTGCGTGGCGTGAGCAGCCAAGGCGATTCCTCAGGCGTTGTTGGTTAAGCACTTACAATCCCACACACAGTAAATACATCAATCCCCCCAGAGACGGACACCAGACTTGGATATGTAGAAAAATACGCTTCTTTATGTAAAAATAAGTATATATATCTCAGCAGACTTATCACAAGACCAATAACGTTTTCGCTATGCCACCAGGTTGTAAAGCAGGCCAATGTTCTTTGTTCGTAGTTTCAAATGGATACTTTGTAGTCTCTTGCAAATGTTACTTGTGGTTCCCGTACTTACAGAGATCGACTCCGGCGAACGGGGAAATAAGGCGTCGCGGGCCCCGAGTCCGATACTGGAACTTCTTTCGTGATGTGGAGAGTCGGCACAGGTCGGTGCGACTCTCAGCTTGGGAAGTGGTCTTGGGTCCTCGATCAGCGGGTGTGGGCAGGTAGGCAGGCGCGGCCAGCGACCCTCAGCACGGCGGTGCAGGGGGGTCTCCACAGCGGGGGCGGCGCGGCCTGAGATCTCCGGGGATAGCGAAGCGGGGTCACAGGGCACAGTCAGTGCAGCTGGATGACCCGGCGTAGATCACAGTCGTCGGACGGTTTCCGGCGGGAGGGGTGATAGCGCGTTCAGCGCGCTCCAGTGGCAGGCGGTGACAGGGGTGCAGGCGGCCTAGCCCGGGGACAGAGAGCGGCTCCGGACGGAGCGGGGCTCTCACGGGGTTGCGGCGGGCGAGCTCCTGAGTGTCACGACCCTAGGAGGGGCGTTGAGGGGCGCAGTCTCTTTCCAGCGGGATGCACACACGGCTCGAATCGGAGGACGAGCAAAAGCACAGAGAACCCACTGGTCCTGGGGTTCAGTTCAGGGGGCAAGCTCAGATCAAGCCCTTGGAGAATGTTTAAAGCACAAAGCAGCAAAGTCTTTTCAGTAGTCTCTTCCTCTCCTTTCTCAGCAAGGCAAGCAGCAGGCCAGCTCCTCCAGCGTCTCCTTCTCCTTCTAGTCGGGCAGAGGTTCTTTGTGGTAAAACAGGATTCTGATTTCTTAGGAGCCAGGCTCCTACTTTTATACCATGATTCTTTTTTTCTTTAGCGCCAGGGGGCCTAGGCCTGGCTCAGTCCAGTTCTGGAGCACTTTGTTATGGTGACTCTGCTCTTTCCTTTCAACAGCAGGGCAGAGACATCAGCCGCCTCACAGGGGTCGGCGCCGGCTTTGTGGTGGCAGAGCACAGGTCTATTCAAGAGTCAAGGTGTACTCCTCCCACCCATCCTGGTGTCATCTCCCTACCCACCACCGGGCAGCCAACCTGTCTCTGGGGATTCCCCAACCCTGCTCCTTACTGTTGCTAGGCAGAACACGCACACACAGCAGAGGCGGACTGAATGGCCAGGTCAGTAAATACTAACTTTCTAAAAGTAGTATTTACAAACCCAGGATATTAAAATAAACTTGACTACAAGAAGTATTTTATTATTCTGAGTTCAGGCATACTAAACTTGACATTCTACCATGCTCTCTGAGTCCACTGGGGTAACAGCGTGTAGTGACTCCAGCAGCCCATTCTGGCCTAGGGAGAGCAGGTAGCCTTCAATAGTGAAAAACGAAAAGGGCTGTAATTCACTATTAAGACATGCCACACACATCAGGGCATGTCCTACCTTATGCCTACAATGCACCCTGCCCTTGGGCCTACCAGAGGGGTGGCTAATATGGAGGTAAGGGAAGGTTTAGGGACTGGCAAGTGGGGGCACTTGCGCAGTCAGCTCGATGGTCCCAGACCGCGCACAGGGTCTGCGGTGGCAGACCCTAGACACATTTTACAAAGCCGCTTTCTGTGGGTGGCGCAACCAGCGCTGCAAGCCCACCAGCAGCATTGGCATTCACAAGCCCTGGCACCCCTGGTGCACTTTACTGGGGACTGACAGTGAATCCAATAAACCAATCATGAACATCAATTACAGGTACACTTTACCTAGGGAGCACTTGCACTGCGGCACGGATTAGCCGTGGCGCAGTGCCCTGAGCGGACAACACCAGCAAAACAATCGAGGCACACCATCAAAAAGTGGAAGGGGAACTCACGCCAAGGTGCCAGGTCTAACACTGACGCTCTGCCCACTGTAGTAAGCATGCTCCACAAACCTAGAGTGCACTAAATATATGCTCCGTGAAGACAATCCAAACATAAGGCGTGAGCAATTTCATGCCTGAAGCTTTACATTCTAGTCTCAAATCGAGACTTTGCAGTCCCTGGGTTTCAGCAATTCCTTGCATCCATCAAACAGCTTGAGTGCAAAAGTGGGGATGTAGCTCAGTGGTAGAGTGCATGCTTTGCATGTATGAGGTCCTGGGTTCAATCCCTGGCATCTCCAGGAGCCTCTGTTCCTTATCTTGGCTTTTTTCCAGAAGGCTAGCCTGCCATCATGCAGAAAGAAGAAGTTTGTCATGCAGTTGGGGTGAGAGCCCCACTTAAATAGTCAGACATTTGCTTTGGAAAAATCTTTGAACTAGGCATAGTTTGCGCATTTCAAGAAAATCGGAGAATTTTGCATTCCAAAAGAAGGAAATAAATGCCCTCTCTGAGGATCGAACTCTGGACCTTCAGATTATGAGACTGACGCGCTGCCTACTGCGCTAAGAAGGCTGTATATAGGCATCTGTACATAAGACCATGAAGATAATCCAGGTACAAGGCTGAAGGATTTTCCTGACTGACATTGTATACTGCAGAGTCGAATGGGGTGATGTGGCAGTCAGTTCAATGCAGGGTTTCCAATCATACAGTCAAATCTTGCAGGAGTGGGGATGTAGCTCAGTGGTAGAGCACATGCTTTGCATGTATGAGGCCCCGGGTTCAATCCCTGGCATCTCCAGACTTGAATACACATATAGGTGTGCAGACTCACTCAACCACTGTAGAATCACTGCTTTGAGTCACCGGTAGTCCGCACCCTTCTTTAAAATATGTCTTGGAAAGACATAGCAGATCTGACAACCAACCAGGCTGAAACGAAAGCATATATTGGATGAAGCCACATCCATCTACTCCCTTGTTAAGGACACACGCACGTTTTCTTCTCCCTCTGGAACCACAGCACAACAATTAAGACAACTGGAATATGTTATGAGAAAAGAGATTAATCAACGTCTCCATGCTACTACGCTTATCGAGTACCACAAAGTGAAGAGGATTCCTCGGGGCCTCAGGATAGCCCTCAGACCCATGCTCTTTAAATACAATAAGTCATTTATGTCTCGGTGGTACGCCATCCTAAATAAGTGCTCTTTGGACTTAATACTTCTTATAATAGAAGAAATTTCCACCATATTACAAGAATTAGATCAAGATATTAATAAACTCAAGGATGAAATATCTAATCAAATTGAACAAGAAGATTGGCATAAAGTGCTGGAAGACATAAACAACAGACTTGATGTACATGCAAAAGAAGTACACGAAAGAAAAATCAGAAAATTTAAAAGGGACACAATAGATTACAAACTTGATGAGGTCTATTCATGGGCCGAGGTTTACGCCCAAAAACGTCCCTTTAAAAAAACTGGCGCTTCTTCTTCTGAAGAAAGCGTGGCAACTGATCAAGATCTATTATTGCACAGACCGGCGGCAACATCAAGACCTCGCGCCACTGAACAAACTGAAGAAACTACTACCACTTCAACTGGCACATCTTCTTTTTTAGCCGAGGGCCATTCTTCCAAATCACCTCCAGACAAATCCACCACACCAAGCGAAAACATACCCGGAGGGGAAAAAACATAAAAAAAAACCGCCGAAACAGGCAGACCTCAGAGGACAACCAAGAAGACAATTCCTTAGTAGTGAATATTTCTCACAAACAACTTGGTCTTCAACAAATGAAGGTTCTTAACAAAGGGATATCTTTTGTACCTACCTACACATCTCACAGTTTGGAAACGGAAATTTCTCTCTTTAAGTTCATGCGGAAATTAAGATTGAAGTGGTTCTTTTCCATTAATCCCAGAACAGAAGAGGAACCTCAAACAGAACAACGATTTCGACCTAAAAGCAGATACATGTCTCCTGTGTCGCATAAAACTCTTGACACCTTTGAAATGTTGGTCAGAAAAGACCTTGAATCGATTTCGTACAGGAAACCTAAATACTCCAACCTTTCAATCAATGAATCACGCATTTTAAATGCCCTACGTCAAGACATCTCTATCACATTTCAACCAGCGGACAAAGGGGGAGCCTTGGTAATCCTAGACACAGATTTTTACATCAAAAGCGTTAACGAACATGTAAGAGATGCACTCATGTATATTCCTATGGACCAAGACCCTACCAAAGAATTTCTAAAAATACTCAACACCATTTTACAGAAAGGTCTGGATGAGGGCAACATTGATGATAACACCAAGAAATTCCTATGTCATTCCACACCAAAAGTCCCTCATATATATATGCTTCCAAAAATACACAAAAACAGACAGAACCCACCCTTCAGACCAATTGTGGCGGGTTGTGGATCACTACATGAGCCTATTGGACGCTATCTGGATTTTCATTTGCAACCGTTGGTTCAATCTTGGCAAACATACGTCAGGGACACTACTGACTGTCTTTTGAAATTGGAAGCCATCATACCTCATCTTAACACAGATTTCTTACTCTGCACAATCGACGTAGTGGCTCTCTACACTTCTATTGCACACAATGAAGGACTCGAGGCAGTAGAATGGAGACTCCTTCACTCATCACAGTCTAAAGACAAAAGCATTTTTCTATTGGAGCTTCTACACTTCTCACTGTATCACAGTTACTTTTCGTGGATGGACAAATATTACCTACAAATTACTGGAACATCCATGGGTTTTCCAGGAGCGCCGGCGTATGCCAATACCTTTATGGCTCACTTTGAATATCAACATATTCTGCAAAACCCAGTATGGCAATCTAACCTACTTCTTTTTTTAAGATACAGTGATGATATTCTCATCATATGGAAAGGATCCAAGACAGTTCTGGAACAATGCATTGATGAATTAAACCAATGCAACCCGAGGATCAAGTTTACCTATGACATCCAATTGGAGAAAATTCATTTTCTCGACATAGAGATACAAAAATCTACACGTGGCCTATCAACAATGGTGTACAGAAAACCTACAGATGTAAACAACGCACTTCACTTTTCGAGTGCCCATCCGTATTCCCTGAAGAAGCACTTACCTGTATCTCAGCTCACCAGAATCAAAAGAATCACTTCGGACAAACAGCAGTGTGATATTGACATCACACAGCAACTTGAGAGATACAAAATGAGAGGATATCCAGAGGACATTCTTAAGGAAGCAAAGAATCAGGTTGACCAAAAAAAACGAGAAGATCTACTTCAGAGCACTCCTAAAAATTCTTCTAAACGAGAAGTTTTTGTACTAAAACATTCCACTCAAGCGACACAGATCAAGTCAGTTATTCGCAAACGTTGGGATATAATTGATCAGGAACCTGATTTTCAAGACTTGTTTAAGGATCCGCCTCTTTTTGCACATACCAGACCAAAGAACTTGAGGGATCTTCTCAAAAGTCACACTCGTCCTGTAATATCCAAGAACATCGGCATGAGAAAATGCTACAATTGCGGACAATGCAGTAACGTAATCACAGGAAATGTGTTTACACATCCTCACACAGGCAAAGGCATTAAACTTCAGCATACTTCAGACTGTAACTCGGAATGGGTCATCTATGCCATCAAGTGCCCGTGTGGCCTTGTATATGTAGGGAAAACAAGCAGAAAAATTAAAACCAGGATTATTGAACACAAGAGTAGGATCCGTAACAGTAATTTGACATCCTCCCTGGTAACACATTGGGTGAACACTTCTCACACTATTCCACAACTACGTTTCACAATCTTAGAACGTCTTCATGTACATACTGACTCCGACATGTATAATGTTCTTGCCCGTAGAGAAACACATTGGATAAAATTCTTAGGAACAGTGTGTCCGGATGGTCTAAATGATCATTATGAATTATTATGCTTTATTTAGGCTTTAACATATTGTACATCTGTAAAGGATTTGCACTCGCAATTAAGTTTTTTAGTTTTTTGTCACTTGTGAAGGTTCTCATCCACTTTCACTTCATATTTCGCTCATATAAAACTCTCACATCTCTAGTGAATTGGAAGACAAGTAGTTTCTACTAAGAGCATTATTTTTTGGAATTTACACATGGTGGTTCCACCAGTCACATCTTCTTAGACACACTCCATTTTATTCCGACTACGTCTGTTTTTACTTGTGCCGCAGTCCTCTTTCCATCATCACTGTTCTAGACCCTTTTCACTTTTTAAACCCCCTAGTTTCAGTAGACGCGCATGCGCCAAATCTTAACGGGAGAAGTTTTGGAGGCTTTTTTCAACATACACGGACTAAAAATAGCAGGTAAGATTCGTTCCGCTAATTTGCGGAGCAGTAACCTTGAAACCGCTGAACCTTTTTGCGTCACAGCAACCGAGAGCAATCTCTCTGGTCGCTTCTTTTACAGACACGGCATTTTGCGCATTTCCGGAGCAGCGTCCGCCGCTCTCGACAACAAACACTTGAAGAGGGTGAGTCTATAATACACGTAACATTTGCAGCTTGATTTTCTGTAACACATTACGGCTAACGCAACCTGCCCTTCTAATCAAATATAACCTCTTGCAGACGGTTAGTCCATTATTGCCCAGAGACCTTTTTCCAACACTTGGTAACGCCGATATTCTCGGTAAGCTTGAAACATAATTTTGCGTTCTCACTTTTGGGTGATACCCCATTTTTCTCTTTCTTTGAACCGCATCACCGCATGGGAATCTTTCTACAGGTTTTCCTGTCTTCCCCTAATTTCCTTTATTTCGAGTGCAAATTCTACAACATTCCATTGTCATTACAAATATGTCTAACAGCACATATGTGCCTTTTGTTGTAGTTCCGTATGGAGGTCAAGAAGAACACAACACAAGATATTTTCTAAATTGTTTACTGTTAGTGTTGTACGTATTTATCCCCTGACGAAGGGTAGGCATTACCCGAAATGCATTGGGATTTTTAACATTGTATGTTTTCTTTAGTTTGAATAGCTATGCATTGTTATAAGTGATGTGAAACTTCAAATGCATACCAAATATCTTGAATTATAAAACACAAACAATATATTTTGTTTCTAAACAATCATGGTGTTTCTGTATTTCGAATACTAAATCATGTTTTGTTTGCGTTTCATGTAAATTTACATTTGACAAATACTTTGCTTTACGAATATTGAGACCTTAGGTCTTAGCTGTGATTCACATAGGCTCTGGTTTTCCAGAACCTCCCTTTTTCTCATGTTATACTCTGGGATGTAGACTCACACCCCTTTTATGTGAAAGCACGCTAAAAACACTATAAAATAGCTATAGAATACTCACACGCTTGAATACACATATAGGTGTGCAGACTCACTCAACCACTGTAGAATCTCCAGACTTTTGCCATGCTTACCTTGGATTTTGGGCAGAAAGCTAGGCTGGCATCATGATGAAGGAAGAGATATGTCCTCCAACCGGGATGAGGACCCCGCTTAATCTGTCAGACGTTTGCCTTGAAAAATCCCATGAAATGGGGCTATCTCATTTTTGATGATTATAGATCAAAAGAATCTTACCTGTTGAAGACATCATAGTGATGATTCATCTTGACAATCATAATACTTTGATGATAGAAATCTGTCGCATCTCTCTTGATCATTGGTAAGGGTTCTTCTTCTAAACCAGAGACTCTTTACAGTAGCTTTTAGAAAAACGGAATATTTTGTTTATCTCAATCACCTTCAATCTACAGATTTTTCCGTTCTCTTTCCTTTCGAAAATGCATCCAAAATGCACGTTCTTGATGCTGGGTGCGTAGTAATGACTCCCATAACTTTCTGTCATTTCTTTCATGGTTCCGCGCAGCAGCCATCCATTTGCCACCAATGCTGCCCAAGGTCTTTGTATCAAAGTTCCTTTCCTTTCTGTAAAATTGAAATTTGGAGCACCCCTGCTTATCCCCAAGCCAAGACAGAACATGAACTTTGGTCTGAAATCCTCCTTTGGGGTGATAAGACGTACCTTACAGTGTGCTCTAAGAACTGCTGACTTTGAGAGGGAGCTGCAGGTAATGTTCATGATTTTCATCGATCTGCTCCTGATCCCCACCCACACAAACTTTCTTGAGCGAGAGATAATTACAGCGCTGAAAGATACTTCAGCCACTCCTTCGATAGCTCAGTTGGTAGAGCGGAGGACTGTAGCATAAAGTCAGACATCCTTAGGTCGCTGGTTCAAATCCGGCTCGAAGGATTTTGTGCTTCGATTTCCATATCTTTCACTTTTATTCAAACAATACCTTCCATTGATTATGATCGAGACTTTGCAGTCCCTGGGTTTCAGGGATTCCTTGCATCCATCAAACAGCTTGAGTGCAAAAGTGGGGATGTAGCTCAGTGGTAGAGCGCATGCTTCGCATGTATGAGGTCCCGGGTTCAATCCCCGGCATCTCCAGGAGCCTCTGTTCCTTATCTTGGCTTTTTTCCAGAAGGCTAGCCTGCCATCATGCAGAAAGAAGAAGTTTGTCATGCAGTTGGGGTGAGAGCCCCACTTAAATAGTCAGACATTTGCTTTGGAAAAATCTTTGAACTAGGCATAGTTTGCGCATTTCAAGAAAATCTGAGATTTTTGCATTCCAAAAGAAGGAAATAAATGCCCTCTCTGAGGATCGAACTCAGGACCTTCAGATTATGAGACTGACGCGCTGCCTACTGCGCTAAGAAGGCTGTATATAGCCATCTGTACATAAGACCATGAAGATCATCCAGGTACAAGGTTGAAGGATTTTCCTGACTGACATTGTAAACTGCAGAGTCGAATGGCGTGATGTGGCAGTCAGTGCAATGCAGGGTTTCCAATCATACAGTCAAATCTTGCAGGAGTGGGGATGTAGCTCAGTGGTAGAGTGCATGCTTTGCATGTATGAGGTCCCGGGTTCAATCCCCGGCATCTCCAGGAGCCTCTGTTCCTTATCTTGGCTTTTTTCCAGAAGGCTAGCCTGCCATCATGCAGAAAGAAGAAGTTTGTCATGCAGTTGGGGTGAGAGCCCCACTTAAATAGTCAGACATTTGCTTTGGAAAAATCTTTGAACTAGGCATAGTTTGCGCATTTCAAGAAAATCTGAGATTTTTGCATTCCAAAAGAAGGAAATAAATGCCCTCTCTGAGGATCAAACTCAGGACCTTCAGATTATGAGACTGACGCGCTGCCTACTGCGCTAAGAAGGCTGTATATAGCCATCTGTACATAAGACCATGAAGATCATCCAGGTACAAGGTTGAAGGATTTTCCTGACTGACATTGTAAACTGCAGAGTCGAATGGCGTGATGTGGCAGTCAGTGCAATGCAGGGTTTCCAATCATACAGTCAAATCTTGCAGGAGTGGGGATGTAGCTCAGTGGTAGAGTGCATGCTTTGCATGTATGAGGCCCCGGGTTCAATCCCCGGCATCTCCAGACTTTTGCCATGCTTACCTTGGATTTTGGGCAGAAAGCTAGGCTGGCATCATGATGAAGGAAGAGATATGTCCTCCAACCGGGATGAGGACCCCGCTTAATCTGTCAGACGTTTGCCTTGAAAAATCCCATGAAATTGAGGAAATATGAATTTTGTGATCAGTTATGTCCCCTATCGTAGACCCCAACGGCTCCATGTGCATGCTATAAGTACATGTATGTTCCCTCCAGTTCCAGTTTTGAAGACGCAAATACATGTGCGTCCACCGTCAACATGTCCTCTTTCAGATCCGCCATGAATGGGTCAGATATTCCATTCCTAAGTATGAAAGGCCACCGACTTTATGTGGTTCACTTTCCACATTTTACAGATTCAGGCGAGTAGGCCCTGAATTCTGTCATCAAGCCTTTTCCTGCCTTCTGCCTCTGAAAGCTCCAGTCTGAGCCTGCATCTGTATCCATGAACTTTGTCCTACTCCCTGCACGGCTAACGGTGCCTGATCCAGCCTGTCGCCTGCCAAAAACTGTATTTCACCTTCAAGATTATCTACTCCGCTCCTCATCCGATGCATTCCTGTCTAGTAGTTTAGGTAAACATTCCTCCAGCTACCGTGCAAAGGGCCAGGCCTCGCTGTCCTCATACAAGTAATTCATAGGCCCCGTTACCATGGAATATTCCTACCCCCTCGCATCTCATGTAGACACTTAGACGCTTGTACACGCACTAACAGTCAGTATAGAATAGATTCTATCCTAGAGACCTTTCCTTTTGGATAACACAGTTCTTTAAACATAGGATATTAGATATGATTTGGGATTAGGTTGACATAACCCCCAGACTTTTGTCTCCACATGTAGAGCTAAATGTCAAGTCCCCTTCACCCTCTAGTTGCACGTCAATCACACGTCATGCGGCTGCGCGCGAATCTCTGGCAAATATTTCTGCTGACATTGCAGGATTCTTTTATGGATCCACCCACTTGTGACATTATGTATAATGACGTTTATTAAATTACGCCCATATGACCGCCTCTATTAGTTACGTATGCACAGTTTATCTGTATTATCAGCTGTTACGCCTCTTGCATCTGTTCCTCTGTAATGCATTTCCTATAAAACCTATCTGTCAATAATGTATGCCCCTTCCTTCCTGAACTTTCGTGGTGATGGAATAGAAAGCCTACAATTCGAATTGTATTCCTTTGTATAGGAATAAAGCCTTTTAAAACCTCTAATACCACGGATTCTGCCTCTTATATTTACTGAGTTATTCTTAATAGACTTTACCGCATAAAAAATAGTACCGGTAATGAAATATTTACCACATAAATTGGCGCCCGAATAGGGACACTTTCTCATCTCACGCGCCGGCGGTGCGTTGCAGGCCCGGTCTCCTGCCACAGCTGAACGGACAAAAACGCGTACCTGCAGGATTTCCTGTATCTCCCTCCGGCCAAGCGGGGACGACTGAGGCTGCGATCAACACCCAGACGAGGCGGTGAGAAGTGCGAAGTATCCCGACCAGAGCCTAGCTGAGAGAGCAAGATCCGAGGTATACAGAGGCCCACCAGGTTCCGAAGTTCCGAGTCCAATCAAGTCGGGTCCAGTCCGGTCCAGTTTCAGTTCCGTTTCCGAGGCCTTCCGTTCCGAGCTACCCGGTGAGTACCATTACCGGGGAGGCATTTAACGTGCACATAATCTGTGCCGGTCAAGACGGGTTTGGGTACACAAATCTGGTCTGCACTGTTTTAGCAGTGTATCTGTACTGTTTAGCAGTATATATAGTATGTCTAGCATATAAATAAGTATTATCTAGTGTCAGTATTATGTCAGTAACTAGTTTTCTATTAGTTATCATCGTTCGTTAAAACTGTTAAGTGTTAAATGTTTTAATACGTTCTATATATTGTGGTGTGAATGACTGTTCATTATTGTATTTATTGTATAAAGTGTGTTCTAGTAATAAGGTCTAAAAATGCCGCTCTTTTCGAAACTAAGACAGATCAAAACCAGAAAAGGGGTACTCGAAGAAGCTGTTCCCATCCCACCTAGGGACACTCCAGGGTACTTTATGTATCATAAGCATGGCCTAGATGCCGTATTATTTCTTGATTTATGGGTGGACTACACCAAGGATTTGCCAGAAAATCAGAGATGGCCCGCAGCGGGGACCTGGGATGCAGATTGCATCATGAGAGTAGAAGAAGAATTATGGAAAAAGAAAGCCAGACAGTCCCAGAAAGATGCCATTGAATTATGGCGTAAAGAATCATATAGACGTACAGAAAAAGCGCTCAGACAGGAAGAGAAAGGTAGAGAGAATTCAAATAAAATCCGAGAAAATCTATTACTTGAGGAAGGTAACCGAGTAAAATCAGAACAAGTGGATAGACAAAGAAACACTCTTATGAATGGTATGTATCCTCTTCTGACCGAAGGGTTACCTAAGGCTACCCCGGAAATACCAAAAGACTTAACTCCTCCATTGCTCCCGATAAAAACACATCCCAAAACAGCAAAGGACGTTTTCCTTTCCTCCTATTTAGATGACGTAGCTCCCGAGTATGCTAATGCCATACCACACATACCGCTTGCCAATGGTGTTCAACACCAAGAGCATCCGTCTGTACCCCCGCAACCACAAACTCCTACGCAAGTCCCAACAGGTCCGTCCGTTTCTACAGTTTTTCCCGCATCTACAATTTCTATCCTACGCCCAACGAATCCTTTCGTGTCTAGCACTTCAGACGGTGCTACAGGAGGTACGACAGACATGTTTGCCACCCCGCCGCGAAATAAACAGACCCTTAGAGATTTAGCACTCCAACGTACACCCCAACTAGCGACATCGGACATGTTTAAAGAACAGCTTGTGGATTGTAGATACGACCAAGTACCAGGTAGACAGGACAAATTGCTCATATCATCACTACGTATACGACGAGCTACATTATATTTAATGACGATACCAGGAATGAGTGAACACCTAGACGAAATATATCGCTTTGTCCAAACAGGGCGAGGTCCAGAAAGTATTAACGAAGCTATGGAATACCAGAAAGTGGATGTCCAAAGACAACTACTACGTTTTTTCATAAATTGCGTAATTAGGAATCAAGACAGGCCTGGGGCAGATCACGATACCATGCAAAGACTTGTCAAATGGGGTCAAAACATATCAGAAGAGAAACATGATAGACAGGCGTGTATAATCGCCATGTGTCGAAAGATCCGCAAGGAAGTAGAACGAATACATAAAGAAAGACGAGAAACAGACAGAGTAGAATCAGAAGAAGAGGAGGAGCAAGAATCAGAGCAATTAGAAACGATAGCTTATGTAGGTAGAGGAAGACCCCATAATAATAGCAGAGGTTTTAACGACCCGATACGTCCGATACGTCCAGAACATAATAGACATTTTCCAAACCCTATGTTAAATACAAGATCCCCTGAACACCTATTCCAAGCCGCTGATAAATTACTCCGAGATCGAAGGGGGTACCACATGCTCGATTCCATGGACGAACAAGAATTAGCCAGGTCAGCAGTACAATGGGCTGACAGTCCCGGCGAATACAATGATGATGTACTTGCACACACGTTTCTGAATCTTGATCCATACGAACAGCGTTTAGCTAGTATATACATGATTCAACACCTCCTTATATTATATAAAAGCCAACACTCCGATCCAGGACCTTTACCTGACATATTGACAGAACTACTCACGAACATATGGAGAGGGTCAGGTACTGATTTGATTAAGGAAATTCTAGAATCCCGAAACCAATATTTAACTTTCGTATGCCCAGAACACGTTCCAGTTCCCATCATGGGAAGAAGAATGTATCACATAGATAGACAGAACCTGTTACGCGAAGTACACCCAATCAGAGGTGACGGTAATAATTTTACACGCGTGTTTGTGTACACGCCTATAACTAAACTAGAATTATTAGAAATGAAGAAAGTAGTACCCAGCCATGACAAGGACCCAGCAGGTTTCCACCGTGAGATAAAAGACATGTTACTCATGGGAGAGTATACCTACCCCGACATTATGAAAATATTAAAAGTCCTATTACCCGCCGGTGTTTATGAGAAACTCAAAGAAAAGGAATGGGAGGTGGGAGACCAAAAGATAGATTGGACAGCATTGGAAAACGAAGAAAGGGCCCGAGCTGCAGGAGCAGGGCTTGGGGAGAAGACTACAGCACTAGCAGGATTACTAGTACAGGTACTGCCACGTTTATTAACTACGAAAAAGGAAGACTGGGGTGCAATCTCAGCCTGTAAACAAAAGCCAGATGAAGACACTAGTGATTTCTATTCCCGATTTGAAAAATGTTTTGGTATAAATAGTGGCATAAAAGCCAGTAGCGAGTCATATCCACATCTGTTTGTGACAAAATTAGTTGAAAATTCTCTGCTGCAAATCAAGAATAGAGTATTGAAATTCGAAAGTACCTTGCAAGGTAATACCCCATCACAGATGTTACAGATGTTACAATATCACCACAATAGAATTAGAGAAGAACAAGAACATGAACAAAGACGTATGAAAGATACAAAAATGAAAATGCTCGTTGCACAGTCAGTTCCAGCCGATGGTCATCAAAGGGGTGATTCCGCAGGTCCAACGAAAGGGACATGCAACTATTGTAAACAACAAGGTCATTATATACACGATTGTCCAGTCCTGAAACATAATATTGCCACAGGTAGAACCCAGGAGAGACCACGTCCACCTAGACAGGATCAGAATCAACAACAAATCCCTCAGCATGCACAACCTAGGTTAGCTCCGCAACAATTAGCTCCGCAGCAGGCAGCTCCACAACAGATCGTAGCACCACCACAAGCGCAGCCTATTGCTGCAATACAAGCAACGACACAACAGATGTATCAGTATGCACAAGCAGATTATCCCGATTATCAGCGATACACATGAAATAGCCTAGAGAGGGAAGTTGGCTTACCCCTTATCGAGGTTCCTGTAGACCAAGAGGGACCTTATGTACATAGTGAACTATTAGGGGAAGACAGAAAGTTTTTACTTGATACAGGGGCAAGCAGAACAACTATAAGACGCAGTGAAGTTCCAGGGGCACCCCTCTCAGGCTCACAGAATATTTCCCTTGGATTCTCAGGAAAACCCATAATTAATGACGTAACACAACCTCTTCCACTCACGATTGGTCCATTGACACGTACTACAGATTTATTGCTTACTAAATCATGTCCAGAAAACTTGTTAGGTATAAAAACATTGAAAGCTCTAGGAGCTATAATATGTTGTTCTCCGGAAGGAGTACGATTATTTCTACGTGACTTCAAAGGTCACTACGTATCTAGAGACATGGATCACCGACTGCAGAATTTACCTACACATTTATGGGCACAAGGCCCCACTGATGTTGGTTGCATGAACATTACACCATATCGAGTTACACTGAAAACAGGAGTAGTACTACCACGAATGCGACAATACAAGTTACCACCAGATGCTGTAGTGGCTTTGCTGCAAATCATTGACGAGCTCATTGCACAAGGAGTAGTTGTCGAAACCGACTCCAATGTATGTAATTCCCCGATAATTCCGATTCTTAAAAGAACGGATCCAAAGGCACCACCAGTATATCGATTAGTTATTGATCTGCGCGAATTAAATAAATGTATTGTACCACAATACCCTGTGGTCCCAGATATCTCTTCATTACTCACAGCTATTGACTCAGAAGCAACGTTCTTCACTGTAATTGTTCTCAAGAATGCTTTCTTTAGTGTCCCAATAGATCCGGAAAGTCAATATCTGTTCGGATTCAGTTTAAATGGACGAAGTTTTAAATTCACACGCGCACCTCAAGGATTTACAGAAAGCCCCAGCATCTATAGCCAAGCACTGAAACGAGAACTTGACAGTATCCACATGCCAGTTAACACTGCCTTGCTTCAATATGTCGATGATCTGCTGATCACCGCCCGAAGCGAACCTGAATGTGAAAAAGCGTCACTGACGGTTTTGAAATTTCTGGCCGACAAGGGGCACAAGGTGTCCCCTTTTAAGCTGCAATTCTGTGTCCAGCGAGTTGTTTACCTTGGGCACTCGCTGTCCAAGGAGGGAAGGCAGCTTACATCCGACCGCATCCAGTTAATTGCTAACATGTCAGCACCCAAGACACAAAAGGAGGTGCGGGCTTTTATAGGCCTCACTTCATACTGTAGGCAGTGGATCCCTCAATATGCATTTCTAGCAAAACCACTCATCCAGTTGACAACACAGGAGGCAGCCACATCGACTGTCCTCCCTTGGACTCAAGAACATACACACGCCTTTGAAAGCTTAAAGAAAGCTTTATGCCAAGCACCTGTTTTAGCAACACCATGTTACAATAAACAGTTTACACTCTTTGTTACAGAACGCGAAGGTACTGCCTTGTCAGTACTCCCTCAGGAACAAGCAGGATCACACAAACCATGTGCTTATTTCTCTAGTACATTAGATCCAGTAGCTCAGGCTCTTCCTGCGTGCCTGAAATCGGTGGCAGCGACAGCTTTAGCTATCAGACAAAGCGATGCCATAGTGTTAGGACACCAATTGACAGTACAAGTACCACACGCAGTAGAGGTTCTTTTGAACCGCACACAAACACAACACTTGACTATAGCGAGACTCACCGGTTACGAATTGACATTGTTTCAGCCACACATAGAAATCAGACGTTGTAATACGTTAAATCCTGCCACACTGTTACCAGTGGGCGGAACAGATCCATTGGCACATGATTGTGTCGAAGTCATTACTATCACGACGAAACCCAGACAAGACTTGACAGATATCCCTTTGTCAGATCCAGACTTGACATTGTATGTAGATGGGTCATGTATGAGAACAAGTACAGGAGAGTTAGTGGCCGCTTACGCAGTCACAACAGACACTGAAGTCATTGAAACAAATTGCATTAACACTTTGTCAGCTCAAGCAGCAGAGCTCATCGCTCTGACACAAGCCTGTATTCAAGCCAAAAATAAGAAAGTCAACATATACACGGATTCACGTTATGCATTCGGAGTCGTCCATGACTTCGGCGTACTGTGGCGAGAGAGAGGTTATTTAACTTCTCACGGTGCCCACATCCAACACGGACCCCTCATTCAAGCCCTATTAGACGCGATTCATCTACCTACTGCAATATCGATTATGAAATGCAAAGCCCATACAAAAATTACCGATATAATTTCTCAGGGTAATGACCTAGCTGACAGAACAGCTAAACAGACTGCTCAGAATCAGACTCACACAACTGACATGACAAAGACAATAGTTCCGACACCAACACATTGCATGACAGTTAAGGATCCCGCCCTTGATGTAATTGACATACAGACACATGCTACACCAGAAGAAATAAAGAAATGGACTGAATTAGGAGGGATCCAAACGGATCAAGGATGGATGAAGAAGGAAAAATCTATATGGTTTCTTCCCGACTCCATGGTTCAAGTTATCATTAACACAATACATAGTCCAGCGCACCTAGGAGAAAAAGCTATGCTAGACAGCATTCAATACATTTGGTTCAACAAACACTTGCGAGCAGCAGCTAAACAAAAAGTTCGTACCTGTATGATATGTTGTCAGTTTAATCCAGGTAAAAGCATCCCCGTAGAGCAGGGTGGATTTCAACCTCCCGATCATGCTTTTGAAGTCCTCCAGATGGATTATATCCAGATGGAACGATGTCGAGGATTCAAATATGTTCTCGTAGTTGTCTGTGCTCTTTCCCGTTGGACAGAAGCCTACCCGGTTTCAGATTACACTGCCCCGACTACTGCCAAACAGTTAGTTCGAGAATTCTTCCCACGGTACGGTTTACCACGTGTTGTCTACTCAGATAATGGCCAGCCGTTCTCATCCGAATTAATGAAACACGTTTCCCTTCTGTTAGGCTACCAATGGAAATTCCACTGTGTCCGACATCCCGAGGCAGCAGGTCTCGTGGAACGCCATAATCAAACTCTGAAAATTAGATTGTCCAAAATATGTAGAGAAAAAGGTGTCGATTGGATAGTAGCCTTACCAGTTGCGCTCTTTTACATGAGAATGGTAGCACATTCTCGAACAGGGCTATCCCCGTACGAGGTGATCTTCGGTAGACCACCAAATATGTGGGGGACGCCTATACCTCGCAAAATCACTGATGTTGACTGTAATATGCTGACAGATTACCTGGCTTCCTTGATGTCTGCACTACAATCTTGTCGTTCACAGGTAGCCGCAGCTTTTCCCGATAATACTGAGGTGAAGCCCCATGACGTGGTTCCTGGTGACCTGGTTTTGGTCAGGAATTTCGACCGGAAGACCCAACTGGAGCCTAGGTGGAAGTCGCCAAAGTTGGTTCTACTAACTACAAGGACAGCCGTGAAGATCGAGGGACGGAAAGGGTGGTTGCACTCGAGTCATATCAAGAAATTTTATGGACTACCATCCAGTGTGAATACTCAACCCTGTATTCCCTCACAGACAGACTCAAAGCTCCCCTTGGTTGAGCAGTCAAAACCAGAACTGTACAAACTAAAATTGAGGTCTAGCAAGTCAGACAATTTGATTGTTTAAGTCCTCTCCAAGGTGAATCGGTTGAATTTGTCTCTGACATGTATCCTCTAGACCGGAATAGAGAAAGAAATCAACAGATGCAGCTTAAGAAGCATGCGTATTGTAAATCACTTCGTAGTCACTGCACAGTAACATTATTAATTTTGTTTTTTCTAAGTCTTCTGATTATCTTTTCCAGCATACTATTGCACATGTATTACCCTATTCTTAAGCGTGCTTACAATGTAAATGCAGAACATTCTTTTAGCGAATTACCTCCGCATGAGTTGTCCTATAGATTTGCGCTGCGCAACAACACATTTATCAGTATGTTACATCATTCCCATAAGACCAGCAATGCCACAAATTGTTGGATATGTGGCCGACTCCCTCCCTATCAGAACTATAAGGGAGTTTTGCCCCTCTTTCCCTATCCGTTCACACACAATGGCTCCTGTGGAGCATGGTTTAGTTTGATTAATTCCCTAGATTCAAATTCCGCAGTTTATCAAGACAACTGGGTATGGGGAAACCTGAACCTAGTTTTGCTTAAAGTCTGCTACCCTAACAAGGAGGGACTTCCCAAAAGAACAGGAACTGATCTAGAAAATGAAGTATATGGATTAGGTAATTTTACACTTAACCTCATGATCCTGAACGTTGAATCTGAAGCTACACCAATCTTGCCCGCCATGTCAGTATTCCCAGTAAAAGGGGAATTATGTATAAGAAAGAATGGTTCCATACACATGGGCCATAGTAAATGCACCACTGTAATAAAATTCAGTGATCAAGGCAAGTCTACATTTAGAGCTTCCCATCATTCCTACTTCATATGTGGCCAGACCGCAAATATATGTCTACCTTTAGATTGGGACGGTACCTGTTACATAGCATTCCTTCTACCACCTGTTTTCCTAGCTCCTCTTGATTATCATAGAAATACCCATTTAGTACACAATAGACAGCAGAGAGATCTCCCAATTGTCGATTACACTGAAACAGCATGGGAAAAATACACAGATTTCAATAAAGGTTTCTTTCCCTATATAGGTACAGTCACTAATAGTAAGCTGATACGTAGATTAACCAGAACCCTTGAAGCAGTAGTGAACGAAACTATTTCCGCCTTAGGCAATTTAACAGAAGAGCAGTCTGCTATGCGGATTGTTGTGCTTCAAAATCGTCTTGTCCTTGACGTCATCCTGGCCGATAGGGGCGGAGCTTGTAGGGTCATCGGATCAAGTTGCTGCATTTTCATACCAGAAAATTTGCCGTCAGTATATAAAGCCATAACTCGCCTTCATAAGATTATAAGCCAGATACACCAGAGTCCAGGCACCTGGACTTGGTCCGGTTGGTTCTGGGGCGTGTTGTCAGCCTGGGGATGGAGAATTCTATCCTTCCTAGGTATTGGCTTTCTCATACTATTCAGTTGCTGCTTATGTCTACAATGTGGGCCAGCGATTTGTGGTCTGTGTGCCACCTCGTGTATCCCACATCCAAGTTTTCGTTCAAGATCCCGGAAGAAGAAAGAAGAACAAATGATGCTATATGAACAGATCGATGGATTGATGAAGATCGATATCTCCTGAGGGTCCGTAGGGGACAAGGAGGGAATGAGGAAATATGAATTTTGTGATCAGTTATGTCCCCTATCGTAGACCCCAACGGCTCCATGTGCATGCTATAAGTACATGTATGTTCCCTCCAGTTCCAGTTTTGAAGACGCAAATACATGTGCGTCCACCGTCAACATGTCCTCTTTCAGATCCGCCATGAATGGGTCAGATATTCCATTCCTAAGTATGAAAGGCCACCGACTTTATGTGGTTCACTTTCCACATTTTACAGATTCAGGCGAGTAGGCCCTGAATTCTGTCATCAAGCCTTTTCCTGCCTTCTGCCTCTGAAAGCTCCAGTCTGAGCCTGCATCTGTATCCATGAACTTTGTCCTACTCCCTGCACGGCTAACGGTGCCTGATCCAGCCTGTCGCCTGCCAAAAACTGTATTTCACCTTCAAGATTATCTACTCCGCTCCTCATCCGATGCATTCCTGTCTAGTAGTTTAGGTAAACATTCCTCCAGCTACCGTGCAAAGGGCCAGGCCTCGCTGTCCTCATACAAGTAATTCATAGGCCCCGTTACCATGGAATATTCCTACCCCCTCGCATCTCATGTAGACACTTAGACGCTTGTACACGCACTAACAGTCAGTATAGAATAGATTCTATCCTAGAGACCTTTCCTTTTGGATAACACAGTTCTTTAAACATAGGATATTAGATATGATTTGGGATTAGGTTGACATAACCCCCAGACTTTTGTCTCCACATGTAGAGCTAAATGTCAAGTCCCCTTCACCCTCTAGTTGCACGTCAATCACACGTCATGCGGCTGCGCGCGCATCTCTGCCAAATATTTCTGCTGACATTGCAGGATTCTTTTATGGATCCACCCACTTGTGACATTATGTATAATGACGTTTATTAAATTACGCCCATATGACCGCCTCTATTAGTTACGTATGCACAGTTTATCTGTATTATCAGCTGTTACGCCTCTTGCATCTGTTCCTCTGTAATGCATTTCCTATAAAACCTATCTGTCAATAATGTATGCCCCTTCCTTCCTGAACTTTCGTGGTGATGGAATAGAAAGCCTACAATTCGAATTGTATTCCTTTGTATAGGAATAAAGCCTTTTAAAACCTCTAATACCACGGATTCTGCCTCTTATATTTACTGAGTTATTCTTAATAGACTTTACCGCATAAAAAATAGTACCGGTAATGAAATATTTACCACAAAATAGGGCTATCTCATTTTTGATGATTATAGATCAAACGAATCCTACTTGTTGAAGACATCATAGTGATGATTCATCTTGACAATCATAATGCTTTGATGAAAGAAATCTGTCGCATCTCTCTTGATCATTGGTAAGGGTTCTTCTTCTAAACCAGAGACTCTTTACAGTAGCTTTTAGAAAACCGGAATATTTTGATTATCTCAATCACCTTCAATCTACAGATTTTTCCGTTCTCTTTCCTTTCGAAAATGCATCCAAAATGCACGTTCTTGATGCTGGGTGCGTAGTAATGACTCCCATAACTTTCTGTCATTTCTTTCATGGTTCCGCGCAGCCATCCATTTGCCACCAATGCTGCCCAAGGTCTTTGTATCAAAGTTCCTTTCCTTTCTGTAAAATTGAAATTTGGAGCACCCCTGCTTATCCCCAAGCCAAGACAGAACATGAACTTTGGTCTGAAATCCTCCTTTGGGGTGATAAGACGTACCTTACAGTGTGCTCTAAGAACTGGTGACTTTGAGAGGGAGCTGCAGGTAATGTTCCTGATTTTCATCGATCTACTCCTGATCCCCACCCCCACAACCTTTCTTGAGCGAGAGATAATTGCAACGCTGAAAGATACTTCAGCCACTCCTTCGATAGCTCAGTTGGTAGAGCGGAGGACTGTAGCATAAAGTCAGACATCCTTAGGTCGCTGGTTCAAATCCGGCTCGAAGGATTTTGTGCTTCGATTTCCATATCTTTCACTTTTATTCAAACAATACCTTCCATTGGTTATGAAGCATTCCCAAGCTCCGATAAATATTGGAAAAGAAGTGTACTCTATCTGCTTTCAAAGCCAATTGTTGACATACTCATCTCTAGGCGAGGTGGGAAGAGATGTAAACAAGACTTGCTGATCAGAACTAATACCAAAGCATTGCATGGATAAATGTATGCACTTGGAAGACTTCCAACTGCAGTGCACCAAGGGAGCTGCTTGCCAGCCAATCACGCTTTGACTTGCCTACAGTTAGAGGGTCCACCGATGGGCAAGAAGGAATATCCAATGCAATCATCACCTGAAAGGCTGTACAAGCTGGAAAGTAGACCAACAGTTTACCCATTTGGAGAAATCCTGAGACGTTTTGCATTCCAAACTGAGCAAACAAAAGCCCTACTTGAGAATCGAGCTCTGGACCTTCTGATTACCAAACTGACGCTCTGCCCACTGTAGTAAGCATGCTCCACAAACCTAGAGTGCACTAAATATATGCTCCGTGAAGACAATCCAAACATAAGGCGTGAGCAATTTCATGCCTGAAGCTTTACATTCTAGTCTCAAATCGAGACTTTGCAGTCCCTGGGTTTCAGGAATTCCTTGCATCCATCAAACAGTTTGAGTGCAAAAGTGGGGATGTATCTCAGTGGTAGAGCGCATGCTTCGCATGTATGAGGTCCTGGGTTCAATCCCCGGCATCTCCAGGAGCCTTTGTTCCTTATCTTGGCTTTTTTCCAGAAGGCTAGCCTGCCATCATGCAGAAAGAAGAAGTTTGTCATGCAGTTGGGGTGAGAGCCCCACTTAAATAGTCAGACATTTGCTATGGAAAAATCTTTGAACTAGGCATAGTTTGCGCATTTCAAGAAAATCTGAGAATTTTGCATTCCAAAAGAAGGAAATAAATGCCCTCTCTGAGGATCGAACTCAGGACCTTCAGATTATAAGACTGACGCGCTGCCTACTGCGCTAAGAAGGCTGTATATAGGCATCTGTACATAAGACCATGAAGATCATCCAGGTACAAGGCTGAAGGATTTTCCTGACTGACATTGTATACTGCAGAGTCGAATGGGGTGATGTGGCCGTCGGTTCAATGCAGGGTTTCCAATCATACAGTCAAATCTTGCAGAAGTGGGGATGTAGCTCAGTGGTAGAGCGCATGCTTTGCATGTATGAGGCCCCGGGTTCAATCCCTGGCATCTCCAGACTTTTGCCATGCTTACCTTGGATTTTGGGCAGAAAGCTAGGCTGGCATCATGATGAAGGAAGAGATATGTCCTCCAACCGGGATAAGGACCCCGCTTAATCTGTCAGACGTTTGCCTTGAAAAATCCCATGAAATGGGGCTATCTCATTTTTGATGATTATAGATCAAAAGAATCCTACTTGTTGAAGACATCATAGTGATGATTCATCTTGACAACCATAATGCTTTGATGATAGAAATCTGTCGCATCTCTCTTGATCATTGGTAAGGGTTCTTCTTCTAAACCAGAGACTCTTTACAGTAGCTTTTAGAAAAACTGGATATTTTGTTTATCTCAATCACCTTCAATCTACAGATTTTTCCGTTCTCTTTCCTTTTGAAAATGCATCCAAAATGCACGTTCTTGATGCTGGGTGCGTAGTAATGACTCCCATAACTTTCTGTCATTTCTTTCATGGTTCCGCGCAGCCATCCATTTGCCACCAATGCTGCCCAAGGTCTTTGTATCAAAGTTCCTTTCCTTTCTGTAAAATTGAAATTTGGAGCACCCCTGCTTATCCCCAAGCCAAGACAGAACATGAACTTTGGTCTGAAATCCTCCTTTGGGGTGATAAGACGTACCTTACAGTGTGCTCTAAGAACTGGTGACTTTGAGAGGGAGCTGCAGGTAATGTTCATGATTTTCATCGATCTACTCCTGATCCCCACCCCCACAACCTTTCTTGAGCGAGAGATAATTGCAGCGCTGAAAGATACTTCAGCCACTCCTTCGATAGCTCAGTTGGTAGAGCGGAGGACTGTAGCATAAAGTCAGACATCCTTAGGTCGCTGGTTCAAATCTGGCTCGAAGGATTTTCTGCTTCGATTTCCATATCTTTCACTTTTATTCAAACAATACCTTCCATTGGTTATGAAGCATTCCCAAGCTCCGATAAATATTGGAAAAGAAGTGTACTCTATCTGCTTTCAAAGCCAATAGTTGACATACTCATCTCTAGGCGAGGTGGTAAGAGATGTAAACAAGACTTTCTGATCAGAACTAATACCAAAGCATTGCATGGATAAATGTATGCACTTGGAAGACTTCCAACTGCAGTGCACCAAGGCAGCTGCTTGCCAGCCAATCACGCTTTGACTTGCCTACAGTTAGAGGGTCCACCGATGGGCAAGAAGGAATATCCAATGCAATCATCACCTGAAAGGCTGTACAAGCTGGAAAGTAGACCAATAGTTGACCCATTTGGAGAAATCCTGAGACGTTTTGCATTCCAAACTGAGCAAACAAAAGCCCTACTTGAGAATCGAGCTCTGGACCTTCTGATTACCAAACTGACTTTCTGCCCACTGTAGTAAGCATGCTCCACAAACCTAGAGTGCACTAAATATATGCTCCGTGAAGACAATCCAAACATAAGGCGTGAGCAATTTCATGCCTGAAGCTTTACATTCTAGTCTCAAATCGAGACTTTGCAGTCCCTGGGTTTCAGGAATTCCTTGCATCCATCAAACAGCTTGAGTGCAAAAGTGGGGATGTATCTCAGTGGTAGAGCGCATGCTTCGCACGTATGAGGTCCCGGGTTCAATCCCCGGCATCTCCAGGAGCCTCTGTTCCTTATCTTGGCTTTTTTCCAGAAGGCTAGCCTGCCATCATGCAGAAAGAAGAAGTTTGTCATGCAGTTGGGGTGAGAACCCCACTTAAATAGTCAGACATTTGCTTTGGAAAAATCTTTGAACTAGGCATAGTTTGCGCATTTCAAGAAAATCTGAGAATTTTGCATTCCAAAAGAAGGAAATAAATGCCCTCTCTGAGGATCAAACTCAGGACCTTCAGATTATGAGACTGACGCGCTGCCTACTGCGCTAAGAAGGCTGTATATAGGTATCTGTACATAAGACCATGAAGATCATTCAGGTACAAGGCTGAAGGATTTTCCTGACTGACATTGTATACTGCAGAGTCGAATGGGGTGATGTGGCCGTCGGTTCAATGCAGGGTTTCCAATCATACAGTCAAACCTTGCAGAAGTGGGGATGTAGCTCAGTGGTAGAGCGCATGCTTGGCATGTATGAGGCCCCTGGGTTCAATCCCCGGCATCTCCAGACTTTTGCCATGCTTACCTTAGATTTTGGGCCGAAAGCTAGGCTGGCATCATGATGAAGGAAGAGATATGTCCTCCAACCGGGATGAGGACCCCGCTTAATCTGTCAGACGTTTGCCTTGAAAAATCCCATGAAATGGGGCTATCTCATTTTTGATGATTATAGATCAAAAGAATCCTACTTGTTGAAGACATCAAAGTGATGATTCATCTTGACAACCATAATGCTTTGATGATAGAAATCTGTCGCATCTCTCTTGATCATTGGTAAGGGTTCTTCTTCTAAACCAGAGACTCTTTACAGTAGCTTTTAGAAAAACGGAATATTTTGTTTATCTCAATCACCTTCAATCTACAGATTTTTCCGTTCTCTTTCCTTTTGAAAATGCATCCAAAATGCACGTTCTTGATGCTGGGTGCGTAGTAATGACTCCCATAACTTTCTGTCATTTCTTTCATGGTTCCGCGCAGCCATCCATTTGCCACCAATGCTGCCCAAGGTCTTTGTATCAAAGTTCCTTTCCTTTCTGTAAAATTGAAATTTGGAGCACCCCTGCTTATCCCCAAGCCAAGACAGAACATGAACTTTGGTCTGAAATCCTCCTTTGGGGTGATAAGACGTACCTTACAGTGTGCTCTAAGAACTGGTGACTTTGAGAGGGAGCTGCAGGTAATGTTCATGATTTTCATCGATCTGCTCCTGATCCCCACCCCCACAACCTTTCTTGAGCGAGAGATAATTACAGCGCTGAAAGATACTTCAGCCACTCCTTCGATAGCTCAGTTGGTAGAGCGGAGGACTGTAGCATAAAGTCAGACATCCTTAGGTCGCTGGTTCAAATCCGGCTCGAAGGATTTTGTGCTTCGATTTCCATATCTTTCACTTTTATTCAAACAATACCTTCCATTGATTATGATCGAGGCTTTGCAGTCCCTGGGTTTCAGGGATTCCTTGCATCCATCAAACAGCTCGAGTGCAAAAGTGGGGATGTAGCTCAGTGGTAGAGCGCATGCTTCGCATGTATGAGGTCCCGGGTTCAATCCCCGGCATCTCCAGGAGCCTCTGTTCCTTATCTTGGCTTTTTTCCAGAAGGCTAGCCTGCCATCATGCAGAAAGAAGAAGTTTGTCATGCAGTTGGGGTTAGAGCCCCACTTAAATAGTCAGACATTTGCTTTGGAAAAATCTTTGAACTAGGCATAGTTTGCGCATTTCATGAAAATCGGAGAATTTTGCATTCCAAAAGAAGGAAATAAATGCCCTCTCTGAGGATCGAACTCAGGACCTTCAGATTATGAGACTGACGCGCTGCCTACTGCGCTAAGAAGGCTGTATATAGGCATCTGTACATAAGACCATGAAGATCATCCAGGTACAAGGCTGAAGGATTTTCCTGACTGACATTGTATACTGCAGAGTCGAATGGGGTGATGTGGCCGTCGGTTCAATGCAGGGTTTCCAATCATACAGTCAAATCTTGCAGAAGTGGGGATGTAGCTCAGTGGTAGAGCGCATGCTTTGCATGTATGAGGCCCCGGGTTCAATCCCCGGCATCTCCAGACTTTTGCCATGCTTACCTTGGATTTTGGGCAGAAAGCTAGGCTGGCATCATGATGAAGGAAGAGATATGTCCTCCAACCGGGATGAGGACCCCGCTTAATCTGTCAGACGTTTGCCTTGAAAAATCCCATGAAATGGGGCTATCTCATTTTTGATGATTATAGATCAAAAGAATCCTACTTGTTGAAGACATCAAAGTGATGATTCATCTTGACAACCATAATGCTTTGATGATAGAAATCTGTCGCATCTCTCTTGATCATTGGTAAGGGTTCTTCTTCTAAACCAGAGACTCTTTACAGTAGCTTTTAGAAAAACGGAATATTTTGTTTATCTCAATCACCTTCAATCTACAGATTTTTCCGTTCTCTTTCCTTTTGAAAATGCATCCAAAATGCACGTTCTTGATGCTGGGTGCGTAGTAATGACTCCCATAACTTTCTGTCATTTCTTTCATGGTTCCGCGCAGCCATCCATTTGCCACCAATGCTGCCCAAGGTCTTTGTATCAAAGTTCCTTTCCTTTCTGTAAAATTGAAATTTGGAGCACCCCTGCTTATCCCCAAGCCAAGACAGAACATGAACTTTGGTCTGAAATCCTCCTTTGGGGTGATAAGACGTACCTTACAGTGTGCTCTAAGAACTGGTGACTTTGAGAGGGAGCTGCAGGTAATGTTCATGATTTTCATCGATCTGCTCCTGATCCCCACCCCCACAACCTTTCTTGAGCGAGAGATAATTACAGCGCTGAAAGATACTTCAGCCACTCCTTCGATAGCTCAGTTGGTAGAGCGGAGGACTGTAGCATAAAGTCAGACATCCTTAGGTCGCTGGTTCATATCCGGCTCGAAGGATTTTGTGCTTCGATTTCCATATCTTTCACTTTTATTCAAACAATACCTTCCATTGATTATGATCGAGACTTTGCAGTCCCTGGGTTTCAGGGATTCCTTGCATCCATCAAACAGCTCGAGTGCAAAAGTGGGGATGTAGCTCAGTGGTAGAGCGCATGCTTCGCATGTATGAGGTCCCGGGTTCAATCCCCGGCATCTCCAGGAGCCTCTGTTCCTTATCTTGGCTTTTTTCCAGAAGGCTAGCCTGCCATCATGCAGAAAGAAGAAGTTTGTCATGCAGTTGGGGTGAGAGCCCCACTTAAATAGTCAGACATTTGCTTTGGAAAAATCTTTGAACTAGGCATAGTTTGCGCATTTCCAGAAAATCGGAGAATTTTGCATTCCAAAAGAAGGAAATAAATGCCCTCTCTGAGGATCGAACTCAGGACCTTCAGATTATGAGACTGACGCGCTGCCTACTGCGCTAAGAAGGCTGTATATAGGCATCTGTACATAAGACCATGAAGATCATCCAGGTACAAGGCTGAAGGATTTTCCTGACTGACATTGTATACTGCAGAGTCGAATGGGGTGATGTGGCCGTCGGTTCAATGCAGGGTTTCCAATCATACAGTCAAATCTTGCAGAAGTGGGGATGTAGCTCAGTGGTAGAGCGCATGCTTTGCATGTATGAGGCCCCGGGTTCAATCCCCGGCATCTCCAGACTTTTGCCATGCTTACCTTGGATTTTGGGCAGAAAGCTAGGCTGGCATCATGATGAAGGAAGAGATATGTCCTCCAACAGGGATGAGGACCCCGCTTAATCTGTCAGACGTTTGCCTTGAAAAATCCCATGAAATGGGGCTATCTCATTTTTGATGATTATAGATCAAAAGAATCCTACTTGTTGAAGACATCAAAGTGATGATTCATCTTGACAACCATAATGCTTTGATGATAGAAATCTGTCGCATCTCTCTTGATCATTGGTAAGGGTTCTTCTTCTAAACCAAAGACTCTTTACAGTAGCTTTTAGAAAAACTGAATATTTTGTTTATCTCAATCACCTTCAATCTACAGATTTTTCCGTTCTCTTTCCTTTTGAAAATGCATCCAAAATGCACGTTCTTGATGCTGGGTGCTTAGTAATGACTCCCATAACTTTCTGTCATTTCTTTCATGGTTCCGCGCAGCCATCCATTTGCCACCAATGCTGCCCAAGGTCTTTGTATCAAAGTTCCTTTCCTTTCTGTAAAATTGAAATTTGGAGCACCCCTGCTTATCCCCAAGCCAAGACAGAACATGAACTTTGGTCTGAAATCCTCCTTTGGGGTGATAAGACGTACCTTACAGTGTGCTCTAAGAACTGGTGACTTTGAGAGGGAGCTGCAGGTAATGTTAATGATTTTCATCGATCTGCTCCTGATCCCCACCCCCACAACCTTTCTTGAGCGAGAGATAATTACAGCGCTGAAAGATACTTCAGCCACTCCTTCGATAGCTCAGTTGGTAGAGCGGAGGACTGTAGCATAAAGTCAGACATCCTTAGGTCGCTGGTTCAAATCAGGCTCGAAGGATTTTGTGCTTCGATTTCCATATCTTTCACTTTTATTCAAACAATACCTTCCATTGATTATGATCGAGACTTTGCAGTCCCTGGGTTTCAGGGATTCCTTGCATCCATCAAACAGCTCAAGTGCAAAAGTGGGGATGTAGCTCAGTGGTAGAGCGCATGCTTCGCATGTATGAGGTCCCGGGTTCAATCCCCGGCATCTCTAGGAGCCTCTGTTCCTTATCTTGGCTTTTTTCCAGAAGGCTAGCCTGCCATCATGCAGAAAGAAGAAGTTTGTCATGCAGTTGGGGTTAGAGCCCCACTTAAATAGTCAGACATTTGCTTTGGAAAAATCTTTGAACTAGGCATAGTTTGCGCATTTCATGAAAATCGGAGAATTTTGCATTCCAAAAGAAGGAAATAAATGCCCTCTCTGAGGATCGAACTCAGGACCTTCAGATTATGAGACTGACGCGCTGCCTACTGCGCTAAGAAGGCTGTATATAGGCATCTGTACATAAGACCATGAAGATCATCCAGGTACAAGGCTGAAGGATTTTCCTGACTGACATTGTATACTGCAGAGTCGAATGGGGTGATGTGGCCGTCGGTTCAATGCAGGGTTTCCAATCATACAGTCAAATCTTGCAGAAGTGGGGATGTAGCTCAGTGATAGAGCGCATGCTTTGCATGTATGAGGCCCCGGGTTCAATCCCCGGCATCTCCAGACTTTTGCCATGCTTACCTTGGATTTTGGGCAGAAAGCTAGGCTGGCATCATGATGAAGGAAGAGATATGTCCTCCAACCGGGATGAGGACCCCGCTTAATCTGTCAGACGTTTGCCTTGAAAAATCCCATGAAATGGGGCTATCTCATTTTTGATGATTATAGATCAAAAGAATCCTACTTGTTGAAGACATCAAAGTGATGATTCATCTTGACAACCATAATGCTTTGATGATAGAAATCTGTCGCATCTCTCTTGATCATTGGTAAGGGTTCTTCTTCTAAACCAGAGACTCTTTACAGTAGCTTTTAGAAAAACGGAATATTTTGTTTATCTCAATCACCTTCAATCTACAGATTTTTCCGTTCTCTTTCCTTTTGAAAATGCATCCAAAATGCACGTTCTTGATGCTGGGTGCGTAGTAATGACTCCCATAACTTTCTGTCATTTCTTTCATGGTTCCGCGCAGCCATCCATTTGCCACCAATGCTGCCCAAGGTCTTTGTATCAAAGTTCCTTTCCTTTCTGTAAAATTGAAATTTGGAGCACCCCTGCTTATCCCCAAGACAGAACATGAACTTTGGTCTGAAATCCTCCTTTGGGGTGATAAGACGTACCTTACAGTGTGCTCTAAGAACTGGTGACTTTGAGAGGGAGCTGCAGGTAATGTTCATGATTTTCATCGATCTGCTCCTGATCCCCACCCCCACAACCTTTCTTGAGCGAGAGATAATTACAGCGCTGAAAGATACTTCAGCCACTCCTTCGATAGCTCAGTTGGTAGAGCGGAGGACTGTAGCATAAAGTCAGACATCCTTAGGTCGCTGGTTCATATCCGGCTCGAAGGATTTTGTGCTTCGATTTCCATATCTTTCACTTTTATTCAAACAATACCTTCCATTGATTATGATCGAGACTTTGCAGTCCCTGGGTTTCAGGGATTCCTTGCATCCATCAAACAGCTCGAGTGCAAAAGTGGGGATGTAGCTCAGTGGTAGAGCGCATGCTTCGCATGTATGAGGTCCCGGGTTCAATCCCCGGCATCTCCAGGAGCCTCTGTTCCTTATCTTGGCTTTTTTCCAGAAGGCTAGCCTGCCATCATGCAGAAAGAAGAAGTTTGTCATGCAGTTGGGGTGAGAGCCCCACTTAAATAGTCAGACATTTGCTTTGGAAAAATCTTTGAACTAGGCATAGTTTGCGCATTTCCAGAAAATCGGAGAATTTTGCAATCCAAAAGAAGGAAATAAATGCCCTCTCTGAGGATCGAACTCAGGACCTTCAGATTATGAGACTGACGCGCTGCCTACTGCGCTAAGAAGGCTGTATATAGGCATCTGTACATAAGACCATGAAGATCATCCAGGTACAAGGCTGAAGGATTTTCCTGACTGACATTGTATACTGCAGAGTCGAATGGGGTGATGTGGCCGTCGGTTCAATGCAGGGTTTCCAATCATACAGTCAAATCTTGCAGAAGTGGGGATGTAGCTCAGTGGTAGAGCGCATGCTTTGCATGTATGAGGCCCCGGGTTCAATCCCCGGCATCTCCAGACTTTTGCCATGCTTACCTTGGATTTTGGGCCGAAAGCTAGGCTGGCATCATGATGAAGGAAGAGATATGTCCTCCAACAGGGATGAGGACCCCGCTTAATCTGTCAGACGTTTGCCTTGAAAAATCCCATGAAATGGGGCTATCTCATTTTTGATGATTATAGATCAAAAGAATCCTACTTGTTGAAGACATCAAAGTGATGATTCATCTTGACAACCATAATGCTTTGATGATAGAAATCTGTCGCATCTCTCTTGATCATTGGTAAGGGTTCTTCTTCTAAACCAAAGACTCTTTACAGTAGCTTTTAGAAAAACTGAATATTTTGTTTATCTCAATCACCTTCAATCTACAGATTTTTCCGTTCTCTTTCCTTTTGAAAATGCATCCAAAATGCACGTTCTTGATGCTGGGTGCTTAGTAATGACTCCCATAACTTTCTGTCATTTCTTTCATGGTTCCGCGCAGCCATCCATTTGCCACCAATGCTGCCCAAGGTCTTTGTATCAAAGTTCCTTTCCTTTCTGTAAAATTGAAATTTGGAGCACCCCTGCTTATCCCCAAGCCAAGACAGAACATGAACTTTGGTCTGAAATCCTCCTTTGGGGTGATAAGACGTACCTTACAGTGTGCTCTAAGAACTGGTGACTTTGAGAGGGAGCTGCAGGTAATGTTAATGATTTTCATCGATCTGCTCCTGATCCCCACCCCCACAACCTTTCTTGAGCGAGAGATAATTACAGCGCTGAAAGATACTTCAGCCACTCCTTCGATAGCTCAGTTGGTAGAGCGGAGGACTGTAGCATAAAGTCAGACATCCTTAGGTCGCTGGTTCAAATCAGGCTCGAAGGATTTTGTGCTTCGATTTCCATATCTTTCACTTTTATTCAAACAATACCTTCCATTGATTATGATCGAGACTTTGCAGTCCCTGGGTTTCAGGGATTCCTTGCATCCATCAAACAGCTCGAGTGCAAAAGTGGGGATGTAGCTCAGTGGTAGAGCGCATGTTTCGCATGTATGAGGTCCCGGGTTCAATCCCCGGCATCTCCAGGAGCCTCTGTTCCTTATCTTGGCTTTTTTCCAGAAGGCTAGCCTGCCATCATGCAGAAAGAAGAAGTTTGTCATGCAGTTGGGGTGAGAGCCCCACTTAAATAGTCAGACATTTGCTTTGGAAAAATCTTTGAACTAGGCATAGTTTGCGCATTTCAAGAAAATCGGAGAATTTTGCATTCCAAAAGAAGGAAATAAATGCCCTCTCTGAGGATCGAACTCAGGACCTTCAGATTATGAGACTGACGCGCTGCCTACTGCGCTAAGAAGGCTGTATATAGGCATCTGTACATAAGACCATGAAGATCATCCAGGTACAAGGCTGAAGGATTTTCCTGACTGACATTGTATACTGCAGAGTCGAATGGGGTGATGTGGCCGTCGGTTCAATGCAGGGTTTCCAATCATACAGTCAAATCTTGCAGAAGTGGGGATGTAGCTCAGTGGTAGAGCGCATGCTTTGCATGTATGAGGCCCCGGGTTCAATCCCCGGCATCTCCAGACTTTTGCCATGCTTACCTTGGATTTTGGGCAGAAAGCTAGGCTGGCATCATGATGAAGGAAGAGATATGTCCTCCAACCGGGAAAAGGACCCCGCTTAATCTGTCAGACGTTTGCCTTGAAAAATCCCATGAAATGGGGCTATCTCATTTTTGATGATTATAGATCAAAAGAATCCTACTTGTTGAAGACATCAAAGTGATGATTCATCTTGACAACCATAATGCTTTGATGATAGAAATCTGTCGCATCTCTCTTGATCATTGGTAAGGGTTCTTCTTCTAAACCAAAGACTCTTTACAGTAGCTTTTAGAAAAACGGAATATTTTGTTTATCTCAATCACCTTCAATCTACAGATTTTTCCGTTCTCTTTCCTTTTGAAAATGCATCCAAAATGCACGTTCTTGATGCTGGGTGCTTAGTAATGACTCCCATAACTTTCTGTCATTTCTTTCATGGTTCCGCGCAGCCATCCATTTGCCACCAATGCTGCCCAAGGTCTTTGTATCAAAGTTCCTTTCCTTTCTGTAAAATTGAAATTTGGAGCACCCCTGCTTATCCCCAAGCCAAGACAGAACATGAACTTTGGTCTGAAATCCTCCTTTGGGGTGATAAGACGTACCTTACAGTGTGCTCTAAGAACTGGTGACTTTGAGAGGGAGCTGCAGGTAATGTTAATGATTTTCATCGATCTGCTCCTGATCCCCACCCCCACAACCTTTCTTGAGCGAGAGATAATTACAGCGCTGAAAGATACTTCAGCCACTCCTTCGATAGCTCAGTTGGTAGAGCGGAGGACTGTAGCATAAAGTCAGACATCCTTAGGTCGCTGGTTCAAATCAGGCTCGAAGGATTTTGTGCTTCGATTTCCATATCTTTCACTTTTATTCAAACAATACCTTCCATTGATTATGATCGAGACTTTGCAGTCCCTGGGTTTCAGGGATTCCTTGCATCCATCAAACAGCTCGAGTGCAAAAGTGGGGATGTAGCTCAGTGGTAGAGCGCATGTTTTGCATGTATGAGGTCCCGGGTTCAATCCCCGGCATCTCCAGGAGCCTCTGTTCCTTATCTTGGCTTTTTTCCAGAAGGCTAGCCTGCCATCATGCAGAAAGAAGAAGTTTGTCATGCAGTTGGGGTGAGAGCCCCACTTAAATAGTCAGACATTTGCTTTGGAAAAATCTTTGAACTAGGCATAGTTTGCGCATTTCAAGAAAATCGGAGAATTTTGCATTCCAAAAGAAGGAAATAAATGCCCTCTCTGAGGATCGAACTCAGGATCTTCAGATTATGAGACTGACGCGCTGCCTACTGCGCTAAGAAGGCTGTATATAGGCATCTGTACATAAGACCATGAAGATCATCCAGGTACAAGGCTGAAGGATTTTCCTGACTGACATTGTATACTGCAGAGTCGAATGGGGTGATGTGGCCGTCGGTTCAATGCAGGGTTTCCAATCATACAGTCAAATCTTGCAGAAGTGGGGATGTAGCTCAGTGGTAGAGCGCATGCTTTGCATGTATGAGGCCCCGGGTTCAATCCCCGGCATCTCCAGACTTTTGCCATGCTTACCTTGGATTTTGGGCAGAAAGCTAGGCTGGCATCATGATGAAGGAAGAGATATGTCCTCCAACCGGGAAGAGGACCCGCTTAATCTGTCAGACGTTTGCCTTGAAAAATCCCATGAAATGGGGCTATCTCATTTTTGATGATTATAGATCAAAAGAATCCTACTTGTTGAAGACATCAAAGTGATGATTCATCTTGACAACCATAATGCTTTGATGATAGAAATCTGTCGCATCTCTCTTGATCATTGGTAAGGGTTCTTCTTCTAAACCAAAGACTCTTTACAGTAGCTTTTAGAAAAACGGAATATTTTGTTTATCTCAATCACCTTCAATCTACAGATTTTTCCGTTCTCTTTCCTTTTGAAAATGCATCCAAAATGCACGTTCTTGATGCTGGGTGCTTAGTAATGACTCCCATAACTTTCTGTCATTTCTTTCATGGTTCCGCGCAGCCATCCATTTGCCACCAATGCTGCCCAAGGTCTTTGTATCAAAGTTCCTTTCCTTTCTGTAAAATTGAAATTTGGAGCACCCCTGCTTATCCCCAAGCCAAGACAGAACATGAACTTTGGTCTGAAATCCTCCTTTGGGGTGATAAGACGTACCTTACAGTGTGCTCTAAGAACTGGTGACTTTGAGAGGGAGCTGCAGGTAATGTTCATGATTTTCATCGATCTGCTCCTGATCCCCACCCCCACAACCTTTCTTGAGCGAGAGATAATTACAGCGCTGAAAGATACTTCAGCCACTCCTTCGATAGCTCAGTTGGTAGAGCGGAAGACTGTAGCATAAAGTCAGACATCCTTAGGTCGCTGGTTCATATCCGGCTCGAAGGATTTTGTGCTTCGATTTCCATATCTTTCACTTTTATTCAAACAATACCTTCCATTGATTATGATCGAGACTTTGCAGTCCCTGGGTTTCAGGGATTCCTTGCATCCATCAAACAGCTCGAGTGCAAAAGTGGGGATGTAGCTCAGTGGTAGAGCGCATGCTTCGCATGTATGAGGTCCCGGGTTCAATCCCCGGCATCTCCAGGAGCCTCTGTTCCTTATCTTGGCTTTTTTCCAGAAGGCTAGCCTGCCATCATGCAGAAAGAAGAAGTTTGTCATGCAGTTGGGGTGAGAGCCCCACTTAAATAGTCAGACATTTGCTTTGGAAAAATCTTTGAACTAGGCATAGTTTGCGCATTTCCAGAAAATCGGAGAATTTTGCATTCCAAAAGAAGGAAATAAATGCCCTCTCTGAGGATCGAACTCAGGACCTTCAGATTATGAGACTGACGCGCTGCCTACTGCGCTAAGAAGGCTGTATATAGGCATCTGTACATAAGACCATGAAGATCATCCAGGTACAAGGCTGAAGGATTTTCCTGACTGACATTGTATACTGCAGAGTCGAATGGGGTGATGTGGCCGTCGGTTCAATGCAGGGTTTCCAATCATACAGTCAAATCTTGCAGAAGTGGGGATGTAGCTCAGTGGTAGAGCGCATGCTTTGCATGTATGAGGCCCCGGGTTCAATCCCCGGCATCTCCAGACTTTTGCCATGCTTACCTTGGATTTTGGGCAGAAAGCTAGGCTGGCATCATGATGAAGGAAGAGATATGTCCTCCAACCGGGATAAGGACCCCGCTTAATCTGTCAGACGTTTGCCTTGAAAAATCCCATGAAATGGGGCTATCTCATTTTTGATGATTATAGATCAAAAGAATCCTACTTGTTGAAGACATCATAGTGATGATTCATCTTGACAACCATAATGCTTTGATGATAGAAATCTGTCGCATCTCTCTTGATCATTGGTAAGGGTTCTTCTTCTAAACCAGAGACTCTTTACAGTAGCTTTTAGAAAAACTGGATATTTTGTTTATCTCAATCACCTTCAATCTACAGATTTTTCCGTTCTCTTTCCTTTTGAAAATGCATCCAAAATGCACGTTCTTGATGCTGGGTGCGTAGTAATGACTCCCATAACTTTCTGTCATTTCTTTCATGGTTCCGCGCAGCCATCCATTTGCCACCAATGCTGCCCAAGGTCTTTGTATCAAAGTTCCTTTCCTTTCTGTAAAATTGAAATTTGGAGCACCCCTGCTTATCCCCAAGCCAAGACAGAACATGAACTTTGGTCTGAAATCCTCCTTTGGGGTGATAAGACGTACCTTACAGTGTGCTCTAAGAACTGGTGACTTTGAGAGGGAGCTGCAGGTAATGTTCATGATTTTCATCGATCTACTCCTGATCCCCACCCCCACAACCTTTCTTGAGCGAGAGATAATTACAGCGCTGAAAGACACTTCAGCCACTCCTTCGATAGCTCAGTTGGTAGAGCGGAGGACTGTAGCATAAAGTCAGACATCCTTAGGTCGCTGGTTCAAATCTGGCTCGAAGGATTTTGTGCTTCGATTTCCATATCTTTCACTTTTATTCAAACAATACCTTCCATTGGTTATGAAGCATTCCCAAGCTCCGATAAATATTGGAAAAGAAGTGTACTCTATCTGCTTTCAAAGCCAATTGTTGACATACTCATCTCTAGGCGAGGTGGGAAGAGATGTAAACAAGACTTGCTGATCAGAACTAATACCAAAGCATTGCATGGATAAATGTATGCACTTGGAAGACTTCCAACTGCAGTGCACCAAGGGAGCTGCTTGCCAGCCAATCACGCTTTGACTTGCCTACAGTTAGAGGGTCCACCGATGGGCAAGAAGGAATATCCAATGCAATCATCACCTGAAAGGCTGTACAAGCTGGAAAGTAGACCAACAGTTTACCCATTTGGAGAAATCCTGAGACGTTTTGCATTCCAAACTGAGCAAACAAAAGCCCTACTTGAGAATCGAGCTCTGGACCTTCTGATTACCAAACTGACGCTCTGCCCACTGTAGTAAGCATGCTCCACAAACCTAGAGTGCACTAAATATATGCTCCGTGAAGACAATCCAAACATAAGGCGTGAGCAATTGCATGCCTGAAGCTTTACATTCTAGTCTCAAATCGAGACTTTGCAGTCCCTGGGTTTCAGGAATTCCTTGCATCCATCAAACAGCTTGAGTGCAAAAGTGGGGATGTATCTCAGTGGTAGAGCGCATGCTTCGCATGTATGAGGTCCTGGGTTCAATCCCCGGCATCTCCAGGAGCCTTTGTTCCTTATCTTGGCTTTTTTCCAGAAGGCTAGCCTGCCATCAAGCAGAAAGAAGAAGTTTGTCATGCAGTTGGGGTGAGAGCCCCACTTAAATAGTCAGACATTTGCTATGGAAAAATCTTTGAACTAGGCATAGTTTGCGCATTTCAAGAAAATCTGAGAATTTTGCATTCCAAAAGAAGGAAATAAATGCCCTCTCTGAGGATCGAACTCAGGACCTTCAGATTATAAGACTGACGCGCTGCCTACTGCGCTAAGAAGGCTGTATATAGGCATCTGTACATAAGACCATGAAGATCATCCAGGTACAAGGCTGAAGGATTTTCCTGACTGACATTGTATACTGCAGAGTCGAATGGGGTGATGTGGCCGTCGGTTCAATGCAGGGTTTCCAATCATACAGTCAAACCTTGCAGAAGTGGGGATGTAGCTCAGTGGTAGAGCGCATGCTTTGCATGTATGAGGCCCCGGTTTCAATCCCCGGCATCTCCAGACTTTTGCCATGCTTACCTTGGATTTTGGGCAGAAAGCTAGGCTGGCATCATGATGAAGGAAGAGATATGTCCTCCAACCGGGATGAGGACCCCGCTTAATCTGTCAGACGTTTGCCTTGAAAAATCCCATGAAATGGGGCTATCTCATTTTTGATGATTATAGATCAAAAGAATCCTACTTGTTGAAGACATCATAGTGATGATTCAGCTTGACAATCATAATGCTTTGATGATAGAAATCTGTCGCATCTCTCTTGATCATTGGTAAGGGTTCTTCTTCTAAACCAGAGACTCTTTACAGTAGCTTTTAGAAAAACAGAATATTTTGTTTATCTCAATCACCTTCAATCTACAGATTTTTCCGTTCTCTTTCCTTTCGAAAATGCATCTAAAATGCACGTTCTTGATGCTGGGTGCGTAGTAATGACTCCCATAACTTTCTGTCATTTCTTTCATGGTTCCGCGCAGCAGCCATCCATTTGCCACCAATGCTGCCCAAGGTCTTTGTATCAAAGTTCCTTTCCTTTCTGTAAAATTGAAATTTGGAGCACCCCTGCTTATCCCCAAGCCAAGACAGAACATGAACTTTGGTCTGAAATCCTCTTTTGGGGTGATAAGACGTACCTTACAGTGTGCTCTAAGAACTGGTGACTTTGAGAAGGAGCTGCAGGTAATGTTCATGATTTTCATCGATCTACTCCTGATCCCCACCCCCACAACCTTTCTTGAGCGAGAGATAATTGCAGCGCTGAAAGATACTTCAGCCACTCCTTCGATAGCTCAGTTGGTAGAGCGGAGGACTGTAGCATAAAGTCAGACATCCTTAGGTCGCTGGTTCAAATCTGGCTCGAAGGATTTTCTGCTTCGATTTCCATATCTTTCACTTTTATTCAAACAATACCTTCCATTGGTTATGAAGCATTCCCAAGCTCCGATAAATATTGGAAAAGAAGTGTACTCTATCTGCTTTCAAAGCCAATAGTTGACATACTCATCTCTAGGCGAGGTGGTAAGAGATGTAAACAAGACTTTCTGATCAGAACTAATACCAAAGCATTGCATGGATAAATGTATGCACTTGGAAGACTTCCAACTGCAGTGCACCAAGGCAGCTGCTTGCCAGCCAATCACGCTTTGACTTGCCTACAGTTAGAGGGTCCACCGATGGGCAAGAAGGAATATCCAATGCAATCATCACCTGAAAGGCTGTACAAGCTGGAAAGTAGACCAACAGTTTACCCATTTGGAGAAATCCTGAGACGTTTTGCATTCCAAACTGAGCAAACAAAAGCCCTACTTGAGAATCGAGCTCTGGACCTTCTGATTACCAAACTGACTTTCTGCCCACTGTAGTAAGCATGCTCCACAAACCTAGAGTGCACTAAATATATGCTCCGTGAAGACAATCCAAACATAAGGCGTGAGCAATTTCATGCCTGAAGCTTTACATTCTAGTCTCAAATCGAGACTTTGCAGTCCCTGGGTTTCAGGAATTCCTTGCATCCATCAAACAGCTTGAGTGCAAAAGTGGGGATGTATCTCAGTGGTAGAGCGCATGCTTCGCACGTATGAGGTCCCGGGTTCAATCCCCGGCATCTCCAGGAGCCTCTGTTCCTTATCTTGGCTTTTTTCCAGAAGGCTAGCCTGCCATCATGCAGAAAGAAGAAGTTTGTCATGCAGTTGGGGTGAGAACCCCACTTAAATAGTCAGACATTTGCTTTGGAAAAATCTTTGAACTAGGCATAGTTTGCGCATTTCAAGAAAATCTGAGAATTTTGCATTCCAAAAGAAGGAAATAAATGCCCTCTCTGAGGATCAAACTCAGGACCTTCAGATTATGAGACTGACGCGCTGCCTACTGCGCTAAGAAGGCTGTATATAGGTATCTGTACATAAGACCATGAAGATCATTCAGGTACAAGGCTGAAGGATTTTCCTGACTGACATTGTATACTGCAGAGTCGAATGGGGTGATGTGGCAGTCAGTTCAATGCAGGGTTTCCAATCATACAGTCAAATCTTGCAGGAGTAGGGATGTAGCTCAGTGGTAGAGCGCATGCTTTGCATGTATGAGGCCCCAGGTTCAATCCCTGGCATCTCCAGACTTTTGCCATGCTTACCTTGGATTTTTGGCAGAAAGCTAGGCTGGCATCATGATGAAGGAAGAGATATGTCCTCCAACCGGGATGAGGACCCCGCTTAATCTGTCAGACGTTTGCCTTGAAAAATCCCATGAAATGGGGCTATCTCATTTTTGATGATTATAGATCAAAAGAATCCTACTTGTTGAAGACATCAAAGTGATGATTCATCTTGACAACCATAATGCTTTGATGATAGAAATCTGTCGCATCTCTCTTGATCATTGGTAAGGGTTCTTCTTCTAAACCAGAGACTCTTTACAGTAGCTTTTAGAAAAACGGAATATTTTGTTTATCTCAATCACCTTCAATCTACAGATTTTTCCGTTCTCTTTCCTTTTGAAAATGCATCCAAAATGCACGTTCTTGATGCTGGGTGCGTAGTAATGACTCCCATAACTTTCTGTCATTTCTTTCATGGTTCCGCGCAGCCATCCATTTGCCACCAATGCTGCCCAAGGTCTTTGTATCAAAGTTCCTTTCCTTTCTGTAAAATTGAAATTTGGAGCACCCCTGCTTATCCCCAAGCCAAGACAGAACATGAACTTTGGTCTGAAATCCTCCTTTGGGGTGATAAGACGTACCTTACAGTGTGCTCTAAGAACTGGTGACTTTGAGAGGGAGCTGCAGGTAATGTTCATGATTTTCATCGATCTGCTCCTGATCCCCACCCCCACAACCTTTCTTGAGCGAGAGATAATTACAGCGCTGAAAGATACTTCAGCCACTCCTTCGATAGCTCAGTTGGTAGAGCGGAGGACTGTAGCATAAAGTCAGACATCCTTAGGTCGCTGGTTCAAATCCGGCTCGAAGGATTTTGTGCTTCGATTTCCATATCTTTCACTTTTATTCAAACAATACCTTCCATTGATTATGATCGAGACTTTGCAGTCCCTGGGTTTCAGGGATTCCTTGCATCCATCAAACAGCTCGAGTGCAAAAGTGGGGATGTAGCTCAGTGGTAGAGCGCATGCTTCGCATGTATGAGGTCCCGGGTTCAATCCCCGGCATCTCCAGGAGCCTCTGTTCCTTATCTTGGCTTTTTTCCAGAAGGCTAGCCTGCCATCATGCAGAAAGAAGAAGTTTGTCATGCAGTTGGGGTTAGAGCCCCACTTAAATAGTCAGACATTTGCTTTGGAAAAATCTTTGAACTAGGCATAGTTTGCGCATTTCATGAAAATCGGAGAATTTTGCATTCCAAAAGAAGGAAATAAATGCCCTCTCTGAGGATCGAACTCAGGACCTTCAGATTATGAGACTGACGCGCTGCCTACTGCGCTAAGAAGGCTGTATATAGGCATCTGTACATAAGACCATGAAGATCATCCAGGTACAAGGCTGAAGGATTTTCCTGACTGACATTGTATACTGCAGAGTCGAATGGGGTGATGTGGCCGTCGGTTCAATGCAGGGTTTCCAATCATACAGTCAAATCTTGCAGAAGTGGGGATGTAGCTCAGTGGTAGAGCGCATGCTTTGCATGTATGAGGCCCCGGGTTCAATCCCCGGCATCTCCAGACTTTTGCCATGCTTACCTTGGATTTTGGGCAGAAAGCTAGGCTGGCATCATGATGAAGGAAGAGATATGTCCTCCAACCGGGATGAGGACCCCGCTTAATCTGTCAGACGTTTGCCTTGAAAAATCCCATGAAATGGGGCTATCTCATTTTTGATGATTATAGATCAAAAGAATCCTACTTGTTGAAGACATCAAAGTGATGATTCATCTTGACAACCATAATGCTTTGATGATAGAAATCTGTCGCATCTCTCTTGATCATTGGTAAGGGTTCTTCTTCTAAACCAGAGACTCTTTACAGTAGCTTTTAGAAAAACGGAATATTTTGTTTATCTCAATCACCTTCAATCTACAGATTTTTCCGTTCTCTTTCCTTTTGAAAATGCATCCAAAATGCACGTTCTTGATGCTGGGTGCGTAGTAATGACTCCCATAACTTTCTGTCATTTCTTTCATGGTTCCGCGCAGCCATCCATTTGCCACCAATGCTGCCCAAGGTCTTTGTATCAAAGTTCCTTTCCTTTCTGTAAAATTGAAATTTGGAGCACCCCTGCTTATCCCCAAGCCAAGACAGAACATGAACTTTGGTCTGAAATCCTCCTTTGGGGTGATAAGACGTACCTTACAGTGTGCTCTAAGAACTGGTGACTTTGAGAGGGAGCTGCAGGTAATGTTCATGATTTTCATCGATCTGCTCCTGATCCCCACCCCCACAACCTTTCTTGAGCGAGAGATAATTACAGCGCTGAAAGATACTTCAGCCACTCCTTCGATAGCTCAGTTGGTAGAGCGGAGGACTGTAGCATAAAGTCAGACATCCTTAGGTCGCTGGTTCATATCCGGCTCGAAGGATTTTGTGCTTCGATTTCCATATCTTTCACTTTTATTCAAACAATACCTTCCATTGATTATGATCGAGACTTTGCAGTCCCTGGGTTTCAGGGATTCCTTGCATCCATCAAACAGCTCGAGTGCAAAAGTGGGGATGTAGCTCAGTGGTAGAGCGCATGCTTCGCATGTATGAGGTCCCGGGTTCAATCCCCGGCATCTCCAGGAGCCTCTGTTCCTTATCTTGGCTTTTTTCCAGAAGGCTAGCCTGCCATCATGCAGAAAGAAGAAGTTTGTCATGCAGTTGGGGTGAGAGCCCCACTTAAATAGTCAGACATTTGCTTTGGAAAAATCTTTGAACTAGGCATAGTTTGCGCATTTCCAGAAAATCGGAGAATTTTGCATTCCAAAAGAAGGAAATAAATGCCCTCTCTGAGGATCGAACTCAGGACCTTCAGATTATGAGACTGACGCGCTGCCTACTGCGCTAAGAAGGCTGTATATAGGCATCTGTACATAAGACCATGAAGATCATCCAGGTACAAGGCTGAAGGATTTTCCTGACTGACATTGTATACTGCAGAGTCGAATGGGGTGATGTGGCCGTCGGTTCAATGCAGGGTTTCCAATCATACAGTCAAATCTTGCAGAAGTGGGGATGTAGCTCAGTGGTAGAGCGCATGCTTTGCATGTATGAGGCCCCGGGTTCAATCCCCGGCATCTCCAGACTTTTGCCATGCTTACCTTGGATTTTGGGCAGAAAGCTAGGCTGGCATCATGATGAAGGAAGAGATATGTCCTCCAACAGGGATGAGGACCCCGCTTAATCTGTCAGACGTTTGCCTTGAAAAATCCCATGAAATGGGGCTATCTCATTTTTGATGATTATAGATCAAAAGAATCCTACTTGTTGAAGACATCAAAGTGATGATTCATCTTGACAACCATAATGCTTTGATGATAGAAATCTGTCGCATCTCTCTTGATCATTGGTAAGGGTTCTTCTTCTAAACCAAAGACTCTTTACAGTAGCTTTTAGAAAAACGGAATATTTTGTTTATCTCAATCACCTTCAATCTACAGATTTTTCCGTTCTCTTTCCTTTTGAAAATGCATCCAAAATGCACGTTCTTGATGCTGGGTGCTTAGTAATGACTCCCATAACTTTCTGTCATTTCTTTCATGGTTCCGCGCAGCCATCCATTTGCCACCAATGCTGCCCAAGGTCTTTGTATCAAAGTTCCTTTCCTTTCTGTAAAATTGAAATTTGGAGCACCCCTGCTTATCCCCAAGCCAAGACAGAACATGAACTTTGGTCTGAAATCCTCCTTTGGGGTGATAAGACGTACCTTACAGTGTGCTCTAAGAACTGGTGACTTTGAGAGGGAGCTGCAGGTAATGTTAATGATTTTCATCGATCTGCTCCTGATCCCCACCCCCACAACCTTTCTTGAGCGAGAGATAATTACAGCGCTGAAAGATACTTCAGCCACTCCTTCGATAGCTCAGTTGGTAGAGCGGAGGACTGTAGCATAAAGTCAGACATCCTTAGGTTGCTGGTTCAAATCAGGCTCGAAGGATTTTGTGCTTCGATTTCCATATCTTTCACTTTTATTCAAACAATACCTTCCATTGATTATGATCGAGACTTTGCAGTCCCTGGGTTTCAGGGATTCCTTGCATCCATCAAACAGCTCGAGTGCAAAAGTGGGGATGTAGCTCAGTGGTAGAGCGCATGTTTCGCATGTATGAGGTCCCGGGTTCAATCCCCGGCATCTCCAGGAGCCTCTGTTCCTTATCTTGGCTTTTTTCCAGAAGGCTAGCCTGCCATCATGCAGAAAGAAGAAGTTTGTCATGCAGTTGGGGTGAGAGCCCCACTTAAATAGTCAGACATTTGCTTTGGAAAAATCTTTGAACTAGGCATAGTTTGCGCATTTCAAGAAAATCGGAGAATTTTGCATTCCAAAAGAAGGAAATAAATGCCCTCTCTGAGGATCGAACTCAGGACCTTCAGATTATGAGACTGACGCGCTGCCTACTGCGCTAAGAAGGCTGTATATAGGCATCTGTACATAAGACCATGAAGATCATCCAGGTACAAGGCTGAAGGATTTTCCTGACTGACATTGTATACTGCAGAGTCGAATGGGGTGATGTGGCCGTCGGTTCAATGCAGGGTTTCCAATCATACAGTCAAATCTTGCAGAAGTGGGGATGTAGCTCAGTGGTAGAGCGCATGCTTTGCATGTATGAGGCCCCGGGTTCAATCCCCGGCATCTCCAGACTTTTGCCATGCTTACCTTGGATTTTGGGCAGAAAGCTAGGCTGGCATCATGATGAAGGAAGAGATATGTCCTCCAACCGGGAAGAGGACCCCGCTTAATCTGTCAGACGTTTGCCTTGAAAAATCCCATGAAATGGGGCTATCTCATTTTTGATGATTATAGATCAAAAGAATCCTACTTGTTGAAGACATCAAAGTGATGATTCATCTTGACAACCATAATGCTTTGATGATAGAAATCTGTCGCATCTCTCTTGATCATTGGTAAGGGTTCTTCTTCTAAACCAAAGACTCTTTACAGTAGCTTTTAGAAAAACGGAATATTTTGTTTATCTCAATCACCTTCAATCTACAGATTTTTCCGTTCTCTTTCCTTTTGAAAATGCATCCAAAATGCACGTTCTTGATGCTGGGTGCTTAGTAATGACTCCCATAACTTTCTGTCATTTCTTTCATGGTTCCGCGCAGCCATCCATTTGCCACCAATGCTGCCCAAGGTCTTTGTATCAAAGTTCCTTTCCTTTCTGTAAAATTGAAATTTGGAGCACCCCTGCTTATCCCCAAGCCAAGACAGAACATGAACTTTGGTCTGAAATCCTCCTTTGGGGTGATAAGACGTACCTTACAGTGTGCTCTAAGAACTGGTGACTTTGAGAGGGAGCTGCAGGTAATGTTAATGATTTTCATCGATCTGCTCCTGATCCCCACCCCCACAACCTTTCTTGAGCGAGAGATAATTACAGCGCTGAAAGATACTTCAGCCACTCCTTCGATAGCTCAGTTGGTAGAGCGGAGGACTGTAGCATAAAGTCAGACATCCTTAGGTCGCTGGTTCAAATCAGGCTCGAAGGATTTTGTGCTTCGATTTCCATATCTTTCACTTTTATTCAAACAATACCTTCCATTGATTATGATCGAGACTTTGCAGCCCCTGGGTTTCAGGGATTCCTTGCATCCATCAAACAGCTTGAGTGCAAAAGTGGGGATGTAGCTCAGTGGTAGAGCGCATGTTTTGCATGTATGAGGTCCCGGGTTCAATCCCCGGCATCTCCAGGAGCCTCTGTTCCTTATCTTGGCTTTTTTCCAGAAGGCTAGCCTGCCATCATGCAGAAAGAAGAAGTTTGTCATGCAGTTGGGGTGAGAGCCCCACTTAAATAGTCAGACATTTGCTTTGGAAAAATCTTTGAACTAGGCATAGTTTGCGCATTTCAAGAAAATCGGAGAATTTTGCATTCCAAAAGAAGGAAATAAATGCCCTCTCTGAGGATCGAACTCAGGACCTTCAGATTATGAGACTGACGCGCTGCCTACTGCGCTAAGAAGGCTGTATATAGGCATCTGTACATAAGACCATGAAGATCATCCAGGTACAAGGCTGAAGGATTTTCCTGACTGACATTGTATACTGCAGAGTCGAATGGGGTGATGTGGCCGTCGGTTCAATGCAGGGTTTCCAATCATACAGTCAAATCTTGCAGAAGTGGGGATGTAGCTCAGTGGTAGAGCGCATGCTTTGCATGTATGAGGCCCCGGGTTCAATCCCCGGCATCTCCAGACTTTTGCCATGCTTACCTTGGATTTTGGGCAGAAAGCTAGGCTGGCATCATGATGAAGGAAGAGATATGTCCTCCAACCGGGAAGAGGACCCGCTTAATCTGTCAGACGTTTGCCTTGAAAAATCCCATGAAATGGGGCTATCTCATTTTTGATGATTATAGATCAAAAGAATCCTACTTGTTGAAGACATCAAAGTGATGATTCATCTTGACAACCATAATGCTTTGATGATAGAAATCTGTCGCATCTCTCTTGATCATTGGTAAGGGTTCTTCTTCTAAACCAAAGACTCTTTACAGTAGCTTTTAGAAAAACGGAATATTTTGTTTATCTCAATCACCTTCAATCTACAGATTTTTCCGTTCTCTTTCCTTTTGAAAATGCATCCAAAATGCACGTTCTTGATGCTGGGTGCTTAGTAATGACTCCCATAACTTTCTGTCATTTCTTTCATGGTTCCGCGCAGCCATCCATTTGCCACCAATGCTGCCCAAGGTCTTTGTATCAAAGTTCCTTTCCTTTCTGTAAAATTGAAATTTGGAGCACCCCTGCTTATCCCCAAGCCAAGACAGAACATGAACTTTGGTCTGAAATCCTCCTTTGGGGTGATAAGACGTACCTTACAGTGTGCTCTAAGAACTGGTGACTTTGAGAGGGAGCTGCAGGTAATGTTCATGATTTTCATCGATCTGCTCCTGATCCCCACCCCCACAACCTTTCTTGAGCGAGAGATAATTACAGCGCTGAAAGATACTTCAGCCACTCCTTCGATAGCTCAGTTGGTAGAGCGGAGGACTGTAGCATAAAGTCAGACATCCTTAGGTCACTGGTTCAAATCCGGCTCGAAGGATTTTGTGCTTCGATTTCCATATCTTTCACTTTTATTCAAACAATACCTTCCATTGATTATGATCGAGACTTTGCAGTCCCTGGGTTTCAGGGATTCCTTGCATCCATCAAACATCTTGAGTGCAAAAGTGGGGATGTAGCTCAGTGGTAGAGCGCATGCTTCGCATGTATGAGGTCCCGGGTTCAATCCCCGGCATCTCCAGGAGCCTTTGTTCCTTATCTTGGCTTTTTTCCAGAAGGCTAGCCTGCCATCATGCAGAAAGAAGAAGTTTGTCATGCAGTTGGGGTGAGAGCCCCACTTAAATAGTCAGACATTTGCTTTGGAAAAATCTTTGAACTAGGCATAGTTTGCGCATTTCAAGAAAATCGGAGAATTTTGCATTCCAAAAGAAGGAAATAAATGCCCTCTCTGAGGATCGAACTCAGGACCTTCAGATTATGAGACTGACGCGCTGCCTACTGCGCTAAGAAGGCTGTATATAGGCATCTGTACATAAGACCATGAAGATCATCCAGGTACAAGGCTGAAGTTTTTTCCTGACTGACATTGTATACTGCAGAGTCAAATGGGGTGATGTGGCCGTCGGTTCAATGCAGGGTTTCCAATCATACAGTCAAATTTTGCAGAAGTGGGGATGTAGCTCAGTGGTAGAGCGCATGCTTTGCATGTATCAGGCCCCGGGTTCAATCCCCGGCATCTCCAGACTTTTGCCATGCTTACCTTGGATTTTGGGCAGAAAGCTAGGCTGGCATCATGATGAAGGAAGAGATATGTCCTCCAACAGGGATGAGGACCCCGCTTAATCTGTCAGACGTTTGCCTTGAAAAATCCCATGAAATGGGGCTATCTCATTTTTGATGATTATAGATCAAAAGAATCCTACTTGTTGAAGACATCAAAGTGATGATTCATCTTGACAACCATAATGCTTTGATGATAGAAATCTGTCGCATCTCTCTTGATCATTGGTAAGGGTTCTTCTTCTAAACCAAAGACTCTTTACAGTAGCTTTTAGAAAAACGGAATATTTTGTTTATCTCAATCACCTTCAATCTACAGATTTTTCCGTTCTCTTTCCTTTTGAAAATGCATCCAAAATGCACGTTCTTGATGCTGGGTGCTTAGTAATGACTCCCATAACTTTCTGTCATTTCTTTCATGGTTCCGCGCAGCCATCCATTTGCCACCAATGCTGCCCAAGGTCTTTGTATCAAAGTTCCTTTCCTTTCTGTAAAATTGAAATTTGGAGCACCCCTGCTTATCCCCAAGCCAAGACAGAACATGAACTTTGGTCTGAAATCCTCCTTTGGGGTGATAAGACGTACCTTACAGTGTGCTCTAAGAACTGGTGACTTTGAGAGGGAGCTGCAGGTAATGTTAATGATTTTCATCGATCTGCTCCTGATCCCCACCCCCACAACCTTTCTTGAGCGAGAGATAATTACAGCGCTGAAAGATACTTCAGCCACTCCTTCGATAGCTCAGTTGGTAGAGCGGAGGACTGTAGCATAAAGTCAGACATCCTTAGGTCGCTGGTTCAAATCAGGCTCGAAGGATTTTGTGCTTCGATTTCCATATCTTTCACTTTTATTCAAACAATACCTTCCATTGATTATGATCGAGACTTTGCAGTCCCTGGGTTTCAGGGATTCCTTGCATCCATCAAACAGCTCGAGTGCAAAAGTGGGGATGTAGCTCAGTGGTAGAGCGCATGTTTTGCATGTATGAGGTCCCGGGTTCAATCCCCGGCATCTCCAGGAGCCTCTGTTCCTTATCTTGGCTTTTTTCCAGAAGGCTAGCCTGCCATCATGCAGAAAGAAGAAGTTTGTCATGCAGTTGGGGTGAGAGCCCCACTTAAATAGTCAGACATTTGCTTTGGAAAAATCTTTGAACTAGGCATAGTTTGCGCATTTCAAGAAAATCGGAGAATTTTGCATTCCAAAAGAAGGAAATAAATGCCCTCTCTGAGGATCGAACTCAGGACCTTCAGATTATGAGACTGACGCGCTGCCTACTGCGCTAAGAAGGCTGTATATAGGCATCTGTACATAAGACCATGAAGATCATCCAGGTACAAGGCTGAAGGATTTTCCTGACTGACATTGTATACTGCAGAGTCGAATGGGGTGATGTGGCCGTCGGTTCAATGCAGGGTTTCCAATCATACAGTCAAATCTTGCAGAAGTGGGGATGTAGCTCAGTGGTAGAGCGCATGCTTTGCATGTATGAGGCCCCGGGTTCAATCCCCGGCATCTCCAGACTTTTGCCATGCTTACCTTGGATTTTGGGCAGAAAGCTAGGCTGGCATCATGATGAAGGAAGAGATATGTCCTCCAACCGGGAAGAGGACCCGCTTAATCTGTCAGACGTTTGCCTTGAAAAATCCCATGAAATGGGGCTATCTCATTTTTGATGATTATAGATCAAAAGAATCCTACTTGTTGAAGACATCAAAGTGATGATTCATCTTGACAACCATAATGCTTTGATGATAGAAATCTGTCGCATCTCTCTTGATCATTGGTAAGGGTTCTTCTTCTAAACCAAAGACTCTTTACAGTAGCTTTTAGAAAAACGGAATATTTTGTTTATCTCAATCACCTTCAATCTACAGATTTTTCCGTTCTCTTTCCTTTTGAAAATGCATCCAAAATGCACGTTCTTGATGCTGGGTGCTTAGTAATGACTCCCATAACTTTCTGTCATTTCTTTCATGGTTCCGCGCAGCCATCCATTTGCCACCAATGCTGCCCAAGGTCTTTGTATCAAAGTTCCTTTCCTTTCTGTAAAATTGAAATTTGGAGCACCCCTGCTTATCCCCAAGCCAAGACAGAACATGAACTTTGGTCTGAAATCCTCCGTTGGGGTGATAAGACGTACCTTACAGTGTGCTCTAAGAACTGGTGACTTTGAGAGGGAGCTGCAGGTAATGTTCATGATTTTCATCGATCTGCTCCTGATCCCCACCCCCACAACCTTTCTTGAGCGAGAGATAATTACAGCGCTGAAAGATACTTCAGCCACTCCTTCGATAGCTCAGTTGGTAGAGCGGAGGACTGTAGCATAAAGTCAGACATCCTTAGGTCGCTGGTTCAAATCCGGCTCGAAGGATTTTGTGCTTCGATTTCCATATCTTTCACTTTTATTCAAACAATACCTTCCATTGATTATGATCGAGACTTTGCAGTCCCTGGGTTTCAGGAATTCCTTGCATCCATCAAACAGCTCGAGTGCAAAAGTGGGGATGTAGCTCAGTGGTAGAGCGCATGCTTCGCATGTATGAGGTCCCGGGTTCAATCCCCGGCATCTCCAGGAGCCTCTGTTCCTTATCTTGGCTTTTTTCCAGAAGGCTAGCCTGCCATCATGCAGAAAGAAGAAGTTTGTCATGCAGTTGGGGTGAGAGCCCCACTTAAATAGTCAGACATTTGCTTTGGAAAAATCTTTGAACTAGGCATAGTTTGCGCATTTCAAGAAAATCGGAGAATTTTGCATTCCAAAAGAAGGAAATAAATGCCCTCTCTGAGGATCGAACTCAGGACCTTCAGATTATGAGACTGACGCGCTGCCTACTGCGCTAAGAAGGCTGTATATAGGCATCTGTACATAAGACCATGAAGATCATCCAGGTACAAGGCTGAAGTTTTTTCCTGACTGACATTGTATACTGCAGAGTCAAATGTGGCCGTCGGTTCAATGCAGGGTTTCCAATCATACAGTCAAATTTTGCAGAAGTGGGGATGTAGCTCAGTGGTAGAGCGCATGCTTTGCATGTATCAGGCCCCGGGTTCAATCCCCGACATCTACAGACTTTTGCCATGCTTACCTTGGATTTTGGGCAGAAAGCTAGGCTGGCATCATGATGAAGGAAGAGATATGTCCTCCAACAGGGATGAGGACCCCGCTTAATCTGTCAGACGTTTGCCTTGAAAAATCCCATGAAATGGGGCTATCTCATTTTTGATGATTATAGATCAAAAGAATCCTACTTGTTGAAGACATCAAAGTGATGATTCATCTTGACAACCATAATGCTTTGATGATAGAAATCTGTCGCATCTCTCTTGATCATTGGTAAGGGTTCTTCTTCTAAACCAAAGACTCTTTACAGTAGCTTTTAGAAAAACAGAATATTTTGTTTATCTCAATCACCTTCAATCTACAGATTTTTCCGTTCTCTTTCCTTTTGAAAATGCATCCAAAATGCACGTTCTTGATGCTGGGTGCTTAGTAATGACTCCCATAACTTTCTGTCATTTCTTTCATGGTTCCGCGCAGCCATCCATTTGCCACCAATGCTGCCCAAGGTCTTTGTATCAAAGTTCCTTTCCTTTCTGTAAAATTGAAATTTGGAGCACCCCTGCTTATCCCCAAGCCAAGACAGAACATGAACTTTGGTCTGAAATCCTCCTTTGGGGTGATAAGTCGTACCTTACAGTGTGCTCTAAGAACTGGTGACTTTGAGAGGGAGCTGCAGGTAATGTTAATGATTTTCATCGATCTGCTCCTGATCCCCACCCCCACAACCTTTCTTGAGCGAGAGATAATTACAGCGCTGAAAGATACTTCAGCCACTCCTTCGATAGCTCAGTTGGTAGAGCGGAGGACTGTAGCATAAAGTCAGACATCCTTAGGTCGCTGGTTCAAATCAGGCTCGAAGGATTTTGTGCTTCGATTTCCATATCTTTCACTTTTATTCAAACAATACCTTCCATTGATTATGATCGAGACTTTGCAGTCCCTGGGTTTCAGGGATTCCTTGCATCCATCAAACAGCTCAAGTGCAAAAGTGGGGATGTAGCTCAGTGGTAGAGCGCATGTTTCGCATGTATGAGGTCCCGGGTTCAATCCCCGGCATCTCCAGGAGCCTCTGTTCCTTATCTTGGCTTTTTTCCAGAAGGCTAGCCTGCCATCATGCAGAAAGAAGAAGTTTGTCATGCAGTTGGGGTGAGAGCCCCACTTAAATAGTCAGACATTTGCTTTGGAAAAATCTTTGAACTAGGCATAGTTTGCGCATTTCAAGAAAATCGGAGAATTTTGCATTCCAAAAGAAGGAAATAAATGCCCTCTCTGAGGATCGAACTCAGGACCTTCAGATTATGAGACTGACGCGCTGCCTACTGCGTTAAGAAGGCTGTATATAGGCATCTGTACATAAGACCATGAAGATCATCCAGGTACAAGGCTGAAGGATTTTCCTGACTGACATTGTATACTGCAGAGTCGAATGGGGTGATGTGGCCGTCGGTTCAATGCAGGGTTTCCAATCATACAGTCAAATCTTGCAGAAGTGGGGATGTAGCTCAGTGGTAGAGCGCATGCTTTGCATGTATGAGGCCCCGGGTTCAATCCCCGGCATCTCCAGACTTTTGCCATGCTTACCTTGGATTTTGGGCAGAAAGCTAGGCTGGCATCATGATGAAGGAAGAGATATGTCATCCAACCGGGAAGAGGACCCCGCTTAATCTGTCAGACGTTTGCCTTGAAAAATCCCATGAAATGGGGCTATCTCATTTTTGATGATTATAGATCAAAAGAATCCTACTTGTTGAAGACATCAAAGTGATGATTCATCTTGACAACCATAATGCTTTGATGATAGAAATCTGTCGCATCTCTCTTGATCATTGGTAAGGGTTCTTCTTCTAAACCAAAGACTCTTTACAGTAGCTTTTAGAAAAACGGAATATTTTGTTTATCTCAATCACCTTCAATCTACAGATTTTTCCGTTCTCTTTCCTTTTGAAAATGCATCCAAAATGCACGTTCTTGATGCTGGGTGCTTAGTAATGACTCCCATAACTTTCTGTCATTTCTTTCATGGTTCCGCGCAGCCATCCATTTGCCACCAATGCTGCCCAAGGTCTTTGTATCAAAGTTCCTTTCCTTTCTGTAAAATTGAAATTTGGAGCACCCCTGCTTATCCCCAAGCCAAGACAGAACATGAACTTTGGTCTGAAATCCTCCTTTGGGGTGATAAGACGTACCTTACAGTGTGCTCTAAGAACTGGTGACTTTGAGAGGGAGCTGCAGGTAATGTTAATGATTTTCATCGATCTGCTCCTGATCCCCACCCCCACAACCTTTCTTGAGCGAGAGATAATTACAGCGCTGAAAGATACTTTAGCCACTCCTTCAATAGCTCAGTTGGTAGAGCGGAGGACTGTAGCATAAAGTCAGACATCCTTAGGTCGCTGGTTCAAATCAGGCTCGAAGGATTTTGTGCTTTGATTTCCATATCTTTCACTTTTATTCAAACAATACCTTCCATTGATTATGATCGAGACTTTGCAGTCCCTGGGTTTCAGGGATTCCTTGCATCCATCAAACAGCTCGAGTGCAAAAGTGGGGATGTAGCTCAGTGGTAGAGCGCATGTTTTGCATGTATGAGGTCCCAGGTTCAATCCCCGGCATCTCCAGGAGCCTCTGTTCCTTATCTTGGCTTTTTTCCAGAAGGCTAGCCTGCCATCATGCAGAAAGAAGAAGTTTGTCATGCAGTTGGGGTGAGAGCCCCACTTAAATAGTCAGACATTTGCTTTGGAAAAATCTTTGAACTAGGCATAGTTTGCGCATTTCAAGAAAATCGGAGAATTTTGCATTCCAAAAGAAGGAAATAAATGCCCTCTCTGAGGATCGAACTCAGGACCTTCAGATTATGAGACTGACGCGCTGCCTACTGCGCTAAGAAGGCTGTATATAGGCATCTGTACATAAGACCATGAAGATCATCCAGGTACAAGGCTGAAGGATTTTCCTGACTGACATTGTATACTGCAGAGTCGAATGGGGTGATGTGGCCGTCGGTTCAATGCAGGGTTTCCAATCATACAGTCAAATCTTGCAGAAGTGGGGATGTAGCTCAGTGGTAGAGCGCATGCTTTGCATGTATGAGGCCCCGGGTTCAATCCCCGGCATCTCCAGACTTTTGCCATGCTTACCTTGGATTTTGGGCAGAAAGCTAGGCTGGCATCATGATGAAGGAAGAGATATGTCATCCAACCGGGAAGAGGACCCCGCTTAATCTGTCAGACGTTTGCCTTGAAAAATCCCATGAAATGGGGCTATCTCATTTTTGATGATTATAGATCAAAAGAATCCTACTTGTTGAAGACATCAAAGTGATGATTCATCTTGACAACCATAATGCTTTGATGATAGAAATCTGTCGCATCTCTCTTGATCATTGGTAAGGGTTCTTCTTCTAAACCAAAGACTCTTTACAGTAGCTTTTAGAAAAACGGAATATTTTGTTTATCTCAATCACCTTCAATCTACAGATTTTTCCGTTCTCTTTCCTTTTGAAAATGCATCCAAAATGCACGTTCTTGATGCTGGGTGCTTAGTAATGACTCCCATAACTTTCTGTCATTTCTTTCATGGTTCCGCGCAGCCATCCATTTGCCACCAATGCTGCCCAAGGTCTTTGTATCAAAGTTCCTTTCCTTTCTGTAAAATTGAAATTTGGAGCACCCCTGCTTATCCCCAAGCCAAGACAGAACATGAACTTTGGTCTGAAATCCTCCTTTGGGGTGATAAGACGTACCTTACAGTGTGCTCTAAGAACTGGTGACTTTGAGAGGGAGCTGCAGGTAATGTTAATGATTTTCATCGATCTGCTCCTGATCCCCACCCCCACAACCTTTCTTGAGCGAGAGATAATTACAGCGCTGAAAGATACTTTAGCCACTCCTTCAATAGCTCAGTTGGTAGAGCGGAGGACTGTAGCATAAAGTCAGACATCCTTAGGTCGCTGGTTCAAATCAGGCTCGAAGGATTTTCGGCTTCGATTTCCATATCTTTCACTTTTATTCAAACAATACCTTCCATTGGTTATGAAGCATTCCCAAGCTCCGATAAATATTGGAAAAGAAGTGTACTCTATCTGCTTTCAAAGCCAATAGTTGACATACTCATCTCTAGGCGAGGTGGTAAGAGATGTAAACAAGACTTTCTGATCAGAACTAATACCAAAGCATTGCATGGATAAATGTATGCACTTGGAAGACTTCCAACTGCAGTGCACCAAGGCAGCTGCTTGCCAGCCAATCACGCTTTGACTTGCCTACAGTTAGAGGGTCCACCGATGGGCAAGAAGGAATATCCAATGCAATCATCACCTGAAAGGCTGTACAAGCTGGAAAGTAGACCAACAGTTTACCCATTTGGAGAAATCCTGAGACGTTTTGCATTCCAAACTGAGCAAACAAAAGCCCTACTTGAGAATCGAGCTCTGGACCTTCTGATTACCAAACTGACTTTCTGCCCACTGTAGTAAGCATGCTCCACAAACCTAGAGTGCACTAAATATATGCTCCGTGAAGACAATCCAAACATAAGGCGTGAGCAATTTCATGCCTGAAGCTTTACATTCTAGTCTCAAATCGAGACTTTGCAGTCCCTGGGTTTCAGGAATTCCTTGCATCCATCAAACAGCTTGAGTGCAAAAGTGGGGATGTATCTCAGTGGTAGAGCGCATGCTTTGCACGTATGAGGTCCCGGGTTCAATCCCCGGCATCTCCAGGAGCCTCTGTTCCTTATCTTGGCTTTTTTCCAGAAGGCTAGCCTGCCATCATGCAGAAAGAAGAAGTTTGTCATGCAGTTGGGGTGAGAACCCCACTTAAATAGTCAGACATTTGCTTTGGAAAAATCTTTGAACTAGGCATAGTTTGCGCATTTCAAGAAAATCTGAGAATTTTGCATTCCAAAAGAAGGAAATAAATGCCCTCTCTGAGGATCAAACTCAGGACCTTCAGATTATGAGACTGACGCGCTGCCTACTGCGCTAAGAAGGCTGTATATAGGTATCTGTACATAAGACCATGAAGATCATTCAGGTACAAGGCTGAAGGATTTTCCTGACTGACATTGTATACTGCAGAGTCGAATGGGGTGATGTGGCAGTCAGTTCAATGCAGGGTTTCCAATCATACAGTCAAATCTTGCAGGAGTAGGGATGTAGCTCAGTGGTAGAGCGCATGCTTTGCATGTATGAGGCCCCAGGTTCAATCCCTGGCATCTCCAGACTTTTGCCATGCTTACCTTGGATTTTGGGCAGAAAGCTAGGCTGGCATCATGATGAAGGAAGAGATATGTCCTCCAACCGGGATGAGGACCCCGCTTAATCTGTCAGACGTTTGCCTTGAAAAATCCCATGAAATGGGGCTATCTCATTTTTGATGATTATAGATCAAAAGAATCCTACTTGTTGAAGACATCAAAGTGATGATTCATCTTGACAACCATAATGCTTTGATGATAGAAATCTGTCGCATCTCTCTTGATCATTGGTAAGGGTTCTTCTTCTAAACCAGAGACTCTTTACAGTAGCTTTTAGAAAAACGGAATATTTTGTTTATCTCAATCACCTTCAATCTACAGATTTTTCCGTTCTCTTTCCTTTTGAAAATGCATCCAAAATGCACGTTCTTGATGCTGGGTGCGTAGTAATGACTCCCATAACTTTCTGTCATTTCTTTCATGGTTCCGCGCAGCCATCCATTTGCCACCAATGCTGCCCAAGGTCTTTGTATCAAAGTTCCTTTCCTTTCTGTAAAATTGAAATTTGGAGCACCCCTGCTTATCCCCAAGCCAAGACAGAACATGAACTTTGGTCTGAAATCCTCCTTTGGGGTGATAAGACGTACCTTACAGTGTGCTCTAAGAACTGGTGACTTTGAGAGGGAGCTGCAGGTAATGTTCATGATTTTCATCGATCTGCTCCTGATCCCCACCCCCACAACCTTTCTTGAGCGAGAGATAATTACAGCGCTGAAAGATACTTCAGCCACTCCTTCGATAGCTCAGTTGGTAGAGCGGAGGACTGTAGCATAAAGTCAGACATCCTTAGGTCGCTGGTTCAAATCCGGCTCGAAGGATTTTGTGCTTCGATTTCCATATCTTTCACTTTTATTCAAACAATACCTTCCATTGATTATGATCGAGACTTTGCAGTCCCTGGGTTTCAGGGATTCCTTGCATCCATCAAACAGCTCGAGTGCAAAAGTGGGGATGTAGCTCAGTGGTAGAGCGCATGCTTCGCATGTATGAGGTCCCGGGTTCAATCCCCGGCATCTCCAGGAGCCTCTGTTCCTTATCTTGGCTTTTTTCCAGAAGGCTAGCCTGCCATCATGCAGAAAGAAGAAGTTTGTCATGCAGTTGGGGTTAGAGCCCCACTTAAATAGTCAGACATTTGCTTTGGAAAAATCTTTGAACTAGGCATAGTTTGCGCATTTCATGAAAATCGGAGAATTTTGCATTCCAAAAGAAGGAAATAAATGCCCTCTCTGAGGATCGAACTCAGGACCTTCAGATTATGAGACTGACGCGCTGCCTACTGCGCTAAGAAGGCTGTATATAGGCATCTGTACATAAGACCATGAAGATCATCCAGGTACAAGGCTGAAGGATTTTCCTGACTGACATTGTATACTGCAGAGTCGAATGGGGTGATGTGGCCGTCGGTTCAATGCAGGGTTTCCAATCATACAGTCAAATCTTGCAGAAGTGGGGATGTAGCTCAGTGGTAGAGCGCATGCTTTGCATGTATGAGGCCCCGGGTTCAATCCCCGGCATCTCCAGACTTTTGCCATGCTTACCTTGGATTTTGGGCAGAAAGCTAGGCTGGCATCATGATGAAGGAAGAGATATGTCCTCCAACCGGGATGAGGACCCCGCTTAATCTGTCAGACGTTTGCCTTGAAAAATCCCATGAAATGGGGCTATCTCATTTTTGATGATTATAGATCAAAAGAATCCTACTTGTTGAAGACATCAAAGTGATGATTCATCTTGACAACCATAATGCTTTGATGATAGAAATCTGTCGCATCTCTCTTGATCATTGGTAAGGGTTCTTCTTCTAAACCAGAGACTCTTTACAGTAGCTTTTAGAAAAACGGAATATTTTGTTTATCTCAATCACCTTCAATCTACAGATTTTTCCGTTCTCTTTCCTTTTGAAAATGCATCCAAAATGCACGTTCTTGATGCTGGGTGCGTAGTAATGACTCCCATAACTTTCTGTCATTTCTTTCATGGTTCCGCGCAGCCATCCATTTGCCACCAATGCTGCCCAAGGTCTTTGTATCAAAGTTCCTTTCCTTTCTGTAAAATTGAAATTTGGAGCACCCCTGCTTATCCCCAAGCCAAGACAGAACATGAACTTTGGTCTGAAATCCTCCTTTGGGGTGATAAGACGTACCTTACAGTGTGCTCTAAGAACTGGTGACTTTGAGAGGGAGCTGCAGGTAATGTTCATGATTTTCATCGATCTGCTCCTGATCCCCACCCCCACAACCTTTCTTGAGCGAGAGATAATTACAGCGCTGAAAGATACTTCAGCCACTCCTTCGATAGCTCAGTTGGTAGAGCGGAGGACTGTAGCATAAAGTCAGACATCCTTAGGTCGCTGGTTCATATCCGGCTCGAAGGATTTTGTGCTTCGATTTCCATATCTTTCACTTTTATTCAAACAATACCTTCCATTGATTATGATCGAGACTTTGCAGTCCCTGGGTTTCAGGGATTCCTTGCATCCATCAAACAGCTCGAGTGCAAAAGTGGGGATGTAGCTCAGTGGTAGAGCGCATGCTTCGCATGTATGAGGTCCCGGGTTCAATCCCCGGCATCTCCAGGAGCCTCTGTTCCTTATCTTGGCTTTTTTCCAGAAGGCTAGCCTGCCATCATGCAGAAAGAAGAAGTTTGTCATGCAGTTGGGGTGAGAGCCCCACTTAAATAGTCAGACATTTGCTTTGGAAAAATCTTTGAACTAGGCATAGTTTGCGCATTTCCAGAAAATCGGAGAATTTTGCATTCCAAAAGAAGGAAATAAATGCCCTCTCTGAGGATCGAACTCAGGACCTTCAGATTATGAGACTGACGCGCTGCCTACTGCGCTAAGAAGGCTGTATATAGGCATCTGTACATAAGACCATGAAGATCATCCAGGTACAAGGCTGAAGGATTTTCCTGACTGACATTGTATACTGCAGAGTCGAATGGGGTGATGTGGCCGTCGGTTCAATGCAGGGTTTCCAATCATACAGTCAAATCTTGCAGAAGTGGGGATGTAGCTCAGTGGTAGAGCGCATGCTTTGCATGTATGAGGCCCCGGGTTCAATCCCCGGCATCTCCAGACTTTTGCCATGCTTACCTTGGATTTTGGGCAGAAAGCTAGGCTGGCATCATGATGAAGGAAGAGATATGTCCTCCAACAGGGATGAGGACCCCGCTTAATCTGTCAGACGTTTGCCTTGAAAAATCCCATGAAATGGGGCTATCTCATTTTTGATGATTATAGATCAAAAGAATCCTACTTGTTGAAGACATCAAAGTGATGATTCATCTTGACAACCATAATGCTTTGATGATAGAAATCTGTCGCATCTCTCTTGATCATTGGTAAGGGTTCTTCTTCTAAACCAAAGACTCTTTACAGTAGCTTTTAGAAAAACGGAATATTTTGTTTATCTCAATCACCTTCAATCTACAGATTTTTCCGTTCTCTTTCCTTTTGAAAATGCATCCAAAATGCACGTTCTTGATGCTGGGTGCTTAGTAATGACTCCCATAACTTTCTGTCATTTCTTTCATGGTTCCGCGCAGCCATCCATTTGCCACCAATGCTGCCCAAGGTCTTTGTATCAAAGTTCCTTTCCTTTCTGTAAAATTGAAATTTGGAGCACCCCTGCTTATCCCCAAGCCAAGACAGAACATGAACTTTGGTCTGAAATCCTCCTTTGGGGTGATAAGACGTACCTTACAGTGTGCTCTAAGAACTGGTGACTTTGAGAGGGAGCTGCAGGTAATGTTAATGATTTTCATCGATCTGCTCCTGATCCCCACCCCCACAACCTTTCTTGAGCGAGAGATAATTACAGCGCTGAAAGATACTTCAGCCACTCCTTCGATAGCTCAGTTGGTAGAGCGGAGGACTGTAGCATAAAGTCAGACATCCTTAGGTCGCTGGTTCAAATCAGGCTCGAAGGATTTTGTGCTTCGATTTCCATATCTTTCACTTTTATTCAAACAATACCTTCCATTGATTATGATCGAGACTTTGCAGTCCCTGGGTTTCAGGGATTCCTTGCATCCATCAAACAGCTCGAGTGCAAAAGTGGGGATGTAGCTCAGTGGTAGAGCGCATGTTTCGCATGTATGAGGTCCCGGGTTCAATCCCCGGCATCTCCAGGAGCCTCTGTTCCTTATCTTGGCTTTTTTCCAGAAGGCTAGCCTGCCATCATGCAGAAAGAAGAAGTTTGTCATGCAGTTGGGGTGAGAGCCCCACTTAAATAGTCAGACATTTGCTTTGGAAAAATCTTTGAACTAGGCATAGTTTGCGCATTTCAAGAAAATCGGAGAATTTTGCATTCCAAAAGAAGGAAATAAATGCCCTCTCTGAGGATCGAACTCAGGACCTTCAGATTATGAGACTGACGCGCTGCCTACTGCGCTAAGAAGGCTGTATATAGGCATCTGTACATAAGACCATGAAGATCATCCAGGTACAAGGCTGAAGGATTTTCCTGACTGACATTGTATACTGCAGAGTCGAATGGGGTGATGTGGCCGTCGGTTCAATGCAGGGTTTCCAATCATACAGTCAAATCTTGCAGAAGTGGGGATGTAGCTCAGTGGTAGAGCGCATGCTTTGCATGTATGAGGCCCCGGGTTCAATCCCCGGCATCTCCAGACTTTTGCCATGCTTACCTTGGATTTTGGGCAGAAAGCTAGGCTGGCATCATGATGAAGGAAGAGATATGTCCTCCAACCGGGAAGAGGACCCCGCTTAATCTGTCAGACGTTTGCCTTGAAAAATCCCATGAAATGGGGCTATCTCATTTTTGATGATTATAGATCAAAAGAATCCTACTTGTTGAAGCCATCAAAGTGATGATTCATCTTGACAACCATAATGCTTTGATGATAGAAATCTGTCGCATCTCTCTTGATCATTGGTAAGGGTTCTTCTTCTAAACCAAAGACTCTTTACAGTAGCTTTTAGAAAAACGGAATATTTTGTTTATCTCAATCACCTTCAATCTACAGATTTTTCCGTTCTCTTTCCTTTTGAAAATGCATCCAAAATGCACGTTCTTGATGCTGGGTGCTTAGTAATGACTCCCATAACTTTCTGTCATTTCTTTCATGGTTCCGCGCAGCCATCCATTTGCCACCAATGCTGCCCAAGGTCTTTGTATCAAAGTTCCTTTCCTTTCTGTAAAATTGAAATTTGGAGCACCCCTGCTTATCCCCAAGCCAAGACAGAACATGAACTTTGGTCTGAAATCCTCCTTTGGGGTGATAAGACGTACCTTACAGTGTGCTCTAAGAACTGGTGACTTTGAGAGGGAGCTGCAGGTAATGTTAATGATTTTCATCGATCTGCTCCTGATCCCCACCCCCACAACCTTTCTTGAGCGAGAGATAATTACAGCGCTGAAAGATACTTTAGCCACTCCTTCAATAGCTCAGTTGGTAGAGCGGAGGACTGTAGCATAAAGTCAGACATCCTTAGGTCGCTGGTTCAAATCAGGCTCGAAGGATTTTGTGCTTTGATTTCCATATCTTTCACTTTTATTCAAACAATACCTTCCATTGATTATGATCGAGACTTTGCAGTCCCTGGGTTTCAGGGATTCCTTGCATCCATCAAACAGCTCGAGTGCAAAAGTGGGGATGTAGCTCAGTGGTAGAGCGCATGTTTTGCATGTATGAGGTCCCAGGTTCAATCCCCGGCATCTCCAGGAGCCTCTGTTCCTTATCTTGGCTTTTTTCCAGAAGGCTAGCCTGCCATCATGCAGAAAGAAGAAGTTTGTCATGCAGTTGGGGTGAGAGCCCCACTTAAATAGTCAGACATTTGCTTTGGAAAAATCTTTGAACTAGGCATAGTTTGCGCATTTCAAGAAAATCGGAGAATTTTGCATTCCAAAAGAAGGAAATAAATGCCCTCTCTGAGGATCGAACTCAGGACCTTCAGATTATGAGACTGACGCGCTGCCTACTGCGCTAAGAAGGCTGTATATAGGCATCTGTACATAAGACCATGAAGATCATCCAGGTACAAGGCTGAAGGATTTTCCTGACTGACATTGTATACTGCAGAGTCGAATGGGGTGATGTGGCCGTCGGTTCAATGCAGGGTTTCCAATCATACAGTCAAATCTTGCAGAAGTGGGGATGTAGCTCAGTGGTAGAGCGCATGCTTTGCATGTATGAGGCCCCGGGTTCAATCCCCGGCATCTCCAGACTTTTGCCATGCTTACCTTGGATTTTGGGCAGAAAGCTAGGCTGGCATCATGATGAAGGAAGAGATATGTCATCCAACCGGGAAGAGGACCCCGCTTAATCTGTCAGACGTTTGCCTTGAAAAATCCCATGAAATGGGGCTATCTCATTTTTGATGATTATAGATCAAAAGAATCCTACTTGTTGAAGACATCAAAGTGATGATTCATCTTGACAACCATAATGCTTTGATGATAGAAATCTGTCGCATCTCTCTTGATCATTGGTAAGGGTTCTTCTTCTAAACCAAAGACTCTTTACAGTAGCTTTTAGAAAAACGGAATATTTTGTTTATCTCAATCACCTTCAATCTACAGATTTTTCCGTTCTCTTTCCTTTTGAAAATGCATCCAAAATGCACGTTCTTGATGCTGGGTGCTTAGTAATGACTCCCATAACTTTCTGTCATTTCTTTCATGGTTCCGCGCAGCCATCCATTTGCCACCAATGCTGCCCAAGGTCTTTGTATCAAAGTTCCTTTCCTTTCTGTAAAATTGAAATTTGGAGCACCCCTGCTTATCCCCAAGCCAAGACAGAACATGAACTTTGGTCTGAAATCCTCCTTTGGGGTGATAAGACGTACCTTACAGTGTGCTCTAAGAACTGGTGACTTTGAGAGGGAGCTGCAGGTAATGTTAATGATTTTCATCGATCTGCTCCTGATCCCCACCCCCACAACCTTTCTTGAGCGAGAGATAATTACAGCGCTGAAAGATACTTTAGCCACTCCTTCAATAGCTCAGTTGGTAGAGCGGAGGACTGTAGCATAAAGTCAGACATCCTTAGGTCGCTGGTTCAAATCAGGCTCGAAGGATTTTCGGCTTCGATTTCCATATCTTTCACTTTTATTCAAACAATACCTTCCATTGGTTATGAAGCATTCCCAAGCTCCGATAAATATTGGAAAAGAAGTGTACTCTATCTGCTTTCAAAGCCAATAGTTGACATACTCATCTCTAGGCGAGGTGGTAAGAGATGTAAACAAGACTTTCTGATCAGAACTAATACCAAAGCATTGCATGGATAAATGTATGCACTTGGAAGACTTCCAACTGCAGTGCACCAAGGCAGCTGCTTGCCAGCCAATCACGCTTTGACTTGCCTACAGTTAGAGGGTCCACCGATGGGCAAGAAGGAATATCCAATGCAATCATCACCTGAAAGGCTGTACAAGCTGGAAAGTAGACCAACAGTTTACCCATTTGGAGAAATCCTGAGACGTTTTGCATTCCAAACTGAGCAAACAAAAGCCCTACTTGAGAATCGAGCTCTGGACCTTCTGATTACCAAACTGACTTTCTGCCCACTGTAGTAAGCATGCTCCACAAACCTAGAGTGCACTAAATATATGCTCCGTGAAGACAATCCAAACATAAGGCGTGAGCAATTTCATGCCTGAAGCTTTACATTCTAGTCTCAAATCGAGACTTTGCAGTCCCTGGGTTTCAGGAATTCCTTGCATCCATCAAACAGCTTGAGTGCAAAAGTGGGGATGTATCTCAGTGGTAGAGCGCATGCTTTGCACGTATGAGGTCCCGGGTTCAATCCCCGGCATCTCCAGGAGCCTCTGTTCCTTATCTTGGCTTTTTTCCAGAAGGCTAGCCTGCCATCATGCAGAAAGAAGAAGTTTGTCATGCAGTTGGGGTGAGAACCCCACTTAAATAGTCAGACATTTGCTTTGGAAAAATCTTTGAACTAGGCATAGTTTGCGCATTTCAAGAAAATCTGAGAATTTTGCATTCCAAAAGAAGGAAATAAATGCCCTCTCTGAGGATCAAACTCAGGACCTTCAGATTATGAGACTGACGCGCTGCCTACTGCGCTAAGAAGGCTGTATATAGGTATCTGTACATAAGACCATGAAGATCATTCAGGTACAAGGCTGAAGGATTTTCCTGACTGACATTGTATACTGCAGAGTCGAATGGGGTGATGTGGCAGTCAGTTCAATGCAGGGTTTCCAATCATACAGTCAAATCTTGCAGGAGTAGGGATGTAGCTCAGTGGTAGAGCGCATGCTTTGCATGTATGAGGCCCCAGGTTCAATCCCTGGCATCTCCAGACTTTTGCCATGCTTACCTTGGATTTTGGGCAGAAAGCTAGGCTGGCATCATGATGAAGGAAGAGATATGTCCTCCAACCGGGATGAGGACCCCGCTTAATCTGTCAGACGTTTGCCTTGAAAAATCCCATGAAATGGGGCTATCTCATTTTTGATGATTATAGATCAAAAGAATCCTACTTGTTGAAGACATCAAAGTGATGATTCATCTTGACAACCATAATGCTTTGATGATAGAAATCTGTCGCATCTCTCTTGATCATTGGTAAGGGTTCTTCTTCTAAACCAGAGACTCTTTACAGTAGCTTTTAGAAAAACGGAATATTTTGTTTATCTCAATCACCTTCAATCTACAGATTTTTCCGTTCTCTTTCCTTTTGAAAATGCATCCAAAATGCACGTTCTTGATGCTGGGTGCGTAGTAATGACTCCCATAACTTTCTGTCATTTCTTTCATGGTTCCGCGCAGCCATCCATTTGCCACCAATGCTGCCCAAGGTCTTTGTATCAAAGTTCCTTTCCTTTCTGTAAAATTGAAATTTGGAGCACCCCTGCTTATCCCCAAGCCAAGACAGAACATGAACTTTGGTCTGAAATCCTCCTTTGGGGTGATAAGACGTACCTTACAGTGTGCTCTAAGAACTGGTGACTTTGAGAGGGAGCTGCAGGTAATGTTCATGATTTTCATCGATCTGCTCCTGATCCCCACCCCCACAACCTTTCTTGAGCGAGAGATAATTACAGCGCTGAAAGATACTTCAGCCACTCCTTCGATAGCTCAGTTGGTAGAGCGGAGGACTGTAGCATAAAGTCAGACATCCTTAGGTCGCTGGTTCAAATCCGGCTCGAAGGATTTTGTGCTTCGATTTCCATATCTTTCACTTTTATTCAAACAATACCTTCCATTGATTATGATCGAGACTTTGCAGTCCCTGGGTTTCAGGGATTCCTTGCATCCATCAAACAGCTCGAGTGCAAAAGTGGGGATGTAGCTCAGTGGTAGAGCGCATGCTTCGCATGTATGAGGTCCCGGGTTCAATCCCCGGCATCTCCAGGAGCCTCTGTTCCTTATCTTGGCTTTTTTCCAGAAGGCTAGCCTGCCATCATGCAGAAAGAAGAAGTTTGTCATGCAGTTGGGGTTAGAGCCCCACTTAAATAGTCAGACATTTGCTTTGGAAAAATCTTTGAACTAGGCATAGTTTGCGCATTTCATGAAAATCGGAGAATTTTGCATTCCAAAAGAAGGAAATAAATGCCCTCTCTGAGGATCGAACTCAGGACCTTCAGATTATGAGACTGACGCGCTGCCTACTGCGCTAAGAAGGCTGTATATAGGCATCTGTACATAAGACCATGAAGATCATCCAGGTACAAGGCTGAAGGATTTTCCTGACTGACATTGTATACTGCAGAGTCGAATGGGGTGATGTGGCCGTCGGTTCAATGCAGGGTTTCCAATCATACAGTCAAATCTTGCAGAAGTGGGGATGTAGCTCAGTGGTAGAGCGCATGCTTTGCATGTATGAGGCCCCGGGTTCAATCCCCGGCATCTCCAGACTTTTGCCATGCTTACCTTGGATTTTGGGCAGAAAGCTAGGCTGGCATCATGATGAAGGAAGAGATATGTCCTCCAACCGGGATGAGGACCCCGCTTAATCTGTCAGACGTTTGCCTTGAAAAATCCCATGAAATGGGGCTATCTCATTTTTGATGATTATAGATCAAAAGAATCCTACTTGTTGAAGACATCAAAGTGATGATTCATCTTGACAACCATAATGCTTTGATGATAGAAATCTGTCGCATCTCTCTTGATCATTGGTAAGGGTTCTTCTTCTAAACCAGAGACTCTTTACAGTAGCTTTTAGAAAAACGGAATATTTTGTTTATCTCAATCACCTTCAATCTACAGATTTTTCCGTTCTCTTTCCTTTTGAAAATGCATCCAAAATGCACGTTCTTGATGCTGGGTGCGTAGTAATGACTCCCATAACTTTCTGTCATTTCTTTCATGGTTCCGCGCAGCCATCCATTTGCCACCAATGCTGCCCAAGGTCTTTGTATCAAAGTTCCTTTCCTTTCTGTAAAATTGAAATTTGGAGCACCCCTGCTTATCCCCAAGCCAAGACAGAACATGAACTTTGGTCTGAAATCCTCCTTTGGGGTGATAAGACGTACCTTACAGTGTGCTCTAAGAACTGGTGACTTTGAGAGGGAGCTGCAGGTAATGTTCATGATTTTCATCGATCTGCTCCTGATCCCCACCCCCACAACCTTTCTTGAGCGAGAGATAATTACAGCGCTGAAAGATACTTCAGCCACTCCTTCGATAGCTCAGTTGGTAGAGCGGAGGACTGTAGCATAAAGTCAGACATCCTTAGGTCGCTGGTTCATATCCGGCTCGAAGGATTTTGTGCTTCGATTTCCATATCTTTCACTTTTATTCAAACAATACCTTCCATTGATTATGATCGAGACTTTGCAGTCCCTGGGTTTCAGGGATTCCTTGCATCCATCAAACAGCTCGAGTGCAAAAGTGGGGATGTAGCTCAGTGGTAGAGCGCATGCTTCGCATGTATGAGGTCCCGGGTTCAATCCCCGGCATCTCCAGGAGCCTCTGTTCCTTATCTTGGCTTTTTTCCAGAAGGCTAGCCTGCCATCATGCAGAAAGAAGAAGTTTGTCATGCAGTTGGGGTGAGAGCCCCACTTAAATAGTCAGACATTTGCTTTGGAAAAATCTTTGAACTAGGCATAGTTTGCGCATTTCCAGAAAATCGGAGAATTTTGCATTCCAAAAGAAGGAAATAAATGCCCTCTCTGAGGATCGAACTCAGGACCTTCAGATTATGAGACTGACGCGCTGCCTACTGCGCTAAGAAGGCTGTATATAGGCATCTGTACATAAGACCATGAAGATCATCCAGGTACAAGGCTGAAGGATTTTCCTGACTGACATTGTATACTGCAGAGTCGAATGGGGTGATGTGGCCGTCGGTTCAATGCAGGGTTTCCAATCATACAGTCAAATCTTGCAGAAGTGGGGATGTAGCTCAGTGGTAGAGCGCATGCTTTGCATGTATGAGGCCCCGGGTTCAATCCCCGGCATCTCCAGACTTTTGCCATGCTTACCTTGGATTTTGGGCAGAAAGCTAGGCTGGCATCATGATGAAGGAAGAGATATGTCCTCCAACAGGGATGAGGACCCCGCTTAATCTGTCAGACGTTTGCCTTGAAAAATCCCATGAAATGGGGCTATCTCATTTTTGATGATTATAGATCAAAAGAATCCTACTTGTTGAAGACATCAAAGTGATGATTCATCTTGACAACCATAATGCTTTGATGATAGAAATCTGTCGCATCTCTCTTGATCATTGGTAAGGGTTCTTCTTCTAAACCAAAGACTCTTTACAGTAGCTTTTAGAAAAACGGAATATTTTGTTTATCTCAATCACCTTCAATCTACAGATTTTTCCGTTCTCTTTCCTTTTGAAAATGCATCCAAAATGCACGTTCTTGATGCTGGGTGCTTAGTAATGACTCCCATAACTTTCTGTCATTTCTTTCATGGTTCCGCGCAGCCATCCATTTGCCACCAATGCTGCCCAAGGTCTTTGTATCAAAGTTCCTTTCCTTTCTGTAAAATTGAAATTTGGAGCACCCCTGCTTATCCCCAAGCCAAGACAGAACATGAACTTTGGTCTGAAATCCTCCTTTGGGGTGATAAGACGTACCTTACAGTGTGCTCTAAGAACTGGTGACTTTGAGAGGGAGCTGCAGGTAATGTTAATGATTTTCATCGATCTGCTCCTGATCCCCACCCCCACAACCTTTCTTGAGCGAGAGATAATTACAGCGCTGAAAGATACTTCAGCCACTCCTTCGATAGCTCAGTTGGTAGAGCGGAGGACTGTAGCATAAAGTCAGACATCCTTAGGTCGCTGGTTCAAATCAGGCTCGAAGGATTTTGTGCTTCGATTTCCATATCTTTCACTTTTATTCAAACAATACCTTCCATTGATTATGATCGAGACTTTGCAGTCCCTGGGTTTCAGGGATTCCTTGCATCCATCAAACAGCTCGAGTGCAAAAGTGGGGATGTAGCTCAGTGGTAGAGCGCATGTTTCGCATGTATGAGGTCCCGGGTTCAATCCCCGGCATCTCCAGGAGCCTCTGTTCCTTATCTTGGCTTTTTTCCAGAAGGCTAGCCTGCCATCATGCAGAAAGAAGAAGTTTGTCATGCAGTTGGGGTGAGAGCCCCACTTAAATAGTCAGACATTTGCTTTGGAAAAATCTTTGAACTAGGCATAGTTTGCGCATTTCAAGAAAATCGGAGAATTTTGCATTCCAAAAGAAGGAAATAAATGCCCTCTCTGAGGATCGAACTCAGGACCTTCAGATTATGAGACTGACGCGCTGCCTACTGCGCTAAGAAGGCTGTATATAGGCATCTGTACATAAGACCATGAAGATCATCCAGGTACAAGGCTGAAGGATTTTCCTGACTGACATTGTATACTGCAGAGTCGAATGGGGTGATGTGGCCGTCGGTTCAATGCAGGGTTTCCAATCATACAGTCAAATCTTGCAGAAGTGGGGATGTAGCTCAGTGGTAGAGCGCATGCTTTGCATGTATGAGGCCCCGGGTTCAATCCCCGGCATCTCCAGACTTTTGCCATGCTTACCTTGGATTTTGGGCAGAAAGCTAGGCTGGCATCATGATGAAGGAAGAGATATGTCCTCCAACCGGGAAGAGGACCCCGCTTAATCTGTCAGACGTTTGCCTTGAAAAATCCCATGAAATGGGGCTATCTCATTTTTGATGATTATAGATCAAAAGAATCCTACTTGTTGAAGCCATCAAAGTGATGATTCATCTTGACAACCATAATGCTTTGATGATAGAAATCTGTCGCATCTCTCTTGATCATTGGTAAGGGTTCTTCTTCTAAACCAAAGACTCTTTACAGTAGCTTTTAGAAAAACGGAATATTTTGTTTATCTCAATCACCTTCAATCTACAGATTTTTCCGTTCTCTTTCCTTTTGAAAATGCATCCAAAATGCACGTTCTTGATGCTGGGTGCTTAGTAATGACTCCCATAACTTTCTGTCATTTCTTTCATGGTTCCGCGCAGCCATCCATTTGCCACCAATGCTGCCCAAGGTCTTTGTATCAAAGTTCCTTTCCTTTCTGTAAAATTGAAATTTGGAGCACCCCTGCTTATCCCCAAGCCAAGACAGAACATGAACTTTGGTCTGAAATCCTCCTTTGGGGTGATAAGACGTACCTTACAGTGTGCTCTAAGAACTGGTGACTTTGAGAGGGAGCTGCAGGTAATGTTAATGATTTTCATCGATCTGCTCCTGATCCCCACCCCCACAACCTTTCTTGAGCGAGAGATAATTACAGCGCTGAAAGATACTTCAGCCACTCCTTCGATAGCTCAGTTGGTAGAGCGGAGGACTGTAGCATAAAGTCAGACATCCTTAGGTCGCTGGTTCAAATCAGGCTCGAAGGATTTTGTGCTTCGATTTCCATATCTTTCACTTTTATTCAAACAATACCTTCCATTGATTATGATCGAGACTTTGCAGCCCCTGGGTTTCAGGGATTCCTTGCATCCATCAAACAGCTCGAGTGCAAAAGTGGGGATGTAGCTCAGTGGTAGAGCGCATGTTTTGCATGTATGAGGTCCCGGGTTCAATCCCCGGCATCTCCAGGAGCCTCTGTTCCTTATCTTGGCTTTTTTCCAGAAGGCTAGCCTGCCATCATGCAGAAAGAAGAAGTTTGTCATGCAGTTGGGGTGAGAGCCCCACTTAAATAGTCAGACATTTGCTTTGGAAAAATCTTTGAACTAGGCATAGTTTGCGCATTTCAAGAAAATCGGAGAATTTTGCATTCCAAAAGAAGGAAATAAATGCCCTCTCTGAGGATCGAACTCAGGACCTTCAGATTATGAGACTGACGCGCTGCCTACTGCGCTAAGAAGGCTGTATATAGGCATCTGTACATAAGACCATGAAGATCATCCAGGTACAAGGCTGAAGGATTTTCCTGACTGACATTGTATACTGCAGAGTCGAATGGGGTGATGTGGCCGTCGGTTCAATGCAGGGTTTCCAATCATACAGTCAAATCTTGCAGAAGTGGGGATGTAGCTCAGTGGTAGAGCGCATGCTTTGCATGTATGAGGCCCCGGGTTCAATCCCCGGCATCTCCAGACTTTTGCCATGCTTACCTTGGATTTTGGGCAGAAAGCTAGGCTGGCATCATGATGAAGGAAGAGATATGTCCTCCAACCGGGAAGAGGACCCGCTTAATCTGTCAGACGTTTGCCTTGAAAAATCCCATGAAATGGGGCTATCTCATTTTTGATGATTATAGATCAAAAGAATCCTACTTGTTGAAGACATCAAAGTGATGATTCATCTTGACAACCATAATGCTTTGATGATAGAAATCTGTCGCATCTCTCTTGATCATTGGTAAGGGTTCTTCTTCTAAACCAAAGACTCTTTACAGTAGCTTTTAGAAAAACGGAATATTTTGTTTATCTCAATCACCTTCAATCTACAGATTTTTCCGTTCTCTTTCCTTTTGAAAATGCATCCAAAATGCACGTTCTTGATGCTGGGTGCTTAGTAATGACTCCCATAACTTTCTGTCATTTCTTTCATGGTTCCGCGCAGCCATCCATTTGCCACCAATGCTGCCCAAGGTCTTTGTATCAAAGTTCCTTTCCTTTCTGTAAAATTGAAATTTGGAGCACCCCTGCTTATCCCCAAGCCAAGACAGAACATGAACTTTGGTCTGAAATCCTCCTTTGGGGTGATAAGACGTACCTTACAGTGTGCTCTAAGAACTGGTGACTTTGAGAGGGAGCTGCAGGTAATGTTCATGATTTTCATCGATCTGCTCCTGATCCCCACCCCCACAACCTTTCTTGAGCGAGAGATAATTACAGCGCTGAAAGATACTTCAGCCACTCCTTCGATAGCTCAGTTGGTAGAGCGGAGGACTGTAGCATAAAGTCAGACATCCTTAGGTCACTGGTTCAAATCCGGCTCGAAGGATTTTGTGCTTCGATTTCCATATCTTTCACTTTTATTCAAACAATACCTTCCATTGATTATGATAGAGACTTTGCAGTCCCTGGGTTTCAGGGATTCCTTGCATCCATCAAACATCTTGAGTGCAAAAGTGGGGATGTAGCTCAGTGGTAGAGCGCATGCTTCGCATGTATGAGGTCCCGGGTTCAATCCCCGGCATCTCCAGGAGCCTTTGTTCCTTATCTTGGCTTTTTTCCAGAAGGCTAGCCTGCCATCATGCAGAAAGAAGAAGTTTGTCATGCAGTTGGGGTGAGAGCCCCACTTAAATAGTCAGACATTTGCTTTGGAAAAATCTTTGAACTAGGCATAGTTTGCGCATTTCAAGAAAATCGGAGAATTTTGCATTCCAAAAGAAGGAAATAAATGCCCTCTCTGAGGATCGAACTCAGGACCTTCAGATTATGAGACTGACGCGCTGCCTACTGCGCTAAGAAGGCTGTATATAGGCATCTGTACATAAGACCATGAAGATCATCCAGGTACAAGGCTGAAGTTTTTTCCTGACTGACATTGTATACTGCAGAGTCAAATGGGGTGATGTGGCCGTCGGTTCAATGCAGGGTTTCCAATCATACAGTCAAATTTTGCAGAAGTGGGGATGTAGCTCAGTGGTAGAGCGCATGCTTTGCATGTATCAGGCCCCGGGTTCAATCCCCGGCATCTCCAGACTTTTGCCATGCTTACCTTGGATTTTGGGCAGAAAGCTAGGCTGGCATCATGATGAAGGAAGAGATATGTCCTCCAACAGGGATGAGGACCCCGCTTAATCTGTCAGACGTTTGCCTTGAAAAATCCCATGAAATGGGGCTATCTCATTTTTGATGATTATAGATCAAAAGAATCCTACTTGTTGAAGACATCAAAGTGATGATTCATCTTGACAACCATAATGCTTTGATGATAGAAATCTGTCGCATCTCTCTTGATCATTGGTAAGGGTTCTTCTTCTAAACCAAAGACTCTTTACAGTAGCTTTTAGAAAAACGGAATATTTTGTTTATCTCAATCACCTTCAATCTACAGATTTTTCCGTTCTCTTTCCTTTTGAAAATGCATCCAAAATGCACGTTCTTGATGCTGGGTGCTTAGTAATGACTCCCATAACTTTCTGTCATTTCTTTCATGGTTCCGCGCAGCCATCCATTTGCCACCAATGCTGCCCAAGGTCTTTGTATCAAAGTTCCTTTCCTTTCTGTAAAATTGAAATTTGGAGCACCCCTGCTTATCCCCAAGCCAAGACAGAACATGAACTTTGGTCTGAAATCCTCCTTTGGGGTGATAAGACGTACCTTACAGTGTGCTCTAAGAACTGGTGACTTTGAGAGGGAGCTGCAGGTAATGTTAATGATTTTCATCGATCTGCTCCTGATCCCCACCCCCACAACCTTTCTTGAGCGAGAGATAATTACAGCGCTGAAAGATACTTCAGCCACTCCTTCGATAGCTCAGTTGGTAGAGCGGAGGACTGTAGCATAAAGTCAGACATCCTTAGGTCGCTGGTTCAAATCAGGCTCGAAGGATTTTGTGCTTCGATTTCCATATCTTTCACTTTTATTCAAACAATACCTTCCATTGATTATGATCGAGACTTTGCAGTCCCTGGGTTTCAGGGATTCCTTGCATCCATCAAACAGCTCGAGTGCAAAAGTGGGGATGTAGCTCAGTGGTAGAGCGCATGTTTTGCATGTATGAGGTCCCGGGTTCAATCCCCGGCATCTCCAGGAGCCTCTGTTCCTTATCTTGGCTTTTTTCCAGAAGGCTAGCCTGCCATCATGCAGAAAGAAGAAGTTTGTCATGCAGTTGGGGTGAGAGCCCCACTTAAATAGTCAGACATTTGCTTTGGAAAAATCTTTGAACTAGGCATAGTTTGCGCATTTCAAGAAAATCGGAGAATTTTGCATTCCAAAAGAAGGAAATAAATGCCCTCTCTGAGGATCGAACTCAGGACCTTCAGATTATGAGACTGACGCGCTGCCTACTGCGCTAAGAAGGCTGTATATAGGCATCTGTACATAAGACCATGAAGATCATCCAGGTACAAGGCTGAAGGATTTTCCTGACTGACATTGTATACTGCAGAGTCGAATGGGGTGATGTGGCCGTCGGTTCAATGCAGGGTTTCCAATCATACAGTCAAATCTTGCAGAAGTGGGGATGTAGCTCAGTGGTAGAGCGCATGCTTTGCATGTATGAGGCCCCGGGTTCAATCCCCGGCATCTCCAGACTTTTGCCATGCTTACCTTGGATTTTGGGCAGAAAGCTAGGCTGGCATCATGATGAAGGAAGAGATATGTCCTCCAACCGGGAAGAGGACCCGCTTAATCTGTCAGACGTTTGCCTTGAAAAATCCCATGAAATGGGGCTATCTCATTTTTGATGATTATAGATCAAAAGAATCCTACTTGTTGAAGACATCAAAGTGATGATTCATCTTGACAACCATAATGCTTTGATGATAGAAATCTGTCGCATCTCTCTTGATCATTGGTAAGGGTTCTTCTTCTAAACCAAAGACTCTTTACAGTAGCTTTTAGAAAAACGGAATATTTTGTTTATCTCAATCACCTTCAATCTACAGATTTTTCCGTTCTCTTTCCTTTTGAAAATGCATCCAAAATGCACGTTCTTGATGCTGGGTGCTTAGTAATGACTCCCATAACTTTCTGTCATTTCTTTCATGGTTCCGCGCAGCCATCCATTTGCCACCAATGCTGCCCAAGGTCTTTGTATCAAAGTTCCTTTCCTTTCTGTAAAATTGAAATTTGGAGCACCCCTGCTTATCCCCAAGCCAAGACAGAACATGAACTTTGGTCTGAAATCCTCCGTTGGGGTGATAAGACGTACCTTACAGTGTGCTCTAAGAACTGGTGACTTTGAGAGGGAGCTGCAGGTAATGTTCATGATTTTCATCGATCTGCTCCTGATCCCCACCCCCACAACCTTTCTTGAGCGAGAGATAATTACAGCGCTGAAAGATACTTCAGCCACTCCTTCGATAGCTCAGTTGGTAGAGCGGAGGACTGTAGCATAAAGTCAGACATCCTTAGGTCGCTGGTTCAAATCCGGCTCGAAGGATTTTGTGCTTCGATTTCCATATCTTTCACTTTTATTCAAACAATACCTTCCATTGATTATGATCGAGACTTTGCAGTCCCTGGGTTTCAGGAATTCCTTGCATCCATCAAACAGCTCGAGTGCAAAAGTGGGGATGTAGCTCAGTGGTAGAGCGCATGCTTCGCATGTATGAGGTCCCGGGTTCAATCCCCGGCATCTCCAGGAGCCTCTGTTCCTTATCTTGGCTTTTTTCCAGAAGGCTAGCCTGCCATCATGCAGAAAGAAGAAGTTTGTCATGCAGTTGGGGTGAGAGCCCCACTTAAATAGTCAGACATTTGCTTTGGAAAAATCTTTGAACTAGGCATAGTTTGCGCATTTCAAGAAAATCGGAGAATTTTGCATTCCAAAAGAAGGAAATAAATGCCCTCTCTGAGGATCGAACTCAGGACCTTCAGATTATGAGACTGACGCGCTGCCTACTGCGCTAAGAAGGCTGTATATAGGCATCTGTACATAAGACCATGAAGATCATCCAGGTACAAGGCTGAAGTTTTTTCCTGACTGACATTGTATACTGCAGAGTCAAATGTGGCCGTCGGTTCAATGCAGGGTTTCCAATCATACAGTCAAATTTTGCAGAAGTGGGGATGTAGCTCAGTGGTAGAGCGCATGCTTTGCATGTATCAGGCCCCGGGTTCAATCCCCGACATCTACAGACTTTTGCCATGCTTACCTTGGATTTTGGGCAGAAAGCTAGGCTGGCATCATGATGAAGGAAGAGATATGTCCTCCAACAGGGATGAGGACCCCGCTTAATCTGTCAGACGTTTGCCTTGAAAAATCCCATGAAATGGGGCTATCTCATTTTTGATGATTATAGATCAAAAGAATCCTACTTGTTGAAGACATCAAAGTGATGATTCATCTTGACAACCATAATGCTTTGATGATAGAAATCTGTCGCATCTCTCTTGATCATTGGTAAGGGTTCTTCTTCTAAACCAAAGACTCTTTACAGTAGCTTTTAGAAAAACAGAATATTTTGTTTATCTCAATCACCTTCAATCTACAGATTTTTCCGTTCTCTTTCCTTTTGAAAATGCATCCAAAATGCACGTTCTTGATGCTGGGTGCTTAGTAATGACTCCCATAACTTTCTGTCATTTCTTTCATGGTTCCGCGCAGCCATCCATTTGCCACCAATGCTGCCCAAGGTCTTTGTATCAAAGTTCCTTTCCTTTCTGTAAAATTGAAATTTGGAGCACCCCTGCTTATCCCCAAGCCAAGACAGAACATGAACTTTGGTCTGAAATCCTCCTTTGGGGTGATAAGTCGTACCTTACAGTGTGCTCTAAGAACTGGTGACTTTGAGAGGGAGCTGCAGGTAATGTTAATGATTTTCATCGATCTGCTCCTGATCCCCACCCCCACAACCTTTCTTGAGCGAGAGATAATTACAGCGCTGAAAGATACTTCAGCCACTCCTTCGATAGCTCAGTTGGTAGAGCGGAGGACTGTAGCATAAAGTCAGACATCCTTAGGTCGCTGGTTCAAATCAGGCTCGAAGGATTTTGTGCTTCGATTTCCATATCTTTCACTTTTATTCAAACAATACCTTCCATTGATTATGATCGAGACTTTGCAGTCCCTGGGTTTCAGGGATTCCTTGCATCCATCAAACAGCTCAAGTGCAAAAGTGGGGATGTAGCTCAGTGGTAGAGCGCATGTTTCGCATGTATGAGGTCCCGGGTTCAATCCCCGGCATCTCCAGGAGCCTCTGTTCCTTATCTTGGCTTTTTTCCAGAAGGCTAGCCTGCCATCATGCAGAAAGAAGAAGTTTGTCATGCAGTTGGGGTGAGAGCCCCACTTAAATAGTCAGACATTTGCTTTGGAAAAATCTTTGAACTAGGCATAGTTTGCGCATTTCAAGAAAATCGGAGAATTTTGCATTCCAAAAGAAGGAAATAAATGCCCTCTCTGAGGATCGAACTCAGGACCTTCAGATTATGAGACTGACGCGCTGCCTACTGCGTTAAGAAGGCTGTATATAGGCATCTGTACATAAGACCATGAAGATCATCCAGGTACAAGGCTGAAGGATTTTCCTGACTGACATTGTATACTGCAGAGTCGAATGGGGTGATGTGGCCGTCGGTTCAATGCAGGGTTTCCAATCATACAGTCAAATCTTGCAGAAGTGGGGATGTAGCTCAGTAGTAGAGCGCATGCTTTGCATGTATGAGGCCCCGGGTTCAATCCCCGGCATCTCCAGACTTTTGCCATGCTTACCTTGGATTTTGGGCAGAAAGCTAGGCTGGCATCATGATGAAGGAAGAGATATGTCATCCAACCGGGAAGAGGACCCCGCTTAATCTGTCAGACGTTTGCCTTGAAAAATCCCATGAAATGGGGCTATCTCATTTTTGATGATTATAGATCAAAAGAATCCTACTTGTTGAAGACATCAAAGTGATGATTCATCTTGACAACCATAATGCTTTGATGATAGAAATCTGTCGCATCTCTCTTGATCATTGGTAAGGGTTCTTCTTCTAAACCAAAGACTCTTTACAGTAGCTTTTAGAAAAACGGAATATTTTGTTTATCTCAATCACCTTCAATCTACAGATTTTTCCGTTCTCTTTCCTTTTGAAAATGCATCCAAAATGCACGTTCTTGATGCTGGGTGCTTAGTAATGACTCCCATAACTTTCTGTCATTTCTTTCATGGTTCCGCGCAGCCATCCATTTGCCACCAATGCTGCCCAAGGTCTTTGTATCAAAGTTCCTTTCCTTTCTGTAAAATTGAAATTTGGAGCACCCCTGCTTATCCCCAAGCCAAGACAGAACATGAACTTTGGTCTGAAATCCTCCTTTGGGGTGATAAGACGTACCTTACAGTGTGCTCTAAGAACTGGTGACTTTGAGAGGGAGCTGCAGGTAATGTTAATGATTTTCATCGATCTGCTCCTGATCCCCACCCCCACAACCTTTCTTGAGCGAGAGATAATTACAGCGCTGAAAGATACTTTAGCCACTCCTTCAATAGCTCAGTTGGTAGAGCGGAGGACTGTAGCATAAAGTCAGACATCCTTAGGTCGCTGGTTCAAATCAGGCTCGAAGGATTTTGTGCTTCGATTTCCATATCTTTCACTTTTATTCAAACAATACCTTCCATTGATTATGATCGAGACTTTGCAGTCCCTGGGTTTCAGGGATTCCTTGCATCCATCAAACAGCTCGAGTGCAAAAGTGGGGATGTAGCTCAGTGGTAGAGCGCATGTTTTGCATGTATGAGGTCCCAGGTTCAATCCCCGGCATCTCCAGGAGCCTCTGTTCCTTATCTTGGCTTTTTTCCAGAAGGCTAGCCTGCCATCATGCAGAAAGAAGAAGTTTGTCATGCAGTTGGGGTGAGAGCCCCACTTAAATAGTCAGACATTTGCTTTGGAAAAATCTTTGAACTAGGCATAGTTTGCGCATTTCAAGAAAATCGGAGAATTTTGCATTCCAAAAGAAGGAAATAAATGCCCTCTCTGAGGATCGAACTCAGGACCTTCAGATTATGAGACTGACGCGCTGCCTACTGCGCTAAGAAGGCTGTATATAGGCATCTGTACATAAGACCATGAAGATCATCCAGGTACAAGGCTGAAGGATTTTCCTGACTGACATTGTATACTGCAGAGTCGAATGGGGTGATGTGGCCGTCGGTTCAATGCAGGGTTTCCAATCATACAGTCAAATCTTGCAGAAGTGGGGATGTAGCTCAGTGGTAGAGCGCATGCTTTGCATGTATGAGGCCCCGGGTTCAATCCCCGGCATCTCCAGACTTTTGCCATGCTTACCTTGGATTTTGGGCAGAAAGCTAGGCTGGCATCATGATGAAGGAAGAGATATGTCATCCAACCGGGAAGAGGACCCCGCTTAATCTGTCAGACGTTTGCCTTGAAAAATCCCATGAAATGGGGCTATCTCATTTTTGATGATTATAGATCAAAAGAATCCTACTTGTTGAAGACATCAAAGTGATGATTCATCTTGACAACCATAATGCTTTGATGATAGAAATCTGTCGCATCTCTCTTGATCATTGGTAAGGGTTCTTCTTCTAAACCAAAGACTCTTTACAGTAGCTTTTAGAAAAACGGAATATTTTGTTTATCTCAATCACCTTCAATCTACAGATTTTTCCGTTCTCTTTCCTTTTGAAAATGCATCCAAAATGCACGTTCTTGATGCTGGGTGCTTAGTAATGACTCCCATAACTTTCTGTCATTTCTTTCATGGTTCCGCGCAGCCATCCATTTGCCACCAATGCTGCCCAAGGTCTTTGTATCAAAGTTCCTTTCCTTTCTGTAAAATTGAAATTTGGAGCACCCCTGCTTATCCCCAAGCCAAGACAGAACATGAACTTTGGTCTGAAATCCTCCTTTGGGGTGATAAGACGTACCTTACAGTGTGCTCTAAGAACTGGTGACTTTGAGAGGGAGCTGCAGGTAATGTTAATGATTTTCATCGATCTGCTCCTGATCCCCACCCCCACAACCTTTCTTGAGCGAGAGATAATTACAGCGCTGAAAGATACTTTAGCCACTCCTTCAATAGCTCAGTTGGTAGAGCGGAGGACTGTAGCATAAAGTCAGACATCCTTAGGTCGCTGGTTCAAATCAGGCTCGAAGGATTTTGTGCTTCGATTTCCATATCTTTCACTTTTATTCAAACAATACCTTCCATTGATTATGATCGAGACTTTGCAGTCCCTGGGTTTCAGGGATTCCTTGCATCCATCAAACAGCTCGAGTGCAAAAGTGGGGATGTAGCTCAGTGGTAGAGCGCATGTTTTGCATGTATGAGGTCCCAGGTTCAATCCCCGGCATCTCCAGGAGCCTCTGTTCCTTATCTTGGCTTTTTTCCAGAAGGCTAGCCTGCCATCATGCAGAAAGAAGAAGTTTGTCATGCAGTTGGGGTGAGAGCCCCACTTAAATAGTCAGACATTTGCTTTGGAAAAATCTTTGAACTAGGCATAGTTTGCGCATTTCAAGAAAATCGGAGAATTTTGCATTCCAAAAGAAGGAAATAAATGCCCTCTCTGAGGATCGAACTCAGGACCTTCAGATTATGAGACTGACGCGCTGCCTACTGCGCTAAGAAGGCTGTATATAGGCATCTGTACATAAGACCATGAAGATCATCCAGGTACAAGGCTGAAGGATTTTCCTGACTGACATTGTATACTGCAGAGTCGAATGGGGTGATGTGGCCGTCGGTTCAATGCAGGGTTTCCAATCATACAGTCAAATCTTGCAGAAGTGGGGATGTAGCTCAGTGGTAGAGCGCATGCTTTGCATGTATGAGGCCCCGGGTTCAATCCCTGGCATCTCCAGACTTTTGCCATGCTTACCTTGGATTTTGGGCAGAAAGCTAGGCTGGCATCATGATGAAGGAAGAGATATGTCATCCAACCGGGAAGAGGACCCCGCTTAATCTGTCAGACGTTTGCCTTGAAAAATCCCATGAAATGGGGCTATCTCATTTTTGATGATTATAGATCAAAAGAATCCTACTTGTTGAAGACATCAAAGTGATGATTCATCTTGACAACCATAATGCTTTGATGATCGAAATCTGTCGCATCTCTCTTGATCATTGGTAAGGGTTCTTCTTCTAAACCAAAGACTCTTTACAGTAGCTTTTAGAAAAACGGAATATTTTGTGTATCTCAATCACCTTCAATCTACAGATTTTTCCGTTCTCTTTCCTTTTGAAAATGCATCCAAAATGCACGTTCTTGATGCTGGGTGCGTAGTAATGACTCCCATAACTTTCTGTCATTTCTTTCATGGTTCCGCGCAGCCATCCATTTGCCACCAATGCTGCCCAAGGTCTTTGTATCAAAGTTCCTTTCCTTTCTGTAAAATTGAAATTTGGAGCACCCCTGCTTATCCCCAAGCCAAGACAGAACATGAACTTTGGTCTGAAATCCTCCTTTGGGGTGATAAGACGTACCTTACAGTGTGCTCTAAGAACTGGTGACTTTGAGAGGGAGCTGCAGGTAATGTTCATGATTTTCATCGATCTGCTCCTGATCCCCACCCCCACAACCTTTCTTGAGCGAGAGATAATTACAGCGCTGAAAGATACTTCAGCCACTCCTTCGATAGCTCAGTTGGTAGAGCGGAGGACTGTAGCATAAAGTCAGACATCCTTAGGTCGCTGGTTCAAATCCGGCTCGAAGGATTTTGTGCTTCGATTTCCATATCTTTCACTTTTATTCAAACAATACCTTCCATTGATTATGATCGAGACTTTGCAGTCCCTGGGTTTCAGGGATTCCTTGCATCCATCAAACAGCTCGAGTGCAAAAGTGGGGATGTAGCTCAGTGGTAGAGCGCATGCTTCGCATGTATGAGGTCCCGGGTTCAATCCCCGGCATCTCCAGGAGCCTCTGTTCCTTATCTTGGCTTTTTTCCAGAAGGCTAGCCTGCCATCATGCAGAAAGAAGAAGTTTGTCATGCAGTTGGGGTGAGAGCCCCACTTAAATAGTCAGACATTTGCTTTGGAAAAATCTTTGAACTAGGCATAGTTTGCGCATTTCATGAAAATCAGAGAATTTTGCATTCCAAAAGAAGGAAATAAATGCCCTCTCTGAGGATCGAACTCAGGACCTTCAGATTATGAGACTGACGCGCTGCCTACTGCGCTAAGAAGGCTGTATATAGGCATCTGTACATAAGACCATGAAGATCATCCAGGTACAAGGCTGAAGGATTTTCCTGACTAACATTGTATACTGCAGAGTCGAATGGGGTGATGTGGCCGTCGGTTCAATGCAGGGTTTCCAATCATACAGTCAAATCTTGCAGAAGTGGGGATGTAGCTCAGTGGTAGAGCGCATGCTTTGCATGTATGAGGCCCCGGGTTCAATCCCCGGCATCTCCAGACTTTTGCCATGCTTACCTTGGATTTTGGGCCGAAAGCTAGGCTGGCATCATGATGAAGGAAGAGATATGTCCTCCAACCGGGATGAGGACCCCGCTTAATCTGTCAGACGTTTGCCTTGAAAAATCCCATGAAATGGGGCTATCTCATTTTTGATGATTATAGATCAAAAGAATCCTACTTGTTGAAGACATCAAAGTGATGATTCATCTTGACAACCATAATGCTTTGATGATAGAAATCTGTCGCATCTCTCTTGATCATTGGTAAGGGTTCTTCTTCTAAACCAGAGACTCTTTACAGTAGCTTTTAGAAAAACGGAATATTTTGTTTATCTCAATCACCTTCAATCTACAGATTTTTCCGTTCTCTTTCCTTTTGAAAATGCATCCAAAATGCACGTTCTTGATGCTGGGTGCGTAGTAATGACTCCCATAACTTTCTGTCATTTCTTTCATGGTTCCGCGCAGCCATCCATTTGCCACCAATGCTGCCCAAGGTCTTTGTATCAAAGTTCCTTTCCTTTCTGTAAAATTGAAATTTGGAGCACCCCTGCTTATCCCCAAGCCAAGACAGAACATGAACTTTGGTCTGAAATCCTCCTTTGGGGTGATAAGACGTACCTTACAGTGTGCTCTAAGAACTGGTGACTTTGAGAGGGAGCTGCAGGTAATGTTCATGATTTTCATCGATCTGCTCCTGATCCCCACCCCCACAACCTTTCTTGAGCGAGAGATAATTACAGCGCTGAAAGATACTTCAGCCACTCCTTCGATAGCTCAGTTGGTAGAGCGGAGGACTGTAGCATAAAGTCAGACATCCTTAGGTCGCTGGTTCAAATCCGGCTCGAAGGATTTTGTGCTTCGATTTCCATATCTTTCACTTTTATTCAAACAATACCTTCCATTGATTATGATCGAGACTTTGCAGTCCCTGGGTTTCAGGGATTCCTTGCATCCATCAAACAGCTCGAGTGCAAAAGTGGGGATGTAGCTCAGTGGTAGAGCGCACGCTTCGCATGTATGAGGTCCCGGGTTCAATCCCCGGCATCTCCAGGAGCCTCTGTTCCTTATCTTGGCTTTTTTCCAGAAGGCTAGCCTGCCATCATGCAGAAAGAAGAAGTTTGTCATGCAGTTGGGGTGAGAGCCCCACTTAAATAGTCAGACATTTGCTTTGGAAAAATCTTTGAACTAGGCATAGTTTGCGCATTTCATGAAAATCGGAGAATTTTGCATTCCAAAAGAAGGAAATAAATGCCCTCTCTGAGGATCGAACTCAGGACCTTCAGATTATGAGGCTGACGCGCTGCCTACTGCGCTAAGAAGGCTGTATATAGGCATCTGTACATAAGACCATGAAGATCATCCAGGTACAAGGCTGAAGGATTTTCCTGACTGACATTGTATACTGCAGAGTCGAATGGGGTGATGTGGCCGTCGGTTCAATGCAGCAATCATACAGTCAAATCTTGCAGAAGTGGGGATGTAGCTCAGTGGTAGAGCGCATGCTTTGCATGTATGAGGCCCCGGGTTCAATCCCCGGCATCTCCAGACTTTTGCCATGCTTACCTTGGATTTTGGGCAGAAAGCTAGGCTGGCATCATGATGAAGGAAGAGATATGTCCTCCAACCGGGAAGAGGACCCGCTTAATCTGTCAGACGTTTGCCTTGAAAAATCCCATGAAATGGGGCTATCTCATTTTTGATGATTATAGATCAAAAGAATCCTACTTGTTGAAGACATCAAAGTGATGATTCATCTTGACAACCATAATGCTTTGATGATAGAAATCTGTCGCATCTCTCTTGATCATTGGTAAGGGTTCTTCTTCTAAACCAAAGACTCTTTACAGTAGCTTTTAGAAAAACGGAATATTTTGTTTATCTCAATCACCTTCAATCTACAGATTTTTCCGTTCTCTTTCCTTTTGAAAATGCATCCAAAATGCACGTTCTTGATGCTGGGTGCTTAGTAATGACTCCCATAACTTTCTGTCATTTCTTTCATGGTTCCGCGCAGCCATCCATTTGCCACCAATGCTGCCCAAGGTCTTTGTATCAAAGTTCCTTTCCTTTCTGTAAAATTGAAATTTGGAGCACCCCTGCTTATCCCCAAGCCAAGACAGAACATGAACTTTGGTCTGAAATCCTCCTTTGGGGTGATAAGTCGTACCTTACAGTGTGCTCTAAGAACTGGTGACTTTGAGAGGGAGCTGCAGGTAATGTTAATGATTTTCATCGATCTGCTCCTGATCCCCACCCCCACAACCTTTCTTGAGCGAGAGATAATTACAGCGCTGAAAGATACTTCAGCCACTCCTTCGATAGCTCAGTTGGTAGAGCGGAGGACTGTAGCATAAAGTCAGACATCCTTAGGTCGCTGGTTCAAATCAGGCTCGAAGGATTTTGTGCTTCGATTTCCATATCTTTCACTTTTATTCAAACAATACCTTCCATTGATTATGATCGAGACTTTGCAGTCCCTGGGTTTCAGGGATTCCTTGCATCCATCAAACAGCTCAAGTGCAAAAGTGGGGATGTAGCTCAGTGGTAGAGCGCATGTTTCGCATGTATGAGGTCCCGGGTTCAATCCCCGGCATCTCCAGGAGCCTCTGTTCCTTATCTTGGCTTTTTTCCAGAAGGCTAGCCTGCCATCATGCAGAAAGAAGAAGTTTGTCATGCAGTTGGGGTGAGAGCCCCACTTAAATAGTCAGACATTTGCTTTGGAAAAATCTTTGAACTAGGCATAGTTTGCGCATTTCAAGAAAATCGGAGAATTTTGCATTCCAAAAGAAGGAAATAAATGCCCTCTCTGAGGATCGAACTCAGGACCTTCAGATTATGAGACTGACGCGCTGCCTACTGCGTTAAGAAGGCTGTATATAGGCATCTGTACATAAGACCATGAAGATCATCCAGGTACAAGGCTGAAGGATTTTCCTGACTGACATTGTATACTGCAGAGTCGAATGGGGTGATGTGGCCGTCGGTTCAATGCAGGGTTTCCAATCATACAGTCAAATCTTGCAGAAGTGGGGATGTAGCTCAGTGGTAGAGCGCATGCTTTGCATGTATGAGGCCCCGGGTTCAATCCCCGGCATCTCCAGACTTTTGCCATGCTTACCTTGGATTTTGGGCAGAAAGCTAGGCTGGCATCATGATGAAGGAAGAGATATGTCATCCAACCGGGAAGAGGACCCCGCTTAATCTGTCAGACGTTTGCCTTGAAAAATCCTATGAAATGGGGCTATCTCATTTTTGATGATTATAGATCAAAAGAATCCTACTTGTTGAAGACATCAAAGTGATGATTCATCTTGACAACCATAATGCTTTGATGATAGAAATCTGTCGCATCTCTCTTGATCATTGGTAAGGGTTCTTCTTCTAAACCAAAGACTCTTTACAGTAGCTTTTAGAAAAACGGAATATTTTGTTTATCTCAATCACCTTCAATCTACAGATTTTTCCGTTCTCTTTCCTTTTGAAAATGCATCCAAAATGCACGTTCTTGATGCTGGGTGCTTAGTAATGACTCCCATAACTTTCTGTCATTTCTTTCATGGTTCCGCGCAGCCATCCATTTGCCACCAATGCTGCCCAAGGTCTTTGTATCAAAGTTCCTTTCCTTTCTGTAAAATTGAAATTTGGAGCACCCCTGCTTATCCCCAAGCCAAGACAGAACATGAACTTTGGTCTGAAATCCTCCTTTGGGGTGATAAGACGTACCTTACAGTGTGCTCTAAGAACTGGTGACTTTGAGAGGGAGCTGCAGGTAATGTTAATGATTTTCATCGATCTGCTCCTGATCCCCACCCCCACAACCTTTCTTGAGCGAGAGATAATTACAGCGCTGAAAGATACTTTAGCCACTCCTTCAATAGCTCAGTTGGTAGAGCGGAGGACTGTAGCATAAAGTCAGACATCCTTAGGTCGCTGGTTCAAATCAGGCTCGAAGGATTTTGTGCTTCGATTTCCATATCTTTCACTTTTATTCAAACAATACCTTCCATTGATTATGATCGAGACTTTGCAGTCCCTGGGTTTCAGGGATTCCTTGCATCCATCAAACAGCTCGAGTGCAAAAGTGGGGATGTAGCTCAGTGGTAGAGCGCATGTTTTGCATGTATGAGGTCCCAGGTTCAATCCCCGGCATCTCCAGGAGCCTCTGTTCCTTATCTTGGCTTTTTTCCAGAAGGCTAGCCTGCCATCATGCAGAAAGAAGAAGTTTGTCATGCAGTTGGGGTGAGAGCCCCACTTAAATAGTCAGACATTTGCTTTGGAAAAATCTTTGAACTAGGCATAGTTTGCGCATTTCAAGAAAATCGGAGAATTTTGCATTCCAAAAGAAGGAAATAAATGCCCTCTCTGAGGATCGAACTCAGGACCTTCAGATTATGAGACTGACGCGCTGCCTACTGCGCTAAGAAGGCTGTATATAGGCATCTGTACATAAGACCATGAAGATCATCCAGGTACAAGGCTGAAGGATTTTCCTGACTGACATTGTATACTGCAGAGTCGAATGGGGTGATGTGGCCGTCGGTTCAATGCAGGGTTTCCAATCATACAGTCAAATCTTGCAGAAGTGGGGATGTAGCTCAGTGGTAGAGCGCATGCTTTGCATGTATGAGGCCCCGGGTTCAATCCCCGGCATCTCCAGACTTTTGCCATGCTTACCTTGGATTTTGGGCAGAAAGCTAGGCTGGCATCATGATGAAGGAAGAGATATGTCATCCAACCGGGAAGAGGACCCCGCTTAATCTGTCAGACGTTTGCCTTGAAAAATCCCATGAAATGGGGCTATCTCATTTTTGATGATTATAGATCAAAAGAATCCTACTTGTTGAAGACATCAAAGTGATGATTCATCTTGACAACCATAATGCTTTGATGATAGAAATCTGTCGCATCTCTCTTGATCATTGGTAAGGGTTCTTCTTCTAAACCAAAGACTCTTTACAGTAGCTTTTAGAAAAACGGAATATTTTGTTTATCTCAATCACCTTCAATCTACAGATTTTTCCGTTCTCTTTCCTTTTGAAAATGCATCCAAAATGCACGTTCTTGATGCTGGGTGCTTAGTAATGACTCCCATAACTTTCTGTCATTTCTTTCATGGTTCCGCGCAGCCATCCATTTGCCACCAATGCTGCCCAAGGTCTTTGTATCAAAGTTCCTTTCCTTTCTGTAAAATTGAAATTTGGAGCACCCCTGCTTATCCCCAAGCCAAGACAGAACATGAACTTTGGTCTGAAATCCTCCTTTGGGGTGATAAGACGTACCTTACAGTGTGCTCTAAGAACTGGTGACTTTGAGAGGGAGCTGCAGGTAATGTTAATGATTTTCATCGATCTGCTCCTGATCCCCACCCCCACAACCTTTCTTGAGCGAGAGATAATTACAGCGCTGAAAGATACTTTAGCCACTCCTTCAATAGCTCAGTTGGTAGAGCGGAGGACTGTAGCATAAAGTCAGACATCCTTAGGTCGCTGGTTCAAATCAGGCTCGAAGGATTTTGTGCTTCGATTTCCATATCTTTCACTTTTATTCAAACAATACCTTCCATTGATTATGATCGAGACTTTGCAGTCCCTGGGTTTCAGGGATTCCTTGCATCCATCAAACAGCTCGAGTGCAAAAGTGGGGATGTAGCTCAGTGGTAGAGCGCATGTTTTGCATGTATGAGGTCCCAGGTTCAATCCCCGGCATCTCCAGGAGCCTCTGTTCCTTATCTTGGCTTTTTTCCAGAAGGCTAGCCTGCCATCATGCAGAAAGAAGAAGTTTGTCATGCAGTTGGGGTGAGAGCCCCACTTAAATAGTCAGACATTTGCTTTGGAAAAATCTTTGAACTAGGCATAGTTTGCGCATTTCAAGAAAATCGGAGAATTTTGCATTCCAAAAGAAGGAAATAAATGCCCTCTCTGAGGATCGAACTCAGGACCTTCAGATTATGAGACTGACGCGCTGCCTACTGCGCTAAGAAGGCTGTATATAGGCATCTGTACATAAGACCATGAAGATCATCCAGGTACAAGGCTGAAGGATTTTCCTGACTGACATTGTATACTGCAGAGTCGAATGGGGTGATGTGGCCGTCGGTTCAATGCAGGGTTTCCAATCATACAGTCAAATCTTGCAGAAGTGGGGATGTAGCTCAGTGGTAGAGCGCATGCTTTGCATGTATGAGGCCCCGGGTTCAATCCCCGGCATCTCCAGACTTTTGCCATGCTTACCTTGGATTTTGGGCAGAAAGCTAGGCTGGCATCATGATGAAGGAAGAGATATGTCATCCAACCGGGAAGAGGACCCCGCTTAATCTGTCAGACGTTTGCCTTGAAAAATCCCATGAAATGGGGCTATCTCATTTTTGATGATTATAGATCAAAAGAATCCTACTTGTTGAAGACATCAAAGTGATGATTCATCTTGACAACCATAATGCTTTGATGATCGAAATCTGTCGCATCTCTCTTGATCATTGGTAAGGGTTCTTCTTCTAAACCAAAGACTCTTTACAGTAGCTTTTAGAAAAACGGAATATTTTGTGTATCTCAATCACCTTCAATCTACAGATTTTTCCGTTCTCTTTCCTTTTGAAAATGCATCCAAAATGCACGTTCTTGATGCTGGGTGCGTAGTAATGACTCCCATAACTTTCTGTCATTTCTTTCATGGTTCCGCGCAGCCATCCATTTGCCACCAATGCTGCCCAAGGTCTTTGTATCAAAGTTCCTTTCCTTTCTGTAAAATTGAAATTTGGAGCACCCCTGCTTATCCCCAAGCCAAGACAGAACATGAACTTTGGTCTGAAATCCTCCTTTGGGGTCATAAGACGTACCTTACAGTGTGCTCTAAGAACTGGTGACTTTGAGAGGGAGCTGCAGGTAATGTTCATGATTTTCATCGATCTGCTCCTGATCCCCACCCCCACAACCTTTCTTGAGCGAGAGATAATTACAGCGCTGAAAGATACTTCAGCCACTCCTTCGATAGCTCAGTTGGTAGAGCGGAGGACTGTAGCATAAAGTCAGACATCCTTAGGTCGCTGGTTCAAATCCGGCTCGAAGGATTTTGTGCTTCGATTTCCATATCTTTCACTTTTATTCAAACAATACCTTCCATTGATTATGATCGAGACTTTGCAGTCCCTGGGTTTCAGGGATTCCTTGCATCCATCAAACAGCTCGAGTGCAAAAGTGGGGATGTAGCTCAGTGGTAGAGCGCATGCTTCGCATGTATGAGGTCCCGGGTTCAATCCCCGGCATCTCCAGGAGCCTCTGTTCCTTATCTTGGCTTTTTTCCAGAAGGCTAGCCTGCCATCATGCAGAAAGAAGAAGTTTGTCATGCAGTTGGGGTGAGAGCCCCACTTAAATAGTCAGACATTTGCTTTGGAAAAATCTTTGAACTAGGCATAGTTTGCGCATTTCATGAAAATCAGAGAATTTTGCATTCCAAAAGAAGGAAATAAATGCCCTCTCTGAGGATCGAACTCAGGACCTTCAGATTATGAGACTGACGCGCTGCCTACTGCGCTAAGAAGGCTGTATATAGGCATCTGTACATAAGACCATGAAGATCATCCAGGTACAAGGCTGAAGGATTTTCCTGACTAACATTGTATACTGCAGAGTCGAATGGGGTGATGTGGCCGTCGGTTCAATGCAGGGTTTCCAATCATACAGTCAAATCTTGCAGAAGTGGGGATGTAGCTCAGTGGTAGAGCGCATGCTTTGCATGTATGAGGCCCCGGGTTCAATCCCCGGCATCTCCAGACTTTTGCCATGCTTACCTTGGATTTTGGGCCGAAAGCTAGGCTGGCATCATGATGAAGGAAGAGATATGTCCTCCAACCGGGATGAGGACCCCGCTTAATCTGTCAGACGTTTGCCTTGAAAAATCCCATGAAATGGGGCTATCTCATTTTTGATGATTATAGATCAAAAGAATCCTACTTGTTGAAGACATCAAAGTGATGATTCATCTTGACAACCATAATGCTTTGATGATAGAAATCTGTCGCATCTCTCTTGATCATTGGTAAGGGTTCTTCTTCTAAACCAGAGACTCTTTATAGTAGCTTTTAGAAAAACGGAATATTTTGTTTATCTCAATCACCTTCAATCTACAGATTTTTCCGTTCTCTTTCCTTTTGAAAATGCATCCAAAATGCACGTTCTTGATGCTGGGTGCGTAGTAATGACTCCCATAACTTTCTGTCATTTCTTTCATGGTTCCGCGCAGCCATCCATTTGCCACCAATGCTGCCCAAGGTCTTTGTATCAAAGTTCCTTTCCTTTCTGTAAAATTGAAATTTGGAGCACCCCTGCTTATCCCCAAGCCAAGACAGAACATGAACTTTGGTCTGAAATCCTCCTTTGGGGTGATAAGACGTACCTTACAGTGTGCTCTAAGAACTGGTGACTTTGAGAGGGAGCTGCAGGTAATGTTCATGATTTTCATCGATCTGCTCCTGATCCCCACCCCCACAACCTTTCTTGAGCGAGAGATAATTACAGCGCTGAAAGATACTTCAGCCACTCCTTCGATAGCTCAGTTGGTAGAGCGGAGGACTGTAGCATAAAGTCAGACATCCTTAGGTCGCTGGTTCAAATCCGGCTCGAAGGATTTTGTGCTTCGATTTCCATATCTTTCACTTTTATTCAAACAATACCTTCCATTGATTATGATCGAGACTTTGCAGTCCCTGGGTTTCAGGGATTCCTTGCATCCATCAAACAGCTTGAGTGCAAAAGTGGGGATGTAGCTCAGTGGTAGAGCGCACGCTTCGCATGTATGAGGTCCCGGGTTCAATCCCCGGCATCTCCAGGAGCCTCTGTTCCTTATCTTGGCTTTTTTCCAGAAGGCTAGCCTGCCATCATGCAGAAAGAAGAAGTTTGTCATGCAGTTGGGGTGAGAGCCCCACTTAAATAGTCAGACATTTGCTTTGGAAAAATCTTTGAACTAGGCATAGTTTGCGCATTTCATGAAAATCGGAGAATTTTGCATTCCAAAAGAAGGAAATAAATGCCCTCTCTGAGGATCGAACTCAGGACCTTCAGATTATGAGGCTGACGCGCTGCCTACTGCGCTAAGAAGGCTGTATATAGGCATCTGTACATAAGACCATGAAGATCATCCAGGTACAAGGCTGAAGGATTTTCCTGACTGACATTGTATACTGCAGAGTCGAATGGGGTGATGTGGCCGTCGGTTCAATGCAGCAATCATACAGTCAAATCTTGCAGAAGTGGGGATGTAGCTCAGTGGTAGAGCGCATGCTTTGCATGTATGAGGCCCCGGGTTCAATCCCCGGCATCTCCAGACTTTTGCCATGCTTACCTTGGATTTTGGGCAGAAAGCTAGGCTGGCATCATGATGAAGGAAGAGATATGTCCTCCAACCGGGATGAGGACCCCGCTTAATCTGTCAGACGTTTGCCTTGAAAAATCCCATGAAATGGGGCTATCTCATTTTTGATGATTATAGATCAAAAGAATCCTACTTGTTGAAGACATCAAAGTGATGATTCATCTTGACAACCATAATGCTTTGATGATAGAAATCTGTCGCATCTCTCTTGATCATTGGTAAGGGTTCTTCTTCTAAACCAGAGACTCTTTACAGTAGCTTTTAGAAAAACGGAATATTTTGTTTATCTCAATCACCTTCAATCTACAGATTTTTCCGTTCTCTTTCCTTTTGAAAATGCATCCAAAATGCACGTTCTTGATGATGGGTGCGTAGTAATGACTCCCATAACTTTCTGTCATTTCTTTCATGGTTCCGCGCAGCCATCCATTTGCCACCAATGCTGCCCAAGGTCTTTGTATCAAAGTTCCTTTCCTTTCTGTAAAATTGAAATTTGGAGCACCCCTGCTTATCCCCAAGCCAAGACAGAACATGAACTTTGGTCTGAAATCCTCCTTTGGGGTGATAAGACGTACCTTACAGTGTGCTCTAAGAACTGGTGACTTTGAGAGGGAGCTGCAGGTAATGTTCATGATTTTCATCGATCTGCTCCTGATCCCCACCCCCACAACCTTTCTTGAGCGAGAGATAATTACAGCGCTGAAAGATACTTCAGCCACTCCTTCGATAGCTCAGTTGGTAGAGCGGAGGACTGTAGCATAAAGTCAGACATCCTTAGGTCGCTGGTTCAAATCAGGCTCGAAGGATTTTGTGCTTCGATTTCCATATCTTTCACTTTTATTCAAACAATACCTTCCATTGATTATGATCGAGACTTTGCAGTCCCTGGGTTTCAGGGATTCCTTGCATCCATCAAACAGCTCAAGTGCAAAAGTGGGGATGTAGCTCAGTGGTAGAGCGCATGTTTCGCATGTATGAGGTCCCGGGTTCAATCCCCGGCATCTCCAGGAGCCTCTGTTCCTTATCTTGGCTTTTTTCCAGAAGGCTAGCCTGCCATCATGCAGAAAGAAGAAGTTTGTCATGCAGTTGGGGTGAGAGCCCCACTTAAATAGTCAGACATTTGCTTTGGAAAAATCTTTGAACTAGGCATAGTTTGCGCATTTCAAGAAAATCGGAGAATTTTGCATTCCAAAAGAAGGAAATAAATGCCCTCTCTGAGGATCGAACTCAGGACCTTCAGATTATGAGACTGACGCGCTGCCTACTGCGTTAAGAAGGCTGTATATAGGCATCTGTACATAAGACCATGAAGATCATCCAGGTACAAGGCTGAAGGATTTTCCTGACTGACATTGTATACTGCAGAGTCGAATGGGGTGATGTGGCCGTCGGTTCAATGCAGGGTTTCCAATCATACAGTCAAATCTTGCAGAAGTGGGGATGTAGCTCAGTGGTAGAGCGCATGCTTTGCATGTATGAGGCCCCGGGTTCAATCCCCGGCATCTCCAGACTTTTGCCATGCTTACCTTGGATTTTGGGCAGAAAGCTAGGCTGGCATCATGATGAAGGAAGAGATATGTCATCCAACCGGGAAGAGGACCCCGCTTAATCTGTCAGACGTTTGCCTTGAAAAATCCTATGAAATGGGGCTATCTCATTTTTGATGATTATAGATCAAAAGAATCCTACTTGTTGAAGACATCAAAGTGATGATTCATCTTGACAACCATAATGCTTTGATGATAGAAATCTGTCGCATCTCTCTTGATCATTGGTAAGGGTTCTTCTTCTAAACCAAAGACTCTTTACAGTAGCTTTTAGAAAAACGGAATATTTTGTTTATCTCAATCACCTTCAATCTACAGATTTTTCCGTTCTCTTTCCTTTTGAAAATGCATCCAAAATGCACGTTCTTGATGCTGGGTGCTTAGTAATGACTCCCATAACTTTCTGTCATTTCTTTCATGGTTCCGCGCAGCCATCCATTTGCCACCAATGCTGCCCAAGGTCTTTGTATCAAAGTTCCTTTCCTTTCTGTAAAATTGAAATTTGGAGCACCCCTGCTTATCCCCAAGCCAAGACAGAACATGAACTTTGGTCTGAAATCCTCCTTTGGGGTGATAAGACGTACCTTACAGTGTGCTCTAAGAACTGGTGACTTTGAGAGGGAGCTGCAGGTAATGTTAATGATTTTCATCGATCTGCTCCTGATCCCCACCCCCACAACCTTTCTTGAGCGAGAGATAATTACAGCGCTGAAAGATACTTTAGCCACTCCTTCAATAGCTCAGTTGGTAGAGCGGAGGACTGTAGCATAAAGTCAGACATCCTTAGGTCGCTGGTTCAAATCAGGCTCGAAGGATTTTGTGCTTCGATTTCCATATCTTTCACTTTTATTCAAACAATACCTTCCATTGATTATGATCGAGACTTTGCAGTCCCTGGGTTTCAGGGATTCCTTGCATCCATCAAACAGCTCGAGTGCAAAAGTGGGGATGTAGCTCAGTGGTAGAGCGCATGTTTTGCATGTATGAGGTCCCAGGTTCAATCCCCGGCATCTCCAGGAGCCTCTGTTCCTTATCTTGGCTTTTTTCCAGAAGGCTAGCCTGCCATCATGCAGAAAGAAGAAGTTTGTCATGCAGTTGGGGTGAGAGCCCCACTTAAATAGTCAGACATTTGCTTTGGAAAAATCTTTGAACTAGGCATAGTTTGCGCATTTCAAGAAAATCGGAGAATTTTGCATTCCAAAAGAAGGAAATAAATGCCCTCTCTGAGGATCGAACTCAGGACCTTCAGATTATGAGACTGACGCGCTGCCTACTGCGCTAAGAAGGCTGTATATAGGCATCTGTACATAAGACCATGAAGATCATCCAGGTACAAGGCTGAAGGATTTTCCTGACTGACATTGTATACTGCAGAGTCGAATGGGGTGATGTGGCCGTCGGTTCAATGCAGGGTTTCCAATCATACAGTCAAATCTTGCAGAAGTGGGGATGTAGCTCAGTGGTAGAGCGCATGCTTTGCATGTATGAGGCCCCGGGTTCAATCCCCGGCATCTCCAGACTTTTGCCATGCTTACCTTGGATTTTGGGCAGAAAGCTAGGCTGGCATCATGATGAAGGAAGAGATATGTCATCCAACCGGGAAGAGGACCCCGCTTAATCTGTCAGACGTTTGCCTTGAAAAATCCCATGAAATGGGGCTATCTCATTTTTGATGATTATAGATCAAAAGAATCCTACTTGTTGAAGACATCAAAGTGATGATTCATCTTGACAACCATAATGCTTTGATGATAGAAATCTGTCGCATCTCTCTTGATCATTGGTAAGGGTTCTTCTTCTAAACCAAAGACTCTTTACAGTAGCTTTTAGAAAAACGGAATATTTTGTTTATCTCAATCACCTTCAATCTACAGATTTTTCCGTTCTCTTTCCTTTTGAAAATGCATCCAAAATGCACGTTCTTGATGCTGGGTGCTTAGTAATGACTCCCATAACTTTCTGTCATTTCTTTCATGGTTCCGCGCAGCCATCCATTTGCCACCAATGCTGCCCAAGGTCTTTGTATCAAAGTTCCTTTCCTTTCTGTAAAATTGAAATTTGGAGCACCCCTGCTTATCCCCAAGCCAAGACAGAACATGAACTTTGGTCTGAAATCCTCCTTTGGGGTGATAAGACGTACCTTACAGTGTGCTCTAAGAACTGGTGACTTTGAGAGGGAGCTGCAGGTAATGTTAATGATTTTCATCGATCTGCTCCTGATCCCCACCCCCACAACCTTTCTTGAGCGAGAGATAATTACAGCGCTGAAAGATACTTTAGCCACTCCTTCAATAGCTCAGTTGGTAGAGCGGAGGACTGTAGCATAAAGTCAGACATCCTTAGGTCGCTGGTTCAAATCAGGCTCGAAGGATTTTGTGCTTCGATTTCCATATCTTTCACTTTTATTCAAACAATACCTTCCATTGATTATGATCGAGACTTTGCAGTCCCTGGGTTTCAGGGATTCCTTGCATCCATCAAACAGCTCGAGTGCAAAAGTGGGGATGTAGCTCAGTGGTAGAGCGCATGTTTTGCATGTATGAGGTCCCAGGTTCAATCCCCGGCATCTCCAGGAGCCTCTGTTCCTTATCTTGGCTTTTTTCCAGAAGGCTAGCCTGCCATCATGCAGAAAGAAGAAGTTTGTCATGCAGTTGGGGTGAGAGCCCCACTTAAATAGTCAGACATTTGCTTTGGAAAAATCTTTGAACTAGGCATAGTTTGCGCATTTCAAGAAAATCGGAGAATTTTGCATTCCAAAAGAAGGAAATAAATGCCCTCTCTGAGGATCGAACTCAGGACCTTCAGATTATGAGACTGACGCGCTGCCTACTGCGCTAAGAAGGCTGTATATAGGCATCTGTACATAAGACCATGAAGATCATCCAGGTACAAGGCTGAAGGATTTTCCTGACTGACATTGTATACTGCAGAGTCGAATGGGGTGATGTGGCCGTCGGTTCAATGCAGGGTTTCCAATCATACAGTCAAATCTTGCAGAAGTGGGGATGTAGCTCAGTGGTAGAGCGCATGCTTTGCATGTATGAGGCCCCGGGTTCAATCCCCGGCATCTCCAGACTTTTGCCATGCTTACCTTGGATTTTGGGCAGAAAGCTAGGCTGGCATCATGATGAAGGAAGAGATATGTCATCCAACCGGGAAGAGGACCCCGCTTAATCTGTCAGACGTTTGCCTTGAAAAATCCCATGAAATGGGGCTATCTCATTTTTGATGATTATAGATCAAAAGAATCCTACTTGTTGAAGACATCAAAGTGATGATTCATCTTGACAACCATAATGCTTTGATGATCGAAATCTGTCGCATCTCTCTTGATCATTGGTAAGGGTTCTTCTTCTAAACCAAAGACTCTTTACAGTAGCTTTTAGAAAAACGGAATATTTTGTGTATCTCAATCACCTTCAATCTACAGATTTTTCCGTTCTCTTTCCTTTTGAAAATGCATCCAAAATGCACGTTCTTGATGCTGGGTGCGTAGTAATGACTCCCATAACTTTCTGTCATTTCTTTCATGGTTCCGCGCAGCCATCCATTTGCCACCAATGCTGCCCAAGGTCTTTGTATCAAAGTTCCTTTCCTTTCTGTAAAATTGAAATTTGGAGCACCCCTGCTTATCCCCAAGCCAAGACAGAACATGAACTTTGGTCTGAAATCCTCCTTTGGGGTCATAAGACGTACCTTACAGTGTGCTCTAAGAACTGGTGACTTTGAGAGGGAGCTGCAGGTAATGTTCATGATTTTCATCGATCTGCTCCTGATCCCCACCCCCACAACCTTTCTTGAGCGAGAGATAATTACAGCGCTGAAAGATACTTCAGCCACTCCTTCGATAGCTCAGTTGGTAGAGCGGAGGACTGTAGCATAAAGTCAGACATCCTTAGGTCGCTGGTTCAAATCCGGCTCGAAGGATTTTGTGCTTCGATTTCCATATCTTTCACTTTTATTCAAACAATACCTTCCATTGATTATGATCGAGACTTTGCAGTCCCTGGGTTTCAGGGATTCCTTGCATCCATCAAACAGCTCGAGTGCAAAAGTGGGGATGTAGCTCAGTGGTAGAGCGCATGCTTCGCATGTATGAGGTCCCGGGTTCAATCCCCGGCATCTCCAGGAGCCTCTGTTCCTTATCTTGGCTTTTTTCCAGAAGGCTAGCCTGCCATCATGCAGAAAGAAGAAGTTTGTCATGCAGTTGGGGTGAGAGCCCCACTTAAATAGTCAGACATTTGCTTTGGAAAAATCTTTGAACTAGGCATAGTTTGCGCATTTCATGAAAATCAGAGAATTTTGCATTCCAAAAGAAGGAAATAAATGCCCTCTCTGAGGATCGAACTCAGGACCTTCAGATTATGAGACTGACGCGCTGCCTACTGCGCTAAGAAGGCTGTATATAGGCATCTGTACATAAGACCATGAAGATCATCCAGGTACAAGGCTGAAGGATTTTCCTGACTAACATTGTATACTGCAGAGTCGAATGGGGTGATGTGGCCGTCGGTTCAATGCAGGGTTTCCAATCATACAGTCAAATCTTGCAGAAGTGGGGATGTAGCTCAGTGGTAGAGCGCATGCTTTGCATGTATGAGGCCCCGGGTTCAATCCCCGGCATCTCCAGACTTTTGCCATGCTTACCTTGGATTTTGGGCCGAAAGCTAGGCTGGCATCATGATGAAGGAAGAGATATGTCCTCCAACCGGGATGAGGACCCCGCTTAATCTGTCAGACGTTTGCCTTGAAAAATCCCATGAAATGGGGCTATCTCATTTTTGATGATTATAGATCAAAAGAATCCTACTTGTTGAAGACATCAAAGTGATGATTCATCTTGACAACCATAATGCTTTGATGATAGAAATCTGTCGCATCTCTCTTGATCATTGGTAAGGGTTCTTCTTCTAAACCAGAGACTCTTTATAGTAGCTTTTAGAAAAACGGAATATTTTGTTTATCTCAATCACCTTCAATCTACAGATTTTTCCGTTCTCTTTCCTTTTGAAAATGCATCCAAAATGCACGTTCTTGATGCTGGGTGCGTAGTAATGACTCCCATAACTTTCTGTCATTTCTTTCATGGTTCCGCGCAGCCATCCATTTGCCACCAATGCTGCCCAAGGTCTTTGTATCAAAGTTCCTTTCCTTTCTGTAAAATTGAAATTTGGAGCACCCCTGCTTATCCCCAAGCCAAGACAGAACATGAACTTTGGTCTGAAATCCTCCTTTGGGGTGATAAGACGTACCTTACAGTGTGCTCTAAGAACTGGTGACTTTGAGAGGGAGCTGCAGGTAATGTTCATGATTTTCATCGATCTGCTCCTGATCCCCACCCCCACAACCTTTCTTGAGCGAGAGATAATTACAGCGCTGAAAGATACTTCAGCCACTCCTTCGATAGCTCAGTTGGTAGAGCGGAGGACTGTAGCATAAAGTCAGACATCCTTAGGTCGCTGGTTCAAATCCGGCTCGAAGGATTTTGTGCTTCGATTTCCATATCTTTCACTTTTATTCAAACAATACCTTCCATTGATTATGATCGAGACTTTGCAGTCCCTGGGTTTCAGGGATTCCTTGCATCCATCAAACAGCTTGAGTGCAAAAGTGGGGATGTAGCTCAGTGGTAGAGCGCACGCTTCGCATGTATGAGGTCCCGGGTTCAATCCCCGGCATCTCCAGGAGCCTCTGTTCCTTATCTTGGCTTTTTTCCAGAAGGCTAGCCTGCCATCATGCAGAAAGAAGAAGTTTGTCATGCAGTTGGGGTGAGAGCCCCACTTAAATAGTCAGACATTTGCTTTGGAAAAATCTTTGAACTAGGCATAGTTTGCGCATTTCATGAAAATCGGAGAATTTTGCATTCCAAAAGAAGGAAATAAATGCCCTCTCTGAGGATCGAACTCAGGACCTTCAGATTATGAGGCTGACGCGCTGCCTACTGCGCTAAGAAGGCTGTATATAGGCATCTGTACATAAGACCATGAAGATCATCCAGGTACAAGGCTGAAGGATTTTCCTGACTGACATTGTATACTGCAGAGTCGAATGGGGTGATGTGGCCGTCGGTTCAATGCAGCAATCATACAGTCAAATCTTGCAGAAGTGGGGATGTAGCTCAGTGGTAGAGCGCATGCTTTGCATGTATGAGGCCCCGGGTTCAATCCCCGGCATCTCCAGACTTTTGCCATGCTTACCTTGGATTTTGGGCAGAAAGCTAGGCTGGCATCATGATGAAGGAAGAGATATGTCCTCCAACCGGGATGAGGACCCCGCTTAATCTGTCAGACGTTTGCCTTGAAAAATCCCATGAAATGGGGCTATCTCATTTTTGATGATTATAGATCAAAAGAATCCTACTTGTTGAAGACATCAAAGTGATGATTCATCTTGACAACCATAATGCTTTGATGATAGAAATCTGTCGCATCTCTCTTGATCATTGGTAAGGGTTCTTCTTCTAAACCAGAGACTCTTTACAGTAGCTTTTAGAAAAACGGAATATTTTGTTTATCTCAATCACCTTCAATCTACAGATTTTTCCGTTCTCTTTCCTTTTGAAAATGCATCCAAAATGCACGTTCTTGATGATGGGTGCGTAGTAATGACTCCCATAACTTTCTGTCATTTCTTTCATGGTTCCGCGCAGCCATCCATTTGCCACCAATGCTGCCCAAGGTCTTTGTATCAAAGTTCCTTTCCTTTCTGTAAAATTGAAATTTGGAGCACCCCTGCTTATCCCCAAGCCAAGACAGAACATGAACTTTGGTCTGAAATCCTCCTTTGGGGTGATAAGACGTACCTTACAGTGTGCTCTAAGAACTGGTGACTTTGAGAGGGAGCTGCAGGTAATGTTCATGATTTTCATCGATCTGCTCCTGATCCCCACCCCCACAACCTTTCTTGAGCGAGAGATAATTACAGCGCTGAAAGATACTTCAGCCACTCCTTCGATAGCTCAGTTGGTAGAGCGGAGGACTGTAGCATAAAGTCAGACATCCTTAGGTCGCTGGTTCAAATCCGGCTCGAAGGATTTTGTGCTTCGATTTCCATATCTTTCACTTTTATTCAAACAATACCTTCCATTGATTATGATCGAGACTTTGCAGTCCCTGGGTTTCAGGGATTCCTTGCATCCATCAAACAGCTCGAGTGCAAAAGTGGGGATGTAGCTCAGTGGTAGAGCGCATGCTTCGCATGTATGAGGTCCCAGGTTCAATCCCCGGCATCTCCAGGAGCCTCTGTTCCTTATCTTGGCTTTTTTCCAGAAGGCTAGCCTGCCATCATGCAGAAAGAAGAAGTTTGTCATGCAGTTGGGGTGAGAGCCCCACTTAAATAGGCAGACATTTGCTTTGGAAAAATCTTTGAACTAGGCATAGTTTGCGCATTTCATGAAAATCGGAGAATTTTACATTCCAAAAGAAGGAAATAAATGCCCTCTCTGAGGATCGAACTCAGGACCTTCAGATTATGAGACTGACGCGCTGCCTACTGCGCTAAGAAGGCTGTATATAGGCATCTGTACATAAGACCATGAAGATCATCCAGGTACAAGGCTGAAGGATTTTCCTGACTGACATTGTATACTGCAGAGTCGAATGGGGTGATGTGGCCGTCGGTTCAATGCAGGGTTTCCAATCATACAGTCAAATCTTGCAGTAGTGGGGATGTAGCTCAGTGGTAGAGCGCATGCTTTGCATGTATGAGGCCCCGGGTTCAATCCCCGGCATCTCCAGACTTTTGCCATGCTTACCTTGGATTTTGGGCAGAAAGCTAGGCTGGCATCATGATGAAGGAAGAGATATGTCCTCCAACCGGGATGAGGACCCCGCTTAATCTGTCAGACGTTTGCCTTGAAAAATCCCATGAAATGGGGCTATCTCATTTTTGATGATTATAGATCAAAAGAATCCTACTTGTTGAAGACATCAAAGTGATGATTCATCTTGACAACCATAATGCTTTGATGATAGAAATCTGTCGCATCTCTCTTGATCATTGGTAAGGGTTCTTCTTCTAAACCAGAGACTCTTTACAGTAGCTTTTAGAAAAACGGAATATTTTGTTTATCTCAATCACCTTCAATCTACAGATTTTTCCGTTCTCTTTCCTTTTGAAAATGCATCCAAAATGCACGTTCTTGATGCTGGGTGCTTAGTAATGACTCCCATAACTTTCTGTCATTTCTTTCATGGTTCCGCGCAGCCATCCATTTGCCACCAATGCTGCCCAAGGTCTTTGTATCAAAGTTCCTTTCCTTTCTGTAAAATTGAAATTTGGAGCACCCCTGCTTATCCCCAAGCCAAGACAGAACATGAACTTTGGTCTGAAATCCTCCGTTGGGGTGATAAGACGTACCTTACAGTGTGCTCTAAGAACTGGTGACTTTGAGAGGGAGCTGCAGGTAATGTTCATGATTTTCATCGATCTGCTCCTGATCCCCACCCCCACAACCTTTCTTGAGCGAGAGATAATTACAGCGCTGAAAGATACTTCAGCCACTCCTTCGATAGCTCAGTTGGTAGAGCGGAGGACTGTAGCATAAAGTCAGACATCCTTAGGTCGCTGGTTCAAATCCGGCTCGAAGGATTTTGTGCTTCGATTTCCATATCTTTCACTTTTATTCAAACAATACCTTCCATTGATTATGATCGAGACTTTGCAGTCCCTGGGTTTCAGGAATTCCTTGCATCCATCAAACAGCTCGAGTGCAAAAGTGGGGATGTAGCTCAGTGGTAGAGCGCATGCTTCGCATGTATGAGGTCCCGGGTTCAATCCCCGGCATCTCCAGGAGCCTCTGTTCCTTATCTTGGCTTTTTTCCAGAAGGCTAGCCTGCCATCATGCAGAAAGAAGAAGTTTGTCATGCAGTTGGGGTGAGAGCCCCACTTAAATAGTCAGACATTTGCTTTGGAAAAATCTTTGAACTAGGCATAGTTTGCGCATTTCAAGAAAATCGGAGAATTTTGCATTCCAAAAGAAGGAAATAAATGCCCTCTCTGAGGATCGAACTCAGGACCTTCAGATTATGAGACTGACGCGCTGCCTACTGCGCTAAGAAGGCTGTATATAGGCATCTGTGCATAAGACCATGAAGATCATCCAGGTACAAGGCTGAAGTTTTTTCCTGACTGACATTGTATACTGCAGAGTCAAATGTGGCCGTCGGTTCAATGCAGGGTTTCCAATCATACAGTCAAATTTTGCAGAAGTGGGGATGTAGCTCAGTGGTAGAGCGCATGCTTTGCATGTATCAGGCCCCGGGTTCAATCCCCGACATCTACAGACTTTTGCCATGCTTACCTTGGATTTTGGGCAGAAAGCTAGGCTGGCATCATGATGAAGGAAGAGATATGTCCTCCAACAGGGATGAGGACCCCGCTTAATCTGTCAGACGTTTGCCTTGAAAAATCCCATGAAATGGGGCTATCTCATTTTTGATGATTATAGATCAAAAGAATCCTACTTGTTGAAGACATCAAAGTGATGATTCATCTTGACAACCATAATGCTTTGATGATAGAAATCTGTCGCATCTCTCTTGATCATTGGTAAGGGTTCTTCTTCTAAACCAAAGACTCTTTACAGTAGCTTTTAGAAAAACGGATTATTTTGTTTATCTCAATCACCTTCAATCTACAGATTTTTCCGTTCTCTTTCCTTTTGAAAATGCATCCAAAATGCACGTTCTTGATGCTGGGTGCTTAGTAATGACTCCCATAACTTTCTGTCATTTCTTTCATGGTTCCGCGCAGCCATCCATTTGCCACCAATGCTGCCCAAGGTCTTTGTATCAAAGTTCCTTTCCTTTCTGTAAAATTGAAATTTGGAGCACCCCTGCTTATCCCCAAGCCAAGACAGAACATGAACTTTGGTCTGAAATCCTCCTTTGGGGTGATAAGTCGTACCTTACAGTGTGCTCTAAGAACTGGTGACTTTGAGAGGGAGCTGCAGGTAATGTTAATGATTTTCATCGATCTGCTCCTGATCCCCACCCCCACAACCTTTCTTGAGCGAGAGATAATTACAGCGCTGAAAGATACTTCAGCCACTCCTTCGATAGCTCAGTTGGTAGAGCGGAGGACTGTAGCATAAAGTCAGACATCCTTAGGTCGCTGGTTCAAATCAGGCTCGAAGGATTTTGTGCTTCGATTTCCATATCTTTCACTTTTATTCAAACAATACCTTCCATTGATTATGATCGAGACTTTGCAGTCCCTGGGTTTCAGGGATTCCTTGCATCCATCAAACAGCTCAAGTGCAAAAGTGGGGATGTAGCTCAGTGGTAGAGCGCATGTTTCGCATGTATGAGGTCCCGGGTTCAATCCCCGGCATCTCCAGGAGCCTCTGTTCCTTATCTTGGCTTTTTTCCAGAAGGCTAGCCTGCCATCATGCAGAAAGAAGAAGTTTGTCATGCAGTTGGGGTGAGAGCCCCACTTAAATAGTCAGACATTTGCTTTGGAAAAATCTTTGAACTAGGCATAGTTTGCGCATTTCAAGAAAATCGGAGAATTTTGCATTCCAAAAGAAGGAAATAAATGCCCTCTCTGAGGATCGAACTCAGGACCTTCAGATTATGAGACTGACGCGCTGCCTACTGCGTTAAGAAGGCTGTATATAGGCATCTGTACATAAGACCATGAAGATCATCCAGGTACAAGGCTGAAGGATTTTCCTGACTGACATTGTATACTGCAGAGTCGAATGGGGTGATGTGGCCGTCGGTTCAATGCAGGGTTTCCAATCATACAGTCAAATCTTGCAGAAGTGGGGATGTAGCTCAGTGGTAGAGCGCATGCTTTGCATGTATGAGGCCCCGGGTTCAATCCCCGGCATCTCCAGACTTTTGCCATGCTTACCTTGGATTTTGGGCAGAAAGCTAGGCTGGCATCATGATGAAGGAAGAGATATGTCATCCAACCGGGAAGAGGACCCCGCTTAATCTGTCAGACGTTTGCCTTGAAAAATCCCATGAAATGGGGCTATCTCATTTTTGATGATTATAGATCAAAAGAATCCTACTTGTTGAAGACATCAAAGTGATGATTCATCTTGACAACCATAATGCTTTGATGATCGAAATCTGTCGCATCTCTCTTGATCATTGGTAAGGGTTCTTCTTCTAAACCAAAGACTCTTTACAGTAGCTTTTAGAAAAACGGAATATTTTGTGTATCTCAATCACCTTCAATCTACAGATTTTTCCGTTCTCTTTCCTTTTGAAAATGCATCCAAAATGCACGTTCTTGATGCTGGGTGCGTAGTAATGACTCCCATAACTTTCTGTCATTTCTTTCATGGTTCCGCGCAGCCATCCATTTGCCACCAATGCTGCCCAAGGTCTTTGTATCAAAGTTCCTTTCCTTTCTGTAAAATTGAAATTTGGAGCACCCCTGCTTATCCCCAAGCCAAGACAGAACATGAACTTTGGTCTGAAATCCTCCTTTGGGGTGATAAGACGTACCTTACAGTGTGCTCTAAGAACTGGTGACTTTGAGAGGGAGCTGCAGGTAATGTTCATGATTTTCATCGATCTGCTCCTGATCCCCACCCCCACAACCTTTCTTGAGCGAGAGATAATTACAGCGCTGAAAGATACTTCAGCCACTCCTTCGATAGCTCAGTTGGTAGAGCGGAGGACTGTAGCATAAAGTCAGACATCCTTAGGTCGCTGGTTCAAATCCGGCTCGAAGGATTTTGTGCTTCGATTTCCATATCTTTCACTTTTATTCAAACAATACCTTCCATTGATTATGATCGAGACTTTGCAGTCCCTGGGTTTCAGGGATTCCTTGCATCCATCAAACAGCTCGAGTGCAAAAGTGGGGATGTAGCTCAGTGGTAGAGCGCATGCTTCGCATGTATGAGGTCCCGGGTTCAATCCCCGGCATCTCCAGGAGCCTCTGTTCCTTATCTTGGCTTTTTTCCAGAAGGCTAGCCTGCCATCATGCAGAAAGAAGAAGTTTGTCATGCAGTTGGGGTGAGAGCCCCACTTAAATAGTCAGACATTTGCTTTGGAAAAATCTTTGAACTAGGCATAGTTTGCGCATTTCATGAAAATCAGAGAATTTTGCATTCCAAAAGAAGGAAATAAATGCCCTCTCTGAGGATCGAACTCAGGACCTTCAGATTATGAGACTGACGCGCTGCCTACTGCGCTAAGAAGGCTGTATATAGGCATCTGTACATAAGACCATGAAGATCATCCAGGTACAAGGCTGAAGGATTTTCCTGACTAACATTGTATACTGCAGAGTCGAATGGGGTGATGTGGCCGTCGGTTCAATGCAGGGTTTCCAATCATACAGTCAAATCTTGCAGAAGTGGGGATGTAGCTCAGTGGTAGAGCGCATGCTTTGCATGTATGAGGCCCCGGGTTCAATCCCCGGCATCTCCAGACTTTTGCCATGCTTACCTTGGATTTTGGGCCGAAAGCTAGGCTGGCATCATGATGAAGGAAGAGATATGTCCTCCAACCGGGATGAGGACCCCGCTTAATCTGTCAGACGTTTGCCTTGAAAAATCCCATGAAATGGGGCTATCTCATTTTTGATGATTATAGATCAAAAGAATCCTACTTGTTGAAGACATCAAAGTGATGATTCATCTTGACAACCATAATGCTTTGATGATAGAAATCTGTCGCATCTCTCTTGATCATTGGTAAGGGTTCTTCTTCTAAACCAGAGACTCTTTACAGTAGCTTTTAGAAAAACGGAATATTTTGTTTATCTCAATCACCTTCAATCTACAGATTTTTCCGTTCTCTTTCCTTTTGAAAATGCATCCAAAATGCACGTTCTTGATGCTGGGTGCGTAGTAATGACTCCCATAACTTTCTGTCATTTCTTTCATGGTTCCGCGCAGCCATCCATTTGCCACCAATGCTGCCCAAGGTCTTTGTATCAAAGTTCCTTTCCTTTCTGTAAAATTGAAATTTGGAGCACCCCTGCTTATCCCCAAGCCAAGACAGAACATGAACTTTGGTCTGAAATCCTCCTTTGGGGTGATAAGACGTACCTTACAGTGTGCTCTAAGAACTGGTGACTTTGAGAGGGAGCTGCAGGTAATGTTCATGATTTTCATCGATCTGCTCCTGATCCCCACCCCCACAACCTTTCTTGAGCGAGAGATAATTACAGCGCTGAAAGATACTTCAGCCACTCCTTCGATAGCTCAGTTGGTAGAGCGGAGGACTGTAGCATAAAGTCAGACATCCTTAGGTCGCTGGTTCAAATCCGGCTCGAAGGATTTTGTGCTTCGATTTCCATATCTTTCACTTTTATTCAAACAATACCTTCCATTGATTATGATCGAGACTTTGCAGTCCCTGGGTTTCAGGGATTCCTTGCATCCATCAAACAGCTCGAGTGCAAAAGTGGGGATGTAGCTCAGTGGTAGAGCGCACGCTTCGCATGTATGAGGTCCCGGGTTCAATCCCCGGCATCTCCAGGAGCCTCTGTTCCTTATCTTGGCTTTTTTCCAGAAGGCTAGCCTGCCATCATGCAGAAAGAAGAAGTTTGTCATGCAGTTGGGGTGAGAGCCCCACTTAAATAGTCAGACATTTGCTTTGGAAAAATCTTTGAACTAGGCATAGTTTGCGCATTTCATGAAAATCGGAGAATTTTGCATTCCAAAAGAAGGAAATAAATGCCCTCTCTGAGGATCGAACTCAGGACCTTCAGATTATGAGGCTGACGCGCTGCCTACTGCGCTAAGAAGGCTGTATATAGGCATCTGTACATAAGACCATGAAGATCATCCAGGTACAAGGCTGAAGGATTTTCCTGACTGACATTGTATACTGCAGAGTCGAATGGGGTGATGTGGCCGTCGGTTCAATGCAGCAATCATACAGTCAAATCTTGCAGAAGTGGGGATGTAGCTCAGTGGTAGAGCGCATGCTTTGCATGTATGAGGCCCCGGGTTCAATCCCCGGCATCTCCAGACTTTTGCCATGCTTACCTTGGATTTTGGGCAGAAAGCTAGGCTGGCATCATGATGAAGGAAGAGATATGTCCTCCAACCGGGATGAGGACCCCGCTTAATCTGTCAGACGTTTGCCTTGAAAAATCCCATGAAATGGGGCTATCTCATTTTTGATGATTATAGATCAAAAGAATCCTACTTGTTGAAGACATCAAAGTGATGATTCATCTTGACAACCATAATGCTTTGATGATAGAAATCTGTCGCATCTCTCTTGATCATTGGTAAGGGTTCTTCTTCTAAACCAGAGACTCTTTACAGTAGCTTTTAGAAAAACAGAATATTTTGTTTATCTCAATCACCTTCAATCTACAGATTTTTCCGTTCTCTTTCCTTTTGAAAATGCATCCAAAATGCACGTTCTTGATGATGGGTGCGTAGTAATGACTCCCATAACTTTCTGTCATTTCATTCATGGTTCCGCGCAGCCATCCATTTGCCACCAATGCTGCCCAAGGTCTTTGTATCAAAGTTCCTTTCCTTTCTGTAAAATTGAAATTTGGAGCACCCCTGCTTATCCCCAAGCCAAGACAGAACATGAACTTTGGTCTGAAATCCTCCTTTGGGGTGATAAGACGTACCTTACAGTGTGCTCTAAGAACTGGTGACTTTGAGAGGGAGCTGCAGGTAATGTTCATGATTTTCATCGATCTGCTCCTGATCCCCACCCCCACAACCTTTCTTGAGCGAGAGATAATTACAGCGCTGAAAGATACTTCAGCCACTCCTTCGATAGCTCAGTTGGTAGAGCGGAGGACTGTAGCATAAAGTCAGACATCCTTAGGTCGCTGGTTCAAATCCGGCTCGAAGGATTTTGTGCTTCGATTTCCATATCTTTCACTTTTATTCAAACAATACCTTCCATTGATTATGATCGAGACTTTGCAGTCCCTGGGTTTCAGGGATTCCTTGCATCCATCAAACAGCTCGAGTGCAAAAGTGGGGATGTAGCTCAGTGGTAGAGCGCATGCTTCGCATGTATGAGGTCCCAGGTTCAATCCCCGGCATCTCCAGGAGCCTCTGTTCCTTATCTTGGCTTTTTTCCAGAAGGCTAGCCTGCCATCATGCAGAAAGAAGAAGTTTGTCATGCAGTTGGGGTGAGAGCCCCACTTAAATAGGCAGACATTTGCTTTGGAAAAATCTTTGAACTAGGCATAGTTTGCGCATTTCATGAAAATCGGAGAATTTTACATTCCAAAAGAAGGAAATAAATGCCCTCTCTGAGGATCGAACTCAGGACCTTCAGATTATGAGACTGACGCGCTGCCTACTGCGCTAAGAAGGCTGTATATAGGCATCTGTACATAAGACCATGAAGATCATCCAGGTACAAGGCTGAAGGATTTTCCTGACTGACATTGTATACTGCAGAGTCGAATGGGGTGATGTGGCCGTCGGTTCAATGCAGGGTTTCCAATCATACAGTCAAATCTTGCAGTAGTGGGGATGTAGCTCAGTGGTAGAGCGCATGCTTTGCATGTATGAGGCCCCGGGTTCAATCCCCGGCATCTCCAGACTTTTGCCATGCTTACCTTGGATTTTGGGCAGAAAGCTAGGCTGGCATCATGATGAAGGAAGAGATATGTCCTCCAACCGGGATGAGGACCCCGCTTAATCTGTCAGACGTTTGCCTTGAAAAATCCCATGAAATGGGGCTATCTCATTTTTGATGATTATAGATCAAAAGAATCCTACTTGTTGAAGACATCAAAGTGATGATTCATCTTGACAACCATAATGCTTTGATGATAGAAATCTGTCGCATCTCTCTTGATCATTGGTAAGGGTTCTTCTTCTAAACCAGAGACTCTTTACAGTAGCTTTTAGAAAAACGGAATATTTTGTTTATCTCAATCACCTTCAATCTACAGATTTTTCCGTTCTCTTTCCTTTTGAAAATGCATCCAAAATGCACGTTCTTGATGCTGGGTGCGTAGTAATGACTCCCATAACTTTCTGTCATTTCTTTCATGGTTCCGCGCAGCCATCCATTTGCCACCAATGCTGCCCAAGGTCTTTGTATCAAAGTTCCTTTCCTTTCTGTAAAATTGAAATTTGGAGCACCCCTGCTTATCCCCAAGCCAAGACAGAACATGAACTTTGGTCTGAAATCCTCCTTTGGGGTGATAAGACGTACCTTACAGTGTGCTCTAAGAACTGGTGACTTTGAGAGGGAGCTGCAGGTAATGTTCATGATTTTCATCGATCTGCTCCTGATCCCCACCCCCACAACCTTTCTTGAGCGAGAGATAATTAAAGTGCTGAAAGATACTTCAGCCACTCCTTCGATAGCTCAGTTGGTAGAGCGGAGGACTGTAGCATAAAGTCAGACATCCTTAGGTCGCTGGTTCAAATCCGGCTCGAAGGATTTTGTGCTTCGATTTCCATATCTTTCACTTTTATTCAAACAATACCTTCCATTGATTATGATCGAGACTTTGCAGTCCCTGGGTTTCAGGGATTCCTTGCATCCATCAAACAGCTCGAGTGCAAAAGTGGGGATGTAGCTCAGTGGTAGAGCGCATGCTTCGCATGTATGAGGTCCCGGGTTCAATCCCCGGCAACTCCAGGAGCCTCTGTTCCTTATCTTGGCTTTTTTCCAGAAGGCTAGCCTGCCATCATGCAGAAAGAAGAAGTTTGTCATGCAGTTGGGGTGAGAGCCCCACTTAAATAGTCAGACATTTGCTTTGGAAAAATCTTTGAACTAGGCATAGTTTGCGCATTTCATGAAAATCGGAGAATTTTGCATTCCAAAAGAAGGAAATAAATGCCCTCTCTGAGGATCGAACTCAGGACCTTCAGATTATGAGGCTGACGCGCTGCCTACTGCGCTAAGAAGGCTGTATATAGGCATCTGTACATAAGACCATGAAGATCATCCAGGTACAAGGCTGAAGGATTTTCCTGACTGACATTGTATACTGCAGAGTCGAATGGGGTGATGTGGCCGTCGGTTCAATGCAGCAATCATACAGTCAAATCTTGCAGAAGTGGGGATGTAGCTCAGTGGTAGAGCGCATGCTTTGCATGTATGAGGCCCCGGGTTCAATCCCCGGCATCTCCAGACTTTTGCCATGCTTACCTTGGATTTTGGGCAGAAAGCTAGGCTGGCATCATGATGAAGGAAGAGATATGTCCTCCAACCGGGATGAGGACCCCGCTTAATCTGTCAGACGTTTGCCTTGAAAAATCCCATGAAATGGGGCTATCTCATTTTTGATGATTATAGATCAAAAGAATCCTACTTGTTGAAGACATCAAAGTGATGATTCATCTTGACAACCATAATGCTTTGATGATAGAAATCTGTCGCATCTCTCTTGATCATTGGTAAGGGTTCTTCTTCTAAACCAGAGACTCTTTACAGTAGCTTTTAGAAAAACTGAATATTTTGTTTATCTCAATCACCTTCAATCTACAGATTTTTCCGTTCTCTTTCCTTTTGAAAATGCATCCAAAATGCACGTTCTTGATGATGGGTGCGTAGTAATGACTCCCATAACTTTCTGTCATTTCTTTCATGGTTCCGCGCAGCCATCCATTTGCCACCAATGCTGCCCAAGGTCTTTGTATCAAAGTTCCTTTCCTTTCTGTAAAATTGAAATTTGGAGCACCCCTGCTTATCCCCAAGCCAAGACAGAACATGAACTTTGGTCTGAAATCCTCCTTTGGGGTGATAAGACGTACCTTACAGTGTGCTCTAAGAACTGGTGACTTTGAGAGGGAGCTGCAGGTAATGTTCATGATTTTCATCGATCTGCTCCTGATCCCCACCCCCACAACCTTTCTTGAGCGAGAGATAATTACAGCGCTGAAAGATACTTCAGCCACTCCTTCGATAGCTCAGTTGGTAGAGCGGAGGACTGTAGCATAAAGTCAGACATCCTTAGGTCGCTGGTTCAAATCCGGCTCGAAGGATTTTGTGCTTCGATTTCCATATCTTTCACTTTTATTCAAACAATACCTTCCATTGATTATGATCGAGACTTTGCAGTCCCTGGGTTTCAGGGATTCCTTGCATCCATCAAACAGCTCGAGTGCAAAAGTGGGGATGTAGCTCAGTGGTAGAGCGCATGCTTCGCATGTATGAGGTCCCAGGTTCAATCCCCGGCATCTCCAGGAGCCTCTGTTCCTTATCTTGGCTTTTTTCCAGAAGGCTAGCCTGCCATCATGCAGAAAGAAGAAGTTTGTCATGCAGTTGGGGTGAGAGCCCCACTTAAATAGGCAGACATTTGCTTTGGAAAAATCTTTGAACTAGGCATAGTTTGCGCATTTCATGAAAATCGGAGAATTTTGCATTCCAAAAGAAGGAAATAAATGCCCTCTCTGAGGATCGAACTCAGGACCTTCAGATTATGAGACTGACGCGCTGCCTACTGCGCTAAGAAGGCTGTATATAGGCATCTGTACATAAGACCATGAAGATCATCCAGGTACAAGGCTGAAGGATTTTCCTGACTGACATTGTATACTGCAGAGTCGAATGGGGTGATGTGGCCGTCGGTTCAATGCAGGGTTTCCAATCATACAGTCAAATCTTGCAGAAGTGGGGATGTAGCTCAGTGGTAGAGCGCATGCTTTGCATGTATGAGGCCCCGGGTTCAATCCCCGGCATCTCCAGACTTTTGCCATGCTTACCTTGGATTTTGGGCAGAAAGCTAGGCTGGCATCATGATGAAGGAAGAGATATGTCCTCCAACCGGGATGAGGACCCCGCTTAATCTGTCAGACGTTTGCCTTGAAAAATCCCATGAAATGGGGCTATCTCATTTTTGATGATTATAGATCAAAAGAATCCTACTTGTTGAAGACATCAAAGTGATGATTCATCTTGACAACCATAATGCTTTGATGATAGAAATCTGTCGCATCTCTCTTGATCATTGGTAAGGGTTCTTCTTCTAAACCAGAGACTCTTTACAGTAGCTTTTAGAAAAACGGAATATTTTGTTTATCTCAATCACCTTCAATCTACAGATTTTTCCGTTCTCTTTCCTTTTGAAAATGCATCCAAAATGCACGTTCTTGATGCTGGGTGCGTAGTAATGACTCCCATAACTTTCTGTCATTTCTTTCATGGTTCCGCGCAGCCATCCATTTGCCACCAATGCTGCCCAAGGTCTTTGTATCAAAGTTCCTTTCCTTTCTGTAAAATTGAAATTTGGAGCACCCCTGCTTATCCCCAAGCCAAGACAGAACATGAACTTTGGTCTGAAATCCTCCTTTGGGGTGATAAGACGTACCTTACAGTGTGCTCTAAGAACTGGTGACTTTGAGAGGGAGCTGCAGGTAATGTTCATGATTTTCATCGATCTGCTCCTGATCCCCACCCCCACAACCTTTCTTGAGCGAGAGATAATTAAAGTGCTGAAAGATACTTCAGCCACTCCTTCGATAGCTCAGTTGGTAGAGCGGAGGACTGTAGCATAAAGTCAGACATCCTTAGGTCGCTGGTTCAAATCCGGCTCGAAGGATTTTGTGCTTCGATTTCCATATCTTTCACTTTTATTCAAACAATACCTTCCATTGATTATGATCGAGACTTTGCAGTCCCTGGGTTTCAGGAATTCCTTGCATCCATCAAACAGCTCGAGTGCAAAAGTGGGGAAGTAGCTCAGTGGTAGAGCGCATGCTTCGCATGTATGAGGTCCCGGGTTCAATCCCCGGCATCTCCAGGAGCCTCTGTTCCTTATCTTGGCTTTTTTCCAGAAGGCTAGCCTGCCATCATGCAGAAAGAAGAAGTTTGTCATGCAGTTGGGGTGAGAGCCCCACTTAAATAGTCAGACATTTGCTTTGGAAAAATCTTTGAACTAGGCATAGTTTGCGCATTTCATGAAAATCGGAGAATTTTGCATTCCAAAAGAAGGAAATAAATGCCCTCTCTGAGGATCGAACTCAGGACCTTCAGATTATGAGGCTGACGCGCTGCCTACTGCGCTAAGAAGGCTGTATATAGGCATCTGTACATAAGACCATGAAGATCATCCAGGTACAAGGCTGAAGGATTTTCCTGACTGACATTGTATACTGCAGAGTCGAATGGGGTGATGTGGCCGTCGGTTCAATGCAGCAATCATACAGTCAAATCTTGCAGAAGTGGGGATGTAGCTCAGTGGTAGAGCGCATGCTTTGCATGTATGAGGCCCCGGGTTCAATCCCCGGCATCTCCAGACTTTTGCCATGCTTACCTTGGATTTTGGGCAGAAAGCTAGGCTGGCATCATGATGAAGGAAGAGATATGTCCTCCAACCGGGATGAGGACCCCGCTTAATCTGTCAGACGTTTGCCTTGAAAAATCCCATGAAATGGGGCTATCTCATTTTTGATGATTATAGATCAAAAGAATCCTACTTGTTGAAGACATCAAAGTGATGATTCATCTTGACAACCATAATGCTTTGATGATAGAAATCTGTCGCATCTCTCTTGATCATTGGTAAGGGTTCTTCTTCTAAACCAGAGACTCTTTACAGTAGCTTTTAGAAAAACGGAATATTTTGTTTATCTCAATCACCTTCAATCTACAGATTTTTCCGTTCTCTTTCCTTTTGAAAATGCATCCAAAATGCACGTTCTTGATGCTGGGTGCGTAGTAATGACTCCCATAACTTTCTGTCATTTCTTTCATGGTTCCGCGCAGCCATCCATTTGCCACCAATGCTGCCCAAGGTCTTTGTATCAAAGTTCCTTTCCTTTCTGTAAAATTGAAATTTGGAGCACCCCTGCTTATCCCCAAGCCAAGACAGAACATGAACTTTGGTCTGAAATCCTCCTTTGGGGTGATAAGACGTACCTTACAGTGTGCTCTAAGAACTGGTGACTTTGAGAGGGAGCTGCAGGTAATGTTCATGATTTTCATCGATCTGCTCCTGATCCCCACCCCCACAACCTTTCTTGAGCGAGAGATAATTAAAGTGCTGAAAGATACTTCAGCCACTCCTTCGATAGCTCAGTTGGTAGAGCGGAGGACTGTAGCATAAAGTCAGACATCCTTAGGTCGCTGGTTCAAATCCGGCTCGAAGGATTTTGTGCTTCGATTTCCATATCTTTCACTTTTATTCAAACAATACCTTCCATTGATTATGATCGAGACTTTGCAGTCCCTGGGTTTCAGGAATTCCTTGCATCCATCAAACAGCTCGAGTGCAAAAGTGGGGAAGTAGCTCAGTGGTAGAGCGCATGCTTCGCATGTATGAGGTCCCGGGTTCAATCCCCGGCATCTCCAGGAGCCTCTGTTCCTTATCTTGGCTTTTTTCCAGAAGGCTAGCCTGCCATCATGCAGAAAGAAGAAGTTTGTCATGCAGTTGGGGTGAGAGCCCCACTTAAATAGTCAGACATTTGCTTTGGAAAAATCTTTGAACTAGGCATAGTTTGCGCATTTCATGAAAATCGGAGAATTTTGCATTCCAAAAGAAGGAAATAAATGCCCTCTCTGAGGATCGAACTCAGGACCTTCAGATTATGAGGCTGACGCGCTGCCTACTGCGCTAAGAAGGCTGTATATAGGCATCTGTACATAAGACCATGAAGATCATCCAGGTACAAGGCTGAAGGATTTTCCTGACTGACATTGTATACTGCAGAGTCGAATGGGGTGATGTGGCCGTCGGTTCAATGCAGCAATCATACAGTCAAATCTTGCAGAAGTGGGGATGTAGCTCAGTGGTAGAGCGCATGCTTTGCATGTATGAGGCCCCGGGTTCAATCCCCGGCATCTCCAGACTTTTGCCATGCTTACCTTGGATTTTGGGCAGAAAGCTAGGCTGGCATCATGATGAAGGAAGAGATATGTCCTCCAACCGGGATGAGGACCCCGCTTAATCTGTCAGACGTTTGCCTTGAAAAATCCCATGAAATGGGGCTATCTCATTTTTGATGATTATAGATCAAAAGAATCCTACTTGTTGAAGACATCAAAGTGATGATTCATCTTGACAACCATAATGCTTTGATGATAGAAATCTGTCGCATCTCTCTTGATCATTGGTAAGGGTTCTTCTTCTAAACCAGAGACTCTTTACAGTAGCTTTTAGAAAAACGGAATATTTTGTTTATCTCAATCACCTTCAATCTACAGATTTTTCCGTTCTCTTTCCTTTTGAAAATGCATCCAAAATGCACGTTCTTGATGATGGGTGCGTAGTAATGACTCCCATAACTTTCTGTCATTTCTTTCATGGTTCCGCGCAGCCATCCATTTGCCACCAATGCTGCCCAAGGTCTTTGTATCAAAGTTCCTTTCCTTTCTGTAAAATTGAAATTTGGAGCACCCCTGCTTATCCCCAAGCCAAGACAGAACATGAACTTTGGTCTGAAATCCTCCTTTGGGGTGATAAGACGTACCTTACAGTGTGCTCTAAGAACTGGTGACTTTGAGAGGGAGCTGCAGGTAATGTTCATGATTTTCATCGATCTGCTCCTGATCCCCACCCCCACAACCTTTCTTGAGCGAGAGATAATTACAGCGCTGAAAGATACTTCAGCCCCTCCTTCGATAGCTCAGTTGGTAGAGCGGAGGACTGTAGCATAAAGTCAGACATCCTTAGGTCGCTGGTTCAAATCCGGCTCGAAGGATTTTGTGCTTCGATTTCCATATCTTTCACTTTTATTCAAACAATACCTTCCATTGATTATGATCGAGACTTTGCAGTCCCTGGGTTTCAGGGATTCCTTGCATCCATCAAACAGCTCGAGTGCAAAAGTGGGGATGTAGCTCAGTGGTAGAGCGCATGCTTCGCATGTATGAGGTCCCAGGTTCAATCCCCGGCATCTCCAGGAGCCTCTGTTCCTTATCTTGGCTTTTTTCCAGAAGGCTAGCCTGCCATCATGCAGAAAGAAGAAGTTTGTCATGCAGTTGGGGTGAGAGCCCCACTTAAATAGGCAGACATTTGCTTTGGAAAAATCTTTGAACTAGGCATAGTTTGCGCATTTCATGAAAATCGGAGAATTTTGCATTCCAAAAGAAGGAAATAAATGCCCTCTCTGAGGATCGAACTCAGGACCTTCAGATTATGAGACTGACGCGCTGCCTACTGCGCTAAGAAGGCTGTATATAGGCATCTGTACATAAGACCATGAAGATCATCCAGGTACAAGGCTGAAGGATTTTCCTGACTGACATTGTATACTGCAGAGTCGAATGGGGTGATGTGGCCGTCGGTTCAATGCAGGGTTTCCAATCATACAGTCAAATCTTGCAGAAGTGGGGATGTAGCTCAGTGGTAGAGCGCATGCTTTGCATGTATGAGGCCCCGGGTTCAATCCCCGGCATCTCCAGACTTTTGCCATGCTTACCTTGGATTTTGGGCAGAAAGCTAGGCTGGCATCATGATGAAGGAAGAGATATGTCCTCCAACCGGGATGAGGACCCCGCTTAATCTGTCAGACGTTTGCCTTGAAAAATCCCATGAAATGGGGCTATCTCATTTTTGATGATTATAGATCAAAAGAATCCTACTTGTTGAAGACATCAAAGTGATGATTCATCTTGACAACCATAATGCTTTGATGATAGAAATCTGTCACATCTCTCTTGATCATTGGTAAGGGTTCTTCTTCTAAACCAGAGACTCTTTACAGTAGCTTTTAGAAAAACGGAATATTTTGTTTATCTCAATCACCTTCAATCTACAGATTTTTCCGTTCTCTTTCCTTTTGAAAATGCATCCAAAATGCACGTTCTTGATGCTGGGTGCTTAGTAATGACTCCCATAACTTTCTGTCATTTCTTTCATGGTTCCGCGCAGCCATCCATTTGCCACCAATGCTGCCCAAGGTCTTTGTATCAAAGTTCCTTTCCTTTCTGTAAAATTGAAATTTTGAGCACCCCTGCTTATCCCCAAGCCAAGACAGAACATGAACTTTGGTCTGAAATCCTCCTTTGGGGTGATAAGACGTACCTTACAGTGTGCTCTAAGAACTGGTGACTTTGAGAGGGAGCTGCAGGTAATGTTAATGATTTTCATCGATCTGATCCTGATCCCCACCCCCACAACCTTTCTTGAGCGAGAGATAATTACAGCGCTGAAAGATACTTCAGCCACTCCTTCGATAGCTCAGTTGGTAGAGCGGAGGACTGTAGCATAAAGTCAGACATCCTTAGGTCGCTGGTTCAAATCAGGCTCGAAGGATTTTGTGCTTCGATTTCCATATCTTTCACTTTTATTCAAACAATACCTTCCATTGATTATGATCGAGACTTTGCAGTCCCTGGGTTTCAGGGATTCCTTGCATCCATCAAACAGCTCAAGTGCAAAAGTGGGGATGTAGCTCAGTGGTAGAGTGCATGTTTCGCATGTATGAGGTCCCGGGTTCAATCCCCGGCATCTCCAGGAGCCTCTGTTCCTTATCTTGGCTTTTTTCCAGAAGGCTAGCCTGCCATCATGCAGAAAGAAGAAGTTTGTCATGCAGTTGGGGTGAGAGCCCCACTTAAATAGTCAGACATTTGCTTTGGAAAAATCTTTGAACTAGGCATAGTTTGCGCATTTCAAGAAAATCGGAGAATTTTGCATTCCAAAAGAAGGAAATAAATGCCCTCTCTGAGGATCGAACTCAGGACCTTCAGATTATGAGACTGACGCGCTGCCTACTGCGCTAAGAAGGCTGTATATAGGCATCTGTACATAAGACCATGAAGATCATCCAGGTACAAGGCTGAAGGATTTTCCTGACTGACATTGTATACTGCAGAGTCGAATGGGGTGATGTGGCCGTCGGTTCAATGCAGGGTTTCCAATCATACAGTCAAATCTTGCAGAAGTGGGGATGTAGCTCAGTGGTAGAGCGCATGCTTTGCATGTATGAGGCCCCGGGTTCAATCCCCGGCATCTCCAGACTTTTGCCATGCTTACCTTGGATTTTGGGCAAAAAGCTAGGCTGGCATCATGATGAAGGAAGAGATATGTCCTCCAACCGGGAAGAGGACCCGCTTAATCTGTCAGACGTTTGCCTTGAAAAATCCCATGAAATGGGGCTATCTCATTTTTGATGATTATAGATCAAAAGAATCCTACTTGTTGAAGACATCAAAGTGATGATTCATCTTGACAACCATAATGCTTTGATGATAGAAATCTGTCGCATCTCTCTTGATCATTGGTAAGGGTTCTTCTTCTAAACCAAAGACTCTTTACAGTAGCTTTTAGAAAAACGGAATATTTTGTTTATCTCAATCACCTTCAATCTACAGATTTTTCCGTTCTCTTTCCTTTTGAAAATGCATCCAAAATGCACGTTCTTGATGCTGGGTGCTTAGTAATGACTCCCATAACTTTCTGTCATTTCTTTCATGGTTCCGCGCAGCCATCCATTTGCCACCAATGCTGCCCAAGGTCTTTGTATCAAAGTTCCTTTCCTTTCTGTAAAATTGAAATTTGGAGCACCCCTGCTTATCCCCAAGCCAAGACAGAACATGAACTTTGGTCTGAAATCCTCCTTTGGGGTGATAAGACGTACCTTACAGTGTGCTCTAAGAACTGGTGACTTTGAGAGGGAGCTGCAGGTAATGTTAATGATTTTCATCGATCTGCTCCTGATCCCCACCCCCACAACCTTTCTTGAGCGAGAGATAATTACAGCGCTGAAAGATACTTCAGCCACTCCTTCGATAGCTCAGTTGGTAGAGCGGAGGACTGTAGCATAAAGTCAGACATCCTTAGGTCGCTGGTTCAAATCTGGCTCGAAGGATTTTGTGCTTCGATTTCCATATCTTTCACTTTTATTCAAACAATACCTTCCATTGATTATGATCGAGACTTTGCAGTCCCTGGGTTTCAGGGACTCCTTGCATCCATCAAACAGCTCGAGTGCAAAAGTGGGGATGTAGCTCAGTGGTAGAGCGCATGCTTCGCATGTATGAGGTCCCGGGTTCAATCCCTGGCATCTCCAGGAGCCTCTGTTCCTTATCTTGGCTTTTTTCCAGAAGGCTAGCCTGCCATCATGCAGAAAGAAGAAGTTTGTCATGCAGTTGGGGTGAGAGCCCCACTTAAATAGTCAGACATTTGCTTTGGAAAAATCTTTGAACTAGGCATAGTTTGCGCATTTCAAGAAAATCGGAGAATTTTGCATTCCAAAAGAAGGAAATAAATGCCCTCTCTGAGGATCGAACTCAGGACCTTCAGATTATGAGACTGACGCGCTGCCTACTGCACTAAGAAGGCTGTATATAGGCATCTGTACATAAGACCATGAAGATCATCCAGGTACAAGGCTGAAGTTTTTTCCTGACTGACATTGTATACTGCAGAGTCAAATGGGGTGATGTGGCCGTCGGTTCAATGCAGGGTTTCCAATCATACAGTCAAATTTTACAGAAGTGGGGATGTAGCTCAGTGGTAGAGCGCATGCTTTGCATGTATCAGGCCCCGGGTTCAATCCCCGGCATCTCCAGACTTTTGCCATGCTTACCTTGGATTTTGGCCAGAAAGCTAGGCTGGCATCATGATGAAGGAAGAGATATGTCCTCCAACAGGGATGAGGACCCCGCTTAATCTGTCAGACGTTTGCCTTGAAAAATCCCATGAAATGGGGCTATCTCATTTTTGATGATTATAGATCAAAAGAATCCTACTTGTTGAAGACATCAAAGTGATGATTCATCTTGACAACCATAATGCTTTGATGATAGAAATCTGTCGCATCTCTCTTGATCATTGGTAAGGGTTCTTCTTCTAAACCAAAGACTCTTTACAGTAGCTTTTAGAAAAACGGAATATTTTGTTTATCTCAATCACCTTCAATCTACAGATTTTTCCGTTCTCTTTCCTTTTGAAAATGCATCCAAAATGCACGTTCTTGATGCTGGGTGCTTAGTAATGACTCCCATAACTTTCTGTCATTTCTTTCATGGTTCCGCGCAGCCATCCATTTGCCACCAATGCTGCCCAAGGTCTTTGTATCAAAGTTCCTTTCCTTTCTGTAAAATTGAAATTTGGAGCACCCCTGCTTATCCCCAAGCCAAGACAGAACATGAACTTTGGTCTGAAATCCTCCTTTGGGGTGATAAGACGTACCTTACAGTGTGCTCTAAGAACTGGTGACTTTGAGAGGGAGCTGCAGGTAATGTTAATGATTTTCATCGATCTGCTCCTGATCCCCACCCCCACAACCTTTCTTGAGCGAGAGATAATTACAGCGCTGAAAGATACTTCAGCCACTCCTTCGATAGCTCAGTTGGTAGAGCGGAGGACTGTAGCATAAAGTCAGACATCCTTAGGTCGCTGGTTCAAATCCGGCTCGAAGGATTTTGTGCTTCGATTTCCATATCTTTCACTTTTATTCAAACAATACCTTCCATTGATTATGATCGAGACTTTGCAGTCCCTGGGTTTCAGGGATTCCTTGCATCCATCAAACAGCTCGAGTGCAAAAGTGGGGATGTAGCTCAGTGGTAGAGCGCATGCTTCGCATGTATGAGGTCCCAGGTTCAATCCCCGGCATCTCCAGGAGCCTCTGTTCCTTATCTTGGCTTTTTTCCAGAAGGCTAGCCTGCCATCATGCAGAAAGAAGAAGTTTGTCATGCAGTTGGGGTGAGAGCCCCACTTAAATAGGCAGACATTTGCTTTGGAAAAATCTTTGAACTAGGCATAGTTTGCGCATTTCATGAAAATCGGAGAATTTTGCATTCCAAAAGAAGGAAATAAATGCCCTCTCTGAGGATCGAACTCAGGACCTTCAGATTATGAGACTGACGCGCTGCCTACTGCGCTAAGAAGGCTGTATATAGGCATCTGTACATAAGACCATGAAGATCATCCAGGTACAAGGCTGAAGGATTTTCCTGACTGACATTGTATACTGCAGAGTCGAATGGGGTGATGTGGCCGTCGGTTCAATGCAGGGTTTCCAATCATACAGTCAAATCTTGCAGAAGTGGGGATGTAGCTCAGTGGTAGAGCGCATGCTTTGCATGTATGAGGCCCCGGGTTCAATCCCCGGCATCTCCAGACTTTTGCCATGCTTACCTTGGATTTTGGGCAGAAAGCTAGGCTGGCATCATGATGAAGGAAGAGATATGTCCTCCAACCGGGATGAGGACCCCGCTTAATCTGTCAGACGTTTGCCTTGAAAAATCCCATGAAATGGGGCTATCTCATTTTTGATGATTATAGATCAAAAGAATCCTACTTGTTGAAGACATCAAAGTGATGATTCATCTTGACAACCATAATGCTTTGATGATAGAAATCTGTCGCATCTCTCTTGATCATTGGTAAGGGTTCTTCTTCTAAACCAGAGACTCTTTACAGTAGCTTTTAGAAAAACGGAATATTTTGTTTATCTCAATCACCTTCAATCTACAGATTTTTCCGTTCTCTTTCCTTTTGAAAATGCATCCAAAATGCACGTTCTTGATGCTGGGTGCGTAGTAATGACTCCCATAACTTTCTGTCATTTCTTTCATGGTTCCGCGCAGCCATCCATTTGCCACCAATGCTGCCCAAGGTCTTTGTATCAAAGTTCCTTTCCTTTCTGTAAAATTGAAATTTGGAGCACCCCTGCTTATCCCCAAGCCAAGACAGAACATGAACTTTGGTCTGAAATCCTCCTTTGGGGTGATAAGACGTACCTTACAGTGTGCTCTAAGAACTGGTGACTTTGAGAGGGAGCTGCAGGTAATGTTAATGATTTTCATCGATCTGATCCTGATCCCCACCCCCACAACCTTTCTTGAGCGAGAGATAATTACAGCGCTGAAAGATACTTCAGCCACTCCTTCGATAGCTCAGTTGGTAGAGCGGAGGACTGTAGCATAAAGTCAGACATCCTTAGGTCGCTGGTTCAAATCAGGCTCGAAGGATTTTGTGCTTCGATTTCCATATCTTTCACTTTTATTCAAACAATACCTTCCATTGATTATGATCGAGACTTTGCAGTCCCTGGGTTTCAGGGATTCCTTGCATCCATCAAACAGCTCAAGTGCAAAAGTGGGGATGTAGCTCAGTGGTAGAGTGCATGTTTCGCATGTATGAGGTCCCGGGTTCAATCCCCGGCATCTCCAGGAGCCTCTGTTCCTTATCTTGGCTTTTTTCCAGAAGGCTAGCCTGCCATCATGCAGAAAGAAGAAGTTTGTCATGCAGTTGGGGTGAGAGCCCCACTTAAATAGTCAGACATTTGCTTTGGAAAAATCTTTGAACTAGGCATAGTTTGCGCATTTCAAGAAAATCGGAGAATTTTGCATTCCAAAAGAAGGAAATAAATGCCCTCTCTGAGGATCGAACTCAGGACCTTCAGATTATGAGACTGACGCGCTGCCTACTGCGCTAAGAAGGCTGTATATAGGCATCTGTACATAAGACCATGAAGATCATCCAGGTACAAGGCTGAAGGATTTTCCTGACTGACATTGTATACTGCAGAGTCGAATGGGGTGATGTGGCCGTCGGTTCAATGCAGGGTTTCCAATCATACAGTCAAATCTTGCAGAAGTGGGGATGTAGCTCAGTGGTAGAGCGCATGCTTTGCATGTATGAGGCCCCGGGTTCAATCCCCGGCATCTCCAGACTTTTGCCATGCTTACCTTGGATTTTGGGCAAAAAGCTAGGCTGGCATCATGATGAAGGAAGAGATATGTCCTCCAACCGGGAAGAGGACCCGCTTAATCTGTCAGACGTTTGCCTTGAAAAATCCCATGAAATGGGGCTATCTCATTTTTGATGATTATAGATCAAAAGAATCCTACTTGTTGAAGACATCAAAGTGATGATTCATCTTGACAACCATAATGCTTTGATGATAGAAATCTGTCGCATCTCTCTTGATCATTGGTAAGGGTTCTTCTTCTAAACCAAAGACTCTTTACAGTAGCTTTTAGAAAAACGGAATATTTTGTTTATCTCAATCACCTTCAATCTACAGATTTTTCCGTTCTCTTTCCTTTTGAAAATGCATCCAAAATGCACGTTCTTGATGCTGGGTGCTTAGTAATGACTCCCATAACTTTCTGTCATTTCTTTCATGGTTCCGCGCAGCCATCCATTTGCCACCAATGCTGCCCAAGGTCTTTGTATCAAAGTTCCTTTCCTTTCTGTAAAATTGAAATTTGGAGCACCCCTGCTTATCCCCAAGCCAAGACAGAACATGAACTTTGGTCTGAAATCCTCCTTTGGGGTGATAAGACGTACCTTACAGTGTGCTCTAAGAACTGGTGACTTTGAGAGGGAGCTGCAGGTAATGTTAATGATTTTCATCGATCTGCTCCTGATCCCCACCCCCACAACCTTTCTTGAGCGAGAGATAATTACAGCGCTGAAAGATACTTCAGCCACTCCTTCGATAGCTCAGTTGGTAGAGCGGAGGACTGTAGCATAAAGTCAGACATCCTTAGGTCGCTGGTTCAAATCTGGCTCGAAGGATTTTGTGCTTCGATTTCCATATCTTTCACTTTTATTCAAACAATACCTTCCATTGATTATGATCGAGACTTTGCAGTCCCTGGGTTTCAGGGACTCCTTGCATCCATCAAACAGCTCGAGTGCAAAAGTGGGGATGTAGCTCAGTGGTAGAGCGCATGCTTCGCATGTATGAGGTCCCGGGTTCAATCCCTGGCATCTCCAGGAGCCTCTGTTCCTTATCTTGGCTTTTTTCCAGAAGGCTAGCCTGCCATCATGCAGAAAGAAGAAGTTTGTCATGCAGTTGGGGTGAGAGCCCCACTTAAATAGTCAGACATTTGCTTTGGAAAAATCTTTGAACTAGGCATAGTTTGCGCATTTCAAGAAAATCGGAGAATTTTGCATTCCAAAAGAAGGAAATAAATGCCCTCTCTGAGGATCGAACTCAGGACCTTCAGATTATGAGACTGACGCGCTGCCTACTGCACTAAGAAGGCTGTATATAGGCATCTGTACATAAGACCATGAAGATCATCCAAGTACAAGGCTGAAGTTTTTTCCTGACTGACATTGTATACTGCAGAGTCAAATGGGGTGATGTGGCCGTCGGTTCAATGCAGGGTTTCCAATCATACAGTCAAATTTTACAGAAGTGGGGATGTAGCTCAGTGGTAGAGCGCATGCTTTGCATGTATCAGGCCCCGGGTTCAATCCCCGGCATCTCCAGACTTTTGCCATGCTTACCTTGGATTTTGGCCAGAAAGCTAGGCTGGCATCATGATGAAGGAAGAGATATGTCCTCCAACAGGGATGAGGACCCCGCTTAATCTGTCAGACGTTTGCCTTGAAAAATCCCATGAAATGGGGCTATCTCATTTTTGATGATTATAGATCAAAAGAATCCTACTTGTTGAAGACATCAAAGTGATGATTCATCTTGACAACCATAATGCTTTGATGATAGAAATCTGTCGCATCTCTCTTGATCATTGGTAAGGGTTCTTCTTCTAAACCAAAGACTCTTTACAGTAGCTTTTAGAAAAACGGAATATTTTGTTTATCTCAATCACCTTCAATCTACAGATTTTTCCGTTCTCTTTCCTTTTGAAAATGCATCCAAAATGCACGTTCTTGATGCTGGGTGCTTAGTAATGACTCCCATAACTTTCTGTCATTTCTTTCATGGTTCCGCGCAGCCATCCATTTGCCACCAATGCTGCCCAAGGTCTTTGTATCAAAGTTCCTTTCCTTTCTGTAAAATTGAAATTTGGAGCACCCCTGCTTATCCCCAAGCCAAGACAGAACATGAACTTTGGTCTGAAATCCTCCTTTGGGGTGATAAGACGTACCTTACAGTGTGCTCTAAGAACTGGTGACTTTGAGAGGGAGCTGCAGGTAATGTTAATGATTTTCATCGATCTGCTCCTGATCCCCACCCCCACAACCTTTCTTGAGCGAGAGATAATTACAGCGCTGAAAGATACTTCAGCCACTCCTTCGATAGCTCAGTTGGTAGAGCGGAGGACTGTAGCATAAAGTCAGACATCCTTAGGTCGCTGGTTCAAATCCGGCTCGAAGGATTTTGTGCTTCGATTTCCATATCTTTCACTTTTATTCAAACAATACCTTCCATTGATTATGATCGAGACTTTGCAGTCCCTGGGTTTCAGGGATTCCTTGCATCCATCAAACAGCTCGAGTGCAAAAGTGGGGATGTAGCTCAGTGGTAGAGCGCATGCTTCGCATGTATGAGGTCCCAGGTTCAATCCCCGGCATCTCCAGGAGCCTCTGTTCCTTATCTTGGCTTTTTTCCAGAAGGCTAGCCTGCCATCATGCAGAAAGAAGAAGTTTGTCATGCAGTTGGGGTGAGAGCCCCACTTAAATAGGCAGAAATTTGCTTTGGAAAAATCTTTGAACTAGGCATAGTTTGCGCATTTCATGAAAATCGGAGAATTTTGCATTCCAAAAGAAGGAAATAAATGCCCTCTCTGAGGATCGAACTCAGGACCTTCAGATTATGAGACTGACGCGCTGCCTACTGCGCTAAGAAGGCTGTATATAGGCATCTGTACATAAGACCATGAAGATCATCCAGGTACAAGGCTGAAGGATTTTCCTGACTGACATTGTATACTGCAGAGTCGAATGGGGTGATGTGGCCGTCGGTTCAATGCAGGGTTTCCAATCATACAGTCAAATCTTGCAGAAGTGGGGATGTAGCTCAGTGGTAGAGCGCATGCTTTGCATGTATGAGGCCCCGGGTTCAATCCCCGGCATCTCCAGACTTTTGCCATGCTTACCTTGGATTTTGGGCAGAAAGCTAGGCTGGCATCATGATGAAGGAAGAGATATGTCCTCCAACCGGGATGAGGACCCCGCTTAATCTGTCAGACGTTTGCCTTGAAAAATCCCATGAAATGGGGCTATCTCATTTTTGATGATTATAGATCAAAAGAATCCTACTTGTTGAAGACATCAAAGTGATGATTCATCTTGACAACCATAATGCTTTGATGATAGAAATCTGTCGCATCTCTCTTGATCATTGGTAAGGGTTCTTCTTCTAAACCAGAGACTCTTTACAGTAGCTTTTAGAAAAACGGAATATTTTGTTTATCTCAATCACCTTCAATCTACAGATTTTTCCGTTCTCTTTCCTTTTGAAAATGCATCCAAAATGCACGTTCTTGATGCTGGGTGCGTAGTAATGACTCCCATAACTTTCTGTCATTTCTTTCATGGTTCCGCGCAGCCATCCATTTGCCACCAATGCTGCCCAAGGTCTTTGTATCAAAGTTCCTTTCCTTTCTGTAAAATTGAAATTTGGAGCACCCCTGCTTATCCCCAAGCCAAGACAGAACATGAACTTTGGTCTGAAATCCTCCTTTGGGGTGATAAGACGTACCTTACAGTGTGCTCTAAGAACTGGTGACTTTGAGAGGGAGCTGCAGGTAATGTTCATGATTTTCATCGATCTGCTCCTGATCCCCACCCCCACAACCTTTCTTGAGCGAGAGATAATTAAAGTGCTGAAAGATACTTCAGCCACTCCTTCGATAGCTCAGTTGGTAGAGCGGAGGACTGTAGCATAAAGTCAGACATCCTTAGGTCGCTGGTTCAAATCCGGCTCGAAGGATTTTGTGCTTCGATTTCCATATCTTTCACTTTTATTCAAACAATACCTTCCATTGATTATGATCGAGACTTTGCAGTCCCTGGGTTTCAGGAATTCCTTGCATCCATCAAACAGCTCGAGTGCAAAAGTGGGGAAGTAGCTCAGTGGTAGAGCACATGCTTCGCATGTATGAGGTCCCGGGTTCAATCCCCGGCATCTCCAGGAGCCTCTGTTCCTTATCTTGGCTTTTTTCCAGAAGGCTAGCCTGCCATCATGCAGAAAGAAGAAGTTTGTCATGCAGTTGGGGTGAGAGCCCCACTTAAATAGTCAGACATTTGCTTTGGAAAAATCTTTGAACTAGGCATAGTTTGCGCATTTCATGAAAATCGGAGAATTTTGCATTCCAAAAGAAGGAAATAAATGCCCTCTCTGAGGATCGAACTCAGGACCTTCAGATTATGAGGCTGACGCGCTGCCTACTGCGCTAAGAAGGCTGTATATAGGCATCTGTACATAAGACCATGAAGATCATCCAGGTACAAGGCTGAAGGATTTTCCTGACTGACATTGTATACTGCAGAGTCGAATGGGGTGATGTGGCCGTCGGTTCAATGCAGCAATCATACAGTCAAATCTTGCAGAAGTGGGGATGTAGCTCAGTGGTAGAGCGCATGCTTTGCATGTATGAGGCCCCGGGTTCAATCCCCGGCATCTCCAGACTTTTGCCATGCTTACCTTGGATTTTGGGCAGAAAGCTAGGCTGGCATCATGATGAAGGAAGAGATATGTCCTCCAACCGGGATGAGGACCCCGCTTAATCTGTCAGACGTTTGCCTTGAAAAATCCCATGAAATGGGGCTATCTCATTTTTGATGATTATAGATCAAAAGAATCCTACTTGTTGAAGACATCAAAGTGATGATTCATCTTGACAACCATAATGCTTTGATGATAGAAATCTGTCGCATCTCTCTTGATCATTGGTAAGGGTTCTTCTTCTAAACCAGAGACTCTTTACAGTAGCTTTTAGAAAAATGGAATATTTTGTTTATCTCAATCACCTTCAATCTACAGATTTTTCCGTTCTCTTTCCTTTTCAAAATGCATCCAAAATGCACGTTCTTGATGATGGGTGCGTAGTAATGACTCCCATAACTTTCTGTCATTTCTTTCATGGTTCCGCGCAGCCATCCATTTGCCACCAATGCTGCCCAAGGTCTTTGTATCAAAGTTCCTTTCCTTTCTGTAAAATTGAAATTTGGAGCACCCCTGCTTATCCCCAAGCCAAGACAGAACATGAACTTTGGTCTGAAATCCTCCTTTGGGGTGATAAGACGTACCTTACAGTGTGCTCTAAGAACTGGTGACTTTGAGAGGGAGCTGCAGGTAATGTTCATGATTTTCATCGATCTGCTCCTGATCCCCACCCCCACAACCTTTCTTGAGCGAGAGATAATTACAGCGCTGAAAGATACTTCAGCCCCTCCTTCGATAGCTCAGTTGGTAGAGCGGAGGACTGTAGCATAAAGTCAGACATCCTTAGGTCGCTGGTTCAAATCCGGCTCGAAGGATTTTGTGCTTCGATTTCCATATCTTTCACTTTTATTCAAACAATACCTTCCATTGATTATGATCGAGACTTTGCAGTCCCTGGGTTTCAGGGATTCCTTGCATCCATCAAACAGCTCGAGTGCAAAAGTGGGGATGTAGCTCAGTGGTAGAGCGCATGCTTCGCATGTATGAGGTCCCAGGTTCAATCCCCGGCATCTCCAGGAGCCTCTGTTCCTTATCTTGGCTTTTTTCCAGAAGGCTAGCCTGCCATCATGCAGAAAGAAGAAGTTTGTCATGCAGTTGGGGTGAGAGCCCCACTTAAATAGGCAGACATTTGCTTTGGAAAAATCTTTGAACTAGGCATAGTTTGCGCATTTCATGAAAATCGGAGAATTTTGCATTCCAAAAGAAGGAAATAAATGCCCTCTCTGAGGATCGAACTCAGGACCTTCAGATTATGAGACTGACGCGCTGCCTACTGCGCTAAGAAGGCTGTATATAGGCATCTGTACATAAGACCATGAAGATCATCCAGGTACAAGGCTGAAGGATTTTCCTGACTGACATTGTATACTGCAGAGTCGAATGGGGTGATGTGGCCGTCGGTTCAATGCAGGGTTTCCAATCATACAGTCAAATCTTGCAGAAGTGGGGATGTAGCTCAGTGGTAGAGCGCATGCTTTGCATGTATGAGGCCCCGGGTTCAATCCCCGGCATCTCCAGACTTTTGCCATGCTTACCTTGGATTTTGGGCAGAAAGCTAGGCTGGCATCATGATGAAGGAAGAGATATGTCCTCCAACCGGGATGAGGACCCCGCTTAATCTGTCAGACGTTTGCCTTGAAAAATCCCATGAAATGGGGCTATCTCATTTTTGATGATTATAGATCAAAAGAATCCTACTTGTTGAAGACATCAAAGTGATGATTCATCTTGACAACCATAATGCTTTGATGATAGAAATCTGTCACATCTCTCTTGATCATTGGTAAGGGTTCTTCTTCTAAACCAGAGACTCTTTACAGTAGCTTTTAGAAAAACGGAATATTTTGTTTATCTCAATCACCTTCAATCTACAGATTTTTCCGTTCTCTTTCCTTTTGAAAATGCATCCAAAATGCACGTTCTTGATGCTGGGTGCTTAGTAATGACTCCCATAACTTTCTGTCATTTCTTTCATGGTTCCGCGCAGCCATCCATTTGCCACCAATGCTGCCCAAGGTCTTTGTATCAAAGTTCCTTTCCTTTCTGTAAAATTGAAATTTTGAGCACCCCTGCTTATCCCCAAGCCAAGACAGAACATGAACTTTGGTCTGAAATCCTCCTTTGGGGTGATAAGACGTACCTTACAGTGTGCTCTAAGAACTGGTGACTTTGAGAGGGAGCTGCAGGTAATGTTAATGATTTTCATCGATCTGATCCTGATCCCCACCCCCACAACCTTTCTTGAGCGAGAGATAATTACAGCGCTGAAAGATACTTCAGCCACTCCTTCGATAGCTCAGTTGGTAGAGCGGAGGACTGTAGCATAAAGTCAGACATCCTTAGGTCGCTGGTTCAAATCTGGCTCGAAGGATTTTGTGCTTCGATTTCCATATCTTTCACTTTTATTCAAACAATACCTTCCATTGATTATGATCGAGACTTTGCAGTCCCTGGGTTTCAGGGACTCCTTGCATCCATCAAACAGCTCGAGTGCAAAAGTGGGGATGTAGCTCAGTGGTAGAGCGCATGCTTCGCATGTATGAGGTCCCGGGTTCAATCCCTGGCATCTCCAGGAGCCTCTGTTCCTTATCTTGGCTTTTTTCCAGAAGGCTAGCCTGCCATCATGCAGAAAGAAGAAGTTTGTCATGCAGTTGGGGTGAGAGCCCCACTTAAATAGTCAGACATTTGCTTTGGAAAAATCTTTGAACTAGGCATAGTTTGCGCATTTCAAGAAAATCGGAGAATTTTGCATTCCAAAAGAAGGAAATAAATGCCCTCTCTGAGGATCGAACTCAGGACCTTCAGATTATGAGACTGACGCGCTGCCTACTGCACTAAGAAGGCTGTATATAGGCATCTGTACATAAGACCATGAAGATCATCCAAGTACAAGGCTGAAGTTTTTTCCTGACTGACATTGTATACTGCAGAGTCAAATGGGGTGATGTGGCCGTCGGTTCAATGCAGGGTTTCCAATCATACAGTCAAATTTTACAGAAGTGGGGATGTAGCTCAGTGGTAGAGCGCATGCTTTGCATGTATCAGGCCCCGGGTTCAATCCCCGGCATCTCCAGACTTTTGCCATGCTTACCTTGGATTTTGGCCAGAAAGCTAGGCTGGCATCATGATGAAGGAAGAGATATGTCCTCCAACAGGGATGAGGACCCCGCTTAATCTGTCAGACGTTTGCCTTGAAAAATCCCATGAAATGGGGCTATCTCATTTTTGATGATTATAGATCAAAAGAATCCTACTTGTTGAAGACATCAAAGTGATGATTCATCTTGACAACCATAATGCTTTGATGATAGAAATCTGTCGCATCTCTCTTGATCATTGGTAAGGGTTCTTCTTCTAAACCAAAGACTCTTTACAGTAGCTTTTAGAAAAACGGAATATTTTGTTTATCTCAATCACCTTCAATCTACAGATTTTTCCGTTCTCTTTCCTTTTGAAAATGCATCCAAAATGCACGTTCTTGATGCTGGGTGCTTAGTAATGACTCCCATAACTTTCTGTCATTTCTTTCATGGTTCCGCGCAGCCATCCATTTGCCACCAATGCTGCCCAAGGTCTTTGTATCAAAGTTCCTTTCCTTTCTGTAAAATTGAAATTTGGAGCACCCCTGCTTATCCCCAAGCCAAGACAGAACATGAACTTTGGTCTGAAATCCTCCTTTGGGGTGATAAGACGTACCTTACAGTGTGCTCTAAGAACTGGTGACTTTGAGAGGGAGCTGCAGGTAATGTTAATGATTTTCATCGATCTGCTCCTGATCCCCACCCCCACAACCTTTCTTGAGCGAGAGATAATTACAGCGCTGAAAGATACTTCAGCCACTCCTTCGATAGCTCAGTTGGTAGAGCGGAGGACTGTAGCATAAAGTCAGACATCCTTAGGTCGCTGGTTCAAATCCGGCTCGAAGGATTTTGTGCTTCGATTTCCATATCTTTCACTTTTATTCAAACAATACCTTCCATTGATTATGATCGAGACTTTGCAGTCCCTGGGTTTCAGGGATTCCTTGCATCCATCAAACAGCTCGAGTGCAAAAGTGGGGATGTAGCTCAGTGGTAGAGCGCATGCTTCACATGTATGAGGTCCCAGGTTCAATCCCCGGCATCTCCAGGAGCCTCTGTTCCTTATCTTGGCTTTTTTCCAGAAGGCTAGCCTGCCATCATGCAGAAAGAAGAAGTTTGTCATGCAGTTGGGGTGAGAGCCCCACTTAAATAGGCAGAAATTTGCTTTGGAAAAATCTTTGAACTAGGCATAGTTTGCGCATTTCATGAAAATCGGAGAATTTTGCATTCCAAAAGAAGGAAATAAATGCCCTCTCTGAGGATCGAACTCAGGACCTTCAGATTATGAGACTGACGCGCTGCCTACTGCGCTAAGAAGGCTGTATATAGGCATCTGTACATAAGACCATGAAGATCATCCAGGTACAAGGCTGAAGGATTTTCCTGACTGACATTGTATACTGCAGAGTCGAATGGGGTGATGTGGCCGTCGGTTCAATGCAGGGTTTCCAATCATACAGTCAAATCTTGCAGAAGTGGGGATGTAGCTCAGTGGTAGAGCGCATGCTTTGCATGTATGAGGCCCCGGGTTCAATCCCCGGCATCTCCAGACTTTTGCCATGCTTACCTTGGATTTTGGGCAGAAAGCTAGGCTGGCATCATGATGAAGGAAGAGATATGTCCTCCAACCGGGATGAGGACCCCGCTTAATCTGTCAGACGTTTGCCTTGAAAAATCCCATGAAATGGGGCTATCTCATTTTTGATGATTATAGATCAAAAGAATCCTACTTGTTGAAGACATCAAAGTGATGATTCATCTTGACAACCATAATGCTTTGATGATAGAAATCTGTCGCATCTCTCTTGATCATTGGTAAGGGTTCTTCTTCTAAACCAGAGACTCTTTACAGTAGCTTTTAGAAAAACGGAATATTTTGTTTATCTCAATCACCTTCAATCTACAGATTTTTCCGTTCTCTTTCCTTTTGAAAATGCATCCAAAATGCACGTTCTTGATGCTGGGTGCGTAGTAATGACTCCCATAACTTTCTGTCATTTCTTTCATGGTTCCGCGCAGCCATCCATTTGCCACCAATGCTGCCCAAGGTCTTTGTATCAAAGTTCCTTTCCTTTCTGTAAAATTGAAATTTGGAGCACCCCTGCTTATCCCCAAGCCAAGACAGAACATGAACTTTGGTCTGAAATCCTCCTTTGGGGTGATAAGACGTACCTTACAGTGTGCTCTAAGAACTGGTGACTTTGAGAGGGAGCTGCAGGTAATGTTCATGATTTTCATCGATCTGCTCCTGATCCCCACCCCCACAACCTTTCTTGAGCGAGAGATAATTAAAGTGCTGAAAGATACTTCAGCCACTCCTTCGATAGCTCAGTTGGTAGAGCGGAGGACTGTAGCATAAAGTCAGACATCCTTAGGTCGCTGGTTCAAATCCGGCTCGAAGGATTTTGTGCTTCGATTTCCATATCTTTCACTTTTATTCAAACAATACCTTCCATTGATTATGATCGAGACTTTGCAGTCCCTGGGTTTCAGGAATTCCTTGCATCCATCAAACAGCTCGAGTGCAAAAGTGGGGAAGTAGCTCAGTGGTAGAGCACATGCTTCGCATGTATGAGGTCCCGGGTTCAATCCCCGGCATCTCCAGGAGCCTCTGTTCCTTATCTTGGCTTTTTTCCAGAAGGCTAGCCTGCCATCATGCAGAAAGAAGAAGTTTGTCATGCAGTTGGGGTGAGAGCCCCACTTAAATAGTCAGACATTTGCTTTGGAAAAATCTTTGAACTAGGCATAGTTTGCGCATTTCATGAAAATCGGAGAATTTTGCATTCCAAAAGAAGGAAATAAATGCCCTCTCTGAGGATCGAACTCAGGACCTTCAGATTATGAGGCTGACGCGCTGCCTACTGCGCTAAGAAGGCTGTATATAGGCATCTGTACATAAGACCATGAAGATCATCCAGGTACAAGGCTGAAGGATTTTCCTGACTGACATTGTATACTGCAGAGTCGAATGGGGTGATGTGGCCGTCGGTTCAATGCAGCAATCATACAGTCAAATCTTGCAGAAGTGGGGATGTAGCTCAGTGGTAGAGCGCATGCTTTGCATGTATGAGGCCCCGGGTTCAATCCCCGGCATCTCCAGACTTTTGCCATGCTTACCTTGGATTTTGGGCAGAAAGCTAGGCTGGCATCATGATGAAGGAAGAGATATGTCCTCCAACCGGGATGAGGACCCCGCTTAATCTGTCAGACGTTTGCCTTGAAAAATCCCATGAAATGGGGCTATCTCATTTTTGATGATTATAGATCAAAAGAATCCTACTTGTTGAAGACATCAAAGTGATGATTCATCTTGACAACCATAATGCTTTGATGATAGAAATCTGTCGCATCTCTCTTGATCATTGGTAAGGGTTCTTCTTCTAAACCAGAGACTCTTTACAGTAGCTTTTAGAAAAATGGAATATTTTGTTTATCTCAATCACCTTCAATCTACAGATTTTTCCGTTCTCTTTCCTTTTCAAAATGCATCCAAAATGCACGTTCTTGATGATGGGTGCGTAGTAATGACTCCCATAACTTTCTGTCATTTCTTTCATGGTTCCGCGCAGCCATCCATTTGCCACCAATGCTGCCCAAGGTCTTTGTATCAAAGTTCCTTTCCTTTCTGTAAAATTGAAATTTGGAGCACCCCTGCTTATCCCCAAGCCAAGACAGAACATGAACTTTGGTCTGAAATCCTCCTTTGGGGTGATAAGACGTACCTTACAGTGTGCTCTAAGAACTGGTGACTTTGAGAGGGAGCTGCAGGTAATGTTCATGATTTTCATCGATCTGCTCCTGATCCCCACCCCCACAACCTTTCTTGAGCGAGAGATAATTACAGCGCTGAAAGATACTTCAGCCCCTCCTTCGATAGCTCAGTTGGTAGAGCGGAGGACTGTAGCATAAAGTCAGACATCCTTAGGTCGCTGGTTCAAATCCGGCTCGAAGGATTTTGTGCTTCGATTTCCATATCTTTCACTTTTATTCAAACAATACCTTCCATTGATTATGATCGAGACTTTGCAGTCCCTGGGTTTCAGGGATTCCTTGCATCCATCAAACAGCTCGAGTGCAAAAGTGGGGATGTAGCTCAGTGGTAGAGCGCATGCTTCGCATGTATGAGGTCCCAGGTTCAATCCCCGGCATCTCCAGGAGCCTCTGTTCCTTATCTTGGCTTTTTTCCAGAAGGCTAGCCTGCCATCATGCAGAAAGAAGAAGTTTGTCATGCAGTTGGGGTGAGAGCCCCACTTAAATAGGCAGACATTTGCTTTGGAAAAATCTTTGAACTAGGCATAGTTTGCGCATTTCATGAAAATCGGAGAATTTTGCATTCCAAAAGAAGGAAATAAATGCCCTCTCTGAGGATCGAACTCAGGACCTTCAGATTATGAGACTGACGCGCTGCCTACTGCGCTAAGAAGGCTGTATATAGGCATCTGTACATAAGACCATGAAGATCATCCAGGTACAAGGCTGAAGGATTTTCCTGACTGACATTGTATACTGCAGAGTCGAATGGGGTGATGTGGCCGTCGGTTCAATGCAGGGTTTCCAATCATACAGTCAAATCTTGCAGAAGTGGGGATGTAGCTCAGTGGTAGAGCGCATGCTTTGCATGTATGAGGCCCCGGGTTCAATCCCCGGCATCTCCAGACTTTTGCCATGCTTACCTTGGATTTTGGGCAGAAAGCTAGGCTGGCATCATGATGAAGGAAGAGATATGTCCTCCAACCGGGATGAGGACCCCGCTTAATCTGTCAGACGTTTGCCTTGAAAAATCCCATGAAATGGGGCTATCTCATTTTTGATGATTATAGATCAAAAGAATCCTACTTGTTGAAGACATCAAAGTGATGATTCATCTTGACAACCATAATGCTTTGATGATAGAAATCTGTCACATCTCTCTTGATCATTGGTAAGGGTTCTTCTTCTAAACCAGAGACTCTTTACAGTAGCTTTTAGAAAAACGGAATATTTTGTTTATCTCAATCACCTTCAATCTACAGATTTTTCCGTTCTCTTTCCTTTTGAAAATGCATCCAAAATGCACGTTCTTGATGCTGGGTGCTTAGTAATGACTCCCATAACTTTCTGTCATTTCTTTCATGGTTCCGCGCAGCCATCCATTTGCCACCAATGCTGCCCAAGGTCTTTGTATCAAAGTTCCTTTCCTTTCTGTAAAATTGAAATTTTGAGCACCCCTGCTTATCCCCAAGCCAAGACAGAACATGAACTTTGGTCTGAAATCCTCCTTTGGGGTGATAAGACGTACCTTACAGTGTGCTCTAAGAACTGGTGACTTTGAGAGGGAGCTGCAGGTAATGTTAATGATTTTCATCGATCTGATCCTGATCCCCACCCCCACAACCTTTCTTGAGCGAGAGATAATTACAGCGCTGAAAGATACTTCAGCCACTCCTTCGATAGCTCAGTTGGTAGAGCGGAGGACTGTAGCATAAAGTCAGACATCCTTAGGTCGCTGGTTCAAATCAGGCTCGAAGGATTTTGTGCTTCGATTTCCATATCTTTCACTTTTATTCAAACAATACCTTCCATTGATTATGATCGAGACTTTGCAGTCCCTGGGTTTCAGGGATTCCTTGCATCCATCAAACAGCTCAAGTGCAAAAGTGGGGATGTAGCTCAGTGGTAGAGCGCATGTTTCGCATGTATGAGGTCCCGGGTTCAATCCCCGGCATCTCCAGGAGCCTCTGTTCCTTATCTTGGCTTTTTTCCAGAAGGCTAGCCTGCCATCATGCAGAAAGAAGAAGTTTGTCATGCAGTTGGGGTGAGAGCCCCACTTAAATAGTCAGACATTTGCTTTGGAAAAATCTTTGAACTAGGCATAGTTTGCGCATTTCAAGAAAATCGGAGAATTTTGCATTCCAAAAGAAGGAAATAAATGCCCTCTCTGAGGATCGAACTCAGGACCTTCAGATTATGAGACTGACGCGCTGCCTACTGCGCTAAGAAGGCTGTATATAGGCATCTGTACATAAGACCATGAAGATCATCCAGGTACAAGGCTGAAGGATTTTCCTGACTGACATTGTATACTGCAGAGTCGAATGGGGTGATGTGGCCGTCGGTTCAATGCAGGGTTTCCAATCATACAGTCAAATCTTGCAGAAGTGGGGATGTAGCTCAGTGGTAGAGCGCATGCTTTGCATGTATGAGGCCCCGGGTTCAATCCCCGGCATCTCCAGACTTTTGCCATGCTTACCTTGGATTTTGGGCAGAAAGCTAGGCTGGCATCATGATGAAGGAAGAGATATGTCCTCCAACCGGGAAGAGGACCCGCTTAATCTGTCAGACGTTTGCCTTGAAAAATCCCATGAAATGGGGCTATCTCATTTTTGATGATTATAGATCAAAAGAATCCTACTTGTTGAAGACATCAAAGTGATGATTCATCTTGACAACCATAATGCTTTGATGATAGAAATCTGTCGCATCTCTCTTGATCATTGGTAAGGGTTCTTCTTCTAAACCAAAGACTCTTTACAGTAGCTTTTAGAAAAACGGAATATTTTGTTTATCTCAATCACCTTCAATCTACAGATTTTTCCGTTCTCTTTCCTTTTGAAAATGCATCCAAAATGCACGTTCTTGATGCTGGGTGCTTAGTAATGACTCCCATAACTTTCTGTCATTTCTTTCATGGTTCCGCGCAGCCATCCATTTGCCACCAATGCTGCCCAAGGTCTTTGTATCAAAGTTCCTTTCCTTTCTGTAAAATTGAAATTTGGATCACCCCTGCTTATCCCCAAGCCAAGACAGAACATGAACTTTGGTCTGAAATCCTCCTTTGGGGTGATAAGACGTACCTTACAGTGTGCTCTAAGAACTGGTGACTTTGAGAGGGAGCTGCAGGTAATGTTCATGATTTTCATCGATCTGCTCCTGATCCCCACCCCCACAACCTTTCTTGAGCGAGAGATAATTACAGCGCTGAAAGATACTTCAGCCCCTCCTTCGATAGCTCAGTTGGTAGAGCGGAGGACTGTAGCATAAAGTCAGACATCCTTAGGTCGCTGGTTCAAATCCGGCTCGAAGGATTTTGTGCTTCGATTTCCATATCTTTCACTTTTATTCAAACAATACCTTCCATTGATTATGATCGAGACTTTGCAGTCCCTGGGTTTCAGGGATTCCTTGCATCCATCAAACAGCTCGAGTGCAAAAGTGGGGATGTAGCTCAGTGGTAGAGCGCATGCTTCGCATGTATGAGGTCCCAGGTTCAATCCCCGGCATCTCCAGGAGCCTCTGTTCCTTATCTTGGCTTTTTTCCAGAAGGCTAGCCTGCCATCATGCAGAAAGAAGAAGTTTGTCATGCAGTTGGGGTGAGAGCCCCACTTAAATAGGCAGACATTTGCTTTGGAAAAATCTTTGAACTAGGCATAGTTTGCGCATTTCATGAAAATCGGAGAATTTTGCATTCCAAAAGAAGGAAATAAATGCCCTCTCTGAGGATCGAACTCAGGACCTTCAGATTATGAGACTGACGCGCTGCCTACTGCGCTAAGAAGGCTGTATATAGGCATCTGTACATAAGACCATGAAGATCATCCAGGTACAAGGCTGAAGGATTTTCCTGACTGACATTGTATACTGCAGAGTCGAATGGGGTGATGTGGCCGTCGGTTCAATGCAGGGTTTCCAATCATACAGTCAAATCTTGCAGAAGTGGGGATGTAGCTCAGTGGTAGAGCGCATGCTTTGCATGTATGAGGCCCCGGGTTCAATCCCCGGCATCTCCAGACTTTTGCCATGCTTACCTTGGATTTTGGGCAGAAAGCTAGGCTGGCATCATGATGAAGGAAGAGATATGTCCTCCAACCGGGATGAGGACCCCGCTTAATCTGTCAGACGTTTGCCTTGAAAAATCCCATGAAATGGGGCTATCTCATTTTTGATGATTATAGATCAAAAGAATCCTACTTGTTGAAGACATCAAAGTGATGATTCATCTTGACAACCATAATGCTTTGATGATAGAAATCTGTCACATCTCTCTTGATCATTGGTAAGGGTTCTTCTTCTAAACCAGAGACTCTTTACAGTAGCTTTTAGAAAAACGGAATATTTTGTTTATCTCAATCACCTTCAATCTACAGATTTTTCCGTTCTCTTTCCTTTTGAAAATGCATCCAAAATGCACGTTCTTGATGCTGGGTGCTTAGTAATGACTCCCATAACTTTCTGTCATTTCTTTCATGGTTCCGCGCAGCCATCCATTTGCCACCAATGCTGCCCAAGGTCTTTGTATCAAAGTTCCTTTCCTTTCTGTAAAATTGAAATTTTGAGCACCCCTGCTTATCCCCAAGCCAAGACAGAACATGAACTTTGGTCTGAAATCCTCCTTTGGGGTGATAAGACGTACCTTACAGTGTGCTCTAAGAACTGGTGACTTTGAGAGGGAGCTGCAGGTAATGTTAATGATTTTCATCGATCTGATCCTGATCCCCACCCCCACAACCTTTCTTGAGCGAGAGATAATTACAGCGCTGAAAGATACTTCAGCCACTCCTTCGATAGCTCAGTTGGTAGAGCGGAGGACTGTAGCATAAAGTCAGACATCCTTAGGTCGCTGGTTCAAATCAGGCTCGAAGGATTTTGTGCTTCGATTTCCATATCTTTCACTTTTATTCAAACAATACCTTCCATTGATTATGATCGAGACTTTGCAGTCCCTGGGTTTCAGGGATTCCTTGCATCCATCAAACAGCTCAAGTGCAAAAGTGGGGATGTAGCTCAGTGGTAGAGTGCATGTTTCGCATGTATGAGGTCCCGGGTTCAATCCCCGGCATCTCCAGGAGCCTCTGTTCCTTATCTTGGCTTTTTTCCAGAAGGCTAGCCTGCCATCATGCAGAAAGAAGAAGTTTGTCATGCAGTTGGGGTGAGAGCCCCACTTAAATAGTCAGACATTTGCTTTGGAAAAATCTTTGAACTAGGCATAGTTTGCGCATTTCAAGAAAATCGGAGAATTTTGCATTCCAAAAGAAGGAAATAAATGCCCTCTCTGAGGATCGAACTCAGGACCTTCAGATTATGAGACTGACGCGCTGCCTACTGCGCTAAGAAGGCTGTATATAGGCATCTGTACATAAGACCATGAAGATCATCCAGGTACAAGGCTGAAGGATTTTCCTGACTGACATTGTATACTGCAGAGTCGAATGGGGTGATGTGGCCGTCGGTTCAATGCAGGGTTTCCAATCATACAGTCAAATCTTGCAGAAGTGGGGATGTAGCTCAGTGGTAGAGCGCATGCTTTGCATGTATGAGGCCCCGGGTTCAATCCCCGGCATCTCCAGACTTTTGCCATGCTTACCTTGGATTTTGGGCAGAAAGCTAGGCTGGCATCATGATGAAGGAAGAGATATGTCCTCCAACCGGGAAGAGGACCCGCTTAATCTGTCAGACGTTTGCCTTGAAAAATCCCATGAAATGGGGCTATCTCATTTTTGATGATTATAGATCAAAAGAATCCTACTTGTTGAAGACATCAAAGTGATGATTCATCTTGACAACCATAATGCTTTGATGATAGAAATCTGTCGCATCTCTCTTGATCATTGGTAAGGGTTCTTCTTCTAAACCAAAGACTCTTTACAGTAGCTTTTAGAAAAACGGAATATTTTGTTTATCTCAATCACCTTCAATCTACAGATTTTTCCGTTCTCTTTCCTTTTGAAAATGCATCCAAAATGCACGTTCTTGATGCTGGGTGCTTAGTAATGACTCCCATAACTTTCTGTCATTTCTTTCATGGTTCCGCGCAGCCATCCATTTGCCACCAATGCTGCCCAAGGTCTTTGTATCAAAGTTCCTTTCCTTTCTGTAAAATTGAAATTTGGATCACCCCTGCTTATCCCCAAGCCAAGACAGAACATGAACTTTGGTCTGAAATCCTCCTTTGGGGTGATAAGACGTACCTTACAGTGTGCTCTAAGAACTGGTGACTTTGAGAGGGAGCTGCAGGTAATGTTAATGATTTTCATCGATCTGCTCCTGATCCCCACCCCCACAACCTTTCTTGAGCGAGAGATAATTACAGCGCTGAAAGATACTTCAGCCACTCCTTCGATAGCTCAGTTGGTAGAGCGGAGGACTGTAGCATAAAGTCAGACATCCTTAGGTCGCTGGTTCAAATCTGGCTCGAAGGATTTTGTGCTTCGATTTCCATATCTTTCACTTTTATTCAAACAATACCTTCCATTGATTATGATCGAGACTTTGCAGTCCCTGGGTTTCAGGGACTCCTTGCATCCATCAAACAGCTCGAGTGCAAAAGTGGGGATGTAGCTCAGTGGTAGAGCGCATGCTTCGCATGTATGAGGTCCCGGGTTCAATCCCTGGCATCTCCAGGAGCCTCTGTTCCTTATCTTGGCTTTTTTCCAGAAGGCTAGCCTGCCATCATGCAGAAAGAAGAAGTTTGTCATGCAGTTGGGGTGAGAGCCCCACTTAAATAGTCAGACATTTGCTTTGGAAAAATCTTTGAACTAGGCATAGTTTGCGCATTTCAAGAAAATCGGAGAATTTTGCATTCCAAAAGAAGGAAATAAATGCCCTCTCTGAGGATCGAACTCAGGACCTTCAGATTATGAGACTGACGCGCTGCCTACTGCGCTAAGAAGGCTGTATATAGGCATCTGTACATAAGACCATGAAGATCATCCAGGTACAAGGCTGAAGTTTTTTCCTGACTGACATTGTATACTGCAGAGTCAAATGGGGTGATGTGGCCGTCGGTTCAATGCAGGGTTTCCAATCATACAGTCAAATTTTACAGAAGTGGGGATGTAGCTCAGTGGTAGAGCGCATGCTTTGCATGTATCAGGCCCTGGGTTCAATCCCCGGCATCTCCAGACTTTTGCCATGCTTACCTTGGATTTTGGGCAGAAAGCTAGGCTGGCATCATGATGAAGGAAGAGATATGTCCTCCAACAGGGATGAGGACCCCGCTTAATCTGTCAGACGTTTGCCTTGAAAAATCCCATGAAATGGGGCTATCTCATTTTTGATGATTATAGATCAAAAGAATCCTACTTGTTGAAGACATCAAAGTGATGATTCATCTTGACAACCATAATGCTTTGATGATAGAAATCTGTCGCATCTCTCTTGATCATTGGTAAGGGTTCTTCTTCTAAACCAAAGACTCTTTACAGTAGCTTTTAGAAAAACGGAATATTTTGTTTATCTCAATCACCTTCAATCTACAGATTTTTCCGTTCTCTTTCCTTTTGAAAATGCATCCAAAATGCACGTTCTTGATGCTGGGTGCTTAGTAATGACTCCCATAACTTTCTGTCATTTCTTTCATGGTTCCGCGCAGCCATCCATTTGCCACCAATGCTGCCCAAGGTCTTTGTATCAAAGTTCCTTTCCTTTCTGTAAAATTGAAATTTGGAGCACCCCTGCTTATCCCCAAGCCAAGACAGAACATGAACTTTGGTCTGAAATCCTCCTTTGGGGTGATAAGACGTACCTTACAGTGTGCTCTAAGAACTGGTGACTTTGAGAGGGAGCTGCAGGTAATGTTAATGATTTTCATCGATCTGCTCCTGATCCCCACCCCCACAACCTTTCTTGAGCGAGAGATAATTACAGCGCTGAAAGATACTTCAGCCACTCCTTCGATAGCTCAGTTGGTAGAGCGGAGGACTGTAGCATAAAGTCAGACATCCTTAGGTCGCTGGTTCAAATCCGGCTCGAAGGATTTTGTGCTTCGATTTCCATATCTTTCACTTTTATTCAAACAATACCTTCCATTGATTATGATCGAGACTTTGCAGTCCCTGGGTTTCAGGGATTCCTTGCATCCATCAAACAGCTCGAGTGCAAAAGTGGGGATGTAGCTCAGTGGTAGAGCGCATGCTTCGCATGTATGAGGTCCCAGGTTCAATCCCCGGCATCTCCAGGAGCCTCTGTTCCTTATCTTGGCTTTTTTCCAGAAGGCTAGCCTGCCATCATGCAGAAAGAAGAAGTTTGTCATGCAGTTGGGGTGAGAGCCCCACTTAAATAGTCAGACATTTGCTTTGGAAAAATCTTTGAACTAGGCATAGTTTGCGCATTTCATGAAAATCGGAGAATTTTGCATTCCAAAAGAAGGAAATAAATGCCCTCTCTGAGGATCGAACTCAGGACCTTCAGATTATGAGACTGACGCGCTGCCTACTGCGCTAAGAAGGCTGTATATAGGCATCTGTACATAAGACCATGAAGATCATCCAGGTACAAGGCTGAAGGATTTTCCTGACTGACATTGTATACTGCAGAGTCGAATGGGGTGATGTGGCCGTCGGTTCAATGCAGGGTTTCCAATCATACAGTCAAATCTTGCAGAAGTGGGGATGTAGCTCAGTGGTAGAGCGCATGCTTTGCATGTATGAGGCCCCGGGTTCAATCCCCGGCATCTCCAGACTTTTGCCATGCTTACCTTGGATTTTGGGCAGAAAGCTAGGCTGGCATCATGATGAAGGAAGAGATATGTCCTCCAACCGGGATGAGGACCCCGCTTAATCTGTCAGACGTTTGCCTTGAAAAATCCCATGAAATGGGGCTATCTCATTTTTGATGATTATAGATCAAAAGAATCCTACTTGTTGAAGACATCAAAGTGATGATTCATCTTGACAACCATAATGCTTTGATGATAGAAATCTGTCGCATCTCTCTTGATCATTGGTAAGGGTTCTTCTTCTAAACCAGAGACTCTTTACAGTAGCTTTTAGAAAAATGGAATATTTTGTTTATCTCAATCACCTTCAATCTACAGATTTTTCCGTTCTCTTTCCTTTTCAAAATGCATCCAAAATGCACGTTCTTGATGATGGGTGCGTAGTAATGACTCCCATAACTTTCTGTCATTTCTTTCATGGTTCCGCGCAGCCATCCATTTGCCACCAATGCTGCCCAAGGTCTTTGTATCAAAGTTCCTTTCCTTTCTGTAAAATTGAAATTTGGAGCACCCCTGCTTATCCCCAAGCCAAGACAGAACATGAACTTTGGTCTGAAATCCTCCTTTGGGGTGATAAGACGTACCTTACAGTGTGCTCTAAGAACTGGTGACTTTGAGAGGGAGCTGCAGGTAATGTTCATGATTTTCATCGATCTGCTCCTGATCCCCACCCCCACAACCTTTCTTGAGCGAGAGATAATTACAGCGCTGAAAGATACTTCAGCCCCTCCTTCGATAGCTCAGTTGGTAGAGCGGAGGACTGTAGCATAAAGTCAGACATCCTTAGGTCGCTGGTTCAAATCCGGCTCGAAGGATTTTGTGCTTCGATTTCCATATCTTTCACTTTTATTCAAACAATACCTTCCATTGATTATGATCGAGACTTTGCAGTCCCTGGGTTTCAGGGATTCCTTGCATCCATCAAACAGCTCGAGTGCAAAAGTGGGGATGTAGCTCAGTGGTAGAGCGCATGCTTCGCATGTATGAGGTCCCAGGTTCAATCCCCGGCATCTCCAGGAGCCTCTGTTCCTTATCTTGGCTTTTTTCCAGAAGGCTAGCCTGCCATCATGCAGAAAGAAGAAGTTTGTCATGCAGTTGGGGTGAGAGCCCCACTTAAATAGGCAGACATTTGCTTTGGAAAAATCTTTGAACTAGGCATAGTTTGCGCATTTCATGAAAATCGGAGAATTTTGCATTCCAAAAGAAGGAAATAAATGCCCTCTCTGAGGATCGAACTCAGGACCTTCAGATTATGAGACTGACGCGCTGCCTACTGCGCTAAGAAGGCTGTATATAGGCATCTGTACATAAGACCATGAAGATCATCCAGGTACAAGGCTGAAGGATTTTCCTGACTGACATTGTATACTGCAGAGTCGAATGGGGTGATGTGGCCGTCGGTTCAATGCAGGGTTTCCAATCATACAGTCAAATCTTGCAGAAGTGGGGATGTAGCTCAGTGGTAGAGCGCATGCTTTGCATGTATGAGGCCCCGGGTTCAATCCCCGGCATCTCCAGACTTTTGCCATGCTTACCTTGGATTTTGGGCAGAAAGCTAGGCTGGCATCATGATGAAGGAAGAGATATGTCCTCCAACCGGGATGAGGACCCCGCTTAATCTGTCAGACGTTTGCCTTGAAAAATCCCATGAAATGGGGCTATCTCATTTTTGATGATTATAGATCAAAAGAATCCTACTTGTTGAAGACATCAAAGTGATGATTCATCTTGACAACCATAATGCTTTGATGATAGAAATCTGTCACATCTCTCTTGATCATTGGTAAGGGTTCTTCTTCTAAACCAGAGACTCTTTACAGTAGCTTTTAGAAAAACGGAATATTTTGTTTATCTCAATCACCTTCAATCTACAGATTTTTCCGTTCTCTTTCCTTTTGAAAATGCATCCAAAATGCACGTTCTTGATGCTGGGTGCTTAGTAATGACTCCCATAACTTTCTGTCATTTCTTTCATGGTTCCGCGCAGCCATCCATTTGCCACCAATGCTGCCCAAGGTCTTTGTATCAAAGTTCCTTTCCTTTCTGTAAAATTGAAATTTTGAGCACCCCTGCTTATCCCCAAGCCAAGACAGAACATGAACTTTGGTCTGAAATCCTCCTTTGGGGTGATAAGACGTACCTTACAGTGTGCTCTAAGAACTGGTGACTTTGAGAGGGAGCTGCAGGTAATGTTAATGATTTTCATCGATCTGATCCTGATCCCCACCCCCACAACCTTTCTTGAGCGAGAGATAATTACAGCGCTGAAAGATACTTCAGCCACTCCTTCGATAGCTCAGTTGGTAGAGCGGAGGACTGTAGCATAAAGTCAGACATCCTTAGGTCGCTGGTTCAAATCAGGCTCGAAGGATTTTGTGCTTCGATTTCCATATCTTTCACTTTTATTCAAACAATACCTTCCATTGATTATGATCGAGACTTTGCAGTCCCTGGGTTTCAGGGATTCCTTGCATCCATCAAACAGCTCAAGTGCAAAAGTGGGGATGTAGCTCAGTGGTAGAGTGCATGTTTCGCATGTATGAGGTCCCGGGTTCAATCCCCGGCATCTCCAGGAGCCTCTGTTCCTTATCTTGGCTTTTTTCCAGAAGGCTAGCCTGCCATCATGCAGAAAGAAGAAGTTTGTCATGCAGTTGGGGTGAGAGCCCCACTTAAATAGTCAGACATTTGCTTTGGAAAAATCTTTGAACTAGGCATAGTTTGCGCATTTCAAGAAAATCGGAGAATTTTGCATTCCAAAAGAAGGAAATAAATGCCCTCTCTGAGGATCGAACTCAGGACCTTCAGATTATGAGACTGACGCGCTGCCTACTGCGCTAAGAAGGCTGTATATAGGCATCTGTACATAAGACCATGAAGATCATCCAGGTACAAGGCTGAAGTTTTTTCCTGACTGACATTGTATACTGCAGAGTCAAATGGGGTGATGTGGCCGTCGGTTCAATGCAGGGTTTCCAATCATACAGTCAAATTTTACAGAAGTGGGGATGTAGCTCAGTGGTAGAGCGCATGCTTTGCATGTATCAGGCCCTGGGTTCAATCCCCGGCATCTCCAGACTTTTGCCATGCTTACCTTGGATTTTGGGCAGAAAGCTAGGCTGGCATCATGATGAAGGAAGAGATATGTCCTCCAACAGGGATGAGGACCCCGCTTAATCTGTCAGACGTTTGCCTTGAAAAATCCCATGAAATGGGGCTATCTCATTTTTGATGATTATAGATCAAAAGAATCCTACTTGTTGAAGACATCAAAGTGATGATTCATCTTGACAACCATAATGCTTTGATGATAGAAATCTGTTGCATCTCTCTTGATCATTGGTAAGGGTTCTTCTTCTAAACCAAAGACTCTTTACAGTAGCTTTTAGAAAAACGGAATATTTTGTTTATCTCAATCACCTTCAATCTACAGATTTTTCCGTTCTCTTTCCTTTTGAAAATGCATCCAAAATGCACGTTCTTGATGCTGGGTGCTTAGTAATGACTCCCATAACTTTCTGTCATTTCTTTCATGGTTCCGCGCAGCCATCCATTTGCCACCAATGCTGCCCAAGGTCTTTGTATCAAAGTTCCTTTCCTTTCTGTAAAATTGAAATTTGGAGCACCCCTGCTTATCCCCAAGCCAAGACAGAACATGAACTTTGGTCTGAAATCCTCCTTTGGGGTGATAAGACGTACCTTACAGTGTGCTCTAAGAACTGGTGACTTTGAGAGGGAGCTGCAGGTAATGTTAATGATTTTCATCGATCTGCTCCTGATCCCCACCCCCACAACCTTTCTTGAGCGAGAGATAATTACAGCGCTGAAAGATACTTCAGCCACTCCTTCGATAGCTCAGTTGGTAGAGCGGAGGACTGTAGCATAAAGTCAGACATCCTTAGGTCGCTGGTTCAAATCTGGCTCGAAGGATTTTGTGCTTCGATTTCCATATCTTTCACTTTTATTCAAACAATACCTTCCATTGATTATGATCGAGACTTTGCAGTCCCTGGGTTTCAGGGACTCCTTGCATCCATCAAACAGCTCGAGTGCAAAAGTGGGGATGTAGCTCAGTGGTAGAGCGCATGCTTCGCATGTATGAGGTCCCGGGTTCAATCCCTGGCATCTCCAGGAGCCTCTGTTCCTTATCTTGGCTTTTTTCCAGAAGGCTAGCCTGCCATCATGCAGAAAGAAGAAGTTTGTCATGCAGTTGGGGTGAGAGCCCCACTTAAATAGTCAGACATTTGCTTTGGAAAAATCTTTGAACTAGGCATAGTTTGCGCATTTCAAGAAAATCGGAGAATTTTGCATTCCAAAAGAAGGAAATAAATGCCCTCTCTGAGGATCGAACTCAGGACCTTCAGATTATGAGACTGACGCGCTGCCTACTGCGCTAAGAAGGCTGTATATAGGCATCTGTACATAAGACCATGAAGATCATCCAGGTACAAGGCTGAAGGATTTTCCTGACTGACATTGTATACTGCAGAGTCAAATGGGGTGATGTGGCCGTCGGTTCAATGCAGGGTTTCCAATCATACAGTCAAATTTTACAGAAGTGGGGATGTAGCTCAGTGGTAGAGCGCATGCTTTGCATGTATCAGGCCCCGGGTTCAATCCCCGGCATCTCCAGACTTTTGCCATGCTTACCTTGGATTTTGGCCAGAAAGCTAGGCTGGCATCATGATGAAGGAAGAGATATGTCCTCCAACAGGGATGAGGACCCCGCTTAATCTGTCAGACGTTTGCCTTGAAAAATCCCATGAAATGGGGCTATCTCATTTTTGATGATTATAGATCAAAAGAATCCTACTTGTTGAAGACATCAAAGTGATGATTCATCTTGACAACCATAATGCTTTGATGATAGAAATCTGTCGCATCTCTCTTGATCATTGGTAAGGGTTCTTCTTCTAAACCAAAGACTCTTTACAGTAGCTTTTAGAAAAACGGAATATTTTGTTTATCTCAATCACCTTCAATCTACAGATTTTTCCGTTCTCTTTCCTTTTGAAAATGCATCCAAAATGCACGTTCTTGATGCTGGGTGCTTAGTAATGACTCCCATAACTTTCTGTCATTTCTTTCATGGTTCCGCGCAGCCATCCATTTGCCACCAATGCTGCCCAAGGTCTTTGTATCAAAGTTCCTTTCCTTTCTGTAAAATTGAAATTTGGAGCACCCCTGCTTATCCCCAAGCCAAGACAGAACATGAACTTTGGTCTGAAATCCTCCTTTGGGGTGATAAGACGTACCTTACAGTGTGCTCTAAGAACTGGTGACTTTGAGAGGGAGCTGCAGGTAATGTTAATGATTTTCATCGATCTGCTCCTGATCCCCACCCCCACAACCTTTCTTGAGCGAGAGATAATTACAGCGCTGAAAGATACTTCAGCCACTCCTTCGATAGCTCAGTTGGTAGAGCGGAGGACTGTAGCATAAAGTCAGACATCCTTAGGTCGCTGGTTCAAATCAGGCTCGAAGGATTTTGTGCTTCGATTTCCATATCTTTCACTTTTATTCAAACAATACCTTCCATTGATTATGATCGAGACTTTGCAGTCCCTGGGTTTCAGGGATTCCTTGCATCCATCAAACAGCTCGAGTGCAAAAGTGGGGATGTAGCTCAGTGGTAGAGCGCATGTTTTGCATGTATGAGGTCCCGGGTTCAATCCCCGGCATCTCCAGGAGCCTCTGTTCCTTATCTTGGCTTTTTTCCAGAAGGCTAGCCTGCCATCATGCAGAAAGAAGAAGTTTGTCATGCAGTTGGGGTGAGAGCCCCACTTAAATAGTCAGACATTTGCTTTGGAAAAATCTTTGAACTAGGCATAGTTTGCGCATTTCAAGAAAATCGGAGAATTTTGCATTCCAAAAGAAGGAAATAAATGCCCTCTCTGAGGATCGAACTCAGGACCTTCAGATTATGAGACTGACGCGCTGCCTACTGCGCTAAGAAGGCTGTATATAGGCATCTGTACATAAGACCATGAAGATCATCCAGGTACAAGGCTGAAGGATTTTCCTGACTGACATTGTATACTGCAGAGTCGAATGGGGTGATGTGGCCGTCGGTTCAATGCAGGGTTTCCAATCATACAGTCAAATCTTGCAGAAGTGGGGATGTAGCTCAGTGGTAGAGCGCATGCTTTGCATGTATGAGGCCCCGGGTTCAATCCCCGGCATCTCCAGACTTTTGCCATGCTTACCTTGGATTTTGGGCAGAAAGCTAGGCTGGCATCATGATGAAGGAAGAGATATGTCCTCCAACCGGGATGAGGACCCCGCTTAATCTGTCAGACGTTTGCCTTGAAAAATCCCATGAAATGGGGCTATCTCATTTTTGATGATTATAGATCAAAAGAATCCTACTTGTTGAAGACATCAAAGTGATGATTCATCTTGACAACCATAATGCTTTGATGATAGAAATCTGTCGCATCTCTCTTGATCATTGGTAAGGGTTCTTCTTCTAAACCAAAGACTCTTTACAGTAGCTTTTAGAAAAACGGAATATTTTGTTTATCTCAATCACCTTCAATCTACAGATTTTTCCGTTCTCTTTCCTTTTGAAAATGCATCCAAAATGCACGTTCTTGATGCTGGGTGCTTAGTAATGACTCCCATAACTTTCTGTCATTTCTTTCATGGTTCCGCGCAGCCATCCATTTGCCACCAATGCTGCCCAAGGTCTTTGTATCAAAGTTCCTTTCCTTTCTGTAAAATTGAAATTTGGAGCACCCCTGCTTATCCCCAAGCCAAGACAGAACATGAACTTTGGTCTGAAATCCTCCTTTGGGGTGATAAGACGTACCTTACAGTGTGCTCTAAGAACTGGTGACTTTGAGAGGGAGCTGCAGGTAATGTTCATGATTTTCATCGATCTGCTCCTGATCCCCACCCCCACAACCTTTCTTGAGCGAGAGATAATTACAGCGCTGAAAGATACTTCAGCCACTCCTTCGATAGCTCAGTTGGTAGAGCGGAGGACTGTAGCATAAAGTCAGACATCCTTAGGTCGCTGGTTCAAATCTGGCTCGAAGGATTTTGTGCTTCGATTTCCATATCTTTCACTTTTATTCAAACAATACCTTCCATTGATTATGATCGAGACTTTGCAGTCCCTGGGTTTCAGGCACTCCTTGCATCCATCAAACAGCTCGAGTGCAAAAGTGGGGATGTAGCTCAGTGGTAGAGCGCATGCTTCGCATGTATGAGGTCCCGGGTTCAATCCCCGGCATCTCCAGGAGCCTCTGTTCCTTATCTTGGCTTTTTTCCAGAAGGCTAGCCTGCCATCATGCAGAAAGAAGAAGTTTGTCATGCAGTTGGGGTGAGAGCCCCACTTAAATAGTCAGACATTTGCTTTGGAAAAATCTTTGAACTAGGCATAGTTTGCGCATTTCAAGAAAATCGGAGAATTTTGCATTCCAAAAGAAGGAAATAAATGCCCTCTCTGAGGATCGAACTCAGGACCTTCAGATTATGAGACTGACGCGCTGCCTACTGCGCTAAGAAGGCTGTATATAGGCATCTGTACATAAGACCATGAAGATCATCCAGGTACAAGGCTGAAGGATTTTCCTGACTGACATTGTATACTGCAGAGTCGAATGGGGTGATGTGGCCGTCGGTTCAATGCAGGGTTTCCAATCATACAGTCAAATCTTGCAGAAGTGGGGATGTAGCTCAGTGGTAGAGCGCATGCTTTGCATGTATGAGGCCCCGGGTTCAATCCCCGGCATCTCCAGACTTTTGCCATGCTTACCTTGGATTTTGGGCAGAAAGCTAGGCTGGCATCATGATGAAGGAAGAGATATGTCCTCCAACCGGGAAGAGGACCCGCTTAATCTGTCAGACGTTTGCCTTGAAAAATCCCATGAAATGGGGCTATCTCATTTTTGATGATTATAGATCAAAAGAATCCTACTTGTTGAAGACATCAAAGTGATGATTCATCTTGACAACCATAATGCTTTGATGATAGAAATCTGTCGCATCTCTCTTGATCATTGGTAAGGGTTCTTCTTCTAAACCAAAGACTCTTTACAGTAGCTTTTAGAAAAACGGAATATTTTGTTTATCTCAATCACCTTCAATCTACAGATTTTTCCGTTCTCTTTCCTTTTGAAAATGCATCCAAAATGCACGTTCTTGATGCTGGGTGCTTAGTAATGACTCCCATAACTTTCTGTCATTTCTTTCATGGTTCCGCGCAGCCATCCATTTGCCACCAATGCTGCCCAAGGTCTTTGTATCAAAGTTCCTTTCCTTTCTGTAAAATTGAAATTTGGATCACCCCTGCTTATCCCCAAGCCAAGACAGAACATGAACTTTGGTCTGAAATCCTCCTTTGGGGTGATAAGACGTACCTTACAGTGTGCTCTAAGAACTGGTGACTTTGAGAGGGAGCTGCAGGTAATGTTAATGATTTTCATCGATCTGCTCCTGATCCCCACCCCCACAACCTTTCTTGAGCGAGAGATAATTACAGCGCTGAAAGATACTTCAGCCACTCCTTCGATAGCTCAGTTGGTAGAGCGGAGGACTGTAGCATAAAGTCAGACATCCTTAGGTCGCTGGTTCAAATCTGGCTCGAAGGATTTTGTGCTTCGATTTCCATATCTTTCACTTTTATTCAAACTATACCTTCCATTGATTATGATCGAGACTTTGCAGTCCCTGGGTTTCAGGGACTCCTTGCATCCATCAAACAGCTCGAGTGCAAAAGTGGGGATGTAGCTCAGTGGTAGAGCGCATGCTTCGCATGTATGAGGTCCCGGGTTCAATCCCTGGCATCTCCAGGAGCCTCTGTTCCTTATCTTGGCTTTTTTCCAGAAGGCTAGCCTGCCATCATGCAGAAAGAAGAAGTTTGTCATGCAGTTGGGGTGAGAGCCCCACTTAAATAGTCAGACATTTGCTTTGGAAAAATCTTTGAACTAGGCATAGTTTGCGCATTTCAAGAAAATCGGAGAATTTTGCATTCCAAAAGAAGGAAATAAATGCCCTCTCTGAGGATCGAACTCAGGACCTTCAGATTATGAGACTGACGCGCTGCCTACTGCGCTAAGAAGGCTGTATATAGGCATCTGTACATAAGACCATGAAGATCATCCAGGTACAAGGCTGAAGTTTTTTCCTGACTGACATTGTATACTGCAGAGTCAAATGGGGTGATGTGGCCGTCGGTTCAATGCAGGGTTTCCAATCATACAGTCAAATTTTACAGAAGTGGGGATGTAGCTCAGTGGTAGAGCGCATGCTTTGCATGTATCAGGCCCTGGGTTCAATCCCCGGCATCTCCAGACTTTTGCCATGCTTACCTTGGATTTTGGGCAGAAAGCTAGGCTGGCATCATGATGAAGGAAGAGATATGTCCTCCAACAGGGATGAGGACCCCGCTTAATCTGTCAGACGTTTGCCTTGAAAAATCCCATGAAATGGGGCTATCTCATTTTTGATGATTATAGATCAAAAGAATCCTACTTGTTGAAGACATCAAAGTGATGATTCATCTTGACAACCATAATGCTTTGATGATAGAAATCTGTTGCATCTCTCTTGATCATTGGTAAGGGTTCTTCTTCTAAACCAAAGACTCTTTACAGTAGCTTTTAGAAAAACGGAATATTTTGTTTATCTCAATCACCTTCAATCTACAGATTTTTCCGTTCTCTTTCCTTTTGAAAATGCATCCAAAATGCACGTTCTTGATGCTGGGTGCTTAGTAATGACTCCCATAACTTTCTGTCATTTCTTTCATGGTTCCGCGCAGCCATCCATTTGCCACCAATGCTGCCCAAGGTCTTTGTATCAAAGTTCCTTTCCTTTCTGTAAAATTGAAATTTGGAGCACCCCTGCTTATCCCCAAGCCAAGACAGAACATGAACTTTGGTCTGAAATCCTCCTTTGGGGTGATAAGACGTACCTTACAGTGTGCTCTAAGAACTGGTGACTTTGAGAGGGAGCTGCAGGTAATGTTAATGATTTTCATCGATCTGCTCCTGATCCCCACCCCCACAACCTTTCTTGAGCGAGAGATAATTACAGCGCTGAAAGATACTTCAGCCACTCCTTCGATAGCTCAGTTGGTAGAGCGGAGGACTGTAGCATAAAGTCAGACATCCTTAGGTCGCTGGTTCAAATCTGGCTCGAAGGATTTTGTGCTTCGATTTCCATATCTTTCACTTTTATTCAAACAATACCTTCCATTGATTATGATCGAGACTTTGCAGTCCCTGGGTTTCAGGGACTCCTTGCATCCATCAAACAGCTCGAGTGCAAAAGTGGGGATGTAGCTCAGTGGTAGAGCGCATGCTTCGCATGTATGAGGTCCCGGGTTCAATCCCTGGCATCTCCAGGAGCCTCTGTTCCTTATCTTGGCTTTTTTCCAGAAGGCTAGCCTGCCATCATGCAGAAAGAAGAAGTTTGTCATGCAGTTGGGGTGAGAGCCCCACTTAAATAGTCAGACATTTGCTTTGGAAAAATCTTTGAACTAGGCATAGTTTGCGCATTTCAAGAAAATCGGAGAATTTTGCATTCCAAAAGAAGGAAATAAATGCCCTCTCTGAGGATCGAACTCAGGACCTTCAGATTATGAGACTGACGCGCTGCCTACTGCGCTAAGAAGGCTGTATATAGGCATCTGTACATAAGACCATGAAGATCATCCAGGTACAAGGCTGAAGGATTTTCCTGACTGACATTGTATACTGCAGAGTCAAATGGGGTGATGTGGCCGTCGGTTCAATGCAGGGTTTCCAATCATACAGTCAAATTTTACAGAAGTGGGGATGTAGCTCAGTGGTAGAGCGCATGCTTTGCATGTATCAGGCCCCGGGTTCAATCCCCGGCATCTCCAGACTTTTGCCATGCTTACCTTGGATTTTGGCCAGAAAGCTAGGCTGGCATCATGATGAAGGAAGAGATATGTCCTCCAACAGGGATGAGGACCCCGCTTAATCTGTCAGACGTTTGCCTTGAAAAATCCCATGAAATGGGGCTATCTCATTTTTGATGATTATAGATCAAAAGAATCCTACTTGTTGAAGACATCAAAGTGATGATTCATCTTGACAACCATAATGCTTTGATGATAGAAATCTGTCGCATCTCTCTTGATCATTGGTAAGGGTTCTTCTTCTAAACCAAAGACTCTTTACAGTAGCTTTTAGAAAAACGGAATATTTTGTTTATCTCAATCACCTTCAATCTACAGATTTTTCCGTTCTCTTTCCTTTTGAAAATGCATCCAAAATGCACGTTCTTGATGCTGGGTGCTTAGTAATGACTCCCATAACTTTCTGTCATTTCTTTCATGGTTCCGCGCAGCCATCCATTTGCCACCAATGCTGCCCAAGGTCTTTGTATCAAAGTTCCTTTCCTTTCTGTAAAATTGAAATTTGGAGCACCCCTGCTTATCCCCAAGCCAAGACAGAACATGAACTTTGGTCTGAAATCCTCCTTTGGGGTGATAAGACGTACCTTACAGTGTGCTCTAAGAACTGGTGACTTTGAGAGGGAGCTGCAGGTAATGTTAATGATTTTCATCGATCTGCTCCTGATCCCCACCCCCACAACCTTTCTTGAGCGAGAGATAATTACAGCGCTGAAAGATACTTCAGCCACTCCTTCGATAGCTCAGTTGGTAGAGCGGAGGACTGTAGCATAAAGTCAGACATCCTTAGGTCGCTGGTTCAAATCAGGCTCGAAGGATTTTGTGCTTCGATTTCCATATCTTTCACTTTTATTCAAACAATACCTTCCATTGATTATGATCGAGACTTTGCAGTCCCTGGGTTTCAGGGATTCCTTGCATCCATCAAACAGCTCGAGTGCAAAAGTGGGGATGTAGCTCAGTGGTAGAGCGCATGTTTTGCATGTATGAGGTCCCGGGTTCAATCCCCGGCATCTCCAGGAGCCTCTGTTCCTTATCTTGGCTTTTTTCCAGAAGGCTAGCCTGCCATCATGCAGAAAGAAGAAGTTTGTCATGCAGTTGGGGTGAGAGCCCCACTTAAATAGTCAGACATTTGCTTTGGAAAAATCTTTGAACTAGGCATAGTTTGCGCATTTCAAGAAAATCGGAGAATTTTGCATTCCAAAAGAAGGAAATAAATGCCCTCTCTGAGGATCGAACTCAGGACCTTCAGATTATGAGACTGACGCGCTGCCTACTGCGCTAAGAAGGCTGTATATAGGCATCTGTACATAAGACCATGAAGATCATCCAGGTACAAGGCTGAAGGATTTTCCTGACTGACATTGTATACTGCAGAGTCGAATGGGGTGATGTGGCCGTCGGTTCAATGCAGGGTTTCCAATCATACAGTCAAATCTTGCAGAAGTGGGGATGTAGCTCAGTGGTAGAGCGCATGCTTTGCATGTATGAGGCCCCGGGTTCAATCCCCGGCATCTCCAGACTTTTGCCATGCTTACCTTGGATTTTGGGCAGAAAGCTAGGCTGGCATCATGATGAAGGAAGAGATATGTCCTCCAACCGGGATGAGGACCCCGCTTAATCTGTCAGACGTTTGCCTTGAAAAATCCCATGAAATGGGGCTATCTCATTTTTGATGATTATAGATCAAAAGAATCCTACTTGTTGAAGACATCAAAGTGATGATTCATCTTGACAACCATAATGCTTTGATGATAGAAATCTGTCGCATCTCTCTTGATCATTGGTAAGGGTTCTTCTTCTAAACCAAAGACTCTTTACAGTAGCTTTTAGAAAAACGGAATATTTTGTTTATCTCAATCACCTTCAATCTACAGATTTTTCCGTTCTCTTTCCTTTTGAAAATGCATCCAAAATGCACGTTCTTGATGCTGGGTGCTTAGTAATGACTCCCATAACTTTCTGTCATTTCTTTCATGGTTCCGCGCAGCCATCCATTTGCCACCAATGCTGCCCAAGGTCTTTGTATCAAAGTTCCTTTCCTTTCTGTAAAATTGAAATTTGGAGCACCCCTGCTTATCCCCAAGCCAAGACAGAACATGAACTTTGGTCTGAAATCCTCCTTTGGGGTGATAAGACGTACCTTACAGTGTGCTCTAAGAACTGGTGACTTTGAGAGGGAGCTGCAGGTAATGTTCATGATTTTCATCGATCTGCTCCTGATCCCCACCCCCACAACCTTTCTTGAGCGAGAGATAATTACAGCGCTGAAAGATACTTCAGCCACTCCTTCGATAGCTCAGTTGGTAGAGCGGAGGACTGTAGCATAAAGTCAGACATCCTTAGGTCGCTGGTTCAAATCTGGCTCGAAGGATTTTGTGCTTCGATTTCCATATCTTTCACTTTTATTCAAACAATACCTTCCATTGATTATGATCGAGACTTTGCAGTCCCTGGGTTTCAGGCACTCCTTGCATCCATCAAACAGCTCGAGTGCAAAAGTGGGGATGTAGCTCAGTGGTAGAGCGCATGCTTCGCATGTATGAGGTCCCGGGTTCAATCCCCGGCATCTCCAGGAGCCTCTGTTCCTTATCTTGGCTTTTTTCCAGAAGGCTAGCCTGCCATCATGCAGAAAGAAGAAGTTTGTCATGCAGTTGGGGTGAGAGCCCCACTTAAATAGTCAGACATTTGCTTTGGAAAAATCTTTGAACTAGGCATAGTTTGCGCATTTCAAGAAAATCGGAGAATTTTGCATTCCAAAAGAAGGAAATAAATGCCCTCTCTGAGGATCGAACTCAGGACCTTCAGATTATGAGACTGACGCGCTGCCTACTGCGCTAAGAAGGCTGTATATAGGCATCTGTACATAAGACCATGAAGATCATCCAGGTACAAGGCTGAAGGATTTTCCTGACTGACATTGTATACTGCAGAGTCGAATGGGGTGATGTGGCCGTCGGTTCAATGCAGGGTTTCCAATCATACAGTCAAATCTTGCAGAAGTGGGGATGTAGCTCAGTGGTAGAGCGCATGCTTTGCATGTATGAGGCCCCGGGTTCAATCCCCGGCATCTCCAGACTTTTGCCATGCTTACCTTGGATTTTGGGCAGAAAGCTAGGCTGGCATCATGATGAAGGAAGAGATATGTCCTCCAACCGGGAAGAGGACCCGCTTAATCTGTCAGACGTTTGCCTTGAAAAATCCCATGAAATGGGGCTATCTCATTTTTGATGATTATAGATCAAAAGAATCCTACTTGTTGAAGACATCAAAGTGATGATTCATCTTGACAACCATAATGCTTTGATGATAGAAATCTGTCGCATCTCTCTTGATCATTGGTAAGGGTTCTTCTTCTAAACCAAAGACTCTTTACAGTAGCTTTTAGAAAAACGGAATATTTTGTTTATCTCAATCACCTTCAATCTACAGATTTTTCCGTTCTCTTTCCTTTTGAAAATGCATCCAAAATGCACGTTCTTGATGCTGGGTGCTTAGTAATGACTCCCATAACTTTCTGTCATTTCTTTCATGGTTCCGCGCAGCCATCCATTTGCCACCAATGCTGCCCAAGGTCTTTGTATCAAAGTTCCTTTCCTTTCTGTAAAATTGAAATTTGGAGCACCCCTGCTTATCCCCAAGCCAAGACAGAACATGAACTTTGGTCTGAAATCCTCCTTTGGGGTGATAAGACGTACCTTACAGTGTGCTCTAAGAACTGGTGACTTTGAGAGGGAGCTGCAGGTAATGTTCATGATTTTCATCGATCTGCTCCTGATCCCCACCCCCACAACCTTTCTTGAGCGAGAGATAATTACAGCGCTGAAAGATACTTCAGCCACTCCTTCGATAGCTCAGTTGGTAGAGCGGAGGACTGTAGCATAAAGTCAGACATCCTTAGGTCGCTGGTTCAAATCTGGCTCGAAGGATTTTGTGCTTCGATTTCCATATCTTTCACTTTTATTCAAACAATACCTTCCATTGATTATGATCGAGACTTTGCAGTCCCTGGGTTTCAGGGACTCCTTGCATCCATCAAACAGCTCGAGTGCAAAAGTGGGGATGTAGCTCAGTGGTAGAGCGCATGCTTCGCATGTATGAGGTCCCGGGTTCAATCCCTGGCATCTCCAGGAGCCTCTGTTCCTTATCTTGGCTTTTTTCCAGAAGGCTAGCCTGCCATCATGCAGAAAGAAGAAGTTTGTCATGCAGTTGGGGTGAGAGCCCCACTTAAATAGTCAGACATTTGCTTTGGAAAAATCTTTGAACTAGGCATAGTTTGCGCATTTCAAGAAAATCGGAGAATTTTGCATTCCAAAAGAAGGAAATAAATGCCCTCTCTGAGGATCGAACTCAGGACCTTCAGATTATGAGACTGACGCGCTGCCTACTGCGCTAAGAAGGCTGTATATAGGCATCTGTACATAAGACCATGAAGATCATCCAGGTACAAGGCTGAAGGATTTTCCTGACTGACATTGTATACTGCAGAGTCGAATGGGGTGATGTGGCCGTCGGTTCAATGCAGGGTTTCCAATCATACAGTCAAATCTTGCAGAAGTGGGGATGTAGCTCAGTGGTAGAGCGCATGCTTTGCATGTATGAGGCCCCGGGTTCAATCCCCGGCATCTCCAGACTTTTGCCATGCTTACCTTGGATTTTGGGCAGAAAGCTAGGCTGGCATCATGATGAAGGAAGAGATATGTCCTCCAACCGGGATGAGGACCCCGCTTAATCTGTCAGACGTTTGCCTTGAAAAATCCCATGAAATGGGGCTATCTCATTTTTGATGATTATAGATCAAAAGAATCCTACTTGTTGAAGACATCAAAGTGATGATTCATCTTGACAACCATAATGCTTTGATGATAGAAATCTGTCGCATCTCTCTTGATCATTGGTAAGGGTTCTTCTTCTAAACCAAAGACTCTTTACAGTAGCTTTTAGAAAAACGGAATATTTTGTTTATCTCAATCACCTTCAATCTACAGATTTTTCCGTTCTCTTTCCTTTTGAAAATGCATCCAAAATGCACGTTCTTGATGCTGGGTGCTTAGTAATGACTCCCATAACTTTCTGTCATTTCTTTCATGGTTCCGCGCAGCCATCCATTTGCCACCAATGCTGCCCAAGGTCTTTGTATCAAAGTTCCTTTCCTTTCTGTAAAATTGAAATTTGGAGCACCCCTGCTTATCCCCAAGCCAAGACAGAACATGAACTTTGGTCTGAAATCCTCCTTTGGGGTGATAAGACGTACCTTACAGTGTGCTCTAAGAACTGGTGACTTTGAGAGGGAGCTGCAGGTAATGTTCATGATTTTCATCGATCTGCTCCTGATCCCCACCCCCACAACCTTTCTTGAGCGAGAGATAATTACAGCGCTGAAAGATACTTCAGCCACTCCTTCGATAGCTCAGTTGGTAGAGCGGAGGACTGTAGCATAAAGTCAGACATCCTTAGGTCGCTGGTTCAAATCTGGCTCGAAGGATTTTGTGCTTCGATTTCCATATCTTTCACTTTTATTCAAACAATACCTTCCATTGATTATGATCGAGACTTTGCAGTCCCTGGGTTTCAGGGACTCCTTGCATCCATCAAACAGCTCGAGTGCAAAAGTGGGGATGTAGCTCAGTGGTAGAGCGCATGCTTCGCATGTATGAGGTCCCGGGTTCAATCCCTGGCATCTCCAGGAGCCTCTGTTCCTTATCTTGGCTTTTTTCCAGAAGGCTAGCCTGCCATCATGCAGAAAGAAGAAGTTTGTCATGCAGTTGGGGTGAGAGCCCCACTTAAATAGTCAGACATTTGCTTTGGAAAAATCTTTGAACTAGGCATAGTTTGCGCATTTCAAGAAAATCGGAGAATTTTGCATTCCAAAAGAAGGAAATAAATGCCCTCTCTGAGGATCGAACTCAGGACCTTCAGATTATGAGACTGACGCGCTGCCTACTGCGCTAAGAAGGCTGTATATAGGCATCTGTACATAAGACCATGAAGATCATCCAGGTACAAGGCTGAAGGATTTTCCTGACTGACATTGTATACTGCAGAGTCGAATGGGGTGATGTGGCCGTCGGTTCAATGCAGGGTTTCCAATCATACAGTCAAATCTTGCAGAAGTGGGGATGTAGCTCAGTGGTAGAGCGCATGCTTTGCATGTATGAGGCCCCGGGTTCAATCCCCGGCATCTCCAGACTTTTGCCATGCTTACCTTGGATTTTGGGCAGAAAGCTAGGCTGGCATCATGATGAAGGAAGAGATATGTCCTCCAACCGGGAAGAGGACCCGCTTAATCTGTCAGACGTTTGCCTTGAAAAATCCCATGAAATGGGGCTATCTCATTTTTGATGATTATAGATCAAAAGAATCCTACTTGTTGAAGACATCAAAGTGATGATTCATCTTGACAACCATAATGCTTTGATGATAGAAATCTGTCGCATCTCTCTTGATCATTGGTAAGGGTTCTTCTTCTAAACCAAAGACTCTTTACAGTAGCTTTTAGAAAAACGGAATATTTTGTTTATCTCAATCACCTTCAATCTACAGATTTTTCCGTTCTCTTTCCTTTTGAAAATGCATCCAAAATGCACGTTCTTGATGCTGGGTGCTTAGTAATGACTCCCATAACTTTCTGTCATTTCTTTCATGGTTCCGCGCAGCCATCCATTTGCCACCAATGCTGCCCAAGGTCTTTGTATCAAAGTTCCTTTCCTTTCTGTAAAATTGAAATTTGGAGCACCCCTGCTTATCCCCAAGCCAAGACAGAACATGAACTTTGGTCTGAAATCCTCCTTTGGGGTGATAAGACGTACCTTACAGTGTGCTCTAAGAACTGGTGACTTTGAGAGGGAGCTGCAGGTAATGTTCATGATTTTCATCGATCTGCTCCTGATCCCCACCCCCACAACCTTTCTTGAGCGAGAGATAATTACAGCGCTGAAAGATACTTCAGCCACTCCTTCGATAGCTCAGTTGGTAGAGCGGAGGACTGTAGCATAAAGTCAGACATCCTTAGGTCGCTGGTTCAAATCTGGCTCGAAGGATTTTGTGCTTCGATTTCCATATCTTTCACTTTTATTCAAACAATACCTTCCATTGATTATGATCGAGACTTTGCAGTCCCTGGGTTTCAGGGACTCCTTGCATCCATCAAACAGCTCGAGTGCAAAAGTGGGGATGTAGCTCAGTGGTAGAGCGCATGCTTCGCATGTATGAGGTCCCGGGTTCAATCCCCGGCATCTCCAGGAGCCTCTGTTCCTTATCTTGGCTTTTTTCCAGAAGGCTAGCCTGCCATCATGCAGAAAGAAGAAGTTTGTCATGCAGTTGGGGTGAGAGCCCCACTTAAATAGTCAGACATTTGCTTTGGAAAAATCTTTGAACTAGGCATAGTTTGCGCATTTCAAGAAAATCGGAGAATTTTGCATTCCAAAAGAAGGAAATAAATGCCCTCTCTGAGGATCGAACTCAGGACCTTCAGATTATGAGACTGACGCGCTGCCTACTGCGCTAAGAAGGCTGTATATAGGCATCTGTACATAAGACCATGAAGATCATCCAGGTACAAGGCTGAAGGATTTTCCTGACTGACATTGTATACTGCAGAGTCGAATGGGGTGATGTGGCCGTCGGTTCAATGCAGGGTTTCCAATCATACAGTCAAATCTTGCAGAAGTGGGGATGTAGCTCAGTGGTAGAGCGCATGCTTTGCATGTATGAGGCCCCGGGTTCAATCCCCGGCATCTCCAGACTTTTGCCATGCTTACCTTGGATTTTGGGCAGAAAGCTAGGCTGGCATCATGATGAAGGAAGAGATATGTCCTCCAACCGGGAAGAGGACCCGCTTAATCTGTCAGACGTTTGCCTTGAAAAATCCCATGAAATGGGGCTATCTCATTTTTGATGATTATAGATCAAAAGAATCCTACTTGTTGAAGACATCAAAGTGATGATTCATCTTGACAACCATAATGCTTTGATGATAGAAATCTGTCGCATCTCTCTTGATCATTGGTAAGGGTTCTTCTTCTAAACCAAAGACTCTTTACAGTAGCTTTTAGAAAAACGGAATATTTTGTTTATCTCAATCACCTTCAATCTACAGATTTTTCCGTTCTCTTTCCTTTTGAAAATGCATCCAAAATGCACGTTCTTGATGCTGGGTGCTTAGTAATGACTCCCATAACTTTCTGTCATTTCTTTCATGGTTCCGCGCAGCCATCCATTTGCCACCAATGCTGCCCAAGGTCTTTGTATCAAAGTTCCTTTCCTTTCTGTAAAATTGAAATTTGGAGCACCCCTGCTTATCCCCAAGCCAAGACAGAACATGAACTTTGGTCTGAAATCCTCCTTTGGGGTGATAAGACGTACCTTACAGTGTGCTCTAAGAACTGGTGACTTTGAGAGGGAGCTGCAGGTAATGTTCATGATTTTCATCGATCTGCTCCTGATCCCCACCCCCACAACCTTTCTTGAGCGAGAGATAATTACAGCGCTGAAAGATACTTCAGCCACTCCTTCGATAGCTCAGTTGGTAGAGCGGAGGACTGTAGCATAAAGTCAGACATCCTTAGGTCGCTGGTTCAAATCTGGCTCGAAGGATTTTGTGCTTCGATTTCCATATCTTTCACTTTTATTCAAACAATACCTTCCATTGATTATGATCGAGACTTTGCAGTCCCTGGGTTTCAGGGACTCCTTGCATCCATCAAACAGCTCGAGTGCAAAAGTGGGGATGTAGCTCAGTGGTAGAGCGCATGCTTCGCATGTATGAGGTCCCGGGTTCAATCCCCGGCATCTCCAGGAGCCTCTGTTCCTTATCTTGGCTTTTTTCCAGAAGGCTAGCCTGCCATCATGCAGAAAGAAGAAGTTTGTCATGCAGTTGGGGTGAGAGCCCCACTTAAATAGTCAGACATTTGCTTTGGAAAAATCTTTGAACTAGGCATAGTTTGCGCATTTCAAGAAAATCGGAGAATTTTGCATTCCAAAAGAAGGAAATAAATGCCCTCTCTGAGGATCGAACTCAGGACCTTCAGATTATGAGACTGACGCGCTGCCTACTGCGCTAAGAAGGCTGTATATAGGCATCTGTACATAAGACCATGAAGATCATCCAGGTACAAGGCTGAAGGATTTTCCTGACTGACATTGTATACTGCAGAGTCGAATGGGGTGATGTGGCCGTCGGTTCAATGCAGGGTTTCCAATCATACAGTCAAATCTTGCAGAAGTGGGGATGTAGCTCAGTGGTAGAGCGCATGCTTTGCATGTATGAGGCCCCGGGTTCAATCCCCGGCATCTCCAGACTTTTGCCATGCTTACCTTGGATTTTGGGCAGAAAGCTAGGCTGGCATCATGATGAAGGAAGAGATATGTCCTCCAACCGGGAAGAGGACCCGCTTAATCTGTCAGACGTTTGCCTTGAAAAATCCCATGAAATGGGGCTATCTCATTTTTGATGATTATAGATCAAAAGAATCCTACTTGTTGAAGACATCAAAGTGATGATTCATCTTGACAACCATAATGCTTTGATGATAGAAATCTGTCGCATCTCTCTTGATCATTGGTAAGGGTTCTTCTTCTAAACCAAAGACTCTTTACAGTAGCTTTTAGAAAAACGGAATATTTTGTTTATCTCAATCACCTTCAATCTACAGATTTTTCCGTTCTCTTTCCTTTTGAAAATGCATCCAAAATGCACGTTCTTGATGCTGGGTGCTTAGTAATGACTCCCATAACTTTCTGTCATTTCTTTCATGGTTCCGCGCAGCCATCCATTTGCCACCAATGCTGCCCAAGGTCTTTGTATCAAAGTTCCTTTCCTTTCTGTAAAATTGAAATTTGGAGCACCCCTGCTTATCCCCAAGCCAAGACAGAACATGAACTTTGGTCTGAAATCCTCCTTTGGGGTGATAAGACGTACCTTACAGTGTGCTCTAAGAACTGGTGACTTTGAGAGGGAGCTGCAGGTAATGTTCATGATTTTCATCGATCTGCTCCTGATCCCCACCCCCACAACCTTTCTTGAGCGAGAGATAATTACAGCGCTGAAAGATACTTCAGCCACTCCTTCGATAGCTCAGTTGGTAGAGCGGAGGACTGTAGCATAAAGTCAGACATCCTTAGGTCGCTGGTTCAAATCTGGCTCGAAGGATTTTGTGCTTCGATTTCCATATCTTTCACTTTTATTCAAACAATACCTTCCATTGATTATGATCGAGACTTTGCAGTCCCTGGGTTTCAGGGACTCCTTGCATCCATCAAACAGCTCGAGTGCAAAAGTGGGGATGTAGCTCAGTGGTAGAGCGCATGCTTCGCATGTATGAGGTCCCGGGTTCAATCCCTGGCATCTCCAGGAGCCTCTGTTCCTTATCTTGGCTTTTTTCCAGAAGGCTAGCCTGCCATCATGCAGAAAGAAGAAGTTTGTCATGCAGTTGGGGTGAGAGCCCCACTTAAATAGTCAGACATTTGCTTTGGAAAAATCTTTGAACTAGGCATAGTTTGCGCATTTCAAGAAAATCGGAGAATTTTGCATTCCAAAAGAAGGAAATAAATGCCCTCTCTGAGGATCGAACTCAGGACCTTCAGATTATGAGACTGACGCGCTGCCTACTGCGCTAAGAAGGCTGTATATAGGCATCTGTACATAAGACCATGAAGATCATCCAGGTACAAGGCTGAAGGATTTTCCTGACTGACATTGTATACTGCAGAGTCGAATGGGGTGATGTGGCCGTCGGTTCAATGCAGGGTTTCCAATCATACAGTCAAATCTTGCAGAAGTGGGGATGTAGCTCAGTGGTAGAGCGCATGCTTTGCATGTATGAGGCCCCGGGTTCAATCCCCGGCATCTCCAGACTTTTGCCATGCTTACCTTGGATTTTGGGCAGAAAGCTAGGCTGGCATCATGATGAAGGAAGAGATATGTCCTCCAACCGGGATGAGGACCCCGCTTAATCTGTCAGACGTTTGCCTTGAAAAATCCCATGAAATGGGGCTATCTCATTTTTGATGATTATAGATCAAAAGAATCCTACTTGTTGAAGACATCAAAGTGATGATTCATCTTGACAACCATAATGCTTTGATGATAGAAATCTGTCGCATCTCTCTTGATCATTGGTAAGGGTTCTTCTTCTAAACCAAAGACTCTTTACAGTAGCTTTTAGAAAAACGGAATATTTTGTTTATCTCAATCACCTTCAATCTACAGATTTTTCCGTTCTCTTTCCTTTTGAAAATGCATCCAAAATGCACGTTCTTGATGCTGGGTGCTTAGTAATGACTCCCATAACTTTCTGTCATTTCTTTCATGGTTCCGCGCAGCCATCCATTTGCCACCAATGCTGCCCAAGGTCTTTGTATCAAAGTTCCTTTCCTTTCTGTAAAATTGAAATTTGGAGCACCCCTGCTTATCCCCAAGCCAAGACAGAACATGAACTTTGGTCTGAAATCCTCCTTTGGGGTGATAAGACGTACCTTACAGTGTGCTCTAAGAACTGGTGACTTTGAGAGGGAGCTGCAGGTAATGTTCATGATTTTCATCGATCTGCTCCTGATCCCCACCCCCACAACCTTTCTTGAGCGAGAGATAATTACAGCGCTGAAAGATACTTCAGCCACTCCTTCGATAGCTCAGTTGGTAGAGCGGAGGACTGTAGCATAAAGTCAGACATCCTTAGGTCGCTGGTTCAAATCTGGCTCGAAGGATTTTGTGCTTCGATTTCCATATCTTTCACTTTTATTCAAACAATACCTTCCATTGATTATGATCGAGACTTTGCAGTCCCTGGGTTTCAGGGACTCCTTGCATCCATCAAACAGCTCGAGTGCAAAAGTGGGGATGTAGCTCAGTGGTAGAGCGCATGCTTCGCATGTATGAGGTCCCGGGTTCAATCCCTGGCATCTCCAGGAGCCTCTGTTCCTTATCTTGGCTTTTTTCCAGAAGGCTAGCCTGCCATCATGCAGAAAGAAGAAGTTTGTCATGCAGTTGGGGTGAGAGCCCCACTTAAATAGTCAGACATTTGCTTTGGAAAAATCTTTGAACTAGGCATAGTTTGCGCATTTCAAGAAAATCGGAGAATTTTGCATTCCAAAAGAAGGAAATAAATGCCCTCTCTGAGGATCGAACTCAGGACCTTCAGATTATGAGACTGACGCGCTGCCTACTGCGCTAAGAAGGCTGTATATAGGCATCTGTACATAAGACCATGAAGATCATCCAGGTACAAGGCTGAAGTTTTTTCCTGACTGACATTGTATACTGCAGAGTCAAATGGGGTGATGTGGCCGTCGGTTCAATGCAGGGTTTCCAATCATACAGTCAAATTTTACAGAAGTGGGGATGTAGCTCAGTGGTAGAGCGCATGCTTTGCATGTATCAGGCCCCGGGTTCAATCCCCGGCATCTCCAGACTTTTGCCATGCTTACCTTGGATTTTGGCCAGAAAGCTAGGCTGGCATCATGATGAAGGAAGAGATATGTCCTCCAACAGGGATGAGGACCCCGCTTAATCTGTCAGACGTTTGCCTTGAAAAATCCCATGAAATGGGGCTATCTCATTTTTGATGATTATAGATCAAAAGAATCCTACTTGTTGAAGACATCAAAGTGATGATTCATCTTGACAACCATAATGCTTTGATGATAGAAATCTGTCGCATCTCTCTTGATCATTGGTAAGGGTTCTTCTTCTAAACCAAAGACTCTTTACAGTAGCTTTTAGAAAAACGGAATATTTTGTTTATCTCAATCACCTTCAATCTACAGATTTTTCCGTTCTCTTTCCTTTTGAAAATGCATCCAAAATGCACGTTCTTGATGCTGGGTGCTTAGTAATGACTCCCATAACTTTCTGTCATTTCTTTCATGGTTCCGCGCAGCCATCCATTTGCCACCAATGCTGCCCAAGGTCTTTGTATCAAAGTTCCTTTCCTTTCTGTAAAATTGAAATTTGGAGCACCCCTGCTTATCCCCAAGCCAAGACAGAACATGAACTTTGGTCTGAAATCCTCCTTTGGGGTGATAAGACGTACCTTACAGTGTGCTCTAAGAACTGGTGACTTTGAGAGGGAGCTGCAGGTAATGTTAATGATTTTCATCGATCTGCTCCTGATCCCCACCCCCACAACCTTTCTTGAGCGAGAGATAATTACAGCGCTGAAAGATACTTCAGCCACTCCTTCGATAGCTCAGTTGGTAGAGCGGAGGACTGTAGCATAAAGTCAGACATCCTTAGGTCGCTGGTTCAAATCAGGCTCGAAGGATTTTGTGCTTCGATTTCCATATCTTTCACTTTTATTCAAACAATACCTTCCATTGATTATGATCGAGACTTTGCAGTCCCTGGGTTTCAGGGATTCCTTGCATCCATCAAACAGCTCGAGTGCAAAAGTGGGGATGTAGCTCAGTGGTAGAGCGCATGTTTTGCATGTATGAGGTCCCGGGTTCAATCCCCGGCATCTCCAGGAGCCTCTGTTCCTTATCTTGGCTTTTTTCCAGAAGGCTAGCCTGCCATCATGCAGAAAGAAGAAGTTTGTCATGCAGTTGGGGTGAGAGCCCCACTTAAATAGTCAGACATTTGCTTTGGAAAAATCTTTGAACTAGGCATAGTTTGCGCATTTCAAGAAAATCGGAGAATTTTGCATTCCAAAAGAAGGAAATAAATGCCCTCTCTGAGGATCGAACTCAGGACCTTCAGATTATGAGACTGACGCGCTGCCTACTGCGCTAAGAAGGCTGTATATAGGCATCTGTACATAAGACCATGAAGATCATCCAGGTACAAGGCTGAAGGATTTTCCTGACTGACATTGTATACTGCAGAGTCGAATGGGGTGATGTGGCCGTCGGTTCAATGCAGGGTTTCCAATCATACAGTCAAATCTTGCAGAAGTGGGGATGTAGCTCAGTGGTAGAGCGCATGCTTTGCATGTATGAGGCCCCGGGTTCAATCCCCGGCATCTCCAGACTTTTGCCATGCTTACCTTGGATTTTGGGCAGAAAGCTAGGCTGGCATCATGATGAAGGAAGAGATATGTCCTCCAACCGGGATGAGGACCCCGCTTAATCTGTCAGACGTTTGCCTTGAAAAATCCCATGAAATGGGGCTATCTCATTTTTGATGATTATAGATCAAAAGAATCCTACTTGTTGAAGACATCAAAGTGATGATTCATCTTGACAACCATAATGCTTTGATGATAGAAATCTGTCGCATCTCTCTTGATCATTGGTAAGGGTTCTTCTTCTAAACCAAAGACTCTTTACAGTAGCTTTTAGAAAAACGGAATATTTTGTTTATCTCAATCACCTTCAATCTACAGATTTTTCCGTTCTCTTTCCTTTTGAAAATGCATCCAAAATGCACGTTCTTGATGCTGGGTGCTTAGTAATGACTCCCATAACTTTCTGTCATTTCTTTCATGGTTCCGCGCAGCCATCCATTTGCCACCAATGCTGCCCAAGGTCTTTGTATCAAAGT